>NW_025333643.1:0-4800000 GCF_019186645.2 Phyllostomus hastatus | reverse complement strand
AAGAGTACAAAGTGCCAAGACATGGGGGGCAGGGCACTGGGGTAGGAGACTGGAGCTGGGGTTCTGGCCATGTCCATCCCTAGCTAGCTGGGCGATGCAGAAACCCTCACCAGGTCTGGGTTCACTAAGTAGCTTTGTCACCTCCTCACTGGCCGAGCCATCTTTCTTCTCAGCCTCCATCGCTGCTTACCCGCTGGAGTGAAAATGTAGTACTTGCTTTGCGGGGCCTTGGTGAAAATTATTGAGATAATGTATCACATCACTCTTCTGTTCTTGGCTTTCCTGCAGCTGCCTCACTTTAGAGGAGAAACCCACACTCCTCCTCCAGGCTCCCACTGTCCAGCCCTGCTCAGCACCCTGGCTTCACCTCTGGTGCTGAGGAACATCCCCTCAGGTCCTACCTCTGAGCCTTTGCCCACCCTCCCTCCTCATTCCACATGGCAGCCTCCCTTTCATTCTCCAGGTCTTCTTTGCCTCCTGATCCCAGGATCTAGAAGATCTTCCCCATTTTTCCCAACTCCAGGCTCTTGCTTATTTCTGCCAGAGCCCTTACAACAATGGACAATCTCAGTTATTTTTCCATTGTGTGTGTGTGTGTGTGTGTGTGTGTGTGTGCGCGTGCGCGTGCACACGCGCATGCGTGCTTGCTACCTACACCCAAATGCAAGCCCTACAAGGGCAGTGACGTTGATTTTCTTCATGGCTGCATCTATCCCCAGGGCCTAGATATATATCTAGCACACAGTAAGTGCTCAGGAAACATCTATTGAAAGTGATCAAACTAAGTATTTTTCCCAATACTTAGTGCTTAGTAGGTGCTCATGAGTCTCTCGCTGTTAGTTTCACTTTAGGCTTTTCTGTAAATGGGGGTGGACTGACATGCTTAAACCCTGTGCTGCTTGGTCCCAACTCTATTGAAAGCATTTTTTTTTCTATTTATAGCAAAAGGTGAAAATACCGATTAACTGAGAAACATGTTAGCAGAAAATCATCATCCTTGGCACTTTTCAGAGACAAAACTTCAGGACAGAGCTGGCACAACAGGTCCCAAGGGGCTCTGAAATTCAAATACATGAAATAGGGAAAAATATCTAAGATCTGAGGGCATCTGGAATACACTGACGGAGCAGGGGCTTGGGCCAGGCAGGAACGTCACCTCTGCAACCTGTTGGCAAGTGACCTTGGGTACACTGTGCCTCAGTTTCCTCATCTGTAAAATGGTGGTAATACTGAAACAAGATTCAAATCCTCCCAACCCACCCCAATGTTCAGAACTAAATCTCAGGACTGGAACTCACGCCAGCCCTAAGGGAAGTCTCCATCTGCCTCCCACCTCTTGGCTATACTTTCTTCACTCCGGTGCGAGGACCTGAAGCGTGGCTGGCTCCCTGAGATGGTAATTGTTAGGGCAATTTAGAAAAGCTTTTGGGAGTGACAGAAAAGTTGGCAGTTCCAAATCAAAAGCCAGCCGTAGAGGGAGTCCGTCGTCAGGACATCAGAGGGACAGTTATGCAGCCTGGGCTCCCATTAACCGCAGCAGTCAAAAACCTGATTATTCTAAACCCTGGTGCTCATTCACTCAACACTTTCTCCCTTCTGGGTAATTAGATCTCCCAGGACTTCAAGAGGATGCTAGTGGCTTTGTACCAGCTCGTATGTCCTTGAGGCTGGCAATGGGGTGGGAGGAGGTACATCTCTGCTAGTCAGGTCACAGCCCCTCCTGGGCTGGTACCCTCCCCGAGGACCCAACCTCTAGGTGGGATAGAAAGGACATACCTCTCCAGACAGAGAGGATGCAGGGAAGCTGGGCAGGACATGCACAGGAAGGAGGTGAAGACACTGCTGGCGTCTTTGGTCAGGATTAGGTTTTCTGATATCTCCGTGGTCCCCACGCTGAGCTGGGCCGAGGGTTCTGGTTGGGGGAGGTGACCTGGGGAGCTGGAATGGGCAGTCCAGCATGCACACACGCACACACGCATGCAGTCATCAGTCAGGTTTTCATTTATATAGAGTTCTTGCTAGGTGGTGGGGTCTCAGACGAAAGTGAAACTGCCCTTGCCCTCGGGAAGGATAAATTCAAAAGTCTAAGATAATGCCTGCCCACCCAGCAGATATGTACAGCTGCTTCTCTCAAGTGGAAGGAAACCATGTTAGCCCTTTAGAAGTTGAGCCAAACTGTGGTAATTCACAAAGTTACCCTCCCCACTCTATAGTTTTCCTCCACAGGGATTTTTTTGTTTTGTTTTTCCTGCAATGCGGCTTGCCCAGGATTTTCCCCACATGCCTATCTCTCTGGGATTGGGCCAGTTTGGTGACCCCTTTTTCTCACTGAACACCCATTGGTCTCTTGGAACTTAGTTCTTTCCCAGCTGACAATACCAGCTTCTAACAGAGTAGGAGGTTTTTTCCCCCTTGACACTGTGATTTCCCCAAACACATCTCAGCAAGAAAAGAGGTGTGAGAAGGGGCACAGGACTGGGCAAGTTAGGAGACTCAAAAGACAAGTCCTGACTCTGTTACCTACTCATTGTGTGATAAGTCCTCTTTGAGCCTCTGTTTCTTTACCATAAAATGGGAGGCTTATCTCCCAGGGCAGCTATGATAGAGAAAGAGATCATGAAAGTTATAGGGCCTGGCAAAGTGCCTGATAGAGCCCAAGACACTAACACAGGAGATCTAAAATCTCTGAAAAACAGGAGCCCCACTAGAACTCAACCTCAGTCAACTGTGAAAAGCAATTCTTAGGCATCCAGCGTGTTGGTTGATAATTAGGTTAAATGTCACCTCCACAGGGAAGCCCCCCTTGACTGCACATCTAAGCTGTCCTTCCCCCTACTCACACTTAAAGCCTTTACCTATCTGATATTTTCTTTTTTTCCTTACCCAAGGATATATTTTTATTGATTTAGAGGGAGAGGAAGGGGGAGGGGGGAGAGAGAAAGGGAGGGACTGAGCGGGGGAGAGACAGACAGACAGACATCAACGTGAGAGAGAAAGATCAATTGGTTGCTTCCCATATGTTCCCAATTGGAGATTAAACCCACAGCCTAGGTAGGTGTACTGACTGGGGATTGAACTTGCAACATTTTGGTGTATAGGACAATGCTTCAACCAACTGAGCAACCTGGTCAAGGCCTGATATTTTCTTGTTCATTTATTTGTTTCTGTATTTTTTGTTGGAACCTTGTAAGCTTTGTGAGGGTAGGAATTTTTTTTGCTCAGTGCTATATCTGCAGCACCTAGGACAGCAACTAGCAAAACAGGTGCTCAATAAACACTTCTTTAAAGGATGTATAAATTAGTAACTGAATGTAGTAATTCTTAGCCAGGAGGTGAAACATCATATACCACCACAAAAATGTGTCAAAATTCAGTGGGGTTTATTAAGGGCAGGGCACCTATAGTGTCAAAATTATAATTATTATCCTTAACTTTCAGTTATAATCTTTAATTTATCCCAGGACCCTGAGTGGTATTAATGGAGGGTCAGGCTCTATAGTTGTAAAGGAAGCTCTGGGGCTCAGGTCTCCTGAGGGCCTGGCAGCCTGTTCTTGAGGACCCTGCAACAGGGTGGTGGCTGGATCACGCCAGGTCTGCAGGGCACAGTGAAGAGTGTGGTGTCATTCTAAGAGCAGTTGGGTTTTTTGGGCCTTTGGGTTTTGAACAGGAGGTGGCACGAGTTGACTCATATTTAAATTTACTCTGGCCACTGCAGGGAGAAGAATTTGGAGGGGGAGAGGATGGAAAAAAGGGGCGCTCATACATCCATTATTCTCATAACAACCTTGTAGGTAGGCATTTCTAAATCTACTATCCCAATGTGAAAACTGAAGCTCAGAGAGGGCAAGTAATTTACTTGAGTTCACACAGCAAGTGAGTACAGGAGCTGGCATTGGACCTTCAGCCAGTACTCCATGTCCAGGCCCTGCCAAAGGCTCCAGGGCTGACAGCCTCCAACCCCTGGGTCTGGGATTCTGGACTCATCTTCCTTATTTATTTATTTATTTATTTATTTACTTACTTACTTATTTATTTATACTGAATTTATTGGGGTGACATTGGTAAATAAAATTGTATAGGTTTCAGGTATATAATTCTGTAATGTATCACCTCTATATTATATTGTGTGTTCAACACCCCAAGCCTCTTTTCATTACCATTTATCCATGGACTCATTTTTTATAGCCCACATGTCCCTGGCCCAGGGGCCCTTGAGAACGTTGCTGACCACAAGGAGGTGGTGAGTGAGACCTGGAAACAGAATCAAGTTCTCGGCTATTCCGTTGAACAGATCAGGTGCCTGCCTACTCCCAGCCCTGCCCCTTTTTCTCACACTTGGGCTTGAGTTCCATGGTGTTTGGAGCAACTGAAAACTCCCAGGCCTCTGGGCCAGAGTCCGAGCACCAGTCTGTGGGGAGCACGGAGTCCTGGGGACACCTCATCGCCCTTTGACAGATGGTTAAGACTACGAGGTATGGCCTCATCCAGGCCCAGGTATTATTCCAATAGCTGTGTGACTTGGGCAAGTCAGTCAACCCTGTGTGCCTCAATTTCCTCAAAATAGGGTAGGAGAAGCATCTTGGGCTGCTGCTCAGTACAAGGTAGTCGTCAACTCAGCTATTACTAGAGGACAGGGCAGCACCTCTCCTTGGGCTCCCTTCTAAACCGATGGCCTGCCTTGTCCTAGGCCAAGCCTCCTGCTGGCTCCCAGATGATCCCCAGTAAGGAGGAAGCTGGAGACCCTCACATTCTTGGGTGAGGGGCTGCTTCTTCACCTTGGCTAACTGTGGCCATGAACCAGGGACCTGTGGGCACAGGAGAGATCTAGCATCTTCCTGGAGAATCAGTAGGGCTCCCTGGGGAATCATGGATTCACTAGGTTTAGGACAACCATAATCTCTGCCTACAGTTGTGAGATTAGGCCTAAGCTTCCAGGGGTATCTCCCTCATACCTGGGCCACTTCCAACCCTGGAGGGTCTCTGTTCACTCTCATCTACCCTCAGGGGTTACTTGAGAAGCCTCTGGCCTAAGGTACTCTTCAACTAGGAGTATCTGTGTCTTCTTGGGGGAATTGCTAAGGATGGGCTCTCAGGCAGTATCACAAGAGGTTTAGTTCATTTACTTCCTTCCCTGGAGAAGGTTGGGGTGTGGGCTGGCTGTGGCTGCTCTGAGCCCCTGTACTTCTGCTGGCTGGGTCCTCTGGTTTCCTGTTCTCAGAATTAAGCCCTGGATTCTTTTTAAAGACTCTGGCACTTTAAGAAATGATGAATTATTGTTTAAAAAAAATAAACAAGACATTGTAAGAGAAAAAGTAGAACTTAAATTATCAAAAAGAAAAACAAAAGCATGTATTGGGTTTTGGCTGTCTAGTGGCATTCCTGAATCCTCTTGGGAAATTAGGTACCCCCTACTGGGAGGAGTCTTGGTAACTACCAACCAAGATGTTCCCCCTACCTCCTGGCCCAAGCAAGAGTGGGCACTGAACCAAGCCAGGCCACTCACATGTTCTCTCCTTGGACTTGGAGTTGGTGATGTGCAGGTACCAGCTCACACCTGTCTGTGAGAGCTGACTGTTACATTTTCAGGTATTTTTGGGAGCTGGTTGTTATATATATCTGTAATGTATATTATCAGACTTAAATGATACACACTTATAATTTATACAAATTATATTTAAAAAGGTAACAAATGCCCCACACTCAACCCTTCCTAATCATCACACTACAAGGCACTAGGCTCTCTTCTCTTAAATCTGCATTGTAGAAATACTACATGGATGGAACTGGAGAGCATTATGCTAAGTGAAATAATCCAGGCGGTGAAAGACAAACACCATATGATCTCACCTAATAAGTGGAACCTAATCAACACAACAAACAAGTGAACAGAATAGAACCAGAGACAGGGAAATAAAGAACAAACTGAGAGTGACCAGAAGGGAGGGAGGAGGGAATAATGGGGGGAAGATGGGGAAAGGTCAAGTTAAGGAACATGTACAAAAGACCCATGGACAAGGACAATGGGGGGGGGGTGGTGGAATATGGGAGGGGGATTGGCAGGGGAGAGCAATGGGGGGAAAATGGGACAACTGTAATCAAACAACAATAAAATAAATAAAAAAAAAGAAAAGAAAATCTACATAATGGTGTGCTAACATTGCATCTCTTCCCTACTCCACATTTAATGCCATCGCGTTGGTGACACAGTGGGAGCATTTTCACCACAGAATCAGCACACTGCAAAGAAGGACGCCCTCCCCACCCAGAGAGCTGGTTTTACACACGCACCAGCACAGCACTGCCTGGAATCCTGAGCGACATGGGGACCAAGGCAGGAGGAGCAGATTTTCCCCCACACCACGTTCCTCAAAGGGGCATCTGTCTTGCCAGTCCTGCCACCGATCCCTGCCTGTCCTAATTTCCTTTGGGAAACTACAGCTAGGTTTTCCAGCCTTTGCTCCAGCTTGAGCCCACCCCACTATGCCCACAGGTCTTTGTGATGCTGCTCAGACAGCTTCTTTTGCTTACAGCCAGCACCTCTTCACTGACTCACCTTAGGAGGCTGTCCCACAAGTGTAGAAAGAGAAGCTGAAAAATGATTGTCCCTAATCTCACCCCACAACTCTGATACTGGCACCAGCACCAGCTGGAAGGCCCCTTTAAGTCTTTTTTTCTTGTGTCTGTTTTTATGGAGTTGTTGCATGAACCATGCCAAGCCCTGCTTTGCTCACGTCATATTATTTCACGAGCCTCATCCACATTGCTTCATGTTCTCCGAATCATGCATTTTCTGTAATGTTCCATCAAGCACATGGAACAGCTGAAAGGGGCTTAATTGCTCTCCTAATGTTGGGCATTTAGGAATTACTTAAAAAATATATCACACAGGGATGTAGTTAAAAAGCATTTTCATTTGGTTTTGTGCCAGATAGCTGTGTGAGCCTGAACAAGATCTTTCCCTCTCTGGGCCTTAGTTTTTACACCTATAGTATGTGCAGGGTGATGATAATAACAGTAATAATAATGACGGCAGTTTCCTTTCCCTGCAAGCTTCCTGCACTGTGCTGGGTGTGCTTACTTGTGTCAGCTCATTCACTGCTCACAGCAGCCCAGGAGTCAGCACTGCTCCACAGGCGAGTGATCAGGTTCTGAGAGGCAGCGCAGACTGCTGGGACTCAGGCCCAGGATGTCTGCTGCTTAGTGCTTAGGCCGCACTGCTGCTTCTAATACCCTCTGTATGATGGGCTCTTGGAATACCTTCTGTATGATGGGTCCACATGGAAGCAAGCCCATTCACCCTCACCACAGTCCTCATCTGTTCCCATCATGTCCCCACCTTACAGGAGAGAAACTGTGACTGCAAGCATGGAAGTGACTGTCTCAAGTCAGAATGTTTTGGGTTGAATTGTGTTTCCCCCAATACCTTGATCTCAGACTTGCAGCCTCCAGAACAGCGAGACAATGCATTTCTGTTGTGTAAGTCACTCAGTCTGTGGTCCTTTATTATGGCAGCCCCTGGAAACTACACAGCGGCAGAGAAGAGATGGATGAGAGCACTGAGGGTCAGGGGGAAGGTGCACAGGCTGCAATGGGGGCAGGGAGGAGCGATGTCTTCCCCTTTCGCCATGTGCAGGGACGATTCAGGACCTCAGCCCTGGGTCAGGTTCTCACCCACTGTGTGCTTGGGCAGGTCTCATGTGCACCCTGGGATTGCTGGATGAAATGGTCCCTGAGAGCCACCCCAGACCTGTGGTCCCAGGGGTCCATGAGTCCCCCAGGCCCTTTCCCCACCTGCCCCGACATGACTGAGTTGGTGTATATTTGCCGGAGAAGCCCCAGGGAATGCTCCATTGTGCTGTTTTGTCCTGTTTTGTCCAACAGACATTTTCCAAGAGCTCATCCAGCAGTCTGCCTCTGAGGTTGTTACTACTTCATTGTCCTCCTTTGCTTCTCCTGCAATGCCTATGTCTGACTGACTGCCTATCTAGTGCCAGGCACCCTGATCTTGCCTTGTCTGCAGGCAACATTCTCTTTCTACTTCTCTGACTTCTACTTTGCCAGTCGCCTGCCCCCTTATTAGCTGACAGTCCCTAAGGACCTTTGCTTGATGTCCAACCCAGGTGAACTCATTCCTGCATATTTATTGAGCATACTCTGTGCTGGGCACTGTTCCAGCTGCCAGGGTACAACATGGGCCCAAACCTCTGCCCTCCCATGGCTGACTTCCCCCCACTCGGGTTTGGGACTTGTTAGTAGAGACAGGACTTCTCCATAGACATCTCTAGCATCTGACGTTCCACCTCCAGGCCCACCCTCTCTCCAGGGTTCCAGGCCCGCTGTCCTACCCCCCAGGCCCTGAGAACGCAGTCTCAGTACAAACCTGTCATTTCAGCCCGACCCTGCTCCTGGCCTCGTTGGCTCACCTCTGTCATAAGCGGATAGTTGTTGTATTGAAACCTGAGTCTACACTGACCTGTCTCTCTGTCTCTCTCTCTCTCCTATCACAGGCTAAGTCCTCCTGCTTGAAGCTCCCTCATCTCCCTCCACTTTATCACCACCTTCCTGGCTGGGTCCAGCCCTGTCACCTCCCTTTTGGATGCCTGTCCCTCCCTCCCGCTGGCTCTATCTCCCTGTCCCAAGCCAGACTCATTACTGCCAGACCAATTGTCTTGGCTGCACTACTTCTCTGCTCAAGAACACTTGGGGCTCCCTCTTGTCTCTTATTTTAAGCCCAAACTTACTTTTTGATTAAACATTCAGAGTCCTAGTATAGAATCTGGAGTTGTCTTCCTGGTTTAAGTTCCAGTTCTTCCACTCATTAGCTGTGTGACCATGGACAAGTGATTTAACTTCTCTGAGCCTCGATTTCTTTATTTGTAAAGATGGGGATAATAGCGGTACCTACCTTATTAGGTTGCTGGGAGGATTAAATGAGTTATGATGTATGTAAAGCTCTTAGAATGGTATCTGGAACATCTATAATGCTCACGCTTAAAAAAAAGATTTTATTTATTTACTTTTAGACAGAGAGGAAGGGAGGGAGAGAAACATCAGTGTGTGGTTGCCTCTCAAGCGTCCCCCACTGGGGACCTGGTCTACAACCCAGACATGTGCCCCGACTGGGAATTGAAACAGCAGCCCTTTGGTTCACAGGCCAGAGCTCAATCCACTGAGTCACACCAGCTAGGGCTATAGTGCTCAGTTACTTTTAATTATCATCACTACTCCTGGTTGCTCCCTCCCCCAAGCCTCAGGCAGACAGAATAATCAGCTCTTCCTCTTACACACCTTTCTTCTCTGCCTCTGTGCCTTTGTCCATACTTTCTCCTCTGCCTGGAAAGCCCTTCCCCACTGCAAACCCTGCCTATCTCTCAACATCTTGCTCAATACCACCTCCTCCACACAGCCCTCCTGGATCATAATGCTGGAAGGGCTTGCTCCCACCTCTCAATCCTATGGCAACTTGTCCAAAGCTATTCTACAGAAACCTGAATTTTCTGTTTGGAAATGGTCCCTGGAATCATTTTCTGGGATCACGGAAATTTCCAGAGGGCCTCCCTTTGGGGTGGAGGCTGACGCTGGCAGGTGGGTCTGAGGGAGCCATCTGCAGAGGCGCTAATTTCCACTGACTATAAATAACTCCAGGTCTGAAACCACAGCAGGGGCCTGGATTGCGCCAGGAGGAGTAAGATAATCGTTGTGGGGAGAGGGGGGCCTGCATAAATAACTTACCTGCTCTGTCAGAGCCTCTCGTGTGACAGGCGGGCCTGGAGGGAAAAGCTGCTTCATCTCCCTTGACCTTTGTGCGACCCAGGCTGGGTGGGCAATTGAGATTGCCTAATGTTAGAGAGGGTCCAGCCTGCTTTGTGGAGCAACATCTCTCATCCTCAGCTCACTTGTCAGATAAAAAACCAGAAACTCAGGGGTGCAAGGTAATCAGCATCTGGTGTCCCAGGGTCCTGGGCTTCTGGGAGCCTGAGACCTATTGCCAGAGAACACCCATGGGCCTTTGGATGCCAGTGTGAGTAGGACTCCAAAGCCACCTGGGAGGAAAGGTTTGCTGGGTGGGGGTTTGGGCTGAGAGGCAAAGGGTACTGCCCCGGCCTGGGCTGTGGTGGGGCCTTGGCTATGCCTGAAGGATTTTAAGTCAGGCTTTCATGGGAAGGGCAGTCTGGGGCCTGCCTGCGAGCTAGCCACCCTTCAGCCAGTCTGATGTTTGCACTGCTGGGGGGCAATGAGGCAGAGAGTCTCACAATTCTAGAATGTCTGAGCCTAGAGGAGCCTCAGAGACTACCAGACCCACCCTCTTTTTTGGTGTGAGGTTTGGGGAGGGTCTCAGTCAATAAGGGCCAAAGTCAGGGTGGTCTCCTCTTTAGTCTTTCCAGCTCAGAGTGTCTCCTAACACAGGTGGGTAGAGCACACGAGGCCAGACCATGGCTAGGGTGGGGTGGGTGGCTGCAAAATGAACCTCCCCTGAGGCCCCTCTGTGGGCCAGGCACTCTGTGTGTATTTTTTCACTTTATCAACAGAACAGTATGGGTCCTGGGAGCTGGATTTTACCTGTTCCATTTTACAGATATAAAAACTGATGCACTGTGATCTTAAATAACCTGGGCTCCAACCCAGGCTTTAGAGACTCTAGTTTAGCACTTTTCTCTTATACTAGAGGTTTTCAATGTTTTTCTTTCCTTTTGGGGAAAAATACCTAAACATTTATTTTAAAAAAATCTTACCAGATGTTTTACCATGAAAAACAGGTTAAAAAAAAAAGGAGCCTCTCTGTAAATGATAGGGAGGAAAGGTCACTCAGAATCTCCCTGCCCCCTGAGGCACCTCTGTGGAACCCCAAGGAACCCAGTATGAGAACCAGCTCTCAAACTGTCAGTTTCCATGCACTCAGTCAGCTCTTTGGCTCACCTAGCATTTGGAAAGGGGCTCTACTCAGGGCTTTACCCTCATAGAGCTCACAGCTCATTTCACACTCACATGGACAGAATGGAAAAACATAAACACTATTATCTGAGCTGACAGTCTGCATACACTGCGTGAACAAACTGACTAAAACACAGTCTACAAAAGTCAACCCATAGTCTGTCGGCTGGAGTCTTCTGACCTTTAAGATACATCCTAGGCTCTAGGCACAGTGAATTCCTCATGTCTCCCTGTGCACATACTGGTTCATATCTCAGGGCCTTTGCTTAGACTGTTACCCTCATTAAGAATGCGTTCTCCACACCTTGACTGGTGTGGCTCAGTGGCTTGAGCATGGTCCTGCAAAACCAAAAGATTGCCAGTTCAATTACCAGTTACGGCATCTGCCTGGGTTGCAGTCCAGGTCCCCGGTTGTGGGTGTGTGGGAGGCAGCCGACTGATGTTCTCTCTCAGGTTGCAGGTTAATGTTTCTCTCCCCTGCCCTCTCTCTAAAAAAAATAAAATCTTAAAAAAAAAGAAGAAGAATGGCTTGAGATATTCAGCTCCTCCCTGTCCTTGGGCTCGAGATATTCAGCTCCTTGGAGATCTGGCTCAGAGGAAGTTCCTGTGATTTTGTCTCCTATCAGGCAGGGACTGACCCTTCCTTCAACCTTCAGCACATTCCCTCCTGCTGTAGAGTTACTTTGTCAACAGGAGGCAGTAGATTAAGGTCATGTGTACATATTCGGCAGCCAGCCTGTCTGGATACCAACCCTGGCTGGGCCTTTTGTTAGTGATGGTGCCCCATCTGTAAGTTGGGGCTACAAACAGCTCCTGTTTTACAGGAATTTGTGAATATTCAGTGAGGTGGTGTGTCTCTGGTATCACAGCTAGTAGCAAGCATTGCAGCTAGACTGGGAGAGTCTTTGAGGCAGAGGTGGTTTACAACCCAGTTTTGTATCCCCGTTTCCTGGGAGCTCTGGAGGGGAAGGGGGTCAGGAGGAGCTCCTCCCTCCTGCCCTCTGCCTGGCCTCTGCCCCTGGCACTGTCTCCTGCCTGACCTCTATTCCCACTCTGTGGATGGAGAGGGAATATCCCGGAAGGCTCTCCCTGTCCTTGCCTTACCACTTGTCTCATGTAGAGCCACACCACACAAAAATTACTGCTGAGAATCATTTGGAACATCTCTTCACAGAAGAGGAATGTGGCCCAAGCTTGAACACATCTGCTTAAACAAATAAAGATGTGTCAGTCTACATGTCCATTTGGCATAATAGAAGCAGGGGAAGCAAGGGACGTCTCTGAACACCTGTATCTTTTGGCTCTGGGAGGTGGGCATTATTATTATGCCAATTACGGATAGGGAAATTGAGGCTCAGATGGATGGGGTGACTTGCTCAAGGGTCTCAGTGGTGCAGCTGGGACTCTGAGTCAATGCTCTTCTCATTCTTTCTCTTTTCTGGGCATGTACTAGGTACTTAGTGTTTAGTGCATATTCATTCTGTAAAGCAAAGACGGCTTCATGGAGATGGCTTCCTCTCCAAGCCTTTGTTTCCACTCAATGGGCTGCCGTGAGGACTACATGAGACAGAGAGCCTGGCTCTGATAGGTTTGAACACAGTAAATTATAGCCACTGGATGGCTTTGAGACTCAAGCTTTTGCATGGTTGGTCTACCTAGTGAGAGGTCCACCTGTAAATGCTCCCCCCATTGCCCATATCCTTCACCCTTCTCTGGGTGCCTGACTGTGCAAAGCACCTACCAGCTCAGCAGCGTCATCTCTGGGACATGAAGTCCCTCCAGTCCTGCTGGCATTCACCCAGAAACCCTTGGTCAGTGGCAGGTCAGGCCCTTTGCCTAACTGTTCTGTGCTCCGCCGGCCACCCCCACGCCTGCAGAACTGTTTGCCTAGTACACACTTTCCTGCCCCTGCTTGAGAAAGTGGATAGCATGTATTAATCAACATGTGGCTTTATTTTATTGATGATTCAGAAAGATGTGTGGGTGGCATTCTGGAAAGCATCCACATATGATTCATCAGACTTTCACAGAAAGCTGTGCTTTTAAAGGATTTTTTTCCCCTGGTGGTAGTGGTGGTGGTGGGGGGCGGGGTGTATAAGCCCTATAAATCAAACATGGTACTGACATTTAAAAAAATCATAGATTCGCATGTGTTGCTCAAGCCCATTGATCTGCCCAGACAAGCTATCTTTCTTGTCTCCACTAATTTAAACCCAACATGTCCCTTAAAGTCACACAGAGAGTTCCTGGTATAGAATAATAAGACAGCTGACATTGATAGAGAACCTGACACGTGCCAGGCACTAAGCACTTCACACATACTACTCTGACCCTCATAGCCACCCTCGAAAGAGGCACTGTTATTATCCCATGTCATAGATGAAAAAACTGAGGCACAGAGAGGTTAAAGAACTGGCCCAATGCTCTGCAGCTGGCTAGCAAGTGGAGCCAGAATTTGACCATGACATGAACTGGTTACTTCACTGCTACATTAGTGGTAGCTCTACTTTGTCTGGACCCAGCTTATGCCTATTATCCTAGTGTAGTTATTAACAGTGCTATGGTTTGGCTGTGATCACTCTATATTTAGTGCTCCTGAATCCTACCTTCACTCCTCAACTCCCTTTTTTAAATTTAAATTTAAATTTTTTTTGATCTGAGAGAAAGAGCAAGGGGGAGAGAGACATTGAAGTGAGAGAGAAATGTTGATCAGTTGCCTCCTGTATGTGCCCTGACTGGGGACCAAACTTACAACGTACTACAATGTATGTGCCCTGAACAAGGATTGAACCCACAACTTTGTTTGTTTGTTTGTTTGTTTGTTTTGAGTATGGGACAATGCTCTAACCAACTGAGCCACCCAGTCAGGGCTCAATTGCCTTCTTAATTCTATCCTTCCTTCCCATCAGGCCAAGCACTTCTTAAGGGCATGGAACATACCTGCTCTTACTCCATACACTCTCTAGAACACAGTAGGGGCCTTCCACATAGTAGGCCCACAAACATGTGTGTTTTGTGCCTCCATTCCCCTCCCCTCCCCTCATCTCCATGTGGCCTATGTGGACTGACTGGCCCCCATCTGCAGTAAGCATATGACCCAGGTCTGACCTATCAACCTATTCTAACCTCCGGCCACAGGGATTGGTTCAAGATTGGCTCTGTGATTCCTGGTGGCCCAGTGAGAGTCTGTTTTGGTACTTAAGCGGAAACCCTGAGAAAGAGGTGCTGTTGGCACTGGGGTGGCTGGGGTGGGAGAGTGTTAGCCTGAAGCTGCTGGGACCCTCATGGGATGAAGGCCTGCCTGAGGACAGTGGAGGAGAAAGATAATAGAAGAGGGATGGACAAAGCCCTCCTGCAGCATTGGAGGCCCTGGATCCAGCCATGCCTGAGGCCAGCACAGTCACTGGACGTTTTGGTTATACAAGCCAGAAAATCCCTTTTTTGCATAAGCCAATTTGAGAGGGTTCTATCAACCAGATAGAACCAGATTCCTATCAACCAATTCTATCAAGCAGAATCCTAATAGATAAAAATACTCAATAAATATTGGAAGATAATAATTTTTTGTGTGGAAAACTTTTAAAGCACTTTCAACTCATTATCTCCAAATGGCAAAGAGAGAAGTAGCATGATCCCCATTTTACAGGTAAGAAAAGGGAGGTAATGACAGGTGAGTCTGAACACCTCCCCAGTCTTCATGCTTTCCCCTCCTCCACCCCTGATGTACTTGAGAAGGTGGCAAGCTTTCTCAGTCTCTTAAATACTTCGATAAGTTTTTCTCCTCCAGGCCTTGCACCTGACAGAGTCCTGAGCCTTAAAATGGAGCATGGGTCACTTCACATGAGGACCCTGGGAAGCGGTTCTCATTTATCTCTGGCCAGGCAGGGCATTTTCCACGTGGACCCTGTATCTGAGTGGTCCCCAGCTTCACCCTGTCTGGGACACAACTGAATCTGTTGCTGCCTCAGTTTCTCTGTCAACCTGTTGGGGCCCCAGTGATCCTTGGGGAAACAGACAACGACATCACAATGACAAACAGAAGACCCCACCTGCTGCCTCCACATTCTTCCCCATGCCCAGCTGGTGGTAGCTCTGTGGCTGACCTGAGCCCTGCCAGGCCAGAGTGGCGTTCTCAGCTAACATCGTATTTATGCCACATGAGGCACCATCCCCCATGACCTGCCCTCCTGTCCTCCCTCAGCCCCTCTCTCTCCTCCACTTGGGCAGGCTGTAGGATTCATACAAAATTAACCGGAGGTTCCGTTTCACAACACTCTGAAGTATCCAGTTCCCACCCCACCTGCTGCCGCCCCATCTTCTTTGTCCCTCTTTCTCCCCCACTGAGAAACACACATGCAGGGAGCGCCTAATGGGATATGCCTGAGCTGCCCCTCTGACAGCCCAAGGTGTGGGTGACAGGAGTGAAGGACGAGGGCTGTGTGTGTGGAGCGGCGTAGGAAGGTGCCACTCTAGGCTTGGGGAACCGAAGCCAATTGTTCCATGGGTGACACAGGGTGTCCTGTGTCCTGTCCCCGGGTTGTAGCCTTCCGTCCAACAGAGGGCGGGGGCACCAGGGCCACCCCCATCTCTTTTCTCTCCCTCTCTTCCTTCCTTCTGTGAAAAATTTTGAGCCCCCAGGCACTGTACCAGGTGCTGGGGACCTGGTGGAGAATGACAAACAGCTCCTGCCTCCAGGACCTCACTGGCTACCCCAAGAACCAGTCCCCAGCTTTCCAGACTCATCAGGAATCCACCTACTCTGGGAAGCCTCACTCTTCATTGGGTACTGTTTTATTAATTGCCTGTTTTTTTCACAATGATGGGGCCCATGCATGTTTTTGAAAAGAAATATTAGGTATGCTAATAACAACGATAATATCATTTTGTAAGTGTCCAGGGTCTGCCATACACTGCACAAGTCCTTCAGTGGACAATATTGGTGAGGTAGGTAGTGTTATTATTCCCACTTCACAGATAAGGCAACTAAAGCTTAGAGAGGTTACACTGAATTCTCCCAATGTCCCTTAAGAAAGAGTAAGCCAGTCAGGATTTGAACCTGGGTCTCTGGGGCCCCACTGTTCTAGGCTGGAAGGTTGCGGAAGAAACGGGGGCAGTGGAGAGCAGAGGGAAAAGACATTACCAGAAGGGAACAGAACCAATAGTGGAAAAGGAAAGAAATGAAGATTGGGGCAGAGGCCAGGCTTATACAGCAGTTACCCCCAGAGTTAGGTAGAAAATCCCAATTACCAGGCTGTGGGGACTGAGCCTTTGGCCTAGCAGCAGGTGGTGCCCTGGGTGGGTGGGACTAGATTTCTATGACTTTAAGCCTCCTCTATCACCTACAGAGATCTTTTTGTCTAAAATTAGCTGGATGTAAATGGGAAGGCTAATTTATGCGTGGCCTGAAGCAGTTTCCTCTAATGTGACTCAGAGCCGGCTCCTTGCTCACCTCAGCAGATTGGGGGCAGGGGATGTCCAGAATGACCAGCCTGAGTCCCTGTCTGAAGCTGGCATAGCACCAGGCCACATGGCTCTAAGTTGGGGGCTGGGGCTGGAGGTCAAACATTCCTGTAAACCAGAAGGCGGCAAACAGGGCAAGACAAATGCTGAGCATGAGAAATAATAAAGAAAAGTTCTCTGGTGGCCCCACCCTACTTGGGCCCTCCTTAGACCGAGAGCACCTTTAGAAGACTGTGTCCAGGTTCACATGCCTGGCTTGGGGCTGATGGCATACCTGGGTGTGGCGTCTGTCAGAGCCGTGTTCAAAGTCTGTTTTGACATGAACTGTGGTGATGACCTTGAGACCTCATGCTCTTCTGTAAAATGGGATAATACCTCCTGCTTCCAGGCTCATGTGTAATAAGGATGCAGAATAGCTGACTGCAAAGTGTGGCACCATGTGCGGACACTGACCAGTGTTCCAGAACAGACAGATTCTACCCTTTCTGGAGAATGTGGTTGCTGCTTCCAGAGCAGTGATACACAGAATAAAAACAAGAGCTGACATTTATTAAGCACTTAGATACCGGGCACTTGGCCTGATCTCAATGAATAACAATGTTCACAACCCATTTTACTGATGGGGAAAGGAGGTGTTTGGTCTCTGGGGCTGAATCCTAACATAGCACTGCCCACATGCCAGGTGCTATTCTAAGCTACTTCACTGCATCCTCACCACAACCCAATGAGGTAACCACTATCATTACCCCCATTTTACAGGGGATAATGAGGAAACTGAGGCATAGAGAGGTTGAGTAGCTTGTCCACAGTCCCACAGCTGATAAATGGCAGGGCTGAGATTTGAACCCAGATCACCCAAGTCTGGGGTCTGTGGCCTTATGCTCTTCTGCTCCTCCCCAAGCCTCTTTCAGCTCCACCTGCACCCTGGGAGATCCTTCTAGGGGCCAATGCAGCATGGGCTCTGGTTAATCCTACCAGTGTTTCCTCCTCCCAAGAGATTTTTCCCATCAGAGATCTCATTTGGTCATCATGAAACATCAGGTAACCAAAGCTCAGAGAGATCAGACAAAAGGCCCGAAGGCACACACACACAGCTGGCAGGGGGCAGAGCTGTTGCCATTATTGCCACTTTACAGATGAGAAAACTGAGTCCCCTTTATTTTTCACGTAATGCCTAACTTTTGTAAGGCATTGTTATTCTATGGAATTCTGTCCAAGAAATGCTGCTTTATTCCATCTACATGCTTCTCTTTTCTTTCCTCCACAGCCAAACACCTCCTCCCCCAGGAAGCCTTCTCTGACCTTCACTGCCCACCCATCTACCTACCCTATGAGCTCTGGGGCCCCTGCTGCACTTGGCATGGATTATTTGCTGTTCTGGCTACTCAGACATCTGAGCTGCTCTCTGTGGTCTCAAGACTCAATAGCCATGTCTCAGGGTTTTTTTTTTTTAATTTAATTTAATTTTTATTGAGTTTATTGAGGTGATATTAGTTAATAAAATTATATAGGTTTCAGAGGTATAATTTTATAACACATCATCTGTACCTTATATTGTGTTCACTACCCCAAGCCAAGTCTTTTTCCATCACCATTAAGTTATATACCCTCCTCTGTGCCATATAGCAGACTGGGTGCTGGATGTACAGAGAAGAGCAGGATAGGATTCCTGCCCTCAGGTGCAGGACACAATGAGCCAGCTGGTAATGACCCTGCACAGTGCTGGAGCTTGGCAATGGGCCACTCAATTTCCCAGGGTCAGAGAGCCTGTCAAGTGGGAGGGGGGGCAGTTTTCTTAACTCAGGGTCCATACACTGGCTTCAAGGGGCACTGTGAAGGCACTGGTAGTGGGAGCCATATCTGTTGCATGGGGTTGGCTGTTTTCCTGGGGAGAAAGGCCATAGCTTCCATCCAGGCCTGGGGCCCAGAGACAGTTAAGAATTCCTGACTCAAGAGAATCTCCTGGTTCTATTCACAAGGCAAAGACTACTGGGAAACCCTGCCTCCTAGTACGCTGGGTATGCCACCCTGATGGCAGAGGTGCACAAGGGTCATTTTGCCACAGATGGGTGTTCCCACGAGGCTGAGGCTCAGAAGCCCCAAGGCAGACACCACTCCCATCGCGGGGCCACTTGAGGTCATTCACAAGACCTGAGTCAGAATCACAAAGTGAAGAGAGAATGTTTCCTGTATTCCCACTCTCCTGCCAAAACAATGAAACACTAAGAAAGAAATGATTTCTAAATTTCAGCATATAGGCACAACATCAGAGATGGCAGCCAATCTGGAAAGAAGAACCAGGCTTAGTTCTTCTTCCTGGCTCAAGAGGGCCCCAGATGAAAAAGGACAGACACCTCGACCCACTCAGTGCAGTGGGGTTCAGGCACAGGCAACCACTAGACAGACTGGCAGGCCTCCGTGAGCAGCTAGACCCATAAGCTGCCTCTACAGGAAATGCATTCAGGGTTAGCACCCAGCCATGCCCAGGGCATGAGGACTGGAGTTAGGAGATGGAGTGAGAGGGACCTTGGACCTCAGATTTGTCCTCTGTCATATGGGGATAAAGATTCAGATGCTGCTTACCTCCCAGATTGTGGTCTACATCTGGGGGAGGAATTGTCATCCAATCTCTTTAGAATAATATGGCTACTAATTATTGAGTGCCTATTGCATGCTTAGGCCTTCACTAGGCACTGTGAGGTAGGCACTGGCCCCATTTTCCAGAGGAAGAAACTGAGGGCTTTTGCATAAAATTACAGGATTGGGGAGTGCCCGGGCAGAGCCTCACACCTATATTGTTTTGGGGTTCATGCAGGGAACTCTTTCCCTCATGGTGAGGGAAGGTAACTGTGGAGATGGAGACTCAAACTGAGCTCTGTGCCTAAGCTGGGCTGGTTTCTCTCCTCTGTGCCTCATGGCAGATGACTGGGCTTTGGTCCCCTCCAGAGAAGCCCCAGGAGGTTGAAATCCTCTCTCTTTCTGGAGATCCAAGGCCTACTATTTTGGCAGTTGTGAGAAAGTTCCACATCCATATCCAGGGCAAGACACACATGGGCATCTGTCACCCTTTCTGTGATGGCCCATCTTCCTGCCTGCCATATCTGTCTAGCAGTTCCAAGGCTGATGGCTGCCCCAGAGACCTAGGAGTTCCCAAGTTAGAGCCTGGATTTGGGACAGTCAGACATGACCTAGCCCAGTGACAGGGGCTGTGGAGCTGGAACTGGCTGCATGGTATCAAATGCTGTGGTTCTATGCTGGAGCCAGACAAAGGGATTTCTGGGGCCTGGGGAAGGGAGGGCAGGGGCTAGGTGGCTGGATCCTAGAATTCAACCTCTGTAGATGGGGTGGGGAAAGCGGGAGCCCCACCTGAGCTTTTATAAAGGCAAGCAAGGCATGGTTCCTCTTCCGCCCCACTGGTCTCCCTCTGGCCCCACCTTGGAGACTGGGTGCCTCCCACATTTCCAGGCTGATGAGCCCACCCCTGAGGTGAATGTGAACCTGTTCCTATGGTTCTCTCTGCAGGTGACTTGGGTCATACTCCAATCCAAAATGGGGAGAAAATGGAAGCCTCATTCCCTGGCCTATCCAAAGGGGCTGACCCTCAGCTAGAATACACCAGAATGGCCATACTGGCATTTCAGTCCAGCTCCAAGACATCCCTGTGGTTAAATATCATGGAGCCAACACAGATAGCAGTTGCCAGGGCTGCAGCCCTGGGGTTGAGTCTCCCACACCTACCTTCGACAGGTGAGGTTTTGAGGCGCCGGCAGATGGCTTCAGTGTCCCCATAAGTCTCCTTGATCTTGACCACAGCCTCAGTGCCCCGCAGCTCCATGAGGGAGCGGAGCTCCTCCATCGTGCACCCAAACTCGCCCCCATGGCCCGACTCGTTTCTTTGGTTTTTGGAGTAAAAGTCGCTGTTGGTCATGTCACCCATGTTTGCCACAGTTCCTGCTCGGGGTGGGCCCGAGGGTCAGAGGTGGACAAGAGGCTTCTGAATGATGGCTCTGTGTGGCTGTCCTCAGCACAACCTCACTGGATGTCTGTGGCTCCTGGTGGCCGACTCCGGGTCCCAGGGGGAGGAGGAGGCTGAGGTGGGCTGACAACAGCAGTGGTGAACTCCAAGGGGTGTCCCTGGGTGCAGGGTGAAGTCCAGGGGCCAGAGGGGCTCAGGGTTGTAGACCCAGTAGTCTCCATTCAGCAGGGCCCATGCTGCTCCCTGGAGCTGGCATCTACATGGTCAGGGGTGGTGGCTCCTGTGGGGGCAAGCATAGAGTCGTGATAAAGGTCAGGAACTGTAGACCTCATGGGATGGGTATTCATGAAGGTCCCGTGTACACGTGCATGCATGCCCACTCAAAATAATACCCACATACCCTAATATGGGTGTTTTGTACACCCATAGCACACCAGCACACATTATAAATCCAAACATACCAGCACTCGCCTGGATGCCCCATGATATATCACCCCCACAGCACAGACTGACGGGCCTTCATATTACATCCAGATCTCCTAATTGCCCACTGTGCTGTGTAATACACTGACTTCAGAACATACATCCTGATGCACTCACACCCTCGGACACACAGAGGTCAGGGTGCCCTGCAACACCCAACTCCCCTACTTTTAGGGCCCACTTCACTGCCTTACACACAGAGCAATGCACAAGCCCCACTTCCCCCACACACTGGGAACAACCCACTCCCTGCCATGTACAGCATCACATGCAGTCACACTTCTAGGCATACATCTAACATCCCCACCTCCTCCCTCAAAAATATCTGTACTCATGGCCCCTCTGTGCACACATAGACCCTGGTTTCTCTCACTTCCCCACACACATTCTATGCCCACACAATTTGGGGTATAACCCCCAAGTACAGATACTACACCTGTCCATGCCACTGATATACACTATTCTTGCCACTTGGGACTTACAGGCACAGGGATGGGAGAAAGACACCCACCTCCACCCTCAGCCCCCAACCACATTAATTAAGGCCCTCTGTGGGGCCAGAGGAGCCAGCTCATGCATATTCACCAGCACATCGTGAGCCTACAGCTTGGCTCCCAGCATGAGCTGGGGTCCAGACAGCCCTCACCTGGGGGCCCCCACAGTCCAGCACCATAGACAGCGGCCTCCACGTTCCTCTGGGAGGCCAGGAGGAGGAGGGAATGCTGGCTTCTTTCTGCCTGCCCGGCCACCCTTGCAAGAGTGCGGCATCTGCAGGGCTGCCAGGAGAGAATCCAATCTGCCTGGACACCCAACACCAGTGGCCAAGGCCCCGGCAAGCGTTGGGTGACAAAGGGCCCCTGCTGAGCTCGGCTGGGCCTGGCACAGAGACCGGCTCCGCCCAGCAGCCTCAGACAGCTGGCCATCATAGGCCTAGGACAGTGAGGGGTGGAGGGGGAAGACAGGACTGAGCCCCTACCCCAGCCCCAGCTTCTCCCTCTTGTCCCTTGTGCCCTGGCCCTTCTCTCTCCTTCTACAATCCTTTCCTCTTGCACAGAATTTTAGAGCTGGCGGCATTTTGGAGTTAATTTCATTTCATTCTGTGAGAAGCCTGAGGCTCAATGAGGGAAAGGGACTTGTCCAGAGCCAAAGATCAAAAGCAGAGGGGCCCAGAGGTGTCCAGTTTTCTGACTGCCAGCACAGTGCTCTTTCCCCTTTCCCTAGGGGGCACTCTCTCTTTTCTCTCTGAAAGCTGAGGCTTGGTCAGTGGACTGTGGCCTGAGTTAAGTGAAGAACACAGGATGGAACCAGAGCAATCTGGATTTAAATCTGAGTTCTCTCAAATCCTGTGGAACTCTGGGCAAGCCTTTTCACTTTGCCAAGGCTCAGTTTCCTCATATGTAAGACAACAGTCATTCTCCTCTTGCTAACTCCTAATTTACTGGGAGCTAATTATAAACCATGTTCAAATCTGGTGTTTCCATTGGGGTGTGGGGTTGTACAAGGCTTGGGGGTGCTGGAGCTGCAAGTGAAACTTGTCATGCCTTCCAGGGGGCCTTTTTACCTAGGGGTGCAGTAGGAAGCCTTATCTTTACACTGGGACCAACAGCTGGGGCAGGGACCAAGGATGCTTGGATGTACAGATGCTGTAGAGGTTAACAGTAGGGGCTCTAGAAGCCACAGTTTCTGGTCAAATTCTGGCTCCTCCTCCTCCCAGCAGGATGGAAGGTAAATCAACTTGAGTTTTATTATCTTAAAAAAGGAAGGGGGAATAATAGCATCTACCTCATAGGAGTTATGAGGCTTAAATTAGTTATTTCACATAAAACACTTAGCACTGAGCTCAGTAATTACTAAGGATTCAGTATTTATTGTTATTATTACCAATCCACACAACCACTTCATGAGACAGAAAGTCTTATTATCCTCATAGAACATATGAAGATGCTGAGGCCAAGAGAGGTGATATAAACTGCCCAAGGTCACACAGCTAGAGAGTGGTGGAGTTGGGATATAAACTTGGGCACTCTGGATCCAGAGACATTTTCTTAATCAGGGCTGTTTGCTGCCTCCCCTGGTTAATCTCCCTCATGGGGTTCTTAGGATGCTGCCATATGTGCCATATGTGAACAAAAGTGCTTTGCAAACCACAAGGGACTTTCTAAACTGAAGGCACTGCTTTTTCTATCTGTCCCCCTACTACCTGTGGTGTGGAGTGCAGGCACTGACAATTACATCCGACAGCACGAGCTATGAGAATCGTTAGCAGTAATTATATTTGTGATGACAATGGTAGGCATATGCTAATGGCCTACTGGTAATTTTAATGACTACTGTGTTAAGATGAACAATGATCTTCAACCATCTATCCACCCATCTACCTATCCATCCATCCATCCTTCCATCCACCCACCCACCCATCCATCCATTCACCCATCCATCCATTCACCCATCTAGTAACTATTTTGGACATTTACTCTGTTCCATGCACTAAACTATCCAGACATAGTCCTTGCCTTCCAGGAGCTGAGAGTGGAGAGGAGACACAATTAAATGAGTGATTTATATATAACACGATGGGTTTGTCATGACAGGGAGTCCCAGGTGCTGTGGACACTCAGAGCAGGAAGATCTGATCTGCTCAGGTTACCAGGGAAGATGAGTGGGGAAATTTAACTTCCTGTGGGTTAAGTAGGCTTTAAGCCAAAAGACAGATGTGGAAGAATCTGAAATATACAACTATGTATTAGTAAAAAGTCAGGAGGGACATAGTAAAAGGTGCAGAAAGGGACCTGTGAGCACATCTGGAGGGATGAAATGCTGGGATAGCAAAATCAGTTAAAAACCAGAACTTTGCCCCTGTAGATGTTTGATCTTAAACTTTCTTCTTTGAGATTTCCCACTGTAGTTACCTCTTCTGAGGTGGCTTGTCCCCGGCCCCTGTTACCAATTTCTCCTGCATCTCACCAGTGCATGCATGAGACTAGTGCTGTGCTAGGCATCTTGTTTTTTCCTTCTAAGTTGCAGAGCTCACTTTGGTATTTGATCTAACTGTTCCTCGATTAGAGAGCTTGAAGTCTACTGGCACAGAAGTACCTGTATGACCCCACTCAAATGATATTCTGGCATATGGACAGAGCTGAAGAACTGCTAGTTAGTGTAGAATCTATCAGCTGCCTGAATTCTCCAGAATTGAACACTCTTCACTCCCCCAGCCTTTGCTGCCTTGACAATGTTCTGCTCAGCACAGTGTCCTTTACTTGGAAGCCTTCCTCGACCACACAGGGCTATGTAAATTCTCCTGACTCCTGGATGCTTCCTGTACCATGCCACACTTCACACTCTATTGCTTGGGCCTGCTTAGCTGTTTCCCTTCCCCAGGAGCTTGAGAGCTCTGAGTGGGCAGTAGCTATGTCATTTTTGTACCTACTATGGTCCCTGGCATCCAGAGGCACTTAATAAATACTTGATGAATGAATGACTATCTGGATTAGGCCCTGGGTCATCCATCCATGGGAAGTCCTTGGATCTCAGTTTCCTCATCCGTAAAATGGGCTGGTGATTCCGACCCTGCCTGTCTTACAGGTTTGCTGGGGGTAAGGAAAGATATCACAACCAGTAGTCACACCTTTTTCTCTGAGATGCATACCCTGCCCTCCACTTCTCAGTTTCCCTTCATCACAATGAGGTGTGGGCGTGAGGTTGGAGCAGGCAGATGTCCCCTCAGCCAAAGGTCCCCAGACTCTGACGTTCTTGTGGCCTTACTTAAATACCTGAGCTACCACTTTATGGCTGAGAAACTTAATGAGTAATGTGACCTTACAGAAGTCATCTCACCTCATCGGGTGGGCCTCATCTGCAAACTGGAGTTGACCCATCTAACAGGCTGCTGTGAGGACCCATGGGGACCCTGTGTGTGTGTCTTGGTGTAGCTCCTGGCCAGAAGCAGATATTCTACAACTCTGGCTTCTGTATCTCCCCCTCTCCCCCTGTTATTAACAAGTGTGTATACCTCACGGTTGCGATAAAGTATATTTGCAGCTAGTTCTCAACAATGGAATCACTCCCCTCCTAAAAAATGGGCGCACAGGCTGCTATGGACTAGATGTGTTTACACTCAAATTAATATGTTGGAGCCCTAATCTCCAATGTGATGGTATTAGGAGGTGGGGGCCTTTGGGAAGTAATTAGGTCATGAAGGTGGAGCCCTCGTGAAGGGGATTGGTGTTTTTATAAAAAGTGATATGAGAGATAATCCTTCTTGGCCATGTGAGGACACAGCAAGAAAACAGCCATCTGCAAGCCAGGAAAAGGGCCCTTATGGGAAAATCTGCTGGAACTGTGATCTGAACTTCCCAGCCCCCAGAACTGTAAGAAATAAATTTCTGTTGTTTAATCCAGTCTATGGTTTTCTGTTATAGCAGCTGAGTAGAATGAGACAGAGGCCTGGGAGGGGCACATAACTAGTTCTGGGCCCAGAGAGGGTGAGCAACATACAACGAGTTACACAGCCAACTGTAGGCCAGAGTCCATTGAAAAAAGCCACTCCCTGTTTTCCAAGATCCTGCAGAGTGACCTTGACCAAGCCCCTTTCCTCCCTGGGCCTCACGTAGAAAGTCAAGGGATTGGACTAGTGATCTCCGAGGTCCCTTCAGACTCTGAAAGTGCCAGGACCTGCAGAATCCAGGAGAACATTCTAACAATATTGGATTTATGCATTTCAATTTCATCTTATTAGCATTTAAATGACTCTGTATTGTTACATTTCAATGACTCAAGAATAGGTTAGGGGAACCTTAATAAAAAGTCTTTGCCAGCAAGGACGCCTGCAGAAGAAGGTGCAATTTTTTTTTTGCAGTTAATTTAACAAAGAAGGAATCTATCTTTTGAAGGAAGGATTAAAAAGGAAAACAAAACCTCAAACCAACAGCTTTCAAATCCTACTGAAGGATGGTAGCTGGGACAATTGCGAATGAATTATGTGCTAAAAATAACTTTTGAATGCTGAGTCCTTCTGTTTTAAGATGTGCTGAATTTAAATGCCACCTTAATATGTATTTTTAAAGTCACCTTTTTATTTTTTTAAATCCTTACCCAAGGACATGCTTATTGATTTTAGAGAGAGGGGAAGGGAGAGAAAGAGAGAGGGAGAGAAAT
The DNA here is from genome assembly GCF_019186645.2 of Phyllostomus hastatus. Taxonomy (NCBI): domain Eukaryota; kingdom Metazoa; phylum Chordata; class Mammalia; order Chiroptera; family Phyllostomidae; genus Phyllostomus; species Phyllostomus hastatus. The sequence continues at coordinate 4,773,995 of NW_025333643.1, read as the reverse complement.
ATCAATTGGTTCCTTCTGGCATAAATACCGTTCCCTCTCCCCTCCAGGGACCGAACCCACAACCTAGGCATGTGCCCTGACCAGGAACCAAACAGGCGACCTTTCAGTTTAAGGGATAATGCTCCAACCAACTGAGCCACACCAGCCAGAGCTAAAGTCACTTCTCTTGAGTCATCTCTGGCAGCCATGACAAATGTAGGGGACACAGGCTCCCCACTAGAAACCTCAGATGATGAGGACTGGTGCTACCATTGGTTAGCTTTGTGACTTGAGAAAGGCCCTTAACCCCTCCTGTGCCTTGGCTTCCTCCTCCCAAACAGAGCCAGCTTCAAAGCCTACCTCATAGGGTTTTGTGAGAACTAATTGAGATAGAGCTTAGGCCAGGTCCTGGCACAGAGGAAGAACTTGTTAAATTGTGGCTGTTCTTAGGATGATAGCTCATTCACTGCCTCTATCCTCTGCTCAGTCAGAATGCCCCCCACACTGCTGTGCTTATGTGGAACTTCGATTGACAGGGCTATACCCACGAAGCCCCTAGCACAGCTTGAAAGGTTGAGGAGGGTCCCTGCTTCTTGGCACAGTATACAAAGGCTAGTCTCTCCTTTGCTCTGGTCTTGACTAATTAGTTCTGTTGGGGTTAGACACTTTCTTTCCTCTCCTAGATGCAGATTCTGGCCTTTCTGTAGAGTCTTCTGCCCCCAGCAATGGGAATTCCTCCACCATGGCTATGACCCAGGAAAATGGGTGAACTCAGCCAGCAGCCGGAGACAAAGGGACAACTGCTTCTTCCTCAGCCTCACTCAGACGGCTGCAGCTGTTGCCTGAGATGGCCCTCTCTGGGAGAGGGAAGGTCCTGTCTGTGTGTGAGTGTGTATGTGTGAGGAAAGAGCCTGATGGATCTGTAGTGACTGTGAGTGTGAGTGAGGATGTGCATGTTAGTGTGAGTGTGGATATGCAAGGTCAGTGTGAATGTGTTATGTTAGATGTTCATCATGGCCAGCCCACAGTCTGGGGCACACCTGGGTTAGGAGTGTGAAAATATTAGCGTTGAGCTGGGCCTGTAAGTGACTGTGGTGTGTCAGCAGATGTGTCCTTAGTGTGGATGACCCTAGAGGACAAGGTTTGCCATGCAGTTCTATTGGACTATCTCAGCATGAGTGTGTGTCTGTGGGTGTGAGTGAGCCAGAGATGTCTGTGCCCACACCTGCCTCTGAGTACACATATCCTACCATGTGTGTGTGTGTGTGTGTGTGTGTGCGCGCACACACGCACCAAAGCTGACAATGAAAATCTCAGCTTTGAATTCTCACAGATTAGGAGAGAGAACTGGGAAGGAGAAAGGGAACTGAAAATGAATACCTCACAAGTGAATTTAGTGCTATTTTTAGAAAACTCCTATCCTGCTAACCAGAAAAGGAAAATCTAAAAAAAAATTAAAAAGTCTCACAGAAACAGCCATGCATCAGCCCTGAAGGCACAGATGGCAGGAGCAGGGCCAGAGGGTGGGCTATTAGGGACCTAGGGCTTCTTTTGTATCTTCTTAGCCTCATGCCCATCTTAGGAAGGGTAGGTCCAACCCTTAGCTGCCGACCAGACTCAACTCCCTCCACTGTTTCCTGTTCTCCAGAGGAGCTGCCAATGTTAGATGGCAGAAAAACCCTATTTCTAGTCCTTCAGGTATCTCACATACCTATTCATACTCCCACTTATCTACCCACCAATCCATCCATCCTTTTGTCTATCCATGCATGCATCCATCTGTTCACCCACCCATTCATTAGCTGTTCATCCATCCATCCATCTGTCTACCTCTCCATCCTTCTACCCATTTGGTAAACCTACATTTCAGGCCCCAAGTTACTGGGATTCTGAGAACAGTGAGAGAGGTGCTCAGACCCTACTGTTTAAGGTCTCAGACCCTCTGCCATAAAGAGCCCCCTGTGATAACTCCAAGGTTGGGATCTGCAAGCTGAGTTCAGTGACTCCTACACAACGTTTGCCTCAAATTTTGGGAGGATGTAATCCAAACAGCACTTGCCTGGGAACCAGATCTGCTGGGTCTCGATCTTGGCTTGACCACTACTATTAATAGAACTTACTTAGTGCATGGCTCCATGGGCTGGGCAGTTTCACTGTCCCTACCTTACAGATGAGGAAGCTGGGACTCCGAGAGGTTACAGATGGCCAAGGCCATACAAATAGGACTTGGTATAGCTTAAATACACTTGCTCTAGTCCAAAGCCTCTATCTTTCCTCTGTTCCCTACTGCCATTCACCAACTTGCAGTATGGCCTTGAACCACAGCCTTCTCTCCTGTGCCTCAGTTTCATTTTCTGTAAAGCAGGAGATGGATTTGGACAGATACTTGGTCTTGAAGGGCCATTGCAGCAATATCCTCAAAGATTTTCCCATCATCTGAGACTTGCTTCTCAGGGTATACATACTTCCTTGCTGCTGTGTCATCCCCAGCCAGAGACTCCATCACCAAAGCAGGCCAAGTCCTACTTGGCTGGAGGCTGTAGGAAGGAGAAATGCCCTAGAGCCCAGTAGTCATGAGCTGATCAGAATTTACCTGCTGCCTTTGATTTGCACTGCCGTCCTTGGGCCTTGGCAGGGCAGTGTCTGCTTTCCAAGATTTGCACCCTTGATATGCGCCTTCTTAAGAAATATTTCCTTAAAAAATCTTTGAGAGTTTTCTGATAAAGCTAAAACAGTAAAGTCACCAGCAAATGGAGGCAAGAAAGCCTAGCTGAGGCAGAAAACTTTGGGCTGCAGAAAGGGGACATATATAAGAAGCCTGTGAACTGTGGTTCTGCCTGGGATGGACCAGCTGCTCTGGACCTTGTTCTCTGGTTTCAGCAAAAAGCCTTGGATATCTCTCTGGCCTGAGCTCTCTCCTGCCCTACTCTCCCTATAGCTGCACTGACCATCTTGAGGCCCCCTTTGCTGCCCTGGCTGCCCATAGCCTCATCTAAGATTCTAAATGGCTACAATGAAACTATCCCATCCTACCTTCATCTTCTTCCTTCGAGAGAAGGAAGGTTGTATGGTTACAAGCGGGGGACTGAAGGAAGGACAAACAATGATGACAACAGCAATGCTTAGACTACACCTACTACATGCCAAGCACTGTTCTATGAACTTTACATTTGTTGTCTCACTTAATCCTTCACAACGACCTAATGATACAGTAACTGTTCGCACCCTGTTTTGCTGAGGGAAAACGGAGTGCAGTGACTGGCGTTAAGGTCCTTGGTTGGGGGTAGTAGAGTCAGATCTCAAACACACACACAGATACTCATAAGGGCCCCTCAGGCTCACTCACATATTCTCTCCAACAGACCAGGATCCTTCCCCTTCCTCTGGTTTCTGTAGTGAAGCACAGGGTTCTGCTGTGCAAGTTACTTGCTGGTTGGTGAGTTGGATTCACCTCTGACCATGGAGGGCTGGGGCCAGGGAGCTGTCTCTGGGGATAAAGTATTGATGGATAGATAGAGGTGGGTGCTGGGGAGGGATTGTGTGGCTGAGGTCAGGGAACCTGATAACTGCAGGCCCCCACTCCCTGCAGGCTGACCAGCCAAGGCTGGGTGTGAGCACTGTCCATGTGGTCCTGGTGCTGACTGACAGCCCTCTGAGGAGGACAAAGGAGCAGGTACTGGGGAATTATATCCACTGGGAGCTGTTCCTAAGGCCACGGTGCTGACTGGGGGTATGGGGTGGGCTTTAAGAATGGCATAGCATGGAGCTATCCACATACTATAGTGCTGACACAGAGCAGAGGGTTATAAGTGCCCCTAGGAGCCTTCTAGGATAGCAGTACTGACCAATAGAGTGGGGGTTGACTGGGGAGGGCACAGAGCCTTTTCCATGAGCTCTGTGAATAGGCACGGGGAACTGTCCCCAGATATTTGGTGCTGATACTCAAAGCTGGGTTCTCAGGCAATAGGGTATCCTAGTGAGCAGTTGTGAGCCAACAAAATGACACTGCAAAAGGCCACTCAGGGTCACTTAAGTGCATGCACAGAGGACTCACCTTGGCCTATGTGCCATCTGTTATTGATGCCAGAAATCCCACCATTAGTGGTCCAATTTTTTTTTTTTTTGTACTATGCATGGTCCTTTCCTTCTGGTTCCTGCTGGAACCATAGTTAAGTGGTATCTCAGTCTGACTCAGTTTATTAATTTTTTCCTCTATTTGTTGGGGTAGGAATATTCACCCACAGGTGTGCCAGGGGATGAATCTAAGTTGGGAGATTACTTTTGAATAGTTAGTGAGTCCTTTGGGGTCCAGAATGGAGAAGCAGGAAGGTAAGGTGTGGGGGAAAGTCATTCATTGTGGGCTGAGAATACAGGCTGCTCATCCACAGCCTCCTGACTGGTCCCTCAATCATCTTTCACTGGTCCCACAGTGATGCTGACTGCCACTTACTGAGTGACTTCCATGTGTCAGGAGCCGTGTTAGGCTCTGAACACACCTTATACCACAATAAGCCCACAAGGTCAGCGTTATTATGATATGGGGAAACCATGGCTCAAAGAGGTAAAATAACATCATGCTCAGGGTCACAGAGCTAGCAAGTGGCAGAACTGGGAGCAGAACTGGGACCTGTCTGACTCTAAAACCAACACATTATGTTGTTCTCAGATGGAGCATGCCACTCACTGGATTAAAAACCACTGATGGTTTCCCCAAGCCATCTAGGATCCTGCCCAATTGGCTTGGAGCCAGCCTCCCTGGGCTCTGGTCTAACTAAACTCTGCATTTCCAGAACAACAAATGCATGCTCCTGCCTCCCACCCTTTGCACACACTGTTCCCTCTAACGAGGATTATCTACACCTGCTTTCCCATTAATCAAAACTTTTCTCTCTAAGGCTCAGCATGCCAACTTCTCTAATTCTCCTGCTATAAATTTCAACCCTCTTCCCACTGCCAGCCCATCACGTGTGATTTATTTCTCGATCTCACACCCTCCACCATCAGTCTTGGGGTGAGTCTTGCCAGCTTGTCTCCCCCACTAGGTCATGAACTTCCTGAGAGCAAGGCCTCCCTAGCCCTCAGCACGGCACAGGCCTCCACCAGTACTGGTTCCATGACTGAGAAAGCAATAATACTATGGAAGGACAAGAAATCTCAGGGTGCAGTTTGCATTTGAAAAGTGGACCTGGTCAGTCTGGTGGCAGGAGGAGCTGATGCTGAATGCACTCAGGTACGTGTCACAGCCTTATAAGCAGCAAATTGGTAAGTCTGTGCCTGGACCCTATGAAGTAGCTGCTACCAGCATCCCATTCCACAGATGAGCAAATGGAGTCTCTGCTAGGTTAAGGAGATTGCCCAGGATCACATAACTTTTGGATTTGAACCCAGGCAGTTTTCCATCAGGGCCCCTGTTTGGAATCATCAGCCCAAGTCCTCTCTATGATGACTCAGAAGCCCAATGTGGTGGTAGCTCAGGCAGTGGGACACACTGAAGCATTTGGAGTCCAATGAGGAGATGTGCCAGCTCCTCTGGACCACGTTGATCAAGACTGTGTCTTCTGCCACACCCAGTGTTAGGTCCCAAGAAGGATCCCTGAAGGCTGGCCATTGTTCTTTTCTCCTCCTGCCTTTCCCCATTTTCCACACAAAGCTGGAGGTCAAGGATAAGGTCAGGGCAGGACACTTAGAATCTGCCAGGAGGTAGACTCAGGCTCAAGTCCAGGGACCAGGCAGGGTTCTGGGAACATAGGGTACCTCTCATACTGAGCTTGTCCTCTGCATTGGCTGCCCTGGCCCCAGACTCAACCCACTGGCAGCCCCAGACTCAGATTCCAGAATCATACACCCTGAGGGCCTGTGGAATCTCTTTGGCTCCTGCATTCAGCAGGTCTGCATGCTGATTAGTGACCGCCCTGCAGGCCAGCTCTGCAGTCTTCATCTGACTTGGCATGGCTGTCCTGGCCACTGCGGAGACCAACAGAATCCACCCAGCACCTTGAGCAGATGGTGCCACTTCTAAAAATAACACCATACCACACTCCCCAGTGCAGCCGAGTCCTGGCGACAGAAGGGGGTGCGGGTGGGGGTGAGGGCTGCTAGCTGTGCTCACCAGCCATCTGCCCAGGGACAGATGCGAATGCAGCCTCCCGAGGGATTCAGAACCAGGGGACCCCAGCCTTGCTGAAGCTGTGCAGAACCATGGCCTGCTGTTGAGACTCCGAGCCCCAAAATGAAAGCAAGCAAGGCCACAGCAGGTGTGTACATCCTGACTCCCCACTGTTCCCATCACTGTAGCTGCTCCAGTAACCCCACCTCCACCTGGACTGCCCTCTCTTTGCCTGTTAGGTTCTATTTCACATCTGGGTCCCCAGATCTCTCATCTCCAGTGCCACCTTCTCTTGGGAATTTCCTCCCACTCCCAAAACTTCTCCTCTCTGGATTCTTTAAAAAGATTTTTAAAAATGTATTTCTAGAGAGAGGGGAAATGAGGGAGAAAGAGAGGGAGAGAAACATCAATGTGTGGTTGCTTCCCATATGACCCCATCTGGGGGACCATATGACCCCAACTGGGGACCCCCCACCCCATAACCCAGGCATGCACCTTGACAGGGAATCGAACCAGCGATCCCCTGGTTAACAGGCCTGCACTCAATTCACTGAGCCACACCAGCCAGGGCTCCTTTCTGAATTCTTAAACCACTTTTCATTTGACTCACAACTTAGTAGGGTCAGAACCCCTTTGTTGGAGGCCCAGAGCCTGAGAGATCTGGGCTAGAACCCTCACTTTGCTATCATTGAGTGACCTTGGGAAAATCAAGGCAGCTCTCTGGCCTCAGTCCCGAGACCTCAAAAATGGGGACAATAACCATTCCTACCTTACAGGGTGGTTGGGAGAATAATGTGACCATGCAAGACTACCAGTATTTGCAAATCATGACAGAAAAGTCAGAAGAGGCCCTGCTTCCCTAAGCTCACTTGAATCCAGACATCGGAAGGGACCTTAGAGGTGAAAATCTCTGCGATGCCTAAGTCCCTTCATTGCAGCTGTGCAAAGTCCTACTTGTGCTTACATGCCTCCCTTGACAGGGGTTCACTCCCTCCTTCCATGACAATTTGTGCCAGTGCTTGTGGTTACAAAGTTCTTTAGGTTGAGCTTAAATTTTCTTCTATTTTTATTGTTTCATAGTTAATGGGCAATTTATGACTCAAGCAGAATATCCCTACTCCCTCTCTTCTACAACAAGTTCATGTCTATGAGTGCATAAATGTATGTGTATGTGCCAGGGTGCGCAAGGTTGTGCAATCAGCTGTGCATGTACAGGTGTGTGTCATACATGTCAGGGTAGGACAGAGCATGTGTGTGATTGATTACATGTGGGTATGTATAGCCTGCTTCCCACAGACATCTCACCACCATCGCTGGGTCTGTCCACAGGGTGGCCCTGGACCTCTGAACCCAGACACCACTCCATTAGATGATGTTAGCTCTCAGGGAACTCTGCCATTAGGGATCACCCTGAGCCAAATGACAGTGATGACAAAAATGATGTTTTATGAGTGTTCATAAAATGCTTTTCAGTTCAAAGTCTACAAAAAACCTACTGACTTTTTCTATTTTGTAAGTAGAAACTAGGGCTAGAGAAATTCAGAGGCTATGGCAGGTCCCACAGAAAGTGACATCTGCAGGGAGTGACCAGGGGGCTCAAGATCCTGCACAGAGCATGCAGCTCCAGAGCTGGTCACTCCCAACCATGGGCAGATAGGCCCGGAGCAAGCCCAGCTAGGAGGGCCACCATTAGTTGTCCCTGCTCCACTGCTTTCTCTCTTTGGGCCTCAGTTTCTCCATCTGTAAAATAAAGAGGTTGGACTAGATGGCTTCCAAGAGACCTTCACATGCTGACTTGTGGTAAGTCTTGGATGCTGGGTCAGGAGAGGAAAGGACGCCTTCCTTGTTCCTGGCACTCCTCCCTCTGATGGGCATGTGTGTGCCTCAAATCAGCCAGTTATTCTCTGGACACTGAGACATCTATGGTGGGGAAAATTCTTGTTTTAATAATAAAAATCAACTCAGAGCTGCCTTGTGCACCACCTGCCATTCCTTAGCACAAGCTGTTCCTTCCCTTCTGCCTCTCTGCCTGACAGACTCCTATTCACCTTGCAGGGCCAAGCTCAGAAGACCCCTCCTAAGTGAACTCTATGCTGAGCCCACTCTCCAGGAAGAGTGAACTGATCCCTCCATGGGTCTTAGCTGTTCATATCCTAGAGCAGGGTGTCAAACTCATTTTCACTGGGGCCCACATCATTCTCGAGGTTGCCTTCAAAGGGCTGCATGTAATTTCAACTCCTTAACAGTTAAGGAGTAGTTACATTTATACAGTCCTAAAATTGTTTCAGCCCTTTGGAGGCAATCATGAGGCTGGTGTGGGCCCTGGTGAAAATGAGTTTGACGCCCCTGCTGTTCATGTCCTAGAGGGCAGGGGACTGTGCCCATCCATTTCCAGGTCCCCAGTACAACAGACAGACACAGTTGGTGCCTAACAGAAGCTTGCCGAGTGGCTGTAGGAACACAGTTTGACCTCAGAAAGTGAGAGAGAACAAGGTTGCCTGGGTCATGAACTCTTCCACTGGGTCATCCACTTCTTCAACAAACACTTGAGTTTAGATACCAAGAAAGAGAACATGCAATGAGCACTTTCTCTGTACTCAGCACTGGCCTGCAGAAATGATCGAAAAGAATGGAGGTAACATTTCTGGCAGGAAGGTGGCCACAGTAATAATGGTATCAGAATAGCAACAACAGTAACACAAATAATTATAAGAGCAGCTAAGTTTTATTACTGTCAAGTGCCAGTCCTTGTATTCAGCTGTTTCAAGGCATGATCCAGCTCATATCCATGATAGGCCCCAAAGTTAGACACTATTCTTCATTTTACAGGTGAGGAAACTGAGATTCAGACAGTCAGGTGGCTGACCAAGGTCATATTAGGGTCTGCATTTGGGTCTGAGTCCCAAGGCTGTGCTCTTGACCTTGGCAGTCAACAGACTTCCAGACCCAGAGTCAGCAGAAATGAAGCTGCCCCATGGTGGGGACACCAGCAGAATGAAATGTGGCACTCAGGCGTGAAAGATAAACCCGGGGCCACCCTGCTGCTCCCTGAGGTGGAGGAATAGTGCCTGGTGTCCAAGCGGCCTGGGTCCAGGAGGAGGCCCCCAGGATATTTCTAGCTTTAGCATGCACTAGGGAACCCCCAGTGGAGTTCTTTATCTTGCACTGCTGACAGGTGTGAAGTGGGGGCTTTGGCTGACCTGGCAGACTGGGTGTGAGGGGCAGGAAGCAGATGGCAGCCCCTTCCTGTGTTGGGAAGAAGTCAAGGATGAAACCCTGAAGCCGTCAGCCTGACCGCATCACCTGCTGTTAGAAACAGCCCCCCAGCCAGAGGGCTGGCAGCCACCCAATGTGGCTTTGCTGACGAATGGTAGGCTCTGGGGAGGCATGGCCACAAGCCCAGTGCTCTTCCATGGATGGCATCGCTATCTTATTATTAATGAGGACTGTTACTGGAAGTTCTTCCCAGTGCGACCTCCTTTGTCTCACCTGTGATTGTGGGGCAGAGGGAGCAGGGTGCTCATTTTAAAGATGAGCGGACTGAGGCTCAAAGGGAACAAGTGACTTGCTTGGCACGGGTCACTCAGATACAGTGCTGGGATTAGGATGAGGCAAGTAGACACCTAGGGTGCAAAATGCAAGGAGGTGCTCACTGTCAGGTTCCTGTAAATGCCAGATCCCTTCCCTCCACAAGCTGTCACCTCAAGCACCCACGGACCTACTTATTCCTCCCCCACCTCAAACACAGGCAAAGATAGAAAATCTACAGTGGGACTTCAAACCCACTTTGGTGACTTTGTGGATGTTACAGCCTACACCTGGAATCATAAAAGATGTTTAAAGCCAATTCTTAGTGATCAGTCCCTAAGCAGCAATGGATTGCAGTGGAAACAGTTCATTTCTCACCTGCACTCATTTGGCAAACCTTTGCTCTGGGAGTCAGGAGCCATGGGATGTAATGTGGATGGAGTGGAACTGGACCCACCCTGTTCTCAAAAAGTTGTGCTTTGTTCCATCTGGCATGGTGGCTGAACAGCATAACAATTTAATAAAAATAATCATGATAAGCTAATATTTATGGAGCATTTTCTATGTGCCAAGCACTTTATGCATGTCATCTCATTTGACCCACATCACCACTTTATGAGGCATGTATTCTTATTATCTCTGTTTTGCAAAAAAGGAAACTAAGGCAAAGAGAAGTTAAATAACTTGCCCAAGGTCACAGGCAGAACACAACAGAACAGGGATGGACGGCCAGTAGAGTATTTGCTGGGTGAGTGAATGGCAACATGGGAGAGGTCGTGCAGGGAGACCAGGTAAATGTAAGGGTGATATGATTTCCTTCTTTCTTTCTTTTGGATTTGTTAAGTGTGGCCATGAAAAGTGCCCTGGGAGCTCCAGGAGGTGGCATCAGGCCTCCTGAGGGCAGTGCTAAGAGAGGATCAGAGAATTCTCCACACTTTTAAACAAACTTGGGCTGCAAGCTTCCAGGAGGATGGTGATGGTAACAGTCGCTGTATCAGTTAGCAGTGAGGGGTGGCTCCAGTTTCTCTCTGAGTCTGACCACGTGCCGTACCTATACAAATATCTGAGGCCCTGAGATATTTTACCTGAGAAAGTGGGCTCTCAGACAGTCTGGACCTGGGCAGGTATGAGAGGAACAGGAGGCTCCTCCAGGGCTGGTCTGGGCAAGAGTCCCTGGCCTGATCCCCTGCTGCTGGGACTCTGGCCTGCAGAAAGGGGGCTGCAGCTGGACATCCTGACACCCAAGCCTTCTGAGTTCACGCCTCGGTTGCCAGGCAACTGTGTAGCTCAGGTTTCGGGAGCTGAGGACAGGGCCTGGTGAGGACGTCAGTGTATAATATTAGATACGGCCCAGCCTAGTGGGGCTGCTTGAGATACACAAATCTCAGACCTGGGCAGGACCTGAGTGGTCCTGTGATAGTGTTGCAGATGGGAAGACAGAAATGTGTGAGAGAGAAGGTGTTGTCTGAAGTGACCACTGAGTCAGTGATGCAGGCAGGGTAACCTTTGCCAAGAAGGTTGGAATAGAAAGAATAGTTCAGAAAGTGATGGCAAGTGTACTGCCATGTACAGGGCACTATACCAATGGCTTCTCCCACTGAGGCCCAATTGATCCTGAAAATGGTGAGGTGTAGACATTTTCACACCTATTTCATAGATGGGGAAACTGAGGCTTAGAGAAATTGAGATAATTCAACTGGTGAACGGCAGCAGCCAGATTGGAGCTCATGTCAGTGTGACTCTGAAGTCTGCAAGCTTCACACGGCCCCTGCCCTGCCCTGCCCTGCCCTGCCCACAGGGACCAAGAGGAACAGAATGAGGACTGAGGGACCTGCCACACAGCTGGCATCTTTGATCTCTTCAGCAACCCCCAGAGGAGGGAGCAGGAGTATTAATTACTCTTCCTATCTGGACACTGAGGATGCTGAGCTCCAAGGGTTAAGTGGTGGTCCCAACATGACCTAAGTAGCAGGTGCTGATATACGATTTAAACCCACAACTCTCTGGTTTCAAGGTCTGGGCTGACTGACGGTCCCAGTTCAGTGGGAGAGGCCTGGGGAGGTGCCCCTATGCCAGGCCTCCCAGTATCAGACATTTCTGCCCCACCATGCCCCAGCAGGCTGAGATTTCTGTGGGACAGGACCCCACTCCTCAGCCCACAAGACAGGAAAGCCCCAGCACAGAGCCATGACCTGTGATTCCAGGCCAGTGGACTGCTCCCTCAGTTGCCCACACCCACACCTCCCAGCAACCTGAGCCTGGGCTGGACAAGCAGGTTGCTATGGTGATAGCACATCGAATACTGACCTGAGGACCCACTGGCGGCACAGGGGAAGGCAGGCCTTGCCTCAGAAGGATGGATGGAGGGGTAGAGGACAGGGACCCTGGGGACCGTGCGGCAATGGAGGTTGTTCTGTGGGCCAGGCTGAGCACAAGCTGCTATTTATAATTCTGCTGAATGGGCCCAATAACCTGACCTGCAGTATGATGCTGGGAAGCCCAGCAGCTGCACAGAGGAGAGGATACAGCTCAGGAACCTCCTCCTGGCCCCCAGCTCTGAGCACAGGGGTGAGGGAAGACCAGGGGGAGGACAGAACGCCCCCTTCTCCCTGCTATCTCCATTAGCTTCAACATCCACCTCTCTGCCCACCCTGCCTTCATCCTTGTGTCCTGGGCCAGGCTTAGCTGGGGGGCGGGGGGCGGCAGCAGGGCTAAGGCCTAGGTCTGGGTCTTAAGAGGGATCAGAGAATGTGTGTGCATGTGTGTGCTTATGTTCTAGGATGCCTCCCATTGAAGGGAGAGGACAGGGTAGAGGTGGAGGGGACAGAAAGGGGAGAAAGAGAAGCTGTAAGGCAGAGAGGAACTTGAGAGGCAAAGGGTGGGAGGGAAAGGTGGGAAGAGGGAGAGATAAATGGAGGCAGACTTTAAAAGAGAAAGTGAGACAGAAAGGAAGGAAAGGAAAAGAGAGGAGAGGAGGAGGGAGGTAAATCGAAAGATGGAGGAGGAGAGAGATGGAGAGAGGGAGAGGAAGAAGGGAAAAGGAGGGGGAGGTGGAGAGAAAGACAAAGAGCCAGAGGAACTGGAGCAGACAGAGATGGGTACACGGAGAATGGGAGTCGAGACACAGAAGCAGAGGGCGAGGGCAGGGCCAGAGCTCCAGAGCACGTCCTCTTTGGCCCTGGTGGTCAAGCTGCTGGCCCAGAGGCTGAAAAGCAAACATGACTCAGGTCCCATGGGGGTACCTCAGTGGCCTCTATGTGGGAGGAGAGAGGGGCTATGTTGTGGCGCCTGCACTGACTGCCCAGACACCTTGGCCTGGGTGGGAGCTCTGGCCTGGGCATCCCCCTTCCAGGCCTTCTTGCCACCTGGGGGCACAGACAAGGGCAAGGACTGCTCCAAGGTCTCTGGAACCCATCCAGGAAAGGCATGGTGGTGGCTCCTGGGGCTTACCTGGCTGTCCGCCCTTGGAACTGGGTTATTTTGGGAGCTGAGCAGCCAGAACACATCCCCCTTCTCCCTGCTCATGGGCCACTGGCTGCTGACTCAAAATATTCTCTCAAGGAAATTGTCACCCAGAAATCCAATGTCATTCCTCCTGGAGGGGCTTCCCTGACTCTCCCAGACTTAACTCTCTGCTCACACAAGGCATACCTTGTAGCTTCATTAGGAGGCTCATCCGGAGCAACCACAAGCAGGGCTTTACTGCCCATCTCCCCCATCAGACTGAGCTTAACAACAGGCAGGGCTGGTTCCCCAGTGCCAAGTGTGATGTCTGACACACATGGCCTTAACAAGCAGCACTAACAACCCTACAGTAGCAGCAACAGCCAATGTTTATTAAGCACTTAGGACATGCCAAGAACTTAACATGCACCATCTTACTGAACCTCTCAGTAGCCCTATGTGTAGGTTTCGTTAGCAGGCCCTATTTTACAAGGGAGGAAACCAAGGCTCAGAGAGGCTAAGTGGTTTGCCTAAGGTCTCACAGTTGGGAAGTTGCTGAACCAAAATCTGACCTAAGGCAGTCTGATATCACATGACCACCAGGCATACAGCCTCTCTTGCTCTACTGATCACTTGCACTTCCATGACTAAGCTCAAGAACCTTCTGTGGCTCCCCAGTGCCTCTAGGATCAAATCCAGACATCCCATATGGTACTAGTTACTTTCCTCTATTTGCTCTTCTATTGTCCTTTCAGGTCTCATTCTCTCTCCCCTGATCTCTTGCTTCTAAGCCCCTTCTGCTATCTCCTCATTTATTAATGCAACAGTTATTTAATGAGCACCTACTGTGTGCCAGGCACATTGTGCTTCTTCCTGGGGAAGACAGATGGTGAAAAGTGCTTTGAAGAGAATAAGGCATTACATCCAGCTGCCAGGGGACCTATTTTGCTGCATAGATGTGCAAAAAGCTGAGGCCAGTGTGTTCCAGATAAAGAGAACAGCACAGGCAAAGACCCTGAGGTGGGGAGGGGTGGGGCAGGCTTTTAATAACCCAAAGAGGGCCATCATGGCTGGGGCCTGTGAGTGAGGGAGAGTGAGCAAAAGTGAGCTCAGACAAGAGCAGTGGCCAGATTGTGCAAGGCTTTGAAGCAGGTGGATTTTATTCCAGGTACAGAGAGTACCTCTAAAGAATTTTAGGTGGCAGATTAGCACAAAGCTTTGTTGTTTTTTTTTTAAAGATCCATCATTCATTGGAGAATGAACTATCATGGGGTGAGAAGGAGGGTAGGGAGAAAGAGGTGACTACTGCATCATCCAGGAAAATGGGGACAGGGCGTGGAATGCAGGGGTGGCAGTGGTGTAGAAGAAGCATGGGCAGGTGGAAGTTAGGGCGTGGAACCAAGAGGCTGAGCTGGAAGAGGAGGAGGAGCATGGCTGATAAAGGCTCTGCCTTCAGCAAGAGGGTAAATGGCAGTGCCATTTACTGGGATGGGAAGGAGTGGGTTTTGGGGGTGTGGGCATGATCAAGAATCCTGTTTTGGACTTGTTAACTTCGAGATGCTGTGAGATGTCCAAGGAGAGATGCCAAGTGGCCAGTTGGATGACAAGTTGGGAGTGTAGAAGGGAGGCTCTGGCTGAAGATATAAATATGAGAATCAGCAACTTAGAGATGTATTTAAAGCCATGGGACAGGGTGAGATCATCAGAGGAGGGAGTGTAGTGAGAGAAGCTCAGAGATGAGCCTACAGCAGTCATCTAGCCACACTGGTGAACCTGATTAGGTGGCTCCCTGCTCAACAGCCTTCAGTGGCTCCCTACTGTCCTCAGAACAAGGTTCAAAATCCTTAGCCTGGCACACAGGCCCTGCCTACTTTTCTAATCTCATGTCCTTTGACCCTTTCCTTGTATCCTTTCTTCCTATCATAATAGACACCTTGTGAGGTTCCACACCTCCAGATTTTTGCCCAAGCAGCTCCCCCTGCCTGAAGTGCCTGCCCCCGACCCCCCAAGGCAAACTTTTGTTCTACTAAAGCCTTCTCTAATCTCCATGGCAGACTTTACAACCCCTCCTCCATGTTTCTATGGCCTTCTGGACATACACTATTACTGTCTTTCTTGGAGCTCCATGGGGAGGTGGCTGGTCCACCTCTGCACCTTAGGCCCAGCATGTCCAAGGCTCGTGGTGAGCCCTCATGACCATGAGTCTGAGATGTACCATCAGAGCTGGGGAGGGCTGAGCACGCAGACCCATCATTTCCAGTCTGGGCTGCTGCTCTTCAGACATTTGGAGGAAGGAAGGTTAACACAGGGAGGAGGCGAGTGGGTGCGAGAATGAAGGGTAGTCAAACTGGTCATTTGCTGGGCCTCCCACCTGCTACTGCAGCAGGAGGGGGTGGGGAAATGGAAAAGCAGGGAAAAAAGAAACCATAAAGTTTATTTCACTTACTATTGCTCTAAGCTCATGACAAATGACTTTACTATGCAGGAAATAAAAGAGGACTTGGCCTAGATGGGTCAGGCAAAGCTCCTGCACCCTCCCTGGGTCGCTTTTAATCTGTCTTATGTTTAATGTTAGCAGCTATAGGCTCCTGAAGAAAGCTTTCTGGAGAGAGGTGGGGCAGGGGGCAACTTGTTCCTTTATTGAGCACCTACTTGGTGTCAGGCTCCACACATTTGGTCAAGAGCACAGGTGGGTTAGGTAGACCTGGGCTATACTTCCAGCTCTGCTGCTCGCTACATGGCTTTGGCCAGGCCACTGCCTTGCTCTGGGCCTTAGTTTCTTCATCTGTGAGATGGGGCTATTTATACACCTCTACTTAGGCTTTGGGGGAGGTAATCTGTAATAATGCTTGTGAAACACTGAGCACAGTGCCTGTCACACAGCTGTCTCCTTTCATCTTTCTAACAAGCTTCATAGAGGAGTACTGAAGTTCCCATTTTTTTGGACTGGGCAACTGAGACTCAGAGAGGCCCAGGTCATGAGCTAGGAAGGACAGAGCTGATGTGTAAGAGCATTTCTGCCTCCAAAGTCAGAGGCCCCTCCCATCTCATCATTCAGTTGGTTGATTCTGGGACCTTGGGTTGGATACTGGGGACTCAAAGGTGATTCAGACTAAAGCTCTGCCCTCCAGGGGTCAGTGCTTCCCACTGACTACTTTATATTCCCACTGGGAGAAGCTCCCAACTGCACAAGAGGAGAGTGAGTTTGGGAATTCCTTGCTCACAGGGCCTGTTACTCCTTTTGGGACCAGACTGGTAGCTTGGGTTACTCCTCTGAGCTTCAGGTTTTTCATCTGCAAAACTGACATAATCATACCTTCCTCAGAAGATAACCAGAAGACTAAGCAGAAAAGCTGTGAGTGACCTTGGAGCCATTTTAGGGAGCCCCATAGCAGGCTGTCTTTAGCTGAGGTCCATGTGAAGGTGCTTTGTAAAGGTTTGTATAAAGTTACATTTTTCTGAGGAGGAAGCCTGTGGCTTTCATCAGTTTCTGAAAGGAGTCCCTGTTCCTTTTGTCCCACAAAGGCCCAAACTCACTATGTAGTGGGACCAACTCAATTCCCTGCCTTCTGATGAATGCTGGGTAGAAATAGTACCAAGATAGTGAAGCCAGGGAACCCAGGTGCCTAGGATCATTAGAGAGAGCAAAGTTTGAGGCTGAGACCCCCATGCTTGGAGACCCTCAGCAAGGCAAGACCACTTGAAAATCACCTCTTGCTCCACAGCTTTTCTATCATCCCACGACTCGGATCCTACAATAACCAACTCCTCTCCATTCCAACATAATGGAGGAGAAAGAACTCTAATGCTGTTCTTTCCCAAGGAAAATGCAAAGCTAATTTTTTCAGACAGCAAGTTCCTGTAACCATAATTGATCAGCTTCTAGTTTAGAGGAAATTAGATTTCATCTGACCCCCTCATTGCCCTGGGGACAGGAATGAAGGCAACAGAACTGGACAGAGAGTAGACAGATGGTTTAAGCCACCCCCAGTAAGATGCTGCTCAGGGCAGATACCTTGGGAAAATGCTCAGGGGCTCATCTGCTTGGACAACCACTACTAGACTCATTCCAGAAGTGGCCAAAGTCACTTAGTCTAGTTTAATGTGCCATAAGTTAGGTGACCTCACTGTGGGCCCAAAAGGCAGGTTGTAGCTTGAAACATTAATTTCACGAGTCTCAACATGGGGTCCCTCTACTCTAGGCTTCACCATGAGCAACAGACATTAGCATCCTACCTGGCCTTTCTACCTGGAAGTTCTCACACCTCACACTCAACAAATCTCAAGTCCAGCTCATCAGTTTTTTCTTTTAGTTTGTGTTTTTTTTTGTGTGTGTGTCTTGTCTGAAAAATTATTTCTTACTCCTAGGTGGTAATATATTCTTCTGTTTTCTTCTACAAGCTTTATAGTTATAGCTTTTATGTTCAGATCTCCGAGTCATCTTAATCTTTCATCTACTTTTTATTGTGGTTAAATCTCCCTAACAACATTTACCACTTTAACTACTTTTAAGAGTATAATCCAGTGGCATTCAGCACATTCACATTGTTGTGCAATCATCACCAATATCCATCTCCAGAACTTTTCCCTCTTCCCATTCCTTCCTCTCCACAACCCCTAGCAACCACCACTTTATTTTCTGTCTCTATGATTTTGACTACTCTAGGGAGTTCATATAAATGGAATCATATAATATTTATCATTTTGTGACAATTAGTACAATGTCTTCAAGACTCAACCATGTTGCAGCATGTGCCAGAACTTCTTCCCTTTTTAAGGCTGAATAATATTCCCTTGCATGTATAGACCACACTTTCCTTATCTGTTGATGGACACTTGGGTTGCTTCCCCATCCTCGCTATTGGGAACAATGCTGCTATGAATAGGGGTGTAAAACTATCTGCCTGAGTTCCTGCCTTCAGATCTTTGGGGTAAATAGCCACAAGTGGAAATGCTGGGTCATACAGTAATCCTATGTTTCATTTTTTGAAGAATCACCATACAATTTCCCACAGCAACTGCCCCATTTGACATTTCCACCAATTTCCCACTGTCCCACATCCTCACCAACACTTGTTATTTTCTGTTTTGTTTTGTGTTTTACAATAGACATCCCAATGGACATGAAGTGGAGTCTTACTGTGGTTTTAGTTTGCATTTCCCTAATAATTAGCGAGGTTGAGCATTTTTTCATGTGTTTATCGGTCATTTGTATATCTTCTTTGGAGAAATGTTTATTTGATCCTTTGCCCATTTTTGAATTGGGTTGTCTTTTGTTTGTTGAGTTGTAGGAGTTCTCTATATATTCTGAACATTAACCCCTTATCAAATATATGATTTTCAAGTATTTTCTCCCATTCCATGGGTTGTCTTTTCACTTGGTGGATGCACAGAAGTTTTTAAGTTTGATTAAGTCCAATTTATCTATTTTTTCCTTTATTGCCCATGCTCTGTTGTCATATCTCAGAAATCAGTGCCAAATCCAATGTCTTGAAGCTTGTTCCTTCTCAATTTGATTTGTGTGTGGTGTGAGGTAGAGGTTCAAACTCAACATTTCTGAAATCCAACCCTTAAGCTTTCTTGCCCCCACCTCCCTCTCCTCTGGAATTCACTGTCAGTATGCCAGAAAACAAGGGTCACCCCTGTCACTTTCCTTTCCATCATCCAAGTCCTACTGACTTTGCTCCTTCCTACATTTCCTTGAAACCACTCATTTCCCTGCATCTCCTCAGCCTCTACCCCTGTTCAAGTTTTTCTCATCTCTTGCCTGGATGACTACATTAGCCTCTTAACTAGTCTCCCTGCTGACACTTGGAAAAGCAGTTCTGATCACATCACAACCTCCTGTCACCTACACAGCTCCAAGGATAAAGACGAAACTCTCTAATGTGATCTTCAAAGCCCTGGGTGGCCTGCCTGGGCTCCAACACCCCATTTCTCCGACACTCTGCTGCAACCACGCTACCCATTCTCCCCACCAGGCTTTTGTCTGTTCTGTTCCTTCTGCCTGGAAAGCTCATGTTGTTCCCTCCTCATCCTTACCTAGAAAATTCCTACTCATCCTCCTACTCTAGCCTTAACCCTGCCTCCTCAGGGAGGCCTTCCCTGATTAGTTTACTATATTGTAAATATTTTATATGTATTTGTGGGACTGTTGGGTTAATGTTCAATACTATACACTGAGGGCGGGGCCTATGTTTTTAAATTACTATTGTATTCCAAGGGCCTGGCATAGTGTGTAGCAAACAGTAGGTCATCTGTAAGTAGTTTGGGAAGGAAGGAATGCAGAAAGGAAGGAAGGAAGAGAGGGAGGGAGGACAGACACAGGGAATGAAAAGAGTAATTTCCTTTGTTATGAATGTCCTTCCCAAAGCGGGGAGCCATGATGCTCAGTGCATGATCTCCAGCGGGCAGGAGGTGACACTCACTTTTTTTTGTCAGTTTCAAATTTTCCTGGAACTCATTATGTGACAAACACCATGCAGACCCTTTCTCAGCCTCAGTTTCTTCATCTGGAAAGTGAGAAAATAAACACTCCCCACAGGACTGTCATATTAGAAGAGATGATGTCAGTGTATGAAATTGCTGAGACCCAAAGGGGTGTTTCATAGATGACCTTGAGCCCAGCCATGCTCCCAAAGACAGCTCAACTCTCTTAGGTTCTTTGTGCCTTCGTTTTCTCTTCATCTGCTGCCAGATCTGGGCATAGACACATCTCTAGGATGGTACATGGAGCACACTCTGAACCATGCGGTCTTTGGAAATTGCCCCCAGGTACATGTCCTGGGAAGCTTAACTTAGCTACACCTGGATCTGGCCATACCTGCCTGATCAGAGGAACCTTACAAAAATGCTCATGGCTCAACTGCTTGGACATCCAAAACTAGACCCATCCTAGAAGTGGCCCAGGACATAGTCCAGTCTAGTGGGTCAGGAGGCAAGGGACCTCAATGTGGGCCCACTGTTTCCTAAAAGCCTAGACTCTGGGTAATTCTTACCTTACATATGACTCTAGCCAGTCTCTCTGGTGGGCAGGGGAGACACCCACCCTACCTTTAGGCACCAAATGAAAGCCAGAACATTAGAAGCTCTGGGACCCAAGCTGGACAATGATGTTCCTCTAAAGGGACTATGACCTGCCCTGGACCTAGGACTGAATGAGTGAGGAATGACCATAGCTATAATAGGAAGCTCCCTCAATTCTAGGCCTCCCATGGTCTGCTGGGTGGACTCTCTGCCCTCTTCACCCTTCTTTCCTCACAGCTGGGGCCATTTGGATTCACCTGCAGGCATCAGGCTCTGGGCCCAGCTGGTGCCTAATGGGGAGGGGATTCAAAGATCCCAGGCCTCTGGCTCAGAGAGTTTGTGTCATCTAGGCAAATAGGCCCTAACTCTAGGCACCAGCTCTTGTCTCTGGCAGACAGCTCCTTCCCATACCCCAGTTTCTTCGGGGCTGACACCCTGCCAAGTTCTTGCCTGTGTGCCTATCCCCACTTAGATCCCAAGCTTTATCCAGGCTCTCCTAAGTCCCTCTCAAGTTCATCCCCTTCTCTTCATTCTACTTCCACTATCAGTGCTGATGCAGGTGGGTGCATCAGTCTCCTCATCTGTCTCCCTGCTGTACCCTGGCTCCTACAACCTATTTTCCACACAATAACAGGATTGAAATCCCTAAAACATAAATTATACTACATCATTTCCCTGTTAAAACCTCCCACTGGCTTCCAGCACACTCAGAACTAAGTCCAAAGTAATTGGGGCCTACAAGGCCAGACCCAGGTGCTCTGGCCCTGATGGTCCTCCTGCCTCCCCTCCCACATCTTTATTCCCCAAATCTCTGCTCCAGACACACTAGGCCTCAGTCTGCTCCCACCTGCCATTCCTGGACCCCAGAACAGAGCATCTCATCTCTTTTTGCTGTGGTTACAGATGGGTAAGAGGTCTGCCTGGGGCTACTGGGACCTTCCTGAAAATGAAGACAACACAGATGCAAGCAGAGTAATGAAAAGACCTCATTTGAGAATCAGGATACAGCCACACCTGGAACCAACACCCCTGCTTTTTCTTTTCCTGTTAGGTTAGCCAAAGTGTAAGTTTTTCTCAAGCTAACTTGACTTGGCATTTAAATTACTTACTTCTAAAGGGAGTCCAATTAATTCAACTGGCCAACCCTTGTCAACCCACCTGATCCTTTTCTGTTCCTCCAACATGCCAGCACAGTCCCACTGTAGGGCTTTTGCCTATGCTGTTCCCTCTGCCTGGAGTGCTCTTTCCTCAGATGCCTGCGTGTCTCATTCACTAACCTCTACAGGTCCTTGCTCAAATGTCACTTCCTTGGAGAGGCCTGTCCTGATCACCCCGTCAAACATAACAGGCCTACCCCTTTACTTTGTGATATTATCTAAATAGTACCTTTATCCACTATGCATGCTAATATATTTACTTTTCGGTCTCTCTCTACTAAACTTTAAACTCCATGAGGGCAGAGATCTTTTTAGGGTAACAGCTACCCTCGTTTGCCTAAGACTGAGGGGTGTTCTGGGATACAGGACTTCTGGTGCTAAAACCAGGAATGTCCTGGGCAAGCTAGGGTGTGTTGATCCCTCTAGGATCAACATTGACTGCCTTATTTGTTTACCATAAAACCCCACTACACAGGCAAGTGGCTAAATGACTGCAAGCCCTTGCCAGGTGGAACCCTGCAGTGTTTCTGTGCACTGCTTCATTTCATCCTCACAGCCAGAGTGGGAGGTGGGTTTTGCTGTTATGTCCATTTTACAGATGAGGAGCCTGAGGCTCGGGCAGCTTGCTGGGAAGACAGGGCTGGAATCCAGGTCTGCCAGCCTCCAGAACGCAAACCCTTAATTGTTCTGCAGTGCATACCTCCCAGTTATTGTCTGCTCTGCTCATACCAACTGGCCCTTGCCCCACCCAAGTGGGTGGGAACTGGCCAAAAGCAGATCATTCCCGATCAGGTAGGTGGTGAGAGGACAGAGAGTGAGTTCAGGGGCTGGACTAGAGCTGCACTAAGGCTGGAACCTCGGAGTGTGGTGTTTATTGTCCCTGAGCTGTGTATCCACAGGCTACCTCTCGTCTAGGCTCCAATGGCTCCAGGTCTCCTTGAAAGCTTGTCAATCACTGTGGCCTTCTAGGCTGACCCTAACTCCTGGATTGAGCTTGAGGAATCCTGTATTCTGCTCATTCACAGGGATCTAAAACTAAAATACCCTTAGTTCAGGGAAAGGCCTCTCTCTGCCACCCCAGACCCAGTCGGAACAAAAGGAACAGCATTGCAGGGAGGAGCAGTGCTTCCCTAGGTCATTTTGACTCGCTCATGATTCCTACAATCAACCTTACAGCAGGTGCTCCTTTCTTTAATCCCCGTTTTTTGGATCTGGAAAGTAAAGGTCAGAGAGGTGAAGTTGCTTGCCAAAGCTGACAAAGCTCATAAGAGGGATTCTCAGAGACAGATTCAGGGTTGTCACCCAAGCTCACATGTTATCTGCTCTACGTCATCTTGAGGGTGATGATGGAGACGAACAAGCCACTGCTGTTTATTGAGCCAGGCACTTCACAGGCATTATTTCTCATTTCAACCCATCTAGAATGGTAAGTATAACTGTCTCCATTTTACAGGAAGTTGCACAGCACAGGGGTTAAGTGACTGACCAAAGTCACGCAGCACAAATGATTCCTAATGGAACTTATCTCACCCTCACTCTACCCCTCAGTCCTTCCTTCTTATCACCCTACCTAACTGCTGTACCTATTTAACAGCCAACATTTACTGAGCATCAGTGATGTGCAAGGTCCTGTCCACCTGCCAACACCACCCAGGCTCTGACAGCAGGAGGAAGTCCTGAGCTCAGGAGGTACTCTGGCTCCAGGCCCAGGGCTGCTGGAAATCCCTTCCTGAGAGGCTGCCTGGATTCCAAAGTGGGATCCCCTGGGTCCGATTAGCCATCTACTTGGGAGTCTCTCAATGGGGAATTCTCTGGGATCTCAGCTGCTCTGTCCTCTGCCTTGCCACCAAGGAGCTATTTTTCATAACAAAGTGGGGTGGGAGAAGGGCCCTGGGAGTCTTTATTAATTCCACTGTTGGAAATTTCCATGGTGGTGGAAAAGTCCTGGTGCTGGCCTCCAAACACCTCCCTGAAAACACTTCCAAAAGGAAACTGCTGGACTGGCCCACTGCAGCCCAGGCCAATGTAGGAGTTACCCACAAAAGAGCCCAGGGACCAGTGCATCGCCATCAGTCCCCAGCACAGAGCTGGGCACCCAGAGGTGCAGGGATCAAGGAAAATGGGGACCCCTTTCTCTCCGGGATGGAAACAAAGATGCTTCCTTATCTTCGTTTAGGATTAAGTGACAAGCCCAGAGTCTATTTTCTCTAACACCTGCTCACTGTGTGACCTTGAGCAGTTACTAGACTTGTCTAAGCCCAATTCCCCCCCCCCAACCCCTCCGTGAAAGGAGGCAGTTGGAGGAATTCTCTGTAAGGTCTGAAGCATTAGCAATGTGTGCTGGCTCTGACTTTGGGTCTGTTCTAGAGACTGAAGACAGGAAGGGTGCAGAGAAACTTGGGTGGCATCTAAAGGGACCAGAGGCTTCCTAGACAGGAGAGAAAGACCTGAACACTCTGCAGGTCCTGGAGGGTACAAGCTGGTAAGCAGGCACCCTCCTCACTGCCTGGCCACTATCTGCCTCTCCCATGGGCACACAGCTTTCCCAGCTGCCTTTCCATGAGAGAAAGGGACAGGCTGGGGATCTGCATAAAGGTGAGGATCCTCAGGCTGCCCTCAGCACCTTCCCTGCCTTCATTCTACAGCCACTCCAAGGCTGCTGGCTCTGGGGGTGGGGAGCGGTTTGCTCTGGTATACTGAGCTCTCCACACCTACCAGATACAGGCACTACCCCCTCCCGCTTCAATTAATTTCTCACTGCCTATACCTAGGCTGCCCCACTCTGGGCTCTGTTATCACTCACCAACCAGGTTGGTCTTGGTGCATCTGAGCTCTGACCCTGTCCTGCCAACCCCACTGCAGGACTCCCACAGCCCTAACTATCTGGCTACAGCAGAATCAGGGCAATGACCCATTGCATCACCTCTCTCTTCTTGTTAAAGCTCACCTCCAAATGCAGAAAAATCCCCTTACACTTCAGAGGCCCTCAATAGAATGCAGCTTCCACTGATTGCCCAAGAATATCACCTGCAGGCTGAGAAAAGATGCCATTTCTTGTGCAGACTTGGGTTTGAGCCCAGCTCCTCACTTTCTATACAGACTCCTTCATAGCTCTGAGCCTCAGCTTCCTAAGCCATGAAATGGGGATGAGAACATGTCCCTTGTACTGTTGTCATGAGAATAAGATAAGAAATGAGATAGAAGGTCTGGGCACAGAGCCTGGCCTGGAGCAGAGCCTGGGCAGAGCTGACTTGGACCTGCTCTGTGCAAGGTACTGGATGAGTTTTAGTCCTGTGTGGCTTCAGATGAGGAGGGGGTTATAAGGGGAGGGAGGCAGAGCCATAGGGCAAGAGGCCAGGAGACTTTAGGAGGCTGCACAGCCATTGTCATCCCTGTCATCTCAGAGGTAGTATCTTTATCCCTGAGCTTTGTGCTGGGTAAAGACACAGGAGGGGAGCAGTGGGGTGACGAAAGAGGTTAGAAGAGGAGGAAGGTGACAGTTTTGTGCCCTTTCCTGTGGGTGGTTGCTCAGTGCAAGTGGGGTTCACACCTGGCACAGCCTCCCCCTAGCCTGGCAGACCTGCGACAGGCTCCTCTCCTACCTCTGGCCAGTGGTTCCTACTCCCTCTGCTTCTCAATCATCTCCTCATGAAGGCTTTATAAAGTAGGCCTTTGTAAATCACAGCAAAGAAACCAAATTTGCTCTGCCTATCTCCACATTTCCTACAGAGGCACGGGTCGGGGTGGGCATAGCCTTGCCCCATCCTTCCTGCTCATTCTACAGAGAATTGCAAAGACAGGCTGAACACCAGCTGACGTGGCCCACTGGGTGGTTGCAGCACAGGGCCTCCCTATCTGGCCTTTAGGCCTGCTACCCCAGGCTGGCCCTTCAGCCAGGACTCTGCACCTAGGGGCACAGATGTGCATGTGCAGGAGCCAACCCTCAGGCACCTTCCCCTGGTTAGCATCCTTCAACCTTGCTTGCACTACATCATTTCCCAGTCAAGGAACCTTCCATGGGTGCCCACTGATCAAGCATGCAGGATATGGTTATGCAGATGTGGGTTCAAACCTTCCTCTGCCACTCACTACCTATGCAACTCAGTTTCTCTATCTGTAAAATGGGAGTTCCATCACCAACTGCCCAGAATTGCTGCGAGGATTGAATGAGATGACAACCCCATCTTCACATAGCAGTTAGATGGGGCTGTGTATGTGTCTCGTGCCTGCTTAGGACCCTTCAATGTCAGGATCAATCCCACATTCCATACCAGGACCTACACAGACACACATGATCTGGCCTCTCATTGCTTCTTCTGCCTGGTCAACCTCTCTCCCCTTTGCATATTTCACCGCAGCCAGAGTGGCCTCTGATCTTTGAACACACCCTGCTAGTTCCACCTCAGGGCCTTCACATGTGCTGGCTCCTTTGCTGGAATTGCTCTTACTTCAGATGGTGGCATGGCCAGATTCTTATCATCTCAAATGTCACCTCTCCCTGACTATCCTACTCAAGCTATCCCAATTGGTCCTTTTGATTTCCCTGCTAATTTTCTTTGTAGCTTTGCCTAGAATGATTTATTTTATTTATTAGTGGGATCTCCTCTGTCTTGCTCATCATTACAGTTGACCCTTAAACAATACAGATCTGAACTGCAAGGCTCTATGTATATGTGTTTTTTTTTTCAATAAATAGGTAGAACACAGTAAATGTATTTTCTCTTCCTTATAATTTTCTTAATAACATTTTCTTTTCCCTAGCTTTATTGTAAGAATACAGTATATGGTACATATAACACAAAATTTGTATTAATGGATGTTTTATATTATTAATAAGGCATCTAATCAACAGTAGGCTATTACTAGCTAAGTTATTAAGGAGTCAAAAGTTACACATGGATTTTTGATTGCATGGGAGGGGGCTAGTACCCCTAATGCTCATGCTATTTAAGGGTCAACAGTATATCCCCAGTTCCTCAAACAGTGCCTGGCACATAGTGAGAGTTAATGAAATATTTGTTAAATTGAACAAATAAGTATAAAATGAGTCTGCAACACAGTGGGCATTAAGTACATACTGGTCCCTTTTCCTTTACCTACTCCCAGCACAGCCTTTCCTCTCAAAGAGTTCACATGCATACACATGTGACCAAAATGAATCCCAGATAAAACTAAGAAACAAAAACCCCAAAGAGGAAAACTCTGTCTTAGGAGGAGGGTGCTAGGAGGAGGATTTAGGGGATGCTAGGGTTCCAAGAACAGTTGTAAGACCTTGCCTGGCTTATCTGAGGGTCCTCACTGAGGCTGCAGGAAGTCAAGGTTGCTGGCAAGGGCAGAGGGCAATCCATTACTTCTCAGCATGAAGCTGGTGGGTCACTGAGCCCCAGGAGTAACCTGCATCCTGTCTCTAGTTCTATGGCCCCATAGAGGGTGAAAAATGTGTTCTGTGGGCAGAAACCAGTTTGGTTCATTACCATGACATACCATGTTCCCAGTACCCTCAGTTCAGAGTAAGTGCCCCACAAATACTTGTTAATGAATAAATAAATGATGGTGGGGGTTGGACAGCAAGAAATAGAAAGAATTGGCCATCAGTGTCCATGGAAGTTACCAGATTTGGACCTGGTGCTGGGCAATGCCCAGTGCCATCATCTTAGAGTGCCTCTAATGGCACTCACATCCTGTCATGCACCTGCTCAAGAACCTGCAATAGTTCCCATCCTCTCCGAGAAAGTATGGATTTCTTAGTCTGGCATTCAAGGCCTGCCTGCTTTCCCCTCTTCCTGCCTCTCTGCCACCATCCATTCATCTCTATTCTCTACCCGCCCATCTACCCATCTGCCTGCCCATCTATCCCTCTATCACTCCGTTCCTCCACCCACCCACCCTCTCATCCATCCATCCTCCCCCACACAACTATCCACCCACCCATCCACCCATCCATCTACCCACCCATCCCTTCATCCATATTTACTGAGTGCTTACCAGGTTATAGATAATGTGCTAAGTGCTAGAGTCAACCCAACTCTGTAATTCTATAATAAAATGATCTCACCAAATATCTATCTGCAAATCTGGTCTGTTTTTCCTTTTAAACATATCCAAAATATGATCACTTCTCTCCACATACACAGTCTCTACCTTGGTCCAGTCACCATCTTCTCTCACCATGTTCACTGCAATAGCCTCCTTCCTGGTCTTCCTGCCTTTCACTTCCCCCATCCCTACTCCTAGTCTGTTCTCCACACACAGCCAAAAACAAATGGAATCCTTCTTCTGTTCAGAACCAAAAACAAGGAAGAGCCAAAGTCCCTAAAATGGCCCACAAGGCCCTACAGGATCTGCACCCCTCCATCTGTACCCTCACTGAACTTATCTTCTGTTCTTCTCCTCATTCACTCCCCTCCGCTCCACTGAGCACACACCCACCTCAGAACCTTTGCACTGGCTGCTCCTTCTGCCTGGAACTCTCTTCCCCAGACAGCCATATGGCTCTCTCAGGTCTCTTCTCAAATGCCACCTTCTAAGGGAGGCCTCCCTGACCCCCTATTTGAAATAATCCTCTTAATCTTCCTTCCTGTTATTTTTCTTATATATCAACTGCTCCTTGACATACCACCCACTTGCATCTTTGTTTATTGCCTATCTTCTCCTTCTTGAATGAAAGCTATGAGGCAGTGAACTGGCCTGTTGTATTCATTGTAATATCTGAATGCCTGGTGCATAGTATGCCCTCCAATGACATTTGTGGAATGAATGAATGCTCCTCCCGCCTCCACTGCCCTTAGGTATGGATGGCTATTTTCATTTTATGAAAGACTTCCACAGTTTTTTTGTCAGTGGTTCTCAAATGTGTCTGCTTATAATCACCCCTCTGGCCTTTCCTTAAACAGATTTTGTGGGTTTTCTCCATGGGTTCCCCTCTCACAATCTCCACCCCTTTCTAAAGGGCCCCAACAGCTCCAACATCAACTGGGACTCACAACAGCCTCTCCGTGGATGCCTCCTATGAGCTCCAAAGCCTCGTTAGCTGGCCCATCTCCCCTGTCTTGGGAACCTGCCCTTCATTTTGCCCTTGTTCACAGGATGCTTGTCTGGCTTCCTCCTTGTGGGCCTCCCGTCTCTTCTTTACAAGCCATTATCTTCACTAGTGCCACAGGATCTTCCAAATGGCCAATTTTGTTCACATCACTTCCCAGCTAAAACTGTTCAGCCCTTGCCTTGGCCCAGCTACCTCTCTAGCTGAGCACTCACTACTCCTTCCTGGAGCCTCTGGGCTGCTGGTGGTGGCCTCCACACCACTCAAGTTATGCCTCTGCCTGGAGCAGCCTCCCTACCTCCTACCTTCCTTCCAGCTGGCTAGCTCTTATTTATCCTTCCACTTGGCTGGCTACTGCGTGAGGCCCTCCAAAGGTTATTCCCTGATAACCCAATGAATTGCCTGCTAGGGCCTTCCCCTGGCCTGATATTGGTTTGGGATTACTGGTCCCCTTGCTAGACTGAGTACCCTGGGACTGTGAGGCCACTGTTGCCACAGTAAAGCTGGGTGCTCTGAAGTCAGCCTGCTGGCTGGGTGCCCTTGGGAACGCCATGGTATGTTGCAGAGCCTCAGTTTCCTCATATGTAAGATGGAGTGAAAGGTGCCAGAGGGACGTTGCATTAAATAAGTCATATAGAGCACTGAGAATAGTATCTTAATCAACGATATTGTACTCAGTCAGCAGCAATGTGATTCAGAAGCTAACACTAGGGAGGAACTCAGGGGTCTGAGGCCAGCAGGTACATCAGTCTGGCCACGTCTCCTGGTGGGGACTGGACCTGCATCTGGCAGGAGCTGAGCTAGCAGGGCCGGCAGATCACCCTGGACTTTCCATGCCTTTCTCCGTATTAAGAAACCTTTATTTGCTCCAGTTGATATTTAAAAATATGCCTTATTTGCTTTGTGGCTGAGGGAGGTATCTTTTCAGGTTCATGTTTTCTGGCTTTCTGCTCTCTCTTCTGACCTTTGAGCCTCTTTTCTGACTTTACCTCCTGCCCTTGGTTGCATGTGGCTTTTTTTTAAAAAAAGATTTTTATTTATTTATTTTTAGAGAGAGGGGAAGGGAGAGAGGGAGAGAAACATCAATGTCTGGCTGTCCCTCACACACCCCCTACTGGGGACCTGGCCTATTACCCAGGCATGCACCCTGACTGGGAACAGAACCAGTGACCCTTGGCTTCACAGTCCAGTGTTCAATCCACTGAGCCACACCAGCCAGGGCTGCATGTGGCTTTTTAAAGCCAACTTTTTGCATCCAACCTTTATTTGAGCTCAGACTCCTTGCCCTCCTCTAGGTCTCAGGGCTCTGTGGTTGGGGAGGGGGCAATGATATGTCCTGTTACACCATGGCATCCACGTTGTGGGGGAAGGAGGGAAGAGCCAGACCCCAGGTTCACACTTGGTGGCAGGCAGCCTACGCTGGGTACTACACATATGCTAGTGTCTTAATGTGAGAATGGGGACACAGAGGGGCACACCACAGCTGGGAAACAGCAGAAGTGCAGCTCCCAAGCCAGTGTTGTGTGTGCTAACCTCTGCTGCCTCTCATCCAAAGCCTGCCAAGCCACCAGGATGGCCACAGTATACTAAGGGACAGATAAAGTCATAGGTGTGAATAAAATGATTCCACAGAAAAAAATCAGAACTCCTCTGAATTTATATCTGTCAGCAAGTGAAAGAACAAGCAAGGGAAGGAAACAGCAAATGGCCAGATTTCGTTGACTTCAAGCTGAATTGTTAAGTCGCATCGTGATTTTTTGTACCATCAAGAAAGAAAAGATGCTTCCAGTGAAACTGTGACTTGTCACCAGCTCCCATGTATATCCTGATCTCAGGGATGTGAAAAGGGGCAAACATGTACATTCCAGGATTAACGAAACAGAATATTAACAGGGGTTATGTGAAGTAAACGTGGGGAGAATAAAATTAAGTTATTTTACTATAGACCCTTCTGTATCACTCCATTTGTTTCAACAAGTATGTATTATTTTTATAATTCAAATTACAAAAATTTGCAGTTTAAAAACAGAAAACAAGGTTTTCCAAACAGTTGCTGCCTGGTTGTTTTTCTGGCCACATCATGGGTTGGGGACACAGTAATTGGCAGCTCCTGGGTAGCCTGCTGGGGGAGAAGGCTGAGGACTTGTGGGCTGGTGGCAGGTAAATGTCAGGTGTGCTCTTTCCAGAGCTCAGCCCTGTGTAGGTTCAATCAGCAGAAATTTTCCTTTACCGAGGTCTGCTCCCCAAGCCCATCACTGAGGTGTCCGCAAGATTGGAAACACACAGAGGCACTACAAACAATACAACGAAGCCCATTTTCACAGAGAATGGGACATCAAAGAGCTCTTCCTCCCACATCTTCCTCTGCTTTCTTCTGCCTCGCACCATTGGTGCTGCAACCTTGTGTTAGACAATTTATAAGCCCGGCTGTCTACTGCCTTCTCCCCAGCTAGACTGTAACTGGCAGGGCACTAGAAATTGCATTTGTCTCATCTAGGCTGCGCCCCTTGCCCACTCTCTCTTTCTCTCCCTCCAATCCCCCCCAATCCCCACAGGGAGGTGGATGAGCATGAGGTTCCTGGGCAATCTCCTACAATCATTCCTCCCCCATCTTGCAGATAGCAGGTTAAGTGTGATTTTGAGGGTGGACACTGCTTTCTTCTTCACAGCTGCACAAAACAGTACTCGTCACCCCCTCTCTGCATCCTAGGCCCTTGAATACAAGAGTAAAAGACACAGTAAGCTAAGCTTCCTGTCCTCAAGGATCTGACTGTCTGGAGAACAAATAAGGCAATAAATACTGAAAAGAATGTCAATTGTGATAAATTCTATTAAAAGACAAGTGCTGTGACAGAAGAACCTCCTTTAAACAGGCTAAGTGGGGAAATACCATTCAGCTTGATGAGAAGGAACCTACTATATAAGGGGAAAGAGAAAAGGCATTCTAGATAGGGAAACAGCATGCACAAAGGCCCTGAGGCAGGAAAGAGGTTGATGAGTTTGAGGAATGGAAAGGAGGCCAGTAAGCTAGAGAAGAATGAGTGAGGAGAGAGGGGTGGGATGAGGGCCCAAGCCCTGAAGCGTTTATAGGCTACGGGAAGGAGTCTGGATCTTGTGAATCATGGGGAGGAGCATAGAGTTTTAAGAACAGAGCATCACAGTCTGATTTATATTGTTAAAAGGATCCATCTGGCCCCTGAGGGAGAACACATGATTGATTGGGGGTAGGGGCAAAAGGAGATACAGAGGACTAACAAGGAAGTTTATCCTTTCATTTATTCATTGTTTATTCAAAAATATTCTAAGGAAATCTCTGAAAAACACAAAAATGAAAACAAACCAAGCTCATCAGCTGGGGCATGACTCCAGAGCTCAAGGGTCTGCAGCCTGGGAGCTTACAATCAAGGGAGAGGTAGGGAGGCTTCCTGAAGAAAGAGGCATTTAACGGAGGCTCTGAAAGCTGACTAAAGGGTGTTCTGGGGTTGAGCAGAGCTGGGGCAAAAGCTCAGAGGTGGGAAATGGGCAATGTGAATGGGAGCTGTATTCCCATTCATACTGAGTGACTAAAATTCCTGATTGACTTTAGTGGATGAACTAATTCACTGAGGAAGGTGAATCACAGAGGAAGATGCACAAGGGTAGATAGAACCTACGCCACAGATGTACTGAATGTAGGCCAAAGAGTCTGGGCCTCATTTGTTTGGCAATGGGGAACACTAGTAGCCTGACCAGAGTGGCAGGCCAGACAACATTCTGAGAAGGGCCCCCTGGTGGCCATGGGGGGTCATAGAGAAGGTTGGGACAAGACTGGGGAGAGAAAAATGGGGCCTGGTTCCCCCTACCATTCTGATCCCATGATTATTAATAATAAATAGCTGATACTTCATTGAGTTTCCTATGTGCCAGGCACTGTTCTAAGTTCTTTATACCTATTAAATTATTTAATTCAGGCTATGAAATTGGTATTGTTATTTATTTCCTTTTTATAGGTGAGGAGACTGAGACACAGAGAGGTTAAGTTACTTGTTCAAGGTCACACAGCTAGGAAGTGCTAGGCTTAGAATCAAGCCCAGGCTCTTGAGTTCTGGAGTTTGCTCTAAACCACTACCCTGTGCTGTCTCCTCCATCTATGATTCCATAGTTCTGCATTCTGGGGCTTTGTCTCTCTGGCAGAGACAACCCCCTCTGGAAAGTATGTCCTTGGATGCCCTCTGAAGCCCCAAGCTTATGACTCAAAGTATACAAACTGACCAGTCCCACCGATGGCACTAACTGCTAACCTGTGGGACCAGGGCAAGTCCCTGGACTTCTCTGAGGGAACTGTGTCTCCATCGGAAAGTGAGGATAAGAATGCTTTGTTCACAGGATGGACATGAGATGTGTGCATTGCTAGCCAGGGTGATAATCACAGCAGTGACCAGGAATCGGGTAGCAGCTGCGCAGAGCCTTTCGCTCACATCTTGCATAATCTCCACATGGCTGCAGTCATTTCCCTCACTACAGAGGGACAATAACTCACCCACGGGGACACAATGTGTCTGTGCCAATGCTGGGACTTGAACTATAGATCCCTTAACAGTGCCTGGTAGATGCTTAAGAAATGCAAGTCCTCTCTGCCCAAAACAGACTCTGTGTACCTACAACTTAATGAGGGTTACCCGGGTGTCTTTTAGGGACTGAGGAGAAAGAGGGAGGACATGATCAACTCCTGGGTCCAGGCCTGTCGTTGCCAAGGGATCAGCCTCAAGGGTATCCTGAACTTGCCCCATGCCCCTGTGGGCAGTTGTGTTGGGAACATAGGCTGGGTATAAATGGTCCTTTTCCTGGCTTGAGGTCTGACCCAAGGCCTTGCCCTTTCTCCTGGAGGGGTGGTGTGGTGTAAGAGCACGGTGGGGTGACAGTCAGTACCATGGACAGAGTGTCAGGGCTTTGGTTTCCCTTGGCAACCTTGGGCTGTTCCTCTCTGGGCCTCAGTCTCCTCTGGAGTCCAACTCTCTTTGGACAAGTCCCGTCCTCTGTGAATGGATCCCTACACAGTTGTGAGAGGCAAAGTAGTGTGTATGCATGGAGAGCCTAGCATGGCAAGTGCTCAGTTAACTACAACTATTACTATTATCCCAGGTTGCCTTGGAGGCAGTAGTGAGGCTCAGGGGAAAAGGTGGTGTAAAGGCTTGTTGGCCCCTTTCCGACCCCAGCATTTGCATTCATGTTTGGCTGTTGCTGTCCCATTGTAGAGTTTTGACTCGGGAGTTCAGAGGGCCTCCCTGGGGAGGCTTTCGGAAGTCCCTGGGCAAGGAAAGCTGTTGGAATTCTCTTCCCCTGAGTCCATCGGAGCAGATTCAGGTCTCTTGGGAGGGCAGAGAAACACCCAGAAACAGCCCTGGACCCCAATGCCCAGCCATGTTTAGTTCTATTACTATTGCCTGAGTATAGGGCCCCACTTTAGAGATGAGGAAACTGAAGGCCTATGGGATCCAAAGACTGGTTGGTGAGGCCAAGTCTCGGCCATGGGAGTTACTCATCATGGTCCAGCTCCTAGCTGAGCGTCTGCTCTCAGCTGCCACCTTCTTCTGGGGCTGCCTGGGCTCCCCAGTGAGAGCTCTTTCTGGAGCTGATTCATCTCTGGGTTGGCGAGGAGCTTGGCACATGGCCGGCCGGCACACACCAAGTACTCAGCCAGTATTGGTTTTATTGATTTACATTCTCTCCCGTCTTCAAGATCCTCTGAGTTTAGAAATCCAAAATTTGCTGGGGGTGGCATAGGGAGAAGGGCCTCATTTTATTTTGAACTGAGTCATGTAAGTTGATAAATTTGGAGTGCCCTAAAGAGCTCTTAATCTCCTGCCTTCAGATAGTTGCTAGGAAAAGACTGGGTCTAGCAACCTTTGCATCGCAAATACACATGACAGTGTACAGTGTCCTGCCTCACCTGGGTAACCCACGCCTGTCTCCCACCTGCCTCCCTCTCTGAAGACCACCCTGGGGTAAATAGGAGCTGCTGCTGGGTCAGGCTTGTTGCTAGGGACCCCGATCCAAGATCCACACAGCTGTACACACACATGGCCATGAGTGCTTTACCTCTAACTGAATCCCTTCCCTGGGATTTTGATGATCAGTAATGCCAGAGCAATTTTGAATATTAGACATTTAAAGTGCTAGAAGGCCCATCTGGCCCCAAAGTCCCTGTTTCAAAGATGGGGACAGGTGCCAAGAAGGACTATAATGGGTCCAAGGTCACCACCAGTGTTTGTCAAGGCTGGGTGGCACCCAGGTCTCTGCTCCTCCAACTCCTGCTCCAATCCATTTTTGTGACCCTGGCACTGCCTGGGCTGGACCAGCTGGCCAGCCAGGGCTTTTGCTCTCTTCAAGGGGTAGTTTTGCTATGTCAAAGCTTCAGTAGCCACTGAAAAGGCACTGGGAGGCCAGGAAGTGCTGGCTGGTAGGCTGACACCACGGCTGGCAGGCTCTGTTGACTTTGGGCACAGCCCAGCGCAGCCCCTTCCCCTGTATGGTGAATAGGCAGAGACATGAAGGAAGAAGGGAACCACTTTTGATAAGAGCCTGGACCCAGTGGATGCTGCATCTGGCTGCAGCTTCTTTAAGAAACCATTCCTCCCCTGGCAAGAACCCCTTCTTCATAAGAATCACAGAGTCCTAGACCAACATGGGCAAGGAGGCAACATCAGGCTAGTGCCTGGATACTGGGGTCTGGTTCTAGCCGTGGGGAGAGCCAGCTGTGTGACCTTGGGCAAACCAACATGCAATTTGGGCCTCAGCTGTCCCATCTGTGAAATGAGTGTGGTCTATGTTGTTATTTTATTGAGCCCAGTGTCTGTTTTAGCTACCATTTATTGAACTAGAAGAGACTCATTAGAAGTTCATCAAATAATAATTTCCTACACTTTTGCCAAAGCACTTTAATATAATAATAATAATTTCCTACACTGCCTTAAGCACTTTAACTTTATTTCATTCCCACAGCAATCTTATGAATTGGATACTTTTGTTATCCCTATTTTACAGATGGAGGAACTGAGGCCCAGAGAAGTTAAGAAACTTGTACAGTCACATAGGAAGGAAGTGGTGTAGCAGGAACTGGAATCCCAGAGTCTGTGCTTTAAACTCCTCCCTATTCTATTGTCTTTATCATTTATTTTGAGCTGTTAATTATTAAGCACCTACTGCATATAGGCACTCTGCTGGGCATGTGATACACACATAAATGTGTTGGCTTCTCATATCAGTGCTAGGAGGTGGGTATTCTCACATCCATTGTTTCAGAAGAGGTCACAAAGGCTCCTGTGAGGTGCACAGAAATACCAAGGTTCCACCCTGACTGAGCTTGGGAGGCAGGTGGGAGACAGGCCTGTTCCCATCAGCCTGGTGGCCCTATTCTAAATCCTTGAGGGCTTTTATCTTATTTGCCATATTTTACTGAATCTGAGATGCACCCATTGTAAGGTGCATCACTACTTCATGTATATTTAAGACAAAAGCATGGCTGGTTTTACCGTGACTTGCCACCAGTTATGGCAGGCACCCCTGTTTCAGAGACAGCAAAATGTGCACCTGGGAATCCACACAACTCAGCTTTAATCACAACAACCCTACAGGGCAGGCTCTACTGTCCCCATTTAGCAGCTGAGGGAACCGAAGCTTGAAGATGAAGGACGCATAGCTGGCCAGTGCCCAGGCCTTGGATTTAATGCTGGACAGACTGGGCCCAGACTTGGTCTGGAACCACTGTGCTACATCACTGCTAAGTCAGGCCATGTGGTCCCTAGGCCTAGATTCGAATGCTGAGAAAACTCTGTCAGCCAGAGCCTAGCACACCCATGCTCCTGATGACCTTGTGGCCCTTGTCTAGCATAGAAGCCTCAGGAAGGCTGGGGGATACCCCCAAACAGCTTCCCAAGGATGCCCCACCCCTCCACAGCCTCAACAGAAAACTCTAACAGCTCAGTTCCCTCTGCCATGCCTGAGCCAACCCAACGAGGCAGGGCTTGAGGGAGCCAGGCTGGAAAAAGTCCTCTGGACAATACTCCCCATGACCCCTGCAAAGTGGTCCCTGGAATGGCCAGACATGGCCCAGTGGAGCAGCCCAAGCCAGCATGCAGAATGCCACCACTTCATAGGAAACTACTCTCGGGTAGGCATGGGAGCCCCAGAGAGACCTCCTTCCTTCCCTCAAAGCTGTATGGCTCCTGGACCTAAAATGGGACTGCCCACTCAGGTTCCTCCTGCAGGCTCTTCCAACCCCATGCTCTGCTACAGCCCAGCTTCTCTGGGCCTTTACAAAAACTGAATCCGTCCTCTTGGATTAGGATGCCCTGTTCTGAGGGCATAGTTAAGAAAGCCCTCTGGGGGCCTTTCTTCAGAAGCAGGACAGAAGCTTGACATATTTTGAATGTCTGGTATGACCAGGGCTCTGTTTGTGACACATTTTGATCCATCACATCACTCACACTATCTCTTGGGCAGGTTTCCTCAGCCCCACTTTACATATCAGGATGCCACACTGTGAGAGACAAAGCTACCGGCTTCAGGTCACACAGAGGTCAACACTGGCATTGGGATTTAAATTTGATTAAATTTTTGATGGCATGAGATGAGGCCACTTTAATACCGATCTCTGGACAAGCCCTGAGTCAAATGCTTCCTCTGCACTATTTCACCAAATCCTCACATGAGGGTTATACTGTTTATTAACAGTAGTATAAAAATAATAACATTGTTATTATTACCCCAATTTTAAAAATGAGGAGACACCCTCTGAATCTTTAATTGGACCATAAACCAAGGCTAGGCACGTCACCTAAATCCTATTTGCTTCTCAGAATGCGTAGGAAGGTGGGCACTAATGTTACTCCCATTTTATGGAGAAGTCAGTAGTTCAATAACACATAACTATTTGATGGTAGAGTCACTTATTCGGATGTGGCTTGGAGTGAGCAATTACCTTCCCACGCATTAAATGAAAAAATGTTTGCAAAGTGCTTGAGGATGGATAGATTTATTATGATTAACATTTTAGAATTTGGCAATTACTCTACAAGTTCAGCGATGCTGTCCCCATTCTCCAGATGAGGTTCACAGAGAATTGAGCAACAGATTTAAAGGTTTGTAGTCTCTCAGACTTCTGCTGTGCAGGTCCCCTCACACCTCCAAGCTCCCCTGCCCATCTCCAGCTCTTTTCTCTGGGCCAACACAGGGCTTGCTGGAGTTCCTGCCCACAGACCTGGGTCCAAATCTCAGCTCTGCCCCTCACTTGCTGTGTGACTTGAGCATGTTCTTAACCTCCCTGACTCCCTGAGCCAAGGTTTCTTTATCTGTAAAGTGGATGATAGTGAGGAGGAAATGAGACACTAGACAAAGGACTTACCAGCAGTAAACACTCAATAAATATTATTGACATAGTGGGTTGAATAGCATCTCCCCCCAAATTCACATCCACCTGAAACTTCAGAATGTGTCCTCATTTGGAAAGAGTGCCTTTGTATATGTATTTAGTTAAAAATCTCAAGAGGAGCCCTGGCTGGTGTGGCTCAGTGGATTGAGTGCCGGCCTGCAAACCAAAGGATTGCTGGTTTGATTCCTAGTCAGAGCACATGCCTGGGTTGCAGCCGGGCCCCCAGTAGGGGGCATGCGGGAGGCAACCACACATTGATGTTTCTCTCCCTCTCGTTCTCCCTCCCTTTCCCTGTCTAAAAATAAGTAAAATCTTTTTAAAAAATCTCAAGAGGAAATCATCCTGGATTTAGGGTGGGCACTATACCTAATGACTAAGGTCCTTGTAAGAAAAAAGAAGAGCACAGAGACAAACAGAGAAGAAGGTGATGTGATGATGGAAGCGGAGATTGAAATGATGCAGCTACAAGTCAAGGGATGCCAAGGATTGCTGGCTACCACCAGAAGCCAGGACAGCAGAAGATGGACTCTCTCTCCTCCAGGGCCTCCAGAAGGAAGCAGCCTTGCCGACACCTTGATTCCAGACTTCCAGGCTCCAGAACTGTGAGAGAATCAAGTTCTGCTGTTTTAAGCCACCCGGTTTGTGGTTATTTGTTATGGCAACCACAGGAAACAAACACAGTGGCTGTAACTGCTATTGCAGACTTGCATTGTCTTAGCCTCTTTACCCTAGGCCAGCTGGCAGGAGGATCTGCCCTCACTGTCCCCTCTTTCGAGGGGAAATCATGAGACCAGGGGGCTGACACGACTTGCCCAAGGTCACCCACCAGTGACTGAGCTGGGCCCAGAACCAGCTCTCTTGATCTTCAGACCAAAGGGCTTCTCCCCCATCTGTGGAGACCTCTGTAGTCTCAGAGACACCAGCCCTGGTCCCCACTCCCACCTCCATCAGGCCCAGCCATCTTGCCCTCCACTCTGACCCTTCAGAGGTTTCCTGGATTGTGCATGATGCTTCCAAGATCTTAAAAACACTCCCTCCATCCCTTTCAGGGCTCCCAACCAGAGACCATGGTGAAGTCATGGCACATTCCAGCAGGTTCTCAGGGTGGCTGCTGAAGTGTTACCTATTGTTTATGGCTGTCATAGGCCAGCCCTATGAAGTGGGTAGCCATTTTACAGATCAAAAACCAAGGCTGAAGAGGCAAAGCGACTCATCCAGGGCACCCTTAACTGGCAGAGATAGCTACTGAACTAACACTTCCTGATTCATGGACTTAACAACTTCCATTCACTGAACCACAAATACATGCCACACCCTGAGCTCAGCACTTTATGTCCATTACTTCTCCCACTTGCCTCTCATGACAGCCTGAGAGGTGGGTACTATTATCATCCATTTTACAGATGGGTGAAGTGAGGTGCCATCCTACCACTGTGAATGCCGGGCCCTTGCCATCTTTTCCACTCATCTACTGCGAGCTCTTACAGGCATCCAACTGACTCTGTCCAGGGGAACATTCTCCCTAGTTTCTTCTTTGAGGCTCCCAGTGGGAGCGAGAAATGAATTACTGCAGGTTCACTGTTTTAGCCAGAGACCCACCCTGCTGCCCACACCTCACTGTATATTTCAGGCGGGGCCAGGGGAGGAAGCCCATGTACTCCCCACACCCCCGCCACCTTGTGTGCATGCATGTGGCACCCAGCACGTGCTCACTAGAGAGCTCCACTAAGGGAGGCCAGCAGGGGCTGCGTCCCAAACCTCAGGGTCCCCTAGTATTCCCTACCTTGACCCTGAGCTCATAGTGTTCCAGCTGCTTCACACACATTACTTAAAATCTTTCCAACATCCTGCTTTTAATCTATTCCCCTTCTAGGAAAGGAAAGATTAGGGTTTACAGAAGAGGAACCATGTCCTCACTGTCATATGGTTGGGACAGGCTTTACCAGGACTCAACTAGAAGGCCTAGTAGGTCTCTTTGGAGTGTCCCTCCCACCCACACTACTGAGAATACAGCCTCATTTTGGATTTGAAGGTTGAACTGCCCCCAGAAGGGCCTGATTTAACCATGCAGGGTGAAGCCTGGGTCTAGGGGTAGGATAGAGGACTGGAGGGCTGGGGACCTGAGTTTTAGTCTCACTCTGCCACCAACTTGCCAGGTGACCTCAGTTTCTTCAGATGTGGCCAGAGTGGGTGAAGAGCATGATGCCCAGGTCACCCCAATTCTGTAAGCCTATGAGATCTCCCAAGCCCCTTCTCAGTCACCTTGGCTTCCTGGGGTCCAGAGCTATGGAGATACGAACCCTGGGGCATCTGTGACAATGCAGCCCTCAAGACCTTCTGCATCAGTAGGGGACCAAAATCTGCCCCATACCAGGTGATTCTTATGTCCACTAATGCTTGATATCCACCAGCCCAGAGATTATCCCTTTGCTTTCCCTCCTGACCTTAGCAGCAAGAGGCTCACCTGCTCTGGCCCCGGTCCTGGTGCCAATCACTCCTCTGTGCATAGCCTTCTATAGTGCTCAAGGCTCCCAGACAGCTGTGGGCTGAGGCAGGGCAGGACAGGCAAGCCCTAATTACAGATGAAAAGACTGAGGTGCAGAAAAACAAAGTGACTTGCTCAAGGTCACACAGCTGGCCAGGAGTAGAGGCTGGGCCCGATGTACTCCTAACTTGGAGTCAAATATCTGGGGAAAATCAGGGACACAAACAGGCTGCTGCTGCTTCTTGCCTGGGACCTGAGAGAGAATGGCAAGATTCCCTGTTCTCCCGAGAGCACAATATGACCTTGGACCTGGCTGGGCCTTAGTTTCCCTCTAATAAATAGGCCTAGGCCAGATAACCTTAGAGTGTACACATCTGCATTTGGCTTTCTAGGTGCCATCAATCCTGTGAAGGGCCGAAATAATTTTAGGACTGTATAAATGTAACTACTCCTTAACTGTTAAGGAGTTGAAATTACATTCGGCCCTTTGAAGGCAACTGTGAGGCTAATGTGGCCCGTGGTGAAAATGAGTTTGACACCCCTGCTCTAGTCCCTTTCTTAAGGGTCTAGATATTTTTGGTCCCCACCAAAAATATCACGTTTTTGGCCTGCTGTTTCCCAAGATGTTGGCACCTCAAATTGGATTAGACTCACACAGGAGGGGAAGGAAGATTCCAAGAGGCAGGCAGGGAGCCCACTGGCCTGCCTTCCATCTCTGCCATGCTCCAGCTGTGTGACCTTGGGTAGATGCCTTCCTTTCTCTGCACAGCTTCCTCATCTGTGGCATGGGAATCACGAGGCTATGCGAAGGCCCACTGTAGCGATGTGTGCATAGCAATTTGCTCAGGGAGTGCTTGCTGGGTTATTATTTACCCAAATCTCCCTGACCTATACTTGTGCGGGTGGGAAGAAAGGGAAAGGGGGCAGTAGGAGAACAGAGGGAGGGGCCCAGCATTTCAGTGTTTCTGCAGCATAAGCCACAGGCTTTTCTGACCTTCTGTCTAAAGAAGACTTTGGAGAAGGCTGGAGGATCCAGGGTGCCATCTCTCAGAGATCCCATACCAGTGTGCTGGTTTCCTGGTGCCAGAGAAAGGGGCCTGTGGGGTCCTGGTTGTCTGGACCATAGAAAGCAGTTGCACCCACCCCCTCCTGTCTCCTTTCCAACACTGGCAGCCTTTCCTGCAGAACATCAATAACCCAAGATGGCCTTGCTGAACCCAATCACAGCTCCCTGGAAACCTGGGCTGGCCCTCCCCTCAGGCTTCTGTGGGGCTGCAGCCGCCGCTTGCGGGCCAGTGCCCTTCTGCACTCACAGGGCAGTGCCTCAGGGGCAATCCTCTCCCCAGTGCCTGGAGGCACCTTCAATTCCACGAGATGCCTGGAGGCTGAGGGTGCTCGGGGCAGGGGTGTGAACACAGCATCCGCAAAGGTGCTGCACCTGTGTGCCAGGGCTGTCTTCGTACACGTGCAACCTACGTTCACCTGTGGGTGTATTCCAGCATGCCAGGTGTCTGCCAATAAGTGGACATGCACGCAGCTGGCATTCGGGACCCCACACATGTGTGCTTGTCTCTTTCACACTGGGGCCAGCCCTCAGAGGGCACACGTCACATTTATGACTGCTGTAGGGCACTACATGCAGGCCGATTTGCCCATGTGCAACCCACTGCATTCCTGTGTTAGTGCTACATGCATGTGTGGACATGCTGTATTCTCAGGTATGGGTGTGTGAATACAGGCTGCATTCACATGCATGCTGTATTTGCAGGTGGTATTCAGGGATGTGAGCTGTATTCCCATGTGGTGGGGTGTATATGTGGGCATGGGTATTCTATATGAATGTCTATGATTGGAACACACAGTGTACTATATGGGTACTCCATATGTGTGTCTATGATTGAAACATATACTGCATTACAATGTGCACTATATTTGTATACATGCATCTGTGCAAGTCTGTGGATGTGTTATAGACCCTGATGAGAATGGGACAGTACATATGAAGGTGGCTAAATAATATGGGCCATCAGCGTCTTTTCTGGACCACCCACAAGTCACAGCCCCAAACCTGCTGCTGCCCCTTCAAGGAAGTTAACAGGCGGAAGCCCTGGCAGTCTGTACTCCAAGCCCCCTCCTACTGCACACGTCAAAGGAGAATTTCTCCGGATGGCGCCCGCCACTCCAGGAAATGCCCCAAATATCAGCTCTGCTTCCTCCCGGCAATTCAGAGAGCAATGCGGGTGAGGAGAGGAGCCCCTTATGCACTGGGCCAGGCGTGTGCAGCATCACACCAAGACCCTCTGCTGGTGCAGCTCGCCACTTATCCTTCTGAAGGTCGAGCCCGGCAGGGCCTCTGCATGGGGACCCCGAGACCCTGGGGGCCCTTGCCTGTCATGGGCAGGCCAGCCACAGAGACCCCTCCCCAAACAACCTGCTGAACGAGGACAGGCTGTGTGGAATGGCCACCTGGCTAGCAAGGAGTGTGTGCCCACAGCAGCCCACCTTTGGGGAGTCCAGAGGCCCCCTGCTGGCTTTCCCAATTCTGACCCTGCAGGGGGCAGGGAGGAGCCCCAGGTACCCAAGTACCCAGCCAGAGGCCACCCAGGCTGGCTGAGGAACTGGGATTCCAGGCAGAAAGTGCCAACTCCACCAGCCAGCATGACTGCTGCAAAATGGCCTGACCGAGCTACTCCTGCCCCCATCCTGGCCATCTCAGGGACCTGGTTCCTGCCATCACACACCCGGGCTGGCTGGCTTGACCTGGTGGGTCCCAGCACACAGCAGTCCACCCCACCAAGGGGACCCTCTGCGTGGGGCCTCCCGCTGCCTGTTTCCCTGGCACCCTGGCTGAGACAGGCAGGGGTACCCCTTGGTCCTCTGTGTTTCCCTAGGTCCAGCAGCTCAGGGGGAAGAGAACCTTGCCCCCCCCCCACCCCCTCCCTGCCACCAGCTTGTTGGTCCTTGCGTAACATCCATTGAGGGCATTTGCTGTCCACAGGCTGCTGG
The DNA here is from genome assembly GCF_019186645.2 of Phyllostomus hastatus. Classification (NCBI taxonomy): domain Eukaryota; kingdom Metazoa; phylum Chordata; class Mammalia; order Chiroptera; family Phyllostomidae; genus Phyllostomus; species Phyllostomus hastatus. The sequence goes on along the minus strand of NW_025333643.1, from coordinate 4,730,816 downwards.
AATTTACCTGAGACCCCAGGCATCTGCCTGTCCCAGGCCTCCCTGCCTGTGTCCCCAGCACCCTAGCCTTTCCCTCCAACACACAGACCCTCCTCACACGAGTGTCTCCCTCAGCAGCAACTCCTAATGCAGCCTCAGCTGCGGCCAGATAAACAAGCCCAGCTCGCAACCCCCTCCACGCTGCCACCGCCACCACCATCAGCGCTGAGAAAAAGCAAATGAAATGAAACAAAATAAAATGGGTGAGGGAGGAAGGGGAGAGCGGAGTGGGGTGCTTTTTATTTTTTATTTTCTCATGCTGGGGGATGCCGGTACTTACTTGGCTAGGAAAATCAGCACAAATCCGGCATGGTTTACAGGCGGGCAGCCCCGGAATCGCGGTGCGGCAGCTGGTGCCGCGGCTGAGCCCAGCCAGCGTGCCCGGTGCCTCTGCAGACTGTACCATCCCGCCCGAGCAGGTGGGGGGCGGGGGGCGGAGGCGCGGCGCGGCTTCTAGGAGAGCATCGCCCCGGCAAAACGCGATCTCGGGGGAGGCAGAGGCTGCCCCTGCTGCTGCGCCGGAGGCTGGGGGAGGGGGCCGGAGGACGGGGGCGGGCCTCCGCGAGGGCTTGTTCTGCTAGGGGGACAGGGGAGCAGAGTAGGAGAGTAGGGGGCGGGAGGGGGGTTGTGTGGACCGAACCACCACGGTGTTGTTTGCGGTTTTAATTCCTCCCGTGGGATCATGAAGAGCTAAAGCTGGCAGAGTCTCAGGAATCTGCCCGCTCACTTGAAGTAGGAGGGAATGTCAAGGGCAAGGGTAGGGTTGGAGCTGAGCTGGAGGGGAGGGGTCCCTCCAGTGGTGGAAGGGGTGGGGTAGTGATAGCAGAGAGGGGAGGATTTGCTCACTTTGGTCTAAGTTCTCCCTTTCTTTCTGGGGTCCTCTTGTAACTAGGAAGGGGATCAGCCCCCTCCCCCGCCCCGCTTTTGGTCAGGACACCCCCATGCCTGAGGGGCAAAGGTCACGGGGGGGGGGAGGAGTGGACTTAACTCAGACCAAACACATCTGTGGTTGCAAGGCCTGCAGTGAGTTCCCTGATGCCATCTAAAAGCTACCTTTGCAACCTAGCCACTGGCCAGCCATGTGCACCCCCACCTTGGGTGGGGGCTGGGCTGCAGGCCTGGCAGAAGACCCCTTTAAGGGGTGATTTCTCTGCTGACAGGTGCCCACTGGCAGGGATGTCTGCATATGTCTTATGCATTTACATAATCTGAGGTGACATCTGCGATGAGTTGGGGGGCTGACCATTTTGGGGGATAGATGATGTCCAGAGCACCCAAGGGAACCCCAAAGAGGAGTCTGTAGGAATGGAATACCCCTAGCCAGCTGCCAACTTTTTCCTGCCTTATCTCTGGCAGATCTGCTGCCCCTTTAAGTACAGAATGGTGGGAGGACAGCCCTAGGAGCAAGGTTAAGAGGTCACAATGGGTGAAGGGGCTTCTCTTAGATTTAGAAGCCTCCCTCTCCACTGCCCCACCCCCTCCAAGAGGGGGTGCCCTTCTTGGAAGGAGGGCACTGAAGGTGGAAGGACCTTCAGGACATGTCTCAGGGCACTTGTCAGCATGGAGGGGGTCATGGGGGGCCAGGGGTAGGAATTGCCCCAGGAGGCAGCTCCAGATGGAACTGCCTCCTTCCCCTGTCCCCACCCCCTGCCCACTTCTGAACTGCCTGCCAGAGTGTCCCGAGCTGCCTGCCGCTCCATCCCTGGGCTGGCACAGAATATCAATTTGTCTCGTTAAGCTGAAAGTCTGCACTGCACCAAAATCAGAGCCCGGCCAAGCAGAGGGGCCACAGGAAGCAGAGAGCTGAGAGCACCAGCAGCAGGGCCCTTGCCAGCAGGAACAGGCTGAAAACCCCTAACTTTTCACCCCCACCCCAAGCCCCACCAAAGGGTCCCATGCTACCTATGGGCCAGGCAGAGTGGCCCCAGTGCAGGGAGGATGCTAAGAAACAAAGGATGCCAAGCACTGGGTGGCCCCGGTCCTCACTGGGGCAGGCAAAGCAGGTACCTGGCTAGGCTACCACAGCTGTCCAGGCCACCTCTCAGAAAGGCTCTTGCCACCCACCAACAGCTCGGGACAGGGAAGCTCCCATGTTGGCCTTCTCCTTGTGGGCACAGGTCAGGGGCTCCAGCAGCCCCCTTCCAGGCAGACTTCTAAGTCAGCCCCAGTTCCAGGGCTGGGCCAGGTCAGGAGTCTCCCTTCTCCAAGACTGGGGGCCGCCTCTGCCCCTCAACATGGTGCCAAGTAAAAGTGTTCTGAGATGATTGGGATGAGGGTGGGCAAGGAAGGGCAGAGGGTAAGAGGCCTACCGCAGCTCACATGTGGTCCAAGCAAACAAGCCTGTGCCCTGAATCCCACGGTTATTACTGTAACATCACTGGGGGAATCGCTTTCCCAGATGACAAAATAAACAGCCCCTCAAGGGGCTGGTTAGGAACCACCATTTCAACAATAATAATCCCTCCCATGTCCAGCACAGTTTATAGTTTGCAAAGGCCACCTACAACACAGTAAATCACTTAAGCCTCACAACTGCTAGAGTGGCCACTGAGAACCCAAGTTACAGATGAGGAAGCTGAGTGTGGCTCAGAGGCATGCGGTGGCCAGGACAAAGTCTCTCAGCTAGGAGGGGGTAAGCCAAGCCTGTGACCCAAGACTGAGACTTCAAGCCCTTGGCTTTACATGTGAAGGTCAGTATGACGTGGGTCAGCTGTGAGTCCCCATACGCATCTGTTTGGAAATCCTGAGTCCTGCCTGCTCACTGGCCCCTGTTTGGGGTGGGCTGGGGCTTCACCAACAGACTCCAAATTCTCAGGAGCTCATGGGTTTTGGTTCCCTGAATTTAAGACTAGAGCTGGTATCTGGCTAAGCTCCCATCTCCTTGGCATTCCTGGCCTTGTGTACTTCTGTATCCATACCCTAGTTACAGGATACCCCCAACTTCTGAGGCAGCCCAAATATTGAACAGCATAGTGTGCAAGTTTTTTCTTATGCTAGGCACATGAACTTCTATTCAACCTCCAAAGTCCAACTCAAGTGTCCCTTTTTCAGACAATCTTTCCTGATTCCATGGACAGGATTAGTTCATGCCTGTGTTCTACCTCTGACCACACCATATTGTGGCTACACATTTGTCTCCCTCATTGGGCTATGACCACATTAGCTGTCTCCAGAGTCCCAGCTCCCAGCTGTGGTAGATATGATAGTAAAATCTTGAATGAATCTGCTGCTGTGTGATTTTGATTCATTAAATACTAGAACTAGAAGGACCTTCAAGGACTCCTATGCAATTCTCCCATTTTACAGTTGAGTACACTGAGGCCTCAAGAAAAGGATGACTTGCCCAAGGTAATCCTTGAGTGTAGAATCTGATCTCAGACATTTGTTCCTTGCTCTATCTCTTGTGTCTCCCCTTCCTGCAGCAGATGTACCTGGGGCATCTGGCCTGTGCTCCAGGATATGTTGGGGGGCAGGGGGAACTGGGCAGGCAGAGGTATTGTGAAATCAGACAAACAATGCTGTTAGTGTTGCAACTCCAGGAAGCTTGAACAACAGGTCAGGGTTACCCACAGGGAAGAGGGGAGAGAGGCAGGAGGCTGGCCAGCACTGGGGGAAGGCAAGAGAAATAGGGCAGGGGTGAAGGGAGAGCCAGACTAGTTTGATTTTCAAATGGTGTTTAGGTGGCCAGACCACGTTTTCTCCCTTGTAATACAACCTAGAGCAGGGCAGTGTGCAGAGGGAGAGGGTCAGTTTGCCTAGCGATGGAAGTGGGCAGCTTGGCCTGGTTTGATGGAGGCAATTGCACAAGGGGGACATATGAGGTAGGTCCATACAGGTCTGATGGAGGCAGAATCAGATATATTCAGAGGCTAGCTGTGTCTTCTTTGAAAGCTATGGGCTCTCCATTGCTTTCCACATTGAGAGGAAGCAGGCAAGGGGGTTATACCTGTCCTCACCTTGCCCAGCTCAGGGTCTTCTGACACCTGGGCAGGGGTCCTTGGACAGCTCTTGAGTCAGTTGCTGTTACAAACAGATGCTGACAAGGGCCCCTCAGGGGACAGGAATCTATTTCCAAAGGTTGCTCACATCCTTGTCTTGTCTGACTTCTACATGTTACCCTTGAAGAAACTGGGTTTCTTCCCATTTTATGGAAGAGAAAATGGAGGCCTGGAGACCTCAAGTGACTTGCTTAGGAGCTATAGAGCCAGTGAGAACGACAGCCAAATTAGAACCCAGATCTGTCCCACTCGAACTCTAGACCTTCCCCTCTGTCCCTGCCTAAAGTTACCCAAATGTGCGGCACACAGCTCAGGCTTCCCTCGGCCGCTGACCTTGAGGGGCCAAGGAATGTGTGTCTGGGGACCACATGGCCCAGCTTGTCCCACGTCTCCCCTCCACGTCCTGGGGGGCCCATCCCCCACTGCCACTGTGGTCCAAAACTCTCTCAGACAGACAGATCTTAGGCTGGAACTTTGTGGCCACACAGACCTGCATTTGAAACCCAGCTCCTTTGTTCATGGCTATGTGACCTTGGACAAATGACTCAACCTCCCTGAATCCCAGTTTTCTCATCTGCAAAATGGGGACAATTATACCTATTTGTCAGGCTGGCAAGCTAAAGGAGAAAGGTGGCTGTGATTAATAGAAGACACACAGTGGGGTAGGGGGGAATCAGATTCTCTGGATGGCTCCTAGGAAATGTTAGTGAGGTGAGTGTCTTCTAGACCCTCGTCCCACTGGGGTATGATCATTCTCATATACCACCTGTTGGGGCCAGTCTTTAGGGCCCAGGAAGCTCTGCTGAGACTCCAACCCAGGCCACCACCCCAATTCCAGCTCCCTTCTTTGTTCTTACTCCCCCAATAAGGAGGGTGCAGGCCTGACTGAGGACTAACTCCAGACACATTCGAATTGACATCCTGTGTGTCTCATATGGTGTGAGCTTCACAACATCCTAAGAGGTAGGTCCTATTTTTACCCCCATTTTATAGAAGGAAACAGAGGCATACATAGAGATGTAAAATGATGTGGCCCAAGGCCATAGAGTGAGTAGGGAAACTGGGGCTTGAAACCAGTGCTGTGTGAGGCCCCATCCCTAGCCCATAGACCCTGTGTTGTCCAGGGAGCCACATGGAACCTAAATTTCCCACAGCTGTGAGAATGTCTTCTCAATCACATAGGTCAGAAACCTTCAGCCTGGAGGGCCTACCCTAACCTTCTAGCTGGGTGAGGCAGGCATGTCTTGTTACCCCTCTGAGAGGCCGGGAACAGGGGCCAATTAGTAAGCTGGCACTTTCTCTCTTGGGAGAACACAGAGCCTAGGGAGTCAAGAGCTACTCTGGGAGAACTTCTTGGAGGAGGCTTCCTTTTCCAAGCCTGGGAAACACAGTCTCATCTATGCTACCTCTTTGGGTTAATGACACCTGGTAAGAGGCACACATACATAATGCCCTCTCCCATCCATCAATCCTGACTTCTCACCTTGGTTTCCCTGCCTCTTCTCCTGCATTCTCCTCCCATTTACCTACCCCCTGCACCTTAAAGAGCTTTCTCAATTCCTTTAAACCCTTCTTTGGCTCCCCTGTGTACTCATCATAAAACCCAAATTCCCTACCGTTGGTTCATGTGGCATACATGGCTATTCTAGATCCCTCCCATTATTCTCTGTCTGCTTTGCCTACACCAAGCCTCCCTTGCTCCTCAAACACACCCCTGCAATTCCATGCCTCTGTTTCTCTGCATGCTCCAACCACTTTGTTAGGGATGCCTCCCCCTCACCCCCCACTTCTCTGCATGGAGAATGCCTACTCATCCTTCAAGACTCAGGTCCAGCAACTCCTCCAAGAAGCCTTTACTGATTTCACCTCCATCACCCCTCCCCACCAAAAATTCTTGCAATTAAGCTTTTTATGTGCATCTGTCTTGTCCATCAGGCTGGGGGATTCTCTGGGGATAGGGAATGGGTTTCATTTGCCTGTTGTATCACCAGTATTGGGCACAGAACCTCAATAAATATTGATTGAATTGATGAGGGCAGGTTTGGTGAATGAAAAAGCAATTCCCTTGGTGATTTTAAACTAGTATTTGTATCTATCTGTGGCTCTAGAAATATTCTTTGCATTTACTTGTAGGTCCTGGCTTAAGAGTTGCTAGTTCCTGAGCCTGTCAATGAACAGGGCTTCCTCTGCATGTGCAGCTTGGGCAGGGGGAAGAAAGACCCCAACTTTACTCAGACACCCTGTCCAGAGATGTCTCAACTGGTACCAGGGGGTCTGAGTCCAGGGTTGGACTCAAGGTGAGTTGAGACCTCAGAGAGGAACCCCTGTCCCTAAATGCTCCCTCTACAGCCTGACATTTCACCAATACTAATGCATTCCTTTGCATTCCTTTGGATTATTCAGTCAGCAAATATATATCTAGGTGGCACTGAATGTGAGGTATTGAGCTGGGGTCCCTAGTTAACATTTGTGTGTGTGTGTGTGTGTTCCCTCCTGCTGGAATGCTGACTCCCTAGGGAAAACTAGGAAGAGGGGGAAAAAAAACAGAGGGAGTGGGGATGATGACTGAGGGAATGTCAGGAGAAGAGGAAAGGGAACCTTCCATTTGCTGAGCACATTCTATATGCCAGGCACTTAACACATGAGCTGTCATTTACTCCTCATCACTACCCCAGGAGAATTTGATGTTATTAGGCCTCAACTAAGAGGGTGAGTGGCTTGGTCAGGGGTGCACAGCGGTGTGGCACAGGACCCAGCATTCAAACCACTGTCTGCCATGCATCCTGAGATCTCTTGGGATGTGCTCCTGCTGAGGAGGCTGTAAGGATCCAGCGAAAAAGAGCATTCTCAGAGGATAGGAGAAGAGAGGGTGACAATGAAGAAAGCTGCAAGCTGACTGATTCCACAGCCGGACACTGCTGGGACTATAACCAATGAGAAGTTGGGGAATGAAACATGGCTATCGCAGCTGTCCCGGTGTTGTCAGAGTGGGATGGAGTCCACGGGGGCATCAGCGATCTCCCTGGAGCACTTTCCTGCATGCTAATGCATATGCTATGGACACACGCTTAACCTGTCATGTGGGTAGCATCATTCCCATTTTACTGATGAGGAAACTGAGGTCTGGAGAGTGCAGGTGAAAAGTTCAGGATCACATAGCTGGAACCAGAATTAGAACTCAGATCTTTTCTGGAAGACTCACAGAAGTGCAGTGGGGTGTGGGCTCAACCCCTTATGAGGTTTCCAAGCAGCCAGGGCTCTCAGAGGAACAGAAGCCCTTGCCCTTTCCCTCTGGGATGTGAAGGGTCTTTCATTGCATCCAAAGGTGGCAGGGGAGAGTGGGAGGAGCCTGGGAATTAGAACCCGGTGGACTAGTTCCAATTCCATCCCTTTGCGATAGGCTCTGGGCAAGTCCCTTAATCTCTCTGCCTCAGGCTCCTTATCGGTAAAACAGACACGCTTCCAGCCTCTCTGCCTGCTCATTTGTTCAACCAATAATATCCACTGACACCTACTATTTGCTAGGTTCTGTGTTAGGTGTTGAAGAAATAGTGGTAAGTAGAAAAGACCGTGGTGTCTACTCTCGAGAGGGTTAAAGGACAGATGTGACATGAAATGAACACACAAACGAATGTAAGTTTACACAGGGGCAGGAGGTGAAGGGGCAGAGGCCATGAGCACAGTCTGTAGGAGGACTTGGCTGTCTCTGGTGGGAGTAGAAGGGGAAATCACAGAATGTTTCCCCAAGGGGATGGTGACTGGGCTGGGGTCTGCAGGTTGAGCTGGAGCTCACTAGGTAAAAGTGGTGTTGCTCATGAAGGGAATGGCATGTGTAAAGGCTCTGAGGCTGAAAATAGCTTAATAATTCTCAAGGGATTTAAAGGAGGCCAAAATGATGACAGGGAAAAAGTGTAGGGAAAGGGTAGGAGAGGAGGTAGGAGCATTTTGGACCATGGGACAGATTTCTGTCCTTATTCCAGTAAAAGGAGGCAACTTAGAAGGGTTTTCAGGGTTAAACTGGTGAGGGACCTGCCACATGGTAGAATTCCACACTGTTGTCAGCTGCACTGCAGTAACGTCACACCTTCCCCAGACAACACATTCATTCCCCCAACCATGCCTGCAGCAGACTCTGAGCCGGGGACACAGCAAGCAGGAAAGGGGTCCTGCTTGTACAGAGCCACAGCTAGGAGGACAAGAACATCCAGTAGGTATTTATGAAGTCCCAAATGTGCTGGGAACTGCGGGGAGCTACCTGAGGGAAGAGGAAACTGAGCTCAAGAGAAGTGAAGGGGCCCCTACCCTCTGGGGTTGCGGGTGGTTGAGAAGAGAGCTGCAGACTCAGGACTCTCAATCCAGTGCCTCGTCTAGGCCCCCAGACGGCCCCTAACTGTAGCCCCACTCAAGAGCTGCTGGGCAGGAGAGAGGGTACTGCTATGAGTTATTACAAATAGTAGTACTGAGAGTTGGCGTGGAGTAAACAATTACTACATGCCAGGGAATGTTTGTTTTAACAACTTTTCATGTCTTGGCTCCTTTAATTCCTATCCTTTATGCAGTCTGATTAGCACCCCCATTTTACAGATGATGAAACTGCGGCACAGAGAGGTCATGTAGCTTGGCCAAGGTTGGCTAGCTTATAGGTAGTGTTGGGGTCTGGGCTCAGGCATCTTCATCACTACCCTGCTACAGGTCTGGGGAATGCTGGGGCCCTGCCAGGCTGTCCAGCAAGTGGCTGAAGGGAACAGGGTGAAGGCAGGGTGCAGAGCCAGAGCTGGGCCTGAGGGAGGTTGGGTAATGCTGACAGAGCCTCGTCCCCGTGAGTGCCTCCCACATCTCCCCAGAGGGAATTCCCTTTGGGATCTGCCTGTGGAATTGGTTAATATGGAATTTTGGCACATCAGGGCCTGGAAGTGCTGCCAGGTCCCTCTGTCAGCCTTATCCTCTCTTTTACAGATGAGTAACCTGAGGTCCGAGAGTGGCAGCCACCTGCCTTGGACACACCACAAGGCCAGGGTTGGGAGGCAAGGGCTGGCTCCAGGACAGCCTTTTAACCCTACAAGAAACACCCTCCTAGTCACCTTGTGGGCCATGTTGCTTAGAACCCATCTTCACCAGATATGACTCCAATGAGCCTTGGAGGGGCCAGGATCATCCTCCAAGGAGACCCTGCATCAGCGGGGACATTCTAGGCCTGGCTGTCCCACCATGCAGGTCCGCTGTGGATGGGACTGCCCTTAAGGTTGGGCCAACTGTCTCACTACAAGGCCTCCAATGGGTTGCCCCAGGAGAGTTCGGGTAAGCACTGGATCAGGGGCCCGCTGGGATAGGACTAACTGCTGTGGGCCAGGGGTTGTCCCACTCTCTTGAACCCTCCCTCTTTTCTCACCAGCTTCCCTGCCCTGCCCACCCCACAGGCTGATTGTCAACAATGACACACAAGAAGGACTTGCATGGGTCTTGGCAAACTGAAAGCAGCTTCTCAGATATAAGGTGCTACTTTTTTTTTTTTTTTTGGAGGACACAGCACAGTACAGCAGGGGCTTAGAGATCAAAGAGATACAGGATTGAATCCCTGTTCTTCCACTTAGTATTGGGTGGCCTTGGAGTAATCACTTAGTTAATTTGAGCCCTAGTTTCTAGTCTATGAGGTGGAAATGATACTGCCTGCAATTATGAGAATGTGAGGAGGCTTAAATGAGTAAATGTATGTACGGGGCACATAGTACGGTGCCCAGCAAAGTCTGCTTTGCTTCTCCATTTCTTTTCTGCAAAGGTGACAACACTATTAAGTCATAGGAAATCTAGTCTTTGATTTCAAACAAGACAACAGAGAATAGGAATATACTATTGGTTCATTTCTTTAGTTCTTTGGCATTAATTGAGCACCTACTACATGCCCAGCAATGTGGGCACTGCCTCCTAGAGCAGGGCTTCTTCCGATGCTCAGTTGCAAAGATGGGAAGGAGGGAGGTAGGGTGTAGGGAGCCCTGTGAGGTGCCAAGTGGTGGCTCTGCCCTGGGCTGAGGGGGAGACAGTGCTGCTGCTCTGCACCCTTCCCATGTGGGGGTGTCTCAAACCTCTCAGGACCTCCCCCAAGGGTGGTAACCACTCCTCTGAGACTTGGTCAGGGCTCTTAGCTGCCAGTCCCACAGAGGAACCCACCAATGAATTCCTGCCTGAAAACCCAGCCTCAATTCAGTTTCCAGAAGTATCCTGGCTTGAGGCCAGCCGGTGTATGGCTGGGGAATGGGCTGTGAACTCACACATACCTTGATTAAAATCCAGGCTCCTCTACTCACTGGCTGTGTGACCTTGGGCAAGTTACTTTACCTCTCTGAATCTCAGTTCCTCTATCAGTAAGATGGAGATAACGGCTACCTTGGAGGATCGTGCTGAGAATTAACTGAGATACTACATGTAGAATACCTTGTATGTCATGTGTTATAGGCACAATTAATGTTGCTTAAAATGATCCTCAAGCTCCTTTCCTCTCCCCTTGAAGCAAGCAGGACCTAAGTGTCCTATCCTGGAGAGCTGGTGTGGTGGCAGTCTTGCCCAGTGGTGTTCTGCCGTTGCTTGTATTGGCTCAAGAGAGCTGACTGCGCATACCGATGCTCTTGTGTTGGTAGCTTGCAATTTGCCAGATGGGCACATTTACCAACACCCCCCAAACAGCAAATACTACAAAGTGGGCCCCCATTTCTTGAAAGCTGGTCATTCCACGTTCACCACACACCACTGAGCCCTGGGCAGAAGCTCAACGCAGCTGTTTGGAGTCAATTGCCTTTTGTGTCCCAGGATCCTCTTTCTGCTCTGGTTTCCCTTTGACTTTTTCCTCCCTGCCCACTGCCCTTGCCCACCCAGCACTGGAAAGCGGCTCTTGGGTGGTTTTTCATATTCTCTTGCCATGGGGCTTGCCTTGGATCACTGCTCTGCCCAAAGGGATTTCAGTGTCAGATGAGGTGACTCTGATGGGGCACTGCCCTAGAAAACTGTTGGCTAATTACCTTCTCTCTCCTCCTCCCTCTTTGCATCCCTTGTTGCTGAACCCTTTAAAGCTCAGCTCCAGCACTCCAGCCACCACCTTTTCACTCAAACTCTCATCCTGAAGGTTCCACAACGCCCAATGCCCACTCCTCTGATCTTTCCACATCTACCTCTCCTCCCTCTGGTTTCATAAGGCCCACGAGCAGCCAGTGGCCTATGGCTTTAGGAGACAGGCAGCCCCATGGTGGTCCTGGTCCTGCTCCCTTCCTTCTCCCTGGACAAGCTCCTTGACCTCTGAAAGATACCACAGTAAGGACGGTGCTATATATTGGGGCTCTCGTCCTGCCTGGGTCATGCACTGTGTCAACAGCTTTACTGGCCAATCTCATTCTTATTTTCTCATCTGCAGAATGGGGACAATAAAAATGTCTCCGCCAGGGAACTGTGTGGTGATCCTCAGCAACGGCTTTTGTGAAATTGGCTCACTGATTGTAAAGTGCCATGCTAATGCTGTTATTCTGCTTTGAAGGGCAAGGCTTGTTTAGCTCTACAATTTTTAGATGTGTTGAAAAAAATACGCCACAGGCATGTTATTTATAGTCAGCTCCCGTACAGGTTTTTATCATTCCTTGCCTGCTCAGCTAAAAATAACAAATGACAAAGGTCATGTCTGCTCCCACCTATCAGAAGAATCTGTGAAGAATAAGGCTTTTGATTCACTGCCTCCGTGAAGTGAGAATTCTCCTGCCAGCCACAGGCCCTGGAATTCCTCACTGGGTCTTGCTGGCCCACGCTGAAGAGGTGAGGGAAGCAGGGGCGAGGGGCTACAGTGTCTTGCTGGGCAGGTAAGTCCAGGCCTCAGTCACCTCTTCCCCCAGTCTTGGGAGGCAGGTAGTGCTGAACCACCATAGATGGAAGTCCTGGGCCCTGGTTCCAGGGTGAAGTCTGTTTTCCCATATTCAAAATGAGAGGGATACACAGGTGCTGAGAACTTTCTCCAGATCCTAAACTCAAAGATGCTCTAGTCTTATCTCCCTCCCCTTTATCCTGCATCCTGTGGACTCAATGCACATCCACTGGCTTGCAGTAATGACCATAGCCTTGATGATGTGAATAATCAGAGTCAATATTTGTGGAGTGCTGACAACCTGCCAGGCACGTGCCTCTAGGTACCTTCAGGTGGAATAAACTCCCTGACACCACATTCCACTTCCTCCTCAAGGAAGGAAGCTTGTTGGCCCCCATCTGACAGAAGAGGGGGGAGGACTGAGCCCCCAGGGTGAGTTGCATTGTGCACGGTGTAGCACCAGGCAGTGACAGATCCAGAATGAGATCAAGTATCTGCTTCTGGGGCCTGTGCTCGGTGCCAGCATTGGGCTGGGCATAGCGGGGAGGAAAACAGACAACCCCAGATCATGCTTTTCCCCATCACCATTGAGGAGAGATGGTCCCAGCTATAGTGACCCTCATGCACTGCAGGGAATGGCAGTGGATGGACAGGGCCTGGGCTGGCCAGGAGGAGGATCCTCCATTTGGCCTTGTGACGGTTCCAGCAAGCTCATCTCTCCTGGTCCTTGACTGTTGATAGGCGGACAGGAAAGGCACTCCAGGTGGTAGGCACAGTGAGAGTGGAGGTGGGGTGGGGTGCAAGTGCCTGGGACATTTGGGCAAAGGCAGGGCTGGGCGTGGGTGGGAGTCACAGAAAGCAACTAGAACCCCACAGCAAGGAGGTTAGCATTTTCCCTGTGACCCAGAACACCTGCCAAACCTCAGTAATAGTGTTGCCAGTTCCACATGTACTAGCACTGACTTCACAGTCTTAAAAAAATCAACTCCCTTTTTTGAAAACGTATATACCTACTTAGTATCGTCTTCATCATTCATAGCCATGAGATCATAGATTTGATCATACCTGTATTTTTCTCCTAACACATTAAAATAAGTGCACAGCTACTAAAATAAAAAAGGTGGGCTTGTTCACTACCCAGAATGGTGGCCTAGGCTCTGCTGTTTGGGAACCACAGCCGTGGCCTGGGGCCTGCTGGTAGGTTTCAGTGGCTGATCTGATCTGGGCTATAGAAGGATTTCTTGGCAAGTAGAAGGAGCATGAGAGGCTTTTCTGGGGGTCACCCCCACCCCTATGAAAAAGGCCAGCGGTACCCATGCATACCCTAGCTAAACACCACTTGTCACCCTCCTCCTTGACTCATTTGGTTTCACCTGAGCCCGGGAGAGCTCACTCCTGGATACACTCTTTTCCCAGCCAAGAGCCGCTGCGGCCCGCCCTGACCTCAATGACTAACACACATTCCTGGCCTACTTAGAAAGCCCCTCGCCTCTCATATTTATAGCCACCTCCCAACTCTGCTTGCGCCTCTGAGGGAGGCCTGGCTCTTCTTAGCCACCTCTGTGCCGCCCCAGCCCTGCTTGTCCTCACTGCGAGAGAGGAGTGTGGCAGGGGTTCCATTCTGGGCGACCAGGACAAGTGGCTTCCCCTCCCTGAACTGCATTCATCAGATGGGAGCCATTGGACCCCCAGGCTGGGCTGGCTGTGGGGAGCTTCAGCGAGATCCTGGCTCTGAAGTATGAGTAAGGACAAATGCTTGGGGGCGCCATCTAAGTTCCAGGCCCTGTTCTATGCCTTGGCACATATAAACTCACATAATTCTTACAGCAACCGTTTGAGAGATATACTATTATTATGATGCCCATTTTTTGGAGAAAGAAACTGAAGTACAGAAAGGTTAGATAAAAGGCCACACAGTTATCTGGGATTCAAACCAGACTCCAGAGTCTCTATCCTCAGCACTGAGCTGGCCATGGCACAGAGTGGGTCCTTCAGCCATACGGTAGATCTGCCCCTGTGTGCTCCTTGCCTTTGGGGTCTCCTTAATTAGTTAAGCCTGTCACTCTCTGTCTGCAGTCAAGTGCCTGAGGATGTAGTGGTGGCAAATAATGAAGGCCACGTGCTGGTCTTGGAATTGGCCCCTTCTAGGAAGTTAGTGAGGACACAGGTAATGAGGGAACAGAGCAGGAAGGGGCTGAGAATCAGAGGTGGGACCTGCATCTGGCACAAGTCATTCCTTCTGAGTGCCAGTGAGCAAGTGGCTTCTCTGTACAGAGGGGGTTGCTGAGGCCCAGAAAAAGGAGGAGCAGGTTGTGGAGTGGAGTCCTCAGTTCCCACCCCTGCTGCCCCCACCCACCTCTGACTTCTCTTACCCTTGCATCTCAAAGGGGGAAACCATGCAATGAATGAAGGTTTTAGGAAGCTAGGCACTGTGTTCCATGAATATTCATAGTTACAAAAGAACTAATATTTTTGGTGTTTAATCTGTATGTGGCTTTGTAGTCACTTATTCATTCAACAAACATTGGCTCAGCACTTGGTCCACACTGCCTGCTTTAGATGTTATCTCATTTAATTCTCAGCAATTCTGTGAGGTAGGCACCATCATTACCAGAAGAGAAAACTGGGGCACAGAGAGGCAAAATCTCTTGCCCAAGGGCATTCACCTAGCAAGTGTCAGGACTGGGATTGAAGGCAGGGCTTTTTGCTCATGCCACAGGGTTGTGGATGTGGATGGGGGCGCCCCCGTGGGTAAGGAGTTGCCAAGGAGAGGCGTTGCCTACGTTGTCTGCACACATACCTTCCCCTAGCAGCACAGATCTGGCTGCACTCTGCTCTTTTAGGCCCCTAACCTGAGCCCACATTTTCACCCTGATCTGGTGCAAAGAAGCAGTAGGGAGAACATCTGTTTTGCTGAGCTTCCTAAAATCAGCCCTACGTGATAAAACCCAGTTCTCAAATTCAAATGAAGCTACAAGCCAAGGTTTCAGGATCCTGGAGTGAAAGAGGTGTCGGATTGCCTGTCCTAGCCAGAAAATTGGTGGCCGACCCTGACTTAATTAGTTTTACCTTAGAATGATTTAAGGAAGCCTGTAATTAGCTTTGGGGCCCAGAGGGAGAGCTGTGGGTGGGAGCCAGCCCTGGAGCAGGTGATAAGGGGTGGGGGTGGGAGGCTGGTTTTAAACTCAGACTTCTGGTCTTGGCAGGTAATGGAGGTTAGGCAAACCCCTTACTGCCTAGGGAGGTGGGGAGAGAACAATGCAGAGAAAGGGATGGCTGGAGGGGCTGAGAACGGGCTGAGATATGCCTTGCCATTTTGCTGTATATTGGACCAAATTATGTGACCTCTGCAGGGAACACATCAGCATGGGTACATAGGGTGGTGATGAGTCTAAATTGCCACAGATAAACTCTGTAAGGCCTGTTGAGACGGCTATGGTGATCCTCCAATTGTGCCAGATATTAAAGTTGGATTTTCCCAGCTAATCACAGGGTAAACCCTGTTCCCAGTTCTGAGGACAGGGATCCCCAAACAGGGTCTGCACTGAATGCAGACTGAGAAAATGTTACCCAGACACAGACAAGGTCTGGCCGGAGACCTTTGCCAGCTTTAGACTCAAGGGTACACACATCCCCAACTTGCCCCTCTACAGGCTCCAGCCTCACAGGACCCACCTTAGTGGGTTTCCCAGCCACAGGGAGAGAGAGCCAGTCCCACTTCTCAGGAATTCAGCTTGGCCTGCAGAATGGTGCCAGAGCAGCACCCACAAATAGTCACGCGACAGTGCAGTTTACAGGTCACCCTCGAGAGTAAGACATAGGCCTGGGGACCAGAAAGCTCTTCATTCGTGAACTATCACTCTGAAAACATTTACAGACACTAATCAACCGGTAGCCAGTGGATGGTGTTAGCAATCAAATATGGGTGTGT
Source organism: Phyllostomus hastatus (assembly GCF_019186645.2). Taxonomy (NCBI): domain Eukaryota; kingdom Metazoa; phylum Chordata; class Mammalia; order Chiroptera; family Phyllostomidae; genus Phyllostomus; species Phyllostomus hastatus. The sequence continues at coordinate 4,715,011 of NW_025333643.1, read as the reverse complement.
TAGTCCCAGAGGGCATTCGGCTCCTTGATTCCATGTGATTTGCCTGTAGAAGCTTATTTTTGAGATGTTTTATGGATGCTGTTAACCCCACTATGTCCAACCAACATAGGAACAGTGTGGAAATTGTGGAAAGATACTGCGGAAACAGAGGTGATACTTGACTCTTCCTAGATGTATACAGACCACATGTTTGTATTGTGTTATCTGAGATGGAAAGACAAATTCTGAATGCCTGAGGGAATTCAGTCTGTGTGTGAGCAGAGAAGGCAGAGGTGGCCACAGGCCACACTCTTAAGGAGCAACGGCATTTACTGCTGCCTCTCAGAACACCTCTTACATGCCAGGGGCCTTGCTAGTGCTTTCCCACACTTCATCTCTAACTCTTACAGTAACTGCTGGGGAGGCAGGATCTTCCATTTACAGAAGAGGAAACTGAGAGTCAGAGAGGGGAGGTAATTTGTCCAAGGCTGCCCAGCCAGGAAGGGAAGAGCTTGGATTTGAACCCAAATCTGTCAGACACCAGAGCTGGCTAGTGTCCTTAAACATTTCACAGGGGTGGGGGAGTGGGGCTGGATATTGAAGACAAGGAGGATTAAATGGATGGGTATGAGGCAGAAAGGAAAGTGAATACTAAATAAAGTTTTTAAAATGTACACTGCGCACCTGTTGTGAGCCAGGCCACCGAGATGAAGAGTACACAGTGCCTGCTCTCCAGCTGCTCATGGTCCAGGGTATGTGTATTGTTGAGCTCTACTTGACCAGCCTTCCCCTTCTGGTTCAGTAGCTGATCTGAACCAGTTTGCTGGGCCCTTTGACTAGTTTCTATCCTGCTCCCCACCCCATGCAAGATCTGCAGCCCCAGCCTTGGACTTGGTACTTGTCTCACTGGATATTTGTGGACCCCCATGCTTTGCTTCTTCTCAGCTGCTGTTCTCATCCCCTTCATCATAACAATTCTTTGGGTGGGGCTCAAAGAGGTTAACTAGCTGGCTCAAGTTCACACAGCTAGTAAGTGGAAGAGCCAGGATTTGATCCCACCTTGGACGGGATGGATTCTATAGCCTGAGGCCTTCTCCATGATCCTGTCTGAGACCATCACCGCCATCTCATTTCTGCCTCCCAGGTTATTCCACTGGATGTTACTTGCTTTGAACACAGCCCCTGCAGAAGCCAGTTTTGCACTTGTTAGTGGAGGGAGGTGATGTATTTTGGAAACCACCCAAGGAAAAGACATTTGAAATAACTTTTCTCCATAGCTCTTGCTGCCAAAATGCACCGAACCCTGAACAGGAGCAGGCCTCTGCAGGACTCACATCAATGTCCGTTTGGCTGAAATTTATAGCTGACCACGCACTTTCCAACTCATTACCTCATAGATCCTCACAGCAGCCCTGGGGTGGGTGTCCTGAACCTTCTTTTACAGATGAGGAAGCTGGAGGCTAAGGAAGGGTAATGGGGCTTACTCAAGATCATGTCCCCACCTAGGGGTGACCTTGGATAAGTCATGTTCCCTCCCAGAGCCTCAGGTTCTTCATCTGAAAAGATGGTGATGGTGTTGGCTTCCCAGGGCAGCTCTGAGGTGAAGGAAGAGAAAACAGTGGAAGAGGCTTGCACAAAACCTGACCCCTGAGAGGTGCTCAGCAGCTGATAGATGCACTTGACTCTTCAGATAAAGCTAAGGCCATGCACACGTAGACTTAGGGTAAAGAAAGGCTAAGAGAGAAAGATTCTCAAGTCACCACTAGTGCAACCTGGCAGGCTGGCTGCTGTGGACAATGAAAACAATAGCTGACTTGTATTGTTTAATCCTCTGTACATGTCGTCTCTTTCCATTCTCATCACAAACTGCAGGAGATGAGTATAATTTTTATGCCATTTGACAGGTGATAAAGTAGAGGTGCAGACAGGTTAAGTAGGAGGGAACCAAAGAACAGTTTTTCAACAGTTCAAAGTATTAAAAGCCTGTAAATCAGCAATTTTCAACCTTTTTCATCTCATGGCTCACATAAACTAATTACTAAAATTCTGCAGCACACCCCAAAATACATTTTTTTGCCAACTTGACAAAAAAATAGGTATAACTTTGATTCATTCACACCCAATAGCTATTGTTGTGTTGACTGTAGTCATTTTGTATTTGACAGTCTCAGGGGAGAGAGGTCAGTGGTCCTGACAAAATAACCAGGGAGTGCATGTTTTAAAAATTCTGCGGCACACCCGTGTGCCTCTTGTAGTGCACTGGCTGAAAAGCGCTGCTGTAAATGAACGCTCTTCCCAAAAAACAGCCCTCCAAAATTTCTCTCCAGAACATGCCTCTCTCCTTTCCTCAATCCGCCACCCCCCCCTCCACCCCAGCTCTTGTTTAGTGACTTTTTTGACCACAGAGTTCACTGATGGTTCCCTCTCTCAGCCTGAGATTCTTTGGAATCCCTCACTTGCCCTGCCAGAGCCGGGGGGGATCCTTCCTATGGCTTTAGAAGTGGGGGAGTCCCTGCTTTATATTCAGCTTCATGCCTGACACACATGGTGCGGATGGCATCTGGTTAACAGATAACTGTATTTCAAATCTGCTACTGGAAGTACCCCAGGCTGAGGGGGACATGTCCCCCTGGGTTCTCCTCCCTCACATAGTCCAAAGTCTGGTTGATACCCTGGGGACTCCTGTGTCACTTACTGCCAGGGTTGGGGAACTAGGAGACTGCTTTTGGCTCCACTAATTAGTCAGATACAACAGCTCCGAGTATTTCTCTCTGGGCCTCAGTTTCCTTTTCTCTACAACGCAGGAGAAAAATAAAAGAAAGCAGGGCTAGGTTGGGGTAGAAGCTGCAAGCCAGCCACTTGGGAGAACAGCCAGCTTAAAATAAATTTGTTTGTTTTGCTCAGAGCTTAAAATAAATTTGAACTAAGTGCCAATGTTTAAAACTTGGGAGATTGTGCACAAGAATCTAGATTTCTGGCTTCTCTTAAAGTATTGGAAGTGCTGCCGACTCTGGGCTTGGCTGGAGGTGGCAGACGCCACAGAAAAGGGCAGCTGGTTACCAGTTCAGCCTTCTCCTCATCTGACTTCATTAGGGGAGTTCTCGCCTAGATTCAAGAGGTAAGTGATTTACAGTGCCTGGTGAGTCAGGTCCCTTCAGGGAAGACAGTGGGCTTCTTGCATAAAACCTTTCCCATTTATTTGTCAAACACTTGTTATATGTCAAATGTTGTTTTAAATGTACCAAGTATAGTCCTAAGCACTAATCACATACCAGTAAATTGCTTAATTCTCATAGCAACCTAGTGAGGTGAGCAGCACTGTTATCACACCCACTTTACAGATAAGGACACAAAAGCACAGAGAGGTTAACTTACCCAAGACCACAATGGCTAGTGAGTGGTGGCCTTGGGACTTGAACCCTAGCAGCCTGGCTCCCGAATTTGTGCTCTAACCACTGTATGACAACACTCAACCCTTTCCTGAGTGGCCAGACTTGTGACTTTGTCCAAGTTTTCATGTCCCAATATGAAAACGGAGTATCACCCTCCCCTACTTCTCCTTAGCTCCTCTCCTAATTCATTACTTCCCTCCCTCATATGTTAATCAACTCCTTAATCCTCCCAATAATTCTGTAAGGTGCAGGTACTATATTATCTCCATTTTAGGGTGATTGATGCACAGAGAGACTGAGTGACCTGTCCAAGACCATGTAGAGCCAGGGATTTTTGTAGGCCACCCGGGTGCAGAGTCTGTGTTGTTGGCACGCTTTATCTTTCCCTGCACACCCCCAGGTACCCACCCTTGACATTTATTTCCTCCCTCCTTTATTTCTTTACTCATCTATCCAACCAATATTCAACTCAGACCATTGCTGGGCAGAGGGACACCTGTAAGGTGCCTTGAGGCTGGCTGGGGCAGGAGGGTGACATCCTGCTGTCAGAAGACGAATTGCCCATGACAACTTTACGGCTGAGGCCAGTGGAAGAACTGGTTTCTAACTAACAGCACTGGAGAGCTCGGGGGGAGGCAGCAGAGGGAAGTTGGGAGGCCCCTGGCAGCTTCCTGCAGGGTGAGGCAAGTCCTCAGCAAGGTACTTAGAAAGTCAGGGAGACCTCAGCAGCCCCCTGCTCACACCCAGACCCCACTCTTTACAGCTGGAGCACCAACCAGCCTTTTAGTCTTCATTTAGCCACTGACCTTATGTGGGGTCTGGCACAAGGGGCTGCTCCTTTCAGAGCCTCAGTTTCTCTCTATGTAACATGAGAACATTAGACCACTGGAGGTCACAAACTGGCAGCTCAAAGGCCAGATCCAGTCCAAGGGCAAATTTTGTTTTTGCTTTTTCAATAATTTTTTGTTTTAGAACAATTTTATTTTTTAAAAAATATTTTATTTATTTATTTTTAGAGGGGAAGGAAGAGAGAAAGAGAGGGAGAGAAACATTGATGTGTGAGAGAAACAGATTGGTTTCCTCTCACACGCCCCAGCTGGGAACCTGGCCCACAACCCTGGCATGTGCCCTGACTGGGAACCGAACTGGGGACCTTTTGGTTTGCGGGACGATGTCCAACCCACTGAGCCACAATAGTCAGGGCAGAACAATTTTAGATTTACCCAAAAATTGCTAAGAAAAGTACAGAGAGTTCCCATCTACTTCACATCCAGTCTCCCCTGTTATTAACAGCTTCTATTAGTATGGTACATTTTTCACAATTAATAAATCAATATTCAAATGTGAATATTAAGTAAAGTCCTTACTTGCTTCAAATTTCCTCAGTTTTTACCTAAATTCCTCTTTTCTGTTCCAGGATCTGATCCAGATACCACATTATATTTAGTCCTCATGTCTTCTTAGGCCTTCCTTGGCTTGTGATAGTTTGGCAGAATTAAAAAAAAAAAGAATGCCTTTGGGGTACTAGAAGTATTCTACAGTTTGATCTGGGTGGTGGTCACATGTATAAGTATATGTAAAACCATTAAGTATTACATTTAAGATTAGTATGCTTCACCCACTTTAATGGATGTGTATCATGTGTCTACAAAAAAACCAATTGAATGTCACTCTCCAATCTGCCACAGTTCCCAGCATTCCCTATTATATTCCACTCCAAGTCTACCATTCTTTGGTATCATCTGCTTGGCCTCTGTAGTCACCACATGCTATATAACTAAGCCCCTTGCAGTTCACTCATTTGTAAATGAGTATACTGATATTTTCTACCTGATGTGGCTGTAAGTGAAGATTAACTGAGATGACATACATAAGTTCTTAGCACAGTGCCTGGTACATAGTAAGTGTTCAATTAATTGGAACAATTATTATTGCTCATATAATATTTACATTATCAAAACACGTACACACTCTTATTTCTCCTTAAAGCAAACCCCATCTCTGACTCCTCTTGTGTCTCCATTTCTCCCTGCTAGGGAAGGTCCAAACTCTGATGGCCAGATAGTGGAAGAGACAGAGACAAGCCTGCAGAGATGGTCTACATCTGCTAATGGAAGCAAGAGTCCCCAAGGATGACCCTTAGACCTAATTCCAGTGTCCAAGGAAACTTTGGTAAAAGTTGGAGTCCTAATCCTTCTCTTCTTAAGGAGCCCTTTGGGGTGCAAGGAATTCTGCAGTTCCGAGATATGCCCTCAAAAGTTGCATCCTGTCTGCCTCAGGGGTTCCCCTTGCCCAAGGATACCTGGGATGGTGGCGGTGCTGGAGGGCTTTTGGAAAGGGGCTATGGAAATCACAGAAGAAGGTAATGTCCCACCTAGCTCTCTGCTGGTGCAGCCTCTTGGGAGGTGCCAGCTTTCCCTGTGTGGTGCCCACAGACCTATGCCCAGAAATGATGTAGTTAGTGATTTAGGGGTCTCGGATGCTTTAGGGAGACCTGTTGTAAGGACAAACCAAGCTCTGGGCAGGATGTGCTGAGAGGCAACAAAGACCGATAAAGGCCAATGAGATGGTGAGGGGAGCAGAAAGAATAGGGACAGGGATTAGGAGGCCAGGTTGGGGTCTGTCCCACCTTCTGACTTGCGGAGTGACCACTGGTAAGTCCCTTTCCCTCCCTGAATCTCCCTTTCCTGGTATTAATTATAACAATAGCAACACCACCACCACCAATAAATAGTAACAGTAATGACAGTGATCATGATGGTGGTGGTGGTGATAATGGCTAATTGAAGTATAAGGTACCGGATAAACCCTGTATGTGTATCCCATGAAGTAGGTCCCATAACTATCTCCACTTCATATATGAAATATGGAGGTCAGAGGGTCAAGGACTTGTCTAAGCCTTCACAGGTAAAAAATTTACAGACTCGGGATTTGAACCCTGATCTGCATGACTCAGAAGCTTAGGTCATAACCTAGGTTGCCTCCTTTGTAGTTGCACCTGTAAAATGGAAGGCAGCCTGAATGATCCTTAACTTTCCTTCCAGCGCTGACCTTGTGGCCTCTGAAGGCCAGTCCACATTCACAGAGTAACAGGGAACAGTGACGATGCTCAGAACCATGGAGCACTTACCTGTGCTAAGAGGTTGCATTTATCATCTCAGTTGATCCTCACAGCAGCTGAGTAAAATAGGTACGGTTACCACCATCTCCATTTAACAGGGTGGGAAACTGAGGCACAGAGAGACTGAGGGAAAGGTGCAAAGTTGCACACGGGTGGCAGGATTTGAACCTGGACAGTCTGCCTCCAAAGCTCTCGCTCTTGCACAATCTAGCAGCCCTATGGAGAAAGGGCGCATATAGAGCAGTACAAGCCAGAGACTGTCCTGCCAACAGGGCTCCTTTTCGATTCCAAAGGGCCCCTGTGGACCAGGTCTCAACCTCCAGTCTCCCTCCCAGCCCAGGATTCAAAGGCTTGAAGGTCCCTCCCCTTACATGAAGTTGTTTCTGTCTCAGCAACCCCCTTCCCTGGAGACCCAGGCCCCTGAGGGGACCAGCAACTCCAGGGCAGTGGGCAGTACCCCAGTGAACCCACCCTCCCATACCTGGGCTGGAGATGGTGGCAAATCTCCTGGAGACCTTGCCGAGTCCCAGGCCACAGACATAAACCTCTATTCTGACCTTTTGGCTTCAGCACCAACAGCCACTGCAGACGTCTGCAGTCTGCGGCTACACCCTGTGCAGTGGCCACAGCGTCCCGTTGCTTCCAGCTGCCAGCAGGGCTGCCTCCCTTTTTGGCCTTGGGATTGGCGAGGGGCAGGCCGGGTGGGGAGGGGCGGGGGAGCATGGCTGGCCACCAGGGGCCGTGGGCTGGCTTCCACAGGGCTGTGTGCTTGGCAAACAGTGTCCTCTGCCAAAAGCAGTGTGGGTGGTGGGCATTTCTCTGTCATGGTTTCCTCCTGGGCCACTACTCGCTTGACGTTTCTGATCCTATCAGTGGTGCCTGGCTCTAGTCCTGGCTACCTGGAAGTGCTTTTGTTCTGAGGACTCCCTGTACACTGTTTTGTGTAGAGCAGCCCTGGGAACTTGAAAGGGCGACTGCCATGTGTGCCTCTGGCTGGACCCAAGAACGGAGGCAGAGGTTTCCAAGGAATCAGACCACATGAGTATGAGCACTGGGTGGAGGCCAGGCCAGGAGAGGTGAGGAGGGCCTGGGCCAAACAGCCCAGATCTCACCTCCTTCAGGCAGCCTCCCTGGATTATAGAGCGAAATGGTGACAGAGTCTCCCACCCACCCTTTCTCTTGGCCCCATGATACTCCTTGCTAGTTCTCTCCAGGTTTACAGAGCATAGGAAGAAACATTTCCTGTTTCCTATGAAGTAGGGCCCACATCCTTTCTCCAACATTACCGGAGAAGAGCATTTCCACACGAGTGCTTTCCTGGCTCCTGTATCTTCCCCTTCATGCGCCGAGGTTTGTTTGATTTTAAACATTGCAGGTATAAGGAACTCGTCTCTGACTATTTTTATCATTTTTAAGCAAATTGATATTTTGCTAATCACAACAGCTCCTATCTGACAAATAGTTAAACATCTATGCCGCAAACATATTATTTAGTCAACTCAGTGACTTCCTTTGCTTCTCAGCTTCTTTTGCTTTTTAAAATACAGTTTAAGTCACACAGCTACTAGATGCATATGTCCCTGTTGAACAAGCCAGTGTAGGGCCCATAGTGCTAGCGACTTCTTTGGGGTAACTGCTGGGTGGTGGTGTGATGCCCCCCCCCAGGCATATCTATGTTTGCTGCCCCTTGGCTAAGCAGCCCTGGACTGCTGCATGTTTTAAGCTTGTGCATCTTATTTTCCTGACTGCTTTGTCTCTGCTCTTGGCTCCATTCTGCAAGCTCTCCATGACTGCAATATATTTGCTTCCAGAAGCGAACTCCCTGCCCTGTGACTTCATAATGTACCCCTCCCAGTGGCTTCCTTGTACTTCCTTAACTAGAATGCTAAGCACCTACTGTGTGCCAGGGACCAGGGATACAGAGATAAGCAAGACCCTTGGCTCAGGGAGAGATCATGAACTGATTGATACATGTGCTCAGAGAGGTTAGACCACTTCTCTGGGTCACACAGCTAGGGGGAAACAGGGCGCGGACACCAGACTTATTTGAGTCAAAGCCCCAAGCAAGCTCTTGCCACCACCTAACCCTCTTGCAGAGTTTGGGGTTTAGTGGGGGGGATGTAACTAAACAACCAAATAAAATACGTTATGAGACATCCTATAGAGGCATATCTGAAGAGCTGCCAGACAGAGAGGATAAGTGATTAATTTTCATGGGGGTGGAAGTTACACTGGGGACAGTTCTAGGGCAGGTGAAACCTGAAAAGGGTTTCTAACCCTTCTATTCTCTAACTTAAGAAAACAGATAACGCATGTTGTTAAAATTATATCTAAAGGAAGAGTCAAATGGCCTTGGGTGAGGAGTTATTTATAAATAAGATGCCTAATCATGAAGTGCATGAATAGTGTGGCATCTCTATACTTTGTCACACACCAGGTAGTGAGGTCCCCATCCCTGGAGGTAACCAGAAAGAAATTAAAAAATAACCAGTCAAGGAATCTGGATAAAACTTCTAGCATTGGGTGGGACTGTTGAATTCTTTGTTTCCTTCTAACAATAAGATCCTACAAGTTTTATTTTTCTTGACCTAGTAAAGGGAAGACAGGTCCCTCCTTAGTTCTCCTGCTGTCCTTGGGGAGGGGAACCCTCAATCCCAGGCTGAGAGCAAAAGCTGAGGGAGCTCGGTGACACCTGGGAGCATAGTAACTTTTGATTCAGATGCAGCAAATAGCTTTAAGCAAATGCTTACAACACCTATGCATATCAGTTCCCTCAGCAAACCCCATGGCAGCCCCTGAGGCAGGGGTACCTAACCACAGTTGGCCTGAGTCACCAGGCCTGCAAAGAGCAAGGAGTACTTGCTCCAGGTCACACAACAGCTCCTGACAGAGCAGGCCTGTGACTGGGAGGTTTCTTCTGCCCAGATACTAGACTTCCTGGAGGCCACTTCCAAAAGCCCTACAGAGCTGGCCAGAACCCACCTGATCCAAATGGGCCTCAGTTTCCTTCCCTTGTTTGCAGGGGAAGAAAAACTGCAAACAAGGGGAGGACACAGGCCCAGAGGGAGAAGAGAGAGAGTGCCTGCTGGGGGACCAGCATCACATGAGGTCCTTTATAGACTCCCCTCATCTGTGAGGTAAGAGTCATCTCTACTTTGCACATGGGGAAACTGAGGCTGAAAAAATGGCAAGATTCACCTAGGATTGCAGAGCTCAGACTGGTAGCATTGGGATTTGAACCCAGCACCTAGTGTGCTTGTGCCTAGTCTTGTGTGTTCTGACCAGTTCACAGTGCATTGTCCTCAGTGGTCACTGTGGTATGGGGAAATATACAGATGTTTGCTCTCAGTTGAAGTGCTGTGGGAACTTCCAATGTCTAGGTTGGGGCTTATTTTAAAACTGAAGATCTGGCAAGAGGGGCAGTCTACCATAGACCCCTCAGGGACTCTGGCCATGCTAAGGATGCTATGGTGGTGATGGGCTCTGGGTTCTTCTGCACTTTTGGACTTCCTGTATAGGCAGGGACTCAGGGTCTCATCCCAGAATGAAAGCTGAGGGGCTGATCAGTTAGTTATCTGACAGCACAAAGAGCAACTGGGGTTCTCTCAGAGCTCTCAGGAAGGATATTTCTTCCTTCGAGGTGACAGACAGGAAGTGGCCCAGGAAGGAAGCCTTTTCTCCTGACACTTGAAGATCATTGCTAGGAAGGGCCCTGGTGGCCCCAGTGCTCTGGTGGCAGCAGCACCAGCAAACAACACAGATGGCAAGTAATAACCTGCCCAGTAATAGCCAGTTGCTCACCTGTCTGTATTTGTGGCCTTCACCAGTGACCTCCACCAAAGCTTGGACCCTGGCTTCTTATGTTCCCAGAGTCCAGCACACAGTTGGGCTGACAAAAACATCAGTTCAAACCTACTTCTTCTTCAATGTCCAGAGACCCATAGTGGGGTTTGTTAAAGCTAAGAGTCGATGGGAAATCTTGTGGAAACCAAGGAGTCTATGATTCTGAGAAGTACATTGCTTTTTTGAAAAACGATTTAAAATTGTCTTTGAGTCAATTTGAGAAATGTCATGAATAAACTGACAGACTGTTCAGAATCAGCTTTAAACAATTATGACAGTGTTATGGGTTGAATTGTATCCCTTCCTCTCTCTAGAATATGTGGGAATCCTAACCCCCAGCACCTTCGAATGTGAACTTATTTAGAAATAAGGTGTTTACAGAGGCAAGCAAGATAAGATGAGGTCATTAGGGTGGGCTCTGACCCAATACAACTGGTGTCCTCAGAAGGGGGGAATTTGTGCACAGAGACAGACATTCACAGAGGGTGTGAAGGGGGATCAGGGTACTACATTCGGAAGGCACAGGACTCCAAAGATCGCCACCAAACCACCAGAAACTAGGGGAGAGACTTGGAACAGATTCTCCCTGGAGGGGCTGAGAAGGAACCAACCCTGCTAATACCATGATGTTGGACTTCCAGCCTCCAGAACTGTGAGATAGCACACCCGTTACTTTAAGCCATCCAGTTTGAGGTGCTTTGTTACAGCAGCACCAACAAACAACACAGATGGCAAACTGTCTATTCCCAGTGCCTGTGCAGTTGAGAGAAACTGACACGATCCCAGTGGAAAGGGGCCTGGGGTCCTCAAATCTGAAGCCATTGTTCCCACTGGGGCCACCTGAGCAGCTGCTAATATCCTAGGCCCTCTGCTGGACACATCAGGATTTCTCTCCCACTCAACCCTTCCAATACCCTCTAAAGGAGGGCTTATTACTCCCATTTTAAGAATATAACACTGAAGTGGGAGAGTGTTTAAACAACTGTAGAGGATTGCTCAGCCAGGACTGTGAACTGTGTGGTCAGGCTGTCAAACACCATGCTCACCCCCTCTGCCCCGCCCCAACAGGGGAAAGAACCTGGGTGGAAGAGCTTCCTGGAGTTAGCAGGTTGATACCAGGGACCCAGGTTCTTTGTTGCAACCCCTGTATTTCAGACTCTGGCCAGGGGGAGGGTATTTTCTCCATTCTCTCATTGAGGAAAACAGGAAGGAAGGAAATGTTCTAACTGCCTAAATGGATAAGGCATTTAAGAAGCCTGGAGTACTTTTAAAGCCCTCTTTTTGTACAAGCTTTCACCTTTCACAAGAGCACTTCCTATGCATTGACTGGCTGCCACCACTGCCCCACAGGTGGGAATTACTGTCCACATTTGAAGGGGGATGCATTGCTTTGCAAATCGGTGTTAGTTATGGCAGCCTAATACATTGCTCCAATGTGGAAATTCTACTAATCAAATTCATTTATAAGGAAGGATGCTTGTAATTTTTACTTACAAGCTGTTTCCATTGAAGATGTTTTGGGTGTTACTGTGGCACCGACTTGGAGTAAAACATTTCCTATAAATGTTCTCAGACTCCATTAACCTCTCTCAGTTCATTTTCTCTCTGGATGCTCTGAGGGAATGTCCCCACTCCCTGAGTGAGGAGGTGACATTATTCTGCTTAGGCTGCAATGGCTCATTTCTGCAGCTCCAGGCAGGTCAGGCTCCTGGAGGCCCTTCTTTGGTCACTGGGGAGCTGGATGCTCTGGGGAGGTCAGTTCTGCCATTCATGGTCTCCCATGGCTCTGGGAGAGCCTGCCCCCACCTCACACACCCGCATCCCCAGCCCAGCCCAGAAGGGGTGCTGCTGAATGCTTGCTAGCAAATGGCCTTGACCCCACCCAGACTTGGAAATGCAAACATAGCTGAGTTGGATTGCTGATTCCCCTCTTTCCTCTACTTCTACTGCATTTTGCTAAAATCCTGGACTCTGGGAGCAGAACTCCTGGGTTTAAATCCCACCTAGGGTAACTGAGGTAATACTCTGTGCTTCAGTTTCTCATTTTAAAAGGTGGGGATAGTGGTTGTGACTACCTTATGGGGCAGTTGTGAAGACTAAATGATTAGTATTTTTAAAAGCACTTAGAATAGAGCCTGGCATGTAACTAACACTGAATTAAGTGATTGTTATTGTTGGTGTTATTAGTTCTTTCAGCTAATATGGACCAAGGACCATATGTGTAGGGTCCAGGTTTACTACTTACTCGCCGAGACATTCTGGGTATTTTACTTAACACTCTGTTTCCCTCTACCATGAAATGGGAATAATAAAACTATTCAATTAAAACTATTAAATAATAATAGTTTAATAATGAAACTATTAAATAATAAAACATGTTGCTGGCTGGTGGTGAAGATAGGGGGCTTGTCCCAATGACTGATTCATGGTGAGTACTCAGTAAATCCTAGGTACTATTATTATCATCTGTATCATTAGTGTTACTATGATTCCTAGGTCAGTCAGCTCAGGCCCTCCACTGCTGACTGGGATAGACTCGTGATCACCTTGGACAGATCTACTATCATCTGAGGCCTGGGTAGCTCTTTCTGTGCCTTCCCTAGGTTCTCCCTGACCACCTCCCCTAACCCTGCAAGCAATCCAGACCCAGAACTTTGACCCAGACCTTTCTGACACACCTGTCACCCACAAGTCCTCTCCCAGTTATAGAGAAATGTTTTTGGAACATTCATTAGATTGCTAGGGATCCTCCAATCATTTTGCCATTGCACGTAGATTACAATTTAAATGTTGCATGGATTCCTCTAGGCCTGGCCCAACTGGCCCTGGACAGGTATTCCTCTGCCTACATCACCTATGTATGGCCCTTGCTCATCCCTTCCTAGCCCACTGCCCTCCTCGCTCTTCATCAAGCCCTGGACCTCTGCACAGCTGGCTGTTTCTACCAGTGACAGCTCTGGTAAAAACAGCTCAAAGTTCCCTCCTCAGTGATTGCCCATCACTTCCCACTCTGTGACCCTGTTTTGTTCTCTTTGCAGTGCTTTTGATTCCCTGAACCCATCTTGTTTATTTATTTGGTTACCTATCTGCTGGAGTATCAGTACCATGAGGACGAGGGTTGTGTTTCATTCTAAGGGCACCCTGGGTTGAATAAAAGCATAACAGTGACTGTGCACAGAGGGTGCCCTATAAACACTAGTAAACAGCTAAACCCTGTCCCCAACCATCCTTTAGGGAAGAGATAATGCATCTTATTACATAATAAAAGAGCTTGAACCCCTGGGAAGCCTTTCCTCACCTCGGGGAGAGGAGAGGGAAGATGTCACCTCCTTCTCTGATAGGATGGCTCACATAGATGTCTCTCCTCAACCCATGCCTATCAAAAGCTGCTGTTTAAACACCCATGTTTATGTTCTGTATTATCGATTGTTTAATATTCAAGAGATAGCATTAAATAAATATGTGAGCAATTATGTATTGTGTTTGGAAACAATGGGTTAGTCCCTAAGTGCTTGGGCAAGAAACACTTCAGTGAAGCAAGAGGTCTGGGTGGTCTTTGAGGGTGGGGGACAGGGGTACCAGGCCAGTCTGCCTGTCTGCTCCCTCCCTGATTTGGTCTGGAGTTACTCATTTTCTTTACCCTGGCAGGGTGCAATAATAGAAGGTGAGCTCAGGATCTTGGAATTGCATTCTGGCTCTCCCACCTCCTGGCTGGGAAGTGACTTCACTCTGGGTCTCAGTCTGCTCATCTGTGAAAGGGCTAAAAACACCTACTGGGAAGTCAGATGAGATAATTACTCTGTACTCTGGCTCAGAGGATGTTCTTGTAGCAGATAAGTTGGGTCTGATGATGAAACATGAGCAGCGTGAGCTCTGGTCCTTGACAGGGGTTGGGATAGGGGTGTTGGGGCATGGACGTTGAGGTTTGAAGAGATATAACATAAGGCAAAGTGAGCAAGGCAATAACAGAGACCCTGAGAAAGGTCTTTGGGAGTATGGAGGAAGATGTGCTTCATCCCAGCTAGGAGCCAGAGAAATCTCATAGAGCTGCCATATTAGCAAGCTTTGGAAGCCTGAGAGGGCTGCCCTTTAACTAAACTGCGTTAGGCACCTAGCACACCTGTTTACTCAACAAGCATTTATTGAGCACCCACTATGTTCCAGTTACTCTGCTAAGCACTTCACATGGATCAACTTTGCTTGGCCTTCACAAGGAGATGCTACATTATCCCCATTTTACAGTTGAGAGAACTGAGACTGTTTACTGTGTGAAGTGATGCTGTTCTCTTCCTCTGTTTTCGTGCCAAACTCCCTTTGCAAAACTCCCTCTGCAAATGCAAAAGGGATGCGGGGGAGTTCTCCCAAATCAGCACAGTGGTGCATAAATAATTCACGTGTCCCTGCCACAGTGGCAGAGGAAAGGTCGCTGCTGTCAAACTGAGCTTTCCTGCTCAGTTGACCTTGTATTAGCAGCCACCTAACAGTTCCCTCTTCCCAGATCTACCCCACCCCCAGCAAAATTCCAGTCTTCAACTCACCCCTCCACATGTTCCAGTTAAATAAAAGGCATCAGGGTTTTGAAAGTGGGGCCCATGTCTTGCTGGCTCTGGGGACTGGGTGATGAAGTTCAGCTCTGGAAAAGGGACATGGCATTGATTAGGGGTGGGTGACTTGATGGGGACCTGGGTCAGGAAGGAGTAGGAAGGGAGGAGTGGTGTGGAGTATCCCCCATGTACCGGCCTTGGGCTGGGGCCAGAGTTGGGCAGGGGTGGAGGTAGGAGAGAAGCAGGGGTGCCCCTTCTCACCTACTTCCTAGGAGCGGACCCAGCCAAATGGGGACCCAGCCCCTGCTTTCTCCATCAAAAGTTGCCAGGCTCCCCCTTCCTTCCAGGCTCTGTCTAAGGGAAGCAAGTCCACCTGCTGGCAGGGCTGTCAAGATGGGGCCTCTCTGTCCTCTGCCTGCCGGCTGGTGTGGACCACAAGGGCAGAAGGAGTGTGGCTGAGTGCTCATGGGTGTGTGCTTTAGAGAAACAGAGGCCCTGGGCCAAGTGGCTTAACTTTCCTGAACTTCCATTTTCCCATTTGTAGGATAGAAATAATAATATCTACTTTTATGAGCATTTGTGTGTATGTCTATATATGTGTAGGTTTATGCAGTTTTAACATATATGTAGTTTTATGTAATCACTACCACAATGAAGATACAGGACTGTTCTATCGCAAGTTTCCTTGGACTGACGCTTTATAGTCACATTCATTTCTTTCCCACCTTCAGTCCTAAGCCCTGGCAGTCACAAAACTGTTCTCCAGGTCTAGAATAGTGTTCTTTCAATGATGTTGCATAAATGGAATCATGCCATATGTAACCTTTTGGGACTAGCTTTTTTCATTCAGTATAATTCTCTGCAAATTCATCAGGTGGTTGTGTCTATCAATAACTAATTGTTTTTTATTGTTGAGTACTGTTCCATGGTATAGATTTACCACAGTTGGTTTAACCATTCATCCACTAATGGTTTGTGTAACCATTCACAGCCAGTTTTTGGCTGGTATGAGCAAAGCTGCTACAAACACTTGTGTACAGGTATTTTATGTGGATATAAGTTTTTGTTTACTTGGGATAAATGCCCAAGAGTGAAATTGTTGTGTTACATGGTAGTTATGTGTTTAGTTGGTTTTGTTTATTTTTAAAAAAACTTCAAATTTTTACAGAGTGGCTGTACATTTTACATTTTCACCAGCAATGTATGAATCATCCAGTTTTTCAGAATCCTCGTCAGCATTTGGTGGTGTTATTTTTTATTTTAGCCATTCTATAGGTGTGTGTGTGGTTTTAATTTGCATTTCTCTAATGACTAATGATGTCTAACATCTTTTCATGTACTTATTTGCTATTTGTATATCTTCTTTGGAGAAATGTTTCTTCATGACTTTTGCCTATTTTTTAATTGGATTGTTTTATTTTTTTAAACTGTTGAGTTTTGAGAGTTTTTAAAATATATGTCAGATACCAGGACTTTGTCAGATTTTGTGGTTTGCAAATATTTCCCTCCAGTCTGTAGCTGGTCTTTTCATCCTCTTAACAGTCTTTTGTAGAGCACAGCTTTTAATTTTTGTGAAGTTAAATTTATCATTTTTTAAGTTTATGGATCATGCTTTTGGTGTCAAGTCTAAGAACTCTTTGCCTAGCCCAAGATTCTGAAGATTTTCCTCTTACATTTTTTTACTAAAAGTTTTATAGTTTTACATTTTACATTTAACCAGTCCATTTTGAGTTAATTTTTGTATCAGGTGTGAGACTTAGATAGTTATTATTTTTTTTAACATATGGATGTCCAGTTGCTTCAGAACCATTAGTTAAAAGATTATCACCTTTCCTCCCTGAATTATTTTTGTACCTTTGTTAAAAATTGGTTGGGCTTATTTGTGTAGCTCTATAGATAGATAGATATCTATGTCTAGATAGATAGTCTATGCCATTCTATTGATCTATATGTCATCTCTCTGTCAATATCACATAGTTTTGATTTTTGTGTAATATATCTCTAAATCAGGTGGCCTGATTCTTTTCAATTTATTCTTCTTCAAAACTGTTTCAGCTATTCTAGCTCTTTTGCCTTTTCCATATACATTTCAGAATAATATTTTTTATATTTACAAGAATATTGCTGGGATTTTGGTAGAAATTGCAGAAAACTGACATCTGTGCTGAGTCTTCCAATCCATGAACACATTATATAACTTCATTTATTTAGGTATTCATTGACTTCTTTCTTCAGTGTTTTGTAGTTTTCAGCATATAAGTCTTCTATATAGAAATGTAATACATTTTTCTATTTTTATCTTGTATCCTGTGACCTTCCTAAAATCACTTATTACTTCCAAGAGATTTTTCTTTGTTTTTGTAGAATCTTTGGGATTTTTTTATGTAAGGACTGAAATTATCTGCAAATAGGAGCAGTTTTATTTCTTCCTTTCTAATCTGTATGCCTTGTCTTAGTCTTTAACCATTAAGATTTATGTTAGATGTAGTTTTTTTGTAGATATTCTTCATTAAGTAATGGAAGTTGTCCTCTATCCCTATTTTTTGAGCATTATATCATGAATTAGCATTGAATTTTATCAAATGCTTTTCTTGTGTTGATGTCATATCTTGTGTCATATCACTTTTCTTCTTTAGCCCATTAAAATATTAGATTATAGGAATTGATTTTTTTAATGTTGAACTAAACTTGCAGTCCTTGAATAAACCCTGTTTGGTCATAAGGCATAATTGTTTTTATACATTGTTGAATTCTATTTGCTAATGTTTTGTTAAAGATTTTCACATCTATATTCATGAGGGATGTTGGTCTGTAGTTTTTATTTTTATTTTTTCTACTGCTTCATCTGGTTTTGATACCAGGGTAATGCTAGCTTCATGAATTGAACTGGAAAGTGTTCCTTCCTCTTCCATTTACTTAAAGACATTGTGTATAATTGGTGTTATTTTTTTAAACATTTAGTAAAATTCTCCAGTGAAACTATCTGGTTTAGAGATTTAACGTAATATGTTAAAGTTTAAGTCTACAGTTTTATTTTTTGTTTTCTGTTCTTTCTACATACACTTATAACCATATCTAAAAGTGTTATAATTTTTGCTTTAACCATCAAACATAATTTAGAAAGCTCAAGTGGTGAAAGAATGTCTGTTGCATTTACCCATGTTTTTGCTTATGAGATTCTTTTATTCTTTCCCATATTCCAACATTTCTTTTTAAAAATTGTGTCCTTTCTGTTTGTAGAACTTCTTTTAGCCTTGTTTTAGGGTAGATTTTGTAGCAACAAATTCCCTTAGTTTTTTTTTTTTCATCTGAGAATGTCTTGATTTTCCCTTAATTCCTATAGAATCATTTTGCTGGATATGGAATTCTTACTTGACAGCTCTTTTCTTTCAGCATTTGAAAAAAAAATTGTGTCACTTCCTTCTGGTCTACATGGTTTCTGATGAGAAATCCACTATCATTCAAATTGTTTTCTCTTGATAAGTGAGTTGTTTCTTTCTCACTGCTTTAAAGATTTTAGTTTTGCTTTTAGTTTTGAGAAGTTTAATTATTTTGTATCTTGGTGTGGATTAATTTGGGTTTTTTTCTCTTTGGAGTTTTCTCATCTTCATGAAATAAATAGATTTATTTATTGCCAAATTTGAGAAGTTTTTAGCCATTCAAATACTTTTTCAGCTCCACTGTCTTTCTCATCTTCTTCTAGGAGTTCAGTGAGACACACATGAGATCTTTTGTTATAGCCTCAGAAGCTCATTTTTTAATCTATTTTAGTTTGTTATTCAGATTAGGTAATTCTTATTGTTCTATATTCAACTTCAGTGATTCTTTCCTCTGTTCCTTCCAGTCTGTTATTAAACATATCCACTGAGTTTTTAACAAAACTTCAGTTATCACATTTTTCAGTTCTAAAATTTCCATTCGGTCCTTCTCTATGTCTTCTATTTCTTTGCTGGGACTTTTTATTTTTTAATTTGTTTCAAGTGTGTTCATAACTGTTCCTTAAAACATTTTTATGATGGCTGCTTTAAAATCTCTG
Source organism: Phyllostomus hastatus (assembly GCF_019186645.2). Lineage (NCBI taxonomy): Eukaryota > Metazoa > Chordata > Mammalia > Chiroptera > Phyllostomidae > Phyllostomus > Phyllostomus hastatus. The sequence goes on along the minus strand of NW_025333643.1, from coordinate 4,696,096 downwards.
TCAGATGAAATAACATCTCTGTTATCTCAAGGTTGACATCTACTGATTGTCTTTTTTTTTTTCTTCATTCAGTTTGAGATTGTCCTAGTTCTTGGTATAAGTAAATTTCACTGGAAGCCTGGACATTTGGGATATTATGTTTTGAGCCTCTGGATCTTATTTAAACCTTCTATTTCAGCTGGCTTCCTCTGACTTTACTTCAGTATAGGAAAGGAGGTTGGGAACACCAGCTCCCCATAAGGACTCCACTGATACCTCCCTGGATGGGAAGGGTAGGAGTGTCTTGTTACTACTCCACTGAAACCATGAATTGTGGGGGTGAGGTCTTATTACTATCCAGTGAGAAATGAAACTGACTCCCTACTTGGCCTTCTCTGACACCACCCCAGTGAGTGATTTGGGGTACCTTCATTATAGCCTGATGAAGGTGGAAGTCTAGTTTTTCCACTGGATCTTTGTTGGTGGGGGTGGGAGCTACAGTGTTTTTTATGGTGTTTGGCTGGAGTAGAGAAGTTTTGTCTAAAACTGTTGCTCCTTTCCTTGTTCTTTAGCTAGAAAAAGCAGGATTTTGTTGGTGATTAAAAATTTTTTTTTGCTTACCCATTAGCATTTTTTTCATTTTTGTCTTCTTCAGCTGTAACTCTGGGATATGTGAGACAAAAAGAAAGCCCAGGAACTCACTTATTATATTGTTTCTTGGGTCTTGAGATCCCTAGCAGATCTGTCTTCTCTCTTTTAAAGTTTTATGTAGAATGTCCAAGAGTTTTAGTTGCATCTGGTGAGTAGAATAAGAAGTACCTCTATTCCATCTTCCTGGAAGTAAAAGTCCACCTCAAGACCTTTTAACAAGTGCTTCCTAGTTCCCTGGACTTCTCCAGATCACCTATATCTTCTTGACACTGCTAATCAAATCAGATCTCCTGAAATGCTTGTCATTTCCCATGGGATTTCAGCTTTCCACCTGACTCAGATGAGTGCCCAGTAGGAAACAAGAGAAAATTTGGGCTTTTAGATGTGGCAATTGGAGACTTAAAGCAAAGCTCCAAAGATGTCAACTTGTTAAAACTAGAAATCCAACTGTGTCTTTTTCAGGATCTCCAGGTCTAGGCCTCTCATGTCTGTCCTTTCAGGGGAATACAGGAATCCAAGCCCTGTTTCTAATCATAAATGGCTTAAGCCAGGATGTGAAAGTTCATAACTTTGCCTCATTCCCCACTGCCGCTGGCTCCTCCCACTGGTCTGTGCATTACCATTTACAAGAGGTTCTCAAGTCAGGGCCTTATTCCCTCCCCTCCATAGCTCTGGGAGGCAAGAAGCACCCACCATTTTTTTGTGTGTGTGAAGTGTCTGGCTCCCTGAGGGCAGTGACTTATTTAAAGCCACTTAGTTCCACACTGGCAGAGCCTGGATTACACCAAGGTCTTGTGACTCTGGCACCAATGTCATTTTTGAGGGTCTACCTTGTCCGGCCCCAAATCTTCTCTGTATTTTTATGTAGGTCAGAAGTTCTCAATGTGTGGTCCACATGCCCTTGAGGGTTCCTAACACCCTTGCAGGGGAGCTGAGAGGTCAAAATTATTTTCCTAATAACACTAGGATGCTATTTGCCATCTTCACTATGCTGATATTTGTACTGCTGGTGAAGAAGCAATGGTGAGTAAACCTGCTGGTGCCCCAGCACAAATCAAGGGAGTGGTACCAAATGGTACCCGTAGCCATCACATTCTTCCTCGTCATACAGTTGTGGTACAAAAATGCCAGCTTCACTTAGGAATATTCTGGGCAAGCAGGAAAAGTTATTAATTTTATTAAATCTCAACCCTTGAGAACATGAAAGGGGAAGTATTCATAGAACATGTCTGCTGTACACCGAAGTATGATGGGTGTTGGAGGGAAAGTTCTCTTGCTGTCAGTTGAATTGCGAGCTGAATTAGCCTCTGTTTTTCTGAAACGCTGTTTTTTACGTTAGGGAAAGACTGACAGACAAATGAAGCTTATTCAGACTTGGGTATTTGGCAGACCTTTTCTCAAAAACAAGCAAAGTAAGCCTATTGCTTCAAGGAAAACAACGGATAATTTTTGTTGTCAATGACAAAATTTGAGATTTCAAAGTGAAAATCACAATTTTGGAAAACTTGTATTGCTATCATGAGTTTGACAGCTTCCCAAGATGTAAAAACATTTCTGACAAGGTCAGTGGTAAGATTACAGATGTGACTTTTACAACTCTTATATAACAAAATGTACAAACATTTCAAAGATCTGTGTAACTCAGTGAGCAGATATTTTCTAAATGACCAATGAATAATGTTACAAAAGCAGGCATGGGTAACAGATTCAATGAAGTGTAAGAAGAGAAAATGGATTTTAATGCACAGCAAGAAAATTCATTGAGATACCTTCAGGTTATTCATTGCAAATGATTTTTAAGATGCTATCTGTTATGGGCTGAATTGTGTCCCCTCTAAAATTCTATGTTGTAGTCCTAATAAACACCCAGTACCCGGAATGTGACTGTTTGGAGACAGGACCTTTAAAGAGGTGATTAAGGTAAAATGGGGTCATTTTAGGTGGGCCCTAGTTGACCAGTGTCCTTATAAGTAAAGAAAATTTGGACAGTCAAAGAGACACCAGGGATGTCTATGCACAGAGGAAAACCCATGAGAGGACACAGTGAGAAGACAGCCACCTGCAAACCAAGGAGAGAGACCTCAGAAAAAAAACAACCCAGCCAAAGCCTTGATCTCAGACTGCAAGCCTCCAGAACTATGAGACAATACATTTCTGTTGTTACAGCCACCCAGTCTGTGGTATTTGTGAAGGCAGCTGTAGCAAACTAATAGACCATCATTTGTTGAGTTTGGGTGTACTATAAAGAAGAATATCTACAATTATCTGAAAGGGTTATTAAAATACTTCTGTCCTTTCCAACCACACATCTCTGGAAGGCTGGAATTTCTTCATATACATTAACCAAAACATCATATGGCAACAGATTGAATGCAGAAGCAGATGAGAATCCAGCTGCCCTCAATTAAGTCATTACAGAGATTGGCAAAAATATAAAATATTATTCTTCTCACTCATTTTTTGTTTTGAAAAATATAGTTATTTTTTAAATGAAATATGTTGTATATGTTACCATAATGGGTTTATTAGTGATATTTTAAATGGATTAATAAATAAATGTTAGATCTCAGTTTTAATTTCTAACATGGTAAATATGGAAAGTATTCACATCAGCAAAACTCTTTAGAGTTCTCAATAATTTTTAAGAATATAAAGGGTCCTGAGACAGAAGTTTGAGAATGGTTAATTGGGGTCAGTGTTTCCCAACCCTGGGTCAATCAAATATACTGTTAGGATGGTTATTTTCTGTCTTTTAATTGATCCCACGGTTTTTTCCTTAATAATTTGCTTGATTAAAACTTAAACACATTATTTTAAAAGGAAACTCTGTCACTGCCATCAGTGGAAAACCAGTACCACTCACCACAAATAAAAGATGACCACAACAAAGAAATATAACAAAATGTTCTTCCATTTAGTGAATCTGATTGCCCCCCTAAGCCTCTGAGCCCAAAATTGGCTTATTCTCTACTCAGAGTTCAGCCAATGTTTAGGAGGTACAAGGCTGTAATTAAAGATACACTAGTGCCTTTTGCATTGATGTGACCTGGAAGACTGAAGGAGAACCGAAAACAGACTAGTTTTCCCATCAGGTGATGGGCTGTTCTTGTATACTACCTAATATCCCCCTGGGTTCCATCAGAGACAATTGCCTCACACTTATGGATACTCAGATTTAATGGTACAGAAACTGAAAGGTGGGGGAGCTGCTCTCTTCACAAACCTTGCCTTCTTGAAAGAGCACAGCAGAGGGTGTTACTTGTGCCCACAGGCCCAAGATCACTGACCTCTGCAGCTAGGCTTGAGAAATGGCACACTCTAGCTCAGGTAAGTCCATTAGATGTTGCTTGTTGCAGCTCTCCTCAAAAGTCAAAACAGTTTATGGCCTGCAGACATCTCAAATCAAGCTTCTGCATATTCCACCCTTGATTCAGTCCCCTCCCAAATCTGTTTTCCCTTTCATTCACTTAGACCTTTTTTAAGTGAATGGCACTATGGCCAAGAATGTTCCCAGCAATGCTGTTTGCAAGAGCTGAACCCTGCAAGCAACGTGCATGCCTACCAGCAGGAGAATGAATCAACAGACTTCAATATCTTCATGCCAGGAAATACTATACAGCAATGAAAATGCATCAGCTCCAGCTGAAGCCACCACGTGGATGAGTCTGAGAAGCAATGTTGCCTAGAGAAGCATCGCAGAAGGTTGCATACTGTGTGATGCCATTTCAAAGAACTAACACAAAAGCAGAACTAAACAATAGGCAGTGTAAGCATACACCCACAAGATAAAAATGTTTAAGAAAAACGGCACATTTAATGTGCTTTCTGCTCAGTTTTGCTGTGAACCTAAAATTGCTCTAAAAATACAGTCTATAGAAAGAAAAAGCAAGGAAATGATAAACACAGGATAGTCATTTTTTGGGGAAGAAGCAGAAGTTAGGATGGGGATATTCACAGAGGAATAGGCAAATAATTGATGTCATTCTGGTTCTTGGGTTGGGTTGTGTGTCCATGATATACACTGTATTATTAAACTAACATATATGCTACATAATTTCTTTTGCATATGTCAAAATATAACATTAAAAACATAATAAAAGAAAAAAGGTCCAGTCTCTGAGCTAGTAATTTTGTTTTTTAAGAGCACATTCTAATAGAAATAATTGGAAATTTGAACAACATTTCTGTCATATATTTATCACAGTGTTTTTACTTTTAAATCATGGCACTAATTTGGACAAAATCTTAATGTCCAATCCTAAGGTGTTAGTTCAGTAAATTACTGAGCAGCCATAAAATAGAATATCATGCATCTATCAAAAAGCATTTTTTTCAAATAATTTTGAATGACCCAGGAAAATTTCCTAAAAACCTCAAGTGAAAAAAGCAGAGTAGAGAATGGAAAAAAAAATTAGGATATCAATTTTCCTCACCCCAAGAAGAAACTTACATTTATAGCATAAAAAAGACATAAGGTTGAAAAATATAACATTAAAAGATACAGTGTTCCCCATATGTCAACATTGTTGGTATTTAAGGTTTTTGATTTCTCTATAAAATGTCTCTCTATATTCCCTCATTTTCTAGAGTAAACATGCATGTAAGACAACACACTAGCATGTGGCATGTTAGTATAGGAAGACCAACTTGCCCATTTCCAAGCACCCTCACTGTCCCCTCTCCTTAAATGCTTATCCAACTGCCCCCTCAGGCTGGAGTTTAGTGTCTGATAGATACCCATCAGCCTTACTCCACCAGAGCACTAGAGTGGGAGGGAAGGAGGCATCAGACCACTCCCTGCTTCCCAGCCTTCAGTCTCCAGACTGAAGCCCCCATCAGGGTGCCCCCTTGTCCACTTCAGCCTGACCCCACACAGCCCTCTGTACAGGGTCACCTACAGAGAATGGAGAAAGGGGCCAGGTCCCAGGCCCCTTTGCCCAGCCACCAGCCTCTCCACACAACTAGGGCTACTCAGCTCCTACCTGGGGGTGGGGAGGGGCATGGAGGGGCAGCACCTTGGACAGATCCACACCAGGCCCAGCATGGGGCCTGTCAGGGACTCTTCCTTCCTGGGGTCCCCACTGTTCCACCACTTCCCCTTTCCAGAGATAGAAATCTGCCCCCAAAGTGACCCTGGGGGAACCCCCACCACCACATCTGCATTCTCCCCTGCTATGAAGCCACCTGCCTATCAGATTGTGTAGGGATGGCCTATTCACCTTACTGCCCCATTTTACAAATGGGGAGACTGAGGCTCTTAGAGGTAAGACCACATATCTGAAGGTATACACATAAAGGTGACCAAGCCAGAATGTGTGGCTTCCAAAGCCAGTAGTTCTACTTCCCATGCTCCACACCTGTTGCCTCCATCAGCAAGTGCTCTGAACTTGTGTGATGGTCTCTTTGAGTCTGTAATAAACTGAGGCTCAGTTCTCTTGAGCCATCTGCCACACACCAACTCGGAGGCAGATACACTAAATGGCTGCAGAAGGGAACACACCTGCAGCTGGGGACTGAGCAGCAAGAGGACTGTGCCCTCTCAGGCTTCCCTGGCTGGGCCAGTCAATCATATGGGTATGGTGGGCAGGGGGACCAGTGTGGGCTAAGTTCTTTGAAGATGTGGGGGAGAGCTGTGGGTGGGCCTTAGGCAAGCCTTCTCCCCTCTCCAGGCCTCAGTTTTGCCATTATGAGGGGTTGGGATATATGACTTTTTCCAAACCTGACAAGGTATTCTATGGCTGCAGGTGTTTGGGGGTTCCCTTCACATTCCTGGTCCTTTGGGGTTCATAACAGCCAATGGGGAGAAGGAGAGAAGATTCATAGAGAGAAGAATGGTTGGTCCAATGTCATACTATTCCTAACAACAATATCAATGATATTCTTAATAATAATGATAATAATACTCCTCTACCCATAAGATGTAGGCAACTTTTATCTCCCAAATCTCTCTCATGCCCACTGTTTCATTCACAGTCCCCATTCCACAGATGAGGAAATGGGATTAGAGAGGAAGAGAGGGTAGCCTAAGGCCACACAGCTGGCCCATGGCAGGGAGGATCCTTGTTCTTATGCATTTGTTTCATGAAACTTCTAAACTACTGTCCCCCAGGAAGCTGCTGGCATGGACTTCCCAGACACCTGTCCAGAGAAGCTGAAGTGCCTTGTAAGCAAAATCATCTTGTGCCAAAGCTGGAAGAGAAACCATACACAGGGAATTTCTGTTTAGGCATTTGCAGAGAACATGTTTCCCCTGTTACAAAAATAATCACTGGGCACCCCAGCTGGAGGGTTTACATAATGCCCTTCACATGTGTGACACCCACTTCAAAGGCAGTTGGGAGGAGTGCTGGATGAGGATCCAGTCTTGGCACTGCCCCCCTCAGCCATGTGCCCTAGGCTGAGTCCCTCTCTGTAAAGTGAGGGGGTGGGACAAGGCAGGTCCCATGGTCCTCACAACTCTGAGCACTGCACCAGTCATTACCAGAGGCATGTCTGTCATTTCTCATTCATCTTTTGTCAGACAGGAGGGGGCAGGAATGATGGATGGCCAGGACACTGCATGTTACACTCACTGCTGGAGCCCCTGGCACTCAGTAGGACCACATCACTGCTTGTAGATTGGTGACAGGGTTCTAAGGAGCAAATCCCAAGGGCATCTGTTTTGTATCATACAGAGACAAAGGGCCCCTTGAAGCTGCCACTCATTGAATGCTCAGCAAGTGCCAGAGTGTATACTCCAAGTGGGTTAAGGAAATACTTAATCCTCAAGTGATGCTAAGAGTTCAGAGATGCTGCTATTGCCCAGCCCATAATCCCATAGATCTAACTAACCACTACGGTGCAATTTCCCCCACAGTATCTGCACCTCTTTGTCTGGGGGCCTATTCTGGTGGGCAAGTACTAGAGAAGTGTTACCACGCCTCCAACTCCAGCAACCCTCAAGCAATGGCTGATGGGAGTCAGAGTATCACTACCTCAGCTCAGTTGCTCCTCGAGTGAGCCCACTGAGCTGTGGTCTCTATATCAGCTTCCAGAGTCCCCAGTATGATTGTGCCCCAGGTGCCCACAGGGGTAATTGACTTTCTTGAAAACATCTCCTCTTTCCTGTTTCACTTCCCCACTCCCTTACCAGCATTCCTATGCCTCTTACATAAATTACTTGCACTTAAATTATTGTCTTGTGGTTTGCTTCTGGGAGAACACAGACTGGGAAAGGAAGGCACTAATATTAGTCCCATTTGCATGGGACTAAAGCTGATGCTCACAGAGAAGTGACTTTCCCAGGGTGACATGGAAAGTCCAGATGTGAACCCAGGCCCAAAAGAGCTTAGACTTTTTGTTTTAATCACCACATATGCCAAGAATAAAGAACTAAAAGAGTCTAATGAGAGGTGGCCATGGAGGAACATTAACTAACTTCCTTCCTTCCTTCCTTCCTTCCTTCCTTCCTTCTTTCCTTCTTTCCCTTTATTGAAATCAACTACTTGTCAAGCCTCGACCTGGGTGTTGGGGGCACACTGTTTTAAATGCACTGGCTCTGGAATCTTAGTTAGGGACCTGGGCTCAAATCCAGGCTCCAACTACGTACTAGCTGTGTCATGTGGGTGAGTGATTCATCCTCTCCTTAGCTCTGCTCTGTCACCTGTCAAATGGAAGACCATGGTAGTGCCTACCTCACAGGGCACTGGGAGGGTGAACAGACTTACATGTCTAAATAAGTGCTCAGTATGTGTTAACTATAAAATGGTGGTAATGTGAGTGCGAAAAACTAGGAAGTGATATGTGGCAGCAATATTACCATTTTTACCATGTCTTATCACTTAGACCAGTGCACAGTTACAATAGATAACTGTGAGTTGCATTGGAGTTTAAAGTGTATTTTCCCCTACTTTTCCTTTCTCCCTCCATCCTTTTTTCCTTCCTTCTTCCTATCCACACAAACCCCTATTTTCTGCTCCTTGCCAGACCCTGTGCTGGGCACTGGGACACAGAGATGACAATGCTCTGCCCTCGAGGGAACTCTTGGGACCTATGGGAAATGGAGAGATAGACAAGGGAACTGTATAGCTCAGTGTGTTGAACAAAAGCCAGCTCAAGTGTAGGGGAGCATGAGGATGGGCAACTAACCTTGTCTGGTAACGCTGGAATTGAGGGAGGGAGCCACATGGCTCAGAGAGGTTAAGTCACCTACTTAAGGCCACATAGCAAATAAATTTTGGTCTGACTCCAAATCCTATCTGATTTCTAATATCTTGCTATGTTTTCACATTCTGTTAAGAGCCTCAAGGAATCCATTATAACAATGACTTCTATTGCCAAGACAGGTCTGGGGACTCAGCCTAAGTGAGTGTTTTGTGACTCGCTACCCACAGAGAACAAAGCTTCTGAAATCTCATTAGAATGAGCAACTGAAAAGTTGTGAACAATGTGAAAGCAACAAATATTTACTTCAAAGGGAAGCTGATAAGACATACTAATGTTCTTTTTTCCTGAGAATTAGAACCTAAGCAAATAGCAGAGATGGAACAAAACACTTTATCGAAGACTAAGGACCACTTTGGAACTTGGAGCATTTTACCTTGCTGCAGACTACTGTTTCCTTTTCAGTCACCCCATGAGTAACTTAACTACAAAACAATATCTTGACGCGGGGGGGGGGGATCCAAGAAACAGGAAATATCTTCTGGAGGGCAGGCCCCCTGTAGTACAGGCTCCCTGTAGTACAGGCTTCCCCTGCTAGGTGAGTGTTCTAGGAACCCATCTGTATCAGTGTTCCTGCTGGTGTTGTTGTGAGAGGCTGGGTTTGGCCTCAGTGAATTAATTTTGAAGACTCTTTCAATGCATTTGTCCATTTCATGATGGGTGATTTACAAGTTAACCTGCCCATACTGTGCTGAGTGTTCAGCAGTTTTTGACCAAAACTAAGATTACTTCTATGCCCCATCCTCCTAACTCATCCGATCTCACCCCAGGTGATTTTTTTTTGTTTCTCTGGATAGAAAAAGTACTCAGAGGGAAATGTGGTGCCAAAGTGGATAAGGTGAAACAAACAAACAAACAAACAAACAAATGGCAGAAGCACTAAAAGGCATCAAAGTCGACAAGTTCAAAAACCATTTGGAGCAGTGGAAAAACCATCTCAATAGATGTATTGCATCAAATGTCTCAAGAGTACACTGAAGGTGACTGAAGTTTAAACACGTAAGAATAAATACACGATTTTTTATAAATACATTCCAGGTTTTGGGGGGATCCCCCTCTTGTATTTTTTCCTTTGTGTACCCTCATCCTGTAGATCAGATTTTTATTTGTTTTCAGAAAGCACACTTTTCTCTATGTGGTTCTTTAAAAAAAAAAAAGATCTAGTGCAATCTGAGCTATGGATCTCTTGTCCCTTTCAGAAAGACACATAATCACTGAAATGCTCCAATGAAAGTCAACTAGAATAACAGGTTCTGATACACAAAAATTCATTTTACTGGAAGCCTGTCAAGACTTAATGTGTCCATTCCAGGAACCCATGCTGCCTGGGCAGCAACATCACACACTCTTCTGATTATGGCGGAGATCAATGTGACTCCAAAGTCTACAGAATTAGTTGTAGAAGAGTTTTAAATTGTAGGAAATCCATGCTGGGTGAGGTCATGGTGCAGACGAAGGGAAAACATTCACAGTGGCTCTGGGAGAGAAGGAAGCTGTTATGCGTAGTGGCCAATGCCTGACGCAGAGCATAAACCCCAGCCAGGCCAGGCTGGCTGCTGGCAGGATGCGACCCAGCCTGCTGGTTCTTTGACTGAAAGGTACAGTCTGGCTTTTCCAGACTTGGATCAAGCGAGTTTAAGGATTAAACAGGACTGAGGTGGGTGAAAATGCACGTGGACCCCTTCTGCCCTGTCCATTCTTGTTTGTGGCTATTTCTCTCTGGCCTGGACAAGACAGCAGAAGTGTTTCATTAAGAGGACTCTAGCTGAAGGGCAGCCAACAAGCAAAAATCCCCTGAATGACTGCGCAAGTATTTTCGACTCTCCCTTTCCCCCAACATACAGCCTCCTGGAGCTCAGCTCTGATTCTTAATTAGCTCACAGGACAGAAATAGATTTTTATCAGAAATTAGAGTTCAAACTTCCATTCCAGCAATGGGACATAAATGCTAACAATTACATTTCATTGGAGAAAGAATAAAATGTATCATATTTACCTGCTTTGTTCTGTCTCTGGTTCCCAAAGCTAACTAACTAGGATGGCCAGTATGGGGAGTTTTGAGGATTGGTGCAGAGAGCCAGGCTGGGAGTGTCTTCCTAGTCCTGTGGCCTCAGGTACATCTCAGTTTCCCCACCTGTTAAATGCAGATACCACCCTCTGCCTGGGCTGCTGGAAGCAGAACATGAGGTCTGGGCTGGGCCAGCTCTCTAGAGCTCCTGGCAAATGGAAGTTAAGACAATTAACATTGCTTTTGAACAATGTCAAAAGTTGCATAAGAAGGGTAGCCGTGCTTAACATGGGACTGGGTTTTGGCTTTCTGGAGCAATCCTGAAGCAGCATTTCTGCAGGCAAAGAGGGAACACCCTTCCCATGGCTGCCACCTCAGTGCTGGATGGTGACTCATAGCACTAGCAAGGGGCGTGGGCGGGAAACCACTTAGGCGTCACCATGGAACCTGACAGATTTGCTCCCTGGAGCTGCTCTGTAAAGAAAAGGGGGTGGGGGCTCTTCTTCTCCCTAAGGTGAGTATGGCATGGAGGAAACAGCTTTCATTAGCTGAAGCCCCTCACTGCCAACGCTGCTGGAAGCAGAAAGTCTAAAGTGTGTGTTGGCACTGGATCCTGGGGTAGGGGACAAATCCTACCTCATGGATGCTCCCTTCCCTCCCCCAGGTTCAAAGACTCCTCAAACATTGGACATCAGAAAAGCAATACAGGCCCATTCACTTTGAGCACTGTCTCTGTGCTGGGCTCTCTACCAAGCCCTTTATGTGCTTTGTTTCATTTCATCCTCAGAAATATGTGTTCTTTTTTTAAAATTTTATTTCTTTAATTTTAGAGAGAGGGGGAGAGAGGGAGAAATAGAGGGAGAGAACCAATGTGTGGTTGCTTCTCATGCATGCCTGACTGGGGACCTGGCCCACAACCCAGGCATGTACCCTGACTAGGAATCAAACTGACAACCCTTTGGTTCACAAGCTGACACTTAATCCACTAAGCCACATCAGCCAGGGCCAGAACTACCTGTTCTTATGCTCATTTTACAGAAGAAGAAACTGAGGCTAGAAGCAGGTCACACAGCTCCTGGAGGTGGAGCTAGGGTTCCAAGACCTGTTTCCAGTGCTCTGAAATGTATCAAAAGATACTCTGATTGGTGTCTGTGGACATGTGAGAAGCAGGTGAATGTTCCAGAAATGAAACTGCAGGGGCCAGGACAGCTTAGGGCATAGGCATTTATTTTTGGCAGTTACCATTTTTTAAAAAAGGACTTTCTATGTGTTGTCTCATTTACTTTTCATAACAGTTCTATGAAGCAGGTAATAATATTTCTATTCCACCGGCGAGGAGGCAGAGGTTGAGTTTCTCCCATGCCACTTGCTGGCTGTCTTAACTCACCACCTTCTATAACCTCCAGCCTCCTGTTCCTCATCTGAGCAATGGGGATATATGAAAACCATTGATTTCAGGGTTAAATAAGGTAACAGAAGGGAAATGCTTTAGAAACTGCAAAATGCCACTCAAATACTAAGGAGTATTATTATTTACTAAAATAGCTTAGTGAGGAGAGTGCAAGTGAGGCTGAGAATTACAAGGTTCTGGATTCAATCCTAGATTTCTGCAGAGTGCTTAAGTGGAATTCTTCCCTGCACTGGAAGCTCCTGAGAGCAGGGATCATGTCTGGTTTTCCTCAGTTTCCCCAGCTCCCAGCATGGCACAGAAAGAGTTTCTGAAAAATTTTGGCTGAACTATTTAGGATTAGTTCTGTTCAGGAGAAGAGACTGAAGGGGAATAAAAATAGAATCAAAGGCTGGAACTGATTTTAGGGTTATCAAAAAATTGATCTTCCAATTTGGGGATACTTTTGAGAATGAATAAAAAAAGTACTTTTAGTTTTCTGAGGAAATTCCATATTGTTTTCTACAGTGGCTGTACCAGTCTGCATTCCCACCAACAGTGCACTAGGGTTCCCTTTTCTCTGCATCCTCTCTAATACTTGTTTGTTGATTTGTTTATGATGGTCATTCTGACTAGTGTAAGATAGTATCTCATTGTGTTTTTAATTTGCATCTCTCTGATGGCTAGTGATGCTGAGCATCTTTTCATATGTCTCTGGGCCCTCTGGATGTCTTCCATGGAGAAGTATCTGTTCAAGTCTTTTGCCCATTTTTTACTTGGATTTTTTGTCTTCCTGGAGTGGAGTCCTAAAAATGGAACTGCCTTTTGACCCAGCAATTCCACTGATGGTATTATATCCTAAGAACCCTGAAACACCCATCCAAAAGAACCTATGCACCCAATGTTCATAGCAGCACAATTTACAATAGCCAAATGCTGGAAGCAACCCAAGTGCCCACCAGTAAATGAGTGGATTAAAAAACCATGGTACATTTACAGAATGGAATTCTATGCAGCAGAGAGAAAGAAGGAGTTCTGACCCTTTGGGGCAGCATGGATGGAACTGGACAGCATTATGCTAAGTGGAATAAACCAGGCGGTGAGGGACAAATACCATATGATCTCACCTTTAACTGAAACCTAATCAACAAAAGAAAAAAGCAAACAAAATATAACCAGAGACATTGAAATTAAGAACAATCTAACAATAGTCAGAGGGGAGGGGGGATGGGACAGTGGGGAGAAAGGTTCTCAGGAACTGCTATAAAGGACATATGGATGAAACCAAGAGGGAGAGTGGAAGCAAGGAAGTTTGGCTGGGGTGGGGGGAGTGGTGGGGAGAAAATGCAGACAACTGTAATTGAACAACAATAAAGTAATTTTTTAAAAAGGTACTTTTAATAGTCATGATGAGCTGGGACTCTTCTAGGCCAAGCAGGACATATGGTCAATGTATGTGTTGATCATTTAGCCTGATCCCCACATTGCAGGGGAAACTGAGTCCCAGGAGAGGTACAGAGCTGGGATGGAATTAGGGCTCCCTGCTCTCTCCCAGGCCTGCTCTTAGGAGAAACAGAACAGCAGCAACTAGTGGGTGGAACTTGTTTTTGAGGGCCTGTGGCTCTCTGGAAGGAACTGGGCGTTATCCTTATAACCCAAAGTTTCTGTTGGGTAAGTATCAACACTTCTGGGCTGGTTACTAAGGGCCTGAGTTGTTGCTAAGCAGCCCAGCCGTATGACCTCATGAGGGGCTATTGTTCTGTGCTCAATAGGCATCCTTGACTGACATTCCCCAAATCCCAAATTCCAGGGGCCCCTGGGGTTCTGTGGAAAAAAGACATTATAATGAGCAGGAGCAATTGACAGACCCACGTCTGTCTTCTTAGAGTGGGGAGCGGCTGGGTGCCGCCTTTCCAGCAGAACATAGGAAGGCTTGAGTACCCAGAGACAGCCATCAGCAGATGCTACTAGCCACTGAAACACTCCAGGAATAAAGAATTAATGCCATGCACAATGCCTCACCCTCTGTAATTCACCTGAATACACATCATCTCAGTTTGTTTACAAAGCAGCTGTATGGGATAGGGGTCATAATGATCACCCCCTTTTTTTTCTCTCTCTTTTTAAAAATATATTTTATTGATTATGCTATTACAGTTTTCCCATTTCCCCCTTTCACTCCCCTCCACCCTATACACCCTCTCCCACCCACTCCCCGCCTTCAGTTCATGTCCATGTGTCATACTTATAAGTTCTTTAGCTTCTACATTTCCCATACTATTCTTACCCTCCCCCTATATATTTTCTACCTACCATCTATGCTACTTATTCTCTGTACTTTTCCCCCCTCTCTCCTCCTCCCACTCCCCTGTTGCTAACCCTCCATGTGATCTCCATTTCTGTGGTTCTGTTCCTGTTCTAGTTGTTTGCTTAGTTTCTTTTTGTTTTGCTTTAGGTGTGGTTGTTAATAATTGTGAGTTTGCTGTCCTTTTACTATACATGTTTTTTTTAATCTTCTTTTCTTAGATAAGTCCCTTTAACATTTCATAAAATAAGGGCTTGGTGATGATGAACCCCTTTAACTTGACCTTATCTGAGAAGCACTTTATCTGCCCTTCCATTCTAAATGAAAGCTTTGCTGGATAGAGTAATCTGGGATATAGGTCCTTGTCTTTCATGACTTGGAATACTTCTTTCTAGCCCCTTCTTGCCTGTAAGGTCTCTTTGGAGAAATCAGCTGACAGTCTGATGGGAACTCCTTTGTAGGTTACTGTCCCCTTATCTCTTGCTGCTTCTAGGATTCTCTCCTTCATTTTTACCTTGGCTAATGTAATTATGATGTGCCTTGGTGTGTTTCTTCTTGGGTCCAACTTCTTTGGGACTCTCTGAGTTCCTTGGACTTCCTGGAAGTCTATTTCCTTTGCCAGAATAGGGAATTTCTTTATTATTTGTTCAAATAAGTTTTCCACTTGTTGCTCTTCCTCTTCTCCTTCTGGTACCCCTATAATTCAGATGTTGGAACGTTTAAAGATGTCCTGGAGGTTCCTAAGCTTCTCCTCATTTTTTTGAATTCTTATTTCTCCATTTTTTCCTGTTTGGTTGTTTCTTTCTTCCTTCTGGTCCACTGTATTGTTTTGAGTCCCAGTTTCCTTCCCATCACTATTGGTTCCCTATGCATTTTCTTTCATTTCTTTTATGGTAACCTGCATTTGTTCATCTAATTTGCGACCAAAATCAACCAATTCTGTGAGCTTCCTGATCACCAATGCTTTGAACTGTGCATCTGATAGGTTAGCTATCTTGGTCACTCAAAAGGATGGGTTCTGGGGCACTGATTTGTTCTTCTGTTTGAGCCATCTCTCTCTCTCTCTCTCTCTCTCTCTCTCTCTCTTTTTGGGGGGGTGGGTCTGGTCGCTCCTATTACGGTGAAGGGTGAAGCCTTAGGTGTTCACCAGGGCTGGGCACCCCAGTCGCTAGATTGTGATGTTGTATGTGAGGGCAGGGTCAAGAGGAAATAATGGCGGTAGCTCCGTTCTCCGTGGGACCTCAGTCCCTTCTCTGGGATGATCACCTCCTTTTCTAAACATAGAACCTGAGGTCCAAAGAGAAGAAAGAGCTTGCCTGAAGCCTCCCCCAAATGTCTTGTTTTCTGGGTGGAACAATGGCCATCTGAAGACATTCATGTTCTAATTCCTGGAGTCTGTGACTCTGTTAGCTTACAAAGGGGAATGAAGGTTGCAGATGGAATTAAGGTTGCTCATGAGCTGATCTTGAGATGGGACATGTTACTAGATGATCTGTGTGGTCTTAGTGTAATCACAAGGGTGCTGAAAAGGGGGAAAGTGAGGCAGAAGAGTCACTATGCAATGTGAGAAAGCCAATGTCGTCATAAAGAGGAATGAAAGGCCTGTGATGAGCATGGCCACCTCTAGAAGCTGGAAAAAGCAAGAAATCATTCTCCATGAGAACCTCCAGAAGGAATGCAGCCTTGCCATGATGTTAGCTAAGAAGATCGGCACCAGACTTCTGACCTAGAGAAATGTTAGCTGGTACATTTTAAGCAACTGAGTTTGTGGTAACTTGTCATAGCAGTGATAGGAAACACACCAGAGTTAGAAATCTGTACCATCTGAGCCAGAAGTGCGGGGGCCTTGGAGACATTTAGCTCCTTGGAGTTAAAAACAAACAAACAAACAAAAACCAAAACAGAAGGCCCAGAGAAATAAAATGATCTGTTCCGAGTCACAGAGCAAGTGACATGGACAGTAACAGAGACCTCTGGGTGGGGGTCAGATCTTCTGCAGGCCCCTGAGACTGTCCACCGAGTGCTAAATCTTATAGGCCACTTCTCTGCTGATTCTCACCAACTGGCTTGATCAGAATCCTGGGACAGTAACCCCTTTGTCTCCCCTGACCAGGGGCAAACAGGAGGCAATCTTCTCCTATGTCCCACTACCAAACACAGGTGGCCTGGAGCCAGAACTCGGTCTTTGAGCCTCAGTTTCCTCATCTGAAAGTGAGCATAGCAACTTCTAGCTCACATGGTGAGAATATAATGTGAGAGGACAGAGGGAAGCCTGTGGTGCCATGCTCGGCACACAGTGGGTGCTTATCGCCTACTCCTCCCTTTCTCTCAGTCAGGCCCAGGCCCTGCTCTGGTTCTCCCAAGGCTGCTGGCTCTAACACCTCAGTTTCCTTCAGAACTTGAGGGCCTCATTCCCAGAAGGGTGTTATCTCTGCCTGGCACACAAAGGCTAGATGAATGCTTGTGGAACAGCCTACAGGATTGACACCTGAGTGCTCCTCTACCTCCTCTTTGCCTAGAAGGCTCCTATGCATCCATCAAGGTTTAAATCATGTGCTCCCTCCCTCAGGCGGCCTTCCCTGACCTGAAGGTACAAGGTAATGCTCTTCTCTTTTTGTTGTGGTACCCTGATTTTGTGTTTAGGGTCCAAGCCATGATGACAGGCATACCTGGGCTCCAATTCCTGCCCTGACTGCAAGATTCTGGCCAGTTCCACCTCTTCACTGAGCATCATCTCCTCTGTTCAGTGGGAATAGTGACAGGACGTCCATTGTAGGATTGTAGAAGGAGCACATGAGACGCTGCATGGGGAGGGTTTGGAGCAGTGCTGGTGCAGAGTGGGCATACTGCAAGTGGTACTTGTTTTCATTGGAATGGTTATCTTAGATGCCTCCTGGTGCCTCCTAGTGCAAAACCAAGGTCCTCAGGGCAGGGACATGTCTGACTCATCTCTTTGACAGAACTCAGATCTTTATTGAGCACCTACTATGTGAGAGGCATCTTTATTCTAGCTTTGGAAGGACAGAAGGAAACAAGGTCCCTGTCCCCAACAGCTGACTTTCTGGTGGCAGGGGAGACAGATGTTGAATAGTCTATACAGATAAAAATAGAACATATCAGGAAGGGCTTGCTGTGATGAAGCAAAAAAGGCAGGACAATGGACAGGGAGTGACAAGAGAGCCTATATTTTGGATAAGGGGTCAGGGAAGGCCTCTCTGAAGAGGTGGTGTTTAAGCCCTAACTGAAGAGAGGGAATGGGATGAGCCATACAGACATGTGGAGGAAAAGCATTTCTGGGGAGGGAACAGAAAGGGCAAAATCCCTGAAGAGGAGAGTGTGCCTGGCAGGTCTGAGGAACAGCAGGGAGGCCATGTAGTATGTGCGCAGAAGACATATGCAGAACTGAAATGCTATTGCATCGTTTATACTATTTCATAAAAAATATTTAGTTATGCCTATTTATTATTTTTTACTCATAGGAAACTCATATTCATTGAGCTTCTTCATGTATTGTCACTAAATGCTCACAGCCACCTTCTGGGGTTGGCATAGCTGTCTCCAGTTTGCAGATGAGCAAAACTAAGGCTCAGAGAGGAGAAAGGCCCCAGGTCACACAGAGGTTAGGTGGCTAAGTCAGGATTTGATCACAGGGCTATGTGATATTTCAGTTCTTGTTTTTTCTCCTGGGACACCAGGCTGGAGTGGTATTCACACCCCCTGATTCCTGCTCTCCCACCTTTAGTCACTCCTGGCCCCAGGAGTGACTTCTCTCCTTCCCTGGCTGGTTTTTATAACCTGTAGCTGTGGCTTCCCAGCCTGGGTCTCTGCTCTGAGACACAGAGGTGAGCATGGAGTGTAGGTCCTGGGTGGCCACTGTGGGCTCTGAAAGGCAGTTCCAGTTTCAGGGTCCAGAGACATTGCTGGCTGTGCAGATAAGTGAAGATGCACACAGATGCCTGGGAAGTATGAACCTTTAAGGACTTATGAAAAATACATCAGTTTGTCCCAAGACTCTTACAGCCTTTGCAGCATCTGGGCTGCCTTGACAAGGTTGGATCCCCAGGGCAGTTGTGCCTTGGCAGTGAAATGGAAGGAGGCAAGAGAATCTTCCAGTAGGAGAGTAACGGAGAGAGGTGACAGAGTGATCTAGGGCAGAGCTCCAGAAGACTATTGGCTGCATTGGGATGCAGGGGGCAGGGGTAGAAGGGGCAGGATTCAGGGGGCAGGGGTAGAAGGGGCAGGATTCGCAGAGGACAGGACACTAGAGCTGGCCTCAGCGGGAAGAAGGAGAAATGGACTGCAGGGCCCAGTCACTGAGGGCTGTGTGCAGGGTTGGGAGAGCAGTCAGAAGTGGCTAGAATGGGTGCTGCAGCAGAGAGTAACATTCTATACCAGTATTCTGTTTTTAATCCTTCCCCCATCATCATTTATCTCAGTAAATGGCAGAGGGGCAGAGGGGTTTGAACTCAGGTCTAGGTGACTCTGAGGCTCATATTTATTTCTATGTCATCCTTCTGGGCCATCATGGTGGTAGGACCAAGGTGACTGGGAGGAGTGGGGGGGTATCCAGAAGGTCTAGTGGTGGGGCCAGATATGCCCCAAATCTGGGGATGGGACAGGGCTGCATCTGGCTGAAGGTGGAACTGTGAATACAACTTGGCAAAGAAATAATATGGGCACATTTGCCCCATTTACAATACTGGGAAGGAGGGACAGGATCCTAATAAGGAGAGGATGCCTGAAGATAAAGCCAGCTCAGGGAGAGGCAGAAGTGAGAGACAGAGACAGGAGAGAGTAAGTCTGATGATTGTTCCAGTCCCTGGACCCAGCTGTATCTGAAGCCTGTTATTCCAGGACCTTTCAGTTACTCAAGCCAATGAATTCCTTTTTGGGCTTATGTCAGTTTGAGTCACTTTCAACAGAAAGACTGTTAACTTATATAGTTTATAACTTTCTTGGAATAAAAAAGGAAGGATGGAACTCAGAAGAAAAAAACAGGCAAAAGATAGGTGGAGGGGAGGAGAACTGGTGTTGAATGGGTATAAAGGTTCAGTTTTATAAAATGAGAAAGTTTTTAGATCTGCTGCACAGTAATGGGAATATGTGTACCACTACTGGACTGTGCACTTAAAAATGGTTAAGATGGTAAGTTTTAAAAACCATTGTGTGATAAAAGAAAGATGGGTGAGGGGAAACAGTAGAAGAACAGAAGGGAAGGACAGGAAGACAGGAGAGGTGAGGGGTGAAGCGGGGAGGAGTGGAAAGAGGAGAGAAGAGTAACAGAAGGTGGCCCTGCAGCCTCCAGGAGGGAGGCCAGCTGCTCCTGTCACCTACTCTGCTATTTTTACACCTCATGGCTCTCAAGGTAACTTCACACCTGGTGTCCCTGCCCTTCAAACACTGGTTTGTTTCCCAACATTTTAGAAATGCTTTTCTTCCCTGAGAAACACTGCCTGCTTCTCAAAGTTCCTTATTTTTTGAAATGCAAGTATCACTGGGATGGTAAGAAGCTGAACAATAGCTGATGGGTGTGATGTTTCTGTTTACAAAGCACTTTTACACTTTGCTTCTTATTGAGGTCTCTCAAAATCTAGTGAGGTAGATAGGGAAGTTATCAGTCCATTTTATAGCTGAGCAGACCCAGGGCACAGACAGACATACTCAAGGTCATCCAGCCTGTGATGCTGGGGTTTGCAACCAGGTCCCCTGATTTCTAATGTTGCTGAGAAGATCTGGGGGTCAGCATGGAGGTGGGCCAGCTGGGAGCTTGGAGATAATTCGCAGAGCTCATTGGCTTCTCAAGGTTTATACTGGGCTTGATTTAAAAGAAACTTCAAGGAGACACAGGACCACAAATGACATCTCTGCACATGTCTCCAGTGGGAGCTTTGGACAAGGCCTGGGTATTCCATTTCCAAAGCAAAATGATTTAAAGATGCAGCAGGCATTTGGAAGGCTGGGCCTGCCTAACACTCCTGCTTTCAAGTGTCCATGCTGAGCTATTTGCTTTCTGTTTTGGGAGGAGTTAAGCTTCTCTGATTTTAAGGAGCTGCTGACATGGACACTGCTGGCCTCTTGCAGCCTTTGATCATGGTGCATTTAACTGTGACTTCCCAAACCTGAACAGCTGGTCTAGGCCCTTTTCAAGCCTAGCAGGCAATTAAGTTTTCACAAAAAAGTAGAAACTCTGGGGATAATAAGATGGGAACAACTCAAAGGCAGCAGCTGGTCTTCTGAACAAACCAGGGAAAACTACTCTCATGGATGCCCTTTCTAACAAGGTGTCACCAGTGGGCCAGGATGGGGAAGCCCTGAGAGTAGCAACTCTGCAGTGGGAATGCTCCAAGCTTCTGAAAATGGTCATGGATAGCCAAGAACTGCCCTCCTAGGAGGTACACAGCTCAGCAGGTGTTCAAGAGAGGAGCTGACAACCTGTGCTGTCTCACTGAAGCCCTCTAATGTGTTGGGAAAACCAAAAACACCTCCTCATGCTGGCCCTTCTTCTGAGTGCCAGGCCTTTACAGCTGCAAATATCTCATGGCCCAAAATGAGCCCCATCCTTCTCTCCAGCCTGCTCCTCCTCCAGTCTTCCCATGTTAGGATATGGCTTCCACAATCAGTCAACCAGCTGCCTGCAATCCATCACCCACTCACACCCAGCCTACCACCCAATCTGGTAGATTCCATACCCAGTACCTTTTATACCCTGTTCCCTGCACTGTCACCAGCCTCATAAGTTCACCATCATTGCTCACCTGAATGAATGCAGAACCTTTCACGCCAACTCCTATCACCCCCTGTAGCCTCTTATACTCCACTTTCCAACAGAGAGGGCTTCTGGAAGCTGAATTCTATCACATGTGGCTTTGATGGCTACCCTGCAATCAAGATGAAGTTCAAACTCCACAATTATCCTGTAGGCCCCTATCCACCCTCTTCCCAGCATCATCTCTTGCTCTCTAGGCTCCAATCACACTGGCTTTCCTTGAGTGTCCCAGTGCACAAGACCCCTTCCCACCTCAAGGTCTCTATCTGTACCACTGATACACTACTTTCTTCCTGGAAAATCCTTTTAACTAGCCAGATTGCTGCTGCAGAATGGTATTCTCTGACCCCCTAATCAGAAGCCATTCATTCCTGTTGGGTTCACATAGCTTTATGCCCATGTCTCTCATAGCAATGACCCAGGAAGGAAACTGTGCAGTCACCTGCATGATGATTTTTTTGATACTTGTCACCCCCACCAGGCTCAGAGCCCCTAAGAGCAGAGAGCAGTTGTACTATGTACAGTTACACTCTGAGCCTAACACTGTACCCAGTACACAATTGGTGCAAAATTGATACTCTGAATGTATGACAGGAAGTCAGCTGATCTGTACATGTCTGACCAGAGAGGGGTGTGGCAGCAGCTGCCTTTCAGGGCACATGTGCTCAGCACTGTATTTCATCATAGTGATGAATTCCTCAGGAGTCCCATGACATTTAAATAAGCAAATATCTGCAATGTGTGGTGCATGGATCAGATAAAAAAGCTGAGGCTGAGAGATGAAAGGACTTGTCCAAGGTCACAGAGCTAGCAAGAGGCAGAGTCACAATTTAAACCCTTTCTGACTCTAAAGTTGCTGCATTTGACAGCTAGGCTATCCTGCATCTTCAAAAGCACCTTACACAAAAGCTGTATCCCTTGTTCAATTCTAGAACACATTTCCATGAGGGACTCAACAAGACATCAGAGCCTGGGGATTGGGTAAGGTTCACCAACACATAAAGAATTGTGGCACTACATTGTAGAAGAAACTATGATACTCTAGAGTGCTGTAGGGTGGGGACAAAAGCCTTTATGAAAGTGAGATGATTTGCGCTGCCTCTTGAGATGCTTACCAGGAGCCTGAAGAAATGAGAAGGTATTCTGGGCTGGAGGGAGAGCAGGAGCAGTGGCATGATGGTATGATGGTGAATGGTGAGTAGTGTGGCATGGCTGAAGAATGGTGGGAAAATGAGCTGCTATTCTCAGTGTCATAACAGGTATGAGCTCATGATGAGCTGCCCCTGCTGTGGTGGGCATTTGGCCTCATTTTCCCTTCCCAGTCTCAAAGATCTCTCCCGCTGGGCATTAGGAAAGTAGGGAAGACTCAGCGGGCAGGCAACAATGGCTGGATGTCTGATTCCTGGAATCACTTCTTGCCTTGCCCTCTTGCCCTACCAACTCTTCTTAATCTCTAGTCTCTAATCTCTTTTCAGGACCCCTAGCCCAACCAATGTCTATCTTTTCTCTTCAGGAAGACTCCGGAAGGTAATTGAGTTGACAGAAGTGTTAGGTAGATGTTCAAGAATCAGTCAAACATGCAGGTACTAGGATGTTCATTGTAACACTGTTTATGACAGAGAAAAATTGTAAACAACCTAAATGTCAATCAATGGGGATTAATGGAATAAATTATGGAATACCCACCCAGGTATTCCATAATGGATATGATTGTTTTTACATTAGATATGGTTGCAATTATACACATATACATGACAAATCTGGTTTCCCCCTTTATTTTGGCTTCTACGAAACTCAAAACCAAATATAAAGCATATATGCTATGAACTAACCTTCCCATGGTTCCATCTTATTTTCCTACCATTATTTCCTGATTCCCTAGTTCATTTCTCTTCAATCTTATTACACCATATAGACAGGCTGACACAAATCCTTTTAAAAAAAATTCTTAAAGTAGTGATGATACAAACACCTTACATTGAGTGTTGGCCATGTTTCAACAATTGAGCCAAGAACTTTGCATGTATTATTTCATCCAATTCTCATATCATCCTATGAAAAAGATACTGTCATTACCATATAACAGATGGAGACCCTGAAGCTAGAGAGGTTAATTTTTAAAAGGTCAACTGCCCAATAGTGGCTAGACCAGGATGAAGGTCAATATTGCCTGACCTCAGGACTTGGAGTCCTAACCACTGTTCAACACTACTTCCTGACAAATGCATAACCTAGTCAAGCTACCATGGAACCACTCTGACCCTCACCATTTTGGTGGCCAAGATCTTATGTGGCTTTCTTCCTTCTATTCTTATAGTTGAGGGGGCCAGGCATTGTTGGTGTGGAGTTAAACTTGTCAAGTCTGAGAATCAGAACTTCCCTGAATGTGGGTGGCCCTAAGATTGCCCCTGAAGGAGTACTGGAAATACACCAATCACTGCTTTTCAGACTGACAGGGACCTCAGAGGGCATCCAGGGAAACCCCTCCTTGTATACAGGGGATTTCTGGACCCTGACAAGTGATTGTCAGGCTTCTACTTGCATACTTTTTATAAAAGGGACCTCATCACCTACCAAGGCAGCCTTTCCACATTGGTAGGCTCAGACTGTTGGAAATCATTTCCTTACACTGAAATTTGCCTCATTGTAACCAGATATCACTAATAAGAACAATGAACAAGAAAAACCGGGCCATTGGGTCAGCTACCTTGCTATGACAATTTCATTTAATCCCTTGTAAATAATTCTCCAAGGGCAGTCAGTATTAACATTTTGCAGAAGAGGAAACTGAAGCTCAGAGAGTCTAAGCAACTTGTTCAAGAATATATAGCTCCTAAGTAGTAGAGCTAAGTTGAGAACCAAGTCTCCTTATGCTTTCACTTCTACCTGTGGAGCCCAGTTCCACCTATAGGAGACACAGCAAGCAAGTCAACACTTCTGACCAAGGTAGCCCTTCAGATATTTGGAGATTGATTTCTTGCCTCCTGGACATGGGAAATATGGTGAGGAGGGGCAGGCAGAAGGGCAGGAATGAATAGAAGGGGAAGAGTAGCAGCTCTGGGAAATGATATCAGGTGGTGTCCACACACATACAAGCCCCACTTGGAGTGTGTTTTCACAGGACTGCATACCCTGGTGAGAGAAAAGTATCAAGGATACAGCCAGATCTCTATTCTGGGTCTAGTCTTGGCTCTGATGCTTGGAATCTTGACCTAGGCTGCTAAGGCCATGTGGATCTGTCCACTAGGAACAGACTCATGCTAACCAAACTCTTGGAGGCTGATTAACAACACCCATAGGGTGGCAGTAAGTTTCTGCTGTTGCTAATCCCTAGTTTGCCTCCCTGTCCTTCATGTGGTTTTTATTCTTCTACTACCATGAAACCAATTGTCTGCATTAAATTCCCTCCACCTAAAGTAATTGGAGTGGCTTCTGTTGTCCTGATTGACTTCTCACACCTCCATGTCTATATGTGAGCTTAGTTGGCTCCACAGGTGGGCTGTTAGGCCAGCAGCCCCCCTTTTCTCTTCCCCAGTGTGGGGCATGTGCCTTGCCAAAACCCCTCTGCCTTCTGCTCAATCTTGGCTCCAGGCTGACCTTGCATCCCTCTTCTCCTAAACAACTCCTCACCCTATCCAATCCCACCTAGAATTTGGCATGAGGGCAATTTACCATTTTGAAACTGCCTCTAGAGATGTCTGATCTCCTTCGTCACATATTGATTTTGTGGCCAAAGTCTCACAGTTCTGGGAGTGCCTTATTGGTCCTTTATGTGCCCCTTGCACCTACTATTGCCTAGCATCCATCTCATGCCAGTTCTGTGCCAGGTACTCCATGAACATTATCTCATTTTTGTCCTGGTGATAACTCTGGACCCCAACAATTCCAAGATGTGATAGGTTTCCTGTTTTCCTCCCAAAGTCATTTATCTTTTCCCCCAGGGTAATTGAGATTTGTCTGGGCACATGGCCACTCAGGCAGACTCAACTTGTTAGTCTCCCTGCAGCCAGGTATAGCCATGTGACAAGTCCTTACTGAGTGGCATGTGAATGGAATGAATGTGTGTCACTTCTAGACTTTGACTTAAAACATCTAGGTATATGTTCTCTACTTGGACCACCTCCCTGTGAGCTGAAATGTGATCTACTTGGGACCCAGCTTCCACTGTGCTGATGACAGCAACATCCTAAGTGGTGGCAGAGCAATGAAGTAAAGGGAACCTGAGGAAATGAATGACACTGTGGAGCAGAGCATCTGTGTCAGGCCAGAGCAGCCAACTTTTATCCTAGGAAAAAATGCTTCTACCTGGGTAAGCCACAGTATTTTGGGGTGGCCTCTTTGTTATAGCAGCCTAGCCTTTATTGCCCTAACTGACACATTTGATGTATGAAGCAAGGCTCAGGAAGTGGAAGTGATTATGTTCAAGGTCACACAGACATTTGTGATTCCTGCTGTTCCTTATCTCTCATGTGGGATTAGTCATCAGGTCCTGACAAATCAAATTCTAGAAGCCTCTTGATCCCATTCTTGCTTCTGTGCCCTCCCGGCCACATCTCTGCCTCAACTCCTCATTGACTGTTACTACAACAATCTCCTGATAGGTGAGTTCCTCTAAAACCTACCACCACATTGTCTTTCTAAACTCAGAAATTATGATGTGATAACTAGACTTAAACAAACCCTTTGCCAGCTCCCTGGATGCCCAAGAATGAGGCTAAGGCTCCTGTGGCATTCACAACTGACCTCTGAAGTTCTTCTCCAGTCTTTAGCTAGTGGAGTAGTAATGAGTCAAACAGATCCAGTTTCAAAGTTTGGCTTCATGTATTCCTGACTGGTGACTTGGGCAAGTTACTTTATCAAATGTAATGTGGAAATTAAGAGAATGAGCTTTGGAATCAGCTTGCTTGGGTTCCAATCCTACTGACTAGCTGTGTGACCCTGGGAAAATGAATAAACCTTTCTGTACCTGTCCTTCCACCTTCTCTCATTTCATCCATCAATTCTTCTACCTAATCACCTACTCACCTGTCCTTCCACCTTCCCACCTTCCACCCACATTCCCATCTGTCCATCCACCCATCCATGTCTGCCTGCCTACTGTGTCTGCACCCATCCACCCATCACTTCACTCATTTGTCCACCTACTCTTGTATCCACCCACCCACCCACCCATTCATCTGTCTGTTCACCTACCATGTCCAAGCATCTGCTCATACATTCATCCATTCACCCACCTGTCTGTCCATCCAAATGGCTACCACCCATTTTCTGTCAACACCTACTATTTACCCACTAGTCTAGTTGGGGAACCAAATGAAATAAATGATGCTCGAGGCCTGGGGTAAGAGCTTATGATGTGAGGTCCCAGCAGTTAGGCACAGGGCAGCATCCACAACCCCATTTCTGTCCACTATATGCCAGCAGTTCTTGGCTCTGTCTGATTCAACACCATTTATTATCCTGAAACCAAATCCACAGATAATATATCCTACCAATACACATAATTTTAAAAAGGCGTATATTGCCCCGACTGTAATATAGAGGAGAAATGAAAGGAAAGTCATCTGTAAAAACACAATGCTCATTTCCATGTCTCAACGCCTTGGTGTGATGACACTAGAAGACATAATGAGGCAGTCAGATGATGGATCCTAATTGGGGTGACTGGTTTGGATGAAAGAGGAAACAATGTTCAACTGAGTGCTGTCAACTCTTTTTTTTACATTTGACATTTTGAAGTGAGGGCTAACTAAATATATTCACAGATATACATTGAATCACTAGAAATGTGACAGCCACTAACAGGGCTGTTATTTCAGCATCTCAAATACCACACATGCTGCTGCTGGTTCTGAGTATTAAAATGGGAACAGTTCTTGGTGAAATTCTGAACAAAATGAGTACAATTTTCCTTCAATTTACTTGATATTTTTACTACTGGAAATTCCAGGATATATTAATATGTTAATGCACAACACAGAGTTAGGTTCTTTTCACTGACATCAGTGTCCAGTGAAACATTCAACATGGTGCCAGACTCAGGACAGGTCTCGGTGTGCATTGCGAGGCCTATATCGTTGCTGTTCCTTGCTCTCAAATGACAGTGATTTTCAACCTTTTTCATCTTATGGCACACATAAACTGATTACTAAAAGTCTGTGGCATACCAAAAAATATATTTTTGCCAATCTGACAAAAAATAGGTAAAATTTTGATTCATTTACACTAGATGGCTACTGTTGTTGTTGGCTATTATCATTTTTATTAGGCAATCTAAGGGAAAACAGGTCAGTGCCCCTGACTAAATAGTCAGGTATTGCATGTTTTACAAATTCTTGTGGCACACCAGTGTGCCTGTTGCAGCACACCAGTTGAGAATCACTGGTCTATAGCCATTGTGACAACCCAGAATGCTCCCACTTCCTCCCACTGACAGTCAGATCTAGCCCCCTCCTTCCAAAGTTGATTCTCCTGGTTCCAGCCCTTCCTCCCAGACAGAGTGTGAAAGAGGTCAGTTGTCCCAAGGTATATTTTGTAACCTACAAGACTTCATCTTAGCCCTAGCTAATCAAAGCCCATTAAGGGGCAAAATGCCCATGTGGAATTTAGGGCCACATGTTGCAGCAAAAGTAGATTTGCAACCAGATGTCCCAAAACGAAAGTCTCATTTGGGTGACTTCAGGAAAGTCTATTGCCTCTCTGAGCTTTAGCTTTTAGAATCACAATTGGAACATCTCCTCCTGTGTTAGGAGAAGGCCAAATCAAACCTGAATTGGCTAATGCTGATTTTGTTCATGCTGAGAGGAAAGGCATGGAAGAAGGGCAAGGAATCCACCAGTATGGTTTTGCAATCTGAGGGCCCTATTTATCAGCTGTGTGGCCTTGGGTAAGATGCATGACTTCTCTGAGTCTCAGTTTCTTTATCTGTAAAATGGAGAGCAGGGGATGCTTTCCAAGATAGTTGTGAGATTTTCATGAGCAAATTCATGCAAAGTACTTCACAGAGGTGCTTTAGCCAGAGCATAAATGTTAGCTAGATTATTGTGATTATTTCTATTTATTGTCATTATGAACACAAGGAATATGTGCTGGTCTTGGGGAATGGGATGTGATGGTAGAAAATAATAACTAGACTGGGAACTTCATGCCAGCCAGGTCTGTGTTTTATCCATAGCACCTAGTGGGTGCTCCAGGAATGAATGGTTATTGGGTTTATGGTGGGGCTCAACAAATTGTCCTACTGTACCCAGAAGGTCAATGAAGACAGAGTGAGTTGTGTGAAGCAGGAAGTATTGATAGTCTTATAAGAAGGGCCAAGATAATTTGGCCAACTCCAAAAATGATCCCTGCTCCCCAGGTGAATGGAAGGCAAAATGCAGAGGCCCTCTGTTGCTGAGGTTAGGCTCTGTCCCTCAGGGGAGTCCTTTCTAGGGTTGGTGTGCCTGGCCCTTTCTAGGGATGGGGGTGCAAGTCTCTAGTTATGCAAACATCATGTGCAGAGTTGCTGCTGAATGAAAAGCATCCCTCTGCCTCTGCTCAGCCCACAAAAGGGACTGGGAGGAACCATGGGGGTCTGCCTAGACCATGATGATAGAGCAGAGCCAGCCTGCTCCCACCCTTCCACCTACCACACTCCAAAGGCATGTGAGTCCAGGAGGCAACATTCAAAGCAGGCTGGGCTTTCAGGCCCCTCTCAGGGGTTAGGAGTGACCTGTGATGTGAAAATCCACATAACTGACATTCAAAGGGAAAAAAAAAGACACTCCTGAACATAAGGCCCAGAGAAAGCCTACATTTCCTAAGATCTAAATAGATAGGATTAGATGGCTGGAGCTCAGGGAAAGTTTGCCTCCCACACCTCCATTCTGACTGTTAACAATCAATTTACTACCAACTATTGTTGTCCTCCACTGCTTCAGAAATGTACATTTAAAAAATATTTTGATTGATTTTAGAGGGAAAGCAAGGAAGGGGGAGAGAAAGAAACATCACTTTGCTGTTCCACTTATTTATGCATTCATTGGTTGTTTTCTTGTATGTGTTCTGACTGGGAATTGAATCCACAACCTTGGCACATCAGAATGATGTTCTAACCAACTGAGCTTGCTGATCAGGACAGAAATGTCCTTTGGAAGAGCGGCCTCTGGGAGACATTGGCCTCCTGTTCAGTTTGAGAATCATGGGTGACTCCTCCAATAAGATCCGGCAACATCCCTTTCTAACTGCTCAGTGATTCTGGTAACACATTCCCAGCCTCAGCTATTTGTTCCAACCCTAAAATAATCTCCTTCCATTTATGTGGTTCCTGCTATTTAGAATGAAGACATATAGCCTCGGTTTTCCATTTTCCCTGCCTCATTTTTGTTTGAACAAAAGAGAGGCAAAAACTAAAAGCCTGCTGATTGACCAGTGTCTATGGAAAAAAAGAGAAAGGATCAAGCTTTACCATCAACAGAAGAAACAGGCCAAATATAACCACTGTTGCTATTTGCAGAGCCCTTTCCATCTTGACTGAGCCTCCAGTTAACTCTGTGATGTGGGTTTCTGTCCTCCTTTTCCAGATGAGGAAAGTCAGGCTCAAAGAGGTAACATGAATTACCCGAGCTTACACTCCAGGAAGCATCAGAGCGAGATGTCAAATTCTTATGTGGCTCCAAAGCCCACACTCCACCCAAGTGTAATACTGACTAAGGTGATAAAAACAATAGCTACTCTTCACTGAGCACCTTCTACGTGCAAGGCACTGTCCCGGTTACACAGGTGTTATACCCACTCCTCATGGAAGAATTCAGCCTATTTTGCAGGAGACTGAAGCTTGGAGAGGAGAAGTGACTTGCCCTAGGTCCCACATGAAGAAGTGGAGGAAACAAGAAAGACTCGACTACTTTCCTCTCCTAAAGAGTGATATAGATGCTTTATGATGGTACCCTGATAAACAGTTTTTCTTGTTTTAGTAGTTATGGATTAGTTTTATGAACCAGAAAAAAAAATACGTAAAACTAGAATGTAAACCCTGACCTCTTGGATATTATTCCTTATGAGAAAGCTAAGGGTGATATTTAAATGATTAAGTGAGTTCAAGGAAAAATATTGAGCTGAGCCACTCAGAACCTTGAAGAGCATCTGAGATAGAAGGGGCTCAGGCTCTGCCCTCTGGGATGACAGCAGAGGAGGCGAGGCCTGAGAAGTGAAAGATCCTACAAAGGGTCAGTAATGTCAGGCTGGTGGGGTTCACAGAACATGCTCTTTTAAAAAAAATTATCCTCACTTGAGGATATTTTTTCATTGCTTTCAGAGAAAGAAGGGAGAGAAACATCAATTAAAAAGAGAAGCAAAGATTGGTTGCCTTCTGTAGGCATCCAGACCAGGGATCATAAGCACCCATGCCAGGGATGGGATCGAACTTGCAGTCTAGGTAGGTGCTCTGACCAGGAATCAAACCCGTAACCTTTTGGCTACTGGATGACTCTTCAACCATCTGAGCCATACTGGCTAGGGTCAGACTGCTCTTTTCATCCTCTGGGGTTGCCTCTACCTACTGACTCTATTTGACAAACACAGACAGGGACACATGGTTGGCCAGAAGACTTTGGAGAATTTCCAGGAGTAGAAGGAGAAGAAATGAAAT
Source organism: Phyllostomus hastatus (assembly GCF_019186645.2). Taxonomy (NCBI): domain Eukaryota; kingdom Metazoa; phylum Chordata; class Mammalia; order Chiroptera; family Phyllostomidae; genus Phyllostomus; species Phyllostomus hastatus. The sequence goes on along the minus strand of NW_025333643.1, from coordinate 4,665,170 downwards.
TGGGAAGCTAACTGGTATTCTACTGAAGGCCCTTTTATGGTTTATTTGGGTCACAAGAAAAATGTTTAAAATTCAGCCTGGCTCCCCACATTGTTCCTGGGACACTTGTCATTTTCTTTGGCTGCCTGGTGTCAGAACCCCTTCCTCTATTTGGGGGATCTCTTATGACTCAAAGCCCACTTTTCCACTCAACAGCTGGAAATGCCTGTGATTGGCTTCCCTAACTCCTTTGATGCTCAGGGTCTGGCTCCATGCTCCAGAAGCAGCTACCCCAGACTTGGCATTGGGAGCTAGTGAGTATGGAGGCATTGACCTTGGGAGTGGGGTCTTCTGCAGGATGGATCTGCTGCAGAGCTTGGGACCTTGATCCTGGTCAAACAGCTCTGAGCCCAGTCTCCAGTCCTTGCTGAGGGTTCCTACAAATCTTCATGTGCTTTCAATAAATTCTTTTCCTGCCCAAATCAGAGATTTCCTGAATTTCTGCTGCTTACAGTATAAAATTGAGGTGTATTCAGCACTTCAAGGCTTACTTGCCCACGGGCATTTACAATGAAAATAAGAGGCCAATGCTTAATTTCCACCAGGAAGAAGTTTATTATAGGGAAAGTGCAAACATCCAAAGAACCCAAGTTCTGCTACCACCTCTATGTGAGCTGTACCACTTTAGGTAAGGTGATTGTATTAGTTTTTTGTTGCTCTCATAAATTACCACAAAGTTAGTGGCTTAAAACATGCAAGTGTATATCATATCATCTTACAATTCTGCAAGTCAGAATTCCAGCATGAGTCTCGCTAGGCTAAAATCAAGGTGTTTGTAGGGCTGTGTTCTCCTTTAAAGGTTCTACTGGGGAGTCTGTTTCTTGCCTTTTCAAGCTTCTAGAGGTGGTCTGCATTCATTGATTCATACTCCTTTTTCCATCTTCAAAGCCAGCAAACATCACATCTCCCTGACCCTCTTCCCATTACCATATCTCTCTCTGACTGCAGCTGGGAGAGCTTCTCTTACTTTTAAGGACTCCTGTGATTAGATGAGGTCCACCTAGATAATCCAGGATAATCTCCCTATGTCAAATTCTTTAAACTTAATCACATCTGTGATGTCCCTTTTGCCATGTAAGGTAGCATATTTATAGGTTCTTGGAATTAGGGTATGCATTTGGAAATTATTATTCTGTCTACAACCGACTGTCCTCTGGCCCACTGATATTCATGCCCATCCTACATGCAAAATACATTCACTCCATCATAGGCTCCCCAAAATTCTCATCCCATCACAGCATTAATTTGAAGTTCAAAATCTCTTTTGAACCTCTTCAGCTCCAAAGTCCCAAATGTCATCAGCTAAATCATATATGTAAATTGGGATGGGTAGGGCTTAGGGTATGATACATCCTGTGGCTCAATTCCTCTAAAGAAACAAGTTATCTGTTTCTAAAATATGATATGGGACAGATATAGGATAACAGTTATAAATATTCCTATTCAAAACAGGAGAAAATAGAAGGTAAAAAATTGCTTGGTCCCAAGCAATTTTGAAGTCCAGCCAGGTAAATTTCATTAAGTCTCAAGGTCTGGGAGTAAACCTCTGTGGCTTGGGGTTTTGTCCTCTGGATTAGCCACTTCACCCTCTAAGTCTCCTTCTCTTTTTCATGAAAGGTAGAATGTGTTTGCAGATGAGTAGTTTTACCCTCCTCTGTCATATCAGTAGAATTTGGGGGTTCTACTGATAGGAGGCTCTGACAGCTTTCTTTCATTTCGTATTCTGTTTCAGCCCAAGATGGCAGTGTTTCTGCTAGTATAACATTCTCAAGAAACCTGTGAGTCTCCTGATATGCCAAGGAGGTTCACTCCATTAGCCAAGTGGCTCATCTGCATATCTTCCCTGGATAACCCCTTCCTTATTTTTGGCATTTCCTGAGGTGGCTGAGGAATCACAACCTTAAGCATACTTTCTGTCTTGATTGAGGGAATCTGTGATTCATACAGAGACTTAAACTCTTCAAAGAGCCTTCTGTGTGACTGAATATGTTGAGCTTTTGATCTTTCTAAGGTATTAGCAGGAAACTGTACAGCTATACACGCAGCCTTTCCTTTAGAATGTGATTTCCTGATAGTGTGCCACTTAATTTTAGGGTCTTTTCACGTGAGATAGGCAAAGAACTCCCTGATCATCAATTCCTGCTTCCTTTTTGTTTAACAGTTCTTCCCTCAAATTTATCTTTTTCTCCCTCACATTTTTCTATAAGCAGCAGGAAGTAACCAGGACACACGTTTAACACTTTGCTTGGAAATATCAGCTAAATACATAAGTCCATTATTAAAAGTTATACTTTCCACATAACCGCAGGAAACAATCTTGCTAAGATTCCTGCCACTGTATAACAAGGGTTCCCTTTCTTCCACTTTCCAATAACATGATTCTCATTTTCTCCTGAGCCCTCACCAGCAGCACATCTTACATGTTCATCGCTACTAAGAGCTCCTTACTTCCTTCTGAGTCACCACTAACTGAGTTGTTAATAACTCTATTTCTACTAACAGCATATTTAAGGCCATCAAGGAGTTTTCTATCATACTTCTCAAAATTCTTCCAGCCCCTGCCCATTGCCCAGTTTTAAAGCTACCCCACCTTTTTAGATATTTGTAAAAGCAACAACACACTCTGGACACCAAAATCTGCATTTTTTTCTGTTGCTGTCATAACAAATTACCACAAACTTAATGGCTTCAAACAATACAAAAGTATCATCTTACAGTCCTGTACGTCAAAATTCCAACATAGTTCTCACTCTAAAATCAAGGTGTGGGCAGGACTGCATTCTTTTCTGGAGGCTCCAGGGAAGAATCTATTTTCTTGCATTTTCCAGCTTCTAGAGGAAGCTGTCTGCATTGTCTGCATTCCTTGGCTCATGCCCTCTTTCTCCATCTTCAAAGCCAGCAAATATCACATGCCTCTGACCCTCTATTGTCACCTCTCTCTGATCACAGCTAGGAAAAACTTCTCTACTTTTAAGAACTTGTGTGATTAGATTGGTCCCATCTAGATAATCCAGAATAATTTCCCTGCCTCAAGTTTCTTAATCTTAATCACATCTGCAAAGTCTCTTCAGCGATGTAAGGTCCCACATTCACAGATTCCTAGAATTAGAGCACTAACATTTTTTTGGGGGGGGTGCATTAACCTGTACATCACATTACTTAACTCTCTGAGTCTCAATTTTTCTCATCTATAAAATGGGAATAATTACATCCCTTCCAGGACTGTCACGAGGATTGAATGAGAAAGCTTGTCAGAAATGCAGAATTTCAGGCCACATCCCATTCTACTGACCCAGAATATGCATTTTAAATAAAATCCCTAGGAGACTGAGATGCACAGCAAAGTTTAAGACACACCAGTGTTGGGAATTTAGCTTTCAAATGACAGTCCCATCCCCTGAACTCTAATCCCAGCTCTGCCATCAGTTTACTCTATAATAAGGGCCTATTCAGGTATTCTCCAAGAGTACTTTGAGTCAGGAACTTGAACTAGACAGGTTCCTAGGCTAATTACAACCTGACATTTTACGATTTGATGTTCATGGTGAAATTTCAGGCAGCACCAATTTGGTGAGTAGAAGCAAATTTCAGCAGGGAAACTTCCTGGCAACCTTCAAATCACATCACTAAGGTGACCACCCACTCTGTTTAGTGACCATGTGGTCAGCATGGTCCATTGTTTGTGCTTTAAGAAATCAATGTCTTCTCAGCAGGCTGGGCTAGAAGTGTAATGGGCCCTAGTTGTTGTACTTGAAACAAAGAAATAGTTGTGAACTATCCCAGCTGATTTTCCCCCATAATTAAGGCAAGGGTAAAAAGGTAGCTTCCTCACTTTCTCTGGCCATAATTATGTGAACACAAAGGCCTTCTTGGTGGAGAGTTATACACAGAAACTCCCTGGCATGTGGAGTAATAAACTGGCACAGGGCGACCCCCACTGGAGCCCAGCCCAGGGCTCCACTGGCCAAGTGAAGGGCTTTCTGCCCCTTCCAAGAACAGATTGCTTTTTTTTCATGACTAATCAGCCCCTTCAACATCCTTCCATCTTTCCCCAGACCTGAAAGGCCCCTCCCTCCATCTGCCATGCCCAGAGAGGCCCACTTTGCACATCTGAGCCCACCCTGTCGTCTGGTCCTTAATGAAGATAAATTTTCACTGTCATTACTGAAGCGCATAGGGAAAGCTGGGTTTAAATATAAAATTCTGGGTCAGTGAGCTGGCCTACTTCATTCTTTTCATTTATCCAGGGCCCCAAATGAAAAGAGAGTTTCTCCATGTTCTAGGTGCTCCAGGAACAATTCTAAAACCCTAGGGGTTGAGGAGGGGGCATTGTTCTGGAAGTTCCTCTTGCTGTGGTTTCCTCAGGTAAAGAGGAGGAAAATATTCCCAAGATTGATGTGGTGCCTACAGGGTCAATACCATCACCCCAGCTAATCCAGCTCTCCTGAGATGGGCAGAAGCTGGGGAAGACCCTTGCCTGGGTGGGGAGGACTACCCAGTGGTGCCAGGCACAGAGCCTTCAGCAGGGGGATAAGGGGATGGGGCAGGTGACCTGTGGCCTCTGTCCTCATGGGCTATGAAAGCCAGCTGTGCCACACAAGAGTAGAGAGCAGCTCTTTGCCTAGAGTCTTTAATGGCAGACAGCCTGGAGGAGCCTGACCTAGTTTCCATGAAGAAGTCCACATGATCAAAGGCATGAACATGGGTGTGTGGTGAACAATTTGGCAAGTGCTGGGGGCCTGTTAGGGATTGGGGGAGTCAGATAAGCTTGGCTGGGCTGTTCAAACTCTGCTCCCAGAAGTACTGAATGTCATGCTACAAGCTGTGCATGGAGTTGTAAACTGGAAAAAAGCTGAAATCACTGTGGTGGGGGTACACTTAATTAAGTGCTAGCATCCTCCTTTGTACCCAGCAGTGTCTTGCATGGCTTCTCATGGCATCCTGGCTGCTCCTTTAAATGATCCTGTGAGGTAGAAATTGGTAATCTCTACAATGGAGCTATGGAAGATCATACACAACAGTGGCCCCCCTTCTTGCGCTTGCCTTGGATTCATGCCGTTTGCTAAGAGTGTGGTCAATTTCCCTTGTGCTGGCTTTGCGTTTGGCTTTGTGACTTGGTTTGGCCAATAGAACGAGGTATGCCCATTGGAATCTAGACCTTAAGAGATGTTGTGGGTTTCCATCTGCCCACTTGTGTCTCTGCCATCACCATGAGAAGGACATTCCCCTCAATGAGTTTGTTGGCTGCCACCAGGAGCTCAGAGATGAATGAAGCTATCCTGGATCAGCCGACAGACACCGGAGCTAAAGAAGTGCTTATGAGTGAATCAGGCTGGTGTATTATGGGTAGCATTACTATAGCTACGTAATATAGCTGTGGTTAACTGATACTTAGGGATAATAACAGACCTTGTCTCACAGAGTTGTAGTAAGGACTCAGTGAAAATAATCCACATAAAACAAGAGTTTCAGTTTGGGAAGGTGAAAATTTCCTGGAGCTAGATGGTGGTGATTGTGCAACAATGTGAATATGCTTAATGCCACTGAACTGTATGTTTAAACATGGTTAAGATAATGGTAAATTTGACATTATATATATTTTACCACAGTTAAAAAAAAACACTTAGTGCCTGGCACACAGAGAGCACTTGATAAATGTTAGCAATTATTAGAAGGCAGGAGGAGGCATGTGGTGATAATACTCACTCTAACTACTCTACAAAAGATGATCAATTAAGTCTCCCACATGAATGGCTCTGAAGTGACTGTGCCTGACCTCTCTGGTCAATACCTAAAAGGAAGGGACATAAAGTCATTCATACTTACTGGCTGAGAGGCACTTGCAGTGGTAATATAAGAAGAATAATGTCAGAGCCGGAAGACTATTTAACAGTGTCTAATCAGCCCTGGCTGGTGTGGCTGAGTGGATTGGCCTCTCAGTGCTGGTCTGTGAACCAAAGGGTCTCTGGTTCCATTGCCGATCAGGGCACATGCCTGGGTTGTGTGTCAGGTCCCCAGTATGGGGCATGCGAGAGGCAACCACATGTTGATGCTTCTCTCCCTCTCTTTTTCCTTCCCCTCTGTCTAAAAATAAATAAATTATATATATATATATATAATTTATATAAATATATATATATATATTTAAAAGAAAGCAGTGTCTAATCCTCTCAGAGGGAGAAACTGTAGCACAGAGGGGCAACTAATGACCAATCTAAAATTGGAAGTTGGATCTCTTGACTCCTAGTCCATGCTCTTTCAATTCTGTCACAGACAGGGTCAAAATCACACTTCATCTAATCACTAATGGTGGAATCTCAAGCACCTGCAGACAGGATTTGGGGATTTCTGGTGTATCTCAAACCACGTGAGCATGACATCAACCAATGCACAACGCAATTCCTGCCTGAGGGTGTTTTCTGACAGGGTGATAAGAAGCTAAAACATTTTTTTTTCCTTCTCTCCTTTTTAAAATTAAGCTGAGTACATTTCTTCATGGGATCTTTACTCCAGTTTTGGACAGAATTAATTAAAAGAAAAAATACATATTAAAAGGCCAATTTGATTACTGCTACATATTAGTAATGCAATGAATAATTGATTGAATGTCTGTGTTAATTGCTTCCTGAATCAGTGATTTTGCTACTGAATACCAAAGAGCTGTTGCTATTTTGAAATTAGTAGTAATTTCATTGCACCAAGATGGCAGAGTGCACCACATGAGTGTCCTCCTGGGTTTAAACCTACCTGTACTTCCTGTTTGCTCCTTTCATCCTAACTTCTCTAGTTTTTCCCTAGACCCCTGTCTACTACCTGTTCCTGAGACCAGTAGGTCCCAAACTTTGGTCTTTATCTGACTCCCAGGGGAAGTTTGTTGAGATGCATATTTCACTCCCCATCCCATTTTGACCTGGCAACCCCCCTGGGAATCTGTGTTGGTTGACAGGCATCTCAGAGGCTAGGTTGGGAGTTTCCCTTTGAAAACAGCTGGCTGAAGTAGATGCTCTATGAGATACCAGGCTCTAATGATATGGCTTCCTCTCACTGGGCTTCAACCCTCTGCTTCTTTGGTGGTGGATTGACCTCCAGCACCACTCGTCTAAAATGAATCCATTCTTGGCCTCCTGCAACCTGCTTTTCCTCTGTGAGCAGCTGGCCAGCTCAGCAAATAAGGTCTCTGCCCAACCCTACTTGTTCAAACTCAGAAGTCTCTTCTACACTTTTATTAGCCCTTCTCCAAACATTTATTTAACAGCCAGATCTTGTCTGTTTTCCCCCATTACAAATCCTATTGAAATATTCATTTTAGATTTTAAAATGTTGGCTTCTAAGAGTTCTTTTTGTTCTCCCAATGGTCTCTTTATTGCTGTTTCATGGATGTGTATCTTCTCTTTCTGAGATGTTAATTACAGTGGTTTTGGGAAGTTATCTTCTGCTTACTGCATCATCTCTGTTTTCTCCCAGTTTCTTTTTTCTCTGTTTTGGCCCCTGCTTCCTTGGGATGCCTGCTGAGCCTGGATGTCTGTTTCCATGTATAGGAGAAGCACTAAGCAGCTGAATAGAAGCTCTGTGTGATAGGGGTGATCAGTTAAGGGTAGGCTTCACTGGAAATGGCTGAGGTGGGCTGTCATTAAGTGACCCCAACATGGCAGTGTCTGTGAGTGTTCTAGGGTGATTATCCCTAGAACAGAATCATCTATTCTTCTGCCTTGGTGATCTGTCTGGCTGTGAGCATTCTTAGAGCACACTAGGGAAGGTGCTTTCTTCGTATCAACATTTTCTTCTGTTGAATTTTACTCCACCCTCCCTTTAAACATGGCCTATAACACTGCCCCTATTCTCAGCCTTGTCTTCAACACACTTTCACCCAGTGCATCAGACCACCCTCTGGAATTGCCAAGTTCCAGACACCTTGGCACTGGCTTTTCCTCCCCTCCAGGCTCTGGTGGATGCTCCCTAAACGCCCAGCTTGTATACCCCATGTCTGGGCAGCCCCCCACCCCCAGAAGAAACACACATAGCACTGCTGTCCTTCCTTTGAACCTCATGCACCCAGCAAGGTGGCCATGGAACCAGACTGCCCAAATTCAGGATCTACAGGGGCCTGGCAAGTGCGGGCCCCTCTGAACCTAGTCTCTGCCCTGTGAAAGGGGCATGATAGCAGTACTACCCACCCTGAGAGGATGAAAGGAGAGAATGTGTGGGACATTTAGCACAACGCCTGACACAGGGCACACACTTGGTAAATGCTAGCTCTTCTTGCTGTTATTACATTTCTGAATTGAGCATGCTCCTAATTCAAACTGTGCCTTCAGTGGAAAAGGAGGTTGCGTGGTGTAGGAGGGTGGTGGACACAGTCTAGGCAGGGACAGCCTAGGGATGAAGTAGAAGGGAGACCACGAAGTCACCAGGATCATGAGGGCCCCAGAAAGAATCTCAGAAGCACTGAACAGGGCTGGACCTCTTTCTTTCATTGTAATGTATTTTTTCCCTGTTTAGTGAATAAATACATCCCAGAATTGACAAATATATGCAATACACATGAAAGCTCCCTGTCCCACTCTCTCTTTTATTTTCTTATTAATAGAGAATTTGAAAGAAAATAACTCTAAACACTTTGTTTATGACAACTCGTTAAAAACTTCACCAAATATTGGAGCTGGAAGTCCCCTTTTAGGATTACTGAGAAGCTGGGGAAACTGAGGCCCAGAAAGGCAAATGGACTCATTCAAGGCCACTCAGTAAGGGGTGTAGAGGTGGGAAGACAGCTGGGGTTCCCAAATCCCAGTCCTGCTCCCATGCCAGTCTCCTCATGTCCCTCCTGTCTACCCTTGTACACTGGTTGTCTTCCTGTCTCAGAGGACCAGAGGCTGCATAGGAATTCTGTGTTTCTTAGGCTCTTCAGGCTCTCATAACTGAGCTCCCTCCCAGCCCTCCAAATCCTTACTAGTCAAGGCTGGAGGGCATGTGGAGTTAATTTTCTTTAAAAGTTTTAAAGGAGTTTTTGGGTTTTGTTTGTTTTCCTTTAAAAGTGCCATATTTTAATTAATCAAGAGTCTTAGCTAATGGAGAGCAGATTATTTCTTTGTGTTTTTTCCTGCCTGAGCCTCAATTTTCCTCATCTGTAAAAGGGGACTTGTGAGAATTAAGGGATACAAGTATAAATGTATCTGGCCTAATATTAGGTATACCACTGGTGAATAATAAATGTTCATCCTTCTCTTCCTCAACATAGTGTATAGAGCCCTCAGGTGTGCACTTGATGGGGAGAACTTGACCATTCTGCTGATGCTGGAAGCAGCCCGTGAAGCAGGTGTGAGGCCATGATTCAGCTTGTTGTTCTGTTATTTATAACAAAAAAGTATAAGACCCCTCACTGTCCAGCAACACAGAAATGGTTCAGTAAATTGTGGTACATTGTGGTACAATTGTGACTCGATGTTCTAGGGCATGGCTGTTTAGAATCATGATTATAGTGTTTATAGCAATAGAGTATTTATTTTGATTGAGCACTTAATAGGTGCTGGGCTCTGTGCTTCGCATGCAGGATATCATCCCTTCCTCACTCCTGCTTCATTGGGCGGGCCGCACTATCATCCCATTTTATAGGTAAGACCATTGACAAATGAGCCAATTAAAAAATTACAACATGAAATTGACTGTACTTCATAATTATATCTGTATAATACTAGAAAATAAAACTAAAAAAAAATAAAGGCCAGAAAGAATACAAAAAATGATAGTGGCCATACTTTTCCTTTTATTTAAAAAAATTTTCTATAACATTGATTGATTACTTTTTAAAAAGGCAGTTTGAAATTGAGGTGGTGTATAATCATAGAAAATAATCAGACAGACCTGATCTACACCCCAGCTCTGGCATTGCCAACTGGGTGATGTTTGATGAATCATTCTGTGTGTCTGTGCCTTAGTTTCTTGTTTGAGAAATGAGTATGAGTGATTACTGTATTTTTAATTTCGCTTTACCTCTGTTTTCTAACTGTTCTTTTGGTTTCACTATACCTGTACTAGTTGCATAAAATGCAGAAAAGATATTTAAAAATATATCTACTTTGTCTGTTTTTAAGATTAAATTCAGTCATGAGTGTAAGGAACTTGGCAAAACTTAAAATATTAATTTTAAAGATGATACAGGTCTTGGTGGATTGGGGAAAGGGAGGGCAGATCACTCAGAGGTGGAAAACTTGAGGGGCCGGAGGAGGAGGATGTGTGGGGATGGGAGTCCTAGGGGTCAGACATGAGGGTGGGAGACTTGGCTTGTCTGTCCCTTGTAGGGACATTGCAGTAGGAACAGCTCCTATTGCCAACTCACTTGCATCCTGCGCCTGCTTCTCAGGGCTGCAGGGTTGGGACACATCCAGGTCCCTCATGTCCACAGGCTCCTGACTAAACAACAGCATTTCTGAACCCTTGGTAAAGCCAACCCCTCCAGACTGCTCAGTGCCTGGGGTTGTAGCACAATCTGCACTCCCTGGGGAGTACCTGAGGAGAAGGATGGAATCAGGCTATGTTCTCTGACCCTTCTACTCAGGCTCCACCACCAGGAAAAGCTGTCTGAGCGGCAATCCAGAACTTCTGGGCAAAGGGTGTACTGGGGGAAGGTGGGAGAGGGCTGAGCCTGTAGGTCCTGCTATCATACCCATTTTGCAAATGAAAAAACTGAGGCAAGTTGGGCTCAAATGAGATAATGACCATAAAGATCACTGGAAAAAGCATTGAGTATGGTCCTAGTGTCGGGTAGGATTATACAGTTGGCAGGAGCTAGAACCATTACACATATCACACACAAGGGGTGAGTGTAGATCAGAGCCAAAGTTGGGTGTATATATGCATATGTAAAAGTCAGGGAACACATATGGGGCTATGAAGGCTGGGCATGACACAGACAAACCTTGGTGGGAACTGAGAGAAGGAATAAAGACACATTCCAACTGGAGGGAGGAGGGGCCAGCAGGGACAGAAACCTGGAGATGGGCAAGTTCAGGGAAATATTCTGAGGAGAGCAAGTTTCTGATATTAGGACATGGGTCTGTGTGGAGAGAACAGGCAGGCTGGAAAGTTATGTTGGAGCTTTGTGTCTGTGGTGAGGGGTCTGCATAGAATTCCAGAGTTCTGGGGAGTTAGGAACGGTTCTTGAGCAAGTGAGTAGATACATGGATACTAACTCAGAAACATTTAGCTGGAAGCAGGTACAGGCCAGGTCACATCTAGGGCATGGGGGTTGGGAAAGGAGTGCAAAAGTTCCTTGTTTTTAGCACTGGTACTTGTGGGGGGTGGGGGAACTTCCCCTGGGCTGCCTGGCTGGCTGAGCTGTGATGCTCCTGCCTTCTCTGGGGGAGCTTGGAGGGAGGGAGACTGTGGTTTGACTGGACCATGTGTGCTTGTTTTGCCCAAATCTATAGCCTTCTAGGATAACCTAGAGGAGGGCTGATTACTTGAAGGAGAATCTGACTTCTGGAAGCAGTCCAAAGTCTGGGCCCTATAGAATGTATGAGTTTGGATCCAAAAGGTAGGGAAATCTTAAATCATCTCTTATTCACAAGGCACACATTCCAACTTAACAAGCCTTTTGTATGGATTGTCTAATTTTCTCCACACAATGGATGGTTCCATGAGTACTGCTAATTGCTCTTTTCACAGATGAGGAAGCTGGGGCTCTATAGCTAGATGCTGGCACAGCGAAGTACCAAACCCAGTCTCCTGACTGCATCTAGCCCCAAGAGGTGATGAAGACCCTGTGCTGACTTCCTTAAGTGGAAACTTGGAGAACAGGCAGGAGGTCTTGCTGCAGGCTCATGAGAATAGTCATGTGGGCACGCGTGGTCCTAATTGAATTTCACCTTATTACCCAGGCTCAGTTCAACCGGAATGGTTACTTAAAGAGCCAGAGTCCATTTGAATAACTGGCCAGGGAGATGAGTTTGGTGTAACCTGGGAGGCCATATTTATGTCAGTAGTTAATGTGTCCATTTCATTGTATGCTTGTCAGAGAATATGCCTGGTACTTTAAACCAGTGGTTCATCTATGTTACTAGTTAGGATACATTTTTTAAAAAAAATGTGTTTTAAAGATTGAATTGGGGGTAAGGGTGCCTAGGCTCTGGCTATTCTAAGCGTGGTCCTTAGAATAGCAGCATTAACATTATCTGGGAGTTTGATAGAAATCCAGGATTTCAGACCCCAGCCTAGACCCACTGAATCAGAATCTGCATTTAACAAGATCCCCAGGGGAATCATATACACATTAGAACTTGGGAAGCACTGGGCTGGGTGGTCCACAGTTGTGGCTAAACTACCATGTTGCCACAGGGAATCCTGAGAAGCCTCCAAGCCCCAGTTTCCTTGACTTCTTAGCTAGTCTCCATTTTATGCACAGCGAAAGGAGCTCAGAGAGGAGAGGTGACTTTCCTGATGTCACCCAGCAAGACAGTAGCAGAGCTGGTCTAGGATCTTAGGCTCTTAATTTTCAAGGCACACCCAGGGGAATGCAGGGCTCTAGAAACCAGAGCCAAACAGGAGTGTCCAGCAGTCCCATTAATCTCCCAACCTCAGAAGGTTGTTTTCCTGAGAGGAACAGCCAGTGCCTTTGGGGATAGCAGAGTCCCTGGGATAGGAGCTCTGAGAGGGCCCTGGGCTGCAGAATGTAGACTGTGTCCTGCCAGCTCACAAAAGAACAGTCTTTCCTGGCAAGCCCATGAGGACGCATTCCTGGCAGTATGGCCGGGCAGAGCAAGGTTACCAGGGAGCCCAGGCTCTCCCTGGGGATGTTGGAGGGGACCCAAGGCACTGTGCCATGGGGAGATGAGCACTGGCCTGGCTTGTCACTGCCACTGATGAACGTTCTTGTTTTCAACCATCCACTTCATGTTCAGAAAACATTTACAGGCACCGCTTCCATTCTGATTCTGTTCTGAGCTCCATGCCTTCAATTGTGGCTATGACGCAGTCCCAGAATTCAGAATCTCACAGAGCCTGAATTTCTGCTCTTACACTAGTAGCTGTGTGGTCTTGGACAAGTGGCCCAGCATCTCTGAGACTCAGTTTCTGCTTCCATAAAATAGGTGTGATGATACCCCAACCAGGGTGGCTAAGATGAAAGTGACTGACTGTATCAAGAGTTGATGAGAATGTGGCACAACAGGAACTCTCACACAGTGGGAGTGGGAAATGGAACAGCTATTTTGGGAAAAGGTTTGGCAATTTTTAGGGCAGCTAAACCTATATGTACCTGATGTTTAACAATCCCACTCTAAATGAGAGAAATGAAAATATGTGTCCAAAGACTTGACATGAACATTCATAGAAACTTAATTCATAATAGCTTAAACCTAGAAACCTCACACCCACAGGGCAACAGAGGAACAACTTGTGATGGAGTCACACAAAGGAGTACTACACAGCACTGAACTAGAATGGACTATGGATGTCCCTAACAATGTGGATGAATCTTACAGACATGTCAGGCAAAAGAAGCCAGACTCAAGGAAGAATATCCTGTATGATTCTATTGTTAGAGGTTCAAGAGAAGGCAGAACCAATCTGTGGTGATAAAGTCAAAGCAGTGGTTACCTCTGGGTAAGTGAAGGGGGTCCATGAGGAAGGGGCATGGGGTGGTCCCCCAGGGAGCTAGGAATGCACTGTAACTGAATCTGGATGGTGGTCTCACAGGTATAAACAGAGGTGAAAATCCATCTAGCTGCACATGTGAGATTTCTTCAGTTTACTGTGCAATTTTACTCAGAGAAAGAGAAAGGGAGTGAGCACATGTGAGAGAGGTGGGAAGAGTTGTCCGTACCTCACAGGGGTGCTCTGAGAATAACATTACAGAGGAGAAAGTGCCCAGCTCCTAGTGAACTCTTAATCAGTGATTGCTACAGTTAAGTCAGTCTATACTTCTCATGCCTCTCTCGGGCCTTGCTTTCTTGCTCTATAAAATGGGAAAAAAGTAGGGCTCCTCTTGAAGGTGTCTGGAATGGGGCCTGTCACTCAGGTGGCCAAGGTGGGTATCTGTGCAGCTGCTTTTCACTCTGGGATGCTCCCAGGAAGAGACCAGAAAGTCTGCCCCAAAGTGCCAATCCTCCCCATACTCTTCCTTAATTGTAGCACAAGTCACTCCATTTAGCTTGACTATGTTGCTAATGCCCCCTGGCAGATGGGAGTTCTGGGTACGCCGTTTACACAGAGGCCCCAGGGCACTCATGAAGCCATGACACAGGGGCTCTAATAGCAAGCACAGCCTGAAGTCCCAACCATTCTATATCATTGGGGGAGTGTGGATCATGGGCCTCGTGTGGCAGGCAGGGAAACTGAGGCTCACAGAAGTGACAGGGCTGGATGGCAGAGGAAGCGAGATCAAGCCAGGTCAGTGTGACCCTGAATCCTGTGCTTATCTCACTGAAGCAACAGTAACTCTGGGATGTATTGAAACCAAAGGATGGCTATGTGACCCCAGGGCAGTCATTGAGCCACTCTGGGCCTCAGTTCCTCTGAGGGAACCTAAGTTTTTCTGAGGCCATGTTTTCTGTGTGTTTCACTCTCCTTGTGACCTTAGCACACAGAGCAGTGCATGGCACATAGTAGGTGCTCAGTAAATACTTGTTACATTAGGGAATTGGTAATGCTGTGAATGAATGTGGCATTCAAGGTCAGAGGCTCTTTGAAGGCAACCAGAAGGCCGATGTGGCCCCTGGTATAAATGAGTTTGACACACCTATTCTACAGCATTGCAGAGATAATCATAATAAAGGCTGCTCTATAGACCAGATGTCAGCAAACTATAGCTTGTGGGACAAATCTGGCTTCTATCTATGTTTGCAAATAAGTTTTATTTGAACAGAGTAATAATCATTCATTTATATATTGTCTATGCTGTTTACATACTACAACAGAGTTGAAAAGTTGTGGCAGAAATTGTTCAATCTGCAAAGACTAAAATATATTATCTGGCCCTTTACAGAAGAAGTTGACCGACCTCTGCCATAGATTAAGTGCAGACTATGAGATTTTACATGCACTATCTTTTACATCTTCACAACAACCCTGAAGGAGCTTGGAACTACTGTTATACCCATTTTATGTATATAAAAACTGAGGCTCAGAGATAAGAGGACGTCTTCAAGGTCATGCAACCAAGTAGGTGGCAGAGCTGGGATTTGAATCCACTAATTCCTATATTCCAGGAACAGATTCTAATTGCAAACACAACAGGATTAGCTTGCGTGTTGCAAGTAGACTCTAGAAGCATAGAGAAGTTCAATAGATAAGGGTAAATGGGGCTGCCAGAGCCCAGAAGGCTCTTGGAGGAGGCAGAAGCTGAGCTGAGTCATTCAGGGAGAGAAGATTTAGCTGGATGGGGGAGGTCAGAGATCTGGAAGAGCACAAAAAGGAAATCTGGAAGGGTGGGCCAGGTAACTGGGACAAAACAGGGGCACGAGCCAGCTGGGGAAGGCTGGCTCAAAGCCGAGGGGATAAGGAACCACAAAAGGACACTTAAAATAACACAAATAGGCGATCTGTTCTGCCGGGCTCCAAAAGGCTGCCAAGTCCACAGGCAGGAGAAGGGGGAATGCTGTAGGAAATTCCTTACCTAGGCATTGCAAGGAATCCCTAATTTCCTAAAAAGGACACAAGCACAAGTTGGGTAGTTTTTGGCAGGGGAGGTTATAAGGAAGGTTTTCCCTGCGGCAATAATGTTGGCAAAAACTCCCCCAATGGCATGAGCTGTATGAATCTGGGCAAGCAATTTAACTCAGCACCTTGATTTCCTCAGCTGTAAGATGGGGAATGCCATGGGCTGTGTGAGGGTTTAAAGACGGTGATATTTGCAAAACACATGGAACAGGGCCTGGCACAGAGTTAGTGCTATGAAGGGTATGTTAGGTAAATACAGAACACAAATAAGATCCAACTTTAGCAAATATCAGCTCCCAACTTTTTTTACCCCCAATGA
This sequence comes from Phyllostomus hastatus, assembly GCF_019186645.2. NCBI lineage: Eukaryota > Metazoa > Chordata > Mammalia > Chiroptera > Phyllostomidae > Phyllostomus > Phyllostomus hastatus. The sequence goes on along the minus strand of NW_025333643.1, from coordinate 4,649,161 downwards.
TTCACATGCTGTTTGGAATTCGCTCAGTGCACAATGTGGTTAATTTAAACACTGCGCAGAGTGGTGAACCTGAACAGCATTTCAATGAACACAAACCTTATTTTTAACAAGACACACTTTTGCACTTGCAAGAACATTTAAAAATACCTTCCCCACTCCACAGCAGCATTGTGTGCTAACCAGGTCCAGGGAGAAATACTTAGTTTTGGGGTCACTGTTTTCTTTGGGACCTGAGCTCTGGGGAAGAAGGGGTATCGGCTGGAGTTGCTGCAGAGGCTGTTGTGGGTGTCCATGGCTAAGAGTTGGAAAGAGACTTTGCAGGTCTTTGGTTAAACCCCCAATATGACAACCATCAATCTGTTTGCTTTCCTCTGGTTTTGGGTTCTTCAGAGAGACATTCTGCATCTTTTTTCATTCAACAAATACACAGGGACACCCACAGCACTGTATCATTTCATCTGAGTCTCCATCATCCCAGTGGGATAGGTATTAATGTTGCCATTTTGCAGATGGGAATGCTGAGCCTTAGAGAGTTTAAGCAACCTGCCCAAGGTCACACAGCTGGCAAGTGTTGAGAGTTGAACTGTACACTGCCTCCCTAGGAGAAGAACCTGTGAGGTTCCTTGAGAGAATCTTCTCCCCATCCTTGAAAGTCCATACCTTAAACCCCTGTGTATCCTGTTCTCAGATGAAGGCCCTGCTTAGAAACAAACCATCAGACTCTTCTCAGAGGTATCAGAAGGAGCATCTTGATGGATTGCATTTCCAAAATAAGAAGTCCTCCCATTTCTCAAAGCTTGATGGAGAGAGACCTTATAGAGAAGGGTGGTGCATGTTTCTGCTTTAAACATACATGACATCCACATTTGGTCCATTCATCATGTCATGTCCTGCTCGCTGGCACTGTTCAGGTCCCTATTCAAAAGTCACCTCCCCAGAGAGGTCTCCTCTGATCAGCTCTTCATCATACTCTTCCTCTAACCCTGCTTTAGTTTTCCTCATAGCACTTGTCACCACTAGCCATTCTGTTGTGTTATAAATACCATACATTTATGTATTTAGTTCTTTGTTGTCTCTTTCTGCTAGAACATTAACTCTAAGAGGGAAACCTTATCTGATTTTTCTTTTTTCACACTGCTGTGTTCCTAGCACCTAGAACCATGCCTGATAAATACACAATGAGGGATTAATAAATATTGGTTAAATAAGTGAATGAATTTAATTACTATATATATTCAGTATACATTTTATGCTTTATTCTGCTTTCCTTCCTTAAATAAAGTTTTAATTATATAAGAAATACAAATTCATAGTGGGAGTTTTTTTTTTAAATACAGATAAGCAGAGAGGAAAGTAAGGATCTTCAGTAATTCTACCATGCCACTGCTATATTACTCATTCTCTGCCAGATTTTACTTATCCATTGTATGGGTGTATCTTTCCACAAGCTCATTTATTCATAAATAGTATATTGCATGTTCACTGTATTTCAGGTGTTGTGCTAAGCACTGGGCTCTTATGAAGTTTTGGACTAGGGCAGGATTCCCAACCATGGCAGTGTTGACATTTTGGGCTGCATAATTCTTTTGTGGGAGCTGCCGTGTACATTGGCCACTACCTACTGGATGTCAGTAGCTCCTCCCTAGCCATGACAATCATAAATGGAAATTACTGTTAAGAAGAAGAGAACTGGATATAGATCCAAGAGGAAATAACCTCTCCTTCTATATTTTGAGTCCAGATGGATTCCTAGAGTTGTCCGTTGCCGGCAATGCTAGGACAACTCTCATGAGGCAATGCCTCATGAGCCTGTGTATTAGATATTAGGAGGAATTGGGAGACAGTAGCCAGTTTCCCAGATCCTGACTTCTCTTCTGGGCATAGACTGGTGAAGGGTTTGTGCACCTGGCTCTGAGAAGCCAGTCCTGGGGAGGACCTGGGGGACTGGGATGGGTTAGGGCTGGCAGAATTGTCCATGCTTGGCCTGGTTCTCCTGACCTCTGGCCCCATTTTGCCAGTAGCTCCCTCTTTAGGAGATAACACCAGTGGCCCAGAAAGGCCATTGGAATGCAGAGAAGGGTAGAGGCCCCTCAGGGCTAGCATGGGAGTCAGCCTTGCAGCAGGAGATCCTACACTTGCTGGCTGGCTCTCTTGTTGGCTCTAACCCGGGCCTGGAGATACATAGACGACTGGGGCACAGACCCTCAAAGAGCTGACAGACTATCAAAGGAGGCAGACAGGCCAAGAAGTGACTGCCATGAGGGTTGTGGTACAGTAGAGGGAGAGGCAAGCCTGGGCTGAACCTGGTTTTCCTGTGGTGTGAACAAGTGTTGACACCATTCCTATGTTGGGGTACAGCCTCTCAGGTTGGCCCAGAGGAAAGCTTCACCTTCATATCCGATAGCTGTGATTCCACACTCCGGACCTCAGTTTCCAAACATGCAAAATGATATTACAGACTCAGCACTTGATGAGATAATGTGTGTAGAGGTACCTAGCAATATCCACCAACACTTATCAGAATGGCTAAAAAAAAAAGAATAAATGATGACAACACTAAATGCTGGTGAGGATGTGGATCAGCTGGGGCTCTCTTCCATTGCTGGTGGGATGTGATATGGTGCCCCCACTCTGAAGAAGACTTGGGCAGTTTCATATAAAATTAAACATCTGCCTATCATATAACCCAGCAATCCCACCCCTAAGTAATTACCCAGAAGAAACAAAAACTTATGTTCATACAGAAATAAAATGACTTTATTCATAATTACCAGAAATGGAAAACAACCCTAATGAATGAGTGAATGACTGGATAAACAAACTCTGGTGTGTCTGTACAATGGAATACTACTCAGCATGGAAAAGGAAGGAATTACTGACACATGCTACAGGATATCAAAGGCACTGTGGTGAGTGAAAGAAGCCAGACTCAAAGGCTACACAGTGTATGATCCCATCAAAATGGCATTATGAAAAAGGCAAATCTATAGATCAGTGGTTGCTAGGGACTGGAGGGAGGGAAGAAGGTGACTGCAGAGTGACAGGGGGCAATTTTGGCAGGTGACAGAATTGGTGCTATACCTTGACTACAGTGGTAGTTACACAACTGTATGCATTTGTGAAGACTCTCAGAACTACATTAAAAGAGGTTACATTAAAACTGGTTACTTGCATGAAAATTATACCTTAATAAAATAATAGGGAGCCCTGGCTGCTGTGGCTCAGTAGTTGAGTGCCAGCCTGCAAATCAGAAGGTCAACGGTTTGATTCCCAGTCTAGGGCACATGCCTGGGTTGTGAGCCAGGTGCCCAATAGGGAACATGCGAGAGGCAACCACACATTGATGTTTCTCTCCCTCTCTTTCTCCCTCTCTTCCCCTCTCTAAAAAACAAATAAATAAAATCTTTAAAAAAATAAATAATAGGTAGAAAGGTTTTTAAAATGTCCTTGGTTTGCTCAAAGCTCTAGGATCACCTCCAATCCTTCTTTCCCCGAACTACCCAGGGCTGGTTTGTCCTCATCTCCTCCTGCCTGACAGCCCAACCTTTTCTACTTCAAGATGCACAGGAGGGCAGAGATGCTCTTGGTTCCACTCTGTCTTGTCATTAGCATTCACTTCCCTCAGCAGCCACCTAGGGCCATGAGAGCAGTGGGTTCTGTCAGTTCATCTGTGTGGAGTCCCCATGCACTCCTCCTCCCCAAGTGAAGTCACTGAAGCTGAGGGGAAGGCAGCAGTGCCCACATCCCTGGTGTCTGGAAACAGGGTGTGTAGCCTATGCAACTGTGCATGTGCTTTAGACTCAAAGACTGGGGACCAGGTTTCAAAGACCAGCTGGTCATGTCTACTGACACAGAGGCTTGGCTCTGGGACTCTCCTCCTGGTCCCCACACTTCACAGCTGTGGTGTGGTGACACCAGGAGAGTAGAGTTTCCTTCTGAAGACTCAAAACTGCCTCACTGTCCCTGGTGTCTCTCCTGGCAGGCAGCTTGGCATGAGGAGGGGAAGCAGGAGGGGTGTGAGCTAGGTGTGAGTGCAGAAATGCCAGAGCAGAAGGCCTTAGCAAGTTACTCAACTCCAGCACCAGCAAGCTGGACACTGATGCCTGGAGCCCACTTCTGTTTGACCCTCACTGTGCTTTAAAATAATTGGAGACAATATTTAAGGTTATGCTCTCCAAGAGGGTGGCCACATGCAGCTAGAGCACTTGAAATGTGACTAGTCCTACCTGAGATGTACTTTAAGTAAAATGCACACCAGATTTCAAAGATCTAGTATGAAAAAAAGAGGGTAGAAAATTTCTTGTCTTTTTTTTGGTCATATTGATTACATGTTAAAATAATACTTTGGATATATTTGGTTAAATAAAGTGTATTATTAAAATAAATTTCACTTATTTCATTTTACTTCTTTATTGTGACTACTAGAAAATTCTAAATTACCCATGTAGCCTAAATTGTATTTCTACTGTATAGTTTTGGTTTAAAGAATGGGTAAGTTCACAAAAATCTACACTTCTAGATCCTCTTGAAAATTCTGGAAACACTGGGTCTGCAGGAAAACAGTGACCTGGGGCTGAGTAGCTGCTGAGCTCTTAAGAGAGGACATGTGTCACCAGTTTGCCACAATCTCCACCACTCCCTGTTGCATATACAATGCCCTGTCGTATTATATCTGTATTTACACCATGTGCTTGGTCCCTATAGACATGTGAGTTTACAGATCCTGGCTAGGTATAGTTCATCTGAGCAATCCTCTCCATCTCACAACAGAACCACAGTGCTGGTGACCCCCACATCAATGCATCCTTCTAAAAAGAACACCTGTGCTTTCCACCATGCATGAACTTCCCCAGCAGATGTCCCAGAAGCACTGCAGAACCTCCTTCTGTGAATACTTAACTCTATCCAAAGGTTGTGCCACACACTGTGGATTCAGAGAGAAGCATATACAGTCCCTTTCACTTGAATATTCCTCAAGGCCCCTTGATGGGTCAAGCTGTTATTTTTTTTTAACTATCCATCCTCCATGTAGCAGGTGTGGCCATGTTACCTCCCTGCTCAAAGGTCTTCAATGGCCCTAAAGCCTCTATGACTGAGGGCCTACTGACAGTGAGGCCTCACATAAGAGCTCACTCCAGTGGGTACCCCTGCTCCCTCTCCCCTGAATCATCTATCTTGTTCCTTCTCTACTGGATCATTCCCATCAACTTCCAAGCACACTGTGCTCTCTCCCATTTTATAAACATGCCTTCTCCTGATCTCAGATATTTCTTCTTGCTTCATTTCTCTATTTGCCCTGATGGCTACAATCCCTTTCTACAATGCTTACTCCAAAGTGAATTAATAATATACACAAGCATTGTAGTAGTCCTCATAGCTTAAATTTTGCAAAGTGTTTATATAACATGAAGTTAGTATTATTCCAGATGAAGAAGCTGAGGTCTGCACTGGTGAAGGCCATTTAACTAGTGAGATAAAAATCCATGTTTCCTGACTTTCACTCTCACCACATTTTCATCAGGCCTGGATCAGGACAGACCAGAGGATTGAGGGGGTAAGATGAATCCCCAAAGGTGGGAAGCAAAGAGAATAATGGGATCCTAGTTCCAAAAGGTCTACATGCAGAGGTCAGGTTTGAGCAGGAGGAAGATCAGGGAACCCCAACATGGAGAAGGAAGTCTGAGGCCCAAGTCTGCATTGCTCCAGGGCTCAACCAAATGGGAGCCTGGGAGGACAAGGGCCCTCATGGGCACTGAGGACAACCACTGTCAGGACTTCACCTTGCTCTTCCGTTATCTTCCCAGACACCCTGTGTGATATCATTATCACCCCAATTGACAGCTTAGGAAACTGGACTCAGAAAGGCTAATATTTACTGCACCCAGTGATTTGCCTCACTACAATACAAAAGTGAAAGGAAAGGATGGATAGAGATGAGTTAAGATTAACCAATGGTTGATAATTATTAAAGCTGGGTAATGAGTATATGGAGCCTTACCATACTATTCTATTCTTGGTACATTTGAAATTCTCCATAATTAAAAGTAAAACGTAGGCCCTGGCTGGTCAGCTCAGTTGGTTAGAGTATCATCCCAATACACTAAGATTGCTGGTTCAATCACAAGTCAGGGCACCTAGAAGAATCAATAAATGAATGCATAAATAGGTGGAACAACAAACCAATGTTTCTCTCTCTTATCTCTGTCTCTCTCTCAAATCAGTAAGTAAAAAAAAGTTAAACCTAGATAAAGTTGCCCAGCTAAGTGGTACAGTAGACCTTGGAAGCCAAACTTCATGGCTCTCAAACTCATGTATTTTCCCCTCTGTCCAACAAGAATGCTGCTATTCCCAGCTTTGTGCTTTTCTGTTGGAAGAGTTTCAGGCATTCAAAGGGCCACAGCTTAACTCTTCTTCCTCAAAGAATAAGGAAACTTTAATAAGAAACCTCATAGACATTTTTGTTTGTACATCTTATGGGTGTGAGAAAAAAGAACATCTTTTTCTTGGGGTCATGTCCATAAAACACTGATGGCCATGTGCTTTAGACTCCACATTAGACTGATGGTGTTCCCTTGTTGGTAATATCTGCACAGCTCAGACACAAGTCAGGTTTCATTTCATTTCACACTGTCACATTAGAACACAACCATTTGCTTCCATTTACTGTCTGCTCCCTCTTAATGGGGTTTAGGGAAACATCAATGGCCTGATGTCAGGTTAGAGGTGAATTCCAAATTCACTTCTATTTAGAAAGAGAAGAAAAGGAAGGTGACCTAAAAATTTAATCCAAACCCACAAGTCTTTGTTGGGTACTTACTAAATTCTAGCTATTAGACTCTATGCAGGATCAGTTCCATTTTACAGGTGAGGAAACTAAGATGTAGAGTGGTTTTATTACTCACACATCCAGGAGGAAACAGAGCTGAAATCTACATAAGTTTGAGGGACTCCAGAGTCCATACTTTCATAACCAATATTCTGTCCCACAATAGGCTTCTCTGAGTGTTCTCTGCCTGGGGAGATAAACATCTATTTTATGAGCATCTGTATTTGTCTAGCATTACATTATGTTCTTTCAATGCTTTAGTTCATTAATTCACACAGCCAATAAGAAATAGACATCACCAGTCCCATTTTAGAGATGAGGAAATGGAGCTTTAAGTGGTTAAGGTCATTAGCTGGGTAGAGATTTTTAACTCAGGTCTGCCTGATCTCAAATGTGGTTTCTTTTCCCAACAGTCATTTTTGGTCCAGCTGTGGTAACCATAATTGACGTCCAAGACAATCCAACTGGCATCAGAGATGACTGAAATGTTCTACGATTCCACCACTGGTCAGGACCCTGGAGAGCTCCAAGAATCTTCGTGCTGATTGGCTCCAGGATGCTGACCTCAGTGCACTCCAAGGCTTTCACAGGCCTTCCCTGGACAGGTCCCTCCCACTCTAACCAAGAAGCAATTGTAGGGTTGGCATCTTCTGCTATAAGTGGGCCTTTAGTTACAGGGCACTGTCAGGTGTCGGAGGCCTTTGGGGGAAGGAGGAGTGGTGGAGGGCCTCAGGGTATGAGGTGAGGTGTTAGATACTCTTTTTAGATGGCATCCCTTCCACCCCTATCCCCCTTTGAGGTAATTCAAGACCTTTTGTGTGTGTGTGTGACTCTAGTGGGCATCTCCTCCTCTAGGTAGAATATAAGGTCCTAAATAGTAAGGGGTGCCTTAGAAGAAAGTTCCCAATGGAATAATATGTATTTCCAGCCACATCCTACGTGGCAGTCTATAAATATTACTCTACTGTGCAGATAAGGAAACAGAGGCTCAGAAATAGTAGATGACCTACCTAAGGTCACACAGCTAGGAAAACTCAGAGCTGAAACTTGAACCCTATGATCATTACACCAAGTTTCCACGACTCATTTAAAGAGACACTGGGTATCTTAATCAAAATTATGTTTACTTGATGCTTGAAACTTTTGCTTTGATAGCAAAACAATAAAAATAACCATAATCTATAACCTTTCATGGAATCAAACATCATTTGTTAATTAACAAAAATGTAGTCTACTTAACAGAATAAAATCCAAGCTCTCTGAGTTGCCTACAAGGCTCTACATAAACTGGCCTCTGCTTAGCTCTCTGACCTCATCTCCTACTCTTTTCCTCTTCCTTGCTGCTCCTGGAACTCACCATTCCCAACTTGATACTTTTGCACTGACTGTACCCTCTACCCAGGATGCTCTCCCTCAGATCTTTGCAAAGCTGCCTGCTTGTCACTCTACTCTCAACTTCAGGGTGCCCCTCTTCAGAGAGGGCCTCCCTGACTACCTAAGTAGCCTCTCATCACTCTATCACATCACTTTGTGCCATATGCTCCCTGGTACTCACCACTCTCTGAAATGATCTACTTGATTTATTAGTGCACTTTTCCTTCTTTCCCTGTATAGAAACTAAGTTCCTGAGGGCTGGGACTATGTGACTCTGAATATCACTGTGAGTCCAGCATCATGCACAGTGTAGACATCCAAGAAATGCCTGCTGAGTAAATAAAGTCCATCATTTATATCATGCATGTTTAGATTTTGTAGATTTTCAAGGTATCTCTCATTACCTTGAGAGAAATGCCAAGTCTTTGAAAACAAGTTCTTAATTTTTTTTTTAATGAGTATGCCCATCACAGTTGTAGAGTGAGAGGTTCACTTTAGAATAGTTCAGAGTCACTCCAGTAGTTAAAAGAGCCCATATTTCTTCAAAGAGAAAAAATAGTTCTAGGCAGGATTGTGAATTCCTTGGCTGTCATTCTCTGTGGCTTAGTTTCAAAAGAAAACCAGCATTTTCTGAAGGCTCAAATCATTTTGAAAGGCTGCTTGTCTCTGTCCCTAAGATGAAAACTCTACAGTCAGCTGCCAGCAGCAGTCCAGGGATGGGAGAAACACACAGTCAAGACAGCCTTTCTCCCCAAATGAAGGAGGCTGAAAGGGGTCAGAGAGAGCTCTGACGTACTTGGCCTCCCCCAGGCACACTCTTCAAGGAATCTCAGCAGGCCAGCATACAGCACGCCAAGGACACACACACACACACACATACACATACACACAAGCACATCCTCTCAGGACTAACAGTACTTCAAACCAGGCCTGCAGCATGCAACCTGCAGGATTCCATTGTGGCCAGGGCAGTCTGAAGCCCTACGTTGAGAAGAAAGAAGCAGCTACCAGTGGATCTAAGCAAGGGGTCAATAGTGAGCAATCAAGTCATACCCAAATATTTGCCACAAGCTTCCACCCTCCTTTCCATGAGCCAGCTGTATGGCAGTTGAGTGAAATGGTTCAGAGTATGGATTCTGGAGCCAGACTTCCTGGGTTTGAGTCTTGTTCTACCTCTCACTAGCTGTGACTTTGGATGAGTTGCTCTAGAGTTTGGTGCTACCTATTGTAGATAACAGTATCTACTACCTATAAGTAAGCCCTGTATATATTTTAGCTGCTGCAATTTTATTATTGCCATTGTCCTGAAAACTTTGAGCCTTGGTCACTTCCTCTGTGAAATGACCTTCAAGTCACCAACCCCCAAAAGGATGTGGCAAGGATTAAGTGGGAAAAGGGCTTGCAAACAGTGAAGATCACACAATTAGGAGGGAAGGGATTAGATTCCAGTTAGGACTACTTGGAAAGGCAGATATTAGGGGATGACAAGTGATAAGCCCACCTGCAAAGGAGACTCCTCAGAATACACAGGCCTCTCTGAAATTCAAGGAGGGGACAAGGTCCTCTGAGATGTGTTTTCTAGAAAGGTATCAAAAAAAGGTGAATTGAGCATAATTTAGGGTTAACTAAGCTAACTTCAGAGGCATGTGAAGAATGGAGTACTACTGTAGTGGATAAAAACAGGGTTTGTGAGTACAGAGTGTCTGGGTTCAAAACTCAGTTACTCTGCTTCTCAACTGCGTGACCTGGAGCAAATGACTTACCTTCTCTGCATCTCAGCTTACTCAACTATGAAATGGAAATTCTTACTTTCATAAATTGTTATCAAGATTAAGAGGTGACCTATGTTAAGTATGTAGCCGAATGACACAAACCTTATTCTTAAATGACCAAAATGTGAGGTAAACACAAAGAAATGTGGTTTCTGTATTTCCCAACTAACTATTCACTGAGAGAAAGAGAACTCCATTCCAAGCCTATAGATATTTAAAATAAAAGATCTTTAACTTCCTCTTCAACTTATTCCAAACTTATTCTCACCTCTGAGCCTTTGCCCATGCAGGTCTGCCATTCCCTATCCTCTAGGAGAATCTTCAGTTAAGTAGAATAAAGTAAAAATGTAAGTGAGCAAAGGAATCAACAAAAACCTGGTCTGCACTAAATAAGTGTTTGTTGATTGACTTCACAATATGCAATTAACCAAGAGAATAGCATTTTTGAGGTGGCTTTTTATCCTAGGATGAACTAAACAGGGGTGATGACCTATAGTCTCAGGCCTGGAGAACATACCCAGGGAACACTGATGCAGTCCCTGACCTCTTGGCCTCTAATCTAGGAAGATGCTTATCCCCTTCAGAGGGAAGCATATCCTTTTTTTTTTTAAGATTTTATTTATTTATTTATTTTAGAGAGAGGAGAAGGGGAGGAGAAAAAGAGGGAGAGAAATGTCAGTGTGTGGCTGCCTCTCACACGTCCCCCATTTGGAATCTGGACTGGAACCCAGGCATGTGCCCTGACTGGGAATCGAACCAGCGATCTTTTGGTTTGCAGCCCACGCTCAATCCACTGAGCTACACCAGCCAAGTGGGAACCATATCTTATAACAGGTAAGTGATCCCCTCTGCCCCTGCATCACTGTCAGACCCTCTGCAGAGGCCTGCACTAACAACTGTCCTCAGAGGGGGGCCCTGGTGTCTGGGATCATATTCCCTTTCCCCAGTGGGAGCAAAGACAGGCTCTGAATCTTCTGGGGCTTTGGTACACACTCTGAGATCCTGCTGGAGAATCTTCCTTAAACAGCTCTGCTGGCATAGACTTTGCTGAGTAACTTTCAGCAACACCCTACTGCCTTTAGGGCAAAGGCTCGAGCCTGTGTCTGGCATTTGAAGCCCCCTAGAGACAGATCTTCACTTATCCTCCAATTCCAGGCTTCATTATTGGTTCCTAGAACTGGCTTCACCCTCTTGGACATTCCACCTCTAACTGGGCTCTTTTTTTCCCAGGTGGACTCTGGCTCATCCTCTTCGATTGTTGCCTCCAGGAAGTCTACCCTTCCTGTGCCTAGACTCTCTCTGGCCCTCCACTACAGCCTTATCCCACTGAACTGTAATTTTTTGTCTGTCTTCCCCTGGACTTACAGTCCTTTGAGGGTAGGCATGGTGCTTGCTGTCTTCATCTCTGTACCCCCATCACTGCTCAGCACAGAGACTAGCTCAGGAGCTCAGGGAACCTCTGCTGATTAGATGAGCCCCAGAATCAAGGCATTCTCATGGACTTTTACTGGAATTAGGTCACATTTTTAGGTAAAGTCGTTGTCCTCAGGCAGAGTACACCTTAGCTAAGTGTATTTATTCAACCATTACCGAGGACATGATCTGTGCCAGATACTGAATGAGTAAAATAGACTGAGCCTCTGTCCTCAAGAAGCTTACATTCTCCAAGGGAGAGACAGCCAGCACACAAGAATTCAAATAAACAAACAAGATGATTTTAGCATGATGGGTAACATGGAGTGTGGGGTGGTAGGGGTTAAGCGAGATTCCAGAGGGCTTTTCAGGGGAGGAGACATTTGAACCTCAATGACATGGATCAAAGTGGAGGTAGATTGGTAACTGGGCTGAATTTTCCCTCAGGTCTCTTGGTTCAGAGTTTTGTCTGTGCTGTCTTGCTGAACAGTGGACTGTTTCTGGGCAAGAAATCAGCATGTGGCAGGCAGAGAAGATGGTATCACAGAGCAGAGGGGTTGAGGCCAGCAGAGGTGGAAAGGCTGCCATTCCAAAGCAGCCTTCCTTAAGCTCCTCCCTGAGCCCCTGCTGGGCCTGTGTAAAATCAAAAAATATCTTTCTCCTGTCCTTGGGTTTAATTTCCCAAGTGTGTCCCTGAAGGTACCATTAACAGGATACCCAAGGAAGGCTGGCATCCTGCAGGGTGAATTCCTCTGCACCGAACATCAACCAGCTGCTGACCAACATGCAACCAACTGCCCAGGGCTCTCGGCCTAGCTCCTGCTCACCATTCCAGCTGGGGTGGGGGCCCCTCGCCTCTCCTTTGTCGCTTCTCCTGTGGCTCAGGGCAAAAGGCTCTGGCAGCTTGCTCAACCCCAGCTGCTGAGTATTTAATTAAAATGGAATCACTGCTCACTCAGGAACCAGGGGGTAAAACAAAAGGCCCTTTCAAGGTGGGAATGGGCTCAGTGGCATTGGCAGCGTCGGCTACAGCTTTACTCACAGGCCTCTGGTTTCAAACTCCAGACGGGTTGGTGCTTTGGTTCTCCATCAGCAATATCTATAGCCTTCGCCAGCTCCTGGGCCAGCCCGTGCCACCTCTGACCCCAACTCAGATGGAGACTCGGAGGGCCTGCATGCAACTTTCTAGGGGCACCTGTGGACCTTGCCCACCAGGAAGCCATTTTTTTTTTCCTCCCTGCAAAGTTAGGAAGGATCTGGGAAGATGAGCTGGAATGAAAGGGGTGACTATGGAAAAGAGATGGAGGTCAGACAGAAGTCTAGATGAAGTGTTAGGGGCAGGGCAAAACTGAGAAGTGCCCAGGAGAGAGGCTGGGACTTCTGTAGTTGTGACTTATCATCCAGTAGTTAAAGACCCATTCTGCAATCAAGCAAGACCCCCAGATTCTAAGATCTGGACACACGCTGACCCTGTGTAAGCCAGTTGCTTTGAAAGAAGAGGTCCCAGTGCACACAGGAAGGGCACCCTGGGGGGAGGAGCAGCCCCTATGTGTGCTTGGAGCCTGTGCAGCCTTGCCTGCATGCCCAGGTGAGATTTTGTGTGCCAAGCTTGGCAAAGGGCAGGGAAAGTGGTCACAATCTCCAGGCAGAAAAGGGGATGGTATCCGTAGAGGCCACAACTGGAGGTGAGTTTGAGCAAAGATGTTTCTGAAACACAGCACAGAGAAGAGTCTAGTTGGGTTGAACCCTGAACCCAAGGCCAAAATAACAGGGACACCCACATGGCAGGTCTCTGGGGCATTTCTGAAGCCACTCACAGCATATTAACCATTAGTCCCCCTGAGAGGAGGAATAATGCAGGGAGAGAAGCCTGGGCCAGGAGTCAGGAAGCCTGGGGTCTGGCTTGGCTATGCCTCAGACAGGCTGTTAGACCTTTCCCTCTCTGGGCCTCAGTTTACTCATTTGTAAAATGGAGGTCATAATTTGAATCCCTGGTTGTGCAATAACAATACACTATAAGGTCTCTAAGATTCTTTCAATATAACATTGTCTGCTCTTGGTTGTTCAGAGTAAATCTTTTCCTCCACCCCTGCCTGCCCCACCCCCTACCCCTGCCTCATAAGGACAGTAGCTGAGCAAAGCCAAGAAGGGAAGGCCCCTTTGGAGGCAAGGAGGGATAGGTCCGCTCATGCACATACTGTTCAAGCTCATGCACAACAGCAGGGAAGGCCACAGAGGAGACCCACAACACCAGAACTTGGGCGGAGGCTAGAGGAGGCTGACTGGTGCTCAGGGTTGATGGGGGATTTAGCACATCTCTAACCCCATTAGGAGCAATCCCGGTTCCCCTCCTGTCTCCCAGGGAGAGAGAGGAGCTTGCTTAGTTTTCTTCATTTCCCCACACTAAACCTGCTCCTGGGCACATAAATTCATTAATATGGGATTACAGGGATTACAGGCTGCCCCGCCCAGAAGGTGGTGACCCAGGTCAGACTTGAGGGGCCTCAAGATATCCTCCCAATCAGGCAGAGGAAGAAAACAAGGCTCGCAGTTCTTGGGGAAGGCAGAGGGAATGCTGAGTTGAAGCCCCTTGGAGTGGCTCTGCCCTCTTCGCCCTCACCAAAAGGAGGAAGCATGAAAGCATAATTACCTCTTGGTCACAGAAAGGGGGGCTGTCTTGGAATCCTACCTGGCCCCTGTCTTTTTTCATGCCCATCTGTGGGTTTCTCAAATCCAGACTTCCCCAGGCTCTGTCAGTGCCACAAAGGTTATAATGACCTCTGACCTGGCTTTTTGCAGTGCATGACCCCAGCCCCTAGAGACTACCTGGGAGGGAATTTCAAGAGGCAATAAACAATGTTGCCCCATGATGTGGAAACAGGGTTCCAGATCCCTTTCATTCCTGCTGGTTCTTTCCAGGAAAAATGACTCAGCTCAAAGCCAATGTGTCTTTAATGCCTACCTGCTGGCACTTGCTGATCCCCTTCTTCTAACAGAGACAGAGATGGAGTGGTGGGGGCATGGGGAAGCAGACTTCAGGCCACAGCAGCTGGGTAGAATGTAACATTACAATTTTTAAATTTCTTTGTATTTATTTTGATGTTTAGCTTCTATGTATGACAAGTGATTATTATTCCATTTAAGTCACATAATAAAATTTATCTTTAAAATAATGTAATCAAATAAAAATGATGAATGGATAGAAGTGAGAATAAGTGGGCAACAGTGCAGGTGTTTTTCAGATATGGTGAAAATTGTGAAGCAGAACACAAATGACTACAGGTGAGGAAAGCTGATATGGAAGACAAACTCCACCCTTTGCCGATGTGGAAACTGAGGCCCAGAGAGAGTAAGCACTTATTCAAGGGGAGCTCATGGCAAAGGTGGGATTTGAACCAGGCCACACTTGGTGCTACCCTTCAGAGCCACCATCCTCCTCCATTTTTTCCTATTTTCATACTTCTTCCCTCTGAACTGATGCATGGATGGACAAGTCCTTTTCCTGACTTCTCAGCTCGCTCTCCCACCTTTTCCCTTCCCTGCTGCTCTCTAACCATTGTGAAACTCTATTTCAGACCATCTTTGCTCTGGTCAAGGGACAGAAATTTGAATTAGTGAGAAACCCCTGTGAGGCATATTTAGAAAGAACTCAGACCTGGTAGCCAACCTTGGGGTGGCCTGGCTCTTGCTAGCTGAGTATGTCTGAACCAGCAGCTCACCTTCTCTGGGCCTGGCCTCCATTCCTCTGTGAAAATTGATACCATTGCCACCCCTCTGGGGACCATTGTGAGCCTTAAATGAGCAGATGTCGTTAAAATGCCTAGCAGAGAGCCTGGTGTATTTGGCACATGCTCAATAAATGTTAGTTCTCTAATATAGCAATTTTCAACCTTTTTCATC
This sequence comes from Phyllostomus hastatus, assembly GCF_019186645.2. NCBI lineage: Eukaryota > Metazoa > Chordata > Mammalia > Chiroptera > Phyllostomidae > Phyllostomus > Phyllostomus hastatus. The sequence continues at coordinate 4,633,876 of NW_025333643.1, read as the reverse complement.
TTATGGCACACATGAACTAATTACTGAAATTCTGCAGCACACCCAAAAAATATTTTTGCCAGTCTGACAAAAATAGGTATAATTTTGATTCATTCACACTGGACAGCTATGGTTGTGTTGGCTGTTGTCATTTTTTAGTTTGATAATCTAAAGGAAAAGAGGTCAGTGTTCCTGACTAGAGAGACAGGTATTGCATGTTTTAAAAATTCTGTGGCACAGCAGTTGAAAATCGCTGCCTTAATAGAATAGTTTTTCCTCCCTCAAAAGGAGCACAGAGGTGCTGTGAATATCCTTGGTATGCTCACTGACACTCTTGACAGCAGATGAGAAGTCTTAAAACTGTTTTAAAAATAGATAAGAAGTCATTTATAATTTGTACACTCATTGTTGTAATGCAAATGATGCTGCTAAAAGCCCATTCTTCTAAGTGGGCTTGTTAAACCATCAATCTGTTTAGCAAATCCTTTTCTTCTCTCAAGTGCCGGTAAAATCCCATTGCAAGAGTTAGGATAGCCAAGCTCAGAGACTGGCTCTTGGGAAGGAGGCATTATTATGTCATAACTATGGGGCCTGGATAACCCATGTGTTCTCTGTCCCCAAACAAGCTGCCCACCTCATGTGATGTGGGTGGGAAGAATCCATCAGAGTGCATGTGTTCACAGATATTTGTTCTGGCATTAAGGATTAATCCACCTTCTCCCTCTTCAGCCTTTTTAGGAATAAAACACAAACCAAAACCCAAGAAATAAACTTCTCAACTGTAAGACTACAGAGCACAAAGATCTTGGGGGTAAGTGGAAAGAGATTGAGGTCCAGGTGGATATGTAATTTTGAGTCTTCAGCCTTTCCTCTCTTGAGACCTGCATATTTGGCTAGTGACACATCTTTCCTTGGGTGCCCCACAGGCATCTAAACTTCACACAGAAAAAAACAGACTCATCACCCATCCTCTTACTGCCCCTGCACACTTCTTGTACCCAATTTCTCACCTAGGTGAGAAGCACCACTCAGTCACCAAGTGGGTCAGGAAACTAGCTGGTGGGGCACCCTGGTCTCCCCTCTCCTACACTCTCCAAGTTGATCTGTGCATAGATTTGACTGCTCTGCTCTTAACCCATAATCTTAGTCCTGACAAGCATGACCTTCTGCCTTGAGTCCTGTTAAGCACCCTGCCCCCCACCCCCTGCTCTGCCTATTGTCTGCCCCCTTCTAAGGCAGCCTCCATGTGGCAGATGGAGTGATGACCATAAGATGAACTTCCATCACTTCACTCTTATACCCTACACCTCAGATTCTCCCCTGACCTTCCAGATAAAGTCCAAATTCCCTGACTCATCTGCAGAGAAAGTGTTGATTAGGCACTGCCTATGTGCCAGGTCCTGGCCCCCACTGTCAGACACAGCCTGCTAGCACAAAGTAGAGTCTGAAATCCACAGCTATATTTCCTCTGGTGCCACCACCCACCCCATTGCTAGGATCATAAGTTTAAGTATAAGTAGAGGCTGCAGACTGTAGCCCACAGATATATTCTGTTTGGCTTCTCCAGCATTGGCCTCATGTTTCAAAGTTATGAGATTTCACATAAAAAATCTAGGTTCTTGACATCTTTTGAAAACCTGGAAGACCTGGCAATACTGGGACAGCTTTCCAGTTTGCCACAGTCCCTGCCACTCCATATTGCTTTACACCCAGCCTACTTCTCTCACTTAGCTCATGTGCCTGGGTCCTGTGGATTTTAGAACCTGCTCCTCCTGTTACACACCCAGTTTCTCTAGTGCATCCAACTGTTCTTGCCCTAACCTGTTGCCTCTCCTGGTTCCTCTTACTGGAATCCCCTTTCTCACCTTGTTGGATGAGAAAACACCCCCATACTACATTGAAGCACCCTTGTTTACTCATACTTCCATCTCCACATTAGAATGTGAGCCTGCTGCATTTTTTTACAGCACAAACACACTGACTCCCCCATCAGACAGGCCCATAGGAAGTCACTGGTAGGTGGATGGACAGAGGCTAATAGTAACAAAACAATGGTGCTGGCCTAAGCATTTCACATGTGCAATTCATTTAATACTCAAAAGAACCCAACATGGAATACAATTATTATCTCCATTGTTTGGATGGAGAAACTGAGGCTAGAGTTGGGTATGGGATGCAAAACTAGCCTGATCACCACCTCTGAGCAGTAGTTGACTGCTTCTCTGTTAGGCTCAAAGTCCTTTCTTTTCACCTGATAAGTTACTGCCCAAAGGGACCACACTGGGAGAAAACTGAAGAGTGGTTGCAGGACTGAGGCCTGGGGTGTCAGAAAAGAAGCAACCACATGCTGGGAAGCCTCAGCTTATCAGGAAGTGATAGAAAAGACTTCAGGACTTCAATGTCCAAGGTGGTCCCTGGCATCTGGGTCACCCTGACCAGCACCAGTACTGGGCTGCTGTTTCCAATGAGAGAGTTCAGGGTTCAAGTCCAGGCTCTGTCACTGTTAAGCTGAATGAGACCCTAGGCAAGATGCCCCATGTCTCCAAGCCTCAGTTTCCTCACCTATAAAATGTGAAAGGAGACAGCGCATGGGTGCTGTTGAACACCCAGGTCTATGTTTAATAGATGATGGTGACAACTCATAGCAGTTCCTGGGTGAAACTGAAGTCTGCACCATCTAACTATAGGAGCTCAGCTGGTGACTGGTGGTGGGTTGGAGACAGAAGTTTGCATTAAGACCCTATGATAACCTTATGGTGAAATAGGACAGGCTGCACTTCAAATCCTCCTGCTACTGTATCAGGCTATAGGTCCAGGTCCCTCTCTTTAGTTAACTCTTATAGGTGAACATGTGTGCATGGAGCTGTGCATACATGTGAGTGTGAGCATTGGGGGCATGTATCTGTGTGTGTCTGCATGAGGTGAATGTGCCTATTCTTATGACATTGGTTCAGACCACTAATGAATGCCTACGTGTGTACTTGTGTGTTTGTATATACCAGCATAAATATAAGACCCTTCCCCAGACTTCCAGCCAAGGTGGAGGCATAGGTAGACACACTGTGCCTCCTTGCACAACCAAAAGAAGGACAGAAACAAATTTAAAAACAAAAAAACCAAGAACTGACAGAAAATCGAACTGTATGGAAGTCCAACAACCAAGGAGTTGAAGAAACATTCATCCAGACCTGCAGGAGGGGTGGAGATGGGCAGCCAGGTGGAGAGGACTTGTGGCAAGGCAGCGGCTGGAGGACCAGGGAGGCAAGGCGGCAGCTTTGGACTGGGTGATCCCACATTTGAGTGCAGATTAGCTGGGAGGAACAACTGGGGAGTGAGACGGACCACACAACCCAGTGTTACAGTACAGGGGAAATAAAGCCTCAAAGCCTCTGACTGAAAACACCTGTGGGGGTTGAGGCGGCAGCAGGAGAAACTCCCCTCACAGGAGAGTACGTTGGAGAGACCCACAGGGTCCTAGACCATACACCTACCTGAGAATCAGCACCAGAGGACCCAATTTGCTTGTGGGTAGCGGGGGAAGTGACTGAAAACCAACAGAGGGTGGAGCAAGCAGCATTGTTCCCTCTTGGACCCCTCCCCCACACACAGCGTCACAACATTGCAACATGGGTTGCTCCCACCCTGGTGAACACCTAAGGCTCTGTCCCCTACTATTAACAGGTGCGCCAAGACAAAAAAAAAATCCCCTAATGAAAAAACAGATCAAAGCTCCAGAAAAAATACAACTAAGCCACGAAGGGATAGCCAACCTATCAGATGCACAGCTGGAAACACTGGTAATTAGCATTGGTTGAATATGGTCGTAAAATAGAGAAAAAAGTGAAGGCTATAAAAAGTGAAATAAAGGAAAATGTACAGGGAACCAACAGTGAGGGAAGGAAACTGGGACTCAAATCAACAGTTTGGAGCAGAAGGAAGAATAAGAATTCAAAAAAAAAAAAAAGGAGAGGCTTAGGAACCTCCAGGACATCTTGAAACGCTCCAACATCCAAATTATAGGGGTACCAGAAGGGAAACAGGAAGAGCAACAAGTGGAAAAGTTATTTGAACAAATAATAAAGGTGAACTTCCCTAATCTGACAAAGGAAATAGACTTCCAGGAAGTCCAGGAAGCTCAGAGAGTCCCAAAGAAGTTGCACCCAAGGAGGAACACACCAAGGCACATCATAATTACATTAGCCAAGATTAAAGATAAGGAGAGAATCTTAACAGTAGCAAGAGAAAAAGAGAGTTACCTACAAAGGAGTTCCCATAAGGCTATCAGCTGATTTCTCAAAATAAACCTTGCAGGCAAGAAGGGGCTAGAAAGAAGTATTCCAAGTCATGAAAGGCAAGGACCTACTTTCAAGATTGCTCTATCCAGCAAAGCTATCATTCAGAATGGAAGGGCAGAGAAAGTTCTTCCCAGATAAGGTCAAGTTAAAGGAGATCATAATCACCCAGATCTTATTATATGAAATGTTAAAAGGACTTATCTAAGAAAAAGAAAAGCAAAACTAAGAAGAGTAAAATAACAACAAACTCACAGCTATTAACAACTGAACCTAAAAAAATACAAAAACTAAAACAAACTAAGCAAACAACTAGAGCAGGAAAAGAATCACAGAAATGGAAAACACAAGGAGGGTTATCAGCTGGAGAGTGGGAGAGGGAGGGAGGGGGAAAAGGTACAGAGAATAAGTAGCATAGATGGTAGATAGGAAATAGACAGGGGAAGGGTAAGAATAGTATAGAAAATGTAGAAGCCAAAGAACTTATATGTATGACCCATGGACATGAACTAAAGTGAGGGAATGCAGGTGGGAGGGGGTGTACAGGGAAGAGAGGAATAAAGGAGGGAAATGGGACAACGTAATAGCATAATCAATAAAATATATGTTTTTTAAAAGAGACCCTTCCCCATATGCCCACCCATAGCCCCTGAGGGCCTGGACAATACCCACCTCGGTCACTGCTGCATCCCCAAGGCCTGTCACATAGTAGGTGCCCAATAAATATCCACACACAGCCATATACACACATATACCTCTGCCGTTCTCAATATTGCTTTTAAAAACACCTAATTTGATAGTTTTGGGACAAATATCACACTGTTTTTAAACAAGGGGACCCAATGAGAGCACCCAGAGACTGAGGTCCATCACCGCTATGGTGGTCAATGGAAGGAGAGGAGAAACCCTACACCCTAGTTGTCTAGGCCTGGGCAGAAAACCAGTTTGCTATGTACTGGCTGTGTGACACTAGCCAGTGCTTTACCTCTCTGATCCCCTTGCATGAAGATTGAATATGTCTAGATAGGGGAATCCCAGTGCAGAGTCCAAATACAAGAGTTCTCTGTCCTGGTGACTTTCCCTGCCACAAAGCTGGGCATCCCCAGACCTCCAGTACTGGGACTTAAGAAACACTGTCTAACCAATGTTTCTATTTCTCCTAACCTCAGGGTCTTTTCCTCAGCCAAGTAGAATCCCTGGCCTCCCAGGAAAAGAGTCAGTGACAAGTAGAGACAATGCTCAATTATCTAGCCTCTAGTCACCCCTTCCCTGCCCCTCTGCCACCTGTCTAGGGTCTTCTGGCACTTAGCCAAGACATGAGGTCATTCTAAATGCCCAGTTTCAAAATCAGGCTCTATAGCAACCTACACAATAGCATTTCCATTTAATATTTGAAAAATCTGCCTGCAGGGGGGACATGACACCTCTTTTTTATACTTGCACTCTATTATTCCCAAGCAGCAAAGAGGAGGCTAAGCATGCAGTAGGTGCAGGGTAAGATCTTACTGTCTGACTGATGGCTAATATGACAAGTTCAGTGTCCACGTGTGGCGTACTAGGAATCTGGCTTTGACTAGGAATCTCCAGAGATTTTCCCATGGTGCTCATTACCTCCCCTCCTTCCCCGCTCCACCTCCTCCTCCTTCCTTCATCTCTCTCATCAAGAGGTCCCATCACCCACCCAGTCCCCTGTCCACTTTGAAATCATCCAGACCCCTCCTTTCCCTTACAGTTAATCCTTCACCAGCCTTGCCGCTCAGTCTGAGGAAAGAACAGCAGTGACCCTGTTCTTCACCTCTTGACTCCATTGTCTCAGTCTACTTCACTGGCCCCTATGACCTTGAGGTCAGGTTTTTCTTCTCAGGATCTCCCTGTGTTACTCCTCACCCTGTCTACACTAGAGCCAGACTGAGTTTTTCTAAGATGCCTAAGTGACTCCTTTACCTTGCATTTGAGACCTTCCATGATGTGACCCTGTTGATCTTTTATGCTAACGTTCTATAGTCTCTGCTGAGCCTCTTACCACACACTATTATATTTTTGTATGTCCAAACTCTTTGCAGTCACTCATAGCATCTTCGCTGCCTTTTGAAGAACTCCTACTCATCCTTCAAGACCCAACCCAAATGATCCCTTCTCTGTAAAATCTTGTCTAGTACCCTGAAGCCCAGTTAGCCTCTTTCTGATTTGGGGAGACACTCTCCTTTCATGTTTCACATGACACTACAGTAATCTGAGCAACCATCCTCCTGGCAAGACTAGGAGTTTTTCTAGGAAGAAACCTCATTCTAGTGCTCCTTGAACCCCTGGTGCCCAGCAGGGAGCCTGGCATGTATATGGTCTTCAGTAAACATCTGGCAAAGAATGAGGGAAGGAGCTCAGGTCCTTCGGGGAAGTCCTATAACTGCCTTGCTTTGGATGTGAGCCAATAGGAACCTTCCCCAGAATTCTGGGCTACCTCAAGTATAGATAGAGCCAAGTGCTGCTGCTACTTCATAGAATCACCAGGAACAGCTCTTGAGCTATTTCTTCCTTCAACCTCAGCAGCAACAGCTTTACTAGCTTTGTTTTTCCTGAAGTCCCAGATTCCATGGTTCCTCCCCAGCCTCCATTGTTCATAGCACCTGCAGCCCCTCACTTACCCTTCCAAGTGTGTCCTGGGCCAGTTCTACCAGAGGAACGGGCCTCTCCTGTGCCCTGGGCTCTTCTGCAGGGCAAGCAGCTGTCTAGAGCTCTGGCTGCCAGCATCAGAGGCAGACAGAGACTTTGCTGCAGAGCCCGCAGCCACCCCCACCCAGGACTGCGGCTCTGGCAGCTGCAAGGAGCCTCCCGGCATTGATCAGTCCTGCTACTACAAGCCTCCTTGGCATGCCTGGCTGAAGCTGGGAGCTTTGTGAGCGTGAGTAAAAAGAAGCAGAAAATTAAAGAAAAACCTATAACAAAAGGTCACTGGTGGGAGTGGACAGTAAACCATTTGCCAATTCAAAAATGCCACTGGACAGGGTAGAGGAAGGCCCTTTGACCATCTATGCAAAGGGAGGGGCTGCAGAGGGAGTTCCAGGTAACTGAAGGTGAACTCTGTGAGAGCTAACTCCTTTGTCTATAGGATTTTGGTTTTGTTTTAATGGTAATGGATAGAAAATTCACAACATAATGTGAGTTATGCAGCAGAACTCACTTGTAATTTCAGCATCTTTTGATGTCTTGAGGCTGGTGAAGCAACTATCACTGGGACACTGCAGTGCCTTTGCTCTGTTTATGGGTGAGTGGGATGTTTGGGCAGACACTGAATGACCCTGTAGTGCTAGGCCACTCCTCAGGCAGCTGAGCTCCCTCCCTCTCAACCACACCACACTGTGCTGCTTCTGTCATCTCACTTTCCCAATGGACTCATCACAGTTCTGGGAAAAACTGACTCAGTCTACCCTCTCTGACCATTCCTAGTTCCTTTGTTTCTTCCTGCCCCTCCTTTTTTCTTCTTGTGTCTCTCTCATCTGTCTGTCTATCTTCCTATTTATCTACCTACTTAACCTACCTATGCATCCATTCTTAGAAAAAGATTTCACTATTCTAGGCTCTGGCCCGAACCTTCCTTCTTGCCCAGACCAATCAGTTCTGCCCTCTGGAGTCCTAAAGCTTCTCATTTTCTTTGCTTATTTTTTGAGTAGCCTCATTTAGGGACATTTCCAGGACCTTTGGGGCTCTCCCAGGATTTGACCAAGGGATTCTCAAAGTGGGGTCTCACATGAAAGGCATTTGAGGAGAGCAGGCTCCTGAGGGTTGCAAAGATGATGGACGGGAAGGAGAAAGGAGTAGCCGAGCTGGCTGAGACAGCTCAGGATCAATGACAGAACCAGCCTCAGAGACCCAACCCGAGTGCATGCACACTGGGCAGCAGCAGGCAGACTCCAGACACAGGCTTGGGGTCCCATGGACACCTCTTTCCATCCTTCTCCTCATGCTTATTGACTGGGTAATCCTGGTAAGCTATTTGGCCTCTCTGAGCCTCAGTTTGCCTGCATGTGAAATGATATGGGTGATGCTCACCCCTTTCAGAAGTGGTGCAAGTCTCAAGTGAAGTAGCACCCACAAAGCTCCGGGCACAGCACTCCCACACAGCACCTGCTCAAGAGGTGTGCTTTCCTTCCTCCTAACTGCTCTGCCCAGAGGCTCATGGAAGATACTAAGAACTAGGTAGGGAAGTTTCAGAAAGCTGTGAAATACGACCTCAGCCAGGAAGTGCCCAGGCACTGGCTTTTTAAGAACTGGCCCTGAGGCTGCCTGGTGGGGATGGGCATGAGCAGGAGGGTGCAGGCATCCTCAGACTTATTGGTCATCTGCTTCTAGATCCCAGACATTTTCAAACCCATGCCCCCAGCCCACATTTTGAGCCTCTTTCACAATCATGGGTGTGTGGCTATGGCAGGACGTCAATACCATTTAGCCCTTATCACTAAGTGCTTTTCTCCTAGAGGATTCTCCTCATACAACCAACCCATGATTAAACCACCACCACGCTGCCTGCAGGAGAAGAATGAAATAGTAGGGTCATGGACTTCCAGGTAAGTGACTGGCTTGGCAGTTTCCAAATTGAGAATGTTCTAGGCCTTGTTGCTCTCTAGGTGCCTGACATAGCCAGGATTCCTAATTATCTTCTTGAAAACAAAGGTGAGCCTCCACCCTCCCAAATCCATATATCACCCTGGGTCTCATCCCTTTCCTCATCTCTTCTTTCCCTCCCTCCCTCCTTCCCTCCCTTTCCTTCTTTACTTTTTTCCTTCCTCCCTCCCTCCCTCCCTCCCTGCTCCTCTCCTCTTTCATGGTGTATAAAAAGATTTAGGGAGTAAATATTAACACCAACAAAGGGATCCTTGGCCCAACCTCTGTGAGCCTGTCTGCTCCTCTGTGAAATGGGAGGTGTGGGGGAGGACCCTTCCAGCCTGGACTTGCCACGTGTCTGTTTTAAGCTTGGAAGAGCTACACATGCAGCTGGAGGGACCAGCGGAACAGCTCCCTCAGTGATCATAAAAGCACATCCCACCTGGCTCGCCTCCTGCTCCGGCCCTGTCAACAGGTGGCATGCAGCCAGGATGTGCCCATTTCACAGGTGGGAAACCGTGCCCTAAGGGCTCACCAGTGTACCTCTATAGACCTGAGACATTTCAGAGTCAGTCACCAAATCCCACCTTAGCAGGAGAGCACTCTCCTGATTTTACCCATCTGTCTGTTAGAACTGGTAGCTTCCAACCACTTCTGACTCCTGGTTTCTGCTGGGCATTTCTGCTAAATGCTTTCTTTCCAATGTTCTTTTAAGTCATGACTGTGCACCCTGGCAGGGGTTTGCAGGGCCCACTACTCCTATTTTACAGACGAGGAATGATGAGGGCTGTGAGCAAAGGCATGCCCCTGTCCTGACTGTGTGTACAGTGGTGAGGGTGGTGGTTGAGGAGGACAGGCAGTAGTGTGTGGGATCCATGCCTGCCTCTCTGGCCCACAGCCTTCCCCCAGGAAAGTGTCCTCATATATCAGCCTCATCCAGCCTCCACCCCACTCCCCCTTCCCTTGATCGGTGCCTTCATCCAGGCAGGGTAGTGTTACCTTTCCCTTGACAGAAGAGGGCAGACTGAGGGGTTAGGAGCCTCTTGAAGGCCATACCACAGGTGACCCAGGCAGAACTGTGATCTAGAGGGGGACTAGGTCCCTCTCCTGAATGACTCAGATGGAATTTAGGACCAGTCCCCTCCTGTTCCAAATGAGTCTGCCCTGGGCCCCCTGAACTCACATAGGTTTTCTGTCTCTGAGTTCTCATTTCAGTCTTCCCCTTCTTCCTACTTAACCTTTCCTTGTATAATAAAACCCATTTTCAATCTGTATTAACTTCTATTTCTGGCAAATCCTAAGAGTGTGACCTTAAATAAGTAACTCAACCACTCTAACATCAGTTTCCTCACCTGTAAAGTGGGGACAATGCCAGTACTGAGAGCATTAAATAAGAGAAGTGTATTCCCAGACACATAGAAGGCAGGCATTCAACAAAAATACCTGTAATTGTTGTTAGGCCTGCCCCCATCACTCCCAATCAGAAGCGATTTCTCCTGGCTCCACATTGCTGTCATCCATATCCATTTTTCACACTGTTATATAGCTCAGTGACTCTCATCTCTCTCTCCCATGTCTCTGAGCTCCCAGAAGACACCTACCACCCCTGGCCCAGAACTGGGCACAAGGACCATGCTGGACCATTCTCTCTGGCTGCCTTAACCCCTTTCCAGACCCCACAGCCTCTAGGGGGGTCTCTGCTCCATCTCTGCTTCCTCACTGCCTTTCCATCTTTGTTCTATCCAGTTGGCTTCCATTACATTCCCTCCCCTCCCATCCCCTCCCCTGAAGTCATTCAGCCCCATCTTGCCAAGTCCAATAGCCATTTCTTGGTTCTCCTCTTCCTTGATTTGCAGCAGCATTTAGCATTGATGCTCACCCCTCCTGTGGTGGGTAACCCAGGTTTTCCTGGGTTCTCCTCCTGCCTCTCAGGCCACTCCTCTTTTTTCAGCTCCTCCTCCCTGCAACCACTAACTATTGGACACCTGGCAGCACAGCCATGGGCTTTTTTTCTCCCTAACTATATTTACTTCCAGAGTTATCTCATCCAGTCTCATCCAGGCTTAAAATATGGTCTATATACTTCTCTCTCCCTAAGCTCCAGACTCATAGATCTGACTGCCTACTCCACATTCCACTTGGATGTCTTAAAGTCAACATGGCCAAAACATTACCCTAATTTTTCCTACCAAACCTACTACTTACTACTCCCACTTCTGGCCTCTAGTCTTCTGCTAGAGTTAATAAATGGTGCTAGCACCCACTCTATTGTATAATAAAAAATTTGAATGGCTTTTGTCTGGTTCCTGGGAAGGAGCCTCTATATTCTTGAATTTCTCAAGTGATAGAGGTGTTTGTTTTTTATGAGTCCCTGGGACCACATATGAGTTTATGCTAACCAGCTAAAGCAGGATGGGGGCTGACCCCCAGAAAGACCAACTAAGGGGTTAGATGACAGGGCTTTGAGCCAGTCCCACCTCCAGGAAGGGGAGGGTAGAGAGGATGGAGATTGAGTTCACTCACTCATGCCTACAAAATCAAACACCAATAAAATCTCAGTAGCTCAGCAGAGCTTGGTTGGTGAATAATTGATGTGCTAGGAGGGTAGACAGGTCCCTAGTGGGACCCTAACAGACCTCATCCTGTGCCTCTCTTCAGTTGGCTGGTTCTAACCTGTATCCTGTATAATAAAAACTATAATTGTAAGTATAGTGCTTTCCCTAGTTCTGTGAGTCATTCTAACAAGTTATCAAACCAGAGTGGGTGTGGGAACCCACAAATTTGTAGCTGGCCCAACAGAAATGAGTTAGCTTGGGAACCCCACTTGCACCTGCCATCTGAAGTGAGGCAGTCTCTTGGGGAACCATGTTCTTTAACTGGTGGGGGTCTGTCCTAACTTTGGGTAGTTAGTACTGGATTTGGATTTTGGCACCCCAGTCGGTATCAGAATATGCCTCAGTCATCAGCCATGATTCCTCTCCTTCCCTCTCCCCTCACATGCACTATAAGAGTGGGTCCAGCCCTGGCCAGATGGCTCAGTTGGTTGGAGCATCATCATCCCTTAACACCAAAATGTTGAGGGTTCGATTGCCAGTGAGGGCACATACCTAGGTTACAGGTTCAATTCCTTGTTGGGGCATGTAAGAGAAGCAACTGATCAATGTTTCTCTCTTTCTTCCTCTCTAAGATCAATAAACATATCCTCAGGTAAGGTTTAAAAAAAAAGAGTGGGTCCAATCAGCTCACCCTTCACATGCACTCAGCATACAGGGGTCCCTTTTCCCACCTCCATGGAAGCTGTCCTGCTATAGGTCCATCCTCTATCACCCGAGTTACTGCGGCAACCTCCTTCCTGGTCTCCATGCTTCCACCCATGTGCCCAGGGGGCTTCTGTTAAGGTAAGTCAGGCCGTGTCACTCTCCTGCTTGGATCCTCACATGCCCCCATTCCATCTGGAAGGAAGGCAAAGTCCTCAATCTTTCTGATACCTCACCTCTTTCCCAGACCTCACTTCCTACCACTGGCTCCCTGCTCTGGCCCCTGCCGTCACAGGTCATCCATATTCCCCAGACAGCCCAAGCTCCCACTTATCTTAGGGCTATGCATTTCCCTTTGTCTGGAATGTCCTAGGTTCTCATTCCTTTCATTCTAGTCCTAAAGGTCACATCCTCAGAGAAGTCTCCTCTGCCCACCTTATGAAAAATAGCTCCACCCCAACCCGTCCCCTCCTCTCTCAACTCTCACTGGCTTTATTCTCCCCATAAGCCTTTATGGAACATCATACATGACTTTAATTGCTTATTGCCCATCTCCCTTAGTAGAATCACAGTTCCCTGAGGGCAAAGACCATAGCTGCTTGTTTTGCTTCTGTGTTCCCAGTACTTGGCTCAATAAATATTTGTCAAATGAATAAATATATGCTACCAAGAAAACTGGCCAGGTACAGGGAAAAGTTTCATACAAATGATGTGGTGTCCCATGGAATCTCTTGTTTTTCCGCTGGTTGTTATAGACTTATTTGCATTGATGTGGAAGGAATCACAATAGGACAATACAATTTAAACAGTTTGAGAAAGAAAAAAACATGCTTTGTTAGCAGGTAACAAACAGATGCTCTGAAAGCAAAATGTGGCAGGCCATTTACTTCAAAAGTTACTGAGAGATTAAAGACAAAGAACACTACTGAGAAAAATGAACTGAACGTAGAATCTCCTAACTTGGGTTTTAGTGTTGTTTCTCCCATTTATGAGTTTTGTGACTGAACAAGCAGAACCCTCTCTGTGAGCCTCAGTTTTGTTACCTGCGGAATGGGACAATGCTAATACCTCCTGGCTTGTGTCCCAGATTCACTGACAGGGTCCTCTGAGACCCTGAGAGGCGGATGGAGCAGACCCATCAGATGTTGTTTAGTTTACTCTTGTGTGAATCACCAGGGTAGGAAGTCCCAGGATATTTGAGCAAAAAATAAAGAGTCAATACCAACTAGATCTCTAGGAATAATGATCAATTGTCAGTCCCCCAGGGAAGGTGTTGAGAGGAGATTTTGCTGAATCAGATGAAAATGCTGAAATAAAGCTGCCATACATTGTGGGGCCAGGTTTTCACAATCATCCATCCCCTCCACAATTCCAAGATCCTGGCGACCAGCCTGAGCCCTTGACATTGGGCTTCACTCCAGTGGCTTCTTCACCTCTCTGGACCTTGAAACAGGCTGAAAGGTCCTGCCATCCCTGTCTGCTGACCTGCTGGGGTTGCCGTGAGTCAGAACCCCTCTGGAGGACTGGCAGTAGGACTACTGGGACTCAGTATGGATTGAGTTTGGCAAAATATCTCTGAAAATGTCCTCCTTTCTGCCCTTGCCTAAATCCAAAACCAGGACTCATTCCTGGCTCTCTCTCCCTTTCTGCCCCAGTCTTTACTATTATTCTTTTCTGTCCACTTCTTATCACCCACAACCACCATCAAGGCCTCACCACTTCTCACTTGAACAACTGCATCAGCCTCCTAACTGGCTCCTTTCTTGATCACAGCCATCTACTCACTCCATAGCAGCAGCCAGGGAAGCCAGGGAAAAACAGAAGTCTGTTCCAATCACTCCCTGACGATAACCCCCCAGTAGCTTCCAGATGTTCTTAGGCTGAAATCTAAACCCTTCTGACAATAGTGGCCTTGTGATGCTGTTCTTCCTTCACCTCTGGCCTTTTATCTCACCAGCACCCCCTTGCTCCCTGTGTTCTAGTGAGGCTAAGTTTCTGTGTTTCCAATGCTTCTCTCTTACCACAGGGCCTTTGTACAGGCTTTGCCCTTTGCAGAAATGCCTTTTCCCCTTATTTAGGCTTCCCTTTTCTTCACCTTCATTTTGGTCCATCATCTAACATCTATGACATGCTCAAGTAGGTGCATTCTTACACGCCTTCCAATTTTCACCTTAAATAAGCACTTCCTTAAGGAAGTCTTCTTTGAATTTACCACTCCTCTCCCCACCCCATTAGGCTCTCATAGCCAACTGGCTTCATAGCATTCATCTTGTTATAATTATTATTTTATTATCTGTTTCTCCTTCTAGGCTCTAAGCTCCACAAAGGTAGGAACCAAGACTTCCTTGCTTACTCCTCTCTTACCACTGCCATAGTCATAATAGGAACGTGATAACTTACAAAATTTTATGGATTCACCCTGGAATCATATTTGAATCTCTTATGCTCCACCTACCTCTGCAGCCTACATCCAATCACTGGTTTCCCTGACATCATCAATCTTGCCCACAGACACTTGTTGAGCACCCACTTCTCAGCTCAGCAGCAAACAGGAGGATGTGCAGACAGGCCCCCATGGTATGGTATGCCAGTGCTCTAACTGGGGGCAAGCCCAAGAGAGGGAGTGACTGACTCCCTGAAAGGGCAAGAAAAGCTTCAGGCCAGACGGTCTCCATGAATGGGGCCTTAAAATGTTCTTAGGAGTTTGCCAGGTTGAGGGTGAAGCAGAGGAAAAGGCACAGGCAAAGGCCAAAAAAAGTGAAATAGCACTAAGGACATCTTCCCAAATTTTCCTCTGGAGTTCCACTTTCATAACTTATATCTAGACCCTCATCCCAGCACTTCTGCAAAGCCACCTAACTAGATTTTTCTGCTGTATTCCCTCTAAGCTCTGTCCTCATTCTGTTCTGCCTTTACTCCAGAATCTGCTGTGGCTTCCTATTACCTTTCACCTTAAATCTAAGGTGCTTACTTGCCCCTGGATACCTATCTCACCCTCTCCCTATCTCTCCCACCCTCACTGACTTTTTTTGTTATTACCCACTGACATAATCAACATTGGTGCCCTGCTTACATTAGGTGTCTGCATTTTACCTCCTTGAGGACCCCTTAAAGGTGGGATCAATGTCTTCTTCATTTACATTCCCTTGTTCCCACTCCAGCTTCAAGCTCAGTGCTCTGCAAAATAAATGGTCACAGTCATCAGGAATAAGCTACCCCTGTTATGGGTCAAGTTGTGACCCCAAAATTCATATTTTGAAGCCCTAACCCCAGCATATCAGAATATGATTGTATGGGAGATGAGTCTTTAAAGAGATGATTAAAGTAAAATGAGGTCATCAGGGTAGGTCTAATTCAACACAACTAATGTCCATATAAGAAGGAAAGATCAGGGCACAGACAACGCAGGCAGAAAAAAGAGCATGTGAGGATACAGGGAGAAAGTGGTCATTTAAGAACCAAGGAGAAGGGCCTCAGAAAAAAACAAACTTGCTAACACCTTGATTTCAGGACTTCTGACCTCCAGAACTGTAAGAAAATACATTTCTCTTACCTAAGCCATCCAGCCTGTGGTATTTTGTTATGGCAACCCTAGCAAATGAATAACAGCCTCAAAGCCAGTTCTTTGAGAACCACAGTTCCAGCGACAGAAGACTATAACATTGACATTGGCTTTGGGGGGAAAAAAAGTTTAGAGAAAAAGAACACTTTAGAATGAAAAGTGATGCTACATGTGGCTGGCTGGCAAAATGTACACACACATACACATATTGGTGGGGGTGGAGAATTTTTTTCTTAACTAGCATTACTCTTTGTGCTAATATAAACAATGAACATTCCATTGTAGGACGTTTAGAAAATGTAGAAAAGCACAAAGAAGAAAATAAGTTACCTGTTATGTTCCTACACTTAGATATCTATTTCGCCAATTTTCTCCTTCCTTGCTCCTCTCACTCTCTCTCTTTCTACTTTGCTTACTTATGCTGCATTATACCTATTTTTAAAAATGTAGTTAGGATTAATTTTGGCAATCTGCCTTTTCATTTAGTACTGGAATATGAACATTTCCCCATAAATTATTAAAAATTCACCTCAAACATCATATTCAATGGCTGTCCAGAACCTCCCACTATCTGCATGTGCCATGGCGGGGTCTCCCAAACCTCTGCTAGTGGACATTCCTGCGGTTTCCTATTTTTAACTGATAGAAGCAGTGCTTCAACAAACATCTCTGTAGATCAACCTTAGTACCTGGCTTGGGCTATTTCCTCGGGGCAAAGTCACTAAAAGTAGAATTACTGGTTACTCATATTTTGAAATAGAATTTTTAAAAAATTCTTAAAATGTTCTACACTTTTGGGGCTGTAACAACTTCCTGATCACATATATTAAAAGATCCCCAGAGCCTATGTAGTAATTTTAGACAACTTTAAAAAAAGGACAGAGAAAGAGCAAAGAAGACCTAGATTATCTGGCTATAGTCAAGGCCACAAAGCAACATCCATCCCTGGCTACGACAAAGTTGCCCTTTGGGTTAGAGCCTGGTTACTTAGAAAGGGAAGGGAAGGAGGTGGTCTGGCTACAATTACAACATTGTGTGGGGAGGGTATGCATTGTACAGATTGGGAAACTGAAGCACAAAGTGGTATAGACACTTACTTGCCCAAGACTATACACAGTTTGGGAATGAAGCAGTCAGGACTGAAATTCAGTTTTGCCTGGTTCCAATAACCAAGGGTTTAACCATTACACAACACTGCCCTGGGGCAGGGTCTGTGGGGACAGGATGACTCCAGGACAGCTCCCAGATCCAGCCCTGATATCCTGTTCTGCTTTCTGATCTCACCGGCAAGGTGAGGTACTGGGTGTGCAGGGCTGGGAGGAGGCAGGGCTGGTGCATGCCCCGGGAGTGCATGAGCCAGCAAGGCCCACCTGACCCCACCAGGTAATGGCCTACATGCCCACGGACCATTTGCTCATCTGGATCACAAATTCTCATTGACGCAAGAACGGTACTAGAACAGCCACAGTGGTGTGACAGCCTAGAGAAGAATGTAGTAGTGTGTCAGAGCAAACATACACAAATAAAAGGAGGAAGGATAAAAGCCTGTGGCAACAAAGAGGCAAAATCGTGAACCAACTGTTCTCTGTATTTCCCAACCTTTTAAAAAAGTGATTTTGCTTTCACAGGCATATGGTGGGGAAAAAAAGTCCTTGAAGTTAGATGGGCCTGGGTTCCAATTCTGCCCATCAGTTGTGTGACCTTGGGCAAGTCACTTCACTTCTCTGAGCCTTGGTGTCCTCACCTGCGGAATGGGGATTAGCATTCTGTCTTGTTCTCAGGATGAACTGAAGTAAGAGATTCCCATCACATCTTTAGCTCTATGCCTGGCAGGGGGCAGGAACTCAGTAAACACCAGTCCCCACATAAATTAACACATTGCTGAATCCTAGAAATATAGACAGAAGTAGACAGGGTTCTGCTCTGGGAGAAGTGGAGTGTGGAGAGGGAGAAGCAATTATATCTGAGGAGGTAAGTACTTTAACAAAGGGAACAAACCAAGTCCAGATTATTTTCAGAAAATAATTTGGTTCTCTAGCTCATGATCACAGCAAAACCAGAGAAGGAGGCCACATTCGCTTTTGATAGATCTTTAATGCTTCCCTAGTATCACCTTTCATTTCTCCATCAAAACTTACCTGTCCCATGTCCCAGTTCCCTAAACCCTGCTATGTGCTGGGGTTAATCTGGTCAGATAATTTCTATAATGGACATGAGTGCCCTTGGGTTGCTAGACCACTCCAGATAGCATTTGGAAGAAAAAAAGTAACACATGCTTATTACACAAAACTTGTAAAACACAACACCCAGATTGCCCATACTCTTGTAACTTAGAAATAACCACTCCTAACCTACAGATGACATTTAGATGGGAGCTTTTAAAGCTTCCCCATCCTCTTCCAAGGAGTGACACAGATGGTGGCAACTGGGGTGCTATGACAGGCCGGTGGGGATCGGGTGCTGAGTAGGGAAGTCTCTATCCTCTCAAACACTGGAGCAACCGCTCATTCCACCTAGGAATGGAGCCAGCTCCACACACTCACACCATGAAGGACAATTTCTCAGGCGTTGCTAGGGAAGTAGTAGCCCAGGGCCATTGGCAGAACTCCCAGGCAGTCTCCCAGGCAAGGGGGCTATGTCTCCAAATGTTCATTTGCAAATAGATGGACCAGCAGTCATTAAGCTCCCCTGACAGTCCTCTGCAGGCTCCCAGGCTGGGGCCCAGCCCTCTGCATAGTTCTCTTCCTTCTCAACTCCTACCCCTGCCAAAACCTCTCATGATGGTGTTAAACAGATACTAAAGTATGGACTGATATGAAGTCTATGCAACCCACACAGGAATATTGCTCTTTATCTCAAAAGGACATTTACTAATGCAAATGCACCTCTGTTTTGGTAGCATATCACACCAAGGTAAAGATGACAACACACAGGCTCTGTTGGGGACTAGGAAGGGGGAAAGCCAAACTGCAGCTTCAGATCTGCCTCGGGCTTCCCTCCTCCCCGCTGCTACTCCACGTCCCCAGGTTTTTGGGAGTGGCTGCTGAGAGGCTCTGTGTTGGGAAGGGCATCAGGGAGGCTGAGGTGGTTGGGACAGCAGAGGTGGGAAGATTGGGAGTTTGCACAGACCGGTGGTTTGCAAACCACCAAGGGCTCTGGGGCCACTAATGGCGCTGAAGTATGTACATAGCTATGTCTGGGGATGCTGAGTCCCCCAGGTGAACCAAGGGTCTTGCTCAAACACTCACCTATGTCCTGGGCTGCTCTCAGTCTGGTTCCAGGTGCGGGAAACCTACGAGCAAAGGAGATCAGAGAGGCCCATCAGAGGGGCTTGTATCTTCTAGGTTGAAAACTGGTGGCCAGAGATCATATTTCAAATTCAATATTTAAAATTTAATATTTGAACTGATCCTAGTATTTAGAAACTGAGGGATTTCATGCAAAAGTCTCACTTTCTGACTCCTTTGGGGAGAGCTGCACCTCTGGGCCACATGCCAGCAGGATACTGATGGGTGGGAGCCAAGTGGGCTATGAATCTAGGCCCACAAGTGCTCCCCTATCCCAACGTGTCTACCCCGCACCCCAGGAGCGCAAGTGTGCAGCCCCTGCTCTGGTGTCTGCCTTGGATCTGGAAACCTGGCATGTTCCCCTTTCAGGCCTGCCTGGGCTCCCACCCCATCCCTCCCTTCCCTTTTCCTGCTCCAGACATATAAACAGAGAAGTCAGGAGGGAGAACAACACCAGGACCATCCCTTGGAGAAATCAAAGGAAAGAAGACTGAGTCAGACTCCAGACAAAGTTTGGATGGGGAGCCCTGCTACCCCCTCTCCAGAGTCCCTTTCCAATATCCCTGCTCTGCGGTGGGGGTGCTGAGTCAGACAGGGTCCTGAGGGTTTAATAAAGGACATCTTGACAAAGGTGTGGGCAAGAGGGAACCAAAAGTGAGGGTTCCTTTGCTACCACCCCTAGTCTGGAACGGGGTGGGAGGAGGAAATGATGTCCAGACCTAGGTGCAGAGAGGGCTGCATGGAAAAGACCCCTGACAGTTGTCACCTGTGGTCAAGGCATGCAGGTAGCTCAAGGTGACTCTGAGGGAGAGAGAGAGCTGAGACACTAAATATCTAAATATCTCTCCCCACTCACTCTATGTCCTGCCAGAGCTCCACACTGGTCAAAGTCAGCAAGAAGCCAAAGAAAGAGAGAGGGCTATGATGCATACAGGTCACCTCCTGGGGCACAGGGTGAGGTGAATAGGGTGGAGAATGGGTCTCAAGGGGCAAATGATGGATGGCCAGCACAATGGCCCTGCTCCTGTGCCCTCTTCACCCATAGGAGCCATATCCCTTAGAACCCAAAGCAAGGCTAATTAGGTCCTCCCAAGTGTCAGGAGCTCAGTTCCACCCCAATTACTACTAGTTGGTGCTGACCCTTCCTGAGCCTCTGTCCTGCTCACCTGAACTGAACTCGAGTTTTCTGCCCCATACTCCAGTGCCTAACCCTGTCTCCAGCACCTGGAGCCTGGCCCAGGCCCTGACTTCCCCTTACAGCCCCTGCCTATTCTCTTCTACTGGACACTTTCAAATTCCTCTCACTATGGAGGCAGGCTGTCCCCTTCCCAGAAAGACAGCCTGGCCCAGAGTTCCCAGAGATCTGGAAGCAGAGCTGCAGGGAACCCACAGGCACAAGGCTGACACAGCAGTCACAGGATGCAGGAAGTGGCCAGGAGCTGAGAGCTTCCCTCCCCAGATCTCTTCTGGGAAAAGCACTAGCCTGACAAAAGGCAGCCATGTGCAGGGTTTCATGGAACCCAGAGTCGAAGTGACCCAGGAGATCATCTGCTCTGGTACATACTTTGGACAGATGGGAAAACTGAGGCCAGGGGATAGGTGGGGCTTTCACAGGCCACACAAGCCAGAAAATGGCAGAGCCAGTGCTTTGTCCACCAGGCTGTCCCTTCCTCCTGGCCCAGGACACATGAGGGCCGGGCTGTGTCAGGATACTGATGTCATGATGTAGGCACTGTTAAGATTCCCATGTTATAGATTAGCAAGTTCAGTCCCTGGAAGTTACCTAACATGCCTTAGACTGGCACAACTGGTGAGTCTGGAGCAGAGGCAACAACACTGACAACAGTAATAATAATTAGCATTGCCAACTAGGGTGCTTTCTCCAGGCTAGCCCTGTACTGAGGTCCTCGAATACCTTATCCCATTGTTTGGCTTGTTTCACTAGAGAGTTTCTATTAACTTTTCCCATTTGGCTAAAACATGGAATATTTTTATGTGTATATATATATATGTTTATGTGTGTTTATATATATATATGTTTATGTATATGTTTATAAACACACATATATATGTGTTTATATATATATAAAGTGTCCAGTCTTATTGACGTACAACTGACATATAACATTGTGTAAGTTTAAGGTGTAAAATGTATTGATTGATATACATCATTACCACCATAGTGTTAGCTAACACCTCCATCACATCACATAATTACCATTTATTTTTTGTGGTGAGAACATTTAAAATCTACTTTCTTAGCAACTTTATATATCTAATCAGGTAAGGTTAGCCATGCGGTACTCAGGGGCCTTCTGGCTGTTTTGTTCCACATACTCACTTTCTGACCCTTTGTGGGCCTCTTCCTGATGCCTCAGGATACATGAGGCAGAAAGCTCAGAATTGGCCATCTGTCATACCCAGTACCCTTCCTGTGATGTTTAAGGGGTCTCCCTAGTCTTGGGTGGGCCTGCCTGCTCCCCACCCAGGGCCCTGGACTCCTGCGCATAGTAGCAAGGTCCTGGGCTGTGGGCCGCAAGGCCAGTGCCCTTTTCTTCCCCAGTAGGGACTGTTGGGTTGAGAGATTGATGAGTGATCTGTCCTCACTGGTGAATTTTTAATTACAGAAGAAAAGAGACCCCAGGCCCTGGCCCAAATCAAGAATTGTAGGCAGGGTGCTTCTTGGGTATCACTGACAAAAGCTGTCCATAAATAAAGGTGAATGGTTGAGATGGGAGTAATTGTTGGAAAAACTGCCAGACCCCCCAGCATGGAAAGTTCTGGAGTGACATAAGTATGAGTAAGACCAGGACTCATTAAGGTCTTGGGCAAGTCCAGGCATCGGGGCAGTGGGTATGGGAGCCTAGGGGCCATGCCAGCTGTCACTCTATGATTCTTGCCCTTCTACATTGCAGGTGACCGCACCACACACCCTGGATCCTCTTACAGTCAACAAGCTGAGAAAGGGCTGAGCATGGAGCATGGTTACCAGGCAGGGGCCCTAACCCCAGCCTTGGAGACACAGGAGAGACCGGACTCAGGTCATTGCCCTAGGAGAGCAGGATACCTGGGAGACTATCCATGACTCAGTTCTGTCTGATTTGGAAGCCAGACACAAAAAGAGAAATGAAGGCCTGGTTTCAAGTCTCTGCATCATTAACAGTCCATGTTCTCAAGCAAGTCACTTCAACCTCCTGAGCCTCAGTTTTCTCCTCCGCACAAAGGGGTTAGAAATAGCTACTGAGTGATGAAGGTAAAATGAGAAGATTCAAGGAAAACAATAAGCACTTTGCCTGGCATGCAGTGAGTTCCTGATAAACATTAACTGTGAACAAGGAAGAATAAACCACCAGGTCTGCTCTCAATTCACTTATAAACCAGTGGGGCTCTCACACTGGCTAAAAACAAAACTCACAAGGAAGAACAGAGAAGCACAGAATGACATTACAAAACACCCATGGTAAGAATTTGGGTGAGGGATCATTTTGACTTGGGGGCTACAGTCAGGGGAGGCTTCTGGGAAGAGAGGACCAGAAAAATACATCTGTAAGTGCCTGCATCTTTTGTGAGTTCAGGGACTAATCCCTTTGGTGGGAAGCCTTCCTCAGCCTGAAGTCCTCTTCTGGCAAATTGGGTGCCAGTGAGTGTATGCATCTGATTCTCAGTGGTACTACTGTTTAGTCAATAAAGTCATGAGTCATTGGCACCCACAGGCCCCAGGCTTTTCAGCTCATACCCCAGCTCCTCCAGGAACCCTCCTTAGGACTACTTCATCCACATGGACCCCACTCTTCTCATTGCCACTAGCACTCAAAGCCCAAACCACACACCCTAAAGAGCCTTCTTGCAGGGGAGGAGCCCTGGCCCCTGTTCCCTGTAAGACATTAGGCAAGTGCCAGCCACTCTCTGAGCCTCAGTTTTCTTATCTGTGAACAAGGGAGTTGGACTAGATTGGAGCTTCCCATAGTGACACTGGGGAGCAACAGTCTTTTGAGAGGCTCCTTAAAACATGACACCATGTTTCATGCTGGAGCCTCCACCTTCCTTGTAGATTTCATAACACAATGAATAAATACATCAAGGTTCTGATAAGTCCTGCAACATAGAAACCAGCTTAGTTTTGCTTGACTCAGCATTTCCTAAACTACCTTGACCTTGGAACATTTCTTTCAGTAACGTCTATTAACAGACCACAAAACTAGCATTCCTTAGAACCCACTTTGGGAGGGAATACTAGCCTCAAAGATCTCCTAGGTACCTTCATGCTCTGTCAATAAGGAGATTTAATAAAAGTCTTGGGTGTGGAATTTCATCCTCTCAGTAACTCTTCCAAAATGTCTGCTTCATTTCTGGCCAAAACATGAGGGTGCCCTCCTCCAGCTCCCACAGCAGCCTCCATGCCTGGATCTCCATCATGACAGCCCTTGCACTGCAGTTGTAGGTATGTCTCCTTCTGCAGTGAACCATAGGCATTTAGGGAGGGACCATGTCTGGACACTGATGTGTCCCATGGCTCAACAAGTTCAGTGCCTGAAACACAGTGTGTGCTCAATAAATATTTTTGAATACGGGAGTGTGGTTTACATATTTGACAAGTGGTATGGTCATGGCATATACCAAGAGGGACACCAGGTATGAATAACCTACAGGGCTCTCCTGACCATGCTTGTTAGTCAAACACCAGTCTGGTGGAAGAAAGGAAGGAGGGAAGGAAGGAAGGAATTGCAAGAACTACATGAGAGTATAACTATTACCTTCAAAGGAAAAGCACTTTCTATGGCAAAGTCCAAAGCTGTGTTTTTAACCTTTTCCCCCTCTGGGCTTTTCTGGCTTGGCTCTTCAGATCTGGAGTGGGGGTTGGGGGCTACAAAGACCATCCCTCCCCCCATGGGCCTCAGCTGGAGCCGAGGCCAAATGAGAAAGTGGGCTTTTTTGTGTCCTCAACAGAGCTGGCAGCAGTTTTAGCATTTCAAATATCCTGAAATCTGAATCCAGAATGGAACATTTTTTCAAGTAAATAATACCCTTGATGTCAGTCTTGCTGCAGCAAGCTCAACAGCCCCCAGAAACCCAGAGGTGAGGATGTGCAGGGAGCCACCAGAACACATGGGTGAATCAAACCCCAGATCTTCTGGTTCCATCCACCAGACCACCTGCCTTCCAGGGGTATGAAGATTTAGTAAGACACTTCAGGCATTGGCATATCTAAGGGGCATATTTTTTTTCTGATCATACCTGACAACGCCATAGGAAAATTCAGAAAGACCACACCCTGGGACCTCCACACTGTGTGGGCTCCAGGGATCCTGAGTCAAGGGTGAGGAGTGGTGGAGACAGGATGAAGAAGTCTCTTGGCAAAAGGTAAGATTAGAAAAGGTCAGAGCCCTCTCTGAGTGATGGGCAGCACCTGATGCCTGCTAAACTCCCTGATGGGCTGGCTTCAGATTTCCATATTGGTTTCCCTCCTCAGTCAGGATTTGAAGCAGATACCACTGGGTTTGAATTACAGAATCCGGCTGATGGCTTCCTGACCCTTCCAGGAGGCTTGCAGGGGAGGTGTGAGTTCTCAGGAGGGGCCAGCCCTGGGGCACATCCAGAGGGCTTAGAAGGGAGTGACCAGGACAGTGTCTGACCTGAAGCTTCCTTCAGGGCAATTTTCCCCTTTGGGGGCAGGACTGGCATAATGTGGAGAGCAAGGCCAATAAAATGGCATTGTCTGATTAAGATAGTATAAAGTATATAAAACAAAGTAGAGTCACTTATGTCAACTAAAATGGCTGTCAGTTAGCCATGACCCTTTGGTTCAAAAGAAAAATTACCTAAGTCAGAGTAAACACAACTGGCAAGGAGACATACTTAAGATATCTGCCCATGTGGTCAGAGTAGCCGTGTCTGCGGAGCAGGACCACCCATAGACAATCCCTGGGCAAATTCCCCACTTGGCATCAGGGGTACAAAGGCATTTATTGAAAAGACCCAGAAGGGTGGAGTACACCACTTCCAAGGTATAACAGGCAGGTTCTAGACCACTGCTGAGACAGCCAAGCCCCACACACCAGAGTGCTGCTCCATGCCACACTGATCTCCCTTGGCATCAGCTGCTGGAGGCTCTGTCCTGCTGGACTGAGGATTTCGTCTGCCCTGCTGCCCACCTGGCTCCAGAGACCCTCCTTGCAATATGCTGACAACTTGCTGACTGAGACTCTGGAACTTGGGTTCGTTATCCCCCACTGATTGCTGTGTGTGTGTGTGTGTGTGTGTGTGTGTGTGTGTGTGTGTGTGTGTGTGTGTGATGTTTCTCTTAGATTGTTAGAGTGTGAGTAAGATATTAATGTATATTGATGTTCTACTTTGAGTGAAACAGCATTCAATAAAAGCTGAGTGAAGAACATAGTCACTGTGTGTGACTCTTGTCTATTCCTTGGTGTTGGGCTGCTCAGCAGGCAGCTGGCGGAGCAGCTGTCCTGCTGACTTACAGGAAAGACTATATCATGAATACACGCTCCTGACACATCTATGCTCGGGACACTTAGGGGTGATCCTTATCCCCACCATCACCTCATAATATTGAGGCACACTGCAGGGAAACCATTCCAAGGGGAGAACCCTCAGTTACCTTGACTACCTCTCCAACACTTGCCAAGGCTAACAGGTCTTTACTGGTGGGAAGCAATGCCTACCTAGAATTTAACAACGCTAGCAGTTTGCCTCCTTTTAAAAAATTATTTTTACTGTTACTTTCTATTTATGACAGCTGTTACCATATTTTTCATTACAGTGGCAATAAGGTTAATTCTAAAATTTATTTAGGTAAAAAAAAATGTGAGCTCATTTGAATAAAGAGATTACGTACTTTTTAGTGCAGGCCAGGTGACCTAATCTACCGGTGTGGGGGGACTAATGTGAATGATTGGAGTCTTCGAAACATTCGTCCAGTCCAACCACAGATGGATACACTGAGTCCAGAGGAGAGGGGTCTTACTCAAGCCACACAGCCAGTTAATAGCAAGAACTGGAATGAAGAACTCGGGGTCAGGGTCTCCAGACTCTTTCTGCCTGTGAAGCCCAGCTGTGAACAGCTCCCTTAGTGTGGTCCTTTCTCACAGTGCAGGGGGAATCTGGCCTCATAGCTCTGCTGCCTTCAGGGTGCTGGGAGCTCTGCAGAGGCCACAACTGAGCCTTATTCATTGCTTTATCCCAGAGACAGTCAGGAAGTTGGTGATCAATGAGAATCCAGTAAAAGGGAAGGATGGGTAAATGGGGGGGTGGATGGAAGGATGGGTGGGTGGAAGGATGACTGGAGAGACAGATGGAGAGAATGGAGATGGGTGGAAACGTGAATAAATTGTTTGATGACTTAGGGAAGGCATGTTCAACCTTTGGCATCTCTGGGCCATAAAGGAAAAAGAAGAGTTGTCTTTGGCCACACATTAAATACACAAACACTAATAAAAACAGAAAAAAAATCTCATAATGTTTCAAGTAAATTTACAATTTTGTGTTGGGCAGCATTCATAGCCATCCTAGGCCACATGCAGCCCATGGGTCACAGGTTGGCCACCCCTGATTAGGGTCTCTGTCCTCCTTTCACCCACCCAAGGGTACTTCCATTCTGTTAGAGAACTAGCAGAATTTCTCTAAGACAAAAGAATTAATGGTTAAATTTCAGATACCACAATAGATTGGTAGAGACAATCTTCCCCGTCCCCATTTTGCCAAGTGAGACCTTGAAACAAAGGTGAGTGACACTGGCCAGGAAGCCCAGAGCCTCTGCTTCTCATTTTGTTTCTGAAACTCACTCTCTGACTTTGAATAAACTCCCTCCCTTTCCTGGGTCTCTGTTTCCCCATATGTAAAACAAGGGGGTGAGTCAAATGAGTTCTACTACTTTAGTATCCTGTGGCCATTGCAAGGCCTTCCAGAGGCCAAAGCCTCCCCAAGCATCCCTGATGCTGACTGTAGGCGCTGAATCAGTTGGATTTGGCTTCTGCAAAGTGATATGCTGAAGGCAGCCAGTCAAGCCACCCCCTAAGAACAGAATTAGCAAGGGGTTCTGTCTTGCTCTGCCTTTGGAACCAGTGTATACAAAGAAGAAAACATCAGAATGGCTGGGACATGAGGTCTAGTCCCCAGTCTCCTAAATGATATACCTCTTTGTATATAAAACTGCCATGTACAGTGTATGGACAAACCAAAGGCGAGAAGACAAGGGAGGGGCCAGAGGGAGAGGCTTAGAGCACAGGCTGCTGGGTCGGCCAGTCCTAAATGCAAATCCTGCCCTTGTCATTTCTTAGCTGTGAGACCTCGGGTCAGTTCTTCCCATCTCCCTGAGCTTCCTCATCATCTTCTAATACGGGGGATATAGTAGCTCTCCACTTTATTGGATGGTTGAGAGAACTGAAGAAAATGTACATGGTTGGGGGCCCTACAGATGTTAGCTCATCATCCTTCTGTTTGTGAACTGCCAGAGAGAGCCTGGATCTTGTCCAATAGGATTTTCCCCAGTGGACAGCACGGGGATGGATGTTTGCTCACCTACTAAGTGTTTATTGAGCACCTACAATGCTCTAGGCCCTCTCCTCTGCTCTGGGAACTCAGTGGTGAGGAGAGGCAAACCCTAGTGTCTGACCTCACAGCGTTTAACATCTAGGAGAAGGGGTGAGAAGACAGTCATTTACCAAGTGGTCACTCAAATAAATGGAAAGTGTCAGGTTTCATAAAGAGAAAAGTAGGGTGGAGTGGGGCTGCACTACAGCGCCATTTGTTCCTGGACAGGGTCATCAGGGAAGTGACTTGAGTTGAGACCCAAAGGATGTACAGACTGTGATCAGGCGAAAGTGTTGGAGGTTGGGGATTGGGTCACAAAAACAGGTTTAGCAGGTACAAAGGCCCTGTGGCAGGAAGCACACAGCACATTCAAGGCTCTGAGAGGAAGTCAGTATGGCTGCAGCAGAGAGTGAGGGATAATGTGATGTCAGGGAGCCAGGGATGCTGGAGATGTGGGCAGGGGCCTGACTGCCAGAGACTCATGGGTCTTTTTCTTTGTGTGTGCATGTGTGTGCACCTTCATGGGAAAAACGGGAAGCCAATAAAGGGCATACAGTGGAAGGGTGAGAGGTCGAGTCACTGTGATGTGGAGAATGGATGTAGAGAACCCAGAGGGAAGGATGAGAGCAGTGAGGCAGCCATGTCACTGTCCAGGCAAGAGACAACGGTGGCCCAGATAGGGTGGTGGCAACAGAATGGACAGCAGACAGGAACAGCCCTCGTCTAAGCTTTGGCATATGCAGGAAGCGATGCCTGTGAAATCCACTAGGACTCCCCTGTCCCCTTTCAGTGTGGTCCCTAAGGCTGTAAAGCTCAATCTCAGCCCCATGGACCAAGGCAGGCCTTCCCCAGAGGCCTCGGCACAGGACAACTGCCTTGGAGTATGATGTCCATGCAATAGTTAAGACGACTGCAATGCTTATCCACAGACTTCATAGTTCACAACCACCTTTCACAGCCTTTATCATCTTTGACCCTCAAAGCCACTATCAAGATGAGAGAACTCCAACCCCCAACCTCTTTTGTGACTCTCTTTTAAAGAATAAAAATAATAATAATCATAATAACTTTGTGTTTCTGTATAAAGATACCTCATTTCATATCTCCTGTTGACTCATTAACATTGAACTCATGACCAAAAAGCACTATAATGCATGCCTGAATGAAGCTCATCGAGCACACTTATTTTCTCCGTAAGATACATCATAGACTTCTTGGCTTAGAGCACTAGACAGCACTGCATTTGGGTCACTTTAAACAGCAAAATCAACAACAAAAAGTGCAAAACTGAGGGGGGAAAGTGGTACCAAGTAGAGTGCAAAACAGCATACTTGTTTCCATATAAGAGCTGAGGCTAGAAGGCAGAGTGACACCTCATCTGATCTCAGCTGGGAACTTGCACATTGGATGACTCAAAATTTTCACTGCCCTGCACACATTTGCAAAGGACTGTGAAAGCACCGTAAGTATGGATTTGGGGTTACATATAAACTCAGTAAGTAGGAGAATTTAATAAGTGCCATGGAATCTCTGAAGAAAGACAAATAAATGTATTTACCATTCATTTGTTGATTTGACACATTTTCATTGAGGGCCTCCCACGTGCCATTTGCCCTTCGGGTACTGGGGGTGCAGAGCCTGATCTCATGGGGCTGAGCATGTGCTACATATCAGGGACTGTGTAGCTTTGCCACATGCATTGCCTTGCTCCACCATCCCGTGGTAGGGACTTATTTTCTGGAGGAGATGGAGTCCCAAATGGGAGGTGGCCCAGGAGGGGTAAAAAGCAGAGGTGTTTCTAACAGTCTAGTTCCGCACCCCTAGGCACATCCTCATTCTAAATACTGATTTCATACCAGATATCTTAAAATCCTGTTCATTTCCCCCTTCTTGCCCACTAAGCAGTTCAGCTCACAGACTATATTAATCTGTGGCATAAATTAATTTAAACAAAATATTGCCAAGCAATGCAAAGGCAGAAATCCTCTTACAACCCACATGCAATCAATGCTGTGCATGAGGGAGGGTTGAGCCTTTTAGTGGCTGATGCTAAACACCCCTGAATCCTGGAGCAGTGAGTTCAGGCCTGGGTATAGGATGAGCCTGAGAGCAAAATGACCATTTGCCATGGTGGGGGTCTGGATTTCATTGTGAGCCTCTGGATCATCATAGATGACAGAGGATAGCCCTTAAGTGCTAGACACTGTTTAGTGAAAACCAGCCCCAAAGACTGCATTTAAGACTTTATAAAGCAACTTCATATCCATTGGATGATTCTATTTCCCTCCAATGGAGAGGTAGGCAGTGCTATTAGCCCAGTTTAGGGATGAGAAAAGCGAGGCTCAGGGGAGGAGGAATTACTTGGCCCTTGTCACACAGCTGGGCAGGAGGCAGAGTGGGGATTTGATCCCAAGTCTTTTATTTACCAATGGCACAGTCTTTTAATTACTTCCCAGGTTGGAAAAGAATGATTTATTCCTTTAAGTTGACTAATTCCAAGTGGAAAAATGTGTTTCAGAGGAATAAAGATGCAAAGGAGGAAGTAATGGTTACTTGAAGAGACCCTAAGTCAAGTGGATTATTTTTGCAGCCCAGCCCTGCCATTTATCAGCTGCATTTCCTGGAGCAATTTACTTCTTTCTGTGTCTCAGTTTCCTCATCTGTAAAACTGTGGAATAGTAGTACCTTCTTCTGAGAGTGGGTAGAAGGAGTAAATGAGTCAATACTTGTAAATTGCTTAGCACAGAGTTTGCCACGAAGTAAATGCTATGTAATTAGTTGTTAAAATTAAAAAAATTAACCTGGGCATAAATCAGAAGGGGAAAGCAATTGCCAAATCTGTTGCTATCCCAAATTTTATATTCCTTAATTCGGTGAACCACATGTTGATTCGTTGTAATTAATATTACTGTGAATAGCCAAATGACAAGTCTGCCTTTCCTACCTATAGGAACTTTAAGTAGAAATAGAGTTGTCCTACAACTCTGCATGTAAATATTGTTAACCCATTTTATAGATGAAGACTCCTGATGCTCAGAGAGGTGAAGTGACTTGCTCAAGGTCACACAGCTGGTAAGTGGCAGAGTCAAGAATCAAATCCAGTTCAATCCAGCAGCAAGGCCTATGCTGTTAATCACTCTGCCTCCCATTTAATCAGTGACACCCAAACTCCTGCTGATACTGGCTCCTGGAGGGCCAGGCTTTGGGAGAGAAGGTCTTTCCCAGGGTCTGTGGACCCAGAGGGACAGATCACATAGAATGAGAACCCTCTGGCCCCTCCCCTAGCCCTAATCAGGGCCTGGCAGCTCGGGGAAAAAACCTGCATCTCCAAAAACCATGAATGATGGGCTCTGCCTGCCTTAAAGGGGAGGCATTGGGTTCCTGCATTCTGAGCCAGAAGGAACAGAAATGGCTCCATGTCCAATGGCTCCATGTCAGACACAGCTGCAGGACTAAAACTGCAGGACACTCTTCAGAAGGTGCTAGAAAATTTAACATGACTTGCTGTTGATTTCCCAGTTTGTTTCTTATAAAAGAAGTTTCTGGAGGGCTGTATTTCTCACTCTACACAGTTTCAGCCACAAGCTAAAATATTGTTCAACATACAGAAGAGAGAATGGACTTTGAAGTTAATGTGAGGCAGGTCCATGAGGTCCCCTGCCTGGGTCAGGAGATTTGGGCTCAGCCACTATCTATCTTGCTGTGTGACCTCAGGAAAATCCTGTCCTCAGTGTCTCCTGAGCAATGGGCAGCAGCCAGGGGTTGAATCCAGCCTGCAGATGATTTTTTGTTGTTGTCTTTGAAAAAAAATTTAAAATTAGGAAAATTACATAGACAAGTGCAGATTTCTGAATTTTCTTAAAAATGGGAATACCTGGCTCTGGGACCCCATGCTCCCACAAGGTGAGCTGTTGTTGGCATCAAGTGTGACTGTTTCCTGACACAATGAGATGGCACCTGGATCCTTAATGAATCAGCCTGGGACCTTCCACTACTAGGTGCTGATTATTTTAGTACTTTTAGTTATATATTCTGTTACTTGCAGGCAAAATGCTCCTTCCTGGTGCAAAAGGCAACTGAGGCGATGTGACTTGCTTATAGCCAACTCACTGTTATCTGCCAGTGGTGGCTTCATGGTAAGACCCTGGTTTCCATGGTTTTAATATCTATCATAACACTGTGTCCCCAGGTGACTCTGCTGGGGCCACGTCCAACTCAGCCTGGGAGACATCCTCAGGGGTGGCCTCCAGGCCAGTGCCCAAACCACAACCAACTAAAAAATCTCCCCAATACTAAAACTAGCCCCTAAAACCTTCTCTCTGTGGCCTTGAGGAAACATGTTTTTTGGGGTCACTATGACATAAAGAAAATATAAAGTGCTTCATTGGGAGCCTCCAATCATAGGTTTTGAGGGCTTAGAAGGCTCAGCACAGGCCATTTGGAAAGATGGCCTGTCTTCATAGAAGAAGACGATTGTCTTTTGTATCCTAAGCCCATGTCAGACCAGCCAGGCCATTCAACCCAGAAGGACCTTGTTCCCCAAATACCTCTTCTGTGAGCCCCTTGGTGCCAAGAATGCCACATGAGCAGGTCATGCCTGTGGTGTAAGGTTTTGCCCTCTGCCAAAACAAATTGCTCTACTTTCCCAGGAATGAACTTCAGATCACTTAGTCAAGGGGCAGGCTTGGTCAGGGAGCCCTGCTAGTTGTGGACCCAGGTCTTTTGTCAGGAAGCTGGGAGGTTTCAGTTGGGTGTGTAATGGAGACACAGAAGCATGTTTGTCAGTTTGAGTCTGGCATAAAGGAAAGGGCGATGACCCTTCCATGTGGTTTCAGGATGCTTGCATGGAAACTAGAGGGGGACAGGCCCTGTATAACATAGGGCAGGACCTTCCAACACTCACAAGATCAGACGGTGAATGTCCACAGATATCAGCAAGTATTCACTAGCCCTGGTGTGCAGGAGGCAATAGGGGGTGGTGGGGACTGTGGGGGCTTGCAGAGTGGCCACCACTAAGCTCAGGATAGCCTGAGCTTCTAAATTTTTAAGAGAAGTTGGAAATCCAGGTTTTTCCATGACATCTCCCAATTTAGGGGATGGGGTAAGTAATTACAGTTTAAAACAGTAGGCAAGATAATGTAGTAAACACAAAATTAAACATGTGGTCACAGAATTAGCCTGCAGACCTCCCAGTTTGGAGGCTCTGATTCAGAGTTTCAATGGTTAGAAGTGTTGCAGGCCAAGTAATCAGGAAGCAGCTCCACAAACCATATGTAGTTCCCTTCCTTCCACTGATGACATCTGAGAACACCAGACAGTACAATTAACTCTCTGGTTGTGAGGTGTGTGCACACAGTGGTGAAGTTTCTCCATCTCACCCTTGTACCATTTGTTCCTGTATCCTGAGACTCTGAAGCCCACCTGTGCCTTCCCCCTGCTCTCTCTGTGTTCTGAGCACTGGGCATTATAGGGACAGACAAGAATCAGAGGCTGCTCTCTAGTGTAGTCTGCCATGATTTAGCCCTGGTGGAAAATTCCACCAGCTCCTCTTTGGTAGCATTTTGCATGCAGCGACAGCACAGCAGCCACAGGCATCCTTCCATAAAGCCCTGTTCTTCCTTGACAAGGATGCACCCTCTCGGTCACCCTCATCAATTTCTGCCAGCTTTGCACTGACCAGGAAAGAAAGGCCAGCCTCTGTAAATGGTCCCCAGGGGGTGTTTTACTAAACTTCTCTGGCCTCAGCTCAAAGAGATTCCTGATGGCTGGGAAGTTGTGGGGGTGGCTGTTAGAGTTACTCCCAGGTCTTCCTGCTGGCTTCCTTGAGACATGGGCAGGAGTGGAGGACCCCTTGGAGCCACCCAAATCAGTGCTCTGGGCTTCAAAACTTGCACAAGTGTTCAGAGACACAAACTATACCACTTAGCAACTGGGTGACTTACCACAGCTCCAGCCTCTAAGAAGGGTTTAAAAGTTCCCTGCCTGCTGATCCCATGGGGGGCAGGATATGGATGAGTCTGGTGTGGAAGTGCTGTTCTAGTCTAAAGCCTAATTCCTCTTCCTGTGGACCATGAGGGCTCTCCTGGCATCAGTTCCATCACTCTTGCCAACACAGTGACAAGTTGCTTTGCTCACACAAACACTCCCTGCCTCTGAGTGCCAGGGACCTGAAGATAAGAATGTCAGGTGACAGCAGGGGAGCCTGGGCCCCCTGGGAAAATGCACAGGTATGGTCTTGAAGGGCTGCCTCATGCCCACATCACCTTTCTGGGCTGGAGAAGGCTAGGAAATGAGCTCACTCAGGCAGAGGAGCTAAGTACCTAAGACCCTGGGGAGATTAGGAATAACTTCTAAAAACAGAGATTGTTCTAAGAAACAGCTAGTTCATTGCCTCCCTGATTTAAACTGCTCAGGAGACTTCTACCTCCAGCCAAGATGGAGTAACAAAGACCAATTAACCCTCATACCTGCAAATAATTAAAAAATGGGCAAAACACACAAAACAATAATCTGTTTGGACATCAGATGATGATGATAAGTGATAACAGAGATGGGATAAGAGGTGAGCCCAGTGACTGTCTCAACTTAATTGCCTTAGGAGCATTCCTGGCCACTGCTCAGGGGTGGAAACCCAAGGGAAACCTAGTGAACTCCTCCAGTTGAGGGGATAGAACTGAGAGTCCAGGACAGATAACTAGAGAGATGAGAGCAATGAAGAGAGAGATTTCTGGGGGTCAGCAGAGGGTCTGTGTGTGAAGAAACTACCTAAGACTAGGAAAAAAGCCACCCAAAAGAATTCAAGGAACAAACCCTGGCACTCAGACAGGGCTGGGAGTAGTGCCTGTTGCCACTGGTCAGACAGGCAAACCTCAGGATTCGTGGGACACTGAATCAAGTATTCACAAGGGTCTTGCCTGAGTAGAGGGGAATAATGAGCCCTACACTGAGCACTGCTCTGGTCCCATCTAACAAATATTGAAAGCCAGACCCAAAAGGATCAACCTGCTTCTAAGTACCTTAACTGCATCTCAGACAAAGGTTAAGAATATTGTTAGGGATGCAAGATATCTAGTGCCCAGCAAAGTAAAATGCAGTGTCTGGAGTTCAATTAAAAAATGATCAAACATGCAAAGAAGAAGGTAATTACAATCATAATGAGAACATTGATCAATCAAAACTGATCCTGAATTGACCAGATGTTAGAATGAGCAGATAAGGACACAGCAACAGTTATTATAACTGGATTCCATATATTCCAAAAGTTAAGGAGAGATGGGGAAGATATAAAAAAGATAGGTTGAACTTTTAGTAATGAAAAACACTACAATGTGTAAAATTTAAAAAAAAATAGAAACACTGGATGAGATCAACACCAGACAGTGTGGAAGAAAAGATTAGTGAACTTGAAGACAGCAACAGAAACTAAAATGAAACACAATGAGAAGAGAAAATAAAAAGCTGAACAGAGCATTGGTGAGCTGTGGGACAATGTTAAGTGGCCTCACATATGTTCAGCTGTAGTCTTCACAGGAGAGAAGAAAGGGAAGAGTACAGAGAAAAATATTTTAAAAAGTAATGGCTGAAAAATTTCCAACATTTAATGAAAACTATAAACACACACACCCAGGAAGCCCAAAGAATCCCAAGCACAAGAAATGTAAAGAATACTATACCAAAGTTCATCAAAATAAAATTTCTCAAAATAAGGGATAAAGAGAAAACATTAAAAACCACCAGAATAAGAGACACATTACACAAAGAAAGATAATGATGACAGAGTTCTCATCTTGGTGAGCAAAGTGAGAAGACAGTGGAGCAACATCTTTAAAACACAGAAAGAAAAAAAAAACCCTGTCAACTATCAGAAAACATATCTTTCAAACAAAGGCAAATAAAGACATTTCAGACACACAAAATCTGAAAGAGTTCATTGCCAGCAGAGTCTGACTCTAGGAAATGTCAGTGGAAGTCGTTCAGACAGAAGGAAAATGATACCAAATGGGAATATAGGTCCTCACAAGGAATGAAGAGCACTGGAAATGGTAAATACATAGGCAAATATAGAAGATTAAAAAATTATTCAAAATGTACGTGGTCAAGCAGACACAATGAAGAGACAGAGATTGTCAGATTAGACTAAAAAAACACAACTCTATGCTGGTTACAAGAAATGCACTTCAACATAAAGATAAATATGTTCAAAGCAAAAAGATGAAAAAGAGGTATTCATGCTAACACTAGTCAAAAGTTGGAGTGGCTATATTAGTATCAGACAAAGTGGATTTCAGAGCAAAGAATATTAGCAGGGAAAAAGAAGGCCATTTCACAATGATAAAGGTGTTGTTCATCAAGAGGACAAAACAATGCTAAATGTTTAAGCTCCAAAAAGATAGTTTAAGATATATGAAGCCAAAACTGATGGAAATGCAAGGAGACATAGGCAAGTCCACAATCATAGTCAGAGATTTCAATACCGCCCCTGCCCCTGATAATTAATAGAACAAGGGACAGAAACAGGAGAAAACTTTTGCAACCTTAGGCCAAGATCTAGGCAAATATTTCTTAGATACACCAACAAAAGCACTATCCATGAAAGAACAAAATTGATAAATTAGACCTCATCAAAACTTAAAACTTCTGTTCTTTGAAAGATACTGCTACAAAAATAAAAAATTAAGTCATGGACTCAGAGAAAATATTTGCAAACTATATATACCTGCTCATGGACTTGTATGCAGAAGATATACACAACTCTCAAAATTAAATAATAAGAAAACAGCCCAATACAAAATGGGGGAAAGAATTGAGCAGACACGTCACCAAAGAAGATGTATGGATGGTAAATAAGTATTTGGAGGCAGTGTCAACATCATTAGTCATGAGAGAAATGCAAATTAAAGTCACAGTGAGATACCACTACCCAGTATTCGAATAACTAGTATTCGAAGACTGCCAACACCAAGTGCTAGTGAGGCTGTGATACACCTGGAGCTCTCATAAACTGTGGGTAGGAATGTACGATAGTACCACTACTTTGGAAAATAGTTTAGCAGTTTCTTGAAAGTTTATTATATACTTATAGTATGAGCTAGTTATTCTACTCTTAAATATTTGCCCAAGAGAATGAAAACATATGTCCACACAGAGATTTGTACACAAATGTTCATAGCATGCTTATTTGTAATACTCTCAAGGTAGAAGCAATTCAATGGCCCATCTGCAGGTGAATAAACTATGGTATATTCCAAATGGAATACTATTCCATTGGGATCAAAAGAAATAAAGTATTAATATGTGGTATAACATATCCATGGAGGATATGAATATTAAAAATAATTACTTGTACATTGAGTGAATGAAGTGAGCTGCCCCCCCTAAAAAAAAGAAAAGCAGAAAATGTATGATTCAATTTATATAAACTCCTAAAAAGTGTAAATTAACTTATGGTGACAGAAAGCGGATCATAGTTCGTTGGGAAGGGGGGACCAGGAGGTGGTAGGAGGGAAGGGGTGATAAAGAGACAAGGGGAAACCTTTGGGGGTGATGTATATGTTCATTATTAATGTTGGTGATAGTTTCATTGGTATATACACATGACAAAACTTAAACAAAACGAACATTTCTTTGGGTTATCTGCATAGCTCTTAAGGTGAAGACCAAATTCCTATCAGACTTTACAAGACCCTGGGAGGGCAATTTGTCACTTACTGCCCTCTCCAGCCTTACCATGGCTGCTCCCTGTGCCACCCTCACCCCAGCCTCCCTCACCTCCCCACCCAACCTCAAATGCCAGCCTCCAGCTTCACTCAACTTCTACTTCCTCAAGGTAGCATATTCAGTCTTATCTCCAGGCTTTTGTATCTGCTGTTACCTCTACTAGGTACACCTTCCCACTTCCAAATTCACCCAGATAATTCCTGCTAATCCTTCAGTTTTGGAAATCCCCATTAGGTAACCCTCCTGGACTAGACCCTCAAGTTTATCAATCTATATTAAAATAACCTGTCATTTGATCTTTCATATCAGGTTCTCAATCAGTACCTGTTGATTAAAATAACCTCAGCCCCATGCCCCCACCTCCCAGATGATGCACCCCATAAGGGCAGGGAGCAAGTCTGGACAGATTATCTTGGAATCCCCAGCACCAAGCCCATACATAGAGAATCTTCCCGACCCTATTCTAAGTATGCAGCAAAGATTAACCCATTTAATCTTCACAGCATGTTTCCAAGGTAGAAACTATTATTCTTTTTCCAGATGAGAAAATTGCAGTTCTAGAGGCTGAGTAACTTGCTTAAGTTCACATAGCCAGAATGTGGTGCAGCCAGCACTCAAACCAGGTGGACTAGCTCTTAATGACAGTCCTGTGCTGCCTATGAAATAAGTAAATGAGAATTGCAGAAGCTTTAAATATTAGACATCAGAGTAGTTTTGGAGTCATCAAATTCAACCTCTTGATATGCCTTGTGGTTCTAGGGGAGGGGCCTGTCCCCCTGTCATGCTGGATTGGGCACCAGGGACAACTAATCATTTCATCACACCACCCTGGCTATTGGTTAGTAGTTATCACAGGACCCAAGCTTGGCTGATTGAGCTCAACAAAACCTAATTTCAAAACTATTGCTAGAGTGACAGGGTAAAGGGCTCTTGCTTTCTTCTGGGGTCTCTGAGGTGGTGTGACATAAGCTTAGAGCTGCTGTGGGCCACCTTTAAATATCATGGGGAGATGCAGGAAAAAAATCAGAGCTTACAGGTAGAGGCAGATAAATTGATGGGAACAGAGTTGGTGCCCCCTGGATCTAGCCTTGCCTGAAGCTGTACAACTTTACGTGTGAGAACCTTATACTCCTTTAAAAATTTTTACAATAGTCAAAATTGAACTCATGCAACTTACAACAAAAATGATCAAAGACAAGACAGGGTACTACTAACATAAATTAATGCCACGGGTCACTGAACATTGTAATAGAGGCCACAAGAACCTCAAAATTTCAGAGCTGGAAGGGATCTTAGGATTCTAAGTGTGTATTATGCTAATCACTATACCTGCTACAATATCAGGGCCATTTGACTCAAGAAGGGTGTTTTCTAAACCAGTGTTAAGCCCTGCACCCCCATTTTCTCCTCACACCCCCTGGGAGACACACTGGTAGTGCTCAATGATGGCTGTTCAGAGTCTACTTCAATCACACGAAGGGAGTGCCCGGGAGATGCTGCTGTGCCATCCGTGTTTCACAGATGAGAAGCTATACTAATGGAGGAGCTGGCAGAAACCCACATTTCACATCCTCTTCTCAATGACCTTCCAGATAGAAAGGATGAGTGAAGGGGCAGCTTCAGGGCCAGAGGCCAAGAGAGAAACTTTGGAAACAACCTCTGACTATTGTGTTTGTCACCAACGCCTACTTGGGAATAAATGAGGACAGAGAAGCATCATTTTCTCATCCAGATATATATCTTGGGGGTAAAGAGGATGGTCCTCATCTTGCTTACATGGCAGTAGAAGGAATTTGTCCAAAGCCATACATCCAGGACCTACAAGACCAGTACACCTTCTAACACACCCAGATAAAAAAAGTGAGAGCTAGAAATTAACATGATAATAGGAGTAAACAGTAAAAAGATTATTGAGCATTCACCTTGGGGTAGCCACTGAGGTGGATCTTTCAGATATGGTGTATAATTTTGTCCTTGCCACACACTAAGCAGAATTTGCACGGATGGGTCAAATGAGAGACTTCAATGCAGGTAATATTTACAAGCTGTGGTCCCCAGGAAGGATGCTAAGGCAGCCAAAGGCTAGCAGTTGGGTACAATGTTGCTACCTTGCCTAGGCCTAAAGGGACAAGTAGAAGGAAAGGTGTCACTGGAGCCCAGTGATGGCTGGAGACGTGGTGGAAGCCTAGAAGCAGAGAGGGACTAAGGTAGAAATTCTACTTCCCTTTTCTTCTCTGACCCTCCCATCTCCTACTGGTGCCTCCCACTGGCTGAGCCCAAGCAAAGCTGGAGGACAGAGGAGCTCAGGAGTATAATCTCTGGGGGTCAACCTCCCACATCACAGAGCACAGGGGAGAGTGGATCTGTGTAGAAGGACTTGCTGTGAAGGTGGAGAATGATTTGACCATTATGCCAGAGGTTGGGACAGAAGAACTCAGGTGGCCCAAGGGGAGAAGACAGTATAGCAGCTCCTCTGAGAATTTCCTTCTGTCTTCTCTGTCAAGGAGAATCATCCTCAGGCTGCAAACTCTGAAGAGAGGGCATGGGAGTTGGTAAGGGCATGGTGTTGGCCTGGAAACACTTGGTTTCTCTAGGGCTCATCCTGGGGAATTGTGACATGATCTCCCAGTGGCTGTCTGGGGTCTGAGGAACTGTGGGAAGGCCAGAAGGCAGGAGAGGCCAGAGGCTGCAGGAAGATAGCAGTGACCTTCCTGGAGATTCCTGGGGGGCTCAGCAATGGAGGGTGAGAGCTTATCACCAAGAAAGAAGGGGTATAAGGCCTAGATGTCCTCAGCTTGCCCGACCCCCAGTCCCTGCCTGAAATATCCTGTCTTCCACTGTTTCTTCCAGGGCTCTCTGAACAGAGAAACAAGAACAGTGTGGGGGCTTGGTGTCTTCTGATGCTTTTGAGGAAATGTTGTGGAGAGAAGGACCAGGTCATAATACAACAGAGGGATTCAGTGTTTGGATGACCAAATGAATTTGGAAGTGTCAACCACATGTTTCTGTTCTCCCACTTCAACCTGCTGATCAGTGACCTGGATAAGAATGTTAATGGCTTCCTGACCAAGAGTGTGTGTATGTGACCCACAAGGAAGGGAGGAACGGGGAACCCGTGGGGTGAAAATCAACCTCACAGTCTCAACTGAATTCAGGGCAACTAACAACCTTGG
Source organism: Phyllostomus hastatus (assembly GCF_019186645.2). Lineage (NCBI taxonomy): Eukaryota > Metazoa > Chordata > Mammalia > Chiroptera > Phyllostomidae > Phyllostomus > Phyllostomus hastatus. Next base: position 4,593,463 of record NW_025333643.1, on the reverse strand, counting down.
GACCACAAGTGAACAAAAGGAAACACACAGAAATGGAGCAGGATCCACTACAAGAGGGGTACAAGTGAAAGATGAGACAACATTGTTTTTGCAGACAATTGTTAGCTTTAGTCAAAGCTGGAATACTGCAGCCAAGAAAGTGAATCTCATGTTGTTGCACTTGTTGACTAGGAAGGCAGTGTCCTGACCTGGGATTGCAAACTCAGGCCCTCTAGGGGCCAAGTAGATGGTGAGTCAGAAAGGATGCTTGGGGACCACAGCAAGCACACAGGCACAGTGCCTGGCCTGTATAAAACTCAGCAGAGACCTGTGCTCACATATCATCAAAATAATCCATGTCTTTGCTTAAAGAACACAAGATTTTTCATGACACAGGAGGCCCACTCCTCTGAAAATTATCATGGCAGATATGCATAGAGATTTAACTAAAAAGAGATACAGCATGAAATAATGCCTGAGGCCAATCTGTTTTGAGTACTTGCCATGGTGAGCTGGGTGTTTCACACATGTGACTGCAGAGGATCCCTGCAGCACCAGGGTTAGAGAGGGAAGCGGCTCTGGTCCCCCCTGCTCCCCACACCACCTGTGTATGAAGGGGGCCTGGTAATGTGTGTGGTCACCTGTGCCAAGATCTTTCTCTCTAATGCAATTTTCCTTTAATAGGAACCACAGATCCTTAGAGAAATGGCTGACTGCAGGGCTGGGTTCAAAGTGAGCCAGGAGGAACATCTTGTTACGCCAGAAGGTTAAGGAGGTAGTTAACCTCCCACACATACAAAACAAGGAAGGAGGCCTGTCACAAGGCATGAATGTCAGCTTGCAGGGGCTCCCACTGGCCAATTCTGAGATGATTTGAGCACCAAAATAATTAAATACAGTCATGAATTATAAGGCACTGAGGGGAAAACAGTAATTTGGGAATTCACATAGAAAAAAATGATAAATCAATGAATCATGGGAGGAATGGGTCATGGCTCTCTTGCTTAGAGAGCCATGACCTGCCTGGTCAACACAGTGACAGTGCTGGAGTTGCAAAGCCAGCATTTGGAAACCATCATAGTAAAAATGTATCAGGCAAGCGCTATCAATGGATACTAAGTCTAGAGCAAAGGGTGGAGGAGCTGGATAATTACATGGTCTTTGAGTGTCTCCCACAGGTTGGAAATAAAATAGTAAGGATACAGTAGAGGAATCAAATGACATGTTGCCAGCTAATCAAAATTAATGTCTCCAGTGTGGAGCTCATGGGCATCATGTACCTCTAGGCTTGATGTCCTAGGAAGGACAACATTGACTACCAGGGGTGCCCAACCTTTTGGTGTCTTTGGGCCACACTGGAAGAAGAAGAGTTGTGTTGGGCCACACATTAAATACACAAACACGAACAAAAACTGATGAGAAAAAAATGGTTCTGTGTAAATTTATGATTTTGTGTTGGGCCACATCCATAGACATCCTGGGTCACATGTGGTCATGCATGCCACAGATTGGACACCCCTGGCTAGGCAGTACTCTGCCTGAAAAGGCATAACTGGAAGCTAATCATGAGGAAGTTTCAGACAAACCCCATGTGAGGAACATTCTATAGAAAAATGAAGGCACTGTATTCTTTGAAAATTTTCAGTATGATAAAAGTCAAAGGAAGGTTGGGTAAATGTTCCAAACTAAAGAAAGCTAAGGAGATATAAAAACCAAATGCAATATTTGACCTTAGGCTGGATCCTGTACTGGAGGGGAAAAGATGGGTCACTTGGAAAAATTGAAATAGGGCAGCAAATTAGGTAAAGAATTATAGCATACACCAAAAGTACAAGCAATAAAAGAAAAATAGATACATTGGACTTCATTAAAATAAAACTTTAGTGCATCAAAAGATATTTTCAAGAAAGTGAAAGGACAACCTACAGGATGGAAGAAAATGTTTGCAAATTATCTGATGAAAGTCTAGTATACAGAATATATAAAGAACTGTTACAACTAATAACAAAGACAACCCAGTTCAAAAATGGGTAAAAGACTTGAACAGATGTTTCTCTAAAAAAGATATACCTGTGGTTCACAAACACATAAAATGATGCTCAATATCATTAACCATCAAGGAGATGCAAATCAAAACCACACTTCATTCTCACTAAAATGACTCTAACAAATAAGCAAACAAAAGTGGAAAATAATACACGTTGGTGAGGATGTGGAGAAATTGGAACCTGGGTACATTGTTGGTGAAACAGATTGTGCAGCTGTTGTGGAAACAGTTTGGCTATTCCTCAAACAGTTAAACATAGAATTTCCACCTGACCCAGCAATTCTACTGATAGGCATAGGCCCAAAAGAACTGAAAACAGGTATTTAAACAAATATATGTACATACATCTTCATAGCAGCACTATTCACAGTAGCCAAAAGATAGAAATAATCCAAATGTCGATCAATGGATGAAGCAATAAACAAACTGTGGTATGTCCCTACAATGGAATATTATTTGGTCATAAAAAGGAATTAAAGGAATGATACATGCTAGAGTGTAGATGACTCTGAACATAATATGCTAAGTGAAAGAAGCCAGCCCCAGCTGGTGGCTCAGTGGATTGAGTGTTGATCTGCAAACCAAAGGGTTGCTAGTTTGATTCCCAGTCAGGGCATATGCCTGGGTTGTGGGCCAGGTCCCACAATATGAGAGTTCTTTTTATTTTTCTTGCAATTTGAAATTATACTCCCCCAAAAGTTACAAAAAGATTTTTAAAAAAGCATCCATACTAGAGTCGCGTGTAAGAAACAAGACCTGTGAACTGGGTTTGCATTGGTCTCCTCTAATACCATCCTGATGAAATCTGGAAGCTCAGTCCACACGTTCCCCTGACAATCCCCATTTCTCCTGCACCTGAGGCTAGTGGTAATAGTGCTAGGGTGATAGTCTGGGTCTCCTTGTATCCTAGAACATTCAGGGTCTCCTCATGTGACTAGAATATAGTCAAAGGGAAGACTGGGGGGCTTCACCCTCCTGTGTTACAACATATGGTCTAGGGCATTGTGGTGCTCACAGTATCTTTGTTGTGGCTCCACTGCACCTGGGGATACCCACCTGACCCCCAGCAGAATCCCTTTTGCAAAAAATCTTGGTGCACAGATCCTTGCTCAGGGTATCTTGGTAAGTGCTGTCTACCATAGGTGACTAAGGGGCCAGTAGACCATCCTTCCCAGAGACAAGCACCAAAAACCCACCCTTTGCCTCTCTGGATTCAGATGCCATGGCTGATCAGGGGGAGAAGGCTGCCTTGTAGCAGGAGGGGAGCTGAACTGGCAGAAGATGGGACAGCAGGTGGGGTGTCAAGAAGATTCTGGCTGATGTCTCTATTTGTGAGTTTGCATTGATGAACTGGGTACAATTGCCTATTTAGGGACATCGATGATCCTCCTGAAACCCATGAAGACTCCTAGGTTTCTGCAGATCACACTAGCTTCTGACCTTCTTACATTGTCCTGGGAATGCCTAAGAGGACAGAAATGCTGCAATGATAGTCCTGGCTGCATCACTTTGTTCCTCAAATTCTCTGTGCCAGGAATTTTGTCTCTCCCTGTCTCAAACCTCCCTATCAAAAGGCCCAGCTCAAGCCCTTCCACCTCCCAAAGTCAGCCTCAGCATGGATGATCAGAGCTCATTAGGACACCCCCACTGCTCTGACTTCCCATGGGCTTCCTGGTTCCTCCATTTATCACTGAATTCTAAATATGCCTTCCACTTGTGATTATTTCCTGAGCATGTCAGGCCCGTGGGGTCTCTATCTGCTGTTTCTTCATTCACCCTTTCTTCACCCTCAAAGGTCCCTACCCAGTAGCATCCATCCAGCAAACACTCAATAATGCTGGCTGACTGAATCGAGGGAGCCAGATGAGTTACGTAATGAGAACAATCTTTGAGAAAGATTTTTCTGACAGCAGCATAAAGGATGGGATGGAGAAAAATCAACAACAAGCCCATCAATCATTATGCATTTATTGAGCATCTCCTGTGTGAGCCACTCTGCTAAGAGCTTTGGAGAATTCAGACAGTTAAGTCACCCTGCCCACTCCCCCCACCCCCACCGGAACTTAATTCAGGTTGATGAGACAACATGTGGGGAGTTACATAATAATACAAGGCATGAAGAGCCCTGTAAATCAACAGCATCAGAGATGGGGCACAGCAGGATGTGATTAATTGCCAGGTGAATGACAGAGTACAAAGGAACATCATACCCTGCCGTGATCCAGCAAAGCCATGGGGCTGCAGTACTTGGTGGGTGATGGTGGTGAGAGAAAATGGGCAGCCCCTTCCACAGGGTGAGGGTTTGGGAAGGGGCAGGATTGAGGTGAAAGAAGAATTTGAGTTGTGTCAGCTCACAGAGAGGGTTTCCATGGAGGACATGAGGGGAAGGAGTGACTGACAGGGGATATGGGCCTATAAAAGTGAAAATGGGGTATCCTCAGGGGCCTTGGGTAGGTAAGTCCAGTAGAGAGGAAGGTGAGTGGCAGGAGTCTGACAGGCTGCAGTGGATGGGAAAGCATCTTTACAGCTGACTGAAATCTGAACACTCCTCACCTCTACTTTGTTTTGTTTTAATTTGTTTTTTTTTCTCTCCCCTCCAATCATCTAGGTTCAAAACTTGCCATCACAGAAGCTAAGATGCACAGTTCCATGAAGAAGAGGATGGGTGGGACTGTCCCCACTGTTACTACAGTTGCTGCAGAGAAGTGGGAGGGGTCCCCTGGGTTTGTCCAGGACAGACTAGGATTCTGCTAGGACCCCAGAGGATGGGGGCAGGGGCAGGCAGCAGGTACAGAGCTCTCTTTTGGAAACTCAGGCTGGAGAAGGAAGGTGAGGTTAAAAGATGATCCATGGATAGTGAAAGCATCAAAGGAAGTAATATTTTTCCTTAGCAGAGGAATCCTGACCATGTCTGAAAAGAAAAGAAGTTGATGGTGATCAATAAAAGAGCAGTCAAGTGGGAAATGAAAGTCAGGGGTGAAGTCCAGGGAAGTGCACAAAGGAGCCACCTGTCTTCACAGAGGAAAGGGAGGGAAGATAAGGTGGAAAGGAAAGATGAAGTTCACACACAATGGTCCTTATCACCTGATTCCAGGCTGCTCTCTGATTTCCTCTGTGATATATTCCTGAAAAGATGGCACACCACGGGAAAGCAGAAGACCAGCAGTGGAGTAGGGGGTGCCTTTAGCTGCAGAGATGGGAGCACTTCGGAGTCTAAAGTTGGGAGGAGAAGGTTGAAAACAGTCTTCTCGGCAAATGAGCAAGGAAATCAACTTGAAGACTGCCAAGCTGACCAAGGCAATGAGAAGTGCTAAGAGGATGACAGCAGTAGTTGTAGCAGTAATCAATCATGACTCAGCTCCAGCTAGGGACTTTCTCCAGCAAATCTGGACTAATTGAGGAACTGAGAAAAGGGACTGTGCTTGTCTACAGACAGGAGGTACTCCTCACACAGGCATTTCATGGTCCATGTCTTGCTGGCCAGTCTTCCCTCAGAAGAGTTACCTGTGTGCCCTTAAATCTGTGTTTGAAAACTGTAGTGGATTTGTGCCTGCCCAGGATGTCCAGCCATCTCAGTGAACTATGTCTCACTTCCTTCTACCCACATGGCTACTGAGGGAGCTGCCATGTGTGTGTATGTGTGTGTATATAGCATGACCCATACCCTGGCAAAGCTGACTGGTTCAGGGGCAGGCACTCGACCCAACTAGACCAATCAGATTCCTTCCCTGAAATTGTAGAATTTAACAAGAAAAAGAGAAGTTATTTTCTCTCTTCTTGTGGCCAAAACTGAGGATTGGTAAACTCAGGAATTGTTGGTGGCTGGGCAGAGTGAAGGACAATAGAGAGCAGTTGATGGTAAGAACAAAAGATGAAAGACAGATGAGAGAGAGAGAGAGAGAGAGAGAGAGAGAGAGAGAGAGAGAGGAAGAGAGAGGGAACAGGCAGAGCCAGTCAGAAAATCTTCCAGAGTTCTTGGTCCTCTTCTCTATCTACATTTAATACCTAGATGATCTCATCCCATCCTGAGACTTTCTCTATGATGATGACTCCCTCATTTATCTTTAGCCCTGACCATTGTAGCTATCTGCCTGTTTGACATTTCCTCTGAGATTTCTCAAGTTTAATATATTCAAACTCCAAACTCCTGATATTCCTTCACACCTGCTTTTCTGATTATCTTCTCCATCTCTGTTAAAGACAACCCCATCTTTCCAGTTCTCAAGTTCAAAACCTTGGCATCATCCTTAAGTCCTCCCCCACAGTCAGTCCACCTTTAGGAAGTAATCCAGAATCTGACCATCTCCACTGCCACCTACTGTCTCTTTCCACCACCATCATGTCTGTCCTGGATTATGGCATCAGTGGTCTCTGTTTCTGCCCTAGGCCTCCTCCTAACAGGCTTGGTCCTGTTCAACCCAAGTCACATTACGTAACTCCTTGTCTCAAAACTGTCCAGTGGCTCCCCATTGCCTTTGGAATGAAAGCAAAATCCTTGCAATGCTTTGCATGGAATCACACTGTCCTGGGTTTCCTCTGACATCATCTTTGCAGATGGACATTCCTCCACCAAGCTTTGAAGTTGGAGACCATCAAGGCTTGGGCCCACGTCCTCTCCTTGCCCATCTACAACCATGGCCTTAATTTCTAACTCATTCACACTTCTCCTAAGGGCTCCAGCTCCCAACTGACATTTCCTCTTAGACAACTCAAAACTACTCATGTTCAGGGAGACCCAAGCAGAACTCAGGAACCCTGAACACCCACAAATATGGTCCTCTTCTAGATTCCCTCTCTCAGAAAAAGCACCCTTCTTCTAATGTACTGTGTCTACCACAGACCAGGGGGTTATCCCAATGCTTCTGCTTCCAAATCACCAAATCCCACATTACGAAGTCCAGTTGATTTTCCACCCCTGGGCTTTCCCAAATTTCCACACTCCTTTTCATTTCCATCTCACTCTGCTTGCAGCCCAGATGGCTACTCCTCTTCTCTGGACCACTGCAGAAGCCTCCTCACTGAATGTTCCCATATCCTCTCTTCTCCCAATCCATTCTCCACATTATGAGTGGGTGAGAGATTTCATCTGGAAATGATGGAAACTATACTGAGGATGGCCCAGAGCAACTCAGCAGCCAGAGATGGTGGTGATCAGGTTGATTCATTCCTTGCTAAAACTTCATGTGGCCTCCCACTGTTTTTAGGGTATAGAGCTGCATAGTCTAACACAACAAGAATAAACCACATGTGTCCATTTAAATTTAAATTTATTAAAATGTAATGAAAACAAAAGTTCAGTTCCTCAGTCACACTAGCTACATTTCAAGTGCTCTATAGCAACATGTAGCTAGTGGCTATTATATTGGACCCACATATACAAAATACTTCCATCATCACAGAAAGATTTATAGATACCATTGGTGTAGTCAGAACCCCCTATAGTCTCTTGCATGCCTACATAATCTGGTCCCTGCTCACCCCTCCAGTCTCATCTTGTGTCATAATCCTGCTCATCTTTCTGATCCAGCTCTACTGGTCAACAAACTCCCTCTCACCACAGGCCCTTTGCACATGCTGTTCCCTCAGCTTGGAGCACTTTTCTCTGTACTGTTAGACTTATTAGCTCAGGGATGGATGAATGGATGTACAGATGGATGGATGGATCCATGGGTGGATGGGTGAATAGGTGGATTAAGGTAGTGGTAGATTTAGCTAGTGTCAAAGATTGTAATCTTCTGGTTAGTCCTTATCCATTGAGAGATTGAGTTCTTTAGCCTGATGCCACACCACACTCCTTCCCTCTTACTCCCTTGCTTCAATTTGGGGCTATCATCTAATGCTCACATAACTTTGCAAACCAGGAGAGAATGTACCGATCATGATGGTTCCAGGTTTCTGGTCAGGGTAATGGTGGCTACATAGTTAACCAATATGATGGCTTTCTATTATGACTTGCTTTCCATGGAGCCTGGGGTTTCAAGGAGAGAATATTTTGGTCCAAATAATGGGGCTATTTTATTATTTAAAAATTATTTTAATCTTCACCACGGACATTTTTTTCATTGCTTTTACAGAGAGAGGAAGGGAGAAAGAGAAATATCAATGAGAGAGAGAGAAGCATTGACTAGTTGCCTCCTATATATGCCTGGACTGGGGATCGAACCTACAACCTAGGTATGTACCCTTATTGGGAATGCAACTTTTCAGTTACGGGTCAATGCTCCAACCAAATGAGCCACACTGGCCAGGATGTAGCTATTTTTAAAATCATACATGAATAAATAGACCTTCTTGTGTCCACTCCAGCCCTGGATGTGGGTGGCCTGGTTGGTGTGAATTGCCTATGAAGGTTGTGTGATAATCCCACACACTGCCTTGAGGGGCAGATGCTCTGGGCCATCAAGTAGAAAGTTTCCATCATTTCCAGGTAAAATCTATCACCCATACATAATTACATCAAGGAGAATAAAGGATTAGCAGTACCCTCTAGGAGTCAGACAAAAGGTGAAGATATAAGATAAGATCTTTTAAATGCACAAGCAGACCTGCCCCATTTCTGGTTAAGTTCAATTTAGTAAACTAGACTTGGCTTTAACTCAGTCACTTAAATTGTTATTCCGTCTCACACTGATGCTACAGGGTGACCTGAGCCCAAGGAAGTCTTGGCTGCATAAGTACTTGGAGGAATGCAGCAAAAAGGCAGTGTGCTTGGTGCAGCCACTAGGGGACAAGTATGGGGGTTCCTTAAAAAATTAAAAATAGAATACCGTGTGTTCCAGGATTTCTACTCCTGGGTATATACACAAAAGGTTTGAAAGTAAGGACTTAAACAGATACTTGTACTATCACATTCTTTAGCAGCATTATTCACAAGAGCCAAAAGGTGGAAATGACACAAGTGTCCATTGACTGATGAATGGACAGCTATGAGGGGATAAACTAAATATGGAACATTATTCAGCCTTAAATAGGGAGTTCTGACATATGCTACAATGCTGATGAGCCTCGAGCATATTATACTAAGTGAAATAAGCCAGCAACTAAAGGACAAATACTGTATGTTCCACTTATATAAGGCCTCTAGAGCAGTCAGACTCAGAGATAGAAAACAGGATGGTTGCCAGGGGCTGTGGTGGGGTTGGGGGGAGGGGAATGGGGAGTTAGTGTTTAATGGCTACAGAGTTTCAGTTTGGGAAGATGAAAAGTTCTAGAGATGGGTGGTGGTGATGATTGTACTGCAATGTGAATGTACTTAGTGCTATTGAACTGTATACCTAAAAAAGATTACAATGGAAAATTTTATATTATATATATTTCGCCACTATACCAAAGAAATCAAAGCAAAAAAAAATGCAGTGTCCTTTACTGGGTATTTCTAAAGTAAGTACTCAGAGCAGCGGACTAGCACAGCTCCTACCTGGGGACTTCTGTTCAATGGGTATGCCCCAAAGCAGTTAGGGCAGAAGCTGGAAGGCCATGCAATGACTTATCACACTGCTGCTGTCCATCAACTCGTGCTGGGAATACTCTTTTCAAGATTTAAAAGTACCCAGCTTTCATTAGCTGTGGGAGAATTTGCATCCTGAACTGGTAACTCCTTATTACTCAAAGTATAATGTCCAAATGTCTTCCTTTGCCATTCAAGGCCTCTCCCCAGCCTCTGATCCTTCCACACACACACCAGTCAAATGCAGCCATTATTCTTGAGCACCTATTAAGTACCAGGCATTGCTGGAGGCACTTGAGATAAAGAGGCAAGAGACAGACAAGGTCTCTGCACGCAGCTCACATTCCAGTGGAGAAATGTGAGAAAGACAAAGAAACAATCAAACAAGCCTGATGACTGGAGTTATTATAAGTGTTACAAATGAATCCAACAGGGCAACGTGCTGAGGTGTGACTTCTCTAAGTCAGGACATAAATTGAGACCTCAAGGATGAGAAGAAGCCAGCCCTGAGAAGATCTAAAGGAAGAAAGTTCCTTCCTCTAGAAGAGAACACAGCAAAGACCCTGGGGCAGGAACAAGCTCACAGTGTTCAGAGAACAGAGTCATCAGAATGGCTGGAATGAGTGAAGGAGGAGCAGGACGGGGGATGAGGGGAGAGGCTGGTTGGGCCAGATTACCAGGACTGGTTGGACATGGAAAGATGTTTAGATTTTTTTCCAAGTGGAAGAAGAAGTCACTGAAAGGTTTCTTTGGAGGAGGCTTAGTGAGGTATGATCAGATTTATATTTTTAAAAGACATTTTTATATTTTACATTTAAAAAAGCCTCCATGCTGCTTGTTTCTGTTTGAAGAATAGATTATACTAGCAGAGCTTGGTGGGGAAACTGGGAGGCAGTCAGGAGGTGAGACATGATGGGGCGGGAAGAGGGGGGCACATATGCTTCCCCAGCAAGTAGTGTCTTTTATACCCCATGACTTTGCACATGCTGTTCCCTCTTCCTACAATGCTATTCTCACCATCTCCATCTGAAAAATTTCACCCATGCTTCCACAGACTCCTGGGTGTCAGCTACACACCATCTACCCTCATGTCCAAACATGATAATTTGCTGCCCCATCCTCTGACCTCATTTAAAAATGGATCTCTCTCTCTCCCCCCCGCCCCTTCAGCTCTTATCACATGCATGCTGCAGTGTGGAAAAAACCTGGGTTTTTGAGTCAGACCACAACTGGCACAAGGCCCAGCTTAGCTACCCCTGGCTGTTGGACACCTGAGGAAGTGGCTGAAATGTCCTGAACCTCAGTCCCCTCATTTGGAGAATGGGAAAACAACTACACTTACTGCAGACACTAAGATGAGGATTTCGGTGTCAGTAATGTATAAAGAAAGCACTCCCAGGGAAGAACAGTAAGGGAGAGGGGGAAGCAGGCCAGGGACAGGAAAGGAGCAAGCGAGGGTGTGATCTCAGGAAGAACTCTTCAGGGAGCTCCAACCCATTGCTGCTGGGAGCTCTGGTGGGGCTAGGGGGCATAACTCACACTCAGTGTCCTCTGGCAGGGAAGAGAGCTGGGCTTTTCACCCTCCCTCACCCACCAGTCACTGCCTAAGGGCCTCCACACAAGAAGGGACAGAAACTCCCAGGTGTTTTTTGTTCTCTGCAGGTGTAGGTGAGGCAGGTCCAGGAACCTGAGGGTAGGCTACTAAAGAAGAGTCGCAGGTGTAGCCATCTGAAAGCAGAAGCTTACCCCTGCTGGGCGAGGGGTGTGCAGACATAGTAGCAGTGTGAGGGGACATGTGTTGTGCCCACTACACCACCCTCTGGGTCAGACTGTGGAACAATCACCACTACTCCCCATGCCAATCCCCGCCCACCCACGGGGAGGGGAGGCTAAGATAGGATCATGTCATTTAGGAGACTTCAGGTTCTCTGAGGACAGGAATGGGTTCTCTCCATCTTTATTTATGGAAGGACAGTATTGAGAGAGTGCCTTGTTGTCAAAAGCATTGTTTTACAAAGATACCAGCTCACCCCAAAGCCTGTGTGCCAGGCAAGAAAGTGAGCATTTTATAAGGGGTCTTGTTGATTGCTGACAGCTACCTGAAAGGTCAGGAATAGCATCATGCCTGTGTTACAGATGGGGAAAGTAAGGTCCCGGGAGGTAGAGCAAGGCCCTAGAGCCAGGAAATTTGAACCTTGAATATTTCACTCCGAGTGGACCTGGGATCCTGGTCCTTCTATTCTGTGCAACTATCTCCTCCCTGGCAGATTTCTTGGGGGAAAAATCATACCTCCCCTTCTCAGAAGCTCCCTGGAGCCCTGCGGCCCTGTGGCTGTGAGGATTTCATCTGTCCTAACAACAAAGTGGCTTCAGGGGTCTTCAAGGGACTCATGCCCCACATGTCCCCATCCCCCCAAAGCAAAGCCCCTCTTGTCTAACCCCTAACTCCAGGGCAGTCGAGCTACTTACAAAGGCTGGAGCTCCTTTTCTGAAAGATTTGTGTCCAGCGACAAGCGGGCGTCACCAAGGGCACCTCTGAAAAGGCTCCCTGGTCATGAGATTCGGCTTCTCTGCAGGTTGGAGCTCCCTCTCCACCTGACGTGACCCTACAGCTTTTCTGAGACTTAGGGACTAATCCTATTTCACCAAAATTCTTTTGTGAGCCTCAGACCTGGGTCTGTGGAGCATATTTTTAATTTGCTTTTTCTCAGAGGTAAAAGAGATGATAAAAGATCATTGGAAACACAAGAGCAAAGGTATTTGATCTCCCTGGTGCCTTGAAAAGGAAAAGAAATGGAGAAGGCCACCTTTGCCTAATTTGGGGGGAAAAAAAGTTAATCTTTTCCCCACAAACTTTAGATTTCTTTCAGTCTCCCATCTCAAAAAAGGTAATGAACAATTGCACAGATGCCTAAACCAGAAACCTGGAGTCAGCCAACACCCCCTCCCCTCATTCACTTCATCTCCAAGTCCTGTTATTTCATTCTAAGTCCAAGCTGTTCTCAAATCCAGCCACTCGTCTCCATTCCTGTCACTGCTGCTGCCCTCCTCTGGGCCTCTTGCCCAGACAATTACAGTGGCTCCTCCCCAGGCTTCCCCATCCACCTCAGCCCCTTACCACCTAACCTTTTAGGAATGCAAAATGACCTGTGTCACCTCATCACTTGCTCCCCAGCTCCCCTGCTTCAAACACCCATTAAATTTCCCTTTGCACTAGGAATGAAGAACAAATTTCACATGGGGTTGGTCAAGCTCAGGTCTGGTCCCACCCACCTTAGCCTGCATCACTCCCTCCTTGCTTTCAGAGTTCAGGCCACAGGCCCTTGGCACAGGCTCACCTCTCTGATTCTTCATTCTCCCCTTAGCCTGGCTAACTCCTCCCTTCCTGTAGACCATGCCTCAATATCACTTCTTCAGAGAAGCCTTTCCTGACCATGCTGCACAGGCTGCACCCCTATGATCCTCCATGTTCCATGCATGGTATGTGTGCATCTCTCACCACAAATACAGCTTTACGCATAGCTGTATGATTCCTTGATTAAGGTCTGTTTCCCAGCTGAACGGGGAAGGGACCTCATCTGGTTTTGCTCATTGTTGTACCCCTAGCACATTTCCAGTGCCTGGCACACAGAAGACCCTCAATAAATATTGCCTAGATGAGTGAATAAAAGCAAAGATGTGTGGGAACTTATAGCTTGCCAAAGATAAATTTCCTCCTAAAATTTAGGCTCCATATCCCCTTCTGACATCTTAAGCTCCTCAGGAATGGCAGGCATGGTATCATCTCTTGCTCTGGGGGTCCCGCCCAGGCAGTACAGGAATTGGCAGGTGTCAGAGCTGCCAGCAGAGAGAAACCAATCACAGAAGACAAAATAGACCGAGGGCTGCTCCCTGAACCCTCCGGTAAAGGGCTCTGCATCTGTCCTCACTGTGAGACAAACCCAGTGAGGGACTCTTCAGGATGAAAGGAACTTCTGAGAGTCTCCTGAATGGCCCCCACTATCCATCTCACGAAGAAAGTAAGCAAAAGTCAGATACAGTTAAGAACTTGCTTTGGTTGGAAGAAGCCTGTGGCAGAGCTGGGGTTAAATCCAGTTCATAGCTTAGAGCTTTGAACCTGCGGCACACTGTGTCCCTGACTGCTGAGCCTGTCCCCAAAGACACTTACTTAGAGGGATTTGACTGGGCAGACACTTCCCTGCCTCATGCTGCTTGTAAAACCAGAGACTTGGCAGGGACTGAGAAAAACCACCAAAGGGCCAGGGGAAGCAACCATTCTAATGGCAATTACAGGTAAAAACAGACACCGTAGCATTGTGTCTGAAGCTAGACCCATACCTTCTCTGAACCCAGAGGCCCATCCCCATCCTTCTCTAGAAAGCTCTCTCCTTCCTTCCTGGAACCCATGATGCTCATCTGATGCTCTGCACAGAGCTGCCAGCCAGTAACCAGTGCCTTCCCCTTCTCCTCGCCAAGTCCCACCAAGCTCTCCAGTCTCCACTTCTTGTAAGGCAGCCTCCCAGGTCACTACTGGTGGTGCTTGTTCTCACTGGCTCACAGTCCCTGGGGCCTTTTGTTCACTAGGAATTTCCATGTGTACCTCTGTCACCCTCTCCCCCAGGCAAAGGAACTCTGGGTATACCCTCTATCTCCTCTGTCCACTTAGCACCTTGAAGATGTCCTGGTGGAAGCCCAGAAGAGGAGCAAATGGGTGGTTGGATGAGGCTCCAATCCCTGGCCATCTTTCTCTCACTCCTTTCCTGGCTTGGGTAGGCCCTGCAAGTGTTTAACCTTGTTGCTCTGGAGGGGAGCCCACAAGTGGCAGAGGGGCACAGGCCCCCACACCCAGACCTGCTTTGCTCCATAGCTCAGTGGGTATGGCTGGCCAGGAGCAGAGGGTCTCTTACCCCTTCAGGAACACAAAGTTCTGCCTGAACTACTCTCTGAACTTTAAAATTCTACTGCCTGTTTTCTGGGCTTCCCACTTTAGCTGGGTGACCAGGCAACAGAGGCTGGGGTGGGTGGTGGGAGTAGCCTCTCCCACCACCCACCCCATAGCCCCCGACTTTGGACTCCTGTGAGGATCCAGGCAAAGTTTTCACCCTCACTGGAGCTCCAGCTCTTGCTGGAGCCGTAGAGACCCAAGCAACCCAGTCTGACCTCTGGCTGGCTGTGTATTGTTGAGCAAACTCTTTCCCTTCTTGGGTATCAGTCTCCCCATTTGGAAAATGAAGAGACTGGGAAGGACCATTTCAGAGGTGATTCCTACCAACACCTACTCTTTGCTGGGCACTGTCCAGAAGTCCTTGCAGTGGCCAGAGGAGTTATTTATGCTCCCCACTTTACAGATGAGGAAACTGAGGCAGAGAGGCAAAGTCACTAGTTCAAGGTCACCTTGCTAGATGGTCAGGGGTGAGGGGGATTTCAATCTGGGCCTAAGTCAGAGCTGTCCTTGCTCTCAGACACCACAACATGCTGCCCTTGGGTGATTCTGAAACATCTCTGGGGGTTGAAGGACCCAGCTAACCTCTCTTAGTATAAGGCCCCCCAAAATAAGGCAGTGGGAAAAGGTGGCTTAGAGCATAGCATTTCTGGGTTCTCTGCTCTTAGCATGTGGAATCTGGGCTGCATTCCACATCAGGAAGTCCCACACCATCAGAACACTTGGCTGAGTCAACACTGACCAGGCACTTTAGCATGTCCCCTGTCCTTCGGTCTTCACAAAGAGCCCCTGAGCTCTGCAGGGCACCTTGACTGGTGACCCCATTCTACATGGATTTGGAAATGAGGTTGAGAGAGGGAACTCTTACTAAGGTAACATGCACTTCAATGCAAACCTAAATCCTTTGACCCCAGATCCAGTGTACTACTTTGAACAAGAGCTACATTTAGAGAGAACAAGATGGAGAGACAGGCAGACATAACTGGTGGCTAAAAAACTCCATCAGCTTAGGTTTCTCTCCAGTCCTCTGGGTAAATTCCAAGCTCCCTTCCTCACTATGTAAAATAAACAACTGACACAACCTAATTAGAGGAAGGAGAACACTGAGTGATCTATTTTCAAAATCAAGGACTGTGTTTTACTTTTAAAAAGTGCCCTGGCTGGTGTGGCACAGTGGATTGAGCACAAGCCTGTGAAGCAAAGGGCTGCTGGTTCAATTCCCAGACAAGGCACACGCTTGGGTTGTGGGCCAGGTCCTCAGTGGAGGTGCTCCAGAGGCAATCACACATTGATGTTTCCCTCCCTCTCTTTCTCCCTCTCTTACCCTCTCTAAAAATAAATAAATAAAATCTTTTTAAAAATAAAAAGAAATACCTGGATTGGGATACAAAGTGTGGGGGTAGGCATGGGTGGGGATTCTCAGGCCCTCTTGGTGCCATGTGACCTTGTGTGGCAGCACTGGAGCATGGCTTCCCCACCTGTACAGTGGCAGAGTGATGCTGGGTGCTTATAGCAGCTCACCAGTGCCCTGCACTTTAGGGCCAACTCCATGCTTCTGTGCATTTGGTTGATCCCTGTGACAAACTTGAACTATTGGTCTTATTATTATCACATTGGGTGGAAGTTCAGAGTAGTTAAGTGACTTGGCCATGATCACACAGTTTGAGAATTGCAGAGGTGGGATTCAAATCCAGAATAATCTAACTCCTGAATCATGCCCTAACTGCCACATGCTTTAGAAATGAAATTCTATGGCTCTACCAAGATTATCAATACAATAAGGATGTCAATGATGATATTGAGCAATTAAGTCACATATTATGTGATCACTATAAAATGACCTTCTGTGTCTCCTGGCATGCCCTGCCTCAGGGCCTTTGCCCTGGCTGTTCCCATCCTTAGAATGCTTTTTTCCAGTTATCCTCATAGATCCCTCCCTCTCCTCCTTCAAGTCTTTCCTCAAATGTCACCTTCCCAAACCCCTGTTTAAAATTGCATCCCTTCTTCTTCATCACAAATTCCTGATTCCTCTTTCTGGTTTTATTTTTATTTTCAAAAATTTTATTTATTTATTTTTAGAGAAAAGGAAAAAGAGAAAGAGAGGGAAAGAAACATTAATGAGTGGTTGCCTTTCACATGCAGACATGTGCCCTGATATGGAACTGAACTGGTGACCTTCTGGTTTGCAGGCCAGTGCTCAATCTACTGAGCCACACCAGCCAAGGCTTATTTTAATTTTTATCAATGGCACTTGTCACCATCTAAAAAATTCCAAGTATTTTGTTTGCTATCTGTCTCCATGAAAATTTACCCTCACTCAGGGAATCTCTCCCCCGCCCCCTCCCAATCTGTTTCCTTCCTGTTGTATCCCAGCCCTGAGCACAGCACACAGTAGGCAGTAGGTATTCAGTGGATCATGTTGAACCATGACTGCTGACAGCAACTGAAGGGCAGAGATATTGTTTTATGCCCCTTTTATAAATGGAGATATTAGAGAATCTGTTCCAAAACCACACTGCTTGCAAATGCTAAATTCAGCCCCAGGAAGCAAACATCCAACAACTGAGATACTAAGACTGTAATGTGGATTGGGGGTTGGGCAGCAGGGAGACCCTTTTCAGAATGCTGGGGTGGGGAATCTGTGGGAAGCCATGGTCCTCATGAGCACAGGATGTGGGACTATTTGCCAAATGCTTTTCTCTTCTAATCTGAAAGAGTACTCAGTTTGGAAACCCATTCAAGACACTAAGGGTGTTTTTTAACCCAGGGCCACATCTTTGGGGTTATAGCATGGAGATGTTGCAGGATTTTCTTGAGCAGGGCTGGGGCACGGCAACTGGGCTAATCTCTGACCCACCAGCACAGTCTCCAGAGCCCCATCTGGCCTGTGTCCATGCCCCACTCTTATTCTGCATCTAGAGGACTCACCTCTTCCCTTCTTCCCCCTCCCCCAGCTCCTCCCTAATCCCTATGTCCTGGGCTCACCACCTTTAGTTGTTTAAACTCTGGATTCTAACTTTGGCTTGTGTCAAAGTCACCTGGAGAGTTACAAATAAGGGTCCTGGCCTCACCTCCAGACTCTGGGTCCCTGAGCTGAGTGGGTTCAGGTACCTTGTGAAGTGGGTGATCCACAGACCTCCCCAAACAAGAGCCCTCTCAGAGCCTATGCCTCCCAACCTTGACCTTGGTTTGCACTTGCCTCTGTGCCCTGGAGATGAGTCCTCATTTCACAACCAGACTATAAACCCTCTAAGAGACAGGATACACATGTCCCACTTTTATCTTCTAACTCTGACCCTGAATGCTCAGTAGGTGCTCAATAAATTCTTGAGGGTTGGCTGAGGTCAGGCCAGCTGGGAGGGATGACTAATTCACAAGGTAAAAGCTTGCAAGCCAAAATTATCCCAACAGGCAGAATCCCTGGGCCAGACCAAGAGGGAATGATACTCAAGGATGGATGAAAGTCAGGCATCTGGACTCAGGTAATTAGGTATGAATCAGTGGGAGAATTTGCTTGGTAGTTAACAGTTCATGTGAAGAAGCTTTGGGAAGCATATTTGACGGAGTTAACAGGAGTTAACAGTGTGATGTGGTTGCTTAAAATAAAAAAAAAACAAATAAACCACAATTAGGTTGTATTATAAGAGGTAGAGTAACTAATCAAGGAAGTTGATGGTGCCCCTCTTTTTGGAGTAGGCCAACATGAGCTGGAGTGTGATACTCAACTCTCCTGAAGAGGGATATCAGTTATCACTGTGAAGGTAATGACTGAAATGGTGGTTTGATGTTGCAAAGGAGAGGCATCTAAAAATCACTTACTCAAAGAACAACCTAAAAACGACAAAACGGAAGTTTAGCATGGAGAAGGGAAGTCCTGATATTAGTGTTTAAGTATTTAAAGGAGTCTTGAATAGAAGAGGGTCTGGGCCTCACTGAGCTACTCCCGAGAGTGGAAGTAGGATTGGTGGGGAGAAGCTCAGCAAGGAAGAATTTAATATTGGAAATGAATACAAAAACAATTAGTGTTTTACAACAATGGAGTTCGTGTCCTCTGAAGTAGTGGCTTGGCCAAAGCCACTGGCCTTGCTAGCTGGCCTTCCAAAGCTAGCTGGCCTTGGTGCAGAGCGTCTATAAAGGCTTTTCTGCATCAGATGACCTCCTAGGTCCCTTTAACTCTGATCCCAGAATGTTTTAGGTTCAAATGTGATCATTTCTCATCTGAACAGTTACCCTCTGGGCAGCAGGTCTGACCAGCAGGCCAGCCTGAAGTACACTGACCTAGAGATATCCTAACAAGTCAGGATCCCTCCTGTTCTCTCAGTGAGTGAACAAATCTACTTTGAGTAAGTACTTTTTTAGATGAGATAAACATTTAAATTGGTGGACTTCGGAACGCAGCCTTGTGGTAAAGGAGATGGGCTGGAGCAGGAGAAAGCAGCAGAAAGGAGAGAATCCTGAGAACTGGGCTCTGTTCAGCTACCAACTTGCTGTGTGGTTTGGGGCCTTCTCTGTCTTTGTGCCTCAGTTTCCAAAATATACAGTGGGGAAGTGTGGACTCAAACTTTCTTGTGCATGTGGGTCACCTAGGGCTCTTGTTGAAGGGCAGATTCTAATTCAGTAGGTCTGGTACCTATCCTGTTTGAGCCCTGAATTCTGGTCCCAGGAAGCCCTGTCTGAGATTCTGTGTTACATAATGTTCCCAGGTGACACTGACACTGCTGATGGTGGGGGGAGGGGCACACTTTGAGCAGCAAGGATCTAGCAGTTTCCAGTACCTTTTGTTTAGACAGTCTGGATTTCAGAATCCCTGTTCCCTCTCCCACAAAGAAAAAGAAGTGCTTGGGGTGGGTGCCCATGTGACTTAAAAATGCCCCTTCAAATTATGAAACTGGTGGAGAAGCTCCAAAGCTGCTTAGTAGCTTGAGGTGGGAAACCCATGGACATTGGTGACCTTTTCACTGAAGGAAAACACATCACCCCGAAGTACCCATGATGCATCATTACCCCGAATACTGGGTAATGGAGAAAGTTGAAGTTGGGACCTCAGCAGCATGCATTGTGTGTAGGGGGCTCCTGAGACACGGTGCTATTTGTGCAAATGTCTGCATTTTCCTGGTACAGAGACTCAGAGCAAGAGCAGTATGATTTTACACAACAGGACAGCCAAGCAAACATTTGATAAGGTGTTTTGGGCCTGCAACCTTTTGGCGATCCTTGGAGATCCTAAGTCCCCATTGGTTCAATCATCTGCTCCGGTTTCTGCTGAGAGTACCATGAAGAAATGAGATGCTGAAACCCAGGTCAATCCCAGCTTTCTGAATCTCCCTTTGGCACTCCAGTTTCCAACCCTGTAAACAAAGTGGACACACTCGTGGGTTCAGGAGAGGCCCTTGGATTTTGTTAACAGCAGCTAGTAGTGATAGACACACTTTATTTTTGACTCCTTACTCTGATGATGTGGAAGAAGAGAAAGGCACCAGAAAAGATCAGGCAGGTGGGGCTATGTTTGGTTAAGAGCTGGTTTAATGGGCTCTCTGTGAAGGCCAGGTGTGTTCAAGTTACTGCTCTTCCTAGGATTCCCAGACCAATGGCCTGGTCAGGAAAACAGCTTTGTATTTGGCACCAAGGAGTTTGGATTAATCATTATTCATGCCCTTCCCATCATTTGGAGCAGGACCCATGGCATGGGCCCAGTCCCAGTCACTGAATTTTAAAGGTCTGCAGATTACTGGCCAATGAGCAATGATCTGACCAGGGTGTGCAGAACAGGATTATTAGGGTCATAAATTTTTATTAAAGGTCACTAACAGATTTATAGAAAACACTGTAAAATGACACTTGTTTTTATTAGTACAGATTCTACCCCTTGACAGAAAGGGCCTGGGCTGAAGCAAAGCCGGAGAACTTCTCCAACAACAGAAAGGCCTTTGATTCAAGTTCTTATAACCCATGGTGGGGGTGGGGAGGTGGCACACACTCCCAGGATTATTCACAGAAGGCCTAGTGGAAGTTCAAGGCTGTGATTTGAAGAGCTGTCCCAAGGTCTGCCTGGGCTTCTGCCTCTGCCACATGCTGATGGTAACCTGAGCCAGTCATTGCTCTTCCCAGAGCCTCAGTTTCCTCCTCTGAGAAATAGGGGTGATACAATGTGCAACCTCAGGAGTGCTTTGAGGGTTAAGATATGTTGTGATTGCCCATATGAACCAGTGGGAACATGCAGTGCTTTCCATTAATTCTGTCACCATTGCTTTTATTTCTCAAGCACTTGCCAGTTGCCCAGGTAGACTTGGTAAAAGCAGATCTGGGGCCCTGCAATAGAAGGGGTTAACCTCAAATTCAGGCTGGAACATCTGACTCCAGATGCTCCCAAATGAAGGGTGTCCTGGTAGCTGACAGGTTTTCAGGGGTTCTTAGTATCAACATATAATTTCATGTACTTTCCTTAAAAACAAACAAACAACCGAACAAACAACCACCTTTGGAGAAAGACTGGAAGAAAACATGGAAAAGTGATGGTGCCAGGGTGGTTTTTAGGTGCTCTTTTCCCTGCCATTTTCCCAGACTTTTTGTTATAACATTGGTGCTTGTGTAAAACAGAGGTAGCACAGGGCAGGCAAACCCAGATTCAAATCCCAGCTTTCCTTTCCTGGTAGTGAGAACTAGGATGAATTGCATAACTTCTGAGTCATGGATTCCTGATATACACAACAGGGTAAGACCATCTGCCTCATGGATTGCATGCAAGTGTGGAAGCCATTTGGGGGACCTTTCCAGCATGCTCTCCTTCCTCCTTGTGGCGAGTTTATTTTCTACCCAGTTGGTCCTGACAGATAGCTAATGCTCAGGAGGGGAGAGAGAACATGCCTGGAAATGAGGCCGAATTAAAAGAACCAGAGCAGAGGAACAGAGGGAGAGAAAAGTAGGTCAAATCTTTTAGGTCCTGAATCAAACCTGACCTGAAGCGGGACATTCCTGGATTGTTCAGCTATATGGAACTATATCCATTTGTTGTTTGGTTGGATTTGCATTACTTATAAAGACTCAGAGGAGTCATGAGATAGTGTATAATACATACTAAATGCTTAACAGGCAAGGGACACGGTATCATAACTTGATTGGTAGATTTCTTTTTTAAAAAATAGGAAATGGTATTTGTCTTTATTTTATTTCCCAAATTTTTATTTTGACAATTTCAATCCCCCAGAAGAGTTGCCAGAGTATTTCAATATGTGTTCACCTACTTTTCACTTACATTTACCAACTGCTAACATTCAACCCCATCTGCACTCTGTTTCTCTCCTTATCTCCCTCCCTTTCCCCTGAGATGTCAGTCTATTTTGGTTCTAAGTACTTGAGCATGAATTTTCTAAGAACAAAGACATTCTCCCACACGACCACAATTCCACCATCTTATTTCCACCCCAGGAGGTTCAACATTGACATGGTGTATCATCTAATCGACAGTCCTGTTTGAATTTCCTCAGTTGTCCCCTGTCTTCACAACTCCTTTTTCTACTCAGGATCATGCATTATATTTTGTTGTCATGTTGCTTTAGTCTCCGTTAATTCAGAACAGTTCTCCAAACCTTTTCTTTCTTGCAATGTAGGTATTTGGGGGAAGTTCCTCACTTAGATTCCTCTTATTGTTTCTCACAGTTAGATTCTTAATAAACTAAACATTCTAGACAGGAATACTACACAGGAGATGTTGAGGGCAATGGGATTTAATTGTAGTAAACATTTATTAAATCTCACAGAAATACACAAAAGTGACCAGGTACTGCATTTTCACAAACTGAACACACCTATGTGTCCAGCCCCCAGGTCAAAACACAGAAGCCCCCTTCATGTCCCTCCTGGTCTCCCTGAGAGTTCTGTCATCACAGATTAGTTCTGCCTATTCTTGACCTTCATATGAAAGGGATCAGTCAGCAAGTTCTCTCTGGGGTTTGCCTTCTTTCACTTAACATCATCTTTTTGACATATAGGCATGTCCCTACATATATTTGGGGTTCACAGCACTTATGATTATTGATTTATTATTTGTATAGGAACAAAGAGTGAATCAGGCCTCAGATGTTTTCAGTCATGAGAACAAGTTGGAGTGTGTGAAGCTGTTCTTGCCCTCTAAACTGGCCTGGTCTGCTACTCACTGGGGCACTCCTTGTTTGTAAGTTGAGCAGCAAATACCACCAGGGGTCCAGGCACAGCCCAGGGTGCATGATGAGCTGGTTCTGTCTTATTCTCACTCACACCAACTTTATCTGACTCAAATTTTGGCCTTGACCCCAAGCTGGTCTACTCATCCCATCACCCTCTGGATTTGCTGTTCAGGAATGTAAGGCCCTGGTGATCTGCCCTGCCTCCCTCTTTGTTCACTAGCACTTCACCTGGGGCACTCCAGCCATACTGGTCTTCGTTCAGTTCCTACCTTGTGCCTTTGCACATGCTGAGCTCTCTGCTTGGAATGCCCTTCCTCCACTCTTTTCCTTGTCATCACATGCTCATCTTTCAGGCCTTGGTGCAAATGCTATTTCTTCAGATAGGTCTTTCCTGATGGCCACAGTGAATACTGGCTCCTGGTTACCATACCAATGCAGGCTTGCTGTATTTGTGAAATTATCTATTCTCTACCCATTTATTCCAGTGGTTCTATGAGGACAGAGATTATGTTTTAGCACCAGATCTGGTACTTTCTAAGTTCAGTGAAGAAGGGAGAAAGGAAGCAGAGAAGTAAAGGAGAGAGGAAAAGGGGAAAGGAGAGAAGGAGGGAAGCCTTCCCTGGTCTCTGGATCTTGCTTTTTCGCTGGCCCTCAGCTGGCTCCCCCTTGCAGGCCCCAGCCACTTTTGCTGCCATGGGTGGGGTGCCACATAGTCCTGGGGAACCCTTGGCCACCTGCAGTGGTCTAGCTTCAGACCCTCCATGAGGAAGACCATGGCAGATAGTCGATGCAAGGAGCTACTATACCTGCAGGAATACATTGTCCTTCCAATGGGGAGCAACCCCTCACTCACCTTCAGGTATTGAGTTTAAATACTAATCCCCTATGCGGTGGGGTCAGAGACTGGGGGAAAGAACCACACATAGATTCCTGGTGAGGAAAGTGTCCCCAGGGGTCAATTTGTCTCTACATGCCTAGTGCTCAAGAGGGGGGCCATGGGGATCTCACCAAGGAACTGAATGGCCTTTGACCTATGGGTCCTTTGAAAAAGCCATACTACAGGAGAGAAAAGTAAGGATTACACAAAAAACTAGCTGCAAGGCAGCTCCCTATAGTGTTATTTATAGTAGCTAAAGAATGCATGCAAATACATACAGGCCAAAACTAAAGGACTGCTTAAATATAAGAGGTAGAAGGTAATTATCCATTTTAAATTATGTCATGGGTGAACATTTATTGGCAAGGAAATACATGTGAAGAAAGGTTATAAGATAGTATATTAAATATGACCCTATTTTTTATCAAAACAATATGAAAGACAATTACATAAAACATACTATGTGCCAGACCCTGTTCTAAGTACTTTCCATGCATGATCCCTTTTATTCCTCCTACAGCCCTATGAAGCAGGTACTAGTGATATTCCCATTTTACAGGTGAGGAAACTGAGGCACAGAAAAGTTAAACAGCTTGCCCCAAGGACATATGACTGATAACAGGGAAGCCAGAATTTACAGCTAGACTGAGTAGACCAGCTTCTGCACTCCTAACTGCCATACTATACTGCCTGCTGAAAAAAGATGCTCACCATGGTCTTACAACAGGCTAGGATTTCAGGTGCTTAACTTTTTTTATTTATACTATGCTTATTGGTGTTTGTTATACTAAAAGGAGTATTTATTGCTTTTATAATAAGAATAGAAATGATAAAAATGTTTAATAAAGTCTGGATGGGCAATCCTTAAGTTAACTGGAGCATCATGTCCTCACCAAACTGTGAGAGAAATTCTGTAGCATAAACCTGGTATTCTCTGGGGAATGACATATGTGCTCAGCAGTTCCAGAGGTGGTTAGCTTGGAGGAAGAAAAGGAAAGGAGATACAAGTTTCCCACAGCAAGATAATATCTGCTGGGTATCTACTGTGTGCTGGGGCTACATCATTGGTGGCTAAGGGGCTGACCCTGGCTTCTGGGAATCCAGGTCTAGAGAATTGCAGCTTGATGAGACCCTGAGCAGAGGACTCAGTTAAGCCTTGTTTTGACACCTGCCCTATGGAAACTGTGAGATTATAAAAGCGTGTTGTTTTAAGCCACTAAATTTGTTATGCAGCAATAGAAAACGAATACATTATGTCACAGGGATATCTAGGAGATAATGTACATGCCATCTCTCTTTCTCTCTCTCTCGTGCATGAGTGTGCGTGCGCGCTCGTGCATACACACACACACACACACACACACACACACACACACACACACACACGAGGTCTGGCTCAACTACTTGATCTCCTTTCCCTTCTTCTAAATGTCAGGAACCGAGGCTATTACCAGGTAGGCCTGTTCAGCACTGCTTTTCCATTCACCTAGCACCCCAGCCTCAGACTCTTGATTAGGCTAGAAGGAGCTAGCAAGGTACCCTCCACAGAGAAGGCCACCATTATCATGTCACCCCTCATCACAGCTATCTGAGGCCTTGTATGGTGGATGCTTGGCAACCAACAAATTACTTAAATAAATAAAATAAGTAGATATCCTTTTGGCTTCCAGCTCTTGTCCAATTTGGGGAATAATTAGGAGGGGCAAGGCTGAAGTTAAAGTTTGAAGGGGAGAGAAACTTACCCATCTGCACAAGGAGATGTATATAGGCATCTCACTGTAGCTTTGACATTGTGAACTATCAGGAAAACAAATAAACTGTCAGATATCCATACAGTGGAATACTATACAGCAGTAAAAATGAACTATAGCACCATGCATTGATGTGAATATATCCTTAAATGATAGTGATTTGCAGAAAGATGTGTACAACATGATGCCACTACATAAAGAGTAAAAACATGCATATGTACTGGAAGTATCAAAAGATGCCTGGAGAATGATAAACCTCAAAATTAGGATTATAGTACTTCCAGGGTGGTAGGGTATGTGTGGAACAAGCAAGCACAAAGTTTCAATTATATTAATAATGTTTTATTTCTTAAGCTGCTGGTGAGTAAATGGTGTAAGAATGTTAGTAGCATATCAGTTCCATGAAATATCTTTGATTTGTTCATTGCTGAAGCCCTAGCACCCAAAAAAGTGCCTGACACATAGCAGGTATACAATAAATATTAGTTAAATAAATAAATGATGTTGGTTACATTATCCTTTGTTAGATCCTGGAATCTTTCAAAGAAAACCTTGAAAATCCCTTAGCACCAGAGACATCCCATTGCCAGTCACCAACTTGCTCTGTGGCCCTGGGAGAGATCACTTCCCCTCTTGGGTTCTCCAATTGGGCATCTGTAAAATGGACTGACCTCTGTTTTCCTTTGCTGCAGGAGTCTGTTGTCTCAGGATTCTGGAGGCCCCAGTGAGCCTCATGTCAGACTTTGCTGGGTTGCATGGCCATGAGCCCTGGTTCTGGCCTTTGCTAGCACTGTGACCTTAAACAGACTGTTCACCTCTTGAAGCTTTAGTGGTCTCATCCAGAATGTGAATATTGTAATCCATCCTCAACCTGCCAGTCAGAGGCTATGGCCAGTGGGACAGCCCTTTTAGGTCTTATTCTGTGTCCCCCAAATGCAAGAACTATAGTGAGTATGCAAATCCCCTCTCACTGATTAGCGAAACTGGCTTATCAAATATTCCTCCTCAACAGTGTTCCTTGGAAAGTACAAGTTTCCTGGAGAGCAGAGGGTGGTCTTGGGACTCATGCAAGGCTGACCCCCCCTGCAAGTGGGATATCCTAGTATGCAGGTATTCTTACAGGTTCTCTAGCCCTCCTTGAGTGACCATATCTCCAGGCAGGGTCCCACACTAGGGGTCCCGGAAGTCTACCTCCAGGTCATTTGTCCCTGCAGCCAACAGGATCACAATCTTTTCTCGTTGTGCAAGGCACCTCCCTGTTTCCAAGGTGTTGTCATGTTCTGTGCACACCCACTAATCCTCACAAGCTGGGAGGCAGGTGCACATCTCTCTATTTCGCACAGTGGGGAGATTCATGTGAAGAAGGGTCAAGTGTCCAACTCCCTCTCTCCCTTCCTCTTTTCCTCCCTCTCTCCTTCCCTCCCTCCTCCTCCCTTTCTCTTCCTCCCTCCCTCCCTCCCTCCCTCCCTTTCCTTTTCACACAAACATTCATGGGACACCTACGGGCGCAGGTGCTGTGCTTGGTCCTCAGGATACAAATATGAAAAACAGCCTCAATAACAACTGGTAACAATCATAAAACACCTGCTACATGGCAAGAATGACTAGGTACCTACCATAGTCAGACATATAAACTCAAATAATCTTCACAACCACACTGAGAAGCAGGTATTCTTTTTAGGCTCATTTAACAGAGGTGAAAACTAAGACTGACCAAGGTTAAGGAATTTTCCCAGAGTCATACTGCTAGTAAATGAAGGAACAAGATTCAAACACACAGTCTAGCTCCAAAACCTGCAAAGGTAACTATTCTGCTAATCTGGTCCCTGCCTTGAGACTGTGCAGTTTGGTATGGAGAATTTATGATTTCCAGGCATACAGTAGGTATCTTTTATCTAACAAGTAGAAAGTACTCATTAGATAAAAGGATGGTTAGTAGTGTAGGGGGATCATAAATGTTCGAGGCAGTTAGGGATGGCTTTTCTGAGGAGGAGGCATTGGAGCTGGGCATTAAGAAATGAGTAGGAGTTCACCAGGACACCACATCCAGATTCCCTTCTTTCAACAAGGCCACACTGATTGATTCCCTAACAGCCAGAGACTGCTGGAAAGGGATCTTAGGACTATTGGGGCTCCCATCTGTGCCTTAGTAAGGTCTGCCATTAGGGACTTTTCATCTGCCTCCATCACCACCAGGTCTGAAATCCTCTTTGCCCTGCACCTGAGGGCAAGTTTGGAGCACTGATTCCATTTTAAGTGCATGTGTTCCCTCAAGGTAAGGAGGACCCCAAGATGAAAACTTAAGAGAGGAAGCATGAATCAGAGGGGTGCAGAATCAGATACTGGCCAAGAACATGAGCTTTGGAGAAGATAGACTTGGATTCAAATACCAACTCCTCAATAACTGGCTGTGTGACCTTAGGTAAGTTACTTAACTCCTTTGTGTCTTAGTTTCTTCACCTGTGAAGAGAAGATAACAAGAGTACCTACCTCATAGTGCACTGTGGTGATTAAATAATTCATTAGAAGTATTTACAAAGCACCTTGGCAGATGCTTAGTAAGCATAGCCTATATTTCAATTTAATATTTTAAGTAAAATTAAATTAATTAATTTAATATTCTAAACCTGGAATCTTTCTGGGAAGTCAGAGAAGCTGCTGAAGGTCTATGAAGGACTTGGGCAAGGGGCCCCTGTGGACTCTGAGTATGAGGACTTCCAATTAGGGCAGAAGAAAGGCCAGGTAGGAATTTTAGGTAAGTCCAAGAGAAACCAAAGAAATTCCAGAATCCTCCATACTTAGTCTGGGCCTGGTTAAAAAGGACTGAGGATGGGAAGCCTCAAGGGTCATTTCATGATCCCTCTGGCTTCTGATGGGACAACCACAGCATATCTGGTGGGAAGCAGCTTTGCAATTGGAATGAGGATTGGAATGGGAGACTGACCTGTTCTTTGTGTGCACACAGTCCTTAGACTGTAGACCGCTAAGTGCTGTGCACACGTTATTCCACTCTTTGGACTGATATGCTAAAGGATGGGGGCATAAAATGAATGTGGTTACTAATGCTGATCATACATATGTCCATTGAGTCTCTACTGTGTGCACTTCAACTCCATGATCTCATTGACATTCACAAGGTCCCTGCCAGATAGGTACTGTTGTTAGGTCTACTTTACACATGAGAAAACTGAAGCTCAGGGAGGTTGAACCACTGAGGGGTAGTCCTAGGATTTTAGGCCAGGTTCAGTTCACTGCAGGGCCTGTGCTTTTAACCATGCTCTGTAATCCCTGGGATGAGCCAGAGAAAGAGATGCAGGAGAAATGTGGGGTAAGAGATTGCTACTAAATTACCATAGTGGAAAACTTGATTGGCTGGGAGGATGGGAATGGATGTCAGTGTTCATTAACAAGTTTTGCTGACTTCATGACTCTGCCCATTTCTTCATGCAGAATAGGGGTGGAGGGAAATAGTGATCAGCTAATATGAACTCCAACCTTAAGATTCTCTGCCCATCAAAGCAGTCTCTGGGAGAAGCATGACTTGTTCTTTTTGGCTTCTACCACCAAGAACATCACTGCCAATACTCCTTTCAAGGTCGGTAGTGAATCATCCAAGAAAATGTTTCCTTACTTTATTTTTCATTTTGACCCAAAGCCTTCTCACTCAATTTATAATCCTGATGACATTTTACCCCTTTCAGAAACCTCATCAGCCCTTGAAGTGAGCATCTACTGTTTGCAGAGCCCCAGTCTTCAAGAGAGAATGATCTCTTCCCCATTCTATAGGGCTTGGGTGAAGCTGTAAATCTCTGTGCCTTCCCTGGCTGACCATGGCAGCCCATCCCTCTGCCCACAGTGATTGGTCTAAGGGGAAGGCACATAATCTAAGCAGTGCCAATTTAAGTCCATCCATGAGATTTGCTTTCTGGGCAGGGAAGGGAAAAGACTGTTCTTTGTCTAAGTTTGTGAACTGGCTGTAAGAAGTAGGACAGGCCAGAACTACTGGTAGCCATCTGATTTACCATAAGGAAAGAACCCCTGAGATGGAAGCAAACACTGGAAGTGGAGCTGAGAGAAGAAGAAAACAAAGCCTTCATAATATGATTTGGGCCTCAGGATTCAGCTGTGCCTGATGCCCTCAACCCTGTACTTTGCAGTTGTGTGAGCCAATACATTCTTTTTTTTTTTTTGCTTAAATTAATTTGTGTTGTGATTTGGCCACTGGCAACTAAAAGACTCTATTAAATACCACCCTCAAAGGATTCATCAATTAATTGCCTCATTCATCAATGATGTATTTAGTACTCACTCTGGGCCTGGCACTGATATGTTATCTGCCCAAATGGAAATTAGAATGAAGATTTATCATCTTAGGATGTTGTGGCAACAGGACCCAGGCTCTGAAGGCAATTTCTAAAGAGAAGTGTTCAACATGTCTGGGTCGAGGTCCAGCTCTTAGTAGCAGGTTGTAGCAATCACGACCACAGCAGTGACCACAATGGGGATCATACTAACAACAAAGGCTAACTGAGTGCTTGGCAACAAGTTTCAGTAGCAACTGGATGGCTATTTTACTTGGGACAATGACAAAAGCAAGAAAACTCCCGAGTTTCTGTTGTTGTGAGTTCATCATAGAAGAGAGCTGGTCAGAATAGGAGTTCAGGTCAGAGGGGATGAGGGAAGAGAAGCTAGGCCTGAGAGATTGTGAATATTCACACTTTCAAGAGATTATGCCAGAAGCTAAATTGAGCTGTGGAATCACTCAAGACTACAAGGTAGACTCTAAATCCAGATCACCCATAACATTCTGTTTCTCTGAGGTTTCTCTCTTAGGGCCCATTTCCTCTTCTGTAAAATGGGTGTATTAATTCTCAACTATCTAATAATCTTCAGGGTTAGTGCAAGGATCAAATAAGGCACTCTGTAAATGGCATGGCTCAAAACTTGTTTCCCCAGTGGAAAGCAGGTACCTGATGGAAGAATAAAATCCATACTCTAGAGTCAAACCAATAAGGGTGCTTACTGGAACCAGAATGGATGGGAAGAAGCACAGAACAAAACATTGTCTTCAAACAGGCAGCCAAGTAAGCAGAGTGAAGCTGTGGATCTTGTACAAATCACTCTTGGAAAGCAAGCACTGCCATGTGCCCAGTGGAGACTCTAGCTGAAGTGCCTCCACTTCACTGTGAGATTACTAGACCTCTGCTATAGGTCTCCTCTCCTACCTGAGAATATATGTGTATGGCCAAACTCACCTCTGTGCAGGGCCACATGCACCTGGCTGAGAAGGCGAGTAGGGTGTACAACCAGCTCACTGTCTGCCTGACAACTAGCGTTCCCTGGGACTGCTTCTGTCCAGAGGGGGCACCTTTTTCTAATGTGCACAAAGGTGCCCTATGATCTACACATCATAGGTGCACAAATACACATATGAACACAAACATGTATGATGGAAAAATCTTTGGCAACCAGAATTCTAGTTCCACTCTTCATCAATTTGTCCTTTAAGCCCCAACCCAAAGGCTTCCCATTTCTAAAACTAAGTTTCTTTTCTGTATGACATGTGAACATTTTAGCTAAAGACACCAAAAAACAACCTTTGATCAAATGGATCCACCTGGAGTGGAGGTGACTTTGTTTTAATGAGCCACTCATTCTACTCTCAGTGCTAATTTGTAAAAT
This sequence comes from Phyllostomus hastatus, assembly GCF_019186645.2. Lineage (NCBI taxonomy): Eukaryota > Metazoa > Chordata > Mammalia > Chiroptera > Phyllostomidae > Phyllostomus > Phyllostomus hastatus. The sequence goes on along the minus strand of NW_025333643.1, from coordinate 4,562,576 downwards.
GCTTATTCCACCCTGTCCTCCTCCCTGTGTTCCTTGTCTTCCTCCCCTTCCTTTTTTCTTCCCACTGATCTAGAATCTTGTGACTGTCCTATTTGAGCCATGTGGGATGGGAACTTTAATTTGTTTAAGCAGAGAGTGGTTATTGCCTCTCTAATAAAAGGCAGTTCAACATGTATCATTTTCCAAAGAAATGCACCAGGAGACCAGTCAAACTCTGTGGTTTCCTCAGACCAATGTTAGGCTTGTGAAGGACAGGGACTATGTCTTGGGACCCCCACGAGTATCTGTGACAGGTGTCTCTATAGAATAAAACCACTTTGGTATTCTTAAAGTGAGTAGCTATTAAGCACTCATTATATTCCAGGCATTGTTCAAGATGCTTGTTGCATTCTCAGTAAATCTTCACAACAATCCCATTTCACAGATAAGTAAACTGAGAACATTTCTAAGCAGTAGTTTCTATGCCCTCAAGAGGTTAAAACTAAGAACAAAAGCAGTTAGACTCCATTCATGGAAGCTTCTAGTTCTGAAACAGTGGGGTGGGGGTGGTGTGTGGTACTGAAACCACCAAACATGCATATTTTACAATGGGGAGATTGAGGCCTGAAGAGGAGTTTGGGATGTTAGAGAGGCACAGTTGAAGGCTGGAGCCCTGTCTTCTGAAAGCACATTTGGAGCTGAGAACATAGGGCGGTGGCTGGCTCATTATGCATGACTGAAAGAGGTGGTATAGAGAAACTTTTCTATACAGTGGCCTCCTCTGATTGATAAATTAATCCCTCTGAAGTCCAGTCTCTTCATGTATAAATGGGAACAATATAAATACCTTCCTTAAAGTATTGCTGTGAGGATGTGAGGGTTGATAGGTAATCCATGTTAAATGCTTAGCATGGTGTGTGTTATATACCAAGTGCTCATTGTCTACTTGTATCATCTTGCTACAGTATGCTTTTAATACTTCTGTTCCAAATATAAGATGAATATATGAGTCAAATATAATATGCTTTCCCAATGGTATTTCAGGCCAACACTGTTTTCTTCCATTTAGAATCTTCTGGGAAAAGCTCTCGAGGAAATTTGCTCTAATCAGACTTTTTAGTCTCAGTGAGACAACAAAGAATGAGGTGATAAAACACTGGAAATAAAAAGGGTTAATGGGACTCAAGATATCTGCTAGTTATTCATTGTATGGCCTTAGAAATAATATTAATAATGGTCAATAGCCAATATTTATGGAACACTTCCTATATGTCAAGTACTTATTCCGATTTATATATATATACACACACACATATATTCATTATCATTATTCATGTCATATACTCAATAAATTCTCACGATGACCCCTGTAAGGAAGGTATTAGTTGTTTTTGCTATTTACTTTTCCCAGCCTCAATTTCTCCAAGTGTGACAGAGGCCAGTGCACACTGGCTCACCTTGTGGGATTATCAGGAATATCCAGAAAACAAGATATATGAAGTTGCTTGTCAGACCCAAAAGGACGAAAGCTGATCCCTGATGACAGATGTCAGCCATTCCCTGAGGACCTCCAGCCACAGAGAGTGCCTCAGTAGCCCACTCTGGGAACATCCTAATTCGAAGGTGTGGCACCTGCTGCTAGGGAATCTGTTGTCAACAGCACATTGACTCTTAAGAGCATGAAACCTAGAATAACAGGCATGTCTTACTTGTCAGCACTCTTCTATACATCCTTTGCCTCAACTTCCTACTGTTCCAGATCAGAAGAAACAACTTTTCTTTTTCCCAGAAATTAGTCTGAGTCCATTTTATAGATTGACCTTGCTGGGTTGTGCCAAATGACCTGAACCCTCTGAGACAGCCACAAGAGAAAAACACTCTCAAAGGGGTAAAGAGTTAAAGCAAACAGACCTATATGTTTTCATGATTTATCCCTAGTCAGGCCACAAATGGCCAGCAGAAGAAGCTGACCCAGTAATGTCATTTTACAAAACCCACAAAGTGCTTACTCACTAGAACACAAGCTATTAATTTCTCATGAACATCAGATGGACAAGATGGAAACCCTGGCTTGACTGAGGACAGTACTGCAGTAAAGACAGAAGGGGATATGGCCCTGAAAGGTATTAGTGTGGTCCTCAGTTTAAAAAGGAAAGCAAAGGGATTATAAGAGTCTGTTCCTTCACTGTAGTGATGTGGAAGCCATTGGGGCCCATGCTCATGTAGTGATTACCTGGTGTGAGGTGCTGGGGAGAAGGGCAGATCCATGACCAGTGGAGGGAATCCACTTTGAGCTCTTTGTGAATATCAGATTTGAAGATTCAGTACCTCCTGCTCATCTGTCAACACTATTCAGCTAAAGGGTTTTCTTGGGCCTTTCTGTGAATCAGGTAAGGAATCTGACTTCTGGTCATTATGGCAGTGAAGGCAGACATGGTTTGCCTCTTTGTATAACCACATCAAAATTACAACTAAAATATACAACCATCTTTCAGAACCATCAGAAATCGAGTTGAATGGAAGTCTGACAACTATGGAATTAAAGAAACCACATCCATCCAAGACTGGTAGGAGGGGCACAGACACAGAATGGGCTGGTCCCAAATGCATGTGTGGTGGATAAAAATTTGTGAGGGATATCTTGGGAGTGAGTAGTGCCAGCCCACACCAGGCCCCCAGCTCAGGATTCCAGTGCCAGGAAGATAAGTCCCCACAACTTTTGACTGCAAAAACCAGCCGTGATTGAATAGGTGGAAGAAACTTCTGAAGCCCTAAGCGGTTCTTCTAAAACATCTACACACAGACTCACCTACTCAGACTCACTCCCTCTGAGCTCCAACATTGGGGTAGCAGCTTGAAAGGTACCAGAAGCATACTGGGAGGAACTGAAGTGTTTGGTATCAAGGTGAGCAGACACCATTGCCCCTTTTCTAAACTCTCCCTCTACAGAGCCACTGAGCTGGCAAGCTGGTGCCATATCTGAGACTCCATCAACCTGGCTAACACTGTTTGACCCACCTTGGAGATCCCCAGAGACTCCATCTCACCCAACTTATGGGCCCACCCAAGCTGCTTTTCCATATGAATGGCTGGTCTTTGCTTATGCTGCACAACTTCCTAAATCCTATCAAATGAGCAACAGCTAGCCTCAGTGAGCCCCAGGCCTGGCACTAGCAGCAGCCAGCCTAGATTTACAGCTTGGCTTCCCCTGGGAATCACCAAGCCCAGCACAAGTAGCAGCCATCTCAAAATGCTTTATACCTCCTGCAGCGTGATCCAGGGCAGAACACAGGTGGGGCTCACCTTGGCCTGCACCACATGGAAATCCCAGAACCTGCACACCCGGTGGATAGCTACAGACCACAGTGGAGCACCACCACCCTGCCACTTAACAGCTGATACTTCACAGAGGGTAGAGGTTGGTAGTTAGTGGTGACAGCCAGTTTTTACAGTTGACTGACCTGGGTAACTCCTTCCCATTCACCTGCCAACAGTAACCAAGGCTCAACTACAAGAGGAGGGTGTACTCCACCCACACTAAGGGTGCACCTCCGGTACCCAGCTTAGGTGGTAGGGGAGGCTGTGCTGCTGGACCCTACAGAACACCTACTACATTAGGCCACAATAACAAGACATGGAGTCAAAGCAGCTCTGCCAAATACATAGAAACAAACACATGGAGGCTGCCAAAATGAGGTAACAAAGAAACATGGCCCAAATGAAAGAACAGATCAAAACTCCAGAAAAAGAGCTAAGCAAAATGGAGATGAGCAATCTATCAGATGCAGAGTTCAAAACATTGGTTATAAGGATGCTCAAGGAAATTAGTGAGGACTTCAAGAGCATAAAAAAGATCCAATCAGAAATGAAGGATACACTAATTGAAATAAAGAACAATTTACATGAAAACACCTGAGTAGAGTAGATGAAGCCAAGAATCAAATCAATGATTTGCAACAGAAGGAAGCAAAAAACAACCAATCAGAACAACAAGGAAAAAAAAAGAATCCAAAAAAATGAGGATAGCATAGGCAGCCTCTGGGAAAACTTCAAGAGGTCCAACATTCACATCACAGGGGTGCCAGAAGGAGAAGAGAAAGAGCAAGACATTGGAAATCTACTTGAAAAAATAATGAAAGAAAACTTCCCTAATTTGGTGAAGGAAATAGACATGCAAGTCCAAGAAGCACAGATAGTCCCAAACAAGATGGATGCAAAGAGGCCCACTCCAAGACACATCATAATTAAAGTACCAAAGGTAAGGAGAGAATCTTAAAAGCAGCATGAGAAAAGCGTTTAGTTACATACAGGGGAGTTCCCTTAAGACAGTTGTGATTTCTCAAAAGAAACTCTTCAGGCTAGAAGGGATTGTCAAGAAATATTGAAAGTCATGAGAAACAGGGACCTACAGCCAAGATTGCTCTACCCAGCAAAGCTATCTTTTAGAATTAAAAGGCAGATAAAGAACTTCCCAGACAGGAAAAAACTAAGGAAGTTCATCGTCACCAAACCATTAATATATGAAATGTTAAATGGACTTATTTAAGAAAAAGAAGATCAAAACTATGGACAATAAAATGGTAAAAATGCATATCTATCAACAATGGAATCTAAAAAACAAATTAAGCAAATAAGAAGAACAGAGACATAATTATGGATATGGAGAACATTCAGAGGGGAGGGGAGTGTAGGGGAATGGATGAAGAGGTGAGGGGATTAAGAAATACAAACAGGTAGTTACAGAATAGACATGGGGATGTAAAGTACAGTATAGGAAATAAGGTATCCAAAGAACTTATATGCATGACCTGTGGACATTAACAATGGTGGGGGGATGGCCTGAGAGAGTGGGGGGTGCTGGGCAGAAAGGTCAAAGGGGGACAATCAGGACAACTGTAATAGCATAATCAATATAAAAATGGAATCAATACAAAAAGAGGAATCAATATTTTAAAAAAGGAACCCTTGAGTTATCTGGTTCAGATATAAATATATTCTACTAGGTCAATCACTTTCATCATCCTGAGCCTCTCTTGCAGTAGCCCTGGGCTGGGGAGGGAAGCAGGTGAGGCCTTTGGCATGGGTTGATCTGGGTTTGAGACTTGTCTTTGCTATCATGAATTCTCTGCTCCTCAACTTTCTCAGCCATGCAATGGGAATAATAATGTTTATTTCACAGAATTGTTATTAATATTAAGATCAAACCCCTAAGACCAAACTAAGATCAAACCCCCTACCAGAATAAGATAAGTCAGTGTTTCCCAGCATTTTAAGGATGTGCTGGGCCAGTAAAATTAAAAAAGCAAAATAAAACCAACCAATCAACCAAAAAATAACATTAGGCAAATAAATCTAGTGTTGCCAAATACAAACATTTGAAAAAGAAATAAGACTTCCTTCTGGCATTAGTACCATAGAAAAAAGGCCACTTTAACACAGAAAGAGTAAGGAGGTGGTAATCTCAGAACAAAAGGGCCTCTTTTTCTCTTGACTTTATAGAAAGCTCTCCGACTGTCCCTCAATTCCTAGGACTGGAGAACCCTGCCATGGAGCAGTACTGATCCAGACATGGTTTCTAGGAAACCACTTAAGATGATGTATTTTGCACATGGAGGAAGCCTGGTGGCTATCAGTGACATTCCTTATTTGTCACACTTTGCCATGCTGTTAAGATATTTGCTACACAACCTCCACCCAGTGGCAGACTTTGCATGGGCAGAGTCCAGGTTCTCAACAGAATGGTATTCAATGAGGGTGGGGCAAACAAGAGAAGAAGGAACATCCCAGAGACAGCAGAAGACCTGTCCCAGAAATCAAAACTGAAGGGAGGGAGGCCCATACCCACCAGTGGCAGACTTTGCATGGGCAGAGTCCAGGTTCTCAACAGAATGGTATTCAATGAGGGTGGGGCAAACAAGAGAAGAAAGAACATCCCAGAGACAGCAGAAGACCTGTCCCAGAAATCAAAACTGAAGGGAGGGAGGCCCATACCCACCAGTGGCAGACTTTGCATGGGCAGAGTCCAGGTTCTCAACAGAATGGTATTCAATGAGGGTGGGGCAAACAAGAGAAGAAGGAACATCCCAGAGACAGCAGAAGACCTGTCCCAGAAATCAAAACTGAAGGGAGGGAGGCCCATACCCACCAATCCACTGCTGCTATTCCCCGATACACAGAGGATTCTGTTGTCACACTGTAGAGCAAACGCAAAGACTGGGGGGACAAATCGCAACAATAATGTTCATGTCAAATGAATACAAGTCCCATTTTGAAAGGGCAAAGCAGAAAAGGGACTGAGAGGGAGCTAAGTCCCAACTATGACTTTGTTTACCATCTGGGAAGTAGCTGAATTCTACTTCCTGGCTCTGTGAATTCCAGACAGTTCCTTAGCTTCTTGGATCATCAGGGCCTCATGTGTGAAACAGAGATAGAGCTATCTCTCCATCACAGGAATGTTCATAAAGTGACCTTCTTAAACAACCACACAACAGATCATGCCATGAAAAAAGTATTCCAGGCCATGAGTACCATGAGGTGGGTCCCCAGGGCTCCTAGGTTAAGCCATTCTCCCTTTGCTGATTTCCAGGCCCCACATGCCCCAGTAACTGTGGGAGGACAAGACCAGCAGCCCCCTCTGGCCAGGAGAGGGCCTGTGTGTTCTGGCTGTGGTTCTCTAGACCCACCACCACCAACACAGCACCTCTGTAGGGCCCTCAGGTTTCACCCTGAGAGCTCACATTTATTTCTCCTGGTCCTCCGTAACAGTCCTCTACCTGGAGTTTGACACAGTCAAACCCCAGGAGGGAAGTGCTGAGGTTTATCCATGAAAACAAACTGTTGGTTTTTAAAGAACAACCACACTGAACACAGATCCATTTGCATGATGCATGAGCTCAGTACTGAAGACCAGCAACAGAAGTCACCAAGAGGTCCCCCTGGTCACCATGCAACTGCACCTCGGAGATACTCAGCAAAAATCTGATAGTCAATGAATATTATATTTCCATTTCTCTGTCCCAGACCCAGGCCCTGAGGCAGAAGGATAGAGATTTTCCATTCTCCCATGTCTCAAGAGGATGAACTCAGCAATGCCCAAATCCCAGGATCACACAATAGCACACACCCAAACCTTGACAGCCTGAGATCATTCTTCCGAGGAAGAATGGGGGTGATGGTTTTCTTTATAGATAAGAGGTCTAACATCAATGAAGGGGGTACAGGTGCCAGGAACTTCCCCATACAGGATCTCCTTTAACCCTCTAACAATGCTACCTTCTGATCCCTACTTTACAGTTGAGAAAACTAAAGCCCAGAGAGGTCAAATGACAGTTAAAGTGAAAAAGTGAAGATGGGAACTCAGGTCATTCTGACCTTAGTCTATTTTACTGGCTGGCTCTGAGAAGGTTTTGATGACTCATATTAAGTCAGAAAGAGAAAGAACAAGAATCCATCTTCATACTAGCTCTATTCCCTTTTTTTTTAATTCAAAATCTGCATAGTTTTACAGGATGTACAAACTTGAGGAGCTTGGAGTTGGCAAGCAAGCAAAACCAAACCAACATGATTTTGATTTCTGTTCAAAGGGCGGAAAGAGTTAACACACAGTTGCAGGCATTAGGATCTGCTTTGGCAGAGGGAGCCTAAAATAGCTGCTGTCCTATTCCCTGCCTCTCTCCCCAACCATCATTCATTAATTTCTGCTTTGTGGGCGCCGAGACTCACGGGCTGCAGACAAGTGTCTGGCCTCACAGCCTTTTTCTGCAGCACAGTGATAAATGACTCGCAAGGGCCCGGCAGGAAAATGGATGAGGGGACATGTTGAGGTCATGATCACAGCTACTTGATGCCCACATTCTGGGGGATCCCTGAGTTTGAAATGATTCCCTCAGTGACCTCAAGAGTATCTTCATGTTTTAGCATCTTGCCTGGGACCTGGAAGGATGGTTTGTGGTCCTCTGATGGGGACAGCAAGGAGTAGCAGCAACTTGTGTGCTGTGGATCCCCACAATGCAGGTTCCCAGTGACACTGAGGAACTGCCTGCTTCCTCAGCCTAAGGATGGTGCTGAGTCAAAGCCATGTGTCCAGGACCAGTCACAGGCTCAAACAAGACCCTCAAGATATATTTAGTGAGTGAGTGAATGAGTAAGTAAATGAGTGAACTACTTTGAGTCTTTGTATCCTTGCTGGTTAAGTTATCTTACCACATAAACTTTCATGTGGTTTAAAGGAGATGAACACACTCTTTTCTCTTCTTACCTTAAAAGCTAAGTGTTGTACAAGAGTTACTTGTGATTGCAAATTCAGCACTTGCTTTAAAAAAAAGTCTCATCTCAGAACAACTCAGCAAACAGTTGCCAAGTATCTGTTCTATGTTCTGTTCTAAACCACACACAGGGGTTACAGATGAAGAGACACAGTGGTTTGCAGAAGCACCCTCCTGCCTCCCACATTTGCGTAAAGAGCCTTCTCTGTGGACCCCAGGACAATGGTAGATTCTGTAATGGGTCAAGTGGGGAGCAGAGAGAAAAGGGAATGTACCTAAATACCCCAAGGCACTCAAGCAGGTTCCAGGGAATTTCTGTGTTCCATAACAGATCCTTCTGCTTCCAGTCATCTATTTCTGTATACATAAAAATTTACATGAAGGATTGGGGCCTGAGATTACACAGAAAATGTATGAATATCTATTTTCCTTCAAACACAATTAATAGGAAGATTAAATGAGATAATGCAGGCAGGTATGCCTGACACACTCTATCATGAACCACAAAAGGGTGAAACCATACTACAACATACCAGTGTGAACAAGTAAGACCTAAGATTGGACAATTACAGCTTCTTGGGGTTGCAGGAAATGTGCTCCTGATGACAAAGTTGAAAGAAAAGTACGTGGTATCTGCAAGGTCATGGGTATTCAAGCAATACTTCACAGCTCCCTTGGGAATAAAACCAAGCTATCATTGCTAAGGACCTCCTGCTTTCATTGGCTAATCTATACAATGGGTATAATTATCTCTTTCCTTCAGCAGATATCTGAGTTTCTACTATGTGCCAGGCTCGCTCAGGTTTGGGTTACTGAAGGAACAAACAGCCACAACTCCCTGCCCTCATGGGTCCCACATTCTAGTGAGGTGGGCCAGTTCAATGCTGGCAAAGTGCATGCCACAACTTGGCCCTTCCTGTATTTGACTATGTTTTTTTGTTCTCTTTCCCCCTTTTTCTTCTTGTAATTAATTTCTAGTTTCATACCACTGTAATGTGAAAAGATGTATAATAGGATATCAATCTTCTTAAGTTTATTGAAACTTGTTTTGTGCCTAATATGTGATCTCTCCTGTACCTGTTCCATGTATACTTGAAAAGAATGTGTATTCTGTTGTTTTTAGATGGAATATCCTGTAAATATCTATTAAGGGTTTTTGTTGTTGTTTTTTTTTTAAAAATAAATGGCATACCTGATTATGCTTCTTTGTCCTCACAGTGATATGTTCTGGAGATAGAACCATATTAGTACACAGAGACATGGATCTACCTCACTTCTTTGTTTCTGTTACATGGAATTCCTCAGTGCAGCTACTGTGTGGTTTATTTAATCACCCGCTGTGGCACAATCAGTAAAACATGAACCACACATAGGCAGGGACTTGGACTATTTTGTTCATGGCTATATCCCCAGAGTCTAGCATAGTGCCTGGCACACAGTAGGAGCTTTATAAATTATTATTAGGTGAAAGAATATATTTGGGTTGTCTCCAGGTTGTTTCCAATGCTTTAATATCAAATAGTGTTCAGTGACCATTTGCATAAGCCTCCCAGGACACAGGGTCACGTCTCTGTGGCAGACAGTAGCAACAGTGTGAACTTGCTGGGCCAGGGATCCTGTGTAGTTATATTTAACTTTTTATTTGGAAATAATTGTAGAGTTCAAGGAAATGTACAGGAAAGACCTACAGACAATTTCAAAACCAAGAAAGAGACATTGGTAAAATCCATAGAGCTTATTCAGCTTATACCAGTTGTACAGCTGCTTCTGTGTGTAACTCTAGGCAATTTTATCATATTGTAGCTTTGTGTGCACACCAACACCAAAATACTCAACTGTACCATCACCACAAGGCCTCCTCCTATTCCTCTTTATGGCTGCATGCCCCTCTCCTTGTCCCTAACTCCTGACAACCACTAAGCTGTTCTCTATCCCCGTAATTATGTCATTTCACTAATGTTGCTTAAATGGAATTGTTCTGTAAGCTGTGGGAATTGGCCTTTTTCACTCCATGTGGTTCATCCAGGTGGTTGCTTATATCAACAGTTCATTCAATTTTGTAGTTGGGTAATGCTCCACAACATGGTCATACCAGTATGTTAAGCCCTTAAATGTATTCTCAGTTATAAAAGATGCTGCAGAATTGCCCTCTCAAATGGATCGTGGCATAGGAACACTGACCAGTAGTATATACAGTATCTACAACCCCCATGTTCTCACCAATACTTGAGAGGATCACACTTTTAAATTTCTTCCAGTCTAATGAGTGAAAATTGATCTCTTATTGTTTGGGGGCATACATTTTCTTGATTCCACAGATAAGACTCTTGTGAAAAAATTCTTTGCTGGGCAAGGGAATCCTGGGCTTTAGGAGGACTTTTAGGAGTGATGGCCACCCACTGTGACAGGGACAGCCATAGAGGCCAACACTGATGCTGGCAGTTGTGCAGATTGAGGGCACTGGAAGTCCTAGTTGAAAGCCTGCCTGGATCCAAGTCTTTTCCAGTGTGACTTTGCCATCAAGAGGTGTCACCATATTTCCTCATCCTTGAATTTGGGGTGACTTCTTAACTTGCTTTGGCTACTAGCATGCATTGGCAGTGACACTTTACCAATTCTGCACCTGGGTCTCAATAGTCCTTGTGTGTTTCTGTCCTCTGTCTCACATAACCCTGCCACTGCCACATGAACAAACTTAGGTGAGCATGGAGTGGAAATGAGCTATCCCAACTGAGATTATACAAAGCCAGCCAACCCCCAGATATGTGACAGAGGCCAGCAGGATCAGCAGAACTGCTTACCTGACCAATGGCTGACAACAGGTATGTGTGGAAGCCAGGACCAGAAGAACCGTTAGGTGTCCTGTAGATTTTGCTGCATTAATACAAACTTATTGCTTTAAGACACTGAGTTTTGGGCAGTTTGTTACAAAGCAATAGCTAACTGATACAGTAGTGCAAGAGAAAAGTCTCTGGCCAAAGTTCCCTGGGCACTGCAACAAGTGCATAAGTGCAGGAGTCTCTGGCAAACTAAGTGTCAGATATCTCTGTGCCTATACGCAAAAGTCCCAGACAAGTTTCCTCGCTCAATCCCAGGCTGCCAGCCACCCACTTGGAGTAAGAAACTTTAACAACTTCTGTCAAAGACAGTTCCCATCTTAACATGACAGTGGGTGAGAAACCCAAAGTGGTGAGACTGCCTCCTCCCTAGTCTCACCCTATGAGACATGGTGTTTGCAGTTAAAAATACTCTTCCCCCTCTTCTCAAACATGGAAACTGTCCAGGGTCAGCCTCCCACACACTTCCACTCAATTTCTGACTCTGGTTATAAAACCTTGTGCCCAAAAATAGTTTTCAAGGGGACTTCACAGACATGTTCTCAGGCATAATTGCAGTGTCCCTGAGAACTTTAGAGAAATTCAATTTCTGTCTTTGAACACACACTCTTCAAAGCCCTGCCCACCAGGTATTAAGCATCAGGAAGAGCTGTGATTGATTTCTGTCCCTCTGGTTCTCCCACAATGAAGCAGGTGTCAGATGCAGCTGTTCTCAATGTGCTTCTGCCTCATTTGGTTTCAGTCGTTCACCTCTGTGCCCACTTCCAAATTGCCCAGCCAGGGGTTTGCACACCTGCCTGGTCCTCTCTGGCTGCTTAGCCTCCTCTGGCTTCTTCTGGCTCTTCCTTCCATTCTCTGCCTTTCCCTTGCTTGGCATCCCTGAACAAAAGCATCCCCCTCATCCCATTCCAATCCCTTTTGTCATCCCAGCTGCCCCCTTCCACCTTACACAAGCACAGGGTTTGGAACAAGGAAGGATGCTAGAAGTCAACTGGCCTAACCTCCTTAATTTACAGATGAAGCTTAGAGAGCCACGCTGGGAGAGATAAAGTCAAGGTTAAATGTGGGAGTGGTGACCAAGGCATAACTAAAACCCAGAACACCCCAGCAAGGGAGTTACCTCTAGATCTGGTTACCCACCAAGTTCTAAAACAACAGCAACAACAGTATTGATAATTATAATCACACCATTTATTAAATTCTTATTATATGCCAGTTCCTGGGCACACGTTTAATTATCATCTTCATTTTATAATTTAAGAAACTGAGATTCAGAAAAGGAAAATGTTCTGTCCAAGATCATAGCTCTTAATTGGTAGATCAAGGATTTGAAGTCAGGTTCAATACCAAAGACTGTGGCATCTGAAGCCCACCATGAATCCTGGTATAAACACCTCTTCCCCTGGGATTTTTCTCCTGCATTTTCACTGCACCAAGCCTTTTCTAGGCTCTCCTATGAGTTTCCAGGCTCCTCTTTCCCATCCACTCCACAGCCCATTGGTCTTATGTGGGCCCTTTATGGTCATCACAGTCCCTTTACAGAAGGGAGATAGCTTTTCAGAACAGATCTGCTTTCTCAGCCAAATTCTACCACTTCTTGGCTTGGTGATATTGGATAAGCACAAACAACCTCATCCTCTGAGCCTTTGCTTCCCCATTACACAAAGGCACAAAAAGGGTGAGACAATAAGCACAAGTACAATGCCCAGCGCAGAATAAGCCTTCAGGACTGAGTTCCCTGCAGGCTTCAGGCCTAGTCAGTGTCTTCACTACTTCAAATTCATCACACTCATATCCACTCTCTGAGTACACAAGGATTTTTCTCCACCACCCACTTCTGCCCTTCATGGGTATCTCATCCCTAATGCGTCTTGTCCTGCTTTCCTGGGCACCTATTCTACATCTTTTTTTAGGTTCTCGAGTTTTCCCAGAACTAAATTGCAATGTCTATGAGGGCAAAGCCATTCCTATACTCTCTGGGATACCTAAACCATGCACCAAATTGATAGAACATTGGCATTGCCAGTACACAGAGAATCCTAAAATCTCAGGGTCTTGATGTAGTCTCTAGAAACACCTATTGATTCATTTCATTTCATTCTTTCATTTGTTTAACCCATAGTTTACTCAATATCTACATGTGTAAAACCTTGTGCTTGTCTGCAAAGGACCGGGAAAGGAATAAGGCTCAATCACTTGTCCTCTCATAGCTCTCAATCTAGCAAGTTAGCCAAGACAGTGAGCACATAGTTGGGTTGATGCTAGGAGCTGCCTCCACAGTGGCCATTCCCTCCTTCATCCTGGCTGGCAGAGTCCAGACCATGCCCCCAAATGACTCAGAGATAAGTCCTGGTCCTTTCAAGACTGTGCTCCATTCCCCTGGCTATGATTGGTTTAGGCATAGACATGTGACCCAACTGCAGCCAATGAGACACAGGGGAAGTTGGCTGGGACCTCCTGATAAAAGAGACACTGAGATGCCCTCTACCTTTGCCCTCTGGGCACTGTGATATCTGCAGGGGATGCTTGAGATACAGGAAATTTTTCTGGTTGATGATGCAGAGGAGAAGAACAGAAAGACTGTGGGTTTTGATGGCCTGGATGAGCTGCTGAATTACCCACCAGAAAATTTTGATTATGTGTGATAAGAAAGGGTCTTACTGTTTGTCAGTTGAGTTAGGGAATCCAATTCACTGAAGCCAAAAGCAGACTCCCTGGTTCAAGTTAATACACAATAGTTAATGCTCTGGTAATGGGCTGCAGAACATTCCTTTTTGCACCCTGACCCGCTCTGTCTTGCTTTCAGGGATGGGTAGGGTGGGTGGGGTAGGTGGGAGATTGTGAGGAAAAGTTTCACAAAGAAGTCACACATGACCAGTCTTCCTTTCCACAAATAAGGAAATGTTAGCCTTTCAGATGAGATGCCATTTGCAAAGACTGGAGGCATGAACTACCCTTGGATGTGTGCAAAGGAAAGGTCTAGGACTATGAGGAAGCCCACATACTTAAAATAAAGAGACATCCATCTGCTCCTTTCACCACATCTTCTCCAGGCTTCACTTTGGTCCTCTGTAAAATGGGAACAAAGACCTTTCTTGCAAGGTGGTAATAAAGCTCAAATGGAACTGCGCACACAAAAGTGCTTATAATTAGCCTTGACTAGTATGGCTTAGTTAGCTGGGTGTTGTTCCACAAAGTGAATGGCCACCGGTTTGATTCCTGGTCAGGTCAGGGCACATGCCTAGGTTGTGGGTTCATTCTAGGTTGGGGCATGTGCAAGAGGTAACCAATCAATGCTTCTCTCTCACATCAATGTTTTTCTCCCTCTCTTCATCCCTCCCTTCCCCTCTCTCCAAAAATAAATAAATAAATAAAATCTTTTTTTAAAAAAGTGCTTAAAATTGTCTGGCTCTACATAAATCATAACAGCCACCTGCATTTTTCCTTTGCCTGGGAAATGGCTCATCTAAAACTGGGGGCTGGAGTCCTCTAAAACCAGCTCCCTCCACATGCCCTCCCCTCTCTTCCATTCAGTCCAACCTTTAAGCCCTGCTACAATCTATCATTCATCTCTCTCTTCCTTTCAGACCTTTATAGGTTGCCCTTAAGGCAGAAATGATTTCTCTACCTGATCATACACTTCTCTTCTTTTACTCCAAAGAGTTTTGCTTTATTCAGCAACTCCACTTCTAGGAATTCATCCTCTGGAGATGCCTGGACACATGCCCAGGGTCCACATACAGAATGTTCATCACAGTATTTCTATAATAGCAAAATTATGGACACAACCGAAGTGCCCATCAGGAAGGGATCCATTAAATCAATTACGACAGTGCTACTTACAAAAGATGAAGTAGAAGTATTGTTATTGATATTTAAGATGTCCATACTCTATTACTGAATGAGAAAGAAACCAAACACACACACACACACACACACACACACACACACAAAACCCACCATCTATCTATTTACCTATAAATCTTAGAGAAATGTATGGAAGGACTTTTGACAAAATGTTAATAGAGGTTGGCTATTCTATGACATGTTTTTGAGTTTTGCTTTCTTCTTTACACTTTTCAATACTATTTGAATTTTCTATAATCATTATGTAACATGTCTATAATCAGGGGGTAAAAGTTACTTTTATTTTGAAGATTGCAGCTAATATCCACCTTCCTTGGCCAATCTCACCTAAAGTCATGTGTGATAGGATTGAAGAGTTTGTGCTAGTTCTGCTAACCCAGAATGCTCTCTATGATACCTCTGCTTGGAAACCTACAGTGGTGAGCTCACTCTATGCCAGGCCAAGCTCTAATGGCTAGAAAACTCACCTGAACAACGGTCTCATTCTTAGTCCTAATTATGTCTTCTGTGCCTCACATTTGAACAACCCCAATGCTCCCCTCTTCTTCCATGTACTTGTCCCCCTATACCCTAGCCATTCATTGGGTGACAGGATGCTCCATTCTAGACAGAGCATGAAAAAAGGTCTGGAGATGTGAAACCATGTGGCCCATTTCAAGGTTGCTGTGGATTTGTCAGGCAGAGCACAGAGCACACGTGGAGACAAAAGTAGATGAGGCTCAGGTGAAACTGGAAAAGTTCATATATGTCATGCTAGGAAGACTGGATTTCATTTCATAGGACAGTGGTTCTTATCCATTTTATGTTCATAACACCTTCAAACACTAAAATTTTTCGCATCACACTTGCAGGAATTAAAGACTCATGAATATCTCTAAACAAGTTGTGATTATTTCAACTTACTCCCTACCTGTATCAAATCAGTCAGGATGAGCCAGGTTATGCTGCAATAATGAATAAGCCCAAAGTGCCAGTGACTTAAAGCAAAGGCTTACTTCCCAGTGATGCTACATGTCCATCATGGATCTGCTTTGCATCATTCTCACTGAGGAATCAGACTGAGGGGGCCTCCACCTCCATGATACCTCAATTGCCAAGAGAGAAAAAAGGAAAAGTAATAAACAGCATGCTAGTTATTAGAGCTTCCACCCAGAAATGACACGTCACTTCTCAAAGTTCACTGCCAACACAAGACACACAACTACAACCAATGTCAATAGAGGTTTAATTTATCATATGCCTAAAGAGTAGGGAACTGGAAATGTTTTTATATCATTAATGACTAACCAAATAACTATATTAAAAAGAAGAGGGAGAAGAGGATGAGTAGAAGGATGAAGAAGGCCAGGGAGGGAAATGGTACCATATTTTGCTGTGTATAATGAGTACTTTTTGCTCAGATTATTGAGGGAAAAATAAGGATGCACATTACACATGGGTAGTACTAATTCCATATCTATATAAATGTTTTTAATTCTTTTATTTATGCTTATGCATTAAAAATATAACTCTAGAAAGCAATAACAGTATATGTGTGCAAATAATACCCTGGAACATGGTAATCAGTTTTGTTTCTAAATATAAATAAATACATTATTGAATTTAAAAATAAAATGAAAGATTTTTTTCCCTGAAAGTTTGGGCCAAAAACATGGGTGCACATTATACATGGCAAAATACATGGCAAAGTATTTGTGATCCAGGGTCTCTGCAAAACACTTCACAAATCTTAATTCTTAAAACAACCCAAGCACTATTTTTATATTCCTTCTTTTACTGCTGAGGAAATGGAGGCACAGAGAAGTTAAGCCACTTGCCCAAAGTCACACAACTAGTAAGAGGTCTGTCCTGAATTTGTTTCTATGCACTCTTAACTATCATTCTATTACTGAACAGTCAAGAGTGAATCAGTGCCAATAAAAATATCCAGTCATTTTTTAATTCAGCTGGCAGCCCTGTGCACTGATTTGCTGAGAGAGCATTTTCCTAGCCTTATGTTCTTATCTACCCCTGATGGCAATGTTTGAGAAATTCTGTTCAATGTGGCATTGTTCTCCAATGACCATTCATTACACAGGTGCCTCTAATATCCCACCTACATGTTAGACTCTACGCACCTCCACCCCTCACAACCCACACAGTTCTGTAATAGGACCACTGGATGTAGACCTCAAAAGTTTGTTCCCTCAACTCAAAAGCAGTTTTTCTAGTTGATCATGTGTTGACAGCCCACCTGTGAGTTTTGGTGAAGAGGAAATACTTCTTAGGCAAAGTAGCCTTACCCTAGGGTTGTTTTGTTGTTGTTGAGGTGGGGGCAATGGCTATATATGTTTTATAAGAAACTCAATCATCCAGCACACATTTATTAACCACCTACTATTTTCCAGAGCCTGAGGATGCAAAGTTAAAAAAAGACCCAATCAGTCCCATCTTCCAGAATGCACAGTAACAACTGGGCAATGGATGCTGAAATCATTTTCCATTTTGGGTACTGCTTACTTTCCCTCATGTTCATTTCTACCAGGTCCTAACACATCATTGTTCCTCAACCTCCCAGCCCCATGAAACCAGAGAGTATCCAATAGCAACATCTTCATACCAATGGGCTAGAAGCTGATATTTGTTGAGTCACATCATAGGCTTGCTGTGAAGATTGAAAGATACAAAGATATATGAGAAGTACTCTGTAAGTTACGAGATGATGATGATGGTAGCAATGAATGCTGACATCTAGAAAGTGTCTACTGTGTGCCAGACACTGTTCTAAGAACTTTGTCTTGATTTCTGTCACTCCTCACAAAAGTTCCCATGGGGCAGGAACCATTAGTATCTTGTACACAAGAAGATATAGACAGGGAGAGCTGAAGCCACCTACCCTAGATTACACAGACACAATTAGAAAATGATGGTGCCAGGACTATACGCCAAGCAGGCTGGCTCATACAGGAGATGCTGTAGAGAAACTTGAACTGTTTTCTCTCTATATGTGGATTGAACAGTTGTTACTGTTGTTGTTTTCTCCTTCTAAAGAACTTTTGATTTTTCAGAATTAGCATTAACTTTGGGGTAAGAGGAACTCATTCTTACCTGAAATCATAACACTCACTCACTCTTTGGTTCATGGTTGTTGTACATTGAATTGCATCCTCCCCCAAAAGACATGTGGGAGTCCTAACCCCTAGTACCTGTAAATGTGACCTTATTTGGAAATAGGGTCTTTGCAGATGTAATCAGGATGAGGTCATACTTGATTAGGATGAGCCCTATTCCAATATGACTGGTGTCCTTATAAGGAGAGAAACATTTGGAAGTAGAGAGACACACACAGAAAGGAGACAGAAGCGGTAATGGGAACAATGTGGCTACAAGCTAAGGAACAGCAAAGATTTCTAGCAACCATTAGAGGCTAGGAAGAAGTAAAAAAGGACTCTTCCCTACAGGTTTTGGTGGGAATATGGCCCTGCTGACACCTTGATTTCAGATTACTAGCTTCCATAACTGTGAGAGAATAAATTTCTGTTGTTTTAAACTTTTCAATTTGTAGTAATTTGTTACAGCAGCATTAGGAAACAGACACAGTCATGCATTGAACATGTACTATGTTCCAGTGTCACTGGGGATGACATTAAATGAGACAAGAACTGAGGTCCTCACATGTTCACAGCTTGGTGGATCTGGCTTAGTTATAACTCTGCTAAGAAAGAAAGAAAAGAGAAAGAAAGGAAGGAAGGAAGGAAGGAAGGAAGGAAGAGAGAGAGAAAGAAAGAAAGAGAAAGAAAGAAAGAGAAAGAGAGAGAAAGAAAGAAAGAAAGAAAGAAAGGAAGAAAGAAAGAAAGAAAGAAAGAAAGAAAGAAAGAAAGAAAGAAAGAAAGAAAGAAAGAAAGAAAGAAAAAGGAAGAAAACAATGGAAATAATAACCAAGTAGTGGTTTGAATAGCAGGAGAAACAAATTCTAGTTCAGTCTCCTTAAAATGCTGTGTGACCTTGGATAAGTTGCTTTCCCTCTCTGGGCCAATCTTTTCACTTTTTCTGTGAAATAAAGGAGTTGGCCCAGATACTCCTGAAGGAGTATCTTAGCTCTGAAGTTCTAAGACTTGCTGGGGTGAGGACAAGTGGGAAGGAGCAGAGAAAGCATACTTCCATATTCCTTCTCACTACTTCACTTATGAGGCTCTTACACTCTGGCCACTGTTTTCCTGCCCTAACCACCCCAGTGCCAGATACCAGACAACTAGGGACAGCTCCTATGGCCCAGAGCCACTGAAATTATTTAAACCAGCCAATGCTAAACCTGCAAAACCACCTTTCCCAATCCTTCCTGAAGAAACTACAATAAAGGCTCCTGTCCAAGTTTTCTTCTGCTTCTCAGGTCTTTCTAGCCTTATTTTCCAATCCCCAGATCCCAATAGTTGACTCTCTTTACTTGGTTCTCTATTAATGGATTCAAGTTTTTATATATCATAAAGCTTTAATAACTCCACCTCATTGGGGAGGGAAAAAAGGAGGCCAGTCTAAATTAATGAAAAGTCTGAGACATTACTAAAAAATAGTTTTATTACTTCCAGATTTATATGGTGACAGATGACATGAAGAGGAAGAAAAGGGATGAAGTTGGAGTTTTTTTATGTGATTTAATGAAGAGAAAAGATTTAATTTATAATGAGCATATTCCTTATTTGCAAATGATGCTACTAAAAAACTCTCACTTAAGTACATTAATATTTCTCTTGTTGGCAATCACTTTGCCTGGTGAAATATTTTTGCTGCTAAAGATGCTGCTAAAATTCATCTGCAGTGACTCTATATAACAAAATGATTTTCCTGACCTTCCAGGCAATCCATGGTATAGCTCAGGCAATAGAAAATCTTGTCACAGAGAAATCCAGTACAACAAATTCTCTCTGCTCCTGGACCACAGAGCAGTCCCATGTTCACAGCATACTTGAGAAACGCCGAGCTCATTGAATGCCACAGCATACATGTCACTCCTGGACTGAAATCTTTGCTGGCTCCTACTGTTTCAGACCTAACTTGTGTCTGGTCACAACTGGGTCCTGACCTATTTTGAGGTGGTATCCCCAAACAGTCCACATACCCCACAACTCCAAGCCTTACAAACCTGGGCCTAGAATGCCCTCCCTTTAACCTGAACAGTCTATCAAAGTCCTCACTCATGTCTTGAGGTCTAGATCAAAGGTTCCCTCTCCAGGAAGCTACATCTGATTCTTCCAGGCAGAATCTGTGCCCCCATCTGCCCCCATGGCACATCTACTACACCATTTGTGTTCCTGCTCAGCAGTTTTCTGTGTGCCTCTTTGAGACAGAAAGAGAGTGCCCTTGGGCCCTGGGTCTCACCTATCTCTGGTGAGCCAGTGCAGCCCAGGAGTTAAGTAGAGAAGCGGCCCCAGCTCCACTAACCAGCTGCACACGGATGGTAAACCAGCTTCACAACACTGTAAGAATTCAATCAGATGATAACCTGAAAGTGCTTAGCACAGAGCTTGACAAAAAGTAAGCTAAAAACATATTAACAGTTTCCCCTGAACAATGGTATAGAAACATGAGATCACAAGATAGCCACACACTGAATGGTACTAGTTTATACTTGTGGTTCTGATGTTAGCTTTCCTAACGTCCTTTCTCATTCCCATAAGTGTTTCAGTTTGGATGACAAATTAAATGACTACCCTAGACAGTTGGGAAGAGGTCTATTTTATTTGCCAGTGTCCCCAGCACATCAAACAGTGCTTACTACATATTAAGTACTTAATAAAAATTTGTCAAATGAATGAATGTGTCTCCAGTACCTAGCAAATGTCTGGCACCTGGTGGAAGCTTCATAACTGTCAGATATGGCCAATCTCTCTGTATTTCTAAGTACCTCTTGACTCAGAGAAGGCATGAATCAATGCTTGGTGAGTGAGTGAGTGAATAAATGAATGAACGAATGAGTCCACCACCACCACTACCACCACCACCATCTCTGCTATTGCCAATAGTACCTCTAGGGGAAGAAACAACATATCACAGAGGCAGAGAGAAGAGTGGGTCAGATAGAAGAGGTGAGGATGATGCTCCTCCCATGATGCTGCTTGGAGAAGGGGTCTTTTCCTGGGGCTACAACACAGCCCTGTCTCCATTTCCTAGATAGAAACTAGGGATTGGTTTCCCTGTGGAAGCAGCAGGAAGCCACAGCCTAGGTTAGCCTGACCAGTGCGGCAGCAGGCTTCTGAGTATGCTGGAACACTTGCCTCCACCCAACATTCCATATAGAGTACATGCTCAGGGTTCCAGCAGGCACTGCCTGCCCACCAGCAGCCTGCAGAGCCACAGAGGTGAGCCCACATAAATCCACATAAATCCAAGTGCCAGAAGCAGAAGGAAAAGGATGGGGAAGGTTTTTTTTTTTTTCACCTCCAGGCTCAGAAAGAAAATTTCACATGTTGTAGGCAAAAATTTTTTGACACAGACCATGCATAGGCATGATGGTAAAAACTTAAAGAACATTAACTTAGCCATCAAAACAGCCCTATGAGGTAGCTACCCCCATTTTACACATGGAGAAAGTGAGTTAGAGAGGGGAAATGACTTGTCAGAGATCACAGCAATAGTAAGAGACAGTGTCCCCATAGCCAAATCCCCCAGGGTAGGAAACAGAAATCCTCTCCATCCCTCCCAATCCATTATAAGAAAGTCAGTTCTTGCTCCTCTGGGGCAGGTTGTGTGACCTTGACTCTGGCTCACCCGCTCTGGGACTCACTTCCCTTTTCCAAGGCTAATGTTTTAGGAGGCCAGGACACACCCCAAGGCCAAGACATCCCATCCCCTCCCTTCCTCCTGAGACCAGAGGGCTTCAGGGTGACCAGGTACCTGTCTGAGCCCACTTTCTGAAGGAGCTTTAGCTGCTGGACTGAAAAAACTCAAGCTACAGATCTGAGAGCCCAATTAAGTGTGGGTCTTCAAAGTTCTTGCGTCACCAGATCGGGGACTCCCGCGGCACTCCCCTCCCCCCACCTCCTCTCCCCATCCTGCTTGGAGAGGGCTGTGGGTAGGGTGAAGGGCTCAAGGAAAAGGCGAGACTGGAGATGTGGAGAGCACCTGGAGGAGGGTCCTCCAGGGCACACTTATCTCTTAGGGGAGAAACGACCTTTGGGGAGATGAGAAACCGCCAGCCCAGGGTAACAGTTCACAGCTCTGATCATGCTCCTGACCTGCAGGAATCGGGGAGTGAATAAAGTGGGGGGGGGGCACAGTACTGAGGGGGGGGGATCAGGCAGAGAAGTCAGAGCCATCTGGGAAGGAGAAAATTGGGGGTTGTGGGGCTTCTAGCGCCTTGGACACCCCCCAGGTCCAGGGCTGCTTGGAGCCTAGAAAGTTTGTGCGCCGCAGGCGCGCTGCGCGCCCCCTTCCTGCGTCCGCAGCGCCGGGTTTGCAGGCGCCCACCCCGGCCGCACCGCCCGCCGCCTGGTGCCCGCTCAAGGTCACTGCTGACAGGACGACTGCCTGCACGGGGCGAGGGGACCCAGGACGTGCTCCGGCGTGGGCTCAGGCTCTGGCCCAGCAAGGATCCCTGGGGCTGGGCACCTATGGACAGGAAGCCGAGGAAGAGAGGAGGAGGCCCAGAGCCCCGTACCGGTGCCCCTGCCTCACCTGCGCCGGCTCCGTGAGCGAGATGCTGCCGCTGCCGCTATCGCCGCTACTGGTGCGAGCCTGGCCCGGCCCGGCCCGGCCCTGCTGCGGCTGCGGCTCCTCTGCCAGGGCGGCCGGTGCTCGCTTCGCCCGCGGCCCCTCCGCCGCCTGCCAGTCTCCCTCCCTCGCCGCCGCCTCCGCCACCGCTGCACTGCGCTCCGCCCGCCTCCCTCCCCTACCCGCTCCCTCCTCCTCACTCCCTCCTCCCTGCGTGCTCCCCCTCGGCCCTCCCCAAACTCCGCACGGAGAGCGCCCAGCGGGACCACCAAGCGCCGTCCAGCCTGCTCCCTCCATCACGCGCACGTGTGCGGGGCTGCCACCAGAGGGGTCTCTGGCCTTTCCCGGGCATCTTCTACAGGTACTCCATCAGAACCTGACCCCTTATCCCACTCCACCCCCACCAGCAGTCTGGCCCTTGGAGGCACTCCTCCCCCTGGTTCAGGGTGCCCCAAACCACTCCGCCTTCCCACACACTACTGGAACCTTTGTAGTTAGGGTCACACAGTGTGGGTTGAATTGAGGTTTGGAGTTCTTATATGGGGAGACCTAGCTTTGGTGGACTCAGACTCTGAGAAAAGATGAGAGTAGGGCAGGGCCACCCGTTAGCCCCCAGCCTCCAACCTGGTGAGACCTAGGGCCTGGAGGAGCCCAGGATAGAGTCCCAGCCTGAGAAGAAAGGTAAGAGACCCCACACAGGCACTGGAAGCACCTTTCCAAAGCAGGTTTCCCCTCCTTGGCGCAGGCCCCAGGTCGCTGAAAAGCCTTGCTCCACCAGGAAGCCAGGCCATCTGACTCCCAGCGCCTTGGTCTGCTCCATACCATCAATTAATCATGCCTGCTTTATTTATTTATTGGCTTTATAAAAAGCCAAATGCACTGCTCTGCTGGCAGGAAGAGAGAAGAAGATGCTCCCCCCTGCCCCAACTGCCCCAGGTGGGTGGAGGGAAGAGAGGGGCTGACCACCACTCAGTCCCCTCCCCAGGTCTTGGTTTGGTGAATGAAGAGCTTGCAGAAATGCTGGGCTTTGGGTGTGTGGAACACCTGCTTCCTGGGAATGGATGGGATATTGCCACCATTCATGAAGCCAAAATTCACCATGGCCTGTGCTCTGCAGCCCTGGAATGGAGCAGAGGATATTCACTCTTAGGACCTTATACATGGAAGGAAGAAAGGGAGCCTAGGAGGTCAGTGACCAGAAGGAAATCCAACAGGTGTGAGAGGAGGTAACTCCAGGCTCTTCTTGGCTCAGAGCACTCCATTCTCACTGCTCCACACTTGGCTTGGCAGACGGCTCTGTAATTCCTGCTGTGGCCCTGTCCTCTCTTTAGGGTGCCCAGGGGACATCTCTCCATAAATGCCCCACCGACCCACATTTCCTCCCACCTTCCCCATCCCAGCTAATAATACGGCAGTGCTTCCAGATGGCCAGCTCCAGGCATTCCAATCACCAAGCCCTTATTGATGCCTCCTCTCCCCCACAGTCTCCTGGAATCTGTTCTCTGCCCTCTGTTGAAGGGCTCTCCTTCAGACCCTTAATATCTCTCTTTGGATTCTCACAGTGGCATCCTCTCTGCCTTGTCCTACTGCCACACTAGCTTTCATGAAGCCAGACATGGATCATGTCCACTCCTGCTCTAAAACCTTTTATAGCTCCTCAGTGCCCTCAGAAGTCTCATTGTTTCAGGCTACCATTCAAGGCCTTTTATGCTCTGATCCCAAGTGCCCTTTCCACTCCTTTCCCACCTTGGTTCACATTGTCCCTCCTGGATACACATTTAACACTATATTATATCTGTGTCTCTCTTCTGTTACTTGGATGAAAATGCCTTTCTCCCTCTCTCAATCAGTCTCTGCCCAGTGGTAGTGCCAAGGCTCAGCTTTGGTTACTATCTCTTTATGAAACCTTCAGACACCAGCAGACAAGTTGAAAAGGCAAAAGGAATAGGCATGAATAGCTATTCATGCAAAACATGAGGCGGCTCTGCAAAAGTGAGTGACACCACAAAAGTCCTAGTGACAAAACTCATTGACTGTGTAACCCTGGATATGCCCTTGACCTCTCTGAGCCTGTCAGTTCATCTATTAAAGGGGTGACAAATTCCATAGCTTCTTTGAAGACAAGCACCCAACAAATGGTAGCTCTAGTTATTTTTTAGCACCTACTGTGTGCTAAAGCTCTAAAATTTGCAAGAATGATTTGGTAGAGATGGCAAATGCAAACGCTTCAAAGGACCTGGTAATACTGAATGAGGTAAGCTGGTCTGACTAATAACCTTCTCCCCTGGAATCTACAAATATGAAAAAGCAACAATGTATGTAAGGTAACAAATAGCGGCTGACACTGGCTCAGTTTGGGAATATGATAAAGAGCGGTGAGGACTGTGGCATACGAGTATGACCTGTTATAGCCAAACAGGGATACAAGCCTGGACTGCCAGTTTTCTTTTTTTTTTTTCTCCAAGAGAAGCTGGACATCTGGACTTTTATGTAATTTAATGTCATCAACTAATCTTTAAATGTCATCAACTAATTTTTAAAAAGTTTAGAACTGAGAGGACCAAACATAATATAGCTGTGGTAGATCTCTGGCCAGCAGGCTGGCAGCTTATGACCTCTGGGTTAGCAGGAGGAGATCAATGTTATCTATTTACACACAGACATACACTCCCCTTTCTTTCTCTGGCAAAATGTGGTTATGGCTACTTCAGAGGCACAAAGGGTCATGGGAATGAGTGGAAGTAGCACTTCAGTGCAGCTGAGGCACTGGGATCAGAACCAGAAGGGAAGGCGTACTACTACACGTGAAAACTTAGACAAGCTACCTCTCCATGATAAGCCTCAGTTTCCTCATCTGATAATGGGCGGGGGAGGGCGAGGAATTATTCAGATGTGGCCAAGGTTATGTGAGGTGAGAGGTGTGTGAAATGAGGACACAGGTGACTTCACTGACCACACAAAAGTGCATGTGGGAGTGAGGGAGCTGCAACAACCTGGAAACCCAGGAAAGGTTCCACTCCACTAAAAATAGGGCTCTGACAGACTCTTGAAACTTGAAAACTTCTTAAAAGATGGAACTGGCAGCAAATTATGAGCCATCAGATAATGGCCTCTAGTTCATTGGATGGGAGGAGTTCAAATAATGGCCTCTTCCCTCTTGGGGAGGAGGAAGGAGAGATGGGAAAGTGACTGGTGCTTGGCAAGCTAGTGAGCATGTCAACTCTGAGTTCATAAGAAGAGAAAGAAACATGGATTCCTGCTGGCCTCTTAGAGAGGCAGGGGCCAGAAATGGCCAACAGCAAAACTGGGAATGATGGTGTCATCTCAGGGCCCATCCGTGAAAGCCCCTCAAAAGTATTTTTTGATGGAATGGGATTAGAGCTGACTTTACTTTCCAATTCCCCACGATGACCATGTCTTACTATTTTAGTCACAAAGTCATTAAATGCATACACTCAAAATGATCATCCTACTAAGCAAAAAGGAGGAGACATGGAAATAAATCAATGAGCAAGACATTCATCAGACAGAAGTCACCTTGAAAACAACGTTCCCTAAGCTATACTTTTACCTCACATACCTGGAGAGCTTGTTAGCGGAATCTGTAAAGAGATTCTTAGGGCTGACTCATGTCTCCAGAGTTGGAATCTTCAAGGGGAGGAGGTTGGAAATGTGTATTTGACACATACTCCACCCACTCCCATCCAGTGAACTAGAAAGTCGGGCTGACTTTGAGCTGAGCAGGGGATAAAGGAAAGAACAAGCCAGACGCCTCCCACTAAAGGACTCTAAGTGCAGCCAGGAAAACTCAACTCTCCCAATACAAAGCAGGCTGACACACTTGAGGCACGAAGAACCACCAATGGAGATTTAACAATGATTTCCTCTGAGGAGGATGTGGGCAGAGAGAACAGTCTACCCTATATATTTCATGCCCTGTTACACTCATACAATAACAATGCCCCCAAGTTTAACTTGTGCAGTCTTAAAACTTAAATGAGAAGGAGAAACACTAAATGCTGAGGCAGCATGAGGGACAATTAATTCTCTAGACAGCAAGTGAAGAAGGCTTCAGAGGTAGAAATTTAGCTGGGTTTTGAAGTAAGAGTACAAATGACAGGAGTAAGAGCTAAACTCTATTAAGTGTTGATGACTATTATTAATATTTTAAATATGCTGATTTCATCCTCCCAACAATTCTATTGGGTTGGCCAAAAAGTCTGTTTAGTTTTTTTTGTTAAATATTGTAAAAGACTCATTTTCACTGATAACTTTATTCATTTGGACACTTTGAGTATGTTGGCTATCTCCCGACATGAGATAACATTGATCTCAATTAACGTCTTGATTTGATTGCTATCAATTTCATCTGGTCCCACAACCATGGAGCATCATCCAGTGAGAAATCTGCCCCATGAAACTTGTAAAACCACTTTGACATGTTTGATCAGTCACAGTACCTCCTCCATACACTCCACAAATCTTTTTTTGCATTTCAGTTGCATTTTTACCTTGCTTTTAATAATAAAGCATAATATGTTGAAAGTGTGTATTTTCTCCCATCTTCAATATTAAAATTCACCAATTTTTATAAGTTTTTTTTTAAAAAATGCATGCTGATATGACAGCTGTCACAATACAATCTAACAAAATTGTTTAAAATAAAATTAAAGACAACTAAGTGCTACTAGAGCCATCTTACGGAAAAAAGCAAACATTTTGGCCAACCTAATAGACAGCAGTCCCCAATCTTTTTGGCACCAGGGAGGGACCAGTTTTGTGGAAGATGGTTTTTCCATGTACTGGGGTGGGGAGCTGATGGTCTCAGGATGATTCAAGTGCTTTATATTCAAGCTCATCTCCTGCTGTGCCGCAGGGTTCCTAACAGGCCCGGAATGGTACCAGTCCCAGGCCCAGAGGTTGGGAACCCCTGCAATATAAGGCAGGTATTTGTTAGCAGATGCTATTGATGCTCCACCCTGCCCTCTACATGGCACATAAACCCAGCTCCCAGTTCTGTGGGTATGGCCTCTCCCACCTGTCCTATCCTTCAAATATTGTCCTTGGTTGATGGGAACCCCTAGGTGGCAATAACCTCTATGGAACAATTCACCCTCCAGCACTCCCCCTAAGATCAGGCTGCACACGGGTGGACTTCTTTGGAAACCACATCATTCTTGAGTTTCTTCTCTCCTACAGATTTCTCCAGAGAGCATTCCTTCAATTAAATTCCATGCACCAGAATGCCTGTTTCAGGCTCTGCTTCTGGAGAACGAGATCTCAGATCATTTTCTTATCCTCATTTTGTAGCTGAGCAAGTGAAGGCATGGATCAGCCAAGACACTGAACTAGAGAGAAAGAGCCAGGCCAGCTGCCTCTTCTCCATCCCCAGGAGGACTCCTCTAAGAGGAGGAGGGAGCAGGAGCAAGAGCACATCAAGGAAAGACAACAGAGATGGGGATAAGAAGGAGAGGAGAGGGATCTGACAGCTGGAGTGCCAGTGTGTGGAGTGTGGCATGAGGTGAGAGGTGGGAAGGAAGATGACCATAAAAATCTTGGGTCCCACATTGAGAGTTCATCCATTCATTTGTTTGACATGTGTGTACCTACGGTGAGCCAGGCCCTTGCACTTGCACAGTGTGCAGGATTCAAAGATAAGTGTGTACAAATCCTTTTTCTCAAGAAGGCCTGGTGGGATGGGAAAGGAGTCAGGAAGGGGATAGGTCCACACAAGCTCAGTTTTGTACAAGACCCCAATGGTAAGGAAAGCAAAAGTGGGAGATTTTAGCTGGATCCTGTAATAAGAGTAGGCAGGCACAAAGACTCTCCTTAAAATGAAAGAGGAAAGATAGAAATAAGGGAAATGTGTTCAACTCCACTTCTCCATGAAAGAGAATAACCTTTGTGCTGAACATCAACCAACATGGCAAAGAGGGACAAGACTGATTTCCTCCATGGACTGTATTTATCAAAATGAAATGCATCGTGGACAGAGTGCCTAGTCTGTACTGTGATTCTGCAGATGCAATCTTTCAAGTCCAGATGGGAGATCTCCATCTGACTTTGAAGCCAGATATTTGATGGAGAATGCTGCAAATTCAAATTGACCATGGGTATAATATATGCCAGGGCTGGCTGCTGGAAAAGCTAGTACAGTTGGAGGCTGGAAACGCTGTCATGTCAGGAATGGGGGAGAATGTGGGGGTAGGGAGAGGAGGTTTTTTAGGCCATGCCTATGGGCTATGATGTATTCTGTGAGCCTAGGGAGGGTAAATAGGTCCCCACCCAGAGGTCAGACTGTAGCCCCACAGGGATGGCCTTCCCATAGAGCTAGGCTGAACCCCTTCACTGAGTCGGAAGAGGCATCAAGTAATCTCTGGGGTTTCCTCCAGCCTGGACCCAGGAAGGAATCTAAACCAGACCTTGAATGAACTATGTTAGGGCCCCAACAAGTGAGAGGAAGAGGATGAGGGCAAGGAGAATGGCAGAGCTGGGGGAGGGAGGAGAAAGGGCTTTTTGCCTATAAATACATGGTCTTTAAATGTCATCTTGGGAGAAAATATAGCAACCTTTTGATGGTGAGATTTTGAATGACATTTGGAAAAAGTTCTGGCTAGTGCCCCACTACTTGCCCATGGCAAAAACATGCCATACTTTGCCTGAGAATTTCTGTCTGACTTGGGAGCCTCTGCCAGAGGCAAGCCAGACCTGTTAGAGTTAATACCTTGGGGACAGTCCTCAACAAGCAACTGATAGTGTGTAAGTTCTTCAGCTCCCTCACCTCCCAGGCAGGAGGAGAATTCTGAGCCTTCTGTTCTACACTAGTTCCCAGATGACCTCCCAGGAGTCAGCTCCTCCAATTGTCACAGTGGTAAACTGCTTGATGACACACTTTTGCTGGCCCCCTTTCCTTCCCTGCCTCACCTCCTTTTACCCTACTGGTATTTCTTGGAATCACCTCCCAAAGGAACCACTTGAGCTTGAATCCTGGTCTCAGGGTCCATTTTGGTAGAACACAAACCAGGAGAGCGTTGCAGTTAAACATAAGCACTTTGCAGTCAGAGGGCTCAGGTTGAAGCTCTGCCACTGGTCTTTACCTGCACCAGGTACTTAATTTCTCCAGGCCTCCGTCACCTCATGTTTAAAATGAGGGAGGGATAATGATTGTAACTACCTCATACATTTCTTGTGATCATTCATTCATTCCACAAATAATCATTAAGCACCTACTGTGTTCCAAGTACTGTTCTAGGCTCTACTGACAGAGAAGGGAACAAAGACTAAATATCTGAACCCTTGAAGATCATATTAGGGAGGAAATCGGATACTCAACAAACATAATATCAGGCAATGATAAAAAAAACAAGGAAAATAATGAAGCTGGATAGAGAATAACTGAAGGTATTTTAATTGTTAGTAATTAAATGAGATAATTCATGAAAAGTGTTGAGCATATTGCAAGGCACACAATAAACATTTAATAAGTACTTGCTACTAAAAACTTCACCATTGTCCTCATCATCACCTTCTCTCCCTATCCAACTGTGCCATTTGCTCATTGATTCAGTTGTGAAATATATATCTGTCCTTCCTCAATGCCACACCCTCTGCTAAGTGCTGGGGATACTTTGATGAGCAAAACAAATATCTTGACTTTTCTGTATTCATAGTGTGGTAGAGGAGAAGAACAACAAATAAAAACAAACATTGTCATATATTTGCATTCTGAAATAAGTCTTGTAGGAGAAGATTATGAGCACTATGAGAGAAGGAATGCAAGTAGGTTTGTGCAGTCACAAAAGCTTCTCTGATGAAGAAATGCTTGGACTGAAGACTAAAGTAGAGTTCATAATGTGCAGAGGTGAAAAATATTCAGGAAAGAGGGAAGAGATGAGCAAAGGTCATGGGGTCATGGGGCAGGACAGGACAAGAGAAAGAATCAGAAAGAAGTGTGGCTACAGCAGAGAGAGCAAGGGGGTGGGCGTGGTGCTTGAAGGCAGTAAGGGGTAGATAGGGCCAGACCACTCCAGGCCATTCTATCATGTATTAAGTGCCAATCAAGATGTCAGTCTCTGTTTTAAGCGCTTTGTAAGTATTATCTCATTAAGGCTCAAGCAACTCTTTGAGGTGAGTACCTTTACTATACATTTTATACTCAAAGAATCTGAGGCATCTTTGAGTATAAGAGAGGCAAAATAACTTGCTAAAGTCACCCAGTCAGTGGGGAAGCCAGTATTTGAATCCAGATCTCTCTGACACCAACGCCAAACTAGAATAATAATCCCTATCTTTATCTTAAAAGCAACAGGGAACAGTTACTGAAGATGTTTCTGTTTGGGGAAACTGGGTTTCAAAAGGTATTTGGGGTCTCTCTACTATTTATAGCAATTGCATGATAATTTACAATTATTTCAAGATAAAGAGTTTAAGTAATTAGAAAAAAGTAATAGGGAGCCATTGAGAGTTACTAAACAAGAAGGTGATCTGATCAGAATGGCATTTTGTAAAGATCTCATTGGCTTCCCTGAGGACCAGAGGGGAAGCAATGAGGATACACAGATGATGCAGATGAGATGGTGCTGGCTTGGATCTCTCATGCAGCAGTGGAGGTGGCAGGAAGTATAAGGAATTAGAAGATGTTTGGGAGGTTTATGGTAACTGGCCACAGGAGTGATGGGTAGGGAGCAGACACTGAGGTTGGTGGAAGGCCAGAGAACCATGCCCCTGTTCTCAGCCCTGTGTCTGGCTCCCGAGGGATCCAGTGTTGTCACTGGCTCTCCAGTGTTGTCACTTCCCTGAGGCTCAGAGATGTCATGTGTAAAATGAGAGGATTTTACCCATGCTTATACAGGCTCAAAGTCTACCTTAGCTTGAAAAAATGTTACTCTGTGCTACCTTCTGCATCAGAAACTCAGAAAGACCACCCAATGCATCATATTTAATGCTACAGTTGTCCCTCACTATATCGTGGTTCACTTATTGCGGCTTCACTGTATCTCAGGTAAAAACTCATGATAGCGAGGGATGACTGTATACTTCACTGGTGAGTACCCATATAGAATTTTATATGTTGTTAAAATTACATAGGTTTAAGAGTGTAGGAAGTGTTTAAGAGCATATGAAGTGTTTATAAGAGTGTGGTAAAGGTTAATAAGAGTGTGAAAAAGGTTTATAGGAGTGTGGGAAGGGCTTATAACCCCTTAAAATATATATAAATAATAATATAAATATAACGCTGCTACTTCACAGATTTTCACCTATTGCAGGGGTCTCTGGAATGGAACTCCCACCATAGGTGAGGGATCACCATATATTGTTTTTTCTCTGTGTATGTGAAGGCTGCCTACTGAAAATGAAGATGTCTAAGGACAGATTGATGCTACCTTGGTGCTCCCTGGCACTTGGCACAGGGGCTGGTATGAGGATAGGCTCCAGAAATGTTTGTTAAATTCTGGTCAGTCCTTAAAGTCACCTCATGTTTTAAAAGAGCCGATAGCCAGGAACTGGCCCAGACTTGCAAAAATATCTCTAGGTCAACAGAAAAAGGTGGTGTTGTTTTTTTTTTCCCCATTGCAGAGTCTTTAGGGCAGAGTATACACCAAAAGCAGGGCAAAGTGTCCTTGTTTTCTTGTTGACAGAAGAAAGAATAATGGGCCTCTAACTCTACTTTCTTCACAAAGGGAGGGAACCTACCAATGATCATGAAATGGTAGGGCCAATGGGGCTTGATGTCCAAGAGACGAGAGGGGCCCTTGAGCACCCAGGGTCTAAAGTAGTGCTCTCCGTCCAGAAAATGCCCAAGTTCATTGTAGAGCCACCAGCTGGGTCCTGAGATATCTAGGGGGACTCTAGGAGTAATGCCAGCAGGCTGGAGGCAGGGAGGTTGTGTCTTCATTTTCAAACAAGAGGAAATGTGACATCTATAGATATCTATAGTATGCTTTAAGGCTATCACTGTGACAAGAGGGATGAATGTGGTGCTGGTGGCCTGCCCTGTGCCAGGTCCCGCCCCAAGCACTTTGGGTTCACAGTCATAGAGGGCAAGGCCCTGGTTTTAAGGAGCTTGCAGTCTGTTGGGGGTCAGAGACATATTGTATGTTAAGAACAAAGGTGAGGGAGGTTTTATTTGGTTAAGGATATCTTGGAAAGTATATGGAGGAGATGAATTTAAATCATATTTATACCCCCGGCTGGTATAGCTCAGTGGATTGAGCAGGGGCTGGGAACCAAAGTGTCCCAGGTTCGATTCCCAGCCAGGGTACATGCCTGGGTTGCAGGCCATGACCCCCAGCAACCGCACATTGATGTTTCTCTCTCTCTATCTCTATCTCCCTCCCTTCCCTCTCTAAAAATAAATAAATAAAATCTTTAAAAAAATCATATTATACCATAAAACCTCAATCATTAAACCAGTTTGGTACATGAAGAGACAGGAGTTACCAATAGAACAGATTAGAAAGTTCTATCAATAGGCTCAAATCTATACAGGAGGTTGATACATGATAAAGGCAATATCTCAAATCGGTGGAGAACAAATGTGCTTATTAATAAATAATATTGAGATGAATGAATTGTCCTTTGGAATAAGATATGTTTGGATCCATACACCACACTATACACTACATAGATTAAGTGGATCAAAATTCTAATTTAATAGCAAAAACATGAACCCGTAAAATATCAAAATAAAGCTTGAGCAAATTCTTTTAAGAACTTGGAGTGGGTAAGGATTTTTTTTTTCAAAATCCAGAAGCCTAAAAGATAAAATTGGTGCAATTACCAAGATTTAAAAAAATATTTTAAATTTCTCTGTGGGAAAACAAAAACATAAGCAAAGTCAAAAGAGGTAAATGACAACTTGGGAAAAAGGTGTCTTATATTACAGACAAGGGTAATTGCTGCAATAAAAGAGCTTCTAGAAATCAAGATGAAAAAGACCAGTAACAGCAACATAATAAACGTGGACTAAGGACATGAATAGATAGTTCGCCCAAAATTAAACTCAAAAGGTTCTTAAGCATATGAAAAAGTTGCTTACTCTTACTCATAAGAGAAAAGTAGTTTAAAAGTGCATTGATGATCCATTCAAAAATCTGTTGGTGAACCTTGAGGAATAGGTACATCTATTGCTAGTGGGCATGCAAATCAGTATAGCTCTATGAAGGGAGATTTGAAGTAATTGTCAAAATAACAAATGCAGCTACTCTGTGACCCAGCAATCCAGCTTGTAGAAACTTGTTCTACAGACACACCAGCCTACACATGGAACATTATTTCTGTAACATTGTCCAGAATAGCAAAGGGCTGGAATGACCTGAAATGTCTATCAGCTAGAGCCATGGTAAATCACAACGGAACATTTACACAATGGAATACTCTGCAGCTGTACAAAGAATGAGGAAGCTCTGAATACAGTGATTGGGAAAGAGCTCCAGGCTATATTTGAAATGAAAAAAAAAAAAGCAAGATGCAAAACAGTCTATATCAGCATATGTAGCATTCTACCTTTTTTAAAAAATGGATTTATTGAGATATAATTTACCTACCATAAAGTTCATCTGCGACAATTCAATGGCTTTTTGTATATTTACAGAGTTTGCAACCATCACCATAATCTAACTTTGTAACACTTTCATCATCCCCAAAAGAAGCTGTACTTAGTAGTACTTTACCTTTGGTATAAGAAAGGGGAATGGCAAGAAAATAGACACACACAGGTATGCATATACACATATGTACTCACACACAAAGACAAGTCCACACATATCATACATATTTGTGTGTGTTTGCATAAACTCTAGAAGGGTACATGAGACAACTAACACAGGTATGATTGGGAATTGCAGAGTTGTATGATGTGGCTGGAGCTGAGTGTGCATGGGAAGGGCTGGAGGGAAATGAACTGGAACAAGCCAGATGGAGCCAGATTGTTTAGGGCCTTAAATACCAGGCTAACAAGTTTGGATTTTATCTCATAAAATCTAGCACTATCCAACAGAACTTTCAGTGATGAGGGAACTATTCTATACCTGTGCTGCTCAATAGGGCAGCCACTGTGGCTATTGAGCACTTGAGATGTGGCTCATGTGACTAAGAAAGTACATTTTAAATTTTATTTAATTTTACTTAACTTAGATCTAAATAACCACCTATGGTTAGTGGCTACTCTATTAGACAGCACAGCACAGATCCTGGGGAGCTTTGGAAGGTTTTGCAGGTGGGGAGTGAGACAGCTTGATTTCAATTTGAGGGAGTTTGTGAAGGATGGAGATAGCTGGCAGAGAATGGCTATAGCAAGGTCATACAGAGAGGAAGGACCCTGACCCAAAGCAGGGGCCCAGGGCTGGATAGGAAGGGATGTATTAGGGAAACTGCAAGAAGGGGAAGTAAATGAGATGATGAACGATCAAGGTGAGAGAAGTGTTGAGAATGACTCTGCAGTTCTAGCTGGAATAGTTAAGGGTGCGGGGAGAACTTGAATTGAGGGTTTCTCAGGTGGGTGGGGCCACTAATAAGCTCACACTGGGTATCACAGCCTTGGAACAACCAAGGGCATCTACATGTAGAATATAACATCAGTTCCTCACAGAGCAGAGGAGGCCACCAAGGTCTGGCCACTGCACACCTCTCCAGGCTCATCTTCTCCCAACTTCCCAGCTTCACCTAGTGCCACTCCTGCTGGCCTCCTCTCTGTCTCTGGCATACCAAACTCTCTCCAAGCTCAGGGCCTTTGCATCTGATACCTCACTAATCACAGGGCCCTGCACATAGTAGGAATCAAAATAATATTTGGTGATGAATGAAGGCAAAAGGAGGAATGGAAGAAGCTTCTTACATCCATCTTCCCCAAGAGACGTTTCCAGAGACTTGGAGAGGTATGCTGTGCTGGACTGAGGACATGAGATCCAGTTGGGGACAGAGTCCTAGTCTTCCCAGCTTCTCCTGGCCAACAGCAGCAATGATCAGGAAAATCCAGTTCACACAATTCCCCCAAAGCCACTGCTCTTTGCTGCAGAGCATAGCATGCCATCAAAGTGAGAACCAAACTTCAACAGAAAGAACCTCAAGGAGGAGAAACCAACGTGAGCACCAAACTGTCAGTGAAAAAATGGTGGCAAAGGAGAGAGCCAGGGCTCTGGTACCAAACTGCCCTGGTTTGATGCCTGGCTGTGCCTCTGACCAGCCGTGGGAGCCTGAACATCTATTTTCTCATCTGAAAACTGGTGGTAGTAATACCTGTTTTTAGTTGTTAGGAGTAGAGATAATGGAAATGAAAGACTTGACACGTAGTAGGTCTATAGTCAATGTTATCTATCAGGAAACCCTGTGACTTATGAGGCCTCAAACCCTGCCCCCCTCCAATTTAGTGGAAAAGCCAACAGGGTAGGAGTGAGCATATTCCGCCTGGAAGTGATGTCACAGTCAGAGACGATGATAGTAACAATAACAATAACAACAAAGTCAATTATATACTATTTGTTATGTGCCACACTGTTTTAAGTGGTTTGCTCTTATCAGCTCATTTAATCCTCACAACAGCCTTATGAGGTAGATTCCGTTTCACAGATGAGGAAACTAAGGCACAGAGAGGTTGAGAATAGCCTATAAGCTGCATAACCGTCCTGACTGGGCTCTCAGTCAAGACTTTCTCCTGGATCTCAGAAAATACATCCATCATGTATAGGGCCCATCTTCACACCTGAACCAATGAACTAGATCCTAATGGGGCTGTATATCAGCCATTCTCGCCCACCATATATTTCCTGGGTGGGAACCAGGGTATCAGGCAGGTAGCTGGAGCAGAAATGTGGGATAGGCTGATTTGGAAGTAGCCAAGATCCCGGGTCTCAGAGTCAAAGACTGCCTCCATTCTGAGCCTCAGCTTCCACTTCAGTAGGAAAGGGGAAATCAGGCTCACCTTGCAGGGCTGCTGTGAGCATGAAAGGGAATCTTTTCTGAAAAACACTAAGTATGATCCATAAAGGCCAAATTCCTCTCCTTTTGGTTCCTACGGCAGTGTAGTGGGGATGTTGTGTGCATATGTTGGGGGGAGGGTGGAGGCAGAAGGAGTTGGGAAAAGGTCTGGGATGGGGTCACAGCCCAAACACAAGAGCAGATTCCCTCACTCGTGTGTCCACCCAGGACTGAGCCAGAGTCTGGGCCCTGGGGAAAACCTCATTAGGAGGAGAGATGCAAGGTTTACCAATACCCTGATTATGACTACCTAAAATTATGTATAAATGTGGAGGAGAAAAAAATAGATAATGAAAACAGTTTTGTGTTTTGTCTTGATCTTTTTCCTTAATGCTATTATATCCTTTCAAGAAAAGGAAATCAGAAGAGAACAAATTGTGATGACCTCTGTCCTCTTGGGTTTCCTCTTGTTCTTCCTGCCCAATAGGGGCATCTTCCTTTGGACTTTGGAATGCATGCAGCAATACTTCCTCAACATGAGAATTGCCAGGACCAAATCCTGTATTTCTACCAACTTGCATGAAAAAAAATCTGAGATATGAGCTACCATGTGGGACATTGGAAGCCTTTTCCACACCACAAAGGGCCCCTGGCTTTCACTGAATCATTCACCTGTTTGCTGAACATCTTGTGGGACCAGGCCCCCTGCTGGGTGAAAGAAGAAACTGAGGAATGAGATCTGCCCCATACAGAGCTCGCTGGCCTGTGTGAGAGAGAAACAAGGCAGGACTGACAAAGTACCCTTACCTTAGTCCAGGCATAGCTAGAGAGGCTTCTGGGAGGAGGCAAACTGGAGTTCAATCTTAGGTGACAAGTAGGAGTTACCCAGAGATGTGTGTGTGCATACATATGTACACATGTGGGTGTGAATGGGAGTTGGGAGCAAGGGCATGCCTGACAGCAGGTACAGCGACAGCAAAGGCAGTGAGGTGGGAAGCAGCATAGTGCATGGAAGTGACATAGAACATGGAAGTTCTGGAGTATGAATCCGGGAAGCTTGTATAATGGAAGGTGAAGTGGCATTCCGCTTGAGTAGAGGGCAGAAGTCCACAGGCTTCAGAAGCCATATGAGGGTAGTTGAATTTCATAAGGTAACAGGGAGCCGTGGGTGTGCACAAGTGGCTGTGACATGATCAGAGTGACAGGCATTCATTTCTGTAAGAGCTTCTGCAGTTGCCCCTCCCTGCAACCAACACTCATGAAGTACAGACCACATCTGTGGCCCTGGGAACAAAGTTATGTCCTGCAGGTTTCTGCACTTCTCCAGGAGTGGCTGCCACCTATGACCTGATATAACACAACCTGAAAAGTCTTGGCGTTCAAGACTGCAGATTCTGTGAAACATATCAGTGACCTACTTTTTGTGTCTGTGAGAAATTTGTGCCCCTGTAGTGTTTCCCAGGAAAGACAAATTGGACAGAACTAGAGCATTTAGGTGCTCAGGCCAGGAAGGCAGATGTGGATTCAATAGAAAAATGAACATTCTCATGGTCAGTGCTGCCCAGTGACCAAATGGTCTTCCTTAAGTCACTCAGCAGAGCTGACTAATGAAGCTGTATCCCAGGCTTTCAGACAGCCCTGGGTGGGTAGTTGTTAGCCAAGTATAGACCCATATCAGAGGATTTGATCAAAACCAGAGCTCTCCTAGTTAAAAATGGATCATCTCTTCCCCAACTTTATCACTCCACTTCTCCAAATTGTAATCATTGTATTCAGAATAGAGCCTCTTAAATAGAGCCTGCTAAGAGCAGATGAAGACTTGTTAATACTGAATCCACATGTTAAAGGTAGTTTGTTGAACACTGAGGCTATTTCTCTTTTATCTTTTTTGTTTTGCTTCCTACTGTATATATTTATTACTCCCTCTGGGATTCAAATAGACCAAAAAATTAGTTGACAGGGGAAAAAAAGGACTCTGAATAATGAATTTTCTGTGGGATGTAGGTAATATTCATTTCAAAATGACCTGAAAGCATGGAGAGGTAGTCTTCATTTCTCAAAGAAGAGGCAAA
This sequence comes from Phyllostomus hastatus, assembly GCF_019186645.2. NCBI lineage: Eukaryota > Metazoa > Chordata > Mammalia > Chiroptera > Phyllostomidae > Phyllostomus > Phyllostomus hastatus. The sequence continues at coordinate 4,523,957 of NW_025333643.1, read as the reverse complement.
ATCTAAATGACTCTCTTGAGTGTCCATGGGGCTTCCGTGAGAGGCAGTCAATAAACTGAGTCACATTTATAAGGCATCTCCTATCTTCACCTCTCATTGTAAAAGTACCTGTTTTTCCCAATCCAGTGCTTTCTTCCTGAACAATACCACATGAAGGTGGTAGCACATGTATTCCTTTGGCCACTGCCAGGGTGCCTCTGGCCCTTTATGTCCTTTTCTTACTACCCATGTTTCCGCATATTCTTGGGTCCCACCTCTTCTTTGTCTTGAAGCCCCCCTGACTGTTTCTATTCATAGGACATGTGGACCACAGTGGAGAAGGCGCTGGGGTTGGAGTTAAAAAAACCAAACCTGTGTTTGAGTGCTGGTTTTGTTACTTGGTGTCTGTGTGAACTTGGACAAGCAGTTGACTACATGCAGCCTCAGTTTCCTCATCTGTTAAGTGGAGTTAGTAATTTTTGCCTCCCTGCAGTGTTGGGAGGAGAGCATGAGGAAAAAGGGGGAAAAGCCCCTCATGCATTTCCTGGCACACACTGCTGCTCAGTAAGCCAAGGTGAGATTATCAAGGGCCATCTCCTAGTCAAGCCTTGGCTCCATGGTACAGTAGTTAGGGTACACCAAATAGTTCAATGCTCCCCTGCATTTGCCACCCCCCTTGCCATTGACTTGGGGTTGCATGATTAGCTATGGCTGATGGACTATAGGTCAAGGGGACAGCACAGGTAAGAACTGACCCACCTCCTTCTCTTCCCTCTGTGCCACAGAGAGTTGTGGGGCCACAAGTGCAGATGACAGAACCAGCAGGTCCCTGAGTCATCAGATGAAGAGGAGAATTTGCATAATAAAGAAATATACCTTTTTAACACTAAGCCACTGAGATTCCAGAGGGTTGTCTGTTCCATTAATTAATACCAAGTAAATCAAGTGACAAACATATATTGAACATGTATATGTGTGTGTGTATATATATATATCTTCATCTGTCTATCTATCTGCCAAGAATTGCATTGGATGCCTAGGATACAGCAGTGGTCAAGTCATGTACAGCAGGATCATGTACACTGCAGTAGGTGAATGAGTCACACACTTTTGCTGGAAAAATCCTATCTGTTGTGATGGTTTAGGTCCAGTAAAGTGTGAAACCAGCAAGCCAGACTAGAGGGAGAAACAAAAGGGAAGTGTGTACACAGGGATCTGGCTGTTCCAAGGTTTCAAGGTGACAACTGCTGCCCAAGAGGTGGTCAAGGCTCATGTGCTTCTACTTGTCTGCATAGCCGATTGTCCTCATCTGAAGGTGTTTCAGGCATCGCTCGCTCTCATGGATGTTTCAATGGGTAAAACTCAGGTGAAGCAGGTTCAAAGTTGGCATTTCAATTAAATTAATAAAATGTAACTCCACACCATTGTCCCTGTCCTCAGGGGGATTACAAGCAGTGGTCATCAACAGGCAAGATGCAAGTCTATTTGAGATGTTTTCATCCAGCACATTTTCCTTGTGGGACTGGGTGAATGATCCAGTTTTCATCACTGCAGTGGTGCTCTCATCCATTCAATGACCATTTTTATGAAAGTCTACTATGTGCCAGGGCTGTCCCGGAAACCAATGGATGAAGAGAAAAAAAGGCAGTATTTCTGAGACCCACAGGCCTGAAGTCAGCTACCCTGGGATCAGAGACAAGGATGAGCTTGGAGCTAATTTACATCCCATTATGTCCCAATAGATGCCTAGAGCATATACATGTGCCACACAATTTTTATTCAAGACACTGAGTCTACAAACAAACCCAGCAGCTTTGTGCCTGCCTGGTGCTTGCTTCTTGGATCCCAAACAACTTTTCTACAGTGAGACTGATGTCTTCATTTTACATGTGGGAAACCATTACTCAGAGAAGTCACACAACCAGTTGAAGAGAATGTTAAGACCCAAGCCCACATCTTTTAATCACTAACTCAGGCTTCTTTCCAGTTAACCAAGAAGGAAACAAAACATCACACTCACCTGAAAAGAGAAGACGAGTCCTGCCCACCACCACTGTAGCATCCTGTTTACATGAAGAAATGCCCAACTCTAAATGTAGCAAACAGGGCCATATCCACACCTTGCCTCATGTTCCAAAGTGCTGAGGGAGCCATATTTTTTCCTTAGCATCCTGGAGGCCCTGGGACGTAAGGTACCATTTGCAGCCTAAATATGTTAATCATTTAAAGACCCAGATCCAGTTTGGAGAGTTGCTGGGTGTCTGTCCACTCATCTATCCTTGCATAGCACACCTCAGACTGATGTTTGCCTCAGATTCAAAATGGGAAAGACAGCCATCCTTACCAGGTAGGCCATTATTGGGAGGAGCTAAAGTGAAAGAACTTGGAGATAGTGGATTCTGGATGGGGGCCAGCTCTTTTTGGTAATGCTGATAAAAGTACCCAGTATATGCACAAAGCATTCAGAGTACACAACACATCTTCACACCTGTTGTCTTGACAATCCTCCCAGCAACCCCTGGGGTCGAGTCACATCAGTTCCATGTGCAGATGAGGGCACTGAGGTTCAGGGAAGGCTGAGTGACTCGCAGCCACACAGCTGGTCAGTGCAGCAGCCATGACAAATGGGGTTAGCGCCCCCTTGGCTTCTCTTCTTGTAGATCTATGTTCTTACTGTCTTCAGGTTGGCCACAAAAGGGTTCAACAAAGGTACCCCTGAACCTGCCCCTATTAACTCACCTATGGGTCAGGTATGACATTGTGACATTTCCTACACATAGAGTAGGGTTGTTTATGTACAATATATGTATTTAGGGATCAATCTACCTGCCCTTCTCCACACCATGGAGCCATGAGCCATGAGCTATCAAGAACATGGGCCCACAGTGCAATGGCCTCATCCTACCCTGCTATTCCCAACTTCCTCCAGGACAGCTATGAAACCCCTTGGGGCTGTGCTTTGGAAAGAATGGTGGAGACAGACTGAAAGATGGTTTGGGGCCAAATGCAGAGACCCTAGGGAAAGCAGCCAGTGGGCAGGTTGCCAGTGGGCAACTAGAGTTTGGAAGGAGGGATGAGCTCATTCCCGTTGTGTCATGGGAAGACCCTCTGGCTGCACTGCAGGGGGCTGTATTGAAAGGGATGGGAGTGTAGGTGGTAGGCAGGAGATGATACAGTGAGAGGCTGTGGCGCTCAGCCAGGTGGTATGGCCTAGAGGATGGAGGGTCAAACAGACTGCAGATAGGTGCTAGAGAAAGCACTTGACTGAAGATGATGTCTGTGTCTGTGGGGAATGAATGAGCAGAAGGAGCTGAACATCACACCAGCCTCAGTTCCAGCAAACAAAGAGGAAAAGCCTTATATATAAAAGCAAATTGTTTTGATTTCTGGACAAGAAACTGCACAGGTAAACACAGCTTGCCTCCTTGCACAACAACATCAAAATTATAACTAAAACATCAAACAACCATCGCTCGGAACCATCAGAAATAGAGTTGAATGGAAGTCTGACAACTACAGAATTAAAAAAACCACACCCATCCAGACTGGCAGAGATACAGAAAAGGCTGATTCCATACCCATATGTGGAAGATAAAAATTTGAGAGGGATATCTCAGGAGCAAGGAGTACCAGCCCTACCCAGGCAGCCTGGCCCAGTGTTCCAGTGCCAGAAAGATAAGTCCTTATAACTTTTGGTTGCAAAAACCAGTAGGGATTGAATTGGTAGAAGAAACTTCTGGAGTCCCAAGCAGTTGCCTTAAAGAACGCACACATGGACTTACTCAGATTCACTCCCTCTAAGCTCCAGCACTGGGTAGCAGCTTAAAAAGCATAACTGGCCTATAGCAAGGAAATGAAGTGTCTGGCAACAAGTGGGAGATGGAGAATAGCTATCTCCTAGACAGAAAAGTAGACAGAGGCTATTGTCACTTTTCTGAGCCCTCCCCCCATGGTGCTACATCTGAGACTCCATCAACCTAGCTAACACTGTTTGCCCCCACCCTGGAGATCCCCCAAGATTCTGTCCCACCCAAATTACAGGCACACCCAAACTGTTAGCCATGACTCTTCCATATGAATGGCTGGTCTTGACTCATGCTCCACAACTTCCTAAATCTTATCAAACAAGCAACAGCTAAGTGGCCCCAGGCCTGGCACTACCAGCAGCCAGCCTAGATTTACAGCTTGGCTACCCCTGGGAATCACCAAGCCCAGCACAAGTAGCAGCCATCTCAGAATGCTTTATAGCTCATGCAGGGTGGCCCCAGGCAGAACACAGGTAGGGGCTCACCTTGGCCTGCACCACCTGGGAAACCCAGAGCCTGCACACCCAGTGGATAGCTACAGACCACATTGGACCATCCTGCCACTTAACAGCTGATACTTCACAGAGGGTGGAGGTTGGTGGTGAGTGGTGACAGCCAGTTTTTGCAGCTGACTGACCTGGGTAACTCCTTCCCATTCACCTGCCAACAGTAACCAAGGTTCAACTACAAGAGGAGGGTGTACTCCACCCACACTAAAGGTGTTCCTCCAGTACCCAGCTTAGGTGGTAGGGGAGGCTGTGCCACTGGACCCTACAGGACACCTATTACATTAGGCCACAATAACAAGACATGGAGTCAAAGCAGCACTATCTAATACATAGAAACAAACACAGGAAGGCTGCCAAAACAAGGAAACAAAGAAAAATGGCCCAAATGAAAGAACAGATCAAAACTCCAGAAAAAGAGCTAAGCAAAATGGAGATGAGCAATCTATCAGACGCAGAGTTCAAAACATTGGTTATAAGGATGCTCAAGGAACTTAGTGAGGACTGCAAGAGCATAAAAAAGATCCAGTCAGAAATGAAGGATACACTAATTGAAATAAAGAACAATTTGCATAGAAACAACTATAAAGTAGATGAAGCCAAGAATCAAATCAATGATTTGCAACATAAGGAAATAAAGAACAACCAATCAGAGCAACAAAGAAGAAAAAAAGAATAAAAAAAAATGAGGATAGCATAGGCAGCCTCTGGGAAAACTTCAAGAGGTCCAACATTCACATCATAGGTGTGCCAGGAGGAGAAGAGAAAGAACAAGAAATTGGAAATCCACTTGAAAAATAATGAAAGAACACTTCCCTAATTTGGTGAAGGAAATAGACATGCAAGTCCAAGAAGCACAGATAGTCCCAAACAAGATGGATGCAAAGAGGCCCACTCCAAGACACATCATAATTAAAGTACCAAAGGTAAGGAGAGAATCTTAAAAGCAGCATGGGAAAAGCATTTAGTTACATACAGGGGAGTTCCCTTAAGACAGTTGTGGTTTCTCAAAAGAAACTTTTCAGGCTAGAAGGAATTGTCAAGAAATATTGAAAAATCATGAAAAGCAGGGATATACAGCCAAGACTGCTCTACCCTGCAAAGCTATCTTTAGAATCAAAGGGCAGATAAAGAGCTTTCCAGATCAGAAAACACTAAAGGAGCTCATCATCACCAAACCATTAGTGCATGAGATGTTAAAGGGACTTATTTAAGAAAAAGAAAAAGATTACAGGAACACATTTAAAGGACATATGGACAAAAACTTGGGGGAGGGTGGTAATGGGAGGGAAGTGGGAAGGGATGGGTGGGCGGGCTGGACTGGGAGTAAAAGGGAGAAAACTGTACTTGAACAACGATTAAAATAAAATAAAGAAAAAGAAAAAGATAAAAACTATGAACAATAAAATGGTAAAAATACATATCTGTCAACAATTGAGTCTAAAAAACAAATTAAGCAAACAAGAAGAACAGAGACAGAATCATGGATATGGAGAAAACCTTGATGGTTGCTGGATGCAGGGAGCTATGAGGGAATGGGTGAAGAGGTGAGGGGATTAAGAAGTACAAACAGGTAGTTACAGAATAGACATGGAGATGTAAAGTATGGTATAGAAAATAGAGTAGCCAAAGAACTTATACGCATGACCTGTGGACATGAACTATGGTGGGGGATTGCTTGAGGGAGTGGGGGGTGCTGGATGGAAGAGGGCAAAGGGGGAAAATTGGGAAAATTGTAATAGCATAATCAATAAAATATAAATAAAAATTTAAAAAGCAAATGGTTTTGTTCAAAGCAAATTTATTGAGCACTTACTCTGAGTCAGGCCCTGAGGTTAGAATTTACAATCTAAAACTAGAAGACTCTTAAAAAGCAGTTGGTTCAAACCCAACATTACACAGGTAACACTGAAGCTCAGGGAGGGATGGACGTTAACTCAAGCTCATAACAACAAAGGGGCCAAAGTGGAGTCACACTCAGATCTTCAAACCTCAACCTAAGCCTTCAATGCTACCCCAATGCATGCTTCTCAACACATTATCTGATGAGAACCAAATATGTGTTTCTAAAGGCATTTCCTGACCTTGGACCCAACCCAGTGGGCTCATCCTTTGCAGCTAAGCAAAGATCCAGTATTTACAGACAAGTTTGGTGCCATCATTCTGCTTGTTGGGTGTGACATGACTGCCTGGAGGTTTCAGAGAATCGATTCCCCCTGCACAGGATAGGCCCTGTTGCAAGGATAGTCACTGTCCCAGCTCTTCACTGCTTTTCTGACCTCCCGGCTCTATTCTCATTCTTCCCATGGAGCTGGATTCATATATAGTGTCTCCCTCAGCTCATTCCAATAACCTCTAGGGGCCTTTCTTTTGAGTAAATGACTTGGCAAAAAGAGAAAGAAAGAAGAAAGAAATAAAGAAAGAAAGAGAGAGAGAGAAAGAGAGAGAGAAAGAGAGAGAGAAAGAGAGAGAGAAAGAGAGAGAGAAAGAGAGAAAGAAAGAGAGAAAGAGAATAAACTGTTTTACAACCCAGCAAGGTGAGCTCAACCAAATTAACTCCTCCAGTCCACAAACAGACTTCAGCACCCGTATTTAATAAGGTTGTATTTTCTGAACCACAGATCAGGCTGCTTGGATGGAGAAAAGATATTTCAATGCTCTGGGCCACAGTTTCCTCATTGGTAAAATGAAGAATAGCACCAGCATATAACCCAGATCCCTGAACAAGTCATGAAAGGAAGGGTTTAGCACAAAGTCAGGCCTCAAAAATGTAGCTATCACTATAATGTACTGGGACCACTGTGGAGATGCAAGCCGCACGCAAAAATACTGATTATTCTTCTGATTTGTGGTTCCATTTTTCACATTTTAGTCTGCCTAAAAGTCATCTAAGGAGACTGAAAATCTACAACCTACAGATTGCTAAATCTTCATGCACCACACCCTCAGAGTCTGGGATGGGGTCCAGGAACCTACGATTTCGTTAACTACTTGTGGGTTGCTGAGGATCCCAAAGACCATGCTGTAAAAAAGCACAATGTAGGTCACCAGCTGTATCCTCAGGTGATCCCATAGAATGAAGTGGACTTTTGAAACAGATCATGTCAGGCCAATTCCACATCCTTCTGTGATGAGGTGACAGGACAGGGAGCTGAGAATGAAGGTGGCCTCTGGAGCGTGCTCTTCATTGAGGGGTTTGAGAAGGAACAAGAGAAGACAGGACATTCAGGGCCATGCAGGTGAATCACGCCTGGGTGTGGGAGTACTTCCTCACTTGTCTAAATGACAGGTAGGTGGGGCTCTGTCTCAATTCTGCAGGCCCAAAGGGCAGTCATCTGTTTAGCTCAAGTCTGCTTTAGGTTGGTTTCCTTACTTAGTCAACAAACACAACTTGAGCCACTCCTTAGTGCCTGGACTTAGATGTGTTTGGTCCCAGGCTCTGTGGCAAAAAAGCATCATGACTTTAAACTGGTCATTTCTCCAAAGCAGTCATAAAAGGCCAAGCAACAGCACATATTTTAGAGGATTGCTGTGAGGATTCAATGAGATAATTCCCGTGAATGCCTGGCCCACTGAATGTTAGAAGTGGTCACTTTTCCTGTAGCATGTGCTTCACATGTATAATTTCATCAGTCCCTCCAAAACCCCATCACTCTCTGTATCCCAGGAGCAATTAACTTTTCTGCTCTCTCTTGCCTCTAGGCCTTTGCAATGCTGTTCCTTCTGCCAGGAATACTCTTCCACCCCACAAGCGCCCTTTCCATATATATATATATATATATATATATATATATATATATATATAGTCTGCCTAAAAGTCATCTTATATATATCTTATATACATATAGGATGCATCTTATATATACATCTTATATACATCACACACACACACACTATATATATATATATATATATATATATATATATATATATGGAAAACACATGTATATGTGGATGCAGTGTGTATAGATGTATATATATATATATATATATATATACACACTGACTGGCTAATTTGTCCCTGAGATATCCAATGTCACTTCCTCAGAGGAGCTTTCCCAAACACCCCACCTAGTTGAGAACTCCTTGACATGAGTTCCCATAGTGTTTCTTAGCCTCGGCACTTTTGACATTTGGGGCTGCATAATTCTCACTTGCATAGGCTAACCTGTGTATTATAAAAATTTTAGCAGCATCCCTGGCCTTTATCCACTAGATGCCAGTAGCACCCCCCAAGTGTAACCAAAAATATCTCTGGACATTAGCAAATGTCCACTGGGAGAGGCAAAATTGTCCCTGGTTGAAAAATCATTGGGTTAGTACCTTGTGCCTCCATTATGAACACACAGGCTATAGGTTACTAGCTGTTCAACATCTGTCTTCCCTGAGAGACTGTAAGCCCCATGAGGATAGGTGCTGGGACTACCTTATCCACTGATAAATCCTGAGCACTGCACTCACTTCCAGGCAGAAAAGTACTCAAAAAATAGGTTTTGGTTGGATGGATGGATGAGTGGATAAAATGATTTGCTCAAAGTCAAACTCCTAGCACATGGCCCAGATTAGGACTTTGAACCTGATCTCTGCCTGTGGAATCTCTATCCTCTTTCTACCACACCACACAGGGCTTTTGATCCTAGACCAGATGGTGCTTTCCAGATCTTAGTAATAACCAGTTTGTGCTCACTGAGAGGCCACTAGAGGCTGGGCTCTGGGCTGAGTGCTTTTCATGGCTTATCTTGCTAAATCTTCAGCACAACTGTATAGCATATAGGTCCTTTTATAATATCCATTTACAGATAAAGGAAATGAGTCTCCTGGAGGTTGAGTGATTTTACCAAGTCTGGCAGCTGGGAAGAGCCAGTGCCAGGGGCTCCCTCTGTGGGAGATTGCTCGTGGTCTGGTATCAGAGCAGACAAAGCCTACTGAAATCAGAACCAGACTCAATTCATGACCCTTCCTACAGAGGGACCTAGAGGGTGCTCATCAAAGGTGCAGATGATACTGCATTAGGAGTAGTTGCTAATACTTTTGGAGAAAGGAAGAGAATCCTCAAAGTGCTCATGATCTATGGCAAAACATGATCCAGAAGAAAAAAACACCTGTACAAAATTTTTGGAGATGCAAAAGCAATGACTCTGACATTGGTAGAGATGGAAGTGCAATTCCAATGTAGTAATGATCCAAGATAGAGAAGAAAAAGACTTAGGAGTCATAGATGCTCACAGGCTGAGTCAACAGTATGCCATCTCTAAATGGCTTTCCTTCCTTCATCCTTTCCCTAAGCAGCACCAAATTTTATTTTCCCCAAACCCATGCAAAACTCACTCCTGTTTCACAAACCTTTCATGGTTCTCCTCTGCCTTCAGACCCAGTCCAAATTCATCCCTCCCAAAAAACTCACCCCTCCCAATCTCTACTAGCTTAATTCCTCAAGCTACCATATGGACCCTGTATTAGTCAGGATTCTCTAGAACCAATATGATATATGACACACACACACACACAGGATATACATACATACACACATATATATCATGTATGTATGTATGTGTATATTACACATATATGTATATGTGTGTGTGTGTATATATATATGTAATTTGGCTGGTGTGATTATGGAGGCTGAGAAGTCCCATGGTTTGCTGTTTGCAAGCTGGAGACCCAGGAAAGTGGTGGTATAATTCAGTTGCAGAACCAGGAGCAGTGATGTCCCAGGTCAGGAGAGGATAGAAGTCCCAGCTCAAACTAAGAGAACTTACCCTTCCTCCAGCTTTTGGTCCTATTCAGGCCCTCAAAGGATTGGATGATGCCAACTCACATTGGGTGAGGGGTTGCAATCTGCTTTACTCAGTTCACAAATTCAAATGCGAATCTCTTCTGGAAATACCCTCACAAACACACTCAGAAAAAAAAGTTTTATCAGCTATCTGGGAATTCCTTAGCTCAGTCAAGTTGACATATAACATGAACCATCAGAGAACTGTTATAGCCAAGATGGTCTCTTGCATGTTTCTCAAACTTGCTGTGTTAGATAGATGGTATCTTGCACAGAGGAACAGTATCTCTCACCCCACATGCCCTTCTTATAATGTGACTGACATTTCTCCCATTGGGGAGTTTATGTCCCCTCCCCTTCAAACCAGGAGGGCTTTGACCAATTGAATTCAGCAGAAATTACATTATTTGACTTCAAGGCTAGATCATAAAAGGTGATCCAGTTTCCAACTGGGTCTCTTTAGACATTCATCTCTAGAGTCCTAAGCCACTATGTAAGTCAATTGACTGTCCTGAGGCTGCCATGTTGTGGGGAAACCCAAGCTAGTACATGCAGGCAGACCACAGGAAAGGTCCTGAGACTGTATCAAGAGAGGAAGAGACAGAAACAGAGACAGGGACACCCTGCCAGCTGGCTCCTGATGCTTCAGTGACCACACCCCATCTCAGCTCAGCTACTCACTCACTGCAACCATATGACAGATCCCAAACTAGAACCATCTAGCTGAGCATTTCTTGGCCCACAGAAACCACAAGAGATAATAAATTAATTGTTGCATTTTAAGCTACTAAGTTTTGGGGTGATTTAGTACACAGTACAGTAGTCCTCTTTATTTGAGGTTTAACTTTTCACAGTTTCAGTTATCCATGGTCATCCATGATCTGAAAATATTAAATGAGAATTCCAGAAATAAAGATTTATACATTTTAAACTGCATGCTGTTCTGAGCAATGTGATGAAATCTCTCACCATTTTACTCTGTCCTGCCCAGACATGAATCCTTCCTTTGTCCAGATTATCCCCCTGTATATGCTCCTTGACTGTTAGTCACTTAGTAGCCTGCTTGGTTATCAGATTGACTGTTGCAGTATCACAGTGCTTATGTTCAAGTAGCCCTTACTTTATTTAATATTGACCCCAAAGTGCAACAGTAGTGATGCTGGCAATTTAGATATGCCAAAAAGAAGCCATAAAGTGATTCCTTAAAGTGAAAAAGTGAGTACAACACAAGATATCTTGAGAGAGACTATATCCACATAACTTTTATTATAGTATATTATAATAATTGTCCCATTTTATTGTTATTATTGTTAATCTGTTACTGTGCCTAATTTATAAATTAAACTTTATCATAGGTACATATGTATAGGAAAAAACATGGTATACAGAATGGGGCAAAAGTAGGTTATAATTATTCTGTGGGAAATAATACAATAATTAATGCATAATAATATAAGAATAACTGTGTTTCATGCACTCACAACTGTAAACCTATTTTTGGCTCACCCTGTATTTAGTACTATCTGCAGTGTCAGGCATCCACTGGGCGCTTTGGAACATGTCCCTCATGGATAAGGGGGGATGACTGCGATAGGTAGCCAGAATACTTGCCTTGGCCATTTTCACCCCCACAGCTTTTCTCATTCAATTCTTCCTGCCTGGTATAGTCTTTCCTTTTCTTCTTTCCTTTTGGTTACTTCTTCACTGGATTCAATTGTCTTTCTTTGAAGTCCAGCTCAAGTCACCCATCCTCCATGCAAGTGTCCCTGAATGCTTTAGTTCTTGGCCTTACTCCCCACATTAATTCCCATAGCACTCAGCATCCCTACTGTTTGTCTGGCACTTAACAGATGGATCTCTTTTATAATCATCATCTTTTTTGTGTTCATTTTCCAGACCATCTTCAGGTGCCATGTCTTTTTTCACCATTCCCACAACCCCATAATACTAAGAGAGATCCATAACTCCATGTTTCCTGTGAGTGCTAAAGAGGCTGAGATGCCCCATAAGCAGTGTGCATAAAAGTTCCTTAGTGTCTAATGATGGGACTGATGTTTGAAGGTCTTAGAGAATGCAAAGAACACACTGCAGATTACTAGGGGTTGGGGGAGACCAGTGGGTCCTCCAAAAAAAGAAAAGAAAGGAAAAAGAAAGGAAAGGAAAAGGAACAAGGGTCATTTGTCCCAGAGAATAAAGTTACAAAATATCCAGATGGTTTTCAGCAAGTGGTGGGCTGGGCCGAGGGACACAGGTTTAGAGACAAATAATGTTATAGTTCTAGGTTACCTAAATAACATGGGACACTATTAAAATATAATTTCCTAGGCCTCATCCCAGAACTGTGATGAAACCTGTGATAATTCTGGATTTTTTAGAAGCATCCAAGCTGATTTTTATAATAAGAGAAGTTTGGTAAATATTGTTCCATCTTAGAAAGACAATGTGCATAAACTAGAATGAGTGCTGCCAAGCTTTCATCCATCCATCCATCCACTCATCAAGCATTTAATGATCTACTACTATGGGTCAGGCCATGTGTTAAGTGCAGGGGAGTGAGTAATGAACAAAGTAATGAACAACACATATTTTGCCTTCTGGGGACCTATGGTCTACTGGACAAGGCTTTAATGACTTAGTGACATAGATAAGTGCTAAGAAGTCAGGATTACAAGAAGCATACAAACAGGAAAGCAGAACAAATTGTTTTTCTTCTTTTTGTCTATACACCAGCTGTAGCCCCCTTTTTTCAGCACATGACCAAAATTCTGCTGATCGAATGCTTCTACCTAGGAGTTTTTCTATCTGGAGTGAGGGACCAAAGGGGCGGGGACAGTGGGTAAAAAAGCAATAGAAATTTGTCCCCTCTCAGTTCTGGAAGATAAATGTCCAAAATCAAGGTTTTGGTAGGGCTGTGCTCTCTCTGAAACCTGTAGGGGAGAATCCTTCTTCGCTTCTTCTAGCTTCTAGTGGTAGTTGTTAATCCTTGGCACTCCTTGGCTGGCAGCCACAACACTTCAATCTCCACCTTTACCATCACATGGGATTCTTCCCTGTGTATCTGCATCTCTGTGTCTCTTCCTTCTTCTTATAAGGACACCCGTCACATTAGATTAAGATCCTACCCTATTCCAGTATGACCTCTTATTAACTAATTACATCTGCAATGACCCTATTTCCAAATCAGGTCACATTCTGAAGTACTGGGATTAGGATTCCAAGATGTCTTTTGGGGGGGACACAATTCAATCCTTAACAGATGCCAAGAGCCAAATACACAGTAGGTGCTCAGAAAATATCTACTGAATCAATGGATGAAAAATGTTGGAAAATGGGGGCAGAGTTGGCTTTAGCCTTAGAATGAGTATTCAGATACAAGACTCATCCATCCAAGTCAACTAATATTTATTGAGCACCTACTGTATGTGAGCCACTGTTCTAGGTGCTGGAGATATGGTGATGACAAAACAAAGTCCCTACCACCATTGAGGTTATATTCTAGTGGCAAAAGCAGACAATAAATAAAGATACATATATAACCTAATGGCAGGAACTAAGAATTACAAAGAAAAATAAAGCAGGAAGAGAGACAGTCACAGGATGGGGATGTAAGGCAGGCAAGGCCTCTCCATGGAGGTGAAATTTGCCTTCATTCTTGAAGTCTTGCCCAGAGCTGGGCCCACTAACAGCACATGGGAGAAGACAGGAACCAAGTATCTGGCAGCAAGGGCTGGGAAACTGGGGGTAAGTTGGGAGTGAGGCGAGGAGAAGGGTCATAAGTAAGATAGGCCCTGGCCCAAGAAGAGGGTGGAAGCCCCATTCTCAGATGGGGCCACATGATCAGTGTGAATGCAGCATGATGGTTGACTTGGGTCCCATCCCTCCTGGTAAGCAGCTGGGAGGGAGTATGGGATAATAATAACAACAATAATAATAATGTGATGATGATGATGATGATGATGATGATGATGACAATGATAATATCTGTCTATTACTGCATGTATTACACATTTTATATAATTTTATTTACTCCTTACAATATCCCTATTAGCTAAGTAGTATGGCTATTCCCATTTTATAGATGAGGAAGCAGAGGGTCCAAAAGAAAAGCAACTTGCTCTAGGTCTCATGTGTACCCAAATCTCACATTAGCAAAGATTTTAACTCAGGCTTGTCAGACTCTACAGTCTCAGACCCAGAAAAAGGTATATATGGGAAGGTAGCTTAAGAGATTCGAGGTGAGCACACTGGAGGCTTCCATAGTAGTTAATTCCAGGCATGATTTGTGTTAACAGTGTTTTGGTTTGCAAGGAGGAGAAGTTGATCTCTATGTTCATGGTAGACTGAACAAAAAGCAAAGACAAAGCTTCAGTTTAAACTGTCCTTATCTCAGTTGATCATGTATGTGATCATGGGCAATGACAAAATGTAACAAGTGGAAAGAATGTTAGAACATGTATACCACTAGATAACAAGATATATTTTAAACCTGCAGTAATTGAGAAAATGTGGTCTTAACACACAGACAGGCAAACACAGGTGGACTTCAGATCTAAATATGAAAGTAAAAACAGTGTTATTCAAAATAACCAAAATATAGAAGCAACCTAAAATTCTACCATCAGTGGAATGCATAAATATACTGTGCATATTCACATAACAGTGAAGAGAAACACATTACATGCAACAACATGGATGGATCCCACAAGCATAATTCTGAATGAAAGAAGTTGAACACAAAAGGACATATCTTATATGATTCTATTTACATACAATTCAAACAGGCAGCCCTATTTGATATCACTAGAGGTCAGCATGACAATTAGCTTTGTGGAAGAAGGTGGGGGTCATAAATAGCAGGGCCACAAGGGGAGGCTTCTAGGATGCTGATACAGCTCTATTTATGGACCTTGATGGTGGTCACAGAGATGTGTTCACCATGGTGATTCATCAAACAATGCATGAAAGATTTGGGCACTTTACATAGATTTCAATAAGGTAAGCAACAATTTATTTTAAAATGTAAACAATAATTTGATAAGGGTAATAGGTTTAAATATATTGGGTTGGCAAAAAAGTCATTAGTTTTTTCTATATATGATGGTTCTAGCAGTGCTTAGTTGTCTTTAACTTCATTCAGAATAATTTTGTTAGATTGAATTGTGACAGCTGTCATACAAACATGCACTAAAATACCCCATAAAAGTTGGTGAATTTTTATGCACCCACTTTAATATTAAAGATGGGATAAAACACAATATTTTTAGTGTATTATGCTTTGTTATTTCTGTTTTTCTTTCTTTAAAAAAAGACTTTATTTATTTACTTTTTAGAGAGAGGGGAAGGGAGGGAGAAAGAGAAGGAGAGATACATCGATGTGTTGTTGTCTCTCATACACCCTCTACTGAGGACTTGGCCTGCAGTCCAGGCATGTGCCCGGACTGGGAAGCAAACAAGTGACCCTTTGGTTAGCAGACTAGCACTCAATCCACTGAGCCATACCAGCCAAGGCTATGCTTTATTATTTCAAGAAAAGTAAAAATACAACTGAAACACAAAAAAAGATTTGTGCAGTGTATGGAGAAGGTGCTGTGACTGACCAATGTGTCAAAAGTGGTTTGTGAAGTTTCTTGGTAATATTGACAATTTGGCCAAATAATTCTTTGCTGTGCAGCTATCTTATGCATTGGAAGATGTTTAGCAGCACTTCTGGCTGCCACCCACTAGAAGCCAGTAGTGGGAGACAGCCGACATACTCAAAATACCCAAATCAATCAAGTTATTAGTGAAAATGAAAAATGTGTCCTTTATTTTATGGAAAAAATGGAATAGACTTTTTGGTCAACCCAATAATCTGCAGTAAATTGATACAGTGTAGTAGCTTTAAATATAAAGAGCAGACAAAAATCAGTATGAAAATACTAAGACTTTTCCACTAGAAAAATGAGCAAAGGAGCCCTGGCTGGCATAGCTCAGTGGATTGAGTGTGGGCTGTGAATCAAAGTGTCACAGGTTCGGTTCCCAGTCAGGGCACATGCCTGGGTTGCAGGCCATGGCCCCCAGCAACCACACATTGATGTTTCTCTCTCTCTCTCTTTCTCCCTCCCTTCCCCCTCTAAAAATAAATAAATAAAATCTTAAAAAAAAAAAGAAAAATGAGCAAAGGAGATGTGAACAAATGATGAAAAGGGCATTACAAATGCTTTGTATATACTTGAACAAATCTTTAAAATTTGTAGTAAAGAAAAAGTTAAAACTTTTTTTAAATGAGGTATCTAATAACAGATAATAGGGACTTCTGCTTCTGGCCACAGTGGAGCCATTTATACATACACACGCATACACCTTTAAACAACTAATAAGAGAAACAGACAAGATTACAGGAAGTAATGTAGATTTCCAGGAATTAGGCAACAGGAGGACAGTACAGTGATTCCTGGGAGAAGGGAGATGGATGAGGGAGCCTTATAAGGCCCTGACTTACTTTCTGGTGAGAGTTTCCAGGCCACAGAACAGAGAAAAGGAACATACAGATAGTTTCTATTCTCTAAACAGAGAGTGTGGTAGTTTCCTTGAGTTATGGAGGTAGAACTGAGAATTCAGAGAGCTCAAGGAGGCTAGAATTTGCAGGGCAGAGAACAGAGAGTAGCATGCTACTCAGAAAGGACCCTGTAGAGCTTTAGAAGGTTCCCCTCAAGTCTTAAGCTGAGTACTGATTAGCAAATGCATGTGAGGAAACTACCAAAGAGTTGGGAAGGGGCCAATGAAAAGGACTGAAAAGAATAACTCCTAAAACCCCAACTCACACAGGGTTCGTAATGGTTTGTATTCACACTAGCCAGAGTGGAAGACCTTCTAACACACAGGACATCATGCAGAGTACTCAGAAGGCAATTTTCTTAACAGCGGGGCCAAATTAGGCCTAGAATAAAGGTTGTTTTGTTCTCCCATAACAAAGCTTAAAAGCAAGTCTCAAAAGTATCAAACTGTTTCCTAGTAACTTAACTGCATCAGAACGAAGTTAAAGAATATTTTTAAAAAATGAAAAAAAATCCATTACCCAACATTAAATCCACAACAATATGTTCTTTTAATTACTAGGCATGCAAAGAAGTAGAAGAATGTGACCTAGAGTGAGACACTCACTTAACTGAAACAGGTCCAGAAATTATGCGGAGTGTAGAATTAGTAGAATGACATTAAAACAGCTACTTAAAAAATACACTATATACAAGAAGATAAAGGAAAGTATTGGCATGTGAGGGGAAATGTAGAAAATATAAAAAATATCCCAAATCAAACATTTAGAGATTAAAAGTACAATGTCTGTGATATGGATAGAATTAATAGCTTTAGGTCCAGAAGAAGAAAATATCGGTGAACTTTATGAATAGCAATAGAAACTACCCAAAATTAAATACAGGGAGGAAAAAAAGAAGAAGAAAATGAACAAAGCATCCATGCACTGTGAAAGAAAGGGCCTCATATTTATAGTGTCCAAGGAAGAGATAAAAAGAGGTTGTGGAAGGAACTGAAAAAAAATATGCTAAGAAATAATGGCCAAGCATTTAAAACTTTTAATGAAAACTATTAATAAACAGGCTCAAGAAGCTCAAGCACAGAAAACATTTAAAAACTACACCATAATTAAACTTCTTAAAACTAGTGAAAAAAAGGAAATCTTAAAAGCAGCCAGAGAGAAAGCACATATTACAAATGTATAGAGAAACAAGGCAAAGAAAAGAAAAACAGCAGATTTTTCACGGTAAACAATAAAAGCCAGTAGAAGTTGGAATAAAAATTTTAAAGTACTGAAAGAAAAAAGTATCAACCTAGAATTCTTTACATAGTAAAAACATCTTTAAAAAATGAAAGAGAACAAATCAGAAAGACTGGTGAAGATGTGGAGAAATTGGAACCCTAGTATATTACATGATTGTAAGGTGGTGTAGCTGCTATGGAAAATAGTCTGGAAATTCCTCAAAACCCAAAATACAGATATTATCATTTGACCCAGCAATTCTATTCCTAGGTATATACCTAAGAAAACTGAAAAGAAATTTCCACACAAAAACTTGCACACAAATGTTTATAGAAGCATTATTTATAATAGCCAAGAGTAAAAGCAAACCAAGTCTTTATCGACTAATAATTGGATAAACAAAATGCAGAATACCTATATAATGGAATATTATTCAGTCATAAAAATGAAGTACTGATACACGCTACAACATGGATGAACCTCAAAAGTGAAAGAAGTCAGACACAAAAGGCCACATATTGTATGTTTCCAATTACATGAAATGTCTGGAGTATGCAAATCTACAGAGATTAGTGGTTGCCTAAGGCTAGGAGGAAGGAGGAATGATGAGTGAGTGAGTACAAATGAGTACGGGGTTTCTTTTGGGGTTGATTCAAATTATATAATGGTGAAAGTTGACTTGTACAATGAACTGTAGATTTGTAAAAGGTGAATTTTGTGTGTAAATTATATCTCAATGGATATGTTACTTATTTTTCTAAGAAACAACAAAGGTGAGATAAAGACTTTTCAAACTCAAAAAAAGTTGAAAGGCTTCATCATAAGCTCTTGAAGAAATATTAAAGGAACTACTTTAGGCAGAAGGGAAATTATAATCAGATGGAAAATATGGATCTACATAATGGAATGAGGAATACTGGAAATAAGAAACAGATGGGTTATTACATTATATGCAGATGAGTAGATGAAAGAGCTGTGGTACATTTATACCATGGAATACTACACAGCCATAAAAAGAAGGAAATCTTACTTTTTGCAACAGTATGGATGAACGTGGAGATTATTATGCTAAGTGAAATAAGCCAGTCAGAAAAAGACAAATACCATATAATCTTGCTTATATGTGGAATCCAATGAACAAAATAAACTGACAGATAAAACAGAAACAAAGGCATAGGCACACAGAACAGACTGACAGCTGTCAGAGAGAAAAGGGAGGGGGGAACTGGATGAAATAAGGTGAAAAGATTAACCAAAGAACATATATGTATAACCCATAGACACAGACAACAGTACAGTGACAGCCAGAGGGGAAGGGTGGGTAGAGATCGGTGAAGGTGGGCCAAAGAGAGGAAAATGGGGGTATCTGTATTGGTGTCAACAATAAAAATAAAGGAAATTTTTTTTAAAAAATTAAAAATAAAAAATAAATAAATAAAATAAAATAATAAAAATTAAAAAATAAAATAAAAAATAAAAAATATATTAAAAAACAAAAAAATAAAAATAAATAAAAATAAAAATAAAAAAATAAAGGAAAAAAGCTAAAAATTAACAAAAATATTGTTTTAAAATCTGTTTAAAAGAGTTAACTGCTTGAAGCAAAAATAATGAGTGTTGAGCTTATAATACTCGTGTAAATAGATATAAAATGAATAATAGCAATAGGTCAAAAGCCAAGGGAGGGAAGCTGAAGTGTTCTGTATTAGGGCTCTCAAGTTCCATTAAAAGTGGCTTACTTGAATGTAAACCATGATAAGTTAAAAATATACATATGTATATAAACCCTAAAGCAAATAAATAAAGAATTGATAAGACAAAGAGAAAGCAAATTGAAAAATGGCAGATTTAAACTCAATTATATCAATAATCACATACAATTTAACACCCCAGTTAAAAGGCAGACATTGTCAGACTAGATAAAAAAGTAAGACCCAACTACATGTCCACAGTAAATCCATTGGCATGTTAAGATACAAATCACTTTAAAGGGAAAGGGTAGAAAAGGACTTGCCAGTCAAATACCAATCTAAAGAGAACTGGAGTGCCTACATCAATATCTTGCAGTGAAGCAGGATTCCCTAGAGCACCCTGGTTAAAATGTGCATTCCTGGGTTCTACCTGGGGATTGGACTACCCCACCAGACTGGAAGGCTGTAGGTCTTGAATGCGAGGCTGAGGAGCTGGTGCGGACTTCAGCAGGCAACAGATTTGTTGCAGTGCATTATATGCATGGGTGATGGAGTTGCACACTGGAGGCTGAGACCCAGTGAGGCAAGGGGTGATAGAGGCTCGGACCTCTGCAGAGGCACTTAGAGCATGGTGTGTTTACTGACCATAGAGGTGGGGCTGAAACACAGAGGGTGGAGGACAGAGCAGAGGGAGGAGAGATTTGAGCTAGAGGGACTGACCATGACATTGAGATGGGAAAATGAAGAAGAGGAATGATTGGTGGTGGGGAGGTGCTAATCTATTTAGCACTTACTATGTATCATGTGACTATTGGCATGAGCTATTGGCATGGAGAGTTCAGAAATAAGGAAGCCTTGGCTTCTGTCTTCCAGAAGCAAAATGTAAGTCTGCATTACAAGCATCTGTATTATCCTGACCTGCATTATGAATCTCCAGGAGTGCTCTGGAATGCAGCATTTCCCAAACTCATTCAACTCTTTGAAGAACAGAAGCATAATAGTGGTTGACAATTATTGCACACTTACTGCACACCAGGGGGCTTTTGGGGGACACATTCACTTTGCAGTGCATTTCTAAGGTGTGAGGGCTCCCCTTCACAAAACTCCAACTGCATGTGTGTCTCATTCCTACAAATGTTTGTCTTTTCTCAGTGACAAGGTGTCTGAATTTGGGATAAATTTCAAGTCCTGTTGGAAGGAATGAAAAGGCAACTCAGAAAGGAAAAGCAGTACTACTAGGTGAGCTCAATTGAGTTAGGGACTCTAACTGGGCTCCCTGCCTTCTGTGGCAGATCCAGGAATCCCCACGATCAGTTTCCCAGGCCATTGGTTATATGGTGGTTCTAGTGGGTGTTAAAACCAGTGATAGCAAAGTGAGCCCTAGGGGATGGCTACCCACCTTTAGGGGTAGTCTCCCTCACTTCTTCCACTGTGAGGCTGTGGGACTATTATGCCCATTTTACATATGAGGAAAGTCTTACAAGGTTGAATAATTTTCAAGGAAACACTGCTAGTAAGTGGTAGGATCTGTACCCAGCTCAGTCTGACAAGATTCCAGTCCCTGAACTCTTACATAGTGAGGCTTCTCAGGGGTGGGGAGTCAGAGCAATGGAGGTTGCAAAATGCTCCTCTGAAGAGTAATAAACTCAGGTTCCTCCAAAACAGAAAAAGCAGGGGCAGGAACACAAGATTAGCCTTCACTATCTTATGTAAGAATGTAAGAAAGTGTTCTAAGAATACTGCGGGCATGTTAAAAGGACATTGGAGTCGGTTTGAAGAAGCTCCTGCTGGCTAAAAAGGGTATAATTTGAGCACCAAAATAAACATTCACAGTAATTAATTATGACCAATTAAATAAAATGGGAATCCATGAGTCTACACTGAGTCCATACACAAATGAGTGAATACATGGGAGAGAAGAAAGCTTTTCTTATGGTAGGTTTACCAACTGATACATTTAGAAGGAATGGTAGGGTTAGAATATCACCGTTTGGCAATAGTCCTAGTCATACTTGATCCAGGCAAGAATCATGAATAAATACTAAACCCAGTAGGTGAAAGTTTGATGGGGAATGGATTGTTCACATAATTCCAAAGTACCTTTCTACAAAATACTTTTTGGTGACAAAGGGGAAAAAAGGAACTGTGCTGTAAAGAAACCTGGCAGACACCATTTTTTCTACTGGTTAAAGTTCATGTGACTAGTATTGGGACAAATAGAAATTGCGTGCTACCTAATGGTATGCAATGAAAAGAATACATTCCTTCTGTCATATCTCTATCTCAAAATGGGCAACCTGAACCCACAATGAAGAACTAGCAGCCAAACTGAAGTCAAGGGACATTCTACAACATACTTAGACTGCAATCGTTAAAGTGTCAAGGTTGTGTAGGCTACAGGAAGACTTAAGAGTTTTCTGGAATGAAGGAGACAAATGACTATAGAGACATGTTAGAGGACAGGATCCTTCATTATAAAGGATCTCATTGGGGGTAGTTGGTGTAATGTGAATGAGGTCTGAGGATTAGATGATGCACCGATGTTAATTTTCTGATGTGGGTCCTGTGGTGAAGTAGAGAATGTCCTTGTTCGAAAAAAAATGTGAACAAAATATTTGGGGTAATAGGGTATTATGTTAGTAATTTACTTTCAAATAGCTCAGGGGGTAAAAGCTCTTTGTACTACTGCTGCAACTTTCTGTAAATATGAAATGATTACAAATAAAAAAAGACAAGAAAAAATGGAGCAACTTTCTGGGAACTTATCTCAGTTGTTATTTAATGAAGGTATTCACCAGTGGCACAGAGGAGAGGAAAGAAGTCTTTGAGGAGAGCCAAAGATTTCCTTTCCCCTCTTAGGCAGGTGTCAGTGAGTCCCCTAGATATCTCAGGAAAAGGCCTAGGGCTGATTCCAGAGACCTAGGCTTGAGATCAGCCTCTGTTTGCACACATGCAGCAATACAGTTGACCACACATACTGTAAGCTGCTTGTCACTGTTAGCAAGTTCATCCTCTTGCAACCCATCACTCAGGTCTGAGAGAGGCTGATCTGTGCCCTAACAGGACCAGGTCCCTTCTGACATAAGCATCAGGTCGGTTTTCCTGCAGTCTGTTCTGATTCCTGCAGTCTCCCCATGATGGGCTTTGCAGTGATGGTGCCCACTTTTGTCCAAGAAAAGAGGTATAGCTGTCTCAAGCCAAGATCATTCTAGGGGAGAGGCATTTTCCTTCACCTTCTCTACCCCAAATTTGCTTCTTCTTGAACAAACAAGAACATTTACTCCCATTTACTTAGTTATTCATCTTCACTTTATTTGTTCATTGGTTTATTCATTCAAGCAACCACTGCATTCCAGGTAAATATGCTTGAACCCAGAAGTACAAACATGGGTCATTCTCAAGCCTTAACATCAAAGAACTCTCAATCTGAAACTCTCAGCCAAGATGGAAGTGTTGGTAGATACACTTTGCCTACTTGCACTGCCAAAAGAAATACAACAACAAATTTAAAAACAAAAACCAACCAGAATTGCCAGATAATCAAACTGTACAGAAGTTCAACAACCAAGGAGTTAAAGAAGAAACATTGATCCAGACTAGTGGGAGGGGTGAAGACAGGCAGTTGGGGTGGTGAGGACTCTTGGGAAGACAGCACTTGGAGGACCAGATAGATGAGGCAGTGGCTGGCAGACCATGATATCCCATATTCACATGAGGATAAGCTAGGAGGAACAATGAGTGAGCCAAACTGTGCAACCCAGGGTTCCAGTGCAGGGAAATAAAACCTCAAAACCTCTGGCTCTAAAAACCTATGGGGATTACAGTGGTGGGAGAAGCTCACAGTCTCATAGGAGAGTTTATTGGAGAGACCTACAGGGTCCTACAGGTTCCTACAATGTACACAAACCCACCCACCTGGGAATCAGCACCAGAGGGGCCCAATTTGCTTGAGGGTAGTAGGAGAAGTAACTGGAAGTGGAGAGAAAGCCGAGCAAACACCATTGTTCCCTCTCTGACCCCTCCCTCACACACAGCACCACAATGCAGTGGGTTGCCCTGCCCTGGTGAATACCTAAGTCTCCTCCCCTTACAATGTAACAGGTGCACCAAGACAAAAAAAAATATGGCCGAAATGAAAAAATAGATCAAAACTCCAGAAACATAACTAAGTGATGAGGAGATAGCCAGCCTATCAGATGCACAGTTCAAAACATTGGTAATCAGGATGCTCAAAGAAATGATTAAGCATGGACACAAATAGAGAAAAAAGTGAAGGCCATGCAAAGTGAAATAAAAATATACAGGGAACCAACAGTGAAGGGAAGGAAACCAGGACTCAAACCAACAATATGGAACAGAAGGAAGAAATAAACACGCAACCAAAACAAAATGAAGAAACAAGAATTCAAAAAAATAAGGAGAGGCTTAGGAACCTTAGGGACAACTTTAAACATTCCAATGTCTGAATCATAGGGGTGCCAAAAGGAGAAGAACAAGTGCAAGAAATTAAAAACTTATTTGAAAAAATTATGGAGAATTTCCCCAATCTGGCAAAGGAAATAGACTTCCAGGAAGTCCAGGAAGCTCAGAGAGTCCCAAAGAAGTTGGACCCAAGGAGGAACACACCAAGGCACATCAGAATTAAATTACTCAAGATTAAAGATAAGGAGAGAATATTAAAAGCAGCAAGAAAAAAGGAGACAGTTACCTACAAAGGAGTTCCATAAGACTGTCAGCTGATTTCTCAAAAGAAATCTTGTAGGGAGAAGGGGCTGGAAAAAGTATTCGAAGCCATGAAAGGCAAGGACCTACATCCAAGATTACTCTATCCAGCAAAGCTATCATTTAGAATGGAAGAGCAGATAAAGTGCTTCCCAGATAAGGTCAAGTTCAAGGAGTTCATCATCACCAAGCCCTTAGTATATGAAATGTTAAAGGTACTTAACTAAGAAAAAGAAGATGATCAAAAATATGAACAGTAAAATGACAACAAACTCACAACTATCAACTGAACCTAAAAAAACCTAAACAAACTAAGCAAACAAATAGAACAGGAACAGAATCATAGAAATGGAGACCACATGGAGGGTTATCAGCAGGGAGGGGCCAGGGGCAAATGGGGGAAAAGGTTCAGGGAATAAGAAGCATAAATGATAGGTACA
Organism: Phyllostomus hastatus; assembly: GCF_019186645.2. Lineage (NCBI taxonomy): Eukaryota > Metazoa > Chordata > Mammalia > Chiroptera > Phyllostomidae > Phyllostomus > Phyllostomus hastatus. The sequence goes on along the minus strand of NW_025333643.1, from coordinate 4,499,275 downwards.
AAATAGACAGGGGGAGGTTAAGAATAGTATAGGAAATGGAGAAGCCAAACAACTTATAAGGACAATCCATGGACATGAACTAAGAGGGGAGGGAATACTGCTGGGAGGGAAGGAGCAGGGCAGAGGGGAATAAAGGGGAGAAAAAAAATGGGACAACTGTAATAGCATAATCAATAGAATATACTTTAAAAAACAAAACAAAAAAACAACAACAATGAAGAGCTCTCAGTCTGATGGAGGGATAAACTACTACATCATAGCAGGATCTGTGACCCCTGCAAAGGTAAGTGCAAGGGCTATAGAAACACCCAAAACAAGGAAGACTCCCAGGTGGAGGTGACCACAATTCAGCTCCTTTCTGCTCCCTGCTGCTACCAGCCTGGAACTTTCCAAAGCTCACTGCTCTCTCCTCTGGAGCTTCTGGCTCTGTCTCAGCCTGGCTAACAGAGGGCTACCCTCCCAGGATTTTATAGCTGGCTAAAGATACATCATTTCTGTGTCCCTCTAGGGAGCCCTGAGACAGAACTTTCCCTGCTGGTAAGAGTACTGATAATAATAATGATATTGATATTCATATTACTAATAGCAGATACCATTTAGTGACTCTTAGTTTGTTGCAGTCACTGTGTTCAGAACTGTACATCACATAAGGTAATGAGGTAGGTACTAAGGTAAGGTAAGGTAAGGTAACTGTACATCACATAAGGTAAGGTAGTAGGTACTGAGATTATTTCTCTTTCACAGATGAGGAAACTAAGGTTTAGTGAAGTTAAGGAGGAAATCTTGCCAATTACCTTTCAGTCACTGAGCCTATACCTTAACATGGTCTGTGCCCAATTCCCCATCTCTGCTGCTACAGCCTGTCAAAGGTCAGCTCTGAATCCCATCACCATGCATGTTCTAGAGGGCTTGACTTAATGAGCATTTTATAATGCTCAACTACTGTTGGACATCTTACCTCCCTTCACAGAGGAGACTGGAATGAATCATGGGGTGGTAAACTGTGCTGGGGATGGGGACATTTATACTTCTCTGTGACCCCCAAGTTCATTATCCTTGGTGAAAACTGCCTCTTATTTTAACACCTGATATTGGTCTAAAGTAATCAGAACTTTTATTTCTAATGCTTATGCTGATTTCGGTCTTGACACATGGCTAGAATCCTTATGTGAGGCCATGGGGGCTATTAAGCTGGCCATTGTGGGGCAGTGGTGAACACTGTTCTAGGGCTTGCTACATGCCAGGATTGGTTACATTCATTTTATCATCAGTTCTTCACAATGTCCCTTCATGAAGTGGAGTCTCTGAGAGGTGAGAGCCATGGTGCCCTGGCTCTCTGGTCCATTCAACGGGATCCCTGCTTTTCTTTCTGTTCCTCTCACACACCACACTCTCCTGTTCTCCAGGCCTTTGCACTGGCTCTTCCTTCTGCCTGGATGCTTGCCCCCCAGAATCTTCCCCTAGCCAGCTCCTACTTGTTATTCAGGTCTCTGCAAAATGTCACCTGCTCTGACCATTCCACTTCTACCACCTTGCTCTCTGCCCCATCACCCCGTTCAGCCTTCTTCATGGTATTCACCATGCTCTGAAATCCTCATGCTTTCTTTGCTTGCTCACTGGCTTTACTTCCTATAAGCACATGAGCTGTGTGAGGGCAGGGACTCTACCATCGTTACCCCCAGGGTGCAGAACAGGGGCTCGTACACTGTAGATACTCAATAAATATTTGTTGAATGAGTCAAACCGCTGGTAAGCCCTGTCTACTTGACCTCTGGTCACCCTTTCACTCTCATCCACCACGCTTCTCACTGCTGCCACTATAGCTATGACGCTAATCACTGGTGGTGCTACCTGTAGTTACTCAGGTGTTGAAGTGAACCTATAGTCATCTTTCTAACCCATACTTCTGTTCATACCGCTCCTCTCCTCAAAGATATTATCACATAACATTAGGACTACTATTTGATGAAGATAAAAACTGTCATCACTGCTGTATTAAAAGTTCCCCAAATACCCCAAAGTTTTTATTATCTCATTTTATAAATGGGGGAACAGGAGCTTAGACAGGGTAAGTGACTGCCCAAGCTCACACAGCTACTAAATAGCAGCACTGGGATTTGAACCCAGGTCAGGGTGACTCCCAAGACCCCACTCTCTCTTGCTGTGTCCTGGTAAACAGTACAGCTTTCTCCAGCATTGAACAGGGGTAAGCATTGGAATCTCCTGTAGGGCCAGTTAAAACACATGACTAGGCCCCAGTCCCTGAGTATGTGACTGAGTAGGTCTGTGGTGAGGCCTGGGAATCTGCACTGCCAACACATTCCCAGGTAGGCTGCTACTGTGGTCTCAATGCAAGAACCACTGACCTAGGAAAATTTTGTGTCTAGTTTCAGGAGGCTCATGGATCTCCTGGAGCTTCTCTGTGCACTTTGAGAAGGAGGAGGGCCTATGGACTTCACCTTAAGAATTACTGTCCTAAGAAATGATATAAGTAAGACCCATGACATCCAGAGGCTGGGAGCCCTGTTCAGCAAGATTCCATTAAGCAAAGGACAGCCAAGCCTTAGTCCCTATTCTCCTTCCAAATCTGACTCTTCCTTAATAAAGTTAATTATCTGACCTTGAAACGTACCATAGCTGACACTCCATGGAAAAGGCCTCTGCCGTCTTACCGACGCAAATGATAAGGGCCTGGAGCAGTTTCTCTTGTAGGTTTCATGTCAGTATTTTAATAATTGTTGTACAGAGTCTTGGGAGCCAATTACAGAACTAGGACAGTTTTTTTTTTCTTTCTAAAATTACTTGGTTTCCAACTCCTAAAACTTGTGGGCATGTAATATTGATGGGTCCAGAAGGGTTCTGACATAGTTTTCCCAAGCGTGAATTTGAAATTTTGTTCCAGTAAAGCAAATGCAGACACCCTCCTCCTCCCCCTCTTCCTTACCTCCTCCTCATTCTCATCTTTTTCCTTCTCCCCTCCTCCTCCTCACCTCTCTCTTTTACCTCCTCTTCACCTTCTTCCTTCCATCTCCTCCTCCCCCTCTTCCTTACATCTCTCCTTTACCTCCTCCTCCTTCTGCTCCTTTTTCTCCTCCCCTTTCACCAGCCTCCTCACTGAAACCAAGTTACCCTAGAATCAAATCCAGAGGTTGGAAACCTGCCTGTTATCTGCTGTGAATGGTGGGGCCATTGGCATTTTTCCTTGCTCTGGGAAACCTATGCCATCTGCCTGGCTGCAGGGGTCTGGGGGTGCCTGGGCCAGGGAGTTCTTTGGCCAGTGGCAGGACCCTTTGGGAGTTTGTCTGGTTTCCCCTCCTGACCTGGCGATTTCCCCTCCCAGGCACACACCTGGCAAAGACCCACCATTTTGGTGTCTGGATGGAGTAGTTACTGCCCCCAGCACAGACCTATAACAGGCACTCAATGCCGCCTTGGAAAATGGAAATCAGATCATGTTACAACCTGCTTTCCAGCCCCCATTGGCCCCCACTGCACCTGGAGGAGAACAAAAACTCCTTCTCAGTCCAGCCAACCTCGCTGACTCCATCTCCCCCTTCTTCTCTCAGCCACACTGATCTCCAAGCTGTGCCCTAGGCACGACCCTGTCTCAGAACCTGTAACAACAATTCCTTATCCCCACATTGCTGCTTGGCTGGTTCTTCACATGATTCAGGTCTGTGTTCAAATGTCACCTTCCCAGACAGCTCCGCCCTTCTCCCTACAGCCTTATTTCTTTCATAGCATTAGTCATTATCCTCATAGTCTAAACTTGCTATTTGTGTAGTTATTTATGTCTCTCTCACTAGAGTGGTAAGGGGCACAAAGGCAAGATACTAGCTTTGCCCTTTGCCCATCACTGCATCCCCAGTGCTGAGGTCATAAGAGATGCTCAATAAATCTGAATGAATGAATGAATGAATGCTACCACCAGTAGAGGAGATTTGTGCTAGCTGGATGATTTTATATTTTGCTCCTCCCTCCCATCCTGCAAAGGGGGAATTAATGGCCCTCTACTTAATGTGATGATGGCTTAGCTAAGAGAGAACACTGACTTAGTAAAGGTCACACAGCAATAAGGGGCCCCTGGGCCAGAAATCCAAGTCTGTGTGACTCTGGGCCTGTGGATGAGTAGTTACCTGATGGCTGCTCAGGCCAGTCTTGATGCAGGTGAGTGTGGCTCCTGGGAAGGAACAGTCCCATAGTAATAGCTGAGAAGTCAGAATTTGGGGATCAGGCAGCATGGGGTAACTGTTGCACGGGATCTAGGGAGTGCCCCTAGAGGGAGACTGAGGACCAAAGCAGAGCCCTAGACAGATCTTGGGGCAGGACTTGGGGCAAAACCCTAGTCTCCAGGATGGGAAGAACTTAAACACTACTTGAGAGCCAGGGATGGTCAGGCTTGGCTGGACTCAACTTTTTCAAGCCCTACACACATGATTTATGGAGCTGACTGCTGACATAGTCCTGCCCACCTGGGATGGACTTGGGCAGGGCAGGTGTAAGAGATAGGGTGTCAGCAGAGGCTAGGGCTAGGGGTCACAGACTCTACTGGTGGATTATCAGCTTCTGGTTGAGCCAGCAGAGGAAGTGGCAGAACTCACAGGAGAGAAGGATGCTTACTGTTCAGAAGCATCCTGGAGCAACAGGTATGCAGAGGAAACTCATGGGTATCTTGACTATTAGATCAGCTCAAGACCCAACACTACTCCCAAGAGGCAGGCAAGAGAGAGTGGTTGGGATTTCTTTACTCCAAGCAAAGTGTAAGGTCAGGAGCGTCATGGGGCAACTGTTACCAGGACATCTACATTCAAATGAAGGTCAGAATAAGATACCAAGACATCCCAATGGAGACAACAAAAATAGAACCAAGAGGAAACAATGCAGGGTTTGTCAGGATGACACAGACCTAGACATCTTCCTCAGAGGCAAAAAGATAAGACTGAGATGAAACTGATCAGAGTGACTTGACTAGAGCTGAGATTTATACCCAATGCAATCATAGGAAACAGTGGGCAGAAGTAGCAACACTCACAGCAGCCTGGTCAGTGGTGGAAGCTTCTCATTGTTTCTGCACCTCCTCATACATGTACAGGTCTCCCTTCGTTTCCTCATCTGTGAGATGGGGCAGTGATTCCAGCCTTAAGGGCATGGTGTGTACTAGGAAACTTTGACATATAAAAAATTCCATCACAGTCCCTGACCTACAACTTTCAAGATGACATTTGAGAGGACAGCACCTGCTTACCTCCAAGAAGCTGCTTTGACTCCCTTTTGTGAACTCCCTTTTCCAAAGCTCCTACAGAGCTGGGCTGGAGTGTCGGCTCCTACGGAACTGAGAGAGTACCAGATATGTGCGCACCCATGACAGGAGACTAAGAACCAAAGATGAATCGACATGATTCCTGCCTAACAGATTGCACAGCCTGGTGGAAAGGAGCACTCAGGCAAATAAATTATGACATCAAATTCCAGTCCTTTTGAATATATTCAAGAAATATAAACCTCTGCCTTTGGCAGTGGATTTAATCCTTGACGACCTTCAATCACTTGGAGCCAAGACTAGTGAACAAGGTAAGTGACCCAGTTGGGAAATTCTGGCAGACATGGGCACAGGCCCTGGAACCAGACCTAGGTTTTTCCCCCAGATGCACAAGTGCCCTGACTTCTCTGTGCCTTGGTCTCTTCTGTTGCGAAATGGGTACGCTAATGAAACCTGTGGCTGGTGGTGAAGATGAAATGAGATTAAACATGTGAAATGCTGAGTGAGCCCCATGCCTGTTCTGTGGTGAAGGCTGCTACAGTTCCAAGCCTTTTTTAGGAATCATAAAGGCATGAGCACAGAGGTTGGGGAGGACTTGGGAAGGAGAGGGGTGTGAGAAAAGGAAGGGCAGTGCTCCTGCCAGCAAAGCCTCCTCCACACTCTGAGATGCACTGTGGGGATACTAGTGTCCTTAAAAGCAAGACAAGCCTGCCACCCAGCTGCTAGGTGCCACCATAGGAGCCAGGCAGAGCAGCTTTATCTCCTAGATCAGGGGTGTCAAACTAATTTTCACCAGGGGCCACATCAGCCTCACAGTTGCCTTCAAAGGGCTGAATGTAATTTCAACTCCTTAACAATTAAGGAATAGTTACATTTATACAGTCCTAAAATTATTTTGGCCCTTTGAAGGCAACTGCGAGGCTGATGTGGCCCCTGGTGAAAATGAGTTTGACATCCCTGCCCTAGATCAACCCTACTGTCTCCCAGTCTGAGCCCAGCTCCTGGGAACCTTGATGGCCTTTAAGATTCTGTGATGGCCCAAGGCTGCCACTCTCTCTTTCCACCTGCGAAGTCTTCCTTACACCCAATTCTTCAGTCATCAACTTGCAAATCAACAGAGGGTTGAGACCCCGGGAGAGAAGCCCTGTAGGTGCCAAGAAGGTCAAGTACAGCTGGAGTCTTCATAGCAGCAAAATGACTGAATACCCAGAGTGGCTGATGGACAGGAGACTTGATGGAGCATTGGGCACACACTAAAAATGATATTTGTGAGAATGTGATAGCCATGCGAAAATGTTGATGCTCTGTTGAAAAATGAAAACAGCTGGAAAACAGCTCTGCCTGATCTGGCCTTATCAATCAGGGCCTGTTCAGAAGTGTTGGGCTTGGTGGGGAGGATTGTACACAACATCTGTTATATTTTCATTTTAATTACATATCATATATTTCATTATTATATTTCTATATTACATCAAGTCATATATTACATATTTTGTTTGTATTGTATTACTAGTAATGCTTATTGCCCAGCACTTCCCTAAGGTCTTGATGCACATTATCGCATTAATCCTTACAATGACCCTGTGACCCAGGAGCCATCATCTCCCCTATTTTGCAGATGAGGAACTTGAAGCACAGAGAGGTGACATGATTGGTCCAGAGTCATAGAGCTCAAGTGAGCCAAGGGATTTGAACCCAGTTTTCTTGGCCCAGGGCTTGTGCTTCTAAGCCCCAATGCCAGAGAGGTTTCTTGGTTTTATAAGGATCTTTAGGTCATCAAATCCTAGTGGAAAAGACACATCCTTGAGAAAAAACATTTTTAAAAGTTCTATGAAGAAACAGTTTTATACATACTTTTCCTCTTTAGGCATTCTTTATAAATACAGACTTACCTCAAAGATATTGTGGGTTCAGTTCCAGGCCACCCCAATAAAGTAAGAATCATAATAAAGCAAGTCATAATCTTTTTGCTGATGGAGGTTCTTGCCTTTGATTAAAAAAATACAACATCTCTGAAGCATGATAAAGTGAAGAACAATACAATGAGGTATGACTGTAGTTCTGTAGAACTTTTAAAAATGGGTTGAAGCCTTGGTTCAGGCTACCCAATAGGATTCCAGAGGGCTATGAAATCACATAACAGGTACGCAAGCAATCTGTAAACTGAAACGTATTTTGTTATACAGATGATATTATTATGATTTTATTAAAGTATTATCAATTGCTTTCTGTATTTCTCCTGTGAATAAAGGGCTTGGTCATTGGGCTGTAAGAATCCGAGAGTGGCTTTGACTGTGGGTAACACTCCTGGAGGCCCCAAAATGGTAAAGAAGGAGTGTTACTCTCCCAATGCTTTCAACCCCAGCATCTACCATTTAAAATACTTATAACTCTCATCAGTATGATTTTCAGTGCAGTAGGCATTTCCTCCCATTTTATAGATGAGTAAAACTAAGGTCAACTCAACCAACCTCCTTTGGCTTATAAGTGGCAGAGTCCAGACACACCAGTTTCTGTGCCTCTTTCTACACATCCTCCACCCTTCCTGCATTCCTCCAGTCCCCATCCTTCACAAAGGATGATGACAAGAGCCCAAGAGGCAAGGCTGGCATAAAAAGGCATCCCAGTAAAGACCTCATTTATAAAACCAAAGAGAGTCCTGAGGAAAGTTAATTGAAGTGAACGAAATCCCGAAGAATTTAGCACTCAATTTGAGGAACTATTTTTGGCTGAACCAAGATGAAAAGACAAAAGAGAGTGCACCAAAATTGAAAAGAAACTAATTTGGAAGACCTAATGGGGAGCAAACTTCTCAAATTTCCTCAGAGCCCAGGAGACGTTATTATTCAAGAAATAATTAGATGGTATCCTGGGGGTAATGAAAGCTAAAGATGAAGAGGGAAAAAATTGAAAACTGCCAGAAAGGTCATGCTCTGCTCTCAATATTTCTTTCTTTTACAGATTTGAAGATGCAAGAATTAATTTTAAAAAGAACAATAAAGCCATACAAACTAATTATAGAAGAAATTGAGGTGGGAGAATCTAAACATCTTGCCCATCTGTTCAAGGATGACTGCTGGGAAATACAGAACCAGGTGTATTCTGAGCCTCAAGAGTGGGTAGTCTCTCCCGAAAATGGCTGGAGAAATGGAGGAGTGCATAAGCATGTGCCCCTGCTGGAGGGGTCAACAAACTTTCTGTTAAGGGCCAGATAGTGATCATTTTCAGGTTTGAGGGTCAGATGGTCACTGTTGCAATTACTCAATTATGCTGCTGTAGTGTGAAAGTGATAGTGACCAGTATGTCAATAAAAAGATGTGAACGTGTTCCAATAAAACTTTACTTGTGCCCTGGCCCGTGTAGCTCAGTGGATTGAGCCTGAGCCTGTGAACCAAAGTGTCTCAGGTTCGATTTCCAGTCAGGGCACATGCCTGGGTTGCGGGCCAGGTCCCCAGTAGGGGGTCTGTGAGAGGCAACCACACATTGATGTTTCTCTCCCTCCCTTTCTCCTTTCCTTTTCCTCTCTTTAAGTAAATAAAATCTAAAACAACAACAACAACAACTTTACTTGCAAAAAGAGGCAGCAAGCTAGATTTGACCTTCAGGCTATAATCTACTCCATCACCCCCCCCCCCCCGCCAAATTATTGCACCTGATGTTCCTATCTGCAGCTGACCCTGTTCCTATCCACTCCAAAGAGTACTTAGTATGTGCTAGGCATGGTTCTTAGCACTTATATAACACCTACCATCTTCACAAAGGTACAGTTTTACAGATAGGGAACTGAAACCCAGAGAGGTAAAGTAACTTGTCCCAGGTTACAACTATGAGTGTCAGAGGCAAGATTTGAACCCAGAGAATCTGGCTTCAGAGTCCATGCTCTTTTTTAAAAAGATATGTTTATTGATTTTAGGGAGAGAAAAAGAGAGAAACATTGATGTGAGAGAGAAACATCAATTGGTTGCCTCCCCTATGTGCTCTGACTAGGAATTAAACCACCAACCTGGTGGTGTGCGGGATGATGCTCCAACCAACTGAGCCACAATGGCAAGTGCCAGAGTACATGCTCTTAACCACTACAATTTGCTGCCTTTCATATGACTGGCTCCAAATTCTTTAGCAGCTTTCCACTGCTTACAAGATTGAGTCCAAATTCCATAGTACAGCATACAATGTCATATGTGACTTGGTACATCTCAGCTTTCTCCAAGCCTCACCCCTGCCCCATGCATCCAGAACAGGTTGGAGAGCCCGGTATTTGCATGCCTTCATTCATGCTGTTCCTTCTGCCTGGCATCCTCTTCTCCTCCTCTATTCACTAATACCTACTCTACCTTCCAGATTCAGCTCAAGTGTTATCTCTAAACAGCTCTCCATGGCCTAGTTGTTTATTACAGGTTAACCAAGTCACTTCCCCTCTTTTGATCCTACTTTTTTAAAAAAGATTTTATTTATTTATTTTTAGAAAGGGAAGGGAGGGAAAGAGAGAGAGAGAGAGAGGGAGAGAGGGAGAGAGGGGGAGAGAGAGAGAGAGAGAGAGAGAGAGAGAGAGAGAGAGAGAGAGAGAGAGAGAGAGAGAGAGAGAAACATCAATGTGCGGTTGCTGGGGGCCATGGCCTGCAACCCAGGAATGTGCCCTGACTGGGAATCAAACCTGCGATGCTTTGGTTCGCAGCCCATGCTCAATCCACTGAGCTACACCAACCAGGGGTTTTGATCCTACTTTTAATGCCTATAAATTGGTGTAGGGTAGTGGAATGGCTGATTCCCCAATACCCACCAACACTTTAGTATGAATTTGCCCATAACATTAGCTTGGTTCCCTGGGTGCATGTTGAAGGAATAAGAAATAAAAGAATTAAGTTTGGGTGTAGGGAAGAGAGAGGTATATTGCATGAGTGAATTTATACTGAAAACTTTGATTCTACCCAAGCCTAGAGTACAGCTCTGCCTGGCTGGGGGCTTGATAACTTATCTCTCTAACCTATGTTCCCCCAGAGCCTGAGCTCTGTCAGACTGTGCTCAGGGGAACAACTGCTTCACCTGCACGCAGACTCCCTAATTCCAAGAATTATCCCAGGCCAATTCATCACTTCCCTCACCTCACTCCTCTTGGTCTCATTCCCACCTGCCTTCTGCAGCCCCTTGCCTTACAATTAATCATCTTATTAATTACCATTCACGTTATTGTTTATTTGACATTTATATTTAACAACTACCACCCTGATCTGAGCCTCTGAGAGCTCTGGTCTGAACTACTGCAATAGCCCCTTCACCCATATCTCTTGACCCCCTGCAGTCCTTTCTCAACTCAATATTCAAGGTCCTTCACAAGAAATATCAGTCAAAGATTGACATTTCTCTGTTTCACCCCAGTGGATCCCATTTCAATCAGAGTAAAAGCCGAAGTCCTTCCATTTTCCTGCCTAACTGAAATGACCTCTGACTCTTCTCTTCCTGCTGTACCCCTCTCACTCCACCCCAACCACACTTGCTGTTTCTCAAACACACACCTACCTCAGGGCCCTTGCACTTGCTCTTTCTTCCACATAAAGCATTCTTCTTCCAGATGTCCCCTGGCTCACAATCTCACTTCACCTGGGACTTATTCAAATATCCCTCATCAGCAAGGCTTTCTCTGACCACCCATTAAAGATCACCATCCCACCCTTCCCCATTACTTTCTATCTCCATTTCCCTCCCTTATTTTTTATATGACACTTTCTACCACTGAACACATACTATATTTGTTTATTATTTGTTACTGTCTTCCCCCATTATGATGCAAAACTCTGAAAGCAAAGGCTTTTTCTGTTTATGTTCACTGCTGTGTGTCCAGCAACTAGCAGAGTTCCTCCTAGTACAAAGTAGGTGCTTAATATATACTATGGAATATATGCATGCATGAATGAATAAATATCCACCTCTCTACCAAATCTCTTCCCTCAGCCTACAAATATGTCCAAGCTCTATTTTTAAAACAAATTAAACAAAAGTCTTTCCTTGCCTATTTAGTTTATCATCTTTGTTTTTCCTTTTGCCACAAACCAGATGCATAATTGTTTTTTACATAATTGCCATCAATGTGCACATATGATTCTGAGTTCTTCCTCATCTAACCATTCCCTGCACAGGCTGACAAATGTTTGAGATGCAAGGTCACTCCCAGGTTTCCTTCATTCTTACTCCACTCCCCAACTTCTGCCACATCCCTATATCCTTCAATATTTTTAGTGCCTTTAATACCTTCAATATCTTTTTTAAAACAACTCATCTTTTTATTTAAATAAAGTTATTTAAAAAGAAATCTTATAATACTATCATAAATGAGAAATCAGTATGACTCCCCCTAATTAGAATGTAATGATGGAAGTAAAATAAAAGCAAAAATAAGGTGATTAAATTCTAGACAGACTGTCCTCTGGGCCAGGACTTCCCCATCTCCTTTACTTTTTGTGAAAAGAGAGAGCAGCACATGTCAGAGGGACATTAGAGACCCAGGAGGATGGTGACTATAGTTATTAATTCTGCATTGTATACCTGAAATTTGCCGAGAGAATAGATCCTACCCGTCCTCATACACATAAAGGTGAGGTGTACAGTGACTGGTTCTTGTCTGGCTATGTGAGGTGATAGACGAGTCATTTAGCTTGTAATCATTTCAAAATGGGTATCAAATCAAAGTGTTGTATATTTTAAACATACTGTATACAATTTTATGTGTTAATTTTGCCTCAGTAAATCTGGGATAAAAAAATAACCCAGGAGCTACCAACCAATGCTTCTAGTGGAGTCATTAGCCCTGGGAGGCCTTGGAGACACACTAACATTCTCACAGTGTCACTCAAAGGTATTTAATGTTCCCAAATTCATGGCACTTAATGTTCTGCCTGTGTTCCACCAAAACTCACACTCATTTCCTGAACCAAGTATCAGTCTCCCTTTGGGTTCTGGAATGGTGGAGAGGAAGCCAAATCACAACACAGCTCTGACACTGGTCCTTGCCCAGTCCCAGCCTTGCACACAATCTCAGCAAAGTTGCTCCTGCTCTCTGCAGCACAGTTTCCTCACCTCTAAGACAAGCAGTTCACCTGGAGGATTTTTGACATTTATAATCTCCTGGGGCCTTATGTTTATGACTTCGTGATACATCTAATACCTACCCCACCAATTAATACACTATGACTCACTTAATCCCACTATAGGACATTTATATTATTTCTGGTCTTTCACAGCTCCATTCTTCACTGCCACAAATATACTTTTTCACTATAAAGCATTTTCCCTATTTTTGAATTTTTCATAGAATAAATTTCCAGAATTGGAATTCCTGAAGTATATGGATTTAATCCCCACTGGCTAAGCCCCTAACACACACACACACACACACACACACACACACACACACACACATAATGCTTGTAGCATTCTACAACCCTTGCTGTATTTCACAACACATGTTTTGATGGGAGTGAACTCTGGAGTGGACCATGAATGCCAGCAGTAGGAATATCTTGAAACTTTAGACATCTTAGGCAGTCTAGGGCTTTTAAAGGATGTGAATTTAAGGGAAAGAGCTCGTCTGCCTTCAGACAAAGCTGTGATTTGGCTCAGAGCTCACCCCTTGCAAGACCCAGTGGCCTTAAACCTTCTCCTTCTGTACCCAAAATCTTGGCTCCTTCTTGTCCCCAATTTGCTGACACCTGGATCAAGTAAAGGACTTTGGAGAAAGAAACTTCTTCCCCTTTCTTTTTCTCCCATGGACCTGTCAGTTCACCCACTTTCCTTTAATGAGGAGGCCCACAACCCTGGTGTCTCTCCCACTCACCAGGAAAAAAAAGTGGGGGAATCTGAAACTGCATCCAAGACCAGGACCCTTCGAGATCACTTTGAATGTTTGGTTCTGATGAAGGATGTGTGTTTTCTCTACATGATTTCTCAGACTTTTTCAGCAATGGGAAGGCTTTGTTCTACCAGTGTAGTCATACCACCTCCCCCATGAGTGTGTTAGCTCCCTGAGAACAGGGATGTTTCTCTATCTTTTTCAAGGTTGCACTTCCTGCACTTAGAGCAATGCCAGGCTCATAGCAAGGGGTTGGTACATATTTCTTGAATGAATGGATGTTGCAACTGAGTTCCTCCACTTTGATTTGCGTTTGGGGTAGAAAGTAGGGTTAAGTCATCCCCAAATGGAAAGAAAATGTTCTAGCAACATGGAAGCTTATGGAAAATTAAGGGGTTTCTAGTCTGAAGAACTTTAGGATTATTCAAGTTTAAATTCAAACTGTAAATAAAGTGAAGTCAATGACAATCATTTTTTGAAGAAGATGATTAGAATGTGCTTCCTTGCCCCCCTGGAAAAAGAAGAAACTCAGTCTGAGAAGAGAGGTAAAGTAGAGAGAAAAAGAGAGAGGAGAAAGGGAAAAAAGAAATAAAGGAGAGAAGGAGAAAAGAGAGATAAGAGAGGGAAATATGTAACTTGATGGACAAATGCAATCAAAGAATAAAACCCCCAAAAGTTCCAGACCTCTGTTGAAACCATTTGTTCAATGTGTCATTTTAAACATTGGCAGGGAAAGGTAAAGCAATTTTTAAAAATGGGTTGTATAGCCAATGAAAAATAAATTTCTAGATGTGCTCCAGGGTGATGTGGCAAAGCTGCCCTTCAGCCCTGGGCCCTGTCATCAGGAACCTGTGGCTGAGGAGCCAGCATCCAGGACAGAGAACCAAAGTCAGGCCCAGGCCCAGGTCAGGACCCTGGAGAGCACCAAGCCTGCCAGAGGCTGAGAGGAACTGAGCATGACCAGCAAACTGGCCAGGCAAAAGAAGTCTCCTCCCAGTCCCTGTCTGAGTATTAAAAGATGGGTGTCTTCCATTCCTGGCTGAGGCCCTGTGCTAACCAGGAATGCAGAGACTGACACATGGAGCCTTGGAATTGAACGAAGATGTCCCTGATCACCTTTTGCAATTTTCAGCCTCAGATCTGACTATACCATTACCTGATCACTCTTGTTGCTGACTTGAGTCTGTGTGTATTTGATTCCAGAGACCATTGGTACCTGCCCTGCCTATAATGTAGGTAAAAAAAACCTAGCCCCATAAAAATGAAATGAACTACCCAAAGTCACCCCAAGAAGATGGGGAAATTGTCTTTGGTTCTAGTCTGGCTAAAGCCAGTTCCTTATAGGGCTTGTCACTGTGCAGCTAATTGGCTGTGAATGCAGGTACAGTTGTGAGGCCCTGGCAACAGAACAATACAAGGTAGCAAGATCCTGATGCCAACCCCCTGAAGCAAGAATCACAATACATCTTAGAGAGAGAAAAGGCCCCATTCAAGGTCAATAATAAATACACAACCTCTGTAGCCCAGAGCTGTGGACAGGGACAGAGAATTTGACCTACTGCAGACCCTGGAAGAGAGACCAAAATCTCAAAATAAACCATCATCACTCAGGACACTCTCATGTGTCTGTATGGGGTTTACTCCTGGTGCATGTTATGAGAGGTATTAAAAAATGGTCTCCAGTCCCCAAGTGGTCCTTCATCCAGGTGCGATGAGATCAGAAATTCTTGCATATGGCAGCCTTCCTTTTGGTTTCAGCATTATCTTCTCTCCTTGCCCCCTCCCATTTGGAAAGCTACTAGAGCCTAAAAAATGTAAGACTTCCATATTGGTCTCTCTACCTTGGGTGGTGTTAGTCAGGATTCAAGAAAAACAAAACCAAACCTGGATTGATGGGTAGATAACGAGACAGTGGGGGGGGGGAGAGAGAGAGAGAGAGAGAGGGAGAATGGATAAATGTGAACATATTATGAAAAACTGGCTCAAATATGGAGGCTGAGAAGTCCTATGATATGCCATCTGCCCTCTATAAGCTGGAGATCCAGGAGAGCTGGTGGTATAATTTAGTCCGAGTCCAAAGGCCTGAGAACCAGAGAAGCTGATGATATAAATCCCAGTCCAAGTGCAGGAGAAAATGACATTAAACGAGATGTCCTAGCTCAAGCTGTTCCCTTCAGGACCTCAACAGATTGGACACTGCCCATTCACATTAGGAATTGAAATTTAACTTTAAGTCTACTGATGCAAATGCTAATCTCTTCCAGAAACACCCTCATAGATGCACCTGGAAAAAATGTCTCCTCTGGACACCCCTTAATCCAATCAAGTTGACAGATAAAATTAGCTGTCACATGTAGGAAATTTAACACCAACTGCACCCCTGGGACAAGACTTTGTGAAGGCCCCTTTCTCTCACAACCCTCACCATCAGTGGTGGCCTAGTTCATTCTCATCCCACACTCAGCACTTCTAATAATATTACTGCTGCATGGTCTATGTGAGTGATTCATGCCATATAGGCTACATATTAGAACCACTTGCAGAGCTTTTTAAAAACCCAATGTCAAGGTCACACCCCAACCATCATTATATCACAATATCCGTGGATGGGGGCAGGCCCAGTAATTTTAAAGCTCCCCAGGGGATACCAATGTATAGTCAGTGTCAAAAATCACAGTTGTCCTGGGAGAACAGAGTAGACCTTTAACCATCTGTCCACCGAGCCGAGCACTGTGGCCCTGCCTCAGGAGGCAGTATGGACATGCCTATTATACTAGTGGTGGTAGTTAGACCGGGCTCCATTGCAAGACAAAAACAACAACATCAACAAAAACTCCCAGGACCCTAAATGGCAATGCTTACCCATCTAAGATTAACTGTAAGAAAAAGATGCAAAGCAGTAACAGCATAACCTAATGCACAGTATGATGACTGTAGTTAAACATACTGCATACTTGAAATTTGCTAAGACAGTAGATCTCAAATGTTCTCATCACTCACACACACACACACACACACATTGTAACTAGTGAGGTGATGGATATGTTAATTAGCTTGATTGTGGTAATCATTTCACATTTCACACAATTTTTGTATACAAAAACATTATGTTTACACTTTAAATATACACAATTTTCACTTGTCAATCACAACATTGAAAAAAAGGAGAAAGTAACGGCATTAAAGTGAGGATATTCATCACAGCTAAAGGTTGCCTCATAGCATGGGATTGACCCCAAGAGGTCAGTGAGAACTACAGCTGTCACACTGACATGGCATGACTACATCAGACGTGCTTTTTCTTTCAGTTTAGGAACAACTAAAGCATACACATGAGATATTAGAACCAGGGAGCTCAAGATGGAGTCTAGAACAGGGCTTCTCAAAACATGCTGGTCACACAGTCATACTCTGTGCAACCAGTCCCACAGCAGAGCTCTCTGATGGGCTCACTGAGACCAGAGGCAGATCACTGATCTCATTATGTCAACAAATGATGACAAGCTGATATTTGAAAGCACCCTGAAACTCCTGGGCAGACCTGTGGTCACAAGTCAGTACCTTTTGTGCCTTCACCAGTGGTTAATGCCATGCAGGTACAGCTCTTACTTCAGCAAAACAGCTCAGGCCAATTCCAGGTCTTCTGCAATGCACCCTTACAGCATACCTATAAAATGAGTTAGCCTGCTTTTCCTTAAAACTCGATACTCAAAGTATAGCCTTGAACCAACAGCATTGGGGTGACCTAAAAGCTTGTTAGAAATGCAGAATCTCAGCCCCCTTGCCTCTGCCCCAGACCAATTGGTCAGAATCTATACTGCAGCAAGATCCATAGGTGAGTCCTATGCATGCTGAAGTCTGAGGCTCCTGTCTGAGAGCTCACCACACTTGTGCCATTTTATCTTCGTATCTTTTTTTTTTTTAAGATTTTTTATTTATTTATTTTTAGAGAGGGAAGGGAGGGAGAAATAGAGAGAGAAACATCAATGTGTGGTTGCTGGGGGCTGTGGCCTGCAACCCAGGCATGTGCCCTTACTAGGAATCAAACCTGTGACACTTTGGTTCACAGCCCGTGCTCAATCCACTGAGCTACACCAGCCAGGGCTTATCTTCCTATCTTTAAGGCCACCTCTGACTGTGTGTGCCAGCCCTGAGCCCCCCATCTCAGGTCAGGCAGAGTTGCCCAGGGTGGGGAGAGTGCCAGTCTATAGCCCATCCCCCTTCACTGGAAACCCATCATTACTGAGGGTTCAGTGACCTTGTGCTGGAGGTGGTTTCTGGGGACTAGGAGGGCATTCCATCACTGTCATTCTTCTACCCAACACATGAATTCAGATGAGGTCAGATTAGAGCTGCAGGTGACTGTTACTCCTCCTCACAGCACCAACAGCTAATAATGAATCCCCATTTTAAAGTCATCTGACTGCTAGCTAGCATTTATTTGGAAACTAGCTACATATCAAGTGTTTTATTCACATCCCCTTATTCATCTACCCATCCTATAGAGCAGATGGTTATCCCTATCCTACAGAATACTGAGAATACCTATGAGAATACTGAGCCTTAGATTACATATCTTGTCAAGACCACCCAGACCAAAAGTCAGTGCCAGGACTTGGACTCGGGTATCCAGTTGCAAAGACCCCACTGCTCCCTCTGACTTTGCTCTTCTTTGAGAACTGACCCATCCAGATGTGCTGGGGTTATAGGAGTCAGCACAGCAGATATAATCCCTGCATTTGTGGACACTGCAGTCTTGAGGGAGTAATTTCTGAGCATGTGCTCTCTGCCCGGCACTGTGCTTTATTTATATTCAGTCAATTACTTATATGAAAATCCTAAAAACAAGGACATTATCCTCATTTGAAACACTGAGGCAGGGCTCAGAGAGGTCAAGTAACTTTCCCCTGGGTCACAGAGCAGGGGCTGGCAGGATGTGGAAGGGGTTGGGTGAAGAGCTACCAGTGGTGCCTCAGTGACAGTTGAGTGGATTAAGGTACGTATATGGGGCTTTTTTAAACTTCCCTGACTCCTTGACAGCCTTCCAGAGCTACAGTCCTAAAGCCCACCAGAGGAAGGCTGGTATCCTCTTTGCCATACTCTGGAATTCTTCTAGGGTGTTTTCCTGTCCTCAATTTGCTGTGTAGCTTTAACCTCTCCAAGGCATCATGCCAACTACCTGGCAGGGCCAGTGTGATGATCAATAATACAGACAAGGTAAGAATGTTAGCAGATGTGAGCCCGGTACACGTTAGTTACTTCTCCCTAATTTGAGGACGGCAGTGAGGTCATGGGAGATCCACACTGCTCACTGGGAGAACAATTAGCTGATTGAGCATGTAAACAAGTGGCCCTTGGCTCAGAGATGCAGCCCCTCTGGACCCTGAGTTGGTTTTTCAGCATCTGAGTCTCCTTGAATACCATGCAGTGCAGCTCAAGCAGTTCAAGGGTAGAGGCCCTTACAACATTAATGCAATACTCACCTTGGCCACTTGGGGACAGCACACACCCGTACAATGCCCAGCTCTGGCCCTAGGCTTCCCCTGCAAGGAGCTAAGGAAGAGCTCATGCACGGAAAGTCAGGAGGCTGATAACTGTAAAACCTTCCACACTTATGAGATAGTATTATTTAGGAACACTGCAGACAGAAAGGACCTTCCAAATCTTATGTTTTACAGAATTAACTATTTTAAAGAAGGGGAACCAAGGCATAGGAAACAATCAAACTTTTTATACACCTGAATATATTCAACATGGCCCAGGTGATACCTCAGACCTCATGGAGTGCAGTGACCCCTAAACAGCTCACATCTTACGACCTTCAGGCAGCCTTTATAATCGAATTTCTTTATCCCTCTTCTATTAATGGTCTGCTTTACACAGTTAGGAACTTAATAAAAATTCGCATGTTTGCTACTGTGTAGAAACAGAAATGAACTTTGTGTCACATGTACCTCTACCACCCACTCCTATGCCCCACATAGATATTAATAGTTGATTGTTGAACTTTTCCCACTGGGTCCATGGCCACCTTAGATGCCCATCCCACACAGTACTCAAGTGGACATCACCAGTGATTGGCATTGGCAGGTGAAGTCAAATTGCTGCCATTTTTCTTGATATTAAATTTCAATAAATATTGGCTGGCAATATGAGTTGTTTTGTTTACCCAAATATAGTATTGGTTCTTTGCGGATAGGACCTGAATTATTCTTTCTGTATTCCAACAACATTTCAAGCATTCTAGATGGTCGATGTCCTTAAGCTCCCTCCTGGGCTGGAAAGGCAGTGGGCCAGGGTGGGTGTAGTCTCTGGAGCAAGACAATCCTGACTTCTAGACGCAGCTCTGCCATTTACAGGCTGGGTGGTCTGGGGCAAAGTGATCTCCATCCTTGAAGCTCAGTTTCCTCATCCTCAAAACTGGGCAGCATGCTACCTCACTTGCAAGAACATCACAAAGATTCCATAATCCCATGCAGGCAAAGCCCCTAGCACAGTGCCTGGCATAGAGCAGGTGCTCAGTAAATAACAGCTTGTGTCATTAGCCTGATTGCTGAGGTGGAGGAAGGACAAGGTAAGCCAAGTCCATGAAATTACAAGCAGACTTGCTCAATGGAGCCTGCTTATAAAATAAAGACACCCTCCAGTGCCTGAGACAGGTGAGTATACAAGTACTTGTCACTTTGCCTGGCAGCCAATACAGGTATTTGTTACAGCAAAGGTGGCAATTTCTGGGAGAGAGCTAGATCAAGAAAGAGTTAGGTGAATTTGTGTCTGAAAGACTAATAGTACCCAAGAGAGAAGGGAGTTGAAAGCCTCACTGTGCCAACAAGCCAGAGCAGGACAGGTATGTCTGGGAAGTACCTATCAGCAATTGATGGGGAAGGCAGCAAGCCTCCAGGTGGAATAGTTGTAAGGCAGATAGCAAGAAGATGTCCCAGCAGATGAGCAGAAAAACACAGTCACCTGGGAGTAGGCCATGGGCAGGGATCCAGGCAGGTAGGTAGTAGAGAGCTGGCACCCACTGAGTGTGAAGATGTGGAGGAAGGTCAAAGTAAAACAAGAGAGTAAAATACATAGCAGAGACTTGGCTCTATGAATGAGGCTTCATTCATTTCAGCAGCCAAACCAATGTGCAAGGTCAGGGAGCCTGGGATATCCATGCCCGCATCCAGAATCAGCAGTCAGCTGGGGGACCATGAACCCACTCCTTAGGCTGCCCTCATTATTCTCAAGGTGCCCTGGCCTGCTAGCCTGGAGAGCCTCCCCCAGCAGCTACTTCTGGCCCAGAAGACCTGTACAAACATCTCTTGCCTCTCCTTGTCATCGCCGTCAGAGCAAATTTGCAGCAGCAGCATTCAGGCATGCCTCAGGAAGCCTGTGAGGCTGGGCACTTCAGGGGATGGCCAGATTTAGTGATGCCTCATATCTCCATGACACCAGAGGACTCATTTCCTGGCCACAGCAGTGGAAAATGGAACTGGGTGAGTTTCCAGGGGGGAGAAAAAGGGATCAAAGAGAAATATACTCAAATGCCACCTTGATTGCAGTGGACTTCTAAACAGGTCCTGAAGAGAGTAAGAGTCAAGATCTCTCAGTTCTTATCCTTAACTCTGTTATAAAGTTGCTGTGTGCTGCAGAGGGGGCCACTCTGGGCCTCAGTCTCCTTGTCTGTAAAGTGAAGATAGTTACATCTGCCCTATATGAGCAAACTCTTCAGAGAGCACAGAATGAGTGACCAGGGGTAACAGATGCATGCTCTCTTGTGTGTCAGCTCTGCCTAGTCACTGTGGTAAGAAGGATTCTGAAGCTGAGGCCAAGCCAAGCCAGAAAAGTGCTGAGATCAAACTACATCTGCCACGAGTCTAAGATTGGAGGGCACCCTCTCCTATGTTATATACTTGCCATTTTTGTCCTAAATAATTGTAAGATATCTTTATTTTCATTTCTTCTTTAGTCCAAAGCCAAACCACTCTAAAATGAGGCCAATATGCAGGAGGCTTTTTGTGCTCATCTCTCATACCCTTTTCTTTCTTTTTCTTCCTCCCTCCCTCCCTCCCTCCCTCCCTCCCTCCCTCCCTCCCTCCTTCCTTTTTTCCTTTCCTGCTTTTTTTCTTCTCATTGTTTTCCACGTAAAGAGCACAGGCTCTGGTGCTCAGATCTGCTGCACAGCCACATGACTCAGGTGAACCACTGCCTCTCTGAGACTCAGCGCCTTGACCTATAAAATGGAGAACACAATTCCACCTCAGGGGTGATATGAAGATTAAATGATGCCATGCCATGACAACCTGGCCATGAACCAGTGTCTCATGGCACTTCCTCTCCTGATAGCCACTGGGTCTCAATTTAACCCCCGCACTCACACCACTGGCTCAGTCTGGAAGACCCAGGACCAAAGACAGGAAATGGGCCTGTCAAGAGACAAGAAGTATTTTCTGGTCATAATCACTGATGGCCTCCGTTGTCCCTGTTCCCAGACTCTGACATGTCTCCTGTATTCCAGATTCCAAGTTGTTCTAGGATTTAGACCTATCCCTGCCCAGGGCTTTCTAGCTCTTGCTGGTACCAGTTGGGAATGATGCTGAAAAGGGCCATTTGCAATCGTTATAGAAATTCAGAGCACCAACCAGGGGGTGACCATGATCATTTGCTCATGGGCCGGGGTCCTAGCCCTTTCTCAAAATCTCAGAGCACCTGAAGTTTAGGTGGCACCAACATTACTGGGCTCTAAACACCTTTCCTGGGATATGTGCCTTCCCGACCTCCTGGAGAGGGAGGTGAAGAAGAATGGGCAGAGTATAAAGGTCAGACTCAGGCTCCTGCATCCCAGTCCAGCCAGGCCACTTCCTGGCACAGAGGCTCCCAGCACCTCTCTGGGCCTCAGTCTTCTCATCTGTAGGTTTCCTCCTGAAAGGTGGCTATGGTACTAAATAAGATATCACGGATATATGAAAAGGCTCTGTAAGCTGCAAAGCACTGGATATACATTAATTTGTGTCCCCCCAGAATTCACAGCTTAAAGTAAGTTCCAGAGGCCTATTCTGGGCCATGACTGGAGAGCAGAAGGCCCTGCTTCCGTAGTCATATCACATGGTCATTGCACTCCCATTACTGCCTCATTTCCAGGGACAGCCCCTTTCACTCTTATAATTGAAGAGAAACTTTCAATTACTCTTTATCATACCACATATTTTAAGGCCTCAGAACCTTTGCTCAGGCTGTTTATTCTGTCTGGAATACCCTTTCCTTCCCCACTTGGAAAACTCCTTTGCATCCCTCAAGACCCAATGTCAGTGCCAGTTCTTCTGGGAAGCCTCCCTACCTGATACTCTTTCCCCCAGACAGGAATGACTTGCTCAGTGGACTCAAACAGACCTCTATTTTTGCATGCTGTCTTAGAATGAGACTGGGAAGGACAAGCTGAATTGGGTTGATGTGCACTCCCCTGGCCCAGCACACAGTAGGTACTTAGCTAGAGTATGGACTTGCACCTATCACCTTCATTCCACTCACCCAAGACTGGCTATGTGTCTGGCTTTCAGAACTCAACATAGGTTCCCTTCTGGCTGCTTACAAGCCCTTGATTCTTCATTGGCTTAGGCTATGCTCCCCCAGACACCATGGAGCAAAGCTGTACCAAGGCAGCCACAGGGTGCTGTGTGGCTATGTGTTGGGGTGTACAGGAGCTGAGAGGCAGTGGTCACGGAGGAGCCAACCCAGAGCCCCAAAGGCTGCCCATCACCATGGAGACAAGGCCCCATGGGCCAGCCAGGCCCAGGCTGGTCAGTGAATGAATAAACGTGGCCCATTTTTCTGCCTTTGTTCAGAGCCTCCCTGGGGCTTCCTGCTGTCAGCCCCAGCTGTGCGGAAGGCGGAATTTGCCTGATATCGCTGAGCTGCCGCCTGGCAGCACTGAGCCTGGCCCAGGCCACCCCACGCCAAGATTCATGCTCAGCTAACAAGCCCTACTTTGTTCCTGTGGGAAAGTCCAGCCCCTCAGGAAAGAGCCCTCTCTCTAGCCGGCCCCTGGTCTGGGGACTCAGCAAGGAAAACAAAGCTCCATCCATTGGCAAAGATTCACAGGGCCCAATGTCCACCTCCGTGCCTGGCGAGATGGCGGATCTGCTCTGGGATGTGGAACTCTGGTGCATCTCTCTCTCTCTCATCTGGGAGATGAGATGGGAATTGTTTGGCCAAAGGTCTCCTCACCTTCCCCAGCCTCTGGTTTGAAAGAGAAGGCTGTGTAAGAGGCAGGTGAGCCTAGGCTGGGGGTGGCCTTGGCAGAACTCAGCTGATGTCCACATGAGGCCTGAGGGAGGTCAGTGTGGATTATCTGCCCCCTACAGCTGGGACCTAGTAGATTTGCAGATGCTCTGGCCTAAGCCAGCTGGGTGGAGTCCTGATCCCAACTTTGTCCACATGGGTGGCCTTCCCCTCATCATGTCACTTCATCAGCCTCAAGACAAAAAGTACTGAAGCTGGCTGCCTCCTAGGATTTCACTGATATTGGCAATGATAGGAGTCATTTAATTTAGCACCAATTCTGTGCCAGGCTCTTTGCAAAGAGCTCCCATGGGTTATCTCACTGGAAAGGTTCTTTTGATGAGAATCTCCCAGCTCAGATATCTTCAGGGAACCAGAGGCACATAACATGAAGGGAAGATGCAGCCAAGGGTAGGACAGCAGTGGGTGGTGGGCGCTGTGGGCACATGGGGATTCTGGCCCCAACTACTAGGTCCCCAATGACTAAGCACCGGCTGTTGCTCACGTGTGAAAATGTGGGTCCAGCTTGTATGGATCTTCTGATTATTTCTAAAGGGAGTTGGAAATGTGCATTTTGATTGGAAATTTCTCAGTTTATAAAAATGTAAAACTAAATAATATATCATTTACATGTAAAGTAAAACTGTGGATAAAGTATGAGGATGATAAACATAAAATTCAGCATACTGGGGATCTCTTGAGGGTAGAGGGGACAGGCTGGCCAGGGTCACCCTGGGGCTCAGCAGTGTTGGGACTGATCTATTTCATAAGCTGGGAGAACATGTGATACAAGTGTTTATTATATGATTCTCTATGTCTTATATGTACATTATATGTTTTCTTTGGAATGCAATCCATGGACTCCATCCATAATAAATTATTTTGAAACCACCTGGAGACCAGATAAAATCTGCTTGCATGGGATATCTAGTCCCTCACCTCCTGTTTATGACTCCTGTTCTATGGCTTAGGTAACATTATCCTCATTTCACAAATGAGGAAGCTGGGACTCCCAGGGTCTAACCTACTTGTCCAAGGTCATACAGCTCTCACTGACAGCTGTGGTTTGGGATCTCCCAGAAGCAGAGCCTGAGACAAGGGCCTGAGGGCAGGTGGTTGAGAGGTGAACTCTGGAAACAGCTAGGGGACAGGAAGTAAGACAGAGAAGGGAAGGAAGCCCACAGAGGATGTATTATCAACAGTGGCCCCCATGGGCAGCTGGAGCTCATCATTGCTGGGGACCTCTGGGAGACAGCATAGAACATGCATCTCTAAGCTCTCTTGCTCTATGGATGAGGGAATGGGGAGTCTATACATCCTTCCCATCAGCACTAGTTCAAGGTCACTCCAGGGGGTGTTAATTCCCCTGGCATTGCTTGCCTGCTGTCAGTGAGGGCAGAATGGCTCTGGGGCCAGAGAGAGCCCTGAAGAAAGGAATGCAGGGCTGCTGGCAGATGGAAGGCAGCCAGGTGTGCACTAAAGGCGTCAAGGTGAGAAGATAGAGCAGGACACAGATGACAGTTTGCTGATGTGCTTGGGAACCCAGGTTGCTGGGCTTCCTACACTATGATGCTGTTTACCTGCTCAAATTGACTTTCCGAGTAGCTTCTTATGACACACCTGCTAAAGAAGAATCTCATGGGGAGTGGGAGAAAAGTACAAGCAGATGTGTTTTCAATGTCCAACATAATTCTCATATATATGAAAATCTTAGCCTAGGATATAAAGCATTGACTCTTAGCCTGCCATTCAAAGTCGCTACCACATTCAGCTCTCAACCTTCTCTTCTTGCTCCTGTCCAGGCCCCCACAGTCTATAGTGCCTTTAACCTGCTGAATTAGTTCTCTGAGGATCAGCTGGCCCTGGGAAATGCAATGTTTGCAGAAAAGTTCATGTGTAGCAATTTCAGACTTGTGGGATTTAAGAAACTGCCTAAATTGAGGGTTTCTGAAATTACTCCACTTATCTCTTTTTGGCCTTAAGATTGCTTTTTATAAATTGAGATGATGGAAATGTTTTTCTCTTCCACTGAGAGTCATAAAGGGAATCAATTACATTCCATAACCCAAAACACAGGTCTTAATTTTCCACTTCCTCAGTAAAGCTGTTAATCTCTAAATCTGAGCTTATAGTCCCCAGCATGGACATCAAAGGAATCTAAATGCTCTTCCTGCTTCCGTGGGGTTTATCTGAATTTAACCCTGTAAAACAGACATGGGCAACTTCACCCTTGAGATTATTATGGGACCTTTAAGACAAGAGATGTTTTTGTACTCTGTTGTACAATGTTTATGAGCACCTACCATGTACCAGGCACTGTGCTGGATCATGGGGATGCAGAAGTGAGTGAGCACCAGCCCTGATTTGGGGAACCTCAGGGTGGCTAGGGAGACAGATGGAGTGTATTATTTCCTTACTATATTGTGCATGCAATGGCTGATAGGGGGATGTCCAAAGTGTAAGGGAGTAACTCTGACCGTGGTGTTTTGGTCCCATGAGTTACTGAGGGATGCAGTGGTTATATACTTAGTCACCTCGCTGGGGGAAGAATGCAGAATATGTCTCTGGCAGTTTCTATACTAGCCCCTGCCTCACTCTTTCCAGGCTCATTTCTAAAGACTCCTGATGAGAGAAAACTGAGCACAAAATACTTCAGAGGTTCATCTTTTGCATTTTTACTGACCTTCAGGATCTCTGCATGCATGGGAAGAACACCCTAGTTGGGTGATAAGGTGTCAGTAACACTTAATACTCTTCTATTCAACAGGAAGGTCCCAGCAACAGCAGGGCTCAGTGTAAAGCTCCTTCTTCAGAGAGGCATGTAATTACCCACATCAGCCCCTAGGGGGTGCACATTTTATCACTCCTTCAGGAGAGGAAGGGACTTGATTCAAGAGATACAAGAGTATCTCCTTTAAGTGGATCTGAAAGTTTTGACATAGCATAGGACAAGATTTTATGGGGTGAAGAGATCCATGGAACACCAGTGCCTAAATGCCGTTTATAAAAAGTTTAATGATCTGGTAAGTCTGAGAACATGCACAGTGTTGTGGGGGTTCCAACACTGTGGGGGCTCCATATGGATGGAGATCCATATAAAGACACTACTGACTTTGTTAGAGTTTAATGTTTTCTTAAGGGCAAAGGCAATAGAAACGTTCCTGTTTGGTGTGGAGTTCGGAGATAAATTTGGTCATGTTCCAGCATGAGCGCCAGGGGTGGAGGCTCAGGCCTCTGGCACAGCCAAGACCACAGAGATGAGGGTGCCAGTGCTACCACTTACACTGTAGGAGGCCTCTGCCAACATCAGAACCTTGAGTCATCAGGTTCCTCGGGGTCATTGCATTCCTCTGGTTCATAGACTGTGCTGAACATTCTGGCTACAGCTAGTCTGCTCAGTTCCTGCAAGAAATTGCTACAAATCAACCTTAGCCCCTTTTGAGTACGGACTGCTGGATTGAGCCTGTGGAAGACTAAACCCTCTGATTTATCATCTCCCCTAGAAATGGTTCCCAAACTTGGCTGCCATTAGAATTTCCAGTAGAGCTTTAAGAAATACCCACATCCAAAAGATGCCTAAGTCATTGATATAGGGTATGGCTTGGGCATCAGGATATATTTAAACTCTTCCCCAGTTGATTCTAATGTGCAGCCAAAGTTATGACCACTGACCCAGAAGCACCAGGCAGTGGGCCCCCTTCACTATTTCCTTTAAAACAAACAACACACTTTCTATTAAAGGTTCTGAGAACCCTTGCAGTAAACCCCCCCATGTAACCCAATGTTTCCCAAACTTATTTAATAATGGAACCCTTTCATCTCCCAACACTTAGTGACATCAGGGAAAATGGCATTGTGCAGAACATGCTTTGGGATATGCTGGGGACAGAGCACTGTACAGGGTACAGGAGTCCACAGGTAGTAGGAATAAGTGGTCTATAGAAGCAGAAGATTATTCTGACATTTGCCCATGATGGAAGGTGGTATAATTAATCAGAATATTTGCTTCCTGCCCTGGCTGCTGTGGCTCAGTGGATTGAGTGCCAGCCTGTGAACCAAAGGGCCACCGGTCTGATTCCTAGTCAGGGCGCATGCCTGGGTTGTAGCCCGGGTCCCTGGTGTGGGGTGTGTGAGAGGTAACCACATACTGATGTTTCTCTCCCTTTCTTTCTCCCTCCCTTCCCCTTTGTCTAAAAATAAATACATAAAATCTTTAAAAAAAATATTTGCTTTCTCTCTATATTGACCTCTGGCTCAGTCATGTGACTTGCTCTGGCCAAAGACATACATTGCTTGTGGGCAGAAGCCTTAAGAGCCATTGTCTGATGTCATTGAGCTCTCTGTTTTCCATTTATTATGAAACAGCAAAATCTCAGATATAGGCTGCTTGGCCAGCCTGGGTCCTAGAGTGAAAGGGACATGTAAAAGAACCACAGGCAAACCCTAGTGGACATGTACTTCGAATTAGAAATAAACCTTTGTGGTTAAAAGCCATAAAGATCTTGGGGTCACTTGTTGCCACAGCATAACTTAGTTTATGCTGACTGGTGCACTCATAGAAACAGTGCTGATAACATGCTTGCTCTTGCACAAAGTGCTGAAAATTTAGGCTGAGTATTCAGATCTTCTGCATTATTTGAATTTTTGGTTGTGAGCGTGTATTTCATTAAAAAAATGACTGGTTTAAAAGTGCTTCAAGTTTTGCTCTCATATTGACTCTCTTAGATGAAATCTTCCTTCTGCTCAGGCTGGCAGGGTCAATTGGATACTTTAAGCACATTCTTTGCTCAAGCAAGACAACAAAATGCCTTTCCCAGAGGAGATGCCTAACCTTTTAAAAATATCCTTTCAGAACTTGGATGTGCAGAAACAGATGCTTTGGGGGACATGGCTTTAAAGCCAGGAGATGCTATTTTTGGTCTCTGCCCAACACAAATAGGCTCTGGGTCACCCACCTGGAGGGAAAATGGCTCAGTCAAAATGTCAAGGCAATAACTTCCACAAGACCTTTCAGTTTCGTGCTCTGGGGAAAATTAGGCAGCCCAGAGTAATAATGTATATCTACCCTCTGGAACGATGTTCAAGAACAGCATGGAGCATACCCTTCTGCTGGTTCACTTAAGCTAGCTGGACTGACTCCCTATAAAAACATCTCCCTCAATCACCTCTCGTGGTGCCTGTAATTCTATTATTAAAGTTTTCTTCCTCTGGCCTCCCAAAATGATCTATTATGGAGCTTAACAAAGTAGAATCCATGAAACTGTTGACTTGTGAATAAGAATGTGTGATTGGTATCAGGTTTGAGGATCTAAAGGGTAGTGTTATGGAATGGAAGTGAGCCAGAGGAGTCTCTAGGAGCTATTCCTTCTGGAACCAGGCAAGGGTGAGGCTAAGATGTGAATTAGCCTGGCACTGTAGGCCTGGTCAGGGCTTAGCAATGAGTGTGGCTGAGATTTTGCTGGTATGTTCTGGCGCACATAAACCTGTTGTTAAAATACAGAAATAACTCCTTGATGTTGTAACTAGCTGCTGTCATTTTTGGATTAAAGCTTTACTGGTGGACTCCCAGGCACAGTGACAGGTTGGTGGGATGGCCCTAGCCACTTTCTAAGGTCAAACTCCACCCCTCCCACCTGCCATCAAAAAACAAAGGGAATGGAACCTGGTCACCAGACACTCAAAAATGATTTGTTGTGTTTGTTTGTTTGTTCCCAGATGAGAGCAAGGCCCGTGGGAATGGAACCTAGGTTGTAGGTACCAAAAGTGAAAAAGAGGCACAGAGGGAGGTGGAGGAGGGAGGAGGCCAGACACAGACTTCTCCAGCTCCTCTATGTGCAGAGGAGTTGCCCTGAACTTTGAAGAGGAACATGGCAGCATGAAGCTGTTATTGAAAGCTGGGGAAGAATAAGTCTATCGGATGCTTGTACTCAACGGGTTTTCATTGATGCCAGAGTAACCAAAGTACCCAGGGTGAAATATCTGGGTGAGAAGTGGGAAGCATTTTAAAAGGTACTGAAAAACTAAAGAGTGTCCAGAATACATAAAGAGCACCTACAAATCAGTAAGATGGCAGCTAGGCACTAGACTCCTTGGTAAAAGACTTGAAGATGCACTTTAACAAGAGAATGTCCAAATGGCCAATAAATATATGTATGGAGGCTCAACCTTTTACTGATCAGGGGAAGGCATATTAACACCACAGCAAAATCCCTCTACACACCCAGCAGAATCACTAAAATGTAAGACAGACAAGAGTTTTCAAGGATGCAGAGTACCTGAAATTTACATATGTTGGAAGAGCATGGATGGATCTCACCAATGCAACATTGAAGGAAAGAAGCCAGATACAAACATTACATACTGTAGGGCTCTGTTACTATGAAGTTCCAAAGCAGACAGGTAGGACTCAGGAAAGTGCATATGCAAGCTGAGGCTAGGAAGTGACTAGAAAGGGCACAACAGGGGCTTCTGCAATGCTGGTACTAGAAGCTTCTTGACTTGAGTGCTAGTTTCATGGATACCATCAACTCGTAACACCCATGAAGCTCACCACTTGTGATTTGTGCACTTTTCTGTATGTCTGTAATACTTTAGTAAAAATTAAGGGAAAAATCTTCAAGAAGATATTTCTGTGTTAATTCCCTTCATTTTCACATGTCTGAGGGAAGAAAAAGTATCAAAAGATATATCCTTCCTGAAAAATATTTACTTGACTACATTCTCACTGTTCTCAGAAACACTGCAGGAACAATGACATCTGCTAACATACAGCTCTCAGAAAAGAATGTGCTTGGTGTGCAGAATCTCTGCATGGACAAGTGAGAGGACTCTGTGAATTGTTTGTGTGTCCCCCTTCAGGCTCATATTTAACAATTATTTACCCAGCACCTGAACAGTGCCAGGAACTTTCACCTATATATTTCATGTCACACTCCCAACAAGCTGTGCAGGACAGATGATGACCCACACTTTACAGATAAGGACGCCCAGGCTGGGAGAGGGTGGGCAGCATTCAGGGGGCATGTGGCCACCTGCCAGAACTGGGATGCAAGCTCTTAGACATCTGACTCTGAGTCTACTGTTCCTCTGTCAGGTCACAGCTGCCTGTTCACATTGGACCAAAAGTTCTGAAACTTGAAAGGAAAGGAACTTCTAAATCAAGCACCATCTTTCTTTAATGATAAATTGTTTCCCTTCTATCTTCTCTTTCTGTTTAATTCACACAAACACACATGCAGCTGCTGTCAAAGCAGTCTGCATGCAGGCCTGGAGTCCAGGTGTCCCAGGAGCCCAGAGGCTGTTGGGGTGGGTTATGGGGAAAGGCAGACTGGGACCATGTCCACCCAGGCTAAGTTGTGGCTGTGGCTAGGGGACAGAATGCCTGGGATCAGGTGCCAGCATCAACCTCCCAGAGGTCCAACTGCTCAAGGCCATCCACACCTAAGTTGGTTGAAGCTCTTACTCTTACCTTGTCCAGACACCCAGGATCCATACATTCCTTCTACTCCTGTCCACAGAGGAAGACCCAACCACTCTTGATGTGTTAGTTTTGCCAAGGCCCCAACTTCCTTCAAGCCTCAATGTTTTGATGTAGGAAATGGAAAATCTGGACACTGTAGATTTCACATCCCATTTCAGCTTTCATATTTGAGAGTTTCTCAGACATCACTGAAGGCAAAACACCCAAGCTCCATTTCCGAAAATTCCAGATGGGGTCCAGGTTGGAGCTTGGGCCTCTGTATATTATAACACGATCCTTAAGCAACTGTCTGATGCCCATTCAAGTTGACCCTCTGTGGCCATGGGTCCCAACATGACTAAATTACTATTTTTAAACACTTCCCAGAAGATTTCCATGAGTAGAGAGGTATGAAAAACACCAGACTCCAGTGAAGACAATTTCTGCTGGCCCCAAGCTCCCTTAATTAGCACCTACATCTACCTAACTATGTCTCAGTGTCCCTATGCATGAAGTGGTATCATGGTTTCGTGGAACCTCTGATGGGCAGGCAGAGGTATGGTAGGTTCCTGGAATGGCATGGCAGGGTGCTTGATCCTAGACCCCCATCAGAGAGAATTCTAGGCTGTATCTCCTGACAAGGCAGGGGTAGGAACGAGGGAGGCAGGAAAGCCCAGCCTCACCTCATAAATCACAAGCCAGGAAATGCAGGGCAGACACCCTTTCCTCAATATATACTACACATTAGATGCTTCACTGGTGTCCCACAAGGGAGTTTTGTGAAGTGAGGGGCCAGGAAGAGGGGTATACATTTAATATGTAAAACCTTGGGCCAGCTCTCCCTCAGGTCTTCCAGCTCCACAGGTCTCATGCAGGAGGTGGAGATACAGCTGCCTCTTTTCTTCTTTCTTCTTTCTTCTTTCTTCCTTCTTCCTTCTTCTCCTTCCTTCTCCTTCCTTCTTCTCTCTCCTTCCTCCTTTCTCCTTCCTCTTTCCCCTCCTTCTCCCCCCTCTCCTCCTTCTTCTTCTTTTGAGGAGGAACATTTGGCTCTGCATTTGAAGGCACACAAAAGGCTCTCAAAAAGGTGACAGAAATCTGTTACCCTCCTGGCCAGCAATAGCCCTGCTTGAAGCTGGGCTAAGGCCAAGGGACAAGCAGCCATTCTAGGGGGCCTTAGGGAGGCCTCTTTGAGGGGAGCAGAGGCGTTGCTTGTCCAGTCCCTTGCGTGCTTGCAGAATCCAGGAAAGGGCTCCCAGGGGATGTTTTTGCGCCAGGAAATCTAGGACAGTGGGTTTATTTTCATGCTCCCCACCAGGCAGGGGTCCAGTTGAGGAACCACTTGGGGATGCCTGGGGAGCAGTGAAATGTCGGCATTTGGTTGTGACCCTGGTTGAAGGCTCCAGTGAAGCTGAAAGCCTAGCCCTTTGCCCCCCACCAGAAGGGCCACCCTTGTCTATTTCATCTGCCCAGAATGGCAAGGTTTGACTCCTCTAGACAAAGGTTCCATATAAGTGTCAGCAGGCCCTGGCCAAACTTTCTTCTGCCTAATTCACAAAGATGATGCCCATTTAGGAAGCACTCACTCTGTGGCAGGCAACATGTTGATGCTGTGCATGCATGAGAGGCAGTTTCCCCTAATGGTTAAGAACTCAGATCTAGCATTGTCTAGCTGTGTGACTTTGGCCATATAATTTTACCTCTTTGGGTTAGGGTCTCCCCAGCTGCAAAATGTGGATAATGTGGCTGCTTTGAGGATTCAATAAAACCATACATATCAAGAACAGTGCCTGGCACACAATCAGTGCTCCTTACACAGCAGTTATCTGTATTATCTTTTAGGTCATAATATGATTATTGGTTAGGGTCTTGCCAGCTGCTATTGTAAATAACCCCCCACAATTTAGTAGTTTTACAAATATTTTTTTTGCTCACATGCTCCAATGCTGCTGTTTCTGGTTGGCACACAGTTCTCCTCCACATGGTGATTCAGACATCCAGACTTGAACTCTGGAGTCTTCCACATCTAGGAGGAAGTTGAAGAGATAATGAATATATATCTGTTTCTTAACTGCACTGTCCTGGAAGAGACACACATCCCTTCCACTCATATTCCACCAGTGAGAACTAGTCATCTAAGCGTGAGGAGTGCTGAGAATGCCATCCCTGGCTGGGCAGCCACTATCCAACTCTATACTACAGAAGAGAAAGTACAAGCCATATCCACCACCTATCATTTAAGGATAAAGATGCTGAATCTCAAAGATGAACTCGCACAAGGCAGAGCAATTTGTACACAGCAGTTCTGAGATCTGAACACACGCCTGTCTGCTTCCTAAACTTCAGGTCTTTATATTAAGCAGTCCTGTCTCTGCCTGGGGCACTGAATGTCCTCTTGCCTGAGCCAGGTCCTTCAACTCATGGGAAGGAAACAATGAAGATTTGACTCTGAAGCTGTGACAGCACCAGCTACATGATCCAAGCAGCTTCAAGGGTCATAGTAGATGCTGGACATTGCTGCCATTTGGATGGATGGAGCAGAATGGAGGGAACCCAGATAATGGCCAATATTTAAGGCCCCAATGGGCAAGACCCCAGCTGAAAGCCAGACCCTAGTCCTGAAGGTTGTGGTAGGAGAAGTATAACAAGTTAGAAAAGGAAGTGTGGGAAGAGAGGAAGGTCAAGCCCACTGGACTGAACTAGCATGTATCTTCTGGAGGGCTCATCCCTGACCTGGGGGCAGCCAGGAGAGGCTGGAAATAGCATGTGAAGATGTCATGGTTCTCTCAGAAGAAGACTGGAGGCAAATGCTTAAGCATAAGTCATTTATTTGGAAGGTTATCCTAGGAAATACCAGTAGGGGAGGGAGTGGCTGTTATCAACCACATGACCTCTATAGGGAACTACAGCCTGGCCTTACTGGGGACCTCCAGGGGACAGTACAGGAGTGTCCAATCTTATGGCATTTCTGGGCCACACTGGAAAAAGAAGAGTTGTGTTGGGCAATGCATTAAATATACAAACACTAATGAAAACTTATGAGCAAAAAAAAGGCCCTTGACTTCCCGCCAAGATGGAGGCATAGGTAGATACACTGTGCCTCCTTGCACAACCAAGATAGGGACAACAACAATTTAGAAACAGAATAACAACCAGAACTGACAGAAAATTGAACTGTGTGGAAGTCGGACAACCAAGGAGTTAAAATAGACATGTTCATCCAAACCAGTAGGAGGGGTGGAGTCAGGCAGCCGGGTGCAGGTCGACGTGGAGAGCAGAGAATGTTGGGGCCAGGGCGCAAGGCATCCGGGGTGTGCAAGACCACAGCAGGTGGATCCTGAGCATGCAAGCAGCAGCTGGCAGACCCCGGCCGAGGGGTGGCAACCGGCAGACCCGGTGAGGCGGGGATTGTGAAGCAAGGCACTGCATGCAACCCAGGATCACAGCTCTGGGAAATAGAGCCTCGGGGCACTGATTGAAAACACCTGTGGGGGCGGGACTCACAGCCTCACAGGAGAGGTCCTTGGAAAGCCCCCCAGTGTGCACAAGCCCACCCACATGGGAGTTGGCACCAGAGGGGCCCAGTTTCCTCAGGGGAAGCAGCGGAAGGGGCCGAGGTCTGATGGAGAGTGGAGCAAGTGCCATTGTTCCCTCTTGGACCCCGCCCCCACATACAACGTCATAACCCAGCGACTGGGGTGCCCTGCCCTGCTGAACACCTAAGGCTCTGCCCCTCATACATAACAGGCAGAACCAGACCAAAGGGGGGAAAAAAAAGATGGCTCAAGCAGACTTGAAAGCTCTGCAATCAGTACTTTTAAGCCAACTGAGAGATAGCCAACCTATCAGATGAACAGTTCAAAGCACTGGTGATCAAGATGCTCACAGAATTGGTTGATTTTGGTCACTAATTAGATGAACAAATGCAGGCTACAATAAGAGAAATGAAGGAAAATGC
Organism: Phyllostomus hastatus; assembly: GCF_019186645.2. Lineage (NCBI taxonomy): Eukaryota > Metazoa > Chordata > Mammalia > Chiroptera > Phyllostomidae > Phyllostomus > Phyllostomus hastatus. The sequence continues at coordinate 4,464,492 of NW_025333643.1, read as the reverse complement.
ACAGGGAACCAATAGTGATGGGAAGAAAACTGGGACTCAAAACAATAGAGTGGATCAGAAGGAAGAAAGAAACAATCAAACAGAAAAGAAGGAAGAAATAAGAATTCAAACAAATGAGAAGCTTAGAAACCTCCAGGACATCTTTAAATGTTCCAACATCCGAATTATAGGGGTACCAAAAGGGGAGGAGGAAGAACAATAAGTGGAAAACTTATTTGAACAAATAATAAAGAAGAACTTCCCCATTCTGGCAAAGGAAATAGACTTCTAGGAAATCCAAGAAGCTCAGAGAGTCCCAAAGAAGTTGGACCCAAGGAGGAGCACACCAAAGCACATCAGAATTACATTGGCCAAGAGTAAAATGAAGGAGAGAATCCTAGAAGCAGCAAGAGATAAGGAGACAGTAACCTACAAAGGAGTTCCCATCAGACTGTCAGCTGATTTCTCAAGAGACCTTGCAGGCCAGAAGGGGCTGGCAAGAAGTAGTACAAGTCATGAAAGGCAAGGACTTATCCCCAAGATCGCTCTATCCAGCAAAGCTATCATTTAGAATGGAAGGGCAGATAAAGTGCTTCTCACATAAGGTCAAGTTAAAGGAGTTCATCAGCACCAAGCCCTTATTTTATGAAATGTTAAAGGGACTTATCTAAGAAAAAGGAGATTAAAAACATGTATAATAAAATGACAGCAAACTCACAATTATTAGCAACCATACCTAAAACAGAAACAAAAAGAAACTAAGCAAACGACTAGAACAGGAACAGAACCACAGAAATGGAGATCACATGGAGGGTTAGCAACAGGGGAGTGGGAGGAGGAGAGAGGGGAAAAAGGTACAGAGAATAAATAGCATAGATGGTAGGGAGAAAATAGACAGGGGGAAGGCAAGAATAGTATGGGAAATGTAGAAGCTAAAGAACTTATGGCACATGGACATGAACTAAAGGGAGGGAATGTGGGTGGGAGAGGTGTGCAGGGTGGAAGGGAATGAAGGGGGGAAATGGAACAACTGTAATAGCATAATCAATAAAATATATTTTTTAAAAAACTGGCCCTTACATAATTTTTGTAATATCTCACACCACAGATAAGCAAAAAAAGTCCTCACATAATAACCCTAATTGTGCAGTGGCCCTTTCCATAATCTTCTTTTTTAAATTTTTTAAATTATTATTTTTATTTTTTAAATATATTTTATTGATTATGCTATTACAGTAGTCCCATTCTCCCCCCTTCATTCCTGTCCACCCTGCATACCCTCTCCCACCCACATTCCCCCACTTTAGTTCATGTCCATGTGCCATAAGTTCTTTATCTTCTACATTTCCCATACTATTCTTGCCTTCCCCCTGTCTATTTTGTACCAACCATTTATGCTTTTTATTCCCTGTACCCTTCCCCCCATTCCTACCCCCTCCCTGCTGATAACCCTCTGTGCGATCTCCATTTCTATGATTCTGTTCTTGTTCTAGTTGTTTGCTTAGTTGTTCTTTTTGTTGTTTTTCTTTTTTTTAGGTTCAGTTGTTGATAGTTGTGAGTTTGTTGTCATTTTACTGTTCATAGTTTTTGATCTTCTGATTTTTATTAGATAAGTCCCTTTAACATTTCATATAATAAGGGCTTGGTGACCATGAACTCCTTTAACTTGACCTTATCTGAGAAGCACTTCATCTGCCCTTCCATTCTAAATGATAGCTTTGTTAGATTGAGTAATCTTGGATGTAGGTCCTTGCCTTTCATGACTTCAAATACTTCCTTTGAGTCCCTTCTTGCCTGCAAGATTTCTTTTGAGAAATCAGCAATAGTCTCATGGGAACTCCTTTGTAGGTAACTGTCTCCTTTTCTCTTGTTACTTTTAAGGTTTTCTCCTTATCTTTAATCTTGGGTTAATGTAATTATGATGTGCCTTGGTATGTGCTTCCTTGGGTCCAACTTCTTTGGGACTCTCTGCGATTCCTGGACTTCCTAGAAGTCTATTTCCTTTGCCAGATTAGAGAAGTTTTCCTTCATTATTTGTTCAAATAAGTTTTCAATTTCTTGCTGTTGTTCTTCTGGCACCCCTATGATTTAGAGGTTGGAACTTTTAAAGATGTCCTGGAGGTTCCTAAGCCTCTCCTCATTTTTTTGAATTCTTGTTTCTTCATTCTATTCTCATTAAATGTTTATTTTTTCCTTCTGCTTTAAATTGTTGATTTGAGTCCTGGTTTCCTTCCTGTCACTGTTGGTTCCCAGTACATGTTTATTTATTTCACTTTTCATAGCCTTCACTTTTTCCTGTATTTTGCAGTCATACTCAACCATTTCTGTGAGCATCTTGGTTACCAGTGTTTTGAACTGTGGATCTGATGGGTTGGTTATCTCTTCGTCACTTAGTTGTATTTTTTCTGCAGCTTTGATCTGTTCTTTCATTTGGGCCATTTTTTTTTGTCTCGATGCACCTTTAGTAAGGAGCAGAGCCTTAGGTATTCTCCAGTGCAGGGCAACCCAAGTCGCTGTGTTATGATGCTGTCAGTGGGGAAGGGGTCCAAGAGGGAACAATGGTGTTTGTTCAGCTTTCTGCTGGCTTTCAGTCACTTCTTCCACCACCCACAAGTAAATTAGGCACTTCTGTTCCTGATTCACAGGTGGGTGGTTTTGTGTACATTCTAAGACCCTGTTGGTCTCTCTTGTGAGGCTGGGATTTTTTCCTGCCACAGGTGTTTTCAGTCAGAGGTTTTGAGGCTTTATTTCCCCATGCTGGAACCTTGGGTTGTGCAGTCTGTCTTGCTCCCCATTTGCTCTTTCTGGTTTATCTGTTCATGAATGTGGGACCGCCCACAATGCCAGCTGCCGCCTCGCCCAGTCCACTAACCGCCTGCTCACTCGCCCCAGTCCTCCAGCTGCTGCCTTGCCGCAAGTCCTCTCTACCCAGCTGCCCATCCCTGCCTCTCCTACCTGTCTGCATGAATGTTTCTTCTTTAACTCCTTGGTTGTTGAACTTCCATACAGTTCGATTTTCTGGCAGTTCTGTTTTTCTGTTTGTTTGTTTGTTTGTTTGTTTTTAAATCTGTTGTTGTCCTTCTTTTGGTTGTGTGAGGAGGCACAGTGTGTCTACCTATGCCTCCATCCTGGCTGGAAGTCCTCAATAATCTTTTAAAATCATTGAGCAGGTCCCAAGTTTGTGATCACTAATATAGAAAATATACATATCTAAGTAATGAAACTTAGTATAAAGCTTAGTAATAAAACAAAGTAATGTTTTAAGTAAATTTATGATTTTGTGTTGGGCCGCATTCATAGCCATCCTGGGCCCAGGCCGTGGATTAGTCACCCCTGGTGTAGAAAAGGCTTCAAAACTATCCCAAGAGGGGTTTTATCCACCAGATCTCCAGAGGAGGTGCTATAAGTACACAGGTGCAGTCCAGGTGGTGAATCCACACTGCTTGCTCCCCAGGTATTATCCTGGGACTCAGAATTATAGGACATGACAAGATGTTGGTGCCAGGACCACTGGTGTACTTCCTGCCTTGGTCAGGATTGGCTTAGAAATTGGGATGAATCTATGGCTGTGTGTGAGCATCAAAAGGCCAGGTATGACTCCACAATGTAGGAATGGAAGGAGATAACTGTATCCTCTGAGATGGGGGACAAATGTATGGAGAATGCCTGAGGTGCCCTAGTCACTGCCCTAAGGCTTAATCTGCAGGATGCATCCATTCCCATTCTCCCTCTCCGCTGCCCTTTCCAAGTCCATGTCTAGACTGCCTCACTCACATTCATCAACTGAAGAGGGGGTAAGCATAGGAGGAAGCTGAGAGCACAGAGAAATTTACCTGCAGCACAGCATGGTAGCTGTGCAGGTGCCCATGTGAGCCCGGTGATTAGGTAGCCAGGGCAGCTTTCTCTGAGGGGAGCAGTGCCCCCATGGAACCAGCTCAGCACAGGGACAAAGCCCTTGAAATCACACTTCTGAAGCCTTTTTCTCCCTGCTTCAAAAAGTTCCATGGAAGATGTCAGCCAGAATGAATGCTCAAGTAAATTCATTAAAAGATAATTAAGTGTTATTTCCCTGCTGGAAATGCAAAGGTAGCTGGGAGAAAATGGGGACAGCAGCATCTACCAGCCAACTCTTGGCATCTCAGATTTGTGGCCAGAGTTTTTGGAGAATTTTGGAGAGTAGGAATGGATGCTGGGCACAAGCTCATGACTTTGTCCTACCAGAACTGCACAAGGACACTCAGAAGGTACTCTTTGTTCTGTAGATAAGAAGTGAAGACTAACACCCAGTACTATGAGTACTGAAGACCCTTAGACTGTATATAGGGGCCTAAGAAGGGAGGAATGTTCTGACTGTGGTTGGGGGATCAGCTTGGAGAAAGCCTGCATGGCAAACATTGAAAAGGGATCAGCTTTTAACCAGACATGACTGGGGTTGAATCCCTGGTTCATCACTTACAAGTTACCTATTTTTGACCAGGTGGTTTCACATCTTGAGCCTCAGTTTCTTTGTCTATAAAATGGGAACTATAATAGGAGCACCTACCTTCTAGGGTGGTCAGCAGGATTAAATGAGAGAAACTACAGAAAATACTTGATACATAGTAGGCACTCAATAAATGATAATTTATTAAGGAAGACTGACTGTTGTATGTAATGAGATTATTAGTAACTGATGGAGGACGTGCTATGTGCTGATAATGCCAAATGCTATATACATTTGCTTGTTTATTCCTCTCAAGCAGGAAGCTGGGGTCAGGTAGAAGTGGAGACTGGATGAACTAGCCCAGCCAGAAGGGAGAGTCCAGGTAGATGATCATCAGGGGCAGTGGTCATACCATATATGGGGCTGGTTGCAGCATCTTTGTCACAGTGGGAGCCAATTCTGCATGGATTCTACAGGAGAAATATAATAGGCAATAAATGTGGCTTAACTGTGATGCCAAATCAGTGGGCCACATACCACCACTATGCAGCCTGTGTCTCTGGCAGACATAACTGATCCATCACAAAAATGTCCCCTGGGAGTCTCCAAATCCTTCTCAACAAGTTATCAAGTGAAGTTAAATCAACTTGCTGCCTTTGTACTCAGAGATGAACCCATGCAGAAGAGATGGCTGTGAAGAGTGGGAGTCCTTCACCTGATACTGAGGGTGCTGCTCTTCACTCTTTTCCACACCTGTCTTTGGTATTTTTCACTTCCACTCATCTGAGCTTACTCTGCTCAGAGGTGTACCACTGTAACTTAAATTCCTCTATGCTCTTTGTTTCGCGAGCATTTTGATTGACGATGTGTGTGTTGATGCCTTCTCACAAGCCAATCAGTGAGTCAGAATAAGTGTGCACATGGACTTTCAGAAAGGAGAAGGGAATTGCACAAGTCAAAATGCCAAAACCATTATTGAGATTGTTTGAAGTGGTCTTTTCATTTTATGTCTAAAAAGCTCTGTTCAATGCCTCTGTCCTTCTGTTTCCTTTGGGTGCTTCTTCCTCTTACACTTGACCATTACCTGCCCAGAATGACTTTTGCTTCTTATCACCACCCGCAATCAGATCCAGGAGCTGCTGAGCCAGCTGTAACATCATTGCAGGCACCAGTCAGAATGGATGTGGAAAGGAGTGTGCAGTTAGCAACCAGGATAGATGGGGAAGTCAGAGGCTATAGACAAGGGTCCAGGAATATTTAGCTCAGAATGTGGGGTCACAGCCACAGTTAAATCAGCTACTAGGGCAAAACTAGGCTGGTATTGTGAACCAAGAAAACTGCAAGTGTTGGGATGATGTCTGCAAGCAAAGCCCTCAAGGCCAAAGTCTTCACTGTGGACCTTTTTATGAAGTCCCGTTGCACCAGGCAGTCATGTGGGTGTTCTTGAGAGCAGAGACCAAAAGTCCAATGTGCATGGCAAATAGGTATATCACCTGGGACAACTTATCACTTTTTCATTTGTGTATATCTTGTTTTCAGACTACCTGTGAAATTGGGGAAGGAAGATGCAGGGTCCCTATCTTCTTTTAAATCCCTCAGAGACCTAAATACAAAGGTTAGTGGAAATAACCACACTCTAGACTTGGCTGGGCCTGGGTTTGATACGAGCTCTGGCACTCACAGCTGTGACATGGGAAAAGTTACCTACCCTGCCTGTAGTGATGTAGCTGCTAATGATGACTGTCCACTGTCCAGTCTTCTTCCTACTCAGTCAGTATATGTTAGTTAATTAGTTTTCTTGAATAAATCATATATTTGTGTAAAAATGTCAGGGCACAAAGGCTTTGGGAATGTTCTCATCCTTCAAGCAACATCTATTTTGGGGGATGAAAAGCAGATCAGGGAGTGAATGGTTTTGTATGTATAGCAGCATGCATTTGAGATACCATAACTTACTAATTTTATTATCACCTTGCATTCTTTGCTAGTCTGCTCCAGCTGCTACAACAGAGTGCCACAGACTAGAAGGCTTAAACAACAGAAATTTATGTCTCATAGTTCTGGAAGCTAAAGTTCAAGATCAAGGTGTCAGCAGGATTAGTTTCCTCTGAGGCCTCTCCTTGTGCCCTTTTCACATGGTTTTCCCTTTGTGTGGGTGCCACTGGTGCCTCTTTCTCTTCTTATGAGGACACCAGTCCTATTGATTGAAGGTCTCACCCTAATGGACTCATTTTAACTGAATAACCTCTTTAAAAACCTTATCTCCAAATAAGGTTATATTCTGAGGTACTGGGTGTTTGGGACATTAACATGAATTTTGGGGGACACAAGTGAGCTTGTAAAACCTTCCAATCTCACTCATTATTCCACAATATGGGGTTTTGTACGCAGCTCCTTATCACTTCTAGGAGACTGAGAGATCCCACCACAAGTACAACTTTGCTGGGTCACAGCATCTCCCAGACAGACTGGGCAGCAAAGTTTCCCTCCTACAGAACTCAGAACAGGCTCTTCTTTCCCTCCCTTGAGTCCTACCTGGCCCACTCTAAATCCCTAATCTATGGGGCTTCCCAAAGGAAAGCAGCATCTTTAGACCAAAGTGAGAGGCAAGAGCAAGGAAAACACCATAGATAAAGCCTTCTGTGGCTCATGGCCTCTGGACACCCCTTATCAGAGATTCTGCTGCTGGATCTGAGGTGGAAGGGAGCAAACATTAGCTTCTTCTGCCCACTCACCATATCTATGGAGGAGTATTGTCACAGATTTCAGAGTACTCCTGCCTCTGCTATTCCTACCAGTGGAGGTGTGAGTTTAAGGGGACCAGGGCTGAGAAATGCAAGGCTTGTTCTGGGATCCCAGCTCCACCACTTTGGGGAACCTACTCACACTTTCTGAGCAGTGGTTCTGTGCCTTTAGAATGAAGGTGGTTGTGAAGCCTGAAAAAGATTGCAGGATGTGGGTGGAAGGAGCACATCTCACACATGGAAAGGTGCTAGATACAAGAGAGAATCTTTCTAAAGCACAAAGGGGGTTGCGTTATTCCCCTCATGTGGCCTTCAGTGACTAAGCACACAGACTAACCTAGGTTGGTGCAGGAGGACCTGTCCCCTTGGGCCAAACCTCCCTTTCCACACACATCTCTTGCCATTTCTCAGCCAGCAAACTGCCCCTTTGCTTCTGCTCCAACAGTTACCTCCACCTGGATGCTCTCTGCCCCTCTTCCATGTGGCCTTTCCTGCCAACCCCTGCCCTGTTCTTTTCTGTCCTTTAGTATAGGGATAATGACTTTGGGAGCAGACCCCAGCTTCAGTGCTAGTGCCATCACAGACCAGACGGGTAACCTCAGCCATGTTACCAAAACATACCAATGATTTTTAAAAATCTCACCTTCAGAATATGTCTGGGGTCAATTCAGACTCACTTTGTCCAACCTCTTCCTTACCCATTTCCACATTCAGTAGAATAGGGGCCTGGGATGCTTGGCAAACCTGAATCACCAAGGGCAGCTTCAATGGCATTTCCTAGACACTCAGGTGGTGTAAGACCCCCAACTGTCATCCTGGGGCTGAAATGAGGGGATCCACCACTGACTGAGGGGAGCTTCAGGCCCTTGTGTCACTGCTGAGATGCTTTTTACAAATCATAGCTCCATGGGATCTCTCAGGGGCCTTCTGCAGTGCTCACTCAGCATCTTCTCTCCTGGCTGTCCTAAAGCCTTCCTTGACTTCATGCTCACCTAGATTCCAAGGAACACCCAGATTCCACTCCAATCCCTCCTATAAACTCAAACCTACATATCCAATAGCTGGCTAGAGACATCCACTTGGACGCTCCACTGGCAATATACACTTAATGTGTTTAATGACAAAGTCCTCATTTTCTCTCCTTGCCAATTGACTCTTTCTCCTGGGTTCCCCAGCTCTGGGTTGGAACATCCACCCAGTTACCCTAGCCAGGACATGAGCACCAGCCTTGACTATTCCTTCTCACTCACTAGGTCCTGCCAAATGCTTGTGGTTTGCCAAATGACTCTTTTACCCCACTCTTCTCCCTCTACCCATACTTCCCTGTTCCTTCCCTGAATCTGTTGCCAGGACAACAGTAACAGACCCTTCCCTCACCACCCTTCCCCTCCATTGAAATCTTTCTCCTCACGGCCATCCAGTGATTTTTCCAAAATAAAATTATCCAACCTAGTTTTCTCCTGCTTACACAAGTTTAGGAGCACTAGATAATGGGCTACATGGGAGTTGAGGCCTCATCTGCCATTTTTATGAGTCACGGTCCTGGGAGCAGACAGATGGTACACACCCTAAGCTGGGTAATTGAGGGAAGCTTAATAAAGAGACTAAGAATGGTGCGGGCAGAGTCTAAGGAGAGAAACAAAGATGTTGCAGCATCCAGGATAAGTATCAGCGCAAAATCATTGCCAGACAAGGCCTGGAGGCCAAGGAAAGAGAGCATTTTCCTTGACCCCAAGAGAGCTATCTGGAGAGGGTGAACTGGCAGCAACTATATCCTGGGAGATTCAGGCACTATAACCCTATAGAGACAGAACTGGGCAGTAAATATTCCATCTCTCTCCCTTCACTCTCTGGTCTCTTGTTAGTGCCTCTAATTTGCCACCTCTAGCCAGAACCCGGAGGGCACAGGTCAGCCTCCAGGAGCACGCAGAGGCTCAGAGAAAGGTGCTTGGTGGACCTACAGGAGCCAAGGGAAGATCCCAGCACACCACTATAACCCTGGCACCCAGGGACCAACCACTCAGTTGAATAAATCAATGAATCAATAAATGTTTCCAAATGCATGTGAGGAGGACAGAGGCCAGACTTCTTGACCAGGCATTTGGAGACCTTCACATGTCTGATCCAAAATCCCCTTTCATATGCCCTATGCTCAACTTCCAGCTAGGACACTGCTCCTTACTCAAGGCACATTTCAAATGCTACCTCTTCTGCGAAGCCTTCCCTCACACCTCTTGAAAGTTATTCACTTTCCCACAGATCTAACTTTTTCTCTGCTTTTAATATTATGCATTGCTTTCTATCAAAATCTCTTTACAAGTCTTTCTTTCTACCAGCATGAGCACTATCATATTTCTCTATATCCCAGAATCTAGTACATAATTAGGTAGGCACTTAGAAATTTGTAAATAGTTAATTAAAAATGATAGGGTAAAATTGTGAGATATGATCATTCCTAATGCCTACACTGTTGGCAGTGAATTTTTCTATTCATTGCCAAAGATGATGAGGTTTTTTAAAATTTTCTGATTTCAAAAGCCAGACAAATCTTATGGACTTGAGATCAAATGTAGATTTACTTTGTTTACTATATAATAAAAACACCAAGGTAAAAGATCCAAAGGTACTTCAATTCAGACCTAAGCAAAGCCAAACACAGTGAAGCTGCACCGAGGGAAATTTCTCCATGACCATGAACTTCGCCAGCTTGCAATTCCTGTTTAGGTTTCTCAAGCATCATAAACTAATGGAACTGAAAGCTACTGTTTGGAAGCAAAGTTTACAGTCCACTTACTGATGGAGAGGCATTTCATGGACATGGGCTATGAAACTTGTTTTCATTTTGATGTTTTTAAAATCTAATTTCCATGCAAATAGAAAAGGATGTGTTCGAGAGTGTCGACTTCGGGATTTGTTTGAACGTCAAGCGGCATGACTAATATTTGAGGGGTTGGAAAGTGTCCAAGGACACTTAAGAAATTCCAGTATTACAAAGGAAACCAAATATGTTGTGATTAGAGCATTCACTGTCCCAAGCAAATAAATGAGCTGGCTCAGAAGAGGAGCCGTTGTGCACTGCCTACTAGCTTCTGAGCAATTCTGTTCCCAAGAATGCGTAATCATGTAAGAAGACTCATTGTTCCAACTTTGGTTAAAAACCTAGTTATTCAAACATTTGTTAAAATAGACTTTAAATATTCAGAGGAAGAAAAATACATAATGTTAGGCCTCAGGGGCAAGAGCCTGCTAATAGGGTTTTAACAAGTAATTTGTTTTTGCATTCTGTGATAGTGAGCCTGAACTGGAAAAGTGGGAGGATAAAAGAAGGTAAGGAATAGATGCATGAGGTCTTTCTCCTGATTAAAAGGGAAAGGAGTTATGCAGAACATGATGTGAGGAAATCGGATATATAATTCCAGGTTTTAAGAAAACTTTCTTGAATTAACACATACAAGAATTTGGCCTTGTCCTCAGGTGGAAAGAAAAATTCTTGTATTTGAATAGGGGGTGGGGGGATGAAGCCAGAGAGATATTAGCATAGGAAGTTCTCAAGTTAAAATTGTTTGAAAAAGGCAATTACCTCATTCTACCTGATAGGAGTGAATGAATAGTTAAAGGCTTTTAAAATAATTCATTTGAAGTCCACACACAGAAAAGCAAGAAGTTGAGCTGAGGATCAAGGAGGCCCAGAAAGTCACTGTGTCTTCCTAATGTTACCCCAAGGACCAACTGTTAGAAACCAACTGAAGTTTAAGAATACAAGAAAGGGTGCAACCTGGAATTTCCCCTATATTATTCTAAATAATTATAAAAATCTATTATTTTATACTAGTTGAATAACATTTGCTATCATTTTGATAAAGAGTGTGTGTGTGTCTGTGTAATCTTACACACACTGACTCTATTGCCCAAAATCTGCAGTAATCACTACTTCCCCTAGTGGGCATTTTCATAATTGCAGGCATGTGTCTCTGCTCCCTTGGCAAGAGCAGTGAGTTTGGTTTTCCAGAGATTTCTGGTCTGTTGTTTGTCTTGGGGACATAATACCAAATGCTCCAAAGGTTCAAATTAAGAGGCTTTTAAAATATTCTAATCACATGCCTGGCACTTCCACTTTGAAGAGGGACCTTTGGCTCTAGAAGGACATTTGCCTCCCTCCTCCCCACCCCCTGCACCAATTCTGGGTAATGATTCTCTTGATTTCTTTTTTCTTTCCTGATTTCTATGTGCACAGCACCAGAAGTATGTGCCCCTTCTCTGTTCCAAAGGAAAAACCACATTCACCAGCATTAATTCCCCTTACAGGGCCAGAAAGATACTGGTTCTTCCTTGCCAGATAGGAAAGGCTGGCTGTACCTAAAAGATCTGTGGCTTGACATCTATTAATCTGAATTTTTGTTTCATTCTCTTTTCAGCTCCAACAACACCTAGTGTGCCTTTCTATCGCTGTTTTAGTCTACTGTCCTGGAAGCCACCTCCAAGGTTCTTCCCACCTGACAAGAAAAGAGGCCTGGAGGGTGGAGAGAAAGAAACCTGTGTTAAAGGTGGAGGGAAAAGTGTGGACAGGAGTAAAGGAAAGACAGAGAGAAAGAAGAAGAAAAGGAAAGAAAAAGCAGGCATGATAAGAAAGGAGAGAAAACATGAAGCTATGAAAAAAAGAAAAAAGAAAGAAAGAGCATGAGATGAGAAAGGGCAGGGAGGGAAGGCTTCTGTCCACCAGTCTGAAAGTCCCAGGGCCCTGATACCTCAGTTGTGACCCAAGATGAGCAACTGGGTAAATCAATGTCCCAATCTGCCCTACCCAGCCAGAAATGGTGGCTTACTTGGTGACTGGGAAAATAGGACAGCCCCTGTTCCCTAACATGGGAGAGACTAGCAAACTGCTAGCCAGGGGCCAGAGTGCTCTCATTTAGGAGGTGGTGACTTTAGCTCAGGGGCTTGTGGCCCTGCCTGGCCCTCACTTGGTTTCTGACCTTGACTTTGCTGCTATCTCTAGCTCCATACCCAGATTCTGAAGAATTTTTCTGATTTCTGATTCACGCACTATTTTTCCTGGTCTCGGCTTCCAGGAAACTTTTGGTCTGATTTCCAGTGAGGTGTCTTCACCACCTAAAGCAGCCCAACGCTTCACCATTCTGGAATTGGTAATGCAAATATATACAACAGTTTTCTTTGGATCTTGGGAGATAGCTAGCAACCTATGGTTTCTACCCCATCTTAGCACAGCAGATAGGCTTAGCAAAAGAGTGCTTCAGGCATTCTAAAATATGTTCCTACCTTACTAAAAACCAACTATTTTTAAACATACACTTAATTAATCAAAGTGTTGTCACATACTACCAATTTTTTCTCCAAAAGTCTGGGATGACTTCCCTGGCCTTACCCATTAGCATCAATAGGTGTGTTGATATGCTAGAACAAACACTCTTTGCCTTACTCGAGCTAACAGTCATGGGGCTGTGCTGAAAGGGGAACTTTTATGCTATCATTCCTTGAAAAACACAACTTGTCAAAATAAAAACAGGAAGAAATAGTAAGTCTAAATACCCCTATATTCTTTTTTTAAAAAAGACAACTTCATCCTGGCTGGGTGGCTCAGTTGGTTGGAATGTCATCCGTACACCAAAGGGTTACAGGTTTCATCCCGGTCAGACACATACCTAGGTTGTGAGTTTGATCCCTGGCTGGGGCGCATATACAGTAGGCAACCAAATGCTGTTTCTCTCATGCTGATGTTTCTTTCTCTCTCTCCCTTCCTCTCTCTCAGAGCAATAAACATAGCCTTAGTAAGGATTTTTTTAAAAGATATTTTTAAAAAGGACAGCTTCTACACATTGAAAATACCAATTTTACATCAATATGTTACAAAAATAAAAAAGGAATGTTTCTCAACATTTTATTTTGAGACTAACATCAACCTGGAATCAAAACCAAACAAGGACATTATTTTTTTTTAAACTACTGTAGGCCAATATTGTCCATGAATGGAGATGTAAAAATTCCTATACAGCCCTGACAGGTGTGGCTCAGTTGGTTGGGCATCATCCCACAAAACAAAAGGTTGCCAGTTCAATCAATTCCCAGTCAGGGCACATGCTTAGGTTACAGGTTCAGTCTCCGGTTGGGGTGCGTATGAGAGACAACTGATCGATGTTTCCCTGTCACATCGATGTTTCTTTCCCTTTCTTTCTACCTCTATTCCCCTCTAAAAATAAAAAATAATTTAAATTTTTAAAAATTGAAAAATTCCCACACAAAATACTGGCAAATTGAATACAGTAATATCTCTTTAAAAGGGTAATATATCATGACTGAGGGGATTTTACTTGAAAAATGCCAGAATGGTTTAATATTCAAATATCAATCAATACATTTTACCACAAAACAGAAAAGTTATGTACCCCCAAATTTATAAAAAATATTTGATAAAACCAACACCTATTAATAATAAAAATCTCAGCATTAAAAGAGAAAAGATTTATTTAATTAATGGTGTTGGAAAAATTGGACAGATACAAGCAGAAAAATGAAATTAACCACCTTTTTACATCACACACAAAGATAAATTCAAAAGGGATTAAAGACTTCAGTGTTAGACCCGAAACATAAAACTCCTAGAAGAAAACATAGGCAGCAAAATCTCAGACATTGCTTGTAGCAATATTTTATTGGATAACTCTCCTAGGCAAGGGAAACAAAAGAAAAAATAAACAAATGGGACTACATTAAACTGAAAAGTTTTTGCACAGCAAAGGAAAACAACAAAATAAAAAGACAACCCACAGAATGGGAGAACATATTTGCCGGATACATCTGATAAGGGGTTAATACCCAAAATTCATTTTTTAAATATATTTTATTGATTATCCTAATACAGTTGTCCCATTTTTTCTTCCCTTTCTTCCCTTCTTCCCTGTACTCCCTTCCCACCATCATTCTCCTCCCTTAGTTCATGTCCATGGGTCCTACATATAAGTTCTTTGGCTTCTCCATTTCCCATACTATTCTTAGCCTCCCCCTGTCTATTTTGTACCTACTATTTATGCTTCTTCTTCCCTGTACCTGCCCCTAAATTCTCCTTCCTCCTCTTCCCCACTAATAATCCTCCATGTGATCTCTATTTCTGTGATTCTGTTCCTGTTCTAGGTGTTTGCTTAGTTCATTTTTGTTTTTGTTTTAGGTGTGGTTGTTAATAATTGTGAGCTTGTTGTCATTTTATGGTTCATATTTTTATCTTCTTTTTCTTAGATAAATCCCTTTAACATTTCATATAATAAGGGCTTGGTGATAATGAACTCCTTTAATTTGACCTGATTTGGGAAGCATTTCATCTGCCCTTCCATTCTAAATGATAGCTTTGCTGGATAGAGCAATCTTGGATGTAGGTCCTTGCCTTTCATGACTTCAAATACTTCCTTTGAGTCCCTTCTTGCCTGCAAGGTTTCTTTTGAGAAATCAGCTGATAGTCTTATGGGAACTCCTTTGTAGGTTACTGTCTCCTTTTCTCTTGCTGGTTTTAAGATTCTCTCCCTATCTTAAATCTTGGGTAATGTAATGATGATATGCCTTGGTGTGTTCCTCCTTGGGTCCAACTTCTTTTGGACTCTCTGAGCTTCCTGTAAGTCTATTTCCTTTGCCAGATTGGGGAAGTTTTCCTTTATTGTTTGTTCAAATAACTTTTCCACTTGTTGCTCTTCCTCTTCTCCTTCTGGTACCCTTATGATTTGGATGTTGGAAAGTTTAAAGTTGTCCCCAAGGTTCCTAAGCCTCTCCTCACTGTTTGAATTCTTGTTTCTTCATTCTGTGGTTGAATGTTTATTTCTTCCTTCTGCTCCAAACTGTTGATTTGAGTCTTGGGTTCTTTCCCTTCACTGTTGTTGGTTCCCTATACATTTCTCTTCATTTCACTTCACATAGCCTTCATTTTTTCCTCTATTTTGTGACCATATTCAACCACTTCTGTGAGCAATCTGATTACCAGTGTTTTGAACTGTGCATCTGATAGGTTGGCTATCTCTTTGTCGCTTAGTTCTATTTTTGGAGCTTTGATCTGTTCTTTCATTGGGGCCATGCTTTTATTTTTCTTTCTTTCTTTCTTTCTTGGTACAGCTGTTATGATGTAAGGGGCAGAGCTTTAGGTATTCCCCAGGGCGGGGCTACCCAAGTCACTGTGTTGTGGCATTGTATATGGGGGCAGGGTCTGAGAAGAAACAATGCCTCTTGCTTGGCTCTCTGTTGGCTTTCAGTCACTTCCCCTGCTACCCACAAGCAAATTGGGCCCTCTGGTGCTGATTCTTGGGTGGGTGGGTTTGTGTATGTTCTAGGACCCTGTGGGTCTCTCCAGTGAACTCTCCTGTGAGGCTGGGAGTTTCTCCTGCCACCACAACCCCCACAGATTTTTACTGCCAGAGGTTTTGAGGCTTTCATTTCCCCATGCTAGAACCCTGGGTTGAATAGTTTGTCTGGCCCCCTAGTTGTTCTTCCTGGTTTTCTGCATGCAAATGTGGGACCACCCAGTCCACCAGGCACCACCTTGCCCATTCTGGTCTTGCAGCTGCTGTCTCACCTGCCTGGTCCTCCAGCCACTGCCTTGCTATTCATTCTCTCCTCTCCAGTTGCCTGTCTCCACCCTTCCTACCTGTCTGAATGCATGTTTCTTCTTTCATTTCTTGGTTAGCAGACTTCCATACAGTTCGATTTTCTGGCACTTCTGGGTATTTTTTGCTTTTAAATTTGTTGTCCTTTTGGTTGTGTGAAGAGGTAAAGTATATCCATCTATACCTCCATCTTGGCCAGAAGTTTAATACCCAAAATTTATAGAGTTACAAAACTCAACACCAAAAAACAAACAACCTAATTAAAAAATGGGCAAAGGACCTGAATAGTCACTTCTCCAAAGAGGACATACAGATGGCCAACAGACGTATGAAAAGATGCTCAACATTACTGATCATCAGAGGAATGCAAATTTAAATCACAATGAAATATCATCTCACACCTGTCAGAATGGCTATCATCAATAAATCAACAAACAATAAGTGCTGGCAAGGATGTGGAGAAAGGGGAACACTTTCACATTGTTGGTGGGTATGCAGACTGGGTGTAGCTGCTATGGAAAGCAGTATGAAGATACCTCCAAAAATTAAAAATGGACCTGTCTTTTGACCCAACAATCCCAATTCTGAGGATATATCCAAAGGAATCCAAAACACCAATCCAAAAGAACATAAGCACCCCTATGTTCACTGCAGTGTTATATATAATCGTCAAACTATGGAAGCTGCCCTCAAGTGTCCCTTAATAGATGAGTAGATAAAACAACTATGAGACAACTACACAATGGAATACTACTTAGCTATAAAAAAGAAAATTTTACCTTTTGTGATAGTATGGAAGGACCTGGAGAACATTATGCTAAGTGAAATAAGCCTGTCAGAGAAAGACAAATACCGTATGATTTTACTCATATGTGGAATCTAATGAACAAACTGAACTAACAAGCAAAATAGAGACAGACTTATAGACAGAGAGCAGGATGACAGCAAACCAGGAGGGAGGTTAGAGGGTGGAGGGTTTGAATAAAAAGGAAAACTCACAGACATGGACAACAGTGTGGTGATTGCAGGGGGGATATTAGGGGACTAAATGGTAATGAAAAAATACAATAAAATTTCTTTAAAATAGAAAATAAAATAAAAAAGAAAGGAAGCTTTTTAAGTAGATAAAGAAAATGTAGAAGTTATGCATAGCTAATGTCCTAGTTATTGCACTCTTTATGAAACAAGATAAGGATTCTCATTATCTTGCTCGCACCTTGCAGGTAAAGCAAACAATTAAAATTAATAAGTGAAGTTGTCAAAGTCACTAGATACAGGATGAACATAAAAAGCAACACATTTAAAAGGATTTAAATAATATAAAGTGTTTTTGAACTACCATGGAAGTCAGAAATCAGTAAGAGAAATATCTGAAAAATCATTTAATATAGGAAACTAAGCAACACACTTCTAATTAACTTAAGGATCAAAGAAGAAATTACAAGGGAAATTACAAAATATGTTGAACTGAATGAAAATAAAAACACAATACATCAAAATTTGTGGGATGCAGCTAAAACTGTGTTTATAGGGAAATTAATTTATAGTAATACATGCTTATATTAGAAAAGAAGAAGAATATTATATTAATGAACTGGTTTCTAACTTATCATTTTATTCAAATTTATTCGAACTAAGAAATTAGAATAGGAATAGAAACTTAGACCTAAAATAAACAGAAAAAAATAGAGAACAATGAAAAACCAACGAAATAAAGCAGAAAAATAGTAAAGAAAATCAAAGGCTGGTTATAAAATAAAATATTAAAATTAATAAACCACTAGTTAGTCTAATCAGGGGAAAAAGAGGAGTGACACACATTTTTAGTATCAGGAGTGAAAGCAGGAGCATAACTACAGATACTACATACAGTCAAAGTTAATAGGAAATATTATGTATAAATTTATACCCATAAATTCAACAACTTTAATTAAATACATTCCTTAAAAGACACAAATACCAATGCTTACTTAATAAATATATCTCTTAAATAGCCCTGTATCTAGTAAGGAAATTGCCAGAACAATTTGACAACTACATGGAAAAAAAACCTCTGCCTCCTCCCTCATATAACACAAAAAATAAATTCCACATGGAGCATAGATCTAAATGTGAAAGGTAAAACAGCATAACATTTAGGAGAAAACATAAGAAAATATCTCTATGCCCTTAAGTATGCAAAGAGTTCTTAACCTGAAAACAAAAGCATACAACATTAAAGTTGAGATACTAAAAAGGAAAGCCACATAGTGGGAAAAGATATTTGCAATACAAGGGTGATATACAGAATATAATAGAAATGCCTACAAGTAAATAAAATAGACAAAAAACCCAAGGAGAAAGGGCACAAACCACCTGAACAGGTATTTCACAAAGAACATCTAAATGGCCAACAGATATATGAAAAGTGATAAACATCATTACTCATCAAAGAAATGTAAAAATGTAAATTAAAAGTACAATACAATACTATTACACACCCAACAGATTGGCTAAAATTTAGAAGGTAGAAAATACTGTGTTGATATAATGTGGAGCAAAAGGACTCTTATACATTGCTGGTAAAAGTGTTAATTATGTAACCATTCTGAAAACTCTTAGGCAGAATCTACTAAAGCAAATATGCATGGACTCTATGATGTAGTATTTCTGCTTCTTAGGAATATACCTAACAGGAATGTGTGCATACATTCATCAAAAGACATAATATGGTCACAACAGACTTTTCCTAATAGCCCAAAGTGGAAACAACTCAAATGTACAACTGCAGAACAAATATGTTGCAGTGTATTCACACCATAAACACAAACAAATTTAACCACATGAATGAAGCTCACCCCAGTACTGCTGGGTAAAAGTACCAGCCAGACATAAAAGATTATGTACAATAGGATTCCACTTCTGTAAAATTCACAAACAGGGAAGAGTGGTGATACAGTGTTAGAAGTCAGGGTAGTAGTCCTCCTAGGAGCGGTAGTGACTGGGAGGGGTCCTCTAGTGATGATGCTGTTACTTGATCTGAGTGTTGGTTATGAAGGGTTCATCCTGTGGAAATTCACCCAGCTGTATAATGAAGACTTGTACATTTTTGTATGTCATACTTCAGAGAAAAGGTTGACTTACTATGTGGAAAGTACTGTGATGAAAACCAAAGGAGTGATGGAAAGAGAATTTGGTCAGTCTGGGAGGGCTCCTTGGAGGAAGAGAAATTTAGCTGAGAGCTACAGGGTGAGAAGGAGACTGCTACAAGAGGAGCAATAGGGAAAAGCTTCGTAGGCAGGAGGAACAGCATGGATAGACAGCAGTGTGATAAGTCAGGACTTTTCCCCCTGGAGATCAATGGATGTAGGGCAATGATCTTAGCATAGCAGACCTGCCTTGGTTGGCCATGTAATTGTCTTTAAAATTAACTCTATCATGTCCTGGGGTCCTGACTTTTGTCTTCAACTTTCTTCATTCTCCTGCTAGAAAAAAAATGAAAGCTTTTTTGAAAGCACCGAAAGGAACTCTGGCTTTCACTTGTCTGTTACTCATCCTTAACTGTTCATTATTTTTCTACAGAGCAAGAATCAGTAAGCTATAGCCCACAGGTCAAATCCAGCCCATGGACTGTTTTTATAAAGCTTTATTTGTTTCTGTACTGTCTATGGCTGCTTTGCAATACTACAGCAGAGGTGAATTGTTGCAAAGGACTGTATGGGCTGCAAAGTGTAAAATATTTGTTATCTGGTCTTTTGAGGAAAGTTTGCAGACCCTTGGTACAGAGCTGCTTACCACAGCCATCAGTCTCATTTATCCCATTGTGTTCTCCCCAATGTCAAACACCTGAGGCACCATTCCTTCTAGCACATTTCCTTCCATAGGCCCACCCCCCCAGTTCCCCACTCATGGCAGTTTTAACAAATGCACTGTCTCTGTTCAGTCAGCCACGGCTTATTGGGCCTTCTTGACATCCAGGCCATGAATAATCTAGTTCTAAAAGCACATCTTACAGCCTGCTTACTCAGACCAGTCCTGGCGCCAGATATTGGAGATTGGGTGCTGTACAAGTAGATGGCCAGATAGAGTTTAGAGTGCAAAATGTTTGTTAGGGATCAATACCTGTGAAGAAGGTTGGAAAGAGGGTTTGGCAGAGGGAGAAGTAGAAGTCTGATTAAAAACTTGAAGCCTTGGTCAATTGGGGGTAGTTCTGGTCCCATCCTGACCATCAGAGTATCACGAATTGGCCAAAATTGCTGGACCTTTATACCCCTACCTTGCTTACTTGCTAGATGCGGACTGCCTGGGAAAGGACACAACCTCCACAAAGGGGTTCTCTCCAACTAACAAAAACACTGCAGGACCTGACAGCTGGAGGTGGCTTCCTGATCACATCTCACTCCTCCTACCCTTCCCCCAACTGCGTATCAAGTCCTCCCTTGAAGAGGAGAGCAAGACTCTGCAAAGTGGACTGAACTGAATTGCCCAGGATCCCAAAGCTAGGGAGTGACAGGGCTGCTGGTATTGAGATTTAGTCCACCTGGCTTTAAATCTCATGCTTTTCCCCTGTAGGCCACCATCTCTTGTAAAGCAATTAGAGTGCTTTATTAAACATTTTATTAATCAAAGACAAATAATAGTCAGCCAGATCTTCTGACCAGCTTGAGCTAGCCTGAGTCACTTTTGCACACATACGAACATACATAATTGTACATGTGTGTCAAGCACTAGGCTAAGCACTCAACATGGATAATCCCCCCAGCAGCCCCATAAGTAGATGCTACCGTTCTCTCAAAACAGGAGAACTGAGGCTTAGGAAAGGTGAAATGATTTATTGAAAGTTAACTGTCATACACAGGTCTATTTAACTATGGCACAAGACTTCCTCCTATCCTGGGTGGAGGAAAGTCTACCTTCAACAAAAGCAATTACTGTGTTAGTTCGTTTCTTCCTAATGTAGGGAACTATATAATTTTAAGCTTTTTGAAATATTTTAAATAGCCCAAGAAATTCCATCATTGCCTTTACAGAACCTCAGGGACCCAGGCACACAGAATGGGACCCACTTGCCTATGTTAGCAACAGGGTCTGGAAAAGGTAGGCTGGAGTATGAGTGTGAGAAGGGGCACAGGGATGATACCAAATTGACTTTGGGATTCCTTTTTCTGTATAATGGTTTTTGTCTGTTGATTTCCCCCTGAAGATCCTTCATTACAAAAGGCAGCATTTACTTTATTTTGCTTGGTTTTATAAAATAGAATCACTTTGGAATCAGGCACTTGGAATCAGACAAGCATTCAAACCTAGATACTGCTTCTTACTGGCTATGTAACCTCCATTACATAACTTTACCTCTCTGAACCTTAGTTTCCCCAAATGTGAGGTCTAGCTTATAACACCCCTATGCCTGGCATTGCTCTGAGGGAATGCTTGTAGAGCTAAACACAGAGCATAGCATGCAGTAGCACTCAGCAAATGATACTTTGGGACCCCAGCTCCTTGGACGTGCTGCTAAATGCCTTCTGTTTTCAGCCCAAGATCACGCTCTCAACAGAGGAGTCCTATCTCAGTTCATTTGTGAGATCTTTCCTTCCCTTCCCTGATAGTTTCTTAACCTCTTGGGCTTCTAATTTCTTATTTGCACAGTGGGGAATAACAATCACACAGACTTCATGGAATTGTGGTAAGGAGTTGATGGGCACTGGATGTGAAGGCTCCTTGTACCCTGACTGGCATACTGAAGGTACTAAACAAATGTCCATCCTCTTTTCTTTTGCTATTCCCATGTATTCTAAGCCAACATTTTCACCATAAACCCTTAAAAAGTCTTATCTTAGCCCAGGCCTTTCCACAATTCTGGTAACAGATTGGTATAGCTATTTAAAAAGGCAAAAATCAATAATGACTTTCATAATGATGCTGCTGCTGATGATGGCTAACTACTGCATGTAAATCAGTACCAGTTCATGTCCCCATGCTGTTTATAGTTTAGTGGGGAAAGTGGAAACTTACCCAAAAACCACAAGCCCTGGGAATAAGAGGTGCATGTGGTGGCTCAGTTAATTCTCAAAAGGATCCTATGAGATGGATACTATTACTATACTCACTTTGCACAGGAAGCAACCAAGACTCAGAAAAGTTAACAATTTTTGTTCAGGGTCACCCAACTATAAGAGGCAGAACTAGCATTTGGACCCAGGTCATTCTTCCCACATTCTAATTGTGAAACAAATGTAGGGGCAGTAGATGGATTTCATCAAACTTCTAAACAACAGAATCCCTGTTGGGCATAAGTTGACCATTCAACATTTTCAACTAAGAGTCAGCTTCAGTTATTCATACTGTTATCTGAAGAGGGGGAGGGAGGAAAGACCCCCCTCAAAGAAGCCAGGGCCATGGTGCTTTTTAAAATTTATTTTGTTTTAAAATAAAATATGTTTGAGTAGAGTTGTCTCTGTCAAGAGTCATAAGTTAGAGGTAGAGGACACTAAGGTGGTATGTAGTATAACCGCTCTATTTCAAAAGTAAGTAAAATGAGGCTCGAAGAAGGGAAGAGACTTGCTGGAGATCTCAAAGCATCACTAGCAACTGGTTCTTCCCATGTCAATCTCAGGGAAGACTCTGATTGGCTTTTTGGGGTTACATGCTCACCATTGTACCAATCATTGTGGCCATAGGGCAACCCTAGCTCCCTGAGTGACTACCAAAACTAACCAAATACAATTCTTTGAATTGCCACAAGAATGGCTTCTTCTCAGGTCTTTGACAAGAATGCTGCCTCTTCAGAGAGGCCCTCTTTAACAACTCTACCAAAATTAGAATCCTCTCCTGACCTTGTTACCCTTTTTTACTTTTCTCCATAATGCCTATTACTTTTATATTATTTATTTCTTTCCTCATTAGAATCTAAAAAAGCTCCCTGAAAAGAGGGGCCTTACCTGATTTCTTGATCCTGTGTCTACAGTATTGAGAACAGAACTTGGCATATAAAGGTGCTCAATAAATGTTTTTGAATTTTTAAAAAATGAGTAGGAGAGGAGTTTCCCAAAGGACGTAGAAGAAGACAAAAGGAGAAGCATGTTAAACAGCCATTCAACAGTACCCACAACAGCCACTATGCAATTGTTAGCATTTCATTTTTAGAAAAACTGATAAAGCAAATATTATTTCCATTAGAAAAAAAGTCACTGGGAGACCTGTCATCACTGGTTTCTTATCTATCTCTGACTAGGCTGGGACCTTCTTAATGGCAGAATAGGGACTTACTCATATCTACTTGTTTGGCACTTACCAGAGGTTGGCACATAGCAGGTGCTCAAATAAAGGTTTTGGATGAATAAACCCAAGTGTAATATCTTAGTCCAGGTTTCTGAAGTGTTAATTTAGAATTATGCATTCTAATGTCTAATGTAAAAATGTATTAATGTGCATTAGAATGACCTGGGGAATCTTGTTAAAGTAAGTCTGGGTGGGGCCAGTAAGTTTGGGTGGGGCCAGAGATTCTCCATTTTTAACAGGCTTCCAAGTACTGCTGGTATGAACCACACTTTGAGTAGCAGTCTGTTTACCGTCAAAGAGTCTGTGGGCATCTTGCTATAAAAAGATGTAAGGTAAAAAGCCCAAAACTTTTCAGAAGGAAAAAATGTTAGGAGTATCACGAGTCTGAATTTTAGCCCAGGTCTCCTACCTATGAACTGGTGAACTTGGCCAAATTTCTATACATGTCTGAACCTCAATCCCCACTGCCAGGTCAGGACTCCCTAACCAGTCCTGCCCTCCTCACACACAGTGTTTAAGCTGTCACAGTGAGAGATGGGGGCTGGTGGGAGATGGGGTGTCTAAAAATGAATTGGCCTGTTGCTGCCCTGGATATGCTGTAAGAATTTATACATTAGTATGCCTTGCAAGGATATGAAGAAGAGTTAAGAGCAACATACACTATAGAAAAGAATCCCTAAACTCTCATAGCTGCTAGCCAGCATGCTGATGGTGAATGTAATATTTAACTCTACTTCATAAATTCTCACCATCTATATTCTTTGTCAGTTATTGTCAGTTGTCTAAGGTTTCTCTCTTCCACTAGCTGGACTCCTCTTTATAAGGATCTTCTGATCTCTGAATCTCATCCCACCCTCTTCCTGAAAAAAAGAACACATACACCACAAAAGACCCTCTAAGGCCTTTGTGTATGACTCACAACAATAATAAAATGACAGCTTAACATCAACTCTGTGCCACAGGTATTAATAAGACACCCTAATTTATTGATAATATTGGTATTTCCCTAAATGTGGTAAACATCAGTGACAGCATGTGATACCCAGACAAGTGTCATTCTAATAGTTGTGTTATGATGGGGTTACCTGCATTTGTGGTAAGTACTACTGTCTTTTCACTTAGGCTAACCATGTAAACTTTCCTTTAAATATAAATATAAGTAAAATGAGTTAATACAAAGGAAAAAGCAAATTAAAATCACAATGAGATACCACTTTACACAAATTAGAATGTCTATTAAAAAAAAGAGATAATAATGTTGGTGAGCATATGGAGAAACTGGAACCCTCACATCCTGCAAATGAGAATGTAAAATTCTCATTGGCATGGCTGCTTTGTACAACAGTCTGACAGTTCCTCAGAAGGTTAAACATAGTTACCATGTGACCCAGGAACTCCATGCCTAAGTACATACCCAACAATTGAAAACATATTTCCATGCAAAGCTTATATATGAATGTTCATGGCAGTATTAGTCCTAATAGCCAAAAACTGAAAACAAGCCTAATGTCCACCAACTGATGAATGGTTAAATAAAATGCAGAATATCTATAAAGTAGAATTCTATTCAGCCATGAAAAGGAAAGAAATAATGATACCTGCTACAACATGGATGAATCTTGAAAACATCAGGCTAAGTGAAAAAAGCTAGAAAAAAGACTACATGTTTTATGATTCCATTTCTATGAAGTGTCTATAATGGGCAAATACACAGGGATATAAAGTAGATTCATGGTTTCCCAGGGCTGGGCTGGGAAAAATAGGGAGTGACTACTAAGGGGTTCAGGGTAATGAAAATTAGGGTATTCAAAAATTGATTGTGATGATGCTTGTACAATTATGTGAATACACTAAAACCACTGAATTGTATATTTTAAATGAGTTATTTTATATAAATCATATATTAATAAAGATGTTCTAAACATATATATGGAAAATACTAGATAATACTACAGATGGCATACAAATATGGAAAAAATGTTAAGGAGATAGAGATGGCAAATACAAGTTCGGGAAACACTGGATTAGATTAGCAATCCTTCTAACAACCATATGAGGTCAATGTTGTTTTTTCCTATTGTACAGGAAACTGGACTCCAAGAGGTGAAGTTGCTCATTCAAGGACAAAGAGTTTCAAATGGAGTTTTACCCCAGGTTGCTGACCCTAAGACCAGTGTTTTATCTGACATTCTTCCTGGGCCCCCAGCCCTTGAATTCGGCTCTGACCCATACTTATCTGATGATGCCTCTCCCCAAATAGTGCTTCTCTAAGACTTTGGTTTGGCCCACACCAATAAGCATCACCTATGGCTTTGACTTGGTCTTGGAGCCAAGACAAAACATATCAGTGCTAATTTCCAGGTAGTAGGAAAGAACAAACTCATTGTGCAGATGCAGAAACTGAGGACCAGTTCACACAAGCAGTCAGAGACAACACTGAGATTCTGGGAGAGAATTCTATGGCCAAGATGACCAAAAGGTCCACCAAATATCACCCCTTTTATATGTCAAGTTATTGCTGGAAAATGGCTACCCACCCAGGGACTATATTTCCCAGATGTTGTTGCATCTGGGTAGCCTCAGTGGTAGTCAGATTTCAAGATGACTCCCAATGACCCTTTCACCTGCTATCCACATCCTTGTATAGCCTCTTCCTACACTGAATAGGATTGACCCATGTGACCAACAGGATATTGCAGAAATAATGGTGTATAATTTCTGAGGATAGGTCATAAAAGTTATTGTAGCTTCCACCTTGCTCTCTTGGATCATTTACTTTGGGAAAATTAGTTGGTATGTTCTGAGGACACTCAAGTAGCCCTATGGAGAGACCTACATGGCAGAGAACTGAGGCCTCTTGCTAACAGCTATGTGAGTGCATCATCTTGAAAGCAGGTCCTCTAGTACCAATCAAGGCTTCTTATAACTGCAGCCCCAGCCTATTTTATTTATTTATCTATCTATCTATCTATTTATTTATTTATTTATTATTTTTAGAGAGGGGATGGGAGGGAGAAAGAGAGGAAGAGAAACATCAATGTGTAGTTGCCTCTCGCACACCCCCTGCTGGGAACCTGGCCCACAACGCAGGTCTGGAGATGAATGGTAATGGTGGTTGTACAACATTGTGAATGTAGTTAATGCCACTGAACTGTACACTTAAACAAGTTAAAATGGTAAATTTTATGTTATATATATTTTACCACAATTTTAAAATGCCATCATGTACCCAAAGGAGTTACTCCCTCTGCTGTGCCCCACCACCAACTAAGTTTCTGTGCTGAGGGCTGGGACTTTGGGCTAACTCTTTCTAGCCACTATTTGCAGAACAGAGTCCTATGTGAACAAAAATAATGGCTTAAACAAGATGGAAATCCATTTCTCCCACACATAGTATGGAGGTAGGCAGTGCAGAGGTGGCATGGTGACTCTGCTCTATACAGTCATTCAGGGCCTCAGCCTCTTGTATTATGCCACGAAAGTGTTTCTCTTATCCACATGGCTCAAGATGGCTTACCAACACACCTATGTCCTAAGTAGCAGGGTGAAGAAGGAAAGGGAAGAAAGAGCATGCTCTTTAAGACACTGTCATTTGTAGTCTCTGTCCCCTAGAGGTGGGATCCAATTGCTGCCTGATGTACTGTCTATCTTCTGCATCCTCCAGTAGTATGTAGCTACATTCTATCTTGCCATGGAAGCCATGGAGGTACCCCACAGAGATCTTGGGAACCCATGTTGAACATGATACACATGGGTGAAACCTGGGTCCCTGCATCACTGCATGGAAGGGTGTCTGTCAAACATTTGCCTAAGAGAGAAGAAACCTCAAATGTGTGAAAGCACTGAGATTTCAGAATTTATCTGTTAAAGCTACCAACATTCTCTTAACTAACACAGAGCTTTATGACTGGAGCTTGGTAAGTCAGATAACACAGTAAGACTGAAGCCAGGTTGGGCAATGGAAAGATGGCCTTGGAGCATGAAAACCAAAATCCAAACCCCGGAAACCCCACTTACAAACTATGTGGGCCATTCAAATACTTTAAGCCTGATTTGTTCAAATGTAAATTGGATATGATAATACAAATTACACATCATTTGTAGTGTGGGCTGAGTGAAAGAATCTACAAAAAGAAAGTTAAGAAAGGTCTGCTTGGGGCAGCAACAGACACCTGTCCTCTAGCCATTCTCCAAAGAGGAGCACAGATGGGCAGTTAGAAATGGGCACAGCATATTGTAACTCAGTCTTGATGAGAAGTAAATGGCCCACTGGGGGTGCCTGATCTCTAAGCCATGGCTGAATACCCAGCCTTGGGCAGGAAAATTTCTGACTTGGATTCTGCAATAGCTTTGATTCAAGACCTCAAATAGTTCCCCTAAGAACTTACTTGATTGGGATTCAAATTGGGTTTTTAGCATCATCCAACTTTTTCCTCAAGTAGCCCAGGAATGAGAGTATAGACTCCCTCCCATTACACCCCAACTAGAAGGCACTGGTCCAGAAAATCTGGGAAACTCAATGCTCTGGCTGCCACTCTGGAGAGTGTGGCAACTACATAGTTGCACACAGCAAGGTCAAAAGTACAGATGTTTCAGGAGTTCCAGTCAAGATGGAGGCATAGGTAGAAACCCTTTGCTTCCTTGTACAACCAAAAGGATAACAACCAATCTAAAAACAATAAACAACCAGAAGTGCCAGAAAATCAAACTGCATGGAACTCCGACAACCAAGGAATTAAAGAAACAGTCAACCAGACCAAGCAGACCAGTAAGACAGGTGGATGGAGAGAACTCACAGAAAGGCTGCGGACCATGCAGGCAGCCTGGCTGAAAGGAACCCCAGTGAGGCAGGGGCTGGCTAAATGGGAAAGAGAAACTCAGAGCTGACAGTGGACTATGGTAGGGGGTTGCCATGGTGGAAGAAACTCCCAGTCTCACATGAGAGTTCTTGGAAAGTGGGGCTAGAGCCAACCAAGCGAGCTGCATTGTTTCCTCTCTGACCCCTCCACCTCAGACAGTGGCACAACGCAGCAAAGAGGATTGCCCTGCCCAGATGAATACCTAAGACCCCACCCCCTTACAATTTAACAGGTGCACAGAGACAAAGAAATATGGTCCAAATAAAAGGACAGAGCAAAACTCTAGAAAGAGAGCTAAACAACGAGGAGATAGCCCATCTAACTGATGGAGAGTCCAAAGCCCTGGTAGTCAAAATGCTCACAGAACTGATTGAGCTTGGTTGAAAAATAAAGAACAAATGAAAGACACCAAAGTGAAATAAAGCAAAATATTTAGGGAACCAACAGTGACAGGAAGGAAACCAGGACTCAAATCAACAATTTGAAGCAGAAGGAAGAAATAAACATTCAACAAGAACAGAATGAAGAAACAAGAATTCAAAAAAATGAGCAGAGGCTTAGGAACCTTGGGGCAACTTTAAACATTCCAATATCTGAATCATAGGGGTGTCAGAAGAAAAAGAACAAGAGCAAGAAACTGAAAACTTATTTGAACAAATAATGAAGGAAAACTTCCCCAATCTGGCAAAGGAAATAGACTTCTAGGAAGTCCAGGAATCTCAAAGAATCCCAAAGAAGTTGGACCCAAGGAAGCACATACCAAGGCACATCATCATTACATTACCCAAGATTAAAGATAAGGAGAGAATCTTAAAAGTAACAAGAGAAAAGGAGAAAGTTACCTACAAAGGAGTTCCTATGAGACTATCAGCTGATTTCTCAAAAGAAATCTTGCAGGCAAGAAGGGACTCAAAGGAAGTATTTGAAATCTTGAAAGTCAAGGACCTACATCCAAGATTACTCAATCTAGCAAATCTATCATTTAGAATGGAAGGGCAGATGAAGTGCTTCTCAGATAAGGTCAAGTTAAAGGAGTTCATGATCATCAAACCCTTACTATATGAAATGTTAAAGGGACTTATCTAATAAAAGTCAAAAGATCAAAAACTATGAACAGTAAAATGACAACAAACTCACAACTATAAACAACTGAACCTAAAAAAAAAAGAAAGAAAAACAACAAAAAGAACAACTAAGCAAACAACTAGAACAGGAACAGAATCAGAGTAATGGACATCACATGGACAGTTTTCAGTGGGAGGAATGAGAGAGAAAGGTACAGGGAATAAGAAGTGTAATCGGTAGGCATAAAATAGCCAGGGAAAGGTTAAGAATGATATAGGAAATAGAGAATTCAAAGAACTTATATGTTCATGGGCATGAACTAAGGGGGGATGCTGGAGGCTTGTGGGGTACAGGGCATAGAGGGGATAAAGGGGGAAAATAGGGAAAACTGTAATAGCATAATCAATAAAATATACTTAAAAGAAAGTACAGATGTTTCAGAGGCCAGGCAGAGAACCTAGCAGTGTGAAGAGGCTGAATGCTATATAACAGCAAGTAGCTAATACTGTGAGTTGTGTGGCAAATGGACATGTCTACAGGCTCAGGAGAGCCCACAGCTGAACTAAAGCCTCAAATCTGAATTTATTGTCATGTACAGCCCTATTACTAATAGAAATATAATGTAAGCCACATAAGGAATTTAAAATGTTCTAGTAGTCATATTTTAAAACTGTAAGGAGAAAGATGAAATTAATTTTAATAATGTGTTTCACTTAACCCAATAATGTTCTGATCACCAATTCTAATATGTGTATATAGAGGGGGAGGGTTCCTCAGACACCAGCTGGGTGTCCTACCATTCAACTCATTTAATTCTGACACTATCTACCAGAAGATAGTATCAGATTCCACAGGTTAAAGGCTCAGTCTACAAGACTGCCCCTCTTCCCACACTTCAGATGTCAACTGCAAGTCCAGGTTGTCACCTGTGCTTCTGACCAACAGGTTCTAAATTAGAGGTTCCCATGACCCCTTTCTTGGGTTTGATTACTTTGATAGAGTGGCTCACAGAACTCAGAGAAATATTATACTTACTATATTACTGAATTATTATAAAAGGATATAACTCAGGAATAGCCAGATGGAAGAGAAACATAGGAAAAAGAATGGGGAAGGGGTATAGTATTCCCATGCCATTCTCCCTTAATTTCCACGTGTTCACTAATACAGAAGCTCTCTGAACCCAGTCCTTATAGGTTTCTAAGGAGGCTTCATTACATAGGCATGATTGAAAATCATTGGCCATTGGCAACTGATTCAACCTCCAATCCCTCTTCCCTCCCCCAAAATCAGGAGGTGGGACTAAAAGTTCCAACCCTCTATTATTGATCGGTTCCCCTGGCAACCAGCCCCTATCCTTAGTTTTATTATTTTTTTTCTCTAAAGTCATCTCATTAACATAAACCCAGTTGAGGTGGAAAGGGGCTTGTTATGAATAACAAGACACCAATTTCCCCTTTATGGTGCTTAAGGGATTTCAGGAACTGAGAACAAGAGGCCAAATATTGTGGCAAAAGATGTTTGCATTGCTCTTTTACTCTGGAAATTCCAAGGGCTTGGGGAGCTGTGAGCCAGGAACCATGGATATAGATCAAATACTTATAAAATGAGCAAGATGTACTTATTCATTCAGATGAACAAATTTGTTATATATCATAATATTACAACCAAAATATTATCATTTCAACATGTACTCAGTATTTAAAAACATTAAACAATTTTATATTCTTTTCTTTTATACTAAGTCTTCAAGATCCAGACAGTGTTTTATGCATCTCAATTAGGACCAGCTACATTTAAAGCACTTGTAACCACATGTAGCTGGTGGCTGCTCTTTTGGACAGTGCAGTTCTAGGTAGTTGGTACCCATAAGCCCATATGGAGTTGGGAACTTCCATAACTCCATACCTTTGCCTACACTGTGCCCTTTGCCTGGCACAGCCTCCTTTCCTTTTCAAACTTGAATTCCAGCTCATATTTCATGGGCTCTGTGCTCCCACAAGAACTTCTATCCATCTCTTTTCAAGGAACCACCATGCTAGATTATTATTTGTTATTTCACCAAAAGGCCAAGACCACTTTTGGGCCATTACTATCATTTAGCACACTGTGTGGCGCACACACAGCAGACCCTCCATCACAGTTGTTGGTTTTAGGGGTAATTGTATTTCTTTCTCTGGGTTGGAGATGTTAGGGCACCAGGAAAATTTCTTTAAAAATTTTCCCCACTATTGTTTTGTAGTGGGTCACAATAAAGAAAATGGTAGAAAACACTGCTTGGGGTGACACTGCTACCAGAGAAATACTGAAGTTATGATTTGGGACTGATGTATCTTTAATAGCCATTCAATTCTTAGTACATGATCCTCTCCAGGAAATATCTGAGCAACCTGGATATATGGCTACAAGGCACTGTACATCTGGGGCCATGAGGGAGTGTAGCATTTTAACAGCTGAGTAACTCAAGGTCAGTGCTGACATCTGTAATAAGAGGATCAGGGCCACCATGCTGCACAAGTCCAGAGTAACCATGTGAATGGTGCTGAGGGAATTGAGCACACAGCCTGTGCAGCTAGATGCAGTGGTAATGAAAGCCCTACCTGTGGGTAAATGTGGATGTTTGTGACATGCCACTGGCTTTAGACATCTGAATCAGGACACTGAGAAGATTAGATAAAAACACAGGGAAATTCAGAACATAAGAAACCACGTGTGTTCATACACACAGCTGCTGCCTAACTCAAGAAGGAGTGCAGCTCAGAGTCCAAGTGTGAAATCACTATTTTGGAACTTGGGCAGCATTCTTCCACAGATATGCGGGCCTGGAAGGGGGCTGCTCTTCCCAGGGTGGCATCCAGAATATAATGATTAAGTTTTGGGCTAATGTTCTTGGGCTTAGATAAGAAGAGGATGTGAACTTCCTCTTTTGTCCTCTCCTTTTTATACCTAGATCAAACAGAGAAAGACAACATTCATGTAGGTAAAACCACCAGCTAGAAGAAGACCTAGTTAGATCTGGCAGGTCATAGAATATAAGTCAGGGACCTGGGTTTGAATTCTGGCTCCACTGTGTGATTTTGGACCATTGTTCAACCTCTCTGAGCCTCATTTTCATTATCTGTAGAATAAAGATATTACCATCCCTATTCCATAGTGGTAGGGTAGAGAAAGGCCCAAGCACAGCATGGGATAAGTGTATTAATTAGTTTTTGCTGCTTAACAACCTCAAAAATCTCAGTGGCATATAACAATGAGCATTTATTTCTCATTCCTGTGCTGTGGGTTGGCTGTGGGGCAGCTCTACTTCAGGTTATGGGTCTGAGGTTTGGCTGGGGTATCTCTTCTTCATTGTCTCCTTCTGGGGCCCATGTTGGAGGGTCAGCAGCTACATGGGGTATGTCTCATGGTCATGTTAGTAGGTAAGAAGGCAAGATCAACCATGAAAGCACATTTTAAACCACTGCTTGGTCAATGTGAATCACATAGCCAAGCCCAAAGGCAAGGCATAGAGAAGCACAATCTGCTCACTATGGGGCCACAGCAAGAGTGAGGATGGAGAACACAATTATGGGAGAGTGAAGAGTTTGAACCAATCATTCAATGTATTACAGTATACAGATAGAATTATCATTTCCTTATGCTCATTTATTCAAATATTTCCATGAAAAATAAGATAGTTCTTATAGTAGTTCCTTCTTTCAAAAGAAGATTGGCCTAGGCACTGCAGCATAAATAAGCAGATGGAGTAAAAATTTACGGAGATTGCAAGGGAAGGGAAATATTACCAGGAAGCATTGCCCATCCTTGTATCTTAATTCTGGCCCTACCAGTAAAGTTCTTGCTCTGAGCCAGCACTGAAAGCATTAAAGGAAGAAGATTTCTACAGTAACCTAGTCAGATCCTTAATCTGGTATGTAAAGGTTGCAAAATGATGCTTAAACCTGGGAAGTTATGGTCATCAAGGAGAACTGAAAATTTTGAAGCTGGAGAAATCATTTTAGAATTCATGAAGGTGGGCATTAAACTGGTATTAAAAGGAGCTGTGTCTGCTAAACAAAGGGGAGCTTTCAAGAGAGGAAGGATGTGAGCAAAAGTGTATAAGCCTCTTTAATGCTCGGTGGTTCAAAACAACAGACATTGATTATTATAGGTGGGAGACCAGGCTGGGCTGGGCTTGGTTTGCACAGACCTCTGTAGTTCACTGAAGCCTCTGTTTCAGTCTGGGTTTCTCTGGGGGCACTTCAGCTGGGGCAGTTCTGCTCTGTGTGTATCTTGTTTTCCTCCTGGAGCAGTGGACTAACCTGGAGCATCCTTCACATAGTGATGGCAGAAGCAGAAGACAGCAAGAAGAGTTGAGGCTTGGAACTGCCATATCATCCCTTCTTACTCATTCTGGTGGTCAAAGCAAGTCAGACTACTGAAATCTGGTGCTGGGAGGGTCCTACAGAGTTATATAGTGGTGAATGGCATGGATACAGGGGAGGGTGAAGAACTGGGGTCATTATCGGAAATGTATCAGAAAAAAGTATGGTGGTAGTAATGAGGCAAAGTATGGCAAACCCCCCCCCCCCAAAAAAACTGTGTTTTTAGAGACTCTCACAATTGGGAAACCCCAATCCCAAATCTCTTTGCGGGCTCCCTGCCATGTCCAGGCCAGCTTCCACTTCACCATCTCCAGCACTGAGGATCTCACCATCTCCTGAGGCAGATTACTCAGACTGGAAGATTTACAGGAAGTTATTTCTGGTACCTGATACCTTTTTGCCTCTTCTCTTTGATCCTGGTTCTGGCATGTAGGTTTTGGGTCCAACAACCATTCACACAATTGAGGAGAGTGCACTAGCCCAATAATTCTTGTTTTTCAGTCCTTGAGTGAACCAGCAGTGGGCAAATCAGCACAAAGTGGAGCAGGACCATCACCCCTGCAGCCGGATGCTAGAGTTCCCCTAACTGAGGAGACATGCTTGAAACCTTCCCTCCCTCACCCTCCAGGTCAAGTCCAATGGGTTCTGCCCCTACCACCATATCACTCTACTCCACCTTCCTGTCTCCCTCTCTAGCCATATTCCTTGTCTGAGCTACCATCATTTCTTACCTACACTGCTGTAGTAGCCTCTCCACTATCCCCACTTTGCCCCATATTCTACTTTTCACGCTGTGACCACAGTAGTAACTTAACAATGCACATATGCTCCTGTCACCAACTGTTAAAAATGTTTGCCCTTCAGGCACATCTTGTTCCACACTCTGTACTCAGCCTCAGCCTCTACAATCATCTTTCAGGACCCCCAACCCTCTCTGCATCCAATTCATTGCACCTGTCCCTTCAGGCTTCAGCTCATCTGTCACTTGCTCAGGGAACCCTCCCTGGTCTCCTTGACAAGGTCATATCTCTCATTAACAAGCTCTAGTAGCACCACAGACCTCTCTTTTGCAGCATGTACTAGAGTCTCCAACCTTCCATTCATTTCTGTAATTACTTGCCTAGCATCTGTCTCCTTTGCTATTCTGTAATGGTGGGCCTGTACACTGGCTAAGTGTAGGTGTGATTTATAGTGCTGTGTAGTAAATGCAACCACAGCAGATTTCAAGCTACCAATACTTGTGGCTCACAAAATCTCTGAAAATTTAACAATTGGCTCTCATGAGGTGGTATGAGCTAGTGCCAGCATACCACTGGGGCAAGTCTTGTAAATGTTTTTGGACCCTGTGATCAATAAAGTGTCTGGAAGATAGTAAAAGATCCATAAATATTTGATGAATGAATGAATGAATGAGCAATTACCATTTCTAGAAAATGAAAGACTTTGAATACTTTGGATGCCCAAGAAAAGAGTAAGGGAGTCATGATATTTCTGTTCTCTGAGGACTAGATATTTACTTAACAAACACATCTATGATGGGCACAAATTCAAGTACTTTACAGCTTTACAAATACTAACTCATTTCACCTGCGTAACAATTAAAAGACATACTATTAGCACCCTCATTTTTAAAAAATCTTCCAAAACTTTACCAAGTCTACACCCTAATCAACAATTAAGTAGTAAGTCAAAGTAACATCTAGAATGTCAGAAGGTCTTGGTATTGTCAAAGCATGAAGAAATGTTGCCTGATGGGATTTGCTGGTCTTTTCATTTTTCTCATTACCTAAAAGCAGGTGGCCCATCCAGAATTGTGGAGTGGCCTGTTGAAGCTTCAGAGATGGCACTAGCTGGAGACCATCTCTGGTCAGCACCTTTCATCTTGAAAGAGTAGGGTGCTGTCCTTCTAGATGTGGTCTATGGTTTCAGCTAGTGTTTCATCCATAACTCTTCCTCTGTATCTTCAAAAAATTCAAAATGTCTTTGAGTTGGCAGTTCTCTGTATTTTTCTGAGATGCAACCTTTTGTATTGCCCATAAGTCTGACCAATGCTTCCATGGTACCTGTTTCTTTCTACTCTTTAAACATCATTATTTTGACAAAGGATTTTACTTTTCTAGTTCTTGGGGTGGCTCTAGGGTTCTTTGAGCCATGGATGAGTGGTCCTCTACAGAGAAGACACTTAACAGAGTGTGGAATTAACTCCAGCAGCTGGCTCCAGCTTCTGGAACTACTAGGTTAAATAGTGTCTACTTCCCATAAATTCATGGCCTTCCTGGAACCTGAGAATGTAGTACACTCATTTTCCTGATAAAGTAACTGAGGATCAGAGTAATTTGCCATGGTGGTGCAGCTGGACTTTGAACTCGGGAAATATGACTGCAGAGCCCACATCCCTAACCATTATGCTGTGTTACATCTGGATTAGCTCTTGAATGAGACATGGCCCATATTCCCCTTGATCCACTTTGTGGACATGAGTGTGTGGTCTTCAGGTCATTGCACCTCAACAAAGAAAGAATAAAATGGCAAAAGTCCAGAGATGAGGCACCAATGAGATGGGGGAGATGAGGGTTCTTCTGGATACGGATGGAATAAACAGATTATCTCTTTCAAAAGATGGTTTTTAAATACTTAGTAAATTCTAACAGGAGGAAATCGACCTGGTCAACTTTCAGAAAGGAAAATATTAAAACTTGAAAGGTGAGTTTGGGGCACAAGTAAAGCCCAATGTTCTCCTAATGTAGTCTCGCCTCACCTCCAAGACCACCAAAAATGATGAAGATAATCAGGACCATTTTAATGAACTGAGGACACCAAAGTTAAGGGATGTACCTAAGACCACAGACCTACTCATCAACATAACTGAGCCCAGATCCTCACCAGAGGATGGCCAGTCTCTGCCTTCTCATGCTGGTTCAATGTGACTTCTCAAGAAGGTCTTGTAGAATCACAGCTGCTCAGAGGAAGTCAATTCCTAGAGCTAATTATGCTGAACAGCAGTATAAGGTGAAATGTAATTAGATTCAAAATAGGTTTACACAGATTCTGGGGTAATAGCCTAATATATCAATAATAATAGTTGGAAATATGCCTCTAACTTT
Organism: Phyllostomus hastatus; assembly: GCF_019186645.2. Lineage (NCBI taxonomy): Eukaryota > Metazoa > Chordata > Mammalia > Chiroptera > Phyllostomidae > Phyllostomus > Phyllostomus hastatus. The sequence goes on along the minus strand of NW_025333643.1, from coordinate 4,428,100 downwards.
TGATGTAGTTGTTTATTAAACAAATGGACTCCTAGGTACCAAGTGCCTACTGTGTGCAGGGACTGTCACGGTCAAAGATGGATCCTTTCCTTCACTGCCCATTCTGTACACTGCATTGAGGATCACTTCAAAGGAAATGAAAGCACTGATGTGGAGTTTTAGCATGAAAGAAAAATGGCATTAACATAGAAGGAAGGGCTGTAGGGTAATTATGAAAGCCAGGGTTAGCAATTTGATTTTATCCTGCAGGAAAAGGATGAGCAATGAAGCTTTTAAGTAAGGGAATGACATCACCATCATCATCGTCACAATAAAAATAATAGCTACTGTTCACAGAGTAGCTAGAGTGCCCAAGCTTTCAGCACTCATACCACATGGAAGAGGAGGGGCTTGAGGCAAGAGATAACACATAAGGGCCAGGGCCTGTATCTGAACCTACATCTACCTGAATTCAGTTTATTCTCACCCTAACACTCTGCAGGATCTTTACTTTTGAACACATGCTGGACAGCACACACGGACATAGGTTTGGGAGCCACCAGCATTTAGTTGGGTGGCTGAAGGCGTGAGGAAGAACAAATTTAAGAGGAGAGAGAGGAAAACTAGAGAAGCAGGAAGAGAAACTGCAGTTGAGGCAGGCAGTGTTAAGGAAATCATGCAAGTGTGAATTTTAAGAAAGAAAGAAGGGAATAACAGTGCAGAATGTTACAACACCTAGAGGTCAGGTATGGTAGGGATAGACAAGGAACTATAGAATTTGCCAAATTAAGAAGACTTCTGGGATTTCACAGACAGCCTTTTCAGAGAAGTGGTGGGGGTGGGTGCCAGATTGCTGTGGGCTGAGGAATGAGTGGGAAGTGAAGACAGGGCTGGCAGCATGTAAACTTACTCTTTCAAGAAATATGATAGTGAGGGGGAGGGGAGGAAGGAGACCTGAAAAGGGAAGATGGTGGCAGAAGGGTTTCCTGGGGGGATAGAGGTGGGGAGAGACTTGAGCAGTTGTAAGCCAGAATGAAAGGAAAGGCTGAAGTCTACAACACAGGGAGGCTTTCCCTGACACAGCCCCAGAGGGAGGTCCAAGGGATGGATGGAGAGAGTACAGTGGGTGGCTTAGCAAGAGCTCACTTGGCTGGACTTCTCCAGGGCTGTGAAATGATGGAGGTGGATCTGATTATCTTAGTGGCCCCTTGTAAATCTGACATTCTTTCCTTCTTTCTCCTTTCCTCCCCTCCTCTTCCTTCCTCTTTCTCTCTTTTGCAAATATTTACTGCGTGCCTACTATGTGCTAGGTCTTGTTCTAGGCTCTGTGGCTATTATAATAAACAAAACAATGTGCAGAGTGGGGCAAAGGTAGGTTTACAGCTGTTTCTATGGGGAGTAATACAGTAATTAATAAATAATACAAGAATAAACTCTGTTTCATGTACTCACAACTGTAAACCTACTTTTGCCCCACCCTGTATACCATCCTTACAATTAAGTGGGAAGACCAGTATAAAACAAGAATAAGCACGAATAGCATATGCATATTGTGTGACTATACATTGTATGATAGTATCAATAATTGCTATGTTCATTGAGCACTTTCAATATATATACTAAGTACTTACAAGCATTTCTCACCCCATAAGGCAGGCAGATCAGAAAACAGAGGCACAGAATGGTCAGATGACTGCTCACAACTCAGAGAGGTGGAGCATGAGATTCAACCTAGATTTGCATGCCCCCTGACAGGAGTGCGTAACTGCCACACTGTCCTGACTCACTGTGTTTGGAGCAGTGAGCACCAGGATGAACAAGATCTAAAGGTGTCCCTACCCTCAGGCAGCTCACAGTCCCTGAGAACTGGAAAGAAACCAAGAGTTCATTTACTTCCTTTTTCCTCCACGTGTGGTCTCCCCGACCAGCAGCATCTGCAGCACCTGGGTGCTTGTTAGAAATTCAGAAGCTCCAGCCCAGCCCAAACCAACCCACTAGATCAGGTACTGCAGTTTAACAAGATCGATGCTTGGTATGCACGTTAAAGTTGGAGAAGCCTGGCTTAGAGCCCACTTCTCTTACTAGAGATGAGCCACGGTGGCCCAGGCTTTTGAAGGTGACAGAGACAGTGGACCTTCGAGGTTTGGCGAAGGAACCCAGCCTAGGACTGAATGGGCGCTTCCACTCTTGTCCTAAGAGGCCAGCGGGAAGGGCAGCGAACAGGAAGGGCTCACAAAGTGCTCAGGCGTGCAAGGCGCTGCAAGGTGCTCGGCACGCGCAACACTCTCGGCGCGCGTGAGGTGCTTGCCGGCTCCTGGGCCGAGCCCAGCGGAGGCGGCGTGGGCGCCCTGAGGGCCGGGCCGCAGCGCCGCGTCCCGTTGCCGCCGCCGGGCCGGGTCGGCTCCTCAGCTCCACCCCCTGCTTCCTCCTCCCTCCCGCTCTCGCCGCCTGAAAAGCTAGCCCGCCCGGGGCGGCGGCGCAGAGCCGGCCCGGCGCACGAGGCAGCCAGCGCGGCCATGACGACGGAGAAGGCGCTGCCTCTGGGTAACGGGAAGGCAGCTGAGGAGACGCGGGAGTCTGAGGCGCCGGGGGGCGGCGAAGGCGCGGTGACCGCGCGCGACCCGCGTGACAGGCGCGACAAGGCAGTCCACGAGCGCGGCCACTGGAACAACAAGGTGGAGTTCGTGCTGAGCGTGGCCGGGGAGATTATCGGGCTTGGTAATGTGTGGCGCTTTCCTTACCTGTGTTACAAGAACGGAGGAGGTGAGTCAGCCGGCCGGCGGCACTGGGGAGGACGCAGGGAGAGAAAACCAGCCCGTTGGGGGCGGGGAAGCTAGGGGTGAAGGCGACACCCCTCCCGCGCCAGTGTGTAGCGGGACCCTCCGGAGAATTCCCGCTCCAGACCACCTGGAGCGCGAGCTTACCCTGGCTAGCCTCACTTTCCCATTGCGCATGCGCACGTGCTCTTCGCACCTAAATGTGCCGCCTGCTGGCACGTGAGGATTTGTCCACCAGGTGTGTTGTGCTCTAGGTGGACCAGAGCAGGACCCGTTTCATGTGTGATCTGCACTGCTTTTGGGAGCAGGAGACAGCCCCTTTGAGCCTAAGCTTTCCTAACTGGAAACCGCCGTGAAGAAAAGGGGTTCGATTTTGAGCACTTACTGAACTGCCAGGCTCCGTACTGAGCTTCCCATTTCATCCTTAAGAGTCACCTCACCCATTGTGCAGATGAGGAATCTAAGGTTCAGAGAAGCCGTTCAATAAGTGATAACGATGGCGTTGTGACACTAAAGGCCTTGTTTTATATTGGAATTAGACCGACTACAGGCAGAACTTTTCGTTTAGGCACTGCTGTTTGATTTTCTGCCCAGTCTTTCATTTGATCTTAAGGCCCTTTCTAGGACCTCTTTTTGGGCCACTCTGGTGGAAGAATTGGCACCAAGCAGTTTCTTTTACTGGTCTCAGTCACCCACAACAAATAGCAACAACACTGATTAAACATTTAGGAGACGCTTAGAGACTAAGGGTAGGGGCCTTGGAAAGGAAGGTGATGAGATGATTCTTTGTAGTGACAAAATATCCAAATAAGTTTGGTGGAGTGCAGCAGTGAATCCTCAAATTTCTTGGTTCAGGGAATGGACTCTAGACTTTAGGAACCCCCACCTGTCGTTATCATGAGAACAGCCAGCGGATCCAAGGCAGGGGACCTTATGAAACCTTAGTGGGTGGCATAGTTTCCCCAAGGAAAAGCCTGTATCTATGTATTCCTGTCTTGCCATTTCTCTGCCCTCCCCCCACCCCCCAGCAGATCCCCAGATTTCAGTGAAGGTAGCTTTAGAGTTGGCTGGCAGGGACCAGGCTGTTAGGCTGTGTGGAGCAGGACTTCCTGTGTGAGCAGCTGCAGGGAGAGCAAGAAGGTACTGCTTGGCCTGAACTCTTTCTTTGTAGACATTCATTCTGAAGGCACTGGCTGCTCCAAGCCTGCTTTACACTAGCAATGAAGTGGCCACTGGTGTTGTTGGCTTGGCAACAGGCAGAGAGGGAGTGGACTCCAGGACCCTGAATGTATCCTGCACCCTCAGCTGTGAATCCCACCTCTCTTTGCAGATTCAGCTTTTGTAAGCTTCCATGTCTGCTTACAAACCTGTGGAAGTTCTTTAGGATAGTCCCAAACAAAAATTGTTTTAGCATAATTTTTTGTGCAGGAAATTTTTATGCCAAAACTAAAAGCATTCCTAAAAACAGAAACAAGGTAAGTTGGATTAATTATAAAGTCTGCCACAGATTAAAAAATTTGTAGTGAGTAGTTTTAAAATGAGGATTTTTTTTTTCTTTAACTTGCCAAGAGTCTCCATTGGGTATACAGATATCCTGCTTTAATTGAGCTGGTTACCTTAAGGAATTACTAGCTTTGTGGATACATAGACCGAAAGGCTTTCAAAAAGTGTCATTTGTTAGGTTCTAGCGGGATTGTCCAACCTTTTGGTGTCTCTGGGCCACATTGGAAGAAGAGCTGTCTTGGACCACACATAAAACACATTGTGACAGCTAATCACAAAATAATCTCATAATGTTTGAAGTAAATTTACAATCTTGTATTGGGGCATATTCATAGCTGGTTGGACACCCCTGTTAGAGGATTCACAAGTAAATTACAGCATATTAGGGAAGCTGCTGCAGCTTGTTTTAGGTTAAATGCAAAAACAGACCCGTTTGTCCCCTTTCACATGCTTTTTGCCTTCTAATATAGTTGGGGTATCTGCTTATCAACAGTTTACCTTTTAAAAAAATATCCACACAGCTCTACTCATAGATCCCAATAGTAGTTTAAAGAATTTCTTTCCAAATGTGAAACTTTGAAAATAGTGTCTTGCCCAGAAAATCTAAAAGCCTCTCAAAACCTGGTAGATATGGGTCTACTATCAGGATTGATCAAAATTGTTGCTATTGATCCTGCAGTTAGAAACTTCATTTAGCAAAAAGCAATTTCAGTTAAAGCCTTCACTTGTGAGATCAGATGATGGGGAATGGCATGTTTTCATGCTTTGTTATTAAAGAGAGAGAGAATGAGGGATTTGGAAAAATTCCTTCTGGTTGTAATAGCACATGCTCACCTCAGTTATCTAATTTATTTCACAGAAAGGCACAGGCAGTGGGTATTGTGTTTCAAGATAGGAGTAATAAGGCTTATGGTGGTCTTTTCTCCGGTTGATCCAAGGCCAGCCTTTCTGAACAGATTCTCTCTGCAGATTCCTTATAACTCAACTTCATGCCTGGGCCTCGGGTATCAGGACCTGATTGCACATTGCATACTTCCTTAAGAATGCTTTTCTTTATGGAAAAGATATTTTGCAGGTCACTGCCAAAGTAAGTAAGAAGGGGGCCCCTCACCTGGCCTTTTGAAGTTACTTTAGAATAAAAAAAGAAGGATGCAGCATGCAGGGAGGGAATGAACTTCACCTGTGCTAGAGGGTGAAATGTAGAAATAAAAGAATCAAACAAATAAAACATTTTATTTTATATTATCATCTTATCCACACAATCATTCTGTGAGATAAGCAGTGCAGATATTGGGTAAAGCCTCACACTACAGAGGAAGAAGTGAGGCAGGGAGAGGAGAGGTAGATTACTGATGGTAGTGGGTAGCAGAGGGTGCAAACCCAGGGCCACATTTTCTGACTCTGGTCCTCATCATGGCAACCTGAACTCAAGCTTAGAGGATATTTTGTCTTGCTCATAGTAAGTACTTAATAAAGATTTCTTGTGCTGAATATAAAATGGTGGGGGCAATTTTAACCCCATTTCCTTATTTTACATTCTTGCAGGGGCATTCTTGATTCCCTATGTGGTGTTTTTTATTTGTTGTGGGATTCCTGTCTTTTTCCTGGAAACAGCTCTGGGACAATTCACGAGTGAAGGTGGCATTACATGTTGGAGAAAAGTTTGCCCTTTATTTGAAGGTAAGATTGAGTTAATCAGAAAATAAAATGATAACTGGATGATGTCAGGGTGTGAAGAGTAGCTGAGGCTATTTATGTAAGGTGAGCAGAGATTCCAATCAGTCGCTTTGCTTGTTCTTTCAGGCATTGGCTATGCAACACAGGTGATCGAAGCCCATCTAAATGTGTACTACATCATCATCTTGGCATGGGCCATTTTCTACCTGAGCAACTGCTTCACCACTGAGCTCCCCTGGGCCACCTGTGGGCATGAGTGGAACACAGGTATGGTCCTGAGGGAGGGTTTCTCTGGAATTGAGGGTGTATCTTTGTCCTAGAGACCAGTCCTGGCCCCTGGCCTCTCTATGTGACCCAGATTCCACTGAAACTGGAGGTCAGTTTTGTACTAGGTCTGGGTCCATTCTGTGGGTCGCAGCCCTGAAGACTGAGCTGAGCCCTGGCTGAGGAATTGGCATGGGTAGGTGATAAGGATGCTTTTTCCTCACTTTGCCAAATATAGAGATTGAGTCTTTTGGGACAAGAGTTGAGGTATGAGGGATTCAGGCTCCAATTTCAGCCCCATTTCTAGGTATTGGATTTTCCTTCATAAATAAAGGTTAGATTGGCTCAGGGGTTGCAAATAGGAAGCTAATTAGGCTTTAGGTCAGTGACCAGCAAATATCAAAAATGTGTTTGATTGCCCAAACTTCTGCAAAATCAGTAGACTTCACATGAAAACCCAGATTTCCAGCTCTTCTTGGAAAACTGAAAAGATCTGGCAACACCAGACCCACATTCCCACATTCTTGCTTGGCAGCAATGGCTGCAGCAGAGAAGTGGCTGTTGCCCTCAGATGAGGCCACATAGTTCTCATCCAGTCCCTCTGCTTACTTACTTTACCTGTCCAACCCAGGTAGATATTTGAATCCATTACCCCACTGTGCTGCTTGAATGAATACGTTTTTAGATTACTTTAGATACTAATATACTATTTGCTTTTCAATTTGTCATCCTATCAGGACTAAATATAATCTAGAGAAGACAAATATGTGCCAGCTCCTATCCATGGTTGTGTTGTGCTTAGAGCAGACATTGCCATTCGATTATAGAACTCTTTCCTTTTGAGTCTAGTCTTGGCCTCAGAGCCCTTCTTAGCAGTGCTCCAGCACCTTTTGACTGAAACTGGCATGCATGCTTTAAGCCACAGGTGGCAAACACAAGGCCTGTGGGCCAAATCTGGCTCTCCACCTTGTTTTATCCAGCCTGGTGCCTCATTTCTACTTGGCTGCAGTGTTGAACTCTCACTTAACTGTTAAAGAGTAGTTACATTTATACAGTAAAATTACATTTGGCCCTTTGAAGGCAACCATGAGGCCAATGTGGTCCCTGGTGAAAATGAGTTTGACACCCCTGCTTTAAGCTATTCATCAACCATGTGGCTAGGTTGTCCCTAGAAATGACCTGTCATCCTGAAGGCTGAAGTATCCTAAGATTGGGTGGTATGTCGGTCATCAGAAGAAACAATAGGCATCAGGCCTAGAAAGTTCTATAAACCAGTTTCTAGCCATGCATAGCTTTGCCCTGCTCTCTCGCCTGTTACATTTTATGGAGGTTTCATTGTCTCTCTTTAGGGCACTGGTTCTTAACCTTTCTTTGGCCAGGGACCTCATACAGATGCTTATCATACTAAAATTGAAGGACATATTCTTGGAGGCCTGTAAGCCCTCTATGATAATTTAATTGTGTACATTTAATCTGAGGATATTCTAGAAATATGCACATGTTCTGGATCATCTGTACAACCACCTTGTAACTGAGGACAGTCAGATTTTAGTGCCTCACTTCATGTGTGTTTACGATTGAAGATGTATTCTTGGTAAATAGGATGATGGCAGCCAAGGGAAAAAAAGCAGGGAAATTTAATTCATAAAGTGTACATTAGTACTAAATGAAGTTTCAGTAGGAATAAAGGTTTTGCAAAAGTGTGAACAGAGAAAAATTGTGTTAGAGTTGAGTCTCAAATAGCGCATTAAAGAATAGGCAAGTTGAACCCAATAGACTCCACCTCCTACTTGTCAGTCTATTTTTCTGTTGAAATCCATTAATATTACGAAATGGCATTATCTTACACACCTACTTTATGCTATCAATTTGAGTTGTACTGTGTCTCTAGTTTAGCTGGTATTTAATTGGTAAATTTAATTCTCTTTTATAGTTGTATGAATGCTATAATTACAAAGACTTTATAACTCATTGTTTATTTGTACATGATTAATGACCATCTTAATAAAAATACTTTGTCAAACTTGGGTGTCTGAGAAATTTTTTACTCTAGGGAAAGCTTTGAGAAACATAATTCTAGAGAACCTGATAAAAGCCAAGGGCTCCTCTTTCCAGAAAAAGGCACAGGGCACATCTGTACCTTTTACCTATAATATCAAGTGTCCAGACTCCTCTCAGGACTTTTGTGGGTCCCACAAATCACCTCCATTCAGAATATGATGAGCACTTGCCAAGTGGGGTGGGAAGCAGGCAGAAAACTGGGAGAATTTTCCCCAGCGGACTGCAAAACTTTTCTTCCTCTTGTTTGAAGTCTCCATTTTCTAAAGGTGTGTGAACACTGGAGATGTGTGCAACAACACAGATAGGAGGTGCTTTCTGCCCCTGGAGATTGCAGATATAGTTCGGAGGATTCATGTATGTGTGAGAAGGGCTGTAGTGAAGCTGAACACTGGCTCCATGGCAGCCACTGTGCAAGGCACAGGGGCTCTGGATGAGTGGATGAAGGAGGCCCTGCTCTTGAGCTTAGTATGCAGTGGCCAAGGTGACTTTGTAAACAGAAGGGGGTGCTAAAAGAGGCACAGGTCTCATGGTGGCAGACAGAACTGGACAATGACTGTGGAAAAGGAGATGGAACCTTGGCTGGGGATGATTCTGCTTTCTGCCTCTAACTGGCTGGTGACTTGTGAGGTCCCTTGAAAACTTGTGATCCTTAGATTCCTCCTCTTCAGAATAAAGGGAATTGGAAAAAGTGGTGCCTTGGAGGGCCTTTAAATTCTTTCTTAGAATTCAGGTTAGGGAGATCAGGGAGGAGGGGTATACCAGTTGATTTGGGCCTTAAAGGGTAAACACTTAGATGTTTTTACTTGAGCTTCAAATTTCCCTTGGTCATCAAGTTTCCTGAAATGAGAAGAGACATTCAGTAATTCCTTTCTTTGATTGATTGATTGAGGGAGGGAATTATGAAAAAATGATAACAACTAGGGATTCTTTGCACACACAGGCTGTCATTTCATCCAATCATCATGTATTTATGCCACCCTCATTACTGCCAGGGCCACCAAGCAGGACAAGTAAATGTATGGGCAGGCTTTTGACAGGGACGTGGAAAAAAGGAAAGGAGGTTTGAGAACAAAGCAGGAAGAAAGAGTTTGATAGGGCACACTGAGTGAGAATGAGATAGAAAAGGTACCCTGCCCCCAAAACTTTTCCTTCAGTTTGAATGAGACCAAGCCTCTCAAACTGTTTGTAAGTTATTGATTTTACCCCTGTGTTCTTTGGGGCATGTTTACTTGGAACCGTGGAACGGTGAGGTGAAATTGCCTCATTGCTCCATCAGCTTTGAATGTTGTCCAAGATCTGGCCCTTTCAGAAGTTAATCTTGTATTTCTTGTCTTGTTTCCACTGTAGAGAATTGTGTGGAGTTCCAGAAACTGAACGTGAGCAACCACAGCCATGTGTCTCTGCAGAACGCCACCTCTCCCGTCATGGAGTTCTGGGAGTAAGTGGAATATGGCTTATCTCCCTTGGTCTGTGGGGGCTCCATCCTGGTTCTGCTCAGTTAATAGTGCCCTTGCCCATGGAAAAAGCATAACCTTTCTTCCAGTCTTGCACCTTCTGGCTTCCGTGGGCATTTGACAGCATTGGAAGACAGAGGGGAGCTCTTTAGAGGTTTCCCAAAGGGATAGCTGAGAAAAATGCTTTCTTGGTCTTTGTTGACATGTCAGCATGCCTAACTGCTTATTAGGGCTAGAGGTGCATGGTAAAATGATGGACAGTTTAAAAAATTCATTTTTAACAAAAGAAAAGATGTTTGCAAAAAGCTAAGTCAAGAGCATACATATTTAGCCTGGAAAGCAGAAATCTCTGGGGGGCAGGTTAGCTTTCTTTCAGTAGCTGACATAGATGAACTTTAATAGATAAGAGGTTATTGAGAGGCAGGTTTCAAGTGTGGTTAAAGGAAAGCATAGTCTCACATCATTGTCTATAAGTACTTCTGAAGGTTGTGAGCACTCATCTCCAGAAGTGTTGGCCAGTGTGTAAGGCTGCTGCTGATCATTGTTGGGGAGGTGTCTGAATTCATGGACAGTAGAGGCAGTAATTGTGTAGGTCACAGGTGGCAAACACAAGGCCCACAGGCTGAATCTGGCCCTCTACCTTGTTTCATCCGGCCTGGTACCTTGTTTCTACCTGGCAGCAATGTCCATCTCCTTGCCCCTAGTTAAGGAGTAGTTATATTTATACAGTCCTAAAATTACATTTGGCCCTTCAAAGGCAACCATAAGACTGATGTGGCCCCTGGTGAAGATGAGTTTGATGCCCCTGGAGGTGGATATTTTCCAGGAGATGGGCATTTTTCACCAGCATTCCAAAGACATATATGACCTGGGGCTAACATGGCTGTCACATATTGTTTGTTCACTGTACAACCCTAGCGGGATGTCATTAACACTGTGAACTGTGGGCTCCAGAATTGTGCAGTGTCAACCTGCACAACTGTGCATGATCGAGCTGACTTAGGAGTGTCTAGTAATGGTAGATGGATGCCTTTCTCAAGTACTGAAGAGGTTTTCTTTGTGGGTCATAGGCTGGCTAAATGCCTTCTGAGGCTTTTTCATCTGAAAAAAGTCTGGTTCATTGAAGACCCTCCCTCCCCTAATGCTGAGTAATAGTAGCAGAGGGGCAGTGGTTTTATTAGTGATTTTTATTTTCCTTGCCTCTCTAAAAGTCATTATACTGAATTTATATTTATCAATCTCATGTGTATGCTGTATGTATAGATAAATCCCAAATAATACCGAGGTCTTTCTTGCATGTTTTAAAGTTTTATATTAATGGTACCCATTACTTATATGTTTTACAATGTTGTTTCTTTGCTCAATATTGATTTTAAGATGTATCTCTATTGATACATGTAGCTTTGGTTCCTTCATTTTTTTCCTGTTATATAGTATTTTAGTGTATAAATGGACTACATTGTATCAGCCAGCTCCTCTGGATAGACACTTAGACTATGTCTCGTTTCCCACTATTACTAAGCACACTGAGTGAATGTCTTTCCTGTGCTTCTTTGTGTGCATGTGTGAACATTTCTGGGCCATATACCTAAGAGTGAAATTGCTGGGTGGTAGGGTGCATGCATTATTATTTTTTTGCAGATAACGTCAAATTGCTTCTCAAAAAGACTACTCTTAATTTTTTTCCCAAACAAGAGTGTGTGAGAATTTCTACTGCTGTACATACTAGATAGCACTTGGTCTGGTCAGAGTTAAGTTTTGCAGTGTAATGGGTATGAAATGATATCCCATTATTTTAAATATGCATTCTTCTATTTACTTGGGAGGTCGAAAATCTATTCACATTTTTTATTCTCTACTTGAGTGTCTTCATCTGTAAACTTCCTACTTATATCCTTTTCTCTTTGGATAGCTTGTCTTCTCTCATAGGTACAAAATCTTGATATTGGATTGGCCAAAAAGTTGTTTCAATTTTTTTTCCATAAGATGGCTCTAGTAGTTCTTAGTTATCTTTAACTTCATTCAAAACAATTTTGTTAGGTTGCTTTGTGATAGCTGTCATATCAGTGTGCATTTTTAAAATTTTAATTGTTGTTCTAGCACAGTTTTCTGCCTTTTACCCCCATCCCAGCCCTCCCTGCCTCCCTCCCATTTCCACCCCCCCCTTATTATTGTCCACGTGTCCTTTATACTTGTTCCTGCAAACCCTTCCCCTTTTCCCCTGAAATTCCCTCCCCTTTCCACCATTTTTTAAAAAATTATCAAAATTGGTGAATTTTTGTGTAGCAAGTTTAATATTGAAGATAGAAGAAAATACGTAACATTTTTGGCATATCATGCTTTATTATTTAAAAAAAGGTAAACATTCAACTGAAACACAAAAAAATTGTGCAGTGTATGGAGAAAGTGCTGTGACTGATTGAACATGTCAAAAATGGTTTGCAAAATTTCCTGCTAGAGATTTCTTGCTGGATAATGCTCCATGGTCAGGTAGATGAATTCAAGTTCATAGTGATCAAATCAAGACATTAATTAAACCCTGGCTTGCGTAGCTCAGTGGATTGAGTACGGGCTGCGAACCTAAGTGTCGCAGGTTCAATTCAAGCCAGGATACATGCCTGGGTTGCAGGCCATAACCCCCAGCAACCGCACATTGATGTTTCTCCCTCTCTCTCTCTCTCTCTCTCTCTCTCTCTCCCTCCCTCCCTCCCTCCCTTCCCTCTCTAAAAATAAATAAATAAAATCTTTTTTTACATTAGTTAACTTTTTTAAATTTTATTTTAATCATTGTTCAAATACAGTTTTCTCCCTTTTACTCCCAATCCAGCCCACCCACCCAACCTTCCCCACTTCCCTTCCATTACCACCCTCCCCCTAGCTTTTGTCCATGTGTCCTTTAAATTTGTTCCTGTAAACCCTTCCCATTCTCCCCTGAAGTTCCCTCTTCTCTCCCCTCTGGTCACTGTCAGACTGTCCCCTATTTCAGTAACTTTGGTTATATTTTGCTTGTTTCTTTGTTTTGTTGTTTAGGTTTCTGTTAAAGGTGAGATCATATGGTATTTGTCTTTCACTGCCTGGCTTGTTTCGCTTAGCATAATGTTTTCCAGCTCCATCCAAGCTGTTGCAAAGGGTAGGAGCTCCTTCTTTCTTTCTGCTGCATAGAATTCCATTGTGTAAATGTACCATAGTTTTTTGATCCATTCATTTACTGATGGGCATCTTGGTTGCTTCCAGCATCTAGCTATTGTAAATTGTGCTGCTATGAACATTAGGATGCATAGGTTCTTTTGTATTGGTGTTTTAGTATTCTTAGGATAGAGTCCCAGCAGTGGAATTGCAGGGTCAAAACGCAGATCCATTTTGAGTTTTCTGAGGCAGTTCCATACTGCTTTCCATAGTGGTTGTACCAGTCTGCAGCCCCACCTACAGTGCACTAGGGACCCCTTTTCTCCACAACCTCTCCAACATTTGTTGTTTGTTGCTTTGTTTATGATGGCCATTCTGACTGGTGTGAAGTGGTATCTCATTGTGGTTTTAATTTGCATCTCTCTGATAGCTAGCAATATTGAACATCGTTTCATGTGTCTTTGGATTTTCTGTATGTCCTCCTTGGAGAAGTGTCTGTTCAAGTCCTTTGCCCATTTTTTAATTGGATTCCTTGTCTTCTTAGAGTGCAGTCGTGTAAGTTCTTTATGTATTTTGGAGATTAAACTCTTGTCTGAGGTATCATTGGCAAATATGTTTTCCCATACAGTTGGTTCTCTTTTAATTTTGATACTGTTTTCTTTAGCTGTGCAGAAGCTTTTAATTTTGATGAGGTCCCATTTGTTTATTCTTTCCTTTATGTCCCTTGCTCTAGGGGACACGTCAGTAAAAAAGTTTCTGTGTGAAATATCTGAGATTTTCCTGCCTACGTTCTCCTCTAGGACTTTAATGGTGTCACATTTTATATTTAAGTCTTTTATCCACCTTGAATTTATTTTTGTATATGGTGTAAGTTGGTGCTCAAGTTTCATTTTTTTGCACGTGGCTGTCCAGTTCTCCCAACACCATTTGTTTTAGAGGCTATTTTTACTCCATTTTATGTTGCTGCCTCCTTTGTCAAATATTAATTGACCATAGAGACTTGGGTTTATTTCTGGGCTCTCTGTTCTGTTCCATTGGTCTATGTGCCTGTTTTTATGCCAGTACCAGGCTGTTTTGATTACAATGGCCTTGTAGTATAGTTTAGTGTCAGGTATTGTGATCCCTCCTACTTTACTCTTCTTTCTCAAAATTGCAGCAGCTATTCGGGGTGATTTATGATTCCATATAAATTTTTGAAGTGTTTGTTTTATGTCTGTGAAGTATGCCATTGGTACTTTAATAGGAATTGCATTGAATGTGTAAATTGCTTTTGGTAGTATGGACATTTTGATGACATTAATTCTTCCAATCCATGAACACGGTATATGTTTCCATTTGTTTGTGTCTTCCTTGATTTCTTTCCTGAGTGTTATGTAGTTTTCTGAATACAGGTCTTTTACCTCTTTGGTTAGGTTTATTCCTAGATATTTTATTTTTCTTTTTGCTATTTCAAATGGGATTTTTTCCCTTGATCTCTGCTCCTGCTGTTTCATTGTTGGTGTGCAGAAATGCCTTTGATTTCTGGATATTGACTTTATATCCCGCTGTTTTGCCAAATTCATGTATTAGGTCAAGCAGTTTTTTGGTGGAGTCTATAGGATTTTCTATGTACACTATCATGTCATCTGCAAACAGTGACAGTTTTGTTTCCTCCTTTCCGATTTGGATGCCTTTTATTTCTTTTTCTTGTCTGATTGCTGTGGTTAAAACTTCCAGTACTATATTGAATAGAAGTGGTGAAAGTGGTGAAAGCCTTGTCTTGTTCCTGATCTTAGTGGAAAAGATTTTAATTTTTGCCCATTGAGTATGATGTTTGCTGTAGGTCTCTCATATTTGGCTTTTATTATGTTGAGGAATGCTCCCTCTATTCTCACTTTGCTGAGTGTTTTTATCATGAATGGGTGCTGTACCTTATCAAATGCTTTTTTCTGCATCTATTGATATGATCATGTGGTTTTTGTTTTTGCTTTTGTTTATGTGATGTATTACATTTACTAATTTGCAAATATTGTACCATCCTTGCATCCCTGGAATGAATCCCACTTCGTCATAGTGTATGATCTTTTTAATGTATTGTTGGATGCAGTTTGCCAGTATTTTGTTGAGGATTTTAGGGTCAGTGTTCATCAATGATAATTGGCCTGAAGTTTTCTTTCTTTGTTGTGTCTTTATCTGGTTTTGGAATTAGGATGTTGCTGGCCTCATAAAAAGAGTTTGGGAGTCTCCCATCTTTTTGGATTTTTTGGAATAGTCTGTGAAGGGTAGGGGTTAGCTCTTCCTTAAATGCTCTGTAGAATTCTCCTGTGAAACCATCTGGCCCAGGGCTTTTGTGTGTTGGGAGTTCTTTGATTACTGCTTCAATTTCTTTTGTTGTTATTGGTCTGTTCAGGCTTTCTGCTTTTTCATTGAGTTTTGGAAGATTATATTTTTCTAGAAAGTTGTTCATTTCACCTAGGTTTTCAAATTTCTTGGCATACTGTTCTTTGTAGTAATTTCTTACAATCCTTTGTATTTCTGTGGTATCTGTTGTAATCTCTCCTCTTTCATTTCTGATTGTGTTTATTTGGGTCTTCTCTTTTTTTTCTTGATGAGTCTGCTTAAAGGCTTGTCGATTTTGTTTATCTTTTCAAAGAACCAGCTCTTGGATTCATTGATCCTTAGAATTGTGCTTTTAGTCTCTATGTCATTTAATTCTGCTCTGATCTTGGTTATTTCCTTCTTTCTGCTTGCTCTGGGCTGTCTTTGTTGTTGCTCCTCGAGTTCTTGTAGATGTAGGGTTAGGTTGTTTGTTTGGAATGTTTCTAACCTTTTTAGGTGGGCCTGTATCGCTATGAACTTCCCTCTCAGGACTGCCTTGGCTGTGTCCCATAAGTTTTGGGTTGTTGTGAGTTCATTTTCATTTGTTTCCAGAAACCTTTTGATTTCTTCCCTAATATCATTCTTGACCCATTCATTGTTTAATAGCATGTTACTTAATCTCCATGATTTTGAGTGTTTTGGTTTTTTTTCCTTGGGGTTGGTTTCTAGCTTCAGTCCCTTGTGATCCGAGAAAATGCTTGGTATGATTTCAATTTTCTTGAAATTCTTGAGGCTTGTTTTGTGTCCTATCATGTGGTCAATCTTTGAAAATGTTCCGTGTACATTTGAAAAGAATGTATATTTAGCTTCTTTTGGATGGAGGGCTCTGTATATATCAGTAAAGTCCATTTCATCAAGGGTATTGTTCAATGCCACAATGTCTTTGTTGATATTTTGTTTGGAAGATCTGTCCATTTTTGACAGTGGGGTGTTAAAATCCCCCACTATAATTGTGTTGTTGTCCATATCTTTCTTGAAGTCCTCTAAGATTTTCTTTATGTATTTGGGTGCTCTTATGTTGGGTGCATATATATTTACAATGTTTATGTCTTCATGGTGGATTCTTCCCTTGAGTATTATGAAGTGACCTTCTGGGTCTCTCTTTATGGACCTTTTTTGGAAGTCTATTTTGTCTGATATGAGTATTGCTACCCCAGCTCTTTTTTCCTGTCCATTTGCTTGGAAGATTTGTTTTGCAGCCCTTCACTTTCAGCCTGTGCAGGTCTTTTATCCTGAGGTGGGACTACTTGTAGGCAGCATATATGTGGGTCATTTTTTCTTATCCATTCAGCTATTCTATGTCTTTTGATTGGAGCAGTTAATCCATTTACATTCAAGGTTATTATTGATAGGTACTTATTCATTGTCTTTTATGTACATGTGTTCCTCTCTCTCTCTCTTTTCCTTCCCTTGCTTAAAGCAGTCCCTTTAGAATCTCTTGCAGAGCTGGTTTGGTGGAGGTGTATTCTTTTAGACTTCTTTTGTCTGGGAAGCTTCTTATTTGGCCTTCTATCTTGATTGAGAGCCTTGCTGGATAAAGTAGCCTTGGTTGCAGACCTCTGGTTCTTATTGCTTGGAGTATTTCTTGCCATTCTCTTCTGGTTTGAAGTGTTTCCATTGAGAAGTCAGCTGTTAGCCTTATTGGGGCTCCCTTGTATGTTACTTCCTGTTTCTCCCTTGCTGCCTTTAAGATTCTCTCTTTGTCTTGAAATTTTGCCATTTTAATTATGATGTGTCTTGAGGTGGGCCTTTTTGGGTTCCTCTTGATTGGGACTCTGTGTTTCCTGGATTTGTGTGACTTTTTCTCTCATCAAATTAGGGAAGTTTTCCTTCACTACTTTTTCAAATAAGTTTTCAATCCCTTGCTCTTCTTCTTCTCCTTCTGGTATCCCTATTATACGGATATTATTATGTTTCATATTGTCTTGCATTTCTCTTAATCCCTCTTCATTCTTTCTGAGCCTCTTTTCCTTTTCTTGCTCTTTCTGGGTGTTGTTTTCTACTTTGTCCTCTAGCTTGCTAATCTGATCTTCTGCTTCATCAATCCTGCTTTTCATTCCTTCTACTGTGTTCTTCAGTTCAGAAATTGTATTCTTCATTTCCTCTTGGCCCTTGTTGAGAGTTTCTCTTTCCTTTTTCATGTTTATATAGTTTGCAGTGAGATTGTTGTAGTTTCCCTCTAGTTTCTGATAGCTCATTGTGAGTTCATTGAACTTCCTGATAATCATTGTTTTGAACTCACTATCTGATAGTTGAGTTGTCTCTATTTCATTTAGCATTTTTCCTGAGGCTTCCTCATTTCCCTTCAATTGGGGATTGTTTCTTTGTTTTCTCATTGTTCGTGGGTTTCTTCTTGTTAGCCTCTGTTTCTTAAATTGATCTGTTCTGGTTCCCTGTAATTATGGTGTGAACTTCTGTGGTAGAATACTTGTGAGATTCAGTGGTGCAGTCTCCTTCATGTATCCTGGTGTTCACAACTTGCCCCTACTCTCTTTTGTGATTAGTTGTAGGAGTAAGGCAAAATGGTTTAAGACAGCAAAACAGTATACTATGATATTTACATTAGCAGCCAGTAGAGAAGAGATGGGTTATCCTTTGGCTCCTTATCGTGTAAACTGTGATCCTCCACCCCACTATCCATGTTTTAGAAAGGATAGAAAGAAGGTAAGACTCTTATTGGGGATGAGAGGATTGTTAGTTGGATCTAGAAAGCTGTGAGGCTGTGGGAGGTCAGATTCTAAGGTAGGGTTGGAATAAAGATTAGTAAATAGGAGTAGTGTGTAAAAGAATAGAGACAAACCCCACAATAGTATAGTTCAGGAAATTGCAAAGTGGGCTGAGATTAGGTAGGGGTATTGAGTAGTATTTACAATTGTATGAACTAGGTCTTATTAACAGTAATAGTAAAGCAACAGTCTTGTGGTAGAATCAATGAGATCTAGTTAACAAGAATAGGGAGTATAGAACCTTGAGAGGTGTATTAATGGAACACAAATGAACGATAGTAAATTATCAACACATTGTGACTGAGATACCCGGGGGAACCTATCAAATGACAGTATAACCAGCCAAGCAAAGAAGATTATACAGAAAGAAAAAGAATACCAAAATACTATTAAAATAAAAAAGTAAAAAAAGTGAGAGATAGTACAAATTTACAGTAACTTGCAAGATCAAAAAAAAAAGGAAAAAAGCAGAAGATGGAGTGTAGGAGAGATAAATTTGGAGTGGGAGGAATAATACTAGGATGAATGGAAGAGAAACATAAGGGATTGAGAGATATAAAAATAATAAGAATTGAAAAATATAATGTCACTTAAAACACAAGATAAAATCAATGAATCAACAACAGCCACAAAAACCAAACCAAACCAAACCAAACCAAACAAAAAAAACCTCTTGTTGGTTTCTAACTGGCCAGACCAGTTTTTCTGATCTTGCTGGCTTCAGCTGGCTGAGGGACCTTTGAAATGCTTATCACTCTTCCCAGCCAAATCTCAGCAAGTCTCTCAGGTACCCTGGGTGCTCCCGAGCACACTTACTCTCTGGAGCTCACTGCCGAGTTCTTCCGGACTCCGGGATCCCTGCAGGGTTCCAGCTCTATGATCTCAGGAGGTATCCTTGACATATTTGGATTCACTGTGCCCTCTCTGGGAATTGTAAAAGGGCACGCCCATCCACCAAATTTTTGAGTTTCGGGCTCTAGGAATGCCCTAAGCGCCACATCCCTTCAGGGTTCACTGCGCAAGAGTCAGGATTCCCGATGGGGCTTGCGCTTCCACAGTTCAGCACCACAGGCTCCAGAAACCTGAGAACACCCGCGCCCTTTCCTGGAACGGGGCTGTGATCTCTGGGTTTTCCACCGATCCACATTCCTACCAGGCTAGGGGTGTGGGCGCTCTTCCAGGGCGCCCCTGGTCCTGCTGGCTGGAGGTACTCACATCTCCCACGGCTCTGGGTGGGTGTTCACAGACGCTGGGTGATTTTTTTCCCCTCAGTCCAGCTGGACTCTCTGTGCCTTCAAGCAACAAGTTCACCCTTGGTGTTGCTCAACCCCCATATTCGGGGAGGGAGCAGTGACTCCCCTCTCCCAGGAGCCCTGAGGCAGACCCAGGAGCACCGGGCCTGGGGACTGCAATCCCCTGGTCCCTGCACTGATCCCTGGGTCCCTTTTGTCCTGAAGCAGTCTCCTTACCATCTGGTTTTTCAATGATCACAATAATTTTTGATGTCCTGCTTTCAAAAATGATTCAGTAACCTAGGCCACTTGCTCTGTTTCTCCACCGATCTGTGAGTTTCCTTCCTCTTCACAGAAGCCGAGAAACCCTCTGCCTAGAGTAAAGCCGCCATCTTTTTTCTTCCCATTAGTTAACTTTTTAAAAATCTTTTATTAAAAAGAAAGAAAAATAACTCTTAAGGGTAATTTTAGCAGCTCAGGCAGCCTTGATAACAGAAGGGACCAAAGTAGTAGTTTGGAAACTCATCTGCACATTAGAATTGGCCAGGGAATAACTTTGAAAACCACGAAGCCTTGGCTGCACCCCAGACCTGTGAAGTTAGTCCCTCTGGCCTAAATAAATAAAATCTTAAAAAAAAGACATTAATTGAGAACAATCGATGTTATACCATGTGGGAGATAGCTGACATAGTCAAAATATCCAAATCAATAAAGTTATTGGTGAAGATAAAAAAATGTGATTTTTATTTTATGGGAAAAAAACCATACAGGCTTTTTGGCCAACACAATACATTCTAGATATTAGTATCTATGCTGCAAATATCTTTTCATAGTGTATGGCTTTTCTTATTTATTTATGGCACATAGGAGATTCAATTTTATTAAAGTCAAATTTGTCAATCTTTTTGGTTTGTACAGTTGGTGTCATACTTAAGACCTATGTCCTTACCCCAAATTGTAAAAAAAATTCTGTGTTTTCTTCTAACAGATTTGTAGTTTTCTTTTTTCACATTTGTGAATAATGTATACCTGGAATTTTATTTTTGCATATGACATGAGGTCTGAATCCAGTTTTTTAAATATAAACAATCAATTTCTCCAGCAGTATTTACTGAATTGTTCATCATTTCTGTACTGATTGGTACTGCCATCTTTCATATATTGTTTTCCTAAAACCACAAGTCTGTTTTGGGATTCTCTGTTCTGCTCAATTGGTCTCTTTTGCTAATTGTGTGTTGATATTATACCTATAGTTTCATTGTAAGCCTTGAGCTGGTAAGGCCTGTCCTTCACTTTGTTCTTTTCCAAAATTATTTTAATCTTCTAAATTTTAGAATCAGCTTGTCAAGTTAAAACAACAACAACAACAACAACAATAAAGAGCAAAACAGCATGGGAATTTCGGTTGGGAGTGTATTGAACTTACAGGTTAATTTGAGGAAAACTGACATCTCTATGCTTCAGCTTCTGTGCATAGACATGGTATAGCTCTACACATACTGAGGTCCTTTAAAATGCCCAATGGAATAGTGATATTGAAATGTGGTCTGCATAGTTGCAACATTAGAATCACTTGGTTAGAAATGCAGGTTCTCCAGCCCTTCCCAGACTCAATGAGCCATAGTCTCCAATAGAGGATCCACACAATATCGTGATAGAGAGGAGACTGCTGTGGGGGAGAGGGTGGACCTGTGTGGCCTTTTTTAACCCCATCAGGCAATGGTTTCTCAGAGGACTGTCACATAGACTTCTTTTGGACCTGCATATTGAGGATCTATAAAACATAGTCCCTGTGCTCCCTTAGAGAACCACTCCTGAAATCCCAAACTGGAAAAGTTGTCTGTAATTTACTGTTGTTTTGCACCATTCATTTCCTTTGTAACATACATGAAAAACCTCAATCAAATCATTATTTATGCTTTGTGTTTATTTATTGTCTGAGTTCCCTTTAGGCAGTCATGAAGTAGCACCTTTTGTAGTTTCATTTACCACTGGTGGTTTATGGAAGGCTCCCAGTGAATGATTACAGAGTGGATAGATGCATGAGAGGAGGGAAGGCAGGCAGGCAATATTTTCTTGAAAATACTATGTAAAAAGAGTCAAACTGGGCTCTGGTAAGAAGTCATCTTGTCACTCAGCTCTCCAGTGACAGCACTGATTAGTTCCAAGATCCCTTTACAATATCTATACTGTACCTTTTTGCCTGTGACTTTGATCATTCAAGATGAAAGTCCATGGGAGAATGAACCCGTGGTTCTAGTTTTGTATTCATATTGTATCTATGTCATCTACCCAGTGTTGAATTCTATATCCAAAAAGTGCTCCAATGCTGGTGTGACAACTCACCCCTTCAAAGGATGCTTTCATTGGACAGCTCTAATTCATCTTTTCCCCAGAGAAGAGTTTGGAATGTAGAGAGTCTGGGAGATGTGTATAGCATCCTATGAAAAACAATTTGGGGCCATGTAAATTTGAGAAGGTTGAAAGCTATGCCCTTCAGTAAGAACATCTGTTATTTTTGATTAATCCAAATTCCCATATGTATTTTCCAATGAAATCATGTGGAATCTTTCCCC
The DNA here is from genome assembly GCF_019186645.2 of Phyllostomus hastatus. NCBI lineage: Eukaryota > Metazoa > Chordata > Mammalia > Chiroptera > Phyllostomidae > Phyllostomus > Phyllostomus hastatus. Next base: position 4,406,367 of record NW_025333643.1, on the reverse strand, counting down.
TCCCCTCACACCCTGAATGCTGGCATTACACTAAACACAGTCTGACAAATACTTTGCTAGGAGGAAGTTCTTCCTTAAATTCAGGTGACAGTTGACTTCTGGAGCTTTGGGAAGAACAGGCCTTATATCTTTCTTATGTACAGCCCCTTAAGTATTGGATCAGACTTCCTCAAAACGTTTCTTCTCCTGTTCTGTGTGCTGTTTCCCTGAGTGGCTGGCTCACAGATACCCCACCTCTGTCACATCTTCTGTGGGCTCCTTTTGTCTTTTTTTTCACTTCCTCTAACTGTGGGACCCCATTCCGGGCCACACTGCTTGGTCAGAGTAGACTGCATTGGCTGTCTGCATGTTCATTCATTTGGCAAATTTCTGGGCTCCTGGGGCATGTGGGAAGGACACTGTACATTTTTGAAGGAGGTGGAAGTGTAAGATGAGATTCTAGTCCTCTAGAAACAGAGGTTAGACAAGCCTGCACAGATTTCCATAAAATCCTTTACGAGGTGCTGCTTCCCTGCCCATGGCCAGCCATGGCTTCACCTAGACCTTAGGTACCTGGCCCCTTCCATTCCCCTTCTTGAAGGTCCATTTTCCTTTTCCGGGTATAATTAAAATTACTGGTTTAGCCAGTGAATCAGTCCTGGATTCTAGCTTGGGCAGGAGGCCTTTTGGAGTAGAGGTGGTCTATCTTCCTAATTTCAGATTTGAAAATTAGGCCATCTTGATTTCCCTTATTATCTCATTATGCATCTGGTATCCATGCATTTATCTAAATGTTTGCAGTTATAAATTTTGAGTCTGTGTCCTCTGGTGGGATTGAGTGCTATTATGTATGGTACCAGCATTGTAACATCAGATGGGCTTTGGTCTGTTTTCACTTCCCTTTCTCAGGCCCTTGAATCCCTTTAGTCAAGGGTTTTGTGAGCAAGTTCACATTCACTATGTATACAGTTGAAATCACTTTTGTATGGTGTCTATTCAACAAATTTTATTGAGCACATATTGTGTGCTTGGCCTGAATTAAGCTTGAAGGAGTATTCAATTCCATATCTTTGTTCAAAATGTTTGTGCACATTGGAGGAGCTTTTGAAAATTTGTTTATTTCTAGATCACATGACCACTTGAATTGATTTTCTTTGGATGTGAAACTGGGGAGGCAGAGGAGCAGGAGTGAAACCCTGCTGGTCCCTGCCTTTCTCTGACTCCCCTACCCACTGCCCACTTTCTTCCTCTGCACTGGCCTTCTTTCTGTCCTTTGTCTGTACTGTGCTTGTCCCAGCCTCCATCTCAGGCTTTTGTTCCCTTTGTTTAGAAGATTCCTCCCCAGATCTTTGTGTGGCTGGCTCCTTATCATTGAGCCTTAATCAGATGTCATTTGGGAAGTCCTCCCTGATGTTCAGCTGAATCAGCACCTGTCCCTTTAAACCCACATCACTCTGTTTTATTGTCTTCATAGTACTTATCTGAAATCCTCACGTCTTCATTTACCTGTTTTCTTTCTCCCTCCATTAGAGTGTAAAGCCCCATGCCACCAAGGACTATTCTGTTTTATTCACTATGATCTTGCCAGCACATTCTAGGTGCTCAATAAATAGTAGTTTAAATGGACGAGTGGAAGAATGAATAAATGAATGAACGTTTCTTAACCCCTTGGCATTTAAGTTTTCTTGACTATAGATTGTAAATGATGACAGCATCTACCTGTAAGGTTGAGGTGAGGATTAAAGAAGTCCTCACTGGTACCAAGCCCAGCACAGCTTAAACCTTTTGGGAAGACTCTAAAGGCAGAAAGAGAATGTTCATGATGGACCCTACCATTTGTGGGATGGGGGTTAGCCTTATTCCCTACCTTGCCAACCTCTTCAGATTGCTGTGAGGATGAAAGGAGAAAATGTGTAGTAAGAATTTTAATGGGTTGTACGTGGGGTACCCAAGTATGGAGGCTCAGTGCCTTGTTCAGCCCCTACCTCTGTCAGGGCAGATTCATGGCTGAGTCTTATGCAGAGTTGGCCTATGTGCTGACCACAGGGTCGGAAGTTGTCCCCCAGACCCTTTCCCTAAGCCAAGACCCAAGACTGTGTGACACTGTCTACTTCTGCTAGTTTAGATTGCCCCACCCCCAATATATCACCCTATTCATAGCCACAGCGTGACTTCAGCCAACAAGTTCTGGAGCTCAGTGTAAGTCATGCTTCCTCCACTCACCCAGTGCACAACCCTGGGCAGCTTAGATAGCCTCCCTGAGCCTCTGTCTGGTCCTCTGAAAATGTGATGGTCATAGGACCTAACTCTCAGGGTTGCCAAGAGCATCAGATGAGACCTATATGCCTTGCATGTGGTACATTTTTAGTATATGGTAGCTAATTTTACAAGGAAAACTTTATTCAGGTCTTTGAGCATCTACATGAGTACTTCTCAACATTCTTAAGGAAGGCCCAGCCAGGTCTGTTTGCCTCTCACGGTGGACCTAGAGAACTCTCTTAGTGTATTTTCTTCCCTTGAATGTTCTTTCAACATTTTTTGAGCACTTAGTGCATTCTGAGCACCTTATCAGTAGCCGGGAAGATGAGGGAGGTGCATTCTGTTCCTGAAGTAGCATACAGCCTGGTGGGGAAAGCTGGATGTAAAAAACTAAAATAAATAAATAGTTTTTGAAATATAAGGCAACATTATTTGTATGATACTTGCATGGAGCCAAGATGAGGAAGCCCAGATGTCTGAGCTTTGATGAAGGCTTCATGCAGTTGACAGTGTTTAGCTGGGTTTTGCAGGATGGATAGAAGTTCATGTGATCAATGATGGAGTGAATGAGAAGCATGCCAGGTAGAGAAAACAGCATAGACCAGCTCAGAAGAGCTAAAGTTGTTTGTTGAGATTTACCTGCAGTGCTACTGCCTCTAGATCCTGAGGAATGGTGGAGAACTTTGCTGAGGAGGGAGACAGGAGCTAGAGTTTCTGGTCAGTCACAAATCTTTATTGAGCACCTACTATATGTCAAGCATCATTGTAGATTCTGGGATACAATGTGAATAAAACAGATTCGCCCTGGTGAAGCTGACAACACAGACAAACCAAATAAGCAGAAAGCATTAGGTTGACTTGGGATTGGTCTCCTGAAGAAAAAGCAAAAATGGAGTAAAAAGTGTCACATGGTCAGGGAGGGCCTCTCTGGAGAGGTGGCATTTGAGCAGGGACCTGAGGAAATAAGGGATCCAGCCACACAGATATCAGGGACAAACTCTGAGGCTGAGAGAGCAGGAAGGACAATGACCCTGAAGTGGGAGGATGTTTGGGGACTAGCAGGCAGCCAGTGGGCCTGGAGCCAGGCATGAAGGACCTTGGTATTTTTTAAAAGGCTTGAAATGATCCTGTGGGATGCCTTCAGAGGCTGTAGCGTCTGTGGAGTAATATGATTAGGTCTGGGCATAAGGCATCCCCAGGCTGTCAGAGGGGCAGGGGCAGGGATAGTGGGGTACTTGCTTCATCCAGATACCTGAAGCGGAGATGTCTTCCTGGAGAGAAGGGAGGTTATGTGGGGAGTGGTGCCCTTACCTACTGGAGAAGATGGGCAGAATCAATCTTGTAAGGACAATGGTAATTCTGCTTGGCCATGCTATGTACCAAGGTGAGAAAAGAACTGTCCCTCTGATCTCTTAATGCCTTTGCAGCTACCCACATGCACTAGGATATCTCTATCTACACACTTCCTCGGTGGGCTTTTCCTGAGAAGGGACGATGGGAGGCTCCCTCTGAATGTGCAAACTCTCATGGCTTTTAGATATCAGTAGACATCTTCTTATCAATAACCCTCAGGACCTGGGCTGCACATATGCTTTGTCTCCCAAAATCCACTTCTGAAACTATTCTACAGGCGTGACCACACTAGTTATGAACAGCTTGTTGATGGTAACACTGTTTGTGATCATTAACAAAAAAAGACACATGTAATATGTTCTTAAATATGATGCTGATTAGATAAACTATGGTATATTCCTGCAACAGCTGCTAAAAAGGAATTAGGCAGAAAAGGTATTGATATAGAAAATATCTCTAGGATAAAATTAAGTGAAAAGGCAAGTATAGAATGTTGACTATAATATTGTGTATATAAAAATACATGTATATGCCTTATTCCCATAGAATGTTTCTGGAGAGATACATGAGAAACTATTAACTTTGGTGATCACCTGAGAATGGGATGGGGGGAGTAGAAAGAGAGTTTTACTTTTAGCTTTATACTTTTTTGTACTATTTGAATTTTTAAAAATTAAAAACCAGGAACATGATTATTTGATACTAACAAAAAATAGGAACCATGGGGTCTCTGAATAAGTTGTCATTGATTATAATGATCCTCCTATGTGAGTGACAAATACCATTTACAGCTCTGGTTTCACCTTAGTAATCATTATTTATTTTACAAATTATTTTTGTTAACATTAATTTACTTAGTTTTTTAACCAGCCTTTTGAGATAAAGAGGAAAAAAATCTCCATTTTCCCATTATTCGAATGTAATTTTGGAGAAGTGAGGGATTGCACCCAATATACTCAGAACACAAAGCCAGCCTCCTTGGCTCCCACTGCCCCTCAGGCAGCCACAGTTTCCCCAGAAGGCCCTGCTCTCTGGGGCTGCTTCTCCTTGTATGTGCTGCCAGGAACGGACAGAGGAGCTTGCATCTCAGAGAGGCTTCTTCTTGCTTAATCCTCCCCACCAAGGAAGCACCAGGTCCTGATTAAGGGAGAACGGAGAGGAGGTCCAGCTGAGGATGTAGATGGCTCTGCCACAACAGAGATTCATTGCAAGGGAATGGGCCTGGGCAGCCCCTTAGAGCTCTCAGGATGTGCACCAAAGCAGGTCCGAATTAGCACTTTGTTGCCTGAGCAGGGTGTTGTGTCATTTTTATTTTGTTTAATATTTAACTGATTGCAAAAATTGTGAATGTTGTAAACAATTAAAATACAACAGATATATAAATGTGATATGTTTGTGTTTCAGATTATGCAGTAGTCCCCCTTTATCTGTGGTTTTGCTTTCCATGATTTCAGTTACCCATATCAGGCATGGTCTGAAAATATTAAATGGAAAATTCCAGAAATGACAACTTATAAGTTTTAAATTGTACACTATTCTGGGTAGCATCATGAAATCTTGTGTGATCCTGTTCTCTACTGCCCAGGACATGAATCATCTCTTTGTCCAGTGTATCCACACTGTAACGCTCCCTGCCCACTAGTCACTTTCTAGCTGTCTCAGTTGTCAGATCGATTGTCTCAGCATTGCAGTGAACACAATGAACCCCTACTATGGGGGTTACTTGTGTTCAAGTAACCCCTATAGCAGCCTAACACCACATCCCAGTGCCTGCGTCATTCACCTCATCTCATCATGTAGGCATTGCATCATCTCACATCATCACAATAAGGATTAGTGTAGTACAATAATACATTTTGAGAGAAACATTTATATAACTTCTGACAGTGTATTGTAGTTATGTTTTATTATTAGTTATTGTTAATGTCTTACCATGCCTGATTTATAAATTAATCTTTATCATAGATATGTATATATAGAAAAAAACATAGTACGAGTAGGTTTGCTGCTATCCATGATTTCAGGCAGTCATTGAGTGTTTCAGAATGTATTCTCTGTAAATAGGAGGGGCTATTATATTTCACTTATAAATGTGTCTTAATCTGTTCAGGCCACTATAACAAAATACCATTGACTAGGTGCTTAAACAACAAAGTTGTTCAAAATCAAGTTCAAAATCAAGGTGCTGACAGGTTCCCTGTCTGATGAGGACTCATTTCCTGGTTCACAGAAGGCTGTCTTCTCACTGTGTCCTCTTGTAACAGAAGGGACAAAGAAACTCTCTGGGATCCCTTTTATAAAGGCACTAATCCCATTCATGAGGGCTCCACCCTCATGACCTAAGCACCTCCCAAAGGCCTTACCTCCTAACACCATCACTTGGGGGTTAGGATTTCAACCAATGAATTTTGGGAGGACATAAACATTCACTGTATTGCAGAATGTTCCCCACTCCCTGCCCACCTCCTAAGAGATGAACTCTATTAACAATTGATAGTCTTTTTCTGCCACTATTTTCCTGTGTATTTAATATCATTCTTCTTATTTTGCTATAGTGACATCACATCATTTATGCCCTGGGTGGGTGAATTAAATGAAGTAATGTTCTTACAGGACTGTGCTCAGGGCCAGGGTATACAGTGGGTGCTTAGTAACAAAGTGTGACTTTGTTTTCATTACTACACCCATCAGGACATAAAAGGAATCTCAGACAAAACTCTCTGGTTCAGTAAATCACTGCTTGCATTATTTAGTGTAAGACATCCATATTTGTTGGAGGGTGCTAATCAAAAATGAATAATAATAGATCACAGCTCTTTAGCACTTACTAGTCCCAATTACTGCTATTCCTACTGTTCCCATTTCACAAAGAAAGTGAGTCACAGAGAGATTTGAGTAATAAGCCCAAGGCTAATCAGCGGAAACAATGGATTCTGAGGCGGGAGAGAAGTTAAGTGACTTGTTCAAAGTGCCTCTCTTGGTGAGTGAGAGCCAGACTTGGTCTGAGAGCAGGCCTCTCAGATCCCCGCCTGCCTCTCTCTGCCCTTCCACACTCCTACTGCTTTCTGAAATGCTCTCTCTCCACTGTCTCTGATATGCTATCAGCTATCTGTCTTATCTTGGGCAGAATCTGACTGGTGTGTCCCTCCTCTCTACATGGACCTAGGCTCTGGAAGGAAGACTGTTTCAGCAGATGGGGAGGTATAATTGGTGGAGGAAGGGTGGGAAGGAAAAACTAATGGGGAATAACTGAAGACAGGGCTCCAGTGCCTAACAAAAACAAAACAACTGTTGGGTTGTGTTTTCTCTGGGTTTCAAGGGGTTCCTTTAGGAAATTACTTGAACCATGCTTTTAAAAGAAGTCTGTGCCTTCCAGCTGAGCCAGGTGTTGAGTGTGAGACCTGTAGACTCTGGTCTGCTAGGATGACAGATGTAAACTGAAGCTGGCCTCTGGAGTGTACAGCTGATGGCCCTGCAGCTGGTAGCACAGGTGTTAGTGAATGACTTTATTTTAGGCTTGGGCACAGAATAACTCAGAAGAGGCTGTTACAAAATTCTAGTGCATTATCTCTATTTTAGATGATTTTTAACAAAACCATGAGAAAGTATGTAAAACTCCCCAGATTTTCTCTCTTGCGCTCATTCTCTTTCTCACACACACACTCACACTCACCTCTGCTCCATGCTTTCCCTGGAAGTCCAGGATGGGGAAGAAGCACCAGACCTGGGGCATGGATGGCCCCACTTAGCAGTGGAGACCCTGCATATAATTCTGAGCTTTTGTGTCCTCACGGATGAAATGTGTGTACCTCTCCCACCCTTCAAGTGCCGTCAGTATGAAGTGATGGTGGCAGGTGGGAAGTAACTTGTCAACTTTAGTTCCTCTCACTACTGCATCTTGCTCATCCTGAGCCCATCCACCCTCCCCACACCACAGCTGAGGTGGATACGGTAACATTCAGAGAGCAGAGGTCTCCTGGTGGGATACATGGAAGCTGGCAGCAGACCCCACTCCCCACTCTAGACTTCCTCTCCCTGGGCTTCTCCTGATGGCACCTGTACCTTTCTTGCTCACTGTCCTTCTGTGGCAAGCAGTGGCTCTTTGCCAGCCTTAACACAGAACATCTCAGGGGGGTCAAAGGGAGTTTACAGTGGCATGTGAGGCAAGTCTGCTATACTTGGGAGCTTGTGAGGCTGGGAAGCCTTGGGCAGCACTTTTGGGCTGTGCTGATGGAGAGAAAGGGTCAGGCATCTGAGGGTCCTGGGACCCCAGCTGTGGGGCAATAGGGCCCTATCCTCTGTATGGGACCCGTGTCCCACAAGTGTAAATGGACTACCGTACAAACCCATGGTGGAGTCCCACAGGCTGTGACAGCTTTTCTATTTCTCAGCCTGCCCCTCTGTACTTGCCTCCAGACCTACAGAACTTCTGTTCACATCTCCCTACAAGGCCCGAGTTTAGAGGCTTTCCCCTGTGTTCCGATGCTCTCACAGTCCCCACTTCTAGACATACTCTCTTCTCATTGCCTCCTACTTCCCAGATCTCACCCTCCAGCCACAGAGGGCCGAAACAGACATTGAACTTAGGGTCAGGAGACTATGGTGCCATGTCAGGCTCTGCAACTTACTAGTTTGTGATCCAAGGCAAAGTACATATTACTTGGAGCCTCAGTTTCTTCAGAACAATGGGAGTAGAACAAGATGACATGCACAAGAGTGCCTGGTGCTCTCTTCCGAAGTGCGTGTTCTGCGCAATGTTAGGAAGTAGTGCTTTGGAAAGGCATATGCTGGGTGAAGGGCACTGCCTTCTTAACTAATTCTGAGGTATAATTTACATACTGTAAACTGCATCCCTTTTTAGTGCACAAATCAATGATTTTGAGTAAATTTGCCAAGTGTGAAACCATCACCACAATACAAGTTAGGACATTTCCCTCACCTTAATCAGATCTCTCATGCATATTTACAGTCAATCTCTCTTCCTACCTCCCGGTGGCCACTCATTCACTTCTCTTCCCTGTGGATTTGCCTACTCTGGACATTGTGTATAATTGGAATCGTGCAATGTGTGGTCCTTTGTCACTGTCTTCTTTCACTTAGTGTAATGTTTTTAAGGCTCACCCATGTTATAGCATGTATCACTAATTCATTCCTTTTTGTGGCTAAATACTATTCCATTGTATCATGTACTACATTTTGTTTGTCTATTTATCCTTCAGGTGATAGAGAGTTGGGTAGTTTTCAGTTTGGAGCTATTACAAATAAACTAGGAGTGAAATTGCTGAGCTTTATGTTTAACTTTTTAGGAAACTACCAACTGTTTTCCCAACATGGCTAAACCATTTTATATTCCTACCCATACTGCATGAGAGTTCTATTCCTCCACATCCTTGAGGACATTTGTTATTATCTGTCTTTTGGATTGTATTCATCCTAGTGGGTGTGAAGCAGTACCACATTGTAGTTTAATGGGGAATACTTCTAAGTAGATTTGGGAAACATTAGGTCACACAAAGCTTTAGAGGTGTCTTTATTTCAAAACTTTTGAGACTTTAATATTCTAATGAGCACTGAGACGCTTTAAGGAGGGCTATAGTATACAGCATTTTCTCAAATGAGGTCCCAGTGTGACCTGGGAACTCAGGGTGTCTTGAAGGATTAATGTTCTTTGGGAAGCATTTGACTAGAGCAGGGGTCAGGAGACAACCAGCCAAATCCCATCTGCTGCCTGTTTCTGTAAATAAAGATTTATTGAAAGACTGCCATATTCATTCTTTCATTTACAAATGGTCTATAGAGGCTTTCACAATGTAAGGATACAGTTGGATAGTTGGGACAGAGACCACAGGACTTACAAAGCCTAAAATATTTGCCTTCTGGCCCTTTACAGAAAAAAGTTAGCTGACCCCTGACCTAGCTAGTGCCTGGTGCACAGCAGATGCTCATTTAACCTTTAGATGGGAGGAGGAACTTGTCCCAAGGGTACGAGTGGGGACTTAGGAAACATTTGTAAGGGTTTATATTATTTGAGCTGGTACTTGAAGGACAGATAGAATTTTGAAAGCTTGGGGGAACTGAGAAGGACATTCCTGCCAGAGAGAACAGTGGAAATGAATTCTGGAAAGTGAAAAAGTGCAGGGTGTGTTTGGGGACTAGTGGGAACTTTTATATGGGCAGTTGAAGAAATTAGAGCCTTAGCTGTATAACCTCTGGCCAACTTAGGGCCTTAATTATATCCCCTGAATGACGTGTTCCTGTTTCATCTTCCCCAAGTTGGGGCAGTGGGCCCAGGCTATTCCTGAGAAGTTGAACAGAAGTGGCTTCAGGTTCTGCCTCTGAGTATATTACTTCCCTAAGCCACAGTTTTTCCATCTATAAAGTGGAATAATAGTTGCACTCATGTCAGGAGTAAGCATGAAGGAAATGTAAAGTGTTGCCATCCATGTTGTTACCTTTATACTCTCCGGTAGTAAACTCAGGGTAGAACACACCTGCTTTACTCATCACTGTGGCTCTGGTCCTTAGGGTCCTCAGCATGGAGTTAGTACCCTGGAATTATCTACTGAATGAATGCATGATGCAGAGGGCTTGATTTCTTGCCTAGGAGGGTCCTTGGCCTGAGTCTGCACTGGTTTAGGGCCTCAGCTGTGGGCTTTGCAGGAGCTGGCCCCACACATGGGGAGAGTTGGGGGCCTTTACTTCTTTATTCCCAGGCAAGTAAGCAGAACTCTGAAGGCGGAAGGATTGTGAGGGGCAGAGGGGGCGTTTCGGGGGTGGGGGGAGCGCCGGGAAGGCACATTTGTTTTGGAGATGGGCCTTTTGTTTGTTTGTTTGTTGCTTTGGGAGACCAGAAAGGAAGACAGAGCAAGGCTATTTATAGCCTAGCTCCTCAGTGCCAGCTTTTAGGGCGGTCTCTGCGTCCCTGGCAGTACTTTCTCTGTGGCAGGTTAAAGAAAGGTGATGTGTTTGCCGGCTCCGTGCTAGACATTAAGATGAGGGCTTCCTCAGGCCCCGCTGGGAGCTGTTCCCACAGGGCCTCTCCCAGGCTCTCTGTGGTGGCAGCTGGTGGTGGCAGCTTGGTGGGGGGAGGGTGCTGCACCATCTCTGCTTCTTCTGGTCAGACCACCCCTGGCTCTGGAAGCTGAAGTGTCTGGAAGTGAAGCTCCAGGTGTGAGGCTATTTCCTTCCCTCCAAATTCAGTCCCTCTGTGTGTAGGAGAGACAGGGAAGGGGAAGGTGATACTCAAGGAATAAGAGAGGGCTTGAGCCCCTTGCATCCTGTCACTGGGATCCATTTCTGGCGAGGCAGTGGGTGTTTGGGCATCAGAAGAACCTGGTTTCAAGCCCCAGTTGGTCAAGTTGCTTTACCTATCTGGGCCTCAGTTTCCCCACCTGTAAAATGAGTATAATAATGCCTTCATAATGGAACTGAATGCCATGAGAAGTGAGGGCTCTCAGGTGGCACCTGTCACTGTCCCTTCCACTTCCAGCAACTTGTTTCTTCCTCTGAGTCTGTTGATATGGACAGAGCTTGCTTTTAAACTCACTTCTTGGTTTCCCCAACTCTTTGCCTCCAGTTCCTATAGAAATGTCTCTACCTGTGGATTCTTTTCCTTCTTTCATCTCTGGAACTTCTACCCCCTTCTTCCTCTCTTATCCCCCATTCCCTCCTATGATCAAAACTTATCCCTTCCTCTCTTCTCTTTTCTATTTACTATCCCAGTCTCACCAATCTGAAAACAAAACAAATATAAGTAAGACAGCTCTTGTTCCCTGTGGCCCCTTTAGGTACCACATCATCTCTGGTCCCTTAGAGCCCAACTTCCCAAGAGAGCCACCTTATCGGGCACTCACCTCCCGTCTTCTCACAACATAATCTGAAGTCTTTCCCCACCTGGGGGACAGCTGTCCTTGCCTTACCTACCCCTCCTGGTCCCAAATCTCACAGCCACTCTCACTCTCACCAGGCTTCCACAGCACTTGGCAGATGGGCTACTTCCCTGTCTGGAATGCCCTCCCCTTCTCCCTCTGTGTTATGGAACGCCACCATATCTGGTTGCTCCCTGCCTTTCTGCTCACCCTTCCCCACCTCCTTCAAAGCCTCCTCCCTCCCTCTCTCTGCTCTGTAGATGTCAGGGTTCCTGAGTCTCTGCTGTAGACCCTTTCCCTCCCCTTCTCCAGCACTCCCCAGGCAGCCTCGTGCTCTCCCAGGACACTGATCTCCTCCCTGCTTCGCTTTTCTGAGTTTTGCATCTGGAGAACCATTTGCCTTGGAGCATTGCAGCTCCCTGAGTGTCCCACAAGCACTTCAAAATCATCTTATCTAAAAGACTGATTCTTCATTTCCTCTTCAACCCCACTGGACAGTTCACTCTTGCTCAGCTAATGACTTGCCATCCACTAAGTACAAACCTTGGTATCAGCCTCTACCTCTCTCTTTCCTGCTGTCTGCCAGCTTGTACCTCTGCTGCTCTCAAACCCATCAGTTCCCCTCCAGGGCCATTCCCCTACCTTAGTCCAGACCCTCCCTATTTCTTGTCCAAATTCAGACAGAATTCTCTGTACTAGGCACCTTGCTTCATTCCACCCTAATCATACATTCTTGCCACTGCAGCTAGATAGTGTTCTGAAGCATGCACCTGATGGGTTCTCATCCCTGTTTAAGATCCTTCCATCACTCTTAAGATGAAGCCCCACCTCCTCAGTTAGACTCATAGTCCATCCCTTGCTCACCACTCCAGTCATGTCCTCACCTCCATCACTTCCCCTGGCTTCTGCTGCACTGACCTGCCACGCCATGTCCTGCCCTGGCCTCACTGAGCTTTCATTTCAGCCTGCTTGTTTTTGCCCTCAGTAGCCTTTCTGCCCCCAAATGTCCTCTTTCTTCTTTGCTAACTCTCCTTTGCTAACTACCCTTCAGGCAGGACCCACCTCCACCTCTACATCCTGATGTTGGCTGGATCCCCAGTAAGGGTCCCCTGCTTTTCTCTGTCATAACCCTCTCCACACCCTGCTCTATTAACTCGTCAGCCTTCCTCATTAGACCACAAGCTGTTAAGGGGCCCCTGGGCATAGCTCAGGAGCTGGCACACTGAAGACACTTTAATAAGTATTTCTTGTATAAATTAATAAAGGACACATACAGTATACTTTTTTTTTACCTGACACACAAAGACATGGAAGATAGCTTTGGGGCATACATTTACCTTAGCTCTAATTTATGAAGAAGAGAAGAAGTGGTGATTTTAGTGTTATAGGAGAATCTAGAAGTTAACATTGTGACTGAAAGTGTGGACTCTAGAATCCGGATCCCTGGGTTCAATTTATAGCCTTAACTTGCTCGTGGTATGACTCTGGGCAAGTTATTAACCTCTTTGTACCTCAGTTTTTCCATCTTTGAAATGATGATGGTAATGGTACCTACTTGAAGGATTGTTGAGATGGTTAGATGAGTTCATACTTGAAAATCTGTAGAAGGGAGGTATCACCATTCCTATTTTACAGATGAGGAAGCTGAGGCTCAGAGACATGATGTCCCCTACACAAAGTCACACAGCTGGGAAGTAGCAGCACTGGAATTTGAGCCCATCATCCCATGTCTGTATGTGCCAAGGGCTGGAGAAGCACAGGCATTATATCTCCAACCTCTGAGATTTCAGCCTTTGGGTGGAAATCTTTAGAAATATTGTGCTCTTATGACCTGAAAAAGAATACTTTCTGAAGAATCTGCTTTTGTGCCTGGCTCACAGTACGTGCACAATATTACTTGAGTAAATGAATCCCTTCAAGGTCCCATCTAGTCTTCCACATTTCCCGCTCCCTGGTCAGTATTGGGAGGTCTGGTCCTGTGTCCCTTTTTTTGCCAGGGTGTTGGCAGCAAACTCTTCCTTATTCAGACCTTTCTTCTGTCCCAGCACTTTATGGGGGTGGGTCATTAAGAAAGCTCTTTCCCAGGAAGAGCTGTTCCTTCTCCAAGTCCCCAGAGCTGAGTGCCCAGCCCCCATGCTCTCAAAGGCTGCCCTTGTGGGTTTCAAAACAACCCCACAGCCCTGCAGGCTGAGAACCTGGCCCTCAAGCCCCCTTTCTTTAGAAACCCAAGGTCCATGGCTAGTTAGAGTCAGTGCTGGTGAAACCTGAAGAAAATAGTTTGAGGATGTTTTCAAATAGTGTCTAGTGAAACAAAAGAGCAATTCATTCTGCATAGCTTTTAGTAATCTGCTTCCCATTCTGAGAATTAGATTGTTCAATTAAGCGAGAGGGAGCTGAAGCAGCCTGCATGACTCAAAAGTTTGCAGCATCCAGAATGTGGAATAGAGGGGACCTGAGCCAGCCTACTCCTGGCTAGTCTGCCCTTTCTTTCTCCCTGTCTCTGTGTCTTTTCCAGTTTTCAGTTTTCCTAGTTCAGAAAGCCACTACATCAACAAGAAGGCATGTGCATCCCTGCTAGCTGAAGACCTTGTATAAATGTTTCTTGAAGATAAAATTCAGAGGCTGGAATGGAGTCAGACAGAACACACCCAGGTCCTTTCCATCTGCAGTGGCACACTTTCCTGCTCCGGGTTGTCCCTTCTCATAATGGGCTTTCAGGGCACTTTGGTGTCAGTTTGTAGATGGTGGGTATGTGTTGTCTACAAGGCACTTAATCTGGAGACAAGGTGGTCAGTGAGCCCCCTGAAGTTCCTGCAGAATGTTGGGAGTGGGTAGGTGCATCAGGGTATTTCTTTGGGGAGAAAATAGCTTCTCAAGGGATTCCTGACTCCCTCTCCCAGCTCTTTCCCTATCCCACCTCCCCCAAAACATAAAAGATTGAAAATTATTTTGGTAGAGTTCATAAGTTATTCCTTTCTTGCCGGGAATCTCCTCTTCTGTGATGCCCAAGTCTTACTGTGCTTGAGTAATCCTTGGGGAAATGTGGCAAAATGCAGCTTTCCAGGGGCCACTCCGTAAAGATTAAGACTTCATTGGTTCTGGGATGGGGCCCAGGAATTTTTATCTTTTGGCAAGCATCCCACAAGGATAAGGCTTTGGAGTCTGCTGCTATTTTGTAATAATAGATAATCTTTGGGTTTAACTTAATAAGACCTGTAGTTTTTTAAATGAATTAAAGCCAGAGGCTGCTAAGACATAAGAAGCAAATAAAGTGATTATTGCTATAACTATGTGGCTATCTCCTTTCTTAAATAACTTGTACCTCTTTTGTTTCTGACTTATCTTAGTCAAGTGCAAGATCCATACCATGCATACCTTCTTATCCTCAGTATCTTAGTATTAATGTAATGTCTGGCACAAGTAGTTGCTCAATGAATGCATATTTATGTGGATGTTCCTACTTCTGGCTATAGGTCTGGGAGCTGGTTTCCCTTTGAGTAAATCCATGGCTGCACAGAGCCCAATTTTGTTTGGGGGCCTGCCTGATTTCTACTGTGGGGGTTGGGGCTGGAAGGAGCCTGCAGACCAGTACTAATTGGTGTCATTGAGTAATTAATGCAGAATCAGGCCCCAAGCGGATTCCCAGGGAGACAGACACTGAGGGAGGCTTTCATGCTTGGTGGGTTGGGAGCTGCTTTCTCAAAGGACGTTCCCAGAGCACTGAGGCAACTGGCGTAGTCTGGTAGGGGTGGTTTGGCAGCCAGGATGGAGTTTATGGAGCAAGTTTGGAAGGGGTTTGTGTTGGTGCCATGGTTCTGCACAATATGGAGCGTGGCGAGTTTGACTTTAAAGGAACACAAACTCCAGGAGTGGGTTCTGGGCGCCAGACCTGTGTCATCTCTGAAGAATGGATGGGTTCTGAGGGATGGCTATAGCTGGAGGCATTGCTTCAGTGCACCTAGGGGTCTTCTCTCTCCTGTAGCCTGGGCCTTCTGGGACACCCTTACCCCTTGGCATGCTACTGAAGGTTCCTGATGATACTTCTGTCTATTTTTTCTGCTTTTCCCTCTGATCCCTGTTCTCCAGCATTCCCCAAATGTTCCATGCTCATTTTTTGGCCTTTGATTATGCTATTTCCTTGACCTAAAATAATCTTGACTCCTCTCTCTCCTGGCTAAATTCCATCATCTTTCACAGTAGCCTCAAATATTACTTCTTCTAGGAAGCTTTCCCTGGCCCCCTGTAGCAGTCAAGATAGGTTGGTTTATGCTACAGTAACAAACACCCCCCAAGATCTCAGTAGCTTAAAACAACAGAGTTCATTTCTTGTTCACCCAACACTCTGACACAGGGTGGCAGAAAGGTTCAAGTAGTCCCTCGGGCTTCTAGAGGCTCATCTTAACATGCTTCTACTGTGACAGCAACGGTAGTGAAAAGGGGGCATGGTGAACCACACTACCTGTCTCTGAAAGCTTCTGTCTGAAGTGACATAGGTGCCATTGGCCAGAGCAAGTCCAGTGGCCTCCCTTGAGATCAGCAGGCCAGGTTGTGTGATCTCTGCTGAGGGAGGGACCTGAGTGTTTATGGACAGTCCTGTGGTCTCCTAGTACCCTGAGGTAGGCTAGAGGTGTCTTGGTCAAACCAAAGGCCCTGTGCTTCTCCCATCATATCCTTACTATGTTGCACCATAAACTGCCTGCTAACCGGGCTTCTATGAAGGCAGGGGTCTGGGTCTTGCTCCTTTAAGAGGCTCCCACACCCATCCCTGGGTTTGACTGAGAAGGTGCTGGGTTAATGGTGGGTGGTGAGTAAAGAAATGAGCCAACTGTCCCTTCCTCTCTGCAGCACTAGTTTTTCTCAGGGTTTGGTTGAAGTGGGCCATCTCCAGTCCCTGTGACTCATGGCCCTTTCTTCCACAGACGCCGGGTCCTGGCTATCTCAGATGGGATTGAGCACATTGGGAATCTACGCTGGGAGCTGGCCTTGTGTCTTCTGGCAGCCTGGACCATCTGCTACTTCTGTATCTGGAAGGGGACCAAGTCCACAGGAAAGGTAAGAGGTGCATCTTAAAGCAACTAGTGCAGGCAGGGGAGAGTGTGAGTTGTCCTGTGCCAGCTCACAGGTGACCCAGAGAGTGCCAGGGAGTGCACATTGCAAAGTTGGGAGGTAGGAGGAGCACTGAACAGGTAGTCCACTCAGGAGTTCAGAGCTAGAATCCCATTTATTTGTCACACAGCTCAGGGCTATTCACTTCGACCTTCTGAGCCTTTGCTAATCTGTGAGATAACAAAGCCTTATCCTGTCTTCTTACTGAGTTGAGAGCCACACATGGAAAGGGGAGTGAAAGTGCTTCGAAAGCTAGGAAGTGCTCAACTACTACCAAACAGGGGTTTTTTGTTTGTTTGTTGTCATTGTTTTTTTGTAATCAAAACATGTGCTATAGGTGTATGCCAGTGCAGGTAACACTGGCTGCTTCCACTGACAGACCCCAACTTGTCACCTGCCTGAGGTCTGTGGAGGGAAGAGCAGACCCTTCCACCTTGTTACTTTGCTGTGCTGTTTGTACCACGTGGCCTCCAGGGTTGGTGCCTCTTCAGTGAAGAGAAATGGGAGGAAACAGTGGCTTTTAAGTGCCCTGTCCTGAAAGTTACTGTGGTTCCTCCAGTTATTGCTGCTGGCCAGAACCTGAAACATAAGCCTGACCTAATATAAGGAAGGCTTGGAAGTGTAGTAGAAGACAGGGACATCTGGTGAGCACAGCCATCTGTGCCACAAGGGTCAATAGAGATTATAATGTGTAGTTCATGGCCAAGTCCAGCCCACTCATGTACTTTATTTTTAATTTTAAAGGAAAAAATTAGCTTCCAACATTCAGAAATTAGGAAAATTCATGTTGAAAATTCATGTTGAAATTCAGGATTCTGGAATTCCCTTGGAAAATGGAAAGATTTGGCAATACTGAGCTTGTACACGTACATGGCAGAATGTGGCTAAGCTAGCAACAGCTACCCCCTTCCAAAGATACATGGTTGGCCACAATCCCCACCATTTCCTATTGCCCCGATCCTGTGGCTGAGCATCAATTCCATTAGTTTCCTCCTTTGTGCTACTCTTTTTTTCTTGAGGAAAATGAAATTTTTCTTACAGTTGGGTCACTCTGACCAACCGCATCACTCCTTGCCTGCTTGCTTCTGGTAGGCAGTTGCTCATAAAGTGGATTGTAAGGTACTATCTAGGTCAGAGGCTGGAAACAAAACCTCTGAGAAAATAGGAACTTGCCAACTCCAGGTCCCTTTACAAAAGGTGGTCCCTTGAGTTCCCCCAGTGGTAGGTGGAATCAAGAGGAAAATGCTAGAATTTTGGAGATGCGTGGCCTGTGGGAGGGAATTTAGGAGAACACAGAAGAGATATCAACAAGCCCCATGCTATGAGCTATAGGGAAGCTGAGGCCTGACTAGAACAGAGACTCATATGTCTCTTCAGCTAAGATGATTTTGCTGATCTTTGCTTTCTCTGGTTTGTATCATGAAAACAATAGGATTTTTCTGGCTTTTCAAATATAAAAGTCATTGCATTCTTGATCTATTCCTTCAGGCTATTTATACGTTGCTTCTGTCCCCCTGCTTGCTGCCTCTTCTGGCTAAAGAGGAGGAGAATGATGGGAGGGATTAAGAACCAGGGTCTGGCATCAGGATGCACATCTCAGGTCTGTCACTCACTAGCTGTGACATGAGCATATCACTTAATATCTTTTCTATATAACAGGGATTGATAATGGCTCACTGTATGGGGTGGTTGCCAGGAGAAAAATGCAAGAATGCACATACAGTGCATAGCAGGGTATGTAACTAATAGTAAGCACTGAGTAATGGTGATTTTTGAAAATCTTGTTATAAAGGTAAAATTTATTTATTCAAGAAATAGTTTTAGGCCCTGGCTGGCGTAGCTCAGTGGATTGAGCGCGGTCTGGGAACCAGAGTGTCCCAGGTTCGATTCCCAGCCAGAGTACATTCCTGGCTTGCAGGCCATAACCCCCAGCAACCGCACATTGATATCTCTCTCTCTCTCTCTCTCTCTCTCTCTCTCTCTCTCTCTCTCTCTCCCCCCTCCCTTCCCTCTCTAAAAATAAATAAATAAAATCTTTAAAAAAAAAAGAAATCATTTCCAAGTATCTACCCTGTACCTAGCATTATTCAGTACGTATCTAAAGATGAATAAAACATAGCCCTTGCCCTACTCAGCTAATAGTGAAGGTGCACTGTGAACCATAAGGAGAAAAGAGGAGGTGTCATGGTTGGTATTATTATTCCTTCCTCTATGATTACACATCCTCAGGAGTTGGTACTGAGGCCAGCGGGGCTCAGCTAGGTAGTGATGTGCATGGTTGTGGGCAGGGAACGGGAGGGAGGGTGTGAGGTTGCTTGGACAAGGCTTTGCATATGCATTGAGTGTGTTGTCCAAGTGCATATGTGGACTTGGGTCCTCAGGCCCAGGACATGGGTCATGGATTAATTAGGTTTCACGTGGTCCTCAGGAGAAAGCTCAGTCCCACAGTGGGGCCAATTGGCTGGGTCATTAAATCTATGTATTAGAGATTTTTTTTTTCTCAGAGAATTCTAGTGTAGGAACAGAGTTCCAAGGAAGGAACTTGAAGGCTACATTCTTGGCGATTTCAGAAGAGGCATATGGGGAGAGAGGGACCATTTCTTCATGACTTTCTGTTCACTCCACACTCTGTCAGGGGTTTGTCATCTACATTAGCACATGAAATCCCATGAACTTGGGAGATATTGCCTCTATTTTATAGGTGGAGACCCTGAGACTGAGAGGTTGAGTAGCCTGGCCAGAGTTACATGGCAACTTTGTATCTCAATACTGACCCACTTTGCCCATCCATGAACTCAAAATTTAGAACATTGTGGTATGTTGAATGATGTCCTTTCACCCACCCTCTCTGAGTCTACTTTTTCTCATCTCTAGTATAAATAGTAATGATAGCAGTAGTAATAATTCAATACTTATAAGTAATAATAGGTAATGGTTATTGAGCACTTCACATGTCCATTGCATTCAAACCTTGAAACAACCCCAGGAGACAAGGGCTAGCATCTTCTCCATTTTACACATGAGAAAACTAAGGTTTGAATGGTTTAAGCAACTTGCTCAGGGGCCCTCAGGTAGGAAGCTAAGGGCTGAGATTAACCCCAGACCTTCAGGATCACATAGCACATGCTCTGGATGAGTGTACCATTATGCCTGTCATCTGTGACATGGGGAAAATTACAGTTTTCTTATGGGCTGGTTTTGAAGAGGCAATTAATGAGATAGCTTAGTACCACAGTAGGTATTCAGTGGTTGTTGGTTGCAGTGGGATCTAAACGTGCTTTTAAGGTAAATGCTAAAGTCAAATGAGCCAGTTAAGCATTTTCCCAAAGGCTGAGGTTTAAAGGATCTTCCCATGTACCATACCCAAGACCATGTTTAGCATCCAGGATGAGATGTGGTTTGCTGGCCCTGTGAGATTCCCTAGAGACCATGTGGTCCACCCTTACCCTTACTTGATAGATGAGAAAACTGAGGCTCAGAGAGGGAAATGAACTTGTCTGAAGCCACATAGAGTGTCATGTGTCAGGTCAGGAACTAGACCCTGGTGGCCCAGCTCCAGTTATATTCAAATGACAAAGTTCTGTGGGTCAAATCTGACAGTTTTGGGAAGCCAGGCATCCTTGGATTAGTACATGGGATCTTTAAGAGAGGGTCTGATGCTTTCATTACTATTTCTCACCTCACCTTTTACGTGAGCCCCTTGTCCAAAGGGCTTTTTGGATTCTGTACAAAAACAGCTAAAAATAAACATAGGGTCATCTGAGTCTTCCTGAGAGGGCAGAGGTCACCCTGCCTCTTGCCTGCTGGACCCTTCTTCCTACCTCAAGGCAGGAGAACCCTATCTTCCCACTAAGTTCCAACCCACTTCCTGCATTCAGACCTCAGCAGAAATATCTGAAATTTTATTAACTCAAGAAATAGTTCTGACCTCCTTCTTTCTCCAGGGTAACCCCAACTTCAGTTCAATTCAAACAGCCGATCACCAGCTCCTCGAGGCACGCGTTTCAGGCTCAGCCTTTTGACAGGTGGTTGTCTAAGCGGGATTTGGGCTCAGATCACAAGTAGATTGCTTGTGAGGCTATGACAAGGCCACAGGTGAAGTCCTGGCAGTGCTCTCCCATGACCCTATGGGTACTGAATTGCATTAGCATGTCCTCCAGGGACAGCCTCTGCTGGTATCCTTCAGCTCCATCCTCTCATGTGCCCTCCTCAAGGAGTTTATACTCTTCTGATATCACAGAAGTTGACATTCAAGATCTCCCCAGGGTCAGAGTGAGCAACTGCTGCTCTTAGAAGAAGCTGCTCTAGGCCGGAGAGATACTAACTAAGGGCCAGCTTCAGTATGCAGCAAGGTGCCCTGTAGCTGTTGCCTAATAAATATTTGTAGAACGAATGAATTCCACCTGTGCTTGGGCTCCCTACAAGGTGCTGGAATACAATGGAAAGGACAGCTGATAGTCTTGTCCCCCACACAGCATGCAGCCTACTAGGGCAGACACAGACAGATAGGCAATTGCTGTTCAGTGAATTTATGTCAGAATGAAACAATAGAACAGTTAGAGAATGAGATCCTAGGAAGTAAAGGGTTCTAATGGCTGAAAACTAGCTCTGAAATATTAGACTTATAGCAAGTCAGAGCTGGGTAGCACCTTAGTTTTTAAGTCCAACCCCTGTTTTACAAATAAGGAAGTAGAGGTCCAGAGAGATTGCAAAGTTTGCCCACAGCCACCCTGCTTGGAAGGAACAGAGATGGGATTCAAGCCTGGGTCTCTCTGCCTTCGCTAAGGCTGGTCCTCATCTGTACTAACCTCTAGTGGGAGTTCCTCTACAGGTTCGATGTGAGCATGTTGATCATAGTTCTGAGCACATAGTAGGTGGCTCAGAAAGCCATTTATATCCCTGTCCCAGTGCAGTGGCTTCAGTTGTAGTTTTACATAATTCTTCTTCCTCTCCTTAGACACTATTAGAGATTTCAGACATCTGGATTTAAAAAAATGCATAAAAACTTTTCTTGATTGTATATTAAGCCCTAAATAAATGGAGGATTCTGAAATACTTGCTTTCTTAAGAGGAAACATCCAAGCTGTTTGTAACTTGTTGTCTTCTGCATAATAAACACTTTCACTCTGGATAATTGAAAAACAATTCACTGAAATCAAGAAACTAGAGAGAGCATGAAGACACCTGTGATTTTTCTGTGTTCTTGAGTTGTTTTTAAATATTTTTTAGAGCATATTTAGGTTTACAGCAAAATTGAACAGAAAGTACAGAGACTTCCCCTATGCCCCCTCCCCTGTTAGCCTCCACTATTATCAACATCCCTCACCAGAGTGGCACATTCATTATAACTGATGGACCTACATTGACACATCATAAATACCCACAGTCCATAGTTTACATTAGGGTTCACTATTAGTGGGGTACATTCTGTGGGTTTGGACTAACGTATAATGACATGTATCCATGTCTATTGTAGTACCATAGAGAATAGTTTCACTGCCTAGAATCCGCTATGCTTTGCCTGTTCTTCCCCCCCTTACCGCTGGTAAATACTCATCCTTTTACTGTCTCTTATAGTTTTGCCTTTTCCAGAATGTTATATAGTTAGAATCATCCAGTATGTAGCCTTTTCAGATTAGTTTTCTTTTTTAGTAAAATGCATTTAAGGTTCCTCCATGTCTTTTCTTATCTTCATAACTTATTTCTTTTTGTCATTGAATACTATTCCATTGTCTGGATGCACCAGTTTATCTATTCACCTATTGATGGACATCTTGGATACTTCCAAGTTTCGACAATTATAATAAAGCTGCTGTAAACATTTGCACACAGGTTTTTATGTGGACACAAGTTTTCAAATTCTTTGGCTAAATACCCAGGAGCATGATTGTGAGTGTATGTTTGTTTTGTGAGAAACCACCAAACTGTCTTCCAGAGTGGCTGTTCCATTTTGCATTTGCACCAGCAGTGAATGAGAGTTTCTGTTGCTCTACATCCTCACCAGTGTTTGGTGTTGTCAGTGTTTTTGAATTTTGACCTTCCTAATAGGTACCTTGTGGTATCTCACTGTTGTTTTCATTTTAATTTCCCTGATGACATATGATGTGGAGCATCTTGTACCTTTGGTGATGTGTCTGTTAGCCCATTTTATAATTGGGTTGTTTGTTTTCTTATCATTGAGTTTCAAGAGTGCTTTGAGTATTTTAATGATCCCTTATCAGATATGTCCTTTGCAAATATTTCCTTCCAGTCTGTGGCTTATCTTCTCACTCTCTTGACATTGTCTTTTGCAGAGCAGAAGTTTTTAATTTTAATGAATCCATCCTACCAACTGTATCTTTCATGGATTATGTCTTTGGGGGTACCTCTAATAAATCATCACCATATGTAAAGTCACCTAGATTTTCTCCTATGTTATCTTCTAGGAGCTTTATAGTTTTGTGTTTTACATTTAAGCCTATGACCCATTTTGAGTTAATTTTATGAAGGATTTATAGTCTGTGTCTAGTTATTTTTTTGTATGTGGCTGACCATTTGCTGAAAAGACTTCCTTTGCTCTGTCTTTGTTTTTTAATTCATTGGACAAATTCATCTTGCCCATCTCTACCGTCAGCTCCTCCCATATCTCATAAACCTGAAGCCAAGTCATTATCGACAACTCCCTCCTTTACAACTTATCCAATTATTGACCAAGTAAACCTACTTTTGTAATCACCTCGTAAAACATTCTGTCCTCTCCATTTTTTGTCTATCTAGCCAACCACGTATTTAACAAATATTGAACCCTCAGTACTGCCAGAGTGAAAATTGCTCTTAGAATTTCCCATTTGTACAGATACATTCCTGACATGCAGAATGACACAAATGAAATGCTTTGTATTCTAACAATAATTACAAGTAAATTCAAGGTGTGTCCTTGTCTTTATTCTATTTTAGCATATGACAGCATGTAAAGCAATGTTACAGTTTTGTGAAATTCCTAAAACCTGCCATGCCTATTTGCTGAAGACCAAAACAAACAATCATTACTGTGTCCTTCTCTTTTAACTTTGCTAGGCCTTTGTCTAATCCAGGGATTGGCAAACTTTGACCTGAGGGCCAAATCCAGCCCGTGGCCTGTTTTGTAAATAAAGTTCTATTGGAACAAAGCCACATCCATTCCCTTACACATTGTCTATGACTGCTTTTGTGCTACTACAGCAGCAGGGTTGAGCAGTTGGAACAGAGACTATGTGACTCACAAAACCCAAAATATTCACTATCTGATATTCACAGAAGAAGTTTGTGGGTCTTTCTCTGCATTAACCTATCATTAATTCATCTAGACTATTTGCCATTTAACAAGAAACTAACATATAAACTGCTGTCGAAGCATGAACTGTTTCAAACTCTGAAGAGCTACAGGGATGGTTTGTGATGGAGAGCTTTTCTGAGGGATACTTGAAATTTTACCCCAGTCTTTCAGCCCCCCAAATTTGCTATTTTTTAATACCCATAAGCTCACTTGCTATGGATGTTTCTTATGCACTCATTCATTCTTCCACTTATCCAGTAAATGTTTATTGTATACTTACTTTGTGACAGACTGGGGCTCTTTTCAGTGGTTAGTGAACCAGACCATAGAGCTATGCCTGGTAGAGGAGATGGATAATGAACAAGTCACAGAAATGCTGTGGATGGGAGAAGGGGTTCGGTGAGAGAGAAGGAGGGTAGGGGAGCTCCTCAGAGGGGTCAGAGAAGGCTTCCTTGAGATGGGTGCTCCATCTGTGATGGGAAGGATAGGAAAGGATTGGCCAAGTAAGCAGCACGCTTGAAGTTCTCAAATAGGAAGGACTTGGTAAATTTGAGAGGTGAAGTGTGTTGGGACCCAGATGGACTTGATGGTGGCATGCAGTGAGGCAGGTAAATCAGTCAGGGTCAGACTGTGGATTTTATCCTAAGTGCAATGGAGAGACACTGAAAGTTTTTAAGCAGGGATAGCATGATCTGATTTTCATTCTTAAAAGCTGGCTCTGGTTGCCTGTTGTGAATGGATGGGTGGGGATGGAGAGGCTGTGGGAGCCCTCTTAGTTGGTGACTGGGGAGGAGGTGGCAGTGGAATGGAGAGAAGTGATCAGATCAGAGACACTTTCTGGTGTGGCATCGTTGTTGTACAGGACCTACTCCTATCCTTTGACTTTTGAAGGGGGATGGCTCATTGAGCCTCTGGCCTGGGTGCTGTACCCTCTGAAGATATCCATCCTTGCCCACCAGATAGTCAAAGTGTCCCCTCATGCTGCCCTCCCTTCCTCCCCAGCTGCGTCCTGTGCTTTGCTTTCTCCCTGCCTGGTTCCTTCTTCTGTCCTCTTCCTTGTGGTTGATTTATGGATTTTTTCCCCCTAGTTTCCTGGTCTCTAGGAGCAGTGGTTGGGAGGGGAGGGTGCTGCAAAAACAATTCTGGTCTCTTCCCCGCCTCCTCCTATTGCCACTTTAAAGGAAGCTGCAGGATTAGCTGGGATTTTAAGAAGAATCATGCCTTTTCACTGCTTTATGGCTCTGTTTTTATTCCTTTCAGAACTCTAGGACACCAAAGCAGGAAAAAAGAAAACACACACACGGACACACTCATACAGAAACAGCTGCAAATAGCCTTGAATTGCTCTTTTTTCTTTCCCTTCCTTCATTCACCAACAAGTAGAGGGACTGGAGGAGGCACAAAAACTCCTAAACAGCCGTGTTGTCTTGCATGATGATAATAGTAAAAACAAATGTTGAATGGCACTTACCTTGACCCAGGTCCTGTTCTAAAGCCCTTACTCCATTAACCCACTGAGTCTTCACAACAACCCTATGAGAAGGGTATGATTATTATCCCCATTTCACAGGTGAGAAGACAAAGGTTTACAGGGCCTAAACTGCTTGACCTAAGATCATGGGGGATCAGAGCCCACTGGGGTCAGGGAGGGCCAGGGTGAAAGTCCTTGGCAGGTGAGGCCGTCTGCTGAGCCAGCCAGCCCTATCACTGCCAGATGGAGATGAGGCCTCATAGGGGCCATGGAGGCTCCTCCCTCTAGAGTTTGCCTTTTTCTCCCCCTTCCACCACCACCAAGGCAGCTGGAGCTGCCAGCAGGGAAACCATCAGAAGCCCCACACAGAAAATTTATTCTTCAGGAGCACCCTATAAAGTGGCTAATGGATTCAATGAGGCATAAAGCAGGAGTGAAGGGGGCAGGGAGAATAAAAGGGAAAGATATGTGAAAGGGAAGAGAACAGGCTCAGGAAAGGAACTGGGCAGC
Organism: Phyllostomus hastatus; assembly: GCF_019186645.2. Lineage (NCBI taxonomy): Eukaryota > Metazoa > Chordata > Mammalia > Chiroptera > Phyllostomidae > Phyllostomus > Phyllostomus hastatus. The sequence goes on along the minus strand of NW_025333643.1, from coordinate 4,380,527 downwards.
GCTGTCTTTCGGCCCTCAAGTAGTCTTTGTTACAGCCTGAAGCAAGCAGGGAACGGCGTTGGTGGCGGAGGCTCCCCCGGCTGGCTGATGTCTGCATTCAGAGAGGAAACTAGAGCGTTCATGAGATGCATGCAGAGAGCCCAGGCAGCCGTGGAGAGATCCCTAGAACCCTAAGACACCCAAACCCACAGCCACCCAGAGACCCCTTTGTGCTGAGTTGCGTGTGCTTCTCACACAACTGTGGTTGAAGGAGAGCTGTAGGTTGTCACATTAAGTCAAAAGAGTTTAGCATCTCGATTCAGCTCTTTCTTTGGCCTTGAATGACAGCGCTTCACCTTTAGTGGGAACCCTGGCAGCAAGGAAGGTTGGAAAGGAGGGAAGCTTTGCGATTCAGTAATACCGTCTTTATTAAAGGACAAAGGCCCCCCAAAGCCTGAGTGGTTGCTGGGTGGGAGGGGTTCTGCAGAGCTGGCCACCTCCTGAGAAAGCCTGTAGGGGCACTGAGAAGGATCCTGGTGGGGGGAGGCCCTGTTAACTCTTAGGGAATACCTCGGGCACCTGGCACTGTGTGGAGCCCACCCATGTGCCTAGGCCTCCCTGGGACACGGGAACCCACTCTCCTGTGTGGCAGGGATAGAAGAGTCAAAGTGGCTTTGCACTCAGCGCCAGACCTAGTGCAGAGCTGTTGGAAAACTAAGCCAGAAACCAGTGAGGCATTTATTTTGTGCCTTCTGAGTTAGCATTATGCTGGGCACTAGGGGAGAAGGTTAGAAGACTTGTTAGTTGTGTATCCTGCCCTCAAGAATTGTGCCAAGAAGATAAAGACAGAGATGGCGACGAGGAAGAATTACATGAGCCAGTGTTTGACATGGAGTCCAGCCCCACCACTTTCTGGCTATGTATGGTTAAGTGCCGGCTACCCTGACCTTCTCTGGCCGTTCATGTCACTTCATCTCTCTGGGCCTCAGCTTCCGCTTCTGTCAAGGTTAGCATGACAAATGACAGGTTTGGGGAGCTGTGCTGGTGTCACTAGTAAGAGGATAATTCAGCCCAGCATGGGTGCTAGCAGCCAGAGCACACCGGAGCAGGAGGAGAGCATGGGGTTAGCATGTCCAGGACACTCTGGGCAGGAGGTGATGTGACATGTGGACCAGCTCTGACATATGTGATGGGAACTGTGAGGAGCAAAATCCTAAAGAGGCATTTGGAGGAGCAGTGAGGGAAGATAGGGGCCTAGGCAGAATGTGGCCCAGATGGCCATGCAGGGGGCTGGCATGTTAGGGAGGCACCTATTTGATGTCAGTGTGGAGGCAGTTGGCCAGTTCATGCCAGTGTAAGTAGGAATTGTTGAGGAGCCACTGTCTTCCTCCAGCGTGCTTGCTAGGTCCCCTCTTCCTCCCCACCCTGTTGCCACCTGTGTCAGTTGGCATTCAACCAGAGCAACAGAACCAACAGGTGATATACTGTATTTTGCCATGTATAATGCACATGTTTTTGCTCAAATTTTTGAGGGAAAAATAAGGGTACACATTATATATGGGCATAATGATTATATAACATGGATATAATAGTCCTATGTATAATGTGCACAAAAATGTGGGTGCACATTATACACGGCAAAATATGGTATATTGAGAGATTCAGTGTGAGGAACTGGTGATTGTGTGGGCTGGCTGGACAAGTCTGAAGTCCATAGGACAGGATGGAACTCTTTGTGGCAGAAGACGGTAGAGCTGCCCAGAGGCATAAGTTCTTCATTAGGGAAACCTCAGTTCAGCTCACAAAGCCTTACAAGGCCTTTTTATTGATTGAATCAGGCCCACTGAGATCATCTACAATGATCTCCCATACTTAATTGAAGTCAGCTGATTATAGACTTTAATCACATCTACAAAACTTCTTCATGGCAACACCTAGATTTGTGTTTGAATGACTGGGGACTATAGCCTAGCTACCTTGCACATTACAGAGCCTTCCCATCACCTTCACCCAGGTGTGTCCCACTTCACACCTGGATGATGGCACAGTCGTTTACCTTGTCACACTCCCTGCCCAGGCCCGCTGCTTGTCTTCCACTGCCAGACTTGGCTTCCTTAATTGTGGCTTTCATTGAATGACTTCCCCTCTGGACTCTCCAGTATTTCCCCATCCCCTATAGCACCTGCGCCAATTTTTAAAAATTGCCCAGACAATATTATAACAACAGCTGTTTCAAAATAAAAGAATATCCTCCCCAAGTTGTTCACATGTTGCCCTCTGATTCCTATACACATATAATTATAGTTTGTACCTCATTTGATCATCACATAATAGAGTTCAGTATTTTGCCTTTTTCATTTTATAGTCCATCACACAGCATTTCCACCCATTTTGCCAAAAGATGACCTTTAAATTCCACTGAGTAAATATCCTGTGACATCATACACTATTCTATGACTGTTGGACTCTTAGGATATTTAGTTTTTCCACATCATTGAGAATGTTAAAGGAAATATTTTATGTAAAGTGTTTTTCTGCCCTATGGAAGATTATTTTATTAGGAAGCTTACAAGGTATGAAACCTCTGCCAGAATTGCCTGCTTATCTCCCAGAAGAAAATCTTTGTACGTTACGTGCCTCCTCCAGCAAGACTGGGCCCCTACTATCTCTCTTCTCCTGCCTGGATGCCTTCTCCCCTCCAACCTCCTGACATTCTGTTTATGGTTGAAGGCCCAGCTCAAATCCTGCCTTGGCATTTGGGAAATGTTAGGATTGGATGGAGGAGATTTATGTCTGCCTCAATCATTCCAAACCATGGTTCCCTCAGAACTGCCTCTCTGTCTCTCTCCCCGTCACCACCGGTTCTCCCTATGTTCACTGGCAGGTGGCTGGCAGCACATGGCCTTATACAATCTCTTGCTTCCTCATCCACTGTTTTTTTTCTCCATCCTGCTGTCTTACTCTTTGAGGAAGCCTTCATTGGACCCTCTTATCCTCACCCTCCTTGGCCTTCTCTTAACTACCCATGGCTCTTGCAGTCAGCAGCATCCAGCTGACCTAAGTTTGCCTCTACTTGTCTCATGACTGCTGTGCCTGTGGGCCCTGGGGAGATTTCTTATCCTGAGAGGCAAATATTTATTAAGCATGTCCTGTGTACTGTGGCCAGTGCCCGGGACTGCAGATATCTACTCTAAACAAGTTTAGAGGCTAGAGTGTAGGCAGACAAGTAAACAGGCAGTTACAAAACATCCCTGTGCCTGGGAGAAACTTGACCCAGAAGGGAATGACATCCAAGCTGGCCATGAGGTATGGATGGTTATTAATTACCCAAATGCAGAGGAGGAAGGGGATTCCAGTGGAAGGAACCATGTACAGGGGCCAAAAGCTGTATTTTTTCTCCTCCCACATCTCTTCGTTTTTCTTCCTCTTTGTATGTGTTGAGTGAGCATCAATTATATGTCAGAGGCCATTACACATTGTTTTGTCGCTAGGGTGAGCCACATGGTTCTGGGATCAGGTCCTTTGTTGGTTAATTCAGTCAGTCCACAAGTGTGTGGTGCCTATCACCTGCAAGGACCTGTTTGATTGATTGGGGTAAAAGTTTCAAAGTACTTCCTGGCAGTTATACAACCAGGCCCTCCCCCCTGCCCATAGCCCAGGTAACAGCAGAGGAAAAACCTGTCTTATGGGAAAGAAGTGAAAAATGAAGCAAGATCAGTAGGAATTATGTGTGATCCCATGTGCAGTTGTAGGTACAAGTCCCTTTTCAGGGGAATGCAGGGAGATGGAAAGGGGGTCAGCAAAGTTATGGAGTCAGATCAACCCAAATTCAAAGCTTGGGTCTTTCCCTGTGACCTAAGGAAACATTTACAGAGTGCCTACATGTGCTCAACATCGGGCTCAGCATTCTACATTCATTATTTAATTTAGCCTTCACAGCAGACTATCAGGTGAGTGTTAGCAAATACCCTTTATAAGTGAATATACTGAGGCCCAGAGAGGTAAGCTATGTGTACAGAGTCACACAGCTAGTGGAGGAATCAGGATTTGAATCTAGATCTGCAAAGATGGATTCCCTAAACCAGTGTTTCTCCCACCTGAATGATGCTTGTTGTACAGTAAACATGCTAATCACCATTGCTTTCATTTCATTGCTGGTCATTTTTATAAACCCATTCTTCCACTTAAAATATTTCACGGGCCAGTGGATTCACTTACTTGAAGCTAATTAACACAGTTTGGTGGTATAGATTAACCATCAAATAATAGCATAGTCCTTGCTGGTATGGAGTTTGTATAAGAAAGTTACTGTGTCCCAGAGTGGTCTGTAAAGGCCTCCTGGAGGATGTGAGATGTGAGCTTCACTTTGAAGGACAGCCAAGTGGACGGGCTGAGCTAAGCCTCCAGGGGAGGAGGGGTAAGAAATGGAAAGTGAAGGGTAACTGTGGCAGAAGGGTAGTGATGGGCCAGATTTCAAGTTAGGGGGAGCAGAAGTGCTAGACTGAGATTCAAGGCCCATTGAGGTGGGGAGCCATGGAGAGTTCTTGAGCAGGGATGTATTTGGGGAAAGTAGAGGAGGCACAGACAGGCCTCACACTATGTTCTATGCTGCAAGAGCAGCTGTCTTCCTTCCTGTTTGGCAACTATCCATGTGTAATGAAGTAGAACCCCCAGTGAGAACACTGGAGCACGTGATAAATCTCTGCAGAAGCAGGCACAATCTTTATCCTTAATCACAAATATGTTGTGTCACAGTTAGGACTGACCCAGAATGCTTACCATAACAGTATCAACACTGAGAACCAAGTGTTCACTCCATGCCAGTCCCAGCACTGAGTCCTTCACAAGCCCCCAGGGCTGCTTAAGCCCCTTACAGATCCAACAACTCTTACTGATGATGAGGATTTAAACGTTGCATTTACCATCCTGAAATGCAATTCAGAAATAATCTACTTGAACAGGTAAGTTTGAGAAAATTGATATAAGACCCACCTATACTTTAAAGGAAAAGCAAAAAGGAAGCTCCTTATAACAAAACACGTGTTTTTCACTATGGAAAAATGCTCAGGCATACCACAAATGTCATGGGGTAGTCAGGTGTTGGCCCACACCTGGAATGAATCACTTGGAAGTAAGACAAGAAAGTCAAGGTTCCATTGAATTTTGTCAATATTGTTTCTCTATGGTTTATATCTTGAGACAGAGCTAACCACATACAGTATTATAGAATCACCACAAGTGCAAAGGCTGCAAATGTGGACTGATAGAAGGGTGTTGCTTTGGCCATTCAGATTCCACTTAGTTTCCATTGCTGTTAGTGACACAATTTTCTGAAATAATGAACACAGTTTGGTAAAGTACTGAATAAAAGAGTACAACCTTTCCTCAATTTACATGGTAATTGAATTTCTGGAAACTCAGTTTACATTAAGATGTGCTTTGAGGTCATACTTATATAGAAAGCAGTTAGATTCTAGTTTTTATCATTATAATCAGCTCCCTGCCATATACACACATGAATATCTGGTGGAACATTTGGAAATCATGAGAAATAGGGCAGTTTTTGTTGTGTGGGAACTGTCCAATGCATTCATTGCAGGATCACCAGCTTTCCTAGCCCTTGGTCATTAATGCCATACCTGTCTTTGTAATGAGCTGAAATGACTCCACATGTCTCCAGGTTGCCCTTTAGAAGACAGGACTGTTTTTGTGGCATCCACTAATTCACATTCTATCTAACCTTCACAATAACTCTCTCAAATAGATACTTTCATTCCCACCTTATGGTTGTATATATGAGGCTTAGAGGGGTGCCATGACCTGCCTAAGGTCTCAGAGCTGGGACCGGAACCCACTCTGCTTTTCTGCTTCACTGTAACATTTATTTATTTTTATTTTTTAAATTTTATTTAAATTGTTGTTGCAGTACAATTTTCTATCTTTTACTCCCATCCCAGCCCACCTACCCAACCCTCCCTTCCTCCCTCCCATTTCCACCCATCCCTAGTTTTTATCCATGTGTCCTTATACTCGTTCCTGTAAACCCTTCCCTTTTTACCCTGAAATTCCCTCTCCTCTCCCCTCATTTCAGTGTCTTTGGTTATATTTTGCTTCTTTGTTTGTTTTGATTAGGTTCCTGTTAAAGGTGAGATTGATTAGATTCCTGTTAAAGGTGAAATTATATGGTATTTGTCTTTCACTGCCTGGCTTATTTCACTTGGCATAATGCTTTCCAGTTCCATCCACGCTGTTGCAAAGGGTAGGAGCTCCTTCTTTCTTTCTGCTGCATAGAATTCCATTGTGTAAATGTACCATAGTTTTTTGATCCATTCATTTACTGATGGGCATCTAGGTTGCTTCCAGCACTTGGCTATTGTAAATTGTGCTGCTATGAACATTGGAGTGCATAGGTTCTTTTGGATTGGTGTTTTAGGGTTCTTAGGATATAATCCTAGCAGTGGAATTGCTGGGTCAAAAGGCAGATCCATTTTTAGTTTTCTGAGGAAATTCCATGCTGTTTTCCATAGTGGTTGCACCAGTCTGCAATCCCACCAACAGTGTACTAGGGTCCCCTTTTCTCCACAACCTCTCCAACACTTGTTGTTTGTTGCTTTGTTTATGATGGCCATTCTGACTGGTGTAAAGCGGTATCTCATTGTGGTTTTAATTGCATCTCTCTGATAGCTAGTGATATTGAGCATCTTTTCATGTGTTTCTGGATCCTCTGTCACTGTAACATTTAATACTGCATTCGTGTTTTATGGAACCATGTGCCATAAGATTAATTTACCATGCACTTATTAGACATCTCCTGGGTTCCAGGTACCCTAATAGGTTCTTGAGACACAGAAACAAATATCCAAGATGTGGTCCCTGTGCAACATGTGGGGTGGTCCAGAGAGAAAGAGTGTGATAGAGAGCATGTGGCTCAGAAAAGGCACAGAATGAAGTTTGGTGTGGCAAGAGCAGGCAATTCTTGAGAGGGAACAGAGAGAGAGAGATGCCAGATTGGTAGTTAGGGACCAACCTACAAAGGGTTTGTAGATGAGCCTACTTATAAGTTTAGAGTAATGGAAAGTTACTAAAGGGCTTCAAGCAGAGAGGTGATAGGAGCAGGCTCTTCTTAGAGAAAGGTTACTATGATTGTGGCATGGGAAATAGGTAGCTGGGAGCAAAGGCTGGATTCTTTGTAGCTGTAGGAAGCTTTGAGATGGGGGAGAACAGGATGGGCTTGAGAAAAAAGCAAGTGTGAATCAGCCCCCATGACTGAATGTAGATGGTGAAAGAGAGAAGTCCTAGATGAAACCCACGTTCCTAGCTTGAGGGCTTGGTAGTGCTGCTGGACAGTGTGATGAGTTAGGAGGAGGAGGTTTGGCTGGAGTTGAGGGAGATATGAGTTTCTCTGGGGACCCATTGCATCTGTGATGCCTGTAAGACAGCAAGTGGAGATATTTGAGTGACAGATGGGGATATCTAGAGCTCAGGAAAGGGGGATATAGAGTGTAGTCCTGAGTATGCATGTTAGGATTTCTTTACCTGGGGCTTACAAATGTCCAAGGGGCCTCTGAACCCCTTAGAATTATATAAAAATCATGGGATCATGTGGATATGTACACTTTTCTATGGTGAAGGTCCATACTTGTCACCTGCTTTTCAGAAGGGCCTGTATCCCCCCCAAAATTAGAATCCTCTGATGTACCATATTTCATTTAAGTTACACTGTTATCTTACATACCAGAAGGTACATAATGCTTTCATTAAGAAGGATGTTTACCAGAAGCAAAAATACTTCTACCTAATCTGCTCTACTTTTCTTAACCTTATTCCTGTGTGACACATGAAGGAACCACACCAGAGTTTTGTTGCTTTGAAGTTTCTTTATCTCTTCCCAAGGCCTTTGCAGATTCTTCTGTTTGCTAGTATATCATTTAACTTATAACAGCAAGACTGCAGTACTGCAGTAACAACAAAATACAGCTTCATCTACTCGTGTGTCTTCCTTTCTTAAATCCATAAAGTACTTGGTTGTTTCTTTGCCAGAAAATACAGAATCAGTCTTCCAGTCAACATTGAGGTGTAGTAAGAACATGCTTTGCTGCCTCGCACAACGACAGAGAGAATTACAACTAAACCTCAAAACAAGTAACACCCCGAACTGGCAGAAAACCAAACTGTATGGAAGTCCGACAACCAAGGGTTTAGAGAAGCCACAATCATCCAGACTGGTAGGAGGGGTAGAATTGGAAATGGGCAGAGAGGCGAGGAGATGCAGTGTGGCACAGAGAGACAGCAGTAGCACAAGCAGTACCGCATTCATGTGTGGTGGATAAAAATTGTGAGGGATACCTTGGGAGTGAGCGATCCCAGCCCCAGATGACACAGCCCAGGGTTCCAGTGCCAGGAAGATAAGTTCCCATAACTTCTGGCTGTAAAACCAATGGGGGTTGGGGCAGCAGAAAAAATGGCCAGATTTTCAGGAGACTCCACTTAAAGGGCCTACATGGTCTTAGAACATACACAAACCCACCTGCTCTGGGATTCAGCACCAGGGCAACAGCTGGAAGGGTGCCAGTTGCATACAGAGAATAGGTGAAGTGACTAGAAATGGGGCCATCACTGGACAAACCTCCAGAAGCCAGGTAGCAGCACTGTCTCATCTCCGAGTGTTCTTTTCACACACAGCCACAAAGTGGTGAAGTGGGTTGCTCTGCCCTGGCAATTACCTACGACTCCACCCAACAGAATTTACAGGTGCCTTTTCTATAATAGGTTATGCTACTAAGACAGGAAGTCAAAGCAGCTCTACCTAATACACAGAAACAAACACAGTGAGGATGCCAAATTGAAGAGACTAAGAAATATGTCCCAAATGAAAGAATAGAACAAAACCCCAGGAAAAGAACCAAATGTAATGGCGATAACTAGCCTATCAGATGCAGAGTTCAAAATATTGGTGATCAAGATGCTCAAAGAACTCATTGAATATGGCAACAACATAAAGGAAGAAATGGTTATACAAAGTGAAATACAGAAAAATCTACAAGGGACCAACAGTGAAGGGGAGGAAGCCAGGATTCAAATAAATGATTTGGAGCATAAGGAAAAAATAAGCATTTAGCTGGAATAGCAAGAAGAAACAAGAACTAAAATAAAACAAGGATAGTATAAGGAACCTCTGGGACATCTCCAAATATACCAAAATCTGAATGTAAGGATGCCAGAAGGAGAAGAGGAAGAGCAAGAAATTGAAAACTTTTTTGAAAAAATTCAAAAGAAAGAAAGAAAATTTCCCTAATTTGGTGAAGGAAATAGACAACAAGACCAGGAAGCACAGAGACCCAAACAAGTTGGACCCAAAGAGGACCACACCAAGACACATCATAATTAAAATGCCAAAGGTTAAAGATAAAGAGAGAATCTTAAAAGCAGAAAGAGAAAAGTAGAGAGTTACCTATAGGGGAATCCTATAAGATTGTCAGCTGATTTCTCAAAAGAAACTTTGCAGGCAAGAAGGGACTGGCAAGAAGTATTCAAAGTGATGAAAAGCAAGGACCTACAATGTAGATTACTGTATCCGGAAAAGCTACCATTTAGAATGGAAAGGCAGATAAAGTGCTTCCCAGACAAGGTAAAGCTAAAGGAGTTCATTATCACCAAGCCATTATTACATGAAATATTAAAGGGATTTATTTAAGAAAAAGAAGATCAAAACTATGAATATTAAAATGTCAACAAATTCACAACTATCAACAACTGAATCTAAAAAGAAAAAACCAGAATAGGAAGAGCAGGAGGCAAGCATAGATGATTTTTCTTTCTAGAAATAAAGCTGTTTAGGAAGGGGCATGTTGCAACTAGCATGCATGGCCTGAAAAGGATCCGTATTGCTCAGGATGCTTGAGGAAGGGCAAGAAGAGGCCTGAGTCATTGGCTTGTGGAATGGACAAGAGGCAGTCTGTCTTAGAGATTGGGCAATGTTTGCAGAATCCAGGCAGCTCCTCGACCTTTTTGGCTGTAGACGCAGGCCCTGAGCATCAGTTGGCACTCTCCTTTCCATACCTCCATCACCACACCCAGTATGTTGAAGAATACAGTAAGAGGACATGGAGTGGTACTTCTCACCTGACAGCCTTCCTGCACTGGCAAATCCCTGCCTGGGATTTAATGGTGTGTTCGAATGGTGCTCTTGGTCACCATAGCAACACCAGCCTTCTAGTCCAAGAGATGGATGGGGTTTAAATCATTACTAGCCAAGGTACTAAGTGTGTTTTCCAGGCACTAAATAATAGCTCCTAAAGCCAGTGTAAGCTTGACTGGGCACTGTGAATGAGATATTTATGTTGCTTGTGTTTCTTTGAGGATTTGTTTTCATTTTTGTGATCTTTATGGTGGAGCTATATAAAAATCAATAGCATTGATTCACCATGAAATAGGCTTAAATAGTAGACTCCCCTGTCCAGTGATATTTAGATCTCCCATAGACAAGGATTTGAATTGGATTCAACCATCTTAATGATTGTGGTTGCTATTTATCTACCTTTTCACTTCGGGCCCAACTTCTCTGCCACCATGCAATTTGTTTCTTTCACTAGAGGTTTTGTTCCCAGGCTGAAGTGCCCTACATGCTCCATGTCCTGACCCTTCTTGCTGTAAGGAATTTATTTGCACAATACATTGTAGATCAGGACTCTTTGGAATAATATGGACAGCCTGTTACCCTTCAAAGCTCAGCTCCAGGAGGACCTGTCCAGCTATACCTCATTACTTTGTGTCCTTGAGCTCCCACTGTTGCTGTCCACTATGGTCCATCACTTAGCTGTCTGTGTCTAGGGCTGGCTTGTACACCCAGCCCATTCATTAGCATGCTCTCCAAAACCAGCACAGAGCCTGGCCCACAGAGGGCTCAATAAATAGCTGGCAAATGAATTAAATAGAAAATTCTTTAGTCTTAGATGGAGAGGCTCAAGTGAGAACTGGGATAATTTACACCAAAGGCCCATTGGAGACACATGGGATTATATCCTGTTTTGTTCCATTTGTTCTCACTGGGTTACTGAGGTCTGAATGTGTTCATTTATCAACTATTTACAGTCTATGTAGGACTTTGGAAAATGGATTCGGAGCCTGCATAAATGAGTAAGGGTCTTACCCTCCAATAGATCTCAACTGGGGGGAAGAGGCAGGTGTAGGAGAAGGTGGAATAAAAGAAGGGTCATGTAAAAGGAGGAAGGGGAGCTGGTTACTAAGGGCTGATGTGTCAAGTCGTTATACCTAGTGTTGTATAAACATTGGCTCATTTAATTCTCACATTTACCATGAGAGGTGAGAACTGTTATCCACAGTTTATACATGTAAGTACCCAAGACTCAAAGGGATTGCATTAATTTGCTGTGTTATTTCCATTGTACAGAAGAAAATACCAAAATCTAGAAATATAATAACTTGCCAAAAGTCAGTCACATACTGTAGAAAATGACAGAAGCTGGATTCAAACTTGGTTTTTCTTAAGTCAAGGCCATTCTCTATATCTGTATGCCCTACTGCTCAATGAATTGTAGGTTATAGAAGCAGTGTATTATCTGGCCTGGATGACCTAGTGCTGAGTCCTGGAAGACATGGTATTTGAACTGGTCTTGAAGGTTGCCAAGATTTGGGAAGTAGACAAAGGACAAAGAACCTTGCAGGTGAAGGAAATGATAAAAGCAAAGGCTTGTGTGCAGAAAAGTGCTAGGTTTGTTTAGGAATCACAGGAAGATGTGTTATGAGATAAAGCTTGAATTCCCGATGGGGCTGTGTAGTGGTTGAGTGCTGGTTTTGGAGTTGAATGGATCCGAACTTGAATCCTGCCTTTCTTTGAGCTACGCAACCATGGGCCAAATATGCAACTTCTGGGTGCCTCAGTTTCAGTTCTATGAAATGGAAATGATAACAGTCTCCATATTGTAGAACTGAATAACATGAGAATAAAGCATCTAGGCCCAACAATAAATATTAGTCCCATTCTAATCAGGTACATCTTGATCTTCCATTTCTCCTGAACTGAGCACTTTTCCTTCTTTGCTTTCTGCTTCCAACCAGGGTGTCCTTGATTACTAAATAGTAAAGTTGTGGGATCTCAAGGTTGGAACAGGCCATGGGTGTAGATGATCTTTATGGCCCAACCATTTGAAGAAAGAAAGAGGAACACCATTCCTTGGGCTCCTATGATGTTTGGTTTCTTGCCCACAATGCTCCAGGTCCTGAAGATGCCTCATTGATCTAATCCTTCCCTTGTGGCCTGCCATGACTGGGAGTGGCATTTTGAGATAGGTATCTGATAATTCTCAGCAATTTTTCCACTGTGAGCTGCACTTGAGCCCCCAGCAACTACATACCCCTCAACAGGGAGCCCCCAAACTCCTTTGCTGGGTTCCTGGAGCTTCACTCCAGGAAGGTTGGTGATGCTCACTATCCTTGGCTTCTTCCAAAAGTCACCTCCCCTCTTATAGGGCAGGCTTTATTCCTGTCATGTATGTGTCTGTGATAACACAGATGGGTCCATCCTTCCCTCCAACTCAAGTTTTGAAAAGTCCCTTTTACCTTTTTAGATTGGAATTCATTCTTGCCTAGTTTCATGCCACTATAATTTTTCCCACTTCATCTAAGTACTATCTATACCCTGCCCCTTAGATGCCACAGTCGTTGGATGGAGTTGAGAGTCCAAAGGATTCTTGTTTGTAATTGCCACATAGACTTACTCCTATTGTTCTCTGGCCCTCATTCCAGAGCCTGGCAGCTGTAGCTCCTCTGGATGGCTGTGTACATGTTCCTTCTGTCCTGATGTTTTTCTTACCTCTGTGCTGTATTTACCCAGTTTTTTCCCAGCCAATGAATTACTACCTCTTTATACCAGCCTTTGGTTGCTACCACATTGCCAGCCACTCCCACTGTCTGTAAGAGAATGCCATAAGGAGTTTCAGGAGTCAGTCCTCTGCCCACCCTCATAGCTGAAGCAGTGCTTACTCCAGCCTCTCTGTTTGCATTCTTGAACCCCCAGATATGCTGTTCTCTGCTGACCATCTCACTCACCAGGCTGAAGGAATACTGCTTATTGACCCAATGATAGGCAACAAAGGCAATCAGAGTCCTTTCGATTATTGAGCAGTGTCTGTGTCAGGTGCTTTGCATGGTGATCTCTAATCTTCACATCCACCTTTGAGATAGGCATTGTCCTCATTTCACATGGGAGGTATATGGAGACTCTGAAAGGTCTCAGAGGCCTTCTAACCCATGTACTTGATGATGGGATCCCCAACAAATTGGCTGTCACCCTGTCAGGCTCATTTGCTAGTGTGACAGAGAAGTTTAACACTATGGCTCACCAAGAAATGGTGATCTCTTTGGCTGGTATGTTCTAACTGCTCATTTAATTTTACTGGTTAGACCTTTCCAAAGACTTCCTGACTCTGTTGCCATTCCTGGTTGACTTCAGGTGTAGAGGATGGTCATCCTCAAGAGTCTGCCTTCGGGATTTTCAGAATCTTCACTTCATGTCTGAGTAGAAAGGAATAGTATGGGTCATCTGGGTTAGTGTCTTCACTTAACAAAAGATGGTACAAATTAGAGTGGAAACAGGACCTACCAAAGATCACAAAAGCTATGGGTGGTTAGATATTTAATTTACATGTTTGACTCATTAGGACGGGGACCTAAAAGAGTAGCAGCAGAAGCAAGGTAGTTTATTTCTTTCTCCCATAACAGTCCAGGCATAACCTGTCTGCCTTATCTTAGGTGTTGTCCTTGTTTTCATGGTCTAAAATGAGTCACTACTTAGTCTTCATTCCAGCCCATGAGAAGGTCAAGAAGGAAAAGAGAGGATGCAGCCCTTCCCTTTAATGATACCATCTAGAAGTTGTACATAGCACCTTCATTTGTGTCTCATTGGCCAGAACATTGTCACATGACCACACCTAGCTGTAAGGGAGGTTGAGAGATACTGTCTTTAAGATTCAGGGTTTTGCCCTGGCTGGCGTAGCTCAGTGGATTGAGCATGGGCTGCGAACCAAAGTGTCGCAGGTTCGATTCCCAGTCAGGGTACATGCCTGGGTTGCAGGCCATGACCCCCAGCAACTGCACATTGATGTTTCTCTCTCTCTGTCTCTATCTCCCTCCCTTTCCTCTCTAAAAATAAATAAATAAAATCTTAAAAAAATAAAGATGGAACTACTTTAAAAAAAAAGATTCGGGGTTTTGTTGCTGTAGAAGGGAGGAGAGCAGATCTTTGGGAAGGGCTCATGGTCTCCATTGCTGTGATAGAATGGGGACTAGAACCTGGTCGTGTCACTTAGCTTTGCTGCCTCCCAACTGTAATCCTGTCTCGGATCGCCCTTCCTCTTTTCTCAACTCAGCAAGGAATGATGCCATGAGACATGGATCCCAAGGTGGGCTTGTGTTTCAGTATATTCCTTTAGGCTACACACATGGACTCACTTTCATAGCTAATGACAAACTGCTTGTCATTATACAAAAATTATAACTTTAACTCCCAATGGAGATATTGCTGCATTGCTAAAATACCATTACTTCCTTGAATAATGAATATCTTCATTATTTTCTTATAAAAAACATGACTTAATCTACCAATTGGAATTTGGTTGCTTAAAACAGATAGAATGATCTATGCACAGTACCTTTAAAGGTGATAGCAATGGTGAAGAGGCAAGATTCATCCATGGGGATCTTCCTTCTTCAGATTCACACTCCTCTAGCATCTTGTTCCCAGAGGTCAGTGATATTTTAGTGAAGGTTATGCCAGACTATTTGGTGCCTGCTATAATGTTCTTGTCTGGGAATTCAGGTAGTGCTCTCTCAGAAACCAAAGCATGGAAAATCCATTGTTATTCAAAAGAGTGATTTTCTAAGGATTAGATGTTCAGTACCATGCTTTCCAACCATATGGAATGGACAGGTGTACTCCAGACACAGAGGCAAGCCTGGCTGGAAGAGAAGTGGGAGAGAGTGGGGCTAATGCAGTGTTTTTGAGGTTGGGGTTAGTGGACAATGATGGGTTACTGTCAAAATTCAGGCAAGCTGAACCCTTGAGGACAGAGAGAGAAGAAAACAGGAAGGCAGTCGTGGGCCAGGTTGCAGTAGAAAGCACAGCATGTGTAGTGGAAAGAGCAGACTTTGGATCACTTATAGCTCTGTGACCTGGAGCAAGCCACTTCAATCTGTAGTCCTTATTTTTTTTTGTTTTGTCTGAAAAATGGGCACAGAACATACTCAATGATACAAAGATTAGTTAGAGGAACTATATGACACATGTACTCATTAGGTGCTCAATTAATAGCAGCATTTTCCAAGGCTCTGGGTAGCTGGATCACTGAAGGCTCGGCCTAAATCATTGTCAGGACCTTGGATAGCTCCACAGAGGCCTGGTCTTTTTTTTTTTTTTTTTTTACAGTTTTATTGAGGTATAATTGATATACAAAAAACTGTACATATTTAATGTATGCAGTTTGATGGGTTTGAACATATTCATACACCCCTGAGACTATCACCACAATCAAGATAATAAACATCCATCATCTCCAAAAAGTTCCCTCATGTGCCCCCGAACAACTATTTTTTTATAATAACAACACTTAACATTTATGTGATGTGCCTCTTAACAATTTTTTAAAGTTTATTTTTACATTATAGTGGACATACAATATTATATTCATTTCAGGTATACAACATAGTGAATAGACATAGATATACCTTACAAAGTGATCACCACTATAGGTCTAGTATCCATGTGATACCATAGATAGTTATTACGATATTATTAACTATATTCTATGTGTTGTACTTTATATCCTCATGACTTATTTTGTAACTGGCCATCAGCAATGGAAGCAACCTAGGTGTTCATCAGTAGATGAATGGATAAAGAAGATGTCACACACACACACACACACATACACACACACACCAGAATATTACTCAGACATAGAAAAGGATGAAATCTTGCCATTTACAACAACATGATGGACCTAGAGAGTATTATGCTAAGTGAAACAAGTCAGACAGAGAAACACAAATACTACATGATTTCACTTACATGTGTAATCCAAAAACTCAACACAAATGAACAGAAACAAACTTACCGAGACAGAGAACAAACTGATAGGAGGGGCTGGGTGGATGGTGACAAAGAAATAAAAGGGGTTAAGAAGTCCTGGCATTTTGAAAAGGGTTGTGGTTGACAATGGGGGTCCTTCTAGAAAACACTGTGGATTCTGGGAAGGACCTCAGGGATCCGTCTAGTCTCTCCCACAAATATGGGAAATGTTCTTTTTACTAATGATCCACAAGATTTTAGTGTACTCAGATTTAAAAACATCGAATCACATGATAAAATAATATTCCCTTTTTAATGTCTCTGAAGAGAAAATGTACAGTGGTTGCTGGCTTATTGTTTAATGCCTTTCTGACTCCTGCTACTTGTCAACGTGAGAAACATTCAGACCTGTAGAGAATTTTTGTGAGTTTCTCTGAGTCAAACTGATGACAGTTGCCAAGGAGTTGAGATAATGCTCCAGAGAAGGGCAGTTTTGCACCTTATCTTATACATTACAATCAAAAGAAGAGGCAAAGCGGGAGGCGGGCAGGCAACCTCTGGGATTGGATAAAAAGTAAAATGATAGACACATCTTTTACATAGGTGGGTTCAGGATAGTAACACTCAATAATTAACATGATAACCATAACAATGAGGGGATTTGTGTTCTCCTCTTGGTGTGGTGCCCGTGCCTTGAAGGGCGCATCCAGAAAAAGGAAATTTGGCATTCCGAAGGTATATTATCATAGATACCAAAAAAACAACAGACAGGCTTATTTAAGGTAAAGATTGACGTTTGTTAGCAAAAAATACTGACCTAGGACATGACTGCCCACCATGACCTGCTTTTAGTTAAGAAGTTTTTAATTTCAGACTACCCTGGGTAGTTACTTTAGATCTCTTGAGTTTGTAAAACCGCTGCACAGGCCTCCCCTGAACTTGTCAGGTTTAGTATGTGGCTCCTTTTTTTCCACATAATCTTGCTGTTGAACAAAGAGCAAAGAGAGTAGACTCATAGCCTTTAGCTAAAATTTAATCATTTTATTTTTATTACATTTATTTTTGCATTTACCTTCTATTTAAGCTAATAGAAAATACTTTTCTGTTTATGGTGGTCATAGTTTTATTACATATATGTACTTAATGTAAAAGAGTATATTGATTTATAAAAATACTAAGTAAATAATATAAAAGTGATTCATGTAAGTCCCCTCCTCATCCCCCACCTAAAAAAAGAATTGGGAAAGTGGTGCAAGAGGGACTGAAGTCGGGATTAGCTTTCTCCTGCCTCTTTGTAAATGGTAAAATGCCAGCCTAAAGAGGGTGTGGAACTTGCCCAAACTGCAGCACATTGGATCTTCTAACCCTGTGGCACTGGGTCTTGCCCCCACACCACCCCACTTTCCTGATGCCTTTTGAATAACACTCAGATTTCCATTTGACCCCATTATCCTGGAAAACTTAGGGAGGGGCAACCCTCCAGCAAGTTTTGTGGCATTCCCAAGGACCAAACTCCCTGCTATGAAACAAACAGCTGTGTCCTGGACGTAGGGGGAAAACACCCCACAATTCCAGTATTGGTATGCAAATGAGCAATTAGAGTTAATTAAAACAGGATACAGTGTAATTACCACCAATTGTGTTAACCTTTATATTCAGGAGGACTTGACCTGCTAAAAGGAAATTAAACAATAGTAAAAAACTCTCCTAACCTAGGGGTGTGTTTAGGACTGGAGTCTCATTTCAGGGGCCTGAGAGGCCTGACAGATTAAACCCTCCTTTCCCCACGCCCACCTGGGTATGAGCCACCACTGGCAGCAGCCAGGAACAGCCAGGCTTCAGGGTACCTTGTTAGTGACCTTATTGTGCCCATCACCAAACACTGTATAATTTAGCATAATGCCTGAGCCCTGCTTGGCTCTTCCAGACAAATCTGGGGGACTCAGACATCTTGAAAGCAACACTGAACTTTGCTGGGAAGCACCTTATTGCTGAACTTCCTTGCCCTCTGTATCTGAACTGGTCTTTTATTTTAAACCAAGTTTCTTTGTGATTTCCTTATAAACACCTCTCTTCAAATCTGATTTAATTTTCCAAATCTCATTTTATGTGGATCCAGCATTTCATATGGACAGAATTCAAAGTAGTGTTCTGAAGACCTGCCTTCTAAGAAACCTCAGAGTTCCAGGTCTTAGCTTTATTTGTTTATCCTTTTTTTTATTTTATTTTTTTTATTGTTGTTTTATTACATTTGTCCCAATTTTCCCCTGTTGCTCTCCCCTGCCCCACCACACCCACCTGCCCCACTCCCACAGTCAACCCCCACCCTGTTGTCCATGTCCATGGGTCATTTATACCTGTTCCTTGACCAGATCCTTCCCCTTCTTTCCCCGTTCCCCCCTCCCCTGCCCTGGTCACTATCAGTCTGTTCCTTCTTTACAAAGACTTATGAAACACATTTTATGTATCATTTACTGTCCTTATAGCTGCAAAGTAAAAGACAAAACTCCCTTTCCCTGTAGAACTTACATGTTAGAAATCTTGGTCTTACAAGGCAATAAAACAGCTGACAGAAAACAGCTATAGTGCTGGGGGGATGCTGAAATGACGGCGTAAATGTGGGATAAGGTCAGGGAGGACGTGGCGCTTTAGTCTCTCAACATTTGGGTAGATGGCATGGTTTATATTGACAGGCTAAGAGGATCAGACCAAGATCCTGCCGACTGACTGCACTGGGCCTTGGCTGCCTGACAGGTAACGTAGATAGATCAGTGATATGACAAGTGGAAGGCACGGACCCGGACTATAAGGAATCCTCATACTTGTGAGGATCGGGACACACCAGGACTAATGTGGGTGGGCCAGGAGCTTGTGAATGTTTTGGACAAAGGTAGATATGAAAAGGCAAGGAGGCCTGAAGGAACCTGACATGCTCCCCAACTCGAGGAACCTGACACAGTGGAGAACAGAGTGGGTGGGGAAGGGTGACAACTGGTGAAGCCATACAGCAAGTCACAGCAGAGCCAGGATTGGAACCCAGGGTCGTCTGACTCAAAGGCCAATTCTTTGCACTGTATCTCACAACCTTGAATGTGGTGCTGGGGGTGAGGGGAGGACTCAGAGGAGCAGGAATACATTTGCCAGATTCATGTGTTTGAAACCTGGGACATATTATAGACAGTGTAGGCCTGTCCCGTGATGGAGAAAAAAGGTGATGGAGGGTACTGATGATGGGGATGAAGAAGGGGTGTAATTTCAGAATATAGTTGGAGATCAAGTTGGCAGCACTTGATACCACTAGTTGAATGTGGAAGAACCTGAGGAAAGAGATGAGGCTATCTCCAGCTTGAGTACCTGGAGGACAACCTGGAGGTTGTTAGACATTCCAGGGGGTAAGATTCTGTGCCCTTTTCCACATCCTTGGCTAGTTCCACATCTTCCCTGCCTGACTTGGCCTCTCCTATTCTACTTATTCTTGGAGACTCAGCTTCAACCTGCTGTTAGAAAGCTGAAACCCTTCAATATCGACCCTTCCAGCCTGCCTCTCTGGTCTCCTTTTCTGCTTCCATAATACTTCTGTGGGTGTCATGCACCACACACTCAGCAGTTCTTTGAGCACACACCTTGGTCTTACCATTCTGAGGACAGGGACAAAGGACCTGAAGGAGACTGAATGCATACTTGAAAAGTGGACAAGCTCAAGAGTAGCCAAAAGTGGGCTTCTTCTCAACTGATTATGGGGACTGTGTGGAGTCCTGTGTGGAGGGTCTGAGGCTGTATCCAGGCTTAGCTGCAAAGAGTATTGTGATCAATTAGTGATGTCTGCGATGAACCCAGGAGGGCTATGACAGCATACATGTGATTTATGTGCAATCTCTTGATGAGAAAGAAGATCTATATTGTTTGGATAGCCTATAGTTGTTCTCAGGAAAAATCAAAGATGACGCCCAAGTGTCTGGTATGGCTGGGAGTAGAAACATGTCAGAGGGGCTTTTAGGAGAGCTGAGATCAACGACAGATCCAGACTGTCCTCAGCATTGCATTTTTAACTTTCATATCCCTCTCCACTTGTGTGCATTACATAATGATGCCCCTAAACCACCTTTCGTACCCTGACTCAAGACTCTCAAACTTCAGCTTACAAAGGAATTTTTCTAGCTAATGCCTGCCAGCCAGTGGTTCTCTTTGGCAGCCTAACTTGTTACCTGCACTGTGGTCTTTGGGCAATTCATCTGCATATTTTATTTCCCTTATGATTTTATAAAAGGCTTATAAAAATTAAGGTGTGGATACCAGTGGGGGAAGTTTAACCCTCCAAATGTAACATAAAAGCAGAGAATCCAGTTAGAAGTCTAAACAATGGAACTGCTTCAAAATCACCAGCAGTGATTTAATAAAACCATGCCACTGTGGTCACTGATGAAAAATCTGCAATATATGTTACTGGTCATTTAAAAGTGACCCTTTAATGACACCCCAGTGGCCCAGTCCACTCAAAACAGACTGGTCAGCCCTGACTAGTGTGGCTCAGTGGGTTGGGCATCATCCCGCAAACAGAAAGGCTGCCCTTTAGATTTTCAGGTCAGGGCACATGCCTGAATTATGGGCCAGGTCACCAGTTGGGGGTGTGGGGCAGGCAACTGATTAATGTTCCTCTAGCACATCAGTGTTTTTCTCTATCTCTTTCTTCCTCTCTTCCCCTCTCTCTAAAAATTAAATAAACAAAATCTTTTAACAGACAGACTGGTCAGATAATGGCCAACAAGTTTAGTCACATGAAGGTGATCCTGTAGACCACAGATGGCAAACACAAGGTCCCGCTCTACCTTGTTTCATCTGGCCTGGCACCTTGTTTCTATCCGGTGGCAGCGCCAAGCTCCTTGCCCCTAGTTAAGGAGTAGTTACATTTATACAGTCCTAAAATTACATTTGGCCCTTTGAAGGCAACCATGAGGCTGATGTGGCCCCCAGTGAAAATGAGTTTGACACCCCTGCCATAGACAAAAGACAAATTTCTATGATTTTCAGTTGTTCTTACATTCTACATGGTAACTAATGTTCTTTTCCTTAGATTTGTGAGCATTAGGGTTTAAGATAGCCAAGCTCTAGAAATATCATTAATCAGGTCCTGGGAGGTCTGGATAATTAATCTTTTGCCATATAACAGGCATGAAAGTGGAAATTATTCAGTAAAAGCAATATACTTTTAGCCTGACTTTTTGTAGATGTAAGATGGTTAATTGGGGGGATTCACTTTGAAGGAAGAGAATTAGGATTTACATGAAATTCTTAAGATCTATGATAGACTGTGCCTACGAAGGTAAGGGGAACAGATTTTATAGCATGTTAGTCCTCTGGGTAGAAACCAACAATCCTATTGTCTGCTGGCCTCTAATTATTAATATCAGCCATTGGCCTCTTATCATGTATTTGACTTACAGTCACCTTTTCTGAATTCCATTGTGTATGACAACAGGAGCTTTTTTGCACTGATTACATGACATGTCGATGGATCTGATGGTGGATTTGGAAATGGGTGCTGTAGTTAGTAGGGTGGAGCTCTGGGTGGGCTGAGGATGGTGCCATCATTGTAGGTTAGGGACAGTGTCTGGATGAAATAATCTAGCCTACAGCCTGTATCAGCTGGATCCAATGATGCCGCACCCTACTGGCTCTTATTTCCTATTTTTGAGGACTGGCTTCATGTCACTGTCTTGTCACTTAGCAACCAAATGACTTATGTTTGTATTTATATAAAGTATAGTATCTTACATTTCAGTTTGTAGTTTAAGTGCGAAGAAACAGGAGTAGGTTGTTTTATAGTCCTTTTGTCCCTTCAGTCCCTCCAATGTTATGTGTGATACTATATATAGTGTTTCTATTTCAATTTTTGTAGGATGTTAATTTACATAAAAATAAAATGAATGCTAAAAGAAAAAAGTCCAAGAAGAAATGCTGTATAAGTGTAGCCATTTCTATTGTTATATATTAAGCACTTGGAATGTAATGGGATTTTGTTCTCTTCCTCCTTCTGTCCTCATTTCCGATGTTCTGAACTCTTAGTCATCCTTTATGGGCCAACACTGAGGCCACCTCCTTGGAGAAGCCCTCCTTGACTGCCCCTATAGTTAGCTACTCCCTTCTCTGTGCTCTACCATCCTTTACACACCTCTGTGCTTCACATCCTTTACATAATGATTACATAATGCATTAATTATCTGCCTACCTGAATGTCTACCTATTCTTTCTATTAGTGGAGAAGCCTTTTAAAGCAGAAACTTCCATCCTGTGACTCATTCTTATTTGTACATGCTAGAGTCTAGCTCTGTCTTTGGTATGTAAGAGTATTATTGGTGTGTAAATGAGTAGGTAGACAAGTGAGTAAATAAATAAATGGAATGGTGTGAGGGGCTAAACCCCTGTGTGAGGCTACACCAGCACTGGAGGAATTAAGATGGTAGGCCTTAGAGCACAAGTTTTTTATGGGAATCAGAGTCTCTGCATTGACCCAAAACTTGTACACATATATGTGTCTGTGCACATTTGGGGGAAATGGGAGAGGGTTCATAGTGGTCATCAGAGTCTCAGAAGTCTCTGTAGCTCCCAAATGTAGACAAATTGTTTATCTAACCAGATACAACAGGCAGGTCCCACCGAGAGGAAGTAATCAAGTGACACAGCCCCAAGGACAGGAACTTTAATAGTCTGTGAGGTATTGACCTGCCCTTCTAAGCTGCCCTTCTTTTTGTGAGGAAGCTCAGGGAAGATTTTGTTTCTTTCACTGTCTTCATTCTTACACTGAATCCATGGGCTGAGGGAGCCTGTCAGGTTCATTGGCCTTAGTTACATGCCTCCAGGCAGACCAGGCTGAAAGGATTCCAGGCAAACACTGGCAAGCAAACACTGCATCTCTCCTGCCCCAAACAGCTTCCCTCTCCCTCTTCTCTTTCCTATCCTATCCCATCCTGTCCTTGGCTATGAACACTTGCATTTCATTAAGAACTGTGCTTTTTAAGAATGTGGATCATGGCCTCTTGGTGTATCATAGTGTGAATTTAGAGGATCATGACCAGACTTTCTGAAAAGAATGAAATAGTGTATGATAGAAAATATTGAAATGGGAGGGAGGAGGGGAGGGTTGGGTTGGGTGGGTTGGGATGGGAGTAAAAGATAGAAAATTGTACTGCAACAACAATTTAAATAAAAGAAAAGAAAAGAAAAAAAGAAAATATTAAGTGTATCTACATAGAGTGAGTATAGTTTTGTGGAACTTCCCTTTTCAGCTCAGTGTGTACAGGGTTATGAGATGTGTATTTCTTTCTGTGGGTTGTGATAAAAAATGTTGAAAAGCAGTGATATCAAGCTTTACAGTAAGACCCAACCCTTGAGGGGATGGTGGTAAGGGAGGAGGCAGGAGACTAGGCTGTATTAGGAGTTCACTTCTTGTTGCTACGCAGGGAAGCCCTTTGCCCCACCAGAAGTTAGAGGCCTACCACATTCCCACATGCCATCACCCCTTCTTGATTCTAGTCTCTCCTCTCTTGGGCAGGTTGTATATGTCACCGCGACCTTCCCCTATATTATGCTTCTGATCCTCCTGATCCGAGGGGTCACATTGCCTGGGGCCTCTGAAGGCATCAAGTTCTACCTGTACCCTGATCTTTCCCGGCTCTCCGACCCACAGGTAAGAGTCGTTTACTCAATGCACTGCTGCCTACTACCACTGGGAAGCTTTCTGCAGGCCTCTGATGCTAACCACAGAGGCATAACAGCTGGCTGAACAGTTAGAAGCCTGTAGACCACTTCCCAGAATTATAGATTTCAATGCATAGATTGAGTATATAGGAAACTAAATAGAGGGAAATACAACCATGAAAGCATTAAAAAAGACAAATTTATGGCATGGTAATACTATGTGTGCTTCTTTATCAGTTCATTAAATAGCAAGACCCAGCAAGAGGTCCAAATCACAGAAATTTCCATGATTTCAAGAGTAAATGATATTTGAAGCCATCTATATCATTAGAGGAAAACATCTGGGGTTTCTAGTGCTAACAGTACTGCAGTTTGTTGCCGGCAGTCACAATTGAGGGAAATGTTAAATTTCAGTTAGAGGTTAGTGAAAACAAAAACATACTTTACCCCCATCAAGATCGCAGGCCTCAGATGTTACGCATATCAGTGAGAGAAACTGGGTTTTTGTTGGCAATTGATTTTCTTTGTGGGGATGACTCACAGAAAGAAATAATTGGTTAGAACTGGCTGGCCTGTCAGTTACCCTTAGGTAAGGTATTGCCTATTCTGAAAAGTGAGTAGTAAATGCTTATGCCTGAGTTTCTGTAAGTGGGTAGGTGCCTGGTGCTATGCCCAGGGTATATTAGACAAGAGATGAAAGCAGAACATCTTACAGCCCTGGGGTTCTCAACCTCTGCTACTTGTTAGAAGCTCCTGGGAAGGAAAATCTCATTTCTCAGAGCACAACACAGACCAATTAAACTCTCTGGGGCTGGGTCTCAGTTGTCAGTATCTTTTAAAGGTCCCTAGGTAATTCCAGTGTGTGAAAATATTCAAAGATATTTGAGTGGGTGAGCAGGCACCCACTTTTCTATTAAACAGATTATGCAGTAGAGTACAGAATCTGCATTCAGTAGAACATGAGGTTTGCAAAATATTTCGAGTCTGTAATCTGTGGCTTCAAGACACCCCCTGTTAGGAGAACTTGGATGGTAATGTTCATGGAGTGCTAGTTAGTACAGCTCAGATGTACCTCATTACTGTGCATTAAGGCCCACAATGGAGTGGCAGTGTGTGCTCACTTCTGTCTCGGTTTGCTATGCTGTAAGGAACTCCAGGTCCAGGGCAGCACCAGGCCCCTGATAGCAGCATCCTGAATTGCAGACACAATCCCTAGGAAGAAGGAAATTAGCTCCTGACTGTTGTTGATCTTGCCCATTCCAACTTCTCATGGCATGGGCTCAATTGGAGAAGCAGTTTTGGAAAACATATTTCTAAAATCACTGATCTATGTATCTTTGTTAGATCTACAAATTCTACCTTAACCCAGGACATATTTTCCATTCTTTCCTCTCCACGCAGGCTTCCTTATCCTAGTCTTCAATGTCAGTCAAGGTCCTGAGTATCACTCAGTTTCCACAACTGGCTGATCATCAGAAGACCAGGAAATGTTTAAATGCAGATTCCAGGTCCCATTCCTGGAGATTCAGTTTCAGGGCCCTGAGATGGTACCTGGGCTTCATTAATGATTACAAAGCTTCAGAGGAAATTCTAGTGATCAGGAAAGTTTGGTTTCCCCAAACTTTCCTCACTTTTGACCTTAGAGCCCTACACATACATACATGTGCACACACAAACACATACCACCCACACTCAGAACAAAGGTGAAGCCAGGAGTTCACCATTCAGGGTATCTGCCTCAATCATCCCAGTTTCCTACCATCTCCTTTCTTCTGGACCTTAGCTCCCAGGCCAGCCCTTCTCTGCAGGGCCCCTCTCCAAACAGACACAGTCACTTGGTGACTCACTAGAAGAGCTCACAGGACTCAGAAGTAGTTACAGTCTCAGATGTGGTTTATTTACTTTACTTCAGGCAGAGTCTGGAAGAATTCACACACAGGGTTCCCATATTCTCCTGCAGAGAGGGGCTGCACAGAACTTGCTTATACTTCCAGCAGCAAAATGTAGCAGCATGTGGGCAGTGTTTCTGCCCAGAGGAGCCTGCTTGGGACTCGGCGTCCAGGTTTTTAATGGGGGTGTTTTATTAACTGCACAGGTACTTTCTGCCTGCACAATCGATCACAGTCCTTGGAATTTCAGACTCTCAGAAGGAAAGTAGGTGTTTGCTATAAATCACTTTGCTGTACAAACAACCCAAGCGGGATGGTACATCAGAGTCAGTGCCCGACGCAGACAAAACCAAATCACTTAGTACCATAGGGAAGATCTTAGCAAGTTCCCAGATACCAGTCAAGAGTAATCCTGAAAGCAGGCTCTACTGGTGAGCAACATCAGGTGTGCTACAGTAACTCTCTCCTGCACACCTGCAGACCTAAAATATTGGTTGTTTGGCCTTTTCTAGAAAGAGTTTGCTGACCTCTGAGCTGGAGGGCCCTCAGACACCTTTGAGGGGATAATCAATGGGCTCCAACCCTGACCTGACCCTCCACTCTGTCATTGTTGCTCTCTACCTCTGCTGCCACTAGCCTGGTCCAGGCCACCACCATCTCCCACTTGACAACTACAGTAGTCTTTTAATTGGTCTTCCAGAAATGGCTCTTGACCCCTCTAGGCCACTCCCCAACAAGCCACAGAGTGATTTATTGAAATATAAACCTGCCAATCACCTCTTTGCTTAAACCCTTTCTGGGATTCCCTGTGGTTTTTGGAATAAGATCCAAACGGGAGGTCTCTGAGGTCCCTCATGAGCTGCCTTCTTGCTATATCTCCTGTTACTGTCTCCATCTTTGAGTTCATTCCAGATATTGGCCTCCTTTCTGCCTCAGGACCTTTGCACAAGTTATTTGTCTGCTGGGAACACTCCTTTCTTTCTCAGACTTTCCCTTTCCACCTTGTCTAACATCCATTTATCTTTTAGGACTCAGTTTAAACATCACTTTATCAAGCAAATCTTTCTGAATTACCAGCCATGGACCCCCCAGTATTTTGTACTTATTTTCCAAAGTACTTATCATGTTTGCAATGAAATATTTATATAATTTTGCATATATACATATTATTACATGTATGGCTTATTTGTTTAGTATATTTATTTGTTCTACAGATATTTCCTGAGTGTCTACTGTGTATTAAAGATCAATCTAGGTATTGGGCATATAACAATAAACACTGGACAAAACAGTGATCCCTGCCCCATGGAGTTTATATTCTAGTTGGGGAAGGAAGTAAACAAAATTCAACAGTAAAACATGCAGTCCATTAGATGGTGACTGGGACCATGGAGGCAAAGTATGGCAGTGAAGAGAGAGTTCTGAGGGAAAGGATTGCAATTTCCAACAGGATGGCCAGAG
Organism: Phyllostomus hastatus; assembly: GCF_019186645.2. Lineage (NCBI taxonomy): Eukaryota > Metazoa > Chordata > Mammalia > Chiroptera > Phyllostomidae > Phyllostomus > Phyllostomus hastatus. Next base: position 4,353,419 of record NW_025333643.1, on the reverse strand, counting down.
AGGCCTCACTGAGAAGGCAGCTTAGAAGCAGAGTCTGTATGTGCTTTGCCCACCACTGTGTCCCCAGTCCCTCACTAGCTTAGTGCCTGGTACACAGTAAGTGCTCAGTAAGTGATTGCTGAATGACTATAAGAACCAGAGCTATTTTGATTTTTGAAGAAAGGTTCTGTTGCTTTAGCAAAATGTCTAAAAACCTCCAACTCCCTGTATCTGTGAGCTGTACTAATTTTTGATTCTGTATCAGTGATGGCCAGGAAATGTGTATATGTGTTTGTGTGTATGTGTGTCTCCAAAAGCAGCAGTAATAGCTGATTGTCTGGGGCAGAGGTAAGGATAGTGACCCCAAAGGGAAAGCAAAACAAGACTCCATGTAGCTGGTGTTTTATGGAAGCTGCAGTGTGTCTCAGGAAGGGCCCAGCATGGCTGGAAAGGAAGGTGCGAGGAGCCCTAAGCCTGCTCTCCATCTGCTCCAGGGGCTGAAAGGCTGGTGGCGGGGTGTTCAGTCACGCTGAGTCTGAGAGGGGCTCTTGATGGCTCCTCCAACTCTGGAGGCTGGCGGGTCACATAAAGTTTGTCCCAGTGTGCTGAGGGAAGGCAGCCAGTGAACAGGTCAGTAGAATATCAGTACCCCACTCAGAATGTGTAGTTGGCCAAAAGAGAAATCCAGGTCAGAGAGGCTGACCCACTTGCTTGTGGTCACACAGTAATTTAGTAACCCTGTTATAACTTAGGGTTGCTGAATTCTGGGTGGGAGAATTCCTACATAAAGAGAAGTGAGGGCTTAAGGGAAAAAAACAAACAAACAAACAGATCCACACCACCCAATTCCAATGGTTCCCATTTGTGTATACCCCCGACCATGAGAAGCAGGAGCGCACAGGTTTCAATTCCTGCTCTCCCATTCCTGGTGGTGTGGCCTCAAGCAAGGCACCTCACCTCTCTGGGGCCAAGTCTCCACTTCTGTAGAATGAGGGTCACAGGTTGTATTTGCTTGCCCCATCAGATGGCTATGAAAGTCAAGTCTGATGACCTAGGTGGTGGAGGAACTTTTTTTTCAGTTTATAATTATATATTTATTTTAATGTGCATTAGAAAAAAATCACATCAAAACCACGTCTTCATAGCTCTTACTGTTTGCGATGCAGCCAGGGCTGAAAGAACATCCTGGGATAGTGTGAGGACTCCAGGTAGCCCCGTGGTCCCCCTGAGACAACTGAGGCAGAGTTCTTAAAGTTAGGGAAAGTCATCTAGGAGAGACGTGGACTGGAAATATTTTATCAGGAGGTCAATAAAGGGCTTGATTTTGTGTGTTTTGGTGGTGTTCTTTTATCAAGTCCAGTTTTGTTTTGTTTTGTTTTTAATTTTCTGAGTGATCATCTTGACCCAGTTTCCCATTTGTATTTCAGATAGCACCAGGAAGGAAAGTTCCCAGACATGTCACTAGGCCTGTGATTTGTCTGGTCTTAGAGTGAGACAACCCTAGTGTCTTGGTTGGGGATGATCTGGAAGTTGAAGTGCTGAAGCCTCCCACAACTAGGAAGGGACTAAAGGGTTGATTCTGGGGCCACTCTGGGTGGAGAGATGGGAAGTAGATATCTGGGGAAGATGAGCCCCTGGGAGGTCAGAGGGCTGGTCAGAGGGTGCCTCCAGGACACATTCAGATCTTCTGCCTCTGAGCCCTGTTAGTTCTCTGGGCTGTTCCATCCAGTCTTTGCAGGTAAGAAGGTAGTCTCAGGTGGTGGGATGAGCACACAGTATATAGAATGAGTAAGGCCTCCTTGTTCCCTAGGATCCCACAGCTAGGTGAGATCAGTTTCTCATCCTTCCTTTTGGACTTCTGAGGGCAGATAGCTGATGTTGCAGGCATTAGACAGAACATCCAAGTGGTCTTGTCTCTCCTGCAGCCTGCAGAACCAGCCCTGTCCCAGGGCCACAGTAATATCTGTGCAGGTTGCACGTTACCATCAGAGTTTTACTTCTCTGCAAAGGTGATTGGGTTTTGTGAAGTCTGGGGTCTGGGGTAGGAGGGCTGGTGCCTTTGCCAATCAGCAAGGGGCAGAGAGGCAATAATCCACAGAAGGAAAACAGCCCCCAGTGTGCCTTCTTGCCCTATAGGATCTTCCCCGCCCCTGCCGAATCCCAACCAGAGTGATAAAGAGCTCAATGCAGCTCTGTGGCCCCTTCCTGATCCAGGATCTCCATTCCAGTCCCAGCCCAGCTCCCTTTCCCTATAACTTATCAGGGGCTCAGACACACAAATTTGCTGGTCATTTACATTTCTAAAGGGACACTGGGTGTCTGACTGGTACAAAGCTCCTGGGGGCTTCAACAAGGGAAGATTCACTTTGAGGGTCCCTCCTGGCCTCTCTGGATTTGTGTGACAGGGATTCCACATGAAGGCTGATTAAATGTTGGGCCAGAGGGTGGGTGAATTCCTAGTGACCCTTTCCTTCTGTCTCCCCAGCCAGTGAGGCTGGAGAACTCCAAAAAGCGTGCAAAAAATGCTCTGCCGTGGGGGTCCTGGGAGTGAAGGGACTACCTTCCTCACAGTTACACTGTGAGGTCAAGAGAGATAGCCATCAAAGTTGTGTTAAGGTGTAAATGGCTATGTGCAATGAGGGCTTCCTGAGCAGTGTGTTTAAAGTCATACCCCCTTAATCCCACCCACACATCCTGTCCACCTCACCCACTTTGGTTTTCTCGGAGACACTTGCCAACATCTCAGACACTTTTGTATCAACACCTTTACTGGCTAGAACGAAAGCTTCATGAGGGCAGAGAATTGACCTGCTATATTCGCTGTTAGGTCTCCAGCCCCTGGAACTCTGCCTGACAACAGTGAGCTCAGAAAATATTTTTTGAATGAGTGAATGAACGACAATTTCTGGCAGAGTCTGTGTGACTTTACAGTGACATGGCGTATACTACGGTTGTTATTTGGCAACCCAGAGAGAAGGGTTTTCGGTGCAGTGGCATCTAGTATTGAAGGAAGGAAATTTGAGTCACTCTACTGCCATTGACCATGTAGCTTGTCCCTTTATCACTCTGGGTCTGAGGGATTTCACCTGACCATTAGGGTGAGAGTATCTACCACACGGGGTAGCTGTGAAGCAAGTGTACACATGAAAGCAAAAGCCCTTCTAGTCCTTATTTTTGGAGCCCCACCCTGGGACTGGCACACAGTAGGACTCCAGGAACACTGGCGACGCTCCCCATTTTGCCTCCATGTTACTGGTGTTGGGCAGGGCAAGTTGTAGCACTGCAGCCCAAGGGTAAGGCTTTGAACTTGGAACCAAGTGCCTTTATTGTGGATCTAGTAATTAAGTTTCTCATCAAGAACTCGAAGCAACACAGCAGCTGGCCTTCTTTGTCCCCTGGAAATTTGCATTCTGTGGTCTGTTAAAAGTTTCTAAACATCTATTTGTCTTCACTGTCAGCCCTGTGTTCTCTCTGAAGTATGAAGTGCTTCCACTCAATTTTTTCCCTCAAATTTTTATTTTCTGTCTTTTCAGTCTTTGGGGAATGGAGGGGCTCTTGCAGGAAATCACATTGTCCCTGCCCTAGATTCCTGCCACTCTCACGCATCATTGTGTTTCAAGTGTGTGTTTTCAGAGCAAGAATAGAAAGGCCTGTCAGGGATCCAAATCGTGGGGTCTGCTTTCCCAGGGCATGCACACATTCCCCAGGTTGGCCTTCTCTATGGGGACCGGAGCCTGCAGCTAAGATGACCAACTCTTGTAGGTAGGGATGCTCCAACAGTGAGAGTAGTACCTCAGAACAGCACATATCCCTGATCTCCACATCCCACAGAACAACAAATCAGGAAAAACAAGATGGGGTTTAAACCCCTACCTGACGAACCTGGCAGATGTAACTGAGGAATTGCTGCCACCTGGTGGCAGTGTACTGTGGCTCAGGCAAGGATCCAAAGAAAAATGGGCCTCGTGGCTATTGGACTGTCAAATTAAAATGTGCAAAATTGACATATACTTAGAGACATTGGATATGTTTTTGAAAATATTGCAAATCTCACTGACATAGGGACCATACCCTGGAACCAAAAATCCCCCAAGGTTTCCTTTAGGCACAGTTGATTCTGGGTTAGGGTCACTGCTCCACTCAGTCCTGGGCACTGGGGGTACAGGATCAGATTACATGTGGTTCTTGTCTTCAAGCAGATGACAGTCTCTTGGGAGAGACATATATTTAAGTCAGTGACAACAGTGGTGAAAGGTTGGAATTCATCTGACACAGATGTGCTCCTTTAAATTACTGGGTAAATTCCTCATAAGTTAGAGAGATGCATTCTTATTCTAACATCCTGTGCACTTAAAGAAAGGTAGTAAATGCTTCTTTTTTTCTTGACTGCTTGAAATTCCCTGTGAATTGCCCATCTGTGAAATCAGAATTCCTGTACACACCACTGAGATTCTGCGTATCACTGGGGCACCTCATTAAATTATTTCAGCCACAGGTTTAGTTAAGGCGAAGTTTTGTGATTTTTATTCTCAGTAGTTTCAGCAGCACCCTCTTAATCTTCAGCCTTAGTGGTTGAAGAGTGTTTGAATAAAGTAGTGATACTAGTTATAATTTCCTGATAGCTGACTCTATGTCAGGTCTTTTGCTTAATAAACTCATCACTTAATATATGACTTAATCAGCAAGTAATTTTCAGTTGAAAAGTACTATATTCTAGATCAAGGGGCTAAAGTGCTATAAAATTAAATGCTCATGAACAATAAGATTAGTCTGTAAGGTCCTATCTCATAGGTGCTGAGAATTTTAAAACCTATGTCCTAAAGGTTTTACAGATGAGGGAACTGAAGCTCCAAGAGGTTAAAGCACTTGCCTCATGATTGCACAGGTAGCAGTTGAACCAGGTGAGTCTGACTTGGCCATGTAAAGTATGGACGCAGTGCTGAGACTCTCTGTCATCTCATTTTTCTGGGCTTGGTCTGGCTCTTCCCAGTACTGGGTTGGCAATCCTGGCTGTGGAATCTTTGAGCATTCCAGACTTACATAAATGCTTTGGAAGAATTCCCGTCCAGTGCAGGCATTGCCTCTGTAGTGGCCCATCAGCCACCGGTGGGCCATCCTATGACAGGGAATCCCTTCACCTCCACTTTGGGACAGTTCTTTACTCTCCTGGTTCCCAACATTGAGGCATTCATTCATTCTTTTGTCTGCTTATTTTTTTCTTATCTGCTGTAATTTATCAGTCCTACGCTTTGGGAATATCCACCATGGGTGAACACACTAATTCAAATGGAGCCTAAACAACTGAGGCACTGGGCAGCCTCCTCGGGGTTAATAGAATAGCCTCCAAGTTGGGCTCCATCCTCCAAGGTGGGCCTCTGACTTATCACTACTCCCTTTCTCACACAGAAGACTGAGGGAGCTTGGAAAAAGGAATCCCTGAGTGTGCAAATTCCTGCTGCTGGTCTTTGAATATATTTTCCTTTAATGCTTTGAATATATTTTTAATAGTCACTTTAAAGAGTTTGTTAAATGTAACATTTTCTTTAGAGTATGAATTATATTTTCCTGTTTGTTTGTTTGTTTTTCATGTCTGGAGATTTTTGGTTGTATATCGTGGATTGTGATTGAATGTTGTGGATATTGTTTTGTAGATGTTCTGGATTCTGTTATCTTCCTCTGAAGAGTGTTGGATATTATTTTAATAAGTAGTCCAATTACTGGCCACCTTAAACTTATATGCATTCAGCTGTGTGTTATTTAGTGCAAATCTGTGGAGATGCCAATCTGTTTTCCAAGGTCCTCTAACTTGATAAGACACAATAGGACTTAATGGGATTCTAAACTGTGTTGCCCTTGTAAATCTTGACAGGGCAAGCCTTTAGGCTTTATTATGGTGGGTCTAGAGCAGTTCTTTTCTTTTTAATTTTTATTATTTTGTTTTCCTTCTTTTTATTTATAATTTTTTATTGTTGTTCAAGTACACTTTTCTGCCTTTTCCCCCATCCCAGCCCAACCCCCAGCTCTCCCCTCCTCCCTCCCATTTCCACCCTGCCCCCCATTATTGTCCATGTGTCCTTTATACTTGTTCCTGCAAACCCTTCACTCTTTTCCCCTGAAATTCCCTCCCCTCTCCCCTCTGGTCACTGTCAGCCTGTTCTCAATTTCAGTGTCTTTGGTTATATTTTGCTTCTTTGTTTGTTTTGTTGATTAGGTTCCTGTTAAAGGTGAGATTATATGGTATTTGTCTTTCACTGCCTGGCTTATTTCACTTAGCATAATGCTTTCCAGTTCCATCCATGCTGTCACAAATGGTAGGAGCTCCTTCTTTCTTTCTACTGCATTGAATTCCATTGTGTAAATGTACCATAGCTTTTTGACCCATTCATTTACTGATGGGCATCTAGGTTGCTTCCAGCACTTGGCTATTGTAAATTGTGCTGCTATGAACATTGGGGTGCATAGGTTCTTTTGGATTGGTGTTTTAGGGTTCTTAGGATATAATCCTAGCAGTGGAATTGCTGGGTCAAAAGGCAGATCCATTTTTAGTTTTCTGAGGAAATTCCATGCTGTTTTCCATAGCGGTTGCACCAGTCTGCAATCCTACCAACAGTGCACTAGGGTTCCCTTTTCTCCACAACCTACCCAACATTTGTTGGTTGCTTTGTTCTAGAGTGATGGTTCTCAACCAGGAAAATATTGCCTCCCAGGAGACATTAGGCATTGTCTGGAAATAGTTTTGATTGTCCCAACTTGGGGTAGAGAGCTACTGGCACCTCCTGAGTAGAGGCCAGGGATGCTGCTAGATATTCTACAATGCACAGGAAAGCCCCCACAACAAAGAATCATTTAGCCCAGAGTATTCATAGTGCCATGATAGAGAAACTCTACCCCTAGGGCATGGTTACTGCTCCTAAGGAGAGGTCTTTCTGTGTCTTAGCTAGGTGCCAAGGGTGAATACTTGGGGTTGACCAGATCTGTCTACTCTAGAGCAGGCTGGGAGCCCCAGCTCCCTGGTAGTGCTCTTTACTTGGTAGTGTCCAGCCTCTAGCATCTCTGTTGTACTCTCAACCCCATAACAGCACTATCTGGAAAATCTTGGGTGGTTTCACCCTGCATAGTTGTTGCACAGCCATCAGCCAAATGGGTATCTGGGGTCCCTGCTCTACATAGCTCCCTCTTCTGGTGCCCCACACTATAGATTTCAGCTGCCCTATAGCCTGGTCCTGCTTCCTCAGCTTGGTGAGACTGTGTTTTCTGCTGGGACTCCATCTCTTGTCCCTAGGAGAATGGCTGGGCAAACCCCATTGAGGGGGCTCCATGTCTCAGGGATAGCAGTCTTGCCCTGCATGTTATCCGCTGCCTGAAAACAGTTGCCTCCTTCAACTGTTTTCAAACTGTTTTAAGCAAACACTTTTTCTGCTTTGTTGGTTGCATATGGAAAGAATGCCATTCCTTTACTAGCCACTCAGTCAGTCATAACCAGAATCAGAATGACTCTGTTGCTTACAACAAACCGCATCCCACCATGCCCGCCCACCCCCCCTTCCGCTGCTGCCAATCCCTGGTAGCTTCCACTTGCACTAAGATTAAAATCCAGACTGTTCACCATGGCCAAGGCAAAGGAGTCCTGTGTGGCCTGGTCCCATCTCCCAATCAGCCTTGGACATCCCAGGCTCTTTCCTGCCAGAGGTCCTGTCTGCCTGGATCATTGTTCCCTTAGATATTCTCATAGCCAGCTACCTCTCATCCTGCAGAGCTGGCTCCAAAGTCAGGTTGTCTCTTACCAGATGAGCTCAAACATCCCCCCAAAACCCCATGACTTTTACCAAGCTCCTGTTTTATTTTATTTTATTCATGGAGATGATGGCTGTCTGAAGAAATCTTGTGTTCATTTGTTGACATGCTCACTGTTAGTATTCCTTAGATAGAATGTCAGCTCCATATAAGCAAAGAACTTGTTTGTCTTGTTCACTGTGGACTCCCTGGTACCTGGTGTAGAACGTGGCACATGTTAGGCTCCCAGTCAGTATTAGATGTGTGTCTGGGTAGATTGGTGGAAGGGTGGGTGGGTGGATGCCATGTGGTGATATACATTAAGGACTGCAGTAAGAGGAGAACAAAATTATTTCCAATTGCCCATCCCAGAGAAGACATTATGAAACAGGTAGCCTTTGATTTGGTCCTTGAAGGATGAGGAAGGGAAGGCTATGTAGAATGTAGAGATAAGCAAAGACCAGAGAGTACATACATAAATGGTGTGGCTGTAGAGCAGGGTTTTGTGAGAGAATCATACATAAGATGGGTTGAAACAGACTAGGGCCCTTTCATTGAGAATCTTTGGTGCCAAGTCCAAAGAGTTTAAGATTTCATTCATTAGGGGACTGTTAAATCTTTCTGGGCATGAGGTTGACTGGTATAAATAAAACTGCAAATTCAGAAGATTATTCAGACAAAAAAAAAAAGGCCTCACAGAGCTTGGCAACAGAGAGTTTTAGAATCAGAGATGCATTTAATGCCTGCCTCTCCCTCACCCACTGTGTGACTGTGAGCAGGTGACCCGCCCTCTCTGAGCCTCAGTTTCCTCTCGCAAACTTTTATTCATCTCCTGTTCTTTCTAGATGTGATAAGGTTAGATAAAATAACACATGTAAACTTCTCCAGGTGCAGAAAGAACAAGAAAATAGAGTGAGTTTGGGAGTGAAGAGAAAAGAAGTTGAGGAGGTTTTACAATGTCATAGGGGATAGAGCAGCCCTCCAGCAATGTCACAGGTTTGTGGGCAAATATGATTGAGTTAGTGCCATTGTGTGAGCTTGTCTAATGACTTAGAGAAGCCCAACTGGGACTACAGAGAAGAGAAACAAAGGGATGCCAGCAAATGTTCAAGATGCACCTACTATGTGCCAGGCCTGACTGTAAGGTGGGAGTATAAGGGATGAATCCGACTGTGTTTTTCCCTTGAGAAGTTTGCAGTCTTGTAGGGGAGAGAGATGTCACAGGGGTGCCCATAGCAGGGGCTGGTGAGAGCCACAGAGAGTGGTGACCCCAGCTGTGGCCCCAGCACAGAAGAGGAACAATTGCAAGCCTGTCTTCAGGGATTCTTAGGCTGTTGTGTGGTTTTGTTGTGTTTGTATATTTCTATTTTGTTTTATTTTAGAATTCTAATTTTATTTTCATTCTTCCAGGAAGTGTTATTGAGCACCTACCGTATGCCAGGTATTGTGCTAGGTCTTTGCTTTTTAAATGAATCAATAGAAATGTACAAAGTATCCACTCTTACCAGATATTTGCTGGGCTCTGTGGGAGTGGTGTACAGGAAGTGGATGAGTGATGTGTTCTAGGACAAGAGTTTTTAATTGGGGGAGAGTCTTTGTCCCCCATTTCTGAAGTTGTATAGAAAATGTATGCATTAATCATAAATATATAATAGGCTATGCTATTACAGTGGTCCCAGAATTTCCCCCTTTGCCCCCCTCTGCAAAGTACCCCCTATTCCCTCCGGCAATTCCCTCCTTAGTTCATGTCCATGGGTCATGCATGTAAGTTCATTTCCCATACTGTTCTTAACATCCCCCTCTCTATTTTGTACCCACCAATTATGCGCCTTAATCCCTGCACCTTTTCCCCCATTCTCTCCCTTCCCCCTCCCAGCTGATAATCCTCCAAATGATCTCCATATCTGTAATTATGTTTTTGCTTTGCTTGCTTGCTTAGTTTTTTTTTAATTCAGTAGTTGATAGTTGTGAATTTATTGCCAGTTTTGATTGTCTTCTTTTTCTTAAATAAGTCTCTTTAACATTTCATGTAATAATGGCTTGGTGATGATGGACTCCTTTAGTTTTACCTTGTCTGGGAAGCACTTTATCTGCCCTTCCATTCTAAATGATATCTTTGCTAGATAGAGTAATCTAAACTGTACATCCTTGCTTTTCATCACTTTTTTTAAAGATTTTTTTAGCCCTGGCTGGCGTAGCTCAGTGGATTGAGCGCGGGCTGGGAACCAAAGTGTCCTAGGTTCGATTCCCAGCCAGGGTACATTCCGGGGTTGCAGGCCATAACCCCCAGCAACCGCACATTGATCTCTCTCTCTCTCTCTCTTTCTCTCTCCCACTCCCTCCCTTCCCTCCCTAAAAATAAATAAATAAAATATTAAAAAAAAAGATTTTTTAAAAGATTTTATTTATTTATTCATTTTCAGAGAGGGAAGGGAGGGAGAGAGAGAGAGAGAGAGAGAAACACCAGTGTGCAGCCACCGGGGGTCATGGCCTGCAACCCAGGCATGTACCCTGACTGGGAATCGAACCTGCGACACTTTGGTTTGCAGCTCGCGCTCAATCCCCTGAGCTACGCCAGCCAGGGCACTTTTCATCACTTTGAATATTTCTTGCCAGTTCTTTCTAGCCTGCAAAGTTTCTTTTGAGAAATCAGCTGATAGTCTTATGAGAACTCCTTTGTGGGTAACTCCCTGCTTTTTTCTTGCTGCTTTTAAGATTCTCTCTTTATCTTTAACCTTTGGCATTTTAATTATGATGTGTCTTGATGTGGTCCTCTTTGGCTCCATCTTGTTTGGGAGACTCTGTGCTTCCTGGACTTGTATATCTATTTGCTTCACCAAATTAGGGAAGTTTTCTTTCATTATTTTTTCAAGTAAGTTTTCAATTTCTTGGTCTTTCTCTTTTCCTTTCAGCACTCTTACAACTTGAATATTGGTATGTTTGGAGATCTCCCAGAGGCTCTTTTGCCTATCCTTGTTATTTTTTAATTATTTTGTCTTGCTGTTCTAATTGAATGTTTTCTTCTTCCTTATGTTCCAAATCATTTATTTGATTCTTGGCTTCATCCATTTCACTGTTGATTCCCTGTAATTTTTTCTTTATGTCACTTAGTGCAACCTTCATTTCTGCTTGGGTGTTTTTTATGCTGTTGAAGTGCCTGATGAGTTTTTTGAGCATCCTAATAGCCAGTGTTTTGAACTCTGCATCTGATAGATTGCTTATCTCCATTTTGTTTAGTTCTTTTTGTGGAGTTTTGTTCTGTTCTTTCATTTGGGCCATATTTCTTTGTCTCCTTATTTTTGTAGCCTCCTTGTATTTGTTGCTATGCATTAGGTAGAGCTGCTTTGACTCTCTGTCTTAGTAGTATGGCCTATTATAGAAAAGTACTCCCATAAATTGGATGGGGCCTTATGTAGTCACCAGAGCAGGGCAACCTGTGTGAACCAGATTGATGGAGTCTCAGATATAATGTCTCTGCTCTGCAGGGGAGGGCTCAGGAAAGGGACAGTGGTCACTACCTGGCCTCTGGGGTTTTGTCCAGGAGGAAGCTATCCCCCAGTACTTGCTCTAATGCGAGACACCTCAGTTTCTCCCCCACGCTTGCCACTAGTGCCCTTCTAGCTGCTGCCCCAGTGCTGAAGCCCAGAGGGAGTGATTCTGTATAAGTCCTAAGTCTATTCCAGGCCCTTTAAGAGGACATGCCTGAAAATCCCACAGTTTCTTCCTCCACCCCAACCCCCACTGGTTTTACAGCCAGAAGTTATAGGGGCTTATCTTCCTGGCAATGGAACCCTGAGTTGGACGGTCTGGTGTGGGGCTGGGATCCCTCACTCCAGAGGTGTCCCTCCCAATTTTTATCTACCATACTTAGGTATGAGACCACCCATTCTGTGTCTCTGCATCTCCACCCTTCCTACCCATCTGGATGAATGTGGCTTCTTTAATTCCTCAGTTGTCAGACTTCCATACAGTTCAGTTCAGTTTTCTGAAAATTCTGGGTGATACGTGTTTTGTATTTAGTTGTAATTCTTGTTATGGTTGTGCAAGAAGACAAGCTGTGTTTACTTATACTTCCATCTTGACTGGAAGACCTAAGCATTTTCTTTTTTTAATTAATAAACTTTTAAAAGTAGTTTTAACTTTACAGAAAAATTAAGCAGAATATACAGATAGTTCGCATACATCCCAACCCTCACCCCCAGTTTTCCCTCTTATTAACATCTTACATCAGTATGGTACATTTGTTACATCAACTGATGTGTTATTGAAATATTATTATTAACTAAATAAGTCCATCGTTTACATTAGGGTCCACTCTTTGTGTTGTACATTCTATGGGTTTTGACAAATGCATAATGTCCCATATCTATCATTATGGCCTCACACAGAATAGTGCCACTGCATTAAAAACCCTAGTGCTCCACCCAGTCATCTCTCCCCAAACTGTTGGCAACTGCAGACCTTTTTGTAGCCTGTTCCAATTGGCTTCCTTCATGTAGGAGTATGCATTTAAGGTTCCTGCCTCTTTTCTTTCTATCACTGACTGATATTCCATTGTCTGGATGTACCACAGTTTGTTTATCCATTCACCTCTTGATAGACATCTTGGGTACTTCTATGTTTGGCAATTGTAAATAAAACTGCTATAAACATCTGTGTGAAGGTATTTTATTGGCATGTTTTCCTTAAAAAGTGTTCATCCATCCACCAAAATTGAGATCCCTGTTGAGCTTTCACCCAGAGCTTTAGATACCATGTGGGGCTTACCATCAGACTACTTGGACTTGAGTCATGGCTCACTCATTTACTAACTGTGTAACCTCAAGCAAATTACTTAGCTTTTCTCTGCCATGATGTTCTCATCTATAAAAAGGGTTGTTGTGGGGATTAAATAAAACAATGCTCATAAATGGTGTGCATTCCTTGTGTCTAGTGCATAGAAAATGCTCAATAAATGTTAGCTATTTTTTCTTTAGGAGATGAATATGCCTTTTATATTATTTTCTTTATCAAAACTTCAGGCATTTTTGTAGCACTACATAGCATTTACTAATCTGACCCAGCCTGTTCTCACAGAGTATGTTTTTAAAAGCCTAAAGAGGATAGGGCAAAGTAGAAGATACAGATTTTAATGTAAGCTGTTATTCTAGCTGTCATTGTGCATATAGACAAAGCTAATAGGCATCTCAAGAAAACTGTCTAAAACTATACAACTCCAAGTGTGGTCCCCAGACCAGGAGCAACATCAGCTTTATTTGGGAGCTTGATAGAAATGCGAACTCCAAGGCCCCATCCCAAACCTGCTCCATTAGAGTCTGCATTTTGGCAACATCCCCCTCTGGCTTATATAACATGGAAGTTCAGGAACACTGGTCTGAGAACATTCAGGGCTGGCTGAGACCTGTCAGACACACCAATAAGGGATGTGGTCAGAGGAGGCAGAGGTGCTAGGCCGAGTAATGTGAGCAAGAAGGATTTGCTGGCTGTTGGGGCTACCCACCTGTCTCCCCTCACACTCCAGGGCAGAGGGAAGGAGGGTTCACTCCAGGAATTTCTGCAAAGGAGAATCCCTTACTCTTGGGATTATTTGGGAGTGGCATTGATTCTTTCAAGGATTGCTGCCCTTTAGAACTATAACGTCCAATATGGAGACCACAAGCCAAATCTAACTCTTTAAATTTAAACTAATTGAAACCAAATAGAAGTTAAAGCTCAGTCCTGTTTCACTGGTTAAATTTCAAGTGCTCAGTAGCTGCAAGTGGCTAGGGGCTATTATATTGGACAGAGCTGATATAGAACATTTCCATCATTGTAAAAAAAACTCTATCAGACAGTAATGCTGTAAAGGGAGAAAGGCTCAAGAAGCAGGAGAGCCCGAGGAAACTGAAACTCAAATTGTACCCGATACTTGGCAATGGAGCAGTGACCCTTGGCTTTCTGAAGGCATGCTACTGTGGGTTTTCCTTCCTCTACCCCTTACGGGCATGGTTGTTTCCAGAAAAGTTAAAAAAATGCCCATTGAAGAGTCAGGACCAGAACTGTGGCCACATATGTCTTGGGCAGAAAGGGCTGCAACTGTAGGTCCTTCTGTGAAGTGCTGAGAAGTGTGTGATAGCTGCACATGCAATGGCTGAAGGCTGGGAAGAAAGAGTCTGCCTCCAAGGACAGTGGATAGACGCATGTGGAAGCTGAGTTAGATTGGCTGTTAACTAGCTTTGTCTGTCTGAACAAGAAAATAAGACATAAATTTTCTTCAAATTCCACACTCCCCCATCGTTCTTATTATTGTTGCCACTTTTTTCATACTGCCTTAGTACTTTTTAGAGTGGCTACTTACTTGGACTTACAAAGTCTTTACCAATTTCTTTGCTCTCTATATTCACTCCTTTTTACTGGGTTAAATTTCCTTTTTGTTGAAATACACCCTTTAGTGGTTCTTTTAGCAAGGTCTGTGGGAACTGAGGTCTCTTAGTCTTTATGTGTTGAAAGATATTTATTTCACTATCACTCTTTTTTGTAAAAGATTTTTTTTTTATTTTTAGAGAGGGGAGGGAAGAAAGAAAGAGGGAGATAAATAACAATGTGAGAAACATCAATCAGTTGCCTTTCATATGCACCCTGACTGGGGAACGAAGCTGCAACTGAAGCACATACCATGATAGGAATCAAACTGTCAATCTTTCCATTGTGGGATGACACCCAACCAACTGAGCCATACTGATCAGGGCTCACTTTTACTCTTGAATGGCAGTTTAGCTGGGTACAGAATTCTAGGGTGGTAATTTTAAAGTTACAATTTAAACTCAGATGCCCATGTTGCAGGAGCAGTGTGGTCACATTCATACCTGGCACTTCCTTGTTCAGCCCTGGGCTGAGGGGCAGTTTTCTAACATCTCATTCACTATAGGACAATACTTTTTTGGCTCCTAGCTTTTTATAGTAAACCCACTCAGCTTTTTGTCATGCCCAGGGCTATAATCTTAGCTCTTTCCTCTGGAAGGAGTTTAAATCTCAGCCTGTCAGGCTTCTGTCTGAGTATAGATTACTGTGGGTTGCTGAGACTATTCTTCCTCCTCATCTCTTAGATTTAACTTCTCTCATTTCTGGCATCTGGGGCAACTTTCTATCTTCCTTTCAAAGAAGGCTATGAATTTTAAATGATTATTATGTTTCACAATTATATTTTCTATTAAAAGGTTTGAACCTCAATATTTGCTTCTCTTTTTCAACTAGTCTTGAATATGACATACTGAGTTTTCAGGCAGTACATTAATATTAAGGGAGATCACCCTTAGTCATTCGTGCTTAATTTAATGGCTCAATTTTATTCATAAAGTCATGTTTACGGTGATTATTTCATATTTCATACTATCTACAAATACATCT
Organism: Phyllostomus hastatus; assembly: GCF_019186645.2. Taxonomy (NCBI): domain Eukaryota; kingdom Metazoa; phylum Chordata; class Mammalia; order Chiroptera; family Phyllostomidae; genus Phyllostomus; species Phyllostomus hastatus. The sequence goes on along the minus strand of NW_025333643.1, from coordinate 4,338,281 downwards.
TCTGACAGTAAATTTGCTTTTTAACCCATGGAGTAAAATCATATGCATCACAGTATTTGACAAAAGGCTCTGTAGAGCCCATTTACATGTGCTATTTTTAACAAGTTTAAGAGTCAATGTCTAGGCCCATTTTCTTCTTTTGTGAATGAGTAGCTGAGTCCCAGAGAGAGGGCATGACTTACTCACAGCCATAGCTGGTGGAGAACTGGACTAAAATGCAGAACTTCCAATTAAAACATTTCCCACCCCTTTGAGCCTATTCTCTCATCTGGGAAGTCAAGAATTTAGGTTAGATGTGGAACCAGGTCCTGATGCACTAACATGTGACCTTGGGCACATCACTTAACCTCTTTGGGCTTCCATGTTAATAAGCCCTATTCTCTAGACTTCAAGTGACTTTCAGGAATATCAAACAGGCTGACATGTACAGTAGAGCTCTAAGAAACACAAGGGCTGCAGAGAGGTTTGCATGCAGTTCTGAATTTAGACACTGTGACTGTCTCTTGCTAGTAGTAGCTCCTCCTTGGTTAGGAAGAAGTGTGCTTTGCAAACACAATGTGTTTTGATAATTGGAACAAGGATTTCTTCTGTTTGTGAGTAGCAAGATGATGGGATCTGGTACATCTTAGTTTTCAGGAATTGTAACATTTGATGTTCTACTCCTTGAAGACTCACTGGTGTGTGAACCTCACGTTCCACTTCCCTCACTTTTCATATGCAGGCCAAATGCTGGAAAGCCCTGCAGGGCAAGCGCTGAGTCTTGCATAATGTTCACAAAGAGGTCAAACATAGTTCTGTCTCCTTGATTAGAACCTTGGCGATGTCCCAAATGTTAGAGGCAAGTGGACACAGCTCAGCCTCCAATGAATAAATGCCCAGTCCTTGCACTTCCCACCCTCCCCTGCTCCCAGGAGGCAGTTTGCATAGTGGGAAACTCTCAGGTTCAGAATCAGGGGACCCATATTAAACAGAGTCTCCTCATGCCAGCGTTTCTTCAGTCATAAAATTAGGGCCTCAAGTGTAGTCTCTAATTTTCAACCTTTTCACTATTAATAGTCATTTACTTTTTTTTCCTCCCTTTTTACCCATGGCCATGTGCTAGTTCATGCTACCAGGAAGTTCCTATTAGCAGTTGTATGATTAATACTTGATTAATAATTAGCAGTGTGTCTGATTAATAAAAGGTGGCAGATCACAGGAATTAATTCTTTAGTGTCCTTTGTGGAAAATGAGTTCCAGAAAGAGGTGATATGATTTATCTGTGGAAATATGAATGTTTTTATATTATAAATCATCTGAAAGGGTGGAAGTCACATATTTACAGGGTTATAAATGATAAAATATTAGGATTTCTCAAGGCCATGAGAATAAGTAGAAGAAAGGGTCAGATGAATGTCATTCTAAGCAAGTATATGGTTAACATCCTTAGGGGGATAATCTAAACTACACTTGATCATCACCCAAGACACAGATAACATCCTCTTCCACCATACCACCCCCATGGTGGCTTGCATTGCCCAGCACATAATAAGTGCTCACATAATGCTTATTTTAGAATTTGGTCATCTCAGCACTATGTTCCTGGCCAAGACAGTAGGTGCCATAGTGATTGTTTATACCTCAAAATAGGTGACAGAGTGGAGAAGACACAAAGAGTGAAAGAAAGGGTTCTCTAAGAAAGACAGGTGAGGAAAATAACAGATATGGGCTTCTTAGTGAATGCCTCAGATGGAATATAAAATGAGTCCATAAAATGGTACAAAGCATAACTGGGGGATGTGTACTTACACATTTTTGTACATGGCTCCTCCTACCTTGAACCCTGGACATTTGTTACACCTTATCCATAAGGGAATTGTGACAGAATGAGGTTTAAGAACTGCTCAGACAAATCCATGAACTGCAGATGGATGATCTAAGGAATTCAGACCTGGTTTTAATATTTGAGGTGATATCAAGGAGGGGACAGCTGAGTCCCAGAAAACTCCTAGGTTTTATGTTGAGAAATGAACACTGGCTTTAGCTGCTGTCACCTGCACAGGGCAGGGACTTCCTTAGATTACCCCCACTGATGTGATCACAAAGCATACGTCTTCTCACTGAGTGTCCTGGGAAGCATTTCCCTCCCCTCTCTGCAGATGTGACTCTTCTTCTCCTCAGTGAGCCCACCAGTTCCCACTGTGGGGATGGGAGCTTCCTCTCTGTCGTCTCGGTGGTTCTGCCTGCACAGGGACACCTGTGTAGCAGTACCTAGATCCCACCCTTGACATTTTACTGCGTCTGCTTCATCACAGACCTTTTCAAGCCTTCTAACCATCCATCCATTTTATTTTCTTAATACATTTTAAAGTAAGTTGCAGATACTAGCACATGTTAACTCCCTAAATACTTCAACATTCATGCCTTGAATTATTTTTAAAATTATCATTCTTAGTTTTGTTGCTCAAGCCCATGCCCAGGGAAATGACTGAGGAGGTGTGAAGAATGAGGACAGCTCCCCTTTCCTGTTAGCTTTGCCCAGAGCTTCTGCCACAGTCCTGGAGTGTCACTTGGGAAGGAGTGTTGTGGCAACCTGTCACATGTCCTGTTAGTCCACCTGTGGGGTTAGCTATCCCTCCTGTCTCCTCCTCCTCCAAGACCTTGCTGTGGTCAGGAAGATGACTTTAGATGTTGCAGTGGAATGCCTGCCATGCTGTTAATGCTCCGTCATTCACCCAGTCCCCCAGACACGCTCTGCCTTCTGCCCTCTGCCCTGGGTGCTCTGGGCTTGCTGCTTCATTAGTCAGAATCTCAAGGATCAGGTATCATTTAAAGCTGTCACCTCTCTGTTCAGATGAGCAGAGGAGAGAGGATGTGGATCAGGTGGCCATGTGACCGTGAAGGTTGGTAAGGATGCCAACAGGTGGAAGGAGAACAGTATGTGAGAGGACTCAGGCAAGTCACTGAACATCAGGCACCAAATCCATTTGGACATTGGGCCTGTGAGGAGCAGATACAGGAGGAGGTTACCAGTGCACCACTCCGGTCACCCTGGACATTCTCCTCTTGGCTGACATGGTGGCAGTCTCCTGGGAATATTAAAGGGAGGGCTGCAGGGTCAGATCTAGGTTTGAGTCTTCTACTTGCTGGCTGGCTGATTGAGAGCCACTTCTATAGCCTCTTGGGCCTCAGCATCTTTATCTGTAAAGTGGAGATAATAGTACCTCACTCAAGGTGTTGTGAGGATGAAACGAGATAAGCAGTCAGCCTAATAAGCCCCCAGCAACGAGAATGAGGTTTGTCAGGATTGGGGGGCCAGGTTTTCTGCCACTGAGATGATACAAGAGAATCCACTGCTTTCTTTGTTTAAGGGCATGTTTAAACCCCCAGATGGAGTTCATGTGGGTAGCTTGCACAGCTCCTCTAAGGCCCATGAAGAGGTAGCAGGTGCCCCCTCAATCTTCACACTTAATGCCACCCAGGGGTGATGGTCCCAGAGGGGCAGAGAGGCCCTGAATGAGACCTGCAGAGCCCACCTCCCTGGGGTTCATCTGCTGGGTCTGGGAGAGGAGGTGTGAGCTCAGGAGTAGGCCAGGCCTCCTGCCCCTCTTCAGAGCACTCGCATGTGGGTGGGGAGGAGGCTGGGGCTCTGGAACCAGTTTCTAATACTTTTTTATGCTTATTCTCCTGACGCATGCCTACTCAGCCCCCAGACCCTTCAAAGATGTTTTCTCAAGCCTAAAGTAATGACCCCTCTCTGGCCTCTCATCCCCTCCCACGGGTTGCAGAACCTACTGTGCCAGGTGCCAGAGTGTGCTCTACATGCATCCTCTTACTTATCTCCAGAACAATGCCAGCAGCTTGGAGGCTGATGTTATCCCCACTGCACCCAGGAAGAAACTGAAGCTCAAAGAAGTGGCCTCCCCGAGGTTGCCAAGCACCAACCAGATCCGTTTGATGTTGTGATCTGGGAAGGTACTTGTCTGACTGTTTTCCCTCCTATACTGGCTACATTGCATGCCTCAGAGCAGCAGACTGGGTCATAATTATCTCTATGTTCTCCATACCTGGCAGACATAAGATGCTCTGAAAATGTTGCTGAGGGGAATTGACTCACCAACTGTTAAGTTTCTAGCAGGAAAAAACCTTACAGACTTTCTGTCCTACTTCCAGTGCAATTGCAGGAGTTTCCTCACTCCAGCCCTGACTGCTTAATTACCTCTAGGAATAGGGAGCTCATCCCAGTGTCAGAGCTCTCAGCCAAAAAGGAAACTCTTCTACTGCTGACTGTGACTGTCCTTACTTCCTAGCCACCATGAATCCCCTCTGGGAAGCTCCTGAGGCTGGAATTTGAGTGCTTTTCCTTTCACTGTCAGAATTCCATTTCACATGGAATTGAATAGCTTTTTCTTACATCTCCCCTTTGGCTGCCACAGGCATTTTCCCATTCAAATTCTGAGCAACTTCCAGCCGAACCTAAAGTGATGAACGAAATACCAGCTCTGTGAATCCATGGGTCCAGGAAGGTGTGTTCTATCCTCTCTCTCAATTCTTTGCTTAGAAGCATCTCTGCTGGGCAACTTCACATAGACCTTTCTTTCCCCTGCCTCTAGGCATTTGCTGATACTGTTTGTACCACTAGAATATTCTTCTGCTTCCTTCCATGCCAGGACAAGTGCCAAAAATCTGTTGAAAACATCTATCTCTGTGAGGGTAGTGTCATTCTCCTCTTCCTTTTGTAAAGACTCTGCCCCTTGCATTTGACTTGAAGTTTGTCCCTAGTGCAGGGCAGGAGCATGAGCTCCATGGTGTCATAGCCTCCCCCTCATGGGCTTTTAAGACTATAAAGTTGAAGCACCCTAAGGAAAATTAGCCCCATCTGATCCTAAAACACATTCTTGCTGTATAGACCTAGGATACCAAGGCTAGAAGACCATTTCTCTCACGTTTCAGCTCACTTATCAACTTTGACTGATGATAGATTTCTTCCACCATAGGTGGACTAAGGGCAAAAGAGTGCTGTGATTAATTAGCAGCTTTGGCCATCAGAGGAATGGGATTGATTAGCAATGTCTGCCACAAGCAGGAATAGGCGTAGGATGTGTGTGCCATATACTGTGTTTTGCTGTGTGTAATATGCTGCCATGTATAATGTGCACCCATATTTTTGGCCCAAACTTTCAGGAAAAAATCTTTCATCTAAATGTATTAGTTATTTATATTTAGACACTTTTTTGTATTATAATGGAATTTCAGCATTTATTTTTGAATATACAGATATTATTGCTTTCTAGAGCTACACTTTTAATGCATAAGCATAAACAATTTAAAAACATTTATGTAGATAAGGAATTAGTACTACCCATGTATAATGCACATCCTTATTTTTCCCTCAAAAATTAAGACAAAAATATGTGCATTGTACATGGCGAAATATGGTATTTGCCACCTCCATTGCAGTCCAGTTTCCTTACTTTGCAGATTAGAAAACTGAGGTCAGGAGAAAAGAAAAAAGAAACTGTAGGGAGAACACTCAGAAACTTTCAAGGCAACCTGGTCTTGGAACCTGGTATCCAAGACCCTCTCAGCCTAGCACATTCTCTACTTAACCTGGTAGCTAGGACTCTGCGTGAGCATCAGTACTCCGTTCCTATGTCCTGGGGACTGTAAGTACCTGCGGGCCTTCAACAAATATTTCTGAGTGTTTGCCATGTACCAGGCAGTGTGTGAAGAGCCAAGTACATGCAGCAATGAAAAAAAACAGATGAAACTCCCTGCTCTCATGGAGTTTCTGTTCTACTTGAAGGAGCTAGACAATAAACAATGAATATAATAATGTGATTAAATGTATTTACTTTTCTATGGGCAGATGTAGAGGTGGCTGCCTTAACCAGTCATGGCTCTTTTCTTTTTTGTTTTCCTCCCAAGGGGTCCTTTCTTCAGACTAGAGTTTTGGTGATAGCTTGGGGAGCGTCCTGGTGTGCCCTTTCTTTCCCTGGCTCTCTGCCTCAAACCAGTTCCCTGATTATTAGAAGAGAGAAATGGTTATGGTGGGAGATTATGAGACTTCAAATCAGCAGCTTGCTCAGCTGACACAGGAGAACATTCCAGCTCAGGGCTTGGTTGGGAGCTAATGTCTGCTTTGGCCCAGGAAGACCCTGGCCTTGTGCTCCCCAGTGATGGGTTTGGGGTTCTGTAACCCCACCACTGATACCAGCTCAGCCTTCCCCTGCTTCAGTTGTTCTCAACCAGGACTAGGTAAGGCCACTGTCCAGGGGTCCGTTAGAAGTATGTGGGGATTTGATTCTGGTTTCCATGACGACTGGATCTCCTCTAGCATTTAGAGTGGAAGCCAGGGTTGCTGAACCTCCTACAACGAATAGGCCATTCCTGTCCAATGAATTTTCCTGTCCAAATGCCAGTAGTGTTCTCCTAGAGGAGCACTGTCAGGGGAAGACCTTGTCCTAACGTGTAGCCCCCCTGAGGCTACATAGAGAGCTCTAAGAAAAGCTCAGAGCTGAGAGTGTGCCATTTTCAGGCCTTGCCCATGCTTTCCATCACTCCAAACCTCCTCTGTTTAGTTCTTTAATAAAAATGGGTTGCAATTATTTCATGCAATGGATTAAGGGGTAGGTATGCATAGCCCCCAGGATTCTATCACATAAGGCATGGAGGTCATTACCATTGATGCAGTGCCAGTGACAGCACTGGCAGTGGGCAGTGTCCATTCCCTCTGTGCTCTGTGACAGGGACATGGCTATCTAGGCTCTGGGCAAAGGCCCAGCCACAGTGACCCTGCTCCCTGTTGCACACAAAGAGGCCACCAGGGTCAGCCTACATACCCAGGCTCCCCCTGCAGAACTGAACAGCTCCTCACCACCTGCAGTGCAGCCCTGCAGCCCAGTGACAATTTATTGGCAGGGCCTCTGGCAGGGCCCGAGTCAGCCCCCAGGGCTGCCGGCCCAGGGAAGTGCTTGGCACTGGAACCAGAAACTGCAGAACATATTTCCAGTGGGGCTTCCAGGCCAAGAGCTTCTGCCCCTTCCCACCACTGTTCCTGCTGGCCTTTTGGCCTGCCCAGCACATTAGCATTTAAATATATCCAGAGTCCTCTCCCCTCAAGCCTGCTCCCCACATTGAGTCTACCGGGAGGGAGCACTTGAATCCTCCTCCCTGTGACTCCCTTCTCTCATAATGGCCATACTGTATTCATCAGCTTCTGTATGTGGCATTAGCCAAAAGAAGGAGTGAGGGTGCCTAGCAACCCAGAGGGGGCTGAGAAAGAGGTGGGAAGGAAGTGATTTTCATGTAATTATTCACTTCTACAAAAGCCGTTGTCAGGTACACACTGGAAACACAGCTGTTGTATTATTCTCCTAACCTACTTTTAATCTTTTAAGAATCTTTACAAATATAAAAGGCTAAAAGAAAGAGCTTAGTTCAGCCATTTTCTGCCAGGCCATATAAGTTATGTTTTTGCCTCAACTGAAGGCTCTGCTAACAAAAGTTGTGTTATGTGTGTTTTTGTGTATATGTGTGTAGTTTGTTTGAAGAGGAAATGTTAAAGGAAAAGGCTGTGGGGCATGAGCTCGAGGAGGGCCACCAAGCCGTGTCCTGGTTACTTGGATCCAGCTGCGAGCATATTGGGTCTAGAGGTTTTCATGCACCTTCTTAGCTGGGCACTGGGAAGGCAAGGAGCCTGGGAGCAGTGAGATGTTGGTTCTCTCTGCCCCGCACTGCTATACCCATGTTTGCTGCCCTAAGGGAAGGTGAATCTGCTCTAGTGATGGGCACTGCCATGTTCAGTGCTGTTCATAAAAATGACAATTTTTCTCTCCTTTGGTGGAGAAGGGACTAAGATGGTGGAAAAGATGTAGGAGCTTGTTTTCATAGTAGAGTTGAGAAGCATTAGCCACCCAAAGAAATCAGATTAAGGGACTCGCTCCAGGTACCTTATATTCACTGTATTTTACTTTCACAGACAAGGAATTGAGGCTCAAAGAGGCGAGGTAACTTGCCAAGGGTTACAGAGCAGATAAGTGGAAAAGCCCTTTCCATTAAGACCCAGCAGGGCTCGCAACCGGGCACCTGATAAAAGCCATCTCATTTCATTGAGTCCCCTCTGCATGGTGCTTCAGTGCCTCTCCCAAGGGTAGGCCAGGTTCCGGAGGGCAGTTCCAGAAGTTCAATTTGTCCCTTAGTCAAAGGGGCCTCCTAACACAGTGGCCAGCATGTACATCTTTCCAAAGCTAGATGGACAAGTAACTTCACCTCTCTGGGTATTGTTAGTTTTTTCACCTATAAAAAGGGAATAATAATAATACTCTTTGAATTGAATCCCTGTAAAGTGCTTAGAACAGCCCTGGTATGTCATAGGTGCTGACAGAGGTGAGCTTGTGTCACCATGATTATTAGCATCACTGTCATCACACACCTCCTTTGCTGGTGCTTTTGTGGCAGGATGAGTTAACACTGCACATGTCAGAGACCTCAAAGTGTCAGTGCAGCAAACACCACCAACACCAGGGTGTAGAGTGGAACTACCAGGTCCTCCTGCTGGGGACGGCTTTGATGACAAGCAGAGACACTGCTTTTCTGCCCTGACAGGTGTCTCTGTTTGTAGACCTCGTGTCTAGGGAAGCTTCTTTCTGTAGCCCATGCTGCCTTAGACACCATAGAAAATCACTCTTTAACCTTAGTTCTCTTTCAGCTCCCCAGGTAGCAGCTGCACCTTCATGGGTTGAGTGGACCCTGGCCCCTACTGCCCTTCATCCTCATCTCTTACAGCCCCCTGCTCATTCTTCTCCACCAGATGTGCTACAGCTCAGCTGCCTTGTGCATGGTCTGTCTCTCCTGCTAGAATGGAAGCTCCCTAAGAACAGGAGCTCCTGGAACTATTCCTGGCATATAGTACATACTTGATGCATGTTTATTGTGGGGGGAAGAAAGAAAGAGTCTTTTTTTTTTTCCTTTTAGATGTTTGAAGACCAGCATATCCTGGGGAAAAATCATTGTTGACTAAGCACTTGCTGTTCACTAGAGCTCATGGTTGGGTTTCTGAGCACTTCAAGAACACTCTCCAAGAGCCAGGCACTGGGCTGAATCTTGGTTTCAAACACATCATCTTATTTAATCTTTTTGTGTATGAAAGAAAGTGAGGGAGGTGCTAATCACCAATGTACAGTGACCTCACCTCAACTTCCCCAGTCAGATAAGTCACTTTTCTTGAGGTAAGAAAAAGACATGAAGCCTTCTCCCTCAAACTTCTAAGAGATTAGACATTCTCTTTAATGCTCAAGGTTAAAATGTGGGGAGAGGGTGAGAGTGCTTCCTCCCATACACACAAAGGTCTCTAACCTGAGGATAATGATGCCACTGCAGGGCAGCATGTGGGTTACAGGACATAAGAAGGTACCTTGTAAACTGTAAAGTACTGTCCATATGGACTGGGACAGCATATGATAAGCATTTGTCATCACAAATATGTGTGAGTAGGGAAGAATTTGTCCTTGCTCATCATCCCTCCTTACTTCTCCCAGTTAATATCATTGAGGACATACTCCATGTGGCCCTGTGCTGGGCCCTGAGGGTCTACTTATAAGGTGGGTTGTATCCCAATCCATTGCTTTCTGCCCCTACTATGTACTGGGTTCATTGGAACCAGTTGCCCTGCAAGAGGTGAGGTTGCCCCAGAGCTGGAGGGCGGGACCACCCTTCTTCTGAAGGGGCTCCGCTCCCCTGTTCCCATGCAAATCTGTCCTCCAAACCTCTGAATGTGTACTGCCCACAGCCACGCTGCCAGAACGCCCCCCATTCATTGCTGAAGAACATAGGGAGTGATCCGTTTCTCAGCTACTGACCCAGCTTCCTTAGGGTTTATTTTGTGGAGACTGTTTTTCCTTCAAATTGTGTTGACAAATAGGAAGCCCTTTCTCCACTGAGCTGCCCCCTTTGTAACATCCTGGGACATGCTGGTCAGTGGGGCTCAGTTGCCTGGTCTTCCTTTCATTGAGGTGGGGTTGCCTTTGTGCTGTTTGACTTGACAGCCACAGAGCTGTTTAAATCCCAGCTGAGACTCCAGGCCTGTTCGGCATACCAGGAGGCCTCAGCACTTCTCTGTAAAACCCGGAGCCAGAATGCATTGGGTTCAAACCTCACTCTTTCCTTATTAGCTGTTTGACCTTTTTTGTGTTCATTTCTTATGTATAAAAATAAAGATGAGAATACTTACTTAATGACATGGTTCTGTAAATTATGAGATTGTGTACATCTCATAAAGCCTCAGGTCCACAGTATGTTTTCAACAAGTGTATCTCAAGTTTTCTAGTCTTGAGGCACTACCAGATTAGTAGATGGGTTCATGAATGTTCTTTTAGCCTGTTTTAATTAGCTTCTCATTTCTACTGTTGTCAAAACATTGCCATGGCTACCATGATCTTGTTTGATTTCTGGGTGTTTGTGGAATACCTAGTTGAAGGAGTAGCCTTAAGACTTGAAATAATGCCTGTAGCAGAGGTAATGCTATGTTTTCACCAACTATTTATTGTTTCTCTTCCTAGTTAAATGGGAAAACTACATATCCCAAACTCCCTTCCATTTAGGTTAGGATCACGTGACTTAGTTGTGGTCAGTGCTATGTGAGCAGAAATGATATAAGCAACTCCCAGGCCTGACCCTTAAAAACTTCCAAAGCAAACCCCCAACTCTCTGGTCCTCTGCATCAAAGGCTGTGTTGACGTGGATGTACCAGCAGATAGGAAGGCTTGTGTCACTAAGTCACTGGGTAGAAGAGAACCCCTTCACAATCTGCATCTGGCTTTGTGTGGGCAAGAAATAAACTTCTGTTATGCTAAGCCATTGAGACTTGGGGGTTTATTGTTTAAACCTGCATAGCCTATCAGTGATTATCTTAACAAATACAGTACCTTCCTGATGAATTAATTAATTCTTACCCAGACTGAGGGGGGGAGCTGACATGGGGGCCCTGTTGCATTTTCTCAACCACAGGCATATGTTTAAGAACATAGACACACATTGGTCACATCAGTCTTTTAAGGAGTCTAATAACACAGACTCCCTGTGAGGGCATATCATTCTTCTTTGTGAATCTTTTTCAGGGAAAACTAATCCTGAAAAGTTTTGGGCTCTGCATGCCCAGTGAGTATACACCTCAGCAGAAAAGTTGCTATTGGTATGGGTTTTCCAAACGTGAGAAATAAAAATCGCCAGTGAAGAAAGTTTTGGATCTGGAGTCGGGGAGATGTTAAGTTATAATTAAAGTTCTGATGACTTCCAAACCTGTGTCTCTAGCCTAGACTTAGACATTTAGCCCTAGACTTTCCTCCTGTCTCCCACACATCTTACTGTATCCTCAAACTTGCCCTGCCCAGAACTACACATACCCATTTCCCCATTTTATACCTCCATTTTAAAAACTGGCTCATCCTCTAGTTTGTACCCGCATCTACCCAATTGCTCAACTCTGATTATTCTGCCACCTTCATTCAAGACCAATCTTATTTAATCTACCTTCTAAGGATTTATTGAGAACCATGGGGACAAGAGAACAACAGGGAAAAAAAGTTTTTAAAAATATTTCTCAGAATCTCTTCACCCAAATGAAGAAAGTAGGATAGTAAAACAAACAAAAACAATGGATAGCATAAGTGGGTGACTCCAGGGACTACAAAACATGAACAGGTGGGGCCAAATACCAACACCAATAATACCTGCATGAAATCAACTCTGTGGGATGAGATGAAGATAAAGATGAAGGCAAAGGGAATTCAGAAGAATGAGATCCAGGAGACCTCGAAATCTCTAATGTGTACTCACCCCTAGGAGGCGAGGACTCTGGGAGTAGAAGCTTGGTGGAGCTATCTGAGGATGCCAGCCAAAACTAGGAGGGATATATTCAGGCTCCAAATCATAGGTGAGTGTTGGAGAACTGTGGGAAGTTTGGGCCGAGGTCTGGGCCCTGGGACTCTAGCGACTGACCACCTGAGGCTCCATGGCCAGAGACACTCACACATTAAAGAGCAGGAGATGCTTGAGGAAACAAAAAGAAATTTTGAATAAGAGTGGAGGAAGGGAATAGAGAACAATAATTTCAGGAAGTACTGTCTACACAGTCATATTTTTAAAGACTTTTTGCTAATAGCAGAAGAGGTAACCCTGAAACTGTGAGGCAAAAAAAAAAATCTACCCTGGATTACCCCTATTCCTCTACACAAAACCCTCTTCTAAGAATACAAAAAAATATATCTCACTTACAGTTGAGCAACAGAAAAAGATTGTGCTCAAATCTCATGCAAAGCTATAAGAAGAATTAGGAACACAATAGTGTCCCTTCAGATAATAAATGAATTTCACAAAGACAGACCCATAAAACATCTAAACACTGAAACTTATTTCAAAAACAGCTAAAAGAAATTAAACCAACAGATGCTTTGAAACAATAGCATAAGTGGAATTGTTAGACAAAAAGAAGCTTTGAAAAGGTGGCTTATGAAAGGAAAAGATATTTCAGGAGAAATAAATAGAAGGAATAAAGCAGTGAACAGACATCATGGGTAATATAATATAAGGTAAATAGATGATGGAAAGGAGAAAAATAAAGTCAGAAAGGAGGAAATTTTTTTAAAAGATTTTATTTATTTTATTTTTAGAGAGGAGAAGGGAGGGAGAAAGAGAGGGAGACAAACGTCAATGTGTGGTTGCCTCTCATGTGGCCCCCACTGGGGACCTGGCCTGTAACCCAAGCACGTGCGCTGACTGGGAATTGAATTGGCAACCTTTTGGTTCACAGCCTGTGCTCAACCCACTAACCTACACCAGCCAAGGCAGAAAGGAGGAAATATTTTTAATGCAAGAAAAGGTGATAGGTATAGGAGATAGACAAAGAAGATCTAACCTACAAACAAGTCCCTAATTAAGAAATCCAAAGCAACAGAAGAAAACAAATACTAAAAACAGATTTTTCCCCTTGAAATATGAGAACAGATTTGAATTTGCACCTTGAATAAGTATATTACATGCCTGGGAAAATCAACCCAGAATAGTCAACATTAAGACATGCTGTAATAAAATTATTGGACTTTAAAGAAAAAAGAAAAATCCTACTGCTCACTCATACAAAGAGTAAGGACTTTGTAAGGGGAAACAAATTAGAGTGGCATCAGACTTTTCTACAACAGCACTCTGTGCCAGTAGACAACTAAGCAGCATATTCAATATTCTCAAAAAAGAGAGAGAACCAAGGATTTTATATACAGTTAAGTATGAAAGCCACAGATCAACTATTAAGAATGTGCAAGAACTATGGAAATGTTATTTCCTGTGAGCCTTTCCAGAGGAATTTACCAGGAAGCAAACTACAGGCAACCATATTAACTAGACAAGTATAAACATAAAGGCTAGGGGTGAGCATTAAATTTGTAGTCATCTGTAGAACTCACATGAATTAATGGCTATGAAGGAGATAATATTTTTTAAAGATTTTATTTATTTTTAGAGAGAGGTGGAGGGAAGGAGATAGAAACATTGTTGTGTTAGAGAGAGAAACATTCGCCTCTCCCATACCCCTAACTGGGCACCTGGCCTGCAACCAAGGCATGTGCCCTGACTGGGAATCAAACCAGCTACCTTTCAGTTCACAGGTTGGCACTCAATCCACTGAGCCACACCAGAGAAGGAGATGATATTTAATGATTGCATGTTCTGTTGGTGCAGATACAGTACAAGTGTTAAAAATTAGGAGAGAATGGAGTGTATATATGAAAAGTAGAATACATTTACAGATTGCCTTTAAGTGTTAACTGGAAACAAATTGACTTTTTTTTTCAAATTAGATGTCAGAGGAAAGGGAAGGAAGAGAAATAGAGGCTACTGACTAATTTCAATTTTCCTCATGGTAGGAAACCAACAGACATTGCCAAAAAGGGGGAAGACTAAGCATATTATATAAAGGTGTTGACTTAATGAAAACCATCAGAATAAAAATAGCAGGCTTTCCCCTACAGAGCTAGGGGAGCAAGAGGGAAAAAAATCATTTGAGAACACATTCCCCTCTCACATGGACTTTAGGCCCAACACATCTCCTCTCGTTGCTTCTCTAGTCTTTAAAGGTATGCATCCTCCCCACAGCCTTTTCTGATTGCCCTAACGCGTGCTAATCTTTCCCCTCATCCACTACTCCTGGGTACCAGGCACCTTGTTCTCTGAATGTTTTATCTTATCTCAGCTGCAGGCAGAGACAGAGTGCCATATATAATGGTGCAGTGCCTTTTTCAGAGTCTGGCAAAGGGTTCTGCACACAGAAGGCACTCACTAAATGGTTCATCAGTAATTTAGGGTTGGTTGTAGGCTTTAGGCTCACAGCCTCTAGGCTTTTCTAAGAGTGTAATGTTGCTATTTGTCAGAATTCTTTCAATTTGAAGTAATAGCAATACCATTGAAATTGACTTAAGAAAAAGAGGCCTCTGAACTTGAGATGTTCTAAGGTAGGTCTTATTTCAGTTATGGCTGAACACAGTGATTCCAGTCATATCACCATTAGCAGTCTTTCTTTGCTTTAGAATCTGCTTCTAGACTCTGTGTTGGCTTCATTCTCAGGTAGGCTCTTCTCTTCCCTCATGGTCAAGTATGTGTTCTGTTTGCAATGGCTCCACTAAAAGTCCCTGGGTTGAGTTTCATTGTCCTGTTTTGTGTTACATGCTCATCTCTGACCCAATCATTGTGGCCAAGAGAAATGCTTTGATTGACCATCCATGGTCATGTGACCACCCCCCCAATCTATCTCTGAGTGAGGAAGAGGTGGTTTCCCACAGGAAAATTGGGGTGCTATTACCTGAAAAGAGGAGGTAGATGATGGCTGGGCAAAAACAACAAACATCTGCTTTAGTGTTGACATGCTCAGTGAGTAAACTGCAAGAAAAATTTCCTGCAAGTTAAAAATCATGGTTTGGGGGCTCATCCTTGAGACATATGGATGGAAAGCTCTCTTTGCTGTTTTCAAAGGCAGAGAGTTTATTTACCATGTTGGTGGGGGACCACTCACCATGGGGCCCAGTTCTGCTGGAGAAACCAGTTTCCCACACGGCTGGGGGTTCTCTTGTTGGCCTGGGAAGAGGACACTCATTTTTCAGAGGCATTAAAAACAAGCATGAGACTAGGGGAGCACTGAGCATCCCTGCAGGCATCTCCTGTGATCTGGTTTTGTTTCCTGAGTCACCAGCTGTGCTGTTTTTCTTCTCTGTGTATTTTACTGGCCTCTGAGACTTGAAGAGAGTACCAGTGCTTGCTGCACCTTGGCACTCTCCCCTTTCCAGGCAAAATACATGTATTTTCTCTCTCTTTGGGATTTTATTACCCAATTCAGGTAATTTGGGTAAAGAGAATCCACTGAGATACCAAATGGGGAAACAGTATGGGAGAACTTAAAAACAGAATCCATTTCTCTCCTAAATCTTCACCACATTTCTTTTTCTGCACTGGACCCTTCCTATCAACATTTAAGCATCTGAAAGTTTCTACCATTTTAAATAAATCCTCCTTCCCTGGTCAGTGTGGCTCAGTTAATCAGAGCATCATTCTGTATGCCAAAAAAATTGAGGGTTTGATTCCCAATCAGGGCACATACCTAGGTTGCGGGTTTGATCAGGAAGCAACCAACTGATGATTCTCTCTCTCCCTCTCCCCTCAACCTCACTCTGCTCCTCTCTCCCTTTCTCCTCCTTTAGCTCTGTAAACTCTCTCCCTTTCTCCTTCTTCAGCTCTGTAAAGCAAAAATAAAATAAGTCCTCAGGTGAAGATTAAAAAAATAAATAAATAAAATTTTCCTAAGCCTTTCACTACCACATTATCTTTTAAATTCTCTTTAAGGCAGAATTTCTTGAAGTTTTTTATATTCCCATTTTCATTTTCCCTTCATGTTTCAACTCACTCATCTGCTGGCACTCCTCCCATCCCTCCAATACACATGCTTTATGAAAGAGCTCTCCCTAAGCTCCTCATTTAGCTCCAAGACACTAAACTCAATGACCCTATGTTAAAGGGGGGAAAGTACTCATTTCTTGAGTTGAGAGGCAGCGTTATGACCTTCAATTTTAATAGCTGTTGCATTATTTAAAAAAAATCAAGCCAACCCCTGGAAGAGTGGCCTGTCATGTAATCAAATCCTTAAGAAAGAGGAAATAGAAGTATTTTGCCTGGAAAAGACAGAGTTTTAGGGTCCAGGAGGCACTGGTGCTTTCTTCAGATCTTTAAAGTGCTGCCACATGGAAGAGATAGATGTGGTCTAGGTGGCCCCAGGGCTAGGAAAACAGGAAGGGCGATTTCCTCTCATTTTAAGAAATGTTGTAATGGTCAGAATTCTCTAATGAAGAAAGGGGCTGCATCATGAGATAGTGAGCTCCCTGTCACTGTCAGTGATCAGGTAGAAACTGTTCTGCCAGAAGTACTCAGAAGAAAGTCCTGTGTTGAGTGGGAGGTTACATCTGAAGACCTCTGAAATTCCAGAACTGGTTAAGCATGCTTCTCTAGAGGTGAGTTTCCATGAACCACATCTGTCACTGCCAGCTTGTGTGGTCTTGAGCAAGTCACTCAACCTCTGTTCTTCAGTTTTCTCAGCTGTAAAAGAGCTAATAAAAGCACCCACCACGAAGGGTTGCTATGAATCTTCAAGTGGCTCAGCAGTAATGCATACAGGACTCAGCACCTGTGCCTGGCACTTGTATTTGATGAATATTTGCTAGTGTTTGTATTTAGTGCAAAGCCCTGTTCTCTAGATGGCACTCAATTCAGAAGCATCAGTTGCATTTGGCTTTTATTCATGGGTTTTCCTTCATAACTCCTAGCTCAAAAAGAGAGCCCAGGAGAAAGTGTTAGGGAAACCACTGTAATTCCTGTTGTGCACGTCATGCTGTCCACAGCAGTTTTTGTCAGAGGGGATTATAGGGAATGAGAAAGTAGTTTCCATATGTACCACCCGAGAAGCCTAAAATGCATGTATTTTGAAGAGTGATAAACATTTGGTTGACTTTCCATGCTACCTCTTATGCTCAGGTCAGCTATGCCAGTGCTTCCCTGAAGAGAATCCTATGAGTTTTTTAAAAAATATATTTTATTGATTATGCTATTAATCAATAAATAGCATAGTTGTCCCATTCTCCCCCCTTCACTCCCCTCTACCCTGCACACCCCCTCCCACCTGCATTCTCCCCCCTTTAGTTCATGTCCATGTGTCATATATCTAAGTTATTTGGCTTCTACATTTCCCATACTATTCTCACCCTCCCCCTGTCTATCTTCTACCTACCATCTATGCTACTTATTCTCTGTACATTTTGCCCCCTCTCCCTCCCACTCCCCTGTTGCTAATCCTCCATGTGATCTCCATTTCTGTGGTTCTGTTCCTGTTCTAGTTGTTTGCTTAGTTTCTTTTGGTTTTGCTTTAGGTGTGTTTGTTAATAATTGTGAGTTTGCTGTCCTTTTACTATACATGTTTTTAATCATCTTTTTCTTAGATAAATCCCTTTAACATTTCATAAAATAAGGGCTTAGTGATGATGAACTCCTTTAACTTGACCTTATCTGAGAAGCATTTTATCTGCCCTTCCATTCTAAATGGAAACTTTGCTGGATAGAGTAATCTTGGATGTAGGTCTTGCTTTCATGACTTGGAATACTTCTTTCCAGCCCCTTCTTGCCTGTAAGGTCTCTTTTGAGAAATCAGCTGACAGTCTGATGGGAACTCCTTTGTAGGTAACTGTTTCCTTATCTCTTGCTGCTTTTAATATTCTCTCCTTATCTTTAATCGTGGTTAATGTAATTCTGATGTGCCTTGGTGTGTTCCTCCTTGGGTCCAACTTCTTTGGGACTCTCTGAGTTTCCTGGACTTCCTGGAAGTCTATTTCCTTTGCCAGATTGGGGAAGTTTTCCTTCATTATGTTCAAATAAGTTTTCAGTTTCTTGCTCTTCCTTTTCTCCTTCTGGTACCCCTATAATTCGGATGTTGGAACATTTAAAGATGTCCTGGAGGTTCCTAAGCCTCTCCTAATTTTTTTTTTAATTCTTGTTTTTTCATTCTTTTCTGATTGGATGTTTATTTCTTCCTTCTGCTCCAAATTGTTGATTTGAGTCCCAGTTTCCTTCCCATTACTATTGATTCCCTGTACATTTTCCTTTATTTCACGTAGCATAGCCTTCATCTTTTCATCTAATTTGTGACCAAATTCAACCAATTCTGTGAGCATGCAGATTACCAGTGTCCTGAACTGTCTCTGATAGGTTGGCTATCTCTTCGTTGCTTAGTTGTATTTTTTCTGGAGCTTTGATCTGTTCTTTTGTTTGGGCAATTTTTTTGTTTTGATGCACCTGTTACATAGTGAGGGGCACAGTCTTAGGTGTTCACCCGAGTGGACCAACCCACATGGGTGGGTTGTGATGCTGTATGTGAGGCAGGAGTCCGAGAGGGAACAATGGCACTTGCTCTGCTCTCTGCTGGCTTTTAGTCACTTCCCTCGCTTCCCACAGGCAAATTGGGCCTTTCTGGTGCTGATTCCCATGTAGGTAGATTTATGTACGTTCTAGGACCCTGTGGGTCTCCCCACAGGTGTTTTCAATCAGTGGTTTGAGACTTTATTTCCCTGTGCTGGGACCCTGGGTTGTGCGGTCCATCCCGCTTCCCCTTTGTTTCACCTGGTTTATCTGCAAGCGAATGTGGGAACGCCCCATCCAACAGCTGCAGCCTTGCATACCCCATTCCACAATAGACTGCCTTCACTGGGTCCACCAGCCACCACCTTGCCACAAGTCCTTTCCACCCTGGCTGCCTGACTCTGCCCCTCCTACTGGTCTGGATAAGTGTGTCTTCTTTAACTCCTTGGTTGTCAGACTTCCATAAAGTTCAATTTGCTGTCAGTTCTGGTTGTTTTTTGTTTTTAAATTGCTGTTGTCCTTCTTTTGGTTGTGTGAGGAGGCACAGTGTGTCTACCTATGCCTCCATCTTGGCCAGAAGTTCTATGACAGTTTTTTCATGGTAGTCTTAGTCACAAAGAAGAAAATGACTCTTTGGTTCAAACGTGCCAATGAGCATGCTCCACATCCCAGGGGCCTACATTCCATATTACATAAATCCTCTCAACACTCTCGAAAGGGAAGTTCATTCCCACTTTGCAGATGAGGAGACAAAGCCTCAGAAAGGTTAAGTAGCTTTTCCATGGTTACACAGCTGAGGCAGGTCCTAAACATCCTAGTTCTTAATAAGTGAGCTGCTATCTATAACCTCTGAAAAATTCTGGGATTAATTAAGGAAATTTATATTTAATCAAATGGTTTCCAAGAATAGAACTCCTAAAAATCACATTCCTAAGAAGGTTAGGAAGTCTGGTTATCCCTTGTCTGGTCTTATCGGAGGATGAGTATGGATGGGGGATTTCAGGGAACAAGGCTACTGCACATCTGACTTCTCTCTGTGCCAACTTCTTTGTGCCTTTCTGCAGGTCTGGGTAGATGCTGGAACACAGATCTTTTTCTCCTATGCCATCTGCCTGGGTTGTCTGACTGCTCTGGGAAGTTATAACAATTATAACAACAACTGCTACAGGTGAGCATTTTCCTGGGCCCTGCCAGCTTTCCACCAAGCCCTGAGAGCTCTTCACTCTGCCTAGACAGCTTGTGTTTGTCTCCACACTTTATAAGGCCAGACAGATGGCTGTTTCTCAGCCTCTCCCTGCCCCAGTGTCAAAGATAGGCCATGGAGGAGCTAGGGAAAAAACAAACATGATCAGGCTGCAAGCGAATCCACTTTGGAATCTTACCCAGGCTTCCGTCTCACCCTTTTTCCCAGGGTAGATGAGTGGCTTGCCCAAGGTCATGCAGCTAGTAAGTGGCAAAGTTGGGACTTGAACCTATGTCTTCTGGCACCAAGGGCCTTGTTTTTTCTCCCTTCTGTTATTAAACCTGCTTCCTGCCCCTTCCCACTTGACAGTAGGGTCCTTTCCTGACCCACCTGGAACAGCCAGTGCCCTGTATGCCCTTCAGCCTGACAGGCCTCCCTCCCTGGCCTTTTGCAGCTGGCCATACCCAGCACCCAGTTGGGGCTTATGGGGAGATGAGCCCAAGGCTGTTTGACCTTGGCTGCCTGGCTCTCCAGGCCAGCAGTCTGAGTTCTGCCACAAGGCTGAGACTCACAGGGGTCCAGGGACTTGCCCAAGGTCACCCAGCAGTGCATGGTACAGCAGAATTTTGCATCCTAATCTCTGAGTCTAGGCTCCTGGTCTGTTTACTGATGTCTCTGCACCCCTGAATTAGTGCCTGGTCACAGCAGATGAATATTCAGGGATGACTGGACAGCACCTCCCTTCCTTAGAGTCCAAGAGCTCCTTATTCAGGTATAAACTCATGGAATGATGACAATGAAGCCATCTCTGATCACAGATTAGTTGATAAAGGAAGGGTTTCAGCACATAATTCTGAGATAGGATAAGTATTGGAGGGAAATAATCAAGGTAGATAATCATACTTTCCCTCACATATGCACCATACCAAGCATCAGACTGATTAAAGAATTAAATATTTTTTTAAAAGGAAACCATTCTAAAACGAGGAATAAAATTCCAGTATGCATGATTTCCCCCCCACACCAAGCAATTCTCAGACACCGGCTGGGCATCCTTCAATTAAACTCAATTCTGATACTGTGTACCCAAGAGATAACACCAAACCCCACAAGTTAAGGGCTGAGTCCTACAAGACTGACCCTCCCTGCTACACACACCAATTGCAAGTCCAAGTTGTGATCTGTGAATCTGACTGACAGGGTTCGATTAAATTGCTAGAAGAGCTCACAGAATTCAGAAAAATATTGTATTCACTAGATTACTGGTTTCTTATGAAAAGATATAACCCAGAAACAGCCAGATGGAAGAGATGCATAGGGCAACGTATGGGGGAAGGGGATGGAGCTGCCATGCCCTCTCTGAGTGTGCCACTCTCTCCAAATCTCTGCATCTTCACCAGCCTGGGAGCTCTCTGAATCCCCTCCTTTGGGGTGGTGTGTGTGTGTGTGTGTGAGGCTTCATCACATAGGCATGATTGGTTAAATCACTGGCCACTGGTGATAGAACTCAATGTCTAGCCCTTCTCCCCTCACTGGTGGTCAGGGGGAGGCATCCTCTCTGAAAGCTAGCTTCACGATCACTTTATTAACCCATTTGTTAAGTCAGCCATGTGCACTGTGTGTCTTACTGTGAGACACTGGAATTGGTACCTCGGGAGGTATAGCAATGGCACAGCAGAAGTCTATAGTTTGTAAATTGGGGAAACTGGGGCACCACAGAAGTGAAAGTGAAAGGTCCAACGTGCTGAAAAGAACAGCTGTTGTGGAATCCAATACACAGTCAGGCAGCAAGTTGTGTTGTTCCTGAGGGCCTTTGGGCAGAGAGGTGATTGGGCACGGCTGCACAGAGGCGTACTGCAGAGGCCACATGTCAGACCAGGCTGTCCAAAAGATCCTTTCTGCCTTCATGGTCTTCATGGGGAGGTAGGTCCGGAGAATGAGATGTGAAGCACTCAGTCAGCCACAATACAAAATGGAAACTGTGGACCGGGAGAAAAAGGCCATGGGACCGGGAGACCAGCACAGCAGACCTCGAGTCCAGGTTGAGTGCCCACCTTGGGATACTGGGGAGGGATGCTGCCTGCATAGAGCTACAGCGCATCAGCAGCCTGCATGCGGTGTGGGCCCTCTGTGCTGGGCACTGCAGAAATCACTCAGTCACCGTCAGTCACCTCCAACTAGGCTGTCAGCTCATGAGGACACAGGCTGGGTCTTCTTGTTTGCCACCATCCCTTGAGTCTAGTGTGGTGCTGGCTGACATGCAAGGAAGTGTGGAAGGGCCACACCATTATATAGATAAGGAAACTGAGTCCCAAGGGTAAATCGCTTGCTCATGTTCATGTTGCCAGTGATGGAATGTGGCTTGGAACCTGGGCCTTTCTAGTTCTTGCTCCCCTGTTCACCACTCCCAGGGATAATCAGTTCTTTCCTCGCTACAGCAGTTGGTGTGGATTCAGCCAAGACTGCCTTGCTATCAGGCTGTGTCTCATGGCAGTGGCAACTTTCTTCCCCACTGAGCACGTGGGTGAACATGCTAGTCACTGATGATCCTTTCTGCTTCCCCATCCAACAAGCAGGTCTGTCCTCCTCTCCTCAGCAAAAGAAACTCAGTCCCCTAGGTGATGTTGCCAAATCCAAAGGCTCATTTTATTTCCTTTACCAAATGGTTTCACAAGCAGTTCTTCCCAGCACAGAGGGAGTAAATTAGTACCCTCTCTTCTGACAGCATAATAGCTTCTGGAGGTCTTCAAAACTGGCTCAGCTGCTGCCAACTTCACAGTGCTTGTTACATAAGCTTTTCACCTAGAAGGTGGTCTGTGGAGGAGGAATTAGAGGGATGTGGACAGAGGAAACCAGGCAGGGAAAATCCTCACTTCAGAACACAGGCAGCTGAGCTCCATCCCCTGAAGGTGTGGGTGCTCTGGGAGTGGGGGTACAGGACACAGGGCTGGGAGCAAGCTCAGGTCTTGCAGGGCTTCCTGGTGGTGTGAGGACACCTCTTGGGAGGCCTCTGGGGCAAGATGGAGACTTTGCGATAAAGGACATTTGTTTTTCAGCAACCATATGATGCTCAGAGATACTTGTCCACAAGTCAGGATTTGGAAGTCTTGATTCTTAGGGAGCATCCTTTGTGTGTAAGTGCTAGAAAAACTGTGGGCTTGGTGTTGAAGATAAATGGATGCACATCTCAACTTCACCACCAGACAACTGTGAGACCTGAGGGTGTGCCACTCCTCCCTGAGCCTCTAAATTCTGTGACACAGTGCTCAAAAAACCCTAGCACAGGACTGGACACATTGCAGATCCAAATTATACAGAATTCCTGAATGCAGAGGGCATGAAGAAAACGCTTTTCTCACTGGCACCACCTTGTTTCCCACTGTTGGGTGAGTCAGTGTCAGGCAACAGGCATGAGGAGCAACCCCAGGAATAACTCTGCCCTCACCCTGACCTGAGATGAATTTCCTTTTGGGAGGAGGTACATCAGGCTTGCAGATAAAGTCCTCAGGTCTACCAGCCCATCCTGCATCTACACTGCCAGAAGAGTCCTTTAAAGGAACCTGTATTAGTCACTCCCTGCCACAGGAATGCGGTATCATCAACAACCCCAGAACTCAGTGGCCTACCCCAACAAGCCTTTGGTTTTTATTGCTTCCAAGTCTGCCGGTCAGGTGGGGAAGTTCTCCTTTGGGCCGTGGATTGAGTGGAGTTGGCTCCAGGATGCAGGCTGGGCTCAAGTCTGGTC
Source organism: Phyllostomus hastatus (assembly GCF_019186645.2). Taxonomy (NCBI): domain Eukaryota; kingdom Metazoa; phylum Chordata; class Mammalia; order Chiroptera; family Phyllostomidae; genus Phyllostomus; species Phyllostomus hastatus. Next base: position 4,314,936 of record NW_025333643.1, on the reverse strand, counting down.
TGTGTTGGTACATTCTGGGTTCAGGCTGCAGGGACAACAGTTCCCCTGCAGAACTTTTTCTCATGGCAAATCACAGAAGGGACCAAGGACCAATCAAATCACATGAGCATATCTGAAGCCTCTGTTTGTGTCACATCTGCTAACATCCATTAGCCAAAGCAAGTCACGTGACTAAGTCCGAAGTCCATGGGGCAGAGAGATGTGCTCCACCCCAAGAAAGAAGTAGAGGGGCCACTACTTGATGGAAAAGGATTTAATCTATCATGAGGGCCAAGAGTAAAAAGATTCAGTCTACCCAAGGACCTTGTCTTAGGGCTCCTTGGAGATTAGGACCAGGGAAAAGATATTGCAGGGAAAATTGGAACCCGAGCCCCAGTCCAATGCCCTCTCCACTGTGCCCTTGACTCTCAGAGTCATTGCAAGACAACAGGGTGTCACAGTCACTGACATTAGTGTTCCCTGTGGTTGTATTACAAAAAGTATGGTGTCAAGAAAAGAGGAGGTGAGAGTCCATTCTGTTCTTGAGTCTAGTGCTGCTATACCATTGGAAGAGGGGCTGAACAAACTGCAGTGTGTTACAGATCATGAGCAGGATGTGGGACTGGTAAGGGAACTGAGACGTTCAACCGAGAGAACAAAAATTCAAGGAGATATAGAGCTACTATCTTTAGAACTTCCAAGCCTGAAGGAGCTCCAGGTTATTTGGGAAGGTAGAACTAAAACTTATTAAAGAAGGCTGGTTTTGGTCAAACGTGATGTGAAAAGTTACTCTAGAAGCAGCAGGAGCTTTCAAGCAAGGGGAAAGCGCTCTGAGGAGGTGATGAGCTCCTGATAGGGGGAAGCAGAGGCAGCTGGCCACCCACAGGGACACTCCAGGCTAGTCACGTCTCCAGCAAGGGGCTGAACAGGCCACTTGGGAGCTGCCCCCTTTAAAGTGGAGCATCACACATGTTGTGAGACTAACTCCCAAGTACATGATCTGCAGCAGCTGAGCTCCTAAGAGTCTCATTCTCTGTCTTGGCCTCATGAGGTGGGGGGACCTGGGGTGGGAGGATCTGGGACTAGAGGGATCCATCTTCTTCATCTTGGTAAAGTCATTTGTAGTATGATTTCTCCTAGGTCATGGCTTTTTGCTGGCACTTCTTTGCTCATGAGCCTTACCCAAAGTCAGGCGACAATCATCGCTCTGATAAATCTCTCTGTGAAGGGCCTGACCTAGAAGGGCTGCCTTCCAGCCACAGCAGAGCAGGGACTGAGCAATGAGGTCTGTGGGGTGCTGCTCTGGTAAAAAGCTTGGCCAGCAGGGACGTCTTCTCCCGAGGCTATGGGGAGCTTCCCTTGTGAAGCCCATGGGTGCTCCCTTGACAGAGAAGCAGCTATTTCTCAGAGGCTTCTTCTGCCCTCCTTCTCCCCCCACCTTTTTTAAGCTCCTCTCCTACCAGGGATTTGGAAGAGCATTGGTTTGTCTCCAAGTGTTTTCTTTCTAGTTGTGCACTTTCCCACTTGCCAGCCTTCCTCCCTTCCCACTCCCTCTCTATACTTCTGGTCTGTGACCTGCCTGTCTTCTAGAGGTGCAGCAGAAGCTGTATGATGGAGGGCCAGCCACCTAACCTCTCTGAAGCACATGGGTTTTGCCAGGCAAATGGCACTGTTTGTGCCCTCACTGCCTTGCTTGCCACACAAGACAGCTATGGTGCTCAGACAGAATGTTCCAGCCTGTGCAGCCCACCCTGACCTGAGCCCCTCTAACTGCTTCCCCTCAGGGACTGCATCATGCTCTGTTGCCTGAACAGCGGCACCAGCTTTGTGGCCGGCTTTGCTATCTTCTCAGTCCTGGGCTTCATGGCTTATGAGCAGGGGGTGCCTATTGCCGAAGTGGCAGAGTCAGGTAAGTGCCAAAGGTGGGGAAGGCTTTGGGTGATGGTTACAATGAAAGCACTAATTTTTCTCTTCAGTTCATTCTCCTGGGTCAGGTCTCCCACAGTGACCCTACTACTGATTCTCAAACCGGGATGCTGGGAATTAACTGGGAGGGAAACCTTGACACCTCCTCACCCCAGAATCCACAGCATCTCCAAGTTGTGTATATTCTGCCTCCTGAATGCTGCTTCATTTCATCCACTTTTCTCAAGCTCCACTGTCTCCCCACCAGCCCAGACTACCATCACCACTCACCTGAATGACCATAGGAATTTACTAACTGTCAGAGAAATGCAAATGAAATCTACAATAAGATATCACCTCACACCTGTCAGAATGACTATCATCAATAAATCCACAAATGACAAGTGGTGAGGATGTGAAAAAAAGGGAACCCTGATGCACTGTTGGTGGGAATGCAGATTGGTACAGCCACTGTGGAAAGCAGTGTGAATTTCCTAAAAAAAATTAAAAGTGGATATGCTTTATGACCCAGCAATTCCACTTCTGAGGATTTATCTGAATAAACCCAAAATACTAATTTGAAAGAACACACACACCCTTTGTTCATTGCAGCATTACCTGCAATAGCCAAGATAAAAAGATGAAGCAACCCAAGTGCCCATCAATAGATAAATGGATAAAAAATAAAAAGGCTGTGGAATGAAACACACACACACACACATACACACTCTGGAATATTACTCAGCCATAAAGATGAATGAAATCTTCCCATTTGTGACAACATGGACGGAACTCAAGAGTATTATGTTCAGTGAAATAAGTCAGTTAGATGAAGACAAATACCACATAATTTCACTTATATGTGGAATCTAAAGAGCAAAATTGAAACAGACTCATAGACACAGAGAGCGAACTTGTGGTTGCGGGGGTTGGAGGACTAGGTGAAAGAGCTGAAGGGACTGAGGAGTACAGATGAGTAGTTACAGAACAGTCATGGGGTGTAAGTACAGCCTAGGGAACACAGCCAATGACACTGTAATTATGCATGGCATCAGTTGGAGTACTGGAGACACCAAGGGCAACACTATGTAAAGGATATGATGGGCTAACCACTAAGCTGTACACCTGAAGCCAGTACAAAATAAAATTAAAAAATAAATAATATTCATATTATCAGAATTGCGAAAGAAGAAAAAACAATAAACAGATAATATTTAAAACTATAATTCAAGAAAACTTTTCAGAAATAGAAAAAAAAGTTAATGTGTACATTGAAAGAACTCTTTGGTTACTATGGAAGATTAACCCCGAATGGCCAACCCTTCCATTCACATCCTTGTGAAGATATTCCCTTTCAAAGATAAAGATAAAATCCTCGAGGTTTCCAGGCAAAAAAGATTAAATAACTTATAAAGGCAAGAGAATTAGTCTGTCATCATACTTTCCAAGACCAATATACAAAGCAAGGCAACTATGGAGCATCATTTTAAAAAGCATATATATTCACAAAAAGAAGTGTGAATCAAGGATTTACTGTCCAGCCATTTCTTCAAATGTGGAGGCTATAGAAAAAAACATGTTCAGCGTACAAGAACTTAGAGACATCTACACTCATTAGGAGGAATCTACTTGCAGGTGAGCTTCATCCAACCCAACAATGACTGGGAAAACTTCAGAAAAAGGACCAATAGTGAGCACCTGAAACTATGTAAGTATATCTAAGACCAAGACCAAGATGGGGAAGAGGCTAGAGGACTAATGTAGAAATGCTGTGTACTGTTATAAAGTAGAAATCATTCAACTAAAAAGTGGAAAGAGAAGTCAAGAGGAAAACAGAAAAATCTCATTGTTGTGGGGGTGGGCAGTAGGCTGTGTTAGAGGATGGGGGTGGACATCAGGTGGGGACCAGGAGAGCCAGAGAGTAAAGGTTCAAGTAAGAAAACAGGGGCATAAGGACATTTAAAAGGTATAAGTGTAAAGGTAACCACTAGAACAAAAACATAAACCTTCCTAAATACCAAAAATCATTTATAAATAAAAGAAGAATATATAAAGTATAACAAATATAAAAAATACACATAATTATGAAATATTTTGTCACAGTTAAGACCAAACATATCCATCATATTAGTAAATGTGAATGGGCTTAACTCATCTATTAAAAAAAGTTCAACTTGGCTCACTAAATAAAACCTACATGCTGTATGTAAGAGACACACCTAGAACAGTGATCACAAAGGATAAAAATCAAGGGATACACAACAATGCTGATATCAGACAAGGTAGAATCCAAGCCTAAAAGCATTAAGCATGACAAAATACTTTTTAATGTTAAGAGCCACAATTTGCAATGGCAATAGAGCACATTTAACAATATATGTACCAGTAACATAGCAATTATCTTTATGAAGCAAAAACTGGGAGATGCAAAGACTCAAAGATAGAAATAGCAATAAGAGAAAACCATAATAAACACATTTATCAATTAAAATAAAAGAATGATAAAATTGAACTCACCATTCAAAAAACCCACAAGAATAACAACAGACTCAAAAGAAAGCACAAGGAAGGAAATAATAAAGATGAAAGCAGAAATTAATGAAGTAGGGAATAGAGAAACAGTAGGTCTAATTAATGAAATCCTGAGTTTTTAAAAATTAAAAGTACCAAATGATCAAGGAAAAGAAAACATACAAATAACAAAATAAGAACTGACAAATAGGAAATAATTGTTGAAGCAGAAAACATTTTTAGAAATCATAAGATTACTTTGCAATTCTCTGTGCACATAAATTTGAAAACCTAGATGAAATCAATATTTTCCTCAGGAAACACAGATTGCCAAAATTGACCCCATTTCATTTGGAAAGCTTTACCAGACCAATTTCCATAGAAGAAATAGACAAAGTTTATTTGAGGAGCTATCCCACAGAAAACACCAGGCCCAGATGGTTTCACAGAGGAATTCTACCAAACCTTCAATCCAGATGCTCCAGATGCTCCCGGGGCTAGAAAAGTTACTCCAGAGCATTGAAAAGGAAGAAAAACTCCCTAACTCCTTATTGAAGCATGTATAATATTGATACCTAAACCAGCTAAATATAATGCAAAGAAAGTAAACTACTGACTAGTGTCAGTCATCCATATTGATATAAAAATAGGAAATAAAAGCAAACAGAATGCAAAACCACATTAAGAAACTAGCACACCATGAACAAGTAAAATTTATTCCAGGAATAATAATGCAAGGTCGGTTCAATGCTAGGAAGTCCTTTAATGTCATATACCACATTAGTAGATTTATAAACAAGTCAGAAGATTCCATAGATGCTGAAAAGGCCTTTGAAAAAATTAACATCCATTCACAATGTTTTTAAATCAACAAAACAAATTTAGGGATGTGATTTTATTTTTCAGCTTTTTTGAGGTATAATTAACAAATAACATTGTAAGACATCACCTCACAGATTTGTCTTTGGGGGAAGGTGAGAACATTTTAAGTCTACTCTCTTAACAGTTTTAATTATACTATGTAGTTTTACCAACTATACTTACCATGCTACACATTAAATACTCAGACCTTGCTCACAGGTGAGAATGTGTACCCTTTTACCATCCTCTCTCTATTTCCCCCACCCCTCCAGCCTCTGGCAACCACTCTCCTACTCTGTGTTTCTATGAGTGGGCTTTTTCTTTAGATTCTACATGTAAGTGATGGTACTATGAAGTATGTCTCTGTCTGGCTTATCTCACTTAGCACATTGCTCTGAAGGCCCATCCTTGTTGTAAATGGCAGGATTTCTGTCTTTCTCAGGGCTGAATAATATTCCATTACACATATATACTGCATCTTCTTTATCCACTCATCAGTTCATGAACACCAACATTGTTTCCATGTCTTGGCTATTATGAATATTTACTTTTTACTAACTACTGTGGATAATTATTTATTTAAATTACAACTGTATGTATGTATAAAAGTTTAAAAAGCAAGTATCTATAGTATCCTGCCTACCATGTAATAAAGAAAGGGATATAAGAAATACATCTGCTCATATGTACAAAATAAGTATAGAAGATAAATTAGACTCTAAAGAGAAGGATTATCTATGGGGAGTGGATGGAACAGGGGTAGAAAGAAAGTAGCAATTAGAAATGGAGTAGTGAGGATGAGAGGGAAGCAGCAGTTCTGAGTGTATCTTTTTTCCCCATTAGCTCTGACTGTTGGAACCACAGCAAGGTTTCACATAACAACCCCCGCCCCCCCCCCAAAAAACAGTTACCTTTTGTAGTAGAACCTAGAGGGAATACAGACAGTAACAGATGAGTCTGATTGTATTACAAATGAATAATGTAATCACACCAAAGGAATGGGGAAGGAAAGAACTAACCTAAGTAAAGTTCAGGGAAACAGTATTTTGGCTGGATATTATAAGGCTAAAAACAAAACTAAGTGTACTGTATTCTTGTTATTAGTATGTTGGTATGGGTTAGCAATTCTGTAACTATTGTTTGTATGTGTTAGGACTGAACAAACCAGTCAATACAGATAATACAGACAAATTTGTCACTGTTTGAGAAAGAAGTTACATATGAGGAAAGTGGAGAAGCTAAAATGAACTACATTAGAACTGGCGGTATCAGTATAGACTCATGGTTTTAATATACAGAGAGATAGATATAGAAATATATCTGTATATGTATGTGCAGGTGAATATACATACATATATCTCCTAGTGTGTGTGCTGAGAGGACCTATGAACAATGATACACCATAGCAATGGGCATACCTAGTGGCCAGGTTTGATTTCTAAACACCATTCTCCAATAAAAGGGATCAGAACTCCTTGGAAAGGCACTTAAATTTGAACACTGGGGAAGGACGAGATGAAGCTAGAATATTTTGTGGTGCCAGAACATAAAGACATGTTTAGAAAAAGGATGGAGGCATGTCAAAAGGACACAGCAGTCCATCTTAAGAAGCTCCCAATGGCCAAACCTAGAACAATCTGAAAAGCAAAATAATGATAGTATTGGATTAAGGTACACAGAACAAACTAAATACCATGAGTTTATACTCAAATAAATAAAAATTAAATAACTAAATAAATGGGTGTGAAAGGACAGCTCTTCTTTACAGAAAAAATCTGATTAATAAATATAGAAGGGATGAAGAAAACACAAACCCATTAGGCAAATACAGCAGGAATAATGGTTGCAGGCAAGATCCACCAGTGGGTGCTAAAAATCAATGGGTAAAAATTTGACTTGACAAAGGATATTTTCATAATCTCAAAATATCCTCCTCAAGATATTCATCAATCACAAAGGAAAAAGCAGTAAATTTACAATGGGGAAAACTGGCAGTCGCCCACTTAACCAGGTGGTACATATCATCAGTACTAAGGTTCACTGACTTACTCAACCTCCTAATGGGATGCACATCGAGAAGGACACAGCATCACTTTCACGGTGTTCTTGTCCTTCAAAATTGCATAACCTCAGTTCAGTCATGAGAAGACATCAGACAAACCCACACTGAGGAACATTCTGCAAGATAATGGCCAGTAATCATCAAAAATGTCAAGACAACGAGAGACTGAGGACCTGTTGCAGCCTGGAGGGTACCGGGGAGAGCTAACCACGAAGTGCAACGCGGAGCGCGGAGTTGGATTCTGGAACAGAAAAAAGGATGTAAGGAGAAAAACTGGTAAAATACGAATAAGATCTATAGCTTAATTCATGGTATTGTGCCATTGTTAATTTCCTGGCTATTAAATATTGAATGCTTTCCCCTAAAATCAAATACAAAACAAGCATGTATGCTATTTCCTTTTCTATTCTATATAGTACTGGAGACCCCAGAGAGTACAATAAAAATTGAAAAATAAATACATTAAAATTAGAAAGGAAGAATAAAAACTATCTCTACTCATAAACACAATTAGCCAAATGGAAAATTCCAAGATTAATGAAGCTTACCTGAGGACATGCAAGCCAAGCCTTCTGTTTGAAATAGCCAAAAGAAGTGACTGTGGACCTAGGAAATGAAGGGAAGAACATTTGTCCACGCCTGGACTCCTAACTTCCTGCAGAGGAATCATCCTCTATCCAATCCCTGCCTCACCATAAACTGACCAAATCACTATCTCTGCGTTGAGCCTGAGAACCTGCATTTTAATAAGAACCCCTCTTACCCAGGTGATAATAGTAGAGACAGGCTGTGCAGAGGAAGGTGTGTGTGTCAGACCAACCTGGGTTTGAATCCCGACCCTTCCAGACCTGGCTGGCTTCTCTACACCTCTGCTAGTTCACCTGCAAAATGAGCATCATAGTAGCACCGACCACATAGGATGGCTGGGAGATATAAGATATTTGAGTGAGAATTAGGCACAACACCTGGCACAAAGGAAGCACTCAATACAACGAGAAGGGTTAAATTAACAATTGAATGAGGACCTGAACTCGACCCACCACCTTTCTCTCTCTCCTCCCTCTGCAGGCCCCGGCCTGGCCTTCATCGCTTACCCCAAGGCTGTCACCATGATGCCTCTCTCCCCACTGTGGGCCACCTTGTTTTTCATGATGCTCATCTTCCTGGGCCTGGACAGCCAGGTAAGGCACTGAAGGAAGGGGGCAGTCGAGGGCAGGGAGGCTCCGGGAGCTAGCCAGCACCTCCTGGTCCTAGTCGTCAGGGATCAGCCTACAGTCCCCACCCTGCTTTTCTGCCAGCACACCTTTCTGTCCCCTAGGTGGTCTCCACCATCACCCCCGACACAGCTGCTCAGGTCCCTCTAAGTCCCCCCAAACACTGTTTTCTTTACTGAAATTCCCAACTCCCAATTCAGGTTTTTAAAACACTTATATCTGGGAAATACTTCTGTCCAACAGCACCACCTAGCAAAGCAGAAGAAATTCTCAGAAAGTGGGCTATGGTTAGTGATATCTGAGGGCCTAACAGGCATATGTCCCTGTCCCAGCCTAGTCATGCATGACACAGGGACATAGAGAAGCACCTTCTTCCTTCCTCTATGCCTGTATTGGGGCCACCATGGCATCACCCACAGAGCCACATGGGTCTTCAGTACCACCACCAGCTAGCTCCCAGTCGCCCTGCCCCACCCACGCCCACATCTCACCTGCCTGCCTCTGTTCTCAGCTCCCACAAGGCTCTCTCAGACCCACCCTCCACTTGGCAGCCTGCCCTCCTCAGTGAAGTGTGTATAGTTAGGACTAGCAATTTTCCCTTTATCTCACCCAAATGCATGCACTTATATCCTCTCACACTGTAAAACTCGCCCCAGCCTACCCTCCCAATTGTCTCCCTGGTTTTTCAGCCAGAACCCTGTCGCCTTTAGTCGCTCTTCACTCCCAGAAATCTGCCCTTCGCCCTGCTGCTTCCTCACAGCTGGTTCCCCTAAGAGACCCAGAGAATGTCCTCCAGTCAAAGCTGTGGCTCTGCTATCAGACTGGGGTCCATTGGCAAGGTGCTGCCCATTATTCATGACCTCATGCAAGTCACTTAGCATCCAAGCCCTGTGTCTGGCTTGTCTGTCAACCCAGCCAAGTCCAATTTCTTCCCTTGAATGGTTTCTCAGGAACTGCTAAGCAGAACTGCTGAAGTGCCAGGTGTTTCTGCTGATAATCTTCACTTCATTGTCATCCCTAATCTTCCCTTCCATTGTGGCTGATAATCTTCCCTTTCATTGTGGCTGATAATCTTCCCTTTCATTGCGGTGGAGCCCTCAGGAGGGGTCTCACACAGTGTGTGACAGCGACAGGCCTGCCTGGGCAGAGGGAAGTGGGGGGTGGGGCCTGGGCTTTGTGAGCCCCTGAGCTGAGCTCAGCCAGCAATTGGACTGAGATACTGTGTTCTCCACGGTGGTCAGTGGATGTGGCATGGAGGGCGGGTGGCCTCTCTGCTCACCCCCACGTATGCTGTGCTTGCTTTGTGTCCTCAGCTCTTTGTCATAATAATGGAGTGGTCAGGCTGGGGGCTCCTTTTTTTGTCCTCGTTTTGCAGATGAAGAAACTGAGGCTCAGAGATGCCAAGTAATGCACGGGGACATACACCCAAGTCTGTGCACCTCTTAGTCCACATGCTCTGATGTCTCTCTGGGTTTGATTCTGGGTGAGCACAGCCCCTCTTGCTGTAGGGGCAGGGCAGCTGGGAAGGTAGGAGCCTGGGCTTTGTAGTCAGGGCTGGGTTTGAGTCCCAGCCCCACAACTCTTGCCAGCTGTGTAACTCTGGGCTAGTCGCTTCCCTCTGTGCTGTAGTCCTTTTGCACAATGAGGATGCAAATACCTTTTCTGAGGAGGTAGAATGAATCATAAAGGATCTGGGACCAAGAAATGGCTCCAGGGATGGGGAACACCCCACATAGTGACCAGCAAAAGAATCCTTTATAGCTCCCTCCCTCCCAATAGTGCAGCACAGTGGTTAAAGCCCAGCCACTGGAACAATATTGCCTGATTCAAATCCAGGCTGTATCATGTAATACATCTGTGCCCTCGACGGGTTGCTTATACTCCTATGCTTCTGTGTCTTCACTTACAAAGCAGGGATAATAAGAGTACTTACCACATAAAGATTAATTAAATCAATATCTGTTTACTGCTTCAAACAGAGCCCGGCACACAGCACGCACCATGTGTATGGTTATTACTTTATTACATTATTACTTTATTATTATTTATCAAACATTTTCTGAGGATCTTCTTTGTGCCACTGGAAATGGGTGTAAGGAGACACATGTAAGCAAGCATGGGCCCCCAAGGGGTGAGGGGTGTGGCCTGGGCATAGAGGAGAGGGAAGAGGGCAAGGAGGGTCAGGAAAGGGCACATGCAGGAGATCTGCCCATGGTGCTGGGAGAGCCCGGGGAGGGATGATTGGTGTGTAGGGATATTTGGGCTGCATGTTGGTGGGTAAATGGGAATGGAACTGATGCCATGTGCCTGGCCCTGCCTCACTATGGTGGGACCCAGATGCTCAGTGGCTTGAGCTCTGCTGTCTGAGCCTGCCCAGTCTGCCTGGGCCCAGAGACTCACGCAGTGGCAACACCGGGGCTGGGTGCTGGCTCAGCTCTGGGTGCTTCCACCCAGCAGAACACAGGGCACCAGAAGCAGAAGGTGGGGGACTATCACAGTCCTGAAGAACGAGCAAATCAAGTCCTGCCCGCCGAGACTGACCAGAGCCTGCCACCCACAGAGCACTCAGCTCGTAGGACTCCTGTCTTGCCTCTCAGGCAAAGACTGGTCTCATTTAAGTCATTGACCCCAGATAAGGGCCCAGCAGAGGCCCTTGACAGGCAGTGTGGGGGACAAGGAGTAGCTTTAGAGTCAAGAGAGACCAGTTCGGGTCCTGACCCAGCCCACTTCCTTGCTAAGTGACCTTGGGCAGGTTACTTCCATTCTCTGAACCTCAGTGTCCTCATCTGTTACATGGACGTGCTGGGGCCCTGTACGAGCTGTGACTGTGGCTGTATTCCCAGGCCCTCCATCTGTGTGAATGAGTATGGGAATGAAGGTAAACCCAAGGGGGGAAGCCCAGGGTTTAGGCCCCCTGTGCTCACCACAGCCAGGGCCACTAAAATGCCCTTAATCTTGGGCTTCACATCATTGTATCTGCCTGTCCAGTTTGTGTGTGTAGAAAGCCTTGTGACCGCCGTGGTGGACATGTACCCCAAAATCTTCCGGAGGGGCTATCGGCGAGAGCTGCTTATCCTGGCCCTGTCGGTTGTCTCCTATTTTCTGGGCCTCGTGATGTTAACAGAGGTGAGTGATATGGACAGACTAAGTGATGTGGTCAGCGCAGCACAGGGGGGAGTGCCCAGGCTTCGAGTTAGGGGGGTCTGATATCATACCCAAGTTTGAAAAGGACTGGCTGTGTGACCATGGCCAGGTCTAGGACCTTCTGTGCTGACTCATTTCTTTTATCTGTCTAATGGGGTGTTGTCAGAATCTCCTGCAAGCTTTCATTAAGTCTCAGCACGACATCTTTCATGTGTAAATGCTCAGCTAAAGGTCACTGCTGTCATTACCAGAGGAGCATAAAGCTCATAGAGGGAACTGCTGGGATTCTCTGGGACTCTGGATGCAAGGGCCACCCCTAACAATAACGTGGGGTAACGGGGACAGTGTCAGCTACAGACACCTCAACTAGTTACCGTTATTGAGCTAAAGATCAAGCAGACTTTCCTGGAGCATAGCAGGCAACAAATACACTTTTGATGATGTTTGGCACCTTCAGGCACTATGTATTCTAGCTTCAGCCCTCCTGTGTACCCATCTTCCTAATGGGCCTGTGGGTGAGGAGGGGTTCATCATGATCACCAAAATTAAGATTGCTTCATAAAATCGTTTCTCTCGCCCTCCTGCAGCCATCCTGTCTGAGATACCTTCTCAAGTACCTTGGGAAGGTGACATTAAATATTTTTCTCCAGACACTCAAATTAATTTAAAAATCAAAACAAACAAACAAAAACCTGTTGCCTAGAGACAAGAAGTTTATAAGAAACAGGGAAAGGAATGAGAGAAATCAGAATCAGTCACAGCAGCTGCTGTGGTACTAAGGTCAGCTTATTGAACCTCATCATCTACTTCTCAACCAAATGCCACCACCTCGTGGAAGCCTTCTGTGCTTTCCTTTTCCACAGCATTTTGTTCCAGGCTCAGCCCAGCCTCCCTCCCACTGTTACAAAGACACATCTGTTTACCTGTCTCTACCAGACCCTGAGGTCCACAGAGAGACCTTGGCAGGCCCTGTGCCCTCAGGGTGAGCACTTGCTGTGAGGTGGCTGGTGTTATTACTGTTCCTAGTCATTGTCACATTAATAGGAGTGATAATCAGCATTTGAGCAAATGAATGGTGTGGCACTTCTCATTTCCATCTAGCTTCTCCCCAGGCAGGAAAACTGGGGCTGCTGTGAGCAGGGCCTCATTAAATGCTGATTAATTACACAAAGTAGAGTCTTTTGTCACACACAAATTGGGGAGAGTAGACCTGATGTGTTAAAGAGGCTGATGAGGACAGGACTGCAAGAGCAGGCATTGACATGGAGCAGGCAGGTGCAAGGTCTTAGTGGCCCTCTGGCCCTGGGTACTACCAGCTTGCAGAGCCTTCATGTCCACCCTCCACCTGAGGCTCTGGGTCTGCCCAAGGGTGCCTTGCCGCCCCCAGGGCCCAGCAGGAAGCCAAGACTTGGCTGCCTGAAACCATGACTTCACATGCCAACCTTCTGCCTCCACGGAGGAATATCTGTGCACAATCACACAGGGGAAGTTCAAATTGCCAAATGGGCCATGTTGGCCTTGGCCTTCACAATAATTGCTGGCAGGATCTTCTCCCTCATTTCTAGATGGTTAAAGCTCAGCTCTAGGGGGAAAAATAGGTCACAAATTTCTTATGTTCTGCCGAGGCAGTAGTGAGTGGTTAGGGGCATGGCCACCTGGGTTCAATCCTTAGCCCCATGACTGGCTAGCTGGATGACCTTCAGCAAGTGTTGTTACTGCTGTGTGCCTCAGTTTTCCCATATGAATATTGGGGATAACAATGGTGCCTGCTTTGTAATAGGCCAGCTGAGTGTCACCTCCTGGGCCTCCCATGGAACTTAATCATCACAGATTTGTGTGTTACAGAGCTGGTCCACATCACTCCTGTGTCCTATACAGATTGGTTGCACACCTGCTGTGTGCCAAGCCCTGAGCCAGAATGAGGACACCACAGTAGACAAGCCACTCAAAGTCCCTCCTCCATAGTCTCTCACTCTACACAGTTCATTTCGCACTCATAGGGAACCTGCTGTGAGCCAGACTCTGTAATGAGGGCCATAGAGAGGGTCCTCACATGTGGACCTTCCCAGCTGGAGCTCAGCACTACCTGAGCAGCTGAAAAGGGAATACTTTTTTAAATTCTGAGTTCATAAAAACATGCAGTGGAGGCCCAAAGAAATAATGAGGCTGTCACGGAGGGCTTCTTGGATGAGGTAGCATTGGAGTGGAACTTTGAAGGAACTTACAAGTGAGAGGGAACAGCATGTGCAAAGGTGAGACTGTCCCTCATTCTGTCCCGGAGGGAGCATTTTGCAGGTGGCGAGTGATAAGGGGTAATGAGGCCACGTGAGGAGGGCAGTCCTGACTGGCAGCCTTAAGGAAGCCCAAAGGTAATGTTAAACTGCAGAGTGATGTGGTTGGATTGGCGTATTAGAAAGGTCCCTGTGAAAGCTGGTGTGCAGGTTTGGAGAGGGCAAGGCTGGGGGAGGCCAGGAGGCCAGTGGGAGAGGCTGTTAGGGCCATCAGGGAGAGGTGCTGAGGCTGTCCAACCTCCAGGCTCTGGTTTTCTGTGTTGTTTCTGGCATTGGGGAGCAAAGATAAGAGACCATCACAATCCCAGCAATTCCCAGAGGATGGTGTCTTAGGGATGCTCAGGTAAAGAGGGTGCAATGTTCTAGGGATTAGGGAGAAGCATTCTGCCTAGGAGGAAGTGATTTCTGGCTGATGGTAGGTATAGGGCAGAGCAGGGGGTCCTTTCTAAGGCCAGCTGGCTGACCCTGCTCCCCCGTGTGTCTGTCCATCCCTCTGTCCATGTGTCTGTCCTTCCGCCCCACAGGGAGGCATGTACATCTTCCAGCTCTTTGACTCCTATGCCGCCAGTGGGATGTGCCTTCTCTTTGTGGCCATCTTTGAGTGTGTCTGCATTGGCTGGGTGTATGGTAAGTAGAAGCCAAGCCCACCCACACTGCGGTGGCCCACATCCGTGCCCAGGACACAGGCGCCAAGGGCAGGGGTGGGCTCGGGTTCTCTGTGGCCTATCTCCGTCAATGTCAACTTCATTCCTTCCCCTCAGGGACTCCTTGGCTCTTCCTGCTTGAAATACCTTCCTGCTTTTATAAATCCACAGAACAGGGAGGGGTTTCAGGCTTAGGGACTGTGACCTTGGGCTAATCCTTATGCCCCTGAGACTTAGTTTTTCCATCTGCAAAATGAGGTCATCAGCACCATGTCTCCAGTTGGAGATAATGCAGGCAAAGCAGGTAACACAGTGCCTGGCTCTTAGTCAGTACCTGCCTCCTGGTCCTCGTGGTCCTCCTGGTTCTGGAGTGAATTGGGTTTGATGGTGCTGGATATTCCCACTGTGAACTTGCTTTAGAAATAGATGACCCTGCAGACCACTCTGCTCATTAGCAGCCCAGCCAGGTCTAGGCCTTTAGAGCCCTGACCCCCACCTCCAGGCAAGTCAGCCAGCATCTTGCCCTGCTTCTCCAGGGACCACTTTCTACCATTTTCCCACAAACTCCTCACCTTCTCCTGGGCCTCACTGCCCAAGGTCAGGAGGGGTCCTCCCAATATCAGACCAGAATCCCTCCTTCTATAGTTCATCCTAAAACCTCACATAGGTATAACATCCCAGTTGTTTTAAGGAGTAATGAATAAGGTCCCTGCCACAATTTTTCTGTGTCCAGCCAGGGAAAGCAAACATTCCTAGCCTTCCCGCTGAGTCTTATACAGAATTATCAGGTGTGTGTGCCTTCTGTTTTATTCGGGACAGGAAGCAACCGCTTCTATGATAACATCGAAGACATGATTGGCTATCGGCCATTGTCACTCATTAAATGGTGCTGGAAGGTCGTGACCCCTGGGATCTGTGCAGTAAGTGTCCACCCACCCTGCACCCACTTTTCCACTCCAGAGCCCCAGACCTGGCAGAGCTGTAAATGAGGAGGTGACGATGCCTGAGTGACCCTCTGTGCACTGAGAAAGTCTGAGGCACCCTACATCTTCCTAAAGTGGAGGCAGGGCAGTCTCTGGGCTCAGCAAGAGAGGGTCCTCCCCAGGATCCCAGCTGTGCCACCAGCTTGCTGTGTGACTGTAAGCAAGTCACCTCCCTTCTCAGAGCCTCGGATTCTATACCTGCAAACTGGGCGGCTGTGACCCCCCCCTCCATGGGGGCCGAGGGCCACTTGAGAGACATTTGGCTTTGTTATTAACTGAGAAAGCAGCACAACTGAGGGTCAAGTTGGGGCTCATACTCTTCCCCCAGACCAGATCATGGGGTCAGAGGCCTTTGTGAGCTGATGTTTAATAAAAAAACAACCACACTGTTCTTCACCCAGGTCTTGGCACTGGAAGTATCTCAAAGCATCTTCACAAACCATTGCAGTTCTGAAAGGCAGCTTTGAAACCAGTCCCCAGAAATAGCTAGGAAAAAATAAAACTTTCTGGTTGGGCAGAGGCTGGGGATGAGGCTCTAGGGGGTTGGAGGGTAGAAGAGTCTCAGAGCCCTGTGAGGTCCCGGAATCTGTGGGGGTCCATTTCCTCTGTGTCTAATGCTGGTGGGATGGCCTTAGACTCACTGTGGACCAGGGCAGAGCCTTACTTCTCCGAGGCTGTCACATGGGGTAGTTCCTCTCCATTCCTGGCCTCCTGCATGCTGGCCCCAGGGACCTCTCCCCATCTGTCCACAGGGCATCTTCATCTTCTTTCTGGTCAAGTACAAGCCTCTCAAGTATAACAACGTCTACACCTACCCTGCCTGGGGCTATGGAATAGGCTGGCTCATGGCCCTGTCCTCCATGCTGTGTATCCCCCTCTGGATCTTCATCAAGGTGTGGAAGACAGAGGGGACACTGCCTGAGGTAAGATGGGGGGAGGAGGGGTCGGCAAGGGCAGCCCCAAGAGGGGTGAGGTGCAGGACAGGAATTGGCTGTGCCTCAGAACAGGCTGGTGAGCGGGGTTGAGTCCATGGGCACTTCTCTGGGTTTCAGTTTCCTCATCTGGACAATGGGTGTGATGAGAACAGGCTCCTGTATGCCTCTCAGCGAAGCTGTGGCCAGATCCTCCTTGAACGGGTGTTCACCACAACCAGTACTGTAGAGACATGTCTGTGAGGCCTCAGGGTTGAGCCTGCTTCTCTGAGCTCAGCTTCAGTTTCCTCATCTGCAAAATGAGGGCAGCAGCAGACCCTAACTTACAGAGCTTTTTGTGAGGACTCTCTGAGTTCATGTAAGGGAAGCACTTAGACCAGCACCTGGAGCAGGGAGGGACAAGGTTAGCACTTACTGTTCTGTTAAGGCATTAAGGACCCCACTCCCATGGCAAAGGAAGAGCTGACATTTGGGGACTGACGCCCATCCCATGTACTCACGGTACTAGGTTCTCTACAGGTTGTATATTCTTTAGTCCTCAGAGCAAACCAGGGTGCTGGCATCCTTTTTTGCATTTAATAGGTGGAGACAAAAGCTCAAAGAAGTTGCTATTCAAGCAAAAATTAGTGCCACAGGGCCCACAATTAGCAAACCAAGTATTTTTGTTGAGATGTAATTGCAATACATTGTATTGGTTTCAGGAACACAGCATAATGGCCCAGAGTCCGTGCATGTTGTGAAGTGGTCGCCACAGTCAGTCTGGTTAACACCCATCCCCTCACACAGTCACAGTTTTTCTTGTGATGAGACTTTTAAGATCTACTCTCTGACCAGCTTTCAAATGTGCAGTACAATATTACTAACTCCAGTCAGCGTGCTGCATATTGCATTTCCGTGACTTATTGATTTTGTAAGTGAAAGTGTGTATCTCTTGACCCCATTCACCCAGTTGCCCACCCACTAATCTGCCCTTTATATTAGTGAACCCGGTTGTTTTGTTTTCTTAGATTCCACTTGTAAGTGAAATCAGGTGGTATTTGTCTTTGGCGGTCTGGTTTAGCTCGCTCAGCATAATGCCCTCAGGGTTGTCACAAATGGCAGGACATCCTTTTTTCTGGCTGAATGATAATCTAGTGTGGGGGGGTCACATTTTTTTTACCCATTCATTCAGCTGCTGATGCACACTGAGGTTACTAGCTTTTGTAAATAGGGCTCTGGTAGACATGGGGTGCATATGTCCTTCCAAGCCAGTGTCTTCCTTGTTTTCAGATAAGTATCCAGAAGTGGAATTTCTGGATCATAGTGTAGTTCTAGTTTCAATTTTTTAAGGAAAGTCCATACTGTTTTCCATAGTGGAAACCAAAAATTTTAAAACAAATTGTGTTGATGTATGTTTAAATACAATAAAATTCACCCACTTGGGTTATACAGTTCAGTGCTTTTTAAGTAACTTTCAGCATAGGGCATTTATCATGATTATTAGTTTTATAACGTTCTTACCGCCCTAACAAGATCCCTCACGCCAATTCAGTTAACTCTGTTCCCACCCCCAGACAGCCACCAGTCTCCCTTCGGTCTCCGTGGATTTGCCTGGTCTGGACACTTCCCCGCAGTGGCATGGCGCAGTGTGGGGCCTCTCGGTGGCAGATGAATTGTACCCAAGCAGCCTTATTCCAGAGCGCTCGCTCTCTATTTACTCTCCTTTCCCACCTGCTGGCGGATCAGATGGTTTGAGTCAGTTTCTTCCTCATTTAGCAAACTATTTGCAGTGTGCCAGACACTATTCTAAGCAGTTTACAAATACTGAGCCACTTAATCCTCACAGCAATCCTGTGAGGTGGAGGCTCTTCTTTGTCCCCATTTCACAGACAAGGAAGCTGAAGCACAGAGAAGTGAATCGACTTGCCCAGGGGCACACAGCCTCTGAGCAGTGAAGCGGATACCCCCGAGTCTGTGCTCTCATCCCCTGAGCTTTATGGCCTTGTTCCTCAGCTGGGCTGGCTGCACTCCATTGCAGAGCCTTGTCTCTGCCCCAGCACCACACCCCAGGGATCTCAGGGGTTGACCTTGGTTGCCCAAGACAAGGTCAGAATGAGGTGGGAGTGGGGGTGTATGTGCACATACCCAAACGTGACTGCCTACTCAGAATTGGCTTTGCATCACTGGCCTGCCCACCGGGAGGCCTAGGCTCTGGAAAAAGCTATGCATCCAGCCAGCAGGAGCAAGCCTGCTTGTGCTCCTAGAGCAAGTAAGGCTCCTTGGCATCTGCAGGGAATGTAGGTCAAGGGCAGTTGGTTAATCCTGATTTGGGACCAAACATGTCCAGAGGACAGTGGTCCTGCTGCCCTAACACCTCAACCACTGCAGATCCCTGCCCAAACTTTCAAGTGGCCTTTTGGTATTTAGAAATGCCAGCACCTCCTGGAGAGTCCTCCAGAGATTCTCTCAGCCCTGTGTGGACTGGAGGGAGGCAGGGAGGAGTGGCAACTTTGCTGAGTTCCCTCCATCTCCCTGAGCTCACATACCTGCCTGCACAGAGAGCAGGGTTTATCAAAGACAGCGAAGTCTTTGGAGGCAGTCAGACCTGGTTCCCAGCCCTTCCTTCCTGGGAGAACTTGTGTCAGTGAGTCCACTTCCCTCCATTTCCAGAAGTTCTGCCAATTGACACTGACAGGAAGGATCTGGAAAGAAAAATGACATCCATGGCCCTTACCTCAGAGAGTTGCTATGAGGATTGATATTCTGTGCTAATTTGTGGCTAAATCAACTAATCTGAGCCTCCAGACAATCCTAGATGGCAGGTACCACATTGTTATCCCTCTTTGACTCATGAGAAAACTGAGCCACAGAGAGGTTAAGTTTCTTACTCTAGTTAAGTGGTAGATCTGGGGTTCAAACCCAGGCACCTGGCTCCCAAGCCCATGCTCCTAACCCCTGTCCTATATCAAGATCCTGGTGCCATGCCTGGCACATAGGAGGTGTTCAGCACAGATGAGTCTACCTGTGAATCCCACGAGGACAATCTAGGTTCAGCCTCCTAGGCATGGCAGGATCTGGAAGAGAAAACAGACCCTTGATCATGAGAAATCAGTCACCCAAAAGTCTTCCCAGCCTTCTGGGGGAAAGAGTTTATGCCCAGAAAAGACATCTTAAATGCTGGCACCATGTCTTCTCCCAAGAAAACTGGGGTGAGGAAGGAGACATACAGGAAGATGAGGGTGAGACCCCTAGGCAGGGCTGTGGCAGCAGAAGTGAGCATCAGGAGTGTACCCGTGGCCACCCACTTCATTAGTGTAGTGAGGACGAAAGCCATTCCATCCCACAGCCCAGTGCCAGCCACTTCACAAGGTGGTGTGAGGCTGCGAATACTGGCATTGGTGATAGTGTTTGCATCTTCGAGTTGTGGCCCAAGGAGCACATGGCACATACCACTTGTTTCCCTGGGTGGTGGCAGCGTGATGACATCCCCTTTGTGGGAAATGCTTCCATTTATCCAGCAAGCATTATATAGACAGCCCTGGAGGTGCCTTAGCTCACCCTCACAACAGCTTTGCCAGCAGATACTGTTATCCCATTTCACAGACGAGAAAAAAGCAACTCACAGCGGTTAAGTGACTTGCCCAACACAGGTGGGGAGTGGCCTCTCAGCAGTACAGACCCCAGCTGCTCTGTTTCTACCAGTGGGAAGGGAAGGGACAGTCGGCCCTGATTGCCACTCTCATCCTAGTCACCTGCAGTAGGCTGAGGACAGGCAGAGCACTTCAACACGCCCTACTGCTCACCAAAAGCTAGGAATGGGTATCTCCATTGTCCCCATGTTCCAGAAGTAGAAACTGAGACCCAGGAGCTCAATTCGTCATCCAGGACAGAGCCCTAAGTGGCAGAGCTGGGGCCCAGACCTCAGTCCAATGATTCCATGCTCCCCTGGCCCTCCCGCCCTGTGTTCCCTGTGAGGTCGGGAGAGGCCGGGGCTGGCCCCAGGACCCTGGCAGCTGCTCTCTGACAGCTCTTCTCCTCTCCAACTACTAGAAATTCCGGAAGTTGACGATCCCCAGTGCTGATCTGAAAATGAGGGGCAAGCTTGGGGCAGGCCCACGGACGGTGATGGTTAATGACTGTGATGCCAAACTCAAGGGCGATGGGACCATTGCAGCCATCACAGAGAAGGAGACGCACTTCTGAGTGTCCACCTGCCACCTCGACGCCTCTGCTTCCTTCTCCTTCCCCATGTGTACAAGTGAATACCTGAGAAACGTACTTCACCTAATGATAGAGGCTTGCTCGTTTTGCACAGGACTTATTAACAAGTTAATTTTAAGGTGGTCATGTACACTTTGGTTTAAAGTCACATTCCCCTCCTCACCCCCAGTTATCATGTAAGTAACATTGTGAAGAGTTAATACTGTACAGGGACTAGCAGAATCTTCTTGTGCTAGGACAGTTTTAACCAGTGTTTTTTAGGGGTTAAGAAGAAATGTATCATATGGTCAAACTTTTATACTTGGGCCGTGGGCAGGTGGGGTGGGAGCCATGCCTGACCTCCTGTGTCAGCCTTTTCAGTCAAACAATCCTTGCCCCGTGTTTGCTCCTGACCATGGCTGCCACCCCTCCTTCACACACCCAGTGGGGCTGGGGGCTTTTCCTCCAAACCCTCCCTTTCCCGTCCCCCACCTCTTAGCAGTGGGTTTGCAGACAGCAGGGCTATGTCAGAGAAGGAAAAGTCCCACCAGACTCAGGACTCCTGGGTTGCAGGCACCCTTCCACCCTGACCCCATTAAGTGACCTTGGGTACTCCCTTCCACTCCCTGGCCTCAGTTTTCCTGTCTCCGAAGTAGGAGGGTTGGATCAGGTGAGGTCCTTCCTGGCCTGGCAGCTTCTCTTGGGGATTCTCGTTGCATGCCTCGCTGGCTTGCAGATCTGCCCTTCATCTTGGATTTTTCTGAAGACTCTCAGGCAGTCATCCTTGTACCCACCCTCCGCCTGCTTATTTTAAATCGAGTTCATCATGGAGGCAATGTAGTGGTGATGTGTGTTTTCCCAAAACTCTAGTTTGATTTCATCCATGAACACTTTCTCCTCTGGAGACCAGCCAGGTCCTGGCCCCCATCCAGGCTCCTCCTGCGCTGTCTGCTCTCACCCTCAGCTCTGCCTCTCCATCCTCAGTGGAGCTGGTTGTAGTTGGCTGGGTGCTGGGTTTCAGGCTTAGGAAGCAGCCTCTGTTCTGTTTGTGGCCATTTGTCCTGCCCCTGCCCCAGCCAGGATCTACATTGTAGAACCTGCCACCAGCCTCCCAGGGGAAGGAGCCACAGGCAGGCCTAGGGCCGGGTGTCATCCTCTGGGCCCTTCTTCATGCCCCTGCCACGTCTTCTCCCTCTGGCTGTCACAGGCCCTCCTCTTTCCCCCGCCATCCTGATACCTCTCCCTCTGCATCCTTTCTATCACCAGCAGAACCTTGGAACCTTCACAGAAGCTTCTTCCTTATCCGTTTTACAGAGCCATCCCACCTGCATCTCTCCCAGCAAGTGCTGAGAAGCCCCAGCACCCCCTGGAGTGGAGGCTGTGCTCCCTGTCCCTCGGCCCTGCAGGCCTGGGGTCTGTGAGGAGGCTGGCTGGCTCAGACCTCTCTGGCTGATCTCTGTCTTTTTTTCTTTAATTGGATTTGACATTAAGCCTCTGCCTTGGATTTTGAGTTATTCGGGGACAGGGAAGGTACATTCTTTATCCTTTTCCTTTATGTTCCCAATTTTATTTGGTGGAAATGCAAGCTTTGTTCAAACTGAGGCTTTCATTTCCTGTAATAAACCTGTGTTTGATTCACCTAAAAGGTCCCAAACTCCCAGCTTCCCTGCTCTGGGCAGCCAGCCCCCCTCTCACTCTGAGTTTGCTGGAAGGGAAGTCCGGTGCTGTCCAGGCAGGCAGGACATCAGGTTCTGGTCTCCCTTTTGCACACACAGCCCAGGCCTACCTGGCCTCTCCCTGAGCTCTTTGACCTGGTGGACCCAGGAAATGGACTCCAGAAGCTCAGTGCTCAGCTGGGTGCCCTGCTCCTGTCCGTCGCTGTCTGCTCTTCCCCCAACAGGTCCTGGGGAGGCATCTCCCCACTGCTGCTGCTACTGGTCCCCCCCATGACAGCTCTCACAGACGCACAGCCCCACAGCCTGCCTGCCACACACCGCATTGTACATACATGTGGCACTTAACATTCCACTCACTGAACACTACTAATGGGGCAGGGTGGAGGGAGGGCCTGTGTTCTTTGTTTTTTGTAATTTCCTACTAGTATTTGGGTAATTTTGGCGGGTGGGGAGGAAAATGTGGGGCAGGGCAAACATCATTGTGAAGACTTTTTTGATATTCATTAGAAACGATACATCCTTTCGCACATATTTACAGTATTATTAAAAATGAAAAAGGTACTGTTTTGTATAATGAACGTTTTTATTGGGTATTCAAAGGGCACATGGTTGTCTGCTTACTCATTTTTAAAAATTAAAGGAATGAACAAACTATATGTGGCTGTTCCCAGCAAAGTGGTATTCATTGAGCTTTTCTTCCTGTTTTTTTTTTATTACCTTCATGATATTCCTGCAAAAGCCTCTTGGTTCCATATCTGGAGGTTGCAGTCTCAATTTAGGATTACCAATGAGAAACACTCAGGGGCGTTTCAGAAGCCCACACTTTCTTTCATGTATTTACCATGTATTGAATGTCTGCTGTAAGCTAAATACTTTACAAGTTCCCTATTTAACCCTCACAACAACCCCATAAGGTAGGCACTTCGCCTATTTTATTCATGTGTTACTTCCTCCACATTACAGGTATGGGAAATTGAGGCATAGAGAAGTCAAGCCACTTGCCCAGAGTCACACAGCTAGTAAACAGCATGACCAGAAAGAGAAGGTCAGGTCTGTCTGACCTCAAAACTCAGTCTCTTAATCACTGTGCCTGACTGTGTCTTGTGCTGCAAAGCCCCAAAGCAGGTGAAAGCCACTTCACAGGAGCAGCAGCAACAGCTGCCACAGAGCTCATGCCCCTGTCGTCTCAGGCAGCACTGCGTGTCCGAGCCAGGCAGGGCGAGTAGAAAGAAATGAGGATTTGGAGCATGCATCCCAGGTTTGGCTGTAGGATCTGCCCTGCCAGCCTCAGTTTTCCCATTTCTGAACATCCTGTGAGCTCCAAGTATGGGTGATAAAACTGCTTTCACACTGGTTATTATTATCCTGAAGAAACTGTGCCTGAGCTCTAAAAGCTTGGAATTCTTAGACTAGACAAAATCTCTAGATTTGTGTCTGAGATTTTCTGAGTGGCTCAAGAGCACAGAGCATGCCTTGCCCTGCATGTTCACGGTGCAGTGAGATTACCTACAACAGTGTCTGCTCATTCTTGCCTAGTCGTCTCTCTTGCTTCAAATCCCTGATCTCGGGGTCCACCTGAACCTGTCTTGGCTTCTCACCCTCTCTGAGGTGGTAACATCTGCTCACAGGGGAAGCATCCCACAAAGTTTCAGAATGCAGAATATCTTCGTGATTTCCAGAGGGTCCCTGAGTACTTCCTAACTCCGCAGAGCCGCAGAGACGGGTGCAGTCCCCTGTTTCCTGACACCATTCCCTTCTTGTGTGTGAAAATGTGTTAAGCATCTGTCAACAACACTTGAAGAGGCTGGGCCATGGAAATGTGGGTCTCCGTTGTTCCCACGATATCTGATATGCAGACTCTTAAGCTTACAAAATTGGTGACATAAAGCATTAATTTACCCAGTAAACCATGCAGGCTGCAGTGTGTGCTAGCAACCTGCCGGCCAAGCCTGACTCTGTGGCCTAGCTCTACTAGGCACTGCAAATAACCAGAGGATTCAGCCAGCCCAGCTCTAGAAGTGAAGTCAAAGGTCACTTCAGGCCTAAGAGATTTTTCTCTGTGATGGGGAAGAGGATCATACACCAAAGAGCTGGCACTTTCTTCTGACAGTTGCAAATTTTGAAAATAGGGTTGTGTATTCAGCAGGTTTATACTGAGCATCTACCAAGTTTCATGCCCAGACCTAGGGTTGTGCATATCAAGACAAGTGGAAAAGTCGCTTTACTGGAATTTTCCTGCTCTTAGTCAAAAGGACAAATATCCACACTCCTCTGGATGGGGGACATACATGGGGAAAAGCTGTTCTGCCTTCCTGTTTACAGTTTTCCAGTGTGAGCTCTGCAGGGTAGCACTGTGCAAGTCTTCCCACTTCTCTGGGTCTCAGTTTAGCCATAGGTAGAAAATGAGACCCAGAGAGGGAACATAGCTGGGTCCAGATCCCCCAGGAAGTCCTCTGCCTCATCCCAGACTGTTAAAACTCAAATAAGCCCTTGGTCTAAGCACCTCATAACCCACAAGGAAGAAAAGTCAATCTTTGTTGCCAACTCTTGGCTATCTCTGCCTCTCCTGAATAGGGTCTATTTTGTGGGGCATACTTGGACAAGTAATGCGTGCACTGCTCTCAGAGCTTCCGGGCTAGCTGAAGTGTAGAATGACTACCACAGGGAATTACAGGGCAGAATGTACCAGGAACAAAGAGCTCAGGGGATGCCAGGGATTCTTGAGCACCTACTGTGTTCCAGGTATCATGCCTGAATCACCTCATAGAGCCTCACAACAAATCTAAGAGGTGTTTTTTAATCTCATTTTTAATATGAAGGAACTAAGGTTTAGAGACTAAATAAGTTAGCCAGAGATATCAAATATACCTCCTGGAGGGTGAAGGAGCTGGGTAGAACCAGATTTGCAAGGTCTGAATAGAGCTTGAATACCCAACCACCTAACCAAGGATGTGGGGTGCACTGCACCTTGAGGGGTGGGGAGAGCTTGCCAGGCAGGGAAGGGCACTTGAGATGAGGGAGCAGCCTGAGCAAAGGTAGAGGCAGAAAAATATCTTTGGGGGAAGAGGGTAGAAATCAAAGTCCTCCTCATCCCAGGTCTACCATTATATCCCTTGTGCAACTTTACCTGCTGAGGCTAGGGTAGCCACTGCCCAATTTCTTGGATAGAGCAAGGGGGTCAGGTAACACCATGCTCATTGGGGATGGCATCTGGTACAAATCTTGGCACACAGTAGGTGCTCCAGGGGGCTGCAGTTTCAATGAACAAGTGCCCAGCTTGCCTCAGAGTGGAGAGCCATGGGAAAGGGAATAAATAAGCATTAAAGACTTAGTATTGGAAATCATACTGGGCCCTTTCAGGTGTTACCTTGCCCTCCATCACCCTGTGGATTTACATGATGTTCACATTCTATCAGTGAGGAAACGGGCTCAAAGAAGCAGAGTCTGCTGCCCAAGGTCCCACAGCTGGATAGCAGCTGAGCTGTACTATCAGAGCCAGGGGTCTCAGGCTCCAAGGCCCATGTATTTTCTATGCACTTTTCCATGCACTTTTGGGAGCCACTGCGTGCCACATGGCCATCAGCACTGCTGGATCACTCGAGGCCATGGAGCAATAGATGGTGTTGGAGGCCATGTAGGGAAGGTCTTCAAGAGCCTTGAAATACCTTTGTTGACACTAGGGACCTCTGGAAGCCTCCATAGTTCTCTAGAAATGATATGTGCCACTGGGGTTTGCTGAGATAGACAAGGGGATGTTTGGGGCCAGTGAGCAGCACTGAGGCTAGAAGGGACCACTGAGATGCCTAGAGATCGGAGAGGAGGGGAGGTCCTAGGGATCTAGTAGAATCTGTGGAGCCTCAGTGGCTGATGGGGCCTTTGGGAGTTGTGAGGGGATGAACTCACTGGAGGGTGGCATGAAGATTATAGGGGACCAGTGGGAAAAATGAAGGGTCATTGGCGACTCTTCACAGTCAGAGGGCCACCAAGAGTTATAAAAAGTATTAGGGCCCTTGGGCATTATTGGGGGCATTGGAGCCATCCATCCAGAGTTCTAAGGGATCCTTGGGGCCATCTTGTGGGAAGCATATCTCTGAAAAGCACCCTGCAGAATGCAGCCTTGGGGAAAGAGAAGGAGGTGAGGAGGTGCTTGGAAATGCTTTTGGAGGTGGGTGTTTAGACAGTGGAGCTAACGTAAATGTGAATGAAGAGGGGCAGTGCCCAGCCAGAATTGCAAACCACAAAGCCTTGCCTTGCAGGCAGGCGTGTTGGCCCTGGGCCAAGGACTTCATGACCTTGACCTATTGAAAGTGGACCTGGCTTGGCTCTTCTGGAGAACCCCACCTGTGTGTGTCAGACAAATTCTAGCCAACACTTGGCTTTTCTTATTCCCATAGGAATTTCCTCTGCCTTTCTTTTGAGTCTCTTTCTAAATGTAGCCATTTCTGGAGTGAAAAGCCTCTTGTATTCTGGTCTCAGCAGGATCTTGGGCCCCATCAGAGAAGGGTGACTTAGGAGAATCCCAGCAGAGAGTCGGCCTGATCTGTGGGCCTGGTCAGATGGTGGCCAGAGTGGCCAGAGGAAACAGTAAAACAAGGGCAAGTATCATTTATTGACCAACTAACATCATTTGTTGAGTACCTACTATACACCTGGCATAGGGTTTACTATTAGTCTCTGCAACTGTAATTTATTCCCATTTTACAGATGTGGAAACCAATCTAGAGAGATAGGTGCAGGAATTTGCCTAACGTCACACAGACTGAGCTGGAATTGAAAGCCAGGTCTATCAAACCCAGAGTCCTCGGGGGGGGGGGCTTGTTGTTGTTTTGTTTTTGTTTTCCCTCTCTACCTGGACGATTGGCACGGGTCTCTAGCAGGGAAGAATGAATCAATCCCAAGCCTCCCTTCCCTCATCACTGTCCTCCTACCCAGAATCAGACTCTGGTGGCAGCAAATCAGCCGCCAGGTGGCGCTGTTGCTAAACCCAAGCCCCCGCCCTTTGGTCCAGCCTCTGATCAGGGAGTGAGGTCAGAACTGGAGCTAAGATGGAAAGTTGAAACTGCGGGGTCCAGAGGCCCTGCTCTAGGTGTCCAAATGAGGGACAAAGAGGCTGCCCTTAACAAAAGACACAGTTTACCCTTCTCATCCAGCCCTATTCCTGGCTCCTGTTTGCAGCAATACCCCAATAGCCTGACACACCTGCATTCAGTTCTCAACTCCCCCACTTTGGAGTTTTATATTCCAAAAAATAAAATCCATAAAGCTTTTAAAAAAAATCCTCACCTACCACTGAGAGGTTGGTTATTGGCTGTGTGACCTCAGGCAAGTGACTTTGCCTCTCTGACTTCAGTTTCCTCATCTGTGCAGACGGACAGAATAAGCCCCTTCTGGCAGGGACTTGAGAGGATTCAGTGAGATGATGCTGTGCCCAAAGTGTCTGGTCCATAGAATGTGATTCTTGTTGCATGGCACTCTTCTCAGGACAAGTGGCATAAAGGCCCCAGCCGGTGTCATGAGACCTGCATCCTAGTTCTGAACTGCTGTATACCTTGGGCAAAGTCACTTTGCCTAAAATGGGGCTAATCACAGGAACCCTCTCTTTGGGTTATCCTGAGGATTAAATGATATAATGGCTATACAGCATTTGTTTTATAGAGCTCCAAGTAGACAGGAAAGGTGATTATTGAAAATATTCTTACTAAAGTTTCCAGGTAGTGGAGTTGGATGGATATGCAGATGGGGATAAGGTAAGAGAAGCACCAGCAGCCCCCCAGGCACTGACTGGGCACATGGGACAAGCGTGGGTTTTGCTCTGACCATGGACTAGCAATCACACCATCAGGTGTTATCAAGCCCTGTCAGTCCTACCCTGCCTTGGCACCTGCTGTGCCTCCCCCAGTCCCTACCTTCCTCCATCTGCCCTGGTGTCCTGCCCCCAACCCATTTGGACACAAAAATCTAGAAAACAAGATGAGAAGGCCAAATGCTGCAATGAAGATGACGATTGTATCTGAGTGGTAGGGTTTAGGCTGATTTCTATTTTTTCCCTTTTTTCTATACTATCTAATTTTTCTTTAACAAAGAACATCTATTGCTTTTATATTCCAAAAATAAAAATAAAATCTATAAAGCTATTTTTAAAATCCTCTCTGTACCACTGAGGGGTTGGTTACAAATGAAGGCTTGCGAGGAATGAAAAATGGTTCTCCTATGGTTGGAAGAAATGGCAGGAGGGAGAAAGAAAGGAGGTGTTGCCACTGCAAACATCCCTTCAGCACCTGGCTCCAGCCTTCCCTGGGGACCTGGGCACCTCAGGAGCTGAGATCAGGATGAGGGAGAAGCAAATGGAGCAGGATCCCTCTTCTGGGCCCTATAATTCCCCACAGCATTTATAGGAGTTCTAGCAGCTTTGATCTTGTCACAGGCAGCGTGTAGCAGGTGTTTGAGAAGGAGAGAAGGAAGAAAATGTGCAAGGCAGGCACACCTTGTTGAGGGATGAGTTTCTGCTGACCCTTTTTATCTCATCAAGCCCCCCTCCCCACACATGCCCATCAAGGGAGGTGGGATTATTAGTAAAATTTACAGATAAGGAAACTAAAGTGTGTATTATATATCTGACTGCCTTCTGGATATCTCTTTTAGGGGTCTGTTGTGGCATCTCAAACTCAATTTTGCCAATTCATCTCTACCTCCCATTCCCACCAGCCTGTTCCTCCTTATTTCAATAAATTATACCACTTCTTCATTCAGCAAATATTGATTGAGCACTCACTATGACCCTACCCTCATGGAGTTTGTATTCTGGTGGTGGACAAGACAATGAATATTTTAAAGTAAAAATATATAGTATTACAGAAGATAATAAATAATCTAGCTAAAAATAAAATGGGGCAGAAGTATAGAGAAGGCCAGGGTGTATGGGGTAGGGTTGAAATTTTAAATGGGATGGTCAAGGAAGACCTCCCTGAGAAGACAAGGGAAGGAGCCTGTGACTGCCTGGGGAAGAGCATTCCAGGCAGAGGAAATAGCACATGCAAAGGCCCTGGGGTGAAAGCTTATCTGCAGTGATTTCAGAACAGCTAGGTGTCCAGGGGGGCTGAAGCAAAGTGAGCAAGGGGAGAGTGTAGGAGATGAGGTGAAAGATGTGGTGGGCATATCATGAAGGACCTGGGAGCCTGGTGTAAATGTGAGATGAGGAACCATAGAAGGGTTTGAGCTGAAGAGGAACATAACCCAATTTCTGTTTTAATTAGACCCCTCTGTCTGCTGTGGGAAGCTTGGGTGGAAGCAGAGAGACTGATGAGAAGGCTGATATCATCCAGTCAAAAGATGATGGTGGCTGGGGGGGGCGGGGGAGAGAGAGAGAGAGAGAGAGAGAGAGAGAGAGAGAGAGAGAGAAGGGAGACAGATCAGATCAGATCCTGGACATATTTAGAAGGTAGACTGACAGGATTTCCTGGTGACACAGAGGTGGGGTGTTAGGGGTGCCAAGGATGACTGAGGTGTGGGGCCAGCTGATCAAGTGAGAAATCCTCCCCACTCCCCACATTCTATCAATCAGTGAGTCTCCTTGGTCCTTCTAGCAAACTTCTCAAACCCACTCACTTTTCTTCATCCAAGCCACTGGCCTGGACTATCCGCTGTCACCTGGACATCTACTGTGGCCCTGCCTGGGCTGTCTGACCCCTCTCCTCCAATGAGTTCCCCTCTTATGATAAGGCATTTCACACCTGTTAGTGCTCCTAGATGGGTGGACCCGAACCAGAGAATGTCCCACCTCACTCACTGACTGCTCTAAAGGAGCTTTCCTTCTGCCTGAGAGTTTCCACTCCAAAAGGAAATCAAGGGGCCACTAGTACCAACAGAAGGGGAGATACTTCTGGGTCACTGAAAAACTCACAAAGTCATACCCTCCTGCCACACCTGCCTGCTAGGCCCAGCTCCATGATAACCAAGCACCATTCACAGGGGAAGATGGTAGCCCCAGAGTTATCAGGGAAGGCTTCCTGGAGACAGTGACAGAGTGGCCTTTGAAGAAGCTCAGAGCTTAGGGATCTCAAGTGGGGGCTCTGGCTTCTTATGGATGTGGGTTTGAATGCTGCTCCCCTACTTACACCATCTGGTGACTTTGAGCAAGTCCCTCACCTCTCTGAGCTTCAATTTGCGTCATCTGCAAATTGAGACCAATAATCTTCAGGCTTTGAGATGTTTGCAAGACCTGAGAGTTCAATTAATCTAGGATAATGTCTTCTAAGTCCCAATAAAAGAAACAGCACAAGCTTTAGAGTCAGACTCGATTCCCATCAGAGCTCAACCACTTATCAGGCCAGTGACCTACATCAAAACACCCACCTCTCTGAGCCTCCATCCCCTCCCCTGCAAAGTAGAGCCTACCTCTCACAAAAGAAGCAGCTAGTAGTAGGTGCCCAGCCAAGGTGCTAAAGAATGTGGACTTCACCTGCAGGCAGCTGGCCCACTGCCTGAATGGCCCCCTTCCTGGGCTGGGGCAGCTGCAGTCCCAATGGCGTGCTTTTTATCTCTAAGCTGCAGTGGGCTCCGCAGAGCTTGCAGAGTCCCTGGGTGAGGACAAAGAGCTGTTGTTCCCGTGGATCTAAAATTGCCTCCCTCTGATTGCCGCTATACAAACCCAGGCGGCTGCTCGCTTCCCCCATCCAGTGGGGTCTATTTCAAGAACACGCTGATTAGCGCTGATTGCGCCTTGATTATGGCGAGCGCAGCACCCAGCCTCTTCCACAAGCTCCATGGGAGTACATGTTTCCACTCCATCCACACCCACCCCCTGGTACCCAGGGGCCACCAGACCCCACACTGGGGCTGGGGTCCTCATGTTGCCTCTATGGCTGGTGGGATCTGGGCAGGTCACTTCCCATATCTCCAGCCTCTATTTCCTCCAAAGTAAAATTCTTCCATGCTCAAGAAGGCACCCAGCAAAATAGCGCTCAAGGAAATGTGGCTGTAATGGTGGGCTTTAGATACTTGTGACAGGTCATGATAGAGAGGGACGTGGTTTGGGCCAGGGAAAGGAACTCTTCAAAACATCCCATCATACGACATGTGCATGTACACACATGCACACACATGTATGTACACAGACACACACAAACTCATAGAGGTGGCTCCTGCCTCTGCCTGTACTTGAGGCTGACCTTGGTGGAGTAGAATTATACTTTATAATGACAGCTTCCTAGTTGTCTTGGGCACATTTTTGAGTGCAAACACCACAGCCATCTCTTAAGGCACAAATGTTGTGCCATGTGCAGGTGAGGAGGTGATGTGACTTGCCCAGCATCAACCAACAGCCATCACCAACAGGTAGGTATCAGTCTGAGGAGGGGAAATGATTGCTTGGCAACTGCTGGGGTCCACCTGAGTGTCTGGCTGGCTGTGTGAGGTGTACAACCAGCAACCTTCTTTCCCCTCAACTTCCTTCTCTCCCATTCCCCAGTCTCAGGCTCCACCCGCCAGCTTTGCATCATGATGGCTGCTGGGAATGGTAAAATCAGGATTTGAACCAAGGTCACTTCAAAGGCAAAGCCTGTGCTTCCCACTATCCCACACCGCACTCAGGATTCTTCACCAGGTTGCAGGGAAATCATGAATGGGAACAGTATGTCAGCCATCTAATGCTAGTTATTTCCACTATGCTCATCCTGTTGTGATGCTGGGAAAGGTTTTTCCCCACCCATGGCTCGTTTCTTCCTCTATAAAACAGGGATTTGACTCAGGGTGCCTCCACATCTAGGCCATTGCCCGTGGTGGATGGGCTGATTCTTGGAATAGCCTGAAAGCACATTTTAAAAATAAAAGTCTGTACTGCAACCTTAGTGATCTGAAATCAATGGGCTTGGAATAGGCCTAGGAATTAGTGTTTTAAGGTACTCTCCAGGTGAGGGTTTTTCTGACATCAGTCAGTTCTGCCCCAAGATTCCCTCACACCACCACCCCAGGCCCAGCCATTCACAAGACTTACCCGTTCTCTCAAATGGGCCTCTAATCCACCCAGTTCTCTCCACCCCACAGCTCCTGCCTCCAGTCTGTGCTCCCATCATTGCGTGCCTGGACCAGTGCTGACTGGAGTCTCCTTGTCTCCCTGGACTCTCTGCTGCCACTTTGGCCCCATTTGGTTTTTTTTTTTCTTTTCTTTCTTAAATGAGTGCATTTAATCAAGTTGTGTCCAGAACAAATTCTTCACCTGTGTGATTTTTTCACTCATCTCTCATTTTTTTCCCCTCCCAAAGACCCTACCTCCTTATTAGGTCTGTTTCTGTTTTGTTTATTTACTTATTTGGGGAATTTTTTTTAGATTCTGCTTATGTTAGGTCATACAGTATTTCTTTCTCTGACTTACTTCACTTAGCATGATACCTTCTAGGTCCATCAGTACTGTCTTAAATGGCCAGATTTTATTCTTTTCTATGACTGAGTAATATTTCATTGTAGATATATACCACATCTTCATACATTCATCTATCAATGAACATGTGGGTTGCTTCCATACCTTGGTGATTTCTAGTAATGCTGCAATGAACATAGGGTCCATATATCTTTTCAAATTAGTGTTCTTTTATTTATTAAGATAATACTCAGAAGTGGAATTGCTGAACTGTATGAATTGTGTGGAATTGCACACAATTTTTTGAGGAACCTGCATACTGTTTTCCAGAGTGGCTGCACCAATTTACAATCCTACCAACTGTGCACAGGGTTTCCTTTGCTCTATAACCTTTGTTGATTTATTGATGATAGCCATTCTGACAAGTGTAGAGTGGTATCTCATTGTGGGTTTGAGCCTTTTCCTGATGATTAGTGATATTGAGCATCTTTTGGCTATCTATATGACTTCTTGGAAAAAATATCTATTCTGGTCCTCTGCCCATTTTTAAATCAGATTGCTTGTGTGTTTTTTTTGTGTGTTTGTTTTCTGTGTTAGGTTGTATGGGTTCTTTATATATTTGGGGTATTAACCCCTAATTGGATGTATCATTTATGAATATCTTCTCCCACATGGTAGGATGTCTTTTTATTTTGTTGAATTTTTTTTATTTTGCTGGTCTATTTTCTGCACAGCAGATTGAAGGATCTTAAAATGTAAATGTGAATACCAGTACTCCTCCCCAACCAAACATCCTCCAGTTTAAACCACCAGTGGCTACCCATTGCTCCAGGGATAAAGACGAAACACTCTGTGGCCCATAAGACCCTCCATGGACTGGCTCCTGCCTCATTTTATACCACCAGTCTCCCTACCTGAAGTCCCCTGGTTGCCTACCAGATAACAGATTTTGGTCCACTCTGTGCCTGTCCACCAGAGGGCCTTTGCATTGCTGTTCTGTTTTCTTAGACACCTCTCCCTTTTTCTTCCATTTAACTCCTGCCCATTCATTACATGGAACTCAAACCTCACTTCCTGGAACTATCCTGGAAAGAATTGAGTTGTCCTGAGGGTAGTAAGCTCCCCATGCAAGGGGGATTGCAAGAAAATTTTACATATCCACTTGAAAAGAGGTCAGGAAGATTCTTCTTCCTAATGAGGAGAGCCTGAAGCCTCTAGAACAGGGGTGTCAAACTCATTTTTACCGGGGGCCACATCAACCTAGTGGTTGCCTTCAAAGGGCTGAGTGTAATTTTAGGACTGTACAAATGTAACTACTCCCTAACAGTTAAGTGAGAGCTTGGTGCTGCCACTAGGTAAAAACAAGGTGCCAGGCCAGATAAAAGAAGATGGAGGGCCAGATTCAACCTGTGAGCCATGTGTTTGCCACCTGTGCTCTAGGACAAGGGAGCCCTGCCATCCAGGGGCTGTGGGGGGCAGAGGAGCAGTGGAGACCGGGCCCTGGTCCCCAGAATCCCAGGCAGCCTAAGCAAAGCCCCACTGGCAGCAGCAGGGGCTCCAGAGCTCTGGTAAAGAGATTGGAATTCTCTTTAGATTTTCCACTTGGCCCCTGGGTCCTGGGCAGCAGTGGGTGGTGGAACAGTCCACCTGGACTCCCAGTTGGTGGGCAGTTGCAACCCTGAGGGACATTGGAGGAGTGTGCCGATCAGTCTCTCCTCTCCTATGCTGCTCTGACATCCCTTCTCTCTCCAGCACCCCCATCCTTTTCCTTGCCCCCTTCCTTTTCTCTTCAGTGTCTTCACTCCTCTCGTCCCTCCTCCCCATCCCCATCTTCTTCTCCTCTTTCTTCATTCCACCCCCACTCCATAGACTGTCTCTCCTGCACACTCCTCTTGCCTCCTCTTCCCTTCCCATCTTTTCACACTCCCCACCACCCCGCTGCCCCGTCTGACTATCTGGTTCCTGTTTATGTCCCTCTCTGCAGCACCAACCCCCTCCCCACCCCCATCTGCTTTCCAAACCCAGGACCTGTGTTCATCCAGCCCAAGGTCCCAGGAAGGGCTGCAGGGGCCAGGCCAGACCAGGTTGTTTTGGCAAACGGTCTGAGGTAATGACCTCTCTGTGGACAGGACAGGCAGGAAATTAGCCTGCAGCCCTGTGCTGTTCCCCACAGATTTCAAAGTCCCCTTGGGCACTGTTAGGGGCTAGGCTCCAATGTCACCATCCTGAGGAAGAAGAAGAGGGGGCCACAAGCCCCCAGAAGTCCTCCCCAGAAGCCAAGTGGCCTCAGAGGAAGGAAGGGGATCTAGCTGTACAAGGAGGGCACAGAACAAATGAGGATCTGGAGGAGGTCTTATCAGGTCAAGGTTCAAGGGCACAGGCTCTGGAGTCACACAAGCCTTGGGTTCAAATCCTGGCTCTGCCACTTTCTGTTTGTGTGACCCTGGGTTAGTCACCTGACTGCTCTAGGCCTCAGTTTCCCATCTGTGAAGTGGAGATAAAGCTAGTTCCTGCCTCCTGAGTGGGACCATTGTGAAGATTCCATGAGCTAATAATGTATGCAAAGCACTTAGTGCCAGACCCCATACATATTGGGTTCTCAGTATCTTTAGTGGGTGGCTAGGGGCTGACCTTGGTCCCAAGCTTGACATCTGCACTGGGGTAAAGTGGGGTGAACATCTGAGCCAGTCTCTGAGTTTCTAGATGAGCCCTCAGAGGGAGGAGGGTCTCCAGGGTTTAAGACCCCTCTTCAGACCCATCATCTTCATAATTCTCGCAATGTCTCAGGCAGGTGGGGATGATTTATCCATGTTATACACAGAGAAAGGGAGCTCAGGCAAGTGAGGCCATGTGCTCCAAGTCTACAGAATGTCCATCAAGGCCTGGGCTTTCTCAGCTGTGTGGCCTCTTAACACCTTTCTCACCCTCCATTACCTGGTGCTGGGCCTCAGTTCCGGGGACCCTCAGGGGGCTGGCACAGGGTCTCCAAGGCCCATGCCTGGGATGTGGAAGAGAGGCAGAGATATTGCCAGATTCTGGGATTTTGCATACCCCACCAGCCCCCACCTACCCCCTGTTGCTAGGCAGCAGCGGCTCCTGGCTGAGGGTACAGGCAGAGGTTGAGCAGAGAGGCTGAGCAGCTGACTCTGTCCTTCACAAAGAGTCTAGTGGAAGCTGTTCCCTGGCCAGGCCCAGTGAGAATATGAGCCTCAGAGATTTGTCCAAGGCCATTAGAGACAAGGGTTAACACACCCTAGCACCAAAATGTCAGAGCTGGCACGAACCTTACACATCAGGTCATAAAGAGCATATGCACCATAACTCTCAGTTTCTGAGCCAGGGCAGACATTGCTAATCAATGACCATACCCTTTCCCACAGAGCCTAGCCTTAGCCTCAGGGTTCTCAGCACAGGGGTCAGGCAGTTCCAACAATGGATTGGAGCTGGCAGGCAACAGAATACTTCATTATCTCTTATCTGCTTCAATCCTCTTATTTTACAGGTGGGGAAACCAAGGCAGAATGAGAGGCCATGGAGCCTGGGAGTCAGATAACTTCAGGTCTTAGCTCTCTGCCATCTTAGTGTGACTGCAGGCAAGCCCTTTCACTTCTCTGAACCTCTGATTCTATGTGTGTAGAAAAGGTTTGATAATAGCAAGCCCTCCCTTTGAAAATTAAATGGGGCAAAATGAAGGAGTGGGTGCAAGCACTCCCCAGGGTGCCAGGCACAAAGGTGGCACTTGAAGAATTTTTTATGCTTTTCTTCCTTTCTTGTTTGTCTCCTCCAGGGCTTGGCAGCAACCAGGCCAAAACCCAGACATCCCTCACCCCCAGGACACACCTTCCTGAGTTCTGATTCTGCCACCCACTCCATTCCTGGGGAAGATATTTGCACAATAATGGGTTTAAATGTGAGGAGAGGAGGGTGGGGTCAGAATTGGAGCTCACCAGGTCCTTGGTATGGCTGGAAGACAAAGGAAAAGATGGTCACCATAGGCAGGAATTAGGCCCACAAGAGGGAATGGTTGCATGACAACAGCTGGGGTCCACCTGAGTGTGAGGTTTGGAGTCAGCAAACCTCCCTCCCCTCAACTTGCTTTTTATCTCTCCTCAACTTCTTTCTCTCCCATTCCCCAGACTGAGACCCCACATCCTAGCTCTGCCTCCTGATGGCTGCTGGAGAAGGACCTTCCAAGGGCTTCCTCTCTATACACCACACACACACATACACACAAGC
The DNA here is from genome assembly GCF_019186645.2 of Phyllostomus hastatus. Lineage (NCBI taxonomy): Eukaryota > Metazoa > Chordata > Mammalia > Chiroptera > Phyllostomidae > Phyllostomus > Phyllostomus hastatus. The sequence continues at coordinate 4,277,965 of NW_025333643.1, read as the reverse complement.
CACACACACATGCTGATTTCCCCTACAGAGCTGTTTGTTTTCTCCCCTTGAAATGTTTCCATTGTCTTCTTGATCTTCTCAACTCAGACATGACCATTCCTGACTGAGCCAAGGAACATAGCAGGCCCTGATGTTGGCAGCAGCACAAGGGTCCCCAGGAGTGGGCTGAGGCCTGGAGTTCTGTGTTTGCCAGGTGGCTTAGAGGAGGTGATCAGCCAAGGGACCAGGCATCAGGGTCCCCACTGATCAGCTCTGCTCAGGCCCAGGGCTTGATGGGCCTGTCCCACCTGCAAGGAGGAGCCCAAATCTTCACAGGGAGAGGGAGGGGCTCCTGACCCTGGCCTAGTGGCCTTCTCTGCCCAGCCTCTCTGCCTGCACTGCACATTTCTCCTAATTTGGATGAAGGACTTTGTCTTAGCCCTTGTGTGTCTATTTTGATGGGCTTGGGCACTCTTACCAGAACCACTCTTCCCAGGGTTTGTTTGTTTTTTTTTAACATTTTGTTAAAGTCCTCTATTCACTCAGATTCTATCAGTCCTTTTTGTCTTCCATTTGCAAAGGATCCAGAAGTGACAGTCAGCCAGGACTAAAGGTAAAGGCATCCAGTTGAAGCACAGGTTTGAGATTGTTTATTAATCATTCATTACCTCACTAACAAAATTTATTGAGCATGTAATATGAACCAACTATAAGTGCCATGTCACATGCATGCTTCTTGCCACATGGATATCTATACTAATAAATCCATCCATAAAAAATTAAACTGATAGTAATAATATATGCTCAGAAAGGGTCAAGGACCTGATGCCCAATCTTAAGGCTAGGGAGGGTTGCTCCTGACAGGGTGGTCAAAAAAGGCTACTCCGAAAGGAACATTCAGGGGGAGAAAGAGCTAGCCAGACAAAGAAGAGAGAACATCATTGCAGGAGAAAGGAAACAGCCAATTGTAAACCCCAGGTGTATGTGAAGGACAGAGAGGAGGTCAAGCCACTGGAGGGTGGTGAGGAGAGACAGCAGGACAGAGGTTAGACAGGTGGCAGGACCTGGTGATAGGTCTTGTGTGGCTTGCAGGGAGCAGGGCTGTGGGGGAGAAACAGAACCATGGATGAGTCAATTTCTGCCTTAGGCAAAAGGAAGCCACTGCTGTGATTTGTTGAGGGCCTACTATGAGCCAGACCCAGATGCCTCATCAAGCTGGTATGGGGAGCCCATGGCTAGCCCCCAATCTCAACTCTGAGACTGAGTCTTCCAGCCAGATGGGGCTTCAGACAGCATCTCAGGGCATCAATTACAAAAACATCCCCTCCTTGCTGCTTACATCTGATCTGCAAACACCCATGGTACATGGGCCCCAGGTAGAGATGCTAGTCTGAGGCCTGCCTACTGGGTTCAAACCTGAAGAGCTTTCAGGAGGTCTGGCACTCAGAGAGCAAATTCCTTCATGGTCCAGGGAATTATGCCATTTTGTTCCCTGGTCTCCCAATCTGGGAGATTTGACCCAGGCAAGGACAGATGGACACTGATTCCTGGTTACTAAGACCCTCAGCCAGCACTTACCTTCCACATTCAGATTGGGTCCCTCCTTAAAATGGGGCTGCCAATCCCACCAGAAACTTATACAAAATCCAGATTTCTGGGACCCATTCCTGCTTGCCAGTTCAGTCTTGCCAAGGATGTTCTGGATTTTTAATAAGTTTCTTTGTGACTGGGACCCACTGCTCTGGAATAGGGACCTGGTGAGCCTCAGTGTAGGGCAGAGAGGGAAACTAAGGCCCTGGAAGCAGAAAGCCCCAGGCTTAAATCCTAGTAGACCTACTGTGTACCCTGGGCAAGTTGCTGAACCTCTCTAAACTTCCCTTTCCCTGTCCAGGATGGTGAGATCAAATATAACTCTAGTCCCTCTATCCACTGCAAGAATTATTTATAAGAAATGTCAAGTTCCTCCACATAAGGGTTGCTTAATAATTGGCAGAGTTTTCACAGCTGTCTTTGAGGTATATCCTTCTTATGAATGTTTAGATAGAAACTGCCCTAGACTTGTAGTCAAGATGGCAGCATAGGTAAACATGGCTCACATCATTGCACAACCACATCAATATTACAACTAAAATATAGAACCATCACTCAAAGCCATCAGAAATCGAGTTAAATGAAAGTCTGACAACTATGGAATTAAAGAAACCATATCCATCCATACTGGTAGGAGGGGTGAAGACATGGAACAGGCTGGTCCCACATCCACATGTGGTGGATAAAAATTCAGGAGGTATATCTTGGGAGCAAGGAGTCCCAACCCCACACCAGGACCCACAGCCCAGGGTTCCAGTGCCAGAAAGATAAGTTCCCATAACTTCTGGCTGTAAAAACCAGCAGGACTGAGTTGGTATAAGAAACTACTGGAGTCCCAAGCAGTTCACCTTAAAGAACCCACACATGGACTTACTTAGACTCACTTCCTCTGAGCTCCAGCACTAGGAAGCAGCTTAAAAGGCACCAGTGGCATACAGGGAGGGTCTGAAGTGTCTGACATCAGGGCAGGAGCTGGCAGACAGCTTTCTCCCAGACAGAGAGGTGAGCAGAGGCCACCGTCCCTTTTCTGGACCCTTCCCCACAGGGCCACAGAACTGGCAGGCAGGTACCATAGTTAGACTCCATCAACCTGGCTAATACTGTTAGCCCTACTATAGAGATTCCTTCAGGCTCTGTCCCACCCAACTTATGGACTCACCCAAGATATGAATGGCAGGTCTTGGCTCATGCTTCACAACTTTCTACATACTCTCAAACAAGCAACAGCGAACTTCAGTGAGCTCCCAACCCCTGAACCCAAACCACTGTACCTCTTGCTAAGTGGCCCCAGGCCTGGTACTAGCAGTAGCCAGCCTAGATTCACAGTTTGGCTTCACCTGGGTATCTCCAAGCCCAGCACAAGTAACAGCCATCTCAGATTGCTTTAGAGTTCATGCAGGGTGGCTCTAGGCAGAACACAGGTTGGAGCTGACCTTGGTCTGAACCACCTGGGAAACCCCAAAGCCTGCATACTCAGTAGACAGCTACAGACCACATCAGAGCACCCACACCATGCCCCTGCACAGAGGATCCTTCATGGATGGTGGAGGATGGTGGTCAGTGGTCACAGCCAGTCCTTACAGCTGATTGGCCTGGGTAAATCCCTCCCATTAATCTGTCAACAGCAACCAAGGCTCAACTACAAGAGGAGGGTGTACTCAGTCCACACAAAGGGCATACCTTGAGTACCCAGCTTGGGTGATAGAGGAAGCTGTGCCATTAGACAATACAGGACACTTACTTCATTAGGCCATGCTACCAAGACAGGGAGTCACAGCAGCTCTACATAATACCCACAAACAAACCTAGGGAGGCAGCCAAAATGAGGAGGCAAAGAAACATGGCTCAAATATAAGAAGAGATCAAAATTCCAGAAAAAGAACTAAACAAGATGGAGATAAGCAATCTATCAGATGCATAGTTCAAAACACTGGCTATCAGGATGCTCAAGGAACTTAGTGAGGACCTCAACAGCAAAAAAAAGATCCAGTTAGAAATGAAGGATACACTAATTAAAATAAAGAACAATTTACAGGGAAATAACAGTAGAATGGATGACGCCAAGAATCAAATCAATGATTAGGAACATAAGGAAGCAAAAAACAGCCAATCAGAACAACGAGAAGAAGAAAGAATCCAAAAAAACGAGGATTGTGTAAGCAGCTTATGGGACAACTTCATGTGTTCCAATATTTGCATCATAGGGGTGCCAGAAAGAGAAGAGAAAGAGCAAGAAATTGGAAATCTATTTTCAAAATAATGAAACTTTCCTAATTTGGTGAAGGAAATAGACATGCAATTCCAAGAAGCACAGACAGTCCCAAACAAGATGGTTGCAAAGGGGCCCACTCCAAGACACATCATTGTTAAAATGCCAAAGATTAAAGATAAAGAGAGAATCTTTTTAAATATATTTTATTGATTATGCTATTACAGTTGTCCCATTTCCCCCTTTCACTCCCCTCCACCCTGTACACCCTCTCCCACCCATATCCCCCCTTTAGTCATGTCCATGTGTCATACTTATAAGTTCTTTAGCTTCTACATTTCCCATACTATTCTTACTCTCCCCCTATCTATTTTCAACCTACCATCTATGCTACTTATTCTCTGTACTTTTCCCCCTCTCTCCTCCTCCCACTCCCCAGTTGCTAACCCTCCATGTGATCTCCATTTCTGTGGTTCTGTTCCTGTTCTAGTTGTTTGCTTAGTTTCTTTTGGTTTTGCTTTAGGTGTGGTTGTTCATAATTGTGAGTTTGCTGTCATTTTACTATACATGTTTTTTCTTTATCTTCTTTTCTTATCTTCTTTAGCATTTCATAAAATAAGGGCTTGGTGCTGATGAACTCCTTTAACTTGACCTTATCTGAGAAGCACTTTATCTGCCCTTCCATTCTAAATGAAAGCTTTGCTGGATAGAGTAATCTGGGATATAGGTCCTTGTCTTTCATGACTTGGAATACTTCTTTCCAGCCCCTTCTTGCCTGTAAGGTCTCTTTGGAGAAATCAGCTGACAGTCTGATGGGAACTCCTTTGTAGGTTACTGTCCCCTTATCTCTTGCTGCTTCTAGGATTCTCTCCTTCATTTTTACCTTGACTTATGTAATTATGATGTGCCTTGGTGTGTTTCTTCTTGGGTCCAACTTCTTTGGGGCTCTCTGAGCTTCCTTGATTTCCTGTAAGTATATTTCCTTTGCCGGAATGGGGAAGTTCTCCTTTATTATTTGTTCAAATACGTGTTCAATCTGTTGCTCTACCTCTTCCCCTTCTGGTACACCTATAATTAGGATGTTGGAACGTTTAAAGATGTCCTGGAGGTTCCTAAGCTTCTCCTCATTTTTTTGAATTCTTATTTCTCCATTCTTTCCTGTTTGGTTGTTTTTTTCTTCCTTCTGATCCACTCTATTGTTTTGAGTCCCAGTTTCCTTCCCATCACTATTGGTTCTCCATGCATCTTCCTTCATCTATTTTATGGTAACCTTCATTTTTTCATCTAATTTGTGCCCAAAATCAACCGATTGCATGAGCTTCCTGATCACCAGTGTTTTGAACTGTGCATCTGATAGATTGGCTATCTCTTGGTCGCTCAAAAGGATGAGTCCTGGGGCATTGATCTGTTCTTCTGTTTGAGACATGTCTCTCTCTCTCTCTCTCTCTTTTTTTTGGGGGGTGGGGGTCTGGTCGCTCCTGTTATGGTGAGGGGCAGAACCTTAGGTATTCACCTGGGCTGGGCACCCCAGTTGCTAGATTGTGACATTGTATGTGGGGGCGGAGGAAGGGGCGGGAGGGGACAATGGCGGTAGCTCTGTTCTCCTAGGACCTCAGTCCCTTCTCTGGGATCCTGGGTTGCGTGCTCTGCCTTGGTCCACAATCGCCGCCTCCCTGGGTCTGCCAGCTGCCACTTGCATACTCAGGGTCCACCCGCTGCGATCTTGTGCACCCCAGATGCCTTACGCGCTCCTGGTTGCCTGTGTGCCCAACTCTCCCAGTTCTTTGAGCCATGACCCTGCGCCCGCTGCTTGTCTCCACCCCTCCTACCAATCTGGATGAACGGGTCTACTTCAGCTTCTTGGCTGTCCGACTTCCATTCAGATAAATTCTCTATCAGTTCTGGGTGTTATTCTACCTTTAAATTGTTGTTGTTCTAATCTTGGTTGTGCGTGAAGGTACGGTGCATCCACCTACTCCACCATCTTGCCAGAAGTCTGCTATAAAGAGAGAATCTTAAAGCAGCAAGAGAAAAGAAGTTAGTTACCTACAGTGGAGTTCCCATAAGCCTGTCAGCTGATTTCTCAACAGAAACTTTGCAGGCTAGGGGTTTGGCAAAAATATTCACAGTCATGAAAAGCAGGGACCTACAGCCAGGACTGCTCTAAGCAGCAAATACATCATTTAGAATCAAAGGGCAAATAAAGAGTTTCCCAGACCAGAAAACACTGAAGAAGTTCATCATCACCAAACCATTATTATATCAAATGTTATAGGGACTTTTTCTAAAGATCAAAGCAATGAACAATAAAATGGAAATAAATACATATCTATCAAAATTTAACATAAAAAGAAAACTAAGCAAACCAGAAGAACAGAGACAGAATTGTGGATATGGAGAGCATTTTGATGGATGCCGGATGGGAAGGAGCTGTGGAGAAATAAGGGACTTGGTGAGGGAATTAAGAAGTACAAATAGGTGGTTACAGAATAGCCACGGGGAGGTAAACTACAACAGAGGAAATGGAGTAGCCAGAGAACCTACGCATGACCCATGGACATGAATAAGTTGTGAGGATTGCCCGAGGGAGTGGGGGTGTACTGAATGGGGAGGGGGCAAAGGGAGAAAAATTGGGACTTCTGTAATAGCACAATCAATAAAATATAATTAAAAAATAAAAATGAAAAAAAAACTACCCCTAATGATTTCCCAGGGTCCACTGACCCAGGAACAAGTTATCCCCTTGTTCCTGCTCAGATGGACATGCTGAAATCTCTCAGGCAGGTCTCCTCAGTGCTAAGGGCACCAAGCACGTGCTTTCCTCAGCAGAAGTAGAGAGGGAAGGATTGTCCCAGGTTCCCTGAATCTCCTGTAGGAGGAGGGAAACCTACTTATCCAGTCCTGCGGGGCAGAGGAAGAGGGGCCTGAGGAAGGTTTAGAGAGAGGAAATGAACCCCAAAGTGGGTCAACACTGCCCTGGACACTAACCCATTTCCACTCCCTCCTGCTTATGGACCCGCCGGCCCTGGGACTGTCAGCTTGCATTTACTCCTCTCCCACTGGCGACGTTGACCCCATTTTTCATCTCTTGCCAGCATAGGAAGAGGGAGGTTTGAACAACTTGAGCACAGAACATGGGGGCTGCAGGGAAGGCCTTATGTTTCATGCTAGGTGTTCTTTTTTTTTATTATTCAATTATTGTTCAAGTACAGTTTTCTGTCTTTTACTCCTATCCCAGTCAAACCCCCTAGCCCTCCCCTCCTCTCTCCCATTTACACACCTCCCACCCTAGTTTTTGTCCATGTGTCCTTATACTTGTTCCTGTAAACCCTTCCCCTTTTCCCCTGAAATTCCTTCCCCTCTCCCTTCTGGTCACTGTCAACCTGTTCTCTCAGTTTCTTTTGTTATATTTTGCTTGTTTGTTTTGTTGTGTAGGTTCCTGTTAAAGGTGAGATCATATAGTATTTGTCTTTCACCACCTGGCTTATTTCGCTTAGCATAATGCTTTCCAGTTCCATCCATGCTGTCACAAATGGTAGGAGCTCCTTCTTTCTTTCTGCTGCATAGAATTCCATTGTGTAAATGTACCATAGTTTTTTGACCCATTCATTTACTGATAGGCACCTAGGTTGCTTCCAACGCTTGGCTATTGTAAATTGTGCTGCTATGAACATTGGGGTGCATAGGTTCTTTTGGATTGGTGTTTCAGAGTTCTTAGGATATAATCCTAGCAGTAGGATTTCTGGGTCAAAAGGCAGATCCAATTTTAGTTTTCTGAGAATATTCCATAAGATGCTCAGTATTGCTAACTATCAGAGAGATCCAAATTAAAACCACAATGAGATACCACTTCATCCTGGTCAGAATGGCCATCATAAACAAAGCAACAAACAACAAGTGTTGGAGAGGTTGTGGTGAAAAGGGAACCCTAGTGCACTGTTGGTGGGGTTGCACACTGCTACAACCACTATGGAAAACAGTATGGAATTTTCTCAGAAAGCTAGGTGTTCTAACAGGGTTTGTCACCCATGTGTCAACTTTATTTGAAGTGGGGATTCTGGGGTTTTGGGTGGGATGCTATTGTGGTCAAAATAACACAGGCTTTAGAGCAGCCAGTTGTGGGTTCTAAAACCAACTTCCCCTCTTCCAGGTTGTGTGGTCTTTTGCAATTCACTTCATTTATGCTGAGTCTGTTTCTTCACCCATAAAATGGGCTGTTGCAAAGGTTTATTGAGATGACCCTATAAAAAATCCCTCCTTGGGTCTTGTGGAGAGGAATGTTCCATGAATGGTAGCTGTGATTCTAGTGTGACAGAGGCTATAAAGTCAGACTTGGGGATTAGTCAGACCTAGGCTAGAAACCTGGCTCTTCCCCTAGAAGTTGTGTGATTTAGGACAGTGGCCTAACTACTGCCAGTCTCTGTTTCTTCACCTGTAAAACAGAGACACTCACCTTCAGGGCCTGTGAGGATTAAATGCAATGATGTTTGTAACAGAGCCTCACGCAGAGTAAACTCAGCCAGCGATAGCTATTACTAATGATAATCAGGAATTATGTGTGAAGCTATTCACCACATGTTTTCTGAGCACTTCCCTGCACACACAGCACTGGGGTCTAGTAGGGATGAAAGCCCTGGGCTCTGGGCCTCAGAGGTAGAGCTTGCTGACAAGTGGATGGACAATCCCAGTGCAGGTATCTCCTCTCCATTCTCCATGATACATTGAGTAAACCCGGCTTAGCCCAATCCCTTCACTCTCCAGAGGGGTCCAAGGGGGGGTTATGGGCCCCTAGTTACCCAGTTAGGGAGGGAAGCCAGGTGCCCCAGAATGCCATGCTCCTTCCCTGATGGTATCTGCCTCCCTCAATGATCCTTGACCCTTGCCCACCAGGCACAGGCCTTGGGTCTCCAGGGAACAGTGCATTCAGAAGCAAGGAGCAGACACTTGTGCTTGGCCCACTTCCTGGCTATCAATGATCTAGCAACTCTTGCCACAGCTGCTGGAAATCAAGCTACAAAGGTCACTTGATCTGGGTGGCTATTTCTTGGCAGCTCTTGTGCCCATACTTCGAGGATATGAGATGAAGTTCTGCTGAGACCAGGCTTGGGTGAGCCAAAGGAAGAGTAAATAACCTAGAGGGGTCTACAGAGAGCAACCCCAGGGCAGGCCTGAGAGAGTGAAAAGAGACACCCCATGCCATGAGGGCCAGGGCAGCCCCTTCTTTTCCTGCACTCATGTGCAAATAATATGCTCTGCCCAAGAGCTCTCCCCAGGAAGTGACCTCAGCCAGTTGTTGGCCACATGCTGCTGAGGTAGAAATATTCCAGAATTCCTCCAGGGGGGTCAGGATTTGGGGTATCCAAGGAGAGTAATTAGAGACTCAGACTTGGGATGCAGGTGTGTATCCATCCTTCACCACTTACTACTTGTGTCTCAGTTTTCTCATCTGTACAATGGAAAAAAACAGTAATAGTACTGACCTCACAGGGTGGTTGGAAAGTTTAAATTAGTTCATGATGTAAAGTATAAGATCCAGGCTGGCACAAAGCAAAGGCTTAGTGTTTTCTGGTATTATTATCAGAGTGAGCAATCCTATCAGGGGCAGGGAGCACAGACAGGTGAATTATCAAGGAGTCACCTAAAGGAAACCTATGCAAATGGCAAGTGCATTTTGGTGCCTGGAATGCATTTGATGACTCTGATTCTAACCCACATGCTCTTGACCACTGTGATCTCAGCACGGCTGTCTGTGCAGGCTCCTTCTTACTTTGCTCAAGCACATGCCAGAGCCTTTGCCTAAATGTGAGGGTACCCATGGAGCTTATTTGGACCTCATGCATGTGCAGCTCAGAAGTACAAGGGAGTCAAAACCTTGTCCCAGGAAATCCTTGACAAATAAAGGACTGGAAATGATGGGCATTTGGGGGTGGTATTCTTATACCCCTTGGAAGTTGCTGGCTTCTCCTTCTGGACTTCACTCTGCTTGCTCCAAATCCTATACCTTGAATCTCCTTTCACACAAACAACCTCAAGCAAATCCTTGCTTCAGATTCAGAGCTCAAGGGAAGCTGATCCTGGCTCAGGAGTCTGAGTTTTACCCTGACTCTGCCATGTGCATATAATATGACCTTGTGCAGAGTGATGCCCCCTCTGGGTCTTGGTTTCTTTGTCTGCTCCATGAGTGGGTTGGACTTTTGTGATAGTGACCTGTCACAGTGAATGGTGCAGGTGTTGGAGGGAATTCTGGGTGTTCTCTGGGTGACCACCCCTCCACTGTTCCTCCCCTCCCTGCAAGCCTCCCCTCCTGACCCCCATCTATCTCCCTCTCTCACCCTCTATGGTCTTCTCCTGCCATCAGCTTTTGTCTTACCCAGCATGGTGTATAATGGCTTAGGAAGCCCAGGGGCAGGTGTCTGTCCACACATAGAGCCACAGGTACATGCTCACACCCTGTGCACAAGTGTTCAAGTCCTGAACCCACATGAACACCACATGTGTAAATAATGTACATGCAGGAATGTGCAAGCCCACTGTGCATGTACACATGTGTGCATGCTTTTCCAGCTTCTGGACTGTGACCTAGGACTTCTCACACTATCCAGCCACAGCTATAATTAGGCAGAGGTATTCAAGGCCCCCATAGCTTGAGAGGAAGGCCCACAGGTTACCTCTCTGCACTGAAGACCTGGCCAGCCAGCCCCAGGGAGAGCAGTGGAGGGCACAAGGAGGCAGATGTGTGCTGGCAGGGACGGTGTGTAGAGGGGTTAAGAAGGAGGAAGGAAGAAAGGAACTGTTACTGATACCAAGGGTTTCACAGATGTCATCTCCTCTTGCCACAACAACCATGCAGTAGGGAATATAAGCCTGCTTTACAGATGGGGTAGTGGAGTGTGGCAGTGGAGGGGGACTAATATAGACTCTGAAGTTCAAATCCTGCACCCACCACTCACAAGCTTTGGAAAAGGGTCTTGATGTCTCTGACTACTGGTATGTTTTTCTGTAAAATGAAGCTAATGGTTCCTACTTCTCAAGATTCTAGTGGGTTTTGGAAGTGGGGGATGCATACAAAGTGGTTTTAGTCTGGTACTTAGCAGAGAGGAAGGGATTGTAAATGACAGGGTGATTACAACTAGGATGACACAGATGGGGCAGAGACTAAGGGTCCAGACTCCACCCCTTTCTCCCTCATTCTTGCCACTTTGGTGGAATTCGTCAGACCCTTGGCCTTGGCAACCTAAGGTGGAAGGCAGCATTTCTGGAAGCCTTCTCCTCCCCCTCCCCAAAGTGCACTCACTGCTCAAAAGCAGAAGCTCGGGGAAGGCAGCTAAGGTCACACAAGCCCCCTTCTGAGCCTCTCAGAGACAAAAATAAAATGTGTAGCTGTCAGAAGCATTATGGAACTGTCAAAGGTATATGAAATCTCTCCCGTGAATTATTAATAAGTCACGGGCCTAACTATTCAGTGACAGTATAAAAGTGACAAAAATGTTTATCAAGATATAAAGATTTTTTAAAGAAAAAATATGAGCTGCAGGAATAGTTGTCATGAGTTTCCAGAACCAAAAGCCAAAGTACATAGTGTTTCAGGACCATGGAAAGTGATGTGGATGGGAGAAAAAGGGGCTTCCTGTCACCAGGCTCCTCTGATCGGAGGACAGCAGCCTCAGCTGTCTGGATCTCCACTCCAGTGGCTCCACTCCTGCTCCAACTGCAGTTGCCTTTGCCTAAACCATGGTCAGAGCTGACGACCCCACCAGCTGCAGCTTCGTCTCCCTAGACTCCAGCTCACTGCGGAAATCACAGAGCCCAGTCACCCCGTCACTACAGGTGAGGCTGGGGATGCAACCTGATGATAATTGTCTTTCTCTGAGAAATTCAAGATAGCTAATCATCACTATGATTCTGGCAGCTGTGACTGCTAATGAAGTTAGAAACTGTCAATCTGAAGGCATAATCAGGGCATAAATGGGCCAATACTCTTAACTCAGTGTGGAGATGAATATGAATTGTGGTGGCTTCAGAGTCTCTGGTAGAGATATCAACAGCAGCCAGGAGGTGGGGTCACCAGCTCAGAAGGAAGAAAATAAATGAGCAGGAAATGTGTGTATATTCAGGGGTATGCATGAGTGTCCAGAAGAGATAGTACTTTATGTAAAATGCATCCCTGTTTTCAAGGCTGCAGTGCTCATCTTGGCATTTTTCCCAATTTATCTTTTGATGGATATTTACTGAGCACCTGCTGGGAAGGCAGCCAGAATTCATTCTCAGCCAAAAACAAACAAACAAACAAACAAACAAACAAATAAACCTTGAAGTTCACACAGTGTGCTCCCCACCCCTCACTCCTCAAACCCTCAGCCTCTTCCTATTCCTAAAGAAGTTTCATCTCTCTGTTTCAGGGTAAGGTGAGGGCTCATTCTAAGTTACTCATGTCTGGTAAGACTCCTTATGGGATTCTGAGAATTTAAAATAATCATCTCATTTTTCAAAGCCATCTATCAAACCATGGCAGGTGGTGGTTGCCTGAGCTGTGCACCCTGCCAATGGGTGTGTACAGGGAGAGTGGGGATGTGCATGAGATGATCCTAGGAACACAAATGAATTCTTATATATCATTCCCCAAGTGCTTGGTGTTTATGAAGACTATATATACATGCATTTAACCCTCCCCACAACACCCTGGGATAGTTACCATTATCATCCCCACTTGATAGAGGAAGAAACTGAGGCACAAAAATGGTTAAATAACTTTGCCTAAAGCCACCCTGCTAGTGAGTTCCAGAGACAAAATTTGAATTTAGACAGACTAAATCCAGAGTTTATATTCTTAAATCTCAATTGAATAGAGGGGAGTTATTCTTAATGAAGTCAAACATCCATAACACACGGCAGTCAGGGAGAAGAAGGGAAGCAAATCATACTCAGCACCTGATATGTGGAAGGCACTGAAAAGAGTACCAGGGCCACTAAGGGAACAAAGACCCAGTCCCCACCATGAAGGAACTTTCAGGCTGAAGCCAAGAGGGGCCAATACATGTAACACTGGGCTCCAGAGCAGTCACTTCATGTGCTCTGAGTTTTAATCCTTGTTCCTCCAATTACCAGGTAGGTGCCCTTGGGTAAAGGTGTGAGTTTGAGTTCCCCCCAGAAGCTGCACATGGAACAAAGGTTTAGGTTTAAATTGTTTATTTGGGAGGCAAACACAGGAAGCATCAATAGCAAAGTGAGAAAGTGTATTGATCATCTACTGCCACAACAAATTACCCAAAATTTGGCAGTATAAAACAACAAAGGTCTGTTATTTAATAGTTTCTGAGAATCAGAAATCAGGAAGTCGTTTAGCTGGTGGTTCTGGCTCAGGGTCTCTCATGAAGTTTCAGTCAAGCTATCAGCCAAGGCTACAGTTATTTGGATTGACTGAGGCTGCAGGATTCACGCCAAAGACCATGGTTTTTGCTCTCATGGTTGTTGGCAGTCCTTGCTTCTTCACTGGCTGCTGGCTGGGGCCTCCAGTTCCTCACCACATGGGCCTCTCCACAGGGCTGTCCACAACATGGAAGCAGGCTCGCCCAAGAGAGAGTGATGAGAGAGAGAGACCAAGGAATATCAAAACAGAAATTACAGTCTTTTATAATCTAATCTCATAAGTTACATTCCATCACTTTTGTCGTATTTATTTCACACAGACAAATCCTGATACAGTGTGAGAGGGACTACAGGGAATGACCACCAGGAAGTGGGGATCGTGAAGCATCTTAGAGACTGGCTGTGACAGAAAGTGAGATGGGGGAGGCAAAGGAAGCCAATTGATGATCTGTTTCAAGCAAGGTCTCAGCATAGGCATTTAGCCACACTGGGGGACTCTGGGAGAGAATCTAGAACATGCCTCAGAGTTATCCCAACATACAGGTGAGGGTGATAGGGCATCTTTCCATTCAAAAGTCACCCACCATTGGTTGACAGGTGTTTCCATGGGGTTTAACTCCAGCACTTGCCTGTGTACTAGGCAAGTTTTGTCAGGTGATACCCTGACAAAAATCTCCTGCACTACTGTCTCTTGCCTTAAGATTCCTGGTTTGTAAGCACTTCCATGATAAAGTAATTGTGCAGTGGCAAACAAGTGTTTGACAAAGCATGTGATGTGGCTAAGGCAGTCATTCTGATGGATGATTGCGAGGATGAAATGAGATGATGTCAACACCTCCCTCGTAAAATCTATTTTTCCTGGCTCCCATTCCTGTACTCTTTCCAGCTCAGCACATCACTTCCCAACTTCACACAATAACATTCCAAGACTCACAGCTCTAATATTTAGAGGATCCCAGGAACAGACCAGGAGTGAGAACAGGTTATTTCAAAAGTTGCTGCCAACCTCAGCATCCAAGAGACTTGCGGGGCCTAGGGTGTCCAATGCAGTATCAGAACCTTGGACAGCTCCCAAATGCATGGTCCTAGCATAAACTTGCTTGCCTGATTTTATTCCCTCTTTGTCAGCAATGCCTACACATTAGTTACATGTCTTTTTAAAAATTTATTTACTTATTTATTTTTAGAGAGAGAGGGAGGGAGGGAGAAAGACAGGGAAAGAAACATCAATGTGTGGTTGCCTCTTACATGGCCCCCACTGGGGACCTAGCATGTAACCCCGGCATGTGCCCTGAACTGGCAACCCTTTGGTTGGCAGCCCATACTCAGTCCACTGAGCTACACCAGCCGGGGCACATTAGTTAGATGTCTTAAGGCCTTTCTGTATGTCAGTAACATGGTTTGTCTGAGGCTTCCTGGCTAGAAAGGGGCAGTCCAGGACTCAGACCTCAGGTATAACTGTCTTAGAGAGGTGGCTTAGCTCCGTGTGTCTCAGTTTCCTCATCTGTAACAAGGGAACAAGGTTGGCTTCATGGGTAAGTGATGTGGCTTAAATCACTTCTGTCACTTAAGGGGATGAGAATTTTTCTTTTGTCCTGAGCCCTGAAAATTTCTTAGCCAGTCCTGTCTGGGAATGATAATCACAGCATCTCCCTCCACAGGCCCTGTTCTGTTCCTTACTCCAGATCTACTTTTCAGCCTTCTTAACCCTGCTCTGTGGCCCAGAGTTCTGGATTACACACTCTCAGGCTTCCTTGTTCTCTGATGAACAGTTGGCTTCAGCCAATGGGGGAAGACCTAGCAGGAGATGGGAGGGCAGGAGGAGGGTGGATGCCTAGGTCTAAGCTACTCATCCCCCAGTGAGGTGCTTTTCCACTGGTTCCCTCCCTGTCGAGTCACAGCAGGTTGGCCTCATTCCTCTGTGAAGTTACAGTTCCTGCCTGGCAGCCCTATCCTGGAACTATGGCCCCTTTCACCATGCCTCAGTAATGTCTCCTTTTGGCCTTTGGGTTTGTATCACCAAAATCTGTGCAGAATTTTGCTCCTTCTATGTCTTTATTGCAGTCTTCTCGTGGCTCTGTGTGGTTGTGGAAACTGTCATCTGCATTTTATAGATGAGAAAACTGAGGCATTGAGATTACATACTTTCTCAAGATCTTGCAGCTAGTCAGTGAACCAAATAAACAAAAATTCCTGCCCCAACATAGGGCTTTAAAAGACAATGAGTGCTATGGAGAAAAATAAAGGAGGGCAGGAAATTGAGAATACAAAATGAAATAGGGTGATCACAGAAAAGTTCCCTGGGGTAACAACACTTGAGCTAAGGCTTGCAGAAGGTGAGGGCAGGTGGGATCCATGTGAGGAAACTAAGTTCTAGGTAGAGTGAATGGCACATACAAACCCCTGTGGCAAGAGTCTACCAAACCATGGAGAACAGAAACAGCCAAGAGGCCAGTGTGGCTGAGATGAGGAGGTTGGCTTCCCAGCAGATGGGGATACAGGGCCAGATCATTCAAGGTCTTACAGGCCTTTGCAGGGACTTTGACTTCCACTCTGAGGAATATTACTTCTGGTTTACATTTAATAAAATTCTTCTGGCTACCGGGTTGAAAAGAGAGTGAAGTAATGTATGAATGGGTGAGTGAGTGGATAAATAAATGAATAAATGAACACACATCCTTCTACCTTTTAACAGATTCATCTTGACCACTTACTTTGTGGACAGACAGAAAACAAGAGAGAATAAGAAGTGGTGGAAACCCACACTGTGTACAAAGCCTGGAATTTGGGGCCAGCAGATAGTCAGCTGGGCCTGGCGAGAAGCTGATGGTCTTTGCTGTGTTCCCAGCCATCCCTGCCTTTCCTGAGTTCCTGCTGCCAGCACAGCCTTGGGGAGCTGGTGTGATCACACACATGAATGTGAGCCCCATGCAGAGAAGATCATCACAAGACTTGTGACAACTGTTTTCCTTTAGAGTGCACTTTCATGAGGCCCCAGGCCACCCCTTTTCATCCTTCTCCAACCCCTGGGCTGCCACCCCCAGGCAGCAGGCTGAGGCTGCAACACTCTTTCCCATCCTACCCAACAGGAGAAATAGCACAATCACTGAAATAATAACACTCCAGTGCAGGCACCCCTGTTCTGAAGGGAGGAGGCCCACAGCTGCCTATGAAGAATTCTTCAGGGGTGCTGGACAAAAATGCGGCTGACAGATGCCTGATCCCTCCAACAGAGCATTAGCTCCTTTGAATCAAACACTGTCTCCTTTCTCTCTCTCTCTCCCCTCCCTCTCTCTCTCCCCCTCCTCACTCCTACTCTCAATTATAAATTAGGAAGGTTGAGAGAACACAAAGAAGAGATGAAATTCAAAGACAAAGGAGAGCCCTGGCCAGTGTGGCTCAGTTGGTTGGAGCTTTGTGCCATAAATCTATGGCTGCAGATTCAATTCCCCGTCAGGGCACATGCCTTGGTTATGGGTTTGCATACAGTCCGTGGTTGGGGTACATAAAAGAGGCAATCAATCACTGTTTCTCTCCCTCTCTCTCTCTTTCCCATCTGTTCCCTCTAAGGCATGTCCTCAGGTGAGGATTTAAAAAAGAAAGAAAGGGAGAAGGAGGAACAGAAAAGAAGACAGTCCTATGAAGTATCATATCCCCTTTTTGTAGATGTGGAAAATGAGGCTCATAGAGGTTAAGTCACCTGCCCAAAGACACAAAGTGGGGAAGTGATAGAGCAGGGGCTCTGTGTTCCAATGCTGATGCTGCCTACATGCAGTGGTTTCATGTGGGGTACATTCTATGCTGGTTCCTCAGCAGGGTCAGGATTCTGAGATCCCTGGAGCCTGGGCTCCAGCCCCTGTGATTAATGAAGCCTGACAGTGGCCAGGGGGAGGGGAGGATGCCAGGGGAAGAAGCTAGGGCTGTTCCTGTCTTTAGCCCCCAGAGACTCCCTCTGATTCAGCCAGCAGGCCTCACTCAGCTCCAAGAGCCCTGCTTTCTCCACTCAGCCACCACCCATGGTCTGGGCCAGGGTGGGGACGCTGAGAGCACTCAGACATCAGCCCCACACTCATTGGGCTACCAGTCTAGGGAGCACACACAACCTTCAATCTTCAATGGGATTTAATCAATTCTACCCATTCCCTACTGTTCCCTGACTACCTCTCTATGACAGTATCTGTTCCTGACCCTGAGGCTACAGTAGCAAATAAGACAAGGTCCCCACCATCAGGATTTCTTGGACAGGCTACCAGGGACGCAAATGTGTAAGCAAATAGATCCAGGGCAGGACTATTAATGCCTCTGAGGTTATCTTTTTGGAGTTGAGTGGAAATTCAGAAAGAACTGATTGGAAAAGTAGAGTGGACTTTGAAGCATGATTGGGAGTTTTCTCAAAAGAAGAGGTCTGGGCATTCCAGATAGAAGGGACAGCTTGAGCAAAGGCCCAGGGGTAGCAAAAGTCATGGTATGGCCCAGGAATTTCCAGAAAGCCAAGAACAGCCAGAGTGTGCCCTATATCTCTTCCTTTCTCTTTTCTCCACAGTCTCTAAAAAAAATTCTCTCTGCTGCTAGAGCAATTCTGCTCTGCCCTCAATTTGCATTCCTCAAGTGCTAGTTAGTCCAACATTCTCACTGGAGATCTCACCCCCAACCCCCCAAAAGCTATACAAGTATTTACCTAAATAAAATACCTTGCTTCCTAGGGAGAAAATAGGATTCTTAGAGCATATGAGTTTCTGCATATTGTTACCAAAGAGCTGGGAAGACGCTGTTCATTCAGTTGAAGTATGAGAGTAGCGAAAGAGGCTCTCACTCCAGTTGGGGAGGCTAAATGATTAGGCTTGGATTAGGAAGTAGGGAAAAGTAATTCATGAAAAAGATAGAGAGGTTGGATCCAGATTAAGGAGGCCAGAAATCCAGGCTGAACTGCTGACATGAAGCCCAGGGCAGCTCACTCAGCCTGGGCCCTGGGTGGCCACCCCAGACTTGCTTGAGGTGAGCAATGTTGGCATTCAGAGCTGTCAGTAATTAACTCATCAACAACATAGTACACTGGAAAATTGGCTCTGACTTAGTGGCTCATTAATACCCACACTGATCAGCCCACAGATGTAGAAGCCCTTTGGCCACTCTGAATAAAGGGCAGCCTCCTGAGAGCTCTGACAACTTTTCCCTGTCTCCCTTTGCAGGGCACACTCAGGGTCTGGAGGAAGTGAGCATGGGGGCTGGGCTCTGGGCCACCAGCAGTCTTTCAGAGTGAAGACAGATTCATACTCAGCAACTCCCAAGGGCCAGAGCCCGTGTGATTGAGATGATTAGGCCCAATGCCTGCCATTTTGCAGGTAGAAAAACTAAGGCTTAGGGAGATGAAGGAGCTTGTCCAAGGTCACTTAGCAAGAAAGAGCCTGAACTTGACTCAGGCCTGAGCCCTTCCCACTCTTCTCCTGTCTTCTAGCCCCTGATCTACACCTATGTGCCAGTCACCACCCCAGCCAGTTGGAAAGAGCAAAGTATGGTCACAACTCTAAGCCTTACTACAGGTAAATAGAAGGGACATTTCTGAGAGGACAATAATCTTGTTTTACCTAACTCTGCAGTCCAGGGCTGGGTACAAAGAAGTTGCTTAATAAAATCTAAAACAAATCCACAAATGAGTAAACTCTAATTCATGCCAGAATATGGACAGGTCTTTTAAAATCAAATACAGATTACTCTGTGAGTTTGAAAGAGAAAGACATCAGGAAGGTTTCCTGGAGGAAGGAACATCAGAAATGGACCTTCAAGTAAAGAGGCCCAGACTGGCCCTGCCTGGGGCTTCCCTCAGGATTCCCTGAGCATCTTCTCACTTCAGTTTCACAACAACAATGGTTATAATTAAAGCAATGATTATATTCACTGTACAGATGAGGGAACTGAGGCCTGGTCAGGAGAAGTCCTTTACCCAGGGTTTCACAACCAAGTTCCTTTCCTTGCTAGGCACACAGTAAGCCTTATAACAGGGGAAGGTTGCTGGTGGGCTATTTGTTGTTATTTGGACTGGACCAACATTCCTTGCTGGATTTGAAGTAATTTGGGTTCCCAGAGAAGGGCTCAGCAGGGGTAGTCACATGGTCACATGAGTTTCAAAGCTATTGCCCAACTTCTGACTCCCCAGAAAGTGCTCCTTGACCCTCAGAAACCTGCCCACTCAGCTTCCATTGAATTCTGCATCCTTTGACAACATAAAAGCTCCTTCTAATAGATAATGCAAATGCAGCTCCATCACAGAACCATGCATCTACTCCCATCTCATCCTGTCCCTGCCCCGCTTCCTGTTCCTAATCAGAGGTTGGATGCATCACATGTCAACTAGCCTGGAGTGTGCTGGGGAAAGTGGTTGAGCCCAGGGATGTGTGTGTGTGTGTGTGTGTGTGTGTGTGGAGAGAGAGAGAGCGAGAGAGAGAGCACCTAAGGGAGTGTGTTTGTGATCCCCATAGGAGTGTGTATGTGTATAAGTGTTGTTCCAGTCACCCAAAGCTGCACTATGCTGCAGTAACAAATGACCCCCAGATCTCAGTAACTCATGGCAGCATAGATTTATTTCTCAATATCTACCAGTTAATTCACAGGTCACCTGGGCCTCTAAACCCTGTCAACTGCACCCTAGGGCCCAAAGTAAATGAGCAGCCCCTAGCTGGAACACTGCTGATCACCATGGCAGAAGGACAAAAAAAACAGAGGAATGTCTAGCTGCTCTTAAAAGTTCCTGCTCAGAAGTGACACACAGCTACTCCACTCCTATCTCATGGGATGGAGCTGGTCACATGAGCCAGCCTGTCTTCAACAGGGTGGGAAGTAGACCCCTGTCTCTGGGAGGCCAGGAAAACCCATGAACAAAAATGACACCACTGTGATTCAGGTGTATGAGAAGCCAGTTCAAAGGAGCTTTTGCATCTCAGTGTGTCATGTATGAGAAAGTACAAGGTGCACAAATCTACTTGCTGGGGTGCCTTCTACCCTGGATGTGGACAGGTGTAAGTTGGTGTTTCTGGGTGTTAAAAAGTATGTAAGGAGTATGTAAGAGGGCCTGTGGATGAATGGACAAATGCAAGTGTACATGTGATAGGAAGAATGTTGGTCAAGGGGGTATTAGCACATAGGTGTGCATGTGTATAAGTGTATGTGAGCGTGTGTGTGTGTGTGTGTGCACATACCCTAGCAGAGCACTGTCTGAGTCCATCTGAACTGGCACCGAATGTACCCCACATACACCCAAGCATACGCTCCCTTCCAGAGGGAAGTGGATCTTGCAGATGGGAGGTGAGATGCTCAATTTCCCAGCTGATGATTTAGCAGTTTTATTCACCCCTCATTTGTGACCATCTGTCACCTTCCACACAGCGGCTACCTCCACCTGGCCTGTGTGCAGTGGCTGCGAAGGAATAGTGGCAGGACCGAAAGGCAGGAATTCTGTCCTCAGGTACCAACTAGAGTCTGGGGTCTACTTCCCAGTACTGGACGGACCCCTTTCAGAGGTTCCCTGGGAGACAGGATCCCAGTGGAGGAAAGACCCAGCCCTGAGCTGTCCCCAAGGACAGAAAGGATTTGGAAGTCTCCAAAATGCCTTGGACTCCCCCAAACCCCCAGCAAACTTCCTCTTTTCCCATTTTGCCCCTTCATTCCCTATAGGCACCTCCAGCCAGAACAAGGCAGACCCTCATACTTGCTGAGAGATTCACCACTCCTCTGAGTGCTGGTCCCGAATCAGGGTCTGTGCTAAGTGCCTGACATGCGCTGTCTTTTATGATTCCCACAAAACCTGAAAAACAGGTGTTATTGTTCTCCCTGTTAAACAAGGTGACAAAACTGAGTCATGAAGAACTGCCCAAGCTCACATAGCCCACTTGTAGCAAAATCAGGTATTGTGCTAAAGTCTCCTTGGTCAGCCTTTTAAAGTAAGTGCAGGGCTGTGCTTGAGCACTTCTGCCAGGAAGTCATCTGGACTAACTGCCTGGAGGGGCCAGGCCTGGAGCCGTGGTAGGACAGCAGCTCTGGGTGTGGGAGCTGGGGGTAAGGAGGTGCAGCAGAGAGTGCAGCTCACCCCGAGTTCTTCTCTGACAGCCACCCCACCCTTTTCTGGGAAGAGAACCTCCCCTCAGACAGACCCCTTACCTAGCCCTGTCCTCTGAGTCTAGCACATCCTTGAAATGAGCCTTCCAAGCCCATAACTGATGTTTCCATATCCCTGCCCATCACCCTTGGGATGAAGTCCAGCCTCCCTAACATGCTGTAGCAGGTCCTGACCTTGGGCCTTGCCCCCTGTCCAGCCTCATCACCCCTGCTCCCCTCCTCTCTTGTTCCTTCACCCACACTCCTTCACCTCCAATCCTCTGTACACACTGCTCCCCCTCCAGGAACACTTCCCTTCTCCTTCACACTTTCCAGGCTAACTCCTGACCACCCTGACTTCCTCAGGAAAGCCTTCTCAGTGTCCAAGACCTTGTCAGGGATCCTGTCTCTGTGCTGCTGCAGTCCCTTCTCATTCTTTAGAAGGTGTCCCTCTCTTTCCAACTGAATTCTAAGTTCCTGGGAGTCAAGTGCTGCAGTACCGTTACCTCCAGTATCCCAAGTCAGTCACTTAAATTATCAATACCCCTCTACCTAAGGCCAGAGACTATTCTAGAGGCTAGTGACACAGGAAAACAAAAAAAAATATGGATTAGATGTAGCATGATCAGTGTTTGGCTGCAGCTTTAAGAAGGGTGATCAGAAAAGACTTCCCAGAGGTGGTAACAAGTATGCTGAGAAAAAGAAGAAAACATCCATACAAAACCCTGAGAGTAGGGGACTCCTGGCTGAGGAAGCAGCCAAGTGCAAAGGCCCTGAGGTAGGAGTGGGTTTGACATTTTTAGGTTATGACCCTGTGGGTAGGGTGTACAGAGCTGAGGAAGGGGGTGGTTCAGAGTAGTAGCAAAGGGTTTCCTGAACATTTCTTCATTTTTTCTTTGTATGCTCTAGACCACCTCGTCTGGACAGCCTTCTCTGACTGAACATTCCTCCTGCCTCTGAGCTCTCCCCACCCCTGATGACCCCAGTCACCTTTCAGTTCTCTTAAGATACAGGAGTGTCCAAACCCCTGTCTTGTCCTATTCAGAGGACATAAAATGCATTTTACAACCGGGCCTTCCTCTAGTCCCAGGACCCATGGCCAGGAGATTATCTGTCAAATTTGGAGAGGGTCCCAAACAGGACAGTTATTCTCTGTGTCAGCTCCAGCTCCAGTTATCAGGTCCCTAGGTGAGGCAGGCTGGGCTGGTTGGGATGAGAGGCTGGGTTATTTATGGAATTCAATTTCCCTGGCTCCCTGCAACTCCCAGGAGCATCATAGGGAAGATGCAGAAAGAATTTTTTCTGGGCCTAGGAGAGGGATTCAACTGTCAAACGAATCAAATGCCTCTGGAAGGGCCCATGGACATTTCAGAGCAGTGGCTGAGGGACCAAGCGAGACAGAACAAAGAACTCAAGGCTGAGAGCCAGAAGACCTGGGTTTGAGTCCTGACTCTGCCCCAATTCTAAGCAAGCCCTTCCCTGGGCTCCAGTTTCCACTTTAATAAGAGGTGAAAAAGATTGATCTAGGTCAGGGGTTGACGATTGATTGTGTGTGGGTGTGGGTGTGAAAGTCCATATAGTAAATGTTTTAGGCTTTGTTGGCCATAGGGTCTCTGTCACAATTATTTATTAAAAAAAAAAAAAACAGGTGGCAAGCTTAACTTGACCTATGAATTATAGTTTGCTTACCCAGTAGTCTAAGTGACCTTTCTAATGTATCAGTCAGGAAACTAAAGTTTGCAAGCAACAGCATCCAGTGGAAACTGGCTTAAGCATTGTCTAAGAGAGGAAGGCTCTTTGGGTCACATGAGAGAAAAGCCCCATGGAAACTTCAGGTATGGCTGGATCCAGAGGCTCAGATGATATCATTAGGATATATTATGACTGAGTTTAACTCTACCATTCCTTGACTACATTTGCCTCTATTTTGGCTTTGATATTAGATAAGCACTCTTCTTGTGGGGACAACATAGCTATCAGCACCAAAAGTCCCAGGATTCAGACCTGAAAGGTGTGGCTCAGTTGGTTTTGAGGCAAATGGTCACCTGTTCGATTCCCAGTGTGCGTACTTGCTTGAGTTGCAGGTTTGGTCCCTGGTCTGGGTGTGTGCGAGAGGCAACCAATCAACGTTTCTCTCTCACATCGATACTCCTCATCCTCTCTTTCTCCCTCCCTTGCCCTCTCTCTAAAAATAAATAAATGACATCTTTTAAAAAAAAGTCCCAGGATTCATTCTGATTGATCCAGCATTGGTCCTGTGCACTTTCCTGAGCCAATCACTGTGGTGGGGTGATGAAGTTACCCATTTTAGCCAGGCTTGGGGTGTGTGCCCATCTCTAGAGCTGGAGGTGAGTTTAGCCCCACCTAAACCACATGGCCTGGGAGGGTGGAAGAATAGTTCAGAGGGAACTTAGGTCAATGGGCAAGGATGCACTTGCCTTGAGGGAGTGGTCATGTGAATTAGAACAGCGCCCTCCTCTGGGTAGGCATAGTCATATACTTTGGCTTGGCAAAAAGAGCACAGATTGGATTTTAGACCTACTTGCCCCTTTGGTCAGGCAGGGGCAGTGGACACCATGAGGCTTCCATGTGGCCCTCACAATGGACAGTTAAGTGTTCTTTGCATAAGGTGTGTATACTCAGAGTTTCTCATCATAATGTCATCATTTCTCCCTGGATAACTACAGCCACCTCCTGAATGCTTCTCAATCCCCACTCACTCTTTCTCCATCCAACCCACACCACACATACCATCACCAGATTTATCTTCCCATAGCTTCCAAGTCACTCCCCTGCTCAAGAATCTTCACTGGCTCCCAAATGCCATCAGAACAAGATCATCATGCCTCAGTCTAATGCTTAACACTTCCCAACGTATCAGCCTAGTTTTTTTCAGCCTCATGTCTTCTACTCCTCTATGCTGAGCTAACAGTCCAAGACTTCAGTTGGCATCACTGTTCACCAGCTGTGTCCTTGAACAAATTATTGTCCCTCTAGCTCCTTAGTCTCCTCATTTGTAAATTGGGGATAATAATTAGTATGTCTTGAGAAGCCTGGGTCATTTTTAAACTATAAAATATTATACAGATACAAAGTGTTATTATTACATCCTGAGTTGGCTCAGGCCTCCTCAGCTTATAGGTTGAGATAGGGTAATAGTCATAATTTACATTTCACTGGCTTTACCAACATCATTTAATTAGCAGCTCTCCAAAGAAATACCTGGGTAAAAATGTAACAAAATATGTACATGATGAATACTGCAAAATTCTGATGAATGAAATTAAAACACTAAACAAATGAAGAGATATTCCATGTTCATGGACAGGAAGACTCAAGGAGGTCAAGATATCACTTCTTAACTTGATCAATCGACTCAGTGCAATCCCAATCAAAAGCCCAACAATTATTTTGTGGACACTGACTAACTAATTCTAAGGTTTATAAGAAGAGGCACAAGATCCCTAGCAACCAACACAATATTGAAGGAGAAGAACGAAGTTGGAGGACTGACACTACCAGACTTCAAGGCATATTATAAAGCCACAGTAACCAAGACAATGCCATGTTAGAACAAGAGCAGACAGACAGGCTGGTGGAACAGAATAGAGAGCCCAGGAAGAGACCCATACAAAGACAGTTAACCGATCTTTGACAAACAAGCAAAGGCAATGCAATGGAGCAAAGATAATCTTTTCAAAAAGTGGTCCTGGAACAACTGGACATCCATGTGCAGAAAAAGTGAACCTAGACAAAGACCTTATACCCTTTACAAAAATGTACACAAAATAGACCTAAATGTGTAACTCTAAATGATAAAGCTCCTAGAAGATAACGTAGGAGAAAATCTATGTAATGTTGGGTATGGTTTTTAGATAAAACCCCAAAGGCATGATCCAAAATGTCTTTTAGTATAAACAGACTGTGCTACATTCAGACGATGGCATGTTATTCAACACTAGAAAGAAACAAAGCACTAAACCATGAAAAGATATGGAGGAACCTTAAAGGAATATTACTTAGTGAAAGAAGTCAACGTAAAGATGATATATACTGGATGATTTTGACTATATGACATTCTGGGAAAGGCAAAATTATGGAGACAGTATAAAGGTCAGTGGTTGCCAGGGACTTGGGGAGAAGGAAGGATGGACAGGTGAAGCGCAGAGCATTTCCAGGGCAGTTATGCTATTCTCTACGACACCATAATGACAGATACACACCATTATACATGTGTCCAAGCCCACAGAATGTACAACCACAGGAATGAACAATAATGTGAACTGTGGACTTTGGGTGATGACGATGTGTCAGTGCAGGTTCATCAGTTGTAACGAATGCCGCACCCCGGTGGGGAGGCTGATGATGGGGGAGGCTGTGCATGTGTGCAGACAGGAGGTAAACAAAATCTCTGCCTCTTCCTCTTTTGCTGTGAACCTAAAACTCCTCTTAAATGGAAAGTCTTATAAAAATGTGGAAGAATGATAACAAAAGTATGATACTATTTTACAATATAAACAACACAAACAAAAACCAAAAACATGATTTTAGTTTATATATATGCAATATATAGTTATATATATTTATATTTATATATTTATATTTATATTCATATATGTTCATATGTGATTTATATATAGATTTATATAATATATATTTATAAATATATATAAATGCATATATATATACAAATGGAAAAGGTCTAGAAGGACATATACAACAAACTGTTCCTATTATGTCTGGGAGGTAAGGAGGAGTGAATGAGGATTCAGTGGGATGATCAAAAAGAACTTCTATCTTAAATAGCATAGTGGGTTTACAAGGAGTAAATACCAGAAATACTTGTGCAATTAATAATATTTTTAAAGAGGAAAATGAAGGAGCACAAGATAGGGAAAGAACGGAGAGAGAGGATGGAGAAAAGAAAAGTAAGAGAAGGGGTCAGAGAGAAAGTGAGGGGGAGGTGGGCAGGGGGAAGCAGATTGTGCAGAAACCCACTGTGGCCTCCTCTTCCCTCTTCTGCTGAGATCTCCAGCCCACAGCACCCTGGGGCAGACAAGCTGAAATCCCTGGGCTCCGCAACGTCCCCCTCCACTGAGATGACCAGTCCTCTCCCAGGTCCTGCCTGCTCCAACCCTGGCCTCCCGCAGAGCACTTCATCCCCCTTATCAGTGAGAACCAGCAAGGACTACATTGCTGGCCCCACTGATTGCAAATTGTTTCGGAAGGAACATTTTGCAATGGGTTTTCCCTCTTCTGAGTCTATTCTAGGAATGTCAATAGCTTCCGTTTGGCATAAAAATGCTGAATCCATTTTTCTCATAAATAATTATATTGTGATCAGCTGCCATTCTGATAGCGGATAAAGAAAGTGGAGCACACATTTGCTGCTTCTGGACTTCCTAAGATAGAGATGTATGGGCGCCATGAGCCCTGGTGGAGCATCCAGTCCATGCCAGGCTTTGAGTCCATAAACTCCTTCCGCCTCTAAACACCCCTCCTGGAGAGCCATGGCTGTGTCTTTTTAACTGGGAAAGTAACAGCGACACAGTAATGTCACCCAGCTATGGACTCCTAGGATGAAACAGGGACTTCTGAATCCAAGATCAGGATCCCTGCTTCTGCGCCCCAGCTGCCCCTTATTCTTGGAAGGCAAAAATTCCAGAAAATGAATAAGGGTAATGCTCCATGGCTCAGTCCCATCAGACATCATCTGCCTTTGCAGTGCCCACCCCTTCCCTCCTGGAGAAGACACAGTGTGTCACCCATAACCTTGAATCTAACATTTCCCAGGGGCTGTGGCTGACCTCTCACTCCAAAACCTGCATCTCTGTGCCTGCTGTGCCACATGCTCACCAGTCCAGAAGTTCCTGGAAATTAGCACCCTGGGAGCAGTCCTCAAGCAGTGGCTGGCATCAAGTAGTGTATAAATACCCCAGCCTCCTCTCCCGGGGTGGAATAATTCTGAGGTCTGTTCCTAGAATTTCCCCACTGGAATTAAGTTTCAGTTGCCCACCTGGTTGCTGGCTGGCAGTGTACCCTAAATGGGCTGCCTTCCCTTCCCAATCTCACATCCCACTTCCCTACCAGGCTCCCTGTGCCTCCCAAATAAACTGCTTGCACTCAAGTCTGTGTCTGGGGTCTGTCCCTGGGGAAACCCAAAGAACCCCTCTGAAGCCAAGATCGAGGCACTCTAACAGAAGCTTTGGACACCAGCAGCAAATCTAAAAAGAACTTCTAAGATCAGAGCTGATTGCATCTTTCTCCAGATCCCACTAGGTTAAGTTCAAACCCCTTAAGGTGGAATTTGGACATTTAGAAGTTTTGCCTATTCAGAAATAATTTTCTCTGACCTGGTTACAACCCCTTGTTTGGGGTGGGGGAGGATTACTTCTCCCAAACTTAATCCAAACAGGACATAGGGTAGTATCCTGGTCAAGACTGTGGTTGAGTGTGTAGGTTTGAACCATGCCTGGGTGTTGTGGGCAAGTACTTCACTTCACTGAGCCTCTGTTCTTTATGGGAATTGTGACAAGGATAAGACATCCCACACAGGTCTTGTGAGGATTAACTGAGTTCATGCACACAAAAGGCTAAGTACAGCGCCTGGCACGTGGTTTGGGTGGGATGACTCCACCCCAGGGTCCATGGAGATGGGGTGCACGTGACTCAAGCTTGGCCAAAGAGAACATCAAATACCCCTGACCATAGAGACTAGCTCAGTAATGGGTCTGTGGTTCAAGTTAATTCAATGAGAGTCAACTATGGGAATTTCCTGGTTATCCCGGGAATAAGAGCATCTTTCCTGATGAGAGGATAGGATATTTGTCTGGAGCTGCTGGTAGCCATATTGTCAACACATGTGGGAGAGGCTGCCACTTTGAGGAAAGCAGAACACACACACACACACACACACACACACACAGATGTGTATATGCCAAACAGTTAACCATTGGCATTTTGGTTGTTCAAGTCAATAAATTCCATTATTCCATTTGGTGTCTTGAGCTCAGATTCCATATCCTGCGACCAAAGGAATTTGGAATGAAGACTCACTCAGTAACTAAACTGAATGAGTCAAATAGCCCTTTGAGACCCTAATGTTAGCAACATCTTCCTTCTATCTTTAGCCACCCCCAAATCATATCAAATAAAATTGTAAGAAACCCAGCTTATTAAAGTGGAACTGTCCCGGTTTAATCAGTGATGGAGATCCTTGAGGCCTTCTGCCACCATCACTTACACATCGCTGCCTCTCAGAGGCATCACTACAGGAAGATCCAGGGAGCAGTGGGACCCCAAACCAGTGTCCTGTCCCAGCCCTGTAACTATCAGTGGAGGAAACAGAGCCAGACAGGGGAAGTGACTTGCCCAAGGTCACACACATTCAGGCTGACAACTGGAATCCAGGTGAGCCTTGATTCCACCCTCTGCCCCCATTTCCTAAGTTTCAGGCATTCACAGTCTACATTCATCTTTTTTTGTTTTCAATATCCATTCCCTACTTTAGGAATGTTGCCAGGCCTGTACAGTACTCAGATCTTTCTCTAAATCAACCCCTCTTTAAACTGCAATACATTTACTTAAAAAGAAACATTTCAGCACTGCAAATGGAAAGCCAGTATCCCTTGCCAAAAGACTAACCAACTTCAAATAATTACAATAACAATAACCAACAAAGAACAATGTTATTACATTCCAGGTTGTAGGAGGGAAGCTGAAGCCCAATCTTTTTTGTTAAAAAGGAAGACTAACAAGTATCTGAGGGGCGTAGAGGCAAGGCAACAGCAAGCCAAGAATAGAGGATTGGAGGTGAGTTGAAGAGGAAGTCACTTTGCAAGTTTGTGAGTTAATGTTGTTTCACACCACATCTGGGTGCCACCTGGAATCCCCTACGGGTCCCCCAGTGGTAGACATCTGACCCAAGGGAAACTCTGCCACAGTCCAGTGCTTATTAAATATTAATGTGCGCATGAGTTTCCTGGGGACTTTTGTTAAATACAGATTCTAATTAAGCAGGTTGGGGGAAGATGGCTGAGATTCTGCATTAATAATAAATAAACTCCCAGGTAAGGCCAATGCTGCTGCTAGTCCCTGGAGGGCAGTCTGGACCAGGAGTCAAGAAATATGGACCATTGGCCCAATCTGTCCCCTGCCTGTTTTTGTAAACAAACTTTTTTTAGAGCACTACCATGCTCACTTGCATATATATCTTTACCACTAAAACAGCAGAGTTGAGTGTTTACAACAGAGTCCATATGCCCTGTAAAGGCTAAAATATTTACTGTCTGGCTCTTTGTGGAGAAAGTTGGTGAGTTACTGGTCTAGAACATGACCCTCTTGTGCTTGGCAGATGGTTCAGACCCTCCCAAGTCCCTGACTC
Organism: Phyllostomus hastatus; assembly: GCF_019186645.2. Classification (NCBI taxonomy): domain Eukaryota; kingdom Metazoa; phylum Chordata; class Mammalia; order Chiroptera; family Phyllostomidae; genus Phyllostomus; species Phyllostomus hastatus. The sequence goes on along the minus strand of NW_025333643.1, from coordinate 4,248,350 downwards.
TCCGAGGCCACAGAGTAAAGGGCCTGAGGGCAGTCAGGCTAACGGAAGCCTAACAGATAAGCCCGCCTGCCATCTTTGTCAACCCCTCCCCAGCTAGGCCTGGAAATGAAAATCTTGTGATTTAAAACAAATACACAAACCAATGAAGGTGATTGTACAGAATGCAGCATCGCCCAGGGTCAATGGAATGGTTAATCATTTTGATGGGGCGAGGAGCAGGGCTGTCAGGTCAGGGAACTGAGTAGCCCTTGAATGCTCCCTTTTGCGCTTGCGGTTTGTGGACCCAGAACCCTGCATGTGTCATCTTCACCCTCCCCTAGGCTGGCTGGGGAACTCAAATAAGAGCCCATTCAAGGGCTCTTTTCCTATCAAAAGAGGATGGTGTGGGTTTTTACTAACAAGGACCCAGAGCTCTTAGATGGGCTCCTGGCATATCTACCAAAGTACAACATACTCCCAGGACCAGTAGTCCCACTCGAGGGATTCAAAAGACAATTCTGTAAGTGAGTCTTGGATTAAAAACATGTGGCATTTTACCAGCAAGTCTGTGTGAAAGAAATGTGTCCACATATATGCCTGCTTATAATAGCTTCAAATGGGAAAAACATAAAAGTTCATTAACAGCAAAATTAATAAATTATAGCATATTTGCCTGGTGGACTACTGTGTAACCCTGAAAAAGAATGAACTATCGTTACACCCAACAGCATGGATGAATCTTATGACATGTTGAAAGAAGCCAGACACACAAGAGTGTAGCCCAAATGTGAAGTTCAAGAACAGGCAAAACTAGGTGGGTACTTGAAACATCTGGGGGATCACTCTGTAAAGTACATGACTGTCTATATGCTGTATCCCTGAAACTAATACAGAATAACATTGAATGTGAACTTCAACTGAAAATAAAATTTAACAATACTCATATATAGATACAAAAAAAGAATAGGCAAAACTAATGTATGAGGCTGGAAGTCAGAATAGTGATTACCTCTTAGATGACATATTGACTGGGAAACTCTGAAGAGCTAAAAATGCTCCCCATCTCGCTCTGGGGGTGGGTGTCTGGGTGTGTGCCCATGCACAACTCAGCGAGCTGTACACACAGGACACTGCAGTGCTCTCTGCATTTTAATGTGTGCGTGTTAGACCTGACTTTGAAAAATTGTATGCAGGCTGCTGGCTGGACCAAAAGGTAAAGTGTGTTGGCTTCTACGGGTCACTACAGCACCAGGGACAGGCAGGGAAGTGAGGCTTATAAAGTCTGGCTGCTGGTGGCTTTGGTCACCAGTTGTGGGCAAGGGTAGGGTCAGAGAGGCATCTAAGGGCTTGGCAGCTAAGAAACTGTTTCCCCACTTTCTCCTTAGAAGGAGCCCATCCCTCATAGATGCTTATCTCAAAAGTTGCACTCAAGGTGCCATCATTTTTAAAGTCACCAAAAGCCCTCTGCTAGGGTTGCTATTGCATGAACTGCCACCTTGGATGGGCACAGGGCACTTGGAACTCATCACCTTACAGGAAGCAACTGAGCCAACTCCAGAAACAGACACAGCAATCTGAGCAACTTGCCTGGGGCCACATAGCTGATAAGGGGTGATGTGCTTTTTAGCCCTTTCTTATTTAACTAGAGCTTAACCATATATCAATGCTCTATAGATAAGGCCAAAAAAAAAATCTTTAGGAAGGTGTGACAGTTTATGAATACTAAGAAAATGGTGACAAGCCCCAGCTCAACTTCCTGGTTTCAAATCCCAGCTCCAGCACTTCTAGGCGGGCTCTTGGGCAAGCTACCTAACTTTTCTGTGCCTTAGTTTCTTCGCCTGTAAAATGGGAATATTAATAGTACTTCCCTCCCAGGCTTGTCAGAGGATTACTGTTGATAAAGCAACTAAACAGTCTCAAGCAAGTATGCTCTCGACCATGGTAGCTGTTTGTGTGTTATTCAATAGCATTTACTGAGCCCTTTCCCAGGCTGCACACCCCTCCAGCCTATCTCAGTCAGATTTCAGGATGCCACTGGAAGCTTCTACCTCATTCCCATTTCACAGACCATGAAACTGAGGTTTAGAGATGAATGGCTTTTATAAACTGAAGGCCCCCAGAGAGTAAGTGGCACAGCCAGAATTTGAACCAGGTCTTGCTAGTATTCAAATTCTACATGACTTTGGATAAGTTGTATCATCCTCTGAGTCAGTTTAATTTGCAAAATGGAAATAATGCCACCCATCTTATGGGGTGTTTGGGAGGGTATTGCACTGATTCATATGAAGGGTTCCAACACCAAGTAGAAGCTCAATAAATACTTAGGTAGTTACTTAGCATTTTAAAGGCATGACTTGCTAAAGTCGTGTAGCTCCTGGATAACTCCCTGGGTGTGAGTCAGTATTCCCATCCCGAGACCCACGTTCTTTCCATGGCACCAACTGCCTCATTCTGCCTTTCTTCCAGGCCTCTAGTTTCTTTCCAGTCTGGTCACCCGGTTCCTCTCATGTCCTCCTGGGCTTCTGGAGAAGCCTCAGTGTCCTCACTAACCTACATGGGAATTAACCTCAGTTGGTTGTCCATAGGTGACCAGTGAAATTCAGATCCACTCTGAGAGCAACTGTGATCCTCACCAGCTGGACAAGGCTTTCACTCCCAGGAGCCTGGAAGTGCCCACAGGAGAAAAAACACAAGGGTTTTCGGAACTCAAAGCCTTAATCTCACACTGTCTGTCTGGGGGCAGATGTGCAAGTTCTTGAACCTGACACTTGAGTGGGGCATGAACACAAGGTTTTCACTCGTGCATTCCTCTGTTAAACAGATATTTAGTGGGTGCTGCCAGTGTGCCAGGCACTGGGCTATTTACCCATTCCTGACCCCACACAAGTTGGAGTCAAGGAGGAGAGAGAGGATGAAGCCGCGGGTTAGCCCAGTGTGTAAATTTCTATGCAGAGTGAATGTAGCCAGGGAACTGAGCCAAGCCCAGAGAGCAAGAGGAGTCCTGCTGCCATGCAAGCTGAAACCTGCAGAGTAAAGAATAATTCACTAGAAGAAGAGGATAAGGGAACAGTGTTCCTGGCAGAGGGAACAGCATATGTGAAGACCCATAGGTGGGCACATTTTGAGGGGCAGGGAAGGTAGTAACCTCATGTGGCTGGATGCAGACAACACGTGTGGAAGGAATCCAAGAGTCCCAGGCTCTCTGTACTGCGGAATGTAAGGGTGAACAAGTATTGAGCACCTGTTGTGCGCAGGGCTTCAAGGGACAACAGTGCCTGCCCCACCAAATGGAGAGCAGTAAGTATTGAAAGGGAGGCAGAAACAAGATCTGTGTGGGAATCTGAAGGAAGAAGAAATCATATACAATTGGGTGAAAACTGGGCAAGATTCTTGGAGGCGGTAACATCTGAGATTGCCTTCAGCTCTCACTTGTCAACTGGAATCTTGTCAACTGGAGACAGAGGGCAGGGCACCTCCTTGTGAAGGCAGCAGGACAATAAAAGTATTGAGCATTCACCATGCACCAGAGTGAAATCTGACTTTATCTAGCAACCTTGGCAGGTAGACGCTATTATTACTCTCATTTTATAGATGAGGAAACTGAGGCCAAGGAAGGTGAGGTCGCTTGTTCAAGATTTGTCTAGTCCCAAAGCAACACTTTACCCACAAGGCTGCATGCTGTGAAGAAATGTTTATTGGGAAAGCTACACAGGGACAGACTAATTCTCCACAGCTGCTCCCCACCCATGTCAGGGGAGGGGGGGGCGCGGTTGCATTTTTGGAGGCAGCAGTCTGACCAAGTGATAAAGTATTGAACCCTGCATAGCATCACACACACAAATATTTGAACACTCAGCAATGAAGCCACTGCCGGGGACCTCCCCAGCATGACTTGGACAGGATAACAAAGTGATCTTATGTCCTATTATCTCCCTCAAGGTTTACTGTGGTTTTTCAAGTGGTTACAAACATTAATGCAGCAGTGCTTCTGCTAATGGGGAAGTTTCTAGCATGCAGGGAATGTGGTTAAAATAATAATCCCCCTTCAGCAAACAAACATAAAGTCCTGTTTCCCCACAGGAGATGTTTCCTTAGGTGGAAGGGGGGCCTCTCAGTCTTACCATAGTTTTGGGAAGCTGGAAGATGGAATTCTGTTGTCCACAGAGACTGAGTCAGCTCCAAGCAGCTGATAGGGGTGAAGGCAGGAGGCCTGGGCAAGGAGGTGGGGAACAGATACGGGTTTGGTCTCCCCTGAGCCCTCACCCAACGGCCTGGTGACTTGGGATGGCAGCTAGGAAGTGCAATCTCTTTCATTTACAGGGAGAAGCCTGGGGCTCTGAGAGAGGAAGAGACTTTCCTAAGGTCACACAAGAGGGTCAGTGACAGATCTTGGCATCCTGATCTCCCAGAGTCACCTGTGGCCTGACAGGAGGCTGTCTGGGGTGGCAGGAAAGTCCCAGGGGCACTGGCTTTGGAGGTGGCTGGGCCTGGGCTGGACCCCAGCTCTGCTTCTCTCTACCTGTGTGACTTTGGGCCGGCCACCCTCTGGGCCTCTGTTTCCCCATGTGTCAATAATGAACACACAGCAAGAGCTCCAAAATGTAGCTAGTAGTCATCATCTTCCCGGCTCTGTCACCAGTTAGCTAGGCAAGTCATTGCCTCTCTCTGGGCCTCAGTTTACCCATTTCTAAAATAAAATGATTCAATTAGGTAATATCTAAGGGCCATGTCCAGTCTGACACCTTGTAAATCTATGACTCAATGAATTACTCCAAGTCAAGAAAGGGAGAGGACTATAACAATAATGTTAACAATAATTTTTCAAACATTTACTGAAAGCCTACTATGTGCTAGGAACTCTGCTTGTTGCTAGACTTCCTCATGTCAGCCCTGCAATACAACAGCCCCCACAGGTCTCCTGACATCCAATGTTCTTCCCTTCAATCCCCCTTGCATACCTGGCCAATCTCAGCTTTCTTAAGCCTTACCCTTCACTCTTCTACTCCAGCACATTCAGTGTCTCTCCAGCGCCCCCCAGGGTCAAGTCTAATCCTTTCATGTGAAGGTTAAGCCTTTCCATGCTCAGGCCCTCTTGTCTCTAATGGAGTCTCCTATCAACTGTGTTACCTCTTTGTCTAGATTTCCCCGTGCCTCATGCTCAGAGGTGCTCAGTAAACGTTTGCTGAGTGAATAAACACATGGGTGAAATGCTTCTGTAAATTAGGCTACTCAAACTTTAGTCATTTGCAAACCAGACACAGGAGTTTTGCAAAAATCTGTGTAATGTGTCTATTTTTACTTACTTAAATATTTTCCTTTTTTAGATTAAATAAATGTATCTCAAAAAGAAACTGTACATCATACTATAACTAGAAGATCAGTATTACTTGCCAGAAATAGGTCTCCATTAAAATAAACCCAAGGAGAAATGAGCAATGCAGTCAATTCTAACTAGATATTATTGTCTACCAAGGCTGGAGTCCTAAGACTCATCTCTCTTACTTAAAATGGGATTAGGACATGCACTTAAGAGGTGTTGAAGACAAATTAGCACTAACCTGAGACTTGCTCATGGACAAAAATCACAAGGATGTTACAGGCAGATGAGTATGAAAGAGCTTTTGCATGCCATGTTATTCTACTACATTGAAAATTATCCTAGCTCCCACCAGTGGCTGCCAGCCCACATTTTGGGAACACTGCTAAACAGAACCCATCACTCTAGCCCACAAGGAATGCATGTGAGTTCTCTGAAAGGCTTTAGCCTGGGCTTTTGGGAAGGACACAGAGACCCTGCATGCAGCCACCATAATTCACAGTACAGTGTCCCTTATCTAAAGCCCCACTGCAGTTCTTAGAACTCAACTAATATGAGTTTGTTGTTTGAAACTATTTCCCTGGTAGCATAATGAGGTCCTCATCCCTGGAGATGTGAAGACAGATACTGGACAGTCATGGAGGTGTGGGGAGATGGGCAGGGAGCAGGGAATGTTGAGGAGACAATCCAGCATCAGATGGTCATGCTACGAAACTGACAGCCAGGGTTTGCTTCCACGTGTAGGCAAAATACATTTAGAGCAATGAAAATGGAGGGAAATTAACTTCTGAGCAAGAATAAGAAAAACAAAAGAGACAAATTTTGTGTGAGGCTATTCAGGAGACCTGAAGAAAGGAAGGAGGATGGAAGTGGTTATTATTATTCCTTTATATAAGTAACGCTTTATATATCTTAACCCAGTACTAGATTCAGCAGGACTATTTTAGTTGTAAGCAACATAAAAAGAATCCAGACTTGCTTAAGTGACAAAAGAAACTTAAGGAAATTTAAATAACTAAATAGCCTTCAGGCATGGCTGAACCCAGGGACTCAAATAATATTCATCAGGCCTTAAGCTTCTGTTTGACAATAATTTTAGCAAAGGTCCCTTGGAGAGTTTCCATTGACCCAGCATATGTCACATGTTCCCCCCATTATGGTCATGGTAATTAATGTGTTCTAGGTCTCATACCCACCTCTGGAAGGAGGGAACCCCATCCAGCCACATGAATGTGAGTGGAAGAAGGGAAGTTCCCCATATTAAAATTGACGTGTTATCCCTTAAAGAAGTTGACATGAATATCAAGCAAGTGGAAAACAGCTTCCATCTTTGCTAACTGCACACCCTTTCTCAAAGCTGTGCCCACATCTCCATTCAGATGACTCCTATTCATCCTTTGGACCACAAGTGTACTTCCTTGAAGAAACCTTTCCTGACAATCCCAAATTGGACTGGGAGCCCCTGAAATGTGTGGTCCTGGCAGATCTTGTCACTCTGGGCTTGTGTGGTTATTTGACAAAAGCCTGTCTCTCACACTGGTCCAAGACCACCTTGAGGTCTGTGGCCTTTCTGTCTTGCCCAGTGCTGTGTCTCCAGAGCCTAGGGTAGTGCCTGGCAAATAGAAGGCGCTCAATAAATATTCATGTGAAGTACTGGTGGAGGTCACAAGGACCTGGGGACCAGTGAGCGAGGAGGAATGGATGAGTCAAAAAAGATATAAAGATTCCATGCTGTGGCCGAGAGTGTGGGGAAAGACGCAAGAGAAGACTGGGTGACCTTGGGGAGCACTGCGTGTTGTGGGACCCCAGGAAGGATGATCAGACTGTGGAGCTAGGTGGGGGCGTGGGAAGTCAATGGGCAAAGGCCAGCCCTGGGCACAGACAGAGGAGATGAAGAGTAGGTCCAGGCTGGAGAGAAGAAATCTTTTCTGAGAGTCCTTGGGGGATACAAAGGGAAAAGCAGTCATGGCCCCATTCCCAGGAACATTTGTGAAAGGAAGATGTGGCCAGGACTTAGCAAGGGGAAGGGAGGGAGTCCTCAGACACTAGGCTGGGACTGGCTGGGAGAAGGGCTTCTTTGGGGCAAGCATCAAACCTTAAGAACTGGAAAAGAAGAGGGTGTCTCCAGTTCTGCTGTCATTCCTGGGTGTTTTTTCCAGGCTGTGTTTCCCTTTTCTGTCATCTGTTTATCCATCTGTCCATCCAAAACACACACAGCCAATTGTGTCTCTGTGATCAACCCCTGGCAGCAGATGGGAAGTCCCTTCCAACTCACCCCTCCCTGCCACAGCACACACTCAGCCTGGTCCCAAGAGGCTGTTAGCTCCAGGCCAAAAGCTTCGTCCCCCTTGCAATAGACAGGGGAGGTTGCTGGGGAGGCGAAGCGGGGCAGAGAGGAGGCAGGAACCCACCCCACACCCACACTGAGGACCCTGTAACCTACAGAGATGAGGGGGACAGAGAAAAGAACAAAAAGACCAACAGAAGCAAACTTATGAGGTGGAAAGAGAAAACCCAAGAGAGAAATCCAGAGATGAGGGGGACAGAGAAAAGAACAAAAAGACCAACAGAAGCAAACTTACGAGGTGGAAAGAGAAAAACCAAGAGAGAAATCCATGTTGAAAGGGACTGGGAGACTGAGACCAAGACAGCCTGAGGACCCCAAAGCCAAGGCAGGGACGAGGGCACCAGACTGGAGGAACCGGAAAGAGGGAGAGAGAGGAGGAAGGGAGCGTGGAGCCAGCCAGACAGGAGAGGGAGTGGGGAAAGGAGAGAGGGAAGAAAGGAGAAAGAGGAGAGAAGCAAGGGAGATGTGGAGGGGGAAATGGAAGGGGGAAATGGGAGAAAGAGGGAAGATGGGTAAGAAAAGGACAGCAGTAGGGGTGAGGAAAAGGACCCAGGCTTCAGGCGAAGACGCTGCGAGGGAGCACCTGGGAGCGCGGCCCCTGCGGGCGGAGGCGAGGGGGCGAGGGGGCGGTGGGGCGGTGGGGCGGTGGGGCGGTGGGGCGGTGGGGCGGTGGGGCGGTGGACCCGCGCAGGGGACGGGAGGCGCAGGCAAGCCCCTCCCCGGGTGGGCGGGCTCCTGCGCAGCGGCCACGCCCCCGCCCGCGCTTCCCGCCCCTCTGTCCCGCGCTCCCCCGTCGCCTCCCTTCCCCGCATCCCTCCGCCCGCCCTCGAAAGACCGAGCCCGAGCGAGCGGCGAGGTTGCGGGCCGGCTGCACGGAGCGGAGGAACCCAGAAGCCGGGAGCGCAGCGCGGACCGTGCGGAGAGTGGCCCCGCGCCCGGAGCTCACCAGAGTGGCCGAGCTGCCCGCGTAGCGCCCGCCGCGGGCAGCCCCAGCCCCGGCCGCAGGTAGGAACGGACGGCCGGCGTCGGGGCGTGGGGCGCAAAGCTCGGGACAGTCGGCGCAGGACGGCCAGGCGCCCCGAGCCGCCGCGGTGGGCCTGGCGGGGTGGGGGGCGGACACCCGGAGATTCTAACCCCCGCACTTCGCCTCGCCTGGGGCCACCTGAAGGAGCCAGAGCACCGCTCCGTCCGTCGACGATCGTCCCGGCCATTCCCTAGGGAGGCTCCGAGGGCAGGGGACTCCAGGGAGAGTCACCAGAATCGCATGTCCCTTCCTTGTCTCGGGGCCACTTGGACCCCCCGGGTTGGCGCTGGACTCTGCTGGAACCGTCGAAGCATCGCATCCATTCCCCAAGGGGTAGGGGGGGACCCGAGAGTGAATGTTTGGGGGACCGTACGCCACTTTTCTCTCTCAGAGTCAGCTGTATCGAGACAGAGCAGTGCCCATCATTTATTCTCCAAAGGCTAAGGAGGCCGGCGACTTGGGGACGGGACACCTCCTCCCTATCCCAGGGCAGCTCCAGCTCTCAAGAAATGTTGGCTAAAAAGCGCACCACAGCTCGGGCTGAGCGCACACAAGCTCTCGCTGGCCTCCCCTCTCCTTTCCCCTAGGGATGTGGGGTGCAGGGGCTCCACCGGAGGTTTTAAGGATGGTGCCCCTTTGCCACCAGGGCACCACGCTCACCTTGTCTTGTGTTCTGGCATTTACTCCCGGGGGATGGCGACTGTGCCTGCCACGGCTGCCCGAGGCAAAGACCATCAGGTCTCCATGTACCGCCAGGTCCCCTCGGCCGGCACCCACAGATGCCCTGTCCTAGCTTGGCTTAGTCTTCAGACAAGGAACTCAGACCTGGCAGCTCTTCTCTGTCCCCCAGCTGAGTCTCTGAGCTAGTATCCTCCCCAAATAGACGTGAACCCTAAGAAGAAGATTGGATTTTAAAAAGCCAAATGATAACACCCCGTTTCTTCCTAATGTGAGGCTGGAGCTTTGCCTTCCTGTCTCTGGAAGCTCAGCCTCACCCACATGAACAACTGGCAGGGGGAGGGGGTGCTGAATAAAATGGCTCCTGAGCTTTGGTGACACCCCCAAAATCAGAGACTGTCAGGCTATGCAAGTGGACTTTGGAACTGACCTTCATTTTTCTGTGACACAAGGTGGGGGCTTGGTGAGAGAACGGGTTCTTGGGTGCCTAGTTTCTCTCTTTGGGAACTTTGGGGAAAATGTATTCATAATGGAGTCCGAAAAGGCTACCTCAACTCCCAAATTCCAGAACAAAGGAGGTCAGTGGGACTACAGGCTTCTCGGACCCCCGGTCTCTCTCTGGAGCAAGGAGTGGGAGGGACCTTTCCCCAGAGCAACCAGGGCAAAATGGCTGAGCCTCCCCTGAGCCTCAGATATAAATTGTGAGGCAGGCGGCAAACAAAGAAAGCACTCTCCCTCCAGCAAAGCACTGGCTCGGCGGCCAGTCCTTGAAGGACAAACAGTGAGTTCAGCAGGACACACAGCCTGGCTTGTCTGGCATAGCATCTGCAGAGTGGGGCAATCCCTAAGAACCACACAGGAGAGAGGCAGCTGCCTGGGAGAGAAAGTGGGAACCATCTTTCCTAATGCGTGACTATGCCAGGACTGGAAGCGTGGTGAGAAGTAGGTCCCCCAGGACCTCGAGATGGGGGTGGGAGGGGCTTCTAGGGGCCAAGGAGTTAGGCAACTCAGAGGGTAATGACAAAGAAAAAGACTAAGTCCATCAAAGCTGAAAGAAGCACAACAGCTGTTGTCCCCTAAATTTCACATGCCTGGCAACCAGGAGCTCCAAGGCCATGAATTTGTTTATGCATGGCCCAGCACACAGCGGGCACTCAGGAAGTGTCTTAGAATAAAACCAGCATGGATGGAAGTTGGACCTACCTACAATATATACCGGTGCCATTGAGCCATCTGAGACCACGACCAGGAATGAGCCCTGGATGGGTTAGACTTGAGCTGGGGTACTGCCATTTTCTGGCCAGGTGACCTTGGGGAAGTTCTCGTCCCTGCCAGAAGGAAGGAATGGAGTACTGAAAGCTTCTAATGTGCCCAGCTTCCTCAATAACCTTGTGCAGCAGGTACAGTTCTGATCCTCCACTGCAGAGGTGAGGAAACTGCAGTTCAGAGATGGTGAGTGACTTGCCCAAGGTCACACAGCGAGACAAGGTAGGGCAGGGATTTGAACCCTGCTCTTCCAATTTCCCAGCCAACACTGGCCTCACTGCTGCTGAGTCTCTAGATGTAGGTCTTCACCTGTGCAGAGTGATGTGGTGGGGTGATGGTCGGGACTTGATGATCGATGGGGAGGCCCCTCGGGTCCGCCATCAGGCTGCTCCTCTACCTTGCTGGCACGTGCTAAGAGCAACGTGAAATAAAGCATGAAAGCCAAGTGGCTTCTTGCCATCACAAAAAGACACTTCCTGTCAGTGGAGATAAAGGTGACTCAGAATTTGGACACACCTTTTCTCCCTCTCTCGCTTGTGTGTGCCTCACAGGCTGAGTGTCAGCCTCTATCTATTAAGCCTTGCCTGCCGCCTCCAGCCCCCTTCTTCCCAAAATAAATCCCCTTTGTCCTTGGGAGCGAGTGGGATGCCCAAGCCCATCGCTGTCACCTGACCCGAGGTGTACCCAGCTTCAGGCCTGTCTTTGCCCGTGTCAGAACTGCCCCTTCAATGCAACCGTGCAGTCACCCCAGCTTCTCTGTGCCCAGAGGATAGGGGCAGAGCACAGCCCTTGGCATGATGAGAACAACCTTGGGTTGACTCCAGTGGCAAAGAGCAGCAAGGCCCCCTCTCAGGAAGGATTTCATCAGACGCTTGTCCACTGCCCTGTGGCATTTCTCGGCTCCAGCTCCGCAAATGGGCCCCGCGTCAGCAGTCCCTTTTGTCACCTTTCCCCCATTCCCTGAAGGTCACTAGGAGGTAGAGGGAAAGAAAGTGGCGCTAGAAAGGGCAAAAGGGTAGGAGGCTAGATGTGGACTCCAAAATAGGGCTTTCCAGGAAATGTGCCTCAGTAAGCTTTATGAACTTCCAGCGTGTTCTGTTGGAGCTCACCTGAAGCCTTCTGGAGCCAGGAGAAGGGGATGAGGGAGGAAGAGGGAAGCCAGCTAACGGTGGAGATAAGGGTTGCCTGGCATAAACTGTAGGTGTGAACACAAGCTGTGATATTTCAGTGTAGGCTTGGATTCAGTCATAAACAGGAAAACAAAGAGCCCACTCAATATTTTTTCAATGATTATATCAACAATAATAATAATTAACAGTTATTGCAGGTTGATGATTTGCCAGGGAATGTGGTGTGTGCTTTAGTTAATATTATTGTATTTAATTTTCACAAAACCCTATGAGGTATGTAGTGGAATTGCCCCTTTACAGATGAAGAAACAGATAAGGCGAGAGGTTTGGGCACTGGCTGCAGGGTTGCTGGGCTTCTCAATGGCACTGGAGCCCCAACTCAGGCACAAAGGAAAAGCCCCTGGTGTTGTCACTTAGCAAGGACCATGGCTCCCCATTTAAGGAGCTGCACAGTTAGAGAGCATTTCCCATCCTTTTCTGTCCTTGGAGCTTTTCCAAAGCTCTGGGAGGCCAATAGCATGACAGCCACTGTTTAATAACTGGGGAAGCTGAGGCCCAAAGAGATGAATTGTACCCAGTGTCCCTCAGCTGCTAAGTTGCGGAACTGGAATTCGCACCCAGCTGCCCAGCCTGTTGCCATATATCCGTGACTTAGACTTTAAATTCATTTAAAACTGGTGTTGACGTTGTGCACCCAGCTCCCATTCCCTCATTCTTAGGTGTCCCCAATTTGTCATCACCCTTTGGCTGTTCTGGAAGCCACTGAGAGTGGCCAACAAAGCCATCAGCTTCGTTTATCGTGATCTGACATGACACGGAAATGGCATCCAATTTGATGCAAGCTGCCTGCAGCAAAAGGCCTTCTATTTTTACATTTCTCACAAATTGGAAATTACAAGGAGTCCAGGTCTTGCAAAGCAATTGGCTGTGGTGCTCTGAAAGCAGGGGGTGTGCGGCTAGGTGGAACGGGCCACATTAGGGGTTCAGGGGCCCTCTTGAGTCTGACTCTTGGCAAAAGGGGCCCCCAGCTTCCTGGGCCGGATGGGATCCTGGCACACAGGCCAGGTTGGAGGATACTGCCTCGGACAGTGGCCTGAAGCTCTGCCCACCTGTCAGCTGCATAGTGTCTGCAAGATCAGTGTCACATGCCAGCTCTTGAGATAACTGAGCCCTGGCCAGAGGGACATTCAAGGTCAAAGATGCCCCGAAAGACATTGACAGCAGGTTGCTCTCATGGCCTTATTGTTTGATGAGCAGGTTCTGTACAGGGGGAGGGCAGGAGCCACAAGGAAGGAAGCAATGACGTTTGGTATCAGTGTTGCCGTTTGCTGGGACTTAGGGCTTATAACAGTATTCCCGGACATCAAAATGGTACTTTACAGTTTGCAGGAAAAAATATGCTCTTGCAGCTCTACTTTCTTTTGATCCTGGGTAAAGTATTCTAGGGGAAGAAAATATGGTCCTTTATATCCTGAAGAAGAATCTTTTTTCAAACAAAAATAAACATTTTTAAGTTAGTTTTCTCATAAAGCTCAAATCAGAATGACCTGGACTCAAATAAGCCTCTTTGCACACATGTGAGTACATGCACACTTAACATTTATGTAGAATTTCATTAAGTGCTTTCTCAATTGAAGCGTGCAATAGCCCTGAGAGCTCCAAGTGAAATCTATTATTACCAGTATCTCCATCTTTTGGATGGAGAAACTGAAGCTCAGGGAGCCCTTAACGCCCTTGTCCCTGACCTCTGTTTTCCCAGCTGATGGGAATCACCTTTACTAAGCCCAAATCCAAATTTGCCAGGTAGCCCCTTGGGAAGGTACCCAGACAAGCCGGGGTCTGTAGGAGGCAGAGTGCAGAGTGCACAGGGATGGAGTTTGCAGGGCAGTGTGGGGAGGCACAGCCTGAGGTCTAGGAGAAAAGAGCCATGGTATCTTTCCTGAGCTCTGGCCAGAGGCGAAGGTGTCTTTGCCATGGTGATGGCATGTGGGGAGAAAGGAAGGGATGATTCTCTCAGACACACATGCAGGCTCACAAGTGTGCTTATCTAGATGGATTTGGGTGAAAATGAACACTCGGGACCCCGCAAGATTGTCTAGAAGGATCTAAGGGCCTTGATAACCAGGAAGGTGTGGGAGAGTGTTCAGACATGAGCCTCAGAACATTGGGCCCCCCTGGAGGAGTGGGCAGTGTGGTGCCAAGCCATGTCCAGACAAGAGGGTAGAAGCGGAGGGGATGTGGAATGGAAACCACTCGTCCTGGCAACAATCTCACCTTTCCCCTGCCCTTGAACTGCTGTCTGTGCTGGAGATTGTGAAATATCACAAGTTTTAGGAACTGACTTCTGGGGTGCTGGGGGCAGCAGGGATACCTGAGAGTTTGATGTGTCCCCTGTCTGTGTGGCCAGCCTGGCCCCGACCACCGAGTATGGAGAGCCTCCTGGGCATCAGGCTTGGGCTGCCTGAGGCTGGTGAGATGATGCTGGGGGATGGATGCCACTGTCCCCATGGGCAGGAGGACCACCCTGAGGCCAAGGGAGGTGGAGCTGCTAGCTCTGGGTTGCCCAGCACACTGAACAACTGGATCCCCATGCTCTGTCTGAGCTCCATCCTGCGATCCAGCCTCACTGCCACCTGAACCCCTTTGCTCCCGAATCAGATGTTTCCAGAGCTTGAGGTCAAGAACTCACTTATGATTAAAAAACAGGTGGGCTTCGGGGTGGGGAAGGAGTCTTGCTGGAGAGTATCCTGTGATGATAGAATTTAAATGCATACATGTATTACATGTACATGTTTAACAAGTTGGTTCAGCACGGTGACCCAAATAATCAGATGTGTACAAGCCCCAGTTTTGAGCTCTGACTGTGACCCAGACACTGAGTGGAGCACTTTCCAAGCAGTGTCCCAGGATCCTCAATAAGGAAACTGAAGCCTACTGAACTCATGTGGTTGTCCTAGGTGGCCCCTGGCATGTGGCAGAGCTGTGACTCAGACCTGGGTCTGCAGGATCCCAAGGCCTGGGCTTGCAGACCCAAGAAAGAAGTGGGAGGGCAGCCTCCAGTCCGATAGCCTTGAGCCTGCTGGGGACCGTGGGCAGGGTCCTTCCCTTCTCTGAGCTTTGTGTTCTCAGTCCATAAAGCCAAGGGGTTTGGACTGGACAGGACGATCAGCAGTTCCTGGCTTGCAGACAGGGAAAGGGAGGCTTCATGCCCCACTTCCTCCTCCATTTCCCCCTTAATAGCCTCCCGAGACTAATGACTGGGGAAGATAAGAGCCCTTTCTCAAATGGCAGTGAATGCCACTAATGACAGAGCAGATGTGGCACTGTTAATTATGCCACGAGTATTAAATGAGAATGCCAACCCCAGAGGAGTTAAATAGCACCACTGAGCTACAATGGCTATGCCTAGAAATGGTGCCATCATCACGGGCCAGGGCAGAGCTACCCCCTCCCTTGGAGCCAGACAAGTTACAGAGCCTCATCCATACCAGTCTCGTCCCCAGCACTGGGTCTGCAGCAGCTCCTTGGAGCTGGGGACACCAGTGGCTCCTCCAGGGAGATTGTCCAAATGTGGACAAAGAACTCTACCAAATAAACTCTACTTTGAGCACCTACTGTGTGCCAGGCCCTTCTGTGGATCATGGAGGCAAAGCAGACATTGTTTCTGCTTTGAAGAGCTGCTCACAGTGAAAACCATAAATTTCCTAAGAGCAGGAATGCTGTGTCTTCTGGGTCTCCAGTGCCCAGCATAGTGGAGGACACATAGTAGGTACTTACCCCTTGCTTTTGATTGTGTGACTCCTTAAGTGAGAGCCCGAGGCCACACAGGTGGGAGCTGGAGCAAGGTCAGCCCACAGGTGGGCTGAGTGGGGCAGAGGGACAGGGTAGCAGGCTGGCTCTCTTCTCTAGGCACCACTGACTTGGCCTTTCTGGATGGCTGGACTTTCTACTTGCTGGCTAACCACAGATGACCCCTTTGCCCTTTCTGAGACTCAGTTTACACATCTGCACATTGGGCAGAGTGAGGGCTGTGATGGGTGCAAGAAAATCTGTCTCCCACCAAACCCAGCCCTGAACATGGAGGGTCACAGAGATTGCACTCATGTCTGAAAAGTGACACTTTGCAGGCAAGTCAGCAGAAGGAGAGAGTGCAGTCACCAAAGGCAGCTCCTGGTTCTTCTTGTGGACTTGAAATGTCGCTCAAACCTCCAAGCCCTCTTCAGTAGCTCTGTGTTCCCTGCCTCTCACTTTCTGGACCTCAAAGGCTATTTCTCCGGTTTTTCTAGGCCAGAGAAAGCCACAAAACCCACCCATTTCAGACACCTCTGCATTACTAATGGGTAAACCAAGGCTGAGAGAGAAGTCCTAGGCCCACAGGTACAAAGACCTGGAGCTTCTAACCCCTAACTCAGTGCTTTTCCTCCTGCCCCAAGTCAGCCCAGCTCCACTGTTGAGAAATTATTAAATAGAGTTGGTGGAAGGACTCTGGTTGCCATGGCAACGGAGCCTGTGTCCTCCGGAGATAATGGCGTTGTACAAGGCAGAGTGATGTGTGTTGAATGCTGATTCGGGAGCTGCTGGAACAAGTGAAAGAGTGGAGGGGACTGTGTCTAGGGTTTGAGATTCCCCATAAAGGATGCTCGGGGCTAGTGGGGCTGGGAGTAGGTGTGAGGAAACGGCTTTGTCTAGTTTCATCCTTCCTGTGACCTTGACAGAAAGGGATAATCACCTTCACTTTCTTCATGGAGGCACAAAGTGAAGTGAAGAGAGGTGTAGTGATTCTTTCCTCAGGTCATGCAAGCAGGCCAGAGGTGACGCTGGGATTTAAACCACAAACTACTGCTGAGGGTTGGGGGTGGTGGGGAAGACTGTGAGGGGGAGGGCGGATGGTGGCATCAGGACCCAGAAGGGAGCCAGCTCTGAGCACTGCAGTCAGAGCACCCAGACCTCTCTAAAGGCTGTTAAGGAGGGTGCTCGTGGAGATCTGACCGGCCAGGAGGGACACTTCCAGCACAGGAGGGATGGGGAAACAGTACAGCAAGGTAGCTCCAAACCTCAGCTTTGGTGCAAAGTCAAAGCCCTTCCTCCCACTTCCTAGCTGTGTGGCCCTGGGCAAGTCATTTCATTTCTTTGAGCCTCAATGTCTTTATATGCAAAAGGGAGGTAATAACAGACTACCTCCTAGGATTTTTTTGTGAAATAAGGTAGGTAGAGCATCAAGCCCCACTCTTGGGCATAGCTCAATCATCAGTCGCTATTACCATTAACCAGAGAGGAGATGTAGGAGAAGGGTCTGTCGCTTCTAACCATGCATTGCTTCTAATTTGTGGAGTTAGAAGAGCGGAATGGCTAAAGCAAGATATGCTCTGGCTAAATGGCTCGGTTGGTTGGAGCATTGTCCTATACACCAAAAGGTTGCAGGTTTGATTCCGGATCCTGGCACATATGGTACCTAGGTAACAGATTCAATCCCCAGCCAGGGCAAGTACAGGAGGCAACTGATCAATTTTTCTCTCTCACATCAATGTCTCTCCTCTGTCTCTTTTTCCTCCCACCTCTCTGCCCGCCCTCTCTAAAACCAATAAACATATCCTTGGGTGAGGATTAAAAGAATGACAAATAGCAGACTCTTTATTCCAGGCTGGTGAATATCAGAATGAACAGTCCTCATCACCAAAAATATGCATAAATATTTTTGCATTTGAAAAACCTGATTGATGTACCTCCCTGCAAATGTACCGTCCCTAAAAGTACATGTGCAAACCACACTAGGGGAAATTGTGTTTTCTCTCTGCAGTTATCTAAATGACTCCACGTTGCAAACGATCTTGGAAAATAAATACTCTCACCCACACACACCTTCATTTCTCGCTCCAGCACAGCTGGCACAGTAGATTTACTTACCTGCTCGGGAATCGGAGCGCATGGGGTTAACACCCTGAGAAACCCCAGAGTCCATCATTTGCATGCTGGCAGAGACGCGATGAGAGCTGGCAGACAACCCCATTCCGTTCTGGAAGCAGAAAGAGGGTGCTGGACTCGGGCCTTGGGCTGTTTCAGAAGCAATGGCGAGGGCTGGGGTCCTGACCACTGGGAGGCGAGCAGCCATGTTGTTGGTTTCCGCAAACCTGTCTGCGCCAAGCCACCCCCAGGGACAGCGTCCCGCTTCTGGGTTCCGGGAGGGGAGGGCCTATTGTCTGCTGCCCCTCCTCAGGGTCTACGGGCCAGGGCCAGGTGCCGGGGCAGGAGGCTGTGAGCCTGAGGCCTTGGATCCCGACGCTTCCGCGCTGAGAGAAGCGCCGGGAACGAATGAAGGCAGTTGAGGTTCACCCCGATGTGAACTGATGTGCTGCTCGCAGGCCGGCCGGGCGCACCCACGTCCACTTTGGGCACCGTGTTCAACAAACACTTGGCTGCGAGAATTTGCTTTGGTCAGCCTTTCCCACTGGCTCCTATCATGCCCTTACACTGATTGCCTGTAGCTGAAGGTAATCTTGACATTCTACCCCGGACTTTCCCCCACAGTTACAAAACAGAAAACAAAAACAAATAATGCTAGGCCTAATCAGGTGACCTACTATACTCTCTGCCAGGCGTCAAACATTTACTGTGTTCCAGGTGGTACACATTATAGCCACTTTACATATTCTCCCATTTAATCCTCACAGCAGCCCTAAAAGTAGATATTATCACCTTTGTCTTAGAGAGGTTGGTGACTGACCTTCAGCCACACAGTACCTGAACTGAGACTCAAAACCAGATTTACTCGTCCTGGCCGGGTAGCCCAGTTGGTTGAGCGTTATCCCCTTACACCAAGGTTGCGGGTTTAATCCCCAGTCAGGGCACATACGAGAAGCACCCAATGAATGCGTAAATAGGTAGAACAACAAATTGATGCTTTTCTCTCTCGCGCTCTCTCTCAAAATCAAAATCAATTAAAAACAACAGGTTTCATTTCCTCTAGGCAAGTGCCTGTACCCACTGCCTTGCTCTGCCTGCCCCTATCATAGGTCATGACAAATAATCTCTGAATACCCCTTGAATTGGTTTATTGTGCATGGAACTTGAGAAAATTGCTCAGTAGAAATCCCATTTTTCCCAAATGGGTAGGTTATTCTTGCTACGTGGAATGTTTCACTTTACAAAGAAGGGAGGGTGCCTACTGCAAAGGTTCTTTTTGAAAGCTAAGTGAGTGAATCAAGAACAGATGCATCAGATGCATTGGCTGAAGTGAGCATTCATTCAGCCTTTTAAAAAGGAAATGAGCTTTCTATGGTGGGAAATATTTGAGACCCTGGAATCTGACCCTTAATTGACTCTGAAAATATACTCCCTCATTCTTGCAAACTGTCCTAAAGTGGTTCTCTCAACTCTTTTCAATCTAACTAAGCTTATATTAAGGTAATGGTAGGGTTTGTTGTTTCCCAAATATAAAATTATAATACTGAGCATGCTTTTATACACATCATCCCCCCAAGATTTTTGCATATCCTCCTAAGGAAGGGACAATACTAACCTGTTCCTTCTTCTACCGCTCAGAGTAAGAGCTCTCTGGGTTGCATTGTGCACATTAGGATTGCAAACTCAGGGGCCATTGAGGGCCAGGCAGGTTGAAGAAATAAGTGGTCGGGAACAAGATGGCAGTCACAGTAGAACTTGTAGTAAATCAGAGAACATGTGTCCACAAAGCATGTGAATGCATGTTTTAAAATTCTAAGCTGACGCCACTTGACCAAACACAGGTGGGACCCATTTGGCCTGTGGGCCACTAGTTTGAGATCCCTGGTAGCTCTGATTTTGACTTTGTGTGACCTTGGTCCAGACAGTTTACCCTTGGGGCTTCGGTGCGCTCATCTCTAGAACGGGACTGACAAAGTCTTCAGAGCTGTGGGGAGGAGGAAATGGAGTCCAGGTGTGGACACTTGGTCAGGAACCACGGAGACACCCAGGGCCACCATCACTGAAGTGCCATTCTGTGACACGGAGTCAGCGTTCCACTTGGCCTGTGTGTCTGTGTGTGATTTATCACAGTTTGTCATTTAGTTCAGCCGGTCCCTGCAATGTTAAGGTTTGCTTGTTTTTTTTTTTTTTTACCAAATCTGAGATCTTAAAGGGCCTTTATCCTAATGCCCTTCAGAGCCTTGCAATTGTATCTTGAACAGGAGAGAATTTATTTAATTCCCTGGTTTTCTTACAAATGTGTCTTAAAAGGCAGAAAGTGATGTCAGAGAATGCTAGGTGGTTGGTCGTCATGTCACTTTTATTTTCTGATCTGAATTAATCCTTTCTGGCCTGCTGAGCCAGGGGCCTTGGCAGAGGCATTCCCTGGAACGGAAATGCTTGAGAGTTCCCCACACCAGCCGGAAGAAGGTGGGAAGAAAGAAGCAACCTGGAACAGGACTGCGAGGTCCGGAGGTTGGAAACCTTGGCTGTCCTGCTGTGGGCTTCCTGTGTGCCCGGCTCAGGGCGTGTTCTCAGTTAGTGTCCTGGGCCCTCCTTGGAAGGCTGAGACTGGTGGGCTCACCCACCTAAAATCCCGGTAGAATCAATGGAAGGAAGTCAGTGGGGAGGCCCTTTGGCCTGGGTTTCAATCTCAGCTCCTCAGCCACTTGTGACCTTAGGCTCCTCCAACCACAGATTTCTGAGTACTAAAATGTAGGCTCCCTTCCTCCTTGGGCTCTCCCAAAGTTTCAGTGAGAGCGCAGAATATCTGTGTTCCTTCTGTTCTTTTTCCTGCCACTCAGCTACTCTCTTCCTGTCTTCTACTCTCCTTCTCTTGCCCTTTTCTTCACTCTCCTTTTTCCTTCCTCCTTCCCACCTTCCTCAGTCCCACCCCTCCCCACTCCTAAGCATCCACAGGGTGTCTCTAAACTCCTCCCTCCAGCTGCACCCACAGGAGCTGCAGCGTCTGCTCTGGTGCTGGCCCAGGAGTTGCTGCCTGGAGCTTTCCCTATAGGAAGCAATCCAGAGCCCACTTGCAGAGCGTGCTCATCTCTTCACAATCCCGTGACCTCATGGTGGCACCCAGAACCAGCTGTGGTGGGAGTGTTCACGCCACAGAAATCAGCAGTTGCCCCAAATTGGGCCTCTTGTTTGCTCTCGTGAGAGCTCCTTGTTAAACACGTGCCAGCACGGCACAGCTTTGGACACCGGTGCCATCTTCTCCGAAACAGACATTTCTCCAGGACTTATAACAACAACGACCCCGTCACAGGCGTCGGAACTCAGGAGAGCACGTTTGTGTCTAGCTCTGTTCGAGCTGCTGCAGGGAAGCAGTGGCAGTTGAAGACCCAGGCAGGTCCTGTTCCTACAGAGCTGACAGTGTAGGTGGGCACATAGGACAGAAGAATTAGCTACTAGGAGAAAAGCCAAGTTGCATAGAGGGACCAGGCCTTCCCATGGCCCCCGCCATGGTACCAGCTCAGGTGCTGTCCTCCCACCCCTCTCCCACTTACCCACACAGCTGCCAAGTCACTATTTGAGGAAATCTCCCCACCTAAAAGGCGCCGGTGGCTCCAGACTCCCCCCGCCACCACCATGCTCACAGTGGACAAGGGACATTAGAAGGATGGGCCTTGGAATCAAGCTGCTGCCTCCTGGACCTAGGACCCTGGGCAAATTGCTTTACACCTTGAGCCTCATTTTCTGCATGTGTGCAATGGAGTTTTGTGAGAGTTAAATACGATCGTCCATGAATGCATCAAACATAAAAATCAGTTAATAAGCGACCTGTATGATCATTGTTCTATTACAGGGTACAACACCCTGCCTTGCCTACATTCAAAGCCTTTTATTTGCTACTGGTCATCTCCCCATGATCCCTAAACCACCCCAGATTCTAGCCAACCAAGCCAAGCACCTCACCGTCTCAAAATGCATTATGCATTTTGCCCTGCTCACTCTGCCTGGAATGGAACAGAAGTCAAGAATTTCAGTCCTGCTTCAGTAGTTGTGATTATAAAAAGAATGTTTCTACTTCTTTCCCCTTTCCACCAGCCCAAGTACCCTCCTCTCCCGGTTGCTTGCTGAAACCCAGGCCCCCTGGGCAGGGTGCCATCCCTCCTCTGGGCTTCAGGAGAACTTATCATGTGGATGTTGGTTTCATGGCCCATCTCCCAGCTGTCCTGAGAGCTCAGTGGCAGCCAAACCCAGGCTCCAGCTATATCTTTATCCCCCTGCACCCAGCGTGGGACCTGGCTCCCTGGAGGTGCACCAGCAATGCGGGTTGGATTAGATTGGATTAAGCTGAAAATTGCTGTGACAAAGTGAGGTGTTCAGTAAGGCACGGCAGACAATTAAGAGACAGAACAGATGTTGGCAAACCACTGATCGTGTGAGTGAGACAACCAGGAAGAGATGAGAACGAAGATAGAAGTTAGAAGATGCCCTAGAAGTCAGAGTCCAATTCTCCTTGCACAAGGAAGCAAACTGAGGCACAGAGAGGGAAAAGGACTGGCTCCAGATCACACAGCAAGTCTGTGGACTCCGGAGTCAAGCTACCTGCCCTTCCTCCTCTCCTGTCAGTCCCTGGAAAAGCCCTCTCCCTGCAGACAGGTCCTAAGGCTGAGCCTTCTGGCTGCTGCAAACACAGGCAATGTTTGCAGTTGGAACAGAACTGGGGCCTCCCAGAGGGGATTGCCACCCCTTGGGGCTGGCTGCCTCCTGGGAGACTCTAATTGGAGCCCCCAGCCCCAGGGGCCTGGTGAGAGCTGCTCAGCCTAGATCCCATGTGACCTCTCACTGGCTCCCGGGATACCTACAGGGCTTGCCCAATAGGACCCTGCACGTTTCCTAGAGCCCGAGTTCAGAGGGTCTAGTGCCAGCAGCCTCCCTCGGGCTTCTTAAAAAGACCAGCAGACCTTATCCTTGTCAGGGTTTGTTTTGAATAGAGTTGCCTTCTAGAAATGGGCCACTCATACCCTCACCAGAGGTGGGCTTGGGGGTTCCACAGGCACCCCATAGAAATAGCACCCTGGAGTGGTTAAGAGCATGGGCACAGGAGCCTGGCTGCCTGGGCTCAATTCTGACCCTACTAGTTCTTAACTGGGAGACCTTTGGCAAGTCAGTTTACCTTTCTGTGCCTCAGTTTATCCTTAAGTAAAACAGGGGTGGGTGATAATAGCAAGTTAATATAATAAGACATTTAGAGGCCCTGGCGTGTTAGTAAGTGCCCAGCTCACTTCTTCCTTATATTCTGAGCTCTCCTTTACTTTCCCTCTTTGTTAATAAAAAGTTGTGGATTTTTTTTATAATGCAACCACAGAGAAAGAGAACCATGATTCCATGGTTTCTGGAGTTCATTTCCCCTTTGGATGGCTCTTTTGAGCTTTCAGCAATTATAAAGCTGATTTTTTTTCTCACTCTGGTTATTGGGTTGGGGTGTCCTTTAGCCTTCTCTTACATTCTGGTTTTGGAGGCACCCAGTACACCAGACTTTAGGCTCCCAGAGGCTGTAAGCAGAGGGAAAGGGTGGGAGCCTCTGTTTCTTGGCTCTCGTATGACTGTGAGGCCAGGTGGACTGATTTCCGTGCAGTCCCATTTCTCCCCACCCAGAACCCAGCAGGCAGGCCCAGACAGGTCATAAGGCCACATTTAAGGCTTCAGAGACTTTCACAGAGGCCAATGTGTGGGAGGCACCTACTGGGTGAGCAGATACCACTGAACTGTGATTCAGAGGTCCTGGGTTAAATCCTGTATAACCCTGGGCAGCTCATTTGGCCTCTCTGAGCATCAGTACCATCATCTGCAAAATGGGACTAATGATCATTTTAGCTTCACTGTATTTAGCACTTGCTGGGCCAGGCACAGACAGTGCTGGAAAACTCAAATCTAGGTCTTGCAGTGTGCTAAGTGGTTACCGTTGCCCCTACTTCCTAATGAAACAAACACTAGAGGAACATAAGTAACTTACTTGAAAGTTACACCGGGATGTTTTGAAGAATAGGCATTCAGTTAATGCTATTTAAAAATGGATCTGCATATTACCTCTCAGGCATGTGGAGACAGCTGAAGGGTTTGCTCCAAGATGTGGAGCTGCCTTCCTTAACCTCTTAAGTAGGAGTGTACAGTGGGCCAAGAGTTGGGGTGTCGAAGGTCTGTAAAGGTCATACCACTTGTGTGCCGTGTGACCTTGGGCCAGCCATCAGCCCTCTCTGTAGACTGCCGGCGTAGACCAGGTGTACTGGTGCAGCATGGACCAGGAAGGAGGCCATGTAGTGCCTGGCCCCAAGCCCTTCTTGCCGAGGGTCCCAGGATGAGAGCCTACCATCTAGACCTGCAGCTGTGCATTTTGCTTGCAACTTGTACCCTGGCAAAGATTGACTCCTTGCCCCCAAATTGGGCTCGAGCCTCTGAGGCCTAAGTCCTGAGGCCTTGGAAACCCTGTCCAGCGGCCCCGTCTCCATTAGAGCACCTTCTCCAGGGAGTTTTCCCTGATCTCAGGGGCAACGCATGACAAGGGCAGCCCACAGCACCAGCACTCCACCTGTGCAGTTCCAGCCTCCCTCTAACCTGCACCTGATCATTAGCCATTAATTTGTCCTCAGGTTCATATGATGTTTTCTCAATTACAAAGCTCTTCCATGGCCATTCATCTCGTGCAATGACTCTCTAAGCTGCTATTTATTGAACACTTCCTGTGTGCCAGGCTTCTGCGTTCCCCAGCCTCTTCCCATGCATTATCTTGCTTCAGTTTTGAAACAGTCCTATGAAGTATTACAGGGTCATATTTATAGATGAGGAAACTGAGACTCGAGCAAGCTAAATATCTAGCCCCTGAATCAAGCTCCGTGAAACAAGAAGGGTCATCCCTGCCCAACAGCTTCTGCAGCTGCCATGAGCACCTGAATCACAGGACCTGGTTAACACGCAGCTTCTGGTGCCATGGTCCGGAAAGGGCCCGAGGTTCCGTATTTCTAACAGGCTCCTTGGTGATGCCAGTACTGCCCCATAGGGAATCACACTTTGAATAGCAAGCAAAGTCCTAAATAACTAAGCGATTTGAGACTCCTTTGCAATAGAATAGCTCCAGGCTGGCAAACCTCAGTTTCCTTATCTGTTGGATGGGTGAATTTGTGTTCAGCTTACAGAGATGGAACGAGCAGTGGATGTTACAGCACCTGTGAAATGCCTGGCACACAACACGTATTCAGTAAATGCTGGCTCTCCTCCCTTGATAGGAGCTGGCATGGGTCTGGGTGCACAACAGATGCTCAATAAAGCTTTTTCCAATTGATTGGGCCCAGCATTTTTCCCTAAAGCAGAGAATAAACTGCATTATGTTTCCTCTTGGAATGAAGCCAAACCCAATATTAATTTTTTTCCTGAACTGCAGTTTCAGAAAGAAAGAAAAGCGAGTAGAGTAATTGCAGTCTGAAGCAACCCTCTGTAATTTCTGTAATTACAGAACAGGAGCAAAACAAAGCAGGAATGCGCACAGCATCATGGGAGGGAGTGGGGGCCCTGCTCCCAGGCCCACTGCTCTCTTCCTGCCTCTCCGGCTCTGCATGGCACCCCACTAGCTGCAAGCAGGTTCTGGGCCCAGTCCTGGCCCTGGACAATAGCAGTCCTGAGACTCTGGCCTTGGCCTTTTGGCCTCTGCCTAAGTCCCCACCCCACGCAGACTCCTGCCCCTCTCATGCAATGGGACAGAGGCGGATTGTCCAAGTGGCTGCCACATGTTCCCCTCCCCCCAGACTACCATCTGGCCCAGGGCGGGGCTGCTGACAGCCAATCCACCAGCAAGGCCTTCAGGCCCCACTTCCAAAACAGATCCTCAGTGCCACTCCTTGCCACCTCCACCCTAGTGCCACTGTTCAAGTCACCACCCTGTCTTGCCTGGACTCTCAGCCTCTTAATGAACAACTCTGCTTCCATCTTGCACCTCTTCTCGACACCCAGGGTGAGACTCACAAGAGAAAGTCAGATTGCCCCCACTGCTTAAACCCTCCAGTTTCTCCCATCCCATTTGGAATAAAACCTGAACCCCCAGCAGTGGTCTCAGAGACCTTGTGTGATCTGGCCCCTGCCCGCCTCTGACCAGCTCTGTTCCCTGCTGCACTGAACCGCAGCCACCTGGGCCTCCATGCTGTCTCTCGGACAAGCCAAGCTCATTCCTGCCTTGGGGCCTTTGCGCTTGCTCTCCCTCTGTTTGAAATGCTGTATCCCACAGAGTCAAATTTCTGGCTCCTAATTCAAACTGGAAAAAATTTTGTTTGTTCAGGCCAAATAAAACAAGTCCTAGGGCCAATTTTGACCCATTTCGCCACTTCTGCTCTAGAGCTTTCCAGCTCCATGTTTTCTTTTTCTTTTTTTTTTAACATTAAAAAAAATGTTTAATTGTTGTTCAAGTACAGTTTTCTGTCTTTTACTCCCATCCCAGCCCATTCCCTCCAATGCTCCCCACCTCCCTCCCATTTCCACCCCCTCCCCAGTCTTTTTCTTACAAGGCGTCTCCTCACTCAGGGATTGGCAGAAGTATTCTTTCTGCTTGGCTTGACCCATTTTTATCAATGGCTTTAGGACTTGGTCACAGCACATCAGAAAAGGATGGGGCATCATGGGAACGTTTTTACCACCTTCCTTCCTTGAGTCTGTTTCTTTAACTCCCTCACAGAGTCCTGTGAGTGAGTCTTCTTCTATGATACTGATCTGATCACATGATCACTCCTGTCTCATCGCTACAATTGGTTCCTAAGTTCCTTGGTCTGGCTTTCAAGGCCCTTCACAAACTGGCCTTCCAAGGTGCAAACCTCCCTACTTTTGTTCATGTATTTATCTCCATTAAGGGTGCCCTTCCCTCTTTTTGAGCCTGACGAACACCTCTTCAACCTTTAAAACCCAGCTCAAATGTTCCCTCATCTGGCATACCTTCTCTGGTTGAATTAACTCATTCCTTCTAGGCCTACAGTGTCATATCATACACTCTTTCAGTACTTATGATTATGATTAACTGTAGGCAGAGATATTTTTCCTTCTAGGCTGTGTGACCTTGTCAAGGTCATGGGCCTTATTAATCCTTGCAACCTGAGTGTCCAGTTCAGTTCCATGTACACATTAGGCCCTCGGTAAGTATGTACAAAATTAAATCTTTCTGTTGGCCCTGTTAGTTCACTGATTCAAAGTCTGGTGACCAGAGTATAGTTCAGAATACAAAATGCTGAAACAATTGTTCCATCATCATTCTAGCACACAGCAGTGCTCAGTAAATACCTGTTGAGATAATGAAGGCTTGAGTGCGTAGGTGAGTGACTACAGAGGAGTTATCGCTTGTGGTCTCATATTAGCAGTGCCCTTTTGAAAGCTGCTTTGGTGGAATTCAGTTAATGATGGTATATTAAGGACCTGGAAGACCGTGGAACTAGGTTTTTGTCCACCTGACGAGGAAGAACTGAAAGACTCTGGAAGGCAGCCTTGGAAAAATGCCCTATGCCCTACATCATGAGCTAGTGAGAGGCATTCCTTTTACCTGCTGTACCAGCAGGTGGAGGTGGGCCTCAGACTGGCACTCAGGAGCAGGGAGACGTGTGGTCTTACCGCAGGAGACCCACAGAGCCATCCTCCCACCGGAGCAGCCCCTTCTCTGCAAAGCACAGGAGGCTGTTTCAGGAAAGGGGAGACAACAATGGTAAAAGGTTAGTTCAGCCTCAGAGAACATGAATTCTAGAAAGACAGCACATACCTGTGCTTTCTGCATGCTCTTTTTCATGAGGGGAGCGACAGGTTAACCCCCCTGGTGTCAGGAGTTAAACTCCCATGCAGCTCTTTCTCCAGGGTGCAGGAGTGAGGCAGCTTCTGGACCTGCTTATGGTCCAGAAGCTGCTTATGTCCAGAACCTGCTTATGTATTCACATAAGCACTGGGTCCCTGACTTTTTCACTGACAGGGGTCCCTTTATCCTTTTCTGCCCATCTACTAGATGTTTGGGCTTTTTCCTTTTTCTTGCCAGACTTTGTTTATTACAGAATGATTTCTTTGTATTATTTTAACCACACACACAAATGTTCCACTCCCAGCTTCTGACTGGCCCAAAGTGGTCAGCCAGACCGCTTTGAACTGGTATAAAGAGAGCCAACGCAAAGCACTTGACATTTTTATTAGCTAGTATTCCCCATGGCAATTAAAAGGATGATTTTTGGCTGGCTTTTGAAAATGCTGAAAGATGCTGAAGGGCCTGAATAATAAACCCTCAATAGATGTTAGCTGCTATCATCATCATCATCCTCATTATTATAGCCTGCAGAAAGCCGAGAATACCAGATTAAGAAGCACGATCTGTAACACAGATGGTAACAATCACAGTGAGGAAATAGTGGAGATTCCTAAGCCCTCACTCTGAGCCAGGCATTCTTTCACATGCTCTATATACATGATCTCATTTAATCTTCCCCACAAACCTATGAGAGAAGTGTTGTCATTATCCCCCCACTTTACAGATGGGGATCGAAATGGGGAAGTGACTGACCCAGCTTTAGTAAGTGTTAGAGGGAGCTGAGGTCTGATTACCACTGAGGTAGTGGCATCAATTATATAAACTCATGGCTTTATGTCTTTGATCTTCATATATTGTACATGTTCTAAAAGGAAAACTCCACATATACCTATGTGGCTCTTCATAGGGAAGCGATAGACATTTGGCTAAATCTGAATATACTTTTCCATATCCTGGAGAGCACACATATGACTTCCTCATGGTGAGTTCTTCAAAGCAGCCACTGCCTATCCCTCCAGGCTGAGCATGAGGAGGGGCTCAATATACTTGTGGAGAGGAGAACAGCATAAACTTCCTGATGGACTGAACTCTTCCCCCCCGACCTTTCAACCTCCTTTTGTGTTGATGTTGAATGGTTTCTTCAAAGGACATACACACTAAGTTTCGCCCTACCGAGCACGTCCTGCTGTCTTGTCTGCTCTCAGGAAGTGAACCAGAGCTGCATCTGGCTGTCTCTGGCTCGCTTGCGCATGCTTGCTCTCCCTCTCTCTCTCCCCCTCTCTCTCCCTGAATGGTGTTGGGTGATTCTGAGACCCAGGGCACAGCATCAGTTTTAAAAAATCCAGTAGATTTTGGAGTTTGGTTTCAGTCTCCATGATAATCAACCAGTAAATCCAGAGTAGAGATAAAAAATTGTTCCCACAGGCCACAGGCATTCTTGAGAACTTGGTCAAGTCGTGAGAGGCAGTGCACAGAGAGTCAGTCCAGATTGCAGCAGAAATCCCCTGAGCCCAATGTAAGCAAAAATGGGGGCTTTATTTTATGACTGTGGATTGCTTTGTAAACTCCATGAGCAGGATCATAACCAGTCTCTAGAAAGCCTGCAACCACAAAGGAAAATGCCTTCAAGAGTCTCCGTCTTTTGATCTCCATTTTCTTTCCTCCTCAGCAGACCAAGTCTCTCTGCTACTGAGTACAGAGTGGTCAGAAGATGGCTGCCTCAGTGGTACCAAGTCACTGGACAGACTGGCCTTTCTCCATCCTATGCTAAATTCCCAGGGAAGGAGCTTTGATTGGCTAGCAGGGTCAGGTGACCAGCCCTGGTCTGAGGTGACTGGATCATTTTAAACAAACATGGCAGTTGGAGTACACAAGGGTAGATCATGGGGACAATTAAGAGCATCATTGTTTTCACAGTGAATGGCTGATCCCCCAAAGGGGATCTATTTCAAACCCCCCATCCCCCTACTTTTCTGAGGCTGCTCTCTCCCCTGAATATCCCAAGTCTCTATGGCAGACCACAGAATCGCCTGCCTCCTGCCATTCCTGACAACGTGTACAGTGGTAACCCTACCTGAATCTGACGGTGCCATGCTCAGGCCCGGAGCTAGACAAGCCTGTGGGTCATCCTTGAGAACAAGAAGCAGGGTTGTCTGAAGGTGGTCTGGTTCTCCATGAACTCTGGGAAGAAACAATGGTGTTTGGTAATGGGGACTGCATGCGAAGGGCTGGAAGGCGAGTGCACAGCAAGCCTGGGTCGCCCAGCAGGGCAGAGCGGAGAGGAGGAAGCCACTTGGGGCAGGGGCCACACATTGCTTTGGCTCTTACATCTGAGAGTCCACAGCCCAGTGCTTCACATGTCCCTGTCTGCTCTGAGGGTTCCATAAGTTTATTCTCTGTGATTTTATTAATTTAAAAAATTTCATAGAAATTTAGAAAGTTATTTTACTTATAAATTTTTGTAGAAATTTGAAAATAATTATAGAAATCCAGAAAAGTGCAAAAAAAAGAAGAAAGCAAAAATCACTTATAAACTAATCACTGGAAACATATTAGGTAAAATCATTGTGGTATTTTTTTTTCTTTTTTAATGAACAGATTTGGGGGAGGGGTAAAATAGGAGCATACTAAATAAACTGTTTTGAAACCTGCTTATCCCCTTTCCCAAACGAGGGGCTCTCTGTCATGGTCTTGCATGGTTTTTCACAACATTACTGCAAGGTTGGATGATGTAGAAAATTATCAGCTGCATTCATTGGCTCCCAATGGAGCCCTGAGAAGCGGTAGCCCCTTTGTGATTTACCTTTCCTTTCTGATAAAATTATGGAACGTCTTCCTCACAGTGCCCTCATGCCCACTCTCACAGCTGTCCCAAAGGCATCGGGCCCCACTCCTGCATGTGCCCAGGACCTCACGGACCAGCCATGCTGCATGGACTAGCTGAGGTCATCCTGGGTGGGTGGCTTCAAGGGACTCACACACAGCACAGAGGCTGGCAGGCTTCCTGCACCCCTGCTGCTCTCTGCCCAGGGCTGCCCGTCAGTGCCGCCTGCCAGTTCACCGCCCCTCCTCTCTTCCGCTTTGCAGGCTCTCACCCAGGAGTTGCAGAGGGAGCTGCTCTGGAGCTGACCCACCACAGAAAATCATCAGGTAACCACAACCAAAATCAACCATTTCCAAACCAGTCAGGTGAAAAGCACTCTTAAAAGCCATGAAAGCTCATTTTTGCCACAACTCTACAAGGCAGATAGCCTTACTCTCATTATATAGATGGAGAAACTGGGCCAAGAGCAGTCAGGAGTAGCGCCTGGGGCCATTCAGCTGGTAAAAGGCAGAGTGGAGATTTGAACCCAGGACTGGACTGAGTCCAGTCTCCACTCCTCACTTTCTCTGGAACTAGAGGTCAGAAGTGTGCAGTAGGTAGAACATCTGGGGATGTTTGAGGGTCAGAGAGGTCATCTAAGCCAGTGGTCCCCTCGCCCAGGGGCTGGGGCTGGTTCTTCTGGTATAAGAACCTCCTTTAGGGAATTTATTAGAAGTATAGATTTGGGGCTCATCTCCTAGGCATTCTGCTGTGGCACATCTTGGGTGGGAGCTGGGAATATGTCTTTATAAAGAGCTTCCCAAGTGACTTGGAAATACAGCCAGTCCTGGGAACTGCTGATGAAATAGCAAGAAGTTCTCATTATTTCCCAGGCACAGTATGTCTCAATAAATAAGTGCAGAACAACAACCCAATGAGGGATATTACTCAGTTTAAAAGATGGGGAGAGTGGAGCCCAGAGAAGTTAAGAAGTTTATTCAAAGTCACACAGCTTGAAAGTGGTAGAGAACTTTGATCACGGTCAGTGTTGGTGCTCATATACCACCTTCACCCACCACCTGCAGCCAGGACACCTCCCCACTCAGCCTCTCATTCAGATCTGCCATCGCTTATGCTGCTATGGCTGTTACAGCATCAAAATGAAAATCTGCACCCAGGGAGGCAAAGGCGAGGAGCACTTAATTTTTCTCTCTGAAAGTGTGATCACCTTTGGCTTCTCCTCTGAGCGTGACACATAACGGAAGGCTCGTGACACATAACGAAGAGCACGTGACACAGATGGCTGGAGTTGAAGCTAGTCCAGGACACAGCAGACCACACCCTCGCATGTTGTCTTTGGAAACAAGAGGCACCCCCTTTCCTCTGGGAGCAGAGCCTGGTGGGAGGCAGAGGGCTTATAAGAGAGTTTTCTTGGGCTCCTAGTTTTTTTGTGAGTTATTTTTTGTTGTTATTTTGGGGCAACTCCATAATCTTGCCTCCCTTCATTGCCTGTCACCCCAGCCCCCTGTTCTAGGGTGACCTTGAGTCACAAAACTGCTGTCCACGTGGACTGGAGCTGACGTTGCACGTCCATCTGCCAGGACCCCTGCATCCAGACTCCGAGACATGGCAACTAATGGAAGCAAGGTGGCTGATGGGCAGATCTCCACAGAGGTTAGCGAGGTCCCTGTGGCCAATGACAAGCCCAAAACCCTTGTGGTCAAAGTGCAGAAGAAGGCAGCGGACCTTCCGGACCGGGACACATGGAAGGGGCGTTTTGATTTCCTCATGTCCTGCGTGGGCTATGCCATTGGCCTGGGCAACGTCTGGAGATTCCCCTATCTCTGCGGAAAAAACGGCGGCGGTAGGTGTTGGCCTGGCCACTTTCCAGCTGGGCCTGGACCCCGCAGAAAGTGTCCCTCTTACATGTTTTCTGGGGCAGCCTTAGGGAAATGGGTCCCCTAAAGACTCCAAAAGGAGTGTCATGCCCCACTTCCTGTTTCTTGTCCTTTCATTAAAGGATTCCCAAAGGGCCATCGTCCTCTGTCAATATCAGAAACCTCTTCGTTTGCAAAGTGTGGGGCATATGTTTTGAGCAGAGAATATCCTTGGGACTCATTTTGGCTGCAGGTGCTGCTTTTGGGGCAGAGTGTAAAGAAATCATGGCAGAGACCCCAGAATGCCCTGCTGTGATGTTCTCTCTGACTGGGGCTTCTCCAAAACAATGGGGCCATGAGCATCTCTCTTCTCCGACCCCGCAGGGGCCTTCCTGATCCCCTACTTCCTGACGCTGATCTTTGCGGGGGTTCCACTCTTCCTGCTGGAGTGCTCCCTAGGCCAGTACACCTCCATCGGGGGCTTGGGGGTGTGGAAGCTGGCCCCCATGTTCAAGGGTAAGTCTGCAGAGTGGGGCTGTGGGTTGTGGTAGTGATTCTGCTCACAGGTGGTGGTGAAGCCACAGCCTTCTCAACATGCTTGACCCCTCTGAACAAAGGGAGCTGCTCAGCCACGGCCAAGCAGAGTGGAGCCCATATAAGGGGCCAGGTGACAGAGGACCGTGCTGGTAGAGAGGAGGACCCAATCCAGAGCCCCGCCCCCCGCCCCCCCCACACACACACATCAGCCTGCCCTGTTCTGTGAGCTCATTCCCCTGAGTTTCCCTGGAATGTGCCGGGTGCAGCTTTCTTAGCTTCCTTGCTCAGTGCTGGCAGACACTCAGGTGAACACGGGGAGAAGCATGCTTGCTGGCAAGTCCAGACCTAGCCCCACCTTCAGGCAACCTATGGGAGGGGGGCCCAGATGCAAGGCCTGGCTCCCTCACTTGCCAGATGCATGTGACCTTAGCCAAGTTCCTGCCTCTTTCCAAGGTCAAGTGAGATTGTAAACACTGTGTGAAATGGTAACAGCGACACGCACTGGGGAAATTGTGGTTATTAAATGAATGTCATTTTGGTGTGTTCACTCCCAGGCGTAGGCCTCGCCGCTGCTGTGCTGTCCTTCTGGCTGAACATCTACTACATTGTCATCATCTCCTGGGCTATCTACTACCTGTACAATTCCTTCACCACGGTGAGTGGCCCCTCCCACCGCTCCTGAAGGAGCCAGACCCAGAGCCACCTGCCATTCCTGGGACCGCTGTTCTGTGGGCAGGGCCAGCAGCGGGGGCGGGGGTGACCTTCAGCAGCCCTTGTCTCCCCACAGCTACAGCCCCATGACTGAGCCCCTGCTCCAGGCCAGGCACTGAGCCAGGTACTCTGTGGGCTAACATCTAATCCTCATGATACCCCTCTAAGGTGGGCATTGTTAGCCCACCTTATATGCACCCAGGTTCAAACCCTGACCCTACTATGTACCAGCTCTGCAACATTGGCAATGAGGTCTAACCTCTCTGAGCCTCAGTGCCCTCATTTATAAAACGAGGGTAAAAGGGAAACCCACCTCCCAGAGTTATGGGAATTGAGGAGTAAATGTGTATAAAGTGCTTAGGTTTGTGCCTGGCAAAGAACAAGCACTGTAACTATTCACTGTTAACAACAGTGTTCACGGGCTCCAATGGATGAGGCCTCTTGCTCAAAGTCACATAGCTGGGAAGTGGCCCCAGGATGGGCACACAAAACCAATGGTGAAGCTTGGAAAGCTCATTTTCAGAGTGAAAAGTTACATGTTCAAATCTCAGCAATGGCACTTAGGAGCTGTGTGACCTCAAGCAAGTTCCTCCCCCTCTCTGATCTCTAAAAAGGGGCTCGCAGCATGGCATGCATTTGGGAGCTATTGGGAAGGGGAGGTGAGATAATGGCTGAGAGGAGGCGAGGAGGACTGTAAAAGTGGACAATGTGCTAGGACCTCTGTTTCCAGCCCCGGGGGTGTAACAGGATTTGTCTGTGCCACTGTTTCTTTGCAGACGCTGCCATGGAAACAGTGTGACAACCCTTGGAACACAGACCGCTGCTTCTCCAACTACAGCGTCGTGAACACCACCAACATGACCAGCGCTGTGGTGGAGTTCTGGGAGTGAGTGCAGGGTTTTCGTGGTGGGAGGCGTCTCAGCCAGGGCCAACAGGCGCAGAGACACCCTGGAAAGGCTGGTGGAAGAGTTGGGCTAGGGTTTGTGGTGATGTGGGCAGGGCTCAGGGAGATACAAGAAAGGGTGGAGTCCCTTCCTCCCCCAGGGAGAGTGGAGCCTCGGAAGGGCCTCTAGACGAGTGCTAGACCTTTGATAGAGAAACCCAGCTGTAGATGCAGCAACAGCAGGAGGATAATCCCGAATCTCTTTCCTCCGACCCTCCGAGCTCCTGCTGTTGGTCAAACCCAGAAGAAACAAGAGGGCAATTGAGCTCGCGGCACAGAGAAGGGTGGACAGTGGCCAGCAGAGGGGAATAACCATCACAGGCCGAGAAGAATCAACAGGGGAAGCTAATAGTCCCGATTTATCCTGAAAACCAGTCCAGAGTCACCTGGAGTGAAGACCATGTGCACACACGTGTGCACACGCACACTCCGTCTATAGTGAGGGCCATACTGGCTGTTTCATCACAGAAGGTGCACATTGGGAACATCAGTTTCCAAAAAAAAAGTCCTAGGACCCAAATCTGCCTGGCACAAAGGGAGTATCTGTGATCGGCAGCTTGAAAGGGTCTCCCGGGAACAACCTGGTGGGTTCCAGTGCACCTTGGAAAAGCTGCCAGGAGTAGCCGGTCTCAGGAGGTGTCAGAATATGTGTCGCCAATCTCTGTGCCGAAACGTCCTTGGCTGGGCTGTCTCCTTACAAATAAAAATCACATTCTGCTCTGGCTGGTTCTGCTTTCAGGCATCTCCCACATTCATCTGTCTCACACATGTTTAGGCTTTTCATTCAACCCTTTGTTCAGTAAACATTTCTTGAGCACCTACTATGTGCCAGTCTGGTTAGAGACAGGGATAAGTAAACAGGCAGTGGCAGCACCAGGCAACCAGTGCTAAGAGGAGGGACACACAGCAGGCTGTGGGGGCCCCAGGAGGCGCCTGGACCAGCCCAGGTAAGGAGTAGCATCTAAGGATGAAAAATGAGGTCGAGAAGATAGGTGTTGGAAGGAGGAGGAATATGCATGACGGCTTGGAGGCAGGGGAGAGCAACCAAGGCTGGAGTGAGGGAGTGACAAGTCATCCAATGTTATGGGAGTTTGAGGGGCTGTGGTGAGAGCCAAGACTGGAGAGAAATGGGGGCCAGCTCATTGAGGCCTTGCAGGGTCCGCCTAGAGAGTTTGGGCTTCATTCTGAGAATAATAGGGAGCTACTCACTGCAGAAGTTTAAGTGGAAGAGTGACATGACCAGCTTGCAATTAGAAAGATCCCCAGGGCCTGGAGTGGGGACAGATAGAAAGCAAAGGTGGGGGGTCCTACTAGGAGGCTACTGCAGCCATCCAGGTGAGCGACAGGGGTGGCTGAATTAAGGTATTGTCAGGTCAGTACTTTCTACCGAGTTAGTATAGTGGGCTCCCCAGTTCCCACCCAGCTCTTTGATCTCAGTGATCACAGATGTCGGCACAATTATTGTGGAGGACATTGCCCATGTCCATGCACTGGTCTGCACTCCCCGGGTCACTCCAGCCCCACGTGACTTCCTCCTCCCTCCCCTGTTCCATCAGGCGCAACATGCATCAGATGACAGACGGGCTGGATAAGCCAGGTCAGATCCGCTGGCCTCTGGCCATCACCCTGGCCATCGCCTGGATCCTTGTGTATTTCTGTATCTGGAAGGGTGTTGGCTGGACTGGAAAGGTGAGTGATGTGCACGGTGGGAACTGGAGGGGGCTGGGTCTACAAAGGGATCTCCGCCCTGGGCAAGGAGTCTATACCTCCCAGGAACCCTGTACAGTCTTAATTTAAACAGGTCCTTTCATCTGTCTGTGCCTCGGGTTCCTTTCCTGTAAAAGGAGAATAATATTACCTCTGCTAGGGAGGTGTGAGGATTAAAGGAAATAATGCAAGTCAGGTACTGAACAGTGCCAGGCTCACGTTAAGTCTCTTGAGATCACCCTGGACATGGCAGAGTCACCACAAAACAGAGGGCACTTGTTTCTCATGGACCATTAAACAAATTGACCTTGAGCATCTACTGTGTTCCAAGCCTTGGCCTATGTGTGGGCAGGTCCAGAGGTGAACACTTCACATCCCAGACTTTGAGGAACAACAGAGATGGAATGATTAGCAGACGAATATTCAGGCTTTGTATTCAAATAGTATTGAGTGCAGATCCCAACTTGGCCATTGACTTGGCTGTGTGACCTTGGGCCAGTCACTTCATCTCTCTGAAGCTAAGTTTCTTCCTCTAAAACTGGGGTTAATACCTATGCTTATCTGTTGGTTTATTATACAAATCAGATGAGCCCATGATTTTGTAAGGCACTCAGAAGCTAGCAAGGGGAGTTATTGTTTTTGTTTTTATTACTGGCAAGGGCAGAGCCAGGCCAAGTTGGGGTGTCCAGCCTGAAGACATTGGGGGAGCTTGCTGATCAAACTAGGGGGAGGAAGACTGGACCCCTACTTCTTCCTCCCTTTAAGCCCCACCCCATGAGTCCAGGGACAGAAGGTGGCCATGTCTCTCACTGGTCTTGGCCTAATAGACTCAGGGCAAGTGTGTTGTCCGAGGTCTTAGAGCAAGTGAGGGAGAGAAAGGATTTGAACTGACTGAGGCTGGAGACAGGGAGGTTCAGACTACCTGAGAAGCTAAATGAGCAGAACAGAACCTTAATGAACTCCATACTCGGGCATGGGCACAGCGGATGAAAAACTGCCCTATTTCAGTCTACTGGGAACTTTGGACCCAACAGGTTCTCAGATTCATGGCTGGTGTCAAAGCAGTTCCGCTCTGTCCTTAGGCTATGCAGGGAGGAGGAGGGCACAGTTGTCTCCAGGCACAGCTTTTGGAAGCAGAAGAATGGAGGGTCTAAGGAAGAGACGGTTGAGTTTGAATCTCAGTCCTTGGTTCCTAGCTGTGTGCTCCTGGGCAAGTCAGTTGACTTCTCTGAGCCTTAGTCTCCCCATTTGTGAAGTGGTCACAATAATAGTACCTTACAGCAGGGTCGTCACAAAGACTGAGGTAGATAATCTATACAGAGTGTATAGCAGATGCCTAGCACATAGTAGGTACTCAATACATGACAACAATTATAATCATTTTTGGGTTGTATCTAAAGTTCCTGCTACATTACAAGACTGGCTAGTTCTTGAGGACAGAAAGTAGGGCCTCTCTCGCTGCGTCTTTTGAATGTCAACCCATCCGTCAGTAAGCATTTACTGAGCACCTACTGTGTACTCAGGTCCATACTGAACATGAAAGACATATTAAAGTGCAAGACCGAGCAACAAATATTAAGTATGTTTTATGTTCTCAGGCAACCAACCTTTCTGAGTAGTAAGTTTGATTGTACCCCTTTTCCAGAAAATTTAAAAACAATAGGCTCAGCAAGGATAAGAAATTGACCCAATGTCACGCAGCTTGTGGGTGACAGAGATGGTGCTGAATCCCCTGTTCCTAATTCTAAGTACAGTGGTTTTGCAATAGGATTGTGGCCACGTTTCCTAACCTTGCAGAATCTCAGAGTCAAGGCAGGGAGATGAAGTGAACCCAGAGAGCAATTTATGCTGAGCATGCCTCTGAGACACAAAGGCCATTGAACTTGAAAATTGCTCTTTCACACTAGGAGCAAAGCAGTGTAATTTCCAACAGTGATCTCAGTCTTCTGGTGATCAATTTGGCAAAAAAAAATTTAAATATGATTATGGCCGGTGTTGGCATCTTTGCAGGAAAGGTCTGTCTGTGACGCTGAACAAGGCTCGCTTTCCAGAGAGTAACTAGGCAGTGTGGATCAAGAGCCTCTGGGAAGCTTATTCCTTTTTTCATAGTAATTCCACTTCTAGACATTTTTCCAAAGGCTAGTATAATTGTTTTAGTATAAGTTGTAGTAAATTTTTAGTATAATTTTTCTATGTTTGTAGAAAAAGTTTTATGTAGTATTATTGAGATTCACGTAAAATTGGAAGCAATCTCAATGGATGGCGAAATGTATTAAGGGGCTACTTGGTGTAATTAAAACTCACATTGTTATGAGACAATAAAACAATGTTTAGTAAACAAAACAAGAAACAAAGCTGTGTGTGCTGTGTTTTTTAATTTTAACACATTACAGGAAAAGGTAAGTACATAATTTGAGCCTCATTTTGTAAGAAAATGTGATCATATATGCAAAAGGAAATTTCAAAAGAGGAACAGTAAAATGTTCACATCCATGCATTTATGTATGTGGCATTTATTGAGCACCTACTATATACCATGGACTATAAGCACTGGAAAAACAGAGAAGTGACCAAGACAAGCCCTGCCCTTCATGTCCTTATATTCTACAGGCTGCTGAGAAGAACTTTAATTGTGTATTCACATGTGATTTTTAAAATGTTCCTGTCACCACATGTATTACTTTAATTTAAACAGAAATCAAAAAGTAGGATGGATAGGGAAAGAAAAAATTTGACGCTGAGCTGGTTGGTTCAGACTCCAAGGAGGGGCTGCAGAAAAGTGGCAAGCAGAACAGGTTAGGAATCCAGGAAGGCTTCCTGGAGGAAGAGAATTGGAACCAAACCCAGAGCCACAACAGGTACAGATGTAGGTGAAGTGTGGGAGGGGGAGGCAGAGGTGTGTTGGGGGTGGGGGGTGTGACCATCACCCACTTTTCTCACAGGTGGTCTACTTCTCAGCCACATATCCTTACATCATGCTGATCATCCTGTTCTTCCGCGGAGTGACGCTGCCGGGGGCCAAGGAGGGCATCCTCTTTTACATCACACCCAACTTCCGGAAGCTGTCGGACTCCGAGGTGAGCAGTCCTCCTGGCCCTGGGTGCCAGAGGGCACCGGCCAGGTTAAGTGCATACCCGAGTTCTAAGCACAGTTTACCAGCTTTAGCATAAGTTACTGTAGCTTTCTGACCCTCTTAGATAAACTGGGATTGTTGCCAGGTAGAGCTGGTTAGCATGTGTAAGAGGCCCTGGGGCACTGGGCTTTATTATTACAATTTTGACTGTTTTTTCATCATTCTGCCTGTAGGTGTGGCTGGATGCTGCTACTCAGATTTTCTTTTCCTATGGGCTGGGCCTAGGATCCTTGATTGCTCTTGGGAGCTACAATTCTTTCCACAACAATGTCTACAGGTGCTAGCGCACAGGAGCCCCTTCCTCTGGAGCCACGCTGCAGGCCTTTCTCCACTGTCAACTCCATCTTGCTCAGAGCCAATCCCCTTAGCCACTTCTTCTGGTTCTGCTCCTTCCCTGGGGGTGGGGGATGGAACCCCTTGCCCTATAGCCCTGCTCCCAGGCACCCTCCCTGGCCCTGCCTTTTGCTAACCAGTTGCTCACCTTGCTGCCAGCACCCCCCTCTGACTGTGCCCTCCCCTCTCTGCAGGGACTCCATCATTGTCTGCTGCATCAATTCATGCACCAGCATGTTTGCAGGATTCGTCATCTTCTCCATCGTGGGCTTCATGGCCCACGTCACCAAGAGGTCCATTGCTGATGTGGCAGCCTCAGGTCAGCACCACACAGACCAGGGCTCCTGGAGAGGGAGGGGCTAACAGCCACCTGGGCTCGAGGCACTGAGG
This sequence comes from Phyllostomus hastatus, assembly GCF_019186645.2. Lineage (NCBI taxonomy): Eukaryota > Metazoa > Chordata > Mammalia > Chiroptera > Phyllostomidae > Phyllostomus > Phyllostomus hastatus. Next base: position 4,208,466 of record NW_025333643.1, on the reverse strand, counting down.
TCACTGTGTGCCAGGCGGCTCACTGAGTGTTTACGTGGACTGTATCCCCAAATCTTTCTAACACTAGCTCTTGTTATCCCCATTTCACAGATGAGGAAACCAAGACTCACTGAGGTCAGCTGCCTCAGGGAGCTAGAAAAGTGGTAGAACTTTGGAGTTGAGCCCAGACCTGGCTGATTGCAAAGCCTGGCCCTGCTGGCTCTTCCAACACAATCCTGGACATCTGGGGGGAAGAACAGTCACTCTTGCCCCCAGGGATGTAAACATTGGTCCAACTCAGAGGTGTTCACCACCAAGATGAAAAGCACCTAAGTCTGTGCATTTTTCTGAGCTCCGACATTTCCACCCCATGGGCTATGCCCATTCTGCTCTCCACAGTCTGCCACAGGGTCCAAAGAAAAGCCCAGGCAACACCTCTCTTTCCTGCTCAGCCAGGAAAGCACACACACGAGGACCCGCCGTGTGCACAGCAGAGGCCCAGAGTCTCTGGAAGGAAGCATGACTAGCCACTTCCCCACTGTGGAGAGCTGGGCTGGCCATGCGGGAAGGAACTCTGTCCACTGAGGTCCTAATCGCCCTCACTGGGGCAGCCCGCCACCTCATTTCTCGGGAACTTGCAGCCACCACCCCTCTTTCCAGAGCCAGACCCCAGGGAGATTAGAGTGTTTTTCCTTTTCCTCCCAAGGTTTTCCCTGATTGCTTAAATATTACCCCACCCAGATACTCAAACGCAACATGTCCCAAACTGACCTCCTCAAGACTCCTCCCTCCCTGTGCTCCCCAGTGCAGTGAAGGGTTCTGCCATCCAGTGTCCAGGCCAAAGCCTCAGCATCACCCTGGGCCACCCTATCACCTTCACTCACAAACCAACCAATGCCAGGACCTGCCCGTTCTGCCTCTGAACTCTCTCACCATCTGCTCACCTCTCTGTCCCTGCACTGTCCCCACTGCTGGCCAGCCTCTGCAGTTCCTCCTCTCACTGTGCTGGTCCCCTCATCTCTGGACCCAACCCTGCAGCCTCCCCTGCTGCACACATACTCTCTTTTCTCATGTAGAAAGAGGGTCTGATGACACCCAAAAGCTTTCCCAGAAGATGAAATAAAGCTGAGAAAGTGGGTGGGCACCGAGTATGCTGTAGGTGCTTGCTCCATTTTATTATTTATTTTTCACCCTTCTCCCCACAGGCCCCGGGCTGGCGTTCCTGGCGTACCCAGAGGCCGTGACCCAGCTGCCCATCTCTCCCCTCTGGGCCATTCTCTTCTTCTCGATGCTGCTGATGCTGGGCATCGACAGCCAGGTGAGGATGTTCTCCCTGGCACCTGGAGGAGCCCCTCCCCCAGCCTTGCCCAGCAGGGAGAAAGCAGGGAGAGGAGGCCACTGCCCTGGGCCCCCTGAGAAGATGGCTAGGAATTTCAGACCTCTAGAATGTTCCAGTGTACAAAACTTCAGAGAACAGTTCAACCACATTCCCCATTTTTGAGGTGGGGAAACGGCTGCCCAGGGGGAAGGGACTCTTCTGAGTTCACAAAGGGAGGCAGAGGCAGATCAGGCCTGGATCCCAGGGCTCGGCCGGCCCTGTTGTCCTGCTGCTGCTGGGCTCTCCGGTCTGCCGCCAGAGTCAGGCTTCGGCTGGGTTGGGGTTGGGGCCTGCCGCACAGGTGGCTGACCCCCATCCCCCCTAAAGTTCTGCACTGTGGAGGGCTTCATCACGGCCCTGGTGGATGAGTACCCCAGACTCCTCCGCAACCGCAGGGAGCTCTTCATTGCTGCTGTCTGCATCGTCTCCTACCTGATCGGCCTCTCTAACATCACCCAGGTAAGCTCCATCAGCACCGGCACACCTCTGGTGCTGCCTGCCCCAGGGCTGCTCCCAGCCTTGTCTTAGTCTACTTTCCACCTGCTCACTGAGCACAGGTCCATGCCAAGCCCAGCACACACTGCAAGGTGTAAGATGAGGTCCCTGCCCACAGGGAGTCCCTGGGCTGGTGGGGGACACAGACACTGAGTCAGAAATGATGCACAGAGCTAGAGAATGCGGCCCCCAACCCTGCCTGGGGCACCAGGGACTGCTTCCTGGAGGAGGGAGTGCAGGGGCTGAGTTTCAAAGGACTCACAAAAATTAACTGGAGAGTTGAGGTGGAGTCAGTTGAGCCTTTGAATTTGACACTGCCCTTCCCTCTCATTCCTACTTTTCTTTTTCTATGGGTAGTAATGAACAAGGCTGTCTGCATTCAAGGCCCCCAGTCTACTGAGAAGACAGGAGCATGACTGATGAACTGTGCAGTAAATATAAATGACCCTAAAGCCATGAGTACAACTCTGAGGGTCTCATTTATGATCCACAAAACCACCCCTGGATCCAAATACAGTTCAGACCTAGAATTATTGTTCATTCATTCTATCATAGTTGATGAACACCTACTACAGGCCTGGCATGACACTGGAGATTCAGCAGTTAACATGACAGACAGTATCTGCTCTGTTGGAGCTTCATTTTGGTGCACAAGACTAGCATACAGATTAGGTTATTAAATGCCTTGAAGGAAAGAAGATAGTGGAACAGAGAATGAGCCGTGAGGACGAGAGGAATGCTATCTTGCCAGAGTAGTCAGGGGCAGTTCTGAGGAAGTGGTAGTTGAGCTGAGACTCAAATTCGATGAAGAGCTGGGGAGGGGAAGATATAGCTAGGAGAAGAAAGCACAGCAGGTGCAAAGGCCCTGAGGTGGGAATAGGCTTGGTGAACTTGAGCAACAGGAAGAAAGCCAGTGTGGTGGGGGCAGAGTGAGTTGAGGACTAAGTGGGGGATAGACTAAGTGGGTAGAACTAGAAATCATGCAGGACCTTCAAGGCCAAGGTATTTGGGTTTTATTTTATACTTTTCTACCTATTTATGTATTATGTTATTGTCTTACTTAAGCCATGGAAGGTTTTAAGCTGGTGAGGGACTTGACTGATTGACCTGTGGACCGATGACTCCTCTTTCTGCCCTTCAGTCGTGCCAGAAATGGGACATTTCCCTTTAGTCCCCACACTTCTTCCCCGTCCCCAGAGAATCAACGCTCACATCCTCTCAGGGTCACAAGTCCTTCCTCCAATCTACTCGCAAGCCATCTTGCTCAGTTTAGCCTAACCCCAACCTCAGCAGACTGTCAAGTCCAAGTTGACTGAACTGAACGTGCTGGTCCCTGGCAAAGGTGGCATTGCTCTCACTGCTTTTCCTCCTGCAGGGGGGCATTTATGTCTTCAAGCTTTTTGATTACTACTCTGCCAGCGGCATGAGCCTGTTGTTCCTCGTGTTCTTTGAATGTGTCTCCATCTCCTGGTTTTACGGTGAGCATCAGCCCCCTCCCCTCCCCCACCCATTCATTCAATTTTTCCCTTCTTCAGGTATCATTCAGTCAGTACTACTTGAACACCAGGTCCTTTCCATACATTCACGTGTTTGGTTCTCACGACAATGCAGCAATGTTAGCACTGGAGGTTCCATGTTTAGGAGGCACCATGAGAACAGTTAAATAAACTCATTAAAAATGGAAACCAAAATTTCTTCATCAATTTTGGCATCAAATGGTTTGTTTGAAATTTTATCTAGAAAAGGGAAACCAAAACTAAAAAAAAAATTCTAAAGTTAAAAGTATGCAGTATGTTAGAACAAAGGATGAAGGAAATAATGATTTTATTTGTTTATTTTGTACCCTGTTTCCAGACCCAACTGCATGCTAGTCAAAGGATGTCCTTCCCCACACTTTATCACAGCAAGGTGATGTGTTGGAGCAAAATGTTCTCCGAGGTCCCTCTTAGAGCTTGCTAATCACTGTGTCTTCTTTGCCAGTTCAACCTCCTTATCAGTTTTCTTGCCTCAACTCTAACTGGTCTGGGGCTTTCATATCCTCCTGGTCAATGCATTTGCTTGTAATTGGAGCAGCGCTCAACGTGGCCCTTGTGAACCTCACCGCATCTGTGGGTCTTTGCAGGATTTGCAGTTCTTCTGTGCAGTCCATCACCAATTGCTGGTAGCATCAGATCACCAGGGAAACCCATTCCTGCCCAGCAAAGCTTTGCAGGAATGGCTGAGGGAGATGTTGCCTGTGAGGGGCATTAACAGTGATGGGGACACGTTTTGTTAGTATATTCAATTTTTGGTAGATATTTTCACATTAAGTTGATTTCCTTGGCCACATAACCCACTTGCTGTGGGGATTTGGTTATTGAACACTTAGGTAACAAGCACCCTCAGAGCATTAGCCCCATGTCACAGATGAGGAAACCGAAACTCACAGAGGTTAGGTGACCTACCTGTGGTCATACTATGAGAAAGTGACAGGTTGAGTTTAACCCTTCATGCCCACGACTCATCCATCCCTCCTGTTTTCACTCCAAATGTCACAGGTGTCAACCGATTCTATGACAACATCCAAGAGATGGTTGGCTCCAGGCCCTGCATCTGGTGGAAGCTCTGCTGGTCCTTCTTCACCCCAATCATTGTGGCGGTAAGGACAAGGCTCGACCAGCCCTGTTAGGATGAGGACAGACCGGGTCCTGGGGCAGCTCGGATCCAGAGAGAAACTTCTAGAGACAGAGGTGGATGGAAGAGACCCCAGGCCCCTGCTCCCTAATAATACTACTCCCTCCCAGTTGTTGAGCATCTTCTCTGTGGTCTCTAGACCACCAATTAGATAATATGAAACCAGACATATTATCTAATTCTCACAAACCTCAGAAAAATAGACAACATTGCCTCACTTTGCTGCTGAGAGAGCGCTTTACCAGTGCTCCCCAGCCAGCATCACCCAGTGTGCCAGTGCCACATTCAAACTAAGTTGGCCCAATTCTGAAGCCCAAACTATCCACACGGGGAGGTCTCTCATTCTCAGCATCTCTCATTTCCTTCTGCAAGGGGAAGTGGAGGCATGAGCAGGCCTGGGAGGGGGCTGCCCCAAATCTTTGGTGTGGCTGCTGGGCCACTGCATGTGTGTCCTGCACAAGGACACACAGCCAGTGGGGATGGGGACTGACATTCATCCCTGTTCTGCTTGCCAAGCTGGTTAACTTGGAAGAGGGGATGCTTTTTTTTATTGGTCCTCTCAGAGGAAATACCTTTTTCTATTGGTCCTCACAGAGAGGGTAGCTTTTTCTATTGGTCCTTCCAAAGGGGATACCTTTTTCATATTGGTTCTTCCAAGAAGGGTACCCTTTTCTATTGGTTATCACAGAGAAGGCTTCTTTTGCTATTGTTCCTCCCAGGTCAGGTACCTTCTTCTGTCATGCACAAAGGCACCTTATGTACTGGAAGTGACCTTGAGTGCAGGATTCCCAAGATGTTGGGTCCTTGTGAGGGTCAGCCTCAGGATAGGGGTGGAAGGCAGTGGACCTGTCAGCTGTAGGATCTAAGAAGGGGCTTTGATTGTCCAATAAGCATGACTGACTGCCCCCCCACCCCCTCTCCTCCACCCTTGCAGGGGGTATTCATTTTCAGTGCTGTGCAGATGACTCCTCTCACCATGGGAAACTATGTTTTCCCCAAATGGGGCCAGGGTGTTGGCTGGCTCATGGCTCTGTCTTCCATGGTCCTCATCCCTGGGTACATGGCCTACATGTTCCTCACCTTAAAGGGCTCCCTGAAGCAGGTAAGCCCCTCCTCTACCCTCTGCATCATTGGTCCCCTTCCCCCACTGTGTTGGGTCAGCCCCTACCCTCATGGAGCTCACAGTCTAGCTGGGGAGGCAAACAAATCAACAGCCAATGACAGTGGAGTGTTAGAGGTGCCATGACTGGGGTGAACCAGAGAGGTGGGTAAGCCCTGCCTGGGTTGAGAAGGGCTAGGGAAGGCTTGCTGAAAGCAGGGATAGCTAAGTGTTTAAAAACGGAAGCAGAGTTTAAAAACAGAAGCAGAAAGAATGTTCCTCAAAGAGGGAGGGAAGCATGTGCCAAGGCCCACAGGCATAAACTGATCAGTGGGGCTGCAGGGTAGAGGGAGGAGGAGTGCAGGGGGTGATAAGAGATGAGGCTGGGGATTTACAAAGGTCTGGCCAGGTCATGGAGAGCTTTGAAAGCAGAACAAGAACTTTGGACTTTGTTCTGAGGATAATGGGGAGCCATCAAGAGTTCGAAGCAGATGAAAGGTAGAATCAGATGTGTTGAGGGCTTACTGAAGACCTCATCTGTGAACTCGATAAAGAGAGAACAGGGTCTTACCCTCAATGAAAGACAAAGCGTGTGAGGCACACTGCCCCTTGCAGGACCGCACTAGCACCTACTAGGTCCCTGCCAGCTCTTTGTTAAATTTTATCAAATTCTTGAGTGAAACAAGGCAGTCCTGGGGGTACCCAGGTGCTAGAGACCTTAACGGAGCAAGTGGAGATGGAGAAGATTTCACTGAGGAAAGGTGGAGAATCAGATTACAGAGGGCCTCAGCTGGGAAGACCTGGATCAGTGGCCCTCAACATTATTTCCCACCAAGATGTACTCCCTAGACCCACCCAGAGCCAGAAGGAGGGGCTCCCACGTCTGCAGCACAGGGAAGGTGTGTGCAGCCCCTGGAGTTGCTGGGCAGCTTCCTTTTATCACAGATTGAGAAATAGGCCAAGCAAGGAAACCACTTACCCATTCCTGACAGTAAGTTATCAGCATAGCCCAGGCTTGCAGCCCTTTTTTTTCCAGCTCTAGGTTCAATGTTTTTATTTTCTATTACCCTCTGCTGAGCCTCAAAAGGCAGTCAGGTCTGCATTTGTGCAAGAGAGCACAGCCTGTGCAAAGGCACAGTGGTGAGAAAGGGCAAGGCATGCCTGAAGACAGTGCATCATGTGACGAGGCAGGATCACAGGGGGTGTGTGTGGAGAAGGTGGTGGGAGAATCATTCACCCAGTGAATATGTATTGAACACCTACTATATGCCAGACACTGTGTCAGTACTGGAGACATAGCATTGAACAAAACAGGCAAAACCCCACCCTCTTGGAGCTTATATTTTAGCAGAGGAAGATCAACAAATAACAAAATAAAAGCACGTCAGATGGGGAGAAGAACTATGGAGAAACATAAAGTAGGAAATGGTTTAGGGAATGCTGGGCAAGGCCTCACGGAGGAGAAACACTGAGCCGAGACCTGAGGAGGTAGCGATGGAGCTGTGAAACTATCTGAAAGGAAGGATGTACCAGACAGAGGGCACAGCAAGTGCAAAGGCCCTGAGGCAGATGCGTGCTTGGTGTGTGTGAGGAGCAGTAAGGAGGCCAGTGTGGCTGGAGTGAAGTAAGTGAGGGGGTGAGTGGAAGACAAGGAGGTCTGAGACGACAAGGGCCAGATTGTATGGGGCCTCATAGGACTTTGGTGAGGTGGGAGCCATTGTTCCACAACAAGGAGGGACATGATCTCTAACATAAACCTCCAATGGTTGTGTTGAGAATAGGATGAAGGGGATGATGGTCAGGAATGGATGTGCAGGGCCAGTAGGGAATTGCTATAACCCAAGTGAGAGGAGGTATGCATGGGAGCATCGGAGGGTTTAGAGACACCCTCCAAAGAGACATGGCCAGAGTCTGGGCACATTTCGAAAGCAGAGCAGGCAGAATAGACTTGAAAAGATGGTGAGGGAGCAGAGAGGCCAGTCTCCTTCCACCTCAGCCCGAATTCTCCCTGGTGCCTGCAGCGCATTCAGGTCATGATCCAGCCTAGTGAAGACATCGTTCGCCCAGAGAATGGTCCAGAGCAACCCCAGGCCAGCAGCTCAGCCAGCAAAGAGGCCTACATCTAAGGGTGCGGGGCGGCTCTCTGACCCCCAACCCCCACCCCCAGCCTCGCTGAGCAGGACCCCCACTTGATGTCTGAAGATACCATCTATCTCAAGCTACCTCGAGTGGCGAGTCCAGACACCATCACCACGTAGAGAGGGGAGGTAGGGGACAGTCTCACCTCTGGTGGGTCCTGCCTTGTGCAAAGATGCTCGATGGCTCCAGCACCCAAGGGCCGGTGACCTTTTTAATCCGGGCCCCATAAGCATCAAGCGGTCTGCATTTGTGACTGCCGTGGTAGATCGTTTTTACCCTGCCAGTGAGTGTGACGCGGTGAGGCTGCACCCTCCTGGCTTTTAGTAGTTTTCTTGACTGTTCTCTTACCACTGAAACCCACGACTGTTATCTCGGACTTTGCAGGAGTTCGTTTCCCTCGGAACGCTGCTCTGTACACATGAAAAGGGCATTTTGTATAACAGGTCTCTAGGGAGAGCTCACTCTTAAGTACCAGGGAGCCAGAGGAGCTCTTTCATTTTTCGGTTTTCTCCTTCCCGAGGCAGCTTGACTTTAAAACAAGCCCCAAGGACCTCAGTCAGCGTTCCCAGACGTGCTTCCCAAGCAATCTGTGTGGTGTCCTTTCTCTCTGCCACTGGCTGAGTGAGCACCTCTGCGGCTAAGCTTTCCTGCCCCCTCCTCAGCAAGCCATTCTGATTGCACCTGGCCCTGCTCCTTGGAAAACTGCCACAAGCACAATTAATTTTTTTATTGTCATTCTGGGGGAACTAAGATCCTGCTAGGGAAGTTCCCTAATCAAAGCCCCAGTTGCTCTTAGGATGCCTGGCTTCACGGAGCACAGAACAGTTGCGGAGGAAATCAAGGTCAAGTCCTGTCCCTGAGTCAAAATGGATCCAGTTATCTTTTTTAAATGATCTCCCTCACTGCCACCCCATTCAAAGCTGCTGCCTTTTCACCTTCTCTGAAATTCCTCAGTGGGAATCCCCTCACTGCCACTAAAATCTACCCAGCCACTAACTGAGGAGCTAGTGTTAATCCAGGCCCCCACTCCCACCCCCAAAGTGCTTCCAAGAATAAAACTTGCTTCCCTGGGAAGTAGTTTTTGTTCTTTTCCAGAACGGGCCCTGTGGTGGCAGCAAACAGCAAATTGGGTGACGACGGTTCCTTGTAAGCCTCAGTAACTCAGCGTTTCTCACATGCCAGGAAGATGGGTTCCCATGTAGCAAATCGTCTGTCGTGCCCTGTAGCTCCTTAGCTAGTTAGCTCACAAACTGTGTTTTACAAATAATCCTTAATAACTATGGTAAATAACTGCAACTGTGGGTTTTTAAATCTTTTGTCATTCTCATCTGAAAGTGACCAGTGACCAGCATACCAGTTCTTGCAATAAGGTATTACCCTCAGAATATTAAGCACATTATTGTAGAGAAAACAAAAAGCACTTGCACACATATAAATGCACACACAAGTACATTCGTCCTCATGCGTGGTTTATAGGGTCTTGTTTGACATTGTGTAGGAAATCTAAAACCTTTTCCTGTGGTAATCTGTAGTATAGTCTCATTCTAAGGCACCCTGGGTGCCAGCTGGTGAGTTCATGATTAAACTGCACATGCACTGCTAATGTATAGGGCTTAGACCGAAAGGAACCCTTCACTGTGTCTCACTGTCCCACCCCATCCTGTGTGAATTCCTTTAGAATAAGGGCAGGAAGACTTCAGACTTTCTCTTTGTCCTTCAATGTGAAACTAAGACCAAGTCTCTTTAAGACAAATGCAGTGTATTTCATGTTTGTAAGCACATCTAAGTGCAATGTTTGGCAAGAAATCCCCTAACTGATTTCCATCCAAACCTACTCACATAGCACAATAATATGTGTCGTACAATTACTGTGAGAACTGTGAATATGTGCAACTTTTTTTAGTATTTGCCCTGGGGAGAAAAGATATTGTATTATCATATATGCTTTTTTTTGCAATAAGGATTTATTCTCTGAACACCAAGTAAATCTATCTCTATATAAAAATATATGTAATATAAACATATTCAAACTATATACAGAGCCTGTTTTAAAAAATTACAGTATTATTTAGTAAAATTATCTGTTCTATGGACCAAATGTAAAATATTTATAAATGAAGATGCATTTTAAATGTCTATAAATGGTGTCATAACTAGAGCACGGATGTTATGTACATTCCTAAGAATTTAGAGGAAAAATAATAAAGGTTCTATGATACATGGTATCAGATGCTCAGTTCTTTGTGGTGGGGGCACGACAGCCTCTTTTTTCAGACTAACACACACACAATACTATTTTTCCTCCGAAAGAGAGAGAGAGAGAGTTGGGCTCTAAATTCAGTGATACAGAGCTGGACTGCCAAAAAGTTTTGGGATGTGTGGATAAAAAAATGACTTTCTACTACCAGAGGGAGGTATTTTTACTAGTCTAGAAAATTTGAATGTGATCAACTAAATAAAGGCCTACAAGCAGGATAGTAGGAGCACATATAGTTAACAACAAGGGCACTCATTCATTTGCTCATTAATTCATTACTCAAAATATTATTATTTTCAAATTGTTTTGATTTTATTTTGAAAATCCTATTTAGGAAAATTTGAATTCCACAGAGAAGTCGTAAGGATGGTTCAGTGGACACCTGGATTCACCAGTTATTGCTATGGTGACATTTTAACTCTCTCTGTCAGTCAGAGTTCAGTGTGGAAAGCAGAACCACTGTGAGATTTACAGAAAGGGGGACTTATTATGGGATCAAGAACTTACTCAACTGAGGATGAAGTTAGAAAGTAAGGGTCTGGAAGACAGAGCTGGGGATCAGAGCTAAGACACTAACCAGCCTGAGCAGAAGAGGTATGGGCAGTGTGTGTGTCCCCTGGCTCCTGCTGCTCCTTTCCCATGTATTCTCCATGCCTTGTGAGCACAGACTTGCAGGGACCCACAGTGCGTGGGAGTTGAATGAGACTCAAAGCCAGCACAAGGTACATGTCTGTGTCTACAGCTGAGTAAGCAGGGGCTCTGAGAGCCTGAGAGGTCACTCTCTGTTGAACTAGAACTTAGTTCTGAAGCAGGAAGAAGGCAATGGTGTTCTAAGAAACCCATCACCCAAGGAACCCTCATCATACTCTTTCTTATTCAAGTTACTTCCCTGTATTAGCCAAACACACTGAAAATGATGGCATAGAAGGAAAAGGAAAGATATGGTAACTCATACGATCTTTTCCTTATCAGTAAGCTGAAGGTAGTGAGTATTGGAGATACCAAAATGTGAGAAAATCAAAGAAATTATATAAAACAACACAGTTTGTGCAGGTTTCTACTGTTTTGCTAATACTGACATATATATGCGTGTATAAGCTTCAAAATACATACTGTGTAATTCACCTATGAATTAAATGCTCTTGTATTTGCATACTATGAAGATGAACAATGAAATTTATGGTAAACATTTAGATTTCAAGTTTTCCTTTGCTTAGGGTGATATTAAATAGCAAATTAAAAAACACCATGACCAGTCAAGAGGAAGACCATGGAAGGTAGGAAAAGCTTTATTTTAGTACGTTTAATAGCACTTCTTTCCTGCTTTTGAACAAGAGGTCCCTTATTTGCCTTTTGAACTGTAACCTGCAAATAAAGTAGTCGCCATGGGGAAAGTCTAGGGAAGGCTGTAGCCTGTGTGTAGCTCTCTGCTTTGGATGTCTGGTGGACACCCTTGGGCCACCAGTCAGCAGGGCACTGGGCAGGAGAGAGCAAGGACAAGCCAGACCCCTCCTGCACCTCTGGGAGTAGAGGTGTCTCCTTGCATCTGACCCTGAAGGCCTTCAGAGAGTAATGGCTCCTGCTTTACTTCTGCCTTCCAAATCTTGGGCGTTGTTGCTTTCGGCCAACTCTAATCCAGAACCACACAGACTAGGGGATTCTGGGAAATGTAGTTTTAGCCTAACCAAGTGGCTAGAACAATACAGCCCACTCAGGCCACACACACATACAAACACAGTAATAATATGATGAGTTTGCTAATCCATTTGAAAGTAAATTGCTGATATTTGGACTCTGTTTCTCTTAAAACATGAGCCTAGCTACTCTAAGAAAAAGAACATTCTCCTACATAACTGCAATACATTTATCAAATGCAGGAAATCTCACACTGTTACAATACAATTATCTAATCTACACTCCATATCCAATTTCTCTAACTGGCCTGACAATGCCCTTTATGGCAATTTTTGTCTGATTCTGGATGAGATAGTGCATTGAGTTTTCATGTTTCCTGGCCTACCTTTTTGAGCACCCCTCCTTGCTCGGTAGAGATGACACAGTGAGACTCCCAAACTCACTGGAGTTTGATTTGGGAGGAGTGCGGGAAGCCCTTGCTATTCTGTACTGGGGGGCCAGGGGCAGGTGCTGCCTCTGGCTCTTCCTCTAGGTGGCCTCAAGCCTGGCTTCTTCCCTCATTCAGGTCTCTGCTCAAATGTCATCGTCCAGAGGCCTTCCCCAGGCACCCTACTTAAAATAACACCCTTCCCTGTCTTTTTCTGTCCCCCAACTCTGCTTTATTTTCCTTATTATCAGTGCTCATATGTTTATTAATTTGTCTGCCTCCCTCCAATATAATGGAAGCTCTGGGAGGATAGAGACTTATTCTGGTTCACTGCTGTGTCCTAAATCCCCAGAGCAGTGCCGGACACACAGGAGGGGCCCAATAAATACATGAATGAATGGAAGGAAGGAAGGAAAGAAGGAAGGAAGGAAGGAAGGAAGGAAGGAAGGAAGGAAGGAAGGAAGGACGGACAATGTAGCAGTCATCAAGGTCTCTGGCTTTGGGGTCAGACAGCCCTGAATGTGAGTTTTGTCTCTGCCACTCACTCTCCATGCGTGTCTGAACATGTTAGTTAAATCTCTTTATGCTAAAACACCAATACGAAAGAACCTTTGCACCCCAATGTTCATAGCAGCACAATTTACAATAGCTAGGTGCTGGAAGCAACCTAGATGCCCATCAGTAAATGAATGGATCAAAAAACTATGGTACATTTACACAATGGAATTCTATGCAGTGGAAAGAAAGAAGGATCTCCTATCCTTTGCAACAGCATGGATGAAGCTGGAAAGCATTATGCTAAGTGAAACAAGCCAGGCAGTGAAAGACAAATACCATATGATCTCACCTTTAACAAGAACCTAAACAACAAAACAAAGAAACAAGCAAAATATAGTCAAAGACACTGAAATAGAGGACAGGCTGACAGTGACTAGAGGGGAGAGAAGGGGGAATTTCAGGGGAGAATGGGGGGAAGGGTTTACAGGAACAAATTTAAAGGACACATGGACAAAAACTAGGGGGAGGGTGGTAATGGGAGGGAAGTGGGGAGGGTTGGGTGGGTGGGCTGGAATGGGAGTAAAAGGGAGAAAACTGTACTTGAACAATGGTTAAAATAAAAAAATTATATACATAAAAAAACAACTAAATACTATTACACATTTTTAAAAAACCTCTTTATGCCTCAACTTCCTCACAAAATTGTAGTTAAAGTGAAATGAGTCAAAACAAGGAAAGCACAAAGCACAGTCCCCAGCCCAAAATGAGCACGCAAAAAATAGCAAGTGTTATTACAGCAATAGTGCCTGAGATCTTCCCTTAGAAGGACCTTTTCAATCAGGGTTCATCTCCCACCCAGAGCCTTGTGTTTTGAAGGATTCTGTCTATCAAACTGTCACTTAATAATAATAATTCCCCCCCTTTTTATTAATCAGATGTGGCTGCTAATTAGAGCTCCTGAGGTAACCGGGGTGAAAGCACTGAGCTGTTGTCATTCCAGACAAAAACAAAGCAATGTGACATTTTGGGAACCCAGCTCACCCTGCCAGTGTGTAATTATGTGATTTCCTCTGGGCTCTGTGCATGTGAAAGACGAGGTTCCAGTTGCCCTATTGGTCTCTCCAGGGACTCTCACCGGTCGGGAGTCCCAGGTGGGGTCTGTATATCCATCAGCTCAGGAAATACTTGGTTGCAGACTTTGCATTTCTCCTCTTCAGAATCAATGCCATGTGGATTCCTTTGAGGAGCTAACTTCCTGCCAGGGTGGCCACAGCCCTGCCTGGATTGAGTTAATAGAAAAGATCACAAAAACAGCTCACAGTCTTGAGGCTCAAATTGTGCGCCCATCGCTCTTTTCTTGAGATAAACTCGCATCGGTGAAACTGCTGAGGCAGTCTGGAGGCCTGTGCGGTTTTCAGGGCTCGCACACCGAGAGCTAAGTTGTCTTCCATTTTTATTCCCCCCATGAGTGCTGGTGGTGAAAACTCCCCGACACTCTTTCCCAAACCAGGGCTCGTTATTTCCAAAATCATTTCCATTTTCACAGCCAAACATATCTTAATAACTGTGCTGATATTTCTTTGAATTTCACTGATGCTGGCCTTTTCTTTCCCCCTCCCCCACCCCCACCCTGTGTTTCTGGCTGTTTGTATGTATTTTATCTCTCCCCTGTCTGTCCTCACAAACCATCCCTTTCATGATCTTCTTGGAAACTTCTCTGGGTCACACCCCAGGCTCCCCACGCTGCTGTGGGGCTGTTTGGAGCAGCTGCCCAGCGGTGTTGGCAATGACAGCAGCCACAACATTGACAATGGGAATGAACATGTACTGAGGCTCCACTGGACAGGAAGGAGGTGCCAACCCCCCCCCCCCCCAGTGTTTTCTCATGACCCCTCACAACAGCCCACAGGGTGTAGATGATCCGCAGGTTAGTGGCCCAGCCCCACCTTCTCCGGCCTTTCCGTTTCCGTTTCTTCGCACACTGGCCAGTGATGTGTCTTCACTCTGACATCTAACACCTCTCGCCTGTGCCACAGACACAGTATTGCTTTTTATAATGGAAAATACATAGTGAAAGTGTATTTTTTTAAAGCACAAAGCCACATGAGCTTGCCAATGTGAAGGAGGACAGTTTACTGGCAAGATCATCTCATTACGATGCTCACACAGTTAGGCACTGTCCATATATTGCTTTGGGAGGAAAGTCTCCTTGCACTGAAACGTGCTCATGAGGATGTGTGGGGAGCCCCACCAGGACCAAAAACTCTAGTAGCTTCATCCAAGGAGAAACCAGGGTCTCCGGCACTGTGTTCACTGGAGGTTTCACCCAATGTTTTTAAGGGAATTTGTTGGTGTTTTCTTTGAGGTTTGGGTCAGTTGAGGTCTGAAAAGAAACAGACACCAAGAGAGAATTAAACGTGGGGTAGATTTGCTTGGGTGAAAGCCTTTAAATGACACAGGCGATAAAGGGCAGGGTCAGGCAGGGAGACACTCTGGCCACTGTGATGCCAGGCACCGGTGCAAGGGGAGGGGGGCGAGGGAGGCGGGGGGAGGAAGAGCCTCAGGCTCTAGGCCTCAGTGCTAGGACACTGTTAGCCAGATCGGTGGGAGAGTATGGGCTTGTTCCAACACTACAGTGGATCCCACAGCGCTGCAGTGGGCCTTTCACTCCCACAGCGCCCTCCAAATCACGGGAATACGGCAACGAGAAAAGGACACCCCATATCCTGCATGCCTTCCTCCCGCCCAGCACTTTTTCGTGGAATGTTGTTTACTCCCACCACCAATCTGCCCCCGGGTGGGGGTTAATATTTCCTTTTATAAATAAGTATCCTGAGCTCAGAGAGGGGATACAACTCCCCCAAACCCACACCGCTGTCATAGGACTGGACTCCACGGTGGCCTCCATGGGCAGAGACACACACACAGGGCACCAGGCAGAGTTCAGCCTGGAGGGAGACCAGGAAAATCCCAGGGTGTGGAATTTGGGGGCTTCTGCCTCTTTTCTGGGGAGCATCAGGCATTGTCCCCACCTTTTCTGGGGGCAACCTGGATGTAAGGGCCTACACTAACCCAGTGAGTCTGTGAGGAGAGTAGAAATGCAAGACAAGTTTGCAAGGACCATGCCAGGTAGTCCCAGGCCAGAGGCCCAGAGCACAAAAGGACCTTCACTGCCTCTTCAAAGCCATCCTTAAACCAGCAGTGCCCATGCGGACCCCAGAGGGGGCCGGAAAAAGAGCTGATCCCCAGGCTCCACCTCCACCATTCCAGTACAGAAAGTCTGGGCTGGGGCCCAGGGTTTGCCTTCTAAAAAGCAGCCAACCAAGAAACACTGTTTAAAACAATCCAGGAACTCAAATTGAGGAACATTTTACAAAACCACTGGCCTATGCTCTTGAAAAATGTCGAGGTTGTAAAAGGCAAAGATTGAAGAACGTTCAGATGAAGGTGACGTGGCAACTGAATGCAATGGATAATCTGAAATTAGATTCTAGGCCAGAAAAAAATTCATTTTCTTTTGTTGTAAAGGGCATTAGTGGGACAACAGATAGAATTTGAATAAAATGTGTAGATTAGATAATAACTTTGTATCAGTGTTAATCTGCTAATTTGGGTCAATGCACTGTGGCTGTGTAAGAGAATGTCTTTTAGAAAATGCATGCTGAAGTATCCGGGGGTAAGGAGACACCATGTCTATAATTTATTCTTAAATAATTGGGGAAAATTAATACACACATGCATGTGTGTGTGCAGAGTGATAAAGAGAAAGATGAAACAGGTGAATGTGAAGAAGTAACATTTGAGAAATCCAGGTGGATGGTATACAGACTATTTATGTTAATTCTGCAACATCTAAGTCTGAAATGATTTAAACACACAATCTGGGAAGAGCCTGGGTGTCACCGTCCTTTGATGAGAGCCCTACAGAGTGGTTGGGGTGGGGGTTCCTGCAGGGGTGAGGGAGGTGGGGAGAAACGCAGGCTCCGGTCTGGAGCAGGACTGCACCTCACTCAGCCACTCCTCTCCCTGCGGTGGCCCCTCTTCTAGAAAACTCCTCCTTCAGGTCTCAGCTGAGAAGGCACCTCCATGAAGCCTTTCAAAATCAACACGGTCCAGGCTGTGCTGGGTGTCCCCGGGCTCCCAGGGCTCCCTGTCACAGAGTTTGTCTCCCCCACTGGCCTATGGGCCCCTCGGGGCTGGCGAGGGTTGTGGACTATATATAATTCTTCTTTGTGGCCCCAGTTCTGGCATGATGTTTGCCACATGCCAATATTCAAAAGACATCTACTTTTGGTCTTCTGTTGCTGAGACTCAGCATTATACAGTATACAGCATACAGTATACAGTATACACTAGTCAACCAAGCCCGGCCTAACCCCTGTTTCGTTAGTTCCCATCAAACCCTACGGTAGGTCTGACTACTCTCACCTTACAGATGAAAATAGGATACTTAGAGAGAAATGAGTGACTTGCTTTAAAAAACACTTGCTGAATGAGTGCATGAATAAATGAATGAATAAGGCAGAAGGCACGGAGTGTTCTATGAGCAAGGGGCCAAAGGTGTGTGTTTTCAGGGTGGGAGTGGGACTCCAGACGCCAGGTTCCAGTTGAACCAAAGGAAACACATTCTCTAGTCAAGATTGTCCAACAACAGAACAAACTAACTGCCTTGGAAGTGTAGGAAGTGAACTCCCCATTCCTACAGGTGTTCAAGCAGAAGGCTCTGCCTTGACAGAGATGCAAGGATGATGAGAGGTGGCTGCACACCTGGGAGGGACCACTTCGATGATCCTCCTGGCAGCCAACGTTTTCTGAGCTGGTCCAGTGGGAGAAGGGACTTGGCTCTCTGAAGATAAGCATCTGCTCTCTTTTCCTCACTCTTACCAACCCCCACCTCAAGAATAACATTTTTCTGATGGCCGAGTCCTGGCCCATTAAAACACTAATTTTAAAAAATGGCCCTTTCACTTAGAGTACTTTTCAGCTGAAGCTTTGCAACAAAGCAATGGCCTCATTAGGCTTTATTTAAAGCCAGGAAGCGACCTCCAGTGAGACTGATAGTGGTCATGTGGGGCCTGCAGCTGTCCCCATCTGGGCTTGAGAGCCAACTGAGACGTTCAGATCGCATCTTCTCAGCCTCGGCCAGAACCTGGCTGCCAGCCTCCACCTCAGACCCCCACTAGCCCTAGCTCCTCACCTGGGGAGTTGCCCCTCCAAATACATTTCAACTCTGGCCTCTCCTTTTCCTCTCCCCAAACCAGGCCACCTCCATGGTTTACCCAGTGGCTGCAGTGTCCTCTTAGCTGGTTGCTGGCTTTTACTCTTGACCTTCTGACCCATTCTCCACACACAGCCAGAGAGTTCTTTCTAAAGCTGAAGGCAGGACCTGAGGCTTGCCTGCTGAAAACCCTCCAACAGACACCTGCTGTGCTGAGAATCAAATTCAGACTCCTCACTGTGCCCAGCAGAGTCCTATCTGACCTGGTCTCCCACCTTCGGCCACATCCAGCTGCCCTTTGTTCTCTGCCTATTCTCATCTCTGGCTTTGTCTGAGCCTGCCCTCTGCCCAGTGCTCCCTGCACCCCTGTCAGCCCTGCTTTGTGAACTCCTGCTCATACTCCCAGAAGCCCCTGGAGTGTTCTCTCCCACTAGAACCTTTCCCGAGCCAGGCCCCTCCCGTGCTCTGGAGGCCTCTGAACCTGCTTGGCTGAGCGCAGATGTGCTGTATTATCAACTCTTCCTCCTTCCCTTCCCCAGCCAGACTGTCGGTCCCAGGAGGACAGGGGCTGTTCTGCTCACATCATTTCCCTGGCACCAAACACGCGTGTCACATTGTCAAGCCCCGATAACCACATGCAGATTGAAATGGGTGGATGTATGAGACAGTAAGGATACCAAAAGGCGGATGAAACAGTTTTCCTGGCAGAAACAAACCAACAAATATAAACAAATAAATATAAGCACAAATGATTAAATGGGTGAATATATAAATGTAAATAAGTGATAGAACATTTCCTACAAAACGTTTAAAGCAGTGGTTCTCAACCCTGGCTACATGTTGGAACTACCTGAGGAGCTTTTAAAATATCCCTGCAGGCCTCATCTCTGAAGCCTAACTCAGAATCTTTAGTGGAGAGGCTCAGGCTTCAGCCTTTTTAGAGCCCCTGGTGATTCTAACGTGCAGCCAGTTCTCGGCACATGGTCCCTGGCCCAGCATCAGCAGCTTCACCAGGAAGCGTAGGTGTTTCTCAGATGGGGAGCGTAGTCACCACCTGTGTTTCTCAGACGGGGGCATGGTCACCACCTGACTCAGGAGTCTGGACTGGGTCCCAGTCACCTGGGTGTCTAACAGCCTCCCGGATGCTGCTGGTGTTGCTGGTTGGGGGTGACACTTGGAGGCCCAGGGCTCTCGAAGCGCTCTTTCCCTCTAGCCCTTTGCTGAGAAAAGAGAAGGATGGGAGGGGTGACAGGTAATGTTTGCTGGTCTGGGGCAGGGGGCTCCACAAGGATAGGACAGAGACTGCTCTACCAATTTTTCTCCTTTTTCTTTACTTTCCCATTTCTATAGATGAGGAATCTGAGGTCTGAGGACAATTAGTAATTCTCCCAAAGCCCAGAATCAAATCTTTTTATTTTATTTATTTGCCAAAAAAAAGATAACTTGATTTACTTTTCCATAACTAAACTTAAATATCTCAACACCCCGCCTCCGGCCTTTTTTTTTTTTCCTGGAAGGTAGAAACCTTACTCTTGTGAGTAAATTCCAGGGTTTTTTTTCCAGGCATTTTAAAGTTCATTTAATTCAGGATTTTCCCCACCTCATGCCTTACTCCTGTGAGGCATCTTTCTCCTTGAAGACTCACATGGCGCCACAGCATTACGGATGAGGGAGCAACTAGCACTACCCTGTCAGAGCAGGCTGCGCTGTAGCCCTTTCCATCTGATTCTCATGCGCCTCCATGCAGGTCGCTCATCCATCCATGCAGGACCCACAAGACCTCCATTCCTCGTGGGACGCCCGTCCTCCCGTGCCTGACCATCAGATCACGAGCACGCCTCCCAGCTCTCTCCTAACCAGCCTCTGTCTCCTAGAAACACAGATGCCTCAGTGCTAAGGGAGAATCTTGAGGCTGTCTTAGGCTCACTCTGAGGAATTAACTCCCAAAGCAGCCATTTGTAATTCCACCACATGTGAGCAGCAAACCCATTTGGTTTGTAGCCACCCAAGTGTCAGATGAAAACTAGACAAGAATCAAACCCTTTTAAAAACGTATGTAATGGAATATTTATTGAGCACTTGCTGTGCCAGGCACTGCTGTGAACTAGAGGGCAGGCACCTTAACTCAGCCCTACTCGCTTCCCCGTCGACACCAGCTCCCCAAGGTTGGAACCTTAGGGATGGAAGGCCCCTGGTGGGGGCTCAGCCCCAACTCATCGGGTACCAGGGGAAGTCAAGGGCTGGGCCAGGCTTCCTGTTTCCCTCATATCCAGTTGTAAGGAGCAGATCTATCCTGCTTCCTGAGCTCTCAGGGCCTGCCGAGACCCAAGGGGAACATAACCAAGAGCAAATGAGACAAGGCGGCGAAGTGGAGGCTCCTGGCTGGCAGCCCTCCAGGATGCTCCCTTCCTTGGGGGATGCTCGGGTTCTGCAAAGCCCATTTTCTGTCTGTCTAGGTGTTCTTTGGAGACACTGTGAAAGACCAGTTGGCTCTTGAACCAATTTTCCTCTTCTTCTGCAGTGAGAAACCTTGATATTGTTCAGATATCAGGCAGCCTTGGGCCACATCCAGCTGGCCAACTCCAACTTCTCTCTCGAGTCTTGGCTTTGGTGCCCACCTCCAGGAAAACTTCCTGGACTATCAGCGCCACAGTCTGAGACCCACCAAGCAAGTGGAGAGGCAGTGAACCCTCACCCGTGCCCGGCTCTCTGAGACGCAAGTCCTCCATTCAGTTCTCTCAGCAATCTCTGAAGGCAGGTGGGACAGGCCTTCTCAGGCCCACCTGACAGGTTAAGAAACTAAGGACCAGAGAGGACGTGAGGCTCCACAGAATCCCACAGTGTTCTTTCTGTCTGAAAACAGGCCCCAGATTATGCCTGAGGAATTTGATGACAATAGCAGCAAAGATAATATTTGCTGAGTTTTACTTGGCACTTATAAGAAAGGGCTCTAAAAGTTTTATTATGTGTATTAACTCATATAATATTCCCAACAACCCTATGAAGTAAGTATTATTATCATCCCAATTTATAGGTAAGAGACCAGATGTGCAAAGAGATGAGAAACCTGCTCTTTAAATTACCAAGTACACACCACCAAATACCCAAATACCCATATTTTCACCTAGTATCTAAAGCCACTAGAGAGATCTCCCTCATCCGCTAAATACACAAGACTTTAAAAAATCATATATGGCATTATCAGCAAGGATGCAGTGAAATGAATGCATTCATAGAAGTAGGACAGATGCCCAAATTGAAAATGGGATTCAAAATTATAAATACATAATATCATTAATATTATATCGCATAGTATTGTATTGTGTTGTATTTTAGTGTGTTGTGTTTTTTCTATTGTATGATATGTTATATTGTATTATGTTGTATTATATTGTTATATACCTGGAAGAAAATTACACACCTGGAAAGAAGACTTCCCAAGAATTACTCCGTGTGCAGCAGTGTTGGCTGCATTTGTTGAGTGGGGCTAGGCAGGGCACCCACTGATCTCCCTCCTCCCCGTCGCAGCCCCTGAGATAGCCACCACCGCGTGATTCCCATTCAGATGGGACCACTGAGGCACAGGAAACTAGGTCCCCCACCAAGGCAGGGCCCATTCGTCTCCAGAGCCCATACCTAAGCCCACACCCTCCACACTCTACTTCTCTATACAGTCTCTTGCTATAGCATTATGGGTAGATAGTAAATTTTTTTATTCTTTTAAAACTATTGTCCAAGCTTTTTACAATCAACATCTATCACCTACATAATCATGGGAGAAAGGCAATAAAATCAGTTGTTTATGCAAATTGTCCAGAAAGTTCCAAAAGGCTGTATACACCCAAGTGTTAGCAATGATTATCTCCAGCTGCCAGGAGCACTGGAGCATTCTGGACCCTTCATTTTACTCTATTTTGTCATTTTTCCATGGAAAGCAAGCACATGAGTTATTTAAAAATTGGGAAAGTTTGGCACCTGGGGTTTCCATGGGGTCCACAGTGGCTGGAGGGTGGGGATGGCACCTCCAGACCCCTGTCCGCCCTCTGCCTGCCAGTCTGGGGCACGGCTGCTCCCTCCCGCAGGAAAGCACGGAGCCGACACCAGATTGTGTCTCTCCTGTTCCCTCCCAAGAGAGCCGTATCCTTGCTCATCTGGAACTTTCAATTAATCAGGCACCAGGCTCCAGTTCAGAGGCTGAGCAAATGTTCTGAGAAGGAAAAGAAAAACCAGCCCAACAACTCCGGGAGGACAATTCCTGTTAATTAAAGTGAGGATCAGGGAGGCTCTAAAACCCTCTCTGATGAAACGAAAGGCTGGCCAGGGAGTTGTCCTTGAGACAGAAGAGCCAGGTAAGGCAGTGCAGGCAGGGGTGATGCCAGAGGGAGCAGGGTAGAGGTGAAGGGGGAGCTTCCTAGTTGCATTGGAGAAGGGCGCTGACCTCAAATGGCTCCAGCTATGAATCCCAGGGCCCCCTTAGAGGGCCCACCCCCAGAGATGGGGTTATCACCAGCACTATTAGGAGTGCAGGAAAGGCAGGGAGGGTGTATGTGTAAACCTTGCTGAGAGCAGGGGCTCTGGGCTTGGCCCAGGGAGAGCTCTGAGTCTCCAGGCTCCCATTCCTTATTCCATCTCCCATTCCCTCCTGCTCCACTCAAGGATCCAGCCTGGCCTCTCCAGTTTTCTGCTCACCATTGTCGCTTCTCTTGGGTACACTTCCCAGAGACCTGGCCCCAGAGATGGATGAGGGTAGAAGACAGTGGTGGCAGTGATGCGGACTGCTACAGTCATTGTAACCATCACTTTCTGAATACAATTCTGACCCTAGGGTGCATAATAAGAGCACAGAGTCTGAAACATAGCCTCTCTGGGTCTCAGTTTCCTCATCTGTAAAATAGGAGTAATACTGAGGCCTATCTCACAAGACTATAGTGAGAATTAAATTAGTAAATATGTCTAAAGTATAAAAACCGTTCCTGGTACATGGCCTACAGTCAATAAATGTTAGCTGTTATCAAGACACTTTGCGCTTATCTGCACAGGCGAACGCATGGATCCATGCCAATGTCCCACGGGGTGGTCGCTTGCATGATCCCTCCTGACGACCGACGCAGATGCAGAGGCACAGGTCACACTGCTCACCTAGTATGGAGAGGAGCGGGTGCTATGGCTCCGCAACCCACATGTTTGGCCATCATCTTATTCTGTTTCTCAGTGTGGATGTGTAGATGTGAAAATGTAGGCATGGATAGTATGTTGTAGCAACTTTCTAAAAGATGATGTATATTAAGGAAGCGCTTGTCAGAGTTGAAAGGGCAGGCGGCTGCAGGGTCAGGCAGGCTTTTGGTTGAGCCTCCATGTGGGTGGCTGCTTCTAGGAGCATGCCTGTGGGCAAGCCATCGGGCCTTCACTGCTGACTCTGTGAAACGGGGTCCCCACCCCTTCCCAGGTCTGCAGTGGAGTAAGAGGCAGTTCATGGCCATCCCTGCTAGGGGTTGTGAGATGAGGGTAGGGAGGCGAGGGGCACTGGGAGGAGGACCTGTCGATCCCCTGTGGGTCCTGGACCCCTGTCCCTGGAGGAGGCTCCTCCTCCCTCCTCCACTCCCTGCCCCTCACAGCAGCCCAGAGCCAACGGAGCGGAGCGGCCAGAGGCAGACCCTCCGAACCACACAGCCACTGTTTAATCGGGAGTGATGAAGCGTGAAGCCTTCAGGGCATCAGACCCCAGCAGGAGCACAGCAGGTAAAGGAGCAGGAAGGGGGGCCTTGCTGAGGCAGCTAGGGATGGGAGGGCTGAGTGGGAACACCTATCACGCGGGGCCATCTCAGTTCTGTCACTCCCACTGGAGCCTGGACAACCACAATGGCTCCTGCCTGGTCCCCTCCTCCAGTCCTGCTACCTCAAATCCACCCTCCACACTGCAGCAGAGAGACCCGTCTAAAACGCACATCTCATCTGATCTGTCACCATACCCTAAAACCCCCCCATGGCTCCCGTCACTCTCTGCATGACATCCAAACTCTTTGTCATGACCCTGAAGCCCCTGTCCATCAGTGCAGGACTGGTGTCCCTCCCCCATCCTTTCTGGACACTGCCCTCCCCAACTTCAGTCGCTCAGCTCTGACCTTGCTAAACATTTCTTCGTGCCCTGTGCTTTCACCTCCGCATTTGACCATGCAGTTTCCTCTGCAAGGAGCTCCCTTCCTGCTCCCCTGCCCCCACCAAAACTGCTACACCTCATGCATGGCTTCCTTGAAGAAAGCCTCCCCAACACTCCCCAGACTCCAGACTGAGTTAGCTGTCCCTGCTGAGGGTTTCCATAACCTCCTAAGCTTTCTTTTTTTTTTTTAATTTATCATACTCTGATGTAATTACTTAAAGGTGTGTTTCTTCTTTTGAATTGAGGGAATTCCTTAAGGATAAGAACCAAGTTGGAGTTGCTTGTCATTGAAATTCTGGTGCCTGGGACAGAGCAGATGCTAAACAGTCAGATAGATGGATGGGTGAAGACACAAGCAGGTGAGTGGAGAGAGGAAATGATATATTGGTGGGCAAGTAATAGGAAAATAGATTAATAGCTAACTAGTGGGTGAGTGGGTGAATGGCTGGGTACGTGAGTGACTAGAAGGCTAGTGGACACACAGACAGACAGATGGAAGGATGCCGGTCCCTCCTCCAGCATTAAGGGAGAAAGGCTTCAGTCTTGGGCTTCAAGGTTTGGAAGGCCCCTGTGCTTGGTCACAACGATGGTAACATATTCTTAAATCAAATTTTTTTTAAATTGAGGTGAAATTCACATAACATAAAAGTAACAATTTTAAAGTAAATAATTTGGTGGCATTTAGTCCATTCACAATGTTATGCAACTATCACCAATATCTAGTTCCAAAATAGTTCATCACCCCCCAGACAAAACCCTGTTAAGCAGTTTTTCTCCATCTGCCCCTTCCCTAGCCGCTGGCAGTCACTAACCTACTTTCCATCCCCGAAATGTACCTTTTCAGGACATTTAATATAAATGGAATCATATAGTATGTGACTTCTTGTGTCTGGCTTCTTAAACTGGGCTTCTTGTGGGCAACAGTAGACTATTTCCTGAGGTCAGAGAGGAATCTGTAATGTGGGAACATAGCAGCTCTGCTTGGCCGCTCCTGCCCGGAAGGCAGACGAGCTCGTGGGAAGCAGCTGGACGAGGGGACGTGCTGACCTCTTGGGGTTTGCCAAGCACCTGGTGTAGAGTTTGGCCGTAGTGAGAACTTCGTAAGCAGTAGTGAGAACTTTGTAAGCAGTAGTGAGAACATATTAAATAAGAACTGAATTGACCTTTCATGAATGGAGTGAGGAGGAATAAATGTTCCCCTCACCACCTGGCTCTATACCTCTCGCCTCTGTTAGTAGTAAACACAGTAAATGCCAACAAACATGGAGTGCTTGCTGTGTGCCAGAAGCTTCAGCACTCTTTTCACTTACTCTTCCCCACAGCCCTGCCAAGGGTTTATAAGAAGACCCATTTTACAGATGCTGAAGTAGAGGTTCAGAGAGGTGAGGAGGCTCACTGAACGACACACAGCAGAAAAGTGATTGTGCTGAGCTTGAGCCCATGTGTGGCCCGGTGCCCTGAAGGACAAGGCCCTGTATCCCTCCCACAGGAACTTTCTTCTTAATCACTTCCTGATGCCCCTGCAACACCAGACAGGCTCCCTTTTCTCCAAGCATCTCTCTTGAGCATCTCTCTCTGCTCCCATCCACGGGCCCTGGCCTGCTGGCTCAGGCAAAGGCCACTCAATAGCACAAGGCTGCCACCTGGTATCTGCGAGGGATACAGCAGTTACGGAGGGAAATACAGACAGCAGCCTGAGAACTCCTGCTCAGGGCGGGAGCAGCTCCTCACCTCACAGCTCTGAGAGGATTGTGCAGGGTACTGAGCCCAGGGTACTGGGCTCTTCCTCTGTGTGTGTCCCTGTGTTAGGTGCCTTACCTGCATTGATCTCATTTGATTGTCACTTTAGTACTATAAAAACTACTCTCTATGCATGTAGTGGAAGCTCAAGAAATACATGTGGCAAAAAGATACATACTGTATGATTCCACTTATATGAGGTCCCTAAAGTAGTCACATCATAGAGACAGAAAGTAGGATGGTGGTTGCCAAGGCCTGGACAAAGGGGGTGAATGGGAGATTACTGTTTAGTGGGTACAGAGTTCCATTTGGGAAGACGAAAAGTCCTGGAGATGGATGGTGTGATGGTTGCACAACAATGTGGATACACTTAAAAATGGTAAAAATTGTAAATTTATGTTATATATATTTTATCACAGTAAAAGAAGAAATAGATGTGAGTGAGTCAACTAAGAAATGAGCAAATGAATAAATGCATAAGTGAATAAATCATGATAATGGTCATGATAATGGTTCTTGCATGCTTAGTGTGTGTCATCATTGTACAAAGTGTGTTTGAACTCAAATATGTTTTCTAAGCCCTGTGATGTGCCCAGCACAGGGGAGGTCCTTGGGCATATAGAAAGTGCAAAGTCCCTGCCGCGATGGAGCTAACATTTTGTGGAAAAGATAGTCAAGAAATAATATTAAAGTGTCAGGTGGTGACATATGCTATAAAGAAAAATTAAGCAAAGTAATAGAATGAAGCATGGCTGGGAGGGAGATGGGGCAAGCTCTTTTAGACGGGCAATCACTGGGGAAGGCCTCTCTGAGGATGGGTGTTTGCGCCATCCTGGCTTGATCCTCACCATACCTGAGGCAGGTTCTAAGAGTGTCTCCGTTTTACAGATGAAGCATCTGAGGCTCAGGGGTGTTGTTCGGGATCGCACAGCTAGAAAGTAGTTCAGCCAGTAGTGAAATCCAGGTCTGTTGGGTCCAAGTGCTGGGGCTCTTACTCGAGTTGTGAGTAAGTGGAGGAATGGTGGAGTCGCTCAGCTCACGCCCCGAAGGCACATACTTCAACTCTTGGAGGGCCTCAAGGCTCAGTCCCAGAGGGTGAGCCTTACAGGCAGCGCCAAGAAATGCAGGATTCGTGTGTCCGGTAGGTGGCGCTGCTGCCCGCCCAAGCTGCCCCAGCAGGACAAACCCGAGCCCTAGCCTCTTACAGATCAGTCTATGCCAGGCTTCCAAGAGGGCCCTGGGCAGTAGGACCCGCCTGAAGTGCAACTAGCTCACTGGGCACTTCGAAAAAAGATGAAAAGCCTCCACAGTATTGCTATCGCCCTGCCTATGAGACAGGCCAGCTTTAGGACATCAGCCCTGTGAGTCACTTACTACTATGCCACCTCAGGTCAGATGCCAAGTCTCAGCTTTCTTCTCTGCTGATGGAGTTGACAATCCCTTCTTCACTCTTCCCAGTGTTGTGGGAATATTTGAGGAGTTCATGTATTCACTCATTCAAATGAATTTTCCAAAACCTCCTATGTACCTGGACTGGGAATTCAGCAAGAATCAATGCCTACAAAAATCTCTGCCCTTGGAGAAACTCCATTCTTGTGGGGAGATAGAGAGTAAACAAAAGAAATTAGGTATGTGTTCAATCAGGCAAAGCTGATAAGCAAAAAATAGTAATACAGAAGAGAAGGCAGTTGGGGAGTCTGTCATCAGAGGGATGAACATTTAGATAAACTTAGATGTCAAGGAACACCTTGCTGAAAAAATGATGCTTGAGCACAGGAGGTGAGATAGCAAACCATAAGTAACAAAGAATAGCATTCTAGGCAGAAAGGCCCTGCCGTGGGAGTGTGCTTGGTGTGCTTCAGGAATACCAGGAAGGCTGGTGGAATGGCGAGGAGTAAGAGCTGGGAGGAGAGTGGTAGGAGAGGAGGTCAGAGCAGGGACCCAGCCGATGCAGGGTTTTCCAGGTCACAGTGGGAGGGGTGAGGTTTTCACTCTGAATGAGATGGGAAGCCAAGAAAGTTCTCAACAATGGGGTGCCATGAATCTTACATAGTAACACGGTCCTTCTAGCTATTCTATAAGGAAGGAGACTAGCACATAGTTGATGGTTAATAACTGATAGCTTTTTATACCAGCCAGGATAGCCTAGGTTATGCTGGGTAACAAGAAACTCCACATCCCAGTGGCTCAAAGCAACCAAGAATCATTTCTGGCTCACATTACATGTCCAACGAAGGACTGGTTCAGGTGGGGGGGAGGGGCTCTCTGCTTAGAGATCCAGTTGATTAAGGTACCACCAATTTATTTATTTTTTTCTTTTTTTAATATATTTTATTGATTATGGTATTACAGTTGTCCCATTTCAATTTATTTTTTTTAAGATTTTGAGACAAGATAGTAAGAAGGTAGGAAAATCCCATGGCAAATGGAATAGGGAAAATGAGATAGTCGAACACAATGGCCAAGCAATTCATAGCCAGATACCAGAGGTTACCACCCCAGAGATAACATCCAGGCCTCAGTTATGTTTCAGCTCCAGGCCCAGAAAAGCAGCAAAATCAGGTGGGCAAGGACAGAACTAACTGCAGTGACTAAAGACCCCCTGCCCTGGTGATGACCAGTCGGAGGAGACCACGACCCTGAAAGGGCACACCTGGAGAACCCTCCCCTGAGACTCCCCCTAAGAATCCAGCCTGCAAGAAAGACGTAAAAGCCTCAAGACAAATGACCCAGTGGGTTCCCTGTCTCTGAGAGCAGCTGACATGGTTTTCTTTTTCCTTCTTCTTCCCCCGCTGCTTTCCCCACTAGAGTTTAGCCACGAGTCTCCTAAACTCTAAGGCAATGGGCATCTGGCAGCTTGTCCCAGGCCAATCCCCTGAACCTGTCCCCAAGGTCCCTTTTCTCTGACTTCCCTGTGAGCTAAGGCAGCCCAGCCCAGGCTCTCCTGTTGCTTCTTCTATGCTAAGCCTTTCTCAAGATTCTCAGCAGGCCTGCTCTCTCCCTTCAAGACATATTAATAAAACTCTTACTCACCCACTTTCGTCTTACTGATCTGTAATTCTTTACTGCATCAGTGAGAACCAAGCTTCCAGTAACAATTTTATTTATTTATTTTTAGAGACAAGGGAAGGAAGGGAGAGAAACATCAACATGAGAAACAAACATTGATCAATTGCCTCTCACATGCACCCTGACCAAGAAACAAACCCACAACCCAGGCATGTGCCCTGACTGGGAATCAGTCAGTGACCTTTTGCTCTGCGGGTGACTCCCAACCAACAGCCAGGGCAAGTGCCACCAATTTATGATCCTGATGCTTTAACATAGAGTTCAGGGTTCATCAAGCCCAGGGAAGAGAAGGGTGAAAAGTTGAGCAGCAGCAGTAGCCACTAGATGCTTCTGATTAGAAATAACACAAGTCACTGCCTCTCACAGAATTAGTCACAGACCTATGCCCAGCTTCAAGGGCATATGTTTTAGTTGAGGTTCTCCAGAGAAATAGAACCAATAGGAGATATATAGATAATCTGTATCTGTCTATCTAAATCTATACCTATATCTATGTCTCTCTATATAAAGAGATTTATAGGAATTGGCTCATGCTATTATGGAGGCTGAGAAGTCCCACAACCTGCCATCTGCAAGCTGGAGACTCGGGAGACCGGGTAGTGTAGCTGTAGTCTGAGTCCCGAGACCCGAGAACCAGGAGATGGTGTAAGTCCCAGTCAAGCAGCAGAAAGAGAATTCTCTCTTCCCTGCCTTTTTGTTCCATTCAAACCCCTAACAGATTAGATGATGCCCACCTGTATTGGGAAGGGCAATCTTCATTATTCAGTTAACAAATTCAAATGCTAATCTCTTCCAGAAACACCCTCACAGACACACCCAGAAATAGTGTTTAGTCATGCCCTGGCTGGTGGGGCATAATCCTGCAAAGCGAAAGGTCCCAATTTGATTCCTGGTCTAGGCACAGGCCTGGGTTGCGGCTGGGTCCCCAGCTAGGGGTGTGCAAAAAGCAACCATTTGATGATTCTCTACCACATTATGTTTCTCTCCTTCTTTCTTTCTCCCTTCCCCTCTTTCTAAAAAATAAATAAAATCTTTTTAAAAATAAAAATAAAATAGTGTTTAGTCAGACATTTAGGCACCCCATGATCTTGTCAAGTTTATACATAAATTAGCCATCACAAAGGGGGCAGGGAAGTATGAGCCTCCAGATGCTCAGAACTGGGGAAATGGAATTAGCAATGGCACTACACTACTATTATTACAATTTCCACAATGAACCTCTATTACTGGCTTAATTTTTATTTAATTGTTAAATTATAAAAACTGCCCCTTCCTTTTGGAGGACTAGGTAACTACCTCCACTCCCAGGGCAAGAGTCTGTGCTGAAATCAGGTGGGGACCCTTATGAAGAGGCAAATCAAGGGTCCCTATTTTAGTACATAGCTTCTCTATCCACTCAGCTTCCCACATCAGGAGCCCGGCCTTAACAGCGAACTCTTCCCAATGTCCCCTCCCATGTCCAATCATCACTTCCTAGTTCTTTTACCTCCTAAAACATTTCTCCAGTGTACCTTTCTCTCTCAACCCCAACCACAGACTACTACCTGGCTCCAGTTACCACTATCACTCACCACACAGCAGCCACAGTCTCCCATTGGTCTCTCCCTCCCCTAGTTTTGCTGGTATGGTCTCTCTAAATGTCCACTCTGATCGGGTCACGTCCTGCTTGCTCTCCAGTGGCTCCGGACAACGTCGTAGTAAAATCCAAGCACTTTCTCTGGCCTTCAAGGTCCTCTGGGATCCAGCCTTCTCCTCCTCTCTGTTAGGGTGGTCGGTGATATGGGCTAAGAAAAAATTCACAAAGAGAAGAAAGTGCAGAGAGTAAAGGGTGTTTATGTTTACTCCCATGGAAAGGAAAGGGCTAGGTAAGGAGATATGCACCAGCACCAGCACCAGCACTGAGGGGTCAGGGTTGTGAGTTTTTACCGGGTGGTGGGGTGGTTGAAGAACAGGATGTTTCAGTTAGGCTGCAGCTCGTTTTGATGTTATCTTTGGTGCAGGGTCTGCTGGTCATTGTGGTCTGGTGTGTCGTGTTCCATCTCCCAGAGCCTCTGAGCCTTCAGGGCACTTCCAGTAATTTTCTAGTCCTGAGGATAAAGGCTCATGAAACAATGAGGGTCACTCATGCTTCATGGGATCCAGCCAGCTCTGGGAAAGATGGCCTGAGAAAGTGGCTTTTGTCCTGTTACTCTCCAGTCTCCTCTCCCACCATTTCTAGCTGCACAGGCTCGCTGGTCATCTGGCTCTTCTCTCTGCTTTTTCATGCCTCTGTGCTTTTACACGTGCAGTTCCCTCTCCCTGTGATCCTTTATTCTTCAGTGGAGAAACACCTGTTCATGGTTTAAGACCTGGCTCCAAAGTCACCTTCTGTGCGAAACTTCCCTGATGTCACCCTGGCAGAGGGATTGAGCTCTGTGAGCACCTCCAGCACATACCCAGTCTAGCACAGGCACGCAGCATTTACATTTTCTATGCTTCCCCCACCAAAAAAAAAAAAAACATTTTTCATTGAAATCCATTGTCCACACTCAAACACACACTACATACAAAAGTTTCCCAAACACTGATTTACCATGCTACCTGCTATGCGATACACACTAATATTTCCCATTATAGTCTGTTCTGTTTCATTTTCTAAAACATGCTAGTCAACACATTAAATCATGTTGCTGTTGTCTGAAATACACTGCCCTGGAACCTGCTGCAGGGCTGCAGGGATTGGGTTCTTAATTAGCTTCCCTCTCCCTGAGCTTAAGGCATTAATAAATGTGTGCTTAAATAAATAAGCAAATAAATGAGGAAATGGATGTTTAAGTATGAGTGGGTGAATGAATAATTGAATGAGTGAGCAATTGAACTGATAAGCGGTAAGTGAGTGAATGAATGAGTAGATGAACAAGTGAAATGATTGTTATGTTGTGGGGACCAGCAGCATAAATCAGTGGGCTACCCCAGGGTGCAGGGTTCCTCCGGGTATGGTCTCTGGGGAACATATTAAAAATGCAGGTGCCAGGTGCCCACCTCAGACCTCCTTGCTGGGGTGAGACACGGGAGTCTGAATTTCTGAAAGCTGCCAGGGTGATTTTGAGGATGGCTAAGGCTAAAGATACTGCTCCAGCACCCAGCTGAACTGCTGCTGGAGGGGGCATGATGGAAGGAGGAGAGCAGAAGCTATGAAGATAGGTAACAGCCTCCCTGGATCCTTCCCTGACCCACTTAGGAAGGGAAGGGACTTCCAGTGAGCCTACTCCTCCACTCCGCTCCCCACTCCAGGCCTAGCAGTGAGGGGGCGGCAGAACCCCTTTCAGCACTGCTGACATTTGAGCAGGAGGCAGTGGTTGTTGCCATGGCAGCACATTAAGAGATGCAGAGCCACCTCCAGTTTCAGCATCTGGAGAGGGTCAAGCCTTTGGAACATGGAGTGGGAAGCAAAATCACTCCCCTAGCATCTCTGTAACTAACAAAACCCTTTCACAAGGATTACCTGAAAGAGAACCAGGAAGTGGTGTCCCCATTTTACAGATCAGAAAAGGACTGGAGTCATTTGCCAAGCCAGCCAGTGGCAGAGCTGGTGTCTGAATCAGCGTTCCTGATTTCAAAGCCTGTGCTCATGCTCTTCTAATAGTGGCATGTGTTGGGGACGTGACAGGCAAAGACAGGCTCTAGAATCCAGCTGGCACTGGGGTTCAGTGGGTGGCACGTGCATTGACTTGGCACTATCCTCAGCCCACTGTACTTGGCACCCATTCAGGAAAGCTCACATTGCACAGACACACTAGCAGAGAATCTTCCAGAATGTGCCCATGCATGCATAAATATAGCTCATGTAAACACACTCAGAGAAAGTGCACACACACAGCAGTCTCACACAAACACATACCTATGCCTGAACACACTCACATTACATACAGATAGACATACACCAGCAGACACATAGGCAAGCACACGCCTATATATACACAGAAACAGACATAGAATTGACTGCCTTAGTGGTGCTGAGTCATCATCTCTCCATGTATCCGCTTCTTCTGAAATGAGGCCTTGCAGTTCCCTTCTAGGGGGGTGGGGTTCTTTTCCTACCCATTGAATCTGGGTTCGGCTATGGACTTGCTCTGGCCAATGGAATGTTAGCAGCAGATGTGACACAAGTAGAGCCTTGAAGAAGTGCTTGTGTGGTTCTCTTCTCTCTCTCGATCATTGCCTTTCCTGTGAAAACATGCCTACAATGTCAGAGGATGACACATGTGGAGTAGGGTCAGGTCACCCCATTTGTCCCAGCTGAAGCCACCCGAGATCAGACAACCCATGGTGAACCATCACAATGGGAGACTAGCTAAAACTAGAACTGTCACCTTTCACCTATGAGCCAAATAAATATTTTTGGTTCTGTTCCACTGAAGTTTTCTGGTTATTTGTTACACAGCATTACTGTGCCAATAGAGAACTGATACACACATACACCAAAGAGAATCTATCGTGACATGCATTGGACTCATAAAGGCACTGCGAGGAGATCCTGGCACTGTGTTCCCCTGGTCATATGATTTTATAACATTTTCAAAAATAATATTCTTTTTAAAATAAGAGTTTGAGAAATAACTCACATACCACAAAACTCACTCAAAGTATGTAATTCTGTGGATTTTTTTAGCATATTCACAGAGTTGTACAACCATTACGACTATCTTATCCCAGAAAAAGAAACCCCAGAGCCATTAGCTGTCACTCCCATTCCACTCCCTCCATCCTCTGGTAAAGACTAACTTACTTTCTCTATGGATTTGCCTATTCTGGGCATTTCACATAAATGGAATCCTACAATATGTGGCCTTTTGTGTGTCTGGCTCATTTCATTCAGCATAATGTGTTCAAGGTTCATCCACGTTATAGTATGTATCAATACTTCATTCTTTTTGTGACCAAATAATATCCCATTGCATGGATTTGCCACATTTGCTTTAACCGTTCATCAGATAATGGACATTAGGAGGAAAGCAATACATTATAACTACAATTTGTTAAGACTGTTAGCTCTCACTTCCCTTTCTTCACCCTTACCCTCATGACAGGTAGCATTTGGGGGACATTGAGTTGGAGCACATTTGGTCTGGGACTATTGAGGTATATGCATGTGGTTCATTGTCTCTTCCATCGACAGTTTATTATTTGCCATGTTGGCATAGCAATGGCTTTTGCTATAGTGCTGCTGCCCAGTGACAAGGCTCCCTGCGTTAAGGGAGGCCTGAGGTTGTGCTGAAATATCTCAGTGTGTGCTCTGGTGCCTAGCATTCCAAAAATATGTAGGTAATAGAAGAGAACAAGAAAGGAAATGCACAGAGCCAGAAATTAGTTTTGGATATGGAAAAGGTAAATTCTTCTAATCATCAGATATGTGGTACTAAAATTGTATTCATTTCTCATGACCACCTAGTCAAAACTCTTTTTCCTATTTGGGTGTACACTTGATAAAGCAGCATACACCATTTCAGATACAGGCACATATATTTCTCTTCTTTTGTGTTAGGAAACATACAAAATAGAGTTAATCAGAGTTCCTGCATCTACAGGGCCCAAACCCAAAGCTGTGTTCAGCAACAGATATGTGCTTAAAGTCACATGTTTTATGTATCCTAACTCTTAATAAAAACAAATTTCAATCAGCCGTTCCAGATAAAATGCTGGCTTAGCTTACTTTTCTCTCTGTAGAAAATATTATAAAAATCATGGATGTATGAAGAGACTATCAAAGAATATACAGCAAAAAAGGTAGGAAATGCATTTCAGATGCTATCAGAGAGTTAATGAATATACATGTGATTTTTCTAGATTTTGCAAAGTTTTGGGTATTTGTCAGTTTTGTTAAAATTTGTAATATTGTGATCTTTTTAAATTCTAAATACATAGACACATGTGTACCTGAATTTGTACTGATTATTTTGAATTTTTTGTCTAAAAGAGAGTTCCCCCAAACTGTACAAATTTAACTCCCCCCAAAACCTGATCCATTCCTGATAAACACCAGTGCATGGGACCCTGTGTATGTATGCACATGTGTGTACATCTGCATATCAACATGCCTGCATGCACCCAGAGGGGGAAGTGGGGATCACAGCTCTGTCCTTGGGAGGCATGACACCTTAGTCACAAATTTGATACCACCCTTCAGAAACCCCAGGACCACTCAGAGGCACTTCCCAGCACTGGCTCACCTTTGACAAACAGCACAATTACTTCTGCTGACAGTGTGGCTCTGCCTGCTCTGGCAATCAGCTAATTGGTACAGCTCTAGCAAGGCACTCAGGCAGCTTCACACTTAATTCAACCTCTCTCTCAAATAACACCAACCCAAAAGGAGCATTAAGATGGATGGGGTTAGGAAAACTCAGGGAGGGGCAGGGCGGGCATCCCTGGAGACAAGCTGAAGCCGGCAGGCACTCCTCAGCTCCACTCCTCCACAGCCCCAGTCAGTGCCTTTGTTGTTCCCTGTGCTTTGTCCCTGCACTCATTCTATGTTTCCTGAGTGCCAACATCATGCTAGGCCCAGAGAGCAAGCTTATGTTCTGAAAGGGGAGACAGAATTAACACAAGCACAGTTGTGGGCACATGAAAAACAACCAAAAAATTGTTAATAAACAAATGAGTGGTCAGTTGAACAAACACAGTGTTTCAA
Source organism: Phyllostomus hastatus (assembly GCF_019186645.2). NCBI lineage: Eukaryota > Metazoa > Chordata > Mammalia > Chiroptera > Phyllostomidae > Phyllostomus > Phyllostomus hastatus. The sequence goes on along the minus strand of NW_025333643.1, from coordinate 4,173,032 downwards.
GATGAAGCCTGGTTCCACCAGCAGCAAACAAACACATTTTTCTAAAGGTAAGCATGCTGGGAAAGAGGTCTCCGGACTGAGCAGCTACAACCTCTCGGCAGAGAGAGGTCCAATTGGGAGGCAGGATTGCCTTTGCCAGAACAAAAGGCAGCAACAAATGATTTAATTTAAAAGTGGGCAGAGGTTCCAACTGTTGCACGTGGGTCACCGGCCAGCAGTGACCACGGAACGCTGTGGATGGCTCGACGATAAACACGCGAGAAAAAACAACACATGCACAGAAACAGACTAGTTTCTGTGGGGAAGTAGGGACGAAATGGCCACCCCCCCTAGTGGGGAGAGCGCTGATTTACCGTCCATACCTGCTTTTATTAGGCTCATTTTGCATAATAATTCAGGTAAAGTACAGTACTCATTAGGGGAAGTAAGGAACTATAGAAAACAAAGAACTCTGCCGGTCTATTGAGTTGGGGGTCAAAGAGCTGTAAGACTGAGGAACAAACTAACTTCCTCCTAAGACCCTTCTCATTCAACTGAGAGCATTCTAAACAAAGAAGGTTTCACAGTAATTTACATATTCTTTCTTAGGCCTGATCACCCTGGGGAATCCGCACCACCCTGTCATTGTTTCAGGCTTAGGTGGAGCAAGGGAACTAAGGCAACCAAGAGATAAGGAGATTTTCTCCCAGACGCTGAGAACTCAGGCTATGTCAAAGCCGAGGAGCGAGGGTCCATCACCCCCTTTTGCTGCAGCCCCCCAAGTCCTTCTTTTGGGGGGGCCTCCCAAAGTGATCGTGCCTGGCTTAGGTCGTTCCCCCCGTGGGGAATCTTACCCGTCTTTGGCTAACCAACCAAGCTTTTTGGGGTTCAGTTATGAATAAAGCAGCAGAAGCAGCATTCCTGCCAGGGAGATAAGCTTTTGTCTCCTTGCTGGCTTACAGTTCCAAGGGCGTTCCCTTAGCTTTAGCTAGGCGGGGGTTTCAGCTTCTGATACCAGTCAGGGCGGTTCCCAACATCCAACCAGACATTTTTTCCAAAGAAGACATATAGAGGGCCAACAGGTACATGGAAATGTGCTCGGCATCACTAATCATCAGGAAATGCCAATCAAAACCATGATGTGATAGCATCTCACACTTCTTAGAGTGGCTATTATCAAAAAGACAGTAAGTTAAAGTGCTGGCAAGGATGTAGAGAAAAAGGAACCCTTGTGCACTGTTGGTGGGAATGTAAATTGGTGCAGCCACTGTGGAAAACTGCAGAGGTGCTTCAAACATTAAAAATGGAATATCTTATGATCCAGCCATTTTTCTTCTGGGTACTTATCCTAAAAACATGAAAATACTAACTTGGAAAGATATCTGCACACCCACGTTCATAGGGCATTATTTGCAATAGCCAAGATATGGCAGCAACCTAAGTGTCCATCAGTGGATGAATAGATAAGAAAAAGTGATTTGCACACATATATAATTATATATACATATCTATTTAATGGATTATTATTCAGCTGTAAAAACGAAGGAAATCTGCTACTTGCAACAATATAGATGGACATCGAGAGCATCACGCTGAGTGAAATTAGACAGAAAAAGACAAACACTGTATGATCTCACTTACATGTGGAATCTAAAACCAACGACAACAACAAAAATGAGCTCACAGATACAGAGGACAACAGAATGCTGGCTGCCCCAGGTGGTGGGTGGAGGGTGGGAGAAATGAGTGATGGGGGTCAACAGGTATAAGCTTCCAGTTATAAAATAAGTAAATCCTGGGGATGAAAGGTACAGCATGGTGACTATAATTCGTAATACTGTGTTGTATAATTGAAAGTTGCTGAGAGAATGTATCTTAAAAGTTCTCATCACAAGAAAAAAAATTTGTAATTGTGTGAGGTGATGGATGTTAACTAGATTTACTGTGGTGATCATTTCACAATGTACACAACTATTGAATCATTAGGTTGTACACCTGAAACTAATATAATGTTACATGAGGCCTGTCCAGAAAGCATCCAGCCATACACTATGCAAAATAGAGATATTTATTAAAGACACAAGATACAAGAAACATTGTATGTAGGACAATGACACCTCAGTCCCCTTCAAAGTAGGCACCTTGGGACCTCACATAGTTTTCCCAGGGTTTCTTCCACTGTTCAAACCACTCTGCAAAATCTTTTGTTGGAATCACCATCAGATGTCCCACTGTATTTTCATGAATCTCATCGACAGTCTGAAATCTCTTCCCTTTCAAAGGTGATTTTGCTTTTGAGAAAAGCCAGATGTCACAGAGCACCAAATGTGTTTCATTGGTAGTGGTTTGAATCAAGCTGTTAGCAACTGCAGTATGATGTTCCTTCTGCTCTGGTAGCAGAAACCGTGGAACGAATTCCGCCACAACATGTTTCAGGCCAAGATCCTGGGTCAAAGTCTCGGACACAGTACTTTTTGGAATCCCCAGATCAGCTCCTAGTTCTCACATTGCCAGTAGCTCATCTTTGTTGATTGCAGCCTGAACACATTTAACATTCTCAGGTGTTCTGCTTCTTGCAGGCCTTCCAGAATGTGGATCACTTTCAACAGATTATTGACCACCTTTGAAGTGTTTATGTCACATTTTTATTTGTGCCGCACTCATTGCATCATCCCAGAAAGCCTCCTGAATCATCTGAATAGTTTCCATGGAGGAGTGTTCACACTTCATGCAAAATCTGATGCAGATTCATTGCTCTGCTTGGTCATTTTGAATGCAATCGCCACACAGTACACGTGCTCACTCAATAGTGTCTACCACCTCCCACTGACTAGTACAGTGAAGTCATCATTGTTCACGCATATGCATTCCAGACACTCTCCTTGGCTGCCAGGTTACATCAATGTCACGCAAACTGTTCTTTTTATATTGACAATGGCTGGACTTTTTCCAGACAGACCTCAAAAAATAGGGGGGTCATTGGCAAATATCAGCCTTCTCCACAGAGAGCCTGAAACAGCCTCACTGAAGATGCTGCCTCAGAGTAGGAACACACGCCAAGGACCTGAGGTACCAGTGGCTTTAGAGATGGGGACAGTGAGTCCTGGGGGTGGGGGAGTTGACTGTCAGAAGATTACCACTGCTATGTCTGAAGTCAAGCCTGAAATACTTCAGAGGAGATAATGTGATATGAATGTGCATTCTTGTTCAAGCTGCAGCTCCAGAGGAGTTATCAGTTGCTTAATCTAGAATTCAGTCCAGCAGTGGCCAGCTGGCATTCTCTCCAGGAAGGCTCCCTGACTCCAGAAGCCACCAGGACAAGAGTCTCGCTTATCCTTTGTGTTGATCAACACTAGAGGCTTTGCTGATTAGCATAATGACTGTTAAAAATAAATGGGTTTTCAGAGATGAAATCAGTGGCTTGTTAGCAAGCTTAAGGATGCTAGAAACAGACTCTTATTGACGAACTTGATGGCATTCAGAATATACAGCTTGGCTAAGGTATTTTACAGACACTCCCTCCCCTGGCATGAACAAGAGGAAAGAATCCAGTGAGCCCCCAGCATGGCTTTCCAGGTTGGTCCAGCCATCCAGCCATCTGTGTGGGTGATTCTGTTTGCCTGACATGGACTCTAATAGTCACAGAATGTGGCTCTAGAACATTCTTACATCTACCTCAAATTTCCTGAATTTAATAACATGTTGCATTAACTGTTTGGGCCTTGCTTGCTCATAATAGTTGCTTAATAAATGCATTGTGAGGGCAGATTTCTGCCCACAACTTGCTTTCATTATGATGTGGTAGCAAGACTGTGGGAAAACAGCAAATCCTCACTTGATCCTAATTGTTGACCCCTGCCATCATTCACCAAAAATAACCTCGATTATGCATTTCATATTGGCTTAGGTCTTTTTGCAATAATGTCCCAAGGAGTCAGTGAGCCTGGAACCAGATGTTGTAACTCCCAGGCCATTGCTCTGCCCCTGCCAGTTGGGAGGGGCCAGGATGCAGCTCTGCCACCTCCCCGAAGGCATTTTCCCTCCAGCCCCATATCGGCCCCTGGCCAGAAGCCATTTGCCTAGTAAATGGAAGGGCTGAGGGAGAGCAGGTTAAGGGTGGAAAGTGCCTTGGGCTTCCTGAACCTATTAGAGGTAGCTGTGCTTGAGATTCACCTCCTTCAGGTTCTGTGGACAACAAAGGGCTATCGATCTATGACCCAAACTCCAGGCACAGGCCACCCTCCGTCCTCCCTTACTTGTCTTGGAATTTTCTACTTTCCAAAGCCTTTGAGAGTTTGGGAAGCAGGAAGTCCAGGGAGGAAGAGAAGGAAACAAACCTCCTTCTCACAAAACACCCCATTCCCACCAGAGTCAACAGCAGAAGCACTTAGTGGGGAAAGTGCTCTGGCTGGACGCTCTGGTCTGGGAAATGCAGCTTTGGGCAGGACTCTGGAAGGCCCCAGGGCTTTGGAAAGATGTACTGGTTCAGAAAATACTTCTACTCCAGGACTCAGAGGGGCCAGCAGAAACGCTGGGGACCTGGGGCATGACAGATGAGCCACCCCTCTGACAGGCTGGTGAATTTGGAGCTACCCTGCTACCTGGCATACTCTCCGAAGCCCCTCCAAACTGCATGGAAAATACTCCCTCCTCCCTTTGTGGGGGCACTGCCAGTTCCTCTGTCCTCTTCTTAGGTGGTCTCAGAAAGTGGCCAAGCTGTACACAGTAATGACCTTGAGAACACATCTTCACATTGGCTTTTCTTCTGCTACATCTCATCTCCCTTCTCCTGCCTTGCTGATCCCCAGGGTCCCCTCTCAAACAAACCCCTCAGACTCTGCTCTTGGGGGACTCAGGCTGAGACCCTCCTCAGGCCTTCCCTGCCTGAGTCACCCCTATACACTCTGCCACCCTCTGCATGTCCCATTTATAGCATTTATCACCCTTGTGATTAAAAAACTGAAACTCTAGTATAGTTACCTACTCACGTCCCTTTCCCAGCTAGAGTATAAACTCTACAGGCCAATAGAAGTCTGTCCTATTAACCAGTTTATGCCCAGAGCACTTAGTAGGTGCTCAATAAATATTTGTTGAAAGAGTGATGATAGACAGGAAGTAGATGGAGTTGCCGTCACATACCAGTTCTGTGACTTGATGAACCTACCCAGAGTCTCCCTGCTGAGTTTCCTCCCCTACATGAGAATAAGGCCCCAGGGGGCTGTCCTGGGGGCTGAAGGAGACCTTGGGCCTTTTGAACATTGTAATGAACTGAGCGGAAGGAAATGATGGCTGTGATGGCTAAAGAAGTTCCAGGGCCTTATCGTACCTGCCTGTGAGAGTTGGGAGGAGCAGGAATTAACATTTATTGAGCATCTACTATGCACCAAGCATTTGGTCGACATTGTCAAATGTACATGCATTAATCTGTGTCCTACAGAGAGACAGGAAGGGGAAGGCCTGGCTCTGCTCACACTGGAGATTTCACTATTTGGGCAGTAAACCACAGGCCAGGCCCATCGTTATCCGTAACAACAATAGTGGAAGATACCACTAACTACAAGCAATACCACTGACTTTGTAAAAGCAAGATCAGGACCACTGTTATCCCTATTTCACAGATGGAGAAACCTGAGATCAGACCAATGATGTCACTTGCCCAAGGGGCAATTTAAAATGAATAAGACAGATTCAAGCCCAGATGCCTCGCCCTTCCCTGGAGCAGGCCTCTTTAGCCTTGTTTTGGATGGCCAGAGGAAGGCGAAGGAGGCAAGAATCCTGATTGTTTCCTGGAAGGTAGAGCTGTGCCTTCACCTTGTGTCTGCTTGCAGAATGCATGTGTAGATGTGGCAGAATAATAAATATCAGCACTCCATTAATGGCAAGGAGTCATCTTAATGTCCTTGAGCCAAAATTTTGTTTACCACTATGGTGACTCAGACATGAAGACAAGCCAGGAAACCCTGTCTGCAGGGTGCTGACCCTGGGCCAGAAGGTGGGCCAAGTGTTGGACCCACACGTGTCATCTCACCTTCAGGGGAACCTAGCAAGCTCGGTATAATCACCCCCATTTCCAGAGGAGGAAAGCGAGGTTCAGAGAGGAGTGACTGCCTAGTTTCACACAGTGGTCTCAGGATTCAACACAGTCTGAACCCAAAGTCCACATTCTTTCCAATTACCACAGTGCCCCCTTCTAAAAAGAGAGTAATTTTAAAAGTAAAAGAGGCAGCATAGCAGTATAGAATTCAATTATATTGCTATAACTGATTAAAGTTCAATTATATTGCTGTGATTGTTAGATAAGGAGATGAAGGAATAGTGAATCCTTAACCGCTGTCATCTCGCTCAGATGGTGTCTGTGTCCTACCATTCAGGAGCCTTTGGTCAGCTTCAAATAGTTTTTTCTTTTCACACCCATTACCTTATTGGTACTACTCAACAACCCTGTAAGGTGAGTTTTAGTCATGTCTCCATTTTACAAGTTTCCCAAGGTTACCCAGTGAGGAGATGTACAGAGGGGAATGGAAGCCAGCTTGAATCCTGAGTTCTTTTATCCACTGCACTTAACTTGGCCCTGTGTTAAGAGCTTTACAATCATTGCTTCACTTAATCCTCATGATAATCTCGTAATATATGGGGAAAGTACTCAATCCTATTTTATTTTTTTTTTTAAGATTTTATTTTTTTTTATTTTTAGAGAGAGGGGAAGGGAGGGATAAATAAAGGAAAACGTCAATGTGTGGTTGCTTCTCGCACACCCCCTACTGGGGACCTGGCCACAACCCAAGCATGTGCCCTGACTGGGAATTAAACCAGCAACTCTTTGGTTTGCAGGCCAGCGTTCAATCCATTGAGCCACACCAGCCAGGGCTCAATCCCATTTTACAGTTAAAGGAGAAGAAATTTGGAGAGAGGAAGACACTTGCTCAAGTCTCACTACAAGCAGCATCTGAACCCCAGCAAAGTCCCAGAGTCATATCCCTTGCTTCCTGTGAATAACAACAGCAATGTTCTTTCATTATGAGTACTGGGCTGTCTCCTCGTCCTGAAGCTGGATAGATGTGATTTGTGCAGATGTCTATGGAAGCTTCCTGGCTTGTCCTGGATCTAGGAAGTGGGGTGGGGAAAGTGGTCAGTAACTTAGCAGCTCAATTTTTTGGTGTGCCTTGAAGACTTTTCATCCATCAACCAGAGAAAGAGCAAAGAAATTCAACTAGACCCATCCCCGCACTTTTCTCCCATTGTTATTCTCATTGGATCCTCATGACCTTCCCAACAGAAGTGACTTTCCCCACTTTACAGATGAAGGAAGTGAGGTTCAGAAAGGGGAAATGACTCACCCAAGGCCACATAGCTAGATGAGCAGGGGTCCCAACCCAGGATGTCCAGCAAACAGGGCTCCTCCCTCTGCTCCAGACACCCCAAATCTGGAGGTCTCATTTGTGAGAAGCCTGAAAAGTTAAAGAAAACATCAGAGTTACCTACTTGGAACCTTTCTGCTTCTTATTTCTTTCTACTGGGCCCTCCCCAGGCTCAATGCCAGGCTGAGGCTCCACACCAAGGCTATCTCTGCCCAAGCCTGTGCCCTCCAGACCACACAAGCCTTGCCCTTTCCTGGCCTCCTTTTCTAAGATAGCACCCCGGCAGGGAGCAAAGCAAGTAGAGAAGGCCATGTGCCAGACTCTTGAAGGGCTTACAGCTCTTGCCAAGGAAAATATCAAACTGTCCAGGGAGAAAATGGCCTTCCACACACTCTAGACCATATTGCCACTTCCCAGCCACTTACATGCCTAAAAGAATATATCCTTAGGAAGTAAAGAATTAATTTTTTCACATTTGTTGAAGAGTTTATGATGAGACATGAGGAGGAATAAAAAAGAGTCTCAGCTGGCCAGAGAAGTAGAAGACCTGGTTTCGATCTCAGTTCTGCCCCGACAAAGCTGTGGGGCCTTAGACTTGTCACTACTTCTCTGGGCCTCGTGCAAAACAAGAAAGTTGAGACAGCTGATCTCTCAGATTCCCTCCATTCAGCACCGATATTCTGTTCATTTAAATAAATAAATAAATAGTCATATAGTTGAATACCATCAGCAGTAAAGAATGGTTACAGATGAGTACAACACGGGTGTATCTCAAAAACATATCGAGTGAAAGAAACGACACAAAAGACTACAGGCTACATGAGTACATTATATAGCATTCAAAAATAGGCAAAACTTCACTCTGGGGATAAAAGCTAGATTGTGGTTGTTCTGGGGGGTGGTTATTCATGACAGAGAAGCACAGGGGTCTTTTTGGGGAAACACTTCTGGGTGGTGGTCATTCTAGTCTAAACAGAGGTAAAAGGCTTCAGGTTGCACATCTAAGATTTATGCATTTTACTGTACTTTAACTATAACTTAAGAAAATATTATTAATATATAATTATATAAATGCTAATATAGAAACATTTATATACCTAAAAAAATCATGTGTGTGTTTTGCTTCTACAACTATACACAATAAAAACCACTAGAAGTGTTCAAATGCCAAGTTTCTGCAAAACAATTGATGAAGTATACCCCTGGGTGTGATTAAGTTTTAAAGGAAGAAAAATGACCTGATCCTTCTTAATGAAAACAGTTTTTGGTGTGACCAAGTTTTGGAAAATGCCACTTTGTCCAAGAGTTGAGAGAAAAGAAAGCTTTGAGTTCAAGGAAATCTGTTTAAGGCTCAGGGAGCCAAATCAGTGGCACATGGTATGAAAACATGAAGCAGCATGGCTGGGCAGCTATTTTCCAGATGTGGAAAGGTTGCCACCAAGCCCTGCCCTTCTTGGCACAGCCAAAGCCATTAAGGGAAGCTGACATGTCCGGTGTCAGGCCCTACCCAGCTTCAGGCCTCTGAGCACCTATGGGAGCCATCTGCTTGTCACCCCTAGACCAAGCCCCTTTCTGGGTCCACTGTCGGTTCTCAACTGAGAAACCACAGCAGCGTTGTAGCTGTCCCATTTGTAAGTCTGCTCAGGTCACCGTATGAAGTACTATGGACTGCAGAGCTGAAACAACAGGATATATTTTCCTTACAGCACTACAGATTAGAAGTCCAAGGTCAAGTTGTCAGTGGGGTTAATTTCTTTTGAGGCTTTCCCCCTTGGCTTGTAGATGGCCACCTTCTCCCTTTGTTTCTTCCTGTGACAGTTCCTCTGTTTTGTGCCTGTGTCCAATTTCCTCTTCTTATAAGGACCCTAGACATCTTGGATAAGGGTCCACTCACATGACCTTATTGTAACTTCATTACTTTTTTATTTTATTTTATTTTATTTTATTTTTCATTGCTTTTAGAGAGAGAGGAAGGGAGAGAGAGAAACATCAGTTGGTTGCCTTCCATATGTGTCCAGATGAGGAATCATATGCACCCAGATGGGGGATTGAACCTGCAACCTAGATATGTGTCCTAATAAGAATCATACCCACAACTATTCAGTTATAGGGCAATGTTCCAACAAACTGAGCCATACGGGCCAGGCCAGACTTCATTACCTTTTTAAAGGCTCTATCATCAAATGCAGTCACATTCTGAGGTACTGAGATTGACTTCAACATATAAATTTTGGGAGGATGTAATTTAGCCCATAACACCTCTAAAGGACACTTTCTGCCCAATTGCCAAAAGGAGCATTCCAAAACACAAATATGATTGCATTGCTTCCTGCTCAAAAATAGTCATATGTCCCCACCACCCTACCCACCCCCCACAACATCCGCAGGTTGTGTTTCAAATTTCTTGCTCTGACTCAAGGTCCCACTCTGGTCTGGTCCCTGTCTACTGTCCTGAACTCATCTCACCACTGTCCCCTCATTCTCTATGCCCGCTACTGCCTCTTTGCTGCTCATCTCCTGCCCCAGGGCCTCTGCACAAGTGGTCCCTCTGTTTAATGTGCTTATGACAAAGTGACTTATGGAGAAACTCATTTCTGACTCTCACTCCTGCAGATGACTAAGAAAAACAACAAGCATTTATCAGCTCCTCCTCTTGCCCCCAAATCCCTTTATGAATCTGAATGGGCTTCTGATACCTCCAAGAGCTTTTGTGTTTTGGAGTCCCAAATAGAATGTTCCAGGCCTATGGAAGAACCCTCCTTCCCCAGACTTTGGGTAGGGAGGAGGTTGCAAGAAAGGAGTCTGGGGTGGAAGCAGAGATCTGACTGGGGAGGAAGGGGCCAGTGGGTTTCTCAGGCTGCTATTTTTGCAAGGAAGGAAGAGAGGCAGAGTCCCTGTAGTTGCAGAATGCATAGGGACAGAGGAGAGACAGCCCTGAGACCTTCAGTGAAGCTGTGAGTGTTTCCATGCCAGGAATGTGGCTGGTGGTGAGGAGAAACTTTTGGAGTCAGCAGGTTGATGGAGCACAGAGAAGCAGGCCAAACAGCTGCCTTGGGGAGCAGAAGGAGAACTAGCCACCAGAGCTTCTGTGTGAGGTTATGGTGAGTGGACTGGTGAACAGGCCCCATCCATTTTCTTGATTGTCCCAGAAAGCGCCCAATCCTTGATTCTTGTTTGTGACTAAACAGGAGTAGCCCACAAAAACATGCCTGGGACTGAAACACCTGCCAATCTGGTGAGAGTGGATAAATTGGACCTCCTTAAGTGACTGACACAAATAAGATAATGTGACTTTTTGTATGCCCATATGTTATGGAACCAATTGGTCAATTTTTTATGTCAACTTGGCTGGACTGCAGTTCCCAGATATTTGGTTAAACATTATTCTGGATGTTTCTGTGAAAGTTTTTTTTATGAGATCAACATTAAAGTGATGGACTTTGAGTACAGCTGATTGCTGTCTATAATGGGGATGGGCCTGATGCATCCAATCAGTTGAAGACTTTAATAAAGACTGACTGCCCTGAGCAAGAAGCAATTCTTCCACAGACAGCCTTTGGACTCAAACTGGGACTCTTCCTTGGGCCTCCAGCCTGCTCGACTACTGTGCAGATTTTGAATTTATCAATCCTCCATAATCATATGAGCCAATTCCTATATATACTGTCAGTTCTGTTTCTCTGGAGAACTCTGATTAATATATCACCATCCAGTTTTTAGCTTATCCCAGGCCACACTGCTCATATTCTAGTTAATTCTGTTCATCCTTTCAGGTCTCTGCTTAGATGGCACTTCTTACAGGAAGTCTTCCCTGACCACTATCACTCCCACCCCCTCGCTGGATTAGATGCCTCCTTTATGTTCTCATAGTGACCTATAGGACCTGCATTGAAGTGCTCATGAAAATGAGCTCTAATTTTCCTATTACAGAGCTTTTCATAATGAGTATTAATTACCTGCATCCTGGAGTAGGTTGTGAGCAGAAACTAAGTATGTTTTACTAACAGGGACCAATACATAGTTGCTGAATGATGAAAGAATAGAATAGAATAGATAAATTCTTGTATGAGTTTCTGTCGCTGCATTAACAAATTACCACAATCTCAGTGGCTATAAACAATACAAATTAATTGTCTTACATTCCTAGAGGTTAGGAGTCTAACACAGGTCTCTGGCTAAAATCAAGGTGTTGACAGGGCTGTGTTCCTTTCTGGAGGATCTGGGAGAATCCACTTCCTTACATGTTTCAGCTTCTAGAGACTGCCCACACCTGTAGGTTTAAGACTTCCTCAGTCTTCAAAGTCAGCAATACCAATTCTCAGGTTCTTTTGAAAACTCCTGTGATTAGGTTGAACCCATCCAGGTAATGTAAAAGAATCTCTTCATTTCAAAATTCTTAATTCAATCACACCTGAAAAAGTTATTTTGCCATGTAATATAACTTATTCACAGCTTCCAGAAATTAGAATGTGGACATTTGATGGGAGAGGGGAAGCAGGGGCCATCTGTCTTCCTATGACAATACTTTGCTTCTGTTTTAACAGCACTGTCCAGCCTACCCTCCAGGGTTTCCACCTCTACCAATGTGATAGAACACAGTTTAATGCTCCCATCTAGCAGATGAGAAAACTGAGGCCCTGGGACACAGGGGCATTTATTGAGTGTCTACTGTGTGCCAGGCCCTGTACTAAGATCCTCACATGGTTTATTTCACTTGATTCTCCAAACAACCAGAAAGAGATGTTTTATTTTGGTACATATAATTGAAGGGTCTTCAGCTGCAAGGGACAACAAGCCAATACAAACTGGCTTTAGTAAAAAAACAGTGATTAAAAACCCTGAGGTAGCCCAGGCTGGGTGGCTCAGTTGGCTGGAGCATCATCCTCTACACCAAAAAGTTGTGGGTTCAATCCCCATTCAGGGCACAGACAGGAGGTGTCTGATGTGTGTTTTTCTCTCTCTCCCTTCCTCTCTCTCTCTAAACATCAATAAAAACATATTCTTAGGTGAGGACTATAAAAAAAATTTTTTTAACCCTGAGGTAGATTTTTAGGCCTATTTGGCTCCAGATGCTCAAAGGATGTTATCAGGAGCCTTTCTCTCTCTACCTCACGGCTCTGTGCTGGCTTCTTTTCAATCAAATTCTCTCATCATGGAGGCAAAATGGCTATAAACAGCTCTGAACACAAACCCTAATGTCTCTGAAACCCTGTGGGAAGAGTTTGTTTCTCAACATTTCCAGCAGAAGTCTTGGAATCAAGCCTTATTGAGCCTTTTAGGGGTCTCACATCTGTACCCAACAATCAGGGAGGACGTGAGGATGAAATATGCTTAGAGGCCAGGGAGAAACACTCACCCAACTGGAAGGCCAACTTTTTCCAAACATAGGACCTGGGTGTGCAGGGGCCATTTCCCAGGAAAAGCAGGTGTTATTACCAGAAGGGATGGTTGTAGAGGAGAAAAAGAATATACAATTTGGGAAAACATGATCATTATCATTATCATACTCATTTTACAGGAGTAGAAACTGAGGTACAAAATGGTCTATATGGTTTAGATCACATAGTAAGTAAGGTGGCCATACCAAGACTGAAACCCAGATCCCTTTTCCTTATTTCCTTATGCATGGTAGCCCTAGAATTCAGGGCAGGGCCCCTCCACACTTGGATCTGTCTCTCTCTCTCACTCACTTTCTCTGACCCCCCAGACTCTATCTATGTTTTGTTGTTAGTTCCCTCCTGGACCTCTAGGTCAGGCTGGGATCCTACCCTGACATTTATGACCAAGAAATCCCTCTTCGCCTGCAGGGGACTGCTAATAAAAGGAGGAAACATGTGCACAGGCAATGACCGCCAGCCCCTTTGAAGTCCTCGTCTGTGACAGCAGATTCCACATGGGACTCCTCACACCATCTTACCAGGATTCCAAACAAAAGACACAGCTTACTGGAAAGGCTCCACTTCAGCCAAACTGTCTTTCCAAGGAAAGGGCAGTGGCCGGATGAAGGGACAAAGTGGTACTCTTAAAATCAATAAGTGATCTGCAGGAAGAAAAGAGGAGAGGAGTTATTTGAGTCCTTGTCAGGCAGTTACTGGAATTGGGGCCAGAAACTGACAGGATGACGGTCCCTTCCCAGAGGGTCAATTAAGGTAAATGAGCAGGATGAGCCAGGCCCTGCAGAGTGGGTGTTGATTCTAAAAAACTGCTCCTCCAGGGAAGACAGAAACAGAGATACATTGTCCCAGAAGAGAAAACAAAGAGTGAACATTTAGCAAGGGCCTACTATGCACTGATCACACTATGTGATGATGCTCTTAATCCCAATCATCATTCTGAATAGGCACATTAATTTATCCATTTTTTTTTACAGAGGGTAACCTGAGGCTCAGAGGGGTAAGGCAATTTGCTCAAGAGCACACAGCCAACCAGTAGCAAAAGCTGGATTCAAACCCAAGTCTATCTGACTCCAAAGTTAGTGTTCTTTCCTCCCACAGTGTACAGTAGGAAGACATGGGGACATCACAGTACATTTTCAACTCACTCTTCTGCAAAGTCCCATCAAAAGCAGAGCCCTGGGTTTGATCGACCTGCTGATGCCAAATGATCAATTGTCAAATTGTCAGAAGCACATATAGTAGAGAAAAATCAAGGGAAGGAGTGTGCACAGGTAACTAGAGGCTCACCTAGAGGCTCACCTGTCTCAGGTAGTTGTACATGAACATCTCCCAGGTGCATGGAAGGAATGGAAGGATGTGGCAAGTTGGTAAGACCAGATGTTAGGTAGACACTGCCCCAAGTCCCTGAAGGGCCCCCTAACCACCACCCCAGCCAGTTTCCTCAGTAAGCCAAAGCTTTCCAACTATCCAAAGAGTCTCCAGGCTCCAGCTGCCCCGTCAGCTACTGGCTGTTAAGTATTTTTGGTTCTGGTGGCTTAGATGCATAGACTTTAGATTCTCACCCTGCCTCAGTCCCTAAAAATGTTGAATCTGCAAATAGGCAGGGCTCATGTGTTTATGGTTCTAGGTACCATTTCTCATGCAACTAAGAAACAGATTATTCTTTCACTGCCTATTGAGTGATGAGTATTGTACCCCTATCATGGTAACTGTTGGGGTCCCAACCAGGTCTCCATAACCAGACCAGTGTGCTCACCCTCCAGGTATGTGTTGTTTGCTAAGAGTTCTCAACATCCCCCTTCCCCAGAGAATTGCCCTCTGGAGCCTCACCCATTTGTTACCTCCCTCCAAGAGCAGTGCACAGTGAATGCAGACATGGGCTACAAAGGGCTGCCCCCCACCTCATCTGGGGCAGGTAACAGCTTTGTGGTATGATCACTCCCTCAGACCCCCATGGATGAGGCCAAGGCTGGACCTTACCTGTAGTCTTTTCCCCTCTTGGCTCCTCCCCCTCCCCTTTTTAATCCCCTCACTCCTACAGGTTCTTCCTACTCAATAAATCAATGTACCCCAAACCCTCAATAAATCAATGTACCCCAAACCCTAAGACACCCCACCTCATTTTACAGAATAAGAAACTGAGGCATAAATGAGATGCCCCCCAGCTTGGTCTGTCCCCAGATTTCAAGCTCTTTCGATTTTTTCATTCTACCTGGACAGAATGGAAAGAAGACTGGTTAGGAGCGGAAACCCCAGGTCCCCACAGGGGTGGGTAGTTTTTCCTTTCCCCGCTGCAGCCCTGGCCTCCTTGGGCAGAGCGAGGCTCCTGTCGCTTCCTCCCCCGCACTGAGTCATCATCCATGCAGAGCAGTGAAAATCCTGGAGTGGAGTTGGGTCCGCAGCTGACACTTGAAATGAGATTTCTCAGAAGCCTCAGCACTGCTCTACTCGAGGAAGCAGGGTGGGTGGGGGATGGTTCTTCCCTACTCCTGGACCCCCCAGGACTAAAGATGAGGAGGTCCGGGGACTGCTGTGCCTCCCGCTGAGCCTCCCCTAGGTAACAAACTCTCCAAGGTGTTTCAGGAAGGGTGAAGCAGGTGGCAAAGCCCAGATGCTAGGAACTAAGCTGACTCAGCTGATGAAGCTGCACAGCAGGGTAATGGAGACAGACACCTCCCATGTCCCCAGGGCCCCAGAACATCAGAAGTCAGCTTTGAATTCCTGCCTCCTAGGGCTTGGCTGCAGACACCTTCCTTCCAGTCACCACTTCTGCCTCTCATCTTTTTCATTTCTTTTAATTGAAGTAAAATTTACATACACAGAAACATACAGGTCTTGGGTATACCAAGAAATGGATTTTGACTGATGTATACCTGTGTAATCAGCACAGTTCTCAGCATACAGAACATTTCCAGCACCCCAGAAGGTTTTCTCATGTTTCCTTCCAAACCCCCGCAGGCCCTCCCTGTCCTGATATCTATCACCATGAATTAGTTGTACCAGTGCTGAAACATCATACAAATGGAATCATACAGTATGTACTTTTTGGGGTCTGGCTTTTTTCATTCCACACCATGTCTGTGAAACTCATCCAGGTTGGGCAGGTAGCAATAGAGCGTTCCCTCCTGTTACTGAGTGGTATTCCATTGTATAATATGCCACAGTTTCTTTATCCATTCTCCTGTGGGTGGATATTTAAAGGTTTCCACTTTTTGGCTATTATAAAACTTCTGTGAATATTCTTAAATCACTGTTTATGTGGACAAATGTTTTCATTTCTTGTGGGTTAATGATAACTAGGAGTGGAAACAGTGGGTCACTGGGTAAGTTTTAAAAACTAACAAACTGTTCTCAAAAATGGGCAGACCTTTTTACACTCCCACCGGCAACGCTTGACATTTTGTGCTGCTTTGTATCTTCATAAGCATTTGGCTTTTCAGAGCTTTTTACTTCAGAAATGCCATTTCCCTGATGACTTATAAAGCCAAGTACTTATTCACTTGTTCATTGGCCATTGGTATATATTATTCTGTAAAATGTTTATTGGACTCTTTTGCTCATTTAAAAAAGTTTATTATTTATTTTTATTTTTTGTTAACTTTTTTTACATTTATAATTAAGAGAGAAATATTACACAAATCGTCCTTTCTTAGAGAGAGTTTTCTTTCTTTCCAATCTGTAGGCTTTTTATTTCTTTTTCTTGCTCAATTTTTCTGGCTAGAACCTATAGCACAATACTGAATAGAAGAGATGAAAGTAGACACCCTTGTCTTGTTCATGATCTTAGGGGGAAAGCTTTCAGTTTTTCACCAATAAACATGCTATTAGCTGTGCTTTTCCATGAATGCCCTTTATTGGGTTAAGGGTGTTCATTTCTATTTACAGTATGTTGAGTATTTTTTATCATGAAAAGATTTTTGGATTTTGTCCAATGCCTTTTCTGCATCTCTTAAGAGGATGATATCATTGTTTTTTGTTCTATTGATATGATTAATTGATTTCTGGATGTCAAATTAATTTGGAATTCTTGGGATAAATTGCAGTTTGTTGTAGTGTATCATCCTTTCTATAGACTGCTGAGTTTGGTTTACTAGTGTATTGTTGAGGATTTTGCACCCATACTCACAAGGGATATTGGTCTGTAGCTTTCTTTTCTTAAGATGCCTTTTTCTGGTTTTAGATGTTGAATAACACTTGTCCTTTATAATAATCTTTACTTCCATCAGATCAGCAGTATATCCCTCTTCTGTTCCTGATTTGATTTTTTTCTTTTCTCCTGGTCATCTAGCCAAAGGTCTGTCAATTTTGTTGATCTTTCCAAAGAAACAACTTTTGGTTGTATTAATTTTCTCTATTTTTTCTTGTTTTACCTTTTTATTTTTAAATTACATTTGACATACAATATTATATTACTTTCAGGTATATAACCACATCATTAGACATTTATATAACTTACAAAGTGATCACCCTGATAAATCTAGTGCCCATCTGACAACTGTGTATAGCATTACAATGTTATTGACTGTATTCCCTATGCTGTACTTTACACCCCTGTGACTGTTCTCTACCAATCTGTGCTTCTCAATCTCTTCATCTTTCTCACCCAGCCCACCACTCCTTCCTTCTCCCATCTGGCAACTGTCAAAATGTTCTCTGTATCTATGAGTCTGCTTGTTTATTTATTTTGATTATTAGATTCAAATACTTTGATGTATTCCATTGTAATTTATTTATTGTCTTCTTTGCTATACTTCTTTGTATTAGTCTTTAGTGGGATTACAATATGCATCCTTAATTTATCATGGTCTACTCAGAATTAATATTTTATCATTTCATGTAAAATACAAGATTCTTATAACAGTGTATGCATGTGTGTGTGTGTGAGAGAGAGAGAGAGAAAGAGGTCTCCTACCCACTCTTTATGGGACTGGAGTTTTATATTTTACTTCTACACATAGTATAATTCCATATATTATAATCTAATATAATCTTACTATTTTTCTATTAATAATCAGTTGCCTTTAAAAAAACTAAGAAAAAAGACTCTCTTTTATATTTACCCAAGGAAATTTACCATTTCCTTGGTTCTTTGTTTCTTTCTGGAGATCTGAGTTTTCATCTAGTATCATTTCCATTCAACCTAAAGAATGTCCTTTAGAAATTCTTATAGTGAATGTCTGTTTGCAAAAAACTTCTCTCAGTTTTTGTTTATCTGAAAATGTCTTCTGAGAGATATTTTTACTGCATGTATAAAAGGTTGACAGTTTTTTTTTTCAGCACTTACCAATGTCGTTCCTTTGTCTTCTCCATTGTTTTCAATGAAAATTCGACCATTGTCTCATTGTATCAGTGCTTTTATTTCCCTGGCTGCCTTTTAAGACTTCCTCCTTATTCCTGGTTTTGGATAGTCTGACTGTGATGGGCCTGGTCAAGGTGTTCTGTGTATTATCCTCTTTAGGGTTCACTGAGCTTCTTAATCTTATAAATCAGATTTTTCCAAATTATGTTAATTTTGGCCATTATCTCTTCAACTATTTTTATGGCACATTTGTTCTCTCTTTTTCTGAATTTCAATGACATGCATATTAAACTGGTCACTAAGCCTCTGTTCATTTCTTTCCCAATCTCTTCTTCCCTCCTTCAGATTGGATAATTTCTATTGATCTGTCTTCAAGTTTATTGACCCTTTCTTTGCATCCTCCAAATACTGATAGATCCACCCAGTGAATTTTCTATTTATAGTTTTGTGATTTTCAGTTCTAGAGTTTCCATTTTGTTCTGTTATGTATTTTTCATTTATCTACTGATTTTCTTTGTTCACTCTAATGTCCATTATTTCTTTTAAGGTTCTGATCATCCTTATCATATCATAGCTTTTTAAATATCTTTCTCTTCTAATTCTGAAATCTGGATCATTGTTAGATATCTGAATCTCTTCTACGCTTTTTTATCTTCATTACAGGCCGTACTTTCCTGCTTCTTTGAATGTCTAATAATTTTTTATTTTATTATGCACATTGGTCATAATATTGTAGGAATTTCAGATTAGGTTTTCTTCTTTTAATGAGCATTGAGTTTTGTTCTGATAGGCAGATAAGTTATGGTGTGTCCCCTTGACCTTGTTGGGTCCAGTATTGTTCTTTGTTATGGCTAGTCTTTTTTGGTTTTATCCTTAGCACTAGCATGTGGCCCTAATTTTTGATTCTTACTCCTAAATTGTGAACTTTCTGAGACCTCAGCTGAATGTCCAAGGTATTCAGTGAGGGCTGCCAACTCTGGCTAGGATGGAAGTTTATCATGTGACTACCAGTGTGTCCATTCAGCGTTTGCTCTGTGCTTGGCCTCGCTGAGTCTTTCCCTATGTATGGTGCATCAGCCCTTGGCCAAGGGCCTGCTAGAAACCCCCAGCAGACTTCGCCCCTTGCCATCCCCTCTTGCATAACTCTCTCCTCTCAAGTACTCTGTCCTGAGGATGTCAACTGCTTCAGCAGATTTAAACCCCATTCTCTGCCCCCATCTGATATTGTGATCTGAAAAGTGCCTCCAGGCTGAACATCAGGGTGAACACGAGGTTCACTTATCATAGTTTCTTTTCTTTTCTTTTTTATATATTTTATTGATTATGCTATTACAGTTGTCCCATTTTCCCCCTTCACTCCCCTCCACCCTGTACACCCTCTCCCACCCATATCCCCCCCTTTAGTCATGTCCATGTATCATACTTATAAGTTCTTTAGCTTCTACATTTCCCCTACTATTCTTACCCTCCTCCTATCTATTTTCAACCTACAATCTATGCTACTTATTCTCTGTACCTTTTCCCCCTCTCTCCTCCTCCCACTCCCCTGTTGCTAAACCTCCATGTGATCTCCATTTCTGTGGTTCTGTTCCTGTTCTAGTTGTTTGCTTAGTTTCTTTTGGTTTTGCTTTAAGTGTGGTTGTTAATAATTGTGAGTTTGCTGTCCTTTTACTATACATGTTTTTTCTGTATCTTCTTTTCTTAGTTAAGTTCCTTTAACATTTCATAAAATAAGGGCTTGGTAATGATGAACTCCTCTAACTTGACCTTATCTGAGAAGCACTTTATCTGCCCTTCCATTCTAAATGAAAGCTTTGCGGGATAGAGTAATCTGGGATATAGGTCCTTGTCTTTCATGACTTGGAATACTTCTTTCCAGCCCCTTCTTGCCTGTAAGGTCTCTTTTGAGAAATCAGCTGACAGTCTGATGGGAACTCCTTTGTAGGTGACTGTCCCCTTATCTCTTGCTGCTTCTAGGATTCTCTCCTTCATTTTTACCTTGACTTATGTAATTATGATGTGCCTTGGTGTGTTTCTTCTTGGATCCAACTTCTTTGGGGCTCTCTGAACTTCCTGGACTTCCTGTAAGTCTATTTCCTTTGCCAGAATGGGGAAGTTCTCCTTTATTATTTGTTCAAATATGTGTTCAATCTGTTGCTTTTCCTCCTCCCCTTCTGGTACACCTATAATTCGGATGTTGGAACGTTTAAAGATGTCCTGGAGGTTCCTAAGCTTCTCCTCATTTTTTTTTGAATTCTTATTTCTTCATTCTTTCCTGTTTGGTTGTTTTTTTCTTCCTTCTGGTCCACTCTATTGTTTTGAGTCCCAGTTTCCTTCCCAACACTATTGGTTCTCCGTGCATCTTCCTTCATCTCTTTTATGGTAATATGCATTTTTTCATCTAATTTGTGCCCAAAATCAACCAATTCTGTGAGCTTCCTGATCACCAATGTTTTGAACTGTGCATCTGATAGATTGGCTATCTCTTAGTCTCTCAAAAGGATGAGTCCTGGGGCATTGATCTGTTCTTCTGTTTGAGACATGTCTCTCTCTTTTTTTTTTTCTTGGTTTGGTCGCTCCCGTTACTGTAAGGGGTGGAGCCTTAGGTGTTCACTGGGGCTGGGCACCCTAGTCGCTAGATTGTGACGTTGCATGTGGACGTGGGGGTGGGGGCGGGAGGGAACAATGGTGATAGCTCTGTTCTCCTGGGACCTCAGTCCCTTCTCTGGAATCCTGGGTTGCACGCTCTGCTCTGTTCCACAATCGCCGCCTCACTAGGTCTGCCAGCTACAGCTTGCGTACTCAGGGTCCACCCACTGTGATCTTGTGTGCCCCAGATGCCTTACGTGCTCCCGGTTGCCTTATGTGCCCACTGCTCTCTGCTCCCTGTGCTGCGACCCATGCTGCGACCCGAGCCCGGCTGCTGGTCTCCACCCCTCCTACCGGTCCGGATGAACAGGTCTACTTCAACTTCTTGGCTGTCCGGCTTCCATTCAGATAAATTCTCTCAGTTCTGGGTGCTATTCTGCCTCTAAATTGTTGTTGTTCTAATCTTGGTTGTGTGTGGAGGTATGGTGTGTCCACCTATGCCTCCATCTTGCCAGAAGTTGTGTTTCTTTACTTTTTTTTTTAAGATTTTATTTATTTATTTTTAGAGAGGGAAAGGAGGGAGAGAGAGAGAGAGAGAGAGAGAGAGAGAGAGAGATCAATGTGTGGTTGCTGGGGGTTCTGGCCTGCAACCCAGGAATGTACCCTGGCTGGGAATCGAACCTGGGACACTTTGGTTCCCAGCCCGCACTCAATCCACTGAGCTATGCCAGCCAGGGCTGTGTTTCTTTACTTTTAAGAATCATTCCTTCATGGATGGAAGTGACATTCGCATCATTGTTTTTAAAAGTTTCATACATTAATATGCACACAGTACAAAATTAAAAGCGTAAAGAAAGTTAGATGGTAAAGAGTGTCTCAACCACACTTTATCTTTTCAGAGCTAGTCTATAGATATATGTAAAGATAAGCTCCTTTTTAGAAACAGAAATAACACCATAAGCACAGTCTAACAGGCACTGTTGATGTCTTGACCATGTCCTTTTACTTATCATTTCCATGCATACTGACCCTGTTTCCAACTCCAGGCACCTGCATTTCTTTGCCTGAAGGTTTGTTCTGGCCACAGGAGTCCCCTCAGACTGCACCAGGGTAGCCTCAGTATCAGGAAGTTAATGCCTCTTCCCAAGAGCCAGTCTCAACCAATGACTAGCAGAATTGGTGTTCAAATACACCAGTCCTTTTGCCTCTCTATTGAGATCACTGAGACACATTTGACAATGTCCCAGAGCTCCCCAGGACTGAGCCTTTGTTGATGGAAAGTCATCTGTTCAATATCACACCTTTTCCTGGTTCCTCTCCCTTCCCCATCTCACAACCAGTGTTTCCTGGGGTAAACCATTTATACCCACATCCTTGTCTCAAGGTCTGCTTCTGGGGACATGTGACCTAAGACATTGTATTTTACATCTTCATTTGTTTACCTAACAATGTATCTCTGGGATTATTCCACATCAGTTCCAGCATCCAACCACTTCTCACTGCTGCCATCTGGCTTGAGCCACAATTGTCTCTCACCTAGATGATTTCAGTGGCCTCCCAACAAATTTTCTTTCTTTCACTATTGCCTCCCACTGCCAGCTTATTCTCAGCAGAGCAGCCAGGGGGGTCCTGCTAGCTCGTCCAGCACTGCTCTTCTGCTCCAAGCCCTCCACTGGCTCCCCATCATACTCACAGTAAAGACTGAAGTCCCTGATGCCCAGTGATTCCCTACCTGAACTGGCCTCCTTCCCCACGCTCTCCCCCTCACTCACTCAGTTCCAGCCACACTGGCTTTCTTGCTGTTTCTGGAACGTGACAGGCACCCTTCCATCTTGAGCCTTTGTGCTGGCTGTTGCCTCTGCTTAGGGAACTCCTCCCCAGGTATCTCCATATCTCAGACTCCATCACTTCCTTCACAACTTCATTTAGATAGCTCTTCTCTGCAAACCTTCCTCTAGAAATGATATAAATTTCAACACCCTTCCCTGACCATTCCTATTTCCTTCCATGTCTTTTTAATTTGTATTCCCTTTATCACATTTTAAAAGCATACAATATCTTGGAATATTTATTATTCCTTCTTGAATTTCAATTATCTCTTCACTAGCTAAACTTGAAAACAATCCCAATATAGTGTGTTAGTATAATCATCATTATCATCATCGTCATCATCATCCTCATCATCAACATTACCACCATCACTGCTCAGACCAGGTTTATGACCAGGGTACACCAGGTGGTAGTTGCTCATATGTTTGTCTCCCTCATGAAATCGGGTGTTCTTCAAGGGCTGGGTGGACCCAGGATTGAGCGATGGACAGGGTCTGACACAGCCAAGGCCCATGTCATTAGATTGTGTCCACCAGGATAATCTAGGACACTATCCCTAATTTAGGATCTGTAAGTTTAATTACTCCAGCAAGGTCCTTTTGCCATGTAATATAACATATTCATAGGTTCTTGGGTTTGAGTTGTGTACCTCTCTAGGGAGCTGTTTTACTCCCTCTCCTTAGTTCATTCATTCAACAAGTATTTTTTTAGCTTTGTAGTCAACCCCATTGGCCCCTTCAATGTGTACCCAGCCCAGCTTCCCACTGCCATCACTTACATGACCTGGCCAGAGGCTTTCTCCAGCTTCTAGAACAACTTTGCAGAGCAACTTTGTCCCACAGAGTAGGACAGAAGTGCTAGGGAGTTCACACCCACCCAGGAGCAACATTCAATGGCTGATGGGAGTTGGTGGATAAATAACCCACCACCATCGCCCTTCAGATGGGGTAACTCCAAGGTGTGTGTCTACACAGGCTCCCAGAAGACTTCCTCTCCAGTTGCCATTAATGGTAACAAACAATAAAGCACACATTCATGGCTATCTTCCTTTCTTGCTTCACTCCCTATTCCCTAACTCAGATACACTTTTTAAAAAGTATTTCCACTATTATTTTTGTTTTGGGATCTGCACTTGTTACCTGACAGGCACTATTCAAGGCCTATTATTATCTCCATCTCACAGATAAGGGAACTGAGGCACAAAGACAAGTAATTTGCCCACACAGGTAGCATCTGGCAGTCAGGATTCAAACCTGGGCAGTCTGGTTCTAGGGTCCCTACTCTTACAAATTAGACCATACCACTTTTTTTCCCAGCCATAAATTAGAAACCATATTTTCTATCTCATAGTGTCACTAGGAGGGTTAAATGAGATAGTGCTTGTAAAGGCTTAGTTATAATATGGCACACAGTGAGCACTCAATAAATGGCAGCTTAAAGCAACAATAACAATAATACTTCTACTAATGGTGATAATAATAATAATAATTCTAAGATCAAGGATTGGGTGAGTGTCCTGCCAGTTCAAAGGGAACCAGTCACTCTGCAAGCAGATCTATTTCCTAAGAGGGAAACAATAGCCCAGCTAAGTGCAGAGGAAGGTGGAGGATGTTGTTATGGCAACTGATGAGTCTTTTTGTGTCCTCACAGCTGAATAGGTGGTAGAGCAAGAGAGGGAGGAGCTCCTCAAAGGAAGCCAGCAGGAAGCAAAGAGGTCAGACCAAGGGGAGCCCCACTTTCCCCATTCTGGTCCAGCAGTAGTGACTTCCATGCAGTGGTCTGAGACAGAAGGAGATCCAGGAAGACTGCTTCTTTGCTGGGCTGGGGGTACAAAGGTGCTCAGAGACCAGGCAGAGAGGGAAAGCATGGGAAGCCACAGCCCTCAGACCCTTAACTTTAAGTATCCAAAGGCAGTAAGCTTTGTGACCAAGGAATTCAGGTCCTTCACCTTGGGTGGAATGAGTGCTCTGGAAGCACTGTTCCAAGAGCAGAACCTAGCATCTCCACGAAAGGACTGGTCTGACCCACGTGGAACCCAACATGAGAGCTAGGTATAACCATCCATGCAAAGAAACCAAGTCACTTACTTCTCTTCCCCATTTCCTCTCTGCCTGGTATGGTACTACTTCATATGTATACATTGTCTTCCTCCATGAATTGTATAATCTCTTCATCCATCTATCCATGCATCTACTCATCCATTTCTCCATTCATTCAACATCCATTTATTTCTCCATCCATCCATTCAACTTTGCATTGCTCTCCCTATCCATCCTTATTCATTCATCCATCTACCCATCCATCCATCAGTCCATCCATGCATATATTGAGCTCTACTGTTCACTGAAGAGTGATCTAGGCATGTGGGATTTAGCTATAAGGAAGAGAATCATAATCCCAGCCCTCTCAAACCTCAGGGTTTTATAAAAGAGACAGACAGACAGGCGGGCATTGGACATACAGAGAGGGAAGCACATGACATAGGTGGTAGTCCGAGGGTTTCAAACTGATGGCATCAGATTGATTTATATATTTATGGAATTCATCCCACTGATATATTTTATTTGACCTTCAGAATATTTTAAAAACTTTTTACATAAAATTCCTAATTTTCAGGTTCTCATAAAAATCATATGATATGACAAATCTGAGCTTCCATTCTCATGTGGTGACAATCATTAGAACTTAGTAATAGAACCTTCAAGTTCTCCGCATGTTGTCCCATAGCAAGCCTGGCCTCTCCAGGTATTTCAATCAGCCTGCCTAGGAGTAGAATCAGGATGGCCTCAACACAGCAAAGGCCTATCCTCTGCATAGCTAGCATGGCTCAGCTGTGGTAGAAATCACAAGTCCTTGCTCTGGAGCTGTAATAGATGGTGATATGTAAGCTGAGGAGAGGTGGTAGAAAAGTGTTCAGAGACCCTCAGGCTGAAACCACTAGGTAGGGGTTCTCAGGAATATGAATTGCCCAGCCAAGTCTCCAAGCTTTGCCTAACTCAGGGACTTCTCTAAGTTCACTGGGCCCCCAGGATTGTTCTGGGCTCTCACAGCATTCTAAATTTGTCTTATCAGAATTTGGATTAAGTGATTTGTTGAAGTGAAATTTGTTGCTCAAGTTCTATGCTTTAGTTATGGTTCTTAGGATACAAGCAACAGAAATGAACTCAGACTCATGTATAAGTCAAAGGGAATTTCAGAGGATATATACATCAAGGGTTCAGAACCTAGGAAGGCTAGAGCACCTGTCTGGGACTGAGGCAGGAACCCAAGCAATGTCAGAGGGCTGGGACGTCAGGACCTCCAGAGTGGGACTGTAGCAAGGGCAGTTTGGTGAGTATGCCACCACCCGATGAGGAAAATCCAACCATTTTCTTTTTGTCCCTCTGTTCGGTTCCAAATCAAAAAGCTGTGATCACTGGGCTAGTTGAGGGGTCCTTCAGCTAAAAGGAGGGTCCCTGACTTGATGTAGCCAAAGGCTGGTGCTGCATCCTCAAAGATAAAATGTCAGGGATTTAAGTTAAGCTCCTTTGTGCCTTGCTTTGTAGATTTGACTTGAAACATTAAAATATTTTATATGATTATGAAACAAAAAGTTTTTTAAAATCACAAAAACA
Organism: Phyllostomus hastatus; assembly: GCF_019186645.2. NCBI lineage: Eukaryota > Metazoa > Chordata > Mammalia > Chiroptera > Phyllostomidae > Phyllostomus > Phyllostomus hastatus. The sequence continues at coordinate 4,146,967 of NW_025333643.1, read as the reverse complement.
TAAGATAAAATTAAACCTCAGAAAAAGTTGGTAGTGTAACCACACAGTAAAGAATTATTTCTTAAAAACAGAGCAATTTGACTGTACATCCCTGATGGGATATAACCTAAGAACCCTAAAAACAAAAATAACTTCCAAAATAAGGGAAAAACAATACTGAGGGCCTACCTAGTATCGTATCTGTGTGAGATGTTACAAACACCCATGAAGTAGGCAGGCACTTCTGACCTCATGGAATCCGTTGTTTTGTGGCCTCTACAATCTATTTCCTTTTCCCTTTCCAATATTATCCTAATTTCATTAAAAAAGTTTTACTATGAAAAATTTCAAATATATACAAAACTAGACAAAATGGTATAAAACCCACGTAGCCATCACTCAGCATCACCCATTACCAAACTTGTTCCATTTTACCCCGCCCCCCAAGATTCTGCCCCGCTCCCGTGTTACTCTGAGGCAAATTCCAGACTTTGTACTATTTCAATATGCCTTCATGAATATTTTAGTATGTCTCTCTAAAAGATAATGACTCTTTAGAATTAAATAAATAAGCATAATACCATTATCACACCTAGAACAAATAACTCTTTAATAGCATCAAATACCTAGTGTTTAGATTTCTAAATTTCCCATTATTTCATAAACACTGTAAAATGTTTTATGGATTGTCTGAACTGAAATCAAACACATTGTGACTGGATGTCTCTAAAAACTCTTAATTTATGGGTTTCCTTCCCATTATTTCCCCCCTTACAATGTATTTCTTTCTTTTAAATTATTTATTTATTTATTTATTTATTTATTTATTTATTATTATTTTTTTTTTAGAGAGAGGAGAAGGAAGGGAGAAAGAGAAAGAGAGAAACATCGATGTGAGAAAGAAATATCGATCAGTTGCCCCTGGTACACACTCCAAACAGGGACCGAGCCCACAACAACCCAGGCATGTGTCCTGACTGAGTATCAAACTGGTGACCTTTCACTTTGTGGGATGACGTCCAACCAACGGAGCCACACCAGTCAGAGCTACATCATATTTCTTCTTCTTCTTCTTTTTTTTTAAAGCTGGATTACTTTTTCTACAGAGTTTTCCAGAAAAATCGGCTTCTGGATTTTGCTGACGATATCAGTGCAGCGTTGTTTCATATGTTCCTCTGCCCTCTGAATCTCTGGAAACTGGCAGCTGACCTTGAGCTGTGCTGCCAGGGATGGTCACCCCAGCCACATGAGGCTACTGAGCACTTGAAATGTGGCTCACTCCAAATGAGATAAGCTGTATGTGTCAAATACACACCAGAATTTAAAGACTAAGTGGAAAAAGACTGAAAAATATTTCATTGATCATTTTTATATTGATTATATATTGAAGTGATAATATTTTAGATATACTGGGTTAAATAAAATACATCATTAAGTTAATTTCACCTGGTTTTTAAAACTTTTTTCAACAAGCTTTGTAGAAAATTTAAAATTATATATGTAACATGTGTGGTTTGCATGTGTGCGCATTTATTGGAAAGTGCTGGGCAAGGGGTCTGGCTGGATTTCAGCACTGTTTCTGGCCATGTCAGGGCCATGTCACGTTCTTCCATCAGGAGGCTGGCCTGCCTTTTGGTGATGTTGGCAGCCACCAATACTCAAAGCCTGGATCCACTAACCTATTGGAGGTTGTAAAATTATATTCTCATGCCATTCCTCTATCTTTATTTATTAGCTGCCATGCTATAAAGAAAAACTTCTTGTCGTAGGGAAATCAAGTCAGCTCCTCAGAGAGGTCTTTCCCAATGTCCCTGAATAAGGTGACTCACGGTAGTCCCATTCATACTTGTCTCTGTTCTGGCCCTTTTCACCATTTACCATTATCGATTTATTTGCTTGCTTGAGTGTAGATTGGTGGTAGCCTTCTCTGTGGTGTGAGCATCAGGAGGGGAGAAACTACCTCTGGTTAATCACCCATGAAGTCCCAGTGTCCCACCCTGAGGAGGTGCTATGGAAATATTTGTTGAATGATGGAGGGATTCTGAAATGGACAAGGCCCCACACCATAACACCAGAAACTTGAGCTCTAATCCTCGCTCTGCTGGAGGCTGAGGGCCCAACCTCTGGGGTCCTCAGTATCCTCAGATGGGGTGAGCAGGTGGGCAGCCTGGTCGATGAAGCATGGTTTCAGCTCGGAGGGGCTCTGCCTCTCCAGACCAGCCTCCCATCAGCTCATGCTTCCAGAGACCTCTCTCCCACCAAGGCTGAGCTGGGACCAGGTGGCAGATGATTAAACAGACACCCCACAGCTAAGAAATCTAAAAGCTAATTAATCCTAGCCCAGCAGACTCAGAAGAAGCCAGTCTGGCCTCTACCCTGATGGCAGGTGGCATTAATACCTAATGACTAATTCCAATCATTGTCTTCTCCCAAGTCTTTCCTGTTTCTCAAAATCCTTTCAATCATGCAGAGTATCCACAGAGAGCCTCTGAGCCCTGTTCCCTGAGGGAAGAGGCCATGAAACAGAAAGCCACCCACGAGGAGCTAACAAGTGAACTGGCCAGACAAGCTTTAATGTTTAAGAGAGGTTTAAATGGTGGGAGCAGGGCACGGTGAGGGAGTATGCTGCACCTGCCTCTCAAATTTGCCAGAAAAATTCAGGGCAGTAAAGGATGTGACAGTTCCTCACACTCTGCCTGAAGCATTCTAAAGGTTCCCAATGAGTGAACAAGATTAACTCAGTTGCTCTGGCCAGGTGGCTCATTTGGTTGATGCATCGTCCCTTGAATCAAAAGAAATGGGAGGGAGGAGGGGAGGGCTGGGTGGGTGGATTGGGATGGTAGTAAAAAATAGAAAATTGTACTGCAACAATTAAAATAAAAATATTTTTAAAATAATAATAAATAAATAAAATCTTTTAAAAAAAGTTTAGGGTTAGGGCACATACCTAGATGGTGGGTTTGATTCCCAATCAGGTGGCATATAGGAGGCAACCAGTCAATGTTTCTCACATCTATGTTTCTCTCTCTCTCATCAGTAAAAATATATCCTCATTTTATAAATGAGAATTTAAAAAAAGATTAACTCAGTTAACAGGATTATCCCCACCTGGCCTGTTGGGAAACTGAGGTTCTGGATCAAGACTGTCACCTGGGGAGGGAACTGGGCAATACTTACCAGACCTCCCTTATCTATTACCTCAATCAAGGTGCCCTCCACAGCCAAACGCAGTGGAAGCAGTCTATCGATTTAGTCCCTACAGTCAGTGCCCGGGGGTCAGAGTGAACACGGTGTTGAGTGGATCCAGGCATGCAAATAGAAGATACTCACTTGACATTTGAGCAGAGACCTGAAGGAGGAAGGTCAGTCAACACCTGGAGAAGAGTGTTCCAGGCATAGGGAAGAGCATGGGCAAAGGCACCATGCTGAGAGTGAGCCTGAAATGTTAATGCCACAATAGCTGGTCTCTGAGGTGGCAGCAGAGTGAACCCACGTGGGTGAAATCAGAAGGTAACATGAGTGCCTGGATGATTATCTAGGCTTTTGAATGATGTAAGAATCCCTGGGCAGGGGCTGACAGAGGAAGGGCGTGCTCTGGCTGATGTTTTGACAGGACCAATCTGGTTCAGTGCAGATACCGGGCCATAGGGAGCAGAGAGGAGATCAGAAGGGAAGGGAGGAAGCCATACAATGCCCAGGTAAGGAATGTTAGAGGCTGAGACAAGAGTGAGAGGAGCAAGGTGGTGATACATGGTTGGATACTGATGCTATTTTGAAAGTAGAGAAATGGGTTTTTCTGATGGGTTGGTTGTGGGATGTGGGAGCAAAAGAACTTGTTATTCCTGTCTATTATCCCCCAGCCACTCATTTAGGACAAATATGGGTCTTTTCTAAGCATCAGCTTGCTTGTTGGTTGTGGGGAGGGGGAACCTATAATATATACAAATTCCCTGTGAAGCCTCTTTGGAATTACCTTTGGCTGGGGGCGTTAGCTAGAGCGTAAGGATAGCCTTGCAGTTCTGCCTAAACACAAACTCTTTGCCCTTAAAGTTTATATACTTGCAGATGAAGTGGTAAGAAGGAGAGATTTACTGCATAATAATATGGGAGTTGCTGAGGCTATAGAGGAAATAAAATCAGCCACAAATTGCTAGTTGTTGAAGTTGGGTAATGATACATGAGAGTTTATTTACTATGTTCTCTATTTTTGTGTTACCTTAATTTTTCCAAAATAAACATTTTTTTTAAATTCCCTATTGTGGGCCCTTGTTTTGATGGAACTGTTTTGTACAACATCTCAGCTGTGGTGGTGGTCCCATGAATCCACATGTGGGATAAATTTGCAAAAAGATACACACTCACCAATGAGAACATGTAAAACTGGTGACATCCGAATAAGGTCTGGATTGCAGTGATGTTAATATCCTGGTGGTGATATTGTGTTGCAGTTATGAAAGGTGTTAATGCTGATGAAAAATGGGTGAAGAGAATACAAGACCTCCCCTTAGTGTTTCTTGCAACTACATATGAATCTATAATTATCTCAAAACAAAAAAATTAAAGTCCCTATAAAAGATTAGAGAAAAAAATGTTGGCAAGGATATGGAGAAACTGGAATTCCTGTGCATTGTTGGTGGGAATGTGAAGTGGTGCAGACACTTTGCTAAATGGTATGACCATACCTCAAAAAATTAAACATAGAATTACCACGTGGCCCAGAAGGTAGAAACAGCCCTAATATTTATTGGCAGATGAATGGATAAAAAGAATGTGCCAAATTCATACAATGTAATATTATTCAGCTGTAAAAAGGAAATTCTGACACATGCTACAACATGAACAAACCTTGAAGACATTATGTTTAGTAAAGTAAGCCAGTCATAAAAAGACAAGAACTGCATGAGTCCACTTATGTGAGGTCCCTAGAGCAGTCAGATTTACAGAGACTGCAAATAGGACAGTGGTTGCCAGGGGCTGGGAGAGGGGATTGGGGAGTTAGTGTTTAACGGGCACAGAGTTTCAGTTTCAGTAGATGAAAGGTTCTGGAGATGGATAGTGGTGGTGGTTGCATGACACTGTGAATGTGCTCAATGCCACTGAACTCTACATTTAAAAGTGGTTAAAATGTTCAATTTTATGTTACATATATTTACAACAATTGAAAAAAGATTTGGGGAAAGCAAGTCCATTGATGTCTCAAAAAATGTAAAAGAAAAGTAAGTTATAATCAGATGTTACCGGATTTCCTTATTTTTTGAACACAATGACATAATAAAAGGCAGAAGAAAAGTGGTTGACAGACTCTGTCTAGGTGCCCTGCCTTTCCCTTTCAGTTCCATCAAAGAATCCCAGGCAGGGCTCTTTCAGACAACAGTGATATCTGCAACATGAGGGAACCTAAGACAGTGAGAAATTAACCTCCAAATGACCAGCCAACACCTGTGGTGACAGCCTCTAGGAAGGGCTAATAGCATAACAGGGACTGGAGCAACTGGTCAACTCCTACACACTTCAGATCCCAGCTCCAATGGCTCTTTCTCAAGGACTTCCTTGATTCCTTGGACTAGATCATGTTATTCTATTTCAGGATCACTGTAAATCCTGGTTTACCCCAGACAGTCTCAGTTTATGCCACTTGTCCAGGCATAAATATTAATAGCAAACTTCCACACTCAAAAGAATCCAGGTTTAGGGAAATGTGTCTGCCTTGTTCATGTATATTCCCAATGTCTAAACTGTTAAATCCACAGCATTATGTTTAATATGAGCTCAATAAATATTGGTTGACTGAATGGATATTTCCATTACTTGGTTAGTGTCTATGGTGGCCATGGAGCTGTCCCTTTCAGATCCCCCCCTGAGTAGAGTGTAGTTGGCCAAGAGCCTCCAACTGCTGTCCCAGGCTGCTCCCAGACACAGTGGGGAGGGAGGGGCTGAGATGGGCCTTCTCTCCCAATGGGGACTCCTCCAAAAGCCAGCCTTTGCTCTGGAGTTCCCTATCAGCCTGGCCAAGGCTTTCCCAACACTGTACCACAGTCTGAGGATCCTTCCACCCAAGCCTCTTCCTCCCCGTCTCCTTTCATAGGTGTCAGACCTGCACTGTGATCTGAGGCTCTCCTGTCTGTCTACTTCCATTTGCTCTCCCCTTCATTCCTCACAAAGTGCTCCCCAGTAAACCCCTTGCACATCTATTGAACTGGTTCTTTTCCTCAGAGGACCTGAATAGCACTGTCACAATAGGACTGTGAGGTGAGAACCTGAGTCTGACTCTCTTATTCCCACCAAGACACCATCCATCCCCTAGAAGAAGGCAAGCCCCTGCCCAGCCCATTCTTCCATTACTCAGTTGGCAGTTGGGGAATGCAGTCTCTGGCTAGTTCTCTTGTTCTTTCACAGATGACTCTTGCCCAGTTAACTCAGGAAACTATCTTTTAGTCCCTTTCCCTTTTCCCATGTATCTTTCCCTCTGAGTCTCACCCTTTGAGAGTTTCTTTCCAACTCTTACCTCCTTTAATGTCCTCCCCTCCAAAACTTAGCTTTATTTACATGAATTTTGCTTGCAACATAAACTAAATAAAAAACAAATTGGAGTCAGTAAGAAGAAACATATAACTTGTGGAGACTTTGAAAGTGCCCAGACATTGTCATCAACATCTTCACAAATGTCTCGATCATCTAATTAAATCTGCTTTTCTCTGGCTGCAATATTCAAGATCAATTAAATAGATAAAGAGTATTGATTAAACAGCTATGGCCCCAGTGGTACACAAGCCTGGCTGCACATAGAATCCCAGGGAAGCTTTTTTAAAAAAACTTTTTAATTTTAATTTTTTATTGTTGTATAGTTACAGTTGTCCCAATTTCCCCACCTTCCACTCTGCTGCTCTCCCCTGCCCCATCCAACCTCACTCCCAAAGAAAATGCCCACTGCATTGTCCTTGCCCATGGGTCCTTTGTACGTGTTCCTTGACTTGACTCTTCCTCTTCTTTCCCCAGTTATCCCCCTTCCACCTCCTCTCTGGTCACTGTCAATTTATTCTTTATTTCCATGTCTCTGGTTCTTTCTGGTGCATTGGTTTGTCTTGTTGATTAGGTACCACTTATAGGTGAGATCATGTGGTATTTTCCTTTCACCACCTGGCTTATTTCACTTAGCATAATGCTCTCCAGATCCATCCATGTTGTCGTAAAGGATAGGAGCTCCTTCATTCTTTCTGCTGCACAGTATTTCATTGTGTAAATGTACCACAGTTTTTTGATTGACTCATCTACTGATGGTCACTTAGCTGTTTCTAGCAGTTGACTATTGTAAATTGTGCTGCCATGAACATTGGGGTGCATAGGTTCTTTTGAATTGGTGTCTCAGGAGAATCCCAGGGAAGCATCTTAAAAAAAACAATGCCTGGGCCCCACTACTGAACAATTAGAATGCTGAGTCCCAGGCCTTACCCCAAGAGACCCAGACTTAATTGTTTGTAGGGGAAGCCTAGATGTAAGCTTCCCAGGGGATTAGAGCTAGGGTTAAGAACTACTGACACAACACATTTTCCCACATGCTTTAGATAATTCTGTCAGGTGAGTGCTATTGTCTAATTTTACAAATGAGGAAATGGGGGCTCAATTGTGAGTGCTATTGTCTAATTTTACAAATGAGGAAATGGGGCCCTCAGCCTGGAGGGAGGTAGAACCCAGAAGTCTAAGTTCTGGGTCTGGCGCTGGGCAGCAGCAGCCTGAAGCAGAGCCAGAGGAGGAAAGTGCTGAGAGTAATTTTCCTCTATCCCTTCCCCCACTCACCTCCGCTCTACCAACTCACCAGCTTTCATTTACAGTGCTATTCTCCACATTAAAACTTGAGGCCCTGTTTTTTTTGTTTTTTTGTTTTTTTGTTTTTTTTTGTTTTTTTTTGGGGGGGTGGGTCTCCCTTATGGAAACATCCTGAAACAGTTATTCAGTTATAACCACTTCAGGGGTCAGAGTCTTACTGGATGGATTTGACTATAGAGCCTAGCACAGTGCTTGTAGATAGTTCAAAAATGTTTGTTGATAAATTGTTTTGATATATTTGGATGGGGAGGAAGGGATAGTTGAACAGACTTGAATAGATGGCAATAAGCAGGTAAATGAATATGGATGAATGGAAGGGCAGGCGATTGAATGGATGGGTGGATCGATGGATGGATGGATGAATGGATGTTTGGATGAAGGAATGGGTAAACACAAGAATAAGTTTGTTTAGACATTGCCTTGTGCACAAAGGATTTGAGATACTTACAGTAAAATTAAAAAACAAAAATGTATCACTCTTTCTACACCTGGCTCTGTTCTAGACATTAGAATATATCCATGAACAAGAGACAAAGATTCTTCCCCTTGTGAACCTTTCATTTTAACAACATGAGACAGACAATAATCAATACACATAATAAATGAGTAAATTACAGTGTATGTTAGAAAGTTAAGAGCTATTGATGAGAGAGAAGAGCAGGGAAAGGGAGATTAGAAAAGTCAGAGAGGCAGGGTGGGGGTGCAATTCTAAAGGGGGAGATCAGGGAAGGCCTTATGGAGAAGGTGACCTCTGATTAAAGACTTGAAGGAAGTGAATGAGGGAGCCCTGCAAGGATCTAGGAGGAAAACATCCTGGGTGGAGGAAGGGGTCTGTGCAAAGGCTTTGGGTGGGGATGTATCTGCTGTGTTTGAGGGATAATGTCAGAGGCCATGCAGCTGGAGCAGAGTGAGTAAAAGGGAGAGTAGAGAATGGTCAGAGATCACAGGGTGCCCAGGTCACATGGGGCCTTGCAGGTGATGTGAAAACTGTGGTTTCTATGCTGAGCAAAATGGGAGCCATGGGAGGGTTACAAGCAGAGAAGGGACATGATCAGGCTTAGATTTTAAAATGATCCCTCTGGCCTCTCTGGTGTCAATCAGTCAGCCATAAGAGGTTAGGACAGAAGTAGGAATAGCAATGAGAAGTCATCCAGCTAAGAAGAGATGGTGGCTCAGACCAGAGTTGTGGCAATTGCAGCAATGAGAGGTGCTTGGGTCCACACATATGCTGAAGGTAGATGGAATACGATTTCATGGCAGTTTGTGTATGGGGTATGAGAGAAAGAGAGGAAACAAGTTTGATGCTGGGATTTTTGGCCTGAGTAAATGCAAGGAGTTGTGATCCACCTAAATAAGGAAAGCTAGGGTCAGGTCACAGTTTCAGGAGGGGAGAAATCAGGAATTTAGTGTTGGACACAGGAGGTTTGGATGTGCATTGTATACCCAGGGGATAGATATCAAGTAGGTAGTCAGTATTAGTCAAAATTCAGGAGAGGTCTAGAGCTGTGAATGTGGAGTCAATTACATATAAATGGTATTTAAATTAGTAAGAGTGCCCTGGCTGGTGTAGCTCAGTGGATTGAGCACAGGCCTCCGAACCAAATCATCACTGGTTTGATTCCTAGTCAGGGCGCATGCATGGGTTTCAGGCCATATATCCCTAGTATGGGGTGTGCTAGAGGCAACCATACATTGCTGTTTCACTCCTTCTCTTTCTCCCTCCCTTCCCCATCTCTCTAAAAATTAAATAAATAAAATCTTTAAAAATTTTTTAAAAATAAATTGGTAAGAGTAGGTCAGACAGGTGGGGAAGAGAAGAGGATCAGGGACTGAGCCTCAGGTCACCCAACATTAAGAGATTAGAGAGAAAAAAGGACCAGTGAAGGGGAATGAGAAGGAGAGAATAGTGGGGTAGGGAAAGACTAGGAGAACACCTAGGGGGTCCCCAAATCAAGTAAAGAATGGAGCCATCAACTCTGCCAAGACACATAAGAGACAAACCTGATAAGTGACCATAGATTTTGCCTCAGAATTTTTGGCTTTGTTAAGCCATTGGTGACCTTAACAAAGGGGTGTCTGTGGAGAAGTGGGAGAGAATGTCTGCTTGGAATGGGTGGTGAACTCACAATACAAAATACAGATGCGTATTATAGGACTGTACACCTGAAACCTATACAACTCATTAACCTATGTCACCCCTATAAATTCAATAAAAATGTTTTTTAAAAGGGAGAAAGAAAGAAAAATGACAGGGGGAGTTGAAAAAATTGAGGATGGACAGTTTTTAGGAGTTTCACTATGAACAGGAGTGTGAAAGTTCATTGTTTAGTGGCCCCTAACAAACTTGTCTCTTGGTATTTAAGTCATCATGTAATCCCTTCCCTTGGGTCTAAGCTATTCCTGGAAACACCTTTAAATGAGAATGTGGCAGAAGCTACACTGTGCTGATTCCAGACCTAAGCCATAAGAAGGCTTGGCCAGCTTTTGCACTTGGGAAACCCAGTTACCATGCTGTAAGAAGCCCAGGCCACAAAGACAGGTCACGTGGAAGAAAGAATAGAGGCCCTCTGCTCAACAGCCCAACCAAGCTCCAGCCAAAAGCCAACACCAGCCACCAACCCTGCAACATCCTAACCCAGTGGAGTTCCCAGAAGGCTACAGCCCCAACTGATACCATGTGAAAGAGAAAAACTACCCTGCAGAGCCCTGTCAGCCCACTACATTGGAGAGATAATAAAATGATTGTACTTGAATACCAATAGGTTTGGGAGTGGATTTTTACACAGCAACAACTCTCCAAAACTGGGAGACATGAAGTAGAATCTATAGGGGTAGAAGGGTCAAGAAAATTATTGTTGTTGTTTAAAGATGGGAGAAGTCATAGCATGTTTGTATGCTGGTGAGAATGATCCAGAAAAGGTTAAAAATGATGCTTGAAAAAAGAGGGAGGATGGCTGGAGAGATGTCCTTGAAAAGCTGAAGGAGGATAAAGTCCAATGAACAATACAGGTACACAAGTGCATGGTCAGCTCACCTGGCAACATGTAGGAGGCTGAATATGTGGGAGGAAATGTAAGTGGAAGGGTCAGGGTGTGGTGGAAGAGAGACTGAGGACCAGGGAAGGGGGAGTTAAGGGTTTAGGAGAGGAGAAGTAAAATAACTGTTCAGTAGAGGTGGAGCATGAATAAATAGAGAGGTAGAACCTAATTGCCAGGCAGCACAGAGCACCCTCTTTACATTCAAGATCATGAATTTTAAAGTTGAGCAGAGTCGGGCTGGTTATCAGCTTTTCTGCAGCCACATTCATCTGCAACTGTGTGGGGGCAGAGGCAGAGTTGGCTGAGAGTGGGACATGACCAAGCAGTGGCTGTGCCAAGCAAGTGTGGAAAACACAAAAAGTAAGTGAAGAAATAAAGACCTTAGGAAATGTGACTCAGATTAAAAGCTCATAACCGTGGGCAACATTAGAAAACAGACCATGGAAGGGGAGAGAGAGAGGAAGGAAAGGGAAAAAAAGAGAAAGAGACAGAGAGACAGAGAGAAATGAAAAATAAGAAGAAAATATGATCACATTTGAGATTGGTGTCATTAGGCAATTGCAGTTAAGTGTAGATGAGTTTCAGATCCTGTACCAAGAACAAGTTTTGATGTGAAGGATGGTCAGGGAGCCAGGAGCCTGGGACAAACATGGAGGTGACAGGTGAAGCCCTTGCTACCCCTTCTCTCATCCCTGACCCCACCCTGCCCCAGGACAAACTTGGCTCCTTTTTAATTTGGTTTCAGTTCACTCTAGGGTGGAGCTTCCTGTCCCTCTCCCACTCCTCCCTCACTCCCCTAAACCTTCCCTTCCCAGGTTGCTAGAAAGCTCCTCAGAGGAATGTTGTCCCAGGAAATTTCTCTCCCAGAACATCCTTAACAGCTAACTCCAGAGGTGAGAAGTATTCCAGCAGCTTGGCAGCAGGAAAGCCAGCTTCTGGCTTCTAGGCTGGGAAAGCAAGGCAGGTGGTCACACACAGTGAGCTCTTGCCAGAGGCACACCTAAGGCTTCTGGGAAGAGAACCAGACCCTGTTCAGAGGTGGGATCCCCTAGTTCTCCCACACCTTTCTGGGTGTCCGCTGCTCTCCTGCTTCCCAAGAGAATCATCTGTTAAAAAGTACAGGTGATAAGGATCCTACCCCAAGCTGGCAGTAGGACCTAGAAATACTTATTTTCAACTAATTCCCCTGATGATCCTAAGACACAGTGAAGGTTGGAAACTGCCAATTCATCTCTTTGGGCCTCAGTTTCCCCATCCATTATAAAAGCTAGTGCAGGAGTCTACATGTGCTCCCCAAGCACAGATTTTCTTTGAACCTACAACAGGCTAGCAGTGTTATTCCCATTTTTGAGATGGGAAGAAGGAGGTTCATAGAGGCAAAGGGATGAAGTGGTGGGCCACAGGATCTCTAATGATGTTCACACTGCTTGGATTTGAGGAATCTGAGAGGATTGCAGTGGGCCAGCAGGTTCTGTCTCCCAATGCTTGGGGCTGACTTAGGCTCTAACATGCCCAGGAGACTCCTCAGGGGACTCAGATGAGTAATAGGCCAGCATGTGTGTCCAAACATGTCACTGCACATGTGTGAGTGAGGTTTCCTCCCCTCACCAGTATCCTTCCCCATTCCCCACACAAGCCCCTGGTTCCTCCCTGATCAGTTTCTGCCCAGCCTATAACCTATTTGGAAATCTCTTCTGCCATTTCTGGGTAAATGATTTATGCACAGTTTCAAGTGGGTGAGTTGGGAAATTGGGAGAAAGTTCCATCTGGCTGAGTCACTTCAAGAGAGAAGGGGTAGAGAGCAGTCTGCAGCTAGGGGAACCCCATAACAGGATCTGTTACTTAAGAAAAGTTACTCTGCTTGTGTGCACATGAAGGGGAAACTGCATGAGAAGAAGTAAGCCATAGTTATGAAGCTATGGATAACCACAGCCTAGACTGGGGTGTAGGGAGGAGGAGAGAATGGAAACGTGATGGCTATGGTGGCTGATTGGTTGGTGGCATGAGAGGGGAAGAGCCAAGGCAGTGCCTGAGGTTTTGGCTTGAGAGTCTGGGTGTTTGCAGGTATTGTGCATGGAGATGGGACAAGGGAGGAAAGGGGCCGTGTTATCTTTAGATTTATGCTCCAAGTACCTGGTTCGTAGTGGACCCACTGTGAGTGACTGAGGTGCTAGCATGTCCTCTTGGGTGAAACTTCAGAGATATTTTCTGTTTTCATGGTGGGAGAGTATCCAGTGCCCTGGCATCAAAGTTAAGGTCCCTACTAATCTCAGAGGTGCCCTCATATGAATTAGGAAAAGGCAACCCCCAGAGAATAGGAGGAACTATTTACAAATCACATATCTGATATGGATCTAGTATCAAGAATATATTTTAAAAGTCTTACAAATCAACACTGAGAAGCAAACAACCCAACTAAAAATTTGGCAAAGGATCTGAATAGACATTTCTCCAAAGAAGTTAAACAAATGGCCAATGAGCATATTGAAAGATACTCAACATCATTAGTCATTAGGTAAATGCAAATCAAAACCACAGTGAGATATCATTTTATACCTATGAAGATAGCTGTATAAAAGAAAAACAAGTAGAAGATACATGTAAGCAAAGATGCGAAGACTTTGGAACCCTCAAACATTGCTGATGAGAATGTAAAAAGGTGTAGCTGCTCTAGAAAGCAGTTTGACAGCTCCTCAAGAAGTTAAACATAGAATTACCATGTGGTCTGCAATTCTCAGGTATGTCTCCACAGGAATAAAAAGCACATGTTAACATGAAAACTTGTACAAGAATGCTCATAGCAGCATTATTCATAACAGCCCAAAAGAGCTAACAACCCAAGTGTCCACCAACTCATGAATGAATACACAAATGTGGAATGTCCAAATAATGAATATTATACACCATAAAAAGGAGTGAAGTACTGTTATAAGTGCTACAACATAGATAAGCCTTGAAAACAAGCTAAGTGAAAGAAGACAGCCTTGTTGGATACACATTATAGTGTTGGTTTCATTTACATGAAAGTGAAGAATAGGGATATCTATGGAGACAAAGACTGGTGGTTGCCGAATAGTGGAGGAGGAAGAGAATAGGGAGATTCCAAGCTGGTTTGGGGGTGATAGAAATGTTCTAGAAATGGATGGTGGTGAAGGCTGCACAAAATTTTGAATATACTAAAACCACCCAAGAAGGCAAATAAGCTCTTCTTCCAGCTTTAAACATGATAGTTGACTTTGGCCCAGCTCTGAGATCTTTCAGTCAGCACACCCTCCAGCTGAGTATTCCACTGCATACTCAGATTCCTCAAGCCAAGCCTCTTCTACACACCCAAATGTTCTCATTCTTTCCACTCCAGCTACACAACTTTTATATCCCACACATCTGCAGGAGCCCACTGGGGACTCACCCTGCCTTCTCATGCCCCAGCCTCTGCACCAAGCCACCTCCCCACTTCAAAACCCACTCTCTGCTCACCTCTTCGCAGAACCTTTTTTAGAGGAACCCCACTGACTTCCCATCAACCCTTTGCACTTGTAAAAACACCAGTTGCCCAGGTTTAACCTGGTCTCTGCCTCTTAAACCTGTGTGACTCTGTGAGAATCTTATAACTTCCCTGGGCCCAGTGTCCCCATCTGTAACATGTACATTGCCATGTGTCTCAGTCACTCAGGCTGCCACAAAATACTGCAGGCTGGGTGGCTTAAACAACAGACATTTATGTTCTCACAGTTCTGGAGGCAGGAATCTGAGATCAGGGTGCCAGCCCAGCTGGGTTCTAGTGAGAACTCTTCCTGGCTCGCAGACAGCAGCCTCTTCTCTCATCCCATCGTGATCCCCACCCTCATGACCTCATTTGACCCTAGTTAACTCCCAAAGGCCCCATTTCCAAATACCATCATATTGAATTTGGGGCAGAGGGGAGAAAACAAACATTCAGTCCATAACACCATGTTTACTGCCAGATATGATTCTACAAAATGAGGCATGTATACATCTATGAAGGGGTATTATTTCTCATCATTACTGTATAGAATGATAAGAAATAATCACGTATAGACATGTTTCTCTGTAGGGAAATACCACACACTACTCATAAGCATCTGACCTCCCCATGGCAGGTGATCAAAGGCAGGGGATGTGTCTGCTGCTTTTGAAGAGTCCTCTCAACCAATGGGGCCTAACTGCCAGAATCCAAAATCCAAAATGCCTCTCTCCCTTCTAAGATTCTAAAGCCATATTTTGTCTTGAGTCATGGATATTTGAGTGTCTGACTCTCAGTCCTGACTATAAAGTCTTTAAGTTCTGGGGCTCTGCAGGGAGAGACTTCACTGCTCTAAACCTTAGTTTTCTTGTCTGTAAAATGGGGATAATAAGAGTACCTATCTCACAGCCTTATTGGGAGGGTTAAATGCAAAAACCATATAGGAAGCTCTCAATCAATGCCAGTGATGAAGATGAAGATGATGTATTAATTATCTATTGCTGCATAACAAATCACCCTGACCCTTTGTGATTCAAACATCAATGATGATCTTTTTCTTTCTCACCATGTTAGTAGGTGAAGAATTTGGTCAAATTCTTTTGAGACTCAAGCAGTGCCTTTGCATGCTGTTCCCTGTGCCTAGAATGCCCTTAGCCTTCTTCTTTGCTTGATCCTCAGCTCACGACTTTCAAAATTCAGTTGAGCCACCACTTTACCCTGGAAGCCTTCCTTGGGAGCCCCTCCATCCCCACCCCTATCCCATACACAAATGGGATTTTTAAAATTGAGCTATAATTTACGTATAGAAAAATGCAAAAACATTACAAGTTTTACCTATCTATATACCCATATTATTGTCCCAAAGATCAAAGCACAGAACATTTCCAGCACCCCTTTCAAAGTTCCTTCACAGTTAATAACCATCCCCCTTTCTCTGCCCCAGAGATTAGTTCTGCCAGTTATTGAACTTCATATCAGTTGAATTATACAGTATTTAATTTTTTATGTTTGGTTTATTTTCTTCAAAATAATGATTTTAACTTTCTTCTGTGTTGTTGTAAGCAGCAATAGTAACAGTTCATCTACTTTTTAAAATCCTCATTCAAGGATATGTTTATTGATTTTAGAAAGGAAGGAGGGAGGGAGAGAGAGAGAGAGAGAGAAAGAGAGAGAAACATTGACATGAGAAAGAAACATTGATCAGTTGCCTTCTGTATGCACCCCAACCAGGGATCAAACCCACAACCAGGTATGCGCCCTGACCGGGAATCAAACCCTCAACCTTTTGGTGTGCGAGATAATTCTGACCAACTGAGCCACCCAGCTAGGGCCAGTTCATCTACTTCTATTGCTGTATAATATTCCATACTGGGAACTTGCCACAATTTGCTTACTCAAACTCCTGTTAGTAGATATTTGATTTGCTTCCAGTTTGGACTATTATGAATAAAACTGTTGTGATTTATGTATAGTTTTTTTTTGTGTGTGTGTGTTTGGAAATATGTTTTTAGTTCTCTTAGAGCTAGCTATGCCTAGGAATGGAATTTCTGGAACATAAGGTAGATCTATAACAAAGTTGCCAAGCAGTGTTCCAAAGGGCCTATACCATGTTGCATTCCCACCAGGTGTGTGTGAGAGTTCCAATGGCTCCATCGTGGCCAACACTTGATGCTGTCAGTCTTAACTTCAGCTGTTCTGGTGGGGGCATGGAGGAAGCTCACTGGGTCATTTTTTATTCTTGCTATTTTCTGTCACTCAGAAGCCCTCCTCTTAGGCTATTGTCTCAAGCCTACTGTTTTTTATTCTGGTCTTTCAGAAAAAGAGAAGCTAGAATCTTTTCCTGGCTTTTAAATGTCAAAAGTCTAGAGTCTCAGAGGCAACAGGAAAAGATTCTCATGCATTGATGACATGACTGATAAAGGAAAATGCAGGGGATTTAGGAAGAAGGTTCCACCACCCTGAAATTAAGCAAAAGTTTCCAGACAAAGGTGAGGGAGAGAGTTGGAGCAGCAGCAAGGGGGGAGATGGGCAGTGCAAGTCCCTGAGCGATGGAACACTTGAACATGACTCTTCTCTGGGCATGGCTGTGAGCTTGACTAGAGACTCCAGAATCCCCAGATAAATTCAAGAAAATAATATGCAGAAAGGACCTGCACTCTTCTCCTAGGTGGACTCCTAGGCAGACTTCTTCTAGGCATTTCTCTCTGGAGGAGAAATGGCTATGTGTGGCTGGGCAGAAGAACCTCAAATGTCTAGCACAGTTTTCTATGTCCTGAGGGCCACTGGAGCTGAGCAATGGTTTCTGTGCACTTGGGGGGCTGGGGTCCTGGGAGCAGCTGAGAGGCGGGATGGGATTTAGGAACAAGGGACAATTTAGAACGTGACCTGTGTGTTTGGGTCATCCCTCCTCAGAGAGGAACAAAAATGTCTTAGCAGATGCCAATGTGGATAAGTGATGTTGCACCCCAGGTGCTCCTCACAAGATCCCTAGAACTAAGATACCACCCCCAGAGAAATAGGACAAACAATTTACTGAGATTAAGGTATTCCACCAGAAATGGGACTTCATAGCAGAGACTGAGCTCATTTAACAAAAAACCAAGTTACCTTTCTTGCTCCCCTGAGTTCATGGACTGAAACTGGACCTCTGTTTCACTTTTCACACTGTATCTTGCTGGTCTCTTTATTTTCGTTTCCTCTCCTTGAGACTATAGGTGACTGGAGGTCAGGAATAAGCTCTGATTTGTCCTGAAATCAGCAATCTCCAGGCCCAGAGCTTAGGGCCTGGCAGTGAAGAGGGGCTTAGTGAAGATTTGTCAAATACCAATTGTAAGCTCCTTGAGGGAAGGAAGAGGAAAATAGCTACAAAGTTGAACACCTGCTCTGTGCCATGTTATGCACATGGGCCACTCTATGAGGTCAGACTATGTTCATCACATTTTACAGGCAAACATAGAAGCCAACATTTACTGAACACTCAACCATATGCCTGGCATTGTTCTAAGCATGTTTCATATATTAACTCATGTAATCCTCACTACAACCCAGTGAGGTTAACACTGTTATTATCCCCATGAAACTGAGGCATGGAGCAATGAGGTGACCTCCTAAAGATTGTGATGGGATTTGAATTCAGGCTGCTTGATTCCCATATCCATGACCCATCTCTGTTCCATGGGCCCGTTTTTAACCCTGTGCCCATGCTCCCTGCATAGTCCACTTTGCCCAAAATGCTCTTCCTTCTTAATTCCTGCCCATCTCACTGGTAAACTCTTCACAGTTTTTACACCTTCCCCGGTATCCTTCAGGCTAAAAAATAGAAATATTCATTTCTCTCTTCCTTGACTCCTTTGTTCTCATAGCACTTTACTTTTAGGGTGTGTATAAGTTAGGATTGGGTTTATCTGCATGTAAGAGAAGATCCAAATTACAGTGGGACAAGCAAGATAGAAGTTTGTTTCTTTCTTATACAAGGTAAGTATGGAGACAGACACCTCGGGACTAATATAGTAGCTCCATGGTGTGAGTAACTGAGGCTATTTTATCTGCTCCATCATTTTGGTATTGGGCTCCCTTCTCAAGATGACATTATAGGTCAAAATGGCTATTAAATCTCCAGCCATTGCATCTATATCACAAGCAATAGGAAAAAAAGAGAGTTTTCTTGTCCTCTTTTAAAAGACTTCCCCAAAATCCCCACAACATTTTCCTTTATATCTCATTGGCCAAAATTTAGTCACATGACCATACTTGTTGCAAGGGAGGCTGGGAAATACAACCTTTTAGTTGGATACTGGGAGGACCATTACAAAGGGCAAACCATAATCCATGCCACATTATTACTTTAGCATTTGTCACATCATACCTGGGATGGTTTATTTAGATATATTTTCTGCCCAGCTGGCTTATTTTAAGGGCAGATTCTGGGCAGCTTCACCTTCATATCCCAAAGTCTAGCACATGTTGGAGACACTGGAGATGGAGGAATAAGTTACCAGGTGTTACATTATTTTACAGACCCTGGGGGCTATAGCAGGGTTTTCTACCCACAGCAAGCCTCAAAAATGAACTGAAGTGTTTTTGACCTTAGTTTCCCTATTTTAAAAAATGGTTATAAATGACTTCAAAAGTTAATTCCAGTTTGGACATTCTTAGAGTCCACTGTATAAAATTAGAAAAATATAGCTAAATTTTTAAAAACTGAAAATTTAACCAGAGTTAGGTACTTTGTGTAGCTTTCAGTCTTTTTATATTTCTTCTGCATAAATACATATACATGTTTTGTGTATAACTATAATCCCACTAAACACACATTTTGTAGCCAATCATTTTTACTTAATGACATATGACAGGACTTCTGCTTCTGCCTATGACAAGCTAGCTTGTAGAGCTCAAACCCCTCAAAAAAAAACATGGGAAAACTTGAATAAAATCATTAGAAAGAAAATAAAAAGTTGTTAGAAGGCATCAGAGAACTATCCAGGAAGCCAGGGCTTGAAGGATCAAGATCCTAGAGTGAAAAGAAACACACAGAGGTGGGCCCAGCATTCCATGTGCTTTTCCCACAAATTCCTAGTTAGATGGAGCTAGATGGAGAGACTGAGAGACTAAAAAGAAAGCACATAAATAAGAGACATAGAAGCTAAGCAGGACTTTCAGCAGCCTGACAGGACTGGAGAGAGAAAAATACAGTAATTTGTGCTGAACACATTTCTGGTTCATTACGTGTTCTCCTGGAGCATATATGTAAATACTAACTGAAGCTCAGAGACCTTTTCCATGCATGGAGATTTGGCCTTAGAAAGAACTCCAGAAGCAATGTAACCAAACACTTCATTTTATAATTGTGGTAACTGATGCCCAGAGCCACTGAGTGACTTGTGTAGGACCACACAGCAAATGCAGACAGCCTTCTGTTGCAACCCTCCTGCACTGCCCTGCCTTGCTGCTGTTGCTGCTGGTCCTAGCCTTAACCTCCCCACTCCTCTCCACACCTTCTAGCCAGAGAGAGGGATAGAGAGAGAGATTAAATTCATCTCACTTCTTGTTGTGATCTTTTAATAAAGAAAAGTGCTTTTCTGAAAGGAATCCAAACACGAATCCTTTTATAACAATTATTGGACATCATTCCTAATTATCAAAGTAATACAAATTTACTAAGGAAATGTTAGAAAATACAGATAAGTGAAAACCAAAAGTACTCATAAAGTTTCCTCTCCTTCCCACCTATCTAATACAACTACTTTAAGCATTTTTATACACAAATATGTACACAAGTTCTGTCCAGAAAGTATCCAGCCATATGCTATGAAAAATAAGACATTTTTGAAGAAGATACAAGATACAAGAAACATTGTACATAGGAAAACGACACCTCAATCCCCTTCAAACTAGGCACCTTGGGACCTCACACAGTTCTCCCAATCGCCATCAGCTGCCCTGTTGTGTTTTCCTGAATCTCATCAGCAGTCTGAAATCTCTTTCCTTTCAAAGGTGATTATAACTGTGGGAAAAGCCAGAAGTCACACGGTGCCAAATCTGGGCATTAGGGAGGCTGCGTCACCTGGGTGATTTGGTGTTTCACCAAAAACCTCTGTATGAGATGTGACGCATACACAGGCACATTGTCATGATGAGGCTACCAATCGCCATTTGCCCATGGCTGCTGCTTTCTGAATCATCCCAACAGTTTCTGCAGAAGAATGTTCAAGCTTGACACAAAATTTGATGCAGATTTGTTGCTCTACTTGTTCAGTCATTTTGAATACAAGGGCCACACAATACACATGCTCACTCAACAGCATCTACACCCCCACTGACTAGTGCTGTGAAGTTGTCATTGCTCATGCATGCACATTCCAGTCCACTCTCCTTGGCTGCCAGATTACATCGATGTTGCACAGACTGTTCTCATTATATTAACAGTGGCTGGACTTTTTCCAGACTGACTTTATATGTTTTCATAAAATAAGTTTATGAAAACCTTGTCTTTTGTGACTTGCCCTTCTAACTTATTCAGATCATAACTAGTTTTCACATAATTCCACATTCTTTAGTATGGTCTTAACAGCAGCTATATCTATTCTATTGATGTAGCATAATTTATTTAACTCTCCCCCCATAGTTAGACATTAGGACCATTTTCAATCTTTCATTACTGTACACAATCCTGCAATGAACATCTTTATACATATCTTGTTGGTATGATTATTTTTCCAAGAAAAACTCTTAGAGTATGGAATAATACACTAAATATTTTTTAAATTCTCAACATCTGGTTCCAAATTGCTTTCCAGGAAGGCTGTATTGGTTTACACTTCCCCCAGCAGTGTGCACACCAAACCTGTGTGCTTTACTTAAGGAAGGATGGAAGAAGTAGTTCTTGTCATTCCAGCTAGCGTTCCAGCATGCCAGATTAACTAAATTTAGAGTCAGACTAGCTATTCAGAGCTAGTCAGACTAGCTGCCCAAGGCCAGAAACTTTGGAACTAACTCAGAGCCAAGTTCAATTTCAATAACTATAAATAACATGCTTGTTACTTGGCCCACTTTGGCTTTGAAAGATATATATGTGCTCTCACAAACTAAGCAGGAAATAAAACAAGGGAAGGGCCATCCTGCTTACTTTGGGCAACTATATGAAAAATGACCACAGAATCTTAGCACCCAGAATGCACAGTCCCCAGAGGAAGTGGCTGAATTCATAATGTGATGGATGGGGAACTGGACTGGGCATTCCACCCTGATCTAGAAGTCCAGAATTTGTCAGTTTGGGAGTGCAACCCAAGTGGCATTTACTTCCTCTGGGTCTTAAGTGCTTTGTGATTTTACAATTTCCCCTGTGGAAACACAAAGAAAACTCCGATGGTCAGTGGGAAATCTAAAATTTCTCAGGTAAGATTTTAACTGGGGTTTGTTTCAGGTCAGGTTCTATGGCTGATTAGCTGGATTCTGTGGCTGGTTAGCTGGATCACTGTAGGCAAGTCCCTTCCCCTTCTTAGTTTCCCATGTGAACAAGGAAGGCGCTGGCCTGGATTTGGTGAGCCATGAATTTTGTTTCCCATGGGAGAGGGAAGAAAGAAGGGGTCCCAGTGCTCACCAGAGCTGAGCACTTTACACATACAAGTGTACTGAATCCTAACAACTGCTACATGAGGAAGTGTTTATCTGTGCCTGTCCAGAACCAATGTTCCATTATTCTGCTAATAGCACCCTGCTGTTTGTTTAGGGAACCTTCCCTCACCCACTCCTAGTCCCTATGACTTAGGAGAGGCTGATTTCAACCATAGGCATGTGACTCAGGCTTGGCCATTCAGAGCAACTGTGATGGTTTCAGAACTGAACATGTGACCCAAGCTAGGCCAGCGGGAGTCAGTCCTGAGATTTGTGCTGGAAGTATTGGGAAGCAAGTGATCTCTTTGTCTTAAGGTTGCTTAATTGACCATTTCCACCTTCCTGTAGAAAGACCCATCCTCCTAATAAAACTAACTCAAAGGAAAACAGAGTTAAGAGAGAGAAGGAGACAGATTCAAGACAACTTCCTTTGAGCTTATGTCATGGACTAAATCTGAATGCAAAACAACTTCCTAAAATGTTCAGTTCAGAACCTTTTTGGGCTAAAACTGGTAATAACTGGGTTTATGTTACCTGCAACCAAAAGAATCATCACCAAAATCCTGCATATGACATAGACATTATTATTCTCATTTTACAGATGAAAAAATTGAGGCTCAGAGAAGCAGAGTAAGCATAGAGCTAACAAGTGGCAGAACAGATTTTTAAAATTTAATCTTTATTGCATTTTGTCCATTACCATTTAGTCCTCTTATACCTCTCTCCCCCCAGCAATCACCACACTGTTGTCCATGTCCATGAGTCCTTTTTCCTTTCTGTTCAGTTCTTCCACCCCCAGCTCCCACCCACTAGCTGTCATCCTACTTTCCATCTATGATTCTGTCCCCATTTTTATTGTGAGTTCAGTTTGTTCATTAGATTCCACATATAAGTGAAATCATATATTTGTCTTTCTCTGACTGCCTTATTTCATTTAGCATCATTTTCTCCAGGTTCATCCATACTGTTGCAAAGGGTAAAACTTTCTTCTTTTTTATAGACAACTAGTATTCCATTGTTCCAACCAGTATTCCGTTGTTTTATCCACACATCTACTGGTGAACTCTGGGGTTGCTTCTATATCTTGGCAATTGTAAAGAACATTGATTAGACATAGGGGTGCTTATGTTCTTTTGAATTAGTATTTTGGGTTCCTTTGGATATATTCACAGAGTGGGATCACTGGGTCAAAAGGCAGAGATACTTTTAATTTTTTGAGGTATCTTCATACTGCTTTCCACAGAAGCTGCACCAATCTGCATTCCCACCAATGGTGCAAAAAGTTTCCCTTTCTCCACAGCCTGGCCAACACTTTGTTTCTTGATTTATTGATGATAGCCATTCTGACAGGTGTGAGATGGTATCTCATTGTGGTTTTAATTTACATTTCTCTTATAATAAGTGACATTAAGCATCTTTTCATATGTCTATTGGCCATCTGTATGTCCTCCTTGGAGAAATGTTTATTCAGGTCCTTTGTTCAGTTTTTAATTGGGTTGTTTGTTTTTTTGGTGTTAAGTTTTGTAAGTTCTTTATAAATTTTGGATGTTAACCCCTTATCAGAAGTACGTGTTCTCCCATTCTGTGCATTGTCATTTTATTTTGTTAATAATTTCCTTTGTTGTGCAAAAAAAATTTTTAGTTTAGTGTAGTCCCATTTGTTTTTTTTTCTTTGTTTCCCTTGCCTGGGGAGATATGTCCAATAAAATATTGCTAAGAGCAATGTCCAAGATTTTGCTCCTTATGCTTTCTCCTATGATTCTTATGGTTTCATGTCTAACATTTAAGTCTTTGGTCCATTATTAATTTATTCTTGTATGTGATATAAGAAGGTGGTCTAGTTTCATTTTTCTGCACATATCTGTCAATTTTCCCAACACCATTTATTGACTAGACTATCTTTAGCCCATTGTATGTGCCTCCTTCCTCTGTCAAATATTAATTGGCTATAAAGGTGTCTGTTTATTTCCAGGGTCTCTATTTTGTTCTATTGATCTGTTTGTGTATCTGTTTTTATGCCAGTGCCAGGCTGTTTCAATTACTATGACCTTAGAGTATAGTTTGAGATTAGGTAACATGATTCCTCCAACTTTGTTCTTCTTTCTCAGGATTGCTGTTGCTAAGTGGGACCTTTGGGGGTTCCATATAAATTTTTGAAATATTGGTTCTAGTTCTGTGAAATATGTCAATGGAATCTTGATAGGAATTGAATTAAGTCTGTAATTTGCTTTGGGTAGAGTGGAAATTTTAATTATTCTTGTTCATGAACACTGTATGTGCTTCCACACATTTGTATCTTCTTCTATTTCTTTCTTCAGTGTCTTACAATTTTCCAAGTACATATCTTTTACATCCTTGGTTAGGTTTATACTAAGGTATTTTATTCTTTTTGTAGCATTGGGAATGGCATAGTTTTCTTAATATCACTTTGTGTAAGTTTACTATTGGCATATAAAACTGCAACTGATTTCCAAATATTTATTTTGTATCCTGATACTTCGTTGAATTCATTAATCAGTTCTACTAGTTTCTTGGTGGAATCTTTGGGGTTTCCTATGTATAGGATTGGGTCATCTGCAAATAATGACAGTTTTTCTTCTTCCTTTCCAATTTGGGTATCTTTTATTTCTTTTCCTTGTCTGATATATTACATATATTGTATATATGTATATATACAATATTGCATATATTATGATATATATATAACCTCAAATTATATATATATAATCTTCTACTTTGGGATGAAATGCTCTGAAGATAGCAATTAAATCCATTTGATCTAGTGTGTCATTAGAGGATGATGTTTCCTTGTTGAGTTTCTGCCTGGAAGATTTATCTATTGAAGTCAATGGGGTGTTAAAATCCCCAAGTATGAGTGTATTTCTTGTGAAATACACTTATACACTTATGAGTGTCAATCTCTCCCTTTATGTCCATCAGGATTTGCTTCACATATTTAGGTGCTCCTATGTTGGAGGAGCACCTAAATATTTACTAGAGTTATATCCTCTTGTTGGATTGTTTCTTTTATCATTATGTAGTGTCCTTTGTCTCTTACTATAGCCTTGGTTTTAAAGTCTTTTTTGTCAGATATAAGCACAGCTACCCTAGCTTTTTTTCCCTTTCCACTTACATGAAATATCTTTTTCCATTTCTTTACATTTAGTCTCTGTGTATCTTTTAATCTGAGATGGGTATCTTAGAGGCAGTACATATATGGTCTTGTTTTCTTATCCATTTAGCTACCCTCTGTATTTTGGTTGGAATACTTAAGCCATTTACATTTAAGGTGATTATTGATAGATACATATTTAGTGCCATTTTATTGTTAGACTATTTCCCTCTGTTTTTTCTTTCTCTTTTTCTTCTTCTTTTTAAATCAAGCCGTTTAACATTGTTGCAGTACTGGTTTGGTGTTAATAAACTCCTTTAGCTTTTTTCTTGTCTGGAAAGCTCCTTATTTCTCCCTCAGTTTTAAATGATAGCCCTCCTCTGTAAAGTATTCTTGGTTGTAGGTCCTTGCTTTTCATCGCCTTGAATATTTCATGCCACACCCTTCTGAACTGAAATGTTTCTGTTGAGAAATCAGATGATAGTCTAATTGGTACTTCCTTGTAGGTAACTACCTGCTTTTCTATTGTGGCTTTTAGAATTCTCTCCTTGTCTTTAAGCCTTATCATTTTAATTATGAAATGTCTCACTGTAGGCTTGTTTGGGCCCAAGTTGTTTGGGACTCTCTGTGCTTCCTGGACTTTTGTGTCTTTTTCCTTTAACAGGTTAGGGAAGTTTTTAGTCATTATTTCTTTAAATAGGTTCTCAATCCCTTACTTGCTCTCTTCTCCTTCTGATATTCCCATGATGTGTATGTCGTTATGCTTCATGTTGTCCAAAATGTGCCTTAAGCTCTCCTCATTTTTTTTAATTCTTTTTTCTTTCTGTGGCTCTGCCTGGGTATTTTTTTCTACCTTGTCTTCCAAATCACTTATTCAAGCTTCTGCTTCATCTAACCTACTGTTTACTCCTTCCAGGGTATTATTTATTTCAGATACTGCATTCTGTATTTCTGACTGGTCCTTTTTTTTCTTATCATTTCTATATGTTTTTTCATGTTGTTGAGTATCCTTATAATCATTACTCTAAACACCCTATCTAATAAATTGCTTGCCTCCATTTCATCTAGTTCTTCCCTGAAGAATTATCTTGTTCTTTCATTTGGGATCTGTTTCTTTGTCTTTCCATTTTGGCTGTTTCTTTATATGTTCTGCCTTAGCTGTTAAACTGATAAGTGATATAACCTCAAGCTGTAATCAGCAGCCTGGCTTAAGCACCACACCATGTGGGGCAGAGTAATTCCTGTGGGTGTGGCTATTTCTTCCTCTCAGGGTGATGCCACTTAGAGGGGAAGCTCTGCCAGAGAAAGATAGCTTCTGGAGTATGGGAAAGAACTCAGCACAAGGATCCTGGTGGCTGTTCCTTCAGTTCTATCTCCAGAGCCACCAGCCCCAGACTCTCCTCAAGTGTCTCTAGTCCACTCTGCCCTCCCTCTGCTGAGGCCCAGGATAAGTGGCAGTCCTATTGTGTTGAACTGGTTTCTTCTGTCTGTCCTTGGTTATAAGGCTTATCTCCAGCTAGTGTTCAGTTGGTTATTCAGAGTGATTTCTCTACAATTTAGTTGTAATTCCAGATTGGTCCTGGGAGGAGGTTAGTGTAGCTTCTACTTACTCCTCCATCATCTTGGATTCAGATGCTTTTAATCTACCTGTTTTTAATCTGTACCTCTAATTTTGCACAGGAGCTCAAGTGATTCCCTTTTCTAGATTTATTCCACAAAGCACAGAAGTAAGAATAGGCTTGTGGAGCTAGACTGATTCAGGTTCCAGACTAGATTCAGCTGCTTCCTAACTAATCCTAGAATGACCTGCTAACTGTATACTCTGAACAAGTCTCTTCACCAATTTGTGCTTCAGTTTTCTTATCTGAAAAATGGGGTGATAATAGTATCTCCTTCACAGAATTGTTGTGAGGAGTGGGTATACTCCTTTATGTAACATTCTTAGGACAGAGCTGGGCAGATGGTAAGTATAACATAAGCACTAGTTGTCATCTTTCATCTGCTGCCTGTATATTGTTAGTAAATTGGATATCCCCTCTCCACCCCACCCACCCAGGATATGGCCTAAATTATTTCATGTTACATCAGTTCCAAATGACAAAACAAAACATACATACCCTTGTCACCAGGGGCTTCAAATAATGTCTAACATGCTGTTTCTAAAATGCTGACATTTCTAAAAATTCGGGTCATTGTGGGCTTAGCAGTCTAAAAACAGCCCAGGAAGTGAAACTTTCGAGAGAAATTCCAAATAAGCAAGCAGTTGCTGACTTGCAGGAAGGACAAGAAGGGATGGAAGTATACATGGCCATTTCCTAGCCTTTTTGACCCCCTCGATTCTGTCAGCCCCACAGCTTAGAAAGCAGAAATACATCTCTCTTTGAGCTTACAAGAGCTGCTACCCCAGAGTTAACTCAGTGCCAGAAAGTGCATTAGTCTAGTAAAGTATAAAATATGGAGGCCCTGGAGAATCACCAGGGAATGGGAGGAATCTTACTGTGGATTCAGAGTGAGTCCTGGTTTGGGGCTTATGCTAATATAAGCTGGTCAGGAAAACAAATTGGGACACCTTTACCACTCTGATTCATAAAGGTCAGAGTTGGTACCCATGACAGTGACATAGACTGTCAGCCATCTTGAATCCAAAATCTCCTATCTCTGGGCATCACCATCAGCCCTATAATCCCCACCCTGCAGATAGGCTCAGTGGTCAGTGAGCTACCATTAATGGAGCTCTTGATAAGTCCCTTACATTAATGATCTCATGGAACTTTCTAGGAGCCCTATTGTCATGAAGATTAGAGCACAATAATGATGACCTTGGACGTTGTAGCCAGACTGCACAGTCTAGATTCCCAGTTCTCCTATGTACTACTAGCTGTGTGTCCATACACAAGTTACTTGACCTCTCTATACCCTAGTTTTCTCCTCTGTAAAATGGGGATACTAATAGTTCCTTCTTATTCTGACTGTAGTGAGGATTAAATGAGTAAGCAACTGTAGCACTGAGAAGAATGCATGACATAATGACAGTTGTTTTTATTAATCCTCATCTTATAGTTGTGGACCCTGAGGCCAGAAAGAGGGATCATCCACGTGCCATACACAGTTTGTGAAGCTGGGCCTCAAACTAGCTCTATGTGATCCACTGAGTGGAACTGCCCTCTGCTCAGAGGAGGCTAAAATATCCCCAAGAAACCCCAAGCCCACACCCTAGCACACCCCCACCCCAGTTCTCTCCTTCTTAAATACCATCTTCTCCCTCTGAACCTGGGTGTATTTTTTGAAGTGTTGAGTTAAAATCTGAACAACTGTTGCAGGTGTGTCCAACCTTTTGGTGTCTCTGGGCCACGCTAGAAAAAGAAAAGTTGTCTCGGGCCACACATTAAATATATTGTGGCATGTAATCACAAAACAAATCTCATAATGTTTCAAGTAAATTTTCAATTTTGTGTTAAGCTGCATTCATAGCCATCGTGGGACACATGTGGCCTTCAGGCCACAGGCTGGGAATCCCTGGAACTTAAGGGATTCAAATGGAGTTTTCCTGGCACTGAGGAGAGAAAGAAAATTCTGCCTCTCTCCCCAGATTGGGAAATGAAAGCAGTGGGTATGAAACTCTCAAGCTCCCAGAGTCAGAGGGCAGAGACTGTGGGCTGCAGAAGAACTACATCCCCTGATTCAGTATAACTTCCAAACTCAACCAAGCTCAGCCAGTCTGGATCCCTTCTCTTTTGTTAACTCCTAACTGCCATGCTAACACTCATGCCTTGGTTACTTTGTAACTTCGAGGAATCTGATGCCGAAGTCAGATGTGGAATGACTGAAGATGTCTGAAGGAGGACTTCCAGCCAAAATGGAGGTATAGGTAGACACACTGTGCCTCCCCACACAACTAAAAGAAGAAGAACAACAAATTTAAAAACAAAAAACAAGCAGAATTGATGAAAATCAAACCATATGCAAGTCCTACAACCAAGGAGTTAAAGAAGAAACATTTATCCAGACCAGTAGGAGGGGTAGAGATGGGAAGCTGGTCAGAGAGGACTCAAGGCAAGGTGGCAGATTGGACTGGGTGGCCCCACATTTGTATGTACATAAACCAGAAGGAACAACTGGGAAGTGAGACAAACCAAGCAACCCAGAGTGCCAGTGCAGGAAAATAAAGACTCAAACCTTTGAAAACACCTGTGGGGACTAAGGCACAGGGATAAACTCCCAGCTTCACAGGAGAGTTCATTGGAAAGACCTACAGGGTCCTAGAATGTACACAAACCCACCCACCTGGGAATCAGCACCAGAAGTACCCAATTTGATTGTGGGTAACAGGGGAAGTGACTGAACACTGGCAAAGATCAGAGCAAGTGGCATTGCCCCTTCTTTGACCCCTCCCCCACATACAGTGTCACGATGCAGTGACAAAGGTTACCCTGCCCTGGTGAACACCTAACACTCTGCCCCTTACTACGTAACAGGTGGGCTGAGAAAAAAAAAATGGCCCAGATGAAAGAACAGATCAAAACTCCAGAAAAAAATACAACTAAGTGACAAAGAGATAGCTAACCTATTAGATGCACAGTTCAAAACACTGGTAATCAGGATGCTCACAGAATTGGTTGAATATGGTCACAAATTAGATGAAAAAATGAAGGCTATGCTAAGTGAAATAAAGGAAAATGTGCAGGGAACCAATGGTGACAGGAAGGAAACCAGGACTCAAATCAATGGTGTGGACCAGAAAGAAGAAAGAAACTTTCAACCAGAACAGAATGAAGCAACAAGAATTCAAAAATATGAGGAGAGGCTTAGGAACCTCCAGGACATCTTTAAACATTCCAACATCCAAATTATAGGAGTACCAGAAGGGGAAAGAGGAAGAGCAACAAACAAAAAAGTTATCTGAACAAATAATAAAGGAGAACTTCCCCACGTTGGCAAGGGAAATAGACTTCCAGGAAACCCAGAAAGCTCAGAGAGTCCCAAAGAAGTTAGACCCAAGGAGGAACATACCAAGGCACATCATAATTGCATTACCCAAGATTAAAGATAAGGAGAGAATCTTAAAAGCAGCAAGAAAACGGACAGTTACCTACAAAAGAATGCCCATAAGACTGTCAGTTGATTTCTTGAAAGAAATATTGCAGGCAAGAAGAGGCTGGAAAAAAGTATTCCAAGTCATGAAAGACAAGGACCTACATCCAAGATTACTCTATCCAGCAAAGCTATCATTTAGAATGGGAAGGCAGATAAAGTGCTTCCCAGATAAGGTCAAGTTAAAGGAGTTCATCATTAAAGCCCTTATTATATGACATGTTAAAGGGACTTATCTAAGAAAAACAAGATAACAAATATGTACAGTAAAATGACAACAAACTCACAGTTATTAACAACAGAACCTAAAACAAAAACAGAAACAAACTAAGCAAACAACTAGAACAGGAAAAGAACCACAGAAATGGAGATCACATGCAGGGTTATCAGCAGGGAAGTGAGTGGGGAGAGGGGGAAAAGGCACAGAGAATAAGTAGCATAGATGGTAGGTGGAAGATAGACAGGGGGAGGTTAAGAATAGTATGGGAAATGTAGAAGCAAAGAACTTATATATGTATGACCCACGGACATGAACTAAAGGTGAGGAATACAGGTGCAGGGGGGGCGGTGCACAGCATGGAGTAAACTAAAGGGGGGAAATGGGACAACTGCAATAACATAATCAATAAAGTACATTTTTTAAAAAAGAACTACATCCCACCCTCACCTGTGCAACCCCCACCGCCCCACATTCTGCTGAGTCTGGCACAGGATACTAAATGAAACTTGTCATGTTTTAAAACTTGAGTTCCTCTAGAGAGCCTAGGGAGAAACGGATGAGGGGTGTGGCTTGCTATACCTTGGGGTTAGGGGTGAGGAGTATCAAGTTCCCCATGAAACCTCTAGGTAGGTCCTTATCTGCCAATCTTATTCTTTCTCTGTCTGCCTGACTTTGGCTCTGTGCCTTTTTCTGTTTTAGCCTTTCTGATAGGGATAAGGGGAGATGGAGTACCACTGTATGTGTTTGTCTACCAGTCGGTCTGTGGTTGACTTCGCCCAACATCATCTCATCTCCGACTTTCTATCTCTGCTTCCTTATCTTGACCTACCTGTTTCCGTCTGCCTGCCTGCCCTCAGTTCTCGCCAAGATTCTAACCCTTCAGTCACCTCTCTGCAAACCCAAGAAGCCGCCCCACTGAGCAGAGGCGGAGGCTGGGGTGCTCAGCGGAAGGAGCTCTGACCCTGGGGTGGGCAGTGGAATAAGGTGTCCGATTCCGAGGCGCCCCCCCTGGCGCCCCCTGCAGGCGTGGGGCGGCCCTGGGAGCCCGGAGCAGGAGGCGGAGGCATTGCAGGCCGGCGGGGATCGGGTCTCCGCCTCGTTCCCTTCCTCCTTCCCTGGGAGGCTGGACCCCTCCCGCGCGGCTCCTCCCCCGGCTCCCCGCCTCTCCAGTCAGCTCCCTCACGTCCCAGCCGCAGTGCCCGCCACCGCCTAAGAGCACCAAGCTTTCAGGCTGCCGCGGCCACAGCAACACTAAACTTTCCCTGGAGCCGGCAACGGTGAGTCGGAGCGCGGCACCGACAGGGCGCGGGCAGGGGTTGTAGCGGGGCCGCCGAGGCAGGGCCAGACTGTGTACTGGCCAAGCTTGGGTCTTGGCATGCGGACGGAGCCTGGTAGAGACCCCCGGAGCTTGCTGGCTAGGGGTGGGCGCGCCTGGAGGACCTCGGGACATGGGAGGTTTGGGTAGGGTCCCATAGCTCCGATCGCTCCATGGCACTCTCCTGGTTACTCAGTGTTGGCCCCAGTGCCCCATGCGCAGGCACCTGTGGCTTCCCCTGAATTGGCCAGGGTGCGCGCCCCGCGCGGCTGCCTGCTGGCTCTGATGCGGACAAGGCGAGTCTCCAGCTCTCCCTGAGCTGCCCTGGACTCTACCCGGAGTTTGATGCTAACCGTAGTCCCAGCGCATGGGCGCTGGGCATCCATGATCTCTTTTGGTTCCTCCTGCCATTTGATGGGACCTTACGTCCCTTTTGCTTGTGACCGGGTATTATCATACCCATTTTACAGAGGAGGAAACTGAGGTTGAGAGAGGGAAAGTTGTGCCCAGGAGCACTAGTGAGTAAAGGAGAGAGCAAGGGTTTTGAGCCCGAGTCGCCTGACCCAGACTACTTCACATGCAGGCGAGCCCCAGGTTCAGCGTCACCAGAAGTCAGTTGTGAGAATGTCAAAAACACCGCCCATGGTCTCCTGCAGCCCGGCTGCATGCCCAGGCGCAGTGGGCATACCGCACGGAGGGCCCTTTGATAGAATAGGAGGCCATCGCTACTGCCTGGGAGGTAGAAGCGCATGGGGCTGCTCGTCCTTCAGCCAAGGGTGGGAGGGCACTGAATTCTGGAGCCAGACCTGAGGAGACAGCGCAGAGAGTTGCTCTCTACATTTTTCTGGAAGGAGCCAAGGAAGTCAGGAGTAGGAGCTGGAGTGCAGTTCTTCACAGAGGCCACTTTCCCTCTCTAGGTGATTAGCCTCTTTGTCCCACCATCCCGCCTCAAGAAGAAGACCCCACCCGAATCCCTGAGACTCTGAGGTGTCCCCAGGTAGCTGATAGTGCAGAGATGCTCCAGGCAGGGCTGCTGTCTACCAGCAGGGGGCTCCCACCTCAGACCTGGAGCCGGACAAAATGAGACAGCGCAGGGAGTCCTGTGGGAGCAATGTCCCCTGGCGGGGATGTGCTTGGGGAACTCAGTCCGTGGTTGGGGGTAAGCCCCTGTGACTGGAGCACAGATGAAGTGCATCTCCAGAGCATGAAGGAGGGAGGAGGTGAGGGTCTCATAGGGAGAGGCTTGAATGCCCCAATCTTGGCTTCCATCTTGGAGGCAACCAGGAACCAGCAGAGACTAGGAGTGGGAGAGTGGGTGGAATGATCAGAGATTCATTAAATCCTATTTAGATCTCACAGCAGCCTTGCAAGGTAGGCACTATTATTATTATCCTTATTAGTCTATGGTAGTCTAGGAGGCTCAGAAAAGTTAAACACTTGCATGAGGTTACCCAGCTGGACCATGGCAGAATCAGGATTTGAACACAGGTCTCACTTTACTCCTTTTAGATTATTAGTGACACTCAGGCTGTAGATGGGACCTTAGTCCCTCCTGCTTGTGGCTGTCGGAAGCAAAGGTGGAGACTAGAGAGATGCCAGGCAACAGGATCCCTGATGCCCCTACGTGGGCTCTCCTTTCTCTCTGATAGGTGTCCTGCAGGAGGCCTACTGCTGAGTGGGTGATCACTCACAGGAATCCGTAACAACTCCACGTAAATACCCTATCTTCAGGGCTTGCTAGACCTTCATATACATCTCAAGGCAGCCTGTCACAGCTGGCTGTCTCAGGACATATTTTCTTGGTGGAGGAAGAGTCCGTAGGGAAGCCTGTGTTATTTTCAAGTGTGAAAGAGAATCCTTCCAAGGTGGGAGTGGCCCAGCACTGCCTGTCCAAGATTTCAGAGCTGGGTGGAGACTGGAGCTGCCTGCCAAGGTCCCAGTCGCCTGGAGGAGTTTGGGCAGTCCTGATCCAGGAATGGTTCCTCTTGGCCCTCAGCTTAATGTCTGAGGTAGGAAGAACTTCCTCTCCTTGAACTCTCTCAGAATTGTGTGTTTGTGCTTTCCTTTTTACAATCAAGGAGTGCCTGATGGAAAATGGTGTGGCTTTCTGTAACAAAGAGGAGGCATTGCAAAGAGATCAAATTGTGGATTCTGGAGCAGGCTCAAATCCCAGTGCTGTCACTGAGGAGCTCTGCTGCACTGGGCAGGTTGCTGTACTTCTCTATTCTTCAGTTCTCCATGAGTAGAATAGAAGCGTTCACAGCACTTTCCTCACTGGTTTGGTGAGAGAATTGCGTACACATGAATAAAGCACCTAAATGATGCCCTGTAGTACAAAGAAGTGCTATTTAAATGTTAGTTCTCATTATTGTTACTATGAAGGTCAAACAGGCTAGCTTTAATCCTGGCTCTGCCACCTCCAAGCTGCCCCACCTCTGCTAGCATTGCTTTCTCACCTGTAAAGTGAGAATAGATCTAGATACAAATGTGTGTCCCAGAAGGCTTAGTGCAGTCTCAAGCTTTAAACAGCTTAAACCCGAAGTCTCAGTGCAGACTTATTTAAACTTCTGGCACTCTACTAGGTACTCAGCAAATGCTGGACATTGCCACAGTTATTATTACGGCCAACACCCCTCCTTTATGCTGTAGCTTGAACTTCATTCTCTGGCTTGGTTCTGGGCAATATGGATTTGGGATAGTTTTCTGGCTTGTGTGGGCAGGAAAAAAGCTCTTACTATCTTTCAGCCCAAGTTCACTCTTAATGGTTATTTCTCAGGCCCCCAAGGGACAAATGTGAGCCTCTTGGTGGTTGTGGGATGTCAGAGGGTAGGTTTGAAGTTCATTTCACAAGGTCTATCTACAGATGCCATGTATCTTCACCAAGGCAAAGTTTTTGGCAGAACACACCACCCCAGCTGCCTTTCAGACTATCCTACTGACTTGGGATATTTTGTTTACCTTCCAGGTAAAGTGGATATATCCAGAGCTCTGAATTTTCTTTTTCCTTAAAGACAGAATGGTGGATTAAAAAAAAATCAGCTTAGGGTTAGAACCCCAGCCTTGGCCCTTTAAGCTGAATGACCTTGGGCATCAGTTTCCTTATCTGTAAAATGGCTATTAATCATATTTTCCAATGTCTGTTTCTCAGGATGGAAAAACAGAGAAAAGAAAGGAAAATGCAGGTAGTTTAAATGGCAAAGAATCACATGCAATTGTAAGTAATTCTCATTAGCATTCAAGCTGGGTATTAGCAGTAATTGCTCATGATCCAAGACATTTTATCTGAAAGATGTACCTGCAGAGGATCATTCGAGCCCTGGTCACCTGCTGCCTTCCCTTTCACAGTGATGCTGAACATTTCTGAATTGTGGAATATAATTATAATGAAGCTCCTGTATCTTCTTTATAAGTGACTCACTTCTGCCATTAATGGTAGCAGAGGACTCAGGAGCACACTCATTGGGAACAATGCCACTGATGCTGAGGGAAGAGAGGCCAGGATGCCTCTCCTCGTTTCTGCATTCATTTTCCTTGCTGTAACTCTCCAGTGATAATGCATGAGAATCACATGGGCCAGGATCGAAGCTGACAGCTCTTCATTTGTGCAGCAGCTGGGATAGCAAGGCCCATTGAAACTTGATGCTGCCAGTAGAATGGATGTTAGAAATCCTTACATCACATCAGAGAGGATGGAGCAGAGGAGCTTGAGGAAGGCACCTCTGGGGAGTCCTTAAAAGCGTAAACTCTGGTGTCCAACACACCTGAATTTGATTCTTGGCTCTTCCAGCTTGTTAGTTGTGGTATGATTTTTGACTACCTTCTTAACTAGACCCACTGCCCTAATAGAGCAGGGACGATGTCCATCTTATTCACCAGAGTATTCACAGCTCTTAGCTCCTAGAAGGAGCTCATGAATGCTGAGTAAATGAGTTAATATATTGATAACAAGTTCTTTGATTGAGCCTGAGCTTTGTCATGTGTAAAATGGGGCTAATATAGCACCTTCCTTGTAGGTTGTTATGAGGACTGAATGAGGAAATGTTATGCACAGAATAAGCACTCAATGCTGCCCTTAGTGACAAACTGATGAGCGGAAACAAGGACACAGATGGACTAATCTGGGAGAGAAAACTTTTCCACCACCCTCAGACCAACAAGGGGCAATAATGCTAGTTATAGGAATCCCCTGCATTTTTACAGCACTCTGCAAAGGGCTTTGATACCCAGTGACTCCTGACAACTAGACAGAATGGTTATTCTTGTATTACAGGCAAAGAAACTGAGGTTCAGGGGGTTGGTGGAACACCGGGAGTCACACATTTTAGAGGTAACAGGAGGTGGAATGTAAGCCCAGGTTGCTCTGCTCTGCTCGCTGTTATTGCTGAGTTCTCTGTTGCTCCACAGAGGGTGTGTGGTGTAGTGCTCAGTCTTGAGTGAGCATGGTATCTCTCTTATTATTTAGGACATCTTTAACTTCTCCTGGTACAGTTTCCTAGTTTTCCCTTGGTGGTCTTGCACACCTTCTTTTAGCTACATTGCTAGTTTTTTTGATGTTTTGCATCCTATTATAAATAAGATATATATTTTTAAACTTACTGCTCTATTGATTACTTTTTGGAAAAATATGTCTTCATTTTGCACATTGATTTTGTATCCAGAAATCTTGCTAATCTCTCTTACTAATTAAAAAAATGTATTTATAGATTCTTTTGGAAACACTATGTATATTATTATAGGAGGTGAAAATAGGAGTTTTGTGTTTTTCTTTCCAATCTTTTTGTTTCTTTCTCTTCTCCTTTATTTGTTTTCTCTTGCCTACTGTCCTGGCTATAAGACCTTAGTACAAGAATGAACAACCCAGGCATGTGCCCTGACTGGGAATTGAACCAGCGACATTTTGGTCTGGGAAGACACCCCACCCACTGAGCCACACCAGTCAGGGTTGCTGACCTTTTTGTTTAGAATTTTAACATCATGAGTTCATGAGTGAGATCCACTGGCAATTTTCCTTTCTGGTGCTTACTTATCAGTTTTTGGTACCCAGGTTATGCTGGCCTCAGGAAATAAAGTGGGCAGTATTTCTATGTCTTTGGTTCTCTGGAAAAAATTGTGCAATCTTGGTGTTGTTCTTGCTGAGTACATAGTGAAACTCACCAGTGTGGTCCCCAGTGAGTGGAAGCTAAAGTAGGGGGAGTGGGAAGGGCAGCCCGTTTAGCTCACTCTAAGGAGGAACTTTCCAACAGTGGGAAGCTAGGCTGCCTCAGGCAGGAGTGGACAGGGACTGTGACCCTGGCTGTCCTGAGTGCTGCAGGGGGAGCCGATCCTTGGGCACTGGGTAGGGTTCTTCCAAACAAGGATCACAAATGAAGGAAGCTCATCCCAGGGTGAAAGTCTGATGCCTGTGAGTTCCATTTGAGTCTTCTTCTGCTTCTAAAATTGCTGCAGCTGCAGACAGTATTCTTGCTGTGAATTATTATTCCCTGGTGCCTACATGGAGGGACCTGACTCCGTGGACCATTCTTCTTCCAGTTGGAAGGAGAGACTTTCCCTCTCCATTTTATTAGTTTCTCTGTATCCCCAGATTATAACCTGGGGCTACACTTTTCCTGCTGATTCCCCTTATCCACCCAGGGTTGCTAGATTTGGGGAAGATTCTCAGCCAAATCTTCCCTCAATCCACTTTTACTTAAAAGTACCAGACACTGCTGATTTGTATTATCTCTCTTAATCCCCGTAACAATGCTATGAGGTGGTTACTCTTACCCCCATTATTTAGATTAGCAAAACAAGGTTTCTAATTGTCATTGTTTTAATGGTTACATATTTCACGCTAAGTTATAACTCTCTAACCTGTTTGGGTTTGGGTATAAGAGAAAGGTCTAAGTTAATTTTTTTGTTCATATAGTTCACCAGTTGTCCCCATTCTGTTTACTGACTCATTCTTCCTTTTCTCATCTATGCCATCTGTATCAGACACTAACTTACTCCGTATCATCTGAGGCAGAGCTGTGGCATTTCACAGCTCCAGGGGGCACCATTCATAGGCCTCAAGGTATGTGACCTGGAAACCCTGTCATTAGTAGCAGGTTTCTTTTCAGGCCGTCTCTTCTGGTGTTGAACTTTCTGCTGGTTCTAGTGGATGACCATTAGACAGGGTAATGGCAGGAAACAGAGGGCAAAGGCCAATGAGGCACAGCACACATGGAGGGGGAGGAGTGGGGATCTGTGCCATGCTGTTTTCATGATTGCCTGCATAGAGTATGTTTTCATAGCTCGCAAAGGCATCTGCTTTCCTCTTTTTCTCTCAGACTTTCTAGACAATTTTCATTTGGTTTATTCTCTCAGGAGAGCTTCATTTATTTACTAGCTGGCTTTTCTCTGTCCCTGGAAAGAATCATCATTTAATAAATCTACCTGCTGTTCCTCTGCCTGAGCCCATGTGAAGCATAGTCCCATCTCCAGCCTGGGCGTGGTCTGGAGTGGCTCTTGATGTGACTGTTTGTTGATCCTGGACCCATAATGAAAGCCTCACTTTTCTTTCCTCTGTCTACCACCTCTAACTGTCTGTATGGCAGGGCCAACCTGATGGGCCCATCATGGGCCTCTGATAGATCACAGTTTCAGTCTCTTGGAAAATGTGGATCTACCTTTTCAAAGCACCTTCCAAGGGCTCCCCAGAACAAATTCAAGGGGAACCCTTAATTCTGCATTTCAATCAGACCACCACAACCTCCTGAAAACAAGTTTGTGCACAGCAGAAAGAGAGAGACAAAATGTAATTGTAGGTGTAAATTCAATTACATAAAGGATACCCACATATTTAGTGTACAGTTATGGGCAAAGGTTCCAGGGCCAGATGACATAGATCCCAATCTAGTTCCCACACTTTCCAGAGTATGTCACAGGGAAGTCATCCAACCTATAGTTGCTTTGATTGCTTTGACTGTAAAATGGGATTAGTGACTGCAACAGAAAGGCTTGTTATGAGTGTTAAATGAGTCATGAAGTTCCAAAGAATTAATATTTGAGAAGCTCTTACCAGCAGAGCCTGGAAACTTGAAACTGTTTATTAAGTAAACCACCTATTTTTAACCAGTGTGCCATGGCACACCAGTGCCACAAGAATCTTTAA
The DNA here is from genome assembly GCF_019186645.2 of Phyllostomus hastatus. Classification (NCBI taxonomy): domain Eukaryota; kingdom Metazoa; phylum Chordata; class Mammalia; order Chiroptera; family Phyllostomidae; genus Phyllostomus; species Phyllostomus hastatus. Next base: position 4,108,158 of record NW_025333643.1, on the reverse strand, counting down.
AACATACAATACCTGACTATTTAGTCAGTGGCACTGACCTCTTTTCCCTTACATTGTCTAATAAAAAAATGACAACAGCCAACATAACAATAGCTGTCTGGTGTGAATAAATCAAAATTATACCTATTTTTTGTCAGATTGGCAAAAATATTTTTTGGTGGGTCACAAAATTTTAGTAATTAGTTTATGTGTGCCATGAGATGAAAAAGGTTGAAAATTTCTGACATAAACCAATTAATAAGCAAAGTCATTTTGTCATGTTCCAAAACAAACTCTACTGGCTTTTTAGAATTTGAAATTGCATCAATTCTGCATATCAGTTTTTGACCTGCCTTGTGTAGTTAGTGTTTTCTGTGTGAAGATATTTTCTCTCAAATTAGACTGGAAGCCCCTTCAGGGCAGCTACATACCACTTTCCTGGAGCTCTCCAAGGTAAGGTTCTTTTTTAAAAGTGCTAGAACCAAGAAGCAAGTGGGTTTGGTAGCATTAGTTGGGCTTTCAGAGCCTGGACCTGGACTCATATTTGATGTCATCAGTGGTTACCATTCTGACCTCAGAGGAAGCTTTTTAACCTCCCTGACCTCAGTTTCCTCATCTGTAAAAGGGGAAGAATAATAATGACGATGATACTCATCTCATGGCATTACTGAGAGCCTCTTCCCACAGATCTTGCAATGATTAACACCTTCTCATGGCTAAGAACACAGAAGACCCTTCCTCCTCTGGCCACCCCATTTTTACCGACATACCAATACAGTCACTCCCCATTGATTTTCCTTAGACAGCCCCCACCCCAGACTGCCAGCTCCAGGAGTATAGGGACATCATCTGTCTGGTTTGCTGCTCCAGTGCCTTCATCAGTTAGCACCTGGCACCTAGTGAGTTTGCAACAAAAATTTATTGAATGAAGTAAGTAAGATTACAGTGAGATCCTTAAAGAATGTGACCAGATCGTGTAAATGGTGGTGAAGACCACCAAAATGGTGAATGTCCCAGGCACATTGTAGCATTCACACACCGGGAACTGCTATTAGGCACCTTGAAAGTAGTAAGAAACACTGAGCAAAGATGAGCTCTTCTCACAATTGTATCAGGAGCTCGATGAATATTTGTCAGTCATTTAGTGATTGATTCTTACAGCACCCAGACCCTGAGAAGCTCCATGAATGGATCAGGAATACAAGGCAGTATTTTCTCCCACTGCTCAGTCCTGTTGGGTGATGGGATGGGATACAACTCCTTTGCCTGGTCTGAGTTCTGGACCAACTGAGAATTAAGACAAAAAGCAGGGCAGCTGGAGAACAAATGTCATGGTAACTGTACTGACACTGGGGCATGCGGCTGGCTAATGCTGAAAGCCAGAATTGTTGGGTGTTCCTGCCTGGTGCAGTGCAGGCAGTGTTGGGGCCCTGCTGAGGGGCCCTTCTCCTTCCCAGTAGGTATGGAACAGACCCAGATGTATGCTCCCTGCAAGCAGCATGGCTCTTATGAGGGGCAGAGAACAGCCTGAGTTTACTTATCTATTTCATCTCTCAAACTCACTCATAAATATGTTGCACCATTCACAGACCCAGGGGAGGAGCAAATGAGGAGGGAGAGAGAGGCAGGGGTGTAGAGGTAGTAAAACTCCCATTACTTGAAAAGAAACATGAGGAAGAAAACAGAGTAAGAAGCCCTGTGGGGAGTGAGCTCAAGGGAGGCAGGGATATCCAGAGGCTGCTAATGCCTGATTATTATTTATACCAGTAGAGTATGAAAAAGAGTCTCTCACCTACCTGATCCCTCCCATCCATCTGACAGAGTAAAGGAACTGTCACCTATTAAGAGAGCACCCCTGGCCAGGGCTTTCCATTCATTATGTTGTCTGGTCTTTTCTGCATCCCTGTGAAATAAGTATTAGTATGCCCATTATATAGATAAGAAAACGGAGGCTAGAGGTATTGACCAACTTATGCTAGATTGAAACTGGGGAGATCCTGAAGGAAGCTATTATAGTTGTCCAGATGAGAGAGGATAGTCGCTTGGACCATGAGGTGGTGGCAATGGAGAGAAATGGACAGATTGAGATGGTTTCGGAGTAGACACATTAGGATTGACAGGTGGTTGAGTGTAGTGAGGTTGGATGGGGCATTACTGCAGGACTGTTAAAGCAGTGCTGTTGGGTAACTGAGTTTTTTTGTTTTGTTTTTTGCTCTTTGGGTAGAATAGAGGTGGCCCTCCTGGGCAACAATTATTCAAAGAATTAAGAACTCCGCAGGCATCACATCTGCACATCTTAGGGGAATTGAAACTGATGATCATTCTTTTTTTCCAAAAGACTTTATTTATTTTTAGAAAGAGGGGAAGGGAGGGAGAAAGAGGGAGAAACATCAATGTGTGAGAGAAACATTGGATCAGTACCCTCTTGCACACTTCCAACCAGGGACCTGGCCCACAACCAAGGCATGTGCCTTGACTGGGAATTGAACCAGTGACCTTTTGGTCTGTGGGATGACACCCAACCCATTGAGCCACACCAGTCAGGGCAAGAATGCCACAGGCACCACATCTGCACATCTCAGGGGAACTGAAACTGATGATCACTCTCTCTTAATTGGAAGTGCTAGCTGGAGCATACTTAGAATTTAAACATGCAGGGCTAAGGTAGGGGGGACTAAAGGGAAAAGATGCTTTAGGTCTATAAGACTTATAAGAAAGGGGATCTGGAGACACCCCTCCCTCATTTCCTTCTTCCCTTAGAGGCAGCAGTTGCTACACCCCACTGTCCTGCCATGTTCCTGGTGCCCAGTCCTCTCTCTGCATCCTCCCTATCCCAGCTTGAGTTTAGGCCTTGCCCACCTCCCTAGAATCCCAAACATAGCTTCCAGCCCCCAGGCAACCACCTGCCATCCCCAGAGGGCTTTTTCCCAGGGATGAATCTGATCATGTCACTTCCCTCCTCAAAATCCAGTGACATCCTCTGCAGCCATTGCATAGAAGGAAACCTGAGTAACACCACCTGGAACGATGTCCATGATAAATGTATTATAAAGTGAAAAGAAGCAGTAGCAGACATGGACAGCAAAAGGTGGCCAAGTGTAGTGGTCAAAAGCATGGGCTCTGGACTCACCCTGAATTTGAACTCCAGTTCTACCACTTAGTAGTTGTGTGACCAGGAGCAAATTCTTAACTTCTAATTTGGATAAGGACATCTGAACAACAGGATTGATAACAGTACTCACTCCCATAGGGTTTCGAGGACTAAAAAGGCATTAATACATCTGAAGTAGTTAGCCCAGTGCTTAGCTCCTAGAAGTACTCAATAAGTGTCAGCTATTTTTTTAAAAGATTTTATTTATTTATTTTTAGAGAGAGAAGAAGGAAGGGAGAAAGAGAGGGAGAGAAACATCAGTGTGTGGTTGCCTCTCATGTGTCCCCTACTGAGGACCTGGCCTGCAACCCAGACATGTGCCCTGACTGGGAATCAAACTGGTGACCCTTTGGTTTGCAGGCCCATACTCACTCCACTGAGCTAAACTAGCCAGGGCAATGTCATCTATTATTATGGCCATATCATATTATATATAATTATGTTCACATACATTTATATGCACCATTCTCCCTTTTCACCTCATTCTTCAGGACTCAGATTAGAAGTCTCCTCTTCCAGGAAGACTTCTCTGAACATACCCAACCAAGGCTGGGTCAGGACCTTTCTCTGGACTAACAGCACCCTCTGTACTTACATCCACCACACATGTGTTACTCCTTATTCTAACCATTTGTCTCCCCATGGCTGTAAGCAGCTTGAGGACATGGGCTGTGGCTTCCCCATTATATTCCTGGTGCTCATCACAGTGCTGGGCACATAGTAAACCCTCATGAAATACTTGTTGAATGAATGAATAGATGGATGAGTGTGAGCAGGGTTTTAAAACATAAGATTTCAATGGGTAGAGGTGTGGAGGAAGGATTCCAGGAGGGGGAACAGCATGGGCAAAGGCACAGAGGTAAGAAGGCGCATGCTCCAGGAAGAGCAAATGGCCTGGTCAGGTATTGTTTTGTGAAAAGTCAGAGTGTAGCAGATGACATGATACTATATATAGAAAACCCTAAAGGCTTCACAAAAAAACTATCAGAACTAATTAAGTAATTCAGTAAAGTTGCAGGATATAAAATTAATATACAGATATCTGTTGCATTGCTATATACTAATAAACTACCAGAAGGAGAAATCAAGAAAACAATTTCATTTACAATTGCTTCAAAAAGAATAAAATACCTTGGATTAAATTTAACCAAGGAGGTGAAAGACCTGTATTCTGAAAACTAAAAGACATTGAAGAAAGGAATTGAAAAGAACACAACTAAAAGGATGGATATACCTTGCTCATAGATTGGAAAGATTAATATTGTTAAAATGTGCTTAATAGCCAGGCCAGTCTGCAGAGTCAATGAAATCCCTATTAAAATATCAATGGCATTCTTCTCAGAACTAGAACAACTAACCCTAAAATTTGTATGGAACCACAAAAGACTTTTAATAGCCAGGGCAATTTTGAGAAAGAAGAACAAAGGAGCTATCATGCCCCTTAATTTCAAACTATACTACAAAGGTATAGTAATCAAAACAGTATGGTACAGAAAAAACCAGACATGTAGATCAATGGAACAGAATAAAGAGCCCCAAAATAAGTCCACACATAAGTGGTCAAATAATCTATGACAAGGGAGACAAGAACATACAATTGGGTAAAGATAGTCTCTTCAATAAATGGTGTAGGGAAAACTGGACAGATACAAAAAAAAAGAAACAAAATTGAACTGCTTTCTTATACCATATACAAAAATAAACTCAAAATAGATTAAACACTTAAATATAAGATCTGAAACCATAAAACTCCTAGGAGAAAACACAGGCAGTAAAGTCTTTGACATCACTCTTATCAATATCTTTAGGATATTTAGGATATATCTCCTGGAACAAAGACAACAAAAGCAAAAATAAACAAATGGGACTATATGAAATTAAAAAGCTTCTGCACTGTGAAGGAAACCATCAACAAGATAAAAAAAGCAACTTACCAAATGGGAGAAGGTATTTGCAAATTATACTAGTATATCTAATAAGGGGTTAATAACCAGAATATAAATTCATACAACTCAACATCAAAAAAACCCGATTAAAAAATAGAGTACCTTCTTTCTCCAAAGAAGACATATGAAAGGCCAAAAGATACATTACTAATCATTAGTGAAATGCAAATTAAAATTACAATGAGATATCACCTGTTAGAATGGCAATCATCAAAAAGATACGGGATAACAAACCATAGCAAGGATGTGGAACACTCATACACTGTTTATGGGAGTGTAAATTAGCACAACCACTATGAAATACAGTATGGAGGTTCCCCCCAAAATTAAAAATAGAACTATCATTTGACCCAGCAATCCCACTTCTGGGTATTTATGCAAAGAAAATGAGAACACTAATTCAAAAATATATATGCACCCTTATGTCCATTACAGCATTATGAATAATAGCAAGATGTGGAAGCAACCTAGGTAACCACTAATAGATGACTAAAGAAGATATAGATATATAATATCTATATATAATATATAATGTAATATTACATAAACATATAATGTAATATTACTCAGAAATAAAAAGGGATGAAATCTTGCCATTTGTGACAACATGGATGGACCCAGAAGCCATGATGCTAAGTGAAAGAAGTCAGAGAAAGACAAATACCATGTGATCTCACTCATATGTGGAATCTAAAAAGCAAAACAGATGAGCAAACAACAGAAACAGACTCATAGACACAAAGAAAGAACTGATGGTTGTCAGAGAGGAGGGATGTGGGGGGATAGGTAGAAAAGGTGAAGGGAAATAGAGGTAGAAACTTTCAGTTATAAAAATAAATAAATCACAGGAGTATAATATACAGCACAGGGAATCTAGTCAATAATATTGTAATATTGCATGGTCACAGATGATTATAGACTTAACATGGTGATTACATTGTAAAAATCAAATCACCACATTGTACACCTAAAACTAACATAATATTATATGCCAACTACCCTTTTAAAAATTCACAGAGTGTGATCAGGGAGGATAACAGTAATTAAGGTGGGCATGTTGGATAGGGGACATCAGCAACGTTCTGTGTAAAGGAAGGTAGGTATAATAGGGGTGGGCATGGAGAGGCAGGTGATATACTGGGAAGCATCATCCCTGTCTTTCATTTATACTGTGATCCCCAGACTGGCTTAGGTGCTTCTCTGACATTGTGTACTCATCATAATGTAAAATAAATACCTGCTTCACCGGGTAGTCTATCACCAGACTGAACTCCTTGAGAGATGGACATTTATGGTTTTTTTCCCTAAAACTCTTCTTGCCCACAAAGATAAACTATGTCCTCCCCTGCCAACACCTGCTTTCCTCCATCATGTATGGCTATAGATATAGATTGGGTTGTGCATTTTGATGCCTGGATCTTAGTAGAAGTCACTCCAATTTTTGTAGGAGTTCAGGATTTCTAGCTTCTCCACTGAATTGAACCCATTCACTTGACTCTACTTTCTTTATGGAGTTCTTGAGTCAAGCCAAAAACAGAAACAGCCTTGCAGTGCATTCCTGGATCAGATGCTGACATCAGCCTTTGACCTGTGACCAGCAGGGAAAAAAGTTCTCACTTAAATTCTTGGAGTTGAATGGAATTTTTGCTAAACCCAAACAGGCAGTGCTCGGGCCAGCAGCAGAGGAGGAGGAAGGGAAAGCTGCAGTTGGAGTCTGTTCATGTTCAAGTTCATTTTGGGGACAGAATGACAGGAGCCAGACAGACACAGCCATGCTTTTATAGGGTGGTGGAGAAGTAGATGCTGGACAAGTAAAGTAACAACTAAGCAGAATGTGATGTTCTCAGATAGGAACCACAGTGTTAAGGGGGGCTCAGGGAGGCTAAGTGACTAGCCCAAGGTCACACAACTAATTTAGCCAAGTTGGAGTTTGAACTGAGATACTCTGATCCTTTCCCTCTGGGCTATGAAGCCCCGGAAGATATGATGCTAATTGCCTGAAACATTTGGAAATTGCTCAGCATCAGGTAAGCCTTTCAGTTCTTCCCTTGGTACCTTAGATTGCATTTGTCCATTCATTCCTTTCTTCTTTAAATATAAAAAGTAGATGTATCTAGCTGCTAGATGCCGTACCCTTTTTTCCTGAGTTCCAGGCTAGATAGTAGGAATAAATCACAAAAGTAAGCATTGAGTTTTTGATGTTGAGTGCTCACTGATACCCAGAGATTGTGTTGTTTTCTCTCTGTTAGAAGCAGGAAAAACGCACAGGCAAGGAGGGAAGAAAACTCAGGTGAGCATTTGGCTCTGCAGATTGAAGCGAAAAGCTCGACTGAGTTACAGGGATGTGGACACCCCAGGCTTGGAGCTGACATGGGGTGGCGTTGGAATCAATGAGGAATGAAACGTGCTTGTGTCTGAGGAAAAGTATTCTGAGCAGAGGGAACAGTTAAGACCCTGGGCTGGAGGTGGTTTGGAATATTCTAGGAAGAGAGATGAGGCCTGAGTGGCTGGAGCAGAGTTTAGGATATGGGGTCTAGGGGTAATGGGGCTGCAAGTGTAGGGCCTTGTTGACCATTGTGAGGACCTAGCTTTCGTTCAGGAGCCATTGAGGGTTTGGAGGTTCCAATGACACTATCAAACGTGTGATGGAAAGCATGGCCTGGCTGCTGGGTGGACAATACACCAAAAGAAGGGGAGAGTAGTGGCAGATCAACGCCATGAAGGGCTAATGCTGTCATTCAAGCAGAGAGTGAGGGTAACCAGGCATGACACGGAGGTGATGAAAAGTGATCAGTTTTCAGAGCTATTTTGAAGGTAGAGCTGAGCATCATGGAGGTCTCTCTAACACGCTGTCTCCCAATCACCCAGGTAGATACAAGCTCTGCCTGCTCTCTGCTCCTGAGGTGCCATGCTGGGTGCTACTGGTGGGTTTCCTGATCTGTAACAAGAGAATAATAACCATATCTCCTCCCAATGTCATTGTGAGCATGCAGGGACATAGCAGGACTCCTGGCACAAAGTGGATGCCCATCAAATGAAAGCTATTATTAGGAACACTGGGGGTGGGAGGCAGCATGCAAGAAATGGCACTGGGTCAGACTTCTCCCAGGGTATTTGGGCAGCACTGGCTCTGCATCCAGGGACCCTGGGATTGAGGTCTTTCCAGTGGGAAATAGAAGAACAGATGCCTTTACTGACCTCCAACCAGGAGCCTGGGACTTTTCCAGGCTTATTTCAATCCTCACGGCCCTCAGAGTGAAGGGACACACCAATCCCATTCTACAGACTCAGAAGTGAAGGGATTCACCCAAAGGACCGTGGCAAGTGGCAGAGCTTAGGCCTGAGCAACTAAACCCTGGCCAAGTGGCAAAGTGGGATAGTGATTAAAGGCCTAGTCTCAGAAAACAAGTTTGCAGAAAACAAGTTTGAATGCTGGCTCTGCCACTGACTGGCTGTGTGACCTTGGGCATGTCCCTTCCCCTCTCTGTGCTTCAGTCTCCTGATCTATAAAGTGGGTTCCTCACCTGTAGGGTGACGAGTAGGGGAGACGATGGATGTGAAGTATCGGGTAGGACCCACACAGAACAGGCATGCAGATGGGAGAGCTCCCTTTCCTCACCCCCAGGCCTGAGTCTGTGTGGCTCCTGCCTGGCACCTCTGCCAGCATTTTGAAGTAGATACCTCATTGCCAGGTGCTGTCATGGCAACCAAGAGATGGGGAACTAGGAAAGGCCCAGAGGAGGAATGGGGGAGGGGATATCATTTCCTTGCTCACCCTGTGGCCCACCTCAGCCAGCTCATAGCAGTGATGGCTCAGAGGAACAGAGTGGGGCGGGAAGCGAGGTGATGGTGGAGGAGACAGGCTAGCTGGGCTCAGCTGGAGGCTTTGTTCCTGCTGGAAGTGTGGAGCTATTGACAGCTACCTCCCAGACCCTCGAAGCCTGGGGAGGCTGGAGCCAGGATGTGACTCATTCTGGAATCCCTTGTCCATCTGCCATTCTTTCTACACTCTTCAAGAAGCAATACCTTGTCTTTCCCCTTGAAACAACCTTCCATCCCTGACTAGTCAAAGCCGATTACCCTTCTGGCTGTTTCTCTGAATCAATGTCAAAATGAGTTGCTCACCCTCTTGCAGGCATGAACAGCTCCATTTGGGCACCTGGTCCCCTATCCAGGTATTCTTCAATAATTAGATCCCTTGGACACCTTGTTCCTAGAAAAGGGTCCCTTCCCCCTCCTGCATACCCCATCCCCTGGGACTCCATCCTATAACTCTTACTGCCTCCTTTCCCCCCAAGTATGTCAACATTGATAGGCCTCCCGCTCCCCTACTTAGAATGTAGACTTCCAAGCTATGTAGCTCTTGGAAGGAACTCAGGAGAAGGACCCCTGGGCTTGGAGTCATACAGAACTATATTAGAGTACATTCTTGCTCAGCCACTTATACATTGTGTGACTGGTCAGTGGCCCCTGTGAGTCTCAGTTTTCTTATCTGCTTAGGGCAGAGTGGCCTCACAGGATTCAATGAGTTGACCCAGGTAAAGCACCTGCAAACTGCATTACTGTTATCACTTCCCGCGTTTCTTAAAATTCGGGAACAAAGAAGAGATGGAAAGAATCTGCTAAATTCTTTCTTTAGAGAAGGTGTTGCCAGCATTGGATCAGTTTCCCAAACATTTACTATGCAAATACTATGTGCCAGGCTGTGTGCTAGGCATTGGGGAGACAGAAGAAGACAATGCATGATCCACGCGTTTGCACTTACAGCCTGGTAGGGAAGGCAGACCTAGACTTAGGAAGTCTCAATGTAATAAGATGCGTGTCATGGTCTAGATGTTCACAGGGTCAAGTGTGCTCAAAAGCTGGAGTTAGGGTTGGGGTTAGGAAGAAGACAATTATCTCAACCTGAGAGTGTGCCAGCAGAGTTCTGAGAGATGAATAGGACTTAATTCAGCAAAATAAGGTGAGGCGGTCTTTCCAGACAAAATGTTACAGCCTGGGCAGAGCAAAGTAGCAGTCAAAATAGCATGGTGTATACAGGAAACTATAAGGAGTTAGGTTTTGCCAGACCATAATGTAGAACTTAAGGGCAGAGGGTGGTAGGAGATGGACACACTAATATAAGCAGCCTCCCCATCTTGGTCTAATCTGGAATCTTTTCATCACAATGAGTGAGTTTTAGTGTTAGCAGGAGACCAACGGACATGGAAGGATTTTAACTGCCCAATTATTGTCTGGAAACTTGCTCTTCATGGGGTAGTTCTAGGACCGGCAGCACAGACATCACATAGGAGCTTGTTGGAAATGCTGGACCTCAGGCTCCCCACCCCAGACACACAAAATCAGAATCTGTTTCATCAAGGTCACATGTATGCACAATACAGATTGAGATGTACACAGTGCCAAAAAGCGTTCAGACATCACCCCCTCTGCTTCCAGCCTCCTGCCAAAGGTGGGCTTTTTGCTACTCAAGCAGACCAGGACCCCTACATAGGCAAGTGCCATTAATCTTAGAGGAGGACTGGGTGGGCATTGCCCCAGCTCCAGGACGGCTCTGAAATAGGACATGTCTAAGCTCCTTTTATCACTTCCCTGGGGCTTCTGGCCTCATCTGAAGCAGGATCATGTGGGATATCTAAATGCAACTTTTACTTATGGAATAAGGAGAAAGCTTTTCTCTGTTCCTCATTATAGATAGTCGTAAGTAGTCTCCAAATAAAAGATAATTGGGCAAGAGATTTAACAGGTGCTACTACTGACTTTTTATTTGAGACAGTTTATCTTTGAGGACAGAGCACCTAGAGCTTGTCTGTGTCACTCGCTAAACAGCCCCCATTTCTCATCAGTGAGTCCTCCTAAGAAAGGGAACGTGACTGCAGAGTCTGGCTCACTTCCAGGAATCATGAACATCAGGCCAAGTGATTGGGACTTCTGCCAGGGGCACTCAGGAGCCACTGAAGAGTTCTAAGGAAGGGAGCAACAAATTGAATGTTGCTTGTCGAAAGGTCACTCTTCCAGCCATTAGGAAGTGGCAGGAGGGTCTGGAGACATCAGTGCAGAGGCTGATGAAGCCTGGCTCTGACCAGTGGCCCTGTTTCCATCACACTGCATATGCCCTCAGAGGGCCCACATTTCTTCCTGCTGCTTGGGCAGTAGCTTCAGGACTCTGAGTTCATAACCTGTCTAGTCTGCTGGAGACTCAAGCAGCAGCTAAGTTTGAAGCAGCAACTTAGAGCTTGGCTGAAAATAAAATTTGGAACCCTCTGTGGGTTATATGCGGCCAATGAGGTCATCTGTTTAGATCTGGTCAGATTAGGGGCTGATGGCTGGAATCTTGGCCTCTCCTGGGCGTCCCTCCTAATTCTCACAACCACCCCTGGAGTGAACACAGAAAGGCCTTTGGAGGAACTCAGGGCCTCTGGGCCTAGCTGAGCAGGGGGAGGAAGAAAGAAAGCGGAGGCCTTTGTTGCTTTTGGTTAATCCATGAGGAACAAATGAGAACAGGGTTTCCCAAAGTTGCTGTATGGATTCCTAGGTGAAAGAAAGTTCCATGGCCGAATAAATACATAGCATTTGGAAATGCTGTATGTCATATTTACAATGCCCAGTTAAGTGGGGAGACTTTGGGTGGCACACATCCTGGCTTTGAATCTCAGCTTCATTATTTGCTGTGTGACCTTGGGCAATAAATGTCACTTCTTGGGTTCCTTCAGTCTCTTTGTTGGCAAAATGGGAATAAGGGCAGCACTGATGACACAGAGATAATATCATGAGGATTCACGAGGCGATGCACTACATGTGTCTTGCACATTAGGAACACTAAATAAAGGGTAGCTATTAAATTATTATTATATTTTAATATTATTAAGTTATTGGCTATGAAAATTTATTATGTATATATATATTATTTTACCTTTAAAGACTCTGAGAATTCCTACAGTAAAATCTGCTTTACTTTATTAATCCAGTGATTCTGAAATTTATTTGATCTTGGAGTCTCCTTTTTCACATAACATAGATCTTTCCAAAGGAATTCATGCTCTGTGGGACTCTGGAAAATACTGATTTTTGTGTTTTGGGAATAGTCTGGGAAGCCAATGTCTCTGAGCCAGGATCTGGTTCAAACATGGATTCTTCTGGGTCTAAAGAGTTATGTTTTATCCTGTTCCTCCCGTATCTCTTCTTCCCCCAAAATCATCACATGCTAGAATTGTAGCACTTGAGACTTGAGAGTATAACCCAAGCCTTAGAAAACTCCTACTGATCCTTCAATACCTCATTCCAATGTTCACTGTTCTTGAAAGACTTCCCATATTGCCCAGGTAGAATAAAATAGCCATTTCCGCATGAGAAGGCCCAGTGTAAACCTGGCACTCAAACACGTACCACACTGAACCTCAAGTTGAATCATAGTTATCTATTACATGATTGTCTCCTCTTAGCTAGACTGTGAACTCATTCAGGGTTGGCATCATGTGTGGGTCATCTCAGTATTCTAAGAAAGCACTTGATTAAGACCAGGTTTTATTCATCACCTTCTAGGGATTCCCAATGACTCAGCCAGAGAGGAAGAATGAAGAGATAGCTCTGTGCCTTCTCAGCCTGAGAGTAACCCTGTCAGCTCTGACATCTCTTCTGGTTCCCATTACCCTAAGGAAAAGAGTCAGTTCTTTCTGATTGCCAAATGCATTATTCAAGACCTTTCTGGTGTCTCTGAGTGCAGAAGCCCTCAGGCTTCTGATAACTGGGATTTCTGCTGCAAAAGCGCAGAGAGAACCAGAAAAGAATGATGGTAAGAAAAGCCAGCTCCCAGTGCCCACTCCAGATTTCATATACCATAAACTGTAGGATTGGTGGCTTACTGAGAGCTAACTGAGGGCCCTGTGGATGCTTTACCTTGGAAGAAGGACAGCTGTCCCCAGTGCTCCAAGTGCAGAGAGGCCTACTGATTCTGGATGGCTCAGAAGCCAGAGCTAGAACTTGAGAAGAGGCTCCTGGCTCATCCCCACAGCTTAGGGATTGAGCCCCATGCATGCCAGGACGCCAGCAGTGATGGGAAAAGTGGGGAAGGTGAGCTCAATGCCAGGAGGAGGCTGGAAGAGCTGTTGGGCCCTGGGCTGCCCAGGGCAACGTTCAGTAGAGAATGAGGCTTAGATCCAACAGGGTCCCCGTGGGTGAGTCTTAGTTTCATGGTTCATGTGGATCAGAACCCCTCTCCCCATCAGTGTCTGGAGATCCAGGATGCTGAGTCAAACTGGAGGAGGGGGTTGGGGTTGAGATGCTCATACCTCGTCACCTGTCAGGAAACCAGCTGGGGAGGCTTCCTTGGAGAAGTAATAAAAATGATGATAATAGCAGCTTCTATAATTACTGGACACTTAATTTGTGCCTTTTATGGTCAACCTCATATAACCCTCACTACAACACTTTAAGGTAGGTATTTCATTTTTATTTTGGAGATAAGAAAGCTAAGGATCAGTAAGATGATACAAATTCCCCTAGGTCATATAGCTAGTAAGCAAGAAAGCTGGGGTTCAAGTTTAAGTCTTTCTGGATCCCAAACCCTGGCTCCTGTCCTTAGGCTGTGCTGTCTGTCATCCCAAGGGTTAGATGCCAGTTGTGTGGACTAGGGCAGTGGGTCTGAATCCTTCAGAATCCAATGCTCCGCTTTATAACAAATAGCTGGTGACACCCTTCTTGCCACCCTGAAATGCAGTTCATACGTAGACCATATAATCTACCTACAGAGGCTAAAAATAGTAATAATCATTCTAGACATTAATTTTTATATGCCAAACAAGAAATAAAAGGAAAGCCATTTCTAATAAAATAATAATACATATTTTACTGCACAACTGCTCCAGTGTGCCCACACTTGCAGAGTTTCTGGAGCAGGCACATGCAGACCGCCACATGGAGAATTGGGCACATACACAGCTACAGAATAGAGGGATACAGGTGTGTTGAATTGGCAACTCGAACCCCTCCAAGTGACTCAACCATGGTAAAACACCAGACAAAGCAAGGTATAGGCATACCTCATTTTATTGTGTTTTGCTTTATTGCACTTTATAGATATTGTGTTTTTTACAAATTGAAAGCAAGACTCTCCATTAGCAAAAATATTATGACTCTTTTTATTGTGATGGTCTGGAACCACACCTGCAGTATCTCTGAGGTATGCCTATACCACCTTCTTTCAATGGACTCAATCAGAACAATCTTAGAAAATTCAGAGATTAAAACTGTGCAGTGGGTTTTTGTGTTTACATATACGTGGAATTAGAGATCTGGATTTAGATAATTATAAACAGGTTCTTTCACCTACATATAGTCCAGGGAACATTTGAAACTCAGGCAGGATAAAGGACAGTGATTGTTCTGAGAAATTTCACTAGCTATTGCCCCCTGAGTGCCAGTTGCATCCTCCAAATCACTGTGATAACTTCAAATGCCCCGTACATTTCCAGATCCTCCCCACTATCCCTGTTGAAACCCACTCTTTTAGGCTATATAGTGGGATGGGGTCTGAGGTTTTGAGAAGCACAGGGACACCCCTCCAACACACACAATAAATTCCAGGCAGGCCTCTGGCTACAGTTCCAGGAGCCACCCACTAGTAAGCCTAAAGGTTGGCTCAAGGACTGGCCAGGCTAATAAACCCATAGCCAAGTAGGGAAGGTGGGAAAGAGATTAACGAATATTGAGTGTTTACTCTCAGATGGGCTCACGGTCAAACTGTTAATGAGTGGTTAAGTATGATTCAAACAGGACTGACTACAAAGAAGATGATTTCTACAATGTTTTAGAGTCTCAATATAGACAATATTATATAGTATCCAGAACACAGCCTAGATTCAAGTGCAGCCCCAGTCCTGCTACTCGTCAGCCAAGTAACTTTGAAATGGCACTTTCCTCCTTTTCTGGTGACTTTCTACCCATCTCACAACCACTCAACTCAAACATCACCCCATTCATGAGTTATCCCCAACTCCTCCAAGACAAAGGAGTATTCCCTCCTCTGGGTTCTATGCTCCCATTCATAACTCTCACCATGACACTTACCACCCTGTGTTGTGATTCCTGTACCTGTCTCTTCTGCCGGATGATGAGCTTCCTGAGGACAGAGACCTTGTCTGATTCATTTTAAGATTCCCCAGCCCCTTCCCTCCAGCCCTGATGTCCAACATAGTGCATCACAGGCATGAATAAGTGCAGGAGGAATGATTGAATTGATTGAATCAATTCACGTTGCTTGCTGAGTTGCTCACAGAGCAGCCCTTCATGTTCATTGACAAAGTGGAGTAGGTCAAAATCACCTGGGATTTACCAGCTGTTTATGGCTTCTCTTCAAGCACAGCAGCTTCTCAGTTGGCCAAAGACAGGAGTCAGCATATTCCTGCCACAATCCAGCCTCCCTTTGAAGAGGTTTATTCAAAACAGTTCCCTCTGTGGGGTTTCTTTCAAATACATTTTCATGCTGCAGTCATCTCAGTCCCTGCATTCTGTTACCTGGGTCTGTCCACCCCCAAATGAGCTTTCAGCAGGAGGCTGGTTGCATTTAGATCCAGTCCATGGAGGGAGGGGCACTGTTTGCTGACCCTGTCATTGTCCTTTAGTACGCAGCCCTTTACATCACGCGTACTTTGTTATGTCTCTCTTAGATTCCAGGTTCATGTCTCTCTCTGGCCTCTGGCTGCTGGGCACTGTTCTTGTTTTCTTCTGGTTCCAGCTTGTCATTCTCACCCCTGTGGTCCATATGCTAGCCCAGTTTATGGCAAAATCCCTCTTGAAGAACATAAGGAGGCCATGGGTTTTGGAAACATACCTGGTTTCAAATCCCAGGTCCCTTATTTCCTAGGTAGGTGCCTAGAGCAGACAGTGTTGGTTTTCTGCCCTGATCTCCTTTACAGTTTCCATGCAACCCTCCTCCAACCTTGCTGTGCTTTTGCCTCCAAAGGCACGCACTGCAACCCTTCTCTGGAAGGCTGCTGCTGGCCTTTGGGCCATTTTGTTCACACATGCAGAGATCCAGAAATGCCCAAGAGTTGACACCTCCCACCCCGACCTCCTTGGTCCTTGTTGGGTGAAAGCCCATCATCGCCCTTGTCTTGGCTGGCCAACTTGCACTTCAGAGCTCCCCTGCAGGGTCAGGCAGGGTTCTGCCTGAGATTGAGTGCCTGCTCAGCTCCTTCCCCACCTGCCCCTTTCTGCTTTCTCCGCTGACCGCTTTTTGAATACGTCTCTTTCTCATGAATCCTTTATCTCTGGGTCAGCTTCTGGGGAACCCGAGTTAAGAACAGCAACTTAGGCAGGTCACTTCACATTTCTGAGCCTCGGTATTCTCATCTGTAACTTGGGGTTACTTGCATACTCTCTAGGGCTGTTGGCAAGATTAAGTAAAATAGTGCATGCAAAGTGCCTGGCATGTGGCCTGTAGTAGGGCCACAGTTCCTTCTAATGATCCCTCTGTTCAGAAAGTCAGCCAGAAGGGCATTGGCCTGGGAAGTGGGAGTCCTGACTTTGGTTCTAATCTTGCTGATTGTCCTTCTATAAGTCTTTGTCTCCTCAGGCCTCAGCTGCTTCTTTCTTCCTTTCTCTTTCTCTTTTCTTTTCTTTTCTTTCTTTCTTCTTTCTCTATTTCTGACAGCTTTATTAAGACATAATTTATATACTATAAAATTCACCCACTTAAAGTGCATGATTCAGTGATTTTTAGTATGTTCACAGAGACATACAACCATCACCACAATCTAATTTTAGAACATTTTTATCACCCTAAAAAGAAAGCCCTTACTCATTGCAGTCCCTCCCCTTTTCTTCCCCACCCCAGCCCATGGCAATTGCTAACATATTTTCTGTCTCTTTGAGTTTGCCTATTTGGGACATTTCATATAAGTGGATGCATATAATATGTAGTCTCTGATGGTGTCTGGCTTCTTTCATTTAGCATAATGTTTTCAAGGTTGATCCATGTCATAGCATGAATCAGTACTTCACTACTTTTTATGGCTGAATAATATTCCATGGTATGGATAGACTACTTTTTTTTCCATTTATCAATGGATAGGTATTTGGGTTGTTTTTCTTTTTGGCTATTATGAATAATGCTGCTATGAACAAGTTTTTGTGTAGATGTACCTGTTTATTTTTCTTGGGGATACACACACACACACACACACACACACACAGGAGTGGAAATCCTGTGTCATATGATAACTGCATATTTAAATTTTTGAGAAATTTCCTGCTTTCCAAACAGGCTGTACCATTTTATAGTCTCATCAGTATGTATGGAGGGTCCCAACTTCTCCACGTTCTTGTTAACACTTGTTATTGTCTATTTTACTTTAGCCTTGTTAGTAGGTGTAAAATGGTATCTCATTGTGATTATGATTTGCATTCCTGATGGCTAATGATGTGGAGCACCTTTTCATATGCAATTGGTTATATATCTTATTCACAGAAATGTCCATTCAGAGTCTTTGCTCATCTTTAATTGGGCTATTTTCTTTCTATTATTGATTTGTAAGAATTCTTTATATTTTCTGGACATAAGTCCCTTATCAGATAGAGGATGCCTCAGTTCCCTCATCTGTAACTTGCTGTATTCTTTAGATTAGACATGAAGTATGCAAGATGCCTGTCATTTACTGGGTAGTGTTAGTTCCTAGCAATAACAGAAACTTCTTTTAAATTACAGAACTTCAAGTCCAGACAATCCTCCAGATATTATCCAGTCTGTCTATCTATCTATTCATTTCATAGATGGAGCAACTCAGCCCAGAGATGGAAAGTTACTTTCTGCTCTGAGCTTCAGAAATAGTTTGAAGCAGATCTGGAATGGAGCCCAGCTGTGTGACCTTGGACAGGTCACTTCCTTTCCTTGCACCTCAGTGTTTTCATCTGTGAACTGGAGGTGAGGGAGGAGTTACAGCTAACCTGCACTGAACATCTCATATGTGGCAAGCATTGTCTTAAATGCTTTCACGAACACAAGCTTGTTCAATCCTCCCAAGTCATAGATGTTCCTACCTGCCCGTTTCACAGAGATGGAGACTGATACTCAGAGAAGTGAAGTTTTTTTCCTGAGGGCTCATGTGTGGGAAGGAACAGCATCAGGATTCAGTCCCAGGATTTTCCAACCCAAATACCCCTCCTCTTTTTTACTGCCACACTTTGCTTCCTGTCACACTCCATTACCTGAGTCACCCCAGAAAAGCACTTTTCCCTTTTTCTTTTCTGATTTTTATTGTAATTATATCAGAAACTTTCTAATAGCACTGAGAAAATCTGTGGAAAAGGGAAAATGCAGCCCCACCCTTCATATACAAGGTCTGTCCAGAAGATATTCAGCCATGTATTATGAAAAATAGAGACATTTATTGAAGAAGATGCAAGATACAAGAAACTTGTACATAAGACAATGACGCCTCAGTCCCCTTCAAAGTAGGCACCTTGGGACCTCACACAGTTCTCCCAGTTGCCATCAGCTGCCCCATCATGTTTTCCTGAATCTTGTCAATGGTCTGAAATCTCTTCTCTTTCAAAGGTGATTTTAGTTTCGGGAAAAGCAATCAATCGCAGAGTGCCAAATCTGGGCTGTAGCAGGCTGAGTCACCTGAGTGATTTGATGTTTCTCCAAAAAGCTCTGCGTGGGATGTGATATGTAAGCAGACGCATTGTCACAAAGAAGCTGCCAGTCGCCACTTGCCCATAGCTGCAGCCTTATTAATCATCCAAATAGTTTCCATGGAGGAATGTTCAAGCTTAACACAAAATTTGATGCAGATTCGTTGCTCTAATTACCCAGTCATTTTGAATGTGACAGCCACACAGCACACACGCTCACTCAATGGTGTCCATGGCCCCCAGTGACTAGTGCAGTGACATTGCCATTGTTCACACATGCTCATTCTAATCTACTTTCCTTGGCTGGAAACCATTCTCGTTATATTAGCAATGGCTGGTCTTTTTCCAGACAGACCTTGTATGATGCTTTCATCACCTTTTAGATTGCAGGATTTTTAATGCAGCCCAGGCCCACCCCAGTTGACCTGGGGAGGCTGGAAGTTTACCCACCTCCAAGGCCAATCCCAGCCTAAACTTTGCTGGGTTTGGGGGCAAAGATCCCTTGGGCCCCTCCTTCTAAACACCAGGCAAATCTGCTTTCTCACTGGGCAGCCGTTGGGGATGGGATTAGGGGTGTCTCTTAGGCAGGGCCATTCAAATTTTAAAGCATTGGTTCTCGGCCCAGGATGGTTTGCCCCTGGGAGGCCATTTGTCAATGTCTGGAGGCATTTTTGGTTATCACAACCTAGAGGATGGGGGGAGGGTTGCTACTAGCATCTAGAGGCCCAGAAATGCTACTAAACATCACACAAGGCATAGGACAACACCTGCCACCCCACCACCAAGCAGAGGCTTCTCTTGCCCACATAATGTTTCCAAGCACAAGGGAGAACATCAGACTAATTGTGACAGGCTAAATGGGCATGGGGTTTATCCCTTGGGCTTCTGGCTTTATTTTTTCCATTGCACTTAGAGTTTTTCTAAAATTGAACAATGCACAGTTAAAAAAAAAAAGAGCTGTCAATAGCTGTCCATTGGATGGTAGGGTCCTAATACACATCCTCAAATAAAAACCTGGGGATTATGAAAAAATTCAAATGCCTGGGTACTAGCACTACAAATTCAGCTTCAGAAGGTCTTGGATGAAGCCAAAGAATAGATATTTCTAACAGGCTTCCCCAGAAATTTTCAAGTACAGCCTAGAATCTGGACCATAGCACTGGGGACTAAAACTCCTGCTCATCACTGATGATGAAAGCATCCTTTAAGTTTGGCCTCTTAAGCTGCCTCCTCTGGAAGCCTTCCCTGATTCAGAGTAGCTAGTTGCTCCTTCCCTGATCTCTCACAGCACTTTGTGCACCCATTACACTTGACATCACGGTAGTCAGTCATTTATTTGGTCCTTTAGAGGAAGAAGAGTATCTTACCTCTGTATACCCATCACCTATTCCAATGCTGAGTACGAAGTTGGTAATTGATGCATGTTTATTAAACAAACAGATGACTAAGCAAACAGTCCACTTCAGCCCCAGTCCTGGGCTCCTCAGGGTACGTCCTTCAGACTGAAAAGACCTGAGTTCTAAATTTTCCACTTTCTTACCTTTTTAATTTTATTTTATTGATTATGGTATTATAGTTGTCCTGACTTTTCCCCCTTTGCCCCCCTCTACCCAGTGTCCCCTGCGCCCTCAGGCAATCCTCACAGCGTTGTTCATGTCCATCAGTCATGTGTATATGTTCTTCGGCTATTCCTTTTCCTACACTGTAATTTACATCCCCATGGCTATTCTGTAACTACCTGTTTGTATTTCTTAATCCCTCTTCCCCCTCCCCCTCCCATCTGGCAACCTTCCAGTAACTAACTTTTTTCTCTTGCTTTTAAAAGTCTCTCTTTATCCTTTAATCTCTCTTTAACCTTTGGCCTTATAATTATGATGTGTTTTGGAGTGGGCCCCTTTGCATCCATCTTGTTTGGTACTCTCTCTGCTTCCTGGACTTACATGTCTATTTCTTTCAACAAGTTAGGGAAGTTTTCTTTCACTATTTTTTTCAGATAGATTTCCAATTTCTTTCTCTTTCTCTTCTTTTGGCCCTCCTATGAGGTGAATGTTGGACCTCTTAAAGTTTTCCCAGAGGCTGTTTATACTATCCTCAATTTTTTGGATTCTTTTTTCTTCTTGTTGTTCAGTGTGGTTGTTTTTTGCTTCCTTATGTTCCAAATCATTGATTTGATTCTTGGCTTCATCCATTCTACTGTTGTTTCCCTGTAAATTGTTCTTTATTTCAATTAGTGTATCCTTCATTTCTGACTGGATCTTTTTTATGCTGTTGAGGTCCCCACTAAGTTCCTTGAGCATCCTTATATTCAATGTTTTGAACTCTGCATCTGATAGATTGCTTTTCTCCAGTTTGTTTAGTTCTTTTTCTGGCGTTTTGATCTGTTCTTTCATTTGGGCCATGTTTCTTTGTCTCCCCATTTTGGCAGCCTCCCTGTGTTTGTTTCTATATATTAGGTTGAGCTGCTTTGACTCCATGTCTTATTAGTGTGGCCTAATGTAGTAGGTGTCCTCTAAGGTCCAGGGGGACAGCCTCCCCTATCACCCAGGCTAGGTACTCGAGTTTCACCCTTGATGTGGGCTGAGTACACCCTCCTCTTGTAGTTGAGTCTTGGTTGCTGTAGGCAGATCAATGGGAGGGATTTACCCAGGCCAGTCAGCTGCAAGGACTGCCTGTGACCACTGACCACCAACCTCTGTCCTCTGTGGAGGATCACCTGTGCAGGGGCAGGGTGGTGTTATGAAGTGGTCTGTAGCTGTCCACTGGGGTTTTCCAGATGGTACAGGCCAAGATCAGCCCCAATCTGTGTTTCGCCTGAGCTGTAAAGCAATCTGAGATGGCTGCAACTTATGCTGGGCTTGGAGATTCCCAGGTGAAGCCAATCTGTTACTCTAATATGGCTGTCACTAGGGCTCACTGAAGCCAGCTGTTGCTTGTTTGATAGGATTTAGGAGCCAAGATGAGCCATTCTTTTGAAAAAGCAGCTTGGGTGGGCCCATCAATTCGTTGAGGTAGAGCTTCTGTGGACCTCCAAGGTGGGTCACACTGTATTAGGTAGGTTGATGAAGTCTCAGATATGACACCAGCCTACTGGTTCTGTAGGGGTAGGGCTTAGCAAAGGGACAATGGCCTCTGCTTTCCCTAATGCCAGACACTTCAGTCTCTCCCTGTATACCACTCTGCCACTCTGGTGCTGGAGCTCAGAGGAGTGAGTCTGAGTAGGTGAGTCCATGTGTGGGTTCCCCAAGAGGAACTGCTTAAGGCTCCAGCAGCCTCCTCTACTGACTCAATTCTTTCTGGTTTTTGTAGCCAAAAGATGTGGGGTCTTATCTTCCTGGCACTGGAATCCTGGGCTGGGGTGCTCTGGTGTGGGTCTAGGACGCCTTGCTCCTGAGATACCCCTCCCAGATTTTTATCCATGTCGGTGTGGGGCCAGCCCATTCTGTGTCTGTGCCTCTCCTACCAGTCTGGATGGATATGGTTTCTTCAATTCCATAGTTGTCAGACTTCCATTCAGCTTGATATCTGACAGTTCTGAGTGTTGGTTGTTCTATATTTTAGTTGCAATTTTGATGTGGTTGTGCGAGGAGGTGAGCTATGTCTGCCTACATCGCCATCTTGACCAGAAGCCTCTAAATTTTCCATTTTCTATCATCTTGACTTTGGGCTGCACATGTGCTCTGAGTCTTGGTTTCCTCATCTAGAAAATGGGGGTAATATTAACTCTTCCCTCTTAAGGGAGCTCATGTGACATAGGCAAACAGTGTGGTGGTGTTTTGTAAACCTGAGGTGCCATACAGGTGTGGGGTATGGGTGTTGCCCTGTTCTGGAATGTGGGCACTCTGAGAGAGGCTGTTTGCATTGACTCTAGGCTCTCAGCCTGACTTCCCCTGGGCTCATAGCACTTGGTGAGGGCAGATGGAAGTTCCAAATATAAGCATGTGACACCTCCAGGGGACACCATTGCCAGGCTTTTTGGTGTTTTGTGGAAGCCTCAACCTCTAACCACCTTCCCAGTTTTCCTACTCCACCTAGGCTTCCCTGTTCTTCTGGCTTACCTTGCAGAGCTCCTAATGGGTTCCCAGTTCCCCCTAAGCAAAACAGGGCCCTATTCTAAGCCCTTTTCAGCACTATGTTTCTAAGGTCAGGCTTAGCATCCCATGGTTCCACCCTTTCCTCTTCTCAGGAACTTGACCTTGGGAGTTCTGTACCCTTGGAATATGAGCTGTAAGAAAGCTGCACAGTTTGGTCTCTGCTAAATTCTTGTAGCCAAAGTGATGGGCACTATTTGCTTCAGAACAAGGAAGAGCAGCTCTGTCACGATGGCATTGCCCTCAGTCATTGTTAACTGCTTTTACTCTCATACCTTTGTCCAGTATCAGATGATTAAATCCTGGAAACATGACTTAAGTACTATAATTATTTCCATTTTGCAGGTGGAAAAACTGAGGGTCCAAGAGGTGAGCTAACTTACTCAAGAGCAAACCACTTCACTCTTGAGAAAGCTGGAGTCCTGCTAAGAGCTGGCTGATGCTACTCACTGCCACTGAGTGAATGAAGGGGAAGGAAAGTTTTATGCCCAGTTTGTCTCCCTGCCTGTCTCTGGTCCTCTCTGATTCCCCTTCAGAGGCAAGAGACCATCACCAGCCAGTTATGGGAGATAAAGTAACACAGGCTGGGAGACCTGGTTCTAGCCTTTCCTGAGCCACAATGTACATTAGCATCCCATGCATGAAAGTACCTGGCTCCAGAGTGGGTAGGCAGACAGACACACAGAATAGAAGAGAGGCTAAAAATAGGCACAAATACACATGGAAATTTGACGTGTATTAAAGGCAGCATTGCAGATCACTGGAGAAAAGAGAGATTGCTCAATATATGGGGTAGAGTAATTGGAGAGCCACCTGTAAAGTATTAAGTTGGACTGCAACTCACTCCTTTCACCAGAGTTAATTCCAGATAAATCAGAATTTTAAGTAAAAAAGATAAAATTCAATCTACTTGAAGATAAAAATCTACTTGAAGAAGATGAGAGATTTTTCAAAAATAATATTAGAGAAGGCGTTTCTAAATATAATATATAATAAAAATACACCAAAATTTTTGATAAATTCTAATACCTAAAAATTTTTAATTGCTTCATCACAATACTATAAATAAAGTCAAAAGACAAATCAGTTACCTGGAAAAAATAATCACAAATATATATTCCAGACATGAGCTTGTTTTCTTCATATTGAAGGGTCCCTACCAATCAATAAGGAAAAGATCAACCTCATATGGAGAAAAAAAGTCAAAACAATGAACAGAAAAGGAAATAAAAATGGCATTTGAACATGTGAAGTGATGCTCAACCTCCCTTATTGTAAGAAGTGTAAATTAAACTACAGAGGGATATCATTATAACCTATCAGATTAGAAGATTTAAAAGTTAGACAAGACATCCTGTTGTCAAGGCCGTGCAGAAACAAACACCCTCATAAACTGCCAATGCTGTATAAAAGTACAGCCTCTGTGGAGAGCACTATGAATCTGACAACATTTTAAATGCACAAAACTTTG
Source organism: Phyllostomus hastatus (assembly GCF_019186645.2). NCBI lineage: Eukaryota > Metazoa > Chordata > Mammalia > Chiroptera > Phyllostomidae > Phyllostomus > Phyllostomus hastatus. The sequence goes on along the minus strand of NW_025333643.1, from coordinate 4,083,891 downwards.
ACCCAGCAATTCCACTTCTAGAAGTCCATCTTACAAACAGACTTGCACATGTGTGAAGCAGCAATTATAAAAGGAGGGTCCAAAGTGGCAAAAGCTTGGAAACAACTATAAGTACCCACCTACTGGGTACTGGTTAAATAGTCTGATATCCACATATGATTTACTATGCAACTGTGCAAAAGAATGAAGCCAACTCATATGAACTGATATAGAATGTTTTTCAAGGACCATTTGTTCAAAAGAAAGAGAGGAAGGGAGGAAGAAGGAAGGGAGGAAAAGAGAAAGAAAGAGAGGAAGGAGGCAATAAAGAAAGGAGGAAAGAAGACAGGGAGGAAGGGGGAAAGAGAAACAGGAAGGGAGGGAAGGAGAAGCAAAGAGTTTACATGGACAGTATGCTGGTATGTGCCTAGGCTGGTCCTGGAAAGATACACAGGGTACTAGTAACAGATGCTTCTGGGAATAAGATCCGAGTGGATAGGGAATAGAATTTGTTTTTTTACTCTATTTTCTTTGCTGCCATTTTTTCTAATCCTGTGCATGAATGTATTTATGATATATTCAAATTGATAAAAGAACAAAACAATACAAAAATTTCTGGCACACAGCAAGTGATTTTATAAAAAAAAATGTTTTATTGTTGTTCAAGTACAGTTGTCTGCAACTACCTCCCACCACTCCCACGCCCACCCCAGCCATCCCCACCTTCTTCCCCTGCTTCCATCCCTCTCCCCTTGGTTTTGCCCATGAGTCCTTTATAGTTAGTTGTTCCTAAAAACCTTTCCCTTCTTTCCCCACATTATTCCCTCCTACCACCACTCTGGTTACTGTCAGATTGTTCTTAATTTCAATGTGTCTGGTTATATTTTGGTTGCTAGTTTGTTTTGTAGACTAAGTTCCACTTAAAGGTGATATCATATGATATTTGTAATATATCAGTTCCCTTCCCCCTCACTGAACCATTTCCCTTCTGCTGAACTGGAATGCTAAACTCCAGCACTGCCATCCTCTCTGGGCCCTTGTGAGAATCAAATGCAACAGTCAAGAGAGAACATACTTTGAAAGGTGTCTGATGCTCTACTAAAGTAGTAAAAATACTAATGTCATTGTTATTTAAGGGTTTTATGGGCACCCCACCGGCCTAGCTTGCTTGTTCAAGTGACTGAAATTCTCTATCTCTGGGCCTCAGTTTTGTCATATCTATAATGGGCCCATTCCCATCTAATGTTGGGTGATCTCTGACCCTGCAGGTGTGGAAATCTTCCTGCTTGTTCTAACAGGAGCTGCCCCATCTCCTCCTTTCCCCAGTCCACTTGAGGCCCCTCAGGATTATTCAGTGTTGTTTCCACTGGCCCTTCTTTTCTCTGTTCATTAAGGTGCCAACAGAATTATTTAAGTAAATTAAAAGTTTTTAATCTCCTGTGACACAAACACAGATGTTTTTAAAAGGATACAGGACAATCCTAAGGAACTGGGATTGCCTATTTGGAAAGTCCACTGTATTATACAGTATCTTTCTTTTAACTACAAAGAATTACAAAACATTTGAAAAACAGAAGGAAAAAATACCTTCAGAAATCCCAACCCTCAGGTGTAACTCCTACTATGGTTACTATGGTTGGAATTTTTCTGTAGTTGTAAACATGTAGACATAGTATGCATTTAGTTGTGTATCTGTTATTTTTAATTTAAGTGGTTTTCCATGTTGCTAAAGTCTCTGTATGCTCAGATTGTAATAACTATTCCATCAATTGCTTGTGCCTAATTAGCTTCATATTTCCCCATTGTTGAACATTATATTTCATTTCATTTTTCTATTACAAAAATGTGATGCACAGCTTTCCTGTATATAATATAGAAAATTATTTGTTAGAAGAGGGTTAGTTAAGACAAATCAGAAAAAAAATACAACTGGCTAGAAGATATTTGAGGGGAAAATATTCAATTTCATTAATAAATAAATTAAAATCACAATAACCATGAAGTATCATTTGTTTAACTTACCAAATTAACAATGTTTCAGATGATGAAGCTTTTTGATCCTGGTTCCCTGAGTGACTACATGGAGCAGAATCCCCTGCTGACATGCACTGGCAATTTAGCACGAGTGAGACATTAACCTTTGCTTTGTTATACCTCTGAGATTTGGGGGTTAATTTGTCTCTATGGCATACTGTAACCTATGCTGACTAATATAGTCCCTAACCTCATAAAAAACAGCTGCCATTTATTGAATGCCTACTGTGCCTACACACTTTATTTGCTTTATCCCTTCTAATCCTAAGAGACAACCCTATGAGAGAGCTCTTAATATGTCTATTTTCCAGACAAGAAGCAAAAGTTCAGAGAGTTTTGCTTTGTCTCACACAGCTGATAAGTTGAAGAATCAGGATTCACCCTTAGGTCTGTCTATCTGACTTCATGTATTCTGCAAGGTGAAGGTTGAAGGCTAAGGAGACTAAATGAAGGGGAGTTCCTCAGTTTAGGATGAGAAGGAACATCCAGGCCCAAGGCCCCAAATTAGAATGCTGGTATTATAGAGAGACACAAATGCCACTTTAAATTTGATTTTGCTTGTGTAGACTCATCACTGCTTTTGCTCCCACCATCAAGAAGACTCCCTAATGTAAGTTGTTTGCTGTTTCACAAATATTTCAGCCCAGAGACAAGGTCAAAGTCATCAAACATTAGAATGCAAAGAGGCCTCCTCTGAGATGCCCTCATGTTAGGGTTGAGGAGGGCAAAGCACAAAGACAATAAGCCCTTGATTTCAGATCACATAGTATGTTCCTGGAAGCCCCCTCAGCAGTGCCTCTAATACTTTACCCAGGTATTTGCAGAATTCTGCAGAGAAAATGTGTGTCTGGTTTGCCTTTCTTCTATAAGATACTAAATGCTTCCTGAAGGCAGGAGTAGCGACCATTCATCCTGTCCTTTCATGTAAGTGTTTGCCAAACACTAAGTGTTTCACATAGGTTATCTCCTCTGACTTTCACAGAAAGCCTCTGGGTGAGCAGAACAGGTCCTGTCCCCATTGTACAGATGACAGAAAGTTCTCATTGAGGTAGAGTAGTTTGTCCAAGGTCACACAGCTCACATGTAGCTGCAACCCAGATTTCCATGCTCTCAGATGAATGTGTCACCCTTATGTACCCAGGAGACACCCTCAAGCTTGAATCATAGCCCGGCCCACTGATTCTGGGCATGGCTGTATGTTCACAGTCTAGCTATTTCATTGTTCTGTGACTCAGTTTCTTCATCTGTAAGATTGGGAGGATAATAGTACCCGGCTGAAGGAGAATTAAGTGAACTAATACACAGAAAGCTCTTAGAACAGTTCTTGGGACACAGTTAGTGCTTAGTTGATATCAGCTGGTCCTCTAATAAGACACATGGTGTCAGTGGACAAAATAGTTTGGCAGTTCTCAAGGGACCCCACTGGTCCATGACAGTAATAATTTGTTGTTTTGCTGAGACAGGAGTTAGCTGCAAAATGATATTATGATGATAATTTTAAAACACACATGCACACTTTGTGAAAAATGGCCACTACGAGAGTGAAAAGAGGTAAAATTCAGGTGTTTGGAGGTGAGACAGATGGGACGCATATGCCTCTAGAATGACTGTGTGATAGGGAGAAATCCAGGAGCCTTTCTGGTGTGATGTGGGAGCCTGTGGGACACCATTATGGATGATAGTAGAAGGGTGTCATCCAGATGGCATTTAGCCAGGGCCCCAGGAACTGGGGTTCTTCTCAGTCCCTTGTAAATCAAACTCAAATCTCCATCGTGAGAAGAAACATAAACACCTTTGAATGGGGCTGCCTGGATAGTGCTGATCTTCAAAATCATTTTGTCTTTCCAGCTGGGGTGATATTTAGACATTTCTGTCATGGGGTCCCTTACAACACCACCATACTAGTCCCCACACCCACTCTGCTCTAGGGCCCTGGGGCCCTACTCTAGTTCCAGGGCCCCAGGAACTAGAGGACAGACTCTACCCAGTCCTGTCCTGCAGGTCCCAAGAGGGAATGTAAGTACCCAGAGGACACTGAGCACTTACATTCCTGGACCCCAAGTGAATATGACCAAACCAGACCTGAAGGTCCCCTTCCCTGGTCTACACCTGGGCCTCAGCTCTTACTACTCCAATAATGAGAAGAGCACTGGCCATCACACACTGCCCCGAGGCCACGCCACCCAGGCTGCTCACCTTAGGCTTCCTGAGGCCAGGGCAGTGGGCTAGCCACGTGGAAGGAAGAGCTGGTCTTGAAGTTTGTTGGTTTGGTTCTGGATTTCCAAGCACAGATGCAAATAGATGTGCGGTATACATATGTGCATTGGGATAACATGGACCATACTTCAGTCTTGGGTCTTTGTGAGGCATTTATATGAAGGACACTTGATTTTTCTAGAGGTGAGAGAGAGTTGTTAGGCTGTTACAGTGCTTAGAGAATCTGAGACTGAAGGCAAACAGACCTATGTTCAAGCCCCAACTTTGTCACTTTCTAGTTGTATGCATTTGGACAAGTGTCTTCATTTCTCCTGGCCTGTTTTTTTTTCCAACTCTTAGGAATGATAATCCCTACCCTGCTTATTGTAAGGATTAGAGATGACATAGGCTCTTGCTAAATGGTGGTTGTCACACTGGGGCTCCTACTCAGTGCCAGACTCTAAGCTGTAAGCCTATCCACCTTTCATCTCAATGGTTCTGCAAATTCCATAACTTTTGCCTTACTTGCAAACCAACTGTATTTACTTAATAATTTTCTAAGTCAACTTACTTTTTAATTTAAGCCTAAACCTGAACAATACTAGCCATGAAATTATGGGTTTGATATGCTTTTTTTCTGATAGGCCTTCAAATATATGCATAACCATTAAAACAACAAATTTTGTTGTTGAGACAAAAAAAGAAGCATCACTCTGCTTACCAACACTTCTATGCACACCAGACTTTGGAATGCCCTGCCCCTAAAACTGTCAAGATGTCCTGCCAGAAGAGAACCATCCCCCTTTAACTGACAAAGGCATAGGTTTCCTGAGCAACAACACGCATGCAGCCAGCATTTTTCAGAGGTCAGTTTGACATTCCTTCAAGACATTTTCTTTTTAAGAGACATCTTTCAGACCCTGAATCCTGTTCGTGCCTGTAACCAAAAACAGCAAAAACACTGTAGCTTTCTGCAAGGTTGTTTTGCTTTTGAAAAGATTCATATTCTTCTCAGTCCCTTGTAAATCAAACTCAAATCTCCATCGTGAGAAGAAACATAAACACCTTTGAATGGGGCTGCCTGGATAGTGCTGATCTTCAAAATCATTTTGTCTTTCCAGCTGGGGTGATATTTAGACATTTCTGTCATGGGGTCCCTTACAACACCACCATACTAGTCCCCACACCCACTCTGAAATTTTCCTGCTCCTGGGTTGGCTAGAAATTTCCTCCACCTCAGTGTAGTGGATAGAAATGACCTGGCATGGCCCTGCTGGAGCTCAGAAATCTATGTGCATTTGCTGGAAACAAGCATCTATCTGATGTCGATGTCATTGGGTTAAATTACAGGGGATCTGAAGACCCTAATCTTGAGTGCTGCTGTTTGCCTTTGCAGTGCCCTGGCACTTTTGAAAGCCCAAGTTTGGCTGCACTGCTGGATTCTCTAGGACCCTCTGGGTTGCCAGGGACAGAAACCACCTCAACCAAGGAATGTCTATAAGGAGACAGAGCTATCCCAAGGAAATCAAGGCAGGACAGCAGAGAAACCTCAAATAGTGCTGAAACCAGAGGTCAAAATGCAGCAGAGCACCCCCACATCCACTCCACCCCCACAGTCTTCTCCCTCCTCCGCCTCCACTCCTGCAAGCCCTCCTTCACCCACTTATTTCCCATATGTCTGATTCATTTTCTGTTCTTAGCAAACCGTCTGTCCCTGCTTCCAGCATCCTTGGAACAGAAAGTGGCCATCCACAGTTTCAGAGATTTATGCCACTTAGAAAGAAACTGAAGTGTCGTCTCTGTTACTTCAGTCACACACTCCCAACGAAGGGACTATATGCTTGTCCCCTCCAGTCTATTCTCTGCCCTACAGCCAGAGAGATCTTTATAAAATGCAAATCTTATGATATTGTTTCTCCACCTTAAAACTCTTCAACAGCCCCTCACACTCTTAGGACTGGGCAAAACTCTTCACAAGGTCCTGCATGAGTTGGCTGCTCCTGGAGCATCTTTCCCTACCCCACAACCTCCTTGACTAGTTACGGCTCCCTATTAGACCCTCAAAACAGGTGTCACAAATGCAAGTTCACATTGGTCTGTATTATGATTTTTTAATTTTTACTTGCTGCTAACCTAAAGGCAAAAGGCCTTTCAAAGTGAGAAACAACAAGCATTTATTTGAGACCAATAAGAATAGCTATTCAGGAAGCATGGATTCAGGCAGAAACACAAATAGTGTTCTAATTAGGGAACAAAGGCAGGGGATATTTATGAGATGGGAGGGGAGCAGTTACCTCAATAGAGAGAAGGCATTCTTACTGGCAGAGATAACATAACATAGGGATATTAATTCTAAACAAAGTGTTTAATTTTTAGTCTGGTTTTCATCAGTCCAGTAGTCTTAATATCTGCTTTCTTGTTGTCTTTGTAGACTTCTTTGGGGTACACCAAAGGAAATCAAGTCCAAACGTTATTTTGCCCTGTTTTCAATATTCCAAGGGTTTGAGGCATAAGGTGCTCCTCTGGCATGGCAGCTCCAGCTTCATTTTAAAGTGGCGTCATTCATTGTATTTGTTTGACATTGTCTACACCCATTCAAGGGCTCACTCCATCAGGATAGGGAAATGCCTGTTTAATCTGCTTGTGCATAGTAGGTACCCCTCAGTAACAGCAACATTAATACTTGAGCCTTTCATTAAGTTATCTCTCAGAGCCTTTCTGAGCACCTGTGCTTTAAACACATGTCATACATTTGAGATGCTGCCCTTCTGGAAACTGTGTATGATGCTGTCATAGGGAATTATATTCCAAATCATAAGTAGCCATTTAGCTTCAGACGGTGGCCCATGGACTTGAAGCATTGGCATCCCCTGGGAGCTTGTTAAAAATGCAGAATCTCAGATCCGACCCCAGACCTACCCATTTGGAACCTGTCTATTAACAAGTGACTCTTGTGCATGTTAAAGGTAGAGAAGTACTGGGTTAGCACACCCATTTATCTGCCTATAACATCTCTTGATTTCTCTCCATTTATAACTGTTTCTTTAGTGTTGGACTTCTCTTCTAGACTGTGAGCTTCCCAAAGGCTGGGACCTGGCTTCTTTGTGAACTCATTAACCTTGGTGCCTGGTATATGGCCTGGCACTGACAGGCAAAGGTTTTCTTTCTCCTGTAAAAGTATTCCCCAGGAAAGGGGAGTACAAACTCTTTCATATTATAGGAAGCTCTATAAATTACTTTGCTTTGAGCAAGGATTGTTGTCTGCAAAAAGCACATTAGTCTGAAAATAACTTCAATAATAGTTTGGATATTTATAGTGGTCACTCAATGGATTGAATTTAAAAAATAAGTAAAGGAAATGCAACCCAACTTAGTCATCTTTCTGGAAAGTATGATTTCACACTTGTAATTGCTGGATATCACTGTACATGTTCCTTTTGAAGATCATCTTAGAAGTATTACAGTATGTGTCTATGTTGGGTGGTCATGACATATATCCACAGAATTAATTTAGAGAAACAAAACAGCTCACTGAAGACTTCTCTCCCATCTGCATGCTCTTTCTAACACTGCAGTGTTAGCTCTCAGGAAGTGAGGAGGAAAGACTACATTTGCTAGGTCACGACAGGAACATCCCCTTTCTGCCTTTCACTAGCTGGTGATTACAGGAGAGGTTTTCAGCTCGATTTCTTCACCTGGAAAGTGGGGGTATTACCCTTGACTCTGCTTTTGTTTTGGATTCATTTATTCCACTATCTAGCTGAAGCCTTGGTTATCCAGCTCTCCACTGAGCTCTCATCTACCCCCCGCCCTTCACTGCCTATCACCTCTGTCATCTGTAGCACAGGAGGATGTGGAAACCCTGGGCCCTGCCTTCTACAAAGTTGTGAGGTCCTAAGAGCTGCAGTTGGTTCTCCATGTCCTCATACTTCTTGTTCTTACACACCCCTCCACGTTGCATGCCTACCATGCTTGCTCGTTGCCCCTCCCCATAAGGTCCCACCCAGACAAACTTCCCTTCCCCACCCTCATTTTCCAAACCCCCATGCTCCAAACATTCTCTCCCTCTTATCTAAGTCCCATTTTATCAGGGCTGTGCTACCAGGATTTTATTTAATGAAGGAACCAGATGCTTAGAGCATACAAATGACGGAGAGACCCATCACATTATTATAATAATTGCTGCAGTGTATCAGACATTTGGTTTGGCCTGGATCCTGGGTTGCACATTAGGTGGATGGTGGTGCCATTCTCCAGGATGGAGAAGAGGAGAGTAGAGACTTCCTATTAAAATGGCTGACTGACCTGATGAGAGAGACCTCCATCCCTGGGGCCACCCCTAATAGTTGTGGAGCCCAAAGCAAGACAGAGTACAAGTGATTTGGGGGCTACAGCATGGGTGTTAGGGGAAAGGTGGGAGTTGAGGTTGTTTGAAGCCAAATTGTAAGAGGTTTTTAATGTCAATGATGGAATCATTCCTAGGACATTGGGAGTCAGTGAAGAGTTAAATAGAATGGCATGATGACCTGATTGGAATCTTAGGAAAATACTTCTAATAACAACATAGAGAAAGGATCAAAGAGGGCAAGACTGGAGGCAGGCAGGCCAATTAGAAGAGAGTCTTCATATTCCTGCCAAGAGACATTGACCACCTGAATGAAGGCAGTGATATGAGAATGGAAGGAGAGGGCTGATGTGCAAGAAATTTCCAAGGCAGAAATGGGTGGTGAGGAAAGAGAATCACTGAGGATACCTTTTGTGCTTTACAGGTATAGGGTTCACAGGTGAAGAACTCAGTCATGGACATAGGCACCCCAGAAGGAGGCTTGGAAATGCCAAGTTTGAGGTGTACCACCATGAGGTATTGTCCAGGAGGCATTTGGATATGTGGGCATGGGCTTGGCAGATCTGGACAGACTTTGGAGTCACCAGATCAAAAGTTGAGTCAGGGACAGGAAGCCAAAGTTGCTGTCCACACCAGAGATAATGGTGGCCTGGCCCCAAAGTGGCAGCAGAATGACTTAGGAAAGTGGAATTGAGAAGCACTTAGGAGGTAAAATGGACAACATTTAAAGATGGTTGGAATGTGGGAGGTGAGATAGAAGTAAAAAATCAAAGTTGACTCCTAGTTTTCTAGCTTCTACAACATCTAAGAGGAGGACAATGCAATCCTGGGACAAGAAGTCATCAAGAGGGAAAGATGATGACTTTATTTGTATTCTCCCCAAAGCAGACTGAGCCAAAGTCTGAAGAGTTTATTAAGGATATGATCCCAAGTGGGAATGGGAAGGGAGCCAGGGAAAAGAGTAAAACTAATGAAAGGTGCATTAATGCACAGATTACTCCTGCTGGTAAGGTACCCTGGCCCTCCCCGGGACTCACTGAGACACCATGGGCCCTGTCTGATAATGGTCTCATGAAGCTGATTGAGCTTTGCTCCTGGGGAGTTAACCCTCCAATACTTTCAGTCTGCCCTGCATGGCAGGGAGAGAGAGAACATTCTTATTTGGAGAGACCCAATCTCAGCATCCAACTGTCTGGGAGTAGACCAAGTTGTTATGGGCCAGACACCAAAGGTGTGTGCTATAGGTAATGAGACAGCTCTGATAAGCTGAATCCTAGTCATCTGAAATTTCCATCTGGAGATGTCCGCAAATAGAAGGCGATGACACTGTAATAGCCTGGAGGAGTCCTGGACTCTGTGCCCTGGAAGAGTGGGCCCCTTCATGTTTGTTTAGGGCCCTCAAGTGTCCGTGGTCTGGTTGGACCTGGCAGGTGGAGCCATCCCCAGACCCCGAGAATGGCTGCAGAGCCAATACTATAGGGCTCAGTTCTATAGCCATCGACTATTTCTACACCTCTTCCCTCCCTTCTTTTATAGCGAGAGCATCACTTGTCAAGTGTTCCAAGAAATGGGACTCATTAAGCAAAGGAGAAGCTGGGGACCTGGGAGAAAATAGGCCCATCTAAGAACACACCACAGACTGAAAAACAAGAGAGAGTTGAGTGGCGAGTGGCGGTGGGGAGCACCACTTTCATCACATTAGCAATGCTAAGTGAGTTCCCAGCAGTCTGAGGCTTGTGCAGAGAGGAGCTTGAGTGGAATGAGCGATGGTGGGTGTGTCCCTGGTCCCCGTTTCAGGCACCCAGTGGGTTTGTGTTTCTATTTCTTTGCATTTACAAGGGGATAATATGCCTAGTCCAGCACTCTCCAACAGAAATATATGCGAGCCGCAAATGTCATTGTAAATATCCTAGTAGCCACATTTTAAAAAGTAAGAAGAAGCAAGTGTAGTTAATTTCATAATATATTTTATCTTACTAGATATTTCTAATTTATTATCATTTTAATAGGTAGTCAAAATAAAAAATTATGAATAAAATAGTTCTACCTTGGGGGAGGGAACTGAGTCTTCCAATTCCAGTCTGTGTTTTACACTGGAGCATATCTCAGTTCTGACCCACCACACTCAAGAGCTCACTAGTCACATGCAGTCGGTGGCCACATATTGGGTGGTGCAGGCCCAGCCTGTTTACTGGTAGCAAACTATGGGGAGAAGCCTATTCAGCCCCCATCCATCTCTCTTGGTGCATCTCTTTATTATAGGGTCCAACCCTCATAAGATAACTGCAATAACTGAACATTTACACTGTGGTAAGAGCTTTATAGACAGGATTTTATTTGAGCCTCACACCCACCCTATGAGATATGTATTACTATCCCTATTTTATAGGTGAAATAGTGCAGGCACTAGAACGTTAAGCAACTGGCCTATAGTCATGCTCCCTATTTGTGATGACTCCAGGATTCGAACGTAAATCTCTGACTCAGACATCTTGTGTGTACCCATGAAGCATATCACCAATCCTAAGAGACACTTGGTCTCATTCAACTCAGGTCTTTTGCACATGCTGTTCCCTCTACTTGCATTTTTTCCTTGCCTGGATAACTCCCACTCCTCCAGGCAATGGTTTGGACTATTCCACCTCTGGGAAGACTTCTTGAACATATCCTCCCTGTCTTGGGCAGGGTGAGCAGAGCGAGCCATCTCTCCAGCATCCCCAGCATCCCTGCTCCCCTGCAGGAGCACTCATCACACCATGTCATAATTGCCTGTTTAACTCTCCTCCTACGTAGAGAACTGTCTGTCTGTTCCGACATGTAGCACAGAACCTGGCCCATGATGGGGGCCCAGGCTTATTTGTCACATGCTGTTATTGACCTAAAATGGTATGTGGCTGAAGAGATGCACAGTTGACCACCACTGTTAGTCCCATTTCAGATGTTCCCCAGGTAAGGAACCTGAGAAATAGTCATTTTGGTTAATATGTATAATATCACAATTGGCAGCCATTCCCTGGCCAACAGAAACTTCATTTTGTTTGGGTGAGCACCCCTCAGGGAAGGTGACCTGTTCTTAGCTCAGCCAATCCCAGGAAATGTAACCCTATTGCTGGTGATTCATTCAGTAGTGAGCATGAAGCATGAGGGAGGTTGGTGGGGCTGGGATCCAGATGTTTCTAGAAAAGGTCACCTGGATCTTAAGAAATGCATGTTGTGTTCAGGTGTGACCTCTGGGTCTGTGGCAGCCATATTTTAAACAGGAGGTAATCTGGTTTGAGGATATTCCTGATGGACATTGAGGATAGCAGAGCCAAAAGGTGGAAAGTACTGGAGTCCTTGATGACATCCTTGAGGTGCCCTAACTTGAGACTTATTGTTAAAAGGAGAATACATTTTTTATTACCTAAAACAAGTGAATCGGGGCCCTGGCTAGTATGGTTTAAGTGCCAGCCTGTGAACCAAAGTGTTGCCAGTTCAATTCCCAGTCAGAGCACATGCCGGAGTTGTGAGCCAGGTCAGGTCCCCAGTAGGGGGAGTGCAAGACACAACCACACACTGATGTTTCTTTCCCTCTCTTTCTCCCTCTTTGTCCCTCTGTCTAAAATAAGTAAATAACATCTTAAAAAACAAAAAACAAAAAACCACACAAGTGAACTGGGACTTCTGTGACTTTTAGCCTAAATCACCCCACCAATTACCCTGTGCCTTGGGGAGATAGTATAGTCTGAGGCCAAGTGGAGAATAGAGTAGGGACATGGGCTCCAGCTCCAGCATCGATGGGCCTGGGATGTCCTTTGTGCACAGCGTGGGTACCACTTCTCCACAAAGCCTTCCTAGAGGCCCCACCAGGAAGTCATCCCTCCCTCCTCTGGATTCCTCTATGTGTGTATTTCGATGGCTATGCATGTGTCTTCTCTCCCTGCTGCTTCTGAGATCTCCAAGAGTAGGGCCTGGGTGTTGGTCATTTCTATACCCACATGGCTATACCTTGCACACAATAGGTGTAGGTGCTTGAAAAATGATTGGAGAATGAGTCTAAGGATGAGCAATTGAATATTAAAAATATATATTAATATCACTACTTCTTATTCATAATAGAGAAGGTATTGTATTTTCCCCTAAGCATTCTACCTGGCTGACAGGTGAGTAAATCATTTCCCTGGGGCTCAGCTTCTTCATTTGTGAAATGGGAAGATTGGACTAGATCTCCAGCTCAGAAAAACTCCATGACTTAGTAACATTCTATACCAAGGGCTATTATGTGCAGGGTTGAGCAATACTACAGAAGAATTACACACATTTCCTTCCATCGAGATGCTCAGGGCTTAGGATGGAGGTTCTTTACCTTTAAGGAAGGAAAAGACATCTTTGATGGCCCCTCCCAAGAAAGATGCTCCGGCCCTCAAATGTTGTGGCCAGTTTTAGAGGTTCTATCAGTGGATTCATCTGAACAAAGGCATCCAGAGGCCCCCTTCCTGCCATCCAGCCCTGTCTGAACTGGAGCTAGGGGAAACGAAAGAAGATAACATCTTTCTCAGAAAAGCCTTCCATGCAGAAGGGAAGGCAGGTGTGCATATAAACCAATCACTTCCAGGTTGAGAGGTGCTGACAGAGGCAAGCCCTGGTGACAGCTGAAAAGGGACTTGTGTTGCCTGGGAGTGCAAGGGAAGGCCCTACTGCCTGCACATGAGTTCACCAGGTGCTGAGAGGAAGGTCTCATGTAGGCAAAGAGAGCACCCCGAGGTGTGGCAAGGCCCTAATCATTATAGAATGGAGAGTAAGTGTGCAGTTAGAACAAAGAAGGAGCCAAGCCTGGGGCAGTGAGCTGGGAGAAAGAAGGGGCAGAGAAAGGCTTGTGGAGGGGAGCCAAGAGACTATGGGGTCTGCCATAAAAGTGGGGATCAGGGCTGGAGATCTCTACAGAAGTCCATGTGGACCTAACAGCACACTTGGACTTCCCTGTCAATTTTCCTGGCTGAAAAACTGGCACAAGTCCAGACTGTGAGGGAAGGACCACTTGTAAATTTAAGGTGTCACCAAGGCTGTCACTGCCCCTCAGAGGGGGAACTGCCAGGCAGAAGGCTCCTGCCCCCCTATCCTGGCTTTGTCAAGTGCCTGCAGAGCTGCCCACAGAAAGCATGTCTAGCTTGGAAAAAAATACCCACAAAAAGCAGAGACCTTTCCCCTTTGTGTGGTCCCACAGTGGCTTTTAACTCAGGCCCTGTACCTGGTCCCCGGAGGCTGTTGCTAATATTTCAGGAAGTTAAAGAAAATGGTCCACCTGCCGCCCAGGCCTGTGGAGGCCTTGGTTTCTGCTGGAACCGCCTTGGCTCAGTGTCTCCTCGTGGCTCCCCTCGCACTGGGCAGGCCCTGGCTGATAGCACGGGTTGTCTTTGAGTAATTCAGGGCTGGGAAAGTGGATTCTTCTCTGATAAATGTAGTTTTGTGGTGGATGAAATTATCTAATAGCAGGAAAAAATTAAAAGGAGACTTTGGGAACCAATTAACTAGATAATTTCTAAAGGTTCTTCCAGCTTTTAGCATCCTGACCCTTTGCGGTGTCAGCATCTGGGCTCCTCCCTGCTCCCCAACCCCCATCCCCTAGCCAGGCTGCTCTTTGGGCTCGCTATCCTCCTGATTTTGACCCCTCCTTAATCAGAAGGAGTGGGGGGATGGAGAAGTGGTCCATTGAGGACCCGCTGTGTCCCAGAAATTATTTAATCATTTTACAAAACCATAGGGTGGGATTATGATTCCTATTTGACAGATGCATTCACTGCGGCTCAGCCAGATGCGCAGACCCACCCATTGAGCAGACATGAACTGAAGAGCTCCTTTGTGATAAGCCCTGAGCCTGGAGCTGGGGATACAACAGAGGACAAAATGGAAATGTTGCCTACACTCATGGAACTGACTACCCAGTAGGAGAGAGAAGAAACGTAATTAAATAATCCCACAGATAAATGATGTCAGGAGACTTCAGTCTGGGCTAGGGAAGGCTTCCTGGAGAAGGTGATATTTGAGCTGAGATCGGAAGCATGAGTAGGTATTAACCAGGCGCCAGGTGTGCCAAACAGAAGAGACAGCATGTGCAAAGCCCTTGAGACAGGGAGGAGCTTAGAACTTTCCAAGCAGTCAGAGGTATGTGTCACTGGAGCACGGAGTGTGAGGAGATAGGAGATGACACTCACCGAATCACTGAAGGGTCGGCGGGATCAGCTCCACACCACCTCCTGGGCCTCGAGCCCATAGAGAAAGAGAACAAACAACAAACCAGGCTCTGTGCCAGACGCTGTCATACCCGTGATTGCATTTGATCCCTGCAGTCACCCAATGGTAAATGTTTTCAGCATCCCGTTTTACACATGAAAAAACTGAGGCTCAGAGAGGGCAGTAACTGCAGGTCACACCACTGGTCAGAGGCAGAACGAGGCTTCCCACCCACGCCTGACCCCAAAGCCCAGGCCCCCCTCATCTCCTTATCTCAGGAGCCTGGACCCCTGATACCCCAGCCACCATCCTGCTGCCGGGTGCCTTGACCCTCCTTTCTAGGCACATGATTCCCTGCAGGGAGAGCCCTGTCAAGCTCTCCGCAGTCCCACCTTTTTGGCTTCTGGCCTGTCTCTGTGGCATTCTTTCTTGGAATCCAAAAGAGAAACTTGGGGTCTGGTCATTGTATTCCATTAAGCATAATTAAGATACAACTTTGTACAGTTAATGAAGGCAATTTGGAGGCAGTTTCCCCTGTATCATGGGCTCTCATCAGTATCTGTCTGCTCAGCAGGAAGGTCTGGGGATATGGGAAATGCATGCACTGCATTACAGCTGCATCTGGCTGGTCTCCAGGGATCAATTCTTCCCACTCCAGGTAGAACATATTGTACAGAAACTACTCAGATCACATGATCCCTAATGTGGGGATCACCCAGTCTGGGGCCCCTGCCACCTTCTTCTCTTCCAGGACTCTCGACCTTCACCTTCAGGCTCTGCACCACCCTGGCCTCTGATGAGGGGCAGAGGGCCTGAAGCATTTCTCTGGAACCAGTCTGCCTGGGTTCATACCCTGGTCCCACCACTCACCAACTGTGTATCTTTGGTCAAGTTTCTTAACTTCTCTGGGTCTCAGTTTCTTCCTCTGTGAAATGGGATCCTAGCATCACCTGATAATGTCGTTGTGAGGATGAAATGATAAAATGCATGTAAAGCACTTTGCAAGCACATGGCACATGAATGTTGGATGTTTTCTTTACCTCTGCCAGCCTCCCACGTGCCACATGAGTAAGAGTTCTGCCCCACAAACTCCAGGTTCATAGATTTCTTTTTGCTGCTGTCAGAAGCTTGCTGTCTTAGAGTTGGACTTTCCCCGAGTCCTGGGTGCCCTGACCCTGTGGTTGACCTGACTGTGAAGCTGGGCTACACCTGATGGCTGACCTTCTGCATGGATGATCACCTGTTAGTCAGCTGTTTTCCCATCTCTGGGTTCCAAAATTGGCCTACTGGCCCAGACTTCCTTCTGGCACCTGCCCCCACTTACTCTCACTCCTTCACTCTTCCTCCACTTTGACCATATTTACTGATGAATAAATTACTCAACCAACATCATTATTACTATAGCTAATATTGGTGGAGTATTCACTATGTCAAAGCTCTTCACCTATACTTGCTGTTTCATTCTTATAACAGTTTACAACCAGATGCAGAAACAGAGACTCAGGGAGGTAGAATGACTTGCCCAGGGTCACACAGCTGGTACGGGGTGGAACTGGAATTCGAACCATGTCTGTCTTGCCCCTAACCTCATTCGTAAGCTCTCCAGTCAAACTGCTCTACAATTCCCAAGTGGCTGCTGTGTGCCAGGCCCTGTGCCCAGCTCCTGGGGCAGAGAGACCAGGTCTTCACCCTCGAGGAGAACACAGACTTATAAGAAGGGGCAGCAAGATGGAAGGGCTGCAGTGAAGGGAACCCAGGGGAGTGGGGTATGGGAACCATGAGGAGGACCTTTGTCTTCCTAAGAACAAGTCAAGAAGGGAAGAGATCTCAGAGCAGGGAACACTTGGCCTGTGAGGTGAAGTACAGATGGCAGTCTCTGAGGGTTTGCAGTGGGAAGGGCATTCCTACAGCAAGGTGCAGTAGGTGCAGTGGCATGAAGGTGTGACATACCTGGGTGTATTGAAGTTTAGGGGTGGGGAGCAGCAGCGGGAATGGGAGGCAGGAAAGTTAGGTAGGGGCCAGATCATGCTGATCCTCAAAGCCTAAGTCAGAATTTACTGGATGTTTTTCAAGAATCAGACAGACCTGGACTGCTGTCTGAGCTTCTCCACTTACTTGCTGTGTGACATTGAACAAGACCCTTTACCTCTCTGAGCCTTTGTTTCTTTACCTATAAAATGGAAGAGGGAGCATCAAAAGGCCTTTCTCTTAGGGGAGTTATGAGAAGGTCCACAAGAAACATAGCACCGTCTCTACAGAGTGAACTCTTAATCAGGACCAATAGCTTCCCTCACTCAGGGGGCATAGGGAACCGACATGCCCAGTGGGTCTGTCAGCCCTGTGCCCTGACAACTGTCAAGAGAGGAAGGTGTGGACCACAAAACCTGGGCCAGTAATTTTAGAAAAGGGGGAGGCTTTCTTGCTCCAAAGTTTATCATTTAAAGGCAAGAGCAGGTAGTCTTTCTACACCATGGTGAGCAGGATGAAGACTTTAAAACTTTGTTTCTCAAATGTTCACACTCCCCGTTACTATTTTGTCATATCTCTTTACTACCTGTTCTATTATTTCGTCAACACTTTTCTTTACATCAGTTTTAAATTGGCTCACTGTTTTCCTCAAATATGACCAAATATTTTTATTAGAAAATTAGATACAGAGCATTAATTTAAGATATTTCTCTTACAACTGTTTTTATTTTTTCATTTGTGTGAGGTTGTTTATTCTTTGGAGATAGAATAAAGCAAGTTTTCAATCATTCATCATTGTTTTGTGTATACTGTAGATCAAACTCAGGCAAACTCTCTTATTTTAAAAAAATATCCTATCCTTCTTTGCTTACTGCCTAGAAGTATATAAATAGAAAACAAAAACTAACACAAAGCAAATTTTCCAAATATAGTAAACTTCAATTATCTGTTATTTGGAATTATTTACATCATCGCTCCCTTTTACAAACTTAGTAATGGCAAGCCAAATGTGTGTAATCAGATGCATGCTATTTTAAAAAATTCTCAAGATTTAGATCATCTCTCTTTTGAATAACACTTCACAATTTACTTTAAAAAAGACTATAATGTACAAAGGAAGACAGTGACTGAAGCACATTTCTTCAAGAGTTCTTTTTTTCCTCAGAAGTTTACTTAGTTGTTTAAAAATGAAGTCTTAGGACCTAGAGCAATGTTACACACTGAAGTTAATTTGTAAAATAGTCTGTCTCTCTTATAAAGTAATTAATGGGTAGCAGTAATGCTATATATGTTTGTTTCAATCAACTGGGAAGAAAATTATGGGAGACATTCTGAAAATGATTGAATGAATTTACCTTGTCCTGGAGGTTTAGAAATTATAGCATTAGCCAACTCTGTCCCTAGCAGCTTTGAAACTGAAATCTGCACATCATAATGGGAACCTTCAGGGAACTTAAAATATAGTGGGGCCACACTGTCCAGGTCTGTACTCCACATGAAGCTGGCCTCACCCTGAAGTTCAAGGAGACACTGGTCAAGTGGGAAAACAGGAATTAGTGTAAAACAAAATATAAATGTCAGGTTCAGATCTATGTAGGTTGTAGAAACTATCAAGATCTAACAAAAAAATAGTACACCAATCCAGAGTTTCTAAATAATGATTATGGAGACAATAAATGAATACTTATTCAAAGTCCTAAAAGCAATATGTCCACATAGTATAGGAGGAGGAGGCTGTAAAAAATGTCTTTTGAACAAGACTTTGGCTATGAACAATTGTGAGAATAATTCCTGGGGGGCGGGGGGTCACTTCACCCTCAGAGCCAACCCTCCCACCCCCATCTGCTGCGGATGAGAATAAGTCTACCAAGACATGATCTGCTTGGGGAGGAGAGGTGGCCAATCTCTCAAAGGAGAAGGGACTTGAACCTGGTCCTCAATGGGCTTTTATTGGGTTCAATTTGCACAGGAATACAGGTAAAGCTCATTAATCATTGTCAGGCAGTAATGATCAAACAGTAGATAACATACAAAGAACTATGAGGGCTTATTCTGAGGCAGGGTCAGTTAGCTAAAGGGCCATAAAACTTTGGGAAATAAACTCACTTCATGCTTGGACCCTCATGGGACCCCTTGGACATCACCCTCTGGTGTTGATTCAGGCTTAAGTCAGACAGGGGAAGTAAGGCAGCCAAGATATTAGGAGACTTCTTGCAGATAGAATGAGGACTCAGGTTATGTCAAAGCTGAAGGGTGAGGGTCCATCAGCCCCTTTTTTCTGTAGCCCCCCCTCAAGTCCTTCCCTGAAGGCCTGCCCCCTCATGACCATGACTGTCTTAGGTCGTCCCTCCCTTGAGGAATCCCACTCATCATTGGCTAACCAGTCATCTGCCCGGGGACAAGGTGAAGTAAAGGGGGCAGGGGCAGTGCCCCTGCTGGGAGGATAGGCTTTGTCTTCTTAGTGGCTTATGGTCCCCGGGTCTTTTACTCAGCCTTAGCCATGGGGGGTTACAGCTTCTGAAACCAGGCAGGACAGTTCCCAACAAATTCCAACACAAACAACTTTACTATCTAATCAACTATGTCTATAAGGCATGAGAGAAATAAAAATAAATCACTTTCAAACAACATAAACCTTACATGTAAATTTTAATTGACACAATTATACAGAG
This sequence comes from Phyllostomus hastatus, assembly GCF_019186645.2. Classification (NCBI taxonomy): domain Eukaryota; kingdom Metazoa; phylum Chordata; class Mammalia; order Chiroptera; family Phyllostomidae; genus Phyllostomus; species Phyllostomus hastatus. The sequence goes on along the minus strand of NW_025333643.1, from coordinate 4,064,487 downwards.
GAAACTTAATAGAATAGAAGGAATACTGAGTAATTTGAACTCACTGCCCTCAATAATGTGCTGCTAACTACTTGATGAACCTCGGGAAATTCGTATAGTTTCCTCACGTGAAAGTGAGATAGTTGATTACCAAAGTTGCAGCCTAAGATGATGATGGGGATGATACTAGCGTTTTCACAGGAATAAACTGATTTGATTTTCTTTACTCATCATAGCTTTAAGAATATTCCCCACTGAATCAGTAAAGGTGTTACCCAGTATTCAACCCAACTTTTTGTACAAGGAACCCAAACATACTACAGAAACAAGTTTAGTGAGCAGGTAACTTGGAGAATCATCTTTGCTGTGAACAAGATCATTACACTTATTCATTGTCTCATAGACAGAGAATGTGTCTCCAATACTATAAAGGATACCTTGATTCTTAGCAAGGAGTTTGCAGGTAGGAGGCCCTGGGGAGCTGTTCAACACAGATAGGAGCTGTTCAACAAGAGTCTTCTGTTTCTTGTTTGTACCACTCCTGCTGGTTGCTAGCAAGAGTTTTTTCAAAATATCTCAACCAATCAAAACTAAACTCTGCCTTCTGAACTTCACTTAGTTAATTGTATACTTCTTCATTCAGCAGTAAGCTATGAGCTAATTCCATTCCTTGCAGAAAATTCTAACTGGTCATGATTGTTCTCATTAAATGTCAGTCAATACACCTAAAGAAAAAAAATGGTGCAGTCCCCAGTCCGTTGTCCCTCTCAGTCAGCAGGCAGCAGGTACACCACTGCTGCACAACCGCCCTGAGCCACCTCCACTAGCAGGATCCCCAACTGCTTGCCCTGGGGGTCCCTCATGGCTCAGTATCCATCCCAGTCACACTAGGATATTGGTTACTCAGCGCAGGGACTTGCAAACAGCAGCAAGAGAGAGCCAGCAGAGTGGGAGCACAGCTGCTCTTTTTTTATACCTATTTTTTTTCGATTACAGTTAACATTCAGTATTATTTTATATTTGCTTCAGGTGTACAGAATAGTGGTTAGACAATTATATAATTTAAGATGTGGTCCCCCTAATAATTCTAGTACCCACCTGGCACCGTATATAGATAGTACAATATTTTTAAAGTATATTTTATTGATTATGCTATTACAGTTGTCCTATTATTTTCTCCCCTTTATCCCCCTCCAACCAGCAACCCCCCTCCCTCCAGCATTACCCACCCTTAATTCATATCCATGGGTTATACATATAAGTTCTTTGGCTTCTCCATTTCCTACACTATTCTTAACCTCCCCCTGTCTATTTTGTACCTACCATTTATATTTCTTATTCCCTCTACCTTTCCTCCCATTCTTCCCCCTCCCCCTCCCCGCTGATAAACTCCATGTGATCTCCATTTCTGTGATTCTGCTCTTGTTCTAGTTGTTTTCATAGTTTTTGTTTTTGTTTATTAGTTGTGAGTTGTTGTCATTTTATTGTTCATATTTTTGTTCTTCTTTTTCTTAAATAAGTCCCCTTAACATTTCATATAATAAGGGCTTCGTGATGATGAACTCCTTTAGTTTGACCTTATCTGGGAAGTACTTTTCTGCCCTTCCATTCTAAATGACTCTATAGCTTTGCTGGATAGAACAATCTTGGGTGGAGGTCCTTGCCTTTCATGACTTTGAATACTTCTTTCCAGTCCCTTCTTGCCTGCAAGATTTCTTTTGAGAAATCAGCTGATAGCCTTATGGGCACTCCTTTGTAGGCAACTCTTTTCTTTTCTCTTGCTTCTTTTAGGATTTTCTCCTTCTCTTTAATCTTGGGTAATGTAAGTATGATGTGCCTTGGTGTGTGCTTCCTTGGGTCCAACTTGTTTGGGACTCTCTGATCTTCCTGGACTTCCTGGAAGTCTATTTCCTTTGCTAGATTGGGGAAGTTCTCCTTTTTTATTTGTTCAAATAAGTTTTCCATTTCTTGCTCTTCTTCTTCTCTTTCTGGCACCCCTGCAATTCAGATGTTGGAACATTTGAAGTTGTCCTGGAGGTTGCTAAGCCTCTCCTCAGTTTTTTTAATTCTTGTTTCCTTATCCTGTTCTGGTTGGATGTTCATTTCTTCCTTTTGTTCCAAATTATCAATTTGAGTCCCTTCCCTTCACCGTTGGTTCCCTGTATATTTTCCTTTATTTTACTTTGTATAGTCTTCATTCCTTCCTTTATTTTGTGACCATATGCGATCATTTCTGTGAGCATCCTGGTTACCAGTGTTTTGAACTGTGCATCTGATACTTTAGCTATCTCCTTGTCTCTTAGTTCTGTTTGTGGAGTTTTGATCTGTTCTTTCATTTGGACCATGTTTCTTTGTCTTGGCAACCTGTTACATTGAAGGGGCAGAGCCTTAGGTATTTGCCGTGGTGGGCCAACCCACATCACTGCATTGTGGTGCTGTAGGTGGGGGAGGGGTCAGAGAGGGAACAATGCTGCTTGCTTGGTTCTTGCCCCTTTTTCAGTCTCTTCCCCCACATCCCACAAGCGGATTGTGCTTTTTCAGGCACTGATTCCCATGTGGGTGTGTTTGTGTATGTTCTAGAATCCAGTGGGTCTGTCCAATGGACTCTCCTGTGAGACTGGGAATTTCTCCTGCCACCACAACCCCCCACAGGTTTTTACAGCCAGTGTTTTTGAGGCTTTATTTCCCTATACTAGGACCCTGGGTTGTGTGGTTTGTCTTGCTCCCTAGTTGTTCCTCCTGGCTTATCAGCATGCAAATGCAGGACCACCAGGTCCACCAGCTACCACCTCCTTGGTCATCCTCTCTGCCCCAGGTCCCTGTCTCTGTGCCTCCTACCACTCTGGATGAATGTTTCTTCAACTTTTTAGTTGTCGGACTTCTATACAGTTTGGTTGTCTGGCAATTCCGGTTGTCTATTGTTTTTAAATTGGTTGTTATCCTTCTTTTGGTTGTGTGAGGAAGTGAAACATATCTACCTCTGCCTCCATGTTGGCCGGAACTTCATATTACAATATATTGACTACATTCCCTAAACCTCCTTGTGAATATTTTGTAACTTCTTTTTCTTAAAAGATTTTATTTATATATTTATTTGCTTACTTACTTATTTTAGAGAGAGGGGGAGATAGGGAGAAGGAGAGGGGGAGAAACATCCACGTGGGGGAGAAGCATCAATTGGCTGCCTCTCACACACACCTCAGCCAGGGACCAGGCTGCAACCCACATTTTGTAACTTCTTAATCCCTTCACCGTTTTTACCCGTCCCCCTGCCCCCTCACCCACTTTCTATCTGGCAACCTTCGGTTTGTTCTCTGTATCTATGAGTCTGTTTCTGTTTTGTTTGTTCTTTAGATTCCACATATAAGTGAACCCATATGGTCTTTGTCTTTGACTTATTTCACTTAGCATAATACCTTCTAGGGCCATTCATGTTGTCACAAATGGTAAGATTTCATTCTTCTAATGGCTGAGTATTTCATTGTGTATATGTATCACATCTTCTGTATCCAGTTATCTACTCATGGGCACTTAGGTTGTTCCCATATCTTGACTATTTTAAATAATAATGTAATGAATATAGGGGGTAAATATATCTTTTCAAATTAGTGGTTTGTTTGGTTTTTATATATATTTCCAGAAGTGGAACTGCTGGTTCATAAGGTAGTTCTATTTTTAATTCTATTTTTAATTTGTTAATTTAATTAGTTCTATTTTTAACTTGAGGAACTTCCAGAGTGGCTGCACTAATTTGCAATGACTCGCTTATTGTTGTTGTTGTTGTTGTTGTTGTTAACTTTATCTTAAGGCAATACTTTTATTAAATCAAAAGTTTGAAAAAACACTTGAAATACTTTTACTAAGTTAAAAACCAACTGTGAACATTTCAGGGAACTTTTCTCCAAGCAATTATACATACTCTGTTACATAGTATTTAGTTGCCTTCTTCATCTGACACTCATGTACATCTGCCCACGTCAACAGAGAAAGCCATACTGTATTAATAGCTGCATATTCTTCAGTGTTCTTACATGCAATGACTGGTGTTTGTATTGTTTCTAGTTTTCTAAATAATGTAAAGAACACTATGGTGGACATCTTTTTGTACTCTGTGGGATGAAGAATTCTCAGAAGTAGAATTGCTGAGCCAAAGGATATGTACAGTTTAAACATTTTGAACAAAAATCACTAAATTGCACTCCTGGAGTAGAGCCCTGATTTATATTACCCCAGTTATAAGATACCAGTTTCTCTTATCCTCATTTGTCTTGTATTGCTCTTGCAGATGCTAAAATAAAAAAAAAGACTCAATTAGGAAATACTTATTAACAGAGAGGTTTACAAAGAATTGGTTTGTAATGATAATTTTAATTGCTTAGAGATTCTTAACTCTTTTCTTGGCACATATGATTTGATAATAAAATTGTTTCTGGTTCATGTGATGGAAGTAAATGTATCAGTACTTCACAGTGTTTGGCTAATAGCCCTGTGATTTATAGAATCTTTACTGTCTTAGCTCAGGATGCTACAACCAAACACCATTAACTGGATGGCTTAAACAACAGACATTATTTCTCATGGTTCTGTAAGCTGAAAAGTCCAAGACCTGGGTGTTGGTATGGTCAGATTTTCATGAGGGCTCTCTTCCTGACTTGCAGACAGCTACCTTCTCACTGAATCTTCAAGTGGTGGAGAGAGGAAGCTCTGGTGTCTCTTCCTCTTCTTAAAAGTACACCAGTCCCACCACAGGGACTCCAACCTCATGACCTCATCTAAACCTAATTACCTTCCAAAGCCCTGTCTCTAAATACCATCGTGGTGTGGGTTAGAGCTTCAACAAATGAATTGGGGGAAAACAAACATTCAGTCCTAACAACTACCATGAGGACAAGTCTCAGGACCAGGGGACTGGATCATCACTTTGGATGTGGGCCTTGTCTCTCCAATGGTAACCAATATGCACGATTGTTAACTGAATGTTTACTATGTACCAGGCTCTGTGTTAGGTAAACCCTCCTTATGAACTGTATCACTGAATCATTAAAATATCCCTCCAAGGCAAGAATTATTAGATCCACTTTACAACGGTGGAACCTGAGGACCAGCTAATAAGGGAGGGAGCTCAGGTTTGGAAGAAAACTACAGTTCTCTGCTCACTGTTACTCTGCTATATAACCAGGGAGACTATAAACTTATGGAGGGTATGGCCTGGTCTTGCTTACATCTGGATCCTATTCCAGTGTCAGCACTAAATAGATAGCATCAGGCTCAGCTGCTAAGGGTTAGAGCGAAGACTTTAGCATTAGATGACTTGGGTTTGAATGCCACCTCTGCCCTTTACTGACTTGTGGCATTGGCTTTATTTTTCCCATCTCTTAAATGGGGTTAATAATCCCTACCTTGTATAACTGCCTTGAGCATAAGATGAAATAGTTTATGCACTGGTACGTAGTAATCACTAAATGAATGCACTGGTACATGGTAACTACTAAATAGGAGGAGCTGTCATTATTTTTTGGTATACTCATTTAGTTTCCAAAGACTCATGGAACTGATGAGTAGAGTTCCCTAGAGTTAGAGATGGCTCCAGAGACCCTAGAGTGTAGCATCATTCATTCACTCAGCAAATTTTGATTGAGTACCTATTCTGTGCCCAGCATCAAAATCCAACAGTGAACAAGACAAGATGCCAGCTCCCAAAGAACCTATTTACAGGGGTAGTTAAGACAAAAGATAGAGTAGCAGGCAAAAAAAAATCTGTTCCATAATTCAAGTAGTGCTGGGTGCTATGAAGAAAAATACAGTAAAGCAGACTTAGAGGGAAAAAATTATGCAGGCTAGGGGCTAGAAATAACAAGAGAAAGGGCTCAGGGAGAATTATTTAGACCAAATGGACAAGGAAGGTGGCTTCTGAGCAGAGATCCAAACAAAGTGGAGTGAACCACAGGAAGACTGTCATTAAGAATTTTGGTGCCCAAAATTCAGCTAACAGGGCCCTAAAAGCCAATGTTGTAAATCATAAGGGAGGAGGTACAGCTCCCGATTCCAGTGAATTAGATGAATCATAGATGCTGAGCTCTTTTGCTTCCAACTGCTATGAGAATACCTAGTATCAATATGTAACTTGACGAATTGAGAAAGGAAATAATTTCATCATTACAATTAGGCCTGTTTGTCACCTTTCACTACCAGAGCCTTAAACAACAAGGTCTGGCACCCTCTTCAGTTATGACTGAACCAGGGACAGCTACCATCCCCAGGCAGCTGCAAACCCCAGGGTGTGGGCCCTCCTGGGTATGACCCAGAGAGCAAACCCTGGGCAGTGCTGGTTGCTCCAGTCAGGAAGACAAATGTAGAGGACTCAGCTGGCTGTTGGGATTTCAAGATTCTCCTCTGCTCTGATTTGCCCAGGAGAGGTCCCAACCCTTCCAGGAGCCAAGACGTGTTTCTCATGGTCTGGGAAAGGATTTGGGGGACTTCCTCCTGTAAGCCTTGATGCAGAAAGATTGGAGTCTTAGGGCTATCCTTATGGTTTGGGGAAGTGTTTCTCAGACCACTGACATCAGAATCATCTGGGATTCTATTGAAACTGCAGCTTCCATTCTTGAAATCTGCATTTTAGCAAGCTTCTCTATAAATCGTATATACCCAAAACCAGGGAGTGGATGCTTGGTGGAGCACCAACCAGAGAATATTTGCAGTCATGATTGGCTGGGGATCACAGGGCACTCACTCACATCCTGCTGAGAGATGGCACTTCCAAACCAGGTTGGTGGGTGCTGGACACATCCCCAGGTCTGTGCTTTAGCCTCTGAGAGAACTGTGTCAGGAATAAAGGCAGAAATCTCAGCAGATGGTGTTGGTTGGGCTATGAGGCAGTGTGTGTGAGAAAGCTCTGCCATACTTCAAATGAAAAGGAAAAAGGAGTAGCTTTTATATCTATATTCTGGAGGCAGATGTGCCACTTTCAAGTGGATTCTTTCCCAGCCTGGACACAATTTCCATTTCTGTCTGGTGAATCACTGCAGTAGCTGCTGTTTGCTTGTTGCCTCTTGTGAGCAAAGGACACATTTCAGAGAGGGACTGAGACCTCCCCAGGGACAGAACTGGGGAATTTCTTCTTTGTCAAGTTCAGAAAGAAGACCCACTGAGGCTGTCCTCGGTCCTGTGCTTTGGGGACCCAGGCACTCTTGATAAGCAAGGGGATGGTCATGCTCCTCACCCCTTTGTAATTAGCCTCCTTCTTGGCTCAGATCTTGTCCTCTGTTGGGTTATTTTCTGACTGTCCGGGTGCCACCTTGCTGGTTTTAATGAGAAAATGCCCTCCAACATTTTTTTGGACATTCACCCATGTATCAGTGAACAGTACAGCACAGGAATTAGCATGGGTTCTGGAAGCTGTCCTCCAGTAGCTCCCATGTCACTCAAAGTTAAAGTCAAATCCCTACAGATCTGCAAGGCCCTATGTTGTCTAATCCCTGTCACCTCTCTAACTTCATCTCCCTCTTACTCAGCTGCAGCCATACTAACCTCCTTGCTGTTCATCAAACATGTCAAGGATACGTGCACCCCAGGGCCTTTGCACAGGCTGTTCCATCCTCCTGTGATGCTTCCCCCCCAGATCTTGACTCATTCCCTCACTTCCTCTAGGTCTCTGCTCAAATATCACCACTTCACCTTTATAAAATAGTACACCCATCCCAGCCATCACTAACGTACTTTTTTTGCCCTCAGAGCATTTATCACCACCTGATATAGTATTTATTCATTTGTATCTTTTTATGATTCCTTTATCTCCATTAGAATGATAGCTCCTTATGAATGGGAACCTTGTCTAACTTGGTCACTGCTAATTTCCCAACATCTAGAACATTTCTGGCCCTTAATGAACAATGACTGGTTGATTGACTGATTGAATGAATGCCTGTCTCTGTGTGACCTTGAGCTCCTTAGCAGCTCTAAGCCTCAGTTTCCAAGTCTATAAAATGGACATAGTTTTGCATGTTAAATGAGATAATACATACAAGTCTTTTGCATGGTGACCCACACTCAGAATTCTCCATAAATGATGACTGGCCTTAGTTTATTATTACTTAGACCAAAAAATAAGACAGAATATGGTAAAGGAAATGAAGGAGGTTTACAAAGGGCACTCATGCTGAGAGATGTCAGAGGTGCCACCCAGGTGGTTGAAATCAGGAAAGACTTCTCAGCAGGGGTGGCATTTGAGCTGGAGCTCTGGCTTGGGCCGGATCTCAGCAGGTCAGTTCTGATTTTGTAGAATGGTGGTACAGGAAGAAGGAACAGGGTGAACAAAGATGCAGAAGGGAAAAAGATCAGGAGCTGGTCAGATGTGCTTCTCAAATTCCAGGGACTTCAAAAACAGGGGGGAAGGGAAAGCAGAATAAGGAGATGGAAGCTTTTTTTTCCCCCTTCCTGGAAGAAGAGAAACCAGCTGGCGCTTTCCAGTAAGTTGTGCAACAATAGGGCAGAAAGGACATCTGCTTTATACCCCCCTCCTTCCTTCTTGGAACCAAGTGCTTCACAGTTAGTAAAACAGTCCCTGAGCATCATTTTGTTGCCTTGCCATAACCCTTCTTGAGGTAGGCAAAATTTATTAGGTGTTTCTTATTCCAGTCTGACAGCAGCTGCAAGATAACCCTGAATGGGGTATCAGGTCCAAAAGAAACTCATTGGTAGTGGTGGGATTTCTGGGAGCTATGGCACCCTACTGGGTTGAAGACTGGGAAGAAATTCACATCACAGGTACAAGGGGAAACCAGGAAGGATGGTGTGAGGAAAAAGCGCTGAATGGCTAACTTTGGAAAGCAGAAGGACATGCATTTGTTTATTTGTTAATTCATTCACACTGTGAACCCTGAGCACTTATTATATATAAGACAGAATGTTCAGGCCAAAGGTCTATTGGCCGGGACTTTAGCCACTTTATATATGTTTAATTTTCTACCTGATTAACAAAAAGCTCTGCCCTGGCCAGGTGGCTCAGTTGGTTGGAGCATCATCTCATACACCAGAGGTTATGGGTTCTGTCCCTGGTCAGGGCACATACCTAGGTTGTGAGTTTGATCTCCAGTTGGGGTGCTGTAGGAGGCAAGTGATCGATGTTTCTTTCTCATCTCTCTCTCTCACTCTCTTTCTCCCCTCCCATCCCCATCTACTCTTTCTAAAATAAATGAATATATCCTCAGGTGAGTATTAAAAAAAAGTTCTGTCACTTAAGGGAGGTGAGGGAGGCAGCCTAATTTCCTCTCAAATGTCAACTTCAATTGATTTATTGTGGCTGCCCAGAGAAGGTTTCTGAGACTACAGTATGGACTCAGCAGGAAGGAATCTAGTAATTGATTAGTGATATGTGCCATGGTTTTAGGAGGGTAGAATAGTGGGTCAAATGCCACTTGCCACTGTAGGAGTGAGTCTGTATATACCTGTAATATACCTGAGGGTTTGCAATAGAATAAAATAGTTTCTTGACTCTGTGCAGTTAGTGAGCATGATGTTTCCAATAACTCACCATGGAGAGCTGTGAACATTCAGGACAATCAAGGGGGCAAGAATTGATGCCCCGTGGCAATAACTCACAAAGGTAGAACCTCTGAAAGCTGTGGTATCTCCAGACCTTTCCAAGTGTCTCATCCACTTCTCACTTGACACTTGTTCAATGCCTCTACCCCAAGCATTCAACTCTGTTCTTCCAGGAATATTCTTTTTGCACTCATATTTCATGGAGTTGTAACATATGTAATTCATTCATTGATATATAATAAATACAACTGGGACACACAAGTTTCGAAACTGTCTCTTCGTCAGTGTACAACTCTATGATTGGGAAGGAAGGCGTAAAGTCTAGAGGTGTTGGGTCACTGGGTTTTACAAGGTAGGGGAGGTGATTTCAGTTAATACAATGAATCAGTTAAGTGGAGGTTAGTTAAGAGAGCTTCTCCTACAAATATATAGTTGTATTTTTTGGGGGGAAAGAAAGGATTGACACTCCATATTCTACTTTGTAGCCCTTGTCTCTTGACTTAAGGAAATATTAGAGGTATCTTTTCATATCAAATACTCTCTTATAACAATACTATGAATGGATACATGGGAGTCAATAATGTGGATCTACCATGTCATTGATCCCTTGTTGCTGGACTTTGACACAATTCCCAGTTTGGGTCTGTTATAAAGAACATTGCCTTTCAGTTCCCAGTGTGAGCAGCAGAGGGCTTGGAACACCCCAGGATGGTGAGGAGTGGAGATGGACATCAAAAGGGAATGGAGGGTGGGAACTTAGAGTGGTGTAGTCACCATGGGAAACGGGATGGCAGTTCCTCAGAAAACTAAACATAGAGTCACCATATGATCCAGCAGTGCCACTTCTGGAGATAGATATGCATCTATCTGTCTCCAGAAGTGGCACATATATATAAAAGAATTGAAAGCAGGGGGTCTTGAAGACATGCTGGTATACTCCTTCACAGTAGCATTGTTCACAACAGTCAAAGGGTGGAAACAACCTGGGTGTCCATCAACAGATGCAGAGATGAACAAAATGTGGTCTGTAAATGCAGTGGCACATGCATTCATTCTGACACATGCTTCAATGTGGATGAATCCTGAAGACATTATGTAAAGCGAAATAAGCCAGTCACAAAGGGACAAGTATTGTACGATTCTACTTATATTAGGGGCCTAGAGTAGTCAAATCCGTAGGAACAGAAAGTAGAATGGGGGTTGCCAGGGACTGGGGAGGTGGGGGGAATAGGAGTTGTTTAATGGATATATAATTTCAGTTTTGCAAAATGAAGAGTTCTGGAGATCAGTTGTATAACAATATAAACATAATTAACACTACTGAACTATACACTTAAAAAGGGTTAAAGTGGTAACTTCTATGTTATGCGTGCTTTACCACAATTTTAAAAAATAAATAAATAAAGGGAACATGGGAGGAGATATAGGCATTAAGTATTAAATCAATAGCTGCTAAGATTAAGAAAAAAAATCAACAACCAGATAATATGTACCTCCTAAAGAAGCCAAACCCCACCTGTAGTCTTACCAAGGAATCAAATCTGAATCCGAGCAGTCTCTGGAGCCAGCTGTAGTTTACAAGACGGGCAGAGGACAGAGTCGCGTAGTAAACTGAGCCCTGAATGCAGAGTCAGCAGCTTCTGGCTGTGGAGGACAAAACTCACAGGATCTTCCAGTGAACCCTGTAGGGATATGAAAGGGGTGGAAGGAAGAGAGTATAAATTACAAGAGACTTCAAAGGCATGTCAAATTTTTCTAATGTACGAGAACACAGCGTCTAGGGTTGCACACCTGGGTAATAAAGCAATTTTAAAAGACACAGAAGGTGGTTCCTAAAGGTCAGGATGGTGATCACTTGTGGGGCACATGAGGGGGATAAGATACATGCATGGGGCTTCTGGGGCAGGGGGAGGGGGCAAAGTTCTCTTTCTTGACCTCGGTGGTGTTTGTGTTATAATAATCCATTAATTCATATACTAGATTTGCATGGTTTTCTGTGTTTATGCTTTACTGAACAACAAAAAAAACGACTTTAAAAAAGATGGGGAGGTGTTGGGTACAGAGAGAGGAGTCAGACAGACCTGGATAAAAATCCAGCTTCACCTACTGTTAGCGTGGCAACCTTTGGCAAGTGACGTAACCTCTCTAAGCCCCAGTTTCCTCATATGGAAAAGAAATTACAACAGTACTTAGCTCATAGCGCTGAGGTGGCATTTTCACAAGACAATGCACCTACTCCCCTAGCACTGCACCTGGTACCAAGTAAGTGCTCTAAAATGTTAGTTGCTGATCCTGGAAAGAAGTGGGCCCAGATGTAAGAAGCCCTGAGTGCCATCATCACCTCTAACCCTGACTCGCTGCATGGTCTTGGTAAAGTCTCTTCTCTGTGGACTGATCCCTCCCGATAATCCACAAACCTTATAAGCATGATAACTAAGGTGAGTAGGCTACCCTCCAGGACTTGTGGTGCTCCTCCTCCAACAACATGCAGATCCTCCAGTCACCCCAGAAAGCAGCAGGCGAGGCATGGAATTGCCCAGCTTCGCATGTGTGCCAGCATGTAAAAATGTGCCCCAGACAATGAAGATGGTAACTGTTCCATCGTCCCATGCAGGGAAGATAGTGCTGTTTTTACCCATCTAGGCTTGGGCTGTGTCTCTTGTTTGCCCTCCACTACCTTTGGCAGGCTCTGTGAACTTAGCAGATTAAGTGGAGGGTAGTTACAGCAATGTCAGGGAAGGAAGGATTACCTGCCTATCAAAGTTTCACTTTTTATGAGAAGTGGGGTTTCATTCAGAATCCCGCTTCCCTGGAAACATGAAGAGACAGCTGGCTAGTCCCTGATTTTTCAACAGAGCAGATCAGGAGAAATCAAGTCAGACAGAGTGCCTGAGCCTCTGCTCACTGAAGTACCTGAACGTGGGAATATGGGTACATAAGAAAACCTAACTTCACGTATAACAATCGGTCAGTGCACTGGCACCTGCTAGAAGACACTTTCATTTACTCGGCCCCGAATTCCCAGGAAGGACCCCTCTAAGGATCTCTTTCAACTGATAGATCCTTTCATGTGAGACCTTCACAGAATGCTGTGAGGAGCTGCTCAGTGCTGACTTGTTTGTTTATAACTGTGGTAAAATATACACAACAAAAATTTACTATTTTCACCACTTTTAAATGCACAGTTCAGTGGCATTGAGCACATTCACAGTGTTGTGCACCTGCCACCACCGTGCATCCACAGAACCTTCTGTCTTCAGAAACTGAGACTCTGTGCCCGTTAAACACAAACTCCCCGTTCCCCTCCCCCAAATCCTGGGACCAGCTGTTCTAGGGCCCTTGTGTAAGTGGAATTATGTAGTATTTGTCCTTTTGTGATCGACTTATTTCCCTTAGCATAATGTCCTCAAGGTGCATCAATGTTGAAGCCTGTGACAGTGGTTTCTTCCTTTTTGTGGCTGAGTAATATTCCATTGTGTGGGCATCATACTTTGTTTCTTTTTTACATTTTTTAATATATTTTATTGATTATGCTATTACAGTTGTCCCATTTTGCCCCCTTCACTCCCCTCCACCCTGTACACCCTCTCCCACCCATATCCCCCCTTTTAGTCATGTCCATCTGTCATACTTACAAGTTCTTTAGCTTCTAGATTTCCCATACTATTCTTACCCTCCCCCTATCTATTTTCAACCTACAATCTATGCTACTTATTCTCTGTACCTTTTCCCCCTCTCTCCTCCTCCCACTCCCCTGTTGCTAAACCTCCACGTGATCTCCATTTCTGTGCTTCTGTTCCTGTTCTAGTTGTTTGCTTAGTTTCTTTTGGTTTTGCTTTAGGTGTGGTTGTTCATAATTGTGAGTTTGCTGTCATTTTACTATACATGTTTTTTCTTTATCTTCTTTTCTTAGATAAGTCCCTTTAACATTTCATAAAATAAGGGATTGGTGATGATGAACTCCTTTAATTTGACCTTATCTGAGAAGCACTTTATCTGCCCTTCCATTCTAAATGAAAGCTTTGCTGGATAGAGTAATCTGGGATGTAGGTCCTTGTCTTTCATGATTTGGAATACTTCTTTCCAGCCCCTTCTTGCCTGTAAGGTCTCTTTTGAGAAATCAGCTGACAGTCTGATGGGAACTCCTTTGTAGGTGACTGTCCCCTTATCTCTTGCTGCTTCTAGGATTCTCTCCTTCATTTTTACCTTGGCTAATGTAATTATGATGTGCCTTGGTGTGTTTCTTCTTGGGCCCAACTTCTTTGGGGCTCTCTGAGCTTCCTGGACTTCCTGGAAGTCTATTTCCTTTGCCAGAATGGGGAAGTTCTCCTTTATTATTTGTTCAAATACGTGTTCAATCTGTTGCTTTTCCTCTTCCCCTTCTGGTACCCCTGTCATTCGGATGTTGGAATGTTTAAAGATGTCCTGGAGGTTCCTAAGCTTCTCCTCGTTTTTTTGAATTCTTATTTCTTCATTCTTTCCTGCTTGGTTATTTTTTTCTTCCTTCTGGTCCACTCCATTGACTTGAATCCCAGTTTCCTTCTGATCACTATTGGTTCTCCGTGCATCTTCCTTCATCTCTTTTATGGTAACCTGCATTTTTTCATGTAATTTGCACCCAACATCAACCAATTGTGTGAGCTTCCTGATCACCAGTGTTTTAAACTGTGCATCTGATAGATTGGCTATCTCTTGGTCGCTCAAAAGGATGAGTCCTGGGGCATTGATCTGTTCTTCTGTTTGAGACATGTCTCTCTCTCTCTCTCTCTCTCTCTCTCTCTCTCTCTCTCTCTCTCTCTGCCTCTTTTTGGTCTGGTCGCTCCTGTTATAGTGAGGGGCGGAGCCTTAGGTGTTCACTTGGGCTGGGCACCCCAGTCACTAGATTGTGACGTTGTATGTGGGGGTGGGTGCAGGAGGGAACAATGGTGGTAGCTCTTTTCTCCTGGGACCTCAGTCCCTTCTCTGGGATCCTGGGTTGCGCGCTCTGTCCTGGTCCACAATCACCGCCTCACTGGGTCTGCCAGCTGCCGCTTGCGTAGTCAGGGTCCATCCACTGCGATCTTGTGCGCCCCAGATGCCTTATGCACTCCTGGCTGCTTTAGGCACCCAGTTCTCCCTGTTCTCCGTGCTCTGCGCCCCGCACCCAGCCGCTCCTCTCTGCCCCTCCTACCGGTCTGGATGAACGGGTCTACTTCAACTTCTTGGCTGTCTGACTTCCATTCAAATAAATTCTCTATCAGTTCTGGGTGTTATTCTGCCTCTAAATTGTTGTTGTTCTAATCTTGGTTGTGCGTGGAGGTACGGTGTGTCCACCTATGCCTCCATCTTGTGGGAAGTGGCATCATACTTTGTTTATGCGTTCGCCCACTGATGGGTACCTGGGCTGCTCCCACCTTTTGGTTATTTTAACTGTTGCTGCTATGAATGTGGGTGTATCACTTTCTCCTTAGAATTGTGCAGTCATCCTTTATTCCAGTTACCTTGAAGTTGTTCTGATTACACAGGGAACTAATACGCACTAAGCAGTTAGCTGTTACTTCTCTTTAACACCTGCATCCTGGGCTCAGGGACTGGGGAAATAGGAAAGCACCAGGGGACAGGGTGAGGGTTAGGGGCAGCCAGGGCTGGGCCAGGACGGGGAACCCCAACATGCTGTATATTCACAGCTGTAATTTCCATGGGTTGGGAAAGTTCTCTTGGCAACTTTTATGAACATTATTACAATACAATTATTTTCTGTTCCCTGGCCTCCGAGCTTGTTTTCATAAGAAGCTAAGTAGTTCATATGTAATTATAAATCCCAGGTGTTGTGTGGGATTTTAATTAAAATAGTGAGGTCTAAAGTGATTAGCCTGTATCACCCATCCATTTGTTCAACTTCCTTTGAGTTCACTCCATTATTTAAACGTTTATAATGAGTGCAGGTTTCAGTAAGTTCTGGAAACAAGAGCAGGAAACAAAGTTGGTGAAGAAAAGCAGGACTGAAGCAGATACCCAATTAGGGAAAAGATGGCAGGCTGACAGGAAGGCACAGCAGCCCCAGTTGCTCACTGTGGACATGTGTGTCGAGGTACAACAAGCAGTCCCCTATGTATGGTGTGCTTTCAAGGCCCTGGGAAGCATCTGCCCTCCATCCTGAGACAATCGTACCCCCCTTCCAGTGAAGGCCTCTCACATTCCATATTCAGGCACATTAGACACTTGATAACAGTTGTCCAAATGTGTCAGGAAGAATTTTCCCTTTTCCAAGCCATTCTCTTAAAATGCAGATGTTCCTTAAAGAACAATCTGAACTTTCAAGTTATGAGAACTTTTGGGGTTCATCACCTTAATTGTTATCAAACTCTGTTCTGAGGAGCTTTTGGGGAGTCTGAGGCAAAGAGGGAGGGGAAGACCCAGACGAGTGATGCTCTCAGTCCCTCACCCCTCCACTCCACCAAGCAATCTACTTTTACCTGTTTGATATGCATTTATACATGAACCAGTAGTTGCTCTACCAAGAAAGGTGTGGGGGGCATTCGAAAGCCTCTGAAGTAGTGCCCTTTTGTTTGACAAAAGAGGCCCAGAGAAGTTGAGAGAAGGGTTCAAAGTCACATAGTAAACTCATTCAACAAATATAAGCTGAGCACCTACTATGGGCCAGACTCACACTGAACAAAGATGAGTACTCTAAACCTCTGCCATGGCTCTTCTCTCTAGGATGGACCCTCTGCAGCTTTGGAAGGACACATGGGGTGATGTCAGTGGGGAACTGGACAGACTCCCCCTGACCAACAGTCTGTCCCAGGCAAATGATCCTCACACCCCCCCACCCTGTGGATGATGACATCTCTCTGGTGCATGCAAAGGGGAACAGACATATGTCTGAATATTATCCCCCCATCATTTCATTTCATCCTTGCTGAAGCCCTGTGATATGCACACCATTAAAGAAAAAAATATTCACCCTGGTTGGTATGGCTCAGTTAGTTGGAGTGTTGTCCTGCAAACCAAAAGGTCATGGGTTCGATTCCTGGTTGGGGCACATGCCTAGGTTGCGGGTTCAGTCCCCAGTCAGGGCATATTTGGGAGGCAACTGATTGATGGTTCTCTCACATCAATGTTTCTTCTCTCTCTCTCTCTCTCTCTCTCTCTCTCCCCCCCCTCCCTCCTACTCCCCCTCCCTCCCTCCCTCCCCATTCCTCTCTCTCTGGAATCAATGATATACCCTTGGGTGAAGAATAAAGGGAGGGAGGGAGGAAGGAAGGAAGGAAGGGAGGGAAATATTTAATGATTTTTGTTAAATATAATAAGACAGACTTTATTCAGGACCATTGTGATAGGTATTGGGACTACTGCAATGGAATTGTACAGTGGGGGAGAGAGATGGGGCTCAACTGTGAATACAGCATGGACCAGTGGAATTTATAGCCAAAGAACAGGGTGGAGATCCACAGATGGAAAAGTACTAGGGGTAAACATCATGGGTAAGGGGCATTCTGACTTAATAGACCTAATATGATTCTTGCTGAAGACCAGCCAGGGTGATCAGATATTACCTAGGGTACGGTGGAGGATAAGAAACCTGGTTAGATATCAAGAGTGATCATATATCAGCGTGAGGGAATTCTGATTAGACAGACTTAGCAAGGTTTTTGCTAAAAGCTGTATTTTATAAGGGAGCACACAAATGGGCCTAGGAGAAGGTTCAGGAGCCTAACTAAAGTGTGTCCAAGCAAAGAATCTTTGGCAGTACCTACAGTGTGCCAAGCAGTGCTAGCATATGAGGCTACAAAGGTGATTGAGATATGGCTGTGTTCCCAAGGAAATTCCAGCCTAACAGGGGAGAGAAAAGCTCTACACAAATAACCACAATGCAAAGACAATTCTAAATGCCATGAGATACTGTTAACTGTCTAGCCTTGGAGTTGGGATTGGGAAGAGAACAGACACATCTAGCCAGGAGAAGTAGTGTTGGAACTGGGTCTCTCTCATCTTCCCAACTTTCAGGTTAGGAATTTGGGAGCTGGAGTCAGGGAGCCCTTGTTTCAAATCCCAGCTGGGCAATGGATGGGGACAGTCTCATCTGAAAAATATGGGTGATAGTAGTTTCTGCCTTGGCAGGTTGCTGTGAGGATTGAATTAGATGACACCTGTCCAACTGTTAGCCTCACTAAATGTAGCTTGTATTTCTAGACTTTAGAAATAAGTCACTGCTCAGCACAGTGCAGAAAGTGGAGAGCAAACAGTGCTGAACAGGATGTTTGATCTTCAGGTACAAAGAGCAATGGAAAGGAAGGCATGCTGGGAAATACCATGGGAAAGCTGGGTCCAGGTGACAGAGTGGCCCCACAGATGCCAAACTGAAGATCTGGGGCCCTCCTTTATTAGCTGTAATAATTTTCCCTGTAGTTTCCCTTAGGATTTTCTATATACAAGATCATGATATCTCCAAATGTAGTTTTGCTTCTGCTTTCAAGTCTGAATGCCTTTATTTCATTTTGCACCTAATTGCTGAGCTGCTTTTAGCTCCTTTTAATTTTGGCTAGGTGAGAGCCAACCCTGGTAAAAGTTAGGGCGAGATAAGGCTGGTCAAATAAGGGCATAGCCAGGTTAGTGCCAGGCAGATGTCTTGAGCTCTGATAGGACACGTGCTCCTGGGCACCCTCACCTGATGAGCAGAGAGGCAAAGCACAGGTAAATGCTCTTCTTCTATACTCATAGCTGGAGCATGTTTCTGGAGCATCCAGTAAATTTTATTGAGCCTTTCCCTGGTTCTTGGGGCTGAAGACACAGAGATGATTCAGACTTAAATTTGGCACTTACAGACTAATGAAATAGTCTGGTCAGTAATTAAGGAATTATAACACAGCTTGAAAAGAGTTATAACTGCGGCCTGTGCAAAGTTCAGAGAAGTGCTGGGGAAGGAAACAATTTAATCCTGTGTGGTGGAATTGAGAAAAGCCTTCAAGGAAGTGACATCAGAGCTGGAGTGTAAATAATTGATTAAAAGCCTGCCGGGCTGAAAGGAAGGGACCAGGCATCCTGGCAGAGACAAAACGATCTGCAAAGGTATGGGGTATGAAAGAGCAGGTCTATTTAGGAAAAGTGGTTTATCAGAAGATGAGGTTACAGGGTAATTTGTGATGAGATGGAAAAGTCTCCTGTGTGATAGGGTCAGTTTCCAAAGTAGAACCCATTTTTTATTAGTTTCCAGAGTAGAACCAGCTTTTGAATGCTGCTTCTTGGGCTTTTATTGTGCTGATTGGAGTAACAAATAAAGAACAGAAGTCACTGAGAAAGCTAAATGGGTTTATAATAGAAGTGCATGGTGCTCTCCAATAAATCATGAAGATTGAAAAGTGAGTGAAAGAAAGAGGAAATAAAGCAGGAGCTGATGCAAACTAAAGTTTTGGAAACGGGGGAGGGAGATTTGAGGGGGAGCAGCTGACACAGGGAATGGCACTATGTGGTGATAGATGGGACAGAGGTTCTTTAGGATATTTCTTGCCTTTTTAAGAGTCTTCATTAAATGTTTATTTTCCATCATTTTTCTTCCCGAGTATTGGACTTGCATTCCCATTGACCGTAATTCCATAGATTAGACACAAGGCTACATTTGTGCTGTACGTCGTATCCATAGGGCTTATCTTGTATATCCTATTATCCTGACAGCAGTGGCAAGATATTAAAGAATTCTGAATAGGGGATGGGTGATGGGATTTGTGATTTTAGAAGGATTGTCTAGCATCTGTGTATAGGATGGCTTGAAGGGACCAAGACCAGGATCAGGATAACCAACTAAGAAGCTGTTGCAACAGTTGGGAGGAGTTGTCATCAAAGGCTAAACCAGAGCAGTGGTAGCACAAATGGTCATTATGTCTGCTCTTCAGTAAGCTGTGATGCAAAGTCTCAAATCAGGCCTGAGAGTGAGGTTGCAGCAGCTGGGAAGAAAACTCCCTTTACCCATGGGGTGATGAAGATCATAATCATAACTGAAGGACTTCAGTTTTCTTTGTGTAAGTCACACCCACAAGGAAGCTCATTAAAGCAGCCAGGACTTTGGTCTGGCACCTGCCAGACTCACCGTGGATGACTGCAGCAGAGATCTTGAAGAGGTCCTGACAACACCACTTTCCTTTTGCTCTCATAGACTCATGCATAAGTTCCAGGAACATTCTTTCTTTGAGAGTGAATAGGGTCTGTCCTTATATTTGCCAAAGAAAGCAGCCGGAAGTCAGGTTTGCAGTCAGTTGCTAAGGAGATGGTTGCAGTTGGGCCTGGCCAAGTAACCAGCCAGATAGAAAGTTCTTGAATGAAAAGAGACATGGCCCCAGCTCTCCCTCATACACATGGAACTGGGGGGAAAAGTGGGAGTCTTACTCATGTTTTCATCTTCACCAGCGTGGCCCAGCCTGACACCCAGTACCACATTATTGCTTAATTAATAGTTCCTGAATATATTAATGAATTAGCATAACATGAAACCCTGAAAATGGTCTTGCTGGTTCAGGACTGTGATGTGTTAAAGGCAAGATTCATACATTCACTCATTCATCATTTAGTGAGCTCCTCCTACCACTCAGCTTTGGTTCATAGTCTTGGCTACATACGGAGTGTTTTTTAAAATCAGTCCACACTCCAGACCAATTGCCATAAACTAGAATCCTGTCTCTTTAGGGAATGTGGTTTATCAGAAGATGAGGTTACAGAATAAGTTGGAATTAGTATATTTTAAAGCTCCCCATGTGATTCCAAAGGACAGCCAAGATTGAGAACCACTGTTAGAATTACAGATGAATATCATATGGCCCCTGCCTATGTAAGGATCAAAGTCTAAGGGAAGGATGTTCAAATTTACTCATTCGGTCAGTAGAATATAGACTGCTAAATGATTTAATAGAGATATGGAGACAATACTGTGGGAACACAGAGGAAGGAATGCTTAGATGTGGCTAAAGGATGCAGGAAAGCTTCAAAGAGGAAGGAACTTTTGAAATGGGTTTTTGTAGGATGAATAGAAGTTTATCAATATCCCCCTTCCCTCCCTCCCTCCCTCCCTCCCTCCCTCCCTCCCTCCCTCCCTCCCTCCTTCCTTCCTTCCTTCCTTCCTTCCTTCCTTCCTTCCTTCCTTCCTTCCTTCCTTCCTTCCTTCTATTCTTCCTTCCTGTCTTTCTCTCTCTTTTCTTCCCATCTTCTTTATCAATCTTTCCATACCCCCTTTCTTTTTTAATCCTCCTCACCTACTTTATTCTAGGCAGGCTCTGAAGTTGGTCCAGAAGGAGACAATAGTAAACAAAAATGAGGTCCTAACCCTCAAGGCTCATACTCTGGAGAAGGGAATAACATGTGCAGACCTAGAAAGGCTGAAAGAACCTGAGGTATTTGGGAATAGTAACTTCATTTTTACTGGAGTAAAGGAATCAAACATGAAGGGAGCATCATGCCAGCAACCTAAGAAGTTTAAACTTTCCCTTAAAGGCATTTGGGAGCAAAATGATTGTGTGATGAAATTTAAAACAGTGTTTATCACATTTTAGGTGGTACCTAAAGTGGTCTAAATCAGCATGCTGCTTATGTCCGGTCTCCTCTATAATCTCATTTTGGTGGCTGACACTGCAGAAAACCCTGCTTCACAAAGATAGGGCATCGGAAATGGAAGCAGGCTTTTCAGTGCTTTTATGACAATCCTAGGGTTGCCTTAACTTCAATCCAGAACATATACAGATCTGAAGTTGTCTTAAATATACTTTTAAGGCTACCATCATTTGCTATCTCAAGCAGTGGATTCTCTTCTAGAATGGACAAAGTCGATTCACCTGCTAATGACAATCTGTATTTGCAGCCTCTCCCCAGTGCTAGTATCACCGCCTCAGCTCCATCTCAGATCATCAGGCATTAGATTCTCATACAGAGCAGGGCAACTTGGTCACATGCACAGTTCACAGTAGGGTTCGTGCTCCTATGAGAATCTAATGCTGTCGCTGATGTGACAGGAAACGGAGCTCAGGCGGTACTGGTAGAGAGGTGGAGTGGCTGTAAATACATATGAAGCTTCGCTTGCTCATCCACTGCTCACCTCCTGCTGTATGGCCCAGTTCCTAACAGGCCATGGGCTGGTAGAGGTCTGTGGCTCAGAGGCTTGGGGACCCCTAGTCTAAATGGTGCATAGATGTGGCATTAATTAATACTGACTCCCACTGGTTTTCAGTCCTTCAGATTATCTCCCAGAGAGTCTCAGTTTGGTGCTGGTAGGTCTTTAACATCCACCTTACACTTGCTTATCTTTCTTTTGAACAAAGCAGAGCCTTCTTTAAAATGCCTGCATAGAACTTACATTGTTTTGTTGTTATCCTATTTATTTTCATGGAAACCTTATATACGTGACAAAAAAAGTAGACGGTTGTTCATGTCACAGTGAAGTAAACTTAAGCTGAAAATAAGTGGATCCATTTTAAAAATAAATAAAGCATATGATGTTATAAAAGACATGTAGATCGTAGTGAAGGTTATAGTGGGGATAGGTAAATAACTGAAGGATAAATCCAATTCATCAATATTTCTTTTTATGGGTTAAGTATCTGGTGTCAAGTGTAAGACTCTTTGCCTAGGCTTAGACCCCAAAGATTTCTCTAATGTATTTTTCTAAAACTTTTATGGTTTTATATTTAAGTCTGTGTTACTCATTTTTGTGTTACTCTTTAAATGAGTTATGAGGTTTTGGTTGAGTTTCAGTTTTTTCCCTGTGGATGTCCAGCTGCTCCAGTACCATTTGTTGAAAAGGCACTCTCCTTAATTGAATTGCTGTTGTGTCTTGGTCAGAAATTACTTTGGCATATTTGTGTGGGCCTATTTCTTGGTTTTCTATTCTGTTCCACTGATCTGTAGCTACCTCTCCACCAATACAAAAGCCTTGATTCCTGTAGCTATGTAGGTCTTGAAATTTGGTAGACTGATTTCTCTCATTTTATTCTTCTTTTTAAAAATTTTTTAGCTATTCTAGTTTCTTTGCCTTTTCATATAAATTTTAGAATAGTCTCATCCATATCCACAAGAAATCTTGTTGAGATTTGGACAGGAATTGCATTAAATCTGCACATCCATGTAGGGAGAATTGACATTTTTCTATGCTGAGTCTCCTAATCCACGAACACTGTGTACTCCCCACTTATTTACATCTTTTATTTCTTTCATCAGCATTTTGTAGTTTTCAGCATGCCAAGCCTGTACAATTTATTTGTCTGAGAATGTACTGATTTCCCTTAAGAGGAAATTTCATTCCTTAAGGGTATTTCCACTGAGTCTAAGATTCTGGGTTGACAGTTCTTTTCTTTCAGCATAGGAAAAATCTTGTGTCCCTTCTTTCTCATCTTCAGGTATTCTCATGAAAAATCTGTTGTCATTATCATGGGAATGTATTGTTTTTCTCTGGCTGCTTTCAAGATTTTTTCTTTGTCTTTAGTTTTTAGAAGTTTAATTATTATGTGTCTTGATTCTGTGGACCGATGTCCCTTCCAAATTTAGAAAGTTTTCAGCCATTATTTCTTCAAGTACCTTTTCTTCCTCACTCTCTTTCTCACCTCCTTGCAAGGTGATTACATGAATGACAGATGTTTTGTCATAGTCCCACAGGTCCCTGGGACTCTGTTCCTTTTTTTTTCCAGTCTATTTTCCCTCTGATGTTCAGACTGGGTAATTTCTATTGTTCTGTCTTTCAGTTCACTGGTTCTTCTCTCTCTTCTCTCCATCCTGATGTTGTGCCCAACCATTGAGTTTTGATTTCTTATAAGATTTTGCAGCTCTAAAATTTCCATTTGGTTTGTCTTTTATTTTCTGTTTATCTGCTGAGGCTTTCTAGTTTTTCATTTTTAGGATGATTATTTAAAAATATTTGTCAAATAATCCTAACTTGTCTGTCATCTTGGCATTGGTATCTATTGATTGCTTTTTAAAAATTCCATGTGAAATCTTTCCATTATTGATATAGCAATTAATTTTTATTGAAATGCTGACATTTTAGGGATTATGTTACAAGAGACTGGATCATATTTAAGTCTTGTTTTGTCTGGCTTTATGTGACACTGCTGTGGCAGACAGCAGTGGAGAGAGGGTGCACTGCCTCATCACTTTAAGGTGGGGGTAGAAGTCCAGGTTCCCCACTCAACTCTGTGACACCCGAAGGGAAGAGGGGTCTTCATTACTGATGTGGGGGCTATTTTTGCTCCTCACTAGGCTTCTTCACGGGGACAAATCCCTGGCTGTGAGATATGCCTCCTTACTGTTCCCCATGTGGCCCCCTCTGACACTGTGGGGGATGGGTGTTTATCTCCACCTGGTGGGGATGAAAGTCCCAGCTCCTGTGAGGGACAGTAGGGACACTATCCCAGCAGGGGTGTTGGGTCACCTTGTTGCAACTCCCTACTTGGCCTTTGCTGGCTAGGAGGCGAACAGTACTTCAGTGTTTTCTGTGGTGTTTGGCTGTATAGAGAAGTTACTGCCGAAAATTTTCTCTTTGCTAGGCTGCCTCTTCCCTGGTCCTTTGATTAGGTGCAGCAGGCTTTGGGGGGAGGGCAGCTTTCAGTTTTGTCTGTACCCATGGGCACCAACTTTCTGAGTGGCCAACTTCTTTAGCTGAGGGTCTCAGATATACGTGAACACACAAAAACCCAGAGAACTAATTATTGTTTCATTCTTTGGACCCATTCCCATTCTGGAGATCCTAGCTGGGCTGCCTTTGCCTCTCCACCTTGCAGAATCATATTTGTTTTAAATATAATGTCCAGGTTTTTATTTGTACCCAGCAAAAGAATAGGAAAAGGCACCTCTTCTCTGAAGAAGATGTGTCAGTGTGCTTTAAAAGCTTTCCAGGAAGCCCAAGTGGAGAACCACCCGTATAGGCTGTGAGCTCCACAAGGGCAAGGACTGTGTCTATCCTTTACTTATAAAACACCTATACGTGATCTTTTAACAAAGATCTTTTGGATGGATGGTTGGAAGAATGGATAGATGGTGGATGAGTGGATGGGTAGGTAGATGGGTAAATGGATGGATGGATGAATATCAAAATGAAACCGACAGCCAAACTGATTCACACTCACCTGTACCCCTGTACAAACAATACATACTCCTGTCTAGATACAAGTCTGGCTCCAGAACCAGCAAGAGAGCTTGACCAGCAGGTGGCGCAGAGGAGCCCACAGGTGTGCGGCTTGGGCTGCCGTTGTATTCAGACACCAAGTCGCTTTTCACCCAGAGACAGACAGACCTTAAAGAAACTGCTAATTACCTAGGAACACTCTGTTGAAAACATCACATCTGCCTTTTGTTTCTCTTCTGACAGCTCTTTTATTTACTTCAATATCACGATTTTTTTCTTCTCAAGAAGAGAATAGCCTGGACAACTTTGGTCTTTGAAAGTGCCTTCCTCAAGGCTTAATCTCCAGAGATTTGGAACAAAAAACATTATTCATCATATCCTAAAATAATATGTGTGTGTGCTGGGCTTGGTGTGTGTTCACTGTGTTCTTGTCTAATGTCAGTGTGGACATTTATACTTCCAGTACCATGAAATCTTTTTAAAAAGTGTTTCTTGCCTTCCCTTCTCTTCCTACCATAGTGAAAAGGGGATAGGGATGTGAAGCTCATTCAAATGACTTTAGGAGGTAGGTGTCCCTTGGGCCTTTAATTAATTAATCAACTTACTTACTTTTGTTTTTCACTTGGGACTTTACATGCAGCTTGATCTTCAGTCAGTCTTGGATCTCAGTGCAGGCCACCAATGCCTACAAACTCTAGAAGCCCATTTCCACATCTTTAAAATGGGGGCAAAAGTGACTCCTTTACTGTGAGGTCACTGGCACTGCGAGGACTGAATGAGTCAATAAGGAAAACCTCCCAGCCCAATGCTGATATGCACAAAGACGGAAATATTACTCTTCTTGTTATTCATTGCTTTATGAGGCCAGATGGTAAGAGATAACAGAGCTGAGCTTTACATACTTGTTTTGTTTGCCATTTAGTGGTGATTATCCTTCAGCTTCCTCTTCCTGTGCCTAATTTTAAAAATCTCAGCCTGTCACACCACAGATGGAGGATGGGAAGAGCGGAGAAACAATCAAACAAATTCAACCTCCTACACACTTAAGCCAAATTATAAAATGAGAGATCATAGAGGTACAGGAGAAAAAGAGTTGATGCAGCTAAGCCATTTCAATCCTTCCACTCCCGATGATTGAGTCAGACATTGTTGTGTCCCCTTTACAAGAAACCACAAGATACATACAATCAAAAACTTAGGACCAGCGAAAATTGTCCTTCTGCTAAGCTATTAGTTTGCTTCCATTTAAATGACACTAGAATCTTTTATTTAATCCTCTTTCCCTCTTTGCTCTGCCTTTTCAGAAACTCAGATTTGTGGTTCACATGGAGAGGTTCTTTAGGACCCACCCTTGGTTTAATCCATATTTGCCTAATATTGCTTTATTTAAAAAAAAAACTAGTGAATGGTAGGTATTTTAAG
This sequence comes from Phyllostomus hastatus, assembly GCF_019186645.2. Classification (NCBI taxonomy): domain Eukaryota; kingdom Metazoa; phylum Chordata; class Mammalia; order Chiroptera; family Phyllostomidae; genus Phyllostomus; species Phyllostomus hastatus. Next base: position 4,038,467 of record NW_025333643.1, on the reverse strand, counting down.
GAGCAACTGATTTACATAAATAGATTTTACAAACAGAGATATGGGAATCCAGGCAGCCTCTTTCTTGGTTCACTGAATTTTTTTTTCAAAACAACTTTATTAAGGCATAATTTACACACCATGAAATTCACCCATTGTAAGTGAATCATACAATTCAATTATTGTTGTTAACTTTACAGAGTTGTACAATGATCATCAGAATCCAATTTTAGAACATTTGCCATCAGTCACAAGAGACCCCTCCCCATTCCCGTCCCTTATCCCAGGCAATCACTAATCTACTTTCTGTCTCAATAGGTTTGCCTATTCTGGATGTTTCTTATAAATAGAATCATACAACATGTTGCATTTTGTGCCTGGCTTCTTTCACTTAGCATCAGTTATGTTTTTTGAGTTCACCCATGTATAGTATGAATCACTATTTTGTTCCTTTTTATTGACAAATAATCTTTCATTGCAGGGTACAACATATTTTGATTACCAACTTACTAATTGATGAGCATTTGTAATGTTTCCACTTTTTAACTTGGTGTAAATAATGCTATATGAATATTTACATACAAATTTTTGTGTGAACAGATGTTTTCAGTTCTCTTTGGTATATATGTAGGTATGTAATCACTAGGTCATATGCTAACTATATTCAACTGCTCGAGGAACTGCCAGACTTCTCCACAGTGGCTGTACCATTTCACATTCCCACAGCAGTATATGAAGGTTCTAATTTCTCCACATACTCTTTAACACTTACTGTCTGTCTTTTAAATTGCAGCCATCCTAGTGGGTATGAAGTGATATCTCATTGTGGTTTTTATTTGTACTTACCTATTAAGTAATGATGTTGAGCATCTTTTTATGAGCTTAAGAACCATTTTTGTATTTTCTTTGGTGAAATATCTGTTCATATTTGTTGTCCATTTTTTTACTTGGGTTGTCTTCTTATTGTTGAGTTGGAAGAGTTCTTTATATGTTCTGGATATCTCAGACATATGTCAGATATATGATAAATATTTTCATCCATTCTGTAATTTTTAGTGGTGCCTTTTGAAGCACAAACATTTTAATTTTGATGAAGTCCAATTTAGCAATATTTTCCTTTATTTATTATGCCTTGGTGTTGTATTTAAGAAATCTTTGCCTAACTGAAGGTCAAAAAACTTTTCTCCTATGATAACTCTTACATTTAGGTCTGTTGTCAATTTTGAGTTAATTTCTGTGTATTGGGTGAGGTAAAGATCTAAATCCATCTTCTGCATGTAGATATCAGTTATTCCAGCACACTATCATTGCATTTGTTTGCTGCCTCCTTCCATCCCTCCCTCCACTTCAGCATGCCCAGAAATGAGCCACACCTTGCCTCTGTGGCAGCCTCAGCTCCCAGTTCCCCATCACTTCAGTTCATGAGACCAACAGACTGTCTTGAGAGCACACAATCCCAATTCCAGTTTTCCAAAAGAGAGAGAGAATTGGACTGATTGACTTATTATGGGTCAGATGACAATCTCTGGTCCAATCACATGTGCCCAGCAGTCGGGGTTATGTGGTATAACTATGGCTGCCAGGGCTCACACCAGGGTGGATGACAGTTTTCAGAGAAGGAAGCTTGTTGTGAGCTGAGCAGGTATCCCAAAAGGTGTCTACTCAAGAGTCATTATATCATATTCCATGTTCTGGATCTGATAAACTAGCTTGACATTCCCAGCTCAGGGCTCACAGGTCATGTTCCTAAAATTTGTTCTTTCTTGACCTGTGTTCAAGTGTTCATGAAAACAAAGGAAACAATTGAATAATTGACATTTAAAAACTAAAAGATTTCATGTGAAAATGTAGCTTTATTCTTCATTTTAAAAAACAGGCAGATCTGGGCTTGTAGCAATTGGTGGCATGTGAGTGACAGCAGTACCCTTCGGACAGAGATCATACGCTCCAGGTTACCCCAGTCCCCACCACTCCCTTCTGATCCACATACAGTCCCCTGGAGTAACTTCTCCTCCCTGATGCTGTCGACATTTGAATGTGTGTCGCCACCCCATGAAAAGCCTGTTGGGACCACCGCATGACCACAAGGTCATATACCTCTTGCATCTTATCCAGAGGATAACTCTTACCCCAGCACTGCCCTAGATGCTAAGTCCAAATCCTGCAGCACTGGGCTCATAATAGAATTCTGCTATTTGCAGCCAGTGGCATTGATAAGCCTGGGTGTTTTGTGGAAATTATGCTCTGGCCAGACTCAGTGAGAATATGCAGTATTTGAGGCACCCTCATGCATGATGCCCTTTTCTAAGAATTAGAACAAAGAAATTAATACTCTGACTTACTTGACCAGAATAACCAACCAATGCAAATGTGGCAGAGGGTAGAGAAGTTTGGACTGAGGAAAGAAAGGGTACATTCTCACATTTTTACTAAAGAAGATAAAAGATGTGCTAAGAATGTGAAAGGTATTTCCTTTTTAAAGACTTTTTCCAGTGGAGTAAACCTAGTTTTTGTTGTTGTTTTTAAAAATTAGTGCAGTTAGTTCTTATTCTCCCTATTATAAAACCAAGACATTCTCATTGTTGAAATCTTGGGAAACACCAAAAAATAATAAACATCAGTCACTACCCAGAGGAAACCAGTGTTAATATAATATAACAGGGATTCACCCTTGCTCTAACCCTCTTAGTTAACAGAATTGGCACTGTCTTGTATGAACAATGTCTGTTGCAAATTTAATCTCATCATAAGCATTTTCCCATATCATTACTGGGGCTCCACAAATATGATTGTCAATGACTGCATGATGTTCTATTCTATAGCTATCTGGTAATATATTTAGTTCCCAAATGTTAAATCATTTCCTATCATAAATAATTTTACAGTGAGCATTTTTCTGCATAAATTTGTATTCATGTTTTGAATTACCATGAAAGAAATTTCTAACAATCAAGTTTTCATGAAAAAAATGGGAAAGTTAGCTGAAAGGTATCAATATTCATCAGTAGGACAAATCTTATCTCACATTTTTTGTTGGTTTAAACATCCTTGTGAAAAAGTGCCCACACTGTCTGCATTTAGGTCCTTCTCCCTGTGCCTTCCTTATTCATTTGTGTCTCATTTCCTCAGAACCCATCCAGGAAACCTCTCTTGAGTATCTATCAGGTGTCAGCCTGGTGCCAGCACAGGAGAATGGCAGTGAGTGAAAGGTGTGGTCCCTGCCATCAAGGAAGGGGCATCCCCTCGATGGTCACAGGTATCACACTTCGGAAGCAGTAGTGGACAAATTCCATGTCTTAAAGAGGCTCCCTATTTTCTTACGGAGAATCAGCTAAAGATAGTATAAGATAGGTGGTATAAAGATCAGTATTAGAAGTGCTGTGGGTACACAGAAAAAGGAACAACTAAGTGCTTCAAGGCAAAATGGTGCTCCAGGCATTGGAGATGGCACAGGCAAAGGCACAGAGGTATAAAAGAGCTTCCTTTCGCCGTGGCCCCAACATGTCTTTCCAGACTGATCATTCCACATTCTAGTCCACTTACAAGGATTTCCTCCTAATTCATTGAACTCAGCTGTGTAATTTTTTTTAAATCCTCATCCAAGTATATGTTTATTGATGTTAGAGAGAGAGGAAGGGGGAGAGAGAGAGATATGTATGTGAGAAAGAAACATCAATTGGTTGCCTCCAATATGTGCCCCAATGGGGATTGATCTCGCAACCTAGGTATGTGCCCTGACTGGGAATTGAACCCACAACCTTTGGTGTACAGGACAGTGCTCCAATCAGCTGAGCCACCTGGCCAAGGCTCAGCTGTGCACTTTCATTCTTTCTTTTACTCATCCTTAAATTCCTCTTCCTTCCTCCTGGTGAATTTCTACTCATCCTTTTCTGATGTTTTTCTTGACATCAACACTACCTTGGGAGAGGCAGTTGCTTCCTCCTTTGTCCTGTCACCTACTTTGATCTTACCTCAGTCATCACACTTCTCCCAGCTGAATTCTAGAATTTTTAATTCAATATTTGATGCTGTTTATCTTTCTTTTTATGCTAATTGACAAAGTTCTTAAAGTCAGAGGCAGAGTAACTGTTAGGATTCCATTTGGCTGTGTGTGATTAGCTAACCCAGAAGTGGAGAGAGAGTCCTGGCTGGTAGGGGAGCCCCATTATCATCAGAGACCTCAACTTTTTCCAAATTATAACTTTACCTTTCTCATTTTGTGGCTCTTCCTCATGGTCCCAAGATAGCTGCTTAAGCTCTGTTTATCCTGTCAACATTCCAGCCAGTTGGAAGAAAGAAAGGCCACAGAAAAGATCACATTCTCCCTTTTAGGTTGCTTTCAGAAAGTTACAAACAACATTTTATTTCCATTTCTTTGTGACTTAGTCATATAGCAATCCCCAGCTACAAAAGAGCCTGGGAAATGTAGTCTTTATTGCAGGCAGCCATGTACTCAGCTAAAAGCAGAAGTCTATTCCTAAGCAGAGGAGAACTGATATTAGATGACTATTAGCAGTTTCTAACATAGTGAAAAACAGCGAAAGATCAGGGATGATCCCACTGAGCCAGACTGGGCTGGCTGGGGCTTCCCTGGGTCACTCACGAAGGAATTGAAGGAAACACAGCAGCGACTATTAATTGAGCATTTCCTGTATGTCAGGTGCTATACTAAGTGCTTGCTTTATCCCCTTTTCAGAGGTGAGGAAAACTGAGTCTTGGTGAGGTGAACTATCTCGACCAGCTAACTGGGGCAGGAAGAGGATTAGAGCAGAGCTCTACTAGTTCATAAAGCACTTGGGTTCTTAACTGATGCCCGATTCTACCACCCAAATGACCCAAGCCGTGTGTGGGCCAGCAGTGCTAAAATGGGAAGGGGTGAAGCCACTGGGAAATCTCTCCAAACCCTCAAATTCCTCTTGCCTCCTCTCTTTCGCTATTAGCAAAGATCCTTGCCCATAAGTCTCTTTTATCTAAAACCAATGTCTGCAAGTTTTTCTTAGGAAAATAATTACCACTGAGAAAGTAGGAGTATTTTGGAATCAGATCCAGGCCTGTTCTTCTCTCATAATGGGGAGCTTACTATCTCTCAAGGCAACTCATTGCATTGTTAGATAATATTTGTTTTTAGAAAGTCTTTCCTTATCTTGAGCTGAAAGCTGTATTCTTTGGCATATTCTTCAGTTAGTTCAGTGGTTCTCAGTGAAGGATCATTTTGCCCCCCAGTGGATATCTGGCAATGTCGAGAGGTATTTTTGGTTGTCATAACTAGAAGTGGGGGAGAGGTGTCACTGGCATCTAGTGAGCAGAGGCCAGGGATGCCGCTAAACATCCAACCAATGCACATGACAGCTCTTCACAACAATTATCAACTTCAAAATGTCAATACACTGAAGGTTGAAAAACTCTGAGTTAGATCGAACTAGGTTTGAGTCTTGGCTTCACCAATGGCTTTCTAGTTGTGTGACCCCTGCGAGCCTGAGCTGACCGTTCCCTCTTCTCTACCTTGAAGATCATCAGAATACCTCCCTATGGGCTTGTGGTGGGCATTCAATAACTGATATCTAAAAAGCCCAGGGCTTAGCTTCTTACTGTTAAAGCTGCTCCAGTCCGTGTTTCCAGGATGTGAAAGGAATGCTGACTACTTTTGTTTATCTGCTTGGCACTTGGACCTGATTGGATTAGACTGTTTGTTGTTTGTAATCACTTTAGTAAAAGTCCCACTGTAGCAAATGGTTTCAGAATAGACTAGTTGCCTTGTTTTTGTACACAGAAGTCTCTGGCAGAAAAAGGGTCAATTTCTGCTTGTTGCTGAGTAGAAGTTACCTAGAGGTTAGCAGAGCACTGTCTCCACTGATCCTCAACAGCCCAGGGAGGGATGTCACAATATTTTCCCTACATGATGGTTGAGGAAATTAGAGACCTGGCTGCTTACTCAGGCTCCACACAGCCTCTCAAGTGGCAGAGCCTGGATGAAAGGAGAGGGCTTTCCTTCCATCACCTGCTCTGCTACAGGTATGGTGCTATACAGAACCCACAGGTTCCCACCTTCTCAAAATGCCCTGTCCAAAGTGCCTTTTCTAGCTTCCATTCTCTCTCCTTAGAAGCATAGCCTCTGGCCAGCCAGCACCCTCTCTGAAGCCTAGCCTGGACCTCAGAAGGGCAGCTCAGAACCCGATGGGGTCCTGACAGGTTGTGGGGAGCATGGCCTCCTGTGTGGCAGGAGGTGCAGTGAGTATCCATGTCCCCAAACACCTCCCGCACTCTGTTAGAATTATCTCACTGAGTAGAGCCTGTTCAGGGACTGGGTGAGAGGAAGAGAGACTAGGAATGACTTAATGGGTCTGTGGCCTGGGTAGCCACACAGGCCCTGAGCTCAGGATTCCCAAGCTTGGCTTAATGTTCTGCTGTCTCCATCTTGTAATTCTTAACAATATTTTATTTTCAATTTGTACTGGGCCCTGCAAATTATTCAGCTGGTTCTGATGTGGCCAATCCTGTTGTCCTCTTGGCTGCCTGCCCTGTGGGGCCTGCTTTTTTTCAGGCTCAGTGCTGGGGTCACATGTTCCTTCCCTCAGGATTTCTCTTCCTCCCCTGCCACCGCCTCCCCTCAGCATTCATCAGGAGAGGCAAGCCTCCAAGTGCCATTTGTATGCAGTGTGGGTGCTGCAATAGCCTTTCCTGGAGTCCTCTTTCAGAATCCTGTGGTTTAGAACAAAAGTGGGTTTGCTTGCTTCTGAAATAGAGCACTGAGCTGAAAGGAAGCTTTCACCAGTAAGTATCTGTTGAATTAATAAGTTCTGAGCTGAGATATTTCAGACCATCCTGCCTCTCACTATTTATTCACTTAACAAATATTTATTGATCTTTTGCTTTTATGTTTATGCAAAATAACATGTCCGAACTATGAGGGAGAAAACGTGATAAAGTATTGAGCTTACAGTGATAGACGAGGAAGATAACCTTATGCTGTATTAATTTTCTTCAACATTTTATTATGAAAATTATCAATGAAATAGAAAAGTTAGAAGCATTATACAGTAAACATCCATATACCATCTGCCCAGGTTGTAAATTGACATTTTGCTTTTTTCTTTAACACATCTGTTTGTTCGTCCATTCTTTTAACCAGTCATCCATCCAACATATTTTTGATTCATTTCAAAGTTACAGACATCAGTAGATTCTACCCCTAACTAAACACTTCAAACACAACACTAATTTTCAGTTCAGTGATCTCAATTCAATCATAAAATTCTTTCTTTTTTAATGAAAAAAGGAAAATATGTAGAGTTTCATATAAAAACAAATCATTTTCTCTCAAATAATATTATGAAATGATAGTTTATGCATGATGGGAAAAAAATACTGATTCTCCTCTGTGCAAAATGAGCCAAAGAGAGAGATAAGAGAAGGAAATTTCCTCAAGGCAATGAGGAAAAGAGGAATGAGTCACTTCTGTAGGAGGGTAAGGTCAAATGGCCTTGGGAAGGCCAAGCTATGGCAGTGTTTGAGGGAACCACTTCCTGCTTCCTTCCAATCAAAACAAAACAAAACAAAAATCCCAGAGATGATACTGCTTTCACCTTCTTTCCCTCTTCCTAAGGTGGACTGTGGACCATTCCAAGGGGTTTCGGCTTGGTCAGGGCTGAAGGTGTATTGACTGGGTTTTGGATGTAGCAGTGGAGAGGAAGGACAGGCTGAAGCTGTAACTTTGGGAGCTGTCTTCACAGAGGTTGTGCTGGGGTAGCGGACGTGAGTGGATAAGGCCTCTGGGACTGACAGCTTAGAGTAACAGGAACTGAGGGCAGGGCTGGGACATAGGAGGAGAAGGTGATGCTGTTGAAGAAGTCAGAGGAGGCACACTCAGAGAAGTCAGAGTGTTTCTCTGACTGGCCATTCAGAGCTAGAGGAGAACATGGGAAAATACCTAAAACAAGACTCTAAAAAGGAGATCCGGACAAGCCTTTAGAGATCACCTACCCCACCCTTCACATTTGACCAACGAGAAAATGCAGGCTGAGACATCACTCAGAAAGTTAGTGGCAGAGGTAGGCAAAATCAAGGCCACCCAAGTGGTGTTTTTCCAACAAAGTAAATCAATGGGTTTCTTCCACAAGGACCAAATGCCTTGGCTTTGATGTTTATCTTCAAAAAATATGAATTTGACTTCTGGCCAAGATGGAGGTGTAGGTAGACACACTGTGTCTCCTCGCACAACCAAATTAAAGACAACAAAAATTTAGAAACAAACAAACAAAAAACAACCAGAACTGACAGAAAATTGAACTGTAGGGAAGTCCGACAACCAAGGAGTTAGGCACATTCATCCAGTCCGGTAGGAGAGGCGGAGTCGGGCACCCGGTGGAGAGGGATTGCAGCAAAGGCTTGCGGACCCTGGTGCACGAGGCAGCAGCTGATGGATCCCAGGCGCAGGGTGGCAGCGGGCAGACCCAGTGAGGCACTCAGGGCGGCTGGCTGACTGAGCAGTCCCACATTCGCGCACAGACAAACCAGGCGAAGTTGGGGAGTGAGACAGACCTCACAGTCCAGGACCCCAGCTTGGGGAAATAAAGCCTCAAAACACCAATTGAAAACACCTGTAGGGGTTGAGGTGCAGGGAGAAACTCCCAGTCTCACAGGAGAGTTCATTGGAGAGACCCACAGGGTCCTAGAATGTACACAAGCCCACCCACCTGGGAATCAGCACCAGAAGGGCCCAATTTGCTTGGGGAAGCAGTGGAAGTGACTGAAATCCAGCAGAGAGTGGAGTAAGCGCCATAGTTCCCTCTTGGACCCTGTCCCCATAGGCAGCGTCACAACCCAGTGACTGGGCTGACCCGTCCTGGTGAACACCTAAGGCTCTGCCCCTCATAAGTAAGAGGCATGACAAGACAAAAAGGAAATGGCCCAAATGGAAGAACAGATCAAAGTCCCAGAAAAAGTACAACTAAGCAATGAAGAGATAGCCAACGTATCAGATGCACAGTTCAAAGCACTGGTGATCAGGATGCTCACAGAATTGGTTGATTTTGGTCACAAATTTGATGAAAAAATGAAGGCTATGCTAAGTGAAATGAAGGAAAACCCACAGGGAACCAACAGTGATGAGAAGAAAACTGGGACTCAGGTCAATGGAGTGGACCAAAAGGAAGAAAGAAACAACCAGACGGAAAAGAATGAAGAAACAAGAATTCCCAAAAAATGAGGAGAGGCTTAGGAACCTCCAGGACACCTTGAAACGTTCCAACATCCGAATTATAGGAGTACCAGCAGGGGAAGAGGAAGAGCAACAAGTGGACAAGTTATTTAAACAAATAATAAAGGAAAACTTCCCCAATCTGGCAAAGGAACTAGACTTCTAGGAAGTCCAGGAAGCTCAGAAAGTCCCAAAGAAGTTGGACCCAAGGAGGAACACACCAAGGCACATCATAATTACATTACCCAAGATTAAAATGAAGGAGAAATTCTGGCTGGCATAGCTCAGTGGATTGAGCGCGGGCTGCGAACTGAAGCGTTGCAGGTTCGATTCCCAGTTAGGGTACATGCCTAGGTTGCAGGCCATGACCCCCAGCAACCACTCATTGATGTTTTTCTCTCCCTTTCTCCCTCCCTTCCCGCTCTAAAAAATAAATAAATAAAATCTTTTTAAAAAAGAAAAATATAAATATAATGGGGATTAATAGACTGAATAGAAAGATTAAAAAAAATGAAGGAGAGAATTCTAGAAATAGCAAGAGATAAGGGGACAGTCACCTACAAAGGAGTTCCCATCAGACTGTCAGCTGATTTCTCAAAAGAAACCTTACAGGAAAGAAGGATCTGGAAAGAAGTATTCCAAGTCATGAAAGGCAAGGACCTACATCCAAGATTACTCTATCCAGCAAAGCTTTCATTTAGAATGGAAGGGCAGATAAAGCACTTCTCCGATAAGGTCAAGTGAAAGGAGTTCATCATCACCAAGCCCATATATGAAATGTTAAAGGGACTTATCTAAGACAAAGAAGATAAAAATCATGTATAGTAAAATGACAGCAAACTCACAATTATTAACAACCAAAAAAACAAAAACAAAACAAAAAGAAACTAAGCAAACAACTAGAACAAGAGCAGAACCACAGAAATGGAGATCACATGGAGGGTTAGCAATAGGGGAGTGGGAGGAAGAGAGGGGGAAAGGTACAAAGAATAAGTAGCATAGATGGTAGAAAATAGACAGGGGGAGGGCAAGAATAGTATGGGAAATGTAGAAGCTAAAGAACTTATGACACATGGACATGAACTAAAGGGGGGGAATGTGGGTGGGAGAGGGTGTGCAAGGTGGAGGGGAATGAAGGGGGGAGAAATGGGACCACTGTAATAGCATAATCAATAAAATAAAATTTTAAAAAATATGAATTTGGCCAGGATTTTATCCGGCTCTTCCTTAATGTAAAACTAGTACTTTTATAAATTACTGAGATTTATAATCACTGTTAGTGTTTCTCAGTCTTCTTTAAACTTACCAGTTTAAAGAATATAAATATAAAAATACAAAATATAAATATAAAAAATCTAACAACCCCTTCTAGAAGTTTTAATACCTACTTCTACTTCCCACCCCAACTGAGGAGTACCAATAACAGGATACAATATGTTTTCAGTATAGACTCACTAGCAAAAGAGGTGTTACATGTGACTTTGCATAGTTTTATGTGATAAAATTTTTTTCAAATATAAAAAATAAGAGACCAGAAATACACTTTCTCAAATAACAACCCTCTCCCCATTTGAGAACCATTTGCCTAAAGAGATGGGGTCATTTTATTTTACACTTAGTGTACCCTTGAAACCTCCTCCATATCAGTTTAGGGGTGCTTTTAATTACAAGTAAAAACTCACACAATAGTTATTTAAGTAAAGAAGATATTTAATTATTTCCCATAGTAACCAGTGTGGAGAAAGAGGATTCCAGATTCTGTTCAGCAACTCAGTAATAACAGGACTCTCTAGTTTAGCATCTCAGTGGTTTTCTTGGTGTTTCCCTTATGGTCCCAAGATGACCTCTATGGCCCTAAGCATCACTTCCTGTAAGGAAGAAGGCCAGCAAGTAAGAAACAATGCTTTTCCTTGTTTTGAGCATTTGTTAGAAAGGAAGCACTTTCCAGAATCCCATGCCAAGAGACTTTATCATCTACTGCCTTGGCCACAGTTGTGTCTCCTAACCCACTGCTAGACCAGCTACTTGCAATGAGGAACTAGAGCGCTATATTCAGCTTAGACCAATCATGATGCAGCACACCTTCTCAGAACATGTGTAACATGGGACTTATATACACTTGACCTTGTTTTTGCTCAACTCCCTAACTAGAATGTAAGCACCTTGAGGGCAGAGATTTTAGTTTCATTCACTGCTATAGTCCCAATACCTGGAACAATGCCAGGAATTCAATAAATAGTCACAAAAGGAAGGAAGGAATAAGTGACTAAGGAAGAAGGGGGTATAGGCTGTAGGCAATCAGTGTGTCCACTGCCCCTGAGAACACACAACCCTAGTGTGTGTGTTCAATGTGATGGGACTAAGTGACTACTGATCACCAAGACTCTAACCTTAATCCTTGTCTTTCCTCCCAGGGAGTGAGTCATAGCTGGAGGTTGCACTTGTGCCAATGACCCTTCCCAATTCCTCCAGTGTCACAGAAGACAAGATGTGTGAAGGCAACAAGACCATCAATGCCAGCCCCCAACTGATGCCCCTGGTGGTGGTCCTGAGCATCATCTCCTTGGTCACTGTGGGGCTCAACCTGCTGGTCCTGTACGCTGTGCGGAGGGAGCGGAAGTTACACACTGTGGGGAACCTGTACATCGTTAGCCTCTCGGTGGCAGACCTCATTGTGGGAGCTGTTGTCATGCCCATTAACATCCTCTACCTCTCCATGCCTGAGTTGCCCCTGGTCTTGCCACTCTGCCGCTTTTGGCTTTCCATGGACTATGTGGCCAGCACAGCGTCCATTTTCAGTGTCTTCATCTTGTGCATTGATCGCTACCGCTCTGTCCAGCAGCCCCTCAAATACCTGAGGTATCGCACCAAGACCCGAGCATTGGCCACCATCTTGGGGGCCTGGTTTCTCTCCTTCCTCTGGGTCATTCCCATTCTGGGCTGGCATTACTTCATGCCGCAGATGTCAAAGCACCAGAAGGGCAAGTGTGAGACAGACTTCTACGATGTCACCTGGTTCAAGATCATGACTGCCATCATCAACTTCTATCTGCCCACCTTGCTCATGCTTTGGTTCTACGCCAAAATCTACAAGGCTGTACAGAGGCACTGTCAGCACCGGGAACTTATCAATGGGTCCCTGCCTTCCTTCTCTGAAATTAAGTTGAAACCAGAGAACCCCAACGTGGGGGTCAAGAAACCAGGGAAAAAGTCTCCCTGGGAGGTTCTGAAAAGGAAACCAAAAGTTGATGGTGGTGGACCTGTTTTGAAGCCACCATCTGAAGACCTAAAGGAGATGAAATCCCCAGGTGTCTGCAGCCAAAAGGAGGATGAGGAAGTGGACCAACCCCATTCTGTCCCACTTAATATTGTGCAAACACAGACTGAGGCAGAGGAGAATGGCAACAGCTACGTAGCCATCAACCAGAGCCAGAGCCAGCTTGAGACGAGTGAGCAGGGCCTGACCATGCATGCGGCCAGCGAGATGTCAGAGGATCAGATACTAGGTGATAGCCAGTCCTTCTCTCCTACAGACTCAGACACCCCCCCAGAGTCAGCATTGGGGAAAGACAAAACAAGAAGTGGGCCTAGCACAGGCCTCAATTATATCAAGTTCACGTGGAAGAAGCTCCGCTCACATTCGAGACAATATATGTCTGGGCTGCATGTGAACCGAGAACGGAAGGCTGCCAGACAATTGGGTTTTATCATGGCAGCCTTTATCCTTTGCTGGATTCCTTACTTCATTTTCTTCATGGTCATTGCCTTCTGCAAGAACTGTTGCAATGAACATGTGCACATGTTCACCATCTGGCTAGGCTACATCAACTCCACACTGAATCCTCTCATTTACCCTTTGTGCAATGAGAACTTCAAGAAGGCATTCAAGAAAATTCTGCACATTCACTCCTAAGGGAGGCTACAGGGGGATGCAACTAAGTGTCACTTAGGATGTCCCTGAAGAAAATGGAAGGTGAAGGCTTATGAGTTGCCAGGTACCTTGGCTTTCTGGAGTCAGAATAGTCTTAGGGGTTGGGTCATCTGGAAAGTTCTTAGGCACCACTGGAAGAACTGCAGAGGGCAGTGGTCAGCAGAGAACGTACTCTGAGTACAAAGCAGAGCATTTCTAAGAGAATCGAATCTGAATGAGTGCCCGTTTCTCAGGAAAAGTGGGAGCCTCAGACTCTTATTTTAATTCAAGTTTTCAGAATTATATTAACTGGCAATTGAAGGGACATGTGGGTAGAGTTTCTCTGGATAATTAGACAGAACTCTAGAGCCTTCCTGGAATGGAGCTATATGACTGTGCAGAAACCTCACATGTGCAGATAGATGCTGACCCCTTCCAAGGGTCACCGTGAGAGGCATAACAGCTATTCCACTGTGACGGCCACCTCTCAGAACACCTCTCTTCTGAGCCTCTTTAATGGCTTTCTCCAGAACCGATGTCTGAACCACCCTGGAATTCTGCCTTATTCTTACTCACATATGTCTCAGAGTTGATAGGAAATTATGCAGCTTGCACACTCATTGTTTTCAACCCCAAATTCCTTTTAGCTATTAAAAAAAGATGATAAAAGCTGCTCCCAAAAGAAAAGGAAAAGAAGTTTTTAATGGTTTCACATTAAAACATTTAAAAAATGGAATGGGAGAAGAAAGCCATATATCCTGAGTGCTGTGCCAGGTTTACCTATTTAAGCCCCGTGACACCCCACAACAGGAGGGTGGTATAAAGAGAGAAGCAAACTGAAGTGCAGCAAGGTGAAATAAAGTGCCCAAGATCACATAGCTAGTTATGTGAGAGAGCCAGAATGAAAACCCTATGGGGTTCCAGCTCCTTGCACACATTTTCCCCCAAAAAGCAAAATTTTGTCCTATTAAGTACACACACACACACACACACACACACACACACAATATTCCTACGAGTGGTGGCAATTCTCAAAAGAATATATTGTGAGCAGGAACAGCTGACAGAATATGTCTGCAGCCATCGAAGGTGATACTTCGGAGGGGTGGTGTATTACTTATGTGTGTTCTGCTGTGTTTGTCCAAAAGTGGTCATGTTCTTTTATAGTCACATCTCTCAAGTAAAAACTAGCAAAGGCATGTAAACATACAGTTTTACTCTGGTGCTTATGTTGCAGTCTGGTGATGATTTATATTTTAAAATTTGATGCTAAATTGTAATATATGTAGCAAATGGAGTGTCCATACAAGCTGGTATTTTGTGTCTTGTGTTCTTGTTTGCATGATCTGTTAAAATGAGAGATGTTTTTACCTACCTAAAATATGATATTTAAGACTATACTGTTTTACTTATTTAATATCACCATTCTGAGTCTCTTGGACAGAGATGTATTGAAAGTATTATCAAATGTTACAAGAACTGATGTAGGGTTTCTCTTTGGTTTTTGATCACATTTGTAAATGTCTCTAGAAAAGGACTTACTTTTTATAACTAGCTTCATCTCACTGTGCTTTGCATCCCCAAAAGCTCTTCTTGTTCAAAACTGTGGGAGCTAAGGAGACTTTTATTCTGGTTTTAGAAGCTGCAGCTGTCTTTTTCCAGGTCAGAAGCTGTCTCTCAGAAGGCCTGTGAAAACATTCCTCCCTGGGATCCTTTAGGACCAAGGAATACCTAAAAAAGATCACTCTACACAGACAAATGGCCAAGTGCTCATCATTTATGTTGATGAACAGTTAAGGAAGCCAGTGAAGAGAAGTGGTTATGAGCTCCAACTTTGGTTCGAAGACACCTGGGTTTGAGTTTGACAAGAACAAGAAACAATCAATATAAATTGTCAGAGCATAAAGAACCAGGTCCATGCATTACTGTATACAGTGTTTACAATACTTGTACTGTGGCTGGTACACAGAGAGGACTCATATGTGGTTTTCATACAAGTGAGCATATGCTTTGTGCCAGACTTCGTATTTTACCATTGTTACCTGATTTAACCTTTATACCAATCTCCATGTTTTCACAAATAGGCAAACTAAAGCACAGAGGCATTAAGGACTAGCTGTAAGATCTGATTCTGGAATGTGCTTCCTTGCCACAGTATCAACCTTCTATTCCAACTCCTATCTGAATGATTGAATTAATTTTTAATGTATGAAAGGACTAAATTTATAAGAGATAACTCAGTCCCAGTCCATTCAGCAAACAATCAGTGGCTGATGGCCTGACCAAAATCTGGTTGAAACCAGGTTTTCTGCCCTAAATATTAAAGTAAGTATCTTCTAGGACAAGGCTGTTATAGAGACCTTGATTGTTGATAAGAATGTGCAGATTTAGAAGCTCTTTTGGGTTTCCTTTTACAGGCTTAAAACTGGTCAGCTTGACGCCATTTCCTCATTTGGCCAGTTTGGCCAAATTTACCACAGGCTGGTTCTTTAACTATTTACAAGGTTTACAACAATGCATATAGGATGAGGCTTTTAAGAACACTTCTCTACAATTGTTGGGAAGGTATAGTAACTGATTCTCATTTTTTTTCACAGCCACATATTGAGGAAGGTTTAATATGCGTTGTCCCCAGTACACTGCTGCTGCAGGGGTAGACTGAGTTGTAGAGAGGGGAGAAATAGAGGTGATGAGACTAAGGGTAAGAGAAGGGGACAAGAGGGATAGAAATTAAAAGAAACTAGAGCAGACGGGAAACAGAGGATCATAGAGGACAGACGAAGGGGAAGAGATGGTGGACACCAAGGGAAAAGAGGTTGAGATGGATGTGCAGAAGGACAGAGAAGGAGAGAGATTCAGGGGAAGATAGAGAAGATTAAGAGAGATGGAAATAGTTGGGGAGAGTCAAAGGGAGAAACTGAGGAATGGGAAGGGAGACACAAAAGAAAAAGTGGAGTGGGGGACAGAAAGAGTGTAAACCAGGTAGCATAGTATACACTCAAGAAAAAAATCTACAGGTGTGCGAAAGGCAGCCACACATTGATGTTTCTCTCCCTGTCTCCCTCCCTTCCCCTCTATCTAAAAATAAATAAGTAAAATATTTAGAAAAAAGAAAAATCTACATTCAAGAACCTATTTTTTATTAATGTATTCATAAGTTAAATTTATTCAAAGGAAGACAACTATTTTTAGCTTTTGATATAAAAAAAATTCCTTCAAATGCTTCTCTGAAGACACATGAAAACCAGTCAACTACAACAGCACATAAATCTTTAAAAGCTTGGGAAGCCAATCCATCCAATAGAAATTGCTATAAACCTTAGAAGTTGGTAGCATTAGCAAAGTGTGTGTTCAGAAAATCCATGAGTCTGCAAATTGGCTACTTGGCTTGCAGAAAATTGCTGGTCTCTTTTTTGAAGGAGGTAGATTTAATAGTCACAACAAAGGGTGAAAAGATTCTGGGGCTCTCCTGGCTATAATACACTCTAAGCTCTATAAAGAAAAAAAAAACACTGTTAAGATCTAACTCATCAAGTCACTCCACAATGTCTCTGGATTTCAAAACCTAGGTTGTATAGCATATGTTTCTTATCTGTGGGGACTATGTACTCTCCTCAACTGAACTGTAATACAAGAATGAAAGTAGACTGACCTGAGTCACTTGAATAAGCATCGTTGTCTTGTTCTCCTGCTGTGTCTGAGAACATCCTCTAAATTTTTATGGCTTCTGGTCCTGCACTTTTCTTGATGCTCCACCATCTTGGTGCCTCAAAGGTCTGTCTCCCCCATCCTGGGCAACAGGGCAGGTCTTCTGCTCTGAGTTTCACCCTAAGTCCCTGCTAACAAGAAGGCCACATTTGTGGCTTGAGTGACCACTTATTTGGGATGTCCAGACATGATCTGTTAATTTAACAAATACTTCTCAAACACTTCCTGGGCTAGTCCTTTGTCCAGGCACTAGGAAAAAATGGAGAACATGAGCTACTTTAGGGTTGAAGTGATAGAAACCAGTTTTGTGAGTGGCTACTGAGGTGTTCTGTGGAATCCAATAATGTTTTGGATGACCTTGCCTGGGGAAGGGCTTGAGCCACATCAGCCACAGGAACCTCAACAGAAGTTCCCTCGAGAATACTGCTATTGACCTATGTGATTTATTCCTATTCCTCGTCTCTATGAGCATCAGTTCAAACATCCAAAGCTCAGGATAAAGAATTGTCCTGTGTTCACCTCAGCTGCAGTCAACTGTAAATAGGGGGTGGGTTAGGGGGAGCAGGTGGCACATGCAGTACGAACATGGCTGGAGGACAGCAGTTCCCAGAGAAGTGGGAAAGATCTGTTGTGAGCTGGGCAGAAACCCCCAAAGATCTTAATTATAAGGCTCTCAAAGTCCAGCAAGGGAAACAAGCTTATAAAAACCTAATTTCAACCTGTCCTCGTATATGTTTAATAGAGTGAAGCCTTGAGGTGGTGGTTGTCAGGTATGCCTTCACATAGCAGGTGACATCCCTATCGGTTTTTTAAAAATCAAATACATTCCATTAAATATATACAGTAAAAATGCACCCATTTAAGAGGTCCATCTCAATCAAGATACATAGAATACTACTATCATCCCTGAAGGTTACTCATGCCCCTTTGCAGACAATACCTCGCTTTATGCCTCAGGCAAACACTGATCTCACTTCTATCACTATAGATTAGTTTTTCTGATTCTAGAACTTAACATAAGTGAAATCATGCTATATGTTCTCTTTTCCCATCAACATTTTGTCTAAGATTTGCTCACATTTCAACTGGATTTTGAAGATGAAGAAAGGTTAGACAAGCAGAGAAACTGTGAGGATATTGCAGATGAAAAGATAAATGAGGAGAATGTGCTTTAAACACCAGAATTAGTTTAGTGTGACCCAAACATGGAGTTTGAGGGAGCAGTGGCAGAAGAGGAAACTGACAGAGTGGAAAGAGTTGAGAATAACAAATTTTATTTGAGCCCCACGCTCTTAAAAAACAGCAACAGTTAAGAAATCCCTCCCCCACCCAACACACACACACTTTTGTGCTTCAGAAATGGTTCACTGCAGAGAAACATCAATTCTCATGGCTTAGATAAGACTCATGGATGCTTCCTTGTCTACCTGTGGCAAAGGGCAGAAAGTCTTGAATTTTTATTCTTTGCCTTATAAATGATTAGCTGAACTACTTGTCCCCATCGATCAAGCCAAAAAATGCCTATTAACCAACTTTAGTTAAGCTTCTGTTATTCCCCAGGCTCCTTAATTTGGACCCTACCATGGGCTGAGGGATGAGGCACAACCCCTGTTAAGCACAGGCTGGACACTGAAACAGTGTGGTAACCGCCATGGGGTAGGGCAGTGGGGACATAGGGTTCTGGGTGGAGGTGGAAGAGGGTATAGCGGGGATAAATGGTGATGGAAAAAATAAAGTAAAATAAAATAAAAGGAAGAGCATTTGGAGGAAAAACAGTCTCTGATTGACTGTTTTTGATCAAGCCACCCTTTCTTTCCACTTTCCCAAGCCCAGTTCCTTCTAGTCTTCTTCCCTCTTCCCTAGGGAAGAAACTCTTTTTGCCTAACCTTTGAGACATAAGCAGATCTTTGGTCAGAGGGGTCTCCCTATTGCAAAATTTCCCTACATTTTGTAGTAGTCTCTCCCCTCTCCTACCCCACCCTGTATACATATCCTTTCAAATAAAGTATCTCCTTAATAAGTAAAACAGGCTTCGATTAGAATCCTGGCCCAAAAGTTCTTTATTTTTTCTTCAGCAAGCCCCTCAACTTTTCCTTGCCTCCATTCTTTCATATGCTAAATGGGGATAATATAACACCTAAATACTTTTCTGGACCTTTAAGTGACAATTAGTGATGTGAAAATCTGCAAACATGGTAGATAATAAATAGCTGTCATTACTCTTGTTATTATGAGTCTATAGAGCTACATGAGAGTCACTTTACGAATGCCCTAATGTATCAGATTAGGTTTATACTCACTATTGTATGTTCGACACCTGTTCACTGCTTGGCACACAGAACACGCTCAATAAATAATTTAGATGAATAACTTTTTCCCATTAACAACGGAGAGCTATGAGAATAATGCCTAGTTTAGAAAGAGCTGGCTGGTCACTGTCGACTTTCATTGCCTTTCACCTATTAAAATTCTCATCTTCTGTCTACCCAACACCTGTCTCCTAATGGCCCCTAGAATACATTTGGTGCTGCCTCTTCTGGAGCACTTTTTTAAAAGCCTAAGGGGCATATACTGGTACTCGATCCCAGGTCTAATAAGGGAAAGTCTCTCCAGATAAGCTCTCACCAGGGTGCCTCTCCCACCTCCAGATGCCCCGCCTTCCCTACGAATCAAGTACCTCCCACTCAGCCAGGTGCTAGGGTCTCGTTTACCAGGCTGGCCCGCAGCTCCGTGTGCGCCTGCGCACCACTAACCCAAAGCAGAGGAGGGCGGGGACGCGTTGCGTCATCGGGGTGCGCTTTGAGGACGACGCCGTGGTTGCCGGAAGTTGAGCGGCGGTAGGTGAGCCGCGCTGGTGAGGGAGTCCTGGGGTTCTGCGGGGTTGGTCTTGGAGGCCTGGCGTCAAGGGGCGAATTCGGCGTTGAGGGCGAAGGTCAGAGGGCGTCTCAGGATCCTCCGTCCGTCAGGGAGTAACTGACTCGCTCTCACCCTCTTTCTCCAGCTAAGTCTCCGCCTGGTTTAGACGCGGGTCTTCTGACTAGGAAGCTCCTTCTAATTTCCTAAGTCAGCCCCTTCTGTCCTCCGACGGAGAGTGCTGGGAATGTCTGGTGTCGGAGGGACACAGGAGCTCAGACGCCAGATGCTCGTCCTGGCTTTGCCCCGATTTGCTGCTGTGTGACTGGCACCTCACCCCCTCTTTCTGAGCCTTCTTCCCTCATCTGTAAAATGGGAGTGCTAATAACGTTATTTGTGAAGCGATGACGTTACATTAGGCTTTTCTAAGCTACGATTTCTGATTCTTCGTTTTGGTCCAAGGGCTGCAAACTTTAATGTTAGTCAGGTAAGGTGAATGTAGGTGTGAGAATATTTCCATGCCATACATAAATAGAGTCAAAGTTTTATTTTTACTGAATTGAGTTTTCTGGGCACAATACTAACATGGGCGATGTTGGAGAAATGAAACTAAAGCTGCAGTGTGGGTGTGTTTGCGCCTGTGCTCGCACGCAGGCAGTCTCTTGATTTTTTTTAAACCGTGGCGACTAATTAAGAAAAAAAGAGTGCAACAGAAACCAGGCATATCTGGCTGCCAATGTGGGACCCTTGGGTCCCATATTCCCTTTCCCACGAAATACTTGGATTTCTTCTCTGACACCCCTACTGGTTACATTTCTTAAGTGACAGAAGCTCACTACTTCTGGCTACTTCTGTTTGGTCTTTTCCTGGCTCTGACTCTTAAAAGTCGTAAGTTAAACTGAAAGCGGTTACCCAGTAATTTCAGCCCGTCCCTTCAGGCTCTCAAGGATCTCACTTCCACTTTATTGCTTACACATGTTTGAATGCTGCTAGTTCGTCTTCCTCTTCCCAGCTCTTCTCCAGGCTAAGCACACTTGATTTTTTTTACCCACAGTAAACTTCACAACAACTGAGAATTTTATGTGTCAGGCACTGTTGTAAGCCTTGGTGATATAGCAGTAAAATAAATGTTTCATGGGCCTTCTTGATTGTGGTGGCAGCAGTTGTGGCGATAGTCAATAATACAATATTTTTAATGAGTGGTAGGTCTGTCAGATCCTGATAGATGCTACTAAAAAACCAACAACAGAGTAATGGGGGGGAAGAAGAGGAAGCTTTTCTCTGAGGAGGTGATATGTGAGTAAAAACCGGATTGAAGAAACAGCCATACTTGTGAAGTCCATTTTGCCTAATTGCTTCCCCATCTCCCAGCTCTGTGCTCAAGTCTTACTAAACTGCTCACACGCTGTGTCTCACTTGTAGCCCTTCACTCCTGCTGCTTCTGCTGCCTAGAACATCTCATTCCACCTCCATTTTTCTTGGACAACTCTTCCCTACCCCTCATGTGACATAATTTTGAAACCCTTTAAGAACTTGAATATAGGGCTCTCATTCAGCCACAAGGTCCTTCTGTTCCCAGCCAGCTTCTCATAATAGAGAATAAGCAGGAGTATGTATTGAGCTTCCACTATGTGCTTGACACTGCTCTGCAAGCTGGAAATACCAAAATGAGTAAGATACACATCCTTGTCCTTAAGGAATTATTACTTTTTTTAATTCAAGGAGATAGCAGCACTGTTGTATGAAGCTATTGTAGGGGTATGCTGGAGAATTTAGGGTATTCCTAAGTTAGGCTCAGGCATCAGAGAAGCCTTCTCTGAGGATCTGTTGCTTTATCTAAGTCCTAAAGGATGAGCAGGATTAAACAGGTGAAGAGGCTAAGAGGTGGGGAGATACTGCAGACATTGGGAGCAAAAGAATATGAGTGACAGTGTATGACCTACAGGTAGTAGGAGTTCACCTGAGTTGGAGTGTGGAGTTGTTGGATAAGAGGTGACTGATAAGGCAAGCAGGAGGCAGATCATGACGGGCCTTGTGAGTAATAGCATGTTAAGAACACACTTTGGAATATAAAATACTTCTGTACCAATACTAGCTTTGCCACTGAACTAGTTTTGTGACCTTGGGCAAGTCACTCTTTCTAAGTTTCAGTTTCCTCATCTGTGAAAAGGAGGAATACAATATAAACTTTTCCAGGGTTACTGTGAGAATTAAATAAGATGATGTTTGTTATTCACTTGGCATTGGTAGGTTGTAAATAATAACTGTAACAGTTAATATTGCCATGCTGAGAAGTGCGGGCTTTATTTTGCAAGTGTGGTGGTAGAGAGTGAGGCACTGAAGAGTTTTAAATGGTGTGCCATGCTCTCACCTGTTTTAAATTACCCTGGTAGCACGGTGGTGATTATAATGAACAGGGTGGGACCAGCAGGGGCACCACTCAGGCCATTGTTGCTGTGGATCTAGGTGACTGAAGGAGGCCGGAATCAAGGCAGTGGCTGTGGAGAGGGAGAAGGGTGGGTGGATTTGAAAGATAAAGGAAGTGCGATTTGCTGAACTGGTAACTGATTGAGTGACCCTACACCGGAGAGAGGAGGGAGGTAGGAATCAGAATTTTGGGCTGGGGGAGAATGAATCCACTGTGTGGTAATAATAATAGGGTTCTTTGATTAGCATTCCCTGATTGATTATTCCTGCCTTCTCTCAGATTGCTTCTGTCCTCCAACTTTACCCATATCTGAGTGAAGTTCACAAATATCCTCCTCTTCTCTACCTCCCAAATCTTACATTGTTCTCAATGTAAGTAAAGCCCAGTTGTGATTCAAGGGAGAATAAGTAGGTGCTACTTTGTTACCAAGTAGATAATATGCATCTTTATGGTCTTGGCAGACTGGATAACAATCTATTCACTTGGTCTTGGTCCATCCAGTCCTGTTGTTCTGATTACCCTCTTTTGAACTTGCTCCTGTTTACCAGTCTCTCATTGTGTGGTGTAGAAAGGAAATCCTCTTTCCTCTAGGAGTCTGATCATACAGAGCAGGACTTTTTTTTCTTGAGGTGACCTAAGGTTCTGCCTGGCTTCATTGTAGGCAGACATATCATGCCCTTGACACTGTCGCACTGTCAGCACTGTGCATTGTTCAGTGCTTCTCGTGTGTTCATGGGCAGCTCTCTTGCCCACCTCCTCATCTTTCACATTTTCCTTCCTCTCCCAGCCTCCTAACCTTGCCTTTGACTCTCCCCACTCATCAGATCTCTGTATTGCCAGAACTCCTGAAAACTTCATTACTTATCTTTTGAAGTCTCAGCACATCTGATATTGCTGATATTCATTCACGTATGAAAGCCACTCCTGCTTTGGAGTATCTCTCTCGTCATTTCCCCCTCACATTCTATTGTGGGCTCTTTTCCTCTTTTTGTCCCTTAAATGCTAGCTTGCTCCAAGGCTCTGCCTGTGCTTTTTACCCACAGCTTCAATTCCAGCTTATGTGCCAATGATCCCCTCTGTGCTCTGTATCTTGAGCCTACTCAGATCTCTCCTGAGTGCCAGCTCTGAATCTCAAAAAGTTCAAATTTAATCCCAGCATCTTCCCACCAGACCTGTGATTCTTTCTCCATTTTTTAGTCTCATTCATTCTCCTTTTTCCATTTAGTCATTCAAAACAGAACCCAGGGAGTCATCACAGACTTTTTCCTCTCATACCATCACTCCCTCTCCCCTTCCCAGCCCAGGCTGTCATCACAGTTCTACAGATTCTACTTCCTTGATATCTCTTGACACATCTTCATTTCTTCTCCCATTGCTCATCTCACTTCCTGCCTATATTCCTGCCTTGCCTTAGCAGTATGGCCCTCACTGGTGATTGTGCCCTTTCTAAAATACAGGTCTTTGCTACGCAAATAGAGATCCCTGTTTCTTCAGTCTAATCTAGATATCCCTCCTTTCTTCTCCTATAACACTGTGTACAAACATCACACTGTACTTTACTGGTTTTACCCACAAATTTCTATACTGTCACTCCTGGTCTGTCTAACCCTCAAAACTATTAAATCCTTAAAGGCAGGGACCATAGCTTTTTTTGCCCTTGAATCCTGAAATACAGCACAGGGACTAGTATATAATATGAACGTTATTTAAAGGAATAACTAAATGAAACCCCAATGGCTTTGACACACTTTTTGTTGATAATAATAGTTTTACTTTTTTAAAAGTATACTTTATTGTTTATGCTATTAGTTATCCCAACTTTCCCCCTTTGCCCCACTCTGCCCAGTACCCCCCTTCCCTCTAGCAATCCTCCCCTTAGTTTATGTCCATGGGTCATGCATATCAGTTCTTTGGCTTCATTTCCTATACTATTCTTAACATCCCCCTGTCTATTTTGTACCTACCATTTATTCTTATTCCCTGTACGTTTTCCCCCATTCTTCCTCTTCCTTTTGCCCCTCCCCACTGATAACCCTCCAGACCATCTCCATATCTATGACTCTGTTCCTGTTCTGGTTGTTTGCTTTTTGTTTTTTACATTCGTTGTTGATAGTTGTGAGTTTGTGATCATTTTAATGTTCATAGTTTTGATCTTTTTCTTTAAAAAAATTTTATTTATTTTTAGAGAGAGGGGAAGGGAGGGAGAAAGAAAGGGAGAGAAACATCAGTGTGTGGTTGCCTCTCGAGCACCCCCTACTGTGGACCTGGCCTGTAACCCAGGCATGTGCCCTGTGACCCTTTGGTTCTCAGGCTGGCACTCAATCCACTGAGCCACACTAGCCAGAGCTGATTTTCTTTTTCTTAAATAAGTCCCTTTAATGTTTCATATATTAAGGACTTGGTGATGATGAACTCCTTTAGCTTTATCTTCTCTGGGAAGCACTTTTTCTGTCCTTCCATTCTAAATGATAGCTTTGCTGGATAGAGTAATCTAGGCTGTAGGTCCTTGTTTTTCATCACTTTGAATACTTCTTGCCAGTCCCTTTTAGCCTGCAAAGTTTCTTTTGAGAAATCAGCTGATAGTCTTATGGGAACTCCTTTGTAGGTAGCCAACTGCTTTTCTCTTGCTGCTTTTAAGGTTCACTCTTTAACCTTTGGCATTTTAATGATGTTTCTTGGTGTGGTCCTCTTTGGGTCCAGCTTGTTTGGGATTCTCTGTGCTTCCTGGACTTGTATGTCTATTTCTATTTCCTTCACCAAATTAGGGAAGTTTTCATTATTTTTTTCAAATAAATTTTTAATTTCTTGCTTTTCCTCTTCTCTTTCTGGCATCCCTATGATTCGGGTGTTGGCAGTTTGGGAGATGTCCCAGAGCCTTCCTATTCTCTCCCCATATTTTTGAATTTATGTTTCTTCATTATGTCCTGGTTGACTGCTATTTTTTCCTTATGTTTCAAATCATTGATTTGAATCCCTGCTTCCTCCCTTTCCCTGTTGGTTCCGTGTGGATTTTTATTTCATATAGTGTAGCCTTCATTTCTTCCCTTATACTTTTGCTATACTCAATGAATTCTCTGAGCATCCTTATCACCGGTGTTTTGAACTCCATCTGACAGGTTGGCTATCTCCATTTTGTTTTGTTCTTTTGGGGGGGTTTTGTTCTGTTCTTTCATTTGAGCCATAATTCTTTGTCTCCTCAATTAGGCAGCCTCCCTGTGTTTGTTTCTGTGTATTAGATATAGTAACTTTGATGCCTTTTCATGGTGCACATGTTAATCACCAGAGTGGGGCAACCTGCTTCACCACTTCGTGGCACTATATGTGGGGGATGGGGTCGGAGAGGGGACAATGCAGCTGCCTGGCTGCTGGAGACTTGCTCTGCTCTTGCCCTGTTTCCAGTCACTTCACCCACTTTCTGTATGTGACTGGCGCCCCTCTAGCTGTTGTCCTGGTGGTGGTTCCCAGAATGGGTGGTTTGGGTATGTTTTAGAACTGTGCAGGCCCTTTAAACAGGCTCCTTGCTGCACCATAGTGCATCCTCTCCACTTGGGCTCCCTGTCTTTGCCCCTCCTAATCATCTGGATGTATATGGCTTCTTTACATTCTTGGTTGTCGGACTTCCATGCAGGTTGATTTTCTGGCAGTTCTGGGTATTTTTTATTTTGAGGTTAGTTGTGATCGATCTTATGGTTGTGCAAGGAGGCAAAGCATGCCTACCCATACCTCCATTTTGACTGGAAGTCAGTAGTTTTCTTTTTGAGCATCTTGTGTCAGATACATGCATTTTCTAATTGAATCCTCACAATAATTCTGTATTATATGTGGTGTCCTGTCTTACAGGTGGGGAAACAGGCTCAGAGAAGTTAAGTGACTTGTGCAAACTTGTGTGGCTAGAAATACCACAGGTGGGATTTGAACTTGGGTCTATGTGGCTTATGAAGCAATGCCCTTCTGTCTATTGTACTGCTTCCAGTGTGTCAGATTGCACTGTTGTTTGATTGTGAGATTTTTTTGGACTGAGATTTATGATCCTATATTTATTTACCTTTATGAAAATTTTAATCTTGTTAAAATAGGCATGTCATTCCAGGTGGTAACAGTCTTTTTTAGTTCTGAATTTTTGTTACCCTTCATATTGCCTGTTCCTTCCTGCTTCATGTATAGGGTACCTTTGTCCAGCAGAGCCTCCTGGTTGTTGCCGATGAGAATAAGTCTACCAAGACATGATCTGCTTGGGGAGGAGGGGTGGCCAATCTCTCAAAGGAGAAGGGACTTGAACCTGTTCCTTAATGGGCTTTTATTGGGTTCAATTTGCACAGGAATACAGGTAAAGCTCATCAGTCATTGTCAGGCAGTACTGATCAAACAATAGATAACATACAAAGAACTATGAGGGCCAGTTAGTTATTCTGAGTCAGGGTCAGTTAGTTAAAGGGTCATAAAACTTTGGGAAATAAACTTATTTCATGCTTGGACCCTTATCAGAAAATTCAGGGCATTCTTAGCAAAACAGGTTTCACAGGATATTATGCATTCTTTCTTAGGCCTGATTACCCTGGGGGAACCGCCCATTCCTGCCCTGGACTGCACTGCCCTCAGGCATTGTTTCAGGCTTAAGTCAGGCAGGGGAAGGCAGCCAAGAGATTAGAAGACTTCTTGCAGACAGAATAAGGACTCAGGCTATGTCAAAGCCGAGGGGTGAGGGTCCATCACCCCCTTTTTCTGTAGCCTCCCAAGTCCTTCCCTGAGGGCCCTATTGCAACCATGCCTGTCTTAGGTCACCCCTCCCTTGAGGAATCCTATCCGTCATTGGCTAACTAGTCATCTGCCCAGGGCCAAGCAGGGTGATATAAATGGGGCAGGGGCACCCCTACTGGGAAGATAAGCTTTGTCTCCTTAGTGGCTTATGGTCTCAAGGTCCCAATATCACGTCATGTGTAGAGTTGATTAGCAAGCATAGTGTTATCCAAGTCACTGATAAAATGTAATAACAGTACTTTATTGAACAGATTTGTTTATGTGTCTGTTTTACTGATGTAAGCCCCTGACACAGGTTCAGCACACATGAAATACTTAGTAAATACTGATGAATAATCATTAATATAGGTAAATAAAATACAGTAGTCCCTCCTTATCCATGGGGGATACATTCTGAGAACCCCAGTGAATGCCTGCAACAGTGGGTAATACCAAAACCTATATATATATTTTTTTCCTGTGCATATATACTTGCAATGAAGTTTAATTTAAAAATGAGGCACAGTAGGAAATTAACAATAATAACTAATAATAAAATAGAATAATTATAACAATGTATTATAATTTATGTGAATGTGGTCTTCCTCTTTGTCAAAATATCTTACTGTACTCACTCTTCTTCTTGAGATAATGTGAGTTATCTCAAGATGCCTACATGGTGAGGTGAATGATGCAAGCTACCACTAGGATACTATTGATCTGATTTTACATCAGAAGGAGGATCACCTGCTTTGGGTAATCCTAGATCATTGAGCTATGATGATGTTGGTGGTTTGATGTGAAGAGCAGGTGATATCAATAGTTGAGAATCCTTGATCATTGAAGGGTTGTTTTTGTTTTTTTTTTTAAATAAAGTCTTTTTTTTTTTCAAGATTTTATTTATTTATTTTTAGGGAGGGAAGGGAGAGAGAGAGAGAAACATCAGTGTACGGTTGCTGGGGGTTATGGCCTGCAACCCAGGCATGTACACTGGCTGGGAATCTAACCTGGGACACTTTGGTTCCCAGCCCGTGCTCATTGTTTTTTTTTTAACTAACAGGTGGGTGGCATATACATTGTGGATATGCTGGACAAAGGGATGATTAACAACCATGGCAGGATGGAGCTGGACAGTGCAAGATTTCATCACCGTACTCAGAGAGCAAAGTGTAATTTAAAACTTATGAATTGTTCTGGAAGTTTTAAGTTAATATTTTTGGACTGTGGTTGATCGTTGGTAACTGAAACTGAAAAATGGAACAGTGGATGTGGGGGACTACTGTAAAAATAAATTGGACAAGACCAAAGACTGAGCCAAAGACATTATTTTCTTATTAAATTTTCTTATTAACATTAGTTCATTCCTTAACCAACATTTTTTAGAATAAGATTATTTTGCCAGTTCTTAATTCCTCTAATTATGTTAGTATTTAATTCCTACATCTTCATCTAGGATATCTGGGGCAGTCTTGTTGGAGACCTTGCTGAAGTCCAGATATCCTGTGTCCCATGTTTATTGTTCTTCTGTGGTCAAGGCAGAAGTGCAGGTCCTCTGTAATGCCTTGTTCTTAAAGAAACCTTAGTGGCCTCTTGCTCTTACTCAGGACTGCCGCATACATCTGAGGGGCTTCTGTTTAGCTCATAGCCATCATGGATGTAATTTTGTAATGACAGTTTCTTGGCAGACAAGGGTAAAATGCCTAGAGCTAACTTAATCAATCGATTATAACAATTTCCTAAGAAAAGGAAGTAAAATGTCTTGAGGGGTACAATATTCTGATTATACAAAGGTGCCATGTGGACTAGAGTGGCTCATACAACACCTTTCCTGAGATCTTTGTTCAGTGTGTTACAGAATTCATCCTTATTCTCATCTTCGGAAACCAAGTATTTGAAAATCTGAAATCAAGTGTTGGCTTGTCCCAACTTTTTAGCGCTTCTCCTGTTTTCTAGGACGCCTTAAATGTCCCCAGAAATGAAAACCACAGAGACTGTTATTCTCAAGCAAGCCTTCATTTTTCAGCCAGCTTTTAGGAAACTATCACAGATTTTAGTTATTGGTTGACATGGGGGCTGCCCAGCAATTCAGATGAATCCAGGTGCGTGTCCCTCACATACAGAATGGGACCAACATGTCTGTTGATTGATGGAGGTAACAAAAAAGACTCAAGAGTAGACATGCTGTTCTCCATCATCCTTCTCTTGTCCCTTTCCTCTTTTTTCCAAAATTTTTTCAGCTTTCACTTTCACTCCCTCATAGGCACATTACACCCCACAATGCTAGTATCTGGTGTGTCCATTCTTAAAAAAAAAAACCTAATCAACAAAATAAACAAACAAAATATAACCAGAGACATTGAAATAAAGAACAAACTGACAGTAACCGGAGGGGCAGGGGAAGGGGATAATGGGGCGAAAAGGGGAAGGATCATCAAGGAACTTGTATAAAGGACCCATGGACAAAGCCAAAGCAGGGTAGGACTGAGAGTGGGAGATGGGGATGGGTGGGGCTGAGGGAAAAATGGAGGCAACTGTACTTGACCAACAATATATATATTAAAAAAAGGCTGGATAAAAGCAGATTATTTGTGAAGGTTCGGGTTATTACAACAGAAGGAAAAGAAAAGATAAGAAAAACAACTCCCAGAAGTAACCAGTGAGAATGCAGGTTATAGCTTGAACACTATGGAGGTGACTGACTGACCTTCTGAAGAAACAAATGTCGATTCTGTAGGGGTAGGTGGTTCACATGGACGTGAGAGGACAACTCATCTGTAATAGCAGTTATCTTGCCGGCTTATATGACATCTGTTACCACCTAACAGTACAGTCGCAAAAAAGCCATTTTGGATGACTTCGTGTTCTTGCGGAGACATCAGTTTGGCTCAGGGGCATCCTGACTTTAATGCAATTTTTAAAAGGAATTGAGGCTTCTGTATCCAGCTGATTCCCCCAAAGGAGTCCTGAGTTTTAATTTTCCTGTAAAGCCTAATCTTCTAAGTTTGGAACATCCCCCTCTCCTTTTGGAATGGAAGACTTTTTAAATCCCTTTCTTTACCAGCCTTGTGAATTATTTCCAAAACTCATGAAGTTGCACGAGCATCATTAGCCGGCAGAACGTGCATTGGCTCCATATGTCAGATGGGGCCTCTCCCACTTCGGGCCTTCTCCACCTCCTTTTTACCCAACAGCAGCTAAGAACACACACTGTTTGTCAGTGGGAGTTGGTCATGTGGTTTGGTGCTTATTTTAATGACTGCCAGAGCTCACAGCCCCACAGCTGGGAAAATGAGAACAGAAGCCTGCTTCATATGCTCCATTTTGGCCCAGAGAAGCTGCTTCCAGGCCAAATTGTGGTTATTCTGGCTCTTCTGCTAAGTGAATGGCTCCACGTGGCCTCAGAGAAATTGAACACAGTGCTCCTAACCCCAAAGAATAGAGGTGTCCAACCTTTTGGCATCTCTGGGCCACACTGGAAGAAGAGTCGTCTTGGGCTACACATTAGATACACAAACACTAACAAAAACTGATGAGCCCCCAAAAATGTCCATGCATAATTTTTGTGGTATCTGCCACCACAGATATGCAAAAAAGTCCTCTCATAATGACCCTAATTATGCAGCAGCGCTTTCGATAATCTTTCAAAATTGTCAAGCAGGTCCCAAATTTGTGATCACTAATGTAGAAAATGTACATGTCTAAGTAATAAAATTTAGTATAAAACTAAGTAATGTTTTAAGTAAATTTATGATTTTGTGTTGGGCTGCATTCATAGCCATCCTGGGCCACATGTGGTCCAGGTTGGGTACTCCACCTTAGAAATTGTCCCCTTAATCCATAGCAAGAGACCATCCATTTCATTTTAATTAAACCTCAGCTGTGACTACAGTGAAGGGAGGTGAGACTCATATGAGGTGTGTTGTGAAGCAGAATTTAGTGAGCATGGGGAATGTCAGCCACATTAATTAGGTACTGTTGTGTATGGGGTTGGGGGGGTTGACAAGAAAAACTAATAGCAGCTACTGTTATTGACTGCTGGCTGTATGCTAGGCACCATGGCGTACATCACACACATTCGTATTTAGCCCTTCCAACAACCTCCTGGGTTGGGTGTAATTATCCTTATTTTGCAGATGAGGAAATCGAAGCATGGGAGATGACATTACCTGCCCAAGGCTACTCTGCCAGTGAGAGGTGGAGCTGGCACTCAAAATTGGGTTTGTCTGACTGAAAACCAGGCTCCCAACTACCTTAGCTTTTAGCATTTTTTCTCTGAACCATTCAAAACTCCCCTGCCTTCCCCAAGCAAACAAAAACCCAATAACACACATGGAAAAATTATAGCGAGAATTTCTTTTTTTAGTATAGTCAGGCTGGTCTGTTTTTCTGCCCTCTCTAAGGGTCTAGTTTTCCTAGAGATGGATTTTGTTTTTGTTTTTGTTTTTTAATCTCTGATTGCTATTTATTTATTTATTTTGCCAATTCCTCATTTCAGAAATCCTACACTGGCTTAATATTTACTGTGCCCAATTCTATTGGTCCCCCATGGAGGGAGAACAGTTGGGCAGGCTCTAGGAAGCACTTCTATTCCAATTTTATAAGCAGCAAAGCCAAGATGCTTCCCTCTCTAGCATCTTTAATATCAAAATGCTAGAAAAATGTGTGGAAGTGATATTTCATTTAAACTTCTTGTTTAGAGCAATGAATTTCTCTTCACCAAAGCTAAGTTTAAATGGATCATCTGTTAACTGTTGGAGGTTCTTTGTAGGATTGGTATAGCTTGAATATCGGGTTTTCTGTTACACTTTTTTGTTTAGGTATAATGTACATATAGTAAAGTGCACTCATGTAAGTAAACAGCTCATGAGTTTTTACATATGTATATGCCTTATAACCACTACCCAGCTCAGGGTATGTAGAATATTTACAGCTTCCCAGGAGGTTTCCTCATGATCCTTTCTACTCAATAGCCCTACTCCACCCTATAATTACTATTCTAACTTCTATCATGTTGTTTTTCCACGAACATATCATAGGCTGGGTGTGTGTTAGGCACTCTTAATATTTTACTTTGGAGCAGTTACAGGAACCTTACAAACAAGACAAAGACCTTCCATATACCCTTCTCCCAGAAACTCCATTCAGATTTCATCTCAATAACATTCTTTGTAGGATTCCATCCGTCCAGGATTCAGGTGCTGCCCCCAGTCATCATGTCTTTTCTAATCTTTCACTCTGGAATGGGTCTTTAGACTTCCTTTGACTTTTAAGACCTTGACAATTTTAAAGATTATAGGCCAGCCAATCCTAGTCATTTTGTAGAATATTTTTTAGTTTGGATTTATCTGATATTTTCTCCTGATTAGACTCAGGTCATATATTTTCAGCTGAATACCATTGATATGACCTTTTCAGTGCATTCTGTTGGGTAGCACACAGTATCTATTTGTTCCATTACTGTTGGTGTTAACCTTGATCCCTTCATCATGATGGTGTCTGTAAGATTTTGTCACTGAAGGGTCACTTTGTCTTTCCTTTGTATTTAACACTTTTTTTTTTTGGTGGAGAGATACTTTGAGACTGTGAATGTAAGCTTTTAACTTAACTACTGTCAGGAAGAAATATTTATTCTTTATTATTTTTGTATTTGGTTGAGGAAGTTTTCATTTGAATTGCTTTGTACATGCCTATTTCCTGTCTTCTAAGATGTTAGTCCTTAAAAAAATAAATACATAAGTAATAGGTTTAGAGACCTTTCAGGCCATATGGCTTATCTGCATCTATTCTTGGCTTCTTATTCCAACCTCCATATTCCATGGTAATAACTCTGGAGTTTGTTCTCTCAATCACAGAAGCCTGGGTTATTCTTCTCTCTTGATTCTCTTGGGGTTCTAGAATGCATTTTAAAAGGCTTCCAGAATTCATATTAGTAGCATTTGAGAGCCATTCTGCAAGGGACTAAGGTATATTGAAAGGAGTATGAGTCAGAATGTGTATTTGTAGACATTACAATTAGACGGATGGGATGGAGGCAGAATGATAAGCAAGGAGTTGAACAATACTACTAAATGTAGACGTAGCTTAGAGACAGAAGTGATGAACTATAGCTGATGGGAGGAGCATGAGAGGAGAAAAGAGAGAGAGAGAGGCTGCTCCAGGAAGGTTTTCTATAACATAACCTACAATCTGGATTTTGAAAAGTCCCAGGCAGTCACGGGTGCTGGAGTACCTTTTAGACAGAGAGAGCTATTTTTTTAGGGTTGTGGAGGCAGGACAGCAAGTGTGTTAAAGGAGTATGAAGCAGCTCAATGTTTCTTCAGCATCAAATCAGAGGTGGGGAGTGGCGGGACCACCAGAGTGGCACTAGAGAAGCTGGGAGGCTGCCACCAAGGTCCAAAAGATGGTAATGAAGGAAGCCATCAGAGGCCTGGTCACGTGCCTATTTAGGATGAGAGATGCTGCTCTTGCAGTCTTCCCACATGGTACAAGCTTCAATAAATATCAAAGAAGCTTCGCCTAGGCTTAATGATGCTGACACATGTGTGAGAGTGTTTTGTGTAGACTGCATTTACTAGTTCACAAAGACATATTTGCAGCATGACAAGGCGCATGTTGTAGATCAGCAAATGTGGCCTTGGAATCTGGCCTTGCCATCTGCCTCCCCCTCAGCAGTCCTTGCAGATCTCTACTACCCTCTAAAAAGAATTTCCCCAAATGTCATTCTCTCTAAAACCAAAATACATTATTGTCACCTTCAAATAATAAAGAATAACAGGTTTGGGAGGTCATTTAGTCCTGGGGTCAGCAAACTACAGCTTGCAAGTCAGATCCTGCCCAGGGCCTTTTTTTTTTTTCTTTTGGTGCCATGTATGAACTAAGAATGTTTTTCACATTTTTCAAGAATTGTAAAAAAGAAGGAAGAAAATGTGACAGAAACTGTTTTGGCCTGCAATGCCTACAATATTTACTATCTGGCCCTTTTCAGGAAAAGCCTGCCAACCTCTGGTCTCACCTGACTCTCCTGATACAGTAATCCTTTGTGCAATGTTACTTGGCAAATAATCATCTAATATATGCTTGAACACTTCCTCTGATGGAAAATTTATTATCTCTCTAGTCAATCTATTTCCTATTTGGACAATTCAGACTATTAGTAATTTTTAAACGGTGCTGAAATTTGTCTCACTACAGCATCCATCCTTTGGCCTTTTGGTGGCAGGGTGGGGGGAAGCTATTATTTCATGTCAACATTTACTGAGCTAATATATTCTAGATGCTGTGCCAATTGCTGAATAAAGATGAATAAGACATTTTTTTTTAAATCAAGGATCTCCCAGGTGTTATTTCTTGGCACTAAAGCAGTTGAGCTGGCAGTCTTATCTCTCTCATTCCCTGTCTTTGTGCCATTGGGTTAGGTGTTTCTTCTTCAATGACTTTAATTCTTTCTGAATTATTATCCCACATACACAAAATTCGAAGGGCAAAAGAGTACTACAGTGAAACTAAGCCTGTCCATGCTCCTGTCTCTTAGCCCCATAGCATCTTTCTTAGGAAGCAACCACTAATATACATTTCCAGTGGGGATTTGACATTAAAGAACAGCACAAGCACAAGGTTTAGGCCCATTTGGACTGAAACTTTTAAATCCAATGGCACTTTTTAAAAAATCTTCTATTTGTAAGTTGCTGAGCATGATTTATTTTTATTTTCATAAAAACCTGAAATTTGCACCAAGTTTGGGTGGTAGACACAACCCCAGAGGGTCCGTATTGCTTAACCACCCACCCACCTGCTTTTACAGTTTAATCTTGACTAGATGTTTTGGTTACTGCTGTCTTTCTTATACAGCTGGGATTCTTGCTCATGACAGTATTGAATCCTCATCAAAGCCCTTCCTCTTTCAGTGGATGTTACACGATCCTGTCTTGTGTAATTCCTGGGTTTCACATCCTGAATATGATAGAAATAGTTAGAAATAAAGTTGAGCCATACTTATAATGATGCCTCTGTCAGTTTCTTTCCTTGATATGTCTGTATGTAATGATGAAGGTTGATAGAACTAACCTTTTAGCTTTCTAAGCTGAGCAGAGGCCAGAAGTCTCACCTGCACTATCTAGGGTTATATAGACAAGCCTTAATTTTTAGGAAGCAGATAGTGTTTGGACTAAGTTACACATAAATGACTTTGCATCAAGTACTTACTTCCCACTCCCTCCACAATTCCCTCTGATCATTACTTCTTTAATTTTCCCTTCCAGTGTAGGGGAGATGGCAATGCGACATAGATGTATAGGAGTCTAAGTGATACATTTATACTTGAGTGTGCTATTTAGATGTTTCCAGCAGATTCCTATTCACATGTTGCTGCTGTTGCTTAAGACCTTCCTCTTTTCTTAGCTTGTTGAGCAAAAGCTCAGCAGCTGAACACCAACCATATCCTTTTGTGAAATAGGCTCTTGGGTTCTGTTTGGAATTTCTCAAAGACCAAATAAGTCAAAATATTTAAGGATGTGCTTCGCACAAATTACTTTCTTAGTGTGCCTGTCCTTTATCCTCCAAATGATCATCCCGAGTCATTTTTCCTCAGCTGCTGACATGCTGTATGGAGTAGAGTTTTCTCTTTTACCTCTGGCACTGGTAAAATTCCACCTTGATGACCTCAGTAGGTCATCAAAATGATGATGAAAACAGGTTGCTGTAGACCTTTAACAGTAAATTGTGGATGACTAAAGTGTGTAGGGGCCTGATTTCAGATGAAATCCGTTTGTACCACTGTCTGCTACCGTGCTGAGTTCCTTCCACATTGTGTGATTGCTCTGGCCACTGTCTTTTTCTTTTGACTTGGATGTAGAGGAAGTTAGTATGTGAAGGTTTTTCAAAATAATTGGTTATTTTTTAGTATATGTGGGGGCCGATGAGCAATATAAATGTTGTGAAAAAGGGGAGATGCTTCTTCCTTCAAAAATGTATAGTATAGTAATGAAAGTCAGGACTTGGAAGGCATTAGACCTGTGTTATAAACTTACCTCTTCCACTTCCTGTGTAACTTGCCCTTCCTGTGTAAGAGCAAGTTACTTAACCTTTCACTTCTTCCATTTTCTTTTCTTTAAAGTAGGCTTAATACAATAACTTTGGGGATGTCATAGATAATGTAAAGTGTTTTGTGTAGTGCTTGGCACAGAGTAAGCATTCAGTTAGAATAGTTATTATTATTGCTACTATTACAGTGGTCCTCCCTTATCCACAGTTTCATAGTTTCATCTACCTGTCGTTAATCTCATTATGAAAATAATTCATAAGTTTTAAATTGCATGCCATTCTGCGTAGAGTGATGAAATCTTGTGCCATCCCACCTGGGACATGAATCATCCTTTTCTTGAGTGGATCCATGTATATGCTACTTGCCCATTAGTCACTTAGTAGCCATTGTGGTTATCAGATCCACTATCTTGGTATCACAGTGTTTGTGTTTAAGTAACCCTTATTTATACTTAAGAATGGTCCCAAAGTACAAGAGTAGTAATGCTGGCAATTCAGATATATGCCAAAGAGAAGCCATAAGGTGCTTCCTTTAAGTGAAAGGGTATGAATGTATAGGAAAAAACAGGGTGTGTGTGTGTGTATGTGTGTATATATATATGTGTGTATATATACACACACACATATATATATGATTCAGTACTATCTGAAGTACTTTACAGAAGTACTAAGTAAAATAGAACATATGGGGGAAAGGGGCAGAATTTTGGAAAAGATATGTTTATGTTTAGTTTCAGATTTGTTGAGTTTGAGATGTCTGTGAGAAATCTAAATTCTGGCTTCCCAACATCCTTAAATATGTGTTTGGAGGTTAGCACTAGAATATAGTCCTGGAATTCACTGGCATGCAGATGGATATTGATATAAAAAAATGAGTCATTTTGCTTTTGGGAAAGTTCATAAACTAAGGACAGGCCTAAGCATGGAAACTTTAAAAAAACAACAATAGAAGAAAATGTGGACACTTCTGGTCAAGATGGCTGCATAAGTAAATACAGCTCAACTCCTCGCACATCAGAAATACAACTAAAATATAGAACAACCATCACTCAGAACCATCAGAAATCAAGTTGAATGGAAATCTGACAACTATGGAATTAAAGAAACCACATGCATCCAGACTGGTAGGAGGCGCAGAGATGCAGAATGGGCTGGTCCCACATCTACATGTGGTGGATAAAAATTCAGGAGGCATATCTCAGGAGCAAGGAGACCCAGTCCACACCAGGCCCCCCAGCCCAGGGTTCTAGTGCCAGGAAGTTAAGTCCCCATAACTCCTGGCTGCAAAAAAAGCAGTAGGGGTTGAGTCACTGGATGAAACTTCTGGAGTCCCAAGCAGTCTCTCTTAAAGAATACACACACCTACTTACTCATATTCACTTCCTCTGAGCTGCAGCACTGGGGTAGCAGCTTGAAAGGCACCAGTGGCAAAAAGGGAGAAACTGCAGTGTCTGGCATCAAGGCGGGAGCTGGAGGACTGCTTTTGCCTAAACAGAAGGGCAGGCAGACGCCATTGTTTCTTTTCTGAACCTTCCCACCAAGGAGCCACAGAGCTGGCAGGTGGGTGCTATATCTGAGCCTCCATCAATCAGGCTAACACTTTGTCCTGCTCTGGAGATCCCCTGAGGCTCTTCCATTCCACCCAACTAATGGGACCACTCAAGTGTCAGCAGAGACTCTTCCATATGAATGCCTGGTCTTGGCTCATGCTTACTATCAAATAAGTAGCAACCAGGCTCAGTAAGCCCCCACCCCCTGTATATCTTGCTAAGTGGCTCCAGGCCCAGCACTAGCAGCAGCCAGCCTAGATTCACAGCTTGGCTTCACCTGGGAATCTCCAAGACCAATACAATTAGCAGCCATCTCAGATTGCTTTATAACTCATGCAGGGTGGCCCCAGGCAGAACACAGGTGGCAACTGAACTTGGCCTGCACCACCCAGGATACCTCTGAGCCTGCACACCCAATGGACAGCCACAGACCATGTCAAAGCCCCACACCCCTGCCCTTGCACAGCTGATCCCCCATGGAAGTGGAAGTTACTGGTGAGTGGTCAGGGGTCACAGCCAGTCCTTGCAGCTGACTGGCCTGGGTAAATCCCCCCATTGACCTGCCAACAGCAAACAAGGTTCAACTATAAGAAGAGGGTATACTCAGCCCAGACAAAGGGCACACCTTGAGTACCCAGCTTGGGAGATATGGGAGCCTGTGCACTGGACCCTACAGGACAACCACTATTTGAGGCCATGTTACCAAGGCAGAGAGTCATAGCAGCTCTACCTAGTACATAGAAACAAACAGGGAGGCTGCCAAAATGAGGAGACAAAGAAACTTGGCCCAAACAAAAAAACACTAAAATTCCAGAAAAAGAAATAAAGAAAATGGAGATAAACAATCTATCGGATGCAGAGTTCAAAACACTGGTTATAAAGATGGTCAAGGAACTCAGTGGGTACTTCAACAGCATAAAGATGATACAACCAGAAATGAAAGACACCAATTGAAATAAAGAAAATTTATAGGGATTCAACAGTAGAGTGGATGAAGTCAAGAATCAAATCAATGATTTAGAACATAAGGAAGAAAAAAACCTATCAGGACAAGAAGAAAAAAGAATTAAAAAAAAACAAGGATAGTGTTAGCAGTGTCTGGGACAACTTCAAGAGGTCCAACATTCACATCATAGGGGTGTGAGAGAGAGAAGAGAAAGAGCAAGAAATTGGAAATCTATTTGAAAAAATAAAGAAAACTACCCTAATTTGGTGAAGGAAGTAGACGTGCAAGTCCAGGAAGCACAGAGAGTCCCAAACAACATGGATGCAAAGAGGCCCACTCCAAGACGCATCATTATTAAAATGCCAAAGGTTAAAGATAAAGAGAGAATCTTAAAAGCAGCAAGAGAAAAGCAGTTGGCTACCTATAGGGGAATTCCCATGAGACTGTTAGCTGATCTCTCAAAAGAAACTTTGCAGGCTAGAAGGGATTGGCAAGAAACATTCAAAGTCATGAAAAGCAGGGTCTTAAGGCCAAGATTGCTCTACCCAGCAAAGATGTCATTTAGAATTGAAGGGCAGATAAAGATCTTCCCTGACAAGAAAAAAACTAAAGGAATTCATCATTGCCTAATCATTGTTATATGAAATGTTAAAGGGACTTATTTAAGAAAAAGAAGATCAAAAAGAAGAAAAAAAGGCAATAAAAACATATCTATCAACAATTGAATCTAAAAAATCAAACTAAGCAAACAAGAACAAAGACAGAATCAGGGATACGGAGAGCGTTTTGATGGTGGCCAGAAGGGAAGGGGGTGTGGGAGAATGGGTGAAGAGGTGAGGGGATTAAGAAGTACAAATAGGTAGTTACAGGATAGCCATGAAGATAAAAAGTACAGAATAGGAAATTGAGAACCCAAAGAACTTATACATATGGCCCATGCACATGAACAATGGTAAGGGGATTGCCTGAGGGAGTTAGGGGTGCTGGGTGGAGCAGGACAAAGGGGGAAAAATTGGGACAATTGTAATAGCATAGTCAATAACATATAATTTAAAAATAAAAATATAAATATAAAAACCTCAAAAATAAAATTAAATACTTCCCCCCCAAAAAAGAAATTGCTAGTTGCATTGTGTAGGAGAGAGGAGAAAGGAGCAAATGGAGGCCCAGGAAACCAATCAGGAGGCCATTAGGGTATTTTAAGCAGCATTTTCAAAGTGTGGGCACCAGATGACCTGCATGAGGGTCTGCTTCTCCATGCATAGGATCCACAGTTTTTCAGGGACTTATGAAGATAGTTGGAGAGACCTGAAAAAGAATGACTATTTTGAAAGTGCAATGTTATAACAATCCTTTCAAACAATTAAAAGCCAGAAAATAGTTAATATGAGATGAAGGTGTATTTAAATATGTTTGATGTGATTTAGAGGTTGGGTCTCCAAAAGTTAAGAGTGTCAATGGCTTAAAGGCATCAAGATAGCATCAAACTTGAATCTGAATCACCAGGGGGCACTTGTCATTTCTCAGACTCCTGGCCACACTTCTTTCTCCCCTCCAGCAGGTTTCCTCATTTTTAAATAAGTCTTCAAATTGGTAAAAGCTTGAAAGTTATTGGTCAGGCATTGTCGAGTGCACCATTCTGCAAATCCATGTTGAGGCAGCAGAGTTTTGAGGGCAGCAATGCACTGTCCTTTGTGATCAACTAAGCTTTGACCACATTATACAGAAAAATATTTAATTATTATAGTTCCCACTTCTTGTTTTCTTTTTGTGTGTCTGCATTTGTTAAGTCTCATTGTGAAGTTTTATTAATTCTTAATTGGATTTCTGTTGCCAAAGCGTATTTTAAATGTGACAAATACATTAAGCCTGTTGAAAAACATCCATCCATTAGGAATCTAGTAGCAAACTAAACCGCCCTCCTTGGAACTTGGAGGGACACAGTTGGTTACTTCCCCACGCTGATCTTACCCTTACAGCATGTTCTGTTTTTAACAGTCTACCCTCAAATTCCACTTTAGAAAGCCAGCACTGAGCTCCTTTTAAAAATTAAAATCCAATGGCCTTGACAGGCCTCACTTTCTTTTTCACTTGTAATGTTCTTTGCCACCTTTTGTTATTACTCTCTTCAAACTTTTTTTTTGCTTTGGGTCAGTGGATAAAAATACCATCCTGGTGTTCCAGTTAGTGCTCTGCACTGTCCTTTGTGTGTCCTTTGCTTGTGTTGCTGCTGTACCTGCTGACTGTGGGCATTCTCTCTAGGACAGTGATTTTTAACCTTGTGCTGCAAAAATTTTTAAAACAAGCAGTACCTGACTAGTCAGGAACACTGATTTCTTTTCTCTCCGATTGTCAAATTTTAAAAAATGACAACAGCCAACACAACAAGAGCCGTCTAATAAGAATTAATCAAAATTATACTTTTTTTACCACATTAGCAAAAAGTATAAAATATTTTTGGTATGCCACAGAATTTTAGCAATTAGATTATTTGTGCCACAAAATGGAAAAGGTTAAAAATCCCTGCTCAAGGATTCTGTTGGGCTCTGACTTTTTTTTCTCTGAGTAACCATTCAGAACTGATCATTCTCACCTGCGTTTGCTGTTATATCAGTGTAAATGCCTCTGGAATTTCTGTGAGTCTACCTTCCCAGGCCAGCCTATAACTGAACACAAGTCTGGCTACCTGCCTCTTTGAAAGCCAATATCGAGAGGCAGGTGCTGATGTAAAGGAAAGTGGTTTTATGCAGATGCCAGAAACCTGGAAGATGGAAAGTTGTCATCTCAAAGCTCATCTTAACATCTCAAGCATCCTGGAGAGTTTATATAGGGGAGTTTGGGAAGAGGAGAACTAAGGAATTTCTGGTGACGTGCAGTTTCTCAGCTCTGCTCTGGAGTGGTTTCAGGGTTATCTCCTGCATGTGTTATCATTTAATTTCATTGCTCCTTTCTCAGTGTCACTGCTGATATCTGCAAACAGGACGTGGAGACCGTGTTTCTGCTGGTTCTAATAGATGAGTCACTGAGGCTTGCCCAATTTCTTGTGGTCAGGGTCATTCTTTAGTTAAGCAGGAGCTGGAACTGCTGATGTCTATAAAATACTTATAAGGGAACTTTAAATATGCAAATCTTCTATAAGTTTTTTAGTACAGCTTATTTTATAATTACCACCTGATGAGTATATTGTGTTTACTTCAATTACTGTTATAATTCCCCACTGTCAATTTTCCTTCATATCTATGGAGCTATTGATGTCCTCTGAGTCTTCTGGGGAAATGAAAAACTTTAGTCTTTTGTAAAGCAAAATTTTGTGAGTTAAAAGCAGTTATATATGTTTTACAGGCATCTATTGAGCAGATATAATTTTTCTGGTGTGGGAAAACAAGTCATAAGGAGGAGATTTAAAACAATAAAGACAAGCATTCTAAAGAAAAGAATGGTTAACCTCAATTAAAATTCCTTCTCATATGGACTCGAGTCTTTGTGGTAGCCATGAAAATAGACTTGCAAACCAATCTTCACTTCATTCAGCGAAGGGTGTGATGGTCCAATGCTTATTGAAGCCAGCTAGCCTGTTCCCTGATTTGGTGGTGCTTGTTTCCTCCTGAGGTGTCGATGTAAGTATAACAAGAGGAGATGATGGTCATGCAAACTCATCCTTGTTCTGCTAGTATGTAGTCTAAGGCAATTTGATTCTCTAAGACAGCTTTAGCCAGAGTCCAAAGATTTCTGAATATTAGTAAGGTTGGCAGTTTCATTGACTATGGTGATTAAATTCTTAGATTTCAAAGTATATGCTGATGTGCAGCTACTCCTCACGAGGTTAATAAAGTACATCTAAACAAATGTTCACCACCATCTGGGATTTCTCTGGGGAGATCTCAGGCCATTTGGGTGAATGTTGATTGCTTGCTTTGGAGTCCTATCTGCCCAAACTGATTTACTTTCTTGC
Source organism: Phyllostomus hastatus (assembly GCF_019186645.2). Lineage (NCBI taxonomy): Eukaryota > Metazoa > Chordata > Mammalia > Chiroptera > Phyllostomidae > Phyllostomus > Phyllostomus hastatus. The sequence continues at coordinate 3,996,169 of NW_025333643.1, read as the reverse complement.
TTGCTAAGGAGGGAACAGTTCTCCTCTGGCCCCCCGACCAGATTAAAAACATCTGGAGTTGGAGTGCATGCTTTGGTGGGGCCTGTAGGTGAAGCTGTTGTCTTTAAGGAGAGAAGGTTACGTGGGGAGACAATTTACAGAGTGAGTCCCATCCCTGCAGAGAGATGGGGCATTCTGGCAAATAGAGGAACCTGAGAAAGCTGTGTGATATATTAAGATCTCTGAGTTGGCATTCTAAAGGCTGGAGGGAGGCTTGTTGCTGTCTTCATCTCATTATCCGTATGACAGAGACTGTTGTGGTTTTTTTTATTCCCAGTTTGGTGTGTGGCACAGGGTACGTGGCTCCCATGTCTACTAAAAGTTAATCAACTTGTTCCCCACCGCCAGTTGTATCTGGGGCTCCTGTGGGGAAGTAATGATGAGTAGGGAGGTGTCTAGAGGAGCTTTGGGCCTCCTCATTCACTGTTCCAGTTCACCATCTGCCCATGTGTCTCTTCTTATTTACTTCTTTGTTCCATGCCTGTTGCCAGCTACCTGAGCTTTTTGCCTTGGTGACTTTTTGCACCTGGTGTATCACCCTTGCTGCAATCTTATCTGTGCATAAGTAAAAAAATAAAGCTTTGAAGACAGTTAACTGAACTAGAGTTTAATATCCATAACTGTGTATTATAGAGTATTGAAACATAACTTCTCCCCCCCAAATTACCCTCATTTTTATCAAAGAGCAAATCAAGACCAATTCATTTACTGCGTTAAGTCCAGTTTCCATTCAGCCCGATTATTTGCATAAACACAAAAGGACGTCCAGGCAGCGTTTCTGCTAGTTCTGATATGAGTCACTGATGCTTGTCCCAGTTTCTTGTGGTCAGGGTCATTCCTTAGTTAAACAGGAGCTGCAACTGTTGATGTCTATAAAATACTTGTAAGGGGACTTTTAATATTGTGTTGGCCAAAAAATCCATTTAGTTTTTTCTGTAAAATAAGACACATTTTTTCATCTTCACCAATAACTCTACTGATTTGGATATTTTGAGTATGTTGGCTATGTCTTGCTATTGGCTTCTAGTGGGTAGAGGTTAGGGGTGCTGCTAAACATCTTCCAGTGCATAAGACAGCCCCACAGCAAAGAATTATTTGGCTAACATGTCAATTTACTTTGTCAAGAAACTTTGCAAACCATTTTTGACATGTTCGATTAATCACAGCACCTTCTCCATACACTGCACAAATCTTTTTATGTGTTTCTGTTATATTTTTACCTTTCTTGAAATAAAGCATAATACTCTGATAATGTTGCATATTTTCTTCCATCTTTAATAGTAAAATGGCTGCACAAAAATTCACCAATTTTAGGGGTTTTTTAATGTACACTGATATGACAGCTGTCATACAATCTAACAAAAAGATTTCAAATGGAGTTAAAGACAGCTAAGCACTACTAGAGCCATTGTATGGAAGAAATAATAAATTCTTTGGCCAACCTATACATAAATCTATGAGTCTGTTAGTACAGCTTATTCTATAATTACTACTTAATGAGTATATTATGTTTACTTCAATCACTGCTGCAAGCCCATTTCCTTGGACCAGCTTCACTTAACTTGCTATTGTCCTTGTGGAACATGTCTTTAATTTATTACCAGTCTGCCTCTCAAGTGTCTTTCTTTTGTGGAGCTGCCATTGTCCCAGCCAGGGGCTTTTTCCTCTTGTCCAAGATACCAAGTGTGGTCACCTTTTCTCTGAAAACGTCCCCCATGAGAGTCTCATTTTCATTCTGGCTTCCTCCGCCCTAATCTAGGTCTTCATAAATTCTTAAGCTCTTAACTACTTTTCCCTATCTGCCCCCCTTCAAAGCTGTTTTGTCACTGCAGAATTCTGTCTGCCACTGGCTTCCTACTCCAGAATTCTTCAACCTCACTTCTGAAGCTAGAACCAACATGCGTGCATTGCTGTTGCTCAGTACCAATGCTCTACTAAGAAGAGGTAGGCTCATTCTTCCTCGTTTTTACCACAGCTGTTCCCCCGTTGTTCTTGCTCTTTCATCCCTCTGTCCATCTTCCCCGCTCATGCCCATCTTTTTTAATATAACTTAGTGCCCAACTCCTCAGAAGCTTTCTCCCTGTGCTGCCCCATATTCCTTCATTTTTAGCACTTTTATGTAATACTGACTTTACATTTTTCCATATAGATACTATCAGTCCAAAGCTCCTTATCTCTAATTCTAAAATCCAACAACTGTGGAAAACTGGAAGCTATTTAATAACCTTGGCACAAAACTCGGGAAAAACCTCTTTGAGTGGGTATGAACTGTCTTTATTTATTTATCTTATCTAGTGTGACTGTTTATACATTCTGCTCCAGAAATATGAATCTGGTTATGGTGCAATTGGACAGGAAAGAAAATGAAGGGAACTTATCTACCCACACTTTTTGGAACTGCCAAGTTTCTCTAGTATTGTGCTTCTCAGACGGGGGTACCTGTGCCCATGAAAGTGTGCGGGGAACATAGGGAGTTCCAGTGTATACCTGCTTGATTGCCAGGAGGGTCAAATTTATTTGATGATTTGAGATAAAGTATGAAATATTAAAATATAGTAAGGTGCAAAATTTTCATGCATTTAAAGGATAAAAGATGAAATTTAGAGAAATGAGGGTACTGATCTTAAGTGGGAAGGAGTGTTCATCCTCCTTGGCTTGGGTGCTCAAGCACTGTTCTTACTCAGAACTCAAACAATTTGCATTTTTGTGTTTCTAACTGGCTGGACTCTGGGTTTTGTACTTGTAGACTTCTCTAGGACCACACAGGATGGCAAAAACTGCTGAGACTATGTGGAAGAAAGAATAACACTAGTGCCCGGTCAGACTGACTTTAACAAGCAAGGAAGATACACAAAAGTGAAGGCTAGGGTTACTTAGAAAAATCAGTTGTGTCCTAAGGAGGCTAAACTTCACAACACTGGCAAATTACTCAGGTTGGTTTCCAAAGTTGTGTCTTAGGTAACCCAAATACCTCTCATACTTTTTGTTTGGTTGGTTATTTTTTCTCTCCATTTTATTGATAAATAATTGGCATACATTCCTGTATAAGTTTAAGGCACATAGCACGGTAGATAACAGTAGGTTCTGCTAACTTCCAGCTTCACATAAAGATACAATAAAAAGAAAAGGAAGAACAAGGAGAAAAATTTTCCTTGTGATGAAAAATGTTAGGATTGAACTCTGTTAACTATATGTCATGTCATACAGCATTGTTAGCTATAGCCATCATGTCGAACATCATATCCCTGGTACTTTTTATCTTATAACTGTAGTTTGTACCTTTTTACCACATTCCTCCAATTGCCCCTACCCCCACCCTCCTCCTCTGCTAGCAAGTCTGATCTTTTTTTCTATCTGCTTGTTTATTTTTTCTTTTTTTTATATAATCTACATATAAGTGAGATCACACAATATTTGTTTTTCTCTGCCTGACTTATTTCACTTAGCATAATGCCTTCAGGGTCCATCCATGTTATTCAAATGATAGTATTTCCTTTTTTAAGTATATTTTATTGATTATGCTATTACAGTTGTCCCATTTTTTTCTCTGCTTTATTCCCCACCTGCCACACCCCCCTCCCACCAGATTTCCCTCCCCACTCTCAGTTCATGTCTGCAGGTTGTACATATAAGTTCCTTGACTTCTCCATTTCCTATACAATTCTTAACCTCCCCCTGTCTATTTTGTGCCTACCATTTATTCCATGTGCTTCTTATTTCCTGTACATTTTCCCCCATTTACCACCTCCCCCTCCCCCATGATAACCTTCCATGTGACCTCCATTTCTGTGATTCGGTTACTATTCTAGTTGTTTGGTTAGGGTTTGTTTTTTTGGGTTTTTTTTTTTTGGTTCAGTTGCTGATAGTTATGAGTTGTTGTCATTTTATTATTCATATTTTTGATCATCTTCTTTGTCTTAGATAGGCCCCTTAACATTCCATATAATAAGGACTCAGTGATGATGAACTCCTTGAACTTGACCTTATCTGGGAAGCACTTTATCTGCCCTTCCATTCTAAATGATAACTTGGCTGGATAGAGTAATCTTGGATGTAGGTCCTTGCCTTTCATGACTTGGAATACTACTCTCCAGCCCCTTCTTGCCTACAAGGTTTCTTTTGAGATGTCAGCTGATAGCCTAATGGGAACTCCTTTGTAGGTAACTGTCTCCTTTTCTCTGGCTGCTTCTAGGATTCTCTCCTTCTCTTTTGTCTTGGCTAATGTAATTATGATGTGCCTTGGTGTGTTCCTCCTTGTGTCCAACTTGTTTGGGACTCTCTGAGCTTCCTGGACTTCCTGGAAGTCTATTTCTTTTGCCAGATTGGGGAAGTTCTCCTTTATTATTTGTTCAAATAACTTTTCCACTTGTTGCTCTTCCTCTTCCCCTTCTGGTACCCCTGTAATTCGGATGTTGGAACATTTAAAGATGTCCTGGAGACTCCTAAGCCTCTCCTCATTTTTATTTGAATTTTTGTTTTTTCATTCTTTTCTGTTTGATTGTTTCTTTCTTCCTTCTGGTCCACTCCATTGATTTGAGTCCCAGTTTTCTTCCCATCACTATTGGTTCCCTGTATATTTTCCTTTATTTCACTTTTCATAACCTTCACTTTTTCCTCTACTTTGTGACCGTACTCAACCACTTCTGTGAGCATCCTGATTACTAGTGTTTTGAACTCTGCATCTGATAGGGTGGCTATCTCTTCCTTGCTTAATTGTATTTTTGGAGTCTTGATCTGTTCTTTCATTTGGGCCATATTTGTCTTGGTACACCTGTTATGTTGTAAGGGGCAGAGCCTTAGGTATTTGCCAGGGTGGGGCAACCTACCTCACTGCGTTGTGGTCCTGTATGTGGGGGATGGGTCAGAGAGGGAACAGTGCTGCTTGCTCAGCTCTCAGCCAGCTTTCAGTCACTTCCTCCACTGCCCACAAGCAAATTGGGTCCTTTTTGTGCTGATTCCCAAGTGGGTGGGTTTGTGTAAGTTCTAGGACCCTGTGGGTCTCTCCAATGAACTCTTCTCTGAGGCTGGGAGTTTCTCGCACCACCACAACCACTACAGATTTTTACAACCGGAGATTTTGAGGCCTTCTTTTTCCATCTTGGAACCCTGGGTTTGGTAGTCTGTCTTGCTTCCCAATTGTTCCTCCCAGTTTATCCGCATGCAAATGTGAGACCACCTGGTCTTCCAGCCAATGCCTTGTGCATGTCCTCTCTACCCTGGCTGCTAACCCCCACCCCTCCTACCAGTGTGAATGAATGTTTATTTTTTAACTCCTTGGTTGTCACATTTCTATACAGTTTGATTTTCTGGCAGCTCTGGTTTTGTTTTCAAAATTGTTGTTGTCCTTCTTTTGGTTGTGCAAGGAGGTATAGTGAGTCTATCTATGCCTCCATCTTAGCTAAAAGCACCTTTACTTGTTTCTTTAATGTCTGAATAATCCACTATATATGAGGTCTGTCCAGAACGTATCCAGCCATGTAATATGAAAAATAGAGACATTTATTGAAGAAGATAGAAAATACAAGCAATAGTGAAAATAGGACAATGACACCTCAGTCCCCTTCAAAGCAGGCACCTTGGTACCTCACAAAATTCTCCCAATCACCATCAGCTGCTCTGCCTTATTTTCCTGAACCTCATCGATTGTCTGAACTCTCTTCCCTTTCAAAGGTGATTTTAGTTCTGGAAAAGCCAAAAGTCAGAGGGCATCAAATCTGGCCTGTATAGGGGCTGAGTCACCTGAGTGATTTGGTGTTTTGCCAGAAAACTCTGCATGAGATAGATGCATGAGTGCACGCTTTGTCATGATGAAGGCCCATAGCTTCGGCCTTTTGAATCATCCAAATAGTTTCCATGGAGGAATGTTCAAGCTTAATGCAAAATTTGATGCAGGTTCATTGCTCTACTTGCCCAGTCATTTTGAATGTGACAGCCATACAGTACACATGCTCACTCAGCAGCATCTACTGACCCCACCAACTAGTACAATGAAGTCATCATTGTTCATGCATGCACATTCCAGTCCACTGTCTTTGGCTGCCACGTTACATTGATGTCATGCAAACTCTTCTCATGTTTTTCAGACAGACCTTGTTATATATGTGTACTATATATATATGTCACAGATTCTTTATCTACCTGTAAGTGGGCGCTTAGGTTGTTTCCATGTCTTGGGTATTGCAAATAATGTTGCTGTGAACATGGGGGTACTTCTAGCTGGTTATTTTTATCCTTACCCAAGGGTATGCTTACTGATTTTAGAGAGAGGGAATGGAGGGAGAGAGAGGGAAAGAAACATCAATGTGAGAGAGAAACATCCTTAGGTTGTCTCTCATACGTGTCCCCCACGGGGACAGAACCTGCCATCTAGGAATGTGCCCTGACTTGGAATCGAACCTGTGACCTTTTGCTATACTGGACAATGCTCCAACCAACTGAGTTATACCGACCAGGGCAGCAGCTATCTTTCAGAGTTATTCTCATTTCCTTTGGATATAGTCCCAAAATGGAATTGCTAGATCATTTGGTAGTTCTGTTTTTAATTTTTTGAGTATCCTCTTATCCATAGTGGCTGTACCAATAATACAGTCCCATGAACAATGCACAAGGGTTCCCTTTTCTCCACATTCACTCTAGCATTTGTTATCTCTTGTATTTGATGATGGTCATTCTAATAGGCTTGAGGTAGTATCTCATTGCAGTTTTAATTTGCATTTCCCTAATGACTAGTGATGTTGAACATTTTTTCATGTACCTGTTGGCCTTTCATTTATTTTCTTTGGAGAAATATCTATTCAGGGTCATTACTTATTGGTCCTTTTGCTCTTGAGTTGTATGAGTTCTTTATATATTTTGGATATTAACCCCTTATAAGATATGGTGTGAAAATATCCTTTCCCATTCTATAGGTTATTTTTTACTTTGATGATGGTTTCTTTTGCTGTGCAGAAGTTTCATATAGTTCCACTTGTTTATTTTTTTGCTTGTGCTTTAGGTCTCATAGCCAAAATATCATTGCAAAGACCTATGTCAGGGATCTTTATTATTACATTTTCTTATAGGAGTTTTATGGTTTTAGTCTTACATTTAAGTATTTAATTCATTTTGAGTTCATTTTTGTGATTGGTATAAGATATGTGTCCAGTTTTATTCTTTTACATGTGAATATCCAATTATCCCAGCACCATTTGTTGAAAAAAATGTCTTTTCTTCATTGAGTATCCTTGGCTCCCTTGTCAAATAATAATTGAATGTATATGCTGGGGTTTATTTCTGGGCTCTCAATTCTGTTCCATTGGTTTATTTTTCTCTTTTTATTCTAGTACCATACTGTTTTGATGACTTTGGCTTTCTAGTATATATTGAAATCAGGAAGTGTGGTGCCTCCAGCTTTGTTCTTCTTTCTTGGGATTTTTTATTTTTTGGCTATTTGCAGTCTTCTGTGCATCCATATAAATTTTAGGAGAGTTTTTTTCTATCTCTGTAAAAAATACCAGTGGAATCTTGATAGGGATTGCATTTGAATATATAGACCTCTTTTGGAAGTATTGGTATTTTAACAGTATTAATTATTCCAATCCATGAACATAGGATACCTTTCTATTTGTATCTTCTTCAGTTTCTTTCAGTAGTTTTCAGCGGAGTTCTTTCACCTCCTTAAATTCATGCTAAAAGTATTTTATTGTATTTGATGCTAATGTAAATGGATTGATTCCATCATTTCTTTTTCACAAAATTCATTGTTATTGTATAAAAACACTACTGATTTTTGCATGGTAATTTTGTATTATGCAGCTTTCCTGAATTCATTGATTACATCTAACCATTTTTTGGTTGAGTCTTTAGGATTTTCTCTATATAAAACTATGTTTTCTGCAAATAGAGACACTTTTACTTCCTTTTTTGTTTTAATTAAGCATTATTATAATTGTTTATTTTTAACATGTTGTGTGCTGTTTTGTGGTGTTCTATTTTGTTTTTTAGTAGGTAATAAATAATGGCGGTAGCTACAGGAGATCCTGGACTCTACAAATTGCAGTTTGCCCCCTTCAGCAGTGCCTTGGATGTTGGATTTTGGCATGAGTTGACCCAGAAGAAGCTGAATGAGTATCGGCTGGATGAAGCTCCCAAGGACATTAAGGGTTATTACTACAATGGTAGGCAATACTAAACTCCATTTTCAGTCATCTTCTATTATCTTCTGTGCCCTCCAGTATAGGGTCAGCTTTCCTTTAACAAGAGACACCTTGTCTTTTATAATGAATGGTCTTCACTAATTTCTATTTTACTTCCTAACTTTTGACCCAAATTTATTTTCACTTCTTTTTCCCTGTTGTGGAGAAAAGAAGGGGAAATATAAAACCCTAGTTATTAATCCAAAGAATTAATACTGATTTACTTAGTATTTCTGGGGGAGAATATTGGATATATATTTTTTCCAATGAATTTTTTTATATATTCTTGGCAAAATTTCTTAAATTCACAAAAGCTCTGTCACTTTATGCTAAGCCCCTGTTTAGTTTGGGTAACCAGAAATTGGGTGGGGCACTTTGGGCTCAACAAAGAGAACAAAATTACTCCCAAGTGTTTTCATTATGAATGCTGCTATTAATGACTTCTGACTGAAAATATGGTAATGCTTCTGTGCAGGTGATTCTGCTGGGCTGCCAGCTCGCTTAACATTGGAGTTCAGTGCTTTTGACATGTGAGTATTTTTTGCCCAAAATCTATAGTGAAGCACACTGCTTTTTTCAAGGAATGAGCATTCTTAACCTCCCTCATAGATACATCACAAGGAAACTGGGGATACTCTTGGTGAGCAGGGTCAGCTCCTCATGATTATTTTTACCTCTCATAACAAAGAGACAAGTGCTAGATACTTAAGATTCTCTGATTTGTTTTTTTCAGCAGGTAATATCAGAGCCTATTTGGTGTCAAGTGCCATGTAGATTGATTGAGGCTTAGATAACAGCTCTCCTGATTTTGATTATAGTAAATATTTTATGATTCTTTATTAGTACCTCTTGACTTATTCCTTTAGTTACTTATCCATATGCATCAGTGAATGTTTATTAGGCTACTTCTATATAGAAACTACTGCTACAAGGCATTATAGGGATATGCATAGAAATACGGCATATGCCCTCAAAGAGTTTTTTGTTTAGTTGAAGGTGATGGGGAGTGGCTGGAGAGAAGAAGGGCATTTATTGACTTAATTAGCTAGGCATTTTCACATACATAATCTTTTAAGACCTGTCAGGTGTAATTTCTCTCTCAGATGAGGGAACCATGTGTCAAAAGGTAAAATGGCTTGCTTAAGATCACATGTAGCCTGATTTAGGAAGCATGCATAAAGTTAAAATGTATTTCTGAGGTTGCAGTCTGAGTAGCTAGGGGCATTTGGTTATCATCTACAGAAATAGAGAAACCAAGAAAGGGGCTAAAATTTAAGGCAGAGGTAAGTTTTGTTTAGAACATGTTGAGTTTGAGATGACAGCATCCAGTAGAAGTGTCCAGAGGCATTGGAGTCAAGCAGGGTGGGTAAGACCAGATTTGGGAGTCTTCCTTAAAGAAAAGTTCATGAGGCTGTAAGAGAGGAAGAGACTCTAGTATAAAAGAACCAAGAGCCAGAGCGGTGTACATACCTGATTTAAGGAGGGCAAGAAGATGCAGATCTAGCAAAGGAGATGGGAGTTGTCAGAGAGGAGGAAGAACCAGAAAAGAGTTACAGAAATCAAAGAAGGAAATGTTTTCAGGACGGAAAGAGATGGTCTACAATGTCAGAAACAGAAAGGTCAGAGTTGAATGCAAGGGTCATTGGATTTGCCAATTAGGTCTTCTGTGGTCCTTGAAAACTCAGTTTTTCAAGCTGAATTCTATGGAGCAGGATCCTTGTTGGGGGGCCTATAAAACAATTGAGAGTTGAAGACTCAGAAGCTTCAGTGAGAGCAACATTTTCTGCTTTCTTGTACCTTAGCACTGCCAAGTTGAGGGATTTGGGGAAGGCATAGAGGTTTTTCTTTGCAAGGACTGCTTGGTGTTTGAAAATAGCAGTAATCAAGGTTGGACTATTTCAAATAAAGTATCCCTAGGATTGTTTTTTTTATTTCTCCAGAAGTCAACACATTTTATTCCTTTATCTGAACCAAATTGCAAAATTAAATTTCCTAACATAGATGCAAAACAATGTTAGCCTCTGTGTCTTTAAAAGGTAAAGTGTTGTTAGTTCATAAGAAATTCCTGCAATTATTTGTCAAAACAAATTAAATCCTAGTAATCCCCCCCTTGTTTTGGTAAAGATGAACTTAATTTTGGAGCAATTGCAAGATAATGAGGGAAATATAGACAGTGTACAAGCAATAAATTATCTGAAGATGGTAAAGTGGGGAAAATCATCAGTATAGTTTTCATGTAATCTGGAGAGTCTAACATTCATTATAGCCTTGTTCCTCTCTTTATTCCGATTCTCAACTGGAGGTTATTTTTAAAAGATATTAATAGTTTTGTTCTTTGGCCAGTAACAATAACAGAAAGTGCTACAGCTAGTTGAGATCTTAACGGTGCAGGAGGCTGTGCTGGGGAGCGTTTTATAAGCATCACTATATTTGATCTTCATCATGTTCCGATTAACTGGGTGTCATTATCTATTTCAAAGTGTTGAATCTGAGACACAGAGAGATAAAACAATCCATGCAAAGGTGAACTGTGTGAAACCAGGGTTTGAGCTCAGGTTTGCCTGGCTCTAAAACCAGAGTGAATCTGTGATGATCTTAGAGTTTAATTCCCAGACACTAATCTGGATTCCCTCATTAAAAAAAAAAATAATAAATAATAGTTTTGTTCTTTGGAACAAAGGACACAGAGGTTAGGCTTGACCTTACTACAAAATTCAAGCATCTTAAACTTTAGTGATCTAGAAATTTTAGTTGAAGGAGGTAAGAAAATCTGTGATCCTACAGCTATGACTTTCACACAAATTGCTTGGTTTTTCTAGTCATATTTTTTATAAAGATTTTATGTATTTATTTTTAGAGAGAAGGAAAAGAAGGGAGAAAGAAAGGGAGAGAAACACCAATGTATGGTTGCCTCTCACACACTCCCTACTAGGGACCTGGCCCATAACCCAGTCATGTTCTCTGACTGGGAATCAAACTGGTGACCCTTTGGTTTGCAGGCCAGCACTCAATCCACTGAGCCACACCAGCCAGGGTTCTAGTCATATTTTTTCATTTAGCTACTGAATACTTACAATATGTGAGGCTCCCCGGTAGGCACTGGGGAAGATGAGCAAGAATAATATGTGGTCCCTAGTGTTATGAAAATGGCCCTGGATTTGAAGTTTGAAGATGTAGTATCTATCTATAGCTGATTAACCAAGTTACCTAATAAGTCCTTTTAGTTTTTAGCTTCAGTTTCCTCATCTCCAGCTCTCAGCTTTTAATGTTCCTTCTAGTTTTAAGTTTGTGATTTTGTGAGTCCCTCTTTTTTAGGATGGTTGGTGCTATAATCTGAATGTTTGTGTATCCTAAAATTTATAGGTTGAAAAACCCTATGCCCAAGGTTATAGCTTTGGGTGGTGGGGCTGTTGGGAGGTGATTAGATCACGAAGGCAGAACTCTCACAAATGGGATTAGTGCCCTTATAAAAGAGGCCCCAGAGGGCTAGCTCCCTCCTTCCGCCCTGTGAAGACAAAGTGAGAGGTGGGCAGTCTTTGACTGGAAGAGGGTCTTCACCAGTACCCAGCCGTGCTGGCACTTTGACCTTGGACTTTCAGCCTCCACAGCCATGAGAAATATAATTCTGTTTTTTAAAAGCCATCCATTCTGAGGCATTTCGTCCAGGCTGAGGTAGCAGCCTGAACAAACTAAGTTCAGAAGTTTATTATTATTATACTTTATTTTTATTACTGTACCTCCACACAGGTTTGTAGGAAAATTTTCCTTATGAATTTACTCATGAAACCCTGACTGCTTCTTATGTGAAGGATGTGGAGGTATTAGGAATACAAATACTTATGAAACATGAAGCTCTGGAGGGGGTCTGGATAGAGTAGAAGACAAATATTTGCATTATAATGCACTCTGTGCTGTAATAAATATGGATGAGTGATAGCTATTTCAGAAATATTTATTAACAGTTTCCTCTGTGTCTTGATGGTACAACAGAATGTACTAGGCACTGGGCATACAGAGAGGAATACGGCAGAGTTGAACAGCTACCAGTTTTAGTTCTCACTTATAGATGCCATGAATATCTCGGCTTTGCATGGCACCAGATAAATTCCTTTTACTCTGAGTCCCTGGAAGCCTTGTGGATCTCTGCCAGAAGGTAGCAAAATAGGATCCTGTTCTCTGCGTTGTACTAGGTGAATGATAAGTCAAGTACTAGTTTAGCAGGTACCAACTATGTTAGGGTAAGGTGTACTGCTGAACTAGACCTCAAAATGTAATGGCCCAGAGAGAAAGAAGTTCATTTCTTGTCCACTTCATAGTCCAGGGCAGTGGTCCAGTCTTCTATCCTCTTATGGCTCAGTCATCCTGAGGGGGTGCTTGCCTTTATGTGCTGCTTAAGACTGAATTGTCACTTTCAGGTAAAAACAGATAGAAAGGGAAAGAGAGCAGGGTGAAAACAAGTGGAAGAAACATACCCAGTCTCTTAAAGGCTCTGCCTGGGTAGGGACATGTGTCACTCCACTCATTCTGCTGGAGAGAGCGCAATGTCTCAACTACCATATTTTGCCATGTATAATGCATACGCATGGTTTTGTGCACATTATACATGGGATTATTATATCCATGGCATGTAACCATTAGACACATGTATAATGTGCATCCTTATTTTTCCCTCAAAAATTTGGGCAAAAAAAGTGTGCATTATACACAACAAAATACGGTATCTTGCAAGGAAGCCTGGGAAATGTGGTACCCAGTTACCAGCATCTTGTATGTATTCTGTTACTGTGTGCAAAGAGGAGAATAGATTTTGGTGGCCAATTTCTGTATAAATGTGAAGCTGGTTTTAAAAAAAGTGTTTTTCTTTCCCTGGGCCTCTTTCCCTTGCGGAACATTTATCTTTTTTAGTCATAAGAAATATTTTTATTTTCTAAGCCTCAAGTTGGATTCAGTTAGAGAAAAGGAAGACCTGCCACTTGCCCTCAAATAACTTAAAAAGTAGCCAAGGAAATAAGACTCATATACAAATTATCTGTGTGGGGCAGAGGCTGTCTCTTATTCTCTGGTATCTCACTAGTATCTAACACAGATCTGACATGTGCTAGTTACACAAATGATTGTTTTATTTAATTACAAGCAGTATAAGTGTGTGGCTGAAAAATGGGATATGGTGTGGTTGATAGAAAGATACCAATGGACTCTGTTGGAAGATGTTATAATCAGGAACTCAGATTATTGTGGAAAGCAGCAGATAATGCAGCATGCTCCCAGATTATGTATGACTTCCCCGGTTCCCAGAGTTCCCTGTGGCCATGCAAAGCTGTGGAGTAAGATTCCGGCAGGCGTGGAAAGTAACCTCTCCCCTTCCAGGGTATTCATTCTGTCCTGGCCACCTTCACTGCCTGTCTGTTCCAGAGGCTCTGACCATATGGCTGCCTTTGGCCAAATGCAAATAACAGGTGTAAAACAGTTTTAGTAGTTCCCTGAGTAATCACTGGGAGACCAATTGGCTAATCACTGGGGTGAAGGCCAATTTTCAGAGATAACAGGCCTGGGCTCAGGCCTTTATGACATCCATTCTTTACCAGGTTAATACATACATCATTGTGAGGTCACTGTTGGCTTTGGGAAGATTTTTAATTATGACTTTTTAAACAGCTTTATTGAGATACAATTTGTATACCATAAAATTCACCTTTTAAAAATGTACAACTCATTAGTTTTCGGTACATTCACAAGGTTGTACAACCACCACCACTATCTAATTCCAAAACACTTTTGTCACCTTCGAAAAGAAACCCTGTACCCTTTAGCAGTCACTTTCCTTCCTCCTTTCTCTCTCCCCTTGACCCTAGAAAACCACGAGTCTACTTTCTGTCTCTATAGATTTGCCTTTTCTGGACACTTCATGTAAGCGGGATTGTAGGAAACTAAACTAGTATGTGTTCAAGACTAGAATTTGAACTAAATGCTCTTGTTTCCAAGTCAAGAGCTTTTTCCTGTTTTCACCTGAGCCGCCACTTTGTGGAACAAGTAGAACTTGTAACTTGAGAAACTGGTAGAATGGCTTTGCCTCCCGTTATCACTTTTTCCCTCTTTTTTTCTTCCTTTTTTATTGATTATACTGTTATAGTTGTCACAAGTTTTCCCCCTTTGCCTCCCCTCCAACGAGCATCCCCAACTCCCTCCGGCAATCACCTCTCCTTTGATCATGTCCATGGGTCATGAATATAATTCTTTGGCAACTCTCTCATACTGTTTTTAATATCCTCCTGCTTGTTCTGCAACTACCAGTTTGTACTTCTAAACCCCTTAACCCTTTCCCTCATTCTCCCAGACCTCCCTCCTGACTCTCCACTATCCCAGTGTTCTCCATATCTGTGATTCTGTTTCTGTTATGCTTGTTTGCTTAGTTTTTTAGATTCAATTATTGATAGTTCTGTATTTATTGCCATTTACTGTTCATAGTTTTGATCTTCTTTTTATTAAATAAGTTCTTTTAACATTTCATATAATAATGGTTTGGTGATGATGAACTCCTTAAGCTTTAGCTTGTCTGGGAAGCACTTTATTTGCCCTTCAATGTGAATGATAGCTTTGCTGGATAGAGTAATGTAGGTTGCAGGCTCCTGTTTTTCATCATTTTGAATTCTTCTTGCCAGTCTCTTCTAGCCTCCAAAGTTTCTAGCCTCCAAAGTTTCTTTTGAGAAATCAGCTGACAGTCTTATGAGAACTCCTTTATAGGTAATTATCTGTTTTTTCTCTTGCTGCTTTTAAGATTCTCTCTTTATCTTTAACCTTTGGCATTTTGATTATGGTGTGTCTTGGTGTGGTCCTCTTTGCATCTATCTTGTTTGGGACTCTGTGCTTCCTGGACTTGTATGTCTATTTCTTCTTTCATTATTTTTTTCAAATAGATTTCCAATTTCTTGCTCTTCCTCTTCTCCTTCTGGCACCGCTATGATGCAAATGTTGGAATGTTTGAAATTATTCCAGTGGCTGCTGACACTATCCTCATTTTTTTTGGATTCTTTTCTCTTCTTGTTGTTCTGATTGTTTGATTTTTTTTCTTCCTTATGTTCTAAATCATTGATTTGATTTTTGGCTTCATCCACTCTACTGTTGAATCCCTATAAATTTTCTTTATTTCAATTGGTGTCTCTTTCATTTCTGATTGTATCATCTTTATGTTGTTGAAGTACCCACTGAGTTCTTTGACCATCTCTATAACCATTGTTTTGAACTCTGCATCCGATAGATTGTTTATCTCCATTTTCTTTCTTTCTTTTTCTGGAATTTTAGTCTTTTTTTTGTTTGGGCCAAGTTTCTTTGTCTCCTCATTTTGGCAGCCTCCCTGTGTTTGTTTCTATGTACTAGGTAGAGCTGCTATGACTCTCTGTCTTGGTAACATGGCCTCAAATAGTGGTTGTCCTGTAGGGTCCAGTGGCACAGACTCCCGTATCTCCCAAGCTGGGTACTCAAGGTGTGCCCTTTGTGTGGGCTGAGTATACCCTCTTCTTATAGTTGAACCTTGTTTGCTGTTGGCAGGTCAATGGGGGGATTTACCCAGGCCAGTCAGCTGCAAGGACTGGCTGTGACCCCTGCCTGGCCAGAAACCCCCTCCCTCCATGGCTTGTGGAGGTGGTTGGATGATGCCCCAACATGGTTTGTAGCCATCCACTGGGTTTCCTGGGTGGTGCAGGAACTCCAACTATATTCTGTCTGAGGCCCCTTGTGTAAGCTTTAAAACAATCTGCAGATGGCTGCTGCTAGTGTGGGGCCTGGGGCACTCAGTGAGAGATACGGGGCTGGGCTCAGCTGTTGTTTGTTTGAGCTGATTTAGGAAGGTCTGAGACCTGTGCCTAGCCCAGCCCAGCCCTTCATATGGAAAAGCCACTGTTACCAGCTTGGGTAGGCCTATAAGTTGGATGGAGCAGACCCTTAGGTAATCATCAGAGAGGGGCTTACTGTGTGACCCAGGTGGATCGAGATTCAGATATGGTGCCACAACACTGTGGCTCTGTGTGGGGGAGGGCTCAGAAAAGGTACAATGTCTGCTGTCTGTGGTTCTTTCTGGGAGGAAGGTATCCCCCAGCTCTCATCCTGATGCTGGATACTTCACGTCCTCCCCATATGCCACTGGTGCCCTTCTGGGTGCTGCCCCAGTGCTGGAACCCAGAGGGAGTGAATCCAAGTCCTTGTGTAGTGTAAGGCCCTTTAAGAGGAGAGGCCTAGGATTCCACAGTGTCTTCCATTGACCCAACCCCACTGTTTTTTACTGCTAGAAGTTATGGGGACTTTTCTTTCTGGTACTGGAACCCTGGGCTGCGTGGTGTGGTGTGGGGCTGGGATCACTTGCTCTTGAGATATCCCTCCTCTTTATGTCCACCACACTTGGGATTGGGACCAGCTTGTTGTTCAATGTCTCAGCATCTCTGCATCTCCACCCTTCCATTCCTCCCACCTGTCTAGATTAACATGCTTTCTTAATTTCTTAGTTGTTGCCATGCAGCTCAATTTTCTGCTAGTTCTGAGTGATATTTGTTCTCTAGTTTAACTGTAATCTTGCAGTGGGTGTGAGTGGAGGCGAGCCACATTTACCTGTACCTCCATCTTGACCAGAACTCCCCCCATTATGACTTTTTAAATTTGTTTCCCTGGTCACTTTTCCCAGTGGTTCTTTAATCATGAAAAATGCTTCTCCTTTGAAACTTCCTCTTGTCCTCACGAGTGCTGATGTGTCAGTTGCTTGAATTTTCATGATTGGTTTCTTCCACTCCCAGAGCAGGGCTTTGGCATGGCTTTCACACATCCAGGCCTCTGGACATTGAGGAATGAGGGTAGTTTTCTCCTCTTGTGCTTGTGTCTAAGTTAGATCTTAGCCTCCTTCCTTTTGTTTCAGCATCCTGTTGCAGCAGTCATTTCATAAAGCTGTCTGAACGTAGAAAGCCTAGTCTACCAACTGCTCCACTTCCTTCTTCTGCCCTCTAGGCTTAATTGCACCTTTTTGTAATAACATTTTCTCATCAAGATTATCTTTGATGACCTTGCTTCACTTAGATGAAAATATTCTCATGTGGCTGCTATTGACTATTAGCATGTGTAACCACTGAAACATAGTTAATCATTTTAGAGAAGAGACCAGATTTCTCCACATCTGAGTTTGTGTTCAGAATCAATTCTTCTTTCCTTCTCCTGACTTGGATTACTCTGAAGCCTCTGAGGCCTCCCAGGGCATTGCACAGTACACGTTCGGCGTAATAGATTGGCAGGTAACACAGGTGTAACACATTTTGTCTCTGTGACTCAGACACCCCCCGGGGTTTGCTGAGCAGCTCTGTGCAGAGCCTGTTTGGGCTGGGCTCAGTTGTGGGACAAGTTCGCTGTCCTCAAGGAGCTTACTGTTCTCTGACTGGGTGGATATGAATGTCTGTCCTGAAAACACTCTAAAATGTTATGTTCAGTTTTATGTATAAACCATTATCAGAGACAATGGGAGATGGCTTCCTGGAAAGAAAGGTTCAGAATAGGGACCTGAAGCCTGGCGAGGAGGGAGTAGCACACCACTTTGGAGTTAACTAATTCTGACTTTAGATTCCAGCTCTGCTTACTCTTATATGACCTTAGGCAAGTGAGTTAAACCTTTAAATGGGAGAACACGCTGTTAGGAGAACTCAAACCTTGTATAGTTCTTGGCAAAGTAGAAGTTTAATAAATAATGTTTCCCTTTCAGGTTAAAGATGAGAAAGAAGAAAAAAATAGAGAAAAAACTTATATTTGGGAGGCAGTGGAAGAGCAACATGCTGAGAGGTTAGGGTAGGGGACTCTAAAGGCTTTTGGAAGGTGTAGTGTCTGTTTTTATTTTTTAAGCAATGTTGTTTATCTTTTTCCAGAAAAAAATGTGCACTGGATCTTCTATTTGTCCCTAAAGACCACTGACTCTGACTGTCACTGTTGAGCTGGTTTGTCTGTCACTCTTTGGCTGTCTGGGTCCCAGCTGTGCCTGTCTAATCATGTTTCTCTCATATCCAGGAGTGCTCCTACCCCAGCTCATTGCTGTCCTGCTGTTGGAACACTACATAACACCAATACACTTGAGGCTTTCAAGGCTGCAGATAAGAAGCTACTTTTGGAACAAGCAGCAAATGAGGTTAGCTGGGAAAGCATAATGTATTCATTGTATTTTCCATGGCCCCACAGGCATGGTGTTCCTGATCAGGTACAGACATCTGTGTGTCATAGAAACTAGTATATAGTTGGTACTCAAGTTGGCTTCTGGTTGGTGGGCAGGTCAGGGAGAAGACACTGAGACACTCACCTGGGTTTAGGCCAGAATATGGGGCAGTATATGAAAAGCTTTGTTGCTGGTCTCCAATTAAAACATTTTGAAACAGCTTGACCTCTGTCTAAGAGTTCTGTTTCTATGTCTGAATGTGTTTGGGTCTCTGTTCTTTGTGCCCTTGGAAGAGGCTTTCCAATCCCAAGCACTGTAGTCTTGTCAGAGATGATTGTGTAGTCTCTCTAGTATATTCAGGGCTAAATCTAAACTCTTCTGCCTGATTTACAAGGCCCCTCATAGCCTGGCCTCTGTGGCCCTTATGTCCTGTCGCTCTTGCCCTCACCTTCTCTGACCAGGTCACCGTAAATCACTTCTTACTCCTTTCTTCATCTACTTTTTTTCTCCCTCTTTCCTCTGGGCACGTTGTTCTCTCTGTGTGGAATGTCTTTCCCTTACTTCTTCACATCTGAGTTAGTGTGAGAACTTGAAATAGGGGGAAAATTTATTCTAATACCCTCTAACCCACTTAATCAAGTGGACTTCACACTTGTCTTAAAAAAAGCAGAAGAGTCTTATTTATGTGGGTGCCATGATCAGAGAAGGAAGTTTCCTACCTTTGGTCTTGAAGAAGGAGTCCCTTAATGTCCCTCATGATGGATAGAGCACATGACTCCAGTGATGACGGTTGTTTTTCTTGGCCTGCAGCTTAACTGCTTCTGGGCTCCTGCTTTGGCTGCACATTTAAAAGGACATCTCTGGAGTTGGGTCAGGTCTTAACCTGTCATGGAAAAAGCAGTTTTCCCCCCACAGGAATCCTCACTCCTTGCCCAGGGCTCAGCTTACCTGAAGCGAGGGCCTCCCTTCTTCAGTGGTCTAGATCTTCCACAGTTATTATTTCAATAGCAGGAACTTCTCTTTGCTTATTTCCTTCTTCCACCTATTTGTGAGGATTGGTTCTTATTGGCACAGTAGGAACCATTTGTTTGTCTTGCTTAGTGGCACAATGTTTAGCAATTAATCTTAGCTACTAAACATTTTATGACCAGCAGCTGCTGATCCGCACCAGCTTCTGCTTCTAGTCACAGTACTTGCTGCATATTCATAAATTGAAAGTTCATTCTCTTTCCTTCATCTCTCAGTATGAGATAATCCCAAATAAGACTTTAAGAAATCCCTTCTATATAGTTCCAGTTACTGCTTCCCAGAAGCCCTCCCTGACTCTTTTCTTTCCCATCTCCCAGCCCAGTTTGGTGTTCTCCCAGAACTTTTACATCTTTCTGTGGTAGCACGTCCTACTTGGTGGTGTGCTTGGCCATTTATTCTTGTATTTCTCACTAGACTATAGGCTTCTTGAGGGTAGGGAGTGTGGGGTGTTTTTTTTTGTTTGTTTTTTGTTTTTTGTAACCTTCCTATGCCTGGTATGCACTAGGAAACAAGTAAATGTTTGTTGAAGGAAAAAAACAAAGGCATGCTAATGGTCTAATTGCCTCCCCTGATGCTGAGTCCCACTGAGAGGAGGCCTCTGGGTTCTCTCATTTTCCTCAGCTAGGTAGGAGAGTGTGGCTGGTGCAGAGGAGTGGGAAGTGGGCAGAATGAGATAATGACCCACTTCATTGCCTGGGATGAGTGGTGCCTGGCCTGTGGGAAAGAAGGGTTTGGTGCTGTACAACTTTGGGCCTTGCTCGAGTGTGAGAAGCTCAGAGATCCCTGATAACCGACCTTGACATTTTCTTTTCTTCTGACAGATATGGGAATCCATAAAATCAGGCGCTGCTCTTGAAAACCCCATCCTCCTCAACAAATTCCTCCTTTTGACATTTGCAGTAAGTAAATAGACTCTGTGTCACACTTAGATTGCTCAAATGTCCCGGGCAAGCCCAGAGTGCCAATAGAACAGTCTGCTCTCTCCTCCTTGAAGCTTTTACCTTGTGTCATTCAAGTCATGGCTATTAAATAAGCATTCATTTCAAGAGTAGCGCAATAGCATTGGCCCTTATTACCAATGCAAAATTAATTTATTCCTACTGATCATACTGGTGTAGTCATAGTTCTGTTAATAATTGCATGGTTTATATAGCACACTCATCAAACTCCTGTCATTCAGGACACAAAAGAGTCTGATTCAGGGAGTAGGAGTTTGGTGTTGCTAATGACTTTGTTAAATACAGTCCGTCAACATAAGGAAAAGGTGGTACCTCAGGGACCCCGGCCATTCCCAAGCAGCTCTGCACTAGAGGAGATGGCACTACATTGCTTGTCCACAATATTGCATTGTTTATTTGAAGAATGAAAATGTTTAAAATAAGTGAGATCTAATTATAATGAATATTGAGGATAGCTTTGAAGAGGAAAAGAAATCACATTAAGGTAACATCTGCTGCCTAGGAAACTAAGGGAAAGAAACTGGTCTCAGTGAGGGTAAGGATGGGGTAAGTGCTAAGGGCTGATTATAGAGATACCAGCTACACGTACACACACAGATATGTGTATTATACATATATATGCACAGATATACCTTGGAAATATTGCAGGTTTGCTTCTACAATAAACGAGTCATAATCTTTTTGCTGGTAGAGGGTCTTGCCTTCAATTTGTAAAAATGCAATATCTATGAAGCACAATAAAGCAAAGTTCAATAAAATGTATGTTTTATATGTATGCATATCTATATATTGACATATAAAACTAATTCTTCCTCTCTAATGAAGCATGACTATAAAATATTCTATCAAGTGTATATTCTAAGACTCCTATATGACTAGATTGTTTCCAATACTGTTGAAAAAATTGCTGCAGTGAATAACACTAGCCATACTAATTTTTCCCCTGTTCATCTTATTCCTTTAGAATAAGGTCTTTGGAGGGGATATATAAACATATTGATATTAGTATATACTTATTGTGTGTTATTTCACTATAGCTTCATCAGCTTTGGGTGTTAATTCTCTTTCTCATATTTTTCTTTTGTTTTTATTTATTTACTTATTTATTTACTTTTACCATGTTATAAGTCTTGCTTTTCTCCCTCCCCCACAAATGAATCTTCCATTTCTTCTGAAAGCATCCTCTCTGATTTACTAAGGGAATGATAAAAATCCAACCACAGGCTGGTTATCTAAAAGGAGCACAGTTCTAACAGGATAGAAAATAGACATGGAGGTAGATATATACACATGCTGCTTCATGTGTAATACTGGAGGGACAGAAAATTTTAAAATTCTTCATGGGATTACTAGGTGCAATTTGGCATTGATAATTTGCCTGTAAACTGAGTAATTTTGTAGGTTTGCTACTGGAATAGATATAAATAGTGCTGGTTAAAGATTTCTGGTTTTGTTACTCTAACATCAATACATTTTCTATACCAAGAATTCTAGTTAGTGGAATATAACCAGTGGAATCTAAAAAATAACATTAACTCTTAAGGTTTTAAGGCATTTTCCAGAGTCAGTATGTGTGGTGGCCTGTTGCCCTTTTACTGAGCATTCTTAACCTGCCTTTAAAAGTCTTTCTTTTACAATCTTCAGGCACAAAGGGCTTTATGTTTAATTTAATTGAGGCCTTTTGTATCCTGAAAAGAATCCTAAGAAATTCAAACCTTTAGACTTTTGAGAATCACCTGATAAAGCTTCTTAGAAATTGTGAAGTCCTTCATCTTGAATTGTTTAACCTTTTACTAAAGATCAGTTATGACAAATCATTTAAGTACAAAAAAGAGAAAATAATCTCTGGAGGTGTTTTTGCTTTTTTTCTTCTGCTCTTTTTAGGACTCAAAGAAACAGACCCTTCATTCATTTCATTTTTGCAGTTTGTTTTGCTATTGTCAAGAGAATTTATCCCTAGTTGGTCAATTTCTGGCAAAATTAAAGAGTGCAGAAACTGTAGTTACTAGACTTTCTCATCTGGCTATGTGTTTATATGTAAGTTTATATTTTAAAAAGTCATCCAGTATGATTTCATTTATATGAAAAGTTCAGAAAAGCAAATCCAGAGAGACAAAATAGATTAGTGTTTTCAGTGGATGGGGAGAGGGGGAAATGGGGGTTTTCTGTTAATGCAGCAGTTTTCAGCCTTTTTAGCTCATGGCACACATAAAGTAATTACTGAAATTCTACAGCACATCAAAAAACATGTGTTTTTTGCCGATCTGACAGAAAAATAGGTATAATTTTTATTCATTTACACCAGACAACTGTTGTGTTGGCTGTTGTCATTTTTTTTATTAGACAATTTGAGAGAAAAGAGATCAGTGCCTCTGATTAAATTGTTAGGTTTTGCATGTTTTAAAAATTCTTGAGGCACACCAGTCAAAAATCACTGTGCTCATGATATTTATTTATTTATTCATTTATTTATTTTTGTGGGAGGGTGTGAAAATGTTCTAGAATTGGTGATAATGGTAGTACAACCTTGTCAATATCCTAAATAAACCACTCAATTATATACTTTATCATTGTAAATTTTATGGTATGTGAATTATATATCAATAAAAAAGCTATGGAGCAACCATCCACTCTTAATTTGTAGCAAGATTCAAGAAGAAATATTAATTAGCCAAATAAACTGCACTGTGTTCAATGGTAACAAACTGGCAGGTAAGCTGTCAAATAGCTGGGTAACTGGGATCCTACATGAGGGATTTAGGCCACAAACGCTGCAAGAGTTCAGAGGCAAGAGCATTCAGCCTGAGTGGAAACAGCATCTAGGACAGCTTCGCAGTCCTTTCTCCTGTGTCGTTGTGTGCCCTGGTGGGGGAACAGTCGTACTCGGGAAGCTATAATCTCTTCTGTTATCGAAGTTCCTTAGTTCTTAGAACCTCTTCTGTGAGTACTCAGTTTATCTCTGCTTCCTGCAGAAAGTGATCTGCCCAAGGACTGGCACTGGGTTTTATTCATCTTATTGTCCGTATCTAATGTTTTGCCTTGTACACAGCAAGTACTTCATAGCTGTTGACTTGAATTTCACCAATAAGGTATTTATTTTCTTTTTTTTTTGTTTTTATTTTATTGTTTTATTATTTTTTTTACTCTTTTTTAAAATTGTTGTTCAAGTATAGTTAGTTGTCTCCATTTTCCTGCCACCACTTTTCCCCACCCCACCCCTACCTCCCACCCTCAATCCTTCCCCCCTTTGGCTTTGTCCATGGGTCCTTTATACATGTTCCTTGACAATTTTTCCTCTTTTTTCCCTGTTACCACTTTCCTCTTCCCCTCTGGTTACTACTGTCAGTCTGTTCTTTATTTCAATGTCTCTGGTTATATTTTGCTTGCTTGTTTGTTAGTATTTCTGAAAGCAACATTATCTCAGCACATGTAGATTGTGTTCACATGTAGGACAGCTTCATAATAATTTGCTTATATAATTTGATTATAAAGAGAATGGTAACTATGTTTGCAGGTCATGTCTCCACAGATGGAACCTCAAGTGTGTTTGGTATCATGAACAAAAGATTAAGTTTTGGAAGCAGTGTTCTGATCCCCTCTCTGTCACTTACTATCTTTGTTTTGTTCAAGTTCTTTAACCTTCTGTAAGCTTTAGTTTTTTGTCTACAAAGTAGAATGATAATAGTTAACCTCCCAGCATGGTTTTGTGCATTAAACAGCGATGACAATGATGTCAACTACTACTGAACACTTTCTGTTAATGCGGGGTCAAAAATATATATTATGTTTATCATATAGTGTGGCATGTGAGAGTGTTTTGGGATAGTGACAGAAATTCAATATCCATCATGAGTTCTGTTGGAGATGAGAATTTCTGACAAGCTGGTCATATCTATGTGCATCGGTTTTTCTGTCTTACATGGCTACGGGAAGTTACATTACTAGATGCATTTCAGCTTAGTCATTAATGCTATGTTGATATCCTATACTATATTCTTTCTTTTAGGATCTGAAGAAGTACCACTTCTACTATTGGTTTTGCTCCCCCGCTCTCTGCCTTCCAGAGAGTATACCCCTCATTCAAGGGCCAGTGGGCTTGGATCGAAGGTTTTCACCAAAACAGGTATCAACAAATAAAGCAAAATGCAGGTACAATTGGGTTTAACATGCAAGCTTAGTTTATCTAGTACATTCTAAAGATAAATAGGCATTTGTCTGAATGAAGAGGTGGTCACTATGAAATCTTCTAAAACTGGTACTAGGAGCAGATTTATTTATAAAATGTTTGTAAAATCATTTTGAAGATGTAGTAAGCAATACTTCTCCAAGTTTTCAGTGACATTTGGAAAAGTCCTAAACCAGTAGGGAGGAATTACAGGGATATTTTTAAAAGACTAAGAATTTGCTAAAATGTGGTGTTCACTTTCAGTGCGGGGGAGGATCATAAGGCAATATGCTTTGGGATGAGAATCTCTGAAACCAAATAGAAGACATTCTCTTTCCCTCAAGCCAAGTTGCAGAACTTCTGCATCAAGAATGGTACATGTAGAACTAGTCCCGAAGTTTAAGGAAGATAAGGTTATTAGAGATGGTCCCGAGAAGTGCAATGAAAATAATCAGGCTTGTAGAAGACAGACCCTAAACCTAAGAATTCTGACTGTTGTTGGGAAAAATTGAGTGGTGAGATAATTTGAATTCATGAAGCTCATTGGACGCTAAAATTCTGAAATCTAAAGTTAGGAAGCAGCCCTTACTGATGGAAAAAAAAGATGATTTTACTAAGAAAAATCAAAGGTTGTGGTTTTGTGGAACAAAATTCCCAAGAAGAAATATAAGTTGGGGAACAGGCTTATGCATGTGGATTAACTGCTGATGGTGTGAGGCTTCTTTTCAAGGGAGCAAAAGTGTTTTCAAATCACCATGGTTATGGTTCTCCTGTGAACATGCTAAAAACAGCATTGACTTGTGCACAGTAACTGGGTCAGTTGTTGGTAGGTGAGTATGTCTCAATAAAGCTGTTCAAGATTATGGAAAGGCTCAGGGTAAGAGTCATTGATGGCAGATTCATGCCTGGTTATCCTAGAAGAGAAATAACATTTGGTTACCTCTCTCAACCTTTGTGGTTCACATCTTAGAGAACCACTGTACTGTACCATAAAATGTCCCTTTCTGCTCCTAAAACACACTACCATGCATGTGAAAAATGTTATGTAAAAGTGAAGTGGTATTGTTTGGGGCACTTTTTAGCTGCAAAAGAGTAACAGAGGTCTGATCAGTCATTTCCAGTCCTCTGGCTTGAAATTACCTTTTATTTTATGTTAATTTTTAGCTTAGAGCCAGATATGTAATTATCTGGAGAATAACTCAGTGTTTCCTACTTTCAGATTCAAGCCCTCGAGTGCGCATATGATGATCTCTGTCAAGCTGAAGGAGTCCCAGCGCTACCTTACTTCTTAATCAAATATGATGAGAACATGGTGCTGGTTTCCTTGCTTAAACACTGCAGTGATTTCTTCCAAGATCAAAGGGTAAAGGTCAGAGAAACTTTGAGCATCATTTTTTTATCCAGTTAAAAAAAATTCGATGTTCATGTTATGATGGACCACAGCAAAATTCAAACTCATGTAGATTTTTCTAGCCTTCCAAAGACTGTTTCAGAACATTTCATTATCTTCACCCTCTCCCACCCTGCAGTTCCCAGATCGGCTCCTGTTTTAGATTTCTCTAGCTCTGTTGCACCTCAGAGTAATTTTGGATTCCTTGCTTCCCATTAGTGATGAAGTTATTTCAGATTTCCTTCCCAATACATTTTGTATCTATGTTTAATTTATTCCCAGAGCTACATCTGTAGTTCAGGCCCTGTTTATCTCACCCTCAGACAGGTGGAGTCTTCTTGCTTTCTTCTGGCACACCACTATTAAAGAAGAGCCTCAAACTGCCCACGTCCACTCCATCATGTGTTGATCAAGAGTTAATGGTGTCCTCCTTCTGGCTCCAAGCTACCTTTCCTGCCTTGTCTTCCACCTTTTCCCTCTTAAGCCATTTTTCCAACTGAGCTTGTCTGTTTTTCATGAGACAGTGCCCCTAATCAAACATACCTAGAAGTTTTTCTGTGTATCTCTTTTTCTTCACATTGTATCGTCTTCCCAAAACTTATTCTACCTGTGAAAATCCCAAGAAACTCTCTTTTTATTGAAATCCTACCTCCACTGTGAAGCCTTCTCTTGGTGGGGTCATGTGGCACTTATTATCCAATCCTCATTTTCTATACAACTCCCTTGTACAAATTATTTTTGCTGCCATATTCATCTGTAAGCTCCTAGAGGGAGGAACTGTGTCTACATAGTGTCTAGCTATGTGTCTAGTATCTTAGGCACTCAATAAAATTTTTGAATGAATAAAAGAGTACTGTAAGTGTCCTTCAGAAGCAATGAAATATATAATAAGCTGCCTTACCGATACACAAAATTGTGAATCAAAAATGAAAAATTGATTAGTATTATGAATTTGAAACCAACTGGATAATTTCAATAGCCATATTGATCTATCTGAACTGAGAGAAGAAAGACCTCTAACTGATAGCCTGATTATTCCTTAGTCTGAACTTAAGACCCCTTTTACTTTATTGATTGATTGATTGATTGATTGATTGTTGTTCAAGTACAGTTTTCTGCCTTTTACCCCCATCCCAACCACCCCCTCAGCCCTCCCCACCTCCCTCGAGTTTCCACCGCCCCCCCCTTGTTATTGTCCATGTGTCCCTTATATTTGTTCCTGCAAACCCTTCCCCTTTTCCCCTGAAATTCTTACCCCTTTCCCCTCTGGTCACTGTCAGCCTGTTCTCAATTTCAGTGTCTTTGGTTATATTTTGCTTGTTTGTTTTGTTGATTAGGTTCTTGTTAAAGGTGAGATCATATGGTATTTGTCTTTCACCTCTTGGCTTATTTCGCTTAGCATAATGCACTTTAAGTATACCCTTTTTCAGAGGAAGCCCTTTTTAAATTGATGGCTGAGGATTGAAGTTTTATTAAAATTCTTTTCTTCCCCCCCCAGGCAATTTCACAGAACGTAGGTAAATTAGTAGCAACAAGAACAACCATTAATAATTTAAAGTCCAGTCTAAACTAAGGTCCTATTGTGATAGCAGGCAGGATTAAGTGGCCTGTGTTTGAAAGCAAGCAACCGTAGTTCAGATTGTGTGTGGTAAATAAGAGGTTCTTCCTCAAAGTGCACCTCTACCAAAATATTGACAACTTGCAGAGCACTTTACAATTTAAAGGGGGCTTTAACACACTTGATCTTGTAACAACTTTGTGAAATAGGTGTTATTAGTATCTGCATTTTCTATTTAGTGAAAATGAGACTCAAAGTCACACGGCCCAATGGTCTGATTCCAAAGCTTGCGTACTTTCTTCCATTTTATTTTCTCATCATTTGATTGGAGATTGACCTTTGGAATCAAATAGGTCTGGATTTGACACCCAGCTTTGCCACTTGGTAGCTCAATGACTTTGGGGAGGTTGTATGATCTTTCTTTGCTTTAGTCTATCTGTCAAATAGTGGTAATACTACCTCCTACAGGTTTTGTGAAGATTAGACATGATAATGTGGCTAAAATGCCCAGTGCATAGCAGGTACTTAATATGCATCCACTTTCTTCTTCAAAGCAGCAGCATCATTTTAAGGACTGAACAAATCTCTGGAGTCTCCTTTGAAGTGCTCTGGGTGAGTGTACCAGTGCTTTGACCTGAGACCAGTCACTTGCCAAGTTCAGGCATAGAGTCCTTCACTGGGTTAGGGTTGCATCTCAGGAAAGCTTGGATTAGCATGTACATTATCTCAGAACCTGAGATCTTCTAGGGAGATGAGATGTTTACTTCTGGAAAGTTAACTAGAAATTCAGGGAGCAGAAGAAAACTGCCAATGAAATGATATGGATGATACTTTGGACAGGATATATGCCCTGAACAATCTAGAAAGGTCCATCAGAAACTGCAGATGGGTGGTCTGATGGAAGTTTCATGGTCTCCTGGCCAATTTCCCCACCTGTGGTTCTGAATGTCCCATCCATCCCCTACAGTGCTGCCCAACTGCATTTTCTACATGTTAATTTGGTCATGTCATTCTTCTACTTAAAGCCTTTCTACGGTTCCTGTTGGCTGCAGGATAAAGTTAAAACAAATAAGCTTGGCATTCGGGGCCTCTTCAAACCAGTTCTTGCCCATCACTCTAGCTTCATCTCCCAATATTCCCTCAAGTTGCATCCTATGTTCTGGCTACAACTATGCCCTCCAAATGCACCATCTTCCCCTAACCATGTGCCTTTAGACATGCCTTTCTCTCTGTCTTTCTTCCTTCACCTGGCTAGGACCTCACCCCGCTTTCTGGTTCATCATTCCTGGGAAGCACCGGCTGATTCCTTGCACTATTTGATCGTCATCTTCAGGGCTGGGATAGCAGCCTCTCTCCTAACACTGATTGAGCTTCAGTATCACTATTGGTTTGCTTATCTACCTGCTCCCTCTCCCCAACCAACCTGTGAACAACTGCAGCACAGAAATCATGTTTGACCCCACACTGTGTTC
Source organism: Phyllostomus hastatus (assembly GCF_019186645.2). Taxonomy (NCBI): domain Eukaryota; kingdom Metazoa; phylum Chordata; class Mammalia; order Chiroptera; family Phyllostomidae; genus Phyllostomus; species Phyllostomus hastatus. Next base: position 3,967,212 of record NW_025333643.1, on the reverse strand, counting down.
TCAACATTTAGTGGAATGCCAGACACTTAATGGACACCTGGTGTGTGAATGTTGAGAGGAGGGAGAAACCATTGTGGACTGATCAAATCACAAACGGCTTCAGGGAAAGTAGAGTACTGTGAAATCTAAACATAACTTCACTTGAAGTCTTTCCTGCTTTTATTGTATTAATTTAGTTTACTCTTTCACGTAATTCCAGGTTCTCTTCAGTGTTTCTAATTCATGAAATGTTCCTAAAGGCTTTAGCACTCTTCTCCAAAACACAGGCATTTTTTTTCAATGTGAACTCCTGCAGTTGTGCTCTGGCTTTGCGTTTTACTCTCTCCTCTGCCTCCTGCTCTTACAAGTACTTTGAAGCCACTGGGGAAGCCACTGTTCCTCTGTGAGCCTTGGTGTCTTCACATGTAAGGTGGAGAAATGTCAGCATCCCTCCAAGTTTCTCTCTTTTCAGTCTGTTGTCTTTGCTGGGGGATCTTATTGTGTCCGTGATGCCTGTGACCACTTCCTCTGCTATGAACCTCCCTCTGGACCCCAGACCACATTATCCAACTGTTTGCTTTGTCCAGCCCCTCAAATTCAGTATCTTCAAATTGAACTCATGATTTTCATCTCAAATCTGGTCCTCTTCCAGGCATCACTGTCTTGCAGTGAAACCACTTTCTCTCTAGTCATGAGAGCCAGAAGTCTGGGCAGCCTACCAAGCACCTCTCTGTCCTTTACTATCCCTGTATCCTATGGATTTCCTGTCCTAAACTTCTCTCAGTCCATTGCCTTTGTATTTCTTCTGCCACCCCCCCAATCTGAGTTGCTGTGATCTTTCATCTGCTTCACTGCAGTAGCTTCCTAACCATCTCTTTGTGACTGCTCTGACCTCCCTTTAATCCTTCCCGGTATTATCCAAAGCAATCCTTAGAAAAGCAAATCTGATTGTGTCACTCTCAAAATAAAACATAGCAATGTCTTCTTCTTTGAGCTCTAAGAATAATAACCTAATTCCTTAATAGGGCACACTAGACTTTCCATGGCCTGCCCCACGTGCAGTTCCAGCCCCAAGTCAGTCCATACTCCCTCTTGCTTTGCACCTCTACCCACCTCAGAGTTGCTGCTAAGTGCTGTCCTGCCACAGGGTTTTTGCAAGTGCCTTTTGCCTGGAAAGCTGTCTCTCTCTCTTCTGCCTATTCTACCCCCCTCCACCACTCCCTTTTGCCCAGTGAAATGTTTACTCTTTCTTTAGATTTAAACTTAATCATGATTCCTCAAGGAAACCTCTGACCTTTGTAAAAAGATTTATTCCACCTGTATTGGGCTCTCTTAGCACTGAGTAGTTTTTCTTTGTCATATTTAGTACAATTGTAATTGTACATTTTCTTGGGTGATCTTTGATTAATATCTTTTTCCTCATCAAGTGTAAGGTCCTTGAGGACAAGTTCCCTATCTTTGATTTTTCACTATTGCATCTGCATCTTGTCATAATTTCCCTGGCATGTAAAATACAATGGAAGGATGGATGCATGTGTGCATGAGTTGCTGTGAGGGTTGGAGCTCACTATGCGAAGCCTCTGGGTCAGTGCCTGGCACACAGTAAGCCTTTAGTAAGTACATTAGTAGGTTGCTCTTAATATGGCTCATTTTAATGTTCTCTTTAATGTTAATGTTCTGCTGTCTGCCTAAGGCCATGTAGCTTACAAAGTCTTACAAATTGTTTGTGCACCTATAGTTTATGTCTAGTATGAATGACAGACATGCTTAGTGTTATGACAAGACAGAATGTGAGGGAGCTGTGTCATTTGCAATGGGCAATTTGGAGCAGTAGTTCTTAACATGGGGCAAGGGTGCTGGTGCATAACATCTTTGAGAATTTGGTGGAAGCAATGGATCTTCATCCCAGAAAAATGCTTACATCTATACACGGTTTTATTACCTAATGGCAGAGGATCCACAGAACACTGAAATCCATTCATGGATCCTATTTGGGTCCCTGGCTCAGAGGAAATTAAAGGAAGGACAGGGATTAGCTTGCCTAGGGGGGATCCGGGGATTTCTGAGAACAGGAAGAGGATGACCCATCTCTGTTCCAAGCCAGAGTGGGACCTTTGCCTCCAGAGACACTGCTCACTCCTGTCTGGAGCCTCAGTTGGCTGGGAGAGAGAGTTGGTAGCTGCCCCTGAAGAGGGCACACTGCCCATTGAGCCAGTAGCAGCTGCAGCTACCATGTTCTGACTGTGTACCCAACACAGAGCTGGTTACTCACACATGCTATCCATAATCTTTCCAACATTCTGCAAAGTGAGCAGTATTTTCTCCCATTTTATAGATGAAGAGAAGGGAAACAAGGTTAGGGAATGGAAGCCTCTTCACAGGTGAAGGACATTACCTCCTATAGTGAGAAGGCTTCCCATAATGGAAAAAGAAGCATTCACCATTTTTCTTCCTAGCTCACAGTGTGTTGTGATAGGGTATGAAGGCCAGATTTTTGGTCTTTGACTGTTAGTGACAGTTAAAAATATTTATGACTCAATAATCATATTTAGTATGTCTTTAGATATATATACACACATATATAACTGAAACAAAACTTTAACAAAATAATACTTTACTAGGTGCTTATTTTCTATCCTATTCTGTTATCTTTTTTAAAAATATTAGCTGTGACCCACTAAATGATTTAGGACTCACAGATAGCCCATCACCTGTATTTTGGATAATGCTGTGTACCCATTTTGAGAATACTGACAGATAAATGAAATGTACCAGGCATGACTCCATTATTTTTATTTCTACCTGCATCTTTCTGCTTTTGAAGTATTATAAAGCTCTTCAACTATTTAAATACATTTGGACTTTTTTTTAAGTAAGCATTTTGTATATTTTTCTCCTAACTTTTCTATTTTTTAAAAACAAAGATTTTACTATATTCTGTTTTCTTACAGCATTTTAGCATAACAGTATTATACTCTATATCAACACACTTTTAAATAGATATGTCTGATAAGTTATTTTATCAATTTTTTTACCTTTAAGTTTCTCATAATTATTTACTATTACGAGCTTCTTTGTGCATGAAATCCCTACCCTCCTTCCTATTTTGAATTCTTTCCTTAGAAAGATTTCTAGAATTACTGGATTGAAGCATTCGAACATTTTAAGGCTTATAATCAATGATGTGCTGATAAATGCTTGATAATTGGCTCTTGGGGCTGGGGAACTCTGATTTTGTAGTGTTTGCTTTTTTTCATAGTGTTGGTACTCCCATCATAGCCAATGTCAAGCCACCATTGTGAAGTCACATCATGCAGAGATGGGAAGAGAAAGTAGCAATTGGCTTTCCGAAGCCTGTTGGAGCCATCTCTATCTAGCACACCACTGTGTATAATAACTATTGCCCCAAACTGCCAATTTTCTCTCTTGCAACGGTGTACTTTTACCAGCATTAAATGTTATATTCATTTTACACATTTGGTCAGTTGAAAATGAGCATTGTTTATGCTCTTATTTCCCTCAATAAAATGTTGATTCCACTTACCAGTCATGGTGGCACTGCATTGCTACCACAAGTAGTTCTTGTTAGTTCATTAAAACAGCCCAAATAGCTATCTCACTGCCAGTCTTTTTGGAAAGCTTGTTTGAGTCTTCTGCTTTCTTCAGAGCAGTTATTGAACATTTAATGTTTGGGAAATGTTTTGTAATTTCAAAAACATTAGCCTTTAATTCTAGGCTTCAAAATCTTTAGACAAGAGCACTAGCTTTGGTATGCTTTTACCAGGCTCTTAGCAATCTTTGCATTTTGGCAGCCATCTGTGACATCACCAGGCATTAGAGATTTGAATTTTTTTCCTTATACTTTTAAAACACATAATCTCTTTTGTGCATTTCCTGTTATATCAAATGTTTGAGTAATAGGCATTCATCAGCTAAACATGTTTTATGGGATCAGTGTGGAGATTTTTCAAGATCCTCAGGTTGACTATCTCTCCCCTCACTCATGTTGCACTTTTCCAGGAAACTGTTGGGTGGGCCATAGCCAGATCGTGACTTGACCACTTCAGTGGGTTGTATGCTCTCGGCCAAGTAGAAAGAAATATTTATTTCATAAACCTTTTAAACAAAGTTTCTTTTTTCCAATTACATTTTGCTTCTTTCTGCTGATTTGTCTTATAAAAGAAAGTGATTTGTCCAAGTTCACACAAGGAATTTTCAGCAAAACCAGTTCTAGAACCCAGAACTTCTAGTCAATGATTATTTCTGATTGCCATTTAAAAAAATTTTATACTGATTACATAGTTAAGCTGGCTTACCTAGCATTGTGCCAACTAATTTCTACAATGACTGAGCTTCCTGATTTAGTTCCTACAGCTCTTAAGGATTTTTTGAATCACTTTGGGTAATCAAAGGGATATTAAAAGATGTTCAGCCTAGCGTCAGATAGATTCTGTCATTTTTCTGTCCAAATGCTTGCTTTTTGTACTTAATGCCTGCCTCATGTGAGTAGGAGAGTTACGTACTTCAAAGCATTTTCATGCCAACCTCCCTTTATGGGAAAGTGACAGATTTCTCTTTAGTAGTCATTCCTGCTCTGTAGCTCATCTTAGGTCATGTTGCCTTAAGAACTTCTTCCTTGTATTTTCTGCTCAGAAAGAGATTTTTTTTTTCCTCATTACCTTTCTACCCCATTGCCTTTGTATTTAGTGTCGGAAATATGCTTATTCTTTGAAATTAGGCATCCACTTGTAGCATGTAATATAGCATTCTAACTTACATACTTTAAGTGCCACTTAGTCCCAGCTCTACATTTGCAGTTGATAAAACCTATACCCAGAGAATATTTGATTAACTAGAATTTATCTACTTCTTCTCTCTACCACTTAAAAAAAGATAACTTTGCAACTAAAAAGAGATAATTGTGTAATGGTGACAGATTAAACTGAACAAATAGGTCAATGAAGTTACCACAATAAAGTTTAATTATATTGTGTTATAGTCACTATTTGTTGAGGGCTTGCCTTGTGTTTGTGCTAAATGTGGGTAAGTGTTATCCTATGGATGAGAAAACTAAGGAATAGAGAGGTTAAGTAAATTGCCAAGTGATGCATTAGAGTAAGTAACTCACATTTGATAAGAGCCCAGGTTTATGGAATCACGTTTTAAAATTGAAACTTAGAATCCCTGTATGAATGGCATTTTCTGGATTAATGCTGTCTAGGTTCTTCCTAAATAAAAGTTGAATAGCCTTTAGATACCCTGTAAAATTGAACCTTCGTATAATGTGTTGGTTTGTAATCTACATAGGATTTTTTTCTCTTTAATGTTCTATGAAGTTCTATAATTCTGGAGCTAGAAGGAATCCTTTGATATAAAATGATTTAACTCCTTCATTTAACATGTGAGCAAAGAACTTCCCTGAGGTCTTAAAATCAACTAGCTGCAAGATTAGAAAACATACTCCTCCAGCCACTGCTTATTTTGTTTTTCACTTTAATTTTTTTCTAATCTGTTTCAAATGTTAGAGAAGTAGAATGCTAATTTTTCCCTTTTCTCTCCTTTTCTTGCTGTGTAACAAAGTTGTAAATGCCTTTGATGAATTAAAAAAAAACAAACTAAAGTTCAAGTGATGATTACTTAACAAGTATAATTCATCCAGCAGATACCTACCTACCATGTGTTACAACTTACAGAGGGAAACAAAATAAAAAGATGTTTCAGATGGTGGTGGTGATGGTGGTCTACTGGGCCAGAACAACCTCAGGAAAACAATTTCTTCATTTGCAGGGAACTGTAGTCTGGAGATCTCATTCTCAGAGTTCTCTTGCTTCTCACAGAAAATCCTTTCTTAGACCATACTGTCACATTCTCACCAAGGAGAATTCCAGTGTTAAAATGTCATTGAATAGAACGCCTGCAATTTTGGAAAAGGAAAAGGAACTAGCCAACATTCTACATCATGGTTTTACATGTAAGCTTCAGGCCTCTTGGTCAGACATCACCTTTCCCTCTCCAGCTGCCTCCCAGGATCCCTGACCAATGTCAGGGAATGGGGAGAGAGCTTTTCATATATTGAGGCCTAGAGTAACTGACCAGTCCTGTCATTTGTTTAAAATATATTTTCTGAGCACCAGGTATTGTGCCAGGTACCAGGGATGGAAAGATGGATATGATAGATGTTGTTCTGCTGCACAGAGCTTGTAGACCAGCAAGAGAAACAAATGTAAAATGCACCCTGTATTTTCTCCATTCTCAAGTGCTTTTCCCTCATAATTTTTCTAAAGTTGGCAATTTCTTACAATTAACTGTGTATATTTAATGTGGTAATATTTCCCCTTCTGTCCTATTTGAAATGCATTTTATAATCTGTGGTGTTTTTGAATCATAAAATTACAGAGCTTCAATAAATAATCACAGTTACCATAAGGAAAAATATAGGGTTCAATGAACCCAATTTTAAGGAAGCACTTGTTTTCTATTTTTATATATTTTATTGATTATGCTATTACAGTTGTCCCATGTTTCCCCCCTTTATTCCCCGCCTCCCTGCACCACCCTCCCACCAGCGTTCCCCACCTTGTCCATGGGTTGTACATATAAGTTCTTTGGCTTCTCAATTTCCTACTCTATTCTTAACCTCCTCCTGTCTATTTTGTACCTACCAATTATGCTTCTTATTCCCTGTACCTTTTCCCCCATTCTCCCCCCTCCCCCTGATAACCCTGTGATTCTGTTCCTGTTCTAGTTATTTGCCTAGTTTGTTTTTGTTTTTCTGGTTTGGTTATTGATAGCTGTGAGTTTGTTGTCATTTTACTGTTCATATTTTGATCTTCTTCATTATCTTAAATAAGTGTCTTTAACATTGCATATAATAAAGGCTTGGTGGTGATGAATTCCTTTAACTTGACCTTGTCTGGGAAGCACTTTATCTGCCCTTCCATTCTAAATGATAGCTTTGCTGGATAGAGTAATCTCGGATGTAGGTCCTTGCCTTTCATGACTTGGAATACTTCTTTCCAGCCCCTTCTTGCCTGTAAGGTTTCATTTGAGAAATCAGTTGACAGTCTTATGGGAACTCCTTTGTAGGAAACTGTCTCCTTTTCTCTTGTTGCTTTTAAGATTCTCTCCTTATTTTTGATCTTGGGTAATATAATTATGATGTGCCTTGGTGTGTGCTTCCTTAGGTCCAACTTCTTTGGGACCTTCTGAGCTTCCTGGACTTCCTGAAAGTCTATTTCCTTTGCCAGATTGAGGAAGTTTTCTTTCATTATATTTTCAAATAAGTTTTCAATTTCTTGCTCTTCCTCTTCTCCTTCTGGCACCCCTATGATTCAGATTTTGGAATGTTTAAAGTTGTCCCCGAGGTTCCGAAGCCTTTCCTAATTTTTTTGAATTCTTCTTTCTTCATTCTTTTCTGGTTGAATGTTTATTTCTTCCTTCTGTTCCAAATTGTTGATTTGAGTCCCAGTTTCCTTCCCTTCACTGTCAGTTCCCTGTATCTTTTCCTTTATTTCACTTTGCATAGCCTTCACGTCTTCCTCAATTTTGCAACCATATTCAATCATTTCTGTGAGCATCCTGATTACCAATGTTTTGAACTGTGCATCTGATAGGGTGGCTATCTCTTCATCACTTAGTTGCATTTTTTTTTCTGGAGTTTTGATCTGTTTTTCATTTGGGCCATTTTCTTGTTGTTGTTTTGGCGCACCTGTTACATAGTAGGAGCAGAGCCTTAGGTATTCTCCAGGGTGGGGCAACGCATTTTGCTGTGTTGTGATGCTGTATGTGGTCGAGGGGTCAGAGACAGAACAGTGCTGCTTGCTGTGCTCTCAGCTGACTTTCAGTTACTTCCTCCACTGCCCACAAGCAAATTGGGCCCCAGTGGTGCTGATTCCTTGGTGGGTGGTTTTGTGTATGATCTAGGACCATGTGGATCTTTCCAGCAAACTCTCCTGTGAGGCTGGGTATTCCTCCTGCTGCTGCCTCAACCCCCATAGGATCTTTTAGTGAGGTTTTGAGGCTTTATTTTCCTGCACTGGAACCTTGGATTGCACAGCCTGTCTTGCTCCCCAGTTGTTCCTCCCGGTTTATCTGCACACAAATGTGGGACCACCTGCTCCACTAGCCACCGCTTTCCATGAGTCCTCTCCACCATGGCTGCCCAACCCGGCCCCTGCTGCCCATCTCTGCCCCTCCTACCGGTCTGGATGAGTGTTTCTTCTTTAACTCCTTGGTTGTTGGACTTGCATACAGCTTGATTTTCTGGCAGTTCTGGTTGTTTTGGGTTTTTCAATTTGTTGTTCTTTTGGTTGTGCAAGGAGGCACAGTGTATCTATTTACACCTCTATCTTGGCCAGGAGTTTGTGTATGAATCTGTTTTCTTCTTCATAGACTCTAGGTGGATAGTGTACCTAAGAATCACATGGGGAGGTCACTGAACATGCATTAGGAAGGTCTGGGATTGTGTCAGTGTAGTGCAAGTTTAAAGAACTCCCCAGGCAATTCTGATACAGGTGGTCTGTAGTGGACTCTGAAGTTGAGATTTTCAACCTTGCTGCACATTAGAATCACCTAGGGAGCTTTTAAATTGACCAGTGCTCAAGCTGCGCCCCAGATGAAATCAGAACCTCTGGAAGTGGGAGCCAGGCAGCAGGATTTTTGAAAGCTCCCTAGGTGGTTACCACACACATTCAAATGTGAGAACCAGGGCTAGAGAGGGTTGAGGAGTGGAGTGGTGACCATCAAACTGCACTGCACCTGGGAATGATCTGGGTCCTTGTTAAAATACAGATTTGGATTCAGCAGTGCTGGGGGCAGGAACCTGAGATTCTTCATTGTGGACAGGCCTCCAGGTGATACCAATGCTGCTGCATTTTGAGGAACATGGGAAGACATACAGCCAATCCAAAGGTTTTTAAAAATGTTTCTTTTGTCTATAAGACCACCTTCTCTAATAGTTCACAAATTCAGGTTTGAGAACTGGACCAACTGTATCAGAATTACTCAGGCATTTTATACAGATACAGATGGTTAGTCTCACCACTGGAGATTCAGAGTCACTATTAATGATGTTAGTAGCAATACACATGTGCAGGGCTTTTCATGTTCAGTACCATCTCATTTAATCCGCACTACAACTCTGTAAAGTAGGTACTATTACTTCCCCCATGACTCAGATAAAGTAAGCTCTGGAGGAGTTGACTAATCTTCCCTAGGCCACACATTAAGTTAGGGGCAATACTCAGAACACCCTCTGCAAACTCTATTTTTAATAGTTCCCTAGATGCTAATGTTTATCTCCTCATGAAAAGGGAAATCTCAAATAAAGGTGCCCTGTATTTTCTGAAAGGATGGCCATAAATATGGATCTGTTTATATTGAATTAAATAAGAATCTATTTGCATTTAATACATGAAAATGCATCTAGACAAAAAGCATATCTTTGAAATAATGTGGTAATTATCTGATAAGACAGTAATAAGACTTTTCAGAGATTTATTGAGCATAGATGAAGGCTATTCAACAGTCCTTCAATAGAAAATGGAAAAAGTTGAGATACATCAGTATAAGGGAATGCCATTCAGCCACTACTGACAGTGGTTGTAGAATGACATTTATTAGCATGGAAGAGAGTTCACAATAGAATAAGATATAAATAGTATTTATAGCCTGATTCCATATTTGTTTAAAAGTTGTAATTATAAAAATATATTTATGTAAAGAATAAAGTTAAGGGAAGTTATACACCAAGGCGTTAATAGTGTTTCTCTCTGTATGATGGTGGTGTGTGTCCCCCTTCCTTTTTTCCTTCCTTCCTTCTTTCCTTCCTTCCTTTTTCCCTCTCTCCCTGCCTCCCTTCCTATTTTGTCTCATCTGAATATTGGTTTAGCACCTTCTTTGTGGCTGGCACTGTATTCAGCACTGTGGTAAATAAATGGAAGTGTTTGGGTTGATTCCACACTTACAGAACTAATTGAATCTAGAGTAACCGAAAGGGTATCTGCCATGTTTCTATTGAGTATACTTATAAAGGACACCTGTAGGTTAACTTATGGTTCACTGCCAGCCATCTCTCCTGCCTCCTTCCTTTCATCCTTCCATCTATCATCCATCCATCCATCATTTAGCCATCCAGCCAGTCAGCCAACCATCCAACTTTATTCATCATTCAACAAATGTTCACTAAGGATCTGCTTCTATCTATGAATCGATCTTGGAGAGATGAAAAAGATACTCCTCTTCTCTAAGTGTTCATTGTCTTGTTTTTCTTAAATAAACTTTTTATTTTGGAATAATTTTAGATTTATAGAAAAGTTGCAAATATAGTACAGAGAGTACTATATACCTTCACATTGTTTTCAGTTTTTTTCTGTTATCACCTTCATGGTACATTTACCAAAACTGAGGAACCAATATTACTATTAACTAAACTCTAGACTTATTCAGATTTCACCATTTTTTCCAATAACATCCTCCGTGTGTTCCAGGATCCACTCTGGAAGACTGCATTGCATTTTCTTGTCAGGTCTCCTTAATCTCCTCTGGTCTGTAGTAGTTTCTCAGACTGTTTTTGATGACATTGTTGACATTTGATGATGTTGACAATTTTGAGGAGTATTGGTCATTTGTTTTGGTGGAATACTTCTTAAATTGGGTTTATCTTATAATTAGACTGGGATTATAGGTTTTTGGAAAAAACCTATAATCTGCTGAGGTAAGTACTGCTGAGGTAAGGTGCTCTTTTCAGTACATTATATCATGGGTTACCTGGTATCCACATAGCATCCCAGGTGATGTTGAACTTGATCACTTGGTCAAAGTAGAATATGCCAGATTTCTCTACTGCAAAGTTACTGTTTTTGGGGGATGTGATTCACTAACTTCAGCCACTCTCAATGAGGAGAAGAAGGATTAAGCTCTACTCCTGGAGGGGGGTAGTATCTACATATATAGTTTGAAAATCTTCTGTAACGGAGACGTGTTCCTTTACCTTTATATATTTATTTATCCAATCATTTATTTATATCAGAATGGACTCACAGGTACTTATTTTATACTATGGGTTATAACCTCATTCTATATAATTTTATATTGTTGCCCATATTGGTCCAATCTTGGCCATTGAGAGCTCTTCGACTGGCTCCAGTTTTGCCTTGACGATCCCCATCCTTCTGTTTGTTGAGCACTTCCTTACTTTCTAAGATATAAGATGCTTCATGTTCATCTTGTTATTTTCCCTGCCTCAGCCCTAGAATTAGCTATGTGTCCAAGGAGCTCTGATTCTTTTTATTGGAGATTGGTATTTAGAAATCAAGAGCTAAGTGCTCAGTAGTCACTGTCTTTTGAGAGAAAGGAGACCCAATAAAGAAATATGTTATATATAATGTACAAAATGCTGTGGAGGCAGAGAGAACAGACTGACTACTTTGGCCAAAGGGAGTCATCACTGAAGAAATGGTATTTGTGTAAAGTTTTCCAGACAGAGGTCAGAGTTGTGAGTATTGGAATGGGAAGGAGTGGGAGGAAACATGTCAGCAATCAAGGGCATCTGGCTTTTTAATTTGATCTGACCATAAATGTACAATGGCAGTGGTGCTTTGATTTTTCTTATTATATAAAAATTAGTAATTTTCACAGGTTATCTTTTTAAGAGAGGATTTTCTTTATGTGAGTCCTGACAGTTGACAGTCCTTCCCTCCCTCCTTCTCTCTCTCCCTATCTTCCTTTCAATCTTTCTTTCTTTTAAAGGTATTTAGTTCCTACTCTCTGCCAAGCCCAGTGCAAGATACAGAGAAGAATTTGACAGTTCTGCCATCAGGAAGTTCTGTCATCTGTACCTACATCATTTTGCTTTCTTCTCTTCCCTTTTGTCCTTCACCAAGTGTCTAATTGTAATGCTTTTACAGAACAGCATAAAAAGGGAAGAGGAACTATTAGCATTATCTGTATTGTGAATCTGACATGACACTTGACCCACTCAGAAAGTCTTTTCTGTTCACAGATAACAATTGGTGTATATGATCCCTGTAACTTAGCCCAATACCCTGGATGGCCTTTGAGGAATTTTTTGGTGCTAGCAGCTCACAGATGGTATGGTATTTATGTGTGTGTGTGTGTCTCTGTTTGTATGTTTTTGACAATGTGTCTGCCTATATCTGCATTTTTTCATTTCTGGCACAGAAACCAGATGATGTCAATTAAATCAGTCATGATCCAATTTCCATCAATGGTGAGCCCCTAAGTGGGTCTGTTACAGGGTTGCAGACTATGACCATACTGTACTAAAGATATTTTAGAGTACAACAAGGCAAGTAGCCAGACATCCTGACCATGAAAATCTTTTTTAAATATTATTTTATCATTGTTAAATTACAGTTGTCTGCATTTCTCCCCACTACCCGCCCCCCCACCCCAGCCAAACCCACCTCCCTCCCTTGCTTCCACCCTCCCCTTTGGTTTTGTCTATGTGTCCTTTATAGTAGTGCCTGAAAACCCTTCCCCCCATCATCCCCTCCTACCTCCTGCTGGTTACTGTCAGATTGTTCTTAATTTCAATGTCTCTGGTTATATTTTGCTTGCTTGTTTGTTTTGTTGATTAGGTTCCACTTAAAGGTGAGATCATATGGTATTTGTCTTTTACGACCTGACTTATTTCACTTAGCATAATGCTCTCCAGATCCATCCATGCTGTCACAAAGGGTAGGAGCTTCTTTCTTTCTGCTGCATGGTATTCCATTGTGTATATGTACCATGGTTTTTTGATCCACTGATTTACTGGTGGGCACTTAGGTTGCTTCTAACACTTGGCTATTATAAATTGTGCTGCTATGAACACTGGGGTGCATAGGTTCTTTTGGATTGGTGTTTCAGGGTTCTTAGGATATAATCCCAGCAGTGGAATTGCTGGGTCAAAAGGCAATTCCATTTTTAGTTTTTTGAGGAAATTCCATACTGTTTTCCACATTGGCTGCACCAGTCTGCATTCCCACCAACAGTGCAGTAGAGTTCCCTTTTCTCCACATCCTCTCCAACACTTGTTCATTGATTTGTTTATGATGGCCATTCTGACCAATGTGAAGTGCTGACTCTGAAATTCTTTTCTTCTCTCTTCAGCTGTCTGGCTTGCTTTCAGACAGGATTATCCTGTTGCTTCCAGCCTCTTTTTCCCCTAAACCTAAAATAATTTAAACACCAAAAGGGTATCTAAAAGGTCAATATACATTTGAAAAGATGCTCAACATCATTGGTCATCAAGGAAATAAAATGAATCACTACTTGTTAATAAAGAAAATAAGATACAATAATGACATACTGCTACATCCTCACCAGCATGACTTCATAAATGAAAATACCAAGTGTTGTAGAAGATGGGGAGCAACTGAAACTCTCAGACTACTGGAAAACTGGCAGTATCTGTCAAAGTTAATATCTATAGCTCAGCAATTCCACTTTAAGGTATATATTACACATAAATATTCACTCAGATACAAGCAAAACACATATACAGGAATGTTTATATCAGCATTATTCTTAACAACCCCAAACTGGAAATAACTCAGATGACAGACTTCCTGTCAAGATGGAGGTGTAGTAGATAGACATGCTTTGCCTCCTCATGCAACCATAGAAAAAGTTACAAGTACATCTCAAAACGACACCAAGAACCATCAGAAAATTGAGCTGTATGGAAGTCCAACAACCAAGGATTTAAAGAAGCCACATTCATCCAGACTGGTAGGGGCGTGGAGTCACAGAGACAGGTGGGGAGGCGGTGGCAACAGCAGAACAGACAGGCCCACATTCCTATATGGTGGATAAAAATCAGGAGGATACCTTGGGAGCAAGTGATCCCAGCCCTAAGCCCGACTGCACAGCCCAGGGTTCCAGTGCCAGGAAGATAAATCCCTATAACTTATGGCTGTAAAAACCAGTGGGGGTTAGGGCAGTGAAAGAAACTGCCATAGTTTCAGGAAACTCTTTAAAAGGCCTGCATAGACTTAGAACATATGCACCCCCCCCACTTGGATTCACCACCAGAGCAACAGCTAGAATGGTATCAGTCACATATGGGAAGTAGGTGAAGTGACTAGAAACAGGGTGACCTCCAGGCAGACCTCCAGAAGCTAGACCATGGCATTATTCCCTCTCTAAGCCCTCTCCGCATGCAGAGCCACAAAGTGGTAAAGTGGGTTGCCTTGCCCTTGCAATTACCTAAGCCTCTGCCCCACACAATTTACAGGTGCCTTTTCTACAATAGACCACACTACTAAGGCAGGGAGTCAAAGCAGCTCTACCTAATACCCAGAAACAAACACAAGGAGGCTGTCAAATTGAGAAGACAAAGAAATATGGCCCAAATGAAACAACAGAACAGTACCCCAGAAAAATAAATAAATGAAACAGAGATAACCAACCTATCAGTTATAAACATTGGGGATCAGGATTCTCAAAGAACTCATTGAGTACGGCAACAGCATAATGGAAGAAATGAAGGTTAAGTGAAATAAAAATCTACAGGGAACCATCAGTGGAGGAGAGAAAGCTGGGATTCAAATCAATGATTTGGAACATAAGGAAGAAAGCATTCAACCAGAAGAGCACGAAGAAAACAGAATTCAAAAAAACAAGGATAGTATAAAGAACCTCTGGGACATCTCCCAAGATACCAACATCCTAATCACAGGAGTGCCAGAAGGAGCAGAGGAAGAGCAAGAAATTGAACATTTATTTGAAAAAATAATGAAAGAAAACTTCTCTAATTTGACAAAGGAAATAGACATACAAGTCCAGGAAGCACAGAGAATCCCAAACAAGTTGGACCCAAAGAGGACCACACCAAGACACATAATTAAAATGCCAAAGGTTAAGGATAAAGAGTGAACCTTAAAAGCAGCAAGAGAAAAGCAGTTGGCTACCTACAAAGGAGTTCCCATAAGACTATCAGCTGATTTCTCAAAAGAAACTTTGGAGGCTAGAAGGGACTGGCAAGAAGTATTCAAAGTCATGAAAGGCAAGGACCTACAACCTAGATTAGTCAGTCCAGCAAAGGTATCATGTAGAACAGAAGGGCAGAAAAAGTGCTTCCCAGAGAAGGTAAAACGAAAGGAGTTCATTGTCACCAAGCCCTTATTATAGGAAATGTTAAAGGGACTTATTTAAGAAAAAGATAAAAACTATGAACATTAAAATGTCAACAAATTCACAACTATCAACAACTGAATTTAAAAAAACAAACTAAGTAAACAAGCATAATAGGAACAGAATCATAGATGTGGAGATCATTTGGGAGGGGGAAGGGGGATAATAGGGGGAAAGGTACAAGGATTAAGAAGCACAAACTTGTAGGTACAGAATAGACGGGGATGTTAAAAACAGTATAGAAAATGGAGAAGCCGAAGAGCTTATGTGCATGATCCATGGACATGAACTAAGCAGGGAATGCTGATAGAAAGGGGGGTACCATAGGGAAGGGGGCAAAGGGGAAAAATTGAAACAACTGTAATACCATAATCAATAAAATACATATTTTAAAAAGAATAAGAATTTTTTAAAAAAATTTTAAATCCAGATGACACTCAACAATGAAATGAAATGAATTGTGGTATATTCATTGCAATGGAATGCTATGTTGTGAATTTGAGTGAACTACCAATGCATGTATCAATATAGATGAATTTAAAAATCATAATGTTTGGTGAAGTAAGCTGGATACAAGAATATATACTAAATGGGTCCATCTCTGTGAAGGTCAAAACAGGCAGAAGCCATGTATGGACTTAGAAATTAGAGTAGTAGTTACTTTTGTAGAGGTGGTTAAAGCTGGGAGAAGCCATGAGACAAGCTCCTTTATATATAAAAGTTATGTATTTGGCTTTGTGGCTGCTTTACTTAAGTAAAAATATTTACTTAAAAAAATAAAGATAGCTAAGTTATAGATTTTCCCCAAAAAGAGAATACTTACTTATCCAGGTGGTCAGTCTATATAGTGCAAATGGGCTTCCTAACTACTGTCTGAGGCAGCCGTCCCCAACCTTTTTGGCACCATGGACCAGTTTTGTGAAAGACTGAAGGGGTCAAGGGTGGGAACACAGGAGGCCAAGCTCAGGTGACCTCTGCTTGCAGCCCAGTTCCTAACAGGCTACAGGACAGTTACCCATCCACAGTCTGGAGGTTGGGGACTCCTGGCCTAAGGTGTTGGTTTCATAGAATGTAAGTTCAGATGGAGAACAGGGCAACCAGAAGAACCTGCCTGTTCTGACCATTCTTTTTAATGTCTTGTGAGCTTTTCTCCTATATTTAAGATTCATTTGTCAGAATTATTTCTGTACCATGTGGTTATTATATAAAATTCACCTAGAAATAAATCACAGCCTATTTAGCCTTCAACCTCTAAACACTGAGACAAAGGGAGCATACGTGGATGTGTTCAGAATCTCCCTAAGGTGTCAAGGAGGCATCATCACAATGAATTGCATTCTCTCCAACTGGGTTTGCTAAAGTTCTTATGTGATCTCTTTCTTTTCCTTCCTTTAAAAAAAATGGGGCCTGACACCAGGAGTAGTAGTTTCCAGTCTGTTGAAGTCCTCTGCTTTCGGGACCGCACCATGCAGGGCGTTAGAGACATCACCCACAGCATCATCTTTGAAGTGAAGCTTCCAGAAATGGCATTTAGCCCAGGTAATTTGCCAGTCTCTGAGAATATATATAATTATTATTTATCAGAAACCTAATTAGGTATAACTTTCCTTTCATCCTTTTACAATGGCAGCAGAAGATAGAGAAAAGTACAATTTCCACCTCTTTGCCAATGTGATCACCTCCCTTGAACAGAGGGCAGTTCTGTTAGGCTTACAGGAACAGAGGCAAATATTGTCCCCAGGAAATTTCCTCCAGGCTGGTTTTTCAATCTTAAGGATATTCCTTCTACCCCCAGTTTTGTTTTTGTTTTTGCTTGAGACGCAGTCTTTATTCCTGAGCCTTCTTAAAGGAAGAATGAACTAGTAATGCAGTGACACATTTATTTGTTATAAACTTAAAGTTGTGTGTGATTCCATTTTCCATACAGTAAACCAATAAGCAAAAGTGCTATGTCTCTTTCCACATTTCATATTCTTCATTTGGTCCTGTGTGGTGGACATCAGCTATTATCCCCCCTTTCATAAATTAGGAAACTTAGATGTGTGTGTATGTGTGTGTGTGTTTACACACATTTATGTTTATATACTTTTCACAGAGATAGAACACATACTGAAGTTTGAGTAAAACAAAGGTGATGTTAGTACCCACCCCATGGAGTATTCCTTATGAGGAATCTGTCCTGTGTAAAAGACAGAACACAATGTCTGGCATGTTATAGGTGCTTAATAAATGGTGATTTATGTTAATTTCCTATCACACAAAGCTCAGCATTCTCCAAAATGATCTCTCAGATTTTTGTGACTTTCTTTCCAGAATACTTTCATAGTTTCATTTGCTCCTCACTATGTAGTTTCAAGGTACATTGCTTTCTTTAATCCACAAGTCATGTGCCTTAAAGTGTGTAAGTACTGGGGGCAGGGGAAATGTTACAATTTCTTCCGAGATGGTGTTTCTAGAGTGCAGAAGTCAAAAGGATTCAGGATTGTCTCTGATGACATTTTATCAGTCATTCTTTGCTGTGGCACTGATAAATGTCTTAAATAGACTGCTCAGAAAGACTGAAAGAGAAGTGCTTGGTTGGGCAATTGTGGAAGCTGTTTACTTGGTGTTTCAGAGCCTTAAGAAATCCATTGCCTCTCTGCTATCTTCAGATATTTGCATTTGACTTAGCACCCTCTTCTGGCACATTCTGAAATAGCTTCCATGTGATTTTATACCTTTGTTATATTAAGCCACAACTTGAGGATAGTTCTAGGGGAATGAGGTTAATTAACAAGGTTAATTAACAGGTTAATGTGGGCCTGGTCTTCACCTAGCGGGCCACCATACACCTTCCATACTTCACTTACTTAATCTTGCCAACCACCCTTGGGGGAGGCACTTTTCTTTCCATTTTTAAGATAAAGTCATTGAATTACTCCTTGCCACTCCCAATATTGCTGATGCTTGATGAAGCTGGTAAATTCAGGAAACACTGTACTTTTCCACTTGAAAAAGAGGTTTTCTATAGTCTGATAATGCCTCAGTCCATCTTAATTTTTAATGCTTGATATTGAGTGTAGATTATTTAGTTTAGGAAAGGCAAATTTTCTTATTTTTTTCATGAGAAAAGATTCTCCCCTTAGCTGTAAATTAAACTTAATATTAAATATATATATATTTCTAAAGAGTTATTCTATAGCATAGTGTGAACTGAAGGTATTAATTAGAATGGCAGTACTTAGTATTTCTAAGATACGCCATAGTTGCAATGGCAGTGGTATTGCAGGTATCCCATATCATTTTATGCTGCTCATGGTTCAGCCAAGCCCACCACTCTCCATTGCTGGTATGAAGAGTATCCTGGCAACTGGCTGAGGGAGGCAGCAGACCCTGCTGAGAGTGGTAGAGCCCTCATTTTAATTCCTGTCCTGGATGTGCTCCTCCTGGTTGCCCTGTTGTGGGAAAACAGGTCCTAAGTTTTCCTTAAAAAGTACCTTCTCATTAATTTGGGGTATGACTTATAAATGCAGTTTATATGGAGGCAGATATGATAGATTAAATATTGTCAAAATAGTATATCTAATTTTCTCAGAAATGGCTATAGTATTTTGAGTACTGAGATGTTTTAATTTGAAATAATACTTTGTTTTTGCCTTATGATTATTTATTGGGTTGGCCAAAATGTCCGTTTAGTTTTCTTTGTAAAATAAAAGACACTTTTCATTTTAACCAATAACTTGATTGATTTGAATATATTGAGTAAGTCGGCTATCTCCCACAATTGGCTTCTAGTGGGTAGAAGCCAGGGATGCTGCTTAACATCTTCCAAAGCATAAGAGAGCCCCACAGCAAAAAATTGTTTGGCCAAAATGTACCAAGAAACTGTGTAAACCACTTTTAGTTGGCCAAATAGTACCAAGAAGCTTTGCAATCATTTTTCACATGTTCAATCAGTCACCACACCTTCTCCATACACTGAACAAATCTTTTTTTTTGCATTTCAGTAGCATTTTTACCTTTCTTAAAATAATAAAGCGTAGTACACTGAAAATGTTGCATATATTCTTTCATCTTCAATATTAAAATGGCTACATAAAAATTCACCAATTTTTATTAATTTTTTAAAAAATATATACTGATATGACAGCTGTCACAATGCAGTCTAACAAAATTGTTTCAAATTAAGTTAAAGACAACCAAGCACTACTAGGGCCATCATACAGAAAAAACTAAATGAACTTTTGGCCAACCCAATATAACAAGAGAAAGCTTAGACTGGATTTATGAATTACAGTATAGACTGTTCTTGTTAAGTTTCTTGTGCTATGTGTTAGGGAAATATCTTTTTATTTAATGTAAGAATAGCAAGGAAATATGATTTAGCAATAACTCTGAGCTTTTTCCCAAAAAAAGAATTTTGAAGTTCTAACCTCTTTATGAACTCATACTTATTATATCAGTTTTCATTTTTCTTGACATTAAAAATAGGACCATACCTGAGACCTGAGTTAAAATAAGAAGGGACATTTGTTTTCTGGCTTCTTTCTGTGAATGATGCCCCAGCCAAATTGGTGCCCTAGTAGCTTTCAAGAATAATTGGTCCCAAGGTTTTCCATTGGTCATCCTACCCCATCTCTTCTTCTTACAATGAAAAGATTGTGTAAATGAAATCAACATCTTGTAGGTTTCATAATTATATTAAGCAATACTATTTTTAAAAGAAACAAAGGTCAAAAATCTAAAAAGTTCCCAAGGAAAGAAAAAAGAGGGATTGATAGAAATCTAAAAGTTGGAGAATGGCTAAAGAACACCAGGGTTCAATTAGAAACAAACAAAATTTCTTCCATTAGTCCTGCACATCTTAACTCTTAAGTCAAGAAGTTTCTGTTCTTTCAGAGACACTTATGTAAGGCAGACATTGGAGCAAATGCTGGAAGGGTGGGTTGTGGCTAGATGAATTCCCTGTGAAGGAATTGAAACTTGATTGTGAATTTTAGGGATTCAGTGAGATCCTGAGGTATGAGGAATACAAGAGCGTGGCTGCACCCCATTGTCAGGTTTCCTCCAAGAAAGCCAGGTTTCCATTAAGGTGAAGAGGTAGCCAGCAAGAGTGTTGTACAAAGCAGCTAAGGTTTTTAAGAGGATTTGCAACTGTGGAATAGAGCTGAATTTCCCTGAATGTGTTGCCAGTGAGGGAAGGAGATACTGGGGATCAGGTAAGTGTGGGAAACACAAAGCCAAATAGATAAAGTGGTTCCTTTACTGTAGGCTTCTCAGAGGTTTAGATGGTGGTAAGGAGTGGATAGGGAACATAGAAATGGCTCTACAGGGATTTGCCATGTCTATTAGCCACAAGATCCTTATCTTCTCAGAGCATCATGCAGGGCACACATTGAGAACTGCTAGAATTGGAGTCATAGAGGCACCCAGAGCAGAGGTTCAAAGAGATAAGTCAGGGAAGGAGAAAGTCTGAATGGATAAGGATGAGCTTAAAGGATAGGGTGGCTTAACAGAGGGACAGTCCTCTTGGACTGTGACCTGCCCACAGGTAGGTCTACACAATGTTGGAGTTGAGTGGCTCAGCAGAGGGACATGATGAAGATGAGGAACAGAACACCTGTTTCCTTGGGTAAAGAACCTTCCACAGGGTTATACCAATCCCAAATATGACTATCTTTATTTGACCAACTTCCAATAACTGCAGAAATCAAAGCAACTTGGGCTAGACTTAAAGGCTATTTCAGAAGCCCCTTTACAGTAAGACTGTATTTGGGTCTGCTGGCCTCTGAATGAGATTCCTAGTAGCTATGGAAGATGGGGAGGCAGCTGAGGCAAGCAGATGCAAATTCAGGCCCAAGAATCTCTGAGACAGAGGTAAGCCAAAAGCTTATCAGTGTATGAGCCATCTTGCTGCTTGACTTATTTGTTTTAATTCTCTCCTTCAT
The DNA here is from genome assembly GCF_019186645.2 of Phyllostomus hastatus. Lineage (NCBI taxonomy): Eukaryota > Metazoa > Chordata > Mammalia > Chiroptera > Phyllostomidae > Phyllostomus > Phyllostomus hastatus. The sequence goes on along the minus strand of NW_025333643.1, from coordinate 3,946,168 downwards.
TAAACTTACTGTTTTATTTGCTTTAAGATTGTCCCAAAGCAGTTGGATGGGAAAAGAACCAGAAAGGAGGCATGGGACCAAGGATGGTGAATCTCAGTGAATGCATGGACCCTAAAAGGTATATTTGGGAAGATGTTTCTCCAATGGAGCTTTTGCACAGTTTAGTCCAGGGGTGCTATGCACATGAATAATGAGTAGTATTCCATTCTTTGCTGCATAACTTTTAATTTGAGTTTGGTTGTGGGAACTGATATTTATGATGGATATCCTGAAGGGCACACAGTTTATCAGTTCACCTAGAGTTTAGACGTTCTAAATTTTGTTCTTGCTTCAAGCTCAGACTCTCAGACCTGTATCATGTCTTAGTCCTTTATTCATTGCCCTTTAATTTTGTCCTAGTAGCCTACATTGAAGGACATTATAAGAACTATTTCACAGAAACCAATATTATATTTAAGGGAGAGTGTAAGTGTACCCTTTATTGAGGGACATGGAAGAAATTTCTCTGTCTTTAGTATTAGGAAAAACTTTCCTCTAAAGAAGGTAGCTGGTGTGCTTTTATTTATGGACACAGTGCTTCCTAGTACCAGTCATGCTTCTCTTTTCAGCTGGCCTCTAGGAGCTCAGTATCAAATATGTGGCCTGTCACTAACAATTGCAGAGGGGTTCAATGGCATTATTCTGTACAGTAACCTTTTTCCTCCCCACTTACCCTCAAGCTTCATCTTATTTTTCCTTTGATCCTAATTTCCTTAGTATTTATTTTTTTCTTTTCTCATACAGCTACTTTCTATCCAAAAAGGACAAGATTGAGGCATAAATGAGTGATTGACTGAATAAATAATTCTCTTATTTTTTAGGTTAGCTGAGTCATCAGTGGATCTAAATCTCAAATTGATGTGTTGGAGATTGGTGCCTACTTTGGACTTAGACAAAGTTGTGTCTGCCAAATGTCTGCTGCTTGGAGCTGGCACCTTGGGTTGTAATGTAGCTAGGACACTGATGGTAAGTTCATGGGGGCCCAACATTATCTTGGAAGCTGTGGCTTCTCTTCCCATTTTGCTGTATCTAATTGCCTTCCATCTCCCAGATGCCCCTTCTCCTCTCTCCCATCCTCCCATTCTCCCTCCCTCTCTCCTTTTCTGTTTTCTTTTTTCAATATATTTTTAATCATAAAAGGAGTACATGCTTTCATTATAAGGTAGAAACACAAAGTCTCCCTCCATCCCCATCCCATCACATTTCCCAGAATTAAGCAGACTTTACAGATTACTATGCAGTATATCTTCCCCTAGCTTTTTATTGGCATTTACAAATACGTACTTGTCATCTTTGCTGTTATATATTTATAGTTGTGAAATTAGGTCATAGTATACTGTCTATAGCAGGTTTTTATTTTTAACTTAATGTAAAGATAATATTGTATCTCTCTATGTATTCCATATTACATATATGTAGTATTTTGTTGTAAAAGTGTGTCCTCAGTTTATTTTATCAGTGTCCCGTACTTTTTTTTAGAGGTGTTGATGGCATGAACATTTTTACACTTTTATCTTTACATATTCATAGGATTACTTCTTTTGGGGCAGAGTCCTAGAAGTACAATTGTTTGGTAGTAGAACTGCTATGATATAGACACATTTTTTTCTTCCCAAACTAAAGTTATCTTCCAAAAACATTATACTAGTTTATACCCCTAGAAACAAGAAGAACAGAATGTTTTATTTGCATTTCTTTAGTTAGTGAGGGTGAGTCTTAAATTTTATTTCTTTTTTGTAAAGTTTATATCTCCTATTCATGTCCTTTAGGTTGTGTAGGGTTTTTCTTTTTTATTGATATAAATATTAACCTTTTTTCTTATATGAATCAAATAAGTTTTCTCAACTTATTTAAAGTATATTTAGCCATATGAAAGTTTTTAAATTTTTTGTGATTATGTTAGTCTTTTTCTTTATGATTTACAGCCCTCTTCTGTAAAAGTTATAGAACAGGAAAGATATTCATTTTCCTACCACTTTTTAACTTACTTCCTTTCCGTGTTGTGTTTGTTTAATACATATTTTATTTTTTATTTAATCTTTATCATATTTTTCCCATTACCATTTAGTTTCTTTATATGCCCATTTCCCCAGCAATCACCACACTGTTGTCCATGCCCATCGGTCCTTTTATGTTTTTGCTCATCCCCTGCACTTCTTTACCTCCCCCTGCTCCCACTAGCTGTCATTCTGCTCTCCATCTATGAGTCTGTCCCCATTTTCCTGGTTAGTTCAGTTTGCTCATTAGACTCCACATTATGAGTGGATTCATATGGTATTTGTCTTTCTCTGGCTTATTTCACTTAGCGTAGTGTTCTCCAGGTCCATTCATACTGTCACAAATGGTAAAACTTTCTTCTTTCTTACAGCCAAGGAGTATCCATTGTGTAAATGTCCCATAGTTGTTTTATCCACTCATCTACTAATGGACACTGGGGCTACTTCCATGTCTTGGCAATTGTAAATGAAGCTGCAGTGAACATAGGGGTGCTTCTGTTCTTTCAAATTAGTGTTTTAGGTTCCTTTGGATATATTTTCAGAAGTGGGATTGCTGGATCAAAAGGCAGATGTATTTTTAATTTTTTGAGGTATCTCCATACTGCTTTCCACAGTGGCTGCACCAATCTGCATTCCCACCAACAGTACAAAAGGGTTCCCCTTTCTCCACATCCTCACCAGCACTTGTTTTTTGATTTATTGAAAATAGCGTTTCTGAAAGGTGTGAGATAGTATCTCATTGTGGTTTTAATTTGCATTTCTCTGATGATTAGTGATGTTGAACATCTTTTCATATGTCTGTTGGCCATCTGTATGTCCTCTTTGAAGAAGTGTCTATTGAGGTCCTTTGCCCATTTTTCAATTGGGTTGTTTTTTTGTGTGTGGAGATTTGTAAGTTCTTTATAAATTTTGAATATTAACCGCTTAGCAGATGTGTTGGTGAATATGTTCTCCCATTCTGTGGGCTGTCTTTTTATTTTGTTGATGATTTCCTTTGCTGTGCAAAAACTTTTTAGTTTGATGTTGTCCCGTTTGTTTATTTTTTTCTTTTGTTTCCCTTTCCTGGGGAGATATATTCAGTACAAAATTGCTATAAGCAATGTCTTGAGATTTCTAGTATTTTTATGGTTTCAGGTCTAATATTTAAGCCTTTGATACATTCTGAATTTATTCTTGTGTGTGGTGTAAGAAGGTGGTCTAATTCCATTTTTCTGCACAAATCCATCCAATTTTCCCAACACCATTTTTTTCCTTTTATTGTTAAGTACAGTTGTCTCCATTTCCCCCTCTCTGCTTCCCCACTTAATCCATCCCCACCTCCCACCCTTGATCCTACCCGCTTTGGTTTTGTTCATGTGTCTTTTATACATGTTCCTTGATGACCCTTCCTCCTTTCCCCTGTTACCCCCTCCCACCTTCCCTCTGGTTACTGTCAGTTTGTTTATTCCAATGTCTCTGGTTATATTTTGCTTGCTTGTTTGTTTTGTTGATTAGGTTCCTGTTAAAGGTGAGATCATATGGTATTTGTCTTTCACGACCTGACTTATTTCACCTAGCATAATGCTTTCCAGTTGCATCCATGCTGTTGCAAAGGGTAGGAGCTCCTTCTTTCTTTCTGCTGCATAGTATTCCATTGTGTAAATGTACCGTGGTTTTTTGGTCCACTGATTTACTGATGGGCACTTAGGTTGCTTCCAACACTTGGCTATTGTAAATTGTGTTGCTGTGAACATTGGGGTGCATAGGTTCTTTTGGATTGGTGTTTCAGGGTTCTTAGGATATAATCCCAGCAGTGGAATTGCTGGGTCAAAAGGCAATTCCATTTTCAGTTTTTTGAGGAAATTCTATACTGTTTTCCACATTGGCTGTACTGGTCTGCATTCCCACCAACAGTGCAGTAGAGTTCCCTTTTCTCCACAACCTCGCCAGCACTTCTTGTTTGTTGGTTTATTAAAGATGACCATTCTAGGGCCAACACCATTTATTGAGTAAATTACCTTTAGCCCATTGTATGTGTTTGCTTCCTGTGTTGAATATTAATTTACTGTAAAGGTGTGGGTTTATTTCTGGGCTCTCTATTCTGTTCCATTAATCTGTGTGTCTGTTTTTATGCCAATACCAGGCTGTTTCAATTACTATGGCCTTATAGTATAGTTTGATATTTGGTAGCATGATTCCTCTAACTTTGTTCTTCTTTCTCAGGATTGCTGTTGCTATGTGGGGCTTTTTGTGGTTCCATATAACTTTTTGAAATATTTGCCCTAGTTTTGTGAAATATGTCATTGGAATCTGAGTATCACCATTTTAATGAAGTTAACTCATCCTACTCATGACCATGGGATGTACTTTCACTTATTTGTATCTTCTTCCATTTGTTTCGTTAGTGTCTTATAATTTTCCAAGTATACATCTTTTACATCCTTGGTTAGGTTTATACCCAGGTATTTTATTCTTTTTGTAGCAATTGTGAATGGGTTTTCTTAATTTCCCTTTCTGTTAGTTTATTATTGGTATATGAAAATGCACCTGACTGCTGTATATTAATTTTGTATCCTGCTACTTAGCTGAATTCATTTATCAATTTTAGTAGTTTCTTGGTGGAATCTTTGGGGTTCTCTATGTACAGTATCATGTCATCTGCAAATACAGTTTTACTACTTCCTTTCCAGTTTGGACTTACTTGATTGCTGTAACTAGGACTTTCAGTACTTTGTTGAGTAAGAGAGGTGAAAGGAGACATCCCGGTCTTGTTCCCAATCTTAAGGGGAACGTTTGTAGTTTTTGCTCACTGAGTATGATACTGACAGTGGGTTTGTCATATATGGCTTTTATTATGTTTAGGCATGTTCCCTTTATTCCTACTTTGCTGAGAGTTTGATAATAAATGGGTGCTGGAATTTATCAAATGTATTTTCTGCATCTATTGATATGATCAAGTGGTTTTTATCCTTCATCTTGTTTATGTGATGAATCACATTTATCAATTTGCTAATGTTGTATCACCCTTGCATCCCTGCAGTAAATCCCACTTGATCATGGTGTATAATCTTTTTGATGTATTGCCATATTCAGTTTGCTAATATTTTGTTAAGGATTTTAGCATCTATGTTTGTCAGGGATATTGGCCTATAATTTTTTTTCTTTGTAGTGTTTTTATCTGGTTTCGGAATTATGATAATGCTGGTCTGGTAAAATGAGTTTTGGAGCCTTCCCTCCTCTTGAATTTTATGAAATAGTTTGAGAAGGAAGGGTGCTGTTTCTCAGAATGTTTGGTAAAATTCACCTCTGCAGCCATCCAGTCCAGGGCTTTTGTTTGTTGGGAGTTTTTTGATTACTGCTTCAATTTCACAAGGCGTAATCTGTCTATTCAGATTCTCTGATTCTTCCTGCTTTAGATTTAGAAGATTATATTATTCTAGCAATTTGTCCATTTCATTCAGGTTGTCCAGTTTGTTGGCATATAGTTGTTCATAATATTTTCTTACAATCTTTTATATTCCTTTCATGTTATTTTCTTTTTATTTCTGATTTTATTTATTTGGATTCTTTCTCTTTTTTTCTTGGTGGGTCTGATTAAAGGTTTGTCAATCTTGTTTATCTTTTCAAAGAACAAGTTCTTGTTTTCATTGATCTTTTGTTTCATTTTTTAGACTCTATTTTGTTTATTTCTGCTCTGATCTTTATTATTTCCTTTCTTCTACTCACTTTGGACTTTGTTGTTCTTTCTCAAGTTCCTTTAAGTGTAGAGTTAGACTGTTTATTTGAGCTTTTTCTTGATTTTTTTAGAAAGGCCTGTAATGCTATGAATTTCTCTCTTAGGATTTGCTTTCCCATTGTCCCACAGATTTTGGGTTGTTGAGTCTTCATTTTTAGTGTTTCATGGTATCTTTTGATTTCTTCCTTGATCTTGTTATTGACCCATTCATTGTTTAATAACATGTTATTAGGCTTCTATGTCTTTGCATGTTTTTCATTGTTCTTCTTGTGATTTTTTTCTAGTTTCATAGCCTTGTGGTCAGAGAAGATGCTTGATATGATTTCAGCCTTGTTAAATGTATTCAGACTTGTTTCGTATCCTAACATGTGGTCTCTCCCAGAAAACGTTCTGTGTGCACTTGAAAAATATGTATATTCTGCTGCTTTGGGATGAAATGCAAGGAAGATATCAATTAAGTCCATCTGATCTAGTGTGTCATTTTAGGACACTGTCTCCTTGTTGATTTTCTGCCTGGAACATCTATCCTTTGAAGTCAATAGGTGTTAAAACTTCTGACTATGATTGTACTTCTGTCAATCTCTCCCTTTATGTCCATCAAGATTTGCTTCACATATGTAGGTGCTCCTGTGTTGGGTGTCTAAATGTTTATGAGGGTTATATCCTCCTGTTGAATTGATCCATTTATTATTATGTAGTGTCCTTCTTTGTCTCTTATAGCCTTAGTTTTAAAGTCTGTTTTGTTGGATATAAGTGCTGCTACTTTTCTATTTGCATGAAATTTTTTCCATCACTTTAAACTAATCAGGCCTTAAAGTGATTGGTTTGAATGTAATCAAGCTGTGCTCAGCAACCTGGCTTAAGCTCCACAGGGTGGGGCTGTTGCTACCTCTCAGGCTGATGCCACTCAGGGGAGTCCTCTGCCTGAGAAAAATTGCTTCTGCAGTATGGGGAATGACTCAGCACAGGGATCCTGGTGGCTGTTCCATTAGTTCTCTCCCCAGAACCACCAATCCCAGACTCTCCTCAAGCATCTCTAGTCCACTCTTATCTTCCCTCTGCAGGAGCCCAGGATAAGTGTTTGCAAATGAGATTTTGGGTGTTGGCCCTTTAAGAGGCACTATGTGTCTCCAAGCATCTCCCTGGGAGACAGAAACCCTGCTGCTTTTCACAGCTGGATGTTATCTGGGTTACTTTCTGGCCCTGATGCTATATGATGGGGAGCCTAGCTTGGGTTTTAGATCCCACACTTCTCAGGGATAACCCTTTGGCTACTGAAATATCCCTCCAGAGCTTCAGCTACCACGCATGTGAGCCCAGGCAGCCGTCTTGTGTCTCCTCTGCATTCCCTACCAGTCTCAGCATAGTGAAGTGGTTTCTTCTATCTGTCCTTGGTTATAAGGCTTCTCTCCAGCTGGTGTTCAGTTGGTTATTCAGGGTGATTTCTCTATAATTTAGTTGTAATTCCAGATTGGTCCAGGGAAGAGGTTAGTTTAGTTTCTACCTACTCCTCCACCATCTTGGATCTCTAATTTAATGTATATTTCAAAATCTCATGTGATATATAATAATATCCTTTACTTTTATTAATTAACATTGTAAAACTTTCCCATGTCATTAAAAAGGATGCCTATTAGGACTGTTGAATGGCTTTAGAATATGCCTTCTTGTATGATGAAACATAATTTACTGAGACATTCCCATAATGTTAGACATTAACACTGGTTCCAATATTTTTACGTAAGTGTAAATTTTTACAAGTTTTTATGTGTAAATTATGTTACAAAGAACACCTTTGTAATATCATCTCTGTCAATATTTCAGGTTATTTCTTGGGATAGATTGCTGGAAGTAGGTCAACAGATGTAAACATTTTAAAGACTCTAGAAACATTGCCAAATTGCTTTCCAGAAAAATTATACTGATTTACATTCTCAACCAGTAAAACAGGTTTTTCACTACCAGTCCTTACCAGCATTGAGTATTGTAATTTTGTTTAATCTTTGCAGATTAACCATTTAAACTGTGTAGCATTCCAGGAAGCCAAAAGTTAAGTGTGAAAGTTTACCTGCATGTGACTAACCTGTGTCGTGTTTGTAATTTATCTAGCTTTCTTCCCACTGCCCAGCATGTTCCCAGACTGCCTTCCTTGCTCTCTACTCAGCTTGCTTTGAGGAATGCAAAAATACTTCAGAAATAAATATCCCTAAACTAAGCACAAGTGACTTCTGGGTTTTCCATACCTTTCTTCCCTGTCCATAGTATATCACTTAGCTGGGTGAATAGGTCAGAAAGTGACCTGTGGACATCAAACAAACAGCCGATCTAAACAATGCTTTTGAAAGAATGGATTCTGGTCTATCTTTCTCAACTCTCAAAACAAATCTAGGGTCTTCACTGATTGTCCCCCTATAATCATTTATCTAATTGAGTTTCAAGGCCCCTAATAGGAGGATATTGAAATGAGAGACAGAAGAATCTTGGCTTTATAGCTAATCGTGGCAGAGCTTCTCTTAGATAGTTATGCTTATTTATGATCTACTGAAATACACACACCCCACCTCATTCTCCAAAAAGTAGGCATCTTCATTTGCTTGCAACTCTGTGGATCTCATTTCTTCCCCATAGTTAACTAGAGACCTTAGCGAGTCACTTATCCCTTCTGGGCTTTAGTTTCCATATCTGCAAAGCCAAACAATTAGATTATGGATTTTAGAGACCCTATCCAACTTTAAAGTTGTGTGGGTCTATAAGACTTTATGGGAGATGTAACTGAAATGTATGAAATCATGAAAACTATTTCTGAGAATATAGAATCATCCCCTACGTTCCAGATAATTAGGCTTTTGCCTTTTGGAAAAATAATAGAAAATCTTTTACAGTGTTAGTGGGAAATAACTTGGATGTCATTTTTCCCAGGAGTTAATTTAGAGTTTGAGTCTAAAGATGAGCTGTTATTTATATTTAATTTTTCCTTAAGGGAAAGCAAGGACCACGGGGGCTATTGCTAATTCTTTAAGATAGCAACATAGACAGTTGTTATAAAACTGACCTCCAAATCTTTCGCTGGTGCTATTGTCAAAAGTAATGAATTGCCCTGGCTGGTGTAGCTCAGTGGATTGAGCGCAGGCTGCAAACCAAAGTGTCGCAGGTTTGATTCCCAGTCAGGGCACATGCCTGGGTTGCAGGCCACGGCCTCCAGCAACCACACATTGATGTCTCTCTCTTTCTCCCTCCCTTCCCTCTCTAAAAAATAAATAAAATAAAATAAAATCTTTTAAAAAAAGTAATGAATTATTTGTTAGAGCCACTCTGACATTTCTTAATTTCATTACTACTGGAAACCAGGCACTGGGCATATAATTATTTTGTCTTTCAAAGGAAGTTGATATTCTATTTATTTATCAAAAACTTAATTTGCACAATTTAATTTCTGAAGTTCCCTATATTTTGAGGTTCCCAAGCTGCTCCAAAGAAAACTCCTTTTAGGGATTTCAGGAAATACACCCCATGAGTGTTCACCAGAAACACACAATAATGTCTTATTTCCATGCAGGGGTGGGGCGTCAGACACATTACATTTGTGGACAATGCCAAGATCTCCTACTCCAATCCTGTGAGGCAGCCTCTCTATGAATTTGAAGATTGCTTAACAGGTAGCAAGCCCAAGGCCCTGGCTGCAGCAGACCGGCTCCAGAAGATATTTCCCGGAGTGGTATGTTCATGCTGTTTGGTAACGTCAGAGGTTGTCTCCTATGTCTTTAATGTTTAAGTCTTGAGGAATGAGGCCCTACGGTATTGGTGAAAGACAGTCAGACAGCTGTCACTTACCACCAGGCTCTCATCATGTGGCTGGGCTTCTGTTTCTTCATCTTAGAGATGCAGATTAAAACACAAAACAAAACCTCATTTGTATTGTAAACATGAAATAAAGAGTGTATGAAAAATATTTTGTAGGTTACAAAGCATTATCTGACATTAAGTTGAGGAATTCTGGGGTGGGTGTATTTTTTTATATCCTGCCTTGTTCCAAATGAATTTGTGGTGCCAGACGTAGGATATTATTTTTCCCTCATCATCAGAATACAGAGATAGTTACTTAGAACAGGTTTATGAAATTAAACTGAATGCAAGACTGTGCAGAACAAAGATTAGGCTAAATATTTAGCTTTTTACTCCAGCTGCTTATTTTTGAGGTGGATCATTTAAACCCCATATTATAAGAGACAAGTTATTCAGCTCACTTGATTCAAAATCTTTTCAGCTTTTTCTTTTTTTTTAGGTCATTCTGCAAAAGAGATCCCGCATCTTGTATGCTTAATCAGTTTATCTGACAGAGGTCAGATTAGGTGTTTCCAAAGTATCTGCCTATACTTAAAGTGCCACAAGAGGCTCTCAGCCCTAGCTTAAGAAAGCCCATTTTCTCAAAGTTTCTTTAATCACTCATTATTCTTTCATTTTAGAAATCTTTGCTTCAGAAGTAACTTTAACAGTTTTGTTCATTTTGACTAGTATACTCTGAGGAATGTCATTTATTTGGTTTAATTCAACAGTATTGATTGAGCACTCACTGTTACCCAGCTAGGTCACTGGATGCTAAAAGAAATAAGAATAATACAACCCTGTCATTAAGGAGGCATGTAAGATAGGTTTCTGCTGTGACAATATTGCATATCACGCATCTCAGTATTTCAGTAGCTTACAATTTAAAATGTTTATTTCATGCTCACAGGTTGGCAGGTTGGTTGTGGTTTAGCTCCTGGGCTAGGCCGGACTCCAAGCTTCAAGTCAGGTTCCAGTCTGCTCTATGTGACATTATTTCAAAATCTGGGCTCAAGGAGCGACAGCTATCTGATCCTGCTCTTCTTATGGTAGAAGGTGGAAGTATAAAAGCATTGGTGAAAACTTTCCATCCCTTTGTCTCTTCAAGTCTCAGCTTAATAGTGGTACTGTGCAATGTTCTCCATCTCCATCACCAAAGTTAAATCACAGGACCACACCCAGAGTCAATGGGGGTGGTCAGTACACTTTGCCTTCCCTGTAAGAGGTCCTACAAAGTCGTGGCAAAGGGCATGGACATATAATTCTGTAAGAGGGAGGCAGTACACAGTCTAGAAGAATTATCCAGTCTGTCACTGAAGAGTGTTATGAGCTCTCCTTGGGGTCCAGACAGGCCTGGCTTTGAATCTGAGCTCTACTTATTTGTTGCCTGAAATATTGGCTTACCCAAATCCTAGCCATTGTCTATAAGGCAATTCAGTCCCCTCCATTTATCTGTTGTTACTCTGTTATTCATTTTTCAAAATATTTAATGCCTACTATGTACTCAGGACTGGGGAACAAGGCAAAGTGTCCTCTTCCTTATTTGGAGCTTATAGTCTAGTGAGGGAGACAGTCATTAACAACTAATTTCACAAAATATTATAATTGTAATAAGTACATGGAGCAAGAGCTCAGTTGCCATGAGAATGTTTAACAGGAAGGCCTGACCAAGACTAGATTTCCTTGAGAAAAAGCAAGTCTTACAGGATAAGTGGAGTTAGCTAGACTGAGAGCTGTCTGCCAAGGGCTTAGTGATCTTATGATAAGCATGGTGCTTCTGTGGAACTGAAGGAAAACCAGGGTAGCTGAAGTACAAAAGTCAAGGGAGACAGACAAGAGGCTGGGGTGAAATCAAGGGCCAGATAATGGGCCTTAGAGGTCAAGTTCAGCTTTTTTTGAAAACATCAGCCCACCAGAATCAAGCCTCTTCCTCAGCACTTACATCATGTTATTCTGTTTTCTCTATTGGATTATTAGGACCTGGAGTCAGGTCTGTTATATAATTTTTATTCTTCATACCTATTAAGTAATAATAAATAACATATAGAACCTACCAAGGTAATGTAGTTTTTTCATTCAACAAGTACTTATTCATTACCTTCCTTACACCAGGCCATGGCCAAAAGGCTGGTCCTCAGTGAACAAAACATGAAAAAAACTGCTCCACTACAAATACCATGCCTAATTTAGGGTTGAACTAATTGAACAAGAAAACACCTGACCTTTAATAAGTCACATAACTATTTGAAGTCACCATTTTTTTAAAGACAAGGCAATGAAATGTAGCATTACGAAGCCACATTAAAGGCTTTAAAACCCAACCTTGAACATCTGCTTCCAACCCTGATGAGTAACTGATATTGGACTAGCTCTTCTAACATAAAAACTTATGTACCTGGAATATATAAAATTAGTCTTCAGACAATGAATAGGCAATGGAAGACTGTGATCCTAGACAGAAGGGACAGAATGAATGTTTGTCCCAATTTATTGCGTGAAGGCATTTTCTGGCCCATGCCAGAGCCCATGGGATATTCTTGGTCTTGATGAGCTGAGGAAACTGAGGTCAGAGTTCAGAGCAGCTAAGGTGGCTGGAATTTTCAGAGCAGAGCATCAAGACATGGGGGATCTGTGCAGAGAAGGAGGTCCAGAAAACTGTCTAGGCAGCACCTTGAGTCTTTGAATAACAAGTTGTACGTGCTCAGGTGATGAGCCTGTAAGGCAGGGCAAAAAGCACCAGCATTCTGAAACCTCTAGGAGTAAGCTCCTTAGTGATCTTATGATAGGCAAAGATTTCTTGGGACCCAGTAAATACCATAAGTGGAAAAATGTGTAACTTGGACTTTCTCAAAATTGAAAACTTCTGCTTCTCAAAAGACACCATTAAGAGAATGAAAAGGCTGGCCAAAACAGAAAATACTCGTAGTATGTATATTTGGCAGACATCTTTATCCAGAATACATAAACAGCTCTTACCAGTCAATGACTAGAAGACAGACACACTGTTTTTTTTAAGGGGCAAAAGAGTTGGACAGGAACTTATTTCATAATGAAGATCTATAAATGGTCAGTGAACACCTGAAAATGCCCAACATTAATAGTCATTAGAGAAATATGAATTGAAACCACAAAGATGTATCACTGCATACCCACTAAAATGGGCAAAAGTAAAAAGACCAACAATCCTAAATGTTATCAGGCTGTGGAGGAACTAGAACTCTCATAGTTTGCTGGTAAAACAAGCCTTTTGGAAATTAGTCTGATGGTTTCTCATGAAACTAAACATACACCTACCTAATGACCCCAAAATTCCACTTATAGATATTTAAGAGAAATGAAAATATATGTACATGGGTGGGCAAAAGTATGTGTACAATTGTGAGTTGTATTATTATTTATTAATTATTGTATTATTTATCTTTTACCATATGAACAACTTTTCTGTTGTTCAAAGTGGGGAAACCCACTTTTGCCTATCCCTGTATACTGGCTTACACAAGAATGTCTACAATAGCTTTATTCATTATAGCCAAAATTTAGAAGTAACCCAAATAGCTATCAATAAGAAAATAAACAAATTGAAGCATATTCATACAACAAAAAGGAATGTACTATTGATACATAACAATAAAGATGAACCTCAGAAGTATTATGCTTAGTGACAGAAGCCAAATGTAAACAAGATACACTGTGGGATACCGTTTGCATGAGGTTCTAGATTAGGCAAACCCAATCCCGGGTTTAAAAAGTCAGAATAATGCATGACTGTGTTTATTACAGCATCATTTACAGTAGTCAAGCTATGGAAACAACCTGAGTATCCGCTGAGAGATGAATGGTTAAAGAAGATGTGGTACATATATACAACAGAGTATTACTCAGCCTTTGAAAGGGATTAGATCTTGCCATTTGTGACAACATGGATGGACCTAGAGCACTGGTGGCAAACAGAAGGCCCATGGCTGAATCCGGCCCTCCACTGTGTTTTATCTGGCCCAGCACCTTTTTTCTACCCAGCAGCAGCACTGAGCTCCTTGCCTCTAGTTAAGGAGCAGTTACATTTATACAATCCTAATATTACATTCGGCCCTTTGAAGGCAACTGCGAGGCTGATATGGCCCCCAGTGAAAATGACTTTGACACCCTTGACCTAGAGGGCGTTATGCTAAATGAAATAAGTCAGGCAGAGAAAGACAAGTACCATATGATTTCACTTATATGTGGAATCTAGAAAACAAAATAAACAGAAACAAACTCATAGATACAGAGAACAAACTGATGGTGGCCAGATAGGAGATGGTTTGGGGGAAAGGGTAAAAAAGGTGAAAAGATTAAGAAATACCAGTTGGCAGTATAAATAGTCATAGGGATGTAGAGTACAGCACAGGGAATATAGTCAGTAATATTGTAATAATGATGTTGGTGCCGGATGGGTACTGGACTTACCAGGTTGGTCACTTTGTAAGGTGTATAAATATACCTCACTATGTTGTACACCTGAAACTAATTTAATATTTTATGTTATCTGTAATTGAAAAATACATTTTAAAACATGTCAGGACAGTGGTTGTCACAGCTGGGATGGGGAGTAGTGAAGACTGATTGAGAAGGGGCACAAGGGCACATTCTGGGGGAATAGAAATGTGCTGTGTCTGGGCAGGTGCGGTACAGCGATTAGTCCGCAGTTTGCCAAAACACATTGAACCTTATACTTGAGATGTGTTTCACCCTTTCTACAAATTATACCTCACCCCAGCTACACAATTGAGTTGTCTGGAGAGTTTTACAAAATACTGGTAGGTGGCCCCAGTCTCAGAGATTCTAATTTAAATGGTCAACGGAAAAGCCTGGCATTAGGAATTTATAAAATTCTCTGAGTGGTTCTAGTATGCAACCAAGGTTGAAACCAACTATGTTGAAACTTGCTGCATTCCAGCCTCAGGTGTGTAACGTCAATGGTGGGCCAAGGACTAGTCCTACAGAGGCTTATTGGCTGAAATTTTAGCAAGCAGAGAATTATTCAGGTTAGCAAAGTGGATGTGGGTAAGGATCTATATTATTCAATAGGTCAGAATTGGTACTGAGTAATTATGCTTTAATCTTGATGTCATTAAAATACCTAAATAATAACTGTTTGGATCAAGTACTGCTGTTTAAAATGCTTTGCCAGTAGTAATAAGGCAGTAAGTTATTATTATTATATATTTTTATTATTATGGTGGCTGTTGCTTTTCTTATTGTTTCTTATAGCACTCACTTAGTACATGGTAGAGACACCACACTTAATTGATGAATGAATGAAGTCTCAAGAGTTGTCTTTGTGGTGTTCTCATTGTTAAAATGGACTTGTTTTGAACCTTTATTCTTTCCAAAGTCCTTTCTGTCTGGCATCCTTTCCTGCTTTGCTTGCAACTTTTTGTTTTCATTCTTTTAAAAATTGTTGCTGTTATCACTACTATCCCTTTCTTGAATTCAGAATTTAAGGTTAGGAGAAAATAACTACACTGTACAAAATAGATTTTCCTTTGTAACAAGACTGACTTGCCCTGCCCCTGAGCTATTTTTTACAGTAGGTGAGGGGTTTTGGCAAAGGAATGAAAGCTGATGTTTTCACATATTTCCCTGTGGTCAGCTCTATGCAGGGGATCAAGGGTGCAGTTTGTGATTCTAGAACACTTTTTTTCTGTGGAAAGTTAATGTCCCCAGCTTCATTGGCACCCATATGTGATTTCCTGTTAATCTGCCAAGACACTCTGGGGCCAGAAGGAGCAAATGGTAAATTACAGAGCTGTTCTAAAGCCCCTGTGAAAAATATTGAATCCCTGCACTTGGAAAACCCAGGTTGCTAGGCAACTTCTACTTTTGGGCAGGGAATGAGGCTTCACTTCAGTACCACACTCTGCTGTGCCCACCTCACCCCCACTGCCCACCTCCCCAAGAAATATCTACATACTCCTAAGTAGATTTTCTGGCTGAAAGTTAGAAGTAGAGTTGTTGGTTTTGAGGGGTTTATTTTTTTAATGTTTATAACCCTAAGAAGATTAAGGCAAGACTAAGGCTTATTCTAATTGTAAGTAAACATTAAATCAAATTATTTTTGTTAAAATGCCCCATTTGGAGATGTTACACACTAAGGAAATGGAGGCCAGGGCAAGTTGGGAACAATAAGGAGAGACAGCTCAGCTGGACAGAGGGGATTTGTGTAGGCAGAGGGCATTTTGATGAAGTTTCTTGGCCTCAGATTGTAGGAAACAGCCAAAGAAAAACAGTTTTCTCCAGGGTTCTTGCCTCAGATGGGAAATGCCTCCCACGCACTTTGAAACTTGTATCTATATTTCTCTGTTTGTGTCTTTATCCAGACTTAAGGACCCTGGGGTGACAGGCCAAAGAGGTCTAGGAAACAGAATTAAAGAAGCTGGAGGGCTTGGGTAGCAAAAGGATAAGGCAGCATAATGATGCATGGAGAAATTTCTGGTTGCAAGTGACCGTGCAGACAGGCTTGTTGTTATGGGGAGATGTGGGCTCTAAGATACCACCCAGACCTCTGCTTTGGACATCCATATATCTTGGTGTTTCCCTAGAATGCCAGAGGGTTCAACATGAGCATCCCCATGCCTGGCCACCCAGTGAACTTCTCCAGCGTCACGCTGGAGCAAGCCCGCAAGGATGTGGAGCAGCTGGAGCAGCTCATTGACAGCCATGATGTTGTCTTTCTGTTGATGGACACCAGAGAGAGCAGGTGGCTTCCTGCTGTCATTGCTGCGAGCAAGAGAAAGGTAGAGTGTGCGGATCCTCGGGTTTTTGTCTCTGGTTGTGACTTAATGTACCACCACCCTACAGGGAGAAGTGTCTGCAGTCCACCCTCTCTCCAGCAAAGACATGTGCTTTGTGTGTCACAGTACAAAAGGGCGTCCACTCCAGATTATCTGCTTCACAACCATCATCCAACACAATAGTTATCCTTTACTGTTTAATTTTCATAGCCTTTTGAGGTACTCTATACTAGAAGGAGTATTCACACTAAAATGTAAGCTCTAAGAGGGCAAAGATTGTCTTATTCACTATTATCTGGCCAGTGACAACTTCAAAGACCAACAGTACTGATATTTAAATAAATCATGGTACATACGAGGTCTGTCCAAAAAAAGTTCAGCCATTAATATAATGAGAACAGTTTGCACAACATCGATGTAACCTGGCAGCCAAGGAAATTGGACTGGAATGTGCATGTGTGAACAGTGACAACTGTACTAGTCAGTGGGAAACAGTAGACACCATTGAGTGAGCATATGTACTGGGTGGCCATCACCTTCAAAGTGACTGAGTAGGTAGAGCAACGAATCTGCATCAAATTTTGCATTGAGTTTGAACATTCCCCTGCGGAAACTAATTGGATGATTCAGAAGGCTGCAGCTATGGGCAACTGGTGACTGGGAGCTTCATCAAGACTACGTATCCACTCATGCATCACATCTGGTGTAGAGTTTTTTGGCGAATCATCAAATTACCCAGGTGATTCAGTACCCCCTACTGCCCAGATTTGGTGCTCTGTGACGTCTGGCTTTTCCCAAAACTAAAATTATCTTTGAAAGGGAAGAGATTTCAGACCTTTGATGAGGTTCAGGAAAACACGATGAGGCAGGTGATGGCGATTAGGAGAGCTGTGTGAGGTCCCAGGGTACCTACTTTGAAAGAGACTGAGGTGTCATTGTCCTGTGTACAATATTTCTTGTATCTTATGTCTTCTTCAATAAGTGTCTCTACTTTTCATATTGCATGGGTGGATACTTTCTGGACAGACCTTATACATGTGATGGAATAATATACAGCCAATCATGGAATGTTTTCCATGAATTTTAATAACTTGGAAAATGCCACATTATATTAAATAAGCAAGGTAAAATATATATATATGGTATAAACATATAAATATATACACAGATGTATAAAAATATATATTTATAATATATGTAATATAATATATCATGTTATATCATTATATATTACAATATATTATAACAATATATAATATGTTATATATTATCTATTATCTATTAAACTTATAAGTTACATAAACATAATAAGTTATATATTTTATATAACATAAATTTGCCTTGCTTATTATTATATAATAATATTATATTATTATATTGTATATTTTAACAATAACAATATATTATATGATATATTATGATGTGTTATGATATGCTATGATATATAATAAATATATACATTTATATATACATTTGTATATTTATGTATGCATTTGTATATAAATATATACACAGTAAGAATATTATATATATTTTTACATTTATAAATATATATAAACATTCATATCTATGTCTGTCAAGGGAGGAGAAAGCAAAAAAGGGAGAAAGGGATGGGGAGGAATAGCAGATAAAAGGAAAAAATAGTAGGAAGAAATACTCCAAATTATTGATAGTAACTGAGCTGTAAGATTGTGACTTTTGTTTTCTTTTCTGGTATGGTTTTTTTTTTTTAATTTTTCTAACTTTCTATATAACCAAAAATTTGGGAGAATAAGCTAAATTACAACTAAGAGAAATTCTTATAAATTTTAAAAAACTCTTCTTAAAAATGTATGAGAAAGGTGAATTGTATAGTGTGTGAATTATCTCTCAATAAAGCTGTTACCAGAAAAATCTATGTAGAGATGACAGACCATAGCATAACAGTGGAAAAAATGGGCTTGAGAAATATCAAAATGTGGTTTTATACCCCTACCTCTTACCAGCTAAGTGACCTTGAACAAGTTATAGAAGAAACCTCTCTGACTTTCAATGTCCTTCCTCATCTTTTAATAGGAAATGTTTCTTAGGAGTTTTAAGTGAAACTAAAAGAGATAATTTATTTTAATCACTTGCCAAGTCTTTTGCACTTACTAAGCCCCCAGTATTGTGTAGCTTTCACCAACATTATCATCTAGTGTCTAGTTACACTTATATTCAAATACTTACAGGATAAAATTTAAGAATTGACTAAATATAAGCGATGGCTTAAAATATGTTAAGTGTCTCTTAATTCTATTCTTTTATTTCTTGAAACCCATAGCTGGTCATCAATGCTGCCTTGGGCTTTGACACATTTGTTGTCATGAGACATGGCCTGAAGAAACCTAAGCATCATGGGGCCGGGGACTTGTGTCCCAGCCACCCTGTGGTACCTGCTGACCTGGGCTCGTCGCTTTTTGCCAATATCCCTGGCTACAAACTTGGCTGCTATTTCTGCAATGATGTGGTGGCCCCAGGAGATGTAAGTGAATTTCTTTGTGGTTCCAAATATTTCCTACAGCTTTCTTGCCCATGAGGGCAAAGACACTTGGCTTCTTTTTGAGGACTATGTAATTATTGTCTTTTAATGAAGAGAAGAATTCTTCAGTTTGGGGGGGTGGCATTATCCCATTGTGAGCTTTGATTGGTACCATCAACCATGTATAGCTATTCCTGTTCATCAATAGAAATGCAACAACAAACCATTTTGTATAAAGCTCAGCAAGGAAATTGCAGGGTAGACTGGTTTCTAGCAGCGCTCAGTACTGTCTCCTGTGTATCTCTTAGTGAAGAAAGCATTAAATGGGGAATAAGACCCAGATTCCAGTCCAGGCTTGGACCCTGCCTCATCAGTAATTTCAAATAAGTCTCTTAGACCATCTGTGCTTCTGCAGAATGAGGCTGGGGCCCATAAGTTGATCAGATTTAGCAGGTAAAAAATAAAGGATTCCCTGTTAACTTTCAATTGCAGGTAAGTAATGAATAATATGTTAGTGTAGTATGTCCCATGTAATATTCAAGATCTGCTCATACTAAAAAGATATTCATTGTTTTAAATTGAAATTTAACTGGGCATCCTGTATTTTATCTGCTAACCCCATAGGGGAAGGAAGAATACTTTCCCTGACTACTCCCAGTGCAAGGTGGGTCAAACATGAAAGTGCTCTGAACAGCAAGCACTACACTGTTCAAATGTAAGCTCTATAGTGTTAATGCCACCACACCAGGCAGGGTCTGTAGGAATGGTCTTTTATCAGAACAGATAATCACTCATAGTGGAAAAAAGCAGAAGTGTTTTCTGTACCCTCCCCTCCATTCTTCACTTCTTTTAAAACACATGTCTTAATAACTCATACCTGTGTTGGATGACTGTCTTTTATGTCCTCCCAGTATAAAGAAAAAAAG
Organism: Phyllostomus hastatus; assembly: GCF_019186645.2. Taxonomy (NCBI): domain Eukaryota; kingdom Metazoa; phylum Chordata; class Mammalia; order Chiroptera; family Phyllostomidae; genus Phyllostomus; species Phyllostomus hastatus. The sequence continues at coordinate 3,926,396 of NW_025333643.1, read as the reverse complement.
ACAAACATTCTCTTGTGCAAAGAAGGATGGTTTATAACACCAAGGATCTCCCTCATGGTGCTCTTATACATAGCTGGTCCTGTTATTTCATTATTAACAACTAGAATTAAGGGTCTATTGCAATAAAGTCACTTATGTTCATAAGGTAAAAATTTTAGTCAAAATTTTCCCCTATATCCCCTTTTAATTTGCCCAGAGTTAGAATATGAGAATTTCTTTGGTTGAACTATGATTGGAGCCATGTTGTAACAAAAACACTTCCTTGTATTTAAGCCCGGGATCACACTCAGGATGACAAGATGCTCACACTGTGAGAGGCACCTAGGGACTGAGGACTGCTCTCATCTCACTGGCACTCTGTGCCATTAGCACAATTCAAATGACAGGACAGAATCATTTGTGCTAATCAAACAATTATTCCTCTCTGTGTCTCTGTCTCTCAACAGCCAAGCACAGCAGAGTTGAATCGAATCAATTAAAAGGGCACACAATGCAATTCCATATATGAAAGAGTTAAGCCCTGAATCTTCAATTTGTTTATACTTCCTAATACTTTTTGGCAGAATACCTAATTTAGTTACCTAAATTATATATTTTATTTTTCTTGGAACTTGCAAGAAATGGTATTATTTGAGGCTGAATGTTCTTTGCCGGTAGTGAGCATCTGGTTATGTTGTATAGCTTTATCATAGAGGAGTTTCATGCTTCATGCAGCTGGAGTTGAGTGGGATAGACCTTTGAGCACATGTCAATGATTTACTCTCTGTAGTCAACCAAAGACCGGACCTTGGACCAGCAATGCACCGTGAGTCGTCCAGGACTGGCCATGATTGCAGGAGCCCTGGCAGTGGAATTGATGGTTTCTGTTTTACAGCATCCAGAAGGGTAAGTTTGCTGTTTAGAGATGGGTATTTAAACAAAGAAAGCTTTTGTGCCTCCTTTTGCCTTTTCTCAGCCTCACTCTTCTGAGAATTGTGTTGTTCTTTCTGTCCTAAAAAAATAGGGTTAAAAACCTGGTCTAATTCTTTGGCCTAGAAGAACTTGTCATGCAATCTTTGGGGCTACATCTCTGCATCCTTTTGGAATTGAAGTCTCCTAGTTCAACTTGGTGATAGATGATACAGAAGAATAAAAATTTTGATGGGAGCCTTAGGACCTTCATGCTCTTATTCTGTTAGTAAGTTTTATCACCTTCACCCTGAACATGTATAAGGCAACACCTGAATCACATATGATAGAAATTGCATATGGCTGCATGTTACAGAAATCCATCTTCAGTTACTAAGCCAAGCAGGGCTTTATTTTTCTTAAGCAGCAAGAAGCTCAGAGGCAGGCAGTCCAGGGCTGGTACCAAGGTTCTGTTATGCCATCAGGGACTCAAGTTCCTTCTTGTCATTCACTCAGCCACTCTTAGCTTTCTTCCTTATGCTTGTTACCTTGTGATCAAAAGATGACTGCTCTACTTCCAACATTGCTTCTGTGTTACAGTTAAGAAGAAAGGAATAAACAAAAGATAAAAGCTGTATTCAGCTGAGGCTTGCCTGTCTTTTAAAGAGCTTTGCTAGAAGACTTACCCATTGACTCTAACTTCTATATCACATGACCGTTCACTCCTAGCTTTAAGGAAGACTGACAAATGTAGTTGCTTGGACTGGGTATATTGCCTCTCTGAACAAAACTGTGATAAAATGGAAGTGGAGAATGTCTGCCTAATCATTCTTAAAAAATTATGTATATATATTTTAAGCCCCAGGAGATATTATTATTGTTATATAGTTGGTATTCATTCAGTTTTACTAACATTTTCCTTTGTTACTTTTCATTTCTTTCTCCATCTTCTAGCTTCCTGTATTTTCCTTCTGCCTGAAGCATACCTTTTATCATTTCCTTTAGAAATGCTAGTGACAAATATATTTGTTTTTGTTTGTCTGAAAATGTCTGTTTTATCTTTAGGTTTGAAATATATTTTTGCTGTGTATAGAATTCTAGACTGGAGGTAATTTTCTTTCAACATATTTAGACTATGGTCCTATTGTCTCTGACTGCCTTTATCTTCCCTGGGGAATTAGGTGTTTGTTTCATTGCTGCTCCTTTGATATACTTTGTTTTTCTTCCTCCTCCCCTCCCCCCAGTTGCTTTTAAGATTTTCTCACTGTTATTGAATTTCAGAAATTGGACTATGATATGCCTACTGTATTTATTCTGATTGTGTTCTCTATTGCTTCTTGTATCCGTGTTTTGATGTTTTTCATCCGTGTGGATAATTATCAGCCATTATCTGTTAAAATATTTTTCTGCTCCTTTCCTTTTGAGTCTCTAATTGCATGTCAATTATAATCAACCAATTCTCTTTTGTATTTTCCATCATGTCATCTCTCTTTGCTTTGATCTGACTTATCTTCCAATTTACTAATTCTCTTTTTCTGTTTCTAATATGTGTTAAAACCATCCATTGGTTTTTAATTTCATTATTAAATGTTTTAGTTCTAGACTTTCCATTTTATCTTATATCAAATATGTCCTGTTCTTTGCTGAAATTGTGAGTTTGGTCTTTTTATTCCTTGATAACATTTAACCATGTTTTTCTTTTAAGTTCTTATCAGATAGCTCTCTTATCTGGATCTCCTATGGGCCCTTTTCTATTGTCTATTGTTGTTGGATTTTGTTTGTATATTGTCTCCTCATAAACTGGGTGTTCTAGTTTTTTACCAAATTAAAACATAACCAATTTAACCAATTACAACCCAGAGAAGGATAACAACCAATTTAAAAAAACAAAAAAACAACCAGAACTGCCAGAGATACTCAAATTGCATGGAAGTATTACAACCAAGGAGTTAAACAAACATTTATCCAGATTGACAGAGCCACAACACAGCAAAGAGGATTGCCACCCCCACCCTGCCCCGGTGAATACTTAAGACTCCATCCCTTACAACATAACAGGTGAGCCGAGGCAAAAAAATGTGGCCCAAATGAAAGAACAGATCAAAACTCCAGAAAAAGAACTAAACAATGAGGAGAAAGACAACCTATCAGATGCAGAATTCAAAACACTGGTAATCAGGATGCTCACAGAAATGATTGAGCTCAGTCACAAAATGAAGGACAAAATGAAGGCTATACAAAGTGAAATAAAGAAAAAATATACAGGGAACGAACAGTGAAGGGAAGGAAACTGGGACTCAAACCAATGATTTGAAACAAAAAGAAGTAAACATCCAAACAAAACAGAATGAAGAAACAAGAATTCCAGAAAATGAGGAGAGGCTTAGGAACCTCCAGGACAACTTTAAATGTTCCAACATCTGAATCATAGGGGTATAAGAAGGAGAAGAAGAAAAACAACAAAGTGAAAACTTATTTGAAAAAATAATGAAGGAGAACTTCCCCAATCTGGCAAAGGAAATAGACTTCCAGGAAGTCCAGGAAGCCCAAAGAGTCCCAAAGAAATTGAACCCAAGGAAGCACACACCAAGGCACATCATAATTAAGTTACCCAAGATGAAAGATGAGGAGAGAATCTTAAAAGCAGCAAGAGGAAAGGAGAGAGTTACCTACAAAGAGTTCCCATAAGGCTATCAGCTGATTTCTCAGAAGAAACCTTTTAGGCAAGAAGGAGCTGGAAAGAAGTATTCGAAGTCATGAAAGGTAAGGACCTACAACCAAGATTACTCTATCCAGCAAAGCTATCATTTAGAATGGAAGGGCAGAAAAGTGCTTCCCAGATAAGGTCAAGTTAAAGGAGTTCATCTCCCTTATTGTATCAAAAGTTAAAGGGACTTATTTAAGAAATAGAAGTTCAAAAACTGTGAATAGTAAAATGACAACAAACTCAGAACTATCAACAACTGAACCTAAAAAAAAAAAACTAAGTAAACAAATAGAATAATAAGAGAATCACAGAAATGGAGATCACAGGGAGGGTTATCAGTGGCGAGAGGGAAGGGGAGAAGGGGGAGTAGGTACAGGGAATAAGAAGCATAATATATGGGCACAAAATAGACAGGGGGAGGTTAAGAATAGTATAGGAAATGGAGAAGCCAAAGAACTTGTATGTATGACCCATGGACATGAACTAAGTGTGGGGGGAATGCTGGTGGGAGGGGGGTGCAGGTCGGAGGAGGATAAAGGGGATAAAATATTGGGACAACTATAGTAGCAAAATCAATGAAATATACTTAAAAATACCTTCTTACTATGGAAAATCAAACATATGAAAGAAGATACGTACATAAAGTAATAAACCTTGTTGTGTATATCACCCAGCTTCAACAATACATGGCCAGTCATTATTTATCTGTACTGCTATCCACATTTTTTTCTTCCCCCCATTGGCTAATTTTAAAGCAAATCTAAGGCGTAGCATTTCATTCAGAAAAATGTGTCTTTTCAGTTTGTGTGTCTAATTTTTACATAAAATTAAAGGCAATTTCTTAATATTATCACATGTCCAATTAGCATTTAAATTTCTTCAGTTCCTTGAGTCTGCTTGGTTATTTTTGATTGAGTACTGACATTATATATGAAAAATTATAGATACGATGTGATTTACATTTCTTTCTGGCAAACTGCCAGGACAAGTGGACTATCAGTCCTAGAACACCTAAACACAATTAGGATTTGTCTATTTCTGATTCACCTTTGCTCTGAGGTTGTAGCCCCAGCTCAAAGCCTAGGATATTTCTATACTTTCTCTTTCTTGGCAGCCCTCAAACTGTAGTTTTCCCCTCCAGCCCCATGAGCCTGTCAGAATCACTGTTCAGCTTCTGATCCTATGCCTACTGCTTTTGGAGGCTGGCAGTCACTTTCTAGGAGAAAGTTTCTTTTGCAAATACCTCGTTTACCTCAATGGGCTTCTCTCGTTTCACAGATCTTGGCTCTGCAATTCTTCCTTACCTTGGTAGCTCTGTGATACTTTCAGATAAAAGGTTTTTTACTTCGTTTTTTCTGTTTGTTCTCAATGGGAGGGTTGGTCCTGACTACCTAGTCCACAATGCCACTTTTAAAAATACCAATTAAAAATGTCTCTTTTAATGTATTGAGCACTTATGGTGTACTAGGTGTGCATGTGAGAGAAAAGAAATGTTAGGCTGGTATTCTTTGTTTCAGGTTGACCTTGGGCCTTTCAGTCTGTATGTTTTATACATTGTATATACATTATATTAAAAGTACAAAAATTAGCACAATTGTGATCTTGACCCCTACTTTCTCCAAGCAAGGGGAGATCTTACTTTATGACTTACAACAGAATTAATTCATCTTATAATAAATAGAAGTGAGACAAAAATGAAAATAATTTTTAAAATAGAATCAGTAATTTAAAAAAGAAAGAAAGAGGGGAGAGAAAAATAAAGGAAAGGCAACAAAAAAAGAGAAAAGAACAAGAAAAAAGATTCTCTCACTGTCTGCCTGGGACTATGCTGTCAAATGTCATGTGGAGAAGACAGACTGAAGTCAAACAAATTTTTACAACTAACTGTATGACAAACATACTGTAATTTATTTTATTTTTCAAACACGTAATGCTTACTTTGTGCTAGGCACTGTTCTAAGCACTTTACAAATATGAGGTCATTTAATCCTCATAACAAACTTGTTAGGGAACATCTATTATTAGTCCCATTTTTATGGGGAAATTGAAGCACAGACAGGATATGTTACTGAAATTCATGTAACTGATAAGTGAGTGGTAAAGCTGGGACATAGCTCAGTCAACTTGACTCCAAACTTTTTTTTCAAGGCAACAATTTTTTTTAATGTTTATTGATTTTAAAGAGAGAGGAAGGGAGAGAAAGAGAAACATTAATGTGAGAGAGAAACATAGATTGGTTAATTCCCATATGCATCCCAAGTAGGAATTGAACCTGCAACCTAATATGTGCCTTGACTGGGAATTGAACCCCCAACCTTTTGTTGTATAAGACGATGCTCCATCCAACTGAGCCACACCAGCCAGGGCCAAACTTTATTTTTAATCACTGCCATGCTGTTTGTAATACAGGCCAGGGAGGATAGGATTTTAGAAAGATTTATTTTCCAATTCACAGAAATTAACGTGACTATTCTACTTATTGTGTGATTCAGTTTTTCTACATAGAGATGTAGAAAAGGTGGCCTCTGTACTATGTCAGTATCATATGTAACTAGTAAATATATTCCAGAATTAAATGAAAATAAGCAGCTTTTTTTTTTGGTCTTTTACTCATCTCTCTCATTTTCCTTAGCTATCTGTTCCATCTAAGTTCAGTGTGGCCTCCTAACAGGAACTACCAGCTTGGAGAGCTAATTTTTTATTTCCTGACATTGATTCCTCTGTCTGTGTGTTTTCACTGGTTGTAGGCTGAAACTAGGTCCTGTGTCTCATGTCCTCTGTGCCTTACGCAGCTACCTCACCATTGTTCTTAAAGGAATGTAGTCATTCTCCTGCCCAATTACTTCCTCACTCTCCTTTCTCCTTCCTCCATTTTGGTAGCATTTACATCACCTCAAGAAGTTATGGTTGGAAAGTTTTCCATTTCAAATTGCAGTGTGAAAATGTGCTGTAGTATTTTACAAGACTGTCTCAAGATAAGTGAGTTATCAGTACTCACTGTTGCACTTGGCAATTTATCTAACTTATTCCTCATTTATTTCTCACAGCCATGTTATTTCTGTTTTGTAGATGGTGGACCTGAAACACAGAGAAGTTAAGCAACCTGCCTATGGTGGCAAGCTCTGGTCTTTCTGACTCCAAAACTCAGGCATTCTGGGGGGATTCTTCTACCTTCCCTACAAGGGAAATCAGTTATATGCTGCTCAGCAGGGGGCATTCTGGTTATCCTTATAAATCTTACAGGGACTGCCTCCAGATCACTCTCACATATGTTAAACATAAACTTTTATTAAATGACCTGCTCTAATTATTTCCTTTTCTCAGGGGCTATGCCATTGCCAGCAGCAGTGATGACCGCATGAATGAGCCTCCAACCTCTCTTGGGCTTGTGCCTCACCAGGTTAGTGATTTGGAAATAAAATCACAATTCTGGACCTGATCCCAGTGGTTCAGGGGAAGAGCATTTGGGGTCACTTTAAACATCATCAACTCAGCCCACCTCTTCTCCACCCTACTTACCCTCTAGCCTCCCTGAAATTCCAGTGGGAGTGTTTATGATCACTAGGAAGGTATCCCATTCTGCAGGATGGCAGCGAGAAGAAATTGTGAACAAGCAGCATTACCCAGAGTCTTTGATGCATTTAGCATATTGACTAGAGATCTTGTAATGGAGGAGAAAAAGAAAGAACAGGCTTAGGAGTCAGCCAGACAGAATTTAAATCCCAGCCCTGCAGTTATTAAATGGCCTTCCTCGGTCAAGTCATTAAACTTCTGTAAGCCTTAGTTTTCTTATCTATGAAATGGAGACAAGAATACCAACCGAATTGCAGAGATAAGGGATGATATAGAAAGAGCTCACCGACAGTGAGTGCCTGTCACAGCCCCTCAATAACTATGCCTGCTATGTTGGTTGCTGTAGTTTGTTATTACTGACTCCCTAGCCAAATACAAAGTCTTTATAGGCATGCCTGGGAAAACCATTAGAAGTATGCTGCATCACCAAAAAGTGGGGTGTCTTTTCAGGAAAAGAATCTGAAACATCCTAAGGAAGGTTATTTCCATTGAGAGGGAAAAAGAAAAATAGTAGTAGAATGAAAATTTAGAATTCATCTTACCTTTGCAGTAATTCTCTTATTCTATTTTTTTTTTTTTTTTGAGGAATGAAGATCTTTTGTAGTCTTACTTTTTAGAAATCATATCTATGGATTTCATGCATACATGTCAGTCTGTAACAGGCAGGCTGTCTTCATGCATGAAGTAGTGATAGTGCCTGAGAGTCCTGTCTGGGAATTTGGGACGACAGACTCACAGATGAGTGCAGGGAGCAGGATGACTCTCTCAGTTCACATCTGTCTGTCCCCGCCTCCCCTCAGACTGCCTCCTGTCATCTGTGACAGTCCTGTCATTTTCCAGTTAGAGATGAGAGTCTGAAGCAGGGGAATGACTTGTTCATGGCCACAGAGTGAGATAGTGGACAAGCTGCCATCTAGACCTAGACTTGGCACTCTGACCAGTGCTCTTTCTAAGATTTGGGGAGTGGAAAGAGCCCTGGCCTGCATGTAGGAAGAGTTAGCTTCAGCCCTCTGGCACTGTGTTACCCTCCATGGACCTGTGCTAGGTCCCTTACCATCCCAGAGCCTCAGCTCCCTGTTAGTAAAAGCAGGTGCTTTACCTTGTGTCCAGGGTTATGTCTGTAAGGAGGCTTTGTAATCCATGAAACACTGTGCAATATGACCTTTTAGCCTGCCTCACAAAGGTGACATTTATTTGACATGAATGTGTTAATCTTTTCTACAGAGACATTTTGAGTAGAACCCAACAGACACTGTAATAGCCCTCTATCCTAAGGAAGTGGTCCTCCAGAGCCAGCTCTGCTGGTCACACTATCCTGTCTCATTCTGTCTCCCACCCTCTTCTCTTTTTTATGTCTCCTCCCCTTTCCTCTGACCTTGAAATGTGCCCTCATCTCTGTTACAGATTTCACACAGAGAAGGGCCTTAATTAAATTTTCAGTCATGCCCTGCACTGGTTTCCTTTTTTATGTCCTTTATGTTAAAGTACTGCAGTTGTAGTCTTCTCAGTGCTGAGACCAGAGGGCAAAATAGCCTCTGAATGGAAGGGGTCCAGTGTCAGAACGCGTGTGCATGTTTTTAAAGTGCTATGGCAACTAATCCCTCTCAGTGTTATTTACCCTCATTGAGCCTCGCAATTGTTTGTTATTCATCAACTCGTCTAGTTCTTTTTCCTGGTTTTCAAATGTCTGAAAGATTGTTTTGGTTGTTGGCCATCTCTTCATCTAGTCTTTTCAAAGACTGAAGAATAACACAGCCATATATGGGGAAAGCCTAGTGCGTGTGTGGGATTACTTGCTTACATTATTTCAAGCTTCAAGCCTTTATTTTTAGCTATGTTCTAAAAAAGAAAGTGGAGAAAGAACTTTACAGTTATTAATCAGGGTTGTGTGGTCTCTATTTATAGGCTTTAAATTTCTTTTTTTTAAGTGGAGTGAGTCCATTTATGCAACTGTGTTTTGATTAGAAGAACATCATTTCTATAAAAACACTGAGCTGTATTGCAGTGCCCATTTGCAGACTCAGCACTTCCCTCCTCCTCTTCCTGGTTCTGTGAGACTAATGGTTTCCTGTTGGAGAGGAACTCAGTCAATCCCTTTGTGTGCTTTGTGTACAAAGAATGACCAGTGACGTTCCCTGGGCTCGTTTTCCTCAGTTACCCAGAGGAGAGTGTTTATTAATTGGCCCTTGAGGAATGAGTTGTAGCAGGAAAGCGATAGTCCTTGGGCAGAGAATCACAGGGTCCCCCGCCAGCAACTCATTGTGTAATCAGGGCGAAGCTGCCGCAGGCCTGCACTCCCTGCACCTCTGCTCTCCTCTGCCTCTGACCTGGGAGGCTTAAGGATTACTTTCTTGATCTCTCTGTGGGACCACAGCCAATGTTTGGTCCATCCAGAGATTGGCCAAGTGCAGAAAAAGACTTGATTAGGCCCTGAAATTCAGTGATATTCAGCCTGGGAGGGAAAAAACAGCCTCTTATTGAATTTGAAAACCATGAAAAACCGATTTGAAGGTGAGAAAATAGGCTTATGGGTTTGTTCTTTTTAAAAATTCTCTGGCACAGTGTACATGGATGGGATTCTGTAAGCAGGCAGCAGCGAGTATAAGCCACTTTCTATAAAGAGTGATTTGTTATCACATGTATAAAAGACATGTGGAAAATCACACAAATCCTTAAACATGCAACTGTAATGATCACAAATGGAACACACTCACATACCCAGCAAACAGATAAAAATAAAATGTTTTCAGGCATCCCTGAAGCCCTTCTTGTGCTGCTTCCGATAATTATTGCCTCCTTCCTACACAGGGGCAAGCATCTCTTGACTCATAACACCATGGAAACTTTTATCTAATTATGGACTTTCTGTAAATGAAATCATATAGTATATAATCTTTAGAGCCTGAATTCTTTTGTAGAGAGAACTTTTTCATTGTAAATTGTTTCATTGGATATTTCATTGTAGATTTTAACATATTGTTGTTCCCTCTGTTTCCCATCAAGTGGGTATTTTATTTTTTTTTTAAAAAAAAGCTGTCTTTTCCAGGCTCTTGGAGTGGTGTCTGAGTACTGTGAGACCAGACCTTTTTCCTGGTTCTTTGGTGGGAGGCATAGCTCAGTAGTTTTGAAATGTACAAATCACTCTGGATATCGCCAGGAATTTGATTTGAGAGATTCTGAATGTGACAGAAATTAGCCACCTGTGAAGCTGCTATCATTTCACTGGACATCCCTTAAAGAGTGAAGAAAGGTGGCAATACAATAGTCATTCAAACACCACAGTCATTAATATAGCAGTCCGGCTTTTATCCCTCTTGTGGACCAGGCAGTTCACCTCTTTGTCTCTGGGTGAATGTACTCTTGGTTCTTAAGTACTGATGAATAAAGACCCTGAATGTGTATGCTCTTCCTGGGTGTTTGGACTTGCCAACCCCATGGTTCTCTCAGGCTCTTGAATTCTTGCTTTTAATTACTTTGAGAAAAGTAGAACAAAGCCCAAAGTAGGACAGGACCCTGGGAGGGGCCTGGCCTGGGAAATCTCTACAGAGGCAAATGCTGAGATAGAGCTGTGTCTCTCTAGCTGGGCTTTGGACAGCTCTTTATTTGGCCTCTCTGCACAGGCTGTGCCCCACAAATCCTCAGACCTTTATCTTTTACTGAGGTCTCTTTTCTGTGCTCAGAAATGCTTATCTCAGTGTGTGTCTAGGGATATAGACAGACTGACTGCTGAGTAGGGGGGTTAGGAAGATAAGTGATAAGAGCATATTTCCTGAGATGCAGCCCAAGAAATAGAATCTCCTTCCTCCTCTAGTTCTTTCTATTCCCCTCAGATTGATGACTATGGAAATGACAGGAAAAACAGATGGTCCAAATGTCTGCTCTTTCACATATCAGCTGTTGGTGGTTAGTAACCTACTCATTCTCCCTCCCTCCATTCAGTCATCCCTACAAATGATTCCCAACCACTGACTCTGTGCCAAGCACCATTTGGGTCAGAGAAGTTAAGTAATTGGCACAAGATCTCCCAATGTTTAATTTCATTGGCTTTTGGAGTCACCTGAGGTGTTAGATGTACCCATTAGGATGTAGCCATTTGGGTAAAATCTGACCCACTGGGGTGGTGCCTGGCTAGAGGGAGCATCCGGTGCAAGACCTGACAATGTCTGGGCTTCCTGTGTGTGAGGTCCTAGAAGAGAGGGGCATTCCTTTTCCTTGGTCCGCAAAGGAGAGGATTAAATACAGATAGTGTTAGAGTTCAAAAACACCTTAGATAGCATTCCTTGTCCCAAGAAAACTTGTGAATAACTTTATCAGTTGAAGGATTTACTTGTGCCTTACAAGTTCTCACCTGACGAGGCTGTCTTGTTTGAGAGGTCCCATATTTGAGGTAGCCTGAAGGCTGTGTACATGAACATACAGATCTGATTAGAATCTCAGCTTTGCCTCTTAATTCCATTCTCATTCATTCATTCATTCATTAGCTTGGTTTACAAAAGGATTTGAAGCAGCTCTTGCCACTTGTCTCTGTGTGACCTCTCTGAACTTCATATTTTATATCAGTAAAGTGGGGATAATATAATAAACTCCTGGAATTCATATACAGAATAAATTATATGATGTTTACTAAGCACTAGCCCAACTCTGAACACATAGGAAGCATTTGTAAATGTTGGTTTTATCTTTCACTTTTAATTAAAATTTTAGGAGCTTATCTACTCTCCTAAAAATTAAGCTACGAAGAATTTCCTAAAACTCTGGAAGCAGTGGGTGAGTAGGAAAGGGTTGGAATGGTTAGCTACATTCTGCAGAGTTTTCCTGATGATGAGACCAGCCTGCTTCTGTGTCATGGTGACTCCAGTGTGACAATGAGAGGCAGATCAGTGGTGGTAGCTGAAGCTGTCGTCCGAGGCAAAGACCACACTGTGGTGTGCGTGGGCTTTTGCAGTTGCCAAATCTCCATTTTGGCACTGATTTTGATTAAGAATCTTTTCAACATCCAAGAGCGATCTAGAGTTTGGAGTCAGTTTTTATTTATACAGACTCCAACCTCTAGAAATATTGCCAGGCCTACTGGAAACTGGTGTGAATTAAAGCAATAAGTTCTAGTTGTGGTCGCAGTGGTGCCTTCTCAGAACGGCTTTTTGTTTCTGGGCATTGGACCTTCACTTTCCATCAAGGTGAGGCAGGCTGGGAGCTCAAGTTGGCTGTACTCAGCTGAGGTGTAAACACCAGAATGAAAGGGACCCCTCCTATTCCTGATCTGTTTATTTTGTAGCAAGCTGGGCATAACTGACTGAAGATGATTTAATTCTGCCAGGTCCCGATAGCAGCCATTAAGATGCTGAGCTGTTGGTTTTCAGGGATGTTTTTTGAAATCCTCTGGCCTTCTCTGTCTTTTCTCCTTTCTTTTTGCCCCCTTCTTGCTTTTCCCCCCTAGACTTTGGAGCCGGAAAGATCAGAACTGAGTTTCCTGGCTCTGCTACTTGACAGGTATGGAAACTTGGACAAGCCATGCCACCTCCCTGAGCCTTGGTTTGTTTGCCTGGAATGTGGGGGCAGGTCACAGGATGGTGGTGAGGCCAAAATGAGATGGGTGTAAGAAAATACCCAAGAGCACTAGGCACAAGGATAACATGATAAATGTCAGTGCCCTCTTCCCTCCCCCAGCCCATCATTTTCCACATTATTTCAGGGCACACCTTCCTGCCACAATTAGGACGGAGCAGTTGCTTACATGGAAGGGAAGAGGGGGAGGAGTAAGCACTTTCGGGGAGGCACAGGAGAGGCCGAGAAGATGGGTGAGAAGGGTGCTCAGTGAGTCTGAAGCTCCAAAAGGGGGCCACCATATCTGTAGGAGAAAGAGTTGGGGACCACAGTGGAGGAGGAGGCAGGATCTCATTAGGACATTTTAAAGATTGGAACCTTCCATGCAGAGGCAGCAGGAAGCCATTGAGAAGTCACAAGCTAAGTGATGATAAGGTTTGGGTGCAACGTGAGTAGAGCTGGGTATAGAATTAAAATCTTTAGGCACTAAGTGGAAGACAACCTGATCCAGGGTCCCCCACATCTGGCTATGTATCAGAATCACCTTGGAAACTATTTCAGAATATACATTTCCCAGGCCAGATCCATAAAGTGACAACCTACAGTAACATTAGGCATTTGAGAACCATGGCTTCAGTCTATAAAAATGGTTTCTTGGTGGCATTGTGTGGGACAAATTACCTAACTCATTGAGGTAATACAGACCAAATCCTGCTCTTTGCACCTGTCTTTGAGTTGTATGCTCCCACAAACACTAGTTCTGTTTCCAAAAGGACCCTTGACACCTTGTCTCCAGCACACACAGCCCTATCCCAAGCAGGTGTTTCTGCCCTGGAGCCTTTGGATGTTAATCAGATGCACACTGGTGCGTGTATTGAATTCAGGCTGCACTGCCCCCTTTCCTGTTGGAACTGCCAGAGAGTGAGGCCAAACCAGCATTTAAAGGTCCTTCTGATGCTTTTTCTTTTATGCTGTGTTTTTTCTCATGGTGAGGAGAGCATGTCCTGTCTTATAAGGCCCTGTTAGCCAAACACATACATCACTAAGTGCCTCATGGGTGTCTGACAATGGGGATTTCAACTCAAGCTGCTTTTGCCCTTCATGGGGCATGAGGGATAAGAGGTAAGGAATCCAGGAAACCATAGCTAATTGTATTTCTTCCAAATTTTGTCATTCCCGGGTGGGTTATTAAATATTCAGATGGTAGCAAAGATTCACAGACATAAAGTATTTTTTGTCCTAGAAAGCTATACGGGAAAACTGATGTTGCTGATTATTTGGGGGAAGAGAGATTGGGGGCATTTGGGACTTATACTTTAATTTTGTACCTTTCTGTACCATTTTGAAAATGTTCACCAAGATTATAAATTATGCACTGGCTGGTGTGGGTCAGTGGATTGAGTGCTGGCCTGTGAACCAAAGAGTTGCTGGTTCAATTCCCAGTCAGGGCACATGCCTGGGTTGCGGGCCAAGTCCCCAGTATGGGGTACATGACAAGCAGCCACACACTGATGTTTCTCTTCCTCACTCACTCTGTTCCCCTCTCTAAAAAATAAATAAAGCCTTAAAAAAGATTATAAATTACTTTTTTATATTGCCTATTTTTGAAGTATAATTTGTATATAATAAAATGCACCCATTTTAATGAGTTTTGACAAGTGTATACACTCATATATAATCACCACCACCACAAACAAGATCTAGAACATTCCCAATCACCCCTGAAATTTCCTCTGGGCCTCTTCCTAGGTAACATTCCCACCCTCAGTCCCAGGCAACTGCTTGTCAGGTTTTCATATGGGCTGTTTTAATTTTTTTCTTTATTCTTTTATGTATTTTAAAAAAAACTTAATCTAAACTTTAAAAAATGAAAATGTGCAGTTAGGCAGGCAAGGTTTGACCCCCCTAAGGAATCCCTCTAACTGTCCACAAAGACAGGTAGAGGGACATGTGCATGTATGTTTGTGAAATTGGCAGCTTTTCCCCAGTAGGGAGTGGGGAGATTGAGAAGCCAGCATTCAGAAGAGACTGTTTAAAAGGAAGCTAAATATTTTATTTAAAAAAGAGAGAAATAGCAGTAAATAAGCTATAGGAGGATGGGTTATTTTTTGTTTGCTTTTTTTGTTCTCTATCATGTGTTTATTGTTTTTATTATAGGTAAAGGTAAAATTTTAAAACAGCTGATTAAGAACTACTTTCCTATAAGGAAAGATTGACAGCAAATATTAGTAATAGAATAAGAGTTTACAATAAGCTGTGTGCAATACCAAAAGCTAGAGAGCTTATCTTGAGCACTGACAAGAGGCCTTGGTTCTTCTGTGAATGGAGAAATGACTTTATTTTGTAAAGCATTTTCATTTAAATGTTAATTTAGATGTCAGCTAAATTAGGTGGGTGTGGTGGTGCTGTTCTTACAAAACATGAAAAGAATGAGAGGCTTGCTAACTGCTTCCATCTGTTCCCTGACGTCCAACAGGTGATGTTAAGTTGGTACAGACAAGTCACCGGAAGGTGTAAAGGCATCTTGTTTCACGTGCTCGTCTGATGAGAATCACCTAGGGCTCCTGTTAAACATACAGATTCTCAGGCTTTACCCCAGACCTTCTGAATCATGTTCCAGGCGATTCTTCTGATTAGCAAGCTTAGACAAATACTGCTTTACACACTTGGCACACTTCTGAGTAGGAAGGTGATGGTGAAGTTTTCTCCACCCAAGTAAGGGACAAATGCTTATAACTTCTATGATTGTAAATGGGGGCCTGGTCTCTCTAGATTGGTGTGAATATATTTATTAGGATTTTGCCTATGGAACCTGGATTTTACATTTTTCTAGGATTTCTTTGGATGTCTGAGGAACGTACTAAAATTTTAAGTAGCAACCTCTGCCCTTTACCTTTTATGCATTCCTTGTAAGATTGAGGGAATGTAGATCACATTGTGGAAGCTCAGTACATTTACTACTAATGTCCTACTACTAATGTACTATTCAGTACATTTACATTTACACATTATACTGGAGATTTAAAGCATTATTGTTGGGGAAGGGCTTCATATTGCCTGCAAGGTGGTAAGTTCAAGTTTTTCTTGTGGTTCATTCGGGACATGTTTTCTCTGTATAGCTTAGATTTGAATAATGGCTTTGGGATGTTTGTGGTTTTATCATTCATTAATTTCATATTGAATAATATCGACTATCTTTTATGAGCAAATCACTGTGCTTTGAACAAAAGCAAATAGTTCAACTTGTGACTCTCCAGTAAAAACAAAAGAGGTAAATAATTAAAATAACTATAGCACACAAGTTGATCCTAAAATTTTTATGCAAAGGCAAAGGACCCAGAATAGCCAAAATAATCTTGAAAAAGAAGAACAAAGCTGGAAGATTCACACATCCCAGTTTCAGAACTTACTGTAAAGCTAAAGTAATCAAGACAGCATAGTGCTGTCTTAGGATAGATAGATAGGCAGACAGATAGATAGTTGGGTGGGTGGGTGGGTAGATAGATAGATAGATAGATGGATGGATGGATGGATGGATGGATGGATGGATGGAATAGAACTGAGAGTCCAGAAAGGAACCCTCACCTTGATGGTCATTTGATGGGGGTTTAGGGGGTGAGGGGGAAGAGGAGTCTTTCCAGCAAAGGGTTGGCACAGCTGGATTTCCATGTGCAAAACAGTGAATTTGGATCTTTACTCTGCACCATACACAAAAATCAACTCAAAATGGAAAACAGACCTGAATGTAAGAGCTAAAACTATAAGACCTGAAGAAAGCATAATAGAGCTTCATGACGTTGGGTTAGACGATGATTTCTTGTATATGACACCAAAAGACCAAGCAACCAAAGAAAAAATAAATAAATAAATAAGACTTCATGAAAATAAAGTTTTGTGCTTCAAAGAACACCATCAAGAAAGTAAAAAGATAACCTACAGAATGGAAGAAAATATTTGAGAATCATATATCTGATTAGAAACTGTATCCCAAATATATAAAGAACTCTTTAACAATAAAAAGAAAACCCAGTGTAAAACTTGGCAAGAAATTTGAATAGACATTTTTCAAAAGAAGATATGCAAATGGTCAAGGATCCCATTGGAAAACACTCAAAATTATTAATTAAAAAAATGCAAATCAAACCCACAGTGAGATGCCACTTCACACTTACTGAATGGCTATAAGTTTTTAAAAAGACAATAACAAGTACCCACAAGAAGGGAGAAAGGGGCAACCGCCTACCTTGCTGGCACGAGTGTAATATGGTCCAGTCACTTCGGAAAACAGTACAGCAGTTCCTCAACATATTAAGCATATAGTTACCATCTGACTCATTAATTCCATTCTGTGGAAAGAAATGTCCATCAGTTGATGGATGGATGGATAAATAAAATGTGGCATATTTATGTAATGGAATACTATTTGGTAATAAAAGGAATGAAATACAGATATATGATATAGTATGGATAAAAACATTATGCTGAGTGAAGACAGTCTTACATGATTCCACTTACAGGAAATAAAATAGGCAAATCAATAGATATAGAAAGTAGATTAGTGGTTGTCAAGGTCTGGAGAAAGTGGAGAATGGGGTTCTTTCTAGGGTGATGAAAATGTTCTTAAACAAGATATTGGTGATGGTTACATAACTCTGTGAATATACTAAAGACCACTGAATTGTGTGCTTTCAAAAGATGAGTTTTATGTTATATGAATATCTTAATAAACCAATTATTTTTTAAAAAGTTATTACACAAGGTATTTTGATGATAAATGCCAAAAAGAAGAATTTCAGATGGTGGAGACATTGTTTCTAAGTTGGGTGGGAGGTAGGTTGAAGGTTTATGACATAATGTGTTTGAGTTGAGTGGCTTTTAAGGAAGGTGAAGATTTGGATGTAGCTATTCCCAGAAGGAAGAGTTCTGAGTCCCAGAA
Source organism: Phyllostomus hastatus (assembly GCF_019186645.2). Taxonomy (NCBI): domain Eukaryota; kingdom Metazoa; phylum Chordata; class Mammalia; order Chiroptera; family Phyllostomidae; genus Phyllostomus; species Phyllostomus hastatus. Next base: position 3,908,748 of record NW_025333643.1, on the reverse strand, counting down.
TTCAGTTCAAGACAAGGTGAGAAACACAGGAATGTCTTTGGAAGGGAAGTTGTAGTTCAGTTTAGCATTTGTATGGGGCCAGTGAAAAGATTTTATCCAAGACATAATTGGAAAGGCAGGTTGGGCGCACATTAGGGGGAACCCTAAATGCCAGCATAAGGAATTCTCTGCTGTATTTGGTCAGCTCCAGGATGTTGATTAAAAATGACACACCTCAGAGCTATATGTTCGAAAGATTAATCAACAGCAGAGTGTTGCATTAAATGGAAGTGAGAGAGCTCACTTGTGAAGATACCCATTAGGAGTCTATTGCCATTAGTTAGAGAAAAATTCTTTCCTCTTTTAAATTACTTAAAACTGGAATTACTTTGATTAAGTTCTGGGCCTTGCAATACCAAGTTGGTGAATTTGAAAGGCCTCAAACACACACATTCTACTTCACTTCCTGGGAAAATGAATCACTGTTTCCTAGTAAAGAGCTGTCTGGGTTGCTAAACAATAGTGTGCAGGCCCTTGCTTGGCCAGCCAGTTCGCTTTGGCTGCTTTTTCTTCTACAGCTCACCACCTGTGTTTCTGTTTTTATTTTCTCTTCCCTTCCTTCCTCTCCCTTTTCTCTCTCCCTTTTGTTCCTCACTGGGTCTATTGTCTCCCTTCCCTTCTAGTTTCCCTCCCCACTTCCAACCATGAGACAGTTTAGCAGAGAAAATTACCAGTACTTTTTTTTTTGTACAACATAAAGAAAGCTTGATGTTAGCTATATATATATATATATATATATATATAAGAAAATGAAATCTTCTCATTAAGCATTAATATATATGCTTATATATATATTATAAAGTGGTGTCAGTGAACATTAATGGAAAGTATGCTACTAATGATAAACTTTTTTGTAGGTAAATTTTATTTTAAATGAAAATTCTTTCAAGTCTGTAACTTCCAGAACTCATGAGGATCTCAACATTCCCACATGTGTCTTGCCATTAAAGTCTTTTCTTTCGGTTTGTTGTCTTCTGTTTTGATGTCCTGAACAGCAGACTTAAGACCCAGAAGGTGCTTCAAGTATTGCATTGTAAAGTGGTCATCACATTCCTGAGACATCCTAGGGAGCTAAAAGATTGTCACATTTCAGAGGTTTAAAATGAGATTATCTAAATTATCCCAACTATCTAATTTATGGTTTCTAGCAAACACTTTTGGTCTTGGATTATGATGAAAAGGACATGTTTTAAATTGTTTGTGCTATTGATAGGGACATTTAAGAGATGGCTGTAGGCATTTTTGTCAAGGTTAGATTTTTCCAGTATGCACAAGCAGTTAGACTGTTAGCTGCAGTGTAGGTATACAGATGGAGTTATCCAAACTCAGAAGGGCGTCTATTTCTTTAGAGAATTAGTCAGGCTTTGTTTTTTTGTTTTGTTTTGGTTTTGGGTTTGGTTTGGTTTGGTTTGGTTTGGTTTACGGGGTGTGTTGGTAGGGTGCCTAAAGGCAACACTAAGTGAGTTGGTTCTTTTGCTGTATTCAAGTAAGAATGTTGAATTTGTGTTGAGACCTAATATTGAAGACAAATGCTGTGATATCGTGATAAAGGGAAGCAAGCAATGAGGGACAGAAACAAGGAGGGAGGTGTGGAGCCAGGTTTGGAGTCAAGAGGGCTACTTTTGAATATTTGTTCTCCTGACCTAAGTTGCTTCATCTTGCTGATGTTGAGTTTTATCAACATAAGATGGGGTAGTTGGAAAGATCAAATAAATTAACTCATGAGAAGACATGATGTCTGATTTACTATAAATGTTGAGTCCTGTGGAGACTTTAGAGAGTTTGCTATTCATACTTTAGTAATAATATTTTAATGATATATACAACAGTTTAAAACTCCCCCTTTGGGGTAAGTATATTTCCAGAGGTATAATTTTCTGAATAAATTAGTTAAACCGTAGTTTGTGAAACCTGGTTATAGCTGATACTTAGTAAATGGAAATCGAGTGTAGTCCAACAGTTTGTGCTCAAGGTGGTGCTGTTTCCCCATAAATGTGGTGATGTTTTGCATTTTTATCCCTATCTGTTCTAAGTCAAGGAAATAATTGGATATACATTTAGGACGGTTTTTGCCTTCTGTAGCCCCAGGCCTTCTTACCCTGTGGGACCTTACCCAATATTGCATCTTAGAAATACACACATCTCATGTATTTACTATAACTTACATATGAGAGTTATCATAATAAACTAGTTGCCCTGATATTTTTAAGACATTTATTAAAATAATACTTAAGATTTTATAGCTTTTTGTATTTTGGAATCACTTATGCTTTTAGAGCTCAAATATATGAGAAGCTTGTAGGCCCTGGCTCCTAATGGGATAAATGACCTAATACAGTTCTTCCTCACACTGATTATATAGTGCAAGGGAAAATATTGATGCTGAACTTCGTTTTTTGCTAGTAATCTGTGTCAAGACCATCATATTAATTGTTTCCAGCTTCTTGTTGAAACTACACAATTATTTTACAGGTATCGTCATTCTGAGCTTGATGTGAATTATTTCATTTTGTTTGTTTTTAGATCCGGGGATTTCTGTCACGGTTTGATAATGTCCTTCCTGTCAGCCTGGCATTTGACAAATGTACAGCTTGTTCTTCCAAAGTAAGTCATTCTAAATTTTAGGGACTTGTCTTTTAAAATAAGCCCATCAGCCTTACTAGCCAGAGACATTAAAATCAACTGAGGGCTTTGGGGGAGGGGGGGAGCCCAGAAAGGGCTTTGTTTTCGTTTATCTGTATTCATTCTCATAGAGTAACCAGCCTGAGACAGTTTGATTTATAGTGTACAGAGAGACTGAATTAGATGTTTTAGTTTTGTATCAATACTTGCATCTGGTGATTTTGGCTTGAGTTTTACTGGTCTTTGTTCTTTCCCAGACAGTTCCTCCTTCTCATAGACCATCATAGAGCAACTTTTAAGTGTTACTCAGAGGATGGGGAATACCAGGCAGTCTTGGTGGTGTGTCTTTCGGAGAGCTATATAATGACAGAGAGAAGTAAATGGAGGTTGGGAGCCCGGAGGGGGAGCCAATAAAAGGGCCTGTTCAGCTTTGATCTTTCCAGAGGCTCTAAAAATAGATCTGGTATGTCCTCCATTGTAATGGGGTACAACGAATAGATCTCAAAACTACAGTAATGGCATCTCATTCTTTAATAGGCTTTGAGATAGTCTGAGTTATTTTTACGTGTTTGCTGCATGTTATAGTTAATTTCCTTCTTGGTGTCTCTTGAAGCCTCTAACACCCAGTGATTTAACCTGAGCTTTTAAAACTCATGACTCTTGATAAAACTTTGATGTTCAAGTATTATGCAAAATAATGTTGTGGTCATTAATCTGAAACTCTGGCTTCTCAGTTATAATTTGAGACCTCTTTGCTGGATAGCCTACATCTGGCAGTTTGGAAGGGATTAAATTCTGGGGAAATTTTCTCTGCTCTGGCTTGACAAACTTTCTTTGAAAACTTCACTTGGGTCATATCTTATGAGAAGTATAATCTTGACCAGTTTCTCTAAAAGTTAACTCACACTGACAACAATGTTGGTAAATTTGGTTAATTTTATGTGCTCAAAAATTTATTTTTTTATTTTTTTTTACTTCAAAAGTAAACTAAACTCCTGCTTTATCAAGTGTCTATGTTGAGATTTGAAACATAACATTTGCCAGTAGTTTTTCATGAGCACATTTTTTCCTGTAGTTTCTTTAAGGTATCTTAGATCTGCTCAGGTCAGGGTTTCAGGGATATCTGTGTGCACTTCTGTGTTTAGAAATGAAAGTTTTAGGATTATATGCTTTTTGGTGGAGTACGTTTTTTTCTTTGAATGGCTGAGGTAATTGATCTCAAAATAACTTGGCAGTAGTATTAATTCTCATATTGAAATCATGTGGCGCAGGTGCCAGTTTTTCTGTGGTTTTATGTAGATCTGGCTAGTCAATGAAATAAGAGTAGTTGGGCTCTCTAAATGAAATGTAAACACTCATTCTTTCTTGTTCTCGCTCTAATTAAATTAGCCCTTGAGATACTGTTTATGAAAGAATCACAAGCATACCCATTAACTGAGGTCCCTTATATTGTATTTTTTGAAAGAGAATAGCTTTGCATTTTGTTTTCACACTTATTGTAAGCATTACATTAAATATATGTATCACTTTTTTGTTAGCAAAATTATTTCCTCTTGGTGGTCATTCTGCAAGTCCTGCTTTACATAAATAAGCTGGCCGATTTAATACAAACTGACTTGGATTTTAACAGCTGTGCTCTTCCCATAGTGATCACTTTTCATGTGGTCAGGGTATTAAATTTCTTTTGTGCTGGAAAGGTTGCTTCATTGGTACACGTGTTTCCTTACAGTAGAAACACAGCGTTTACTTACTTGGCTAACTTCTTTATTCACTTAGGAGAATGTCATTCTCTATTATCTGCAAACCCAACATTAATACTTTGAAATGACAAATCCAATTACGTTTTCATCTCTGTGCATGTGAATTTTTCTTAATGCATACTTAGCATAATATTTTTTATACTGAGTCATATCATAGTTGTTATTGTTTTAAAAAGATTCTTTGGGCTAAAAATGAGTTTTGAAAAATTTTCCTTTGCCATCTATGAAGTAATTTTTTCCCTTGGTAGTTTTCACTATTTAAAAAAAAATAAAACTAGGCCATACTTGTCTTGATGGAACCACAGATGCAGACAGAAACATTGGGGAGGTAGAATAATTTAACTGAGTAATAATGTTCTTGTTCACATATATAAAAATAATATTTAGACTTTTTATAAGGCCTGAGGTGGGGAAGAATATTGTTCTCTGCTTCTGTGGCAGAGAGGGCTGAATCATCTACACATAAATCATTCTTACCCTGTTTGATTTTAGCTTGGCATGTAGCCAGGTGAACTGTTTTATCTTACAGAAAAGCTGTTGAAGAATCTGGAGGGAGGGGAATGGTGAGCAGTTACTTTCATTCCAGTTTCTGTTAATTACCTTGCAAGGTAATTAACAGAAATGACAGTATCTGCCACTGGGATTTCAGTAAACCCTATTGGAAGGTACATGAATTTTGGGGGGTTTTTTTGTTTGTTTTTTTTAATTTCTAAAAAAGGATTTAGTTAGAGCCAACTAGAGTTTTGTGGAATTACTTTGCTATTGGAGGGAAAAGTACCATTTTGAAACCAATATTCTCGAAAAAGTTTCTCATAATACATTGAGTTAGTTTGTTGTTGTTAGCCTTTCACCTAAATATTTTTTGGGAATGTTAGGGTATTTTTTGGTAATTTTCTATTTTGATATAATTTTAAGTTTCAGGAACACTACAAGGAATTCCTGTATACCCTTTACCCAGATTCATCGATTGTTTACATTTTGTCCCATTTGTGCCTAGAGGCTACTTTCCCTCCCTGCTGTTCCCCTCCCCTTCTCTCTCTCTTAAAACCCTGAGATTAAGTTGGAGACATTGCAGTCATCTTTTATAGCTAAATTCTTCAGTGTATTTCCTTAGAACAAGGATGTTCTCTTAACCAAACACAATACAATTATCAAATTCAGACAATTTAATGCTTATAACAATACTGTTATCTCATCCACAGTCTATATTTCAGATGTTGATATTTGTACCAGTAGTGAGCTTTATAGGTTTTTTTTTTCTCCTCCTCCCAGACCAGGATCCAATTCAGCATCAAACAATTGCATTTAATTGTCATGTCTCTTTGGCTTCCCTCAATCTAGAAACATTCCTTAGCCTCTCTTTGTCTTTATTAACTTAACATTCTGACATTTTGCCAGTTATTTTTGTAGAATTTGCCTTGATTGGATTTGCCTGCTATTTCCTTATGATTAGGTTCAAGTTCTGAGTTTGTGTCAGGAATGCCAGAGAAGTGATGGTGCCTCCTTCTGTTAGGAGGCACGTGATGTGCGTTACCGGCGTTAGTGATGTTGATATCCTCCTTTCTGTATTTGTAACTTACTTCCCCAGTAGTGCGAAACCTGGATCCCGTTACCCTGGATATATTTATTCACTTGCTCAAGTTTAGACTACACAGAAAGTAGTTTCAAAATTGGTAGCCCATACCACTGCAGAAACTAAACCTACTAACTAGAGTTTAATTGTGCATGGATCTTTTTTTCCCTAGGTAAAATTTATCCACAGTGAAATAGATGGCTCTTAAGAGAATTCTGTAAGTTTTGACAAATGTATCAACACCCATGTAATGTACATTTCAACCAAGATATAGAACATTTTCACTACTCCAGAAGGTCCCCTTGTTCCCCTTTCAGCCAGTCCTGGGGGAGGGAGGCAGTGTGTTGATCATTGTGACCATTCTCTTTCCCCATAAGGAGAAAGCCAAGCACCTTCTAGTGTTTTATATTACAATAGCCTTGTTTCTGGAAGCCAGAAGTTGACTAGAAACTTCTGTCAGATCTGCAGTCAGGGACAGAGCTCTGCATAAAGAGACTGCATGCAGAGTATTTTTGCCCCTGTTGCACGGTTCTGTCACACACTTTTGTGATGTTGCAGGAGCGGCCTGTTATGAAGAAGCATACCCCAAACTTGGTTTTCATACTATCTGAGGCCTGTCTGCTTCACAGATGTAGTAGGATGTGACCAGAAACCTGATCTTGAGATTTTGATTAGTGATTGACAACCCTAATGAGAGACTCACCGTGGTGTTTACTATGCAGTAGGCTCTTCTATTTGTCAATGGGTTATGATTAAACTTCTCAAAGTGCTTTATCAACTTTTTGTATGCATCTGTGTTTGTGTCTTGAGGACTGGCAGAGAGGGTGGTGTAGAAATCATATATAGTAGCTGATATCATCATTTGGTAAATTATACTTTCTTTTTGCCTTTGTCATAGCCAGCCTATCCATTTATCTTTTGATATTATACAATCCTACCTTTTTTCTGTCATAATTTCTTTGTAAATTAAAAAGCATGAAATATCAATATTAAACTTGGCTATTTAAACTAAGAAAAAACTGTCCCAAAGCAACCTGCTACCTAAGAGTTCTGCAAATGTACTATTTTGAAGCTAGAAAGGCAAATCATAGATTTGCAAGGAAAAGCTGAAATCTTCCTGTTTGTCTATTTAGATTTGTTTGTTTATTTATTTATTTATTTATTTATTTATTTATTTATTTTCAGAGAGGGAAGGGAGGGAGACAGAGAGAGAGAAACATCAATGTGCGGTTGCTGGGGGTCATGGCCTGCAACCCAGGCATGTACCCTGACTGGGAATCGAACCTGTGACGCTTTGGTTCACAGCCCGTGCTCAATCCACTGAGCTATGCCAGCCAGGGCTCCTGTTTGTCTATTAGCAGGCATTTATTTATTCTACTGACATTTGAGTCCCTGCTGGGTGCCAAAGATACAAAGATGGTTAAAATAGTCACTGTCCTTAAGGAACACTCTCTAGAGGGTGAGACAGACATATACACCAGTGATGATTTCCTTTCTATTGCCATATGCTCCACAGTCAAGGTGCATCCTCTTGTTACGGTGTCCTAGCAGCAATTTATAAGTGGAAAAGACCGGGGAAGGCCTTGCAGAGAGTAACTTCTGAGTTGATATTAAAGGTTGAGTAGAAATTTCTAGAAACACATGGGAGAGAGGATAAGAGGAAGGCATTCTAGGTGAGGGATATTGCGTGATTAATAACCATAGGCAAGAAAACATGGCACATTTATGAAGTTGTTCAGCAGTTGTGTATAGCAGTTGTGACAGCCCGAGCAAGACACCTAATTCCCTGTGAATTGTCCTCTTGTCTTTGTGAGTGCCACTTCAACTTCAGCTATTCCTAATTTGGAAGCTGGTGTACTTTGTCTAACACTTGAGACTGCTGTTTTGAATTTTATAATTCCACATAAAACTCTTTCTTACCTTAGGGGGTTTCCTAGCCTTAGGAACCCAGCAGCTGCAACAGGGTGGTTTGGAGGCCAGGAAGTTGGTCAGGGGATTTCCAGGGTCCTGGCTCTCCTCCCTCCCTGGCCACTGGCCGGCTAAATGGCCACGAGCAAGGTGCTCCCCCCTCTCTCCGCCTCCATTTCTTTTTTTGTTAAATGAGTCAGTTGGATGAGATAAGCTCTGGCTCTTTATCGACACTCAAAGTTACTAGCTTTTATATTTTCTTAATTTTATTTTATTCTACAGCAGTCCATTTTAATGATTAAAATAGCAGAAAATATATTTAAGGATAAAAAAAGATAATCACATTCCAACCAGTCAGATCACCACTAGCTGTTAATGTCTACCCTTTTTGACTTAGGAAAAAGTCAATGTGGATATAGGTACATGTAGATCATTTTTCTCTTTGCACGTTTCTATTACAAGTTTGAATTAGCTTTAGAGAGAGGGATTTATGGTGCTGTATCAAGGATACTCCCTGCTCCGCTGATACGAGGGTTTTAAATCTCAATCATTTATAAGGACTGGCCAGAGCCCAATCGGAAGAGCTCTCCAAAGCTTGTGCCAGGAATTTTTGCATAAAACTTCTCAGTGGCAAATATTACTCAAAACTAGACTGCAAACAGGTTTTCCTTCTCCTTTCCAAAAGGGATGTAAATCTCTGATTTGGAAAATGATGAGTAACCTCCAGGTTCCCTTTCCCTATCTCCTTTACCCAGTGAGGCCTCAAGTCTTCTGTTTTAATGTGTGATGGATTCCATATGTAAGATTGTGTGGTGTAAACCCTATCCCACATCTTATCCTTAGCAACTAGTGTTTCTCCAATCTCCAGAGCTGCTTGTTTCCCAAAAGGAGATGGAATATCTAGCCAGAGCCAGTGTGGAGTATTTAGTTACAAGCTCTAACCTCAGAGCTCTTGGCTCTTCACCTCCTTGAAAAACCTTGGACATTTCTCCCTTTGCTTCAATTTCCTCATCCATAGAGTGGGGAAAATATTTTCTGTTTCCCAGGGAAATTGCAATGGCTGACGTGTCTCCTGTTCCCTGTGACCAAGTACCAAGGCCTTTGCCCACTCTTGGGACTGATGTTGACATCAGAAATTAGAAGAAAACAAAGACCCCTGTGACCACATTTCATCTCCTGGGGTCTTTGGAACCCTTTTTGGGCTCACTGTTTGTTCACAAACAGGTACAGTGAGAGACCTGATTGAAGGTCAAGGAGCCCTGGCTCTGAGAGGCTGCAGAAACCTTACATCAAAACTCATGACAACTACGGCCAAAACCTTTTCTGTGATTCCAGAGAACACAGTCTGCTTATTACTTTTGACCTGTAGTCTTCTGAGACCACCCGATCTGTAGTTAAAGCTTGTGCTGCTTACACTGTTCCCTATTACCTGTGTTCACAAAGACACACCAGCTTGCTTAAACGTTTTTTTCTTACAGGATCCTTTTTACCATCCAAACCAGAAAGATTAGGACTGTATGCTCCTCCATGGTTCCACTGGCTGCCTGGCCCAAGCATATTCTTCAGATTATTGAGAATAATCTTAAAATTTTTGAGTCACGGGCCTTGTGTAGACTGATGAAAGCAGTAGACCCTGCTCTCCTGAAATATGCAAAGCCAGACAGTTTTGCAATTTCAGTAGCTGCATGAAGTCCCTGAAACATGCTTGTGGATCCTAGTGAAGCTCCCTTGCTCTGTGAATTTTTCTTTGTTACCATTTTCACTCTCTCCTGGGTAAGACACAGGAGAAGCGTTGCAGCCAGCCCCACTGCCACCATGACCTCTATGCATGGCTTTGGAATGTCGCCAGCTCTCTAGGAGGACTCGTTTTTCTCAATTATAGTAAAGGGAGGTGCAGGAGCTGATCTACCACTAGATTTTGTTTTATGGTTCTGAGATTGTAGAACTTCTTCATCAGCTATTTCGCTATTTTAAGACCAACTGCAACCCACAGGGGGACAGGGAAAGAGACTGACTTTGCTCAGAGTTCTAAGAGTTAGTTCTCTCTCCTCTGGCAGTGCATTGATTTGACTCCTGATGGGCAAAGAGCCCCAACTATCATCTGTTTGTGTTCCTTTTTTCCTTTTTATTTATATAATACATTTATCTTCTTCTCTTCTCCCTCTACCTTTAATACCTTTTGGAAAGTAGGGAGGAAGGAACATGGTAGTAACTGCTAGGTTTTTTAAATAAGGGAGCCATCAGCTTGAACTGGGAAACTTTTCATGGATATACATTCTTATACATACCTGGGATGTATACAATATATGACTATTTAGGTTGAATGCTTAAAACACCAAAATACATGTTTATAAGAGTTTATTTTAATCACTATTGTCATAGCAGCCCAATTCAACAAACATTGGAGCTCCTATTTCATGATGTATTTTTCGATAATACAAAGGTAAACAGGGCAGCCTCTGGCATTTTTGATGATAGCCATCTGCAGAAGATAATAAAGTTATATTGCATGAGTATATAATTCAAACATTAAATTATTTAAACATCTTCACTCAAGAAAAGTTCCTAGCTTAGGAGAGGTATCTAATTCCTAGCAAGTGGTAGGAACAGATTAAATATGTTTGAATAGTGAGAAAAAAGAATGAATGATTTGGGAGATAAATAAATGAAGGACACAACAGGAGGGGGAAAAAAGGAAGATAGCTTGCTCCCTCCGGGAACTCACAGTCTGGTAGGTAGCTAAGACTCAGTAAGCAGAACACCCTTTGCCTAATAGTGTGGAGGTATGATTTATCATTAAGCCATAAATGGTAGCTATTATTGAATGCTAAATTTCAGTGTTCTGAGTATTTATTCAGCTGAGCTTCTTTCCAGCTTTTACTATCTCAGTTGCTTTAGTTGATGCTTTTGATGATTTGTTATTGTGTTGGAAGATCATTTCCAGAGTATATTAAAACAGGGAGCCTTTGGGATTCATCAAGGATGATGTAGCATTTTACGAAAGGACACATCCTGGCAGTGAGTTCTCCGAGAGGTTTTGCTTGCTCTCCTGCAGGACTTTTAAGTGTCTCACCACATTATTTTTTTCTAAAGGGCCTTTCTGTGTCATATCCAGGTATTTCTAAAAGTACTCATAACAGTCTTTTATTGCTGGAGAAAATGTGAAAGAACTGTTTGAGAACATTCTATTCCTAAAGTTACTGTGCTTATAACTTGTTTATATAACATTTTATGTGATGATAGTGATAAATTTTAGAATGCCTGGCCTTCCCCAGTTTTAAGAAAGTCTTTCATCATAAAAGTTTTGTTCAAGTTTTTTTTTCTTAATGAGAAAAGACTCCATGTTTCGTTTTTAACATCTTGAATTTATAGCCATCTGACTAAAGCTGGAAAATACCTCTTCTGTAGTCCCCAAAAGGCTGGAAGTGTGCTAAATATGAACAGTCATAGGGGAATGGATATAGCAAGTTTTGCAGATTAGAGGAACCGTCTTGACACTGTGTAAGCGTGTATTTAACAGGGCCTTGAGGACTGGCAGCGTCATTGGGATAACTACCCATTCCTCCACGAGGACTGCTTTCAAGGGCATGTTGAACAGGCACAAGGCCTGTAGTTGGAACTTACTGGTCATCATTATTCTAAATGGCTTAGGTGGCTTTGTAGTTGACTCTGGTTTCACTGGGCCATTTCAATATTTTTCAGATCTTTATCAGCACTCCAACTTGGGAAAGAAGTCCATGTAAAAATATATTTCTGTGTTATTTGTAAAGGCTGGAGAGCAAATTTGGGTTTCTCCCAGTTCTCAGTTGTACTTCACATTTCTCTTTCCTTTTATGTTGTCAACTCTTTCATGAAGGATCGTGAAGGGATCTGGTAACAAAAGCGAGGATCGAGGCAAGTAGCAGTAAAAACCACCTGTAAGACTGCTGCTATGCACATATCCAGATCTTCTGTTGGCCCCATTTGACCTGATGGACTTGTCTCCAATCACAATGCAAGAAGATTCTAAAAAATAAATGAATGCAAAATGACTTACTAGTAGAATAACATACATAGGTAAGAAAACAAAAACACACCACGTCACTTGGCTGTACTGGAGGATTAAGAGTTATTTTACATCTGCTGTTCTTTGCCTAATCATTCACTGCTTCCTATTACTGAGAATATTCCAACAGGCACTTACACCTGAAAAATGAGAGCTACCCTGCCCTCTTGCACTCCCTGCACAGGGACCGCAAGTCCCAAGAAATGGGCCCTTTCGTAGTGTTCCCCCGGGGGAGGCACTGTGTGTGTTTCAGTTCTGCTGTGCTGAAAACAGTTGACAAGTTCTTCTTGGGAAATTGCTTCAGAGCTCACAATATTTTCCTCCTAATAACCTCACAGTGGTGAATTCTTGACCTTTGAGGGTGGGTTCAATTTTTGGAAAAAGCCCAAAATAATTTGAAGCTATGTGTTGTGAATAAAGGGAAAGAACAAAAAAATTAAAATTTTAAAAAGAACTGCAAGAGCTTCAATTGGCTTGTGGGTCTGAATAAGTGAGAGCACCAGCTCGAGGGAACTCAAAGTACACTCACTTTCTGACTCAGAGCTGGCAGAGAGAGAACACCATTTGGATTTGGTCCCTGCCGTAGAAATGAGCACCGGCTTCGAGAGAATGGTGTCTGCTAACTGTGTGACCCGTGACAGGTATCTCAGACTTTCTGAGATTCAGTTTCCTTTGGTGGAAAATAGGTAACATACCATTTTAGTGGTGATGAAGATTAAATGAGAGCTTCTATGCTGAGTGTCATTTAGTAGGCACTCTGTAAATCTTTCTGATTGCTCCTTTGTATGAGCAGAAATCGGATGCCATCCCCACTTCCATTCATAAATGCTCTCACTTTGTAATTTACAGTCACAAAGCCCTTTAAATCTTTAGAAGCTGACAAAAAGGGAGGGGAACTAAAAATTGATGAGCAATTCTTTTAAAAGGGCATGGTCTCAATAGGTGAGCAAATATTAATTTGCAGGTTATTAGATTCTTTGTCTTTTTCTTTACTTTTCCCTTTTCTTTTCAAGTAGGCTCTTCCTGTAGAGGTTTCATTGTTATTCAAGCTGAAGTTGAGGTTTAATGTTCCCAGCAGTGTGCACTGGGAGAGGGGGGTGAATCCTCTTATTTCCTGAAGTATCTGTGACTAAAGTCAGGCCTACAACTTGAGAGATGAGCTGACATAAACTTTGGGAATGACTTCTTGGCTGTGTTCCCTCTGAATTCTGAATTCCTCTGTGTTCTTAGAGGCAGGGACGTAAGAGGCCCAGAATGGCAGTTCTGTGACAGCACCAGGCCTGCTGCCTGTCACTGCAGTAGCTCTTGTCCCTGTCCCACCCTGCTTCTCAGAAGCCATTCCAGCCTTGCGTTTTCTTGCTGTTGCTATAAATGGGTTGGAGGCCAGTGGAACACGAGCAGGAAGCACCAGCTGCCTTGGCTTACCCTGCCCAAGCGCTGCAGCATTTCTCTCTTCCTTTAGCATCATGTTATGGATGTTTCCATTGTCCCACTCAAACCTCCAGAGAAGTGGCTGACAAAAGGGCTTTCTAGTCTGTCAGGTAGAGAGATCAATAGGCTCAGAAAAATGACCTGAAAATCCAGAATTTCGAACTCCCGGCTCACTTACCTACCCTATCAAACACCTCTCAGACAGTGATATAACAGGATTAGTTCACACTTCAGGATTCCAATATACTCTTTGGCGGGGAGAATGGGGAAAGAGTCCACTTTAGATTTTTAGCAGTTTTGAAAACTGGTTGGTTAAGCTTCTTGGTGAACCAGTTGGTTAACTTTATTTGTGGGACTTGGTTTTTGGGTTTGTTTTTTTTTAAGGTAATCCTGACACCTAGAAGAATATATTCCTTTTTTTTCCTTTTCTTTTTTTAAGAATTTTATTTCTTTTTAGAGAGGAAGGGAGGGAGAAAAAAGCAGAGAAACATCAGTGTGTGGTTGCCTCTCGAGTGCCCCCTAACTGGGAACCTGGCCTACAACCCAGGCATGTGCCCTGATTGGGAATCAAACCAGTAACCCATTGGTTCAAGAATGTATTTCTTATAGTAACGTCTTTAGGCTGTGTCATCAGGAAAATCACGTGGGCTAGAGCAACTTCTTGGTGCCCTCTACTACATAGGCAGGGTGGGAGATAAGAATTTCATAGTTTGTCTTTAAGATATTGTTTATGACAAACAGCTCACTTTCCCATTTTGGTTAATTTTCAGCTCAGATATATTTTTTAAAACATTTGGAGGATAGAGACATGCAGCTGCTAAGAATCCAAGAAACTACTGTTTTGAAAATGCAAATATTTCTGTTTTGCATTTAGTTGAGGCAGTAGGATAGTTTGCCTCCCATCTATCTATTCCTTTGAATACAGATATTGTTTAAATGGCATTATTTTGACTTGAGTACAAAGTCTAGCTGGTTCTGGGGAAATCACTGGGTCAAAATAGTTGAATATCATTGCATTCCAGGGGCCAAGAAACAGAATGATGGTATTTTTGGCAGGCTCCCAGATGTAGCAAAACCCACACCCCAAGGCTGTCTCCATAGTTTCCTGTGGTTTTCTCACTAAAGAGAAATAGCCTTTCTGTTGCAGGGTCCAGGATGACTAGTCTGTACCTCATCAGCATGATATTGCTGCTTTGAGGTTATGTCCCAACAGGCTTCATTTGGGAAATTTGATGCACTACAGTTGTTGCAAACTGAATTGAGCCAGCTTCATTGCTTCCAGTTGTGCAGATCTTTTTGGTGGAAATTGGTAGCTTCTGATGATTACAGGCTATCATGGTACCAAGTGGTCTTAACAAAAAAGTCAAGTCTCAGACCAAATTTTGCCACACAGGTGAACGTTTATTAGCAAGCAGGCAAGTTAGTCATTCAACCTATTCTTACAGACTGAGGAAAGCTCCAACTCTTGTCCTTCCCATGTGTATCTCACATCAAAGGTTCAGCAGAGACAGGTGCAGACATGTTCTTGTTACATGATATATCATCTAACCTTTCAGTTGGATCAGGTGATGGAATCCTCTATTAAGTCTCCAGACCCAGGACCAGGTCCTTAGGCCTAGAGTGCCTAAGTCTGCCTGGTTTCCCAGATTCTTATAACCCACATGTATATACAAGGTTGGAGGTCCCTGTACAAAACTTCCAGACAACCCATACATCTTGAACACTATTACTTTCATCAGAAAAATTACTTCTCTGCTTCTTTGTATTCATTAGGGAATCCCCTAGTATAAATTAAGATATCTGTGGTTGATACACTCTGATTCTGGAGGCTGGACTTCTAATTAGTCTTTCAAATGTGAATCCATCACACTGGGGTTTGCATTCCTGAGTAGGGTACTTCAAATACTGATTAGCTACTCCTAGGAGGTAAAGGGAGAGTGTGTGGTGCATATTGTATGTCTGCACACTATTACACTGAAGTATTTTAAAATAAGTTAGGGAGGCTATAACAACAGGTATTCCTTTGTTTGACCTTGGAATATTGTGTCTTCCATAATGTTGCCAGCCACTGCTGAATGACCTGAAGTGTCAGTTGCCCACTGGCCTGTCATAATGAGTTAGCCAGAGTCATGGATGAATGGTTCACCTACAGGGCAGAGAAAGGAGGGAAGAGAATTATAATTCTTGTTAGTTTGTAGGCTTTGTAAAGCTCTTTTGTGTTCTTTCGCCTGAACTTCTGATATGTATGGAAATAGTATCTCTCCCACCAGATTTTCCAGGTTAATTTTTGTCCAGAATCATAGAGTGAGTAAATGAAAGGAACTGTAACTTGAGCCCTTGCCCTTTATAGTTCCTCTGCACTATAAGGATAAGTTGCCACCAAGGAGAGTGATCGTGATTCTTTAAGGAATACCATAGCACTTGTTCACTTAGCAGTGGGTGTTGGCATGGTAAAGCCTCATACTAAGGATATAATACATAAGAGAATTTGAGGAGATTAGTACTTTAACTAGTGGTGAGCCACATGATTCAACCAGCTCTCTTACTGAGGTCAACCAAAGGAACTAGTAAGTGATTTTTTCAACAGTCTTCTGAAATATAAAAGAACTAATAAATTACAGGGAGATGCTGAGTTGAGATTTGGGGAAGAATGTGAACACAGAGGAGTGAGCATAGTAGCACTGGCGCCACTTTTGTCCTATGGGCGTTTGCTGATCAGGACACGAAGGTTAAGAGCCCGAGATCACCTTTGGTGTCCTTTCAAGGTTAAAAATTGTAATCTGGATATCATTAAGCCTGGGCAACCAGGGAAACCATTTCCCACTTTGAGTTGGGAATTACCTGAAGAGATGCTTCTAGGAGTCAGGGTAACTGGAAATAAAACAACTCTCACGGTGACTGCAGCTCAGTTTCACATTATGTGAGTGGCCCAGAAACCTTAAAGCTTATTGAATCAAGATGATACTATTTCGCTAATGCCTATAGGTGCTACTTAAAAGCAATGAAATCTTCTTAGAGGAAGTTATCATGATTCTAGTCCTCAGATCACTTCTACAAATAATTTTTCAATTATACAGTATCATAAAAAAAGATAAAAAGCAAAGAAAGCAGTAAATATGTGGGTAACTCTAAGTGAACATTGACTGTGTAAGACAGTACAGCGTTGCTTTTTTTTAAAATATAGAAAGATTTAAAATATGGAGCAAAAATAACATAAGTTGGGAGGCATGAAATGGAAGTAGTCTATTCTAAGGTTCCCGTTGTCTTGGAAGAGGGTAAAGGTGTTAACATTTAACTATGGTAGTCAAGGGTGTATGTTGTAAATAATAGACTTAAGACTGAACAGATAGAAAAATGTATAACTTCTAACTAATGATGGGGAAAATCTAAATGAAAAAACCATTTTAAGGAAGAAAAAAGGGACATAGAATGAGTAAAAAAGATATGGAACACAATGAGTGGTGGTAGTTTAAACCCACAAGTATCAGTAATTATATTAAACATAAGTTGACTAAAGGTTGTAGCTGAAAGACAAAGATTATCAAACTAGATTTTTTAAAATTATATGCATTATACAAACAGTATATCTTAAGTATACAGATACAGAGTAATTGAAAATAAAAACATGTGGAGCTTCTGGGTTAGCAAACACACGGAGATTCAGGGAGAGTGGTGCCCCTGCAGAGGCACAGAAGCTCTTCCCTCAACCTTGCCTGGTGCCTCTCTTCTTTCTGGCTGTTTCTGGGCTATATCCTATCACAATAAACTGGTGATTTAGATTAGCAAGTTGGGATCTGGTAATGATTTCCTCCAAAGACTTAGAATTGTTTTAGACACAACACATTATACTAAAAACCGAACAACAAACAAATTCAGCAGTTATCCACTGTATCACAGTGTCTATGAAACATGTGAATTAGTCAGAAAGTTTTATGATTCGGCTTTTAAGTACCAAGTCACTGTGGCCCAGGTTTGAGGACCAATGATATTCAAATGGTCAATTTCATAGTTCCCATTTTGACTGTCAGGTTTACACCATAGTTTTAAGAAAGTAGGCTGATAAAATCTACAGCATTTCAATGAAACATCCACAAGAAATGAAAACACACAGTGTATCATTTGATTCACTTTTTTCTGTAGTGAAGAATTTTCAGAAAGTGCTTCTAAGTTCAGGGAGAGATATCAAGATGTGGACAAAAACAATCCCATTTTATTGAGAATTATGAATGATCAACTGATGTTTCTGAATGAGCATTTATTGATCACTTAGGATTATCACACAGGCCTTTCTATAGGCATGTCGTGTATGCTCCAAGATGCCCCAACAATCTTCCAAGGAAGCTCTAATGCTCTGTTTGATATCAGAAGCAAGGTGCGTCCTTCCAAGGCCTGAGGAGAAGTGAAAGGCAGATTTTTCTTGCAGCCTTCACAGTGCAGGCTGCAGCAAGGATTCTGAGAGAAGTAGCTTAAGAGGGTTCTCTAGAGAGCCCATGTTGAAGTGTTATGATATATCATTCAGAAAGAATCATGATGGGTGAACTGATAAAAATAAAGTTGTGTGTATATATTTAAAAAGGAAAGAGAAAGATGTAACAATGTATATAGTGTAAAATGTGTACAATGTAATACTAATACAAGACAGCTGGTGTAGCTATATTAATATCAGATAAAATAGACTTTAAGACAAAAAGCATTACTATGTATTACTGTTAACTTCTTTTTCTCAGTTGAGGATTTTTTTTTCAAGTGAACTCTTTTTTTAAAGTATTTTTTTATTGATTATGCTATTATGGTTTTCCCAATTTTTACCCCTTTATCCACCCTCCACCCTGCCCACCCCCAATCCTCCAGCATTCCCCCCGCTTAGTTCGTGTCCATGGATTGTACAATATAAGTTCTTTGAGTCCTCTGTGGCACTGCCTGTGGGGGATGGCCCAGAGAGGGAGCAAGGCAGCTCGCTTGCTCATCTCTAGAGCACTTTCCAAGGGACTCTCATGTGAGACTTGGAGTTTCTCCCACTGCGGCAACAGCCATAGTCCTAGTCAACTCTGAGTCTCAGTTTCCCCTTAAGTCAGCCCCATCCACCAGGTCTACCACCTCACCTGTTTTTCTGAACTGGCCCGTGAGGTCTGTGGCCTTACTGGTCTGGTTGTTCTGGTTGATTTTTTCTTTAATTCCTTGGTTGTCAGAGTTCCATGCAGTTTGATTTTCTGGCACTTCTGGTTCTTTACTGATTTTAGATTGGTTGTTATCCTCCTTTTGGTTGTGCGAAGATGAGAACGAAGAGTTTCTACCTGTATCTCCATCTTGACCAGAACTCTTACTATTATCTTAATGATAGGGTTTAACTTATCAGGAAGATAGAATAGTAAATTTCTGTATACCTAATAACAGGATTAAATATATATACAAAACAAAATTTTATAGAACTATTATTAGTATAAATAGACAATCCATAACCACAGTGGAAAATTTTAACAAATCTTTCTCAGTAATTGATGAAAGAAGCTGCAATGGGGGGAAAAAACAACAGGTTTTTTTTTTTTCCTTTCTGTGTAGGGAAAAACCCAGTTCTTTCCTACTATGTTTCGCTCCTGTGTATCTCCTTTACTACTCATGCAGGACATTTTACTTCTGGTCACCAATAGTGTTTTTCTCCACCCCAAGCAATTCTCTGTGACACCAGCCGGCTATCCTACAATGTAACTCAATTTTGTTACTATCTGCCCAGACATATCATCAGATCCCATAGGTTAAGGCACATGTGGCAAACACAAGGCCTGCGGGCCAAGTCTGGCCCTCTGCCTTGTTTTATCCACCCAGGCACCTTGTTTCTACACGGCAGGCAGCAGCTGAGCTCTCACTTAACTGTTTAGGAATAGTTGCATTTATACAGACCTAAAATTACATTTGGCCCTTTGAAGGCAACTGCAAGGTTGATGTGGCCCCCAGTGAAAATGAGTTCGACACTCCTGGAAGGGCTCAGTCCTACAGTACTGCCCCACCACATGGATGCCAGCACAACCCAGGTTATCACATGTGCTTCTGACCAACTGGCTATAAATCAGAAGTTCCCATGACCCCCTCCCTCCTTAGGTTTGATTAATTTGCAAGAGTGACTCAAAGAACTGAGAGGAACATTGTACTCACTAGATCACCAGTTTACTATAAAAGAATATAACTCAGGAACAGCCAAATGGAAGAGATGCATAGAGCATGGCATGGGGAAGGGTGTGGAATTTCCATGCCCTCTCCAAACTGTGCCACTCTTTGAATCTCCATGTGTTTACCAACTGAGAATCTCCTTAAATCTTGTACTTTTGGAATTTGTATGGAGGCTTTGTCATGTAGGCATGAGCGATCATTTGCTTCCTTTTCAGCCCCTCCCAAGAGAATGGCTTCTAATCATGACTTGATCTTTCTGGTGACCAGCCCATATCCAGGAGCCACCCTGAGTTGCTTCGCAGAACAGATGACACTCTATTACTTAGGAATTCCAAGGTTTTCAGGAGCCCTGTGTTAGGAACTGGGATCAAGGACCAAATGTTAGAATAAGAGATGCTCCTAGTGTTCTTAGGAAATTACAAGGGTTTTTTTTTAGGATCTCTCTGCCAGGGATGGGGCAGAGACCAATGTATACTTTATTATCTCTCAAAAGCATACAAAAAATTAGTAAGGGTTTTTGAAAATTTGGCTAACATAGTCAATAAGCATATTCTACTGGACACACTGCACCAACTGTGAAATACACATTCTTTTCATGAATATATGTGATATTTTTATAAGAATTTACTGTATACTGATCATTAAGCAAGTCTCAACAAATTTCAAAGATTAAAACTATACAGAATGCAGCACTGGCTGGTGGGGCTCAGTGGATTGAGTGCAAACCTGTGAACCAAAGGGTCACTGGTTCGATTTCCAATCAGGGCACATGCCTGGGTTGCGAGCCAGGTCCCCAGTGTGGGCACATACAAAAGGCAACCACACACTGATCTTTCTCTCTCTCTTTCTCTCTCCGTTCCCTTCTGTCTAAAAATAAATAAATGAAATCTTTAAAAAAGAACAAAACTATACAGAATAAACCCCTGCTGGTATGGCTCAGTGGATTGAGTGCAGACCTGGGAACCAAAGGGTCATCGGTTCGATTCCCAGTCAGGGTACATGCCTGGGTTGTGGGCCAGGTCCCCAGTATGGGGCACATGAGAGGCAACCACACATTGCTGTTTCTCTCCTTCTCATTCTCCCTTCCTTCCCCTCTCTCTAAAAATAAATAAAATCTTTTAAAAAATTAAAAAAGGAAACAAATATACAGAACATGTGCTCTGATTCTAGTGTAATTATGCTAGAGACCAGTAATAAACAGATAACTAGAAAATCATCCACATGTTTGGAAATTCAAATATATCACTCTAAATAACTCATGATTAAAGAAGATATAATAAAATAAATACTTTACATGAATAATAAAAAATTGTTTGATATAAAAAGTTACAGGCATACCTCAGAGATATTGCAGGTCTGGTTCCAGACCATAGCCAATAAAGAGAGTCTCTCAATAAAGTGAGTCACATGAATTGTTTGGTTTTCCAGTGTATATAAAAGTTATGATTACACTATACTGTGGTCTCTTAAGTGTATAATAACATTATGCCCCCCAAAATGTACATGCCTTAATTAAAAATAGTTTATTGCTGCCTTGGCTGAGTGGGTCAGTTGGTTGGAGTATCATCCCGTACACCAAAAGGTGGTGGGTTCGATTTATGGTCAAAGCCCATATCTAGGTTGTAGTTTGATCCCCAGTTTGGGGTGCATATGAGAGGCAACTGATCAATGTTTCTCTTTCTCTCTCTCTCCCCCTTTCTCTCTCTAAAATTCAATAAAAACATATCCTCAGGTGAGGATTAAATTTTTTAATTAAAAATATTTTAAATGCTTTATTGTTAAAAAATGCCAACCATCATTTGATCGGGGATGCCACAAACCTTCATCCTGTAAGAAAATGTAGTATCTGCAAAGTGCAGTAAAGTGGAGCACAATAAAACTAGGTATGTCTGTATGGAAGGCAGATAAAGCAGTACAGAATAGGAACATGGATAGCCTTAAAAGCGAAAAGGTCCAAAATTAATGAGCAAGTATGTATCTCAAAAGTCAGAAAAGCAACACAGTAAATACAAATAGAAAGCAGAATTTACTGAAAAGAGCAGAAGGAAGATCAACAAAGCCAAAGGTTGACTCTTGAAAGGCCTTATAAAGTTGATAAACCTCCAGTGAGGCTGATCAAGAGGAAAAAGAAGACACAATCAACATGTGTCTTAATATTATCAGATTTTTACAAGTCAGATAGGAAAGAATAAATGTTTAAATTTGTCATTCAGAAACAAGCAGAACTAAGGGAAGCAGGTTCAGGTGGAAAAATTATAGAGAAGAGTATGGAGGTGATTATCACACAAGGGAGAATCTTAGGCAAGCAGAGCATAGTGACTGGCTTTGTAGGGACTTTGATGTGCTGATATTCTTGATTAGGTGAGAGTTATACAGAGGTTCATTCATGCTACAATATTTTAAGCTATGTATTAAATTTACTTGTCTGTATTATTTCACAACAAAAAAAGGTTAAAGTGACAAATAGGCATGATGCATGCAGGTTTTTGCAGGCATGCTCATCATTTACACTGTTCTTTTTGCAGACAGGGAGGGTCTCAACCTGACACATCTCTCCCTGACACACAGCTTTTCAGGGCATGCTCATCCCAGCCTGAAGTTTTCCAACATGAGAATTTCCAAAGAGGAGAGGTGGCCCACTGGTAGATCACACAACTTAACAACCTCAGGCCATGAGAGACTGAATCGAAATAAACTTACCTATGCCACACCTAATGTAAGCCAGTGTTTATGTTCTCTTTGAAATTGAGATTCTACTATCTGTTCCCCCTTATATTGGGTACCCAAATACACAAAATGCTAGGCTGGTAAATAAATGATTTGAGAGGACTAGGTTGAAGACAAGGGGAATGAATGGGAGCTGTGGCCAGCTAGAGCTCAAATTCTCTACAAAGGGCAGCTGCAGCCCAACTCTGGCTAATTGTTGACTTGCGGAAATTTGGGAATAATATTGCCAGATTTTCTGATTTTTTTAAAGAGTAGGCGGAAATCTGAATTTTAATGGGAAAGCATCTGAGTTTAAATGTTGGTTCAAGCATGTTTTCCACCCAAATACAACATGAATCAAATCAAACCTGTGTCCAGGCTATTTCCAGCCAACAGCTGCTAGTTTATGTCAGTGACCTGAGGAGCTGTGCAGATGGAGGTAGAGAATAACATATGAAATAATTTAACATAGTCAAGTTCCTGATTTTTCTCAATGGAACTTGCCTGCCAAATATGTGCTTGTATAATTCTTAGTTCCAAAATTCAAAGAAACTTGCTGAACCAAAATTTATATATGATAAAAGTCACTCAGAATAATAATTTCTTTTTTTTTTTTTTGAGAACTGGCTCTCTTGCAGGAGAACTAAAAATTTTCTTCCAGAAAGGATTTATTTAAGAGATTGACTAAAAACTACTAAATAAAAAATAATATCATCCACAGTAATTTCTTTCAGGAGGAACAGCTAAAGATGAGTTTTTAAAGTTAATTTAAAGAGAGCACACAGCTTCTGCATGGGTTGAGTCTTACGAGAAAGTGCTCCTGTTGGGATGTAACAGGCACTTGAAAGTGCAGTCCTAGGGTGGTCAGCAGCAATGTCATCTAGGAACTTGCTAGAAATGTAAATTCTTAGACTCTGTCCTACACCTAATAATCAAAAACCTTAGGGGTTGTGCCAAGGTCTCTGAGTTTTCACTAGCCCTCCATATGTTCTGATGCATGCTCCAGCTTGAGATCACTGCTCTGTAGTTTTTGTGCTTTCTGACTTATTTTGAGGAATTATTTTAGGAAGTTGTACTTTGTCATATTAAGGTTTTAAGTGTATAATTTTAAAGTCCTGGAACCCTCCAAATGATCGATCCTTCAGGGTATATCTTCAGTTTGTTATACTCAGTAAAAAAATATGATTTGATTTAAAAAGATGACTGAGAAATCTTTTTAGTTGAATCCCTAAAAATTTCATTTTAAAGTGAGATTTATATACAATAGATGCAATTATATCCTCTTTTCCCCTTTGTCATTTACTCATGATGAAATAAATGTATTTTTCAAGGATATTCAAAGACATTAGTGGGAAGGTAGTAAGAGAGAGGTGATCAAGAGATGATTATTTTTGAGATGGTGGGCATTTCAGCATGTGTTCAGATGAGAATATGGGCAAGAAAGGATAGTTCTTGTCTGGTTCCTTCTGTTTAGATAATGAAGGATGAAAAGAGGTCATTTCAGAAATATAACTCGTACCTAATGTACACTTTTATTTTATATATTTTGGTGGATTTTTACTTGCGTTTAATTGGGGCAGGGGAGTCTATTTTTATATGTTATTGTTATTTAATACTTAAGTATATAAGGTAGTCTGACTTAGTTTTCCTCAACTTGGTTTTAGAAATTAATGAAAATGTTAATGAAATGGCAAAGAAAATAAGAAACAAACCAACAAATGTTAGTACGTAAGCAAAACTGAGACCAAAGAATGAGTATCACAAGTACAAAACTAGTTGTGCATACATTGTGCATTACAGTGGTTATTTGGTTATCTCCTTGACAAAAGATGACACCCCTGTACATCCCTGTTCATTGCAGCATTATTCACGGCAGCTAAAATGTGGAAGCAGCCCAAGTGTCTGTTGACAGATGACTGGATAAACAAAATGTGGTCTACACATGCGGTGGACTATTATTCAGCCTTCCAGAGAAGTACAATTCTGACACATGTTACAATATGGTTGAACCTAGAGGACATTATGCTAAGTGAAATAAACCAATCACAATAAGACAAATACTGTATGACTGTTTAAATGAGGTACTTTGGGTAGTCAGACTCACAGAGACAGAAAGTAGAATAGTGGTTGCCAGGGGCTGCGGGGAGGGAGGAATGCAGGTTATTGTTAAATAAGTATAGAGTTTCATTTGGGAAGATGAAAAAGTTCCAGAGGTGATGATGGTTGCACAACAATGTGAGTGTATGTAATGCCACTGAACCATACACTTAAAAATTATTAAGATAGTAAATTTTATGTTATGTGTATTTTAACACAATAAAAAAATGGAGTGGAAAAAAGGATGGTTTCCCTTATGCAGAAACACACTGAATTTCCTGAAGAAGCTTGTAACCTAGAGCAGGCTCTCTATAAATATTTGAATGAATGTATTGAATGTATTGAATGTAATAATTGTTGGAGAAGGTTTTTGTGGTTTTTTTGCATTTTTCCAATTTACTTCCTTGTTGATGTCTACTGATATTAAAATAAGCCCTTCTTGAATTTGACCTGTAATAGCATAAACCTAAAAAGATTAGATTAATTGGTCAGAGCATCCATTTCTAAATATTTTTATCATTATAATGTCCTGTTCATTGACCAGCTCAATTTTTTTAACCAGCTCAATTTTGTAAAGCCAAATTATTTGAGAAAATCTTATTTTGCTTTATGATAGAAATAAAAATAGCTGTTTTATAGATTTAGATAAAGTGGCTTGTGGTAGATTAACTATTTTTTCTTATTTTGGGGGGTCACAGGGGGACAGATTAGCTTTTCTAAAAAAAAAAGATCTTGAAAACAGCTGTGATCCCTTCCACCGAGAACGTACTTTCTTCTAAGGAATCACAGTTGTGTGGATGCAGATAGACTTTTTACACTGGGATGAGTTATTCCAGCATTTTTACCTGCACATTCCAAGTCAGTTGGGCGCATCGGTCCTTTCAGCAGAACCTACCTTAGGCACTTAACCTTTCGTGGCTCAGGTGTGCCAAGAAAAAAAAATGGCCCAAATGAAAGAACAAATCAAAGCTCCAGAAAAAATACAATTAAGTGACAAAGAGATAACCAACCTATCAGATGCACAGTTCAAAACACTGGTAGTGAGGATGCCCATAGAACTGGTTGAATATGGTCACAAATTAGATGGAAAAAATGAAGGCTATGCTGAATGAAATAGAGGAAAATGTACAGGGAACCAATAGTGATGGGAAGGAAAGTGGGACTCAAATCAACAATTTGGACCAGAAGGAAGAAAGAAACATTCAACCAGAACAGAATGAAGAAACAAGAATTCAAAAAAATGAGGAGAGACTTAGGAACCTCCAGGACATCTTTAAACATTCCAACATCCAAATCATAGGGGTGCCAGACGGAGAAGAGGAAGAGCAACCAGTAGAAAACTTATTTGAACATATAATAAAGGAGAACTTCCCCAATCTGGCAAAGGAAATAGACTTCCAGGAAGTCCAGGAAGCTCAGAGAGTCCCAGAGAAGTTGGACCCAAGGAGGAACATACCAAGGCACATCATAATTACATTAGCCAAGATTACAGAGAAGGAGAAAATCTTAAAAACAGCAAGAGAAAAGGAGACAGTTGCCTACAAAGTAGTTCCCATCAGATTGTCAGCTGATTTCTTCCAAGAGTACTTTCTACATCCAAGATTACTCTATCTAGCAAAGCTTTCATTTAGAATGAAAGGTCAGATAAAGTGCTTCTCAGATAAGGTGAAGTTAAAGGTGTTCATCATCACCAAGCCCTTATTATATGAAATGTGAAAGGGACTTATCTAAGAAAAAAAAGATAAAAAAGATGAACCATAAAATGACAACAAACTCACAATTATTAACAACCACACCTAAAACAAAAACAAACTAAGCAAACAACTAGAACAGGAACAGAAGCACAGAAATGGAGATCACATGGAGGGTTATCAATGGGAGAGTGGGAGGGGGAGAGAGGGGGAAAAGGTACAGAGAATAAGTAGCATAAATGGTAGGTAGAATATGGACAGGGGGTGGTTAAGAACAGTATAGGAAATGTAGAAGCCAAAGAACTTATATGTATGATCCATTGATATGAACTAAAGAGAGGGGAGGGAATGTGGGTGGGAGGCAGTGTGCAGGGTGAAGGGGAATAAAGGGGGGGAAATGGGACAACTGTAATAGCATAGTCAATAAAATATATAATAAAAAAATCTTATTGTTACTTTATTACAGCTGTCCCAATTTTTCCCTATTTGCCCCCCTCCACCCAGCTCGCCCTTTCCTCCCACAGTCAATCCCCACTCTGTTGTCCATGTCCATGGGTCATTCATACAGGTCTCTTGACTAGTCCCTTCTCCTTCTTTCCACCCTTATCCCCCTCCTCCTACCCCTGTGGTCACTGTCAGCCTGTTCCTTATTTCCCTGCCTCTGGTTCTATTTTGCTCATTAATTTATTTTGTTCATTATGTCCCTCCTATAGGTGAGATCATATGGTATTTGTCTTTCACTGACTGGCTTATTTCATTTAGCATAATGCTCTCCAGTTCCATCTGCTGTAGCAAAATGTAGGAGTTCCTTCTTTTTTCTACTGTGTCGTATTCTATTGTGTAAATGGACCACAGTTTTTTGATCCATTTATTTACTGATGGGCACTTAGGCTGTTTCCAGCACTTTGCTATTGTAAATAGTGCTGCTATGAACAAAGGGGTGCATAAGTTCTTTAAAATGGATGTTTTGGGATTCTTAGGGTATATTCCCAGCAGTGGAATTGCTAGGTCAAAAGGCAGTTCCATTTTTAGTTTTTTGAGGAAATCCCATACTATTTTTCACAGTGGCTGCACCAGTCTGCAGTCCCACCAACAATGCATTAGGGTTCCCTTTTCTCCACAACCTCGCCAGCACTTGTTGTTTATTGATTTATTAAAGATAACCATTCTGACCAATGGGAGGTGATATCTCATTGTGGTTTTAATTTGCATCTTTCTGATGGTTAGTGATGTTGAGCATCCTTTCATATGACTATGGCCAATCTGTGTCTCCTACTTGAAGAAGTATCTATTAAGGTCCTTTGCCCATTTAAAAAAAAAAGATTTTATTTATTTATTTTTAGAGAGAGGAAGGGAGAGAGAAAGAGAGGGAGAGAAACACCAATATGTGGTTGCCTCTTATGTGCCCCCTACTGGGAACCTGGCCACCAACCCTGGCATGTGTCCTGACTGGGAATCAAACTGGTGAGCCTTTGCTTAAGAGGCCGGCACTTGATCCACTGAGCCACACCAGCCAGGTCTCTTTTTTTAATTGGATTGTTTGACTTTCTAGAGTTGAATCATATGAGCTCTTTATGTATTTTGAAGATCAAACCCTTGTACAAGGTGTCATTGGAAAGTATGTTCTCCTATATGGTTGGTTCTCTTTTCATTTGGGTGATGGTTTCTTTTGCTGTGCAGAAGCTTTTTAATTTGATATAGTCCTGTTTGTTTATTTTTTCCTTTATATCCCTTTTCATAGGGGATATATCAGCAAAAGTATTGCTGCATAGGATATCTGAAATTTTCCTGCCTATGTTTTCCTCTAGGACTTTTATAGTGTCATGGCTTATATTTAAGTCTTTTATCCATTTCGAGTTCATTCTGTTGTATGGTGCAAGTTGCTGGCTAGTTTCAATTTTTTTTTTTTTTGAATGTACCAGTCCAGTTTCCAAACACCATTTATTGAAGAGGCTATTTTTACTCCATTGTATGCTCCTGCTCCCTTTGTCAAATATTAATTGACCATAAAACATGGGTTTATTTCTGGGCTTTCTATTCTGTTCCATTGATCTATGTATCTGTTCTTATGCCAGTACCAGACTGCTTTGATTACAGTGGCCTTGTAGTGTAGTTCTATATCACGTATTGTGATTCTTCCTACTTTGTTCTCCTTTTTCAAGACTACTGAGGCTATTCAGGGTCTTTTTTGATTCCATATAACTTTCTGAAATATTTGTTCTAGATTTGTGAAATAAGCCATTGGTATTTTAATAGGAATTGTGTTGAATCTATAGATTGCTTTGGATAATATGGACATTTTAATGACATTAATTCTTCTAATCCATGAACATGGTATATGCTTCCATTTATTTGTATCTTCCTTAATTTCTTTTTTCAGTGTTCTGTAGATTTCTGAGTACAGATCTTTTACCTCCCTAGTTAAGTTTATTCCTAGGTACTTTATACTTCTTGTTGCTATAATAAATGGGATTTTTCCCTAGTTTCTGTTTCTGATATTTCATTGTTGATATACAGAAATGCCCTTTATTCCTACAAAGTATCTAAACTAGTTCTTTGATCCTCAACCACTCTCCAAAACTTGAAGGCTGTAGAATAACCTAAAGAGAATTTCCTTTTTCTTCTCTCCCTTTCTTTTCACTATATATATTTCATTATCTTTTCAAGGATATTCAGAATTATTGGTGACTTTTTAAAAAAGGTTTTATTTATTTATTTTAGACAGATGGGAAGGAAGGGAGGAACAGAGAAAAAGAGGAACATTAATGTGTGGTTGCCTCTCGCACACCCTCTACTGGCCCACAACCCAGGCATGTGTTCTGACTGGGAATCAAACCAGTTACCCTTTGCTTCTCGGGCTGGTGCTCAACCTACTGAGCCACACCAGCCAGGGCATTGATTTTTAAGATGATAAACTAGATGTGGTATTTATTTAGCTCCTAACAACTCTAATTGGAAATTATATCATTAAAGAAGCATTCCTTAGCAGTCCACAGATTGATGGGGCAGAGTTAAGTTGTCCGCCTGTCCTTTCATCCATCCAGATACTGTTTTTAATTACATAGGCTGCTTTACAGGCATTCTACATTGGATTCCCCTACTAATAGCTCATTGTGTGTCTCTTTTAAAAACAAGATATAATTCACATACCATAATATCACCATTTTAAAGTACACAATTCATTGCTTTCTTGGTATATTTACAAGTTCGTGAACCATCACACCAATACCAAGAATATTTTGAGCACCCTCAAAACAAACCCTGTACTCATTAGTAGTCATTCACTCAGCCCCTGGCAACCACTAATCTGCATTATCTATATGGATTTCCTTTTTCTAGAGTTGTCATATAAGTGGAATCATAGGTGGCCTTTCACAAATGGCTTCTTTTACCTTGCATAATGCTTTCAAGTTCCATCCATACTGTAGCATGTATTAGTACTTCATTGCTTTTTTTTTTTTCAGTTTTTATTTATTGATTTGTGGTTATTGATTTGTGGGCAAGAGAGGAAGGGTGGGGAGGGAGGGAAGGAGGGGGGAGAGACAGAGAGGGAGGGAGGGGGAGAGAGAGAGAGATCACTTTGCTGTTCCCCTTATTTGTGCATTTATTGGTTGATACTTGTATGTATCCTAACCAGGGATCGAACTCGCAACCTTGGTGTGTTGGGATGATGCTCTAACCAGCTGAGCTACCTGGCCAGGGCAGCTCTTCATTGCTTTTTGTGGCTGAATAATATTACATTGTACCACATTTTTTAATCCATTAATCAGTTGATGGATATTTGGGTTGTTTCCATTTTTGGCTATTATGAATACTGTTGCTATTAACATTTGTATACAAGTTTTTGTGTAAACCTATGTTCTCACTTCTGGATATACCCTTAGGAGTACAATTATTGGGTTACTTGGTTCTCTATGTTTAACATTTTGTGAAACTGCCAAACTGTTTTCCATAAGAGCTGCACCATTTAAAATTCCCATCAGCAGTGTAGGAAGGTTTTGATTCTCCACCTTCTCAATGTTTGTTATTGTCTCTTTTTTTATTGTTTCCATATTACTGGGTATGAAGTGGTATTATCTCACTGTGTTTTTCATTTGCATTTCCTTAAAAACCAGTGATGTTGAGCATCTTTTCATGTATTTGTTGGTCATTTGTGTATCTTTTTTTTTTTTTGAGAAATGTCTATTTAATTCCTTTGTACATTGTTAAATTAGGTTGTTTGTCTTTTTATTGATTAGTAGTAAGAGTTCTTTGTATATTCTGGATACCAAACCTTTATCAAGTACATAATTTGCAAATATTTTCTCCTACTCTATGGCTAGTCTTTTCACTTTCTTAATGTATCCTTTGAAGCACAATAGTTTTTAATTTTTTTTTTTTACCCTCACCCAAGAACATTTTTTCATTGCTTTTAGAGAGAGGGGAAAGGAGAGAGAAACATCGATGCAAGAGAGAAGCATTGATTGGTTGCCTCCTGTATGGGGCCAGAGGGGGCATCATTCGCATCTGGATCAGGGATCAGACCCACAACCTAGACATGTGCCTGAGGGAACTGAATCCACAACCTAGACATGTGCCTGAGGGAACTGTCCCCAAGCATTGTTGGGGACAATGCTCCAACCAACTGAGCCACATGAGCCAGGGCACAGTTTTTAATTTTGATGAAGTCCTAACTTATTTTTTTTTCTTTCATTGCCTGTGGCCTTATTGTCACATCTAAGAAACTGTTGTCCAACTCTAAGTCATAAAGATTTACTATGATTTCTTTTAAGAGTGTAATTGTTTTAGCTCTTATATTTAGATATAGAATTGATTTTCAATTAAGTTTTGTATATAGTGTGTGGTAAGAGTCCAGCTTTATTCTTTTACTTGTAGATATTCAATTGTTCCAGCACTATTTGTTGAAAAGACTCTTCTTTCCCTCATTGTATTATCTTGTCACTCTCATCAAAAAGGATAGTGTTTATTTTTGGACTCTCAATTTTATTCCATTGATCTGTGCGCTTTTAGTGTTTTGTATTGATTACTGTATCTTTGTAGTAAGGTTTGAAATCTTGAAGTATGACACCTTCAACTTGCTCTTTTTCAAGATTATTTTGGCTTTCTAGGTCCCTTACATTTCCACATGAATTTTAGTATCAGCTAGTCAATATCTCCCCCCCTCCACTAAAAGCCATCTGGGCTGTGGCTGGTGTGGAGCTTAGTCCTTTAGCTGAAGGGTTGTGGGTTTGAATCCCGGTTGGGGTGCATGCCTGGGTTGTGGATTGGATTCCCAGTCTGAGTGCATACGGGAGGCAACCAACCCATGTTCCTTTCTCAGATCGATGTTTCTCTCTCTCCCTTCCTCTCTCTCTGAAAGAAATGTCTTCAGGTGAGGCTTTTAAAAAATTAAAAGCTAGTAGGGTTGCATAGAATATTAGATCAATTTGGGGAGTATTGCTATCTTACCAATATTGTCTTGCAATCCATGAACTTGTCTTTGTAGTATTTATTTTGTTCAGTTTTTTTCAATGAAGTTTTGTGATTTTCAGTGTACAGGTATTGCACTTATTTTGTTAAATTTATTCATAGATATTTTATTCTTTTGCTGCTATTATAAATGGAGTTGTTTTCTTGATTTCTTTTTGGAGTTGTTTATTGCTAATATATAAAAAACAATTGATTTTTGTGTGTATTCTGCAAATATTTTTATTCTAAGAGTGCTTTTGTGGATTGCTTAGGCTTTTCTGTATACAAGAGCATGTCATCTACAATAGAGATAGTTTTACTTCTTCCTTTCTAATATAGATTCAATCTAAATAGATGCCTTTTTATTTATTTTTCTTATCTATTTGTCTGATAAGATCCTCCAATACAATGTTGAATAAAAGTGGCAAAAGCAGCCATCCTTGTCTTGTTCCTGATGTAAGTGGGAAGCTGTTCCCAATAAGTATAATATTTCTTATAAATATGCTTATTGATGCCCTTCAGCAAGTTGAGGAAATTATCTTTATTCCAGCTTGTCAAGTATTTATTACCATGAAAGGGTGTTAGATTTTGTTAAGTGCTTTTTTCTGTGTCTATTGAGATGATCATGTGGTTTTTGTACCCTAGTCTATTAACATAGTGTATTGATTTATTTTCATATGTTGAACCAACCTTGCTTTCCAGGAATAATCCCACTTAGTTATGGTGTGTAATCCTTATATTTTACTGGGTCAGTTTGCTAGTATTTTATTGAAGATTTTTGCATATATGTTTATAAGAGGCATTGGTCGGTAGTTTTCTATATTTATGATCTTTTTTTGTTCTAGGAGCAGGATAATACTGATTCATAGAATGAATTGAGACTTGTCTTCCCCCTTTTGGTGTTTTTGGAAGATTTTGTGAAAATTCAGTTAATTCTTTAAGTGTGTGGTAGAATTTACTAGCAAAGCCATCCAATGGTCCTGGGCTTCACTTTGTGGGAAATTTTTTGATTACCAATTCAATCTCTTTACTCTTCATAAGTCTTCAGATTTGCTGTTTCTTTTTGAGTCAATGTCAGTACATTATCCATTTCTAGGTTATCTAGTTTATTAGCACTCTATTGCTTATAGTTTTGTAGTCATTTTTATTTTTGTAAGATTGATAGTAGTGTCTCATCTATCATTCCTTTATTAGTAATTTGAGTCTTCTGTCTTTTATTTCTGGTAAGTGTAGATAAAGTATTTTTTAATTTTGTTAATCTTTTCAAAGGATCAAAATTTTATTTTTGCTTACTTTTTATATTCTCTTCCTTCTGCTTGCTTTGTATTTAGTTTGCTTTTTGTTTTGGTTTTTCCTGAGGATGAAAATTTAGGTTATTGACTTAAAATCATTCTTCTTTATTATAGGCATTTATAGCTATAAATTTTCCTCTAAGCACTGTATTCATTAAATCTCATAAGTTTTGGTATGTTGTGTTTTTTTTTATTTATCTCAAAGTATTTTCTAATTTCCCTTGTGATTTCTACTTTGATTCACTGCTTTTAGGAGTGTGTGGTTTAATATCTACATATTTGTGAATTTCCCAAATTTCTTTCTGTTATTGATATCTAATTTCATTCCATTGTGGTCAGAGAACATATAGTGTATGGTTTCACTTCTTTATGGTCTAACACATGGTTTATGCTGCAGAACATTGCATTGGCATTTGAGAAGAATGTGTATTCTGTTACTGGATGTAGATGGTTTATAGATGTCTATTAGATTTAGTTGTTATTTGTGTTCAGGTCTTCTGTTTCCTTGCTGATTTTTTGTCTAGTTGTTATATTTATTATTGAATATGCAGTGTCGAATTCTCCAACTATTATTGTTTTATTCTATTTTTGCCTTCAATTCAGTCATTTTGTTTCATGTATTTTGGGGTTGTGTTAGTAGGTACATGTATATACCTATAATAATTATTATATTTTGATTGATTTTCATCATTATATAATGTCCTTTTTTGTTTCTAGTAACAGTTTTAAAGTCTATTTTGTCTGATATTTGTACAGCCTCTCTAACTCCATTTTGGTTACTGTTTGCATAGCATCTCTCCTTTAAAAAAATAGCTTTACTACTTTCATTGAGATATTGACATATAAATTATATATATTTAAGATGTACAACTTGATGTTTTGATATAGGTATATACTCTAAAATGATCACTGCAATCAAGCTTATTGACAAATCCATCACTTCTACCAGTTATCACTTTGTGTGTGTGTGTGTGTGTGTGCGCGCACATGTGGTGCAAACTTTAAGATCTATTAGCACAGTTTCAGCATACAATATTGTATTGCTAATTATCTTCACCATGCTGTACAATAGATCTCCAGAATTTATCTTCCATAATTGAAACTGCATAGAATATCTCTTTCTATTCTACTTCCAACCCATTTGTGTCTTAGAATATAAATTGAATCTCTTGTAAATAACATATATTTGAATTGCGTTTTTTATGCCCTTTGCCCTGTCGGCCTGTTAGTTGTAGTCTTTAATTTATTTACATATAATGTAATTACTGATAAGATAGGATTTACGACTGCCATGTTGCTGTTTGTTTTCCATGAGCTTTGTGTCTTTTTTTTTTCTTTCTGTATTGTTCTTTTACTACATTCTTTTTTGTTAAATAGATATTTCTTAAATGTACAATTTTTAATTCCCCTGTATTTTCTTTTACAATATATTTTTTGGTTATTTTCTCAGTGGCTGCCCTGGAGATTACAATTAAAATCTTAATTTATAACAATGTAGTTTGGTTTAATATTAACTTAATTTCAGTAGTATACAAAAACTTGACTCCTCTTACTTGTTTCCCTCCTTTCCTATTGTACATACTGTCACACAAATTACATCTTTATAATTATATGACAGTCAGTAGAGATTTATAATAGTAATTGCTTTATGCATTTGCACTTTAAATCCCATAGGAGAAAAAATAATTACAAACAAAAATACATTAATTCTGTCTTTTATATTTATCTATGTTGTTTACTACGTGTGTTCTTTATTTCTTCATGTGGGTTTGTTACTGTCTAGCATCCTTTCATTTCAGCCTAAACTAGTCCTTTCAGTGTGTCTTACAGGGCAGGCTAGCTGGCGATCGATGAATTCTCTGTTTTGTGTTTATCTGTGAATGTGTTAATTTCTCCTTCGTTTTTGAAGGTTAGTTTTGCTGGACATGGAATTCTGATTAATAGGCTTTTTCTTTCAGTGCTTTGCATATTTAATCCTAGTACTTTTTGGCCATATGGTTTATGATGAGAAATTGGCTTTTAATTGTTAATGATCCCCTTTACATGATAGGTCATTTCTCTCTTACACTTATAAAATTATCCCTTTGTCTTTTGACAGTTTTTTAATAATGTATCTAGGTGTGGATCTCTGATTTTATTCTACTTGTAGTTGAGCTTGTAGGATAAATATATTAATGTTTTTCATTAAATCTAGGAAATTTTCTGCTGTTATGTCCTCAAATATGCTCTCTACCCTTTTCTTTCTCTTCTTTCTTCTGAAACTTCCATTTTGCATATGCTGGTATGCCTAATCGTGTCTCACGTTATATGAGGCTATGTTCATTGTTCTTCATTTTTTTTCTTTCTGTTTCTCAGACAGAATAATCTTAATTGACCTCTTTTAAAGTTCACTGATACTTTCTTAAATCTCCCAAACCTGCTAGTGAGTCTTCTAAGTGATTTTTTTCAGTTGCAATTTTCAAAGCCAGAAATTCACTTTGGTTGTTTTTTTTAAATATGTTTTATTGATTATGCTATTACAGTTGTCCCATTTTTTTCTCCCCTTTATACCCTCTGCCCTGCACCCCCTCTTCTATCATATGCCCCCGCCCTTAGTTCATGTCTATTGATCATACATATAAGTTCTTTGGCTTCTCCATTTCCCATACTATTCTTAACCTCTGTCTATTTTGTACCTACCATTTATGCTTCTTATTCCCTGTACCTTTTGCCCCATTTTTCCCTCTTTCCCTTCCCGCTGATGTAACTTCCTGTGATCTCTATTTCTGTGAATCTTTTCCTGTTCTAGTTGTTTACTTAGTTCATTTTTGTTCTTGTTTTTTGTACTTTCAGGTTCAGTTGTTGATAGTTGTGAGTTTGTTGTCATTTTGCTGTTTGTATTTTTGATTTTCTTCTTTTTTTTAGGTAAGTACCTTTAACATTTCATATAAGGGATTGGTGATGATGAACTCCTTGAACTTGACCTTATATGGGAAGTACTTTATCTGCCCTTCCATTTTAAATGATAGCTTTGCTGGATAGAGTAATCTTGGTTGTAGGTCCTTGCCTTTCATGACTTGAAATACTTCTTTCCAGCCCCTTCTTGCCTGTAAGATTTCTTTTGAGAAATCATCTGATAGACTTATGGGAACTCTTTTGTAGGTAACTATCTCATTTTCTCTTGCTGCTTTTAAGATTCTCTCTTTATCATTAATCTTGGGTAATTGTAATTATGATGTACCTTGGTGTGCACTTCCTTGGGTCCAGCTTCTTTGGGACTCTCTGAGCTTCCTGGACTTCCTGGAAGTCTATTTCCTTTGCCAGATTGGGAAAGTTCTCCCTCATTATGTTTTCAAGTAAGTTTTCCATTTCTTGTTCTTCCTCTTCTCCTTCTGGCACCTCTGTGATTCGGATGTTGAAACATTTAAAGTTGTCCCAGAGATTCCTACACCTCTCCTCATTTTTTTGAATTCTTGTTTCTTGATTCTTTTCTGGTTGAATATTTATTTCTTCCTTCTGGTCCAAACCATTGATTTGAATCCTGGTTTCCTTCCCTTCACTATTGGTTCCCCATACATTTTTCTTCATTTCACTCTTCATAGCCTTCACATTTTCCTCTATTTTGTGACCATACTCAACCATTTCTTTGAGCATCCTGATTACCAGTATTTTGAACTGTGCATTTGATAGGTTGGCTATGTTTTCATTGCTCAGTTGTATTTTTTCAGGAGCTCTGATCTGTTCTTTCATTTGGGCCATAATTTTTTGTCCCAGCCAGCCTGTTACATAGTAAGGGGCGGAGCCTTAGGTATTCACCAGGACAGGGCAACCCATGTGGCTGCATTGTGGTGCTGTCTGTGGGGGAGGGGTCCAAGATGAACAGTGCCATTTTATCAGTTCTCTCCGGCTTTCAGTCACTTCCTCCACTACCCACCAGCAAACTGGGCCCCTCTGGTGCTAATTCATAGGTGGGTGAGTTTGTCTCCCTTCTAGGACCCTGTGAGTCTCTACAACAAACTCTCCTGTGAGGCTGGGAGTCTCTCCTGCTGCCTCAACCCTCACAGATTTTTTCATTCAGAGGTATTGAGGCTGTATTTCCCCACACTGGAACCCTAGGTTAATCAGTCTGTCTCGCTCCCCAGTTGTTCCTCCTGGTTTATGCACACATAAATGCGAGACTGCCCACTCTGCCAGCCACTGCCTGGCCCAGTCTGCCAGCTGCTGCTTTGCCTCGAGGCCTCTCTCCTCAGCTGCCTGTCTCTGCCAATCCTACCAGTACAGATGAATGTTTCTTCTTTAACTCCTTGGTTGTTGGACTTCCATATAGTTCAATTTTCTGGCAATTGTGGTTATTTTTTGTTTTTAAATTTGTCGTCCTTCTTTTGTTTGTGCGAGGAGGTGCAGTGTTTCTACCTATGCCTCCATCTTGGCCGGAAGTCTTTGGTTCTTTTCTTATAATATCTATCTCTTTATTGATATTCTCTATTTTGGTGTGAATCCATTCTCATACTTTCTCATTTTATTCAAAGATTTTACTTGTTTATTTTTAGAGAGAGCAAAAGGGAGGGAGAAAGAGGGAGAGAAACATCAATGTGTGGTTGCCTCTCGTGTCCCCCCCACCACTGGGGACCTGGCCCACAACCCAGGCATGTGCCCTGACTGGGAATCCAACTGAAGACCCTTTGGTTTGCAGGCCATCATTCAGTCCACTGAGCCACACCAGTCAGAGATCATATTTTCTTTTAGTTACTTATCCATGGTTTCTTCTAGTTCTTTGAACATACTCAAAATAGCTGGTTTAAAGGTTTTGTATAGTAAGTTCCTCAGAGACAGCATCTATCAACTGTTTTTGTTTTCTGTGTATGGGACATACTTTCCTGTTTCTATGTATATCTGGTAATTTTTTGTTGATAACTGGACATTTTAAGTAATATAACGTGGCATCTCTGGGAATCATATTCTACCCTCTCCCCATGGTTTACTGTCATTCTTTTTTTATATAATATGTTTTTAATCTTCACCCAAGGATATTTTTTTAATTTATTTGAGAGAGAGGATGAAGAGAGAGAGAAAGAAACAGAAGCATCAATGTGAGAGAGAAATAGCAATCTGTTACCTTCTGTACACATCCCAACTGGGACCAAACCCATAACATTTTGGTGTTACGGAGGATGCCCCAACCACCTGAGCCACCCAGC
Organism: Phyllostomus hastatus; assembly: GCF_019186645.2. Lineage (NCBI taxonomy): Eukaryota > Metazoa > Chordata > Mammalia > Chiroptera > Phyllostomidae > Phyllostomus > Phyllostomus hastatus. The sequence goes on along the minus strand of NW_025333643.1, from coordinate 3,870,794 downwards.
CAGGGCTACTGTCACTCTTTGCTGTTGTTGTTTTTGTTATTTAGGAAACTATCAGAACTAATTCCACTAATTTTGTATTATTTGCCCTGTGTGCCCATGAAGTTTATGCTCAGTTAGCTTAGTGGTCATCTTATAATTAGACAGAGATTTCCTTAAGTGCTTGGAAGCAATAAGTTTCCCAGTCGTTTCTAAGAGGCTTTGTGTGCATATTGGAGCGTGCTTTCAGTGTTCGGCAAGGCAATTAAGAATTCTGCCTTATGTTTCGTCTCCTGTTTTGCACAGCTCCTCAAGGTCAACAGGGGTGAGAGCTTAGGACCTTCTCTGACCTTTCCTGAGTATGTTCATGACTTGGGGCATTCATCTATCTCTATGTCAATACATGGTCTTCTAGATTCCTTAGAATATGATATTTCCTAGGTTTTCCTTTAAAGTTTTTTGGTTATTCCAACTGTTATCTACCACCTCAGGAGATCCTGATATTAAACAGTTGCCTCTAATAATTCTCAACACTGGCCCCAAGAGAAAGGTTTTCACACTGAGTTCTGAGTTAGGTCAAATAAATACAACATGCAAGTGGAGTCTTCCTCCAAACAGGTGACAATTTTCTGAAAATGGAGTTGGAGCTCTTTCAAAGCTCCCCTCTGTTCCTTCTAGTTACTGCCAGACTAGCTTTAACTGTGATTATGTGTTAATTGGTATTCAAGGCTATAGTTGATCTGGAAGATACATGTGTCTTTTTTTCATGTATTTTCTACACTTACCAAGCCCTATTTGATGATGAAATTATGTTCTAAAAGTAGTAAGTACAAAGACAAGGTAAGAAATGCATTGCATTTCTAATGCTCTTTGTAAATTATTCTCGTCAGTGATTGAAATCATGAAATCATTTTTGTATCTCAGTAAGTGGGGAGATAGGCATGGAATTGCATCCCCATTTTAGAGATGAGCAGGCAGGCTCAAAAAGATAGTGTTTTGCTGCTTTGCCCAGTGTTGCCAAATTACTTCAGTTGCATGTTGACCCCTAATTCTCATTTCCTTTTCTTCTCCTCAGTTGACTTCCACAGACTTCTGATTTTGTTATGTGAAAATACCAAGATGTAATATTATTTGGTTCTTTTTTAGCGCAGTTATGTATTGCATCCTAAGAAGTTCAATTAAAATACTAAAATATTGAAACTTTTATTCCATTGTCAATTATCTCAATTTTAAAGCCATTTGGTGTTTTAATTTGAAATTACCCACATCTTCTAAATTATTATTGTTCCCATTTTGCATTTGGATGCCTACAAATAATGTATACTATACAGTGACTTTAGGGAGAGAACAAGAGGCTTATCTGTTCTGTATTTTTGCCACATCAGTAATTATCTCAATTAATGCTATAATTTTGACATACTATTACCTATCTTGAACTCACTACCTATCTTGAATTCAGATTTCTCCCTTTGGCACAACCAAGATCTTGCTTGTGTCCAATAGAGCATGTTAACAGCAACAGATGTAGTTAGGATAATAGTTTCATATTTCCATATGAAGCTATTTTCTCATTTATTATCTGTTTTATATCATTGACATACATAGAAAAACAAAGTTACTGAACATCTGGTTGATATTTGAAAAATGCCATCAACTCTTGATTATCGGGGATAGTGAGTCAGCATTTTCTTCAATCCTTTGGCCACTCAGTGTGCCTTAGAGAGTGGGGAAAGAAAAGATCATAGAGAGTGGAATTAATCAGGGAAGACTTCTTGCAGGAGTTGATAACTTGATAACTTGCAGGAGTTGAGCTGAGCTTTGATGGAAGTAAAAGATATCATTTAATGCAGAATGTAGGTGATCATTTGAGGTAGGCAGTACCAAGAGGGAATGAGAAAGGAGTTGAAACTTTTCAAGGTGATGGTCATGTGGAGGAGCTGGGAATAGTGAAAGTGGTACAGTAGTGTTGTAAGGGCTGCCGAAATTAGGGCTTTGTTCTTCTTTGATTATCTTTATTATGATAGAAATCCCAGGACACCAAGAGACAGAAACTGATTAAGGGTTTCCTGGTTTTATTAACAGTGCTTCCCACTCATTATCTGAATTGGGACTTCTCTGCCCTGCAATGGCTCACTTAGCAACAGTTTTGGAAACACAAAAGGTTTTTCCCTGCACTTGGAGCAAAGCCTGTGCAGACAACTGGGTGACTGTCTCTAAGTGGAAAGTATTTTGACCTTCCTTTTGTGGATTCTTGTAGGATGGGAAGTAAGGATCCTGGTGGCCTCCTTATACTTTTATTACCCTATCTGGACATTGGGGAAGATTTACTTAAGTTTTTTAGAAATCAGAACACATACAAGGATGTTTTTAAATTATCGAGAGCAAGTAAGTACAGTTTTTGATCAACAGAGACTTTAAATAAGAGTTTTGCAGACACTGCATGTTTCCTTTTTACTTTGAAAATACTCAAGCTATTTTCTTTAGATAGGGTACACAGTTCCTGGTGTCCTGTTTAAGAATTATAAAGAGCTGTAAACTATGAGTTCCTTCTGCTTCTCATGAAATGAAAATGATTGCATACTGTTGTTAGGAGATCTTAGACCCTATGAAAATCTTCAGAAGAGTCATCCAAAAGTAGGGAGTTATGGAGGAACTTAAATGCATAGCAGGAGAGTAGGGGTTTGATCTAGTAAAGAGTCACCACAGGGAGGGGCCCAAGATACTGGTGTAGAAAGACCCTGAACTCATTTCCTCCCACTGGTGTACTAAATATATACTTATGTATACAGTGTTTCTTCCTGAAGAACAACTGAGGGCTGATTGAACAATGTCTTTACACACGCATACACACACACACGGTGGGGGAGAATGAACCACACAGAGAAAGGTAGGGGAGACAGATACGCAGTAATCATGGGGATTGGATTCTACCCAAACAGTACTACCTACAGTGTGGATATCACTGAGAGGCCTACTCCAGCACACTAGCCTGCTCTGGGGCACATCAATGAAACAGCAATTTATTTTACTTTATTTTATTCTATTCTATTTTATTATTTTAATTTTATTTCTTTTTAAAAAAATTTTTGTTGTATTTTTTTTCCATTACATTTAGTCCCCATGTACCACCCTCCCCACCACAATCTCCACACTGTTGTCCATATCCATGAGCCCTTTTTCTTTAATCCCTTCACCTCCTAACCTCCCCTCCCCTCTCTTAGCTGTCATTCTGCTCTTTGTCTGTGACTCTCTGTCTCTGTTTTGCTTGTTAGTTCAGTTTGCTCATTACATTCCACATATGAATGAAATCATGGTATTTGTCTTTCTCTGACTGGCTTGTTTCACTTAACATAATGTTCTCCAGGTCCATTCATACTGTCACAAGGGTAAAATTTTCTTTTCTTTCTTTTTTTTTATGGCCAAGTAGTATCCCATTGTGTAAATGTCCTATAATTGTTTATCCACTTATCCACTGATGGACACTTGGGCTGCTTCCATATCTTGGCAATTGTAAGTGAAACTGCAATGAACATAGTGGCGCTTATGTTCTTTAAAATTAGTGTTTGGGGTTCCTTAGGATATATTCCCAGAAGTGGGATCACTGGGTCAAAAAGCAGATGTATTTTTAATTTTTTGAGGTATCTCCATACTACTTTCCATAGTAATTACACCAGTCTGCATTCCCACCAACAGTGCAAAGGAGTTCCCCTTTTTCCACATTCTCAATAGCACTTTGTTTGTTGATTTATTGATGATAGCCATTCTGACAGGTGTGAGATATCTCATTGTGGTTTTAATTTACATTTCTCTGATGATTAGTGACGTTGAACATCTTTTCATATGTCTGTTGGCCATCTGTATGTCCTCTTTGGAGAAGTGCCTATTCAGGTCCTTTGCCCAATTTTTAATTGGGTTGTTTGTTTTTTGGTGTTGAGATTTGTAAGTTCTTTGTAAATTTTGGATGTTAACCCCTTATCAGATGTATTGGTAAATATATTCTCCCATTCTGTGGGTTGTTGTTATTTATTGGGATGCTATTTATTTGTTTGTTTGTTTGTTTATTTATTTATTTTGGGGCAAAGGGGAAGGAAGAGAGTAAGAAACAGAGAGAAACATCAATATGTGGTTGCCTTTCAGGTGCCCTCCTTCTGGGAACCTGGCCCACAATTCAGGCATGTGCCCTGACTGGGAATCAAACCTGCCACCTTTTGGTTCACAGGCCAGCTTTCAATCCACTCAGCAACACCAACCAGGGCTAACTGTTGGTTTATTTTGTTGATGTTTTCCTTTGCTGTGGAAATTTTTTTTAGTGTCATACAGTTCCTTTTGTTTATTTTTTCTTTTGTTTCCCTTTCCAGGGAAATATATCTGATAAAATATTGCTATAAACACTGCCCAAGATTTTACTGCCTATGTTTTCTTCTAGTATTTTTGTGGTCTTGGATCTAATATTTAAGTCTTTAATCCATTTTGAATGTATTCTTTTCATTCAAGAAGAAGTGATGTAAAAAGTTGGTCTAGTTTCATTTTTCTGCATCTATCTGTCCAATTTTCCCCAAACCACTTATTGAATAAACTCTCTTTAGCTCATTGTATGTGCTTGGTTCTTCTGTCAAATATAAATTGACTATAAAGGTGTGGGTTTATTTCTGGGCTCTCTATTCTGTTCCATTGATCTGTGTGTCTGTTTTTATGCCAGTACCGTATTGTTTTTGCACTACGGCCTTATAACATAGTTTCATATTAGGTAATGTGATTCCTTCAACTTTGTTCTTCTTTCTCAGGATTGCTGTTGCAATATGGAGCTTTTTGTGGTCCCATATAAGTTTTCGAAATATTTTTTCTAGTTCTGTGAAATACGTCATTAGACTCTTGATAGGAATTGCGTTGAATCTATAGATTACTTTGGGTAGTATGGACATTTTGATGATGTTAACTCTTCTTTTCCATTAGCACAGTATGTGCTTCCACCTATTTGTATCTTCTTCCATTTCTTTCTTCACTGTCTTATAATTTTCCAAGTGCAGGCCTTTCACATCCTTGGTTAGGTTTATTCCTAGGTATTTTATTCTTTTTGAAAATATTATGAATAGGATTGTTTTCTTAATTTCCCTTTCTGTTAGTTTATTATTGGTATATAAAAATGAAACTGATTTCTGGATATTAATGCTATTTTGCAGAATTCGTTTATCAGTTCTAGTAGTTTCTTGGTAGAATCTTTGAGGTTCTCTATGTACAATATGTCATCTGCAAATAATGACAGTTTTACTACTTTCTTTCCATTTTGGATGCCTTATATTTCTTCTTATTATCTGCCTACTGTGGCTAGGATTCCAGTACTATGTTGAATAAGAGGTGAAAGCAGACATCCCTGTCTTGTTTCCTATGTTAAGGGGAATGCTTGCAGTTTTTACCCATTGAGTATGATGCTGGCAGTGGGTTTTTCCTATGTGGCCTCTATTATGTTTAGGTATGTTCCTTCTAATCCATTTTGCTGAGAGTTTTTAATCATAAATAGGTGCTGGATTTTAACAAGTGCTTTCTCTGCATTTATTGATATGATCATGTGGTTTTTATCCTTCATTTTGTTTGGTTCACATTTGTTGGTTTACAAATGTACCAACCTTTCATTCCCAGAATAAATCCCACTTGATCATGGTGTATGATCTTTTTGATGCATTGCTGTATTTAGTTTACTATATTTTGTTAGGGATTTAAGCATCTGTGTTCATCAGTGATATTAGCCTAGAAAGTTCCTTTTTTTTTATAGTATCTTTATCTGGTTTTGGAATTAAGATAATGCTGGCCTGGTAAAATAAGTTTGGGAATCTTCCCTTCTCTTAAATTTTTGGAATAGTTTGAGAAGGAGAGGTTTTAATTCTTCTTGGAATTTTTGGTAAAATTCACCTGTGGGTCCAGGGCTTTTGTTTGTTGGAAGTTTTTTTTATTACTGCTTCAATTTTATTAGGTGTAATCAGTCTATTCAGATTCTCTGAGTCTTCCTGATTTAGTTTTGGAAAATTGTATGTTCCTAGGGATTTATCCATTTCATCCAGGTTGTCCAGTTTGGCACTGGGTGTTCATAATACTTTCTTACAATCCTTTTGTATTTCTTTGATAACACTTACTACTTCTCTTTCATTTCTGATTTTATTTAATTGGGTTTTCTCTCTCTCTTTTTCTTGATGTGTCTGCTTAAAGCTTTGTCAATCTTGTTCATCTTTTCAAGGAACCAGCTCTTAAATTCATTGAGCTATTGTATTTTTTTTTACTTTATTTTCTTTATTTCTGTCCTGATCTTTATTATTTTCTCCTACTCAAACTTTGGGCTTTGTTGTTCTTTTTCAAGTTTCTTTAAGTGTAAAGTTAGAATGTGTATATGAGCTTTCTTTTGTTTTTTGAGATAGGCCTGTAATGGTATGAATTTCTTTTATTTTTTAAAGTGATGATGTGTTTATTATTTCATTTTAGTATGTTTTATCGATTATGCTATTACAGTTGTCCCAATTTTTTTCTCCCTTTTATCCTCCCTCCACCCTGCACCCCCTGACCCTCTAGCATTCCCCTCCCCGCTTTAGTCATGTCCTTGGGTTGTACATATAAGTTCTTTGGCTTCTCTATTTCCTATTCTGTTCTTTACCTTGCCCTATTTTATGCCTATCAATAATGCTTCTTATTCCCTGTACCTTTACTCCTAATCTCCCCCTCCCCCTCCCCACTGATAACCCTCCATGTGATCTCCATTGCTGTGTTTCTGTTCCTATTCTAGTCTGTTTCCTTAGTTTTAGTTTTTGTTTTTTAGGTTCAGTTGTTGATAGTTGTGAATTTGTTGTCATTTTACTGTTCATAGTGTTTTATCTTGTTCTATTTATTAGATAAGTCCTTTAACATTTCATATAATAAAGGTTTTGGTAATGATGAACTCCTTTAACTTGACTTTATCTGGAAAGCACTTTATCTACCCTCACATTCTAAATGATAGCTTTGCTGGATAGAGTAATCTTGGTTGTAGGTCCTTGCCTTTCATGACTTCAAATACTTTCCAGCCCCTTCCTGCCTGTAAGGCTTCTTTTGAGAAATCAGCTGATAGCCTTAAGGAAACTCCTTTGTGGGTAACTGTCTCCTTTCCGCTTGCTGCTTTTAAGATTCTTTCCTTATCTTTAATCTTGGGTAACTTAAATATGATGTGCCATGGTATGTTCTCCTTGAGTCTAATTTCTTTGGGGCTCTCTGGGCTTCCTGGACTTCCTGGACGTCTATTTTCTGTGCTAGATTGAGGAAGTTTTCCTTCATTATTTTTTCAAATAAGTTCTCTATTTCTTGCTGTTCCTCTTCTCCTTCTGACACCCCTATGATTCGGATATTGGAAAATTTAAAGTTGTCCCAGAGGTTCCTAAGCCTCTCCTCATTTTTTTTGAATTCTTGTTTCTTCATTCTGTTCCACCTGGATGTTTATTTCTTCCTTCTGTTCCAAATCGTTGATCAGAGTCTTGTTACCTTCCCTTCACTGTTGGTTCCCTGTATATTTTCCTTTATTTCACTTTGTATAGTCTTCATTTCTTCCTTCATTTTACAACTAAACTCAATCATTTCTGTGAGCATCCTGATTACCAGTGTTTTGAAATCTGCATCTAACAGATTTTCTATCTTCTTGCCACTTATTCTAGAGTTTTGATCTGTCCTTTCATTTGGGACATATTTCTTTGTCTCAGCATACCTGTTATGTTTTAAGTGGCAAAGCCTTAGGTATTTTCCAGGGCAGGGCAGCCCTCTATACTGTATTGTGGTGGTGTCTGTGGGGGCACGGTCAGAGAGGGAACGATGTTGCTCCCCCCTCCCCTCTAGCCCCACTTTCTGTCAATTTCCTTGCTTCCCACAAGTGAATTGTGCCCTTTTAGTTGCTGACTCCCAAGTGGGTGGGTTTGTGTACATTCTAGGCTCCATAAGCCTCTCCAACAAACTCTCATGTGAGATTGGGTATTTCTCCTGCCTTCACAACCCCTACAGAATTTTACAGCCAGCAGTTTTGAGTCTTTAGTTTCTGGATCAGCCAGCCCCTGCCTCACCCTAGTGGTCTTCATCTTGCCACAGGTTCTCTCTGTCACGCTGCCCATCTCCACCCCTCTTACCTGTCTGGATGAATGTTTCAAGAACTTGGTTGTTGGAGTTCCATGCAGTTTGATTTTATGGCATTTCTGGTTGTTTATTGCTTTTAAATTGGAGATATCCTTCTTTTGGTTGTGCAAGGAAGCAAAATGTTTCTACCTACACCTCCATCTTGGCTGGAACTCTGCTATGAACTTCCCTCTTAGGATTTCTTTCCCTGTATCCCACATATTTGGGATTGTTGTGTTTTCATTTTCATTTGTTTGAAGGTATCTTTCGATTTCTTCCTTGATCTTGTTGATTCATTCATTGTTTAATACCTGTTATTTAGCTTCCATGTCTTTATGTGTTTTTCATTGTTCTTCTTGCGATCAATTTGTAGTTTCATAACATTGAGGTCACAGCAGTGCTTGATATGATTTCAGTCTTCTTAAATTTATTGAGACTTGTTTTATGTTCAAACATGTGGTCTGTCCTACATAACATTCCATGTGCAACAGAAAAGTATGTATATTCTGCTGCTTTGGGCTGGAATACTCTGAAGATATCAATTAAATCCATTTGATCTAGTGTGTCTTTTAAGGCCACTGTTGACTTTCTGTTTGGAAGATCTATCCACTGAAGTCAACAGGGTGCTAAAACTCCCATCTGTGACTGTATTTCTGTCGATGCCTTCCGTTGTGTCCCTCAAGATTTGCTTTACATATTTAGGTGCTCCTATGTTAGGTACATAAATGTTTACTAGCATTATATCCTCTTGTTGGATTGTTCCCTTTATTATTATGTATTGCCCTTCTGTGTCTCTTACAAAAAGCTTGGTTTTAGGGTCTATTTTGTTGGACATAAATATTGCTACCCCAGCTTTATTTGTTTTTTTATTGTTGTTTTTGTTTTTGCTTTTCATTTGTGTGAAATATATTTTTCCATCTCTTTATGTTTAGTCTGTGTGTATCTTTTGACCTGAGGTGGATCTCTTGGAGATATCATGTATTTGGGTCTTGTTTCTTATTCATTCAGCCACCCTATGTCTTTTAGTTGGAGCATTTAAGCCATTTATATTTAGGGTGATTATTGATAGATACATATTTAGTGCCCTTTTATTATTAGATTATTTTCCTCTTAAAACATCAATTTAATATGCACCTACACTCTTCATGAAAAACCTCTGTGCTCCAAGGCACCTGCCATAAAGGTGAAAAACTGTGGGAACTCTCTGGGATTTGAAGAAACTCTCCAAAATCATAGGTGCCAGTGAGCACTATTGCTTACTTTCTCCTCCATCTAGATAGCATGGTCAGGAGATTGGTTTAAGCACTCTAGTTGGCCTGCAAGGCCACCACAGTGTCTCTGGGCCACCTTGACCAGCAGCCACTGTAGACCAGGTTAGCTGGCCACCCAGGTTGCTCTTGGATCCATGTGCCTAAGCCATCTCAGCACTTGTTGCACATCTAGCCAGTCAGGTGCCCAGGGTGCCCCTGGCACCACATTCACCCATTTAAGCTCCAGCCAACTTGCCAAAACCACCTGACACATATATTCTAACCAGAGGTTGCTCCTACACCAAACTTCTCCTTCAAAACTGAGAGAGATAGCTGTTTCATCTATCAATAGAAACAGAAACAGAAAGTCAAACAAAAATAAGAAAGCAGAGTAGTATGTTCCAAAGGAAAGAATAAGAAAAAAAAAAAACATTTAAAAAAACCCAATGAAAGGGAGATAAGTAATTTCTCTGATAAAGAATTCAAAGTAATAGTCATAAAGAGTCTCACCAAACTTGAGAGAAGAATGGAAGAACTCAGTGAGAACTTCAATAGAGAATTAGAAAATACAATAAGGAACCAATAAAAGCTGACATAAGTGAAATGAAAAATACACTAGAGGGAATCAACAACAGATCAGAATTTACAGAACAGATTGGCAACAATGGAGGTCAGAATAGTGGAAATATCACTCAATCAAAACAACACAAAGAAATAAAAGTAGTTTATTTTTAAAATGGGGATAGTTTAGGGGACTTCTGCAAAATCAAGAATATTAACCTTTGCATTATAGAAATTCTATCAGAAAAAGAGAGAGAAAGAGACAGAAAGCTTATTTGAAGAAATAATGGCTGAAAACTTTCCTAACCTGGGGAAGGAAACATACATATACATCCAGGAAGAACAGAGATTTCCAAACAAGATGAACCCAAAGAGATGCACACCAAGACATGCTGTCATTAAAATGACAAAAGTTAAAAGTAAACAGCTAACCATGAAGGCAATGGGAAGAAAACAACTAGTCACATATAAGTGGACACCTCCTTGCCCCCATAAATCATTCCTCAGTAGAAACATTTCAGGCCAGAAAGGAGTCTGGAAGGGAGTGAAAGTATATATTTAAAGTACTAAAAATAAGGCATCTACAACTCAGAATACTCTACCCAGCAAGGTTATCATTCAGAATTGAAGGAGATAATAACTTTCCAGACAAGCAAAAACTAAAGGAGTTCATCATCACTATACCAGCTTTACAAGAAATTTTAAACAGTTGTCTCTAAGGAGGAAAAAGGGCCATTACAAAAAACAAAAAAATATATATGAAAGAAAAGATTTCATGGATAAAGGCAAATGTGTAGCAAAGGCAGTTTGGATCAGCCATTTTAAAAAAAGCTAGTATAAAGATCAAAAGACAAAAGTAACAAAACCAGAAATAACTACAATAAACAAAGAACACACAAAAAAACAAAGAGATCTAAAATATGATACAAAACCATAAAGCATAAAGGGAGTACTAAAAATGTACTGCTTTTAGAGTGCATTTGAACTTATCGGTTTAAAATAGACTGCCACAGATATAGATTGATATGTGTATATGTATGTATATATCTATCTCTAGATAGATAGATAGATAGATAGATAGATAGATAGATAGATAGATCATAGTGACCACAAGCTAAAATCCTACAAAAAATACATAAAAAGTAAAGAGAAAGGGACTAACACAAAACACTAAAGAAATCCAGAAAACCTCAGGGAAGAGAATAAAGGAACAGAGAAGAACTACAAAAACAATGCCTCAAAATAACAAAATTATAATAAGGACATATCTATTAATAATTACTTTAAATGTAAATGGACTAAATGCAACAAACAAAAGAAATATAGGGAGGCTAAATGGGAAAAAAGAAAAGATAAAAAACCAAGACCCACATATATTCTGCCTACAAGATACTCATCTCAGATACACATACACACATATACAGATTGAAAGTGAAGGTATGGAAAAAGATATTCCATATGCAAATAAAAATGAAAAGAAAGTTGGGATATCAATGCTTATATCAGACAAAATAGACTTTAAAACAACCTGGCTGGCGTAGCTCAGTGGATTGAGCGTGGGCTGCAAACCAAAGTGTCGCAGGTTCAATTCCCAGTTAGGGTACATGCCTGGGTTGCAGGCCATGACCTCAAGCAACCGCACATTGATGTTTCTCTCTCTCTCTCTTTCTCCCTCCCTTCCCTCTCTAAAAATAAATAAATAAAATCTTTAAAAATATATAGACTTTAAAACAAAGACTCAATGAAGAGACAAGGAAGAGCACCTTAGAGTATAAAGCAAATATTAGCAAACATAAAGGGAGAAATTGAAATACAATGATAGTAGGGATTTTTAATACCCAACTTACATCAATGGATAGATCATTCAGTCATAAAATCAATGAAGAAACAATGGCATTATAGAGTACATTAGAGCTAATGAACTTAATAGATATTTACAAACATTTCATTCAAAAACTACAAAATACACATTCTTTTCTAGTGCACATGGACTATCCTCAATGATAGATCACATGTTAGGCCACAAAATATGTCTCAGTTAATTTAAGAGGATTGAAATAATATCAAGTGTGTATGTTTTCTGACCACATGGTATGAAACTAGAAATCAATTACAAAAAACAAACTGGAAAGCATGCAAACATGTGGAGACTAATCAACATACCATTAAAAATCAGTGAGTCAAATAAGAAAGTAAAGAAGAAATCTGAAAATATCTTGAGACAAATGGAAATGGAAATTCAACTCCTAAATCTTTAGGATACAGCAAAAGCAGTCTGAGAGAGAAGTTCATAGTGATACAGGTCTATCTCAAGAAGCAAGAATTCCCTCCCTGCAAAAATCTAATTTACACCTAAAGAAACTAAAAAAAGAACAAACAACACCTAAAGTGAGTATAATAAAGGAAATAATAGTGATCAGGGCAGAAATAAATGAAATACAGAATTAAAATTAAAATACAACTAAATTTAAAATATAACTAAAATATAACTAAAATTAAAATATAAAACCTTAATGAAACTAAGAGGTGGTTCTTTATTTTGTTTACTTTTTATTGAAGAGGTGGTTCTTTAAAAATGTAAACAAAATTGATACATCTTTAGCCAGACTCCAAGAAAAACAGAGAGAAGGTCCAAATAAGTAAAATCAGAAATGAAAGAGAAGTTACAACTGACACCACAAAAATACAAAGGATCATAAAAATATACTTAAGAACAGTAGGTGAAGAAGATGATTCATATATGCAGTGGAATACTACTCAGTTATAGAAAAAGTTATGCAATCTTACCATTCCCAACAGCATGGATGGACCTAGAGGGTAGTATGCTAAGTAAAATAAGTCAGTCAGGGAAAGACATACATTATGATTTTACTTACATGTGTAATCCAAACAATATAAATGAGAAAACAAAACAAACAGACTCATAGATACAGAGAACAGACTGATGGTTGCCAGGAGGAGGAAGGTTGGATGACTAGGCAAAAAAGTAAAGGGATTGAGAAATACAGATTGGTGATGAAGATGTAAAGTACAGCATAGGAAATATAGTCAGTAATATTTTAGTAACTATGTATGATGCCAGGTAGGTACCAAAAATATTGGGGGGAACACTTTGTAAAGTATATTATTGTCAATAAATCCTCATCCAAAAAAAGTTAAATTAGATATAACTTGTCACCAAGGAGCTTATGGACTTGTATGAGAGATAGCATATAAATAAGCAATCACAAAACAATATGGCAAATCCTTGATCTATCAGATTCTGTAGAAACAGAGAGAAGCCAAAATTTCAGGGAAGGAGTGAAGGTAAAAGGTGACATTTAATGGAAATGCTACTTAATAATATTAGAAATAAAAGTAAAATATTCTATTGATAATTTCACTATCAATATTCAAAAAAGAATATTATGAACCATTACATGCCAACAAATTAAATAACCTAGAAGAAATGGATAAATTTATAGAGACAAACTTCCAAGACTGAATCAAAATGAAGCACAAAATCTGAACAGACTAATTACTAGCAATGAAATTGAATCAGTAATCAGAAAACTCTCAACAAAAAAAGTCTAGGACCAGACAGTTTCACAGATGAATTCTACCATACATTTAAAGAACAACTAATAATAATCCTTCTCAAAGGATTATTCCCAGAAACTTGAAGAGGAAGGAATACTTCTCAACTCACTCTACGAAGCCAGCATTACCCTGATGTCAAAACCAAACAAAAACACTACAAAAAAAAAAAAAAAGTATAGGCTAATATTTCTGATGAACTTAGATGCAAAATTCCTAACAAAATAACAGCAAACTGAATCTAACAATACGTTAAAAGGGTTATATACCATGATTGAGTGGGATTTATACTAGGGATGTGGGAATGGTCCATACCCACAAATTAATCAACATTAACAAAACCAAGGATAAAAATCATGTGATCGTATCAATAGATACAGAAAAGGCAGTTGACTAAATTTAAAATCCATTTGTGATAAATATTCTCAACACAGTGGGTCTGGAGAACATACCTGTACATAATAAACACCATAGATGACAAACCCTTACTAACATCACACTTAATGGTGAAGAGCTGAAAGCTTTTACTCTAAGATCAGGAACAAAATGAGATGCTCATTCTCACCACATCCAATTGGAATAAATTGAAAGTGTTAATATTGGAAGTCCTAGCCACAGCAGTCAATAAAAGGCATCCAAATTGGAAAGGAAGGAGTTAAAACTGACACTATTTACAGAAAGCATGATACTATGTATAGAAAACCCTAAAGACTCTGTCAAAAAAAGATTAGAACTAATAACTCAGTGAAGTTGCAAGTTACAAAATTAATATTTGGAAACCTGCTGCATTTGTATATACTAATAATGAGCTAGGGAAAAAAAAGAAAGAAACAAATCCCATTTACAATTGCATCAAAAAGTATAAAATACCTAGGAATAGATTTAACCAAGAAGGTGAAATACCTATACTCTGGAGACTAAAAGACATTGATGAAAGAAATTGAAGATGATGCAAATAAATGGAAGGATATACTGTGCTTATGACTTGGAAAGATTAATATAGTTAAAATGTCCATACCACCCAATGCAATCTACAGATTTAAAGCAATCTCTTATCAAAGTACTAATGACGTTTTTCATAGACTTAAAAAAATAATCCTACAATTATATGAAACCACAAAAGATCTTTAATAGTCAGAGGAATCTTGAGAAAAAAAATTAAGTTGGAGGTATCACATGCACTGATTTCAAAGCTACAGTAATCAAAACAGTATGGTTTGGCACAAAAACAGACATATAGATCAATGGAACAGAAAGGAAAGCCCAGAAATAAGCCCTCACTTACATAGTCAATTAATCTACAATAAGGGAGGCAAGAACATACAACAGGGGACAGTCTCTTTAATAAATGGTGTTGGGAAAACTGGACAGATAACATGCAAAAAATTGAAATGGGACCACTTTATACATCACACATAAAAATAAGCTCAAAATGAATTAAAGACTTAAATGTAAGTCTTGAAACCATAAAACTCCAGAAGAAAAAAAATGTGGAAAAGTCTTAGACATGGGTCTTAGCAATATTTTTTTTTGGATATAACTTCCTAGGCAAGGGCAACAAAATAAAAAATAAAGGGGATTACATCAAACTGAGAAAAGCTTTTGCACAGCAAAGGAAACCATCAACAAGTCAGACATCCTACTGAGTAGAAGATATTTTCAAATTATATATAAAAAATATATAAAGAACTTATACAACTCAATATCAAAAACCAAACAATTCCATTACAAAATAGTCAGATGACCTGAATTAACATTTCTTCAGAGAAGACATACAGATGGCCAACAGGCATATGAAAAGATGCTCAAAATCACTAATCATTAGAGAAATACAAATGAAAACCACAGTGATGTGTCATCTCACACATGTCAGAATGACTATTATCAAAAAAGTCAACAAGTAAGTATTGGTGAGGATGTGGAGAAATGGGAACCCTCATGTTCTGTTGGTAGGAATGTAAAATGGTGGATCTATTTTTGGAAAACATTATGGAGGTTTCTCAAAACATGAAAAATAGAATACCATAGGACAGTAATTTGGGGGAACATTTATCAAAAAAATATTAACTTGAAAATATGTATGCATCCTTATGTTTATAACAGCATTATTTATAATAGCCAAGATATGGAGACAACCTAGGTATTAATGGATAAATGATTGGATAAAAATGTGAGATATATACACACACATACACATATATGTATATATATGTATATATATGTATGTATGTGTGCATGCTCATATGTATATGTAATGGATTATTATTCAGCAATAAAAAAAGAATGGAATCTTGCCATTTGTGACAACATGGATGGACCTAGTGGATATTATACTAAGTGAAATAGGGCAAACAGAAAAAGACACATACTGTATGATTTCACTTAATATGTGCAACCTAAAAAGGAGAAAAAAAAAAAAACAGAATCACATTCATAGGCACAAAGAGATGCCAGAGGGGAGAATGGGGGGGGGGATGGGTGAAGAAAGTGAAGGGGAATAAGAGGCACAAACTTCCAGTTATAAAATAAGTCACAGGGATATGATAACAGCACAGGAAATTTAGTCAATAACATCGCACTGGTAATAACTCTTCATAGTGACAGATGGTTAGTAGACTTAGAGTGGTGATCACATTATAAGTTGTATAAATGTCAAATTGCTATGTTGTACACTAAAAACTAATATGATATTATATGTCAACTATAGTTCAACTTTTTTAAAAGTCACCAAAGAATCTTAGCAAGAAAAGTGATATTCCTAAAATCACGTTTTAAGGAGACATATACCACCTTTGTCCAAGGGTGTGCATTCACATTATGAAAAAAAAAACCCTAGCCTTATAAAACAGTTGAGTAAGAAAAATTATGTCCATCAGGAAAAGATCTATATTGTTATACTTAAAGGGTCATTATTACTTCTCTACTTAGCAAACTATCCCAGAACCTTTGGAATATTTATACCCTACCAGAATGTAGTGTTTACAGGTTTAAGGACCTTATGTTATGTAATTCCCTTAAGAGGTGTGGTACATTTCATGTAGGTTGACAGGTTGTTGCAATGCTCAAATTCATTGCGATAGTATCTTGGTTTTTGTTTTTGGCTTATGTAAAACACATGTTTTCCCCCTTTAAGACAGTTAAGCTGTTTGTAGGGAGGGAAAAGTCCTGGTACCTTTTATAAACTGCTTATACTTGTAGCTCAGATTAATTTCCCAGCACATAAAGGGAATACTGGAAAACCCTTGCATGATTAAGTGTGCCCCTAGAGGATTAAGTTTTTCCACATACTTTTCAAGCCAGGGCTATTAATAATGTTTCAGCATTAAACTTTCTGTGCATCCTGATTCTGGGGGAGGCCTTTACTCACTCTGTCCTTGCTGTTAGTTTTTCCACTGTCCAGATTTGTGACACCACAAAATTATCCGTGGAAACATAGACTTGAAAACTAAAAGTTTAATGAAGTCTAACAAAGTATCATTTCTGGAATTATTTCAATTTTTTAAACTTTTTTGTCCATTTTTCAAAGTCATTTCTTCTTTTACCTTACTGGAGGCCTATCATAAAGTAGCTATTTCATGAGCTTAGTGGTTCACTCAGAAATAAGTGATCACTAAACACAGCATTTATCATTTTGAAAAAGGTCATTTAATTTCCATGCACATTTCTCCTGAGATAACAGTCTGGCTTGTAAGAAATCTTATTACTGAGGGATTCAGTTTTAAGTGCCTTTTTATCCAAGCAGTAGGTTGTCAAATTAATTTACTGTGGTTAATCAGCCAAAGACTATTTTGTGCATGCCTTGAGACATGACAGTCACCCCCGTCCTTCCAGCCGTTCCAGATCCCAGTCTGTCTGTTCCCTCCATCCTGCAGGTCGTTTCTTACCAGCCTTGGATCCCATCTTGGTATTCGCCAGCCCTTCAATTTCTTTGACCTCTGTGTTTTTCACCCTCATCCTGCCAGTTCCCAAGCTTAGGTGGGTCCTTAACCACCTTTCTCTGAAACTTACATTATCTGTCCTGAGCAGGAGCCTCAGATTGCTCAGCACTCTTCCTGTGATTCTGATCTTCTTCCTTTCTCACATTCCCCACGTAGCTGTCCCAGACCATTACCACACTCCATAGCCCACCCCATTCTCCTCTCTAGCAACAGATGACCTCATGGCCTGCTATTCAGATCTTAGAGCTCAGCCCAGTTTCCTAATCTCCTAAATTATCACTACAGCTGCTATGTACTTCCTGTGGCTGAGAGAGGACTACCCCTCCTTTCTAGCTCCAACTTCTTCATGAGGACTTTAGAGCTCTTCTTCCTCTTCTGAGACTTTTCTCTAGCACTGGAAAAAAACAAAACACCTAAACTAAGATTTTAAAATTATTTAAATAAGTAATATTTGTACATGGTCTTAAAAATTCAAGTAATATAAAAGAATATAGAGAGGCAACTACTTGATGCCAGTTATGCATGTGTGTATATTCTTCCAGAGATGATATATGCATAAACAAGCATGTGTACATTTCCCCCCTTCCTCGCTCCTCCTCAACTTTTATTTTTAAAACATTAATACTAGATACATGATTTGGGCATTGTTTTTTAACATATATCTATGTCTTGGAAATCAGTTTATGTTAGTACTATGGAACTGCCTAATTCTTTTTGGGAGATGGGGGGATGATGATCTTTTCTTAAAATTTACTTTTCAATTACAGTTTACATTCAGTATATAGAACTGCCTCATTTTGTAATGGATCCAGATTGTAATGACCTTGATGGTAAACACACCATAATGTAGTTAATCAGTCCCCTATTAAAGGTTAGTTGTTTCTAAAATTTTGCTGCTTCAAATTGTGTTGCAGTGAGCATTCCTACATATCAGTCTGTGTGCATACAAGCAGGAATGGTGTGGTGCATGCTGCTTACGAGTCAACATTCTTATCATCAGATTTTCTTTAAAATGTTCACTTTGTAAAGTGAAAGATAATCGAGTACTAAAAAATATTGGAAAAAATAAAGAACTCACACAACTCTACTCTAAGAAGACAAGCAACCCAATTAAAAAATGGGCAAAGGACTTGAACAGACACCTCTCCCAGGAGGACATACAGAGGATCCAGAGACACATGAAAAGATGCTCAGTACCACTAGCTATCAGAGAGATGCAAATTAAAACCACAGTGAGATACCACTTCACACCTTTCAGAATGGCCATCATAAACAAAGCAACAAACAAGTGTTGGAGAGGTTGTGGAGAAAAGGGAACCCTAGTGCACTGTTGGTGGGATTGCAGACTGGTACAATCACTGTGGAAGACAGTATGGAATTTTCTCAGAAAACTGAAAATGGATTTGCCTTTTGACCCAGCAATTCCATTGCTGGGATTATATCCTAAGAACCCTGAAACACCAATCCAAAAGAATCTATGCACCCCAGTGTTCATAGCAGCACAATTTACAATAGCCAAGTGTTGAAAGCAACCTAGGTGCCCATCAGTAAATGAATGGATCAAAATCTATGGTACACTTACACAATGTAATTCTGTACAGCAGAAAGAAAGAAGGAGCTCCTATCCTTTGCGACAACATGGACGGAACTGGAAAGCATTATGCTAAGCAAAATAAGCCAGGTGGTGAAAGACAAATACCATATGATCTCACCTTTAACAGGAACCTAATCAACAAAACAAACAAAGAAGCAAAATATAACCAAAGACACTGAAATTGAGAACAGGCTGACAGTGATCAGGGGGGAGAGGGGAGGGAATTTCAGAGGTAAAGGGGAAGAGTTTGCAGGAACAAGTATAAAGGACACATGGACAAAAACAAGGGGGGGTGAGAATGGGAGGGAGGTGGGGAGGGCTTGGGGGATGGGCTGGGATGTGAGTAAAAGGCAGAAAACTGTACTTGAACAACAATTAAAATAAAAAAATTTTTTTTGAAGAGTATTGAAAAAAATCATAATTTCCATCTCTCAAAACAAGTATTTGAAAAAAAAAGTCTGAACAGTCTGAACTGGGTTGAGTATTTTCATTTCTAAATGGAGAAAGTATAATTTTTTCCTATTTTTTGTTATTGCTTCTGCAACCTCCCTTTTTATGTGTAATTGATTTCTTGAACTTATCTTTAACATCTAATATCTTTTCAGAACATTCATTTCTTTATTTCTTAACTCCAAAAGAATTTCTGAGGCATTCTGTTCACTGTTTGCTTTCTGCAGTTCACAGTTCCTATGATTATTAAATTTTTAAATGTGTGATAGTCATTATTTTTTATTGTTTTGAAGTACTCATATGTTCTTATATTGTTCTGTCAGGACTACTGGCCTTTTATCTTTTGATTTTTTTTTAAGAGTTTATTTATTTACTTTTAGAGAGGGAATGGAGGGAGAGAGAGAAACATCAATGTGTGGTTGCTGGGGATTATGGCCTGCAACCCAGGCATGTACCCTGACTGGGAATCAAACCTGCAACACTTTGGTTCACAGCCCGTGCTCAATCCACTGAGCTATGCCAGCCAGGGCCTCTTTTGATCTTTTTATTGAAGGACAACATGCATACAAAAAAGTTCTTGATGGTTTTTCACAAAGTACACCTTTATTACCAGTACCCCTGACTCTCCCTTGTGCCCTCTTTCGATTACAGTCCCTCCATGTTTAACTGCTCTCCTGTTTCTAACACCATAGATTTCATCTGGCTTGTTTTCTAAACATTATATAAATGTAATCTTATAGTATTGGTCTGGCCAAAAAGTCTGTTTAGTTTTTCCATAAAATAAAAGATACATTTTTCATTTTCACCAATAACTTGATTGATTTGGTAAATAATCAATAACTTGATTATTTTGAGTAAGTTGGCTATCTCCCACTGTTGGCTTCTAGTGGGTAGAGACCAGAGCTATTGCTGTACATCTTCCAATGCGTAAGACAGCCCCGCAGCAAAGAATTATTTGACCAAAATGTCAATAGTACCAAGAAACTTCGCAAACCACTTTTGACATGTTCTAGCCATCACAGCACCTTCTGCACAAATCTTTTTTTTTTTTTTTGCATTTCAGTTGTGTTTTTATTTTCTTGAAATAATAGAGTATAATACTCCAAAAATGTTGTATGTCTCCTTTCATCTTCAATATTAAAATGGCTGGACAAAAATTCACCAATTTTGATAAGTTTTTTTTAATTCATGCTGATTTGACAGCTGCCACAATACAATCTAACAAAATTGTTCTAAATGAAGTTAAAGACAGCTAAGCACTACTAGAGCCATCATATGGAAGAAACTGAACAAACTTTTTTGCCAACCTAATATATACTGCTTCTCCCTTTTGTTTAACATTGTTTATGAGAATTATCATCCATGTGGTTGCATGTGATTATATTTATTTTCATTGCTATACAGTGTTCCACTAAATGAATAAACTGTAGTTTCTGCTTGGGGCTATCATGAATAGTGCTACTGTGGGCACTTTTGTTTGGGTCTTCTGGTGCACACATGTGCACACTTTTTGTTGGAGATCTGTGTGTTTGTATATCAAGCAATTATATATATAATTGCTTGATCATAGAGCATATACATGTTAAACCTGTGAAGTTCTTGACTCATTTTGTACTCACATGAGAATGCTGGTTGTTAAACATCTTTGCCAGTACTTGGTATTTTCTGTCTTTCCCATTTTAGCCATGCTGGTAGGTATAAAGTAGTATTTCACTGTGGTTTTAGTTTTTATTTCCATGATCACTTGTTGACCATTTGGATTTCCTCTTTTGTGATGTACCTGGTGAAATTTAGTTGTACATTTAAAAAACAATTTTTTAAATACATTTGGCTAGTGAGTAGGTCACATTCCTTATCATTCTGTCCCTTCCTTTCCCTGTATCCTTATAAAATGTTTTTCTTGGCTCTTCTCTTGGTTGTTATTTTTTTTCTAACAAGTGAATTTTAAAATCAGTAACCCCGGCTCTTCTAGAATTTTTAGTGAATTTACATATTTTATCTGAGGAAAAATTGTCATTCAAATTAGAAGATAGCCCTGACCAATTTGGCTCAATGGATTAAGCACTGGCCTGCAAACCGAAAGGTCGCTGGTTCCATTCCCAGTCAGGGCACATGCCTGGGTTGCAGGCCAGATCCCCAGGTCGGGTGTGAGACAGGCAACTGATCAATGTATCTCTTGCACACTAATGTTTCTCTCCCTCTCTTTCATCCTGCCTTCCCCTATCTCTAAAAGTAAATAAATAAAATATTTTTAAAAAATTGGAAGATAATACTGTCATTCTTTATAAGAAAGAAAAAAGTGATAAATACTAAGCTCTCCTAGTTTTTTGCCCAACCAACAGATTGATTATCCCCTTATTTATTTAACACTAGTTTTTGTTTCATTTTTGACAGGTGCTTATTAAAAGTGAAAATCTTTTAATATGCATTGGAAATCTATGGGCCCCTTTTTAAAAATGTAAATGTTTTACAGGTTCTTGACCAATATGAACGGGAAGGATTTCATTTCCTGGTGAAGGTGTTTAATTCTTCACATTCCTTCTTAGAAGACTTGACTGGTCTTACATTGCTGCACCAAGAGACCCAAGCTGCTGAGGTGAGAGTAAAACAAGCTTTATGTACTGAGAACTGGTATGTTTGAAACCTATTTGATACTCAAATTTACAGAAAAAGAAAGAAGCAGTTAATTATGATTTTTTCCCTTGTAACAAACTTTCTGCAATTGCCGGATGCTAATGTGTGCAGGTTGTTGTATAGTAGGTGTCAAATGCAAAAAATTGCTAATGGAGGAAGTACAGGTTATTGATTTCCAAGCACCTTTGTTTCTTACTGAAAAACAGCATGCCTGTAGCCATCGCAGAGTTGACTGTAATGTCCATTAGTCATAATACAGTTCATGGAAGCCATTGGACTCAGGCACTGTTCTTCAAAGAGAACAGGTGTTCTTCACACCTGGCTTTTATTTCATAGTTTGATCAGTCTTCTTAGGCCATTGAACCCCACCATGAAATGGCTTCCTCAGTTACAACCTAAGAGTTATATTTACCTTGTCAATTTGAATATTTTGCAGATTTAATTTTCTGGGTCATTATAATCATGTTTGTTTGTTTTTTTTAAGACTGGGAATTTTTAAAAAGTTATTTTGTTTTTCCAAATGCTCAGTGTTCTTAGAAAAGGGTATGCTGTGTGTGATGTGGATCTATTCATGTCATTTGGCAAAATGGATAGTGCCTCACAATGGTTGAATGAGGTTAAATCAACATCCTTCTACCCTGGGTGAAAAGGATCTAAGGAAAAATGTGCCCTATCATAGCATATCTAGAAGCTACATAAGGAAAACTTTAAATGCCTGTGTCCTGCAAATTGCCAATAGTCCTGTCGTCTGATTTATTGACTGCCTCCCACTCCACCCCCTCCCAGGGCTATCTAATTCTCACCGTTGGGGAGGCCCCAGGGGTCAGTGAGTAAATAGTCAGGCCCAATACTGGACCAGCTGGTGATGAAAAGGCTGCTGTTTGGAAGATTGGAGCTAGCACTGAGTATAGGAAAACCATGTGGAAATACCAGAGTCACATCCTTTGTAGCTTTCAGCAGACTGGGGTGAGAATTTTAAGCACACCAGAGCAGCAAGATAGTGCATCTCTACTGCTAGACTTACAACTGAAACTGGTTCTTCTTTAACTTCCTTTGGCTTTGATGTCCTGGGCATTCAACCAACATAGTCTTTCACTGATGACCAGTAGTTAGACCCGCATTCGTTTCAGAAGATGAATGGCATCTCTGCAGGACTTTAAGAGACTTTCTGATTTTCCCCAGAGCTTTGATTGGGTTCCCAGAGAAGGTTCAGAACTTTATGTTGATCATAGCCACTGTTTTGTCTTTTGAGCAGCAGTGCACTATCTGATGACAAGGGAAAAATAACATAGGTCTTTTCAAACATGCAATCATTTGGCTAGTTGGTTGGGGGAATTTTTCCACTCAGCTAGAAATAATTCACATACTTTTCTTTAGTTGGCTAGAAGAAATGAAACTTGAAATTGACCCCATATTTCACTCTTTAAAACAGAGCAGATGTTAAAATAATGGGCACATTTCTTGATTAAACCTGGCTTGTTTTGCATTTTAGTTTGTCAAACATTAACAGCCTTTTAAAAGACCCTGGAAATATAAGCAAGCCACAATGAGTAAAGCGATGTGGGCCAGTATGGGGCATGGTTTCATCCACAAGTCTGAGTTTTTTTTAAGTTTTCCTCAATTAAATTATATTTATAGTTTTGGAATCATAAGCCGCATATCAAATTTTTGATTAGAGATGGTAAACTTGTTGGCATATGAGCCAGATATGGCTTGCAGGTGTGTTTTGTTTGGCCTGCCCTGTGTATTAAATTCTGAATAAAGCCAACATTTTAAAATTATGAGTTTTACATAAAAATCAGAATTTTCCCATTTATAACTTCTTTGAAATATCAGATCTGGCAATGCCAGGCCTGCATTCCTAAATAGTGATGATTATCTGGAGTCAAGAAGCAAATTGTATCAATAAATAATGTATTTACTTGATATGAAATTTAAACATATAAAAACTATTCTGTGTGGAAAGGAAATCTAAATCTTTTCCTTACCACCCAGTTTTCTTAGTGGAGACAAAGACTGTTTTTAGTTTCTTGCCTAAAGGTGTTCTTTTTTAACATATTATTTATATATATATTTTCAGTTATAGTTGACATCCAACATTACTTTATATTAGTTTCAGGTGTATAGCATAATTATATAATTTATGAACTGATCCCCCTGGCACCATACATAGTTATTAGCATGTTATTGACTATATTCCCTATACTGTGCTTTACATTCTCATGACTGTTCTGTAACTACCAATTTGTACTTCTTAATCCCTTCACCATTTTTACCCAGCCCTCCAACCCCTCTCCCATCTGGCAACTCTTAGTTTTTTCTTTGAATCAGTGAGTCCATGTCTGTTTTATTTGTTTATTTTGTTATTTAGATTCTACATATAAGTGAAGTCATATGGTATTTAACTTTATCTATCTGACTTTTCACTTAGCATTATACCCTCTAGGTTCATCCATGTTGTCGCAAATGTAAGATTTCATTCATTTATATGACTGAGTAATATTTCATTGTATGTATGCACCACTTCTCCTTTATTCACTCATCTATGGATTGTTTCCATATCCTGGCTATTGTGAATAATGCTACAATGAATACAGCGGTGCATATATCTTTTAAATTAGTGTTTTGGGTTTCTTTGTCTATATTTCCAGGAGTGGAATTGCTGAGAGTCATAATGTAGTTCTCATTTTGATTTTTTGAGGAAGCTCCATACCATTTTCCAGTGGCTGCACTAGTCTGCATTTCTACCAAAAGTGCATGAGGGTTCCCTTTTCTCTACATCCTCGCCAATACTTGTTTGTTGATTTATTGATGATGGCCATTCTTACAGATGTGAGGTGATATCTCATTGTGGTTTTAATTTGCATTTCTCTGATGATTAGTGATGTTGAACATCTTTTCATATGTCTATTGGCCATCTGTATGTCCTCTTTGGAGAAGTGTCTATTTCGGTCCTCTCCCCATTTTTTAATTGGATTGTTTGGGATTTGGGGTTTTATTTTTGTGTGTGTGTTTTTTTGGTGATGAGTTGTATGAGGTCTTTATAAATTTTGGATATTAACCCCTTATTAGATGTCTCATTAGTGAATATCTTCTCTTATTTAGTAGGTTGTCTTTTCTAGTTTGATGTAGTCTCATTTTTTAATTTTTCTTTTGTTTCCCTTACCCAAGGAGATATGTGAGAAAAAATATTGCTACAAAAATTTTCAGAGATTTTACTGCTTATGTTTTATGCTTTTGCATTTTACATTTAAGTCGTTAATCCATTTTTAGTTTATTCTTGTATGTAGTGTAAGAAAGTTGTCTTGTTTCATTTTTTTTTGCATATATCTGCCCAATTTTCACAACATCATTTATTGGATAGATTGTCTTTACCCCATTGTATGTACTTGCCTCCTTCGTCATAGATTAATTGACCATATAGGTGCGATTTTATTTCTGGGCTCTCTATCTTTTTCCCTAAGTATTTTCCAGGTCATGTTCTCCATTTAGATGATGCTTTTCGGTTGATGATCCTTATAGGTATTGGTATTTATAGACCCTATCTTAGAAAAGGATCATTACCTTTCTTAAAAAGCTCTTAATAGGACTGTATTTGAAGATAATGCTCACCAGAGGACCTCATAACAACAAAAATCATTATCCTATCCACATTAATTTACAGTACTGTGAAAAATGTGTGTGTGCATATAAATAAATGTTTGTCAAAAAATATACATGTATCTGTTTAGTGTTTTGATTTCCATATTTGATTCCAAGTGCATTTGTAAATGTTCAATAATAAATGTACAAAATTCTGCATCCCATATAGAAAGGTCCCAACTTATTTATTTTAGCAACACAGTGAAGAATGCCCAATGAATCCTCATCTTAGGCTGTTTTCAGGCATCAACATTGGATTCAACCAGATAATTGTATGTGACAATTATTTTATACATTATTTATAACATATATGTTTGTACAGATACTGTTTTTTTAAAAAGAGAATTACTGAACATCTTTTGCAAATTTGATAGCAGGGTACTGTGCTGGTGAGTACAGAAGTTAATGAGGCAAGCTTGTGGTCTAGTGTGAGAAACAGACACATAAATAGGGTACTCTAATATCATTACAAATGTTTTAGTAATTTATATATTAATTGCTGAGAGAGCAGTTACTCCTGCCTGGGGGAGTAAGGATGTCAAGGAAGACTTCACACAGAAAGGAACAAACATTCCAGTTGGGTTTATAAAATTAATTAATTAATTATTTTAATTGAGGTATAATTGACATGTAACATTATATTACTTTCAGGTGTTCAGTATAATGATTTACTATTTGTACATACTGCAAAATGATCACTGCAGTAAGTGTAGTTAACATCCATCACCAGTTAGTTTTAAAGGATAAGTAAGCTATCATTAAAAATAAAAGTTGGATTTGGGCAGGGAAAGAGTAGGGAAGTTGGGGAGGGCATTCTAGGCTGAATAAAAAAAGTCTTAGAGGCCAAGTCTTTAGTGTGTTACTCATAATCATGAGCATGTAGCTGGAGCCAGAGTTTCCTGAAATAAGATAAGGGTTTTTTTTTAATAACAGCTTTATTGAATTATAATTCACGTACTATGAAGTTCACCCTTTTAAAATGTACAATTCGGTGGGCTCTTTTAGTATATTCACCGAGTTGTACTACTTATTGCTACTACTAAGTTTAGAACATTTTCACCACACCCAAAAGAAACTATCTTCACCCATTAAGCAGTCACTCCTCGTCCCCCCTCTTTCTGGGCCTGGCAACTACTGCTCTACTTTTTTGTCACTATAGACTTACCTTTTCAGGACATGTCATGTAAATGGAATCTCACAATTTGTGGCCTTTTGTATCTGGCATCTTTCACTTAGCATGATGTTTTCAAGGTTAATCCATATTACAGCAAGATAATTCTCTTGTAGTTAAAAGAGAAGAACTTGTGATGCTATTAAATTTTCTCATATCCTTTAATACTGCTGGTCTGTCTCCCAAATTATAGTCCCTTTAAGGAGGAATACATAACTGATCCTACTAGAGACTGCAAATCTACTTATTTTCATAGAAAGGGGCACAGAGATAATGAATGGATTGCAAGATATTTTATTTATTTATTTATTTTTGAGAGACAAACATCGATTTACTGTTCCACTTCTTTATGCATTCATTGGTTAATTCTTCTATGTGCCATGACCGAGGATTGAACCTGCAACGTTGGTGTATCAGAACAGCACTCCAACCAACTCAGCTGCCCAGTCAGGGCTTGGAAGATATATTTAAGACAGAATCATCTAGATCTATGCAGCCCAATTTTTTTGCACCCATCCCTCTTCCATCATTCAAAAACAATTGCCATTATTTCAGTCTAGGTTACTAGTATAATAACACTGTTGTTGAGATTAGCAGACAAATCACCAGGTCAGTTTGTGTTGCAGGAGGGCTTGAAGTGCAAGATGCAGAGCAGGGATTGGGGATGTGGCGGAAGGAGTTGCCAGACTTACAAAGATGAGTTTGTTTTGGGTAATGGAATAAATGAGCAAAAATGGATGGTATTAGAGATAGGATGGAGATAGAGCTTAGAAAATAAAAACAGAACTAGTAGATTGATTTTGCAGACAAGGGAAAATTATCCTGTTTCATTTAGTGAAATGAGGAGAAGCTGCCGAGCTAAGGTACAATAAAAATATTTAAAAGAGAAATATGTGTGGTAGATATTTACCTCAAACTATAGATTAAAAAATTTAAAATGCCTCATAAATGCTTTCTCTAATGTTATATTTCATAAAGTACAGGCGTTGGACAGAGGCCTCTTTGTCTATAGTCCATCTAGTTGCCAAATTATAGTTACATTCTACCCATGAAGTATTAGAAAGCCTCATAGAGGAAAAGTCCCACTCACCTTTTTACTCTGTTAAAATGTTGCCATCTGAATAGGGAATTTTGTGTGAAGGTCTGACCATTACTTTCAAGACCTTTAGGGAGAATGATTTTGGATATTTGGAGACTGAGCCCAGTTCCCTGTTGCTCCTAGACATCTGTTTATCTCAGTTGGAACCAAACAAAGGGCCTTAAAGTTGACTGGACAAGATGTCCAAGTTGTGGAGCTGGTGAAGTACTCACCAAATGCTCTTTAAATTGCTGAATTTGTTGAAGAAGGACTCAGTCTGAATCAAACATGGGAATGACTTAACCATGTTTTCACAAAATGGTTTACTGTGACTTGTCTTTTTTAGGGTTATTTATCAACTAACTACCAGTTCACATGTACTGATTTCATTCCAGCTGTGGATTCAACTTCCACATTGTGCTGTGGGAAATGCCAAATAATTTTCAAGTTCTGCCTAACTAGAGAGAAAAGACTGATTCATAAGAGAATTAATAAAGCAGTAGTGGTAAATACTTGAGAAATTCAAATTTCAAAATCCCATAATCCAGTTTCCCTGAACTACTTCCATCTCATTCTTGACAGTTTGCAAGTTCCATGATTTCAGGATTAATTTTAGGCTATGTTTCCTTCTCTTGCTTAACCATATTATCAATATTCCATGTTATACCATATAATTATGTTTTCAGGATTGTAGTTACAGCACTCTTAATATAATTTTAAAATTAGGGATTAATGAAAGATCATTTAGAAAGAAAGTTTAGTGCCAACTTTAACATAGGATATAAAGTCATGAACAGGCTGGTAGAAGTGCACAAGGCTGAGCCCATGGCTTGATTCTGATTTAAAACTCATATTCTGACTCATCTACTACAGAATTCAGGATTGTAGAAAATAAAGTGCCCATTTTTCTCATAGCAGGAAAGTCATAAGAAAAACATTATAGTCATGTGATATGACTTCATTGGCATGACAATTTACTGTTCGGCAAAGTAAATAGCTCAATTAACAAATGTTTCTGCTGGGCCTTTTGCACTTACACTGAGTTTTTGGCCTCTCCCACTCACAGCTGGTTTTGATTTGGTTCCTGTGGATTATTTGTTTTGTTTTGTTTTGTATTTAACAACAGTCAGATATTTATGCACAGCTTCATCAAGAGCCTCTGATGACAAATAGCTTTTGGAGGCCAGTAGAAGCTGTGGGAAACCCCGTGTCAGCACTTAGACCTGTTTCCAATGGAGAGGAATTGCTCTGGGGACTGACCTGGCCTGCTCATGAGTCCAGTTCTCTTTTCCCAGAGCCTTCTGCTAGCCCCTGTTCAGCCTGCACTGGCCCATCCTCAGACTGTATCTTCTCTTGATTTTTCCTTATGAAGCAATCCGTCAAGACACAGCCTTGGCCTTCTCTCCTAAGTAAGGGGGGAAAGGCAGAAACAACAGGCAGAAAGCCATTTAATTCTTAGATTGGGAACTACAGACTAGTTTTTGAAATAAGGTTTGGCTATACCCCTGCAGAACTCACTTTATAAAATGAGTCCCTTTTATTTGCTGTCAGAGTTATCTACGTGGATTTGACATGTTTTGGTAAGTTGGTATTAGGGAAGGATTCCAGTTGGAGGACAGGCACTGAAGTCTGGGCAGAGTTCCCCACCCTTAAGGAGTCTTGGATGGTATAATCCATTCGGAGGTCTGTGGGAGAGAGAAGGGGGGAATCATAAACACTAAAAGCAGCATTAAAACAGGAATATTAAGAAATAGAACATGAGAACTGTATTCTCCTTAAATTTTAGTTCTTGTTCTGCTAGTGTTCTCATGAGTACCTGGGTGAATGATTTAAACATTTTGTGTATCAGTTTCCCCACTTACAATAAGGGGATTTAACCATATGTGAGATCCTTTCTAGCTCTAATAATTCAGTGATTTTGACTCAACTATACCCAGTATGACCAAAAATTTAAAAAGTGGTTAATTCTTATATCAAAAAATGTTTTAAAATGGCTCTGACTGGTGTGGCTCAGTGGATTGGGCATTGTCTCACAAAGGGAAAAGTCACCAGTTCAATTTCTAGTCAGGACACATGTCTGAGACCAGGTCCCCAGTTGGGGGTGTATGAGAGGCAACTGATCAATGTTTCTCTTGCACATTCAAGTTTCTCTCTCTTTTTCTCCCTCCCTTCCCCTCTCTCTAAAAAGAAAGAAATAAACCTTTTTTTAAAAAAGTTTTAAATTGTGTCAGAGTGATTACTTTTTGTACATTTTATAAATATTCTCTGGTATCTATCATATCTGGCTGCCATTGCTAGAAGCATTTTTGGTCACATTCTTTTGAGATTTAGAACTACGTTGAGCCTTAAAAGAACATTTCTCATACTGTGTATTGGTTGGTGTGTGTAGCAGTGTATATAAATCCAAAATGGTATAACCCAGCCAACTGACCTCATTCTCCAGACTTGGCACCCAAGACTTTTGGCTTCTTCATAAACTCAAGTCTCACCTCACTATAATTGAGTACATTCATAAAGATGAATGCCAAATCTCCCTTGTTTTAAGTAATGGCAGTATCCTTAGAATGTTGAATGTGTAGTAGGCGAAGAGTTTCTTTAAAAAGCAGCCATATTACACTATAACACACAGGATGAATGTGTAGCCTGAACTCTGGCCTGAGCAGAAGGCCTGAGTTCATATCCTCACTCCAATAAATGGCTGAGACTGCTGTGTTCAAATGTATGGGTTGTGCAGGACCAGACCATGTGTTGTGGCCCTATGTGAGACCTTGGGTCATTTCCTTAATTTCATTGAGTTTCACTTTCTTCATTTGTAGAGTGGAATAGATAATTCTTGCTTCTCACAATTACTGTGAACATTAAATAAGAAATCATCTTTCAAAAGAAAAGGTAGATAAATTAAACTATATCAAAACTTTGTGCTTCAGATAGTTTTTTGCAAGTTATATGTTTGATAAGGAACTGATATTCACAATATATTGGGAACTCTTGCAACTCAACAATAAAAAAACATAACCCAATTTAAAAATGGGCTATGGCCCTGGCTGGTATAGCTCAGTGGATTGAGTGCC
Organism: Phyllostomus hastatus; assembly: GCF_019186645.2. NCBI lineage: Eukaryota > Metazoa > Chordata > Mammalia > Chiroptera > Phyllostomidae > Phyllostomus > Phyllostomus hastatus. The sequence goes on along the minus strand of NW_025333643.1, from coordinate 3,839,738 downwards.
GACCTGTGAACCAAAGAGTTGCTAGCTTTTGATATCCAGTCAGGGCACATGCCTGGGTTGCAGGCCAGGTCCCCAGTAGGAGGTGCATGAGAAGCAACCACACATTGATGTTTCTCTCCCTCTCTTTCTCCCTCCCTTTGCTTCTCTCTAAAAATAAATAAATAAAATATCTAAAAATAAAATAAATAAAATAAAGCCATATGGGCAATGGCTTTAAATAGACATCTCTAAAAGTTATACAAATGTCCAATAAGTACATGAAAAGATGCTCAATGTCATTAGCCATTAGGGAAATCAAATCAAAACTACTATGAGATACTACTTCATGCCCACTAAGATGACTGTAATCAAGAAAACAGACAGTAAATGTTGAAGAGGATATAGAGAAATTGGAACCCTTTTACACTGTTGGTGAGAATGTAGAATGGCACAGCCACTTTGGAAAACAGTCCGACAGTTCCTTAAAAAGTTGAACACAGTTACCATATGGCTCAGAAATTTTACTACTAAATATATAACTGAGCAAAATGAAAACACATGTTCATTCAAAAATTTGTATGCCAGTGTTCTTAACAGCACTGTTTATTCATAATAGCCAAAAAGTAGAAACAACCCAGAGGTCCACCAGACTGGTAAAGGAATCAACTGTTATAAAATAAAGGGATATTACTTGGCAATTAAAAAAGGAAGCATTATTGATACGTGATTCAGTGTGAATGAACCCTGCTAAGTGAAAGAAGCCAGTCACAAAAGGTCCCATAGTATAGCATTTCATATATAAGAAATTTCCTGAATTTTAAAATCCATAGAGTCAAAAAGCAGATTAATGGTTGCCAGGGAGTAGGGGTGGGAGATTGGGGGAAAATAAGGAGTCACTACTTGTAGATAAGGGTCTCTTTTTGAGATGATGAAATGTTCAAATCTTGGCTTGTGGTGATGGTTGAACAACTTAAACATACTAAAATGTTGAATTATATACACTTTAAATAGGTGAATTGCAAGGTGTGTGAATTATATCCCAGTAAAGATTTTTTTAAAGGAAGAAAAGAAAGCATGTAGCCCCAATGTACACATTGGGATTCTCTGTGCTTCCTCCTCCTTTCCTTGTCTCTCTCTGGCTCTCTGAGGGCAGTGATGATTTTTTGTCTGTGACAGACTATTGGAGCATATTAACTTATTTTTTGTAGAGGTGACAATAAGTTCTACCATTTTTATTGTGCCTCAGTGTTCAAAGCCTTAGTCTCTGCTCACCATTTAACTCTTACACTGTGGGTAGTCAGTAAGTACTGAGAGTGCTGAGGAAGAAGGAAGAATAAGAGAGCAGGGCCCACTGACCAAATGCCTCCCTGGCAGGCTTTGTAGAAGGAGAGAGAAAGTCAAAATGTCAGTTCCAGCCACAGAGACCCTCATGAAGTTGTTGGGGGAAGTTGAGAGTGCTTTGGTATCTATTATTTTAAGTTGAAGTACATGTTTCAAAGATCCATATCCCAACCTGGATCTGAATTTTTTTAATTTCCCTCTTTATCACAGGATTTAGTTTTTTTCCAAGACCCTTTATGTTGAAATCCTTGAACATACAAAAAGTTTTTTAAAAGGTACATTAAATTCCCCATATACCTTCTACCTGAATTCAATGAATAACATTTTGTGACACCTAGTTTCTCTCTCTCACACACACAGACTCACACACACAATATGTGCACATACACACCACACTCAAATGTTTTCTCTTCCTGAACCATTTGAAAGCAAGTTTCATATACATTGACATTCCAACCTAAATTTTTAGCATAAAACTGTCCAGAATACAGACATTTTTCTATGTAAACAATACCATTGGTGTCGCAAAACAACAAACAATAATTCCATATCACCTGAAGTCCAGTATGCATTCAAATTTTCCTAATAGTACACAGGATTTTAAAGGCACCTTTTAAACCGTTATTTGCTTTTCCCTCAAGTTTACAACTTATACCTATAAAGTTTTTTAAAATAATAATTAAGCATCAGTCACTTGTATATAAATCTGGGCATATCTATTAAGCTCTTGACACCCTCCTCTCTACAAAGGGAGACTTGGTTATCCTTTTTGGCAGTGTACCCCAGAGACCCTGCTGTGCCAGGCAGGTCTCTCCCAGTCCTGAGCAATGGTTCCTGCCTACACTCCCCCAGGGGTCCTCATGCCTGACTAAGGCTTTTGAGGAGGTAGGGATGGGACTGGGAAGGCTATTTTCCATATTTTGAAAAGCCTAACAGAAAGAAAACATTTATGACATTGAGGTTACATTGACCAACTAAACTATCAAGTTGTTTTTTTGTTTTGTTTTGTTTGTTTGTCAGAAGCTCTGATTGGCAGTTATGTATGCCTTTGAATTAGAAAAACAATAAGATAAAGTGGTGCCTTTCATTGGGTAGGAGAGGTTTTTCTGAGATCTAGTCCTGTGAGAAAGATAGTGGGGATTAGGAAGTGGGAGCCAGCGGCCTGATTTCCTGACTGCATCAGCAGTGGAGGGTTCCAGAGAGGTGTTCTTGAGGCTTATCCTGTGGCCATTATTCTAGGGGCTGTATTTTTACAGCTGACCCTTCTCACTTGCAAACAGAACAGCTGCCATGTGTTGAATTTGGGGGTTGTCCATGTTTTGATACTGCAAAATTAAATTGATTTTTTGGTTCCGAAACCTTAGTGTTGCTTCATCTTGTTTCTCAATTAGCTGTGGGATAGCAGGGAGGAAAGGGAATATGAAATATTCTAAGATATATGTACTTATTTATTTTGATCCTCACCTGAGGATATGTTTATTGATTTTAGAGAGAGAAAAAGGGAGGGAGGAAGGGAGGGGGAGGGAGAGATAGCGATGGAGAGAGAGAGAGAGAAACATATATCAGTTACCTCCCATATGTACCCTGACTGGGGATCAAACCCACAACCTAGGCATGGGTCCTGACCAGGAATCAAGCCTATAACCTTTGGGTGCATAGGATGGTGCTACATCCAACTGAGCCACCTGGCCAGGGCTGAGTTGTATTTCTTTAATTAAATCTTGTCAGGTTCAATCATAACTTCTATCAGTCCATCAATACTTATTAACCCCTTGCTAAATTCATGGTGGTGTGGGAATTCAAAGAGGTACAAGCCAGGCCTTCAGGAGGCAGACATGGCATAATCAGGGGTGTTGGATGGAAAAGTAACTGAGACTGCAGGGCCATGGGTGTGTCAGATAGCTGAATGCATGGTACAGTGAGTCCTGCAGGATTTTAGGAGCATCAGATACAGAGAGAGGGCTCTAGGCAGGAGTTGGATTTTGAGCTGGACCTCCAAGGTTAGAACTCCAAGTGTAAGAGAAGAGAGAAGGCATTCCAGAAAGGCCCATGAGCATCCAAGATCTCTGATAAAAAGTGTTAGGAGGGGTATAGCAACCAATATCGATTATATTATCTGTATTTTTTATGAAACTTTTGTACCTAGCCTTTGGATGCCCACAACAGTCTTATCAGGTGGCTACTACCCCATTTTACGGATGAGGCTGTCAAGGCTCAAAGAAGTTAATTGATTTGCTAAGTTGACTAGACATTGTTAAACTTAGCTGTGCTGTGTTCATCTATATCTTGAGGTTTACTTTATAAGCCTATATGTGTTCTACTTTCTAGAGATTACCTCTACTTTCCAATTGAGCCATTTAACAAAGCCATTTTGCTTTTTGTCTGTTTCCTTATACCTGCATTCTTGGAGAGCATGGTTTATCTCACTGTACCATCCTGGGAACTGGTCAGCCAGCATCACTGTGCTTTCTTACTACTTTAAGAATAGATTGGCTTCTAATAAAATCTGTGGGAATGAAGTTTTTATTTAATAGTGATTCCAGTTTTGGACTGTATACTAAAGAGTACAGGTTGGAATCATCTTTATATAGATGATATAGCTAGAGGTAGATAGATAGAGATATAAAGATATAGATATAGATCCCCTGGGATACAGAAATGTGCAACATTTTGAGCTGGACCTCCAAGGTTAGAACTCCAAGTGTAAGAGAAGAGAGAAGGCATTCCAGAAAGGCCCATGACGTAGAAGCATCCAAGATCTCTGATAAAAAGTGTTAGGAGGGGTATAGCAACCAATATTGATTACATTATCTGTGCAACATTTCTGTAGGTCAGTGTTTTTCAGCCTTTTTTTTTTCTCTCTTAAACCTTTTATCACCTCTCCTAAAGAGAAAGTTTTATTAATTTTAAACTTGAAAATTCAAAAGGTTGACAGTCTATTAGGTGTATAATAATATCTCATTATGCTTTTAATTTGCATTTTCTTGATTATCAATGAGGTTGGACAGCTTATGTTTATATTTATTTGAATTCCTTTTCCCTAATGGTTTGTTTCTGTACTTCAACTCTGAAAATCCCTGTATGTTCTGCTTATGTAACCCTTGTTAAAAGAAAACACAATAGGATGACCTAGTTATTTACTTGAAAAACACCATGGAACCCACAGACCTGTGTTCTAATCCCAGATGAGCTGTTCAGCCTTGGCAGAGTCCTTTCTATGCCCCTGGTCCTCAGTGTCCTCATTTGTTAAAGAAAGATATTGGTTGGGTTGGAGCCATGGTTCTCAATCAGGCTGCCCCTTAGAATTTTACCCGGGGTGCTTTCTAAAAATACTGATGCTTAGACTACACTTCCACCGGAAATTTGATTCTATTGGATTAGAGCTTTTTATATCTTTTCTAACCTAATATTCCATAATAATGATAGAGTATTTTTAATACCCAGGTTTCATGGTTTTGATCATCCCACTTGTGTGCATCCTATATTAAATATGTCAGAGTGTTATTTTCTATTTTTGGAAATGGGTTATAAAAAGGAGGAAACTCCTGAATCTAGTCCACAGAGGAAACATGGTGTTAACAGTAAAAATATTTTTTGTAACTGATTTACTTTCAGCATTAGCAGGGTTTTCTTTCATTGACAGCTGTCATGACAAAATGCACATCCAATGACACTATTAAGAACTCATAAGTGAGCCTTAGAAGGAATGAGGCACTTGTCAGGTGAGGGCCCAGCACAAGTCTGAGAAGGCTGAATTCCTGAATTCCTGACAGTGAACTTCCCACTGTAAGATTGTATGCCGTGCCCAAAAGCCTTACTTGCAATTCCAGTTGGAGAAGGGGCTTCCCAGGCCTGGGATCATGGTACAGGTGGTGCCCCAGGAAGAGTTGGCCAAAACCACTGCTCTCCTGGACTGGACCATGGGCGAGGCTGTCACTGGGGCTGAGGAAAGGCACCATGAGAAAGCATATACCATTCCATCGGCCTCTTTGTATTTCCAAAAGTCTCCATAATGAAAAGTTTTTTTTTTTATCTCCTGACATTGGATCAGCAGTGTTTTTTAGTACCCACCCTCCACTCAGCATGTAATCAGTACCTGACAGTTGTGTGGCACTTGTATTTTTTAGAATGGGTTTACTTGCATTTACTCCATTGATCATCATAGCAATCATATTCAATAAAAAGCCCTTGTAGCCTTTTAGACCCTGGCTATGATAGCAGAAAAACAAAAATTCAAACTGGGCTTAACATAAACGAGGAATTTATAACTGGGCCATGGAACCCTGGCCCCAAGAATTCTAAGTAGAGGGTGGGAAGTGTTTAATGTCATGTCCATCTTTTTCTTCATTGCTCATCTCTGTTTTCTCTTTGTTGATGTCATCCTCTCTCATTGCGAACAGTTTCTCTGACCCCTGCCCCATGTAGCAAAAAACATGGCCTCAGTTAGTTCCACAATCTCTTCCTTTAAGAGCATGTTCCCCAGTGGCTCCAAAAGGAAAACCCAGGACACAGACTGTGACTGACTAGGTCTGAGTCACATGCCTTCTCTAGGCGACTTGTAGTAGACAGGGATGGGCTGTCATGATTGGCCATCTTGGACTGCACACAGGGTGTGGTGATTGGCAGCCTCCCTTAGAAGCACATGCTTGAGGTGAGATGGGCACTGTCCACCCCAAAGGAGAGGGGGTTGATGTGGGTGAATGGGTGCTGGGAGTATGTATAGAAGTCCATCCTAAGTCCAGTCCACTCTCAAGTCTACTGTGTCTGCCCTTGGCCTTCCTACACTGTTCTTTTCTATGAGCACTTTCAAATTAAGGACTTTAGTGAAAATTTCAAAATTCTCGTCCCCAGATTTGCCCCCAGGCTTGACTTACTCTCTGAATTTACCCCATCTTCTCACCTAACCATGGCTGCCATAAAAGAACTCTTCACATTGAGTACTTTAGCGAACCAGCTGCTCAGTCTACCTCACCCCCCACCACCAAAGGAAGAGTTTTCTCCAAGACTGAAACATAGGGCTTCTCCCCTTCTCCACCAACACAGTGTCTTATTCTTGTTAAGAATCAGCTGTTCCTCCTTCTAAACACCCACACAGCATTGTGAGGCCACACCTCTTACAGTGGGAAAGGGAAGTGCCCCAATTTCCTCTGCTGCCCAAGTACAGGCTGGGGAACTAGGGACAGGAGGCCAGTGTGAGGCTTCATCTTTCAGCCCAGATGGTGATGGTCAGTAACAGTGTGACTGCCTTAGGACATGTGCCGTCAGTCTCCTCTGCAGTCTAAAAAATTACTCGCTATGCTGAAACTTGTTGATAAACTAAGATCTGTAATTAGGAACATAAGCTACACAAAACAGGCCTCGAACAAATGAACAGTTGTGGGGTATTATGGGCCCCTGTGGATTATTTGACTGAAGAAAAGGAGAGGGGGAAAGCTGGTTGCTGTTGAACAAATTGCTACCAGATGTAGATTTCAATAAACACCACACTGTTGTTCCCTTGCTTGAAGGTGCTATGAATTTCTTGAGGCAACAGAGCAATCAGTAAACTGGCGACTAGTCCAACATGAATGGAGCCTCCTGGTGTTCCCTGGTCTGGATGTTTGTCCACAAAATGCAAAGCAGACCCTGGGTGTAGGGGGCTATCTCCCCTACCTGACATATTACAGGAGAGTAATATACTTTCAAATGTAGCAACCAGATCCCATGGAAACTAAAAGAAGTGGGAACTGTAGTTAGAATATTGCAAAAAGAAAGCGTCACTGAGAGGCTGCTTTAAGAGAAAAGGGGTCAGTGGTTTTTCGTACAGAAGCTAATTCTAACAGCCATAGGACAAACCCGCTTCAGTCAATAAATATTTGAAAGTCTGCCCATGCCACATGAGGAAGAAAGCCCACTGTCCTTCCCCATCGTCATGAAACTCACAATGAGAGGAAGAGGAGTACTGAAGTGGTAGTTACAAGTAAATAATGGACGACTTTCTGTGTCCTGCCCTGTGTGAACTTGCAAAATGGGAGCTGCTTGTCTGCCTTTACCAGCTGCTGCCATGGGCCGGCCAAATTTTGATCTGAGAATTTGAGACTGAAGGTCCCAGAGCCATCTCAGGACTTTGTTATACCTTGAAGGAAATGCAAAGGAGAGAGATCAAAATTAAGAGAGGGAGGGAGAGAAAGTACTATCAATTTTAGTTCAGTACAAGCTTCTCATGTTACTTAGAACAGGGTGATTCTAGATATAGTGATTTCCCTGACCTTTCTCTTGGTTATGACTCTGTAATAAAAAGTCAAATACCAAATGGATGGTTGGCCTAAATCCAGCGATTATGAATTCACCACTATGTGGATCCTCTAATCCCTTCTCAATTAGATGTTCAGCTTCATGAGGGCAAGGATACTTTTCCTCCTTTGTATTCTCATTGACTAACAGGTGCTTTGTTTGTTAAGTACTCAGAAAAGTATACATTTGTTGTTTGGGGAAAAAAAGAGCAGTTTTACAAAAAAAAACATGAGTTGCTGAGACAACACCTTTGTTTTGAAGTGTATGTAAAAGTTTAAGGGGCATGGGAGCTAATTGGAAGTCTGGAGTGGAAGTAAATTCAGCAGCATCAGGGTTGTATTTGGCTCTCAACTGATACTTCTCTGCCTTGACTTGAATTCCGGGCCATCTTATGGGATAGTTTGTTTTTCTTTGAACAAAAATGGTGTGATGGCTAACTCCTGACACAGCTAACTCCTAGAACACACTATTGCTATGTTCCAGATGTCATACTAAGCATTTATTTGGATTATCTCATTTAGTCTTCACAACCACTTTATTTCACAGATGAGGAAATTGGGACACATGGAGGCTAAGTTGTGTTCTTTTTTTAAAGATTTTATTTATTTATTATTAGAGAAGAGAGGGAGAGAAACATCAAGGTGTGGTTGTGTGGTTGCCTCTCATGTGCCCCCAGTTGGGCACCTGGCCTGCAACCCAGGCATGCATGCCCTGATTGGGAATCAAACCAATGGCCCTTTGGTTCACAGGCTGGTGCTCAATCCACTGAGCCACACCAGCCAGGGCTAGAGGCTGTGTTCTTAACTACCGCTTTGTTCTTAACTACTTCTTTGTAGTGCCTCCCTTACACATTAGTTGTGCCTGCTTATAGCTAACTGAATTCCTCTTCTGAATGATGTTCCCAAGGTTGTGGTTTTTACATTTCCCCAAACCTCTGTTCTCCAGACTTTTGCTTTAGTAGATCATCATGATCCATGGTTCCTACCTCTTCAGGTCAGAAATTCAGTTACCATGAAGGTTCTCAGGAACTAATTCCAAATAGCCAAAATCGTAAGAGATTGATACTCTAAACTAGGCTATTTAATTTGCTGTGTCTGTCACACCCACTATGTACATGGGGAGAGAGTTGGTAATCAGAAGATTTCATGATCGCCTCATAGAGCTAGGATACCTCAAGTACTGAAGGGATCTCTTTTCCAGTGAGATCATCTTGCTAATTTCTAGAGTGGCAAAGATATCAACAAATTCTAGGCTCCCTCTATCTAAACTCCACATGGGCCCTGCTACCATCTATGAACAATCTTCTAGAGTTATATAGGTTTTTAGCTTCTTTAATTAAAATATATCTCCTGAGATCACTCCTTTGTCACTTTGATTAAAGGTAGAAGTCCCCAATCTCCTCAACTGCTTTTCTACAGCCTTTTCAGATGACTAACTTTCAGACATGACTGATGTCCTCCAAGGGCATGTCAGTTCTTACTATTCCATTATCTAAGGCTAACCTTATTTTCAAGATATGTGGAACCCTCAGTATATTCCCCCTCCCTACCATATATGTGGTAAGTACAGTCATTATCACACCAGAAAATCTCAGATAAGTTATTGGAAAACTGGGGAAGATATTCCTTTGATCTAAATAGAAAGAAAAAGACAAATTGGGTACATTTAAAAACAAACCAAAACTTCTGAGTCTTTATCAAAGAGATTATCTTTTGAAAAGGAGAGATTCAGGTACAGGGGCATGATCAAACAGGAGTAAAGTAGACATTTGAGTAGACAACTCCCAACAGAGTTGAACCCACAGAGAGATGATGGGCCTCTTGGCCTGAATATTCCACTGGTACAAAGGGCCTCTGCCAGCAAATATGAATGTGGCTGTTGTGCCCTAGATTTTCTGTACTCGGCAAATGTTTATTGTTGGACTATAAGTAACTGGGAAGCAGGCAGTAGATTTTACTCAAGTCTGATTCCAGACCTGGCAAGAAAACCAACATACATAGAAAATACAATAAATATTTGTTTTTTAAAAAATGAATGAGATTCCATGTGTATGAAATATCCAGAATAGGCAAATCTATAGAGACATAAAGTAGATTAGTGATTGCCAAGGGCTGGAGGGGTGAGCATGTGGGTCAGGAGAGTTGGAAGGGAAGGGGGTGACTGCTAATGGTACTGGGTTTCTTTGGGACATGATGAAATGTTCTGGAATTAAATAGTGGTGATGGTTGTACAACTCAGAATATACTCCAAACCACTGAAACGTACCCTAGGAGGTGAATTATATAGTATGTGATTTATATCTCAATAAATTTAAACTGTATGAGAGGTGAAACACATAAAAAGGCCCACTAGACATCGTGCAAACTACATGGTAGGGAAGAGATTAGGGGCACCCTGAAAAACAGTTCACTCATGCTAATAGGATCTACTAGAATCCTTTGGAGTTAGCTCTTGAGGAATGGAGAACCAGTTTACTAGCTTGTTCACACAGGCTTGGGATCTGTAATAAAGACCATTTCAAAAGTTGAATTACCTTAGGGTTGAGAATTTGTTAGGATTGGGGCTCTGAGGTTTACAGAAGAAAGTGGGACAGGTGAACACTTTTCTGGAACCACAACTATTGCAGGTGTTAGTGTTCAGACCCAATTCTCTGTAGCATTTTTTATGCACAGTAACATCTCCAAGTTACTGACAGTATTCCACAACTCATCAACATTCACTTAGTGCCTACTGCATGCCAGCTGCCAATCAGAGGGAGAACCAATTCTTGTCTGCTGGAAGTGCACCGTCTCCTGGGCTCCAGCAAACACAGTGCCAGTCCATTGGGGGACAGGCCTACTTGCTGCTAAGCTGAGCAATCTGTTAAAACCCAGGAAGGATAGTGGAAGCAAATAACCCTCACTTTCTTACCAAGCATGGAGTATCTACAGATCTCTCTACCATGCCACAGTGAAACTGTAAGATCCCTTGTACAGTAAGAGGAGGAGTGGTCATTTTGATGTTGCCAGGGCCGAGAGTTCTCTGGATTCCCACAGGAGGAGGACGGACAGTCATGGGCCTTCTTGCCATGTGGCCTGAGCACTGAATGTCCTAGAAGTGTGGAAAGTCCTGTCCACAAGCTTTATTAACTTTTTTTTTCTATGTAGAAACAAGCCAAGAAGTTTCAGAGTAATCCAGAATCATCTTCACAAAAGATAATACCAGAAAACTCAGAGGGATAAAAAGATAAGCTTGTTAAGAAGACTTTTTCCCAGCCGTGGCTGGCCCTTTGAGCCAACAAAAGCAAAACCTCAGTCATTATTTAATGAGCGAGAGAGAATAGCTAGGAAAGGGTGGAGAAGTAGGCAGAAGGAGGCTATTTAAAAGATCTTAAAGTGCTGCAGCTGTTTTGGCTAATTTTTCTTTATTTCAGTGATGTTCCAAGCTCTTTGTCTTCTATGTGGGGTGAATTCATTTGGCTCTCTCATGAGTCATCCTGCCCACAAATAACCATGGAGTAGCCCTCATGAAAATAGACAATTCACATTGCATTGTGTGAATTGGCACTTGTGTGTCCCTTGCCTGGGTGGGCCGTGCTGTGTCTGCTCTGCCTGCCTCCACACATGTCAGGACTTCTAAGGTCTAAGCACACCCTCAGTTTGTTCAGTGGGGTGTGGGGCAGTGCACAGAAGGAGACATCTGGAGTACAAAACTGAGGCAGGCAAGGAAGGCTGCTCCATCCTAAGTGTTCCTAGATTTGATAGATATAACCTTCCTCACAAAACTTTTGTGAGAATTACCTATGGGAAAGTGGACAACATCAGAGGAAATTCTGTGTAAATAAATATTACTGTCACTTCCACCTGGATCTTGCCAAATGAGCTTTTCCCAGTAGGTAGTATTTTCTTTACTATATGGCTAGCAGATCTGATCAGCATTTTTATGTAAGATTTCCCTAGAAATGCTGAGATCTTAAAGCATAGACTACAATGGATATCTTTGTTTTTGTTGCCTAGCAAAATTTTCTCTTCCCTAAAGAGTGTCATGATTTTACTCTGAGAAACCATCTGGGACCTCACTCTCATCCCATGTACTTCTCTGATGGAGTTGACTCTACTTTTTTGGCTCAGGGTGGGAGTGTGTAACTGAGGCCCAAGACAATCAGCAAGCACATCATATTTCCCTGGCCATAATGATTGGTTCAGAAATGGGTGTATGACCCAGTCATAACCAATGAGATTCAACAAGACTTTGGCTAAGAGGCCTGGAACAGGGCTTGGAGCTTTGCCAGCCTGAACTGTGGGCTAGGGCAGCCTTCAGTGATGTGAGTGGAGAGACAGTTTGAGCATGGACACAACACACAAAAGAGAGCCATGTCTAGCTGAGCTGAGAGAAGACAAGGACATTCATGGTATTAGCCTCTAAGCCTTGAATTGTCCTGGTCTTTCTAGGTGTGTGAGCCAGTAAGCTCCCTTTTGGCTTGAGTAAATCAGGGATGCATTTTCTGTCCCTTGTGCCAAGAGCTCTAATTCATTCAGAGCAGCATTTCACTCATACCCAGCATATAGCAGAGTACCTGGTGTGTAGAGGAAGCTCAGTTAATATTTATTACATAAATTCTCATTCAGTTGAACAAATGTTTATTGAATATTTACGAGGAACAAGGTATCAGCATACTTTACTTGAGGGTGTTTCACAATTGTTCTTTTTTTTTTTTTTTTTTTTTTTTTTTACAAATTGAAGGTAACAGCCTCCACCAGCAAAAAGATTGCAACTTGCTTTATTGCAATACTCATTTTATTGCGGTGGTCTGGAACCAACTCCACAATGTCTTTGAGGTATGCCTATATCGTCTGGATCCTATAGGGCTGCACTATTTAATACAGCAGCCACAGCCACATATGGCTCTTCACATTAAAATTTAAATTAGTGAAAATTCAATAAAATAAAAACTTCAGTTCCTAAGTCACACCACCCACATTTCAAGTGCTCTATGGTCACAGGTGGCAAGTGGCTACCATGTTGGACAGTGCAGATACAGAACATTTCCATCACTGCAGAAAGTTCTATAGGACAGCAGTGCTGTAGAGAAGACAGGTATGCATAAGACTCAGACCATGTCTCCAAGAAGCTGCATTTCCTTAGCTGTTTGTTTTGAAATTATCAAAACAATAAAGAGAGCATAACATGCAGAATTATAGTCTGACTTACTGAAAAGACTGATTTATGAAAAGTTAGCTTTATTTCTTTCATGTGTAATTATTTACCTATAAATTCTAATTAAGTAGTTTAATGAAAAAAAATTACTACGCAAAGTCATACATTATACAAAGTAAAAAGTGCCTAAATGTTCTCTAACACAAGAGGAACTAGAATTTACTGGGCCTAGAGACTGAAGGTACTCAGAATACCTTGATGACTTTTGGAGACTTCGTAGGAAATAAGTCATTGATTTTAAATGAAACTTCACTTGAATAGTAAGGCCCTAAAATTTCTTACAGAACTTGTTTCTTCTCAGTAACCAGTAAGACTCACATGTGCTAAGCTATAAGGATGACAGTTCTGAAACAGCGTGGTCCAGAGTGATCCATTCTGCAGATGGCCCCTGGATGTCCAAGCGCTCCTCTTCTGCTCTTCTCTGTCCCACATCTGACTCTTCACCATCGCCTCCTTCAGAGTGGGGTGCCCGAAGCATTTTTTACCTCCAGCATAGTCATTTGAAGAGGTATGAATGTTTCCCTGCGGTTCCTTCCTCCATTTCTCCTACAGTAGTGCAGGAGGCTGACCAAGAGTCTGTCAACCTGTTCCTTGTTAGCCTGGAAACCATCAGCACTCAGAAGGTGGAGTGGATTCTACCCCCCCAGGGGCCATCTTCAGCCCCTCAGATTTAGCCTACTGTAGCCACAACTCTATCTTCAGCCTTGTCTCCTTAGGTTTCCATTAAAAGGCTCCTGCCTTAACCAGTCTGATTTACTCATACTGCCAGAGCATCTCTGTCCTTTGGCTCACACTGTCGGCCTGTCCATCTCCTCTATCTCCAGTTAAGGATTTCTCCTCAAAACTTAATTCAAGTATCTAACCTGTCCTTATCATGCTTTTTCAAATCATCCAAGCCAGAAATTCTTTATCTCTTCATTAATCCTCTAAGACAGCACTGTTTTGTTTTGTTTTGTATTTTTGCTAACAGTGAATTCACCCTTTTTAAATGTACAATTTAATGTTTTTAAATATAGCAACAATCATCATGATCTGTTTAGAATATTTTATCCACCCCAAAAGAAACTGTACTCTTGAGCAGTCAGCTCTTATTTTCCCAAGCTCCACCCCCCACCCTCCCAGACCTAGGCAATGACCAGTCTACATTCTGTGTCTATAGATTTGCCTGTTCTGGATTTACATAAATGGAATTCTACAATATGTGGTATTTTATGACTGACTTCTTCCACTTAGCATAGTGTTTTCAAGGCCCATACATGTTGTAGAATGTATCAGAGCTTCATTCCTTTTGAAGGCCAAGTGATATTCCATTTTATTGCTATTCCACATTTTTTTGATCCAGTCATCAGTTGATGGTCATTTGGGTTGTTTCCACATTTTAGCTATTATAAACAATACTGCTATAAACATCTATGTACAAGTTGTGTGCACATACATTTTCAGTTCTTTGGGGTATATGCCTAGGAGCGGAACTGTTGGGTCATACTATGTTTTGTACCATTCTTTTGGCAATATTATATATTCCTGTATTTAAATCCCATGATTATTTAGCTTAGTACTATAACATCCTGCCTTCCTTAGGCATTCTAAACCCTTTAGGGCAGAAAAAAAGAGCCTTAGTTTTCTTTCTGCTTCACCCAGTAATTATCATCACCATGTCTGCCTAGCAAAAAAACACAATCATTGTTTGGACATGAAAATGGAATGGAAAGTAGAGGCTTGCGAAGTTCTTTTCCTAAGTTATGTCACCTTTCCCTCTTTGTGCTGCATCTGCACTCTTTTCTAAATGTGTTTGGCCTCTCTGAGGCCCAGGCATTGGAGGTGACCTGAGCTGCAAATGCATGTAAGTGGTATGTGACACCCCGCATGTCTGAACCTTCTGTGGGAGATGTACTTTGGAGCACAAAGAAAGGGCAGCTTCCAGCATGTCTCCTGGACACCACCACTCACTTCCACACTGCTGAGAACGGTCAGCTGTCGGGAATAAGTCACCTACAAAGAGGGGCTTCACAGAGTCTTTACCCATTTATCATCAATAATTAAAATGTTTAAAGACACAGTAAAAGTCATTAAAAGGAAAAGACATCCTCCTGTGTTTTCTCCCTTGATCAAACCCTAAGAAAGCAGCTTAAACAAGTGAGAGGGAAGATACCAGGCTTATAAAACAGAGGCCCTACAGCTGTCTTTGGGTCCACCTTGAAGTGAGGTCAGAAGTATTTTTTTCCAAACTCTTACTGGCAGGAAAAGCTATACTGGGTGGCATTGTCAGTAACTGGCTCTTTTCTCAGTTGGTAAATCACTGGGTATGATAAGCAGCTGCTTTGAAGTAAGGGTGCAGCAACTCTGTTTGAGTCTCTAGCAGCAGATGGCAACTGTGGGTGATGACAGACGTAAGATAGAGGGCTGTGCTGCCCAATCTGAAATTGAAATTTCGAGTGAAAGAGAACTGAGGTCTCTTATTGGTGCATAATTAGTCTTTCATGAGCCGTTATCAAGGATTATCTCAGTATCTAGAAGAATCATTCCTCAGCCAGGAGTTTAACCAATGGCTAAAGGAATGAAAAAATTTATGTTCTTTTCTGAGTGGGGGAAATCAGGGTTCTAGTACCTACAATAAGAATGTGAAATGTTATAACATTTAATAGGCATGTAGTAACTATACTAGTCCAGGGATGGCAGTTTATGTGTCCCTCCTATCAGTTGTTCATGGCTGCTTGGAGGGTTGTATTGGGAAGGATTTTTCAGGCCATTTTCAGGCTGAGCAGGAAAGATGGTTATATAATGAATTTGTGGTGTCTGTCATGAACTCCTAAGACAATAAGGATAGCACATATGTCGAACATTTTTGCCTTAGACCTTGAGCTCCATGGTGACAAGGACAGTGTCTTACATTAGCATATCCCCACTGTCTGGCGTATCCCCAGTGTCCTCACCTGGACACTGTCTGGCATGTAGTAATTAACCAGTAAGTATGCATTGGTTGAATGAGTGATTTGATTTCCTAGTTTTGGGATTGGCCGCGGATTCTAAGTGATTGACACACGTTAAATGTCTTAACAAATAAGTTTTTGCTACAAATATTTCCCAGAGGGCTTTGATTTTTGTGGTGCTGTTGCCTTGTTGTTTTCAAAACATCAAGGGTTTTGAACGTAGCCCTCCATTTTGCTACAACAAATAATGCATTTCAAGAGTTTCGATTTAAATTGGCAGCTCAAAGCAAACCTCATCTTCTATTTCAGCTGTCTGGAACATCATCTTGGCATTTTAGAAGGAATATGGAATATGAAGGAAAATCAGATTTACTTACAGCTCAGCTGTGTGCAAACAATATGACGTTAAGCTAGTCACTTCTCTACTCTCATTCTCAATGCCCTGTATAAAGTTAGAGAGTTGAAGTCAATGAGCTCTTTGAGTCTATGAATCAGGATAGAGGATGAAAAAAGAGAATGAGTTTCAACAAGATAATCCGTCTGTCTTCGGCCTTCTCTGATTTCAGCGTCACTTTCTGTCCTAGGAGCAATGATCCTAGGGTAAGGAGGTGGGAATGACATTTTTAACAATGATCACTACTGTGAAATGTCAACATAATGAAAGCCTTTTCTGATATCTCTAGAGAATGTTACATGAGATTTGTCCTGTATTCCAAGATGATTATGGTACATGTGATTCATAAAAAATAATGTATCATCTCTGACATAAGTCTTGGCTGACATTCAGCACCAAGAATCTAACAAATACAAGTTTTATATTTATGTACATTCTTCTCAATTCAAAGAAAAGATTTGAGATAATTTTACTCAAAACCATAGAAATAATTAAGCCTAAAAGCCTTTAGAATGAAAATAAAAGGATAAGAGCCAAGTATTTTTTTTTTTAGTCAGTATTTCAGGAAACTTCAACTGAAGAAAGCTTCCAAAGCTGAACATGAAATGTAACTCCAAAGCAAAGAGGAAGATAATGGGCGGTTACCTGGTTCTCCTTGTCTGATAACAGCTACAGTAATTGGCTTTGGGAAAAAGTAAATGCAAGCACAATTTGTCGCCCTGCCAGGCCTGTTCTAATGGCCTCTTATCAAGGCAATAGCCATCAGTTAATAATGAAACCACTGAATGCAAAAGGGGAGTGCCAACACAGACCAAGCATTATTTAATGGGTAATGGCTATTTTACTAGTTGTTTGGTAGACTTTAGCCAGGCCACATACAATAATAGTAGCTGATGCTTACTTTTTACAGTGCTTTTGTGCCAGACACTGTTCTAACACCTTATATATATCCTTAAAACAGCTCTGTGAGTTAGGAATAATGCTCTGAGGTCTGTGATCTTAACCACAGCACCACACTGCCTCTCACATGTCTGAAATCATGCAGAGATGTAACTTAACCACCACTTCCACAGCTTATCTCTGGGCCATCTCAAGACAGAATGTCTCATTTAGGGCAATAATAACCAGTTAAAAGGTAGGCAGCAGCAGTGTCTCACAACTGCATGGATCAGTTTTTTGCTCATTGAGTTAGCTGGTTCTTTATACATTGCTTTAACGTGGCATCTTGAATTTTAAAGGAATGGGGTAAGCTCTATCTGAGCATTTTTTTCTACATTTTAGTGTCAGCATGAAGAGTATCATACATCATGCACGAGTGTGTGTCTTTGTCAGCCATTGTCTAGTTCAAGATCAGGGTTGCCCTCTAAACTCCATGGCTTCTGAGATTATTTTCTTTTCAAGAGGAGAATAGAATGTAGTGATTCAAAATTCATTCATTGAATCACAAATTTATTGAATCCCTGTTTTGTACAAGACACACAATTGAAAAATGAACAAGTCAAAGTCCCTGTCTCCAAAATTTATTCCCGCCAGAGACATATAAATTTGAACAAGGGATTTCTGTATGGTGAGGTAGTTATCCTTGTAAAGTTCTCTGGGCGAACACTAAGGAAAAAGCCACTGTCTCTGCCTGGGAAGGGCAGACAGGCTTCGCAGAGAAGGTGCCAGTTGGTCCAACCCCCAATTCGAGCTGTGTGTGGAGCCTACCAGGAGTATATTTTTACAGCCACCCGGCATGACCAATGTTCCCAACTTCTTCTTAGCTGTCATATTCAGAATACATACAGTGCCACCATTACTAAGTCACTCTTTTCAGTTTCAATGCAGTTATACCCCTCTGCTCAAACTAATCTGTCATGATGGGGAAGATGAACCCAGGGATACAATGAGTCCATACTGGGCAGGTGGAACAGGGTGCTAAATGAGAAAACTGGAACTGTCAGAAGCCAGCACTAGCCTTTCCTCCAAGGCCAGTTCTGTGTCTACTTGGAAACATGTTCTCTACAGATACCTGGAAATTTCAGGGAGCAGTGATTGGGATCAGAAATGACATCACTGGCACTGAAAAAATAACATCATTTTGGAGCTAACCGTTGTATTTAGAGAGATCCTGTTTAGGATTTCCACAGCATCTTTTCTTCTCTTAAGAGAGGTCCAAAGACTTCCACTTTTCACTTCTCACTGCCTTGTGAAAACAGGTATCCAAAATCTTCACCTGCAGGTGAGAAAGCTGAGTTTGTGGTCTGAGATTACAAAGACTCACAAGAAGGTGCTTAATCTCTCTCACCCCCACATTTGCTCTTAAATTTGATGGTTAGAATAAGGAGAGTTCTTCTCAGTGGTTTTAAGAAAATGATAAGGCTTTATACTATATTTAATCATTCAGAAAAAGAAACATTAAAGCTAAGAGGACACTGGAGATCATTTTACCTGTCCTCTTACTCTAAAGATGTGGAATCTAAAACCCAGAGACAGCCGTTAAAACCTACTCAGCCCTCAAGGTTTCTGTTTCCTGGAAGTCAGTGCCTCTAAAAGTTGTTTAAGAGCCTCTGCTTCTCCTTCTGGCATTCAACTTATGAACTTTTGCCGGGGCCCTAGAAAATTCCTCTGCCCTCAGTCTGCATATGAGTTCTGGGCCTTCCCTTTGCCATTGTTAATGGCCTTAGCTCATCTCATCTGTTTCTGTCCATTTATTTATCAGACTCCTGCCATTTCCCTAACAACCACTGACTTCAGCTTGAAAATTGAGAAAATTCAACAGAAAATTCAGTCTTTACAATTGAAAGGACTCCAATTGCTGACCAAAAGCAGCAGAGGCCTTCTTTAATGTGTTATGTACCAGTTCTGCAGCTCCTTATCTGCTTCCGGAGGGGTGGGGGGGTGGTGCCAGTTTGCCCTGAAGCATCTCTTTCTTGTCCCTTAGAGAATGTTGCAATAAGTAGACAGTGCTGTCCAAAAACCTGATACTTTTCTAGGTCTCCTAAACCTTCAGACTTGTTAAACCAGTTGTTTTACTACTTGGTAACAGCAGTTGGGAATTTTTCCACCCTGGATGGGGTATTTCTTATGGCCCTCCCTTCTACCCTATTTCATCTTTTTTTTTTTTTTTCCATTTAGACTTGGTCACTTGCAACTCTCCACTTCTGGTACCATTTCTAAATTATTCAGGATTGTTGGTTTCAAGTGACATACACCGAATTTGAATTATTACAGGCAAATGGAAACAGTGCAGCATTGAGAACAATTGAAAGAAAGGTCGATCAAGAGAAGCTTAGGAAAAGCTGCAGTTCAGGAGTAACAGGAACAGGCTTCTCCCTGCAGACAGGCTTCTTCCCCATAGTAGGAAGTGTGGCTGCCAGCAGCTCCAGAGCCTACTAATTCAGAATTTCTATCTCCTGACTGGCGCACATCCTTAGGTCCCAGATTCAAAACTCAGCCCTGCTTGGATCTGTTGCTCATTTGGGGGCCAGTCAGGCTGGGCCAGAGAGGCAGGGTTTGTAAAGGAACATGATTGGCATGGGGGCAAAGAAGAGTTCCCATCAAAAGCTGTTTGCCGTAATCAGAAGACAGGAGGGCTCTGGGCAGACAAAACCAAAGGTGTCTGTTATAAACCTTGGAGTCCATCGGGAGAGGAATGATTAATAATTTAAAAGGCAAGAGCAAGTTGGAAAAACAACAGGCATAGTATGCTTTTAAAAAATATTTATATTCAATAAAGTTTTCCTAACCAACTTTCCCTTAATTGACTCTCCCATTAATTAACCCTGTACTCCCTTGTTAAAGCTTGATCTGGTGTCCACAGCAGGCAGATGCCCCCAGCTGGCAGGCTGGTTTCTATGACACCTGTATGTTTCTGATCCCACCAGTTGAGGCGTACTCTCTCCAAGAGTCTTCTGTGTTTCTTGCCAGACTTGGGAATGCCAGATGGACTTGTTGTAATTATACCGTTTAATTAAATAGCCTTCAAATGAAAAACCAAAGCAAAAAGAAAGTTATTTCTATGAAATCAAGTTTAATTCAGAAAGATTTGATGACAGCAAATTGCTGGAAGCAATGGCTCTTTATAGTGGAAAAAGGGCTTGCACCATTTATTCCAGAATGGGTTCTGGACTCCAATCCCCTCTTTTCAAATTCTAGCTGCATGTTAGCTGTGTAGCCTTGGGCAAGTTGCCGCTTTACTGAAAATGGAAATAATAACAGCCTTGTTGACGAAATGTTAGGATTATATAAGATAATGTATTTAAAGTATCGGGTTAGCCAAAACTTTGTTTAGTTTTTTTTCCATAGGATGGCCCTAGTAGTGCTTAGTTGTCTTTAACTTCATTTGAAACAATTTTGTTAGATTGTATTGTGACAGCTGTTATATCAGCGTGCATTAAAAAGAAAACTTACCAAATTGGTGAATTTTTGTTCACTCATTTTAATAGTGAAGATGGAAGAAGATATGCAACATTTTCAGCATAATATACTTTATTATTTTAAGAAAGGTGAAAACAACTAAAACACAATAAAAAGATTTGTGCAGTGTATGGAGAAGGTGCTGTGACTGACTGAACATGTTGAAAGTGGTTTGTGAAGTTTCTTGGTACTATTGATATTTTTGACCAAGTAATTCTTTGCTGTGGGGCTGTCTTATGCATTGGAAGATGTTTAGCAGCACCCCGGCCCCTACCCACTAGTAGCCAATAGGTAGCTGACACACTCAAAATATCCAAATCAATCAAGTTTTTGGTGAAAATGAAAAATGTGTCTTTTATTTTATTGAAAAAACTAGAGACTTTTTGGCCAACCCAATACTTAACACAGTTCCTGGCACATAGTAAGCATTCAATAAATTGAATGTCTGCCATCATTGTCACCATTATAATTATTATTAACAGTTGCAACTTGAAATGGGACATATATTTATACTGTATTTATACTGTTTCAAACTAGTCTTATGTTACATGGTATAAAATGAGGGTGTTTCCATTCAAGATTTAATAAATTGTGGGCCAAGTCCCCAGTGGGGGTTGTGTAAGAGGCAGCTACACATTAATATTTCTTGCCCTCTCTTTCTCCTTCCCTTCCCCTCTCTCTAAAATTAAATAAATAAAATCTTTTAAAAATGTAATAAAATTATTTTTTAATAACAGAGAGAAGTAGCTCTGACCATAGAGAAAAATCATGTATCTATCAAATTAATCCCTGAAATCCTAAATAATTTTTTTTTGGAAAGACACCTCCAGAAAGTTCTAGAGCTACATGAAATCCTGGTTTATTAGGATGAGCCTTTAGTACATCCTCCTTCCCTGGTATTATGTTTGGCTTTCGTAAGAATAAAAATGTCAGGGATATGAAGCAGGGGAGATAATTGGAACGTCTCCAGGTAGCTTTAAGAGCTCTCAGTGAAATAGAACCCATGTTGGCTCTATTTATAACTGTGCCTTCTGGACCAGTATTCTAGAAGTTGGTACATTCTTTTCATTTGTATCTTTCATAGAGGGCAGTAAAATTGAGTTCTAATTATATTTAGGGCATCTGGATTCTAGTCAGTGTTTCTGGCTCCGTTTTAGAACCTAAAGTCTGTGGCTTATTCCTAATGTGGAAAATGGAATAATCCCCCAGGCACGAGAAGAAGAGCTCCAGCTCTCAAGCTGCCGTTACTATAGCGAGACACTGCCGCAGACATCACAAGACTTGTTATACAAGGAAACATGATTACAGTGGATTAGAGAAACTTGCCAGGCCCTGGAAGGATTTATTACTTTTTGAATTCTGAATGAGACATAAATATGTTTTTTCCCTCTTAATTTTGGACCCCATTTGGAGAAGGTGAGAAAATTCTTCAGCAAATTCTAGAATGTTTAAACTGCTAAGGATCAGTTGGGTATTGTTTCCAAGTCATATTGCAAAGGGCATGAATACTTGCTTGGCAGAGATGCAAAACACTCACTCCTTTCTGTCTGCACTGCCAAGTTAGTTACTGCCTTGTCTCCCAGTGGGAGAAAAATGGAGCTCCTTGGGGAGTCTTCTGGAAGGCAGCATGGTGTAATGGAAAAGGCAATGTGCTTGGAGGCAGGAGGCCTGGATTACACCTTCCGCATTTATAAGCTCTGTGATTTTTCAACAAGTTACTTAAACTCTCTGAGCCTTAGTGTTCTTTTATGAAATATAAGGACAGTAATTCCCATCTCAGAGGGTGGCGGTCAGGATTAAAGTGTGTTAAATATCATGTACAGAATTGCAAATGTGAGTTGCATTAGCATCACAATGGCAGCCTATACCACACTCCTTTAAGTTTATAGATCTCAGAATTTTGGCAATGTCCTAAAGGAGGGGTTTTTAAAAAGAATGATGATCTCTCACCTTATTGTTCTCCAGATTCTCTGGTTTCTCTGGAAACTGAATAGATAGCATGGGATAGTGGTTAGGAACAACTTTGGACTCATACAGACTTGAGTTTAAACTCACAGCTTACTAGCTGGGTCACCTGGAACAACTCATCTTTATCACCTTTACATTAGACAAAACACTCCCCTAATGTAAAATGGATATAAAAATAGTGCTTCAACCATTCTTTCTTTCTTTCTTTACCTTGTATTTTCTTTATGGCACTTATCACTTCTGAAGTTATTTATTTGTCTATATTTTTGTCTCCTACTCCAGCCCCCACTCAAATATAATCCTCATAATGCCCTGGCCGGGTAGGTGGCTCAGTTGACTGAAGTGTCATCCCACTTACCAAAAGGTTGTGGGTTCGATCCCCGGTAGGGGTGTGTAGGGAGGTGACTGATCACTGTGTCTTTCTCACATCAACATTTCTCTCTCTCCCCTTCTCTTTAAAATCAGTAAACATATATCCTTGGGTGAGGATTTAATATATATTCCCCATAAGGGTAAAGACTGTCTTGTTCACCACTTTATGTGTCTTGCCTAAGACAGTGACTCATATACTGTTGTTATTTATTCTTTTCACCTTTGAATTCTATTTTTAAAAATTCCTCTCCCAGTGTCATGGCTAAATTTATATACAGTAGCTGAGTTGGAAACTGGGCAGAGATGTTTTGCCTTTGGAAATACCTGTCATTTTTACAGTTGAGTTTCTGTTTCCTAAAGATGCTTACTCAGTCTTTCATGGCACAGTTTGACTTGTGACATCAGAAGACTGACAAGCAAAAGTCTGACTCAGGGATCCAGATAGGAAAGGGCGTGACTTTCAGCCTGGTTCACTCTTTGAGAGCCTCGGCTGGACAAGGCTCAAAAAGACCTAGGATTTCAATTTATCTAGGAAGGTATTTAGCAAATTATTTTTAACCATTTGGATTTGGTACAGATCATGGAAAGAATCTGCAGTCTCTGCATAAGTGAAAACTGGGAATGGAAGAACTCAGTGGAGCTGAGCAGGAGAGAACAGGCTTCCCTTCACCTTCCCAGGGAGGGTGGGGCACTTGGTGACTGTCTCCAAGGCCTGGACCGTGCCTCTCCCCATCTTCACCCCGTTCTCCCAGAGCATCCTCTTGGACTTTTGCTTACTTGGCACCTTGGAAATCACTGAGATTCCAGGGTTTTCCACAGCCACTCAGAGTTAGGCACTGCAGACAGATAAGTGTTTGGGCTCCGAGTTTCACATCAGTCAATTAGTCTCTTTGCCTGCAAAGAGGTGGCACTCAAGGCAAGGAACTGTGTCATGGAGAAAATTGAGCCCTGAGAGGAGGAACTCTAGACAACCCTACCTCTTCTCTCAAGCCCTGTAAACTGTTCCTTTGAATTCCTATAGGACCAAGATGGACTTGGAGGGGGATGGGGGTAGGGGAATGATTCCCAAACACCCAGGGGTTGTGTACAAAATGTTGCATATATGTGTACTGGGAGAGGCTCAGTGTCATTAAATTCTCAAAAGATACCATCTTTGGTCTAAAATAGGTTTGGAACTACTGCCCTAAATGGACTTAATATATTTTTATGTGTTTGCAAACTGCAGATTTGCCCCTCTGGCACTCAAAGCGCTGTGTGGGTGGGTTAAGAATGGAAATGCTGAAGCAATGTGCAGCTGCCCAATCTTGTTGAGTTTTTGCATTATGTCTTTCCCATCTCTTACTGAGTTTGCTCTTTTACACAAACAATTAAGCCAGGCCCATTGGTAACCAAGTCCTGACTTGTCAGCTAAGTGCTTGGTTAAAGAGGGTAATAGGAAATTCTATAAATAAGATGCCTTCATAGATTTGGCTTTAAGAATCAAAAAAAGCCACATCACCAACTATCCTACCTATTTGTCTGCCGAGTTCTTCCTTCAGTCACAAAACATTCTCCAGCCATTCCCATCCTCTTAGAGAAAGAGTGATGATACATTTGACCTTGTCACTTGACAGGTGAAGTATGAAAGTTGTATTTCTGCATCTGGGAGCATTAACATACCTCTCCTTGTCCAACGCCATTCTCAGTAACCTGACCGGATTTCTTATGGACCTTCAGAAAGAGTGCATTTGTGTTAGTCCATGTGCTATAATGACTCAGTAAAGAGCTTCTGCCTCACTCCTACAATAAAATTCAGTTAACTGTAAGATCTGGAAAACCCTGGCAAGTGAAAAAGGGGCTCTTGTGTGAGTGTGTCTTTTTTTCTTAGTAGTGTAGTTCTCTTCATCTTCAGCAGGAGTATGGCAACTTCTGTTTATTGAGTGTTCGTCACATGCCAGGCTCTCTGCAGAGTTCTCTATGAAATTTGTCTCATTTAATTATTATCCTGGAGTAAATGTCAGTATTCCCATTTTATAGGAGAACAAGTTGAGGTTCAGAGAAATGTAGTAAGTGATCAGGTATAAAAACAAGTATAGGATGCCAAACGAGTGTAGAGGGACTAAGGGGCCACCAGCCAATATGGAACAGAGGCCATCCCTAAAATCAAGCCATGAGGGTAAATGGAATTTAGACTGGGGAGAGAATTCAGAATGGAGAGTTGAGTCCCAGAGTCTGAGGAAGCATAGGCATTTATTCCCCTCTCCCTACGTTACTCTTACTTGGTCTTTGTCCTTTAGGATATAGATAATCTTCTCGACAGGAATTCTTCTTAAGTCATCAGCACAGGGTTAGTTTTCAGTGCTTTTTAGGTTAGGACTGTACACACTTGCCTCCTACTCTGAACTGGTTTTTCCCCATCAAAGTCCCTACAGCTTCCCATTGATGATCACAGGACCCAGTGAGCCCTGCCTTCAGTATCTGGCCCCTCCAGCCCACCCCCCATCCTTTCTGACACACAAATCTGAGCATGTTGCTCAAGAACTCCCAAAGCCTCAGTGTTGTTTTGGGATAAGATCAGCACCTCAGAGTGGCACTCAGAGACAGCTCTTTCAGCTGCTCCTGCCTACCTCTCAAGCTTATCTGCCCTAACCACCCGGACTTTTCACACTTCCTGCCTATTCCTTTGCATTTGTTCTCTCAGCCTGGCAGAAACCTCATCCTTCAAGGCTTCATTCTTTCGGAGACTCATGGATCTCTTCTCATGCTTGCCATGCTGAATCATAATTATTTGTTAGCTCCTTGAGAACAAGAACTATGTCTTACTCATCTTTTATCCTCAGTACCTAGCGTAATACCTGACATTTATATGACACTCACTGAGAATATTTTTGAATGAATGAATGGATGTTGAACTCTTTGATGGGCAGATGAAGATAAAAGATCAGGCAGGAACATAATAAATACATCTCCTTCTGTCTACAGTAACTTCACAGTGTAGCACAATTGTCTCATTTATACTCAATGGAAAATATATATAACTTTGGTCAAATGGTATTGCCAGTGTGAGAAATGCAGGTGATCCCCTAGTATCTCACATATTCTAACACGAACCCTTCCCTTTTTTGAGATAAAGAACTCAGAAAAATACTTCATGAACTGCCTTTTTAGATAACAACTTTAGGATTAAACTCCACAAGATTACTTACTGTATCAGTCAAACTCTTTTAGTTGGAAGTTAGACACTAACTCAAAGAGTTAAGCAAACATAGGGATTTATTTGTTTAACTTAGAAGTCATAGATAGTTTTAGCTTTAGGCATCACTAGATCTAAGTGTTCAAAGAAAATGTCAATAGTGACTTTTCTGTCACTTTCTCTTACCTGGCTTTTCTCTACACTGTTTCATTCTTATGTAGTCTCTGGCCTCGTGATAGCAACATGGCACTAGTAACTCTAGGCTTACATCCCAGATTTAGCAACTCCCATGGAAAGAGCACCTTGTTCCCCAAGGTGTTAACTAATGTCCTGCTTTAGTGGTTACTAGTGACCCAATCATGGTGAGGGCAGGAGGGTAATTCTAATTGTTCAGATTTGGGATGTATACCCACCTCCAGGACAATAAGTGAACAGACCATCTAAATCACATGTTCTGTAAGTCAGAGGTAAATAGCTGAAAAAAGAGAAAACTGGTGTGGTTGTCATAAGGATAATGATACTGTAGGCTGAGCAAACTGTGACAGATTTCCACTATGGTAACTTTTCCTTTTAAAAAATATATTTTATTGATTATGCTATTACAGTTGTTCCATTCTTTTCTCCCCTTTATTCCCCTCCACCCTGCACTCCCCTTCCCACCAGCGTTCCCCCTCCTTCACTCATGTCCATGGGATATGCATATAAGTTCTTTGGTTTCTACATTTCCCATACAATTCTTAACCTCCCTCTGTCTATTTTGTACCTTCCACTTATGCTTCTTATTCCCTGTACCTTTGCCCCATTCACCCCCCTCCACCTCCCTGCTGATAACCCTCCATATGATCTCCATTTCTGTGATTCTGTTCCCATTCTAATTGTTTGCTTTGTTTGTTTTTTTTAGGTTCAGTTGTTGATAGTTATACATTTGTTGTCATTTTATTGTTCATATTTTTGATCATCTCCTTTTTTCTTAGATAAATCCCTTTAACATTTCATATATTAAAGGCTTGGTGATGATGAACTCCTTTAACTTGGCCTATCTGGGAAGCACTTTATCTTCCCTTCCATTCTAAATGATAGCTTTGCTGGATAAGTAGTCTCAGATGTAGGTCCTTGCCCTTCATGACTTTGAGTACTACTCTCCAGCCCCTTCTTGCCTGCAAGGTTTCTTTTGAGAAATCAGCTGATAGTCTTATGGGAACTCCTTTGTAGATAACTCTCTCCTTTTCTCTTGCTGCTTTTAAGATTTTCTCCTTCTCTTTAATCTTGGATAATGTAATTATGATGAGCCTTGGCATGTGCTTCCTCAGGTTCAACTTCTTTGTGACTCTCTGATCTTCCTGGACTTCCTGGAAGTCTATTTCCTTTGCCAGATTGGGGCAGTTCTCCTTCATTATGTTTTCAAATAAGTTTTCAATTTCTTGTTCTTCCTAGTGTCCTCCTGTCACCCCTATGATTTGGATGTTGGAATGCTTTAAGTTGTACCAGAGGTTCTTAAGCCTCTCCTTATTTTTTTCAAATTCGTGTTTCTTCATTCTGTCCTGGTTGAATGTTTATTTCTTCCTTTTGCTCCAAATCATCAATTTGAGTCCCAGTTTTCTTCCCTTCACTGTTGGCTCCTTGTATATTTTTCTTTATTTCACTTTGCATAGCCTTCACTTTTCCTCTACTTTGTAACCATACTCAACCATTTCTGTGAGCATCCTGATTACCAGTGTTTTGAACTCTGCATCTGTTAGGTTGGCTATCTTTTCATCCCTTAGTTCTGTTTTTGGAGTTTTGGTCTGTTCTTTCATTTGGGCCATATTTCTTTGTCTGAGCGTACCTGTTACCTAGTATGGTGCAGAGCCTTAGGTATTCACCTGGATGAGGCAACCCAGGTCACTGTATGGTGGTGCTGTATGTAGGCGAGGGGTCAGAGAGGGAACAATGCTGCTTGCTCAACTTTCAGCTGGCTTTCAGTCTATTCCCCCACTACCCACAGACAAAGTGGGCCCTTTTGGTGCTGATTCTCGGGTGGGTTAGTTTGTGTATATTCTAGGATCCTGTGGGTCTCTCCAACGAACTCTACTGTGAAGTTGGGAGTTTCTCCCATTGCCTTAACCCTCGCAGGTTTTTACAGTCAGAGGTTTTGAGGCTTTATTTTCCTGTGCTGGAAGCCTGGGTGGCATGGTCTGTCTCACTCCCCAGTTGTTCCTCCCGGTTTATTTGCATGAAAATGTGGTACCCCCTAGTCCTCCAGATGCTGTCTGTCATGCCCCTGTCCTCCAGCCACCACTCCTTGCCGTGAGTCCTCTCTGCCCCAGTTGCCCATCTCCACCCCTCCTATCAGTCTGGATAAATGTTTCTTCTTTAACTCCTTGGTTGTTGGACTTCCATACAGTTCAATTTCCTGGCAGTTCTGGTTATTTTTGTTTTTAGATTCATTGTTGTCTTTTGGTTGTGCGAGGAGGCAAAGTGTATCTACCTATACCTCCATATTGGCTGGAAGTCCCTTTCCTTTGTTTTTGTTACCACTACTTCTCTCATTTCCTAGGGCCTGATGTTAGTAGACCCCCCAAAATTACTTGTCTTGTTCTTTTCCTGTAAATATCTGCCCCCAGGATTGTTGAAAATAGTCAGTTCACTGCTTTCTCTGATTTACTTCACACTGGACCTTTGTGATTACTCCAGCAGCTGCAAGTGTTTGTGTTAGAGCCTTGGAATGTCAAACGGAGTGATTTAAACACAAGAATTTTTCCTGATGATTTGCATTTCTTGGTAATATCAAGGAATACTTAAATTCCCATTGGTTTTTTCATTGGAATCCTGCCATGAATTCTCTGATACTATGGAGATTTAATGCAAATATGTCCTCACAAACATAACTTCCCTTTCCTTTCCTTTTGTAGTTAACCAGTGATTTCTGATACTCATTGACTATCTGATATTCAGCCCTCACTGCCACTTGTCCCTGTGGTCAAGCCATAAATAAAATGTCAATGTTTGCAGATCTTTCTTGTATGGAAAGTAATAAGAAAATGCTATAGCACTTTGGGCCTTGTTTTATTTTTTCCAATTGATGCTTTGGGTTTTTCCTGCCACTCTTCGTTATTCTTGTTTCCTGGCATGCTCTCTTACCTCAATTTGGCTGTCATCTAGTGGATATTTTTTTAACACCTACCATCTATCCAGGAAGGCAATGGTAATTTGTTGAGTACCTATTTTCTATTAAATATATCAAAAGGCCTTTTATGTAAATCATTTCATTTATTTCTCATATCATTCCTTTGTGGAATGAGTGCCATTATCTACTTAAAAGGTGTGCAAATTTAGGCTAAGAGAGGATAAAAAATTCACCAAATGTCTTAGAACTGATGGAAGACCTAGCATTAAGTTCTGTGTCTGCTGAACTTCAAAGTCCTAGAAAAGCATGAGATCCAATTTCTGACCTAAGGTTGAAGGGATAAGACTAACATATTTGAAACAATGAGAGTTAATTCAAAATAGGGTTGTTTCTTTCTTTTTCCTTATTAAACTTTGTTTTAATGAGTCTCAAAATTCTGTGAAAATTTTTCATCAAGTTGTTTCTGTTACAGAGTACTGATTTTAAAAACTAATAACTTAAAAACTGCCACACACACACACAAACAAATGGTCCACATAACATTCTCCTTTCCTTCTGAAAGCTTTACAATGCATTGTAATCACTAACCAGTCTTTTACTATTAAACTTAAATGACCAGTTGAGACAAACAGTTCTTTCTGAGACCCTTCTTCTATCACTGATTAAGACTGGGGTGGCAGCTATCGAGGATAATACTCATTTAGCCTCCTGAACTTTCTGGGCAGACTTGGTGACTTTGCCAGCTCCTTCTTTTCCACTGCTTTGATGACACCCACAGCCACTGGCTTATGTCATGAACAGCAAAGTGGCCCAGAGGAGGATAATCAGAGAAGCTCTCAACACACACAGGCTTGCCAGGAACCATACCAACAATTGCAGTGTCACCAGAATTGAGACACTTTGGGCCATCTTTTAGATTTTCCCCAGAACAACGATAATCAACCTTCTCCTTCAGTACAGCAAATTTGCAAGCAACATGAGCTGTGTGACAATCCAGTACAGGTGCATAGCTACTAGCACTGACTTGACCTGGATGGTTGAAGACAGTCACCTGAGCTGTGAAGCGAACTGCTTCCATTGGTGGGTCATTTTTGCTGTCACCGGTCACATTGCCACAGTGAACATCTTTGACAGATACATTCTTGACATTGAAGCCCACATTATACCCAGGAAGAACTTCACTCAAAGCTTCATGGTGCATTTCAACAGACTTGAGTTCTGTTGTAACACTGACTAGAGCAAAGGTGACCACCATGCAGGGTTTGAGAACACCAGTCAACCCACAGGCACAGTACCAATACCACCAATTTTGTAGACATCCTAGAGGGGCAGATGCAGGGGCTTGTCAGTTGGATAAGTTGGTGGTAGGATGCAGTCCGGAGCTTCAAGCAGTGTGGTTCCACTGGCATTACCATCTTTATAGGTGACTTTCCATCCCTTGAACCAAGGCATGTTTGTGCTTGGCTCCAGCATGTTGTCGCCATTCCAACCAGAAACTGGCACAAATGCTACTATGTCAGGATTGTAGCCAATTTTCTTGATGTAGGAGATGACTTCTTTAAAAATTTCCTTGTTTCTCTTCTGGACATAGGGCAGCCCAGTGTAATCCCTTTAGTTAATACCAACAATCAGTTGTTTCACACCCAGTGTATAAGCCAGAAAGGGTTTGCTCACAGGTCTTCCCATTCTTGGAGATACCTGCTTCAAATTCACCAACACCAGCAGCAGCAATCAGGACAGCAGTCAGCCTGAGATGTGCCTGTACTTGTATTTTTTATAAAGTTTCTGTGTCCTGGGGTGTCAATGATGGTCACATAATACTTGCTTGTCTCAGATTTTCACAGGGTGGTATCAGTGGTGATATCACACTCACATTTAGCTTATCCAAGACCCAGGCATAATGGAAGGAACCCTTCCCCATCTCAGCAGCCTCCTTGTCAAATTTTTCGCCAATTCTTTTGTCGATCTCACCACACTTGTAGATCAGATGGCCAGTAGTGGTAGATTTGCCTGAATCTACATGTCTAGTGACAATTATGTTAATATGAGTCTTTTCCTTTCCCATTCTTACTTTGATTTAGTGGTGACTTTTATACCTGTATTTTGGCAGCAAACCCGTTGCAAAAAAGCAAGGTAGGGTCATTTCTAAGTGCTGTGCGAGAAGTATAGTTTATGGTGCTATTCAAGTTCAGAAAACAATGAATTCTGCCCTGGCCAGGTGGCTAAGTTGGTTGGAGCATTGTCCCATACACCAAAAGGTTGCAGATTCAATTCTCAGTCAGGGCACATACCTAGATTGCAGGTTTGATCCTTAGTTGGGGCGCATACAGGAGGCAATCGATCAATGTCTCTGTTTCTGTCTCTGTCTCTCTCCATCCCCCCTTCCCCGCTCCTCCCCTCTCCCTGCATCTTTCTATAAAATCAATTTTTAAAAATGATGCAGACACTGGCCCGCAGTGTCCACGTCATTATAAATGAAATGAGACATTCACACGGACTACCGAGTCTGGTGGAGGAAAAGGGACAGCATGGCTTTTCTCTCAAGGGGAGCAAAAGCCGCGGCCTCTGCTATGACAGGCCTTTATTTCTATCTCTCCACACATTACATGACGGTCCTCATTTACTATGCACACTATGCACAGGTTAGCTTTAGGTGGTTACCTTTTACAGAGAACAAAGGAGTCAATGTCGCTAATCACATCACTGAAGAGGGATATTTGCAAATGAAAAGACGAAAGTGGTTGAACCAGTTACACTCCTCCTTGGAAGGTTTAGCATGGATTTTAGGAAGTTACTTGGCAGTAAATGTCCTCAATAGAGAGTGAGGGAGTTTTTAGCCAAAAGCAAGACTCGTAGCAGCCTAGGCACATTGCAGGCCTGGTTCCCCACTGGAGAACCTATCCATGGGTGTGGGTCCTGTGGGCCCATGCCACGCAGAATGGTCTCCTACATAAAAAAATCCTCAAGTGAAGATTTTTTTAAAGAATTTTTTAAAAGAAAAGAAAACTGATTTCTGCCTCCAAATCCCACTCTACTTCTATCTGAACCTGACTGGAAATTTATATAAATATTAAAAGAAGAGTTTGTTTTAAATGTAACCCTAACCCAGTTTCGCTTTATGCTAATGTACTATTTTGTTTACTGTGTGCTGTGAATTTAGACATTTGTGTCTCCTCACCCATTTGTTGAACCCAGAAACATTGGTGAGCCCTAAATATATTTACATACATTCACCCTCATGCCCACTGTCTTTTAGGTCCCACATACTCCTTGATAAGCACAGGTCACAGTTACGAGCTCTTCATGTTACATATGATCTGACAGGGTAGTGCCAAGGGAAACTTTTTATCTGTACCCTAGATATCAGCCACTTGGTTGAATTCAGTGCAATTCAATTCAGTTAAGGCTTACTGAGTGCCCAGTAAGTGACTACCAGTGTACAAGGCTCTGTGGGGGATACAGAATATGATGAGATCTGTTCGGAAAAGTCCAGCCACTGTTAACATAATGAGAATGGTTTGCGTGACATCAGTGTAAGCTGGCAACCAAGGAGAGTGGACTGGAATGTGCGTGCATGAACAGTGATGACTTCACTGTACTAGTCAGTGGGGGTGGTAAACACCGTTGAGTGAGCTTGTATACTGTGTGGCCATCACATTCAAAATGACCAAGTACAGCAATGAATCTGCATCAAATTTTGTGTTGAGGTTGAACATTCCTATGCAGAAATTACTTGGATGATCCAGAAGGCTGCAGCTATGGGCAACTGGTGACTGGTAGCTTCATCACAACAACATGCCAGCTCATGCATCATGTCTCGTGCAGAGTTTTTTGGCAAAACATCAAATCACCCAGGTGACTCAGCCTCCCTACAACCCGGATTTGGCACCCTGTGACTTCTGGCATTTCCCAAAACTAAAATCACCTTTAAAAGGGAAGAGATTTCAGACCATCAATGAGGTTCAGGAAAATATGATGGGGCAGCTGATGACAACTGGGAGAACTATGTGAGGTCCCAAGGTACCTAGTTTGAGTGAGACTGAAGCATCATTGTCCATGTACAGTGTTTCTTTATTTATTTTTAGAGATTTTTAAAATTTATTTTTAAAGGGGGGAAGGGAGGGAGAAAGAGAGAGAGAGAGAAACATCAATGTGTGGTTGCCTCTCACATGGCCCCCATTGGGGACCTGGCTCGCAACCCAGGCATGTGCCCTGACTGGGAATCGAACCTGCGATCCTTTGGTTCGCAGCCCGTGCTCAATCCACTGGGCTACACCAGCCAGGCCATGTACAGTGTTTCTTGTATCTCATATATTCATTCAGTGTCTGCTGCGTGCTTGGCCCCTTCTAAGCACTAGAGATACAGTGGTCATCAAGAGAAGGCAAGGTCTCTGTTTGCATGAAGCTTATTACATTTTTGTTCCATAAACAAGTGAAAAAAAGACATGTTCTGCTAGTGATGAGCACAATGATGAAAACAGAGCAGGATGTTGGGGTAGAACAAATTGGTGTTGGGCGTGGAAGATCAGAGAACAGAGGTCAGGACTTAGACAATTTAGACTGGCAGGTCGGTGAAGGTGACTTCTGAGCTGAGACCTGAATACAGAGAAGGAGTCAGACATGTGAGGATTGGGGGCAAGAGATGTAGTCAGAAGGAGCATCCTGTGCAAAAACCTAAGTTGGAAATAAGATTGTTTAGTTTAAGAAATGGGGGAAATGTAGCCAGCATGGTGAAAGCACAATGGGTTAGGGGGAGAGTTGTAGGAAATAAGGTTGGAGACACTGGGAGAGACTAACTGATATGGACTCTCGTAGCCATAAGAACAGCCTGTGCTGTGTTTCAAGCAGGATATTGACAGGGAGTGTGATTCACATTTTTTTTAAGTCTTGGCTGCTATGTGGGGAATGGATTGGGGTACAGAAAGGTAGAAACAAGAATGTTTAGAGTGAGTGGCTGAGCAAGGTAAGTTATATTGTTATAATTATTGACTCTATCACATACCTGGCCCACAAATTTGAATTTAAATTTTCTCTTAAAGTCAGTGATGTGTGTTAATAATAGCTCCCACTTATTGAACACTTACCAGTGCCAGGCATGTGGCTTTATATGCATTCCTCATCGAGCCCACACTCACACTCTCACACCCTCACACCGTATAAGCTGGGTTTATTATTGACATCAGCTTTTGCAGAGGAGAAAACTGAAGTGGAGAGAGCATAGGTACTGACCACTGGTTAGTGAGGAAAGGGAACAGAAACGGCATAATTCCAGGTGCCCAACTCCTAGAAGCGGAGACTTGTCAGAAAGCATAGGGAAGGCCACCGGAGTTTGGCCGTGACTTTGAGACACAAAGAAGAGCTGCTTCGGCTGACTAGTGAAGAGCCTG
Source organism: Phyllostomus hastatus (assembly GCF_019186645.2). Lineage (NCBI taxonomy): Eukaryota > Metazoa > Chordata > Mammalia > Chiroptera > Phyllostomidae > Phyllostomus > Phyllostomus hastatus. The sequence continues at coordinate 3,805,222 of NW_025333643.1, read as the reverse complement.
TGTGGGAAACACATATCAAAGGGCAGACTGCACCGTGCATAAACCACTGGGGTAAATGCTGTGGACAGGCTTTGATAAAACAGACACTGATGCTGTTACCCCCAGCAATTTACAGACCAGGCGGTATATACCTGTAGATATATACTTGTATGTATCTACATATATATATACCTGTATATATACCTGTAGATATATACCTGTGTAAGGTATATACCTTAGATATACCTGTAACATGGACTAAAAGCAGGAACTTCCTGAATGAGAATTTGTCAATACCCTTAACTTAGAATGTCAGAAAAAGCTCTGGTGTCATAATTGAATTCCTATACCTTCCCCTAGGTTAGTTTTAAGCTAAAATTGCCTTAGGAAATCTGTCTTGGCCTGTCCTGTCTGTAGCCTGTACCCCAGGTAAGCAGATCGTGGGTTTTTTTTCCCCCAGTTAACCTGTCTCTTTGTCTCTGTTACACACAGGCACACACACTTAAGTGCGTATGTATCCACACACGAACGTCCCAGGGCCTGGGCATTCTGTGGCATCTCAAGAGCCCTGGAGCAGTTTGTTGTGCCATGAATGTTCGCATTAGTAGGGCAAAGATGATTCCCAATTGTGATTTTGTTTGTCTGTTTGTTTGTTTGTTTTTTATTCTCGCCCGAGGGCATGCGTATTGATGTTAGAGAGCTAGACCTCACCGTCGTACACATCCTGACCAGGGATGAACCCTCAACTCAGCATGTGCCCTGACTGGAAATCCAACCTGCGACCTTTCAGTTTATGGGACGACGCTCCACTTAACTGATCCACACTGGCCAGGGTCCCCACGTGTGATTTTGTTTCCCTCAGATACTCAGGGTCTTTTCGCCGCCCTGAGACATCATCATGACTTTCTGAAGACTGGGTGTTTCCGAGTGCACAGAAACCACACTGCACACTTCCCTCAGCCCTCACCAGGGTCAGTTCCTGCTCCTTCGTACCCAGAAGTACTGGAAAAGCTGTTGGGGCCTAAATCTTCTCTCATGATCCATTGTGGGTTTCATCTTTGCTTTTCCTTTTTATTCTGCCTTGAGAGGACTGACTATGTTGTTTTTAGTTTTCTATCAGCATTCACTTTAGCAAGCCCGGAGGTGCTGGTGTTTATAGTTGGCCAGGCTGCTTATCAGTTCGTAGAAAATGGCTGCAGTTCTAGGAACTGCAGCCTTGATTTGTTAGCAGATACTCCATGCAGCAGCAGCAGCAGTAGCTGCCAGCTGATCTGAGTTTTATGTGGTGAGATTGTAGTTGGAGATTTTCTTTTCTTCTCAGATGAGAACTACTGTTTGCTGAAACTGAGATCATCAAAATCATTTCAATTAAGACTTTGTGTGAGAATATAATTACACCTCCCAAAGATATAAGCCTGACTTAGTGAGGTGAGAGCAAAACTAAATAGGGTCAATACGGAAGAAATATTACTGGTACCAGGTAAATTGAATGGAAACTCACTCACTTTCAATGATATTATACAAATTAAGTAAAATTCTATTCCCTTTTATTATTTTAGCTGAGTATTCTTGTCCAAAATGAAAATCAGATGTTTTTCTTCTTTTTCATTTTTTTCCAAAGCAAATGGTTACAAACAGTTACTTAATATAATTTACTGGAGCTCTTTTCTAAAAGAACATTTACATTACTTTGTTTTACGCATACAGTAACTTTTGATCAAAACATGACTCCACTCCCTTGTTTAATGTTGAGCATCTGGATTAAAGGCTTCTTTTAATCTTAAACACAGATTATGGCTCTCTTTCCCTTTAAGCAAACCGCCATAAAACTTTGGCCTCTTTCCAGTTTTCCTCATTAAGGTTCTCTTTATTATAGTGTTTTCTGATGGCAGTCATTAAATGATTGTTATGCACAATGGGCACTTGATTATAATTATTTAACTGGCAATCACTTATTGCAGCAATTTGGTGGTGTAATTAAAAGGGAGCATGTTTGTACCTGCCAGCATGTGTGAGATGTTCAGCTCTGGTTTAGGGCAAGAAGCAGAACCTAAACATATGGACAGGAAGAATTGGCACTTCTATGAATGAAGTTTTTCTTTTATTCTTCTCCAATCTGGTTCATGTCCTCTTTTGTTCCATAAGATTATGAACAATGGTGATAAAATAAGATCTGGTTAAGAATTTTGGGGTCGGGGGAGGAGTGGGGAAAAATACGGATAAGTGTAATTGGACAACAATAAAATAATTTAAATTAGAAAAAAAAAGAATTTTGTGCTACAAACTCTTGACTGTAGATACCTTCAGTAACTAATGCTAACTTTCTCTATGTGCTAAGAAATGTGAAATAGGTAGAACTATATTTACATAATTATGCTTATTTTAACACAACCATAGGAGTGTTTTTGCCATTCTGATTTATCAATTTCAGCATTTCTTTCTTGACATATAAATTGATATGAGATGCCACTAACAAAAAGTTTCTATAAAAGATATGTGACATTAACACGCACTTGGAAAGCCAGTAATCACTAAAGAAATTAGTAACAATGTGATTCCCAGGTGAAGATGAGCTCCCACAGTATTCCCAGCTCTTTCAGTTGTGACAAAGACCTGATTCTTACCAACCTTAGTAAAGAGGGAATGTCTTGGTTATGTAGCTGGGATGTTACTGGAACTGCTTATAGGATAAGGAAGAGCTGCAGGAACCAGGGATCAGGGTTAGGACCTGGGATTCAGCCCCTCCAAGATTCACTCTGTCTCTCAGCTGAATCTACCCATACTTGGCTTCATTCTGAGAGATTATAGTCATCTCTGTGGCAGGAAATGAGGCAGTTAGTAGCTCTGGATTCCTACCTTCCCAGCTGAGCAGTGCCAGTGAAAAGCAACAGGTGTCTTCTATCTTTCATAGGTCATCCTCGGGGAAGGACTCTGATTGGCCCTACTTGAGTCATACATCCACCCCCTGGACTAATTACTATTGCCAAGAAAAATGGCACTGTATTATTGGTTAAGCCTGGATCACATGTTATCCCTGAAGGTAGGTAGAGAAGATGGAATCCTATGATTGACAGACCTGTCAGAGACGTTGATATGTCCCCATAGGTGGTGCCCCAATGACTGAGAAAATGCAGTGATTATTTTAGAAAATGAGTATGAAAATCTGAAAATTCAAATTTAAAAAAATGTTTATTGTGTGTTTTCTCAAAGTGGACCTCTATCTTTGTTTTAGAAATATTCCACCTTTGTAAGTAAGATTGAATTATAAAGGTGACCGCAATGTAAAATGATCGTCAAACCTCACCTGTAGTCATTCCTGATTTCAAAAGACCCCTTACTAGTCTGATCTAAGGACGGGGTCCTGAAGAGATGGGACAGCCACAGATTACAGATGCCTGCTATGGCAGCACAGCTGCCACTGCTGCATTATCACCAGGGACTCAGGATCCAGGGTTCAGAGAGCACAGTCTTCAACTACTGCCTCAGAGTATGATCCAGTCACCATGGTTCTGGCTAATAAAATTCTCCATTTCTCTCTTGATTTAGTTCCATATTTGAATCTATGAGTACAAAGGCAAAACAACCTACAAAATAGCAGACTTAAGTAGCAAAAAGCCTTAAAAGTAAAGGAAAACATTAATTGAAATATTGAAAATTTAAAAGAAAAGTTCACCCCAGTCAATGTGGCTCAGTTGTTTGGAACATTGCCTGTAAGCAACAGATTGCAGTTCAATTCCTGGTCTGGGTACACACCTACCTAGGCTGCAGGTCTTGTTCCCAGTCCAGGTGCTTATGGGAGGCAACCAGTTGATGCTTCTCTCTCACATCAGTGTTTCTCTCTCTCCCTTCTTCTCCTTTCTTCTCTCTCTTAGAAAAAATCAGTGAAAAAAAGTCCTCCGGCAAGGATTAAAAATATAAAAGAAAAGAAAACCTCCCCTACTACTGCCCCAACACACACACACACACACACACACACACACACACACACACACACAATGATCTAATCAGTCTTACTTATGAGGAAAGTATGAATCATCCTATTTATTAAATAAAGAAGTCGATTGAAATGCACAAGCTCAAACTTGAATAAAAGTAAAGTGATTCTCAATTTCCTATTTCTCTTACTAATCAGTGCACATTTATTTTGTGTTATGTATTTATTTGTACAACTGAGATATTTAAGATCAGGTTAACTTAAATGACTAATTGAATACTACCTGAACTCAGGGGCAGGGAATCAGCTTCTTCAAATCAAACATGTGCGTATATATTTATACATACACACTTTTTCAGTTTGTGGATATTGGACACTGCTAGAGGAGTTTCTTGGGAATCTAATCTTCTCAATGGCAAGCTCCTGCTTTGCCTTTGCCAGTAGTTTAGTTCATATGGACTCGATGCCAATTTTCTTTTCACATATGTGAAATAACTGTTTGGCACATAGCAAACAAAACAGTGACACCATAGAGAAGACTGGTGCTTTTTAAGAAGTGAAATAGGCAGATTCAGAACTAATTTTTTTCTTTAGGTGAACCAAGTTTAAATTAAATTAAATGTTGTAAGAGATTACAGTATTTGTGTGACTCTCAAGAAGTCAAAGTCTGTGGCAATAAAGTATTTTCATTTTATAGAGTTTTTCTTGGAAAGGGTGCACACCATATGATAGCAGAATGCTTAAAACCCAGAGCTTGGTGCCAGCACAAAATCCAAACATCATAAAGTTACTTCCAAAGCCCAGATATTCATTGGTCCCCTCTCTTGCAATAGAGATCTGTCAATTAGTCCAAGTCCACCAGCTCAGAATCACCTTCCCAGCTTTGGGTTTTGAGTATGATGCACCAAGTAAAGCATGTTGTCCAGGAAGGAAGGAAAAGCTATTTAACAATTGTCAGATGAGTCAAAAACCACAGACAGCAACATTGTCCCAGTGGAGAATTTTTTTCTAAGGGCAAAAAGTTTTTCTTTAGCCAAACAAAGTCAAGGGGGGCCAAGTAGTAGCCTAGTGGCCATTGCTGTGTGCGTTCCTGGTCCCTTAGTCAGTTTTTTTAAAACCCAGTGAACTTCCCTCTAACAAATAGGCTACCTCTTAACCCTGTCCCCTTAGGGCTGCATACCATTACCAGATTAGAAAATTCTAAACTGAAGAGGCCATTTATTCAGGCTTTCCATGCTTCCACAGTGCCCTGGCAGCAGTGAAAAGCCTTGTAATCCTTGTTTATCTGCTTCCCCAGTTTCACCCAAAGGGTACTGGGGAGGCCTTTGCCTCCTCTCTAGGCTGCTTCTGTGCACAGAGACTTAAAAGCTTTGCTCACCAGGCCTTAAAATTCAGGCTCCTCAGTGAATTTCCATCACAGGGTCACTGCCAAGTCACACAGATCTGCCAAGGACAGCTTCCTAGGAGAGCACAGAGTCCCTAGCCGCTGGGTGACAGCTCGACAACTAGCCCCCAGCGCTGGCTGGCTGGGCATCTCTTCTCTCCTGCTCCCAGCTTTAGACTTCACCACCACCTGCTAATGCATCTAGAGAGAACAAGAGGTCTTGGTCAAAACAGATTATTAGAGCTGTTATGCCAGAAGGGTAAACAAGTCATAAATTACTCTTAATTCTTCTTGGCTGTGGATGCTATTAGTCTTTAGTTATGGAAAAATAGATTCCCTTTAATCTTGTTTTATTCATGTAATAGTTGGTCTCCTTTATGACTGTAAAGCTCACTTTTCTTCAAGAAGCATTTCCTAAGTATGTGCCCTATGCAAAGTACTGTGTAAAATGCTACTCTTGAGAACAGATAGGGAGTCAGTGTTTACTGGTACCGGGCTTCAGTTTGGGGATGAAAAAGTTCTGGAGGTCAGTGGTGGCCATGGCTGCACAACACTTTAATGTACTTGATGCTACTGGACCAGACACTTACAGATGATTACAATGACGGATTTTGTTATGTATATTTTACCACAGTAAAAAAATTTGGCTTCTTACACTCTTTTTAAGTCAAGATTAATTATTTATTTGTTATAAGTTATATGTTTCCTGTATAGCAGAATGTAAGTGTATGGGACTAACCACAAAAACCTAGAATTCTACATTTCTTATATTTTACATAGCAGGTACTAAGGTCATTATTTCACTGATTTCTCCTATTATCAGAATACTCTATGAAGTCTTATTTAAGTTGATGAATGATTACCCTCTGTAGCAGAAGTGAAAACAGAATCTCAACTAATGAATGCATAGTGAATTCCTGGTTAGGCCTTAGATTTAAGGTCTATACTGCAGTGCCCCAAAATGGTGAGAGCTTTGTTGAGCGTGGAGAGCAGAGATTCAGATCTTGTCTTGAGCTTTGGTAAAGGGCAGAAAGTTCTGGCCTTTGACCAGCAGTGTGACTGTATGCCAATCACGTCATCTCTGTGAGCTGCAGTGTCTTTATCTGTAAAATGAGAGTGAAGACTCCTGCCTCTGAGGGGTTCTCAGGACCAAGAGTACAAACAGTTGGAGAACACTCAGTGCTGTTCCAGGGACAGTGTAGGTGAATCTGTGCCACCTCCCTTGTCCCGAGGCCGCTGTGACAGTCAGAGGATTGTAATGCAGTGGTGTCTGAGACAGGCTCTCCCTTCATCCTAAATGTGTGAGCCGCCTCCTGAAAATCCTCTTCTCCCTCTCCTGATACCAGGGCCCCTCTCCTGTCACTCTCTAGGCTCTCTTCTCCTGCTCTGCCTGCCTTTGAACCACGGAGTTCGTGATAGAAATGCATTGATGTTGTGTGAGGGGGGATGGCCCGCCCCAGAGCCCCTGGCCCAGCGCCAGCAGCAGCTGTGGAAACACAGTGGTGCTTAGTGTCTGATGGAATTTGGGGTCCCAGTTTGTCCAAGGCTCCAGGACTTCACCTCGCTCCTCAGACCCACCACCTTTTTTGGAGTTAGCATCTCTTCCCCTTGGTTTCCTTTGACCTCCCATGCCTTAATCTAAAGCCAGCAGACCTGTGTCTTTCCGGTGGGTAGCTTGGCCCCAGCGGGCCTTCTTCCCCCAGGTCAGAGACGCTGTCCGGCACCTGTCACTCCTCCTTCCTGGTGAATCCATGCTGTTCCTCCTGGCCCCAGGGGACAAGTGGGCCCTGCATCAGGCCTCCCCAGTTTGCTGAAAGATAAGAGAACTTTGATTGGTGGTATATTTTATCAGCCTCCTCAAGTTAGTAACATCCCTTTCATGTCTCGTAAACATCTCAGTGATAAATTGCGTGCCACCCCCTCCATACCGGCACCATGAGTTGCAGGGTACAGCTAGTCCCAGGCTAGTAACCCAGTGGTGCTCATCCTTTTATTATTTTTTAACCTTTTAATTAAGGGTTATATAATTTATATACAATTAAGTGCACAGATCTTAAGTGTACATCTCAATGATTTTTTATTACCTATGCACCTGTGTAAAGATCACCCAGATCAAAATTTAGAACATTTTTTTAAAGCCTCCCTTGACCCTTCTTCCACCCAGTATCCCCAAAGACAGATAACCACGATTCTGACCTTTATTACCCTAGAGTAGTTTGGGTTCTCAACTTTTGTTTTTACTTATACTCACCCCAAAGTTCCCCTCTCCTACTTAATAAAATTTAAGAGTTCAAAATTAATTATTTCCATTGTGACCAAAAAACCCAGAGTAATGGTAATTTTAGAAATGCTTTTCCTACCCTTCCCTCCCATACACATTCTAATAAACTCTCTGTCCCCCTGTCTCTTGCCCCAAACAGGTGGTGGGGTGGGAGGGTGACATCCCCATCCTTTCTGGGCAATCATGCCCAATCCTAAAATCTGGAAGAGAAGAGAAACACACTCCCCAGGACCTTAGTGCTACTTTCCCAGTGCCCAAACCTCACATTGGAGTGTTTTCTAATCTGAACAAGTGTGTGGTTCTTAGAATCTTCAGATAGCCACTGAGCTGCCAGTGTGCACAGATTCTTGCTTGCCGTTTCCTGTCAAAGTAGGATTTTTCCTTCCCCTGATTGTGATTGGAGTTATCTTGGGAATGGGGATCACATTTAAAGAGGAGTATTACCATTGCATTCCCCTTTCAACATGTTAATGTTGACCATCTTGTTGCTCACGAGCAACATTATGGGAAGATTATTTTACAGGAGATACACAGAAGCCCTCATTTTGGCATGTACTGACATACTCAAATCCTTGTATTTAAAAGTGGGGCTTAGTGTGTTTATCCTACAGTAAAAATATCTACAAGAAGCTATTATTATATTGACATTAGAGCCAAACAGGAAATCAAAGGATTCACAGATGTTATCTCCTTTAATGCAATGAGTTTTCTACAAACGGACCTTGCAGCCAATCAGGAAGATGCTATAAAAGGAGTTAAAGAACATGTTATTGACACAGTGTTTATTCCTTGGGCTTTACCAGCCACGTTGTGTTCTCAGAGTTCTGAGGGCCAGAGAGAAAGGGAGACTTAGAAAGAGAGAGATGAACTCAGCAGGAAAGAATTTAGATAGAGTTCATCATTACCACAAAAATATAATGTATTTTGATGTTAGGTAGAATTTGGTATAATTCAACAATTATGTATAAGCATTTATTATATGTACAGTATGGCACAACACACATTTGGGACCTGAAGGGAAGGTGATATACCAAAAACATTAAGTCCTCAAAACTGGCTTTTTCAGCATTTTTATCCATGATATGGATTAGGACAAAACTAGCACATCTAGCAAATCCATGGATGATGCTAAGCTGGAAAAGAACTAAAATCGGGATCTAAAGAGATCATGACAGGCATAGACTGAGCCTAAAATGTTGAAATACAACAGGCACAAATCTAAGTCCTTAGATCTTTTTTTTTTAAGTTTCCACGAGTACAGGATGGGAGAGATGTAATAAATAGCACCTGTGAGAAAGGTTTTCAATGCTCGCAAGTAATATGAATGAAGCAGTGTGTGGAGGGGCATACAAACATCCCTTATGGCACTGCTGAAGGTACATTTCTAGAAACTGAATGACCAGACCCACCCCTGGAGTATTTGACTTCAAATTACTACACTTAAAGATGCTAAAGGATGTTGACAACCAGGATCAGAAACCATGAAACAAAGAATATTCTCAAATAAAGAATGAGTAGTTATACCCGGGCTGGCGTGGCTCAGTGGACTGATGGCAGACCTGAGAACCAAAGGGTCGCCAGTTCAATTCCCAGTCAGGGCACCTGCCTGGGCTGCGGGCCAGGTCCCCAGTAGGGGACGAGCAAGAGGCAACCATAGATTGATGTTTCTCTCCCTCTCTTCCTCTCTTCCTTCTCCTCTCTCTAAAAATAAATAAATATTTTTTTAAAGAGAGAGAAAAAAGAATGTGTGGTTAGGTGAAAGAAGAGAAAGCCAGAGAGCTGCTCATGTCCTGTCCTCAAATACCTGTAGGGCTGGCCTGTGTGTGAGGCATGTGAAGGCCAACCTATGACTAGGGGGAGGTTACAGAGAAGGGTCTCTAGTTCAGTTTGACAAAAACCTTTTCCCACACTCAAAGGTGTTGATCCAGAATGGAATAGGTGACCTCATGACTGGGCACGGATGTGGAGGACTGCTATGTATGGAGGATGTAACTCATGCCACCCCTCATGCCAATTATAGGGCCCCAGAGATGCTGTGGATGGGATTTGTGCACCCTCAGTGTTTGGGACAGATGTTCTGTAAGGCCTTATCCAAACCTGATATTCTCTGGTTGCTTATGTATGCACATGGTCAGAGAATATAGTGTAGGATCTGGTGAGTTCTAGTAAGATTGCCATGGGCTGCGATGCCTGGGTAAGGAGGCAGGAATTGTCATGGACCTTGTAGTGTAGATAGAATTAAAGAGCACAAGAAGATTGAAGGCTTGAAGGCAGGCGTTCATGGGGGTGAGATGTGAGGTCAGGAAATAATGAGAGACATTTGGACAGATAAGGTGGGACAACAGAGTGGAAAATGTTGAGCAGGAAATGGAGATAATTACAGGTAATTATGCTCTGCTGTTGGATTTTATTGGGAGAGGAATAAGGTGCATGCATAATCCTAAGGAGGTTGTGGGGCACTGAAGTCCTTGGATACCCTTGTTTTCACATGGTTTTATATAAGGAGGCAGGATGACAAAGACCCTGCCCCTACAACCTAGGTAGCTCCCTGTTCTAATGGTTGATAAAGAGTGGGGATACCCAGACCAAATATCTCAATAGATATTTCTGCTACAAAAGAGCTGCAGACAATTCCACAAGACTGTGGGGGAAAGGCACCATGTTAGGAAATGAGGAACGAGGCTCATTTATTTATCTGCAGCCACATTTGAGATTTTGTGTTTGCACCAGTGCTAACTCTCTAAGCTCTCTGAATTCAAGTCATCATTCCTGGTGCCCATCAGTCTAACAGCCATGGATACCAAGTTTCTGTTCTGCCGTTGTTCATAAATGTGGCTCCAGAGGGCTCTTCCTTAGTTCTGCCCACAAGCACACTTTATCTGGTTTTATTTAATGATGCTGATTCACCCTCTGTTTTCTCTTAACTGAATGTCCAGTAGATGCAAAGTATATACACTGGTGTTAACTTGGGTTATTTGCACTGTAAGGACTTACACTATATTGTAATATACCTTTTGCAAGTGCACCACACTTTTATTTCCAGGCATTTTCCCACACAACAGCCCCAGTACCTACTATGTAAATAAACTTGGGCTTACTCCTTGTCTCTCAGAGGAGGAGGTTAATAATGCAGGAGAGGGTAAGTGATGCAGTGAGAATATCCCATTTCATGAGAGGCAAGGCCATTGGAAGGAGGATGTTATCACTCTTTAACTAAAGAAACATTCACAGAGAAAGGGTTTGGCATTGGCAAGGCCAAATTAAACAGGATACTGCATTCTCTCCAAGCATTTCCACCGCCACACCCCTCTCTTCACACTGACACTTGTGGGTCACTTCCTAATCCATGAATGGGTTCACTGACCTGTAAACAGGGGTGGGAGATGGAGATTTTATTTGCACAAACTCATAGAGGAAAGTCATTTTGCAGGTTTCCCAGAGATGAGAGTTTTCTCTTCCCCATTTCTAACTGCCTCCTCCCTTCCCCCACTATAAAACACTCTCAACCTCCCCACCCTAGCAAAAACTGTGACACAGACCTCCATATAGATGCCGGTCATGGCCACGTTTATCCTGGTCTTCTCTGAGAGCTGGTGAGGCTGGGGCTTCCTGCCCCCACTAGACCACTGCCTCAAAAAAGACATTTCAGGGCTAGCAAAGAGACTGTACTATGCAGAGGCCATTGAAAAAGCCAAAGACCATTCTGTGACTCATCGTTAAGCCCATCACTTTAGGGGGCCTCAGTTACTGTCTCTTTTGATCTTATACCCAGTTTGAGTAGAGAATCAGGAGAGCCTAATGGGCTAACTCTATAGCACACATCGACATTTCTTCTGAAGCTAGAGAGCTGTTATTAACATAAAGCCGTTATTGCTTAAATTCAAATAAAATAAACAAAAATCTGTAAGACTTTCATATTCTTTCTGATGCAGCCTTCATTGGGTATTTCTTGTGTTCATAATTATTTCAAGTTCTAAGTTTGTTATTCTGTCCCTGATTTCCCCTGATTTTCCATAGTCTTCACCCCATCCAAGTTGTCTGCTCCTGCTCTGTCTTAATGCAGATTGTACAGAACTCCAGGGAACCCTGGAGACACAAAGCAGATCAGTGGCTTAATTTTTATTTTAAATGTTGTCTGTGAGCCATCATCATGGGCAACTTTGGTAAATAAGGTTGATTTCTGTTCTCCAGAAGTCTCTGCCAATATTCTGGTCTGTTGTGTACATTCACTGCTATTATAGTAATAATTGTTTACAGGAGCCCAGATTATGATATTTTAATAATATGAAGCCCTTTGTTGACATAAATGCTTGATGCAAATTGGAATTAACTATTAAAACCACAGTTTTGGCTCTACTTACCAGTACACAAAAAGATTGGACCTGACACATCAGATAGACACAAGCCTTCCTTAGTGTTTCTTCTCATCTCACTTAAAGAGGCCTCATTTTCAGAGTGGTGAGACCGAGGCCTAGGACCACTCTTTGGTGAGTTTGTGGTCAAACTGAGATTGAACTCCAAGTCTCCTGACTCCTAATCCATACTTTTTTCCTCTTATCCCATGCTTAACCATTCTTTTATATACTTTTCTAGGAGCAAGGCTCTGGTCTCCAAGCAGAATTTCTAAAAACTTGATTCCAGTGTGGCCCAGTTATGGAGAATCCAAAAATGGCAGTTTTCCAAGCAGATCGTTGGGATTATAGTTTGGGGAATTTTGCAGCATGGACCCTGTGTGGTAAGGCTGCTGCAGGACAGGACTGACACCTGCTCTCTGTTACATCTGGCTTGCACCGTGTAGGTGCATTGCTTTTTCAGGTGATGTAAATTCCTACCTTCTCATCCCTCCAGTCCATCCACTACCCCTACTAGGATTAATCTTCCTTAAACACTGGTTTTTACAGGATCACACCTGTGACCTAATACCTTCCCCACTTTGCCCAGATCAAAGCTCCAAACTCCTCAGCTGTTCCTCCAAGGCCCCCAGCCAGACCAGTGTCCTCATTCCGAGTTCTCTTTGCTCTTGTAAGGGCATTTTCTCCTGTCTGTGGTTCATCCCTTCCTACCCTGCAGTGGCCAGGCCAGGCCTACTTGTTTGACTCTGTCACAGACTATGCCCCCTATATTCTGAATTCCTGAAATGTCGGCTGGTTCAATGAGAGTGTGTATGTCCGACTGTTCACATCCGATTGCATCACTGTCATGAATCTAGTCTCTGAAACTCAGCTGTAAGCTCCTAGAGACATTCTGAAGCTTTTTCAGTTCAAGTTCCCTTGGAGTCTCAGGAATTGTTTCAGAGAGCCCCTTAGGCCAACAGGAATACAGAGCAGTTCCATTTATTAAGTAGTTAGGACCAAGCAACTTAATACGTAATGTCAATCGAGTATCTATTTGAAAAAAATGAGCAGCACATAAATTGAAAGAAAATATCGCCTCTTTATTCTGAAATCATCACAGTATGCTTCTGTTGGGCTGTGCACAGCTTCCCAAACCTTGGAATCAGATGTGAACCTGCCACACTCCTTTCCTGTTCTGGGTTGATTTTCACATAAAACTTGCTTTTATAAAACAACTGCCACAAACCCAGTTTTGCAAAGATAGGAGATCATCGAAAGGAATGTAGCACAAACTAATGTTAAGCTATGAAAACTACCTTGATCTGATAGTTGGTGCACTGCCTAACAGTCTGTATATCATATTGTTTCCCTCAAAAATTTAAAATATCCCATGGAGCAAGTTCACTGCAGTGTCCTGAGGCACTGAGGCACACACTTCTAGAGCTCGAGTATAATGTCATAGTTTTCTTGCATGTTCCCAAAAGCTCACTGGGCAAGGTAGTCCTCATAGAATAGGTAGCCAATACATGCTTTATGAGGATTTTAATCCTTGACCTCCTGATAGAGGCCACAATCTAAACAGCAGGCCGAGTTCCCTGGCTTAGCAATGATTCAAGTTAAATTCATTTGAACATCTTTTAGGGATGCTGTAAAGGAAGTTCCTGTACTGAGTGGAGGTTGGCTTAGATGCCCTATAAATTCCCTTCCATGACAGTGGTGAGGATGAAATGTATCCAATCCCCATGCCAAAAATATAAAAAAATTTTTTTTCATGTTAGAGACATTTTCAGCATGTTAGAGAAGTCTAAAATGCTGAATTTGGTTTGGAGGAAAGGAATAGAGACATTGAACTGCTATTTCCTTAATAACTTAGAGTAATTGATAAACCATCTTCTTTTCAATTGCCACAAATATTGAACCATATGGTAGGGCACTGAGAAAACTGCCATACCAAAAAAGTTGAAATGCCACAAAAAATATATCTGATCCCTATGTAATACAACTGACAATTTAAAAAAAAATAAACCTAGAAATAAACACCACTGGGAAATGTAAAAATTCTTTTTGGATCACCCTGGCTGGTATGGCTCAGTGGATTGAGTGCCAGCCTGAGAACCAAAGGGTCACCGGTTCGATTCCCAGTCAGGACACATGGCTGGGTTACGGACCAGGTCCCTAGTAGGGGGCACATGAGAGGCAACCACACATTGATGGTTCTCTCCCTCTTTTTCTCCCTCCCTTCCCCTCTCTTTAAAAAGAAATAAACCTTTTTTTAAAAAGTCTTCTTGGATCAATGAAGAAATCAAAATCAAAATTATAGACTAGCTAGAAAATAATGTGAAAATTCTGCACAATTTTTTTTGATATCGCTAATACAGCGCTTAGGAAAATTCACCAGCCTGTGTTCTTCTGTGAATAACAAAAATGAATAAAGTAAAAGAAATACATCAAACTTACAAAGTTATAAAAAGAATAGGAAAGCTAACCAAGGATAGCAGAAGAAAAATCTGAGAAAAGTTACTATATAGTAAACATTTAATAGATATTAGCTGTTACCATCTGTAGTTGTCAAATAGATTGAGGAATTTCTATTTAAATGGTACAGAAAAATCTCCAGGAGATAGTGCTAAGTTTAAAAAGTAAGATTTGTCTCTAGCCATACCACCCTGAATATACCCAATATTGTCTAAAAAGCAATGTTCATTTTTGAGACAGTTGGGGAAATTTAAATATGGGCTCTGTAGTAGGTGATATTACTGAATTAATGTTAATTTTCATAGGTGCAATAATATTATTGTGGGTGTACAGAAGAATTTCCTTATTCTTAAGGGATGCATGCTAATAGATTCAGAGGGTGTGTCATTGATGTCTGCAGTATCCTTTTCAGTGGTTCATGAGGAAAAATGCATATTAAAAGAGAAATTTGGGAAAATATTAATAGTATATTTATATGAGTCATATAGAAGTGCTTATTCAAGTTTTCTCTAAGTTTGAAACTTTTCAAAAGAAAATTAACAAATGATACGACAAAAAAGGTACAGAACATTTATATGATGTTTTTCTAAATCATGTGTGTGTGTGTGTGTGTGTGTGTGTGTGTGTGTGTGTGTTTATATTCTGGGCCGTGCATTAACTGTCTGTAAAGTATATATGTACTCAGTGGTTGCTACTGGGGAGGGGAACTGGTTGGCTGGAAACAGGACAAGAGACTTAGCTTTTGAATCTCATACTATGTGCTTACATATTCTGTTTTAAAAACATGCTATTGGATTGTGTTTTTAAATTTTAAACCTTTTGTCCTCTGCTAGTCTTATTGTTGTGCCATCAGAGGATAAAAGAAATAAGAATGCCTCCGGAGGCCAGGAGGCAATATAGGAAGTGCCTTCTCTCAGAACAGATTTCTTCGATGGTTTCTTCCTCACACGGTCCCCACTCCACTGTTGATCTTCCTGCGGGTGAGCAGCCTGTGTGCTTCCTGCCCCGGCATCCCGCCCCACCCGCGTGGAGCAGCCCTTTGGCCTTGGCCCTGCAGGGATTTCATGAAGGCGTTTTTACAGCTGGTGGAAGGTGGTGGGCACATGGGATGGTCCTCAGAAGAAATAGGTGTGGGCTTCCTGTTTTCACTGTGACTCAGACATGTGGGAGAACACGTCTGTAGAATACTCTTAGTAAATAACGTGTTTACCCCGACACCAGTGCGGCTCCCAGCGGCACAGCTGGAACTCAGAGCTTGCCTCTGTGGTGAGAACCAGAACTGATAGTCTTGGATGTGGCTTGTGGTGCCAATGACTGCAGACCTGAAAAGGACTTACCTGAGGGATCCAAACCTCTCACTTTACAAAGAAAACACTCAGGCCAGGGGAGGTCTGCTGACGGCCAAATGGCACAGCTGGTCACCGTATGTCCCCTGAGCTGTCTCCCAGGCTTCTTTCCATGGTAGTTCAGGCTTTAGACTGTCATCAAAGTCTCGCCTTGTTTTCCATACTTTAAGACTTGATATAGATAGTGTCAGGTTGTACATATCCTCCCACAACCTGCTTTTTTTCCACTCAAGGATGTATTTTTGAAATTTATCTGTGTTGCTGCATGTAGCTCTATCCAGTTCAGCCATTTTCACCACAGCATGGTATTTTATTGCTTACATATTTAAAAATCCATCTATTCTTCTGCTAAAAGACATTGAGGTTGTCCTTCCAAGCTTTTGATACAAATAATGCCCCTCAAAACATCCCTGTGCTTGCTTCTTGTGCCCACAGTACACATCCTTGAGGGTTCTCAAGGACTTGAGCCTCTTCCCTTCTCACTGTCTCTGCCTCCTTCAGTGAGCAACACACCAAACAAATAGTTAGGGCTCTTTCTGTTTCAGAAATTCATGATTCGTAAAAGTAGGCATTTATCTGAGAGACAGTACATTGATTTACCTCAGGCTTTTTCATTTGGAGAGGAGTGTGTTAAAGTCACCTGAAAAAAGTATTTTCCTTCAAAATAAACTGAGGGCTTGACCTCAGACCCATTGAAGTTTGAAATTTCTTAGGGAAATTTCTATTTTCTCTCTTTCTCTCTCCCTCTCTCCCCCCTCCTCCTTCCTCCCTTCCTCTTTCTGTAAAAATCAATATTTTTTAAAATTAAAAGAGCTAGTAGGACTTTACCAGAGAATATGCACAATGACAATAGTAGATTCAAAGGCACAGTTTTTGCCTTCCTCCAGTAACTGAGGGTAGGGTGCGTGTAAGGATTATGCAGAGAGATGGAGCTTGAAAGGTAGGAAGGTAGGTGGGTTGGGGCGGAGCTAGGGAGCATTTTGAATGGACTTTATGCTAAAGATGTGAGGGAACCCAAGGTTATGTTGAGCAGAGGAGAAACATGGAAAGGACTGTTGCAAAAATGCCTTTGGCAGCAGGAAAGGCATGAACTGGAAGGGGAGAGCTGAGGCTGATCAGGAGACAGGAGGAGGCAGTAGCAATAGAAAAAAGGAGGGAAAGGATGATTTTGAAGGTAGCTACTCTGTCATTAGTGAGCAAAATAGATTGGTAGACAGAAGGCAGCTTTGGCTACTTAACTCTTTTTTTGTTTCTTCTCATTTTGTCAAACTGAGGTCAGACCACAGGTAAATAGCAGCAGTATTTCTATTAATACCTAGGGCTATGAAAACAAAGTGGAGTATATAATGTGGATATAATTGCATAAAGATCTAAGTAGGGACAAGAATTTGAGGCATATGAAAGAAATGAGTGTCAATTTAAAATGTTGGAGTCATCCTGTATGTCCTAACTTTCATGTGTTCATTTCTACACACGCTGAACCCAGGAAGTGAGAAAAGTTCTCTGCATTTGGAATCAGGGAGCCAGCATTTAGTGTTCCTGCTCTGCCTTTTACAATCTGTGAGGCTTTGTGTTAGCCACACGACCTTTCCAGACTTTGGTCCCTCCCATGTTAAAACAGGATTTGTCTGTTGCCCCAGGATTCCTTTCAGACCTAACATCGTCCAGACTCTGCTTCCAGCACGTTAGGCCTTTCCCCTGGGGCATGTCTATGTTGACACCATGCACCGTTTTCTTGGCCAAGAAGAAGAACTGCTTTCTGAGTTTCTGTAAACCACTTCTATAGGTTATATGATTTATTTCTAAATCTGACTCACTGATAATATATGTGCCTATATTGGGTTAGGATCAAGAAAGCTTCTAAAGGATTCATGAAGCAAGTGGTGGCATACTTCCCCTTACCTTTTAGCTAAAGAGTTAATACAGAGCTAATGAACCCTGAGGAGTGGTTGTGCTTTAATTGGCATTCAACTGTGGTACAGGGGCAGAAAGAACTTGGCAAGGCACACTCGGGTGTGTGCCTACTGCAGACTACTGCCCTGTCTTTGAAGAGTACATTTGTGTTACAGTCATGATAAGATATACTCTTTTTTTGGACCATAAGATGCACCTAGGTTTTAGAGGAAAAAAATAGGAAAAAAAATTTTGAAGCAAAAAATGTGGTAAAATATTTAATAACATAAATAACATAATACTTCACCAATGTAAATGTAAACAGAACTCAACAGCAGCATTAACAACCATTATTCTTCCCAAATTGGGGGGGGGGGGGTGCATTTTATAGTCCGAAAAATATGGGTGTGTTTCCAGGGTGCATTTCTTGTATACACTTGAATTCTAAAGTCAAGTATTCTATCTTTCCATCCAGTTTGTCTATTTTTTCCTCTTTTTAATATATTATTCATAACTATTTTGAAGTCCTTGTCTGCTGAATCAGATATCTGGGTCACCTCTGATCTACTTCTATTCACTGTTTTATCTCTCAATAATTGGTCACTTTTTATTGTTTTGTGGGGGAGAGAGGCATATTTAGCAATTTTCTACTGTGTGCCAAACACTGTAAATGGTATATGTACTCTGGATTTTGTTACAGTGTTATAAAGAGTGTTTCATTATCTTCTTTCAGTCAGCCAAATCACTAGGAGAGCACTTTGATTTTGTTAAGACCTGATTTAAGCTTGTTAGGGCAGATCTATTTTAGTGTACCCCTTACTCCTAGAGTATGGTTGATAATCTTATAGGTGGCCTTTCTGGGGTTCTGATAAATGTTTGATATATTCACTTATGTCTTCAACTCTTGCTTAGCCCAAAATTTAACATCTCTCTAGTACTGTTCAATATCTGGCATTTCCTATCAGCCTCAGCTCTCGGCTTCCCAACATGTACCTTCTCCTCCAGACTTCCAGGTGTCTCACCCTTCACTCTGAAGCCCAATAATTACCCAGGGTTCCAATTTTCTACAGATTTGTGAGTTTATTCCCTGAGGTTCACCCATCTCTGCAGCCCTACTCCCCAAATCCCAGCATCCTTAACAGCATTGAATTCTGATTTCTGCCTTGTCCCTCTACCAAGACCATTGTTCTGTGCTTGAGGTTTTGTATTGGTTGCTCTCTGAGCCTGAGAACAATTATTTTACATATTTTGTGAAGTTAGTATTATTGTTTATGACGAGTAAGTCTGATACAATCTACATCATCATGGTCAGAACTGGGAGTCAGCATTTTGCTATCTTGATTTCAGTTACATTTTTTGATACTTGTTTTAAAAAACTACTTTATGACTTATTTTGATTGTGAATTTGAGTTTACCTCATGGTAGTTTTATTATTCAGTAATGTTTCCCAACTATGGAATGTGGACCCTGGGTGCCTCTATTATTTAAATAGAAAGTGGTTGTTTTTAGAAGTATCTTTATTAATGTATGAATGTTTTCATTGGTCTATTCAGTTTTGGTGCTCACTGTTTTAAAAGATAGCTTCTTTGGCATTTGCTTGGCTTGAATTTTATAAAGTGATGAGAGTCCTTTTTGGTTTGACCCTAAGTTCCTGGTAAGCATGGTCTCAGTAACAGCACATCTTGGCCAAATTGATGTGCTGGGTAATTTCTGAAGTGGCAACCACCACAGTTTAATTCCTTTGGCCCCAAGTTTTATCCCCTGTGACAATTCAGCCACTTCAGGGAAAGGACGGCCGAGTAGGCTATATTAGTAATTCATACCACTGGGAAAACAAATTGTCAGATCCCATTTTATGGAGTTAGTTTAGTAATGAGTGGGAAGAAGTTTTTGTGGTTACGCTTTGGTGTCTGAGGCAGTGAACAGGACCATACTTGGTAGGAAAGTGTACATACTATGGAAGGGACAATAAAGATAAACATTATCATTGTTTTAATCTTCACCAAGGAGCTGGGCTCCTTCAGTGTTACATCTGTTTCCTCAAGAAGTTCTTAATGCAGCGTGACAGGTACCAGAGTAATAAAGCAGAGTCAAAAATCATGCAAATAGACTGACAGTATAGAGTAAGAATTAAAATAATGAAGGTAGGCTGGAGGGACACCAGGAATCAGTAACACTGGTTTCTTCCTCGGAGGGCTCTTGTGCGGCTGGTGGTTCAGGATGGCTGTGGGGGAAACTTCATTAGATACTCTTTTCCTTCTGAAACTTGAACCATGTGAATATATTAACTCCAAAAATGGCAATCAAGAATATTCATTTATTTTGATCCCTCTTGAAATATCCTAAAATAACAGTAAAAGGATATTTTAAAAAATCCTCAGAGATAATGAGGATAAGAGAGCAAACAAAACAACAATGAAACAATGGATTCTGGGAAGACGGTGCTGTGGACTGAACATTCTTGCCCACCCCCGAATTCTCATGTTGAAGCCGAATCAGCAGTGTGATGGTATCCAGAGGTGGGGCCTTTGGGAGCTGATCAGGTCGTGAGTGAGTGTGCTTATAAACGAGACCCCGGAGAGCTCCCTGGCCCTCTGCTGTGTAAGGGCACCAGAAGATGGCCATCTGTGGGCTAGAAAGCAGGCTGTCACCAGACACCAAATCTAATGGCACCTTAATCATGGAATTCCCAGTGTCCAGAAGTGTGTAAAATAAATTTTTACTGTTTATAATACCAAAAATGGTATTTTTGTTATAGCAGCCCAAATGGACTGAAACAAATGGATGATAAGAAAGTTAAATTCTAAGCCAGCCAGTAGATAAGTCCCATGTTTTCTACCTAAAGGCTTGGGAATTGGAGGTAGCAGATTACTCTGAAAGTGAGAGGTAAATATGAAGCTTAAAGTAGGAAAGTTCATGGAAAGTCTATTTTAAGCAATTAGATCCCCAGCTCCCTACTCTAGCTTTGCACAATGGGACAACTGCCTCCCCTATTTCAGTTAGGAAGCTGAAGGTTAACTTTCTGGTTAGAGTACACAGAGTTTCTGATTCAGGACACATCAGCCAGAGTTGAAAGTCAGCTGTATAGCACTGAAAACATGGGGTTAAAAGAATGTTTCCATATCAAATACAGAGAGATTAAACCTTCTCCCCACACTGGGCTCCCATAACAAATCGTCAAACTTAAATACCTTCCAGACAGGAGAATGGATGATCCTTCTCCAGAGATTCTGACTAATGCCAAAAATAAGATGTCATAGACTCCGTGACGTGGTAGCTCAGCCAGCTGACCCAAAGTCAAGTCCATGGTAGACTTCAAACAGCTCTGAGTACATCCTTAAATAGGAGCAGAAACCAAGTGTTATCAGGCATCTAACTTGAAAGACAGAGACTAAAGTAAATTTGAAGGAAACAGACTATGCCAAGAGATGAAAATTTTAGATAATCCAAAAAATTCATTATCATTTATGTTCTCAGCGAGATAAAAGAGATATTATGTAGAGAGCAGGCTGACCACCCCAGGGGTAGGGAGTGGGGGATGGAGAGATCGAGCAAACCAGAAAAAAAAGAGAGAACAAAACTCATGGACATGGACAACAGTGTGGTGATTGTGGAGGTGAGGGGGTAAGTGGAGGTAGAAGTAAGTATAGGGAGGATAAGTGGTAATAGAAAAAAT
This sequence comes from Phyllostomus hastatus, assembly GCF_019186645.2. Taxonomy (NCBI): domain Eukaryota; kingdom Metazoa; phylum Chordata; class Mammalia; order Chiroptera; family Phyllostomidae; genus Phyllostomus; species Phyllostomus hastatus. The sequence continues at coordinate 3,783,920 of NW_025333643.1, read as the reverse complement.
GTAATAAAAATAAATTTTAAAATATTAAAAATAGATAAATTATTTCTTTGCAAGAATATATAAAACAAGTGAGAAAAAGAAGTATGTATTAGAATTTCATAGGTTTAGAGCAGAACCATGTGATATATATACTAATCTACAATGCTTCTCTGAAAATAAGTCAAAACATTTTTATACTCAATCAGGAATTTTTAATAAATATTTTGAAATAAAAATATATTCATGAAACAAGAACAAAGGCTATAAAAAGAGATACTCAGGTAATTTTTAAAAAGCTCTCAGAAATTAATTTTTTTTAATTTAATAGAAGGATTAGACTATGAGGTTCAGAATATCTTCCAGAAACTAAAGCAAAAGGCCAAAGAAATGGAAAATAGGGAAGAAAAAATAAGCAAATTAGTGGAGGAGGCAAGGACTGCCAAGATCCAAATAATAGAGGTTACAAGAAGAAAAGCAGACCAGAAAAAAAAGTGGATAATAAAGACAATTTCTCAAAATTGAGAGACACAAGTTTCTAGATTTCCCAGAACAGTGAGTGATAATAGGATAATACCAAGGACCATCACAGTGAAATTTCAGAACAGTAGGATCAAAAAAGACCTACAGCTTAAAGAGAAGAAAAAATAGGTCATATACAAAGAATCAAAAGTCAGAATGTTTTTTGACTTCTCAGTAACTGTACTGGAAACCAGAAGTCAATGGTAGAATGTTTTCAAACCATAAAAGAATATTATTTCTAATCTACAAGTCTGTATTCAGCCAAACTCGTAATTGAGTTTGTAGGTAAAATAAAGATATTTTCAGGTATACAACAATCTCAAAAAAATTTACCTTCTATTCACCCTTTTTGAGAACCCACTGAAGGATGAACTCCAGAAGAGCGAAAGAGTAAACTGAGAAAAAGGACTACATTATAGGTAGTGGGTGATGGTGCACAGGAAGGAGTCAAAGAAATCCTTAATAATGGTGAGGGAGATCTTAGGATGACAGCTGTGCCTGAAGCACTGCGAGAAACTAGAACAGATCAAAGCAGATCAGAAGGCCCCAGCATGGATTTCATTAAGAAAACGAAATTGCTTTAATATGTGTTTAAGCATATATTTAGGACATTTAGACAGTTGGCAGAAAGGTTGGTATTAAATTATTCATAAGTACTTAGGAGCAAAATAAAACAAACAAAAAAGGGCAGTTGTCAACCTCAGGGAAAACAATGCTGTAGAAGAAAGAAAAAGCAACCTAGTATATTACAGTGCTCACCTAGACATAGCAATTAGATAGTCATAGTAATGCCAATACTGGATATTGATCCAATTAAACATGTAATGTAATTACATTGAAAGGACAGGAGGACAGGAAGGTTGGCATTTGTGATCATAGGGGTGAGTGGGTCCTTAGCAGTGAAAGAGAGCTAAATCTTCATTTACTAAAATAGGAGATAGATATATAATGCTTAAACTTTTAAAAAATCAAGAGATAACAATATAGACAGTATTTTAACATATAGAGGTAACTTGAATAGTATCAGGTAACTCACTATGGGGAATGGAAGATGGAAACATGTTCTTTATAGCAAGCCTTGGAATTATTTTTTTAAACTCTGTCCATATATAGTTTAGAGTCAGATGCAAAATTAAAAAGAACAAAATGAAGTAGAAGAAGTGATCATGACGATTGGACACTGAGATTTGGGAGGAAGAGTCGGAGTTCTGTAAGCTAAGGGCATGGAGGTGTGTGCTTAGTAGGTAGAGAGAACCAAGACTGGGAGTAAGTAGGAGAGGTGTAGCCTGGCCTTTGAAGGAAGCTTGATTGAGACGTGGAGTATAGTCATGCCTATGTATTAGTTTTTCTCTCTTTGGTGTCTGTACATTATTTAGAATTTAAGACATGGTCCTTTTGTTACTGATAAAATAATAACTTGTTACTATGTTTGATTATTGTTAATAAAGTGACAGTATTCTTTGTACTAATTTCAAAGGGAGGAAACTGAACTTGTCATTGAAATGATCTTCACAGTAAGGTTTACTGAAAAGGCAGTGTCATTTACAAGTCCTTACCTGGACATCAGAAGAGTCTTTTAACTACCACTCCCAGCCCTCAGCAGTCCTTGCAAAATAATAGACGCCAAAGGAAATGGGCATTTTGCCAAAAACTTGGGAAATTCTGATGCCTACAGCATCTGAAAGCACCTAGAGCCAGAAAAAGGACTTGGCATACCTTTGTGCCATAAAGACAAATGAGCATCTGGGCTAGTGGTCAGCTGGTTAAGTGCTAGTTGTAGGTCTTTTGTAGCCTGGTCACTTCTTACTGCCACGGGAGGCATTCAGAGTGCTAGAAGGCACATGGTGTGGTGGTAAGATCTGGAGTTGACTCATGGCTCTACTATCTTTGTGACTTCAACAAAATCACCTAACCTCTTTCAGAGTAAATAGGGGTAATAATCACAGGGTGATGATAGGTACCAGGTAAAATAATGTGTATGGGAATGCTTTGTAAATAGAAAACTCCTATTACAAATCTTGGTTTCATTTAGTAAATTTCTTTACCTGTTGTATTTGTTTCTACAAATGTGCCTTCTTTCTGTGGTATTTGTATTATTGACTCCAGGTGAGCTTGTGCATTGGTTAAGGTATTATAACAGAGACCCAAAAATATGACAGGTGAAACAAGATAGAAGTTTTGTTTCTCTCTCATATAACAATCTAGAACTGTGCTATCTAGTATGGTGGCCATTAGGTACATGTGACTATTTACATTTAAATCAATTAAAGTTAAATAAAATTTAAAATTCTGTTTCTCCATTGCACTGACCACATTTCAAATGGCCACTTGACTAGATACTATTGTACTGAACAGCACATTTGGAACGTGTCCATCACACAGAAAGTTCTGTTGGGCAGCCCTGATCTAGAAGAGTGGTCCAGAACATGAAGGGTGGCCCTGCTCTGTAAGATCATCCATGGACCCAAGTTCCTTAAATATTACTGCTCTATTATTCCTTTGCTAAGGCTTCATAATGTCTCTTTGTGTCATGAACCCCTTTGGCAGTGTGACAAAGCCTATGTACCACTTCACAGAGTAATATTGTTAAATATGTAATATAAAATATATAGAATTATAAAGTAAATTAAATTGAAATGCAATTGCCAAAGTACTAAAAAATAAAACAAACTCATGATATAGTAATACATGTTTTATTAATACATCAAATAATGATCTAGTGGCAAGTCTAATGACTACTGTAATTTCAAAATAGTGATGAGTATATGTGATATTTCAAGATAATCCATAACAACTATATTGGAACATGAAAATATCTTTTTTAAGTATATTTTATTGATTATGCTATTACAGTTGTCCCATTTTTTTCTCCCTTTTATCCCCCTCAACCCTGCACCCTTCCTCCCTCCAGCATTCCCCATACCTAGTTCATGTCCTGGGTTGTGCATATAAGTTCTTTGGCTTCTCCATTTCCTATACTATTCTTAACCTCCCCCTGTCTATTTTGACCTACCATTTATGCTTCTTATTCCCTGTATCTTTTCCTCCATTCTCCCCCTCAACTCCTGCTCCCCACTGATAACCCTCCATGTGATCTCCATTTCTGTGATTCTGTTCCTGTTCTAGTTGTTTGCTTAGTTTGTTTTTGTTTTAGTTTTATAGGTTCAGTTGCTGATAGTTATGAGTTGTCATTTTTAGTGTTCACAGTTTTGATCTTCTTGTTTTTCATAGATAAGTCCCTTTAACATTTCATATAATAAGGGCTTAGTGATGATGAACTCCTTTAACTTGACCTTATCTGGAAAGCACTTTATCTGTCCTTCCATTTTAAATGATAGCTTCCCTGGATAGAGTAATCTTGGATGTAGGTCCTTGCTTTTCATGCCTTTGAATACTTTCCAGCCCTTTCTTGTCTGTAAGATTTCTTTTGAGAAATCAACTTATAGCCTTATGGGAACTCCTTTGTAGGTAACTGTTTCCTTTTCTCTTGCTACTTTTAAGATTGTCCCCTTATCTTTAACCTTTGGCAGTTTAATTATGATGTGCCTTGGTGTGTGCTTCCTTGGGTCCAACTTCTTTGAGACTCTCTGAGCTTCCAGGACTTGTATGCCTATTTCCTTCACTAGTTTGGGAAAGTTTTCTTTCATTATTTTTTTCAAATAGGTTTTTAATTTCTTGCTTTTCCTCCTCTCCGTCTGGCGCCCCTATGATTCAGATGTTGGAATGTTTAAAGTTATCTCAGAGGTTCCTAAGCCTCTCCTCAATTTTCTGAATTCTTGTTTCTTCATTCTGTTCTGGTTGAATGTTTATTTCTCCCTTCCATTCCAAATTGTTGATTTGAGTCCCAGTTTCCTTCCCTTTATTGTTGGTTCCCTGTATATTTTTCTTTATTTCACTTTGTATAGCCTTCACTTCTTCCTTTATTTTATGGCAATATTCAATCATTTCTGTAAGCATCCTGATTACCAGTGTTTTGAACTCTGCATCTAATAGGTTGGCTAGCTCCTTGTCGGGTAGTTCTTTTTCTAGGTTTTGATCCATTCTTTCATTTGGGACATATTTCTTTGTCTCCTCAATTTGGCAGCCTCCCTGTGTTTGTTTCCATGTATTAGGTGGAGCTGCTTTGACTCATCTTTGGCACACCTGTTACATTACAAGGGGCTGAGCCTTAGTATTTGCAAGGGCAGAGCAACCTACTTCGGCTGCATTGTGGCTCTGTATGTGGGAGAGGGGTTAGAGAGGGAACAATGCTGCTTGCTTGGCTCTCACCCCAATTTCCGTCACTTCCCCTAATTCCCACAAGCAAATTATGCTCTGCTAGGTGCTGCCCTGGTTCTGATTCCAGGGTTTGTGGGTGTGTGTACATCCTAGGACCCCATGGGCCCCTCCAACAGACTCTCCTGTGAGACGAGTAGTTTCTCCAGCTGCTGCAGCCCCCACAGATTTTTACAGCCAGAGGTTTTGAGGCTTTTTTTTTTGCCCATCCCTGGAACCCTTGGAACCCTGGGTTGCATGGTCTGTCTCTCTCCCCAGTTGTTCCTCCTGGTTCTTCCTCTCAGTTTATCTGCACATGATTGTGGGACAACCAGGTCCACCAGCCACCACTTTGCTGTGTATCCTCTCCACCCTAGCTGCCTGTCTCTGCCCCACTTACCAGTCTGGACAAATGTTTCTTCTTTAACTCCTTGTTGTCAGACTTCCATACAGTTTGACTTTATGACAGTTCTGGTTGTTTTTTGTTTTTAAATTGGTTGTTGTCCTTCTTTTGATTGTGTGAGGAAGTGAAGCATATCTTCCTATGCCTCCATCTTGATCAGAGCCCAGATCATGAAAATATCTTCAATATTAGTTGATGACAGAGTTGTGTATACTGCTAATAATACTGTGGTTTTTGTCCTACCAAACTGAAGGAAATGGTAAATTTCAGATAGGTAGAGGATAGTGAAAATAAAATTTTATATTTTTTTCTGCACTCAAGTTTATAGGGCAACGATTTTATTTCTGGACCCCAGGGACCCTGTTGACTCCAGGTGAAGAAATCTTGCTGGATGTTGTAAAAGCTGGGCAGGCAATGCCAGATCCACACTCCAGAATGTAGAAAAGAAAAAAGAGAGGAAGCAGAGGGCAAATGATTTTGCTTTTAAAGGACCAACCTAGGACTTGCTCACATCCCATTGGCCAGTAGTTAGTCACATGACCACCTATAGTTTAAGACAGGCTAGGAAATGGAGTCTGAAGGGCAGCTCTGCACCTTACTGGTAAAAAACTGGGAGGAGTTCTAAGAGTAAAAGGAAGAAGTGAAGAATGAATATAAGGATAAGTAGCCTCTGCCACAGCTTGGTTCATCACTCTGAAATTAAAACAAAAAGTATTTATTCAAAAATGTGCTTTTTACTCTAACATTTTGTACAGTGACATTTGTACACTTAGACTTGAAGTCACAAGTCTAAGTCAGAAATGCTAGGAGGAGTGTCACTCTAGCTGTGGACAGGCTGCCATAGTGTAACCAGCTCTTAAGGCACCATCCAGTGTCTAAGGGATATATTCAATACAATATTTTGAGTTAATATTCTCCAATTCTATAGATATACCTGCTGTCGCTGGCAACGTTGTTAGTAGCATAGAGAGGACATTTTCCTCAGTGTCAGAAAGGTGTTCCTTATTTAAAGCAAACTCAGTAAGCTCAGTATGCTAGGATCTTTACTTACAAACTAATAACAAATGAGGTGTCTGCTCCTGTCACCAATGGCCAGTATTCTATGTGCAAGAGAGCATGAAGTAGCAGGAAACAGGCCTTTTCCAAACAAACAGATCCCTTGAGCAAATGCCCTTTAAAGTTTAAAATAACAACCCCTTGGGTTGCACAGGCCTTTAACTTTTCAGAGAGCTATAAGTACCTTAATTCTTCGTATTAAAGCTCTCCAATCATGGGATTATTTTTTGTTTTTTTCCAAGTTAGTTAAATAAATAGCAATTATGACACAGCACCACACAGCCAGCAGCTTTTAGCCTTTAAACAGGGGGTTTGGAAAGGTGCGCTTAGAGGCAAACTTGGTTGGCCTCTGCGGATAGAGGGAGGCACAGCTATTCCAAGCCCAAATAGCACTTCAAGGGCCAGGTGATTCTTTGTGGGCCTCCCCCCTTGTCTCCAACCAGGAGGATGTTTTTCTGATACGATGTTCAGTGTCCTGGATTGCGAGCTCCCAAGAAGCTGGCACTGGGGTCTTCGCACCCCCACAAAGCCTGGTACAATTTCTTGTACATCACAGGCACTAGGCATATGTTTGCTGACAGATCATTTCTATTTTATAAGCATTTACAATAGCCTTTTAAGTACGTGCCATTTTATAGTTTGCTGAATGAAGGGTAGTTTTTATTTAGTCTTAGGGTCATCATTGTTTTGTTGTGTTTGTATTTTTGGCCACCTCTTCCCCAGTCCATCTCTAGTTTTAAAATGTGATTCACTAGGAAAATATGACTCTGTTAATTGAATTCATTTTAGGGCCAACTTTTCAGGAACCTATCTATTTCTGTAAACTGAAATCCACTTGCAAGTCTCGCCTTTGGTGCCAGCACTCAGATTTCGCCTGACTCAGTTGTTCCAGTGGTATTTGAAGTATCTCCCCATAAACCAGGCAGCCAGTGCCCCATACATGTAAGGTATTCACTGGGCCTTGCAATTCAGCCCAGGATCCCGATAGTGATCTCGGACAAATGATATAAATAGGCGAGGGTTTGCCAATGGCTATTTTTATAAGGGAAGTTTTCTCAGTTGATTTCTTTGAACCCAGGATGACTTCCTCCCTCTGGCTTCCCCTGTTTTCCTCCACCACTGGGGAGATCCCCTCTTCATTCTTCCTGCCTGTCTTTCCCCCTCCCCCATCCAGCTGGTGTCTGCAGAAATCAGAAGGAAGGTACATGCTTGACACAGAGTTGCTTGAAATCATATATCTTCAGCACCTTTCAGGATCATCTTTCTTTCATCCGGCCCAAGATTGGCACCTACCCCGCCCATCAGGCCATAGGATCTCTGAGACCGGCTGCCTTGTCTGACATAGATATCCACCAGCTCTCAAGCAGAACAATCCCTACATTCATACCTGAATGTATATTTTAGAATATTACCTCTTTTTTGTCTTTGTAGGTTTTTCCCTGCCCCAAGTTTTTTTTTGTTGTTGTTGTTTTTTGTTTGTTTGTTTGTTTTTTCCAGAAAATCCTAAGTAGAGTTATGACTAATGAACCGTAACAGTAGAGTTATTGCCTTGTTTGAGTTCCCCTACTTTTTCCCTAACCCTAACCCCATTTGTGCCCAGCCTTCAGTTAATTAACAGCCAGAAGAAGGGAAGAGAGAAAATAGACCTAACATGCCTACCTTAAGTGGTACAGATACTGGGGTGCCTGCTCAGGCGAGAGCTTCCTTCTCTCCTTGTGGGATTCCCGCTCCCACAACCTTCCTACCTCCCATCCACATCCATCACAGTACGTATACATCAGCCAGGAAAAGCTTGTCTTGGAGCACAGCCCTTTCTTTGCATCCTTTTCCCAGGTTTTCATGCTGAAAACATAACATTCTCAACATGAAACAAAAATTGATTCTGCTCTTTTTACCTTATGTTTTTGACCATGCTGTTCTTGGCAGCCAAACTTCCAGGCTTGGGAGTAGAATTGATAGCTTAAAGTGTAAATGTTAAATTGGTTGGCAACATGCCATTTGGAGTCTTAGCTGCCCTGGATAATTTACCAGCATCTGTGGCTTCAACCCACCCAGGCCCAGAGTGTCTCCTTGACTTTACAACTGGCTTCTCCCTTGGATCTTCCCCCACTCCTCCACTCCCCAGCCGGACCTGAGCACTAGAGCCCTTTCTGATTTCCTGGGCCAAGTGCTAGAAGTATGATACTGTTTTCAATCTCAGTTCTACCCAGGATCAGGGACCTCAGGGCCTCACACTGAGGTCTGGCCAAAGGGACTGCAAAACCAGGTCACCAGTGATGTCCCTGCATGCTCTGAGTTTTGGTTCTGCCTTTGCATGGGATGAACACTCCATCTTTGAGTAACTTGAAGATCAAATAAAATAATGTGTTAATACTTGAAATGCTTTATAAAAGGTGGAGAACATAACAATAGCAAGAATAAAAATAGTAGCCACTATTTTCTAAAAATCTACATGCCCCAGGTACTGTGTTTAGTGATTCACGGAAACTATCTGCATTAAACCTGACTACCCTTTAAAAGCATTGTAAGCCCATTTTATAGAAAGGAAAGGGAGATTCAAAAAGATAGTTATTGGTCAACATCGCACGTCTAAGGAAACTGGTACTGTCCAATCTGAGTCTGCCAGTGTGTCATTAGGGCCCATGTTCTCATCTATTAAGCACAATATTTTTCTTCCAATTTCCAGATTTGTAAGAGGAGCAGCATTACCTTTGAAGATGTGTACTAGTTGCTCTTTTTCTTGTGATACCTCTTATTTTCAGATCAACAGCAGTTTCCTGTGCTCAGGATTTGTCCCTTCAGCAAAAGGAACTCAGTGATTTCCTCACTGGGAGGAGACTAGAGATGTGGCTGCCTCTTCCAGAAAGTGCACCCACTCTTGTCACCCAGGTTGAACCTCCCTGACACACTGACTGTGCATTAGCCAGCTCAGCCGTGACTCTGTCGTGTAAGCCACTAGCTGTCAGGGTGACTGAGGCTCAGAAAGTGCTCACTACATTTCTGTGTCTGTGGTTGACAGTGGATTAGTAGGACATTTAGAACTGCTCTGCTTTTAAGAGCCTTTGGGCACATATAAGTTCATCCAGCCCCTGGCATACCACATAAATAGCCACAAGGAGAATTAGGGATAAAAGACTTGATTCCTGTGTAGAGTCACAATCCCGTGGAAAAGATAGGACAGGCATTGTGACTAATTATTGTGTGTATATTTGGCAGTATAGGATTAAGTGCACCAATGAAGAGAATTCAGAGAAGGCTGGGGTAATGGGGCTTTGGGGAAGCCTTCATGAAAGAGAAATTGATCTGGGCATGGGTGTATATGGGTAGATTAGTGAGAAAAGAGAATAATGTTACCAATAAGAGAAACAGCCAAGTATATCTGGTCAAGGTTTTGAAATGCTTCATTCTTGAGAGGATTTGATATAAACTGAATTTTAGTCTTAATTCAAGAAAGGAACCCATGATGAAACTTGCCACTTTTCAGAGTGTTTGTGTCTGAACTGAGAAATGATGCAGTTCTACCAAACGTGTTAACTGTATAGTGACGAGACCCGGTCCCAGGGGCTCTGAGGGAATTGAAAGTGAATGAGGTTGTGGTGGTGGTGTTACACAGACATGTCTGTGTGTTAAAGCTCATAAAATTATTCACCAAAAAGTTTTTCAGCAGATGTAAATTTATAAAATAGTAATTTGTAAAGTGTATAAGAGGAGTTCCTTCCCCTTCAAGGAGCTTACAGCTAACGAGAGTTAAGACAGTAAATGCTTGCATAGCTGGTCTGTGCCACAAGAGAACAAAAGAATGTTGTGGGCGCTGAAAGCCACTGCCGGCTGCAGGGAAACCTAAACCATCCTGACAGTTGGGTGGCATGTGCAGGGAGAGTATGGAATGGCCAGAATAAAGGCATGGGAGCAGGAGGCACATTTTGGGAACAGTTCACATTCCCTTTTGCTTTTTTAACATAGGACATGATTCCTAAGCTTGTGTTTGATGAGCACCATCTCTGCACCAACTACAGTGTTAGGTGCTGGGACACCGAGCAGCCCCCATTTACATCCCCATCTCACTAGAGAAGCTATACAGATGGCAAATATGCATATGAAAAGATGCTCCAGATCATCTGCCATCAAGGAATTGCAAATTAAAGCAGCAATGAGATAACACTAGACACCTACTAGGAAGGCCCAAATCCAAAACACTGACAACACCAAATTCGGACAAGGATATGAGCAGCAGGGACTCTCATTCGCTGCTGGTGGGAATGCAAAACGCTAACAGACACTTTGGAAGACAGCTTAGCAGTTTCTTATAAAACTAAACATACCCAGTAATCATGCTCCTTGGTGTTTAGCCAAATGAATTGAAAACTTATGTCCACACAAGAACCTGCACACATACTTACAACGGTTCTTTTCATAATTGACAAAACTTGGAAGCACCACGTTGTCCTTTAGTGAGTGAATGGATAAACAAACTGTGATGCATCCAGAAAGTAGAATATTATTCAGTGCTAAAAAGAAATGAGTTATCAAATCATGAAAAGACAGGAAATATAAAAGCATATTACTAAGTGAAAGAAGCCAGTCTACAAAGGCTACTTACTGTATGATTCCAACTATGTGACCTTCTGGAAAATACAAAACAGTGGAAGCAATAAAAGAGAAGTAGTTTTCAGGGGCGGGGGGTGGGGGACGACAAATAGAACAAAAAGGTTTCTAGGGAAAAGAAGACTTCGGTTTTTGTTCCCTGTCCTTAAGGATATCTGGACCTTACAGCTAGGGAGACAGACACACAGCTCAGCAGGAAATGGAGGAAGTACAGATTCTTCCTCTGTACCCAAAGGAAACCAGAGGAGGGAACTAACTGGCTCTCAGAAACTTCACTAGTGGCTTTCTAGAGGAAGATATATCTCCAAGGTATACCTGGAAAGAGCTGCAAACAGAAAGAAAGAGAGAATAATATTCCAGGCCACAGAAATTACACATGAAAATGCCTAGAGATAAGAGAGAGGAATAGAAACCATCTGTAACTTGAGAGCAGCTCAGCAGAGCTGGGGTGGGGGAGGGTGTTGGACAGAAAGGCTGAGACACAGGCAGCCTGGATCAGGCTAGGCGCGGCCAGCTACAGGAGGACTTGGAGACTTTGTATTGAGAGCTGTAGGGAGGACCAGAGTTTTTTGTTGTTGTTTTGTTTTTTAAATATATTTTATTGATTATGCTATTATAGTTATCCCATTTTTTCTCCCCTTTATTCTCCTCTGCCCTGTAACCTCCCTCCCACCAGAACTCCCCCACCTTAGTTCATGGGCATGGGTCATACATGTAAGTAGGTAGGGTGGGGCAACCCACATCACTGGGTTGTGGTGCTATATGTGGGGGAGGGGTCTGAGAGGGAGCAATGTCACTTGCTCAGCTCTCCGTTGACTTTCAGTCACTTCCTCTTCTACCCACAAACAAATTGGATCCTTGTGGTACTGATTCCTGGGTGGGTAGCTTGGTGTACATTCTAGGACCCTGTGGGTCTCTCCTGTGAGGCTGGAATTTTTCTCCTGCTGCCGCAACCCCCACAGGTTTTTTCAGTCAGGTTTTGAGGTTTTATTTCCCCATGCTGAAACCCTGGATTGCACTGTCTGTCTTGCTCCCCAGTTCCTCCCGGTTTACCTGCATGCAAATGTGGGACCACCTTGACTGCAGGCCACTACCTCACTTGCCCTGGTCCTCCGGCCACTGCCTTGCACCCTGGTTGCCCATCTCTACCCCTCCTATCAGTCTGGATGAATGTTTCTTCTTTAACTTCTTGGTTGTCAGACTTCCATACAGTTCAGTTTTCTGGCAGTTCTGGTTATTTTTGTTTTTAAATTTGATGTTGTCCTTCTTTTGGTTGTATGAGGAGGGCAAAGTATATCTACCTATGCCTCCATCTCGGCCGGAAGTCAGGACCAGGGGGTTTTGAGCAGGGTCACATAATCAGATTCCTATTTCAGAAAGATGACCACAAGGTAGAGGACAGATTGGAGACCATAGTCTGGGTCAAGGAGAACAGTGGCCTGGCCAAGAGCAGGCTTGTAAGAAGTAGATGAACTGAGAAGGTAGAATCTACAGGCCCCTGTAATGAGTTGGATGGTGGGTGAGGGAGAGGAAGGAGACTGTGAGGCTCTTTGGGTTCTAGTTCTGGTTCAGACAACTGGTGGACATGGGGGCTTTCACAAAGAGGATGAGGAACTGGGAGAGGAGAACAGGAACTAAAGCTAGAAAGGTTGATTAAACCATGCAGTGAGAGTACTAAATGCCAAGGTAAAGACTTACTTGTATTGAAAACCCAGGGCAGGAACGATCTTGTTGCAAATCACTGTTGCTGCCCTTTTCTTTGATATATCGACTTTGACCAGAACCTGGGATATAGATGGACATCTGGGAATTTGTAGATTTTAGAATAAACATTGGACAGCCTCTGCATTCCCAAAGTGGCCCATCCCCAAACTGACAACTGGGGACTTGCTGAGCATGGAGAAAATCTTGGTATGAGCCGCAAAGCCAGTGTAGTTAATGAAAAGAAGATAGCTTGTAGTGAGTTTTAACAGTTATTTCTTAGAGTATTGATTTTAAATGATAATGTAAACAATAGAAACAACTTATCTCTCTCTCAGTTTTCTCATCTGGTGTACATGAAAGAAAAAGATCTGTTGGTCTCAAAGTTCCTTTCCAGCACTGAAATACTAGCTTAATAAAGTTTTTCATCAAGATTAAAAAAAAATACTCTACTTATGTGAATAAACAGAGTATAGCATCATCCTTTATTGAGCCTCAGGTATTTTTATCCAAAATTTTAATTTTTAAACTCCAACTTGCCAGATTTCCCAGAGTATAAATCCCTTGGCCAGTGAGCTGAGCGATACTGTCTGAAAATACCTAGCCTCTGAAATGCTGACTTCATCTTGGGAAGGAGTTAGTTCCATTTTACCAGCAATGACTTTCCTGATGCTAATACTACAAAGAGCTCATTTTTGTCTTGCGTCATATAAAGGAACCTGGGTACAATAATAACCCCCATTTTAATGATAAAGAAATACGTAGGTGGAGGTAATTATTTTAGACCCTGTGCTTCCTTGGTGGAATATTTGTGGATAGTGAGTCTTAGCTTTTGTGCTGATGCTAGTTAGAATAGACTTGAGAAGCAATCGCAGCCCACTCCCTTTCTCCGTGTAGATGGACACAGTGGGCACAAGCTGTGTTGTGTTCATGCTCACGTTGTATATTACTTGTGTCATCATTGAATTCAGCTGGTGAGAGGAGATTTTATACTACCTTAAATATTTTTTTGTTTCAACCCAATTATCTTCACTTTCTCCTTCCCCTCTCTACTTTCAGATTACACAATTTTTTTTTCATTTTTAAATGGAAATAGCTTTGGGACCACATTCATATAGCTTAAGGCTATGCTGGTCTTGCAGTGAGAGAGGGAAGGAGGGAGCCTATCAGATACCCAGATGGCAGCTATGTGCTTTTTTTTTCCCCATAAACTCATTTAATTTGCTTAAAAATTTTGTGAGGTAATGGAACTGAGTCTCAGTGAATTCAGTAAACTTACCCAGAGTCACACAGCTTTGGGTAAGAGCTAGGATTTGAACCCACTTTAGGCAGACCCCATTCCATGCTCCTCTACTCAGCATGCTGCTCTGCTATGACTGGGGGAGCCCAGGCTGAAATCCCTTTTCCAGCAATATTAGCGAACTGCATGTCTGAAATGCCACTGTCCTCCTTTTTTATTTATTCAATAAACAAGTGGAGATGATGCCTCTACCTGCCTCATCAGGAGATTTTAAGGATTAAAGAGATATGATACCTACACAAGTTTTGGTATACTTCTTGGCAGTAAGTGCCTATTCAATAGTCGCCCTTGTGGCTTCTGGCAATGGCTGCTGTACCAGGCACCGTAACAGGCTGGGGATGTAGGCATGAGGAAGACACGTCCCTGCCCCAGAGGAGCTCACAGACAAGAGGAGGATTTGGCCCTAAAACAAATAACAAGCATATAGAGAAAGCAGAACCCCAGCCTCTGAGGTGTACTCTTACTTGCAGCAGTAATTGCAATGACCCCACACAGTTGGTTATGGAAATCACTCTGGATATCAGGACCTCACCTTGTTGGTAACCAATAATGTGTTTGGGATGTGTTTTCTTCCCCTCTTTAAAAAGTCAGCACTTAGTAGGAGCCCTCACACTCCTCTACCTCGCATCTTCCTTTGACTCACCCCTGAGAACTAGACACAGTTGCTTAAATTCTCTTTAGGCCTTTACATTCTGCAAGCAAGTGAGCATTTTCTAACACTTAAGGCTGCCATGTTAGCCTAAGCAGGGAGGGGGCTATTGTTCCTGTGGGGATTGGAGAGGGAGAAGAAGAGTGGACAGCTAAAGACTGTTGGGTTCATAGTTGCCTTCTCTGTAGCACGGGATGATGGTAATATGTCAGCCTAGCAGAGGTCTTGGGGGGATAGTCCCAGCAGACCGCAGATCACAAGATAATAGGTGTAACACATTTAAAGTCTGTAAAGCACTAAGCAGAAGTTATTGGCCATTAGTATTAAAAGCTGTGAAGGCCAGTAGCACATGAAACAACTAGATATATGAGAATGCTGGCTGTGCATGTTAGACACTGACGAAGTACTAAAGGAAATCAGAGTTTGGCTAGGAGTGACCTGGAAAAGGGTGTCTAAGAAAAGTGTCCCAGAAGTAATGACTCATACACTCAGAGACTGTGGAAACATGGTGGTGGAGAAAGATCAGTGGAAATTCTAGATCAGGGGAAAGGCACACAGAATGGCAGCATAGCAAGAAGTAACAAGCTGAATGAGGGACATTGAAGACCCTCTGATGTAAAACTCTGCAACCAAATGGTCTCTCTTTCTAATCTGCTGCTACGGCCTGCCATGGGATCACCTTTGCATGGCCATCCCAAGAAGCTTCATAGGGAATGTTCCATGCATTTACTAACTCTAAATTGCTGCTACTGACAACATTCACAAAGCAGATAAATGTTTGAGTGCCTACTGGTAGTGTACTAACTCTTTATGTCATTGGTCTTCACTACTACCCCATGAGGTACCTACCATTACTATCCTCATTTCATAAAAGAGGACAAAGAGCTTACATGACTCATCCTAAGGTCATTAGCTAATAAGTGTCTGAGCCAAGGTTCCATTTTAAATCTGTCTATCCCCAGAACCCAAGCCCTTTCACCCAGGAGTGTAAGGCTATGCTTGGGAGGAAGAGATTAGTATGCCTCCCAAGCCCATTCATTTCCTTTCATCTAGTTATCATCTACTAGAAATGTTCCTGTGGAAGGGTTCAGCCACACCAAAGACGGGCAGATCTCTCTAGTGGTGTGTCAGGGAATCCTGACATCCTAAAGCTAAGAGTTGTGTGTTTTTAGAACTTCCCACCCATTAGAGTCTTCACTCCCTTTTCCTAACTAAAGGTGAGTTTATAATAATTACAAGATGATTCTGTGCTAGAAGATACTGGGGAATTCCTCAATAAGCTCAAGACTTATTAACCAATCAGACAAGTGCATGAGCCTCATGAAGTTCACAGCTCTGCAGGTTGGCCGAGTGAATCACAGGGGATGGGCAAGGCCACTAAGGCGCTCATGTCAGGAGCTGCACAAGACCAGGAGGGGCTTGAAACAGAAGTAGTCAAGCCTCAAGGCAACAGACATGACTATGAATGGAATTCAGACTAAATCCTATCAAAATGGTGTACCCAATTTTACAAGTGTTTACTGGGCAATTCCGTATGATTATGAGTAATTTGAACAAACCACAGCCTTCAACCAGCCTATCGAATTCTCACTGTGTGTCCTCTGCTCCGAGTCTGGAGTTTCTGCATTTAGCATGGCGGGGTCAGTGGCAGGGCTGTCAGGAGAGGTACATAGACTGTGATCACCCACACTGTTTAGATTCGATGTTTAAGGGCTCCTTTTCACAAAGTAATAGACAGCTCTGCGTCTGGAATCAAACAAAGTAAAGGTCAAGTGTCAACGTGCCACCTACCAGCTGTGTGGCTTCAAGCCACTCACTGTTCCTCCCGCAGTGATTCCTCGCCTCTGCAGTGGACATAGTGACACCTTGTAGGGCTTTTCAGAAGGGCTACGAACGAGCATGATCCCACTTTATAAAGTGCCTTGTAAATGCCAACATAATTTTGTGTTGTATAGGAAATGCTTCCTCGGGTGCTTATCACACCCAACTTGAGTCATTCCTGAGAATATCCCCAAGTTGTAAGAATCAACCAGAAGTCGTGGTTGATGGTTTTGTAAATGTTTGGCTTATAAACTAAAATGAGTACCTTTCCTCTCTCATTCTTGGGATGGGGCAGTAAGGGATATTCAACCCTGTTAAAATGAGTTTCGTGAAATTCTTAGGCAAAGACTGTTTTACTCTCTTTCCTGGTGACCTATCACATTTGAGGCACAGTCAACTAGCCCATCTCCAGGCTTAGAGAGAGGAAGGGGAGGGGTGTGTTTAATGTTGACCATATGCGTGAGTGTCCCCGATCTACCTTAGGCAGAGATGAAGTACTCCCAACGTTTGATTTAGAGTAAAAGGGAAATCTTCCCTGCCATTCCTCGGGGAGCCCTAAATGTTGATTTGCCTTTGGGAGGGTGGGGTTCAAGTGAAACCTGATTTACAGCATCACCCTGGTACTGACTTCCTTTCACATACTCTAAAGGAAGTGCTCTGGAGTTACTGGCACTGAACGAGTAACAAAGGTTTTAATATGTCGGCTCTGGAAACAGAACTGCACCTTGTGATGTTAGGAAAATTATACCACACTCGATCTCTGATTACAGCCCAAACAACAATGGCTAAATCCAGCTAACATGGAAAAACTGGAAAAGAAGGTGGGAAATCCACCAAACCCGTGACAAGGGACAGAGAAAGGGGCCTCGGGTGGACACAAATCCTTCTGTCTCCACTTGTGGGGAACCAGCTGCTACACCTTGTGGCCCAGCCCCACCCCTTCCTCTCCTGCAGCCCTGAGTGCTCTGTGCTCTGCGTGTTGACACTAGCTGTGAGAACTCTGTGATTTAAAGTTGAGTTGAAAGAACTGCTTTTATCATTTTAAGTATGCAGCTCCAGGCCAAAACAAACAAAACAATTTTTAAAAGTCTCAGTTCAAAAGCAGTTTGAAACATTCTCTGTGTTTCTCTCGTGAGTGTCTCCTTCAAAAGGAACCCCAAAGCACTCCACTGTTCTGGGTGCCCTTCCTGTGATCGTCTACCGGGAGGGCTCCCCGGGCTCACTGGTTCCCCTGGGTTAACTGTGGTTTAGTTAAGCTGAATTTGAAGCGTGTAAGCTGAAGGAAGGTGTTTCCGTGCAACCAACAGGGCAGGCCGTCCCTCTGCTGTCACCACTGGGAACCCGTGTGGGAGTGCTGAAAAATGGGGCTCGGGCTTTCCCTATGGCATCTTATAGGAATAGGAACATGTCGTGTAAAAAATGGTGGCAGCTGCTACATGGTCCTAGAAAAAGCAGAAGAATTCTACTAAAGAATGCACAGCCTGTTTGTAACGCTTCTGATAAATACCATGCATTCCCAGTCTGTAGCAGAAGCCCCGCTGTCCTGTCAGTCTTCCAGGTGATGTCCCATCCTGTACAGATCGTTAGGAACATGACTTTTAAAACAAAACCCAGAAACAAACCCCATGCTGCTTCCTATTGTCCCTAGCTGCTTCAAGATGTGGGATGGAATTCAGGGGCATTTACTTCCTGCCTGCTCAAATTTTATATTGACATGTTCTCTGAGGGTCAGAAACAAAGTGTCCCTCCTCTTTACCCAGAGTGCTTGACTTTACTCACAGGAAGTTTATAATCAATCATTTGCAGGTTCTTTTTACTCTCTGCTCCTCCTATTTGATTGACACCCACTTGTTTATTGATGGACTGAGCATCTTTTATGCAACCACTATGATAGCTACTTACAGCCGTTTTTTAATCAAAAGACTATGTACTGAGAAATTTTGTAACCTTTATTTCCTCACATTTAAAATAGAGATTCTGCCCCTCTCACAAGATTATTTTGAGGATCGAAAATGCTATTGTGATTGTTGACTACTAGACTCAGTGGAAGGAAGTAGTTTCTCCATACTCAAAGAATATTCCAAATGTGTAAATATTTTGCCCACACCAAGCAATTCTCCAATTATCTGTAGACACCAACCAGGAGTTCTACACTTCACCTTCATTCTGACACTGTCCACCTGCAAACAGCATCAGATCCCCTTGGCCTGTTGCTTAAAGATCACGCATGTCATCATCTCTACTTCATCTGTGGGCTTTCTGTTGCCTTCTCCTTTGGGGAGCCTTGGGAGTATACATAGCAAAGAAAAGGAACACATTAATGAAGTAAGGTTGTGCTTACTTTTCTAATCTGAGAGGTAATCATTTCACAAGGCAAGGTTCTCTGTACTAAAACTTGTTTTCAGACCACAAGATTGTTGACTTCATCATGAAAAGTCAGGAAATACAAAGGTGGGCTTGGGAGACATTTCAGGTAAGCAAAATACTGCATTGAAAGCAGGGAACCATATATCCATGTGACAGTGGGAATGATCCAGCGTAGCTGGACAAGAGGGAACATGAATAGGGTAGAAGACGGTACTGGGAATTAAGACTCCAGAGGTCACATTTGCGGACACCTCAAAAGCCAGCCTGGGTGGGGAGTTTGGATTTTCACAGTAGGGTGCTGGGGCCGAGATGTCTCCGTGACATTCGGTCAACCTCAGGTACCCGGCTTGCCTGTTCTTTGCTCTCACAATGACTGGGCTTCACTATCCTCTCCTGATGAGAAAGGAAGAGCCCATAGACCTCCCTTGTGCGCTCTCCTCTTTAATTTGAAAGTGGTGGGGCAGGTGTGCCGTTGGCTTTTGTGGTGATGCCTCTCACTCTGGCTGGAGGGTGTTGACTCAGAGGCAGGCCTGAGGACTGGTTGCCCTGTGCAGAAGGAGCCAGCACAGATGTGTTGAAACACCCTTACCACCTCAGTAGACATGACTAAACAAACTCTGTCTGCTTTGAACAATTAATTCATTTGTCAGAGCAGCTCACAGGGCAAGTGAGGCCTTGCAAGCAGCAGCATGTTCTCAGCAGAAAAAGTACTGGGTGTGTGTCTGCAGACTTCCTTATGTGGAACGTGTTGTTGGTCGATGTGTTGAACACTCAAAGATAAACTTTTTAGGAAGTGCAGCCTTTTGAATTTAAAGAGCCATAATGACCTGAGCTGTGTCTTGCCCTAGAAGTTGCTTTCAGACCTCCTTTCATCAGTTTCCTGAGAAACTTGGAAGCTAAATTATGAAGTAATGATTTGCTTTAGTTGAAAACAGGAATGCAAGAAAAATTCAAATTCTCTCAACCAGCAACCAACCCAGGCTTCATCATGAAATGTGCACTTCCTGTGAGATCACCACTGTGCTCTCTGCCCCATCTCCCTCAGTGACCCCCATTTAGCTACAATCTTTGTCTTTCCAGTTCTTCCTAATAACAAATAATGTCTTTTTTAAAAAATAGATTTTATTGATTATGCTATTATAGTTGTCCCATTATTTCCTCTTCTTTATTCCCCCTCCACCCTGTACCCCCTCCTCCCACCAGCATTCCCCCACCCTGCTAGTTCATGTCCATGGGATGTACGTATAAGTTCTTAGGCTTCTCCATTTCCTATACTATTCTTACCCTCTCCCATCTATTTTGTACCTACCATTTATGCTTCTTATTCCCTGTACTTTTTCCCCCATTCTACAATGGGGGAAAAAGCTGATAACCCTCCATGTGATCTCCATTTCTGTGATTCCTGTTCTAGTTATTCGCTTAGTTTTTGATTTCTTGTCTTAGGTTCAGTTGTTGATAGTTGTGAGTTGTCATTTTACTGTTCATATTTTTTATCATCCTCTTTTTCTTAGATAAGTCTCTTTAAAATTTTGTATAATCAGGTCTTGGTGATGATGAACTCCTTGAACTTGACCTTATCTGGGAAGCACTTTATCTTCCCTTCCATTCTAAATGATAGCTTTGCCAGATAGAGTGATCTTGGTTGTAGATCCTTGCCTTTCATGACTTTGAATACTAGTCTCCAGGCCCATCTTGCCTGCAAGGTTTCTTGGAGAAATCAGCTGATAGTCTTATGGGAACTTCTTTGTAGGTACCTGTCTCCTTTCCTCTTGCTGCTTTTAAGATTCTCTCCTTCTTTTTAAGCTTGGGTAATGTAATTATGATGAGCCTTGGTGTGTGCTTCCTCAGGTCCAACTTCTTTGGGACTCTCTGATCTTTCTGGACTTCCTGGAAGTCTATTTCCTTTGCCAGATTGGAGAAGTTCTTCATTATTTTTTCAGATAAGTTTTCAATTTCTTGCTCTTCCTTTTCTCCATCTGGCACCCCTATGATTCACATGTCGGAACGTTTAAAGTTGTCCTAGAGGTTCCTAAGCCTTTCCTCATTTTTTGGAATTCTTGTATCTTCATTCTGTTCCAGTTGAACGTTTATTTCTTGTTTCTGCTCCAAACCGTTGATTTGAGACCCTGTTTCCTTCCCTTTACTGTTGGTTCCCTATATATTTTACTTTATTTCACTTTTCATAGCCTTCACTTTTTCCTCTGTTTTGTGACCATATTCAACCATTTCTTGAGCATCCTGATTACCAGGGTTTTGAACTCTACATGTGATAGATAGGTTGGCTATCTCTTCTTCATCACTTAGTTCTATTTTTGGAGCTTTGATCTGTTCTTTCATGTGGGCCATATTTCTTTGTCTTAGCACACCTGTTACATTGTAAGGGGTGAAGCCTTAAGTATTTGCTAGGATGGGGCAACCCACATCACTGTGTTGTGGCACTGTATGTGGGGTAGGGGTCAGGAAGGGAACAATGCTGCTTGCTCAGCTCTTTGCTTTCAGTCACTTCCTTTGCTACCCACAAGCAAATAGGCCCTTTTGGTGTTAATTCCCCGGAGGGTGGGTTTGTGTATGTTCTAGGACCCTGTGGGTCTCTCCAATGAACTCTCCTGTGAGTCTAAGAGTTTCTCCTGCCGCTGTAACTCCCACAGGTTTTTTCAGTCAGAGGTTTTGAGGCTTTATTTCCCCTCACTGGAACCCTGGGTTATGCAGTCTGTCTCACTCCCCAGTTGTTCCTCTCAGTTTATCTGCACGCAGATGTGGGACCACCTGGTCCTCCAGCTGCTGCCTTGCCACACATCCTCCTCACCCCAGCTGCTCATCTCTTCCCCTCCTACCGGTCTAAATGAATGTTTCTTCTTCAACTCTTTGGTTGTCAGACTCCCATACAGCTCGATTTCTTGGCAGTTCTGGGGTTTTGTTTGGTTTGTTTTGTTTTTTAATTTAAATTTATTGTCATCCTTCTTTTGGTTGTGCAAGGAGGCAAAGTGTATCTACCTGTGCCTCCATCCTGGCTAGAAGTCCAAATAAGAAGTCTTTACATTTGTTTTACTCTTTAAAATGAGGACCGCCTTCCTCTCCACAATCCCTGTGACTGCCCCCTCACCACAGGACTGTGGAGTTAGACCGAGAGGCTTCGTCTTCTTCTGCCCAGTGTTCTCAGCTAACAGATCGCACAGTCTAGACTAAAACCTGGTTGTCCTGACTTGGTGACACACTCAGGGGCAGATGTTGCTGTGCAAGGTTCACAGACAGTACAGGAGTGGGGATGAGGGGACAAGGAAGAATGTGAGCACGGGGACTGGGATTCCCATCCTGTTAGCCTGAGAGGTGGGAGGCCTAAGACCAGGAAGGGACCTCACTCTCACTTTGTGCTTGGCAACCCTAAGCCTGTGTGCGGACGGGCTGGGATGCAGCCTGCCTGGGGAAGCCAAGCACCTCCATCGCTGCACAGCCCACCTCTTTGCACCCAGCCTTTGCTGGGTGGAACTAACGTCACTCACCCAGTTGTAAATGTCCTTAAGCCCAAGGAACAATCAAATGGTCCGTGGGTCCGTGTGTTGGCTCTCACTGAACTCCACCCTGACAACACAGCATTCAGAGTTTTTCCAGTAGCTAAAAATGGTCTGACAATAATAACAGCAGCAGCCAATGTTTAAGTGCCTACTATGTGTTGAACACTTGTTCTAAACACTTTGTTGGTTTCAAATTTAATCTTGCCCAGAATCATCTCTTAGAAAGTGATCACTTGTTAAGACTTAGTGACCTGAAAGATTACATTATATACCCACAGACAGACCAGTCCATCACTGAGCCTCCTGTGCTTGGTGCTGTGAGGTACTGCGGGGAGGAGGGTCCTTCCTCGGGGGGCTTGACATTCAAAATTCAAGAAGAGAATTTACATAGTGTGGATCGTGGCTAAGAGTGGACTTGTTTTTTTATTCCCTCATTCAGCAAGCATTCTTTGAGTGTGATTTGTTGAGCATTTTTATTGGTACCAAGCACTGTGTGAAATGCTGCAGACATTGGTCTTGAGTGCACTACCTGCAATGAATAAACCAGAAGTGCAGTGCGCTGGGGGCCCAGGGAGAGAAGGAGAACGGAGAGGGAGCTGGAGTCGTTGGTTAGGAACATAGGGTTTTTCCCAGAGTTAATGAGAACACCTGCCTCCCTGTGGGGTGAGGATGGATCTAGATAACACCAGTTGTGCTTACACAGTGCCTGATAGGCAGTCAACAGGCAGAAAAATGAGCTATTTTGTTAACAGTAAAAGGGCTTTGAGTTTTGTTCATTTGTCAGTATACCACCCCCTAGTTCTCAGTGTTATCACTGAATCACACTAGGTACCGGGATCTAACCAGGATGGTTTCCCAGAGGGCTGGGGAGAAGAGCAGGCCCCAGCCTGAAAGGGAAGGACTGGAGAAAGGGCCCAGAGGGGGACAGCCGGGAGGGGTGCCTCTGGATAGAGCAGAAAGCAGCGCTCTTTACTCTGGAGCCCGCGACCTAGAATCCCTAGAATCGCTGCCTCCTGTGGGTCAGAGGGCAGACAGGACCCTGCCCCCCACACCCTCACTGAGCCGCCTGTCGGGCCCTGGAGGCGCGTTGGGCTGGGAGTGTCTCAATCACTGGTGGCCACGCAGAACTGTTTATCCCCCAGCCCTCCTCTCCGGCTCCTTTCATCATCGCTGTGCGTGTTCATTTAAAATCAGCAAGATCCGTGCCAACGTAAACAAATAGAATGATCTCTTAGCGGTTATTTATATTGTAAACCTCCTCTGGAGTGATTTTTTCCCAGTCCAGCTTGCAGTAATTTATTAAGAAAGATAAAGTGATTTTTAAGTGTGATTTTAAAGAGTTAGGCCCATACGTAAACTCACTTTCTGTTATTCTTCTGCTTGGGTTTGATGTTGTTCCCAACGTGAACTTTCATCGTCCTCCTCCTCAGGGCAGTGTGGGACCACTGAGAAAAGTCCATGTTCTGTAAAAGCAGCCATTGCATAAATATACTGAAGCAGAAGCTCTTTTGCTTCATTTATTTTGAAATGACTAAAAACTGTCATTAAAACTGCTCTCTGAGGTAGAAGAGATTGGAGGGAATGCATAGAGCTGACTCTTTAAAGATGTTACCTTTTGAAAACACATTTGCTCTTTCTTCTCTGTTAACCAAAATGAACTTGGCGCCTGCTGTTCATCAACGAACTAAGACAGAGAAAAGAGAAAAATGAAGGGGGGAAAACCTTGAAGCAGAAAACTCTGAAGTGTGTATAAAGTGGATTTTTAAAAAAATATTTATCAAGAGAACAAACTACCCTTTCTTTTCTGTTCCTAAAATTCTAAGCTCTTTCAAGTGATAGCCAACTAACAAAACCTTGGAGCACATCTGGAGGCCCAGGTCTCCCACCATCAGAAATGTGCAGCCATGAAGGAAAAGTCAAGACTGAGAGCTGTCTGGGCTGGAAAAGTACTGACCGGAGGAAGGCCTTCGGTGGGGGCCAGTGAAAAGCTGCGTATCCGTCCACTTACATGGCTGTGCCCTTCTCCAGGCCAGCTGTCTGTCATCTTCACCTGCACCAGAGGATGTTCATTCAATCTGAACAAGAAAGGAACTTGAGATTCCAGCAATGCATAGTGAAAAGCTACTAGAGTCTTAACACTGTGCCCTTCTACTGTGAGTTGGACTGTGCGGTTCTATGGCAGCAGGCAGATGCCCGTTCTGCGCAGGCATCTATATTTAGGTGTGGGCTGAGATTGCCAAGGTAAAGAAAGGCATGGTCGGTGTTGCCTCAGCACCCTGTTTGTTTTGGAACTGAAGCCCTCACTGTCTGTCCTCCCATCTCTGCCACAGGCGGGCCCTGTGTTGCCCTGTGGGTTAGTTAGACTCTGTCATAGAGGAGAAGGCATCTCCCCAAAAGCCCAGGCAGTTGGAAGGCATCAGAGCCCGTCCTGAATGACTGTCCTTCATGCCGGGGTGGCTACGTGCTCCTGGGCAGGGACCAGACACTGTGGCTTCCTATTTGCCGCTGTGCAGGCAGCTGCTGCAGGCTCTTTCTCAACAGGCGTGCAGTTGACCCTGAGAGGCTCAGCCATGTTCAGTGGCTCATGATCTTTAAAAGCAGATGTCCCTTAACCCACAGTGAGAAGCTACTCTCTCCTGGCTTGGTCTCCTGGGCCTGCTGCCCACTTGAGGACAGAGCCCCAGTCATTATGTACCTGGCCTCCTTGGGACCCCCTCTATGTCCCTCCCACCCCGGGAAAGGCCAGCTCCACTCAGCAGCCTTGCCCTAGGCTCAGTAGGCCTTAGCTTGACCAGCAGCCCAGGTGCTGCTTCTCCCAGCCTCAGGCCCCGACCCAGAAGCCTTCCCTGCCTTTGTTTTTCTGACTTCCTCACCAGAGCCTCCACACCAGCTGGCCTTCACCCTCATCCTGCACCTCCTCACCCCAATGCCTTTGCTCCCTCCCAAACCCCTCCAGCCCTGCTGCCTCGTTCACTTGTGGATCAGCTCCTCCAGGAAGCTTTCTGTAAAAGGCTGACTGATTTCTTTCTGAGAGTCTTTAATTGGGGACCTCCCTGCAGGCCATGCTGGCATTCCTTCTAGAATGTTCTGTCCATGGGGCCTAGACCCAGACCATCCTTAACCCAGGCCACTCCCCTGGGCCCATCCCTCTGAGAAGGGCATGACCCAGTTTTCAAATTTGTAGGTCTAGGCTCATGGGCACAGATGCAGGGCCCCCGGAGATGAGGCACCTGTGTTCCAGCTCCCGGGAGAGATGTTGAACTGCTCCCTATCCTGCCTTCCCAGGAGCCCTTAAGGGCACTTCAGAACTCCCCTGGACCAGGGCTTCTGCTAGCCTCCCACCCTCATTCTCATGGTGAAACACATCAGTCCTTTTATAAGAATTTGTGTTGATCCCACAAAAAATTATGAGCCCCGAAGCTTATCATCCTCAGCATGGAGAAAGCAGTTCCATATGGGAGGGACAGAGCCCCCTGCCAAACCAGCATCGGGCCTGGCAGAGGCTCAGGAGGGAGTGGCCTCGGGACTCCCTCTCTGAGTGGGGCTGGGCCACCAGGTCAGTCCCTGACTTCCCTAGGCCTCTCCTTTCCTGGTTGGCTCCTGGGTAGAGGGAGTTTGGAGGCACTGCCCGTGGAGCCATGGGAGCAGGGCTGGAGGGGAACTGATTCCTGTGGGTTCAAAATAGCTCACTAGGGATGAATTTAGGTAGCCTGCATTTCGCCTGTAAGGACTGCTGTTAGCGAGTGTAGCCATCTCCTCGTAAGCACTGGTGCTGGTCCTCTCAACCTCCCTACCAAAGTGGGCTCGGGGGCAGGCTACACCTTGCCAGCGTCTTGTTCCATCAGGAGCAACCATCATCACTGACTCTGCCTTTTGTTTGGTCCTGGCCACGTAGCCTGGAGTTCAGGATAGGTCTGTGCCTTCCCAGGACCTTCTCTGGGACCGCAGAGGAAGAAAGCCAAAACTTCCATTTCCCAAGAAAAGTGCAGTTTCATGCACACCTAGGGAAGATGTTTATGTTCAATGGAGGTCACTGCCCTTGTTTTCAGAGTAAATGTTTGTGTGAGCAAAGCCAGCAGGGAGCGGACCCTCTCACCTCTGTTTTCCCAGGCACGGACGAAGCAGCAGCTGAGGACCACCCTGGTAGTCTAGTGTTGTAGGCCCAGCTCTGCCGTTGACCTTGCATAGGTCATGTCCCCTCTCTTGACCTCAGTTTCCCCTTCTGTAACAATGGGAGGTGGACTTTATGCCATAGGATTATTTCCAGCTCTGACACTTTAGGGCTCTGATCTTGGATATTTACGACCAGCCTGCTGATTCTCCCTCCAAAGTACACTTCCAACATGTATGCACACTCCTCTGTTTCTCCCAGCATAGTCCACGATCAAGTCACTTCCTGAACTTAAGTTCAGTGACTTAGAATAAACCCAGACTCCTTACCGTGGGCTCTCTGATCTCATACATCCCATCCCTCTGCCTTGGGCTTTCCCCACCCCAACCACAATTTCTGTTCTCATGGTGAAACACATCAGTCCTTTCAAAAGAACTTTTGCTGATCCACAGCCCCGGAGCACACCTCGCCCTTTCCTGCCTTCAGATCTTTGCACCTGCTATTCCCTCCACTGAGAGCCACCCTCCCTCTGCGCTTTGATGGGCGGGCTCCTTCCCATCTTTTGGATCTCAGCTTAAATGTCACCTCCGAGAGGCCTTACTCAAAATCCCTGTCAAAATTAAGTGCTTCTCTCTTATGCCACCTCTCCATGTTTATTTTCCCTCATGGCATATAGATGTTTTGGAGCTATTTTCTTAGATCCGATTATGTATTGCCTTCGCAAGAATGTGAGCTCACACAGTGGGGACCTCCCAAGAGTGGGCGCCTTATCTGTCCTGGTCCCTGCTGAACACCCAGAGTCTAGCATAGGGCCTGGTACACAGTAGGTGCTCCATAAATGCTTGTTGAAAGGCCAGGTGATTGAATGGATGGATACTTCCTCCATAAAGAGCTTCATTTTCCTTCCTGGTCTCTCGGTCTCAGGCCCCATGTTCCCTCAGGGATCTGCATGTAGTGGTGATGGAGGTTATAAAACAGACCAAATCCCGCATGATGTCATATGATGTCCTTAGTCAACAGCCAAGAGGGTTTCGTACTCCCCACCCCACTACTTGCTCCTGTGGCCGCAGCACAGTTGGACTCGGATTTGTTTGACATTTCCTAAGGGCAGGCCTGCTGCCAGGTTCTGGATGACTGCTTTCCAATCATAACTGTATTTACCCTTGATGACCTTTGTGAGGTTGATGGTGGAAACTGAGTCTCAGACAGATGAAGCAAGTGACAGAACCCAGGTCTGAACTTGGGAGCTCCTTGCCCGAAGCCCAGCGCCAGCCCCTTCATCCCCAGTGCCACTGCGCTGGCAGTGCCGTGAGCATAGCAGGGGCCGCAGAAGGGGAAGAGGGGCTGGTGTGTGATTTCAGACGGCCTTTCCTGTCCACCGAGCTAGGAGAAGCCACGGAGCACAGGGCCGCCTGCTGTCCCAGAGCATCACGGGAAACTGACATCCATCTGTGGGATTTCTAGAGAGCTGCCGTCACACGGAGCATGGGGTTGTGCTCGGGTCCGTGGTAACTGAGAGCCCAGAGACTGGCTGGTGGTGCTGCCCTCTCGGCAGTGACCGGTCGGCAGCTTTGGGACGGCCTTCCAGAGGCCAGCACAGACAGTTTCCCTTCAGGAGATAGTTCTCTTGGCAAGACACCCACTTTGAGCCTCAAAATGGTCCTATTTGCCAGAAGCTACAGTGGAGACGAGAATGTGGGGCACAGGAACAGAGACCTGGACTTGAGTCCAGGCTGTGCTGTGTGGCCCCGAGTCATCTGTACTCTCAGAGGCGTAAGCTCTTTATCTGTAAAGATCCCACAGTGTAGTGGAGAATAAAGAGTCATATTTGAATATGACACAGAATCTGCACTTAGTAATTCTTGTGACTAAGGGAGAAAAGGAGCCACTCGAAGATGTCCTCTTGGAGGAGAGACAGCGGAGAGGAGGAAACAGCTCCATGCTATTTTCGGCATGAAAAGCTTTAATTGGGTGGTTATGAGATTGACACCTTCCCAGAGTTTACCAAAAAAATGTTAATGATGTAAACAGGGATTTTTTTTTTCAGGTGGTAAAGTTGTGTTCTCTATCATTTTAAACAAGTAACAGCACATACTCACATGTTTGCTGTGTCAGGCACTATTCTCAGCACTTTATATCCCTTAACTCATTTAATTATGGCAATAACCCTGTGAGGGAGATGCCATTTTTGTCTTTGTTTTCCAGATGAGAAAAGGGAGGCACAGGGAGGTTAAGTAAGTTGCCCACGGTGACACAGCTAGTGAGCGGCAGAGCAGGGACAAAATCCAGAAGTCTGACTTCAGAGACAGCCCTCAGCTCCTGGGCCTGAACCACTCGGTGCTGACTGGTGACACGGAGGGTGGGGGGAATCCTGTCCAGAAGGGATGCTGTCCAGCTGAGGAAGCAGGAGGATGCTAGGCCAGAATAATACTGTTCTGCTTAAAGAGCTCAAGAAATAAGACTTCTGGATAAAATGGTTGGGCAACAATTTGAGTGCTGAAAGGGGGGATGGGGCCCCAGTTCAGGGTTGCCCACCTTCTGCCTTCTTGCCCATTTTGGAAAGGATACAATATCCCTTTTATTTTGGTAAGTGTTATAAATATGTATTTATATTCTGTGAACCCCCTCCATTTTAGCTAGATTTTTTTCTTTTGCTGAATTCTTGAAAAACAAGTTCTTGAGGTACAGTTTACATACAAAAAATGAATGTAAAAGTGTACTTTTTAAGTGAGTTTTGACAAAATCACTCACTGTATAACCACCACCACAGTCAAATAGGGACGGCTCTGGCTGGTGTGACTCAGCTGGAGTGTCATCTGGTAAACCAAAGGGTCGCAGTTCGATTCCCAGTCAGGGCACATGCTTGGGTTGCATCAGTGTTTCTCTTCCTCTCTCTCTGCCTCCCTTCCCCTCTTTCTAAAAAAATAAATGAGCATTTAAAAAAAGGGGAACAATTTCCATCATCCCAATGTAAAGATTTTCTTGGGACCCTTTGCATTGAAATTCCTCACCACCCAGCCCCAGGCAACCAAGGATCTGCTTTCTGTCATAGCAGGTTATGTTTGTATCTCCTAGGGCTCCATATAAATGAAATCATATCTTTTGTTTTATTTTTATTTTAAAATTTATTGAGATATAATTGACATATAACCTTGTATAAGTTTAAGGTGTACAACATATTGATTTGATACTTATATATTGCAATATAATTACCACCATAGCTTTAGCTGACACCTCCATCACCCATCACGTCACAATTGTCATTCCTTTTGTGTGGTGGGGACAATTAAGGTCTAGTGTCTTAGCAGCTTTAAAGTTTGTAACACAGTCTCGTTATCTATGATCACTCTGCTGTGCATGAGATCCCCAGGACTTATTTACCTACCAATTACAAGTTTGTGCCCTTAATCAGCATCCCCCAATTCCCCCACCCGCTAGGCCCTGGTAACCACCACTCTACTCTGTTTTTACGAGTTCAGCTTTTTAAGACTCCACATACAAGTGAGATCACACAGTGTTTGTCCTTCTCTGTCTGACTCATCTCACTTCACACAGTGCCCTCCAGGTCCATTCACGTCTCAGATGGCAGGATTTCTTTCTTACAGCTGAATAATGTTCCCTCTCTCTCTCTCTCTCTCTCTCTCTCTCTCTCTCTACTGCAGTGAACATGGGAGTGCATGCCCGTCTTCGATGTCCTGTTTTCATTTCCTTTGGCTGTAGACTCAGGAGTGGAATTACTGGATCATGTGGTAGTTCTATTTTTAACTTTTTGAGGAGTCTCCACTGTTTTCCAGAGTGGTTGCACCAATTTATATTCCCAACAGTGCACAAGGGTTCCCTTTTCTCCACATCCTCCCTAACACTTGCTATTTCTTATTGCTTTGATAATAGCCATTCTCATAGGTGTGAGGTGTCCCACTCCTGTTTTGATTTGTATTTCCTTGATGATTAGTAATGTTGAGCACCCTTTCATGTAGCTATTGATTATTTGAATGTCTTCTTTGGAAAAAGGTCTATTCTGATCCTCTGCCCATTTTTTAATCAGACTGTTTATATTTTTGTTATTGAGTCATGTGAGTTATTTATATACAAGTTCTGTCCAGAAGGTATCCAGTCATGTAATATGAAAAATAGAGACATTTATTGAAGAAGGGACAAGATACAAGAAACATTGTACATAGGACAATGACACTTCAGTCCCCTTCAAAATAGGTATCTTGGGACCTCACACAGTTCTCCCAATCACCATCAGCTGCCCCATTGTATTTTCTTGAATCTCATTGACAATCTGAAATCTCTTCCCTTTCAAAGGCGATTTTAGTTTTGGGAAAAGGAATAAGTCACAGGGCACCAAACCTGGGCTGTAGGGTAGCTGAGTCACCTGAGTGATTTGATGTTTCACAAAAAAAAACTCTGCATGAGACATGATACATGAGGAGGCACATTGTCATGATGAAGCTGCCAGTCACCATTTGCCCATAGCTGTAGCCTTCTGATTCATCCAAATAACTTCTGCAGAGGAATGTTCAAGGTAAATGCAAGTTTGATGCAGATTCGTTGCTCTACTTGCTTAGTCATTTGTTATTTGACAGCCACACAGTACACATGCTCACTCAACAGCATCTACCACCCCTACTAACTAGTACATTGAAGTCATCATTGTTCGCACATGCACATTCCAGTCCATTCTCCTGTGGCTGCCAGGTTACATTAATGTTGCACAAAATGTTCTCATTATCTTAACAATGTTTGGACTTTTTGGATGGACCTTGTATTTTCAATATTAACCTCTCATCCAATATATGGTTTGCAAACATTTTCTCCCATTCTGTAGGCTGCCTTTCATTTTCTTCTTTTTTTTTGCTGTGCAGCAGTTTCATTTTTTTTTCTAATCCTCACTCAAGGTTGTGCTTACTGATTTTAGAGAGAAGGCAAGGAAGGGAGAGAAACAGGACGAGAAACATGGCCTCCTCTTGCACGCACCCCAACCTGGGACCAAACCCACAACCCAGACACGTGCCCCAAAAGGGAACCAGGAATTGAACCCAAAACTCTTTGATTTATGGCACAACACTCCGACAACTGAGCACGCCAGCCAGAGCTGTGCAGAAGTGTTTCAGTTTGATGCCATCTCATTTGTTGAGTTTTGCATTGTTGCTTGTGTTTATAAATTTATGTCATATCTAAAACCCATTGCCAATGTCATATGTTAAGGATCTTCTTTCCTATGTTTTCTTGCAGGAGTCTTACAGTATCAGGTCTTGGGTTTACTTTTTTAATCCATTTTGAGTTAACTTTTGTGAATGGTGTAAGACGGGGGGGTTCAACTTCATTTTTCTGCATGTAGTCATCCTGTTTTCTCAGCACCATTTGTTGAAGACACTACCATTTCCCCAACGAATGTTCTTGGCTCCTGTGTCAAATATCAGTTGACCATAAATGTGTGGGGGTTAGTTTCTGGGATGTTCTGTTGCATTGGTCTATGCATCTATTTTTATGCCAGTACAATGCTGTTTGAATGACTATAGCTTTATATGATTTGAAACCAGGAGATGTGGTGCCTTTACTCTGTGCTTCTTTCTCATAATTGCTTTGGCTGTTTGGGGTCTTTTGTGATTTCATACAAATTTTGGAATTGTCTTTTGGAATCATATATTCAGTACTCTTCTGTCTGGCTTCTTTTGCTCTGCATAATATTTTTGAGATTCATTCATGTTGCATGTGTCAGTAGTTTGTCCCTTTCTACTGCCGAACAGTATCCCATTGTACGGATATGCCATTATGTTTATTTACTCACCCATCAATGAGTATTTGAGTTGTTTCCATTTTGAAACTGTTGATAAAGCTCCAGTGTGTTTGTGTATGTATCTTTGTGTGAATATTTGTTTTCATTTCTCTTTTTTTAGATATATTTTATTGATTATCCTATTACAGTTGTCCCATTTTTTTCTCCCCTTTATTCCCCTCTGCCCTCTACCCACCCTCCCACCATCATTCCCCCACCTTAGCTCATGTCCATGGGTCATATATATATATATACATATAAGTTCTTTGGCTTCTCAATTTCCCGTACTATTCTTAATCTCCCCCTGTCTATTTTGTGCCCACCATTGATGCTTCTTACTCCCTGTAACTTTCCCCTATTGTTCCCCTCCCCGCTGATCACCCTCCATGTGATCTCCATTCCTGTGATTCTGTTCCTATTCTAGTTGTTTGCTTAGTTCATTTTTGTTTTAGTTTTTGTGGTTTTACGTTCAGTTGTTGATAATTGTGTGTTGTCATTTTACTCTTTGTATTTTTTATCTTCTTCATTTTCTTAGATAAGTCCCTCTAACATTTCATATAATAAGGGCTTAGTGATGATGAACTCCTTGAATTTGACCTTATCTGGGAAGCACTTTATCTGCCCTTCCATTCTAAATGATAGCTTTGCCAGATAGAGCAATATTGGATGTAGCTCCTTGCCTTTCACAACTTCGAATAATTCTTTCTGGCCCCTTCTCCCCTGTGAGGTTTCTTTTAAGAAATCGCCTGATAGCCTTATGGGAACTCCGTTGTAGGTAACTGTCTCCTTTTCTCTTGATGCTTTTAAGATTCTCTCCTTCTCTTTAATGATGGGCAATGTAATGATGATGTGCCTTGGTGTGTGCTTCCTTGGGTCCATCTTATTTGGGACTCTCTGAGCTTCCTGGACTTCCTGGAGGTCTATTTCCTTTGCCAGATTGGAGAAGTTCTCCTTCATTATTTTTTTCAAATAATTTTCCATTTCTTGCCCTTCTTCTCCCTCTGGCACCACTATGACTCAGATGTTGGAATATTTTAAGTTGTCCTGGAGGTTCCTAAGCCTCTCCTCATTTTTTGGAATTCTTGTTTCTTCATTCTGTTCTGGTTGAGTGTTTCTTTCTTCCTTCTGGTCCAAACCGTTGATGAGTCCCAGTTTCCTTCCCATCACTGTTGGTTCCCTGTACACTTCATTTCACTTTTCATAGCTTTCACTTTTTCCTCTACTTTGCAACCATAGTCAACCAATTCTGTGAGCATTCTGATTACCAATGTTTTGAACTGTGTATCTCATAGGTTGGCTGTCTCTTCATCACTTAGTTGTATTTTTTCCGGATCTTTGATCTGTTCTTTCATTTGGGCCATATTTTTTTTGTCTTGGCATGCATGTTATGTAGTAAAGGGCAGAGCCTTAGGTATTCGCCAGGGTGGGAAAACCCACATGTCAAGTTGTGTTCTGTATGCGTGGGAGGGGTCAGAGAGGGAACAGTGCCTTTGCTCAGCTGTGGGGCGGCTTTCAGTCACTGCCTCCACCCACAAGCAAATTGGGCCTTTCTGGTGCTGATTCCCAGGTGTGAGGCTGGGAGATTCTCCCACTGATGCAACTCCCACAAGTTTTTACATGAGAGGTTTTGAGGCTTTATTTTCCCCTACTGGAACCCTGGGTTGTGTGGTCTTGCTCCCCAGTTGTTCCTCCCAGTTTATCCGCACGCAAATGTGGGACCACCTGGTCCACCAGCCACTGCCTTGCTGTGGGTCCTCTTCGCTCCTGCTGCCAGTCTCGGCCCCTCCTACCGATCTGGGTGAACATTTCTTCTTTAACTCCTTGGTTGTTGGACTTCCATACCGTTCAATTTTCTGGTAGTTCTGGTTACTTTTTGTTTTTAAATTTGTTGTTGTCTTTCTTTTGGTTTTGCGAGGAGGCAAAGTGTATCTACGAACCTATGGCTCCATCTTGGCCAGAAGTCAAATGACTGGTGTTTTCATTTCTCTTAAGTGATTAGTGAGGACTATAATTGTTGCATTATTATATGAAATAAATGTTTAATTTTTAAAGAAACTGTTTTTCAAAGTGGCTGCATTATTTGCTGTTCCCACCAGCAATGTAGGAGAGTTCTGCTTGCTCCACACCCTGGCCAGCACTTGGGGCTGCAGTCTCTAATTTTAGCCATACGGGTAGTTGTGTGGTGTTATCTTGTGGTTTTAATCACAGGTCTCTGATGACGGTGGATGCTGAACATTTTTTCATGTACTTATTTGCCATCTGTACATCTTCTTGTGTGAGTGACATTTCTTTCAGATCTTTAGCCCATATTTTCATTGGGTTATTTATCTTCTTCTTATTGAGTGGTAAGAGTTCTTTGTGTTTTCTAGACACGGGTCCCTTCTCAGATGTATGTATTGCATATGTTTCCTCCGTGTCTTTGGCTTGCCCTTTCATTTGGTTAGTGTTGTCTTTAAGAGAGAGAAAATTTTGAATTTTGTTCATGTACAGCTCATTAAATTTTTTATGTTATGGTCCATACTATCCTAAGAATTCTTTTCCTGTCCCAAAATCTCATTACAATTTTTATGTTTTCTAGAAGTTTTATACTTTTAGCCTTTACATGTATGTTTATGATTCATTTCAAGTTAAATTCTGTGTATGGTTAAGGTAAGGATGAGGTTCATTTTTCCCCCTAGTGTTATCTAATTGTTCCAGCACCGTTTGTTGAAAAAAGTCTCCCCACTGAATTACCTTGGCACCTTTGTTGACAGCTGACCCAGTTATGTGTGGGTCTATTTCTGCCACTCTACCCTTTACTGTCCTTATCTCACTGCCACGCTGGCTGGTTCCTATAGCTTAATGCAAGGTCCCAGGTCAGCGTCTGTCTCATCCCAGGGTCCTCGCTGATCAGGCCCAGGGGCAGGGCCCTCGGAGAGTGCCTGCCCGAGACTGAAGCCTGGCCTTCGCCTGATATCCCAAGTCGCCTGCATTTGCATTATTTAAAGTTTCAAAATTATCTCCTTACCAAGTAAAGTCTGTGTATGTTTATATTCTACATTCACCTCACTTTAGAGCTGTCTCAGGCTTTTCTTCCTTCTCCTCCTCTCTCCAGCACTGACCCCAAAAACCCTTTGAGTTAGAAAACAAAAATGCAAGTGTCCGCCTTTTTAAAGGGGCACCTTTCAGAAACTTTTCTAAAGAACTGAAAAGAAGAACTACATAATGGAAACCATTTTTGCAGCCTCCAGCATGGCCATTTATCTCAATAACCATTTCATTTAAAATGTGGGCCAAACATATAAATCATATCTTGAAAGAAAATATGTTGGTGCCACAGAAATTGCCCTGTATTCTTACCACCTAATTTGAAAAATGTGTTTGGAAGCTTGGACGAGAGCAAACAAGCCTGGGGCCCAGCCGTCCTTCCCCCTCACATCCCTCTCCTCCATTTCTTCATTCCATCCCCAGAATACATCCTCGCTACTCCCCAAACTAAACAGGGAAGCTGAAGCACATGGGACACAGCCTGTTAAGTCATTCGCTGCTGCTGCTGCTGCTATCTGGAGCGCTCCCACCTTTGAGTGTCATTAGGTCCTGAGGAGCTGAGCGCCAAAGACGGGCTGCTCCTCATCGGTCCTTGGAGTGACCCCTCTCAGGGTACAGCCACCCTTGTCTTTAGGCCATTAACTCGAATTGCAGTTATTAGGGTGTGGTGCTCACTTAGGATTTGTCCAGAGGGAGGGTGCTACATATAGCAGAGCCCTGGGGCCCATGTTCCAGACTAACCCACCAGGGAGGCACTGGGCAGCCTGTACTGTGGGCTGGGGATTCCAGGGTCTCCCCCTTTAAACCTCACCAAGGAGCCTGTGGTTAAAATGGCAGCGTTTCCCCGTAGCAGGTTTCTTATTTTGCTTTGCGGAACTTCCTGGGAGGGAAAAACAAAGGGGATCAACAGGTGCCAGTCCCTGTGCACCAAGGAGGCCGGCAGAGCGCTTCCTGTGGCCAGTGCTCTCTCCCAGTCGCTGGGAGCGGGGCGGGGGCTTCAGTAGGCCCTCTCTCTACACTGCGTTTTTTTCTGACTGTGAAAGTCCTGTGGGAGCATCTAAGGTAGAGAATAAAATTAATACCCTTAATTCCACCACTTAGAGGCTCTGGTTTGCTTCTTACTTATATAGACTTTTTTTTTTTTTAACCATGCACGCATGTGGCTGTGGTCAGACTGATCATAGTTTTATTTCCTCTTTTCATTTTAATTCCTGGTCATGTTCTCACATCATTAAAACTTGCTCGAAAACATGCTTGATGCCTGCCTAGTACTCACCCTGTGCATGGACCAATCTCTCCCATCACCTCGCCTCATAGTGGGGGGATTCCAGCCCTGACAGCAGTTTCTCTTTTCTGGCCCAGACAATTGCCTGGTCCTCCTGTCCCCCGTGGAACTGATGTTCCCCCTGCTCCCACGTCCCTCCTCCCCAGCCTCAGCGGCCCATTCGGCCTCTGGTGGGAAGGTGGAAACCGGGAGCCCTTCTTCACGTGGAGGTCACAGAGCCTCACTGACACTGGGTGACGTGCCTGAGACCTGCAGCTCGCAGGACCTGCCTTGCTCTCCATTTCTTCCCCTCGTGGCCTAGCACCTGCTCTCTGCAGCCTGTTCTCCACCTTCCCCCGCAACCCACTCCTGTACCTCCTTTCAGATGAGACTGCTTAGACACCCTCTTCCAGGACATCCTGTCCCTGTCTCTCCGTGTTTCAAGTGTGAGCTGAGTTCTTGGTACTGGAGCAGAGAGTTCAGGAACTGCTAGCACCACCCGCACTCCTCAGAGTGGGTGGGCTGGTCCTTTTCCCTGGATCTAGGTTCTGAAGCATGAGGCCACTTTTTTTTATACCTCCCTTTTTATCAGTTGTAGCCCAGAGCATCGTTGTAGGGGGGCCAGGGAAAACTGGGGGGCAGTGTGCATAGGCCTAGGCTCTGCCTCCTCTATGAGCCTTTGATCAGCGGTGCAGGCTGTAGGCAGGCAGAGGCATCCTCCGATCCCACCTCAGCAGTGGAGGCCCCATCCTGCCACCAACTTAAAGCATTTCCTTCCTCCCTTTTCTCCCCTCACCACTGGCAGCCCCGTGTGCTTTGTACAAGTCATTATTTGCACCTTCCAGCTGCCTCAGCCATGACTATTTCTTTCTAGTAAACATTAACCTTGTTCATGGAATCCCTAGAGCAATGGGGTCATGAGGAAGTGCATGCAGGGCTCCTGAATTGGCACCTTTGGGGGCGGGAGTGGGGATGGGAAAGGCTGGCAATAAGTGCCCCACCAGAAGGCTCTAGAGCTGGAAGTTGCCCCAGAAGTTCTCGCTAACCCCCATCCTCCTTCCATCCCCCAGCCCAAAGCTGTCTGGTGTCTGAAGGCAAGTTTGAGGCTGGGGTTCCCTAAGAAGAAGGTTTAGGTCTTAACTCCTCTCCAGACTCCAGTGTCCAGCAGAGGCCGGGCTAGAGGAGGTAGTGAGTGGGTGTAAGGGCGGGATGGCAGGTGGGCATCTTTCAAAGGGGAGGTGCCAAAATGGGGCATGGAAGAAGAGGGGGTGCAGACCCCTGAGCATGGGATCGGGGAAGCAGAGTCTTCATGTCCACTGGGGAAGGTGAGCGGCCTGGGGATATAATGGGAGCCAGGGCCCTGTCTGCCTGGCACGGAGCAGGGACACTCGGGTGTCCCCTGGGAAGCGTGGGTTGTCAGTCCCCAGGGGAGCCCGCCCCATCCGCTCCAGCCCTCCTTGTGCAGCTCTCTGCTCTCTTCTTCCCTCTCGTCAGGCCCCTGTGGGCGTTGGCAGCTCACACCAGCCACCCTTGGCCAAGGGGCAGGAGGATCTTGAAACTTTCAATCCTGTGGTCACTAGGGGGCTATCCTCCTTTCCCCCTGGATTCTGGACTTCC
This sequence comes from Phyllostomus hastatus, assembly GCF_019186645.2. Classification (NCBI taxonomy): domain Eukaryota; kingdom Metazoa; phylum Chordata; class Mammalia; order Chiroptera; family Phyllostomidae; genus Phyllostomus; species Phyllostomus hastatus. The sequence continues at coordinate 3,745,950 of NW_025333643.1, read as the reverse complement.
TGTGAGACAGAGGGCGGGGCTGCTCCCGAGTGGGTTCCGCTGTCCGTGGTGGGGCAGGGGCTCCAGGAGGGCATCTGGGGACTGGGGAGTCAGAACCTGGGTCTTTACCCAGTAGCACCTCCTGGTCCCCCCGCTACCCCAGGCACATACTACATGGGTGTGTCACAGGTTAGCCTGCAAGGTGATCTAGAGAAGTCCCGCAGCCACTAAGTGTAGAGCATCCTCTCTGACCAGCACCAATCCTGCCTTGGGGCAGGACTTTTTCCAGAAGCAAAACTTTTCCACAACTCTGCATCCTGTGATTTCATTTGAGACCCCATGGTGGCGTCCAGGAGGGAGAATAAGGCACCACGGTCTGGATCTAAGGCCGTTCTTGGAAAGGGACTATCCCAGGGGCTCCCACCAGGAGATGACCGCAGTCCTGCCCCAGTGTCCTTTGGGGCTTGGAAGCCAAGGGCATGACTTGCCAGAAACCAGCTGTATTGAGGGGGCCCTTTCTTTACTGTTTGATTCTTGTGTATTATATTTATCCCCCAAATTCCCCTATCTCCTCTCCACTGTAGAATTGTGTCCGGAGAAGATGGTTCTGAATCACTGCTCATTCTAAAGCTGTGTACTGGGCAAGGCTGTGCACCAGGGCTGGGCGCACGGGGTGAACCAGCAGACTAGGCCCTGCCCTCCTGCAGCTCATGATCCTACTCTACGGGGAGTCAGGCAGATGCACTAACAGAAAGGTGGTGATGGGTTACAGGAGGTTCTCTGGAGGAACCAAATGGGTCGTCTGAGCCAGAGAGTGCGGGGGAGGCTCTTCGAGATGGGTGATCGGTGATCAAGAAGACACCAAGAGCTGCGCATAGCCAGCCTGTGGTGCAGGGTCCTGGGCGGGGTCTCCCATGCCAAAGGAAAGTGTGCGTGGGTCCTAAGGAAGGAGAGCTCGGGAAGGTCAGCAGGGCCAGGGCATAGGGACCAGTGGCCCAGGAATGAGTATGGGTTGCACATTCCCTATGTGCCCAGGGTGGGGGGCGCTTAAAGGCTGTAAAACCGGGGCACGACGCTATGGGATTGTTTTCTAAGAAAACCAGTCTGATGCTGTGTGGAGTGTGGGCGGGAACATGACCACAGGGCTGTGGAGACTGAAGGTGAGCAGCCAGGGGCCAGTGGTATCTGAGGAGGTGGTGTCCCGTTCCCTTGTGGGCACTAGGAGCCTGCACAGTGGCCCCAGAAACAGCCCCGCCCTCCCCCTGGGGGTCCCAGCCGTGTCTGCACCCAACAGAGAATTGTGCCTGTGAGGACCCAGCATGGAAGTGTCAGGAGCAGGCGAGGTCTAAATATTTCCATTTTTTTATTAAAAAATAGGGAAATGCCAAAACCGGGTTTCAAGAACTGTGGTAATTTGAAATGTTTACATTTAACAAATGAACACTTTTAACACACACACACAAATATAATTGTGCTATTCACAGGATAATTACAGTGTTTATAAAAGAAAAACCTTGGTCCATGGCGCACTCCAGGCGGTGTGGTCCAGAAATAGGACACAAGTTTGAAGCTGGATGACAAACAGCTCTGCTCCAACGTGCTGTCTCCTTTGCAGATCAGAAAGTGAAACCTTGAGGCCCTCTGGGGGTGTGCGGTCCAGCCACACACTCTCCCTGGTCCTCGTGATGAGCTCCCATGGTTAGGAGGTCCTCCTGGTTTAGAGCTGTGGGCCCAGACGCTGCTGCAAAGCAGGGTTGGTTCCAGCCTTGACCGTGGGGACAGGCTCCCCTGCCCCCCGCCCCCGCTGGCCCACAGTGGGGCAGCCTACTGCCTGCCTGAGCCCACAGTCCTGGCCTCAGGACAGGAGCTTAGGATCAGCCGCCTGCAAGGGGGCCAAAGACAGAGGTGGGGACTCAGGAGGCAGTACAGGCAGAGGCTGGTCTTGCCTTTCAGCCCCCTGGGTTTGAACCCGTGGTTCCTGAGTGTGTCAGCATCGCAGTGTCGGCCCTGAGCCCACCCTGTGTGTCAGCATCGCGGTGTCGGTCCAGGAAGCAGACTTCAGACTGCCCCTCACTGGTTTTTAGGAGTATTAACCAGATGGAAGTGGTGAGATAAAGTGGAAAAAGCCTTTCTCCTACCCCCAACCAGCTCTTCAAGTTCTCCCTGGCAGTCATGTCATTTCCTCTTTCCAGCTCAAGTGGCCTACATTCTAAAATGGGGGTGGTCGCAGCGGCGTCCTCCAGGCTCCGCAGAAGACCGTGTGCAGGCGGTGCGCGGCCGAGGAACACGCCGCTGTGCGGACAGACCGCATTGTCCATTGATCCACTGGGGGACATTTGGGTTGCGTCCACATTTTGACTATTACAGGTGATGCCATGCACATTAATGCAGAAGTTCTTATGTGGACATAGGTTTTCATCTCTCTTGGGGGTACCCCCTGGAGTGGAACTGCCGGGCCACATGGTAGCTCTCAGTCTAACTTTCTGATGAACTGCCGTCTGTTTTCAAAGTGGCCACACCACTTGACATCCCCTCCTCGGCGTGTAAGGGCTCCGCGCTCTCCAGATCACAACCAGCACTTGCTGGTGTCTGGCTTCTTGGTTGAAACCGTTGTCATGGGTGCAAAGTGGAATCTCCTTGTGGTTTGATTTGCATTTTCCTGATGCCTAATGACATGCACGCATCTATGTCTGTGTCTTCCCGCTTCTCAGCCACTCACATACCTTTCCTGGAGAAATGTCTGTTTAACTCCTTTGTTCATTTTTAATTGGGTTACTTGCCTTTTATCATTGACTTGTCAATGGTCTAGATGCACGTTCCTTAAGTATTTTCTTTCAGAGTTGTCGCTTCACTTTAATAGTGTTCTTAAATATATTCTTTTAAGAAGCCTTTAATTTTGATAAAGTCCAATTAATCATTTTGTTGCTGTGCTTTGGATTATTTCTTTGGATATAATTTTTAAATATGTGAAACACTTCCTTGATGCTCAAGTTAAAAGGTCTGCTCAGAGCGGTCTCCTGACACCCAGTTTAAATGAGCAGGTGCCCGTTTAAATCAGTTTGTGTTTATTTCTGCAAAAGACAAAAGGAATTCCAGCCCTGGCCACTGGCTCAGTTAGTTGGAGTGTCACCCTGTACTGCCAGAGGCTGCGGGTTCCATTCCTGGTCAGGGCACGTACTTGGGTTGCGGGTTCAGTCCCCGCATGCAGGAGGCCACCGATCCATGTTTCTCTCTCTCCCCTACCCTCCCTCCCTTTCTCTCTCCCCCTTAAAAAAAATCAATGAACAAATCCTTGGGTGAAGATTAAAAATTTTTTAAATATATTGTCTTTATATTTTGTCTTTCCCATTATATTGTCTTTCTCTACACAAGTGGAATGCCATAGATACTCTGCATTTTTTTGGATTTTGGAAACTGCCTCCTGTCAGTGCATTGAGCTCTTTCTCACTGTGCTTTAGGGCCCCAGTGGTCCACAGTGTGGACACGCAGTGAGTGGTTTAATTAGCTTGTTCCCCCCTGGGTTGTTTAGTCTCCTGTAATTAATCACGCAGCAGTGAATGCCGTCCTTTTGTGTTGTGGAGGTGTACCTTCAGACAGACTCCTGAAAGGGAGCCTGCTAACTCAACAGTTGAGACAGCAGTAGTTCTGCCGGCTGTAGGCGGACTCCCCATGCGGGGTTACACTGTTCACGTCCCACCGGCAGCGCAGGGCAGTGCTGTTCCCGCAGGCTCACCAACAGAATGTGCTGGCAGGCGTCAGGATTTTTGCCAATCTGATAGATAAGGCAATGTTCTCTCTGTGTCGCTTTTCTAAAAAGTCAACTTTATTAAGGTATACCTTTCATACAATAAAATGCACCCATTTAAAATGTAGAGTTTAGTGAGTTATGACAAATGATGTACTTTCTGTCACCATAGATTAGCTTGCCCCTGCCAAAATTCCATGTACATGGAGTCACACAGTGCACTGTCTCTTGTGGTGGGCTTCTCTGACTCAGCATAAGGAGTCCAAGGTACATGTATGTGCTGTGTACACCAGCGGCTTGCTCCTTTGATGGTCAGTGGTGTCCACTGTGTGGCCATCCCACAGTATCCCTGCCTGCTGGTGGACATCTGGGTCGACTAGTTTGTGCTTGTTATGAATGAGGCTGCTGTGACCACACTTGCACAGCCGTCTTGCGAGCATGTGTTTTCCTGTCTTTGGGGAAACAGGAGTGGAATGTCGGGTCAGGCGGTGTGTGTTTCACTTTCTCAGCCGTCAGACCTCCCCCCCCCCCCAGCGGGTGCGCCAGTCAATGTGCCCACTAGCGGCAGTGTCTGAGTTCCCAGCCGCTTCCATTTCGGCCTTTCTAGAAGGTGGGGTGTGCTGACTCTTTGTGGTTTAGATTTGCAATTCCCCGAAGACAAAGAATGCTGAACATCTTTTTAGGTTCTTATCAGCCATTGTTGTTCCTCTTTTGGGAAGTGTCTCTTCAGATCTTTAGTCATTTTTAAAAAATCAGGTTGTCTGTATTATTGAACTGTACGAATTTTCTGCATATTCTGGACACAAGTCCTGTGAGACACGGTATGAGTGTTTGCTCCTAGGCTGGGGTTTGCTTTTTCCCTTTCATAGTGTTGTTTTTCCGAGACCAAGCTTTTGTGAGGTCCCAGTCAGGTGTTCTGGTTGGTATTTTTTGTGTCCTAAGAAATTTTAACATTCCTATTACTCTGATTAAGGCTAAGCAGCCCCTCCCAGCTTTAAAAAAATAAGTTTATTGCTCCTTCTCTTGATTTTTAAGAACTGTGTGTGTATGAGGGGGATTAGCCTTTTGTGGTATATTACAGTGTTTCCTGCCAGTGTGTTTGTTTCTTCAACTTTGCTCATAGTGTTTTTTCCATGCACAATTTCACACGTTTTTACATATTCCAATGTATCTGCCGTTACTTCTCATGGATTTTAGGTCAGGCTCCCCACTCCCAGGTTATAAAGGAACTCGCCTGTTTGCATCTAGTTAGAGTATGCATGGTTTCAGTTCTGCACTTGGGTATCTGTTCCATTCGGGGTTTATTCTGATGTTCAATGAAAGGCATGGGATCCATTTTATTATTTTGAAAATGACTAGCCAGTTGTCACCATACCATCTATTAAAAAGTCCACTTTTTTCTAGTGATCTGAGGTCACATTACCCAGACCTTTATCATCAAAATACTGAATTTCCGTATGTACTTCGACATTCCATCCTGTTGTTTCTGGACTCATTTTGTCCCACTGGCCCGTCCACCTGGGCTCCCACTGACAGAGCCCTGTTCTTACAGGCACTGCAACATACCGCCGGGGAACCTCCTCATTGCTCTTCTTTCCAAAGGTTTTCCTAGACAATCTTGCTTTTGTTTTCCACCTAAACTTTAGAACCAGCTTGTCTAGCCCCAGAAAAGATAGTTGTTGATTTTTAAGGATTGAGCCTATGTTAAATTTATACATGAGCTTGGGAAAAGTTGACACCTTGATTGATGTTGAATCTTGCCGAGCATAAACAAAGGTGCCCGTTCACCCGCTCTTTGTAAGACTCCGTGAGGCTGTCACGGGACTGTGTTGAAGAGGTTTTGGGCTTTTCCCCCCAAATAGATGTTGTACATTTCATGTTAGGTCTGTTCTCTGGGAGTTTATCTTTTTCATTGCTCTTATAATGAATGGGTTCTTCCCTTTCACTACTTTTTCTAATAATTGTTTCTATAATTTGTTCTTCATGTTTTATCTTATCTCACTGAATGTTCTTTATGGTCTGTATTCATCTTACTATTTTCTTGGGCCTTCTTTGTATACTTGCATATCACCTGCTAAAAAAAGATTATCTCTTCCTTACGGTATGGACATTTGCATTACATATTCCCAAATATTTTTTTAAAAATTTATTACCAGTGTATATTCCTCCTACAAGTGTTTCGATATACCCTTCTCAGCACAGAGTATTAACATGTATTAACATTTTTAAATAACTTTGCCAACTTAATAGAACCTTCATTTACTAAGAGAGCTCTCCTGGGCCTCTTCTTGGCCAGAAGCTGTGCGGACCCCGTAGGGAGCAGACAGACCTCAGTCCCCTCCGGGGGTCCACAGTCTAAGAGGAGATGAGGCTTACTTTTCCCACCCCAACTTTATTGAGTAACAGCTGACAAATAGAAATTTGTAGGCTGTACAACATGCCTATGTAACATACGTGTAATTGTGACCTACCAGTCAAATTAATACATTCCTCACCTCAGACTTTTTAAACATTTTTTTGTTTATAGTTGGTATACAACATGGTTTGACATTTTCTACATATGACCATCCCACTAATTCTAGTAATCATCTGTCACCGTGCAGACCTACCACAATATCATTGACTGTAATCCCCTTCATCTCTGTCCCCCAGCCCCTCCGACACCCTTTCCTTTGGTCTCTGTTTCTGTAAGTTTGTATTTGTTTTGTTATGTTTTCTAGATTCCACATATAAGTGAAACCATATGGTATTTGTCCTTCCCTGACTGACTTCGTTTTGTATAAATAACCTCTAGGTCCCTCCATGTTGTGGCAAATGGCAAGACTTCACATAACATCCCGTCATATGTTATAATCACATCATATCTTCTTTATCCATTCATCTAGGAAACACCTCGGCTGCTTCCATATCTTGGCTATTGTAAATAATTCTGCAGTGAACATGCGATGCACATATATTTTCGAATTAGTGTTTTCGTTTTCTTTGGATGAATACCCACAAGTGGAATTACTGGGTCATACGGTAGACCTGTATTTTAGTTTTTTGAGTGCTCGCCATACTGTGGCTGCATCAATTTTTAGTCCCACCAGTAGCAGACAGGGGTTCCCCTTTCTCTACACCCACACCATCATGTTATTTGTTGACTTTTTGGTAACTGCCGTTCTGACAGGTGTGAGGTGGTATCTCACTGTGGGTTTGATTTCCATGTCCCCGATCAGTGACATTGAGCTTCTCTGCATGCGTCTGTTAGCCGTCTGTATGTCTTCTTTGGAGAAACACTTCTCGTGTCCTCTAAATAGAATAGTTATTGAGTTGTATCAGTTTCTTACATATGCTGGATATTAACCTCCATCAGCTATATCACTGGGGAATACATTTTCTCATTCCGTAGCCTGTCTACCTAGTTACAGGTGTGTGTGTGTGTGTGTGTGTGTGTGTGGTGAGAACATTTAAGATCTTTTAGCAAATCTAAAGAATCTAATACAGTATTAACCATAGTCCCCATGTTGTACGTTAGATCCCCACAACTTATTCCTCTTGTAGCTGAAAGTGTGTGCCCTTCGACCAAAACCTCCACACTTCCCCCAGCCCCTGGCCACCCACCCACCTGTTCTCTGGTTCTGAGTTCAGCTTTTTCAGATTCCACATGTGAGTGAGATCACACTGTGTTTGTCAAGGCTGAAGTTTCTGCAAATTTAAAATTAAGACTGCTGCTGCCTTCCTGAGCCCAGCTGATAGGAAAAGGACTGGCCGCCCCAGTGGAGAAACCCATCTCAGCCCCAGGGAGTTCACTCTGGAAAAATCCCCAAGCAGTGATATAAAGTCCACCCCCTACCCCTTCTGTTGAGTCCCATCATAATAAGCCCTTGGGGTGCTTTACTTGATCCCCCGCACAGCCTGGACCTCCCACGTCAGGCCAGCTCTCTCTTCCCCATGCTGTGTGCCAAGGACCCGGCCTCATAACTGAGATCCGGTAAAATGAATGGTGGCTCCTGCTCTCCATGCCACCTTCCCCGAGCCCCGAGTCCTGCAAACAACTTCATCACCCATTCGCAGATGGTACAGTTCATTACCACGGACTCTGCCCAGCCCTGGAGGGTGGCTTCCCGGGAGGTGGGGCAGGAGGTTGTGGAGGGTCAAGGCCCCCTCTTCCATGCAGCCTGCCCACCCCAACCCTACAAGTAGTCCAGGTAGCCCTTTTTGTTCACATAACCTTGCCCCACACACCTGGGCTCCCAGATCTGCACCTTACTTGCGGTGTGACCCCGGGGAAGCTGCCTGACTCTGAGCTTGTTTCCATCTGCACCTCACAGGCTGTTGTGAGGAGTGTAGGAAGGACTATTGCATCAGGTCTGCACAGCTCGTGGCACAGGGACAGGCTCCATAAGTGGGTGTTACTGAACGACACAGTGAAAGAATGAATGAATTCCACTGGCAAACCCTCCCATGGCTCGTTTGCCTGCTCAGATGGTCAGAACTGGAGGATCACCAGGTCCGAGGGCTCCTGAGTGCAGCCTTCATTCCAAATGCAGCCAACGCTCCTCCCCTTGTCACTGAGACCCACTCCAGGAGGCAGACCCAAGAGTCTTCAAGCCCTGCTGAGGATGAGCTGGGCCCGGAGGAGGGCAAGGCCTGCCTGGCCACGCTCAGGCTGCTGAACCCCAGACTGGGCTTCTCCATATTCCAACCCTGCTCTTGCAGGCAGTTGGGTGTTGGCCTTGCAGTCTCATCCCCGGGTCCTCAGACAATAAGATGTATGTAAAAATGGGGGCAGGGTATAAGAGGCACACCCACCAGCCCTCAGGCCTGGGCTGCTGGGTCCTCAGAGAGAGGAAATTTCCTTCTCTTATTTATTTTCCACATCCTTGACTTTGAAAGCCAAGCTGGTGTTGATATTTACCTTGGCTGGGCCTCCCTGTCTCCCTGGGCCAGCCTCATGTAAACATGATGTTCCTTCTCTCAGCTCAGCTAGCATTGAGGTGGCCTTTTGCAACCAGTTCTAGGAATTCTGAAAGTCTGGAGGCGTAAGTTCAGGGACCAGCCCCCCAGGGAGCCCAGGGTACGAGGAGCCTGAGGGCCTCTGTGCTGGCCAGAAAGAGTGAGCTAGCCTAAGAGGCCAGCGGGCTGTGCCTCCCTCCACTTTTCCCGGTTTCTGTGGGGGAATCCTATTCTCCCCATGTTCACATTTCCCCCCACCTCAGGTCAGACTCAGAAGCCCCAAGCTCCCCAACTATACACACCGAGACAGGCAAGATCTGGCTGGCTGCACTGTCCTGCCCAGGCGTCCACTGGGGCTGGTGGGGAAAAGGCTTACTGTGGCGAGGCAGCAGTTCTTTAGCATCTGGGGCATGTGGCTTTTCGTCTGGATGGCATCTGGACCACAGTTCACATGGATGATGGAGCAGACCACCTGGGGTGGGAGCCTGTGGAGACGGGACGTGTGTGCACAGGCTGGCTGGGCCCCGTTCAGCAAGCACACAGACCAAGTCCCTGACCTCAGGGAGCCTGCCGTCCACAGAGCAGGTGGACAGTAAGGAAATCATTAAAAAGGCGGCGATCTGGGGTCATGGTCAGGGCCACAGAAACAAGTGAGCAGGGACTGACTGGGTCAGGGGTGGTAGCTCTGCAGGGGGTGCTGGAGAGCTGAGGGGATCGTCGCACTCCCCGGGGCCAAATCCCGACTCTGCCCCCTGGCTCTGCCACTGGTTGGCTCATTTACCAAAGATTTCTTAGGCAAGTGACTTATTTCTTTGAGACTTGCTTTCATTACACAAGAAAAGAAGTTGTCAGTCTCTGAGTGACAAGGGTGTGTGTCACCTGCAAGTGGAAGCCATTTTTCCTTTGGCCTGTTGACACAACTACACAACTGCACAACTCTTGAGCAATAGTGGGCAGCACTGAACCACTGAACACGCTGCTGAATGTCTCCCTTCTCCATGCAGATCTGGGACATGAGTGATGATGAGACCGTCTGACACAGCCGCCCTCACGCGGCCACCTTCTCCCCAGTGCCTGCTGGGGGCTTTCAGTGGCTGGAGCAAGACTGCCGCCCCAAGACTGGTGACTCTGGGCCCTGCATCCCTCTCACCTTGCTGGTCCCTCCGCCTCCATACCTTGAGGACTGGGGCCCTCCCTCTGCTGCCAGGAGCTTCCGGTGCTCTCCAGTTCTCATGCTTCCTGATCCCACCAGTTCTGAGCTAAATAATAACCTTGGCTTTGGCATTGCCATCAACCTGGGACTTGGTTCTCTCTGCGCACAGTTTTTTCTTGTTGTCACAGTGTTTGTTTGATAGTCAAGATCCCCAGGACCCTTTCCACCTTGGCCCCCATGGGGTGACAGGGCGGACTCGGCCTAACAGACTCCACGGGGAACTGACAAGCCAGCTTCTCCTGGAGACCACGTGGGCTGAACTGCAAACCCCACCCCTGCCCATCTGCCACCCGGCCTGGCCCTCCCCTGACACCACTCTGCCCTCCCGGGGGGCCTGCTGGTGTCTGCCTGAGGCCCTGACTCCAGTGTGGAGTGGTGGCTATGTGTCTGCCTCCGTCTGCAGCCAGTGAGTTTCAGGTGGGCCCTGCCACGTGTCCCTCAGGCTCGGACTGATTTTTCATCCTCAGCCTGCACACCTGCGACACCCACAGAGGTGGGTGTAGGAGCCTGAGAGAGAGGAGGTGCCCTTCCCATGCTTTTTGCCCTTGCGGTATCGCCCGCAGTCTCCAGCCTGGAACTGGAGTCAAAACTAGAGTTTCTATAGGTTAGGTTTTAAAGGATGCTTCTCACCGAGTTAAAGTCAGTTTTTCAGTCGATCACAGTGTGGACAGGGGTGCCTCTGCAGACAGGCTCAGGGCTGCTGAGCCCCGCGTCCCCGCCCCGTCGCTCTTCCCAGCAAAAGCCCTGGTGCTGTCGCTCCAGGACCCAAGGTCACACGTACAGTCCATGGTTTAAGAGCACTTTATTATTGTTCTTAAGGCTACTTTTAAGTACAAAAAAAAGATGGCCTGCCAAACCTTTTTTTTCTTCTTCTTCCAGGAAAAACAGGCCACAGAGAATGGTATATTACAGATTTACAAACACGGAGAGAACTGTCCGAACACACTGCAGACGGCGTGGCTCTGTGAAGAACGCACAGTGCTCCTCCCAAGGCCGGGGAGTGTGTCCTCACCCAGTGAAATGTCTGGTTCCTGCTCCCCGTCTGCCCGAGGCCCCCCCAGGGTGCTGCCTATCCCAGATAGGCCAGTGAGTGCACCAGGGACCCGGGCGTCAGCACCACTGTCCCCTCCCGCAGCTGTGCCCGCGTCACTGACAGAGCTGTCCGAGGAGCCGTTCTTCACAGAGCCCGCCGGCAGTGGGGTGGTTTCCTGTGGCGACGCTCAGTAGCCTGTAGCAATAACAAACTAGTGGCTATTAAGGCAGATGCAGTGTTCTCATAGAATAACTGTGTTCCTGCACTTTTACAGACAAATCTACGACGAAAAAAAGATCAACTTTTTTTTCCAAACAAAAAAAAATATGAATGATTACAATAGGAACGGGAAAAATTAAATAGCTACATATCATTAACAAATTAATTGTTCTTCAAAAAATACCTACAAATTTCTCTGTACATTCTTTACGCACAGCGTAATGATGGTCTTAAAGTTCCCTATATAAAAAAAGTGTTCTCAACGATTTTTCCTACAGAAAATACAGGGGCCCGAACGCGAAAGCCTGGAAGCCCAGTTAAGGGGGAGTGAAATGTGTGCAGGGGCGAGAGGACAGGGCTGTTCTTTCCCGTTTCCAAAGACCTGCAGCCACCCTGTGGCCACAGCAAGAGCCAATCCTCCGACCTTTTCACCCGGTGCCAATTTTCAAAATGAACCAACTGACCTGTATTTTTCTCATATGGAAAACCAGCCTCGAGGGCTCCCACGAGCCCACAATTCCTTGTGGGCGAATGGTCACGCCAGCATCACCTGCCCAGGCGACACCAGGCCCTCTGGTGAGCGAGGCTGGGGTGCAGCCCGGTGGAGGGGCGGGGGGAGACACGTGCGTTTACCGAAAAGAGCAGCAGCTGTTGAACATCCACAGCTGTGTCTGTCATGCTTTCTTCTTCACCTAAGTTCTAGTTAGTAGCTATTACTATAGCAAACGATAATAAATGCAGTAATAACTGTATAAAGTCAGAGGAATGTATACTGCCTTGGCCCCGGCGTACGAGGAAGCACACAAAATAGCACATCACAGATTGTCGAGAATCTGCTGTTCAGCCAAGAGAGCTAAAGGGAGAGTTTCTGCATGGAGGGTAGTTGGTAAACACAAATCCCAACTCCCCTGGGAACTAGTAATAAGCAGACAGGGGTGCAAAAAATAAATGACGCGGTCAGCCTGCAGCAAAAATTCCAGCATCCTACACCACGGCTGACCGGCGAGCGACTTGACGCCCTTCGTCAGGGCCTGCCCGGGGCCGCCGGCCCCACGCTACTTGGGAGCAACATGAATATCAAATACAAATCTTAGAGTACAACTGTACCAGCAGTAAGTATATCTAGGACTGTAACTGACAAAAATAGACTAATTCTGAACAGAAGCTAGTAAGTATTAAGGTTTGTGTTTACTGTCTATACAATTAATAGAAACCAGCTATTTTTCTCCCTTAAAACATGCATCACGTTTAAAGCACTACGGAACCTCCAACCTCAGCTCTGGCCTAACAAACTGCAGTGTTCAGAGAAAGTAAAATGCCCGTGATTGGTGGAGTCTGCAGTCCAGTTGCAAGCACCTGAAATCTAGAGAGAAAGACCTATAACCTGTATGAGACTTCCCCTTCCAAAGCTGTTTTGTCTAAATTTAAAAAACAACAAAAACACACAAATGGTCAGAAATGTCATCCTTAAACCCTTTGTTTTCAGCAGTTTGCCCTCAGAGTACTAGCATCTCACATAGAGTTGTCAAGCAGGCAACTCTAGTCCTCCTCCAATAGTGCAAATCAGACACAACAGTCCTCTGTTCTCTTCAAGTAGACGCACACACAAGCACACGCGTGCGGGCTGGCCCGAACGAGCCACGGGAGCTAAGCCACACACGCCCCGGTCTCAAGAAGCAAATGGAAAAGCACAAAGCGTCTGGGTCACCAATGTCATGGCTTGTGACTGAGAAAGTGCGCGCCATGGAGTCCCGGCCCTGCGGGGCGGCAGACCTGCATCAGAGGTTTCTTTGGTAACTGAGGCAGGAAGTTGGGATGCTACGTGAGACGGGTGTTCCACATGCCGTTCCTGCTGTGGTGTGTGAGGGCCCTGGCGTACAGATACCAAGCAAGCACAGAAACAGAACAAAAATCCCACTGACATGGTTTTTGCGAATAAACCACCTCTTCCCTTCCCCCCACCCCACTCCCACAAATTTTTTTTTTTTTTGTTTTTTAAGCACTGACTGTTCAAAGCTCAGGCAAACCATGCAGATTGACATCTTGCTCGAGGACAGTACTCCCTTCAGGAGACCACAGACGGGGAGTGACTGTGGCTGACCATGTGGGCAGAGGGGCTAGCGGACTGGCCCCTGCGCGAGGCCGACTCGGGGCTGCTGGCCGCGCCATCCTTGGCCGCCTTGATCTGAAGCCACGTGTCTCCCAGGGCTTTGGCGAAGTGGTCGTCCACGGAGCCCGTGATGGACACCGAGTTGGGTGCCGGCTCAGGCTCCTTGTAGTTCTTGCCCAAGCTCCTGCGGAAATGCTCCTCTACCACGGGGTCGCAGGTGGTGGTGGCTGTGGGGGAGCAGAGCAGCGGTCAAGGCCAGATCTGAGGACAGACGGCCCATCTCCACCCGCTTAGTTGGGCACGTCTCTGAGCCCGTAACCTGGCGACACACCTGCTGCCCCGGGCTACCAGCTCAGGGAGAGCGTGGTGCTCAATGAGGGCAGAGCCTACTTTTTACCCCAGCCAGAGAAAGACCCAGAAGGTCCGGGCCAGCATGTGTCTTCTCCCTTTCCCACCCAAGCCAGGCACAATGCTAGGGGTTCCCATGTACAGCCTGAGATGGAAAGAAGCAAACTCCACTAGCAGTCATGTGGACTGAGGAAGCCCGAGCCCACCCGGCCACCCCGCCCCCAGGACACTCACAGCTCGGGGCCCTCCGGTAGCTGGCCGGGCCGGCCACGCAGCCACTGTGCGCGATGGGGCAGTGGGAGAGGTTGCAGTTGCGGGCGCTGGCAGAGGCGCAGGTGATCACTGAAGGCCGGTTCTGGGGAGAGGAGAGATGGCGTCAGGCTTGGGCTCCCCCAGCCAGAGACCCTGGTCCTCAGACACCCGCCACACCACAGCTGGGTACTTGTCCCGCCTGGAGAGCCAAGTGCCGCCCACCACCTCGGCACCCAAATCCCCTGTTGCTGGAGCCCAGCTCCTGCAGGCAGGACCCTCCCCAGCACCCACCACCACTCTGCTGTGAGCTGTCCTGGACCCCCTCTGGACTGAAAGCAAGTTGAAGTCCAGCCCACCCGCAGCCGCCTACTTCAAAACTGGAGTCCGTGCTGAAGGGCAGCAGCGAGTCCAGAGGGAGGGAGCCTCTGCTGCTCCTGCGATGTCGGTCCCCCCATGGGGGTCCCTGGAGCAGCGGTCCTGTCTTCTCAGTCTGTGCCACTGCACCCCAGAGGTTCTCTGAGTGACCCCTGTACCCGTCAGACACTCGGTTTCTGCTCGGCCCAAAGCCAGCTTAAGTTGGTCTTTATTACACACACACAAATGATGGAGACGGGAATGCAGGAAATACTCCCTCCTACATCCGAGTATGTGACTCACACGCATGCCCCCCCTGCCCAGTCTGCTCTGCCGACACTCTCCTTCCCCACAACCACCATGCTGTCTGCCTGGCAAACTCCACTCTCCTTTAAAGCCCTGTTTAAATACCATCTCTGTGACCCACCCCACCCTGACCCACCCCAACTCAGTAAGTAGAGCAGCCTTTCCAGGTGTACCCGTAAGACACCAGCTCCTGCCTCCTCCTCTAGAGCCTGCACACTCCAGCACGGGGACCAGGGCAAGTTTCTGGGTCACCACACCTTGGTGCAGTGCCTGGGGCCGAAAATATGTGGACCAAACTGAGTTTTTTCCTCAGGGTCCAGCCAGGAAAGGTATCTTCCGCTGGCCCTGAGGACGAGGGTGTGCGCCAAGTTCCAAGACAAGTGAGGAACTGGTTAAAGGGCAGTGTCAACAGAGGGGAATCAGGCCTGCCCACCTTTGAAGCACAGGTGGCAAACACAAGGCCTGCAGGCCGAATCCGGCCCTCCGCTTTGTTTTATCCGTCTGGGCACTTTATTTCTACCCAGCAGCAGCACTGAGCTCCTTGCCTGTATTTAAGGAGTAGTTCCATTTATACAGTTCTAAAATTACATTCGGCCCTTTGAAGGCAACCTCAAGGCTGATGTGCCCCCCCACCCCATGAAAATAAGTTTGACACCCCTGCTTTAAAGAGGTGCTCAGTGGCAAGTATAGATACGCAAAAGGCCTCCCATCAGACCTTCCTGTGACGGGAAATGAACAAGGATAAGATGAGGAAGGAGGCACAAAGTAAAAGGATCCAGAACCAGACTCAGATCAGCAGGGGTCTGCCAGGAACAAAGGGATTTAGAAGTTTCGTACTTTTCCTTGGACGCCTTGTCGGTTCCTAGCTGTCTACAGCCCCCCCGCCCCTCACATCTTCAACTCACCCCTCTGCCCTTCCCTTGATATACAAGACACCTGAATTTTCTGCCTTCTTAAGATGGATGTGAGAATTAGTTCTCCCATCTTCTGAAACTAGGCCTTTTCAATCAACAAACCTTTCCTTGCTCCAAAAAAATAAAAGACAAAAACATGTTCTGTGATAAAGATATGAACCTAGTAGGAACTTGGATTAAATTTAAGGGCCTGGCCCTCGCTGGTGCGGCTCAGCAGACTGAGCACCAGCCTGCAAACTGAAAGGCTGCTGGTTCAGGTCCTAGTAAGGAGAGTGTGTGTACAAGAGGCAACTGAACAATGTTTCTTTCCTCATCTTTCTCTCTTCCCCTTCTCTCTGAAAATAAATAAAACCTTTAAAAAAATTTTTTAAGCCTTACGGGCTTGGGCTTGGGTCTAACAAGAAATTACACACATCCAAGCCAGGGGAAAATGTGGCTTTGGAGCAGCATATGAAAGAAAGAAGAAAGCTGTTAACAGTGCACCTCACCAGCAGTGGAGATGGGGCCACCACAGACAACAGCGAGCAAAAATGCTGGGAGGTGATGTGGCTGTGAGGCCAGGCAGACCCACAAGGGCCTGCAGCATGCCAAGCTCCCATGTGTAAGAAACAGGAACCACGGCACCTGACCAGGGGCTGGAGGACCCATCTCCTGGGACGAGGGTGTGGAAGCCTGGGCCCTGGTCACACACAGGAGCCCTGCCCATCAGGTGCTGCTCGGAATGCACCTGCAGGACAGCCTACAGCTTGGAGCCTACCTGTCAAGGGGTCCCCGAGCCCATGATCGCCTCGCCTCGCCTCCCCTCCCCTCCCTCAGGAACGTGCCCTCCACCCACAAGGTGGGCCTAAGGCAGCCATGTTCACCAGCGACCTTGACCCTTGTGCAGGTTGGAAATCTGACCCAGGCTGGGTGCCAACTATTCAGCCTGACTCATAAGAGATTCAAGTTGATCTCGGCAGCTGTGGGGCAGTGGCACAGTGGGACAGCCACACCAGGCTGGCCATGTGCGTCTCAAAGCAGAGACCTGGACAGGCACAGAGCCAAGGGAGGAGAGTCCTGTGTCCTCACCCGCTCTCCCAGGCAAGGACCAGCCCTTCCTTCCTCAGCCTGGCTGTGCCCATGACCTTCCCAATAAAACTCCCCTTTGTCCTTAATGCAGCTCAGACTGGTCGCTGTTCCTCGCAACCAGAGTCCCAACCAACGCGAATATCGGGAAGTGGGGATATGTTTGGGGGAAGGGTTTTGGAAGATGAAGAAATGCAGAGTGTCACAGGCTGGATTCGGGGAAACTTAGACTGAAGAATAAAGTCGACATCCAGCCTTATGTCAGTGCTGCCCAAAGGCGGGCAAGGCCAGCCCAGAAGAGAACGTGGCTCATCCCAGCTGGGCGCCCAGCAGGCAGAACGACCCATTGATGTGCAGATGCTGTGAAGAGATTCCAGCAGCACCCCTGGCCTCGCCATCACCTCGCATCACCTCGCATCACCTCTGGGACACCGAAGCACACCCCCAACAGTCGTGCAAATGGCCACTGCCTGGGCACCCTCTCTTCCCCACCCCCAAACCCAGGCTGCAGTTCAGCCGCCTGAGCTCTTCTGGGACACACCAAACGCCTTCCTCTCCCGAGCTCAGGTTCCAAGCACCTTACCGGAACTCTGGCTGAGGGCAAGCTGGGCCTGGGCGCCATGCACCCACCTGAAGCCGGCCTCGTGCTCCAGATGGCAGTGCTTGTGAGCCCACACGGCCCAACACCCTTCTCCCAAATGGGGGAAAGGAGGCCAGAAAGAGGTAACCTGCTGGAGGTTACACAGCAAATTAGCAGCAGGGCCAAGCTGAGAACCTGTCACTTAGCTTCACTCACACCTTGCCCCACCTGCTCTGGCTGCCCTCGGGAAAGAGCGTCACTGTGAGAACAGTCCAATGTTCACTGTACCTTGGGTTTTACTATTTAATCTCATCCCGTCTCTCCTTGTTTGCTGCTGCCCGAGGCCACCCTCTTGGTATCTTTCATGCCTTCCTTTGGAACACTCCATGTCCTCAGAGCTGTCACTGCTAAAACCTAAAGTGGGGTGGCCCTTTCTGCAGCCTCCCCAGATGTGCCTCTCTGGGAGCGTTCCAGTCCCAGTTCCCAGAGTTCTGAGTCACAGTTCCCAGCACACAGAGGAAGGCTTCCCTGCACTGCCTGTCCTGCCCGCCTGCCACACAGCACTCTGCTGCTGCGCCAGGAAGCCCCCGCCCCACCCCACTTCCCTTGCTCCCAGCTGCGGGGGGCATGCACACTCCCCCCAGCAGCCGTCCTGCCTGCTCACAAATGAAACAGAACTCCTGGAAGTAGGTCGCTGTCTCTGAGCTACTGCAGAACAGGCACTGTGCTGTGTCACTCATCTGTGTCCTCGACACAGCACCTGCTGGCACAGAATGCAGTAAGTGCCCATGTGTATCTCAGGTTGTAGCGGGCTGTCCAGGCCACACCATGCTGACACAGGAAGGAGCTCAAGGAACAGTTACCGTGTAAATGAAACCCGTGTTGACCAGCAGTCAAGGTGAAAGTGAGACAGGTTAGTAAGAAGCTAGGAAAATTCCTTGGCAAGTGGAATAGGGAAACTGAGAAAGACAGCTGAACACGAAGGCCGAGCGATTCACAGCCGGGTGCAGGGGGTCACCAGGCAGAAGGCCCCGGTGCATGGAGTGGCAGGGGGCAAAACTGGGGAAACAAGGCCCTCACCCCCAGGGTAACCTTTCCTCCCTGAAGCTAACACCCAGGCTTCAGTTATATTTCAGCTCCAGGCCCAGGAAAGTGGCAAAACCAGGTAGGTGGGCAACACCAGGCCCAGTCACTGTGACTAAAGACCCCCTGCCCTGGTGCTGGCCAATCAGGAGACCACGACCCTGAAAGGGCACACCTGGAGAACCCTCCCGAGGCCTCCCCTAAGATTCCTGCCTGCAAGAGAGAGAGAAAAGCCTCAAGACAAAGGACCCAACAAGCACGCTCTCCCTCTGGGAACAGCCAGCACCATTCCCCTTCCCCTCTTCTCCCCTGCTTTCCCCACAGGCACCAGTCTCCTAGACTCTAGGCAATGGGCAGCTGGCAGCTTGACCCAGGCCAATCCCCTGAACCTGTCCCCAGGGGCCCTTTTCTCTGACTTCCCAGTGAGCTGAGGCAGCCCAGCCCAGGTTCTCCTGTTGCTTCTTCTATGCTAAGTCCTTCCTTGCTTCCCTGCCCCCAGCTTTGTAATAAACGCACCCCCACAGGCACCTGAACTCGGGCTACGAAATCTTTCCTGCACGAAGTCAGGAACCCACACACTACAGCTGGCCCTGGGCAGACCCGCTCAGGCCAGGCCCCTGTCCAGTAACAAGAGGGCGGGCTAATAACCTCTTTACCACTAACCCCAACCTTAAATTAAAGCTCAGGTCAGTGGCCACCACACTGGGGAAGCCAGAGCCACTGTGCCCATCCCAGGAAAGCTGTTGGCTTGTTCAACAGCCACTTGCCAGGAATCTCGTAAGGGCACAGGTGGAAGAGTTCAAGGTTTTCTCACTCTTAGAAAACCTGCTCCCTGGCCCCACTGCACAGCCTATAGGTGGGCGCAGGGAGGGAAGGGGGGAATTTCTGCTGGGGTAGGATTTTAGGATAGGGACAGAGAGACCACAGTAAAGAGGGCCAGGTCACTATCTAGGAGTATACCTTTCACAAAGTAACTGACTAAAAACCAACCAAAATATCCTCAAACTCCTTCTCAAGCTGAAGAGTAAGCAGGGCCCACCAAGGGCCACCCTGTTCTCCGGGGGGCACCGGAGCTTCCTCCCCAGCCACCACGGGCTCAGAGAGGAAACTCCCCGGGGATGCCCACCGCCCTCCTCCCTGCGGAACTCCCGCCAGCAGTGGCAGTAGCCAGAGGGCTGAATTCCCTGGATCCTAGAGACAGATTCCTTTTATGCTCAAATCACCTCCACTGTGGCCCCTGCCACCCCAGAGAGCAGTCCTCTCCTCACACACTTTTCCCTTGCTGGGCCGTGAGCTCCTTCCAGGCAGGAACGTGTCCCGCACACATCTTCCCGTACCTCCAGGGCTTTGCAGAGAGCCCAGGGCCCGGTCAGCCCTAGTCATGTTCAATAACCGAAGGGCAGGGATAACCTGGCCCCCTGTTCTTATCAGAGTAAGTGGCTATTAATGGCTACATTAATAGTTAAAATACCAAACCATGGTTAATGATTCGATTACCTCTCTCCTACAGACTGAAACTGTGAGTGCCTGTGTCTTGCTTCACTGGCTTCCGGCATATTCCCTTCAACATACAGGGGCGTATGACTTTTGTTAAATGAATGAATGAAACACACAGGACCACAATGTCAGGCTCCAAGACCTGAGGTGCAACCGCTTGTCAGCCTTACTGAGAATCATAGGCATCCACACAACCTCTGCCAACGCGCGGGTGTGCCCACGAGCAGGCATTACTAAGCAGCCCAGAAACATGCCAGGCAGTAGTGGCCGGGCCGGGGTGCGGCTGGCCCAGGCAGAGAAGCCATCAGAAGCCCAGCCTCGGGCAGTGAGGTGGCCCCGGTGGTGGGCACTTGGTGGGATGCATCAGCACCCCTGGAAGCTGAGGCCTGGCCTCCGGCTGCGCACAGTGCATCCTCTGCTCGCCGTCCGTCAGTCTTCAGCCAACACCAACCGAGGACCCGTGAGGTCACAGACCACAGAGGTGCAGAGAGAAGAGCCACGGACTCATGCAGTGATTCCGAACCTCAATGCTAATGTCTCCTCTTATATTTCCTCAGGAGCCCCATTTCCAAGACCTTTTTTTCCTACCAAGCAAACTGTATTTTTAAAATAACTTAGTTTTCTCATTTTCCTTGAATGAAAAACATCCCTATCTGCCAATCACAGGTTTCTAACCAGCACGAGCCAATAACCACTGTGACCACTGACCTCACAGGACTTCACCCCAAAGCAAAGCGACCCGACATTTAACTTCGCCTGTGCAACATCACAGGGGACAAGGGTATGGCCCGCCGTTAGGGTCGTTAACACTGATCCTAATAAAAACATAAACAAGCGAGGAAAACAGCTGAAAACACACACAATCTAGACCAACCCTATAGCAAAGAAACTAAACCCCAAAGATGTTGAACACCTTGTCCATGGCCGTCAGTCCCAGAAGGCGAGACCTGGCAGATCTAGGCAGGCATTAAAATGTGAGGTCATATGTAGTAATAGGACCCCTCCTGCTGTCACTGCTGCCAAACCCTTGCCCCGAATGCAGAGCCAGGACTGGGGACAGACTTACCCACCACCTCTTACCACTACCCTCCCGGCCACCGCTCGGTGCCCCGAGCCCCAAACCCACTACTGGCCACCAACACAAGCCCTACCAGACAGACGTACCTGCTGCCGCTCCACTGGGGTCAGTGTGGGTGAGATGCCCGTCGGCCTGCTGGCGTCCATGCTATTCTTGGTCAGTGCAAGGGGCTGCTCCATGCTGAGGCTGGGGAGGGACGTGTACAGGTGGTTCCCGTGCAGGCTCATGGTGGGGGCCACAGCCCGCTCAATGGGGCTGCGGCTGCGCTCCCGAGGGTCTTTCCGGCAGTCTCCATTGGCAGTCTTGTTCCTGAAAAAAAAAAAAAATAGGAATCACTCAGGTGGGAATACCTGTATCTTGCGGAAAGCAAAGAGGATGTGGCCATATGCCAAGCACTTCACACAGATTATTTCATCTAATTCTTCACCTTGCTGTGGATAAGTATCATCGCCATCATTCCCATATTCTGAGGTACAGGTCAAACAGCCCACCGACCTGTAAGTTGAACCGGGACACTAACCTGGGCTGGGGCGGCTGCAAAGCCCTGCCGTGCCGGGAGGAAGTGCCTTCCTCAGGCTCTGCTCCGCAGCCTGCCCGTGCAGGGCACGCGCCTATCCAAGCACTTCTACAACAAACGCCAGTTGCTCGGAGCTGAAAGAACTAAACTAGGTGCTGAAGGCCAGCTTGGTTTGATGAGGATCTGCCAGCGGTAAGGATGGAGATGACGACGATAACCCAAAGTGACCAAAATGATTCTAAGTGCTGGGTTGTGCCCCACAGGTATTATTAGCTCATTCGAACTTCTGAGCAGCACTAACAAGGAGATGCCATACTATCCCCTTCCCAACGACGAAACTGAGACTCAGAGCAGTGATGCTTGCTCTGGCCACGGAGTGCATGCCCACAGTCCTGTCTGGAGGGCAGAGAGCCTGCACGCAGCTCCGAAAGCCAGAGGACACCAGCAAGTCACCTGCGTTAGCAAAGTCCAGAAGCTGGGGCCCACAAGGCCCCAGCTGTGTGCTGAGCACGCAGCCGGCGCTGTGTGGAACACGGACAGGATGGAACACCGCCCACCCTGTGCTCCGGTGAATCTACTCTAAGGCAGTATCACCACTGCACCTATCAGAGGATGACACAGCCCTGGCCATGGCACGGCGGGGCCGACAGGGGACCACAACGCTACTCCGGGAGGGGCCCAGGTCCTTCCTCCTTTTCATTTATTCCAGGGTTCTTTCTGCCTTCAGTCTCAGCCCCTTAAACCCACCATGTTCTCTGGATGCCGGAGCAACTCTCAATAATGAATAAGTCTTTTAACTAAAAATGTGGTGGGATAATGATTTCAGTGACTTTTCTTTAAGAAATGCAAATTATTCTCTGAATTCTCAAGTAGTCATCCTCTTGTCTCAGCAGACAACCTATTTTATGGCAGAAAAGCCCGAGAAGCCCAAAGAAAGAAGCAGCAGACCCTGCTGCCACCTCAGTTGTCTGAATGAGATGGTTTAGCAATTTCACGTGCGTGAGGGAAACAGTGAAAGAGAGCAGCACGAGAAGCCCGCCTTTTTAAGCTGCAGACTCACACGCACCCTTTCTACGCAGCTGCCCCTCTAGTGACATCCTGTACAACAGGCTGCTGAGACAATCCACCAAACCTTATTCAGATTTCCTGCTTTATCTGCATTCATTTCAACACAATCTTTTCATAAAGCAGATCCAAATGCATCAAGCCCTTAGCTGCAATTTTCAGCAACTCAACACTGTGGGCAGCGGCCACCCTGGCCCCTCCTCCTTCCCACTCCGGTCCCGACCACCTCTCCAGCTTTGTCCGGGTCCCGTGCCCCCCGGCGTGGTGCTCAGCAGTTACAACAGCCTGCTCGCCGTTCCTCAAATAAGACGCCCTCATGCCTCCGACTGTACATGTATCCGCCCCACACACACACGTGCACGCCTGCAGCTTTCGGTGCCATGCTCTGGATCCCGAAGTGCCCCACGCCAACCTTCAAACAGAGAACCCATCACACCATCATCAATGATTTCTGTATCTAGGCGCACACTTCCTAAATTAAGTAACTGTCTAACCGCTGGAACACAGGTGGCAAACACGAGGCCCGAGGGCCGAGTGCGGCCCTCCAGCTTGTTTTATCCCGCCCCGCACCTTGCTTCTACCCAGCAGCAGTGCCGAGCTCTCGCTTAACTGTAAGGAGTAGTTCCATTCATACAGTCCTAAAATCACTTTCGGCCCTTCGAAGGCAGCAGTGAGGCTGATGTGGCCCCTGGTGAAAATCAGTTTGACACTCCTGCACTAGGCTGTACAACTGAAACTAATAAAATAATACTGAATGTCAACTGTAATTGAAAAATAAAATTTAACAATTTCCTTCTAAGTTTGGATAAAGTAAAATTTTAATGTTTTACGAGATACATGAATTGCTTCCCTGACACAATATTCTGCCCCTGCTCCCCACAAAAACACTGAGGTTTCTGAAGGCCACTTAATGAGTGAGGCAAACTCAGGGAACAGATCACCACCGGCTTCTCAGTCAGAATTCTCCTCTGTCCGATTCAGACTGCAGTGTGACCAGGGTTAACCGAGTCCCTATTCTGTGTCTTACAGAAAGTGAGGCACAGCCCTGCCTTCTCCTGGGGTGCAGGTGAGGTAGAACACACCAGAGAAGCTGGTGGGAAAGAGTCAAAGGATGAAGACCCCCCCCCACTTCCCATCCTGTCCCCAGCCAGCAGGAAGGAGCAGCCTACAGCTCACGCAGCGTCCGTCCCCGTCTGACACCACAGTCACCCCCAGGACAGACACGCAGCCCACCAGTCCCCCGTCCTGACACCCACGTGGCACCTGAACACCTGCAAACTGAGGCACGTGCACTCCCTCGTCTGAGCCCCCAGAGGCTGACCCGAGTGAGCCCCCTGGATCGGAGACCACAGTCCAGGGGACTGCTCAAAGACGGCGGTGAGCTGTCCAGGGCACACAGCCCACGGGGCAGTGCCCACCCGCAGCTGCCGCCAGCGCTCCCGAAGACCCACTCTGTGCCCACACTGCACGCCCACACTGTGCGGGGGAGTGGGAGAAGGGGCTTCGGAGGCGAACGAGAAAGGCAGTTAAGGAAAAACATGACGCAGCGCGGCATCACGGAGCAGGCGAAGACGCTGAAAAAACACACAAAACCTCTGAAGAACTCGCTGGTTAATTTTAGTAAAATTATACATTAGTCACATTTCCAGCTCATTTTCCCAGTTCCTGGAGCTTACAGACAGACATTGTTTTCCATGCTCCCCCGAGTGAATCATACCCCGGCTCTGCAGCTCCCCCAGCACCGAGTGCCCCCACAGCCGGCAGCCCAGACCCCACGCTTCCTGCCCAGGGGCCGGGGGGCCTCCGCGGAAACACAGCCGTGGCCCCGTCGGGCCTGAAGGGCTCACGGGTGTCTGGACCCCGAGGACCACCGATGTCACTACGGCTCCAGGGCACCCTGGCCTGTGCTCACACTCATCCTGGGGAGGGCATTTCCACTGCCAACAGTCTTAGGAGAGAGCGTGGACACACGGTGGTGAGAGAGAAGACACCTGCTCCACTGTCCTCCGAGACGGAGCGTTCCAGGGGACGGTTGCCACGCTGCCTGGTCCACCCTCCCGGAGCCGAGGAGAGAGAAATGCCTACAACAGTGTCTGGAGATGCATCACCCAGATTCTAAGCCGTGAAACTGAAAGAATCCATCACATGAAAAAAGGGCACAGCACCCACTGGATCCTCATTAAATGAGATGCCCCACCCACCAGAAGCTCTGAGTGGAAAGCAAACCCTCAGGAAGGTATTACGGTGCTGACATGCTCAAGCCCTGACTGAATTCTACTAACTAGGGACGGCTATTAACCGAACCAACATGAGCAGGAGACATTGTAGTCAGCGCTTTCAAGGAAACACTCCAGGATCCTCGGGATGCCGCACCGCAGGCCCCTGGCACAGTCTCAGGGCAGGTCCCTCGGCTCGGGTGAGTGAAGCAAGGACTGGTCCAGCTCTGCATCTCCCCCACCGCAGCTCCCAGAAGGCACAGAACATCCCCGAGGTGAGAGTACGCTGCCGGACGCCAGACCACACCCGGCAGGAGTGAGCGAAGGCCTGGAAGCAGTGGCGAGGCCAGCAGGGCACAGGGGCCCGTGCCGGCCACCGCCAAGCCAGTCCCCCTGCGCTCAGGACGCCCCCCCCCCCCCGCCCCCGTGCCACTGCTGACACGAGTCTGCCCTCTGGGAACCTGCTGGAGTGACGAACCTTCACAGCCTAACAATGACGATGACAAAGTTGTTCAAGTGCCTTTAATTTTTAAAAGCTTCCTCAGAGAATATACTTAATGCCACCACACTGTGGCTAAAAATGGCTAAAATGCCATGCATACTTTATCAGAAATAAAAATGAAAACTATGTCTTTAATTAAAAATAAAAAGCACCCCACAACCATTACTGACGGAGTCCTCAGGTTTATGATGTGGACTGGCTAGGTGGCACTGCCCCAAGTTTACAGGACAGAGGACCAAGGTCAACCAGATAAACACTTCACCTCAGATCGGGATGGAGCGAGGATGTCACACACGCCTGGCCCTTCAGCTATGCACACCCAGGCCCCTGCCACAGCCCCTGCCTCACCTCTGAAGCTTCCAGGAGGCTCTCCCTGACCCCCAGACTGCAGGGACAGAGGTAACAGTGGGAACCTGGACATGCATGAAAGTGCCAGCCCCCCAAGGCACACCCCCAGTTAGCCGTGTCTGCCTTGCTCTCTTAATCAGCTAGCTTCACCCACCTGTCCCCAGGGGCCCATCCAGCCTCCTCAGGGACAGAACACTATGGGGGCCCAGGTCTGCAAGCCCTGCCTCCTCCCCAGTGCTGGGCACAGAACAGAGCACACAGTGGACGTGTTCACAACTATTCGTTGAATAAGTGAATTATTATTAAAGTACACAATACCATGTGTGAGTCCAATTAACAGACTCTGGTGAACGAAAGGGCATTCAAGACATTTCAGAGGATGTTCCCAGCAGGAAAGACACTTTTTTCCTGAAAAAGCAGAGTTTAGGGAACATTTAAACATTGGGCATCAGACGTAGTGAGATGTTTTCTCCCTTTAACTACCTCCTCCAGGTTTTGCTTTCCTCCCCCCACTTCTAAATGTCCCCTAGCTTGTCCAGACCCCACGCACTCACAGGGATGCATGCACCACCCCCGTCTTTCTCCTGATGAGCAGGACAGTCCTCCCAGCCGAGCGAGAAGCTGCACGGCTTTGTCTGCAAAGACATCCCGGTCCAGCCTCATCGCTCCTCTGTACCAATTTCAGACGGGACACACAGGGGTGTGGACACCACCACCAGGATGCTGTGACTCAGAGGGAAGGCCTGAGCACAGATGACATTTGTAGGTGGAGGTGCTGGGAGGTGATGCAGAGACACCCCCAGGGCCAAATGTGGCAGGTTGTGAGCCGTGGGCAGGAGAAAGTGGGGAAACACCAGCACCCAGGGTGTCCCAGAGACTTGGAGCAACCAAGGGGCTCTCTGCTTCAACGACAAGCACTTCCTGGTCAGCAGCGAAGAAAAGGGGCGAAGACTGCCTTTCCCTTAAATGTAGGGAAAGATTGTGTTGCATAAGACAACTGTCATCACTTAACATCACAAATAATCAGGAACAGTCACGCCCGGCAAAGGCTCCAGGGAGTGTGAAGGACACTGCAATGGGCTAATTTCACTGCTGGCACAGCTACCCCCGCCACGTAACCCCCTCCCCACGAACTCCAACAAAGGGGGCATCCCCTTTCCGCTAGCTCAGATTTCAAAAATCAACTCCACGGAACTAAGTAACACCAAATTTGCTCAATCACGTGACTTGTGACTTGTCCCAGGAAGAAAAGCATGTATACCATTGCAATGTCGCCCTTAAAAAGTGGTGTCCAAAACCAGAACGCACTAAAAGTTGGGGGATCCCTGGGAACGAACTACTCGCCTTGATTATATCTTCACTGTCCTGCATGCCAGGCCATATTCTAGTCCTCATCACCTTACTAAGTCCAACACAAGGCTGCAAAACACACACCACCATACCCATTTTATAGGTGAGTAAACTGGGGCTCAAAGACGCTGAATAATTCATCTGAAGTACAAAGAATCTAATTTATATTTGACTGGTTCCAAAGCCTTTCTCTTCCATTTTCCCTGAGAGAGGCTGAGAAAACTGCCAAGACCTGTGTACCTACCACCCAGCGCCGACCAATGAAACCGCACTACCGCTCCTGCTTCTGACCTCCCCTCCCCTTTCAGAGGAAATGCGGGCAGGGGTCCGAGCAGCAGAGCCGCCGACCCAGGTGCAGCCCCTGCTCCCGCCCTCCCCAGGCCCATGCCCCTGCTTCACCCGGAGGCAGCCGCTGGCCAGTATTTGCGGATATTCTTCCTACGTATGAATATATCGTTAAATAATATATAGGCCACTTTACGTTCACATCACAGTACCACACTGCATGTGCTGTTTCACAACCTCGCCTCCCCCCGCTCCCCCGTCCTGGGGCTGCACCCATGACCTGACCCAGACAGCTCGTCTCCCCGCCTTCTTCCCCCGTGCGCCACACTCCTTCACACGAACACACCCGAGTTTGCGTGCCCACCCCCGTGCGGACGTTACTGGGTCGATCGCTGGCTTCTCCTCGCTGCAAACAGCCCCAAAGTGTCTACATCCTTGCACACCCATCCCGTGCTGGGAGCGGGTCTCTGAGTGACGCTCAGAGACCTAGAGGTTACCAGTGTAACTACGGATCTGTTCACACGTTTATTAGCCATTCTACTTTCTTCTCTGAATCGCTTTTCATTGTTATGGGTTGAATTATGTCCCCCCAAAGATGCTGAAGCCCTAACCCCAAACCCCCTTCCTGCAAATGATCTCACTTGGAAATGAGCCCCCGCAGGTCACTGGTGTAGGCCCTCCTCCAGTCTGACGGGCGTCCTCACGAAGAGCAGAAATTTGGACACAGTGACAGGCATGTACAGAGGAGAAAGGATGTGAAGACAGAGGGAGGAAGCTCTCTTTAAGCCAAGGAATGCCTGAGGCCCCGGGGCAGAGAGGCCTGGGACAGACTCACCCCCCAGCCCTCAGAGGAACCCGGCCCGGCCAGCACCTGGCTCTGGGACTTCACCCCCAGAACCGCGAGACTTCTGTTGTTGGAGCCGCCCCTGCCGTGGCAGTTTGTCATGGCAGCCCCAGCAAACTAAGACAATTTCTGTGCCTTTTTTTTTTTACTCCGTTGCTTTATACATTTTTAGATATTCTCCACACCCATGTTTTTCCTGCTTTATTTGTAGTAATCCTGTCCTCCAACTAAAAAAATGTTAGCACTTCCTCTGGACATTTTCAAAGAGGTCCCCAAGATCCACGGGCCCTCGGGTATCCCTGTCACGCATGCCTGGACTCCCGGGGCACGTCTCCTAGGCACCGAGAGATGGCACCAGGAGTCGAGGCCAGTGTGTGCCTGGGGCCGGGCCTGCCAGTGAGAAAGGGGGGGGGGGGAGCCAGCTGCCCCCCGGCTTCTCCTCCAAGTGCAGTTCAGAAGCCAGGAAAGGACCCCCCCCACACCCCCACATACAAGAGGAAAGCAGCTTGTCGGCCAAGTTACCATCCAAAACCTTTTGGCTCAGGGGCATTTGGGACGGATGAATGAAGGGATGAACCGGCAGAACTTTCTATCGCTCCTGCATCGATGGGCCTGTCGACGACAAGCTGCCCGAGACCACAGGCCAACTGTGCGCAGTGCCCACCCCTCACTCAGTGCTGTGCCGGCCCTGGGGGTGCCCGCCACCGCCCCCAGGGTGTGTGGAGGGAAGCGGAGCTGAGAGCCAGAATGCTCAGCCCCGAGTCCCACGGCTGGTACGTGGTGGGGTGGGGACTCCAACAGGCCAGCCCATCCTCTTCTGCAGAAACTGCCTGTGAGGGTTTCAGAAATAACATGTGTCTGTGGTGCCACAGGGCAAGCCAACAATGCTGGGCAGTGTAAGAGGAGGCAGAACTGACTTGGACTCTTCTCTGTCACTGAGTCAAGGATTTCCAGTTGAACCCTCAGGAGTGAGCAGCACTGAATCAGCACCACCCAGGTGCCCATGTTCCTGCAGCCCTCGGGTCCCCTCCCACCTCCCTTGGGCCCCTCAGGCAGCAGTGGGCCCTGAGGGGCGTCTGTCCGTCTGAGGTGCTCTCGGTGCTCTGGCCACTCCTGCCCTCCTTTCTCCACGAGGTTGGCAGGGGCCCCAGGGGAAGCAGGGCCTCCCTTCCCCTCGGGCACAGTGACTACGCTCATCTGCACGAGGCACCCAGGGGCCCCCAGGAAACCCTACAGAGCATACAGAGTCACGGGGTGGTCACTTAGGTAAAACTGCCCAAATGTGAGCCTCAGAGATAAAACACTTTAAACCTATTTTAGTCAGCAACTTGTCTGAAACATCCTACAATTTATTCTTTCCCGTCTTGGTGACTCAGGGTCTTTATGATAAACATTCTTTTCAGACGAGAGGCAGGAGGCCTCCAGGACAGGCCCGT
The DNA here is from genome assembly GCF_019186645.2 of Phyllostomus hastatus. NCBI lineage: Eukaryota > Metazoa > Chordata > Mammalia > Chiroptera > Phyllostomidae > Phyllostomus > Phyllostomus hastatus. The sequence continues at coordinate 3,716,673 of NW_025333643.1, read as the reverse complement.
GTGCTCCGTGCCGAGTTCCCTCAGGCTGCCTGGCCGCTCGTGTCCTTGGGTCAGCTCTTCACGTGACCGGCTTCCTCTCCTGGCTGACACAGGGCCCCTCCTGGAGTGAGTGTGCCTGCCACTGCGAGTGCCCTTATCTTTCCCTTCTCCTCACGGTGGGCCGAAAAGCCAGGCAACCGGGTGTGCTAGAATGATGCATGAAGTGAGTACGCAGGCTCTGAGAGGGCAGGGCCTCCCGCACCAGCTTTCCCTATCTCTGACTCCAGCATCCAGAGGTTTCATTCGCTTGGGAAAGTGAGGGCTTCCTAGGCCTGCTGCCTGCGGAGAAGCAGACTCGCCCGCAAGGTCAGTAGCAGAGCAGAACCCTTACACATTGCTGGGAGACTCGAATTCTGAACCGCTCAGCTCTGTGTAAATAAGGTATCAGTTTTCTCTGACTACAACTGTCTGCACGTGCGTTCTATCGTTAGCTGAGACAAGAGGAAAAACTAAACTTTGAGAGAAGAGGCTGGCCCCGAGAACACGATTGGTAAAGCACCCCGTCTGCCCCCATGTTGGCGGCTGTGGCCACAAAGTGGCGGGCGGGTCTCCACCTGGGCTGGGCCCCAAGGACGCGCCACAGACTGAACGGACCACATGTCCCGTGTGTGTCCACTCAGAGTTTTCGCATGAGTGGAGATGTTGCTGAGACTCACAAAATAGAAATTAATTTACAATTCCCACTGCTACTAAATTTGTAGTCATTTCTGTCATTATGTATTCTCTCAATGAATGACATAAAAAATTCTCTCATTGAATGATGTGAAAAATACAACCATCATATTTTTTGGCACTTAACAGAGTCCTTGCAGCAGAGATGGGATGGAAAACATTATGTGGCCCAGCTGCAGTGTCTGAGGCGGGCAACAGTCCAGCAGAGTTTACCTACTTCTCTGCACTGCCGCAGACGGACCAACATGGTGACGCTCCGCCTGGCTATCCTTTAAGCACCACTTGAGAAAGTCGGGGTGAGGGCTAGAGAAAGGATGGAAGGAAAGGGATGTGCCCAGTGAGTCTGCCCAGAGGGGCTTTTACATGGACAGCTTTGCTGGGGGTGACCAGAAGCTCAGTTCTTCCGGCTGTACCCCACCCCCACCCTCCCAAACCCTCAGTCTGAGTCTAAGGTCCATTGGCAACGGCTTCCTTGTGCTAGGAAAGCAGAGTGTGGAACAAGATGCTCAGGAAGGCACAAAATGGAATCATTCTCTTTCTTAACCATCCCTGAACCTGAGACTCAGAAGACCAGCTCCTCCTAGACAGGCCTGGAGTGAAGCAAACTAGGGAAAGAAACTCTGTGCACAGTGCGTTGCCCAGAAGCTTCCGTAAGTCAGGGTCTACCACAGTGCCTGGCACACACGAACTAGTTTATGCATGAACCGACCAACAGCAAAGCAGCACCAGGCTCAGGGGTGACCAGAGAAGCGACTGCGGCCCTTGCAAACCCTCCAGGAAGTAATGGTCTGAAAAGTCCTCCAGTCACCATTTCCACTCTCATTCTTCCGGTCTGGTTCCCAACCAGCTTTCATAACTCCATTCAAATTCTTTTGAAGGCTCGTTGTTAGCTTTTACTCCACATTTTGCAGCAAACTGCTGGAAAATTATTATAAAGCCGTCAAGGTTGGATGCTTGTCCTACTTGCAAGCAAAGAGCTTCCGGGGAGGTGGCTGTGAGTGCAGGAGGGATGAGGGGCTGCCGCACGTGGGCCCTCACCGCCTCTGCAGGCAACCCGCTCACCCACTGGAAAGCTTCCATAAAAGGCTCTTCCCCCTAATGAATGAAATCTGCTTTCCAGTAGGATTCTTGGGTTAAAGGTCGGCCCTTTGGAAAAGTCCAATGAAATCTATTTCTTTTCCCAATTACTAGACAGCCACTTCTATGTCAGCCCTGCCATGCCCAGAACTCTCTCCACCAAACAAGAATCCCTCCAAATGACACTAATACTAGACCCCTGTCCTATCTCCAACCCCCACATGGTCTCCAAATTAACATTCACCTTCCAGCGTGGTGCCCAGAACTAGATGTAATGCTCCAGATATAATCTAAAGAACAGAGTGCACAAGAGAAGGTAATTCCATTCAACTCTTAGAAGCTTATTTCTGAACCAAAAAGCAGGGCATAAGGTCTACTTAGTAAGCACCGAAGTGAACAGAACGGAACATTTGAAAATCAGATGGTAGCCAACCAGAACCCCACTTTCGGAATGCAACAGTTACTCCGCAGGCCTGCCACGCAGTAGGCATGGCCACCTAAAAACCTGCCTACTTGGTTTTTTTTTTCTTTTAATTCAGCTGTATCTGTGACCCCACGTTGGCTAGAGGTATGACTAAGTTACTGTACAGTCTGCATCACACGTGCATGCACATCAGAGACAAACTATCAAATGTCCTTCCTGTGCCCCTTGGTTTACTGCAATCCCCTCCTCCCCTGCAGGTTCCCCCGCAGACACACTCTCCAGGGTCACTATCTGAGGCCTGAGGGCGAGCAAGCAGCCTCCTCAGGTGTCCAGCCCTGACCATGTGGGTAACCAGTTCCAAATCTTTTTGTGGACTTGTTGATATTAGGGGATCGCCCCGAATTCAGCACATTTTTTCAACACTGAACAAAAATTAGAAAGCCAGTTTTCCTTCTAAAATTACCCACCTATCCTGACTGGAATCAGAAAATTGGCAGACAAAATTAAATTACTGAATTAAATTATTACTATACTAAAAAGTTTGTGAGTGTAAATATTGAGTATATACAGTGATTAAATAGTCATCTAATAAAAGATACCCAAATATTCTTGAAAATAGTCACCACTGTTAATATTAAATTACTAATTACTATAATTATTCATTATAAAATTATTATTAAAGGACCTTCCCTCTGAGAGCAAACTGGGCAGCCCACTAATTCTTTCTGAGCATCCAGGTGATGTCAGGCTGAACTTACCTTTCTAAAAACTAGAGGAAAAGGCTGGCGAAGCTATTTTACTTAGATCACATGATAAGAACTGATCTAAACTATTTAAAATGTATTGCAAGGACCCTCAGGTGCTTCAAAAGGCTTCTAACACATTGACAACTGATAGACAAATTACCAATCTACTGTTAATGCAAAATTCCTAAGGGACCCCCCAAAAAATCCATAAATAAAACAACACTGATGGCTTACTTCATTTTTCTCTGATTCATACATTCTATTTCTTTACAATTATTCTCAAACTGGACACAGAATTCAGAACTGACTTTTCCTGTGCTGTTTGCTTAGCTCCACTGTACCACCTCCAACACTGAAGGAGTGCCCTGGCTATTAAAATGATATTCAATCCAAAACCTAGAGCCCTGAAAATGAGGGAGAAAAGGAACCTGATGATTCCATCCAACAATGAAATGGCATCTCCCCCCAAACTCTTGAGTTGATGGCTCTAAAAAACGCCTTCAGAAAATCCATGACTACCACCCCTAGCACCCTAAAGGATATAAACTTTCCTTTTCATGAGCTGGGACTTCCAAAACCAAATGGTAATGATGAATCCTAACCCCCTTTACACTGAAATCTGCACCACAGAAGTCATCACACTGCGACTCCCTATTATTAGGCACCAAACACCACACCCTCGGGGCTGAACCCCGCCGCCTGCCCTCCGCACTGCTGGCTTCCTCCCGGGCATCACTCACCACGCTGAGCAGGGAGGACACGGGCTCAGCCCTGCTTTCCATGCTTGTGGACAACAGACTCGCTGTTGTTCATTCAGTTGAACTACATGAAGTTAATCATTAGTCCTTAAAAGGTATTTTAATTTATTTTTTGGTACTAAAATACATATAAAATTCCCCATTTTATTTTCAAGTGCACAGTTCAGCGGCATTAAATATATTCACACTGTTGTGCAACTACCACCACCATCATCATCTCCAGAACTCTTTATTTCCCCAAACTGACACTCTGAGCCTGCTGAACAGCAGCTCCCCACTCCCCCTGACCCAGCCCCTGGCGACCACCATTCTACTCTCTGTCTCTATGAACTTGACTCCTCACGAAGTGCAACCATATTCCTATTTGTCCTTCTGTGACTACACATTTCACTCGGCATAATGTCCTCAAGGTTCATCCATGCTGTTGCCTATGTCAGAACTGTGTCCCTTTGTAGAGGCTGCATAATATTCCACTGTACGTACAGCCCACAATTTGTTTATCCAGATGCAGTGATGGACATCTGCGTTGCCGCCACCCTTTGGCTTTTGTGAATAATGCTGCTGTGGGCATGGGCGTAAAATCTCTCTTCAAACCCCTGCTTTTAATTCTTTGGGGTTTATGCCCACAAATGGACTTCCTGGATCATATGGTAGTTCTACATTTAATTTTCAGTCCTTATGAGTTTTGACAAGTCGCTGGTCATAAAGCAGGCTGGAACTACAGGATGCATTTTCACTACATGTTTGTCCCTCTCTACTGGGGAAAAATAAAAGGTTTCCACAAAAGGATGGGCCTCACCCACAACAAGTCTTAGTAAACACAGTCCAAGTGGTTCCTGAGAGAAACGCTCGTGAGCAATGTAAACATTTGACATGCAAGTTAAACAGAGAACACCCGTCACCCAGCTCACTGAGTCCAGCAAACACAGGCACATGGTCAGCGGCGCTGCAATCAGCAGCGAGCACTGTGGGGACTCACAAGCTACATATTTGCGGTTTTCATTTCTCACCACGGGCCTTTAAAAATTACTTCAAGTCATCCGAGGATGGCTAATGTTAATAATACGCAGTAATAACTACCATTTGTGTGACATTAGTGTACAGTTTTACAAAGTGCTTTGCACATATATTATTGTTAACAGATCTTCAATGTGTAACTCCCCCATACTGCCCGGAAAATGTGTGTCTCACGTGATGGAACAAACACCCGTCACACCTACCTGTGCAGGCAGGTGAGGGCACCGAGACACGGGCTCTCTCCATCTGAACCTCAGCTTCATTTCAGAGCAAGGAGGGGCGAGAAGGGTGGGAGGAGTGACTACTCTGTGGAGCCACTTTACAAGTTACCATGAGATCAAACAAAAGCATTCAGTTCCTATTAAACGTGAAGGATCTCAGGATGTCTAGTGGCCTGTGTGCTGAAACAACTCACAGAGGAGGGACTCAAGTAAAATTTCCATGGAGGGAAGTGGTCACATAGCTGAGGTCAAAACCTCCAGACTTCAACTGTGGCCAAGAGCTTTTATTTCCCTTGTAATTTTCTTTAAGAATAAATGTTAAACCTAAAACATACCCTCTTTTGGAGGCAATCCTGGCAGCTAAGCTCAGTGGGAAGGCAAAGCACCCTGTCCTCCCCAAATCTGCAGCCCCTCAAAACTATGCACCATTGTCCAGAGGGGGTCACATGACAGCCCAGCCTGGCAACATGTCAGCCACCACCTGAAACCTGGGCACTTCCAACCCATTAAGGAAACAATTACCCGTGTGCATGAGCCCTCCCAGCTCACATGTGTGATCTGCAGCCAGCGCTGCAGCCCCACCAGCAGCCCTCTCTCTCCCTGCAGCCCCCTCTCAGAAGAAACTGTACATGGCATGGACCTGATTGGGACAAGGTGCCGTTCAGTGAGGGGTGAGGGATGAGAGGGAAAAATCACTGCTGTCCCTTCTGAGCAAAATCAACTGTACCTCTCCCAGCACTTGCTGCCTCACAGTTTAAATTAATTACAGCTGAAAATACAGGGTTGCCATCTGGTTTGAAAAAGCAAGGATAAGGGGATAAAATGAAAGGGTTTTTGGTACTAACCTCACTTTAATCATTGCCAAAGAGCATGAAGACAGCCCAGCGTCCTCCCACAAGAAAGCCTTGGGCCTCACAAACTTGGCAAGCAGTCCCAGGCACAAAACTGGATAGGCGGGGTGCCTGTCAGAATAAAAGTCCCCGGCCGAAAGGAGACTTGCAAGGTAAGGGACCTGCCTGCCCCCACGCTGCAGAAAAAGTTTCCTGTGGGTCCTGGGATAGGTTAGCAATTCCTGGGAGGGTTTATTTACAGAGGGTGTCTTGCCAAAATGTTACATGCATCATTACACAGTTTCATTTTATGAGAAAAGAGGTCTGCTGTCAGAATTATAGTATGTGATTTCCTCTTTCTTTGTTTCTCCATATTCCATAACATAAGCCTTTTATAAAACTCCAAAATAAGGCTAAAGAAATGCAGGAGAGGAAGGTGGCTGGACACAGGAGCTGGCTCTGACAGAACGATGCGTGCAACTCCACGGCACCCTTGCAGCTGGCCCCTCGGAGAAGGAATGTCAAAAATCCCCATTTTTCCTCAGCTGCAGCTACAACGAGTCACACTAGTGTTTTGTAGGAAGCAACTTCCTTCTGCTTTCCTCCCACAGGCAGAGTCCTGTACGAGAGGCTCTTTTCTGTTTGGACTCTCGGGCTGCAGAAAAGTGCTGACTGCAGGCATGGGGGAGGCGAGGCCCCACAGCAACCCTTGGTTTGTTCCGGGGGGCTGTAGGTGGGTGCAAAAAAATGCCGTCTGCAGCTTTCTTAACCATTCCCAGCGTCGACGAGCCCACAGCAGCAGACCATCAGTTAGATGCTCAGTCCAATTTACAGTTCCACCTGCCTGCTACCTGAGTTCTTTTCGTCCCGTGTGAGTTTTTCAAACAAAACCTGCGTGTACTTAAGTCCAGCTGCTTTTGGAAAGTAACTGTCCACTGAGGCACAGCGGTGTTTACTGAACTGATCAACCAGTCACAGTCTTTATAAACCAGAGATTGGAACTGTAACAGAGAAGATAAAAGCAGACTATCTTCTGCTTTTAGAAAAAGACACACATTTCTGCTCTGGGGAAAAACACATTTTCAACCCAAAAATGATGCAAAAATTGTCGTCCAAATCCTGCCCTGACAGAATCCTGGTCAATAGCAACAGTGTCCATAACATTCAAAATCTCAGGAGTGTAACTTTCGAGTAAGTGGTACATCTGTCAAACCACAGGAAACATCTGGTAAAACGGTAAAATAAAAACAGAATTTAAACTTGATTTCAGAGCCTGCTTATGGTACCCAACAAGAGACTACTAAAACAAATACCAAAATCTCTCTGACCACTCCCTCAGTGCTCTGCCGGGGGACAGTGGGGGACGATGGCCCTGAGTGGGAGAGGGGGGACGGGGAGGGGGGGTAGAAGCAGCAATCCAGTTTCTTCGTGGAGATGGCAGCGCCTCTGTTCTCACAGAACTTTGGCCACAGCCTTCTGAGGGCCAGGGCAACCTGCGCTCCGCCCGCCCGCCCGCCCGCCCATCCACACACCACGGCCCCTGACACTTCCTCAGGCACAGCTGTTCCTTCCCCTAACCAGAGCAGACTCCCCGCACACACCCACATCCCCCAGTGCCACCAACCAAGGAGGCACTTGGCAAATGTTGATAAATGAACCAATGCTGATACAAACAATGCATTCTCCTCATTCCACAGCTAACCTGAATTAAGCCCGTACAATCATCCTCCTATCAACACACATCGTAGACACGTGGAACAAGGTACCAGCCAAAACATTTCAGTCCCTTCCAGACCACTTACGCCTTTACCATAAAGATTTAATGATTTAGCCACTTCCAAATTTTTTTAAATCTGTATTTCAAAAACATAGTAAAGTTGAAAAGCAAATGGCAAATTAGGAAACTGGCTATGTTCCTAACACATCTGACAAAAGATCCTTAATATGAAGAGTGTTAACATCAATAGAAAGAAGATGAACACCCTCATTTTCTTTTTAAAAAAGACATTATCGGTCACAAAAGAAATCCAAATGGCCAATAAGCCTGTGAAAAGATCATTCAAGTTCCCTACTAGCATGGAAAAAGGTAGGTCATGACACAATGATGCCCTACGAACCCTGCAAAGATCAGATGCCCAGCGAGGCAGGGCACAGGCACGTGCTGACAGGTGCTGGTGGGGATGTAAGCCAGTAAACCCACTAGATACCAAATTGGCAGCATGCGCCAGGGAAAGCAGAAATGCGTGCCTTGACCCAGAAACTTCACTTCTTAAGAAAGTGGGGAAATGAGATACGAACAAGGATGAAAATGCATGATAACCGTAGAAGTCCTACAAATGACAGGGAAACACTAAACAACCCGAACATATGTATTCCTTAACAAGTTCTTTTGGTTACAAGCAACATAAAACAAGGCTGGCTAGCTTATGAGGAAAAGGGGGAAATTTACTGGAAGGATACTGTGCTACATTTCTTGGAAATGAAGAGCTGAACCAATCCTTGAAAAGGAACAAAAGGAGGCGGCCCCGAGGACGTCAGCAACAGGCGGCAGGAAGAGCCCCATGCTCCTGTGAAACACAAGGGGCCTGGCTCCAGCGCCTGCTCCAGCGCCTGCTCCAGCGCCTGCCAGCACCCAGGCAGGATGCTCACACGGCTGCCAACTGTTACCACTCAGTGACCACAAGAACCAACATCACCTTTCTGGGTCCTACATATACAGCTGACCCTTGAATAACATAGGGTTAGGTTCACTGACCACCCCCTCCCAGAGTAGAAAATCCTGTAAAACTTTTAACTCCCACAAAAACTTTACTAATAGCCTACTGTTGACTGGAAGCCTTACTGATAACATCAACGCTAATAACACATTTTGTATGTTATATGCATTATATACTGTATACTGTATTCTTATAATAAAGTAAGCTAGAGTAAAGAAAATATTAAGAAAATCCTAAGGAAGAGGAAATATGTACAATATAGCTTATACATTCATGGCATACTTAACTTTTTCAATATTTCTAGCCTGTGTATTGCATCTGTTTTTCCAAATTGTCACAAATCTCTATAAAATGACCTGATATATTTATTGGAAAAGAATCTGTGCATAAGTGGGCCCGTAAGTGGGTCCAAACCCATGCATGTCATTTCAGGGTCAACTGCATGCCTATCTCCAATCATAGAGCCCTTAAGGAGTCACTAACATCAAGTCTTAAAAATTCTGGGATTGTTTTTATTAGATATACTATGTGCTGCTAAAAATTAAAAACCATGCCCCTCCCCCACACACACCACCAGTTTTCACAGTGGGACTTCTTCACCTGAGCCTCAAATGAATGAATTCTAAGTAAAAAACTAGGGATTTTACAAGAGTACAATCTACTAGGGTTTTACTGGGGGTTTGTAGATTTTGGGGGGAAAGGAACAGTTCCACTCCGCCATGAGTAAATGAAAGCACTGCATTTTTTTAAAAGTAAAACTTAGAACTGTGGACTAGAACTAGAAATGAGCCTTCAGAGCAGTAATAAAAATGTAAGGCACGGTGACTTAGGTCATCTCAGAGCAGGAATGAAGATTAGAATCGGTTCCCCAGACCTCAGCCATCCTGGTCTCCCAAGGCCTCTGCCTCCCTTGCCAGCACGCCCTCTCCCCAGTTCCCGTTTCTGAACTCACACTTCCTGCCACGCAATAACCACACACATACCCTGAACAGTTCATTCATTCATCTGTCATATACAACGTCGTCCCTCCTGGGGTTGATAGACACTCTCCACACCATTGGTCCCAAGGGTTTTGCAGAGGGAGACCTCACCAGGGGCTGACTCTCCAGAGCAACATCACCACCGCCCACCCCCGCAGAACAGGAATAACTATTCTAGATTGACGATCTCTAACAAGACAACCCACAGCAATGTGGGATTTGTAACTGAATCCTGAATTTAAGAGAAAGCACCTATAAAGGGCATTATGAATATGAATACATAGCACATTAGATCACATCATTGTCTACAACACACATGAAAGGAAGAAAGCAAATACGGCAGGATATTAACAGGCAAGTCCAGTACAGGATATGTGGGTACTCATTATACCAGTTCAATGTTTCTGTAGGTCTGAACATTTTCCCAAAATAAAAAGTAGGGAGGGCAGTGGAGGGAGAGAAGGAAGTCGGGTCAGAGCATCACCAAATTTGGACAGAATGTTTAGAATGATCTACTTAAAGCACAGGCAACGTGGGATGCTGGGAGCCCTTGAAGAGTCTTCAAAAGCGCAGACCCAGGATGTGAGGAGGAACCTGTGTGACAGAGAGGGGTGTGCCACACCTGTAAGTTGCCACCAGACACAATGCTGCGTTTCAAACATCAGCCTCAAAACGGAAGTCAGGGAGCAGGTTGGATAATCCACCTTGAATTGTGACAGTTGCTTCTCATACTCTGTGCAGCTTGCTAAAAAGCATGTAGTAGCAGAAATTTAAGTAAATTATTTTAAAATTTAACCATAAGTAAGGAGTCTTTAGATGATTGATAGTCCAAGGAGACCATCTACCAAGAAATAATACTGCGGAAGGGAGTTTGTGACAGATCACCAAAGTCCTTGAAGTTCATCCTGAAGAGGTTGAATTTTAGATAAATCCAAAAGGAGCCAGAGCCACGGCCGGCCAACGAAATCTGCCATGTCCTCCAAACAGGCTCACAAGAAACACCTGCTGACTGAGGTTTCCCAGCCATCAGCCCCTCTTCCCCACAGGTCCATTCCCAAGGTGCACGGCCCCTAGAGGATGTCTGAGGTTTTTTTTTTTTTTTTAAGTACTTTATTTTTATTTTTAAGATTTTACTTATTTTTAGGGAGGGAAGGGGGGGAGAGAGAGAGAGAGAGAGAGAAACATCAATGTGCGGTTGCTGGGGGTTATGGCCTGCAACCCAGGAATGTACCCTGGCTGGGAATCGAACCTGGGACACTTTGGTTCCCAACCCGCACTCAATCCACTGAGCTACACCAGCCAGGGCTGAGGATGTGTGAGTTTTAATCACACTTTAATGTTTAACTTGCTCTAAAGCTAACAGCCTAACACAAAATGATGCAGTGTCATCACCAACACACGGGAATGAGGGCAGTCAGCGAGGCCAGCCCGAAGCTATCCCACACAAATGAAGTAAATGCAATGGCTCTACTGGAAAATAGTTGAAAAACACTTTGGCTTTGAGAACTTTTTAGGGAGATTTGAAAAACACCAGAGTAGTTAACACTTGGGCAGAGATCCGTCTGCTTTTCTAGTATGAAGAGATCTATTCTGCAGGTGGATTTCCACCCAGAAGCAATGTCTAGCCATCTCTCTGGCCTGTGATGAACACCCAACTGAACTGAATTTCTGATTTTCATAAACCTTACCTGTGTTCACACTGAGATCAGAGCAACATGCAAAAGAAGAAATATGAACAGAAGTGGAAAAAAACCATTTCATTCATATAAAAAAAATTCTGAAGGCTTATTACTCAGAGTCAACATTGGGACAGGATCACTTGATCCAAAATAAGCATCTCAGCTGGGCTAGTGACTCACTGCAAACCGTGTACTTGCCCAGGTACCAGGGATCTGCACTGTTCTGTCTACAGGGAGCTGGGGTGGGGAAGGCAGTGGAGGTCATGGTGGTTCTAGCATGTTCCCTGAACTAAACATCAAGGCTACAAGGAAAAGTTGGAAGTACAAGACGTGGTGCCACTCAGGGTTTATTACATATTTATTTGAAAGGAATTCTTATAATCTTTCCCAAAAGTTAGAGTGCTTCATCAGTGTTCTCATTGTGACTCATTTTTCATTCAAGCATTTATTTAGCACCTAGAAGACATTGGGCACTGGTCTGGGTGTTAGTGGGACAGACATGAGTAAGACTCAGTCCATGGCCAGGAGGAACGATGCAGCCTGGGAAGGTGTCAGACAGATGGGCACACGATTACACCAAAGTGCCATCATTTTATACAAAGTGTTCATCTCAAAGCAGAAGGAATCACCATTTGCCAAAAGAAGGAGGCAAGGAACGTGTAGGAGGACAGAAGGGCAGGCGCATGGGCTTACATCAGCAAGGCGGAGCTCACTGAGGGGCAGATGCTCCTGGAGACACATCTGTCCAATGTTTCCTGGAGCTGACTGGGAGCCATGGAAGAATTCCAAGCAGAGAGTTCAGAAAACTTCAGAAAACTTCTCCCAACACTAAAGTATCAAAATCAGTATGGGGGGTTCTGCTGTAGTAATGGGGATCCAAACTATGGCCTAGGCCAGGTCCTATGTGGAAAATACTTAGCAGACAGATCCAGAGGGCGTGGCAATGGATCAGATGTGGGAGATGAAAAAGAAGAAGGAACGAGGCAACTTGTAGGCAAGTGGAAAGATAGCTGTCCCATCATAAAGGTGGGGGACAGACTTTGGAAAGTGCTAGAAGAAGGAAGGAGGGACTAAAATCAATTCCAGTGAAGCAGCACTGAACTTGAGGTCCACTGCTTCACTGGACCTCAAGGCAGACAGCTCTACAAATGTGAAGGTTAGCTGCCGGCTGGACATCAAGACTGGGGATCATCCACCTACTGTGGTCATTCGAGCCATGAGTTGGCAACGTCAACTTCACTGGGAGGGCCTGTACAGCTCTGGAGAACGGTGATAATGATGTGCCTTTGGATGATTCTGAGTAGAGTGGACACAAAGTGGGAAGGGATCCAAAGAAAACCAGTCAGGGTCCATGGAACCCAAGAGAGAAGAGACTTACATGGAAGAAGAGGTCAAGCAGGACAAGGAATTGCAGATTTCCTCCGGATCAAGTGATTAGCAGGACACAAGTGAATAAGGGAGGGAAGTTCCATTAAAACTATTGGTAAGGATCACAGCGCTGGACTGGAGAGTAGAGATGGAAGAGGAGATAATCTGCTCTCTAGACACAACGAGGAAGGAAGACGTAGAGATGGAAGATGAGGACACCAGGTCAAGGGATGACAGAGACCTCCAGCTTCTTCAGCTTCTCTAGACTTGGTGAATTTCCCTAAAAGCCCCAGGCATAAAAGATGTCACTCAGCAATCCCAAATCAAGAAATTATTCAGTAATTGTGCCCTGGCTGGCATAGCTCAGTGGACTGAGCTCGGGCTGCGAACCAAAGTGTCGCAGGTTCAATTCCCAGTCAGGGTACATGCCTGGGTTGCAGGCCATGACCCCCAGCAACCGCACATTGATGTCTCTCTCTCTCGCTCTCCCACCTTTCCCTCTCTAAAAATAAATACAATGTGTTTTAAAATGAATTTTTTAAAAAAAGGTATTTTAAAGAAATTATTCAATAATTTCATTACAGTAGTTAAGCTGTGCAGCACCAAGCTTTGTCAGTATGAATGTTTAAACAGGATTTTGAAACCAAATAAAACATTCATTCTGGCAGGGAAGTGTGCTCCCTGGAATAGTTCTATTAGGTCTCATGATAAAGGAATAAAAGATTCCACAGCCACTTAAATTTGAGAGATGCTTGACTGACCAATGTTTCTGTACATCAGACTTCCCCAAAGTCTGAAATGTGCTAACGCACATGACCAAACCCAGAAGATCAGGTTAAGTCCTTCCCAACCTTTGTCCAGAGAACATTCTTTCTCCTTCAAACACCTTGAGGCAAGAGTGTTCTGACACAATCTATGGGTAGTGGTGCTTTGAATCCCCAAAGTGGCCGGGTGGGGGTGTCACTTCAGTGGTGGTGTGTAACCAAGGAAACCACTCCTAATGCATTAGAAAACTCCACAGTCATTCTTTGATGGGCTCCAGGACAGAAGCGAATTTAGGGAAGCAAAGAGGTTTCCAACCTGCTTGTAAAGTGACCTCAACTAACTTGGCCTTGACCCATTTTCTGGAGCTGATTTCTATGTGGATCCGTTAGTTGTACTTCTCAGGTCTCTTCAAGGAAGGGAAGGCAGTAGGTAAGGTAAGTTAGAGGACAGTATGGTAGCAAATTTTGTTTTCTTCTGTTCTGTAGCACATTTTGCCTCTGCTGGGGCTATGAAAGCTTGGATACAGAATTTGGATCCCTTGTTTGGCAAGGTTTCTAGCTACTGCCAGACCCAGAACATTATTACTGCAACATTAAGTTCTCTAATTATACTGTAGAGGCAATCTGTGAAGAAATTTCAAAATGAAGGAGAGAGAATGAATGTGTGTGTGTGTGTGTGTGTGTGTGTGTGTGTGTGAGAGAGAGAGAGAGAGAGAGAGAGAGAAATTGATTGATTCACCAAAGAAAATGGAGATCAAGTACTGGCATTTATTAAATAAAAACAACACTAGACACAGAACATGGGGCTTGTAAACTACCTCACTCTGTTCCAACTGCATGTAGCACAGGCAAATGACTGATTTACAAGCAACATCCTAGAGGAAAATAAAAGAACCACCAACACTCGCACACAGGCACATTTCTTAGCATTCCCCTTTCTGGTCCTCAATCAAACCCACTGAAGTGACAGCACGCTGCAGCCTTTCAGGACAGACTGGCTTTGTACTGCAGTAAGAAGAGGCCTGTGTGGTCATAAAACAACATCAAGATTAATCCTCTAGCTATGTATAAAAATAGCTGCCGCTGGCGTTCCCGGCACAGAAGCATCTTCATGAAAGCAGCGCTCTGAAAAGGGCTGAAGTGCTCGGAGGAGCAGGGCGGGAGGGTACACGGGCAAACCCTGTGCTGTTCCGTTTCCTCAACTTTTGAACAAATGCCTTTGACTTAATCCACAAGTCTAAAAACACTCCTTTTTCCAATTTTAGTGTGTCATTTTAAAAAATGACTTTCGCACACTAATGAAAGCTCTGATATATCCCAAATGTTCTTTAATTCCTCTCTAGGAAAAAAAGTCCTCCCTTTTCAAGGTTCTCATCCTGGTTTTATAACCTTTGTGATACAGAATGAGCACCACTGAGATCCCCAATGAGGACAAGAATAGACACACGATCGGTCCCTTTTGTTCATCTTCCTTGACTCTTGGCTCGCTTGGCATTTCTTCACTCTGTGTTATTTGGCCAGAAAAATGCCAGTAGCAGGATGGCTATCTGCCTTCCCAGCTCTCCGCAAAGACTCTTAAGGCAGAAGTGATGCCTGCTGGGAAAAGGCTGATGTCAGCTCTCAAGAGCACACAGCTCCCTGCTCGGATAAGGAGGTCTTTGTTTTTGGCTGAACTGTGAAAATGAGAAAAGCCTCTAGCCTGACAAACAAGAAACGCACACGACATAGGTAAGGCCTGTAACCTTTATTTAAAGGTACCACACTCCATTAGCAAAACACTTGCATGTCACACACAGATGCGCCTTTAAAGCCACGTGGGAGCAGCCATGAAAAGCCAGCTTCGTCTCCACCCAGTTCAGCCTGACCCACAGCGAAGACTGAGGTGTAGGGACAGAGTCAGTCTCACAGGAGGCAGCTCTTAGATTACACCTCCCCGACAGGAAACATTTATTAAAGACCCAGGCTCCCTTCTAATTTATTTTTTTAAGTAAACACACATACTTGTTTTATACGGTGGAGGGACTTTTAAAAAATCCCTATTTAATAATATCTTGGTTTATAAGTTACGTAGTTATTTAGGAGAACTAAAATTAAGGCTCTAAAATATTCTCTTAAAATATCCCAGAAGGTTTGGGGCATACTTATAAGACTGTGTGTGAAAGTACAGAAGAATAGAGAACTTCAGGGCTAAAACTTCCCAAGTTTGAAGGATGCCAGGAAGGGTGTGGGAGAAAAAGAGAAGGCACATAGTCTGAGGGATTCTATTTCAAGAAGAGTATTTGATTTATGAAATCTGGAAAGGGAAAAAAAAGATGCTCTGAAAGGAAATTTTAAAACACTCCTGTTTGAATCTTTTAGACTAACGTTACTACTGTTGCCACTAACTTATAATTAGGTCAGATGTTTTCAACAAGAGCTAGAATGATTTAGAAAGCACTTTCCTGAGTCTGAGGAAACCCTGCTTGTTCTCACAGGGTCCGGGCCTGTGCAGAGACACCACGTCGCGCCTCCTCAGGAGAAGACGAGCAGCTTCACCTTTTGTGTCTCTGGAGGGAACCACCACTGGCTGGCTGGGAGGGTTTCGCCTTCACAGAACTTTCAATTACTGACGACCTTCATCACCTCGTGCCCCCCATTCTTGTTCCTGAGTGCTAAAATGGTCTCCACCCCTCATCTCCAAAGCATCCATTGACTGTGTTTTTAGAGTACTTAGAGCTTCTAAAACTCTAAGGCATTAAGGACCTGTATCAACTACGCTACACATACGCTATTGATAAAAGGTTACACGGCTGCTGAGAGCACGGACTCCACAAACAGCCAGCCTGGGTTTTGATTCCAGGCTCTGTTACCTACTGGCCAGCTGTGCGACCTTGAACAAGTTACAGAACCACTCTGAGACTCAGTTCTACCACCTATGAAAGGGGGTACAACAGCTTCCACATCACGGGCTTGTGAGGATGCAATGGGATCACGCTCAGGAAGCATTTGCGCAGGGCCTGACACACACTGAGGTTCAATAAATAGCCACTGTTACTAAGTTTTGACACGACGGCTGTCATGATTCCCTGGATGCCTTGAATCCTGACCCCTCACCCTCCTTGGTGATGAAAAGTTCACCTGCTCTGAGGCTCATGCAGACGTGAACACAACAGTGGCACAGCTCTGTCTACAGAGATGTATTACTGTTTACCTCACAGAGCCCCAGTTGGGTCAAGGGACTAAAATAATACCAACTTTTCAATTTCCTCTGGGTCTAGTTTCAGTTTAAAATGAGGAGTCGCTTCCTGCACTTTCATGGAGTTTGTAGAATACATAGTCTCCTGGTAAGCATGTCCACATACGTCCAAACCAAAGGTGCTAAAGAGATGCAGGAAACACAGACTCACCAAAGAGGGGAGTGTGACAGATGATGTTGCCAGGGGTAACCATCAAATACTACTGTCAGGGACACTCTTGAACACCACACAATCGACTCCACTGCAAAAAAATAAACAAAACCTAGAGGAAAACCCCCAGACCCATTTGAGCCCACCAACAATCATTATTTTTTAAATTGTGTTTCTATTACATGCCCAGCACTTGATTTCAAAGGCTTCCCCCAGCCTCTTGTCAAGATGAAAGAATTACTGGTTTTGAGTTTGTCTGTCTTCCCTCTCTTTCTATTCACCCTTAAAGAGGGAAGAGTGAAGTGACTAGGGCCAAGGAGGGGAAAATAGCTAAGATTAGGGAGTGAGGGAAAGAAGAAAAGAAAGCAAAGGAGAAAGAGAAAGGAAGAAGTATAAGAAGAGGAGCAAAGGAAACGTAAGTCCTGAGATTGGATAATGCACTCAACGATAAACCAGAGTTGGCTACAGGAATTTGAGAGACAACTTCAAAGGAATGGCCGCAGAAGCAAAGACAACAATGGACACATTTCGCACCAGGACAGTATTTCAAAAGAGCACCACCAGTGAGAGGAGGGAATGTTTTCCTTCACTAGGCCCTTCCTCATTCAGCAGCTGGTTACAGCACAAGGCTAGTGTCCATGGCTTTGATCCCAGTGTGAGCTTCTGGGTTTTGCCCTGTTCTGAGGCCAGGGGCAACTACTCTGCAAATGCACACCACTGATCAAAAAGGGGACACCTCCTCCAACTGGAACATGAGCTCAGAGAGCACATTCTCTGGATAGCGGGTGCAATTCAATTCAACACAAATTGTTTAGCACCTGCCATGTGTGGGATATTTGATTGGTCAAGTGGCATGCTAAATATATGATGCCCATCTTTAAGTGCATCTAATCATGTCTAAGGTAAGACAAAGCTATGGCATAATCAAACAATCATTGATTTTGGTGCTACACACAGTAGGGTTAATTCCAGCTCTACCACTTTGGACACATTATCCTCTTGATTTCTACTTCTGTAAGTGGAGCTCAAATACACACACACACACACACAGCGAGACACACCATCTTAAAAGGACACCTTTCATATGAGAGTTAAATGAGATAACGCATTTAAAGTGTCTAGCACAGGGCCAGTATAAAGTTAAGCACTCTGTGTATATCCTCATCCTTTCGCAGGTGACTGAGTAAACAGTTCAGTTGCCCAGCCCTACTGCAAATGTGCACACACACGAAGCTGAAAACTGCTTCGTTTCTGAAAGTCATCTTAGACTGTTTTCAGCACAGAACTCTCACTAGGTTCTAACAGCCAAGCAACCTCAAAAGTCTCAAAACCAGTATAAATTTAGCATGCTATAACACTACAACAATTGTTAACCTTCAAGAGTTTGTACTGTATTACAAAAACATAAAATATAACAAATGCACATTATCCACTGCAGTACCAATATTATGAAACATTGGAAATTACCTAAATGTCCAAACGAAGGGGACTTGGCTGAATGAACTCTGGCACGTGCCTGCAGTGGACTGCTATGTAGCTGTGAACAAGGATGAGTAACTGGCAGGAAAATACATTGGAGAATGAAAACGCCAAAGCTCAAAAACCAGAACCAGAGGCACAGAAATAAAGAACAAACTGACAGTGACCAGAGGAGTGGGGGAGGGGGAAGGGCCATCAAGGAACATGTAAAAAGGACCCATGGACAAAGACAATGGGGGTGGGGGGGCCACACTGAATGTGGGAGGTGAATAGGGCAGGGGAGAGTAATGGGGTGGTGGGTGGGGCAGGGGGGGACAATAGGGACAACTGTAACTGAACTAGGAAAAAAAAAAAAGAAGAAAACACCAAAGCTCAAGCCCTGATCAGGTGGCTCAGTTGATCAGAGTGACAACCTGTGCACCAAAGGTTGTAGGTTGATCCCCAGTCGCTGCACATACAAAACAGCCAATCACTGTCTGTGTCCGTCTGTCTGTCTCTCCAATAAGCATATCCTCAAGTGAGGATTTAAAAAAAAAACACCAAAGCTCAAATAACTACATAAAGTTAGTGCTAACTTATGTGTAAGAAAGAAGGGGAAATAAGAAGCCACTCACGTATCTTCTTACTTTAACAAAGAGAAACACAAGAAAGATAATCACCTATATGGGCAGGGAACAAAAGAAGTGAAAAGTACAGTGAAGGAAAAAATACTTCTCTAAGTACTTTGTTTTTAAGATTTTATTTATTTATTTTTAGAGAAAAGGGAAGAGAGGCAGAAAGAGAAAAATCAATGTGTGGGTGCCTGTTAGGTGTCCCCTACTGGGGACCTGGCCCACAACCCAGGCACGTGCCCTGACATGGAATCAAACCAGCGACCCTTTGCTTTGCAGTCTGGCGCTCAATCCACTGAGCCACACCAGCCAGGGCTCTAAGTACTTTTTAATATGGCTTTGATTTTTTTTTCTTTCAGGTTTATGAGGATATAATTGACAGACAATATTGTATTAAGTTTAAGAGTGTAGAGCATAATGACTCACATATACTGTGAAACAGTTTCGACTTTTAGAAGCATGTTAATGTTCTACATATTCAAAAAATGAAGTGAAATCAACAATAAGGATGAAAAACCTACAACTGAATTAAAACAAATTAATGAAACACACACACACACGCTAATAAACGTAACACTGAAAGGTGGGGAGAAGTAGGTTTTAAAGTTGGTACTTTGACTATTTTCCCTCAGCACAGGGATGAACAGAACTGCCAGCAAATCCTGAACTCTTTTTAATAGGTTCGTTTTTCAAAATGGTATGACCATAGCAATTCTGAAACTATTTTAGGTGCACTGTAGGATTGAACAACAGGGAGATGCAATGATGTTGATGGGAGCCAGGGAGACAGAAATACGGAGAGGGGAGGATGAGGAAGAACACCGGAGTGTTAATATGAACTCATCATTTCCTAGCTCTTCCCACTGAAAGGGTCTAGAGACATTGCTGTGCAACAGAATTTTCTGAATTTTCAATGTCCTATACATGTAGTGTTCAGTACGGTGGCCACTAGCTACATGTGGCTACTGAGCTTATAATGTGGCCTGTGCCACTGAGGAACTGAGTTTTTTATTTTATTAAATTTTAAATGTAAAATGCCTCATGTAGCTAATGCCTACCATATCAGACAACTCAAATCCAGAGGCAATAACACCACAACACCTGGCACCCAGATCTTGGCTTCTAAATGCTATTCCCCCCGGAGAGGAGCCAGGGTACTCTGGAGAAACGGCTGATTCTGTGGCTGAGACAGGGGGGTTGTAAGATGAGCATCTTGTTTGCCAGAAAATAAGAAAGTGCTCAATTAAAAAAAAAAAGGAGGCGTGTAACAAGCACACAAGAGCCAGTCAAAGAGAACCCTTATTTGCCAAATCAGAGGCAGCTACAACTCTCTGAATACAATAGGAATCCATGAGTCCAAATGAATAACAGGTAGGCAGGAGAAAAGGGAGAGCTCTTCCCTACCAAATCATACTTGAATACCAAGGTCACGCAAAAAATTACTTTTTGACATTTCCATGAGAGGAACCCCAGCTCTCCCCAACCCCCTCACCCCTGCCTCATATCTTAATCCACTTTCTTTTTAAGTAGCAGACAGAGTACTTTTCAACTTCCAAAAAAGACATTCATGTTAACAGTTTTTTAGGAAACAAACCATATATGTATGTATATTTATTTCTCAGGGTCACCATATCAACAAGAAAACTATTAAACAGAGTTCAAATGATTCAGGTTTATACATGGCTAGACCCAGTGCCCAGAAATCCTCAATATCCAAGTTCTGGAGAATCACAAAAGGAAATCTCTCTCGTCTCTCCCCACACTCCCCCGCACCGCCAACCAAATCCGATGAATCTAGTCGTACCCTGTAGCTTCCTATTCTGGCTCAGAGCCACTCAATCTCTCCATCTCTCTATTGGAAAATATTTCAGTGTGATGGTTGTAATGAAATGCAGCCAAAGTGTGTATCTTTAAGACCCTCTTAGCTAGCTGTCAAAACTGTTTTTCAACAACACTTCTTCCTCCACAATTAGTGATTTTCTTTACTGATAAAAATAACAAAATACATTTTCATTGCATGATATTGACATGTTCTAAGAAGATAAAGGGTAAAAATCACTTTTTAAGCTCCTCAAACAAATATACTACACCCTTCTTTTCCAAATACACATGAATCTGTAATTTATTATTGAAAAGGTCCTAGACACAGTAAATAAAAAGGAGGGGATAAGCAATCCCTCAAATAGTAAACATTTCATCAAATCAAACAACAGTATTTCTTAAGTACTACACAAGACTGAGAGATGCAGTATCTTTCTGGCCTGTCTGAGAAACCTGTCGCCCAGCTCGTAGCAAACACAAGCAGAAATGCTGGTGATGCCACCAAAGTGAGTAACCATCCCATGGCGAACAAGTGACACCAGAGGAAACAGACCACACACTGATTCCGTTTCCTTCTTAGGTCCAGGGAGTCTGCCCATGGGGGTGGCTGCTATTTTCTCTTCTCCTAAGACTTAGCATGATGATGTCAATTTTAAGATACACAAGAAATCCAGCAATTCTATTTTTATTATTTATACTTCATTTATAGTGTCACCATAGACCTGTACTTCAAGGTCATATTTGTAGCAACCCAAGGAATTACAAAATCATTTTCAAAATGCTTTAACATTCTAATAATACTATTAATAATGACTAAAGTTGGGTGCTTTTAAAGCACTTACAATCATCCTATAAGGAACTAATTACTCCCACTGAAAACTAAAGCTAGGATTTGAACCCAGAATTTCTTACTGAAATGCAGCACTCTGAAACATTAAATTCACCATTAACAGTATTCTTATTTTCTATCATCAGTACCAGTACCTGAGTAATGGATTTAATAAAAGCAATACCTACATGAGCTGAATATTAATTATATTGTGTCAAACTCCTTGCAAATTTTAACTCTTGTTCACAGTAGTTCTATACATGAAGTATAATCACTGCCATTTTACAAAGAAGGATATTGGGCCCAGATATATTAAGTAATTGTCCAAGTCTGCACAGCCGGTGTCAGATTAGGATTTCAACTGAGGCACCGGCAATCCCAAAACAGACTACCTCAGGGCTGTCTCTCTCCTTCCTTCCTTCCAAACCCCGCCCCCCTCAAAACCAAATGTCTTTTATTTGGGTTTGGGGAGGAGAGGATGTGAAGAAAAAGAAATTCCTAGTAACAAAAGAATAAACTCCAAATAGTTGACCGCCCGAGATCTAAATTATAAGCCAAGAGCGTTTGCGAGAGCTCATTGTTTTGCAGTGCCTTGTTTCTAGATTCCTTCCTGAGTGTAGCAAATTCCAGGGCTCCAGACTGCAGGCTCAGCCTCCAACACTGCGGTGATTTATTGGAGGATAAATACCTCTGTCACTGGGTCTTATGACTGCACACAACAGTCCAAGCGGCTGGAATGTGTGGAATGCCAAGGACTGCTGCTGCTGAGGCAGCACAGGGCTGCTGGCGCTATCCGCCACCTAACTGCGCAAGGTCCCCTCCTCCAATGAGGAAATGGGAACTCACTCTTAGATCCTCGAGGTCTTGCCAGAAATAGGAGCATCCTCGGAAATCAGAACCAGGGAAACTGAGTGTCTTGAATAAGTACAAAACATTAACTCATGCGTGGGAAGTGGGAAAGCAGTAGAACCTTTTTACCTGGACATACAGAGAGCTCCCTCCCTGCCTCTGCCAAGACCCCAGACTCTGATTGCACGGACCAGCTACTACCACTGCCAGAGCAAACTCTCCTGGCACCTGGCAGGGTGTCTCCAAGTCCTGAAAACATGTGAAAAAGCATTCTGCTTCTTTTCAAAGCAGGTGCATGTTAGAGGAGAGTGCAAATGGAAAGCTGGAGCATAGTGCACAGAAACACAAGTTGTTTTCCAAATATAAACGTGGTAAAGGTTGCACAGATCCGGAGAGCTTTCGTCTCAACCCTTCCATTACATACATAAGGAAACTGAGCCCCAGAGAGATGTAGCAATACACATCGTGAGTGTAGAGTGGTGGTGGCACATCGAGGACTGGCCCCAAGACAAGAATGGCTGCAACAGGCTCACGCAGCAGATGTAATGAACAGGACCTTAAGTTACCACAAACACAAAGAGCCATCTCTCCTACTTTGGGAAGACCTCAAGTTCATGCCATGAACACATAAGGTGAAAATTAATACTTCTTAACGTGTTCTATTCTAGACTAAGTGAAGCATTTTACAGAAGTCTGCTCAGATGCCAACCATCCCATCCATGTTCCTGGCACGTAAAGACATTTGCCAAAGAGTTGACTCTCCTAACCACCACCAGTAGTACCAGCAAGAAAAGACATTTTAAGACAACCACCCCAAGGAACAAAAAGTTCCTTAACATCCATGAGGAAAATACACCAATGGTCAGACACACAGTGGGAAGGAAATAAGGTATCTCTCAGTGAGTTACTAAAATCTCTTTAATACCATGTCCAGGCAGACTAGCACTATCCGCTCTTTCATTTGACTGTCGACACAAAGTTGCAAGAGAAATGTGGCCCCGGCACTGCACACGCAAGCAGAAATCAGAATGCCCACACTTCAGAACAGGGAACTTACAGATGGGGGTTGAAGATGCGACTTATCTTGGAAGCATGGTCATTTTCACAGTCCAGGTCATCGTCCCCTTGCTCCATGCCGAACTTCCTCTTGCTGGGACTGATGGGTGGGGGGCCTGTGCGGTGACTGGTGAGGGCAGACACCACAGGGATGGTCTGCATCCTGGGTTCTCCCCTGAGAGCAGCTTCACCTACGCAAGAGAAATGATGTAGTCACCAAGCAGGAGAAATATCCCTACCTCAGGCCCCAGCTCCCTGCCCGCCCGGCCCCTTGCGAAACTACTCCCAGTGGAAAGTTTCTGGCAGCGTGACACGCAGCCCGCCATTCTCAGAACATGGTCCGAGCATGGCGCTGGCTGCCAAGCATGAGACATTTTACATAAACGTGGTTTTCTAGCACAGTAACTCTTCCCCGCCCCCCCCCAACCAGCTTTAGTGAGATACGACTGACATACAACATTACGTAAGGTGTACGGCGTGTTGATTTGATACTGTACATTGCAAAAACATCTACCACCATAGAGTTAGCTGACAACTCCACCACCTCACGTAATTACCGTTTCTCCAACGACTCTTTAGGGTAGAGTTTAAAATGAAAAGTTGCAATAAAGTAATAGGAAAAAAGTATTGACCATAAACCATCTCAAAAGTTAATTGAAAACATGAAACGACATCTGATTTATGGGTGTTCAACGCGACACCTCTGCGAATGACCTAACACAGGGTTCATTAGAACCCCACACCAAGCTCACTTTTCTTACTTATTACATTTTTATTATCGTTTTGGTATGCCTTTTTTTTTTAAGAATAAGGAAAACTTACGGGTTAATGATTCACATTATTTGCCCCCAAGATTAAAAGAAAAATGCAGTTTAATGAAAAGAAACGTTTTGTTCTTAGAGAACACCAGAACTGGCATGTTACCAATACGTTATTATCCGAGTTTCTGCATACAATTTAGAACACGCTCAATCTACGGGTGCAGTTCTTAAAACATTTTCCAAAGTCAGACACTCAAATTAGAGTTCACATGTTGATCTGACTTGACATCTTGCTGTTTTTCATTCCTGTTTGAAAAAGGCTTTGTGCCTCACAAATTAAAATGAGTATGCTCTGTATGCTTATAATAAAGGTTGTACACCTTCTAGGTTTATACACAAAAATTACAATTACTTTAAGAGAAAACTTTAAGCTTGCTGAGTCCTATGGGGGCAGGGAGATTTAAATTTTCCACAGTAATAACCCTTTTGTTGCGCTGTTCACGCTGGTCTCTAAGGCCTGACCAAGTCAGTGTCCACTGACCGGGTCCAGATTCCAGAGTAATGCTAGGATAAAGCCAACTTCAGCAGAGGCCTCGCGCGACCTAAGAAAGAAAATCTCTGTTTGCCACTGCTGATTTTCGTATCACCACAGATGTGTGGACAGTTTCAACAGTCGTCTGCTTCATGCACACATGACAAATGTGATGTTGTGAGGAAAAGGAGTGAGGAAAAAAACCTTCTGAATGTTTACCAGGAAAAACAAAAATTTTGCCAATTTAGTCACCAAGATATAAACGAGCAAATATACAGTGACCCATAATACACCTCCAGTAAGGATTTCTTTGGGGGATTTTTGGCTCCAATGCAAACTGGAACTTTCCATTTTATATGAAATACCCAAAAAACAGGACCTATGCTGGACTGCTACACTCAGAAATTCAGTAGGATTCTGGTTGACCTCTACTTCTAATTTAGTAATTTTTGGTTTAAACAAACAAACAAGCAAACAAAGCAGTGCTAATATTTATGCCTTGATAAATCAGAAATATTTTTTCCAAATATGTCCCTCTTTCTTATACTCGCCTGCTCCACAGGGAAGGGAGGAGTTTCCAGGGTAAAGCACCCGCAGCCCCAGCTAACTTCTGGAGGAGCCCTGATGATACCCCCAGGAACTCGGCCATTGCAAATCAGACCTCGTCAACACGGCAGGGCCACCATGCCAGGGCCGCCACGCCCTCCGCCCAGTGTTTCTCCACATCCTTGGCAGGGTGAGGGGATGAGGAGTACTCAGGCTCTGTGCGGACCCCTGGGATTTAGGAGCCATTTCATCAGATGCCAGATGTGTGGCAACAGCAGTTACTATGGAAAACCACCACCACAGCAACAAATTCAAATCACTCCAAAAAAGGAAGAGTCACTCATCACAGAGCAGACACTGTTACCCAAAAAGCAAAACTCTTGGGGTATGAACAACATTCCATTCCACTCTCCAGTTTTCATCCACTGTAGGTTCCAGTGCTTGCTGGCATTATAAGTTTGTCAAATTCATGCACTGCCTATCATTAAGCCTGACGCACTGGTCTCTGACGGAGAAGACAGTCCACAGGAACACTGTGAAAACACCGGAGACTTCTAAGCTGGGGGCTAACAGGCCCACAGAGGAACCACAAGCAGTCCTGCTCCCCGAGGGGCTGCGACATAACTCTGCCAGATCCCACAGAGATGGCAGCGCATGTGTGTGGCTGGCACCGGAAGGGGCCTTGTGCACGTGGATTCCCTCACACATACTCCCTCACACATACTTTGGGTTTTGCTGCCCTAGTTCAATATTATAAAAGTAATAGTTTCTTATAAATGCTGGTTGCTTGCTTGGTGAATTACAGGACTGTGGATCACAAAACTGGACCACTAACTCTAAAGGCTGAAGGAAGGAGAAAACTGTCCCAAACAGCGAGGCCCCTGCCCAACAGTTTGTGTTGTAGAGCAGAATCTGTTGTTATTATTGTTATGTATCAAAGAAAGGTTAAAATTATTTTGGTAAAATTGAGGAGAACATTTGGTCTGGTAGGACGCTCGCCCTTTATTTAGGACCAGGTGAATAGGGGTACATGCTTCTCCTCTAAGGCCTCCATGCAAGGAGGGGATGCACTAGCTCATATCTAACATGCCTTCAGCTTTTAGAATGAGTGACCTGATTCTATGATCCACAGTCCTACAGCTGACCAAGTAACCAACCAACCTTTACTAAAAAAATCATTACTTGTATAATATTTAACTAAGGCAGCAACAAAACCCAATTTCTTTTTGTTGTAGTTGTACCTAAAAGAAATGTCAAAACCTTGAAATAAAACAATCTCACAGGTGTTTCTTACCTACAGGCCTTCTTGTCTTCTAATGCATGTCAGTCGTCAAGACCGAAACACAGCAGTGCTGCTGTCAATCACCTCCCAAACCCAACTGGCATACACAGTTTTGGACAGTCTTCCCTGGCCCCACTCTGAGCACCTCAACCCATCCTAACCCCAAACATCCAGGGGCTCATCAGTCGTTGATAAAATGCTATTCAGGCTGCTTCTGCATTCATAACCAACATGTGGTCCCAACTGCCTTTCTGGTCTTTGTTCCTAGTATTCCTCTTTTTAAGCTCTGAAATTTCAGCCCTAAAAGTAAAACTAGACTACTTACCATTCCACAGAGAACACACTGTCTAATCTCAACTCGGGTTCTCTACTCAGGTTCTTGCCTCAATCTTCTTGCATTTAAATCCTATGCATCCTGAAAAGGCCACTCCAACCACCTCCTTCAGGTTGTCTTCCCCGATTCCTCAATCTGAAAGTCATCTCTTCTTTTTTCTGAACACACACATAAGTTTATCACTGTAGTACTTCAGTTCCTGCTTTGTTTTGTGCTCCTTGAAGCAGGGGACATTTTATTCATTTTATATACCTGAGAGCAGAGAGCACAATCCTTCCACATATAGGTGGTCAGTAAATACTGACTGAACAAATAAATGAGGCAGGGTGACGAGGTGCCCCAGTTATAGAGCTTTATGCTATGTTAAAGATCAAAATGCCACAGAATATGGAATCTTAAAAGATCTATTTAAGAATGTTTATACAAAGACTCAATTCAACAATAAAATGATAACCCAATATAAAAATAGGAAAGAATATGAATAGACTTTTCACCAAAGAAGATATGCAAATGGCCAGTAAGCACATGGAAAGATGCCCAACATCATTAGCCATCAGGAAACAAAAATCAAAATCACAATTGAGTTTCCACTTCACACCCACTAGGAGAGCTATAATCAAAAACACAAATAACATCAAATGTTGGTGGGGATGTGGAGAAGACGGAACCCTTGTGCACTGCTGGTACAAATCTAACATGGTGCAGTTGCTGTGGAAACCAGTCTGGCAGTGCCTCCAAGGGAAAACATATAGTTACCATGTGACCCAGCAATTCCACTCCTGGGTATATACCTTAGAGAAATGAAAATAAAATTTCACCAAGAACTTATACATGCGTGTTCACAGCAGCATTATTCATAGCAGCCCAAAACCCAAATGTCCATCAACTGAAGACTGTATACCAAAGTTGTGGTATATCCATACAAGAGAATAGTCAGCCACAAAAAGGACAGAGGCCAAACACAAAAGGCCCTATATTTCTGATTCCATTTAGATGAAATACCCAAAATAGGCAAATCCAAACAGACAAAAAGCAGACTAGTGATTGCTATGGGCCTGGGAGATGGGGGTCTGAATGTAAAGGGAATGCTAATGAGCATGGGGTTTCTTTTGGGGACAACGTAAAGGTTCTCAAACTGCTTGTGGCGAAGGTTGCACAACTCTGTGAATGCACTAAAAACCACTGACTGCATCCATCCGTGAAATGGGTCAACTGTGTGGTATGTGAATTACATCTCAACAAAGCTGTTGCTCCCCACAGTAAGAATGTATGTGTGTAAGTAGATGACAGAAGACCTAGGTATTTCACACTTAACTGTTAAATAAGGACAAGCATCCATTAACTTCCCTGAAGTAAAAGAAAACCTTTTGTTACTATAGCTGTATCTCTCTACTAAGTTACAGTCAGATAGGCTCCAGTTCAGCTTCTAATCAGACTGCGTCTGAGAGCCTGGTACAAGGGGAGGGCCATGCAAGTGCTGTCAGAAAGCAAGTGATGACATTACACAGACCTGCCCACAGCAGAGGAGGAAAAAAATACACACCAAAGGAACTTATCTTGGGAGCATAAAAGACTTTTTTCATTTATACTAATGTGTATTCTAAATTTCACAATGGTTTGGCGCTTGAAAAAGGAGAAAAGATTATCTTTCTTTTTTCAAGAATAAACAAAAGAAAGTAGATTTGAGCTGTCTGAGTAACCCAGTATTTTAAGTCTCTGAAGGTGGCTCAACCACAGCTGTCAATTTAACTTTTTGGAAAATTTATAGTTACAACAAAAGAAGTTTAATTTCTAAAATGTTTCTGGCCTTTTAATCTAGGCATGTTACCAAAGTAATAGATACAAAAATTACCTACCTGCTGGACGGGTTATAGTGGCAGTTCTAATACACAAACCACAAATACTGCTGTGACTACCTCTCCCAAATGAAGATGACCAAAGATTTTGGTCCAAGATTTCAAAAGAATCAGCATGTTAATTTCAATTTTAAAAATCTGAACACAGAATAACAAAAAAGAAAATAACTGGCCCTAGCTGTGCAGCTCATTTGGCAAGAGCACCGTCCAGATATGCCAAGGTTGCCAGTTCAAACCCCGGTCACAGTGCGCACAAGAACCGACCAGAGAATTCATAAATACGTGAAGCAACAAACCGATGCTTCCTTCTCTCCTTATCCCCCTCCCTCCCCTTCCTCTCTCTCTCTCTCTCTAAAATCAGTAAATTAAAAACAAAATATAATAAATAAATTTTTAAAAAGAAAGAAAATCACTAAGTTGTAGTATGTGCTATATAATGATTTTGGTGAACTATTAAGAAGATCCTTTCGAAGTCAGAATGGAGAAGATGGGAGAGACCCAGGAATATGTAGCCTGGTTTCAGAAATCTATTGTCACCACATTTCAGTGACTGTAGAAAGAAGTCTTTACTTCCTGTATTTTAAGATAGCTAAGATTAAAACTTGTATTATATTTAAGTGGTATATTTTAATAGGTAGGACTGTTTATCTCGCTGGGACATAAAATAACGGTTCATCTTAGACTGGATGCAGAATGGGCTCCAACTGGCAGGGCTTCAAAACAGCGCTCATCTCACGTGCCTCAGTTTCCTCATTTGTAAAGTTAAGTGGTTCCCCCTGACAATCGTGAGGGCCTAACTTCGGCTCTAAGAGTCTGCATTCTATACCATGGATTTTGAGGGGGACCCCAAAAAACCAGAATTAATTTATAAAATATTGTGTATTTATCCTTACACGTTTAAACCAGTCACCTTCAAAGTGCTCTCCAAAGTACCCTCCTAAGCCAGACACTTTTCCCCCACTGCTCAAAACAGTTTCTGAACTCGTCTATTTTATGTCTTTTAGTGCTTCTGCCATTTTTTGTTTCAACTCTTCCACATCAGCAAAACATTTCCCTTTGAACTTTTTTTTATCAGGGGAAACCAAAAAATGTCACTCAGGGTGAGATAGGGTGAGTAAGGAGGATGGGGCACAGGGGTTGTGTCATTTTTGGGCAAAAACCGCTGAACACTCAGTACAATGTGGGAAGGTGCGCTTCTAAATCACCCATCATGAAATGGGCAAACAGGTTGAAAGAGTCTTCCAAAACAATTTACTGAGGTTGAATGCAGCTTCTCACAACAATGCCAGCTGGTACAGTGGTACAGATGGGTTCCTAGAACACTCACCCAGCTGGGGAAGCCTGCACTACAGAGGGCGCCACCCTTCAGAAGATAATTCTGGGGAGTGTTTGGGTCCCACCTCGTATATCTCCCAAAGCTCAGTCTTGCTTTAATGGCTAACTAAGAAATACTAAACTTTCACAGGACACACTTTACGTGGTAGGGGAAAAAATTATTCCATTAGGAATTCTTAATTAATAATTTACCTCACCATTAAAGAAGACAAATTAAAAATCAAGCACACTTTCTAATTCTCAGTGTTCCAACTCCATTCATTTATTCGCACACTTTAGAAAGTTGCAGTTAGGCCACTGAAACCAGAGATGAATATAATATAACCTGGTCCACGAAACTCAGATTCGACTTTCACACAACCGGATGACTGAGACCAGGACCTTCAACATGGAGATGAGGTGACTGACTTGGTTTCAGGGAGGTTAATGGGGTTGAGGGTGAGGCAGCAGCAGCATGACAACCTGTGTCTCTCGGCTCCACCTCACAGCCCCTCCGCGCCACTTCTGGGCGACCGCCAGACAGAGCCTGGTGACTGCATTTAAGGCTGCAGCATGACTCAAGGGGAACCCGCCAAAGTAATGGCATTTATTGGCATTTTATGAAAGTTAGTCAAACAGCAGAAGGCTGAAATACCAACATCTCTGCGTTCATGGAAAAGGGGAGGCACAGCTATACTAAAAGTATTCTGCTAAAACTTTTAAGGGTAGGTTTTTCACGAAAATTTCTATGCCTTACCCAACAGAGTTTCCTGCCACAATTTAAAATGTTGCAGTGTCCAAGACTTCATGTTCTGCTCCCCTCCCCACCCCTTTTATCGTGCCTGAACCTAAATCAAAGAAGTAAAACCACAGCTCAGTCCCCCAGGCCAGCCGCTCGGCTACGCGGGTGTCTCCTGTCTGACCACAGCCCACGGCGAGAGGCTGACGTCACCCTCCTGGCAAGAGAGCGCCCTGATAAAACAACTCTAACGTTTCACGACCCAGCTCACATCTCACAGACTCATGACCATGCAGGGCAGGAGCCTGCCAGCCAGGGCTTATTCATTTTCTTTCGGATAATACTTCTTTGTCTCACAGACTAGCAGCTGGGGAGAAGACAGTGAAGTCAACCTCTTTCAAACAGTTCAACTTGTGGCTATCCCCATTCTCATTAACTTTTTTTTTTTTTTTTTAACAAGGAGGGCTGTTAGGCAACACGATGAAACCCAGGCGAGCCAGCGGAGATAAAAGATGTGACGTAGTGTCTGCCAGCGTTGCAAAGGCTGCACACGACTCTACAACCCAGGGATGAGCGCCCTTTCCCATCACCCCCAGGTCCAACACAAGTGCCATTCCCGCTGTGCCTCGCAGGCAGGCCCGGACGCACAGCAGTAAACCTGCAGAGCCTGGTCGTACGTGTGGAGGCCTAACCTCAGCTGAAGGTCACTCTTACCCAGTCAGCCAGGCAGGGGAGGCTGTGCCAAGTCCAGCCCCCTCACTGAGTTTGGTTTGAACAGATCAGATCTCGTGTTTTCTTTAGAGCAACAATGAGGTTGTTCAGAGAACCCCCACAACCTTGTATTGCTGACTGGTAATAACATAACTAAGGACAACAACAACATAGTACAACTTGTGGAGTTGAAACATGGCACAAGTAATCCAAATAATCTGTAATCATTACATTTTGTCAGAGCTTTCCCCTATCTTGTAATAAAATATTTTATGTTAAAAGCATTTAAAAATATATGAGCTACTATTCCAGTTTTTCCGTACTACAGTCCCATCTGACAGCTAAGGAATGAGCATTTCAAGAGTTAATGAATTGTTCAACATCAGAAAGCTGGTTAACAGAACCAGCAGCATTTAGATTTTCCCATCATATATTATATTCTTTCTAGTGGTATAGGATGCTTTTACAGGTTAAGGAAAGAAGTGAGGGGAAGACAGCTGAAGATAAGAAGGAGGAGATGAATGGGAAGGGAGATGGGGAGAGAGGGGGAAGTCAGGAGGAAGGAGAGACAGGGGAAGGGGAGGGCAGGAAGGTGCAGAAAGGACTGTTGTGAATGGAAATGTGTATCCGCAAAATTCACATGCTGTCGCCCTAGCCCCAGAACCTCAAATGTGGCTGAGCTTGGAGACAGCGTCTCTAAAGGGGTGAGGAAAGCTAAATGGTGTCATTGGGATGGGCCCAAGTGTAATATGACTGACGTCCTAATAAAAAAAGGAGACCAGGACAGAGACAGACAAGAAGACAAGCCAGAGAGGTGCCTCAGAAAAGCCAACCCTGTGGACACCCAGCGGTCCAGCCTCCAGAACTGTGAGAATAAATTTTGTTTAGGCTGCCTAGCTGTCATATGACCTTGGGGGGGCAGGCAGTAAGTAACTGCAAATAGAAAAGGAAGGGAGGAGAGGGGAGGGCAGAGGTGAGGACAGGACTGAAGCCTAGTCTGACTACTGAATAAAGCTCTTTCTTTCAGTCTACCGCTGGGTCTACCCTGACTAACCGGGCACAGTGGGCCCGGTCAAGGAGGGAGCAACCTCATGCACAGAGGCACTCCTGGACTAGAACCCACCGAGGAGGGGAAGAGACAATGGGTTAGCTCCCTAAAGCAAGCGGACTTCTTGGAGTCCTAGCTCCAGAGAATCGTGCTATCCCTGAGGGCAAAAGAAAGCATAGGACAGACCAGGGCTCACTCTGAAAAGCATGGTGAAGGGGGGGGGGGGGGGTCCCTAGGAACCAGGCCAAGGTCTCACTCAGATTGGGGTTCCACACATCTAGGTGACGCCTACTTCCAGACAAGCCTGAGGGTGGACAATGTCCACAGCCCCTGGAGATTTTAAATATCTGTGATTACACAGGGGCAACAGAAGAAAGGGTGAGAAGAAAAAATAACCTCAAAGTGGTGGAAAGATGTCTATAATCCTCAATGCCCATTCCAAATACACATTAAAATGTTTTAATTAAATAGAAAAGCTCATCTCAATATCAGAAAGCACTAAAAACATTTTAAAGTAAATTTAAAATTGCTTTAGTCACATCCACACATTGCTATTCTTTCAATTAGCAAGTTCTACATTCTCTAAAAGAACTGTGTTGTATTCAGGGTTTCAAAAAGTCCCTAAAGCCTCCTTACCCTACTGAATTTACTTTATAGCTGAACTGTCTCTTCACAGATTATGTAATACTAACCTGGGTGAAATTATCACAAAAAGGAACTCAAATCATTGTCTTACTAGATATTGCATCTCAGCTTAACGAGAAGTTCAGGTCCCTGACTGAGGCACAATTAGGGTGAAGATCAGCAGATCTGTGTCAGGCTGGGTGTCGGCTTCGAAACTCGTAACTGGGATTCAAAAAGATCAAACACCTGTCTGTGTCCTTGGTTTCCTGAGCCACATCTAATGACTGCACTAACTTCTCTTCTTGGTCCTCCAGGCCCAGACTGCGACTGCGACTGGGGCTGCAGAGGGTTCCAAGGCCATCGGGGGGCTGCTGAGTCTCAGAGAACAGCCCTGCTCTCACTGCACTGGGGAAGGCAGAAAAGCTATCTTCCTGACACATGTCCCTCTCTGAGGCCCCAGCCCTGACACATGACCTGTGAACCTCAAGAAGGTAACAGCAGTTCAAAAACCTTTAAAGTCAAGTGAACAGTACCCTGCTTAATGGAAAAGACACTTTAAGCCTATCAGAAATGGTTCACTGTAGGTACTTGCAAATCTACTTTTGTAACATGTTACTGTTAATGAGAAGGAAGAGAATTATGAAAGCAAAGTGTGTGCAGATGGAATTGGAAGCAAGCACTTTGCTAGGGGCCCGATTTCCTCTCTGGTTAGGACTAATTATAAGTGTTTAGAAGGAATTGCTACATGATGCTGGATCTTACCGCTTCAACACTGGAGCCACCTCCCGTGGTATTCCAGTTGCCACCAAGCAGAGAAATCACCTTAGGGGAAATGGTCTCACCTCTTCAAAATGTGAGTAAAAATACCCAGAGAAATTCTCTTCAAGCTTTTGGCATGCAACAAGCTAAACATCTAAGGTAACATGCTAGCATTTGTATCTTCAAAACATTCTTTAATTAAAGGGAATTGTTGGGGTGGGCTGCGGGGGTATGACTGGACCAGGGACCCTGGGATGGTTGAATCTTAGAATCAGTCACTGGCCAATGGAGATGGGGAAAAAAGAGACAATTCTGATCTCCCATAACACTCTGAACCCCAGTGACTTACCACAGCCTACATATTCAAAGCAATAAAGGGATTCCCTGTGTCTGCTCCTCTCTGTGACACCTTGAGTGTGGTCAGAGTGCTATCCTGTGGGGGGGGTGGGGGGGGTCATTTCTGAGTCACTGCCCACACTAGCCCAAGCAGAGAAACGGGGTACGAAGTAGGCTTTGCAACCAGAAAAAGGTGTGATCTTGACAAAGTCTCCCCATCTGTCTTGAGCCTCTATTTCTTCGTGGACCTTGAGGAGTTTTTAGGAGAACTGATGAAAACTTACATAAAGTTCCTAGAACAGGTTTTGGTTTTTGTTCTTAAATACTAGTTGTTGAATTCCATCAGTTAATTTGACTCCCATTTAGAGGATAAAATGATAGGAGCAAAGGGAACTTCGCCAAACATCACTCCACTATTCAGGGGAGTCTCTCTCCTCTAATAAACAGCACATACACAGTTTCCACCAACTAATCTAAAAGGTCAGGAGATACAGTGCCAAGGAGCATGGGTCAGTGAGCATTCCAAATCTGCTCCACCAAGAGCCAGCAGGTGATCTTGGGGCTGCTACCTGACATCTGTGACTGTTTCCACATGTGTGAATATTCACAAAGAGACCCTGAGCCAGTTCGAGGATTAAACAAGAAATCTGGCACAGTGCCCAGTGTTCGGTAAACCAGTGTCCCCTCCTCCCCAAGCACACATTCTCAACTCATTTGCTTGCTTCCATTCACCTTTCTCCCCACCAGAATGTGTTCTGAAGTCTTCCTGGCCAATTCGTATTCATCTCAATTTTCAAAACCCAACCCAAAGCACTGATACCTTCCAGCTGGGCTGAGCTGCATGGCAGAGCCCTAGCAATGTTCTAACACTGACCTCCTCCACTCAAACACTACAGATTCCTGAGCAATACTAACATGTCTGCTATCATCTCTCAAAAGATAAACAGGCAATCTTGCTCTCTGCAATATATTCTAGCCCACATCCTAAGGAACAAGGCAAGGATTCTGGGAACCAATTCAGAATACTCACACAAGCCGGCACGTGGACTGCTGAGCACCACCGGCCCAGCCTACCTACTTCAAATACGCAGCAGCACCAGCATCAGCTCCGAGCCCTCGGACAGCAGAGGTGGGCAGGCAGCTAGGGCAGGATCAATATTATTCTAAGTCAACACTCTCAGAAAGCCATTCTACTTCCCCTTGGAGATATATGAAGGCGCTGTTTTGCTTAACATTGCTAAACATGCTGGGTCCAAAAGCCCCAGAGTGAATTTTCCAAGGATTAAAATAGGACACAAATTTCAAAGACTCCACACTTCTAAGAGTGAAAGCAGCATTAAGGACTCAGGCATGCACATAATTCAAGTGCCCAGTAACCATGAGGACTGGTAAATGAGTGATGTAAAGTAAGATTTTGTAAGCTTTATCACTGAAAGGGCTAAGTACCTAAGTTAATAATTCTATTTCACCCAACTTTTATTTCCAAATTAAGATACTGAAAATTTGAATGAACAGACAATGAACATCCCATTTACTTTGATTCAGTTCGTCAGTTTCTCTACACATATATACTTTTTGGCTATAATTGCTTAAGTAACCTGCAGAATATCAGACTTCCCTCCTATTTCAACAAAAGTCTTCTGAGAGCAAGCCATTCTCTTTCATAGTCACAATACTATTAACACATCCAAGAAAATTAAAGTTGATACATTGTCACTAATATCCAAGCCATATTCAAATTTCCCCAACTAAACTATTTCTTTGGGGAGCGGGGGGAATACAGCATCGGAGGAATCTAGGATCCAATCAAGAACCACACAGTGCTCAATGGAGTTGTCATGTCTCTTTAATTAGATTTGAGTTGAATGCTTCTGACGAGAACACTACAGAGTGATACTGTGCACGCCTCAGTGCATCACACATCAGTGGCCACCACATTCTACTGCTAGTGAAACTAAGCTTGATTACTGGTTAAGGTGGTGCCCAAAAAGTTTGCTAGCATAAGAAGGTAACATTTCCCCTTTCACAGTAATAATATGGGATTGGGCATCTTGTCATTTTCACTCATCTCTTGCTCATTTATTAAGCATCTTTTACTTGCTATGCAAGAGACTAGAGCTCAGCTGGATAAAAACAGTGCAGTACCCTGATAACAAACCTGCACATACATGTCTGATTTGGTACACAACATTTTTTATAAAAGACAGCAAGAGAAAAATATAAGAAAATACCCAATGTGATTAGGACCTAGTGTATACTCTTCCTGAAATACAGCAGGTCCTCAATAAATATTCGCTGAAGACACAATCTGTATGGATCAGTCAAATAAAAACAAGTGACACTGGAAACTGGCCATCCTCTCGATTCCTCCTTCAGTCTTCCAACATGGTCACCCAGCCTCCTACCATGAGAGAGTAAAGTCCCAGATGGATTGGATTGCTGGAGTAAATCTAAAACTTCTCAACCTGGTAGTCTAGACCTTCACGGCCCATCCCATCAGCCTTATGCCTGTCTTTCTGGTCTTCACACTCCTCCCAGACTCTGCTGCTCAAGCTGCTCCCCTCATGCTGAGAAAGCTCTTTCGGCTTCCCTCCCACCTACCCAAAACCTCCCCTCACTTTCAAGTCTGGGCTGGAGTGCAAATCCTACCTTCTTCATCTAATTCTTCCTTGGCAAGTCAGCATTCCTTGGTCTTCACTACCTTAAAATATTTGTAAGCCTTATTGTCTGCATCATGCACTGTGGCTCTTCATGTCACCTAGCTGGAGCACTGTTTACAAACATTCTGACAAAGCTGGTAAGCCAATGGGCCATTTCATGAACCCAGGTTCCAGAGGAAAGCCCTGTTTTTCTTTGTTCTGGAAACTGCCACCCAAGCTCTTTTCTGGAGGTGGTCCTCACCCCAAAAGGATAATTAAGCAGAA
This sequence comes from Phyllostomus hastatus, assembly GCF_019186645.2. NCBI lineage: Eukaryota > Metazoa > Chordata > Mammalia > Chiroptera > Phyllostomidae > Phyllostomus > Phyllostomus hastatus. The sequence continues at coordinate 3,679,584 of NW_025333643.1, read as the reverse complement.
CTTGTAACCCTACCAAAGCATCCTAGAAACGACACCCAGAGCCTTTATTTTAAAGGCTAGTTGCTAATTGTTAAATATAGCCCCATCTGCAGAAGATAAATGAGATTTAAAACTAGAAGAAAAAAATGAGGGGATGTGACTCAGTGAAAGACATTTCAGTGCCTGGTATGTTTGTAGGACAATGCCAGGAACTAAGAAAATCAAAAAAACATTTGAGATCCGGTCTCTGCCTCAAGGAATTTCAGTTCTAGCAGTAGTGATAAGTCATAGAGATAAATAACTATAAAGAAAAACACAATAAATTTTAAAATAAAAGAGATGCTCTTTAAATGGGTAAATTGTATGAAAGTAAATCACATCTCATTAAAGATGTTAAATTAACAACAAAAATCATTGAGGATCACAAATAACTTTTGCTTATATATATCTATCAATAATTACCATATTAGGAATTAAAATGGAATCAAGTATTCAAATAGTAATTAATTTGAAGATAAAAATAGATACACTACATTAGAAAAAAGAAACTACAGGCATTTTGTATAAGGAAGACATTAATTCTAGCCCTAATAGAAAGTAGGTGGGATTTGGCTACCTGGAAATGATGGGTATGGACACTCCAGGTGGGGACAACTGTATGAATAATTGGAGAGAGCAAGAATGACATTATGTGTGTGCGAGTTCAGTCTAACTGGAACAAAGGGCTCATTTCTTTGACAGTAAACAGTTAGAGTAAATAGATAGATGGGTCAGATAATAAAAGGCTTTGAACTCAGGCAGAACTGTTTAGACTTGCAGCCATTGTAAGTGTTGACACAACTGAGGCAAAGCTTCAGAGAACACTGGTGTACGGACACGGTGCTGGGGGACTTCTTGGATGGATGCACCTGCACGGGGCAGGGTGGTGACGTCTGTGTGAGAGGCATGAGTTTCAACAATGTTCCCCTCTGTGACAGTAGAGAAGCAGCAAGTCCAAGAAACATTTTAAGAAGAGATAAGAGAACTGGAAACGTTTCGGCTAGCATGGTCACCTGACCTTTTCAAAACAGGCCACCCTCATCTTCCTATTAATTCCTTCAGTACTTGGTGGATCTGTTCTTTATAAATTGAGAAACTATACAGATTGAAACAGCCAGACACCTACACTTTGTTTCTGGCCTATCAATGTGTAAGAGAAACATGAAGATTGGCAGTATAGCTCCATATTTTAAGTTCTGCAGGTTGATCTAACAAAGTCTCATTAACCTTCCACATCCAATTTATTACTGTTCATATTTTTAATATTTTAATGATTATTTTTATTGGTGGTGAAAAAATTCAGTACACCAAAACTCATTTTCTTTCAATTTTACTTATTTTTAGAGAGCGGGGAAGGGAGGGAGAAAGAGGAGAGAACCACCGACCGGCTGCCTCCCACACATGCCCCAACCGGGGACGGCCGGCAGCCCAGCCCCCTGTCCTGACTGCGAATCAAACCCAAGGCCATTTGCTTTATAGGACAACGCTCGACCAACTAAGCCACACTGGTCGGGGCCAAAATTTGCTTTCTTTAAATAAAATAATATAGGTGTCTATTATTTTAGTGACATGGGTTATCAACATCCCTTCAACAGATATTTCCTGGATAACATGAGTTGTGAAAAATATCAAACACCTCAAATAATAATGCATATTTATAGAAGAAAACTTCTGAACAGTGATTTAAAGCAGACACCAATAAAATCTACACTATATTAAAGTAAACCAGTTCTAAAAAATTATAACATGACTTTCTTGACACTTTGCCTCCTCACACAACCAAAAGGACAATAGATTAAAAAAAAAACAAACAAAAAAAAAACACAACCAGAACTGCCAGAAAATCCAACTGTATGTTAGTCCAACAACCAAGAAGTTAAAGAAGAAACGTTCATCCAGACTGGTGGGAGGGGTAGAGACAGGCAGCTGGGGTGGAGAGGACTCAGGCAAGGCTGCATCTGGAGGACCAGGTGGTCCCACATTGGCCTGCAGATAAACCAGGAAGAATTAGGGAGAAAGACAGACTACATAACCCAGGGTTCCAGCCCGGGGAAATAAAGCCTCAAAACCTCTGACTAAAAAATCTGTGGGGGTTACAGCTGCAGGAGAAACTCCCAGCCTCACAGGAGAGTTCGCTGGAGAGACCAACAGGGTCCTAGAAAATACACAAACCCACCCACCCGGGAATCAGCACCAGAAGGGCCCAAATTGCTTGTGGGTATTGGGGGAAGTGACTGAAAGCTGGCCAAGAGCTGAGCAAGTGGCACTGTTCCCTTTCTGACCCCTGCCCCACATAAAGTCCTATAATGCAGCAAAGTGGGCTGCCCTGACCTGGCGAATACCTAAGGCTTCACCCAGTACTACATAACAGGCAGCCAAGACAAAAAAACATGGCCCAAATGGAAGAACAGATCAAAGCTCCAAAAATAAAACTAAGCGATGAAGACATAGCCAACCTATCAGATGCCAAGTTCAAAACACTGGTAATCAGGATGCTCACAGAAATGGCTAACTACAGTCACAAATTAGAGAAAGAAGTGAAGGCTATGCTGAAGTGAAACAAAGGGAAATGCACAGGCAACCAACAGTAAAGGGAAGGAAAGTGGGACTCAGATCAACAATTTGGAGCAGAAGGAAGAAACATTCAACCAGAACAGAATGAAAAAGCAAGAATTCAAAAAAATGAGGAGAGGCTTAGGAACCTCCAGGACAACTTTAAACATTCCAACACCTGAACACAGGGGTGCTGGAAGGAGAAGAGGAAGAGCAAGAAATGGAAAACTTACTTGAAAAACTAAGGAAGGAGAACTTCCCCAATCTGGCAAAGGAAACAGCCTTCCAGGAAGTCCAGGAAGATCAGAGAGTCACAAAGAAGTTGGACCCAAGGAGGAACACACCAAGGCACATCATAATTACATTCCCCATCATTAAAGAGGAGAGAATTTTAAAAGCAGCAAGAGAAAAATTGAGACAGTTACCTACAAAGAAGTTCCCATAAGACTATCAGCTGATTTCTTAAAAGAAACCTCGCAGGCAAGAAGGGGCTGGAAAGAAGTATTCGAAGTTGTGAAAGGCAAGGACCTACATCCAAGATTACTCTATCTGGCAAAACTATCATTTAGAATGGAAGGGCAGATAAAGTGCTTCCCAGATAAGGTCAAGTTAAAGGAGATCATCACCACCAAGCCTTTATTATATGAAATGTTAAAGGGACTTATCTAAGAAAATGAAGAAGATCAAAAATACAAAGAGTAAAATGACAACAAACTCACAACTATCAACAACTGAACCTGAAACAAAAACTAAATCAAACTAAGCAAAAAACTAAAACAAGAACAGAATCACAGAAATGGAGATCACGTGGAGAGTTATCAGCGGGGAGGGGGACGGGGAGAATGGGGGCAAAGGTACAGGGAATAGAAGCATAAATGGTAGGTACAAAATAGACAAGGGGAGGTCAAGAATAGTATAGAAAATGGAGAAGCCAAAGAACTTATACGTACATCCATGGACATGAACTAAAGCAGGGAAATGCTGGTGGGAGGGGTGATGCAGGGCAGAGGGGAATAAAAGGGAGAAATAAAATAGGACAATTGTAATAGTATAATCAATAAAATATATTAAAAAAATAAAGTGATGATAATCAAATCTGGGGGGAAAAAACATGACACTCTTCATTAAATTGGTGCCAAGCTAATACACAGTTTTGTCAGGCTCTTTTCTACAGTATGCAGTATATTTTGGAGTCCTTTTATGAACACATTTTATTTAATAATTAGAGTTCACATAGCTATTAGTAAAAAGATGTTTGCAATCCCCAACCCAGTAACTAAGAGACTATTGGAATGAAAGTCAAAAAAAAATATACTGACAAGCTTAAAAGAATATTAAAGCATGTATTGGAGATTTGCTGGAGAAACAAGAGCTAATTTGATATAGGGATAAAGGTATTTAATATCAAAATATATTTTTATTTCATATTAGTAACAATATGCAGCAAACCAAACAATCTCTGAGTTTCTTTTTTAAGGAGCTACTACAAATTTGTTCCCCAGATTTTAATATTAATTGGAAATTTTAAGATCCTTATGCAAAGATTCTATCCAGTCAAGGAAAACTTTTTGTATCCTTACCAAGTCCCAAGAAAAGACTGTAGAATAATAGACTAAAAAGTCATAAAATTTAATCTGAAAACCAATACTCCACACTAGCATGTTGAACTTGGTTTCTACATGCTAGTGTAGAATACATTATTTGGGGTGTTCCCCAAATCTTATTTAAACAATTTAAGATACTGGGGGAGGGATATGTTGCTTCCATTTTATTCTCTCAATCCTGTCCACCCCCACCTTTCTTTCCAAGTTTACATTATCCAGTGAGCAAATTTTATCAATGAGCGGCCAGGAAGGGCTGACTCCCTCTGGTATATTTACTTAAGATATGAAGGTCAAACAACCATTGTGCTCATAAAAGTTGTGGCTGCTTTGGGGCCCACTTCAGGTCTTTCCTTACCTCCAAGTGACTCATTATGAAGCAAAAAAAAGAGGAAAATTGAGCTGATCAAAGGCCAGGCTGTCATTAAGTGAAAATGATGGAAGATGAAAGGCCTGCCCTCCACTTCAAAGGTATACTGAGCTCAGGGGAGCTCACAGCAAGGCCTTGGCTCGGAGGTGCCAACGGCAGTGTGATGGACGAGATGCACTCCCAGAGCCAGTCATACGTGTGCTCAGTGTGCAACGCAGAAACACAAGGATGAGCACGAATTCAAATGTTTCCTCCTTGCTGTACAGAAGTGAGTAACCCCAACTTATAAAGCAGCAGACATCATTTCCACACTTGCAAAAATGAAAATGAAAAAAATCTAGTAAGGTTCAAGGACTGCTGAAGACACTGCCATCACAGAAACAGTGTACAATTGTATTTCAGCAGAGTTTTTCCTTATGCTCTTACGTGTACAATGAAATTCATTTTAATTTTTTTTCATCTTAACTTTGAGAGTCTGGAGGTAGCCTTAAGTTTCATTCCCCAGCAGTTTAATGAGGATACCTAGTGTGTTGAGGCAGAAAGACCCCTGCATCTGCTTGAGGCTTTAAGGTGAGTAGAGCCGGTAGACAGCTGGGATGGGGCCGGGGAGGAAGAGCAGGAAACCAAGTCCTTTATTATTCCACAACAGAGTCCCCTCACCCCACCCTGCCCTTCCCCACACCCCACACTCACACCCATACACCGTGCAATCAAAAGCTCCTTTGGGTAGTAAAGATTTTACATTATAAGGGGCCCTTAAATCATTTGGTCTAATCTCCTCCCTCAAATAGATTCCCAGGAATGACTATAAAAAGGGGTAAATACATGTGCACTCCCCACCCCACCCCCTTTAGCACATGACACAACCTTACAAATATAGTTTTGACCAAACTGGAGGCTTTTGGGGGTGGGGGATGGGTTCCTTCCCCATCCCCCACCCCCACCCCCAGTAATTTACTGTTAGTAATGGAAGTACAGAGGAAGCAAGAGGTAGGGGCCACCCTCTCTGACTGAAATCTATAACCAGGATGACAGACAACACTTAGGAGCACTGAGTTGGTGCTGGGACATGTTCCAAAAGCTCTATATACATGCATTTGTTTCATTCTCTTAATTACCTATGAAGTCTCATTTTACAGAGGAGGAAATAGAGGCCAGAAGTGACTTAGCACTTTTTGCCCAGGGTCACATGCCATTCAGAGAGGCTTAATGGAGCAGACTGTGCTCCAGCTGAGTCTCAAGGATGAACAGGAGTTTGCCAGTGAACAAAGCCTGCAGGCCAAAGGAGCAGTGGGTGCAGAGAGGTGGGAACCAGCCTGGCAGCACTGAGTCACTTTGGCAGTTTACAAGCCAAAGGACGAAAAGCACAAGAGACAAGGGCACATGAAAGAAGACCCCTTTAACAGTACAGGGGGGACAGGCTGGGCTTTGGCAATCCAAAGGCTACAGCTCCTCCAAGACCCCCTCAAATCAATACTCATACTCATTACAAGGTAAACTTAACCTGCTATGCAGACTCCTGAAGACAAGTCCATGCACATTCTCTCTTCCAGTCAGACTGCCAATCAGCATGGAAATTCTGGACAGCCTTTTACACTTGGCCACTCTAAAGAGCGCGCTTGGACTTTCTTTTGCAGGCTATGGGAAGCCAATGACAACACTCAAGCAGGAAAGCAAAATATTCAGGTATACTTGGCCATCTTTAAGCATTTGCCCTTGTTGACTGCCTGCCTCCACCTAGAATTCCATCCTCTCTTCTCCTCACCCCCAGTTTCCAAGCACCCCCCACCACCCCTCACAATATTCTCTATAAACATTACCTTAATTTACAACATGCATAATGCCAATTTGTTTCTTAGAGGATACCTAGTACTAATTATAAAGAAAATACGATACCAGACAGTCAGCTTCTTGAGAAAAGTTGTATTGTGTTCAGTAGTGAATGCTTCCTAGCACTGGACACAAAGCCAGCACTCAAATAGTCAATGAATGCCCTACGGCACAGGTGGCAAATGCAAGGCCCTCCACGGGCCAAATCCAGCCCTCCACCTGGTTTTATTCAGTCCGGCACCTTGTTTCTACCTAGTGGCAGCACCGAGCTCTCACTTAACTGCTAAGGAGTAGTTACATTTATACAGTCCTAAAGTTACATTCAGCCCTTTCAAGACAACTGTGAAGCTGACGTGGCCCCCAGTGACAATGGATTTGACACTCCTGCCCTATGTACCAACAGTAAGGTTGGTAATCAAGCTAATAATACTTTGCAAGATATTTTCATGTAAACAAATGGATACACATACAACTTTGCAAAGAATCAAATGAATGAAGTTATAGTAACAAACAATAATCCCCACTTTAAATCTCCAAATTTTACAATAGCTTAATTGAGATCCATAAAGAAATACAGCATACTAGTAATAACCTGCAGAATCTATGTTTTGCCAATTAATGTTGTTTAAAACTATGCTGACAACAATTGTTAGAACTGCACCCATGCTACAATGCTCAAAAACTGTTTTAGCCTTGACACAAGGTCAATGGGAATTAGACTAATGAAGAGATAAAGCAAAACTGAAACATTTTAATTTGGGGTCTACTACATTAACTTCTAGCAAGTTAAATGGATGAGTGGTTTGCAACCACTGACATTTATATTTCACTGTTCTCCAGGCTCCTTATTCTCTCTGTGCCATTAGCCGTTAGGGCCTCACTCTTTGTCAACCTCACGTCAACCATGCTTTCCAGGGATTACAGATCAGTAATTCAACAGCGCAGGATGGCACAAGCCCAATCAAATCAGAGAGACAGATGTGAGCTGCTGTAATTGAGAGGTTTCCATCTGTTGCACTGAAAGCTGAGGCCTGAAAGACTCTTGTATTTTCTTTCTTATACTCACTCAGAGCTGTTCAGGTTTGGGAAGATGCATTTATTTAAGCACTTGATGTTTCAACAAATATTTTTTTCTTTTAAATCCTCACCTGAGGACATTTTTTTTTTTTTGTGGTTTTTGAAAAGAGAAGAAGGGAGAGAAACATTAATTGGCTGCTTCTTGTACATGCCTGGACATGGCTCCTACGTACCAGGACCACTGGGGACTGGCCCTGCACTCAGCTGTGTGCCCTCACTGGGGATCAAACCTGCAACCTTTGGTCACGGGACGACACTCCAACCAACTGGGCTACACTGGCTGGGGCTCAACAAATATCTCAAATGGCTAACATTTCAAACTTTTTTACCAAAGACAGATTGATGTCCATTCAAGATTCTCACATTAGACTTATTATGAACTGCAAAGGTGGCTAAAATAAAAGCATAGAGGTGGTAATCCCAGATGGAGAAAGTGACACCAGCTCTTACATATTCAAATCCCAGCCTTCTGCACAGAATCAGGTTATCTCACTAAAACAGCAGACCTCTACTGTGTTAATGTCAAGGTGCTGCAAGTGTATTGGAAGAAACAGAAGAAAGCTATGAAGTAGCATCAGCAAAGGATCTTAATTTAGCACAGAGTTAAAAAAATAGGTGTTGTATACCAGTAGTCTCCAACCTTTTTGGTACCAGAGACCAGTTTCATGGGTGGGAGGGCGGGGCTGGGGGTGCTGAGCAGGGGGCGTAGCTCAGCGGAGCTTCACTCGTTCCCAGCAGGCCTATTCGTAACAGGCAGAGAGCTGACTGGTACCAGTCTGCAGCCTGGGGGCTCGGGACCCTTGTAGTATACTGAAGAGAAATTATATTCTTCATCTCAGGATTTTCTTTAAGTTGCTGATCTAAATGCTTCTATGACTTTACACGTCAAACTGACTTCATGTGAAAATTTGGGAATAAATTAACTTTTGGTTAAATCTGATCATGATCTACTGAGCTCCTATTTAAATTAAGTTGAGTTACTTTCATCAATCTGTGGAAATTGTCCTTATTGTTTCTCCTTTGCTCCTATTTACCACTTAGTGAAGTGCTTTTCAAAGTGTGGTCCCTGGGCCACCTGTATCAGAGTTACTTGAGATACACAGTTAAAAATGCATATTCCTAGGCTTGACTCCAGACCTAATGAAAAAGTTGTCCAGGAACCCTAAAAATCTGTAACTTTGGCAGGCTCCCCTAGGAGGTTCCATGCACACTAGTATCGATACTATGGTCAACTGGTCAAACATATCCAACTGCCCAGGAGGGGTCTGGGCAGTGCCGCAGGGGAAGGGAGAACTGAAGACTGTAGTATCTCCGTCCTGGAGTCAGGAAGTACCTGAAGAACTGGGTTCAGAGGGCAAGATGCAGGGCATCCTGGTCACCTCCAGCCAACAGTAACATGCCAAACAGCTGAAGATCGCCTTTAGGAGAGATCACTTCTGTTTCAAACAACAAGATATTTCTCTACAGGGTACAGTGTTTTAAAAAATGATATATTTCTCTAATTTTTAAAAAATATTCGCCTCTTTAGAGGTCAGAAACTTAGATAAGTGACACCCTTCCCCAATAGGTGCTTCAGTTTCCCCATAGAGAAAATACTATACTATGGGCACACTATACTATCTGCTGCCTTATATTCCCTATAATGCATATTCTACCATAAACTTCCTGTGTCTTCCAGAAACAGAAGTTCATCCCCCCCAAAAGCTTTGAATCAGTCCCCCAATAAAAGTCTTGCAGACACAGTCCATAACCACCAATATGTAAATTTCTCAGTCTAGAAAAATGAGAGGGGCAGAGAAGGAAGCAAAGAGAAACTTCTTTAACTGTAAAAACTAGTCTCAACTTGCTCAGCAGGAAACTGCCAGCGTTCTCCTGGCTGGCTCCTCAGGAGTAGGTGGAGGCCGGCCAAAGAGCCACAGTGAGACGCCATGGAGGTAAACTGAGGATGGAATTAAACTGGTGTCAGAGATTAAAACACTCTTTAGGGGACCCACCTGTTAAAACATCTCAGTTCATTCTGTAAATATTTTTGAAACAAAAAATAAAATAATTTAGAAGGAATCATATGCTAACTTGTACTGATTTCTAAAAATTCAAAAGTGCCAGAGGGGTTTTTTTTTAGAGCATACTGTTTTTCAGTGCTACTTCATGACAGAAGGGGCAGCTCATGGGAGCAAGGCGTTGTCATTTGGGTCAGCCAATTCATCTATGGCAGCACACTGCTTTTAAATCCTGAGAGGAGACATCCTAGCATTTGACAGTCTAACTTTTTTGACAAAAGACCATAAAGCACTTAGTAGTTTATAGTCCATTATGATTTAGGTTGAATGATATTTGGTTCTGAAATCTTCAAAAGTACAGGTTTGAAAATGACAAAGACTTTTTGTTGATACGTATCTTTATATCTAGACAGCTTTTTAAAACATATATATAATTTATATGTAATATAAATTTTCTAACTACAGATATAGATCTATAGATGGATGGACATCTATGTGAAGTCAGACAGATCTAAAATTAAAAATCCAATTTCACTGATATATATATACATATACACACATACATATGTATACATACATAATTATATATATATATATATATATATATATATAGAATCACCATATCTAAAGTGTAGATTTCTTGAGAGAAAGGAGCTTGTCAATTGCACAATTAAGCATTGCTTGTACAATATAAATGTGTGAGCAAAACTGAACAGAATAAACACAAAGCCAGAGATTGCCAATCTACTGTGAGCAAAAATTGCCATCTACTGTGAGCAGAAATTGTCACTTAGATATTAAAATTAAACCACACTGTTGCTCCAGAGCAGTTATATCGAAGGGTTGGTACCATGACATTCTGCTAGGAATCAAGTGCAGATCAGCAAACACGGTGGCATGTTTTTCTCCTACTTTTTCATAGCTAAAGAAAAGTGAAGAAGAAATTATAGTCTGTATCACTACTTAATGCCACATTTACCAAGGAGCTATTACTGCTTCTTAATTTTTAAAAATTATCTTTTGGGTTAAATAAAATGTGGTATATCCAGACATGAGACTATTAAGTTATTCAGCCCTGAAATGGGATGAAATACTGATCGCATGCTGTAATATACGTGAGCCTTTCATCATGCTAAGTGAAAAAAGCTAGTCACATAAGACCACATATTGTATGATTCCATTTGTGTGAAGTGTCCAGAATAAGCAGATCTGTAGAGACAAAGTAGATCAGGTTACTGGTGGCCTATGGGAAAAGGGGAATGGAAAGTGACTGCTAATGGGTCCAAGATTTCTTTTGAGGGTGATGAAAACGTTCTAAACTTGGATCATGGTGATGGTTGCAAACTGTGAATATGCTAAAACTACTGAATCATACCATAAAATCCACTCTTTTAAAGTGTACATCAATTACATCTCAGTCAAGTCATTTAAAAATACAATCTTTTTAAAAAAAAACTATCATCTTTAGAAACCTACCACAGAAAGAGTCAACATTGGGGAGAATGAACATAGCAGCTCTCTGCCTTCCCAAGACCCTCAGGAGGCCCAAGGCATTGCAAGAGTTGGACACGCAACTGTCACAGCTGCCAGGACGGGTGCCAGGGCACAGTGAATCCAACAGGGAAGGGACATTCTTCGAGCCCGAAGACATAAACTGTGCCCCACACACACAATGCAAAGTCAGACGGTGTGAGCTTCAGGACGGATGCACGCAGGTCTAGGCACTGTCGCTCACATCACCAGAGGTTCCCCAACTCCCCCCATTTTCAAAAGATCCACTCTGGGAGGGGCAGGAACTTGAAGGGTTAATGTGTACTTTTCTTTTCTCTCATGACATATGAGATCTAGAACAGCTGGAGACTTCATAACCTTTAAAGGCAGTAATAAATACTTTAAGATGCCATGAATATTCCCTGAACTGTATCCTAAACACCACTGTTGCAGTTATGAGCTGTGACTACCTCCTCCCCACTTGTTTCAATGGAAATAGGGGATTCATTCTAAAAAAAAAAAAAGAAAAAGAAATCACAGACAAAATGTGAGATGGCATTCACAACTTCCATAAAGTGAAGTGAACAGTTTGCTAGAACTTCACCAACAACAAATGCTCTGTGCAACGCATAAATGAGTGAGCAAAGCTGATCCAAAAAAGGCAAAGCCAAAGACTGTCAGTCTACCTAGTATAACCACCAAATTATCTTAGCCCTCTAAATGAGGGCTCTGTGATGTCAAATTACACACTTAGTGCCTATCACGGTCACAAGCAATGACATGTGCCACTGGCAAAGAGAGACCATTAAAAGATGGTAGACTCCTTGCTATCACAAAACATACATTTTTATTGTTGTTGTTAAGATTTCACTTATTTATTCTTAGAGAGGGGGGAAGGGAGAGAGGAGAGGGAGAGAAGCATCAATGTGTGAGAGAAACATCGATCAGATGCCTCTCTCGCACACCTGACTGGGGACCAGGCCCACAACCCTGGCACGCGCCCTTGACTGGGAACTGAAACAGCAACCTTTTGCTTTGTAGGCCAACACCAAACCAACTGAGCTATACCTATCAGGGCACAAAGCATACACTTTAGATGTGGCGATTTCATATACATATGCATAATATGAAGTAATACATATTATTTCATATAATATATATTTATATATGAAACATCTGTGTAGATGTATACATACAGTATACATTTATGTGTATAAATGTAGCAGTGAAATTAAAATTTATTTTTCAGTAAGCATGCAAATGAGCATTGTCATTTTCCAAGTAGTCATTCTAGAATGACTTAGACTTACTTATTCAAAAAAAAAATAAAAAAAGTCACTGATTAAAAGATATTTCCAACTCCAGTTGTAGAACTGGCTTTAGAATGACATAGGAAAAAACTGGCTCATCATTTTATAGGCCTACTTACATGGAACTGTGCCTGGCAAAAATAGGTGTTCTGTGAATGTCTAGTGTGTATGTGAGTGTGTAATTACTGGCCACGCTTTAAAAAAGAAAAGTACCTCAGACCTTGAAAGCAACTTCTAAAAAAACCAACACTGTTCTGAGAATGAGATCATCACAGCATCGTTAAATATGTAATTTTCCAAAGTAACAATTTTAAAGACAAACTTGAATACCTTACTTATTGTACACACAAGGTATGTAAGTTACAACATTTTTGTTTTCAATGTCACTTTACTTACATTAAGGATTATAAAATAAAAAGATGTAACTGCCAAATGATAGCTATATACTACAAATGCCACAGAAATTCAAAAGGAGATATAAATATTGTAAGGCATTGAAAGAAGACAAGTCATCTTGAGAATTTAAAAGGTTACAATACAATTCCTGCCTATAAAAAGTTGCAAGTTAACTTTTATAAAGGGAGACTGAGCTACACCCTGAAGAATACATAGAATTCATGTCACTGGAATGGAGCAAGAAGGGCATTTCCAAATGGGAGGGATAAAAGAATAGAGAGAGAGTGGCAGACAGACCAGAAGAAAAATGAAGTTGGGTCTAAGAGCTTAGTCCCTGAGCTTTATTTTAACAGGCCAGTGGTTGGATGAATCATTACCAAATAAGAAACACAGCAAAGCAACACTATACTAAAGGAAATTGTTTCCAAAAGAGTCCTCTGTGCCACGTTGGTGTTTGTTCACATCCTCCAATCTGGCTGCCTGCTGGTTTCCATGGCTGGATATACCCATCTGGAAAAACCGCCCCTTCTTTGACAATACCAAAATGACTACCTCTGCCTTGAAATGAGACAAGAAACATACATATTTCAAACTCTAATTTAGATGATAACCTCATCAAAGGTAGAGGATGTCCTTTTTCACATAGTATCAATAAGCAATGTGCTCCAATAAGTAATGAATTAATAAGTTAATGATGAAAAACACCTTAAGACTGCCCATAAACCCCCAGCAGGGCTAAAATTTAAGACTGGCAATATCAAGTACTGGTGAGGATGGCGAGAGTTCCCTTATACACTGCCAGTGGGAAAGTCAGATAGTACAACCACTTTGGGAAACAGGCAGTTTCCAAAAAAGTTAAACGTAGTCAGTGACCCAGCAATTCCATGCATATTTATCTAAGAGAAGTGAGTGCACATGTCCACCAAAGGCTTGCATGAGGATGTTCAGGTCACATCACAAAGTGAATGTAGTTAATATCACTGAACCATATGCTTAAAAATGGTTAAAATACTAAATTTTATGTTATGTATATTTTACCTCAATAAAAAAATGTTTAGAGCAACTTTATTCCTAACAGTTAAAAACTGGAAGCAATGCAAACTTTCATCAACCTGAGAATGGTGTGGACAACAGATCATCTCACAGTAGGACCACTGCCTGACTATCACCAGACCCACAAGCTACATCCCGGCCCAAACAGGGACTCCTTCCCCAAATGTCCTCAGAGGCTGTGTGAAGGACCCTGCTCTGTGGGTCCCATCGAGTGCCGGTTTGTGCTGGTTCTAGACACAGGCTGTGGCCCGCCCACGGCAAGCGAGCATTCCTCTGATCCGGGGCATATGAAGCCCCAGTACCCCATCCATCCTACCCTGTCCTCTGCAGCCCGCCCCCCTCAGTACCTGCCATGCACTGTGGTGTGGAGGACACCCCTGTTGTCTCGCCACCAAGGCCCAAGACAAGCACTGTATATAAGCTCCCATAATAAACTCTTGGTATAATGATTGAGTTGTCAACCTTTTCCTAGTCTCCTAGCCCAGAGGAATTTGACATAACAAATAAGTAAGCAAACCGTGACTTACTCATTACAGCACAGGAATAAAAAAACTACCCATTCCTGCAAAATCATAGGCGAATCTCAAAAATATGTTGAGAAAAAAAAGCTGGAATCAAATTATATGAAGCTCAAGAGAAGGCAAAACCAATTTGTAACTGTGTAAGTCCAAACAGTGGCCAACATGGTTCAGTTGGTTGGAGTGTTACCCCATGGACAAAAAGGACACGGGTCTGATTCCTGATCAGGGTACATAACCAGGTTCCAGGTTTGATCCCAGGCCAGGGAGTTTCCAAGAAGGCAACCAGTCGATCTTCCTCACATCAATATTTCTCTCCACCCACCCCCACAAAAAGCAATGGAAAAAAAAAGTCCTCGGGTAAGGATTACAAAAAAAAAAAACAACTGGTTATCTTGAGGATGATATGTATTGACCAGCAAGGAAGCATGAAGGAACTTTTGGGGGGATGGAAATGTTCTATTATGTTGAACTGGGTGGTGGTTACAAAAGGTACAGATATAAAAAAAATTTCATGAAGCCATGCCCTTAAGATTTCACCATAATTAACAATGTCTCAATAAAAATATAGGAAGAAAAAAGAAAACCCAACCTGTAGAACACGCCAGTGAATGCTTCCGCATTAAGCCCAGGGTTTACATTTTGTCGCCCTCACCAAATACGCTGTATCATCACAAAACAAGGGCTCACAATAAAAAGTGTTCCTGGGGTATTGTAGGGTCTGTCCTACTCAGGGCAATATCTTTTTAAGGTATAACCAGAGTAGTTTAAGAAGAACATATAACATATCTATTGATTTCTTAAGCCTTTTTAAATTCACCGAATTTTTAAATTCTAAATATATTAAAACCCAAATGACCATCTGACCTTATGTTTTTCAAGTTCGTAATGCCATAACAAATGCTAGTCCAAATATAACAGAAAGGTATAACGCCGTGAGGGGTTTGGACTCTCTGACCATAGTTAATAAACCAAGTACAAAATTCCACACTTGTATCCATTTATTTTAAAATATTTTATGTATTTATTTGTAGAGAAGCAGGGAGGAAGAGAAACATCTATGTGTAAGAGAAACATCAATTGGTTGCCTCTTGCACATGCCCCAACCTGGGACCGAGCCCACAACTCCGGCACATGTCCCGCGCAGGAATCAAATGGGCAAGGTTTTTGCTTTGTGGAACGGTGCTCAACTGAGCCACACCATTCAGGAGAGATTCCACACTTTTATTGGGTTGGCAAAAAGTTCCATAAAACCCCAGTAGGGCTTTAGTTTTTTCCATACAATGGCTCTAATAGTGCTTAGTTGCGTTTAACTTCATTAGAAACAATGTTGTTAGAGTGTACAGTGATAGCTGTCATATCAGCATGCATGTGAAAGAAAAAATTACCAAAATTGGTGAATTTTTGTGTAGCCATTTTAATATTGAAGATGGAAGAAAATACGCAACATTTTTGGTATATTATGCTATATTATTCCAAGAAACATAAAAATGCAGCTGAAACGCAAAAAAAGATTCATGCAATGTATGAGAAGGTGCTGTGACTGATGGAATGAATGTGTCAAGAGTAGTTTGCAAAGTTTGTTGGTACTGTTGACATTTTGCTACAGGCCTATCTTATGCATGGAAGATGTTTAGCAACACCTCAGGTCTCTACCCACTAGAAGTCAACAGTGGGAGATAGCCTTAAGTCTCCTTAACACACAAAGTCTGTCCAGAAAAAGTCCAGCCATTGCTAATATAATGAGAACCGTTTATGCAACAACGATATAACCTGGCAGACAAGGAGAGTGGACTGGAATGCACATGCATGAACAATGACGACTTCACTGTACTAGTCAGTGGGGGCAGTAGACACCACTGAATGAGCATATGTGCTGTGTGGCCATCTTACTTGAAATGACTAAGTAGAGCAACAAATCTAAATCAAATTTTGCATTAAGCTTAAACATTCCTCTGCAGAAACTATTTGAATGATTCAGAAGGCCTCAGCTTCATGACGTCTCATGCAGAGTTTTTTGGCAAAACATCAAATCACCCAGATGACTCAGCCCCCCTACGGCCCAGATCTGGCTCCCCGCAACTTCTGCCTTTTCCCAAAACTAAAGTCACCTTTGAAAGGGAAGAGATTTCAGACTGTTGATGAGATTCAGGAAAATATGACAGGGCAGCTGATGGCAATTGAAGAGAACTGTGTGAGGTCCCAAGGTGCCTACTTTGAAGGGGACTGAGGTAGCAATATCCTATGTACAATGTTTCTTGTATTTTGTCCCTTATTCAATAAATGTCTCTATTTTTCATATTACATGGCTGGATAACTTCTGCACAGACTTTTAAATTCTCTGCAGGTTCATGAGACAAATAAATTATCCACTCAAATCTATATTCTGAAGTTTGAAAATAAAATCAGTTATTTTTAAGTATGGATTCAACTATTCTGAACAGTAAATCAGCTAACACACATTTACCTA
This sequence comes from Phyllostomus hastatus, assembly GCF_019186645.2. Lineage (NCBI taxonomy): Eukaryota > Metazoa > Chordata > Mammalia > Chiroptera > Phyllostomidae > Phyllostomus > Phyllostomus hastatus. The sequence continues at coordinate 3,662,897 of NW_025333643.1, read as the reverse complement.
TAATAATAACAATTTTCATAATCTATTATTATCTTATTTATCTTCCCTGCTAGAATATAAGCTCCAACAAGTTGAGGATCTTGCTATGTATTTTGTTAACAGTTATACCCCCAGCCCATAAAATAGTGCCTGGCACATAGCAGGTATTAAATATTTTCCCATAAATGATCAGTTCATTTAACAGACCATCCAAAGTAAAGTAACTATAAAACAAGATAAGCGGGGGCAATTATTTCCAACCGGCCAGACCACTTTAAATGTTTCTCTACAGAAATTGAGCCTTTAAAAGGTTTTCTTTTCTTTCTTCCCTTCCTGTTTATACCACTTCTTTCCCAACTATTTGTTCCTTTCACTAAGAATAACATTTTAAGAGTTAGCACATTCACTTGTGTTACCAACTGAGTACCCCTGGATTAATCACACAATTTCAATGTGTCTTTATCTTTAATGAAAAGACACTGGAGCAGATTCCTACCTAAGCAGAGACAATGGAGCCTGACGCCGAGAGTAAAGAGAAGACAGAGTCCCAGCCCTGCCAGGGCAGGGCAGACAGGTGAGTACGTGACGCAGGGAGACACGTTCTCTGACCGAGCACACACAGCCCTGACACAGCATCTAACCATGCCAAGAAGATTCGGACAGGAGGGTCACTCTCCCCAAAGATGCCTCTGCCCTTTGGGGATGAAGAGGAGCCAAAAGGGCTGTGAGATTTCAGAGACAGGCAATGGCTCACTCAGAGGAAGTAGTTTGATATATCTGGACTAGAGGCCGCGGGCGAAGGAACGGTGGAAGATAAGGGTGTGGGTGAGGGTGTGGTAGGAGATAAGGCTGGAGAGGGAAGCAGAGAATAGTACTTTGGTAATACTGTGGATGAACGTCTAAAAGGGAACAAGATTAGAGGCAGGGGTCAGTTATGGGGTTATTAAATTATACTCAACAAAGAAGAAAATTAATGAAGACCTAAGAGTTCCTATGACCTCTTTAACTTCTCATTCCACAGCACTGTTTGTTCCTAGGTGATCATTCTTGCCCTAAGTTTCATTCCCCCACATCTCAAACCATTATCTCCAGCAGCAGACTCTCCTGAGATCTAGACCCATATACCCCAACTTTCCAAAACTCATCTCCTCTCTGAAACCTCACAGATCCTTCGAATTCAACATCTCCAAAACTAAACTCATGATCTCACCCCAGAATCCAATCTTCTTCCTGTGTCTCCTCTCTCTACCAATGGGAGCACCCTCCACCCACTCACATAAGCTGGAAACATGAGAAGCACTCTCAATGCCTTCTAAGCTTCCCCGTCATCTCCTGCTTCAACCTAGCACCGCGTCCTGCCAGTCTTCTCTCCAAATACCGTACAGATCTGACCATTTCTGTCCTACTACACAACCACCACAATTTGAGTAGCTGCCATCTCTTGCCTAAACCACGGCAACAGGCTCACATCCTCTCCTATTTCTACATCCTCTCCTCATCCCCTTCTGATCTATTCTCGAGCTGCAACCACAGTTTGTTTTTATTTTAATGTCCATCAGCCTGCCTCACTTTTTTACGCCCTCACACCCACCGCTGGGCGCTCTGGCGAGGTCCAGTCAGTGTTGCTCACTAGTACCTCATTTCCCCATGCAGTGGGTATTTGTTAAGTATTGGAGCCAAAAGATGTAAGAATTTTAAGAATTTGGAAGGAGCCAGCACCAACTGGCACAGAAATGAACTAAGGGGAGGACTATGAAGTGTCCCCTGAACTCGTACTATGATGTCCTTCAGTAACCTGGTCCAGAACAGTTTCAGTGAAGTGGTAGGAGAAGTCAGATGACAGTGGATCGAGAAAAGAATGGGCAGAAGGGAAACAGAAACACATTGATCTTCATCTTCTGATAATGCAAATGGCAAGGAAGCGTGTCTAATAGCTGGAGGTGAACACAGTGTTTAGGTATGGGTTCAGTTTTGTTTTAAAGTAGGGAGAGATTGTGCATGAGCACATGATGAAGAAAAAGACCCAGAGGGGGAAAGAAGAGGAAACTAGAAAATAAACAGATCACTGGTAAGTCCCTGAGGCTAGAAGGGTTGGGGCTTGTGAGAGCGAATGGAAGAATTAAGCTCTAACTGAGCCTAAGGGAAAGGAAAGAAGGATACAGTTGGATTAAGAAAAGTTTGCACTTCTTTGGCTTGAAAAGCCAAGAAGATGTGGTGGTTCCTCTATTTCCTCCTTAAATCATGTATTAGGAATTCTTCCATCTCTGTAAGAAGGCACTCTCTCTGTCATTGTTGAACAAATACAGGATGAGTATTTGTGTGTGTGGTCTACATAGTTTTGTCTTGTGTTATATTTATTACTGGACACCAAGAGCAATGTTTGATGTCCACTGTTCGTTCTGGAACTCACTTCACTCCACCTCTTCCCCTACCAATATCAGCCACCTCTTACTGGTACAAAGCCTCTAACAGTAACAGGGCTCTCATCGTGGTCTCGAGAAACCAGGGCTGACTGTTCCCAATTGTGAATTCAGCAGAGAGGTGCTAGAGAACTTTACATAGGTTGTATACCAAGAATGACTACTATTTTCCATCCCTTTTACCCTCTACTCAACAGAATTTAAAACCTGATACAGCTGCTATTACATACTCCTTTTAAAAAGCTACCAAATCACCCTCATGGGTGAGTTTAAGCATTGGCAAAGAGGTCACAGCTTTTTCACAGGGAAATAAAACCAGAGTTCTCTGTAGGGCCAGCCAATAGTTTATCAGTTACTCATCAGAAAAACAATAGTTGAAAAGGACACACATAGTAAGAATGCGAGAAAATGGGTACAGGAAAAAACTGCTGACATGAAAATAAAACTTAAAATTAATCCTTTGTCACTTTAATGGTACTGCCACATAATGGAAGATGTGTTTGTTTTCAAAGGGGGGAAAACATCCAGAAATCTGCACTCATCACTCCCTCAGCTGCTATCGGGAAGAAGCAGAGACTCTGTCCAGCTGGATTTGGGGTAGTGTAAACAACTTTGCTAAATTGCTTGGCAGAGCGCATCTGCATCAAACCATTAAATTCTGGAATTCACTCTATTAAAATCAAATCATTAGCCAAGAAGAATTAGCAGGCAACTATTTTCATGCAAAACAGATATAAAATAAAAACCAAGCGCAATACATATGGATGACTCATTTTCATTCAAAATTTTGGGTGGTATATAAGGCAGACCATTATTTTAGAGCCTTGCTGCTCTTTAACAGCCATCTCTATACAATGTAGAGTATTGTTTCAATAGTGGAACGATTTAAGCTTTTTCTCTGTATCTAAAAGTCCCTGGATTAACATCCAAAGAAACCTGGCACTGCAACAAAGCTGATTTGTAACAAGTCTCAGCCTTTAAGCAAATTGCTTATTAATGCAGAACTGAAGTCGCTGTTCAGACCCTAAGTAGTAAGCCAGGTATACTCCAAAGTATCCCCCCACTTTACACTTTCGAAAACTGTGCAGAATTTTCTAACACATAATTTTCCATTACAGCATGGATGGTGGAGGCTTTAACAGGTGGTGAAAACCTGAACAGAACACTGATGGGAAAACAAAAGTTCAGACCAAAGCATCACCAGGTAATAAAAACGCAGCAGCAGCAGCAGCAGCTAAGTCAGGAAGAGGGCTGGGGCATCTACATGCATTCCACAGCCAGGATTCCCCAGACTCTGAGAATAGCTGGCATCACATGGAAAAGACAGACTTAGAACATGCCCACTGCTTTAAAAGACCTCAAAAACAAAGAGACAACATAAGATTTACAGGATAATTCCAATTATAGAAGGCTGAGTGGATAAAACAGTGGTGGTACCTTTACACAATGGAATACTACTCAGCAGTAAAAAGAAAGAAAATTTTAACCTTTGCAGCAGTGTGGATGGGCCTGGAGAACCTTATGCTAAGTGAAATAAGCCAGTCAAAGAAACACAAGTACCATACGACTTCATTCATACGTGGAATCTAATGAACAAACTGAACTCAGAAGCGAAACAGAGACAGACTCACAGAGAGCAGACTGACAGCGCAGGGTTGGGGGTGGGGGACAGCTGGGGGTGGAGGGAATTGAACAAAAAAGAAAAAAAAGAAATAACTCATGAACACAGAAAACAGTGGGGTGATTGCTGGGAAGAACGGGTGGGCAGAGGTAGAAGAGGGTATGGGGGATGGGAAGAAAAAAGACACAACTAAGCTAATTTGTTTAGAATTGCACAATCGGTAGTAAATGTATTTTAAAAAGCAAATTATAATTATAATGACCTCTTGGAGTTGGGAGAAATTGTGATTGGGAAAGATTACTTGAAAGAAGCAATTTACTATTTCTTGACCTAATGATGATTACAAGGTTTATTTTTTAACTATAAACTCACATGTTTTGTGCACATTTATGTATATATAGTACAGTATTTCGTAACAGAAACTGTTGAGAAAGAGAGAGTCAGACAGTGACAAAAAGCCACCCCAAGACCTAGTGCATTCCTCCACAGAGTGCAGGCATTCCGTGAATGCTGAAGAGAATGGACACTGGGTGACAAAAGGACAGCAGGGAGTTTCCTCTGCACACTTACTAAATATATTCCAGTGCGTTGTTTCCAGACTTCTTTGCAAACAGTTTGGGTGAAATGTTAAGAGTTCGGGAAGATCATATAAATAGCAACAAACGAAGGAGAACTTTAAGACTGGACTTCCTATTTTATAGGGTAAATAAACATTTTTTCAATGAGTAGGGATTCACATAATTAGAATTAAAACATACCCTGTATACAATACTCTGAAATTAATACAATCTAAAGAATTACTTTTAATGCAGAAAAGGCAAAATAAAGTAAACTGATGGAAATAATTCTTTAGAACTTAGCAGAACATGCAATATTCAGGAAGGCAGAGGAGAGAGGGGAGGACAGAGAAAGAGAGGGAGAGAAAACAAACAAATGGAGAAAGTAAAATCATTTCTAGACTCTGCTTTTAAAATTAAGTGTCCATGGGTGAAGTGTTTTGGGGCAGTGGGGGCCTGGAGGGCGGGCTTGGGGGGCTGATACATTAGTTCATTAAAAAATAAACGAGGGAGGCTATTTTGTAGGAAAACTACAGTTTCTGAGCAAGACTAGAAAACAGTTCCAATGAACTCAATATGCACTAATACACAGATACCACTAAATATAAACAGTCACTGAATAAATGTTAACATAAATAGAGATAAAACAGACAAAGCCAGAAAACAATCCCTGGTAAGACTGGTTTTATATATTTGTGTACATGCAGAAGTGCTAAGTCTGGATCTCATTTCTTCATGACAAAACCCAGTTTTCTGCAACATCCTCACAATTCCAGAGGGAATTTCTTTTCATCTTATGGCATGTTAAAAAAAAAAAAAAACAATAAACTTCACAGCAACAAATTTAAGCTCCCTCGGAGAAGAAGGCCATGCAGACAATAGGGAAGGGAAGGAAGAAGGAAGGAAGAGAAATCTGCCTTCCCAAAGCCATGTGCAGGCTCCAGAGGATAAACAGCCAAGTAAAATAATCCTTCCAGAAGAAGATAGAGAAACAAAGGTGGGAAGCTGGAAGAAAAGAGGGTATAATCACACCTTCCCTTCACAAACTGTAATTAGAAGAAACACTAACTGGCCAGATCTCTCTCAGGAGATCTCTTGGGCTCACCTGGGCCTGTTTTATTAATCAGGCTCCTCCCCAGTATCTCTCTCTCTGTGACCCCCCCCTTCTCCCTCCCGCTTCCCTCCCTCTCTCCTACAAACAAAAAGCTCAAGTAAAATGAATTTCCACAGCAAAATAGTTGCAGATGTTCTACCTTGGAATACACCCCTGGATCAAGAGTTGGTCACGTGGTGTGCAGGGCTGGGGACTAGAGGCTGGTACAAAATGGCTCTGCTCGGTGGCCTTTTCACCTTCACAGTACCCAATGCTCCTGAGTTTCCTGATGCCTCTGAGCTCACGGGACAAAGAACAATGAAACCAGGACTCCACTGAACTGCTGGTGGCTGGACTGGCAGAAAACAAAACCGTCACCCAGCCTTGCTCACACCCCTAGCGGAGTCTCACTCAACAACTCTTGCCCTGTGTGTTTTCCTTTCAGTTCCAGAAAATTAACTTAAATGTAGCCTGTGACCAAGTAAGTGATAATTATGTTCTAAAACAATGAGCAGCTCTAAAGTGTGAAGAACTTAGAATACTCTTTTCTTAAGCTTTCAGATGATCATAATACGTGATTTTTTACTTTCCCCCAATATAAATCACACTAGTAAATTAAAAAGGGAGAATTCTTCTACCAAATTACACACTAATGGCCCTTAACCCATAATTAAAGTATCACTAACAGCAGCTTAAAGCCACAGCCAACCATGAGCACATTTATTAGGGCCTAAGTTTTCAGCACCAAGTAATTATGCAAATATAACCGTCAGCCATCTTGAGAGAAGTCCACAGTCTAACCGGCTCCCTGCTCCCTGGGGGAAACATCCTTTGTGAACTGCCATTACACAGGGCCACCTCCTCTGCACAATCGGAAAAAAAGTAAAGCAAACATAAATGCCAGTGCAGCAAAGAGAGCAAATGCCAATGAGACTGGTCACCTAGAGTTCTCATTACCATCCTTCCTGAACATCACAACAGCCTGGAAACCTAGACCAGCAACTAACTGGCTTCAGAGCAATGAAGGGCCCAGGACAGGCTCGGTCGTGCACTGCAATCCAAAACGTCCCTGTGCTGGGACTGTGAAGGTCCCGGGGTCTCTAACATCAAGGAGCTAATAAGTAAGGAGACAAGCCACTAAATAATTCTGCAGAGGCAGTATGCTACGGAAGAATCATGGAGTAGTCAAAACCACTGACTGGGCTCTCACAATTCAATTCTGGTACAAACTTCCTTAACACACTTGAACAGACAATTTACCTCCCTGGGCCTCAGTTTCCTTGGCAAAAACAAAGCAAATATATTAGGTGATGCCAAGGCTCTGAAAATAATTAGATAATTAGAGAATGCAAGATAGTATATAACCAAGGCTGAATTATACAGTAGCAACTACAGCTGCTACTGAAAAGATTTTGATTGATTTTTTTTTTTTTGAGTCAGCCACTTGCTGAGAGTCATATGAGGCACAATGCATGCCAGCCAGGACTGAGAGATCCAGTGGTGACCATGACAATGCTGTGCCTTCAGAAGGCTTTCAATCTCCTAGAGGAGTATTCTGAGGAGAGTTCAGAGAGGGGGAAAGGCAGGTTGGGGTTTGACTAGAACCTTTCATGGAGATAGAGGCAAAACTGGGTATAATTTGAACCTTCCGTGATGGGATGAATAATGAACTGGTTAACTGCTGAGGATTGTAGCAATAAACCATGAGGTTTTCAAACAGACACATTAACACAAGCAGAGAGTTCTGGTAATTTGCTCATCACCAATGAAGGTAATTAGTTTCCAGAAATTAGCCAGACTTACATTCTTTCACCCCTTTGCCAATCTTCTCCTACCCCAAGGGGCCCCCACCCCAAATCTACTATTTGCGGTTAATTTTTTAATTCTCTTTTCAGTTACTTCTGGAGTAACTTTGTATTCTCTTTTCAAGTCTTTCTGGAGGACTATGGTGCAAGTCAGGTGCCAGAGAGCAGTCACCATGCAGAGTCCACTTTCACTGTGGGGTTTTAGGAAGACACTGTATGCTACAAGGCAATTGGCTTAAAAAGACCCATTTTTGCATAAGTTGCTAGAGAGGCTGAAGAAAGATGGTGCAGACACCGTTTATTTTGCGGAATAGAGCTGCATGTAACACAACTAAGGAATATGGTATAACTAACCTAGAGAATAAGAATAACCATCAACATCTCAATTTTTAAAACTAAAAATTCAGAAAATTTGTACCTTATTCTTCTTTTTTAAATCCTCACCTGAGGATACGTTTTATTGATTTCAGAGAGAGAGGATAGGAGAAAGAGAAGAAGAGAGGCCTAGATGTGAGATAGGAACATCCATCAGTTGCCTCCCATATGCGCCCCAATCAGGAATAGAACCCACAGCCTAGATGTCCCCTAACTGGGGATCGAACCCCAACTTTTTGGTGTACGGACCATGCTTCAACCAACTGAGCCACCCGACCAGCACTGTCTCTCATTCTTAAGAGAGGTGAAACCCGCCTGTGCCCTAAGTGAAATCAAACGCTGCCTACCAACTGTACATTCCACTTTCCAAATAACGTCCCTGGAATGCTGGAGAGCTTATATGTTTAATACAAATGTTCTTAAAGTGCTGAGTTTAAAGGAACAATAACTGTTTCAAGTTTTCTTTTTAAAAATTTCCATCTAAGATTTATGCCCATCTTAAAAACACCCTCTGAGTTCAGAGCAGATGTGTGCAGTGTTTGCAATGAGAAAACCACTAGGACATAAACAATCCACCATAAACACCACTCAGATTTTGCTATGCTTTTTCTTCATATCCTGTGTATTTATTTTGGTGTTAAAATAATGTTAACTTTCATAATAAGGAAAATAGCAGCAGATGTTTAAACCAAACAGACTATATAGCATATCATCCCACATATCTACTTAACTTTCAAAATCAAAGTTTCTTCCTCACAAATAGGGAGGGAGGCTGGAAGACTACTCATGTATTTTACATACTACAGAACAACAAATCAACCTGGAGCAGCTTTCCATAAGCTTTTCCTCACCACCACCAACCGGACACATAAAAAATTAACATGGTATCAATTTCCAAGCAATCTTTATATCGCTTTCTTAAGCTGATCATTATATTTTGTTTTGAAAATATCATATTACTTGATGACAAGGATAAACAGAAATTGCCTGAAAAGTTTTAAATTTCTTGTTCACTAAAAAAAATTAAAAACACTAACTGCAATAAAACTTAATTTCACAGGAAACAAGTCCAGTCACTTGCTATTTAGACTATTATGAAGAAATCTGCCTTTTAAATGAGTTAATTCAGAAGCAAGATGATACTTACTGCCGCAGATTCAAAGAAAGCAATTTACCAAAATTCTCTTTAGTGGGACAAGTGGGGGGTGGGGGTCCTTTAATAAAAACAACTTAATTATAAAACCCTTATTCACAGATTTAAAAAAAAAAAGCATAAAGAAGTTTTTTTTTTTCCTTTCCCTTGAAGGGGAAAAGATAAGTTTTCAACTGATTAGGCAACAGGCCTGAGATTTTTTACATGTAAAGTACAAGTGGATTGGCTCACTCTCACAAGTTTCTTCAATGTTTTCTTTTTCATGAGAAATGTTCAGTTCATTGTTAGAGAAAACATGGAAACTGCTCCTGCTGAATTAGGAAAGAGATGTCCCCTCGATTTGTATGTCGTTACAACAAAAAACACTCCCCCTGCCAAGCTGAATTCCCCCAGAGATGCCTCTCCGGCCACTCAAATCCAGGCCATTACCACTTTTTCATATCGCACGTAGATAATGTTCCAGTAGATTAAGAAATCACTTTTTCTCTTCTTACTACCTACAGAGACAGCTTGAAATACTACAACGCACTGGGGAAACACCTCATGGTTTAGTAAGTGGTGATAAACAGTAAGAATTCAGAGCTTTTTTTTTTTTTTAAAGCTTTCTTGTTACTGTGTTGTGCAATCACAAAGGGCCAGAGTGTGGAGGGGAACATCCTTCAATGTCAGAGCTCTCTTGGAGCTGTACAGGAAATGGGAAATGAGACAAAGAGCCAGTCTGTACTCTGTGACAGGAGTGCCCTTCCAGTCCCCCAAAATGAATAGAAAAATTCTTCATTGTTTGGGACAATCGGTCTCAAAAACAAAAACTCACTGTAACTTTCTGTTCCCCTCCACACGAAAACCCAAAGCACGGCTGTAATACAACACAAATACTGTAGATGGTGTGTATGTTTAAAATCAGTATCAATGCAAAACAACCACCAAAAAATCCCTACACATTTAACTTTTACCTAGGTCCTAAAAATTCATCCCCTAAAGAAAACACCAAAAGAAACTTTAAAAAATACATTTCTAAAGAGTTTAAAATCTGTAGTACATTACTAGCATAAAGCAAACTTTTAACAGTTTATATTTCACCTCCTCCCCACCCTCAGCCCTCCCCACTGTACCCCTGAAGACTAAGATACAAAGAACAAACTTTAAAAGTGAAAAAAGTACATAATAACAACTCACTTTCAAAGTACCCTAAACTCCCAAAAACAGAACAGAAAGCACAGAAGACACTCAGAACCCTACAGGAGGAGTGGTCTTGATAAAAGTGATTTCTAGAACAGAACCTCTACCTTCATAGCACAGAATGCCGATATTGTTGTTCATCTTGTCCAAGTACTGGTAGTTCAACAGGTCCATCTTCATAAATAGCATTTATTGGGCTAGCACAGAAAACCAGCTCTTTGCTTTTGCCCCAAAAAGAGTACGTTTCAAAAATCAATTATTGCTGAGTAGCTCCTGGCTCTTCTCTTAAACTTCACCAAGACGGAGGCCCGGCCTCAAAAGAGCAAAACAAAGTATGTAAAAGTTAAAAAAAAAAAAAAAAAGACAAAACACGCAGGCAAAAAAACTGAACACACAAAACCCTTCAAGGGTTTAGTTGCAGACAGTGTATGTTTTGTATCCTCAGTGGAGCATTTAGAAATCGTTTCAGAAGTCTTTACAAGTCTTTCTTCGAAATAAAAAAGGAATGAGAAAGAAAAGCTCGAAGCACATTTCCTAGGACAAAGCCCCGCTGGCGTCCCTCGCAGCCCGCTGCAAGTTCACTGCGCTGACATGCTGGCTATGCGTGGTATGACTCGTATGTAAACGAACTTCCTCTTCCCAGCGGGAGCGCGCCTGAGCATGCGCACTGAATCCCCGGGGCTCTGCAAATGTCAGGGATATTTTCTGCACAAGATCAGCCTCTAAATGTATTAAGTGTTTGAAAGAAAGAGAAAGAGGAGGTGGAGAGTCTGTACAGAGGGGCCTCAGCGGAGCTTCTCTTGACAGGAAGCAGCCCTGCCACTGCAAAACCGTAGGAGGAAAAAGAAAACCCAGGAAGTTTCTTTTTCAGAAGCTGAGTAAAAAGTAAAAAATCCATCATGGAAGCAAACTTCCATGGAATTTAACTCTACTGTAGCTTCTCTTCGGGGTTTCAGAAACCCAATGTGTTTTGCTATGGTACATATACCACATATATTTTGTAAGGTTTTCTTTCTTTTTAAAATTGTCTTATAATGTCCATTTACATTTTATCTGCATATTTAAATTTCTTGTGTTAATATTACATAAATTTCATAAGCTTCAGAACTTATGTGGAGAGGGCTGGGACAGTATTGCCTTTTCACAGCAGAGGAAATTTAGGCTCAGAGGGATTAAATGACTGACCCATGGCCCCCCAAATAGTTGGGAGAACTACCTTCAGTGTGGTTTGTTCCCCTATTATTATAACTTTCTATAAAATTGGGAAGGGAGAAACGAAAGCTGTTCCATCTGCCTATTACAAGCATGGTAGCACACTACCATGTTGTTCCTTATTGAAAGTTCTGAATTTGGAGCTTTAAATTTGCATCTTTGATATCTAGCACAGCAAGTAGGTACCCCAAAGCAGCTGTTCACTGAATGAATCACTGAATGTTCAGAGTCTTCAGCACATGAAGAACACACTAGCAAAGGGGGCGGGGGAGGGGGGGGGCGCAGTTTTTATCTTTGTAGATTTTGGGTACCATAAACAGACTAATATAATTCACTATAGGAAGTGCTTCCATATTTATATTATTACATGCTATTTGGAGATTTAGAAAATATCAAGGGGTATCCTATTTTGTACACCAAGACCTCATTTTAATGCCCTAAAATAAGATTTGAATATATAGTGTAAAGGGGTCACATGTTAAAAATTCAGCAATAGTTGCATTTGGGGTAACAGGCCCATTCAAGGCAAGCTGTTCTAATCAAATCTTATCTGGAGATTAATACAGCACCTACATACTGTGGCCATCCTGTTGCAATACTAGTCACTGGGATAGCAGCTGGTAAAGTAGGCAACAGAAAAATCAAGATTTTACAAGCTTTAATTTATAAGGGTATTTAATGCTAGATAGTAAATAAGCTATATTGAAAGATACATATACCATCAATTACAATTAAAATACCTAATGGTATTTGGTGGGAGGGTAGGAAGAAAACTTATAGTATCTAGTGTACACAACATTATTACACTTACATAACAGTCTTACCATCTTTAAGTGTCAGATTCAAATTCAACTAACAGCTTTGGAGTACAATCATTATGCTATGTTCTTTGACCTAAGCTCTTAATCAGAAAACATTAGGTGCCATTAGCATATCCTCTGTGGATGACAATTGTCAGCACACTGGAACCAACACAGAGCAGTTAAAAATTCTGATGCTGAGCTTGCATCCCAAACTACTCTGAGTGGGTGGGACCCAGCACCACTATCTTTTTAAAAATTAAGAGTCCTGGGTGATTCTATTATAATGTGCAGTCAAGGTTAAGAACCACTGCTTTCATCTGGGAGGGAAAAATTTACCTGACTTAAAATACTTCATTATACACTTATTTTGAGAAGTTATACACTTATTTTAAGATACTGTGCTTTAACCAGATTCAAATAATACTGTTGTAAAGATATGTGTAAAATATTTAGTAACCTCCCTTTCATGACTCAGTACCACTTCCAATGTGGTTCAGCCTCTAAATGGAAATCATCTGTGTAGACACAGTCCCACAGGGTCCCACGGGTATCCCTTGACTTGTTGGAACGATCCGTGGCAAAATTACCAGCCCCCGGTCATGACCTTCCCACTGATCTGGGATGCTAGTGTGTTGCTCCTGGAGAGTAGTCCACCAAGAGTTCAGAACTGGTTGTCACTATCCACAACAGAGTGAACATTTCAAAACCTTTCCAGCAATTTAACAGAGTAATTTTGTCTCCCAAACATTAACTTTAAAAAGTTAAAGGCTGTATTTTTTCATAGTTCTATAAGTTTTGTTACATTTTACAAGTACCACTCTGCAATGAAGGAGGTGAGGGGGAACCTGGTCATCCATCAGGTAGCTAGCTGCAAGGGCCGGACTCCGCAGTATAGTCAACGCTCTCGGCAGCCTGCAGCTGGTCCACCCTGGCTCCTCACATCTTACACCCAATGCTTCAAGCACACTTAATTACAATACTTAAAGTTACTCTTAAAAATCACATTGTTTCACTTCTTCATGCATGTTCTCTCTTTTGTGAAAGACTTTTCGGGCCTGTCTACCCAGCAAACCACCCATTGTTCCTCAAGAATTGACATACACCCGTCTTGTCCTGTGGGACCCCCATTCTTCCACCTCATCACTCCTGCTCTGTGCCATCACTGTTTCACATACATGCTTCTAACCAAGTCTAGGCTTTCAGAGCAAGGGCTATGCCTTCTTTATCTTTGCAAGGTCAGTTAGGCACAAGCCTGGCACGTGGTAGGCCATTAATAAATACTTGTTAAATGAAATCAGTAAGATAAAACTTCTCAGAGGCAGATTCCCTCCTGCACACTTCCCCTATTCCCCAAAACACTGGATTATCTAACGTGACGCTTCTCCAGCTGAATTGTTGACATCTTTTGGGGACCACAAGTTCTCACATTTGAAAAATACTCATCTAGATTCGGATCACTCTTTAGTTTACAATCCATTCATTTTAAAAATCCTAACACTGGAAAGTGCCAATGCTAATATATTCATAATTAAAGTACAAATGGAATTGCTTTTAAGTAAATTAGAAAGATGGAGCCAAATTTTATCTATAAAAACTCAGGTCAAAAATGTATTTTTTTAAGAATGCAGAAATTTGAGTTATCAGATATTTAAAGCCTTAAAGAACGTCTGGGTACAGAATAAGCAGCACTACACAGACACTGTCATGAAGTGAAGTTTTTACTGTAAAAACTGAAAACCATAAGAATATGTTCAGACTACTTTGGAGTAGGGAAACATTTTTCTAAGCCTGGAAAAAAAAAAAACTTAAAGAAAGGAAGTCACAGAGGAAAACACTGAAGAATTTGGGTGACTATACAAATTCATGTTTTTGTACATCTGAAAACACCAAAACCAAGTAGAGAGGCAAACCACTAAAAAGAATATATTTGTAACATATATTATGGTGGATGAAGGATAAATGTTCTTAGTATATTAAGAACACTTAAAAGTATGAAGAAAAAAATCTAAAATTTTTTAAATTTCATGTATTAACAAAGAACATAAGAAAGAAATGAATAGCCAATATACTGTTGAAACACTATTCAATCTCATTAATAAGTAAAAAATTTTAAGTATGAACAATAAAATAAAAATTTTAAAAATTTAAAAATTTAATTAAGTGATTTTCCATCTGCCAGATTAACAAACGAGAAGACTTTTTCAATCTTATTTAATGCTGGTGAGGCGAGATGCCATTGGAATTTGTGTTCACTGCAAGTGCAAACAGATAATGCCTTTCCACAAAGCAGTCTGGCTTTCACATTATGCTATTTACAGTGTTGAAAATGTTCACAACCTTTCCCTTACACTGGACTGTGCTTCTAAAACTCTGCTTTATGAAAATAATTAGATTTGGCCAAAGAGTTACATAAAGATGCTTTGCATCCTTCTATGTATAATAATGAAGACTTGAAAACCTAACAGTCCAAAAATAAGGGAATGAATGAAGTGACCCTGAGGTATGTCAATGACACAATATTATGCAATTCCTTCAAAAATATATAATGACATAAGGAAATGTTATATTATATACTATATAATAAATAATACACACAGGTTAACCAAAAACAATAAAAATAGGACATAAAAGATGTATATGCTCTACATCAATTTTGCTTACACATTTAAATACTCATCTAGATTCTGATCACTCTTTAGATGTGTTAAAAAGACTGGAAAGAATACCCAAATGTTAACACTGCCTTTAAGTCATGAGGCTTTATTACATTTGTCTGTATTTCTAATTTACCTATAAAGAGTATATGCCTTATATGGTTAAGGTGAGGGTGAATGAAGTTCACCTACTTTTTACAAAACAGGCACATAATGAGAAAATATACCCTGATAAGGCATAAGCAATGGATCCCATCTCTTATTTTTTTTAATTTTATTTATTTACTTATTTCTTCACCCGAGAACATTTTTTCATTGCTTTTAGAGAGAGGGGAAGGGAGAGAGGAAGGGAAAGAGAAATATCGTCATGAGAGAGAAACATCAATTGGTTGCCTCTTGTATGCACCCACACCCAGGACTGAACCTGCAATCTAGGTATGTGCCCTGACCAGGAATCGAACCAGCAATCTTTCAGTTATGGGACGACACTCCAACCAACTGAATCACACTGGCCAGGGCCTGTATATCTTATTTTTAATACTATGATATGTGCTTCTGAGTTAGATTTAACAACTAAAGATAATAAAATTCCAAACATTTATTTAGACCTTTAAAAATTCTAGGATGTTTACACTGAGGTATCTGTCCTAAAGAACAGTCTACAGGAGGAAACTATACTGTTGTTTTTTTAAAGATTTTATTTATTTCTTAGAGATAGTGGAAGGGAGGAAGAAAGAGAGGGAGAGAAACAGCAATCTGCAAGAGAAACATTGCTTGGTCGCCTCTCGCATGTCCCCAACTGGGGACTTGGTCCGCAACCCAGGCAAGCGCCCTGCCTGGGAATCGAACCAGAGACCTTTTGGTTCACAGGCCATCACTCAATCCACTGAGCCACACCAGCCAGAGCGAAACTCTGTACTTTAAACTTTCAGAGTACATAGACAGGTATTCATATGCTTTTTGTCTTCTCATTATTTACTAATTATTTCATGTATTAGTATCAGTTCCCCAAACTAGACCATAAGCCTCTGGAGGAAAGAAAAACTAAGCTTCAGTTTTTGGTACAAAGCTCCCCACAGCAAGTACTCCACAAATGTTCATTATAACAGCATCTCAGGACCTTGGTGGAATAATGATGGCAAAATAATGATAAAAGAGAGTCCAGACTAATTACTAGGTTAAATTGTTCTACGTGTTAGAGAGCTGACTACCAGTTTGGAATAGAATTACTCAAACTGTAAGGTGCTTAATAAAAACCAAAGGATCAAAATCGCTCTCCAGAGACTTTTTAAAAAATAAAATGTACCCTGGCCAATGTGGCTCAGTCAGTTGGGCTTCGTTTGCAAACTGAAAGGTCACGGGTTTGATTCCCAGCCAGGACACATGCCTGGATTGTGGGTTCAGTCCCCAGTCTCGGTGCAAGTAAGAGGCAATCAATGTTTCTCTTCTCTCTCACATCAGTGTTTCTCTCCTTCCCTTTCTCCCTCCCTTTCCCTCTCTCTAGAACCCATTAAAGAAAAAAAAATTAATAATAAAATAAAATGCTTTCATGATGGCACTTGCAAAGAAGGGAATCTTTTAATGTTAAGCCCAACAATGATCTCCTCAAAGACCCTGGAAAGTATAAATAATCCTGCTGGGCTATTTGGTTCGTTTAACAGATTCAGTTGCTCTCTTCTTCCCAGTATTCTAAGTAGGCTAGATATTTAGCTAATGCTTTCATTTTAAAGACTTTGTTTCTCCTTATAACACATTTATTTTGTTAAAAAAAAATCACTTTAACCCAATATGTAAATAATGATCAAAACAAACCTTACCAAAGGAAGAAAATAAGTTTGACTATACCAGACCTAAACTTTCCATTAAACAAGAAATTGGATGTATAAAAATATCACGTGTAAAACCATCTCTAGAACCCATTGCCATTCACAAGTACACTCCTCAGTACAACACAAACCACAACAGTCACAATGATGATGATGATGGTGCTTGTAAACACTTCACTGGTCAAGGCACTTGCACTTTTTAATCTAATACCTTAATTATTGAGGCATGGTTGTGAGAAGGAAAGCACAGGAACAGTTCCTTTAAATGAAAACCAAGCATTCAGTAGTGAGAAGGAAAACTCAAGAAACCAAATCTCCTTTTCCTTTAAATACAGAGTGGGGCAAAAGTAGGTTTACAGTTGTGAGTACACAAAACACAGTTTATTCTTATATTATTATTTCTTAATTATTGTATTATTTTCCATACAAACAACTGTAAACCTACTTTTGAGCCACCCTGTATTGTTTAGAATGCAATGTTCTGTGGCTTCTACATAAAGGCCTAGCTAAAACCTACCTACCCCAAGAACCCCTTTAGCTAGAATTAGTATCTTTATTCAAGTATATTTAGGCTTATACGGCCCTTAATTCTAAAAAAAAAAAAGGCAGACTGTAAGGTAATTTATGTACCTCTCCCCGCCAGATTATAAAGACTACTTTGCATACAGTAGGTCTTCAACAACACAGCTGCTGAATCACAGAAGACATCAAAACAAAACAATTTTCAAATGCCTCGTGTAGCAATGATATGAATCTGAATATCTATTACCAAGTTACCTATGGCATTACATTTTCATTTAAGGAAAGGATTCCTAAATATATCATAAAGTACTGCTTATTTCTAACTTGGAATTTTCACACTAAAATGACGATGAAAAATATACAGTATTTTGTCAAATTTTCACAAAAGCAAATACTGTTACACTTATGTCCTGACTTTTACTGTTTATAAAATAGTACCAGTCCTAAGTTAAAACATTCTCAACTTCTATTAAATGGTTACTAGGTCATTTTCTGTAATATAGTGGGATTTTAGTATAAATACACATATTTTTAATAAAAGCCTTTTTAAAAAATGGTTCTTCAAATCAGATTTAAACTTTCAATACAACAGTACCACCTAGGGGTGAATTTTAAATTGCAAAGAAAATTCTGAGAAAGCAAACTGCATTATTTGGGCCATTCTCACCTGGTGTATATTTCAAACACAATAGCCTCTTATTTTATTTAATAAAAGTAACAGCAAATATCTTTTAACAAATGGTTGAACCCTAACTAAACTTTGCAAAAATTAAATAAAATACTAACAATACCAATTCAAGTGGTGTCAAGTGGTTGAATAGGAAATCTGCTTCATTAACATGAGTCTGATGTAACTATTATTTTAAAGCACCTACTAGGACCCATGTTTTAAATAAACCAGAATAAATCAGTACTGGGGAAAGGAATTTAATTAATAAGCATTCCCAAGAAAGAATTTTTTTGCAAAACAGTGTAACCTGTTAGTTTAAGTAGTACCTTAAAATGCTTGATAACAATTGTTTTCTTGCAAACAAAAAATTATCTTAAGCCCTGGCCTGGTACCTCTGTTAGAGCATCATCCCAGAATGCCACGGTTGCAGGTTTGATCTCTGGTCAGGGGACATACAAGAAGCAACCAGTGAATGCATGAATAAATGGAACAACAAACCAATGTTTCTCTCTCTCTCTCTCTCTCTCCCCTTCCATTCCTCTTTCTGAAATCAATAAATAAAAAAATATTATTTTAGTGGTTTTCATTATTAAAAACAATAGGTTCAGTAACCCTCACAAATTTTATTCTGATATTCACATTATCAGAAATTATAATTATCCACAGATGTATTCCTGCAAGGTAGGCTAGAACTAACTTCCATGGTAAAATTAGAAGAACCCCAATGGAGGAAAAGTCCTAAATATTTAACATTCGAAGGGCAAATATCACTGGTATTCCCAATCTTCAATTAACAATTCAGTCTGCCTTCAAAGTACTGAATATGCCATATCTCTCTACCTCTTGAATCACCCTTTCAACCTGTTAAGATCCAGTCTAGAAAATAGACAACATACCTGTTATTTTAACAGAATTTTAATGCCTCCCCTGCCTTGTGCCCCCCCTTTCAATAACTACCCCAGAAGGTAACTACTATTCTAATCTTTAAGAGTACAGATTGGCTTAACCACTTTACATAAATAAATACGCCATTCACTCTTCTGTAACTGGATTCAAGTGTTATCCTTATTGTTCTGTGTAGCATAAATAGATCATGCGTTTTCATTGCTGCATAGTAATCCATTGCTCTAATAGAGCATACTTCATTCTGCTGTTGATGAGCATTTAGGCAGTCTCTATTTGGGGGTTATTATAAATACTGCTGCAACAAATATTTTACTGCGTATCTTTCATGCGCATATGACCGCACTTCTGATACATACGTAAGAGTGAATATGTTTCATCATAGAGTAAGTACATGTTCAGCTTAAGTAGATATTGCCAAATAGTTTCCCAAAGCTATTGTACCAATTTATATTCCTGCCAGCAGTGTGGGATTTCAGGTTGCCCCACATTCTCACCAATACTTTTCTACCTTTGCCATTCCCACTACTCTGGTGAAAAATGAAACAGCCCACACTATGTCAGTGCTTTGCACTTCTCTGACCAATAGTGAAAACTCTTAAATGCTTTAAGAGGCAGAGAGATAGAGTCACTGTGCAGAACAGAGAGAGAAGGGTCTAGGCCAGTGCCTCTCAACCAGGCCAACTTCGCTTCCCCACACCAGGGGACATTTGGCAGTGCCTGGTCGTTAGAGCTTGAGGTTGCTACTGGCATCCAGCAGATGAAGGCCAGGGATGATGCCAAACATGCTATAATGCACAGGACTGCCCCCAGCAAAGATTTACCTGGACCAAGTGGCAATAATGCACTGTCAAGAAACCCTGATCAAAGTAAACCATTATTAGAATTTTTCTCCTTAGCCATATATCAGTAGAAGGTATAGCTCAAGGGGACAATTTCCTATTTTCTCAAAATGTTATTTTCTCCCTAAAGGGATAGAAAGACAAAGGACATTTACTACATGTTGGGCATGGTACATGGGATAGAGCTAGGTTTTTTCACATACCTTGTTTCTTTTTTAATCCTTACAACAATGCTGTCAGGTACTATGACCATTTTATAGGTAAGGAAAGAGATCATCAGGCTAAGTAGCTTGTCCAAATGCACACAAAGAGTGGCAGATCTGGGATCTGAAGCTGAGATTCACTATACCCAGGGTATTGCTTTTAACTAAAAATAAAGAGTTTTTTAAGTCCACAATGATTGGTAACTTGCAAGGGTCAAGTTTTAAATTAGATTTGTAAAATGCAACCGACTAAAAACTGGGTATAAAAAACATCAATTGTGCCCTGACTGGTGTGACTCAGTGGACCGAGAGCTGCTGGCCTGCAAACCAAAGGGCCACCAGTTCGATTCCCAGTCAGGGCACATGGCTGGATTGCAGACCTGGCTTCCAGTAGGGGGTGCATGAGAGGCAACCACACATTGATGTTTCTCTCCCTCTCTTTCTCCCTTCTTTCCCCTCTCTCTAAAAATAAATAAAATCTTTAAAAAAAAGAAAAAGAAAAACATTTTCAATGTGAGGATTAATATGCACCTGTAAGAAGTATACCTTAAAATTTTTAAAGAAATCTATCTTCCCCAGCATCCTGGGATCTCTCTAAAGTTACAGCCATGTCTTATTTTTCTTTGCATATGTCCCAATGCCTGTAGGAGTAGGCATTTAGAGTTTTCTAGATTAATTACTGACCTAAAACCCCAATGAGAGAAGACAAGCTTCATAAAGCAAGCAGATGGTCCAGATTTTATTTTTTGCCAAGCCAACTATATTTAGTAGCATAAACTATAATAAAATGGATTTTGTTGCAAATATATGATTAAATCAAATAATGGTTGATGCCATCAAATTCTTTCCACAACAATTCCATTTTTCCAAGGATGGATTGCCAGTACAGCCATGTCAGTCATCCTTCAGATGTTTTCACTGATGCCTGTTTGTAAGAAAATAACAGTCACAGGGCCACCAGAAATCCATCCATTATAAGAGTAGTTTTCAACCCTGCCCATGAATTAGAATCACCGAGGAGGCTTTGCAAGCCATGGCTACCCATGCCTCATATTTGGAGGTTAGTCTAGTAAATCTGGGGTGAGACCCAGAAAGATGCACTTAGAATTTACACCCAGGGAAAAGCTACATTCAGAAGTACAGTTTGAAAATAGCTCCCATATAACTTGCACACATGCCCCTCCCCTAGTGATTCAGAACCACTGGGGGGAAGTGCAATGAGGTGATTCTGAACTGAATTTATTAGGGCACCTGCCTTCCACACCGCCCAGAGTTCAAGAGCATCCCACAGAGTTACTCCCAGGCAGGACTAGCGGGCAATGTGAGCCAACCTAAGAAACAGCTCAACTTCCCATTGGGAAGTGACACTTGGAAGTGGATAGTTTGAATTTACACAATTCAGTCTTGTTTTACAAGGAAGGGGCTAATGAACTCCCTATTCTCAGCCTCTCTTCTTAAACTATCTCAACTGTAATGCCTGTCTGTATTAACACCAGAAAAATACAAACCAGGATTTCCTGTTTATCCTCATGGGTAGGAGTATGAGGGGTCCTAGAAATGGACACAGCATTTACTGGAGGAGCAAAGTAGGATTTCTATGGTGTATGTGTCCAGTTAAAGCTGGTGGTGGTGAACTTTTAGAGATACACGGCACCATGACGTCCTCCCTTCAGGGGACTTAGGCAGCTGTAATGTCAGAGGAGTGCACTCCTCTGATTAACATCCATCTGTCAGTTTTCCTACTTGTTTCCCCAGCACTTAACACAATGCCTAGCACCTGGTAGGTCAAAGATCTGTGGACAGAACAAATGAGACGGAAGAACTCAAGAACCTAAGGTGGGAATGGAGGAAAGCCACAGGTGGTCGGACGCCCTCAGCTCTGGGTCGAGTCTAGGACAGTTTGAAGGGAACACTGACTTGACAGCTCGGTGAACTCTGCATTAGAACTAGGTTTCTAGCCAGGCTTAGAGGATGAGTGACACTGCAGCCTCCCAGAGAAGAGCTGACTGCTGTGTCCCCAGTAACAACAAACCACAGCCATCATGAGAGAACCGAACCTAGAGAAAGAGAGAAGAGGGTCTGGGCACTAAGGACCAACGAGAAAGGGCTACAGGGAAACATGGCATCTACCCATGGAGCAGCAAAGGAGAGAGAAGGTAGAGCCAGAAGCTAAAAAAAATGACAAGCCTACTTTTTGAGCTCTCTGCAATCTCAGACTGGCTTTCTAGTAAAAAAGAACACTAGATATGGAGTCAGAAAAGTCAGGTCCTGTCCAGCTCTGACCCACACTTAACCATGTGATCCTGATCAAGGAAGGCTGCCTGTTCCAGCCTCGATTCTTTATCTGTACAAGGGGTATGATAAAAACTTCACTTGCCCATCACAGAGGACAGCCAAGGACCCAGTGAAATAACAAAGTACACACAAATGTTGGTAATTATTTTTTTAAGATTCCATTTATTTATTTTTAGAGAGAGGGAAGGAGAAAGGAAACATTAATGTGTGGTTGCCTCTCATGCACCCCCTACTGGGGACCTGGCCTGCAACACAGGCATGTGCCCTGCCTGGGAATCCAACCTGCAACCTTTTGGTTTTCAGGCCAGTGTTCAATCCACTGAGTCACACCAGCCAGGGCTGCTAGTTCTTCTTTCTGAAGGAATGTGGAGAGTTAGAACTGTACCTCCCAGGACAAAAAAAGAGAGAGAGACAGATGTTTTTCTCATAACAATAGACATGAAGAATATTGTTTTGCTCTTTTTCCTGATGGTTTCAATTAACAATAGTAACAATAACAGTGAGAGGCCTTAACGTAACTGAAAAGCCTGAGTTTCTTTGGGGAGAATACTGAGGCAAGCCATCTGCTACCTACAGGGATCTGGCTTTTCTCTTCAGTAAGAGTAGAAAACAAATCCCTAAAATTCCTGGTTGCCTCAAGTTCTAGATGAGGCTGGTAACTCAAGTGTTAAAGAGTCTAACCACTCCCCTCATAAAAGTTTCAGTTATAATCCCATTATTTTTGAATGGCTATCAGTGTACTTTGAAATTCTGATTACTCAAGGATTACTGCTACAGGATATCTGTGCTAACAGCCCTGTGGTACAGTCTGCCAAGAAGAAAATTATGATCCTGGTTGCAGTAATGCCAATTTACACCCTATCCAAATAAATGAGCCTTGCTGCTCTCTCTTCCACATTTTCCCAGTAAAAAGAAGTTTGAAAAAGAGAAAGAGAAACATGAGAAAATACAGCATTGCACCTGCACACTTACTGGTGTCTACTCCCTGCTGAAATAACCAAATAGCTATATTTTATTTATAGATGCTCTCCGGGTACAACTGCTTAAACCACAGGCTGAAACACTTCTAGTTTGGCCTAGAATCACTGTGGAAAGGTACAATAATATACTTCTCTTAGGAAGGCTGACACAAAACAGACATTTACTCCCTCTTACTTAAGAAAACCTTCCAATCAGCTTCTGACAGAGCACCACAATGTGTTTGCTGTTTTGATAGCATGGTTATTTAAAGATCCAGCTGCCAATTTTAATAAACTGGGGAAGCCACAGAGAAAAAGAATACATGGACTCTTTCTAGACCTTTCCTCTTATTCATCTGGCATATGGCCCACTACTCTTCATAAAAGAAAAAAATCACCCCCCTCACTTTTCACTCGTAAATGCACACTTAGTTAACACTGAATGAAGAGTCCGATTAACTTGGTTCAACATGCACTCATAAAATGTTCAGATGCCTTCTATATGCACCTGGTAGGTGAATGTGAAAATATTTTGAAGAACTGAAAAGTGCTATTTGGCTACAGAGAGAGACACAATACAAAGGTAGCACCTAAATTGGGGGGGGGGGGGTTGGGTTGGGACAGAAGAATGCTGTAGAACCCCAGAAACAGAGACATCAACAACACTCCCCATACACATCGGCCCCTCTCTACAAGCTTCAGGTACAAATTCCTCCAGCCCACAGTCATGACAGAGGTAAAAATCTGGAAGTAAGCCAAACACAGACACGCTTTTCATGTCTCCAAGTACCATTCATTTGTCTTCGGGACCCTAGACATATGACAAGCAAATCATCCAATAAACAGACAGACAGAGTGCCATGTTAACACAGTACCACTTCACTGGCCTAAAAGTAAATGGTCCAAAGATGAGTAAGATATGGTCCCTGTCTTTAAAGGGCTTATAATTGAGGACAGACTACAAAAACTACAAACAATACAGTAGTTACCCCTTATCTGTGGTTCCACTTTCTGTGGTTTCAGTTACGGTCAACTGCAACCCAACATTAAATGGAAAAATCCAGAATTAAACAATTCATAAGTTTTAAGTTGTGCACCATTCTGAGTGGTGTGATGAAATCTCAAACCATCCTGTTCTGTCCCACCCAGAACATGAATCATCCCTTTGTCCAGGCCTCTTCACCCATCAGTCATTCAGTTAGTCACGCAGTAGCTGTCTTGCTTATCAGATTAGTTATCAGAGAGATAGAGAGACACCATATTCACATAACTTTTAATACAGTATATTGTTATAACTGTTCTTTTATTCATGGTTATGTTGTTAATCTCTAATTTATATTTTAAACTTTATCATAGATGAACTTTGTCATACGTATGTATAGGAAAAAACATGGTATGTATAGGGTGCAGTACTATCTGCAGTTTCAGGCATTCGAGGGGGCTCTTGGAATGTATCCCCAGTGGGTAAGGGGAGGACTACTATAAAAGGCAGAGGAGGGAGAAATCCTGTTTTCTGAAGGGACTTAAGTGTGAGCTTCATAAAGAAAGCAGCTTTTGTCTGGACCCTTAAATGAACAGAATTTTAAAGCAGGGTTAAGGACATTGAAGGCATTCCAAATAGAGTATTTCATTAGACACAAAACTTTTGATATCCCTCATCAATATTTTCATAGGTATATGAAGGGAACTTTAAGTGATCACACAGGACAAAAGTAATTTAAAATACAAAAATATTTAAAATATCCAGTCCTGGGGGCCAGGAGTTAGCCAGAGGCAGGTTCCAATCTTGGTTCTGTCACATACTAGCTATAAGAGTTTAGACATATTATTTAATCCCTCTGGTCTAGTTTTTCGTCTTTGAAAAATGGGAATAATGACACCACCCACTGAAGACTGGAAACTCTACCTATAAGCCACCACTCTTACCACAGCATTTAATGAAGCCTTTATTTCCCCTATAGGCCAAGACCAAGTGTTCCTTGAGGTCCAAAGCCTTTATTTACTGTGAAATGCCTAGCACACCCAATAACTACCAAGCTCCCTTCCTTTCCACTGGATTTCTATTTACTATAAAAAGACATTTTCTTTTATAATGTAAAACATCCCAATTTCAAAATTTGAGGACTTCCAGTCAAGATAGCAGCATAAGTAAACACAGCTCACGTCCTCACACAACCACATCAAAATTACAACTAAAATACAGAACAACCATCACTCAGAACCATCAGGAATTGAGTTGAACGTAAGTCTGACAACTACGGAATTAAAGAAACCACATCCAACCAGACTGGTAGGGGGGCGGAGACGCAGAATGGGCTGATCCCATATCCACCTGTGATGAGTGCGGTAGTTAAAAATTCGGGAGGAATATCTCAGTGGCAAGAAGTGGCAGCCCCACACCAGGCACGCCAGTCCCTCCAGCCCAGGGTTCCAGTGCCAGGAAGCTAAGCCCCCACAACTTCCAACTACAAAAACCAATGGGGATTCAGTTAGTGGAAGAAACTTCTGGAGTCCCAAGCAGTTCCTCTTAAACAACCCACACTTGGACTTAATCAGACTCATTCCCTCCGAGTCCAGCACTGAGATAGCAGCCTGAAAGGAACCAGTGACATACAGACAGAAAGTGAAGGATGTAGCGTCAAAGCAAGTGCTGAGGAACAGCTTCTCCCAGACAGAAAGGCAGGAAACTGTGGTTTTTCTGAACCCTCCCCCGACAGAGCCGGCAGGCTGATGCCATATCTGAGACTCCATCAATCTGGCTAACAATGTTTGTCCCACTCTGGAATGCCCAGAGACTCCCTCCAACCCAATTTACAGGCTCACCCAAGCTGCTTTCCCATATGAGGATGGGTGAAAAGGTGAAGGGCTTAAGAAGTACAAACAGGTAGTTACAGAATAGCCAAGGGGTATAAAATACAGTGTAAGAAATGGAGTAGCCAAAGAACCTGTGCATGAGCCATGGACATGAACAACAGTGTGGAGATTGGCTGAGCGAGTAGAGGTGTTGCATGGAGGGGGATATGGGGTGGGGGGGTGGGGAGGATTGGGACATCTGTAATAGCATAATCAATAAAACATAATTTTTAAAAAATTGAGTTTTACCTTGCACATTTCAGCATCTCTCTATTCCAGCAGGATTTTGTTTTGTATAATTAATATTATATGTTTTATACTCTCTCACACACACATACCTATCTCTCTGGGGACTTGAGTATATGAAACACTATCAGGAAATCATTTAAATTTAGTTCTAACAATTAAAAATTAAATAATGTTGGCATCCCAAGAGAAGACTCTTAAGCTTTATGTTAGCTAAACTTCATTTTTCTGCTGTGTTTCCAACAGGTCGAGACAAACACAGAATACCAAATGGCAATAAACACGGTCAGTAGCACACTTCAGTTCTGTCTGGGCAACAGTGGGACTGAACAACAAGGGACCATACACAAAGGCCCTCTTTATAAAATGGATACATATACCCTAATTTTTTATCTACTCAAAACTTACGTGAGAAGAACCTGGGTATACTGGCTTCATCAATAGTCAAAATTCTTGCTATACTGGAAAGGAGAAAACCCTCAGGACTGAGTCCTTGTAAGAAAGTTTTCTGGGGCAACAGACTGAAATTCAAGCTGCCTTTAACTCCAGCACTCTGCCCAAATACTCCCCAATCACAACCATTCAGAAAATCGCTACCCTGAAAAGAACAATCCCCATTTAAAACTGAATAATAATGAGGCAGGAACTATCACCAATTGATGCAAATAACATACATGATAAAAGAAAGGAACATTATAAAGGGCAAGCAGTTGAAGAAAACATACTAGAGAAATTATACTACAAAGAATTTGAAATGTATGAACCAACATTTCTCTGAGATTTTTTTTAAAAGAGGGTATAACCTTTCTGAAATAAGGGATTAAAGAAGAAATAGTAAAACAATAGCAGAGATAAAAAAGATAACTGGCATGTTCAGGAAAGAATGAAAAATAAAAATTAATCTATGACAGAAGTGGATGTCACATTAAAAGTGGTAAAAGAAAGAGACATTGACTGAAACCCAACTAGGTGCTCCTGAAGGGCATCCTGAAGAACTCCCAGTTCAAGGATGAGCCCTCGCCTTGCAGACCTTTGCTGTGGACTTTCTGGAAAGAAGCCCAAGACAGTGTCAGAAGAGACATTCTTCTCTAGCTAATATGGTAGAGCCATTCTGCTCCTACCAATGAGGTCAGCCCAGGGACAAAGCCACACACCGACAAAATCACAGGGAAATGCAGAGCCTGAAAAGACCAGGATCCTGTTAATCAAACTGCACCTGGAGCCCACACTACCTTCAGACTGTTCCACTATGTGAATTAATAAATTCCTTTTAAGAATTATTTTGATTGAGTTTCCCATTACTTGCAATTGAGAAAAGGCAGAACTTTCGTAATTTTAAAATAACACACTAGGAAGACAAGAGACACAACTGAAAAAGTATTCAAAACAATGAGAATGTAGTGAAGTGGCTTGCTATAAAATTAACTTGTCAAAATCCAGTATGAAAAGAAGAGTTTATGTGTGGTTGATACAAGCTCAAAATATACTCCCAGCTCCCTTCTCCCTTCTCTCCTCTACAAAGGGACTGAGAAAATGAAATACGCTCCGTGTTCCAGAGTTTCTTATAGTTAGGAGTACTCACGTAACACAGACCTGGCCAATGAGAGACATAAACCGAAATCTGCTTCGGTCTTCTGGAAAAGCTTTTGCATTTCTTAATAAAATGATCAGGTAGAGCTCATGACACCCTTTCTTCTCCCTAGCCTTCGCTGATTTACAGTCTTGAATGCAAATGTGATACCTGGAGATAAGGCAGCCACTTTGTGACCATGCCTTGAAAAGCTGAAGAAGGCTACAAAAGAAACTTAACAAAGTTACCTCACAAAAGCTAGGAACTTGAGACAGGAAGGTTTCACTTCACTGACTGAATTTTCCTTTTCTTTTTTTTTAACACCTTTTGTAATAAAAACTGATAAAGAATGATAATTATCTTAGAAATACAAAAGAAAAAATTATTAGGGATTATTCCAAGTAATTAGGAGATTATAAAAAGGCAACAAGTATAAGTTGAATAAGCAAAATAGCAGAGGGGAAAAGGTGTCCAGGCTATCAAAATGACATGAGCCACGAGCTTACCGAGGCAAAGGGTTTTGGGGGGTGGAAAGTAGAAAATATAACTGAAAAGATAGAGGGGGCCAGAGGATGAGGACCAGGAACAAACCAGACGGAAATGAGACTTCACTCTATATAGTAACATACAATAGTGAACAGTTTCCATAGTTTGTTTTGAGGAAAGGGAGAGAGTGATACAGTAAAATAATGCTTGAAGATCTGTTCAGGATGCAGAATAAGTTCGATAACTCGGGAAAGAAGAAAAAAAAAAGTGAGAATCACAATTTCAAAATTACATTAGCAATACTCGATAGAAAATTCTGTTGTAAATGTTGAAGTATTTGGACAGCTCTGTTATTACACACTCTTTCTCTACACGTCACTATTTCTGAGATGAGCAAATTTATGGAGTTAATTTTTCATTGCTGAACAGTAATATAAGAGAATACATTTGCCATTTTGTTCTCTATTTCATTCTAGGTATAAGTTCCATCTAAACAGCTCCAAAAAGGACAGTAGCTAGACACGGACCAATCCCTAAAAGGAAAGCAGCCTGGGTCCAATGTACTACTTTTGCACAGTGATGTGCTATGCGGAGCACACAGTTAGAGTCTGCAGACATGGTTTCTAGGTTCGAGTCTACCTCTAACTCACTGTAGGGTCCTGGGCAGGCACCTCCTCTTTCTGAAGCTCAGCACTCTCATCTATAAAGGAGATGGCCCAAAACTACACTATAGTCCTTTTCAATTCAGAAGAGAATTGGCCAACAGAATGAAATGAGATTATTGTTTCCTATGACCTGATACATTTTTTAAAATTTTTAATTGATTTTAGAGAGGGAGGGAGAGGAATATGAAACCCGCAACCTTGGCATATCTGGATGAGGCTCTAACCAACTAAGCTACTCAGCTGGGGCTGATCTGATACTTCTATACTATTGATTCTTTCCTCTCCTCTACTTCCTTTTTATATTATGCCTCACTAATTCTCTGCTTTAGATTCCTTAGTCCTTGCTCCTAGGAGCAAATGACATAAACCAACACAAAGCAAAAACAAAACCAAGACAATTTAAACACACACACACACACACACACACACACACATATATACACACACACACAGAGCACTGGATATTATTTACTAGGGAAGTTTCTAAATGTATTTGAGAAAAAATAGAACTGGTAGGACCTGTCTGAACAGAGAAATCTTATGCATCAGAACCCAGAGAGTAAATTACCTGATAATTGCTATTCTATTTGCTTGTGGAATTCTGCCAAGTAAAACTATGGTAGAATCATGCTTAGAAATAGACTCCTTAAAAATCAGTATTGTCTTGCCCCTTTCCCCAGCTGCCACAAAGATACTCAGTCCTTTGGAGGAAGCTAAGGCCAGCGCTTGCCCAGCACTTGCCCACACCTCCCTCTCAGGGCTGCCCTTTTACTGCGGGGGGGGCATGGGATAAGATCAACGCCCTCATTAAAGTGGCTGGTGTAAATGTTGAACCTTTCTGTCCAGGCTTGTTTGCAAAGGCTCTGGCTAATGTCAACATTGGGAGCCTCAAGTGCTACGTAGGGCCCCCTCCTCCAGGGCTACCCCAGCTGAGAGAAGAAAATGGGAGCAAAGAAAGGAGAAGCAGAGGAGTCTGCTGATGACACGGGCTTTGATCTCTTTGACTAAACCTCTTTTGTGACACATTCAATAAAAACCTGAAATCTTGAAATAAAAAATTAGTATTATTTCATCAAGATAAACATTTTAACTTCTTGTTAATTTAAACCACCTAAATATCTAAACTCAATGACACAGGCTTCCAGGGTGGTTTTAATATAAGAAAAGCTTGGGAGAAATAGAGAATTAATTAAATGCTCTGATTAACTGAAAGTTAGCATGTATAAATAATTAATTTTCAATTACTTGGAAGACAATCACAAAACAAATGTTTTAATAAACACCCGGAGCAAAGCACACAGTAGAATCATAACCATATAAGATACGCCCAACTTCCTCTGACGTCTCTCACTCAGGAGTCACGGTTTAATATATTGAAATCTCTGTATGTGAATACAGACACACACACACACACACACACGCAATGTCATTTGTAAAATCCCTCCTAGGATTTCTGATGTGCCCCAGAAGTAAAATGCTCTCCACATAAAAGAAACACTAGTCTAGACTCTAGAGATAGAGACAGACTTGTCAAGGGCTGTTACTGGAAATATCCTCAAAGAGAACGGGTTCTGGCACTAAGCATCTCACCAAGAGTAAGTGGTAAAGAAGAGACGTTAATCCTTGAGGCTGGTACAAAATACACATTTTCTCCATTGAAATTCTACCAGCCCCAGATTCTCTCAGAAAACAAAACCAACCTCAGATACAACCAAATAGTTATACCACTCACAGCCAAAGTGTGTTCCCATTCGTTTTCCTCTAAACAAGGCAGCCTCTTCCTCCAGTTCTTTCAGGACGTAAGAGTATATAGTGACTTTTGGAGATTTTGTAGGGACTACTGGAGATCATCTTTAATGTCTCTAGTTAATTTTTAAGTAAGTTCAATTAGTCCCAAAATAAAGTTCCACACACTGCTTACCAAAATGAAAGAGACTCGAATGTCTTCATTTACTTGAAAAATTCCACCATATTCAAATCCCAACATGCCTTCATGCATCTATTAACTTTGCCAAGGCCAATTTACACCCTGCTGCCAGCCCACGAACGGGAGGATGAGTAACTTCTGAGTGGGCAGAAAGAGCTGGCTGAGCAGCTGTGGAGGAAGGAGGAACCGAGGATTGCTCTTCGATAAAGAAAGCCAAGTCCTGTCCATGTACGCAGGTGCCTGACAAAGTCTATCTACAGCAGAACACCATCATCCGGGGAAGGATGAGATGGCATGCCTTCACTCAGCACACATTTACTCAACACCTACCACGGACCAGGCACTGTGCTAGGCAGTGGGGATTCTACAGTGAACAAAACAAGACAAAAATCCCTGCTCTCGTGGATTGTACATTCTAGTGCTTATGAGAGATGATAAATGAGATAAAAAATAAAGCAGAAGAGTGCAGTCAAGTCACAGATGAACAGAGACAGGGGGCAAAGAAGGCTGCTCTGAGAAAGTGCATTTGAGTGAAGACATGAAGAAAGCAAGGGAACCACCCATGATGGTATCTGAAGGAAGATCATTCTATGCTGAGAGAGCAGCAAGTGTAAAGGCCCTGAGGCAGGAACAATAATTAGGCCACCTTGCCTTAGAGGTTCTATAAGAATATCAGCTCTTATCTCTGCATGAGAGGGGAGGCCACTGGAAGGTTTTTGAATACAAGAGTGGCATAATCTGATTTATACTTTTAAAGGATCACTCTAGCACCAGAGTTGAGAACAGACTAAAAGAAGACAGAGAAGTAGTGAAAGCAACTGGGAAACTTCAGCAATAGCCCAAGTGATAGATGACAGCCTGTGGACGAGGGTGGCAGCAATGGTGATGGTGAAAGGTGATGAGAGTTAGGATACGTCTGAAGGCAAATTTAACAAAACCTGCTGGTGGACAGTTTCTGAGATATGAGATAAGTAGTCAAGAATGACCCTAAGCTGTTTGGCCTCCATATCAGACTTTTCAGATGTATATTTGGGCATGACTACTATCCACACTGAAAACAGGCTTGAAATCCACAGCAAAATAGACCTCACAAGCTATAAAAGGCATGCATCTGCAGGGGCCTATAAAACTACAGGCTTCTAAGGCTCCATAAAACACCACACTTAGAAAGAAAATTCACTGCAATAGCTTGTCACAAGATATTAATGCTACTATAGTTTTACTTATTTACACTCTACTCTTTGTAGAGATTCCTATAAATTTATAAGCAATTTATTTATTTCATAAATCACTAATAACACATTACTTACTTCTCACTCCTCTTAACCAACCTACAGCTGACTGCTGACTGGCCCTTCGTGAAGAAATTCCTCTCAGCCTCCACAGTGCTCTCCTGGTACTTGCCTCCCTGAGCCCTTCCCTGATCCCACTTTCTCATTCAAAACATCTTGAAGACGATTCTTCCCAAAGATCTGTCCTGCCTATCTTTCCTTCTGTCTCCATAGTCTTTCACTTCAAGCCAACAGTTCCTTCAAAGTAAACAGCACATAGATTTACATCTCTAGCCTAACTCTCGCTGGACCACAGTTTGCTATTTCAAATGGCATCCTTGAAACTTCTACATAACATTCTACAGCCTCTCAGATTCACTAAGTCCTACACTGAATTTGAGTGACACTGAGTGACAGACTACACAGCTTGGACTTCACTTGATAGCTAATATGAGGCAAAATAAGATTGGTGAATTTCCTGATATTCTTTTCTCATCTTTCCTTCTGAATTTACATGTTATCTGTCTTGTTTTTATAATATATGTCACTTTCTACGTGCTATAAAGGTAAAAAGTGACACCTATTTACAGGATGAGATCAAAGTAGGTTTGCAGTTGAGTACACAAAACACAGTTTATTCTTGTATTATTTATTAATTATCATATTATTTTCCATACAAAGTGTAAACCTACTTTTTGCCCCACTCTATTTATCTATATACATTACATATACCCTAATTATTTATCTACTCTATAGATCTATTTATTTATATGTAACTATACACACGTGTGTGTTAGGGTACTAACTAGGATACTATGGATACTAGGTACTAACTAGGATACTAACTAGGATACTAGGATAACTAACATAGGATACTATGACATATCCTATTTGCCATTAATATGATTGCTTTATTACTACATATGATCTTCACTATTACATATACAATCATTGAGGGCCCATTTGACTCACTTTGTATGACCTCTGTGGAGTACCACTGTATGGTATTTGCACAGAGAAAGGCCACAGTATCTGCTGTATCACAAATGTGAAAGATGATGGAAACTGGCCCAACAGCAAAACCAACTAACTAAAAATTTCTTCAAAAGGTGCTTCCCTTTAAACTCTCTAAATATTATTACCAACTGGGCTGCCTTTTGTTTACTATGCAATTAACAAAAGTTCCTTACAGACAGGGAACTTTTCTGACGTATTTCATGAGAGTCTCAAATTCCTATCTCTAAGCCACAGGAAGCAACCTATTTCCTCAAGATATATTTAAAAAAAAAAAAAAAGATGATGCTGATGATGAAGGAAAAGAAGAAAAGGAGGGAAAACAATGGAGACAATTTTAAACATCAAAACAGCTTTACTCTTATTTTCTAAATCACAAACACAGCCTTTAGACTAAGCACCATTTCTAAAGGCACACACTTATTACTATTGTTTCTTTCAAGAAACTTCCTTATTGAAATGATCCAAACCGCTATCACTTTGCTACTAAAACTGAGGCTACCCACAGCATCAGCAACATGTGGGAGTTTGTCAGAAATGCGAATTAATGGGCCCTTACCCAGAACTACAGAATCAGGCAAACTCTTTAAGCAAACACTAGAGAAAGACAGCTCTTTCCCAAGCCAACATTTTTGAAAACACACCTTGTCATGTCATCTCTCATGAAAAACCATCAATGGCCACAGAATAAAATCCAAATACCTTAGCAAAAGGTGAAAGATCTTCATCATTTAATTGCAACAAACATGTGTTGGCCACCTGCTTTATGCCAGGTACTTTTGCAGGCAGAGAGGATGCAGCAGAAATCCTTGCTCTCACGAGTGGAGAAACTGCTCTCAGAACTCAACTCCTTCCAACTATTCCATCACCTGGGTTCTACTCACATGATCTTAATCATTTACTCACCCTTCTCCAAATATGTCGATGCATTTTACTCACTTCATGACATCCTGTTTCCTTTGCCTAAGAATTTCTTCCGCACCTGTAAAAACTCCTTTCAACTCAAATGCCATCAATAAAGCCACTTCCACCCATCCCAGGCCCTGGTCTGACTCAATACCAACCAGACTTAAATAATCTCTCCTTTCTCTGGGCTTCCTCTTATGCTCCAGCATAGTTAGGGTTGCATCCCTAAATTGTGGTTTGTATTTAAACACCTGTTTCCCCTTCACAGGGTGGTATGTACCTCAAGGGCAAGACTATATATTTATTATTCACCGCTGTAGCCTTGGCACATGGCTTGGAATAAATAGGCATTTCATTAAATGCTTTTCAAAATGCAAATACTGTCCTTGTTCAAAACTCTTCTTTGGAAATCTTTACACTTTGCTCTAAAGTCTATGTCACTCTATGACTTTTTTTTAACATGTTATTTATTCTTAAAGAGAGGGGAAGGGAGGGAGAGAAACACAAATGTGCAAGAAAAACATCGATCGGCTGCCTCTCACACATGCCCCAACCACAGCCCAGGCCCACAACCCCAGCATGTGCCCTGACCAGAAAAATCCAATTGTTTTGCAGGACAACACCCCACTGACTGAGCCACACTGGTCAGGGCTACGACACACTTTTTTAATGAGCCACACTGGTCAGGGCTACGACACACTTTTTTAATGGCATTCTTTTAAATGATGAAAATATCCTTTAGAAGCATAATTAGAATATTAAGAAACATCTAACCATTTAAATATAAGCGGTAAGAATAAAGGATGTGATTAAGATGGGTAATACAGTTGCTATTCCAAACAAAGCCTCAATATTAAAACAATTGATTATGTTGGTGCATTTTATAAAGTATTGCCAAAGGCACTTCCAAAATGTCTTGAATAGTGACGGTGTCACTACATATATTCTTATTCTTGAGCAATGGCTAGAATGACATTCTTGCGACTGTATCAGTTCTGGCATGTGTCTTTAAAATGAAATCCAGTCCCTCTTGCAGCAGGTAAGTATTCTCTTCAGTAAATCACATGTTTTTAGAAGTGAATTATGAACAAAAGTGGGAACCTCTTTGTTTCTAAAACAGATAAAAGTGAAATATTCAGACTGGAGACAGGCTACCAGAACCCCTTCCTACCATCCTTCTTCCTTCCACCCCACACACCTTTGGCATCTGAAGCACCCCACTGAAACCCCAGGTTCCCTGGAAGGCATTCACAAGTCAAAGAAATAGTGGGAAGAAGTTGGAAAACCTCTGTCCTAGTCCCAAGTATCAGGACCCTTAGGAAGGTCAGTTTCTTTATAAATAAAGTAAGGCAAACTAAGGTTTCTTTCCATTAAAAATACTACCATTCTCAAATATCATCCACTCTGGAGACAGAGCACCAGCTACTTTACATGAATCTCGTGGGCCCTTTCAGGATATGTACACCTGGTTAATACTTGGATTTGATTTCACCAAATAACCCGTCGTCATTTAGAATTTTCATACCCCTAATAGATTTGTTTTAAATTGTATATAAGTAATGTCATTAATGTCTATTAGTAAAGCTCAGTTTCTTTTTTTAGAAAAAAATACAATAAAACTTCTATGTTGACTTCTGCCATAGTCTTTGCAGCCCACTGACTGGTGGGGGGGGGGGCAGTACCTGCCCTGCCCCGCCCCCATGTTAACAGCTGGGAGTGAAGGACGCTGAGCTGAGGGGTGGAGTCAAGAGGAGACAGCAGCATCCGTGTCCTTAAGATTATAATCTGGTCTCAAGCACAAATGGTTTTTATCAAGTAACAAGGCATTTATTTAGATAAACAAACAAACAAGGGAAGCACTGCAATACAATTTTGCAGTGTCAATTTTAAAAATGTGACATTTTTCCAATGTGCATGATGGATGTGTTAACCACTTCATCATGTATATGTATATCAGATCTTCACATTGTACACTTTTAAATATATACAATTTTATTTGTCAACTATACCTCAAGCTGTAAAAAAACAACAACCAGTTTTTCTCCTCCCTCTCTCCCCAGCCCCCCCAAAAAAGAAGACAGTGAAAACAATTAGAACACTTTTACCATGGTGTAAAGCTGTGATTCTCAAACTTTAAAGTGCACCAGGCTCATGGTGGTGGGGGGTGGGGGGAGGGCTGGTCACCTTGCATCTTCTCAGTCAGTAGTTCTGCTGTGAGGACCACAATGGCATTTCTAACAAGCTCCCAGGGGATAATGCCAGGGACCACACTGGAGCAGCAGAGGTACAGAACATGGTCTATGCAGCAATATGTTTCCTCAAGTGTCTCATTCTGAGAATACATCATCTAAAATTTCACTTTTTTTGACTTCAACTAAGAAAATTCCATGAAGCCAGATCCTGGCTTAAAGCCCAGGATCCCAGACCCATGCCTCCTCTTAAAAATAGGTTTTCAAAATGCTTAGCTTTTTTTTTAAGAAAGAATAGGATATTTGCCTAAAACTCTAGCAAAGATTTTGATACTCACCAATCTGATTATTATATTTACTAGCCTAATCCTTGTTTCAATTTTCACTTTCTGCTCTACCCTGTCATTAAATTGTATCTCAAAACTGCTAAATCTCTACTTGCTTTCCAGGAGACAAATCCTTTTTGTCACTTGCTTATCTTCCACATATCAGAGAAAGATTTGTTTTCCTGGCAAGTTTTTTAGTCTTTTAAAAACATTTTTTTAATTTCAGTTTTACTGAGGTATACTGACATGAAATTGTAACATATTTAAAGTTCACAATGTGGTGAGATTTGGTATCATAGACACTGTGAAAGGATACCCCCATCCAACTGTGTAACTAATTAACACATCTACCACCTTGCACATTCACCTTTCGGGGGTGGGGGTGAGAATACTTAATTTCTACTCTCTTACCAAATTTCAATTACACAATATAACATTACCAACTATAGTCACCATATTACACATGAAATCCTCAGACCTTATTTATCTATAGCTAAACGTTTGTACCCAATTCTCTAAATTCTTTAAGATTCACAAAGGATTTACAGAGTATTTATCACACAGCAGAGTTATGGAATTAGGAAACCAAAGAGAACTTTTGGATTATCTGAAAGTTTGTGGTTACTTCAAATCATCATCCCATAGAGAGGTCAATTATGGGTCCTCTTGGCAAAGCAAAAACATAGGCTATTTAACACTGAAGGTCAACTTCAAACAAATTCAAAATACAAAGATCTTTCACTCAGGCAATAACTTGATTTTCTAAGACTGTACTCCCAGTATTAAAATAGCTCAAGAAGAAAGCATATGCTTCTATTTAGCATTTTTTTTCTTCCTGTTGTAAATTCTACTAACCTATTATTTTCTTATGTTTAAAAACATCTTCATTCTCATTCACTATCCCTGGAGCAATGTCCCTGGCAAATTCTTCACAATTCCCCCGAAATCTTCCAGCACAGACACAGGCTTCCAAGTCAGAACTTGTGCAAACATCACCTGTCAAATGTCTGTAAGGTAATGACATATGCACCCTGAGCTCCATCATCATCCCCTTACCAAGACTCTGTTAAAATTCTTAGCACAGCAAGAGACTTTCAAACAGCTTTCTCCAGCCCCTTTCTTTCACAGGTTAAGCAACTAACTCAAAGCTGCACTGCTATTGAAACTAGTCTCCTGGCCTCTCTTGCGTATTTTCTAATAATCTACAGATAAGCAGAGGCAGCCAATTTTGAGAAATAAAAACCCTCCATTTGTAAACATTTACCAAAGAAGTTACCAATAAAAACATCTATAAAAGGAAAAAATAGAGCGCTGAACTTCTTATCTTAATTGAAAAAGAAAGGGCAGACACCACACTGAATTCTTAGGCCAGTTACTCATACAACTGAATTTAAAACAGCAAATTCTTCTTCATCTATTCTACAGGCCAGGTTTCACTGAAAATCTCTACTGGTAAGTAAAGGAAATAAGTCCTTTTTTATTAAGTACTATTGACCCAATCAGGGCAAAAGAAAAATCAATGAAGGATCACTGATAAGCAAAAGAATTACAGTTTAATTTCTCAGAAAAAGTTAACAGGGTATGAAACTTTTAAAAATAGGAACAAAGACTGAACTTTAGTCAAGATATTCATAGGTTTTATCATATACTTTTACTTTACATTGGAGGCAATTAAATGAGGCATCTCAGATTGAAGAGCTGAAATTTCCCTATAACTCCATGAGGGCAGGGTTTCCGGACCGCTCACTGCTGTGTCCCAGCACCTAGAAAAATGCCAGCACAGAGCAGGTGCTCAACACATAATGGTTCAACAAATAACTGGAAAGAGGAAGGGAGAAAGAGGGAAGACAACTGCAGCACATGGATAATACATGAAACACACTGGGACGGCTGCTCATGGGGATGGGATAGAAACGGGGCTAAATAAATAAATTGGAGCTGGGCTTTGCATGGGTCAATGATGGATAATATGCCACGACTTGAGGTTCAACCAAGGGAAAAAGAAAAATTCTTGGGGGAAATGAGGAAAGGCTGGGATGGCCAAGAATAAGTAAGTTGCCCTAGCTGGCGTAGCTCAGTGGATTGAGCTCGGGCTGCAAACCAAAGTGTCGCAGGTTCGATTCCCAGCCAGGGCACATGCCTGGGCTAGGTCCCCAGCAACCGCACATTGATGTTTCTTTCTCTCTCTCTTTCTCTCTCTCTCTCTCTCTCTCTCTCTCTCTCTCTCTCTCTCCCCCCCTTCCCTCTCTAAAAATAAATAAATAAAATCTTAAAAAAAAAAAAGAATAAGTAAGTTGTAGTCATTAGCAACTAACTCCTCTGTCTTCAGAGGCCTGAAAGACAAGCTGAGGGCTAACTCCTGCCCCCTTAGGTCCTCGATTCTCCACTCCCGACAAATATTTATTAGTAAGTGTAACTGAACAGGAAGTCCAATTCCAAATAATAATTATTAGTTTGGAAAGAAGAAACCTTGGAATCCTATGTATCTGTATCCCATTTTTTTAAGTGTGCATTTTCAAATCCAGCTGAACTAACCTAAGGATGAAAACAAATAACATTGCAGCTGATTATCAAAAACAACACAGTACAGTTTCCTTAGCTAGTTCTTACTAGTCAGCTACATGAATTTGGCCACTTGAGAATTTTTTCTGAACACCCAAATCATGAACGAGTTTTTTCCTACAAATATTGTATTATCACTTTCTTAAACTACCATATTCCCTCTATCACCAGCCCTAATCCCAAAAAAATAGCACCACAGAAGAGACTCTGCTGTTACTCATGAATTCAGTGCATACTTTACTTACTCTAAATGCCTTCAAGGCTAGTTCTATTAACATTAGTAATGCCAACTTTCAAAAGCTAAGGGTTTGAAAATAACCTAACAAATTTGGTCCTAATTTTTAAATACCCGGAGTTCCAACAGCATTGTATACTTTTTAAAATACTTTCACAAGATCATCTCACAGGAAGCTCATTTGAAGCAGACAAAGCAGGTATTAGTCCCACTAAGAAAAATATCAATATAAAAAGGTTAAATAAATAAGTTATTGCCAGAGCAATGGCTAAGCAACAGGTCTCTGAAACATTATATATTTAGTCCAAACTCCATCAGTAGCTCAATGTTTTTCTATTTCAACAACCAGCCTTGCAATCACATACAAAAGGTGACAGTAAAAGAGGGGTTTAGAAAGCGGAGAAAGCCCAAATAAGTGTTCTCAGTGGAACTCCATCTGTTAAACAAATACTGGTTGAATATCTATCACAGACCATGCACTGTTCTACATGCTGTGGCTTCAGCAGTGAACCAGACAAGTTCCTAGCCCACACAGAGCTTACATTCCAGTGAGGGAGACAGACGATGTACAGATATACAATATAGTATTCGGAAGTAACAACTGCTGTCAAAAGAAATGTGGGTTTCACCTATATAAGGAACCTTAAAAAGCCAAACTCATAAAAACAGGAAAACAGTGGTTGCCCTGAATTGGGGGTTGCTGGAATAACAGAGATGTTGTTTAAAGCTACAAATTTCCAACTGAGAATTCTATAACCAGTTAAAGTATCAGTCAAATGGGAATATAAAATAAAGGTGTCTTCTGCAATATCTCAAAACACTTATCTTCCACAAGCTCTTTCTCAGAATAAACTGCACAAAAATAAGAGGATAAATCTGAAAAAGAAACACAGGAGACACAGAACACAGGAGAAAGGTGAAGGAATCCACAAAACCAAGTTCAGAGCAGTATCAGGACTTTCACGTGTGTCCTAGA
This sequence comes from Phyllostomus hastatus, assembly GCF_019186645.2. Taxonomy (NCBI): domain Eukaryota; kingdom Metazoa; phylum Chordata; class Mammalia; order Chiroptera; family Phyllostomidae; genus Phyllostomus; species Phyllostomus hastatus. The sequence goes on along the minus strand of NW_025333643.1, from coordinate 3,622,600 downwards.
CCCAATGGACAACCAGGGGTGTCAAACTCAATTTCACCAGGGGCCACATCAGCCTCATGGTTGCCTTCCAAGGGCCAAATGTAATTTTAGGGCTGTATAAATGTAACTGCTCCTTAACTAGAGGCAAGGAGCTCGGCGCTGCCACTGGGTAGAAGGAACAAGGTGCCTGGCCAGATAAAACAAGGTGGAGGGCCGGATTCGGCCCACAGGCCTTGTGTTTGCCACCTGTAACTACTGGTTCTAGACAGACCAGGGACTGTGAGCAATTCAAAATCCCCAGGGATTTGTGCAATTAAAAATTTAATTTAAACACACCTTTCAGTTAATAATCAAAGTACAAAAGAATGTGAAACTGAAGTATAGTTTGTCAACTGAATCAGAAAAAAGAAAACTTGGAAAAAGAAAAAGGCCAATATCCAATACTCATGTAAGTGAAACTGATATAAATGTAACTATTTTGTGTAACAATAAATTGGTACAAACCTTTTAGAAAGCTATATAAAAAGCACTGAAGAAATTATATTGTTTTACCCAGGAATTTGCTTCCTGGAAATAAGAAATAACTAGAGAGGGAAAACACTATAAGGCAAGAAAATAGTCACTATCTACAATAACCGGTTATAAGCAACCCATCTAATAAAAGGGGGATGTCTAATAAGTAAATTGCATTATATCAATTCCATAAGAGCCCTGTGAAATTAGTTAAAGCATGTGGTAATTTTATATATAACTAATTAATTGCTTTTTTTAAACAAATAAAAATATCAAGTAAAAACCATTCTTCATCCTGGCACTAAGAGAAAAACCACAGCTAAACCCAACAGGACAACACACTTTTTAGCATAATTAGTGTCATATCAATTGCATAGTTTTATTGTTAAATATTTAGGATGTTTTTAATATTTTATGATGCCACAATAAGCATCACTGTGCAAATCTCAGATTATATTCTTGGGAGAACTAATAACTTAGTAAGTATGAACAGTCTGCTAATTTGTATTCCCATCAGTGAGTGTGAATATGACTTGTTAAATTTTTTTAAGGGCAGACTGCAAATTTTAAAAAGTGCTATAATGAATAGGACATATGTGACAAAAAGAGAATATACAGGTAATCATTTTTAAAATTTCATTTAATGTTGTAACTGTATTGTTTTACAATTTAAATTACTAATCCCACGGGCTGTCTTCATGGAAACCATTGTGTTCAGACTCAGTTCTCACAACAGAACCCCTGAAGACCCACACCAAATAAAACGTCTCTGATCCATAACTAAATGCTTAATATTTTTCACTCCGGAGATAGCACAGTACCAATTCTGACCTACATACTAATTATTTTTCAGCAGGAATGTTGCTCCCAGTCACCATGTTCCTTTCCTTTTAAACTTGCTTTTGCTTTACCTGGGACCCTCAACACATCATCTTAATCCAGTAGAAGGGTATAAGAGAGCCCATTATAACATTCTCCCTATTTGTTGACGCTGAAATTTTTTCATAAAACAGATTTTCAATTATATTCATTTTTTTAAAGCCTAGCAAAGGGATGTTGCTAAGAAAAACCATCTTAGCCCTCCCTGGCTGGTGTGGCTCAGTGGACTGAGTGCAGGCCTGCAAACCAAAGGGTCACAGGTCCAATTCCCAGCCAGGGCACATGCCTGGGTTGCAGGCAAGGTCCCCATCAAGGGGCGCATGACAGACAACCACACATTGCTGTTTCTCTCCCTCTCTTTCTCCCTCCCTTCCCCGCTCTCTAAAAATAAATAAATAAAATATTTTTTTAAAAATCCATCTTATGCCCTGGCTGGCGTAGCTCAGTGGATTAAGCGCAGGCACCAAAGTGTCGCAGGTTCAATTCCCAGCCAGGGCACATGCCTGGGTTGCAGGCCATGACCCTCAGCAACCACACATAGATGTTTCTCTCTCTCTCTCTCTCTTTCTCCCTCCCTTCCCTCTCTGAAAATAAATAAATAAATCTTTAAAAAAATCCATCTTATTTTTAAGTATCCCTATTATTACAACCATGTGTTATTTTTCTCAGCAGTATAATAATCAAGTATCTCAAAACACTACCAGATTCATACCTACTAAGAGGAATAACAAGATTCAATTTAAAATTCAAAAATTACTTTGCTTAAAGTACTGCATGCAGACACTCTGGAGGATCACAATGTGTGGGGGAAGATGACAGATTGATACAGGATACCAAGTCGGACGCAAGGCAGACTATACTGAAACACAGGGTCCCGTAATACACCAAGACTGATTCCAGCAGGGCAGTGGTGGGGGTGGAGCGGGAAGACACTACAGGCTTAGTGGATACCATTTCACCACTTTTTTCTCATCTACAGCACTTATGCCAAGTTTCTTAACAAAATTCTAAATGAAACGTGCATGACTGACTCCAAATAGTCAGTGTTTTGTTCGCCTACACTTGAGGTAGCACAATGGAAAGGATATGCACAAGGAAATCAATTCAACAACAGGCAAGTCGGGTTTCCCATCCCATCTCTGCCACCAAACAGTAATGGGATGATAGGCAAAGGCCTGGCCTCTGCCAAATGGAGATGACACTCTCTACCTCTTACTTAGCACAGCATTTGATGTCACAAGCATTCAGTAAGTGTTTGTAGAAGGGATGGGTGGATGTGTGGTATTGCCATGGAGACTAAATGTGGAAAAGTTCACATCATTATAACAGGACTCAGTAAATGGAAGCAGCCCTCCCTGCCCTTTCCCGGGGCTCAGCACCGGCCTTGTTCTCATCTGCTGGGGCTTTGCTCCCCCTCAGAGATAACCCATCTCCATGGAATCAATGTTGTTATTGTTCTTTTTGGGGTTTTTTTTTGGGGGGGGGGTTTTAGTTCGTATTTAATATAACTCCAACTCTTTAAGAGTAAACAATGATATAAGTACAAAACACCCAAGCGTGTTACCTGCCTGTCAGTAGTTCTGAACGGTCACAGTGACCGCACTGTTGGAAGAGAGGTCACTCACATATTAAGGAAACAGGATCTACCCTATTTCAGTGAATTCATGCTCTGGCCATTGAAAGGAAGAGGTGAGGTTTACTTTGTGCGAAGTGTATTCACTTCACCAAAAGCAGCTTTCTTCTCTCTCCTTTACTTGGTATTTTAAAAAACTGTTCATTTTCCTTTTATGTTAAAGGTTCTGTAAGAACTGAAGGGGGTTTTCCTTTCTGAAATAAAATTAACTATATGAGTCATACATTTCTGGCTTGACTTTGCTAGTTAAGCTCCCTCAAAATTAGCAATTTATAGAAAATTAAATGTTAAGAGAATTAGAACACTTGCATACCAAAAAGCACCCTTTCGAGTTCACAATTCAGGGCTCTGTGGCACCAAGTGCCTATGAGCAGTTTCCTATCATATACCGAGACCACAGACCTTTCCTGGAGTATAGACCAGTTGTTGACATAAACTGTAGTCAATGGAGGCTTCTCTTATAGAATATTCTGGATGCCAAGAACCTCTGATGAGGGGGGATTGTTCAGGTCATAAATAAAGAGCTTCTGGCCATTAGGATGACAGCCTACCAAGACATCCCCCTAAGAAGGATCATTAGGATAATCACCCACCGATGTATCGAACTTGAGTACCTTCAGTTGAGTTAAATTCATATTAGGATGTTTTTCCAAAATATGAATTTCATGAGCCTATATGTTAGCAACATAAGTGTACCTTTTATCAGGTGAAATATTGATACCATTTGCCAAATCGAATCCTTCTGCTACCACTTTACCTTCCTCTGGACTATAGTAAACAACATTTGTTCAGTTAAGTTCAAGTAAGAAAGGATCAGAGAAACAGTGGTCACTGGTGGCACAGAAGTGTGCAGATGCAACAGCTATGGTATTATTCACACTTGGAAGAAGCCCATGTTCCATTGTTTCTAGATGCAAAAACAAATTATCTTCTTCACATTCAAAAATTTCCATCGTATTCTTGAATTCTGGTTGGTTTCCACCAAGAGGTAAACTGCTGTCGTCTATGAAAGTGCTGACACCACTTGGATTAAACAAGCCAAATTAAACCCCCAACTGATTCTTAATTTCAATGTCCTCAGGTTTTCTTGTCTTTTACATCCATCACTAGTATTCCTCTGTGCATATCTAGTGCAAAACTGTGGAGTACTGGACATTGTAGACCCACAGTAAAGAAAGCCAGACCATTGGGAAGTATGTCACCATCCTCAGTGCCACCTTCGATGTAGTTTAGAAGGTCTACAGATCCTACCTCACTAGAGGCTTTAAGTCAATTCCTGAGTGCCAGGAGCCTCACACCCAACAGCACCAGAGCTATCCCCAGCAGGCTCAGAACCACCAGCTGCCCCACAGCACAAGAACGGCACCCTTCGCTTGGGCCTGGCAGGGTAGCACTGTGGGCAGTGCCCAAATTCAGCCCAGGACACAGGAGGCTGTGCTCTGCCCCATCTCCAGCCTTGATGAGTAGTAATCTTTAAGGAATAAATTCCAAAATCCTATATCTAGAGTGACAATGTAATCTGGTATCAATAAAGTTCTGTCCTATTCTCCCCAGAATTAGCTTCCCTTCTAAAATTCTTTCTTCTCAACCACTCAACCAAAACTAAGCACCTGGTATGAGTTCTATACTGTGCTAGGTAGGTACTATGAACTAAGAATATAGAATCCCAGCCTCAAGAACTTTCACCTCCTTGGAAATAATAAACTGACATGTGAAGCAATAAATAGAAAATAGTAAGCTATTAATTCCACTTATCAAACCGTTATTTAACCGAAAGTTCAACTTTATGTGATAAAGATAAGAGCCAGAGAACAGGGGTTTTTTTTTTTTCCTTTTTTCTGAGGGGGGGCGGAATCAATGTGTGGTTGCCTCTCGTGCACCCCCAGTTAGAGACCTGGCCCGAAAACAGGCATGTGCCCTGACTGGGAATTGAACCGGTGACCCTTTGGTTTGCAGGCCACCACTCAATCTACTGAGCCACACTAGCCAGGGCACCAGAGAACAGTTAAAGGACAGCCACAATAGATGTAGATAGATGTAGTAACAATAGCCCAGACACATTGTTAGGGCTAATTATTCACCCCTAGGAACTCAACATATGGAAATAACCCTAAAAGAAGAAAGAGATAGAAAAGCTGACTGAATAAAAAATATTCACTGCAGCATTAGGTATAAAAGGGAAAAATCAGAAATAACTTTAAAATTTAACAATAAAGGAACATCCAGCATCTGTTTTGACCAATGCATTGGATGACATATTATACAACCATTAAAGTATTTGGGAACATTTCCTAACATTAAAAGATATGGACATTATGTGACATGGAAAAATATATTTAAAAATGTATCCAGCATCTAACAGTGATGGCATTAAACAAGAAAGTATGCATGGAGAAATGGTAAGTAACAAAGCAAAACAGATACTATGGATAGTGGGATTATGATTTTTTTCCTTCGTACTTTCCTGAACTTATCAGACTATCCTCAATGAGCAGGTATTATTTATATTTTTAAAACTTAATAAAGGTTTAAAACATTTTAAGAATACACCATATATTTTTAATTTTTAAAAAATCTTCACCAAGGATATGTCTGTTGATTGTGTTTTTAGAGAGGGAGAAACATCAATGTGAGACAGAAACATCGATCGGTTGCCTCCTGCAGTGCCCCGGCCGCGGATCAGACCTGGAACCGTGTTGGTGTTCGGGACAAGGCTCCAACCAACTGCACAACCCAGCCAGGGCCAAGTCTCATATGATCAGAGCAGAATTCTTCATGTGGAGCCCAATGGCTCTTCCTTTCTTCATTTATTCATGAGCCTGACTCTTCTCTAGACACTAAGATTACAGCAGTAAATAGGGTATGTTCCATAATATCATGTGACAGAGGAGGGATGGCCATTCAGGCTGTCGGGCAGGCACAGTGCCTACAGCCCTCAATACTTTGAGGGTCACATGAAAGTGGTTTAATTGTTTTCAAAATCAGAAGGAAAACATGAACTGTTCGACTGAAGAGAATGTTTTAATATATAATATTAGTATATCTTTATATCAGTAGTCATAAAATATAATTTTTAATACTTTTTTATGAAAGGAGGTGTGTACAGAGGCAAAAGTACTACAGGTTCATGAAAGCCATACTGTGGTCCCATCACTCAAGCTGAGGACCAAAAATAAAGTTAAAGCCAGCAATTCATATTTGGGAGAGTATTTCAGGTAGAGAGAGAAACTGGTGCAAAGGTCCCAAAAGGAGATAAAAACTAATAGCAGGTATGGGAAATGTAGTAATATCACAAAGGACTGGTTTGAACCACATTTAAGAAGAATAACTACAACTTTCTATAAAAAAGATATAGGGAATACGACGAGTGTTGCACCAATCTTAATATATAGCGGAGACAACATATTCTAATTATTTCCCCCTTTTTTATTTTTTTTATCCTCACCTGAGGACATGCCTATTAATTTTAGAGGGAAGGGAAGGGAGAGACAGAGAGAAGGAGACAAACATCGATGTGAGAGAGAAACATTGACCAATTGTCTCTCATACACACCCGACCGGCACCAAGCCTGCAACCTAGGTATGTGCCTTGACCAGTAGTCAAAACTGCTATCTTTCAGTGTATAGGACAATGTTCAACCAACTGAACCACACCAGCCAGGGCATTTCCCCTTTTCTTTGATCTAAGCATAAGCATTCCCAAATATACAACTTTTCAAATATCTAAAAAAAAATTTTTTAAGGACAACTTGAAACACAACTAAGAATTTAAATGGGTTTAGAAATTTAACCAAGGAGGGGAAAGATCTCTACACTGAAAACTATAAGACAGTGACAAAAGAAATTAAAGATATAAATAACAGACAAAAATAAAAGAAAAGATCTCTTATGTTTATGGATTGGAAGAATTAATGTCATTAAAATGTCCATACTATCCAAAGCAATCTACGGATTCATTGCAATCATTCTCAAAATTGTGATGGCAGTTTTCACTGATATAAAAAAAAAATCTCAAAATTCATATGGAATCACAAAAGATCCTAAATAGTCAAACCAATTTTGAGAAAGAAGAACAAAGCTGGAGTCATCATACGCCTTGATTTCAAATTATATTACAAAGCCATACTAATCAAAACAGTATGGTATTGGTATAAAAAGACATAAAAAGATACAATGAAACAGAATCAAGAGCCCAGAAACAAACACACACATACACTGTCAACTAATGTATGACAAGTGTACCAAATGCACAGAATGGGGAAAGGCTAGTTTCTTTAATAAATGGTGCTGGGAAAACATGCAAAATAATGAAATTTAATCCTTGTTTTATACCATAGGCAAAAATCAACTCAAAATCAATTAAAGACTTAAACATAAAATCTAAAATGGTGAAACTTCTAAAAGAGAACATATGGGGTAAGCTCTTTGATTTTGGTCTTGGCAATGACATTTTGGATATGACACCAAAAGTATAGGAAACAAAAGCAAAAATAAACAAGCAGGACTACATCAAATTTTTGCACAGCAAAGAAAAACAAAATAAAAAGTTTACCCATGAAATACAAAAAAACCACAAACCATGTATTTGATAAAGGCTTAATATCCAAAATATGTAAGGAATTCACATAACTCAATAGAAAAATAAATAACCTGATCAAAAAAACAGGCAAAGAACCTTCATAAACTTTTTTCTAAAGACGACACACTAATGTCCAACATTAGTATATGAAAAGGTGCTCACATCACTAATCCTTAGGGAATGCAAATCCAAAAATCAATGCTCACATCTGTTAGAATAGTTATTGTCAAAAAAGACAAGACAATAAGTATTCGCAAGGATGTGTTGGAAAGAGAACCCTTGTGCACTGTTGGTAGGAATGTAAATTGGTGCAGCCACTGTGGAAAACAGTATGGAGCTTCCTCAAAAAATTACAAATAGAGCTGCCATATATGATCCAGCAGTTCCACTTCTGGGTATATATACACAGGAAATGAAAACAGCATCTCAAAGAGGTATTTGCAATTCCATGTTCACTGAAGCATTATTCACAATAACCAAGATATGGAAATAATCTGTGTCTGTCAACAGATGAGTAAGTAAAAAATGGAGTGTATATGTGTACAATGAAATATTATTGTATACATAAAAGAAAGAAATCCTGCCATTTGAGACAACATGGATGAATCTAGAGGGCATTTTGCCAAGTGAAATAACCTAGACAAAGACAAATACAGTACAATCTCACATATATATGTAAAATCAAAAAAGGCAAACTCATAAAAACGGAGAGTAGAAAGGTGACTGCCAGTGACTGGGGAGAGAAACAGAGAGATGCTGGTCCAGGGGCACAAACTTTCAGTTAACAGATGAGTAGGTTCTGGGGATCTGATGTAAAGCAGGGTGACTGACTAACTACAGTTATTAACAATGTACTGGATATGTGAAAGTTGCTGAGAGTAATTCATAATTGTTCTCTCAGGAAAAAACAACAAACAAAAATGTATGAGGTAGGTAATGGGTGTTAATTAATTTTTAGATTGTGGTTATTATTTAATAATGTACATTTTTATCAAGCCATCACAGTGTACACCTTACATATATACAATTATCTGTCAATTATACCTCAATAAAGCTGGTTAAAAAACACATCATAGAATAAGTAGGTAAGAAAAGGAGGCATTACAATAGGACCAGAGAAAATTTAGGGGAAATAAAACTTCCTTCAAATATCCCAAGAATGGAAACTGGAACACTTCCAAGGACTGGAAGAGACGTTCTAAGTTACTGGGAACAGAGGTGTGTCCAAGGAGAAAAAGTTGCACGGACACATATTTCGACATAATAATAAAACTGTTCTAACTCCTCAAAGTGTTTAATGATTGACAGTGTAATGAAATAGGGACACCTGAGTATTAGCAAGAAGATTGAACTAGGGGAAAATCAAGGTCCTATCCATCCCAGTAATCCTAAATTGCACAGAAGTGCTCTAATGAAAGTAGAGGTCTTCTGCAAGTTAGGTTCCCTAGAAAGACTGAGATGTAGATAGCATGGAGAGAAGTGTGTAGGGGAGTGCTCTCTGGATCACCCCTGCAGGAGCAGGGAAGGAGGCGGGAGCACACAGAGAAGTTAGACTATGATGACATCATAACAGGGCCTCAGCCTACCCCTCCACAGTCAGGGCAAGAGGGTTGGCTGGACCTTCTTACCACCTCATCCACCAGTCCCTAAATGCAGACCGCATCTAGGAAGGGGTGTAAACCTGGAAAACCAGACTCCCTTCAGCTGAGAGCTAACAGCTGAGAACCACAAGCTGGCACATGACCAGCAGCAGGTGGGATCTAGGAGGCGCAGCATCCACTATAAAACCTTACATAAAATTTTTGTGTATCGATTATTTCAGTAAGATAACACACATCAAATTCCAAAACCAGCCTTTGGCACTTCACAACATTCTGCTGTAAAATATTCAGTAGCTCACTGGCCTCACTAGAAAATAGCACAGCACATAAATATGATTTATAAACAAAATTTACATTTTTGTTTATATTTTGTTTGTAAATTTACATTTACATTTACAAACAAAATTTTTTAAAAACTACTTTCATTCTTACTACAGAAAGATCCTGTTCCACTCTCCACAGCCAAAGTTTAGATTCTAAACTTATGAATTTTCACCCCACAGCATTGTGGTTGTGTAAATTTTGAAGGTCAATAGCCAAGATTAACCATTAATATTCAAATTAGGTGGAAAACTAAATATTTTTTTAAATCCTTCCCTCCCCCCCACAATGTAAACAATTAATGCACTCACCCATAGAAAACATGTTAAGTGTACATGCATTCAACCTCAACTGATTATCTTCTAATTGATAAGCTTTAACTGTGCTTATTCCCTCATGCTATTAATATTAGGGCAACTTATTTATAAAATTATTTGTACCACACATATGACATGTAAATATTAAATCATGAGACTGCTATAAGTCTAAACTGAAATTCAAGTTCAATATAATGAAATATAATCAAATTCATACATGAAAATAAAATTTAACATACTCTCTAAATATGCACATACTTGAGCAATTATCAATTCCTTTATATTTTAATTACATACTCTTGAAAAACAGGTCATCAACATCTAGTCCTCTACAATCAGAACAGCTGGATTTTCAACAAATATCAAGAGTAAATTACTGTGTTTGGGTAAAATACCGCTAATGGAATATACTCAGTTATGATAAATATTATTAAGTCTTTCCTTTTGCTTATAAAATTTATATTTACACTACAGAAAAAAAATTAGGTGTTATGGATATAGGCAAGCAGAGCCTGACCTCAAACTGAATTATCTACCTCTCTGGTGACCAAAATGATCCATTTTTGGGGAAAAAAATAGCTTACAATTTACTACAGAAAGACTAAGAAAATATGCTATACTCATATGAAGGCAAAGTAGCTCCTTGTAATTTTTCTCTGAAATTCCTCTAAAGCTCTGACAGAAGAGAAAAAATGTGGACCTAACCTGCCAGTCAAACAAAATCACCCCTGGCTAGCGCAGCTCAGTGGATTGAGCACGGGCTGTGAACCAAAGTATCACAGGTTCGATTCCCAGTCAGGGCACACGCCTGGCTGCAGGCCAGGTCCGCAGTGGGGGCTATGTGAGAGGCAACCACACATTGATTCTCTCTCTCCTTCCCTTCCCCTCTCTAAAAATAAATAAATACAATCTTAAAAAAAAATTCACTAAGTTCAGGAACATTCAGAGAAGCCATATTAAGATCAATGGAACAATAAAATAAATGGGTGTGTTGTTTTGAGACAGTAAAGTTTGTGGTAACTGTTACAGCAGCAATTGAAAACTAATACAATTGCCTATATTGAAGTCTATCTCTTGCTAGATATTAAGAGTTATGCCTTATACATTTTAATGTGTTCTGTTCAAAGCTTAAGCAAGGCTCTCTGTACAAATGTGACTCTCAATAATACCTGTTGAATGAATGAAATCTTGTAAATCCCCTCACTGCCTTCACTAGAGGAAGAATTATATTAGAACTAGTCTAGATCAAATTTCTTCAGTGGGGCTCTTTGTCACAAACCCAGGAGCTACAGAGGAGCTACCCTCACATTTTTATTGTATTGTTCACTGATCTTAATTTGGCTTCTCTAAATGTCCCTGAAATACAAAAATCTCTATAAGGTTGTTTCTTAAAGAAAGACTGATTTTCTAATAACAACAAATAAATCGAAGTATTCCTAATTACACTAAATTGTTCAATGCCTACTAACTTAACATTGAAGACTCAGGTACTATTTTTGGTTCCCAGTGTTCGCTAGGCCTCTCGGAACTCACCATTATCCCCTGTGAATAAGATAGGGTCTACTGCACTGGTGGCAAACACAAGGCCTATGGGCCAAATCCAGCCCTCCACTTTTTTCAATCCACCCAGCACCTTGTTTCTACCCAGCAGCAGCGCCAAGCTCCTTGCCCCTAGTTAAAGAGTAGTTACATTTATACAGTCCTAAAATTACATTCCGCCCTCTGAAGGCAACCTCGAGGCTGATGTGGCCCCTGGTGAAAATGAGTTTGACACCCTTGGTCTACTGTATAAGGATAAAAGCAGAGACCAATTTTTTCTTTGCTTACTGTTATTATTATTTTGGCTGTTCATTTAACTCATACATTTCTTATCTTTCCAATAAATGAATCTTCTTCTCAACACTTTTTTGCCCTCATCCCACAGGAACCTCCACCGGTGATGACATTTAAGATCCTGTAGTCAATCTGTATTACCTCCTGATTTCCCAGTGTACGCACAAACTCTGTTGCCTTTCTTCCAGATTGCTCAATTTATCTTTAATCACATCCAGTCGATTCTCAAACCAACCTATTTAATATTTTAAGTTCAATGATCATATTTTAAACTTCCATGCAGTTTGTTGTTTAAGTGATCTTTTTTCATAGCAGGCTACTTTTATTCAATATATTCACTATCTCGAATTTCTCAGAAGAAACCAGCTAACATGTTTTTTAGCTTTTATATTCCCCAATGTCTGCTTACTACTTTGGGTCTTTTCTTTCATCCTGTTTTCCTCAATGGTCTGATGACCCTTCAATATTCATTCATACTTAAGAATAAAAGACTGGGCCCTGGTTGGTGTGGCTCAGTGGATTGAGCACAGGCCTGTGAAGAAAATGGTTGCCAGTTTGATTCCCAGTCAGGGCACATGCCTGAGTTGCAGGCCAGGTCCCCAGTGGGGGACCCATGAGAGGAAACCATACACTGATGCTTCTCTCCCTCTCTTTCTCCCCGCTTCCCTTCTCTCTAAAAATAAAATCTTAAAAAAAAAAGAATAAAAGACTGGGTCAATCAATAAGGGCAACTAAAGCATGCTCCCTCTCTAGTACTGGGACTCTCCTTGGGGAGGGTCAAATACAGGTTGTACGGAAGAGTATCGAAGGTATGCAGTGATGGGGTTTGCTGAGTTTCGGGTATGTAAGTGGGGAGCAAGCAGAAAGGCAGGTTGAAAGAAAAACACACAAACCTGCCAAAATAAAGTCTTTCCTCTAGTGGCAAAGGACTTCAGTAGATACTGCCCACTGCTTTCTCCAGCACCTTTTTTGTTGGGGGTGTCCGTGGTGACCTTGAACTCTACTCTGCTGCTCTCTCAGATCCCTAAACATTCATGAGGAATGCTTTCAAGACAGATGTTCACTTTTTTTGACAGCACAGATCTTAGTTCTTAGCCAGGGGCTCATTGTTGTAAGTGGAATACTTCAATTTCCTGACTTTTGCTCCAGGGCTCCTTCCTGTTGGTAGTTGTTAGTCACTGTAAACTCTGATTTTACTTCTGTTTTCTTTTGCACCTGTGTTTTGGGTTATGCTTTTTTCTTTTTGTTTTTGTTTTGTCAGTCTAATCCCATCGGTTTTTAATTTTCTAGAAATTCTTCCTAACTTTTGGTCTACTGAAGATAGGTATCTTTTCTAGTTTTCCAGGAGTATTACAAATTCTTTTAATAATGGCTATATTTTGTTATTTTGAAGGATTTTTTGGTAAGAGGGCAGCTAGAAGCACTTGTTCAGACTTGCCATTTTACTCCAAAAATAGTTTGTCCTCCTGAATTCTAAATGATATGTTCCTTTGTAATTTAAACTGTTTTACTCAAAGTACCATCAACAAGCACTTTGCTAAGAAAATGAAAATTCATTCTTCTCACTCCTTGTTTATTGGTGAACAAAAAATAAGCAAGGGGTAAGAAGACTGGAGTTTCATCCCTTGTCTAATTCATTAAAAAAAATGACTAAAGCCTAGTTAAACAAGGCTAAGTCCCATGAAAAAAGTGACATGTAATCAATATTTGTCAGAGGGAGAAAAAACACATAATACATAAAGTCTGATATAAACGTTAATTTCTCCAGATTTCAAATAGGAAGATATATTCTTTTCATTTACAAGGAATCAAGACTGTGATCCAATAAAAAGGCAGTTACAATAAATCTAAAGCCACAAAGGATGTAACAAGTTTGATTTTTCAAACTAGATTCAATATCCACATCAAATGCCAAGGCAACAAGTATCTCATGAGTGTATAATATAAATCTTTAAGAAAGCAAAGAAGAAAAGGAAAGATGTGGCCTTTGTGTTTTAACAAAAAAAAACCTGAATGGGAAAAAATACACATATCCAAAATAATTTCCACATTCAGATAACAACAGGTACTAGGAGATGCACCTTTTTCAATTCTTAAAGACTTGCTGTAGAAATTCATAGCTACAATGGGGGAGAGGAGAGAAGCCAATATAGGTTGCATTAAAAAAAAAAACAAACCTACAGTTATTTTAGGTTGTTTTAATAGAAGTATTGAGACTATACCAGAAAGCATGTAGTAGATAATACTTATAGCTCCAATCTTGGCAAAGGAACTACTATTTGGCTCACATGAAAATTCAGAATACTTGATAAATCCAGCCCAATATTCCCATTTAAAAGCAGTCAGCTGGAACCAGTGACATGATACAGGTATGCCTCAGAGATATTGCAGGTACAATAAAATGACTAATTTTTTGCTAGTGAAGGAGCTTGCCTTCAATTTGTAAAAGACGCAACACCTGTGAAACACAACCAAGCAAAGTGTAAGAAAGGAAGATATGCCTGCAAAAATGGTAGCAACGGGCTCTATCAGGAGGAAAAACCAAAAAAGCCCTGATCTGATCTGTAGCTTCTGCCATGTTACAAATACCCCACAATGAAGGACTTTAAACCCCAGTGTGAAGTTCCGAGTTGGGAAGAGACGCACAGAGTCAGCTCCCATGAGCCAGCTCTGACAACACTGGCCAGAGCCAAGTGTGGCTGCCCCTTGGTAAAGGAGTAGAGGCCTTCCGTTCTCCAGGGTTCCCACTGCTCCCCACAGTTTTACACTGGGCCACTTCATGCACTTGTCACCAGTCTGCCCTACCCCCTTCAGACCCAAGAACTCTGGGACAAAAATCACAGTTGGTGGTAGTCCTAGGTACACCACACTAAATTTGACCACAGGCAACAATCAATGGTAGGTCTGAACGTACCATCTTACAGGACAGACACTAAGGAGCCAGGTGGGTGGAGAAGACAGCGACTTTCACATGAGTTTAGAAGACACATCCAACAAAGAATGGTTGCTTGTACTGGACAAGATGCTGACTAGGGCAGTGATTCTTTAGATGCAGAGAGGGGAAGAGAGAATGGAGAGAACATGCTGAGAGGCAAAGCAGACATCCACAAAGATATGTATCATCAAATGAAAAAAAGCAAATACTTCATCCAAAGTTTCTTGACTGGTATTTTAAACTAAATTGTAAAGGACATCAAAATAGCTCATAGCACTTTTATGTGTATTAAAGGAAAGCATGGATTTCTAAAGGTAGAGTAGTATGAGTTTAAAGGAAACATAATAAACCATCCTCAAGTATTAAAGAGCTATTTGGTGGAAGAATCTATTTTCAGCATCCATTATGCTAATCAACAAGCCATTATCTTCACCAGTGAAGATCCATTTCTAACATTTATTATGTTAATTTGACCTGATATAAAAATAGCACAGGCATTTGTAATAGCCTTCTTATTAAATGCCAGGTTTCTACCCTGGGAGGCACACTTTAATTAAAGCAGCTGACCATACCTACAGTGTCTTAACGATGCACATAATACTATTCCACCTTATGTTTTATGAAACTTTTTTAAAGGAAAATAGACTGAGACATATTTTCAACATCATTGTTTGTGGAAAATAACTGAAGACACGAAACATACTATTAGTAACTCCAACCTTTAGAAAGGGCAGTAAATCCTCAGTCCTTATTTAAAAATCAAAAGGAGGCTTGAGAACATGGAGTCAGAGAAAGTAACTCCCCAAGACTTTCCGATTTCTTACCCTGGAGGGCTCTGCATTACCCAGTAACAGCTGACTGACTTATTCATGGCTATTCTGATGATCGCAGCATATGACTGCACACAACAGGGGATAGGGGTGACACACACGTGGGCATGCGGTTGGGGGGTGGCACCTCAAGCTTTTTTTTTATAAACATTTTAACCTTGAGTTAGGTATTCAACTTCTTCAAGCTTAATTTTTTTCTGATACCCACCCCCACTCAGCCCACTGCAAATATTCTTGTTACAGCCACCAAATAAAACGTTTTCCAAACTGCAAAGAATTATCAAGTGGAATGCAATACTTTTTTGAATATGTACATTATTAGGAATAGTGGTAATCACACTTTGTCATTTTTGCTAGTGCCAAATATATAATTTCTCAGAGATGAGCCTTTCACTCCAGTGGTTTACTTCATTACCAACAGATATTTCAATATTAAATGCTGATCATATGCACCAAATGGTAAATGCTTGAAATGCAAAGCAACATGGAACAGGATCCTTGCCTTGAACACATCTCTAGTCTAACATAGACTCACAGAGTCTTAGGCCAAGTCCAATCACCCACCCAATTCTCCTCTGTGGTCATCTTGTCGATACTTGAACACTTTGGCAATGAAGAATGCGAGCAGAGATCCTCTTCTTAACTAAGGTACTTACTGTAAACAAAAGCTCAATATAAAGAGAAGGTCTGTGGTAGTGAGTGAGTGAGTGAGTGTGTGTGTGTGAGAGAGAGCCACCTACATGAGAGGCAGAGTCATGGCAGTTCTAAGTGCATGCTTCTGCCCGCCCTGAATGTTTGACTGATGATAGACAGCTAGCTACTTAATGCTTTGAAAATGCTATTTCACTGCCTGGGAAATCATTTCCAAGTTAAAACCCCTTTGCTGACTTATTAGTGGAGGTAGTATATATAGTTTTATTTTCTCTTGTTTGCATTTAAAATCAGCAGTCAAGCCTTCAATGCCCTCTGTCTGAGAAGGTAGAGAAATGAAGAGCATAGACTTTGAGAGTCAGGATATCCTTAAGTAAATTATTTAGCTGTGTAAACCTTAGTTTCCTTATCTATAAAAGGGAACTAATAATAGTATCTACTGAATAGGGCCATTGTGAAAACTAAACGATAATACGTAATCCTTAAACTGAGGCCCACAGACAAATAGTCAGTGATCTGTGAGGAATTTTTACTGGTATTATTTCAATGAGAATCTTTTTAAAAAATCTGACATAATCATATTCTGAATCATACACCTAGTGTTTAACCAAGCATTGGCACACAATTTCAGGGAATGTATTTGCATTTTTCTCTCATGAGAAAAGGACAGAAACAAACCCAATATGAAATTGAGGCATTTGTACTTTTATGTCACCATAATCTGTACAATAAAATATTTTATAAGAGTTCACAAGATAAAAGTGGTGCGGAAGCCCTGGCCAAGTGGTTCATGGTTGGGGCATCATCCCATACACCAAAAGGTTACAGGTTTGATGACCGGTTGGGGTGCGTAAGGGTTTCTCTCTCACATTGATGTTTCTCTCTCACATTGATGTTTCTCTCTCTGCCCCTTCCTCTTTCTCGAAAATCAATAAACTTATGCTTGGGTGAGGATTTTTAAAAAATAATACAGGTCATAAATTGTGTGGAAGGACGGACACAGGGCAGTACAGGCACAAAGACATTAAAGAATCATGCCCTGGTTGGTGCGGATAGTGGACTGGGCATCTGCCTGTGAACCAAAGGGTTGCTGGTTCAATTCCCAGTCAGGGCACATGCCTCGGTTGCAGGCCAGTCCCCAGTGGAGGGAGTGTGAGAGGCAACCACACATTGATATTTCTCTCCCTCTCTTCCCCTCTCTAAAAAATAAAATAAATAAAATCTTAAAAAAAGAATCAAACGTGGCCCAGTGGCAGTGAGTGCTTATATATCAGTGAAGAAAGAGGGTATAGTTGTAGCAGATCATCATCTATTGTATCGTGGCTTTTATGGGCTACAGTACATTACAAATTCATATACTGGTTGTGAAGCTGTAAAAGAACGATAAGCATAAAGATGTTATGCCCAGTTTTATCCTTCTATATAATTAACATTTTAATGAAGATAACCATATTGTGGTTATGAAAGAATATTCTCATTCTTAAGAAATACACATTTAAGTACTTAAGAGTAAAGAGGCATATATCCTATTTACTCTCAAATGTTTCAGGAAAAACAACACACATCCCTCTGTGTGTGTGTGTGTGTGTGCGTGTATACACAGTAAATCCTCACTTAACTTCAATAGGTTCTGCCATTTTAAGTGAAACAATGTATAACAAAACCAATTTTACACAGGCTAACTGATATAAACAAGAGTTAAGTTCCTAGGCATCTCATAAACATTATAATATAATGTTAGACAAAACAAAATTATTCAAGGACCTGCTGTGTGTGTGTGTGTGTGTGTGTGTGTGTGTGTGTGTAGAGAGAGAAAATGACAAAGGAAACAAGACATAATATAAACAACCGGTGAATCTTGTTAAAGGATACATTACAGCCAAAGAATTAGTATACCTCATAACTAGAAGGATCTAGTCCCTTCTTCTTAAAGATACAAATCCAGAATGCCACTAGGAATCCTATTAAACCAGTGGCTCTCATCTGGGGGAAGAGACCAGCATTGGAATCACCTGGGAAGGCATTTGCAGAATGCTTACAAATATCTTCCTCCTCTCTTTGAGAATCAATATTACTGAGAGCAGCTGGTACCCCTTTCAGCCATTTAGGGTATAAAGGATGAAAATCACAAATGCAGTGTCCGAAGCCATTAAATTAGTCTACGAAGATTCAGATCAGTGCCCTCTCAATCACGCTCTACTAGGCAGTCTCAGTGGAGCCATGGCGGCAGCTAGGAGCACTCTTCAGGGAACAAGAGAGAGCTAAATAGGTTCAACCAAAGGGGACTGACCATTTTCTGGAGTACTGACTCTAGAAACCAGGAGCAATATAGGCTTTGAATGGAGGGGAACTGCCTCTAATGGAGTAGTTATGTATGCTTACAATTGCTGTGCCAAGTCCACTAGTGCTCTTGAAAGAGAACAATATAATGATGTCATTCCTGTCCAGTCACCGATAATTCTAGCATGTCTAATACCCTGGGCTCAATGGCCTGTGTTAGTCAAATCTTTCCAGTACATAAAGGGAGGAGCCAGAAATTAGTTTATCCAACAAAGGAGATATAAACAAATCCTGTTTTTCAACTGCAGGTTTGAAATCATCAGTGGATCCTAAAATCAATTTAATGAGTCATGACCCAACTTTTATTTAAGTAAAGTAAATGTAAGAATAAAACAGGTAGATCAAACTACACTGTGCAAAGTCAGCATAAGTATCGTTTCCTGAAGCTTGTGTATCAGTTATGTCACTATATGAAAAATACAAGGGTCACAATGTCAATGTGTTTTTACTGTGCCCTAGTCAAAAATGTTTGAAAGCCACTGTATCAGATACCAAGAGGAAAGGCAAGAGAATCAAGGGGGAAAGAGAGAAAAAAGGGGGGGGGGGGAGCCAGATGCAGCTCAAACAAAAGCACTGGCTAAATTGCCATAACCTGGGCACACAGCAACTACCGGTTTCCTAGACAGACGCAGAGGCCGACCACGTCGGTAAACATCACAATAAAATGAAGGATCGTGTTAAAGATGCAAGGTACTGTTTTAAACATCAGTGTGAGTGTCCTGTCCTCAGGTTTGGTCCAATTTTGACTACTAAAAAACAGAGATGGGAACAAGGCTGGGGTCTTCCCAGCACCAGTGTTAGTGATCACTGAAAGGAGAGATTCCTCAAGCCCAAGGAAAACTGGCAACCTCATGTTGTATTTTCATTAAGCACCTTCCAGGATTACCGTGGATGCTGATTAAATCAATGTCTCATGAGCAGTGGAATGATTATTTTAAGTAAATTTATTCCTTCTAGGCCATCCAGATAAGTGACTATTGTGTTACTACAAAACCACCATTTCACTATTGACTTTAGCTCTACAGTGTACTATTGAGATATGTCTTTTATTCTCCACTAGTAGATATAATGAAGCCTTAAGGCTATCAGGTATTATATACTCAGTCCTATTAGGTACTGTTCTCTTCAAAATGCTAAAACAATAACATCTTCAAAAATGCCGAAGTTTTCAGTTCTCCATGAGCAAAAGAAAAGAGAATCATTTAGGTCACCTACATGAGTTGGGAAACTGATCTCAACTACTAGAACATTTTTTTGTTTGGAATCAGACACCCAAATCAGATTACATATACTAGACTTTTTTAAAGTGTTGAGAAGGTTAAGTGTGAGAGCAATTTATAACAAAAGCTAAAAGAGACTTAATTTATGGCAAAGAAAGCTGAATCAAGCTGAACAAGCCCAAATAGGTCTTAAGAAATGTACTTGAAAGACTGAACTTAATGCTCAACCTTGCCTATGAACTACATGAGTTTCACATACTTACATTACTAGGTAAAAGAAAATACAATGAATGCCTGGTTTTTGAGCTCTGCACTCTTATGAGTGGTATACACAACCCCACAGTAAAAGTTTAAAAAGTTTTTCAAAAATGTTGCCTACATGTTAATAATAATGAGTATAGACATCTTTATACTGTTTTTTCTCTTTAGAAGTAAAACATGGTCCCAAGAAGCTGAAACCAGTACCAAGGGGTTTCAGGATTATGACAACCCACTCCTAAACCAACCAGAATCACCGGAGTCCAAAGAAGAATATTCCAGAACAAAGTCTACCTTGTGGTCACTCTAACCTATTATATGTACATAGTTGTCCCTCTGTGCGCACAGGGGATTGATTCCAGGACCCCTGTGGATAACAAAATTTGAGGATCCTCAAGTCCCTTATGTAAAATGGAACAGTATTTGCATATAACCTCCACACGACCTCTATCTGTAGATTACTTAATGCTGTGTAAATAGCTGATATTGCTGCATCATTTAGAAAATGAGAAGGAAAAAAAATCCTGTATGCCCTGGCTGGTGTAGCTCAGTGGATTGAGTGTGGGCTGCGAACCAAAGTGTTGCAGGTTCAATTCCCAGTCAGGGCACATGCCTGGGTTGCAGGCCACAGCCCCCAGCAACCGCACATTGATGTTTCTCGCTTTCTCTCTTTCTCCCTCCCTTCCCTCTCTAAAAATAAATAAATAAAATCTTAAAAAAAAAAAAGAAAAAAATCCTGTACATGTTCAATAGAGACCAACCATCACAGGCCTAACTACAGTGTAATATTTTTTCCAAATATTTTCCATCCGTGGTTGCTTGTATCTGCAGATGGGGAACAGGAAGATAGAGAGAGCCAACCGTATATCCTTACTCGGCAAAACACTAATGGCTGTGTTCAACACAGGAGGAAAGTAAGAATTCCTCCCTCCCTTGGAAGTATCATTGTTTTTATGAGAACCATTCTCCCAGACTGGGCGCCAAGGAGGCCCTGCATCTACGCCACCAAGTACACCCAGACTCCCCTTCTATGCATTTTATAGCAAGAAGCGTCTATACACTCTAAGTTTATAAGCTCCATGAAGACAGGGACTGCCCCTGTCCATCTACACATGCCCCTGACACATAAGCACTCAACTGTTGCTCCGTGAAGTGGAAACTACACAGGCCTCCAACCTGAACAGAGTAATCCTGAAGCTGGGCTCCAGGAGAGAACCTGAGAAGGTAACAAAAAAGACAAAAAATTTACTCTCTACACTCAGGACACAAAGGGCGGCCCTGAGGTCATTTGTTCTAATTTTCATTTGTATAAACGGTACTGTCTTTTAATAATCCTAACTAAACATGGACATTATAAAACAGAAATTCAAAATAGTCTTATATAAAAACTTCTAAATTAACTATATTAATGTTTAACAAAGTTTGAAACTAACTATTCAAGTCATTGCAACTTACTGCAACCTTAGGGGCACAAAGAAGTTTTCCGATGTTAAATAAAAGCCTACAACCTGAGCTGCTTCTCCCTAGCTCATTGTGCTTGGGAATGACATTTAACAACCCTGAGCTTCAGTTTCCTTAGGAAGGAATAATCAGACCTCATCCTTTGGGGAATTATATCCTTCCAACAATCAAAAGCTAAAAAAATATAAACTACATAAGAGGTTAGAAAAACAACCTTAATATTATCTCATCCAATCACTAAAGGTAATCTTGAGTGATGGGAGGGGAGGGTGGGAAGATGAAGACACACTGATAGATAACACAGCAAGACACGAGTAACTCCTGTCTGAGAGCTGACACGGTACCAAGAGAAAAGAAGGCAAGGCAGTCCCCACTCCTTAGGAGCTGAAAGCTAAGGTAGGCACTATCTACACAATGACCCATTAAATCCTCCCAAACACTTTGCCAGTAGGTATTATTTCATGTTACCAATGAGGAAACTAAGGCTTAGGAGAAAAAAAACATCTTAACAGCCAGTAAAAAGGCAGACCTTACATTTTTTAAGGACATGTATTTCCAGCTGTCAATTCATTAACAACTAAACTGGAAAGGAGCCCATCTTTCAGAACTTATAATGTACATAAATGCTCAACCTTATATATATTTTTGTTATTAGTATTTTAATGCTTAGGAAAAAAATATTCAGCCTTGTTCCCACATAAAACAGTTATTCTCGCCCTGGCTGGCGTAGCTCAGTGGATTGAGTGCAGACTGCAAACCAAAGTGTCACAGGTTCGATTCCCAGTCAGGGCACATGCCTGGGTTGCAGGCTACGGCCCCAAGCAGGGGGTGCGCAAGAGGCAACCACACATTGATGTTTCTCTTCCTCTCTTTCTCTATCTCCCTCTGTAAAAATAAATATATAAAATCTTTAAAAAAAAAGTTATTCTTGCAAATATTGTTCAGTAAGCAATTTTAACTTTGAACAGAACATTTAAAAATAAAAATAGCTCTGGCTGCTGTGGCTCAGTGGATTGAGTGCCAGCCTGTAAACCAAAGGGTCACCAGTTCGATTCCCAGTCAGGACAGATGCCTGGGTTACGCCCCCAGTTGGGGGTGAGCGAGAGGCAAGCAATCAATGTATCTCTTGCACATCATGTTTCTCTCCCTCTCTTTCTCTCTCACTTCCCCTCTCTAACAATAAATAAAATCTTTTAAAAATAAAAATACCTTAGGATGAACAGGAAAATCACTTTAACACATTATAGAACACTCTTCCAATGTCAATGTTCATTCTCCTTTTGCCTCTCCCCCACTACATTAATGAATGTTTTTCCCCAAATATGTGCCCTCTCTCAGCTATGTGAAAGGAATTTTCACAACTGCTTTTCATTATGGTATGTACAGCACACTTCCAATGACAGGACAATCTTGGAGGATTTTTCTCCATCTCTAGTTCTCTGATGGTCAATTAGTCTATCAACCAACACATATTTATCTAAACTTGTAGATATACCTCCTCCACTCTAGCCCCTACTGAAAGGATCTGGGAAGGAAAGGACTTTCTGGAGTTAACTGCTTAAGCCCCAGCATCCAAAGATAACATTTAACAGATTTACATGTTCTGGCACTTAAAAATAAAATGAAAGATGTCAAGCTGTTATCTCCAAGAAAACAACCAAAAGTAACAGCATACAGCCACACAAAACCATGTACAGAAACATGTAATTTTTCTATCATGCAGGAGACTAGGGGACATAGTAAAAATCACATAAAATAGGTGCCTCACTTACGTTTTTCATCATCAGCATGCACCAGAGATGCTGCCCTTGACAAAACATCCAATGGCGTCTCCATTCCTGGCTGGAGCCTAAGAGGAAAACCAAAGAGAGAAATAACAGAATTTAAACAAAATCTGAAAGACACTTTAAGAATTCTGGTCATTAACGATTGAAATGATTCCCCCACAAAATGAAAATCACTCTCCTGAAGATGAAATTCTTCCCATTCTGGGAAGAAACTGAATGGACTAGGTGCAGGAGCACAGAGACAAGGGTTAAATTCCATTCCATCTACTATGCTAAACCTTGCTATTCCAGGAAGCAGCTCCTGTCAGAACTAAAAGAAGGAATACTGTGAATATTCATGCTCATGTTATTTGTGCTTATGTTTATGTGTGTGCATAATAACATGCCTGTACAGACATCCCTGCTAAAAAATAGTTTTTGGAACAAAGGCAGTTCTATGAACATAGCATTACTACCAGTCTGAGATTTTTGTTGTGGTGGTAGTGGTAGTTGGTTTATTAGTTTTAACACAAATTACTAAGATTGAACCACTCTGTTATTTCACCTCTTTTAGCTGAGACTCTGCATGACCTCTGCAGCTTAATGTATGCAGTCTACTCATGAAAAGTTGTATGTGGATTCCATCAGTGAGTCAAATGGTATTTTAAATCCCATAGGAATCTTTATTTTAAAATGTCACATTTTGGGGGAGGGATGGATGAGTGGACTGGAATGGAAGTAAAGGACAGAAAACTGTATTTAAACAATTAAAATAAAAATTTTTTTAATGTCACATTTTGTAGTGTACATGATATCACCACCACCTATTACCAATTTATCTAGCGCCATGTTTTTATTTTATTTTTTTAGATTTTATTTATTTATCTTTAGAGGGGAAGGGAAGAAGAGAGAGAGAGAGAGGAAGGAAGGAAGGAAGGAAGGAAGGAAGGATGGAAGGAAGGAAGGAGGGAGGGAGGGAGGGAGAAACATCAATGTGTGATCAATGTGTGGTTGCCTCTCACACGCCCCCTACTGGGGACCTGGCTGGCAACCCAGGCATGTGCCCTGACTGGGAATCAAACCTGCCACCGTTTGGTTTGCAGGCCCGTGCTCAATCCTCTGAGCTACACCAGCCATGGCTGTAACACCATGGTTTTAAATAAGCCTGTATTTTTTATTTTTTTAATTTTATTTATTTTTTACAGAAACGGAAGGGAGGGAGAAAGAGAAGGAGAGAAACAACGATGAATGAGAGAAACATCTATCAGTTGCTTCTTGCCCACCCCCAAACTGGGGACCTTGACTGGGAATCGAACCTGCAACCTTTTGGTTTACAGGCAAGCAAGCACTCAATCCACTAAACTTCACCAGCAATGGCTGTATGTTTACTTTTAATTCTTTTCTTAAATTACAGCATATCGCCCTGGCTGGTATAACTCAGTGGATTGAGCTCGGACCTTCAAACCAAAGAATCGCTGGTTCGATTCCCAATCAGGGCACATGCCAGGGTTGTAGGCCAGATCCCTGGTGGGGGGCGCGTGAGAGGCAACTATACATTGATGTTTCTCTCCCTCTCTTTCTCCTCCTCTTCCCCTCTGTCTAAAAATGAATAAATAAAATCTTTAAAAAAATAAATAAATTACAGCATATCTATAAAAGCAAAAACAGTAAAAAATTTAAAGATGGCAGAAAACCAGGCTACCTTTGCCCAGTTTTCCTTCTCTGGATTCACAGGCACATGCATGCTCACATGCAATCGATGGGAAAACAGACATAACTTCTTATTTCAAATGAAAAAAACCCTTAACTGCACCCCTTTAAATATGCTCAGAATTTGGTCAGCATTCTTCAACATTTACTAATTACCTACTGTGTATGTGCAGTTACAGGATGTCACAAACCAGCTTTTCTTTATAATAGTCATACATCAAGCATCCAAAGAAACATCAATTCTTAATCTTGCATATGATTTCATTCAGTAAACATTAACTATCTACGAGGTACAACGGCAGGAAAAACAAACACAGCCCAGTGAGTGCCTTCAAAGAGCTTTCAATCTGTACAGCAGACATGCCTAAAAGAAATCTAGTTTAAGGCAGTATTTTTCCAAAGTGTTTTGCACTGGATGTTCATATTTCATAAGAAAAAAGTTTTCTATGATAAACAAGTTTCAGAAACACCGGAATAACCCAAATTAAGCTGCTTATTTTCCTTCCTGAGCTTTTGACACACTGCCTGCCACACCTTACAGCAGGGGCAAAGGCAGTGGGGAGGGCAGCTCTATGTTCTCGAAATCTTTCAAACTTCATTGGCCATTCTTTTCACCTGAAACACTTCTTAGGAAATAATTAGGGAAATAATGGGTTTAGGCAAAATGTGCTTCGTGTCCAACAGTGCTATAAACTAAGTCCCAAAGAAATACACATGAACTCCAAAGGGCTTTGTGGAGAAACAGAGCTTGAGCTGAGCCTCTAGGGAACAAATATACAAGCACTCCATATAGAAGGGAAGAACATAAGCAGAATCCATTTAGGGGCAAGGTGCCAAAATCAACTAGAAAAATAAAATGGGGATATAAAGTAAGAGACAAGAATGGAACTATATCTTAGAAGGACTGAGGGCTTTGATAGGATTCGGGCTTGATTTTGTATGCATTAAGGGGCCACTGAAATCTCAGAAAAATAACTTGGTTGCCTATGTGTTCTGTGCAAATTACCCTGGTAGTGCTGTGTAGAATGGAGAACCATTCTACAGAATGGGAAGCCAAAGGCAGGGTGAGTAATTTGAAAGACACAGCTACACAGCATGCAGAAGGTAATGGGATGTTATCGTGGGAGCAGTGGGGATAGGACAACAGAACTGACATCTTGGAAAGTCTCAAGCTCTGAGAGAACAACTGAAAATTCAGTGACTGGAAGGAGAATGGACATAACCAAACCAAACTGAGTCATTTTCTTCTTTTTCAGAGACACGGGAGGATGAGTAAAATCAGAGGTGTATGAGAGAAAAACGGATGACACTCAAAACAGTCCTAATCTTCTGTTTAAGATAGGAAAAATCATCTCCTGTGAGTAGGATTTGAACTTCCGAGAACTGTTAAGATTCTCTTCACCTATGCCAGTTTCCTATTCAGGCAAGATTTAAGTTTAAAGTCTTTTATTTTGATTAAGTAAATGCTGATAAGCATTCTTCTCTTTAATGCAGTATTTAGACTCCAATTCCTTAATCTGCCCAAGTTGATTGAAGGACACTTTCAAAATTCTAAACCCAAACAGATACTTATTAACATACACATTAAGTATGCACAGAAGTGTTATGCATAGAAGCAAAATATCAAAGTATAAACATACCAAACAACAAAGTAGACCCAAAATTCTAGCATCATAGATTAGATATTTAAGTTTATTCAGATACTATGAAATCTAAACCCCCAAGCAACTTATGTTCAAAATAGGTAGATAAGAAATCATGTGTTTAAATTTCAACTACAAGGCACCTGCCATCTGCCGCAACCTCATTAATAAAACCAACCAATTATTATTGCACAATTATTCTGAGTTTGGCAAAGTACTCAGGAGAGGATGAAGAAAATAGATGATCCCTGTTTTTAAGGAGTTACGATCTTGTTTGTAAACCAAAAGTATGTGGAATAGGATAAGAGACAAACTTAAAAGAGCATAATAAGAGACTAAACATAGCCCAGGTTTATATGGCTCAGTGGGCTGGGCTCTGCCTGTAAACTGAAAGGTCACCAGTTCAATTCCCAGTCAGGGCACACGCCTAGGTTGTGTGCCATGCGAGACACAACTGAATTCTTTTTTCCTTTCACACATTGGTGTTTCTCTTCCTCCCTATCTCCCTCCCGTCCCTTCTCTAAAAAAAATAAATTTTTTAAAAAGAGACTAAACAGAATTTACAATTAAAATGTTTACTGTGTGGTAAAAGAGAGATAAGTGTGAAGTGGTTACCTTGTGAACATCTATTCTTGGGTGGGTGGGTGTATACGCGTGTGTGCAGGTGTGTGTTTTAAAATGCCATATCAAAGGTTTCCTTCCCCAGTTCCTTTCCCCTGGGCAGTCACTCTCATCTCTGACCTCTCTTACTCACCTGTAGATCACACTGATTATTTCCTGGTGCAACACAGCGTTGCACCCAGGATCAACAGCCTGAGGGAAGGCACAGAGGCAGGAATGAGTAGCTGGGACAGGGAGACAGACCTGCCAGTTAAAACTGAGGATCCTTGTTCGGAAGTAGAAGCAGCAGCTAAGTTTGGGTGAGCATAAGGTGGATTTAAGCACTTAAAGTAGTAGGCAGTCATTATCAGTCCCTGACAGTTCTGGGGAGGGTGGTTTGACTTGAGGGAATGAAGTGGGGAGTCACGAGAGGCAGATCAGTTAGGAGGCTTCTATAGGAGCCAGGTGTAAGATAAGGACAACAGGGCCAGTAAGCACACAGTAAAACAGATGGGAGATGCAGACAAGGGACTAGGCATTATCTAACCACAGAAGACCTAAGCAAATAAAGGTGAAAGAGAACTAATTTTTTTAATCTTCTGAATTTTATGTACAATATCACAGCCCAACAAACCCAATAAAACATATTAGTCATATGGCAAAAAAAAAAAAAAACTATGGTTACAGTATTTGATGGAGGGTCACACTACATTGAGAGGCAAATTAGCATGGTGGCTATTTAAGAGGATGATCTTTGGATGCCAATCTGAATTTAAATCAGCTCAGCCTCTCTCTGTCTGTGCAACCCAGGGAAGTGACTTTACCTGTGTGTGTGTTTCCTCATCTACTAAATGTGATATTAATATTACCTCCCTCATTGGGTATTATGAAAAGTGAATGGACTTTATATATGTTAAAATAATTACTTGTCAAAATACAAGGTCTATCTGGAAAAAGTCCAGCCATTGTTAATAGAACAAGAATGGTTTACGTGACACTGATGTAACCTGGCAGCCAATGAGAGTAGACTAGACATGTGTGAACAATGATGACTTCACTGTACTAGTCAGTGGGGGCAGTAGACACCATTGAGTAAGCATGTGTACTGTGTGGCCACCACATTCAAAATGACTGAGCGAGTAGAACAACGAATCTGCATTAAATTTTGCATTAAGCTTGAACATTCCTCCACGGAAACTATTTGGATGACTCAGAAGGCCGCAACTATGGGCAACTGGTGATTGGCAGCTTCATCATGACAATGTGCCCACTCATGCATCACATCTGTCTCCTGCAAGGTTTTCTGGTGAGATATCAAATTATCCAGGTGACTCAGCCCCTCTACAGCCTAGATTTGGCGCCCTACACCTTCTGCCTTTTCCCACAACTAAAATTACCATTGAAAGGGAAGAGATTTCAGACCATCGATGAAATTCAGGAAAATACAACGAGCAGCTGATGGCAATTGGGAGAACTGTGTGAGGTCCCAAGGTGCCTACTTTGAAGGGAACTGAGGTGTCACTGTCCTATGTACAATGTTTCTTGTATTTTGTCTTCAATAAATGTCTCTTTTTCATATTACGTGGCTGGATACCTTCTGGACTGACCTCATATGTGTAAACATATTAAATAAATTGCAAACGACAGTAAATGTATTTAAGAAAAGACCAGGCACTGGCCACTACTTTAGAGTAATCTGGGAAGACTTCTCTGAGGAGATACATGAATGACAGCTGAGAGCTAAAGGAAGAACAGGATCAGCACCATGAAGGGGGTAGGGGAGAACAAATAGCATTAAAAAAAAAAAAAACCCAAGACAAACCAAAGCTGGATGTTCGGATGTGGATAGTGCTGTGACCTGACCACAGCTCCAGAAGCCAGGGACAAGACAGGAAGTGAGGTGGGAAAGTGGGCAACGGCCAGATCACGCATGCCCTGAACAGCTTGATAAAGCTTAGATTTTATTCTAAGCCAGTGAAAAGCCCTTGAATGGTCTGAATGGTTTTTTAAGCAGTGGAGTGACATGTCTGGCTTACTTTAATGACCTTTATGAACCATCAATCATCTACTTACGTTTTACAAAAGATTATGCAACATCCGGAAAACAAATCTAAGTACATCCCAACAGTCTTTTCATCTCTGTGATAATTTTTATATTATGAGATCACGATAGCCAAAAATACAGTCACTTGAAATGCTAACACCTGGGACTTTAACATTAAAGTGAGAGAGATGTGCTTCTGGAAAAAGACGAAGTGCATTTGTAAAGGTGTTCTGCAGTGCTGAAAGTCATTTCACTCCATCCATTCACCTTCTTTCATGGTTGTTGTCAACACGAACATCAGTCGTGATGAACAGAATATACATTGTTCTGTTAGTTCTTTTTCAAGCAATAGTCATGTATTCTGTCTGCCACCCCACATTCTTTTCCTCAGACTCCCTAATCTTTAACAATATGCTCTTCCAAATAGCTTAAGGTTGAGAATTAGAAAGCAATGTTTCCATTCTAAAGCTACTAAAATTTAGGGGCATTCAATGCTAATAACAAGCTCAGCTATATGTTTGAACGCCATTACTTCAGACTTCTGCAAGGAACAGTCCCATTTTGATCAATGAGAGGACAAGAGCACAGAGGGGACAGAATTATGGGGTGTATCAGGTTATATTTTTTCAGGCAAGGGAATGGAATTTCAAGATACATTATGGAAGTGTTCCAAGGAGATTTCCAAGGCAAAAGCTACAGTACCAGTCTTGCCTCCCAGCAGGGCTCTTCCAAAAATCGTGGCTAAGTACTAAACAATTAGGAGAGTATGGTAACAGGGAGCAGGAGGTGGAGACCAGTGGGGACGGGGAGAAGCACATTCAAACCTCTGGATGTCCCTGCTACTCTGTCACTTGGCCAAAAGCCAGAAACAGGAAGGCATCACACTCCTAGGAAACTGATGGCATCTGCACCTCCAGATCACACTCTTCAGTGTCCCTAATTCCTGCTGGCCCTGTCCCATCTCACTGTCCACCCATCAGGACCACCTCCTGGGCTAATACAATGAGGCTTCACTAATAATAAAGTACTACCACAGGACAAGTCTACAAACTATGAGCCAGCAAACCATGGCACAGCGTATATAGCTTTTTTGACTGTCAATAATTTAGAGGCTTCTATTGGGTATCTCCTCTCTCTATGGAGTATCATATACAGGCAACTCGGAAAAGGAAAAGGAAACCTGAAGCCCTAGACCGATTTACACCGAGTGTGACCACGCTGCAGCCAATGTAGCAGTCCATCTCAGACAGAGGAATAAGTGAAATAAAATTTCAGACCAATCACCAGATTCTGGTGGCCACATGCAGGCACAGCTTCACCAGATCAGGTAGATGTGAATCAGCATCCTCCTAGCTGTTTCCTCCCTACGGTGTGTCCTAATTGTTGCCCCACTAATTTCTTGCAACACACATTCCTCCTGTTAACATCGAATTCTCAAACCATCCTCTCCATTCTTCCTGCTAAAAATATCTCTCATCTGTGTGAGACTGTTTTCTTCTTCTCACTCTTTACCATCTGTTAAATCAGTTGAGCCAGGACTTGACCAAAGTTTGAGTCCTAGTTTAACATTTTCACCGTTCAATCACCAATGAATCATTGAAAGCCTGTTTTGTTCTAGGCTTTGCTCTAAATGTCTAAACACAAAATGTATGGGCCAGTCACTTAACCTCTCCAAGCCCAATTTCCTCAATTAAAGAAAATCATAGGAACATTGCCTGCTTCATAGTTAATAAGCTTGGCATGTGGATTAAATGATAAAATGTGACTAAAAATGCCTTGTAAACCCAAGAAAGATATGTTCTCCTTCTACCACTACCACCATCTTATGACTGCAAGCACATACTTTTTCAAAAACACATTGACATAAATTACCTCCTTGGATTTTCACTGTGTGCTGACAAAACACGATATTAATATTCTCCTACAGATGAAAACCACAGAGCCAAGAATATAAGGGACTTCTTGAAGATAAGACTGGAATCCAAGTCTCCTGACTCACCATTGAATTCTATTTTTACTATTCTTAAGCTGATTTTCATAAAGTCCTTTTCGTAGGAGAAAGAGCACAGACTAGCAGTCTCGCCTTGGTTGCTGAGGGAAGGTTGTTTTGTTGTTGTTCTGATACAAAAACAACCTTCCCTCAGCAACCAAGACGAGACTGCTAGTCTGTGCTCTTTCTCCCACACCTTGAGACACAGATCAGGCAATAATCTGGTAGTTTCCAAAGTAAGCAAAAAGCAAAGCAAGCCCTCTCCTTTTCGGGATATAAAAACCATGGCTCATTTTACTTTCTTTGAACACGACAGACAGGGAGTCACATGAATAGTAACTATGACAGGTAAGAAGATGTTCATACCAAGTCAGGTGATGGGGAGAGCAGGACAAACAACACAGACTGCAAAGCCTTTGGATCCTGGAGCAGCGACCACACAGTAATTAAACATGGGCCCCATGACTTCCAGCTCCAAAAACCAGCTCAGTGCTGGGAAGGCCTGCTTCTAATACTTAGCCATGCTCAATAAAATCTGTTAGCCTGCAGTGGATAACTGTTAAGGTTATCCAGCAGGGTATCCAAGAACTCTACTTAACTCTGATACTGTCTACCTGGAGATAGAATCGGATCCAACAGGTTAAGGACCCAGTTCCGTAAGACTGCCCTCCACTTCAGATACCAGTGATAAGCCCAGGTTGTCACCGGTGCTTCTGACAAGCTGGCTATAAGTAATTGGTTCTCACAAGCCCCTACTGGGTTATTGTAAAAGGAACAGCCAGATGACAGAGATGCATAGGTCAAGGTCCTGGGAAAGGGGCCCGGAATGTCCATGCCCTCTCCAGGCACACCACCCTGTCCCAAATGCCCCAGTGTTCACCAGCCCAGGAGCATTCTGAACCCCGCCCCGCCCCCGCCCCTCCAGTCCCCTCGGAGGATTTTCTTGGAGGCTTCATTGTATAGGCACAACGGATTAAATCTCTGGCCACGGTCAGCAGAGTCGACCTCCAGCTCCTCCCCTCCCCCTCTCCTCTCCCTCTTCCTCTCCTCTCCATCCCCCTCTCCCTCTCCTCTCACTCCCCAGAGGCAGGGGCAGCAATCAAAGTTCCAATCTTCTAATCACCTGGATGGTTCTCACCTCGCCCAGCCCCTTTGCTCAGGTGCTTCCACAAATCACCTCATTCACATAACAAAAGGCATCTTTATCACTCTCAACACTCAGGAAATTCCAAGGGTTTGGGAATTGTGAGTCATGGCAGCAGATGACAACTAAATATTATATATAAATATATATGAAAAATATATTTTGGTCATGAGTATCATTCAAAATACTCTTTCCATAGTCATACCACCAAAGATAGAACATGACGAGATGGATCCTTTGCTAAATCCAGCTTTCCTTATCTAAGCGTGCCCCAGGCACGAATAATTGACCCATATTTGCCATAATTGGCAATACACCAGGAAGCGCTATACCAGGTACGAGGTCAAAGGACCCGGCCAGATTCCGCTGACATCCAATTCCTTACTTTCAGACATAATCATTCCTGAAAATTCGTCTCAAGGCCAGCCCATTTAGCTGAACAATATATTCTGAACAATATATTCACACGTTTTATGCTTATTTTCACAGAATTAAAAATGTATGTGTAAAATCCCTCGTTAGGCTTCTTTCGGGTGCTGGTCAGCCTCAAGCATGAGCCCCAGAATGAGAGCCTGCTTTGCTGGCAGTCCTTCCACTATCTTACAAAACTAATCAACTTGGTAAACTGATACAGGTATGCGCCCTTCCCATAAGGGTTTAATGCCCCTCCAGTGAAACCTCTGCAGGAGGCAGGTTTATGGCTTAGGCCACCAACAATTTCTCTATCTTTCAAAGTGGGACACATTACAAATGAGGAACAAGGTAACCTCAGGTGCCTGCCATCAACTCAGCTCTGCCTTTGCTCATCTCCACCTCCCATCACATCAAAAGACTGAGGTACCTGTTTGCTTGGGCTGAATAAGGGTACCACTTCGGTGGAACCCCCTGAATGAATGCTAAATGGCAAGACTTGACTCTATGGATCTCCTCAGCCCTGGGTTGGGGGAAGGGGGACAACAAAAGCAGACAGGGATGTGATAGTCATCTTGACCCTGGCTAGCAACAGGAGCTGCCAAACAGTGCCTCCATGCAATAACTAAAATCTTCAGTTATTATAAAATACAGTTTGATATCGGTGTAAACTGTGAAAGTGCCCTGACCATAGGAAATGAAAGCTGACCACGGGTGAGTTGAAGGCCACCCACATTGGCTTCAAGCTGCAAAACCAAACTTAGGTTAAGCATATTTCATGACTTTTACATAAGGCAGCCCAGGGCTGGTGTTAAAATTCTTACTGCTGGCTGAGGTTCGCACACCTGCCCCTACAGTGTCTGCTGGAAAACAACGCATGGTGAGCCCAGGGACACTGCTGTGTCCAAGGAGGAAAAACAAAACTCACCTCTGGACTTTCTGAGCAGACTGTGAATTCCCACCATTTTTGCAACACTGTTATCAAATAAAAATGAACTATCCTTTCTATCTCATATTTAGGCTATTGTGAATCTTTCTCATTTTCCAGATTTTAGCCTTGTATAGCACCACATAAGAAATAAGAGAAAATGTGGCATTTTTAGTTTACTCTGGATATCTTTGCTCTTGCCATTGATTTTATTTGGATACTTAGACTTTCCTACTCACAAGTACTGAGGTGCCTCACCCTCTCAGAGATTTCTTCCCCCCCAGAATGAGATACATGAATCTGCATCATACTCCAGGTTGGCAAACTTCCCCTAACACGTCAGGTCTAACTCTCCACTGTTCCAAAAATCTCAACTCTTGGGCTATTCAGAGCCTAGACAAAGTCTTCTAACCCATGACACACTGCGTCATTAGGAAGCACTCTAATTATCAACATCAGTAAATACAGCCAATCCTCATTATTCCCAATAGTTATGTTCTATAATGCCTCGGAGAACACTGAATTAGCACATACGGAACCATTACTCCTAGAGGAAAGACAGGGCTAGGTTCCTGCAAGCCTCGGGTTACAACATTTCTGTCCACTGATCAATAAACACATAACCTTGTTTTATGAGTGTTTCTATTTAAAGACAGCTTATTTGATATCTCTTGTTGATTCATTAACATTGAACTCCCAGCCAACAACACTGTAACTCATGCCTGGACAAAGCTTATCTAATGCACTTATTTCTTTATGTAAGGCACATCACAGCCTTCTTGTTCCTAGGAACACGACATTTCAGTATTATGCTTGGGGGCCATTTTAAAAAGCAAAACCAACTTCTGCCCCTGAATGGGAAAAATGTGGCGCTCAATAGACTGCAAAAGCATACTTGTTTACAGTATGAGAGCTAAAACAAGGAGGCAGAGTGCCTTGTTCAACCTCGGCCACAAACATGCATTTCAGAGTTTTAAATTTAACACTCTGAGCATGTGCATGAATGACTGCAAAAGTGCTACAAATACTGATTTAGGAACCACAAAAAATTTTCAGTAAGTCGACAAATTCTCAAATTCTCAAATACAGAGTCCAGAAAAAATCAGAACAATGAGGATCTGTTTGTCACACCTGAGACATGAGATAGATACAAGGTTTTTCCCCTTTGCAGAAGAGCTATTCTACTATATCCCAGGTAGAAAGAATTTTTCTGGTGTCAGTACCTCCCTCATACAACCCCTTCCTTCCCTACCTTGGCAGTTTATACTGTCAAGATATGGCAGTCTAATTTCTAAATTGTTGTTGCCTTACTGTGGACAGATCCTAAATGGCGACAGACTAGATCTCATTTGTCTCTTCCATTAAATTCCCATGTAGATTCATTCATTAACTTTAGAAAGGCTCCCTACACGAATCACAAATGACCTTCAGTTCACATATCTTGCAGAAACATCTTAACACACTCAAGAAAAAACCCTTTCTGTCACCAGGTTCTAGCTGCAACAGCTTACCTAACACAGGTCAAAAACAAACAACATGTTAAAATCACCAGTGTCAGAATTTTAGTGACATTAGAATTCTGCCAGGAGTGGGCAAAAGTATGTTAACAATAAACAATACAATAACAAATAAGTAATAATACAAGAATAAACTCAGTGGTGTGTACTCACAACTGTAAACCTACTTATGCTCATCCCTGTATTTGACTTTTACCTCCTAAACGTAAAACTCTTATCATTTTATCATAATACTCAAAGTTGCAAAACAACTTTTTATTGTTATTTTACCTATCATTTGATTAAGGCAAACCAAAACTGTTTGCACTGTTGCACAGTGAAGCTATCCAGGCGAGAAACCTGAAAAGACAAAATATAAAATCTTCCTTTGGATTTGTTTTGGCAACCACTAGACTCCATAAGAAGATAAAAGGAATTTCCCATTACGGAACTCTTATCAAACAGAACATTTAAAAGTGAAAGTTTTAGTTTCATAACTATAATGTCAGTTAGAAGTGCTAAAATCTTAAGGGAAAGCCCTAGTCCTAAATCAGTTGGGACTGTATTTATGAAGCTCTCTCAAATTTTCAAAAACTTATAAATAACAACACAAATGCTTTTCAAAGCACATTATTCCCTGTAATTTCTGAAACTCTGTAATGTATTGAGACAGATATTATCAGCTCTTTACAGAGGAAAATAAAGCACAAAGGTTAAATAGAAGCAACTTTCTCTGGTCACAAACTTACTGGGTAACAAAGACAAGACTTGAACTCAAGTCTCCAGAAATAAACCACAGCTGTTTTCACAACAACACACACAGTTTTGGAATGTAGTCCATGGTTATTTATAGCAGAATTATTTTCTTAATTGTATTGTGTTTTGGTCAACATAAAAATTAGTCTGCATTCCCTTCCAAATGGAAAGCAAAGGCAGGCTGCCCAGAAGTGTAGGGGGAAAAAGGAAGGAAAAAAAACAGTGATAGGGGAAATCAGCCTGGGATTAAAATTTTGCCAAAGCTAAACCAAAAATTAAGGGGCTTACACCATTTCTACAAGGAAGGAGATGACTTTTCAGCCAGGCATAACAGGAAACACACAGAAACACACACACACACTGTGTCTTGAGTATGAGACAAACTTCCTAGTGAAGTATTTCTAAATCCATTATTTAAAATTAGAGCACTGAGATTTAGAGATAATAAATACAGCAATAAGGCTGCCGACCCCAAAGCTCTCTTTAAAATATCCGAACTAAACCCCTGACAATCATGAGCAGACTTCATTAGCTGCAAGCAGGAAACAATGAACATTACAAGTCTATGGACTCAGGGACTAAAGAGTTAAACTTCGGTATGCTACAATGTATGCAAAACTGATCTTTAAATACTAATAGACAAATTTACATGTATTGTTTTTGTCTTTGAGTGTTCGGAGGAAACTAATGAGAGCCTTCACTTTCGTCAAGGCAGGCTTAGGTTTAGAAAAAGCTTATTCAAAATCTCTACAAACCCGGCGGTAGTACATTCCAAATAAAGGGGGCAACCAGCTGCTGATAAAAATGAGAAGAGCGGCCTCCACCCCCGTCCCGCAAGCTGCTGGTTCTTATTAACCAGAGAAGGAAATACAACTAGCAAACATACAGCACCAATGATCAAAGTGAAACCGATGTTTTAATCATCTAGCTTAAATAGATGAACACATGCCAGTAAAGTGCATAAAACTTAACAGAAGTACTGTCATCCTAACCTAAGACACTTAAATGTCTCAGTGTAATGAATCAAAGAAGACTTTAAGCAACACAAAAAAGGAGAGACCTCTGCTTTTCCGTGAGGCCTGCACTAGGTGCAGAGGAGTGTGTGGTTTGGTTTTGAGGAGGGGGCAGGAAGTGTACCGAGAGGAAAGGCACAGGTCCCAGCAGCCCATCTTCAGCCCCTTCCCGTAGTCCCGCACTGCAGCCCTCCTTTGCTGCTGGCCAGAACCAAATGGGATGAAGGACGCGCCGGGTTGCTTTCCTGGCCCCACGCCTCCCACACCCAGGACGCCTTCCGCACGGGACCTCTGCAGAAGCCAGACCTCTCCCTCAGAGATCCCAGATGCTTCGGTTCCCACCGGCAGTCTCAAGTTTCCCGCCTCCTCCTTGCAGGAGGACGCCCTCTGTCCCGCTCCGAGTCAGCCCCCAGAGTTCCCCCGCAAGCCATCCCTCGCCCGTCCTCGGTCCCGCCAGCCCGGCTCTCCTGCACTCACCGCCCGGCGGCCCTGGGCTCGCCCGCCTCTGGCCAGCTGGGCCCCGTAGGGTCAGGGGCGGTACCGCCGAGCGCGCGGGGCGCACTTCGGGGGCGCGCAGACGCACAGGCGCGCTCGCGCCCGCGCTCCCGCACCGACTCCCCCTCCGCAAACCCACACGCACACGCGGACGGCGCGCGCCGGCCGGCTCAGCGGCTTACGCGAGCTCCGGAGCCCGAAGAATCCCAGGAATGAG
Source organism: Phyllostomus hastatus (assembly GCF_019186645.2). Taxonomy (NCBI): domain Eukaryota; kingdom Metazoa; phylum Chordata; class Mammalia; order Chiroptera; family Phyllostomidae; genus Phyllostomus; species Phyllostomus hastatus. The sequence continues at coordinate 3,585,037 of NW_025333643.1, read as the reverse complement.
GCACCGCCCGCTCTCTCCGAGGTTCTGCAGGGCTCCGCCAGCCCGGCCAGGCCCGCCAGGCCACGCCCCCAGCCACGCCCCTCCCACCGAGCAGGTGGGGCAGAGCCCAGGTGAGCCTGCGGCGAGACGGGAGTCAGGCTAAGCGCTCTGGGAGAGGTTCGTTTCCCCTCCCCCGCCGGCAGCGCGTCCCGCGGCGGTTCGCACCTACACGGCGAGTGCGGACCCGCTTGGGAAGCAAGCGGCCACGAAGGGCCTAGTGCTTCACTGGGCCCCTCGGAGAAGGTTCCAGTCCCAGAGAGAGCGTTGAGCCTGCGACTCCCACACATCACAACCCCAAGGCCCCGCCAGTGGGAGCACACCCTGAGAGCACACACGCAAACACAAACGAACCTTTCGTGCGTTCCCAGGTGCCTGCTGCTGTGGGCCAGGCACGTTCCTCACACGCACACAGTTGGCTCTCCCACCCGTGGACACAAAACACGTGACACCGACATCCACGGGGAGCCACGCTCGGTACCCGTGCACCGGCCGCCTCTTAACCGCCACAGCAGCCAAGTGCGTGCGCGTCCGAGCCATATCCTACAACACCTCTGCTGCCCTCAGCTTTAGAGCCGCACCATCCCGGCCTTCCGCACAGACCTGCCTGGGAAGCAGCCCCAGGAAGACCGTACGAGCCTCGGGCGCCCAGGGCTGGGCGTTCACACCGGCTCATCCGCCAGACACGGCTTGCGCGGGGCCTTCCGCCTCCCGGGTCTCCAAGCTCCACCGGGCCGCGACTTGGGGCACCACCGCACCCTCTCGTTACCCACACACACCCCAGACACACTGCCCAGACAGGCCAAAGACCACACATACCTGAGGGTACAGGTCGCACTTGCTTGTGTAGGTAGGTGTGTGCTCAGGTGCCCTGAGATCAGAACGGACGAGGCAGTCCAGGACACTCAGAAGCGGCTCGGTTTCCTCCCATTACAGCATTTTACACTCCACCACTCCACTTTTCACACACACAACACACACACACACACCAGGCGCTCCGCAGCGTCTTTCCTCCCCCTCCCTCGCCCAGAGGAGGAAGTCCTAGAAAATCAAAACAGTGTGGAAGGGAGGGAGCAGAGGAGGAAGGGACGGAGATCGCAGGGGCAGGAGTCCCCTCCAGCTGCTCACACACTAGCGTTTGCTGTGTTTGGCAAACTCCTGGAGTCTGCATCTCAGTCTGCTCTGAAATGGGCTGGGGGGAGGAGCCGAGGGGGAGGAGGTGAAACATTTCTAATTGGTGCAGGTTCTTATTACAGCAGCAATGTAGACATGTGACCACGAAAAGAAAAGGCCTGTCTTTAATTTTTTCCTGTCATTCTCTGGAGAATTAGGGCTGGGGGTGGGGTGGAGGCTTGATACTCCCCCTTCCCCAGCAGCCCTTGCCCCATTGTTTTCTCATACTGCCACAATTAAGAAAACATTTGCTTAACGTATCCAGCCGCTAACTTCATAAAATAAATAGAGACTGGACTTCCTCAGGTTCGCTTTAGATGGCTTCATGTTGCTTGCCGTCCAGCTGTTCTCAAACCTCAGTCATTATTAGGGTCTCCTACTATACGGCTTTCTTTGGGAAAGCGCTCTCCAGAGAGGAAATGATAACCATAAAAACAAATACCAGCTTACATTGATGCTGGGGGTAAATGCTTTGCAGTTTTTAAACTGTTTTCCCGTCTACTACATCATCTCAACATACAAAGTCACAACACATTAACTTTGATCTTGGGCCCTGTTGGGCATTCATAGTTCCATCTTACACCGAGATTAGATGGTTTACATAAAACAGGTAGAGGCATTACCTGAACCAGAGCCCAGGTCTGCTGGCCCCTTGTGAAATTTGCTCTCCTCTACTCCACACAGGGCCACTGTAGGTGGGGCAACCCAAGTGACAAGTCTACCCAAGCATAGCTGTCCCTGGTTGCCTAGTTCCCGGATTAAAATTCACAGATTAAAGCCAGGAGGCTCTCAGTCTTCGCAGAGATATTTTTCCTTAAACTCCATTTTAGTTCATCAGTAGTCTCAGACTAGGGAAAACACCCTGAGAAAGATCACAAAGAGGAGGTTTTCATCCTGCCATAATAGGACAGTGGATGAGGAAAGACTGAGGACTGGTTCAGCAAATTTTGGCAAGTGTGGCAAGATGTAAAAAAAGCTATAGATTCAGACAGACCTGGATTTGAATCCAAACTCCATCCCCAGTAGTTAGAGGACTTTGGGCACGTTATTAAGCCCAGTTTTCTCATCTATAAAGCATAGATAGTAATTCTTACTTTAAAGAGGCATTGCAGAGAGTAAGGACTAGGCCGAATATTTGAGTAATATTCAGATCTCCCTCTTTCTCTCTTCCTGCCTGAAATCCAATGCTGTTGGGACACCTTCATAAGCAGGCACCCACCTTAATCATGGAGAAATAGGAAAATGATTTGCCCAGACAGTGCAAATGAATAATGATAGCAACAACACTACAGCTGCACATTTGTAAAAAGGCTCAGGGGCTTACAAAGTGTCCCCACATATCATTATCTCATTTGATCTTCATGACAACTCTGCCATCTGTATGCTGCTAAGTGATTTCCATTTTTGGGTCAGTGTAGAGGCCCTAAAGCTTCCTCTTTAGTTTCCATCACAGCTTAGAGCAAACCTTACTGTGCAGATAAATCATGGGGACACGGGCCCTTTTCTCATGGATGTGACCAGTCTTTGACCTTTCCAAGGATTAATCTCACTGCTTCCCTTACATCAGCGTCAGTGTGACTTCGATCTGGCAACATCTAAGCATGGTTGTTTTAGTCTGGCTGTTTTAGTTGTGCCCCCTTTCTCTTACCTTGACACACTCAGGTTAAGGTAAGAAAAAAGGGGCTTGCTGTCAAGATGTGGACTGGAACTGGAACATGCCCAGTATATAGATTATTCACACAATGGAATATTAGATTGCAGCCTAAACAAATGATTTACAGTGATCTGCAACAATAGGGATGTATCTTGACAATATTACATGAAAAAAAATCAGTTCCAAAAGAATGCATACAGCATAATAATTCTATTGGTAATGTTTAAAAAATGAAAAATAATTGTAGAAGTACATACACCTGCAATAAAACTATATTAAAGGGGCTCTGGTGGGGTAACTCAGTTGGTTAGATCACTGTCCCATAATGCCAAGGTTGCAGGCTCAAGCCCTGGTCAGGGCACATACAAGAATCAACCAATGAATGCATAAATAAATGAAACAGCAAATTGATGTTTCTCTCTATATCTCTATCTCTCAAATCAATAAATTAAAAACTATATACAAAGGGAATGATGATGGGAAGATGTCAGAATGAGTGTCCTCTGGGGAAAGGGATTGCATGGGATGGATGGGGTGGAAACATTTGGTCAGATGTAGATTATTGTCAAGATCTTCATTTTGGGGTGATGGATTCACAGGTTCACTCTTTAAAATAACCACATAGGTGATATTTGCACAATGATGTGAATGCCACTGAACTATACACTTAAAATGGTTAAGATACTAAACTTTATGTTATGTATATTTTACCACAATAAAAAAATATAAGGAATTGAAGGGGAGAAATGGGAAAATTTCTAGAACTACTTAAGTAGCTAACTATGAAAATAAAAGCAGGCAGTACATTGACCAATGATAAGAATGTGTTTCACACTAAGGATTTTGTACATGCACCAGAGATTTATTTTTAAAAAGTAAAAATAATCCAGGAGGAGAAACTAGATTGGCCCTGAGCTGCTCACAATTGAAGCTGAGTGATGTGCGCAAGTGGTGGTGTTATACTGTCTGTCTACTCTTGCATATGTTTGAAATTTTTCATATTAAAAGGAAAAGAAAATGCAGAGAACAGAAGGACACTCTATGGATCATTATTCTGCCTTTTCTATGGGCCACTATGTCATTGGCCAGTCTCCCTCTCTGTTTCTCTGTGCCTCCTCCCCATTTCATTCTTTCTCATCTCGCTACTGAGGAGTTTTCTCATTGCTTTGGCTCCATTATCACTGTCCCTACTTTTGGCTTTACCCCTGCTGGCAACTGATTCCTCTCATACCTTCATAGTTTGAATTGCTCAAAAAGAAAATCTGATTATCCTATTTGACTAATCCATAGAAAGGGCTACAATCTGATCTACCTTGAAGTCATGTGTCCATGAGGCTCTGTGAAGTCAGCCACAATCCAGGGATGAGAAATGGGAGGAAGGAGGGAGAGGCAGAATTACCGGGTGTATAACAAGGCAGCCAACAGGCAGGGGTGGGACAGCAGCAAGATTGATGTGACCAATGCAATATGCTGAAAGGCTCTAAGGAGTTCAGTTAGGTAAGAATAAGGTCTTTGCCTTTCCAATGACTTCTTATGAATTTTAAAGTTTCCCCAATTAGTGAGCAGTGTAAAAAAAAATTCTATACCAACTTCCCAATAAGTAGTTTATTTTTCTCAATTTAAAAAATATTTTTATTGATTTTAGGGAGAGAGAGAAAGAGAGAAACATTGATTTGCTGTTCCACTTATTTATGCACTCACTGCATGATTCTTCTATGTGCCCTGACTGGGGCTCGAACCCACAACCTTGGCACATGGGGACAATGCTCCAATAACTGAGCTACCCAGCCAGGGCAGTAGTTTGTTTTTCAATTTGTCCTCCCATGTCACACTTTTAAGGTGAGAATATGGGAAACACCAACAGCTAGCTGCCAATGTAAAATGTGCATAATGCACATAGACTCTTACTGTGTTCAATGCACTAACGCTGCTTTTCTTGGAGAGTTGAGAACAGGTGAATTTCCACTTTTCTGGGGAACAAAGTAACCACTGGAAAAACTCAAAAGATCTTGTTACAATGGGAGAATACAGAATAAGAAATTATCTAAAATAATGATACCTAACATTTAATGAGTGCTCTTACATTGATCCTAGCACTGTTTTAAGTGCTTTAAGACAATTATCTAATTTAAGCCTTACAAGAGCCCTATGAGGTAGGGACAATAAATACCTCCATTATGCAAATAAATAGAAAGCATAGAGACATTAAATAACTTGTCCAAGTTCTTAAAGATAATAAGGGTGCAACTAGAATTACACTCTGGCAGTGTGATTCTGGAGGCCAGGTGCTTAGCCTATCACTTCGTATCAGGCTTCCACTGGGAGCTCGCTAGTAATGCAGGTCTCAGGCCACACCCAGACCTACTCCATCAGAATCTGCATTTCAGCAAGCTCCCAGGTGATTCATATTCACATTACACTTTGAGAAGCACTGATCTATAACATATTGCTTCCTGAAAGAATATTAACTACCATTATCAAATATTTATAATATGCATGTATTGTGCTAATCATTCTGACTATATAATTGCATTTAATCCACATACAAACCCTAGAAATGAAGTCCTGTAAGATCAATGAGTTCATCAAGGTTAATATCCTGGTTGTGTTATTGTACTTAGTTTTGTAAGATGTTACTCCTGGAGGAAAGGCTACATTGGACTTCTCTGTATTCTTTCTTACAATTGTATGAATCTACGATTCTCTCGAAGTAAAAAATATATAATTTGATGTAGGTTTTATTTTCCTACTTTTATTGTTAAGGAAATAGACGCTTTAAAGAGTCTAAAAAGATCGGTAGTATTGAGGCCCTGCTGTGTGCAAGGCACTATCCTAGGCACTGGGGATACACCAGTGAACAAACACTGCCCTCGTTGACCTATCATTCTAGCATGGGTGGTCAGAATTCAGACCCAAATCTGGCTTGCCAAGTCCTCTACTGCTCAGATTTCAGAGATATGGGCACATGATTGGAGCATGGTAAATAATAGAGCTATAAATGGTTAAAACTTCTATAAAATTTCTAGGCAGATGTATATGAAAGAATCTAACAGTGCCAGGCACTCAACCAATTCCCTTCATTCCTTTCCTTGCAACTGTCTCAGAGCCCAAAAATGAACCTCACCTCCACCGTGACCCAACATGGATTTTACCCTTTACCCCGCTAGACAGAGTCCAGTGATGGAGCCATGGTGGGTGGTAGTAACCAGCCACTTGTGAAATCTGAGGAAGAGATGTACTTGAGGGCGATGTTCCAACTCTTGGGGAGTTACCGTTTGAAACCTGTCAAGGATTCAGTGGTGAGCATTTTTCTGAACATCACCTCTTTTCACAGCATAGCTCTGGATGAGTCCCCTTAAGCAACACCAGATTTATGGCCAGAACAATTACTCACACCTCGAATCTCTCAGTGACATATAACACTGACACAAAGATTGGATTTTTCCTCACACAAGAAATTTTCCTTCAAATACTATAAGAACAATTCAGCATGGCAATATATTCTTTCTCAGAGACAAATTTCAGTGGAATGGGGCAGGAGATAATAGGAGCAATTTTCCACAGGAAAAAAAAAGTTGCAGGTGCTGGATTCAAGGACAGCCAGAATTTGGCCACCGTTTAACTAGCTGCCTCTCAGACAAAATGGTTTGAGTTGGTGAATTTAACAAGAATGAGGATGTGTTTTTCCCTTGAATGTGGGTTCACTCAAAAACAGCACCACCTCAAAGAAAAATTCTTCAAACTGAGATTGCCACGTCTCTCTTGGCTCCAATTTCTTCTTTTGCATTCAGCTCTTACAGGCACATGCTATAAGTAGGCAGGAAGAAAGTAAACAAGGAAGAAAGGAGATCAACATCCCTGGGTGCCAGCTATGGTCAAGGCACCATGCTCGGGGTTCCCACTCAGTGTCTGAAGACATTTCTGACTCCACTGCACAGATGAGGAAGCAGGAGCTCACAGTGGGTAGAACGTTTTCTTTAGTGCAACTACTCAAGTAGTGCAAACCCAGGGTTCAAACCAGGTGGCCTGACTTCTCATTCAACGATCTTTTAGGAATACCAGTAAGTTCACCCAGGAAAGACCCCTTTGATAATCTCAATAAATCACAGAATCTACTCTCATAGACCAACACTTCGATTCTGAAGGAAAATAGCTCTTCTTGGTTTCCCATCCCCCGAGGGCTACTATGTGGAATTGAAATTCTAACATCATTATTGACGTTGTTTGTCAAAGGCTGGAGAAGCACTTGGCACATGAGAATTGCTGAGACTCGAGCAGCAGGCAGACCAGAGTTCCAACCTTGGTCCCACCGTTCACTGGCTGCATGACACTGGCACAGACTTGGAGAGTGCTCAGACTTCCATCTCTCCTGACACAATGGGGGTGAGTCCTCCTGAGAAACATGCTTTTAACACAAATACATGGAAAGATATACATTATATAACTCACTGCCATGTGGAATCTGAAATAGAAAAAAAAAAGCTAAACTTATAGAAAAATAGATCAGATTTGGCCTACCGGAGCTGGAAGGTGAGAGGAGGGGAGTTGGGTGAAGGTGGCCAAAGGGTATACATGCCCGGTTATACGATACATGAGTGCTAGGGATGTGACATGTGACTATTGCTAATCCTGCTGCTAATGCCATATATAAGAGGAAATCCTAAGAGTTTCACCACAAGAAAAAATTGTTTTTCTTTTTCTTTTGTAGCTATGAAATAATGGATATTAACTAAACTTATTGTGGTCATTGTTTCATAATATATGTAAATATAGCCATTATGCTGTATACCTTAAACTTATACAGTGTTGCTTATCAATTATATCTCCATAAAACTGAAAGGAAAAAAATCCCTAACTGAATTTTTCAAAAAGATTCAGGGGTTTTTTTAAGTATTAAGTGCTTTAAAAAGTATATTTTCATCTGGTGAGGACTGGCTTCTTTGTTCTTAGATTCTCACATGGTGGAAGGGGCAAGAGAGCTCTCTGGGGCCCCTTCCTAGAGTACTAATCCCATTTATAAGGGGTCCACTACCATGACCTGTCACCTCCCAGAGGCCCCACCTCCAAATACCATCGCATTGGGTATTAGGTTTCAACACAGGAGTTTGCAGGGGACACAGACATTCAGTCTACAGCAGCAGGAAGATAAGTTAGGAGACTTTCACAATCTTTCAGATGAGAGAAGATGGTGGTTCAAAATAGACTAAGAGATTAATACAGACAAGTGGACAGATTTGAGATATATTTTTGGAGATAGATATACAAGTTAAGGTGTTGCCAGCTACAATAACAGATAACCCCGAAAACTTGGTGGTTTTTCACATCAAGTCCAAACAGGTGTTCCAAAAGAGCAAGTCGTTCTCCTCCAAGTGGTGACCCAGGGACACAGGATCCTTCTATCTGTGACTTGGTCAACCCCAGAATCCTTTGCAGGATCCTCTTCACTCAGCAAACAGATGGAGAAACAGAGTATGGAGAAGGCACACATGTTTCTTAAGCACTTGGTTGTGGCACTTCCACTTATATCCCATTGATGAGAACTGGTCACATGGTTTCACCTAGATGATAGGGACCTCTGAAACCCAGTCCCTGTGTGGGCAGCCACTCTCCATCAACACAGATATTTGTGTTCAATTGGCCATTTCTGTCATGGTAGAGCTGGTGAGCTTTCTGGTGGATTATACATAGGGATTGAATGAAACTGAGGCACCCAGCATAACTCCTTGGCTTTTGGCCTGAGCAAAGGTGGAAGGTGGCCATTACCTGAAACGGAAGCTGGGGAAGAGTAGATTTATACTGGGAATAGAGGTATTCAAAAGTTCCTTTTTGGACACATACAGTATGAGCTGCCTGAGATATCTAAAAGGAAATGAGGCAATTTAAAGAGACAATTGAGTGTTTGAGCCAGGACTCCAGAGGAGGAGTCAAGACTGAAGATTTAAATGTTGCATTTCCCCTTTACCCAGTGGCTTCTAATACTAACACCTCCTCATAGGGTGATATAGGCCCCTCATTGCCCTTGACCTTCAATGCATTAACTGCATCAGCACAGCTTTATTCCTCTATTAGAGATAATGTTTGTAATTCTGTTGCTCATGGAATGATATCGGTTACTAATACATGCATCCACTCATTCAACACATAGTTTATTGAGTGTCTACTATGTGTTGGCCAAGTATGACTAGCAATGAAGAAGACTTAGTCTCTGCCTCATGAAGACTGCATTCTAGTAGGTGAAGACAGACAATAAACAAATAAAAAAGTAAGTATACAGTGTGTCAGGTTTCCTGGAGAACAATAAAGCACAATGAATGAGAAAGTGCCTGGGAAGTTGGGGGCTAGAATTACTAGAAGCAGAAAGATTTCTATAATAAGAAATATTTGAGCAGAAAGTAGAAGGAAGTTGAGTGAGTAAATCAAGTGTCTAAATGGGAGAAGAATGTGCCGGGCAAGTACAAAGGCCCAGAGGCACGAGAGAACTTGGCGTGTTTGGAAACCAGCCGGAGGCCAGTGTGTGTGAGGTGGGGTGGGGATGCAGAAGAGTGGCAGGGGATGAGGTCAGAGAGGTGAGAGGCGGGCAAATCACGCAGTAGCCAAAGCAGGCTTTCCCCCACCAACTCCTTCATGTAACTGGAAAAAGAGGAAGAAAAACAAACCTATTTCCTGGTACAGAAATCTTTGAAAAGAGAGCAATGGACAGTCAAGAATTTCCTGTGTGGTTCCCAAAGCAAAGCATCTTTAAAGTGGAGGACTTGCAACCAAAATAAGAAAGGGTAACAGTTTTATAATATGGAGCACAGAATGTACAATTTTCCCTTGTGCAGCAGGTTTTCTTCACAGTTAATTGCAGCCACATGTGAACCACTGCAGGGAAGCATTTTTAGCAAGCGCCATCAGAGACCTGGACAAACGCTTCCCATCCCTCATGCTCGAGCAAAACCAGTTGTGTGATTAGCCCAGAAGGATGGGAACGTAAAAATCCTGCCATGATAAAAACTATGGTTTCTGAATTTCAACTCCAAAAACTGAGCCAGAGGCCTCTCATTAGCTTGTTTTATAAATATCTGAAAAAGCTGGTTTAAATGAAAAAAAATTTCTTTTTCAAGGAAGACATGGTTTCTCTATTAAATTTCCTTTCATGGTTCCCTCCTGGTCTACCCACTGTCATGAGGATCATGAAACAAAAGCACCAGTGATGGAAGCTGGGTCTTTTACCACTGATCTCCATCACAGTGGGACCTCATTAAATGCAGCTCATCAGTAACTGTAAATATGTGGACAGGGCTTTATGGCTGGCATTCACAAGGTTGTTTTATTTAATGCTGACATCTCTGGAATTGTTCCGTTTTCTCTGTTTTATAGGAGAATGTGTATAGTAGACATTGTCTGGGTTTTGGCTTCCCAACATCTAGAGTTCCTTCCCATTTGGGGGAAATTCTCCATTGGTTGGATCTACAGAAGTCAAAAGAAGTCACATGGCCCCTCCTCCCTGACAGCAAGGAGATAGGCAAATGACCAAGGCTCAGCCAACTGGATGTTCCTGCCTGTGATCTTCACTCTTTTTTGTTGTTTTGTTTATTTATTTTTAGACAGAAGGGAAGGGAAGATCAAAGAGAAGGAGAGAAACACCAGTGTGTGGTTGTCTCTCACGCACCCCCTACTGGGGACCTGGCCTACAACCCAGGCATGTGCCCTAACTGGGCATCAAACCTGCAACCTTTTGTTTTGCAGGCCAGCGCTCAATCCATTGAGCCACACCAGCCAGGGTCGATATTCACTCCTGAGGGAGTAATTTGAAGTCTTGGTGGTGACAGGAGCAAGACTCCTGGATTGGCAGAGCCTGGACCTAAGTAGTGGTTCCAGTGTAGGAGAGTCAGGGCTTCTTCCACCACACGAGCTCTGGGGGCAGCCCTGGCCACCCTCTCTAGCTCCTGACCACTTCCTGAGTCTGGTTCTCTAGCTTCCCCTCTGTCTTCAGCCACTCAATACCCATCCAATAAATTCCATTCTGCTTATATTAACCAGAGACCATTCTGTTGACTATAACCCAGAAGCCTAACTTAATCCTAAGTAATTTACAGACCCTCACTGATGAATAATAATTCCCCTAGACTTCCAGAGCTGACTTACATTATTTTTGTTCTGATGTAAATCAAATAAGTACACCATAAAAGTAGGCATAAATTCCTTAGAGGCTTGTAGCTTTTGAGTGACTATAAAATACAAACACATTTGCAAGCTAAATATAAGCAATGCCACAAAATCAGCAATGTTGCATTAACAGCACAAACTTAATATGTCAGATGTTCATGAAATTAAATAGCTATTAGTAATGTGAATATGGAACTGATTGATATGAGTTCATTGTTTGCTTGTTTTTTTAACTTACGTGGGCCACTTACTGACCTTAACCTTTCTACCTCTTTTCTCCATTTAAACCATAGTGGACAATCCATTCATACAGCTTATCTTGAGGTCATGTGCTCTTTACTTTGCATGGGCACATCATTTGTAAATGAAGACTACTGATGTTCTTTTGTCATTGGGTTAGAACAACTGAAATTCTTCCACCTGGGCCCTGACCAGATAGCTCAGCTGGTTGGCTCCTTGTCCCTGTGAGTGTGCTGAGGTTGCCTGTTGATCCTGACTAGGCATGTGGGGGAAGCAACCAATGAATGCATGGGTGGGTGGAGCAGTGGTCGATGGTTTTCAGTTTCTTTCTCTCTCCCTCTCCCTGTCCCTCTCCAAAATCAGGTTGGCTCCAAAGTTGTCATTGTAAATACAAATGCAAATGCAGAGTCTGAAATCAGCTAGAAATGTTGTTCAGAATATACAATATTTGCTTTAATGAATTTTTAAAAGATTAATATTAATAATGCTAAATTTTAAACATCCTCATAGAAATCTTACAAATTTCTAAAAATATATTTGTAAACTCCAGTTTCAGAAATCATGACAAAGTAGTTAGAGGCACAAGCTTTGGAGTTAAAAAAAGAATTCTGGTTTTGAATCCTAACCCGACCCTTTAATAGTCTTGGAATCTTGAACAAGTTATTTAATCTCCCTGAGTTTTAATTTTCTTACCTGTAAATTGCAACAATAATACCCGTCTTTTAGGACAGTTGTATTAAACATGATGACTGTGAAGCTAATTAATAAATGGTACTAAATATTGTTACTGATGTCCTAACTGACATTCAGGCTGGTTAACAGATGTGTCCCAATTCATATAACCACTTGGTCACAGAAACAAAACAAGAACCCAGTCCCTCTCAACACCTAGCCTTTGGCTTTGGATTCTGTCTGCACTGAGCAGTGTGGTGCCCCGAGGGCAGCTGCCTGCCTTTTAGGGTTGTACTGATAGGGAGCTGCTGTTTCTGAGGGATTTACACTCTGCAAAAGATCACTGAATCCGAAGGTTGATTTCATTGCCAGTCCTTCCAAAAAAACCACAAAACTGATCACATTATTTCCCTACATGAAAACCCCGTCCAGTTCCTCTATTCCTTATACTTGTGTTTGTCCAAATGGGGCCCCCTGATTAGCAGGGACTTGTTAGAAAGGCACAAGCATGACCTCACCTTTAACTGGAACCTAATCAACGAGAGAAAAAAGCAAACAAAATATAACCACAGACATTGAAATTAAGAACAATCTGACAGTAACCAGAGGGGAGGTGGGAGAGGATAGTGGGGGGGAAGGGTTTTCAGAAACAGCTACAAAGAACACATGGACAAAACCAAGGGGGGTGGGTGGTAGAAGCAAGGGAGGGAGGTGGGCTTGGCTGGGGTGGGGAATAAATGCAGACAACTGTAATTGAACAACAATAAAATAATTTTTTTAAAAAAGAAAGAAAGGCACAAGCAAATTCTCAGGCCCCATCCCAGACATACCCTCAATCAGAGGGGAGGAGGAGGGGACAAAATCTGCATTTTAACAAGCCCCACAGAAGACCCTGATGCATGTGAAAGTTTGAGAACTATTGGTTTATAGGACCAAGTCCAAACTCCTTAGCACAGTATTCAAGACTCTTCCTGTTCTGATCCAAGCCTACTTTTCTAGGCTCTTCTCCTAATACTCCTGAAAACACCTTATGCTCTAAATAACACCATTTAGACTTCACTCTATCTCAAACATGCCTACTAGTAAGTCCTTTTACACTTTGATAGGGGTAGTGCAGTTCCCTCTGCTGGGCATTTCTTCCAAAGTTCTCTATCTCTGTGAGCCCTTCCCTGATTGTGTCAAGGCTGCATTTGTGGGTATGCAGCTTTTATGTCACACTGCCCTTACACACACAGGTAGATATCATGCTGCATTGTCACTAACTAGTTACTTGCTTACCTCCCCATCTAGATGACAAGATCTGTGTATTTGAGACTGTTGGTTAACAATCATTGTCCATTCCCTCCTTGTCCCAACAAGAGAATCCCAATTTCCCAGCTCCCTTGCAGACTGGAGTGGTCAAAGAGATGAAAACGGAAGCTGATGAATGAACCTCCCTGGAGAGTTCTGTAATAGGGTTTGGGGAGCTTAATGATTCAGCTGGCAGCTCCCCTGCTGCTCTTCCTTCCTTCCTTCTTGTTCCAACTGGGCTGCAATGCTCACCTTGCAACCATGAGGTAAGCTGGAGGATGGGAGATAAGTGCTAAGGATGATGGAGTAAAAAGATAGTAGGAGCCTGGGACATTGGTGATATTGTAAGGCCATTGCACCAACTCTGGACTTTTGTCCCCTGTCTTCAGGTTACATGATACTCACATAGATCCCATTCTTATTAGGACATTGCTGTTTTCCTCCCCAGGATCTAACAATGCAGTTTCTCAAGGCAGGACTGTCTCATTGATTGTCGAATCTATAGTGCCTGGCATACTTGCCTGACCCATAGCAGATGCTTAATAAATACATGTGAAAGGAAGAAAAAAACAAATCCTTATTATTTCTGCTGCAGAAGGAATCAGAGTTCATACATTGGTCCTAAAATTGCCTTCCTGGAAACTCTGGGAAACCACATCAGGTTTTTAAAAAGAACCAGATCTTTTAAATTCTATTTTAAATTAAAATGTCACAGTTATAACTTAAGCCAGGATAATATTATCTTACCATTGGACAGAAAATAGGTGCTAAATGAAGACACGTGCCACTCCTGCTTAAAATCCCTCCACAGTTCCCCACAGCTCTTTTTTTTTAAAGATTTATTTATTTTTTTAGAGAAGGAAGGGAGGGAGATAGAGAGAGAAACATCAATGTGGGGTTGCTGGGGGCCATGGCCTGCAACCCAGGCATGTACCCTGACTGGGAATCAAACCTGGGACACTTTGGTTCACAGCCCGCGCTCAATCCACTGAGCTATGCCAGCCAGGGCTCACAGTTCCCCACAGCTCTTAAAGTCTTAAAGCCCTAAGTGTTTTCTGACTTTCCACTGATTTTTAAACTTTTATAGTGATAACTGTGGATTCACACGGCATTGTGATAAATAATAAAGAGAGGCCCTGACGGGTGTGGCTGAGATGGTTGGGCATTGTCCTGCAGAGTGAAGAGTTGCCAGTTGGATTCCTGGTACAGGGCACCTGCCTGGGCTGCAGGGAAGTCCCCGGTCGGGGCATGTGAGAGTCAACCGACTGATGTTTCTCTGTCACATAGATCTTTCTCTCTCCCTTCCTCTCTCTCTAAAATAAATAAATAAATAAATAAAATCTTTAATAATAATACTAATGATAAAGAGAGACCTCCTGTAACCCAGTTTCCTCCAACGCTAACATCTTACGAAACTATTGTACGATAGCAGAATCCGGATATTGACATTGATACAATCCACCAATCTTATTCACAGCTCCCACTTTTATTTGTACTCATATGTGTGTATGTGTGTGTTTAGTTCTATAACATCTTATGTGTGGAGGTCCATGTATCCACCTCCACAGTCAAGATATAGAACACTGTATCTTTAGAACCATACTCACCTCCTTCCCACTGTGTCCTCTCCCCAACCCTGACCCTTAGCAACCACCGATTTGTTCTCCATTTCTAAAATTTTGTCTTCTCAAAATGTTATATAACTGGAATAACATAGTATGCACTCTTTGGGGGTTGGCTTATTTCACCCAACATAATTCCCTGAAGATCCATCCAAGTGATTATGTGTATCAATAATCTGTTCCTTCTATTGCTGAATAATACTCCTTGGTATGGATGGACCATTTGCCTGTTGAAGGACATCTGGACTATCTCCAATGTGGGGTTATTATAAATAATAGAGCCATAATGAAGCACTGGCTGGGTGACTCAGTTGGTTAGAACGTTGTCCTGTACACTAAAAGGTTTTGGGTTCAATCCCTGGTGGGGACGCATGCAGGAGGCAACCAATTGATGTTTCTATCCCATCAACATTTCTCTTTTTCTTTCTCTTTGTCCCTCCCTCTCTCTCTAAAATCAGTGAATGCATCCTCGGATGAGAGAGAGAGAAAGGAAGGAGAGGAAGAAGGAAGGAAAGAAAAGCTGCTATGAACCTTCTCATACAAGTTTTTGTGTAAACATTCCCAGTGCTTTTCAAATCCTCTCTATCACTGGGGAGTTCCCTCCTTCATGAGTCCTGCTCGGTTAGAAGCAACCATGCAAAAGCATGTTCAGAAGTGAGCTGTGTGAGGAAGCAGGCTCTCCAGAGAATCCATTTTAAGACAAGGATGAGAGCAGGAAAAAAACAGCTTTGGTGGGAAGCAGCCATAATGGAGGTTTGGGTGTCTGTCACCGCAGCTAGTGAGCTCCAGTGACCACGTCAGCGGTGGGGGGAGGGAATGGGGTCCTTGCTGGAAGTCTGGTGAGATGGTTTGGGCATTGTTCCTGGTCCCGTGGCCTCCAAACCTCACTCTCTGGCCCTCTTGAGGATATGAACTACCTAATAATATTCTTTTACAAATTTATTTTCTGCTTAAATAAGCTCAACTGCATTCTGTTGTTTGCCATTTAAGACTCTAATCAATCTCCCTCTCCAACTTCACGTCTAGTGCACTTGATATTCCAGCTACCTGAAACTACTCAGTTTCCCAAATAACACAGACTAGCATTGTGTGCCTTTCTTTTATGGCACTTGTCATAAAGGGAACATTGCCTGTTTACTTATCTGTCTCTCTAGGGACTATAGACCTAATATCTCCAGTCCCACGGCTACTGTCCTTAATACATGCAAAGTAATATTCAAATAATTGCTTATGTTTATCTTTGATGAGATAAGAACAACACTTGTGACCAGTACCATTATGGTCACTTTGGCACTCTGAACTAAAGTTTCCTTATCTATAAAATGGAATAACACTACTAACAGAAGGACAGTTTAAAAATTAGTGATATTTCACAACAAACAAACAAGAAAAACCCAATTAAGATACGGGCAAAGGACTTACCCGTATTCTCCAAAGAAGATATACAAATTGCCAATAACCACAAGAAAAGATGCTCAACATCACTAATCATTAAGTAAATGCAAATAAAAACCACAGTGAGCTACTACCGCACACCCATTAGGATGTCTGCTCACAAGAAACCAGAAAACAAGAAGTTCTGGTGAGGATGTGGAGAAATTGGAACCCTTGCACACTGTCAGTGGGAATGTAAAATGGTGCAGCTGCTGTGGAAAACAGTATGGTGATTCCTCAAAAAATTAAAAACAGAACTACCACATGACAAAGCAATCTCATTTCTCAGTATATACCCAAAAGAACTGAAGCAGGGACTCAAAAGTATATTTGCATACCCACATTCATAGCAGTATTACTTGCAATAGTCAAAAGGTGGAAGCAACCCAAGTGTCCATTGATGAATGAATGGATAAACAAAATATGGTATATACATACAATGGAATATTATTCAGCCTTAAAGAAGGAGAAAGTTCTCACATGTGCTACAACATGGATGTACCTTGAGGACATTATGCTAAGTAAAATGAGCTAGTCACAAAAAGACAAGTACTGCATGATTCCACTTATATGGGATACATAGAGTATTCAAATTTATACACAGAAAGTAGAGTGGTGGTTGCCAGGGAATGAAGGGAAAGGGGAATAGGGAGTTAGTGTTTAACAGGCACATTTTGTTTTGCAAGATGAAAAAAGTTCTGTGGGTGAATGGTGGTGACATTAACATGACAATGTGAATGTACTTAATGCTACTGAACTTTAGACTTAAAAAGGGTTGAGATGGTAAATTTTATGTTATGTATACTTTACTACAGATTTTTTTTAATTAATGGGGATATAAGTCTCCTTTACATCATTATTTTATTTTTAATTTTTTTAATCCTCACCTGAGGACATTTTTTTTCATTGCTTTTAGAGAGAGAAGAAGAGAGAAGGAGAGAGAGAAAGGTTTATGTGAGAGAGAAACATTGACTGGTTGTCTTCTCATATGCACCCTGACCTGAGATCACACCTATAACCTGGGCATGTGCCCTAAACAGGAACTGAACCTGTGACCTTTTGGTATCCAGGATGATGCTCCAACCAACTAAGCCATAGCAGCCAGGGCTATTTTACTGCAAAGTTTAAAAAATTAGTAATACACCACAGTGAGTTGTCACTTTATATCTACTAAAATGGCTAAAACAATATCAAGTGTTGGCAAAGATGTGAAGCAATTGGAACTCTCATAACAGCAACTGTTAGACACTTTTTATAATTATTTAAAAATTTAAACATACATGTATACTTATGATGTGACTGCAATTCTACAGCTAGATATAGTCCCAACAGGAATGAAATGTTCCAAAAAGATGTGTAAACATATGTCAGGGCAGCTTTATATTTATAATAATCAAAAACTGTAAATAAGCTGGATAAACAAATTGTGGGATAGTCATATAATGGATCCTACAGAGCAATAAATGGAATCACTACTGATACATGCGATGACATAGATAAATCTCAAAAACATTACACTGAGAAAAAAGCAGATACAAAAAACTAAATACTATATGAAAAGACAAACCCAATCCTTGGTGTTAGAAATGAGTTCAGTGGTTCCCTGGAATGGTACTTAGGACAGATTGACAGCAAAGAGGCATGAGGGAACTTTCTTCAGTGGAAATAATTTATGTCTTGGGTAGAAATAGTTTATATCTTGATAGGTGGTTACATGAGTGTGTACATTTGTCAAAAGTCCTTGAGCTGCCCTGGTTGGTGTGGCTCAGTGGATTGAATGCCAGCCTGTGAACCAAAGGGTCACAGGTTTGATTCCTAGTCAGGGCACATGCCTGGGTTGGGGGCCAGGTCCCCAGTTGAGGGCATGTGAGAGGCAACCACACATTGATGTTTCTCTCCCTTTCTCCGCCCCCTTCCCCTTTCAAAAAAAAAGAAAAAAGAAAAAAATGTCCTTGAGCTGTACACTTAAAACAGATCTAAATTATACTTCAATAAAGTTAAAAAATGTTAGTAGGACATAGATGAGAAGCATCTTCCCAGTGTTTACATATCAAACACTAGAATTTCACTCTTTGGCATCAAAGAAATTAGAATGTCTCATGTTAATGTTATTCATGTTTTTATACTTTTACATGCAGCAGTAAAATGATGGAGAATAAAAGAAACAGAAAATGACGTTTTTCAGAGCTTTCTTTTCTTTGAGTCATCTGGATGGTATGGTGGAGAGTGTGAGATTTGAACCTGTGGCAAGCATTTTGCTACCACAGTGAAAGCCTAGAGGGTATACTGCTTGGCCTTTTCACATAGGTATTATCATTTGACCCTCAACACCTTGGAAGATTTATTGCATTCATGTTTACAGTCGGGTGAGGAGGCTCAGATCTGTTAAATAACTTTCTTGTCACACAGTCAGTAAGTGGTGGAGCTAGGATTTAAACCTAAAACTGTCTCCCAAGTCTTTTGACTACAAACCTGGAAAGTGCAATCCCATATTTATAGGTCTTGGGTTCCAGCCACCAAAACTTGTTCCCTTTGTTTTAAAATGATTAGGGTCTCCGCAGGAGAGTCCCTGAATTCTGTGAAACTTTGACCTATGTAGGTAAGACATAGGGAAGCCAGCCCATTGTTTCTGTATTTCATTAGGATCTACTGGAAGATTTTTTTCTCTTTCAGCAATTTCTGTCTTTTTATTTATAGTTGTGTTCAATGCAAATCATTTCCATAACAGAGAAGTTACCATGAATCAAAGCATAAATACATACACAATGTGCAATCCAAAACAGATGTACACCAATCAGATATGAAGCAAAACATACCATAGTAGCTTGAGACCTATTGCATCTGCTGTTCCCATGTCGCTTTCTAAAGATGGCCAGAATTGACTTTGGTTATTAAGAATCCTGTGACCACACTAGATACTGGAACATCTTAGCATGGTGTGTGCCCAGGTGAACAGAAGGCTTCATGGAGTGTCTATTTCTAAAAAGGTTTCTTTGTATTGAGGCAGTTATAAAACATCTACAGTTGAACCTTGAACAGCACAGGTTTGAACTGTACTGGTCCACTTGCACACAGATTTTTCTCAATGAATACCTGTACTGTTTCTGATCTGTAGTTGGGATGAAAAACAGTTGCAGAAGGCCAACTATATGCATTCATCTACTTCATTTTATATAAGAGACTTGAGCATCTGCAGATTTTGGTATCTCTGGAGGGTCCTGAAACCAATTCCCTGCAGTTACTGAGGGACAATCACTGTAAGTATTGGTGGGGTCAAAAGTTACACACAAATTTTCAACAGGCAGGGGTCAGCATCCCAACCCCAGTGTTGTTTAAGGGTCAAATTACTTCGAAGAATCAAGTTCCCCTTAGGCTTCAGCCCCTCTTAGACCCACATTTTAACCCTCCGAAAATATTGACTAATTGTAATATGTTCTGATTGCTTACCTTGATCTGGTGACAGAAGACTTGTGCCTTAGATTCACATCCTAGTTCAATCATACCTGTTGAGTTCTGGTTCACTCTCCAAAAATAAATAAATAAATAAAAGCCCCATTCACTCTCAACTCATAAGATGCACTAGTTCTATTGGTCAGGCCTCTTTTTCATTCATAAAAGGAACTGATTTACTAGTGGAACTGAAGTGTACAGAGGGAAGTTGCTCAGACAGAGCTTGTTCCCAAGGATCCTCCTATCACTGAGGCCTCACTTACTTTCTCCCTTAACTCTCCCTCCAATGGGACATGGTTTATCTGTAGGATCCACACCCTGCCTTTGTGGTAGAAAGATGGCAGCCACAGGTCCAGATCACATAGTCTTGCACCACAACATCCAGAGGGAGAGAAAGTGTCTTTTCCAGGAATTTCCAGAAGACACTTTACTCAGGAGTCTGAGCATATATCTTCTTGGATGTCCTTGGCTATGTACAGTCCTGAGCCAAATGCCATGAGTGGCAAACATATCACCGAGACCAGGAACCTCCTGATCTTTTGGGTCCGCCCCCTCAAACCACATAGTTGATAATGAGGGAGAATGAATCCCCACAAGACCATCACGGCAGTGTTGGTAGAAGACACTGGACAGCAACTGGCACATTTCCTCCCAAGCAGCTTCTTCATGCTCTGAACTGGTCAGCTCAATCCCAAAGAGCGTTCAGTCTGGATGTTCAGTCCTTAGATCGCTGAAACTCCCTGCTGCATTTGCCACTGTTGACCCTTCTTGAAATTCCCCATTCTAAAGGTTCTCAACCCTAGCTGTCATCTGAGTATATCAAAGTGGAGAATTTTTTTTAAGTGAACATTTTCATTTTCTTTTCTTTTTTTAAGATTTTATTTATTTATTTTTAAAGGGGGAAGGGTGGGAGAAAGAGAGAGAGAGAGAGAGAGAAACATCAATGTGTGGTTGCTGGGGGCTGTGGTCTGCAACCCAGGCATGTGCCCTGACTGGGAATCGAACCTGCGACACTTTGGTTCGCAGCCTGCGCTCAATCCACTGAGCTATGCCAGCCAGGGCAGAATGTTTTTAAAGATTTTATTTATTTATTTTATAAAGAGGGAAAGGGAGGGAGAAAGAGAGGGAAAGAAACATCAATGTGTGGTTGCTTGTCATGCGCCCCCTACTGGAGACCTGGCTTGCAACCCAGGCATGTGCCCTGACTGTGAATCAAACCAGCAACCCTTTGATTTGCAGGCCTGCGTTCAATCCACTGAGCCATACCAGCCAGGGTTCAAAGTGGAGAATTTTATACTTAACAGGGAATTCAGATTTGATGGGTGTGAGACCAGGGCAGGCGGCAGGCATCTGTACATTTACAAAGCTTTTTGAGTTGACTTGGATACAAGTGGCCTCAATTGAGAACCACTGCCCTAGGCTGATCTGACATCACCACCTCCTGGCCCACTCCTTCATTCCACAGATATTTACTGAGTATATACCAGGTGCCTGACACTCAGGTAGGTGCTGAGCATACAGGGATGAATGAGGCAGATAAGCTTATTGTGCTTATGGAATTTATATTTTAGTGAGGGGTGTGGAAAAAGGCAAATAAACAAAAAAAATGTTCCAAAGATTTCAGATAATGCTATGAGCTATAAAGGAAATAGATCAGTAAGAGGAGGAATGGAGAGTTGCCTTAGAGAGGATAGTCAAGAACGGCCACCCTGCATTATTCAGAGCAGCCAAGATATGGAAACAACCTAAAGGTCCATCGATGGATGAATGGATAAAGAAAATGTGGTATACAGGCACAATTTGATGTTACTCAGCCTTTAAAAAAGGACATCCCGCCATTTCTAATAACATGTATGGACCTGGAGGACATTATACTAAATAAAATAAGCCAAACACAGAAAGACAAGTAATGAATGATTCCATCATAGGAGTCATCTAAAATAGTCAAATTCATAGAAGGAAACAGTAGAATGGTGGTTGCCAGGGGTTGGTGAGGGGGAATTGGGAAGTAATGGTCAAGGGTCTAAAGTTTCACTTATGTAAAATGAATAATTTCTGGAGGTGTATACAGCAAGTATGGTGCCTATAGCTAACAATATTGTATTGTATACTTCAAGTTTGCTATGAGGGTAGATCTTTTATTAAGTATTACCACACACAAAATAATAATAATAATATAGTAATAATAATAATTTTTAAAAGTGGGACAGAGGAAGCTTTGGGAGGTGATAGGTACATTTATGACCTTGATGGTGGTGATGGTTTCACAGGTGTATACTTAAACCCCCAAACTCATTGATGTGTATCCATTAAATCCATACAGCTTTTTATATGTCAATCATACCTCAATAAAGTGGTTAAAAAAACCTTTTGCCTCATTGCAGCAGAGAGAGCAAGATAGGTCACCAGCACCTCTACTGGAGCCATCCTAGAAAATTCGTGCAGGGTTCTCGTTCTTGCCACGTCTGCTCAAACCAGCATGGCCTGAATATGGAAGTACGGCTGTAGTGTGTGCCCCCAGTGTCCCCGTCAATACCCGAAGGATATAGGCTTCATTAAGTTGGACTAAGCAAACTTCTTTGAATGGGTCATTCAAGACATGTACCTTATTGTAGAATGTCTAGCTCTTTGCACATAAAATAAAAATTTAAAAATTAAAAAAAAATAGCTGCCCTGGAAAATAGCAAACATCAGAAGGAGCAGACCTAAAACAGGAATGTACTTGGTGCACCTGAGGAAAGAGGAAGGTCATGTGTCTGATCTGAGTAAGGAAGAGCAAGAGACAAGAAAATAAAATAGGCAGGGCCAGATCACACTGGGCCCTGTGGGCAGCATGAGTTCAGATTTTTTCTCAATGCAATGGGAAGCCCCACATTTTTCTCATATCTTGTTTGTCTCTGTTTTTTTGTGTGTGTGTGGGCTTTTTCCCTGCACCTGTCCCTTAACTGTTGCTGTTCTCTCAGCCTCTCTCCCTGGGCTCTTATTCTACTTGGGGGAATCTTGATTGCTCTTGGTTGGCAAAGGAGACCTTTCTCCTGGGCCTTGTGTGTCCTACACAGTGTGCACCTTCTACCTGTCCATCCCACAGGCTCCTCAAATTTGTGCAAAGCCCCACCTTCCATCTCTCTAGCTCAGTTAATAACACTACCTGCTACCCAGACATCCACCTAGAAACCTGAGCATCGTTGTGAGTCCCTTCTTCTCTCTTACCTCCTACAGCCAATCAATGACCAATTTTTAAAATCTCTTAAATCTCTTTTTACTCACTATCCTGCCTAATCCAGAAGGTAGTCCTAAACCAGATGACTACTGCTCCTCCATAGATAGCTGCAATAGCCCCCTCATGTGCCCCCTACCCCAGTCCCATTCCCTTCTAATTTGCTGTTCTCACTGAACTTGCTAAAATGTAAGTCTGCCAATGATGAACCTGGGAAAGTCTGAACTCATGCCCTCCCCACCCCCATCCTCCTTCTAGGCTTTGGCAGATGCCTAAATAACAAAAGGAAGCCTTGGAAATGGGATTCAGATAGAGAAGGAGATAAGACTCAGCGTAATAACATCTAGGAGATATGCCACTCTCTTTTTTAAAAAATATATTTTTAAATGTATTTAAAAAAAACAGATTTTTTTCAACCAGAGATTGAATCTGCAACCTGATGTGTTCTTGATGGCCAACACAAAGGCTACTTGATGATGTGCCCCTCCTCTCACTGTTAAGGTGTCACTGTGCTGCAAAACGTCCTCCACTCACACACCTCTCCCACTTTCTCTCTCACCTAGCCTGGACTGGACTCTTGCCCTCCTGTAAGCATCTCCTAGCTCAGGCTTCTCCAATATTTCCTGCAATGATTTCACCCCAGACAACACACTCCCCTGCCTGTCTTCTGGCTATTTATTGTCTATTCACCTTTATCACAATCATTAGATGTTTAAGTATTATGTGATAGAGAGAAAAGCCATGTTTGGGCATCACTCAGTCCTGGATTAAAACTCCAGTTTTACTGTTTACTCACTGTGACACCTTAGCAACCATTTTCTCTCTTCTTATCAGTAAAATAGTGATTATTGCTTTTTGCAGGTCTTTCTGAGGATTCAATGAGCCACTTATTTGAAGTGGCTGGCACATAGTAGGTACTCAGTAAATGTTAGCCTACTTTCTTGCCCTTGAGATACTCAGTAAGTGTTCCAGTTCTACTCATTGAACAGCTACTGTTCATGGGATGTTACTAACAGTGTCTGTTATCATTACCTTTTCCTTCTTTCTTAACCTCTCTTTAGTAGTTAACTTGAGTGTAGTTCTAATTTATTATGTACTGGAAGTGATGCATTTTCTATACAAAGTAATATTCAGGAACTATAATTTACTGGGTGTCCACTCTGTGCCTGGCCATCATTAGGTGCTTTCCAGGTAGTCTCTTGGTTAATATTCACAATGACTCTTGGGGGTCAGCAGTATTAATCACTATTCCATACATGTCCAAATCAAAGTTTTGAGAAGTTAAATAACTTTCCTGAAGTCACACAGCCAGTAACTAATAGAGTTAAGATAGAAATTCAGTCTTCCAGATTCCAAAGCCCATGTTTTCTCAACGAGACCACACTTCCAGTCAAGATGGCAATGTAGATAAACATGGTACTTGCCTCCTCCCACAACCACATGAAAATTACAACTAAACTACAGAACAACCGTCACTCAGAAACTGCCTGAAATCTGGCTGAATGGAAGTCCTAGAACTAGGGAGTTAAAGAAGCCACACTGAGACTGGTAGGAGGAACAGAGATGCAGAATGGGCTGTCCCCCAGCCTACACTCACCTGTGGCAGATAAAAATTGAGAGGGATATCCTGGCTGCAAAGGTTCCCTTGTAAGGAACAAGGGGTCCCAGCCCCACACCAGACTCCTCAGCCCAGGGTTCCAGTGTCAGGAGGAGAAGTTCCCATAACTTCTGGCTATAAACACCAGTAGGGACTGAGGCTGAGGGTAGAGTCCTAGGAAGTTCCTCTTAAAGAACCCACACATGGACTAGGACTCACTGTCTCTGAGCTCTAGCACTGGGACAGCAGCTTGAAAGGCACCAGAGATATACAGGAAGGAACTAAATTGCTTGACATCAGGTTGAGAGCTGGGGAGGTCAACTTTCTCCCAGACAGAAGTGCTGGCAGAGACCACTGTTTCTTTGATGAGCCCTCCCCTTAAAGGGCTGGCAGGTGGGTACCATATCTGAATCTCCATCATCCAGGCTCACACTGTTTGCCTGCCCTGGTGATTGTGATTCCCTGAAGCCCTGCCCCATCCAACTTTTAGGCCCACCCAAGCTATTTACATAAGCTTTTCTATACGAATGCCTTTCTGTGCTCATAATTCAGATTTTCCTAAAATCGCTCAAGCTAGCAGCAGCTGGCCTGAGCATGCCCCATACCTCTTGCTAAGTGGCTAGCAGCAGCCAGCCGTGGCTCACAGCTTGGCTTCCCTGAGGTACCTCCAAGCTCAGCACAAATAGCAGCCATCTGCAGGTCACTTTGTAGCTCATTCTGGATGGCCTTGGATAGACTACAGGCAGTGGCTGACCTTGGCCTACACCTCCTAGGAGGCCCCAGTGCCAGCTCACCCAGTGAACAGATTCAGACCATGTTGAAGCATCACCACCCTACCACTTCCACAAACAACACGCTCAAGGGTGGAGCCAGCAGGCACTAGAGCCCTGCTGAAGTAAGTCCTGCTCTGTGGGTGAGCCCCTGCACAGTTGATCCTCCATGGTGGTCAGAGGCTGGTGGTCACAGCCAGTCCTTGCCACTGATTGGCCTGCAGGTATATCTCTCCCACTGTTGTGCCAACAGCAATCAAGACTCAACTATAAGAGGAGGGTATACACAGCCCATGTGGTAGGAGGCAGCAACAGTAACACACCTCCAAGTGCCCAGCTTGGGTGACTGGGGAGGCTGTGCCACTAGATTTTACAGAACACATACTCCACTTCACTACTCTACCAAGCCTGGGAGATGTAGCAGCTATACTTAATACATAGAGGGGGGGAAAAAACAGAACAAAAGGGGGCTGCCATATGAGGAGACAAATGAGACAAAATGAGGAGACAAAGAAACAAAATGGAGACATGCAATCTATCAGATGCAGAGTTTAAAACACTGACTATCAGGATGCTCACTGAATTTAGTAAGAACATAAATAGCATAAAAAGGACCAGTCATAAATGAAGGATACACTAACTGAAATGAATAATTTACAGGAAATCAACAGTAGAGTAGATAAAGTAAAGAATCAAATCAGCAATTTGGGATGTAAGTAAACTAAGAAACACTTAATCAGAATAGCAAGAAGAAGCCCTGGCTGGTGTAGCTCAGTGGATGGAGCGCGGGCTGCGAACCAAAGTGTTGCAGGTTCGATTCCCAGTCAGGGCACATGCCTGGGTTGCAGGCCACGACCCCCAGCAACTGCACATGGATGTTTCTCTCTCTCTCTCTCTCTCTCTCTTTCTCCCTCCCTAAAAATAAATAAATAAAATATTTAAAAAAAAAAAGAATAGCAAGAAGAAAAAAAGAATCCAAAAACATAAGGATAGTGTAAGGAACCTCTGGGACAACTTTAGGCATACTAATATTCGTATCATGTGGGTGCCCGAAGGAGAAGAGAGAGCAAGAAATTGAAAATCTATTTGAAAAAATGATGAAGAGTCCTGGCTGGTATGGATCAGTTGGTTGGAGCACTGTTCCATAGACCAAAAGGTTGTGGGTTTGACTCCCAGTCAGGGCACATATCTAGGTTGCAGGTTTGGTCCCTGGTTGGGGCAAGTATGAGAGGCAATGGATTGATTTTTCTCTCTCACATTGGTGTTACTTTCCCTCTCTCTCTCACCCTTTCCCTCTCTCTAAAAATCAATGAGCATGTTCTTCAGTGAGGATTCAAAAATGTAATAATAATAATAAAGAAAACTTCCCTAACTTGGTGAGAGAAATAGACATACAAGTCCAGGAAGTGTAGAGAGTCCCAAACTAGATGAACCCAAAAAGGTCCACATTAAGACACATCATAATTAAAATGCCAAAAATTAAAGACAAAGAGAAAATCTTAAAAATAGCAGGAGAAAAGCAGTGAGTTACCTACAAGGGAGCTTCCATAAGATTATCAAATGATTTCTCAACAGAAACTTTGCAGGCCAGAAGGAATTGGCAAGAAATATTCAAAATGATGAAAAGTAAGGACCTACAACCAAGATTACTGTATCCAGTAAAGCTGTCACTTAGAATTGAAGGACACATAAAGACCTTTCTAGACAAAAAATAACTAAAGGAGTTAATCACCACTAAGCCAGTATTTTATGAAATGTTAAAGGGTCTTCTTTAAAAAGAAAAAAAATGATTATGAAGAAAATAGCACTAAGTGCATATCTATCAATCATTGAATCTAAAAAAAACAAAATAAGTGAACAAGCAGAACAGAAACAGACACATAGATACAGAGAACATTTTGATTGGTGCCAGATGGCTGGGGGATTTTGGAGATGGGTGGAAAAAGTGAAGGGACTGAGAAATACAAATCTGTTGTTACAGATAGTCAGGGGGTTGTAAAGTACAGCATAGGGAATATAGTCAATAATATTCTAATGGCTATGTATGATGTCAGAGGGGTGTGAGATTTATCAGGATGATCACTTAGTAAGTTATGTAATGTGCAATCACTAATGTGTACACCTGAAACTAATATACTAGTGTCAACTGTGATTGAAAAATAAAAGTTATTTGAAAATGGAAAAAAAGAAAAAATACAATATAACAATAATAGTTATAATTAACTATTATTATAGTTAATAGAGATAGTTAACACTTAGGGATTACCTATTTGCTGGGAACTATTATAACTCTGTACATGTATTAATTAATCTCTGCAAACATCCTATGAAGTAATTATTAGTATTAGCCTCTTTAAAGAGAAGAACTGGAATATAAAGAGGCTAAATAACTTGCCCAGATCACTAAAAGCTGAATTTGTTTGTATATACAATATATTGTAAAACATAATCGTCAATCTATCTTCTTTCTTCAATGAGCATAAGATCCATGATCAAAGGAGAAAAAGAACAAGTAGAAAACTTTTAGAAACCTTAATGTGCTAGAGGGATGCTTGCTATTATGTTGAAATTAAAGTGAGGGGAAATTCTGAGTGTACTCGGGGTTTGGAAAACAGTGAGCAAAAGTACTGCTCTGCAACTCTGCAAGTGGAGTGGAGGCCATCACCTCACAGGGGCAGGCTAGATCCTGAGGGTCACACGGAGGGCGGAAGAACTGGGACACTGAAGTCTGTCATCCATCCCTGGAGACCTATAGAATCATCAGCTTTACAAAGATGATTAGCAGCCCAAGACAGCAAGGACAGACTCTTCCAACCAGCAAGCAGAGCCAACAACTTGCACAATCTCCTAGGGCGTGTGTGACCATGATGTCACCTTGTTTATTCCCCGCATGGGAAATCTGGCCCCACTGGGGCTTGATTAACTGCCAGCCACAGACAACAAAATGACAATGCATTTTAACTTACTCTTCAGACCATCAGGAGCTCTCCATCTAAAAGTCACTCTGAAGTAAATCATGGGGTTGTTTAATCTTTGCTCTGATTCTGCGATTTAGAAGCAATTCTGTGTCACTTCCCTTCAATCACTGGACATGTCACCCCTTAAGTGCAGTGTGAAAATCATTCATGCAGACAACATGTATTCATTGAGAGTTTCTTATATGTCTTCACCAAGTAGGCGTTCAGTGTATGTGGGTGAATAAAAATGATAGGATCCCAGTGGATTAGGAACTGAATCTAGTTGGGAAGGGGGACATTAAGAAACAATTAGAGTTCTATTAGGAGTTTCTAAAGGAGATGTGCAGAGGGCCATGGGAGCATACAGCAGGGGTCCCAACTCAGTCTCAGGAGGGCAGAGGATTCTTCCCTGCAGAACTGATGTCTTACTGGGGCACAGAGGTAGAGTAGGAGTAAGATACACGAAAGAGGGAAAGAATAGCATTATGAAGGCAGGAGACAGCAAAGTCCAAGGGTTGGAGACTCTTCCAATTGTGTAAAAAATAGCAATAGGGAGACTGACATAAGGAGAGGCAGGACAGCATGGTCAGGCAGATCACATAGGACTCTGTAGGTCAAGTTTAGATGTGAGGAGTTTCAGGACTTTTTGTTTTATAAGGGCAATGAAAACATTCAAGGATTTTAAGCAGGGAGTGACATGATTGTATCTGCAGTGTGGGAGTGAATGGACCATCCTGGCTGTCCTGTGGGGAATGAATGGACTATCCTGGCTGCAGTGTGGGGCATGAATGGAAGGGAGGCGAAAGAAGAAATGGGCAGACCAGGCGAGAGGCTACCATAGCTGTGGAGGTAAGAAATAAAGGTGTCTTGGCCTTGGACTGAGGTGGTGGAGATGAAGACAAGTAAATGAGTTTGAGAGATATTTAAGATCAAGAATTAACATGATTTGGTAAGATTGCAGGGTATAGTGATAGAAAAGCTATTATATATATTTCACCTTTCTCATAAAAAATATTCATCAAGGGATTCACCTGCATATGCTCAATATTACTTTGTTCCCTTCTGTAGTAGGTGAAATAAGTGATCACCCATTTAGGAGCTTATAAGTTGATCAATGGGGCTTCCATTCTTTTGGGAAACACTTATTAGGCATCTTCCATGTGCCAAACACTGTTCTAGGCCCTGGTAATACAAACATAAATGTGACACAGGCTCTGTTTTGAAGTGCTATAGAGGGAAGAGCATTGGAACAGGAAGACATGGGTTCAAATTCCTGTATCATTACCTCCAGGGAAAATTTGATTGAAGTACTTTAAACTTTGCAGCCTCAATTTCCTTATTGTAACATGGGGATAAAAATACCTGACTGCCAGAGTTGGTATGTAGATTAGTGAGAAAATGTATGGGAAAAAAGGTACAGAGTGTTGCTCCATAAATATTTATTCCTCCCACCCCACCCCAGCTCTGCCACCATCCAAGTCTAAACATCTAGACAAAAACTAAATTCTATAATCACTCCTTCATAGAAGAACAACGGAGAGAGGCTCTAATAATAATATTTCCAGAAGACACAATTGTAGTCATTCTGGATGGTCAAGTTGCTGCTTTCTCTGGAAGATTTTCAATTAAAGGAAATATTATGCCTTCATTCTCAAACACACAGGTTGTTTTCCATCCTATAATGGAAGCAATTGCCTGCTCCTCGCCCCAAAGCTGGGACACCAGCCTACTGCCATTTCTGGCATTACCCCAGCAGCTAGTGAGTATGCATTCCAAGTCAAGGAAAGAGTTCCTGGTAGCACTCCTCTAATCCTAAAGGAAACTCTATTTTTCCTCCTGAGTTCAACCACCACGTGAATTAGCTTTCTTTTCTTTCCTTCCTCAACTGTTTTTAATGATTTTACTTTTTCACTTCCAGTACTTGCTTTTTTATATCCATTTTTTCATTTCTTCACATTTTTATTTTGTTACTTTTTCAGTGCACCGAGGAATTATTGACATACCACTTTTATTTTGAAACCTCTTCTCCTTTTATAAAAAAAATAGTTGCTATTTCTCCCTCTAATCCTAAGAGGACTGTAAACAAAATCATTTTAAGGTCAGCTTCTGGTTCCTTCATTATTTTCATTACATTAGAAGTGAATTCATCCCTTGATTGTTGATTTTATTTGGCTCTGTGTTTTAGCATTGATTTTCCTTATAGCCTTGGGGATTCTGATTTGCACATTCATTCTGAGGGCACATTTCTCCTCCTGACCACCCTAATCTCTCTGCTGTATTCCTTCTTCCTTGTCCAGCACTTTCTAGTTGCTTCCATTGAGTCCCTCGGGCTCCTAGTCCAGAATTAAGTACTATGTTGGTGCCTTAGACTCTCTGCGATATGGGGGAAATGCAAAACTAGGCATCAGTTCACTGAAAAAGCTTATTCAGGTCCTGGTTTCACCATCTCACAGGTAACCTACCTTTTTTTTTTTAAGTATAAATTTATTTATTTATTTATTTTATTTTTTAAGATTTTATTTATTTATTTTTAAAGAGGGAAGGGAGGGAGATAGAGAGAGAGAGAGAAACATCAATATGTGGTTGCTGGGGATTATGGCTTGCAACCCAGGCATGTACCCTGGCTGGGAGTCGAACCTGCGACACTTTGGTTCGCAGCCCATGCTCAATCCACTGAGCTACGCCAGCCAGGGCTGTAACCTACCTTTTAAAGCCATAAGTCTAAATAGCTAACAGTTGCAGATTTCTTAGTATCCTTTAATAGGTGGAAGGAATATGTGTGCGTGTACAAGTATGTGCATGTGTGTACGTGTGTGAACAAAAAGAACACACACTGATTTCAAGCACAGGGCCTGATTCTGGCCTTTCACAGTGCTCTGTGCCCTTGCCATTCCTGTCACTACACAAAAGACCAATCCCTGGTCACCTCTGCCTGCTTTCCCACCCAGAGCCCACTAGTCCATTTATCATTCATGTATGTGTTTCATGTTTTCTCCACAGAGATATTATTCATATATATGTGTATACATATACACACATGCATGTGTGTATACATATATACATATATACATTCTATGGCTATGTTTTTTCTCTTTTAATATTTTAATATAATTTTATATTTTTGAAGCAGGAGAAAGCCTCAAAGCATGACCTCATGACACCATCTTCACCAGAAGCCTCCTAGATGCTCGGCACATATCTCTGTTAGCCCAAATGTTACATGGTATTATAAATGTTTATACTGCTGACTCCACAGCTTGCCCAAAGTCATAGGTCAAGTTGCAGAGACAGGATTTGAACCTCAGTCTACTGACTCTTATTTAGAACACTGAGGAATACAGCCCCACTCATTGCTCCATCATCAGTGCCTTGCACAAGGTTTGACACAAAGAAATGGGTGCTTAGTTAATGTTTTTTTAAGTGTCTTAACCTTAGGCTCCCATTGCTGTCTTCTAGATTTATCATAATCCTACTCTGGGCCCCCTAAGCTAACACTGTATCACTCTCTTAAGAAATGCAAGATCAGTGAACACCTAATTCTTAACTATCCTCCCTTTCTTGTGCCCATGACAAATATCACAGTTGGTCACAGAACTCTCTCTTAATGCCTGAACCTTGCTCCATGATCCTCCTTATCTAGTGCCTCAAGCACTCACCATTAATTGATGAGCATTTGCCCTCTCAGTATAAACACAAACTTCTCTTTTACCATTTGAAGGTCCTACACTCTCAGAAGCCAAAACATGGAGGCATTAATAAATTATTGGTATCCTTCTATTGTTCTGGAATTTTTACTTCCTATACTAATTTTGTCCTACAATATGAAAACAAACACATTTAGGACCTTTGGTCAAGATGGAGGCATAGATAAACATGGCCTGTCTCCTCACACAACCACAGCAAAAATTACAACTAGGCTACAAAACAAATATCACCCAGAATCATCAGAAAATCAAGCTTTATGGAAGTCTGACAACCAAAGAATTAAAGAAGCCACATTCATCTAGACAGGTAAGAGGTACAGAGACATGGAGGGGTGGGGACATGGAGACTTGCATGTAGAGGCACAGAGACAAGGAGATGAAGAACAGGCAGTCCCATACCCACGTGTGATGGGTAAAAATCAGGAGGGATACCTCAGGAGCAAGGGATCCCAGCCAAACACTAGACCATCCAACCCAAGGTTCCAGTGCCAAGAAAATAAGTCTCCATAACTTCTGGCTGCAAAACTAGTGGGGGATGGGGCGGTACAAGAAACTGCAGGATTCTCAGGAGTTTCCTCTTACAGGGCTCACAGTGGACTTGGGATTCATGCAGACTCACTCACTCTGGGCTTCGGCACTAGGGCAACAGCCAGAAGGGCATCAGTGGCATAGGGGGAGAAACTGAAGTGTCTGGCATCAGGGTGAGTGCCAGGGGACAGCTTCCTCTCAGACAAACCTTCAGAGTTTAGGCAGTGGCATTGTCCCCTTTCTGGGCCCTTCCCCCTACACAGCCATCAAGCAGCAACACCATATTGAAGACCCCGTCAACCTGGTTCACATGGGTTGTCACACCCTGGAGATTACCTAAGGCTCTACCCCATCCAATTTACCAGTGTACTTTTCTACAATAGACCATACTACAGAGACAAGCAGTAGGAGCAGCTCTAGCTAATACATAAAAACAAACACAGGGAGTCTGCCAAAATGAGGAGACAAAGAAATATGGCCCAAATTAAAAAAAAAAAGAATAAAACCCCAGAAAGAGAACTAAACAAAATGGAGATAAGCAATCTATTAGGTGCAGCATTTAAAATACTGGTTATTAGGATGTTCAAGAAACTCATTGGGTACTTCAACAGCATAAAAAAGACTGAGGCAGAAATAAAGGTTACACTAAGTGAAATAAAGAAAAATCTACAGGGAATCAACAGTGGATGGAAGTGGATGAAACTGAGAAGCAAATTAATGATTTGAAACATAAGGAAGAAAAAAAAACATTTAATCAGAACAGCAAGAAGAAAAGAGAATAAAGAAAAAAACAAGGATAGGGTAAAGAGCCCTTTGGACAACTTCAAAGGTACAAACATTCCAATGATAGAGGTGCTAGAAGGAGAAGAGAAAGAGCAAGAAATGGAAAATTTATTTGAAAAAATAATGAAAAAAAACTTCCCTAATTTGGTGAAGAAAATAGACATATAAGTTTAGGAAACACATAGATTCCCAAACAAGATGGATGCAAAGAGTACCACATCAAGACACATCATAGTTAAAATGACAAAGGTTAAAGATAAAGAGAGAATCTTAAAAGCAACAAGAGAAAAACAGATTGTTACCTACAAAGGAGTTCCCATAAGACTGTCAGCTGATTTTTCAAAATAAATTTGCAGGCTAGAAGGGACTGGCAAGAAGTATTCAAAGTGATGAAAAGCAAGGACCTACAACCTAGATTACTCTATCCAGCAAAGCTATCATTTAGAATTGAAGAGCAGATAAAGTGCTTCCCAGACAAAGTAAAGCTAAAGGAGTTCATTATCATCAAGCCATTATTACATGAAATGTTAAAGAGACTTATTTAAGAAAAAGAAGAAGATCAAAACTATGAACATTAAAATGGCAATAAATTCACAACTATCAACAACTGATCTAAAACACAAACTAAGCAAACAAGCAGAACAGAAACAGAATCATAGACATGGAGATCATTTGGAGGGTTCCCTGTTGGCAGTAGGAAGGGGGAGAATTGAGGAAAAGGTGCAGGGATTAAGAAGTACAAATTGGTAGGTACAGAATAGGCAGGGGGATGTTAAGAACAGTATAGGAGATGGGGTAGCCAAAGAATTTACATGCATGACCCATAGACATGAACTAAGGTGGAGGGAGGATCGCCAGAGGGAATGAGGGATACTGGGTGGAAGGGGGCAAAGAGGGATAAATCAGGACAACTGCAATAGCATAATCAACAAAATATATCTTAAAAGATGAAAAAACCAACACATCTAGAAATAATACAATTCTGTGATCCTGTGTTATCTACAAATAGCCCACAACTGAGAACATTATCTGTAATTTTCTATAATGTTACCTTCTATTTGAATAAGATTCACTTTCTCTTATTTAATTTCATACTAAACCAAAGTAGGTTTTATTGTTTATTTTTTACAGATGAGGAAACTGAAGCACAGAGAGGTTAAGTGGCTTGGCTAACCTCACACAATAGGTAAGCTGCAGAGCCTGTACCAAAGCTGAGATTTTTTTCATTTCAAATCTTTGTATTGCCTATTATATCAGCACTATTTCTATTGTTCTACTGTTTTTCTGAAACAATACTTTTCAAGCGCTGGACGCATAAAGATGACCTTCAGAATTATTTTTTCTTCCAATATTATCTTTGACTAATATGATAAGACATTCACAAAATCACTGTTTTTTAAAATTTATTACACATCCTTATATTTTGTGTTTTTTGTTGTTATTGCCTTTTTGTTTTCTACATTTGATAGGTTCGGTACTGTGCGTGCCTGAGGCCTAGGCCTGTTCTGCATCCTCAGCGAGGGGCCAGGCCCTGACACATGTTTGCACAACTGTTTCAAACAGTTATCCCCAAAGTTACACAACCTTAATGCTCAGGTGTGTGCTGAGTTTCCAAAGTCACATCATCTTACTTTTTAAAAAATAAAGATGACTGAGAAAATACATAACCAAATTTAAGTTGTATATAAGCTTTTTCATATATGACACCATAAATCGCACATGTTTTTAAAAATAGCTTTTTAAAGAACAGGTATCCTGAGTTTTAGCAAGGAAAATATAGTCGTTGTGGGATCACAATTTGTGTAAAATGTTTCGTGACTCAGCCAACCTCTAGCTGATCTCAGAATGCAAACCTTAGCCGGTCTCATCCCTCCTGTGGTTTTTCCACATTGTTGGTAGCTTTCATTTAAAATAATATTACCTTAAACCTCCAGTGAAACCAGGCCTTTGTTTTCCCCTGATTGTTCTTCTAGCAGAACTGACAATAGAAGCCTTTTCTCTGGCTCTGGTTAAGTACAAATCCATTATCAAGTGGATTCAAGGACCTACTGGGCTCAAGGCTTTTACCACCTACCCCAGTCACCTGCAAATATATGTCAGGGACAGCAGTGTATAAACCACCATCCTGGTATTATTGTTGTTGTAATATCTACCACTTACTGAGTCCTTACTATAGGGCAAGTATTTTACTGAACCTTTTCCATGAATTAGCTATTCATGTAATTTTAACCTTCACAACAACTCTATGGAGCAGATTCTACAATTTTCTTTCTTCAGAGAGTGAACTTGAAACTCAAGGAAGTTAAGAAACTTTTCCAATGCCACAGAGCTACAAGAGGTAAAGACAGGATTCAAACCCAGGTCATTTCTGTTTTTGAATCTTCATGATACTCACCTTAAATATTAAGGATATATAATACACACGGAGAGAAATATAGAAGTTGGCCCTTTCTGTCTCTGCAGTCCCATGGTTCCTGTGAAAAAGCTTGTGGCAGAGAGGGGCAAAAGAAAGAAGCAGGTTTCGAAGTTCACCCTTAACTACACCCACCCTTTAAAAGATGGAACTGTGGATGCTGCCAATTTTGAGCAGTTTCTTCAGGAGAGAATCAAAGTGAACAGAAAAGCTGGGAACGTTGGTGGAGGGCCTGTAACCTTTGAAAGAAGCAAGAGTAAGGTCACTGTAACTTCTGAGGTGTCTTTTTCCAAAAGGTATTTGAAATATCTCACAAAAAAGTTTTGAAGAAGAATAACCTACATGACCGGTTGTGCATCAGCAAAGAGAGTTACAAATTGGGTTACTTCCAGATAAACCAGGATGAAGAAGAAGAGGAGGAGGAGGATTAAAACTCATTTATCTGATACATACAAGCTCTTGAATAAAACCTAAGAACCAAAAGGAAGGAGGAGGAGGAGGAAGTTGACTATTTGATATAAGATCATATTTTGCATATTTATTTAAACATAGGTTATGAATTTATGGTTTTCTTTTTTAAATATTTTATTTATTTTTAGAGAGAGAGGGAGAGAAACATCAATGTGTGGTTGCCTCTCACGCACCCCACACTGGGGACCTAGCCTGCCACCTAGGCATGTGTCCTGACTGGCAATCAAACCAGTGACCCCTTGGTTCACAGGCTGGCACTCAATCCACTGAGCCACACCAGCCAGGGCAATTTTATGGTTTTCTTTTCACATTTTGGAGTCAATAAATATTTCTGGTGCATCCAACACTTCAGTCAACTCTGGAAAGATTCATAGGATCTATGAGCTAGACCTGTGGTTTCTAAAAGGTGAAAGATGCCATCAAACAACTACAGCATTCAAAGAACATGTTGCTCTGGGAAATTCTTATTTCAGGGGGCAAGAAATAGGAAAGAAACAGAGTATGTTTTTAAATTTTTATATCATTGTAGATATACATGCAGTTGTAATAAATAATAGAGAGACATCTCATGTACCTTTTACCCAGTCTCTCCCAAGGGTAACATCCTGTAAAACTATAGTACAATTTTCCAATTAGGATACTGACCTGATAGAATTCACAGATTTTAGTTCTCATTCAATGTGGCATACTTTCTTTTAAAACACTTATAATCCACATACCATAAAATTAACTCATTTAAAATACACAGTTCAATGATTTTAGCATATTCAGCATTGTACAACCATTGTCACTACCTAATTCCAGAACAGTTTCATCACTCCCAAAAAGAAACTCCCTATCCATTAGCAGTTACTCCTTATTTCTTTCCCCACCCCAGCCCTACTGAAAACAGATCACCACTATTCTGCTTTCTGTCTCTATGATTGGCCTATTCTGGACATTTCATATAAATATAATCATATGTATGTTGCCTTTTGTGCTTGGCTTCTTTCACTGAGCATATTTTAAAAGTTCATCCATCTTATAGCATGAATCAGAATTGCATTACTTTCACAGGCTGAAAAATATTTCATTGTGTGGAATATACCACATTTTATTTATCCATTTACCAGCCTATGGACGTTTATGTTGTTTCTGCTGTTTTGCGATTATGAATAAAGTTGCTATGAATATTGCTGTACAAGCTTTTTGTGTGGACATACGTTTTCATTTCTCTTCGTTATATACTCAGGAGTGAGAGTGTTGGGTCATAGGGTAGCTCTATGGGATGATCAAACTCCTTTCTACAGCACCAGCATCATGTTGCATTCCCACCAGCAATGTAAGAGGTTCCAATTACTCCACATGCTCACCACCATGTTATGTCTTTTTGGTTATAGCTCTCCTAGTGGGTGTGAAGTGGTAACTCATCATGGTTTTGATTTGCTTTGCCCTAATGGCTAATGATGTTGAGTATTTTTTCATGGGCTTATTGGCTCTTTGTACATCTTCTTTGGATGGAGGTGGGTTATTTTTAAAAGTTCTGAATATACTTGATGGTAAAGTAAATGTGACACTGTGTTTACTGCATGTTGATGTTAGAAAAATATATTTTATCCATTTACATACTCACTCATTAGACATCTTCCAAGCACATATGACATTCCAGCTACCAGAAGTACAGAGAGAAGAAGAAGTCAGACAGTTAGTCATGAGAAGTGGCATAGGATAAGGTTCTGGGCATTTTTATAAAAATCTCTTTCTGACTTTTCATCCCAATGATTCATCTACATTCCTGGAAGGGGCAGAAAGGCAGTGATATAAGGTCCTTGATCTCTAACAGCTCACTCTGTAGCGGGGAATACAAACACATAAACGCATCATTGCAATCCTACATGGTCAATACAATGGCAGTTGTTTATCTAAAGAGCTATAGGAGCATAGAAGAGGAAGGAATTCATTACACTAGGCATCTAGGAAGGATGCATAGGGGAGGTGACATTTGAATTTGGTGTTACAGGATGTTTATACATTTGACAGAGGGAGAAAGCAGAAGGGCATTCTAGGCATCAGGCAGAATGTGAACTGAGGTGGAAGGCGCAAAGTAGGGAAGGAAGGGAGTGTGCGCTAGGTTGTGTAGAGCCACACAAAGGAGCTTCTATCTACAATGTGGATTTAGATTTTTTTTAAAAAAGATTATTTATTTTTAGAGAGAGGAGAAGGGAAGGAGAAAGAGAGGGAGAGAAACATCAATGTGTGGTTGTCTCTCACGTGGCCCCACTGGGGACCTGGCCCACAACCCAGGCATGTGCCCTGACTGGGAATTGAACTGGTAAGCCTTTGGTTTGCAGCCTGTGCTCAATCACTGAGCTACACCAGTCAGGGTTCAATTTTTTTTTTAAGCAGAAGAATGGTGTGATTGGATCTGAAGTTTGAGAGATTACTCTGGGGGCAGCCAGGTAGATGAATTAAGAGGTAGGCAAACTCCATAAAGGCCCACCTTTACGGAGTAAATATTTTTGGCCTTGCCAAAAATATGATCTTTATCACAACCTCTCAACTCTGCTGTTATAGTTTGAAAGCAGCATAGACAATACTTAAACGTATATGCCTGGCTGTATTGTAATGCAGCTTTATTTACAAAACCAGGTGGGGTGAATTTGTCTGGAAGGCCATGGTTTACTGACTCCTAGATTAGACCAAAGGGAGAATGAAAGTAAAAAGACCTGACTGTCTAGAAGTTCTCTCATTTGTGATAAAAATCAAACTGGAGCAAGAGAAGTGTGACTTTTAGCAGAGGCAGAGGGTATCTTTTTAGACTTCAAGAACAGTCAGGTCTTCAGTGTGGTTTGGGCTGGAAAGTGGAATTGTGCTCCCCACCCCAGGCAGGTGTTTCCTACAAGGTGAGGCAGAACTCCCTATGGACCCCAAAGCACATCGCTCATTCAGGCCACATCAGTTCCTGTGTCAGCAACATGGAGGTGTGGAGACTGACCAGTGACGATCTTGTCAAGGACCCTCAGCCAAGGAAAGGAGAAGTCTAGATATTGAGGCATAAAGTCTTGGCAAAGATCATTTGGCCTGAGGGAGGGAGGCTTGATTCCAGTTAATTTAAGTAAAGAAGAATTTGTTCAGGGCACTTCCCAGAACCAAGAAGTGGGATGTGCAGGTGGTCCTGGACTAGAGCCAGGCCTAGAAAGTTAGGAGCAGGTGCCCTTCTTGGCCTCTCTCGGGCTATAACGAGTCCTCTTCACGTGTCTGCTGCAGGCCTTCTATCTCCGTGTGCAGCCAGCTCATCAGTCAGTGTGGGATGGAGACACGGAAAAGGTTTATGAGTGGCCCTATAAAAATGAGAGGGCGTTCAAAAAGCCCTTTAAAAGTCTCTGCCTGCTGATGAAAACTGCCAAACTTCTTTGCTCTTGGCTAGGGTTATGTCAACTCACAGTAGTAATACTGGTTATCCCAGACCAATCAGCTGCTCTGATTGGCTGCTGGTGACGTAATATAAATTCCCCCACGTGATTGACAGGCCAGCCTCTGCAGCTGAGCCACTGAGCTGGAGGAAAAGTGGATAATGTGAACAGCGCATGCCCAGAATGAAAATAGCCCCGTAAAGGAGAAACTAACCAATATCCTCTAAAGCATTGGGCCGTGTTTTAAACGAAAAAGAGATCTTTGAGCTTGTGAAATCTATGTACGTCCCTGAAATGTACCTGGGTTCCTTTGTGTTGCTTCTGTCTCCCCTTTTCACAGGTGTGTCTCTCTTTCTCTCTCCCCCTAGAGACTGGCAGACAGGTGCTGACACGTCTGTCTCCTGTCCCATCCCCTCTCTCTGCCCAAACATGCTCCCTGGAGTCCTTAGGTGGGCAGGCAGCTTCCCCCGCCTCTGCAGCCCAGGCCAGGCTGAGCATTCAGGTCCTTCCCTGCTCCAAGTGGCTATGATATCAGCATCTCAAACTGTGGCCTTGTGCTGCTGCAGGCACCCTCCCCAACAAATTCCCCAAACAGAGCAAAGCCACAGCGGGAGGAAGAAACCTAACAGGAAACACTAACATACTGGCACAGTTGGGAGGAGAGTGTTTTCTTTAACAGGAACAGTAACTGGGGCTCAGGGACCGGCTCACCTGGTGAATCACGGTGCATTCTCTCCTCTTGGCCGGCTACCAAAAGAGAAGAGGACGTGTGCAATAGCTGGTGGCCTCAAGGGACAACGTGAGACATTTTAGAAAGGCTCTGGGTTTGCAGAAGAGAACAGCACAGCCCAAGATGGTAGGGAAGCTGCTATGGGTTGGGATTCTGTTCCTGGCTCTCAGGAAATTTGCAGTGTGGTTTGGGGAGTTGAGTCTCTTGCCTAATCTGCTGAATAGGGGAATACAACCCAATTGTATCTAGGCCTTTTCCAGCTCAGTTTTCCCCTCCTCGTGGAACACTGGAGTTGAAAGAGCTGGATGAAGTGTTCTGATGCCAATAATATTATTCGTATTTGTTCTTTAGAAGGCCTCCTACTATGCCAGGCACTGTGCCAGGGGCTTTACATACACTGATGCTAATCTTGAGAATAATCCTGCACAGTAAGAAGAGAAAGCAGGTTCCAAGAGTTTTAGTAATTTGCCCAATGTCACACAGCTAATATTCTTGATTTAAACTCAGATCTTTTTGACCCTAAATTCCCCCAAATATGTTTTTTTTTCTCTTTGATTTGCTTTTTTTAAAAAATGTGAAGGCCCTGGCCAAATAGCTGAGTTGGTTGGAGAGCTAGGATTGTGGATTTGACCCCCAGTCAGGGCATGTACAAGAGTCCACTGGTGAATGCACAGAAGGGTGGAACAACAAATCAATGCTGCTCTTGCTTTCTCTCTCTAAACATAAAAAAAAATTAAGAAAAGCTAATTTTAAGTTTTTCTACCAACATTTTCACTTGATGACTGCTATCAAGTATTAGCAGAACATTCAAAACTATTGGCAGAGGATATTGGAAATAATGTCATGGAGATACTTGGAAGCTGGAACCTGAGAAGCTCAACAGCTTGTTTTCTCCATGAGCCAGTATGCTTATGGCTGTGATTTTGTCATTTATAACAATTTGCACAGTTAATTAAGCAGGCATTTCTAGCCCAACCCAGATGCTAAATCCATCAGTATATTCTGAGCTGAATCATGGTTCATATAATAAGCAAGAGAAATGCCAGTGTTTCATCATCTTCTGCAAAGGAAGCTGACTTTCAGGTGCTCTATCACCTAAAACAGGTTTGAGCAGCCTTGTTCCCCCACTCTATGAATGCACACTTTATGCACAGGAAAACTTCCTGGACAAAACACAGCAAGGGAGAGTTTTCTCATCATCTTAGAAGCCATAACCCTGGGGATTGTTTTCTTCTCTTCCCTGGAATCAGAAGATGTTCTTCCCTTTATATATACACCTGGAAAATTTTCCATCAAATCACCCTCACATGGGCAGGCCCTCCCCTCTGCCAACAAAACCAGTAATTGAGTTCAGTGTGGCTATGAACTAGAAGACCAGGCTAGCTCAAGTTCAACTAGTTGTGCCATGGAGGAGGGAGCACTTTCCATGAAGTAACCACATGCTGCAGGCCCAGGGGTATAGCCTGCAATCTCCTGACTCCCAAGACTGCCCCTGTCTGACTGCTCTCCCTCTGAGGTTGAGCTATGAGCTGGAATACTTTTCTTATTACCATCTCCAAATGACCTCCAGATGTTCCCTGTGAGCTTTGGAGACCTGCTCACAATCTTTCTTTCTGTCATATTCCCTGCCACCCTCTCGGAGATTGTCCGTATCCATCTGAACAATTCACCCTTCAACTATGTTTTCAGGACAGCATTACAATTTCATCAAGGTGGCTAGGACATGGCTATTCTGTAGTCACTCTTTACTATATAAACTGTTAGAAATGATATGAGATGTGTGTGTGGAGAAATTTTAAAATAAAGTTATGCCAGTGTGCTGGTGGAATTCAGATATGGATGTCAAATTTACTGAGCTAGTGTGAGCTGGATACTAAAGGTAACATTTGAGCTTTTACTTTTTTATTTAGAGCCAATCTAACTCTAAAAGGTGGTTAGGAATCTCCAAAAAGGAGTTGAGGTGCTACTAGTGATGTCAGGATTAATACCACTGCAGTTTTACAGATAAGAAAACTGAGTATTAGAATAAATATTGTCCCCAAGATCACA
The DNA here is from genome assembly GCF_019186645.2 of Phyllostomus hastatus. Classification (NCBI taxonomy): domain Eukaryota; kingdom Metazoa; phylum Chordata; class Mammalia; order Chiroptera; family Phyllostomidae; genus Phyllostomus; species Phyllostomus hastatus. Next base: position 3,542,704 of record NW_025333643.1, on the reverse strand, counting down.
TAGTAATTTGTATAATGAACACTTGATCTTAAACTAAGCAGCATAGCGATGAAAGCAGAGTGCACAGTGGGAGAATTAATACCTGACAGGATTATCGTAAGGATGCAAGGAAAATGATACAACTTATGTAAAGTGCAGGGGTGGGCCTGGTGGGAGGGCGGGGAAGGGAAGGGGGGGTGGGGGCAGTTAAGCAGTGTTAACTTTCTATTCAGTCTTCAAATTCAGAGCTCTTTCCAATTACACCACACTGCCTCTTCATCACTGGAATTCATCACAGAGGTTATTACATGTAAATTTTATGATGGATAAAATACTAAAATAGTCATTTAATTTGAGCATCATGCCAACCCTTGCAATGTATTTTCCCCATTTTCCAGGAAAGGAACCCCAGCTTCTCAGAGGATAAATGATCTGCCAAGGCCACTCAGCTGATAAGCAGTAGGGCTGGGATTTGAAGCCAGGTCTGACTAGCCCGTTAAACCACCTTTCCCATTAAACCACACAGACACTTTCTGAGTTAATGATTAAGCTTCTAATAGCAATAAGCATAGAAGGACTATGTATAAGTATTTCCTTTAGATAAGTTAATACTATGTGGAAATATCATTGTGGAACTGGAAAGTGAGAATGCTTTCTCTCTGCTACATAATCATGTGTACATATGTAATCATATTTAAAATAACCACATAGTTCACACGTCAACCTGAGGGAAACAACCCGCTTAGTACATGTTTTTAAAATAATTGTATTTTAAGTGTATAAACGAGTCAAACACTTATAAAATTATCATTCTTTTAAAATATATTTTATTGATTATGCTATTACATTGTCCCATTCCCCCCTTCACTCCCTTCCACCCTGCACACCCTCTTCCACCCACATCCCCCCCTTTAGTTCATGTCCATGTGTCATAAGTTCTTTAGCTTCTACATTTCTCATACTATTCTTGCCCTCCCCCTGTCTATTTTCTACCTATCATCTATGCTACTTATTCTTTGTACCTTTTCCCCCCTCTCTCCTCCTCCCACTCCCCTGTTGATAACCCTCTATGTGATCTCCATTTCTGTGGTTCTATTCCTGTTCTAGTTGATTGCTTAGTTTGTTTTTGTTTTTGTTTCAGGTGTGGTTGCTAATAATTGTGAGTTTGCTGTCATTTTACTATACATGTTTTTTTATCTTCTTTTTCTTAGATAAGTCCCTTTAACATCTCATATAATGAGGGCTTGGTGATGATGAACTCCTTTAACTTGACCTTATCTGGGAAGCACTTTATCTGCCCTTCCATTCTAAATAAAAGCTTTGTTGGATAGAGCAATCTGGGATGCATGTCCTTGCCTTTCATGACTTGGAATACTTCCTTCCAGCCCCTTCTTGCCTACAAGGTCTCTTTTGAGATGTCAGCTGACAGTCTGATGGGAACTCCTTTGTAGGTTACTGTCCCCTTATCTCTTGCTGCTTCTAGGATTCTCTCCTTCATTTGTATCTTGGGTAATGTAATTATGATATGCCTTGGTGTGTTCCTCCTTGGGTCCAACTTCTTTGGGACTCTCTGAGCTTCCTGGACTTCCTGGAAGTCTATTTCCTTTGCCAGAATGGGGAAGTTCTCCTTTATTATTTGTTCAGATAACTTTTCCACTTGTTGCTCTTCCTCTTCCCCTTCTGGTACCCCTATAATTCAGATGTTGGAATGTTTAAAGATGTTCTGGAGGTTTCTAAGCTTCTCCTCATATTTTTGAATTCTTATTTCTCCATCTTTTCTGTTTGGTTCTTTCTTCCTTCTGGTCTACTCTATTGTTTTGAGTCCCAGTTTCCTTCCCATCACTATTGGCTCCCTGTGCATTTTCCTTCATTTCACTTAGTGTAGCCTTCATTTTTTCATCTAATTTGTGACCAATTCAACCAATTCTGTGAGCATCCTAATTACCAGTGTTTTGAACTGTGCATCTGATAGGTTGGCTATCTCTTGATCGCTTAAAAGTATTGGCTATGAGGCTTTGATTTGTATTTCCATTTGAGCCTTTTTTTTTGTTTTGGTCACACCTGTTACATATGGGGAGCCGAGCCTTAGATGTTCACCAGGGCGGGGCAACCCAGTCGCTGGATTGTGATGTTTATGTGGGGGCGGAGTCCAAGAGGAAACAATGATGCTTGCTCCTCTCTCTGTTGGATTTCAGTCTCTTCTGCCGCTTCCCCCAAGCTGACTGGGCCTTTCTGGTGCTAATTCCCGTGTGAGTGGGATTGTGTACATTCTAGGACTCCTTGGGTCTTTCCAATGCACTCTCCTGTGAGGCTGGGAGTCTCTCCCTGTGCCTCAACCCCCACAGGTGTTTTCAATCAGTGCCTTGAGGTTCTATTTCCCAGCTCTGGGACCCTGGGTTGAGCGGTCTGTCTCACTGCCCAGTTTCTCCCGGTTTATCTGTGCTCGAATGTGACCTGGACAACCAGGTGCCTTGCGCATAGTGCCTTGCTTCACAGTCGCCACCTCGCTGGGTCTGCCAGCCGCCTGTGCGCCTAGGGTCCACCCACTGCGTTCTTGAGCTTGGATGCCTTGTGCGCTGGAAAGCCTTATGTGCCTGGGATGTGTTATGCATCCGGTGCCACTGCTTTTTGTGCCTCGAGCCTTCTCTGCCCCGCTGTCAGACTCCGCCCCTCCTACCGGTCTGGATGAATGTGTATATTTTAACTCCTTGGTTGTCTAACTTCCATACAGTTCAATTTTCTGTCAAATCTGGTTGTTATCTTGTTTCTAAATTGTTGCTGACCTTATTTTGGTTGTGCGAGGAGGCACAGTGTATGTACCTACACCTCCATCTTAGCCGGAAGTCCCCCCAAATTATCATTCTTTTATTGGAAAAATATCTGCATTTTTGTTTAAACATATGTTTTTTGTTCTAGTTAAATAAAATCATCACAGTGGTACTAGCATAAAAACAGACACATAAATCAAGGGAACAAAATAGAGAGCCCATAATAAACCCAGGCATATATGGTCAATTAATTTATGACAAAGGGGCCAAGAATATGCAATGGGGAAAGGACAGTCTCTTCGATAAATGGTGCTGGGCAAACAGCAACTCACAAAAGAATGGAACTGGACCCCTATCTTACACCACACACAAAATTAAACTCAAAATTGATTAAAGGCTTGAATGTAAGGCCTGAAACCATAAAACTCCTAGAAGAAAACATAGGCAATAAGCTTCTGACAGTAGTCTTGGAAATGATATTTTGGATTTGACACCAAAAGCAAAAGCAGCAAGTGCAAAATTAAACAAGTGGGACTACATCAACCAAAAAAGCTCTGCACAGCAATGGAAACGATGAACACAATGAAAGGACAATCTACCAAATAGGAGAAAACACTGGAAAACCATGTATCTGATAGGGGGTAATAGCCAACATACATAAAGAAGAACTTGTACAACTCAATAGCAAAATAACAAACCCCCAAACCAACGAACCAAACAAACAAACAAAAACCCAAAGAAGTCAGATTAAAGAATGAACATGGGATCTGAACAGACATTTTTCCAAAGAAGAAATGCAGATGGCCAACAGCTATATGAAAAGATGCTCAACATCACTAATCATCAGGGAAATGCAAATCAAAACCACAAGGAATATCACTTCACATCTGTTAGAATAACTTATCAAAAAGACAAGAAATAACAAATGTTGGTGAGGATGTGGAGAAAAGGGAACCCTTGTGCACTGTTGGTAGGAATGTAGACTGATACAGTCATTATGGAAAACAGCATGGAGATTCCTCAAAAATTAAAAAAAAAATAGAACTACCAGATGATCTAGCAATTCCACTCCAGGGAATTTATATGAAAGAAAATACACTAACTCAAAAACAATATCTGCACCTCCTTGTTCAATGCAATAGCCAAGATACAAAAGGAGCCTAAGTGTTCAGCGACAAATGAATGGGAAAAGAAAATGTTTATATATATGTAGTGGAATATTGTTCAGCCCTAAAAAAGAATAAAATCTTGTCATTTACAACAACATGAGTGGACCTTGATGGCATTATGCTAAGTGAAATAAATCAGACAGAGAAAGACAAATCCCATATGATCTCACTTATATGTGGAATCTCAAACAAAAACAAAGACAAAGCCAAGCTCACAGATACAGAGAACAGATTGGCAGGTGCCAGAGGCAGGGGGGCCTGGGCTGGGTAAAAGGGATGAAGGGGGTCAAAAGGCACCAACTTCCAGTTACAAAATCAGTAAGTCATGGGGATGTAATGTGTAGCATGGTAGCTGTGGTTAATAACAATGTGTTTCATAGTTGAAAGTTGCTAAGAGAGTAAATCTTAAAGCTCTCATTCACAGGAAAAAAAGTCCTATATGTACGGTGAGTAATGTTAACTAGACTTATTGTGGTGATCATTTTGCAATATGTACAAATATTGAATTATGTTTTATACCTGAGATTAATATAATATTGTATGTCAATTTTACCTCAATTTACAAAAAACCAAACCATTGACATCTCTTAATTTGTGCTAGCTGTAACTATACTACTATTAAAATAGTGAAAATATTTCCCCAAGCCCTTCCCTGACTTGCCGAATTGGAAATGGTTCACCTCCCAATGAATTCACATTATGTGCTTCAATTAGCTTCATGTTCTGGAATAACTCCAGAATTTGAAAAACAAATTATTTGCTACATTGCGTCCTCCCAAAAAGAAAACCTTAAAACTATGTCTGAGTTAAGAAAGATGCATAATAAAGTTATGTTAAATAACTAGAATGTACTTACAAAGGAAAATCTTAATATGGAATCTCCTGTGCCAGGGATTGAATGGGATCTAAATAAGTATTTAAATCACAATGTAAATGCATTAGATTAAAAAGTTCAAAGTCTTTGAGCTAAGATATAGATTGGAACCCTACTCATTTTGGCTTCAATTAGCTTTTCAATATAATAAATATTCAATTAGCCAAGGAACAGGGATCAAAACCTCAAATCACATAGGGCTAGGCAAGTAATGTAAACCAGAGTTTGGAGAGACAAGAGTTTCCTCACTTGTAAAATGAGGGTAATAAAAATATGCATCTTACAGTATTGTCCTGAGAATTAAACTAGAGGAAGCCTGTGAAAAAGTATTCAGAGACATGTTTACAGCTGTAAAGACTCTGCACAAATAGTAGCCATTGTTATTGTGTAATCTCTGCCAACTGCCTTTTTGAATGACATTACATCCTAATAAGCTACCCTTTCTTAAACCACCCATAATCTTTCTCTTTGCCCATTTGTGATGAAGCTAAGAATCTGATAAACAAAATAGCATAGCAGCATCTAAAAGAGGGAAATAGCCCTGGCCCAGTGGACAGAGTGTCACCTGTTTGATTCCCAGTCAGGGCACATGCCTGGGTTGTGCACCAGCTCCCCAACTGGGGCTGTGTGAGAGAAGCAATCGATCGATGTGTCTCTCGCACATTGATATTTCCCTCTCTTTCTACCTCACTTTTTCTCTCTCTAAAAATAAATGAATAAAATATTTAAAAATATATAAAAGAGGGAAGTAAACAAAATTGGGATGCACTTGCTTCATAATTTTCCTCAAAAAACTTTTGTGAGAGCTTACTGTGGGCAAGGAGTGGTTGACTAGAAGAAATAAATATAGTTCTTACCAGTTATCAGATAAACAGAGAACCACGTTCTTCCCACTTAAAAAGAATACAGAGTATAGACTCTCTGAAGATGTCCATGACAGCACTAAATTATTTAGCCTAAATTGTTTAGTAGCACATTTAAAAAAAGGAAAAAGGAACAGGTGAAATTGGTATTAATATTAGCTTTAATAATATATTTATATAGTCACTATCTCTAAAATATTATTTTTTAAATATTTTATTTATTTATTTTTAGAGAGAGAAGGGAGGGAGATATAGAGAGAGAGAGAGACATCAATGTGCGGTTGCTGGGGGTTATGGCCTGCACCCTGGCAGGCATGTACCCTGACTGGGAATCAAACCTGCGACACTTTGGTTCGCAGCCTGCACTCAATCCACTGAGCTACACCAGCCAGGGCTAAAATATTATTTTAATATGCAATCAGTATTAAAAATTTCGAGACATTCTACATTTGTTTTTTTTTCATACTAACTTCAAAATTTGGTGTGTATTCTATACTTACATCTCAGTTTAGACCAGTCAGTGGCTCTGTGGCCACATGTGTCTAGTGGCCACCTAATTGGGCAGCACAGATCAGTGAGACCTTTGGAGAGAATTGCTAAAGAAAAGTATTAACATATAAATGTTTAATATTTGAACATGTGCTCTATATTACAGTGGCTCTAAAGACAAAGGTATGGAAAGCCCTTTAGACATCAGCACCATCCAGATTTCCCTCCAGAAATGGAGCTAACATTCTTCCGGGGCCAGGATGTTGACAGCTGATGGCTCACAGCTGAGTCTTTCTGTGGGCCTTGCCACTGGCAAAAGGAAGTCACCTAGTCAAGGGTAGGCCCCACCTCCAATAACTAGTTGATGCTTTGGTATAAAGGCCAGCTTCAATTGGGACCACCCTGCAAAGCCATCCAGCTCCAGAGCTTCCTTGGAGGAACAACTGAGGTCTTTATTGCAGCTGCATCCCAGCCCAAATTCTCCCTGCTGCCTAGCTTTCTTACAGGTATTGCTATTGAGAGTGTGCTCTTGATAGACCTTCTGCAGGCAGATCCCCTTCTCAGAGTGTGTTTCCCAGGGAATCCACCTAAGACTTATGTTCACAGTGTTATGCTGTCCTCAAGGGAAGTGGCTGTGTCAACAGACTCAGACTTATGTCTGTCATACAGGCATACAGACACCAAAGTCTGTGGGATGATTGCGGATGATTGGCTGCATATCGGCAGCAAAGGAGAAAAATATGTAATCACTGCAAATTCCCTCCTAAAAGTTCTTCCAGTTTTAGGAATCATATTTGCTTCTCCAGTTTCTATAGATGGTAAGAAACTTGCCGCTCAATATACAAATGAGGTAAGACTGTTTGTCACTATGAGTCCATCATTTCGGCCCTGCTTCTTCACCTAGGGAGGTCTGCAGATACACAACTTGAAGGTCCCAGCAACCTCTCTGAGAGTCTGAGTTATCCTGTTTTCCAATGGAGGGCTGCAAGCAATGCAGTTAATATCCAGGTATCTTTTGGCAGAGCATTGAAGAGGAAACAACGGACGTGTGACTCCCTTTGATTTGTCTCTGTGATTTAAAATCTAGCTTGGCTTAGAGATGACAGGCAGCTTTGGTTTGAGACCCTAAAACAAAACCCTAATTTCTCAGGCAAAAAAAAAAAAAAAAAAAAAGTCATACTCCCTGTTCCCTGTCACTCCTTACTTTTCCACCTTTATGTCCTTTTTTACTTGTTCTTTCTCCACTCCTACCATTTCTCTGAGCTATTTCAAGTGCCTTTGCCTCCATGAAAACTTTCTTTTATTTTTAACATCATTATTTGAGAAATAATACACATGCCACAAACTTACCATTTAACACACTTAAACCATTTAATGTAAGTTAATGGTTTTTAATAAATTCACAGAGTAGTGCTATCCTAATCATAATCAATTTTAGAACATTTAAAAATTTTAAGATTTTAATAATTTATTTATTTTTTAGAGAGCGGGGAAGGGAGGGAGAAAGAGAGGGAAACATTAATGTGTGGTTGCCTCTTGCACGACCCCTACTGGGGACCTGGACTACAACCCAGGCATGTGCTCTAACTGGGAATAGAACCGGTGACCCTTTGGTTTGAAGGATGGCACTCAATTCACTGAGCCACACCAGCCAGGGCTTAGAACACCTCCAATAACCAGTTATTTCTGATAACCTAAAAAGAAATCCCAAGTCTTTAGCTGTCACTTCCAAGCCCCCCATTGCCCACCTTCAAACCTAGGTAACTAACCTCTACTTTCTGTCTCTGTACCTTTGTCTATTCTTGGCATTTAATGTAAATTTAATTATACAAGATGTGGTCTTTTCTGTGTGGCTTCTTTCACTTATTGTAATGTTTTCAAGGTTTGACCATGTCGTAGCATGCATCAGAACTTCACTCTGTTTTTATTGCTGGATAATATCCACTGTTGGGATAAACCACATTTGTTTATCCATTCATCAGTGATGGACTGGGTTATTTCCATTTCTTGGCTCTTGTGAATAAAGGTGCTATGAATATTCATGTACAAATTTTTGTGTGGACATGTCTTCATTTCTCTTGGCTATATAGCTAGAAGTAGAATTGTTGGATCATATGGTAACTCTATGTTTAATCATTTGGGGGCTTGCCACACTGATTTTCACAGCTGCTGCAGTATATTACATTTCACAACAAGAGGGTTTCACATCTTCACTAATCCTTGCTATTTTCTGTCTTTTTGATTCTAGCTACACAGTGGAGGTAAAGAAGTATCTCATGTTTTAATTTGCATTTCCCTGATAACTAATGTTGAGCATCTTTTCATGTATGTACTAGCCATTTGTATATCTTCTTTAGAGAAATGTGTCTTCAAAACTTTTACCCATTTTAAAATATGGTCATTTGGCCCTGATTGGTGTGGCTCAGTGGATTGGGCATCATCCTACAAAGTGAAAGGTCGCTGGTTTGATTTCCAGTCAGGGCACATGTCTGGGTTGCAGGCCAGGTCCCCAGCTGGGGGCATGGGAGAGGCAACCAATCGATATTTCTTTGGCACAATAATGTTTCTCTCCCTCCCTTCCCTTCTCTCTAAAAATAAATAGATAAAGTCTTTGAAAATTAAAAAAATAAAATATGGTCATTTATCTTTTTGTTATTAAATTTTAAGCCATTTATATATTCTTAAAAGTTATTTATACATTCTAGGTACAAGGGGGCCTTATTAAATATATGATTTGCAGATATTTTCTCTCATTCTATGGATTGTCATTTCACTTTCTTCATGATGTACTTTGAAATACAAAAGTTTTAATTTTTTATGATGTCCAGTTTATTTTTTTCTTTTGTTGCTTGTGCTTTTAGTGTCATGTCTATGAAGCCATTGACTAATCCAAGGTTATAAAGATTTGATTGTGTTTTCTTCTAAGTGTTTTATAGTTTTAGCTGTTACATTTAGGCTTTGATCCATTTGAGTTCATTTTTATATGTGATATGAGGGGAGGCTCCAGCTTCATTCTTTGGATGTGGATATCCAATTGTCCCAGCACCATTTGTTGAAGAAATCACTCTTTCCCCAATCTATGCCTTGGTTACCTATCAAAAATCAACTGACTGCATGAAACCTTTTTTGATCCTCCCAACTGAATCTGACCTTTCCCACTTTATCAGTCAGGATAGGCTAGGTTATGCTGCAATAACAAGTGTTTCCAAAATCTCAGAAACTACAACCATAAATGTTTGCTTCTCACTCATGCTAAGTGTGCATCATGGTTCTGCTCCAGGTGATCTTCATTCTGGACTCAGACTGATGGAGTAGCCTCTGTCTGGAACATTATCAGTCCTGTGGCAGAGGGAAGTGAGACATGTTAAACTCTGGGCTTATTCTTACAGTTTCTGATCAGAGCTGACACATGTCACTCTCACTCTCACTGCATTGGCCAAAAACAAATCATAAGGCCAAACTTGAGGTTGTGGGAGAAGACAATTCATCCTCTCATGGGAGGGGACACTGCAGGGAGGAAAAATAAATTATTCAGAGAAATAGTAATATAACTGAACGCTTCCTCACCATCCTCTGTATGACTTGGCACACAATTCTCCTGGTTTTCCTCTGACCTCTCCATTACCCCTCAAATTTCTTTGCCTGTTCCTTTCACATTAGTGTTCCCCAGTGCTGTGCCCTTGGCTCTCTTTCCTTCATACCTGTAGGGTAAGTGGAAGGAATCTGGCTTCCTTACCAGGTATCTGGGTAACCAAGGGAAGCAGTGCTCCCACAGCCTTGGAGGGGCCTGAAACCAGGATTTCTATAGCCTTGAGACCAGGTCCAGTAAACCATTCCTATAACATGAAGTGGGCTCACGTGAACAAAACTATGTTATGTTATGTAATGTTCTGGCAGTTTCCCCACTTTGTTCCCCTCTAGTACTTAAACAGGTAGGGACTCCCTGCTGGGGGCAATGATGAGAGACACACAAGGGGACAGGTGCCATGTTAAGTGCCATGCTAGGGAGCAAGGGCCATGATGTGTGCCACGCAGAGTCATGAAGATAGATATGCAGCTTGCAACATGCGTGGCTCACCCACCCATGAATAAAGCCATGCCAAACATCCCAATGACTCTGTGAATATTTTTCCATCTGCACAAATACTGTGAACCTGCCAGGCCTTGAAGGGTCACAACACAATGCCTACAGACTTCCTGGGGAAATCTCATCCACTCTCATGGTGTCTTTAACCACCATCTATTAGCTTCCAACTCTCCCAGTTACATTTCCAGCCCCAGGCCTGTGTAGCTACCTGTCTACTGAACATCTCCACCTCCCATAGCCATTTCAAACTCAGCAGACCCAGACTTGAATTTATCACCATCCTCATGCTATCCTCAAATCTGCTCCTCCTCCTGAATTTCTAACTTGGGAAATAACACACCATTCTCTCAATTGCCCTGGTCAGACCCTTGTCACTACCCTTTTTCGCATTCAACTGTCAAGTTGTACCAGCAGGGGTGTTCAACATTTTGGTGTCTCTGGCCACACATTAAATATACCGCAACACATAATCACACACACAAAAAAATCTAATAATGTTTTAAGTAAATTTACAATTTTGTGTTGGGCTGCATTCACAGCCATCTTGGGTTGCATGCAGCCTGTGGGCTGCAGGTTGGACACCCCTTGTACTGGATCTCCCAAACATCACTTGAATCTGTCCCTTTTAGTCCCTTCTCAACAATTCTACCCTAGACCACCATCATCTCTCAGTTGGATGATCTCAGTCTTGCCCTTTCTAATTCATTCTCCATGTTGCAACCATAACGATTTTTATCTGGGATAACAATTTAAACTAACAAATTATATAAGGCTTTCATTACTTGGCCTCAGTCATTTCTCCAGCCTCACTTCTGCCTGGCATGCTTTTCATCTTGAGATAAATTTAGTTCCCTAAACATACTGTGATCTCTTCATTTAGGGCTTTTGATTTTCATTTATTTGTTTATTTATTTAATTGATTTTTAGAGAGAGAGAAAGTGAGTGAGAGAGGGTAGGAGAGTGGGAAGGAGGAAGAGAGGGAGAGAGAGAGAGACATCAATTTGTTCCACTTATTTATGTGTTCATTGGTTGATTCTTGTATGTGCCCTGACTGGGGATTGAACCTTGGCATATCAGGACGATGCTCTCTGAGCTATCCAGCCAGAGCCATTCAGGGCTTTTGAACAAATACTTCCCTATGTCTGGGACACTCTTCCCTCTCCTCTGGGTAACTTACTTGTTTTTAAAGTAACAGGCTGGACATCACTTGCTCCCTCCATTCATATCCATTCTGGGGGACTCTAATTCCTCTTGTAATCACAACCTCACCTGGCTGTCATATACTACCTGTGAAAATGTATGTAAGATATTATTTCTCTGTGCTTCCATTTCTTAGGCATAAAATAAGGAATAATAAGAATTCTTATATAAAGCTGCGTTGAGGATTAAATGAATAAATGTATAGCTTCCTAAAACAGTGCCTGACACACTGTAAGGGCTCAACCAATAGATGCCATTACTTCTATGTATCTCCGTATCACTGACAGCAAGAATATGTTTTACCCTCCTTCATTCTCCTGTTATTTTCTACAAGGAGTATCTGTGGTGGTTAACTTTACAGGTTAGTTTCTAGGTTATATGACAGCCAGGTGAGATTGTGATTACAAGAGAAATTAGCATCACCCAGAGATGGATATAATGTTCATTTTCTGCCAGGAAGCAGAAAATGAGCATTATACAAATTTTTACAAAAGAGCATTTTCTTTAGTACAAAGGATAGTTGCATCATGTTAGGTGGAAGCTGGAGCCTGCCATTATTGTAGGAAGCTTATGTATGAATTGAAGGGTGTACATGGATATTCAGTCATGGAAGGAGTGGACATGGTAGTTATTTATCTGGTGGGCCTCAGCTGCACACCCATTCTACCCTTTTACAGTCCACTCTACCCTTCTGGGGGTAGGTGTTTGCAAACTCCATGTCCCCAGCTTTCTTACCAGGTAACCTCCTAATGAGCTTTGCCAGTCGGAGTCATCGGTATGAGATCAAGGGTGGGGCAGATAAGAAGTTCCTGGGTTTAACTCCATCAGCAGCAGCAGTTATTCATGGTCCCCAAGTGGCATCTGGGCAGTGGTGGCACCTCTTTGGCAGCCCCCACAGTGGTAGGGGCATTGAGCCAATTTTCTAATGATGCATAAAAAGTCTTCTCCAAACTTCAAGACTTTTGACAATAATCATTTTCTTATTCCCCCTCAGAGTTCTGGGAGCTGACTGGGCGCAGCTAGGCAGTAATGGTTTGGAGTCTCATGCTGGGCTGCAGTCAGGTGGTGACTGGAGCTGGAGTTACCACAAAGGCTCGCTCACCCATCTGGCAGTTGATGCTCTCTGCCAGCTGGAACACTTATTACACTTGTCCTCTCCATGTGGCCTGGACTTCCTCACATGGCATCTAGGTTCCACGAAGGAGTGTTCTAAGAGAGACAGGCTGTGTCATCTTTTAGGACCTCATCTTAGAGGTCATAGAGTACCTTGTCTGATGTATTCTATCTGTTAGAATCAAGTCACTAAGGCCTTTCCATAGTCAAGGAAAGAGAATTAGACTCCACCTACTGATGTGAGTGGAGCCAAAGAATCTGTGAATGTATTTTGAAATCAATACAGGCAGCAACTCCAGCAACACAGCAAGTAGATCCACTTGGAGATGGCAGCCCGCGGATGTCAGCTGCTTCCTGACCCCTGGGAGTCATCCTTTCTTCCTTCTCCAGCATACCCCTTCTTTTGTTTGCTGCCCTTTCAACATCTTTGTAATAAGTTTCCTTTATTAAATCCCCTCTATTTGACATACATAGGATGGTTTCTCTTTTCCTGACTGGATTCTGACTTATGCACATAAGTCAGAATTATTATATTATAAGTCAGGATTATTTCTAGCTATCTAAACTCACGATCTGAATTGCATAGCAAAGTGATTTGTAGAAACATTAACTATTATCATGTGCCAAGGATTAAACTAGGTGCTTTAATATATTCTTATTTAACACCAGTCTTGCCAGATGGGTATGAGCATACCTATCTTATGACATAAAAACTGAGGCTCAGAATGGTTAAGTAACTTGCCCAAGAACATAGCTGAAAAGAGGTCTGACTCTGAAGTACATTTATTTTGGGGGTCTTCTGGAATTTGAGAAGGGCTACTTCCTGCCAAAGAACTCCATCTTCCTCCGAGGAAGTCTCATTCTCACCCTGTGTAACTGTTTGACAAATCCCAACTTAGATATCTATACTTCAAAATTAATCGAGAAAAAATACATCTAGAGGAAGTGAAACACAAAGGCTCAAGTATTCAAGTGGGAAAAGGCACTACACAGGAGCTTGTAGGCCTAGGTTCTCAGCTATTGTTACTCCCAATATTATGACACTAGGCAGTCACTTCTCCTGGGGCCTCAGGTCGTCCCAGCTGGAAAATGACATTAATGGTCTGTGCTCTAGTGAGTATCTATTTTGGAAAATAGTTGAGGACATGAAGAACTCTATCAGGCACTGGAGGTAGAAGATTAAAGTAAAATAAAAATAAAGGCAGTTAGCAGATCTTGAGAAGGCTTGCTGAGTTGAATGTATATGTCCCCGCCAAATTGGTATCTTGAAATTGTAACCCTCTAATGTGATGGAATTCAGGTATGGGGCCTTTGGCAGGTAATCACTTCATGAGGGTGGAACTCTTGTGAATGGGATTAGTGCCTTTATTAGAAGAGACATTAGAGCTTGCTTGGGCCCTGCCCTCCCCACCAAGTGAGGATATGAGAAAACAGCCCTCTGCAAACCAGAAGAGGGCTTTCACCAGAGCCCAACCAGGCTAGCACCCTAGTCACAGACTTCCAGGCTCCAGGACAGTCAGAAATAAGTTTCTGTTGTTTGTAAGCCCAGTAGGTGACCACCTGTTACAGTGGTATGAACTGACTGCAGGGAATGAGACATTCTTATTTTATCCTGTAAGTAGTGGGGAATTACTTCAGCTTCTGGAGGAAGAGCCTGACACAGAAACAGAAGGGCTCATAGAAGAAAGGAACAACAAAAACAACAGTACAAAATAATGATAACAGTGATAACCATTTACTGAATGCTGCTAGGCAGCGTTCTAGTACATGGGCTCCTTAGCTCACAGGATCTTCACAAAAGCTGAAGAGACCTGTAATGTTATCCCCATTTCACAGAGAAATGGTTCAGAGGCTAAATAACTTGCCTTAAGTCACACAGCTGGTCAGCAGTGGAGCAGAGATTCAACATGGTTTGGTCACAACTTCAGCCTGTGCTCCCTTCACCATACCATGAGGCTTCTAATTTGGGTGCGAATCAGCTGAACCCAAAGGTAGAAAAAATACATACAAAAAAATTGTTCAAATTTACAAGAGAACTTAAGGGTCTGCACTAGAGCACTGTGCAATGGAAACAGTGAGAGGTGGAGAGACAATATGAACAAAAGAAAGATAAAATCTGAGGTCAGACCGAAGACACTGAGGTGATGACCAAGATGGACAAGACAGTTGCCTTCCAACAGCTTTCCCCTCAGTTTGCATCCAGGCGTCCACTCCCTCCCTCCACCCCTGGGCTTGAGGGGAGGCTGACTCAGGTGGGGCAAGTGCCTCAGGCCTAAACTCATCAACCTGGTTTCTTCTTTCAGCCAGTTACTGGCTTGCAGATGGGCAGGTAACCCAATTAGGGACTGTGAAACCAGACGGAGGCTTGCTGGGGGCTGCTGTAAAGTTTTCCTGGTTTTCTAAGAGGGTTTCTGAAAGGAACCCTCTGTTTCCCTAAATGCGGATGGGAAAGCTTATAGCCCTTGAAGTTCTTGCCAGCAATCTCAGAACTAAGAGGGGAGCCAGCCTTGGCATGATGCTAACACGGCAAAGGGCAGAGAGAGGAGAGATGGAGAAACTGAGTCCTGGAGGATTCTATTACCCTGCTGAGTCAAACCAACTCTGAAGCCCACCACACCTCTAACTTTTCAGTTCTTTGAGCTAAAGAGTCTTTTGTTGTTTAAGTACTCTGCAGTGGGTTTCCCATTGCCCAAACATTCTTCACTCTTACAATAGGGAAGGCTTTGCAAGGGGTCTGCTATAGGCTGCTCCTCCAAATGTCCCTGCCACATACCTTTTATGGAAAACTAAGAAAAACAGAAGCCTAAATATGGGAAAATATTGATGTGACACCTGTGAGTTCTCACTGGAGAAAAACCAAGTGAACCCGGATGGAGAGCAGGCAGAGAGCCAAACTCCCCCAACCTGTAGCTCCCGGTGCTTGTGTCCGTAAGCACACACACCATGTCTCAGGTCTTTGATGTTCATGTACCAAAGAACGCAGACCACAGCTGAAGCTCTTAGAAAAGCAGGACCCAGGTGGTTCTGAATGTAAAGAGGCTTCTTCTCTTCTCATGCTAAGTCCTCAAAGGTATTTGGCTTCCCCTGCATAAACATCTAAAACATACATTTAAAAAATCAAGTACAGTAAGTCCTCACTTAACATGGTCTAAATGTTCTTGGAAACTGCAACTCTTGAAGCAAAACAATGTGTAACACACCAATTTTATCCAAAGCTAATTGATAAACAAGAGTTAAGTTCCTATGGCATATTTCTGGTCATAAAAACATCACCAAACTTCAAATAAAGACTGAGAACTCTTCTAATATGAAGCACTGAAATAAGTTTGGACTATACATACATTTAAGAAAGATGAATAAGAACAAGTAAAAGAATTACTTTTCAACTCACTCATTCCAGGTCAGGGTGGTGAGTGGCAGGAGCCTAACCTGGCAGCTCTGGGGACAAGGCTAGAATCTGCCTGGCGGGACAGGAAGCCCTTCCAATGCAGGGGGTGTGTACGTGCACACACACACACACACACACACACACACACACACACACATACTCTCAGACTGGGAAAATTTAGACTCGCTGATGAACCTCATGTGCTCATCTTTGGAATATGGGAGGAAACCGGAGTACCCAGAGAAAACCCAAACAGACACGAGGAGAATATGCAAACTCCACACAGATAGTGGCTCTGTCCAGGAATCGATTTTTTCCCCTCATCAACATCATAACGAAATGACATTGAAAGACACAATATTATTTGAGGACCTGCTGTATTACACAAACCAAGGTATTTTCAAATTCAAGCAATGGGTCAAAGTAACAAACACTGTTTTGTCAAAAGGGAACACTTTATTCATCTATACATGTATAAAAGCAAGCAAAATTAGGACATTTTCCTCAGCCATCCTTTCCACATTTTATGCAGTTTCAGTGAACTATAATGCAATGATTTCTTCATGCCTAAAAGAGAAAAGAAGAGACAGTGAGAAAACTGAGGCTTACTGAGTGGATACACAGCTAGAGGTTCCATGATATTCAGACCAGAGACTTGTCTTCGGAGTGGACAATGATGGGCTGACTGAGATGTCTAGGAGACCCTGGGAGCCAAAGGTTATTAAAGGTCACCATGATGATGAGGGGAAAAGATTCTGATTTAGGCATTTATTAAAACAGTAATACGGATGTCAAAGGTACCTGAGTTTCTGGGGTAAGTGAATCTTTACTCATATACTTGAGATACAAGTATATTGGCAGCCTTGGAATTTAGTAGTTCTTTTTTAAAAAAGATTTTATTTATTTATTTTTAGAGAGTAGGTAAGGGAGGGAGAAAAAGAGGAAGAGAAAAATCAATGTGTGGTTGCCTCTTGCGCATCTCTGACTAGGGACCTGGCCTGCAACCCAGGCAAGTGCCCTGACTGGGAATTGAACCAGAGATCTTTTCGTTTTTGGGCTAACACTGAATCCACTGAGCCATACCAGCCAGGGCATGAATTTAGTAGTTCTTAAAAAGGAGGAGAAAGGAAGAACAAAGGCAAGATCTGTATGTAAGTGGGCATCCTTGGCACTTTCTCACTCCCACTGCCTGCATTCCAACCAACCCCAGTTCACTGCTTCTGTGTCACTGACCTGCCCAGAGTGAGTGTCGATTCCATCACTTTCTGCTGGGTGGACATCCAATCCCCTTTCAGATTTCTTCTCTAAAAGTGTCTTCCTTTACTCCCCAGGCCAATGCAGACACTGCTCCTTCTAGGTTCACACCACGTGTGCTGACGCACAGCACAGCACTCACCCCACTGTTTATTAACCTGTCCCTCTGCCTAGCCTGGGAGTTCCTTGAGGTTAAAGACCTTGTTCTATTCATCCCTGTTTTCCCATCACCCAGTATAGTACCCAGCACATAGGAGGTATTTGGTAAATGCTTTCAAAATGACAGAACAGATGCACCTCATTCAGATATCTGACCTTCCAGCACCCTCTGTCTACTTAATCACAAGTACCAGATGAAACTGGAAAAGCTGTCTGGGGGACTTACAGGAATGAAGAAAAATGGGAGGGATAGAATAAATGGGATGTTATTTGTCTGTCAGATCTAATAGGATCCTATTTGCAGACAGTATTATGGGCTCAACTTTTTTGTGTGTTGACAATGAGATCATTCAGTCTGTGTTTCAGGGTGGGACCCAAAGATCCAAAGAGGCTTTTTCACCATGAGGACAAACTGTGGCCTGTGCTGTGGGTATGAAATGCACACCCCTGAAGTGCACTTGGTAAGCACCGCGGATGAGGAGTCCCTGGGCAGGGTCTGTTCCAGGACTCTTAGCACTGGGGTTTGACAGATCTCTTGAAAATACCTGGCCATGTTTATCTGTAAGCTGCCTAGTCCACTTAGAACCTTTTAAGAGGCTACTGCAGGCAGCAGCAGGTTAAAAGGCAAGGTACCAGTAAAATCATTAGCAAATACTTGCAGAAACTCTGGCCTGGCTTGTTTACTGACTGGCTGACTACCTGCGAACTGACACAGCCTAGTCAAACTCAGGGCTTCTTTCCTTGCCTCCACCCCTTTTAATTTTCTCCCTGGAGCAACCACTCTGGTAAACCTCACCCACTTGAGCATTGAGACTGGAAAGTTATTACGTAAGGTGCTTTTTAAAATTCCAGCCAGAACCAATCAAGACACTAAGCAGAATACAGGTAGTTATATATGGTGAGGTTCAACACAGCAACCCCGGGGCACTGAGTCACAGCTAGAGGAAGATGCATCGACCATGATAAGTCCCAGTTAAGCTTCAAAAAATTACTCACAAACTCCTTGAAGCATAACATTTAAGTTAAATACATAAAGTACATCAGAGACACCATGTAGCTTTTTTTTTCCTGCTAGTCCATAGAAACCTCCCTTAATTGAAAACAGTCTCTCCCTTCGATGGCTCTGCCAGACAGAGTCTCAGAAAGACTGCAGTGGGGACCTGTGTTACAAAGGGCACTGGGATAGCAGCCAAGAGACTCAAATTCTGGTCCCACCTGGGCCACAAACTTACAGTGTAGGTCTCCCTCTCTGGCCTTGATTTCCTCATCTGCACAATGACTGGCTTGGACTAGGATGGGGTTCTCTAACAAGAGGCCTGTGGACAGGCCTTGCTAGTCTACGAATTCGTGCTAGTCTACGAATTCCCTGCAACTGCATGTAGCAGCCTGCTGTGCAGGTGCACACGTGTGCTTCTGTGCACAGGGTCCAGCGTTTTAGCCAGATTTTCACAGCGAGCTAGGATTTGCAAAAGGGTAAGAACCAACAGACCAAAGGGTCCCATTTGCCTCAATATTCTAATTGCAACAAAGGTGAAGGACTTAAACTTCATAAACCTGGAATAGGCCAAATTTTGTAAATAGGACACAAAAAGCTGCTAACCATAAAGGATAAACTGGATAAATTGGGCTAAGTAAGAGCTTCTTTTCACCAAGAGACATCATTAAGAGACTGGAACAACAGACTCTAGAGAGGGAGATTTTTGCATTATGTATATTCCACAAAGGACCTATGTCCAGATTACACAGACGAGTCAGTAAGAAAAGGCAGACAACTCAAAAGAAAAAGAGCAAAAGACAAGAATAGGCACTTCACAAAAGAGATCCAAACAAGCATACGAACAAATGCCCAACTTTATTAGTCATCAGAAAATGTAAATTAAAACTCCAGTATAATACTACTATTCACCTACCAGAGTGCCTAAAATGACACAGACATATAATATTATTAAATTTTGGCCAAGGGAGTGCCGCAATAGGAACTCTGCTACTGGGAGTATAATTTGGACAAATGTTTTGTAGAGAGCAAACAGTTAAACATTCACACACTTTATGATCCAGTAATTCTAACCGCTAAGTTTATACCTAACAGAAACACATAAACACACTTACCAAAAGATAGGTACAAAACCAGCGGCACTACCTGTAGTAACCCCAAACTGGAAATGATTCAAGAAGGCATCAACAGTAGAGCAGATGGATTGTGTGTATTCACACAGTGGACTGGATGTAATGAGAATAAATTAACTACTGCTACTCTGCATACCATGATGAATCGCACTGATGTTATGAGATGTGGGAGACACAAGAGAGTGCATATTTATGTAAAGTTCAACAATGGGCAAAACAAAAGCATGGCACTAGAAGTCAAGAGAGTAGTTAGTTACTCTTGGAGGGGTAGTGGCTGTGACTAGGGATTTCTGGGGCACTGGTTGGTATTGTTCTATTTTTTCTTCTGGGAACTAGGTTCATAATTGTGAAAATTCACCAATTTATGATGTGCACTTTTCTATATACATGGAGATTTTCCATAATTCCATAAGACCTAGAATCTTTCATGTATTCAGTCACTGAAATACACCAAATGAGTATTTATTGAGCGCCTATATAAGACACCGAGCGAGTTGCTGGGGATGGGGTATGAACAACAGTTACGGTCTCTGCCCTCAGAGAGTTTACAATACATAGAATTCTACTTGGTCTACATTAACCTTACTTTTGGTTTCTACTTCCTTTCTTTAAAAAAGGATGGTGATTTAGGAAGTCTGCATCTAGTATCTTGAGGGAAGACAGCCACCTAAGACAGAAATTTCACTCTAAGGCCCATCATCATTGTCTTTGTTCCTTCCCCAGTGGATAAAGATGCGACATTTAAAAACAATATATCTTCTTTAGACAGGTGCTTATTTGCCTATAGCTAGTTATTATGAATTCTGATTAGTATCTAAAGTCAGGATTTTGTTTTGAAAGGATACAGAAATCAACTTCAATATATATCTTTTGTTGATTTCTGGCTTGTTTTATGTGACCTACAGCAAAGTTACTACAACTGTAATACTATGAGTTGCCTATGTGACCTCCAACTGATGGATCCAATGACAGACAAAATTCTCTAGCAAACCACGTGAGGCAGAGATATGAGTCAGTTATGGGGGTCTCTATCTTCCCATCATTCTATATTTCAGGTCTTTTGGAGGGAAAATCAGTAAGCCCTCACCATTTTTCTAATTAATTTCCAAACAGAGTTAGATATATCTATAAAAATATCTCTTCTGAGGCAAAAGTACAACTTATTTTAAAAACTTTCAAGTTCAAATGATCTTGAAGGGTTTTACCAGAAAAAAATCTTAAATGTTATTATGTGTTATGTAGGTACCAAAAAATAGAAGAAATGTTTTAGTTATAGGAAATCAGAAGCAAAGAACCATGAATGATCCATTCCATTGGGTTCCGGGAAAGGGCTGGTAAGACTCAACTGAGGCATGCCAGAATCTTTTTAGGAACAAGACTAAACCTGTTTTGTTAATTCAGCTGAATCTTCTGAAGCTGGAGAAGTAAATAGGTATCTGTCCCCAGAGTTAATTCTGACTGACCATAAAGTCAGGTGGGGAAAAATTAAAGCAAGATTTCAAAAATTAAACTCATTATACCCTCCCTATCTTCCTCACCTCCTGAAATGGCACTACCATCTGCTTCCTAAGCCAAAAACCTGGGAGGTATTTGTGACTTCCCGCTCTCCCTCACTTCCCCCATCCCTCCAATCACTAAGACTGGGCAATCTGCCTTCTAAATGTTGCTAGCATCTCGTCTCTCTGCCTCTAGTGCAGTGACCTGAGTTCAGGCTGCCATGATTCCTCACCTGGCTGACTGCAACCATATCTAACCAGTTTCCCAAGCAATGGCTTTATCTCCCTTCACTCTATTCTCAGTTCTCTAGGGATAGTGGTTTTTCTATAATCCTTCAGGGGCTTCCCTCTGCCCTCAAAAGAAACTCTGAATTCCCTTTCATGGCTTTTAAGGACTTCCCTTGTCTGGCTCCTGCTTACTTCTCAGTTTAATCGCTAAATGCTAGCCCCCCCACCCCACCCCTGCCCAACCCTGCCATTTCTCTTCTAATTCCCACACCAGAATACTCAAACAGTTCTACTTCTCTTCAAGCAGATTAAAAACATAAAAGACTGCTGGTTCTCAGAATATGACAGGCTGCTTTAGCTGGTCTTCTGTTATCGGTTTGAGATGTGATACCATCTGCTGCTACTATGAGAGGAGGAACAGACCAGTATTAGGAGGCTGAACAGTCTTTCACTACTCCTGGTATTCCTGGTGTATTCCTTTCACCAGGAATACACTGCTGAGCTGGCTGGCTCCAGCTGCTGATCTGCTACCCTGACGAGAACTATGCTATTCTACCAAACAGCACTAAGAGAAGTCAGCATTATATTTTAAATGATCAAAACTCAGGCTAAAGGGAAAAAATATGTTTGGTTTTGGAAGCATTTCTGTACTCACTTCTCTGGGTGTATCTGATTGTCAGGGAATTTCACAGGAACTCACGGAGTGTGAGAAGACTGCACGAGAACACAGTGCCGTGTCATCCAACACAGTGTAGAAGAAAAGGCAATCCTCTGAGCTGCTTATGGATTCCTGGCTTCCATCTTTTCTAGGTGAGATTTAGATCTAGACTCACCCAAGTTTATAAAACACCTACTAGGTACTGGGTAACATACTGGACACTCTCAGAACACCTTGTGAATTGAGTATGAGTAGCCCCATAGTTTCAAGGCAGAGGGCTAATTAACATACCAAGGTTAAAGGGCCAAGAAGTGAACAACCACAACTTCAAGCCAATGGCTTCTGACCCCAATCTTAGCTCCTCAGTCAGCTACCTGTCTGAATTGAATATAAAAGATACTTGCTTTTTAACCTTCCTTTTTACCCCTATATGAGTAGGAGGTTGAAAAGAAGCAGAGTGATAAAGGCTACAAAAGAATAATATCTCAACCCAGGAATACACTGGGTTTTCTCACCCTGCAGGTGATTCATCAGCTGTCTGAAAAACTGAACAGAGGTAGAACTTTGGGGAATGAGTGGAGACAGCCTTAGCAAAAGCAAGGCAGAACAACAGCAGCTACAACTGCAATGAGAGGACTTCTAAAGAACAAAGTGCAGGGGGATGGAGGTCCTGAAGCTTGCTGTGAAGTCAGAGGGAAAAGAAACAGATAAATTGACCACTCAGTTCATTTCACTGCTAGTGTACTCCAGCTGGAGACCAGGTTAAGGGACGAATGCATCTGAATATGACAGTGCTGAGAGCCATGTTCTAAAGAGATGCCAGGAAACTTTTAGGTAATGATTAAAAAAAACCCCTAGGACAGTACTAGATACTTTTATATATTTAAGAAATAACTCTTAATTACCCCCATAAAATTAAATCTGAGAAAAATTAGGTAACTTGCCCAAGTCAAAGTAGTTAAGTTGGAATTTGAACCCTTGTCTCTGGGGCTCACAAATTGCTGCCCGTGGCCTGTGCTGCCTTCATCAGGCCACAGCCATCATGAATCAGATAAGACAGAGCATAAGGTAAGTAAACCTACAGAATCTGAAGGGATGTTCAACTACTTTCCACAATTTCTGCAACCTCAGTGCAGGTTACAGACATTCTCTGGACTTCCTCAACCCAATGAGGTACCTTTAGAAGGAAAAGGGAAACAGGCATCGAGCACTCAGGGGAACCTGAAATGGGCACTCACTCCATGGCCACAAAGAAATCCGGGTTGTGTTCTGTGAGGTGTTACCCACTGCCCTCTGCTGGTCACTGGAAAGGAGTGGAGAGAGGACCAAAGGTTCATTTCAGCTTAAGCGTCAAGAGATGATGATGACTGGTTTTTAAAAACCTTTTATTAGAGAAAAATTTAAAGTCATAAAAAAACAGTATGTTGCCACGCATCTTCATCCAGCTTCAAGAATTTATCAAGTCATGACCAATCCTGTGCCATCTACTCTTTACCCACTTCCCTCCAGCAAGTTTTATTTTGAAGCAAACATCAGATATCCTGTCATTTCATCTGTAAATATTTTAGCATGTATTTCTACAAAAAAAGGATTTTTTTAAAACTCCATCCTACTACCATTCTCACAACAACAAAAAAATCACCAATAAATGTAGTAATTCCTTATGTAAGCACATGAAGCCAAAAAAAAAAAAGGAAAGAAAGAAAAAGAAAATAAACAAAACTGCCCAAGGCATTCAGCCTCACCCAAGGAGGTATATTACAGAAAGGGAGCTGCAATCATGCAAAACACAGAGTAACAGCCCAAACCACCCACACAAACAAAAGCACCTCATCTTCAACCTTGCCAGGATAAACCAGCAGAAACAGTTTAAGTACTATCTTAATTGAAAATGCGAAGCTCTTTACCCTTGGGTGGTAGAAATATCTTCAGAATTGGCACCTGTGCTATTAAATTTTTCTTGACTCTTTGGCTGAATCTTTCCAAAGATTTAGGAGGGACCACAGAGTGTCACTGGGACCAAACACACAGCAGTGTGTCCAGGCAGCTGGGGTGGGTGAGCCGCTAAGAGGCGTGGCCATGCCAGCCCCCTGGCAATTTCAACTCAGGGATCAGAATCAGGCCAAAAGATCACTCCCATCTTTGAATTACTACCACTGAGTCATTTATGCCCTAGTGTGCCTGCAAATTTCTACTTACATGTCTGTCTCCTTTTCTAGACTATGAACTTCTTGAAGGCAGGATGGTGTCTTGAGTTCACTTTGTATACTGCGTGGCTAGCACATGAGAGATGTTCAGTAGATGGTTACATAAGAAATATGGAAATAGAAAAGTCCACCATTTGACAATACCAAGCACTGGAAAGAATGGAGAGAAAAAAGAACTCTCATTTACTACTAGTGGCACTGATATAACTACTTGGGAGGGCAATTTGGCAATACTCAAAGATATGTTCAAACGTTTTAGCCCATAAATCAAGAATGGAATGTTTAAAAATTTTTATTATTCAGAGAACAACAACAACAAAAAAGAATGAAAGAAAATTAAAGAGCTCCTAGAAATTAAAAATATAATAGAAATTTAAAAACTCAATAGAAGGGTTGGAAGCTAAAGTTTAGAAAATCTCCCAGAAAGCAAGACAAAAAGACAGATCAAACATAGGAGAGAAAAGAAAACCAAAGGACTAGTCTAAGAGGTCCAATATTTGAATAAAAGGAGTTCCAGAAAGAAAAGAGAAAAAACAGATAGGAGGAAAGTAAAAAGAATAAATAAAGTTTTTCGGATATTCTGAGTGTCTAAAATGAAAGAGCAATGGGCAACATAACGGATAAAAAGAGACTGTCATCAAAGCACATCAGAGCCCTGTAGGAAAATGAGGACCTAACAGGCTTCAGGAAAGAACATACACAAAGGATTAACAATCAGAATGTCTCTGGATTTCCATAGCAATCCCTAGAAATGAGAAGATAGTTGGAGCAATGATATCAAAATTCTAATGGAAAGTTATTTCCAATTTATCTCTAGCCTAAGTCTCAATTGTGTGGGAGGGTAGACTAAAGATTTCTTTAGACATACATGGTCTCCAAATTTGCCTCTCATGTACCCTTTCTCAGAAAATTACTACGTGGTGTGCTTCACCAAAACAAGAGTAATGTACCATGAAGATAAAAGAATGAGATACTGGAAAGAGGGTATCCCTCACTTGAGACAGGTAAAGACAATCTCTGTGGGCAAAGAAAACTCTACAGAGAAGGCCCTTGATGATGTGGCTCAGTGGATTGAGTGCAGGACTGTGAAGCAAAGGCTCACAGGTTTGATTCCCAGTCAGGGCATATGCATGGGTTGCAGGCCAGGTCCCCAGTGGGGGGCATACAATAGGAAAAGTAGAAACCACACATTGATGTTTCTCTCCCTTTCTCCCTCCCTTCCCTTCTCTCTAAAAATAAATAAATAAAATCTTAAAAAGAAAAAGAGAAAGTTCTACAGAGAAGGAAAAGTGTATTACGCGGCTTACCAATGGCTCTCACTAACATAGTCGTACAGTGTGAACGCTGAAGACTGACTTTACTAGAGCTACAATCTAACTGTACTGGGAGAACAGAGGGATGAGTGTGTGTGCTGAGGTAGGGTAGAAGAGTTGAATTCTAATCTACCATAGTGAGAAGTCAACAAATAATGCCTAAAAGTGAAACGCCAAGAAGCAGAAATATAAACTTATTATTTAGTGAGCTGGCAGTGAAAAAAATAGCCCAGTGAGAGAGTTGAAAGCGGCTGTGTCCGGAGCAGGGAAGTGGGGAGGAGGGCGAGCACTGTGCTTCTGCAGTGATGTGCATGTGTAACTTTCATAAATAAAAAACATGAGGGGAAGCCTGCCACAAGGAGTTATTTGGAAAACTTAGAGGGGCAGTTAAGCCTTCCTATAGTACCTCATATGGTTTTACTTTTTCAGATGACCCGATTACAGTGGTGTCTGTCTGTCTGTACATTACTGCAATATCCTGGCTTATGACCATTGAAAGTCAGCATTTCAGAAGTCCTTGCAGGGTATAGACAGAACTCTACCTTTTAACCAGGGGCTCTGAGGCCACTCAGTCCAGCAGCATCATTAAGTATGGATTTTTTAAAGTTCTTACCAGCAGTGAAAATGCCTTTGGTGCTCTGTCTCAGACTAGAAGGTCTCACGATTGCTGAAAGCCCTATGAGAAAAAAACCAACAAGGATGCCAAAAACCCCAGATGTTAGTCATCTTACACTTTAAAACCTGGAACTAAATATTCTTTCAGTTATCCAATAAAACTGGCAAATCTATCTCCATCCTAGTGTCAGAATGACAGTGGGAGGATATCAGGACTGAGGGTGGGGAGGCCGGAGCGGCCAGCTGTGTCACTGAGCAGCTATATGAGCACAGGCAAATGACTGACCCTTCTGGGCCTGGGCCTCCTCACCGTAAAACAGGTCATTTTATGGCTTTAAATATACTTAAGGCTGCTGGTTTTCAATTCCAAGATGTAAAAGGATTAAAAAAAAAAAAGAAAGAAAAAACCAGATGTTTCTGCCCAGTAATAAAGCTTTCATTCTGAAAATGAAAACACACAGACAAGAGTCCTCAGTGAGGATCAACAGTATGGTCCCTCATGCCCTGTGGAAGGCAGCAGAGACCATACCGTGACCAGAATGATGTGAAAATGAAAACAACAACGAACAAAGAATATGCCTCCATATTTATGTTCAGAATAGGTATCTGGTGACCTACACCCATGCTCCGACAGCCTGGGGCAGGTCCCTGAGAATGTGCGTGGAGCCTGCCTATTGCAGTTGATGTTCAATGTTGTCACTGTGACTATCCAGCACAGTGGCTTGCACCCTGGAGGGTTAAGCTCATTAAGTACTTAGTGAAATAAGAAAATGTACACATCTGAGGAAGGGAGTCATTTTCAATTTCAAAAGTATTTCTGTACCAACTGACCTCATAAATTACCTTTAACACCTCAAAGGAGAGTGGGTCTTTGAAGATAAGGTTCAGGTTTTTTTGGTGAATATTAGGGAGGTCCCGGGAATAATGTGGAGAACATAGGCCATGTCAGAGGGAACCTGCTGAACACACTGTGAGACACACTGAATGGGAGCTGGCTGCTGAAAGCTGTGTTTTCAAGGTTATCTGATGCAAGCTGTGTTCTTGGTATTAGAAAAGCATTAAAAATGCCACCAGTCTCCTTCCTTCTCAGACCACCATGAAGAACACTTGCCTTTGAAATAACTGCTAGAAGTTACGCTCTTGGGACCAAAGGAAACATTGTTTTCCCCCTTTGATGGTGATTTAGGGCCCAGGGATTTGAAAATAGAAATACTTTTATACCAACCTACTTCAATGAATGAAAGTTTAAAACTGGAAACCCCCAGATTGTTAGTGCTTTCTTCTTCCTAGAAGCAATCTATTTCTTGATCTTACCAGGTAAGGAAGAATAAAGGATACATCACAACACAAAGTTTGCTTTCAACCAAGGCCAGCACTTCCTCAACATCAAATTCAAAAACATACCTAGTCGCACCACCTCTCCACAGTCAGGATCGTGAGCAAGTTGTAATAAAGTTTCCTCCACATCTCTGTTTTTTCCAGGAGGGTCCATAATATGATTTATTTGTTGCTGTAAGGTTTTGGGCAATGTCATTAGCTGAGTGAATTGTCCTTCTGGGCTTTTATCTATCTAAGGAAAAGAAAAGAAGATGATGTTTATGGGAAGTACTTTGGATTCTATAAATATTGAAAGACCCATGGCTTCTTTTCAAAGTCACACAAACATGTATGAACCAATATGCTAGACTAGACAGCAAGCTAATGAGACAGTCTCCTTTCTGAAACTAAATGTGTATGTGTTCAGAATTCTAAGTTCCTACAAAAAAGTCAATTCTTTACTTAAAATATTCCATTTTTACATGAAAAAAGAGATGCCTCTTTCAAGGACTGATTTCTGATTCTCAGTTTTAAAATTTCTATTTGTCTTAAATCCAACAGTTAAAGGAAGTAAGGCTGCAGCTAAGAGTAATTGTGGCCCTAGCAAATCCAGGCTCTCAAAGTACTTCTTCCATTGTAAACACAACGACACTGAGCGACACAGCCGGGACCACAGAGTCAGTAAGAGGCAGGGGTGCCTAAATGTACGTCTCTTGTTTTACATGCTATGATGTAGTTCGTAAACTGTAGGAATAAACTGATGATAAAACTAATCATACTCCTTTTAATCCCCTGGCACATAGTAGGTACTCAAAAAAAAACATTAGTTGAATAAAGGAATGAGTAACTGCATCAATAAACGTTAGTTGTCATTACTTCTTAAATGGGAGTAAGTTGTATCAGTGGTTTCTGTTCCTGGCATATTCTAAAATACATCAAACTGAAAGATGAAGACAGAAATGAAACATAAAACTATGCATAAAACTTGATTTAGAAATCTTTAAATCAAAATTTAGTCACAGGGTTGAGGCCACACCTAGCTTCTCTAAATTCCCAGTCTAATATATACTTTACTTCACGGAACTAAATTTCTACAAAATCCTGTAAACACTGACTGCCTGCCAAGTTGAGAACCAGTAACACTGCCCTCAACAGCTCATCTCATTATTTTCCAAGACAGAATCTTTCTTGTGTTCCTTTAAACAAATGTTTAGGTTTTAACTTTAAGAGAACAGTAAGAAAACAATCAGACAAATGATTGTACTAAATTTTACATTCAGATTTTCCAGACATGACAAACTTTCTCAATTAGAATTCACTCATTCTACCACTTTTTTCATTCAAAAAATATTTATTGAATACAAACCAATGTCTTGATTTTCTAGGGGTTTTTTAAAAATGTATTTTTAGAGAGAGGGGAAGGGAGGGAGAAAGAGAGGGAGAGGAACATCAATGTGTGGTTGCCTCTCAAGCACCCCCTACTGGGGACCTGGCCGGCAACCCAGGCATGTGCCCTGACTGGGAATAGAACCTGTGACCCTTTAGTTCGCAGGTCAGTACTCAATCCACTAAGCCACACCAGCCAGGGCTGATTTTCTAGTTTTATCTATAAAATCTATACAAAGAAGAAAATGCTATTATTTAGTGGCTCCAATAAAGGTGAAGTTTTTTTTAATCTAAATACTTCACATTTATCATTAAGATGGTTCTAAATTCTCCAAATTCACCCTCTACTTAGCTGTGGCTAGAAAATGACAAAGTGGATGTTTCTGTAAAATATGCTATAAGTGATATTTATGGAGTCATATTTTGGAGCTGAATATTATTAGTGAAAAGAACCATGTATTTCTGTAAAGCTTTACCTATAAAATTTCTAGGAATTTTAGAGAAGCCAAACTTGAGTACTATGAAGAATCAGAAAATAGTACTTGCCACTGCTTTCTCTTGCAGAAAAGAATGAACTGGAATTCTTGCTTGGAAACATGTTTAAAGACAAAATATTAGGTGACATGTTCAAATAAATTGTTAAATTCT
This sequence comes from Phyllostomus hastatus, assembly GCF_019186645.2. Classification (NCBI taxonomy): domain Eukaryota; kingdom Metazoa; phylum Chordata; class Mammalia; order Chiroptera; family Phyllostomidae; genus Phyllostomus; species Phyllostomus hastatus. The sequence goes on along the minus strand of NW_025333643.1, from coordinate 3,513,366 downwards.
AATTATCCTTACTATTTAATTCTTCATGTTTTGATGACATGAAAGTGAAAGTATTGAGTTAAATGATGAGTCAAATTGAACTTTTAAAGCAGATATGGGAAAAGCCCACACATTGTATTTACACGAAGTATCTAGAACAGGCAAATCAGCAGAGGCAGAAAGTAGATCAATGGTTGCCTAGGGGGAGGGGAACCTAGGGATTGCTAATGGGTATGAGATTTGTTTTGTGAGTGATGAGTTCTAAAGTCAGATTGTAGTGAGGGCTGCACAACTCTGAATATACTAAAAACCACTGAATGTTATGGTATGTGTATCTCAATAGAGCCGGTATTTTTAAAAAGCAGGTAGTGGATGCTGTGTTGCATCACCCAGATCCTGGCTGGCTTCAGGGCCAAAGTACTTGTTTCAGTGGCAGCTGGCACTTTCTGGGTCCCTCCCAGAACTGTCCTCAGCTAAAGTGAGCTGCCTATGTCCAATGACTGGAAATGTGGAAGTACAAAGGCCTGGTATCTCTGCCTGGTGTTGGTACAACTAAGAAGCCCCACCTAGCTCCACAGGGCCTCCACAGGATCAGATGAGGTCTTTGTTTCAAATCTGCCCAATCCTGATCTCACACAGCTGGTGTCAGCAATGGTCTTAGAATGCACACTCTAAGGTGGCATTCTGGAGCTGCGATAGTGTGGAAAGCGAAGTGGGAGCCTCTGAAACTGCCATTCTCATCCCCTAGCCAGAAGAGTAATTAAAAAATAAATAAAATAAAAACATCCTGAAAGACATGACAGAGATTAGTGTCACCTGTAGACCTAAAAGCAGGGGTGTGATGTTTAATTTAATGTGTCAACTTGGCTAGGCTATGGTGTCCAGCAGCTTCGTTACATACTAGTCTAGATGTTACCATAAAGGTATTTTTTAGATGCAATTAACATTTAAGTCAGTAGACTTTGAGAAAGGCAGATTACCCTCTATAATGTGGGTAGGCATTATCTAATCAATTGAAGGCTTTAAGAAAAAAGACAAATGTCTCCTAAGGAAGAAGGAATTCTGTCTCTACATTGCCCACAAACTCAAGACTACCACATACTCTTCCCTGGGTCTCCTGCTTGCCAACTGGCCCTGCAAATTTCAAGCCTGTCAGCTCCCCACAATCATGTGAAACAATCCCTTAAAATCTTTCTCCTCTCTCTCCTCTCTTTCAGACACACACACACACACACACCTCTCTCTCTCTCTCTCTCTCTCTCTCTCTAGATATAGATATAAAGATACATTCCCATGGCTATTCTGTAACTATCTGTACTTCTTAATCCCCTCACCTCTTCACCCATTCCCCCATGACCCCCTCCTGTCTGACAACCATAAAAACACGCCCTGTATCCACGATTCTCTGTTCCTCTTGTTTGCTTAGTTTGTTTTTTAGATTCAATTGTTGATAGTTGTGAACTTACTGCCATTTTTTGTTCATAGTTTTGATCTTCTTTTTCTTAAATAAGTCCCTTTAAGATTTCATAAAATACTGGTTTGGTGAGGATGGACTCAAGTTTTTTCTTGTCTGGGAAGCTCTTTATCTTCCCTTCCATTCTAAATGATAGCTCTGCTGGGAAGAGCAACCTTGGCTGTAGGTTCCTGCTTTTCATGACTTTGAATATTTCTTGCCAGTTCCTTCTAGCCTGCAAAGTTTCTTTTGAGAAATCAGCTGACAGTCTTATGGGAACTCCTTTGTAGATAACTAACTACTTTTCTCTTGCTGCTTTTAAGATTCTCTCTTTAACTTTTGACATTTAATTATGTTATGCCTTGGAGTGGGCCTCTTTGCACTCATCATGTCTGGGATTCTTTATACTCCCTGGATTCACATGTCTATTTCCTTCACCAAATTAGGGAAGATTTCTTCATTATTTTTTCAAATAGATTTCCAATTTCTTGCTCTTTCTCTTCTTCTTCTGGCACCTCTACAAAGTGAATGTTGGGTCACTTGAAGTTCTCCCAGAGGCTCTTTACACTATCCTGATTGGGGGGGTACTTTTTTCTTCTTGTTCTGATTGGTTGTTTTTTGCTTCCTTATATTCCAAATCATTGAGTTGATTCTCGGCTTCATCCATTCTACTGTTGGTTCACTGTAAATTGTTCTTTATTTCAATTAGTGTACCCTTCATTTCTGATTGAATATTTTTTCTGCTGTTGAGGTCCTCACTAAGTTCCTGGAGCATCCTAATAACTAGTGTTTTGAACTCTGCATTTGATGGATTGCTGATCTCCATTTTGTTTAGTTCTTATTCTGCAGTTTTGATCTGTTCTTTCATTTGGGTCATGTTTCTCTGCTCCTCATTTTGGCAGCCTCCCTGTGTTTGTTTCCATGTATTATGTCAGGAGTGTCCAATATGTGGCCCATAGGCTTAATGCAGCCCAGGGCTCCTATGAATTCGGCCCAACACAAAATTGTAAATTTACTTACAACATTATGAGGGTTTTTTTTGTGATTACATGCTGCAATGCATTTAATATATGGCCCAGGACAACTCTTCAGCATCCAGTGTGACCCAAAGAGGCCAAATGGTTGGACATCCCTGTGTTAGGTAGAGCTGTTTTGACTCCCTGTCTTGGGAGTGTGGTGTAATGTAGCAGGTGTCCTGTAGGGACTAGTGGAATAGCCTCCCCCATCACCCAAGATGGGTACTTGAGGTATGCCCTCTGTGTGGGCTGAGTATACCTTCCTCCTGTAGTTGAGCCTTAGTTGCTGTTGGCAGGTGAATGGGAGAGATTTACCCAGGGCAGTTAGCTGCAAGGACTAGCTGTGCAGGGGCAGGGTGGTGTTTGTCTGATGTGGTCTGTAGGTATCTACTGGGTGCTCAGGCTCTGGGGTTCCCAGGTGGTGATGGTCAAGATCAGCCACAACCTCTGTTTTGCCCAGAGCCACCATGCCTGGGCTATAAGACAACCCAATCTGAGATGTCTGCTACTTGTGCTGGGCTTGGAGGTTCCCACGCAAAGTCAAACTGTAAACCTAGACTGGCTGCTGCTAGTGAGGAGCCTGCAGCCACTTAGCAAGACATATGTGAACTGCAGGCTCACTAAGGCCAGCTGCTGCTTGTTTGAAAGAAGTTAGGAAATTGTGAAGCATCAGCCAAGACTAGCCATTCATGTGGAAAAGCCTCTGTTACCAGCTTGGGTAAGATTGTAAGTTGGGTCAGGTGGGGCCTCAGCAGATCTCCTGGGGCAAGGATGGGGCAAACAGTGTCAGCCAGGTTGATGGAGTCTCAGACATTGCCCCTGCCTACCAGCACTGTGGCCTGTGGGTGAGGGTTCAGAAAAGGAAAATGGCCTCTGTCTGCCTTTCTCTCTGAGAGAGAGCTATCCCCCAGCTCCCACCTTGATGCCTGACATTTCAGTTCCTCTGTGTATACCATTGGTGCCTTTCAAGCTGCTACCCCAGGCTGGGGCTCAGAGGGAGTGAGTCTGAGTAAGTTCATGTGGAGGTTCTTTAAGAGGAACTGCTTGGGACTCCAGAAGTTTCTTCTAGTGACTTGACTTGATCCTCACTGGTTTTTGTAGCCAGAAGTTGTGGAGACTTATCTTCCTGGCACTGGAACCCTGAGCTGGAGGGCCTGGTGTAGGTCTAGGACTCCTTGTTCCAGAGATACCTCTCCCGAATTTTTATCCACCATATGTGGATGTGGGACCAGCCCACTCTGCATTTCCATCTCTCCTGCCAGTCTGGATGGATGTGGTTTCTTTAATTACGTAATTGTTGGACTCTTATTCAACTCAGTTTCTGATAATTCTGAGTGATGGTTGTTCTATAGTTTAGTTGTAATTTTGATGTGGTTGTATGTGGAGGTGAGCCATGTTTACCTATGCCTCCATCTTGACCGGTAGTTTTAAAGGAAATCCAAAAGTGTGTTGTTCTTTAAAAAAAAGCTAGGAAAGACATCCAAACATATGAGGAAAGCCAATTCACTAACAGATGTGAGTGAATCAGCAGAAAAAGGAACAAAGAGAAATTAGAGACAATGTAGAGAGTAAGAAAAATCTTCTAAATTATAATAAAGATCATTAAAGAAAAAAGGAAAGATAATAGTCATAAAACAGAAAAGAATATAATATAAAAAGAAAATTCAGAGGAAATTAAAATATCAAAGAAGTATCAGATGATCAATTTGAGAAAATCTTCTGGAAAGCAGAAAAAAAAGAACCAAAGGATACAAGAGGAGAGAAAAAAAGGATCAAACTAGGAGGTCCAACAACCCACTTACAGGAGTAAACTGAAAGGATAAACTGAAAAAAGTGAATTGAAGAAATGATTACAGAAATAATAAAATTTCCTAGAATTGAAGGTCATGAATTCCAGACTTAAAAGGTTCATGAAGTACCAGAATAATAAGTGAAAAATACACGTACAAAGACAAAGGCAAATCATCATGAAATGTACGGATACAAGGAAAAGAAACAACAATGTCAGAGAGATACGATGGTCACATCCAAAGGATAGGGAATCTGAATATCATTACACTTTTTAATGCAACACTAGAAACCAGAATTGAAGATATGATTTTAAAATTCTGAGGAAAAATTATTTCCAACCTAACTTTAGTATAAACTGTCAACCACTGCAAGGGTAGAATTTTCAAATGTACATGGTCTTAAAAAATTTACTTTTCTCACAACTTATGTTACAAAAGTATACTTAATTAAATTTAAAGTGGAACCATGAAAGAAGAAGATAAAAGATCCAGAAAGTAAAAAACTAGCAAAGTAGAGAGGCAAAAACATTCTCAGGGTGATAATGAGAAGTTCCAGGAGAAGAGTTAGTTGCACAGCAAGGCCTCAGAAAGGGAGGGAGATTACAGGGCTCTAAGAAAATGTCCCCAAGAAAAACAAGAAACAGAGAAAATGCCTGATGAGTTTGTCTATAATGGGAGTTTTACAGAATTGCAGAAGAGTAGGATTTTGAACTACTGACAGGTATGAAGGTAACCCACCAAGTGAAAAAAAAATAAGACAATTATTAATTCTAAGAAAAAAGTTGTACAGGAAAGGAAATTTCATAGTAGTATATGTCAGCGATAAAGAAAAAGTAAGTTGTCATAATAAAGTAAATATTGAATATTAACCTAACCAAAAATCATGAAATAACTACTGTATTTTGCCATATACAATGTGCTCCCATGTTAAATGTGCACCCTCATTTTTGGCCCAAACCATCAGGAAAACAGCTTTCATTTTAATTTTTTAATTTAAATTTTATTTATTTTTATTTAGAAACAAAACCAATTATCGTATTCCAGGGTATTATTTTACATACAGATATCGTTATTGCTTTCTAGAGTTACACTTTTAATGTGTAAGCATAAATAAAAGAATTAAAAACATTTATATATATACAGAATTAGTATTATCCATGCATAATGCATATCCTTATTTTTCCCTCAAAAATTTGGGCAAAAATGTGCGCATTACACGTGGCAAAATACGATGTATGTGGAGCAAAAAGGAGAGAGGTGGAAGGGAAAGTGTATGTGTGTGTGTTAATGAGGGTGGCATAATAGTCAAATATCCTCATCCTTCATGGACCTCATCTTTTTTCAAGACAAAAATAAAGTATAAAATTAAAAAATCAAGAAATGAGTCAAATCATTATGCAGAAATATGGTGGTAAACACCAGAAGAATCAGCTAATGAGAGGAAAGAGTTGCCTCTAAGAAGTAGCATGGAGATGTAGGGAGGTATACGGCAGGAAACTCCAATATCTTGTTATAAAACTTGAGGTACCATTTGTTTCTTAAACCATGTGCATGCATTACTTTGAGAAAAGTGAAAATTAAAAATAAAAAACCTCAATCTGATGCAAACATGGCAAATTCTGCTCAGTGGAGTGGTGGGTATTCTGGGCATTTCATGATACTCTTATGTTTAAAATAATTCCTTTTTTTTAAGTTCCCTTTGAGTTCTAAAAATTCCATTAATTTCTTATCCAATATAATATTAGTTGCCCCTATTATTTGGAAGAAGAGTATAAAAAAGGTAAAATGCAGTGTTCTTTATGCTAATTAAAAAAAAAAACCCTGAGGTTTTGGCCCTGGCCCTTGTGGCTCAGTTGGTTGGAGCATTGTCCCATAACCAAGGGGTTGGTGGTTTTATTCCAAGTCAGGGCACGTACCTAGGCTGTGAGTTTGATCCCTAGACCAGGTATATATGACCTGTGGTCTAGATGCTTATGATTCCCAGTCCAGGAGTACACAGGAAGCAACTGATCGATACTTCTCTCTTGCCCTTCCTCCCTTTCCAAAAGCAGTAAAAAAAAAAAAAAGTCCTTGGGAGAGAATAAAAAATAAAAATAAAAATGAATAAATAAACCCTGAGGTTTCTATAGTTAAAATAAATATTAAACTCAAATTATTTTTCTCAAAGGAAAAAATCTTTAATATTTATTTTCAAATACTTAAATTACCTTAAAATACCTTGGAAGTTTTATTTAATATATAAAAAGGAGAATCCCAAGACATAATAAATATAACAAATGGAGGATAAAAACAAGCTTCAGAATAATACATTTGAATCTATTTATGTAAAACAAAACCAAAGGAAAAAAGGCCAAACCACTTTATACATGTATATAGGTATAAAAACATACAAAAATGCATACGAAAAAATGTGGAAGTTTAAATGACAAACTGTCGGAAAGGTTATCTCAGGAAAGGCAAATGGGATTGGGGACAGAAAGAGTATATATTCATTTGTTTTTGACAGGTAATTAGTATGAATAGTAAGAATTTCAAATGGCAAAAGAGATACACGGGGAAGACAAGCTGCGCCCATATCAGCCTTGGTTCCCTTCTCTAAAGATGGCCTATTATTACCGGTCTTTTTTGTTACCTTTTTCAGTGTTATTCCAAAAATACAGAAAAACAGGTTTATACACAAAACTTACTTTTAAAAATATGTTATTGGACTTCTGGCCAATATGGAGGCATAGGTATACACACTTTGCCTCCAAGAAGGACAACAAGAAATTTAAAACAAAAAATAACCAGAACTTCCAGAAAATTGAACTGTATGGAAGTCCAACAACCAAGGAGTTAAAGAAGAAACATTCATTCAAACCAACAGGAGGGGCAGAGATGGGACAGGAGAAGACCCATGGTGAGGGGGCAGCTGGAGGACCAGGTGGTCCCACATTTGCTGCAGATAAACTGGGAAGAGCAACTGGAGAGTGAAACAGACCATGTAACCCAGGGTTCAGGCGTGGGGCAATAAAGCTTCAAAACCTCTGACTGAAAAAACCTGTGTTGGTTGTGGAAGCAGGAGAAACTACCCTCATAGGAGAGTTCATTGGAGGGACCGATGGAGTCCTAGAACATACACAAACCCAGCCACGTGGAAACATTCTAGAAGGGCCCAATTTGCTTGTGGGTAGTGGGGGAAGTGACTGAAAGCTGGCAGAGAGTCAAGTAAGCAACATCAACATTGTTCCCTCTCTGACCCCTCCCCCATATAAACATCACAACAAAGTGAAGTAAGTTGTCCCACCCTGGCAAATACCTAAGGCTCCACCCCTTACAACGTAATAAGGCGTGCTGAGACAAAGAAATATGGCCCAAATGAAAGAATAGATCAAACTCCAAAAACAGAACTAAGTGATAAAGAGATAGCCAACCTATCAGATGCACAGTTCAAAACACTGGTAGTCCAGATGCTCACAGAAATGGTTGAGTATGGCCGCAAAATAGAGGAAGAAGTGAAGACTATGAAAAGTGAAATAAAGAAAAATATACAGGGAACCAACAGTGAAGGGAAGGAAACCAAGACTCAAATCAATGATTTAGAGCAGAAGGAAGAAACATTCAACGAGAAAAAAAATGAAGAAACAAGCATTTTAAAAAAGGAGGAGAGGCTTAGGAACCTCCAGGACAACTTGAAACATTCCAACATTGGAATCATAGGGGTGTCAAAAGGAGAAGAGAAAGAGCAAGAAATGGAAAACTTATTTGAAAAAATAATGAAGGAGAACTTCCCCAATTGGCAAAGGAAATAAACTTCCAGGAAGTCCAGGAAGCTCAGAGAGTTCCAAAGAAGTTGAACCCAAGGAAACACACACCAAGGCACATCATCATTACATTAGCCAAGATTAAAGATAAGGAGAGAATCTTAAAAGCAGCAAAAGAAAAGGAGACAATTACCTTCAAAGGAGTTCTCATAAGACTATCAGCTGATTTCTCAAAAGAAACCTTGCAGGCAAGAAGGGGCTGGAAAGAAGTATTTAAAATCATGAAAGGCAAGGACCTACATCCAAGATTACTCTATCCAGCAAAGCTATCATTTAGAATGGAAGGGCAGACAAAGCGCTTCTCATATAAGGTCAAGTTAAAAGGATTCATCATCACCGACCCTTATTATATGAAATGTTAAAGGGACTTATCTAAGAAAAAGAAGATAAAAAACTATGAACAGTAAAATGACAACAAACTCACAACCATCAACAACTGAACCTAAAACACAAACTAAAACAAATTAAGCAAACAACTAGAACAGGAACAGACTCACAGAAATGGAGATCACATGGAAGGTTATCAGCAGGGAGGGGGCAGGGGAAGAATGGGGGAAAAGTTACAGGGAATAAGAAGCATAATTGGTAGATACAAAGTAGACAGGAGGCATGTAAGAACAGTATGGGAGATGGAGAAGTCAAAGAACTTATATTACGACCCATGACATGAGCTAAGGTGGGGGAATGTTGGTGGGAGGTGTGGTACAAAGTGGAGGGGAATAAAGGGGGAAAAATCGGACAATTCTAATAGCATAATCAATAAAATATATTAAAAATTAAATTAAATCTTAAATAAATAAATAAACAAACAAAAGTATATTATCAGTCCGTGATGGCAAAAACATTTGCCTAGCCCAAGAGACAGAAAGGAAACTGCAAAGAAAGCACTTATGGCTATAAACAATTTTTCTTTAATCCTTATCTGGGTCCTCAGGCCTTTCTTTGATTTGGACCCAATTTTTCATTTGTGGTTGCTTGTTTTAGGTAATAAAACTGTTCCTTTAAAATAATGGAGACTATACAAAATGTTATCACACCTGTTGTACTGCTCTAATCCTTACTTTCCCTCTTAAAATAGACCTTGCCTTAATACGGTAGAAGTTGTTTACCACAGAGTTACCTCCAGTCTGCCTTGCTGGATTTTATACACCACTTGTGGATTCTCCTGTAGAATGTTGCCATAGAGCTCACGAAAATGGGCTATGTTGGGCTTTACAATATTCAATACTTTTGTTTTATCCTCTCCGACCACCATCCGAAAGTCACCTGGTTGAAACGAACAAAAAACAAAATTTTCATTGATAATCCATACACTGACCTATGGACTACAGCTCCACTTTGATCCTGCACTAGTTCAAGATGGCAGCATCCCGCATTCAGAATATTTCCTTTTCCTCCTTAAAACCATGAACACAACCCCAAAGAATGCAGGCATTTGTTTGGGGAGGAAAAAGCCTCTCAAATCATAATGCCCTTTTATGACAGTTAAAATATAGTTACCTAAGTACAAAAGGTAATCATCATTGACAAGCTAATTTGTTTTTGTTTTTCCAATACAGACGCTTCTGTATTTACAAACTTTCATCTTGTGAACAGAACGTTGCCTGTGACCCAGCAAGGAAGTCACCTTCAACGTGTCCTTATTATTGCTTACTCAGCATGGACCTGTTTGCTCTGTTTGCCGGAGGGCTTTTGAGGTGATTTATGAATATAAACACCTTATTATATTTGATAAAGGCAAGAGAAGCAAGTGTTAAAAGTCCTAGTACCTTGTTTACATTTAAGATGAACTTGAAAGCAGATACAATTTTTAAAATTTTAAGTGAAGAAAAATGAGAAACAGAACATTTGCCTGTGGAATGGATTAAGCTGCAAAATATATCATCCTGAAGGATAAAGAGCACCTTTTGAAACAAATGTAAAGTGCCCTGTGCTGCCTATGCCATGGACAACTATCAGCAAGAAATAGAGGGGAAAAGGTGATAAAATGGGAAAACTGGAGCGAATGCCTATTAGGATAATGTTAATTCAAGGCTGGGCACATGTGAGGATCTCCCACCCAGGTGAAGCTTGGAGAAAGCAATGTGGCTGAAACCTTTGCTGGACAGGTAGAAGTTGTATAGGTAGGTGATGAGGTAGCAAGTCAATCAGATACCCCAGCTGCTGAGGAACCCCCTGGGACGACATGACAATTTGATTTACCATCCAAACTAGTTCACTTTTGAGGATGAAGGGAGCACTATAAATAATTCCACAGGCACAACTACAAACTGGGCAAACCAGGACAAATGATTACCCGGGCCAATGTCTTTTGGGGGGTGGAGAGGATGGGGGGCAGGGAGGAGCCATCAAAATCATTACATGCCACAATACATTTTCCTAGAGCAAGCTGTTGGTTGTCTCAGAAAAAAAAAAGAAGAAGATATACAAAGATATTCAATTACACACACACACACACACACACACACACACACACACACTGCAGTAAGGAATAAAATATCCCTGGTTTTTAGGACCAGCTTATGCTATACTTTGGTGGAAAGTAGCTGGGGACTGAAAGCTCAGGAAAGCATATTTAGCAAGGTTGGGGCCTCTGGAACCAAACCTTCCTGATGTGAGGTCTGACTCTTCAGCGCAATGAGGGAAGTAAGTTCTTTCATAACAAGCTGCCCAAATATGGATGACCTTGTTTTTTCACTGTTATTTTTTAAAGGGAGAGAGACTTAAATATTTAAAACCTGAGATGACTGCTGTTGTCATCATAAATTGCTAAAACCCATCTCTGGAGAGCATGTCTAAAGAAATAAACCCAAGCAGAGGTTAAGAGGTAAAGTTTATTGAGCATCTGGTAAGCGTCACGCACTGTTCCAAGTGCTTTGCTGTATTACCTCATTTAACCCACATATCCATCCTGTCAGGTAGATATTATTCTAACCCCATTTAGTATCAAGGCAACAAAGACACAGAGCTGAAGTAAACTGCCTAATATACTGCATACATACAACTATATTCACTGAAACACTGCTAATTGAAATACTGAAAGCAACCCAAATGACCAACAACAGGGGAATGGATAAGCTATGATGGTACACCCATACCCAACCACGGAACAGTGTACAAACATTAAAAATTAATCAGGCCTGTCTGGGTAGCTCAGGTGGTTAGAGGATTGACCCAATATGCCAAGATTGAGAGTTCCTCCCCAGTCAGGGCACATAAAAGAATCAGTCAATGAATGCAAAAATAAGTGGAACAACAAATTGATGTTTCTCTTTCAAATCAATTTAAAAAAATTATAGTAACCACACAGAACAAGAGGAAAATGGTCATATAAGAAAACAGGATACAAGCCCTGGGTGGGTGGCTCAGGTGGTTGGAGCATCATCCCATACTGCAAAGGTTGCAGGTTTGATCCCCAGTGTGGGCGGGGTGGAGGGGGCACATATGGTGGTGGGAGCAGGGGGTAGCGGGGCAGCTGATCGATGTCTCTCAAATCGATGTTTCTTTATTTCTCTCCCTTCTTCTCTCTCTAGAATCAATAAAAAACAAACAAACATATCCTGCAGTGAGGATTTTAAAGAAAGAAAACAGGATACAAAAGTACAAGAAAACAACTTGGTAAAAAAACAAGAACAGGAAAAACAAGACAAAGGAACTACATAAAAATGGTTATGTTTGCTCTACTAAGATATGTTTATTGTGGGCTTTTGTGTGGGCTTTATATTTCCTTTCTTGTTCAGTATGATTATTCCCAACTGTACAGGTGAGGAGAGACTGAGGCACAAGATCCAGCTGCCTTTCAGTATCAGCGTAGTGACATTTGAGGTGACTAGTCTTACTCTGTGATTTTCCTCCACTGCCCTCACTTCTGTAATGCTGACATATCACTTCCAGCATTTTAAAATAAATTCACAGGATGCTGAGATGTGATGACCTGGCAACTGTGACTGGAAAGGAAGCTAGATTTCGATCGTGTGAATCCTTATGCTTAGAGTCTAAAATGGGTTCTGCTGATCTGTGAGGGGATGAAACATTAGCAAACTCTGAGTCTAACATGGCTGGCTCTGACGTGAAAAACCAGCCTGGATCACGGGTGAGTCCTCAACATTTGTGTCATTTCTTCTTTTTCTGTACATTCAACTGACAAAAAATTCTTATGCTTTAGATAGCAACTTTCTGAGAGGGACTGCATTATACCAAAAGGTGAACACAAACTCATCCAAATCCTCCCTGAAGAACAATCACATGCCATGATTAAAGGGCTTGGAAAATACTAAGGACCCTCTGAGAATGAGGACTGGGGCTTCCTCGTCTCTGTCTCCCCAGCTCCGTGGTGTACTGCCTGGCATACGGAAGGCATGTCCCTAAATATCTGCTGAATTGAATTTCTCCAACTGCTGTGCAGCAGAACCAGTTCAGCCACAGGGAACAGCGAGCAGATGGGCTTATTACCCATTTCTTCAGAACAAAATAAATGAAATCATGGGCACAGCATGAACCAGTGTCTGATCATAAGAATCAATTTTTCTTACTGTCAGAGATGTTTACAACAAAACACAGAAATTGAGAAAACTGCTGACTTTTATTTTCTGCCTCTACTGATGGGTTTAACTCTTGACTGCTCAAGCCAATTTAATAAAATAGGTAACCAAAAAGATAATTTCTCTTTGACTCTGGAATGAGACAAACTCAGAGGCTTGTAAACCACGTGCAGTTGGCTTGACTGCTCTGTGCTTCTGGCATGCCATCAGTGGGCAGGGACCTTCTTATGAATGTAGGCATGTGAGAGGCTGTGCAGTACAGTGGAAGGGGCCTAGCTTTCGAGTCTGGAAATGTCCCAGGGTGAGTGGAGATTAACTTTTGAGTTAGTTTCCTTGTCTATAAAATGGCTGTAACAATCATACTAACCTGACAAGGTTGCTTTTAGATTTAAATGAGCTAATGTATTTGAGAATGCTTTGTAAATAGTAACGCAGATATTGTTATAATATACACACATACATAAACACACACTTATACAATGGGCAAAGGATGGGGGTAGGGAAGCCAAGTCGTTGAAAATAATGACTGGCTAACTTTTTCCCCTGTTAAACTAACTGCAATACGGCTGTCATTTCAGTTCAATAAATATTTGGGTGGCTAGTAAGTACAATGAGCTTTGCTAGACATTGGAGATATGAAGATATACAACCTACCCAGGGCAGCAAGTGCTATAAAAACAAATCTTCGGTGCAGGTTCCAGCAGTAGGGTATTTCTTAGGTGGTAGTGGTAAAGAAAAGGAGCCCACACTGGATGTTAATAGGGCAAAACAATATTCATTTTTAACAGCTTTTTTGAGATATAATTTATATACCACATAATTCACCCATGGGAAGTATACAATTAAACGTTTTTTAGTATATTAACAGAGTTGTGTAGCCATCTTATTTTAGAAAGTTTTGGCCTCCCTGAAAGAAATTCTGTGTCCATTAGTAGCTACACCCCATCTCCCTCTACCCTCTCACCGCCAGCCCTAGGCAAAGAAAGCCTGTTTCCTGTCTTTACAGATTTGCTGATTCTGGGCACTTTATTTTTAATTTTTTAAAATTTCATTATTTTATTGTTGTTCAATTATAGTTGTCTGCATTTCCCCCCCACCACTCCAACCACCCCAGCCAAACCCACCTCCCTCCCTTGCTTCCACCCTCCCCCTTGGTATTGTCCATGTGTCCTTTATAGCAGTTGATGCAGACACCGGCCCACAGTGTCCGAGTCATTATGGATGAAATGAGACATTCACATGGACTACTGAGTCCGGTGGAGGAAAAGGGACAGCATGGCTTTTCTCTCAAGGGGAGCAAAAGCCTTGGCCCTTGCTGTGACCAGCCTTTATTGGGTTTCTCAGCACATTACCTGATGGTCCTCATTTACTATGCACAGGTTCACTTTAAGTGGTTACCTTTTACAGAAAACAAAGGAGCCAATGCTGCTAATCACATCACAGAAGAGGGGTATTTGCAAATGAAAAGGCAAAAGTGGCTGAACTGGTTACACTCATCCTTGGAAGATTTAGCATGGATTTTAGGAAGTTACTTTGCAGTAAATGTTCTCAATTCAGGGTGAGAGAGTTTTTTAGCAAGAGCAAAACTCAAAGTGGCCTAGACACATTGCAGGCCTGATTCCCCACGGGAGAACCTATCCGTGGGTGTGGGTCCTGTGCATCTCCGAGTGGGAGCCGGGCCCATGCCATGCAGAACGATCTCCTACAAGTAGTCCTTGAAAACCCTGCCCCCCATTATCTCCTCCCCCCTCCCCTCTGGTTATTGTTAGATTGTTCTTAATTTCAATGTCTCTGGTTATATTTGGTTTGCTTTTTTCTTTTGTTGATTATGTTCCAGTTAAAGGTGAGATCATATGGTATTCTGGACATTTTAGATAAATGAAATTGTACAACACATGGTCTTTTATGACTTAACATAAGTTTTCAAAGTTCATCATGTTGTACTAGTCATCGGTACTTATTCCTATTTACGGCTAAAAAGTATTCCATTGGATAGATGTATCACATTTTATTTATCCATTCCTCAGTTGGATATTTGGGTTGTTTCCACTTTTAGGCTATTCATTATGAATAATGCTGCTATGAACATTTGTGTACAAGTTTTTGTGTGGATCTATATTCTCATTTCTATTGGGTAGATAACTAGGAGCAGAATTCTGGGTCACATGGTAACTCTTGTTTAATATTTTGAGGAACAAACTGTTTTTCCAAAGCAGCTGCATTATTTTATAATTGTACCAGCAATGTACGAGGGTTTCAATTTCTTTGCATCCTCACCAATACTTATTCTTGTCTGTCTTTTTGATTATTGCCATTGTAGTGGGTGTGAAGTGGTGTCTCTGTGGTTTTGATTGACATTATGCTAATGACTAATGATGCTAAGCATTTTTTCATGTGCTTATTTACCATTTGTATACTCTTTTTAAAAATGTCTATTAAATCCTTTGCCTATTTTCATACTGGGTTGTCTTTTTATTGCATTATAAGAATTCTTTATACATTCTGAATACTAGTCCCTTATGATCAGATACGTGACTTGTAAGTCTTTTATCACATTTTGTTGGTTGTCTTTTCATTTTCTTGATGGTATTATTTGCAGAACAAAATTTTAATTTTTATATAGTCCCATGTATCTATATTTTCTTTTGTAGGTTATATTTTTAGTGGATGTCTAAGAAACTACTATCTAACCCAAAGTCACTCATTTAAGAGTTTTATAGTTTTAGCTCTTAAATCTGTAATTCATTTTGAGCTAGTTTTTATATGGTACAAGTTAGGGATTCAACCTCATTCTTTTGCATGTGGGTGAAATAATACTTATTTATTCAAAGATGACTGAGGCAGTATTTCTAGGAAGCAGTCTAACACACAATTCAAAATGCATCCTCAAAAATATCTCCATGGCTGCAGAAGACTAAATCACTTGTGAAAGAGAATGACATAAGAACAGCCTATGTGCCCTGGCTTGTGTGGCTCAGTGGATTGAGTGTAGGCTGTGAATCACATAGATGCTGGTTCGATTCTTGGTTGGGGCACATGCCTGGGTTGTGGGCCGGGTCCCCAGTGGGGGTGCATGAGAGGTGGCCACACACTGATGTTTCTCCTCCTGTCTTTCTCCTTCCCTTCCCCTCTCTCTAAAAATAAATTTAAAAATATTTTTAAAAAATAGCTGATGCACTTAATGATATAAATTTGAATTACTTTTTCTTTTAGACACTTTACAGAACACAAAATGGATGCATGTGGGAAAGAATGGGGAGAAATCAGGTTCATGATGCTGGTTCAGGAGGGAACCAATATCACAACTATTCATCTACCCATTCGTTCATTATTTACTGAGCACCTAGTAGTAAGCACTGGAATAGAGTGAGCAAAACCAGAGAAAAATGTCTGCCCTCTCCATATATATGGTGGAACATAGACCAAAGACAAGCAAACCTGCAAGCAAATAGAGTAAATAGTATTTCAGGTGGTGAAAAGTGCCATGAAAAAAATACAAGCAGAAAATGATGACTGGGTGTGGATGACGAGGGCCCCTGGGGAAAGAGTGTCCTGGGTGTGAACCAGGAACGACACTCACCATGACGAACCCTTTGTACAACAGTGAAAGGTTAGGAATGAGGGTTCCAGAACCAGACTGCCTGTGTTCAGATCCTAGCTCGGGCCTTACAAGCTACGTGACCCAGGATAAGCTACTTAACTTCTCTGGGCTTCAGTGTCCTCAAATGTGAAATGGAAGCAACAGTTTATGTTTCAAGGATTAAATGAGTTAATACGTGTAAAACACTTAGAACAATACCTGACAGGTGGGCACTAGAATTATTGGGAGGATCACTTCATAAATTATGTAACTGTTGTCGCACACTATGCTGTACACCTGAAACTCATATTAAGTAATATTAAGTGTTATCTGTAATTGAAAAATAAAATAAGTTGAAAAAATAACAATATCTGACAAGCAGTAAATAATCCATAAATGTTAGACACTACTGACAATTAATATTCCTTCAGGAGAGTTGCATTCGCAGAGATTAGCAAGTAACAAGTGCAGAGTCCCAAATGAGGCTTCGGCAAAAGCTCGAGCTTGCCAAGCATTGAGAAATATGCTTCTAAATTTCCGAAATGCCTAATCCCTAATATGCAAGTCATCAAATGACACTGCTTGCAAGTTTCAGATAGTGTGACTATTATGGAACAAATCCTAATAGCTCTCACTTGAGAAAAAATTTATTGACTTTTACCAGGACCCAGAAATGGGATGTTTAGAGTGTTGGCACCCATTTCTAATTTTTTTCTCCAAGAATCACTCAACTGGCAACTAAACTTCCTCACTGCTTTGTCTTATTCCTAGAAGTAACTGAGCCTGTGTTCAGATGATGTGGCACTGAAAGAAACCCATTCTCTCTCTTACACAAGAGTGCTGGAAGTGTTTTCACTCCTAAGGACTGCAAAGGGTCAAATAAATCCACCTGATGTCAGTATTCTGCTAATTTTGACAAACATTATTTATCAACATATAACAAGTTTTGTAATTCTTTTTTTTAAAGATTTTATTTATCTCTCTATATATTTTTAGAGAGAGGGAAAGGGAGGGAGAAACAGGGAGAAAGAAACATCGACATGTGAGAGAAACATCCATTGGTTGCCTCTAGCACACCCCTTCCTGAGGACCTAGCCCACGACCAGGCATGTGCCCTCACCGGAATCCAACAGGCAATCCTTTTGGTTCGCAGGCTGGCACTCAATCCCCTGAACCACACCAGGCAGAGCAAGTTCTGTAATTCTTATAGTTACACATATCTGAGGACATCAGTGTACCCTATACCCCTTCCCCTACCAAAGTAATTTGTCCAAAGTGATTCATAGCAGTGTCACTAATAAAACAATGACAAATGGAGCCAACCTGAATGTCTGTCAATTACAGAATGAGAAAAACATTGTGTCTCAACCTGGGAAAACCTATGTGGCCAGCAATTATACATGATAATAGTAATAAATAATAACAGCAATCATTTTCTGAGCACCAACTACCAGTGAGGTATGATGCTGGGGGCTTTTATATATATATTATCTCATCGAAAATCTTTTTGTGAGAGTTATTTCCAGTTTACAAATAAGAAAATGGGCTCAGAAAGGTTCAAGCACCTCTACAAAGCTAGTATTCTCACTCAGGTCTGAATGTAGTATTTACCTTTCTGTTGTCTATTATATCAAGCAACTGTATTAATAAAAGCAAACATGTATCTAAAATAATGGCTAACATTTATTGAGCATTTACCATATGCCAGGCCTGTGCTAAGCACTTTATATAATTTAATTTGATTTATATAAGAACCTTTTTTAGAGAGAAAGAAACTAAGTCATAAGGAAAAAAGAAACTCACCCAAAAAAGTTAATTATGGGTACAGCTAAAATTTAAAGCCAGGAATCTGACTCCAGAGCCCCCGGTTTTAAACATTTCACTAAGGCTGCCTTCCATGAATTAATATTAAGTTTTTAAAAAGCAAGGTTCAAAACAGGATGTTTAATTTAAGTAGTTAAGGGTTTAATGCTGATTGTTTTCATGTGAAGTTGCTCACTTCGCTGAGGCACTGCTCTGGTTCAAGTCCTCGTCATCACTCACAATCACTGGTCTTCCTGTCCATCCACCCAGCAAATATGTACAGAGTACCTACTATGTGCCGCACAGTGTTTCAGAGACTGAGGACACAAGGGCAACCAAACACAGACACTGTCCTAACTGTACTCCCAGCAGGTTCCTCTCTGCCAGGACAGCTGTTATCTGGGCTCTCCTCACGGGTCCTCATGTGTTAGAACTCAGTTCAAGTGTCACTTCCTAGAGAGGCCTTCCCAGAGGCCATGTCCACCTTCTTCCCCTGTTCTAGTGCTGCCACTGTTTGCTGCCTGACTTTTCAACTGGAATGAAAGACCCATGAGGGCAGGAGCAATGACTGCCTTATTGACTTCCTTCATCTCCAGAGTTTAGAAGAGTGTTTGACATAGGAGACTCTTGTAATTATTTGCCGAATAAATTAAACTTTTCCGTTTTTAGTTTCCCTTTCTCTTGCACAGCGGTGGCAAAATGATCTTTTCACAGCAACAAATCTCAGACTATCTTGCAATGCCTGAAAACTTCTATAGCTCCTAGTTGTGTACAGCTTGTCAAATTCTATTTTTTTTTTCACTTTTATTCGATGCCCTGCCCAACCTGACATGGGTCTAAACCTCTTCTCCAAAGTATCAGAGAAGCAATGAAAGTAAATGGTTAGGAGTGCGGGCTAAAGTTTCAGCTCTAATACCTACTAACTTACCAGACAACTGACCTTGGACAGATCTGGGCCTCAGTTTTCTATAGAATCTGTCAATAATACAGCTCCCAAATCAAAGGGTTGTTGTGAAGATTAAACTAGTTACTAGATCAAAAGTATTGAGAATCATTCCTGGCACAAAATAATAAATGCTACTTACTCCTGTCCTAAGCCTTGGACTTCAAGTCACATCAGTCTACTCCTTCTTTCCTAAACAAGCCATGTTCCTTCACACACTCCCTTTCCTTTTCTTACATGTGTTATTTTGTAAGTCAACCACTGACTCACTATGGCTGCATATGTTGATTAATGTGAAGTTCTTTAAAGCAAAAATTGTATCTGAAGTTCTTTATAAGGTATGAAATGCTGATTTGCTTGATAAATGTGAAACCAGGATCATTACCTAAATTTAGTCCTTTTAACAGTTTGTACTTACATAAGAAAGTTCAAGGTGAACTTTAAAGTTTATTTGGTTTTCCTTTTCTATTCACTTAAATGCTGAGTTCTAAGAATAACTGAAGGAGTAGAAAGCTTTCTCCTCTGCCATCTCCCACCTACTCCTTTCTCACCATCATGTACAACAAAAATGCCATAAATACTGACCTGGGGCAGTCAAAGTGATCCTTAAATACTATGTTAAACATAGGGGCTATTATTACCACTAGTAAGACTGATAGATCTTGCCTCTGCCAGTAATTACTGGCAGGAACTTGGCCAATAACATGGAGAAACACTGTTTTTTTCTGGCCCACCTCCCCCTATCCCTTCCAGGGAGAAATGTGGAACTTCACAAGTTAGAGACAACATATTATCTCTCAACTGGAAGCAGGTGAAAAATAAATGTCAAAGTTGTAAATAAAACAGGATTGGTAAGTATTTTAAAGTTTGGAATATTCAGAGGCTTGGGAGGTTTGGGTGGTTTGCCAAAGGGACAGAACTGGATCTGTTCAAGGATACTGGGTTCTCAGAAACCTAGGAAAGGCAGGAGGAGGAACTTGCCTTTCAACACATCGCCTTGGGCAGATTTCATACCTATGAAAGACACCTGCAGGGCCAGGATCCTTCCTGATCCTCACTGTTCTAGCCCAATTCCAGCATATTATAGAGAAGGTAATCATGAATTATACTGTGTCCTGGCTTAGGAACAACCATCATATGTATTATGTTGAAGACTTTTTGGAAAGTGTCTCATTCATAAGCTAGTGCCTGCAGAGAGTTGTAAGCAGTTCCCTCTGGAGAGGATTTGCCAAGTAGCGTATCCTAAGTTTTGCAGTAAGAAGCCAACCTCACTGAGATGAGTATTGTGGAATACTTGGCCAAACTCTCAGATCCAAATCTGGGTTAAGCAATAAATAATATAATGGCAAGAAAATAAGACCAAACTACATAGAAATGGGAGTGCCTGGAAACTGAGACAGCTGGAGTCAGACACACCAAGATCTGAAACTGGATTCTTGACTCCCCTCCTGAGTGCCTTTCTCCCAACAGTCCAGGGCCGCCTTTGTCACGACCCAGGGCTCAGCTTAGCTGTCACCACTGACTGTCTGTTGTGAAGACAGCCCCACCCTCAACCTGATTCATTTTCTTCTCTTCATAGCTTTTAACCACTATCTGAAATTACCTTATTGATTCTTTATTGTCTCTCTTTCTCTCTTAAAAGAACATAAACTCCATGAAATATTTCACTCATGTCATGCTCACTAGAGTATACCGAGGGCCTAGCACAAAATGTGTGGCACATGGAAAGATAAATATTTGTTAAACAAATAGGGCTATTGTGTGAGGATTCAATGTGGAATAAATTAACTATCTACATGCCCACCTACCTACTTCTCTGTGTCTGGTACAGAGCTGCTATATGGCAGACATTAATAAATGTTATAAAAGATACTGTTATGAGTCAGAAAATAGTCACTGAACAATTTAGATATGTCTCCTAGCACAGGAGAAACCAGGAGAATAAAAACATGATCCTTCCAGGAGGGAAAGGAAAAATCAGCTAAAGACTGATAGCAACCTGAATGCTAACTTGAAGTCTGCTAACAGAGAAAAGCAGTTATGTCATCGATAAACTTCTCTAGTCAATGTTCAGAATTTACAGAAAACTCCTAGAAGCTGCCTAACCCCATGCTGATGTTGACGACATGGGAAAACACTGAAAAGTAGTTGTGGTGCAGGCAAAGTAGAGAATGGTTCTGCATTTTCTTCCACAAAATCAGTGAAAGGCTTCTGGTCCATCTTCCTCACAGGGAGCAAGGTGGGGGAATTCCCTAACAAAGTGACCCCATTCCCTACATGCTGCTTGTAAACCTGTTCATCCGGGGGTACGCAGCCACACCACTCTCTGCCCCTGCCCCACCTTTTGTTGAACAGCAGGGGAGCTGCCCCCGCGCAACTGGAAGCAACCAAAGACTTCCTTTCTCCACAGTGTTGCAGTTATAGCTGTGGTCATGCTGGACACATTTTGGGAAAAACATATAAGAATAAGACTTTTAAGGTCTCTTTCAGCATTGCATTTCCATGAAATCTTATCTGTACAAGGATTCAAAAAATTACCAAACTGCTTTTGCAACATTTTGAGCATAATTTTTTGAATTAAAAGTTGGAAAAGAGGATATTTACTTAAGATAGTGGTTTTCAAACTATTTTTAAAGCAGAAGACTACTTTTTTGTAAATGAAATTTTATATAGCTCCTCAATACAATAGAGAGATAAGTGTGGTACTCCTCTGGTAACAGCTGGGGCAAGGGACCAGGGCTCTATCCTCTGGGCTTTCCCCTTGGCCTCTGAAGGGGCCCCTGACATCTCTGAGAAACACAGCTGGTTAAGTGAAAGGGAAAGGAAGCTAATATTTAGATAAATAAATAAATAAATACATAGGGAAGAAGGGGAAGCTTTCTCTTAATGTGGAGAAAGAGGTAGAGTTGGAAAGTTACCACTTTGTAACCATTATAGTAAAAAGATGGGTTTGAACAAGAATCATGAATGGATGCTTGACCTAGGAGGAACAGTTTGATGAGAAGCAGGATATTGAGCCCTGGCTGGTGTGGCTCAGTGGATTGAGTGCTGGCCTGCAAACTCAAGGGTTGTCAGTTCGATTCCCAGTCAGGGCAAATGCCTGGGTTGCAGGCCAAGCACCTGGTTGGGGGCATGAGAGAGGCAACCACATACTGATGTTTCTCTCCCAATCTTTCTCCCTGCTTTCCCCTCTCTCAAAAAATAAATAAATAAAGTCCTTTTAAAAAAAAGAAACAAATACCTCAAATGTCTCTCTAAATTGTTTAAAAGTTTAAAAGTGAGGAAAAACTGCTTATCGGGGCATAAACATCACTGGTAGACTTCAAAAGTGTGAATGTCATATAAGACAAAGAATGGCTGAGGAAGTATTCCAGATTAAAAAATAAAAGAGACAAGACATCTCAATATAATATATGATCCATCTCAATACAATATATGATCCTTCACTGGATTATGTACTGGAGGGGAAAAAACACCATGGAGGACATTATTGGGACAACTGACAACACTTGGAATATGGATTATCACTTTGATAAAAGTACTGAATTGGTGTTAAATTTCCTGAATTTGAAAATTGTACCGTGGTTATGTAACAGAATGTCCTTGTTCTTTGGAAACACATAGTGGAAGTATTTGGCCTAAAGGGAACATGATATGTGGCATACTCTTAAATAATTCATAAAAAATACATAATACAGTGTACTTACACATACAGAGAGAGCAGTGGTTCTCAAAGTGGGATCCCTGAAGAAACATTAGCATTACCCAGGAACTTGTTAGAAATATACAATCTTGGGCCCTATCCCAGACCTACTAAAAAGCAGCTACCAGGAGTGGGCCCAGTAGTCTATTTTAACAAGCACTCCAGGGGATTCCACAGTAAAGTTTGAAAACCACTGGTACAGAGAAACAAATGTGGTGAAATGTTAAAATTAGTAAATCTGGGCAGAGGATACATGGGTCTTCTGTATTACTGAAATTTTTCTGTAAGTTTGAAATTGTTTCAAAATAAAAATAAACAACAACAGCAAAAGGATTACCCTGGGGTAATTCATGTTTGGATGTGGAAAGGAAGAGACTTTGGAGGCAAGGAGGCAAATCACTGGAGTTTTGCAGTAACCTACACAGGAAGTGATGGGTTTGGGAACTAAGGTTGCTACAGCTCCTCTGTAGAGTGAGGAGTGGGATGTTTGTACAGTCTTCAAACAACAAATCTTCTTGCAGAAAATTTGGGAACCAAACGTACTAACCTGAATAGGAGAGTCTGGCAATCTCTATAAAGAGGTCTTCTTCAGAAAAGCTTTCGGGGAGCATGAGGAAAGCAGCAGTCACAGCACTTCTCAGATTTTTATCGAGGGCTGATCTGAGAATGACATTCTCATTCATTGCTACGATTTTCACCTGAAAAAAGGAGAATATTCAGAAGAAAAATCCCAGAAGAGTATTGCTCAGCCTAAGGTGTTTATAACAGAACGTGCAATGAAACTGTCCCAAACTTAGCCCTGAAGATCTTGGAATACTAGGCCAGTTGACACAAAATAACAATTATTCTAATAAGCAATCCCAGAACCTCCTGTTTTATGCCAAATCAGAGAGATCATGACACAGGAAAAAAGTAAAAATAAATAAATAAATCTCTGAAATGAGGTTTTAAAAAGAAGTCGGTAGAAATGGAATAAATGTCCTTTTGGAAATTTAATTTTTATTTTATAATCTCATTGTTCACTTAATTTTATGATGGACAAAGGCAAAATTTTAATTCTTTATTTAGAATTCAACTGTTCTATTACCCATATATAACCCGAGTAGTTCACACTCTATTTTGAACTGATTTTGAACTTGACTAAGGAAAAAGGAAAGAAAATTAGCTACAGTAGAAAGGGCATGGGTTCGGGGTATAGGCATGGGCTCAAGTCCAGGTATTTACTAGCTGTGTGAGTTTGGGCAAATTACTAAACTTGTCATCTATAAAATAGGGATAACAGACATGCATCAAAGAATTGTTACAAAGATTGAGTGAGATAGTAAAGTGCCTAACATACTAGTGAATGCTTTGATCAATAAAATACTTCTCCTGAATATACAGCAGAGGCTGCTGTCCTTGACTTTTCCCAAGTTCAAGAAAAGATAAATTGCGATAGTCTGTTCAGAGATTCTAGGTTTTAAAGACTGCACTGTAGTTAAGAGAATGTGTTCAAGTCCCAGCTCTACCTCTTACTAGTTCTGTGATTATGGGCATAATGCGCTATCAGTAAAATGAGGTTAATAACAGAATCAAACTTATAGGTTGCTGGGAAGATTAAATGAGATATTACACATGAACCCTTAGCTGAAGTAAGATTCCGTATGTGTTTCTTGGTGCCTACTGAAAGAATTTCTCTAGGACAGAGGTTCTCACTTTTAGCAAGCACCAGAATCCCCTAAAGAGCTTGTTAAAACACATATTTTGAGGCCATTCTCCAGCATTTCTGATTCAGAAGGTCTGGATACGACCTGAAAATGTACATTTCTAACAAGTTCCGAGGTAACGTCTGTGCTGCTGGTCCAAGGGCCACGTTATGAGAACCATGGCTCTAAGGTATATACTTAGAACTGCCCAATTGTTCTTTGGAATAGTTGTGCCAATTTACACTCTTGCCATAATTTTTTAAAACCATCATGCTCCTTCTACTGATTTTCTATAAGTCCCTGATAAGAACTCCAGAAATTGCCCTGGCTAGCGTAGCTCAGTGGATTGAGGGTGGGCTGCGAACCAAAGCATTGCAGGTTCGATCCCCAGCCAGGGTACATGCCTGGGTTGCAGGCCACGGCCCCCAGCAACTGCACATTGATGTTTCTCTCTGTCTCTTTCTCCATCCCTTCTCTCTCTAAAAATAAATAAATAAAATCTTAAAAAAAAACCCTCCAGAAATCTCAAATGTATCCACCATCTCTAAACCATTTAGTGCCACCATCAAATTTTCCTCCTATTCTAGAAAACAGGGCTTAAATTGCCTTTTATTTGTCCAATAGAGGTAATTTTTAAACTATATTTCATTGATTATGCTATTATAGTTGTCTCATTTTTTCTCCCCTTTATTACCTTCAACCCTGCAACTCCCTGCTGTTAGTTCATGTTCATGGGTGTACATTTAAGTTCTTTGGCTTCTCCATTTCCTGTGCTATTCTTAACCTCCCCCTGTCTATTTTGTACCTACCATTTGTGCTTCTTATTCCCTGTACCTTCCTCCCCATTTTCCCCCTCCCCACTAATAACCCTCCATGCAATCTCCATTTCTGTGTTTCTGTCCCTGTTCAGTTATTTGCTTAGTTTGGGGTGTGTGTGTGTGTTTAGAGGTTCAGTTGTTCATAGCTGTGAGTGTGTTGTCATTTTACTGTTCATAGTTTTTTAAAGTATATTTTATTGATTATGCTAATAGTTTTCCTAATTTCCCCCCCTCCACCCCAACCCTCCAGCTTTTCCCCCCACCCTTAGCTCATGTCCATGGGTCATACGTATAATTCTTTGACTTCTCTGTTTCCTATATCATTTTTAACTTCTCTCTATCTACTTTATGCCTACCAATTATGCTCCTTATTCCCTGTATCTTCTCCCTCACACTCTTTCCCTTCCTCCCCCACCACTGAAAACCCTCCATGTAATCTCCATTTCTGTGATTCTGTTCCTGTTCTAGTTGTTTGCTTAGTTTTTGTTTTAGGTTCAATTGTTGATAGTTCTGAGTTTGTTGTCATTTAACCGTTCATAATTTTTTATCTTCTTTTTCTTAGATAAGTCCCTTTAACATTTCACATAATAAGGGCTTGGCAGTGATGAACTCCTTTAACTTTAGCTTATCTGGGAAGCACTTTATCTGCCCTTCCATTCTAAATGATAGCTTTGCTGGATAGAGTAATCTGGGATGTAGGTCCTTGCCTTTCATGACTTGGAATACTTCTTTCCAGCCCCTTCTTGCCTTCAAGGTCTCTTTTGAGAAATCAGATGACAGTCTTATAGGAACTCCTTGGTGGGTAATTGTCTCCTTTCCTTCTGCTGCTTTTAAGATTCTCTCTTTATCTTTAATCTTGGATAACTTGATGATGCACTTTGGTGTTCCTCTTTGGGTCCAATTTCTTTGGGACTCTCTGGGCTTCCTGGACTTCCTGGAAGTCTATTTCCTTCACGAGATTGGGGAAGTTTTCCTTCATTATTTGTTTAAATAAGTTTTTGACTTATTGCTCTTGTTCTTTTCCTTCTGGCACCCCTATGATTCAGATATTGGAACATTTATAGTTGTCCCAGAGGTTCCTCAGCCTCTCCTCATTTTTTTGAATTTTTGTTTCTTCATTCTGTTCCAGTTGGATGTTTATTTCCTTTTGTTCCAGATTGTTGATTCGAGTGCCAGTTTTCTTCCTTCACTATTGGTTCCCTGTATAGTTTGCTTTATTTCACTTTGGGTAGCCTTCATTTGTTCCCTCATTTTGCAACCAACCCCAACCACTTCTATGAGCATCCTGATTACCAGTGTTTTGAACTTTGTATCTGATAGGTTGTCTATCTCCTCATCGCTTAGTTCTTTTTCTGGAGTTTTGATCTGTTCTTTCATTTGGGCCATATTTTTTTTGTCTCAGCACACCTGTTATGTTGTAGGGGGCAGGGCCTTAGGAATTCAGCAGGACAGGGCAACTCTCTTTGCTGCATTGTGGCACTGTCCGTGGGTGAGGAACCCAAGAGGGAATAATACCGCTTGCTCAGCTCTCATCCCACTTTCAGTCACTTCCCCCAGTACCCACAAGCAAATTGGGCCGTTCTGGCGCTGATTCCAGGGTGGTTGGGTTTGTGTATATTCTAGGACTCTGTGGTTCTCTCTAATAAACTTTTCTGTGAGGCTGGCAGTTTCTCCCACTGCCACAACCCCTACAGATTTTTACAGCCAGAGGTTTGAAGGCTTTATTTCCTGGATCTGAAACCCTGGGTTGTGCAGTCTGTCTCACTCCACAGTTGTTCCTCCTGGTTTATCTGTGCATGAATGTGGGACTGCCCTGTCTGCTATTCACCGCCTTGCTGGGCATCCTCTCTGTCCCTCCTACCAGTCTGAATGAATGTTTTTTCTTTAACTCCTTGTTTGTCAGACTTCCATACAGTTGGATTTTCTGGGAGTTCTGGTTATTTTTGGTTTTTAAATTTGTTGTTGTTCTTTTGGTTGTGCAAGGAAGCTAAGCATATTTACCTATGCCTTCATCTTGTTCAAAAGTCTGCCAGGTCTGAATAGAGATAATTTCTGATAAAATTACAATAGTACATAAAAGGCACATACATATAAGAAACTCCAAAAAATTATCGCTTCTCGGCCTTTTGGCTAAGATCAAGTGTAGAAACTCCAAATTAAAATTTTATTAGACAACAAGAGACTGATGTATATCTCAAAGTATAGTTTCTTTTTTAAAAATTAATTGTAAAAAGCAGTATCATAAAACATAACTATTTTATAAATCAGGCTTAAGAACCTTATTCTATCTTTTTACCTTTTGTCTCTACTTTTTTTACTAAGGGAATATTTATAACATAAAAACTTCTCATATGTTAGGTAAGTCACTTTATTTAATACTACCACCTCCTCCCTTGTAATTACAAGGACTTAACAACACTTAATTAAGCCTTTCTGCACTTGGGGGAATTTAGCATTATTGCAATCATCTGCAGAAAGTAAAACCAAGAAGCAGCCCAGCGGCAAGACTTGCCCGAGGTTGCATAATGAGTTGATGGCAAAATCAGAGTAACACCCTTATACTTGGCAAATCCACCTCTAAATGATTTGGATTATTCTCATGCATTAGTTAGGGATCTGCTCTGGTTAACTTCCTTTCTTTACAGATGATTAAAACAAATGTTAAGGTCCTAATAATAACTCCCATATTTATTTCTTGAATAACTTTCCCAAACTTTGTATTCCATATAGAATCACAGATGTAGGAAGGTAACCTCCTCATCTTACTCATGGGGAAAGTAAGGCCCAGAGGATTAAAAGATTTCTCCATGAGAAATATTGACAGAACAAATGAAGATCCAGGTCCCTGATTCGTTCAGAGCTCTTTCCAAAAGTCTATAAAGTCTTACTTCCATTCTTACTCTTCCTTCTCATTCACCAGGTCCTGTTCAGTAATTCTTCTCCTCTCTCTCTTTTTTTTTTTTTGGTAGCTTTTACAGAAACTCCATGAAAACAGAAGCTATTTTGAGATGCTAACAAATCAAAGTTACAAAGAAAAGGGTAAGTTTGAGGAAAGTTTCCTAGTTAACATGATACCACTTATTCTCTAAGAAAATTGTTCTACTTAGTTTATAAAAAAAAGCAGGCTGTTTGCTATTTAAGGGTAAGAGAGTGTAAATAAAAGCATCCTTACTCAAAGGAAAAATGTCAGTTCAGAAGAGTCTGCTACTGTGCTGATCTGGTTCTCCAGTGTAAGGTGAACTAGAAACTTGTCTCAGCAGCACTGTTATTTGTTGTTCAGAGTGAAAAGCCAGTGAACTCCTGGGACACTGCCAGAGAGGCCTGGGAAAAAAGAAAGCCCTCAGATGTGTGAATAGCTGTTTGTATCTTACTGGAAATGGCCCCATCTGAACCGCACAGATAGCATTAGCACTACTGCCAAGGAGAAAATCTTTACTGGAGAGAGGAAGGGGCAGCACTTGAAGGGACTTTCAAAAGCCCAACTCGAGAGATTTGTGAGTATCTTTCAAGATAGAAAAAAAGAGAAAGTCACATGTGGTCTCCTCAGTACTTGGATAGCAAACAGTGAAGTTACGGTCACAAAGAACACAGCCCAATCTAGTGTTCAAGCACCCAACCACGAAGCAAATGACCCTTCCCATGGAAGTTTTTCACTTCAAATGGCCAAAAAGGCTAAGTTTTCTAAATGGCCATTGCCTGCGGGCCGAGAAGAAACACTGAGCTGGGTGAAACCTTATTAATCACCTGTTGGACTATGGCCTCTCCCAAGATACCAGTGTGGTGGGTTTTTTTTTCCTTTTTAAATTCCTTTGACATACACAGAGAAGAAACTCAGTGGTCTTTTAAATAAGTAAATGAAAGGCTCAATCTTTGCATTTCAAAGACTAGAGGCCCAAAGATTTGTTCACAGCTGGGCAGAGCCCCGACTGGTAAGCCAGGTTTTCCATCTCCAGTCAGGGATCTATTCTACTGCTGGGATTTTTCTTTTCTCTTTACAAAAAGTAAATCAATAGCTACAATGTGATGAAGGGTGCAAAACTGTGACTATGCTAAAAACCATTGATTGTACACCTTAAATGGTTGAATTGTATGGTATGTGAATGATATCTCAATAAAGCTGTTATATACTAAATATGAAATGCAAAAATCCAAACTTATGTTAAATAAATTAGGGAAATGACTATTAATGTTACTTTGGAATTCTTTTGACTTAAAAAATGATTAGCCATAGGTTCTATTAACTATTTTACATTTTATTGTTCTTTACTTGGAGAATGACTTGGTAAATGACTCAGAAACTTAAGGCTGCACTAAAAATAAAAATGGGTTATCTCCTCAATTATGAAGTAAGTTAATAGTAAAGTATTGGGTTGGCCAAAAGTCCACTTAGTTTTTTCAATAAAATAAAAGATACATTTTAAATTTTCACCAATAACTTTATTGACTTGGATATTTTGCATGTATCAGCTATCTCTATCATGGTATATAATATTGATTGTTCTCAATTAATGTCTTGATTCAATCACTATCAACTTCAAGTGGTCTACCTGACTGTGGAGCATCATCTAGCAAGAAATCTCCAGCATAAAAATTTGCAAGCCACTTTTGACATATTCAATCAATCATAGTACTTTCTCCATACACTGCACAAATCTGTTTTTGCATTTGTTGTATTTTTACCTTTCCTTTTTTTAAAGATTTTATTTATTTATTTAGAGAGAGGGGAAGGGAAGAGAAAGAGAGGGAGAGAAACATCAATGTGTGGCTGCCCCTCACATGTCCACAACTGGGGACCAGGCCCACAACCCAGGCATGTGCCCTGACTGGTAATTGAACCAGCGACCCTTTGGTTCACAGGCCCACACACAATCTATACCAGCCAGTGCTATTTTCACCTAATAATAATAAAGCATAAAATGCTGAAAATGTTGCATATTTCTTCCATCTTCAATATTAAAATGGCTACACAAAAATTCACCAATTTTGATGTTTTTTAAAAATGCACACTGATATGACAGCTGTCACAATACAATCTAACAAAATTGTTTCGAATGAAATTAAAGACAACTAAGTGCTACTAGAGCCATATTACAGAAGAAAAAACAAATGAACTTTTTGGCCAACCCAATATGATAGAAATTTAATTTATATTCAACATGTTCCAGAAACGTCCACCTTTTAAAGCAAGGTACTCATTTAGTATCCTCTCTTTTTTATTAATAAACTTTATTTTCTACAGCAGTTTTAGATTCACAGCAAAACTGAATGGAAACTAGAGTTTCCATACTCTCTGTATATTTTAAACAAATTGCTAGTGATTAAGAAATTCTAATTGCAATATGAAAGATAATTTTAGAGCTTTAGACAGTATCATTTAATGTAACTCCTTTTCAAACACATAAAAACAAAGAATTCACATTCATATTCTTATAATTCCTTCCTACAACATGTACCCATTCTTGTTTGATTAATATTTGCTGCCACCTAGAGGTAAAAATAGTTTGTCTAAAGAAAGTTATCTTTAGCTCTGATGGGCATGGCTTAGGGTCTGCAAGAGCGAAAGATTCCTAGTCAGAGCACATGCCTGGGTCTCTGGCGAACCCTGGTCCCTGGCTGACACATGTGCAAGAGGCAAATGGTCCAAGTTTCTCTTATGCATCAATGTTTCTCTCCCTCTCTTTCTCCCTCCCTTCCCCTCTCTCTAAAAATAAATTTTAAAAAACCTTATTAAAAAACGAATTATCTTGAGAATGGTTAAGAGTCTTTCTAGTAGAGAAGGAAACTAAGAGCAGGAATGTGTGGAGTTAATTCACCCATTTACGCTTTTTTCCTACCATGTGTACGGTCAACACTTTGAATGATTTTTTTGTTAATCCTCACCCAAGGACATTTTTTCATTGCTTTTAGAGAGAGGAAGGGAAAGAGAAAAAAAATCTGTTTGTTGTCTCACATCTGTGCCTGGACCAGAGATTGTAAGCATCCAGACCAGGGGTCAAGCCCACAAAGTAGGTATTTGCTCTGACCAGGAATCGAACCTGCAATCTTCAGTTATGGGATGATGTTCCAACCAACTGAGCCACACCAGCCAGGGCTCAAATAATTTTTTTTAAGCTATCCTAATTTTCTTGTGCTAGAAGCTTAATAAGCCTGAGAGATAGTCATTGTTATCAATAACATTTTTTTTCTCCAAATTAGCTGAGAAATGGCATTTTGCATGATATAAATGTAGCTGCTATTACTTGTCTTGAATTGCTTTTATTTTATCAGGATATATGACATTTACATAAAATCTGAGGTCATTTCCAGTGCTTATAGTCTGAGATTTCATGGTGTTTTCAGTTTTCTAAAGTCTTAAAAAAAAAAAAAGAAACATTCCAAGCACAAAGCACAGCACAGAGGATAACAACATTTCCACACTGAGTACCTCATTTTATCTCAAAGTAACTTTAAGATGGGCAAGGACAAAAGAAAGTGAATATTCATTTCCTGAGTGTCTACTAAGTACCAGGCATTTTAGATCTAGGTTTGTCTTTGAGGTCAGTATGATCAGCCTCATCAATGGATGATGATGTTCCAAGGCTCAGGGAGAATTAGTCACTGATACAGGGTCACACAGCTGGGGGAGTCAGACTGGGACCCAAACCATGGATCTGTCTGATTCTAAAACACTGTTTCCTTCCCAGCATCACCATTCTGCTTCTACTTTTCAACACCTTCTTGAAGCAGGCAGGGTGAATACTGCAGTCCCCATTCTATAGATAAATTACCAGAGGTTCAGAAAGATAAAACAAGTTGCCCACGTTCACATAAATAGCTAACAAGTGGCAGGAATGAATGAGAACCGAAGATTCTCATTCCACATTCATTATTCTTCCCGTGAAGTGACATATTTTGTAAATTTAAAAAAAAAAACTTGGAAAGAAAATTAATATTTATAAATTTTCAACTACATTTATTTGCTTAATTATGAGCATTACTAATTATCCAAACTAGAAATGAGAAATTCATCTAGATAGATAGGAAATTATTTTGGTAAGCCTATTGTTTCTGAACTTTAATGTTTTTACTGAAGTAAAAATTACACACAGTAAAGTATACAAGTCTAACAGGTATAGCCTCACAAATTTTTACAAATGGGTATTTCCATGTAACTATTGCCCTTATCAAGTGTTTCTGAACATTTTAATGAGCTACACCATTATTATTTTCTACATGGAATTTTATTTATATATTTTCCTTTTTATTTAACTTATTGGGGAGACACTGGTTAACTAAATTATATAGGTTTCAGGTGCATAATTCCACATACACCAATAAAGTTTAAGCCCAGATACAAGGCAAGAGAATCCTGACCCCGCATGAATATATATCAATAGAAATTTTTATGACACCACCAAGTAAGCTAAGATTGTATAAACCTCTCTCTAGTTTTTTGCCATAACTGACAAAAAGAAGAACAGCAGAGTCACTCTTTTGGGAGACATTTGAGAACCATCCATATATTTATTCTCTTCCGGGGCCTGAGACCCTCTGACAACACAAAGAAATTTTTCCCTTGCTGCGGGGTTAGCAACTGTGACTGTGTTACATAGTTCTATGAAAAGACCCCTTCTCAGAAAATAGGCTATATATTGGCCTATTTATATATAATAGGCTAAATATATAATATATATATTTATTATATATAATATATATATAATAGGAAATAGGCATTTCCTCTGCCATCCTCTCCAGCCCAAAGGACTAACTCTGAGCCTGATCCACCCAGACAACTGAAGCATCTTTGGAGAGAGGACAGGAGCAGCATGGGTAATATCTAGATATTGTTTGGCAATGAATTTTTAGGCAGGAAAAGGAGTCTAAAACTCACTTCTATTTCCTGGAGTTCCATCTCATTGCAATCAAATATTAAAGTAAGGCCAGGTTCAGAGAGGAGAGACATCCCTAACTGTGGCAGCCAAAGGAAACACTCACCGGTTTTTGGAGTCGTCCAGCGATGTATAAGTTATTCCAGTTAAGGAGATCCTCAATCAAAATACTAGTGCTAATAACCCCATATTTTATAAGCTGGAAAAGAAAAGAAATGGGCATAAAAAGAAGCAAAATACCATATTGTTGCTTATGCAGATACAAAATATAAGGTAATACATTTCTGTCACAATAGTACCTTGATTTCCAAAGCCACTCAAAATGCCTACTTTGTGAAAAAACAAAAAAAAAAACAACAAAAAAAAACAACAACAACACACATCTCCACCAAAATTTTCCACAAAGGATAAGTTTCCAATACTGATTTGTCCCTTCAGGTATTTGAGGTGAAGTGACCACTATTTTAACTTAGACTCTTGTGATGTTAAAGGCAGAATGGCTCTTAGAAGCAGTCTAGTATCAGTACTCAAGGAGTTAGAAATAAAAAATGGGTCCTTCGGCACAGACAGTTTGAGAAGCAATAATAAATGTCATGCTTCCCATTTGAGAAACAAGAAACCCGAGGTTCAGAGTGAATAAATGATACACCTAAGGTGGAACCATTAGTAGCAGAGACAAAACTAGGTTCCTCAATTTAGTCTGGTTTTCCAATGTTCATTTTATCACAAAGTACAAGAAATGTTGTTTAGGTCTTTACTGACATCCTTCACAGCAGGGGCCCCAACCTCCAGGCCATGGGCTGATACCAGCCTGGGCCTGTTAGGAATAGGCCACATGGCAGGACATGAGCTGGAATGTGATGTGCTTGAATCATCCCAAAACCAACGCCCACCCTCGTCTGGAAAAATTGTCTTCCATGAAACCAGTCCCTGGTACCAAAAAAGTTTGGGACTGCTGCTTTACATGGTGCATTTCTCTTTCACTATTGACTATTCCAAACACTCTTATACTTACAAAGCAACATCCAAAAAGAAAACCTCTTTATCAGTTCTGAACACATGGAATTATGGTTAAGCTCTTGCAACAATAATTTGTACAAACCCTGACTGTAACTGTTCCAGGTTACAAAATCCCATTTGTTTCAACAAATATCTCTGGCCTCACTTTGCTGAACGTCAGTATCCCAAAGGCCTTTGCAGGCTGCAAATATCTGAAAAGTAGCTAAAGAACTTTAATTAAAAAGTACAGGTCCTTTGGCATATAATCATGTCCAAATATTTGGTTACTGGAGCTTTTAACATTGTTTGAAACTACTAATTAGAGATAGGCTCAGCATAGTATTAATTATGAAGAAGTAACAAAGCTACGTGTTTGGCATGACTAAGTGGACATTGGAAACTGTGCTGAATAACCTTCCCTCCACTCTAGTCACAACACTGCAGAAAGCCTTCTTGCTGCAGGCACATAAAAGCTGGGAGCTAACAGAAACACCACTGGCCTGGAAGTCAGGCACCTGTCACTAACTAGCCAGCTGCATGAGCCTATGAAAGTTATTTTTTCTCTCTGAAACTTGTTTGTTTTTTCGTCCGCAAAGTGCAGGTGGAGCAGCATTGGACCTCAACCAAAAAAGTAAATATATGGCCCAAAGGTTGTGCACATACCACCAATCAATCACAGCACTCATTCCTGCCAAGTTAGATAGATCTTCAAAATCCTTCTCAGTCAGTACTCAACGTCTCGGCCTTCAAAATGTGGTCCATTGACAAATAACATCAACATCACCTGGGAGCTTGAAAAAAATTACAGAATCTCAGGCTCCAATCCAGACCTACTGAATCAGAATCTGTTCCTCAGGTGATTGTCTACACATCAAAGTAGGACTCCTCTAAGCAATCAGCATCATTGAGCAGAGTTAACACAGCTGGCAGAATCCGTATGTCATTCTTAGCCAGGAGTGTCAAACTCATTTTCACCAGGGAACACATCAGCCTAGCAGTTGCCTTCAAAGGGCCAAATGTAATTTTAGGACTGTATAAATGTCACTGCTCCTTAACTAGGGGCAAGGAGCTTGGCGGTGCTGCTGCCAGGTAGAAACAAAGTGCGGGGCTGGGTAAAACAAGGTGGAGGGCCAGATTTGGCCCTCGGGCCTTGTTTGACACCTGTGTTCTTACCTCCGCTCATCTCTAGGAGGCATTTGATTTAGTCCCCATTGGTCATCTTAGGCTGGGATCCTGCCAAGTTCTTGGCAGCCCTCTTAGAGATTGGGTCCCTTCATTAAAAGACAGTTCAAGGTTCCTGCTGTCAGAAAACCTTCTGCCAGGATCTGTGCATCTTACACACTCTCCAACCATTACCAGTACCAGTAAGCATCAAATTTCACCCACCTGCTGGCACCACATGCTTCCCAACTACCTATGATATCTTCACTTCCACATTCTTCTTGGGGGTGTCAGCCTCTTGTATAGATAAGATTAATTCCACTCTGATCCTTAATCGGCCTGCCTATTCCTCCCACTGACCAAACCACTGGTTCTCAAAGTATGTTTTCCAGACCAGCAGCAGCATTATTTGGAAGCTTGTTAGAAATGCAAACCCTGCCCTGGCTGGTATAGCTCAGTGGACTGAGTGTGGGTTGTGAACCAAGGGTAGTTGGTGCAATTTCCAATCTAGGGCACATGCCTGGGTTGTGGGCCAGGTCCCCAGTAGGGGGTACTCAAGAGGCAACCACACATTGATATTTCTCTCCCTCTCTTTCTCCTTCCCTTCCCCTCTCTAAAAGTAAATAAAGAAAGTCTTTTTTAAAAAAAGAAGTGCAAATCCTCATTGCTAAGATAATAAATCTTTAAAATTCTCATCACAAGAAAAAAATTGAAACTATGTGTGGTGATGGATGCTAACTAAACTTATTATGGTGATCATGTCATAATATATACATATATCAGTGTCATACACCTAAAATTAATACAATGTTAAATGGCAATTATATCTCAATTTATTAAAAAAAAAAGCAAAGCCTCAAACCCTACCCCAGACCTCGTGAATCAGAAACCCTGGGGTGGGGCCCAGCAATCTGTGTCCAACAGGCATACTACAGAACTCTGATGCACATTGAAATTTGAGAACCACTTGGCCAAAGGCAAAAAAAAAAAAAAGAAAAGACAATTACACTAGGTCATCTTCATTCAGCAGGAGCCTGAACATTTCCTGACTGCAAAAATATACGTATCTAGTTGGTATTCTAGTAACAAAGGTTAATAACAACCCAAGTCAAGGCAAAAGCCCAAAGTCACTTACCCTACCATCACACACGATCAATGTATTGTAGTAAACTCCGGCGCCATAATTATTCTGGATAGTGGTGATAAACTTGGGCCCCAAAACTTTTAGGAAAGAGTAATGGTTCCAATTTTTCTTCAGGTTCTTTGAATGCCATGCAAAAGGGTCATCTACTGTGAACACAAAGTCCAGCATAGCATTCTGAAAGGTGAAGAAAAGAGAATGATTTTAGTTTTAATTCCTGGAAAGGCACCCAGATAGAGTGAAAAGCTCTAAAATTCTATGCTGTTATGATTAATAAAAGACCAAGGATTGTCATCAGAAATTTAAGCAAGTCTCTGGAACAAATTTGAGCTTTGTTTTTATCAATACACATAACAACAGCAATGCTTATTTAATGTGTACTGTCATGCCAACACTCTTCTAGCCACTTTATACATTATACACACAGGAACTCATTTTATCCTCGAAACAGTTCTACCAGGTAGGCACCGTTACTACTCCAATTTATAGGAAAGGAAACCAAGGCACAGAGTAGATTCCTTGCTGAAGGACAGCTAGTGAGTGGCAAACAGTCTGGTTCCGAATTGTGTGTTGGACCACTCTTCTACGCTGCTTCTCATATAAGTGTTGCTGAAATGCTCCATTTCTCTTCCAGATGAAATGACCCTATACGGATGAACCCTAATCAGTACTCCGTAAAGGGAAGTTATTTTAACTTCCAGTCATTCACCAGATACTCACTGAAGACCTATAATGAGATCTGATAGATCCTGAGGAAGTGGTAAAGAGTTCAAAGACTACTGGGGAAGACAGACAAATTATCAGTAGATGGACTTGATAGAAGAATGCAAAATGTACTAATTTCACTCACAACTGGGTTAGAACAGGAAGCCTAAATTTTCCTATAAAATTACATTCTTCAAGACTCTGATAAATCTGAGTCTTGAAGAATGAGCAAGAGTTAAGCAGAGTTGGTGGAAGTATTAGGGGAAGCACGGGGAAGGGGAGTTCTATTGGAGGAAAACAGTCTTCTGGACATGAGAGCTGGGCATGCTCTGTGTGCTACCACTGGAATACAATGCAGGCAGGGGAGTGGTGGGAGATAAGACTAGAGAGGGATTCTGGTTGCCATGCAAAGAAATTTTCCTGCAGAACTCACTGGAGGGAGGAGAGAATAAAGGCCAGGAAACCACACAGCAGGCTAACTGCAAGATTCTGGGTGAGAAAAGAAAAGATAGTAAGGCACTAAAAGGTACAGAGACTGATCTGACAGGCGTTGGAAGCTACAAGACTGTTAACCTGAAGGAAATGAAGGTGAGGGAAAGCAGAAGAATCTTTTCTTGTGAGGGAATTCCACCTTTGCTCAAAGGAAAATTTTCATGAAAATATGAAGAAGTGGCTATAGAATCAGGAGGCCAAGGGCTGCTCTGAGTTTCCCAAACGTGATCCACAAATCACTGGTGATACTTAAGATTTTGGAGGGATGTTTTTAAAAAATTTACAATTATATTAAGGTATTTAGAAAAATGACTAGCCTATAATAACCTATAATTTACACATCTATAATCTATAAATTCTCATATGCTGTCAGTTTAGTGTTACTTAAAAACTAGTGTAGGTAGGAAACAGCAAATCCAAACGGTATAGATGGCCAGACAGATCACAGCCATGTATTCAAATCCAGAAGGCCTTTCTGCAATCTGCACACTTCCATTTCCCTAATTTATTGCAGATGACAATGAACTATTAGGCTGTGCATTAATTACAGTAAGTAGAAATCCAGTTCAGAACCTAAGTTGCACACGCAGAGAACCAACTCTATTTTGACTTTTGCCCCTTTTACATTAATTCAGCAAAAGCTCTACAGCCCTGGTAGAAAAGTAACTGATAGCTTCCTTTAAATGGAAAATATTTGCCTTTCACTCTTCTGCTGTCTTCAATCTTGTCTTCACCTTGGAAACAAACTTTATTTTCAGAAAAAAGTCTTCCATCACTAGGAAAACTGTACCTTCACCACTGTTGCGCTCAGCCAACTCTGAAGAGTAACAATGCCTAATCCTAAAGTCTTGTTCAATGTCCTGAGCATGGGTATACACACTGGCCACTCACTAATTTTTACTCTTAGTTAAGTTCACTGCACCTGCCTTAGCCCTACAACCAGTCCCTCAGCTCCCGTAAGTCAGGAAGATCATTTTTAATTTTCTCCTACAGTGGACACTCACTCAAGCTCGGCTGTGCATTAGAATCACCTAGGAAGGTTTCGAAATTCTTGAAGCCCAGGCCTTTCCCCAGACCAATACAATGAGAATCTCCATTGGTGGAAGGCTGGCATCAGTAATTTTTAAAGCTTCTCAGAGAATTCCATGCTCACCCAAGGCTCAGAACCTTAACTAGCACCTAGCAAATATTTCTTCTCCTTTCTACCACCTTGCCTTTGCACCAGCTTTTCCCTCCTAATAACTGCATCTCCTGCTCTAAAAGAAAGTGGACTCCTACTTATCCTAAAAACTAGGCTCACGTTGTTATACTAGGAACACTTTCATACAGTTTGTACTTTGCTAGTTGAGACGTGGAGAGCGCAGAGCAGACACGCGTCTCTAGGGTTCTGAAGGGATTGAAGGCAAAATGAAAACTCGGTCGAACAGGCCGATTCTCGGCGTGGGGCTGGCCCCGGGTCGGGCTCACCTTCTGGTTTGAACTGGGCCCCGCCTGGCGGTACACCCCGGAGCCATAGGCGAAAGCCAGGCTCAGCTCCTCGGGGAAATGAGACAGGATCTTGCGGAAGGCCACCCCCGAGCTTTGCAGCGCCTGCAGCGCCATGGGGCCGAGGCCCAGAGACAGGGACCCTTGGCAGGGTAGGGCAGGGGAGAGGACAGAGGGGCGGGGAACAAATACGGCGAATGCGGTTACGGGTGGGGAGATGAAAGACCGGGGCCGGCACCAAAGGGAGAACGCTGGAGACAAAAATAATAACCGGTGAGACCCGCAAACACTAAGGTTACAGTCGTGCCGGTGAGCGACCAATCCCCGGCACAGCTCTCACTCACTTGTGTTACAAAACTGCAAGAGAAGGCCCTCGCCCATGTGTAAGGACGCGAGGACTTTGTGGAGACTCCTGGTGGTCGGAGGAGCGCAGGTCAGGCTGGCAGCCTGGGACTGTGATGAACATATTGGTGGGAGAAGAGTGTTGGCTAATTGAATTGCTTTTGAGAATCCTTTTTTTGTTCTCACTTCAAACCACATTTTCGTAAATGACTATAAAATCATGCGTGTTTATTGCAGAAGATTTTTAATGAGGTGAAATTCACATAACAAAATTGTACACTTTATGTACACTTCAGTGGCATTTAGAACATTCATCATATTGTGTAACCATTATGTGTATCCAGCTCCAAAACTAGATTTTGAAGGTTTAGGAAAACACAAAATTAAAATCATGCCCAATTCCACCATCCAGAGACTATCACTCTTAAAATTTGGCTGTGATTTCTTCCCATTAAAGTCCTTTTCAAGTCTGATGATGGGTATGAAAGTGCTCCATAAATGGTAAAGGCCTGTACCAATTTCTCTGATATTTGTATTTAATTTTAAGGGTGGAGAGGAGTTTCTGCCCCTTTATTTTGGGGGTTAATCTCAGAAAAGGGCATATTAATGTTTCCTGGAAATAAACAAGGCCCCAGGTGAGAGTTCACCTCTTTATGTGTAACTAGAGAAACTTGCTCAGGATCACAGGGCCGTTCAGGATGTAGTTTAACTTCCAGGATAGAGATTTTGCAGATACTCTCCTTCTTCCTCATACACTGCCTCTCAAAAATAAAAGCAGTTTTAGCTAGATTTGATAATGATGATGAATTTTTCACTGAGTCTCCTCTGCTGTCTTGTTGGAGAAAGTTATTGCCTCCATTTTAGGAATGAAGAAGCTAAGACAGAGAAAAAGCAATGTGCTTAGGACCACATCAGCTTGTGGCAAAACTGGAGCTAAAACCTAGGTCTGACTCCACGTCCTACAATTCTTCTGTCCTTGAAGTGTTTTGAGCAGGGATCTGTTTCCTGGATGGGAGTGGGGAAAGAAAAGGCCATAGGAGGCTGTTACTACAGTTTCACCGTAAGTAAAGACACCTGAGTTGGGGTAATAAAGGCAGGGATGGGATTCATTCAATTTGAAAAATGATTATTTGAATTCAAACCCTGAACCTGGCACAGAGATAAGTGCTGACGATTTGAGATGACTAGAACAGGACTGCTGCCTTACAGAAGCTCAGGGTTTATGGAGGAGACAGACAAGCAAACCCAGAATACAAGGTGCAGTATGAATTTGGGTACCCAGCAACCTGTACGACCTGTGATGATGGAGCGCTAATCAGTTCTGTGTGTGCAAGAAAAGACCAGAGGAGGTTTCACAATGGTGGCATCTGAGCCAGGCTTTGAAGGATAAGTAGGAGTTTATCAGACAGAAGATGGATGGGAGAGATTCTACTAAAGAAGAATTGATAGGATGCAATGACAATAGTAATAAGTGACATTTGTTTATTTACTATTCCCAAGCTCCTACAATACTTATCTTTTTCATCATTCCAAAGACCCCATGAGACATGTTCTCTAAGAGTATCATTTTTCACATGAAGAAAGAGAGGGCATAAAAGGAGAAGTTAATTTCCTGGATTCACAGTTAGGAGATTTGAACCCAGGGCTCCCAAACTCCAAAGGCCGAGCTATTTACCACCTTGTTTTGGTGACTTCTAAAAGACACGGCTGTGCAGCAAGAGAAAGCAATGGAAAATCAGCTGGTTCCATTGGCAGCAAGAACAGCACCAGGCGTTAGACCAGCAGAGGCAGACCAGACCTCAGCTGAGGAACTGTGGTACTTGAGTTCTGCCTAAGAAAGAATTCAGAGTCAAAACTCAAACTACAAAAGAAAGTTTATTTTCAAAGTCACAAAGGTAGAAGAAGTGAGTTGTAGAAGAAATGGGCTCTGAAAACAAGTTACAGAGGCAAAAAAAAGAAAAAAAGGGCCCTTGGAGCTTAGGGAAAAGACAAGGATCACACGCCTGAGGAAAGGGGATGGGGAAAGCCACAATGGGTCCTCCTCTTGTAGGGGTGTCAAACTCATTTTCACCAGGGGCCGCATCAGCCTCATGGTTGCCTTCAAAGGACCGAATGTAATTTTAGGACTGTATAAATGTAACTACTCCTTAACTAGGGGCAAGAAGCTCAGCGCTGCCACCGGGTAGAAACAAGGTGCCAGGCTGGATAAAACAAGGTGGAGGGACGGATTTGGCCTTCGGGCATTGTGTTTGCCATCTGTGCTCTAGAGGATATTTATCTGGAGGTCTTAGGGGAAGATTCCAATAGAATATGCCTCAGCTTCCCAAGTGTGTCCTTTCAGGGTCATGGTCTTTACTGATTGGTCGGTGCCCAGGCAGGGGTCATTAGTCAATGCATCTTGTCCTGATGTCAGCAATGACATCACTTGTCTGGTTATGCTGCTTTTCTGGGCCTGGAGCTGAAACACAGCTGAGGCCAGATATATTGGATGTGGGTCAGAACCTCATTGTCCTGGGGGCTTAATGCTTAAGGGCTATTCTCTGGACCCATTGTTTTTAGCACCTCTAAGGGGTCTAACTTTCATGACTAGCAAGCAGCCAAGGAAGCAAAGGTCAGGGGAGGGTCCTAACTGCATGACCAGCAATATGAAAGGTCAAGGAGTCTAAACCACAAGCCCAGTGACATTCTAGGAGAGGGTAGGTTACCTGTTTCCCCAGTTTTGCTCATTGCTGGGCACCCAAGGCTTTCTGCTCTGGTGACCTTCTGTACCTGGCTCATAGTGCCTGCTCTGTTCACGTCTGTCTAACTACCTATCCAGTTCTACTCCATCAGCCCAAGTCAAAGAGCAGTAGCAGTAGCAGTAGTTAAAGAGACAACTGAGACCAGAACAGGGATGGCAGGAGGGAGACACAATGTGTTTCAGCCTCTCTATGTGAGCACAGTTGTTCTGGCTCATTCTGACTGAAGATCACCCTTTCTCGATTGCCAGAATCTGAAGTGTTTACTGCAGAATTACACTGAAACTTTTTACCCAAAGATAGTGAATAAATCTCCATCAATCAT
This sequence comes from Phyllostomus hastatus, assembly GCF_019186645.2. Lineage (NCBI taxonomy): Eukaryota > Metazoa > Chordata > Mammalia > Chiroptera > Phyllostomidae > Phyllostomus > Phyllostomus hastatus. Next base: position 3,470,996 of record NW_025333643.1, on the reverse strand, counting down.
GTTATAGTTTTGGTTTCCTTCCTTATAGTAATATTTAACTTTGTTCTGTTTTTTTGTCCCTTTTTGCAAAAATAATCCATGCTCATAAAAATGTAAACATTACAAAAATATGTATACCATCTCCCAGAGATAGCCATGGATAATCTTTGGTACATATTCCTCTAGATATTTTTCTATAAATATATTAACATTAAAAACATTTTTAAATGGAATTATAGGATAGATGCTATATTGCAATTTGCTTTTTTTTCACTTAATATATCAGGAACATCTTGCCATGTCAGAATATACAGATCTATCTCATTCTACTTATTAGCAGCAAATTTTTCTACACCATGGATATGCTATCATTTGTTGAAACATTTTTATATTCACAGTATAGAGTATATCCATTTTTCATATGTGCAAACAATGCCATAGTGAACATCGGTGTACGCAGACCTTTGTGCACATGTGCAGGTTGCTATGAAGTAGATTCCCAGAAGTGCAATTCCTGGGTCAAAGTGTCAGCACCTTGCTGAAATCCCCTCCGAACGATTGTACAAAGTTCAGCCCTTGACATAAATAAAGATTCTGCAGTGTTCTTTACTTCTCAGTCTTACAGGCTTTCACACCTAATTATCAGTCATTTTCACAAACACTCTCCTTCCTGATAATGCAAAATCACCAGCTGGAAAATTCCATCACATTCCTGCATGCATTTGCCTCGCCCAGGAAAAAGACAGAAGCAATGAAGTAGAGAAAACATTTTTATTCTCCAGCAGAAATCTCCCTGCTCCTAGCAGTTCATCCGCTCCCTTTTAAATTACTGTGGCTTGTGAAGTTAGAAGCTATTAAAAAGCCCTAGTGTTCTTTATAATCGCTTTAGGGTTCTGTTGGAACTCTCATACCAATGAAATAAAAACATTAGAGAGCCATTTTCAAATACAGATAAATGCCACTTGATTTGAGTGAATGTAGGCCTCATTTTTCTGATTTATCCAGCTGTTGGCTTTGTATTTCTTAACAATGACCTTATCAAGGCTAGGTTTCACTAGGAGAATGTTCACCTATTCCATTTTTTAAAATCCCTGTAAAATCTCTATAACTTTTATGTCTGGGTTTTTCTTCTAATCAGTTTTTAAATAAAGATGGAAAATGTTTGGGGAAAAAAAATCCAAGCCCTGTGGTTCCTACAATTAATCACATGCTCAATTTGTCCACTGATGCGAGAGGGGACCAGATCAGAGGAATGTCACTCTGTCACATCAAGTCCAAGTGTCGTATCTTGCCAGACTGAGAGCATCTTTAACATTTCTTTAGTGTCTGAGGTACCACCTGGATTTGAATCTGGGCCCCAGGAGTTAACACAATAGCTGTTTGACCTTGGGCAACACAACTGCAGCTCTTTGTGCCCTTTCCCCCATTGTCTGCAGGATGTTCATAGTAGTAATGCTTGCCTTACAGGGCTGCTGGGACAGGAAATGAAACAGTATCCAGAAAGTACATGAAACAGTGCCAGCCCCAGAGTGAGCTCTCAGTAAATGTTCTCCATCTTATTTAATTCTTTGGAGGCAAAGTACAAAGAGAAATTCAGAAGCATAATTACGGCATTTAGCATTTTACAAGAAACATTTTCCAGACATGATTTTATTTAATACTTAAGACGAATCCTAGGAAATGAGTGGATATTAATCTAAAATTACAGAGGGATAAACTAAGACACAGAAAAAAAATGAAGTGATTTACCTGAAGTCACAGGGCTAATGGCAGTCCTGATAACAGCCTCCAAGTCTGACCCTTTTCTTCTTGCACCATAAAAATAGCACAAATTGTTCATTTCCTAAGGGACTCATTCATTCTCCCATTGAAATCTTCCTCCTCCTTTAGTCCCAGCTCGAATATCACTCTTAATTAGAAGTAAATTTTCTATCCTCCATGCCCACATAACCCTTTGCATATAACTCTCCAGCCTTTGTCTTAAATTCCAGATATGTCCATCAAAAATAGGCTTGGGGCCCTGGCTGGTGTGGCTCAGTTCAATGGATTGAGTGCCAGCCTGCAAACTGAGGGGTTGCCGGTTCGATTCCCAGTCAGGGCACGTGCCTGGGTTGCTAGGTCCCCAGTGGAGGGCGCACAAGAGGCAACTACACATTGATGTTTCTTTTCCTCTCTTTCTCTCTCCCTTCCTTTCTCTAAAAAATAAAATAAATAAAATCTTAAAAACAAAAGAATAGGATTGGGGACTCACTGAAATCAGGGACCATCTTCCATTCATCTGTCTGCCACTTAGGGCCAAGCATAGTGCCTGAAACAGAGTTCCTGTAATTGAGAACGTCATAGGCTGGTGACAAAATATAAGCATATATACAAAACAATTATAGTCAAATACAGACAACATCTGCACCACAGCTCTTCAAGATTTCCTGAGAAAGCTTCTTGAGTAGGGGCAGGGAGTTGATATTTGGGCTAGATCTTGAAAAATGACCAGAAGTTCACTACACAGGAAAGAGTAGTGATAACATTCAGGCAGGGGTGTTCAACACACGTCCCCTGAATTGCATGTGGCCCAGGATGGCTATGAATGTGGCCCAACATAAAATCATAAGTTTACTTAAAACCTTTTTTTTCTTTTCTTTCTTTCTTTCTTTTTTTTTTTTTGCTCATCAGTTTTCATTAGTGATTGTGTATTTAATAAGTGGCCCAAGACAACTCTCCTTCCAGTGTGGCTCAGAGACACTAAAAGGTTGGACACCTCTGAAGAAGAAAGAACAACTTCTATACCGAGTCCTGGAATTCTCACCCCGGCAGGACACTGTGTTTATTTTTCAATAGAGTTCTGAAAGACCACAAACCCTTTAACACTAAGGAAATGAGTGGATAATGTAGAATTTCAGGGAGCAGAGCAGGTAACTTATCTAAAGGGCAGTATAATATGGTGGTCAAAAGTGTTAACTCTGGCTCCAGACTGTGTGTGACCTTGGGCAAGTAACTGTGTGCCTCAGTTTCCACATGGATAAAACGGGGATAATAATAGCACTTACTCACAGGGTTATGAGAAAAACTAATCTGGTTAACATACATAAAGTGTTTAGAAAAATACCTGACATATATTGAGTAAGTACTATGTATGCACTTGTTGCTATTTTTATTATTATCATCTACTGTCCTTAAAATTCAAGCAAGTGAGCAACTGTCTTCTTTCTCTTTGTAAAACTGGTCCTGAATTTGGGGTAAACTGAGCTGGCAAAAAAACCAGGTAGAAGAGAAAGAAGTAACTACTGTGTACCAAGCCTGCCTCTAGCCACCAAAGTCTGGAATCTGGGTTTGGTGTAGAGTAGCATGTCCCCAAAGTGGGTTTTACTGAATTATTATTTGGAGTTATTTGAAAATAAAAATTCCATTGTCATCCAGGTTTGGGAAATTGGGTTAATTTAAAAGAGACAAATCAATTTCTTTGTTGTGGGATTTCTCAGAGCATTAATATATTAATATGCATCGTGAATCTCCACGAGAAAATTGAACATGTAGCATTTTCCAATTTCCCAGACTATGTTTTCTTCTTCTCTTTCTCTCCTCCTTCCTCTCTCAACACTTCTGGAATTAATGTTCTGTGGCATCAATTTGGGGAACACTGGTGCCAAGCACTCCTTTGCTATCAGAAAATCAGCTCAGTGTCCCAGACTAATCAAGACTAATTACATAAATTTCTTTTGCCTGAAGGCACCAAAGAATCTCATAATCTATGAGAGATTGAGGAGCTTCGAGTACTGACACACGAAGTACTGTTATAATTTGTAGTTGTAAAACCCCAAGAATATCTATGCTTTCGATTCTTAGGAAGTCTTTGTTCAAACACAAAACTGACAAAACTCTAGGTTGTTACCTTGTTTACAGTGAGACTCTCCACATATCCAGGGTCTGAGCATTTGACCCTTTCACCTGGCATCTCACTACTTTGGGCATCATCTGGGTCCCTTCAGATATGAAAGTGACTAAGGAAGAAATACTACAGCTGGTGCACAAACACCTCTTTGTTAGTACTTCCCTGTATGAAATACCGAAGCCCTGTGAGAACAGTACTCTCACTATGATGTTATTTTTCTTTTAATTTTATTTTTTTTCAATATCATGGGGTGTTTTTTTTTTTGCCTTTTTGTTGATGTTCTATGAGTTTTAATACATGTACAGGTTCATGTAAATGCCACTACAATCAGGGTATAGAATAGGTCCTTCATCCCAAAACATCTTTTTGTGTGCTTATTCATCATCTGCATATTCACTTTGTTGAAGTATCCAAATCTTTGTTGTTGTTGTTGTTGTTGTTGTTAAATTGTTTTTTGCTACTGAGTTTTGAGAGTTCTTTATACTATGGATACAAAAAAAATTTTGTCAGATATGTGATTTGCAAATACTTTCTCCTACTCTGTAGCTAATCTTTTCATACTCTTGAAAATGTCTGTCACAAAGCAGAAGTTTTGTTTTTCATCGAATCCCATTATCAACAGAAGATAACCTTTTCTTTTAAGGATCGTGATTTCAGTGCCATGTCTCATAACTTCACCCTACCCTAAAGCACAAAGATTGTTCTCCCATACTTCCTTCTTAGAGATTTATAATTTTAGGTTTTATAATTAGATCTATGGCCCATTTTGAATTAATTTCTATATAAATTGTGCATTTAAGTTTCATTTTCTCATATATGTAGGTATAATTTTCCCATCACTATTTGTTAACAAGATTGTAATTTCCCCATTAATTGTCTTTGCACTTTTGTGAAAAATCAATTGGTTATATTTTATTTGGGTATGTTTCTGAATCTCTGTTGTGTTCCATTGTTCTGTGTGTCTGTTCCTCCCCTAGTACCACATTGTCTTGATTAGTGGATATTTACAATGTCTTACAATTGGGTAGCACGATTCCCTCAATTTTATTCTTTTTTTTTTCAAAATTGTTTTGTATTCTAGTTCCTTTGCCTTCCCCTATATTATAGAATCAGTTTGTCTGTATTTGCAAAAGTCCCACTGAGATTTTTACTGGAATTATGTAAAATCTACAGATAAATATGGGAAGAATTTACTTTTTTATTATGTGAGGTCTCTGATTCATGAACATAATATGTTAGTTTCTCCATTTATTTAGATTTCTCTTCTAGGTTCTTTATCTTTTAATTCTTTACATATTTCCTAGTCCTTGGCCAGAAAGCTGGGGATTTATTTATGTTGCTCTGCTACTCACTTCCAATGAACATATCTACAACTGGGATAAAGAAAGAGAAAAATAAACAGATTTCCCTCATATCTTAGGGACTACAACTCCTCTTATCAGAGAGGAAGTTTCCCACAGTAATCAATACATAGAATATTTCCATCTCTCCAAAAACCTCCATCATACTTCTTTCTAGTTAATTTCCCAGTTGTATTTCTAGCTCCTGGAAGCCACTAATATGATTTCTGTCTCTATAGTTTTGCCTTTTTAAGAATGTTATATAATGCTACATAATAGAATCATATAAAATGTAGGCTTTTGTCTCTGGCTTCTTTTACTTAGCATTAATGTTTTGAGACTCATCACATTGTGTGTGTGTGTGTGTGTGTGTGTGTGTGTGTGTATGAGTATTTTGTTCCTTTTTATTGCTAAGTAGTATTCTGTTGTGTGTGTATACCACAGTTTCTTTATTCTTTCACTTGCTGATGGAGTTTGATTTGGACTGTTCCTAGTTTAAGAAAGTTATAAATAAAGTGTACATTGTCTTTTAAATTGAGGTAATATTGGTTAATAGCATTATCAGGTATATAACATTATCATTATTTTTATTTTTTTTATTTTAATTTTTTATTTTTTTAAATATAGTTTATTGATTATGCTATTACAATTGTCCCATTTACCCCCTTCACTCCCCTCCACCCCCTTCACTCTCCTCCTACCCACATTCCCCCCCTTTAGTTCATGTCCATGGGTCCTACATGTGAGTTTTTTGGCTTCTACATTCCCTATACTATTCTTAACCTCCCCCTGTCTATTTTCTACCTATCATTTATGCTACTTATTCTCTGTACCTTTTCCCCCACTCTCCCTCTCCCACTCTCTCACTGATAACCCTCCATGTGATCTTCATTTCTGTGGTTCTGTTCCTGTTCTAGTTGTTTGCTTAGTTTGCTTTTGGTTTTTGTTTTAGGTGTGGTTGTTAATAACTATGAGTTTGTTGTCATTTTACTGTTCATATTTTTTATCTTCTTTTTCTTAGATAAGTCCCTTTAACATTTCCCATAATAAGGGCTTGGTGATGATGAACTCCTTTAACTTGACCTTATCTGGGTAGAACTTTATCTGCCCTTCCATTCTAAATGATAGCTTTCCTGGATAGAATAATCTTGGATGTAGGTCCTTGCCTTTCATGACTTGGAATACTTCTTTCCAGCTCTTTCTTGCCTGAAAGGTCTCTTTTGAGAATTCATCTGACAGTCTGATGGGAACTCCTTTGTAGGTTACTGTCTCCTTTTCTCTGGCTGCTTCTAGGATTCTCTCCTTCTCTTTTATCTTGGCTAATGTAATTATGATGTGCCTTGGTGTGTTCCTCCTTGGGTCCAACTTCTTTGGGACTCTCTGAGCTTCCTGGACTTCCTGGGAATCTATTTCCTTTGCCAGATTGGGGAAGTTCTCCTTCATTATTTGTTCAAATAAGTTTTCAATTTCTTGCTCTTCCTCTTTTTCTTCTAGTACCCCTATGATTCAGATGTTGGAACATTTAAAGTTGTCCTGGAGGTTCCTAAGCCTCTCCTCATTTTTTTGAATTCTTGTTTCTTCATTCATTTCTGGTTGAATGTTCCCTTCTTCCTTCTGGTCCAAACCATTGATTTGAGTTCCAGTTTCCTTCCCATCACTATTGGTTCGCTGTACATTTTCCTTTATTTCACTTAGCATAGCCTTCATTTTTTTCATATAATTTGTGACCAAATTCAACCAATTCTGTGAGCATCCCAATTACCAGTGTTTTGAACTGTGCATCTGATAGGTTGGCTATCTCTTTGTCACTTAGTTGTATTTTTTCTGGAGCTTTGATCCGTTCTTTCATTTGGGCCATGTATTTTTTGTTTCTGCACACCTGTTATGTAGTAAGGGGCAGAGCCTTAGGTGTTCACTAGGGTGGGGCAGCCCACATCCCTGCCTTGTGACGCTGTATATGGGGGAGGAATTTGAGAGGGAACAGTGACACTTGCTCTGCTCTCTGCTGGATTTCAGTCACTTACCCCGCTATCCACAATCAAATTGGGCCCTTCTGGTGCTGATTCCCAAGTGGGTGGGTTTGTGTATGTTCTAAGACCCTGTGGGTCTCTCCAACGAACTCTCCTGTGAGGCTCGGAGTTTCTCCCACTGCCGCCTGAACCCCCACAGGTGTTTTCAATCAGAGGTTTGAGGCTTTATTTTCCCACACTGAAACTCTGAGTTGCTCGGTCTGTATTGCTCCCCAGTTGTTCCTCCCGGTTTATTTGCATGTGAATGTGGGACCACCTGGTCCACAATCTGCTGCCTCACCAGGTCTGCCAGCTGTCACCTTGACCACCAGCTGCAATCTTGCCTTGAGTTCTCTCAGCCTGGCAGCCCATCTCTGGCCCTCCTCAGGTCTGGATGAATGGTTTTTTTTTCTTTCCCCAAATATTTTATTTATTTATTAATTTTAGACAAAGGAGAAGGGAAGGAAAAAGAGAGGGAGAGAAACATCAGTGTGTGGTTGCCTCTCACGCGTCCCACATTCAGGATCTAGCCTGCAACCTAGGCATGCGCCCTGACTGGGAATCGAACCAGCAATCCTTTAGTTTGCAACCTACGCTCAATCCACTGAGTTACACCAGCCAGGCAAATGTTTCTTCTTTAACTCCTTGGTTGTCAGATTTCCATACAGTTTGATTTTCTGGCAGTTCTGGTTGTTTTTTGTTTTTAACTTTGTTGTCGTCCTTTTGGTTGTGCAAGGAGGCACAGTGTGTCTACCTTCGCCTCCATCTTGGCCAGAAATCTCTCTCTACATGCTTTTTTTTTTTTTACATTTTTAAAATTGTTGTTCAAGTAGTTTTCTGCCCTCTTCTACCACCTCTCCCCTCCACCCCAGCTCTCCCCTCTCTCTACATTCTTAATCACTATACTATGTGTCCTAGAATAACAGCATAATTATATTTGAAAGGAGCCATTCAGGTGCCCTGGCTTAGTTGATACCAATAATCTTAATGACGATTTCCATTTATTTACTAGGTGCCAGACCTTGTGCTAAGCATTTTATATGCACTAACTACCTTATTCAGATTAATTCTCGCAGTGTTTCTGTGTTTATTTTACAATGCTTATATAACTTCCCAACTTTCTTACAACTATGGACCCATTTTTGTGATTTTGTGATGTATTCATTTAACAAATTTTTGTTTAATTGTGTGTGTACATCAAGCTGGACCCTGGAGCTATAACAAAGAAACAGAAAAGACATAATCTCTGCCTTCTTTTTTAAATTTTATTTTAAAATTATAGTTGATGTACACTCTGGCTGGTGTGGCTCAGTGGATTGAGCTCTGGGCTGCAAACCAAAGAGTTGATGGTTTTATTCTCAGTTAGGGCACATGCCTGGGTTATGGACCAGATCCCCAGTAGGGGCTGAGCCAAAGGCAACCACACATGTTTCTCTCCCTCTCTTTCTCCCTCCATTCCCCTCTGGCTAAAAGTAAAATAAATAAAAATTTTAAAAATAAAATAAAATTAGTAAAAAATATCCTTGGGGGAGTATTTAAAAAACAATAATAAAATTTATAGTTGAGATACAATATCATATTAGTTTCAGGTGCACAAATACTCTTTAGACATTTATATATCTTACACAGTGATCATCACAATAATAACCATCTGACAGTTATCACAATGTTATTGACTATATTCCTTATGCTATATATTATATCCCTGTGACTTATTTTATAATTGTCAGCTTGTACCCCTTAGTCCTCTTTACTTTTTCCGCCAATCCCCACCTGGCAACCATCATTTTATTCTCTGTAGGTATGTTTATTTCTGTTTCATTTGTTAATTTGTTTTGTTTTTCAGATTCCATATATAAGTGAGATCATATGGTATTTGTCTTTCTGTCTTACTTATTTTACTTAGCATAATACCACCCTCTAGGTGCATCCAGGTTGTCACAAATGGCAAGGCTTCATTCTTTTTTATGGCTGAGTAATATTTCACTGTGTGTGTGTGTATGTACCATGTCTTTATTCATCTATTGATGGACACCAGGCTGTTTTCATATGTTAGCTATTTCTGCCTTCTTAATGATTACAGTCTACTGTATCTCAAGCCCTGTGAACTTTATGTTTTGAAATAATTTCTATCTCATAAACTGCACTTATTAATTATAATCCCAATTCTTCATCTGTAGAACCCTTGGAATACGAGTAAATTCATAGGATTAGCTAACAAAGTCTTTGTGTTCCCACTCTTATACTTGGAGAGGTGTATCCATTGGGCTACTTTCTACTTCACATAAATTCAAAGATAAAGTAGGCTTCAGGTGTAGAAGAGGGCTCTGACTCCATTTTTCTAGTCTTCTCTAGGTCGTAGCCTCCTTTAGCTTGCCTTCCTGGTTTCAAGATAGTCGCCAGTGTCAACTGAAGCAGCATGTTTCTTCATTCCATGACCAGTAGGATATATCAAAACTCTGTCTTCCTTTTTCTATTCAGCTGGATTGGTTCACATGCGCACCCTTGGAAAAGTAACAGTCGACAAGAGGATGACATGCTCTGATTGACTTGAGCTGGGATATCTGAACCAATCACTAGCAAGGAAGATTGTCTCAGTCTAACAGTCTCCTAAAGGTGATGGTGGTATCAGTTCTCCAACTGCTCCAGGAGGAGTAAATCCCTCAGACAGAAACAACATCTGCCAGGAAGCATCCAGCAATGCCACTTCTGGGTATAAACCCAAAGGAAATGAAAACAGGATATCAAAGATGTATTTGCACTCCCAGGTTTATTGCAGCATTATTCATAATAGCCAAGATATGGAAACAACCTGAGTGCCTGTCAATAGATGAATGGATAAATAAGATGTGGTACACACAGCCATGCATCACTTAACAATGGGGATATATCCCTAGGAATATGCTGTTAGTTGATTTTGTCATTGTGCAAACATCATAGAGTACACTTACATAAAGCTAGATGGTATAGCCTACTAACACATAGGCTGTATGGAATAGCCTCTTGTTCCTAGGCTACAAACCTGTACAGCATGTCACTGTACTGAATACTATAGGCATTTGTAACACAATGGTATTTGTATTACAAATACCATTGTCTAAACATATCTAAACATAGGAAAGATCCAGTGTAGGTACAATGTAAAAGATTAAAAATGGCATACTTGTCCTGGCTGGCGTAGCTCAGTGAATTGAGTGTGGGCTGCAAACCAAAGTGTCGCAGGTTCGATTCCCAGCCAGGGTACGTGCCTGGGTTGCAGGCCATAACCCCTAGCAACTGCACATTGATGTTTCTCTCTCTCTCTCTATCTCCCTCCCTTCCCTCTCTAAAAATAAATAAATAAAATCTTTAAAAAAAATGGCATACTTGTATAGGGCATTTAACCATGAATGGAGCTTGTAGGATTGGAAGTTGTTCCAGGTGAGTTAGTGATTGAGTGGTGAGAGAATATGAAGGTCTAGCACATTACTGCACACTACTGTAGATCTTATAAACACTGTACACTTAGGCTATACCAAATTTATTTAAAATATTTACTATCTTATTAATAATAACTTTACTTTAGTTTACTGTAATGTTTTTATTTTATAAACTTAAAGTTTTTTTAACTTTTCAACTCTTTTGTAATAAACTTAGTTTAAAACACAAACACACTGCATAGCTGAACTAAAATATTTCTTTCTTTATATTCTTATTATATATTAATAGCTGTGAATAAGGCTATGACATCATGATGACCATGACATCATTAAGTGATAGTAATATTTCAGCTCCACTATAATCTTTGAGACCACTGTTGTATTTGCAGTTCATTGTTGACTGAAATATTGTTATGCAGCACATGGCTATATATACAACAGAATATTATTCACTCATGAGAAAAAAGGAAATCCTGCCATGTGCGACAACATAGGTGGACTATGAGGACATCAAGCTAAGTGAGATAAGTCAGACAGGGAAGGAAAAACACTGTATGATATTACTTATATGTGGAATTCAGAAAACCCAGACTCATAAAAACAGAGAATGATGCTTACCAGTAACTGATATTGAAGAAAACAGGAGAGATGTTGAGTAAGGGTACAAACTTGCAACCAGTAGTAAATAAGTCCTAGAGATCTAATGCACAGCATAGTGAATACAGATTTCATTATTTTTTCAAATAGATTCCCAGTTTCTTGCTCATTCTCTTCTCCTTCTGGTACTCCTATTATGTGAATATTGGACCACCTGAAATTGTCCCAGAGGCTGCTTATACTATCCTCATTTTTTAAAATTATTTTTTCTTCTTATTGTTATGATTGGTTGTTTTTGCTTCCTTATGTTCCAAATCATTGATTTGATTCTTGGTTTCATCCACTCTATTGTTGGTTCCCTGTAAATTGTTCTTTATTTCAATTAATGTATCATTCATTTTTGACTGGATAGTTGTTATGCTACTGAGATCTTCACTAAGTTCCTTGAGCATCCTTACGACCAGTGTTTTGAACTGCATCTAATAGACTGCTGATCTCCATTTTGTTTAATTCTTTTCTGGAGTTTTGATCTGTTATTTCATTTGGGCCATGTTTCTTTGTCTCCTCGCTTTGGCAGCTTCCCTGTGTTTGTTTCTATGTATTATGTGGAGCTGTTTTGACTCTGTGTCTTGGTAATGTAGTCTAATGTAGTGGGTGTCCTGTAGTGTTCAGTGGCACAGCCTCTCCTATCACCCAAGCTGGGTACTTAAGGTGTACCCTTCATGTGGGCTGAATACACCCTCCTCTTGTAGTTGAGCTTTGGTTGCTGTTGGCAGATCAATGGGAGGGATTTACCCAAGCTAGTTAGCTGTAAGGATTGGCTCTGACCACTTACTACCAACCTCTGCCCTCTGTGGAGGATCAGCTGTGATGGGCAAGATGGTGGTACTTTGATGTAATCTGTAGCTGTCCAATGGTTTTCCTGGCCCTGGGTTTTCTGGGTGGTGCTGGCCAAGGTCAGCCCCCGCCTGTGTTTTGCCTGGAGCCACCTAGCCTGAACTATAAAGCAATCTAAGATGGCTGCTGCTTGTGCTGGGCTTGGAGGTTTGCAGGCAAAGCCAAGCTGTGAATCTAAGCTGGCTGCTGCTAGTTGTCAGACTTGGGGCTCACTGAGGCTAGCTGTTGCTTGTTTGAGAGTATTTAGGAAGTTGTACAGTATGAGCCAAGACCAGCCAAGACCAACTTGCTGGAAAAGCAGCTTGGGTGAGTCTGTATGCTGGGTGGGGTGGAATCTCTGGGAATTTCCAAGGCCAGGTTGATGGAGTCTCAGATATGGAACCAGCTTGCCAGCTCATTGGCTCTGTTAGGGGAGGGCTCAGAAAAGGTGCCATAGCCTCTGCTCACCTTGATGCCGGACACCCCAGTTTCTCCCAGTATGCCACTGTTGCCCTTCAAGCTGCCCGTTGGTGCTGGAGCTCAGAGGGAGTAAGTCTAAGTAAGTTCATGTGTAGGTTCCTTAAGAGGAACTGCTTGGGGCTCCAGAACTTTTTTCCACTGACCCAATCCCTGCTGGTTTTTTGCAGCCAAATGTTGTGGGGGCTTATCTTCCTGGCACTGGAACCCTGGGCTGGGGTGCCTGGTGTGGTGCTCAGGCTCTTCACTCCTGAAACATCCTTCCCAAGTTTTTATCCACCACAAGTGGGTGAGGGACCAGCCCATTCTGTCTCTGCACCTCTCCTCCAGTCTGATTGGATGTGGTTTCTTTTAATTCCATAGTTGTCCCACTTCCATTCAACTCAATTTCTGACATTTCTGAGTGAAGGTTGTTTTATGTTTTAGTTGTAATTTTGATGTGGTTGTGTAAAGAGGCATGTCATGTCTGCCTATGCCACCATCTTGACTGCAAGTCTCCATTTGGTCCATGTTGTACACCTTAAATTCACACAACACTATATGTCAAATATATCTTAATTTAAAAAGTAAAAAAAAAATCTGCTAGTAAGGAGGAAGGGAGAGATATTGGGAATCAATAGTGGGTTGATGGCAAGGGTAATGTTGGGTATTTCCTTCTTTCTGGACACCCTGGAAGACTACATTTCCCAATTAGAAATGTGGCCATTGGGAGGCTGAAAGAGTGTTTTAGATGTGGCCAATAGGAGGTAGAAAGAGTAATGTAAACCTCTTCCAGGCATCACCCTTAAAACCTACTCATACAGTTTCCCAGGAGTCTCTTTCCCTTCCACAGAAAAGTTGGCATAGGTGCAGTATAGGAGAGGGCTATCCAAACTGCATTGGATTGAGATGTGAGCAAGAAATCATTTTTATGGTGTTAAGATACTGGGATCTGGGAGTTTATTTATTACTTTAGAACAGCATAGCCTATCTTTATCAATACAGTAAGGCAGTGGTTTTCAAAGGTGTTCCTCAAACCAGCAGCTTTGGCATTGCCTGAGACCTTGTTAGATGGAAATTCTATGGTCTCCACCCAAGGCCTATTGAAGCAAAAGCTCTCCAGGTGACTCTGATGTATGCTACAGTTTAGAATCACTAATTTAGGGAAATGATAGTGTTATGAATGGCTCTCTGCTCTTCTTAGCTGCCATGTTCCTCATCTCCTCTCCCAGCTGCTGAGCTCAGTTCCAGTTGTCATAGAACCTGAAGGAACTGCTACTTCAACTGTGATGATGTTTTTGCCTATCACAGGTACCTGTGCCCATTCAAGGGTGATAGCCTTTCATTCTTCTCAGTTGTAGGTGGCATGGCCCAAGTTCAAACTGCTGTGCCCTTTGTGAGCTCTGAAGTACTTTTCCAGTTAACCTCCATGGAGACATTGCCCTCCTCTGCACTAGTAGCAGCTGTTACATATGCAGCTTGAACCCGTCCCTCCCTCCTTTATAAAAACAATAACTAATAACCTGCAAGTCTACTCTGAAGTCCTATAATTCCAGTCTGCAAGAAAGAGTGAGGCCTGTTTTTTTTTATTGTTCTGGGAAGGCTTTTGGAAGGTAAAAGAATAATTTTATTATATTTTACTCAGAAATACTGAAAGTAACCACAGGACTTTCTTCTTCTTCTTCTTCTCCTTCTTCTTCTTCTTCTTCTTCTTCTTCTTCTTATTATTATTATTATTATTATTATTACATTTGGAGACCACAGGAATCCATAGACACTAAGGTGGAAGTAGGACTGGTCTCATCCTACCCAGTTTGTTTTTAAGATGAAGCCACAAGGTCCAAGAAGATACATGGGCCTCTCGGTGCCTCCAAATTTAGTATCAATGACTTTAATAGTATATTGACCTGCAATGATTCACATGCTATACTTTTTTAAAAAACAAAATTCTAAGCCTAGTCAAAAGTAAACATTATTTTTTATTATGTAAACATACATAACAAAATTTACCGTTTAAATCATTTTCAGTGTACAATTCAGTGGCATTAAATAGATTCACATTGTCAAACAACCATCACTATCATCCATCTCCAGATCATATTCATCATCTTAAACTGAAAGCCTGTATTCATTAAAAATAACACTCCTTTACCCCTAGTCCCTGGAAACCACTATTGTACTTTCTGTCTCTATGAATTTGGCAACTCTAAGTGCCTTACATAAGTGGAATCAATATTGTCTTTTTTTGATTGGTTTTTTTTACTTAATATAATGTCCTCAAGTTCCATCCATGTTGAAGTATGTGTCAGAATTTCCTTCTTTTTTAAGGCTGAATAATATTCCATTATATGTATAGAGCACATTGTGTTTATCCATCCATCCACATCCATTCACTGTTGGACATTTGGATTGCTTCCTTTCACCTTTGGCCCTTGTGAATAATGTTGCTATAAACATGGGTATACAAAATACCTGTTCAAGTCCCTGCTTTCAATTATTTTGGGTATATACACAGAGAATGAGTTCCTGAATCATATGTTAATACTCTGTTTAATTTTTTGAGGAGCTGTCATACTTATCTGTCTTTTTGGTCATAAGCATCTTAGTGGGTATTAAGTGGTATCTCATTGTAGTTTTGATCTGCATTTCCCTAGTAGAAAAGCATTTTAAATTTTATTCAAGATTTTCTACTAAGAGTTTTAGAGTTTTTTGCTTTTACATTTACATTTTAAAATATTTTGAGTTAATTTTTGTGTGTGGTGATGTAAAGTTCCAACTTCATTCTCTTACATATGGATATCCATTTGGCCAAGCACCATTTGTTGAAAAAATTGTTCATTCTTCATTGAATTATCTTGACATTCTTGTGAAAAATCAATTGAATGTAGATGTAAGGATTTATTTCTGGACAATAAATTCCATTTCATTCATCTATATATTCATCCTTATGCCAGTATTTACATAAGGATGAATATACTTGCATAAGGATGAATCAACACACTGATTACTGTAGCTTTGTCTCTTCTGGATCCCTTGAATTTTCACATGAATTTTAGGATCAACTTTTCAGCTTCTGCAAAGAAGCCAGCTTGGATTCTGAGGGGGATTGCATTGAATCTATAGATTAATTTGAGGAGTCCTAATAATTTCATAGAGTCTAGTTTATGTTGTGACTGAGGCAAGCACAGAGAGAATTAAGTCTTCACTGAGTCTCAGGGATGATTCCTGAAATGTGTTTGAAGCACAAAGAGAAGTTAGCTAGGAGACTGGTGTGTGTGTGTGTGTGTGTGTGTGTGTGTGTGTGTGTGACACAGAGAGAGAGATACAGAGTGAGATTGAGAGATGAGGAACATAGAAAGAGATGAAAAACAGAGAGATAGGCCAGGAGAGATGGGACAGAGTGGAGAGCCAAGATGGAGAAATTTAAGGCAGTGGTGGGAGAAAGAAAAAGAGGGAGAGATCAGAGAAAGATAAAAGAGAGATAGGACAGAAAGACAGAGACAGATTGAAAGAGATATTGAGGTTGAGAGAGAAAATAGGGATGGGACATGAAGCATGAAGGAAGTAGTTCAGTTCCATGAAGAAAGTGGAATAAGCAGTGAGAGATGAGTCTGGAGAGATAGCAGAAACTGGAATATGAAGAACTTCTTAAAGCAGACTAAGTCATTTTCCTGATTTCTGAAGACAGGATTCTGCTTATTACTTTGTCCCCATATGCCCAACTCTAACAGGGGGAGAATGATGCTTCAGTTCTCCAGTCGACAATGTCAGTTTAGACTCTGTGTTAAATAGTCCTCAAAATATATGTGTATTCACCTTTCCCCAGAGGAGATGGCTGTTTGTTCCTTTAGGAAAGAACTTGGGGATCATTACTGTGTGTTCTAGCCATGGTGTTGCAAGGGTCCTTCCTCTAGGGGAATTGGTCTTCTAGTCAGTCAGTGAATTATAGGTCAAAAAAACTGGCTCAAGTCTGGAAATGGACAAGGGATCAGTCTATTTGTTAAGCTAACTGTCCTAAACCTCCAGATTATTCCTCCTCGGTTTCTTCTGAAGGTACAAGCTGTCTACCTATTTGTCCTAGGACGTTGTGCACTATTAAGTAGCTCTGTGGGTCAGGCCCCTTGGCTGCCACTCCGGCCCTGCTGTTCATTGTGATAATTGCATCACCTGGCTTTTGGTGACTAAGTGCCACCACCTGGCCTCTGTTTTGGGGTTCTATAATCTCTACTGCTATCAATGAGCCTAGTTTTTACCAGTCTTTTCTACTGTCAGTCCTGGCTTACGGAGGACAGCCACCCAACACTGAGCTTTTAGTAATGCTAGCGTCACTCTCATCAACCCATTCTTTATAGTGTTGGTAGATAATATAACCTCTGGGCCTTCCTATGGAACAAAATCTTCTGGTGAGTCTTTTAGTCTGTCATAGTCTATCCACTTCCTTAAGCATTTTATACCTTCTTCCATGATCAGCCATGGCAATTGCAACTTCATTTAGCATGGGCCATAGCTCTTCCCATGCTTTTAGGAACCATCCTAAGGGAGAGTTTGCCTCATCTCCTAGAGTTCTAAGCTAGTGCATTAATTCCTGTATCTTAGGAGTGTATTCCAAAATCAGTCTTTAGAATCCAATCTTATGTTCTTGATCATAGGTTCCCTTCATCAAACATTCTCAGAATCCAGCTATATATGTACCATCTCCAGTCTCCTGTAGATACGTGCTTACTGGGTCTTACAGCTCTTTGGGGGTATGGCCTCTTTCCTTCTTTACCAGGCCCAGAATTTCCCTTAGCTATAGACCTGGTGACCAGGAGAGGAAGTGGTGGCAGATCCCAAGTGGAGACACTATTGTCTTGGGGAATAACAGCCGTGAGGGTAGAGGCAGGGACCAGATTCTCCCTCAAAGCCCACAGAAGGAACCAACCTGCTGGCACTTTGATGTCTGGCCTCCAGAACTGTGAGAGATCATTTCTATTGTTTTTAACTGCCACATATGTGGTACTTTGTTACAGCAGCCCTAGGAAACGAATACTTCACCCAATTCCATTGTCCTCATAGGTACTTCTTACTGGTACTTCTCAAACACCTGATAATCACACCAGCATGTGTTTCCCTTTCACCAGGACATGCAATCCCAGTCTACCACAGGTGAATGTTTTAACAACTGGACCATCATCACATTGTGCTGTCTGTACTTCACCTACCATTTGTGAGGAGGTCTTTATTGGTGAGTGATTTAGCTCCAAACTCTCATTTGTTGCCTGCTTTCTCAGACTTCCTGATACCAACTGTCACAGATAGGTTCTCTGTAAGCAGTTGCTGAGATAGGATTTGGCATAGAGGTTATTTATATATTAAAGATCATTAGCTGTGGAAGGGAGGGAGGAAGATGAATTGGGCAGAGGGAGAAGTTGAACTGTGATGTAGACATGACAAAGCCTTGGCCAGCCCCATTAGAGCTATGCTGCCATGGGATAAAATGAGTAGGCCCTTAGTCTCCCATTGCAATAGTTTTCAGGTGAGGATGAGCCCTGAAGACCACCCCGCAGCAGCTGATAGCTGGGGCTTCCTTGAGAAGGCATCTGAGCAGCTAATCTTTGTGCTCATTACTTCAGCATGAAGGTGAAAAGTTTTATTATCCTCATTAACAGGTGAGGAAACAGGTTGAAAAAGGCTAATTAGTCCACTGTTAGTAACTAGCAGAATCAAACTATGGTTCTTCAAGAAAAAAGGAAATTATGATTCAGAGTAGCTATATGCCAGGAACTTTAGGAAATTTTACATATATCTTCTTGTTGGTTCCTTAGAACAACCTTGAGAGGCATTCATTACTTTCTCTCATTTTAAAGAGAAGGAAACTAAAGCTCAGAGGAGTTAAAATGTTTTGCCCAAGGTCAATAGAGTTGGTAAGAAATGGAAATAAACAGAATCTGAACCAAGGTCTGTGTGACTCTACAATCCTTTAAGAAGCCAAGAAGGAACATTGTCTCACTTGTATTTATAGTCAAAAACCCAGAGAGGAGCATGCCATAATTAGCTAGAACTCAACTATTATCTAGTGAAAGGCAGAGTGTGTTTCTAGTCTGTATTTAGAACAACAAGATTGCAGGCAAAATCTGAATCAGAGATATCATCTGGCAGCTTTGCAGGAGGCTCTTCGCTGGAAGGTTTAGTTCTTTCTTGGATGATATGAAATGGGATGAGGGTTTAGTCATAACACGTGACAGAAAAACATGACTGGCTCACTGGAAAAAAGCTAGGGGAAAAATAGGATTTTAAAAAAGCACTGACAGTTTGCTATGAGAGAATCCTACAAAGTCTTGGATTTTTAAATATTTTTTCTAATTACAAAAAAATTTGTGTTTTTTAAATATATTTTATTGATTATGCTATTACAGTTGTCCCAATTTTCCCCCTTTGCCCCCCTCCACCCAGCACAACCCATTCCCTCTGGCAATCCTGACCCCCCACCTTAGTTCATGTCTATAGGTCACGCATATAAGTTCTTTGGCTACTCCATTTTGTATACTATTCTTAATATCCATCTGTTTATTCTGTACCTACCAATTTGTACTTCTTAATCCCTCTACCTTTTCCTCCATTCTTCCCCTTCCCCCTCCCAACTGGTAACTCTCCAAATGATCTCCATATCTGTAACTCTGTTCCTGTTTTACCTGTTTGCTTAGTTTGTTTTTTAGATTCAATTGTTGATAGTTGTGATCTTATTGCTGTTTTAATGTTCATTGTTTTGGTCTTCTTTTTCTTAAATAAGTTCCTTTAACATTTCATATAATAATGGCTTAGTAATGATGAACTCCTTTAGCTTTACCTTGTCTGGGAAGCACTTTATCTGCTCTTCAATTCTAAATGATAGCTTTGCTGGATAGAGTAATCTAGGTTGTAGATCCTTGCTTTTCATCACTCTGAATACTTCATGCCAGTCTCTTCTATCCTGAAAAGTTTCTTTTTTTTTAATTATACAGTATGTATTGGTTTCTTTATTACATTTAGATTTTCTTTCTTTTTCTTTTTTTAATTAACTCTTTTTTTAGGATTTATTTATTTGTTTTTTAGACAGAGAGGGAAGGGAGGGAGAAAGAGAGAGAGAGAAACATCAATGTGCGGTTGCTGGGGGCTGTGGCCTGCAACCCAGGCATGTGCCCTGACTGGGAATCGAACCTGCAATGCTTTGGTTCGCAGCTCATGCTCAATCCACTGAGCTATGCCAGCCAGGATGAAAGGTTTCTTTTGAGAAATCAAGTGACAGTCTTATGGGAACTCCTTTGTAGGTAACTACCTGCTTTTTTCTTGCTGCTTTTAAAATTAACTCTTTATCTTTAACTTTTAGTATGTTAATTATGATGTGTCTTGGTGGTCTTCTTTGTGTCCATCTTGTTTGGGACTCTCTGTGCTTCTTGGACTTGTACGTCTATTTCCTTCACCAAATTAGGGAAGTTTCCTTTCATTATTTTTTCTAATAAGTTTTCGATTTCTTGCTCATTCTCTTCTTCCAGCACCCCTATGATTCAAATGTCGGTACATTTGAACTTGTCCCAGAGGCTCTTTAGTCTATCCTTGTTTTTTTAAAGTCCTCTTTTCTTCTTGCTGTTCAGATTGAATGTTTTTTTCTTCCTTATGTTTCAAACCATTGATTTGATTCTTGGCTTCATCCACACTACTGTTGATTCCCTGTAAATTGTTCTTTATTTCACTTAGTCTAATCTTCATTTCTGCCTGGGTCTTTTTTTATGCTGTTGAAGTACCCAGTGTGTTTCTTGAGCATCCTAATAATCAGTGTTTTGAACTCTGCATCTGATAGATTGCTTATCTCCATTTTGTTTAGTTCCTTTTTCTGGAGTTTAATTCTGTCTTTTCATTTGGACCATATTTCTTTGTCTCCTTGTTTTGGCAGCCCTCTTGTGTTTGTTTTTATGTATTAGGTGGAGCTGTTTTGACTCCCTGTCTTAGGAGCATGGTCTGTTTTAGAAAAGTGCACTGGTAAAATTGGATGGGGTAGAGCCTTAGGTAATTGCCAGGGTGGGGCAACCTGTGTATACCAGATTGATTGAGTCTCAGATACAGTGCTCCTGTTCTATGGCTCTCTGTTGGGGAGGGCTCAGAAAAGGAGAGATGGCTGCTACCTGGCCTCTGGAGTTTTGTCTGGGAGGAAGCTGTCCTCCAGCACTCACCCTGATGCCAAACATTTCAGTTTCTCCCCATATGCCATTGGCGTACTTCAAGCTGCTGCCCTGGTGCTGGAGCTCAGAGGGAGTGGATTTGAGTAAGTCTTTTGAGTTTCCAAAGCCTAGACTTTCAATATGTTTGTGTTTTAAACTACGTTTATTACAAAAGAGTTGAAAAGTTAAAAAAAACTTTAAGTTTATAAAATAAAAACATTATAGTAAACTAAGGTAAAGTTATTAATAAGATAGTAAATATTTTAAATAAATTTAGTACAGCCTAAGTGTACAGTGTTTATAAGATCTACAGTAGTGTGCAGTAATGTGCTAGACCTTCATATTCTCTCACCACTCACTCACTAACTCACCTGGAGCAACTTCCAATCCTACAAGCTCCATTCATGGTTAAATGCCCTATACAAGTATGCCATTTTTTAAAAAAGATTTTATTTATTTATTTTTAGAGAGGGAAGGGAGGGAGATAGAGAGAGAGAGAAACATCAATGTGCAGTTGCTAGGGGGTTATGGCCTGCAACCCAGGCACGTACCCTGGCTGGGAATCGAACCTGCGACACTTTGGTTTGCAGCCCACACTCAATTCACTGAGCTACGCCAGCCAGGACAAGTATGCCATTTTTAATCTTTTACATTGTACCTACACTGGATCTTTCCTATGTTTAGATATGTTTAGACAATGGTATTTGTATTACAAATACCATTGTGTTACAAATGCCTATAGTATTCAGTACAGTGACATGCTGTACAGGTTTGTAGCCTAGGAACAAGAGGCTATTCCATACAGCCTATGTGTTAGTAGGCTATACCATCTAGCTTTATGTAAGTGTACTCTATGATGTTTGCACAATGACAAAATCAACTAACAGCATATTCCTAGGGATATATCCCCATTGTTAAGTGATGCATGGCTGTGTGTACCACATCTTATTTATCCATTCATCTATTGACAGGCACTCAGGTTGTTTCCATATCTTGGCTATTATGAATAATGCTGCAATAAACCTGGGAGTGCAAATACATCTTTGATATCCTGTTTTCATTTCCTTTGGGTTTATACCCAGAAGTGGCATTGCTGGATGCTTCCTGGCAGATGTTGTTTCTGTCTGAGGGATTTACTCCTCCTGGAGCAGTTGGAGAACTGATACCACCATCACCTTTAGGAGACTGTTAGACTGAGACAATCTTCCTTGCTAGTGATTGGTTCAGATATCCCAGCTCAAGTCAATCAGAGCATGTCATTCTCTTTAAACAAGGAGGAAAAAGAGGGATATGTTGGGTTGGGGTGGGGGATGAAGGAAGATTTCAGTTGTTTTCTCTTCAAATCTTGTATGCCCTAGGAAACACAGCAGAAAGTCTGGTTAACTTTTCATAATGTTAGTAATGAAATCCCACATAATCTTAAATCATCTGTTATTTGTGATTAAACCTTCACGAGACTCCTAGAATTAGGGCAGCAAGAAAAGAGAAATAAATCTTGATTTTATCCAACATAAAGACTAACCTCTATAATAAGGTACTTGCTTGGAAGCCAGGTGATGTGGTGAATTGGTTACAGATGAGTAGGGCTGATGGGCGATGAGAAGGATAATGAAAGATGTAGACATTTATTGACCAGCAGATATGAAGACCACAGAGCTAATTTTATATTTGTCTATCCATCCAGTCATCAAACCATTTATCATGCATCTATTCAATAATTTATTCAACAGTCATTTTCTGAGCACCTGTGTTACATGAGAATGAACAAGATAAGTCTTCCTGCTCCTCAAGAGGGGCTTCCAGATACAGTTGTGGAAGGTGTACACAGCAAAACTTCAGGGGCCACTCTTTACATCATTGCCTCTTGTGAGTTGTGCAATGTATAAACAAACCATGCAGCTATGCCACAGTCTAAAGAGGAAGCAAACAATAAGCAGACAATTGCAGTACTAAGGGAGACTGTGGGAGCAGAGAGGAGGAACAATTAATCAAATCATTGGTCAGGGTGTTGGGTTTTAAATAAGGTTTCCTGGAGGGAATGATATTTCAACTGAGCTCTGTGGATAAATGGGACTTAGCCAGGTGGCTATGTGGGTGGATAGAGTTCCATTCAGCTTTTGAAAAACAGCTTTTTTTGTTTTTGTTTTTGGCCCAATGCATGTAGCCTTTTATTTTTGTTTTAGTGATTTATGTGTAAATCATCCCCATATTTTCCTTCTTATTCAATAAATAATTTTCAGGCATAGAGCCTTTACAGTGTTCTCTGCTTACAAAAAGTAAGGCATGAGTTCACAAGGTGGAGATGATGCCATTTTTTCTAGCAGGAAACAATAGATGTAAATCCATTTTTTAACTGAATTTATTGGGGTGATATTGGTTTACAAAACCAGTAGTTTTCTAAAGTACAACTCAATAAAACATCATCTGCACACTGCATTGTAAACCCATAGCCCCAAGCAAAGTCTTTTTCCATTCTCATTTCCACCCCCTCTTTCCCTCTGGCTATCACCACACTGTTATCTGTGATTTTTTTTTTCCTTGAAAGAAGGTGAAAAACAGCTTTTGAAAAGCCCTGGAGGCAAGAGAAATCTTGGTAGATTCAGGGATTTGCCAGCAGTTTGTGTGGTTAGAATGAAGAGGAGGGAGGGATAGGTCAGGAATATGACAGATGAATTTAGAGGTGCTTGCAGAGGACACATCACAGACCATCTTAGGACAAGCTAAAGAGCACAGAGTTTTTCCTGAGCCTGGTGAGAACCAGCTGAAGGAGAAACGTGATGTGGTCCGAGTTGCTCTTTAGAATGATCACTCTGGCTACTTGTGTAGCAGACGGATTGGAAGAGGACTAGCTGGGAATAGTGGAATTTAGTTGGGAGGCTGGAGCCATAATCCAGGTGCAAATTGAGAGGGCCTAGAGTAAGGCTGTAGTAGTGGGTTTGGAAAGAAGGGATCGAGCTAGAATATTTTAGGATGTATAATATAAGAATTTGATGATTGGTTAAATGCCAGAGACAATAGAGAGGCTAGGAATGAAAGACGATCCCTAGGTTGCTGGCTTGACCCTTGGGTAGATAGTGGGGCCAATGACAGGGCTAAACAAGGGAAGAGAGGTTTGTGAATAGGGTGATGAGCTCCATTTGAGATATCTGAGTTTGAGATTCCTGTGGGATCCACATGTGGAGATGAAGGTAGCATATATAGCTCTCATGATCAGGAGGGTGATATGGGGGTCCTCATATTCCCACAGTCATTGGAGGTGATTGCCCAGGGCCCTGTGAATTGTGAGAGGAAAAGAAGTCCTAGGCAATAATTCCATAAAATGCCAATGTGTATGAGACAGGCTGAGGTCAAGGAGAGGAGACTGAAGCGAGTGACACCATTTTTTTCCTTCTTCCTATTGCTTTCTGGATTGCCAAGTTTGGCTTTGACCAAAGTAGAGTAGAGTCAGGGTGATCTCTGAGCTCTTAAAATATTCACCATTGCACTCCTAGCAATTGGCAGGGAGCCTGGCAAACAGAGGAATTCATTGGATGTTGGCTGAAAAAAAAAGATCAAATGACTAAATTAAAAAGTGTGACTATAAAGCACTGAGACTTTAGAAACAATATACATAACCAGTGTTATTACATCCAAAAACATGTTGTTTTCTGCAAAGCAGTTGTCTTAGTGAATATTTATCTCCATGTAGGAAAGGCTTTTTAAAATATACAAGCAAAGACAAATACCATATGGGAAAAGATCTATATATCTGACTACATAAAAGTAAAAAATATAATTTAAAAATCATTAAAGATTGAAAGTCAAATAAACTAAGAAAAGCAAAGTACATCACATATAAAGGGTTGCTTCTTTAGCATATGAGTATTCCTTTAAAAATCAAGATAAATACAGTCATGAATTGGCAACCCACAAAAGAATAAATGCAAATAAGAAATCTATAAAAAGTTATAGATCTATAAAAAGTTATAGATTTAGGTAACAATCTATACAGTCACCTTAAAATAAGATATAATTTCTTTTGTGTATCAACTTGGCAATGAATTTTTAAAGTTAAAAAATACATATACTTTTGGTCCAGAAATTCTTTTTCTAGAAATTTATATTAAAGAACTAATCACAGATGTGCAAAACATATACGAATACAAAAATACTCATTGCACCATAATTTTAATGGCAACAAAATTGTGAACAACAGAAACAACAGAAAATTACAAATAATTTACATTTTTGTTTTTGATCTTTTCTATTTTCTACTTTCTGCAGTAAAGACATTGGGTTGGCCAAAAAGTCCATATGGGTTTTTCATATTCATTTTCACTTTCATTTTCACCAATAACTTGATTGATTTGGGTATTTTGAGTATGTCAGCTATCTCCTGCTATTGGTTTCTAGTGAGTAGAGGCCAGGGGTGCTGCTAAACATCTTCCAATGCATAAGGCAGCCCCACAGCAAAGAACTATTTGGCCAAAATGTCAATAGTACCAAGAAACTTTGCAAACCACTTTTGCAAAATTTTTGATCAATCACAGCACCTTCTCCAAACACTACATAAATCTTTTATTTATTTTTTTTTGCATTTCAGTTGTGTTTTTACCTTCCTTGAAATAATAAAACATAATATGTGGAAAATGTTGCAGATCTTCTTCCATCTTCAAAATTAAAATGGATGCACAAAAATTCACCAATTTTTATGTTTTTTTAAATGCACACTGAAATGACAGCTGTCACAATACAATCTAACAAAATTGTTTCAAATGAAGTTAAAGATAACTAAGCATTACTAGAGCCACCATATGGAAAAAAAATGTAATAGATTTTTTGGCCAATCCAATCAAAGGCCTTTGCAAAATCAGAAAACAAGTAACTGCTGCTTGTTTTTTTTTTTTGCAAAGGAAAAATATTTAGGAGGACTACCACTATTCAAAATCTTCCAGGGTCTCTCTTTAGCAGTGTTAAGAGCTAATTTCTGAAACAAAAGAAATTGATCTCATTACCTATAGCCATTATTTCATTGGGATCAAATACAGCTGTGATTTAGTTCAATTGCCCACTTTACTCATCTGCCTCTGTACCAAATGACTTGAGTCTTGTGAAAAATTATTCTCAGAAAGTATGAAAATTTCCCCTTCACTGAAGAAATGCAAAGGACTGTTGTTTGGATTTTAGGGGACACACACACTTATATGCTTATCATCGTGCTAAGCATATGGAGCTCAATAAAGAGTAGAATTGTTATTCTCATTTTCTTATTTGGTTTCATTTATTTCTGCAGTTGTCTAGGAGGCCAGATTGCTGAGGCCAGATGGGTGAATTCTCCAGCCAACACTTTTGATAAAACAGTGACTCATTCCATCAGTATTCTGGGGTAGACATTCTGTAGCCTCCCACCTCAAAATTTCAAGAGAAGCCAGAGAAGCAAATAAATAATGTCTAATTAACTGCCCTAGCAACACCCATGGACTAGGGGAGTGGACATTGTAATTCCTCAACACACATCAATAAACGATCTTTAAAGTGAAAGGCAGAGTTTGGGGCTGAGCCTTGGTCTGCCCTCCACTGCCATCTGGGGGTGGGGAGGGGGAAAATGCTGCCTCTCCTGCCTGGTAATACCGGTTGGAGAAGACCATGGATTACATAATGTCACCTTTAGAGGGTGCTCAAGTTTGTCTTCTGCAACTCCACAAGTGGGTCTGGATGGAGATGAGAGATAAATTGAATCCACCTCTGTCACTTACAGTTGCATGATCTGGAGCAGTCACTTTCTCTGAGTTTCATCCTCTGTTAAAATGGGCATATAATAATGGCTCTTTCATAGGATATGATAAATTAACACAGCAAAAATAATCACCTAAAATAAGGTCTGATATGCTGCAGGTGCTACACAAATGGTAGCTCAAGTAAAAGTTTCAAAGCACATGATTAGGCCATACTGGGAGGGGGTAGGGAGGTGTAAAGAGATAATAAATAGAACTGATTGGGGTGGGAAACTCTCTTGGTCTTTTTTTTTTCCTTGAAATTTCATGACTGCACTTCTCTCTCTTCCCTCCAATGAATCCAGTGCTGCAGCTGCTTCCCCAACAGGCGAACTCTGGCCCCCAGAAAGACCTATCCATGTTGGAGAGGGTGCAAGAAAGAAGGGACTGGAAGGCTCAGGGGAGCAGCTCTACCCAGAGTCAGAAAAGCCAGGATCAGAGTGTGGGGCTGGAAAAAGGAAACCAAGAACAGCAAATTGTTTCATTTTGTATACTCAGTCTGATGTGAGAGTGGGTGAATGTGCTGAAAAGGAATCTGGCTATGGATTCAAGAATGAGTGATGTCAGTGGAAGATACAGATGCTGTACTATAAAGTTGTACACCTGAAATTTACATAATGCTATTAACCAATATTACACCAATACATTTAATAAAATAAATCTTTAAATAATTTTTAATGAGTGTTGTAATCAATTAGCAATGTCTGCGGTAGTTGTGGGATAGAGGATTGGTGATGCATATGGCACATGGCAAATTCCTTGTGGTCCATGGACCAGTGTTGATCTGTAAGTTGTCTGAACTGATCTGCAACAAGGTAAGACTTGAAATTGAAATTGAGAATGTTTAGAAATTTGTATAACAACTTGACAGAGTGATTTTATTGAATCTATTAAATGTAATTGAATCTATTAAATTCATTGAACC
Source organism: Phyllostomus hastatus (assembly GCF_019186645.2). NCBI lineage: Eukaryota > Metazoa > Chordata > Mammalia > Chiroptera > Phyllostomidae > Phyllostomus > Phyllostomus hastatus. Next base: position 3,443,582 of record NW_025333643.1, on the reverse strand, counting down.
TAATAAAACATTCAAGCTTTTATTTTTTATGTCTTCTCTCTTATTTTTTCTAATAATTCACTTTTATTTGTTTCACTTTTATTTTATTTTATAAAATTATCAGTCCATGACAGATTGAAAAAATAAACGGTACTTCACCAAGAGACTTTAGAAGCACTGGCTGAAAGAGAACTTCAGGCAAAAGGGAAAAAGGAGTCCTTTCTGCTCCTCAAAGGACCACCAAGCTTATTAGGAGACAACAAAGTAATAAGGAATGGATATTGCTTAGATTTCTGCAAATCGCTCTCACGAACAGGCAGCAGTGACTGGTGGAGAGTTCAGAAATTTGGCATCCTGGCTGCCTTTGCCTCAGAGACTGGTTAATGAACTGAACACTCCCATTTGGTTGTTTATGCCTTTTGTCTTCCCAAGAGTTGATTGCTTTTGGGGAAACTGAGGCATCTCAACAAACACAATAATATAATTTCTGGGTGGAATTGTTGGCATGTATATAGCCTCCCATGGAAATGATGGGAAGAGAATGCATACACATGGGTGTGTTTACAGGCCTCCACAGGTCTCCTGTGTGGCAGGACTGATGCACCAATAAGTAGATGACAGAGGTGGCAGGTATAAGTTAACCACCTGCTATCTCAGTTCTGGATCCTTAGTGATGAGGGCACATTTACTTCCCCCATTCAACTTAGCCGTAGATTTGGGCAATCTGATTTCTACAGCAGGCTGAACAGTCTTGAGAATGACAATTTCCAGTAAATCATTTATATTGAAAGAAAATAAGTCTATGTAGGCAAAAACGGAGAAAAGCTGAAGGCTTAGCAGAAAATTGTAATCATGGGGGTTTCTCACCTGAGAGCTGCTTCCATTCCACCAAGAAGCAAGAACATCTTCTTTGAAGATGAGACTTTGCACAGTGGCTCCAGAGGCTCCATTCTAAGGAAGTGCAGGACCAGTATTGGTAGAGGCACATGGCGTAGTGGTCCAGAGCCCGGGATGGAGTGAGGCTGACTTATGTTCAAATACTGATGCACTTCTCTGCCATCCTGGGCAAGCATAGTTTCCTCATTTTTAATATGGGGATAATATTAGGACCTCCCCCTAAAGTATTAAAAAGTTCACAAATACTGAGGGACAAATACTGAGGGCCCACTGGAGCTTTCCCTTGGCACATTTTCATAGGGTGGGCTCTAAAAAGAGTTGGGCTAGGTTAAACATGAGAAGCCATCTGGTCAAACTCTCTTATGGTTTCAGAGAGGGGAGTGAAATTACCTAAGATTAATTCGCCAATCCATGTCAGGATTTGGGTCTAGATCCCAGGTTTCTTGACTTGCTAGTTAGCTTAGAAAAATGCAATACTACTTTGTCATCCAAGTTCAAATGTGCTCTGAAGCCAAAATGACTACCTAGTTTTTAGTTTACTTAATGTGTGTAGCCAGAGGCCAGCTTGAGCCTGAGTGTGAATTCTGATCAGAATCCTGGCTCTGGTAAAGAACTCCTCCTAAGGAGGGGGGTGGGCAACTAGCATAACCAGTTTGACTCACTAGTAAATTCTGGTTCTTAGAGGGGACTGTGTACACACTGTGGTGGCTCTCACTTGGCTCTGGGCTCAGCCCCAAACACTAATTCAAAGGAGTGGATTATAAGAGATATGTTTTACTAAAAATTCTAGAATGTATTGAGGGTGAGCAGCCCAACTGTGTGACAATTCTAATAGAGCTAGGTAGCACAAAACAACGCAAGAAGCATTCACTCCACTTGGTTGCTACGTCACAGGGCAGCCTGACCATCTGGAGGCTTCAGCTGTGGCAGAAGATGTTGTCCACAGGAAACATAGTAACACCCAGTGGGTATAAGAGAGAACAGACAGAAGCCTTTCATGGTGGAGATAAATCTATTTGAGATATGGTAGACCCTGCTAGTTGCATACCCAAATAGCATCGCCTCTTTGCTACCTGAACTACCAGTTTGTTCAGAGACAATGTGTCTGGCCCAGATTGTGGATGTGGTCTAAGGCAATTATAACAATTTCATACCCTTCTTTTCTAGGCTCCCTTGAAGTTAGTTAGGAATGACCATGTGATCTAGTTCTGGTCAATACACTGGTAAGGGACATAGGCTCTGGAGACTTCTGGGAAAGTATGTAGGGTATAAACGTGAGGACCCTGGCTTGCATGTGGATCTGACAACCGGAGCTGAAGCAGCCACTTGTTTAGAATCTGTTAGGTGACTCAGGTGAAACAAAACAAAACAACCTTTTATTCATTTATGCCACAAATGTCAGGTTTTTGTTCTTTGGGGCAAAAAGCCTAACTCAATAAATGAACACAAGACTATGTACTGGGAGATCCCAGGAATGGCAGACTTGGGAGGAAAATGGATTTTTATAGATAGGTCCAGTGTTCTGGGTTGCAATTTGGATTATAGCATAGTACTTCAGAAAAGAGCTCTAAAGCAAGAAAGATTAATAAAAGGCATAGTTATTAGAAAGGAAGAAACAGATATGCCACCATTTGTAAATATAAAACTTGTGTATGTAAAAAAATCTAAACAAATCTATTCAAAAATGATTAAGTGAATTTATCAAGGTCACTGAATGCAAGGTCAGTGTACAAGAATCATTTTATTTCTAAATACCAGCAACAAACAAAAATGAAATTAAAAATCTATTTATAATGGCATAGAAGACAGCAAATATCTAGAGATAACTTGAATGAACAGTGTATAAGACCCAAGAAAAAACCCTATTAAAACATTACTGAGAGAAATTAAAGACAATCCAAAAAATAGAGGGCTATTTCCTCTGGAAGACTCACTATTGTAAAAATGACAATTCTCACTAAATTTGCTCATAATTTTAATGTGATCCTAATTAAAAAAAAATCCCAACAGGTATTTTGGTGGAGATTGACAAGCTTTGGAGAGAGTTGAGAAGAGCCAAAGCAATCCTAAAGAATAACAAGTCTGTGTTAATTACTATGGTTTTGTTACTACTGTCACAGGTGGGCACAGGTAACCAGGTTCTTGGTGATCTCAGACAAAGAATTGAAGGGAACACACAGAGTTTATAGCATAAAGAGAGAGGGCAGATTTATTAAGTGATAGTATACTCCACAGAACATGGGAGCAGGCCAACTCCAAGCAGAGATTGACCTCAGGGGCTGGAGGGATTCTGTTCTTATAGGGTGGATCCTTCCTGGCTAGTTTTAGTGGGCTTTTATTGCCCATGTACAAGTAGTTCTATCACTTTAAAGCTACTGTGCATGTGGTCTCCCATGATTTTCCTTGATTGGCCACTGGAGAAAGGGGTTGCACATGTTAATTTATTATAATGATATTATAATGAAGCAGGGGTCGTGTAGCATCTTCTGCTTAGTTGCATTCACGAGTCACCATGATTCAGTGCTTTTCCAGAAAGCAGAAACAACCCATCCTAGAATAGGGTCTCTGTCCTGTATGGGCGTCCTTTATCTTAGCCTTGGGGCACCTGGAGAGTTTCCTCCATCCTGATTATCTCCTGCCTCACTACCAGATGTGAAGGTGTAATAAAAGCTGTAATAATTAAGACTGTGGTATTGGTTCAAAGATAGACCAACAGAATGGGATAGAGAGGCAACTGTATGGATGAATCACAAACATTATGAGGAATAAAAGAGCTAGACACAAAAGGTTACATATTGTATGATTAAATTTATATAAAGTTCAAAAATGGACAAAGATAGATCTTAGCAGGAAATCAGACTACCAGTTACACTGGGGCGAGGGTAGGGACTGGAACTGAGCAGGAGGGCATTCTGGGGTCTGCTGATGTTCTGTTTCTTTGTCTGAGTATCAGTACTGGGTTATGTTCACTTGGTGGAAATTCTCCAAGCTGTACACTCGCAGCTTGTGCACCTCCCTATATATCTGTTCTCCTATAAAATGTCAACAATTAAAATTTTAAGAATGTGGGTTCTGGAATCAGACTGGTTAGGTTCAAATTCTGACTTGGCCTAGCTACCTAATGTCTGAGTCTCTGTTTCTTTTTTAAAGATTTCATTTATTTATTTTTAGAGAGGAAGGGAGGGAGAAAGAGAGGGAGAGAAACATCAATGTGTGGTTGTCTCTCATGAACCCCCTACTGGGGGTCTGGCCTACAACCCAGGCATGTGCCCTGATTGGGAATCAAATCCATGACCCTTTGGTTTGCAGACCACCACTCAATCCACTGAGCCACACCAGCCAGGGCTGTGTCTTGGTTTCTTATATGTAAAGTGGAGATGAAAATAATACCCACTTCACAGAACTGTTGCAAGGAGTTCATATATATAAATGAGTTCATACATATAAAACTCTTAAAGCTGTGTCTGGCAGTTAATAAACACTGTATCAAGATTGGCTGTTATTCCCATCATGTAACCAATTTGCAACTGAAGCCTGGTGAGAAAAAAAAGTAATATTTGATAGCTAGGGAAAGAACTGGGAAGAGATTAATGTCTTGGTTTCGTAGCCAGATGATGAAAAAATCAAGATGGTCTCCCAAACTATTTCTTTGTATGCTTGCTAGCTAAAGAATTTCCACACCAAAATGGATCTGAGCCAACGAGAGCTTGAAATTCACCATGGAGTTCATTTATTCACTTGCTTGTTAGCTAGCTCTGAACTTGAGGGAAGAGGTTTCCTTATTAGCTTGCAAAGTTTTTTTTTTAATAAGGCAGTTCAAATTCTCTGCTTGCTAATTAGCTAGCTAAAAGCCTAAAATTGAGGACTACTCCCAGCTTTTTGCTTACAGTTGTCCTTGCCAAGATATTCCTAGTTATGAGTTGCTAAACGGCAGACTCAGAATTTGTCATTGCTGGCTGGAAAGACCTCACCTTGCCATTCTCCTGGCTATCTGCCTTTAATCCTTGTCCCTAATTATGGGAAGAAAGCTTTTCTCCTCCTGTGAAAGGGTTTTCAGGCTTCAGAGATCAGCTGGGGAAGGTAGAGAATGTTGTATCCTGAGAATCACCTTGGTGGAGGACATAGAACTATGGATGCCCTGCAGTGGAGGTACAAAATAAGAACTTGTAACAACCCTGCTCTTTAGAACAAAAGTCTGCCAGCTGGTTCAAATGTTACCTGCTTTTTTCTTTTTTTAATTGGAAATTAAATGACCACACCTGTTGTTGTTTCCGCATGAAGCCTTTGGAACCCCAGGGCGTGTCTTTCCAGATCCCTGGGGTAAATTAAAACAGCAGAAAGCTCTGATGGAAAAACCAAAGACAAGCCTTTCACTGGTGCTGGCACCCTTCAAAGCCAAGTACCTTCAATTCGTTTCTCTCTTTGGGGCCGTGCACCCATCTCGAAGTCAGTCTCTTTCCTTACTGGAGAGCAAGCACTTGGAGAGATGAATGTGGGTATGGAACAGCTGAGCTCAGCGGGGATAATTATTATACTGCACAGTTGAAGGAAGAATATTTATTTCTTTGTTTAAAGGCCAAAGTAGGCAGTTATCTATGAGGCTCAGCTACAGAGTTAGAAAGAAAATAAAAAGTGGTTAAGAGCCAGGGTGAGGTTCAAACCCAGCACTGTCACTTATAGCTGTGTGACCTTGGGGCTTGGGAACTTGAATCCCCTCACCTATTCAGAGAGCCCAAGAGTACCTACTTCACTGGTGGTGGTGAGGATTAAATGAGATAATGTGTAAAAAGTACTTAGCACAAAATCTTATACACCACAAGCCCTCCCTGAATAATAGCTTTTATTTTTATTATGTATATTAAGTGGTGCCTCTTCTTTGACATCCCTTCTCTGCTTTGAGTCTTCCAAATGAATTTTGTGGTTAGAATGTTTGTCTGTCTCCGGTGGCCTGGCATTCTAGTTAATCAGGCCATGAATGTCTATCCCTTTGGAGACATTCTCCCAGGATAATTGGTAAGAAATCGAGTTAGGGGCTGTTACAGTTTTCTCTGGGTTGTCCAAGTGTGCCTCTCTCACATCGGGCTGGCAGGCTGGCTTTTGTCTGCATCTTCAAAAAGCTGTAAGCGTGGGTGTGAGGTGAGTCCAGGCCTCAGCAGCTGCTCATGCCATTTGGAGGGGTGCCAATGAGAGAAGGAAGTGGCACATACCCATATTTGTCTGCTTTTGTCTGTCCACAGCTGGGAGAATGAGAGTAGGGAGCTTTCTTTCAGACCGAACCCGGATCAGACTGCTGGTCTGGGTTATTTCATGCGTGCGAGTTCCAGATTTTGATCCCAGTCTATTTTGTGCCTTATTTCTGAGGTCTCCCTCAAATAATGATAACATTAGTAATAATATTAGTTAGCATTTTGTATACTCTTCTCACAATATATTTGTCTATGGGATAATATCCTGGCCTGGCTGTTTATTGCCTCTATGAATCTGAACTATAGTTGACCCTTAAACAAGGTGGAGTGGAGTTAGGGGCACCAACCACCACATAGTTGAAAACCCACATATCACTTTTGACTCCCAAAACCTAACTACAATCAGTCCCTTTTCCCCTGGTCCCTTGGGAACCAGTCCCTGCAGGGGATTGGTTCCAGGACCTTTAGGGGAAAACAATCCATGGATGCTCAAGTCCCTTATATAAGTTGGCAAAGAACAATGAACACAGTTGACCTTCTACATCCACAGATTCCCAACCACAGATGGAAAATACTGTTTTTGATCCATGGTTGGTTGAGTTTACAGATTGGAACTTCAGGATACATGGGCCGACTATACATTTATGGGGGAAAAAACCCCAAACAAGTATGAGTAGATCCACACAGTTCAAACCTGTGTTGTTTAAGGGTCCGCTGTGTATGACTTTTATGTAAACCAGAGGTTCTCAAGCCTTGCTAAAGAGTGGAACCATCTGGGGAGGTTTTAAACATTCCAATGTCCAGCCCACACCCCCCTACTAATTACATGAGAATCTGTGGGGCAGGACCCAGACCTTAGCATTTTTAGCTGACATCCGTGTGCAGCTGTCTGAGGAGGACCAGCAAGCTAACCTTGGGTCAGCCCCTTGCACTCAGTGTTGTCCTCGAACCAGCTGCATCTGCATCACCTGGGAGCTTGCAACAACTCCTGGACCTCGGGTTCCACACCAGTTCCACCGAATAAGAATGTCTGAATGAGAGTTTGGGAACTTATATTTATAGCACCTTCCCCAGGTGATTCGTGTAACCAGGCAAATTTGGGAAACTGAGTTATAACCCTCAAAGAACTATTGTCAGGATTAAGTGAGAAAATGAAACTCTTTTTTCATTATTGTTATTATTGTCATTTACTATTGTGTGACACAATGCCAGTTGCTTTGGGTTTGCTTTGATTGAATGAGATAAATATTATTGTCTCCATTCTACAGAGAGAGAAACTGAATTTCAGAGAGAAAAAAGTGACTTGCTCTAGGTCACACAGCTGCAGCAGAACTACACTAGGCTGACACCAAAGCCTGAACTCACCACTTCCTGCAATCATGGAAGTTCAGTTCAAACTTTTCTTTCCTTTCAGAAGAAATTTCACCTTCAAGTCAGCTATAGAATTCTAGGTTCATTTACCAATTCACATACCCACCCAACTGGTCAACCAGTTGGTCATACTCACCAAATATTTACTGAGCACCTACTGTGGGCAAGACACCATTCCAGGCAGTGAGAATGCAGCTGTGAACAAGACCAGCATGGCTTATTGGAGCACAGAGGTTGGTGAGGAAGACAGGCCACATACAAGTCACCCCACAAGTTAGTAATTAATTGTAATTGAGACAAGTGCCAGAAGGACAACATGCTGTAAAAGCACAAAATAAGGGAACCTAACCTAGTCTATAAAGCCAGGGCAGTCTTCCTGGAGGAAGCCACTTTGATATTGTAACTTGAAGCATGAAAGGAATGACTGAGTGAAGAGGAAAGGGGAGAATGTAGCAGGTAGAGCGACCAGCATGTGTAAAGGCCTGACGTGATTATAGGACCAACAGAGGAGGTTCCCAGCTTCTGACCCAGGGTTTTACTCACATGAATGCAGTCTCTGCCCTGGTGCCAGAGTGATCTAAAATACAGGTATTCCCACCCTAGCCCACTGTTAAAAACAACAGCAACAACAACAAAACCCTTAAACCCAACTGGCAGGCGTGGCTCAGTCAGTTGGAATATCATCAGGTAGCCAAAAGGTGGCCGGTTCAATTCCTAGTCAGAGCACATACCTAGGTTGCAGGTTTGATCCCCAGCCTGGGTGCATGCAATCCCCAATCTGAGCATGTACAATCACCAGTCTGGGTGTGTAGGGGAGGCAACCAATCAATGCTTCTCTCTCACAGTGATTTTTCTCTCTCTCCCTTCCTCTCTGTCTAAAAAGCAATAAAAAAAAATATCCTCTGGTAAGGATAAAAAAAAAGAAAAACCTCAAAGGTCTCTTACTAGATTAAATCCTAACACCTTGGCCAGTAATTTAAGGACCTTAGTTGTCTTTCCACTGCCATCTTGATGATATACATCTTATACTCTAGTCCTATTAAACTACATACAGTTTCCTCAGTATCTTTTTTCAATGAGTTCATCTTATCATAAGTGAATCATGATCTATCTGCACCTCTATATTTCCTTCCTTCCTTCCATCTATCCATCCATCCATTTTGGGAAAGGAGGGGACTATTATACTCATTATTTAATATAGAGCTCAAACATTGTTCCTTTTTTCACCACTTTCTGGGTAAAGTTATTTGATCCATGCTCTAGGCTCCCATGGTAGTTCATTCATACTTTACTATGGCCAATGCTGACTACAGACACATGGGTACCTTAGGCACTGTTTTATCTAGGATAGACCAGATTATGCTTTAGTAGTAACAAATTAGCCCTGAAACCTTAGTGATCGAACTTAACAAAAATGTACCTCTTATTTTTAACAGCTGTACTGAGATGAAATTTATATGCCTAATTTACCTATTTAAATTCAATGTACAATGTACAATTCAACACTGTTTTTTAAAAAAATATATTTTATTGATTACGCTATTACAGTTGTCCCATTTTCCCCCTTCATTCCCTTCTACCCTGCACACCCTCTCCCACCCACATCCCCCCCTTTAGTTCATGTCCATGTGTCGTAAGTTCTTTAGCTTCTACATTTCCCATACTATTCTTGCCTTCCCCCTGCCTATTTTCTACCTACCATCTATGCTACTTATTCTCTGTACCTTTTCCCCCTCTCTCCTTCTCCCACTCCTCTGTTGCTAACCCTCCATGTGATCTCCATTTCTGTGGTTCTGTTCCTATTCTAGTTGTTTGCTTAGTTTGTTTTTGTTTTTGTTTTAGGTGTGGCTGTTAATAATTGTGAGTTTGCTGTCATTTTAGTATACATGTTTTTTTTATCTTCTTTTTCTTAGATAAGTCCCTTTCACATTTCATATAATAAGGGCTTGGTGATGATTAACTCCTTTAACTTGACCTTATCTGGGTAGAACTTAATCTGCCCTTTCATTCTAAATAATAGCTTTGCTGGATAGAGCAATCTTGGATGTGGGTCCTTGCCTTTCATGTCTTGGAATACTTCTTTCCAGCCCCTTCTTGCCCTCAAGGTCTCTTTTGAGAAATCAGCTGACAGTCTGATGGGAACTCCTTTGTAGGTTACTGTCTCCTTATCTCTTGCTGCTTCTAGGATTTTCTCCTTCATTTTTATCTTGGCTAATGTAATTATGATGTGCCTTGGTGTGTTCCTCCTTTGGTCCAACTTCTTTGGGGCTCTCTGAGCTTCCTGGACTTCCTGGAAGTCTATTTCCTTTGCCAGATTGGGGAAGTTCTCCTTTATTATTTGCTCAAATAACGTTTTCACTTGCTGCTCTTCCTCTTCCCCTTCTGGTACCTTTATGATTTGGATGTTGGAACGTTTAAAGATGTCCTGGAAGTTCCTAAGCCTCTCCTCATTTTTTTTTTTTAATTCTTATTTCATCATTCTTTTCTGTTTGGTTATTTCTTTCTTCCTTCTGGTCCACTTCATTGGTTTGAGACCCAGCTTTCTTCCCATCGCTATTGGTTCCCTGTGCATTTTCCTTCATTTTACTTAGCATAGCCTTCATTTTTTTCATCTAATTTGCGACCAAATTCAACCAATTTTGTGAGCATCCTGATCACCAGTGTTTTGAACTGTGCATCTGATAGGTTGGCTATCTCTTTGTCGCTTAGTTGTATTTGCTCTGTGGTTTTGTTCTTCCGTTTGGGCCATTTATTTTTTGTTTCTAAGCACCTGTTAAGTAGTGAGGGGCGGGTGGAGCCTTAGGTGTTCACCAGGGTGGGGCAACAATGGCGCTTGCTCCTCTCTCCATCGGATTTCAGTCCCTTCCGCTGCTTCCCCCAAGCAAACTGGGCCTTCCTGGTGCTGATTCCTATGTGGGTGGGCTTGTGTACTTTCCAGTACCCTGTGGGTCTCTCCAACAAGCTCTCTCATGAGGCTGGGAGTCTCTATGTGCCTGAACCTCCACAGGTGTCCACAACTGGTGCCTTAAGGCTTTATTTTTTGGCACTGGGACCCTGGGTTGCACAGTCTGTCTCGCTCTCCAGCCTCATCTTGTTTATCTGCCCACGAATGTGGGACTGCCAGGTCAGCCAGCTGCCTTGCACACTGTGCCTCCTTTCACATTTGCCGCCTCACTGGGTCTGCCCATTGCCACCCTGAGCCAGGGGTCTGCCGGCCACCACATGCACACCCAGGGTCCACCCAATTCCATCTTGCATGTCCAGTGCCACTGCTTTTGTGCCATGACCCCTCTCCACCTGGCCACCCAACTCTGCCCTACCTACCGTTCTGGATGAATGTGTCTATTTCAACTACTTGGTTGTAGGACTTCCATGCAGTTCAATTTTCTGTCAGTTCTGGTTGTCATTTTGTTTTTAAATTGGTGTTGTCCTTATTTTGGTTGTGTGAGGAGGCACAGTGTGTCTACCTACGCCTCCATCTTGGCTGGAAGTCCTTTTTTTAACAACAACAAAAAATACACACACACAAAAACAGACCTCTAGGGAGATTCAGTTTGGCTTGTGTTGCATCTAGAAGAAAGGGCACTTTGTATTGGCTAAATGGGTATTTATATGCATTTATGTTATATCACTAGATACAGCAAATGGCTTTTAATGTATTCACAGAGTTGTACAACCATCACCACTATCTAATTTTAGAACATTTTCATCACCTCAAAAAGAAACTGTATCCTATTCCTTCTCCCATTCCAGCCCTGGGAAACCGTTAATTTACATTCTGTGTCTGTGGATTTGCCTAATCTGGGCATTTTATATACATGGAATTATACAATATTGTGCTTTCTGTGTCTGATTCCTTTCACTTAGTATAACATTTTCAAGGTTTGTCCATGCTATATTATGTGTCAGTAGCTCTTTCCTCTTTATTGCTAAATAATATTCCATTGTGTTATGTATCACATTTTATATATCCACTTATCATTTGATGGATTTTGGGTTGTTTTACTTTTCAGCTATTATGGGCAAATTTATTTCTTGGTTAAAGTTCACTGAGACCCTGTCCAGCTCCCAGGTCAGGGTCCTCTTTTTGCTAACATTCAGGGATCCAGGAGGTTTCAGTTCTGTGTCTCCACCATCTCAATACAAGACCTCTATATTCACCATGGCAAGGGGAAGAGAGGAGCAACAAGACCTCACATCTGCTCTTGGGTGCTTAGGCCTGGAAGTGACACATGTAGCTTCTATTTACAGCCTGCTGAGCAGATCTGGGCACATAGCCCTGTATAGGGGTCTGGGTGGTATACTTTTCCTGTGGGCTCAGAAAGAGGAACAGGAGAACCAGATACTGGTGAGTATAAGTAACATCTATCCCAGGCAGGCTAATAATTTGGCATCTCTTTATAAACCATTATTCTTCAAATATTTGTCAAAAGGGTATTTAGAGAAGAGGCTGAATGTTGTTGGGTGTTAAGAATGAAAACAAATAGGATTCCTCTTTGCAGTATTTAGTCTTCCTGTTGTCCAATAAAACAAGCTCTGGAATCAAACTTGCATCTCCATTTAGCAAAACAAAAGGCCTACTATTAATCTGAACCCTCCTTCCTAAAAGATGAGTTAGGGACTCATTATGCTTCCTGACTGTCTTATCATCTGCCTAAGTGATTTATCAGACAATCCTTCCAAACCATGCACAGTACTCTCCTCAGAAGGAATTCTAATGATGGAGTAGTAGAAACAGCTAATTACCTACACAGCATCCATTATACTGTTCTTTCTGTGGACAGCAAGAGCTAGCTGCCTACCCCATTACCATTTTCCTTAGTCATAGGACTCCTTTGGGAATGACAATGTGCACACTTGAAACTGTATTTTTCAGTCTCCTCTGAAGATAAGAGTGATCCAAAAAAAAAAAAAAAAAAAAGAGTGGCCAAATGATGGTACTTGTGTATATCAAATACCAATCAAGGAGTTTTCACTTATGCTGTTTCATATTACCAAATTAGTCCTACTAGTCCTATTTTCATTTAACAGATGCAGAATTTGGGGCCCATAGAGTTGAAGCAACTTGCTCAAGGTTTCATGGGTAGTATGTGGTGGAATCAGAGCTTGCTCTTTCCAGTGAGTGACACTTGCTGAGTATGACAGCTCAGAAAAGCTAGGCAGAGTATGAAGAGGGAGGGCAGAGGAAAGAGGAGGCAAGAGGAAAGTAGGGAGAAATGGACAGTCAATATAGGCTTCATGGGAACCCAAATCAATGTTGCTTAAAACATGGGAATTAGGGCTATTGTGCCTGTGCTTAATTAACCTTCACTAGCCTCTCTGTCAGTGTAGCTGTGAAGGTTTTTTTAAAAGTATTATTTATTTATTTATTTTTAAGCAGAGGGGAAGGGAGAGAGAGAGGGATAGAAACATCAATATGTGGTTGCCTCTTGTGTGCCCCCCACTGGTGACCTGGCCTGCAACCCAGGCATGTACCCTGACTGGGGATCAAACCAGTTACCCTTTTGTTTGCAGGCCTGTTGGGAACCGCCCTGCCTGATTTCAGAAGTTGTAACCTCCGCTAAGGCTGAGGGAGTGACCTTGGATGATAAGCCACTAAGGAGACAAAAGTTTATCTTCCTGGTAGGAGCACTGCTTCTGCTCCTTTTACTTCATCCATAACTGGCCTCCAATGCTTGGTCAGTTAGCCAATGACAGGTAAGATTCCCCAAGGGGGGAAAGACCTAAGACAGGCACGATCACGTGGGAGGCCCCCAAGGAAGGACTTCGGGGGCTACAGCAAAAGGGGGTGATGGACCCTTGCCGTCAGCTCTGACAAAGCCTGAGTCCTCATTGTCTGCAAGAAATCTCCTAATCTCTTGTCTGCCTTACTTCCCTTGCTCCACCTAAGCCTGAAACAATGACAGAGGGTGGTGCAGCCCTGTGCTGGAAAGGGCAGGTTCCCTGGGCGATCAGGCCTAAGAAAGAATATGTAAAATCTTGTGAAACCTGCTTTATTTAGAATGCCCTCAATTAAATGATAAGGGTCCAAACAAGAAGTAAGTTTGTTCCTCAAAGTTTTAAAGCTCTTTAGTTATCTGACCCTGACTCAAAACAGGCCCTCAGAGTTCTTTGTTATCTATTGTTTGATCCTTACTGCCTGGCAATGATTAATGAGCTTTACCTGTATTCCTGTGCAAATGAACCCAATAAAACTCCATTGAGGAAAAGGCTCTTGGCCCTTCTCCTTTGAGAGATCAGCCACCTTTCCTCCCCAAACAGATCATGTCTTGGTAGACTTATTCTCATCCGTGGTGGCTGGGGGGGCCCTGCGGGTGGAGGACCCCCTCCGCAAACAGGCCATTGCTCAATCCATGGAGCCACAGCAACCAGGGCTGAAGCTTAATTTATAAGCTTCCTGATGTTGAACAAGCTCACAGAGTAGAAAAATCATAGAATTTGGATACCTGCATTTTTGTTCAGTATTGTCAGTAATTTGCCATGCATTCTTGGAAAAATCATCTTACTTCTGAGCTCTACTTTCTCTTAAAACAAGGTTAAGGTTATTTGGGACAAGGCATTGAGAGTATCAGATGAGGCAATATAATTGATTTCTAAGCACTGTTTATTTGTGTTTAATGAAATATAGCACCTGTTATAAATTTAATATTTGTCAGTAGTGGAAAAAATTAAAAGCCAAAGAGAAACAAGAAGAATGTAAATATCCATTGTGGTTGGCACCATTGGTTGGCTAACCCAATATGAACCCTCCCCACCCCCCACCCCAACTCCTCCCTCCTCCCCTTCCTCCCTCCCCATTCCTTCCCCCTCTTAGGTTTTCAGCCTCCTTTGCAGTTGGAATGGTCATATGATTCAGTTCTTGCCAATGAAATGAAAGGCTTTTGCTTTTCTTGTTCCAATGAGCAGGTGGAGCTCATGCCATCTCTCAACCCTTGAATGGGGGATGTAATATTTGGAGTTGCAACCATCTTGAGACCACAAGGAAAGGCCAAGGGAACTAACTGTACAGATGGCTGGCCCTGACAATGTTGTCTAGTTGAGCCATCCCAGGAGCCACCTACCTCCAGACTTCTTATTTTGTGAGAAAAATAAACCCTTGTGATTTTAAGCCACTGTTAGTTGGGCTTTCTGTAACTACAAACATAACTCTTACATTAATGCACCCCCATCATCCAGAGATCATAACTGATAACACCTCAGCATGCATCCTTTCAGATCTTTTCCAAGGCATATATAGCAGGAAAATATTTTGAATTATTAAGAGGTTGCTACCTTGTACTTTTTGTTTTCTACACCCAGTATTTGGGCATTTTCCAGGGACTATTCATGAGAGACAATAAATACTATAGAAAAACAAAAAGCCAAGGCTACTCCTCAGGTGACTTGAGAACCTATAGCAGGGATAAAAATTTGGAAGCTGAAGTACTTTTGATTTACAAGAGTCAGGATTTTTTTTTTACAGAAAAAAACGTTTACCTACAGATTTGCAGTCACCTGATTTTATGTATCAAAGAGCAAGCCCAGAAGCCTCTGATCACAGAAGAATGCAGTTACAAAAGACAGGGGTTGGAATATCTGGAGACATAAGCGAGCATTGAATGTATGAGGCCAGAGCTGACATATTACCTAGGTTGAGAAGGGGTTCAGAACTCTGCGCCCCCCCACTTGACTGGGTGATGGGTATTCGTGTTACAGAACAGACAAGGGGGGGCCTGGGACAATATACTATTATTGAAAGAAGGTCCCGGGTCCGTTATGTCCGCTGCCCTAGGAAAGACGTCTCTCAATGCCAGAGATTCATGAAAAGGAAAGGAAATGTTTATTTAATGCTATTCAAACTTAAAGTAGTGACCTAATGTCTTTATCAAAAATCCCAAAGTCCCTTAAAACACCCACAAACAGTCACAGTCCTTCCTTCCTTCCCCCTTTGCCCAGTCCAGAGTACTGTATCTCAGGAAAGGAAAACGAAGTCCATGGCTCAGACAGTCCTCTGGTTCTTCCCAGTTAGTCCTCCATCTCGACTGGGAGACCTCCCTGGGTTCCCAGCACCCTCGGCTGAGTCGCCGGGATCTCTGCTAAAACCAGGTGGTGGTTCCCCTTCTAAAGCTGTGGGGGTCCCCACTCTGTCCAGGCCGCGTGGTTCTCCCTCTCTGGGATGCGGGAGTCTCCACTCTGCTAAAGCCGCGTGGTTCTCTCTCCTAAAGCAGCATGGTTCTCCTTCTCAGGGCTGTGCATGGCTCTCCTTCTCGGGGCTATGCATGGTTCTCTTTTCAATTGCCGTGATCCTCTCTGCACCTCCACAGCCACATGGTTCTCTCTCTCCCTTGGCCGCCAAGTCTGGGTTTTAAAACCCCACGGCCAATCTTCCTCTGCAGCCTCATTTCCGACTCCTCCCACACTCGGCTTCACTTGCCAAAATTCATATCCTTCCAGCTTTACTGGGCTGCCATCATGAGTCTGGGCAGGTGTGGCCCCATGTCCTGGAGCCAATCTTCTCCCAGCTCCCACGCAGGCACTGTAGCTTGGGGGATCTGCCCCCACTCACGTCTTGGTGGGGAAGTTACTTCCATTCCCCCCCCACCCACTCAGAGATGATCACAGCTATTTAACATATCTAAGCGACCAGCCAAAGGCTATAGATATGTTAAATGACCATGCCAGAGCTTAGCTGCAAGGCTGTTGCTATGCAAAACAGCTCTCAATGGCTCTGCTCCATTTGTCCCTTCCCCCAACCCACACCCTGGGTTGGGGGATGGAGACATCTTAAAATCTCCTAGACACCTTAAGTTCTGGACCCCATTTCAAATGCCCATTTGGGGTCCCCCCTCTTGGCTGCACCCTGTAACATTAGGAATTGTAAACAGGTTTAGTATGAATATGAAAACAGAAGGCACTGGAGGGCCTCTTTCCAGGATGCAACTTCATTCAAGTTGCTCCATGTCAAACTTGTTACTTTGAGGGGCAAAGTAGACATTGCGCAGGTGGGGGACAGGGGCAAAAGCATTCTTTTAAATATGGGAAAACATCTAAGAATTTCCCCATGGATCCCTCTGATGGGTATCAAATGTGCTGAGAATACATTGGGACAAGGTAGACCAGGAGATCCTAGACTTCTCAAATGATAGCTATGACGGGACCACAGACATTAACAGCTGATGCCAGAGTTAATGATGGGGACCATGTAAGATAAACTGCTGAGCTCAGGGAAGAGCAGAGGGTAGCACAGGACTAGATGCCACTCCTTTGGATTCCTCCAGAATTATACATCTGTTCACGAAAGTACTAGAGAAGTGGAGATGGAGCAAGAAATGGGAAGGAACTTGAACTAACTGCCTTAAATTAGGAAGTGTCTGGGTTACTTTGAATTGCAAGATTAAGTTTTCTAAAGTCAGCAGGAATGCGGGATAATAGCCTAAGATAAGTTCAGTTTAAAGAAATAGATAAAGCGTACCTTTTTCTGATACTCAAGTATGTATTCTGTACATTTTAGCTCACTATTGCACCTACATGTATTTATAATCTACAGGGTCTGGCAGAAGTAACGCCTGCTTGAGTGTGGTTGGTAGGGTAATAATATGGATGTAATAATTTATAGTTATAATTTAAACATTTGATCTAATATCATATGGTGTGCTTGAGTGTGATATTGTTATGTTACAGAATCACATGCTTATGATTTTGTAATAAAAGATTTTATAATAAAAAAGGGGTGTTATTTGTGCTGGACCTTGTATATGTAATTTTTCCAATGTGGAAGAATATGGTACATATTATTTTATCAATTTCTATCCTCCCAATGTATTGTGAACATCCTTCTATGTCTACAAATATAAATTTGTAAAAGTGATTCTTAAACTTTTTAGGAAAACTTTGAGGATCTGGTAAGCATTATATAACTGGAAAAATTTACTATGTACCCCCATAGAATTATCTGTGTGTAATTTAAAGGTACTATGTAGAATTTAAAGGTACCTTTAAACACAGGTTAAGAATTTCTCATCTGTGATATAATTTTATTATATTATATTGTATTTTTCCCATTACCATTTATTCCTCCATACCCTTTTACCTCCACCTACTCCCCTCCCCCCACAATCAGCACACCATTGTCCATATCCATGAGTGCAATATAATTTTTAATAACTGAATAGTATACATTATATGGTCACCCCACAATCTATTCATCAATTTCCTATTGTTGGATATTTAGATTTCACTTTTTCTTTATTATAGATGATTTTTATGATAAATTCCTAGAAGTGGAATTTCTAGTTTTATTAGGGATGTTTCCACTGTAGGTAACAAAATACCCAAATAACAATGATACATTTTTCTTACATAACAAAAGATTCAAAGGAAGCAACCTGGACTCAATAATGCTACCAAAGACCCATACTATTTGCTCTATTTCTGCTCTGCTCTGCTTGGCTTTTTGTCTTGTCACCTCATGGTTACAAAATGACTGCTACACGGCCCCAGATAGCATGTCCTTGTTTAAGGCAGGATAAAGAAAAAAAAAAGGCAATACTTAAAAAAAAAGATTTTATTTATTTATTTTTAGAGTGAGGGGAAGGGAGACAGAGAGGGAGAGAAACATCAGTGGGTGGTTGCCTCTTACATGCCCCCTACTGGGATCCTAGCCTGAAACCCAGGCATGTGCCCTGACTGGGAACTGAACCAGTGACCCTTTGGTTCTCAGGCTGACACTCAATCCATTGAGCCACAACAGCAGGGGTGGCAATATGTTTTTTTTGTTGTTGTTTTTTTTCTTTCAGGAAAGCAGATGTCTGACTTTTCTAGTGGGGGAAGTTAAGGAAGAAGAGTGTTGGTGGGGGGTTTGGGGTTAATCAGTCTGCTACACAGGGGCAAATTTATGAGCATTTTAAAAGAGTTTATCTACAGAGGTAACATATTTGAAAGGGCTTAATAAACAAAAAATTCTGTAGAAATTTAGGTATACAATTTATTAGAAGCAATGCTGTGTTTCTCAGTAGATCAAATATATAGTTTTATTGCTAATCCCTGGGTAATTGCTTTGCTAATTGGTCACCTCTTAGAAAGACATTGTTAAAAAGCTTCTTTTCTAGAAATAGCTTTTCTATACCCAGTGACTAAATTACTTGTTTATGCCCCATTTTGATATTTTAGTCACCTACCACTGGGATGTCAGAGAAATAGCATTAGGCATGGGGTCCAAAGATCTGTATTTATTTCTTAGCTTTGCCATCTGACCACATGGAATACAGTTCTCCAGACATTGGGTTCCTTACCTCTAGGATGTGAAAAATGATTTCTACTTCATAGCATTGCAAGAGGGGCAAGATTAATTTATGGATGAGAAAGTGTTACAGAACAGAACGGGGGGACCTGGGACAATATACTATTATTGAAAGAAGGCCCTGGGTCCGTTATGTCCGCCGCCAGAGGAAAGACGTCTCTCAATGCCAGAGATTCATGAAAAGGAAAGGAAATGTTTATTTAATGCTATACAGACTTCAAGTAGTGACCTAATGTCTTTATCAAAAATCCCAAAGTCCCTTAAAACACCCACAAACACAGTCACAGTCCTTCCTTCCTTCCCCCTTTGCCCAGTCCAGAGTACTGTATCTCAGGAAAGGAAATAGAAGTCCATGGCTCAGGCAGTCCTCTGGTTCTTAGTTAGTCCTCCATCTCGACTGGGAGACCTCCCTGGGTTCCCGGCACCCTCGGCTGAGTCGCCAGGATCTCTGCTAAAACCAGGTGGTGGTTCCCCCTTCTAAAGCTGCAGGGGTCCCCACTCTGGCACAGGCCTTATGGTTCTCTCTCTCAGGGCTGTGGGAAGGGGAGAGTCCTCACTCTGCCAAAGCCGCGTGGTTCTCTCTCCTAAAGCAGCACGGTTATCCTCTTTAGGGCTGTGCATGGCTCTCCTTCTCAGGGCTGCACATGGTTCTCTCTCAATGGCTGAAGTTCTCCCTATTCTGCTAAAGCCGCATGGTTCTCTTTCTAATGGCCGCCAAGTCTGGGTTTTAAATCCCCGCGGCCAGTCTCCCCCTGCAGCCTCATTTCCGACTCCTCCCACACTCGGCTTCACTTGCCAGAATTCATATCCTTCCAGCTTTACTGGGCTGCCATCTTGAGTCTGGGCAGGTGTGGCCCCATGTCCTGGAGCCAATCTTCTCCCAGCTCCCACGCAGGCGCTGTAGCTTGGGGGATCTGCCCCCACTCACGTCTTGGTGGGGGAAGTTACTTCCATTCCCCCCCCCCACCCACTCAGAGATGATCACAGCTATTTAACATATCTAAGTGACCAGCCAAAGGCTATAGATATGTTAAATGACCATGCCAGAGCTTAGCTGCAAGGCTGTTGCTATGCAAAACAGCTCTCAATGGCTCTGCTCCATTTGTCCCTTCCCCCAACCCACACCCTGGGTGGGGGGTGGAGACATCTTAAAATCTCCTAGACACCTTAAGTTCTGGACCCCATTTCAAATGCCCATTTGGGGTCCCCCCTCTTGGCTGCACCCTGTAACAAAAGTGCTATGAAGAACAGAGACACTTGTAGTTGTTGTTTAGCCATCATTCTTACTGGCCATTTTGAAAGCTGTCAAATCAAAGCTAGAGCCTGTGGTTTGCTGGTAAACTGACTCTCCAAAGCGGGGGGCAACAACCCAAAACTTGATTTGTAGAGATTGGCAATATCCATGGAATAAATACTCTCACTGTGGCCTATTTCAAGCTACCAACAGTTTAATAAACAGCTGCAAAGTTTCCAAATGTTTCATAAATCTTGTTAATCAGTACAAGCCAATTCCAGCAGTCCACTGGCCCAGAGCACAGCACCAGCCACCTGGTAGTGAAGTTTTCTGGCTGGGCCAGAATCAACATTTGGGTATACCTAGCAAGTGTAGTTATTAGTCACCTCTCATTTTATCCTCCCCTTCTGCAATATCTATTTTCTCACACATACTCCCAGATGTGTGAAAGGGTTTGTAAACTCCAAAGGCCATACATACTCATGTAAATTGTTTGATGAATTGATTTTTAGCAGTGAATAGGTCTAGGCCTACAAAGAAAGGATTAGAATTACAAGTAGAGAGAATTCATTGAGAACTAACTCTGTATGTGCTCTTCATTTGATAGGTAAGTGACAGAAACCCAACTTAAACTTATGTAAGAAATAAGGAAAGTCTATTGGCTCCTATAACCAAGACATTCAGGGCTCGCTTCAGGCAAGCCTGGATCCAGGTGCTGAAACAATGTAAGCAGCATCTCAGGTGGCCTCTCCCCTCACAATGGCAAAACAGCTACTAGCCATTCCAGTTTATCAGCCCTGGTGAACAGAGAGCACTTCTTTTCTGATAGCCCTAGTAAAAGGGAGATGACCATCTACAAGCCAAGCAGAGAGGCTTCAGAAGACACAAACCCTGCAGACAATTTGATGTTGGACTTCTGGACTCTAGAAGTGTCAGAAAAAAATTTCTGTTGTTTAAGGCACCCAGTCTGTGGTACTTTGTTATGGCAGCCCCAGTAAACTAATACAGCCAGGAATATCTTGGGAAGAGAAGAGTCAGAATTAAACAATGTTGAGATGGAGATATACTGCCTTTTGTGGATTAAAAAAAAAATTGCTTAGATGATAATCCATGCACATTCAAAAGGCATATAATCTCCCTCCTGCCCTGGCTGGTGTGGGTCAGGGGTTTTAGGTCTGGCCTGTAAACTGAAAGGTTGCTGGTTTGATTCCCCCTCAAGGCACATGCCTGAGTTGCTGGCCAAGTCCCCAGCTGTGGCATGCGAGAGGCAAACGATTGATGTATCTCTCACATATTGCTATTTCTCTCCCTCTCTAACTCCCTCCCTTCCCATCTCTCTAAAAGTAAATAAATAAAATCTTTTAAAAAAATCTCCCTCCTACCTCTGCCCGACTCCCATCCCACTCCCACCTGGTTTCCCTCCAGGGAGGCAAATGAGTCTTCCTGTTATTATTTCTTTTACCTTCCACAAACCACACTAATGTATATTTAAATTACTTTTCTCATCCTATACACACAGTTTTATACCTTGCCTTTCTGTTTAATAAATCATCCTGAAGATCCCACAAGAATGACTTTAACAAAGCATGTTTGGAAAGTCAGAGTGAATCACCAACATGATTAAAAACTAAAAGCAATGCATTAAAACAGCACCACCACCCCATCTGATATTTTGAGCCTGCTGCCTTCTGTGAGCTGAGCTAGGAGGAGGGGCATCATAAATAGGTGAGCTGGGCATTGTCTGAACCATTATCACGCTGGAGAACAGCCTGCCTGCCTCTTTCAGGAGGCCACACCTTTGGCTATTCATTTACTCCCCTCTCTGTCCTTCAATCTCCCTCCACACAAAGTAGGTCAGCTGGAGAGACACTGCCTTGAGCAAGCAGGAGGGAGAACGGTCCATGCTGAGTGGGAGGACACGACTCTGGGCCCATATTGGGATGCCATCTGTAATTGTAGACTCTCAGAGCTGCAAGAGATCTTAAAGATCATCCTGTCTAATTCCTTCATTTTACAGATGGGGAAGCTGAGCCCAGAGGGGGACAAAAAGGAACTTACCTAAGGTCACATATTAGGAGGAGACAGAGCAGGGACTGGCATGTGGATGTCTTGCTTCTCAGGCCAGTGCTCTTTTCATGTTGCTATAATGTCTCTGTTGGTTTTGTAGTCTTTTTGTAGATGTCCTGATTTTGCTTTGTCTTCTTTGTCATACCTTTGTTGTCTCCCCTCTACAATTAAAAATAAGTGAACAGATCCTGAAGTCAAACTGCCTGGGTTTCAATACTGGTTCCACTCACTAGCTGGGTGGTATGGGGCAAGTAAATTAGCTTTTTTTGTGTGTGTGCTTTCATTTACTTTTCTATAAAATGAAGATTATATACTTCTTAGGGTTGTTGACAGGGTGGCCATGTTGCGTAGCTCCAAGCAGGACCATTCACAGCACAGTTCATCAGGTAGGTGATACATGAGTGGTCACATTCAGAGTTGTGGAGTGTAGTGCAGTGCAGTCCACAGCCTGGAAGGCCATCCATGGTGGTCTTGGCTATGAAGAATGAAATGAGAGCATATTAAGAGTTCACTAAATGTTGACTATCATCATCATCAACATCATCATCATCACCATTTTTCTTGTCATCAGGAAGAACTGATTATTTTATCTTTAGAAAAAAACAAAGAATGGGAGAACTGAGGAGAAAAGTCATCTTTTAAAAAAAAAGATTTTATTTTATTTATTTTTAGAGAGAGAAGGGAGGGAGAAAGAGAGAGAGAGAGAAACATCAATGTGCAGTTGCTGGGGGCTGTGGCCTGTAATCCAGGCATGTGCCCTGACTGGGAATCGAACCTGTGATGCTTTGGTTTGCAGTCCACACTCAATCCACTGAGCTACACCAGCCAGGGCTGAAAAATCATCTTTTAATAAGTTTTATTTCTATTGTAAAAATAATAAACATTCAGTACAGAAAACCTGAAAAAACACATTAGAAAAAAACAAACAACTAAAGTCATATAATCCCATCAACCAGAAATAACCTCTTTTGATTTATGGTGTATGTTTTTTCAGACTTATTTTCCCTCTATATGCTTTTTCACTTGCCAGTACATTTGGGAATGTTTTCCCATGTCAGTAAATGTTCATTCACATCAGTTTTAATGAGAGGACTATAGCACAGTGGTTAAGAACATAGGCTCTTGGTCCAGATGTCCTGGGTTCAAATGTTAGTTCTAACAACTTGCTAGTTGTGGGACCTTGGGCAAGATAATTAGCCTTAAACTCTTTGTGCTTTAGTTTCCTCACTTGTAAAGTGGGGCTAATAATACTAACTTTTACTTCATAGGTTTGTTGCAAGGGTTAAATCAGTTAACTTATCTAAAGTCATTAGAAAAGTACATAAGACAATGTGCCATATTATTGTTTTTTAAATATACTATAATTTGCTGATATGGCCTCCTCTTGTTGGCCCTTTTGATGGTTTTCATTGTTTTTCCTATCATAAATAATGTAGCCACAATTATTCTCAACCATGTATCTTTGAGCACATCTATGGTTATTTTATTAAATTCCTAAAAATGGAATTGCTGATTTATAGAGGATATGCTTGCTAAATTATTCAAGATTTTTATCAGTTTACATTCTTGCAGCATTTAAAAGGAGAGGAGAAAGCAGCATGAGTCCCTGCAGTCCTGAAAAACAGAGCAGGGGACAGAATTTGGGACTAGGAAATGTATTTTTGTAGTTAGTAGATCCCTGTAGTCCCCTGGAGATGCTATCCATGTCTGCTCTTTGCAACCTAATACCATGTTTCCCAGACTTCAGTCGTTTAAGTTCCATCTCTGTGATTTTTTCCATCTCCAAAACCATCTATACCGTAATATATTTAATATTTTAAAATAGATTTACTTTAGCCCTGGCTAGTGTGGCTCAGTGAATTGAGCACTGGCCTGCAAACCAAAGGATCACCAGTTTGATTCCCAGTCAGAGTACATGCCTGGGTTGCAGGCCAGACCTCCAGTGTGAAGGGGCAACCACACACTGATGTTTTTCTCCCTCTCTTTCTCCCTCCATTCATCTCTCTCTAAAAATAAATGAATAAAATCTTTTTTAAAAAATACATTTACTTTAAAAGAAAACTTTAAATCACTGCTATAAATGCAAAACAGAATTACTCCATAAAAAGAAAGTAAAAATAAATATAACAAAAGCAAATGTTATTAAATTATAGCTGGGCACTGTTGCCTGGGAATGGTCTGAGCTCCAGGCCCCGAACTTTGTATTGTTAATGTGATAGAGAGGTGTTAAAGACTTAGCACTAAGCTGACACTTTCTCCTTAGTATAGTCAAAGTGATTTTTTTTCCCAGAGGGAGGACATACGAGTTTAAGTTGAAGGACCTGTGAATTTACCTCTTAAAATTTTCTCTTATAGTCATCATTTTCCTCACTTTGGGAAACACCAGCCAGAATTGCCTAAGGGACAGCTTCCTAGATGTGAAAAAACTCTTACTGCACACACTCATGTAATCTTCTTAATAACTCTATCAAGAGAGTGCTGTATCACTTCCATTTTTCAGATGAGGAAACTGAAGCATAGAAGGGTTAACTAACATGCCCAAGATCGCTATTGCTAATTTGTGTGAGAGCTAGGATTTGTAATGCAGGTGTTCTGGCTCCAGAGTCTAAGCTTCTAAATAATATATTATACTGGCTCCAGATGTTCCCATTACTGGTTATGAGCTGCATCTCTGGTCTCATAACTATAAAGGTATATTTAGATAACAGGACTCACTTTGTAGCCCTTTACCTTGTCTGATAACTGGCTTCTCACCTTGCTAGTTTGACCCTTCTTTAGCCTTGACCTTTTCTTATTACCTGGACTGGTGACTTGGAGACTCTGAAACCCTCTGCTGGCACTGATAGCTGAAGACCTTCTTGCACTAGGTATTCTTGTGTCCAGAGGAGAGTATTTTATTTGTGTGAGCTTTGTGGGGGCTATAATGGTGAGGGGAGTGCCAAGGGTTGCAGAGTGAGTTACTGACAAAGTCTGGACTAGAACCCAGATCTGATGAGTTCTACTTGGATCCACCTCATCCTGCAACTTTCTTAAGTTATGTAAACAATTTAACTTCATAACAGTTGTCTTATTTGCTTTTCCCAGCAATCTTGGGAGATACGTAGGTATTATTATGAGTGCTTTATAAATGAAGAAACTGAGGCTATGCTCAAGGTCACAGAGCTAATAAGTGGCAGAGCCCACTATATACATTAGAGGATGTTTTGTCATAAAGCAATGTGCTTAGGACTAGAACCCAGTACTGTCTGGCTTTAAGTACAGATCTCTTACAAAATGCCCCATTTCCATTTCAGTCTCTTCAGTTCTACATTCATTACAGCTACCATTTCCTAAATCTTTTAATGTTATCTCTTTTCTAAAGGATGGGGAGTGGTGACAGGTATGAGTGATTCATACTGAAGTGTAAATGACTATATTTAGCTTCATATGTTTCCCCATCTGGGTGTGTTTGCATTTAGAGAAGATGCTCTTTAGTGCAATTGAGGGATTCACTCCTATGTTTGTAATCTATTGCTATATAACAAATAAGCCTAAAACTTGGTGGCTTGATGCAACTATAATCATTTAATTATCTCTCTTAATTTCTGTGAGTTAGGAACTCAAGATAAAGAGGAGAAGTCTTGACTGTGCTTCATGATGGTTCTTAGCTAGAAGACAAAAAAGGCTGGGAGCAGGAATCATGTGAAGACTCATTCACTCACACATCTGTTGGTTGGTGCTGGCTGTCAGCTGTAACACCCACTTATGGCCTCTCCATCTGGCCAGAACTTCCTCTTAATATGGTAACTGGGTTCCATGGGCAAGTTATCTCAAGAAAGAGCCTAACGGAACTCATATTGCCTTGTATGATCTAGTGTTGGAGTTTATGTAGTGTTGTTTCTGCCTCATCTCACTGGCTGAGGCAGTACCTGTTGACATAAGAAATGCCCAAACCTGTAGAGAATTTTTATAAGGCTTTATTTGAGCCAGTCTGATGACATAGGGAGCAAAATCTCAAATGCTCCATAGAATAACAGTTTTGCAGCTTCTTTTATGCACTCAAAATTAAAGGGGGAACCTAAGCAAGATTACGAGGTGAGAGAAAGCAAGGTGGGGATTGTATTACAAAATAGTTAAGATTATATGCTCTTTTGAGGGTTAATATCCCCTCTGAGGGGTATTACTTCTGGCATTTCAAAGGTGTGTTAACTTAGATGCACAAAAATAATGAACAGGACTGGCATAAAACCTTTCACTAAAGAAGTTGATGGCTTGAGGCATGATTACTTACTAAAACCTGCCCAATTACAAATTTATAATCAGATAACCCTGTGAGTTTCCTTCCATTGAACCCCCCTTTTTTTATCCACATACCAAAAGTCTATCCAGTTTTAAGGGGAGGTGACATGGACCCTACTTCTTAATGAAAGAATGTTAACATCATATTATAAAAAGAACATGCGGGATGAATATGTATTGGTGCAGCTGTCTTTGGAAAATACACTATAACATAACTCTCTAATGGTGGCATTTTGTGCACATGTCTGGTCTGTGGAACAGATATTTGGGTGATGGGAATCCTCTTGGTGTGGCTCCAGTCAGATCCCATTGTTCCTGGGGTTGCTTTGCTCCAGCTTCCTGCATTCATAATGATGCTTTTCTCAGCTCTGCATTTACACTGCAGTTAGTTTATGATCCGTTTTTCTCAGATGGTTCAGACAGAGCTCACCACTGATAGACAGGGGCATGATCCTGCCTACCAAGAGGACCTGACATTGACAATAAACAGAAATAAAAAGTGTGATCTGCTTGTGTGCCATCAGATGGAGCCCAGCCAATTATGATTATAAAGTTTCCTGCCTTGGATAGGCCTTCCCTGGGCCCAAGGAGAAGCTTAAAGACTGAAGGTGGGCTAAGCTCTGTTTAAGGGAGTTTGTGTGTTTGGGGTTGTGTGGGTTATTAAGATCTGTTCAGCAAAATGGTGGCAGTTCCAGAATTTCTATATGGTGGGCATTATGGGCAACAGTTTGGTGGGAAGAAGGAATAGGAAGTTTTATTTGCATAACACTTCACATATGAGAAAGCATTATTGTCTTTCAAAGATTTGGGATGGGGGCTAGGTGTGGATTGGACCAAAACAGATCCTGAGATATAGATTCAAAATTGAGGAAGTGAGAAGGCAAACAAAGGTTATTCAGCCAGCTATCATTTTGGGTGAATGGAGATTATTTTACTGGGGAAAACAATGGCAGTCAGTGTAAAACCCTCACCTTCAGAGTTACTGCACCTGAGAGGCAACAGAGCTGAGGTATTGGTATTCCAATTGCCATCAGCACTGTTCCCATAGGGCAGGGTTTAATTTATCCTTCTATTTTGAGCAAAGCGTACTTCTAAGGCTTTGGAGAAAGTTTTTAGACAAAGAGATGCAGGAACTGGCAGTGGGAAGGCAGCTGCTACACTCCTGAGTGGTAAGGAATACGGGCAGGGCATTGATGGTGTTTCCTTCATCACCATTGATGATGAACAGCTGCTCCAGTTTTCCCAGAACTAAGAATATTTTGAGGTGTGGGATTTTCAGTTTTAAAACCAGGAAGGTCCCAGGCAAACCTGAATGAGGTGGTCACAGTAGCTACAGGGGCAAAACAAAATGGGGAACTAAAGCTCATCCATCACCTGAAGCTACTGTCTGGAACGAAAGGGTCAAAAAAGCATTTACAAGTGATAAAAATGTTCTGAAATGAGATAGTGGTGATAGTTGCACACTCTTGTGAATATACTAAAAACCACTACACTTTAAAAGGGTGTTGGAACTGCTCCTCTGTTTCTTTTCATCAACAACTCCAGATTTAAAATCCTTAGGAGAGAGCATTAGCTTGGCCTAACCTAGGTCATGTGCACAGTTCTCTGGTTGCCAGAAATTCTGAGACAGAAATTGTATCTGTGTTTTTCAGCTTCTACATGGGGAGCCCACCTTCGACTCCCACTGAGAGTTAGAGGGTGGGGGATTTTCCAAACTAGGAAGGGGATCCAAACTGCCCCTCTAAAGCAACAAAAACCCAAATCCACAGGAACAACAACCATTAGTACTATTATAATTACTGCTACTAATAAAGCAAATGTCCACTCCAGGGACCATTAAAGGGTTTTGAGCAGGGAAGTGACTTTATCAAATATACACTAGAAAGATTGTTTTGTTGGCTAAATGTGGATTGGATTGGAAGAGACCAGGCTTGGGGCATGGAAACAAATGAGAAGCCACTCAGAGTGTGTCTGTGGAAGTGCCACATCTAGCACCATGTGGGAGTTGTTAGAGATGCAGAATTTGAGACCCCACTCCTGATGTTGTCTAGTGCAGTGTTCTTCAGACTTTGAGGTATCTATGAGTTACCCAGGGATCTTATTAAAATGCAGATCTAGATTCAATAGGTCTGGGGCAGGGCCTGCAATTCTGCATTTCTAATAAGTTCTCAAGTGATGCTAATGCTGCTGGTCCATGGATCACATTTAAAGTAAAACAAATCTAAGTCATATGGAATGAGAGGTTGGCATAGGTTAGTGGCAGTGTGTTGGAGAAATGCCAGATTCCACAGCTATTAAGAAGATGGAATTGACAAGATCAGGTGATTGTTCTGATGTGAGGAGAAATCAAAGATGAGTTCTAAGTTTCTGGCTTGAGTAGAATTTGGGGGATTTATTCTTCTTTTTGCTGATCTATATTTCTTACAAAGAAACTGTATTTACTTGTGCATTAAAAAGAGGGGATAAAACGTGGCTGGTGGCTCATTTGGCTGGAGATAGTGGTGATAGTTGCACACTATCTTTTGGTCTCATAAACCAAAAGATTGTGAGTTCAGTTCCTGGTCAGAGCACATGCCTAGGTTATGGGTTCAGTCCCTGGGTTGGGGTGTGTATGGGAGGCAACTGATTGATGTTTCTCTCACATCGATGTTTCTTTCTCTCCTTTTCCCTCCCCCTCTCTCTAAAAAAATGAGAAAAATATACTTGGGTAAGGAAAAAAGAATTAAAAAATAAAGAGGGAATGGAAAGAAATTAATGATACTGTAAAAAAAATACTCAGGGCAATAAAGAGGTGTTTTAACATAGAACAAGCATTTTAATTTTTGATGAATAAAATATACACTTTCCTGTTGAATAGTTTTATGGGGTATGATTCATGTTGAATTGTTACAAACTATTGAGCTGCTAGAATCCAACTTTATTCCCAAGAAGATTTAATAAAATGTAATATTTTTCTTTCTTGTTAATTTTAAAACTAATCATGTTATAATGCTGATCAGGTGTGACATACTGCTTTTTCTTTAAAAATACTTTCCAGGGAGCTGACTATAAAAACATAAGGTTAATAATATGCTTCTTTCAATACCAAACACAATTAATTTCAGTGACTCATAAATGCTAGGTGAAACATTAGAATATTAAACCTCCATCTGTTTAAGAAAGAAATCATTTTTATTCTTTTCAATAGACTTCAATTGTTTTAGATATAAATTACTCCTTGAAGTCAGGTTAGAGAATTCAAAGAAACTAAAGGAAGTTTCAGCCTTGACCTTTGTTGAAAAACTATCCAACTGTCAGGTGACACGTTGCTGACTGAGGAAAAATTGATCACACTTTAACAGGAGGCAATGATTAGAATAACCAATATTTATTGAGCTCTTTCATGCACCACACAATTTATTGGATTTCTCCTGATACTCTGAGGTAAGTGCTTTTAATTCCCATTTTATGGATGGGGAAAGTAAGTCTTTGTGAGGTTCAGTGACTTGTCAATTTCCTCCAAATGGTAGTGACAGAGATGACACTCTAATCCAGGTCTGACTGTTTGTGGAGCTGTAACCCTTAAAAATCCACACTGAATTCTAGAATGTAAGCGAGAGATCAGGAGACACAATCTCCATTTCTTACATATGAAGAAAACAGTGTTCAGATGCTTCCTGGTCCACTGTGATTTCTGATGCACTACACCGCCTTTTATGGAAACTGGCCCAAACCCATGCAGTTGGTGAAATAGATCTGATTTATAAGGCATATAGGTGTTCCACTATTGATATGACTTTGAGGGCCTTGGGAAGACTTTGTTTTTCCCAAGATACACTTTCCTCTATTAGATGGTCTCTGCCATTAAATGTTTACCTCTAATTTAGGCCATTTTTACTTCCTTGTTAAAATGCAGTTGCTTAAGCATTTCAATGTGCACTCTTTCCTGAGAGCAGGTTTTAATTGAAGAGAACCAGGAGAGAGAATGGGAGCAGACTGAGATGAGTAAGAGGAAGCAGGAAAGAAGTAAAAAATGCGGGTGGGAGTGGGGTCTGAGGACCTGAACAACAAATCTCCACTCTAACGACTTTGATAAAGAACTGCTTTAGACTGGAGGGAGACCCTTAGTGTCAATGATAAGTTTTTGTTTTGAGTTGAGATAAAGACAGCATTAAGGAGATCTGACTTCTCCAAGATCCCTTCAATTACAGCCTAGCTGCAGAGCACAGCTACAAAGAGCTTAGAGAAAAAGCCCCAAATCTGACGCTTCCTTGTGACCTTGAGCAAGTCGCTCTGCCCTTTTACCCAGCTTTAGCAGTTAACCAAGGTTGCTGTCAGGTGGGGCCAGATGGGAAGGGTTAGAACTGAGGATTTGGCTGCTGGGTAGATGATATTTTTGAAACATTCTGAGTCTTTCCTAGCATTAAATCCTTCTAGAGCTTATACAAGCTAGACATGCTTTGAACAAGGTTGACACTAAATGTCCTTCCAGAGACATCTTAATTCCCAGTGGCTTCCCTGTTTCATATCCCTCTCCTGCTAGCGATCATTAGTGGAATAGCCTCAGTTGTCCTAGCATTCTTGTCCAGTTGGAGAAGTCTTGGCCATGCTCCTTTTCCTAGGGGGGTCCTCTCTCACCTTTGGGTAAAGCAGAAGGAAAAAGAAACAGTATATGTAATGGTGTGATCACACTGATGCTCAAACCCTTTTTTTCTCCAATTACTACATTTTCAGACAGGTAGTTTAGACATTGTTACCAATTTTTTTTCAGCCAGAGAGCTTTCAGTTATAGATCCAACTTTATCAGAGATAACTTTAAAAAACATATTTAAATGGAACTTCAGATTTTAAAACAGAGATAATGAGTGCTTTTTCACTAGTAATACGGATTGGGGAAAGGGTGATTCTTCCTCTGAGGAACTTTGTAAAAAGATGTTAAAGTTTGAGAATTTCCCCAATAGATCTCATGGGTAAAATTCTTCTTAAATCAGCTTACCTTAGATTGTGTCTTGGCTTGGCACAGACCCGTATGATAGACCGATCTACAGAGCTGATGAAAGAGAAAAGCCTGACAAAACAGGCAGGGCCCTGACCACTAGCCTGCATTTGAGTAGTTGGGGAAACAGAATGTTTGACATAAATCTTGTAGATAGCTGCCCCCTGTTGTTACATGGTCATGATGTGAAAGAAGAATGAGTTGATTAAAATTAAAACTGTAGAAAAGCATTCTGCTGTGAAAAGAGCATGGGTCTAAGAGTCAGAAATACCTGTGTTATACAGAAATGTTGAGGCCAAAAGCTGTCCTAAAAGACAGAGTTTATTGAGCAATGTGCTAGCCAGAAAAAGGGCCAGGCCCTGAAGCATGCAGTCTGAGCCACCAGCAGCAGGGCTAGATGCAGAAGACAGACATGTCCTTTGTGCAGGGGCTGAGGGGGCTCTTTTACACACTGAGTTTGGAGAAGAAAGATGTAAATTGCCTTGAAAGAATTTATGTTAGCTTTATAAATAAGGAAAGTGGGGAAAGGTAAAGTGGAGAAAGTTCTAGGATAGGTGAATAGTCTGTAAGGACAATTGTAAGTATTTGATGCTTCTGGATTCATTGTGGGCAACTAGCTTAGTGACCTTAAGCAAGACCCTACGCTTCTCTGAGCTTCAGAATCCTCCTGCACATGGAGGGCTTGTACACAGGAGGACTGGGCAAGAGGGTGCAACAGAAGTGTTCAGCACAGGGCCTGGCATACAATAGCCCTTATTACTTGGGTTGAGAGTACTTTTAAGACTGTTTCCTGTCGTCTACCCCCAATCTCATTCCTGATTTTGTGTTGGTCTCCCCCATCCAATGTTGTCATGTCAGACTGGCAATACCTTAGACTTCTACATACTAGAGAAGCAGGGAAAAAGTGCTATTGATGCATTGTAGCTTGAGGGCATCACACAGATATTAGATGGTTCTGGTGACTCCCCATTGTCTCAGAGTCAAGTTAATAATCTTCAGCAAGGGGGGCAGTATTGTGGTGAAGTACCCTATCTCTGGGACTAGCCAAACCTGGGTTTGAATCTCGTCTTTGTCCTATCCTTCCTGTTTGATCTTGGTGAAGTCATTCCACTTTCTGAGTATCAGTAGTTTCAGTTTGTAAATAAGGGGATTATAATAGTGCCTATTTCATAAGGTCATTGAAAAGATTATGAGCATGTGAAGTTTTCAGCAAAAGCCTGACATGCATCAAGCACATAATTAATGTTTGGTATTGTTACTATATTATTTTTTAAATTTATTTATTTTTCTTATTATTTATTACCAACTGGTCCCAACTTGCCTGTCCAGGCTTATCACCCTCTACCCATCTTCACATAACACTATGCTTCAGCCACTTTGAAATTCTACCAAAAAATGCATTGTTCAGCATAGTGATTATAGTTAATAATACTGTAGTATATATTTGAAAGTCAGTAAGAGAGTAGATTTTAATATTCTCACCACAAAAAAGAAATGGTAATTATGTGCTGTGGATGTGAGTGTTAGCTAACTATGGTACAATTATTTTGCAATATGTAAGTGTATCAGTCAACTTGTTGTACATATTAACCTTACTCAGTGTTGAATGACAATTATATAGAAATAATGCTGAAAAAAAAGCTAAAAAGAAAAAAATGCTTGAGGCACCTACTATATTACAGGCTACTGCTAAGTGTGGATACCCGCTCAAGAATAAGACACAACTTACAAGACACCGGAGTTCATGGTCTCGTTAAACTAAATTTTCTGTTTCTGAAGCTTTCTCATAGTTTTATGTCATCATATCTTTGTAGATGTTCTTCCTGTTGCTTGGAAAGACTTTTCTCCCTTCTCTTGTTAATGTAGTCTCATTTACCCCAGGACAGTTGTGAAATATCTCTTGATCTCTTGAGACAGACTGAATGCTTCTTCCTCTGCAATGTCATAGCACATTGCATATAATTTATAGTACTTATTGTGTTGTGGTTTTTATATGTCTGTTTCTGCTACTGGGCTAGGAGCTTATTGAAGGCAGGAACTGTCTCATGTATCCAGCAACTATTAACTAAGCTTCATATGCTAGACACCACTATACATGCTGGAGATATCGAAGACATAATACGTGGTTCCTGCTTTGAAAGAATTTATAATTTCATAGAGTAGCCATTTATCCACCAAATTTCATTCAAATTGACAATTTTTACAGGAAACACCCATAACAGTCTCATTTGTCTGTTCATTCCTTGTACGTAGGCCCTGTGAGTTGGCTTGATTTGAATTCCCTGACCAAAATATCCTTTCTGCCAACCAGCTTTCTCTTGTATGACAGTATTCGAGGCTACGTAAATGCATCATTCAGATCCCCTTGAGGTAGCCAATGAGAATGCACCTGAGACACCTGCAGCTACAACGATCTTCATTGACCAAGGGTCCCAGATGCTGAAATTCATTACCTATGTTTGCCCTGAGGCTATGCTTTTTATGTTGCTCCCAGGTAAGGTCTGAGTGTGTCAGGAATACTAAGAGAGGCCTTTTTGGAAGAACAGAATGCATGGATGACTGATTTTTGGCTTAGGGATGCACCAACAGCTTATCAAATCTTCCCTGGACTGCATGGTGGTCTAGGATGCTACCTTCCTCTCTCTCTCTTGACCTGGAGTCAAGCTTGCATCACAGCCTGATAGTTCTCCCAGCCTTCCCTGGCTCCCTTCCCATTTCCTCTCACTGGAGATTTGCCTAATAGAATCCTTGCTCATTTAGTACTGTTTTAGTGTCTGCTTTTCAGAGTACTGGACCTACAGACTCCTTCAAGGGAGCCTACTGTGGAGAGCGGTGTTGTCTGACAGGCCTAGCTATACCCCTCTGGACCCACAATAGCATTTTGCTGAGACCACACTTTCTCCAGACTGTTTCCAGCCAACACTGAGCTGGTGGCGATCTGATGTTGGTCCATTCCTGTAATAGGCATCTTTGGCTTGGCAACTCCGCATAGGCCTGGCCCAAACTTTCTTAGAATTATGCTGCAGTCAGAGACTGTTCCTAGCCAAGCCTCTTTCCTTCCACAGGTGTCAGATCTTCATTGCAGTTTGAGGCTCCTGTGCCTTATTCCTGCTTCGGCCCTGTATCTTTCACAGGTGTTTCCCTAGGAACTCTCTTCCATGTCTAATCCCACTTGGTATGCCTTTTTCAGAAGACTTGAACAGGTGGTAAAAGGGCTTTGAATAAGCCTTGCATTTTGCCTTAGAGTTTCTACTACCATGCAGATTAGTTATTATTCTTTAATCTAGTTTTAAAATAAAAGAACTCCAGCAGAAAGATTCTGGTTGGCATGGTCTGAGTCAAGACAGTGAGCCATATGGATGGAGTGTGGGAGAAAGTGTCCAAGAAAAGGTTGGAGAAGAGGTTTCTAGGCAGATAATACAATAAAATTTTTCCACAGGGACTTGGAGGCATTGCAGGTCTTCAGAACGCCTTAGAAAATTTATGGCAAAAGGAGGCAGGGGCAATCATTCTTAAACCATATCAGCTGATGTCTTGAGGGTACTGATGACACAGTTAACACAGAGTACAGCACTGTAGAAGATGCCCAGGGAAGAAGAACAGTGTCAAGTCTGGGCTAGGGGCCCTGAGATGGGAATGGAAATGTAGTAGAGACAAACTGTTATGTTCTTCTCATTCCTGTTGGGGATCAGCCTAATCTGAGTTCCCTTTAACGGGGGTGATCAAAGGTACAGTCCTTAACTACTACAATGGTTATGCAAGTCAAAAATTATTTAGGAGCCATGAGGTCAAAAGGCCAGAGGAGAGACAAGATACAAACATCTAGAAGAGGCCAGAAGTAAGGATCAAGGTCTGGGAATGGAGCCAGGAGTTCAGATCTGGGAGACAGGTTGGTTGGAATGTGTTGGGATCAGATAGCAGTGGGGATCTACTGGCCTTGTGGGATTGCCTAGGGTAGCAGCTACCAATTATGGTTTGCTTTTAAGGTCTGGCAAGAATATGATGAGTGGGTGGGATGCTTTTACTGAAAGGTCCTAGGGTGGAACAGCCACAGCACTGTGCAAAATGGACATATTGAACTCTCACTGTGTGCTGAATCAAGCCACAATTATAGATTAGTGTATTTGGAACCTTATTAGAATTTTTCCAGGAGAATTCAGGGCCAAAGAGCCTTGAGCAAGTCAACAGATGTCTGTAATTCTTGAGTATCAGAGGCTTTGGGAAATAAAGAGAATATCCACAAAAGAGGATTTTGGTTATTTGTTTCTTGAGGATCTTCTGAGGTTAGAGGAGGTGACTTTATGACTGGTAGCAGGGAGTGTAGTCACAGTCGAATAGATGTCATGTGGGGGAAATCAGAGGTCTAGGACTCTATACCCATCCTGCACAGCCACTAAGCTGTCATGTCCACTCTCTTCTGAGCACAGGCAAGATGTCTTTCATGCATTTACTATATGCCAGACATTGTCCTAAGCATTTTTTGTGCATTAACTCTTTGAACCTCAAAAACAACCTGAAGTAATGACAACTGTTCCAATTTCACAGATGAGGAAATTGAGGATCATAAAATGACATCACTTGCAAAAGTCACACAGCTAGCACAGACTAAATCTAGAACTTTAAAACCAAAACTTGTGTGACAGATACCCCACTATCCCTCCCTACACTGCCTTTAACTCTCTCACTTACAAGCTTTATCACTTGTTTTCCCATGTATGCCTTTGATGCCCACGGTTGTCCTTTCAGCTAGTACCCAGGGTCTTATTGATTATTATTACAAATAACTTTTTGGTTCTTTTTTGAGCTTGGGTTTTCTTTAAATCAGGTATTACAGGCAGATGTTACAAAATTTAGAGATACAAAGGAGCAAATGAGCCTTTCCCCATCACTCAGTTCTCTTAAAAATGCATGCGGTTTAAAAGTCATTTGTATTTTTGTTCTTTCATGTCTAGTCTCTGTTTTGCTATAGAATTGTTTTTCCCCCATTGATATATAGAAGCTTTTAATATATTAAGAGAATTAGTCCTATGCCTGTAGTATAAATTGCCAGTAATTTTCCCAGTTTGTCTCTTGCTTTTTGAATATGTGAAGGTTTTTCTTTCCCCATGGAGAAACATTATGGCAGTCAAGTTTATCTATTCTAAATTTTACGGCTGAAATATGTCATTCTTAGACAGCTATTTCTCACTCCAAGATTATTAAACAAAAATCCTTATATTTTCTTTTATTACTGTTTTGGTTTTGATTCATCTGAATTTTTTTTTTTTTTGCTATAATGTGGGATCCCATTTAAGTTTTTCCCATGATAACTATTCAGGTATTTCAACAATAATCTTGTCCTTCACTGATTTGAAGTGTCACACTTATTCTATACTAGATTTCTGAATATATTTAGGTTTATTTCTGAGCTTTCTATTTATTGATCTATCTTTCGATGCATAAGTACCACGTTGTTTAAATTACTGTAGATTAATACTATATTTTGATATTTGGTAGAGCCACTCTCTCCATTTCTATTTTTTCTCTTCAGAATTCTCCCAGCACCCCGTCCGTGCCTACTGCTTAGTCTTCCTTCAGAATTCTCCCAGCTATTCCTGATTTTTTATTTTTCCATGTGAACTTCAAAGTCAATTTGTCTAGTTCCCCCTCTCCATTTGTTGGTATTTTTTTCTACAAGAATTACATTAAATTTACAGATTAATTTAGGGATAAATGACATCTTTATGATATTATCTTCCTATCCAAGAAAATTATATATATTTCTTTTTGTAAAGTATTATGTGGTATACCTTAATAATGTTAATTTTTCACATAGAATTTGCATACATCTTATTAAGTTTATTGGTGGATACTCTTTTTATCACTATTGAAAAGGTTTTCTCTTTTCCCTCAAATTTTAAATCTCCACACTGGCAGAATTGCCTCAGGCTATCTCAGGAAACATCACATCTGATTTGACTTGGGTCCTAGTTCCTGCCACCAGCTTGCAGGCAAGACTCAGAGCCCTTGAGACAAAGACAGTATGTGAGGGTTCTGGCAGAGGGAATCTGCCATACAACCTATCCATACAACTAAGCTCCTCTAGGATGAGTGCCAGGAATACTGAAATAGGTTGATGATGTTATGTATGTTATAAACAACTACAACTCTGTGTGAATACAATGATTTTTCATCCACTGTGAGATATCTGTCCACACCAGGGCAGAGGATGGTAAAGCAGGCCTTATGAAGCTTTAATCTGAGATCTTTGGATAGACTAATTTTATGTGTCCTGACAATGGATGACCTTGAGGAAACTGAGGCAGCATTTAGTATTATACTTTCTAAAGCCATGACACTATTTTCTCCTCAAATCACAAAATGCAATAGGGCATCAAGGATCCTCCCAGACAACTGGAGTCTTGGCTGGTACTGAGTATCATCAATGTTCATTAGCATTCTTAACTGTTACTAATATTTAATGAGCAATGGCTATCTATGTGCCATCTTGTGTCATGATTTCTGTCCTGGAGAAGCCCATGGTCCAGTAGAGAAGATATGTAGAAAATCACTATAATAAAAAAGGATAAATATTTAATAGGGTTGTGTTCAACATGCCCTAGGAATGAAGAGGAAGGGACTGTGACATTTATTTGGGATTAGAGGTATTGGCTTTTGAGTGTGGCCTTAAAAGATAAGGAGTAGTTAAGTTAGTTTGGCAAGGGTAGCAGATGGTATTGCTACCCTGTAACTCTATTTGGGAGCTAGCTCTGGTCCTGGCTGTTGTAACAGTCAGGGAGCTAACAGTCCCAGGAGCTGTACTTGACCACTCTTGAATGGGAGTTGATGAAAAAAATGCCCTACCTTTCCAAGATGTATTCTACAATACAACTGAGTGTTGCTCAGTGTGATTTGGCTCCAGCTGCCCAAAATGGTAACCTGCTCTTGAGTGCACCTTTTCTTGGCTTCCTTGACTCCTCAGTCTCACTTGTCTATGTCCCCACTGGTGCTTCCTGGGATCACATCTTAAGCAAACCATTTGTACTCTGCTTCTGGGCAACTGACCCCAATACAGCAAATCATGGGCAGAGTGCTTTCTTAGATGAGGAGACAGCATCAGCAAAGGCACAGAGGTATGACAGAGCATGCTTTGTTTGGAGACAAGAAAGAAGCTAAATATGGCTGCAAAGCAGGTCAGGGAAGACTAGGAGATGAACTAGACAGAGAGTATAGAGAATCATGAATGCTTGGCTAGCCTTTCTGGAGAAATGATAGTGGGTTTAGAATGGAATTAAAAAAAAAAGTCCTTCAGATGATTCAGTGGTGGGCAGGGGCATGGTCTGAAGAGCAGGGAGAAAAGAAATCCTCCTGTCCTCCTCCCTGGCACTTTTGACCAAGGCTCAGGGCTCCAAGCTCCACCTCTGTAGAGCTCTGGGGCT
Organism: Phyllostomus hastatus; assembly: GCF_019186645.2. Classification (NCBI taxonomy): domain Eukaryota; kingdom Metazoa; phylum Chordata; class Mammalia; order Chiroptera; family Phyllostomidae; genus Phyllostomus; species Phyllostomus hastatus. Next base: position 3,404,899 of record NW_025333643.1, on the reverse strand, counting down.
CAGGCTTCCCCTACCTGGGTGAGCCTGCTGTCTTTCTGCTGAGTTGGTAGCTGCCTTCCATCACCTGCCATGCCCGTTGCCTGGGCTGCAGCAGCAGTTGCTGGAGATGGGTGGAGCTCAGTCAGCAGCCAGCACACACTGTTACCAGGCCTGGGACAGCTGTCTTTGCCCAGAGGCTGCATAGATGGAATTTTCCTTTCTGCAGCTGTGTGTTACCACTCACCACTTGCCTGCCTGCACTCTCAATGCGGGACTCATCTGAGGCTTCCTTTTCAGGAGTTCATTGATATTCTCATCCTGTTGTTGGCTTTTGTAAATGGAGGAATTAGGAGGCATTTGCAGAGGGGGCTAGGAAAGGACCAGGTGCTTTTCCTGTCTGCCTGGATACACAGATATGTCATTTTTTGGAGCAGGTTTTCAAGAGCAGTCCTGTGCTTTGTTTTCTTTTCCTTCTGTCTCTCCTTTTATTCTTTCTTTTTTTCCCCTTCTTTTCTTCCTCCCTCCTGCCAGGCCCTGGACTAGGTAATCAGAATTCAGAAATGACTCAATCACAGTCTCTGTTCTCAGAAAGATCCCCCTCTAATGAGGAAAACAGAATAAGACCTAACTATTATAATATTGTCTTCTGAGTACTATGATTGAGCTATTCATGTACTTTAAATACTTGTTGAATAAAGAAAGAAGAAAAATGAATGACTGTTAGAGCACAAGGAGGGAGGCACAGTCAGGAAGGAAGGCACATGGAGGAAGTGGTGCCTGAGCTGCATTTGAAAAACTGGTTATAATCACTAGCCCCTGCTAGGCCCTTTTTAGCTCAAATCCTCATGACAATTCTATGAAGTAGATAGCCCACTTTACAGATGAAGAAAACTATAGGGAGATTTGATAAATTGTCTGAGATCATAAAGTTGCCAGTAGTACAGTCAGGATTCCAAAACACTTCTGTCTACCACAAAGACTGTGGTTGTTCCTCTGAACCATGCTGCAAAGCCTGAGGACGGGTATCTCAAGCAGAGGAAACAATTTGAACAAATGCTTGGAGGCATAGGAGAGATGATAACACAGAGGTTGATTTTCTGGAACCCTTGGGTGTCATGCTTTCCGAGCCTGGGCACTTTCTAAAGCATTCATTATGACCCATAGAAAAGCAAGTGGGTAGTGAGTGTTTGATTCTTCATCCTAAAATTAGGAAGTATTGTTTTAATCTCAGCTGTTCTGTGACAGATTGTGTGACCTTGGGGAAGTCTCTTCCCCTCTTTGAGCCTCTGTTTCCTCATTTGTTTAAAGGAGAGTGTAGTTCCTATCTTGTGAAGTTGTTGTAAAAATTCAGGGCAATGTGGTAAGCAATCATTACTATTGATCTGTTCAAGGTGACTTTAGGGTACCCAGGACTGGCTCATGATGGAGTGGGTGGATGAATCATCAGGCAAGGGGACTTTTAGATAATTGGATAGGGGATGCCTTCTGTCTTCCAAGAAATGATGGTGCTGGCAGAAAGCGTACTGTTAGCCTGCTTCAAATGAACCAGATGCTATTTTGGAGATGAGAAAAGACATTTTCTTGACACTGACAGTGTAGGGAGGGAGAAGATAAAAACCAAGAAATAGGAATACTGACTCACTCCTGATCAGGAACAGGGGATAGGCACGCCAGCCAGGTGCTCCAGAGGGTCTCTAGTCCTGGCAGAGTTCTGCAGATGTGCAGGATGAAGGGGAGGGTATGTAGAGAGAATGCTGGTGGGCTTTTTGGACTGAATCACACTCATTAAAATGACAGTGAAGTGTTTGACCTTGGACTATGACTCTGTTTTCCTCCCAACTCTGGAGCTGGCTATTTTCAAGAAAAGAAATGGGGCCATCTGCTCAGAGCTGGCCCTGGCACTAAGAAACCTTTCCCTGGGGACAGTTATGCAGGAACTTATACAATGTGGTATTGGGGTGGGGGTGGGGGAAAGATATTTCTCAATATACAGATATTTATTTACATTAAGGTGTAATGCCATTAATGCCTTATGCTATTTCTCTAATAAAGAGGATGTCTTTTCCTTTTATTCTTAGCCCAAATTCTCAGATTCCCACCAGAGATATTACAACTATATTGTCAAAATCTTCACATAGACTCCTATAGGTCCTGACCCTACATATCTCATCCTGACCTGTTCATTTTACATATGAAAAATGAGACTCAAAATAAAACTGACTCCAGAATATTATATAACTCTTAACCTATTGTGTGGTAAACCAGGAATTCAAATATTTGTCTCTAAATCAGAACATATGTTTAATTACATTTATTTTTTAAAAATAATCACTATCATGAATATGTACCTACCATGTGCTAAACACCGTGTTGGGCACTATTTATACATGATCTCATTTAGTTTTCTACGACAGCTCTGCAAAGAAAGATTAACCCCATTTTACATATATGTAAAACTGAGTCTCATTAAAGAAATTGCAAAAGATTGTCTTGCTAATAAGTGCTTGAGGCAGAGGATTAACCTATATGGGTCTGATGCTAAAGATCTAATTGATCCACCATCTGGTAATGGCTGAGAAGGACTGGGGAGTTGGGGCTGCCCACAGTTTATGTAAACACAACAGCTCATTCACTAGTATCTTGTGAACATCTTTCCCTATTACCTGGAAGGTACCTCCTTGAAGAGGAACTGTACCAGAGGTAGAGGGATGGGGTTGCCTTCTGTACTGACTTGGTACAGAAAGCTCAGCTCTGTCCCTGGTTTGGGTCAAATGCTAAATGGAAGGGGTGCTCTTTCATTTATCAGCAAAGCAGTGTGTGGATGCTGCTGGAAAACAATCTCTGATGAGTCCTCTAAGTTTCCCAGGCAGGGGAAACCCACTCTGCTGTTCATGTGTGCATGATAGAAATGTTCCTCTATCACCATGGCAACACCAATACATGAGCATCCAGAAAAGACCAGAGCTGCTTTGTGGGAAGCTGTGGTCGAAGCTCTGTGGGAGTAGGAGTTGGGTGTACGGAGGGAGGGGTGTCTAATTAGCTATCTCCTTGCTTGAGGCCAGCTTGTTTCTGGGGCAGGACTGTTTATACAGGATGCCATGCCTCCTAAGTCTGCAGGATTTTGGTCAAAGAGAGATGGTAGGGACACTGAGGAGAGTCCAGGAGTATGTATTATTTCTTGTATGGTTTCTGATAAATGTGTTTATTAGGCAAGCTGCTAATGTACAGGTGGCAAACACAAGGCCCATGGCCCGAATCCGGCCCTCCACTTTGTTTTATCCAGCCCAGCACCTTGTTTCTACCTGGCAGCAGCACTGAGCTTCTTGCCTCTAGTTAAGGAGTAGTTACATTTATACAGTCCTAAAATTACATTCGGCCCTTGATGGCAACCTCAAGGCTGATGTGGCCCCCGCTGAAAATGAGTTTGACATTCATTAACGGCTAATGGACAGCACCTTTTTAAGGGGTCTGCCTGTATACTCTAATGGAGAATCTCATGGGCTTTGAAAGCAACCAGAGACTTCCAGCTCTGCAATTTTTTAGTTCTAAGATCTCATATTAGGTGGTATAACCTCTCTGAAGTCTAATTGCTTCATTGATAAAAAAAAAAAGAAGATATTTCACGCAGTTGTGGCATGTAGTCGGCATCTAAACAGTTGAAGTTATTACTGTGTCCCCAGTACTGTTAGAGAAATGGAGATTTGGCAAGAGGGCTATCTTGAACTTCCTTAAGTCAGAGGCAGACTTGGAATTAGAATTCATGCCACCTGTGTTTCTTCTGAGTGCCCCAGCCTTTTTCTCTTCCTAAAACCATCTGTCAATGCTCAGTGTTTGCTCTCCAGACTCAGCCCCTATGTTTCCTGGCTCAGCCTGGTGACATCATGTGCATATTTCTCCTAAGGGGCTCTGCCCAGAGAATCTTACAACATGAGACCTTGGGGATTACCCAGCTCAACTCCCCCTCCTTTATTTCCCAGGATAGGAAATGGAAGCCTGAAGAGAGAAGTTAAGTGCTTTTTCAAGGTCACCCAGCAAAGTAGAAGCCATTAGTTGCAATGTTTTGTATTTATTTTAACAGGTATGACTAAGCCTGGGAGTAGCTGCAGAGGGTTGATCTCAAGCCTTTCACTAATTCTCTTGGGTGTGTAACATTGGGGTAAGGATGTGTGGGAGAATTCCTTTTTGTGTATTTTAATTGTGGTACTGGTGACTTCTGTGATTCCCCTGGCATTAGAAAAATTAATAGCTAACATTTGCACAGTGCTTTATAGCTTATAAAATATAATCATTTACTTGATCTTATTTAGTCCTCAAACTAGTCCTTCAAGGTCATTATAATAATTACTACCATTCTTTTCCAGCTGAGGAAACTGAGGCTGAAAGTGCTTAGTTCAAAGTTGCCATGAGGCGGATTTAGAAGTTGAACTTGTATCAGTGTGATTTCTAACTGTAATAGCAAACTGGCCCAAATGAAGTGGCCACCTTTGGAGAATTCAAAGTTGAGGCTACAGCTGACCTCTACACAGAGGCAGAGAAGGAAATCATCCACACGGCCAATTGTCAAGAAGGCCCACCTGAATGGAGATGACAATCTTTTAATTAAATTGAAGTTTCCAAATGACAGTAAAAAGATGTATTAAAGGAAATAATGATAAAGCTTGATTGTCACTTTCAAAGTGTTCCCATATTATCTCATGAGAGGACCAAGGTAGACCTACCCCTCCTTATTTACATTAGAAACCCAGAGAACTCAGCAACTTTTTGAAAATTGCAAAGCTAATTAGTGATAGAGTTGGGACTAGAACCCACAGTTTCTGAATCCCAAACTCTTTCTATTTCTCTTTAGGGTTGGTGGACCTGAATGGTATCCCTGATCCTGAGAAGTGAGCAAGGGCCAAGAGTGGCATGTTCCAGCAAACTTCCTTGTTTGGGAGGACAACCAGCCAACAAGTGTTTAGTCAGGTGGTTCAGTGTGCCAGGTTTTTCCTTTAGGCTCTGTATTTGAGCTCTGCCTGTGGAAGGCACTTTAATTCCTTCTCAGTCTTGTACCTTGTGGGCTTTCTTTACTATATTGTTGCTCAAGGGAAGAGAGAAATGAGAGTGGTGATAAAGCTAAATTGGATCTTGATTTTAACAGGATCCTTTCATCTACAGTTGTCAGCTGTTTACTTGTATTTACAATTCAGTGGGAAGATAAAGATTACACAGGGAAGGACCTCAAAGAGTCATGGGCTTTGAGAATTGGAGGAGAGCTCTGAGATTCTGACAGTTGGCTTAGTTGATCCCCAAATGATTAAAAAAGGTGGGAGAGACTCCTCTACTGATTACTCGGAGAGAAATGCTTTCCACCTAGTTATGGAGAATGGCTGCTTGGTCTCAGAGGGAGATAGCAGAAAAGGTCCTAACTGTACTAGGATTTTACATTTTGGAGCATTTCCAAATCCTTCCCGCCTCCCCTCAATTCCAGGAAAAAGGCAGGGCATAAGATAGACTAACAGTGCTATATTCTGCCTGCACCTGGAACTTAGATCCACAGGTAAGGATAAGGGAAAGACATTCCCTATAGCTCATTAAAAACCCAATCCCATTTATAGTAAAGTGTCTTGAATGCTACAAGGACATTTCTTGGCAATGACTCAGTGGAACATGGGGGATAATTGTTTAAGCAGATATGATTTACAGTTGTGCCAACTAATGAACATTTTCTGATCATATACAGCTGATTAATGACCATCATGCCCAATTATAAGAAAACAGCCTGACCCTGACTGGTGTAGGGCCCTGACTGGTGTAATGACTCAGTGGGTTGGGCATTGGCCTGAAAACCAAAAGGTCACAGGTTCAATTCCTGGTCAGGGCAGATGCCTGGGCTGCAGGCCAGGTCCCTGGTGGGGGTGTGCAAGAGGCAACTGATCAATGTTTCTCTCTCACATCAATGTTTTTCTAAAATAAATAAAATAAAAACTCTGTTCTTCCATGAGTAATATTCTTATTATAACCTAACTTAATAAATTAATAGACTATCTGATAAGTACTTTTTAGTAGTCTTGTGGACTTCCATTGTATCAATAAAGGAACCTATAGCTGAGCAGTTCCCTGGGAATGTTCTGATCTAGCACCCAAGATTGAGACATTTACTATGCATTGAATGTTATATTAGGCTTTGTAGATCAGTCCAAGAGAAGCAGAAGAGAGAATTCCTAACCTTGAGGTGCTTGCCTGCTACAAAGAAAGTTGGATAGACACATACAAGTACAGCCTCTTAGAGCCTATCTTAAAAATATTTGGGTGATTACTATGTTTAGATGCTATTCTAAGGCTCAAGGAATATAGTGATAATACAGGGAAGGTCTTTGCCTTCAAGAATAAATCTATACATCCTTATAACTTATCTAGTCCATCTTCCCCGACTTTGATCTTGCTGTGTCCTCTGTCTTGGTTGCCTTCTCCACCTTGTTCTAGTGACTTGAAGTCCACCCATTTTACAAGGCCTGGATCCTCCCTCCCCTGTGAAATCTTTTCCTACTCCAAAGATCTCCTCCTCCCCTAGCTCCTTTAACACTCACAGCCTGCTCCACTTTCTGATGACTCAGAGACTGCTCTGATATTACTAGTTATGTGCTCACATGTTTATGAGTTGTCTTCTTCGGGGAAGAACTTGGGTTTTCTTCATCCTTTAATCTCCTTCACCCTCCAGTAGCTAGCATAAGGCCTTGCACATATTAAGTACTCAAAATACGTTTGCTTATTGTTTGATTTTTAAATTTTACATATACTATAAGCTTAATGGTTAAGGGCAATTACATAGTGAAATAAAAAAAATAACCCAATCATCCAAAATAAAATTGAAGTTATAGTATCTGAAATTTCATCATTAGAGATTCATGCCTTTGGAAAAGATTCCTCTGATTCTCTAAAAAATATTTCTAGGAAGGCAATACGTTAAAATAAGTTTATTTCCTTAGGTTATTAGTGACTTATCAGTTTTATTCTCCAATAGACACAAGAAATGAGTTGGGTAAGAGCACAGTTTGATTCTCAAACAGCTGAGACCTTATAATGTGTCAGGTACTTTGCTTAATGTTGGGGTCCAAAGATTAATGACACAGTCTTATCCTTGAAAAGCTTACATTCTAGTCACCAGAATACTATAATTTCTTCAGAGGCTATGAGAAAGCCAAACACAGACAATAAAAAACTTAGCTCACCCAGTAAGACTGAGGAAAGGCTTCCTGGAGGAGTCATCAACTAGTATTCCTCCAGGCTTTCTCTACCTGAGTGCTTTCCCCACTTACCTGCTGGTAAATTCCTGCAGCTACCTCAAGACCTATCTCATATGTCACCTCCTCTGAAAAGCCATCCCTAAGCCTCACAAACAGAATGACTCCTTCACTTATTGGTGCTCCGAAACCACCTTACCCAACTGTATTATAGCATTTGTCACATCTTATTGAGGTTAATTTTTCCTGTGTCTACCCTCCCCACTTTCTGCTTTAGCTCACATGGATTGCAAACTTGCCACAGACAGGGGCCACTTCCCATTCATTTCAATTTATTTAGTTCTCACCACTGCCTGACATATGGTAGATGGGAAGACCAGTGTATTATTATAGTTGGTTAAAGACCTTTTGGACGTCATTAGGTCTCTGGCTCAGAGCTGGACTGTGCATCTCTAGGCTCCAAGTTGAGAATGCCAGCTAGGATGTAGGAAATAAGAACTGCCTGCCAATGTTAGTGGCAAGCTGCTCATTGATTCCATTCAGCCGAATAAATACTCACTGAGAATTTGTTCAAATAAGAATCCAATCACCATCACTAGAATACTCGCTATTTGCCAGGTGCTTTACATACATGATCTCATTTACTCTGTGTAACAACTTTGAAAAGTTATTTCCTTTTATCAGCTGAGGAAAAGAGACTCAGAGAGATAATGTGACCAAGGTCACCTGTAGTCAGATAGTAAAGTGTAACTGCTGTGTCTTTTTCCACTACAACACAGGGATTAAGTATATCTCACTACAGGTGAAAACAAAGGTCCAGGGGTCACACAAGATTCAGGGAGCACAAGTGGGAAAGTGGTAATCAGAGAAGTCCTCATAGAGTTCCAGGCAGGCCTGGCCAATGAGTGAACTGGGAAAAAACAAAACCAAAAACAAAAACAAATTGAAAGACCTTAAGGATGACCTTTTTGGTACTACTACATCAGATGCATCAATGCCTGTTATGGAGGTGGACAAAGAAGGGGTAGTGGAGGCTTAGATATAAGATGAGAGTCCTCTGCATGTGTGTGTGCGCGCGTGTGTGCACGCGCCTAGTGTGTGAGTTTCCAGTTTTACACATGGCTTTCTCTCTCTGGTGGATGAGAAGGGGGAGAGAAGTACATGCTCTTAGGTGAGCCCTTCTCAAGAGCATCTGTAAGAAATAAATGAGACTGACACATCCTTTCAAGTAGAGGTGGAGAGGATTTGTTCATCCCCTCCTTCCCAGAGTAGAGAGGATGACCCTTTGCTTCCCTACTAAGACTTGTCTTCATCACCTTGGTTAGGGGTCAGGGGAATGTCTTTCTCCTCTACTATTAAGAAAGTAGGTAGAGTTATTTTCCATCTCACCATAGAGTGTGTGTGTGTCTTGTGTGTTAGTGGGGACAAAGATTATTCCTCCCTTCCTCATCCGAAGTTTGGGGAGATGACACCTTTTTCTTAGGTTTGGGAAGAAAGGTGGTTCTTTTCTTTCCTGTTACAGTGCGCGCGGGAAACGGCTCTCTTCTCACCTCAGGGCAGGGAGACTAACACCTCTTTTCCCTCCACAGAGAGTGGGGACAGTTTTCTTCGCCTCCATCTCAAGTGGGACATGGTTCTTTTCTCCCCAACCCAAAGGTTACGGTAGGGGCTTTCGGTTCCCTTTTCCCTATTCTTGGATAGCAGAATGGCCTCCCACGCCCTGCCCATAGAGCCAAGCTCAGGCTGCAGGTGACCAAGCTCTATTCACCTCCGCAGACCCTGGAGGGCCGCCGCACCGCGCCGGGTGCGCAGGCGGCGAGCCGGGGGCGGTGCCTGCTCTGCGGCGCGGGGCGGGGCGATCTGCGGCCCCGCCTCCGTCTGCTCCAACGCGCTGAGCTTCGCGCCGCCAGGCTAGCCTGGCCCAGTCTGCCGCGGCTGTCTGCTGGGCTCGCGGTCCCGCGCCTGAGAGTCAGCCCCCTCGGCCCCCTCAGCCTCACATCTGCCGCCTCAGTCTTCCTCTCCGCGCCGGCCGGGCCCGCCGCCCCGCGCGCCCCCATCCCCTCAAGCCAGATGATGAACTTCCTGCGGCGCCGGCTGTCAGACAGCAGCTTCATCGCCAACCTGCCCAATGGCTACATGACCGACCTGCAGCGGCCGGAGCCCCAGCAGCCGCCGCCGCCCCCTGGCCCGGGCGTGGCCTCGGCGTCGTCGGCGCCCCCAGTCTCCTCGGCGACCCCGGCCGCCTCGCCGGGCCCCGAACGGAGGCCACCGTCGGCCCCCGCACCTGCGCCGCAGCCTGCGCCGCAGGCGGCCTCGGCGCCGTCGGTGGGCAGCAGCTTCTTCAGCTCGCTGTCCCAAGCCGTGAAGCAGACGGCCGCCTCGGCCGGCTTGGTGGACTCGCCTGCACCGGCTCCTGCCGCCGCCAGGAAAGCCAAGGTGCTGCTGGTCGTCGACGAGCCGCACACAGACTGGTAGGTGCCGGGTTGCTGCTGCCACTAGGTACTCCCAGGGCCTGCCTGGGCCACTGGGGGCCGCCAAGGAGATGGTACCAGGGCGCCAGAGAGACAGTTTAGACCAATAAAAAGGAGGGTCTGAGTGGTCCCGCCGTGAGGAGACGGCAGGTGGGGGCTGAGCAGGGAAGAAGGGATGTTTGTAAGGTGGGAGTCGGCCTCGATCTCCTGGAAAGGTAAACCCTGAGGTAAGAGATTTCCTCAGTTGTCTCAAATCCTCCAAAAGAAGCAGCTACTTTATGCAACAGGGAAGAGTCTTAAGACTTAACAGTTTGTTTTTGAGGGGCGGACGGAGGGGTCAGCCTAAACACAGAAAAGATGAGGTAAAAATGGTCCCAGATCGCTGAAGGAGCATTTAAAACCAATAACAAAAAAGGTTCTACTCTATGAAGCTTGAGTGAATTTGGAAAGGAAATGGGTATTTTGCGGGAAGAAGGTCAAAGGAGTATTTTTCAACTGTCAGATGAGGGCTGATATCAATATTGACATTAAGGTTGATCAAATCACAGATGTGGAAGCCACGGTTTACGTGGGCTTGTTGCCCTGCAGCACGGCTGAAGTCCGTTTAAGAATAATGAAATTCTTGTATTTTGTGCAGCGGGGAGGGGATTTATGGAATTTGTTTTTTACTTTGGTATGTGTGTGGGGAGTGGAAGTGACGGTGTATTTTTCCCGCTGGAAAGATGACGACCAACGTAAAAGGTTTTGGATCATTAAAGGACCACAAATAAAAAGAGATCTGCTTTAATACAGTAGACAGGGAACTTCAATAATTATAATTATTATTTGTATTATTAAGGGATATTCCAATTTAGAATCAGAAGGCTGGGGGAAAATGGTACCACTAGTTGGTAAAGGCAGGAATGAGATACACTTAAGACAAATCAATGAAAAGAAGTTCTATTTTATGTATCAGGAAGTTGACCTAGGGATGATGGTTGGAGTGGGTGGTGGGGGTGGAATTGACTGGTGAAGGAAGGACTTGAAGAAATGAAGAGGCCAGAAATCCGGGTTGTTCTTTTTCTGGAATATTAGAATGGTTGTTTTTGTTTGTTTGTTTTTCTTTCACACAGGAATTGAGGTAGGAGACTGGACCTGAGTGTTTCCTCCTAAGAGGGAGGTGCAGAGGGACCACAGAGCTGTTTATCTCCATCTCCTCTTTTGGCTGCTTCACTGTTTTTCTCACTGGGAGAACCAGAGGGAGGGAATGCTAGGGTGGGTGTGATGGAAGTGAGATGTAGATGTAGAGATGCCCTCCTGCTGGCTCCTCATGTGACCATTCTGAGTAGTCTTTAGGGTGACTTGTGTAGTTGGCTTTTTCTCAAGACTGTGGAGCAGAAAATATGAAGGAACCTTTGTTAGGAAATGACAAAAGCACAAGCAGGAGTTTAATGGGGAAAGTATAAGAGTTTAAATGATGGTGCCATTGACAGCCCTCTACAGAAATTGCTCCAACTCCCTTTAAATCAACAAGTGCTTATTAGTGGGAAGGGAAGGGAAGTAAGCTTTATTAAGCATACGTTATATACCAAGCCCTGTATTAGGTGCTCTGATATAGTATGTGCCATTAAATTTCACTACCAACTGAGGCTTAGCAAAGTTAAATGATGTGTTTGTGGTCATATAGCCAGCAAATAATATATAGTACCAGGATTTGAATTTAGGCTCATTTTACTTCACTGTTGCTACTGCACTGGCTTGCTGTTCCTTCATTATTATTATGTTATTAGTAATATTAATAACAGGCTCCCTCTAGGGGCAAGGTAGTATAGGGATCTTACAGAGTACTCATAGTTAAATTTGGGAGACAAAGTGGAAACATTTAACAAAAACAGTTAACAAAAAGGAATCTAGGATTATTAGTTATTCAGCAAATGAAGTGATTAGTGAGGGCTGGAGTTATTAGAGAAGGAAAGCATCACAAAAGATGAGTTTTGAATGAAAGCCAGATAAAGAAGGGGAGAAATGGGAATGACATTGTTGTTTCATTTTTTTTGTGCAAGAATCTGATCCTCCTGCACACTGCCCCGATTTATCAAGTTGAAGGCATTTGTTTGTCGTCAAATTACCAGTTAGGTACTGGCAGATAGGAAGATACTCATTTGTATGTATTTGATGAGGCTGCTGTAGATTTGTACTTAGTTCTTTTTTTAAAAAGTTTCTTTTATTTTTGCCCATCCTCTACCTCGTAACCTCCTCCCTCCCACTAGCTGTCATCTGCTCTCCATTTATGAGTCTACCTGTTTTGTTTATTCATTAGATTCCATGTATAAGTGAAATCATATGGTATTTGTCTTTCTTTGTCTGTCTTATTTCACTTAGCATAATGTTCTCCAGGTCCATCCATACTACCACAAAAGGTAAAATTTTCTTCTTTTTTAAGGCTGAGTAGTATTCCATTGTATAAATGTCCCATAGTTTTCTATTCATCTATTCATCTACAGTGAACACTTTGGCTGCTTCCATATCTTGGTGATTGTAAATAACACTACAATGAACATAGGAATGCTTATGTTCTTTTGAGTTACTATTTTGGGCTCCTTTGGATATATTCCCAGAAGTGGAATTGCTGGGTCAAAAGGCAGATACGTTTTTAATTTTTTGAGGTATCTCCATACTGCTTTCCACAATGGCTGCATGAATCTGCATTCTCATCCACAGTGCAAGAAGGTTCCCCTTTCTCTACATCCTTGCCAACACTTGCTGTTTGTTGATTTATTGATGATAGCCATTCTGACAGGTATGAGATGGTATCTCTCATTGTGGTTTTCATTTGTATTTCTCTGATGATTAGTGACGTTGAGTATCTTTTCATATGTCTACTGGCCATCTGTATGTCCTCTTTGGAGAAGTGTCTATTCAGGTCCTTTACTCATTTTTTAATTGGGTTGTTTGCTTTTTTGGTGTTGAGTTTTGTAAATTCTTTATAAATTTTATAAAGAATGTACAAACCCCTTATCAGATGTACTGGCAAATATATTCTCCTATTCTGTGAGTTGTCTTTTTATTTTGTTGATTTCCTTTGCTGTGCAAAAACTTTTTAGTTTGATGTAGTCCCATTTGTTTTTTTTTTTTTCTTTTGTTTCCTTTGCCTGGGGAGATATATCTGATAAAAAATTGCTATGAGTGCTGTCCGAGATTTTGTTGCCTCTGTTTTCTTATAAGATTTTTATGGTTTTAGGTATAACATTTAAATCTTTGATCCATTTTAACTTTATTCTTATGTGTAGTGTAGGAAGGTAGTCTAGTTTCATGTTTTTGCATATATCTTTCCAATTTCCCCAACACCATTTATTGAATAAACTATCTTTAGCTTATTGTATGTGTTTGATTCCTCTGTCAAATATTAATTTACTATAAAAGTGTGGGTTCATTTCTGGGCTCTCTGTTCTGTTCCTTTGAGCTATATGTCTGTTTTTATGTCAGTACCATGCTGTTTTCATTACTGTGGCCTTATTGTATAGTTTGACATTAGGTAGCATGATTTCTCCAACTGTGTTGTTTTCGTCAGGATTGTTGTTGCTATGCGGGACCTTTTGTGGTTCCATATAAATTCTTGAAATATTTGTTCTATTCTGTGAGATACATCATTGGAATCTTGATAGGAATTACACTGAATCTATAGATTGCTTTGGGTAGTGTGGACATTTTAATGATGTAAATTTTTCCTATCCATCAACACGGTATGTGCTTCCACTTATTTGTTATCTTCTTCAGTTTTTTTCTTTGATGTCTCATAATTTTCTGTGTACATGTCTTCTATATCCTTGGTTAGGTTTATTACAGGTGTTTTATTCTTTTTGAAGCAATTGTGAATGGGATTGTTTTCTTAATTTCCTTTTCTGTTAGTTCATTATTAGCATATAAAAATGCAACTGATTTCTAGATATTAATTTTGTATCCTGCTTTGCTGAATTAATTAATCAGTTCTGGTAGTTTCTTGGTGGAATCTTTGGGGTTCTCTATGTACACTATTATTTCATCTGCAAATAATGACAGTTTTACTACTTCCTTTCCAATTTGGATGTCTTTTAGTTCTTCTTCTTGTCTGATTGCTGTAGCTAGAACTTCCAGCAGTCTGTTGAATAAGAGAAGTAAAAGCAGACTTCCCTGTCTTGTTCCTGATCTTAAGGGGCATGCTTGTAGTTTTTTCCTGTTGAGTATGATGCTGGCAGTGGGTTTGTCATATATGGCCTTTATTATGTTTAGGTATGTTCTCTCTATTCCTAGTTTGCTGAAAGTTTTTTTCATAAATGGGTGCTGGATTTTTTCAAATGCTTTTTTCTGCATCTATTGATATGATTATGTAGTTTTTATCTTTCATTTTGTTTATGTGGTGAATCACATTTACTGATTTGCAAATGTTGTACCAACCATTCATTCCTGGAATAAATCCCACTTGATCATAGTGTGTGATCTTTTTGATGCATTGCTGTATTTGGTTTGCTAATATCTTGTTGAAGATTTTAGCATCTGTGTTCATCAGGGATATTGGCCTATAATTTTCTTTCTTTGTAGTGTGTTTATCTGGTTTTGGAATCAGGATGATGCTGGCCTTGTAAAATGAGTTTGGGAGTCTTCCCTTCTCTTGAATTTTATGAAATAGTTTGAAAATGAGAGGTGTTAGTTCTTGGAATATTTGGTAAAATTCCCCTGTGAAGCCATCTGGTCCAGGGCTTTTGTATGTTGGGAGTTTTTTTGATTACTGCTTCAATTTCACTAGGTGTAATCTGCCTACTCAGATTCTCTGATTCTTCCTGATTTAGTTTGGGAATACTATGTTTCTAGGAATTTATCCATTTCATCCAGGTTGTCCAGTTTGTTGGCATGTAGTTGTTCATAATATTTTCTTACAATCTTTGTATTTCTTTGTTGTCAGTTATTTCTCCTCTTTCATTTCTGATTTTATTTATTTGGGTTGTTTCTCATTTTTTCTTGATGAGTTTGGGTAAAGGTTTGTCAATCTTGTTTATCTTTTCAAAGAACCAGCTCTTGGATTCATTGATCTTTTGTATCATTTTTTTACACCGTATTTTATTTGTTTCTGCTCTGATCTTTATTGTTTCCTTTCTTCTACTCACTTTGGGATTTGTTTGTTGTTCTTTTTCAAGTTCCTTTAAGTGTAAACTTAGATTGTTTATTTGAGCTTTTTCTTTCTTTCTTTTTGTTTTGTTTTATTTTTTAGGAAAGGCCTGCAATGCTATAAATTTCCTTCTTAGGATTTCTTTCCCACTGTCTCACAGATTTTAGATTGTTGTGTCCTCATTTTCATTTTTTTCAAGGTATCGTAGATTTATTCCTTGATCTCATTGTTGGCCCATTCATTGTTTAATATCATGTTATTTAGCTTCCATGTCTTTGCATGTTTTTCAATGTTCTTCATGTGATTGATTTCTCGTTTCATAGCATTGTGGTCAGAGAAGATCCTTGATATGATTTCAGTCTTCTTAAATTTATTGAGACTTGTTTTGTGTCCTAATATGTGTTCTATCCTAGAAAACTTTCCATGTACATTTGGAAAGTGTGTGTATTTTGTTTTGGGATGAAATGCTCTGAAGATATTATTAAATCCATCTGCTATAGTTTGTCATTTAACGCTACCTTTTCCTTATTGATTTTCTGTCTGGAAGATCTGTCCATTGAAGTCAATGGGATGTTAAAATCTTTGACTATGACTGTATTTCTGTTGATCTCTCCCTGTAAGTCCATCAAGATTTGCTTCACATATTTAGGCGCTCTTATATTAGGTATGCAAATGTTTACTAGGGTTAATCCTCTTGTTGGATTGTTCCCTTTATCATTATGTAGTATTCTTCTTCGTCTCTTACTATAGCCTTGGTTTTTTAAAGTCTATTTTGTCAGATATTAGTACTGCTATCCCGGCTTTTTTTTTCCTTTTCCATTTGCATGAAATATCTTTTTCCATCCCTTTACTTTTAGTCTGTGTGTATCTTTTGATCTGAGATGGATCTCTTGGAGGCAGCATATTTATGGGTCTTGTTTTCTTATCCATTCAGCTACCCTGTCTTTTGGTTAGAGCATTTAAGCTATTTACATTCAAGGAGATTATTGGTAGGTACGTATGTAGTACCAATTTATTGTTAGACATTTTTCTTTTTCTTCTTCTTAAAGCAAGCCCTTTAACATTTGCTGCAGTAGTGGTTTAGTGTTAATAAACTCCTTTAGTTTTTCCTTGTCTGGGAAGCTCTTTTTTTCTCCTTCAATTTTAAATGATAGCCTTGCTGGGTGAAGCAGTGTTGGTTGTAGGCCCTTGCTTTTTAATCACCTTGAATATTTCATGCCATTCTCTTCTGGCCTGAAATATTTCTGTTGAGTAATCAGATGCTAGTCTATTGGTGCTCCCTTGTAGGTAACCACCTGCTTTTCTCTTGTGGCTTTTAGGATTCTCTTCTTGTCTTTAAGCCCTGTCATTTTAATTATGATATGTCTTGGTGTAGACCTCTTTGAGTCCAACTTGTTTGGGTTTCTGAGCTTCCTGGACTTGTGTGTCTTTTTCCTTCACTAGATTAAGGAAGTTTTGTGTTATATCTTCAAATAGGTTTTTGATCCCTTGCTTGCTCTCTTCTGCTTCTGGTATTCCCATGATGCAGATGTTGTTATGCTTTATGTTGTCCAAAATGTGTCTTAAGCACTCCTCATTTTTTAAAAAATTCTTTTTTCTTTTGGCTGCCATTCTTGGGTGTTTTTTTCTACCTTGTCTTCCAAATCCCTGATTTGATCCTCTGCTTCACCTAACCTACTGTTTATTCTTCCAGTGTATTATTTATTTCAGATATTGCATTCTTTATTTCTGACTAGTCCTTTTTTATGGTTTCTGTCTTTTTTCATGCTGTTGATTATCTTTATAATCATTACTCTAAACTGTGTATCTGATAAATTGCTTGCCTCCATTGCATATAGTTCTTCTTCTGGAGAATTCTCTTGTTCTTTCATTTGGGGTCTGTTTCTTTACCTTCCCATTTTGGCTTCTTTTTGTACTTTCCACCATAGTTGTTAAACTAATCAAGCCGTAATCAGCTTTAGCACAACTCAGTGGGACAGAGTAATTCTGCTAGGTGGGGCTATTGTTTCCCCTCAGGCTGATGCCACTTGGAGGGGATTGCTCTGCCTGAGAGTGATGGCTCTTGCAGTGTGGGGAATTGACTCAGCACAGAGATCCTGGTGGCTGTTCCTTCAGTTCTCTCCCCAGAGCTACCAACCCCAATCTCTCCTCAAGTGTTTCTAGTCTACTCTACCCTCCTCTGTTGGAGCTCACGGTGAGTGACCACAAATGGAATTTTGTGCATTTGCCCTTTAAGAGGCTCTCTGCATCTCCAGTTGTCTCTCCCTGGCAAACTGAAACCCTGCTGCTTTTCACAGGTGGATGTTATGTGGGTTCCTTTCTGGCTCTGGTGTTGTAAGCTGGGGAGCTCAGCTTGGGTTCTAGACCCCACACTTCTCAGGGGGTACTCACCAGCTGTTGAAATATTCCTCGAGAACTTAAGCTGTTGTTGGTGTGGGATCTCAGCCAGCCCTCTTGTGCCTCCTCTGCACTCTCTGCCAGTCTTGTTGTGGTGAAGTGGTTTCTTCTGTCTGTCCTTGGTTATAAGGCTGCTCTCTAGCTAGTGTTCAGTTGGTTATTCAGGATGCTTTCTCTACAATTTAGTTGTACTTCCTGATTGGTCCTGGGAGGAGGTTAGTATAGCTTTCACTTACTCTTCCTCCACCTTGGATGCTTCTGATTTGTATTTAGTTCTAACAGCTTCAAGTAGCTTGAGATTAGAAACTTTCCTTGGATACTATTATTCTCTAGACTGCGTGGCATGAACCAGAGAATTACCTTGGCCTGAAGACTAGATTTCTAAGGGAAGTAATGGAATACACTGGAATGCACTTTCCTATAAGCTGATTCCCAACTGTATTTTGATTTTCTCTGAAGTAGTAACATTGATTTATTAAAACTCATAATTCCAGTTTGAGTCTCATGCTTGACCTCAGTTCTGTGCTTCTGTGCCTAATAGCAATTCTCAAAATTGCAGTTTGTTTTGTAACATGTCTGAATTTGTTAAAAGACATCTTGCTTAAATATTGATGAATGGTTTTATTGAAAGGTCTCTGAGTTAAGGAGCAGATGCCTGCTTATGACAAACAGAGTGACTTAAAGGTGCTTTTTGCTCTAAAAGTTGATTTTAGTAAATTAGTCTCACAGTTTAAACTACCTACATAGTATTCAGTGAGCAGGTGTAATTTTATGCCCAGTATTATTTTCTTGGTGCTTTAATAGGAAGTCAGAGTGTAGCCTCTCAGTAGAATTTAAGAATATTGGTCCCATCTGAATTATGGAATGCTAAAATAAAGGTTTTAACAAGCATTTAAATAACTGGAGATTCAAAAGACGGGACTAAAATAGGCAGCCTCTCAGAGCAGCCTTAATTCACAAGGGAATTCTTTGAATTTCTATCACTGTAATTGTGGGACTTGGAATTTGGGAACCTTACTACTGTCCAAGATAATGGAGAAATTGGAGGGTGTTACTCTCTCTGTATTTTGCTTGAAATTGTGTTTTTATTGGTTGCCTGAGATCTTTAGATTAATTGCACACTAAAGGATCATTGGGAAAATGTATGTTTTACTAAAAAATGAAATCAAGCTCATTATATACCTTACTAGTAATTATTATTAGTGGTTGATATATATATATATATATATATATATCAACCACTAATTATATGTGTGTCTGCCTCTATGTGTATATGTATTTTCGAGATGTGTGTGTGTGCTATAGATAATCAGGATATGTGCATATATATCCTTTCGAGTCTCATATATAAATTTGAAGTATAGTTAAGACTGCACTTTAACAAATGATCTCTGTGCTTAAACAAGGAACAAGCATCCATCTGTATATATTGGGTATTATATTGTTACTGGTAAGTTTTTTCTCAGATTCTCCCCTGTCTTTTTTCCAGTGATTCCAATCCCAGTGCCAAAGGGAGTTCTTTCATTCTGGCATGTCTCAGTGTTTGATTTGAAAATCAGTACAGCACAGGCATTCTAAAGCTTATCTAGATGATCTGGAGATTGAAAATATGACAAATCCACTGATGTTTATTGAGCACCTTCTTCTATAGGGTATATATGCTAAGAAAAATGATACACTCTGTTTTCTAACATCTGTCCATCTGAGTAAATAAGATAAATATATGTTTTAAAGGCATACTGAAAACTACCCCTTGTATTCATAGTTTGGTCCCTGGATCAACAGAATTGGCATCAAACAAGAAGTTTTTGAATTATAGATTATCGGGTCTCACCTGTGCCTACTGAGTAATAATTTGTATTTGAATAAGGTCTCCAGGTGATTCACGTGCATTAAAGAGGCATTAAACAAAAGGGTGTGTGATTTAAGTGCTAAACGTGTGGGAACAATAACTGCTATCATTTATCAAACTATTATATTCTAGATGTTTTACTATATTACATATATTATAAATATCATTTAATCTCTGTCACAGCAATGCAGTGCTATAGAAACTTAAAAAAGTGAGAGATGGATGTGTGTTAGAGTGGGAAGGGAATGCTTAATGAAAGCAGTGAGGTATGAACTGAGCCTGAAGAATTTGAATCAAGAGATAGGTCTGGCTCAGTCTAGACAGGGGGTAGTATAAGGAAAGTACAGTGGCAGAAATGAAAGAGATGATGAGACTGGATTTATGTATTTTCTAGGCAGCACCTGTTTCTATTATTTTCTGGTGTTTCTTTTGGCATTTCATTAAGAATAGGGGAATTCAAACTGCAGGGGTCTGGACCAGGCCTTGTGAGTGGCTCTAGAAAAATATTTGAATTGGAACATGGGGGGAAGCTCAAGTGAGTTTTGAGGCTTCTCTCTGCTACATATTTTATTTATATATTCTGTGGACCAGTTTCATAGAATTTCATTGTTCATAGCAGCAGTAGCCTATAGCTTAGAATTCTAGGTTATTAGAGTTGGAATATCATCTGGGTCACTTTATAAATGGGTGAAATCTTGACCTAAAGAGGGAGAGTGACTTGTTCAAGGTTACTCAACTAGTTGATGACAGAACCAGAACTAGAATATAAAACATCAGTTTCTATACTAAGCTTTCTTCCCCTGTATACCATGTAACAGTACTCTTCTGTTTTACCATCATTCTACTTTCCTAACTTTTATCTTTCTCCATCCCTGATTATCTCAAGGACTGACAGGGACTTTTCATCTTATAGCATTTGAACTCAAAGGAACCTGAATCATCATCTAGCCCAGAGAAATGGAATGATATTGCCCAAGGTCAAATAAGAAGTTGGTGAGGGAATGGAGACTAGAACTCACATCTTCTGACTCCACCTCAAGTTTCTTTCTACTTTTAAGTCACTCTGAGTAGATCCCCTAAATTTAATCCTTTTTCTCCTTAATACTGTTTGTATCTGCTTCTTTTAAAGATTCATTGTAAAGTTGTTAGTAAGTGCTTAAAAAGAACCACATGAGCATATCACACTGTATCTACACTAGCAATTTCACAATCTTATTTGTGTTATTTTCAGCAAAGGTTGTTGTAAAATGGTTGAAGTAGACTCTTAAAGAGCTAGTCATTAAAACCCAACAATATTCTAAAGTTAATGGGGTTGTTCTACAGTGGTGACCTTCCTTTCAGGGACCCATTTTTACCTCAGTATCCCTGTCTACCTAAGATTGCTTATTGTCTTTTTGTATCCAAGTTCAGGTCTGTAGTAACATTAGTCTTATCAATGTCTTGCTAGACAAAATACAGTGGAGGCCTAAATAGGAAGTTTTCCATATTGCATATCTTCTCCTCAAATTTACAAAACATTTTTAACTGGGCTATGATTCAGTGCAATTAAGCATCTAACAAGCCAGGTTGTGCTGGGGATATAAGAATAAGTAGGGCATAGACCTTGTCTACTGGGATCTTCTAGTCCACTAAGGGAGAGGACAGACATTTAAATAGGATTTTAATATAGTGTGATAATTAGTATACATAGGGTGCTATGGGAACACAGAGGTGGGCTGTCCCGAGGAATGAAGATGTTGTGATTAGAAATGTTTGTACCCTTAAAATGTGCTGCTGTGTATTCTTAGGTAGGCCACTTTGCCTTTTTGGTTTTTGATTCTCTAATACCTGTCAAATGAGAAGACTGAAACAGATTCTCTAACTTACTTTACAGCACTACGTTATTTCCATGTTACAGTTTTTGTACCATTGTCTTTCAAAAATTTTAGCTCTGTATTTTATTCTTTGTGGCAACGCTTGTAAATCTTTGCAAAAACAGGCATAGGCCAATAAATGAGTTTATGTGCCCTTGGATGAAAAACTCATCTTTTAGTACTTTCCATTCAGTACCTCCTTCTTAGGTTATTGCTACTATGTGGTATCCTGAAAAAAAAGTGGGGTCAATCCTGTAGTGGTGTCTGTGTGTGTTTCCTCCTCATGATGGAAATTGGAGACTTGTGGTTGAATTTCTCTCTCCCTGACAGATATAAGAAATCTATCTGTCTGTCTGTCTATCTATCTATCTATCTATCATATATATATATATATATATATATATTAGGCCTGTCCAGAAAATATCCATCCATATACTATGAAAAAATATATACTATGAAAAACTGCCAGGTTATGAAAAATAAGCATTTATTGAAGAAGATACAAGATGCAAGAAACATTGTACATAGGACAGTGGCACCTCAGTCCCCTTCAAAGTAGGCACCTTGGGAACTCACACAGTTCTCCCAATTGCCATCAGCTGCCCTGTTGTATTTTCCTGAATCTCATTGACAGTCTGAAATCTCTTCCCTTTCAAAGGTGATTTTAGTTTTGGGAAAAGGCAGAAGTTGCAGGGTGCCAAATCTGGGCTGTAGGGGGCTGAGTCACCTGGGTGATTTGATGTTTCACCAAAAAACTCTCTAGGAGATGTGATGCATGAGTATGCCCATTATTATGATAAAGCTGCCAATCACCAGTTGCCTATAGCTGTGGCCTCTGAATCATCTGAATAGTTTCTGTGGAGGAGTGTTCAAGTTCAATGCAAAATTTAATGCAGATTCATTGCTCTACTAGGGATGTCAAAGCTGTGGCCAATGGGCGGCATGCAGCTCAGGATAGCTATGAATGCGGCTCAACACAAAATCGTAAATTTACTCAAAACATTATGAGATTTCTTTGTGATTACATGTCACAATGTATTTAATGTGTCACCCAAGACAACTGTTCTTCCAATGTGGCCCAGAAATGCCAAAAAGTTGGACACCCCTGCTACTTGCTCAGTCATTTTGAATGGGATAGCCACACAGTACACATGCTCACTCAACAGTGTCTATTGCCCCGACTTACTAGTACAGTGAAGTCATTGTTCATACATATGTATTCCAGTCCACTCTCCTTGGCTGCCAGGTTATGTCATTGTCATGCAAACTTTTCTTGTTATATTAACAGTGGTTGGACTTTTTCTGTATAGACCTCATATATGTTGGCTAGCAGCATTTATTTTTTGATCCCTGTCATGTGCACTGTGCTTTATAGTTTACACAGCATATTCATACCCATTGTTTCATTTTATCTTCACAATGATCCTGATCTATAGATAGAATATTCATTTTATAGATGAATAAACAGACTCATAAAAGTAGTCATTTGCCGAAGATTATATAGCTATTAAACTGAAATGTCAAGATCTGACCCCAGAGTGATAGATTTATACAAAAAAAAAAGATAATTTTGCCAGCAGAAAATTAGAGGATGATTTTTGCTTTTTAAAATGTTATTTATTTATCTTTAATTTTTATTGACTTTCTTGGAGTGACATTGGTTAATAAAATATATAGATTTCAAGTGTGTACAGTTCTATCATACATCATCTGTGTATTGTATTGTGTGTTCACCACCCAAAGTTAAGTCTCCTGTCACTATTTATTATCACCCCTTGACCTTCTACCTCCTCCCACCCCTCTTTCCATTGGGTAATTACCATGCTGTTGTCTGTGTCTGTGAGGTTTTTTTTTCTTAATTCCTTTACCTTTTTCACTTACCCCCCAACTTTTCTCCCCTCTGACAGTTGTTAGACTGTTCTCTATGTGAATCTGTTTCTATTTGGTTTGTTAGTTTATTTTGTTATTAGACTCCACATATAAGTAAAATCATATGGTATTTGTTTTTCTCTGACTGGCTTATTTCACTTAGCATAATACTCTCCAGGTCCATCCATGATGTTGCAGAAGGTTTGTTTGTTTGTTTGTTTGTTTGTTTAGAAGAGAGAAGCATTACCAATTTGACTCAGCTATATGTAACAATTAGAGACATGACCACATAAATCTTTATGATATTTAATAAATAAATGAATTCTAAATCAGCTCTGCTTCAGTTTCTACTGGTAACTAATTAAGGAAGGATGGTTATAGAGGGAAATGAAAGGAGAGAAATACGTAGAATGGCTTTAAAAAGTAGTTTCTGCATTCTTTTCAACCCTATGTAATCCATCTTTCACATTGTTTTCTGAGTATTCCTAAACAAAACAAAAGCATTCATAGATCTTATAAATTTACTTTGTAAATAGTCTTCTCTTATCACACTGTTATTCATTAGGCTTATTCACAATTTGGCTCCAGCTTATCTTTCAGACTTTTTCTATACTTTCAAACTTTTTCTATATATTGGAT
Source organism: Phyllostomus hastatus (assembly GCF_019186645.2). NCBI lineage: Eukaryota > Metazoa > Chordata > Mammalia > Chiroptera > Phyllostomidae > Phyllostomus > Phyllostomus hastatus. The sequence continues at coordinate 3,381,497 of NW_025333643.1, read as the reverse complement.
TACCCTTCCCTCGAATACATACTTTACTTTCTGGATTCTGTGCTATTATTACAGTTGCCTTTGGAATGCTCTTCTGCTTCTCTCTTTGACCTCAACACTTATTTTCTTTGTTCTATATTCAGAGGGTGAGGGTACTGAATATTGTTTAAGAACCACCCCCTCCTGCCTTCTCCATGACCTTGCTCAAAATTTTATCCCTTTTTTCTTCTGCTTATAATCTCATTTTCTACTGGTTGCTCCATCATTATAAAGACAGAAAGAAGCAAAAACTCCTCCTTCACCTTCTTAATCATTCTTTTCAATGTGAAAAATAAATCTGAGTTTCATCTCTACTTTCTTATCTGATATTTGCTCTCCTGAGCTGAAATTGGGCTTCTGTCTTCCCCATAATATTGAAATTATTTTTGTTATCTTACCTAATTGCTAAATCCAAAGGACAGTGTCAGTTTATACCTTCGCTGATGGGTTTGACACTGTTTATCTTCCATCTGGAAGTCCCTTGGCTTCTGCATTCTTCATTTGCTTTATACCTGTTCTTTTAAAGTTCCTTCTCATTTTTCTTGTTCTTTTCTTTGTCTGCCTCATTAAATGTAGGTATTCCTCAGAGTCCCATTTTCTACCCACTTCTTTTTTCACTCTATACACTCTACCTGGTCCATCCACTCTCAAAATGTCCATTACCTACTAAATGTAGTTGGTTCCCAAATCTTTAGCTCAGAACTTTGTCCTGATCTTCAGACATTCTCATTGCTTGATGGATATCTCCATCTGCGTGATTAAAGGTAATTCAAGGTCATTTGTTCCAGTATTAAATTCCTTATCTTTCCCTTCTGTTTCAGTTCTCATATTTTTTATCTTGATTGGGTATAGCAGTGATCATCTATTTCAATTTCTTATTACCTTTCATCTAGAAGGTCTCATTATGATTTCCACTTAATAGCTTGAATGAACTATTTAAAATATAAATTTGACCTTTTCATTCCTTTGCTTAAAGCTTTTTAGTGTCTTTCCCTGTCTTATAGGTAAAGTTCATGGCTCTCCTGTGATCTGACCCCTGCTTACCTCTCCGACCTCCTCCTAACATTTCCATCCTCAAACTTTAATTTTTAGCACAACTGAACTATATGCAGTTTTATACACGTGTTATGGCATTCCTCCTTTTTGCCTTTGTTTATACTTCCGCAATTGCCTCATCTCCTCTTCCTTTTCTTGACTAAACTCATGTTCATCTTTTGAAACTGAGTTGAATATTTTCTTTTCCAGGAATTCTTCTCTTACTCTCTAGATTGTATTAGGCATCTATGCCTCCTCTATGCTGTTTTTCAATCCGGTAGATATCTTTATCACTGAACTCAACACAGTGATATCTGTTTATGTGATAGTGAGTCCTTTGAGGACAAGCTTAGTGTTTTCTTCATTTTTTGTATCCTTAGCATTCAGCAGAATGTCTGATACACAATTTGAGGTCAGTAAAACTTTCCCAAATTGAGTTGAAGAGAGGGATCCAAAGAATGTGAAAAGGCATAGAAGGAAACAATGGACAAGAAGAAGTATTCTAGGATTAGAGGTGTATTTTATTATGTTGGAAGTCTTGTTTATTCACTACAAATATAGTAAGCTTTAGAATACTTTTGCTCTTACACTCTATGAAACACAAATTAACTTAATCACAAATTTTCAACCAGTCCACTTCATAAACCTTTTGAGATTTAGCTCTGAATGAGAGCCCTAGCAACTCCTAATACTAGAAAGTATTATCTGGTACATGGCAGCTTTGAACAGAGAAAAGGAAATGGAACAAAACTGACGACAAAGTTTTTCTTCCCTAACTTATACTGATGCTTGGCTCTAAAGGAGCCCATTTTCTCCTGAAGTTAATCCTGCTTTCTTGTCCTACCTAGAGAACTTTTCTTTTAGTTATTTTAGTATGAAACTTCAATCTCGGGCCACCCAAGCTTCTCTTTCCTTTTTCTTTAGTGAAAAAAAAATTTATTTAATTTATCCAAAGCATAGTTTTGGATAATTAAAACATCATTGTAATTGAAAAATGTTGAAAGTAATCTCGTCATGATCTGTCTCTTCTTACTTCTTCAGTATTACCTTTCTTTTATTTCTTACCCACTTTGATATAGCCATGATAAACTTATAGATACTAAGATTTAACTGATTGTGCCATTGCCTCTACATCTTTATACTACTCCTGCTAATTGAAGGCATTTTTTTTTTCCTGCATGTCTTTGCCTGGACAATTCAGGATGACTTCATCTTTTCTAAAGTCAGAACTAGACTTAATCCTTCCTTAAATTCTTTCAATTTGTGTTAGAAACTGTACTAAACTTGCTTACCTCTCATAACAATGAACTCATTGTATTATAGTCAGGTTTTATTTATATCTTCTCATTTTTCCACCTTTAACTGATAAGATCTCCTCAAAGACAATGACTGTAACTTGAATTTCAGTATCCCCAGCATTTGGTATGACAGAGTATTTTCAGTAATTATAATATTTGTTGGACCCATCAATGACTTATGAAAAAAACTATGAAAATGCAAATAATGAGCAAAGCAACTCTTCAACTCCCTGTAAATATAAACAAACAATAGTTGCATTAACCAAAGTGATTAGTCAATAAGAACTGGTTATATATATTAAAATATTTTCTATAAACTGTAAAGTAGTATAAAAGTATTAATTATTGTTACTATGTTAGAGTGTTCCACATCCTCCCTTACATAAAGCTGAAGATGCACCTGCTCTGCCTCACTCTAATTCACCCTTTTCTGATGTGCAAAATACTCCTTGCTTACTCATTCTGGAGAATAGCTATTGCCTTCTCACCCCTGCTTCCCACCCTCCAACCCTGTTCTCTTAGAGTAGGCATACAAACATTTAAAATGTACATGTTTGCTCTGGTTGGGTGGCTCAGTTGGTTGGAGCATCATCCCATACACCAAAAAGGTTGTGGGTTTGATCTGGTCAGGGCACATACCTAGGTTGCAATTTTGATGCCCCTGTCAGGGGTGTCATGAGAAGCAACCAATCAATGTTTCTCTCTCACATTGATGTTTCTTTCTCTCTCCCTGTCTCCCTCTCTTTTCTCTCATTCTCCTTCTCCCTCCTCTCTCTCTGCCCATCCTCCCCCACTTTCTCTCTAATATCAGTGAACATATCCTGGGGTGAGAATTTAAAAAAAAGGAAGAGAAAGCAAAAGCATAACAACAGCAATGAGTAAGACATGTAGAGGGGATTTAGGCTAGTTAGTATTAAGGATTTAGGGCAGGGAAAAGATGTTTGAGAAGTTCTGGCCAAGATGGAGGCGTAGGTAAATATGCTTCACCTCCTTGCACAACCAAAAGAAGGACAACAGCAAATTTAAAAACAAAAAATGAAAACTGCCAGAAAATTGAACTGTATGGAAGTCTGACAACCAAGGAGTTAAAGAAGAAACATACATCCAGACTGGTGGGAGGGGCGCAGATGGGCAGCCAGGGTGGAGAGGACCCATGACAAGGCAGCAGCTGTGGTGGCTGGCAGAACTGGAGGTCCCACATTCCCAGGCAGATAAAACTGGAGGAACAACTGGGGAGTGAGACAGACCAGGCAACTCAGGGTTTCACTGTGGGCAACATAAGGCCTCAGAAACTCTGGCTATAAAAACCTGTGGGGGTTTTGGTGGCAGGAGAAACTACCAGTCTCTTGAAAGTGGGGTGAGAACAGAGCAAGTGGCATTGTTCCCTCTCTGACCCCTCCTCCACATACAGTGCCACAACGCAACAAAGTGGATTGCCCCATCCTGGCAAATACCTAAGGCTTTGCCTCTTACCATGTAACAGGTGCGCCAAGACAAAGAAGTATGGCACAAATGAACAGATCAAAACTCCAGAAAAAGAACTAAGCAACGAGGAGATAGCCAGTCTAGTATTTATCAGATGCAGAGTTCAAAACACTGCTACTCAGGATGTTCATAGAAATGATTGAGTATGGGCTGAAAATAAAGGAAGAAGTAAGGTCTATACAAAGTGAAATAAAGCAAAATATACAGGGAACCAACAGTGAAGGGAAGGAAACCAGGACTCAAATCAATGATTTGGAGCAGAAGGAAGAAATAAATATTCAACCAGAACAGAATGAAGAAACAAGAATTCAGAAAAATGAGGAGAGGCTGAGGAACCTCTGGGACAGCTTTAAAAGTTCCAACATTCAAATCATAGGGGTGCCAGAAGGAGAAGAGGAAGAACAGGGAATTGAAAACTTATTTGAAAACAATGAAGGAGAACTTCCCAATCTGGCAAAGGAAATAGACTTCTAGGAAGTCCAAGAAGCTCAGAGAGTCCCAAAGAAGTTGGACCCAAGGAAGCACACACCAAGGCACATCATCATTACATTAGCCAAGATTAAAGATAAGGAGAGAATCTTAAAAGTAGCAAGAGAAAAAGAGACAGTTACCTACAAAGCAGTTCCCATAGGACTATCAGCTGATTTCTCAAAAGAAACCTTACAGGCAAGAAGGGGGTGGAAAGAAGTATTCCAAGTCATGAAAGGCAAGGACCTACATCCAAGATTACTCTATCCAGAAAAGCTATCATTTAAAACGGAAGGGCAGATAAAGTGCTTCCTAGATAAGGTCAAGTTAAAGGAGTTAATCATCACCAAGCCCTTATTATATGAAATGTGAAAGGGACTTATCTAAGAAAAAGAAGATAAAAAACATGTATAGTAAAATGACAGCAAACTCACAATTATTAACAACCACACCTAAAGCAAAGCCAAAAACAAACTAAGCAATCAACTAGAATGGGAACAGAATCACAGAAATGGAGATCGCATAGAGGGTTAACAACAGGGGAATGGGAGGAGGAGAGAGGGGGAAAAGGTACAGAGAATAAGTAGCATAGATGGTAAGTAGAAAATAGACAGGGGGAGGGCAAGAATAGTATGGGAAATGTAGAAGCTAAAGAACTTATGACACATAAACATGAACTAGGGGGGGAATGTGGGTGGGAGAGGCTGTGCATGGTGGAGGGGAATGAAGGGGGAAAATGGGACAACTGTAATAGCATAATCAATAAAATATATATATGTTTAAAAGCTGCTGACACAAAAAAGCAGGGAACAGTGCTATACAAGGTGGTTTTCAGGGAGGTTGGTTGGGACTGGTATTTATCTTCTCTGGAGAGATTGGAGCTGCAGGACCTCAAGAAACATCATGTTGTTCTGGAAAACAGGAGTTTTGGAGTCAGATGATCTGGGTTTAATTCTGGCCATAGCACATTGCTATTCTTCTCTGAATCTTGATTTCCTCATCCCTAAAATAAAAGGAGTAATAATACCTGTCCTCCTTTCTTCATAGGATTGTTGTGAGATTTCATAGGAAACCAAAACACACACAACAGATTTAAATATATATGTACTGAAGAGAGAAAATATGAGGAAGAATTCCCTACTTAATTTCCTCTTAAGTAGTGCCATGGCAGTTTTTCTAGATTTAGGAGTAAGAATTTTAGGGACAAAATAGTATTCTAGGAGTACTAGAATTCTAGGAATTCTAGCAATACTAGTATTCCAGGAAATACAAGAGTATTTGTATATACCCTAGTATCTAATATCTTCCCTTGAATACTAGGGAAAATACTGGGAATACTAGCTTTTCCCTAGTATCAGGGCTGCTAATTCTAGTCAGAGCTGTGCAAGTGGTGAATTTTGTATTTTTACTCTTGTGTGCCTTCTCTTATTGCTGATACTTCTCTTATTCTGTGTCTATGGACATATGTCCTATGACTTAAGACTTATTCCAGAGGTGAACACATTTCCTGAAACAAAACTGGGACATGAAGTCTTATATTTTAGTGCAAGAAACAGTCTGGGAGATTTTTATGTACTTAAATGTGGACATTTGGGAGAAATTTTGGTGGTTGAAGACAATGAATGAAAACTTGAAATTAGGAGTTTCTTGAGAATTGTAGGCCAAATTGTTGTTGGCATCATATTTCTTAGATTTTAGTTTTCAGCAGGCTGAATTAATCTTAGCTCAACTATGAATTTTTAATGGTTATTGGTAGTCCCCTTTCAGGTTTTTCTGTCTTCATAGGAGGTAGAAAATAGAAAAACTTTTCTAACCCTAAATAATGAATAGTGGAATTTGAGCACTAAGAATGGGGAAAAAGTAGAATCATGCTGTATTGCCACTTGCCCATGTGAAAAGTCTATTCCTTGAATGCATAAACTATCAGTTGATTTAGCAAAATGGGATGCAAATGATTGTCCTTTCACCCTCCAGGTGACTTCTTTGCAGTTAGATTTGGTTGAAAAATGCACTGAACTTAATTTTGACCCTGGAAGAAAATTGTAGCATTTGTGGTTCTATTATAAGGTCATATATTTAAGTAAAACTTTATAATTTATTCTATACTTTGACTCATTTGTCACCTTAACCTTGTCAGTTAAGTTGGTATAATTTTCTGTTTTGATTAGGAAACAGGAAACCAAGAAAACCAAGGCTCAGCAAGATTGTGATTTGCTTAAAGTTACAACACAAAATAGGTAAAACTGCACCCAAAACCTAGATTTTTCTCTTTCTACCCTTTTATCCTTACTCAGGGCCCTTTTTCTCCACGTTGCTAAACTTGTTTCCAAGCTCTGCATTAGTCAGTTATGATGCTTTTGCTTAAAAGCACCAAAGATGGATTAAAAGTTGCTTAAGCTGACAAGAGTCTGTATAGTCTGTGACAGGTGCTGCGTAGGTTGGTTGAAAAATAACTTAAAGGTTGTCTCTTTTCTCTATGTGTTTTTGTTAATGCTTATCATGCTTTCGTGAGTTAGAGTCCTTCCAGTGCCTCTGGTATATTTCAGGCTGATTTTAAGTTGTCGGGAGAGGAGATTTTCACTCCAGAGCTCAATTCCTTTAAAAGCTTCTTATTTTCCCTTGTATCTAGACATTTATTTCTTAGCCAGAGCTCTGGGTGGTGTCAGACTTAAGTTCCTACTAAAGAGATGTTCCCTGCTGAACTATTTTTTTTCTGCCCTCTTTTTTTTTTTTTTTTAATATATAGCCAGCCTTTCTCCCTACATCCTACACTTCCCTTAGTTCCAGTTGTAATTATTTGGAAGGTTCTGGGAGTCAAAGGGTAGTGAGTTTGGCAGTAAGGGAAGGACGTGAAGCTCCTGTCCTTTCTGACTCCATGTGTTCCTGTAAATCCTGCTATGCCTATTTACCAGGATCTTATGCTTTTTTCCAGATTGTTGAGGAGCTAAGATCTGGGCAGTGGCCTTCTGGGAATAAAGACTTTCCAGAGACATTTCAATGGGTTAATTTGGTTTTTCCCACAGTTAGGACTTAGAAACAGGCACATAGAGGTCAGTCTTTTGTTTTTAATGGTTTACTTCCCCTCCCCTTCTTGGGGGGTATTTATTTATTTTGGGGTTTCCCATGTATTTCATTCATTCTTTCAGGAATTATTCAATATCAACTGGTGCTAGAATCCTGAGAACAAGAAACATTGACCTGTCTTCACAAAGCTTATAGTTTAGTTGGAAAGACAGGCAATTAAATGAGCAATGTAATGAAGTGTGATTTATTGCTATATCAACATGATTAAAGGAAGTTTTAAATAGAGCATGTTTCTCTCATAATTTTACCATAGCAATAAAGCAGCTGCTTTCACACTTTTCTGTATTTTCTTTCAATATTTGTCCATATGCAAACATTTTCATATAATTGTGATTGTTTTCTAGTTATAATTTCTTGTTTTTCCACTTCTAGATAATTTTTACATATTGTTACAGTCTTAATACTTATATTTTCATAGGTGTTGTACTATGATTTCTTCAATTATTTCTACTAGACAGCTGTGTTGACTTACAATTTTTGACCATTATTACATAATAAAACCAGAGGCATTCTCAATTTTCAGGAAAGGAACTACTTGATTAAAGATATGATGATATATTTAGCTTTTGATAGATATTGCTATACTGCTTCCTACAAAAGATTTCCCCAGTTTGAAGTTTATCAACCATTTTTACCTCACTTTCCAGCACACAGTATTAGTATCTTTTTAAGTATTAATATAATAGGTATAAAAGCCATATTTGACTATTTTAATATATATTTCTATGAGTACAGTGAGGTTGAATGTTTTCCCTAATGTTTATTTATAAATATATGTGAAAAAATTGTCTTTTGGCAGTTGTCTTGTAGATTTGCTTACTTGGTGGTTTGATTTTGAATGAAACGTTCATTGCTAGTGAACAAAAATAGATGACAGTGAATAGAATGTCGTCTTGGTAATTTGCTCTAACTTGGCAAAAAACTTTTTTGATTGTGGAGTTAAGAATTGGATTCTTGGAGCTAGAGTTAGTACTATGTGTTGGACTGACAACTGTGGGCTCTATAGTAGGCTGTGAGTGCCTTTAGGGAAAGGACCATGTTTTATTCTTTGTCTCAGCATTTAGCAGCTTGGCTGATAGTAAGTCTCAAAAAATCATTGAAGGAATAAGGGCACTAAATAATCTCCTTCAACTGTCATTCTTACGTGTTCATATAGAGCCTAAAATTTCACCATTTAATATTCATTCTTTGAAGCTTAAAAGACTTACTAGTCTTGGAAGTCTCTAGGAACTTATTAATACCTACAGGAAGATGAATATGGTAATCTCAGGCAACATATTGGAGATTATAACCTCTATATGAGAGTAATACTTTGTAGGGATGGAACATAGAATAGACACCTGGTGGTAGAGGAGTGGAGATGGGATGATAGAGATGTTCAGGAGACTATTAGGAATTTATCAGAAATAAACCTCATGTATTTCAAAGAATCCCAGGAATATGAGAGCTGGAAACTAATCTTTGAGATTCTCTGAGCCTTGGTATCCTTGTATGTAAATGTGAATGAGAATACTTACTTTCCAGGGTTATTGTGAGACTTGATTGAAATCAATAGGTTATGAAAGTGCTTTGTAAACTCTAAAGTACTGTGTGAATTAAAAAAAAAAGTCATTGTTGTCATCACTATCATGTAGGAAACCAAGGAACAGAGGGATAAAATTACTTTTATTTTTTTCTAGGAGCTAGATTTATTCTTCATATTTTGCAGCCAATCTTTATCATTTGAAGATGAAATTGAAAAAAAAATTTTATCCTTACCTGAAAACATGTTCATTGATTCTAGACAGAGGAAATGGGAGGGAAAGAGAGAGAGGGAGAAACATCGATTCGAGAGAGAAATGTGAATCAGTCACCTCTCATAAGCACTCAGACCAGGGACCAGATCCACAACCTAGGCATGTGCCCTGACTGGGAATCAAACCCATGATCTTTCTGTGTATGGGACGACACTCCAACCAACTGAGCCACACCGGCTGGGAAAAAATGTCTAAAGTGTTATTTTCCCCACAAGGAAATAGTGACGAAGGGTAGAGGGTGGGGGTAGATAGTTTTGGGGAGTGAATAGATTCTTTTTGTCCAACTGTTTTTCCTAGAGCAGAATGAAGCACAACAAAAAGAGGTAGACAAAACAGTACGAGCTTGGCAAAGCATAGGTCATATGTACAGGCTGTAATTGATGATTGAAACTGAGTTAAGATAGGAAGAATCATGATCTGATGTTGGAGCAGGAAATTGGGATCTGATAAGGAGAATTTTTCTTTATCCTGTAGTCAGTGGTGAGTAGTGAAGGTTTGGAGCAGGGGTGAGTCAATCAGTGCCTTACTGGTTGGTTTATCTAGAGGCAATGTAGAAAATAGGGATGAGGAAGAACTTGTGCAGGCCTGGAGTCCAATTTAGGAGCATGTTTTAACTGTATATCTCATTCATCTATGAGATACTGAAAGCTTGTAATAAATAGGACCATGGCAGTGGAGAAGAAAGAATGGGTACAAGGATGTCAGAGAGTATAGTCCTAGGCTAAAGGGACTCTGGGCCCTTATGCCAGTCAATGTATTCTCTCTCCCAGAGGTTTGTTTTTCCTGTAAACTTTAAAAAAGTCAGAATATAAAAGTGCACAAATATACAGCATAGCCAGCACCTGCTAAGCTTTTATAATACCCCTTCAGTCATTACTTCACATCCCTCAGTAGGTAACCACTATTTTTACTTTTTTCACCACATACTAATTTTGCCTGGGTTTTGAGCTTTATTGCAATAGAATTATGCAGTATTAACTCTTTTGAGTCTAGCTTCTTTTGTTTGACATGATGTTTATGAGAGTCATCAGTTTTCTTGTATGAAGCATTAGTTCATTCCATTTTATTGCTCATTTGTATTCCATTGTATGAATATATCACAATTTATCTATTTTGCTGTTAATAGATACTTAATTATTCCCATTTGGGGGCTATGCACAGTTCTTGTATGTCTTTTGATGCATATTAACTTTTGTTTCCTATCCAGGAATGGAATTTGCTGGGTTATTGTCAGTGTATGTTGAGATTTAGTAGTTACTACCCAACAGTTTTATAGAGTTTTACGGAATTTATCAGTTTACACTCCCACCAAAAGTGTGTAAGAGTTCCTTAGTAATATTTGTGTCTTAGCTCAGGCTGCTATAACAAATACCATAGGCTGGGTGGCTTAAACAACAGAAACATATTTCTTATAGTTCTGGAACCTGGAAGTCCAAGATCAGGGTGCATGATCAATTTCTGGTGCAAGTCTTCCTGGCTTGAAGAGGCTACTTTCTTGCTGTATCCTCATACAGTGGAGAGAGAGAGCCCTGGTCTCTTCAGCCCTTTATAAGGGCACCAAACCCATCATGGGAGCTCCACCCTTGTGACCTTGTCTAAATCTAATTACCTCTCAAAGGTCCATCCTCTAAATATCATCACTTTGGGGATTAGGGCTTCAACATATGGATTTTGGGGAGGATACATTTGGTCTATAGTGAGTTACATAATTACTCAGTATTGCAGTACTTTAAATATCAAAGGCTTTTATGTTATAAGAAACTTAGGGGAGAAAGGAACTACTGGTTATCAAATGTCTGCTACATACTGGATACTAAATGCTTTTATTTATATTATCTCATTTAATCAAGATAATACTCATATAAAGTGTCAGATCATTGTTATTGCATTGATTTTATAGGCCAGAAAACAGATTCACAGGTTAGTTAGGCAGCTTGTAATTGCCATCCAGAATCTAACCTAGATCTGCTTGAATCCAAACCAGGCACATCATGTGGAAACTGCAGTTTGTCAGTGATGTGTCTTCCTTCCCTCCCTCCTTCCCTCTCTTCCTTTTTTAGGTGGGGGCTTATCTTGATGACTCCAAAAGCAAAAACCCATAATATAGACGGCCGCCTTCTGAGACCCAGTACTTTGCTGGCTTTGCAAAGAGCAGCTTCCCAACCAGGCACCTCCCTAGATCTTGTGACCTGCTTTGTCTCCCCACTGAATTTCTTAGCAGCTGGTCATTCATTAATTTTTCACAGTTCTGTCTCAAGGTAGGTATTATATTGGCACATCCTCTACTCCAGCTGGCAGGCTGATGGAAGAAGCTCCCATAGAATTTTTAAGACTGGCCAAGCCTCTTAATTGTGTCTCTCATCAGTTTTCGTACAGCATCTCCCTGCCCCACCCAAAGTAGGAAGACAGGAGACCTAGGTCCTGGCTGTAATACTAAGTTGTTGTATGCTTTTGAAAACCATGTGTCTCTTCTCTTGACTCAGGTTTTCTAATTTATAAAGAAGAGTTGGGCAGGGAATAGTGGTTCCATGTGCCATCCTCAGGGCTAATTCTGGGCAGATCCAAGTTGGACATATTTTGGATTCTCTGTATATAATGACAATCAGAACAACTCTGATTTGTCATATACCTATTGAGCCTCTTTCTGAGTTAAAGCAAAGGATTATATTGAAATTCATTAGAGTAGACGGTCTTTACTAATTGAAAGTATCACTTTGTGAAAACTGAAATATTATGAGTGGCAAACCTAAATATCCTTAACATATTAAAAAATTTTCATCCTTAACATATTAAAAAATCCATACAAGGCCTTCATGCTATTCTTTGACCACCATGAGGAAACAGAGAGGGTATAATCAATTTTGTCTAGGGTAGGGGGTTGGGGAAGGATTAAACAAAGAGGAGGCATCCCAGCTGGACTTGAAGAGTAGAAGTTCACTAGATGAATTAGGAGTTTAGGAGGAATAAGGCATTTCAAGTAAAGGAATGAGACAGGAAAACATGAAAGACATTGCTGTTTTGGAAAAAATGTATTTTGGTGTACATATTTTGTATGATGAAGAGGGGAAATTTTTGAAATGCTAGGAGACGAGGGTGGGAGGGTCAGTCACTGGGCTGCTTTGTAAAGGGACTTGAATGTTATAATGATGAGGACTAATGAAGAATTGGAAATATCATTTGAATTAGTACTGCTTAATAAATTTTCTGTTCCTCTAGACTCAGGACCTCACCCACCAGCTATGGCAATTGTGGTGCACACACACTCAGAAATGGTTTGATTAGGGAGAGCCTTGGTGACCTGAAGTCTACATGAATTTCTTCTTTTTTTATTTTTAAAACAATTTTGTTTATTAATTTTTAGAGAGAGGAGAAGGGAGGGAGAAAGAGTGGGAGAGAAATATCCATATGTGGTTGCCTCTAGTATACCCCCTCCTAGGAACCTGGCCTGCAACCCAGGCATGTGCCCCGACTGGGAATCAAACCAGTGACCATTTGGTTCGCAGGCTAGCACTCAATCCACTGAGCCACACCAGCCGGGGCTAATTTCTTCTTAATTGGCTCAGGGTTTTGGATATATGTGTAAATCCTTGTGTAAAACAAAAGGGAAGGGGCTTGGGGGTGGTTTTGCTGATGGGCAGCAAGTTTCCATACCCTAATAAACTCAAGTGGTGTCCTTGCCATTTAAACTCATCATCAGTGGTGGAAATGGTTAGATTGTAATTTTATCTCTTGTATAAAAAATTAGAGTCAGCCTTGTGGCTCAGGCTTACCAGCTTTTCTCCCTAAAAGATCTCTTCATTCTTTCCCTGGAAACATATGTTTATTTGTAATGCATTTCATTTGCAGTAATTGGAGCAGTGTGCCTTTTCATTCTGCTGTCAAATACCTTTCTCCATGCTCAGAGCCTGACATAATGAGCCTGTGAATTGCAGTAGGCTGGGAATCAGGTTCCCAATTAAAATGGATGTCTCACCTATTTGTGCCCTTGAGATGTCTCTAGATCTCACAAGTCCTGTCCTGGTGGAGGACAGGTTTCAGTTTGGGGCATAGTACCTGCCCAGCTGGGATGATATCAACTTCATCCATTTTATAAAACGGTGAGAAGGAGTGAACTGACATTAACAAAAAAGTTACTATGACCAGGCACTTTACATACATTATCTCACTGAATTCTTACACTCCCCAAAAAATGTTATTGCCATTTTACATATGAGCTGATGGTTAAGTAACTTCCCCAAAGATACATGCAGCTAGAAAGTGAAAATGAGGACTTGAGTTTTTTTTCTGTCTGAATTCAAAATCCATGTTTTTCCCTTTCATGTCTCTGAGAGCAGAATAATTGTGCAACTAGAGTCATAGCAATTTTGTTGCTCAAAAGAAAAATGTTTAGGGAGAGGACTTTAGGCAGCAAGACAGGTTTTGAGAATCTACCCTTGATCAGAAGAGTAACCTTTATGAAGTATATAGAGTAAAGTGTTATAAGAAATTCTAGTACTTCACTTTTCGAATGAAACATGCTGTGGCCAATGGTGATTTTAGATAATCTCCAGGAGAGTCATAGTAGGGAGCGAGGTTGATATGAAATGTAGCTGGGGCTTTTTAAAAAAAATGTAGATATAATTTCTACATCATAAAATTCACCTTTTTAAAGTGTGCAATTTCATTGGTGTTTGTATATTCACAAGGTTGCATAAGCATCATGACTAGCTATTTAATTTCAGAACATCTTCATCACTTGAGAAAGAAACCTCATACCCATTAGCAGTCATTCTCCATGCCCCTTTTCCCTAGTCCCAGGCAATGACTTACCTACCTTTTATCTCTGTGAATTTGCCTGTTCTAGGCATTTCATGTAAATGGAATTATACAATATGTGGCCCTTTCTTTTTGTATGTTCAACTTCTTTCACTTAGCATAATGTTTTCAAGTTTTATCCACATTGTAGAATATATTAAAACGTAGTTCTTTTTTAACGGAATTTTATTTCTTTATTCCATTTTATACAATATTCCATGGTATGGATGCACCTTTTATTTATCCATTCATTAGTTGGTGGACATTTGACTTGGGTTGTTTCCATTTTAGTGCTATTATGAATAATGCTGTTATGAACATTTGTGTACAAGTTGTTATGTAAGCACAATGTTTTCAGTTCTCTTAGGTATATACCCAGGAGTGGAATTGCTGGGTTCTATAGTAATTCCATGTTTAACTTTTTGAGAAACTGCCAAACTGTTTTCCAATGTGGCCGCGCCATTTTATTGATAAATAGCAGTGTTCATAAGTATAAAAATTGTTATATCCAGTAGATGGTATTCTACATAGTCAAGAAAATAGAATTGTTTATAAAATTGGATTTAACGAGGCAGAATTTCTGATAATTACCAGTATCTCAGGGGATAAAATGAGAAAATAGAACTCATTGATTAATATTTTGTTTTGAGAAAGCCAGAAATGATTCTATTTTAAGCAATCAGCAATAATGTTAAAAGATGTAATTAATATACGGTATTTCTTTTAAGCTAAAGCACACTTTTTACCACAGGACAATTCTAATGTTTACATTCTTAGTTTCCTTTGTACAGAACAGGACCCCATTTTAATTTATTTGAAAAGAGTTCTTAATCTAAAGTCATTCTTTGAATAGAGTTCATAATCTAAAGTCTTTTTTTTTCCTTCACAGGATGTTTACATTTCAGGGCATAAGCTGCAAAATGGCAAATGACCAAGTCAGTTATAAAGAATTTGCAGCATAATAAATACCAATTTATAACAACTGTCTGTCCGACTTCTATAGTGAAGCCTAAAAGTTGCTACAGTGGAGGTCAGAACTAACATGATTCTTCCAATATGCTCAGACTTTACTAAATTCTGTCATAAATACAGAAAAGAAACCTTAGAGGGTCCTTCCAAAGCTGCAAAATTTTCCAAATAATTTTTTTCTGGTTGCAGAACCTGTTCATTGCTTCAGTTCTTTTTTAGTTGTTTAGCTTTTGCAGTATTTTATTGATGTTTTTATTTCTTCTTTTGCTCCTTTCCCCTGACCTCAGTCATCTTGGCCAACTTCCAGAACAGTACAGTATTCGCTAGAAACAATGGAATAAACAAAGGCCAAAATAACTATTGTAAGGAAGCCATATGGGTCCTTTGCAGCCCATTCCACAACATATTCAGCCTAAGCCTTTATATCAAACATCTTTGTAGTGGTCTTAGGAAAGGGGGCTTATGCTTGATTTGTGATCTCTAACTTTGTCCTGAGATTATTGGTGAGTCAGTGACAATTTCAGGTGGATAACTTTGGTTGATTGTCTTCTTTAGCTCTACCATATATTTCTGAGAGAAGTTTGGATTCTGTATATGCCAGGCCAGAGCCTGGTCTTCTCACTTTTGATTGTATTTTCTATTTATTTATTTTTATTGATAGTATTTTTTAAAGTACAAAGTTTTTTTTTAATTTTGATGAAGTACAGTTATCTATTTTTCTTTTATTGTTTGTGCTTTTGGTATATATTTAGGAAACCATTGCCTATTTCAAGGTCACAAAGTTTTAAACCTATGTTTTCTTCTAAGAGTTTTATAATTTTATTGCTTACATTTAGGTCTTTGATCCATTCTGCATGAATTTTTACATTTTGTATAAGGTAGCAGTACAACTTCATTCTTAAACATGTGAATATCTGTTTTTCCCAGCACTGTTTTCCATTGAACTGTCTTGACAGCCTTTTGAAAATCAGTTCACCATAGAATTATGGGTTCTTTTTTGGATTTTCAGTTTTGCTACTTTGATTCAATGGATTTCAATGATCCTTTGTCCATCTTTATACCAGTAAATACCAGACTGTATTTATTATTGTGGCTTTGTAGTAAGTTTTGAAATTGGAAAGTGTGAGTCCTCCAACTTTGTTCTTTTCTAAGATTTTTAGCTATTCTGGGTCCCTTGAATTTCCTTATGGATTTTAGGATCAGTTTGTCAGTTTCTGCAAAAATGACAGCTAGAAATTTCATAAGGATTGCATTGAATCTATAGACTAATTTGAAGGTTTTATTGGTATTTATTAAATCTTCCAGTCCATGAACATAATTATCTTTCATTTATTTTGATCTTCTTTAATGTCTTTCAATGTTTTGTAGTTTTCCTTGTATAAGTTTTATACTTTCTTTTAAACATTTATTTTCTTTTTGATGTTACTGTAAATGAAAATTGTTTTCTTAATTTTAAGTGATCTGTTACCAATTTATGGAAATATAACTGATTTTTGTATGTTGATTGTGTATCCTGCAACCTTGCTGAGTTCATTTATTAACTCTAGTGTACATTTTGTATTCCTTAGAATGTTTTACATACTAGATTATGCCATCTTTAAATATAGTTTTACTTCTTTTCCAGTCTGGATGCCTTTTATTTATTTTTCTTGCCTAACTGCACTGTTTAGAAACTAATACAATCTTGAGTAAAAGAGAGAGCAGGCGTCTTTGCCTTATTCCTGATCTTTGGGGAAAGGCTTCAGTCTTTCACTCTTAGTGTAATGTTGACTGTGTTTTTATTCATATATGCCCTTTATTAGGTGAGGAAGTTCCCTTTGATTCCTAGGTTGCTGAATGTTCTTATGATGAAAGGGTGTTGGATTTTTGTCTAATGCTTTTTCTATATCCATTGAGATGATCATGTGATTTTTGTCCTTTATTCTATTAATATGGTATAACATTCACTGATTTTCATTATCTTGAACCAACTTTCTCATTCATAGTATATAATATATTTTATATATTGCTAGATTTGGTTTGATAGCTTTTGGTTTATAGCTGGGGCAAGGTATGTTTAACAGATCTGCTGAGATTATGCTGAGAGAATTGCAAGATGACTCGTTTCATCAGTAACTACTCTGTACTACCACCATACTAAAAGCCTTTACACACGTTATCTTAATTTAAACTTCTACATTTGTGCTAGGTGAAGGTCTCTTAATCTTTTAATGTATACTAGGTAGTGGTGTCCCAGTGTTGCAGATGAGAAAACAGAGAGGCAAAGTTTTTCTTTTCTTTTTTTTTTTTTTTGGTTGTTCAGCTACAAGCCATATAAAAGTATAGTACATGTAGTCACATACACTGCATAATACTTAATAATGATAATAAAATGATCTTATGTAGATTTAGCTTCCTAAAGATGATTGGAATTTGATGAGAGAAGAGCTGACAACTGTGTAGTTGCAGACAGAAAAGGCAGTGAGAGCTGACATTGGAGTGGAAAAGTAGGTAGAAGGTCTTTGGATTAGCATATTAATCTAGTTCTGCTAGACCTAGAAACGGAGAGAAGAATGGTAACAAAATTCTGCATCATAATTACAGTTATGCACCACTTAAAAGCAGGGATACATTCTGAGAAATGCATTGTTAAGTGGTTTTGGTGTTGTGTGAACATTACAGAGTATACATACACTGACCTAGATGGTATAGCCTATTGCTCCTAGGCTATAAGCCTGTATAGCATGTAGTACCAAACAACATGAGATTAAATCAAGCACAAGAGAAAATGATGCAATTAAGAGATATGGGAAGTACAAGATGCATGAGGCTGCTGGAACTTTTTTTATAAGTGGAAAGAGTACACTCTGAATTAATGATAAAAAGCATACTATAGTGAATACATAAACCAGTACCATAGTCATTTATTATCATTATCAAGTATTATATATTATAGTTAATATTATGTGCTATATACTTTTATACAACTGGCAACACTGGCAGCACAGAAGCAGATTTGTTTATAGTTCATCATCATAAACATGTGAGTAATGCATTGTGATAGCTACTAGGCAACAGGCATTTATTAGCCTCATTATAATCTTACAGGACCATCATTGTTGATGTGGACCATCACTGACATTATGTAGTACATGATTACTTCTGGTGGAAGCCAAGGTGAGGCAGGAGGGTGTGGTAGAGAGCTTTAATGGTAGGTTCTTACCAATGTAAGTTCTGCTTCTTAAAATGAGTGGTAAGTCCATGAATGTTCTTTTCATTAGTAAGCTTTAGAACTTCTGTATATATTACACTTTTAATATATTCAATATTTCATTCAAAAAAGAAAATAAGAAAAAGAAAGGTGGAGGAGTAAAGGAAGAAAATGAAGTACCAGCAAGGAACTAATGTGATAACAATGGAAAAGCCAGGCAGCTTTTGCTCATTGAATGTTGTATTATAGTTATCTTGCCCATTTGGAGTTATCTGGGAAATATGTGCTTCTCTTTTCTTTTCTATAATCTATAATTGACAGGTAGTTTCTTAGAGCTGGGCTTTTGGAAGAGGAAAAAAGATGAAGCTTAGAAACGGATTTTGTTTCTGTTTTTCAGAGGAGAAAGTGGTGGGTGTGGGAGTAGAAGCTCATGTGTCCAGCCATCAAACTTGGCAGACAACTCCCTCAGAGCAGATGGAGTGAGGATTTCATTGCCTGACAGACTGACTCAGACCTGCTTCCCTGTAGCCAGACACTACTGGGTATGGCATGAATCTCTGTCAAAAGCTGCAGGATCATGTTATTCTTCTTTCCACTCTAGCAGTGGCAAACTCTAACCTTCCCATATGAAGAGCTTCCCAGGACTCTGGCTAACTGTTCCATCAAGGAGCTGATGTATTTGACTTTGGTTGTTTTCAGGGATGATGGCTTTCATGAAATGGGCATTTTTTAGGCTGAAGTGTTTAAGCAGAAATGTGACTTCCAGTGGATGATTCCCCCAATTCATATTGAGGATTTTTACATTGGATTGGATTGCCTGTGTGTCCTCTGTACTTCTTTTCTGCCCTGAGATTATAAAAAATGTGAAATAAAAGAAGCTTCTTTATAGTCCAGTGATTGGTTTAGGGAGGTTAGCACAGGAAAAAACCCTGGGAAAGACTCAGAATTATTGCCTAAGAAGTAAGTGGCTTTCCAGAAATTACAATTCTTGCTGCCAGTCACGATTTTAGCAACCAGTGGGAAAAAACCAAACAAACCACGTTCTGGATTAGGGCCACAGCCTTTTAGTTGGTGTCGTTGCCTTTAGTCTCTTTCCTGCCAGTTTAGGTTGTAAATACTGCCAGGGTTTTTTCCCCTAAAACCCAGCTTTCATCATGGCAATCTCCATTCAGGTACCTCCAGTAGCTGATGCTCTGCATCAAGTCTAGGCATACTATCTAGCTTTGAAATTTGTTATATCTGGGCTTAAGGTCTTATCTTTCTCCCCAGCATTCATTCCTTTCTTCTCTAGCTAAAACCTTCCTATAAGACTTAGCTCAGTTTCTTCTTCCTTTAAGGTAGCATTGATCACTGTCTTCTCTGTTCTATCAAACATATATAGTAACTTCCAAATAACTAAGTGGTAAATTATTTTATAATCTTTATTTGTATATTAGTGGTGGACTATGAGACCTTTAAAGTTATGGACCATGTTTTGTTTTGTTTTTTAATCTTCCCCATGGTATTTAAGATGGCATCTGGCACATATCGGTAGGTTTTGTTAAATAATTAAACTTTGGACATTTTGTAAATAATACCTAGTATTTGTATTTTATTTTAGAGTTCATGAAATTCTTTCACATTTATTATCTTACTTAATTCTCCCCCACATTTTATGATATTCCCATTAAAATATGAAGAAATTGAATCTTAAAGACCTGATATAATTTGTCTAAGGTCTCACAGTTGCTCACTGGTAGAGACAGAACTGGAGCCCAAGTTTTTGGATTTGTAGAAAATATCACCTTGCCTGAGGTTGTCTTAAAAATCCCAATTTTGCATAAGGGATTTTGTAGATATTGTTACTTAACACCATGGAAATATTCTGGGAGTACAGTGAAGAGGCAATGTTTTCTTGTAAACTAGACAATAATAAAAGATGTTGTCAATGTTTCAGACTCAAATGCATTTGAAGAAGGGAGACATAGTGGGTTGAACAGTGTTCCCCCCAAATTTGTGTCTACCTAGCACCTCAAAATGTGTCCATTTTTAGAAATAGGATCTTTATAGGTGTGATTAATTAAGGATCTTGAAATGAAATGATCTTGTATTTAGGGTAGACTCTAAATCCAGTGACCAGTGTCTTTGTAAGAACAAGAGAGAGAGGACACAGAAAAACAGGGAAGACAAGTCCATGAGAAAATGGAAGCAGAAATGGGAAGTGTGTAGCTTTCTTTAAGCTGGGGAACCACAAGGATTGCTGATAGCCACTAGAAGCTGGAAGAAGGAAGAAACTGATGGTCCACTACAGCCTTCAAGGGAACAACTTGATTTCAGACTTCTAACCTCCCAAACTGTGAGAGCATAAATTTTACAAGTTTTAAGGCACTAAATTATGGTAATTTGTTAGGGTAGTCTTAGGAAACTAATACAGAAAGGAAGAAAAATTAATACTTACTGAAAGGTCTCTTGTATACCACGTTTGTTCTAAATACATTAGGGGTTATTTATACATATTTTACCAGTCAGAAAAAGAAGGCATAGAAAGATAAAATAGAAAGCTCATGTTTTAAGAATATTCTGTCATTCTGTTTTTAGCTGCATGATTTCTTCTGTTGATTACCTGAGGAATTTATTTTGTGGCGCCTCCGAGTGACTGGGCACTGAATTGTGATGGTTCATCCCTACTAGAATGGTTAAAGATGTGAAAGGTGGATTAATTAAAAGAGGGCCAGAAGTCTCATAGGACTTTTCTTCTGAGATTGACTTTCAGCATCTGACTCCACCAACATCTTTACCTATTCCTCACTCCCTACATATTCACACCTCCTTCATGACACTTTCCTAAATTCTTCTTTACCTAATATTCTCTGTCTCTCTCTCTATCTTTCTATCTCATCTAAAACTCCGTAACAGTTTATCTGGTTCAGTTTTATTGCACTTATCATAGTCCATTTTTATATGTGTATTTCTGCCTGTTTCTTGTTTGCCAAGTATATTGTAAGCTTCTTGAGGATGGAACTCTTGTCCTGTTTATTTTTGTATCTTCCATATTGCCTACTAGGAATCCTTTTATATAACATTTGCTAATTAATTGCTAGTTGAATTTGTTTTCCTCTCTTGCCTCTTCCCCAGTTTCTATGTTCTAAGGCCAACCTTTGGAAGACAAAGCTCATCTTTGGCTTCTTCCTGTCTTCCTTCTCAGTGACATCATTTTCCCTTGTGGTGTGCCCCGTATGTACCCTCTCTGGGCCTTGTTGTCCATGACTCTCATTTCTGTTCTGAAGTGATTGCTCTGCTCTATTCCAAATCATTTTATAAAAGATCTATCATAGCTCTTTCACATATTTTATAATGATGTTACATGTCTGCCTCCCAAATGGCAAACTCATCAAAATGAAGGGTGTTTTTTTTTTCATTCTGATACACAAAATGCTTACCTGTTTGCTTCACATTTATTAAATGTTGGTTGAGTAAGTTAAAGATGTTTTCCTTACTTGGATGTTTGTATTTTTCTAGGAAAACTGGTAGCCCAATAGGCCTTCCAAATTCTATTGAATTTGATGGTAGACTTTAAAAAAATATTAACAAGTAATAAGGTGGGGGTCTAGGCTGGGAACCTTTGACTCCCTTTAGTATTCAACCTTGTAGGTTACCCTCTATTTTATATAGTTGGTCCTGCCAGATATTGATGGGAAGCAGATCATAAGGCCAAGATCATCTTCAAAAGTGATGCTGAAACTCTCCACATGGCACAGAATTATTTCCTGGAAGTTTTGTGAATCTGTCTTTTCATGAAAATAGCTTTTAGGAAATGAAAGCAAAACATTTTAAGCTTCAGTTAATTCAAGGCTTAGAGTTGATTGAGATCCTGTTTTATAGTTTCTTCCTCCAGGAAGAATAGTATAGTATGATAGTATAGTGTAAGGGAAAGAACACTGAATTGAAAATTACAATGCAAGTTCTCGTCCCAGATATGACTCTTATTTGGATACATGATTATAGTGGATTTTTGTCATTTTTTGTCCCTCCCCCTCCAAAATTCATTTCCCATTCTTTTAGTAACGGTCCTGGTCCCAGGTATTCCTCTGGAGAGCCATCTTCTCCCCAGAACTTAGGCCTTGTGCCCACTTCACCCCTGTCTTCAGGGATAGGCATGTGATTCATGCCTTGCTAATTAGAGTATTACATTCTTCTGATCATGGAGATTGAGTTAGGAAGGGGCACTAAACTCAGTTTGGATGTATGACTTGGACTTTTGACCAGTTTTTTAGAGAAGATATATATTCTTTTTATACTGGACATGAAGCTGGGAGGATGTAAGATTGGGGTTCTCAGGAGAAATTATGCTTGAGAGTGAAGTCAAAACAGAGATGATGAGCAGCTATGTTCTTTGAACTCAAAACCAGGACTTTTCAAATATACAAATTAGTAAATTATATTTTTGCCTAGTTTACACTTGCAAATGTAATACTCCTTACTGAAAAAGTGACTCTAAACAAGCTTTTCTAAGCCTTTATTTTAATACACTTAAAATGAGTACACTGGGCTCATTAAGAAGTATATTTATTTCTGTCTTTTTTTAAAAAAGATTTTATTTATTTATTTTTAATAAAATAAATAAAGAGAGAGGGGAAGGGAGGGAGAAAGAGAGGGAGAGAAACATCAATGTGTGATTGTCTCTCGTGCACCCCCTACTGGGGACCTGGCCTGCAATCCAGGCATGTGCCCTGACTGGAAATCCACCTGGTGACCTTTTGGTTCACAGGCTAGAGCTCAATCCACTGAGCCACACCAGCCAGGGCTACTTCTATCTTTATACCTATTTGAAATTATCATGTTTTTAAAAAGTCAGAGTAATTTAGATTGGTGGTCTAGATCTTCTTGGTGCTAAATTGTCATCATGTTTTCCTATAGTTAAACTGGAACACTGATGTTTCAGTTGATTTACAAAATCATAGCACTGTCAGTTACCAGCTCTGAAAATTTGGCCAAATGTTTTTTTTTTAATCATTGTTCAACTACAGTTTTCTCCCTTTTACTCCCTGGCCAAATCTTTAAGGAAATAGGTATGACATGTTTGGAATCTGATGAAGACATTTGGTTAAACATTAGAACCCATCAAAATAGTTCTCTTTTATCTTGGGTCATCATTACCTAGTTTTATAGAAGTGTGTGAAGCCACTGAGATTTCTAGATGAGTAACTGGCATCCCATTTAACTATAAGTCTACCTTGTTGTAGTTCTTTGTGAATTATAGAATATTCCTGCTATTTGGGGAATAAGAAAAATTCTGTTAGTACAGATTTTCTATATTTTATTGTGTTCTGTGGCATTGGGTTTATAGAAATGATAAGACTTTACAGATGAAAGAGATAATATCAAGCTGACATTGCTAGAGGGGAAAGGGGAGGACTGGGTGAAAAAGGTGAAGGGATTGAGAAGTACAGATTAGTAGTTATAAAATGATCATGGGATGTAAAGTATAGCATAAGAAATACAATCAGTAATACAGTAATAACTGTGTATGGTGCCATTTGGACTCTGGAAATACCAGTGGTAACACTTTGTAGAGTATATGATTGTCTAACCAATATGCTATATACCAGTGCAAACAAATGCAAAATAATATTAAATGTAAACTGTAACTGAATGAATGAATGGATGGTCATGTCCCCTTTCAATCTGGTGTAATTCCACTATACCACCACCAGGTGGCTGTACCTATAGTATAACAAAATCTGCACTAAAAAATGAATTTAAATGGAGTTTACTGCCTTTAGTATTTTAATGTTTTTATAACTTCAGTGACAACTTAATGACTGAGGAGTGATTATAATAAATTTAAAATGTCACACTTTTAACACTTTTTCTGATGCATTAAGATCATATAAAAAGTAAAACACAAATAGAATTTTGTTTGTAAAATGTAAAATGAGATACTAAGAGTGAATGAGGAGAAATATAGTTTAGGTTTTGTGGGGTTTTTTTGTGGGGGGAGGGAGTTAAATAAGTAAATGGCTGTACTGATTTGAGTAGATACATGGTTGTATCTATTTGAAGAGATATTACTTTTTTTGTCCTTGAAGGATTCCATTGCTTAGAGACCAGCACAATACTGCCATAACTAATAACAATCATTTGAGTGATGTTTTACATTTTACAGAGTACTTTCACTTAGCTTATTGCTCCAGTCAAAATCTTTCCATCTTTTGTGTTCCCATAGTCCTCTCCACATAGCCCTGCACTTTATTGTAACCATTTTTTATGTCATTTACTTGCCACAGTCCCTGCCCCCTCCCAGAATAGTGTTCATAGTGATCTGATTGTGGACCCTGTGGAGTACTGCCATGTTGAGTGGTGGTGAGCTTAGTACTGCCTCTGAGAGGCATGGGAGAGAACTGTGCAGAATTTGAATCTGCTGGAGTTAAGTAGAAAACAGTTAAAATTAGTTATGCTTAGAAATAAAAAATGAAGCTTGAATTTACAGCAGAGTGTAGTAGGGAAAAAAGCACTTTGGAATCAGAAGACCTGGATTTGAATCCCTTCCTTCCCCCATTTACCGGACATTCATTTGTTATGAAAGCACTCTGTACTTCTCCTTAATAGTATTTATTACAACTGTAATTAAATAATCATTTGTGTAAGATCATATTTTCCACTAGGACTTAAGTTTAGTCAGGAAAGAGACTTTTGGTATTGTTCACAGTTACAGCCTCTGTACGTCATAGCACAGCAACTGGTATAGTTTAGGTGCTCAATAAATATTTGCTGAATGAATAAATAAATGAATATTTGGTAAATTGTGTGTGTGTGGGGAGGGGAGGAATTAAAATCGGCTTGACCAAACCTGAGGGGTTGGAAAAGGTTTCACAGAGGATATTGCATTTAAATTGAGACCTGAAGGATGAATAGGAGTTGGCAAGGCAAATTAGGAGAACAACATTCTAGGAGAAAGAACATCTGCTTAGCTCCTGAAAAGGAAAGAGCATAGTTTGAAAAATACTGCCCCGTGTGACTGGAATGTACAGCAGGGGAATGATGTGAAATGAGGCTAGAGGCTAGGTCATGCACAGGCTTCTAGGCTTTGCTAAGGATTTTGTATTTTATTCTAATAGAAATTGGAAGTTATTACAGTTTTGATCGAAGAGAGCCACAATTAGATGTTTATTTTGAAATGACTGCTGTGGCTGCAATCTAGTGGAGACTGGATTGGAGGAAGAGAAATGTGTTTGCTGGGAAACCATTAAGAAGGGCAGTAAATGAGTGAATCAAAAAGTTGTAGTACGTTTACACAATGTACTACTACGCAACAGAAAGAAGGAACTCCTACTGTTTGGGACAGCATGGGTGGAACTGGAGAATATAATGCTAAGTGAAATAAGCTAGTTGGTGAAAGGCAAAAACTATATGATCTCACCTATAAGACAAATCTAATGAACAAAATAAACTAATGAGTAAAATAAAACCAGAGGCATGGAAATATGGAACAGACTGACAGTGACCAGAGGGGAGTGGGGAGGGGGATAATGGTAGAAATAAGAGGAAGGGACTAACCAAAGAATATGTATGAATGACCCATGGATACCGACAACAGTGTGGGGATTGACTGTAGGAGGGAGAGGTGGGCTAGGGAGAGGTGGGCTGGGCAGAGGAGGGCAAAGTGGGAAAAATTTGGGACAACTATAATATAATAATGATAAAATATTTTTAAAAAGGCTATTGCATATCTGTGAGTCTGTTTCTATTTTATTAGAATCTACATATAAGTGAAATCATACAGTATTTGTCTTTCTCTGATTGGCTTATTTCATGTAGCATAATACTCTCCAGGGGAGGGAAGCTGGGGGTGGGGCTGGGTGCAACAAGTGCAAGGATTAAGCAAATCAAAACAGAACAAAAAACAAACCCTCAAACTCAGACAGTAGTATGGTGATTACATGAGGGAAATTTGACTTTGGATAGTGAACACAATACAATATACAGATGATGTATTTTAGAACTGTACACTTGAAACTGATAAAATTTTGTTAACCAATGTCACCCCAATAAATTCAAGAAAAATTTTTAATGTTTTTTTTTAAAGATTTTATTTATTTATTTTTAGAGAAGGGGGAAGGGAGGGACAAAAAGAGGGAGAGAAACATCAATGTGTGTTTGCCTCTTGTGCGCCCCTAACTGGGGACCTGGCATGCAACCCAGGCATGTGCCCTGACTGGGAGTGGAACCAGCGACCCTTTGGTTCACAGGCCAGCAGTCAATCCATTGAGCCACACCAGCCAGGGCCAAAAAAAAAAAAAAAAAAAAAAGCCATCGTGGAAACCCAGCTAAGATATGATGGTGACTTAGACAAAAATAGTGGCAGTGGAGATGGAGACAGGTAGAATAATAAAGGAAATACTTAACAGGTAAGATTGTCAGGACTTGATGATTGATTAGATGGGAAATGAAGGAGGAGAGAGAAAAGTATGCCAGTTAGGTTTCTGATTGGGACCCTGGGTAGATGGGGGTCTGTTTTCTGAGATGAAGAACACTGGAGGATCCTGAAGGAGCGGATCTTCAGGAGAAATTGAGAGTGATTTTAGACATACTGTGTTTGACATGCTTGTAAGACATCTAGGTAGAGGATGGCTATGGGAAATTGGGTATATGGGTTTGAACTTCAGGAAAGCATATTGTATTACTGTTCATAAGAGGTAGAAAGACTTTATACTCTTTTTTTCCGTGATGGTATGGTATTTTATTACATATACTAAGATAACAGTAATATGCTATAATTAAGGAAAAGGTAAATAATATGGAGAGAGAATAATTGATAATGTGAGTTTTCTTGAAGAGAAAAAGGAAATCAGGTTCAGCTCACAGGTCTTAGATAAGAGGAGGGCCACCTGATTTGTCATTTTAACAGAAGGGATGGATGAGAATATGGGTGAAGATACAGAAAATTGTGTATATATATTAGATAGTGGGAAGTTGAGGATGTATCCATCTGGTGGATTCTATTTTCTTTGCTAAGTAGGAGGCTAGGTCATCTACTGAGAATGAGAAAGGAAGGAGGAGAGGGAAAGACTAAGATTTGAAATCACCATTGTCTTTCGACCAAACACATGATTTATTGACCACTGAAGGCCTGTTGAGGTGCCAATTTCCCTGATTCCCTCCCTCCCTCCCTCCCTCCTTCCCTCCCTCCCTCTCTCTCTCTCTCTCTCTCTCTCTCTCTCTCTCTCTTTCTTTCTTTCTTTCATGGCATTCCTCAGCAATTTGGGGACACATTTGGAGAAGATGGATACTTGAGCTTATGAAGGTTTTTGAGGTTTTATGAGGTGGACAGAATGAAAGAGAAAGGAAATTTAGGTTGTTGAAATACTACGTTATAGAATCCAAGTTGAATAAAGACAAAAAAGAAGATAGGTTGAGAGTGATGGACAGGGGCAGTGGTTCTCAAACTTTTGGTGTTCATCAGAATCATCTGGCAGATTTGTTAAGACAGATTGCTTTTATTTGTAAAACTGGCAGGAAAGTTCTTTCTGATGCCTTTCTCTTTTGGTTGTTGTAGGTGTTAAGGAGGCAGTATGTGAATGTTCTCTGTCATTTGAAGAGAGCTATTAACATGTTTTTTACTCTAACTGTTCAGATTTAAAGGTGGTTACCTGGTGTGAGATTATTTTAGTTTCCTTCATACTTGTTGCTTGTGAGACCTTTTATCATGTATGTACTTGGAGTATTCTATCCTCCAAGTGCTGCTGTTTTAAAGGCAAAATGCCCATTATTTGTCTCTTGTTGACTGAGCATTTTCTGTGACTCCCCCTCACCCCCTGGAAAAGCCACTGGAAATGTCTTGGGTGGACCCATGAGTTGGGTGGAGCAGGTTTTCAGAGCATTACCAGGGTGGGGTGAATAGTGTTAGACAGGTTAATGGAGACTCGAATATGGCACTTGCCTGCTGGATCAGTGTGGAGAAGGCCTAGAAAAGGAACAATGGTCTTTGCCAGCACTTCTCTGTGGGAGAAAGCTGCCCCTCAAACCTTGCTCTTATGCTAGACCATTAAATTCCTCCCTGTATGTCTCTGGTGCCTTTCAAGCTGCTGCCTTAGTGCTGTAGCTCAGAGTGAGTGATTCTGAGAAGTCTGTGCATGTACACTTTAAGAGGAATGACTGGGGCTCCAGAAGCCCTCTGTCTCACTCAGCCACATTCTTTGTTGGTTTTCACAGCCAGAAATTATGGTACTTCTCTTCCTGACACTGGAACCATGGACTGGGATCCCTAGCTCCTCAGGGGGCACCTTTGTATCTGAGATATCTCTCCCATTGCATGTGGATGTGGGACCAGCCCATTTGAATTTCCACCCTTTCTACTAGGCTTGACTTGGCTTCTTCTTTATATCCTTAGTTGTAGGACTTCTATTCAGCTAGATTTAAGGCAGTTCTGAATGATGGTGTTCTGTCGTTCAGTTGTAATTTTAATGTGGGTGTGGGAGGATAGGAGTACTACATTTACCTACTCGGCCATCTTGACTGGAAGCCCTCATTATTTTTTTAACTACAAAATTATTTGAATTCTTTTGAGACTGCTTTTTCACACATAAAGTCTTTAATTTAATTATAGCATCCAGTGATTTATTGTAAAGATGATAATATGGGGCACTAATTATATGCCAGACATTGTGCCAGTTTTATAGTAAATAAGAAAATATAAGGGGTGCCTACCTAGTAATTTGCTTTAATATAGTATTTTACATAATCTTCTCATCAGTCTTATGAGGATACATACCGTATTTCTTCCATTTTATAAATAAATCAAATTTGGCTTAGGAAAGGCAAGTAATATGCCCAAGTCATGTAGTAAGTAAGTGATAGTTGGAGTTCAAATCCAAGTTTGTCCAATTTTATATCCCTATTTATAATCACTATATTGAAATTGCAGCAGTAAACATAGCAGTGTCTATTTTATTCATCATATCAGCTTGTTTATTAATTTTGCAGTCACATGCAGACCTAAGCCCTAGAAGCTTGTGTCCTTTGAGTTCTGACTGTATATGATAGGATTATTAGGGTCTTAGGAATTTGCAGAGGAGACATATTGCCAGGCCATTATGCTAGGTGTAATATAAGTAAGATAGTCTGAATTCTTTTGGTTTAGTATAACTTTCAGAAATTTTACATTGAGGTTCAAAAGTGAAGCAGAGAGGAATTGTGGAAAGAATATTAGATTGAAGGTTGAGGGACCCTAGGTTCTAGTCTGGTATAAGAGTGCTGTAGATGGCTTGGGGGGGTGTATAGGAAATGGTATACGACTTCCTGTGAAGTAGCTAATTCATGTTGAATGAAAAACCATGGCTTGAATCATTTTGTTTTACAGTCCTGTGATGTTTTCTTTTATGACATTCTTCTCTTTTGCCACTTGTATATCCATTGGGCAATGCATGTTTGTGCCACACCTCTGTCTGGGTGGTTGATAGATTCGGAAACCAGCTTACTTTCAGAGTAGAAACCAGGCAGGGATAGGATCAGTACCCTGGAGAATTCCAAGCAGGCACTAAACCTGCACAACATAAACCAATTTTAGCAGTTCTTAGGCTGTTAATGATTATAATTATTTTCAAGAATATTTGATCAGCAGATCCTAAATTACTCCCTTCATTAAGTGTAGATTCCTTGACAGTGATGACTCCAGTTTGGAATTGTTCTGTAGATTTGTAGACCTTGTGATCATCTCATCTAACTTCTTCATTTTAAATATAGAGAAAACAGATTCAGAAGGAAGAATAGTGAAAGGGCAAGTGCCTTGTGAAAAGGAGTACAGCAAGTCATCAGAAAAGTCTGGACAAGGATTCTGCTTTTGACTGTTTAAGTGTCTTCTCCATAAAAGCAGCTCTGATTCTGAGGATAAAAGAAGTAATAAAGCCTATATGGTATTTTTAGCAGAAAAATTATAGCCTTCTGGATTAACAGGACTTTAAGATGACCTCACAGGAGTGTGGCAAGGGGATCTATAGTGTCAGTTTCTTTAGGTTCTCTTGGTGTCTTTCAGTGAAGAGTATTCTTTATTATAGGAACACAAATAGAGGGTATTGTGCTAAGAGAGGAGTTGCTACATTGTTTTGCACCTCTGGCAAGGTTACAGGGACTGATCATTTCTTTTCTAGAGCTACTGCTGGTCTTCTAGTTTTGGGTGGTGGTGGTCTGTTCTTTAAACTGCTGCCCCAGTAAATTTTCTTAGTACAAATGAATCCCCAAATGTCAAACTGCAAGATTTAGAGATCCTATGGTCAATATCCTTTGTTTTATGAGCACTGTTAGTTCCAAGCTACTCTCCTGCTTTAAGTACATCTTGAGGTTCTGCACCACCCACTTGGAAATGGCTTACCAAAGATCTCTGGACCAGAGGGTATATTCCTTAAACGGATCATTTGCAAAGAATATCCTTTGAAGCACATTATACAACAGAATCTAGTTTATGGCTTGTGTGTGCCTGAGGAATTAGGCTCTCATGTCTTCAGGCAAAAATTCAGGTATTCATTCAGCTTCCCCAAGAAGGAAGGTTTTCAGAGGCCAGATATCCTATTGTATCCACCATGTATTTCCCATGTGGGGTACTGCTTCTGAGTTGGCTCCCTGGTAGTTTTTTCTTTCATTCTGTTTGTTTATGTTGTGCTTTTGAATGATGATAATTCTTTGTCTTTGACAATGGTTTGGTTTTAAAATATGTTGACATATCCTTATTTAATCATTGCACCAATCATGAGATGGATATTGTCCTCATTTTAGTATTTAGATTCAGCAAACATTTGTTGGATGCTAGATACATGCTTATCCTTATGCTAGACTCTCTCATATATGTGCTTTTAAAAGCCTCACCGTATCTTTGTAAGGTATTATCCACATTTTATGGAAGAAAAACTAGAAGCGTAAAGAGGTTAAGTAACTTCTGTTCTTGTGCTTAGGGCTTAGAAGTAAAAGACATGTTTGCTGTTCTTCAGAATTCATGCAGTGTCTGGGAGTTTAGATTTGTAAAGATGGGGTAGAATTTAATCAAATGTTAAAAATAATTGTTGGTTATACTTCAAAGAAAGAAATTAAGTTGACTGTTAAAAAAGGGCAAGATAAATCAAAATTTGAATGGACCAGAGAAACTAATACAAGCTTACAGAGAGGACATAGGATCTAGAGATTTGGAGCCATTATTTGTAGAAACTCTCTCTATGTCCCTGGTTTGTGGATAACATAATAAAAAGTTAGGTTAGGAAAAGTAAGCTACATAGAGAGAGTGGTGGAGAGAATAGAGACAGGAAAACAAGTTAGGAGCTAGGCCTATGGGTAATCTTGATTAAAACAAGATTTTAATCAACGTGGTATCTTCCTCCTTCCTAAGGAAAAGAGATACTTTTTTTTTAATGCCAGAGGATTGTAACATTCTTGAAATTCTTACCTTGGTACCTGCCATTTAGCCTTCAAAGATTCAAAGAAGTTATATGTTAGAGGATTTGGACTCATATCCCACTTCTCTTTTTGACCCCAAAATGCTGCTTGCATTGGGCAAGCTAATGAACTTGCTAATCATTCTCTTTTGAAAGATGACCTTTCTGTTTTTCCACATATTTCCACACACATTGTTTCATTTTGCATTTATAACTCTGCTGCAAAAGGCATGGCAGGTATTTTTCCCATTTGACAAATGAAGAGACTGAGACAAAGGTAAATTAGACAACCTATACAAGATCAGATACTGAATAATAACTTTAGAACAGGGAATAGAATTTTGATTGAGTGATCCTTTTTTCTCATTACCTGGGTAGAGGTAAGCTTAGTTCTCACACTCCTTTACTGTCCATCCATCAAATTTAATTATTCCACAACTTGTACTTTTATCAGTAATCAGTGTTTACATTATTATTATATTATGTAAATATTATTTTCTGCACAGCTAGATGATATATGATTACAACACTAACCTTACACAGCTTTTTCCCCCTGGAATTAATAGCACTCTGATGTTTTTCCTCGAATGATTTTTACAAATCTAAATTGAAAAATTTTATGTTTCATTAGAGTGTATCGTATACCTCTAACTTGGTCCATGCTCTTTAAATAACAAAGATTGAGCAGTCATTAAATGCCAGTTCTTTTTGGGGAGGTATAATCTCAGGACAGCAAGAATGAGGGTAGAGGCAAGTGAGGCAGGAAGAATTGAAGCAAATATAAGGTGATACATTACTGTACTGGCCATTGTTTCACAAGCCTTGAAGAGATAAGAGCTGGTCATTTGGCCGGTTCACCTACTTACCCACTCAGAACATTTTCATATAGGCTGTACTGAAAATTGTTAGAATAGTTCTTCAGAAAAAGAGAAAGAGATTTTATCTGTTGACTTCCAGGGTTTTATCTGTGTCCCACAGTTAAGTTTTGCCCCATGAAGAGTAACACCCCCCTCCTCACCCTTCCTGGTTGCATCATCAGATGTGTCTGGCAATTTGGGGATAAACACTTCATCTAAAGCTGGAAGTTGTGGGAGGAGCCAGAGAATCAGGGCGTATAGCAGGAAATGGAACTATTTGAGCCCACACAGAATTACTATGGTGGTAGCTGAAGATAGAGTAAATATAGCTGAGAGAATCTGACAAGGAGCAAGAGTTTTATCTAACAGTCAGTGACTAACAATATCTGAAAATCTACCAATTATTTCCTCTCCCTTTACCTGTTTAGAGATTTCCCTCCCAGAAACCTCTTTTTTTATTTCAATCTGTACTGTTTGCTATCTAGGCCTGTTGACTATTCATACTTTTTTTTTATTGCTGTCCTGGGGAGTAGCTGCTGTTTCATGGATTCCACTTTTTCCTTTTTTGCTTTACTTTACTCTCTCATTATCCAGGAGCGTATCTTCCAGGAGTTGTTCAAGAAAGGGTGCCTCATAGATAAATCTGAGAAATTCCAGGTTCTAAAGTGTTGTTATTATTTTCATACATTTGTATAGAATTCTAGGTTGAAAGTGGTTTTTCTCCAAAACTTAGAAAATTATTGCTTCTGTGTTCTAGCATCTTGTATTACTACAGAGAAGTTTAGTATTGATATGCCAGGAAGGCAGAATTAAAAATTTAAAAACTTGATGCTTGATCTTTTGGATATAGAGATTTTTATAACTAACAATTTAAGAATATACATTTTTCTCAAGTATACATGGAACGTTAATAAAAATTGATATGAACAAGTCAGAGAGAACACATCAATAAATTTTAAAAATTAGTGTTATGAAGAATGATCTCTGATTACAACACAATGAAATGAGAAGTTAATAGAAAAAGATACATTTTTAAAAATTTCCTGTGTATTTTGAAAATTTAAAAACACACTCCCAAATAATGCAAATTTAAAATACCTAGACCTGAATGATATGAAAACATTACAAAGCCATATTTAGGGATAAAGCCAAGGTGGAGTTTTGCAGAAAATCTTTTTTTTCTAAGATTTTATTTATTTTATTTTTTTTAGAGAGGGAAAGGAGGGAGATAGAGAGAGAGGGAAAAACATCAATGTGCGGTGGCTGGGGGTCTTGGCCTGCAACCCAGGCATGTACCCTGACTGGGAATCGAACCTGTGACACTGGTTCGCAGCCCGTGCTCAATCCACTGAGCTACACCAGCCAGGGCGAGTTTTGCAGAAAATTTATATTTTAAATACATATGTTAGTTAAAACATTTTTAAAAAGATTTTATTTATTTACTTTAAGAGAGGGAAAGGGAGGGAGAAAGGGAAAGAAACATCAATGTGTGAGAGATAGCTTCTCATATGCCCCCAACTGGGGACCTAGCCTACAATCCAGGCACATGCCCTGACAAGAAATTAAGTCAGCAGCCCTTCAGTTCGCAGGCTGGCACTCAATCTACTGGGCCACACTAGCCAGGGCTAGTTAAGAAAACTTTAAAAAGAATTAGCTAAGTGTCCATTTTATGAAGTTAGAAAATGAAGAAGATAAACTAAAGGGTAAAAAAAAAACATAAAAAAGAATGGATTTTCATGCATATAGTAAGGATATGCTGGGGTTTTGTAATTGTGTGCATTCTGTGACCCAACTTTGGGAGAAATGACATCTTTATAATTACGAGTCTTTGAGTTCATAAACATGATGCATTCCACCTTTTATTGGATTTTTCTGTAACTTTTATCAGTTTAGTTTTGTGGTTTGTCAGTGTGGACATCTTTCATGTATTTTATTGCTTTATCTCTGGGTGTTTGGTGGTTCTTTTGATGCTGTTATAAATGGTCTTTGAATTTTATTATCTTTTTACTGGTTGTTGGCACATAGAAATGATTGCATTTTTATGTAAAAATGACAAAATTAAAGAATTACCATTTTGCAACACCTTTAACTGTTGCTCTATTACAGTTGCCCCAATTTTCCTGCATTGCTCTCCCCTGCCCATTCCCTGCTCTCACAGTTCAATCCCCACATTGTTGTCCATGTCCATGGGTCATTTATACCTGTTCCTTGACCAGGTGCTTTCACCTTTTCTTCCCCTCTGTCCCCCTCCTCTTACCCTCTGGTCACTGTCCATCCATTCCTTGTATCCATCACTCTGGTTCTATTTTGCTCACTTGTTTGTTTTGTTCATTAGGTTGCTCTTATAGGTGAGATCATATGGTATTTGTCTTTTGCTGCCTGGCTTATTTCACTTAGCATAATGCTCTCCAGATCCATCCATGCTGTCACGAAGGGTAGGTTCTTCCTTTCTGCTGCATAGTATTCCATTGTATAAATGTACCATACTTTTTTGATGCACTCATTTACTGGCGGGCACTTAGGCTATTTCTAGCACTTGGCTATTGTAAATAATGCTGCTATGAACATAGGGCTGCATAGGTTCTTTTGAATTGGTGTTTTGGGATTCTTAGGGTATAATCCCAGCAGTGGAATCACTGGACCAAAATGCAGTTCCATTTTTAGCTTTTTGAGGAAATTCCATATTGTTTTCCACAGTGACTGCACCAGTCTGCATTCCCACCAACAGTACACTAGGGTTCCCTTTTCTCCACATCCTTACCAGAACTTGTTGGTTGATTTGTTAATAATGGGCATTCTGATAGGTGTGAAGGTGGTATCTTGTTGTGGTTTTATTATTTTTTATTTTTATTTTTTAAAGATTTTATTTGTTTGTTTATTTTTAGAGAGAGAGAAGGGAGGGAGAAAAAGAGGGAGAGAAACATCAATGTGTGGTTGCCTCTCACGCATTCCCTACTGGGGACCTGGCCCACAACCCAGGCATGTGCCTAAGAGTGGGAGTGGAAACAGCAACCTTCTGGTTCCCAGGCCAGCACTCAATCCAGTGAGCCACACCAGTCAGGGCTCATTGTGGTTTTAATTTGTATGTCTCTTGATGGCTAGTGATATTGAGCATCCTTTCATGTATGTATTAGCAAACGGTATGTCCTTCTTGGATAAGTGTCTATTCAGGTCCTTTGCCCATTTTTTAATTGGACTATTTGACTTCCTGGTGTTGAGTTGTATGAGCTCTATATATTTCGGAGGTCAAACCTTACTGAGGTATCATCAGCAAATATATTTTCCCATACAGCTGGTTCCCTTTCCATTTTAATGATGTATTCTTTAGCTATGCAGAAGCTTTTTAATTTGATGTAGTCCCATTTATTTATTCTTTCCTTTATTTCCCTTGCCCTAGAGGATATTTTGGGGAAAATACTGCTGAGTGGGATATCTGAAATTTTACTGCCTATGTTTTCTTCTAGGACTTTTATGGTATCATGGCATATATTTAAGTCTTGTATCCATTTTGAGTTTATTCTGGCGCATGATGTAAGTTGGTGGTGTAGTTTCATTCTTTTTTTTTTTTTTTTTTTTGCATGTACCAGTCCAGTTTCCCAAACACCATTTATTGAAGAGGCTATTTTTACTCCATTGTATGCTCTTGCTCCCTTTGTCAAATATTAATTGACCGTAGAGACATGGGTTTATTTTTGGGCTCTCTATTCTTTTCCATTGATCTATGTGTCTGTTCTTATGCCAGTCCCAGACTGTTTTGATTACAGTGGCCTTGTAGTATAGTTTGATATCAGGTATTGTGATCCCTCCTACATTGTTCTCCTTTCTCAAGATTGCTGAGGCTATTTGTGGTCATTTTTAGTTCCATATACATTTTTGAAATATTTGTTCTAAATATGTGAAATATGTCATTGGTATTTTAATAGCGGTTGTGCCGAATCTATAATTTGCTTTGGGTAGTATGGACATTTTAATGATGTAATTCTTCTAATCCATGAACATGGTACATGCTTCCATTTATTTGTATGTTCCTTAATTTTTTTTATTCCATGTTCTGTATTTTTCCAAGTACAGGTCTTTTACCTCTTTAGTTAAGTTTATTCCTAGGTACTTTATTTTTCTTGTTGCTGCAGTAAATGGGATTTTTTTCCTAGTTTTTGTTTCTGATATTTTGTTGTTGGTGTACAGAAATGCCTTTGATTTCTGAATATTGACTTTGTATCCTGCAGTTTTGTGAAATTCACGTATTAGGTCGAGTAGTTTTTAGTGGAATCTGTAAGGTTTTTATGTACACTCTTATGTCATCTGCACACACATACAGTTTTACTTCCTCCTTTCCAATTTGGATTCATTTTATTTCTCTCTCGTCTCATTGCTGCAGCTGGAACTTCCAATACTGTGTTGAATAAAAATGGTGAAAGCAGACACCATTGTCTTATTCCTGCTCTTAGGGGTGAAGCTTTTAGATTTTACACATTGAGTATGATGTTGGCTGTAGGTTTCTCATATATGGCCTTTATTATGTTGAGGTATGTCCCATCTATTTCTACTTTGCCGAGCACTTTCATCATAAATGGGTGCTGTTCTTTATCAAATACTTTTTCAGCATCTATTGATATGATCATG
Source organism: Phyllostomus hastatus (assembly GCF_019186645.2). Classification (NCBI taxonomy): domain Eukaryota; kingdom Metazoa; phylum Chordata; class Mammalia; order Chiroptera; family Phyllostomidae; genus Phyllostomus; species Phyllostomus hastatus. The sequence goes on along the minus strand of NW_025333643.1, from coordinate 3,344,483 downwards.
TGAGTTTTGTCTTTTATTTTGTTTATGTGGTGTATTACATTTATCGACTAGTGAATTTTATACCATCCTTGCATCCCTGGGATGAATCCCACTGGATCACTGTATATGATCTTTTTACTGTATTGTTGGATCCAGCTTGCCAAAGTTTTGTTGAGGATTTCAGGCTTTCTGTTCATCAGTGATACTGGCCTGTAGTTTTCTTTCTTTGTTGTGTCTTTCCCTGGGTTTGGAATTAGGATAATATTGACCTCATAAAAAGAGTTTGGGAGTCTTTGCTCTTCTTGGATTTTTTGGAATAGTTTGAGACAGATAGGAATTATCACTTCCCTAAATGTTTGGTTAAATTCTCCTGAGAGGCTGTCCAGTCTAGTGCTTTTGTGTGCCAGGAGTATTTTGGTTACTGCTCCAACTTCACTAGTTTTCAGCAGTCTATTCAGTGCTTTCTGCTGCTTCTTGATTCAGTTTTGGAAGATTATATGTTTTTAGAAATGTGTCCATTTAGCCCAGGCTGTCAAATTTTTTGGCATATTGTTTTTTATAGTACTGTCTTACAATTCTTTGTATTTCTGTTGTATCAATTGTAATTTCTCCTCTCTTGTTTCTGATTTTATTTATGTGGGTCCTCTCTTTTTCTTAATGAGTCTGGTTAAAGGCTTGTCAATTTTGTTTATCTTTTCAAAAAACCAGCTCCTGGATTTATTGATCCTTTGAATTGTTCTTTTGAGTCTCTATGCTATTTAATTCTGCTCTGATATTGATTATTTTCTTCCTCTTACTCGCTTTGTGCCTTGTTTTCTCTTGTTCCTATAGTTCTTGTAGATGTGAGATTAGGTTATTTATTTGAGATTTTTCTATCATTTTTAGGTAGACCTGTATGGTCACGAACTTCCCTCTCAGGACTACCTTTTCTGTGTCCCAGGTTTTGGGCTTTTGTGTATCCATTCTCATTTGTTCTGGAAACTTTTTGATTTCACTTATCTCATTGTTAATCCATTCATTATTTAATAGCATGTTATTTAGTCTCCATGGATTTGACCATTTTTGAGTGTTTTCCTTGAGGTTGGTTTTAGCTTCAAGCCATTATGATCTGAGAAGATTCATGATGTGATTTCAATTTTCTTGTATTTGTTGAGACTTCTTTTGTGCCCTATCATGTGGTCTATCTTTGAAAATATTCCATGTACATTTGCAAAGAATATATTTTTCTTCTTTGGGGTGAAAGGTTCTGTATAAATTAATTAAGTCCATTTGATCTTGAGTGTTATTCAATGCCACAATATCCTTGTTGATTCTTTGCTTGGGAGATCTATCCATTGTTGACAGTGGGGTGTTAAAATCTCCTACTATGAGTATGTTGCTGTCGATATCTTTTTTGAAGTCCTCCAAGATTTTCCTTATATATTTTAGTGGTACTATACTGGGTGCATAAATGTTTATAAGAGTTATACTTCTTGATGGATTATTCCTCTAAGTATATGTAGTGTCTACATGTAGTGACCTTCTCTGTTTCTTTTTATGGACTTTGTTTTGAAATCTATTTTGTTTGATATAAGTATTACTACCCCAGCTTTTTTCCTTCTCCTTCATGTCTGTTTGCTTGGAATATTTTTTTCCATCCCTTCACTTTCAGTCTGTGTAGATCTTTTGTTCTGAGGTGGGTGTCTTGCGGACAGCATATATGTGGGCCCTATTTTCTTATCCATTCAGCTATCCTACATTTTTGGAATGGAGCATTGAATACATTTACCTTTAAGGTTATTATTGATAAGTACTTATTTATTGCCATTTTTCCCTTTGTACCTGTGTTCCTATCTCTCCCTTTTTTTTTTCTTCATTTTCTTAAAGCAGTCTCTGTAGCATGTCTTGCTGGTTTTGTGGAGATGTATTCTTTAAGCCTGTCTTTTTTTTAAATCTGGGAAATTCCTTATTCACCTTCCATTTTAAATGAGAGGCTTGCTGGATAGAGTAATCTTGGTTGCGGATCTTTGCTTTTCATTACTTGGAATATTTCTTGCCCTTCCCTTCTGGCTTGTAGTGTTTCTGTTGAGTAATCAGCTGGAAGCCCTATTGGAGCTCGCTTGTATGTTACTAGCTATTTTTCCTTGTTGTCTTTAAGATTATTTGTCTTTAAAATTGCAGATTTAATTATGATGTGTCTTAGAGTAGGCATCTTTGGGTTCATCTTCATTGGGATGCTCTATGATTCCTGGACTTGTATGACTTTTTCTTTCATGATGTTAGGAGGGCTTTTTTTTGTCACTACTTTTTCAAACAGGTTTTCTATCCCTTGATCCTCCTCTTCTCATTCTGGTATCGCTATGGCATGGATATTATTACATTTCATGTTGTCCTAAAGTTCCCTTAAACAGTCTTCATTCTTTTTGAGTCTTTTTTTTTTATTTTGTTGGTCAGTTTGGGAATTTTCTCTACCATCTCTCCCAGCTCATTGACTCAGTTTTCTGCTTGATCTAACCTGCTTTTAATTCCTTCTGCTATGTTCTTCATCTCAAATATTGTATTCTTCATTTTCTTCTGACTCTTATTTATAGCTTTTATATCCTTTTTCATGCTGGTATAGTTTATAGTAAGTTCCATGTAGCTTCCCTGGAGTTCTTTGTAGTTTGCACTGGGGTCATTGAACATCCTTATAACCATTATTTTGAACTCAATGTCTGATAGTTTTCTTGCTTCTGTTTCATTTAGCACTCTTTCTGGTGTTTCTTCCTATACTTTTAATTGGAGGTTGCTTCTTTGTTATCTCATTTTCAGTGACTCTTCTTGTTTTTTTCTGCTTCTGAGTTTGATCTGCTTTGACTCCCTGTCTTCATAGTGTGACCTTCTGTGGTAGAACTGTGGTATTAAGTGGTGCAATCTCCTTGATCTCATGAACTTGATGCTCTTGGAATGTGCTTTATGCCATTTATTAGTTCTCTGGTTATAATTGTGTTTTGGTTGTTGTTAGGTTGTTATTGATGGGTGCATTCCTCCAGCTATCTGACTAAGAATCATTCTGCCCACCACGTCTTGTATGCTGTTGTACAGGTGCTGCAAGAACAAAATGAAACAGCCCAGGAAACAAACCCACACCTACATAACTGCAATCACACACAGTCACACTATTGACAGTCAGTGAGCCAATATTAATCTCTTTACACAAATAACAGTGTAAAGAGATTAAGACTATTATAAGGAAGGAAAAATGAATATGAGATGACTAACTGAAAGAAAAATTATTTTGAGAGGGTTGAAGAAGGAGCAATAATAAGAGTAGGGAATAGAGACATGGGAAAGAGAAAGAAAAATTTACATCATAAATAAAAAAAAAATGAGGGAAGAAGGCATAACGGAGTAGGGGAAGGGAATCATATGGTAATATATTTAAACAGATATTTAGAGTTCTGGCCAAGATGGGGGCATAGGTAGAAATGCTTTGCTTCCTTGCACAACCAAAAGAAGGATAACAAGCAATTTAAAAACAAAAAACAACCATAAGTGCCAGAAAATCAAACTGTTACAGAAAAGACAACTCAAACGGCTTCAGGGTTTGCAAAGGTGAGTTTTATTTACCCATGTCAACCCAGAGGAGAGATTTTAAATTCTGGGCTCCAAGATCAGGCTAGGGCAGGCTTATATTCCTGTTATAAAGGCAGAAGGAGGAGGGGGAAGGTGTGCAGCTGCTGAAAGCAGGCATACAGAAGCAGAAAGCGGGGGTTAGCATACAGCCTTGAGATAACTGCTTATTTGGGAATGGCTGCTGTCTGAGAATGGCTGCTTGCTGTCCAGCTCCTATCTAAGAATGGCTACTGCTCAGCTATGTCCTGTCACAAAACTGTGTGGAAGTCTGACAACCAAGGAGTTGTTCTCTGGTTCTCTGGTTACATTCATCCTAGCAGTGTGGAAACATTCATCCACACTGCTAGAAGGCGTGGAGATGGGCAGCCAAAGACCGAGAGGATGTGTGGCAAGGTGGCAGACTGTGGGCTACACAGGGGCTGGCTGACAAGAGTGGTCCCACTTTTGTGTGTGGATAAGCCAGAAAGAACAACTGGAGAGTGAGATAGACTGTACAACCCAGGGTTCCAGCGCAAGAAACTAAAGACTCAAAACCTCTGAATGTAAGAACCTGTGGGGGTTGTAGTACCAGGGAAAATTCCTAGTCTCTCAGGAGCGTCCATTGGAGAGGCCCATAAAATCCTAAAATGTACACAAACCCACCCACCTGGGAATCAGCACATGAGAGGGCATAATATGCTTGTGGGAAGCAAGAGAAGTGATGGAAAATGGGGCAAGAGCAGTGCAAGCGGCATTGTTCCCTCCCTGACTCCTCCCCCACATACAGTGCCACAATGCAGCATAGAGGGTTGCCCTGCCCTGGCAAATACCCAAGGCTCTGCCCCTTACAATCTAACAGGTGCTCTGAGACAAAGAAATATGGATCAAGTGAAAGAACAGATGAAAATTCCAGAAAAAGAACCAAGCAACGAGGAGATAGGCAACCTATTACATACAGAGTTCAAAACACTGGTATTCAGGATACTCAGAAATTATTGAGTTTGGTCACAAAATGAAGGAAGAAATGAAGATTATCCAAAGTGAAATAAGGGAAAATATACAGGAAACCAACAGTGAAAGACAGGTAACAAGACTCAAATTAATGATTTGGAACAAAAGGAAGAAGTAAACATCTAGCCAGAACAAAAGGAAGAAACAAAAATTCAAAAACATGAGGAGAGGCTGAAGAACCTCTGGGACAACTTTAAACACTCCAACATCCAGATCATAGGGGTGTCAGGAGAAAGGAAGAGCAAGAAATTGAAAACTTATTTGAAAAAATAATGAAGGAAAACTTCCCCAATCTGGCAAAGAAAGTAGACTTCTAGGAAGTCCAGGAAGACCAGAAATTCCCAAAGAAATTGGATCCAAGAAGAAACACACCAAGACAAATCATAATTACATTAGCCAAGATTAAAGATAAGGAGAGAAACTTAAAAGTTGCAAGAGGAAAGGAGAAGGTTACTACAAAGGAGTTTTCATAGGACTATCAGCTGATTTCTCAAAAGAAACCTTACAGGCAAGAAGGGACTGGAAAGTATTCCAAGTCATGAAAGGCAAGGACCTACATCCAAGATTATTCTATCAAGAAAGACTATCATTTAGAATGGAAGGGCAGATAAAGTACTTCCCAGATAAGGTTAAGTTAAAGTAGTTCATCATTACCAATCCCTTATTATATGAAATGTTAAAGGGATTTATCTAAGAAATAGAAGACAGTCAAAAACTATGAACAGTAAAATGACAACAAACTCACAACTATCAACAACTGAACCAAAAACAACAAAAGCTAAGCAAACAACTAGAACAGGTAGGAGCAGGATCACAGAAATGGAGATTACATGGAGGGTTATCAGTGAAGAGGGGGAAGGGAAGAAGCAGGGGAAAGGTACAGGGAATGAGAAGGGTAATTGGTAGGCACAAAATAGATGGGGAGGTTAAGAATAGTATAAGAAATGGAGAAGCCAAAGAACTCATGTACAACCCATGGGCATGAACTGAAGGGGTGGCGGATGCTAGAGGGAGGGGATTGTAGGGCAGAGAGGAATAAAGAGGAGAAAAAAGACTGGGACAACTGTAATAGCATAATCAACAAAATATACCAAAAAATAAAAAAAAGATTGAGAGAGATAAAGAAAAAGGGAACCAAATTGACCCACCACAGCACTATCAACAAATTAGCAAAGATTAATATAGGCGGGTTGGGAATAAGGGGAAAGAAGTAATAAAGAAAAGCTTAAGAGATGTGTAGAGGAAAAAGAGGTGATTTTTGAGAGGAAAGAGGGAGAAGGAATACTAAATATGGGATGATAATCTGGCTAGGACAGAGAAATATTAAAATTTAAAATGAAAGAAGAAAGCACAGAGGAAGGCAAAATGGAGTAGGAGAGGAAAATGGTAAAATTTGAGATTTAAAATTCAAAAATACTGAAGATATAGAAATAAAGTTGAAGAAATGCAACATCCACCACCATATCCACAACCAATGGGCAAAGTTTGGTAAAGGTGAAGAGAGAATAAAGGTATTGTAAAAATGGGAAAAAGAATGTGAGGTGAATAATGACAAGAAATATGATTTTGAGAAGTAGGAGGGTGGAGAAATAGAGTGTTGAATGGAAACAAGTTGTAGTAAGAGAGAAAATAAAACTTAAAATGAAAGTAAGAGAGAAGAAGAATGTAAAATGAAGTAAGAGAAGGGAGGAGCAAAATATGAGATTTCAAATAAACTATAATATAAATGAATGGTAAAATGCTATGTAGGAGAGAAAATAATCGAAATCATGAAGAAGACCATGGTGGAATTCAACTCAGTAGAATCTGATGTTTACCACTGTCTTCTTTTTTGTATCTTCCTGTGGTGATGTCAGATATTGTCCTAGTCTGGCCCTATGCAGCCTGTTTGAGACTACCAGTGATCTACAGTCTGTGACTGTTTCTTTCAGTTGTTAATCTAGTCATTCTGTAATCAGCAGTCAGGTTTAAGCACCACGGGGGGGGGGGGGAGGGGTAGGATAATTCCTGTAGGCGGGGCTATTGCTTCCCCTCAGGCTGATGCCACTTGGAGGGGACTGTTTTACCTGAGCAAGATGGCTCCAGCAGTATGGGAAATGACTTAGCATGGGGGATCCTGGCAGCTGCTTCCTCAGTTCTTCCTCAAAGTCGCCATCCCCAGACTCTCCTCAAGTGTCTCTAGTTCACTCTGTCCCCCTTCATTGCCAGAACCCAGGGTAAGTGGCAAATGAAATTGTGTGCATTGGCCCTTTAAGAGGTTCTCTGTGTCTCTGGCCCTTTTTCCCTGGCAGAGAGATATCCTGCCACTTTTCACAGCTGGATGTTATTTGGGTTCCTTTTCTACTCATGCTGTGGGCTAGGGATCCAGCTTTGGGTTTAGACCCCACACTTCTCTGGGGAAATCCCCCAGCTGCTGAAATTTCCCTTCAGTTCCGCCTTTGGGAGCCCAGCCAGCCCTCTTGCATCTCCTCTGCCTTCCATACCAGTCTCATTGTGATGAAGTGTTTTCTTCTGTCCTTGGTTATAAGGCCTCTCTCTAGCTATTGTTCAGTTGGTTATTCTGGATGATTTCTCTACAATTTAGCTGTAAATCCAGATTCATCTTGGGAGGAGTTTAGTGTAGTTTGTACTTACTCCTCTGCCATCTTGGATCCACTGCAACTTCTAGTGAATTAAAATATCTAGGCATTGGACATCAATAGCTGTTAACATCACAAAAAGAGAAATAAGTAACTATTATGAGTTCCTGTTAAAGAACATAAAGGGATCTAACAGGAATCTAATCAGTCCACTGAATTCAGCTGTCAATTTGTATGAAACACAAAGGTCTGAGGAACAAGCTGATCTTCCTTATGGAATTCTGCCTATGAGTCAAATCCTCTAGATTCTGTAACAGATCAATCATAAGGACAAGAAACAGATAAAGGTGGAAACCTGTGGATCAAAAGGAATTTAGAATACACAGTGGTGGTGTTGTTGTTTTTTAATGGGTAGTTCTAAACTATAGTGTCTAAGAATGTACACTTTGGTGTAAATATAAGGAAGTGGTTATTATGAATGTCAGGATGAAGGTTACTTTTGAAGGAAGGGAGGAAGTTATAGTTGGGATAGGGTACTTGGTAAGCTGCTGGAGTGGAAGGCAAAATTCTGTTTCTTAACCTAGAGGGTGGATGCATAGGTGTTTGCCTTACACCAACTCATTGAACTCGTTAAGCATTATATATTTTTTGGTGTGGCTTTCTGTATCTTTGGTTCTATATTCCTGTTAACAGTTAAAGAAAAGAATATCTTCTGTCATCCAAACTAATGAACAAAAGGCTTAGTGGACAGAGAGGAGAAAGAAAGGAGTTTTACATATTTTTAAAGTTTTTTTCTTTTTAATTACTCTATGCCAGGCTCTGTTCTAGGGCATTTCACAGATGTTATCTTAATATTCAAAATTACTATCCCTGTTTAACTGAGTCTCAGGGAGGTTAAATAACTCACTCTTGGTAATGTGTAGCAGAATAGATATTCAAGCCCAAACCTGATCTGATTCCAAAGTGCAGACTCCTGCTTTCCTCATTAGTTGCTATTGGCATGTGGAAGTGTAGGTTGTACACTAATTTCCTTCTAAATTCAATGTCTGTAATATCTAACCTTAGTTAGTAACTCTTCTGAAAAGTTATGTGCTTTGTGTATATTAAATATTATTTGTGAATATGTATATTAAATTCTCTTCATTCACTGATCTATCTTAAAAAGACCAACTATATTTCTCATTCTAACAGAAAAAAAATGATAGTTCTGAGAAGACAACATCAGATATGAAAATAAGGTAATATCTAAATCTCCTGTTTTTAGGGGAATTATTTTTCTAGTGAAACATGAATAAAGATATTTGAAATGAGTTTCAAATATAGTCAGCAGCTGAGCAGTACCAGAACAACCTTAAACATATAGAAATACAAGGTACAAGGAGGTATTTTATTTTCAATATTTTATGTAGTATTGACTTTAGCCATGAACAGTATATAAACTTGGATTAGACATGTCTATAGGTTTCATTGGCTGCAGCTTTAATTTATTAGTTTTAAAATTTTATTGGCAACTTTGGTTAATTATATAATTTTCAGATGTACAAGATTATAATTTGACATCTGCGTATTTCACTGCACGCTTACCACCTTAAGCCTAGTTCCCTATTGTTACCTGTAGTTTGATTTTAGAAAGTTGGTTTTATATTTATAGTTTTTAAAATTCTTTTTCTTTATTTTTCTATTGTTTATGCTATTACAGTTGTCCCCACTATTTCCCATTTATCCACCTCCACCCAGTCCCCACTCCTCTCCTCCCTCAGGCTATCACCACACCATAGTCTGTGTTTATGGATCATTTATGTATGTTCTTTGGCTAATACTTTTACCTTCCTTCCAGTCCCTTTCTTCTCATTCCCTTCTGACAACTGTCATTCTATTCCATGTATCTATGCCTCTGTTTCTAGTCTGTTCATTAGTTTATTTTGTTCATTAGATTCTACATATAAATGAAATCATACAGTATAGAGCTTCCTCAAAAAAGTAAAAATGGACCTGCCTTTGACTAGCAATCCTACTTCTTAGAATATATCCCAAGAATCCCAAAACACCAATTCAGAAGAATATATGCACTTCTGTGTTCATAAATGTCATTTACAATAGCCAAGATCTAGAACAGCCCAAGTGTCCATCGGTAGATGAGTGGATAGAAATGCTGTGGTACACTTACAGAATGGAATACAAAATGGCAGTAAAAAAGGAGGAACTTTTATCTTTGCTACAACATGGATGGATTTGGAGAGTATTATGCTAAGTGAAATAAGCCAGGCAGAGAAAGACAAATGTTAATATTTACAGGTTTAGTTTGGATTAGATTTTAATAGTTTATAGTTTTTAATTTTGATTTTGGTTTATTTTTCTTAGAATTTTATCTGTTGATCATTTATTTATATATTTAAAAAAATTTTGCTAAGAGTTTATTTGAGCCAAACTGAGGATATATGCCAGGGAACAATATCTTAAATGCCCTGGAGAATAAGTTTTGCAGGTCTTTTTTCTTGATCAACTTTTAAATTAATTAATTAATTTTAAAGTCATTTTTTAATTACAATTGACAAACATTACTTTATTAGTTTCAGATATACATTACCCAGTGATTAGACATTACATAAGTTACTAAGTGATCATCCTGATAAATCTCGCACTCATCTGATCCCATATGTAGTTATTAGAATGTTATTGACTATATTCCCTAAACTGTATTTTACATCCTCATAACTATTCTGTAACAACCAATTTGCACTTATTAATCCCTTCACCTTTTTCACTCACCTCATCAATGCCCTTCCCATCTGGCAACCATCGAAATGTTCTCTATATATGAGTCTAATTCTGTTTTTCTTGTTCATTTATTTTGTTTCTTTAGGTTCAATTGTTGACAGTATGTGTGTATTATCATTTTATTGTTCATATGTTTTATCTTTTTTCCCTCATGTTCTTAAAGAAGACCTTTTAACATTTCATATCACACTGGTTTTGTGGTGATGAACTCCTTTACTTTTTTCCTGTCTGAGAAGCTCTTTATCTGTCATTCGATTCTAAATGATAGCTTTGCTTGGTAGAATAATCTTGGTTGTAAGTTCTTGCTTTTCATCACTTTGAATATTTCTTGCCAATCCCTTCTGTCCTGCAAAGTTTCTTTTTAGATATCAGCTGACAGTCTTAAGGGAGCTCCCTTATAGGTAACTAACTGATTTTCTCTTGCTGCTTTTAAGATTCTCTTTTGTCTTTAATATTTGGCATTTTAATTATGATGTGTCTTGGTGTGGGCCTCTTTAAGTTCATCTTGTTTGGGACTCTGTGCTTCATGGACTTGTATGTGTACTTCTCTCAGCAAGTTAGGAAAGTTTTCTGTTGTTTTTTCAAATAGGTTTTCAGTCTCTCTTGTCCTTCAGCACCCGCATGATATGAATGTTATGCTTGAAATTGTCCCAAGAGTCCTACACTATCCTGATTTTTTGGATTACTGTTCTGATAGGGTGTTTTTTACTTCCTTATATTCCAAATTGCTGATTTGATTCTTGGCTTCATCTACTCTACTATTGATTCCCTGTAAATTATTCTTCATTTCAGTTAGTGTATCTTTTATTTCTGACTGGTCCTTTTTATGCTGTTGAAGGTCTTACTAAGTTCATTGAGCATCCTTATAACCAGTGTTTTGAAATCTGCATCTAGTAGATTGCTTGTCTCAATTTTGTTTAGTTCTTTTTCTGAAGGGTTTTTGTTTCTCATTTGAGACACATTTCATCATCTCCTCATTTTGTCAGCCTTTTAGCCTTTCTGTGTTTGTTTCTATGTATTAGGTAGAGCTGCTACCATCTCCTAGGCTTGGTAGAATGGCATAATATAGTAGGTGTTCTGTAGAGTCCAGTGGCATGGCCTTTCAATCACTCAAGCTGGGCCCTCGAGTTACACTCACCACATACACACTCCTATGTAAATATACACTCCTGTTGTAGTTTAGCCTTGATTGTTCTAGGCAAATAAATGGGAGGGATTTACCCCCAGGCCAGGTTGTTGCATGGACTGGCTTTGACCACTGACAACCATAGAGGATCATCTGGCAGGGGCCTACCCCACAAAGCAGGACTTACCTCTGTGGGGCTCTGGTGCCCACCAATTCCATTCCTTGAGTTTGTTGCTTGTGGAGGTAGTTGGGTGATGGTGCTTCAATGTGGTCTAAAGCTTTCTGTTGGGTGTGCTGGCTCTGGGGCTTCTCTGGCAGTTAGGTCATGGTCGGCTGCTGCCGGTGTTCTTCCAGGGTCACCTGGCATGAGCCACAAAGTGGTCTGCAGATGGCTCCTTTTGTGCTGGGCGTGGTGGTGCCCAGCTAAGGCTAAATTGTGAACTAAGGGTGCCTGGTGCTAGTGCTGGGCCTGGGACCACTTAGTTAGAGGTACAGGACATGCTGAGGCCAGATGCTGCATCTTTGAGAGATTTTAGGAAAATCTGAAGCATGAGGTAAGACGGGCCATTCTGTGGAAAAGCCACTACTGGAAACAGGCCCAAAGTTGGGTGGGGTGAGGCAAACAGTGTAAGTCAGGTTGATGAGTTTCAGATATGGTGCTTGCCTGTCGGCTCTATAGGGGGAGGCCTCATCTATGTGGCCTTCTGTGGCCTGCCAGCACTTCTCTCTGGGAGAAAGCTGTCCCCCAGCTCTCCTCATGATGTTGGACAATTCAGTTCTTCTCTGTACATCTCTGGTGCCTTTCAAGCTGCTGCCCCAGTGCTGGAACTCAGAGAGAGCCCTAATTAGGTCTGTGCATGGATCTTTTAAGAGGAACAGCCTGGGACTCCAGAAGCCCTCTGTATCCTTTAGCCTCAATCCCTACTGGTTTGAACAGCCAGAAGTTATGAATACTTCTTTTCCTGGCACTGGAACCCTCGGTTGGGTGGCCTGGTATAGGTCTGGGACCCCTCCTTCTCATGGGGGATCTCCGTATTTGAGATAATCCCTCCTGATTTTTATCTGCCACATGTGGGTGTGGGACAAGCTCATTCCTTGTCTCTGCCCTTCCTACCAGTCTCCATATGCCTCCTTCTTTAATTCCCTAGTTGTAGGACTTCCATTTAGCTAGATTTCAGGTGGTTGTGAATGATGGTTGTTCTGTAGTTTAGTTGTAATTTTGGAGTGGTTGTAGGAGGCAGTAAGTTCCACTTTTATTTATGCTGCAATCTTTGATAACTTTATTTGTACTTTTAGTTTACAGGGAGCTGACCTCTTCTGTTCTATGTTCAATTTTTCCACTCCTTTTTATTTTTACTATGAGATAATCAGGGAAGATTTCATGAAAAAAATTAATGAAAATACTTAAACTCAGTATATAAATTGTTCTATAATTTTATTTTATTTTTATTTTTCAGTTGCAGTTTACTTTCAGTATTATTTTTGTATTGTTTTAAGGTTGGTTCTGTAATTTTAAAAGAGTGTTATAACTAAAAATAATTACATAAATATAATTGAAACATATTCTTTATTTTGAGCATTTTAGAGAATGGCTTCTCAAATATGGTATTTTGACTTAACATCAAAATCACTTAGATGTTTACTTTTAAAAGCATACATTCCCTGACCAAGAGCATACTTCCTAAGTCCTACCTAACCTTTCTGAATCAGAATCTCTGCATTTTTAAATGCATCTACCTAGAATTTGATTCTTATTCATTTTTCACTTTATTTCTTCACTTGTTTGTATTTTTTATCTATAGTGTCTATTAAGGATATATAGAGATCAGTTGGCCATTTGTAGGTTTTTTTGGTAGACCATTTCCATGATTTTGAAACAATTCTGATGTAAGTTGGAGATCTTGACAGCGTAAATACATTTTTTTCTAACAAATGATTTCTGAATGATTCTCAGCTGCATTATTAAAGACATTAAGATATGCTGTTATGCTGTGTGTATGTAGTAAAGGACTAAAAAAAGGAATAAAGACTCAATTTTTTTCCAGAGTGAGCATCACTTATCCAATCATTAACTTTTCTATGTTTGTGTGGCTTAAGATAACAGTAATTTCCATCTTTTCCCGACAAGTGATTGTTCCCTCTTTTGTTTAATATGCCAGAGGCAGGAAACTCTCTCCTGAAGCAAACTGTTCCTTACAATTATGCACAGTTTGCCTCCATTATTTCCATTTATTCTAGTTCAGCCCTACTGATAACAATTAAGCTTTAACATATCAGTGTGGACCCAGTAACTAAGTCAAAATAAAAGCACTGGGGAAGGGAATATGAAGGCAGTGCTGAAATAGGGAGAGAGGGATGGGCAGAGAAAAACCCAGAAGGGAGCATGAATACTGGAGATTTATTTGATAATTTTGCTCTTCATGACCTAGTCAAAATATTCTATGGAATGTCATGTCAGTGCTGACAGAGCACTCACCTTTGTCATCTCTATAATCCCACCTTGTACCATGTCCTGAGTCTCTTCTCATTTCATTTTCATGCTGATTCCAACTACTTTTTCATCTTGGAAAACCATCCTCTATTGATAGCACTTGAGCCCCAGATTGTCACCAATTTTTATGAGGGATTCTTAGTATTAGACCAAAAGCTGGATTCTTCCACTGAGGCATGTCTAAATCTACCTCCCTGTTACATGCATCCTAAGTAATACATTGCCCAAGTGATTCTTTAAGAGAACAGTTGATTGAACTACAAGGATGAAAATGCAAGCATCAGGTATCAGCTCTGACATGTAAAGAGTTTAGAAGTCTTCACTTCTACCTTAAACAATAAATAGCTGACCAAAAGGAAAAACAGTAACTTTCTTGGAAAGCAAAAAATCAGTAGGAAATTGTTGTTTTTTTAAAATCAGAGAATTGTGATTGCTACTCTAAAATATGGAGAGACAGGGAAATCCAGAAAGCCAAAACTGAGATCTGTTTACCTGGAGCAGAATCAAGATGGAATCTTTGTTGGTGATTTCACTGTGAAGATCCTAGAAAAACCCCATCTTGATTTTGACAGGAAGAGAAGAGTAAACATTATGAAATATACCTAGAGCCTATTTTAACATCTCAGTGAGGGCAGAGCCTATCTTAACATCTCCCCTCAGTGAGGGGAGAGGGAAAGAACAAAGAAATCAGGGATGGGGGCTGTGGAGTACAGGCAGTATCCTTGCTGTTCCCGGTATAAATTTCATAGTCAGTGTCCTTCAGTTGGCTATTAGATTGAATTCCTGTGTCTGTGAGCCTTGAGGTCAGGCTGCTCCTTAGGTTCACACAGGAATTGAAATTGTTGATTCTTGTACAGGATGTGGGGGAAAAAAACTTTTAATATGTAAGTTTTAGTTTTCAGAGATTAAGTTAGAGTAACAAGCTGGGTTTAATATTTACTAAGATTAATATAGGTAGTTTTATGTAAGTGTAGTGTATTCTCCATTGCACATACACATAATGGAATATTACCCAGCCATTAAAAAGAATGAAAATTTTACCTTTTGTGACAGCATGGATCGACCTAGAGAGTATTGTGCTAAGTGAAATATGTTTGAGAGAGCAAGACAAATATTGTATGATTTCATTTATGTGTGGAATCTAAAAAGCAAAATAAATGAATAACAAAACAGAAACAGACTGAGATACACAAAACAGACTGACAGTTGTCAGAGGGTAAGGGAGTTGGGAGGCTGGGTAAAATGGGTGAAGGAATTAACTACAAATTGGTAGTAACAAAATAGTCTCAGGTATGTAAAGTACAGCATAGGAAATAAAGCCAATGATATTGTAATAACTATACATGGTACCGGGGGATATTTGAAATATTGGGGGTATTTGAGATATTTGACATAAACTTTGTAAAGTTTATGATTGTCTAACCACTATGCTTTACACCTGTAACTAATACAAAATAATAGTGAATGTAAACTGTAATTGGAAATTAAAATTTAAAAAAGAATCTTTTAGAATGTGTGTGTGTGTGTGTGTGTGTGTGTGTGTGTATTATTTGGGATATCCATATGTCATATGGGAGAATATATAGGAGAAATTCACTCTAGTTCTTATGAGGTGTAGTTCAGCTACTCCCAACTAAATGGTTTGTTTTCATTTAATGAGCCTACAATTATGATTGTTTTTTTCTCATTGCTTTTTGTATAGAAACTGAGTGCCAAATTTATTGTTTATTGCTAACAACTGTATATAGGACCTTATGGCATATGACTGTACTGTTCTTCCTTTGGCTTCATTATTTTATGCTGCTGCTATTTTTCTTGCCTTAACACCATCAGTAATTTATAGTTTTATTTTTCTCTATTGTAGTGTGTTGGTAGCACTCTTAAATCCCTTGGGAGAAGATTTAAACATTAAACTTGCTCATGGGTATGTGATTACTCATGGGTATCACTCATGGGTAAACCCAGTGTGTTAAGAACAGTAATTAGGAAGTCCTTTGACTTTGGTTCTCATGTAGGCTGGGACAGTAACTCGTTATTTTTATTATTTTTTTAAATAGATATTTTTTAAAAATTTTATTTATTTATTTTTTAGAGAGGGAAGGAAGGGGGAGAGAGAGAGAGAGGGAGAGAGAGAGAGAGAAACATCAATGTGTGGTTGCTGGGGGCCATGGCCTGCAACCCAGGCATGTGCCCTTACTGGGAATTGAACCTGCGACACTTTGGTTCGCAGCCCATGCTCAATCCATTGAGCTATGCCAGCCAGGGCATTATTTTTTTTTTTTTAAGACTCAGTTTCTCCACTTGCAAAGTGAAAGAACTATATAATTTGTAAGGTCATAAAGCAAGTATTTGTGTCAGTCCTTTACCACTATGTGAAAGCTCTGTGACAGCAGAAATTGTCCTTAATTCCTTACATTTTGCAGAGCATTTTACACAGGACTGAATACCTGTTAGAATCTTAATACATTTTTTTTAATTGAACATTTTTCCAGGTACTTGTTTCTGTATATGGAGTCATTGCTGTTTATATTTTCAAGTTCGGATCAGACTGTCATTTTTATTAAAACACAGGAAGGTGCATTTATTTTACAGAACACTAAGGAATGTTGAAAAGTACATAGACTTTTCTCTGCTGCAAGCATTGTAAGCTGTTTGCATATACTAATATTAGGACTTTATGTAGGGTCTGGGCAAATAAGTGGCTACCCTTGTGCCAAAATCTGTAGTGTCTTACTGAGCTCATTCTTCAACTGAGTTACTATAACTTCTGTAGTATACACTGATACAGTAATATAAGATTGTCAGCCATTCTGGGAGGAGATATCAAATGTACAAATGTGTTACCAATGAAAGGCTAGAGTAGAAGCAAATATAAGAGGATTGAACTTGGAGTTATTTCTGGTTCTAGCTGTCTCTGATTTTTATTTTCGAAACAGTAAAATTGTTGTTTTTAAAAATCTGATTACAACATTTTACACAGAATTTTTGATCTGTTAACTTAGAAAATTATTTACCTGTCAGGTCTTAGGTTCTTCATCTTCACACTGAGGAGTTTCCACAAGGTGTGATTGCTGCAGTCCTTTCCAGAACTAACATTTGAGAGTTTGTATGCCCTAACTAGTAGGTTGAAAATGACCGGCTTTGCTTGAAATTACTGATGTGTGATCAAAGTATGAAGAATCACAATCACATTCATAGCTTGAGCCTAGATCACTGAGAGAATATTTTCTCCCAGTAGTACTTCTGCAAACATTGCCTCTTCCTTTAGCTCTTTAGGCACTGTCAGTAGTGTTACCACCTAGATAGATTCACTTTAGGGTCTTTAGAAGCTGTACATGGCAAAGTTTATATGTAGTCACATAGGTCCAACCTAAGGATCTAATTGCAATTGGTACTGATGGTATTCAGAAAATTGTCAAAGGTAGAAGGTTATCTAGCTCTTCTTGAAGCTTTATACTGCTGTAAATGAAACCTCAGAGCTAATTGATGGGGCATTCCAAATATCATAGGTTCTCCCTCTCTGCTGAATCATTCCCCCCAGCATATTATAAACTCTAGACACATTTTAAATTTAATATGAAAAACCTTCCTTGACTCTCATACTCCATGTAGCTACCACCCAGTTTCCTTGTTCCTTTTCTAGAAAAACTTCTCAATATGTCTTCATGTTTTCACCTCTTAAGCATTCTTTAACATTTTTAAGTTAAAATGTGAATTAGGGCCAGGCCAGTGTGACTCGCTTGGTTGGAGCATCATCCCATTAACCAAATGGGATGTAGGTTTGTCTCTTGTCAGGGCACATATGAGAGGCAGCTGATAGATGTGTCTCTCTCGCATTGGTGTTTCTCATCCTCTCTTGCTTTCTTTCCCTCTTTCTAAAATCAATAAGCATGTCCTCAGGTGAGGATTGAAAAAAAGGTGAATTAAAAATTTTACTTCAGAGACTGCTGGTCTAGAAGGCAACATAGGCAGACATGGCTTGCCTCTTTACACAATCACTTCAAAATTACAACTAAAATGTAGAATGACCATCACTCAGAACCTTCAGAAACTGAGTTGAATGGAAGTCTATAAACTATGGAATTAAAGAAAAAAACATCCATCCAGATTGGTAGGAGGAGTGAAGATGCAGAATGGGCTGGTCCCTCACCCATGTGTGGTAGATAAAAATTCAGGAGGGAGGTCTTGGGAGCAAGGAGTCCCAGCATCACACCAGGCCCTCATGCCCAGGGTTCTCGTCAGAAAGATAAGACTCCACAACTTCTGGCTGCAAAAACCAGTGGGGATTAAGTCAGTGGAAAAAACTTCTGGATTCCCAAGCAGTTCCTCTTAAAGAACTCACACATGGACTCACCTACTCAGACTAATCCCTCTGAGCTCAGCATGGAGGTCGTAGCCTAAAAGGCAACAGTAGCATACTGGGAGAAACTGGGGTGTCTGGCATCATGATGAATGGAGGCCATTTGCCCCTTTTCTGAGCCCTTCCCAAATAGAGCCGGCAAGCTGGTGCCGTATCTGAGACTTCACTTACCTGACCTTGGAGATCCCCACAGATTCTGCCCCACCCAACTTATGGACCCACCCAAGCCACTTTTCCATATGAATGAATGGTCTTGGCTCATGCTTTACAACATCCTAAATCCTCTCAAACAAGCAAGAGCTGGCCTCACGAGCCCCAGGCCTGGCAGTAGCAGCAGCCAGCTTAGAGTCACAGCTTGGCTTCGCCCGGGAAAGGCAAGCCCTGCACAAGTAGCAGCCATCTCAGATTGCTTTATAGCTCAGGAAGGGTGGCCCTGGGCAAAGCACAGGTAGGGACTGACCTTGACTGCACCTCCTGGGAAAACCCAGGGTCAGTGTACCTAGTGGACAGCTACAGACCATGTCAGAGCACCACCACCTGCTCCTGCACAGCTGATCCTCCATGGCAGGTGGAGGTTGGTGGTCAGTGGTGACAGCCAAACCTAGCAGCTGACTGGCCTGGGTAAATCCCTCCCATTTATCTGCCAATAGCAACCAAGGCTCAACTGCAAGAGGACTGTGTACTTAGCACACTCAAAGGGTGCACCTCAAGTACCCAGCTTGTGTGATAGGGGAGGCTGTGCCACTGGACCCTACAGGACATCTACTACATTAGGGCATGGAGTCAAAGCAGCTCTACCTAATTCATGGAAACAAACAGAGGGAGGCTGCTAAAACAAGGAGACAAAGAAGCAAGGCCCCAATGAAAGAACAGATCAAAACTCCAGAAAAGAATTAAACAAAATGGAGATAAGCAATCTGTCAGATGCAGAGTTCAAAACGCTGGTTATAAGGATGCTCAAGGAACTTAGTGAGGACCTCAGCAGCATAAAAAAAGATCCAGTCAGAAACAAAAGGCACACTAATTGAAATAAAGAGCAATTTACAGGGAAATAACAGTCAAGTGGATGAAGATGAGAATCAAATCAATGATTTGGAACATAAGGAAGCAAAAAACAACCATTCAGAAAAACATGCAGAAAAAGAACCACCCCCCTCCCGCCAAAATGAGGATAGTATAAGCAGCCTCAGGGACAACTTCAAGAGATCCAAGATTCACGTCATAGGGGTACCAGAAGGAGGAGAGCATGAGCAAGAAATTGGAAATCTATTTGAAAAAATAATGAAAGAATGCTTCCCTAATTTGGTGGAGGAAATAGACACACCAGTCCAGGAAATACAGAGAGTCCCAAACATGATGGATGTGAAGAGGCCCACTCCAAAGCACATCATAATTAAAATGCCAAAGGTTAAAAATAAAGAGAGGATCTTAAAAGCAGGAAGAGAAAAGAAGTTAGTTACCTATAGAAGAGTTCCCAAAAAACTGCCACCTGATTTCTCAAAAGAAATTTTGCAGCCTAGAAGGAATTGGCAAGAAATATTCAAAGGCATGAAAATTCAAATAGGTAGTTACAGAATAGCCATGGGGATGTAAAGTACAGTATAGGAGATGGAATAGTCAAAGAGCTTATACACATGACCCATAGATATGAACAATGGTGGAGGGGTTGCCTGAGGGAGTGGGGGGTGCTGGGTGGAGGAGGGGCAAAAAGTGAACTATCAGGACAGCTGTAATAGCATAATCAATAAAACATAATTTTAAAAAAATTTAAAAACTTTATTTGGTATGTAACTCTCTTTCTTAGTGGAAATATTTAAAGTTCCACCTTTCATGTCTGAAAATATTTTTAATACTTAATTGATGGTTTGGTGGCTTTAGAATTTTAGTTTGGAAGTCATTTTTTCTTAGAATATTGGAGACATTGCTCAGTTATCTTCTGGATTCCAGTATTGTTGCTTGGAAGTTCAAAGCCACTTTAATTTGTGGTCTTTTGTATGTGATCTGTTCTCAACCTCTTCCCTGGAAGCTTTTAGAAGTTTCCTTTTTGGTTTGCTGGTCTGAAATTTATAATGATGAACCTTGGTGAGAATCTATTTTCATTTATTGTGCTGCACTCCCTAGGGCCTTGTCAGTCTGGAAAGAAGTCTTTAATTCTGAGACATTTTCTTGAATTCTTTCATTGTTGATTTTCTTTTTTTAAAAATTTAATCTTTATTGTATGTTTTCCATTACTATTTAGTCCCCTTATGTCCCCCTCCCCCCCAGCAATCACAACAGTTATATATGTTCATGAGTCCTTTTTCCTTTTTGCTCAATCCCTCCACCCTCAACATCCCCCTACCACTAGCTGTCCTGCTCTCTATGAGCTTGTCCCCATTTTCCTTGTTAGTTCAGTTGGTTCATTAGATTCCACATATGAGTGACATCATATGCTATTTGTCTTTCTCTGACTGGCTTATTTCACTTAGCATAATGTTTTCCAGGTCCATCCATACTGTCACAAAGGGTAAAATTTTTTTCTTCTTTTCTTATATCCAAGTAATATTCCATTGTGTAAATGTCCCATAGTTTTTTTTTTATCCACTCATCTATTGATGGTGCTTGGGCTGCTTCCATATCTTGGCGATTGTAAATAACGTTGCAATAAACATATCGGTGCTTATGTTCTTTCAAATTAGTGTTTTGGATTCCTTTAGATACAGTCCCAGAAGTGGGATCACTGAGCCCAAAGGCAGATCCATTTGTTATTTTTTGAGTTATCGCCATACTGCTTTCCACAGTGTCTGCATCAATCTGTATTCCCACCAACAGTGCAAAAGATTTTGTCCTCACTAGGACTTGTTGTTTATCATTGTTGATTTTCAACGCATTTTTCCCTCCCTCCCTCCCTCCCTCCCTCCCTCCTTCTCTTCCTTCCTTCCTTTCCTCTTTTCTTTTGTTAAAGATTTTCTGTATTTATTTTCAGAGAGATTGGGAGAGGAGGAGAAAGAGAGGGAGAGAAACATCGATGTGTGAGAGAAACATTGACTGATTGCCTCTCACAGGCCCTAAACTCCAACCCAGGCATGTGCCCTGACTGGGAATCGAACTGGTGACCTTTCAGTTTGTGGATGATGCTTAACTCACTGAGCCACACCACTCAGGGCTCAACACATTTTTCTCTTTCTGGAAGTACTGTTATTTGGATTTGAACCTTCTAATCATCCTAATTTTCTTTTCTGTTTTTTTTTTCTCTTGAGTTTTTAGATTTTTGTCACCTCAAATAAAAACTCTGTACTCATTAACAGTCACCCTGTCTTCTTTCACTTTCTCAGCCATAGGTATCCATTAATCTGCCTTCTGTTTCTGTAGATTTGCCTGTTCTGGATATTTCATATAAACAGAATTATATGTGTTTTCTTGTGACTGGCTTTTTTCACTAACATTATGTTTTCAAGGTTCATCATGTTCTAGCATGTATCAGAACTTCATTCTGTTTTATTGATGAATAACATTCTGTTGTATGCATGTACCATATTTTGTTTACCCATTTATCAGTTGATGGCCACTGGGTTGTTTCCATTTTTGGCTATTATGAATAATGTTGGTATGGACATTCTACAGGTTGTGTGAACATATGTTTTAAATTCTCTTGGGTATATATCTTAGAATGGGATTTCTGGCTCATATGGTAAATATATCTTTAAATTTTTGAGGAATTGCCAAATTATTTTCCAAAGATGATGGACATTTCATCTGTTAGTGGACACTTGGGTTTTGGCTATTACAAATAACACTGCTATGAATTTGCATAAATTTTTGTGAATATGTATTTTTATTTCTTTTGGGTATATTATCTAGAAGTGGAATTGCTGGGTCATATGGTAACTCTGTGTTAACCACTTGGGAAATTGCCAAGCTCCTTCTATGGCAACTATACCATTTTATAGTCCCACTAGCTATGTACGAGGGTTCCAATTTCTTCATATCCTTGTGAACACTTGTACTGTCTGTCTTTTTGATTATAGTGATCCTAGTGGTGTGAATTGGTACCTTAGTGTGCTTCTGATTTGCATTTCCCTGATGGTTAATGATATTGAGCATCTTTTTTTGTATGGTATTGGCTATACATATATATTCTTGGGAGAAATGTCTATTCAGACCTTTTGATTGTTTTTTTCTTATCTTTTTATTTTTTAGTTGTAAGAGCTCTTTATTTACTTTGAATCCTGTACCCTTATCATATATATGATTTGCAAATACTTTCTTCCCTTTTGTGGGTTGTTTTTTTTAACTTTATAGATAGTGTCTTTTGAAGCACAAAGTTTTTAGCTTTAATGAAGTTTATTTATTTTTTACCTTTGTGTGTTTGAGATATCTAATAAACTGTTGTCTAATCCAAGGTCACACTGATTTATGGTTGTTGTCTTCTAAGAGTTCTGTAGATAGTAGATCTTACATTTAGGCTTTTGATTCATTTTGAGTTAATTTCTGCATACAGTATGAAGTAGTAGTTGAAATTCATTCTTTTGTATGTGGATATACAAGTTGTCCCAGCACTGTTTGTTGAAAATTCTCTTCTTTCTCTATTGAATTGGCTTGGAACCCTTGTCAAAAATCAGTGGATCATAAATGTGAGGGTTTATTTCTGGGCTTCTACTATGTATATTTTAACATTCAAGAGCTCTTTGTTTTTCTCTGATTATTCCATTTTCATCCTGTTTTCCTGTCATGGGTCTATTATCTTTCTGAGGATATAAATGATAGCCTTTAAAGCTTTCACTTCCTCATGTAGTCTCTTTCTCTGGATTGTTTTTTTTATCTGTTCATAGGTTTGATCTGTTTCATTTTGCATTGTGTACTAACATTATTTTCAACTCTCTGCTCAAATCTAAATATATATCATTAAAGGCTGATAAAGGGTTTGAGTCAAGCTTATACACTATGGGCCTCTCTGTAGGGTGACCCAACTAGACCTGATCAATATGTCAATATCTTAATTTTTTTTTTTGTTTGAACAACTTAGAAAGCTCTCTCCTCTTCCTGGGGGAGTATAATCGTGGCTTCCAGAATTCTGAAATTTTTGTGTAGCATGGGCTGGGGTTTTTCAATAGTTAGAAAGTACACTTTCCCTTAATCCATTCTGTTTTTAGTTAACTGTCCCTCCCTTCACATGTGCTTAGTGGTCCTAGGCCAAAAAACCCTTTTGTAACCTTTCCAGAGAACAAATTCTGATTTTCTGCTTGGATTAAGGACAGTCAGGAGAATTTGTTACTGAACAAATTGCTTCTGTTTTATTTTATTCTATTGATTTGAGAGAGAGAGAGAGAGAGGAAGGGAGAGCAAGAGAGAGAAACCAATTTGTTGTTCCATTTGTTTATGCATTAATTTGTTGATTCTTTTATATGCCCTAACTGGGGATCAAACCCACAACCTTGGGGTATAGGGACAATGCTCTAACCAACTGAACTACCCAGCCAGGGCCAAATTGCATGTTAACTCTCTGTTTATATGCTTGACTTCACCTGTAATGCCACTTCCAAAGACTTGGGCTTTTGAGGGGTTCTCTGGTATAAACTAGACCACTTCTCTGTTTTTTTGTCTGCTGGTTTAGGATTCAGTTTTCTTAAGTCTGCTATTGGTTATTACTCCTGTTTTCCAGTGTCCACACTTTTGTGGCTGTTATTTCTTCTTCTCTTCTCTTTCTCTTTCTATGTTTATACCTGAAAAAGAAAACCAAAATGTAATATCTTTATGTTTATTATAGCTGGATATCTGGAGGTAACAATTAAACATTTATGTTCATTCTGTTGTCTTTAACTAAAAGACAGACTATTATAAAATATTTTTGTTATGGATTTCTAACTTAGTGCATTGGAGCCAGAGATTGAATCTATGACATTTGTTGAGTCTTTAAAGCCTTAGATAAATCAATTTTTATAAATGGCTCCATGTGTGCTTAAGAAGAATATATATATTTTTAATTGCTAGTAATTGAACCACTTCTTGGATCAAGCTTGCTAATTACCATACAAATATTTATGGACTTAATAATTTTCTTCTTGATTTATCAGTTAGTTAGATTTGTTAAAAATCTACCACTTCAATTGTAGATTTGTCAGTTTCTCCTTGCAATTCTGTCAACTTACTTTATATATGCAGAGGCTGTGAATTAGGGCCAAACATATTTCCAAGTACTTATATTTTTTGCTAGCTTGCTACTATTAATTATATATAAAATGAGCCTGTTTATTTCTTCACCAGTGTTTTTTTGCCTTTTTTCTTTTTTCCTTGGATAGTTTTGTGTGATATTTAGTTTAATATACCTTTTGTATCTTTATATTCAGCCTTGGTATGTTTATATATTTTAGGTATGTCTCTTGTAAACAGAAACATACATACATGGATTAGAAAATCTGACAGTTTTTGTCTTAACTTGAAATTTTACCTTTATGTAATTACTGATACGTTGGATTAATTTCTACTATCTGTATTATGCTCATTAGCCTACTTTTACTAATCATCATTTTATTTTTTGTTTTTCCTGCCTCCTACCAGATTGCAAGTTTTCTTCTCACTGCTTTCCCCTAATCAGTAGTTTGGGAGTTCTATATTCTGTTTGCATTCCTCTAGTGAATACTCTTTAAAAAAAAAAGAAAGAAAAAAACTTTATGTATTACTTTTAGAGAAAGGGGAAGGGAGGGAGGAAGAGAGCATGAGAACTATCTATATGAGAGAGAAACATCCATCTGTTGCCTCTCATAGACACCCTGACCGGGGACCTAAGCCTCAACCCAGCATGGGCCCTGATCTGAAATCTAACCAGTAACCTTCCGCTTTGTGGAATGATGCCCAGCCAACTTAGCAGTACTGGTCAGGGCGTTAATACTCTTAAAATTATAAACTTGCAGTTGACTTAAAGTCTGAATTCAATTGATTTATTTATCCTCCTCTAGAACAATTCCACAGTTTTAATCTAATTACTATATTCCATTTTATGTTATTGTTGTCTAGTTATTATACTTCTCTTGCTTTAATATTCAGATTAGTTATTATTATTATGATTGGTATTATTATTATTATTATACACTGGCTATACACAGGACCCTCAGTTCCAATGTCTGCCTGTTCAGGCCTAGGGTTTTATTTCTTCCTCTCAGGCATCAAAGTTCAAGTTCATATTATTTGTAATACTTGCAGAATGGGAAAAAACCCAGATGTCCATTATTTTGATACATCTACTCAATGTTATAATATACAACCATAAAGAGGAATGAAGACTTAATTCCTAGATATAAGTGAAAAAAGCAAGGTACAATGTAGAAGGTATAGTATGTTTTTATTTAAGAAATGAGAAAAGTATGAATGTGCATTTATTTATATTTTCAAAAAGAAACATTGGAAAGATAAATGAAAAATCAATAAAAATGATTAACTGGGGGAGTTACCATTGTTGGAGAATAGGAGGGGCAAGAGAGGACTAGAATAAGACTTCTCTGAATATTCTTTCTTATTTAGGACCAGGCCATTATATTCAGGGGCTAGATCAGGGAAGGGAGGAGCAAAAGGGACCAGTTAGGAAGGAAGACAGGTACTGTCTTGACTTTCTCCTGACTTTGTTAAACTAGCACCTGGTGCTGGCTTTTTCATCCTTTTCTTCTGTACTCTCTGTAAGTAGTCTTACACCATCTGTACTTGGCAGCTGTTTCTTTCATAGTGCTAATTAGTATCAGTAATTATTTGTTTACTTATTTATTCTTCCTCTACTAGAATATAAACTTCATTAAGGGCTTACATAGTGCTTAGAATAATGTTTGGGACATAAGTGTTGAATGAATAAGTAGAGGGAGTTGGAATGTGCAAAGGTGTTAGGGGCAGGAAAACACATGACATACTTGGGGAACATAAATTGCTCAGTAGTATGGAATATAGTTGAGTGTATGTTAGAAGGAGGGCAGGTGGTTGGGTAAGACAAGGCTGGGATTTGCTTAATACTCAGAGTCCTAACAGTTTCCTGTAGACCTGGGAGCTGATTCTGTCAAAAACCATCAGTTCTCACCCTCCCCCTCTCGGACAGTTCTGGCTGCCTATCCTCCTCCAGTCCCAGAGGTTGCATCTCCTGTCTTGATTGTGGGATTTTGTGGAAGCCCGTCCTGAGACCCTGTCCCAGCCTTCTATCCCCCTTGTGGGACCTGCTGTTCTTCAGATCTTCCCTGCTTAGGATGTGTTAACATTCCTGTTGCCCTGCTGCAGTTTAAGTGCTGCTGGCAGAGAGGTAAGTGGAAGCTACATTAACCTCCTCTCAGGACCAATCTGGAATAATAACTAAATTATAGAAAAATCATCCCAAATAACCAACTGAACACTAGCTGGAGAGAAGCCTTATAACCACGGACAGATGGAAGAAATCACATCACTACAACATGACTGGTAGGGAGTGTGAAGGAGGTGTGAGAGGGCTGGCTGGGATCCCACAGACAGCAGCTGAAGTCTTGTAGGATATTTCAGTGGCTAGGAGGTTGCTCCAGAGAAGTGTGGGGTCAAAACCCCAAGCTGAGCTCCCCAGCCTACAGCACCAGAACCAGGAAAAGTACCCAAATAACATATGGTGGTGAAAAGCAGCCAGGTTTCTGTTTGCCAGAGAGAGATTGCTGGAGACTCAGAGAGCTTCTTAAAGGGCCAATGCACAAAATTCCATTTGCAGTCACTTACCCTGGGCTCCAGTAGAGGGAGGGCAGAGTGGACTAGAGATGCATTAGGAGAGTCTGGGGCTGGTGGCTCTGGAAAAAGAGCTGAAGGAACAACTGCCAGGATCCCTGTGCTGAGTCATTTCCCAGACTGCAGGAACCATCTTTCTCAGCCAGAGCACTCCCCTCCAACTGGCATAAGCCGGAGGGGAAGGAATAGCCCTGTTCACAGGAATTACTCTGCCTTACCTTGTGGTGCTTAAGCCCTGCTGCTGAGTAGTACAGCTAGAAGACATTCACTGATTAACCCTATGGAAAGCCTGCAGGCAGATTGCTGGGAGCTCTGAGATATGTTCCCAGGCCTGGTGCTGGTAAAAGCCAACCTTGGTGCACAATCTTTTTCTTTCTGCACACACCTAGACCCAGAAGAGGGAGCCACATGCTATGGGTCACTGATAGCTCCAAAAAGGTTGCCCATGGCCAGCCACAGGCAGGGTTTGACTTAGATGTGCACTAGAGTCTTGTAGATCTACCTAATACATAGAAACAAATACAAAGAAGCAGACCCTAAACAAAAGAACAAGAGTATTCTCCAGAAGAAGAACTAGATGAAATGGAGGGAAGTGATTTATCAGATAGAGCTAATAATTATAAGGATAATCAACAGCATGAAAAAAAGACATATAAGCTGTAAGAAAGGACCAGTCAGAAATAAAGAATAAAATATCTGAAATAAATGTAGTGGAAGAATAAACAGTAGGTAAGATGATGCAGAGGATTGAACCAGTGATTTCAAAAACAAGGTAGAAAAAACACCCAGGCAGAGTAGAAAAAAGAAAAGAATTTTGATGAAATGAGAGCTTAAGAAACATTTTGGACAACGTGAAATGTAACATCTTCATCATGGGAATACCAGAAGGAGAAGAAAGCAAGCAGGGCATCAATATATTTGAAGAAATAATGTCTGAAAACTTCCCTAACCCGGTAAAGAAAAAAGACACACAAATCCAGGAAGCTCAGAGAGTCCCAAACAATTTGGACCCAAAGAGGCCTACATAGAGACATATCCTAATTAAAATGACAAGGCTTAAAGACAAGGAGAGGATCCTAAACTCTGCAAGAGAGAAGCAGCTAGTTACCTACAAGGGAGCACTAATTAGGCTGTGATGTGATTTCAGGCCAGAAGGGAGTGGAGTGAAATATTCAAGGTGATGAAGGCAAGCACCTACAACCAAGACTACCTCACTCAGCCAGGCTAACATTTAAAACTGTATGAGAATAAGGAGCTTCCCAGACAAGAAAAAGCTAAAGGAGTTTATTAACACCAAACCACCACTGCAACAAATGTTAAAGCGCTTGCTTTAAAAAGAAGAAGAAAAAGAAAAAGAAAGCAGAGGAAAATACTCTAATAATAAAATGACTCTAAATACATATCTATCGATAATTACCTTAAATGTAAATGGTTAATTGCTGCGACCAAAGATAGAGGGTAGCTGAGTGGATAAGAAAACAAGACCCATAGATGTGCTTGCCTCCAAGAGACCCATCTCAGATCACACAGACTAAAAGTAAAAGGATAGAAAAAGCTTCTTCATACAAATAGTTGCATATTTCATGCATATTTTGACTCTTTTCTCATGAATAATGTTCTTAATGACATCTAGAATGGTGAATACTTTCCAAAAGGTTTATAAATTAAAAAAAAAATTTGATTTTATACAGGGAGAGAGGAAGCGAGGAGAGAGGGAAACCAATTTGTTGTTTCATTTATTTATGGGTTGATTCTTGTATGTTCCCTGACTGGGGATCAAACCTGCAACTTTGGCATATCAGGACAATGCTTCAGCCAACTGAACTACCTGGCCAGGGCTCAGAATGCTTTTAATTTAATTTTCTCAGATCCATCAGAAGAATTATATCTATGGTAGATATAGCCTTATGAAATGTATTTCTTAAATAATAAGACTTGAAAGTAGAAATTATTCCTGATCCATGAGCTGCATGTGAATGATACATTAACAGGCATGAAAATATTAATCTCTTTTAACATCTCCATCAGAGATCTTGGGTGACCAGGTATATTGTCAATGAACAGAAATATTTTGCCAAGAATCTTTTTTTCTGAGTAGTAGGTCTCAACAGTGGGCTTAAAATATTTTGAAACTATGTTGTAAACAGATATGCTGTCATCCAGGCTTTGTTGTTTGCTATGTCATTTATGGAACATAGGCAGAGTAGATTTAGCATAATTAAGGGTGCTGGGATTTTTGGAGTGGTAAATAAGCATTGGCTTCAACTTAAAGTAACCAACTGCATTAGCTCTTTGAAGCTTTAAAGCCAGACATTGACTTCTCCTGTACCACTATGAAAGTCAAAGATGGCATCTTCTGATATAAGGCTATTTTGTCTACATTGAAAATCTGTTGTTTAGCATAGTCACCTTCATTAATTATCTTAGCTAGATCTTCTGGATAACATTGCAGCTTCTGTGTCAGCAGTGGCTGCTCTTCCTTGCACTTTTATGTTATGGAGATGGCTTCTTTCATTAAATCTTATGAACCCACTTTTGCTAGCTTCAAACTTTTCTTCTACAGCTTCCTTACTTGTCTCAGCCCTCATAGAATAGGTGGGAGTGAGGGCCTTTTTCTGGATTAGACTTTAGTTTAAGGGAATGTTGTAGCTGATTTGACCTTCTATCCAGACCACTAAAACTTTTTCTATATCAGCAATAAAGCTGTTTCACTTTTTTTATCATGTGTTCCCTGGAATAGAACTTTTCATTTGCATTTAGAAATTGACTGTTTGGCACAAGAGAACTAGCTTTTGGCCTATCTTGGCTTCCACATTAAGGTTAATAATTTCTAGCTTTTGGTTTAAAGTGAGAAACAGGTGACTCTTCCACTTGAACACTTACAGGCCATTGTAAAGTTTTTAATTGGCTTAATTTCAATATTGTTCTGTTTCAGGAATAGGGAGGCTAAAGGAAAGGAAGACAGATGGAGGAATGGCTAGTCTGTAGCAGTCAGCACATACAACATTTGTTAAGTTTGCTATCCTGAATGGGCATGGTTCATGGCACCCCAAAATAATTACAATAGTAGCATTAAATATTGTTGGTCATAGATCACTATAACAAATATAATAGTATTTAAAAAGTTTGATATATTGTGGTATTTACCAAAATGTGACACAGATAACAAAGTGAACAAATGCTATTGGAAAAATAGCACCAATAGAGTTGCTGAACACAGTGTTGCTGCAAAACTTCAATTGGTAAAAAATGCAATAACTGAAGTAAAGCACAATAAAATGAGATGTGCCTATAGAAACACTAAGTTCGTGTAATTTAGAGCTGCCCAAAAGAGAGATGGCACCATGGAGTAGAAAGAATACTGAATTGAGAGTCTGAAGACTTAAGTTCTTGCTCTGCCTAGTTTTTGCCAATAAGACCTTGAGCTACTGGGTTTACTTTTCTGTGCATCAGGAACTTTAATTGTAAAATGAGAGGGCTGGATCATCTTTCAAGTTTTAGTAACTGAGAGTAGGCAACTCAGAAAGAAATGGAGCTATAAGCCCCTGGACAGAAAGTCATCTGGGATGACAACAAGAAGAGCAGGATGTTTCTGTCTGAGAGCCTGATAATGAAGCTTTATTTCCTATTGTCTCATGGCCAAATTGAAGTCACAGTGTTTTATCTGATTGTACCACTGACAGAGTAGTTAGGTAGTGCTTTTCTATCTTTTCCTTTACAGGTATCCCAAATGACAGAGGAAGATGAACCCCAAAGTTTTGTGGAAAAAGAGAACAACATAGCACTAGGTAGTTTACTTCAAGTTGAGTGATAGATATATTTAAATTATTATATTAAGACAAACTCAGGTATATTTTGAAAATTCTCTTCCATTATATATTTTTGTGTGTTTTAATGTCAACATTGTATTTTAAATTATTTTTAGGGAAAAGAAAATTAAAAACTTATTTTCTCTCTCTTCCCTTCATAATCTTGGTAGTTGAGGGGTTAAGTCTGTAATAATAATAAACATTAAACTTTTATAGTATCGATAGAGTTTATTTTCAGAGAAGACATTGAAGAGGACTTTCATTTGTTTATATTTTTATATTGAATGTATTATAAGTAAGATATTCAGAAACAGGATTTATTTTAGGAACACCCACTTTTTCTCCCAAGACGTCATTGTGTAAAATCTGTATAGCAGGGAGAATCTCTCTGCACATTCTGTGGAGATATGTACTTTTTGACACATTAATTTGAGGAGCATGGAGCTAGGAGATGACAACTTTGTTCTCTTAGAAATATCTTGACAGTTTATAGTGAGTGATAGCTTTTAATGTTAATGTTTCCCAAAATGTTTGCTATGAACTGTATGGCCAAATTTGATTATTTCAACTATGGAGGTAGGGAGAGGAGGTATGAGTATCAGTCTTTTAAGGGGCAACATGATGTAACAGAAAGAAGACTGGGGTTTGGAGTACATATCTACCACTATGAAAAAGGCAAAATTAAAATAACTTGAGTTCTATTGATGAGTTATGAAGCCTTGGCAAGATATCTAATATTTCTGAACATTCATGGCTTTATCAGAAATGATGCCTATCCCATTTCAGATTGTTGTGAAAATTAAATATATGAGGTATATCTGGAAAAAGTCCAACAATTGTTAATATAATGAGAATGGTTTGTGTGACATCAGTGTAACCTGGCAGCCAAGGAGAGTGTACTGGAATGTGCATATGTGAATAATGACGACTTCACTGTACTAGTCAGTGGGGCAGGAGATACCACTGAGTGAGCATGTGTATTATGTGGCCGTTACATTCAAAATGACTGAGTGAGTAGAGCAATGAATCTACATCAGATTTTGCTTTAAGCTTGAATATTCCTCCATGGAAACTATTCTGATGATTCAGAAGGCCGCAGCTATGGGTAGCTGGTGAATGGCAGCTTCATTACGACAACACACTCTCTCATGCATCATGTCTCATGCAGTTTTTTTTTTTTGAAACATTGTCACCCAGTTGACTCAGACTCCCCTACAGCCCAGATTTGGTGCCCTGTGGCTTCTGGCTTTTCCCTAAACTAAAATCAACTTTGAAAGGGAAGAGACTTTAGACCGTTGATGAGATTCAGGAAAACACAATGGGGCAACTGATGGTGATTGGGAGAACTGTATAAGGTCCCAAGGTGCCTACTTTGAAGGGGACCAAGGCATCATTGTCCTATGTACAGTATTTCTTGAATTTTGTATCTTTAGTAAATGTCTCTGTTTTTTCATATTACATGCCTGGATACCTTCTGGACAGATGATTTTATACACACACACACACACACACACATTATATGCATATGTGTGTTTGCAGCATAGCATTTGGCACAAAAATTCTTTTTTAAAAAGATTTTATTTATCTTTAGACAGAGAAAGGGAGGGAGAAAGAGATGGGGGGTGGAAACATCGACAGGTTGCCTCTTGCACATCCCCAACCGGGGACCTGGCCCGCAACCCAGTCATGTGTCCCAACTGGTGACCTTTTGGTTCACAGGCTGGCACTTGATCCACTGAGCCACACCAGCCAGGGCAATAAATTCTTAATAAATGTCTTTTCCTTGTTGTGGGAGGACTTTATTTCTTTCAGAGAGTTTCATATTCAAGGTCTGTTTTTGATACTCATAGCTCAAGTGATATTATCCTTATTTTAAAATAAGGAAAAGTGACTAGACAGGGAAAGTGACTTATTTGAGATCTCTTCTAGTGCAAGCAGAAGAGCTGGTACTTGAAGCCAGGTCTTTTGATTTATCATAGGGCTCTTACTTTGTACTTAATTTGGGGAAAATTATTTGTTTTTGTATTTATATTGGATTATGGGTATTATTTATGCTAGACATTCACTTCTGTAAAAGTAAGAAAATCTTAAGACTTACTGCAACCTTAACAGTGGTCTAGCCTCTATATCTTGCCCCCTCCTCAACATCTCTTCCTGCTGTTCATTGGCATAAAGGTTTTGAATTTTATTTTGAATTTGAAATTTATTTTGTCAAATAAATGTAAGGCAGCAGCCTATACAAGTATTTACTTTAAAGTCTTACTTTGGAGGTTGTGAGTCAGGTATGGTATACCAAAAGGAACAGTGAGCCTTCTCACAAAAAACTTCTGGATTAGAGCTTCAGAACTCCTTTGGCCAAGTCACAAAATAATCACACACAATGAGTATTAACTATCAATAGAGGGAGATGTCACCTTAACAGGTAATTAAGACCAATTACTATAGATCAACAGTTTTTTGTTTTTTGTTTTTTGCCAAAGAAAATCCCCTTTTAAAGGTGGGTTTTCCCCTTCAAATAGACCATCTTTATATGTCTAATATCATGTCAGAGGCAGGCTTCTTGTAATTAGAACTTCTTGGGTCACCTATAAGGAAATAATGAAAAAAATGAACTTCCTCATTATTAAACGGAGCTTTCCTCACTGTTTGAAACACAATTTCTAAGTAAATTAGGGTCTAGATCCAAATATAGAAAAAACTGTGTGCTCTTTCTTTAAGAGGTAGCTAAGACACAATCACTGCTTTCTAAGAGCTCGTTTCAGTAGGAACTACAGATATGAGAGCAATTAATCATAATAAGTGAGAGGCTTGCAGAGAGAGGTGTGGGGAACACAGAGGAACAAGTAAATAATTCCATCTGGAGGAATCATATCTGAGTGGCTTTAAAAGCTGAGTAAAACTTCTCCAGATAAACAAAGGACTCCAGTGGGGGTAGATAGGAGATTGATTATTCCAGGCAGAGAGAATAGCATACATAAAAATGCAGGCGAAAGTATATATTTTAAGTGCTAGATGTTATGGTAACAGACTTGCTGCATAGAGTAAGTGGCACTGTAGCTCTGGCAGCAGATACAAAGGAATGATGCTCTGGAGAAGAGGCAGGGGACATTCTGTGATTGGCTAGTGGGTAGACACATCTGGAGCTGGAATCTGTAATTCCATGGTTTATCTTCCACTCTTCATGCCTCTGTCTTTATAAATGTTAATTTTAATAACTCAAGTCCTCTTTCAATAGGATCTGTTAGGAGAAGGCCTTGGGGAACATATGTTTTCTCATTTTCTCTTGAATGTGTTTGGAGACTTTCTTCAGAGCCTTCTCATAATGAGTTTCCATGCATAAGAAGATGGTATATGCTGTTAAATGAGCTAAACAACCTTCAAGAGATGATTGACCCTCAAGACATGATTGACCCCTGTGCTTCTGTGCTTCTGTGTAGAGGTTACTTAGAGTTTAAACTGTTTCTTCAATCTTCTGCCTTCAAGCCAATTCTGCATCTCCCCAGGAGCTTGGTCTGGAACTGTCAGCATGTGCCACTGCTGTAGTCTTGCTGAATGAATGTCTTCCTGAACACAGGCACCTGCTATGGCCCAATGGTGAGGACAAGACTGGCTACTCTACCTCCTCCTCCCTCCAGTTGCTGTTGTACTGCACCCTCATATATTATTTCTTATGTCCTCAGCCAGTCTGTAGGCTTTTTGGGGGAAGGGACTATATTCCATTTATTATTGTGTTCTACCCCCTATGATATTTCAAAATGTTTTACATAGTTCTTGTGCAATAAATGTTTATTGATTGACCATGTAGAACATTTAGCATATGGGAGAAGGGAATGTTGGACCAAACTTTGAGGTGAATTTGGAATAATCTTTTAGGTTTTTTGATCAGTATCAAAAGAGCCATTAGAGCTCTGAGAGTAGCTCTATAATATTTTTTTCTTCTCTCTCTCTTTTCATTATTATTCTCACCAGAGACTCTATGTGATTCTCCTCCAGGGTCTATTGGTCATCCTCATATCTCTTCCTCTCCTGCACATCCCTTTGACCTTGAACTTATTAATTCCCCCTTTTGGATTTCTGTGTCCTTGTTACTGAAATAGATTAAAATAATCCTTAAGTTTCTTTCCACATCTAATATTCTGTGATGCCACTGTCCAGAAGCTCTGCTGAAAGATGGAACACATTATGTATCACATTTCTTTGTCCTAGAAGCCAAATTGGTTTATTAAACAGGTCCTGGAGAATAAAAACCTCATTCAAACCCCAAACTTAGTGAGCAATTTGTATTGATGGTCCCCATGGGGCTTTATCAAAGAAAATCTTGCGCATAGAAATGGTGACATTTGTCAGTCTTAGCAGCTGCAACTGAGAGATGCAAGCTAGAAAAAGGTGATTGATGTCATTAGACCAACTTGACAATGTGATAATTATTCTCAAACCACACCCCAGCATCTGAGTTATTTTTATTTCCTGTGGGTCAGAGTCTGGGGCTTGTTTCTCTTCTTTGGGAAGGTGGGTAGACATTTTAATTGATGGCTTTGCCTGTCAGGACATTTGGTCTTCATAATGGGCTCAGATTTTCCTTTGTTCTACTGGGAACTTAAATTGTAACAAGGAAACTTTGTAGTAAAAATATTTCAATATGGGGAAAATAAGCACCTTTTACTGAAGTCAGGTTGTTATAATCACCAGCCTCGAGCATGGTATCCACTTTTCCACATCAGTATCTTTTTCTGAGTGCCCTGCTCCTCTTTGTAGATACCCTTATTAAATATTTTCAAAATCCCACTCCCATCCCCATTTGCCAACTGCCCTTCTTTCTCTGAAATTCTATTAAAGAAGCTTATAGTATATAATTTATTACTTAGTTCTTTACCATCTTATTATATTATTTTTGTGTGTTTATTCATTTTGTCTCGTCAAATTATTTGCTTTTTAAAGGCATGGAGAATCTTTGTTCATCTCTGTGATCCTGCTGTCACAGGGCTGGACCCAGGAATAGTGTAGAGGGAGGAGTAAAAGAGTATAAGGGACTTAACATTTACTGAATTCATACCTTGTACTAGGGATATATTTATACCTTGTACTAGGGATATGTACCTTATAGTTTATTTTTAAATTTTCACAACAGACTAAATAGGAAATATTAAGTCCATTTTATTGTACTGC
Organism: Phyllostomus hastatus; assembly: GCF_019186645.2. Classification (NCBI taxonomy): domain Eukaryota; kingdom Metazoa; phylum Chordata; class Mammalia; order Chiroptera; family Phyllostomidae; genus Phyllostomus; species Phyllostomus hastatus. The sequence goes on along the minus strand of NW_025333643.1, from coordinate 3,308,914 downwards.
TGAGGAGACTTGGCCTCAGAGAGGTTTGGTCAAAGTCAGTGTGGAGGCAGGCATATTTAGTGTTAAATCCCTCCCTCTCTACCATTTACTTTTTGTGTTGCTTGCCCTTTCTGAGCTTCAGTTTCCAGATGGGGATGATATCTACCCTATTGGGTACTTTTGAACCTTAATGAGAAAGATAATGCAGATAAGGAGCCTTTGGATGCTTGGCCCATAGACAGTCTACAAATGAGACATATTTGTAAGTAGAATGGACATGACTTGCTATTGGATTGGTTGTGGTATATAGAACAGGAGAAAAAAAAGTGAAGCATGACTTCCAGGTATCTATCTTGAACAACTGAGAAGATGGCATAATTTATAGAGAATCTAGAACACTGGGAGGAAAACAGTTGTGGTGGAAAGAGAATGTTAAGTTTAAAGATGTTTGATTTGTTGAATTGGCAATGGAATATACAAGTGTAGAGCTCAGAGAAAAAATCTGAGCAAAAGATGTAACTACATGTGGTGACTAAAGTTCATATGTAAAAGAGAGAAAGCACAGTGTTAAATGACCTAATTTTTGAAGAATTGCAACATTTAAAGGGGAGTAGAGGATAACCCAACAAAGATGACTGGAGAAAAAGGATCCAGACAGGTTGGAGGGCCAGGAGAGTGTCATTGAAGGTAAGGGACAAAAACATTTCAAGATGTAATTTTCTACATATGTCTTTTCTTTCTTATCTTCCATTTATTCTTCAACTCAGTACAGTCTAGCTTCTGCATTATCTCCTCAGCTGCACTGAAATGGCTCTTTTCAACAAATTTAGTGGCCATTACTCTATCCTCATTGAACCTGCCCCATCAGCAGCATTCAGAACAGCTAACTATTCCTTCTTTCTTCCCCCTACTTCAGTGGCTGCTTTTTTATTTGTTTATTTATTTTATTTTTCCTTAAGGAAATATTTATTGTGTATTATTTCTGATCATACTTTATAGCAAAATTAGATTAAATGTGTATACTTTTTACAAACATAAACTGGAAAAAAAGGCATACATCAAATTTATATGCTTAACCAAAGTCCTGGTTTTCAGAATTCAACAATCTTGATTCTGGTCCAGGTTTTCCTATAATCATGGCCACCAGGCCATGATTTCCTATAGCTGAGGAACTTGTCAGTAATTGGAGAAAAATCTTCTTTGTATGCAACAGTTGTTTCCACATAAAACCCTTTCAAAGGGGCTCAGTTATTTCATTCATTGAGACATAGAGAATTCATTGCTCTAATTCACCATGTGGCTCAGGGATTTTCTCTGTTGAGATATCCTTTGTTACACTTCATCACCTAATGGCTTACTCTTTTTCTCATGGAAGAAAATTAAGAAGCCCAACTGTGTCTAGGTGCCCAGTGTGTGGTACCAATACATGTTCTGGTCCAGACTCATGGTACCACTGGAAGAATGTGGCTGCTCTACTTTTTTTTGTGGCTACTCCTTTTTAGTACCCTTTTGTAGTTATTTTCATTCTACCTAATCCGTAAGTGTTGGGGTTCTTCATGTTTCAGAACTGAGCCTTTATCTCTCCTCTCTGTAAATTTTTTTCTTAGGTGTTTTCATATCATCTTGATCTTACAACTTACAATTTTTTATTTCCAGTAAAACCCTCTTTGAATTTCAATTATCTGCATGATATCTCTACTTACATCTCTTATATACAGTATGGGGCAAAAGTAGGTTTATAGTTGTGAATATACGAAACACAGTTTATTCTTGTATTATTATTTATTGTATTTTCTTTAAAAACATTTAAAAATATGTTTATTGATTTTAGAGGGAGAGTAAGGGGGGGAAAGAGAGAGGGAAAAATAACCATCATTGTGAGAGAGAAACATGATTTGGTTGCCTTCCATGTGTACCCTGACCTGGGATTGAACCTGGAACATAGGCATGTGCCCATTAGGGATTGAACCCCACAGCCTTTTGGTGTGTGGAATGGCAGTCCAACCAACTGAACTACAATGACCAGGGCTTATTGTATTACTTTCCATACAAATAATTGTAAACCTACCTTTGCCTCACCCTGTATATATCCAAAGCTGAACTCTTGAATTTTTTCCCCCTTCAAATCAGTCTCTTACTCAACACTTGTTTTCCATCTTAATAAACAGTACCAATATCCAACCCATCAAGCTAGAACTTTGGGGTCACTTTTCACTGCATTTTTATCGTTCTTTACATTTAGTCTAACATCAAATTAAATCTGTTCTACTTCCATAATTTCTCAAATCCTATTTCTTTCTGGTGTAGTTACCATCAATTTTCACCTAGATTCTTGAAGCAATTTCCTAACTAGTCTTCCTGCTTTCAGCCTTACCTTCCTGTAATTATATCTCCATGCAGCAAGGACAGAGATCTCTTAAAAATTTAAATTTAATAGGCTATGTATCAGTTAAAGGTGAAATTAATCACTTTCATATTAAAGGATAGAATCTAATTGGGTCCTTCAGAATACTGTGGCAGGTAGGGGAGGCTTGGAAGAGAATCCAGGTGTGTGGAAAACCAGTCCAGAGTTTCAAAAGGACATGGTCACTAATATGATTCCAAATGACATTTTCTCAGAGTTAAATAAAAAGAAAGCACATGGTTTTCTATTCATTCTGTTAATTATAAGACCTTCTGCTATGAGAGTTGTATTATAAAATTCTATTGTGGTTATCAGCTTCTGCTTATGTCTAAGGACTCAGTGGTTTAATAAGATTGGTTCTTACTACCAGTTGTGTGATAACTTTTTTACCAAATATCAATTAAAAAAACATCTCTTCCATGCCTTCTCTGTGTTAGATTTTAGGTATACAAAGGTAAATAGAGTACCTGTGCTCAAAGATTCACAGTCTAATAAAGAAGACTGAGTATATTAAATATCAGCTATAATAGATATATGTAAAGAGTTAGAAGATGTGGAGGGATTAATTTGGCTCATAGATAGATGTAGTAAAGATGACCTAACATAGGAATTGATATTTGAACTAGAACATGAAAGATATTTGGAATTTGAGGATATTTTGGAAGTGAACATGACAGGTGTAAAAATACATCAGAGAATGATATAGAAATGTCTCATAAAAGTTCATAAATGGCAGTTGGTTAACATTATGGCTGCCTGAAGTGGTAGGAACTTTAAAGGAAAAATTGGGGAATAAGATGTCCATAGACAATTTCAGAAAAATTTAGCACATTTCAGCGAATCTAGAAGGCCAGGTACCTGTGCAAGGCTATGTGCATGTGCAGAAAAGACCTGAGAAGACCCTAATCTCTCAATTCTGACTGACATGAGGCTCAGTACAAGCAGGATGGGTAGGCTAGAGCAGAGGTGTAAACTGTCTGAGTATTGAAATCCTTTCCCAACATACACAGATCCATCAGCAAAGACTAGTAGATTTATTGGTTCCAGGCACTTAAGGAAACCTTCATCCAAACATTAAGAGCCCAATAACCTAACTGAGCAGAGACTTCGATGGACCCATACAATAAAGAATACAGACTTTGTTGATGAAAGTCATTAAACAAACAAACAGCAGTACCATAAACAACAGAAAACCCCCAAGACAAAGCTTGGGGATATGAAAGATTATAATTTTAGATTGCCACATTATGTTATTTAAAATGTCTGCTTTTCAAATCAAAATTGCAAGACATGCAAATAAAAAGTATGGCCCATACACAGGGGCAAAATACCTCAGTAGAAACTGTCCCTGAAAAACTCTGGTTGTGGGACATTTAATAGACAGACACTTTAGTTATTTGAACATGTTTAAAATAGGTAACAAGGGAAACCATGTGCAAGTAATTAAAGGAAAATATGAGAATGATATATCACCAAATAGAGAATACCAACAGAATGATAGAAAACATGTACACATAAACGGTCACATACACAGAGTCATGCACAAAGATCAACAGCTTATTTTGATCAGAAATGATGAAACCCAGAAGGCAATGGGATTACACATTCAAAATGCTGAAAGAAAATGACTGTCAACCAAGAATTCTATATCCAGCAACATTGCCCTTTAAAAATGAGGGAAAAATTAAGATATTCCCAAATAAACAAAAGTGAGAGAATTCATTGCTAGCAATAGTTATAAATCTTTGTTGATGGACACATAATATATGAAAAGATTATTTGGTAATAAGAACACAAAGGAATGGTGGGGGAGAATGGAGCTACATAGGAACAGTTTCTATATATTATTGTAATTAAATTGGTATTAATATAAACAAGACTGTTACAAGTTAAAAGATTAATTGTAACCTGCTGGGCAACCACTAACACACACACACACACACAGACACAATAGTCTGTCAGGAAAAAGTCCAACCATTGTTAATACAACAAGAACAGTTTGTGTGACATCAATGTAAACTGGCGGCCAAGGAGAGTGAACTGGAATGCGCATGTGTGAACAATGACAATTTCACTGTACTAGTCAGTGGGGGCAGTAGATGCCATTGAGTGAGCATGTGTACTGTGTGGCCATTGCATTCAAAATTATTGAGCAAGTAGAGCAATAAATCTGTATCAAATTTTGTGTTAAACTTGAACATTACTTCATGAAAACTTTGGGTGATTCAGAAGGCCACAGCTATGGGCAGCTGGTGATTGGCAGCTTCACCATGACAACACGCCCAGTCATGCACCACATCTCATGTAGAGTTTTTTGGTGAAACATCAAATCACCTAGGTGTCTCAGCCACCCTACAGCCCAGATTTGGCACCCCATGACTTCTGACTTTTCCATAAACTAAAATCACCTTTGAAAGGGAAGAGGTTTTAGATCATTGATGAGATTCAGCAAAATATGACAGGGCAGCTGATGGTGATTGGGAGAACTGTGTGAGGTCCCAGCATACCTACTTTGAAGGGGACTGAGGCGTCTTTGTACTGTGTATAATGTTTCTTGTATCTTGTATCTTCTTCAATAAATGTCTGACTTTCACAGTATGTGGCTGGATACTTTATGGACAGACTTTTTTTTAAGTTTGTAAAGTTTGTACAGTAGAAAATATGTATTTAGCATAGACAAAGAAAGTAATGGAGTAATAAAGGGACAAAAATACATAAGATGAAAAAAGCAGGTAACAAAATGACAAATATATATCCTATCTTAACAGTAACTGCATTATGTGTTAATAGATTAACATCAGAGAAATGTGATAATTATGAGGACGTCCGGCAAGATGGAGGCATAGGTGGATGCACCATACCTCCATGCACAACCAAGATTAGAACAACAACAATTTAGAGGCAGAATAACACCCAGAACTGATAAAGAATTTATCTGAATGGAAGTAAGACAGCCAAGAAGTTGAAGTAGACCTGTTCATCCAGACCGGCAGGAGGGGTGGAGAGGAGTAGCTGGGCACGGGTCGCGGAGCATGGAGGACAGGGAGAACTGGGCGCATAAGGCAACCGAGAACACGTAAGGCATCTGGGATACACAAGATCACAGCGGGTGGACCCTGAGTACGCAAGCGGCAGCTGGCGGACCCAGTGAGATGGCAGTTGTGGACCAGGGCAGAGTGCACAGCCCACAGGGAAGGGACTGAGGTCCTAGGAGAACAGAGCTACCACCATTGTTCCCTCCCGTCCCCACCCCCACATACAACGTCACAATCTAGCGACTGGGGTGCCCAGCCCTGGTAAACACCTAAGGCTCTGCCCCTCACTGTAACAAGTGACCAGACAAAAAAAAAAAGAGAGAGAGAAAGACATGTCTCAAACAGAAAAACAGATCAATGCCCCAGGGCTCATCCTTTTGAGCGACCAAGAGATAGCCAGTCTATCAGATGCACAGTTCAAAACACTGGTGGTCAGGAAGCTCACGGAATCGGTTGATTTTGGGCACAAATTAGATGAAAAAATGCAGGTTACCATAAAAGATGAAGGAAGATGCATGGAGAACCAATAGTGATGGGAAGGAAACTGGGACTCAAAACAATAGAGTGGACCAGAAGGAAGAAAAAACCAAACAGGAAAGAATGGAGAAATAAGAATTCAAAAAAATGAGGATAAGCTTAGGAACCTCCAGGACATCTTTAAACGTTCCAACATCCGAATTATCGAGATACCAGAAGGAGAAGAGGAAAAGCAACAGACTGAACACGTATTTGAACAAATAATAAAGGAGAACTTACCCATTCTGGCAAAGGAAATAGACTTACAGGAAATTCAGGAAGCTCAGAGAGCCCCAAAGAAGTTGGACCCAAGAAGAAGCACACCAAGGCACATCATAATTACATTAGCCAAGATAAAAGAGGAGAGAATCCTAGAAGCAGCAAGAGATAAGGGGACAGTAACCTACAAAGGAGTTCCCATCAGACTGTCAGCTGATTTCTCAAAAGAGACCTTGCAGGCAAGAAGGGGTTGGAAAGAAGTATCCCAAGTATGAAAGACAAGGACCTATACCCCAGATTACTTTATCCAGCAAAGCTTTCATTTAGAATGGAAGGGCAGATAAAGTGCTTCTCAGATAAGGTCAAGTTAAAGGAGTTCATCATCACCAAGCCCTTATTTTATGAAATGTTAAAGGGACTTATCTAAGAAAAGAAGATAAAGAAAAAACATGTACAGTAAAAGGACAGCAAACTCACAATTATTAACAACCATACCTAAAGCAAAACCAAAAGAAACTAAGCAAACAACTAGAACAGGAACAGAACTACAGAAATGGAGATCACATGGAGGGTTAGCAACAGGGGAGTGGGAGGAGGAGAGAGGGGGAAAAGGTACAGAGAATAAGTAGCATAGATTGTAGGTTGAAAATAGATAGGGGGAGGGTAGGAATAGTATGGGAAATGTAGAAGCTAAAGAACTTATAAGTGTGACACATGGACATGACTAAGTGGGGGGATATGGGTGGGGGAGGGTGCACAGGGTGGAGAGGAGTGAAGGGGGAAAATGAGACAACTGTAATAGCATAATCAATAAAATATACTAAGAAAACATCAGAGAAATGCAAATTAAAACCACAATGAGATATCACCTCATGCCTGTCAGAATGGCTATTATCAACAAATCAAATAATAAATGTTGGCAGTGATGTGGAGAAAAGGGAATGCTGGTGTACTCTTGGTGGGAGTGCAGATTGGTACAGCCACTATGGAAAACAGCGTGGAGGTTCCTCAAAAAATTAAAAATGGTACTGCCTGATGACTCAGTTATTCTCCTTTTTAGTGTATATCCTAAGAAACCCAAAACACTAATTCAAAAGAACATGTTCACCTTTGTGTTCATTGCAGCATTATTTATAGTAGCCAAGAAATGGAAGCAACCCAAGTGCCCATCAATAGAGAAGAAAAAGCTGTAGTACATATATATAACGTAATATTACCTGACCATAATAAAGAATGAATTCTTACCATTTGTGACTGCATGAATAGACCTAGAGGGTATTATGCTAAGCAAAATAAGTCCGTCAGAGAAAAACAAATACCGTATGATTTCATTTATATGTAGAATCTAACGAATAATATAAATGAACAAACAAAACAGGAACAGACTCATAGATACAAAGAAAAGACTGTTGGTTGCTGGGGAGTACGGTGAGGGAGTTGGTAGACTGGATGAAAAAGGTGAAGGGATTGAGAAGTACAATTTGGTAGTTACAAAATAGTCCCAGGATGTAAAGTACAGCATAGGGAATATAGTCAATAATATTGTAGTAACTATGTATGGTGCCAAGTAGGTAGTTGAAATATCAGGGGGAATACTTTGTAAAGTTTGTAATTGTTTAAGCATTATGCTATAAACCTGAAACTAATACAAAATAATACCGAATGTAAATTGATTGGAAAAAAATTTTAAAATGTGTTAATAAAGTAAATATCTAATCAGAAAGAAGACTGGCAAAATTGATTTTAAAAATATGATCCATCCTTTGATAGGTAATTCAGTGGGCTGGAGTGTCATCCCATACAATGAAAGGTTGCAGGTTCAATCCCTGGTCAGCGCACATATGTAGTTGCAGGTTTGATCCTGGCTGGGTACATATGGGAGACAACTGATTGATGTCTTTCACATCGAAGTTTCTCTCTCTTTTCTCCCTCCTTCCTCTTTCTTTAAAATTAATAAATATATCCTTGAGTGAGGATTGAAAAATAAAAATATCCAACTATTTGCTATCTACAAGAGATAGAGTGTAGATTTAAAATCACAAATAGATTAAAAGTAAAAGCATGAAAAATATATACCATGCAAGTAGTAACCAAAAGAAGGCTAGAGATCGTTGTGCTAATATGAGACAAAATAGACTGTAGACAAAAATTCTTATTAGAGACAAAAACTATTATATATTGATAAAATTTCAATCTTTCAATAAAATGTAACAATTTTAATTACATATGCACATACATATACAGCTTTAAAACACAACGGAACAACAACTGACAAAGTTGAAGGGAGAAATTGATAACTCAGTATTAGTTGGAGATTACTGTACTTCACTTTAAGTAATGAATATATAATCTAAATAGAAGATCAGTAAGGAAATAAAGTACTTGAACAACAATATCAACTAGACTGAACAGATATCTCTAGAACTCTTCACCCAACAATAGTAGAATGTTTATTCCTCCCAAATGTATATGGGACATTTTTCAAGATAGATGAGTGATTTTTAGCCATTGTATTGCAGCACAGTGGTATGCCACAAGAATTTTTAAAACATGTAATTGACTGACCTCTTTTCCCTTACATATTGTGTAAAAAAAAATGATAGCCAACACAAGAATAGCCATCTGGTGTAAATGAATCAAAATTATACCTATTTTTTGTCAGAGCAGCAAAAACTATGTTTTTTGGTTTGCTGCAGAATTTTAGTAATTAGTTTGTGTCCCATAAGGTAAAAAATCTCTGAGATAGACTATATGCTAGTTTATAAAGCAAGTCTCAGTAAATTTTACAGGATTTAAATCATATAAACTATGTTCTCCAAATGCAGTGAACTTAGAAGTCTATAGTGGAAGAAAATTGAAGACATTTCACAGATATGTGGAAGTTAAACAATGCCTCCACCCAAACATGAGTTTCTTAACCTTTGAGGCACTGCAAGGAAGGAGTAACCAAACAGAGTTTATTACAGAGATTTAAAATGTGACATGCCTGTCAACTAGGAATGCTGTGTGTGAGTCCCTAGGATCAGGGGACAGACCCTGGGTAGCAGCCCTGCAGTCCAAGGTGATAGCAGTAGAGGAGCACAGGACAGAAGAGAGGTGGACAGGGTTCTTGGTTGACTGATGCCAGGGCAGCCTCTGGCTCTTCCAGCTGTATTTCTAGAATAATACATTCTTAACAACCAGTGAGTTAAAGGAGATACCACAAGGAAAACTAGGAAATACTTTGAGATTAATTAAAACAAGAACACAGATTTCCGGTCAAGATGGAGGCATAAGTAAACACAGCTTGCCTTGCACAACCACAGCAAAAATTACAACTAGACTATAAAGCAAGTATCACCCAGGATTATCATAAAATCAAGTTGTATGGAAGTCCAACAACCATGGAATTAAAGAAGTCATGTTCTTAGAGATGGGTAGAAGGGGTAGAGACATGGAACAGGCAGTCCCATAGCCACATGTGGTAGATAAAAATCAGGAGGGATACCTCAGGAGCGAGGGATCTCAGCCTAACAACAGACTACCCAGCCTAGGGTTCCAGTGTCAGGAAGATAAGTCCTTATAACTTCTGACTGTAAAAACCAGTGAGGGTTTGGGCAGCAGAAGAAACTGTGGGGTTCTCAGGAGCTTCTCTAAAGGGCCCTCAGCAGACTTAGAACTTACACAGATTCACTACTTCTGGGCTTTAGCACTGGGGCAGCAGCTGGAAGGGCACCAGTGGCATACAGGGAGAAATTGAAGTGACTGGCAACAGAGCAAGTGCCAGGAGACAGCTTCCTCCTGGACATAACTCCAGAGACCAGGGTGACATTGTCCTCTTTCTGAGTCCTCCTCCACACAGAGCCACAGAGTGGTGATGCAATATTGGAGACTCCATCAACCTAGTTCACATGGGTGGCTTGACCCCCTTCAACTTACCTGTGCTCTTTTCTACAATAGGCCCTGCTCCTAAGAGAGGAAGTTAAAGCAGCTCCTCCTACTACATAGAAACAAACACAGGAGGGCTGCCAAAATGAGGAGACAAAGAAATATGACCCCCAAAAAAAAACAAAACAAAAAAACAGACTAAAACTCCAGAAAAAGAACTAAATAAAATGGAGATAAGCAATCTATTAGATGCAAAATTTAAAACACTGATTATTATTAGGATGCTCAAGAAACTCATTGGGTACTTTAACAGCATAAAGAAGACCGAGGCAGAAATGAAGGTTACACTAAGTGAAATAAAGGAAAATTCACAGGAAACCAACAGTGGAGTGGATGAAGCTGAGAATCAAATCAACGATTTGGAAGATAAGGAATTGAAAAACACTCAACCCGAACAGCAAGAAGAAAAAAGAATCCCCCAAAAACAAGGATCGGGTAAGGAGCCCTTTGGACAACTTCAAAGGTACTAACATTCAAATCATAGGGGTTCTGGAAGAAAAGAATGAGCGAGAGAAGTAAAAAAAAACTTATTTATAAAAATAATGAAAGAAAACTTTCCTAATTTGGTGAAGGAAATAGACATATAAGTCCAGGAAGCACAGAGAATCCAAACAAGATGGATGCAAAAGAGGACCACACCAAGATACATCATAATTAAAACACCAAAGGCTAAACATAAGAGAGAATCTTAAAAGCAGCAAGAGAAAAGCAGATTGTTACCTACAATGGAGTTCCCATAAGACTATCAGCTGATTTCTCAAAAGAAACTTTGCAGGCTAGAAGGGACTGGCAAGAAGTATTCAAAATAATGAAAAACAAGGACCTACAACCTAGATTACTCTACCCAGCAAAGCTATCGTTTAGAATGGAAGGGCAGATAAAGTGCTTCCCAGACAAGGTAAAGCTAAAAGAGTTCATCATCACTAAGTAATTATTATATAAAATGCTAAAGAGAATTATAATAAAGAAGAAAATCAAAACTATGAATATTAAAATAGCATTCACAACTACCAGTAATTGAATCTAAAAAACAAACTAAGCAAACAAGCAGAACAGAAACAGAATCATAGGTATGGAGATTATTTGGATGGTTATCAGCTGGGAGGGTGAAGGGGGAGAATGGGGCAAAAGGCACAGGGATTAAGAAGTACATATTGGTACGTACAAAGTAGATGGGAATATGAAGAACAGTATAGGGAGTAGAGCCAGGGAACTTACATGCATGGCCCATGGGCATGATCTAAGGGCGAGGGATTGCTGGAGGGAATATGGGTACAGGGAGGAAGGGGTTAAAGGGGGGAAATTGGGACAACTGTAATAGCATAATCAATAAAATATGTTTAAAAAGAAAAAAGCAAGAATAGCAAAATATATTGGATGTGGTTAAAGCAATGCTTAGAGGGAAATTTATAGCTGTAGGTGCCTATATATTTTTTTAAAGTTATTTTAAAAATCAATAACTTAACCCTTGACTTTAAAAGAGTAGGAAAAAAGAACATACTGTATCTAAAGTTACCAGAAAGAAGAAAATAAAAATTAGAGTGGAAAGAAATGAAATAGGGAATAGAAAACAGTAGTGTGAAATCTGTAAAACCAAAGTTGGTTCTTCAAAAAGATTAACAAAATTGACAAATCTCAGCTAGACTGACTGGAGAAAAATAAGACTTTAAATACTAAAATCAAGAAATATAAAGGACTTTAGGGAGACACTATGAACTCTTGTATGCCAATAAATTAGATAACCTAGTTAAAATTGGCACTTTCTTAGAAAGATACAGAGTATTAAAATAACAAGAAATGGAAGATCTATAGAGATTCATAAAATTTAAAACATTGAATTAATAATAATTTTTTAAAATTCTACCAACAAAGCTCAGTACCAGATGGTGGCTTTACTGCTGACTTGTAGCAGACATTTAAAAAATTAACACGGATTCTTCAAGAACTCTTTCAAATCAATGGAAGAAAATGAAACATTTTAAGTCTCATTCCATGAGGTCAGTATTATGCTGATACCAAAACCAGATAACACATTACAAAAAACTCCTGCTGACCAATATTCCCTATGAACACCCTCAACAAAATAATAGAAAATTGAATTCAGCACTATATAAAAGGTATTATACATCATAAGCCAAGTGGCATATATTCAAGGAATGCAAGGTTGGTTCAACATACAAAAGTCAGTCACAGAAAAAGCATTTGACACAGAACAAGAATTTGACAAAAGTCAACACTTTTTCATGATAAAAACACTTGACAACCTTGGAATCAAATGGAACTTCCTCAGCTTGACAGAGGGCATCTATTAAAACAACCTATATAGTTAATGTCACAGTAATGGTGAAAAACTGGAAGTTTTCCCTCCAAGATCAAGAACATGACAAAAATCACCATTCTCACCACCAACTTTTTACTGGAGATTCTAGCCAGGATAATTAGGCAAGAAAAAGTAATAAAGGCATCCATGTTGGAAAGGAAACATTCATTTGTATTTCTATACACAAGCAAAGAAATGAAATGAAGAGAACAATTCTATCTATAATAGCATCAAAAGGAATAAAATATTTAGGAATAAATTTAACAAGAGTGTAAGACTTGTACATTGATAACTACAAAACATTGTTTAAAGAAATTAAAGAAGATCTAAATAAATGGAAATACATTTCATATTCGTGGATTAGAAGCTATTAAGGTGGCATTACTCTCCAAATCATTGTACAGATTCAGGGCAGTCCAGTGTCCAAATTCTACCAGGTCTTTCCCCTGCTCTCCAGGAATTAAGTGATTTTAAAATCATACAGTAATTCAACAAACCCACAATAGCCAAAATCACTTAAAAAAGGACAGTTAGAAATATTTATGGATTTCAACTGATTCTACAAAGCTTGATTACAAAGCTACTGTAATCAAAACAATGTATTACCGACATAATATAGACATGTAGATTAATGAAATAGAATCAATTGTCCAGAAATAAACCCATACATCTTTGGTCAATTGATTTTCAACAAGGATGCCAAAACAATTAAAAGAGGAAAAAGAGTCTTTTAAATAAATGGTGCCAGAGCAAAAGAATATCCACATGCAAATGAATTAGATTGTATCTCTACCTCACACTGTTATCAAAAATTAACTCAGAATAGACAATAGATTTAAGTATAAGAGCTAAAATTGTAAGATGCTTAAAAGAAACTATAGGCATTAGTCTTTGTTACCTTAGATTATACAATAGTTTCTTAGAAATGATACCCAAACACAAGCAATAAAAGAAAAAATTTGATAAATTTCATTAAGATTAAAAATGTTTGCGCTTCACAGGAACTATTAATAAAGTAAAAGGACAACCTATAGAATAGGAAAAAATATTTGCAAATCATTATCTGATAAGGGTCTACTAAACAGAATACGAGGGGTGACACCCCCAAAATGGAATTATCTTCTGGAGGGAAGGTCTCTTGTAGTATAGGCTCTCCCTGTAGGTAAGTGTTCTAGGAACCCAACTGTATCACTGTACCAACTGAGAGCTTGCGTTCGGCTTCAGTAAATTTTTAACATTCTTTCAACGTGTTTGCCCATTTCATGATGGATAATTTACGAGCACACCTTCCCACACCATGGTCAGTGTTCAGCAGTTTTTGACCAAAAACCCTGTGACCTCTGTGCCCCATGCTCCCTATTCACTCAGTCTTGCCTGAGTGACTTTTTTTTGTTTCCCCGATGAAAAAAGGCCTCAAAGGGAAATGTTTTGCCAATGTGGAAGAGGTAAAACAAAAAAATAGCAGAAGCACTGAAAGGCATCAAAATTTTAAAGTTCAAAAACTGTTTTCAGCAGTGTAGAAAAAATTCTTGATAAGTGTATTGCATCAAATGGAGAATATTTTGAAAGTAACTGAAGTTTAAATGTAAGAATAAATACACAATTTTTATAAATAAATTTTGTTTTGGGGGGTATCTGTGTATATAAAGAAGACTTATAACTCAAAACTGAAGAGACAAACCATGAAAAAATGATCCAAGGATTTAAAGACATTTCTCTAAGGAACATATACTGATGTCCAACAAGCAGGTGAAAAGATGCTTAGCATCATTTACCAGGGAAATGCAAATCAAAACCATGGTGGGCTATTATTATACCTTCTAGTATTGTTATAATAAAAAAAGATGGAAAATAACAAGTGTTGGTGAGGACGTGGAAAAATGGTGAACCTCATACACTGCTGTTCGGAATGTAAAATCTTGGAGCCACTTTGGGAAAGTGTGTCAGTTCTTCAGAAGATTAAATGAAATTACAATATGACCCCAAAATTGCATTCTTCAGTATAAACACAAGGCAACTGAAGATATATATCTATATTATAATTTGTATGTTAAAAATGATCATAGCAACATTATTCATATTAGCTCAAAAGTGGAACAAATCCAAATGTCTACCAACTAATTCTAAGGCCTTACTTCTCAGTAGTATGGCATCTCTTGGGAGCTTAGAAATACAGAATTCCAGGCTCATCTCACACTTACTGAATAGAATCTACATGTTAACACACTCCCTGGGTAATTAATGTGCACACTAAAGATTGAGAAGCACTCTTCCAAGGTGTTTACATTGTTTGGGATGAGGATTATGCTATCAGTTAACTTCAAATGTATTTAAAGTCAACAGTATACTTTCAAGAATAACCAGGGACTTCCAGCCAAGATGGAGGCATAGGTTGATACAGTTTGCTTCTTCACACAACCAAAAGAAGGACAACAGCAAATTTAAAAACAAAAAGTAACCAGAACTGCCAGAAAATCGAACTGTATGAAAGTCCAACAACCAAGGAGTTAAAGAAGAAACATTCATCCAGACCAATAGGAGGGGTGGGGATGGGCAGCCAGTGTGGAGAGGACTCTCGGCAAGGTGGTGGCTGGAGGACCAGGGTGGGCAAGATGGCGACTGGTGGACTAGGTGAGGTGGTGGCTGGCAGAGTGGATGGTCCATTTTCATAAACCAGGAGGAGCAACTGGGGAGCAATACAGACCTTGCAACCCAGGGTTCCAGCACAGGGAAATAAAGCCTCAAAACTTCTGACTGAAAAAATCTGTGGGGGTTGAGGTGACAGGAGAAACTTGCAGCCTCACAGGAGAGTTCTGTTGGAGAGACCCACAGGGTCCTAGAACATACACAAAACCACCCACCCAGGAATCAGCACCAGAAGGTCCCAGTTTGCCTGTGGGTAGCAGAGGAAGTGACTGAAAGCCCTGTGGAGAGCTAAGCAATTAGCATTGTTCCCTCTTGAACTGCTTCCCCCACATGCAGTGCCAGGAGGCAACAGCGTGGGTTGCCCCACCCTGGCAAGCACCTAAGTCTCCACCTCTTACTATGTAACAGGAGTGCCAAAACAAAAAAAATATGGCCCAAATGAAAGAACAGATCAATACTCCAGGAAAAATACAACTAGTTGATGAAGAGATAGCCACCCTAGTAGATGCAGCATTCAAAACACTGGTAATCAGAAATGGTTGAGTATGGTCACAAAATGGAGGAAAAAGTGAAGGTGATGTAAAGTAAAGTCAAGAAAAATATGCGGGGAACCAATAGTGAAGGGATGGAAACCGGTACTCAAATCAATAATTTGGAGTCGAAGGAAGAAATAAACATTCAATTAAAACAGGATGAAGAAACAAGAATTCAAAAAAGTGGAGATGCTTAGGAACTTCTGGGACAACTTTAAATATTCCAACATCTGAATCATAGAGGTGCCAGAACGATAAGAGGAAGAGGAAGAAATTGAAAACTTATTTGAACAAATAATGAAGGAGAACCTCCCCAGTCTGGCAAAGGAAATAGACATGCAAGTCCAGGAAACTCAGAGAGTCCCAAACCAGTTGGATCCAAGGAGAAACACACCAAGGCACATCATAATTAGATTACCCAAGATTGAAGATAAGGAGAGAATTTTAAAAGCAGCAAGAGAAAAGGAGACAGTTACTTACAAAGGAGTGCCCATAAGACTATCAGCTGATTTCTCTTGAAAAAAACTTTTCAGGCAAGAAGGGGCTGGAAAGAAGTATTCCAAGTCATGAAAGGCAAGGACCTACATACAAGATTACTCTATCCAGCAAAGCTTTCATTTAGAATGGAAGGGCAGATAAAGTGCTTCCTAGATAAGGTCAAGTTGAAGGAGTTCATCATCACCAAGCCTTATTATATGAAATGTTAAAGGGACTTATCTAAGAAAGAAACCAAAACTATGAACAGTAAAATGACAACAAACTCACAACTATCAACAACCAAACCCCAAAAAAACAAAAAAAGCAAAAATTAACTAAGCAAACAACTAGAACCAGAACAGATTCAAAGAAATGGAGATCACATTGAAGGTTATCAGCTGGGATGGGGAGGGGGAAGAATGGGGGAATAGGTACAGGGAATATGAAGTGTAAACAATAGGTACAAAATAGACAAGGGGAGGTTAAGAATAGTATGGGAAATGTAGAAGCCAAAGAACTTATATATAAGACCCATGGACGTGAACTTAGGTGGGAGAATGATGGTGGGAGGGGGTGTGCAGGGCAGAGGGGAATAAAGGGAAAATGGGACAACTGTAATAGCATAATCAATAAAATATATTTTTAAAGATAAACAGAAACACACACAAGAATAACCATCAAAAGAAAAAATATATGGTATTATATAACTTTTAAATTATCACAGAACTGAGAAAATCAACAAATTAAAAAAAAGAAAAGAGTAAGCCCTGACTGGCGTAGCTCAGTGGATTGAGCACGGGCTGGAAACCAAAGCATCGCAGGTTTGATTCCCAGTCAGGGCACATGCCTGGGTTGCAGGCCACGGCCCCCAGCAACTGCACATTGATGTTTCTCTCTCTCTCTCTAAAAATAATAAATAAATAAAATCTTAAAAAAAGAAAAGAGTAAGAAAGATGTTCAGGGCTCAGTAATCCCAATAAATGTGAACAGCCAAAATCTACCAGTTGGGAGAGATTGTTAAGCAGCATTTTATAATAATTAAGTATATGCTTTTTACAAGAAACACCCAAAGCATAAGATCATGAAAGTGAAAATACCAGTAAAGATATATCAGACAAACCCTTAACATCAGAGTGCTGGAATAGCAATAATACCTCAACAAAGCTGTTTAGAAAGAAAAAAGAATGCTCGGACATCCATATTAATATCAGACAAAATATATTTTAAGACAAAAAGGTAAACTCACTTAGAATATTCAATAGTTCTAAGATAGCCTCAAAATACATAATCAAAATTGAAGAACCACAAGAAGAAATTTATAAATGCAATATATTCATTAGGAGATTTCAATGCATCTTTCTTAATTATTTGAAGGTCAAGAATCAAAAAAGCAGTAAAGTTATAGAACATTCGAACAACATAATTAATGTACATGATATAAGAGGACATATATAGGTCCTGTACCCAACAACTAGAGAATACACATTCTTCTTAAGTACATATGAAGCATTTTCTAAAACCAAACAAAACCTAAAACAACTATGAAGGAAGAGATGGTGGTGATACAGATAAGGTGGGCTTTACAAGATTCTTATTTTAAACCTTTTCTTGATTTTAAGCATTATTGTCACTAAAGGAGCACAATACATGTAATCACTGTTTCTGAAGCCTTGATTATCCCTATGAAAGTCATCCATTTTCAAAATTTGCAGATCCTTCCATGAATTGAGAGGGAACTGGTTGTGTCTTTGATAACATAATTGAATTGTATGAGCAGTCTGATTTCATCTTCATAAAGTTTAAATTAGATGACAGTCATGCAGCAGCTGCAGTACTAAATAAGAGCTTTGCATCCAGTCACTGGAATTCTGGGGCAGAACCCTTTCTTCAGCACTCTTGACCCCAAAGATTAGATGTCTTTGCATATCCAAAAGCCTGGAAAAGAAAATTTTGGCCTTTCCAAATATACCCCACCCCACATAGCCAGAAGTACAACCTCCATCTGCTCTGAATCACAGCAGTCTTTTATCTATACACAATATTTAGCACAAAGTGGACATCTAACAAATATTTGAATGACAGAGTAGAAGGGAAAGAGGGAAGAAGAGAAGCCTTCTAGGGGTTTTTGTCCTGGGTAGCACCCCAGGACAGAAACTAGCACCCCAGGACAGAAACCCTGACTTAATCAGAAAACAGCCTTGCTCTGGGGCAACTCTGGTGCTTTATATACAAGGAGAACATCAGGAGCTCTAGTGAAACAGTCCATAATATTCTCAAAGACCCTTCACTGCAGAATTCACATAGCTTCACATGGAACCTTTTTCTCAGGATTTCTGGAAAACACATGAACTCTAGTATAATATAGGAAAAACTCTTCTAGCCTGCTTTCAAGTGGGGCTCTGTTATCCCAGACCTACCTTGCCATCTTAATAGAACTATGAACTCATGCCATTCCTATGGACATGGTTTTTGGTATTATTTTCATTTTTATTTTTATTTTTTTAGGCAGCATAGAGCTTTATTGGAGTTTGCACGCCCAGGTGAGGTTTCCCAGTCCGTACGGTGGGGCCGAAAAGTCGCTATTATTTTTATTTTTTAATAAAGGAAATTTTTTTAATTTTAAAAAATTATCAATTACAGTTTACATTCAATATTAGTTTGTATTAGTGTCAGGTGTACAGTGTAGTGTTTGGACAATCATATGTTTTACAAAGCTTTCCTGCTGAAATTTCAAGTAATCACCTGGTACTATACATAGTTATTGCAATATTATTGACTATATTCCTTATGCTGTAGTTTTTACATCCTCATGACTACTTTGTGACTACCAGTTTGTAGCTTTTAATCCCTTCATCTTTTTGACCCAGCCTCCAACCCCCTCTCTGAAAACCATCAGTCTGTTGTTCTTTGTATCTATGAGTCTGTTTCTGTTTTGTTTGTTCATTTATTTTTCTCTTCAGATTCCACATATAAATGAAATTATATGGTATTTGACTTTGTCTGACTTATTTCACTTAGCATAATATGTGGTATTAGTTTTCTGTTGCTGCATAATAACACTCATTTATTAGCTCACAGTTCTGTAGGTCATTAGTCTGACATAACGAGGCTGGGTTCTCTTAGAGTATCATAAGGTCAGAACCAAGGTGTTGGCTGGAGATGCAAGGACAAAGTCTTTCAATTTTATTCTTGTTGGCAGAATTCAATCTTGTACGGTTATAGGACTGAGGTCCCTATTTCCTTGCTAGCTGTCCGCTAGGAGCCACTCTCAACTCCTAGAGGCTTCCCACGTTTCTCAACATGTGGCCTCAGTCTTCAACTCAGCAATGGCAGGTTGAATCTTTCTTGTGTTTCAAATCTCTCACTTTCTCTTTGCCATCAGCTGGAGAAACCTCTTTGCTTTTATATGGTTTGTGTGATTAGATTAGGCCCACCTAGGTTATTTTATATTAAAATTAATGGTGCATTATAATAATGTAACTGTGGGTATAAAATTCATCATACTCAACAATCTTGGGGTTAGGGTGGGAAATCTTAGAATTCTGCCTACCACATTTGTATTTACTAGATCCTAAGGTCTTCAGGACAGGTTAATACCTGGCATATCATTAGTGACTAAAAAGAATGTTTGAAGTTATGTATGAGATTTAAAATCTTACTGCTAGCTAGAGGGCTCTGTGTGTGTACGTTTTAGGGGTAAGGACAACTTGGGTTAGTTAACCTTTTACATTCCAATGTTCAACTATTTAAAATACTATTTCACATACCCATGTACCTTATTTTGATTCCAGATGCCCAGCAAAAGTATTCCAACTAAAGGAAAACATACTTGAAGTTAGGCATAAAAGGAACTAATCATTCCCTCCTGGTATCTAAATGGAGGTGAACAATAGATTCTAACACAATTTATCTTTGGAACTAAAAGCCTATTACCCTGGGACTATCTAATGTTAATGTTTTCCTTCCTACTTGAGTAGCTTTCAACCTGTAGTTTTGAGTGATGGGTGTCCTTGCATTTTAATAACATTTGTTCAGCTATTATGGACTATCTGCTCAAAAAATAGATTAGCAGATACTTATCTCATCAGAGAGCCTGTCTGTGTAATGATGTCACTGTAATCAGGCAGGGTAATGTAATTCCCTGCTTAGCTCAGTTACTAAGGGTCATTCAGAGAGATCATTCCCATCTGAGATGATTCACGGAGAGGCTTCTGGAATATAGTACTGTATTTAAAAGAATATCATGTAAGGAGGAGTAACATGACTTATCATTTATGACTTATTTATCATTTCCATGCAGTATGGGTTTTAACCTAGCATTTCCTAAAATAATTTAACTATAGAAACCCTGCTGTAGAATACCCTATAAATCTCATAGAACACAGTTTTGGGAAAGCTGATGTTTTTCTTATCTAGGAAGCTAAGACCAACTTTTAGGAACATTATAGAACATTTTGTTTAGAAGTACTGTTAGACATCATCTGGTTGAATTACCGTATTACTGTCAGAGAATCTGAGTCTCTATGGGATTAAAAAAATTTGCTCAAGATAGTGAGTTGGTGAATGATAAACTTGCTCAAGATGGAGAGCTCAGATGAAAATACCAGATGTCTTATTTCTCATTTCTGTGCTTTTCTTACTATAGTACAGTTATTAACAAACTGATAAAAATCACCTAGCTACTGTGAGCCATAGCCTGTTTTTTTTCTGAGGATGGCCATAGCTTTAACATTGACTAGACCTAAGTTTGAGAATAGCAGTGGGAAGAGGGCTTTGACTTAAAGCATATGTAGTGGGTTTTTTTGTTTAAAGAATGTCATAAGATAGCTTTTTCCAACTTTAGTTTCATTTTTCTTTGTATATATAGTCTGTCTTTTAAGTAAAGGCAGTTCTTATCTCCCATTTTCCCTTCAGGAGTAAAATCTGTTATTAGGTCTTTAGACTCCAGTGTGAACTAATTGTCATTTTTCTAGCATCTGTACTATTGAAATGTGTTTCAAAGGGGGGGACTGCATCTGTCATAAATTATTTAGTGGTTGTTTTTTTAAAAGTTTGATTGGTTTTTAAGATATAATCAGTTTAGGAGCTATTTTTCCGAACCATCTACCTAAGAGGCATTGAAAAAACTCCTAGATAAGACCTTTGGGCGATTGTTGATACAATTTGTTTCCTTAGAATCTGTCTAAGAGGAGGAACAATATTTAATGCTGAAAAAACATGAGAATGGTGTAACTTAAGGAGAGGCTTTCTAGAGATGCTCAGAGTCTATAAGAAGAGAGAGGTCCAGCCTTCTTGGGATCTGAAAGCATAGTACCTGTATACTAGGACAGTAAAATACACCATGCTGCAGGCTGACTGTTTGCCACCCCCACCCCATTGTTTTTCTTCTTGGATCCTTTTTTTTTTTTTTGTCTTTGAGGCATTCCTGGCAACCTCACAGTCAGTCAGTTCATTTTAATTATTCATTGAGCATTTTTACCTGCCTATGTCAACTGAATTGTGACATGGGCTTTTTAAGTTTGGTTTAAATTTATTTCACTACTTGGAGGTGCCTACCCTGTGCTCAGACACAGCTTCTGTGGAGGACACAGACATATAGGTTGTGCTTTCAAAAATTTTATGGTGAAGTTACTGGACTGTTAACTCATTGAAATATAAGTACTAAGAATGTCTCATATTTGTACAATATTTGGCAGTTTACAAAATGTAAAAAAATTATCTTTTAGTTATCACAGTAACCCCTGTAGTCTTTGTTAATTACTACATAGATTTTTGTAGATGAGGACTCTAAAGCTGGTAGAGATGTGTTTAGCCAGGGTCATAGCACACCACTAATGAATAGCAAACTAAAACATGAACCCATCTCTTTTGACTCCAAGTGAAAGCTATTTCATTATGCCTTAGGTTCCTCCATGGATATTTTGCAATGTACTTTTAAAAAATATTTTAAGAGTTAAGTCATATCAAGTTAGTATATAGTATATGCCTGTGGTATAAACAATAAATTCTGTGGTGGTCCAGAGAGGAATGATCATCATGGGCTATAATGAACAGGGAAGGCTTTGTAGAGTAGATAAGATTTCATTTGGGCCTTAAATGAGTAGAACTGTCCAAGGGGTAATCAGTACCAGTTCTGAGTGACAGGACTTTCTTGTACAAAGGGCTTTGTGCAAGTTCTAAGCTGTGTGGTAGTGATCGTAGTCTGTCATCCTAAATAAGCATTTCACCCTTCTCTCTTCCACTTTTAAGAATGATTGTGCCCCACATTGGCATTCTAGTTCTCCGCATTGATAATCCTCATGTAGTATTTTTTCCCACTAAAGTATTCCTATAAGATAGTACATATTAAACCCAAATAGCTGCTGGCCTTAACTTGAAATATTTTGAAGTCTTCTGTTTTGCTTTCTAAATATATGTGAACTTTTCATTCTACAAACATAATATTTGTAATTGTTTAAGGTAAAAGTCTTTGATAGAAGAAGAAGAAAGAAAACCCTTTAAGTAAAAGTGATGCTTCAGAAAGGACACATTCACCCCTCCTCTTTAAAAAAAATTTAGGGTAGCCCTGGCTGGTATGGCTCAGTGCAGGCCTAAAACCTACACACCAAGGGGTCCCCGGTTCGATTCTCTGTCGAGGCACATGCCTGGGTTGTGGGCCAGGTCCCCAGGTGGGGGACACGCTAGAGGCAACCACACATTGATATTTCTCTCCCTCTCTATCTCCCTTCTCCCTCTATAAAAATAAATCAATACGATTTAAAAATTTAGGGCAAAATACACTTAATATGAAGTTCACCATTTTAACCATGCTAAAGTGTACAACTTTGTGGCATTTAGTATATTCACAATGTGTGCAACCATCACCACTATGTAATTCCATAACATTTTTATTACCCCAAAAGGAAATCCTGTATCCATTAAGCATTTGCTCCCCATTTCCTCATACCCCAGCCCTGGCGATTACAAATCTGCTTTCTGTTTTATTGATTTTCTTAATCTGGATATTTAATGTAAGTGAAATCATGCAGTGTGGTCTTTTGTGTCTGACTTTTTTCATTTAGCATGTTTATAAGGTTCATCCATGTTGTAGCATGTATCAATACTTCATTCCTTTTTATGGCTGAATATTTCATAGTATGGATATACTACATTTTGTATATGCTAAGGAATATATATCCATTTCTTATATGTCTCCTCTCTGGTTATTGTCAGTTTGTTCTTTATTTCAATGTCTCTGATTATATTTTGCTTGCTTGTGTGTTTTGTTGATTCGGGAAGGCAAAGGTGCCCTTTATCTGCCTATATATCTTGTAGCCTTATCTGCCTATATCTGTAATAT
The DNA here is from genome assembly GCF_019186645.2 of Phyllostomus hastatus. Classification (NCBI taxonomy): domain Eukaryota; kingdom Metazoa; phylum Chordata; class Mammalia; order Chiroptera; family Phyllostomidae; genus Phyllostomus; species Phyllostomus hastatus. The sequence continues at coordinate 3,285,519 of NW_025333643.1, read as the reverse complement.
GGATATACTACATTTTGTATATCCTTTAGGATGTATATCCATATAAGATATAGGCAGATAAAAGGCACTTTTGCCCTCCCATTCTAAATGAAGGCTTTGTTGGCTAGAATACTCTAGGTTGTAGGTCCTTGCTTTTCATCACTTTGAATACTTTTTGCCAGTCCCTTCTAAACTGCAAAGTTTCTTTTGAGAAATCAGCTGATAGTCTTACGGGAACTCCTTTGTAGGTAACTCCCTTTTCTCTTGTTGCTTTTAAGATTCTCTCCTTATGTTTAGCCTTTGGTGGTTTAATTATGATGTGTCTTGGTGTTGCGCTTTTTGGGTCCAACTTTTTAGGGATTCTCTGTGCTTCCTGGACTTGTATGTCTATTTCCTTCACTTAATTAGGGAAGTTTTCTTTCATTACTTTTTCAAATAAGTTTTTAATTTCTTCCTTTCTCTCTCCCCCTTCTGGCATCCCTATGATTTGAATGTTGGCATGTTTGGAGATATCCCAGAGGCTCGTTATACTATCCTAATTTTTTTTGAATTCTTGTTTCTTCATTCTGTACTGGTTGACTGTTTATTTCTTCCTTATGTTCCAAATTGTTGATTTGAACCTCAGCTTCTTTCACTTCACTATTGGTTCCCTGTGGATTTTTCTTTATTTCACTTAGTGTAGCCTTCATTTCTTCCCTTATGGGTTTGCTGTACTCATTAAGATCTCTAAGCATTCTTATCACCCATGTTTTGAACTCTTCATCTGATAGGTTGCTTATCTCTGTCACTTAGTTCTCTTTCTGGAGTTTTGATCCGTACTTTCATTTGGGCCATATTTCTTTGTCTCCTCAATTTGGCAGCCTCCCTGTGTTTTTTTTCTGTGTATTAGATACAGCTGCTTTGCCTTGTCTTGGCACACGTGTTATGTTGTAAGGGGCAGAGTGTTAGGTATTCACCAGAGTGGTGCAACCTGCTTTGCTACTTTGCGGTGCTGTATGTGGTGAAGGAATTGGAGAGGGAACAATGCCACTTGCTTGGCTCTCACCACCAGAAATTTCCAGTCACTTCCTCCCACTTCCTGTATGTGACTGGTGCCTTGCTAGCAGCTTCCCTAGTGCTGAATCCCAGAGTGGGTAGATTTGTGTATATTCTAGGGCTGTGTGGGTCCTTTAAATGGACTCTCCTAAGAGACTGGTAGTTTCTTCTGCAATCCCAACCCCCACTGGTTTTTATAGTCAGAAGTTATGAGGCTTTATTATTCCCAATGCTGGAATCCTGGGCTTCATGGTCTGGCATGCTGCTGGGATGGCTCATTCCCCAGGTGTCCCTCCTAGTTTTTATCTGCCACACATGAATCTGGGACTGCCCATTCTACTGGCTTCCCCTACCTCACTGTCACTGCCTTGCCCTGTGTCTTCTCTGCCCCAACTCTCCATTTCTGCCCCCACTACCCATATGAATGAATATTTCTTCTTGAAAGAAGGAGCTCCTATGCTTCACAATAGCATGGATGGATCTGGAGAACATTATGCTAAGTAAAATAAGCCAGGTGGTTAAAGACAAATACCGCATGATCTCACCTATAAGTGGAACTGAATCAACAAAACAAACAAGCAAGCAAGCAAGCAAAATATAACCAGAGACATTGAAATAAAGAACAAACTGACAATAACCAGAGGGGAGTGGGGAAAGGGATAATGGGGGAAAATAGGGGACAGGTCATCAAGGAATATATATATGCCATGTGTCATATATATATATATGACACATGGACATAGCCAAAGAGAGTAGGATTGAGGGTGGGTGGTGGGGGAGGGATGGGGTCGGGGTTAGTGCTGGGGGGAAAATGGAGACAACTGTATTTAACAATAATAAATTTTAAAAAATTAAAAAATAAGAAAATAAATCTTTGGTTGTTGGACTTCCATACAGTTTGCTTTTCTGGCAGTTCTGGTTGTATTTTGTTTTGAGGTTAGTTGTGATCTTTCTTAAGGTTGTGTAAAGAGGCAAAGCATATCATGCCTCCACTTTGGCCGGAAGTCTCATAAAAAACCTCCTGGAAGAGGTTTTTTTTTATATATATATATTCTGGATACTAGACCCTTATTAGATACATATTACAAATATTTCCTCCCATTCTGTTGGTGGTGTTTTTATTTCTTTGATGCACAAAAGTTCTTAATGAAGTTTAATTTGTTTTTTCTTTAGTTACTTGTGCTTTTGATCTATATTTAAAAAACCATTGCCTAATCCAAGGTCATGAAGATTTATCCCTATTTTTTAGCAGTTTCATAACTTTATATTTTACATTTAATGCTATGATCCATTTAAAGTTATTTTTTGTATATAGTATGAAGCAAAGGTATAGCTTCACTTTTTTGCATATGAACAGATATCTGGTTGTCCTAGCACCATTTTTTGAAAAGACTATTATATCCTCCACTGAATTGTTTTCGCACCGTTGTCTAAAACCAATTAACTGTAGATGTATGGATTTATTTTTGGACTTTCCATCTTATTCCATTGATTTATATGTCTTTGTTGTGCCAGTACTACAGTTGTCTTAATTGCTATAGCTTTGTAGTAAATTGGATTGTGAGCCCACCCACTTTGTTCTTCTTTTTCAATATTATTTTAGCTATTCACAGTCCTATGAAATTCCATATAAATATTTGGATCAGCCTTTTCATTTCTGAAGAAAGACATTAGGTTTTGGGTAGGGATTGCATTGAATCTATAGAATACTTTGGGAAGTGTGACCACCTAAACAATACTATGTTTTTCCATTTATTTTGTCTGTCTTTAATTTCTTTCAGCAAAGTTTTTAGTATATAAGTCTTGCTCCTTCCTAGTTAAATTTATTCCTAAGTATTTTGATTTTTTGATGCTATTATAAATGGAATTGCTTTCTTAATTTTCTTTTCAGATTGTTTATTATTATTATACAGAGCTATAACTGATTGTGCAGGTTGCTGTTACATCCTTCAACTTTGCTGAGTTTATTTATTAGCTCTAACTTTTGTGTGTGGATTTTTTAGTTAGCTATATTTAAGATCATATCTTTTGTGAAATACTTCTCTCCCTCTTTTAAAAAAAATACTACTCATGCCCTGGCTGGTGTGGCTCAGTTGGTTGGAGCATCACCCATAAACTGAAAGGCCACAGGTTCATTCCTGGTCAGGGCACATGCCTCAGTTGCCAGTTCAGTGCCATTTGGAGTATGTGCAAGGGGTAAGCGGTTGATGTTTCTCTCTCACATCAATGTTCCTCTCTCTCTCTCTCTCTCTCTCTCTCTCTCCCCTCCTCCCTTCCCCTCTCTCTAAAAATCAGTTAGCATGTCCTTGGGGTGAGGATAGAAAAAAAATATTACTCATTGCCTCCTACTACTTCACCTAACTAGCAGTACACATTAGCCCCAGTGTGAGAAAGGTATTCTGACATATATCTTTTGTTTTCACTTTACAATTTGTTAAGTGCTTTTACAGTTAATTTTATTCTGTTATTACAAAATTGCCAGAAATATTTTATTTTACAGATAAGGACACTGAGACTGTCAGAGAGTTTAATGACTTATTGGGGGTTCACACAATTTCACTTAGAGCTAAGCTTTTCTCACTAGAGGTTTAGTACTCTTTTGATTAAATTCTAATTCTTTAATATTTTTCCTTTAGTCAATAAAACTTAGATCAAGTAGTTTTCATATGAACTTGAGAAGCTTATTCTGTGGTTAGGGTCAGTACACAGTAAAATAAAAATGAAACCAAAATGCATTTACAAAAAAGACTCATACAAAAATGCTGATGGCAACTTTATTCATAATAGCTCCAAACTGGAAACATCCTAGTTTCCCATCAATGGAGACTACATAAACAAACTCTTGTATTCATTTACTGGAATACTATTCAGCAATAAAAAGGAACAAATTACTGATGCTTAGAGCATCATGAATAATCTTTAAAAGATTATGCTGAGTGGAAAAAAAAAGCCTTACTGTATGATCTCATTTATATGACATTCTAGAAGAGGCAAAACTAGTTTATTATGGAAAACAATTATCAACAATGGCCTCTGGAGTGGAGACTGATGGAAAAGGGGTATGAGGAGTTTTCTTGGGTGATAGTAATGTTCTGTATGCATATAGGGGTTTGGGTTACATAGGAGCTCTTGTCAGAACTGAGCAAATACTTAATTTGGAACATTATTTGCATGTAAATATTATATTAAAAGAGAAAAAACAAGACACAGAAAGAAAACAATGTAAAGATGCATAGAGAAGACAGCTATTTATGAGCCAAGGAGACAGGGCTCAGAAGTAACCTGCTAACATGTGATCATGGACTTCAAGTCTCCAGCATTACTAATCCAGTAACTTCATTGCTGGATTAGGGTGGGCTCTAATTCAATGGCTCTATCCTTACAAGAAGAGAAGAGAAAGCCACACAGAGGGAAGACTGCCATGTGAAGATTGGAGTGATGCATCTATGAGCCAAGGAATGCCAAGAACCACCAGAAGCTGGGAATAAACAAGGATCTTTCTCTAGAGCATGTGAAGGGAGCACGACCCTGCTACCACTTTGATTTTGGATGCCTAGCCTCCAGAAGTATGAGAGAATAAATTTCTGCTGTTAAAAGAAAAAAAGTGAAAAAAATCAATATTAAACTTACTTAATGATATGCATGCTAAGCCATTTAGAGGGAAGTGTACTGATGTTTGCAATTTATTTTGACATTCATTTTAAAAAGATGGATTAAGTTGGATAACTATGTCACAAAACAAGTATGGTGTAGTGTTGATGGTAGTAGAATCTAGGTGGTAGGTTCTCTGCATTCTTTCAACTCTCAGTTTTGTTGTATGTTTGAAATTCTTCATAATAAAATGTTAAGGGAGGGAAAGAAGCCAAACTGGGAAACCTAATTGTTCCTCTTGAATCATCTTCTCCTGCCCACCTTCTCCTCAGCCTCATAAACTGAGCAGTGTGAGATAAAGGCAAATCCTGGAAAAGATGAATGTAGTAGGACTTCACTCACCAAGTTCCAAGGTGCCATGGGAGCTTTCTATTAACCCTAAATCCTGTGGCAGTCTGTTACTCTATGTTGTCATCCAGAGTCTCTCTTATATATATGCCTCCCAAAATTTGTATATCAGTCCCCAATTTTATCCTTAATTACTGAACTTGTTTCTGTTGGACAAAAGTCTTAGTGCCTGGAAAAATTTCATCTTTATCTTTACAAAGAATAACCTAATTTTTATCTGAACAAATGCATTTTTGCAGAAAGGACAGTTGATTGGAAGGTGAGAGATTTGTATTCTAGAGTAGACTCAGTCAGGTAAGTGACTTGTGCAATGTCAAACAATTGATAAATGGTAGAGCCAGAATTGGGACCCAAGAGTGCCTGATCTTTAGGACCTAAAGAAATTAGTGTTTGAGTGTCAGAAGGCATGGACTTATTTCACCCCTTGAATCCTGCAGCATGGACAACTGCCTACTTTAGAACTTGCCCTGGAAGTAAAACAAACTCAGGGAAAGAGCCCACAGCCAATTCTCAGTAGTGGCATAAGAACAGTTTCAACCTTCAGACCTCTGATTATTTTTCTACTTTTCCTATAAAAAGGATTCCAAGAATATCTACTGTGAAAAATAAATTTTTGTGCCATATATCAAGTGAAATTTTCCAGGGTTCAGGAACCCCCAGTGTCAAAGTCCTCCTTAATCTACTATTCATCTGCATTTTTAGTAACCTAAAAATGTTCTAAGTTCTTTCTAAAACAACATGTGACTGGGAAAAGGTATACAAGGAACCTTGAGTTCCAGTTTACATAACAACTTAAATCCTGAAGGTTTCTGGCTGAGATATTTGATGTTTGTCTCCCTAATTTTTGATTAGGGTGAGAAATTACATTTGGAAGTATTAATTTGCTCCTCAGAATACCACTCTTTTTTCCCTAGCAGCTATATACAGTGAATCATGCATAGTGGGCATTCACAGAACTTTTGATAAGTTAGGTAATTGTTGGCTTCCTCAGAGCAGGGTCTAGACTTGCTCATCTCTATATGCTCCTAGTATAGTACCTCCTTAGCATAAAATAGATATTCAGTAATTTTTAAAGAATTAAATTGAAATACTTACTTCACTTTGAAGGAAGTGCCTGTCTTTTTAACTACACATTTCTCAGCCAAGAGTGTCAAGGCTCCAAATAAGTCATTGAGCCGGGATCAGGGGTTAATGATAATCCAGGAAAATAGACTAAGTTTCTTAGCTGATTTGTGGGGCTATATCAGCTTGCTTTTTTTTTTTTTTGAGAGACAGAGATGGCTACATAAATCAAAGAGTAGTAATAATGAGTCAATAGCCTCAGACAGGAAGATCCAAAAACTATGGAGCTTCCTGAACTCCTGGGCAGAAAGAAAATGAAAAACTTTTCCTTAATCATATTTCTGGGCTTGAAACTAGGGATTTTTGTGAGGATGCTGTATTTCCAGTCACCAGCAGGGAAATGGGGAGCATGGTCAGAGAAGATTGGGAAAAGAGGGGAAGAGAATGGTTAAGAGAGGGAAAAGGGAAAATATAGCTAGGAGTGCAAAGGGAGAGAAAATTAATTGAAAGAATAGTGGCTGTGGCCTCATCCTAGTTTTGTGATTGGTCAGTGACCTGTTGGCAAATACATTTTTGCTGGAAAGCTCTTTTCTCAGAGTGGCCAGTATATCCACTGCATTAGGTTTGACTTTAGTAGTCACCATCCTCCTAATGCTTTTCTAGTCTTGTGAGACCTTGGGATCCAAAGTGAGCTCCATGTTTTGTGGAGAAAGAGTGGAGAAGGCATTGAATAATAGCTATCCTTCTTCACTATGAATATTCTCAGAAGAGGTCCTGATGTTTTAGAGAGTTCCCCCTTGCTGATAACAAATGTTACTGTAAACTCTAGAATTGAGGGCATTCTTTTTTTCTCCCTCTCTTGGATTTTATTTATTTATTTTTATTTTATTGATTGATTGATTGATTGTTGTTCCTACAGTTGTCCCAGTTTTTCCTCCATTGCTCTCCCCTGCCCCCACAGTCAAGCTGCACCTGTTGTTCATGTCCATGGTTCCTTTATACATGTTCTTTGACTTGGCCATTCGCCTTCTTTCACCTGTTATCGCCCTACATTCATTCCTCCGGTTACTGTCAGTTTGTTCTTTAGTTCCATGTCTCTGGTCATATCTTGCTCATTTGTTTGTTTTGTTCATTAGGTTCCACTTTTAGGTGAGATCATATGGTATTTGTCTTTCACTACCTGGATTGTTTCCAGCATAATACTCTTCGGTTCCATCCTCATTTTCGCTAAGGGTAGGAGTTCCTTCTTTCTGCGGCATAGTAGTCCATTGTGTAAATGTACCACACTTTTTTGATCTCTCATTTACTGATGGGCACTTAGGCTGTTTCCAGCACTTGGCTATTGTAAATAATGCTGCTATGAAGACAGAGGAGCATAGGTTCTTTTGAATTAGTGTTTCAGGATTCTTAGGGTATAATCCCAGCAATGGAATCACTGGATCAAAACGCAGTTCCATTTTTAGTTTTTTGAGGAAATGTATGCTGTTTTCCACAGTGGCTAAATCAGTCTGCATTTCCACCAACAGTGTACTAGGATTCCCTTTTCTCCACAACCTCACCAGCACTTGTTGTTTGTTGATTTGTTAATGATGGGCATTCTGACCAGTGTGAGGTGGTATCTCATTGTGGTTTTAATTTGCATCTCTCTGATGGCTAGTGATGTTGATCATCCTTTCATGTGTCTCTGGGTCCTCTGTATGTCCTCCTTGGAGAAGTGTCTGTTCAGGTTCTTTGCCCGCTTTTTAATTGGATTATTTGTCATCTTGGTGTGGAGTCATGTGACTTCTTTATATATTTTGGAGATCAAACCCTTGTCTGAGGTATCATTGGCAAATATGTTTTCCTATACTGTTGGTTTCCTTTTAGTTTTGCTGATGTTTTCTTTAAGCTGTATAAAAGCTTTTTAATTTGATGTAGTCCAATTTGTTTATTTTCTCCTTTATATCCCTTGCCCGAGGGGACATATTGGTGAAAATATTGCTGAGTAGAATATCTGAAATTTTCCTGCTTATGTTCTCCTCTAGGACTTTCATAGTGTCACGATTTATGTTTAAATCTTATCCATCTTGAGTTTATTTTGGTGTATGGGGTAAATTGGTGGTCTAGTTTCATTTTTTTGCATGTCCAGATCTCCCATCACCATTTGTTAAAGAGGCTATTTTTACTCCATTTTATGCTCTTGCCACCTTTGTCAAATATTAATTGGCCATAAAGACATGGGTTTATTTCTGGGCTCTCTATTCTGTTGATCTATGTCTGTTCTTATGCCAGTACCAGACTGTTTTGATTACAGTAGCCTTGTAATATAGTTTGATATCAGGTATTGTGATCCCTCCTATTTTGTTGTTCTTTCTCAAAGTTGCAGTAGCTATTTGGGGTCATTTATGGTTCCATATGAATTTTTTAAGTGTTTGTTCGATATCTGTGAAATATATCATTGGTATTTTAATATGGATGGCATTGAATCTATAAATTATTTTGGGTAGTATGGACATTTTAATGATGTTAGTTCTTCTAATGCATGAACATGCATTTCCATTTATTTGTGTCTTTCTTAATTTCTTTCTTCAGTGTTCTGTAGGTTTCCAAGTTTAGGTCTTTTGCCTCCTTGTTTAAGTTTATTCCTATGTACTTTATTTTTCTTGTTGCTATATTAAATGTGTTTTCCCTCCTAATTTTTGTTTCTGATACTTTGTTGTTGGGTTACAAAAATGCCTTTGATTTCTGAATATTGACTTTGTATCTGCTGTTTTGTGAAATTCGCTTCTTAGGTCAAGTAGTTTTTGGTGGAGTCTCTACATTTTTTATGTACGCCATCTTGTCATCTGCAAACAGTGACAGTTTTGCTTTCTCCTTTCCAATTTGTATTCCTTTTACTTCTTTTTCTTGCCTGATCACTGTGGTTAGAACTTCCAATACTCTGTTGGATAGAAGTGGTGAAAAGGGACACCTGTGTCTTGTTCCTGATCTTAGTGGGAAAGTTTTTAGTTTTAGCCTGTTGAGTATGATGGTGGCTGTAGATTTCTCATATATAGCCTTTATTATGTTGACATATATTCCCTGTGCTCCCACTTTGCTGACCGTTTTTATAATAAATGGATGCTGTACTTTATCACATGCTCTTTCAGCATCTTTTGATATGATCATGTGATTTTTGTCTTTCACTTTGTTTATGTGATGTATTACATTTATTGATTTGTGAATATTGTACCATCCTTGCATCCCTGGGATGAATCCCAATTGATCATGGTGTGTGATCTTTTTAATGTATTGCTGGATCTAGTTTGCCAATATTTTGTTGAGGATTTTAGGATCTATGTCCATCAGCAATATAGTCCTGTAGTTTTCTTTCTTTGTTGTATCTTTACCTGATTTTGGAATTAAGATGATGCTGGCCCCATAAAAGAGTTTGAGAGTCTTCCCTCTTCTTGGATTTTTTGGAATAGTTTGAGAAAGATAGGTGTTAGCTCTTCACTAAATATTTGGTAAAATATTCCTGTGAAGCTGTCCAGCCTGGGGCTTTTGAGTGCCAGGATTTGTTTGATTACTGCTTCGGTTTCACTAGTTGTTGTCAGTTTATTCAGGCCTTCTTGTTGATTCAGTTTTGAAAGATTATATGCTTCTAGAAATGTGTCTATTTTGCCCACATTGTCAAATTTCTTGGCATATAGTAGTTCATAGTAATTTCTTATAATCCTTTGTATTTCTGTGGTATCTGTTGCAACTTCTTCTCTTTCATTTCTGATTTTATTTATTTGGGTTCTCTTTATTTTTTTCTTGATGAGTCTGGTTAAGGTCTTGTCAATTTTGTTTATCTTTCCAAAGAATCATCTGCTGGATTTATTACTGACCCTTTGAATTGTTCTTTTAGGCTCTGTGTTATTTAATTCTTCTCTGATCTTGATTATTTCCTTCCTTCTACTTGCTCTGGGCTTTGCTTTTTGTTGTTCCTCCAGTTCTTGTGGATGTAGGGTTAGGTTGTTTATTTGAGATTTTTCTATTATTTTAGGTGGGCCTGTATTGCTATGAACTTCCCTCTCAGGACTGCCTTAGCTGTATCCCATAGGATTTTGGCTTTTGTGTGTTCATTTTTATTTGTTTTCAGAATTTTTTAAAATTTCTTCCTTGATCTTGTTGTTTGCCAGTTCATTGTCTAATAACATGTTATTCAGTTTCCATGAATTTGACTATTTTTGAGTTTTTTCCTTGAAGTTGGTTTCTAGTTTCAGGCCACTGTGATCTGAGAAAACAGTTGATATATTTTGATTTTCTTGAATTTGTTGAAGCTTGTTTAGTGCCCTATCATGTAGTCTATCTTTGAAAATGTTCCATGTGCATATGAAAGAATGCATATTTTGTTTCTTGGGGTGAAAGGTTCTGTATATATCAGTTAAGTCTATTTGATCTAGAGTGTCATTCAGTGCCACAATATCCTTATTGATTCTTTGTTTGGAAGATCTATCCATTGTTGACAGTGGGGTGTTAAATCCCCTACTATGTGTGTGTTGCTGTTGATACCCTTCTTGAAATTCTCTAAGAGTTTCTCTATATATTTGGGTGCTCCTATGTTGGGCACATATATATTTACAAAGTTCATATCTTTTTGATGGATTATACATTTGAGTATTATGAAGTGTCCTTCTCTGTCTCTTTTTTTTTTTACCTTTGTCCCTCTCTGGCCTTTGTTTCAAAATCTATTTTGTCTGAAATGAGTATTGCTACCCCAACTTTGTTTTCCTGTCCTTCTCCTTGAAATATTTTTTCCCAGCCATTCACTTTCAGTCTATGTAGGTCTTTTGTTCTGAGGTGGGTCTCTTGTAGACAGCATATATTCGGGTCATGTTTTCTTATCCATTCAGCTACTCTGTATCTTTTGATTGGAGCATTTAATTCATTTAACATTTAAGGCAGTTATTGATAGGTACTTAGTCATTGACATTTTTCCTTTTTGCACTTGTGTTCCTCTCTCACTCTTCATCTTCTTAAAGCTGCCTCTTTAGCATGTCTTGCAATGCTGGTTTGGTGGTGTTGTATTCTTTCAGCCTTCTTTTGTCTGGGAACCTCCTTATTTCACCTTCCATTTTAAATGAGAGCCTTGCTGGGTAGAGTAATCTTGGTTATAGGCCTTTCCTTTTCATTACTTGGAATATTTTTTTGCCAGTCCCTTCTGACTTGTAGTGTTTCTGTTGAGAAGTCAGCTGCTAGCCTTATTGGAGCTCCCATGTATGTTACTTCCTGTTTTTCTCTTGCTGCCTTGAAGATTCTCTCCTTGTCTTTGAATTTTGCCATTTTAGTGATGGTGTCTCTTAGAGTGGGCCTCTTTGGGTTCAACTTGATTGGGGCCTTCTGTGCTTCCTGGATTTGTGTGACTGTTTCTCATCAAGTTAGGGGAGTTTCCTGGTGTTACTTTTTCAAACAGGTTTTCTCCTCTTCTTCTCCCTCTGGTATCCTGATGATATGGATCATTACATTTCATGTTGTCCTGTAGCTCTCTTAATCCTTCTTCATTCTTTTTGAGTCTTTTTGTTTGTTTTGTTTCTTTGCCTGGGAATTTTTTTTTTACATTGTCTTCCAGCTCACTGATTCAACCCTCTGCTTCATCTAACCTGCTTTTAATTCTTTCCACTTTGTTCTTCAACTCAGATATTGAATTTTTCATTTCCTCCTGGCTGTTTTTGATAGTTTCTATGCCCTTTTACTTTTTTTAAGTACTTTTTTATTGTTGTTCTTTTATAGTTGTCTCAGTTTTTCCCACTTGATCTCTCCTGCCCCACCAACCACCCTGCTCCCACAGTCAATTCCCACCCTGTTGTCCATGTCCATGGCTCATTTGTACTTATTCTTTAATGAGGTCCTTCCCACATCTTCCCTCCCTTATTCCCCTCCTCCTGCCCCTCAGTTTGCAGTAAGTTCCTTGAAGCTTCCCTGGCTTTGAGATTCTCACTGAACTCCTTGAGTGTCCTTATAACCATTATTTTGAATTCGATATCTAACAGTTTGATTGCTTCAGTTTCATTTAGGAGTCTTTCTGGGAATCCTCCTCTCCTTTGATCGGGGGTTGTTTCTTTGTCTTCCCACTTTAAGTGACTCTTCTTGTTTGTTTCTGCATGTTAGATTGATTGCTTTGACTCCCTGTCTTCATGGTGTGATCTTCTGTGGTAGGAGACCTGTGGGACTCAGTGGTGTAGTCTCCTTGATCACCTGAGCTTGGTGCTCTTACACTGACCTTTATGCCTTTTATGTAGGCTCCCTGGTTGGCACTGGGTTTTAGTTGTTGTTGGGTCATTCTTTGGTGGGTTCTTTCCTCTGGCTGACTGACTGAGAGTCACTCCATCCTCCACATCTTGTGTACTATTGTACAGCTGCTGCCAGAACAAAAACCTAACAGCTCAGAAAACAGACCCACACCTGCAAAAGTACCCACCCCCCAATTATACTATCAATAGCAAATGAGCTAATATTAATAAAGGTGTAGAGAGATGAAGACTATTATAAGAAAGGAAAAATGAATATGAGATAATTAACTGAAAAGATATTTTCTGAGGGTAGAGGGAGGGGCAATAACTAGAGTAGGAAATAGAGACAAGAGAAAGCAGGAAAGATAAAAAGGGAGGAGGGACGGTGGAATGGAATAAGAGAGGGGAAGTGGATAGTATTAGGTTAAAACTGAAATTTAAAGAAAAAAATATATGTATGTATCTAGTGAGAAAGACAACCACCACAAAAATATATACAGTATCTGGCACAAATAATGCCCCTTCTTTATTACAAAATCATACACATGTAATTCTGTAACATAACAATATCACCCTCAAGCACACCATATGACATTTTAGGTGAAATGTCAAATAAAAACTATAAATTATTACACCCATATCATTACTCTACCAACCACACTCAAGCGGGCATTACTTCTGCTGGACCCTGTATATATAAAATAATATGGACCTAACTGCAGAAAAAGCTCCACCACAGAAATATCAACAGTCGATGAGCTAAGATTTTTATAGGTGGGATGAGAATAAGAAGGCAGAAGGAAAGGCAGAAGAGCTTAAGAGATGTCTAGATGAAAGACAAGTTATTTTGAGAGAATCAAGGGAGAAGGAATACTAAGTGTGTGGGATGAAGACCTGGCTAAGACAGGGAAAAATTAACGTTTAAAACCAAAAAGAAAAGGAAAGGGCAGAAGGAAGGCAAAGTGGAGTAGGAGAGGGGAACAGTGAAATTTGGAATTTGAAATACAAATGAGTCACTATCTAGAAGTAAGATTGAAGAACTGTAACAACAACCACCTCATCCACAACCTACGAGCAAAGATTGATAAAGGTGAAGAGAGAATACGGGTATTTTAAGAACAGGAGAAGGAATGTGAGATGACTAATGACAATCACAAATCATTTTGAGAGGCTGGAGCGGGTAGCACTAGTAAGAGTGCAGAACAGAAACAAGTCATAGCAAGAGAGAAAATAGAATTTAAGACAAAAATATGAAGAGGGAGGAAGGAGGTACTATGGAATAAGAGAAGGGAAGAGCAATATATGAGATTTGAAATAAGCTTTATAATAAAACCTGGTGCCATATTATGCCCAAACTTGAAGGATATGAAATGAATGTTAAACAGCTATGCAGGAAAGAAGGTAGTGTCTTCTTGCACCTGTCTCGGTTTTCTCTGCTCTGCTGGGTTTAGTAAATCAGGATCCGAGGAGCTGTGTAGCATGTAGTGTTTGGTGAGTAGTGTCTGGTGAAGGGCCCTATCAGCACTTTTTCTTCTTTCCCCTGAAGAAACATATGCAGCTTGAAACTCCTGAGCCTGGCCTCACCAGTCCACAGAGCCTGCAATCCTGCAGGTGGGGGTTGAGCTCACCTGGCTGTGAAAGTCTCTGGCTGACTACAGCAAATCTCAGGCATTCAGCTCCAGACCCAAGCCTGCCACTCTCTTGCAGGAAGTTCATTTCAAATTCTCCACTCTAAGCTGCCTTCTACTTGTGTGCCATGCTGGGTCAGGCTGTCCTGTTCTTTCAGTATATTCCCTGAGTTTTTGGTTGGAAAAGCTGTTGTGCCCAGCCCACACACACAGGTGTGCATGTAGGGCATTCTTGATTACAGTTTAACCCCAGAGGTAAGCAGAAGTCATTGCAATTTCAGTGTCACCCAAGAATTTTTTATAGATGAAATATATTGACTAGAAGTTATATAAAGTCAGTGCAGTTAGTTACAACCACATGGCCCCTTCCCTCACCTTCTTGGATAAGTAAAGACTCACTCAGTGTGATTTCTCCTTGCTCACAAACGCTTCCAAGTACAAGATCACTGGATCTAGTTTGTTCCTAAAGAAAACTACAAAGCAGTTTCTTCTAGTTAATGACTACTGAGTCATTCAGCATATATGAGGGTGGGCCCCTTATAGAACAGGCTTCCCCCACTAGGTGAGTGTTCTAGGAACCCATCTGTATCAGTGGACTGGCTGGCATTGTTGTTAGAGGCTGAGTTTTGCTCCAGCGAATATTTTCTGAAGACTCTTTCAGTGCATTTGCCCATTTCATAATGGGTGATTTACCAGGGCACCTGCTCACACTATACTCAGTGTTCAGCAGTTTCTGACCAAAAAACGACAGGACCCCCATAACCCACCTTCTCTATTCACCCTATCTTGCCCCTAGTGACACTTTTTGTTTCCCCAGATGAAAAAAGTCTGCAAAGGGAAAAATTTTACTGATATGGACAAGGTGAAACAAAAAACAGCAGAAGCACTAAAAGACATAAAAATTGTCAAGTTCAGAAACTCTTTTGAGCAGTGGAAAAGAAAGTCTCAACAGGTGTATTGCATCAAATGGAGAGTTCTTTGAAGGTGAATGAAGTTTAAACATATGAAAATGAAAACACAATTTTTTATAAATAAATTCCATCTTAGGGGGTCTCCTCATATATATTGAATGACAACTTTGCTAGGTGCTTTGATTCAATGTTGAGATAAACTGATTTAGTTTCTAAATTGCACCTTACTAAGGTATAATCTTAAGGAAAAGGAGTATTTTATTTTATTTAAATCTGGTCTTAAAAGCTACAAGAAAATACTGGAAATTACTTTAGATATACTGCTCTGGATTTTGTACCACTCGGTGCCAACTCATAGAAGATCTCATCATTCATTGTTTATAAAGGCCCAAGAGACCAAAAACTAACTATAACCCAGCCCACCCTCGCAAATAATCAGGGAACGGGAACCAACAGCACTCTGGATAATATGAGGGGGTAGTGCCAGAATCTGTTATATAAACTGCTAAAACTTCTGCCTTGGGGTTTCACTTAGAGTTGTCAAGTTTTAAATCCTGTCCCCTGTGTCTGTATATTTTCTACCTTTTGCCCTTCTGAAGTCAGCCTTCCACAGTAAGCTGGGAAACATGGATTCCTAGGTCTTCCTGTCTTGGCCATCAATGTCACATTTTACTTAGTCTTAATTCTGAGCTTCTACTTTATGGAGAGTGTTAGATGATATGGTGGTTACAGATAAATATGACATGGATATTGCATTCAAGAATGTAGTTTGGCTAGGGAGAGGGATATATATATAGACATATATATACATATATACACATACATATACATGCATATATATCCCTTCATATATATGAAGCTAAATGAAAAACAAGAGCAGGAAGCGGTAGCGTGGAGTAATGGAAAGAGTAATGATTTTACAGTGAAAAGATCCACCTTCAAAGCTCTTTTATGTTCATGAGCTAATGAACTTTTTTTTTTTGGTCTTAGTTTACTCTTGAAACAGTAATAATCATCTTCAACCTGCTTTGTAAGTAATAAGGGTCAAGTGAGATATGAGAAACTTTGGAAAACAAATTAAAATACAACCATAGGCAGAAAGAAATCTTTCCATTTTACATATGAGGTAACAGGCATAAAGAGATGAAAAAACCATGCTCAAAGTCTCATGTGTTTGTGATGAAACAGACTTTTGTAGTTTAGGCACAAAATTGAATGACTTTTTCCATTCTACTCCCTCTGTCATAGACCTCAACTGATGAAACACTGTTAAGTAGCCGGTATGCTATTGCCCTATATAAAGTATATTTTGGGCCCTGGCTAGTGTGGCTGAGTGGTTTGAGTGCTGGCCTGTGAACCAGAGTTGCTGGTTTGATTCTCAGTCAGGGCACATGCCTGGGTTGTGGGTCAGGTCCCCAGTTGGGGGCATGTGAGAGGCAACCACACATTAATGCTTTTCTTTCTCGCTCCCTCCCTTACCCTCTCTCTAAAAATAAATTTAAAAAAAATTTTAAGTGTATTTTGGTAGAGTGTGGTGAAGTTTAAGGGTCCATATTTTATCCTAAGGATTTCGGTCATAGAGATATACTGTCATTTTATTCATTGGGCTTGGCAAAAGTTTAACCCAGCATTCTCTGATAAAAATGTAATGCAAATTGCAAATGTGAGCCTTAGATAAAATTTTAAATTATCTAGTAGCCACAATATTTAAAAAATGGTAAAAGGAAATAGGTAAAATTAATGATATATTTTATTTAGCACAATATGTCCAAAATACTCTTATTTCAAAATATAGTCAATACAAAACAGTTATTAAAGAGAAATTTACATTTTTTGAGATTTACATTCTTTCATACTAAATCTTTGAAACTGGATATGTATTTTGCCTCATAGTACATGTGAATTTGCGCTAGCCACATTTCAGGTGCCCAGTAGCCACATGTGGCTGATGGTACTCTATTGAACAACATACCACCTCACAATCTCCATTTTCCCCCACCCTTCAGCTCTGGCTTTCTAACCTTCATTTCTGTCCTTTCTGTTTTCTTTTGGATCTCTTTATTATTCCCTTCATTCGTCCCTAGAGAAGCAAGCTTCTTTTCTGTGTAACTATCAGGTATTCTTTGGTCAGGTAAAAAAAAATCTTCTTCTCTAGCTATTTTTTTGAAATCAGCTAGAGTACCTTGAACTGTATGTTTCCTGTTCTGTGGACATTCAGCTCTTTTGAACATGAGCTTCCCATCTCATTTTACTGATGAATCTATCTTCTGTTAAATATTGTGCTCCTTGAGAACAAAGATAGTGTTTTATTAATTTCTATAATCCCAGCAACCTAGCAGTATCTGGTCCCTAGCAGAAATTTGATAAATTTATAATAACTGAACAAATAAATAAGTTTTTCCTGTATACCTTGCTAGCTCTTTTTTCCTCCAAAATAGTGATTTTTTTCTCCAACAACAGTTTTGGTTACAGAGCTATGCTGTGGCACATATAAGCAACCCTTATTATTTGTGGTTTTAATTATTTGCAGGAAAACAAATAGAATTTTAGGCATATTTTCACAGTTCTTTCCAGAAACCCTTTCTTCACTCACTATTCAAAAGGCTGTCTGATTTTACATATGTCAGGAAAGACTTTGGAGTCTATTAGTCTTGGCTCTTTAACTGCCGACTTTTTTGATACCTGCTGTTTTTTCCAGGTTCATTTCCTCTCCCTGCCTTTATACCTGCTTTTGCTTTCTCTGGACCTTCCCTCCACTGTGAGTGTCTTATGCAACCCCAGACCCAATTTGATCTTAAGGTAGGAACTCCCTAATAGCAATTTATCGTGAAACCACAAAGTTATAGACGCCCTGAAACTAGAAGGGATCATGGAGATTCAAGTCCAGGGGTCTTTGCATTTTTAAAGTAGCTGAATTCTTTTTTCAAAAAAAGCTGTAGGTAGAGCCCTATATATAAAACTGGTAAAAATGGAGCTGCTTTCATTAAAATGGGATTAGGGGTTCCAGGAGATAATCTGACGACTCCACAGAACATGGTTTGAGAACCACACTAGTCTAGTTCAAGTCCCTCACAATAAAAATGGGTTAACCAAGACCTAGAGAAGTGAAACAACTTGCCTAATCTATACAGCAAGCTAGTGACAGGATCTGGACTAGAACCTAGATTTCCTTTCCAGGCCAGTGTTCTGTTAACCACAATTTGCTGTTTAGAGCCTCATTTCGCAAGAGGAGAAAACAGTAACAATGAGTCTTTTATTCTCCTTGGTGAGATCTGACAGGGTCCACCTCTTCTTCCCCTCTAGTAAATCAGTTTGGCCCCCTCTTGTTATTGTTTTTCTCTAGAACCCAGGCTGGGGCTTGTTTTAGCCTTTGTTCTGTTCCCAGTGTTTGTAGTGCCAAGATGGATAGTGAGGGAGCGGATTCAGGCAGGTCATGGTGGCACAGATGTTTCCTGTCCCTTGGCTAGTCTGGCTGTGCCTTTCAGAGGCAGCTGAATGCCATGGCCAGGTGTGTCTTTCAGGGCCTTCCAAGCCCTTGGAGGTGGTAGGTATTTATAACCGCAATTTCCTTATTATCTAGCCTCTACCTGAGGTAATACATCTAAGTCTCTACTCTGAGAGCCATCAATCATTCAAAGCTCTCTGTGGTCTGGTCATAGTCTGTCTCTATTCTTTCTGCCCAGTGTCCCGTTCATGTATTCTATGTTTTCTCTAAGAACACTGTATTTTGTTTCCTTTCTCCTCATCTTCACCGATCAAAATATTACCCATCTTTCCGGGTCAAGCTTTTAAATGCTACCTTTTCAAGAAGGCTTTCTCAGTTTTCAGCCTTACATAATCTCCCTCTGTTGTAGAATTCTAAGTGTTTAGCCTCGTCTCCCATCATTCCCTGCCTATTTTATGTACATGCCATAATGTTTCTCACTTCCATGCCTTATGCTGTCCATTTGCCCAGAATTCCCTGTCCTAATTTTTACTTCACTTTTGCCCGGCTAGTTCCTATTTAAATTTAGGATGGGCTTAGATATCACTTCTATCAAAATGGCCCTGATCCATCCACACTGAGTCAGGTTACCCCCATAATAGAATATATTTATCTCTATCTTTGCACTTACATCCTATATATTACTATTTGTACCTGACTGACACACTAGACAGTGTTCCATGCCTTTTATTTTCTATTTCTAGCATCTGGCGTCTCTCTAATAGTAGATGCTTAATAAATATTTGTGGGATAGATAAACAGATAATTTTTTATATTATTATAGTGCCTCGAGTCTACATTTTTCTATAACTATTTGTTTACCACTAGACTATATATTAATTCTGTGAGGATAAGAAAAGGGATTGAACCCTAATCATTTTTTGTCCCTCACAGGTTCTCATTCATAGTGAGCATTATCAGTTAGGGTTCTCCAGAGAAACAGAACCAATAGGAGATATATTTTAAGGAATTGGCTTACATGATTGCAGAAGCTGGCAAGTCTGAAACCTGCAGGGCAGACCACAGGCTAGGGACTTGGGAAAGAGCTGATATTGCAGACTTGAGTCTGAAATCTGTAGGATAGGCCGGCAGGTTAGAGATCTACTCAAGTAGGATTCCTGTTAGTCTTAAGGCATAATTCCATCCTCTTTGGGAAATGTCAGTTTTAAGGCTTACACAGATTGTCAAGAGTAATCTCCTTTACTTAAAGTCAACTAGTTGTTGGTATTAGTCACAACTACAAAATGCCTTCACAGCAACATGTAGACTAAGTATTTGACCAAAGACAGGGCACCATAGACTAGCCAAGTTTACACATAAAATTTAATCATCACGGTAAATAACCAATGAATGTTTGCTAAATTACAATATGCTTTTGAGCTTCTTATCTGAAGCTCAGAAAAAGACAACAATCTCACTTCTGTTTCCAGCAGTAATTTGAACTCTAACTTGTAAATCCTTCATCATCTAAATTCCCAGTGGCACTGAATAAAAAATAAAAAACATTCTTTAAGATACCTAACTGAGCTTGCAACAAAGTAAGGAATTCTCCAGAGGCTGAAAATGAAGACAGACTGTAAGTCTATGAGATGATGTTGTATCAAGCCTCTTGGGGTATTTGTTTGGTAACTTTGGGACTTGAATTTTAATACCCACACAGGAAAAGGAGATGAACACTTGAGTCTTCACAAGACAGGCATTAAAGCTAAGACCTGTATGTGAAACTGGGACATTCTGTAAAATGATGGATAGAAAAAAAATCTCATAATACATGGACACAAGAAAGTTGTATATCTCAGGCTGTCTTGTAGGTGGGGGTTGGGGAGAGGAGGACCCTCTTTTTGAGAATCCAAAACCATAGATGTATCCTCAGTTGGGTTTGAAGTTTGGATGTGTACTACCTGTGATTAATTATGATAAAAAGTATGCCCAGGGTGCCTAGCCAAAGAAAACACAAAATCCTCTTAAGATGATAAAAAATCTAATGATTAAGGACAAAGAAAATTAAAGATCAGAGGATAGAACTAGATATCATGAATAATATAAGGCAGATATGACAAATAGAATTTCTAGAAATAAAAACACAGAGCATTGGAATTAAAACCAAAATAGACCAGGTAATGGCCACCACCATTAACTGGGAGATTAGACACTGCTGAAGAGAAAATTGGTGAATGGAGTGTAAGGCAGAAATTACCCATGATGCTTCACAAAGAGAGGGAAAATATGAGAGCAAGGTAAATAGACATGAGGATAGAATGTGAAGATCCAATATATGCTTAATAATCATTCTAGAAGGAGGGAATAGAGAGAATGGGGAAGAGGTAATATTCAGGATAATGGTTGAAAATTTTCAAAAACTGATGAAAGACCTCAATTAAGAAACATACGGAGTTCTAAAGGATAAATTAACATAAAACCACTTGTAGACACATCATAGTGAAACTGAATAACAGCAAGGACAAAATGTAGTTCTTATGAGCATCTGGTAATAAAAGAGATACCCTACAAGAAATCACAATTAAACTAAAAACAGTGGCAAAATAAACAAAGGAAAAATGTCCTTAAAAGCCAAGAGGGGAAAACAAATCCACTTAATCTACAATTTTTCACCTAGTTAAATCTTCATTCAAGAGTGAGGGTAAACAAAACACTAATTCAAAGAACATATGCACCTTTCTGTTCATTGCAGCACCATTTAGACTACCCAAGATATGGAAGCAACTCAAGTGCCCGTCAATAGATGAGTGGATAAAAAAGTTGTCGTACACATATACAATGGAATATTACCTGGCCATAAAATAGATGGAATCTTACCATTTGCGACAGCATGGATGAACCTAGAGGGCATTGTGCTAAGTGAAATAAATCAGTTAGAGAAAGACATGCAAGCTGATTTCATTTACATATGGAATCTAAAGAACAATATAAGTGAACAAACAAAACAGAAACGGACTCATAGATACAGAGAACAGACTGATGGTTGCCAGGAGGGAACCTCCTGGGTGGGGGAAAGTGAAGGGATTGAGAAGTGCAGATTGGTAGTTACAAAATAATTATGGGGATATAAAGTACAGCATAGGAAACGGAGTCGATAAAATTCTAATAACTATGCATGGTGCCAGGTGGGTACTGGAAATGTCAGGGTAACACTATGAAGTAAGTATATGATGGTCTAACCAATATGCTGTACACCTGAAAGTAATACAAAATAATATAGGATGTAAACTGTAATTGAAAAAAAAGTTAAATTAAAAAAACAACATCCAAACAGTAAACTTCAAGACAGCAAATTTCAGCACAGTTTAAAAACCAGCTGTCTGAGACCAGAAACACACACAAACACACACACACACCCCTGAAAAACAGTAATTTTCCTGATGATGCCTTGTTATGAATATTGTAGAATAGATTCTTGCTTGCATTGGATTGGGAGGTGGGATTTGATGACCTAGTTTTAACTTTCCTACACATGGCCCTGGCCAGGTATCTGGTTGGTTAGAGCCTCATCCTGATACACCAAGGTTGCAGGTTTGATCCCCTAGTCAGGGCACGTACAAGAAGCAATGGATGAGTACATAAATAAGTGGAACAACATATTGATGTTTCTCTCTCTCTCTCTCTCTCTCTCTCTCTCAAATCAATTTTAAAAAGTTTCCTTCATATGAATGATAGACAAGACTACTAAGTCTTTGAGCCATTCAAGAAACATAGTCATGTATCAGAATTATTGACAGAAAGGGAAAAGCTACTATTGGCCTCAGGATTTTAGCTTTATGAAAATCATCAAAGTACAGAATCTAGAACCTGAGAAAAAACATTTATATAGAAATCTCTTTTTAAGAGTACTGTCAAGATTTCTGTTTTATTATTCCCCAAATTCCAAATTACCGGCTACATAGGTCTTCAGAGGCCCTCTCCTGGGTACTGCAAACCAGGAAGCAAGAACTAGCTCCATCATACCTTTTTAACCTTATCCCCACTGCCCTGGGGATAAGGGCAGTCAGCACCACCACTTAGCATGGCTTTGTAAATTACACTTTCTTGCTGTAGTACTTTTGTCTAAGTCACTCTGTACTTGAAATACCCTTCCCATACCACATCCACATATTGAAGTCTTACTGTTTATTTCAGATACTGCCAGACCTGGAAATGCCTTCAGAAACTATGTGGTCAAACCTCCTTATTTACATATGAGGAAAATATAATCCACATGAATTCCAAAGCTACTCAAAATTTCTCCCATTCACCCAATAATTAGAATTTATCATTCCTTTCTGTATATGATAGCACAGACAGAAAAATCATATATGTAGAATCTTTGAGACCTGGCCTGTTCTAAGTCAATATCTTTGAAATTTTAAGTATACTAACTCTAAAAGAGTACAATGAATGTTTTTATTTTTAATTGTGGTAAAATACACATAACATAAAAATTTAACCATTTTAACTATTTAACCATCTTAACCATTTTTAAGTGAACAATTTAGTAGTGCTAAGATAGTCACAGTATTGTGCAGCCAGTCTCCAGAACTCAGTCTTGCCAAACTGAATCTCTATAGGCATCAAACAACAAATCCCCATTGAACACAAGGAATTTTAAAGAGGTGTTTTATCCTGTAAGGTGTAATAAAAGAAATAAAGGAATTTAAAGTACATATGTCTTAATTAAAAAGAAACTTAAAACTTTAACTTCAAGAGTTTGAGAGTTATTTAGAAGCTTGGTGACGAAAAGATTTTTCTATAAAAGCAGTTGTGAGAAATAAGGAGAGGATTAATATTTATAATGGCCAATTATTAAGTTACCAAATCGTATCTACAGATGTTGGTTTTCTGTACTGTTTTGTATAAGCATCCATTTTTTAAGATTTTATTTTTATTTATTTTTAGAGAGGGAGGGGAGAGAGAGAGAGAAACATCAATGTGTAGTTGCTGGGGGCCATGGCCTGCAACCCAGGCACATGCCCTGACTGGGAATCGAACCTGCGACACTTTGGTTCGCAGCCCGCGCTCAATCCTCTGAGCTACACCAGCCAGGGCTAGCATCCATTTTTAAAACCAGATTTTTATTACAAAATTTGTGGATGAAAAAGGGCTTATGCATAAGTTTGGTGACCAAAAGAAACCTTATGGGGTGATCTGATCATAAATTCCTAAACAGGCAGGTCATGGTGGGTAGTCATGCCCAAGGCCTATAGCTGCTTTAGTAAAAGGTATTTATTGAATGTTTATTTATTTATGATCATCTTATTTTTTAATTGTGTTTTTCCCATCACCATTTATCCCCCAGTAAAATATTTTTAAGCAAGCCCTGTTTATTATTTTTGTGCATCTAGTATAACATACCTTTGAAATGCCAGAAATAATACTCTTTTTCAGACCTCTCAAGGAAGGCGTAACCACTCTTAAGGGAGCACATAATCTTGATAACTATCCTGTACCTTGATTTCCTCCCACCTTTGCATAATAATCTATGTTATTCTCCTTCTTTCATTTTCCAAATGCATAAATGAAACTGCAAAACTGTCATTCTCTAGAGCACTTGAGATCTTGCTCCCAGGCAGTGTTGTCAGCATGACTCAAATAAACTCTTATGAAAATTCTCTACAGATTTGGATGTTTCTTACTTCAAGGAAGTCATACTCCCTAGGAAACCATTTTAAAATAGTAACAAATTGTTACTCTCAATTTTTTTCTCAATTGTTTTTTATTACAAAATTTTATTTAATCTAAGATAAAGCATGCATAAAAATGAATATTTTAAAAATTATTAGTGCCTTGTGACATTAAAAAAATGAATCATCTTTTAAAAATTTTTTTTGAATAATTCCATATTTTAGAAGTATTGTGAAGTGGTTAATAAGATCTGTTATGGAGTCAGTTTGTATGGTCTGGAATCCTGAATTCACCACTCAGTAGTTATATGACCTTGAACAAATTAATCTATCTGAGCCTTTGCTGTAAGATTATTTTATCTATACTATCTATCTTATCTGTAAGATTAGGAGCTAGTATTACCTCCCTTATTTGATTGATGTGAGGATTAAATGAAATAAGATGTGTAATATCAGCACAGCAACCATTGCTTACTAAGTACTTAAAAATATTACTTATTAATTTGACTATAGTTAATATAATTCTGGTGTTTGGACTCTGTAATTAATAATCTACTATATTTCTGATAACACTTTTATTTTTATTCTTTGTGCCAGAGCTAGGACAAAGTCTGTAGTTTTTACGTTTCTGCCCCAACCCCACCAACCAGTGCTTTGCATACTGCTGGACAGAAGTAGGTACCTAACCTAATGAATCTTTTTAAAAGAATAAATGATGAGAATATTTTAAAATTTTTATACAATAAATTTTACTATAACAGCACTGAATGATAGACTCCTTTTCAAAAAAAATATATCCAAACACTAAGGATAAAAGTGTACTGGGTTTTCAGGCAAATCATTTTGGGTTGGTTTTTAAAACTACTCTTTTGGGCTTGTAGAATGTGAAGAGCATTTCAGTGGATTGTTAGAGGTAACTGAAAGGATGGACAAATTCATTGAGCAGAAGAGAGTCAAAACAGCACCATGTATGTTGTGCTTCTATACTAAGGCATGACCTTCCATCTGGATCCCTTCTGGACTAAACTTGGTGTAACAGAAAGAGCGTTGGATTGAGAAGAGATCAGCATTTCCCACAGGTTCCCACCACAAGACGTTGGATAACTTTTCCTCTTTAAGCCTCAGTTTCTTCACCTATAAAAATGAGAGGATAGTATCTAATGTCCATTTTTCCATTCAGAACATGTGTGGTTCCATGTTGCTAAACTTGGGTGTAACAAGGAGGCTGTGGAAAGTGCCAGTTCTTCCTTCTTCCAGCCTGCCAAAATTTAGTTCTTAGTGCCTATTCTGATGAATAACATCTCCCCCTGAATTAGTGCCAGTTGGAAAATTGTAGAATGGAATGTGCCACCTGGGTTTGGATTTGGAAATCCAAAGTGCTGTTGCCTTGAGGTACAAGGATGTTTCTGAAGAACCTTGGTGGTGAGTAGGTTGATAATACCAGCTATGGCAGTTTGCACTTGGACCAGGAAAAGAGGGTCAAATCTTGTTTGCTAATGAGAACAAAATGAGGTAAGAACTCTTTTTTTATCTTTCTGCACTTTGCTATGTGAACCATGCCCTGGTTCACAGAGAGATGCAGTATCCCAGAGAGAATCAATGAATCAGTAAGGCGACAAAAATAAATAAAAGTTTCTTATGCTTCCACAATGCTTAACTGTTTATACAGGATGGGACAAAGGTAGGTTTACAGTTGTTTATAATTAATAAATAATAATATAAGAATAAATTGTTTTGTGTACTCACAGCTGTAAACCTACTTTTACCCTGCCTTGTATTCTTTTTTAAAATGAATTTTTATTTATTGGTTTTGGAGAAACATCGATTTGTTGTTCCCCTTATCTATGGTTTCATTGGTTGATTCTTGTATGTGCCCTGAGCAGAGATAGAACCCACAACTTGCCATATTGGGATGATGTTCTAACCAAATGAGCTACCTGGGCAGTGCTCCCACCCTGTATTCTTTATCATACTTGATCTCACAAGGATTCTGAATGGAAATCATGCCCTTAGATTCCACATCCTATAATATCATTTAGGGATTTCTGATGAATTCCAATATTCTTTCATTTTGGGGAAAGTTGTCTTTCATAGCATGGTAGAATGCAAAAGGAATGTGGTCTGCCTCTAGGAGTTTGACCTTGAAGCAGTTATGTATTTCCTGTCTCTGGGCCTCTGTTTCCTCATAAATAGAAGGCCTGTAAGCAAAAATGCCCCTCTCAGATGGCTAAGGGAATATGTTATTAATATTTCATATGAGAATAAAATCTATAAACACCTCAGTAACTAGTATGATGATTTGTATCTAAAATAAATCATTAAGACAGAGGATGGCACATTGGAATAAATGACCATATTTCTGTCTCATTTATAAGTGCCCAATCAGCATTCAAACAATGAATCCATTTTGTTGAAATGGGCTACATTTCAAAGGACTGTCACAGGTACATTGTTTAACACAGTGATTTTTACATAAAAAGGAGGAAGAAAAGGACCTAAAATATGTGGATGGGTGCTGTGCTAGATACTTTTCATACTCATCTATTTGTTTAACAAATATTATTGGACACTTAACATGTACCAGGCCTTATAATGGAACCAGGTATAGGATTGATACAACAGTTAACATGACAGCAAGGTCACTGCTGTCACAGAACTTACATTTTGGTTGCGGAGATGGGTGATAAACAAATAGTCAAAGAAACTTTAAAATAAAGATAGTATCTTTGAAGATAACAGAGAAAATGACTGGGAGGGGAGGGAACTACCTTAGCTCTGGTAGTCAGAAAAAAAAAGTCATTGAAGAAGTAATGTGTGAGCTGAGACTTGAATAGTGCAAAGATCTAGGGGGAAAGATGTGTCGGTAGCAAGTGCAAAAGCCCAAAAGAGATGGAAAGTTTAGCATGTTTGAAGAATACATTAAAGACATGGTCATTTAAATCTAATAAACTTTAGAAATAGGTATTATCATTACCTTACAGATGAAAATACAGAGAAGTAAAGAGCCCAAGTTCAAGTAGTAAGTTGAGGACCTGAAATGTAAATTCAGGTTAGGTTGGCTTTAAAATCCACACTGTTTCCACTGTGCTGTACCACCCAGCAATTGATTAAAATGCAGTTTCTGAGTTGGCTCGAATAACTTGTTTCTTGGTAACATAGTAGGGAAGGTACTCTTCCTTTTGATTCAGGGTGTGTATGGTATAAATTGCTATTTGTTCTTTGCATTTAATGTTCTTTGCATATAATATTGTGTATTCTTGTATGATACTGTTTTCTGTATTGTGGCTGTTCGTTACCTCAAGTCTCAGGTGGGTAGGTGTTCTCTGTCTGGGATCTTGTTTTGTCTTTTACTTTTTTACAAGCAATAGGTTTCTATTAAGGGTGTTTTTATGGGCTGAATGTTTGTGTCTCCCATCCCCCAATTCTTATGCTGAAGTTCTAATTCCAAATGTGGCGTTTTAGAGGTGGGGCCCTTTGGGAGGTAATTAGGTTTAGATGAGGTCATGAGGGTAGAGACCCCACGGTGGAATTGGTGTCCTTTTAAGAAGAGGGAGAGAGACCAGACCTCTTCTCTCTCCCCACACATGTGAGAACATAATCCCGATAGATGCATAAAAAGCCTATGAGATTACCCTTGTGTGTGTGTGTATATGCTGAGACCTCTTGGCAAATTTCAAGTATACAATACAGTAGTATTATCTGTTGTCACCATGCTGTACGTTTGATCTCCAAAACTTACTCATCTTGCATAACTGAAACTTTGGATTCTTTGACCAACACTCGTCATTTATCCCTCCCTCAGTCCTAGGCAACCGCTATTCTACTCTATTTTAGATTTACATATAAGTGGGATCTTGCAATATTTATCTTCCTGTGTCTGGCTTATTTCACTTAGCATAATGGGCTCCAGATTCATCCACGTTGTTACAGATGGAGGGTTTCCCTTCTCTTTTTTTAAGGCTGAATATTTTATTGTATGTATATGTCACATTTTCTTTATTTGTCCATCAACAGACATTTAGATTGTTTCCATATCTTTTTTTAATTTTATTTTTTATTTTTTTATTGTTCAAGTACAGTTGCCTCCATCCCCCCCCCCACTTTCCCCCACACCAGCCATCCTACCTCCCATCCTCAATCCTACCCCACCTTCAGCTTTGTCCATGTGTGCTTTACACATGTTCCTTGAAAGCCCTTCCTCCTTCCCCCCATTATCTCCTCCCACCTCCCTTCTGGTCACTGTCAGTTTGTTCATTTCAATGTTTCCAGTTACATTTTGCTTGCTTGTTTATTTTGTTGATTAGGTTCCACTTATAGGTGAGATCATATGGTATTTGTCTTTCACCATCTGACTTATTTCACTTAGCATAATGCTCTCCAGACTCATCCAAGCTGTTGCAAAGGGTAAGAGCTCCTTCTTTCTTTCTGCTGCATAGTATTCCATTGTGTACATTGTTTCCATATCTTGGCTGCTATGAGAAGGGGATGGTTTCTAAGTGGACCAATGGACAGAGGCATTAGTTTGACAAGAGGTAATTGGAAAACAGTATCTGACTGGGAGATTGATGTAATATTACCATTCAGTGTCTGAATGGTAGTAGGAATGGGTTTTTGCATAAGCTTTTTCAGGTTGTTCACAGCATGAGGGCATGGACTAAGGAGGCAAATGGGAGATGAAACACACCTCCACATTCTGCTTGCCAAGCCAACTACCCTGGGCCAGGACTGTCCACCTAGAGGAAGGGGTTCCTTTTTCTAATTCACATAAAGACTCTTCAGCAGTCTTGTAAGGGAAATAGTGGAAGATAAGTTTAAAATAAATGGCAGGCCCAAATTATAGAGGACATTTCTTTGTACTAGACTGCTGGACAGAAGTGTGCAGCTTTGAGCATAGTGGTGATTATGGCTGTGATTTGTATCCTACACTGGAGTTAAACTTGGATATTTTTCAATACAAGGAGCCCAGTTTATCTGGCATAAAATAAATCTATATCTTTTGAAAATTATATTTGCTCAATGTTTCTCCAAAGTAAACTTTATAACTAACCCACTTTGCTCCAATATCAAATCAGACTGATTTAATTTTATAAGCCATCATGGAAAGAGAATGTGTTCCATGACTCCAAAGCATTCTGTTCTGTAGCTCCACTATAATTACAGACAAATGCATCCAATCTTCCCATCACGTGTTCTTCTGAGATACAGGATTCTTTTTTTCCCTGTATTTGATAATCTTGTGCTAGTACATCATTTAATTATTCCCCAAAATAGAGACCTTCAGAAAATCTGCTCAGAAAAAGTGATCTGCTGTTCCTAACTGAAGTCACAGCTGGGGTGTTTACTCAGAAATTAGTCATTTTCAGAGCTTTAAGATTGCTGTTTTTCTTAAGAGGTCTCATCTGCCATCTAAGGCTGTTGAAGCTTTCCTGTGGAACACTTGAGGGAATGTTATAAACTCCAGAGGACTAAGTTGGTATCACCAGAGATCTGTAAGCCCTGGACCCTATCAGATTGTGCATGGTTGCCCTGTCTAGCATTAAACTCCATATGTCTAGCTGTTTTTAGTTCAATAATCCCACAAACATTTCCTGAACATCTATGTGCCAAACAGTAGGCCAGGTATTGGGAATACAAAAATGAATAGAGCACAATTCCATCTAAAGAAGTATATACCCCTAAACTTGATCATCAGGAGCACTGAATTTTAATTTTACTAGCTAGTTCTGCTACCTAGTAACTGCTACCATTAAACAAGTTGCTTAATTTATCTGAGCCTAATTTTCCTATAAAACTACTGACACTGAGATGACATTCATGTATGGTGTGAAATGTAGTAAGATTAGTTTGGTTATCTGGGAAGAATGAAGCATATAGTCACTCAGGTTCTCTTTCCCTCCTTCACACCCTTCTGTCCCTTTTGTATCTATACCTTTACAGACTGGAAAAGACTCATTATTTCAGCCTTTCCTAAAATCAAAGCCTTTTTATTTTGTTCTGTTTCTTTTTCTTTGGGCCATTTCTCCTTTTATCATGTCATTTTTGTGTAGATAAGTGGACCTGATACTCTGTATCACAAATACAATATGAAATTACTAAGGCTTGTACTCGGTCCGAGTGTAAGAAACCTCTTATATTGGGTTTCCAATAAACTTTCTGATGATAACATTTTTTTTTACCTCCCACTTTCTTGATCTTTTCGTGTTTTGTCTGATATCCTACAGGACTGATGTCTTAAGAAAACAACTTTCTGCCATTTTAGGTTCCTTTACTGGATTGTAGTTGAACACTCGTTATCCTCTGATAAGATCATTTCCCCTGAATATGTTTTCTTACACTTAGTCACATTAAAACTCCTCTGCCACTTTTCTGCCCACGTCCACATCATCTTTCAGTTTATCCCTAATCAGCTTGGCATTTTAATCCCTGGAAGAGCTGAATGCCATCTGCAAACTTGGCAATTTCCCTGTGCATTCTCTTCCAGATCCTTCATGTGAATGTTAACCAGTTTGTTTTCTAGGAAGTGCCTTAGTTTCATAGCATTTGTTTTAATAACTTAATCACTGAGTTAATAAAATGAAGGAACAGCTACAGAATGTTGCATTTATTCAGAAAAGTGCTCAATTTCTATTCTTTCTTTCTTATTTCTAAACCAACTATCCATAACAGACATTTCTTCTCCAGGTACTGAAAGAAAGTTTTATGGTTTATAAATTATATAACAAGTCCAAATTTAAGATAATAACCCCTTTACCAATGTAAGGTCCTATTTTAGGTCTCACTCATGTCACTGTTCCAGAACATCTATAGTGAGAATCCTGTACCACTTTCTATCACTTCATTAAACCCTATTTTTAAGTAATACTGTCATTTCCCAGATAGATTCTAAATTCTAGGCCTAACTGATCAAATGATCAATTGAATTGCTAGGTGAGTACTGTCCAGTATCTATTGATTTGCCATTTAACTGTAAAACAGTAAGTCCTAAAATCTAGTTTCTGCACTGGCTTCTGAATGATCTTGAACTGTAGTTCGCTTTACACCAATCTCTTCCATATTACAGACAAAATGATCTCTCAGATCTTAGGCACATCTGATCATGCCATCTCTCTGCTTAAAAATCTTTGATAGTGTTTTTGGAGACAGTTGGGAAAACTTGAATACAGGCATATCTCAGAAATATTGTGGGTTTGGTTCCAGGCCACCATAA
This sequence comes from Phyllostomus hastatus, assembly GCF_019186645.2. Taxonomy (NCBI): domain Eukaryota; kingdom Metazoa; phylum Chordata; class Mammalia; order Chiroptera; family Phyllostomidae; genus Phyllostomus; species Phyllostomus hastatus. The sequence goes on along the minus strand of NW_025333643.1, from coordinate 3,254,363 downwards.
TAAAATGAGTATCAAAATAAAGCAAGTCACACAAATTTTTAAGTTTTCCTGTGCATATGAATGTTATGTTTACTCTATACTATTAAGTGCGCAATAACAATATGTCTACAAAGACAACATATATACCTTAATTTTAAAATACTTGATTGATAAATAATGCCAACCATCACCTGAGCCTTCATTTTGCTGATGGAAGGTCTTTCTTTGATGTTGATAAAAATACAACTATCTGCAAAGTGCAATAAAATGAAGTATGCTTGTATAGACTCAATAAAGATGTTAAAATTATTCATTATTAAATAATAATTAATTATGCCCTGGCTGGCGTAGCTCAGTGGATTGAGAGCGGGCTGCGAACCAAAGTGTCGCAGGTTCGATTCCCAGTCAGGGCACATACCTAGGTTGCAGGCCACGGCCCCCAGCCCCCCAGCAACCGCACATTGATGTTTCTCTCTCTCTCTCTTTCTCCCTCCCTTCCCTCTCTAAAAATAAATAAATAAAATCTTTTTTAAAAATAATAATTAATTATTAAAAAGTGATTGATTAAAATGCAGTTTCTGAGTTGGCTTGAATAACTTGTTTTTCTGTAACGTAGCAGGGAAGGTACCCTTTCTTCCTTTTGATTCAGGGTGTGTATGGTATAAATTGCTATTTGTTCTCTGCATTTAACGACCATACAGTATTGTATATTCTTGTGTGATACTGTTTTCTGTATTGTGGCTGTTTGTTACCTCAAGTCTCAGGTGGGTAGGTGTTCTCTGTCAGGGATCTTGTTTTGTCTTTTACTTTTTTTACAAGCAACAGGTTTTTTTAAGGGTGTTTTTGTGGGCAGAATGTTTGTGAAAGGTAGATGTCTAGGTTGGCAAATTCATTGAAAGATAGTAGATAGATTGGAGGCTACCAGAGACTGAAGGGAGAGAAGAATGGGCAGTTAATGCTTAATGGCTAGAGTTTCTGTTTGGGATGAGGAAAAAAATTTGGGAATAGTGATAATGGTTGCACAACATCATGAATGTACTTAATGCCACTGAATTATACGTTTAAAAATGGAAAATTTTGTTGCATGTGTTTTGCCAAAATAAAAAAATTTATCGTTATCAGTTAGAGATAGCACTTAAAATTTTACAGGAGAAATTATGTTATTTGGGATTTGCCTTGAAACACTCAAACAATGGTCTCAGCAACAATAGTTGAGGATGATAGATGAAAAAGATTGGCTAAATGTTAATAGCTACCAAGGGTAGACTTTTTTTCATAATAAGATGCTCCTAAAAAAATTTTGGAGGCTAACCATTAAGTCCCAGCTACTCAGCCTGATGTTTGAAGCTCTTTGCCAGTCTGTCTCTTCTGTTTCTCAGGTGACTTAGCTGTCACTGCTCACCCCATAGTGCTCTCCCCTGCAGTTAGCTGGTCTGCTGCCTTGCTCTGTGCTCTTAACTGCCTCTGTGCCTTTGCACACACATTTTAATTCTCTTCCTCCTTCTTATTTGGCATATTTCTACTCCTTATTTAAAACTCAGCCTTCCCAGACTCCTCCAGGCAGTGAGAACTCCCTCCTTGGGGTTCTCATAGTCCCTTATTTCTACCCCTGCTACAGCTTATATACTCTGTATTAAGATCATTATTTATGCTTCTGCTATTCACTAACATGCGACCTTCTTGAAAGTAGAGGAAACTTACTTTTCACTGTATGTCTTTCTGGGCTATATGAAACTTTTGTTGTTGTTTTAGCTGTGTTATAAATATTTTTAAAGGAAAAGGTTGAAAGGTGAGAATGTGAATACTAGTTATAAATCCTAAGAGTTAAAAAGGACCTTAGCAATTACCCATATGGATGGATATTGACCTCCATTTCTAGGCTGTGCTTTCTCTATTTGGCAACTGCTAATGAATGCATTTTTACATTTCTAGCAGCTACCACTGAGTGCTCAGTAAATTGTTGCTGAATTCACTGACAAACTACAGCCCTTTTTCTACAGATTGCAGAAGGCCAACTATCTAAGCTTGGGGTGTGTGGACATATACTTTTTAGAAGAAACCATTGATTTTCAGGCATGGTTTTTTAAAGCAGTAAGTAAGCACCTGGAGGAATGACCCTGGGCCAAGGGAGTCTGGCTATTCCATTGGGACTGCTGCCATGTCTCCAGTACATCCACATCTTGCCAGTGGGTGGCAGCAGATGCTCACAAATTCTCTTCAAGACCAGCAGCCTTGATTTTACTCTCTGGTTATAGGATGGAAAATAGGTATCCTCTACAATTTCCTGACTTCTTGATATCTGAAGATGCTTGGCTAAAAGACCAAGGTGTGAATTAAGACAGTGTGAGCCAGAGACTGAGCACCTTGTTAAAGATAAATGTCCAGCCCAGTGCTAAGTATTATATTTATTATGCTGTAGGTTCCACAGTCCTAAGAAAGCCCTCTCCTCCCTAAGTGCCTTCTGGAGCCTGCAAATGCATTGTTGGTGCTTTCATCTTCTAGCTTGAGATTTTGATCCTTGTGCAAACTTCAGTCACCTAGGGAGGATTTACACTCTAGGCTGTTTTTAGGTCTTTTAGTTCCAGTTGGATAGATGGAGATTAAGAACAAATTTTCATGTATGAAAGGCTAGAGAAGAAAGAGCATGATACCCTGGGATGTGGACATGCAAGAAGAGAGAGGAAGATTACTGGGCTTGCAGAGACAGGCTCAGTCCACTGAGTCCTGACAGTGGCCTCTATCTGGTTTTCTACTTTGTCCAGCCAAAACCATCACTCCTAACGTCTCCAGTCAATAAGCAAGCATTGATTGTGAACTTACACAGCTTGGTGAAGGAGTTGGAAATTTACACAGCTTGGTGAAGGAGTTGGAAATTTACAGATACAATGATTATATTTGTACAGGCCTTAGCTCAGCACATATAATGTGACAATAGGACATAACCAATATTTAAAATCGAAATGTTTGGGAAAATCCAGGACTTACTTATGGATGGTCCTTGCTCTGAAGCATTATGTAATCACAGTCTAGTGGTCTGAGACTGGGGGTAGGAGAGGGGTGTCACAGATGATTAGACAACAGAGTTTAGAAGATGGTATCAGATAATGATGCTATGAGCCAAATATGAGCAGACAATAAGTAGGATGAAAGCTCAGAAGAGGAAGAAGCTATGTTAGCTGTGGTAATAGTAAAATAGCAATAATACCTAATACATAAATGTTCGTTGCATTTTCCTAATAGTAATTAATATTTGCATAGCATTTCAAGTTTCCAACACTTTAATGTCAGTTATTCTCATCTGGCCTCATTAAATCTTCACTACAACTTGTGAGTCAACTATTATAAATTGAGGGTAAAATACTTAGAATAGTGGTTAGTACATAGTGAATATTTGCTATTATTATTAGCTCTCTTTTATGTATCAGGAAACTGAGGCTCAGAGAGGCAGTGACTTGCCCAAAATCACAGAGCTGAGAAGTGGTGGAACTAAGCCTGAACTCAGCACCCTGGCTCTTATTTGTAGACCTTTCTCCATTATCCCATGCATAAAAGAGGGGTATTTAAGCTGGGCTTGCCTAGTTTAGGCTAAATTGGGAGGTGGCCTTAGTGGAGAAGTCTCTGAAATCATGCCCCTCATGAGCCCTATTTGACAGGAAGATGGGAATTGATGAGGGTGTTCAGTGCCTTGAGTAAGAAGAGTTAAATCTAGAAGCCTCTACTCATTTTAGCAATAAGAGGAGATGGTCCATCAAGGAAGCTCCAAGCCATTAAACTCACATACATCCTCAGCTGCTAGGCTTGTTAAGAAAATGTTACAATAGGGGGAAATTGACAACACAGGCACTCTTAGGTATTTTTAGTCTGTGCTTCAAGGATGTACATCTTGGGTTCTGTTTAGGACTGAGCACAAGGGGGTGAGTTTGAATTGGTTGGACAAGACTGCCAGTCAGAAAATCCCTAATGACCACCTTTTTTTGTCTCCAGTTTAATGCAAGGGACTGTATGTGGGAGGTAGGGGTGGGGGACTAAGGGAGTTGAAATAACTTTCTAAACACCAGAAAGGGTACTATAATATTTTTCTTGGGTGGATGGCAGTGTGGAAATATCAGTAAAAACTATAACTGTGTCTATTCCTTGCATTAGAAAGTCTACAATGAATTATTTGTCCTTCTAATGTACAACATAGTGATTGTAGTTAATAGTACTATATGTATAGTTGAAATTTGTTGAGTAGAACTTAAGCATTTCTAACACACACACAAATAATTATGCGAGGTGATGGGTGTCTTAACCTGATTGTGGTAATCCCATTCACAAAGTATATATCAAATCATTGTGGGGTACACTTTTAACTATATATAATTTTATTTGTCAATTATATTTCAGTAAAGCTGGAAAAAATACATTACTTATTTCATGGATATATTCTTAAATGTAAGCCATTGTAACACTGTTCGTAATAGCAAAAAAACCCCCAAAACTAGAAATCTAAATACTCACCCAAAATATTGATTAAATTATTGTATGACCTTTAAATGGAATTTTGCATAACTATGAAGAAAGAGGTCCATCAATATGTGCTGAAAGCATATCACTAAGATGTATTTTTAAATTCAATGAAAATCAAAGTTCAAAAAAGGAGAATTTATGTAGCATGATGCCACATGCATATTTGAAGCATATATGTATACAGATTATTCACACATTTTTCCACAATGGAAAGATATGCTTGCACTGATGATGGGGAGTATATCTGATGAGAGAGAAAGGAGAAACTTATTTTTCATTTTATCCTTTGACGTGCTTTTTGATTGGTATAACTATATGACATACTCTTTTTTTTTTTTTTTAATTTAAGCCTTTTGTCTAAGGTCACACAGGAAAGGGCACAGCTAGGATTCCCACCAAACTCATTCCAGGAACCTTGTGGATTCTAACACACTGCCTCCTAACAGTGCTCTTAGTATAGGCAGTACTTTTGTCGCTTGCTTGTAAGCTGCAGAATTTTTTTATGAAAATACCTGGAACCAAAACATCCAAAGGCCAGGAGCTGGGAGAATGTACTTATTCTCCAGAGGAGGCTCTGTGCCCCATCTGCCTGCCATCTTGGCTCCTTTTTTATAAGATGTGGCTCAGCCAAGAGAGGTCAGTGACCTGAAGCCAGGAAATACAGACTGATTTCTAACAGGACAAATTACCTTAAGGAAAAGGCATTAAGATAGTTGGAGAGGTGGGGGTGGGGAGAAGGCATGAAAACAGTATCATTAGCCAGCTTGGTAAATGGGCAGGTGCAGGAAGTGGCAGCTAAACCAAGCCAGAATCTATAAATATACTTCAATATTAGTGTTTAAAACCCACAAAATAAATGAGTTTAAAAACTTGGCAGCACCTAGATATAAACTCTTACTTCTAAGCTTAATTCTTATGAACTGTTCTGTGATTTGGGTATGTTATTTAACTGCTCTTGGGTTTCAGTTTCCCTATCAGTTAAATGGACAACACTGTCTGACCTGGCTACCGCAGAGTTGTAAGGAACAAATAAGGCAAGGAATGTACTTTGAAAACACAAGGCATTGTACAATATGAGAAGTTACTGTTAATGTCTCTGAAACTTACTGCCCAAAAGGAGAGCTGTTTTGAGATGGAAAATGGGAGAAAGCATCCAAAAAGCATTGCTGGTAACAAGGTAGCACACCTAACCAACACAAGAAAGGAGCCCCATGAGTCATTTACTCTACAATGTAGTCATGTACAGACTCCAAGACCTGCAGAATAATGATAGTGCCACGTGTAGACTATTATTTAAACCCATAAATAAGATGGAACAGTAGCCAAAGGGACAGGATATGTGACAGGCCCCTTGCCCAAGGGGCTTACTGAGCTATCAGTTTTGAACAAGGTCCTAGAAGCAAACTGATGGCGCTTAGTAAGGAATTAGAGCAGAGGTGGGGGATGGACTTCAGTGATTCAACTCTGGAATGGCTAAGTGCCTCTGAGGAACAATTTGAGGGTGGCCAGGGACTTGGATAGGACAAATGACAACTTCCTAGTACGGACTGTTCCAGAACCCAGAGATGAAAGGAAATAGCCTGGCGGCATTCTGGGTAGTTCACAGGAACCAGGATAGGAAGTATTTGTAGTAGAACTAGTGCTTACAACGTCAACTCCCTTTTGAGTGGAAGAAGGAAAATGGGGGGAAAAAACACGCAATACAGCACACATAACAAGTCAGTTTCTGTAATGGTGGCAGTAAAGATGGAGAGAATGAATCAACAGAGGGAGATAGTACCATGCAGTGCCAAGGGCATCAGACTTGGGTGTGAATACGTGCTCTGTCACTAATTTACCTTGTGACCTTGTATATGCCATTTTCCTCCTCTGAATCTTGGTTTCCTCATTTCAAAAATGAATACCCTTTCCCCTGTCTTATAAGTTGTTAAGAAGATTAAATGAGATGTTCCTGAAAACAACTAATACACAATTCCTAGAACATCATGCCCAATATGTTAATTTATTCCTTTAATTTGGAGAGGGACCTTAGCAAGTCATCAGTGAAACATGGTAATTTTGACATTTCAAACATTGGGAAAGCAAGCCCAACCTAGCTAGTAGGTACAGTGTGGAAAGGCCCTTTTTACAAACGGAGAACCAGCCTAAGTGGTAAGTAATAACATCTTTTGGCAGGGAGGATAGGTTAAGGACAAAGTTGAAATGGATATAAATGTAAGCATAACACAGTCTACTTGTGTGAGGCTATAAAGCCATTAATGTGAAGTTCCCCCAGACCCATGACAAAAATGGGAAGATAATAAGTACTGTATAACAGCTTGACTCATTTTTTTGACTTCTCAGAAATATAGGATAACTTCTGTGTTCAATTATAGTAGCTTTCCTCACAATCCCCCTCTTTTTTTTTTCTGGTCACCTATTCTTTTTGGAAGTATTGGTATGAAAAGGCAAAATGATAATGGTTTCTTTAAAAGTAAAATTCCAAAGGTGGAAACTAACTAGGAAATCAGAGTGAAATGGCAGATTGGGGAAGATAAGGAAACTATAGAAAATTGACCTTGTCTTTACCAGGAATAATATTAGGGAAATTCCTACTTTTAGACTTCTTTGGTAGCCTTTGGACCAGAGATGTTATAAAATTACAAAACCTGAGAGTAAAAAGGTGCTTTGGTTTATTTTGTAGGTGAATAAGTTGAGCATATACAAGGTCAATGGTTTGCTTGAGTTTCCCAGTCATGGTTGTCCAACTGCAAAGTTAGGCTCTACCCCTAACACACATGTCTTGACTGTTATTCTGGGGTTCTGTCTGCTCTAGGCTCAACTTTATAATAGTTAATTTCTAACCTCAAATACTTATATAAAACTGATATGTGGGTTGTTTTTTTTCTCTCTCTCTCTTTCTTTTTCCAGGGCCAAGTGCTTTCGGGGCAAAAAAGTCCTTGGAGATTACGATATCAAAGTGGAACAGGTAATCAGCCTGAAGCCCAGAGCTGCATTTCCATCGTCAGTCCTCATTGGTCCCCTCCGGCATTCCAGAGTGAACCATTTAGTTCTGCTGAGTGGAGTACAGTGTGTCTCACCGGGTTCTGCGCTATCTCCTCCACCCCACCCTTTCCCCAGGGTTTTTCTCTTTATGAGACATAGTCCTGAACGCTGTATCTTTCAATTTCACTGACTTTCTATCTTGGTTCTGGTGTCCATAGAGAGGCAAGTAGTGTGGCTCTTAGGGCCCTCATTCAGTGCAGGGTTCTCAGGCTAAGGAAAACCTTAGAGGAGTGTCTTCCCAGGACACTGGCCACAGCTCCATGTTGTTGGTGGCATGGTATTCCTGGGTAGGCACATGTTTGCCATTCAGGTATGCGGCCTCGAGTGGTGACTACTCTGGGCTTGAGGCTATACTTCAGTGGGAACTTAGAAAAGAACACCTCCTTGTTTTAATGCAGTGAATTCCTGAAAGGCTCATTTTTTATCTTCCTTTATTCTTTGCTTCATGATAAATAGAAATTAGATCCATTTGGGTAGGAGAAAATGTATGGTTTAAACAATGCATGGATTTTTTTAGGTAATAACAGAAGTTATCATTCCTTACACAGTATACCGTGATCCACAGAGTACTTTCCTAACCATTATTACATTCAGTTCTTTTCTTAAAATTTTTTAAAAATTGGTTTAAAAGAGTAGGAGAAATACCAGTTTGTTGTTCCACCATTTACTGGTTGACTCTTGTATGTGCCCTGACCAGGGATCAAACTCAAAACCTTGGCATATTGGGGCAAGGCTCTAACTAACTGAGCTACCATTCAGGGATGCATTCACCTCTTAAAATAAGTTGTTAGCTAGGCAGGGTTGATACATTTTTTTCCCATTTTATACTTGGGAGGACCATTTCCTCCAGAGAACATAAGTAACTTGCCTAATGTCTTGCGGAGCTAGTTGGGGGGAAAGCAGAACAAAAACCCACTTGCCTAATCTAAAACCTAGTACTTTTATGTTGAAACTAATAAAGGGCATGTTGTTCTCAGAGAGGCAGCACAAAGGATGCTGCTGGTGGGCTGGGAGTCTGAAGACCTGAGTTTTGCTTCTGTCACTGCCAACAATAAGTTTTTGTTTTGTTTTGGTTTTTGTCTAGAAAAGTAACTTAACTGCTCCTTATCTCCGTTTCTTCTGCCTCATAGAGTTACTCTGAGTTAAATGAGATCAGTTTGTAAAAAGCCTTTGAAAACTGTAAATAAAAAGTTTGGTAGTGGGGATGTTGTTGCTGCTGTTGCTATGTGGAGGACTTGGCCAAGTTGGGACTGTTGACTTATTCCCTTAGTATTATTTTTATTTGTATTTACTTTTTTTACCATAATAAAATTATATAACATGAAATTACATTCCTAATCCTTACTGTTATTTTCCAGGCAGAATTTTCAGAGCTCAACCTGGTGGCCCATGCAGATGGGACCTATGCTGTGGATATGCAGGTACTCCGGAATGGCACAAAGGTTGTACGGTAAGGTCCTTTCTGTCCTCAAGTTCACTGTTACTGTCTCCAAGTTAGCATCTCTGGCTTGCAGAGGCAGTTTCAAAATCAAGTGTTAAGGTGGGATAATAGTTAAGGTGGGAATATAGTGTGCAGAACTTGATGATGTGTATAAGAAGGCAGAGAAAAGCAGCTACTCCCTCAGGGAGCTCTTGTTCCAATGGTAGAGAAAGCTTCATGGACTGAAAGCTTACTTAGAGGTAACTAAATTTCTGTCAGAGGGGTTCTGGAACTCTAGCCCCAGTTCAACCAATGCAGCTCTGTGCTTTTATCTCTGCATATATTTTCCTGGAATCAGGACTTCATTGCTTTAAAAAATGTTCGGATCTGGCTTGTGTGGCTCAGTGGGTTCAGTGCTATCCTGCAGACAGAGGGGTTGCCAGTTTGGTTTGTTCAAGGTGCACGCCTGGGTTATAGGCTGGGTCCCTAATTGGAGGCGTGTGAAGGGCAGCCAATCAGTGTTTCTCACCTCTTTTTCTTCCTCCCTTCCATTCTCCCTAAAAATAAATAAATAAAATCTTATTTAAAAAATAAAAGAAGTTGTACGGCCTTTAAAAAAAAGTTTGAAAACCTCTTATCTAATTCAACCTCCTATTTTACATTGATTTGCTTAAATTCACAGAGTGAGTTGGTAGCAGAACCCTGTGTTCTATGTGAATTCTTTTAACTCCTCGTCCTGTGTTCTTTCTGTATTCCCCACCCTGGGAACTCATAACTCTGACAGGAAAACCTAGAATCAGAAGTGACTGACATTGTGGGTGGAAGAAAATTTTCAATCACAGAGCACTTACATGCTAGGTAGTGTGCTGGGCACATATGTACATGATCAAGCGTAATACAACAGTTCTGTGAGGGAGGTGATGAGAATTTTAGATTGGAGGAAATGATTTTCACTGTATTATTCTTACTAGGGGCTTGGTGTGACTTCAGGTTTTCAGATATCAGAGTCTTGCTCCAGGAAGAGTCTTCATTTTACTCTTGTCCCTCTCAACCTGCAGTACCTTGACACTGAGGCCCCCAGTATCTAATAGGAACTGGGACAGTGACAGGAAATTTGGAACCTAACAACAGAAAATGTGAGCTTGTCCATCCTGAGTTCATTTGTCCTGGAGACTAAGGAGGAGGGCAGAAAAAGAGATGTTCATCCTGCAAGAGAGACAGTGGGTTTCTCTAGCTGCAGGTAGAGTGAGTTATGGGGATACATGCACAAACTAGGTGGTAACAGGGTGCTGGGAGGGATCTAGCAATAATAAGGCAGGCCCTTCCAGATACCAGGAACTCAAGAGCTGGCCACAAGTCTAGAGCTCAATTCCTATAACTGGGATATGAGGTTTGATCTTAGGCATACAGCTAGAGCCAGTTTCTCAGAATTAGGGCACTTGAAAGTCAGAGCATCTCCAGCACTTGATGCTAAGTCTCCTGAGATACTGAGGGCTCCTTCCAGTCTCACTTTAAAAGACTGATCTCTGAGCCTAGGTGGGGCTGGAGGTGTAGGTGGGGGTTGGATGGATGCCTGAGCAGAGAACCAGGTAGGTCATTGCAATGGTGTGAAACTGCTAAATCCTAGAGCCTTGATGATAGATGCTGCCACAGAATTGAATCTCTAAGAAGATAAGGTTCCTTAGGAGTAAGGGCATGAAGACAGGGGCTCTGGTACTGTGGATCAGCTGTGGCTAAGAGTTTTGTTGGCTAGAGGTGAAATGCAGGGAGCTTTCCCATGCATGGAAACATTCTGTACTCTTAGTGCTTCCTGTAGCTGTTGCTCAACCTCAGTCCTGCAAAAAATATTTGTACTTCTCCCTAGTGTCCGCTTTGGAAGAACAACATTAGGAAGTCTGGCATCTGGTCTCAGCCAGCCTGAACCCTTGCTCTCCTGGGGGCATGATGAGGGCATTGCCTATTTTAAGGAGCAGATTTAAGGAGCTTCAGCTTTCACACTGACCCATAGTGACAGGGAAAATCTCGTTCACTTAAGGTATGAGGATCTGTTTCTTCCTTCCTGAAGATATTTGCATCTTAGAAAAAGGCCATGTTTAACCCAGAGGAATAGGAATTTCAGAAATGTGTTTCTCAAATCTCCTTTGAGATGTGCCATAATACCTCATTTCTAGTCGATAAAGAAGAGGAATAATAAAATAAGGGGCTTGGATCAGGTGGCCCTTAAGACCTCTTCTCTATTTTGGGCTTTGGAAATGGGAGATAAAGTGACATATGACTTCAGGTGCTGTTTAATGGCAAACTTGGCTCTACGTTCTCACCAGGTCCTTCCGGCCAGACTTTGTGCTCATCCGGCAGCATGCATTTGGCATGGCGGAGAACGAGGATTTCCGCCACCTGATCATTGGCATGCAGTATGCAGGCCTTCCCAGCATCAACTCACTTGAATCCATTTACAACTTCTGTGACAAGCCGTGGGTGGTAAGTGAGGTCTCCTCCTCCCAGGTAAAAGGGGAGGATCCAGGTCATGTATCTCTCAGTCCACCAGGAGGGACCACCGGTAAACAGGATGCAGTGGGCACTAGCTGAGAGGTTGTAGGAAAGAGCATCAGCTGGGACATGGGAAGGACAGGCTCTTACAAGAGAATCTTTTCATCAAGAGAAGGTATCATCACAGGCTGGGGCACCTTTGCTGCACAGTGGTCCTTTCGCTTCACAGCAAAGTCACACCAAGATTCTGTGTAGAAGCCCTTACAAGTCTGTAGGCTCTGCCCTCAGCCATAGGATGCAACAATAAAAATACCTGTTTCCTGCCTTCAAATGGGCTATCTATTAGAAAGCCCCGAGACCAGTGGGGGCCAAGGAGATGTTCCGTCTCAGAGGGATGTTAGTGACAGTCTTACTGAATGTTTTAACAACCTCAGATTCAGATTTATCCACAAAATATGAATCAGACACTCATACGAGCTAAAAGTGCCCTTAGAGATCGAATCTCCACCCTTCATGGTAGATATATGAAAATTTAAAAGGAAAGTAAGGAGTATAAAACCATTTACTCCATCACACCAACATCTGACATTTTTCTATTTAAATTTTATTTAATCTTCACACTAACCTTACCAGGATGGTATTATTATCATTATTACCACTTTCTACAGAGACATGAGACCCAGAAAAGGTTAAATTACCAAAGTTATGCAGCCAGGATTTCTCTAGATTGCACTGTCACTCACATAAATTAAGTTACTGTGTGAGGAAGAAGCCGGTGTTCTCTTCCTTGGCTTGTCTAGAGATCTAGGAGGCAGTGGGAACTTCCGAGCAGAGAAAAAGAGTGGGGCTAACAGGGAGAGTGACCTTTGATGGCTATTGGGGTGCTCTGGCCTCCCCTCTGACAGCTGAAGCAACCCAGGTCCAATAGCCCTGCTGCTACAGGCTGGCCCTCTCAGAAGGAAACACCTGCCCCTAATCACATCCTCCTCCTCTTGTTTTCCAAAAATCAAATTTCAGCGATCACACGCTGGCTTGCCAAGAGTCATGGCACCAGTGGCTGATTTTGAAATTTCTAGACCTCAAGCTTCTCCACCACTCAGGGAGCTGAAGATGGTGTTTTGTTGGTTTTTTTTTTTGTTATTGTTGTTGTTATTTTGTTTGGTTTTGCTTTTTAATGAAATAGACCCATTGCCTCTGCTCTTGATCTTTTTTTCACACCTGAACTCAAAGTTTACCCATTCCCTTGAAAGCCAGGAAGAATCAACAGTATGAGAGAAAGAGTCAAAAGACCTGGGAATTGCTGTGGTTGAGAACGAAGGTTGGTTTTCCCTTGTTCAGCCTTTTCCCTCTGTGTGGCCTAAGGCATCTGGAATCCTAGTTTTACAGAAACAAGCTAAAAGGGTTGTGATTTGAGTGTGTTGTTACTTGCAGAAGAACACATATGAGGCCTTTACCAAGCCTCCTTGTAGGGACCTCCCCTTTCTCCTTAGTCATGTGACCATCCCTACTACACATAATGCCCTTGTCCTTCCCCCAGTCCCTTCAATACCTGTTAGAATTTGGCTCCCTCATAGCCACACAGGGCAATTCTGCTATTGTCAGCTTTTTCTGGGTGATTTCACTTACCAGCCTTCTGACTAAACCCCTCTCTGCCATGGTTTCTTTGTCTATAAACTAGGAATATTAGTACCTGCCGCCAGTTTGCCATTCTGGTTGTTAGAGTCCCCTAGAATTTGAGACCTCTTAAAGAAACCGGTCCCCTGCTTTATGTTTTAAAAAACTGTGCAAGAGGCAGGGAGGAGAGGATCAGAGAGCCTGTACCCAGAACTTTGCCCCTCCTGGGATCTGGGATCTGGTGAGGGTTCACATTCTCACCCATTCATAATCCCAGCACATTGCCTTTGGCATTGCATCAGAACAGCACGGCTCCCTGGCTAGACACCAAGTTCTCCCTTCATTTTTACTAAGCAGCTGCCAAACTAATGGCATTTTACATACTTGTATTGTTCTCTGCCTGTTAATGGGAGTGGACAAATTAGGTGACTATGAGGGGAGGGGTCCCTCTGAGATGATGACTTTGGTTCATATTTTCTAAATTTCTTAGCTTGGTATGAGGAAAGGCCTCAGTTGGTTGGAAAATGCTCTACTTCATGTCACTGTGTCTCTGAGCACAGCTGCATCTCATAAATTGGCCAGAGGGCACACTGGAAGTCTGGAAGGAGAAGTGGACCTATCATTGAAAGGAGCATTCCAGAGAAAGCAAAAACAACTCCACACTGTACTGCTGCAAATGTATCTGAAATCCCTGTCACTCTTTCTAGGTTTTTTTAGAGACAGATACACTAGGGTTGAATTAAATGTTTTATTTCCAGGAGGGATAAGGATAAATTATTAAATTCAGACTGATCTTGAAAGCCCATTTCTTCCAAGAAGTCTTTCCTGATTCATTGGATGAGTGGTTATAAAGAACATTATCTTGCTGTTTGTTGCCAACACCACCACCCTCAGCTCCCAAATCCGTTCTTTTGTCTATACATAGAGGAAATAACCCTTATCAGATATTACATTTGTTTAATTGGTGACTGTGTGCTTGTGATTTAATCTAAGTTTCCAAGGAGGCAGGAGTTAGGTGCCAAACCCAGTACCTTGAACAGACAGGGACTGTTAGAGATAAGGTGAGGAGGATAGGGTGAGCTCCCAGGGACCCAACTAGTGCTTGGGAACTGGCTACCGTTTTAGTCTTGTGCTGTTCCAGGACTGGGAGTTTGCCGTGGGCTGTCCTGGCATCAGTGTGGTGCCTGTGTAAGTCTCCCACATGTTGGGAAGATAGAGACTCACATGCCTTGATGCCATGCCAGGGCGTGGGCTACAGCAGGACAGAGGTTGTAAAGCAGAGCTGGCTAGGGATGCTGAAGAGCCTTGGAAACTCAGGCAGAGCAGGAGTCCAGCCAGGCTGAGGTGGGCAGGCAGGACTTAAAGATCAGATGAGGTGGTAGATAGAGAGAATCAGAGGAGGCAGGAAAGGTATGAGGGGTTGGTCTTGATAATGAAAACAAGTTGAAGAATCATAGAATGGTGAGGACAGCAGGGTTCAACAAAGAATGCACCAGGCAAGAAGAGACCTGACAGCCTCAATTCCAGGCATGGTCTGGGAGCCTAGGCTTCCCTTCAGTTCTCTAGCCTTAGTCTCCTCATTTGTAGAATGAGATATTTGGTCCAGAGCTCTCTAAAGTCTCTTTCAATAATAAAATCTTAGGGGCTTGAGAGTCTACAAATCTTACTTTCAGAAATCTAGAGTCACCAACTCTGTGTTACTAAGGGACGTGATCCAGAAATTTCAACATTTTCCAGCATTTCAAAAACAGTAAAAAAATTATCTTTGCTCATAAAAGGACCACAACAGATGATCATTTAAACTACAGTTTGATGATGGAGTTCAGGAGGATATGTAACAAAAGATATTGTTTGTGGTAAAAAGTTTGAGGAACTGATCAATTCTCTCACTTTATGTATGAAGAAAATGAGGCCTGGAGAGGAGAAATCATTTGCCAAAGTATACCTACTAAGTTAGAGGCAGAACAAGAATCAAAAGACTTCAGTTCCAATAACCCAGTTCTGAGCTTTTACTACTCCAGCCCCCTCTTCCTCACTGGCTCATGTGCCAACATCCCTTATAAAGAATAGGATCTGAGCTTTTGAAAATGTTTTAGCTCTCCTTTCTCTGAAAAATGGAAGGCAGCTTTTCCATCTAGCAGTTCCAAAAATCTGTTGCTTAGACTGTGAAATAACCCAGAAGCACTGGAGGAAGGATGCTGAATTACCCCTGCTGCCAATGCACTAGGGATGTGTGTGGGGGGTGGGGCCAGGGGGCCAGAGGGTGTGAATGAATCGAGTAGGAAAGTACTGTGTGTTTCCTGTGGCAAGAGCATGGTTTTTACAGAGCCTGAAAGGCAGCTACTTGGAGGAATAAAAAGAATTATGAATTGGGAATAAAGGGGTCTGGCTCTGAATCTGGCTCAACTACTCTGTGACCTTGGGTAAGTGACTTGTCTGGGCCTCAGTTGTTTCACTTATTAAGTTGGGGGGTGGGGTGGGCAGAAGGTGCTAGATGTCTGCCAAAGGCCTTCCAATCCTGACACTGTAAGTATATGTACTTCACCTTTTCCTCATGGAGCTGTTCTGGTTTCTCATAGGTAAAGGATCCAGCTGAGTTCAGTTCTTAGATGAGTAGTAAGTCCCAGAAATACTAGGTCTGTTTGTCTGTTCTATATACATGACTATCAAAATCTTCCTAAAGAACAGCTTCATTCATGACACCCCCTGGTCAAACTCTGATGACTTCATACTGCCTACAGGGAAAAGCTACCATTTCTTTCCCTGGCATTTGAATTTCCAAGATTTGGACCATGTTACCTATCTAGCTTCAATTCATCACGTGCCATTTCTAGAGATGCAGGTGTTTGGAATTAAAGACCCTAATTTTAAATCTCAGCTTCACAGCTTTCTGACTTCAGGCAACTTTTGCACCCTCTTTGAGTCTCATATGTAAAATGAAGGTGATAAAGTATGTATTTTCTCAATTTAATATGAGGATTCAATGAAATATCATTAAAATAGAGTAGACACTGAATGTATGTTAGCTCACTCTCTCCTTTCCCTAATTACAGAACACATTCCTTGAGAATAGGAATTGTACACCTCTTTTATATACTCAGCACATTGCACAAAACCCTCAACAGAGAAAATTTTCAATAAATATTTTTGATAGACTGTTGTGTTGTTTGTTTTCTAAGTAGTCTAGATAAGCTGAAATGTTTGCTTCTGTTTTACAGTTTGCCCAGCTGGTGGCCATCTATAAGACATTGGGAGGAGAAAAGTTTCCACTCATTGAGCAGACATACTACCCCAACCATAAAGAAATGGTAGGTGATCGAGTGGGGACTTCAGTCCCTTTACTATTTCCACCCTGAGCTTAATCACATGGTAACAGTGGGGCCCTGAAGAGGGCTTCAGTATCTCCACCCCAGAGACTCTCCTGGGGTCAAACTGCAGACCTGCTATGTGTGGCCAGAGTGGCTGGATTCTAGCTGATCGCCCCTTGTTTCTAACATCTGGAGATAGACTAGGGAAGGGCAGAAATAAGGCATTTTATCAAACTGAAAAAGTAGCAAATCTATGGAGCATTAATCAAAAGATCTACTGCTTTGGGTTCTAGCCCTGACTCTGCCACATCATTGGACTAGTTACATTTACTCACTTTGTCACTTTCCCAACTGTGAAAAGTCAAATGGGCATAATTATTTCTAGCCAGGTTGTCTAATTTGGTAAACAATTTAACTGAGGTTTTTTTTTTTTTAAGTAATAGCCTTTTGGAAAAGTGTGAAGCACCCCTCAGGTGTCAGATGTTATTCCTGTTACTACTACCAGGGCCTTCCATCCCCTTTGCTTTCATCAAGATTGTGAGAAGGCTGGGTTAACATTATGCCTTCTCTGAGGCCACCCAAGGATATCAGAAGGAGCAGAGAGTTGGCATGGTTGGTACGGAGGCTATTGCTATGGGTTTTCCTCCATGGAGACCTCGACCTCACTCTCCCTTCTTCCTTTCTGTCCCCACTTCCTCTGTCCCAGGCCTGCCTGGTGATTTGGTGATGGTACTTAACTCACCAATGGAGATTCTCTGCTATAGCATTCTAAGTGTACCCTGGGACAGAGATTATGTCTGTTTCCCTCTCACTCCCTTCTCCAAAAAGGATCTCCATTTGTACCATTTCTGTGAATCAAGAGCCTTCTTCTGGCATATTGTGCATGGCCCTGCTTATCAACACATAGATTAATAACAAAAACCTTGGGCCTTGAAAAGAACTACCTCCTTCATCTTTTCAGAGCTTCCCCAGTGAGAGGCTCTGGAACTTTAGCCCTTGTCCTTAACAAACCCCTGAGATCAACAGTGGGACTTGTCCTTTTAGGACAAGCAAGGAAGCCTTGCAGAGGCTGAGGAAACCTAAGTGGTCTGTGCTTGGAGTTCTCAGGGAATCCAAGACACAGTGGTAAGGGGACTGAGTGAAAGGGAGGGTGGGAAGTGAAACTGGATTTTTCCTGCTGTAATATCTAGCAAGGCTGACCACTAAAATAATTAAGAAAGAAAGAAAACAAAAACATTGCAAAAATATATTCTCCATCTACCATTGTTTTCCCTCAAGGTCTCTTGTGTTATTCTTGTCCTATCCTCTCCTGAAATTTGCTCTCAAAAAAAGACCTCTTAAGATCTCTCTGAGGTGTGAAAAACTAAAGGGGAATTTTAACTCTACAAGAGAAGGGATTTTTTTTTTTGGCTTAAAAAGAAAGTTTTTAAGTGGGAATTAAGACATCAGTAATCTAATGGAGGACTTTCTAAAAGAAACAGAAAAGAAGCCTTATGAACATCAGTTGAAGGCATTAAGGATAGTTAACCTGCAGAGACAAAACCTAAGTCTATTCTTATCCGAAGAGGTGTGCTAACTGGGCCACACCATCTGCCAGGAATGGTGTAAAGGAGATTACAGCATGAGGAGGGAGGTTAGGCCATTGTAGGTCTCATATTGAATGACTCTATGCCCCTTCAAGTCACTTCCTAAACAGATGGAAGTGTATGAGACGATCAGGATGAGTTGAGATTGTAGTAGAGGATATATAGCCATAGTATATTGTTCTTTTCATTCTTCTAAAGCAGTCTGTTTATGATGCTGTCAACCTGTCTTCTGGTATTGTACATCAGAAGGCTACACCATCTCATATACATAACATTACCATTTCTTCCCGATAAGATCAATTAAGGTAAGAGAAAACACATTTTCCTAGAGAGAAAAGGGAATAGTTCTGGCCCAAACTATTTTGATTCTAAGCCAGAATTAAAACTTTCAGTAATAGGTACGGGCTAGACTGAAAGGGCTTGGGAGGCAGGGGAGAAGGGTTGAGGGTAAGATAGAAAAGTCATGCTACTTTTCCTAGACTTTGACAAGTTCTGAGCTGGGATCCAGATGTAAGCTGAACATGCCTCAGCCCTGTTCTAATACTAGCCAGACTGTCCACTTGGTACTTCCCATTGGCTGGCAGCAGTGAGGCAGGTGGTGATAGCCCGAGCTCTGCAGGGAAGGAGAACTGGCTTGATCTTCAGGACTCCTGAAAGATTGTGGTGGTCACTGTTCCCTGCTAGGGCTGGATGATGTCAATAAACTCCTTCCTGAGGGGCAGGTGCCCCTCGTACCAACTACAGGTGCCATCAACATGCTTCATGCAGACATAATGCTGGGCCTGGTACCCATAGAGTTTTCGTTCCAACAGCCAGTCTGTCCAGAGGCACTCGTTGGGGGCTGCAATGGTGCAGGGCACTGTGTAGCAGGTGGTGATCTAGAGTCATAGCCATAAAACATCAAAGTGAGTAGAGTGTCTTTTTTCTTATTTCCTTTCAGACTTTTACATATCCTTACAGCCTAGCCCAAATGCCCCTGCCTCATGAAGTCTTTCCAAGTTTCCAAAATTCTCCAAGTTTTCCTTCCCCTGTACTCCCCACATGCAGTATTGCCTCTCTAATGGCGTCTCTGGGGTCAGACCAACCTGAAGGTCCTTACTCTACTACTCACCCCGAGCAAGTTACTTTATTTCATAGAGCATTAATTTCTTCACCTTAAAATAGGAATTTTAATTCTTCATACATTTGTTATAAAAGCTATATAAAAATATTTTAAATAAATTGACCATTAGAGGGGCTGGCAAAGAGTAGACTCTGTTTAAAAGGTAGCTATACTATTTCAGTTTGCCTTAGATGACGGCCACCTTCCCTGCCAAAATGTAAGTAGTTTGAGATCAGGGACTGTGACCTTATTGCTTCTCTATCTCCAACTTCCTATAGTGCCTGGTCCATGGCAGATCTCAGGTATACTATACTAAGTGAGTAGTGCATGCATGAAGGAAGGAGTGCATGAAGGGTGAGGCTGCAAGTCTCAAGACCCATTCCCACCCACAAAAGACCTTGGGAATGGACATTTTCTTACTTGGCAGCCACAATTCAGGTGATAGTGATGATTCAGACTTTCTCTTTGCAAAAAGGACAGGTTCTCCCAGGGCTCAATGTAGTTGCAAAGATGGATGAAGACTTTTCCATCATTGAGGACCTGACCTTCAAGGGGAGATGGAAGAGAACATAGCATGAAGAATCTGTGAAGCTCCAAAAGCTTGGGACCTTGAAAAGCCCAGAATTACAGCCTCTTTAATGTAGTCTCCCTTCCCTTCCCCTCCCTTCCCTTCCCTTCCCTTCCCTTCCCTTCCCTGCCCTTCCCTTCCCTTCCCGTTTCCAAAATTCTCCAAGTTTTCCTTCCCCTGTACTCCCCACATGCAGTATTGCCTCTTTAATGGCATCTCTGGGGTCAGACCAACCTGAAGGTCCTTACTCTACTACTGACCCCGAGCAAGTTACTTCCCTCCCCTTCCCTTCCTTCTTTTTTTGTGTGGCAATGGTAACATGGAACTCAATGAAGGGGCCAGACAAACCTCTATAATCTGTATATCAAAGATTATGTTTGTACAAAGGAGAGTTGTGGGATAAGGACTTTTCCTTAAGCATGGTGCTAGAGAGAACATGGGTTTAAAGTGAGACTCTTGGTGGAACCCTCTTCTTCTCTATCATTTACCTGCTGTGTGACCTTAAGAAAGTCATGTAACTTGTCAACTGAAAGATGAGAATAATAAGGTTGTTGCCAGGATTAAATGAGAAAATATTTGTAAAACTCTCAGCACAGTAGTGGGCCCATAGAAGATGAGCAATAAATAATAGGTCCCTTCCCCTTTCCAACTCTTCCCAATATCTGCATAGGCCAGTCTTTTGCCCCATTGATACTTATCTTGGTCTTTCCTCTTCTCCATACAAACGCTCCCCTTCTTTACTTTTCAAACTCTTTCCTATCTTCCAAAGACTCTTTTCAATACCACCTCATCCTCAGAGTCATCCCTGACCATGCTAGCCCACATCTCTTAGAACTTTAGTCACTCAATCATTTACTTACTGAGCAACTACTAGACCTTGTACCAGGAATACAGAAATGTGACAGGATCTTTGTCCTCAAGGAGCTTAAAAACAAGTAGGTCAGACAGAAAAGTAGGCAAAAATTACACTGTTGTGTGATTATATACAAAATGCAGTATAAGAACAAAGGTAAGCATAATGATTTCTGTCTGTGGAAGGGATGGGGCAAGGAAGGTGTCTAAGAGGACATGATGCTCTTGTTGGGCCTTGAAAGGATGGGCAGGAGTTTACCTGTCAGACAAGTTGGGGGAAAGACTTCTGGACATTGGGACTGTTCTGTGTAAAGGTGGAGGTGCACAGCCCAGCCAAATACCTTCTGTAATGGCAAGTAGTTTAGTTCAGCTCTGGGGAAACTGAGAGGCTGGAAACTGTCAGTAACAAATGGTAGGAGACAAAGCTGGAGAGGTCAGCAGTGTTTAGATCACAAAGGGCTTTCAACATTAGGGAGAAGAGCTTGTGCCCTCTCTTGAAGAGCATGGGTGCCACTGATGACTTTTCAGTAGACCTGTATTTTGTTATTTATCTTCACCCTTGGTTAGACATGACCTCCTTGAAGGCACAGAGCATGCCTCCTTCTTTTCCTGATGCACCACAGTGCCAAGCAGAGGGCTAGGCACCCACAGGGTAGGTACTTAGGAAGGAGGTAGCTTCATCTGCTGGCCAGGGGATGATGAGGGCTCAGTGGCATGCTTTGCCTCCGCCTCTGCCATACAGAGGCTCCTAGATCAGCAATTTAACATTCTTAGAGCTGGGAGCCCTTGCCAGTATGTCCTCTAATACCTATGAGTTCTCAAGAGCCAACTCTAGACTGTGAGCTCTTTGAGGACTATGACTTGCTATTGAGTCTCCATTCTCCTATCCAAGGCCTGGCAACTAGTATGTGGTCATTCACTGCTGAGTGGATGGACAGATAGTGGAATTCCTCCTTCTGTTCTCCTTATCTGCTATCTTTTTCTTTTCCTTACCTTTTTAAGTATTCATCCTTTAGGTTTAATTTAGATCCCACTTTTACAATGAAGCTTCCCTAACTGTTTGTAGCCATAAGATACCTTCTTCCTGAATTATAGAATAATATAGTATTAAAATTCTTCACTTACGGAGTCATGGTCTTATGTGGTTCTTTGTTATATCTCAACCTGCTCAGCATGGAGGAGACTTACCAAGTTCATGGAGAGAAACCATGTTAGACTTAAAGCTCCTGTTAAGGCTTTGCTTTATTATACCCCAGAATAGGGCCCCGGGGTATGAGTTAGCCATACAGGCTCACTATGAGTCAGGAGTGGCTGTCTAAAGCTAATGCCATCATAGGCTACAGTATTGTAATGTGTGTATTGGGGGAGGTGGGGTTGCACACACACAATTCTCCTTTATTCTGTGAAACTAAGACCTCTCCTGTAGTGTTGTGTCCAATTTATTGTCCTGTGCTAGGGAGGGGACATGGACAGCTATATTCCATTGGAGGTGACCAGAATAGGAGAGGCTGAGAGCCATGACCCGCAGACCTGGAGCTAGAGTGTTCACATCTGTCGTCCTCAGGCCTCTGGGGGATCATTATAGAGCAGAGGGCAGAGCTGAATGCACAAGGGTCAGTTTTAGAGGGCCAGATTTGGGCTTAAAATACCAGAATCCTTATAAAACTATAACTGTTTGAGCCGTGGCTGGTGTGGCTCAATATATTGAGTGCCAGCCTGCAAGCTGAAAGGACATTGGTTCGATTCCCAGTCAGGGCATATGCCTGTATTGCAGGCCAGATCCCGGTTGTGGGTGTGCAAGAGGCAACCAATCAATGTATCTCTTTGCATATGGATGTTTCTCTCCCTTTTTCCCTCCCTTCCCCCCTCTCTAAAAATAAATAAATAAAATATGAATGGAACCAGCTGCCCAAGGCTGGGAGAGCAACCCATCCTTAAAACAGTGAAGCAGTGGCTAAGATCACTGTAATGAGAACTCTTGCATTGAAAGGGAAGTTACCAAGCCCCTCCCAACTCAGAGGTTGCCCCTTAGTAACACAGCTCTGCTTTATGCTCAGAATATGTCATCTGCTCAGAATGAGTCAAGGACAGCCCTGGCTCTTCCTTGGCTGCTGTCCCTAGGACAGAGACTATTGGGGCCACTTGCTGCTCTGTAACTTACCAGTCAAGATGTACTGCTTCTGGCTGTTTGCTTCTAGCTTCACACCACAGAGGGAGGAATCAAAAGGTGTATAGATATACTGAACATCCTTGACTTTCTCAAACCCTTTAAACATCTGAAAAGCAATTACAAAATAGCAGTATTGGGTCAGTGAGTGAAATTTATATCTTAACAGGAAAAACTTCTCATTCTTCAATCTAAAAAAAAAATTAAGCAAATATCTAGTTCAGGATTTGATGTACACAGATGGTTCAACTGGATCATTTCTCTCTTAAAAAATAAAATCTGAACCTTGGTTTATTCCAGTGAGAGGAGAAGTACCTCCAGCAGCCCCACGCCCAGGACTAAAGGGACTCTGAGGGCCTACCCTGCACTGTCACTCAAATCCTGCTCGCAACATGTCATCCACTTCCACCTCAGCATCTACACCCAGGATCAGAGCCAGGTTGCCTGACCTCCCAGCCCCACCCTTCCGAGAACACAGACCCCACTCCTCCCAAAAGCCCAGGGGATAAAAGCCCTGTCCTGTCCCCATGTACCTTTATCTGTTTGATTTCATACCGGATCATTTTTTTAGTGTCAGCAGGGTCTGCACTGGCAGGAATTACCTTCTCACTGGAGATTTTAGCCCGGATCACTGCACAGGAAGTAAAAGAGGGAGCCTTCAGCAACTTGTGGGAGCAGTCCATCTGGGATCTGGATGACCTGGGGCCCCTGGAGAATTTTGTAGGGGAATTCAGGGTTGTGAGGAAGATGATGTAACAAAATGGGGACCTGGAAACTCCTCCTGTGCAGTGTGGCCTGTTAGGTGCTACAATCTCTGCACTTTATCTGCTAGTTTTGAGAGTCTAGTTTTCCAGAGGCACTCAGTTTTCTGAGTGACAGGGGGTGGAGGTGGGCATCAGGATAGAGGAGGGAAGAGGGCAGTCAGTGGGGTCATGTACTAGTATAGCCCAAGGTCTAAAACAGAGCCTGCCTAACATTGATATTAGTAAATGGTTTTGAATTAATAAATGATCTGACCCTGCACAGAGGTAGTTCATCTTTTGCCATTTGGGCATTAATCAGAAACAGTTTATGAAGCTTTTCCTCTGTGCCTGGCCTAACACTAGATACTAGGTCCATAAACATGATTAAGACAGGGTACCCAATCCTGCAGAACTCAGCCTAACAGCACAGCACAGCACAGCAGGAGCACAAAAGATGTAGAAGATGCTGTGTGGCAGCACCAAGGATTCAGGAAGGCTTCAGAGAAAAGGAGATATCTAAGACTTTAAAGAATAAGTAGGAGTTTGCCAGGAATTTAAGGATAGGGGGAAGGATGTTCCAAGCAGAGGGAAGAGAAGAGGCAATAGATGGACGTTTATAGTGAAAACCCAATCTTCTGGCCCCTGGCGTCCCCCTCCCCCATCCAGTAATTTAGAATAATCACAGGGTAGTTCCGGTGATGTGCTCAAAGACACTGGGTAATTGCAATAGGCGAGGGGGAGGGGTCGCTATGGACACTACTTACTGAGCTTGCAAGGTTGCTATGGTGCTGGTCTTGCCCGACCCATCAGCCCCAACTGGAGGCAACTGGGGCGGAATTTGAGCTCCTCCTTTTCCCTCCAGACCACTAGTCTACAGCTCAGCCCCAACCACCCCCTGCTGTGGACCCCTGGGCCTTCCGACTCACCAAGCGCAGAGTGGCAGACGTGCTGCTGGGGGTGCGCGGGGGCGCAGCTGCACGCCTCGCCGAGTCCCGGTGGCCGCAGCAATGCCAGCAGCCGCAGCAACAGCGCCCAGCTCCGCACGGTCTGGGGGCTCCGGGGCATGACACTGCAGAGCCCCGACTAAGCCTTTGGGGTTTACTGGACCAAACAGCCCCTCCAGGGCTCCTTTAGAATGCCTTGCGCCCCTCGCCCTAGGCTTTATGAGGTGGACCTAGGACCAATCCCGCCCCATGGTCTCCGCCCTTCTTTGGCTGTAGGCCACTTGAGGCTGCGGGACTGGCGGCCCTTCTGACTGGCAGCCTCAACAAGATGAAGAGGGAAGCCAGGAGAGGCTCTTAGCTGCTGTTTCCCTGCCCGAGCAATTATAAGCCTTCCAGAAATGGAGGGAAGGCACTGAGAGAGGGGATGGTGTCATGGCAAAAAGCGCAACAAAGACAAACACAAGAAGCAGAAAGACCAAGGGACTGTGATTCAAGCAGAAGGAACAAGAGTGAGGAGAGGCACAAACAGAAAGAGTATGAGACAGGCAGTCATAGAGAAGCAGACAGAATTACAACAGGCAAAAGAGACAGTGACAGAGAAGGACGAACCCCTTGCTGAGCTGCACACTGGGAATAAGACAAGCTACTCAGGGCTCCTTTCAGCTGCAGGAAGTGTTTTCAATGACCTATTTAGGAGGCTCCAGAGCAACAGTAAACAGTAATGGAAAAAGAGAAAGTTGGGGTATGTGTGTGTTTGTGTGTGTCTTGGCTCTGTTGGCTGGAGGGTAGGGGGGAGTAGGGAGAGATGTCAGAAAGCAGCCAGAAAGCAGCTTTGGAAACCCTTTTGCATACCCAGAGCCTCAGACTGCAGATGGCTGAGGACAGTATTTCAGGTGCAGACTCGAAGCACAGTATCCCATTACCTAGCACAAACCTGGGACCTCAAGGCCCTCTTCAGACCCTAGGCTATACCGACTCATATTGCTACTCGCTTGAAAGATTATGTCTTATAACAAATAGGGCAAAAATGTGTTTACAGTTGTGAATACATGAAGCACAATTTACTCTTTTATTTTCCATGTGAACAACTGTAAACCTACTTTTGCCCCACCCTGTATATAACAAGGTAGGGCAACTTAGAAAACAAAGAAGCAGGGCACTGGAACGGTGCCATGAGACTGGGGCCTTGTCCACTCTGCCAGAATATAGTGTTAGACTGGAAAGTAGGAGTCTGGGTTCTGATTCTACACTGGACAGCTTTACGACCTTTACCTGTCCAGGCCTCACCTTTTTCTTCATAAAATAGGGTTGAACTACAATGATTTCCAAGGCCCCTGGAAACTCTTTGAGCCAGCCTCAGCTGGCCTCAGCTGGCCTCAGCCAGGAATACTGAAATCTTCAGGTCAGACATTCCCAGTGTCTGGTCTACAGGATTTCCATGGTAATCTGATTTTCTTTCAGTCAACATTATTTCCTTCAAAAGACATCTTTTCGTTTTAATGTGGCAGTGATGTTTGAAAAGAAGGACAAATGTTTGAAAGAGAGCTGAGCCTCACTGAAGAAGATGAGATTCTGTGTCCAAATTGGTTCTTCATACAACACCCAGGCTAATATAGAGTGTGATGTGTTATTGGATGGGATCTCAAAAAGGATCCGATCCAGTTTCTTCATTCGGCAAATGGACTCTTATTGTAAGCTTAGTAAGGTAAAGTGACTTGCGGAAGGTCAGTGGCAGAAAGAACTAGAATGCAAGTCTCCTGACATCTAGCCTAGTGTCCCTTCCATTGTACCAAATTACTTCTTTCACTCTGTTATTTTGTAACAGCTTACATTCCTGTTTTTGGAAGGTAATTCCTTTAACTTTTTAATTATTCATCTATTAAAATGCAGCTACCTCGAGGCAGAATTTACTCTTTTAAGGATCTCTTTCAAGTGATAAACCTGTTGAATTTTTATGTCAGCTCTCTTCCAAACCCCAAGCTGGACAGAAATAGGCCTTAGCATACTAAGCTGTTTGTTGTTTGAGCTTGAGGTATTAGTGAGCAATGAAGAGACTGACGGGGGGAGAAAAGACAGGTTCAATGTATGAAAGCTGGATGTTTGAGAGAGAGGGGAGGATACTAAGAGGTCCATGACAAAAGGGACATTATGATTCCAAAGATGTATTCCTTTTGTAATTATGGTTTACTAGGGTATAATTTACACACCTTAAAATTCACCCTTTCAAAGATGCAGTTTTTCAAGTTCTTTTTGGCTAAGGTCCAGTCCTGCCCAGGATTTGTTTAATGCAAAGAAGGTTGAAACAATGAATTTTAAAGATGTAGAGACTACCAAGTAGGAGAATGGAGTTCCCTTATAGATCTGCCACTAGCGTTCTCTGACCTTAGGCAAGTCGCTGTCACTCTACAGGCCTCAGAGTTTTAATTTATAAAGTGCATAGATCGGACTAGTTCGTTAAAGGGCCCTTCTGAGGGTGTTCCTAAGAAAAATATTTATAATATTCCAGAGAGACAGGCATACTCTGACCAATTCTTTTGTTTCTTTTCTACTTTCAGCTGACCCTGCCCACGTTCCCTGTGGTGGTGAAGATCGGCCATGCTCACTCAGGCATGGGCAAGGTAAGGCTGGGGCCTGATGTGCTTTGGGATTGAGGCCAAGAAGGGCAATTTTCAGAGAGTCTGGTTATGAACTATTCTTCCCCTCCCTGTTATTGAGCAATTCTTTCCGAGGAGAAAGGGATTTGGCCTCTGAAGCCATGAGTGTTACACAAACAGGCCTTTTTCAACAAGCAGAGTGCAGGCCACCTGCTTGGTTCTTTGGGCCTTTTACAGTAAGTGTGGCTCCACAGCCTAGGGAGGGAAGCTAGAGAGAAGGAGTTTCCTAGGGAGATGTGGTCCCTGCGCTCACATCTGGATGGGAAACATCTGAATGAGTTTGGAGTCCCCGGGTTTTTGTGACTCTCAGTGTGTGTATATGTATGTCTCATTTTCTCCCTCTCTGCCTTACTCCAACATTAGGTCAAAGTGGAAAACCACTATGATTTCCAGGACATTGCTAGTGTGGTGGCCCTCACCCAGACCTATGCAACAGCAGAGCCGTTCATTGACGCCAAGTATGACATCCGGGTCCAGAAGATAGGCAACAACTACAAGGCTTACATGTGAGTGGGGATGGGTTCCCAGCAGATACTCTTCACTTTTTCCCCAACCCGGTAGAGAATCCTTGAGCCTCCAGGTAGCAATCAGCTCTTGGTTTAATCTCATCTGGCCCACAGGTAGAGAACAGAACAAGGGTAACCTTCAAATCAGGGAGTCTTAGCCTGGGATCCTTTCAAGTCCATGAACTAAGATGAGAAATAAAATTAATATTTATTTGTATTAGCCTTTAAGTGAAATATGGTGTTTTCCTCAGTTCTGACCAAAGGTAATAGATGGTAGTAGTAGCAGCAGCATGAATTTACTTTGTCACTAAAGATAATCACAGAAATTTGTGTATTTTTATACAGTTGTGACAGATGTCCCTCAATACCACATACTGTTACCACTACTAAAGGATCATGGTAATTATTAGACCTGCCACTACATTTATCCCTGTGAACACATTTGCTATTTATAAAGAAACATTTTTTACTAGTCATACATTTGTTTGTTTAATATTTTGTTAACTTTATTTGATAATTATTTTAAATAACTGAGTTCCTTGTTATCTTGTGTTCTTTACTATACACATTTACACATCTTATATATTTTATACATTGGAAGGAGAGGAATCCATATGCTTTACTGGACTGCCACTGCACAGAAAAAGCTAAAACACTCCTGATGAAAATATATAGCTTTAAAAATACTATAGAGCATTAAACGCCTAGTGGTTATAAGAATAGATGACTTTTCCATATAACTGTGTCCATTTGCCAGAATGGAAAGTTAAAGGTTTCCTCTGTTAGAATGTAGATAAAAATTAAAAAAAATTAAAATTAAAAAATGAATTAAGAATTAAGAAAAAGAAAAGATTTCAAGACTTCCTAATCTTCTGTAATAAACATAAGAATGCAATGGTTATAATTCCAGTTTTGGAAATACTAACCTCCCATTTTTAGAAAAAAATTAGGTTGTGCATCTGTGTTAACAAAGACTGAACATTATAATACATGAATTTGACCTTTGCCACTCAGGACTTCAGCAGACTTCAAGGTTGGGCAGCTTTCCTTTTCCTTACCCATCCTTTCCATGTTTCTTCCTTCGTTCCTTTTTAATCTTTCTACTCCCCACCCCTGGAGTTAGTAAGGAGCTCTTTCCCTGTACTCCCTTCTCATACCTGTAGTTTAGCCCTTTTCACACATATGATGCATTTCCCTCTCCTCTGAGGTGACATGATAGCATCATCTCTGCAGGCCCACTGCCTTGTGCAGCAATAGTGTAGTAAGCACCCAGTAAGTACTCAGGGAACAATTCTTACAGAGAATTGAGGCATAGGATTTTTTTACCTTCACTTTTAGATTCCTACTTTTTAAAAGTTTATAATTTTTTATTTATAGTCTTTCTGCTTCAGAAAGGAATTTAGGGTTGCTTTAAAATTATGCACAATGTAAGACAAGATAGTTTAAAAGACCATTATAAAAATTATCTAAAATAAGCAGAAAAATACATAAATATGTTCAGGCACCTAGGAAAGCAGATTTCCTATCCTTGGAATATTAAAATACCCTAAATAAACACAAGGTTTATGACAATGAAGCAAGAGTGTTTAGATCCTTAAAAGGGGGACATGCCACATTTTTAAGGGTCAGGGTTTCCAAAAGCGAGCAAACTAAAGCACAAGAGAATCCCCAACTGTAAAGTGAGGGGAAGAATACCAGCCTACTCACAAAAGGGGGCTTGCAATGAGGCTCTGGTGAGGGGCTTGGGAAGAAAGAACCTTGGAAAGCAGTTAGTAACCTTGGAAAGCAGTCAGTAATGTATTACTGCATCAGTCGACTCACTGCACCTCAGGGCTCTGAAAAACTAGCTGTGCTAGGTTTCCCAGCGTCCGAAATCAGATATCTACGGAGGGTGCTCCTGGAAACTGCTGAGAGGAAACTAACACATCAATTTCCAGTCAGTAGTGAGTGATAAGGATTCTGTCACTGGTGTAAGCAGGGCTTTTCTGTCCCTTAGGACATCTCCATTTTCTTGGCTGTGTCTCAGTGAAGATTAATAATTAAAAGACATACTTTTGCTATTTTACAGTTTATTGAAAATTTTAAGCAACCCGTGTTTACAAAGGGATAAGGGAGGCTCAGCCAGGTGAAGGTCACTCAGCCAGTCAAGAGCAAATACAAAACCAGAAACCAGGTTATCTGCCTCCTGTTTAGCCCAAGACTAGTTGACTCTAACACATGTTCATGGATGGAGGGTGCAGAGGTTATAGCAGAGAACAGGTCGGCGACTTGATTCCATCAGCTCCATTGGATGGGTGAAGCAACTTAAACCTGAAGAGGTTAACTGTCTTGTCCAGGGTCACGTTGCTAATACTATAGGCCCTCAGAAACCAACTGCTGAATAAATGAGTAAGTGAGCTGGAATAGAAGCCGTTGGGATATAGTCCCAAGAACTCTGAGGGTGCTCCCAGGATCAATAGAATTCAGTTTGTATATACAGTAGTTTCCTTTTATCTGTGGGTGCCCGAAACCTTGAGTAGTGTCAACCCCTATATATACTATATATACTACGTTTTTTCCTATACCTATATATTTGTAGTAAAGTTTAATTTATAAATCAGGCACAGTTAAAGAATAACAATAAATATAACAAAATAGAGCAATTGTAATAACATACTGTAACAAAAATTATGTGAATATGATGTCTCTCTCTTAAAATATTGTCTTGTACCCACCCTTCTTATGATGATGTGAGATGATAAAATGCCTGTGTGATAAGATGAAGTGAGGTGAATGAGACATTAGTAAGTAAAATAAGAGTTCCTTGAACAAAAGCACTGTGATACCACAACAGTGGATCTGATGACCAAGACAGCTATTAAGTGAATAATGGGTAGGGTAGTGTATGCAATGTGGATACTTGGACAAAGAGGTGATTTACATCCTGAGTGGGACAGAGCACTAGATTTTATCATGCTACTCAGAACAGTGTACAATTTAAAACTTAAGGTATGTTTATTTCTAGAATTTTCCATTCAATATTTTCAGACTTTAGTTGACCCTAGGTAACTGAAACCATGGAAAATGAAAACCATAGATCAAGGGGACTGTTGTGCAAAGTCAGCCCAGAAACTAGGTGGATAGGCTGCTGGGAATACAAAACAATACGTACCCTCAAGTGGTTTATAGGCTTGTGGACAGAAGACAAATTAAATAACTAAAGTAAAAAGTAGATGTAGAATTATAAATGAGGTACAGGCAAAGTCCTATAGGGGTTCTTAGGAGAGTAAGCACTTACCTGGTTGAAAGATCTGGACGGCTCGATGGAGCCAGAGCAGTGGGCTGGACCCTTAGAGAGAGGAGGAGAGCATTTTAGGCTGGGGTTTGGCAGAGGCAGCCAGGTTCTAGGCTCAGCAGACAGGCCCCTGGGCTCTCTGTGGGTGAAGCAGATGAGCAAAGCAATTGTGAGCTAAAATTCTGGAAAGTCTCATGCCTTCCTCTTGCTGGTGTGGCTTACCACCTTTCCTATCCTGGTGGGACCTTGCTATAGGAGGACGTCCATCTCAGGGAACTGGAAGACAAACACTGGTTCTGCAATGCTGGAGCAGATCGCCATGTCAGACAGGTGAGTAAAAAAAGGAGTCCAGTTCCTAGGCCAGCAAGAGTGAGCCCTCCATAGATACAAAGGTGTAAGAATTGAGTCCTGCCCAAAGGGAACCTCTAATCAGACAGGACAGATATAACACAAAGGCCCAGGCAGTCAGTTAGCAAGATCAGGTAGGACTGGGTTGTGTGCTAAATTATGGAGATGAAGACTGAACATACCACAGAAGTTTTAAGAAAGGAGTAGTTACTGTGGGCTGCAGTAACTGAGGAAAGGCCACCTAGAGTTGGTAAGCCCTGCTCTGTGCCTAGAAAGACAGGTAGGATCTGGAGAGCAAAGCTGGAGGGCACTAAAGATGTGCTTGATGGGGGTAGGAGGAGGGCACACACGGGAGGGGTTCTGGTAGGGGCCAAGGCAGCAAGGAGAGTGTGACCAGGAAGCAGACTGGATGTGAGCTAATGCCCCATCCTCAGGACACCTTCCCATCTCCTCCAGGTACAAACTGTGGGTAGATACCTGCTCTGAGATGTTTGGTGGACTGGACATCTGTGCAGTCAAAGCTGTACATGGCAAAGATGGAAAAGACTACATTTTTGAGGTAAGTCTGGCCCAAGGAGTTTCTCAGTAAGAGACAACTCTCAGTGCTGGAGGCCAAGCTCTTGGCTTGCTAATTATGTGGGCGGTCCAGACTACATTTAGGTTAGACTCTCCTGTGTCATGGGAAGGTTCCCAGGACATGACCAGTGGATGTACATAGCAAAACACCTCCGCCAGTGGGGAGCCGTTGTTTCCAACCAGCTAGGCTAACCCATGCTACAGGTAAGAGATCTGGGTTCCTGGAATCTTAGCCAGATGTCATTCCTGTGGGAAGACTAGTGTTTTTACCATTCGTGGTCTCAGAAAGAATCATGTAATCCGATCTATATACTTTGCAGGTGAGAAAACTGAGGTCTAATGCCATAAACTTGAGCCCAAGGCCACAGAGTGAATTAATGTCCCAACCTAGGCTAGTACTCAGGTCTCCCGGATACAGATTTGTAGAATCTCAATGAGCCTCGGAGAAAACTGCATTCAGTCTAGTTCTCAAACACAACTTTGCTGACTTCCTTTTTTTGTATTAAAGGGAAAGTCAGTGGCAGTATGAATCCTTTGCACACATTTCTGCCCAGTGTTCCTGTGAGCAGGAAAGGCTCCTTACCAGGAGTTGGTGGTATTCCAGAGGATTAGTGTCAGGAGCCCAACGTGGGCATCAGAATCTACTCTGTGGTCTGCTTGACATGTAGTGTTCTGGTCAGACCTCCCCTCTCTGTGTGGGCCTCAGTTTTGTCACCCATAAATGAGAGAGTTGGAATACAGAGTCTATGATCCTGGGCAGGCAGGTACTTCCTAAAGTGGGAAAACATTGATCTGGACCTTGAGGTACAGAAGAATCAGAATTGGGGCAAAAAGGGAAGTCATCCCAGGTCATGAGCAAAGGCAGGGATCTCATTATTTCATGGTTAGAGTATGTGTGGAGATGCAGATTGTATGGGTAAAAAGTCAGATGAAAACTGCCTGCTCCTAACCAGACAGTTAAGGGAATGGCCTTCAGGTGTTTCTGGTTCTTCTCCCCACAAACTTCTGAGCCCTGGGTCTATACTCTATGCTGCTCTCCACCTCTCTCCACTCACTAGCTTTAGTAATCAGTCTTTCAGTCTCACTGGGTCCTGGCCTAGGTGAAGGTTGGGGGAAGGCCAACGGCAAAGATTTGAAGGAGAGGACAAAGGTCCTCCTTCTGCAAAGGAGCATGCTTTCAGCTGAAGAGAAGAACACCAGCTTCATCCCCAACGTCTCTCTGCTCGTTTAAATCCTTCTTATGCTGAAAGCCTATACCAGGCCTTTCATGTCCCCAGACCCTTTCCTATCTGGGCCATGTCTTCCACCAGGTCATGGACTGCAGTATGCCGCTGATTGGGGAACACCAGGTGGAAGACAAACAACTCATCACCGAACTAGTCATCAGCAGGATGAACCAGCTCCTGTCCAGGACCCCTGTCCTGTCTCCTCAGAGACCCTTAACCACCCAGCAGCCACAGGTAAGCAGCTAGAAGGAGACACAGGAGAACCAAGAACCATTCCCAAGCCCACTGATCTAAACTATGGTGGCTCTAGGATGGAACAGATGTCAGATACCAACAGGCCTGGATAGGATATATGGAATCCTTTCCCTCTTCCTTTCTTTCCCTTCCCTCCTTTCTGCAGGCTAGTGGAAAATCCACCTTGAAGTGTTTATGGAACCTAAGGCCCTGGGGCTCTAGAATGGACCAAAGAAAGGCAAGGGCCCTGGGCCCAGGGGTCTTTAGTGTCATTACTAGGAGCTATGTCACATTTCAAAAACATCCCCAAACTCTTCTCTCCACTGAACTTTTGTATAATGAAGTGGCAAGAACTCTCAGTCCAAGAATTGAGTCCTAGTGTAGCTCTCCCCCTAGTTGTGTGACTTCAAGGGGAAGTTACTACCCTTTCTAGGTAGGATTCAAGTTTTATCATTTGTAAATGAAAATCTCTCAGAAATCTTTCAAAATTTTACATCAAATGATTAGGGATATCAAATAGAATAGTGACTTAGAGTATGGACTTTGAAGCAGGAACTACCCAACTTTGAATCCTGGACCCTCCATTTATTGGCTTTGTGACCTTGGACGTTTTAATCTATTACTCAGGAGAGACCTGAGCAATGGCACTTATCTGCTGGGGTTGATATAAGAATCAAATGAAGTAGAAACACTAAAATATGTCATAGTAATCACAAAGCACTCAATAAAGGCTACCCGTCATTACCCAAGTTTAGCCTTATCCTTGCCACTGAATTATGAGTTTACTGAGATTGCTTCCTATTTCTGTGCCTTAGCATCTGTGCTTGCCATGATTTCTTTTGCCAATAAAATTTAGATGATATGAAAATGATCTCTGAAGCATAAAAGTTGAGTAATAGAGATAATTAACAAAAAATTGTTTCCACCTCACAGAAAGCATTAGCTCTTCTTTGGTATAAGCCCTTTACTTTGTAAACATTAATATTCCAGCTTAAATATTTTAAGGTGAAATCTATTATAATCAAGGCAGAAAACATAGTAAGGAATGAGCTTCCCTAAATGTAGAGCTCCTGCAAAAATCCTTTGTAGCAAAGTCAGTCTGGCTCAAAGATAAGCTTTTCTCTGCTCAGCCTCATATTTGAAGCTACGACAGAATATTGTGGAAAGAAAGCACACTGATGCGGGGATCAGGACACTCAGGGGCTAGTCCCACTCTGATGTAATATTATATGACCTTGGCTGAGTCATTTCCCGTCTTTAGACCTCTCTTTTCTCACCTAAGGAATGGAGCTGAATTACATAATTCTCTAGATTCCTTGAATTCTAAGGTTACATGAAATGTAGCACCACCCCAACTGCAAAGTCTAAAGACACAGTCCTCCATAAGGCTGCCCTCACTTCTGACACCAATGGAAAGTTCAGAGAGTTCCCAAAACCACCTTCAGGTTTGGTAATTCTTTGGAAGAACTCACAGAATTTATTGAAAGCTATTGTATTCATCGGTTTATTATGGGAAAGGATACAAGTCAAAAATAAGCCAAAGGGAAATATATAGGCGAGAGTCCAGAAGGATTCCAGACATAGAACTTCTGTTGTCTATAGGGTGCGTTACCCTCCTGGCACCCATATGTGACAATACACAGGAAAGATTGCCAGCCAGGGAAGCTCACCTGAGCTTTGGTGTTCAGGGTTTTTATTGGGGTTTCATTTCATAGGCATTGGCTAAACAATCACCTGGTTGAACTCAGTCTCTAACCGCCCCTTCCTGGAGGTCAGGCTAGTACATGTGGCCTGAGAAGCCCACCATGAGTCATCTCATTGTCG
Organism: Phyllostomus hastatus; assembly: GCF_019186645.2. Lineage (NCBI taxonomy): Eukaryota > Metazoa > Chordata > Mammalia > Chiroptera > Phyllostomidae > Phyllostomus > Phyllostomus hastatus. Next base: position 3,219,397 of record NW_025333643.1, on the reverse strand, counting down.
TAGATGATCGGGTGTTGTCTGAGGGGCCCCCTGCTATGAATAACAAAGACACTCCCATTACTCAAGAAAGTCTAAGGGTTTATAGGTTACCTCTCAGGAGTAGGGGACAAAGTCCAAATCTCTCCTTGAGCAAAGCCAAATTCTTTATTACATACATAATTAAGTTATTCAGCAAATGTTTCTCAAATACATTCAGGCCCTTGTGGGCTAAGGCCATGCCTCATTCATCTGTGTTTCTGCTGATTGGCTCAGGCCTTGCCTAAAGTTTATGCTTAAAATTAGTTAATAAACTTAGGGTGATAGTGATGAATGAGATACATTTTCTATCCAAGAGTTGTTTATATTCTAAATTGAAATCATGATGAATTCATGGAGGTTGTCACCATTTGTTGATGGTGTCTTCTTTTATCCTGCTAGCTTCTTCCTGAACCTCGTGCCTTGACTCCAGGCCACCCAAAAGTCAGAAGACACCCAATAATGTGCCACACTTGATAAAACACTGAAACTTGAGCTTGAAGTCGTGACTGTACTGGCCATATTTCCACCTCCCCTTTCTCCCTCATAGTAGCACCTTTCCATTGCTCGCATATCAGTCATCATGGCTCCTGGCCACGAAGCTGTCAGACTTTATTGCCTTTGTATTCCCACTGTCACATCTACCAACTTATTTGCATCTTTACCACATGATTTTCCCCGAGCAATTCACACAGGCCCCTACCTGCCTCTTTACCCTCATACCATCCCAACCCTTGCTCACTTTGCCCTTCCCATACTGGTAAGGGTCTTTGTATTAGCTGTGTCTTCTCTCTGAAATGCTCTTCCCCTTGTTTTTGCATGACTGGGTCTTTCATGACAGTATAACTGAAATTTCCTTAAACATCCAATTCAAAGTTGCCACATAGTCAGTGACTACCATCCTCCCTTCTTTAATTTTCTTCATAGCACTTGCCATCAACTAGGATCATACTCATCTGTTTCTTTGTCTCTTTCACTAGAATGTAAGCTCCTTGAGAGCAGGGACTTGTTTACTGCTATATCTCTAGGGCTTGGCAGAGTAGCTAGCACCTAATAGCCACTGAATACATACATCATGGATATACTAAAGTGAGGGGGAGGGTGGAAGTGGTCTGTCCAGGTGCAGTCAGTAATTTGTAGTAAAGTTAAACAATGAAACTAAGTCAGTCTGCTTTTTATTATCACCATGTGATAGTAATTCTATACAAATGACTGTGATGAAAACCTCTCCTACCCACACTCATCTCCCCCTTCCCTTGATATGACATTGCAATGCATATTTATTGAATGAGTTCCCAGTTGGAATAAATGTGTTTAACAGCCCTAGCAGCATATTGGAGTTGGTGTTAGGGTTCTAAGAATGATTTTGGTAGTATGCAGATGAAACGGATATAAACAAAAGACCATTGCCTGAGCCCCAACAGGGACTTTGCAGGACAAACAGAGCCCTTAGATGCTATCACAAATCCCTATGCCATCCCACACAATCAAGCCCCCTTGCTGGCCTCTTTGTTCTGTGGCTCTGGCAGCTCAAGCTAGAAGAGCATCTGGCCTGAGTCACAAGCCCTGAGAGCTGCTTCTTGCTCAGTATTCTAGATCAAGACAGGACAGAAATAACTAGCCATTTGTCTACCTTTCTCTCTCTCTATCCTCACCTGCAGTTCCTAAGTTTTTATTTCTTTGATTCTAGAAGAGTACCTAAAGAAGGCTAGGGGGAGGGGAGAGAGAGGTGAGTAGAGGGTACATCTTACCTTGTTGTCAGCCAGCCCCCTAGCCTAGGATGGATTAATCATAAAAACCAAAGTCATAGGACTGGGCCCAGGCTAGCTGCTGTGCCCAGTTTGAAGGAATAGGGGCAGGAGTGTAAGAGGCATTGGCTTTGTCTCTGAAAGCAGGGAGGTAAGTGGCAAAGCTTCATCTAGCTGATGACAGCTTAGCCTCAGTCTGACTGGACTGCTAGTTTTAGGGAGACAGTTCTCAAGGTGGTAGTGACACCTGGTGGCCAGTGAAGGCCAAGGCTTCCAGGCCATATGCCTACAACCTTCTCTCTGTAGGCCCTGCTCTCCCATCTACCTTCACATTCACTGACCCTTGGGGCCTGTCGTCAGGATCTGAGCTAGGCCTTACATCGAGAGGCCCTGGGGAGGTGTGAGATTTTTCCTGAGGCTCCCAGGAACCAGACGGAGAACTTCAGGTAGACAGGGTTTTCAGGTCATGCTCATAGAAGTAGCATTCTAGTACTCTCCTTCATGTAGCTCATCTTCTTCCATTTCCCATTATACTGTTCCCACTCTTTTTATTTTTCTGTAAAATTTCTAGGGCCAAAGTGCTGCATAACTAAATGCAGGGACTTTTGACACCAATAATGGGCTTTCTATTTGGCATGTGGGTTAAACCCATGAGGAGTGATTCTAAGACCCAGCCTTTGGAAGCATTAAACATACATGGTGTCCAGGAGGAAGACAAGCCTCTCTTCCCCTACCCTGAGCCAATCGGACCACACCTGCAATGTTGTTTTCAGTCTGAGGGTCATAGTATACCAAGGACAAACTCTAACTCTAACTGGAATGGACTCAAAGGAGAGAAAACCAGGAGGTTGAGGCATTTGGCAAATGTCTTTTGTAACAGTTAAAAGAGCTGCAGTTGAATAGCAATAGTCTCAAGGAGTCCATGATTTAATATCTTTAGCTCTTTGATAGCTGTCATAGGATAGAACTGGTACCAAAGGGCAAACCTACCTACTAGAAGGTAGGAGTAAACTCCGTAACACTGAGAGAGGAAAGCGCTGCCCTGGGAAGTGGTATGACTGCCACGTCCTTGGTGATGTTCAAGCAGGGGCAGGATGGGCCACTGGTCAGGGACATTGTAAAAGGGTGGGCTAGGGGCTAGGGCTGTTGGAGCAGGTAACTTTTAAAATCTCTTTCCAGATCTGAGATGCTGTGATACAGGCTATGTCCTAGCCACGGACTTCGGAATGGCAGCGATGCAAGTTCAGAATTGGATAGAGGCCTCATAACTTATGGTCTCTGGTGGTACATTCCACCAGTCCTTTTCACTAGCTCTCTGGTCTGAAGAGATACTAAAAACACCTTCAGCCATGTCTTTGCAGCCACAAAAGCTTGAAAAGATGACGTTTCTTGAGTGCAAGGAGACCAAGACTGAGAAGGTGGTTTCATTGTAGTCTAAACGGCCACACAATTAGGGAGGGGACACAATTCAGATCCCAAACATGGGACTAAGAGATCTTCACTTAACTTGGAAGAAGTAAGTTGAGGACAAATGAAGGGCCTTCCTGCTTCCCACAGCAGGACCGGTTTTAGAGAATTTGTTCCCCAGTGAGTATAAACTGAAAATGTGAGCAGATTTGAGGCAGGTTCAGATAAAGTCACTAGTGACTAGATCCCTTAACAGACTATTAAGAGAAACCAACTGTTTTGGAGCTGGCGTAACATTTTAAGGACATATTTAATCACTTGAAACTGACATTCTGACCTTGGGTGACTTGGCTTTCAGTGCTCCCATAGGTCTCATGGACTGCCCACATGGGACATTTCTTGTGTCTATAGGAAATCACCGATTATGGGAGAGCTCAAACCAAGAGATGAGCTCTGCCCTCAGAATAGCAATTTCCCTCACAGAAGAAAGAGGAGGAGGTCAACCCTCCTTTCAGAGGAAGGAAGATGTGCATTGGTGACTGCAGAGGTGATCTCAGAAAGATCTTAAGGTGCCTGAAAACATGCTGTTGTTCCCCTTGCTCTGACTGAACCTACAACCTCTTGACCGCATTCCTTCCTGCTGCCTCATTGCCCCTAGGGTCCGAGACCAGGGGAACAGGGCCTGGGGGAGTTGATGAGAATAGTTCTGTTGTGTGTCCAGCAAGGAGCTTGGCCTGGCCTCTTTCCTGGGGCCAGACCCTGAGACCCTTTCCTAATTTCCTGTCTCATATGTGCTGAGCAAGGCCTTCCTCCTTGGTGGGGGCAGCTGGACTCAGGCCAGCAGCTCTCAAGAGTTGAGTCACTTAATGTCTTTCCTTCCTCAGCTTTCCATCCTGCTGGGACCTCAGATAGGAGCTCTCATCTCCCAGCTTTTCTGCCACAGGATGACAAATTAAAGGTGCCTTTGACAAAAACCTACAAGTCTTCATCATGGGTTTCTCTATCAGACCAGTGATTTCGTTTTCAGTCTCTTCTGAGACTAATATGTACTGTTTCTGAAATGACTTTTCTGTATCTTCAGAGACTTTGCTGGAAGCAATTGATACATACTGAACTGCTATGTACCAGGTGACAGGAAGCCACCCAACAATATCCTCTCCACTGATGCATGAAATCCTACCACTAGAGATTCATTCATTTGGATTGATACTATTAGTTAAATAATAGTGACGATGTTCACTTATAATTATTTTGCATAGTACTTTACAGTTTATAAAGCACAGCCATTATTTTGAGCCACTCACCTTAGGTGAGCTGGTTTGGGCTGGTATTTCTATCTCTGTTTTACTGATCAGCAAAGGTAATGCAAATGATTGTTCAAGGTCATACAGCTTACTAGCAGGAAAGCTGGGTCTTCTGGTTCCCAGCTCTACAATACTGTGCCCTTTTGATGCTTCTACCAGAGTACAGGGGATGGTAAGAATGGATAGAGCTGGGCCTTTTGACCCTATGTAAGAAAAAAAAAAACCTTGCTCTCCTCCTCCTGACAACAAAGTACTAAATCTGCCACTCTGAAGGAGTCTCTGAGTTTCACCAGCTTTCTCATGTCTTCTTCCTGGCTTCTCTCATCACTAAAGCCCAGTAGATTCAGCATAACAGGATATCAGCACATTCACCTTTGGATGGAGTGCAGCAGCACATTCTCCTTGCCAAGCACATCAAAGCCTGTGCCTGCTCAGCCCCCAGCAGACCTGGGGTCTTTCTGGGCCCAAGACTCTGCAGCTATTAAGGGCCTGTCTTATTTCTTAGACACCTTAAGAACTGAAAATTTTATGAAAGAGTTAATGGAAGCCCAGATCCAGAAGAGCCTATAGAAGTCATCTGCCTGCAATGACATAGCATCTCTGACCAGAGATTGTCCAGGCCCTGCTTAAATACCTCTTAATACCAGGAGGCTCACTACTACCCAAGCCAACCTTTTATCTTATTTAGACCTTGTACATTTGTCTAAGTCAGTCCTAAGTACTTTCATACTTACCTCATTTAATCTTTCTAATCAGCCTATTTGGGAAACTGAGACTCAGAGATTAAGTAACACCAAAGTCGTATCAGGACAGATGTCATTTCCACATTTCTTACCATCCTATCTGCTCCATGTATCCATTTTATTCCACCCAAATCCCCCTTAAAAGAGGTACCCAGAACTGGTTGCAGTGTACTTTTTTGAGTTTTATCAGTCAAAAGAGCCATGGACCTGTAATCTCCCCTTTTTGAGACACTGATCCACCTCCAGTTGCATCAGATCTCTGGCAGCAGCATTACAAACTGGTACTCTCTGAGCCCAGGGTTATTGGGTTTTTTTCTTTATGCTACTGTAAGGCCATTTATTCCCCCTTCTTTTTTGTGTGCTGCTGGGCACAAGTGTTGGACTTTACGTTTTCACCTGTTTAAGTCAACCCAACTTCCTGAGGGAAACTGCAGCTCAGCCTGGCCATGAGTTTCTGCTATGGGCTGGCTATAGGCCAGACTTTGGCAGTGACGCCAGAGTGGCCAGACTTCTGTGGAATTTGGCATCCCACACAGCTCTTGGTTACTGGAGACAGATCTCATGGTAGCCAGATCCCACAGGGAATTAGGCCCTCAGCCCCAGCGGATAGATGGCTTGTGGGCGGAACCACTAGTGTCTCAGCCTGGCAAGGGACAGTCCTAGGGGACTCTCCTTTCACCTCCTGTTGCCCCTGGGAAGTCTTCAGTCTATAACCTCAGTGGAGCTGAGGACAGGAGAAGCTCCCTAGGCGCCAGACAAGGGTAGCCAAGGCATATTCCCAGGCTCCAGCCCAAAGGACTACCTCTGGGGGCTTCCCTTAAAGCTTTTAGAAGAGAACTTTTAGGCTCACTTCATTCCTGAGTATCATATTTGTATACTTCTGTGGCTGAGGAGAGCTGAGGCCAAGCTTCACAGCATTATTCCTCCCATGGTCAGTTCACCCTGTAAGTGTCTGAGCTTCTCCCATTAGAGCTTTACATACAGGATTTTAAAGGGTTTCCTGGAGTCATAGATTCTCAAGGTTGGAAGGAACTGCGGTGTTCCTCTCCTCTATCTCATAATGAAAAAATATTCTCTGCAATATCTTTGTCAGGTAATTCTCTAGCTTCTACATGAAAACACCCATTTCCCAAGACAGCCTCTTGCACTATTTTTACTATAGAAAGTTCTTCCGATAAGTGCAAGTCTACCCTTCTGGAACTACTATCCATTGGCCCTGGTTCTGCCCTTGTACTCTATGATTTTTCATAACTGTCTCTGAAAATAACAATTCTCTGGGAGGAGAACATCTTAAAATGTTTTCGACCAATGTACAAGGTGATTCATTGGCAGCCATCAGTGGCGCAGAACAAAGCCCTGGGGGAGGGGACTGGCAAGAGCCAGTCTAGTGGTTCCACAAAGTATGTGAATTTTGCTATCCTTCATCTGAATATCCCTCTCAGGCAATGAGGCCATGGCACTGATGGCTCGTCAAGTTACCTAGAGGAGTCTATCACATTACAACAGAGTGAAGTTCTTTGACGCCCAGGAATGGGAGCACATTGCAGGGGGTATTCCATCATGGGAGTGAGACCTAGGAAACAATGGTGCTTCCAAGGAAGAGGCCTCGTCAATATTACCATCCCAGCATCTGTTGTAAATATTTTATTTAGCACCTACTAGGACCAGGTAATTATAGATGTCTAGATAGACAGATAGAGAATCAATCTCACTTTATATCTCAAAAATCTTTTGAAGAAAGGCAGGTGTAGAGGAGCAAAATTACTTGTCCAAGGTCACAAAGCTAGTAAGTGACAGGTTTAGATTTCACCCAAGGTCTGCCTAACCCAAAAACCTAATTCTTCAATCAATCTGCTACCCAGTCTTAAAGTAGACCTAGACTGCTGTATGTGTGTTGGAGGTGGGATTAATATCCAGCCTTATCGAAGCATGTGAGGAACCCAGGTTAAAAAAGGCAACCTGGTCTCCTGTGCTCTCATTTTTAACCACTCTGTCCTGACCCCTGACTTCTCATCCAGTTGGCAGCCTTAAAACAAAAGATCAGAGTGGGGACGAACTGCTGGGCCTGAAGTGTCCCAAACTTGGCTGGGTTGGACAGTTCTGATGGAAGCAATAACAGCCTCTTTGAGGGTTATTTGGACTTTACCTTCCTTCTGTGCCTGCTATATAGGTACCTGCAGCAGGACTCAAGTTTAATTCCTTAACCTGAGCATTTTCAGAGCTGCTCACTAGAGCTGATATCCAGTAAAATATGGTTTAACATACAGGATTTAACAACATTTTTCTCTTAAAAGACTTACATTCTGCTCCATTTTGGATTTTCATTGCAGCTGTTGCTGCATGTTCATGTATTTAATAAGCATTTACTAAGGACTTCTTACATGCTCAGCCCTGTGCCTGACAGTGTTGGTAAAATGATGATAGTCTGGAATATTCCAAAATATTCCCAATTCTACTTTAACATTTGAATAAGTAACTCCCATATCAAGCCAAATATCCAGTTTTTCTTTGGAAAACAGTAGGCACTGGATTTGATAGGAATTCATGAGACGATGAAGACACATAGTCCATGCCCTCAAGGATCTGACATTCTTCTTAGAAGCATCATCCCAGTCTTTAGGATAACAAGACAGCACTGCAAATGCCCTCCTCAGCAGTGTGAGTCTCCTAAGTGCTATTACCGGATTTCAGAGAGAAGATGACAATCAAAAGGGGCAGTCAGAAGGGGAGATTTCATGCATGGTGTAGAACTTGACTTAGACCTAAGGGTATGTTGGATTGGACTGGTAGAAAAGGAGAAAATGTGTCTGTGGAGGGTACTCACCATAAACTATGGAATGGCCTAGACTAGAGAATAAACAGTTAGAGGTCAGGCCTGGTAGGAGCAGATGTATTTAGGACATGAGGGAGAGAGAAGGCCAGAAAGGTCAGTTCTAACCATGATGAAATAAGTTCCTGATGTCAGCCTGAACAATGTGGATGTTATTCTGTAAGCAATGGGAAGAAAAGGTGAGCATTAGACTGTCAGGGCTCACTTCCTGGTTACATTAGCCACCACTGTATGACTCTGGACAAATTACCTGACTTAAATATGTCTCAGTTTCCTTATCTAAAATTAAGAACTTTGATAATAGTATCCACCTGGTAGGGCTATTGTGAAGTTTAGGATAAATACAGCACAGAAGTGTCCATCATGTTACCAAGCACATATGTAGTGTTAGCTATTAATTATTTAGTGTTAAATTGACAAATTTAGGAAAGGAGTTTAGAATGATAATAAGTAGCCATCAAGAGGATATATTGGAGAGAGAAGAGACTAAAGAGTGAGAAGATTATTTTAGTATTCTGAGCTAAAGAAATGGTGTAGGCCTGATTAGGGTTGGTCAAAAAAAGATGGTGAACCTTAGATGCTGGGGGCGGGGCACAGTGATGGGTCTTGATGGCCGACTGGATGGAGTGGTTCTCTAGCTGGCCTGTTCGGTGTGGGTATGTATTTCATTGCCAGGACTCAGACCAAACCTTGTGGATCCCATGACAGTGCTCAGAAGAAAGAGAAAGAAGTGTTGGTGTTCTTGCTGTGATGTGTGAGAGATTGGGGATATAGATATAATGTGTGCCCTCTGATGTGGTGGCATTAAGGACATTTCAAAGGTTCCCTGACTCCTATCGGAAATCCTCTTTGTAGAACAGTTTTAGGCAATGCTGTTATTAAAAGACCGTGGTACTACAAAGAGCAACACTTACGCTGTCTTGGCAGTAGAGCTGAAAATGGGCCTCAATAGGCAGGACAGAAGATGAATGGCCAGAATCAGAGCTCCATGAGAAATGGGGAAGAGGAGAAACAGTTTTAATGTGGGAGTAGGGCTGGGGGTGGGGCATGTCACAAGGGGTGAGGAGCACCGAAAGAGGAAGAGGGAAAGTGCTGAAGACATACTCTCAGCCCATTTCACAGCCTTGCCTCAAAAGCTCCCTCTTTGACATCACCATCGGCACACTTGGCAGCCCTTAGGCTTTATAGAGCATTTCCCCTGTGCTGAATTCAAGCTCCAAATGCTCACCACCTTTAATACAAGTGTTAGACAAACTGAAGTCACATGCATCTTTGATCCTGTCCGGGCATAATCAGAATCACAGCTGGGAGGAGAGGAAGCATGGGAGTGGAGCCATGTTGTTGGGTAAAATGTAATGATGCTGTTTCAGAGGGAAAACAGCTTGGCCTTGAGCACTTTCACAAAGGAATTAACATCATATTCCTTCCCTCTGGGTAAGAAGGGTTCTGGGAAACAAACAACTGTCCCCTCCTTCAAGTCCCTCCCTGTGGGAGTTCTAGCCAGCCCAAAGAGTAGCTCTGATCCCTGAGTCAGCTCCAGAGCTGATCCTACCCAGCAGTTAACTCCACACAAGAAGTGAGCCAAGTCTAGGCTAGTCACCTGATGCAGGGCCCTTCCCACCCCACTTCCTACCTCCCCCACCACTCTAGTCCCTGGAGTCACTAGAAGCCCAGCTTGCTCTTTAGAGTTTGGTGTTGATCCTTCCCTTTTCTTCAGGAAACTGGGCCAGTGAATATGAGGGGGAGCTGGACGTCAGGCAGCTCACATGGAAGAAACCAGATGCTGACGGCAGACTCAAAGCTTCTTATAAGTCTAAAAGGGAGTGAAGTGAAAAGGGGGGTTGAATAAGTCTCAGGCACTGTGTGTTAGACTGGTTCTAAGACCCAGGTTGCCTACACCTGTGTCCCAGCCACAGCCCAGAGGTTGAAAAAAATTTTGAGGCATTTCTGGAACAGCAGCAACCTCTAGGCCAGATCCCACTGGATGCCATTGCAGCCATACTACGGAGCCACGGGGCTTCTCTTTGGAATCTGCTTGGAGTTTTGTTTTTAACTCTTTTCATTTTTGTCTTGCAGAGTGGAACACTTAAGGATCCGGACTCAAGCAAGACCCCACCTCAGCGGCCAGCCCCCCAAGGTTGTTTACAGTATATTCTCGACTGTAATGGCATTGCAGTAGGGCCAAAGCAAGTCCAAGCTTCTTAAAGTGATTGGTAGTTAATTTTTCAAAGCAGAAAATTTAAGCCAAAAACAAATAAGCAAGGAAAGTGGGAAGGGGAGCAACAGGCCCTCCCATTGGTGCCGTCTCTGCGTTCTTTCAATGCTGATTGGACTGTGTTTTTCCTATGCAGTGTCAGCTCCTCTGTCTGGTTGTTTACCTGTTGCTGTTCGTGCTTGTAATGCTCACTTATGTTTCTCTGTATAACTTGTGATTCCAGGGCTGTTTGTCAACAGTGTACAAAAGAATTGTGCCTCTCCCAAGTGCAGTGTGACTCTATCTTCTGGGTGGTTTGATAGTATTTTTTCAAGTATTACATAAAATGTGGGGTGAAATAGGACCAGGGGGTGGACAGGGGAGAAACAAAGATCACAGAAATAAAACCCAGCTTCTCTCCTTATCCCCCCCACCCCCACACAGGCTTAGGGTAAGCCACCCCGGAACCTCTGCTTAATCTTCATGAATGTGCTTGGGATCTTCAATGAACTGTGCTTTTTGCTTTCTTTCTGCATGACTAGAATAACTAGGTAGAAGTTTAAAAGATTTTCAAGGTCTAATTTTCATAGCTTCATCCGTTGAATCTGAAGCCATCCACCTTTTTCTCCATTTGCTAAAATTTGGTGCAGTTTCAATATATGTGAATAGGCTGGCTGTGCCTGTAGAGCTCTTGTGTTTTTAGTGATGACATGAAATGTAAAGAACAAGCTATTTCCAGGAATGTGTTTTGTATTTTACATCCCAGTGTACCCTTTGTTTTATGATTAAATAATTAGCTATGAGATTAGACAAAAAAAATGGGGCCGCTGATGTGCAATATCAAAGTGAACTTGTATTTTCTGTGTTGATCTCAGTTGCCTAAGTTGTTTCTTCTTTGTTGCTGTTTCTGAATCGGCCATGTGTGTGCTTCTGTAGAACTGAGGCTGTTTTGTATTCCCCAAAGCTTGACCTATGTACAGAGATGATTCTTTAGCAATTTTGGACGTAGACTGCAGGGAGCTACTGGAAGTCTGGGAAGGACTCGGCCATTCTACTCTTGGCCTCTCACGAGGCATCACAACACGAGACCAAATTTTAAATGTCCCATTTCACTTGAGTGAGTACACTGCCTACAGAACTCTGAGATGGACTCCTGCTTTAATGAGAGCCCTCCCGAGTCCAGAGAATAAAGAGCTTTATCTTTCCTGGGAAGAACTGTGTCAGACATTACCGTGTGTGTGTTTGGGGCAAGGGCTGCACAGCTGTGGCTCTTGAAGAACCCTCACCATTTTGTTCTCTTTCCTCCGACACACAGTTCCTCGGCAGCGATGAGGCAGTTAATTAAACCAGGCCTCGGGTCCAGTGCCTCATCTTGCCATCTCCTGGCCAGGCTGGGAATGGGCAACAAGCGGCCTCCTCTGACACCATGGTTTGTGGAAGTTCATGCCAGCAGTTTGCTTTCAGAAGGAGTGCTTCTGGCTCCACCTTTACATTTCCTCTCACTTCTACACTGACACATCACCATTCTGGATTACTAGGTCTGAGGAATAACTAGTGTTGACAGTATGTAACATGATTTATGTGTCAAGGGGTTCTGCCCTGGTTTCTCCTTTGGTTGCTGGTAAATTCTGAGGCTACAGGGAAATGCACTGAGTGTGAATGTTCTTGTCTGCAATCCCTTCTTTAGGCGATAATGGTAGTCAATTTGCTGTAAATAGATACATATATGCATCTACACACTTCCAGGTGGGTTACATAAGAATCAGGTCCTTAAATACCTCCCAGTCTGATCAAATGAGAGAAAGGAATAAAGCAACATTTCTCAGAATGGAGGAATACATTTATTTATATTTTTGTCCAAGTAGTGAGCTGATGGTGGTGTTGCTTCTCTGCATGTTCTCAGTGTGAACATCCAGGTGCTTTTCATGTGACATTTGTGAACCACAAATACAAAGTTGCCATTTGAATTCAGTCAGGCTCTAGGGTGGTATCAGTCATGTCTCTCAGGAGGGGGAGAAACTGCCAAACACAAGTAGACAGCTTAACCTGACTGCCACATGCCCTCAGGCAGCATGCTAAGGGACAATTCTGGCCTGGGGGACATCTACACCACAGTATAGGATTGCCATTCAGGTGTTTTGTACCCATTTCTTTTCTGATGTTGTCTCATTTTTTTGTACTGATCCAGCTGGGAGAACCTCAGCCAATGCTGGAAGTGTGATTGAAGTACCTCTCTTTTGTGACTCTCTTGTACAGCTTAATGTGCAATAAAGGAAAAGTTATATCTGTCTTCAGTGTTAAGTTGTAAAGTTTCTGGCTATTCAAGCATCTCTGTATAGGTGGGAGACCTCTCAGATTTCTGGTACAAGATGCAAAGCTATCAATGTGCAGTACTTTATAAGAAAATGCTAATAGAAATGATACCAAACTTGAGAAGAGGCAAAAACTGGTTAATATGAAATAATCTGCTAGTCTGTAATCTTTGCTAATTATCTAATTTGAACCTGGATTTTCTTAAACATGCAAGATTCCATTTATTTATTCACTTATGTGTAGTTAATCCTTGTATTAATTGATCATCGAGGATAGAGTGGAACTTGGTGCCATGTTGTCGGGAAATAGGCTGACATTCGTGGGTGCACAGTGTATAGACATAGAAACCTGACTCTCCAGAGGGTGCAGATGTTCTGGTCTTCCTAGAAAACTAAGTTACAACACAACTTTTAGCTTCTGTCAAGTTTCTGTAAGCCCTCTCCTTCCAGTAGGCCCGTGGATGTGGACTCTGAGATTAAGACTGAGAAATTTTCTTCCAGGGAAATTACGCATCATATCCACTAGTCCATCTGTGCTGATGGGGGCATCTTTTGACTTCTGAGTGTAGTAATCCACTTCAGCAAAATCAGAGCGGTTGGTGCCACACTTGCTGCCTGTCAATCCCCAGAGAAAGGGTGGCCTTTTTTCTTTCCAGACCACCAGATGGTTTTCTGTCTCATGCTGGGAGAATGGTATCCTGGTCCTCTTAGGGGACAGAGGGGAGTCTTCTTTGTCAGGTGGTACCCACAACATCTCCAGGAAAAAATGGGGCTTGGGTTTCTGGAGAATTTTACCATATTTACCTGAAAGGTACTGGAGCCCCTAAGGATGATAGTAAGAGGCAAAAGAGTGCCTAGAAACAAAAGATTTATCATAGTCATGGGCATGAGCTAATGCTAACATGAAGCCCTGGTAGGACAAGGTATGGAAATCAGATACATGGAGGCTCTAAGCAGGATGAAGTCCAGTTTCATAAAAACAATGTAAGTCAGTGATCGTCAATGATCATCAAACACAGAATGTTTTGGAGAACTTTTTCATCTACTGTCATCTTTGAAACACTATGATCTTGAAAGAAAACCAAAACTAGGCTGGCCTTTTTTATTTTTATAACAGTTTTGTGATTGGAAACACAGAGGCCCAGAGAAGTTTGCTGATATGCTGAAGGAGTCACTGATAGGCTATGTCTTGGGTTTTCTGGTTCCCAGACCACTGCTCTTTCCACTGCCCTGTACTGTGTCTGCTGTGTGGAACTTGAGACCTCCTAGTATGGTATGGGGCAGGTTGGCATGTACCTAAGGAACCTCTGGGGAAGAGGGGTGAGGTCTCTCTGGTCTGGGAGATCTTCCGTAGAGAGCTCACCTCTGGATGAAGCCACTCATCCCATGGTTTCTGCCCTGTCCTCCTGGCTTCTGCTGTGACTGAGGTGCTGTGTCTCTGAGGAGAAGCAAGTAGTGGCAATGTATGAGGGTAACCAGGGACTAGCTCCGGAGCCCTTCAGAGCCTTGGGTGGCTTCTTGTAATAGAGTTAATCCTTTCGGTAATTAACTAACCACACCCTTTGAGACCTAGATTCTAACAAGGAAACCCTTTGGTATGGTTAAATTATGAAGTTTTTCTTGTACTGAACCTAGGGGGTCCTGGGCAACCCCAAGGAAAGCAACCCCCAGCCAAGGTGCTGCCTCCACGTCGGCTCCCCCATGGACCATCAGTGCCACCTTCCTCCTCTTCCTCCTCCTCTTCTTCCTCCTTCTCGGCTCCTCAGCTGCTGGGCGGCCCCACCACCCACGGAGATGCACCCTCCACCAGCAGCTCCCTGGCAGAGGCCCAGCCACCCCTGGCAGCTCCACCACAGAAGCCCCAGCCTCACCCACAGCTCAAGTAAGAGACAACTCAGCAGCTCCTTGCCCTCCCCTCTTCCTGCCCTTCCTTGTAGGCTTGGGGCTCCAGGGGTGCTAGAAAGCACCTTCAATCTGGCCTCTTCCTCCTCCTCCACAGATATTTTTGTGGGGTTTTTTTGGGTTTTGGTTTTGGGTTTTTTTTGTGGGGGGTGGTTGGGGGCCTGTTTAGAGTTGATTGGGGAGGATAGGAAAAAGGGAAGTGAAAGTCTAAGGTCTAGCTAGAAGCTCAAACCCTCCCTTTTCTTCCTGGGGAGTGGCAATAAGGCAGTTACTACCCATTTTCCTATCCTTGTATTAGTTTAGGGTGTTTTCTTTTTTTAAATCCCGTCTCCTACTCTTTTTTCCGTCCCCTTTTCTTTCTTTCTGTGTGTGTGTGTGTGTGTGTCTCTCTCTCTAAAAAAAAAATTTTAAATCCTCCTTGCTGCCTCTGACTCACAGTTTAGGGCATGTAATCAGCAGGGCTGCCCAGAAGGAAAAGGGGAAGTAGTTAAATCCATTCCAACTTTTTACCTTCAGCTTTGTCTGAAGGAGGTCAGTTTCTGGTGCAGTCACCAGAAAAGGGCCCAGATAAACACCCCGAGGAGCTCTATTCCTCACTCCCTGGAGTAGCTCCAGAAGCCCCCTTTACACCGTCCTGCTTCAAAAGAAGAACTGAGGATCCCTAGGAAACGGCACAGCTGTGCTCGGGTGAAACCGCACCTGGATGTGGATGATGGTCAGCCCCACCCTCTCCCCCAGAACTAGAGATGCCTCTCCTCGATTTCCCCAAACAGTTCTCTGTCCTCACTGTCAGCACAGACAGCTGTAGCCTTGGGGGAACGGTAGAGATCCATCAGTGCTTCTCAGAGTAAAGTAACGAGAATCTTTAGAGAGGGAGAAAAGGGAGCTTAGAATTTTGGAGTTCAAATCAGCCACTTAGAGATTGTCTAGCAGTTGCATAGATGGGAAAACACAGCTCAGAGAGATTCAATTAATTTCCTTTTGCAAAGCCCCTCTACTAATTAGTGGCATAGCCAGGATTAGGACTCAGGTGGTCCAGATGGCCACTTTCCCTGAGTCTTCCAGTCCTACATGACAGGAGATTATCACCGACTCCCCAGCTATGGCACTTTTCATATCCCACATACCGTATGATCTCCCCTCAACCCAGTTTTTCTCTGATGCTGACTTTTTAATCTCTCCTGCCTTCTCATTAGCCAACTTTGGCCCCTGTTTGAGGGCAGATCTTGGGGTAGTCACTGCCACTGGGCAAAGGAGTGACAAGCCTCCTCAAGCCTCCTCAAGGAGGCTTGTCCCCGGTGCCCTCAGCCTGTGCGAGCAGGAGTCCACGCCTCCCAGAGGCCAGCTTGTTGGGGCTCATCCCCAGCCCTAATGAAAGGCAGTTCACAGTCACTGCAGGAAGAGAAAAACCGCTCACACTTTTCTGTAGAAGGAAGTTTCTGGGGCTTAACCCTGAATTTAGGGGAGGCATGGGAGTTTTAAGACACTGGGAGAAGAGTTCTGGAACCAGAAACCAGCAGGAAAGAGACACAGTAGAGGGAGCAAAGACAGGCCGGTGGAGACACCAGACCTTGTGTCCCCTTCTGCAGTACTGGGCTGAGCCTCCCCTCCACCTTCTTGCCATCACAGTTTTTCTCTTTGAATCACTAATCTCTCGAGGGATAAATTGGTTCCTAAAACATGTGTGATACAGTTTTCTTTTGTTTTTTTCATTAGAACACTGCCTGAGTTGTCCCTCAGTATTCATGGGGGGGATTGGTTTCAGGACCCCCTGCAGATACTCAAATCCCCAGATGTTCAAGTTATTTATATAAAATGGTGTAGTATTTGCATATAATCTATATTTGCATATAGGCTACAGTAGGGCATGCCTACATATCTTCATTCACATGGCTTCAGCGTAGTGCTCTGCTTATGGCAAATTCAAATTTGGTTTTTAGAATTTTTTAGGATTGTTTTTCAAATATGTTTGATCTGCGGTCGGTTGAATCCATGGACGTGGAGGGCCGTCTGTATCTCTTGCCCCTGGACACCCAGAGCTGCATGGACCTCATATTAGGGCTTCTTTGAGGAAGGCTGCACAGGGTGATTACGTCCATTTTAATAACAGATAAATTGAGCATTAGAGTCCATGCCAAGCCAAAGGGTTCTTTTAGAATCAAAGAAAAAAAACAATATAAAAAGCTCTACATAATTTTACTAAACCTCTACATAATGCAAGTAAGAAACCAAATACCAGAGAAGCACATGGCTTGCCTCAGGTCACAAGTAAGCAACTGGCAGAATCAAGACTTTGGCCCAGATCTTCTGATGCTGTCTCCACTACTTGACAGTTCATGGAAAAGAGAACATAAGAATCCATGGGCCCCTAGTTACTACATTTCATCAGAGGGGAAGGGTGTGAGTCCTAGATTAGTACTCACCAAGTTGGGGCCTCTGAAACAGCCTGCTGGCTCTTTAGCATTAAGTAGAAGAAACATCCTTTGAGTAACCCCTTCTTCCTCTTTCCCTTTTCTTCTCTCTCTTTTTTCCCTCCTTCCTTTTTCTCCTTCCTCTCTCCCTCACTGCCCCCATTCTTTTCTGTTTTAGCAGCACTGAAGGTGAAGAAAATAGCACAGGAGCTTCCTAGTGTCCTGGTAGCACAGCCACTGCTGGCTTTCTGCCAACGCGGTCTCCCTTGGGTGGGAGTGGGGTTCCAGTTGTGTATCCTCATGTCATCGTCCTTTCTTACCTTGCTGGGAACACCACCCTCTCACATTCTCTCTGGTTTTTATCTTCAAGCAAGTCGCAGTCCCTGACAAATGCCTTCAGCTTCTCTGAGTCCTCCTTCTTCCGGTCTTCAGCCAATGAGGATGAAGCCAAAGCAGAGACCATCAGGAGCTTGAGGAAGTCCTTTGCCAGCCTCTTTTCAGATTAGCTCTCCAGACACACGTGGGCACCCGGCCCAACCGGGAAAGGCATCTGAGACATTTGCCAACAACAGTCAGCCACGTTTGGTAGTGATGTCCCATGACCTTGACTTGTGTGGCCCCTTCCTCTGCTCCGTTGTGCTAAGTGATGTGCAGCTCAGAAAGGACCATGTGAAGGTCTCAGGGCGAGAGCCTAACAAGTGAGGAGCTCCTGAAATAAGAGAGGATAGAGCTGCTTTCCTGTAGTTACTTATGAGAGTTTCCTCTGAGGTCATCGTTTGCTCTGAGTTTAGTGGCCTTATTGTAACAGCGCCATCATGTCTTATTCTTCCTTGTGAAACCTGGATTTTCCTCATTGAGGACTCCTGGTAGCTTAACCTAGTTCAAATGCAGTGCTAAGCATGCCCCTGCTCTAGTCAGTGCCTATTTGAGGAGTATATACTTACCCCCAAATACTCTCGGCAGTAGGAACTTATCCGCACCTGGATCCCTTGTCAGTCACACCTGTTCAGCTGTTGAAAACACACCTTGCCCAGCACATGAGATTCCTCGACTGCTGTCGTGGTGAAGTACCTTTAGTCTACTGATACTGAAGAGAACGAGGATCTGCAGTTTTCCCCTTTTCCCTCCTCTGGAGTGTGGTTCTTCTGTGCGTGCTGCAGTGATCTTGAGCTCTGAAGCTGCACTGTAGAGAATGCATGAAACTGTAACAGCAGTATACGAAGTTCTGTGTTCATCTCAAAATAAATGTTCAGACCTTTGTGTAATAAAAGCAACAGCATTAACCAGCATTTGATTCAGCCACAAGGTCTCCCCTAAGCTCCCATTTTGACTGAGAGGATGTATGTTAGCCATGTGTGTGTTTGTGAGTTCAGGGAAGGGAAGGTCTGGGAGGGCGAAGCTGTTTGTCATTATGTGTGTGGATGTGTTTATGTGTGAGCGTGATTGTGGGTGTACAAGTATTTCCCAGTGGATGAAAGTATGGCTGTCCTTTAGATGCCACTTATCTGGACTTCCTCATACTTCCCCAGTAAATCCGTTTCCTCCAGGACAGCTGTACTTCCTCCAGTAACTCAGCATTTCTACCAATTTTACTGAATATGGCAACTTTCTAATAAGCATAGGACACTTGCTCCCATAGCAGCCAAGTTAGACCTACTTGTCTGGGACATCAAGCTCCTCAGCTGAAGCCCACATGGTGGTGCCAATGAGGCTGGACCAACCTGCCCCGGTGAATGGAATCCCACAAGCCCCAGGCATCCTGAAGAGGCCTGTGATGTTCAGTGGGCTCTGGGGGATTTCACTCTGGCTTCTTCATGTCTCTGGTATTCAAAGAGTATGTTCTCCCAAACCACAAATGCTGTGAGGATAAATATCACATCTACACTGATAAAAAGAAATCAGTATATTACCATTTTATGTAAATATTTTCCTACACAATACCCATTCTACCAACTCAACAAAACACTCATCCAAATGCCACTTTCTTGCTAGCTGTCCTTACAATGCCACTATCTTTCTAACCTCTCCTCATAGTAGATGCTAAGAGGTCAAAGAATGAATTTCTCCAGTGCCAGGGTCTCCTTTCTAACAGACCATGTTTTCAGGGTTCAAGGATCTAGATCTTTTTTTCTTACACTTAAAAAAGCAGGAAGCAGAACCTCCCATTAAGTGACACCTCAGGGAACAGCAGCTTACCTCCCTCCACCCACAGCACATAACTAGGGAACAGACTACTCATAAACCAGACAAGAGGGTGAGGGGTAAGGGATACCTATGCTCAAGGGAAAAGGAATTGATCCTTATGGTTCCTTCTATTTCCAACCAAGAGTCTACCAATTGTAGTCACTTCTATCCCCCGATTCTAAATAGGTTTTAATAGAATGCATGTATTTCATTAAAAAGCATTTATTGAGCATTTAATATAAGTATAAACACTGTGATGAATTCAAAGAAATATTAACATTTCCATAGTGCCTAAAGTTCCAGGCAGAATTCTAAGCACTTAACATACACCAAATTATTTATTCCTCACAACAAACCTATATTATAGTACTATTGTTATTTTACAAATGAAACAATGGAGGCACATCAAGATTCAATGACTTGCTCAAAGTCACCCAATTGGTTTGTGGTGGAGTTGGAATTTGAACCCAAGAAGTGTAGCAGGAAACCCATGGCTTTGACTACTTGGCTATATTATTTTTATTGAATGTAGCAGAGGAAACAAGGTGTAATTTTATTAAATTGCACATCATGTGGTAACAAAATAAGAGATACACACAAAACTTTTTTATACCTACACCCATTCCTTCACCTTCTATCTATCTCTTGACTCCTGGGAAAGAAGGGGTGGGAGATCAGAGCACTTGGTACCAGTGTTGACCCCTTATCCTAGGACCATGAGTAACATACACCGTATATCTTATTGTGATCACATATAGCTGCAATTCTTAAAAAATTACTCATTCTTCCACATTTGATGTCAAACTAAAAACCACAAGTCACTTATTTAGAAAATGAGTCAGCCTGGAACTGCTGGGGTGACAGAAAGGGGAGGAATTTACCATAGATCGTGCAGCATCCTATTTCAAGAACACATGGATTCTATCCAACCCTCAGTGAGGGGGTGAGGCCAGAAGTGGGAGAGTTCCATTCAGAAACAGCCCTCTGGATATATAATAAAGATGGCCCCAGAGACTGGGAAATTTGCCACTCACAATAATTATTAAATAGTTGATGAATACCATGATAAAAAATTCATCTGAAGCTGGGATCACTAAAGGTTGGTGACTGTCCATTATAGACCTTGAAACCTGTGGGCTATAGGCCAGTTGTGACCACTGTGGAACCATCTCTGCAGCTGACGGGGATTCCTCACCCGCATCTTCATCCCAGAGTCATAGAGATAGAATACCTCATCCCAGCCCTCATGGAACTTCCCATCTTCTTGGATCAAGATGAATTAATTCTGCTCATCATTTATTCATAACTCTTCACTGTGTACTGACTAAGCTCAATAAATTTTGTGAGAACATAAAAATGAGTAAAGCAAGGATTCTGCCCTCACGAAGTTTTACAGCCCAGGTGGGAGGTGGCATATAAACAAATATTAAGAAGGAAGTGGTAAGCACCGTAAAACAAACGTAGTCAAAATGTAGTTTGGAAAAAAAATCAAGCTTGATAAGTACTGGTGAGGATATGGAAAATGGAACTCTTACACATTGCAAGTGGGAACATACGGTGGTACCACCACTTCAGGAAACAGTTTGGCAATATCTGATGCTTAAGCCCTATGACTCAGCAATTCCATCTCTAGACATTCACGCTAGAGAATTACTTGCACATGTACTCAAGGAGGCAAGTAAAAGAATATTAGTCTCAGCACCATTTGTGAAAAATGGAAACAACCAATTGTTTCTCATGGAGGAATGAAAACATAAATTGGTTGATTCATAAATTGGAATGCTGTATAGAAGTTAAACAAAAATATTTGAGGAATTCAGATAAGAGATGGAAGGAGAATGAAAAAGAGCCAAATAAGTGTAAAATGGACTATGAACAGTATGAGTTGTTGGTGTCAAGCTGGGGTGGTCAGAGAAGGAGGCACCCGAGGTGAACTCGGAGCAACTCACAGGACAGGGAGACATGCCATCTGAGGGGAACGGGTGAAAGTTTCATCTACTTTTATCCTCTCATTTTACAGATGAGAAAACCAAGGCCCAAGTAATTTAAGGAGCTTGTCACATGAAGAAAGTTAGTAATAGCAAATGAGTCTCAGTCCTAGGTGTCTGATGGGCCACTCGGGGACACTGTCCTTTGTGAGGTAAATGAATGGGTTTCGTTTCTAGGAGCCCTCCAAGGAGAGAGAGGCTTACAGAGGCCAGGAAAGATGGGAAGAGAGAGTGTTGGGGAATAGAAAGAGCCTGGGCTCTGAAATCAAATCAGTTTAAATCCTGGCTTTACTAATCATTACCTAATTGACTTTGATTATATTATAAGCTATTTAGCTTTTCTGGGTCTCAATTTTCTCATCCATAAAATGAGAACAGTACTGCATTTCTGAGGAGGTTTTTTTAAAGGTTTAAATGAGTTAATTCATCTCTAGTCTGTAGCTAACATTGGTGGGCATGTGAGAGGGTCATAAGATATCCTCTCTGTCTCATAGAAAGAACACCAGAGTAAACCCCAAAACCCACCTGGCTGGGACTCTTCCAGGAGCAGCTGAAGGACTGCGAAGCACGCCCTTCTTTATCTGTAAGCAGGTGGGCCTCTAGGGCAATTTCAGCCCCACTGCTTGATGCCTTTTTCTGGGGCTATGACTCTTAGGTTGAGTTAGTTAAATTGAGTTGAGGGTACATACCTGAAGAAACAATTACTGCTGCCTAAGCATCACACACACACACACACACACCCCCAAACCACTGCAGCTTTAGAAATGACAACACAAACCCCATATAACTCTAAGGGACTAATTTCTAAACACTCATACCATATGATCATTCCTGCAGTGGTGTGGTTTTCTTCAAACTATTCCTTCGGGAGGCTAAATATTTATTCCAACAAGCCTGCTGTTTATGCTGAGAAAGTAACTGCCTTCAGAGTTGTAGCCCTCAAATTTAAATTCCGTAATTCTTGGAAGATCAAGAGTTCTTTACCTGGGAACTGAGAGATTCCCATGTAAACTCTTCTGTATATTGTGCATTTTTGCAGGTCCTTAACATATGCACAAAATGATTAAGAGTCATTTCATTGCTTTAGGGAGTGAATTTTTATTTAAAATAAGAACACTTAAAATTCTTTTGGAGTTAACTCTAATGATTAAGCTAAATAATATGTAAGGTTCAAAATGCAATGTGACTATAAATTAATGAGATAATTTTGTGTGGCTTGTAAACTGGTTCTAAAGGAAATTAGTCCCAGAAAAGGAGTCTCATATGTTTTGAATAGTTTCTCTTTGAAATAAATGTCAAATCCCATCAAGATTGATTTTGAAAGAGGGAAGATGCAGTTCAGCAGGCAAATTCTGTTGTTAAAAGTAACCTTATTACCGTCTAATTCTCAAGTCACAGACTATATTTAGAATAATATTTTCCTCCTCAAATCATTATAATCATTATCCCTTACATTTATATAGTATTGGGTTGGCCCAAAAGTCTGTTATGTTTTTTCTGTATGATGGCTCTAGTGGTGCTTAGTTGTCTTTACCTTCATTTGAAACCATTTTGTTAGATTGCATTGTGACAACTGTCATGTTAGCGTGCATTTAAAAAAAAAACATCAAAATTGGTGAATTTTTGTGCAGCCATTTTAATATTGAAGATGAAAGAAGATACACATTTTTGGCATATTATGCTTTATTATTTCAAGAAAGGTAAAAACAACTGAAATGCAAAAAAAAAAAGATTTGTGCAGTGTATGGAGAAGGTACTGTGACTGATCAAATGTGTCAAAAGTGGTTTGTGAAGTTTCTTGGTACTATTTACATTTTGGCCAAATAATTCTTTGCTGTGGAAAGATGCATTGGAAGATGTTTAGCAGCACCCCTGGCCTCTACCCACTAAGAAGCCAACAGCTGGAGATAGTTGACATACTGAAAATATCTAAATCGATAAAATGATTGCTGAAAATGGAAAGATGTGTCTTTTATTTTACAGGAAAAACATAATGGACTTTTTGGCCAACTCAATATTTCAGTTTTGCACCTTGCAATGTAAAGGCTCTATATAGTTTATAAAGCCCTGATTTTTCTGTCGTTTTGTTAGAATCTCACAGTAGCCCTATGAGGTTATCCCTCATTATAGGTGACTTTCAAGTGTCTAAGCTTTGGGATCACACTTGAATGGTATTCTTCCTCCTATAAATCCTTACACTTCAAACCCTGTGATTGCAAATGTGGGGAAAATAATGCAATTATTTGTTCCCTCCTCTATTCAACACCCCATCACTCTGAGAATTTGCTTTCTCTTTCACTTGGGTATTGATACAGTCACACACACACGTGCCTGTCCACTGGTCTGTATAGTCAGGAGTTTTATTCTGTTTCATGGCCCATACTTCCCCAGCCTGTCTCTCAGGGAAATAACCAGAGACAGCAGGGAGAAGAGAACATTAGAGAGCTGTTTCAGGAACCTTATGCCCCATGTAAACAAATATTCCCCAGGGAACACTATCCCTCTGGTAATTTTCATCTGCCTCCACATTCACATAGGAGTATACCACTTTTGATAAGAATTTCTACCTTTCAGCTAACTCCTCCAGGCAGTCCACAGCAGAAAGCCACAGCCATCCTGGTGGGTCCAGTTAAGTTCAGTGACCACCTAACAAATCCTGGTTGTTCTAGATCTAGTTCTTGGAGGAAGAGAGATTAGTTCTATCAGATTACTGATGGGATTACACAAATTTGGATTTATTGGATCCACTCTGGAGCTTGTCAATAATCATTACTTTTGGTGGAGAATTGCCAAGAATAGGCCCAAAGGATCCCTGTAGACGGTTCACCCACTCAACACTCTGAAGACCCTCAAAGTAGTCTTGAGGCCTGAGCGACTTGGCAAATCACCCGCCAAGTGGACTGCTCATTTGCCTTTGGAGTTACACTGAGCTAACACAATGTAACTCGTAGGATCTAAAGACACTTTTTATTGTAATATTTAACACCTAAATGGTAAATTTCTCAACATACTTCAATATAATATTATTAGCAAGAGGTAATTTCAAGTACATTATTTCTTCTTAAAGACTATTCCTTCATTTTGCCCCCATAGCTATTATTTTGGATTAGGGCCTTTATTCATGCCTCTTATTGTGACAGCCTCCTAACTGGACTTCCTGGCTTCAACCTCTTGCCTATCTCTTTTAAAACCTCTGATGATCAAAATCTTTCAGTGGATCTCCAGGCATGGAGAGTGAAGCCCAAACTCCTTATCTTAGAATTTAAGGCTCCCTAGAGTCTAGCCTCAATTTATCAGTAAGGGGATACGTCTAATTTGTTAGGTATTTGGGCTTTGGGATGAGGCAAACCTGGTTTCATTACTGGTTCTACCACTTGTTAGCTCTGTGACCTTAGGCAAATGACTAAACTTCTCGAAACCTCAGTTTCCTGACTAATGACAGCTGTAATAGTAATACCTTATATGGTGGTTGCTAGGATTAAATGGAATAATGCATGGAAAGTACTATGTGCAGGTACCTCACACATATAAGGAAGATCCTAATATTTTATTTGTCATCATCGTTTTTCAACTTTATCTCCCCATTTAGTTGCAGCTAAGCTGATGTAAATTCACTATCCTTGCTGTTGCGTTCTTGCTCCACACATGGACTCACTTTATCATTTTCAGCTCTCCTCAGCACCTTAAAAATTCTTTTTCTTATCCTCATTACCCATCCAGATCATGCATACCATTCAAAGCCCAGCTGAAATATCACCACCTACCCGTGAGGCACATTCTGCCTACCTTAGTAGTCCCCCGTGGTTGTTTTCTCTCCTCTAAACTCTTACAATACACTTATTATCTCTACTACTCACATAGATTTTTTGCAGGCTCCCATGATTTCATTAAACTGTATGTGCTTCTTTTGTCCCTTTGTTCTGTTCACAATCGTGAACTCTTGTTAATGATTTTTATGTTGAATTATTTTCTTTAGCTTTTTTCCTACCAAAATCCATGTTTGGAGTTATTCTGAACCCCACATTTCCCCCCCAGAATTTTATTATGAACATTTTTAAATGCACAGAAATTTGAAGTAACTATACAGTGAACATTTTTATAATCACTACCTATATTCTACAAATAGCATTGTAGTATTCTCGCTTTATCTCATATCTGTCCATCCCTTTATGCATTCAATAATCCATCTAGTTTTTAATGCATTTCATAGTAAGTTGCAGACATCAGTACACTTCACAAATAATGATACAAGTTAGTTCCATCTGGTAAGGACTTTGAAGATGATACAGTTTATTCCCTGATTTTATAGATAAAAATTAAAGTCTTCAGGTATTAAGCAATTAGTCTAGCATCAATCAATCAACAAATATGTTCTGATCACCTACTATGTGTCTGGTATTCTGCTAGTTCCTGGGAATAGAGTAATGAACAAAACAGATAAAGGCTCTGCCATTATGAAGCTTACAGCTTATTGGAAAAGAAAGATATTAAACAGATCATTACAAATAGCTGAAATAGCAAAGTACATGAGGATCCAATTAAGGGGTAGATTAGTAAAAGGATTCTGAGAGGAGTCGTTACTTACTGTTCTGATCTCCAGACCTTTACTGTTGCTGGCCTCTAAAGGCTTTCATATAATAATACTCTCTTTTTTCTACATGAATAAGTGGCTATATAATAAAATTATTATTGTTGTAAAAATAAGAGATTTCTCCAGAAGAGACCAAATTCTGTGAGACAGAGTTCAAGATGAAGCCTTTGTGGAAGAAAAGAATCTCAGGGACATGGAGCTGTTACCCTGAGCCCTGAAGTTGAAGCTTTAAAATAGAAACATTGGCCTTTTGAGAGCTAGGGCAGACATGCTCAGGTCAGACTGCAAGAAACATACCAACTAAGGCAAAAGGAACCCTAGACTCCCAGGAAGCTCAATGTAGGGTGGGATCAAAGAATTTCAGATACAAAGACCTCATTAAGAGTGGCCTCCTGAGCTGGACTTTGTCCCTATTCTTAGAGTTGTTACTTCCAAGTAGGCTGAGTATGCGTGAGTGAAACATGATTTGTCCTTAGGAAAATGTCTATTAAATTTCTCTACTGGTGAATGATTTAAAGATTTCAGTTTCTCCTCCAAGTTTGTTCTGTTAGGATCTCTTTTACTGTTCTAAGGTAAAGAAATAGGTTCATGGCTGGACTCAAGACAAAGGAGTAGCTCAGAGATTTATCAAGGCTTTACGTCTGATTCAGACATCTGATGCCAGAATTTTGCCACTAGGCTAAGTCCATGGATTGGGACTGAGCACATCCCCAACAGGATCCTTTTCCCTAGGATTGCCATTTCAAGGAGGGGCTTTCTCTTTTGTCTCTTTCTTCCTTGTGTGTGTTTTTTAAAATTTATTTTACATTTGGTAAATAGACCATTTCTAGATAACCCTAAAATGTTGCTGAATGAACGTTATCAACAGGGAGGATTGTGAATACTTTGTTCTCTCAATTATTCCCTTTCCTCCTTTCTTTGAGTGGATGATACATTCCCACCCAGTGCCAAGTGATTTACCTGCATGTCCCACTGACATCGGGTTTGGTTATGGGACTTTGGCCAATGGCATGAAAATGAACAGAATTTACTCCATGAAGCCAACTCATTTGATTCTCCTACTGCAACAGAAATGATCAGACCGGGTCTCAGAATGGAAAGACAAGCGGAACAGACCACAGCTGGTTTGTAGGTGCCAGCATCTAATTTGAGTAATAAATGCATGTTCGTGTTATAAGCAATTGGTGCTTTGGGGTTGTTTGTTTCTACAGCAAACTTGACTGATACATGCTGAAAAAATGATATTGAGAATAGGTCTTCTGTGGATTTTTGCCTAGAGTAGATGAGAGTCCTAAGAAAGTTCATTTTGAACTAGCTATTACAATATTACAGGAAGATATTGTAGAAATTAAACAAGACTAATTGAAGTGAATAAGTGTAGTATGGAAAGAGGTGTGAAGCCTGTGCTGGGAAGAGGAAATGGTGTTTCCTTGACTTGAAAAATCTTACATTAGTTTTTCACATTCTTCTTGGGTTCCTTGGCTACCCTTTTTAAATGCTAGAGTTTAGTTTCTCTCAGAAAAGCCATGGCCTACGAAATGATTGACAGTATTATTTTTAAAAATGAGATTGCTCTCAATGTTGGATAAAATTCTTTCAAGCATCCTACTTAAAAATAAACCTTTATTTCAAGCATCTGTCTAGTGACATAGAAATGGGCAGATATTCTTGATTTTTGTCTGAAAACATGATTATAGATCCTCTTCCAATAAAACTTTACAGAGGGCAACCATTAAAGGACCTCTCCCTATGAAGCAGTAGCAGAACCCAGAGATGCTTTTTATAAGATCTACTGAATTTTTCAGGTACTAAAATGTAACAAGAATGAAAATGACAGCATTCTTAAAAGTCCTGGATTTCTAACTTCTTATTAACTGGGTCACCACTTTGGACCCTTTGATGCTATTTTTAAAAGTAAATACTGCCTTTGTTCAAGACCCCTAAATTTGTATCTTTGTAATGTTCCGGCTGCTTCCAGCCACACTTGCTTTTCCCATTCATTCTGAAGACTTAGGCCAGATAAAGCCCAAAGTGTCACTTGCACTAAAGCACACCCCTAACTCACACACCCAGGGTAGCTCCCCACTGCCTGGAGCATAAAGGCCATACTATAACTGATCATCAAGGCCCTCTGCAAACAAAACCCAGTATATAGTCTTAGCTTCCTGCTCTACAAATCCTGTACTCCAAACTGATGATCTACTTGCTCTTCCCCAAATATAACTTGTGCCTTCCTGCCTATTCACCTCTGCTCATGAAGTTAAAGATGTGCTCTCTCTTTCTCTTCTGCTTATGCAAATACTCCTCACCCTTCAAGTCCTTATTCATGTTCACCCATGAAGTCATCATCTCTGACAACACAATTACAAGGAATATGTATCCTATTAGTTATATGGATGACACAGCCTTTTTGGAACCCAACATTGCCTGGCTTACTGAAGTCAAAGGACAATAATTTATTATTGTAACTTCTTAGGGGCTAAATAGCTTGAGCAGAAGGCAAAAGGATAAATATCATATTGAGTCTAATCTATTGAGCCAGATTCTGCTGTTGACAATTTAGTTAGAATTTAAGAACAAACATAAAAATTACCTTTTTAAAGTAATGGCCACTGCTGAGGCATTCCCTAAAGAACCTGGAGACCCATTAAAGACTGTGAGATCTTAGCACAATTTATAATAGCCAAGTGCCGGAAGCAATATTAAGTGCCCATCAGTAAATGAGTGGATCAAAAACTATGGTACATTTACATGATGGAATATTACACAGCAGAAAGGAAGAAGGAGCTCCTACCCTTTGCAACAGCATGGATGGATCTGGAGAGCATTATGCTAAGTGAAATAGGCCAGGCAGTGAAAGACAAACACCATATGATCTCACTTGTAAGTGGAACCTAAACAACAAAACAAACTAGCAAGCAAAATATAACCAGAAACACTGAAATAAAGAACAAACTGACAGTAACCAGAAGCTAGGTGGGAGGGGATAATGGGGCAGGGGGGTGGGGGAAGGGTCATCAAGGAACATGTATAAATGACACATGGACAAAGCCAAAAGGAGGTAAGATCGAGGGTGGGAGGAGGAGATGGCTGCAGTGGTGGGGAGTCGTGGGGTGAAAATGGAGACAACTGTACTTGAACAACAATAAAGAAGAGAGAGAAAGAGAAAATATTGTGAGTTCTTAAATACATAAAGACTAAATTTTTTTTGTTTTCTTTTTTGTTGTTGCTCTATTAGAGTTGTCCCAATTTTCCCCCATTTCTCTCCCCTGGCCCACCCCACCCCCACTCCCACAGTCAATCCCCCACCCTGTTGTCCATGTCCATGAGTCATTTGTACTTGTTCTTTAATTAGGCCCTTCCCCTTCTTTCCTCCCTTGCCCCCCTCCCCACCCCCTTCCGGTCCCTCTCAGTGTGTTCCTTGTTTCCATGCCTCTGGTTCTATTTTGCTCGCTTGTTCATTTTGTTCATTAGGTTCCACTTATAGGTGAGATCACATGATATTTGTCTTTCTCTGTCTGACTTATTTCACTTAGCATAATACTCTCTATTTCCATCCATGTTGTCGCAAAGGGTAGGAGTTCCTTCTTTCATAAAGAGTACATCTTAAAAGGCAAGGAGATCTGTGTATTTTCTAAAAAAATCTATAAATCATAAATATTTTTCCAGTAGTTATAAAACTTTAGTTTTAGTAATAGAACATACTTTTTTCAAAAATATTTTACACGAAACTTTGATGTATAAAAAAGTTTAAAGTAAATTTTTTCTTTTTTTAAAGATTTATTTATTTATTTATTAGAGAGAAGAGAGGGAAAAAGAGAGGGAGAGAAACATCAATGTGTGGTTGCCTCTCACGCCCCACTACTGGGGGCCTGGCTCATAACCCAGTTATATGTCCTGACTGGGAATCAAACCTGGGACCCTTTAGCAGTTCTCAATCCCCTGAGCCACACCAGCTAGGGCTAAAGTACGTTTTTTCTGGTTAAAGGAGAACAGCAGGCCACGCACAACACTGCATTGATCTGTCTATTTTTCCTTTACCCCACAGTGATCTCTGTCTCTTCCTTGAAATGCTGAGTCTAAAAAACTATCAGTTGCTGGTCTAGGATAACTCTGCTATCCAGTCTACAATACCTCTGATGATTGTTCACCCAGCCTGTCTTTAAATACAAGGTTTTAGACTGTCTGCTTGGCTGAATCTGAGCTAAAGTTATATTGTAATCGTTACCAAAATGAAGAAGTTGAAGGTCCTTAAATTGAAATTTACCTGGGATGTGCAGATCAGGAAGCTTCAACAGATAGTAACATGTGCCATGCATGCTAAAGTGCTTAGAGAACGATGAGGGGAGGGGCTCAAGGTCAACCTCCCCATCGGAGCCTACTTCCTCCAGCCCAGTGAAGACAGGCTGGAGGAGTTCTACAGAGAGTGCCTTGGAAAATGGGATTGGGCTCTTTGGCAATATCTTTATTCCTTACAATTGCTTCAGGCCTCAGGGATGGTAGCTTTTTGAAATATCATTTTAATTAAAATATTTACTCTAAGGGACAGGATCAATCTAATGAAAGGTTATGAAGATTTAAGTAAAGGTAGAGAATATTAAAATGTGTTTTATAGTCCCATTTTGTCAGTAACATGCCTCTCAGGTCTTTCTCTTCTACAAGGAAATCCAACTTCAATAGATGGGATCTTCCGAGATCACAATATGCATTTATTTTTTTTTATTGCATGAAAAAGGAAGCTTCTTAAAAACAAATAGACATTTAGATGGCATTGTGGAAGAAAGGATTCCTTATGCCACGTTCCACATTCAAATGAACTGACCAAAAGAGCTACATGACAGATAATCATGGATAAACATGAGTGGGAAGCTCAACTTCCCACTGGTGGTTGTCCAGAGCTTGTTGGTGTAACCACAGGCAGGGCTAAGCCAGAGTTCCCATTCCCACCCCCGAGTTAGGTGTTACCGCCTTCTAGCACACCCCCAAACAGCCCAGGGCTGTAAGAGAGAAGGTAGAGAGGAAAGCAAAGGCACAACTCTATATGAAAGGAAGTGATTCATTTTAAAACATACTATATTTACTACATTATTCAAGTGAGTACAGGAGTCTACACTCTACTGTGAGTAAGGGTGTGGCTGCTGGAAACCAACTTGTAAAAGCAAACCGAACTTGGATTTGGGCAGATGTATACCAGCCCACAGGTAAGAAACCAACAAGGCGCCAGCTTGGAGCACGCAAGTCAGCAAGCATAAAAGAGAACCATTTCTGAGAAAACACCTGGCAAACTCTCCAAAGTTGGAATTCGGGCAATCAAGCAGAACTGTGAAACAAATATATCAACCTAAAAGTTACCAATCCACCACTTTGCTTCTCTCGAAGTATCCTGACAGTGGTAGCATTCTTCCAGACACAAAGGGTCTGTTATTTAATGAGTAGTGATGAGGTGCTAGGTGGTTTCATGTTGCTGGTGTATGACTAGGAGTCAGTTGGACTCACTGCTGCATAACCCGCTTGCTGGGGTAAATAATGTGTGTGATTTCTGACCCCAGAAGAATACAATGCAAAGTGCCTTTAGTAGGATGCAGTGACACTGGGTGTTGGTCCTGAAAATAGAGGGCTCTGGTTGGCAATGGCCAAAATTGTATCCGATTTCTTCCACTTTATTCTAAACTTGCATCCTTTAAGAAGTTTTCTGTTTGGCTGCAGTCAGTCTAAGTGTGAGATCAAAATGAGGACATTTGCTTTCCCATTGAAAACCATGAAATCTTTCTGAGGAGAGAAACCTCCATGTAAAAAATGGGCTTTAAAATCTAATGTACAAAAAAATGAATTTCTATATACATTTAGAATAATTTAATCTTAGAATTTCAAGCAAAAGAATTTCAGAGGGCATCCAGGCCAAACTCACTTGTCACAAACCTGGCATGGAGCTGTGCCTGGGACTTGCAAAGTACAAACAGGTAAACAGTAAAACTTCATGTTTTCAAATTCCATTACTTCAAATTTTATCATATTTCATAAAAGGCATAGAGGGTACAAAGAAAACAAGCCCATGTTATTTATGATATTTAAAATATATAATCAAGGATAAAGGAGAAATGTCAAATGATATGAAAGAACTTCTAGAAAATTCTTACTGAAAACAGGCATGTCAGAATCTCAGGGATATAGGTAAGTGAAACTCAAAGAAAATTAATAGAATTAAATACCTATGTTGATAAATATTAAAATACATTAAATATAAAAATAAAATGTAAGAAAACAATTGGAAAAAAGCAGAAGAAACATTGATAAGAATAAAAACAAAATAAAATTTAAAAAATGATTAAAATAAAATTTTAAAAAAAGAATAAAAACAGAAATTAATGAGTGTAGGTTGAAAAACCTACACACTAGGGTGGGTGGGGGAAAGTGGTGGTGGGAAAATTGAGACAACTGTATTCAAACAACAATAAAAAATGGTTAAAAAGACCCCTATACTAACATATTAAAAGATGGTTTATTGAAAAAGTTAACAAAAATAATCCAAAAGCCAATCTAATTATTTAAATGGGAGAGAAAGTACAAAAACACAAAATAAGAAATGACAAGGGGTATGGGGTCCTGGAACCACATGAAGTGCATCAAGGAGAACTGTCAAATTCAAATGAGAAATGACCATTGATTGCATTTAACAGTGTGGAGGTAATTACATCGTTACCCTCTTTGTGATGCAGACATCAGCCTACAGTGTCTGCGTCATTATGGATGAAATGAGACATTCACACAGACTACCAAGTCCGGTGGAGGAAAAGGGACAGCATGGCTCTTCTCTCAAGGGGAGCAAAAGCCACCACCTCTGCCATGACAGGCCTTTATTGGGTATTCGCCCATTACATGATGGTCCTCATTTACTATGCACAGGTTGGTTTAGGTGGTTACCTTTTACAGAAAACAAAGGAGCCAATGCCACTAATCACATCACAGAAGAGGGATATTTGCAAATGAAAAGGCAAAAGTAGTAGGATCGGTTACACTCATCCTTGGAAGGTTTAGCATGGATTTTAGGAAGTTACTTTGCAGTAAATGTCCTCAACTCAGGGTGAGGGAGTTTTAGCAAAAAGCAAGACTCATAGCGGCCTAGGCACATTGCAGGCCTGATTCCCCATGGGAGAACCTATCCGTGGGTGTGGGTCCTGTGCATCTGCCAGTGGGAGCTGGGCCCACGCCACACAGAATGGTCTCATATACTTTGCATTTAAATAAATGTACATTTACATCATCAAAAAAAGAGAGAGAAAGAAAGAAATGACAGGGAAAGTGACAATCCAAACAAAGGTCATTTTGAAAACCACAATTCTATGAAGATATATTTTAAAACCTATATGAAATAGGTAACTTGGTAGCATAACAGTTCTTAAACTTTTGGGGCTCCTAAAAATTACTGAAGAACCAAAAGAACTTTCATGTATGTGGGTTATATCTATTAATATTTATCATTGATATTAAATTTTAGAATTTAAAAATTATTTATGTATTGATTTTAAGTAATAAACCCATTACATGTTAATGTAAAGAATGCTTTTATGAAAAATAATTATATTTTCCTTTTTAAAATTTGCTAGGAAGAGTTGCCTGTTTATGTTGTTCAGGTCTCTTTAATATTTGGCATCACAGAGACTGTCAGATTCTCACCAGCTTCTACACTTGGTTTGTTGTCGCACACGCTGTAGCCTCTGGAAATCCATTATATATTTGTGAGAGAATGAAAGTGAAAGAGGTTGAGACTTGATGTTCTAGGAAGGTATAATTTATCAAAAAAGGTATAATTCAGCATAAAAAAACTGCAGACCAATCTCATTTATGAATATTGATGCAAAAATCTTAACTAGAATATTTGGACATAGAACTCAACAGCATAGTAAACAAACATCATGATGGAGACCCATTCCAGAATGCAAGAATGCTTCAATATTAGGAATTACAAGTCATCATAAGTAAGTCAAATAAGGGAGTTATTTTTTTAGTCTTATTTTTTTATTTTATTGTTGACACAATTACAGCTGTCACTCATCCCCCTCCTTTGCCTGGTTCCACCCGTCATCCCCATGAAGCCTTCCTTGTGGCCATCTCCACACTGTTGTCTGTATCTATAAGTTATCATATTAATAGAGCTAAGCATTTCACAAAATTAAAACCCCATTCCTGATAGAGGTGGGAAAAGTCTCTACCTTTCTGTCTGGTTGCAGCCATCAGGCAAGCTAAGACAGGTACTTAGGAGTACATCCAGGAGCTATGCAGGAAGGAGCGGTCCGATGTAATGTGTTTGCTTCTCAGGGTGCTCTGCTGGCAGTACTGCCAGATCTCTGCACTCCATAGGCCCCCCTTAAGCCCACCCCATCCCACCTGGCCAAAGCACACAGGCTGGGATACATTTGATGTCAGATATCAAATTCATGTGCCCAGTGGTGGCCACAAATGCCCTGCCCTGTCCCTAAGGGTACAACCTACTCTGTTGCCAAGAAGTGGGCTGGACATCACTGTGGGGCTCTAAGAGTCCTGAATTCTTACTGAGTTGGTGAAGATTCCACGTATAAATTCTTTGAGGTTATCCTCATTTGATCCATTCCATTAGACTATCAGGAGGAATTCTGACACCCAATGGATCACCAAACCAGTCCACAAACACAGAGAGATGTGAGGGCTGAGACTGCAGACAGCAAGAGCCTGGTCTTGCAAAGAGTCACAGTCCCACCACACTATCGGTGGTTCTCACCCTGCAGCTTAGAGAAAGGGCAATAACATTCCAGCTCCACCGTTACCATTACTATAAGTAATGTTTGTAAACTTTTCACCTAATAAACAATATAGAACAGTCAATAAATAAATACCTGATAAAATAATAAAACAGGAAATAATGGATATGTTCTTAAAATGGTAAAATACAGAAATTGTCATAATCTGTACATACATTATGTACATACATTTTTCAATACATTTTATTGATTATGCTATTACAGTTGTCCCATTTTCCCCTCATTATTCCTCTCTGCCCTGTACACCCCCTCCCACTCGCATCATTCCCTCTTAGTTCATGTCCATGGGTCATACATAAAAGTTCTTTGGCTTCTCCATTTCCTATACTGTTCTTAACTTCCCCCTGTCTATTTTCTACCTACCATTTATGCTACTTATTCCCTGTACATTTTTCCCCCATTCCCTGCTTTCCCTGCTGAAACCCTCCATGTGATCCCCTTTTCTATGATCCTGTTCCTGTTCTAGTTGTTTGCTTAGTTCATTTTTGTTTTTGTTTTTTAGGTTCAGTTGTTGATAGTTGTGAGTTTGTTGTCATTTTACTATTCATAGTTTTGATCTTCTTTTTCTTAGATAAGTCCCTTTAACATTTCATATAATAAGGGCTTAGTGATGATGAACTCCTTTAACTTGACCTTATCTGGGAAGCACTTTATCTGCCCTTCCATTCTAAATGATAGCTTTGCCAGATAGAATAATTTTGGATGTTGGTCCTTGCCTATCATGACTTGGAATACTTCCTTCCAGCCCCTTCTTGCCTGCAAGATTTTTTTTTTGAGAAATCAGCAGAGAGTCTTTTGGGAACTCCTTTGTAGGTAACTAAGACTGTCAGCTGATAGTCTTATGGGAACTCCTTTTCTCTTGCTGCTTTTAAGATTCTCTCCTTACCTTTAATCTTGGGTAATTTAATTATGTTGTGTCTTGGTATGTGCTCCCTTGGGTCCAGCTTCTTTGGGACTCTCTGAGCTTCCTGGAAGTCTATTTCCTTTGCCAGATTAGGGAAGCTCTCCTTCATTATTTTTTCAAATAAGTTTTCCATGTCTTGCTCTTCCTCTTCTCCTTCTGGCAGCCCTATGATTCAGATGAGGATTTTGGAACGTTTAAGGTTGTCCTGGAGGTTCCTAAGTCTCTCCTCATTTTTTTGAATTCTTGTTTCTTCATTCTGTTCTGTTTATTGAATGTTTATTGAATGTTTATGTCTTCCTTCTGGTCCAAACCACTGATCTGAATACCAGTTTCCTTCTTATCACTGTTGGTTCCCTGTACATTTTCCTTTATTTCACTTTTCATAGCCTTCACTTTTTCCTATACTTTGCAACCATACTCAACCATTTATGTGAGAATCCTGATTACCAGTGTTTTGAACTCTACATCTGATAGGTTGGCTATCTCTTTGTCACTTAGTTTTATTTTTCCTAGAGCTTTGATCTGTTCTTTCATTTGGGCCTTTTTTTTTTTTTTGTCTCATCATGCCTGTTACATAGTAAGGAGTGTAGCCTTAGGTATTCGCCAGAGTGGGGAAAACCGCTTGGCTGGGTTTGTGATGCTCTATGTTGGGGAGGGGTCTGAGAGGGAATAATGCTGCTTGCTTGGCTCTTGCCCCACTTTCAGTCATTTACCTCATTTCCCACAAGTGTATCGTGCCCGTTCAAGTGCTGATTTTCAGGTGGGTGGGCTTATGTACATTCTAAGGTGCTGTGGACCCCTCCAGTGGACTCTCCTGTGAGACTGGGAGTTTCTCCCACCGCTGCAACCCCCACAGAATTTTACCACCAGAGGTAGTGAGTCTTTAGTTTCCTGCACTGGAACCCTGGGTTGTGTTGTCTGTCTCACTCCCCAGTTGTTCCTCCTGGCTTATCCACACATGAATGTGGGATATCCCAGTCCACCAGCAGCCACCTTGTCATGAGTCTTGCCACCCTGGCTTCTTGTCTCCACCCCTCCTACCAGTCTAGGTGAATGTTTCTTTAACTCCTTGGTTGTTGGACTTCCATACAGTTTGAATCTTCTGGCAGTTCTGATTGTTTTTTGTTTTTAAATCACTTGTTATCCTTCTTTTGGGTTGTGCAAGAAAGAGAAGTGTATCTACCTACACTTCTTGGCTGAAGCCTCTCATTTAATTTTTACAATAGCCCTCCATAAATTGTTCTTGCCCTACAGATAATAAATTGAGGCTTTGTTATGGAAAAGACGACTCAGATGGCCTGCAAGTTTATGAAGTGGGGTTTATTCACACATGCGGACCCAAAGGAGATAAAGTCCAAATTCTGGGCAATGAGCTCAAGCTGGAGGCTTCTTTATATGCTTGTTACACAGGCAGAAGGAGGAAGGGAAGGAGTGCAACTGCTAAAATGGGGGTTAGTGTACAACCTTGAGATAACTGCTTATCTGGGAATGTCTGCTGTCTGGGAACAGCTGCTGGTCAGCTCCTACCTAAGAATAGCTACTGCTCAGCTATGTCCTGTCACAGCTTGAAGACCTTGTTACCTGCCAAAAGACTTGTAGGTAATAAGTACCAGATTGGAGTTTAAGGCAGTAAAAAGTAAAGTGGTTGGGTGTTTGGGCTCCAGAACCAATGGACTTGAGTTCAATTTCTGGCTTTGTCAATTATAAGATGTGTATAATTGGGCAAAGTTAATTAACCTTTCTAATCTTGGTTCCCTCATCTGTAAACAGGTAATAATAATAATAGTTCCTACTGCACAAATTAATTTATTGTGAAGATTCAGTAAGCACACAGTCAGGCACCAGGTAAACCATCATTAAGTTTAGCTATTATTGTTGCTATTAGGTTTGACTCCAAAGTCCACTTATTCCATCGTGACAATATCTCCATACAAGAAAGTGATAAAGGAAAAAGTAGTATAAAATGGTTCTTCATTAGAAGTAGTGGTTCTTCATTATTTATTAGCTATAGCTCCAAATTCCTAAACTATAATATTTTTTATTCAACAAGAATTTCATAATTATACTTTGCATATTGTTACAAATTTACAATTAATAGTATCTGAGCTAATGTGTTTAATGATTTGTCAGACATGGTTATATGTAGGTTTTATGGTGGATGTCCACACATACCCATGCCACCACCAGCTGAATCCTCATTGTTCTCTTAAGCTTTTGGAAGGCTAGCACTCAAGTCTTGTCTCTTTATAGTACTAGTAAATTGTAAAAGGTTGTGATTACAATTTGTTTCATATAATAATTATCTACATACCTATCTATTTTTAAGGTATTTGGGGGGCGAGGCCATGTCTATTACAACTTTGCATTTTCTTAGCGTTTAGTAGAAAGTCATATTGCATTAAATCAATATGACTGTTAACTGAATGTTACTATAATCTGCTTTTTAAAAGCTTTAAAAAATAAACTTTATTGAGGTATGATTTACACAAAATGAAATCTACTCATTTTTACAAGGTACACAGTTTGATAAGTTTTCACAAATGTATACACTCATGTAACCACCCTCCCCAACAGGATGTAGAACATTTCTGTACCCCAAAAAGTTCCCTGGTGCCCTTTGCAGTCAAGTATTGTAACTCTCCACCACCCACCCACGCCTGGGCAACCACTGATGTGATTTTTGTCACTGAAGATTAGTTTTACCTGTTTTAGAATTTCATTCAAAGGAATTAGTTGGTTCTCTTTTTGTGTCTGGCTTCTTTTTCTCAGCATAATATTTTGAGAATCATCCGTGTATGTATACCAGTAATTCATTCCTTTCTAATGCTGAATGGCAGTCCATTATATACCATAATTGATTTATCCATTCATCTGTTAATGGACATTTGAGTTGTTTACAATTTTTGGCTATTATAAGTGAAAGTTCCATAAACATCCATTGACAGGTCTTTGTGTGGACATATGTTTTTATTTTTCTTGAGGAGTATCTAGAAGTGAAATTTCTGTGTCATATGGTAAGAAACATTAACTTTCTAAAGGACTGCCAGATAGTTTTCCAAGGTGGTTGAACTGTATAACACTCCCACCAGCAATGTATAGCAGTCCTGGGTGTTCCCATCCTTGTTCAAACTTGAGAGTGTCTTTTTTAAAAAAATATATTTTATTGATTATGCTATTACAGTTGTCCCATTTCCCCCCTTCACTCCCCTCCCCCCTGCACACCCCTCCCACCCACATCCCCCCCTTTAGTTTATGTCCATGTGTCATAAGTTCTTTAGCTTCTACATTTCCCATACTATTCTTGCCCTCCCCCTGTCTATTTTCTCCCTACCATCTATGCTACTTATTCTCTCACCTTTTACCCCTCTCTCCTCCTCCCACTCCCCTGTTGATAACCCTCCATGTGATCTCCATTTCTTTGGTTCTGTTCCTGTTCTGTTTACTTAGTTTGCTTTTGTTTTAGGTGTGGTTGTTAATAACTGTGAGTTTGTCATCTTTTTACTGTTCATATTTTTATCTTCTTTTTCTTAGATAAGTCCCTTTAACATTTCATATAATAAGGGCTTGGTGATGATGAACTCCTTTAACTTGACCTTATCTGGGAAGCACTTTATCTGCCCTTCCATTCTAAATGATAGCTTTGCTGGATAGAACAATCTTGAATGTAGGTCCTTGCCTTTCATGACTTTCATGACTTGGAATACTTCTTTCCAGCCCCTTCTTGTCTGCAAGGTCTCTTTTGAGAAGTCAGCTGACAGTCTAATGGGAACTCCTTTGTAGGTGACTGTCCCCTTATCTCTTGCTGCTTCTAGAATTCTCTCTTTATTTTCAATCTTGCGTAATGTAATTATGATGTGCCTTGGTGTGTTCCTCCTTGGGTCCAACTTCTTTGGGACTCTCTGAGCTTCCTGGACTTCCTGGAAGTCTATTGTCAGATTGGGGAAGTTCTCCTTTATTATTTGCTCAAATAACTTTTCCACTTGTTGCTCTTCCTCTTCTCCTTCTGGTACCTTTATGATTCGGATTTTGGAACGTTTAACGATGTCCTGGAGGTTCCTAAGCCTCTCCTCATTTTTTTGAATTCTTGTTCCTTCATTCTTTTCTGATTGTATGTTTTTTTCTTCCTTTTGGTCCACTCCATTGATTTGAGACCCAGTTTTCTTTCCATCACTATTGGTTCCCTATGCATTTTTCTTCATTTCACTTAGGGTAGCCTTAATTTTTTCATCTAATTTGTGACCAAAATCAACCAATTCTTTGAGCATCCTGATCACCAGTACTTTGAACTATGCATCTGATAGGTTGGCTATCTCTTGGTTGCTTAAAAGTATTAGTTCTGGGGCTTTGATATGTTCTTCCATTTGAGGCCTTTTGGTGGGGGGGACCTGGTCGCACCCCCATAGGGTGCGGAGGGGCGGAGCCTTAGGTGTTCACCAGGGCAGGGCAACCCATTTCTGGGTTGTGATGCTATATGTGGGGGCGGGGTCCGAAAGGGAACAATGGCACTTGTTCCACACTCTGTCGGATTTCAGTCCCCTCTGCCACTTCCCACAAGCAAATTGGGCCCTTCTGTTGCTGTTTCCTGGTGGGTGGGCTTGTGTATGTTCTAGGATCCTGTGGGTCTCTCCAACCAACTCTCCTGTGAGGCTGGGAGTCTCCCCCGCCACCTCAACCTCCACAAGTGTTTTCAATCAGTGCTTTTAGGCTTTATTTCCCGGCGCTGAGGCCCTGGGTTGTGTGGTCTCTCTCACTGCCCATTTTTACCTGGCTTATCTGCGTGCAAATGTGTGACTGCGGACAGCCAGCTGCCTTGCACGCCTCACTAGGTTTGCTCGTTGCCTCCCCACACCCGAGCCCGGGGTCTGCCACCGGGGTCTGCTAGCCACCACCTGCACCCTGTGTGCCTGGGTCTGCCAGCCACCACTTTTTCCTGCTGGGACCCCTCTCTGCCGAGCACCAACTCCGCCCCTCTTACCAGTCTGGATGAATGGTTGTCAGCACTTCCATACAGTTCAATTTTCTGTCTGTTCTGGTTGTTTTTTTGTTTCTAAATTTTTGTTGTCCTTAATTTTGGTTGTGCAAGGAGGCACAGTGTGTCCACCTATGCCTCCATCTTGGCCAGAAGTCTGATAATGTCTTTTTAACATTAGCCATTTTAGAGTGTATATAGTGGTATCTTATTGTGGTTTCAAATTGCATTTTCCTAGTGCATCATGATGTAAGTGTCTTTTCATGTGCTTACTAGTCATTTGCATATCCTCTTTTATGAAGTATCTATTCAATCTTTTTTTCAAGTTTTTTATTTTTTACTTTTTATTGTTGTTGAAGTACAGTTGTCTCCATTTTCACCCCACCACATACCCCCACCCCATCCATCCCTGCCTCCCACCCTTGAGCCTACCCCCTTTGGCTTTGTCCATGTGTCCTTTATACATGTTCCTTAATGGCCCTCCCCCTATTATTCCTCATTATCCCTTCTCCCCCTTTCTTCTGACAATATTCAAATCTTTTGTCCACTTAAAAAGAATTTCTTTGTCTTCTTAATATGTAAGAATTTATTACATTTTCTGGATAAAGTCTCTTGTCATATATATATATATATATATATATATATATATATATATATATATAAAATGAATATGTTTTTCAGTCTGTGACTTGTCTTTTTATTTTTTAGTGGCATTTTTTAAAGAACAGATTATAATTTTGATTAAATCAAATTTATAATAATTTTTCTCATACAGTTAAGATTTTCTTTTTCTTTCTCTCTCTCTTTTTGCATTTTATATAAAAATTCTTTGTGCACTGTAAGGCTGTGAAGATTTTTCTTCTGCATTTTTTCCTAGACTTTATAATTTTTGATTTTATGTATATGACTATGATCCATTTTGAGCTAGCTTTGTGAAGTGAAGGCTGAGGCTCATTTTTTTTCGTATAGATATCCAGTTATTCTAGCACCATTTGTTGAAAAGACTATCCCCATTGAATTACCTTGAACTTTTTGTTGAA
Organism: Phyllostomus hastatus; assembly: GCF_019186645.2. Taxonomy (NCBI): domain Eukaryota; kingdom Metazoa; phylum Chordata; class Mammalia; order Chiroptera; family Phyllostomidae; genus Phyllostomus; species Phyllostomus hastatus. The sequence goes on along the minus strand of NW_025333643.1, from coordinate 3,178,060 downwards.
AATCAGTCCCCCCGAAAGTCTTTTGTTTTATGGACATGTAGGTCAGTCCACATGCTAATATCACACTGTCTTAATTAGTATAATTTTATACTAAGTCTCAAAGTCAAGTAATATAATTCCAAATTTGTTTTGGCCAGTCTAGGTATTTTATGTTTCCATATAATTTTTAGATTCAGCTTATCGATTTATTTTCTCTAGAAAGTCTGTTGAGACTTTGATTTGGGTTATGTTAAATCTATAGTTGAGAAGAATTGAGTCTTTTAATTCATGAACATGGTTTCTCTTTTCAATTATCTTAGCCATATTTGTAGTTTTCAGTGTATAGGTCTTTCACATTTTTTCTCAAATTTTTCCCTAAGTAATTTATGTTTGGTGATGTTATCAATGTACTTTAAAATTTTCTTTCCAATTATTCTTCTCCAGTATATAGAAATACAAATGATTTTTTTTCAACACTCAAAATCTTCTAAATAACAAGGTAGAATCTGGAGTTAGTTTTTGTAGCCTGAGCTGGCCCCTTAGCCTCTCGCCTGCCTGAACTTCTGGCCCTTGGAGCATAGGCAGGGTTTGGTGTAGCTGTGAGGGGTTCCTGGGGCCTTGCCTAAATGCCTGTATACCTCTCCTCCCTTGTGAGGACCAGAAGGTGGGACAGTGCCACAGCCCTCACGGGAATCCAGGGCCATGTGGTCCAATGTTGCCCCCACCCTTGAGGATGTGGTTCCAGGCACAGCTGCTCACACAAATGGTTCACATCTTCAGTTTTGGCACCTCTTGGATATACACATCATCATTATGGTCCACAGTGGTTTTGCCATCCTGGCCAGGAAGCTTCTTCTTCTCAATCAAGCTGTACAGGGTTCTGGCCAGACAAACCAACTCTACCTTCAACTGAGTGGTACTGAAGAGATTGCTCATGATTCGCACCAACTGGCCCCACTCCTGGTGCTGCGTCGAAGATTCAATATAAGCAAAACTGTTGTAGAACTGGAGTAGATTTAGTTAGAGCTTGCCAGGGTATAGAGTAATGTGTTATGCTTTTCACACTGTGAAAACACAGCAAGCTATGTGTATGTCAGAAATGCCATCTAATCCAGGAAATTTGACTGAGGTCAAAGAATGATGATGAGGGAAGGAAAGAGACAGAAAATGAATACAATTTTCATGCATTTAAGATTAGAAGATTTCCAGATCTCAAGGAAATATTACCACTTCTGTGTTCATTACAGCACTCTTCACAATAACCAAAATGTGGAAACAAATTACACAGCCTTTGGCAGATGAGTGGATAAAGAAAATGTGGCATACGAGGTCTGTCCAGAAGGTATCCAGCCATGTAATATGAAAAATAAAGATATTTATTGGAGAAGATACAAGGTACAAGGAACATTGTTCATAGAACAATGACACCTCAGTCCCCTTCAAAGTAGGCACTTTGGTACCTCACACAGTTTTCCCAGTCACCATCAGCTGCCCTGTCATATTTTCCTGAATCTCATCAACAGTCTACATCAATGTGTGAGAGCTGCATTGGTCAGTTGCCTCTCACACAGCCTTGACTGGGGACCTGGCCTGCAACACAGGCATGTGCCCTGACTAGGAATCAAACTGGCAACCTTTCAGTTTGCAGGCTGGTGCTCAATCCACTGAGCCACATCAGCCAGGCCTGAAATCTTTTCCCTTTCAAAGGTGATTTTAGTTTTGGGAAAAGGCAGAAGTCATAGGGTGCCAAATCTGGGCTGCAGGGGGTCTGAGTCACCTATGTGATTTGATGTTTTGTCAAAAACTTCACGAGATGTGATATGTGAGTAGGTGTGTTGTTGTGATAAAGCTGCCAATCACTTGTTCCCCATAGCTGCTGCCTTCTGAATCATCTGAATAGTTTTGTGGAAGAATGTTCAAACTTAATGCAAAATTTGATACAGATTTGTTGCTCTACTTACTCAACCATTTTGAAGGCGATGGCCACACAGTACACATATTCACTCAATGGCATCTATTGCCCCCACTGACTAGTACAGTGAAGTTGTCATTGTTCATGCACGTGCATTCCAGTCCACTCTCCTTGGCTGCCAGGTTACAGCGATGTGGCGCAAACTGCTCTTGTTATATTAACAATAGCTGGACTTTTTCTGGACAGACCTCGTATGCATACAATGGAATATTGTTTAGCCTTAAAAAATGGAGGAAGTTCTGCCCTGACTGGGTGGCTCAGTTGGTTGGGGCATCATCCTGTACACCAAAAGGCTGTGGGTTTGATCCCTGGTTCAGGGCGCACATGGGAGGCAACTGATGCATGTTTCTCTCTCTCTCTCTCTCTCTCTCTCTCTCTCTCTCTCTCTCTCTCTCTCTCTCTCTCTCTCTCTCTCTCTCTCTCTCTCTCTCTCTCTCCCTGTCTTTCTCTCCCTACCTCTATCTCTAAAAACAATAAACATATTCTCAGGTAAAGAATTTTTTTAAAAAATGAAGGAAGTTCTGCAGTATGTGACAACATAAATGAACCTTAAGGGCATTATGCTAAGTGAACTAAGCCAGTCACAGAAAGGCAAATGCTGCATGATTCCACTTACATGAAGTATCTAAAATAGTCTAATTCCCCTGACCAGATGACTCAATTGGTTGGAGCATCATTCATGCACCAAAAGTTTGTGGGTTTGATCCCTGGTCAGGGCATATACCTAGGTTGCAGGTTCAATCCCTAGTCAGGGCATGTACAATCCCTAGTCAGGGCATGTACAGGAGGCAACCAATTTATGTTTCTCACATCTCACATGGTGTTTCTCTCTCTTCCTCTCTCTCTAAAATGAGTAAACATATTCTCAGGTGAGGATTAAAATAGTCTAATCCATAGAACCAAAGTTTAATGGTGGTTGCTAGGGGCTGGGGATAGGGGAAAATGGGGAGTTACTAATTAATGGTCATAAAGTTTAGTTAAATAAAATCAATAAGTTCTAGAGATCTGCTTGCTATACAACATTGTACCTATAGTCAACAATAGTGTATTGTCCACTTTAAAATTTGCCAAACTGGTAATCTCACATTAAGTGTTTTTACTACAATAATAATAATAATAATAATAATAAAGATTAGAGGGTTCCTAATTGTTTTCATGGTATAAAGTTCTTAAAGGAATGTTGAAAAGACTTCAAGGTAAAAAAAATTGAAGTCCAGTTCTTTAATGACTTTCAGGTTTTCAGCACATGCCTAGTTCTTTCATTTTATGAATGGAAAAGGTGGCATGTATCCAGTGGCTTAATCTAAGGTGTCAACAATCTCTGAAGCTATTGAAATAAGAGGAGTGCCCACAATTATTAAAGATCTTCTGGTGATAAAAGAGAAATTGCATAAATGTCTGGCTACATGCATCAGAATGATTCAGCGTTTCACACACACACAAAAATTATTTCTATTGACTTTCCAGTTAGGTAAATTTTCAGGAATACTTTCTCCTCATACTTAGATGAGTCGGTTGAAAGGCAACAACTGCCCACTCCCATAGTCGTCATAGCTTCTGAAAGCCGGCCAGAGATCTGCTTTTACTGTGTCTTCTTTTTATCCACTTTTCTCTCAGCAGCAAAGAGGCTGAATTGATGATTTAGCCAGGGCAGAATTCTACCTGCTTGTAGAAAGTTTTTCTAAGCTAGGTTAGCAAGGGTGAGATGACTGGTGAGGCAAAGAGCATGCTCCAAATTCCTTGCAAGTGAGTTGTTTAGTTCACCTGAAAGAATCTTTACCTAAGCTTCTTACTTATCAAGTGTACTCCCTAGGGGGCCTGATTAAGGAAGGAAAGAAATAGGATATAGAGCCACTGCCACAGATCTGTGGTATGGTATGAACATCTACCTACTAAAGCCTTGGTTGAAGCCATGCCTATTAACCTTTAATTTCCATGTCTGTGCATAGAATAAAAACTTGGGGTAAAATCTGGATAGCTATACTTAAATTAAGCACTCAAGCTGTTCAACAATTAACTATTCTGAGGAAATCATTCTGAAACTTGTTTTTCTGTTATAACCTAAATGTATAGAATATCATTTTCTTGAAGACTTTATCATAAATATCAATCACAGTGATAGGCTATAATGCAATGATGCCCTTAGGTGTAGTGAGACATCAGGACACATTTTCTCAATGGCACTAAATGTTCCCAGACTCCTGTACTCTTTAAGATTTTTTTCTCCCGCATGTCATTTTCTTTGATTCTTCTCTCATAGACACATTGTTAGTGGACACAGCGTTCTGTATAGAGAGATTTTTTATGTATTTCTCTTGCTGTTTCTCATTGAATATGAACATAGACAATATATGGCCAGGTTTCTTGTGCAGAGACTTGCCTATGAATCAAGTTCATTAGATTTAGTGCATAGACTTGGTGATACCTATTTTGTATGCTCAAAGGCATTGTTTACTCACTTTAGTCAATGGAAGATATTTCCAAATAGGTGAGTTTGCTTGGGAGCTGAGCTCTTGTTTATTGAAGTTTTGTTACTAGTTTATATAGTTTTTGACACAGTGAAGAGTTAGTTTCCATACTATCAAGCAGAGTAGTGGATGCAGTGGTGCAGGACCCCAAATGTACCACCCCCCCTTATCAGGACTGATGTACCCTTTCCCCAGCAGCTGACTGTATTGGCTGCTTAAAACCACAGCTGAGTTTCTCTCTGGGCATTGCCTTCAGCCAAAGAGACCTGCTTTGCCCAAGGTTATGCTCCCTCCCCAGGTGCAGTTCACCTCCACTGACCAGTTTACGTCAATGTACAAAGGCCCAGGCTTCTTGTCTTGACTTGAGACAACTTTGAAGGGCCAGCTCTAGAGCTCACTATGGGGTTGTCTGAAGTCTTTGTTGTAACTTCATCATAGCTCAGCTTCTCCTTCTGCCTAATCCTGCTTCCCTCACTCCTTCTAGGTGTTGCTCCTGAGAGAATTCTCTTTGAACCTCCTATAGGCAAATCTCCATCTCAGAGTCCATTTCCCAAGGAAACCATCCTAAGAGAGGCAGTAATGAATTCCTCCACCAACTGCAGCCTGGCTAGATTGTCCTTCACAGTCCCATGATGTGAATGCCGTAGTTAGAGTAATACCTCTCTCTTGCCTCTCTTCTGCTCCAGTTCCTTGATTTCCGTATTTTCTACAGAATTCCTTCTTTGAGAGGAGATTTTGAAGTTTGCTAATTAAAATCATAAGAATTAAGTTTCTAAAGATAGATGATAGGCTAAAATTTATTCAGATAACCACCTTTATGTCTTTGCTTATAGCCTGTGAAGTATCAAAGACTTCTTGTTATATTATTTTATTTCTTCAGTGTTAGAAATGTTCATTTTGATTATCCTCTAAATTTTATTGATTCTTTCAAACCATGTGTTTATGGTCCAAAAGAAAAGAATATTAATGAAAATATATTTTCCTACTGGGGCTTCTTCAAATTCCCTAGTTCTCATATTCTTGATGCTAAAACTTACACAAGTATTATATACTTCATCCTTTCTTTGATGTAGGGTCTTCATCCTACTATTTTGCTAGATTTCTCTGATAATTTCCCTACCTCATTAATTCTTTTTTTCCTTAATTGACATATAGTTTACAACCCTACCCATTAAATCTAACTGGAAGTTTCTAGTCTTCAACTATTTAAATAGCCTGTTTAGCCAAGTTGAATGCAGGAGTTTAGAAAAACCATTGAAAAAATCTCAAGCATGCTAATGTAGTATAAATTTTAATTTAATTAAGTCATGTATAAATAAAAAACATCACTAATCAAAACCAGGATACCTTAATGTCACCTATTTCAAGACTAGTAGACATGGAAGAAACCTTAGAGATTATCTAATCTAAGCAACTCATTCTACAGATGAAGCCCAGGGAGAAGTAAATTCCTCAGAATGTGGCAACAAAAACTGGAATCTGAAGCTAGATCTCTTGACTATTGGTTCAGAAATCTTACTACCCTACCACATAAACACCAAATTCCTTTTACTTTCCTTCCAAATCACTCTCTGAACCCAGAGCATTTTCTTGACTCAATATTTTTGAGACCACAGTTATTTTAACTTCATTGCTCTTTTAACCTCAAGTAGGTTTCTGGTATTCCCGCTTCTTAATTTGGTTATGCAATCTATCAGCATGATTTAACCAACACAAGTTAGGTTGGGTGAGAAAATATTTAAGCCCTTTCATTGATATCAGTTTTTTAAGAATAACCCGATAAAAGCTTTTTATAAGCTCCACTTTAACCCAATGTACTAAAATAATTATCAGATAATGTGCATGTTCCCTTTCTAAAGTATCTCACATAATATGCTTCCTTGTGTGAATTTTAGCCTCATGTGGGGTAAGATGAAACTCTTATTCTGATCAAAAAGTACATGCAAATTGGTTCACTTCCATATACTTAGGATTCATCTAAAATAAATTTGTTAGCTAAATGAATAACAAATGAATATTCAATTATACAAATATTGTATAATGGAAAGGCATCAAGGTGAGCTTGCCATTTGAATAAGAGTCTTAGAATTACTCTAGAAAGATAAGAGTGGTGCCAGAGGAGGGAGCAGGGACTCTGATTCTGCTTCACAAATATTTTCCTTTCATATCTCTGGTCTTTGTCAATCTTTTTAGAGTCTCTAAGACAGACAGGCAGTTGACAGTTTCTTGAAGTAAATAATTTTGCTTAGAAATCCTGTATAGCAGGTATTGCCTGACTTAGCTGGAAATGATAAACTAGCAATGTAGTTATTCAGGTTAGAAGGACCTGAAGGAGCATAAAGCTACCTGCTATGTTGTCATGGTGTCTCCTTAAGAAAGTGATAAAGAACTTCAGTTAGGGTGGGGGTTAGTTTGCAAAGTTTCCTTTGACCTTCAGCATGACACACAAAGAAACTAGAATTCTCCAAAGCTTTCCATTTGGGTTTAATTACCCAGAGAATAAGTCAAACCCTTACTATAACTCTGTTCTCTAGCAATGTCTCCAAAGCTATCACAGATTTACAAAGTTCTCAGTTCTAAAAATGTTTCCCAGTTCCCTAATTTCTTATGAAGTTTTCTCACATGTGTGGTATGAGTGAGTCTTACCTTGCTTCTTATATTTGCCCAAAGTGAATGGACCACAGCAGGCTAAACCACATCTCTACTATGGGTTAGTAGGTACTGATACATATGGCACTGCTGAAGCATCATGCTGCTTCCCTAGAATCATTTAGACATTCTTGACCCTCCTTCTGTACCACCAGCACCTTGAACAACAACATCCTCCTGGCATTCTGTATTGGGGCACTGAGATTCAGGCTGAGACCTGCTTCCTTACAAAGGACTTGATTCCTTCCTATCTGGCATATCCCAGGTAGAAATCACGTTTCACAATGTTTTTCTCCTTTTGTTCTCAGATGTTCTAAGTTGGCTCCCTGTGGTGCATGTCAACATTAGAACACCTGGGGCAGAGCTGGCTCCCAGATTAACGAGTTTGCCAACAAGCTTGCTTAGGATTTCTCTGCAGTGGAAGTTTTGGGAATGTGGCCTGTTTGGAAATACCAGAGATAACTTGGGAGAAAAAAAAAATCAACATTTCCTATTAGAACAAGATAGAAAACCACATGGATCATTTTAAAGAAGCCAACCTTTTCACTGGGCATAAGAGAAAATTGGCTAGAAAAGATCACAGGTCACTGCCCCTTTTTTGTTCAGTATACTTTGTCTTCGTTTTCTTGGTCATGATCGTAAAAGGCTCTGTGGTTAACCTTCTGTCAAGATGCTCACTGTATAACCTGTGATCCATTGTTAATGCTTGAGAAAAGTAAAAAGTCTATCGAATGTATGTAAAACAAGAAGTGCTTCCCTCACCCTATCTTTTCAATCACAAAGTATGTTGATTCATCAAAGTCCAAACTTTTGCTGGCACGATCTTGGCCTCTCATGCCCTACCTTGACCTCTCACGGTCATTTCCATAAAAGCTACGGGTGAGTCAGCTGAAATGGGAAAGTAAAGAGGTGTGTTACTGGCTCCTCTACTCAAGATTCTGAGCAATGAATAATTGCAAACAAAGTCTTTCAACCTGAAACTCTCAAGGGCAGGGTGTGGGAAGGTGTGTGGCATGGTGCATGTTCAGCAGGTTGGACATGTGTACTTTCTTTCCATTTAATAATTAGAAAGGAATTAACTTTCCCCACTGAACTGTGGTCCAGCTTCTGATGCTCTCCATGGAAAATACCATGGAGACAACACCAATCTCCAAAACCTTTGTGTTTTCTAGCCAGGGATAAAGAGTTCCTTCTTTCCCTGCAGTGATATATTTTTTTTCCTAGTTGCTCATCCTAGAATGTTTATTAATTAAACTTGGCTTTTCTGGTTGATATTATAGAAAGATTTTTTTCACACATTGAAGTCAAACACCTGCACATGTTAGTTGCCAGTTCATTGACAACCAAGGACACAGACAAAAGAGCCCTTGGCCCCCATGCTATGTAGCGTGACTTCAGAGCCCTACCTTTAGTGCAATTCTTTAAGTTCTGCTTAACTAAAGAAATTATCTGCAGGTTAACAGAGAAGACAATATCACTCCTCTCTGTGGAATGTTGCCAGGTAAGAAAGAAAAATTGTTCATTTAAAGCCTAGGGAGTCCAGTAGTCTGCCCTTCATGAAGGACCAGCAAATATTTTGTAGGAATCCTGGATTGTTTACCTTAATGTGAGGCTTAAACATTTAGACAAATATTATGAAAAGTGATTCCTATCTATTTGGCAGTGAGGGATGGTGTGCTATTAGATTAAAATACATACATACACTTCACTTCTGTAGAGACAGGTTTTAGCCTGAATCTTTGAATCCCTGGTTAAATCCCGGGAGACAAATGAAAGAGTGGGGTTTCAGCACATGGACGGCTCCCATTCAGATCCTAGTTCCGTTACTTAGCAAGTATGAGACTTTGGACAAGTTACTTAATCTCTTTGTGCTTCAGTTACTTCATCTGTAAAATGGGAACAATAGTAGTTCTTACCTCGTAAGGTTATTATGAGAATATTTGTAAAGTACTTAGAAGAGTTCCTTGTACATAGTGAGCTCTATATAGGTTTTTGTTAAATAAATAAAATAAAGGTGTGTGTTAAAACTGTATCAGTGAACTCAGGCTGCCATACAAAATATACCACAGACTGGGTGACTTAAACCACAGAAAATTATTGTCTCAGTTCTGAAGGCTGGAAGTCTTAGATTAAAGTAACCTCAGGGTTGGTTTCTTATTAGGGTTGTGAGGGAAGGATCTGTTCCAGGCCTCTCTCCCTAGCTTGTAAATGGTCATCTTCTCCCTGTATCTTCACACCATCTTCCTGTGTACATGTCTGTGTCCAAATTTTCCCTTTTTATAAGGACCCTAGTAATCGTGAATGAGGACCCATCCTAATGGCCTCATTTTAACTTAATCACCTCTGTAAAGATGCTGTCATCAAACAAGTTCACATTCTGAAGTACTGGGGGTAAGGACTTCAAGATAGGAATTCAGAGACACACAATTCAGCCCATAACAACAATTTTAACTGGAGTTTCTCTATCGCCAGAGGGACTGCAGGTGTTGAAGTAGCCACATGCAATAGCAGCTACCAAACCACATGGGCGGGGGCTTTTTAACTGCATGTTTCTCCATTAAGCCTATTATATTCAACTCTCAAACTCCCATTTAAAACTCTACTTATGGCCTCAGACTCTCCTTGGGACTTAATGACTTCACCAAGTTCTTACTATTTCTTTAGAGAAGCATATTTCTTAAGTATCAAGTTTGGCTTATTTAATTGCTCCAGAGTCTATTTTTAAGAGCTCCCTAGTTTGTGTTCCTTCATTAAAATCTATCAATATTTATTAGACGTTGATGGAGTTCACATGATCTTTATCTTTCCAGAAAAGGAGTTTTAATTCTTTATGACTGCTTACAAATACTCAACACATTTATTGATTACTTAAAAATTTTTGTTCCTAATTTTTCTTCATGTTTTGCCTTCATAAATGAAATACAGAACTCTCTGTATCATGTCATATGCAAGGGTTTTAGCTTATAAGTGATTAGATATCTGCTGGTGTCCACTAGACCAAAGAATATCTATGGTGCCGAATGGGGAAACCAGAGACCTCACGCTGCAGTTTTCCCAGCTAGGGATTTCTGTTCAGTCCATTTTAAGCACCTTTGACTGGGCCTCCTATGAACAACATCCACCTTTAAAGTGGCAAGTATTACCCCCTTTTAGGCACTAACAGAGAGCACCCTTCACTCTGAAAAGCAACTACTGGATAGGTTATCCTTGTTTTCATTTTTAGGTCATTTCACTGAAAATTGGCAATAGCGACAAGTAATAGATGAAGGACTTGTGTTCACAGATAAAATCTTCTGTGTTGCAGTGTACTGTAGTGTTACAAAATTGGAAAAGATTTCATCAAAATAAGATGACACACATGCATCAAAATATTAGTATTCGGAGGAAAATTTTTTCACAGAAATTCTTTAATTTGTTGATTATATTCACATAAAACCTGCATTCCTTGACAAATAGCTCTCTAATGGTGTATATATGAAAAACCGTGCACTGGATGACCTAGTCAATTATTTAAGCATAAAATAAATTGTGTTAAACTCTTCAGAAAAAAAGAAAAGAAAAAAGAGCTCTGGCTGGTGTGGCTCAGTTGGTTAGAGCACTGTCCTATACCCAGAAAGGTCAAACATTTGATCCCCTGGTCAGGGTACTGACCTAGCTTGTGGGTTGGATCCCAGGTTGGGATATATACAAGAGGCAACTGATTGGTGTTTCTTGATCTCTCATCCTCTCTCCCTTCCTCTCTAAAAACAATGAAAAAATATTCTCAAGTGAGGATAAAAAAAAAGACTAGACACATGTCATGGGATTAATCAATTATAGAAACAGTACTGAAATCTAAGTATAACTTAGGATAAATTGAAAGAAAATTTGCAAAATCAACATTCCCCCCAAACCCACAACAAGTTGATTAGGTTTTGAGCTTCTTAGGAGAAGTACCATTGTCTTATACTCTTATGCTCTTTCTAAGACATAATTCTGGACATGCATAGGTGATCATACATATTTGTGCATTAAAATATTTGATTTAGACTAAGTTTTAAAAGAGACAATCTTAGAGTTTATCTATAGGAAATTTATGAAATTCATTACATGTCAATAAAACTCATTGAAAATCTGAACAGACTCATAAAAGAAATTCAAAAGTAGAGGGCTTTTCTCTTTTAAGCATCATTTGCTCAAAGGGGAAAAAACTCAAAATACTCTCATACAAGTGAGGAATAATCTACTTGATTTTCAATAATAGTTTAACTCTCCTACTTTAAATATAGGAAGAGGAAACAAAAAATCAGACACCTTAGAAGGATATTCATCTGGGCTAAGTCCCTCATTTTACAGATGTACAGAGTCTCAGCAATGATAACTAATTTTCCCAAGGCCATATAGTTAACTGGATACCAAGCCGTTGAAGTGATTTCCATGTGCTATGCTCTCTCCTTTTCTCCTGATGTTTTAATTATTAATTAAATAATTAAAAATATACTTCAATTTGCTGATGTGTACAATTAATGAAAATGGAAAGGAACCAGTTGAAATGGAAAGCATACACAATAGCCAAGAGGTGGAAGTACCCAAAGTGCCATAAATAGATAAATGGATAAACCAAGTGTGGTCTCTAGGTACAATGGAACATTTTTCAGCCTGAAAGAGGAATGAGACACTGCACATGCCACAACATGGACATTAAGTAAAATGAACCAATCACAAAAGGACAAGTACAGTAAGAATCCCCTTATACAAGGTCCCTGTAGCAGTCAAATTCACACAGAAAGTAGAATGGTGGCTGCCAAGGGCTGAGAAGAAGGGGAAATGGGGGTTTGTTATTTAATGGGTACAGTTTCAGTTTTGCCAGATGAAACATTCTAGAGATTGTTTCCACACCAATTAAACAAGTAAAAAGAAGAGACAGACAAAATGACAAGAGAAAAAGATAAAGAGGACACTATACCAAAAAGAGCAAGAGAAAAGAGCAAAGGTGAGTAGAGTTTTTCCCAGCCCCAGCGCTCCTAAGTACCCATGTGCTCCACCACCAAATTCAGTCTTTTGTCCTGATTCTTAGCTGCACTTACTGTACTTATCCATCTGCTTACCAAAGTCATTCTGCTGTTTGTACCAGGAGTCCCCGCTCTGCTATCAAATTCCTGATCCCAATTTACACACACACACACACACACACACACACACCCATGGCAGGTCAAAACCCTCTTCGAGTTCTACAGCCCTCTCCTTCCCAGGGTTGGCCTGTCACCAAAGACAAAATTCTTGTCATCCCTTCCCCTCTCTAGGTGGCCAAGGGCCAGAACTAAACCAAACCATGAAAATAAAATTTATTCAGGGGTCTCTTACCTCTACTTCTTCCCCTTGCTTTGTCTGCCCAATGCTGCTCCTGGGCAGACAAAAAGCACTTGCTGCTCAACCCAGAGATCCCTGGGTCAGTTGTTTTAAACAACTTTCTCTACATGGTTCATGCACCATCTCCTTCCAGCTTCCCATTAGTGCCACTACCACTCCTACTCACTCATTATCTAGATTTGCTCTCAGGCAACTGTCATGCTAAAAATAGAATCAGGCTGCAGAAATCATACTGTAGCAGTATGGAAAGATAACAGTTTGTTAATATGTGTTAATCTCCCAGGGAATATTTGCATTCTTGTAGGTGACAATTCAAATGGCCATCTCTTAAATGGTGAAATTTTAGCTATCAGAGACAGGCCTTCAGGTACATGATTCGAAGGTGCAAGGCCTTTGAGGTACACGTGTCAAGGACACTGAGCTCTGCCTCTTCTTCGTTTCCTGCTTTCTCACTCTGGACACAGCCACCCACTTCCCTTGATAGTGTTACCTTCGAGGGAGACATTTGCAATGTTTTGATGCTTAGCTCCATAGTCAGAAAGTTAAAATGATGAAGTCCCCACTTTTGAGTAGTTTATACATAATCCATATTACTGACATGTCTGGCTCAAAATTATTGTTTATTCAGTTGGCCAGTTCTGAAAAATTCTCATTAGGAGACTTCAAAAGAATGGCCAGATGAAACATAATTCTTAAATTTCTGGTAAAGATTCAGCTTCTTCCTCAAGGAACCTTTTTCCAAAAACCTACTGCTTTTGTATAGGATGCAAATTTTTGTTTGAGCTCCATTGTTAAAAGTTTCCTCTCTGTTTTGCTGGAGAAGCTAGTGAGCAGTGATATGTGGTCAAAAACTGCTCAGGAAGGTAGAAAGGCATGGAGAGTATTTGGTAATAAGGAATGATCAGCTCCTTATTTTCCTGGGTGGGAACTGGGCTGATATGATTTTTTAAAACTATTTGTTTCTAATATGACAGCATACACATGGATTATACAGGTGAATCCCTAAAAATATATTCTTCACTGAAAAGCATTTCAAAGCACATATATCTTTCTAAATTACCGAAAGATGTTTAAGCACTCCAGTCAAGAGTACCTGGCCTTACTGATGAAGAGATTGGCTAGTCATTCTAAATGCAATAATATAAAGATGCGTGGCTCCCCTTACTTTTTTTAAAAAACTGATTTTAGAAAGAGAGAGAAGGGGGTGGAAAGGAGAGAAATATCAATTTGTTTCCACTTACTTATGTATTTTTTGGTTGATTCTTCTATGTGCCCTCATGGGAGATTGAATCTACAATCTTGACATACCAGGATGACACTCTAACAAACTGAGCTACTCAGCCAGGCCCTTTTTTGCCTTTTTAAAAAAAAATCCTTACCTGAGGATGTATTTATTGATTTTACAGAGAGAAAGATGGAGAAGAACACCAATCAGTTGCCTCCTGTATGAGCCTCAACCAGGGATTGAACCCGCAACCCAGATATGTGCCCTGACCAGGAATTGAACGCACCTTTTGGTGTATAGGACCATGCTCCAACCAACTGAGCTACCCAGCAAGGGCCCTGTATACTTTTTTAATGACAGCTTATCTTTTATTCTCTAGTAAGGCAACCAAATATCTGAGTGTCACTCTTTGTCCTAATGAATAGACTTTCTGTTCTTACTTACCTTGAGTTGTGAGAATAAAAGATCAGATAATGTTTATTGTTTTTAATTGCACTTGGCTTAAGAGACTCCTCCTTTCATTTTTCTTTTTATTGCTCTTTCCTTAAGTGCCATGCCAAATAAAGCAAGAATCTCTCCTGTAGCATATTTAAAGCCACCCCCATGTTCCTAGCATCAATACAAGGCAGGAGAGAGTTGAAAATGAGCATTTGTTTTCTAAGGAAGAACAGTACAAATAAATAATCTTTCTAACACAGACTGCAATCAAATAAGCAAAAAAGATGTGATCACCAAAAAACCAGTGAAGCTACAACAGCCAGCTAGCTTTCATGGTACTTGAAACTGGAAAGTCTTCAAAAGGCAAATTGAATTCTGTAGAAGAGGAGTTGAGCTAACATGCTATGTAATCCAATAAAGCTCCCAGCAATTCTGCTTCATTTCCTACTCTCAGTCATTTTATTTTTGTCCTTTGCTTATCACTTGGAATGATGACTCATATTTGCTGTGGGCAGTTACCTTTGGCTATTCAACTTCCATTTTAGACTCAAGGCACCCTTTCCAAAAGTATGAATTCCTTTTCTAGGAAACATGTTATGACAAATCCTAGCGACCATAAACATAAGTAAGTCTTATTTATGAACAAGTTACCTCCTTTCATTTCCTAAAAATGTTTTTCTTTTAAATATACTTTAGCAAGAAAGAAATACCACAGTCTTTATTTAACCTCTATTTCAACTTTTTTAAAAATCTATTTGAATCCTAAAATTTTTTTAATGCACTAAGTAAAGCCTGGCTGTTAGGGGCCAGGAATGAAAGATGACTGTTCTCAGATTCCTCTAAACTTCATTAACTTGCCCAAAGTTATAGAAAATTAAAGATATACTCAAGATTACAACCTAAGTATCCTAAATTCAAATTTACTATTCTTTTCATTGTACTATTTTGCCACCACCTTTGGCTAGGGATAGATCCTGAAGTGATTTAATTAATTTTCTTCTGCCCAAACTAATGTTTTGTTCTTGGTTTTTGAAAGGGAGAGTAACACGGAAATAGGTTACTCTCAGAAAATCTTTACAGAGGTTTCTGTAAAGATCTTTAAATGTCAGGCATTGGAATGTCTTTGTTTGCACTGTATTTTATAATTGTTGTGATCATCACATTGAAAAATACTTATTAAGCCCTTAACTCTGTATGGTGCTGTGGTAAGCAGTGAATAAAGAGAACTACATGGAGATAATTCCCATTTTGCTGGGTGGAAAAGGGAAGCTAAGACAGAGACAGAACATGAAGAATATAGATTTGTTACAGTGGGTGAAGAATTTTGTTTAAAAGCAAAATAATCATACAACTGTAAGAGTGGAAGAAACCTTAAGGATCATCCAGACCAACATTTCTACATTATAGGTCAGAAAACTGCATACAAGAGAGGCAAAGTGACTTGCCCAAAGTTACAGAAAATTACAGACATACTCAGGATTACAGTGTAGGTATCCTGAACCAAAATTTAGTATTTTTTCATTGTACTATTTTGCCATTACATTTTCAAAGTTATTATAGATGCTATCTCAGCAAAGATTCAAAACCTTTAAGATTAGAAGTTACAGGATAATTTAAAAGAAGAACAAGGAAAAGATTAGAGGCAAGATAAAAACATGTCTGAGAGAATGCAAAGTTTAAGAGGCAAGTGGAAATAAGGGGGCAACTAAAGTAACACATAGTCCCTGTCACAGATGAGTAGTGTGGCGTGGGGAGTACAGCAGAGAACACAGCCCCGAGTGATGAGATACCTGGCCTCTCATTAGCTCCAGAACCGTGGATGAATTACTTACAATCCCTGTATCTTCCTTCCTTCATGGGTAAAACAAAAAGATCACACTGAATTCCCCTGGAGTGTCCTTTCCTGCTCTCACATGTTACAATTCTATTACTCGATGGGCACCCAAACAGATAGTTCTGGAAAGATAATCCTATATTGTTGCGTATCGCATTTGAAAAGGTAGTAGTCCTGAGCCAAGAAGAATAATTTCTTTTACTAAAAACTTCAGAAAGTTGACTAATATGAAAACAAACAAAAATGCTTCCTAATTTTCTGAGTTTCTTTATCATATAGAAGGATTTGGTTTTGGTCTTTAATCATTTTATGTGAGACTCATGGGAGCCCAGTTTTTTGTTTTTGGCTGTAGGTCCATATCTATGTATGTAAAATATATTAATAACTGTAAGAGTTATTTGTAAGGGAAGCATTTATTTTTTAATCATTTGGTTAAACTCTCCCCCATTTCCTAAGCTCCAAATCTGGGGTACAGTTTTAGGTGAGGTCAGGATAATGTTCCTCTGATGGAACTGGCAGTCTTCACTCTTGACTTTTTCTAGGGGAATGGTGTGGTTAGAGAGTATATTCATTCTTTTTTAAAAAAGTGGGGTGACATTGGTTAATAAAATTATAGGTTTCAAGTGTGCAATTCTACAATACCTCATCTGTATATTGTATTGCGTGTTCACCACCCGAAGTCAAGTTTCCTTCTGGCAGCATTTATCCCCACCTTACCCTCTTCCACCTCCCCACACCTCCCTTTCCCTCTGATAATCCTTGTAGTGTTGTCTGTGTCTGAGTTTGTGGGGTTTTTTTTGCTTAATTCCTTCACCTCTTCCACCCCGTCCCTAACCCCTCTTTTCCTCTGACACCTGTCTGTTTTCTGTATCTGTGAGTCTATTTCTATTTTGTTGTTAGTTTATTTGTTCAGAAGATTCCACATCTAGGTGAAATCATATGGTATTTGTCTTTCTCTGACTGGCTTATTTCACTTAGTATAGCACTCTCCAGGTTCATCTGTGCTGTCACAAAAGGTAAGATTTACTTTTTTTTACGGCTGAGTTGAGTTCCACTGTGTGAATGAACCATGGCATATCTATCCAGTGCTCATCTACTGATGGGCACTTGGGCACTTGGGCAATTCATTCTTGCACCATCCTCAGAAGAAAAAAAACAATGAGGTCACACTTGGCTGCTTTCTGCCATGTTTTAAAAAACAGCTACCAGATAGTCCACTTGAGACCAAGGTGACCCCTAAAATAAATCTAACTGACTCCTGTCCTAGGTTTGGAACAGGGTACAATTTTTTTTCCTTGATGTGCTAAACCACCAAAGTGCCAAATGTGTACATATCGTCTTCAAGTATAGAGTTGCCATCATAACCTATTTCAGCAAAAATGTCAATCTTTGTTTGAATCTGCTTAAGGCAGATTCAAACAAAGCCATGCACTTTGCACAGCCAATTTCCTGAGACCTGAGAAAAAAGCAATGGACCCCACCAGCCCATATATTTGGACACAGCCTGCGAAGTTCTGTGAGATGTCTTTGTGTTTGGGGTGATGTCATTTGCATATTTTGTCTACATGGCACTAAACATCTAGATGTTTGGGAACATCCAGATAATGAACTTAATTTTTTTTTATTTTGATGGGCTAATTTGCACTATAACCAAGAAGCATTTCTAGTCAATAGCATTGATATCATCAGCCTTTGAGCAAGCATGTGCTTCATTTTATTTTAGGTTGACATTAGAGTGAAAAACTTCATAAACATATCATTTTAACTCAGTTTTGCATATTGACTTCCATTTGCAAGAATTATAGCTTGACGTGCCACAAACTATAAAGCAAAGAAAATGCCTCTAAAGTTTTCAGAATCTAGTCACTCATTGTCTGCTGGTGTATCTTTTTTTCTTATATTAAAAGTTTGATCTTTGCCTTATTGGAACTATGAAGAAATCAAAAACTGAATAGAGCTTTTTATAATACACAGTCATTGTTTGTACTTGCAAAATTGGATTAAGAAATCACTGGTATTCTTACATATTTTTTTTTGCCAAGGAAAATTCAGCGTATTTCTGCTTAGCCTTGAAATTTCCACCAACCAGGCTGAGTGATTGTGTACCACCCACACTCTTCTTGGCGTACCCAATTCCCCAGGGAAATCTTAGTTTGAAACCCAAGCAACATGTATAAAGTCCTCTTGTGTCTTGCACTGTTACACTTGTTCTGCAGGTGAAATCATTCCCTAGCTGTGCCACATTGTAAGGCTTAGCACTTAAATTAGTAAAAATCGGACAGTAACTATCTTTTCTATGTTTTCCCCTTTTCATCATGTTCTGTACCCAAAATTACAGACAACAGCCTTCTATTGGATAAGCACACATTTCTTCATGCTTCCTTTTCTTATTTTTAGGCATCAAATCCCACTAGGGTCATAATTACTTTCTTGAGCATAAGCATATTATAAAGCAGTTAATAAATACGGACCCCTTCTTTAGTTTGGCAAATACCTGAATTATTCAAAACCCGCTCTTCCTTTTCCTCTCCCTTTCATCACATACACACCACTTACAGCTTTAAAATATTAACATAAGAAACCAATTTTATAATTAATATAATGATCAAAGCTTTCTAATTAGCAGCTCTCTTTGCTTTACCTAGATCCTAGTACTATCAAAAAAGGAAATACAAAATGAACACATTGTTAATCATTATAGTAAGCAAGAATTTGTGGTCTTAAAATCTTTTGCTTTATGCAATTCATATATACACATAAATCAAGTAGTATTATAAAGCTACTTACAAACAAACCCTCCCCAAACTACAATTCACTTCCCCACATCATCATCTCTGAGTTCTGCTTCTCAGTCACTTCTCAATCTCACCTCTTTCTTCTACTATTTCTCTGGGGGTTTTTACCCCTCATATTTCCCTCCATATTTTTAATTGATTTGCTTATGTGGCTTTTCCTTTATTAGTCAACTTGAGCATAATTTAACTTGCAGTTCAGGAAACTGTGAATTTAACACTCTTATCTTACTCCCACCTGCTTTCATTTCTTCCCTTCCCTACTTTCTTTCATTCTCTCAATGTAGTTTTATCACAATTTTTGGACAAATGAATATCCTGTGTTTACATTATTGTTACCATGTAAATATTATTCATGAGTGAGACAAGTAGTATATTATATTACATTCTCTTTCTAGTACAAATTTATTTTTCTTAGAGTTAGTAATTGCTTTTTTTCTTTTACTACCACTAATTCTTCCCAAAATCTCCAAAAGAACTGTTAAACTCCCTTCACTACCGTCAGACACATCACTTCATCTACCGTTATCATTTGGGGGGATTGAGGAGACGTCTTTCTGCAACTCCTCCATCCTCCCTCTCCAGGTAGGATTAGTTGTTCTTTTTGGCCCTCTGCATAGTTGCCAACCTTGTCTTTAACATTTCCTGAGAATTGCCTTCCCTTTCTCCAGTGTTATTGTCTTCTTTGTAACTGGTTTACTCCACCCCTTCGTTAGAATATGCTGTCTAGTAGCTTCCTAAGAAAAGGTGAAGCATTTTTTTAACAACTTTTTATTTGTAGATAACCTAAAGAATATATGAGTGTAATCATATAATTTTCTTCATTCTCCTATTAACATTTTGTTCCATTTGCACATGAATACACACATGAGTGTATGTATTATGTACATTAAAAATTTTCTGAACTATTTTGAACTTCTGTATATAATGGAGCTTTACCCTAAATACTTCAATAGATATTTCATAAGAATAAAGATATTATCTTATACATTTATAGTTCCATTATCAACTTTAACAAATTTAACATTGATATAATACTTTAGTCTACCATCCATATTCCAATGGAGCTATTTGTTCAGCTGACCCAAAATGTTTTTTATATTATTTTTTCCCCTCTAGTACAAGATCCTGTCTAGGACCAGGAATTGCTTTTAGTTGTCATGTCTCTTTAGTCTCCTTTAATCTAAAACATTTTCACAGCCTTTGTCTTTTATGATCTTTTAAAAAAAGAATAAAGCCCTACTTCCTTTTATTTTAAATAAAATGCTCCTCATTGTGGTTTCCTGATGTTGCTGTATGGTTAGATTGAAGTTATGCATTCCTGGTCAGAGTACAACACAAATGACGTGTGCTCTTTAAGGTATTACATCTGGAGTTAGACAGTTCATCTAACTTTCATCAGTGATGTTAAATTTGGTCACCCAGTCCAGCTGCTATTCAATGTTTTCTCCATTGGATAGTTTTTATTTTCAATAAGCAATCTGTGGGAGGATACTTTAAGACCATGCTAATATTCTCTTTATCACTGAAAATTCCCTCTAGATTTTGCATTCATTGATGATTCTTACCTGAACCAACCTTTATTTTGATGGTTATAAATGATATAACTCCTGTACTCTTTTTACATTCACCACAAGCACTTCTCTTTTTATCCATCCATCCATCCATCCATCATTGATCTATCTATCTGTCTACTCTATCTATCTATCATCTCTTGATCCTTGGTATGTGCTACACATGGATTATTTCCCCAGTGGTTTATAAATAATTACTGTCCCGACTCTCTCTTTCTAGAATTCCTGTTTTTAAAGTTTTAGCATGACCTTTTAATTTTATCTTTTCTCTCCTGCTTTGTACCTCTTGGTCTTTTAATTATTCTTTTTGGAAATTTCTTTACTTTGTCTCCTAATTCTTGTATTGGCTATTTTTAATTTTAGCTATAATATCTTTAATTTCAAGAGCCCTTTCTTATTTCTGATTGTGGTATATACACTTGTCTCTCAGAATATTACTGAACCTGTTTTCTACTCCCTATACTAACTTCTTTTTATTTTCTCTGAATTCTTTTTCCCCAGATTATTTGTTTGTCTGTTTTTATTAGTATTATTTGTGTGTTTTTCATGCTGCAAGTTCTCCTCAAATGTTTAGTGATCTTTGACAAATTACATTTAAGAGTGAAGGAAGGGCAGGATTTATTTACTGGTGGGCTTCACTGTGATGTGATTTGGTAGGTAGGGCCCATTTATTTCGTGAGATGCCCCTACATGTCAGTGTCAGTAGATTTTTTTTTTCTCTTAAGGTAGTTTCTCCAGAGAAGAATCATCCAATTGTCTTCCTGAGAAATTTTTGGGGAGGTGTGGTGGGAGGAGAGATTTGGAGGGCTGATTTGGGGAAAGAGGAAGATTTAAGCCTGGATGTTAGGAAGCAAAGGAGATACTTTCATACAGTGCTCACCCATACCCTCCATTATGCCTTTATGCCTATGGTCGCTGTGCCTACTAGAATCAATGTCTCTCTCTCTCTCTCTCTCTCTCTCTCTCTCTCTCTCTCTCTCTCTCTCTCTCTCTCTCTCTCTCTCTCTCTCTCTTCCAGTTTCCTCAAAGAATAAATCTTCATTCTTGTATATGAGGAGAGGAGTAGTCACTTAGCTGGATGAAGTAATGGAGTAGTTGTAGGGAACTAAATGTTCTTGATAAAGACTTTCAATCAGGTTTCAATCCTCCCCATCCCAAGATTTACCTGATGCCTCCAATTCCTGAACTTTCTAGGGTTCTGTAGAATGAGTTTCTTTTTATTGCCTTCTGTTATCTGTACACTTAAGTTTTAGTTTTCTCCACTGTACTAAGTCAGTGACCACGTTCTTTTACTTTTCATTTTTAGAAATTTGTGGAATCTTCCATCCATTGTTATCCTCCCTCCCATTCCCTTTGTACTAGTGAGTTCATGCCATTTTAAATTCCTATTCTGTCGTTTTGATGATGTTTCAAAGGAAACAGAGGAAACAATATGGATTCAATCCACCTTTGTTAACTAGAATGTAAACAAAAATTTAAATCAGAATGAAAGAAGCAAAATCCAAGATTAGAGTTAGCATTCTGACCATCTGCACGTAATCCTTTCCAATTTAAGTGGATATGGCTTCTGGGTGTGAGTTTGTGGACCTAAGTGTTTTGTGATCAAGAGGAATGAGAGACTTCTGGTCATTACAGCAGCATAGGTAAACAGGGCTTGTCTCTTTGCACAACCACCTCAGAATTACAACTAAACTATGAAATGATCATCATTCAGAACCATGAGAAACTGGACTGAATGGAAGTCCTACAATTACAGAATTAAAGAAGAAACCACATCAAAGCTGGTTGGTGGGACAAAGAAATGGAATGGGCTGGCCCCACACCAAGATATGGTGGATAAAAATTAGGAGGGATATCTCGGGAATGAGGGATCCCAGCTCTACACCAGGACCCCCAGCCCAGGATCCAGTGCCAGGAAGAGAAGTTCCCATAACTTCTGGCTGTAAAAACTGAGGGGGGTTGAGACTGTGAAAGACAAACTTCTAGAGTCCCGGGCAGTTCCTCTTCAAGGGCCCACACACATATTTACTCAGACTTATTCCCTCTGAGTTCTAGCACTGGGGCAGCAGATTGAAAGGCATCAGAGACATATGAGGAGGAACTGAACTGCCTGGCATCAGGGAGAGAGCTAGGGGACAGCTTTCTTCTAGACAGAAGTGCTGGCAGATGCCACTGTTCCTTTTCTGAGCACCCCCAACATACAGAGCTGGTCAGTGGGCACCATATCTGAGACTCCATCAGCCTGGCTCACACTGTTTGCCCCACCCTGGTGATTCCCTGGGCCCTGCTCCACCTAACTTTCAGGTCTACTCAAGCTGTTTCCATGGCTTTTCCATGTAAAAAGCTTGTCTTAGCCCAAACTTCAGATTGTCTTATATTCTCTCAAACTAGAAGTACCTGGCTTCAGTGAGCCCCATACCTGTCGCTAAGTTGCCCCAGGCTAAGGCCCTAGCAGCAGCCAGTCTTGGTACACAGCTTGGGCTCTCCTAGGGACCTCCATGCCCAGCACAAGTAGCAGCCATCTGCAGAATGCTTTGTAGCTTATGTTGGGTGACCCCTGACAGAGCATAGGTGGTGGCTGACCTTGGACATGCCAACAACAACTAAGGCTCAACTATAAGAGGAGGGTATACTCAGCCCACATGACAGGCATACCTTGAGTACCCAGCTTGGGTGACAGGGGAGGCTGTGCCACTGGACCCTACAGGACACCTACTACATTAGGCCACTCTATCAAGCCTTGAAGATGTAACAGCTCTACATAAAACAGAAACAAACACAGGGAGGCTGCCAAAATGAAGAGACAAAGAAACATGGCCCAAATGAAAGAACAGAATAAAACTCCAGAAAAAATAACTAAAAATAAAATGGAAACAAGCAGTCTACTAGATGCAGAGTTTGAAACACTGGTTATAAGTATGCTGAAGGAACTTAGTGAGGACCTCAACAGCATAAAAAAGATCCAATCAGAAATGAAGGATATACTAATTGAAATAAATAAACAATTTATAGAGAATCAACAATAGAGTAGATGAAGCTGAGAATCAAATGATCAATTTGGAACATTAGGAGCAAAAAACAACCAATCAGAACAGCAAGAAGAGACTCTAAGAGTCTCTTGGTGGCGAGATAGGTAGGAGCACAATCCACTTCCCCCTGTGCATAGGTGGAACACCTAGCCAATCTTCTGAGGAACAGAGTGAACAGCCAATGGTATCCCAGCATATCTGAAGATTGGGGGCCAAAACTGTAGAGGACATTGAAAAATCAGATGGTAAGGAGAGTGCTTCAGGACAATAAGGTCCCTGGGACCAGTGTGGGGACCAGTGTGGACGCAACACCAGGCCCGGCACCCACCAGGTCTGTCACAGGATTCTTGGGACAGAGCCAGGTCAATGGCTCCCTCCCCTGCCAAACAAGGTTTGAGCAGCACCAGGATGGACCTGGATGCTTGAAGTCACAGGAGGGTAATAAGGACAAAGAGGCATACACACAGGGGCAGTGTGCACCTATAGAAACTGTGGACACAGGCTGGGAAGAATTGGGCTGTGAAGGGCCCTGACCCGGATAGTCCCTGATCTGGTTGGAGAGTTGGGCTGTGTGAGAAGCCAGGCACTTATTTGGAGTGGCAGGCTTGAATAGAGGAATTTTTCAAAAAGAAAGAAAAAAAAAAGAGGCACTCAGCAGCTGTTTAGGGAATTCGCCTGCAGCAGCCACCACGCCCCCCCACCCCACCTCCCGCCGCTCCCCCTGCTAGGCTATGCAGCCTCTGCAGCCTCAGTCATGGGCCCACCTCTGTTGCCAGGACTGCGACTGCGCTCCTACTCCTGGCCCCAGTGGTGGAGAGCACCCAACCGTGGCCACGACCCCAGTGTTGTACCACCGACCCAGCAACCCACCCCTCCACCCCACCCTGGCTGCTGCATAGCAGCAGGGGCCAGTGTGCACCCAACACAACCACCCCATGACTGCACTCCCACTACAGCAGCAGAGGCTGAGCGCTCAGGCCCACAGCCCCAGCGGAATGTGCCTGACCCTGCTGCCTTGGCTTATAGCAGTAGCAGCGGCAACAGCAGCAGCAAAAGCAGCAGCAGCAGCAGCAGTGGAGGCCTGACAGTGCTCACACCCGAAGCCCCAGGGATGGCACACAGCCAAACCCACCCTGGCTGTAGAGGCCGAGTGCTCATGCCCGCAGTCCCAGGGACAGTGCATACCTGACCCCACCACCCAGAGGCACCTCGCACCCAACCCCACTGCCCCAGGTGCAGCAGCAGAGGAGGCTTGCACCCGCAATGCTGTGGAACAAAATAAATGCTAATATATTGCTAATGGGAGTGAAAGTTGGCACATCCACTTTGGAGAACAATCTAGAGTCTCATATCAGAAAAATGCAAAATAAAACAGTAATCAGATACCATTTTGTGCACGTCAGATTATAAATTATTTTATTTTATTTTATCTTTTAAATCGTATTTTATTGATTATGCTATTACAGTTTCCCCAATTTTTCCCCTTTTATCCCCTCTCCATCCTGCACTCCCAACCCTCCAGTATCCCCTTCCTTAGTTCATGTCCATGGGTTGTACATATAAGTTCTTTGAGTTCTCTGTTTCTTTTTTTTAATGAAGTTTCTTTTTTTAAGATTTTATTTATTTATTTTTAGAGAGGGAAGGGAGGGAGAAAGAGAAAGAGAGAGAAACATCAATGTGTGGTTGCTGGGGGTCATGGCCTGCAACCCAGGCATGTGCCCTGACTGGGAATCGAACCTGCGATGCTTTGGTTCACAGCCCGTGCTCAATCCACTGAGCTACGCCAGCCAGGGAAATTCTCTGTTTCTTATACCATTTTTTATCTCTCCCCATCTATTTAATGCCTACCAATTATGTTTCTTCTTCCCTGTACCTTCCCCCGCTACTCCTCCTCTCGCCCTCCCCACTGACCCTCCATGTGATCTCCATTTCTCAGATTCTGTTCCTGTTCTAGTTGTTTGCTTAGTTTTTGTTTTCATTGTTTTTCTTTCCTTTATTTGTTTAGGTTCATTTGTTGATAGTTGTGAGTTTGTTCTCATTTTACTGTTCATAGTTTTAATCTTCCTTTTCTTAGATAAGTCCCTTTAATGTTTCACATAATAAGGGCTTGGTGATGATGAACTCCTTTAACTTGACCTTATCTGGGAAGCACTTTAACTGCCCTCCCATTCTAAATGATAGCTTTGCTGGATAAAGTCTTGTTGGATGTAGGTCCTTGCCTTTTGTGACTTCACATACTTCTTTACAGTGCCTTCTTGCCTGTAAGTTTCTTTTTGAGAAATTAGCTGATAGCCTCATAGGAACTCCTTTGTAGGTAATTCTTTCCTTTCCTCTTGCTGCTTTTAAGATTCTCTCTTTGTCTTTATTCTTGGGTAACTTAATGATGATGTGCCTTGGTGTGTTCCTCTGTGGGTCCAACTTCTTTGGGACTCTCTGGGTTTCCTGGACTTCCTGGAAGTCTATTTCCTTCTCCAGACTGGGGAAGTTTTCCTTCATTATTTGTTCAAATAAGTTTTCAATTTCTTGCTCTTGTTCTTGTTCTTCTCCTTCTGGCACCTCTATAATTCAGATATTGGAATGCTTCAGGTTGTCCCAGAGATTCCTCAGCCTCTCTTCATTTTTTTGGATTCTTGTTTCTTCATTCTGTTCTAGTTGAGTGTTTATTTCTTCCTTTTGTTCCAAATCATTGCTTTGAGTCCTGGTTTTCTTCCTGCCACTGTTGGTTCCCTGAATATTTTGCTTTATTTCATTTTAGGTATCTTTCATTTGTTCTTTCATTTTTTGACCAAGCTCAGTCAGTTCTGTGAGCATTTCGATTACCAGGGCTTTAAATTCTCCATCAGATAGGTTGGCAATCTCCTCATCACTTAGCTCTCTTTCTGAGGTTTTGCTCTGATCTTTAATTTTGGCCCTATTTCTTTTTTAAGGGCCCTTATTAAGTTGTAAGGGGCAGGGTCTTAGATATTCACTAGGGCTGAGCAAACCTCCTAGTTTGGCAGTGGAGCTGCCTGTGGGGGAGGGGCCAGAGAGGGAGCAATGCAGCTCGCCTGCTCATCTCTAGCACACTTTCCAACAAATTCTCGTGTGAGACTTGGAGTTTCTCCCACCACGGGCAACCGCTGTAGTCCACAGCCACCTCTGAGTCTCAGTTTCCCCTTAACTCAGCCCCTCCCACACAGCCTGCTGCCTCACCACAGCCAGCCCCGCCCCAACAGTCGTCCGCCTCAAGCTGTCTTACTGGTCTAGTTGTTCTGTTTGATTTTTTCTTCAATTCTTTGGTTGTTGGAGTTCCACGCAGTTTGATTTTCTGGCATTTCCAGTTCTTTATTGATTTTAGATTGGTTGTTTCCTCCTTTTGGTTGTGCAAGGAAGTGAACAGTTTCTACCTACTCCTCCATCTTGGCCGTAACTCCCCCATTCCAGATCAGAAACAATTTAAAATCTTACAATACTGAGTACTGGCAAACAGGTGGAAAAGCATACACTATGTATACTTGATACAGTGTAAATCCAGAGGACCACTCTGAAGAGCAGTTTGGAACTCTCTAGTAAAGTTGAAAATAGGCATACTCTGGGACTCAGACATAGCATGTTTTCTTTTTATTTCCACTCTTGGAGAATTGAATTTTGTCACTAAGTAGACTTTTCAGAAATGGTTTATCTCTAGAATTCATGCCTTTCTGAGAGTATTTATTGCCTGTATGTTGTCTGCACGAATCTGTTGCTGGATGACACTGTGTATAGAATTTTTCAGCCAAATCCCTTATCACTCAAAACATTTAGATATTGCTTCACTGATTTCAGATAGATTTCCTGCAAATAAGTCTGAAGCCAGCCTAATTTCTTTTCCTTGTGTCGGTAGTTTGACCACTTTTCCAGGAAGCCTGTAGGACTTTTTCTTTATCTTCAGCAGCTTCACCAGTATTATTCTTGGTGTTAATTATTTTCTATTATTTTCCCTGAAATCTGTTGATATGCAAATTGAACTAATCATTTCAGAAACATTTGTCTTTGTCTTCGACTTGGTTTTCCACATGTTCATTCTGTGCCTTTTTATTTCTAACACATTTCTTTGTTCTGGGACTGTATTATTTTTTCCTCAGTACCTTTCCTTGGTGTTTCCAGCTCCTTTTAACCATCTTTTGTCATTTTGTTATTTCTTAATATCTTAACTCTCCATAATTTCCTCAAGAGTGTGAAGAATATAGTACCTAAACGTTTCTTCTCTTTTCAGGGTAAGTTATCTTCTGGTTTGGATTCTTCACTGCATTTATTTGCGGGGAGGGGCTTTGGAAAGGAGACCAACAGATTTTTGCACAGGTCTCGTTTTGGCTTTTTTTGCCTACTCATCTTGGGCACGGCAATTCTATCCTCATCTCTTTTCTCCTAAAATAGGCAAATTCTCTTTGACTGTTACCTTGTTATCTGGGTAATATTTGAAGCCTCCACTCAGAACATGAGTTTAAAATTATGTTAATGGGTAGTGGTTTTGTTCTATCCTTTACCTGCTTGTGAGAGCAGGAAGGGGCCTGAGAGGGTTGGGACTTGGAGTGATGAGGTCATAGAGCTTTATGGCCACTTTCTCTAAGGAGCCCTGCTTAAGGTCATTTTGTTGAGTTGCTGGGAAAGTGTCTGTCTTAACAGACAAACACAGCTGACCCTTGAACAACACAGGTTTGAACTGTATGGGTCCACTTATACATGAATTTTTTAAATGAATATGTTGGAAAAATTTTTGGAGATTTGCAACAATTTGAAAAAACTGGCAGGTGAACCATGTAAGCTAGAAATATTGAGAAATTAAGAAAAAGGTATGTCATGAATGCATAAAATATATTTTTTCTTATGATTTTCTTAATAACATTTTCTTTTCTCTAGTTAGTTTATTGTGAGAACACACAATATGTATTATATACATATAGCATAAAAAACATGTTAATTGACTGTTTATGTTATCAATAAGTCTGGTCAACACCAAACTGTTAGAAGTTAAGTTTTAGGGGAGTCAAAGGTTGTGTAGGAATTTTTGACTGTGCAAGGTGTTAGTTCACAGGTCAACTATAGTTGGGGCAATGAAGTTCTCTTGATTTTCAATGTTTCCATGTTTTAGGTCATCAAGGTGGTGTACTTAGTGTGAAAGCATTAGGTATTTCAGCTTTTAGTTTGGTGTGTCTCAATATTCCTCCCTCCCACCCACCATCCAGAGACTTTATATGCTGCTTAAAAACAAAACAAAATACTCTTTCACTCTTCACGTGACTAAAGTGAAAAAGAGGCAAATTCTGTGAATTTTTCTAAATTAGGTTCATAAATTATTTATCTGAGGCTGGCAATAGGGATTTCAAGTTATAAGTTCTCTACCTTTTGTCATCAGTATTCCCAGTCTTCATACCACCAAACGTCTGTGAGGTTTTCCAGAATTTTTTGATGTCTATCAATAGCCCCTACTACATTTCTCTCTTGAGAAAGTCAAGAGTCTATTCCCGAGCCCTGGCTGGCATAGCTCAGTGGATTGAGTGCGGGCTGCGAACCAAAGTGTCGCAGGTTCGATTCCCAGTCAGGGCACATGCCTGGGTTGCAGGCCACTGCCCCCAGCAACCACACACTGATGTTTCTCTCTCTCTCCCTCCCTTCCCTCTCTAAAAATAAATAAATAAAATCTTTAAAAAAATAGTCTATTCCCTAATTTGATAAAATTGGTGTTATATTTGATGATATTTCCTGTCATTTGTGGAAAGGGATGGAGAATCTGGCATGGTTTCAGCATCAGTTGTATATTATTTGCTCTTTTTACTTTATTTTGTGCATTTGGCTTAATTTGGAAAATGAAATTATTTTGTGAACTTACATTTTCACTGCCAGCTAAAGGACTTTCCAAGTCCATATTGTATATATTCTCTCTGTTGTGAATGTGGCTGGATTAGTATAGAAGATTCTAGGCATCCTGAAGTTTCCTATGACAAATGGTGTCCTCAAATTCTTATTTGAATGTTTTCACCTGGTCTTCTTTAAAAAATCTCTTGTGGTCATCATTGCTATTTCTACATACTTATTCTCACAAGCAGTCTACAGCCCAGAAGAAGAAAGGTAGGATTTTTTAAACAAAATACATTTGATTATTTTTAACTTTTGAAGGAAGGAGTAGCTGATAATAATATATTAGAGTAGACAATTCTATTTAGTTTAGTGAGTAGCATTATCTTAAAGGTTATCTGTTCACTTCTAGTTTACCTTTAATATCAATAGGTGTGAAGAAAAAATGAAGAAATTTAATAATTTCGAAGTTATCTTAAATTAGGTTTTTACAGAGTGATTTTTGTCTGCTTTTTTTAACAACTATAATATAGTCTACTTATATATATCCAACTTCTGCCCATACAAAAAAAGTCACTTAGTCATTTATATTAATAGTCTCACACTTAAATTTCAGTAGGAAAATAAAAAATGGTATTAACAAGTCATTTGAGAAAAAAAACAAATGGCCATTAAAAAGAATGTTCACCTCATTAGTTACCAAGCACATTTAAATTAAAAGATACCATTATTTGCTTATCAAATTCACAAAGATGAAAAATAATTTTATTCTAAGCATTGAGCAGAGTGTAATGAGATACATATTTTTAAAAACTGGAGTACAGTATAACCTTGATGGAATGTAATTTGAAAAAAAAAAGATGAGGTTTCTGCCCTTTGACCTAGATGTTCTACTCACAGGAAGCCATCCCAAGTAAATAATCAGAGAAGAAAATAAGAATGTATGTACAAAAACATAAACTCTGTTACTTGTAAAAAGAAAAAATGAAAACAAGCTAATGTAAGTACTAGGAGAATACCTAAATTGTAACACTTATGATGAAATATTGTAATATTAAATCATTAAAATTGTGTTTTGGAAAAATTTTAGCAGCATGGGAAAAGTACAAGATGTAATATTAAGTGAAAGAAACAGACCCTTCTTCTTATGTTAAATAATGATATATTACACATAAAATAAATCTGGAGAGAAATACATCAAAATATCATCAGCAATACTATCTGAGTAATGGGATGATAGGTGATAGCTATCTTTTTCTTTAAATTTTCCAAATGTTTGTTAATGAGCATATATTGTTATTAAAAAGTAGATTTTAAAATATGTATTATACTTACATATGCCATACATAATATGAACAAATTCACAACATGCCCCCAGGAGGTTAGGGACATACATATATATATCCCAACATTAACACAACATATCAGGTCTTTCATGATGTGTCTTATCATTATTTTATTGGTTATTCTTCTCAAGTTTTTCCACTTTATTTTAGTCATGCTGAACTACTCGAAATCTTCCTGAACATGCCTGTTTATCTACAGGTGTAATTTTTTTCCTTCCTGGAATTTCCTGGGCTTGATTTCAGAAGCAGAGACTTTCATTCCTTTGGAGGAAAGACTTGTAAGAACAAGACAAGGCCTAAGTTCCAGGGCATCTGGGGTCTCAGGCAAAACCCCAAGGCAGGAATTCAGGCAGAGGGGAATTGGTGGAACACCAGTTATCAGAATCAAGATACCATGAAACACATTAAATTAGTAACTAAAGCTACTTGAGGCTGAGTCCTCTAATGCTGAGTTACAACATTTCAATTTCAATTCACTAAGTAGAGATGGCCATATTTTGATCTAAAAAATCAAATTCTAAAGCTAGACAAAAATGTCTTATAATTATTGTATCATCCTTTATCTTCATGAGAAGGAATGATGGAGAATTTATTATATCATTAATTGTTACTGAAGAATCATCTATGTCACCTCTGGC
Organism: Phyllostomus hastatus; assembly: GCF_019186645.2. Lineage (NCBI taxonomy): Eukaryota > Metazoa > Chordata > Mammalia > Chiroptera > Phyllostomidae > Phyllostomus > Phyllostomus hastatus. Next base: position 3,146,953 of record NW_025333643.1, on the reverse strand, counting down.
AAACTTCATCTAAGCATGAGCTCCTCAACCTTTTTTCATATCGTGGAGTACATAGAAAATGGCATTTATGTAGCATCCAGGGGTAAATCCAACAGGACACATGCACAAAGATGATCAGCCTGTCTCTGTGGACCGCAAGCCCTGCCCAGCTTCCCTTAGGGCTAAAATGATCAGTATCTCTGCACACCTGAGAGGCAATTCCCCTCACACCAGCTCTGATCTACATCATTCCAGGAAGAAGTAAGGTACATCTGGCCTGTTTAGAAATGTCCTCAGGAAAAGAGTGTCCTCTGCCTGAGTTAAATTTTTCCTCTGGCTGTTTCTCAGATTTTGCCACTCAAATAGCAGCCAGAGATCCCTTATTTCAAACTATGTGCTAGTGCACACCACCACTAACACTTTTAATGACTTGACTTTACGTGTATGGCCATGATTTCGTTCTTTAAAGAAGCAATTTCTGTCACATGCTGTTTTGTTTAACACCCTTATCTAATGCATACCTTACATACAGTGAGCAGACTATGACTTGCATTTTCACAGATTGCTTAGTAAGTGTCTTTTCTATCAGAAGTCAGCAAAATTCTACAAGTAGATACAGAAGTAAATCAGTTAAAATCAGCCAACAGTCATTTTACTTCAGTTTGTCTGTGATGCTATGTTAGATCATTAGGGAGGGAACAAGGAACAAAAGGAAGATAAGAGTTTGCATGGACCACTATCTTCTGGTGTTTTATTATTCATTGAAAACAGACACTTATTTCCACCTTTCTTATTTTCTGCTAAAAGATTAGGGCTACAAGTGTCCAGCTTAATTTTGGTGACCATATTTCAAAAAAATAATGTGTATGATGGGGTATTTATATAGAAGCACTGATAAAATATTTATTTTTAAGGGAAAAACTTAAATGATATCTATTAGAAAGTATATACTTGGTTTTAACTTTCACTAAATAGAAAATTATGAAATATCTTTTGATTTTTTAAAACTTGCTAATTACCTCAACTAGTTCCTACCATGAATGGTTGATGGGAAGGAGTGGGAGTCTAGACTTTAGATTCATTGTTTTTTCTGTCCCTCCCCCCTTTCGCCTTTCTCCAGGGTAGAAGTGTCTGCCTAAAGCTGTGTAATCATGTGTTTTTTTTCTTCTACCAAATGCTTCCTTAAAATGATACGTACATCCTTTGTACTAGAAAGTAGTAGCTACTGCTCCCTCCTTAGTTCCTGTTTTCCTGAGAAATAATACTTAGTAGTGATACTGACAACCTTCAATTGTTTCAAAAAGAGGATTTAGAGTAAGGCACACAGCTTATACTCTACACACCATGAAAAACCTCCCGACCTAGGATAGGAAGAACTTTTTCATAATACCTTTTCAACAGAAGCAGTGATATATGGGATCTGTATTTTTCCCACTGTATATCATCTATGTTATTTGCTGTAGGTTTATAGAATGGAATGTGTAGACAGGCTTTTTTATGAAGTTGTTTTCTTACATCTTAGTTGACATGCTTGCAACCTGGGTAGCTGCCAACAGATCTGAGGTGGGGCCTTAGTAAAGGCTTTCCAGGGCAATCAACTAGGTTTCGATATCCAGTGTGGATAACTGAAAGCAGGAACAGCCTACAGACTAGTAAGCCATGTATTTCTAACTTTAAAAATAACTCATTTAGTCCTAGCCAGTGTGGCTCAGTTGGTCAGGAGTGATCCTGTAAAGTGAAAGGTTGCTGGTCTGATTCTGTCAGAGCACGTGCCTAGGTTGTAGGTTTGCTCCCCTGTCAGGGTGCCTTCGAGAGGCAACCAATCAATATTTGTCACTTATATCAACGTTTCTCTCCCTCTGTTTCTTCCTCCCTTCTCCTCTCTCTAAAATAAAATTTAAAAAAGCTTATTTATACTCAGCAACTTTACTCCTAGGTTTTTAGCCAGGAGAAATAAAAACATATGTCCACACAAAAACTTGTATACAAATGTTCATACCAACATTCTTCATAATAACTGAAAAAAGGAAAGCAATTCAAATGTCCATCACCTGATGGATGGGTAAACAAAATGTGGTATATCCATATGTCAATAATAGAATATTATTCAGCAATAAAGAACAATGAAGTACTGGTACATTCTACAACATGGACGTGCCTCAAAAATATTATTGCTAAGTGAAAGATGTCAGAAAACACCATGGTTCCATCTCTACAGTATGTTCACAATAGGCGAATCTATAGAAACAGAAAGTAAATTAGGTTGCCATGAGTGGGGGAAGGGGAGATGCGGGGGAACAGAGAACAACTGTTAGTGGGTCTGGGATTTCTTTTTAAGGAGATAAAAATATTTTAAAAATGATTGTGGTGATGTTTGCACAACTCTTTGAATATACTGAGAACAACTCAAGTGTACACTTTAAATAGATCAACTATATGGTATATAAGTTATATTTTAACAAAGCTTTTAATAAAATAATAGCTTAATTATAACTCTAATCCATAAGTGTGTGCTGGGAAGAGTGAATTTCTCAAAGTACAATATAGAAAGAGGCGGGTAGTGGGGGGAGAGTCGTTTCACAGTGGAGAGACCTGAGAAATACCGCTTCGGACAGGTGATCAAAGCTGACACGGTGCGATGAGAATGGCACTTTACTTCTATGGTCTTCCTTTCCCAAACCCACAACCCTAATCTAAATGTGATAAAAATATAAAACAGATACCGATTGAGGGAAAGTCTAAAAATACTTGGCTAGTACTCTTCAAAACTATCAAGGTCATCAAAAACAAAGAAACTTTGAGAAACTAACAGCCAAGAGGAGCCTAAAGAGACATGACAACTAAGTGTAATGCAGTGTCTTAGATGGGTTCCTGGAACAGAAAGAGGACATTAGGTAGAAACTAAGGAAATATGAAGTATATACTTTAATCTATATCAATATTGGTCCATTAATTGTGACAAAGCTACATTAATGTAAGCTGTTAATAACAGAAGAAACTGGGTATTACCTAACTTCCCTTTACATCAGTTTCCTTCTGTCTAAAGTAGGAATAAATAGTATCTACCTCATTGGTTTGTGGGATTTAAATGATTTAAGCTATTTTATGTAAAATGTCTGAACAGTACCTGACAAATGGTAAGTGCTCAATAGATTTTAGCTATTATTACTATTATAGTTACATTTTCTTTCAGATATTTTATTTTAAAATGAGAGAGATTAAGAAAAAATCTACCCAGTGCAACTGTGAGGCAGACTGTTTTATAAGGAGTTCCAAAATGCTGCCTTTTACATTATTTATTAAGTAAGTGTCTATTTCATAGGAAGGTGACAGGGAATGAAATATTTAGGAATACTTCTCTCCATAACCATCTATGTTTTTGATGGAATTGGAAGGAAGTGGAAAAAAAGATATATATATCTAAGGGGAAAAACATAATGCCAATAGATTTAATGCCATTAAATTCAGAATTAGTAGGGGACAAATAAGTGAGAAATTTGCTTCCCCCAAAGAACCTCATGCCAGAACAAGTAAATAGCAAAATCAACTAATTTTAATTACAGTTTTTCCATTGTCACTCACCTTCATCTGACAGCCATCCTCAGGAACAATAAAATCTCAGTGGGAAACTGCACAGGGAACTCTAAATACAGATGCAGCAAGGAATACAATTAGTCCCCAAATTAAAACACCCTGCTTATGAATACTACATACATATAAAAGGTCAATCATACTTTTGCTCAAGATACGAATGCCCAGTTACATTTGAAGTTCAGATAAACAACAAATATATTTGTAGTGTACATATGTCTTGAATATTGCATGGGATATACTTATACTAAATAATTATTCATTTTTTATCTAAAATTTAAATTTAACTGGGTATCCATATTTTTATTTGCTAAACCTGGCAACTGTATGGTAGCCATGTATATAATACCTTTCAATGTCTCTGATATTTTCTTCCTAAGATTATCATGAGAAAATTAAAAAATTAACCGAAGCTTTTTTGACTTTCAGACATTTTCTAAGCAGTAATTCTGTAAGCTATAATGAGAATGCTTTCTTTCTATCAAACATCACTGACTCACAGCAAAACAATAACAACAAAAAAACCTAGTATCAAAGCACCAGCTTTTCCACCTAAATTCAAGAAAAAGTTTTAAACAATAATTTAGAGGTTTTTACTAGGAAAAATGGGAGAAAACATGAATAAATGAAAGAGAAAAAGAGGGAGAACAGCAGACAGAGATAGAGGGAGGTATGCAGACAGACACAGAGAAAAAGACAAATTTGAAAGACAGAGGAGGGACTAAAAGGGAGAGGGAGAAGGATACATAAGAACTCAGCATCATAGGGTCTGAGGTGTGTATCAGAGATGGCAGAGCACTATATAGAGGCCCCCATCTTCCTGTGATGGTCAGGCAGCACAGCTAGGCCTGGAGATATCATGGTCAGAACAGCTGCAAAAGAATCCTTTGCTTTTGGCTTAAGATGAGACATTAGAAATGAAGAAAGGAATGAAGTGAACATGTGAGAGAGAGGAGGGTGGAAGAAAGGGGAGAAGGAAGAAGTCTTCCTGGGAGGTATAAAGGGATGAAGGGAAGGAGGAACAAAGGTTCCCAACTTTATGTTTAGTTTTATGTAATTTTTTATCTACCTCAACAAAATAGAGACATTCTTTTTCAAAAAATGAACTGTCTCGAGCTTGGCTTGGGAATTAAATCAATCTTTCTCTCTCTCTCTCTCTCTCTCTCTCTCTCACACACACACACACACACACACACCATGAAGAATTAGTTGTACATTAAATTGTTACAAGGCCTAAAATTTATTTTTTTAAGATTTCATTTATTTATTTTTAGAGAGAGGGGAAGAGAGGGAGAAAGAAAGGGAGAGAAACATCAACATGTGGCTACCTCTTGCATGTCCCCACCAAGGACCCGGCTGCAACCCAGGCATGCGCCATGACTGGGAACCACATCGGTGACTCTCCACAGTTCACAGGCCAGCACTCAATCCACTGAGCCACACCAGCCAGGGCCCAGGCCTAAAATTTCACATTTTGAGAAACGATTTTGAGGTGCTGTATTTTGGATTGTTTAAAAAAAATGAAAAATGATATAATAGCACTTTACTACTGAAGATGGGGAAATTAATTTCTATTGCATGTATCTTTTTTAAAGTACATGGATTTGGAAATTTTAGAGAAAAAATATCCTTATGTATCATTGAAATAAAATATAAATGTGGTCCTGATTACAATGTGTACATATCAAAACTCTACTATATGTGCTCCAGTTATCTGGAGAGAAAAATGCCTAATGTCAAGGAGCAAGGATGGTGAGAGTAGTGTTTGGGGTTGTTTAATTTAGAAAGAAGGCTGGATAATAGCCAATAAATTTCTTGGCTTTAAATAAGACCCTGGTGACATGTTTCATTTTGATTTCTGAGATTAATTAATTATGGGAAAAATCTTAGAATTTATTTAAAGGGTCACATGGGAAAAGTCATACACCAGTAGAGGGGTTTAGTCTAAAACTGAGGAGTTCAAGATAGGATGACTGGCATGTGGAAAATTACTAAGAAACAAATAATAGCTAATGTTCTTGTTTTCCAAATTAGAAAGCAGAAATTCTTTTTGATATCACTGCAGAGTTCATTAGAACATTTACAAACTTTTTTTTTGGAAAGAACTTGGTATACAGTGAGTCAGAAACTTTTCTGAATTGTTTGTTGTTGTATTTCTAGAACCTAGCATAAAATAATAGATTGTATTATCAAACCTTTAAATGGAAGACAGCAAATTCAAGAACAGCTTCAAATTGTGATAAATGGAGAAACTGAAATATTAATTAAAAAGGGCTCAATAAGGAAAGAAGTACAAATGGTTTTACTAGCTGGGAACTGGTTTTAGCAATTTAGGTTCCTTAAGAATTTGCTAAGATTACTGCAAAAAGGAGTGGAAAACCCTTCCCCCTTTCCCCATATAACAATTAAAAAAATGTGGAAGAAAAGAAAGGAATGGAAAATGGAAAGGAATGTAGCTAAAGCATCAGACTTTAAAGAAACCTACAACACTTTTGTTGAAATTTAAAATACAAAGGTGAAGATTTATCTTTGATCTCTCTTTTATCTATGCCTAAGAATAGTTTTACATACTTTAATTGCTTTTCAATTTTTGTTGTAAAGAACACAATATTTTAGAGATTTTCTACCATGAAATACCCCCCAAAAGTGAATACAAATTTTTTTCTTTAAAAAGAAATAAGATATGAGCAAAGTATCTAGTCTAGGGAGCTAAATTTTAGCTTGTCTTCTCCTCAATCCTCTCTCCTCTTTAGTCTGAGGTTTTCTGCAAAAATAATAAAAATAATGGCAAAGTCACATGTCTGGTCACACACTCATTCTTCTTTCTCAACTTCCTTCTTTATTTCATGCCTCTCCTCTGCTGGAATTCTTTTACAACTTCTGATTATTTTGAAGTCATACTAATAATTGCTTCCAAAAAGTCATGCTAATAATTTATTCCATATATTAATTACTACTTTTGCCAGAAAAATCTATAGTCATGATTTAATTCTTTTTTTTATACCAAACATCGCTTGCCTCATCTGCTTGTAACTCCAGATTCTGCAGTTTTCTACATACATTGCTTCATGTTTTCCTATTGAAAAGGCCACTTTTATTAAGAATTGCCATTATGTAAATGCTATTCTTCTCACAGAATATACCACTAAAGCTAAATTCATCCTACAAAGTGCATCAGTTTAGGTAAACAAATTCTCAAGTACACAATGTTCTTTATGTGGTATGAGTACTAGTTTTTAGGAAAATATCAAGTAATTCTCAAAACTTGCAAAGTAAATTGCTGTAGTTTAATTCAAAATCATCAAGTTTTCAGTTAAAGCACTGCTATATTCTACCATATCTACTCTCTCACTTAAAACTGATTAGTGTAATAAAACTCTGAAAAATACCATTACAACCCCATGGATTCTACCATATTTGTGCCAAGAGTAAAACTTTCACTTTTGTGTGTAGTAGTAAATGGAAAAGTGGACTTTAGTTCTTTTTCCTAATTTAGGAAGACTATCAGTAACTATATTTTTTTGGTGCTCCATCGGGATACAGGTGCAGTTCCTTTCTAGATTTCACATTGTCTGGAATGTTCCATTATTTTGATCCAAAATATACTTTATGTTCCACAAATAAGAGAAAGACTAGGAGGCCTGGCTTATATTACAAAGGTAATTTTTAAAATTCTTTGAAAAATCTTAGTGTTATATATTTTACTCATGTTTTCATGATCGATGAGATACCTTTCCCCATGTTTTACTATTTTGCTAATTATAAAATACATGAATTTTCTGAAAACTCAGAAAATATCAAGAAAAGAAATATAGCCAACACTCAGTGCCCCAGAGATAAGACCTTTGTACCATTTGGATCATTGTCTTCAAGTTGTTAGTCAATTTTTAATTCTATGAAAGTTCTGAATCTGCTTTTTAAATAATATATTGTAAGTCCTCTATTTTCAACTTCCTGAGATGGGAAAACAATTTTGCTACTCTTCCTCCTCAAAAATAGTCCCAGATTTGATTATGTAAAATTGAGTGGATGAGATTCAGAAATAAAAATATCTGTTGTGACAACATAGAGCAGTGCATCAAAGGGAGTCAGCTGAAAGACAATTCATGCATATTGACGATGTCCACATAGCACAAAGCTTCAATACTAAATACAGCACTAAACTTTGTGCTAAATACATAGCACAAAGCTTCAACTGCTTAAAAATTTTTTCACCCTAATAGTCCTTCTAAATTCTTTCCAGTATTTAAAAAAAAATTTTAGTCATTCTTTCTTTCTAGAGAGGGGAAGGGAGGGAGAGAAATATTGATGTGCAAGAGAAACGTCAATGGGTTACACGTTTCTGTTCGCAGGCAGGAGCTCAATCCACTGAGCCACACCAGTCAGGGGTCCAGTCTTTTTTTTTTTATGTCTGAAAAGTTATCTGTGAGCTTGCAAGTGTTCAGAAAAGTATTTGAGTATGAGAAATGTTCAATTGTTTCAGTATTCTAAGTTTAAAAAATGGTAATAATTTTTTACAAATTTTCCAGTACCTTTTTGGTTCGTATAAAATCACGGCAAATAAATTCTTTTCCTCAAAATAGAGTCACACGTTATAGTAATCAAAGGCTGACATATTATAAAAGTATTACCTTTTTATCATATGATGTATTTAGGGTCCTGCTATATTTCAACTGTTTTATTTCAACACTTAATCATTTCTGAAGACAAACATTTACTTCCTTTCAAAATTAAACAAACAAACATGAAGCTTTATTTAATATTTAAATTGGGTGATGTATTACAGGATCTCCGTTTTGTTATTTTTCTAAGAGAGCATTCACTTTGGATGGGTGCTGAACAAACATGTGTATGACTTTCACTGATACGCAAAATAGTATGTTTTCCTTGTTTGATTTTGTGTTTAACAATCAATTCCCTGAGTTGATGGGCTGGGTGGCTTAAATCTAGAAATGTTTGTCACAATTTTCAATTAAATTTATCAAAATGATAGCACATGTTAGTCTTTTCTCTTTTTGCCCACTAAACATTAGCTAATTCTTTAAACTGGGAATTTTTTTTTTTTGCAAGGATCTAGGAAAAGAAAGAAGGGGATATCTGTTGCCAAATAGAATTGAATAAATTGTAATTATACTTTTGTAAGTAACTTGTGGATATGTAGTGCAATTTCCTAATAAATATTACTTGATTTCTCAGGCAATTTGCTTCAGACATTACATTCTCTCCCACAATACAAAAAAGTAATGTCACAAAGGTGAATTCTAAGATACATATTGACAATAAAGGGCCGTAAGCACACAGTGGGCAAAAGTCCTAGCAAACTTGAAAAATATTTAACTGAACAATAATGGAGCAATGCCAAATGCTAAAAGTCACCAAAGATAATTTTAATTGTTGTAGATATAATGGTGTTCAATGACAGCTGTTTTGGAACAAAAAGGTTATTTCCTGCAAATTTAAGTAAGTTTTCTCCTAAAATAAACTCTCATTGATTGTTAAAATTACCAATTGTCCTTAATGGCAAATGGACACCAAAGTTGGCTAATTACTTTGAATATGGAGTCACTCCTACATGTTGATTTGTAAACACTATCTGGAGGAAAAATTAAAAGACATAATGTAGCCCAGTGTTATTTCTCCCTATGGAGATATTACAGGGCTCTTATGTAAGAGAAGTAGTTGAAAAAAATATCTAAAGCAAAAAGTACTTACGAACTGAATGTTGCAACTTTCCCAGTAAGCACAGCTTCCTCTCTCCTTTCCCCTCTCTTTTTTTGGAAATGACAAGAATAAGCTTTTTTTAAAACTAAATTTTACTACATTATAAATAAAGGATATAATTATTTAACAAAAGAGATTTAACTTGTTAGTCAACAAAAATTTATTTTGTGCTCTGGCCTAATACTACTAGAATTAGCTACTTTGGATTTTGTGTTTATTTATATATTACAAGTCTATTTTTAAGTTTATTTGACCCAAGGTTATCATTTTATGCATTACGGTAATGATCCAATGCTATTTTTTGTTTTTATAAATTTTAAAAATGCGTATTAACTGCTACTTGAGTAAAAGTAATGTGGGGAAATACAGAGGTAAAAAGGGCACAGCTCCTATTCTTAAATGTAGAGACATTGTCATTCCTTACATTTTTTAATGTATCTTATTGCTTCATTTTTTAATTAAGAAAACTAACATGTATGCATTATTCTTAAAATTGGAAAGTTCACAAAATGATAAAGAATAAGAATAACCTTAAATATATCCCACCATCCAGAGATAACCACTGTTAAAGCATAAACTTATTTTTTTGTACCGCTGCATTTACAAATATATTTAAACAAGATGTAGTCTCTTGTGTTTTTAAAATTTTTAGCTATCAGTTCAATAATGATGAGAGAACTGAAATTTTTAAAAAGAACTCTCATTAAGAATTTCTATTATCTTTAGATGTTTAAGATTTTTTAAAAGTTTAGTTCTATTTCTTCTTTGTGGGATCCCAGAGTAAATTATATATGCTTGTTAGGTGGTATTCCAGTATTTTCTGCTTAAGTACTTCTTTTAAGAACAGTTGATTTTAAGCAAGTGACATTTATTAATGTCAGAGATAAAAAATACATAAAATCTATGTTTTAAAAAGATTAAAAGGTAAGAGAAAATTTATATGAGACTTAGTCTTTGCCAACAAGTAATTAAGCATGTAAGTAATTTAATACAATCATTAGTATTTTGCCAATCAAAGTTTTAGAACCTAGTCATTTTGTTCTTCTCTCTTTTGTAGAATATATTTTAAAATTTATTCTATAGTAATAGTATACTGACTTTTAAAAGGATAAATCTATGCATTCTAACATAAAAAGACCTTATTAAGTGAAAAATTCACAGAACTATGTATTTCAAATAATTTATGCTAAACAACTATAAAAGTTTGTATGCTAAAGTACATATGTACTTTATGAAAATAAACAGAAAAGAGACTAACAATTAGTGCCTCAATCTGGGAAGGAAAGTGGAAGTGGAAGTGGGAGGACAGTAGGGGGAACTTTTACAATTTATTCTAGATGTTTCTGCATTCCTTACAACAAAAGTAAATTCATACATTACTGGTGTGATTATTTTTCAATGGAAGAAATTAAAATGACCTAAGTCCTATCATCATTTATATTGGCCCTTTTTACTACTCTGAATTCTAGTCATTTCTGTAACTATCTAATCTCTTCTAAAAAAAATTGGAAGCTCCTAAAGAACACATATACATTGTACTTGGCATTTCCCCCACAGCCCTGGCATTGGTGCCTTGGCACATTAGGTCCTAAATATGACTGTGTTGAATGTCTAAAATCATGATGTAGATACACTGTAATTTAGAATCCACTATTCTACGAGAGCCACAAAACTATTATCTTATGGAGAGAAATCTACAAAAAGCTCTGGTTACGGTTTTCATTGTAAGTCCTTTAATTAAAAAAAATGGATAATATTGCCTTTTCTAGTGTAATTACTAGAAACTCAATTTAATAAACTTTAACCGCACTTGGCATATATTTTAAAAAATAAGGCCTGGGAGAACTGAAAGTAACCACTTCTAGTACCCCTGCAAGATTAGCTAAGAGCTGTGTAATAGGCACCATGTTTTCTGTTGTAAAAGAAAGAACTCTGGGCACTCATTGGAGCACAACAACTGATAGAAGGAAAGAAGGAAAATTACAATTCAGTTTTATAGTGTGAAATAGGAAGGACTAAGTGTTAAGGGAGCCTATCCCTGACTGTCAATATACACCTTAAACCCAGACAGATATGGCTTAGTTTGATATGGCAAATTACAGCTGTGAATTATAGTTAAAAAAGAAAGTCATTCTACTTCATCATTAATTATATTAATGGATTCCTAAATGAAAAAGACTGGATGGACATTTATTGCAGGTGAATTATTTCACAAAACATACTTACACAGTACCAAATAGCTTCATTTTTTAAACTGACAGCTCTTTTCTAGATTTATTTGGATCCAGCCACAGAAATAGACGTATGGCTATAAATGCATTGGCCCCTTCATTCTTGAGGCTCCTCTTTCTTTCTTTTCACTAGCTCTTTCTCCTTAGCCTAAAATCATGTGCAACATCTCTAAGAGCCCTTGGCATTTATTAGCTCCACTTTCTCACCACAATTGGTAACCAGAAATGGCTAGGAAACTGGACTCAGGAGTTAGGTAGAGCTGAGTTATCTTGGATCTGTAGCTAACTTGTATGACTATGGTCAAGGTCTTTCTGTGTCTCAGTTTACTCATCTGTAAAATGAGGATGACAATATTAATAATATTATTGTACTTCCTGACCTCAGAGAGCTGTAGTGAAGATTAAATAGCACAATGCTCACAGTAGGTGCTAAATAAATGTTTCTGACTGCCATAGCTTCTGCCTCCATCTCCTCTTTCACCAACGTTTACCAGGCCAATCTTACCTGACTTGTCTATGTCGTCTGAGAGAGGTGTCTGCTCTCTTCCTTTGGCTTTCATTATACCAGGCCACTTTCATTTTTCTTTTTTCTGCTTCTCTAGCTGTTTCTTCTCAGATTCCACCTATCTCTTAAAATCTCACCTTCCCCAAAGACTTCTCCTCAGCCTCCTTACCTTCTTGTTCTCCCTGGCAATCTCATTCATACCAGTGGGTTCAGTTGCTAGGAAAACAATGACAACTCCACATTGTATTTCCATCCCAGACCCCTTTCCAAGAACCCTGTCTACAGGAGTAGATAGTCAACTGTCTATGGACATCTTCACTTGGTTACCTTCCACAAACACGTAAAACTCAACATGTCTCAAACTGAACCCATCAACTACTCAAGTCAGGAAACTGAGCATCAGCTTAGACTCACACTCCGTAGTGCAAATGGGTTTTTTTGTTGTTTGTTTTAAAGGCTGTGGATCCTACCTCCTAAATATTTCATATGGCTACATTCTACTCATCCATCAAAATGAATCTCAATACTACCTCTTTGGGAAATCTTCTCATTGACCACCCCCCAACCTGGGTTAGATTTCTCCCTATTTTACATACCCCCATGTGCAATGACACTTATTGCATTGTATTCTGCTTTTTTAAAAAACTTGCCTGTCTTCTCTACAGGACTGTCAGATCCTTAAAAACTGGGTTTTTGCCTTTCAGCCTAACAGTGTGTAGCAACGAGGATGTGCTTCATCCAGCTTTCAGCTTAATTCCAATGCTATCTCAGGCATACACAATAGCCTAGAATTTAGCTCAATGATGTTGCAAACAATTTAGAAAATGTTAAAACTGTCCCTAGATAAGTAAGAGTTAACTATATTCTAGAGTTCGAGGGATCCTCGCCAAATCAATAAATTACTTGGTGTTCACTGAATACCAACTGCTTTCCCTAAATACTGAATAGTTTACTATTTCCATTTCTCACATTTGTTACTGAAAGTAACTGGAATTAAATTTTCCTTTTTTTGAGAAGGAAGAGATTTTTTTGGTAAGAATAGCATTTTAAATGATGGTCCTTAAATACTTGAGAAAGTGATTCTTCTCTGTGTTGATGGGGACTTGGATTCTAATTCATGTAATAGAAAACAATATTAAAAATCTGGCCTTATATTTTGAGTTCCAACAAACATTTTCAGTTTGCTACTTCTGACCTTTTCATTATAGCAATGATTCTCAAATTTTAATGTGCATAAGAAGTACCTCAGAGGCAAGGATGGAAAGAAGGAACCAAGATTGGGAATGCTGATATGAATTTGGCATTATTATTAAAATACCACCAATATTACACACTAAAATACACAATTGTTAGTTGGCCAGAATTCTGGGATTTGTCTTAGAAATAGTCACTAGTTTCATCACATTTTTTTGCATCAGGTAGTTTCTTTTCTCTCCCTACAGGTATACTTAAGGACATTCAATTCTATTTGTATTTGCCAGTGTATAATATTTAGGTATCACAAATAAACCTAAATTGCTCTTAATTGCGCATAATCATTTGTTCATTTGCAAATATTTGTTAAGTACCTACTATGTACCAAGCCTATATGCACTTTCAATGTAAAATATCAGGATTTAGGGGTTCTTCCTGTTTAGAATAGAGTGTTATTTTAAATATAATAGTAATTCAGTAAATGTGTGTTGATTCACTGATTAAATTTAGTGTAGAAAATACTATTATTTGAGCTCTTTTGAAATCTATACAAGAATGCTGTCAGAAAAGTTGCATTGTTAGAATAAGTATCAGGAAATCCCCTTGGTAGCTGTAGTACTTTAGTGATCAAATATAAAAACTGAATTGGAGGATCATAATGTAAAGTTGAACAATACACTGAATCCTTTTTAAACAAAAAAGGAAAATTTAAAGGAACTGTATAATACACATTTAAACTAGAAATGTGCTTTTTAAGATTAATGAAATAATTTTCAATTCAGCTTTCAAAGAGAGGACCAAAGGATCTGAAAAATATCTATGATAGTAAATCCATTATACATTACAGTAAAATAAAGTGCTTGACTTTTAATCCAAGATGTAGACTAAGTACATGTATTTATCAACCTTCCCTACCCCAAAAACCCATCAAAATGATTAAGGCCACTGCTAATCTGTGAAGCATTTTTTTGTGTAAATTAGGAAAAGGCACCTGTTTTTTCGGGTAGAATGAGTTCATGGCTAGGATTTCAGACCGTCTTTGTCCACTTGACTGGCCCCTTAGGGCAGAGTTACAACCTGTACAACAATACGCTGCAGTTCTAGAATAACAGAATGACAAAACAAGATAGGCAGGTGGAGAAGGGAAAAGCAAACACATAATAGAATAGTTCTTATTCAGTTAAGGGGAATATATAAATAATCCTTTTTCACAATAGCATTTTAAAAAATTGAGTTTTAAGTCATATGCCATAAAATTAACCTTTCTAAATGTACAATTCAGTGGGCTTTAGTATTTAACAAAATTGTGAAACCATCACCATGTTCATCACCCCCTGAAAAAACTTCCCTATTTTCTCCTCTCCCACCTCCTAGAAAACACTAATCTATTTCTATCACTATGGATTTGCGTATTCTATTATATTTCATATAAATAAAATCATATATGAGGCCTTTTGCAACTGACTTCTTTCACATGGCATAATGTTTTTGAAGCTTATACATGTCATAGTGCGTATCAGCATTTCATCCCTTTTTAGTGCTGAGTAATATTTCATTGTATAGATATACCTGTTAATTCATTCATCCATTGATGGACATGTGGATGGTTTCCACTTTTTGGCTACTATTAATAATGCTGCCATGAACACTCATATACAAGTGGCTTGATGTTTTACAAGAAGCTTATGAGGATTAAGAGGTTGTTTGAACAGAAATCAATTTGGACAGCCATAATCTTGGTTTTGCATTATCTATCTTCCAGAAGCTTTTCTCTTCTTTTTAATTTTTTTAAGTTAATTAATTAATTCTTCATTCATCCCTCCCTCCACTCTGGCAATGATCACTTTGTTCTGTGTATTTATGGATCTGTTTCTGTTTGTTTTGTTTGTTTTGTTTCTCTAAATCCCACAAATAAGTGAAATTTTATGTTATTTGCCTTTGTCTGATTTATTTTACTTAGTATAATATCCTTTTGGTCCATCCATGTTGTTGCAAATGACAAGATTTTATTTTTTTTTATTGAAGAGTTAAATTCCATTATACATATATATGGTTGCTTCCATATTTTGGCAATTGTAAATAATGCAGCAATGAATGCAATGCAATATATATTTTTTAATTAGTGTTTTTGTTTTCTTTGGATAAATACTCAGAAGTAGAATTGCTGGGTCATATGGCAATTCCGTTTTTAATTTTTTGAAGTATCACTATACTGTTTTTCATAGTGGCTACACCAACATACAAGTCCACCACTGGTGCACAAGTGTACCTTTTTCTTCACATTCTCACCAACTCTTGTTATTTGTTGACTTTTTTATATTGCCATTCTGACAGGTGTGAGGTGGTATCTTATTGTGGTTTTGATTTGCAGTTCCCCTGATGATTAGTGATGTTGAGCAACTTTTCATGTACCTGTTGACTGTTTGGATATCTTCTTTGGGACAATGTCTATTCAGATCCTTTATTTGTTAAACAGGTTGTTAGGGGTTGTTGTTGTTGTTATTGAACTGTATGAGTTATTAATATTTTTTGGATATTACTCTCAGCTATATAATTTGCAAATATATTCTCTCATTTAGTAGGTTCTCTTTTCATTTTGTTGATGGTTTCCTTCACTGTGCAGAAAATTTTTAGTTTGATGTAGTTTCATTTTTTTTGTTGTTGTTGCCCTTGCCCAAGGAGACGTGTCCAAGAAGATGTTGCTAAGACCAATGTCAAAGAGTTTACTGCCTATATTTTCTTCCAGGAGTTTTATAGTTTCAAGTCTTACATTTAAGTCTTTAAACTATTTGAGTTTATTTTTGTATATGGTGTAAGAAAATGGTCCAGTTTTATTTGTGTGTCTGTGTATCTGTGCAGTTTTCCCAACACCACTTATTGAAGAGATGGTAATTTCCCCATTTTATATTCTTGCCTCCTTTCTTGTATATTAATTGACCATAAAAGTGTGGATTAATTTCTGGGCTCTCACTTCCGTTCCATTGATCTATGCGTCTATTTTTGTGCCAGTATTATACTGTTTTGATTATTGTATCTTTGTAGTTTAGTTTGAAATCAGGATGCCTGATACCTCCCACTTTGTTTTTTTCCTCAGGATGCTTTGGCTATTCAAGGTCTTCTGTGATTCCATATGCATTTTAGGATTATTTGTTCTAGTACTGAAAAGAATGCCATTGATATTTTGATTGGGATTGTGTTGAATCTGTATAATTTTGGGGTAGTACATACATATTAACAATCCTTACAATCCACAAATATGGTACATCTTTCCATTTATTTGTGTTCTTTTCAATTTCCCACTTCAATACTTTATACTTTTCAGAGTACAGATCTTTCACCATCTTGATTAAATTTTGTCCTAGGTGTTTTATTCTTTATTGATATAACTGTAAATGGCATTGCTTTCTTATTTTTTCCTTCTGATCATTTGTTATTAGAGTATAGAAATGCAACAGATTTCTGTATATTAATTTTGTATCCTGAAATTTTACTGAACTAATTTATTAGTTCTAACAGTTTTTGATGGTGTCACTAGGGTTTTCTATATATGTATCATGTCATCTGCAAATAGTGACAGTCTTAGTTCTTCCTTCCCAATGTGGATTCCTTTTATTTCTTTTTCTTGTCTGATTGCTGTACCTAGGACTTCCAATACTATGTTGAATAAAAGTGATGACAGTGAGGATCATTGTGTTATACCCAATCTTAAAGGAAAAGCTTTCAGCTTTTCACCATTGAGTGTGGTGTTAGCTGTGGGTTTGTCATATATAGCCTTTATTATGTTGAGTTATGTTCCTTCTGTACCCACTTTGTTGAGAGCTTTTATCATAAAGGGATGTTGAATTTTGTCAAACAGCTTCTTGGCATCTATTGAGATTATCATATGATTTTTACCTTTGGTTTTATTGATGTGATATGCCATACTTATTGATTTGAGATATAAAATAATTTTTTAAAAATTCTGCATACTGGGTAAAGATATTTAGAAATTGACTTACTGAAATTTTACTGAGAAAACAAATGAATAGAGATATTAATTTTAAAAATACTTTGGGGAGGAAAAATATCCATTTTATGGTGGTAGGAAGATGTGCTGACAAGCTATGATGTCAATAAACAAAGTATTACTCTTCAATAAAGCATACACATCTCACCACCTTCTTCCCCCACTTCCTACCACTACAGTACAAAAGTTTCTAAACAAATAAATGCAATTCATAGCCAACCTACCAGTTACTCAAATATTTAAAATGCAGTAGAAATGCAAAACAGGAGGAAAAAGTCACTGTGTTCCAAAGTGTCACTCCAGAAATGGGCTCCAACTTCCATGTTCTAGATGTATGAAAAATTCTCCTTTAGGTGTCAGTTCCAGGGCTAGGAAGCTGAAGACTGGAAGGAAGGCTGTTGTACCAATGACAAAGTTCACAGATATAGAACAAACATTTCAGAAATTTATATGGAACCATAAACAACTGGGAATAGCTGCAGCAATTTTGAGAAAGAAGGACAAAGCAGGAGGGATCACAATACCTGATATTGAACTGTATTACAAGGCCACTGTAATCAAAACAGTCTGGTACTGGCATAAAAACAGACACATAGACCAATGGAACAGAACAGAGAGCCCAGAAATAAACCCAAGTCTCTACTGTCAATTAATATTTGACAAAGTGGAAAGAAGCATAAAATGGAGCAAAAATAGCCTCTTCAACAAATGGTGTTGGGAGATCTGGACAGCTACATGCAAAAAAATAAAACTCAATCACCAACTTACACCATACACAAAAATAAATTCAAGGTGGCTAAAAGACTTAAATATAAGTCATGACACCATGAAAGTCTTAGAGGAAAACATCGGCAGGAAAACCTCAGACATTCCACACAGCAACATCTTCACTGATATGTCCCCTAGAGCAAGGGACATAAAGGAAAGAATAAACAAGTGGAATCTCATCAAAATAAAAATCTGCATGGCTAAAGAAAACAGCATTAAAAGGAAAAGAGAGCCAACTATATGGGAAAACATATTTGCCAATGATACCTTGGACAAGGGTTTGATCTCCAAAATATATAAAGAACTCACAGGACTCCACTCCAGGAAGACAAACAACCCAATTAAAAAATGGGCAAAAGACTTGAACAGACACTTCTCCATGGAGGACATACAGAGGGCCTAAAGGCATATGAAAAGATGCTCAGCATAACTAGCCATCAGAGAGATGTAAATTAAAACCCCAATGAGATACCACTTCACACCAGTCAGAATGGCCGTCATAAACAAATCAACAAACAAGTATTGGAGAGGATGCAGAGAAAAGGGAACCCTAGTGCACCGTTGGTGGGAATGCAGACTGGTGCAGCCACTGTGGAAAACAGTATGGAATTTAAATCCATACTGTTTGGCAGTTCCAAATGGAACTGCCTTTTGACCCAGCAATTCCACTGCTGGGATTATACCCTAAGGGCCCTGAAACACCAATCCAAAGGAACCTATGCACCCCAATGTTCATAGCAGCACAATGTATAGTAGCCAAGTGCTAGAAGCAACCTAAGTGCCCATCAGTAAATGAGTGGATCAAAAAACTATGGTACATTTACACAGTGGAATTCTGCACAGCAGGGATAAAGAAGGAGCTCCTACCCTTTGCTACAGCATGGATGGAACTGGAGAGCATTATGCTAAGTGAAATAAGCCATGTGTTGAGGGACAAATACTGTATGATCTCACCTTTAACTGGAACATATTCAACAAAAGAAAAAAGCAAACAAAATAAAACCAGAGACATTGAGAATAAGAACAATCTAACGACAGACAGGAGGAAGTGGGGAGGGCACAGTGGGGAGAAGAGATTTCAGGAACTACTATAAGGGACACATGGACAAAACCAAGGGAGAGGGTGGAAGCAAGGGAGGGAGGTGGATTTGACTGGGGTGGTGGGGAGTGGTGGGGAGAAAAAGCAGACAACTGTAATTGAACAACAATAGAGTAATTAAAAACAACAACAACAACAACAACTGTGGTACATTTACACAATGGAATTCCACGCAGCAAAAAGAAAGAAGGAGCTCCTACCCTTCTTGACAGCATGGATGGATCTGGAGAACATTATGCTAAGTGAAATAAGCCAGGCAGTGAAAGACAAATACCGTATGATCTCGCCTATAAGTGGAACCTAATCAACAAAACAAACAAGCAAGCAAAACACAACCAGAGACACTGAAATAAAGAACAAACTGACAGTTACCAGAGAGGAGGGAGGAGAGAGATAATAGGGGAAGGGCCATCAAGGAACATGTATAAAGGACACATGGACAAAGCCAAAGCAGGCAGGTTCAAGGGAGGAGCAGGGGAGTGTGTTGAGGTGAAAATGGAGACAACTGTACTTGAACAAGAATTTTTTAAAAAGCTGTTGTGATGGCTATAGCAGCAATAAGTCTGTCAGTAGCTTAGTTCCTATCCTTTAGACATTTAAGAAATGGGCACCTAGGTGCCTGAAAACCTCTCCTGTAAGAGAGGATAAGGGAAATTATGTTATTGAAAAATCATAGTAGGAACAGAACATCTGAAAATCACTCTACTAGGAAGCTGAGCTCTTGAGCTGTAGGCTTAAACTTCCCAGTCCTCCGACTCAGCTCAAAGCAAAAATTGTGTGTCAATAATAGTTGTTCCATGTATCAAAAGCAAAGTTGACACATGGGTCCCAATGTTCACAATAACAGAAAGGCCTCTGATTACTCAAGTAATACTCAATTCAGTAGCTGAGCCTGGGGCTTACATAAATAAGTGTTAATCAATTTTGTAGCCATAAATGTTAAAAATACAACTTCAAAAGATGATTAAATTTTGATGTTCCTGTTGTTTCAATAATAAAAATTTGTTCAGAGCCTGCCACTTGCCGTATGTTAGGTATAACACAAGCTAGGGATACAAAAGTGAATTTAAAAAATCCCTGTCTTAGCAGGTATTGGGAAATCTCTGTTCCTTCCTCTTAATTTTCCTGTGAATATAACACTGCTCTAAAATAATAATAAAGCCCTTTAAAAATTGCTACATTCATGGAGTTTACATTCTAGCATAGGGAGCCAAACAATAAACAAGTTTAAAAAGTAATTTCAGGTAGTGATTCATGGTATGAAGAAAAATAAAACTGTTAAGAGACTAAACAATGATAGTGATGGAAGACCTCATGATGAGGTGACACTTGAATTATTTACTTAATAGTAGCTTGGTTTTGCAAGTTAAACACTCAGCTATCAATCATTCAACAAACACTGATTGCCCATTTATTTGGTATCAGGCATGGTAGTGCAGTATGTCCTGGGTTTAAAAAGATCGATAAACCATGGCTTCTGCTGACAAGGCACTTAATTTTAGTAAGGGAAGAGAGACACTTCATCAACAGCCTATATCTAATTGTAACTAGTGTTAGATCAGAAGACTGCACTAAGTGAAGAGAAACAAGCAGAAGCACAGAGGGAAAAGATTACTCCCAGTGAGGTTTTCCAGAAGGGAAGTTTAGGATCTTGCAATGCTCCCCAATATTTAGTACATGATAGTCACTTATACAGCCCAAATAGAGAGTAAAGGACAATAAAAGAAGAGAATTTCTCGTGGCTGAAAGTGACCACCCCCAGGGCTCTGCCAGCCCAGGCTCCCATCTATTCCAAAGCTTAGAATGAAATCTGTTCTCTGCACACTCACACAAGAGTTGTTTTGGTTTTGGGGGTATTTGGGGGGTAGCAACTAAGACTACCATGACCACCTTTCCACAGGTCCAGGTACCTTGCCCATTTCTCAACCTTAACATATTTATATCCTTACATCCTCTGAAACTCTATAGCTACAGACAGTGGTTCTCCCAGCCATGAACATATTTTACAGCTCACCCATGAAAGACCTTAAGAGTTGAAAAAATTTCATTTGAGAAACTTTTCTGTTAAATCCCAAATCTGCCAAAGAAAATCAAACCAACTTTTAAATACAAGACTTAAGAACAACATTTTAAAAGAGTTTGAACATTTTATGATGAAATGCATTTTGGGGATTTGCTTTAGAATCATACAGAAGAGAGAGAAATTGGTGAGGGTATAGAAGAAACAAGATTGACAATAAACTGAAACTGGGTTATGGGTATGGTGCGGGTGGATGGGAATGTAGGTAGGGTGGGTGGGGAGGAGTGTCATAGTAGTTTGTCTACTTCTATATTTGTCTAATGTTTTCCATTACAAACATTTTTGTGGCTTAGTTTTATACAGCAAAGCCTAGGACTTACAAATTTACATGGGCATCCTGAGAAAATGATTCTCATACAGGAATCTGGGGTTCATAGCTATTTCAAAATCTATCTGTTATAGTAGTGAAAGTTTTCACATGCAAGACAGATAGTAGAGTGGCCGTGTAGACTGATGGCTAAATATGATGCATATATTAAAAAAAAAAAAACCCTCAGCCCTGGCTGGTGTAGTTCAGTGGATTGAGCTCGGACTGTGAACCAAAGTGTTGCAGGTTCGATTCCCAGCCAGGGTACATGCCTGGGTTGCAGGCCATAACCCCCAGCAACCGCACATTGATGTTTCTCTCTCTCTCTCTCTCTCTCTCTCTCTCTCTCCCCCCTCTCCCTTCCCTCTCTAAAAATAAATAAATAAAATCTTTAAAACAACAACAACAACAAAAACAACGACAAAAAAAAAAACCTCTTCACTTAGCCAAACTGGGCTTTACTATATTAGTGATTGACTATCAGAAAAAAATATTCTCAATGCTTTTACCCATTTAATAAACAACATTTACTGGGTTCCTACTAAGACTTGGCATTTCCCCATGTTATCTCATCAATAAGATTATGAAGATATATTATATTTTCATTTTGTAGATGAGGAAACTAAGCCTCAGAGAGAGTGAGTTTCCTGCTCAAGGTCACAATGAGCAGAGATAAAGGTCAGGACTCTTTCCATTCTACCAGCACTTAATTAAAACAAAACTCTTGAAAGGAAAAGACAAATAGAAAGTAGGACAGCTTTCCTGTTCTGCAAACTACCCCAAGGTGACCAGGAGTGCTTGTCTTCCCACCATCTGCTTTCTCTACTTCCTACCTCTTGTTACTTAGAGGTCTGACATACAAAATTCGTCAATTTTTAGGGGGAAAAAGTAGAGAAATATTGATGAAGCAAGACAAAGTGTCCTCTTTTTTATTCCCTGAAAGTCAGAAGTATTTTTGAACCTTTAAAAGATGTTTTCAAACCATTAAAATCTTAAAACTTGAATAGTCTAACTCAAAACTACTGAAACTACCAAATGAAATTTCTTACAATTAAATATCATTATGGTGTTCACAAATTATAAAAGATAAAATATTTTCAAAAATAGAGAGTTATTTCATTCAATATTAAACAAAAGTGTATTATTGAAGAAATGGTATTAAAATTATGTCTCAAGTTTTCCAAGTTATCTAAAAGAAAGCTCAAGTTGACATATTAATAGAAAATGAAATACTAATTTGGGTATATTCCCATGATTTTTTTGTTTTGAATCAATATATAACTGTATTATTATAATATAATGATTTGTATATAAAAGTATTAACTTTTATTAAAATGTCCCAGAAAAAAACCCTTTTATTTGTAGGCAACCACTCAAAACAGATATAGAATGCTGAGTTAAGCAGAGAGGTAGAGTGAAAAGATCAAGCTATTTGAAGCCAGAAGAAATGAGTTACAAGCTTGGCTTTGGTGCTAAAGACTTTATAACAAATAGGCAAATCATTTGGTGAGCTGTAAGATAAGGGGGGACAGGACAGGGAGAAGAGGAGAGAAAAGGACCTTAATAATATTTAAAGTTGCAGGTAAAATTTCATAGGTAGATTTAAAAATCATGTGTGGGAACACAATGCGTGTTTAACCTGTCCAACATGTTGAACTGGTTACACTTTTTAAAGTTTTAAATTAAGATCTTATAAACCCCCTGAGAATTTATGATATCTATAGACTAATAAATGCTATCTCAGATAAAGAGGAGGAGCAAATGCCAGAGCCATGATTGTACACAGCTGCTGCAAATAAGTGACTTGATTGGATGACTAGAAACACAGCACATTCATTTTCTAAACTCATCTTCAAAATGGTTACATATCCTTATTAATGCCAACACTGGTTGAATCCTTGGAAAATAAAATTTTTGTTATGATTTAAAATTTTTCCCTTAAAAAGCAATATACCAGAATTTAAAAATACCAGATGTAGGGATAGTATAAGTATAGTTGGAGTAAAATGGGGATCAATTTAGTTATGACCAACTCCCACTACTAGTCCTATACTTCTTACCCAATATAATAAACACAGTATGCAATTATGAACCTGGGAACAAAGTTCCCCTAGTTGGAAGAAAAGCAAATACGTTGGCAAATCTCAAATGAGATTAACAATTGAATATTAATTGCAAAAAAATAAGTGCCACAAGACCAAATATCAATATTTGGAAGGAGTCCTTCTGGTTGTGGAAAATGAACCCAGGCACAATCTTTTGTCTCCAGAAACTACATATGGATCCAAATGCATATGCGCAATGCGCACTGTACAAGTTGGAGACCATGTGCTGTTTATCATTTTAAACCCAAAACTTAGCAGAGGGCCTGGCATAAAATAAGCACTTAATAAATGTTTATGGAATGAAAGAACTCTGCAACTGTAGTTTACATAGTGTTTTTGCAACTTTTTAGAATGTGTCCCACAGTGAGAAACACATTTTATACCAACTCTTGGTAAACGCAAATGCACACACATGAATAAAACAAAAGTTATGAGGCAAAACTTAATTTAATTTGAGAGATGCTTTCTGATAGTTTCTGTTCTGTTCTGTTTTATTTGACATAAAAACATACTAGTTTTGACCCACTAAATTGATTTTAATAAGTTACCAATGAATCAAGACCAGAAGTTTAAAATACAGATTTATACTGTTTTTATTTATGTTGCTTAAATTCTTACATTTATAGGCTTCATTAACTATAGATCACTTTTTAAAAATTACAAGATTTTTGTATCTAGAAGGGAATTTAGAAAGTATTCAAATCAACTCTAAAATGTTGCACCAGTTGTGAATTCACTGCAGTGGATTCTTTTTCATCAATGTTGCTGAATTAGAGCCTACCTGGTGAAAGCAGATAGGCCCTACCTCACACAATAAAGGAATTTCACTCAAAATGGATCACAAACCTAAACGTAAGAGCTAAACTTATAAAAGTCTTAGAAGAAAATTTAAATTTTCATTGCTTTGGATTAGGTATTGATACAATGTCAAAAGAAAAAATAGCTCTGTCTGGTGTGGCTCAATGGATTAAATGCTGGCCTGCAAATCAAAGGCTTGCCTGTTCAATTCCCAGTCTGGGGCACATGCCTGGGTTGCAGGCCAGGTCTCCAGTAGGGGGCGCAAGAGAGGCAAGCACACATTGATGTTTCTTTCCCTCTGTTTCTCCCTTCCTTCTCCTATCTAGAAATAAATAAATAACATCTTAAAAAAATAAATTGGATTTCACCAAAATTTCAAAACTATTTAGCTTCAAATGACTCCATGGGGAGGATACACAAATGGCCAATAAGCACATGAAATGATGCTTGTATAACTAGTCATTAGGAAAATGCAAATCAAAACCACAAGGAGATACTACTTCACACCCACTAGGTTAGCTAAAATAAAAAAGACAGACAACAGGGATGTGGAAAAATTGGAACCTTCATAAATGGCTGATGGGAATGTAAAAATAGTGCAGTTGTTTTGGAAAATGAGCTGGCAGTTCTTTAAAAATTAAACATAAGAATTAAACATAGAATTGTCATGTGATGCAGAAATTCTGTTCTAAAGTATATACCTAAGAGAAATGCAAAATATGTCCACACAAAACTTTGTACATGGATGTTTATAGCAACATTATTCTTAAGAGTCAGAAAATGGAAATAACCCCCAAATATTCAAGTGATGAATAAACAAAATCCAATATATCATACAATGGAATATTACTTGATCACAAAACTAAATGAAATACTGATACATCCTACAGCATGAGTGAGCCTCAAAAATATTATCCTAAGTGAAAGGAACCAGTCACAAAAGACTGTGTGTGATTCCATTTATATTAAATGTCCAAAATAGGCAAATCTTATAGAGACAGAAATAGATTAGCAGTTGCCTAGCGTTAGGAGGAGTGACTGCTAATGGGTAGAAGGTTTCTTTTGGGCTGATGAAAATTTTCTAAAATTAGATGATGATTCTGCTGGCACAATTCTGCCAATAAACTAAAAATCTTTGAATTGTGCATGTATAATATTTAAATTTTAGATTTTGTAAATTATATCTCAATAAAGTTGTTCTTAAAAACAAAGCAGATTAGAACTCTGGAATAATCAAGAAGTAGGACACATGCAACACATCTTATGCCTGAGTGCCGTATGTTAAACAATGTCAACCTATCTAAATGGCAGGCAAAGAAGCAGGGCTTTTCCATGGTTCATAAAACGATCTCTGAAGTCCCTGTAGAGTTGTGGCTCTTAACCTCTTATTTTAGGCGACAATTGGAAAGACATGAATTTATTGATTTAAGCTTTGAACCTTCTCTTAAGTGATATTGATCCTTACAAAACTTTACTTCAACCTACAACTGAGGACCTTCTGCACTAGAAGTAAGAGAACTAGGCATCCCCAACAAATTAAGATGTTAAAGGAATGAAGGGTGTCATGGGCAAGTAATTGATACGCTCCTTGAAATCAGGGACTCATCTTTGCCTCCCCAAGGAGGGCCAGGCCTACAACAGGATGTTCAGTAAATAAGATTAGAAGGCGGCAATGAAAGGCCTTAAGAGCTGAAGACCAGGGGCTTTCTGATCGGGAGTCTGTTAACCTCTTTGGACGGGTCCTGATGGAGGGAATGGCAGAAGAAGCGGCCCGCAATCTACTCTGTACATTTATGAGGCAGCATGCCTCAGAGCGGTTTCTCAAACTTGAAAACTTGAGATTTCCACCCCCACGTCTCACCCCCACTCCATGTGTCCTGGTCCCTCAGTGTAAGAAACACTGTTAAAGAATTAAAGAAATTCTGTTAATGAGTTTTAGAAATGCTTTCAATGATTAAAACTAAAACTGTGTCATTGTAAAGTGACTAGGGATTAGCGGTGTGAATTATAAATGCATAATGGTGGGGGGGAAAGTCGCTGAAAGTATGCGCACCCCTGGGATATCAGATAAAAAAAAACAGGTGATTCTAAGTCTTCTTTAGTATCTTCTGGAAAAGAATGTCACTGAAAAGAATGGGGCGGGCGGAACGGGCAATCTCGCAGACTTCTGTGAGAAGGGAGAAACACCCTGGTCTGAGAGGGCGGGCGGGCTCCGGAACGCCACACCGCACGCGGGCTCTACCCTGACGTGACCCGGGGCATCTTTCTGAGCTTCGCACCATTCCGGGCCGCCTCCCAGTGGTGGCTGTGAGGAAAAAACGGGGCCGGGCACAGAGTAGGCGCTCAGAAAAGACAGCCCCGGCAGCGAAGGGCCCTACTGTGCGCCCCGCGCGGGCGCCGCGGCAGCTCCCTTCCCGCCCGTGCGTCCGCTGCCCCGCGCCCCCACACCGGCCTCCCGCCACCCGCCACGCTTGGCCTCTGGCAGGCGGGGCCGACGGCACTGGGAGCGGGAGCCAGAGCCCGTGCGGAGCCGCCGCCGCCCGGGGCGCTCGGTCAGCCTCCGGGACACCAGAGCGGGGCGCCACGCCGCCACCGCCGCAGGTCAGAGTTCGGGTGCCGCGCGGCCGCGGGGTCAGGGGACATGGAGGGAGGGGGCGCACTGACGGGTCCTGCTCCTGAGAGGGTCGGGGCTGAAGGCTGGCGGGGGCTGAGGAGACCCGGCACGAAGGCTCGGTCTCAGAGAGGACCGGGACTGACCGAGGAGTCGCTAGTATGGGGTGTTGGTCCGCCGGGACTCGGGCTGACAGGTCCCAGGCTGAGAGGGTCGCGCCCTGAAGAGACGTCCGGCAGGAGCGCGAGCAGACGAAGCGGAGGAGGGCACCGGCTGCACGCGCGGCGCTCCAGAGAGCGGCGGTCCAGCCCCAGGAGAGGAGCGCGTGCCTCCCGCGCTGCCTCCCGCGCTGCCCTGGGTGGGGGTCCGAGAGAACCTGGGACCTCCGAGCTCCCCGCTGAGGCGCTCAGGCGTCCGGGAGCGGCTCCAGGGAAACTTTGCAGCAGAAACACGGGATCCGGTGCGTGGCGGCCCGGCTGCCTTGTAGTCCTCCTGCTGGGTCCGCAGAACCCAGGCAGCGATCGCTATGTGGTCATAGTGACAGCTAAGCGAGGGTCGCCCTTGGGGTCACCCAGTCCCGGTGCCTAGGCACTCTGGTGGCTCTGAACCTTGTGAGGGTCTGGGGGTGTGCGCTGGAGTCCCCAGGGTCGTTGGGGATGGAGAGTGCGCCCTCCCCACACACCCCGTGTTTGGACAGGGTGCGTTGGGGTTTTGAGGGTTCCCACTCGTGCCCACAGGCTCCTTGTAGCCTGAGATAGGCAGAGGCAGGGTGCTTAACAGAACTCTGGTCCCTCTGTAGGGGGTGCAAGGTGGTGAGTAGCCGTGGTACTTTATGCCTTGGTATTTGGGGCGGAGCCTAAGGTAAGGAGGCAGAAACTGGGAGTAACCTATCTGCTGATTTTATATAAGGTCAGTTAGGTAAAGAAGGGGCCTTTACCTCTGCTGGTGAATCAGAAGGCTGCATTTCTAAATCCTTCTTTCTAACTCCCAGTGCTTAGGTGAGTTGGTTTATTTTAACTGCATTTTGCTATAATGTGTTGATGTGCCAAAGTTTGCAAGATGATGATAGTTATTGTATAATATTACCATTATATTATTATTTTGCTTTGTTTTGTTTTGCCGTGAAAATCTAATTCACTGGAGTCTGAGGATAATAGTTGGGGAAATAGTGTCAATTATTTCAAGAGAATGGAGTGAAAAAATAGTAGTCTGTCATGAAGGAGTTGAAGTTTTCCTTTCAAGCTTGTGGATAAACTGTAAAATTATTTTATGTGAATTATCATCTGGAACAAAACCAGGCAAGGTGGTGAACAGAGTTGTGTGATACCTATTGCTGGAGAAACTCGATTTTAAAGTACATTATTTTAAGGTCAAGTGCTTTTACCATTCATGAGACAAATTGTAATTGGGGTTATTGAGGACCTGGTCAGATTTTCGACAGATCTGAGGTGTTCTGTGGTACTTTTCCTGTCTATAGCTAAGTGATCAATCGCTGACTGAAAGCAGAACCAACCTGGTGGTGCTAAATGATTTAGAAAACCCTTCTAGGATGGAGACTGACGTAGATACTCACTGTGGCTTCTCCCTTAAGGAAATACCTTCCACTCCTATTAAAGTTTTATAGAAAACAGGCATAGATGCTACCAGTTAGCATTTGGAGTGGTATTTAAAAAGATCCTGTTCAGATTTTAAAACAATTTTCGTGTTGTCTATTTTCAATAGATTCACTCTAAAATTAATACATTCTGTAGTATTATTTAATATACAAAAAACTTAAACTAATGTTTTATTAGCCCAAATTGAAGTTTCTTTATAAACCATCCATTTTTGTCATACTTTATACTTCACATAATTTTTCTCCTTTATTTAAATTAGATGATATTTGATATTCACTTGCTGATGATTATTTTAAATTTAAAGATCTTAAAATCAGCTAGTGACTACTCAGTCTTTTGCAACTCACTGGAAGGAAAAAACCTTGTGATTTAATTTTTTATTTAAGTTTGTTTCTAGTTTTTACAATAACTACTATAAAATCATGGCATCAGTGAAGTATAAAGGTTTACAGAATTCCAGGTTAATTTTTTTGGACACTTTTTTTCATTCTTTTACATTTAAAAGAATATAATTTCTTTTTAATTAAAACTGTGATTGGTATTTTAAATAATTAAATACACTATTTTCTTTGAAGAGACTAGTTTTCTTAATGTTCATTTCTTTGTATATTTCAGAAATACATTTAAAAGTAATAAATGATAATTTTTTAAAAGATCACAATGTAATTTCAAAGTCCCTGTGACATTAAAATTATATTATCTCGATGTATTAAAATTTATACAGGAGAAAAAGTGTGATGTTAGGAATATGCATTAGAAATGCATTACTGCTCATGGCTAATTGATTTAAATTAGTAGGTATTATAACTATAAACACTTATCTCCCTTCTGTAAATCTCTGACAATAAGGATGTTCACTGCTAATTTTAATTATCAAGATAATTATGCATGTGACAGTGGTGTAAAAGGCTCTGCTGTGAAAACATGTGGAAGTATTAATGATACATTTCATTTAGTTTTCAAATTGCGAAATGATTGTTAATAACAGGAGACTTTCATAAAGTGGGAAAAATATTAAAATAACACTTTGAAAATGTTTTATATATCCTGGCCCATACTTTTGCTTCTTTTATAAGGTCTACACATGCCCAATGGATAGGACAGAAAATGTTAGTCATTCTAATTTGGGTGTTCTGTTGAATTCACTGTCATTTGAATTTGGAAATATAATATATCATGAGATATGGCAAATGTACTGGAACAAGTTTTTGATCTTATAGAACTTCACTAAATAAATATTAGTCAAATAGGATTTTTTGGAATCAATTATCAAGAAAACTTAAGTTGCTAGTCTATAAGTGAAAATATATGACCTCCACCTTAAAAATTGTTAAACCGAATTTCTAACTTGCTTTTCTTATTCTTTTTCCTAGCAGATCTCCACATTAAGGTAGTTGACCTCTTGAGCTATTTCTTTTCTCCTTTTTCTCCCTCATAAGGCCAAAAAGCAACAAAAAGAGCAGCGATTTAAAATGTTTACAAAGTTCCTTCAAAACTGATATAATTTGACTCCACAAAAATAAAATGAGATCTGTAAATAGCCATGTTATAAGCATAGATAGATCCAGTATATCATATTTCAGCTAGTTTCATATCATTCTAGATTTTTAAAAATGTTAAATTGCAGGTTATTTGTAATCTTCCTGAGGTTTTCTTATTAATTCTGTATTTTATTACAATACAGAGGTAGATTCGAGAGAGTTATATGACATATGTTTTAAAGCTTATTTAATATAAAAGCATCAGGTTTTAATATTTATTTACCTAAAATACTTATGTAGGTTCTTAGAAAAGAAATTGGCACCAATACAATAGGCCATGTTTTGGGGAAAACTTTTGCAGATACTAAGAAAAGAAAACGTATCACCAGTAATAGTATATGTTTAATTTTTTTTATTTAAAAAACCAGGTTTAAATAAGCTTAATACTTTTTTCAACTATCAATGGAAATCAATATCGTAATAGTGAGCTTTTAATTCAGAATATGAATGTCTACATTTTTAACCATTTCAATTATTATAGCGGGGCAAGTCACTTACCCTACCCTAACTCTCTATTTTCTCATCTGTGAAATGGAAAATGCGTTGCAGTTATTGTACCATGCTTTTTTTGGTATGTTTTTACGACTTTATCAGCAAGCCTGTGTATAGTAAGTGATATAATGTTGGCCCCAAATTAATTGAGCTGATATTTTTAAAGAGAACCTTTATGGTTATCTGTGTTATAGCTAAATAACTCTTTTACAAATGTTAATAATGAACCCTAGTACTGATTTTGAGATTATTGTTAAGAATGAACTGAAGATAATGCTTGCCATGAGGTGATCAATTTATAAAATGTTTCTGGAAATATTTAATCATTATTCAATTTTAAATTGTCATCATTCCCTGATTACTTTGGATAAAAAATCGGCCTAATAATTATTTTTGTTTTATTGATACTATCTTTGTGAGTCCTATAGTAGACACAGTGTGGATCCTCAAGTATCATTACTGTATATCTAGTGCACCTAAAAGGCGCATTTTGTGCTTTTTAAAAATAAAGTTTTGTTCTTTACATATATGTATGGTGCATACTCTGAATGTACTGTATGTTACCCAGGAGCAAGTCTATTGTGTAATGAGTGCTATAATCCTTCAGATCAAAAAGCAGTTTAGTGTCATAGCCTAAAGAACTAAATGACTTGTGCTTATTGTAAAAACTGGGTCTCTTTCTAACAAGGTATATCACTTACTTAAAACAAATAGGCTTTTGGTGGCTTAAAAAGTGAAAATGCCTCCTAATAACCCACCAATTTACTAGTAGGGAGTCATTGGAAAAGTCTGTAATTAACCGGGCATCATCCAAATAATAAATTTTAAATTCTCCTTATGAATTGTTAAGTAATGCACTTTATTATGAAATGTCTCCTGTGCAAGAAAGTAAGGGACTTGGTTCCAGGCCTGACCCCCACTATGCTCTTGGAATATAAAACTACAAAGCCCAAGTAGAGACATAGCTAAAAGGCAGGGAAAGTGAAGGACAAAAAAAGGCTTAGGCCAGTGCCTGTAGGTAAGGGTTCCATTTTTCTGTGGCTTCCACTTTGGGGGTGGGAGGTAGAGAATGGCATTAACTTCCTCTCTCTAAAGAGTATAGTTTGAGCTTTCTCAGAGTCATTGCTTTACCTTCTATTCCAGTGACGAGGCCATTTGTAACTTGAAAATCTTTTTTGGGATAGGGTGCAATGAGTTTCCTTTTCCTACTATGATTTCTCAGAAATAAAGGAAAGAAATGAAGCATCAATTCATGCAACATAAATCAATTAAAATAGAGATTTGAAACCTTGTAGGCAGGATTTAAACTAGATCATATAATAATAGTTTAGTTCAATTGGATTCAGTATCTGTTTAGAAAACATTTTTATTTCATTGCATTGATTGTAGAAAATAAATTAATTGCTGGTTTTAACTGATTAAAAACATTTTAATTTGTGGACTCTTCTAGGATAATTATATGATGAAAATTTATGGAGACAAATTTTCTGACCTTCTGAGAAGAGTTCAGATTAGTATAAACCTGGGGGAAGAAGTCCTTCACAGTTCACCACAGATAAGTAGACAGTAGATATGAGGGAGGTAGAAAAATAGGGAAATACCCTGAGTAGGAGTGTAAGAGATTTCTGCATGCTCAACTCCCACAATCAGCAGATTGCATAGTTACTGTGCATAGACCTAAAATATAAGGTTGATTTCTAAGAATTTACCAAGGTCTTTGATGACATTATAGAATTTTAGAATAGCTCTACATTCTAAAGTTGCCACTTAATCCTTATTCTCTCTGGCACTATAGGTTCCTCTGGGAAAGTGAATAGAAAGAGGATAATCTTATCCTGTATGTTTAAGGAATAAATTTTCCTTTATAGTGAAGGCATTGTGGAAACATATGTGTCAGACCACCAGAGTGCAATGACGAAATGCTACAATGAACCCCTTAACCTTGACCCCACGGCACTGGCTGTCATTCCACCTCTAAAACTCTCTTTCGTCATTTGAAAGTTTGGAGTCCACTTTTGAAATGCTAATATTTTTAGCAAGGTTAATTCTTTAAATCATCAACAAAAATTTGAAATGTTAGTTCCTAGTTTCCATGCTATCTGAAAAAGAGGCCTTTAAACAGATAGAAAACACACTTGAAAGAGATCAGTACAAGGAAAAATAAAAGCAAAATGATTCATGTTCCAGTTTTTCCATAAACCAGGCTTCATGAAAAAAATATGAAATAGCCATTTGAAATAATGATAGGAAAGGATTTATTCTCCCATACATGCTTTTATTTTCCTCTTAAAAATCAACACAAGTTACAATTCTTTCTTGAACCATTTTTTCCTTCAAAGAAAACAAATTGTTGTTCCCAAACATCCATTCACCTAGGAAATATCAAAATTAAGATTATGAGTTAGCCATTGGTTAGTATCAAATATCTGAATATTACCTCTCGCTATGTCTTTTATTTTGTCTGCAGTGCTAGACAAATTATCTAGTCTTTTCATGATTTCTTCCAGATTTTTAAAGTAATTTTCTAATAATTTGAAATGACAGGAATCTTTCAATCTCATCAGAAAAATAGTACACTGAAGAAGTATAAATAATGCTTATGCTTTGGGAGATCTACAGATCATAAAATATCATACATGTCTTATTTTTTTCTTTTGTGTTTTTGCCAAAACTAGTTATGGCAAGCCAACACATCTCTGTTAGAAATAGAAGCTTAGTAGCTACCTCAAAAGCAGGTTTAACAATTTTGTGAATCAGCTAATAGGTAGTGTTTAACAGTTAGGTGTTACTTACCAGTCACTTGCTTTTCCACAGGATTGCTGAAGTTTGAATCTAAAGCATAGCATCTCAAAATCTTACCTTACTAAATATTGTTCTTCTCTGTCAGTTGAAAATTACTTATATAAATAAGTTTTTAATGGCATATAGAAAAGTATATAAGTTTTTTCTCTTGTTTTATATCGTGGATGGAGTTTATGAAAGAGAAAACATGTGTATAGTGTACATGTAAATGAAGACGATAATTTAACAAATTATTTGCATGTGTCACTAAAATCCAAAAGACTGAAGAAAATACCCAGGCATTTGCCAATGCAGGATTACTACATGTTTTCCTAAAGCATTTGGAACTGATTAGAAACAACCTGGCTTTATTTAAAGGCATATAATATATTTTTAAATTTTGTTTTCAACGAAGTCTAAATTGTTAGCTTTTAGGGACTAGAGTAGTACAATTTCTACAAAAATATAGATTACCAGTTTCTTGAAACAGGTATTGACTGGGTTTAATTTCTCTTTCTATCTCCAGCATACAGCATATATAAGCACTTAAAAATGTTTTAATAACAATACAGAAATATTCTAAGGCAGTGTTTCTTAAAGTGTGGTTCTTGGACCAGTAGTATCAGGATTATCTGAAAACTTGGTAGAAATGAAAATTCTTGGGCCCCACCCCAGACCTATTGAATCAGAAACTGTGGGGATGTATTTTAACAAGCTCTCCAGTGATTTCTGATGTATACTGTTTCAGAACCCCTCACCCAAGATGATTTCTGCATTCAATCTGATAGCCTGGAGCACATTGGTTAGTTCACTTAGTTTGAATAATTTTTAGTAGGCCTTACCCTGAGTGTTAAGTTCTTTGCCATATTCTGCCTAGTGGTGGAATCTCTTGGGATCATCCTGTGACATTTCATTTATTGGTTGGACATTTTATTACTTAAATAAGGTTAGTGTTATTGTCAATATGCTTGTGTCAAGCTATGTAGCAATTTTTAAGTTACAACTTTTTAATGGAAACAACTTGACCAAAAAGCTGTTACAGAACTTTGAGACCCCTTAAAACAAAGTTTAAAGAGAAAAAAAAAAAGCTAAATGGATCACTTGTTAGTCTGTCACTGGTTCGTCTCACCTTAGAATAGTTTTTAGGATCCTGAGTCTCCAAGTTCAAAGAGTACAACTTCAAAGACTGGATTTTATAAGATCACAGAGGATGGTTCACCCCTAGAGGATTCACATTGAACAGACTTAAAAGATAATGGATTCGTAAACCTTAATTCCCGTTTAATATTAGTAGAAAATATACCCTTCCTAGTGATTGTTGATAGGTTTTTTTATTATAAAATTCTATTATTCTGGAATTCAAGAAACTTGTACTTTGGCATATCTCTGATGTCTCTGATTTAGTTCAGGCTGTTTAGAAAGCAAATTGGGCAATATATCACATACTCTGATGCTACACCCCAACTTCTGGTACTTTTTCAAGAGAGAAGGAGGATATAAGAAAAGCCATATACACAAAAACTCATAAAAGCATTGTTATAGGAACCGATATTTGGAAGTAATTTGAATATTCAACAGGAGGGGGATGGTTAAGTAAATGATGGTGTAATCACTAGGTGAAATGTTATACAACTATCAATGACAATTTAAAAAACTATAGCAAATCTGAAAAATACTGAGTTATAAAAAGTAGCATTAAAGATGTATCTGCCCTAATGACTTCAACATTACATAAACATATGTACATGAAAACATCTCTAAGAGAATATATAAACATTATGACAACTATATTAAAATAGTAAGGTTAGCAAGAGCTTTTTGGGTTGTTTGTAAATTTTTCTGTTTTTAGTCATTTTTCAAAGTTTAGTCAGTAGTATAAATTACTTCTATAATTAAAAACATACATTTATAGCCTTTTTTAGTGTGTCTATGATCAGTAAAAATCAAGGTAAAGAAAGAGTAAATTAAACATTGAGATCCTCTAGCTATTTTATTTTTTTAAAGCCATTGAAGATAATGTAAGGCACTACATGCATTATTTTCTGTTATACCCAATTTTATTTCATAATTTTATTTTGCATACTGGGTTCCCTTACTCTTTCTTTGCTATGCCAGCTTCTATTTGGGAGGGAAAATAATCCCATCTCTGTTATAGCCTCTTAGTTTTGTTCAGCCATTTATAAGGTTTGATTTTGTTGATTTCTTTGGGCCTGTATTCTCTTTCATCTTTAGCATGGTGACAAACAGAGCTTTCTAAAATAGTTTCCCTAGTTATTTTTATAAAACCATCCCCATTAAATTTTTTAAAGAAAAGTATGTATGTATATTATGTTTTTTCCTAAAATTATTATTTTATAAAAAGTTGCTTTATAAACTGTTAGTTTGAAATTTTCTTTTTTTAATTTATTTAATTTTTTCAATTACAGTTGACATTCAATATTATTTTGTATTATTTTCAGGATTTTTTTCTAAAATTAAATAACCTCATGATAGAGTTATTTGGTTGTCTAACTCAATGTAATGATGAACTTGTAATGATAAAGAGCTGGTACAGAAGCATGTGAAGGTAAACTTTGATTGTAAATGGTCATTATGAGACCTTGATATTTTTGATAACTTTAAAAAATAAAAAAGATTTAAAATACCAAGTAAGTAGAGGTTTCCCCAAATTTAGTTAGACCTCTTAGTGAACACTGTAAAAGATGTATCTATATGTATATAAATGTATATACATGCACACATGTATATAACACACACAGAAATAGCCTTTGAATTAATTAATTTTTCCTTTTTTCTATTGCATTGTTTTAGAAATTTCAAAGGGACAATTAAGTGATTTTTGTCCCAGTGATTCTCTGACACAGATCACAGATTACATTTTTCTCGTCACTTTATTTGGGACTTTTTTTTTAAACAACTTGTGTCAGCCTGATGACTTTAGAATAAACTTTACCTGAGTGAAAACAAAGTTCTAAAAGCTTTTTAGAAATTTCATACCAGGGATACTAACCATTTCTCTCTTCTTTCTGCCTTCCCCATTACCTATGATTTAATCCTTAATATAGTCCAAGGCAAACCCAAACTAACAAAATTCAGTTTATAGCTGAATTAGAATTTGTTTGTGGGTAACACAAACTTGTGTTAATTACACCCCAAAGAGCAAATCTGAGAAGATCCTTTTAAATGAAGTTTTATTTATTCAACAAATATTTATTAAGCTCCTACTTTGTGCCAAAAGTTGTTTTAGAGAAAGAGGATAAAGCAATGAAGAAGAGAGACAAGGTCTATCTCTCCTGTAGTTTATGATTATTGTTATCTAGATTTAACAAGAACATTAGTGGGAAAGATGGTGACTAAGAGGAGGCCACAGTCAGGCCCGTGCCTTGTGTCTAGGCAGCATTGCTAGGCTAACAACGAGTCAGTGGCTATTTTTGAATTAGGTGTGCTGTAGGGGAAAACCTGTGTCCTTGAATATATTTCCTAGATGCCCTTATTACTTATTATTTTTGGTTATATGTATATATTTTATGTATTGTATGTTATATATCATTCATTTATTACATAATTTTATTTTTCTCTGTGTAATAAAGTTATTAACAAAGGAAGTAGGAATGTATCCACTATGTATTTAAGTGGTGAACAATCCAAGTCAATTTAGTTCATAATTTTATTATAAGAAATTATTTGCATAAATAAAAATTTAAAACAAAGTTTACTGATCCTATCCCATTAAAATATTGTTTAAAATCCTTTTTTCTCTGTGAAATAAAGCTAGCGACTTTCCTTTAATACCCCATTAAGAGCTTCTCCCTATTTAGAATATAATATTTGAGTAAAAGGAGACCAAGATCCTATTTCCAATGACCCTCCCTTGGTCAAATTAACTTTATAGCTATTTCCAGCTTTTATATTTACAGTCAAATTATCTAACTACCATTTCAGTTCTATTTTTAAATTGACAGAAAATATTTTGACTACTTAGAGTAAATTCTGAGCATGAAACTTTTGGAGAAAAAGATAAGTAAAATAAATTTTGAAGGAATTTATATGACATTAAATGGAATTGATTTTCGTATGTAGAGTGACATGGAATATTAGAATACAGCTCAGGGCAAATGTAACCAAAACTTTCAAGTTTTATAAATTTCACCACAATTTATTCAATTCCAAAAACTCCATGTACATTTATTGAATGACCACTCACTTCTCAGCACTAGGTATCCTTATATGGGAAACAATATCTGCCCACCTGGAAACAGCCTTACAGATAGTAAGAGAGGTGCTTTTCATTGTTGAGACTACATAACGCTGGATAGGTGAACTGGCATCTAGCACTAGGTAGGCAGATAACTATAGCTCAGTAAAAGATAAGAAAATACTGAATGACTGAGCCCCACATATTGACATGAGTGTTTCTTTGGCCGTTCACATGATTCATGCTATATATTCCACTTTGCTTTCTGGAATGCCCTTTGATCCTAACAAAGCATAATACATACACAATTAATTTGTTTTTATTATGCATAAAGTTTTTAAATGCCAGGTTGATTACCTTTGTCATACAACATGTATATGAAATATCTAGCCTGGTCACCGGCTTTTGAATTCAGAAAATGCAAACTAATTTTATTTTTGACTGAAGTAAAACAGAAGGCAGATTTGCTGTGAAATGTAATCTAATGTGGTTATTACACGTTATTTACTGTCATGTCTTATAATTTTTATGTACAAGTTTTATATACCTGGCAGAATTGTTCATTCCTAATGGATAGTAATGACTGTTGTAATGCATTGCATACCTCCCCTAATTCACAGTCTATACTATAGGGGACTGGGTATATTATAAACACTTTATAAGTACTTTTAAATTTTATTTGATTTTGAGGATAACTTTTGCTTTTTCAATATCACTTGTAAGAGATTCTCAGTGCTACTGTTCTTCACATTTTTAAAGGAATTCCCTAAATTACTCTTTAGAATGTTAATTTATATTTTATGGATCATTTTTATGATACATGATATGAAATTAATGCCAGAAGACATTTCCTGTTTGCTCTTCTAAAGTGGCAAAATGGGATATGGAAGGGAAAAATTGTTAATTACAGACTTCAGCATTTTGTGTTATATCTTCTAGTTGTTCTGGTCAGAAGAACAGGTTTTAAATGGCCTAAGGGCCAGAGAACTGTTTTACATTCTTGTTTTGAGGCTTCCAATGGCAACTGTTACAAATTCTGTTTAGTATTACTGCTGGCAAAAAGTTCACAGTAATGTACAACATGAACTGTTATTTAGATTTATTACTCACGCATCAAATAAAACTAGTTCCCTTTCAAACTTTTTGTTAAGTGTTAGATAAAACATTATCAAGTTTTGGCCTATTAGCTTATCATATACAAAAATTTTAATTGATCAGCTATTTCAAATATGAATCACAAGTATTATCATCACAATTACTTAACGAATATCTTTTTATGAGATAGATACAGGTTTATGAACAACTTCAAATGAAAATACCAAATAAACTGATTTACATATGAAAGCAAGGCAAATAAACAAATCTTTAATGTGGCCCTGTGTCATCTCTGAACACCCACCTTTAGTAGGCCTTCATCTGTGGATGTAGAACGAAGGTAGGAGTCTATCAACAAAAGATCAATGCAGGGAATTTGCACCCTCTACACCCTTGGGCACCCTGCCATTATCCTCCTGCAGCCACACCTGTTCATATCCTGCTAGGGCAGTGATTCTTCAACCAGTGTGCCATGGCAGACTGGTGTGCTGACTGAATTTTTAAAACATGCAATACCTGACTAGTCAGGGGCACTGACCCTTTTCTCTTAAATTGTTAAGTAAAAAAAACAAAACAAAACGACACACAAAAAAACAACGGCCAACACAACAGTAGCCATCTAGTGTGAGTGCCCTGTCTTGAACCATAAATATATAGGTCATAAAATACAGTTGCATCTTATTGGTCATGTTTCATAACAAGGTAGTGTCTGATTGGTTAATTCTTAGTACCAGAAATCTTTATATACAAGTATAGGCACCTGATATTTTTAAAAATTCACTTTGGTGCAAAAAGGATAGGTAAATAGTGTTATTATTTTTTTGTGAGTCAAAATTATACCTATTTTTTTGTCAAATCAACAAATATTTTTAGGTGTGCTGCTGCATTTTAGTAATTAGTTCATGTGTGCCATGAGATGAAAAAGGTTGAAAATGGCTGTGCTGGAGCAAAGACGGTATTGTGCCCTATTAGACACAATACCTAGAGAGAGAAGCAAAGTGGCTGGGAGGATAGAGCATGACAGAAGGAAGGATAAAAAACTGAAATAACTTTGAAGTTCTCATTGATGATCCAGACATCAGTTCCCTTAACTTACTATTCATTCATATATGGCCAAACACTGTATATTGCACACATGTTCAAGTAGGTTATAAGCACAAAAGGAGACACCAAAGCCCCTAGAACTAGGAGTTTATAAGCTACATAAATCCAAAAGAAGTGAAGTTAATTGTAACCAACAATTCAAAGCAGTATATGATTAAGTACTAAAATAAGTAAAGCAAAAAAAAAAACCCCAACAACAAATGCTAGAAAA
This sequence comes from Phyllostomus hastatus, assembly GCF_019186645.2. Classification (NCBI taxonomy): domain Eukaryota; kingdom Metazoa; phylum Chordata; class Mammalia; order Chiroptera; family Phyllostomidae; genus Phyllostomus; species Phyllostomus hastatus. The sequence continues at coordinate 3,106,923 of NW_025333643.1, read as the reverse complement.
ATTCAGAGAATGGCAAGGTCAGTGTGGCATGGAGAGGATGTATACCTAGGAAAAGCCCTGCAGACAAGAGGGGAGTTGAACTCAACCTCAAAAGTTCAGGAATTATCAGAGTAACCTTATTTAAAAAAAAACTGAAAAATATATAGAAAAAAAAGAAGGGAATTAAAGTACAATTCTAGTAATATGAAATATCCAGAATTGGGAAAACAAAAGAGATAGGAAGCAAGTTAGTGGTTAACGGGGTCTGGGGCAGAGGGAGGAGGAGTGACTGCCTAATGGGTACTGGATTTCCTTCTGAGGTGATTAAAATGTTTTGGAACTAGATAGAGGTGATGGTTGTACAGCTTTAATATATGAAATGCCACTGACTTGTATGCTTTAAAATAGTGAATTTTATGTTCTGTGAATTTTACCAAAAAAAAAAATTCAGGGCTTGAGATAGCTTTAAGAGAAGGGGAAAAGAATATCCAGTATAAGAAAACAAAGCCTGGATTAGTGAATGAGCATGGACTTGAGTCGGGGGAGACTTTGCAGAGATCAATCCATTTGACATGGAGAATACATGTATGTGGGTTAGTGAGAAATATGGTTGGAGATGTAGATTTTAGGTAAGCTGAGAAAGTCTAGAATGCAAGCAAAGTAGTGTGGATTTTATCTTATAAGGAGTGAAGAGAATCCAGGTCTTGAGGAGTGAAATGATTTAGTCAGAAGATGAATCTAGCAGTAGTGTACAAGGAAAACAATTACAGGAGGCTATCGCAAAATCCAGACATAACATGAGGAGGGCCTGTAGGAATGCAGAAAGGAAAATATGAAAAATGTTCTAAAGCAGTGAGTGATACTCCAATTGTGGTGTATGGACTGGTGTTGCTCACAAACTCTTAGTTGCTGACTTGACACAAGGTAAGTACAGATTAGAGGATAAGCTTTTAAAAACTTTTATACTTTAAGGACATTCAAGCACATTATTTTGCATTATAAAAGTATCCACAATGTATTGAAAAGAAAAAAGAAAAGGAGAAAAAAAAGAAAAGAAAAAATGTCTTCATCTCAGTTAGAGCACCACCACTGTCCTGAAGGACGAATTGACTGGACTTAGTGACTGAGTCATTTAGGGCAGTCATCAGCCATTTACTCATTTTTATGGCACACTTACTGTGTGCTATTAATACATTTTGTGCTGGCCTGGGATGATAGCGGTATGCAAGACAAAATAGTCCCTTCCCTCACAGAGCTTCCTGTGTTATAGATAGCCCCTTATCAAAGGATTGCTAGATATTAAAAGGAGGAATATTTCAGTTCAATATAAGGAAAGAATTTGAATAACTACAGTTGTCCAACAGTGGAAAAGTAAGTGCTTCATCAGTAGACATATTTATGCCAGTCTGACCATCTGTAAGAAACCTTGCTTTGGTAGGAGAAACAAACTAAGTGACTTAGAACGTCTCTCCCAACTTGAAGGTGCTGTGATTCTCTATTCTATAACATTAACTTAGTAGAACATATTTCATAATTATCTGTATTGGAGCACCAATGCATACTAAGTGCCTGGCCACTTTCATCCATACTTGTAATTACATTTCCCTAAATTTAATGCAAATTCTATTTTAAACATATCTGTACAGTTCCACAGTATTTTTAAAAGAAAGTACTATCTTTAATGCCTTTTCGACCATCATTTATTTCCAATTTTAATATTTGTAGTACGTTCCTCTTCCATGTGATATTTTTCACAAGTAATGCAAATTTCTGCGGAAGTGAGTTACGTAACTCACAGACATGTTGCTGATATTTAAATCATTTGTTCTTGCTCCTGTAATGGCATGGTTGATCAAGACCAGGGATGACTACCCTTTTTGGGAACATCTTTGTGATTCCATTTCGATGTTAGTGAAAGTTCAAATAACTTTTATTATTCAACTTATTTTACATAATTATTACAAGCCTCAAACTGTTATTGTCAACATTCAGCAAGTAGAATTATCACAGATTAATTGCACTTCAGAGGATCTGGAAAACTTAGACTCCTATAGAAGTGATATCCTCACTATATTTTGGGGGAATTCTTAAATAAGGTACATTATTTTCATAAGGATTATTTTAGTGCTTATGTTATCAGGTGATGAAAAAGCTTAGCTAAAGAAGAAAAATTCATTTCACTTTAAGTCTAGTAAAATATTTTGTTAAAATAGCCCACTTTTATTATGTATTTATTAAAATAGCTTATACTTTTTATTAGAATATATGTAAAATTTTGAATTATGCTTTGAACAGTACCTATTATATAATAGGTACTTAATACATACTTATTGAATATTGTTCATTGACTGTGGGGTGGTGGTGAACAAAGCCTTTCTTTTTTATTGTTTTTAATTTTTTTTAATTTTTAAAATTGTTGTTCAAGTACAGTTGTCTCCATTTTCCCACCCCCACCTCCCACCCTCAATCCTACCCCAATTTAGCTTTATTCATGGGTCATTTATACATGTTCCTTGATGATCCTTTCCCCTGTTACCCCCTCCCCTGTCCCTTCTGGTTACTGTCAGTTTATTCTTTATTTCAGTGTTTCTGGTTATATTTTGCTCCCTTGTCTGTTTTGTTGTTTAGGTTCCACTTATAGGTGAGATCATGATATTTGTCTTTCACCACCTGGCTTATTTTACTTAGCATAACACTCTTCAGTTCCATCCATGCTGTTGCAAAGGGTAGCAGCTCCTTCTTTCTTTCTGCTGCATAGTATTCCATTGCGTAAATGTACCACAGTTTTTAGATCCACTCATTTACTCATGGGCACTTAGGTTGCTTCCAGCACTTGGCTATTGTAAGCCTTTCAAATGGAAAAATAGTATGAGCAGAGACACAGAAATAGGGAAAATGTGAGTTTAGAGAAAAACAAAGATAGTTTCCTCAAAGTAGCATGTATGTATAATTACCAATTACATATAACTTTTTGGCTAAATAATTTTGGTGGCTTATTAATGTCTGCACAATATTTAAAGTACTAATGACTCTTTCTGATGCTTATATCCAAAGTGAATAAATTAGCTTAAATATCAAAAATGATTAACTCTAACTAATCTGAATTTCTGAGCCTCTTCTTTCTATCTTCCTTTTCTCTCCTTCCTTTCCTATACCCCTTTATTTTGCTCTAGCTCTAGTTCTTACTTTCTTCCTTTCCTACCTTTTTTCATTCCTGTTGTCTCCCATATTCAAGTCTCTTTTTTTCTGTCTTTGTTTCTCTCCCTGTGATGACTCTCTTCATTTTTGTTTCCCAGTTCCTAGCATCTCTCTTTTTGATAAGGCCTCTAACTGTGGTATGAAAGTGAAGTATATTTTCATCTGCTAATCAAATGGTGAAAGTAGAGATTTTTTTCTTTGTTGAGATACAACTGACACATAAAATTGTAAGGTATTTAAAGTGTGTATTGTGGTGATTTGATGTCTGTACATATTGTGAAAAGATTCCCTCTATCTAGTTAATTACCATATCCATTGCCTCACATATTTATCTCTTTTTTTTTTTTGGTGAGAACATTTATGTTCTATTCTCTTAGCGAACTTAAGTCATACAATATAATTTTATCAATTATAATCCCCATACATTACATAGGGATATTTTTATTCTGAATTTAACACGAACAAATTGTTTATGCTGCTCTTCCTGGGACTAAATGAAAGCAATTATAACTTAAATGAATTTTGATTTATTTTTAAAAAAAATGATTGTATCATCAATCATCAAATTAGGAGAAGGTGCTCAGTAGACCTTAATTCATGAATCCTGGTAAAGCATAGTAGCTTGTTGAAATAACTTAATTGCACTTCCGGCCAAGATGGAGGCATAGGTAGACACACTGTGCCTCCTTGCACAACCAAAATAAGGACAACAAAAATCTAGAAACAAAAAAACAGCCAGTACTGACAGAAAATTGAACTGTATGGAAGTCTGACAACTAAGGAGTTAAAGTAGACACATTCATCCAGACCGGTAAGAGGGGCAGAGTCGGGAGGCCAGGCATAGAGGGGTCATGGCAAAAAAAAGTGGTGACTGGTGGGCAATGGGCAGACCCAGCAAGGTGGTGGATTGTGGAGGGGTGCGACACATAAGGCGGCTGGCAAACTGGGTGGTCCCACATTCGCCCACAGATAGACCAGGTGAAACTGGGGAGCGAGACAGACCTTGCAACCCAGGGTTCCAGCGTGGGGAAATATAGCCTCAAAACACCAATTGAAAAACACCTGTGGGGGGTTGAGGTGCCAGGAGAGACTCCCAGCCTCACAGGAGAGTTCATTGAAGAGACCCATAGGGTCCTAGAATGTACACAAACCCACCCACACAGGAATCGGCACCAGAAGGGCCCAGTTTGCTTGGGGGAAGCAGCGGAAGTGACTGAAATCTGGCAGAGAGGAGAGCAAGCGCCATTGTTCCCTCTCGGACCCCTCCCCCACATACAGCATCACAGCACAGCGACTGGGTTGACCCGCCCTGGCGAACACCTAAGACTCCAACCCTCACCACGTAACAGGCGCATCAAGACACAGAAAATGGCCCAAACAAAAGAACAGATCAAAGCTCCAGAAAAAATACAACTAAGCGACAAAGAGATAGCCAACCTATCAGATGCACAGTTGAAAACACTGGTAATCAGGATGCTCACAGAACTGGTTGATGTTGGTCACAAATTAGAGGAAGAAATGAAAGCTATGCTAATTGAAATAAAGGAAAGTGTACAGGGGACCAATAGTGACAGGAAGGAAACTGGGACTCACATCAACAGTGGGGACCAGAAAGAAAAAAGAAACATTCAGCCAGAACAGAATGAAGAAACAAGAATTCAAAAAAATGAGGTGAGGCTTAGGAACCTCTGGGACAGCCTTAAATGTTCCAATATCTGAATCAGAGGGGTGACAGAAGGAGAAGAGGAAGAGCAACAAATTGAAAACTTATTTGAACAGATAATGAAGGAGAACTTCCCCAGTCTGGCAAAGGAAATAGACTTTCAGGAAGTCCAGGAAGCTCAGAGAGTCCTGAAGAAGTTGGACCCAAGGAAGCCCACACCAAAGCACATCATACTTATATTACCCAAGATTAAAATGAAGGAGAGAATCCTAGAAGCAGCAAAAGATAAGGGACAGTTACCTACAAAGGAGTTCCCATAAGACTGTCAGCTGATTTCTCAGAAGAGACCTTATAGGCAAAAAGGGGCTGGAAAGAAGTATTCCAAGTCATGAAAGTCATGAAAGGCAAGGACCTACATCCAAGATTGCTCTGTCCAGCAAAGCTTTCATTTAGAATGGAAGGGCAGATACAGTGCTTCTCAGATAAGGTCAAGTTAAAGGAGTTAATTATCACCAAGCCCCATATTATATGAAATGTTAAAGGGACTTATCTAAGAAAAAGAAGATAAAAAATATGAATAGTAAAATGACAACAAACACAACTATTAAGAACCACACCTAAAACAAAATAAAAAACAAACTAAGCAAACAAATAAAACAGGAACAGAACCACAGAAATGGAGATCACATGGAGGGTTATCAACAGGGGAGTGGGAGGAGGAGGGTGGGGGAAAGGTACAGAGAATAAGTAGCATAGATGGTAAGTAGAAAATAGACAGGGGGAGGGCAAGAATAGTATGAGAAATGTAGAAGCTAAAGAACTTATAAGTATGACACATGGACATGAACTAAAGGGGGCAATGTGGGTGGGAGAGGGTGTGCAGGGTGGAGGGGAAGTGAAGGGGTAAATGGGAAAACCATAATAGCATAATCAATAAAATATATTTTTAAAAAGAAATAACTCTTAATTGTCTTTAACTACCTTAATTTCTATATATTTTTCTCAAGCGGCAGACATATCATATGATCCTTTAGCGTCTAATTAAATCTTTATATATGCAGTTACACAAGAGCTGGAATATTTGGCCAGTTTGTTCATTCTTTATTCCCAGTGCCTAGAACAATGCTAACAAATATCAGATGCTCAACAAATAATTGTTGTCTTTTATTTCAAATCTTCAAGCGCATTCTACTTGCTAATCCTAAATAGTTATCATGACATTTTAGAGTAACATTAATCATTAGGATAACTTAGTTTATGATGGGTTTATAAATATAACCATACGATTTCATGTTTAGAGAATGCTTTCCTTTCATTCAGTCTATGCTTTAGTCTTAGCAAAAAGTCATTTAACTATCCTTCTAAATGACTCTTTTATCTCAAGCACCCCTAAATTAATTTAGCTATTTTAGAAATAGTTAATATTTATTGAACACTTATTCTATATCAGGGTCAATTTTAAGCACACTACATACAATATCTCATTTTATTCTTCCAATAATCATATAAGTTATACACTGTTATCTCTATTTTTCAGATGAAGAAACAAGTACAGAGAGAGAAAAATAAACTGCCAAGTGATAGAACTAGGATTTGAACTCAAGAAACCTGAACCTAATACCCTGTCTTGCACTCTTTAATAACAAAAATCTAATTTTCCAGATTTTAACTTGGTAGAGAATATGTCTATACTACCCCCACCATTCCACACTTAACAGTTATATCTGCACAAGAATAACCATATTTAGGTGTAATCATGGATTAGATTTAAGCTGTTAGTTATTCTGGTTCACTGCAGATCAGTTTATGTGTCATGTAAGTGGTGAGCAACTTGAAAATACTTATTTTTGTTACTTTTGAGAAGATAAATTAGATCACTAAATCTTCAATTTATATGCAGTAACTCCACCATCACTTAAAACCAACCACTGTTGTAGGAGGTGGGTAGGAGAGTGAGTGGAGGTGGAAGAGTGTATAAGGGGGATAAATGGTAATAGAAAAAATACAATTAAAAAAATTATCATAGACACAGATAAAACCAACCACTGTTAGGAGATTCTTTATTTCTATTTTTCTTTCTCTCTTAAATTACTCTTAAACTTAAAAAGGCATTTTATTTTGTCATGCCAGGATATAGAGGTCAGCTTAATAGCAAATGTTGTATGACCATTGTAAAAATACAGGGAAGGCTGTAATTGGTCCCTTATGAGTCTGCCCTGTAATGGAATCAATCAGCAGTTTTGGGGAGTTGAGGGCAGTGGCAGATCCATGTATTTAGTTTGATGGGATAAAAATTCGTCACTTGGAAATGTTCATATACTTTTACATTCTCCTGTGAAAATTCAAAGAGAATTTTCACTTCACAGTACAGTACCCTACTCCCCTATCTTTGAAAAAGTTGGTTTTAGTATTGGAGAATGAGTAGAAAGGGACTGGATATGAAAAGCTAGAGGAGATTGAAGTCAATATTCATAATAAAATGCTGAAGAGGGAGAGGTTATGAAATTACTGGGTTGAGAATGGAGAAAGTAGTTGGGAGAGTTTTTGATGAAGGAGACACGTTGGAGAGTATAATGTGAAAAAAAATTGAAGGGAAGGGGAAATATGAGGGGAAAGGAGGTAAAGGAAGGATTGCTTGTGTTTATAAACTCAATCTTCTTTAATGTATTTTGAAAGACTGGAGCAGAGAACAGCATTTCTTTTAATCTTGCAAGGAACAAGGAGTGTTCCAATTAAGTGTTGAATTGTGCTTCTTTACTTCCTCAGAGGGAGAAGTCAGTTTGGATAATGTTGAGTTTGAGGTTCCAGAAGAACCTCAGATAGAGGTGTTTAAAAGAAAGTTGGAAATACAGAATAAGAACTCTTGATAGAAGAGTTGTGGTTAGAAATGAAGATTTGAGATCTACTGTCAAGTAGATGTATTTATGAGTAAAAGTGAGGCCAAGAAGGAACTTGCAGAACACATGAAATTGAAGGTCTCAGAAAGTACAGAAGAGGTACCATGAAAAGAGACAAAAATAGTAGTCCTGTTGTTGAATAAGAATTCAGAGAAACTGGTCTCTGGGAAGCGCAGAGAGAAGATGATAGTCTTAACAGCAGAAGATGGCTGAAATGTCAGATGCTCAGGGGCAGAGACAGTGGTGTGCTGCAGCCAGCTCAGACTGGCTTGTGGAAGTGAATTGTGAAATTTTCAGACTTTTTGTGAGCTGATTGTTATCCACAGCCATTATTAAAAATTAAATTGTATATACTTGCAATTTAACAAGGGCATCACTCCTAATTATTTAACACTGTTGTGGTGTTCATGTTGGTTGTATCTATATGCTGGAATACTGTGTACTGTTGTGTGCTACTACTGCACCAGCTCTTCCCCACTCTGGTCTCAGTGACACCACATTGGTAACCTGAATCAGTCATGGTGGGAGTATTTGTACTAGATGTTTATTGTAGATGTTGGCAAACACTACAAATCAGAAAATTTCTCCCTACAAGGAGAGCCATTATTAAATATTTACAGGTGCATCGTTGGATAAATAGAATGAAAATCAAGAAAAGTCTAAATGCTTTAGCAAGAAGGAGATAATTCATTACTTTTGCTTGAGTTTCAGTAGATAGGTGACAAATCACAGCAAAGTGTGTTGAGTGAAATGATGGAAAGTGAAAAAACAAATGTTCAAATAAATTTGGAAGTAGTGAGTGAAATAGGTAAGCAGATTGTTACTGTTGATTCTGTTTTTTTAAATTAAGACTTACAGACTAAAACAATGTTAATGTACTTTATTAATCTCTAAAAATGAACAACATGTGCAAATGTATTTTATGGAAAATTGTAAGGAACTAGTTATCTATATAGAACACATTTGGAGAACAGGGACTTCCAAGATGGAGGCATAGGTAGATATGCTTTGTTTCCTCACACAAACAAAAGAAGGACAACAACAAATTTAAAAACCAAAAACAACCAGAACTGACAGAAAATCGAACTGTATGGAAGTCTGACAGCCAAGGAGTTAAAGAAGAAATATTCATCCAGACTGGTAGGAGGGGTGGTGACAGGTAACCAGGGTGGAAAGGACTAGCAGCAAGGCAATGGACTGGGCTGGGGGAGGTGGTGGCTAGTGGACTGGGCAGTCCCACATTCATGTGCAGATAAGCCAGGAGAAACAACTGGGGAACAAGACAGATAACGCAACTCACAGTTCCAACACAGGAAACTAAAGCCTCAAAACCTCTGGCTATAAAAACCTGTTGGGATTGTGGAAGTGGGAGAAACTCCCAGCCTCCCAAGAGAGTTCACTAAAGAGACCCACAGGGTCCTAGAATGTACAGAAACCCACCCACCTTGGAATCAGCACGAGAAGGGCCCAATTTGCTCATGGGTAGTGGGGAAAGTGACTGAAAGCTGGATGAGAGCAAGCAAGCAGCATTGTTCCTTCTATGACCTGTCCTCCACAGACAGCACCACAACACAGCAACATGTGTTGTGCTGCCCTGGTGAAACCTAAGGCTCCACCCCTTACAGTGTAACAGGCATGCTGAGACAAAGAAATATGGTCTAAATGAAAGAACAGATCAAAACTCCAGAAAAAGACCGTAAGTGATGAGGAGAAGACAACCTATCAGATGCAGAATTCAAAACACTGGTAATCAGGGTGCTCACAGATATGATTGAGTATGGAGACAAAATAGAGGAAGAAATGAAGGCTATGTAAAGTGAGATAAAGGAAAATATACAGGGAACCAACAGTGAAGGGAAGGAAACCGGGACTCAAATCAACAATTTGGAACAGAAGGAAGAAATAAACATTCAACTGGAACAGAATGAAGAAACAAGAATTCAAAAAAATGAGGAGAGACTTAGGAATCTCTGGACAATTTTAAACATTCCAACATCCGAATCATAAGGGTGCCAGAAGGAGAAGAGGAAGAGCAAGAAATTGAAAATTTATTGGGACAAATAATGAAGGAGAACTTCCCCAATCTGGTGAAGACAACAGACTTCCAGGAAGGCCATGAAGCTCAGAGAGTCCCAAAGAAATTGGACTCAAGGAAGAACACACCAAGACACATCATAATTAAGTTACCCAAGATTAAAGATAAGGAGAGAATCTTAAAAGCAGCAAGAGAAAAGGAGACAGTTACTTACAAAGGAGTTCCCATAAGACAGTCAGCTGATTTCTCAAAAGAAACCTTGCAGGCAAGAAGGGGCTGGAAAGAAATATTCCAAGTCATGAAAGGCAAGGACCTACATCCAAGATTACTCTATCCAGCAAAGCTATCATTTAGAATGGAAGGGCAGATAAAGTGCTTCCCAGATAAGGTCAAGTTCAAGGAGTTCATCATCACCAAGCCCTTGTTATATGAAATGTTAAAGAGACTTATCTAAGAAAAAAACTATGAGCAGTAAAATGACAATAAACTCACAATTACCAACAACTGAACCTAAAAAACAAAAATAAACCAAGCTAAGCAAACAACTAGAACAGGAACAGAATCACAGAAATAGAGATCACATGGAGGGTTATTAGTGGGGAGCAGAGCTAGAGCAGAGATTAAGAACATAAATGGTATGTACAAAATAGACAGGAGGATGTTAATAATAGCATAGGAAATGGAGAAGCCAAAGAACTTATATGTATAACCCATTCATATGAACTGAGGTGGGGAGATGCTGATGGGAATGGGGTGCAGGGCAGAGGAGAATAAAGTGGAGAAAAACATGGTACAACTGTAATAGCATAATCAACCAAATATACTTTAAAAAAGAAGCAGAACAGCTGTCTGCCTAAAGATGGGCAGTGCCACCTCTGCGGCTTGGGTGTACCAGCTTGATGTCAAGTCATGGGAAGGTGAAAAAAATACTGGTTTTCATTAATTTTGCAGTAATACAGCCCTGCATTTTTTAGGGTACCAAAATATTTGGACCCCACTTTTACATTATGGTAGGGTTTTGTGGAAGTCCAAAATGTGCTAGGAAGTTATCTGTTTCTTTTAGATTTTCAATTTGGTTGGTATGGATTTGCACACCATCTAATTTTTTCAGTCTTTTCCGTGTGTGTGTGTGTGTGTGTGTGTGTGTGTGTGTGTGACTGTAATATCTATTGCATTCCCAATAAGCAATTTCATTTGATCTTTCTGAGTTAGACTTGCTGAGTATTGACTTGTTTGGTGTTTTAAACAAAACTTATCCTTTCAAGTATTTTTTTCATTTATTTTTATCTCTCATTTGTATTACATTCCTCTTCCTACTTTTTCTTGGTTTATAGTGTTAATTTTCTTAAATTGAATCATGCAGTTCACTTTTCAGTTCTTTTATAAAAATTAAAAGTATTCAAGACTACAAATTACATGAATACAGGTCCTATCTAAGTGTAATTTTTATTACTTTCTAGATAACTCATAATTGCCTTTTTGATCAGGGGGTGAGTTAGGAGTTCTGATTTCTATGATTTTGTTTTTTTGGTATTTTTATAAGTTTCCTGAAAGTTATTTGATTATGACCAAAAAATGCTTTGTGGACTTTATTAAGGATTTTTCAGTGTCCGGTAAATAATTGTGTGTGTTTTTTTGTTGTCTGTTTCTTTTTCAAAGAGTTTATTTATTTATTTTTAGAGAGAGGGGAAGGGAGGGAAAAAGAAAGGGAGAGAAACATTGATCAGTTGCCTCTTGCAGGCCCCCAGCTGGCTCCACAACCCAGACTTGTGCCCTGGCCAGGAATCAAACCACAAACACTTTCGTTTGGGTGTCAATGCCGAGCCCACTGAGCCACAACAGTCAGGGCTAAATATTTTTTCTTTTGTAAATGTCTATCACATAAGAAATGAATGTTGACTTTAAGTTCCTTGTATTATTCAAATGCTGTGTCTACTTTTTGCCAAATTGATTTGTCAAAATTCTGAGAGATTATCAAAGCCTTCCATTACTATTGTGTTTTTTTTTTTAATAAAGAACTTGTATTTCTGGGGGAAAAAAGAAAACACACTTGGGGAAATGCTGCTTTAGTATTTCACAATTAAGTTTGAAATAAATATTCATGTTATTAAAGTCTTGGTTTTTTAAAGAAATATTATCAAGACTATGTTGAATTTTGAGGGTTATTTTCCATTTTTGAGATAGTTATTTGTTTTCTTTAAAAATTTGCTTTGGTGCTCTGACCTATTACTTTAATAGGCTCTTTAATATTAAATCACCTTTGCCTTTCTGAGATAAGTCCAACTGGATTATGGTGGTTTATTCTTTTAGTATACTGTTAAATTTGTTGATTAGCATTTTATTTATAATTTTAACTTAATGTTAATACATGATATTGGTATTTTTCTCTTTGTTCTTATGAATTTTTAATATCAATATTATGCTACTTTTGAAAAATTAATTTGGTCACTACAGTTTTTCCTACTCAGAAATGGGTTATATAGCAAAGAAATTATCTCTTCCTTGAAACTTTGAAAAGAAATTATAACATTATCTAGGCCCCTTTTGGGGGAAGTAATTCTTTGATAAGTTTTCACTTGTTTCCATTGTTAATGGTTTTTATTTCTTACATCAAGTGTTATCATTTACACCATTTTGGCCAAATTAGTCTGAGAAATTGCCCTTTTGCTGCATTATTATCTGCTTAGATTCTGGTGAAAATCCTACTGAGATATAAAAAGTTGGAAGAGTAGATATGAACAGCCCCTATCTAATATGTGTTCTGTTGAAATGTGAGGGTCTTGTCTACTATCTTCACAGCCTTATTCTCTTACATGAGCAGGACAAATTATAATCTAAATATAAACCAATCTGAATTTAACTGACCAGATGGAGAACATGAAAAAACTATAATCCTTGAAATTTATTGCCCCAGAATAGATCTTGTTTCTGTCCTCTATTAAAATAAATACAGTTTATAATATAATTTTATAGTATTTTAGTATATCTATAAAATAAATATAATAAATATCAATATAACTTATTAATATATCAACTAGGTACTTGAATATAAGTTATAATTAACACATGCAATTATATTTTAATATTAATATAAGTAACAGTTTATGGTATATTTATTTATAAAATAAAATATATCTGCCCTGGCCAGGTGACTCATTTGGTTTCAGTGTCATCCCACACAACAAAAGGTGGCAGGTTCTATCCCTAGTCAGGGTACATGTAGGAGGCAGCCAGCCAGTGTTTCATGTGGATGTTTTTCTCTCTGTCTTTCTCTTTCTGTCTCTCTCTCACTCCACCCTCCCTCCCTCTCTCTCTAAAAAAAATCAATAAACTATATCCTCAGGAGGGGATTCGAAATATATATTATATATAAAATATACAAATAAAATGTATGCCTGGAAACTATACTTTCTATGGTACAGTGTAATGCTGAATAAATACAGAAGAGAGATTACCTATCTTAGTCATGAGACAGAGTTCTGGGAAAAATGATAGAATTCTGTCTGCCTCTGAAAGTTGCAGAAGCCAGCTAGTTTTCTGTTTGATTCAACTCTTAGGGCTACAAGCTAGGAATAAATAGAAGTTTTCAAAAATCTTTACTGTCTTCCTTCTTTATTTTCATTACTTATTAATTAATTCATACATATGTCAAAGGGAAATTGGGACAAGTGTCAAAAAAAGCTATTATAAAAATCTTAACCTGGAGGCAGCATTCTTTAATTTTCAAATAAAGATTTTGTTCAAAAAATTATTTTTAATCTTTTTTCCTATTATTTTCATATATATAAAGCCCTTTTTAGTTGACTTACATGTAAAAAAACATCAAAATGGTCATCCATTTGTTTCTCATGCATTGTACATGTTATATATAATGAACATTTTTGGTGTGGATACTGCTTTTGTTTTGACAACAAATTAGAGAGTGCATATATAAATTGCCATGATACAGGTCAGCAGACAGAAAACAAAACATACAGGTCTAAAACACTGACAAATGAGCTCTTTCTGTAGAAGAATATGTCCCATTCTGAAAACAAATTGTTACTTTATGACTGATACTGAGTCTACATTAACAGGTTTTCCATTTCCAAACAAAAGTAGTAAACAATGCCAGAGAAATAATAATCAAACAAAACACATTGGCTATAGTTTATATTTTTTCATGTTAGAAATGCAAAATGGGAATACATTTAATATTCATGATCTACTTTTATGTCATGCATGGAAACAGAAGTTTTTGCAAGGTTTAATTTGAAAGGTGTAGAATTTTAAAAAAGAAAAAAATAGAGTTTTTCGTAAGTTAGACTATTCAGAACATTGAGTCTGGATATTGGGTCTGTTAAGGCCCTGATGATTAGACTTCTGACAGGAGATGCTGTTTTGTCTTCAGGGAATGTACAGCTATTCTAGGATCTCCGAGCCCTTCATAAGAGCCGAGGATATGTACCCTAAGACTTTTGGCACTTTTGCTTAGATAATGTGCTCTCTGGGTCTTCCTTTTAAAAATCTGCTTCACATGGAATATGCTGCATCTCCTGTCCCTAAGTAGTTATGACACATCACTGTACTTTACCTTAGGCTTAACAGACATGTGCCATCTAGAATGAGGTTATATCTTAATGTTATTTTTGTTGTGCATGAGTTTTATCAACATCTGTCTTTTGAGGTTATTGATCCTTTCACAATAAGTTTTTATATCTGTACAATAATGTAGGTTTCATTATTAATATGATGTAAAAGACGGATGAGATAAGGACCTTAACTCATGACCAATGACAGGACTCAGAAAGTAGGTGAAATCAATCTAATAAATGTCTCTATAGATAGATTCTACAGTTAGTAGCCTATTGGTTGCTTCTAGAAAATACAAAACCAAGTTCAGGGAAAGCAAACATTCAGAATGAAATCCAACAAAAAAAAATTTATTTGTGCTTGTACACTTTGGAAACGATGGTTGTCTAAGAATTTTGAATATGTATATTAAAAATCTTCCTTCTTTTTTATTGTTTAGATTTGAAAAAGGTGAATTCTAAACCACAGATATACAAGAAGGCCATTTTCTCAAACAAGAGTCACCCTTGAACGGTAGGTAAACTCAGAATTTATTACACTAAATGTTTTAAAAAGTATCTTTTTTAAAGAACATGAAAATTTTTCATAGTGTTGCACTGTAAACTTTCATAAAGAGCTTTTATTTTGATTATCAGAATACTTTCTACCGTATAATTTACTAGTCAGTTGAGGGAAAACACAGTAGTATATTTGTTTAAGACAAAACAAAGATAGGAAAGTGACCTAGAAGTTGAGAAATAACTCATATCCTTAGAAATAAGTCTTGAGTACAAGCATATTATTTTAGGTTCCTGATACTTATAACTAAATGGGGATAAAAATTAAAATATCTTGCTTGGTTCCCTGTAGGCCATACAGCCATGCTTCCTGGTCATAAAGACGAAAGTAGCTTCAATGTCCCATAGTTGTGTTCTGACTCCCAATGGCCAAAGCTGGAATAATTTGAGCAATAAAGAAGGCAACTATAGTACTAGAGTATAGCCCCCCATATAAAATATATATTCATGATTCCATACTGATATAAATAAATGCTGAGTAAATAAATAAATGGAGAGAGAACTGCCCCTTACAGAAGAATTTAAATTAGTAAATGTAAAAGGAATGAGGGAAGTAGAAAATTGCTGTTAAAGGACCATAGTAATAATTGCTGCAGGCAAGATAAATACTAAAATTGGTTAAAGTGTAAGGAAAAGCAGAATATGTATATAACCTCAAAGTATCTCCCCCCACATATTTATTAATTGCACAGGGGAAAATTGTATCTTTATAGTGGAGAATCTTGGCAGACACTACCTTAACCAAGTGCTCAAGGTTAATATCAGCAGTAATAAGACATATTGAGGTCATATCCCCTGATAAATTGTCCTGAAAAGGGCACATCATGCATTTGGTATTCTTCCAAAATTTCATAAACTCAGTTGAATCATGAGAAGACCTTAGCCTTAGATAAAGAAAGAGAGACATTCTACAAAATACCTGACCAGCATTCTTCACCAGTGTCAGGGGCATAAAAGACAAGGAAAGACAGAAGAACTGTACATTAAATATGTGCAGTGTTTCATATATCACTTAGACCTCAATAAAGCAATTTAAAAAAAATACACGGAGGAACTACCAAAGATTTGAAGGAGAATAAGGAGACATAGCAACAAATGCAATGTGGGATCCTAGATTGGATCCTGAAAATGAGAAAGGACATTAGTGGGAAAAAAAAGGTGAAATCTAAAGTAGCTTATAGTATTGTGCCAGTGTTAATTTATTAGTTTGATCACTGTGCTACAGCCGTAATGTGTAATGTAACACTAGGGGAAGCTAGGTGAAGAGTACATGGAAACTTTCCCTACTATCTTTGTAACTTTTCTGTAAGCTTCAGATTATTTAAAAATAAACAGTTCCTTAAAGTAATATTGGAGTCACTAAATAATTGTTCTTAAATTAGATTTTCACTGATTTATAGAGTTTCTGATTGTTTGCAAATCATAGAACAGAGAGAAGCAGGGATATTGTTTTCATTGAGGATACCCTTTTGAGCTACTTTTCTTAATCCTTTCTATACACACGGACATCCTTACCTCCACAAGTTTTATCTCCATTTAATACTTCAGTCAATTCTGGTCTTCTGGAAGATCTGTAAGCAGGAAAATTCTGCAAGGCTCTGTGTCCTTGGGAACTACCTCTTAGCAAAACTTTTAGTGACAATCATGTCTGATTTAAATTTTCAAACCAAAACTGTGAAAGTATTTAGATCTCATTAATAATCTCTTGGTCAACCAATCTTCATTACCCAAGACAACATTTAAAGGATATAGAATTAGTAGTCTTATATTTAAACAGTAAATATGAGAGAATATCACATTTTTTAAGGTAAAATATATGGGAATTCAGGGAATACAAGTAGTACTATGGGAACTTCGATTCTGAAAGGAAATTGATAGCAGCATTAAGTTGGTGTAGAAAATCAGTTTAAGTTTAGAAAAAGCTAAAGCCACTTAAAATCAAAAGACCAGGCTCTTGAAAGACAAGTAAGAGACAGATATATACTTTGGCATCTGAAAATGAGTATTTGGTCTGAATTGAAGTGTTGGGGCATGAAAAGTGAAATGCTAAGTATAACAAATTGTTCCCTAAATTTTTTTTGTTGGTAACTCTCTTTTGTGTTCAACCAATTTAGTAAATTACACTATTTCACAGATTTTGGGTAAAACAAGAAATAACAGAAAGTAGAATGGTGGTTACCAGGGGCAGGGTGGGAAGAGAGGTGGAGGGGAATGAGGAGTTAGTGTTTAATGCCTATACTTTCAGTTTGGGAAGATGAATAGTTCTGGAGCTGGATAGTGATAGTCACAAAACATTGTGAATGTACTAATGCCACAGAACTGTACACTTACAGATGACTAAGATGGCAAATTTGTACGTTCTGTATATCTCACCACATTTTTTTAATGTAAAAAAGAAACAACAGAAGTCTTCAGCATTTACATTTCACTTCTTTGCTAGTGTGTCCAGCTATGTATGAGGCGAATTTCTGCCCGTGGGCACTTATCCTTAGGAATCTTTTTTTTTTTTAATCTAGAGATGATTCTCCAGACATCATTTTCCAACTGGCAGTTTAAATGGCCCCTATGTCATAAATAGTGCAAGGAAAAAGAAAACCTGGTACACAGGAAAACAGTAGAGCTGGTTGGGAGAGTTGAGTGTGGAGTTAATTTATAACTAAGACAAATGAGTCTATAAAAAGAAGAAAAGCCCCATAAGAAATATGTTAACTGATGGTAAGGGAGAAAAAAGGATTTAGATAAAAGATATTGGAACTTGTTTGGTCCCAATGATTTTATGGCTGAGGAATTCAATTATAGGTATACTGGGTGGAGCAAATCACAATTCTGTAAATTACTAATAGGACATAACGATCTTTATCATTTTCTGTATGTGCTTACATGCAAAGTTTAGTCCTGCCCACTGTAAATACTCTGCTTAGCTATACTGCTCTGTATGAATTCTGGGCTTTGGGATTAGAACATGATAATGTTTATTTATTTTTAAAACCTTAAAGGCAAGTAGGCGATACATTTAGAAATAAGATTAGGAACTAGAAAAATGACTTTTGCTTTTGAATTTTGGCCATTGGATTTGTTTCATTTTACATTAAATTGTTTTAAGACATTTTTATTACCAAAACTTGTGAAAATATTTTTTGAAATAAAAATACCACATTTAATCACTACTATTCTTACTTCTGCATAATTCCTTCCAGTTCTTGTTAGCATGTTTACATTTTTTACTTACTGACAGTTATGGTATATGTAGCATTTTTGCTTCTTACACTATTAGAGCATATAAATCTTCCTTTGAGTCTGCCTGGCTTTCAAATTTTTCGTAATGGCAATACAATCTTTCATCTTAGTGGACAATTTACTAAACCACTTTTGGGTGATTTTTAATTTTTTATCATTATACAATTACTATTTATCCTAATGCCATTACATATAGTGAATATCTTCATGCATATATTTCACTTTAATCATTTACTCTAGCTAAGTCACTGAAAGAGAAATTTCTATGTAAAGGGTTTGAGCAACTCTATTAATACTCTTGCATTATTAATTCTTATGACATTTCAAATTGCTCTAAGGATATATTAGTAGCGAAATGAACAAAAACTTATTTCCAAAGCATATGTTTAAACAATTTCTGCCCTGGCTGGTGTGGCTCAGTGGATTGAGCATCAGCCTGCAAACCAAAAGGTTCGATTCCCAGTCAGGGCACATGCCTGGATTTCAGGCCAGGTGCTCCGTTGGTGGCATTGCAAGAGGTAATTGTTTCTCTCACACATTGATGTTTCTCTCCCTCTCTTTCTCCCTCTCTCCCTTCCTCCCACCCTCCCTCCCCATCTCTCTAAAAATAAAACAAACAAACAAACAAATCATTTCTATTCATTTACATGTTTTATTTTTTAGCCATGGCTTTCTTCTGTGCGTTATAGTGAGATGAGGGTGGAGAGGAATTCCACCTATTGTTTAGGTATCAGAAAAATATGGGGTTTGGGGTGTTTTTTTGGGGGGGTTAGGAAAAACACCTACTTAATTGCAAGGAAGTTGCAGCTTATTTCCTAACACTGACAAATTTAAATAAAATGTAAAGATTGTGCTGCATGGGTGCCTCACGGCCTTTAAGTCCACATGTTGCTAGTTGTTAAAAACAAATGACTGTTTTTGAAAATACAGATTTAAAAAAGGAAAACTTCTAGAGCATTGTATACAAATCAGGTTTAAAAAAATTATTTAAATTAAGTATTTTAAATTTGTGATTTCAATATTTGGGAGTAATATTAATTTTAGAATAAAGATATAAGAGAAAATGTTAAGGTTCAAAATTGTGTGGTTAAATATATTACAATAAATAGGAAAAGATTATGGGCATTGTCTTTTTTTAGTCTAAACTTTTATTTGAGGGTTAAGTTACTGTTAATAACATGAAATAGAAATTATAGTTTTTAACTATGGTACAGTATATTGTATTTTTAAATATCAGATAAGCAATATAATAACAATAAAGATCACTTTAAAGCAAAAATTATCTATGACCTTCACATTCTTATTCAAACTATTTTAATTTCTACAAGTTGCCTTCCAGTTCTGAATACATATATACACACATATTTTTATAAATCTCTGTAGTATTTGAGAAAGTAAATACATTGCTATTCCTAACCCTCAATGTTTATAAAATTAAGGGATTGTGATAAATGACTTCTAAATTCTCTTTAGACTCAAAAACAATATTTTAAAACTTAGCCATGTCCAAACTACATAATATTTTCTGGAAAAATGTATAAGCTCATCACAGTGGATACTGTTTTTACTTTAAAATGTTATTTACAACTATAAAATATAGAGGATTAATTCCTAAAAATTAAACCTGAAAGAAAAACTCCTGTGATATTGAAATTATGAGTTAACATTTTGTTAAACTGTATAATGCATGATAGGGGGAGAGGTTTGGTTATTGAGATTCTTGAGTAATGATTTAAATAAAGCAGTGTTCTCAGAGTAGTAATTTTAATAAAGCCTAATGTGCAATTATGTCTGATAAGAGAGGATACAAAAAAATTTGCTGATTACTTAATTTTCATTTATATCCCACACTTTCATTCTCATAACAGAAAATCTTTTAAATCTTTCCTAATTTCTTAATTTTAATCTTTTCATTAACTAACACTGTGTAAAATTTATTTTTATATATAAAATTATTGATTTTGGCACCTAGTTAGACTAGTTAGGAAAAATACATGTCTTCATTATCTCCTCTTCCACAATTTTGTTTGCATTTTTAAGAAACTGCCAATAATATGCTCTGTAGTCCTAGCTATAGCATCCTTGATTCTTTGGATATTTCCAATAACTCATATGTTACAAATAATGTGCATAAATTTGACCACAGTATCATGTAGTAAGAGATGAATAACTGGAAGCCATTATAGAACATAAGTGAAGCAATTGTGATCTCTTTCGTGTTATTCTAGTTTTTTTCTTTACACTCATGAATTCCTTGTCCTTCAGTCCAGATCTTGTGATCCAAAGTCACTTGAATTCTTAAAAGTTTGATGTTTTTAAACTTTTATACTCCCAGTAGACAGGACATAGGAAATTTAGTGACGTAAACTCTTCAATAATCTTTAAAAGTCATAAGACTTAGTAGCTGGGACAAGAAACAATTAGGAATAAATTTCAGGGAAATACCATAATGGCATAACTTTTGTTTTCTTTTGTTAGCAAGCCACATGGCTTTCCTCTCAAACCCAAGGAATACATAGTGTGATCCTTTAAATACATAAATTTTAAGATTTTAGTTTCATCAGCATTGCAGAAATATATGTTTCCCTAAGTTTACTCACTATAATTTGTGATTGCTATTTTTCTTATCTGCGAAGGAAGTACAACAGCTCCCACTGGGGAAATACCATGTTAAGTCAATCCTAAAATAAGAAATCTAAGGGAAAGGTCATATCCTAATAACTTGTGCAAATCTAAATTCCCATGGAGCTTTAAAATTATTTTGTAGGAGTAGAGTATTAACAATGTGCTGTTGAACTCCTTCCAGATAGTGTCGTAAAATTGAGAGCACTTTTGTGTACAGAAGTAACCACTGAAGTATAAATACAATTGACAAGACCTAATTTTATTTAGCAATCTATTTTGAAAATCCACAGAAATATTGCAGGACTCATAAACTACAAAATATTTGTGTTACTTTCACTGGAAATATAAGGAGCATTATTCAAGAAGTATTATAATAATTACATACAAATAATGAAAATAATTTTCTTCTTACTACAGAGATGTTTAATACTCAATGTTTTACCAATACTGACTTCCAGTTACATTTTGGAAGGACCCTAACTATGTAATTTGAGAGAAAGGTGCTACTTTGGGAGTCAGGACACCTGGATTATAGTCTCTCCTCTTTTGTTAACTGGCACTCTCCTAACTCTGGACCTCAATTTCCTTATCTGTTAAGATATATATTATGAGGATCAAGTAAGATATATAAAAGGTTTAGAAAAACTTTACAACATTATATATCTTTATATATCTTTAAAGGATTACTGTATATTTTTAAAGGGTTACTATAATCATTGCCTTTAATTTTTATATTTTCCAAATGATGTCAAAATAGACAGGACAAGAAACTCATTCTCTCCCACTCAAACTAAAAGTCCCAGTCCATCCTACCAGTGGTCCACTCATTGGCTAATCCAAGTCATTCTTTAAGACGGTGAGATTTGAGTGGAACCTGTTCCATCATGTTGAGTACACAAGTATTACATTTTGCCATCAGGGTTGATTGTTTCCTAGCACATACTAATCTTTTTTTGAAGATATGTTATTAGAAGCATCTTGAATATTTATTTATTATCTATTGATTTATTGCTTTACAGAAATGTACATCTTTATTGCTTAGATTCTACTTATTACCAGTTAAAGCAGAGCTGAATTTTTTTTTGCTTTTTTGACCTATTGCTATTTATTTTCTTAATAGTGATTATGTGTTTTCAGTAATTTAAGGCTCTATAGAAACATACCTGGGTAGCTTCTTACTGAGATCCAATCTGTAATAAGCCATTTGTTGAAATTAAATAAATTTCTGCATTTAATTATTTCAGTTTCAGACCCCACAATAACATAGTGCCTCACAGTAGAAATATGAAATAATTAGCTTCAGTGCTTATCTATGTGATATGGTTACGTTCAAAGAATCTCTGCAACTATTCAATATCTTTGTGATATCTTTGTTCAGGAGAAGCATGATGCTGTCTCACTGTATATGTTAATTCATTTTTTAAATTTTATTTTATGAACCAACATGGAAAGAATGAAATAAAATAGATCTATATCTTACCACATATTCACCAGTGAAAGTGCTAAGTAGAAGCAATCACACTTTTAAAACGTAATGCCCCTGTGTCTTACAAAGTAGACTAACTTCCTTTAAGTTTGCATCCTTTTTAAAGAGTAACTGACTTGAGATGAATAATGGCTGGAATTGGTGGAGTGACTTGACTTTCACCCTCTGTGATACTTGAAAGTTTTAAAAAATGTTGCCCACTTGTGTTCTCAATTTGTGGAGTAATTGTTTTTACCCATCAGATTTTGGAATAAAAGTAATAGTAATAGCAGGTAAGAGTCTAAAAATAAATTCTTTGTATACTTCTGCTTCCTGGTGCCAAAGTAGTGGAGGAAGATACCCTTTTATATATGAACCTACTGATTGGCGCTAGTATAAATTTGTTTTTCCAACCTTTTTATTTCCATTGATGTTTTTTCCCAGTTCAAATTTTCTGTATTCCTCACTTAAATTACTACAAATTGTCTCTCTGACTCAATAGTCCACCATTTTCATTTTGTCCTCCAAGTTGACACAATTATCTTTCTAAAACACTATGTTTACATTTCACCTCTCTTTCAGGGAGCACTAGAGACATTGTTTGTGGTCAGCCTCAACCTATCCCCTTGGTCTTATTGCCTGCAATTGCTACCACAAATATTGTGGTTCAGCCAAACCAGACTGCTCAGCATTTGGTTCATGACTGGAATGTGCCAATTATCATATATTGTTGTCGATTTTATAGTTTTGTGGAGTGAGCTTGAGAACAGAGACTATCTTTTGGATATCCCTAGTACTTAACAGAAATTCTAGCACATATTATATAAGCAATAAAATTATAATGCAACTGAAATTAAATTATTCAGATATACCTATATTTCTACAAATTAAACATAGCATTATTAGTAGTCTTGCCTTAATATTATTTTAAAATTTACCAACTGGAGCTTCAAAGCATGGTACAAAATTGAATTATTTTAAGAAAAGAATTTCTGTGATATAATATGTTGTTTACAATTTTGTAGATTTAATCTTTGCATGGGCTTTTTTCCCAAATGTTGTAAATGAATCCATAAAAGCACATAGGTACCTTATCAACTACTTTTTCCTTAACATAATTTGGAGATGCAAATACTCAGTTTTTCAGAGTGATCATGGCTTTTCAACTCTCTATAGGATTTGAATCAGGGCTTGTAAGTTAGGTAAAGGGCTAGAATAGCTATTTGTACTGAGATTTTTTTTATGGTTCCTATTGGTATATGTTTTTCATTAAACATGTATTTACTGAGCTACTTTTATATATCCAGCAGTGTTGTAGACAAAATAGAAGTATGAGATATTCTTTTTTAATGAGCAAATATGATTTTTTGTTATTTTTTAAAGATTTTATTGATTTATTTTTAGAGAGGGAAGGGAGGGAGAAAGAGAGACAGAGAGAAACATCAATGTCCGGCTGCTGGGGGTCATGGCCTGCAACCCAGGCATGTACCCTGACTGGGAATTGAACCTGCGACGCTTTGGTTCACAGCCCGCGCTCAATCCACTGAGCTACACCAGCCAGGGCTGAAGTATGAGATATTCTTAATCACAATGTTGTCTCAAGGATAAAGACAATACACACACCACATGAAAGAATTAAATAATAGAGCAGGGCAATGTGTGACTGAGGAAAAATATGTAGTAAAAGTTCATAGAATAAGACACACCTGCAGAGCTGGAATAGTCAGTAGTTTTTTCATGGATGGTTGCACCTGAGCTGAACCTTGAAAGGAAGGATATGAGTACATGAGAAGGAAGAAGATGGAAATTTTAAACCTGAGGAGTATCATGGGGAAGATAATGATGGGCATGTTTTATTCTAGAATTAGTGGGACATTCACATAGGGAGAGGAAAATGGCTGACTTTAGATATAAAGACTATAGTGTAGAACTTGGACTTTGTCTAGGAGGCACTGGAGAACTTGAAGATTTGGGGGTAGGGAAGTGGTATGATAAAAGTAGCTCTTTTTGGAAGGAACAAGTGAAAGAGATATTTTGATAATATAAGATTTGGTGGCTGAATAAAAAAATAAAGAGGATGAAAAGAATAAAAAATTAACTTTTGGTTGATGTGTAGAGCGATAGTGGTATTAAAAGAAGTATCAAAGAAGGACTCTGTTTTGGGAGAAGAAAGATGAGTTTGATTTTAGACTTGTTTAATTTGAAATGAAGGTGGAATATATCTGTAAAAATATCCCAGAGAGGTGTGAAGATAATAGGACTGAACTAATTCGTTTCAGCGGTTAGAACTAGAAGTAATTGATTTGGGTGTCATTAACGTAGAGTGAAGGGCGTATTGAAGCTGAGATCTTAAGAAACAATACAAAGGTAAAGTTTAAAAGAGGAAGATGGATCTATTTTTAGTATTTTGAGGAACCTCCATATTCTATTTCATAGTGGCTGAACCAATTTACATTCCCACCAACAGTACACAAGGGTTCCCTTTTCCCCACATCCTTGCCAACACTTCTTTTTTTGTTGTTCTGTTTTGTTGTTTTGTTTTTATTGTTGTTCGAGTACAATTGTCTCCATTTTCAACCCACCATGCCCCCCCACACCTCACCCATCCCTGCCTCCCACCCTTGAACCCACCCCTTTGTCTTTGTCCATTTGTCCTTCATACATTTTCCTTGATGTCCCCCCATTATCCCCTATTACCCCTCTCCCCCTTCCTCTCTGGTTACTGTCAGCTTCTTGATGATAGTCATTCTAACAGGCACTAGGTGCTATCTCATTGCAATTTTTATTTACATTTCCCTGATGATTAGTGATGTTGAGCTATTTTTAATGTACCTGTTGGCCATTTGAATTTTTTCTTGGGGAAAAAGTCTATTTAGTTCCCTCTGTCCATTTTTTAAGTAGATTGTTTTGGGGTTTTTGTTGTTACTGAATTGTATGAGTTCTTTTTTTTTAGGATATTAAATCCTTATCTGATAAGTAGTTTGCAAAAATTTTCCCCCATTACATTTTGTTGTTTCTTTTAGTGGTTGAAATCATTAAGTTCTAGTCTTTTAGCAGGCTTGATGATTATAATATAATATTGTTCCCTGTATTTACTGTATTGTGCATTAGATCTACAGGATTTATTTACTACCCATTGCAAGTTTGTATTTACCCTTAAACAGCATTTGTCCTATCCCCCCATCTCTGATAACCATACTGTACTCTCTGTTTTCACAAGTTTGGCTTTTTCAGATTCCACATATAAATGAGATCATAAAGTCCTTGACTTTCTCTGTTTCACTTTCTCTATTTCACTTAGCATGATGTGCTCAAGTTTCATCCATGCTGCCACCCATGGAAGGGTTCCTTCTTTCTCATGGCTAAATACTATTTCATTGTGTGTGTGTGTGTGTATATACCATATCTTCTTCATTCATCCACTGATAGACAACTAGGTTGTTTCCACACCTTGGCTATTGAGAATAGTGATTCAGTAAACATGGGCGTGCAAATATCTCTTGTTTTCATTTCCTTTGGTTATATACCCAGAAGTGGAATTTCTGGGTCATGTGGTGGAAATGGTATTTATGTAACGTGATAGAGGGGCTAATTATTGTTACAGTGGCAATCATATTACATTAGATGAGTTTATCAAATTAATATCTTGTATGCCCTAAATTTATACAATGTTATATGTCAAATATACTTCAATTAAAGAAAAAGGAAGATGAGAGGGTAGAAAGTAGTATCACTGATGCCAGATGAAAAGAGTTTTAAGAAGAGGAAAAGGAAAACAACACCTTTTTCCTCTTGTATAACTGGCATTGTATTAATAACTGTATGTATATAATCTTACTTAGTCCTCACAATAACCCTGTAAAGTGGGAATTATGATTATCCCTATTTTACAGCTGAATAAAGTTTAGCATGGTTAAATAACTTGCCTAAGATCATAGTGCCACTATGAGGTAGAATCTGGATTTAAACTGAGATCCTTCTGACTCCCTAGATTACTTTTTTTTTACTGAAATGTTGTAAAATGACATTGAAAAGTCAAGAAGAATGAAAAACGAGTAAGGCTACTAGCAGTTGCAAGGAGATCACTGTTTAAGATTACAGCTTAAGTATAGTGGTAGGGATGGTTCTTTTGGGGAGTTTAGAAGGTACTAGATAGTTTTCCATCTTTTGTTAATGAAGAGGTAGACAAACCACTGATAACTTATAGGACAGTTTTACTTGAGCGGTTGAGTCAAATAAAATAGGGAAGAGTGCAAGTCAGTGGCAAAGGGAGAAATATTATAGGGGTGAGGTCTCAGTTTAGGCATTAAAAAACCAGACAGACCCTCTAATGAAAGACTACTTCCACTAAGCTTGGAAGAAAGGGTAATGAAGTTAATGTGATGGCTGTCCCAGCAGAGATTGAGGGAAGATAAATAAGAAAGTCAAGCATAGATTTGTAAAGGCACTAGTTAAAATGATATCTCCAAAGTTATATCTTACTTGGGAGAAAGCTCATAACAATAAAGACATGGCAGGTAAGTGACCTTAAATCACTTTCCCTCTTCCAGTCTCAGTTTTCGCATACAGTAGATGAATTAGGTTAGGTTAGACAAATTGATCTTTAAGGACCCTTCCAATACTTAATTTTCTAAGCATTCATAGATTATGACAATCATACAGCTTTGTATATCAATGGAATTTATAGGAATAACTAAAATTAGAGACATAAAGGAAGTTTTTAGAATTTAAGTCTACAAGGCAAAGTTTCTTGATATATCCCTTGCCTCCCTTGTTAAAAACTAGTAAAATGTCTGAAGGATTACTAACTGTGAACTTTCTTGAAAGCAAGGTCTATATCCCATTCTCTGATGTGTCCTCGGCATCTAGCATAATGCCTAATACATAGTAACTGCTCAATAAATATTAAATGAATGAAAGTTGAATTGCAAAGTAGAATTTCACTAATAATGAGGCTTCAAACAGCAGTCTTCCCATTCTTCTCTGATCTCTCCCCTCAGTCTTTTCCATGGTAATTCGGGGACATGTCAATTGTGTTGTTAGTCATTTTTCATATAGTGCCTTGTTTTTTTTTAAATCATCTTAATTGTTTTTTAAGTGGTTACAATGTTGATTATTTTTATAAAAAGGGAACTGAACTTGGGAAATTAATGGACATTTAATGGTAACCTTAGGATTTTTCAAAAATATCTTTTGTGGTATCTTAAAAATTAATTATAGTACTCTGATTTCCCATCTATTGTTAATTCTAATATTACCAAGAATATTTCCTTTACAAAAAAAAATTGTGTTTTATATTTTAGAGGAAAAACAATTTAGAAAAAAATGCCAGAAAACTATTTATGAACAACTTTAGTGATACTGGTGTAAGAAAAAAAGCCACAAGAAGTCATTCCAAATTTAGTAACACTTCCCATCTTAAACACATGATTTCAGTTGTCTCTGGGCTAGCTAAAGGTTACAAAATGTCACCATAATACCATTTACTTCCTTATGGGTTCTTGCTACCTCCCCCGCACCCCCCTAATGTGGTAGATGGAGTTGTAAAAACCCTGCAGAATGACAGTATAGTTTATTACACTTTTAGTTAGAAGTATTCTGCCAAAATGAGCTGAGAACTAGAGGAAATAGATTTAAATTTACAGCAGTCCAGTGATACAGAATATACTTTTTCCAGACCATTCAAACAGCAAGCCAATTTGTAACTTTAATGCTTCATACAGTGGAAAAGTTACAGCTGTAACAAAATCAACAGAGACATCTCTGGTTAGTGTTCTTAAATGGGAAAATTAACTGCAGGGATATTTTTCCAAATACATGTTTTTGTATACTCTAAACTACTTTCCAGAATATTACCAATTTTACTCTTGCTATTTGGGGGTTCACTGTCTTTCTGATGAGAATTTAGAGCCCAAGTTGACATTTTACTGTTAGCTGCCTTTATCTTCAGTGATCTGGCCATCAGGACAATGTCTTTGTTCTTTTTCATTACCAAGCTTCAACCTTGCATGTGGCCGTTGGCCAGACCCTTTCCCTGAGTATTTGTTTACATAGGATACATGGGAATGCAGATTTTAATGTGGCTGTTTGATTGCTGAGTAGAAAGTAAAATATTAGGTGGGACAATCAAGATCCAAAAGTTGAATGTTCGGTGGAAGCTGCACAGTTATCCTGGATTTTGAGTCAAGTTAGATGCAAGTCAGCCATTCTGTGAAAATATGAACTGGAAGGAAGGTGATTGATTTTTAAAAATTTCTCCCTTAAAAGTTTGTTCAATTTTAAGTAGTTGTCAATTTTTTGAGACTATACATTCTCACAGAACTATTTTAAAAGAGTGACTAATTTACTATGATACACAAACAGGGTAGGGCAAAAGTTGGTTTATGGTTGTTCATATGGAAAATAATACAATAATAAATAAAAATATAAAAATAAACTGTTTCACGTACTTACAACTGTAAACTTACTTTTGTCCCACCTATACTAGTTATGTCAAAGAGATTATCTTATAATTTAAAATACAAGACGTAGGGTGAGAAGGATTGAATGGTGAAAGAGAAGGAAGCTGGATGTTTTAATCCAATTTGCCTCTTCCTCTTTAGGTTGCTGTTGATTTTATTTTAGCTGTTCTGTTTGCCTGACCATAGGCGGTGTCACAACTCTGTTACAATCCTTCTGCACTTAGAAAGTTAGAACCACCTATAAATCAGTAGTCTGAGTAGAATCTTGGCAAATGAGGTCTTAGTCAGGAAACAAGCATTTTGTTTATATTCAGATAATTTGAAAGCCTGGCCTCTGGGCATTTGGTAAGAAGTCCAATAAAGAGAAGCCTGAAGAACAGAATATTTATTATGAATAGATGTCACATTTCTCCAGTCAGGGGTTTAATTCCAAGTGGCCTCAGAAAAACTAAAGACATTGTTTCTTTTGACTTAACCTGGCAGTGTTTTTTAAAGAGAGTCAGGAGCCCAAATCAAAAGCCAATGAAGACCACAGCAGAGAATGTAAGGTGACTGTTGGCATAAATGCTTTTTTTGGCCCTGTTGAGAAAGGGCCGAAACCCAAAGTCTGAAGAGGTATATAGGAGGGAATCATTGTTCCACAGTACACTTAAGTTACATTTGGCAAAGTCCTTTGAAACAAATATTCATGTCACAAAAGAGGTGTTAAAATTCCAAGGTTTCTCAGCCTCAGAAACAAATGGCATTTGTTTCTGTTAGAATCACTCATCAAGTTGAGAAACAATGCAAACAAATTAAACAAATAAAAACAAATCTTTGGTATCTAAATGACATTGGCAAAGCTCTGTCTCCCTTGCAAAGCCTATGTACTGTAAGGTAAAAATGGAAAGAAATAGTATTAAGTTCTGCTTTTAGAATCTACTCTGTAGAACCACTGTGCTCTGACTTTTCTGTCCTTGAGTCTGATAGTCATTTAATCACTTCTTATTCCCTCCACTAGAAGTGGATAAAAAGTAATAAGAAGAAATCAGAATATTTAGATTTGTAGCTCAACTGTTTTCATTGATCGTTTAGGCCTTTAACATTAATCACTAAGGATGATTAATAATTAACTTGAGCCATGGAATTAGAGTTGTACTGCTTGATAGGTATGAACCAGTTATAGGGACCTCCATAATTCCAAAATAAACAGAATAGGTGTTTAGTCAATGACTTATTACTGTTAATTCTTGAGATTTCTTATTGTAGAACAGGTTTGCCTATTAAAACAATGTATTATATATTTTATATCTTTATTAGGTTATTAACAGGTTAGCAATTTAGATGCCCCAAACTATATCTTCTCTAATTTTTTTATTGTGGGAAAATATATGCAACATAAAATTTGCCATCTTAACTATTTTTAAGCATTCAGTGACATTAATTACATTCAAAATGCTGTGCAACCATCAGCGCTATCTATATCCAAAACCCTTTCATCACCCCAAACAAGAACTCTGTGCCCGTTAACCAACTCCTGATCACCTACCCTGTGGTTATCTCTGTACTACTTTCTGTGTCTATGAATTTGCCTATTCCAGTTACTTCATGTAAGTGGGATCATGGTATAGCCATCCTAGTAGGTGTGAAGTGGTGTCTCATTGTGGTTTTGATTTGATTTTTCTAATAACTCATGATGTTGAGCTTCTTTTCATGGGCTTACTGAACATCTCTATGTCCTTGGAGAAATGTCTGTTCAAGTCTTTTGACCATTTTTAATTGAGCTGTTTGCTTTTTGCCTTTTTATTATTCCTCTCTCACTTTTTAATTCCTGTTCTCACATACTTCTCACATACAAGGAATGCTTTCTGTGAGCATTTCATTACCGTATACATTGACGTAAGGTCAAATGCTTTTCATCTTGTTGCTAAAATCAGTACCAGAGAATATCTCTCTTCATATGAAATCATTTTTCTGGGTGTCTTGATGCTATGGAATTCCTTGTATTCTCTCCCAAATCTCAGTTTAATGAGCCCATGATTCATTATGATATGAATCATTATGAGTCATTAGAGGTATTCTGGAAAATAAATATCCATCTTCTTAGGATGATGGAACTTTAGACCTGGAAGAGACCATCTGTTTCTCAAACTGGGATCCACAAATTCTTAGGGGATCCACAAATATACTGTTAGGTTCTGAGAGTTCTAGAATTTAAAAATAATGTGTTTTATATTAATAGTAATCTAAAAGATCACGATAAAGCCCAAATTTCACAATGCAAGGACATTTTAGTGGTTTCTTATATTGGTTTTCTCAACCTAGGGTTACAGGATCACTGAGGAGTCTGAGGGACATAACCTTGGCAGGTCTTTAAGATTTTTTTTCTTTAAAAGAGATCTATACATTAGTGAAGTTTAAGAAACTCTGGTCAAATTCAACTCCTCTTCTTTTACAAAAGAAGCCTAGAGAATTTAAGTAACTTGCCAAATAACACAGCAAATCAATAAAATCGACCAACACTAAAACTCAAGTCTTCTAAGGCTTTATTTAATGTTCTTTGTGCTAGTGTGGGCATACTTGCAGGGATTATGTCTTCATTGAGTTTATAATGTAGGGGGAAAGCAGTAATGAACAAGTAATAACTAAGATGAGTACTGTGGTGGGGGAGGCTAATTTAAGTTGTACATAGTGATCAGCAGGGTGATTTAACCTAGTCGGGGGGTTAGGGGGAGTGTGATTTTTATGATGACAATCTAAGAGAACAGGAGTTAGTTTAAGGGAGCTATGAGAAGAACAATGTTACAGACAGAGGAAATAAAGTGTGGAAGCTCTGAGGTGGGAAAAAGCATAGTTTACTTACTGATTTAAATGGAGAAAAAGAGTGGAAAGAGGCTTCAAAGGTTAACAGTCTCCAGATTATTCCAGTTTGGATAGAAGACAATCAGGATTTAGTATACCCCTGGTATGTGGTGATAATGGGATACTAGCTTAAGTATGTCAAATTTAAAGCTAATATTTTTTCCATTTTCACTGGAAAGTCAGGAGAACGAAATTCTGTACCTCACTGCAAGTTAGGAGACCTACATTGACACTTCTGTAGCTATATAACTAATCTTGGATAAGTCACTTACTAAAGCACAATAACTTGTTTATACTTACCATCCCCCAGACATACTTATGCCCATTCCCCTTGCTCAAATGCTCCATACTTCCTCTCCATGTGTTCTTTCAGTCCATCGATTATCAGTTCATCAATCAACCAGACAGCGGTCTTCATTCATACAATAATAGTTATTGAAGTTCTGTGATATAGATATGAAAGTGATATAGATACACAGTCAGTCTTTCCTGAGGCCATGCTCTTGTAGTCTCTATGTCTTGCTCATTATATAAACCCTAGCTGAAATCCTGTATCCTGCATGGAGCTGTTTTCATATTATCACATTTTGACATGCTTTTCAGAGTCATTTGAAACTTAGTCATTTTTCATGTATTTGGCAATTAACCAGGTGCTATCTTGTGACATGTCTTATAGGTTGGCTGGAATTCTTATTCAAATCATGAGTCATTACTTTTCACCTCTTTGCATGTTGTTTTCCAACCAGATACAGATTCCTTAAGGGGAGTCTTACACTTCTCTGTGTTTCCCACAGTGTCTTGTGGCAGCAGAGTTTTTTGACTGGGTTCTCTCAGCATGTTTGTTGGTTTGTGTTATGTCTTTAAGTTCAGATTTTATTTCCTGTTCAAATGATCTTGGTCATGTCACATAGTTTCCCTGAGACTCAGTTTTCAATAAAATGGAAATAATTTCTCCCTCTCAATATTAAATAAACAATATTAATATAAATACTTCATAAACTTTATTTTTTAAAACAATAATCTTGTTCCTTTTTTTTAAGATTTCTTTTTATTTATTTATTTTTAGAGAGGGAAGGGAGGGAGAAAGAGAGAGAGAGAAACATCAATGTCCGGCTGCTGGGGGTCATGGCCTGCAACCCAGGCAAGTACCCTGACTGGGAATCGAACCTGCGACACTTTGGTTCGCAGCCCGAGCTCAATCCACTGAGCTATGCCAGCCAGGGCTATAAACTTTATTTTTTAATTTTATTAAATTTATCGGGATGACATTGGTTAATAAAATTGCATTGTGTATTCACCACCCAAAGTCAAGTCACTTTAAAATACTGTACAAGGTTACTGTTTATTTTACATTTTGTGATAAAAGTTGCCCTATCCTGAATTCTTCCAACAGATCCTTCTGTCCCAACTGTTCATTTAATCTACTTTCATCTCTGTCACCCTACCATATAGCTCTTTACAGTTTAAGATCCTTATTTGCTCTAAGTTTATTTCCAATTTTTTTCACCTTCATTTTGTGTGTCTCATATCTTAGTCTTCTTTATGACTATAGACATAGATGGTAGGGACTGCCATCAGACCAGCCTAATCCAGATCCATCAGATTAATGGGCCTATCATACTACAAAACTGGGAATGATAGAAATTACTGTTTATTTCTTTTCAAGGTAGCTTAATCTATTCACTTGTAGTTTCAGATTGATATAAAGGGTTTGTTGTTAGGAATTTGATATTGAGATGTTTTTTTAGTCTATATTAGAGTTCTGTGTGCTCTCCAAAGAATATATTAGGACTGGTATCATCAAAGCCCTTACTGAATTGAATTATTCTGGTGTTTGCTACTTTGGGTGCTTTGGTTATTTGCAACCATCAAATCAATCTTTATTTTATAGCCTTCATTAAAATAAGCTTTTTAGATCACTGTAAACATTATTTTAATAGGCTCATTTCTTTCTTTAGCTTTTCTAGAGTGTGGTTTCTATGTGGCTAATGTCTCTTACCTCTTGGAAGCCTTGAAATAAACATATTGACTATTGTTATTGTTTTTTATGTTGAAAGATATTAAAATGAGAGTTGTAATCCCTTGCTTCACACCTGGTTGCTTGGAAAGTGGCCAGATGCAATAATTCTTTAAGATTTTATTTATTTTTTTAGAAAGGGGAAGGGAGGAAGAAAGAAAAGAAGAGAGATATCAATGTGCCTGAAAAACAATGAAGTATGTGAGAAACATTGATCAGTTGCCTCTTGCATGCCCCCAACTAGGGATCTGGCCCACAAGCCAGGCATGTGCCCTGACAGGGAATTGAACCGGCAACCTTTCTGTTTGCAGGCTGGCACTCAACCCACTGAGCCACACCAGCCAGGGCAGATGTAATAATTCTTAATGCAACACAGCCTGGGGCAAAACCTTTGCAATTCTCACCCTCCTTTGCAAAACAACTGCCCTGTGTGAACCTTTAACATTAAAAAAAAAGAAGAAAAGCAAAGAAAATTTAATACATCACATTTAATTATAGATTTCCAATACAAGTAGTAATATGATTCCTACATTCATGAGCTAACAAGTTGAAGATTACAAGTTGAAGACAATATGAAAAAAAAATATGGCAGCACTGACCTAGCTTCTACTTGCCAGGAACCAAAACATGACACATCATTCCTCTCTTAAATCTCCTCACTTTGCTTAATTTTAAATCTCCTCAATTTGCTTAATTATATGTCCTGGTTGCCTGTTACAGTCTCAATTTTTGCCAGTTGTCTGAGTGTAATTTTTAATATTGCCTCTT
Organism: Phyllostomus hastatus; assembly: GCF_019186645.2. Lineage (NCBI taxonomy): Eukaryota > Metazoa > Chordata > Mammalia > Chiroptera > Phyllostomidae > Phyllostomus > Phyllostomus hastatus. The sequence continues at coordinate 3,072,608 of NW_025333643.1, read as the reverse complement.
TGACTCGTACAGGTGTCCCAATTTAGGTAGGAAAGTGTGTGGTCATCTCATTTGATCCCTCAGAGACACTAATCAGGAGAGGTAAGGAGTGGGAATGATGAGAACATACTAAAGAGGGAAAATGATATTTAGGATGAGACATGGTGAAACCAAAAGACTACTGATCAGAATTCTCACTAAATTAAGATAAAAGCTGAAGTGGAAATTGATTTGTGAATATATTCTGAATATCACAAGATCCACCAGAATAATGCTGGTTGCTCTTAGGGAGTGGGGATAGGCAGAGGACAATAACCAGGTCAAGAGTTTGTGGTCTCTTTCATGCAATACTAACATTAAGCTTCCTGTCTGAGGTTTTCCATGTTGTGAGTCTTTCATATCTTGATTCTCTCTGAGGACAAAAGATGCTGATATCTAGTAGAAACACTTCAGAGAAAAAAAAGATGGAAGATAATAGTTCTTGATAACTTTCCTCTTCTTTGAAAAGCTTAGCTAAACATCTCTGCAATTTACCTTAATAATCAACTCAGAAATTTTAATCTTATCTTTAGATTAAGATCTTTATTTGCTCTAAGTTTATTTCTAATTTTTTTCACCTTCATTTTGTGTGTCTCATATCTTAGTCTTCTTTATGACTATGGACATAGATGGTAGGGACTGTCATCAGTCCAGCCTAATCCAGATCCATCAGATTAATGGGCCTATCATACTACAAACTGGGAGTAATAGAAATTACTGTTTATTTCTTTTCAAGGTAGCTTAACCCATTCACTTGTAGTTTCAAATTGATATAAAGGGTTTGTTGTTAGGAATTTGATTTTGAGATGCTCTTTTAAAGAAACCTCCAGATTATATAACTGCTATTTTTAATACTCAATTTTTGCAGTATCTTTATTTAATTTAAAGTAACTTTAGAATCTAAAAGTAATAGCTACTATTGGAAAAAGATTCAGAAAAAAACCACAGAAAATAATCACCATGATCTCATCATCCAAAAATAACTTATGTGCCCTGGCTAGTGTGGCTCAGTGGATTGAGTGCCAGCCTGCGAACCAAAGGGTTGCTGGTTCGAATCCCAGTTGGGACACATGCCTGCAGGGTTGTGGGCCAGGTCCCCTAGTAGGGGTGCACAAGAGGCAACCCACACATTGATATTTCCCTCTCTCCCTCCCTTCCCTTCTCCAAAAATAAATAAATAATAACTAAATTAAAAAACCAGAATAAAAGTACTAAATATTACCACTATAGCACAGTTCCCATCAATGTTTTTACACATATATAGTTTTGAATGTTTATTTAATGATGTTCTTACATTATAATTTTAAAGAAAATGCTTTTAATGTTTTGGTAGCAATTAGAAAATAATATTTTATATTTTCATGGAACTTTAAATTATGTAAAGTTCTTTTATATAGTAACATATTTACTATGTAAATAATATCTCTGTAAGGCAGAACAGATATTATTTCCCATTTTACATATGGGAAAACAGAAGCCCAAAAATGCAGTGACTTACCCAAAGACATTAGTAAGTAGTAGAGCCTTGATGAGAATGCTGTACTCCTTCATGGTCTAAGACTCTATGTACAACTCAAGGGAGTAATAATGTTAGAACTTTGAAGTACAGAAAAATGGAGTCAGGTCTAAAGAACTAATTGTGAGAAACCAATTCTTCAACTGGAAACAAAAGGAAGAGGAATATTGTATTTGAATAATGGTCTTTAAGTTTTTGTAGGGGCATATGCAAAGGATGATAACCACCTTTCTTAAAACCTCTTCTGGAAATAAAACAAGGGGGCTGAGCTTCTTGTGGACATTTAAGTTTGGGGTAGGGTACTTTCCTGAAGGCATTTGAAAAGACAGTATACTACCTATTTAGAATTGACCGTAGATCAAGTCTTGAATACCTAAGGCTGTACTAAGAAGAATAAATAAATGAAGTAAAAGGCATGCCCCTCCTGTTTTCAAAAGACTTAACAGTATATCTGGAGAAATGAAACAAATATGTTAGAAACAACTTAGGTGTAAATGTACAATGAGATATTGGGGTAAAAACTATTGAATTGGCATTCAAAGACCATTTAATTTTCACTAATGAAGAAAAACATATCATGAAGTGGTACAGCATAAATAAGATCAGGAAGCCAGAAACAAGTCTTGGTGGATGACAGAAAATAGGATTATACATGTTCATTTACACAGTAATACATCTACTCAACATTTATTGAGCTCCTGCTATATACCACAGATACACAGAAGTGAGTAGATATATCCTTTTGAATAGAACTTAAGTTACATGTTAAGAAATAATGAACAATAAGGTAGGTGAGTGGGTGAGCATGTGGGCAGATTATAGCAATAATATTATTAACCAATGCAGAGGTTAGACGTGATTCTGATTAGGGACAACAGTTTGTGATAGATGAGTCCTTAACATTTAAAATTTATTGAAAAGAAGAGCTAAGAAAAAAATGTTAGAAGTCATCTACTCCTCTTACCTTATCTCCACTTTAAAAATGGGGAATTAAGACCATTATGACTTGCTTCAGTTCATAAATGGCTTAGTGGCAGAACTGAAGATTGAACCCTGGTCTGCCACTTCTTTCTACTTACACAATTCTGCCTCTTGACTCTTGAGTTTAGCTAAAGACGTCTTTTCCTTCTTTCCCATACCAACTAAGTGAATACCAGAACTTAGATCTTAAATTAAAGGTTTGGATTGTAATCATTATTCAGTCTTTGGTAGAAATGTCTTATTTGTAAACTGACCAAAGTTTCAGTGAGATTAGCAATCTATAACTTGGAATAAATGTTTTGTAACCATGTCAGTGAAGGGCCTGTGTTTTAGACCCAGCTCTATCACTAGCTGATTGTATAATTTTGCACAAGTCATGTCACCACTTTTTTCTTTATTTATAAAATGAACATTTATAAATCTAGTTCTGTTGTTTTATATAACTAGATATTAATATTACTTGAATAAATCCCAGACTTCTTTTAAGGAAAAAACTTCTTATGATTCTCAGTGTTCACATAATTTTTATTGCAATGTAACTTAAATATGCACAAAACTAGCTATAAGCTTTTTATGCTTATAGCTCTTATATACAACCAAAACAAATTAAATAACAAGTGGCAAAGCCCTTAACATTCAAATAAACAATTCAAAATAAAAATAACCACTGTAACACAAGTTATACCCTTTTTGAAGTTCTGCACCCTGTTCTACTCAATGCCATACATATGATTAAATTCTCCCTTGACTTTTCTCTTGTTGAACTCCTCTGTGAAATAGTCCTTCCTGTAGCAGGACTCATTGGCTTTGAGATATGATCTCATTTGGCTTTTTCCTAATTCACATTAATCATTTACATATTAAAAGTCTGCCTTTGTCCTCCTATCATTAATCCAGAGCAACTACAGTAGTGATATTGGGCACCAACAAAACCATGAATACAAACTATGACACTGAACGTGCCTGTTAGTGTTCAGTTACAAAATCATCTAGCTATCCAGGTAGTCTAATATATAAAATTTTGCAATTTTTATATCATCAAAATGAAAGAAATTGAAAACATAGAATTTAAAACTTTTTACCAAAAATTGTAATTTAAATGTCCATCTATTGAATGTATAGACAAACTATGATATAGTCATACATAGCTTAGCCTAGATTATATAGCAATGAAAAGGAATTTACTGATACATGCCAAGTAAAGAAAGTCCAGATACAAGAAACCATATATTGTATGATTTCGTTTATACAAAATGTCCAGTAAAAGCAAATAAATGGCTTCCTGGGATTGGGGGTGGGGGTGGGGAACTGAAATTGTTGTAAATCAGCATGAGAGGTATTATTGAGTGATGAAAATGTTCTAAAACTGATTTATACTTATAGTTGCAAAACTCAGTAAATTTACTAAAATTCATTGAATTGTGTACTTGAAATGAATTTTACAATATGTAAATATACGTCAATAAAGTTGTAAAAAGTTTTTTACTAAGCTTTTTCTAGGACTTCCTAAGAATACATATCTATAGATATTCCTCCCGCATAATGAGACCCAGTTGAAAAAGTACTATTTTCCTGGAACTAGAGAGAGCCTAGCTTTGACTTTGTCATTAACTCTATATTATCTTGGGCAAGGGCTTGGGCGAGTCACTTAACTTCTTTCTGCCTTGATTTCCCATCTGTAATGAAGAGGGGGTTAAGTTAAATGTTCTTTAAGACTTCATGTGACAGTTTCATCTTCACATTTCTGTGAATATCATACCCTTTCACAATGCTCACTCCAATTAATCAATTTGGGATATTGCTTGTCTCATAACCTCTTGGGCACTAAAACTTTCTGACCTTAATGCATAGGTCTTTTAGGTACAGGGTTCCCAAAATGTTTATCTGAAAGTTCCATACTAGACTGAATGCCATATCATTCATTAATCTCCCAGAGGCTATGTTCTCATCCTCTGTGACTCTATTATGGAAGCTCTCCCACAGATAACAATACACTTCCCCTTCAGGCAGTACATGAAAGAAACAATGGAATCCTATAAAATTACACAGAATGAGAATCTGGCTCATTGTTTTCTCCTGCTGCCTAAGGAAGAAGTTGTACTCTTTGGATCCCCATAAAGATTTTGGCTTGTCCACCTCCTCAGATTCCCAAGTAACAATTAGGCAATCTGGCCTTCTTCCCACTTCTCATTTCAATGTGTAGGATACTTGTCAACTTGCCCAGAATGACTTTAGGCATTTTGAGCTGTTATCAGACTGTGTGCAATAGATAAATAAAAACGTAAGTAGAAAGGAGACTTACTTAAGACTCCACTTTATTTTTATTTTTATTTTTATTGGGGGGTACATATTTTTGAACTGAAAAAGTTATTTCTTCTCTCTCTTCATGTTTTTAGTTTTCCTATCTTCCCTTTGTGTTCAATAAGATGCTTCCGTTTAAAGTAAAAACTTTATTTAAATGGAGCTCATATTTATAAATATAAAAACATAACATCTTACTTTGTAGAGCTTAGTATACCTAAAGAAAAGCACCTCTGGACCGTAAAGAAACTAGGTGGTTGGAATGTGGTTTAATTAGTCTATAAGCCTGTCAGGAATCTTAGACTCTCCTCCTAAAGCTATGCTGCCACACACATAACTTTGGAAGAACCAGTTAAGTTTGTATTCTACTTATCCCATCTACTTTAGGAATAACTACTTCTAAAAACTGAAAATCGCTGTTAATAGAAATTGTTAGGTAAGCATTAGTTACATTATTAGGAGTCGACAAGTGGCTTTGTATGTGCAATAAAAAGAAAAGGGATTAGAAACCTGAAGAACCAGGGATAGATGGCCTGGTTTGAACTGTCATAGGACCAAAGATAACAGAGGGAAGTGAAATTGAATAAAATTCTCTAATAATAATTGAAAAGAAGAAAGTTAGGTATGTAAGTATTTCAATAGATAAAAGAAGCAGGTATAATTAACCAAGAAAGTTTGGTATTGAAGATATCTACCTTTTTGATAACAGAGAAAAACTTAAACATTTATTCTTCATTCTCACTAGGAACTATATTTCAGGGTATTCACATAGCTTTAGTTCCCAAAGGAAAGCCCTACTTCATAGAAAAATGCCAGCTAATAATGGTTGAAAGAGTGGTAGAATTAGAAAACTTTATTTCATAAATTCAAAGTATTAGTTCAGAAGATTATTAAGTGTGCTAAAACCTCTAAGTGAAGCCCTGGCTGGGTAGCTCAGTTAGAGCATCTTCCCAGTACACCAAGGTTTGTGGGTTTGATCCCCACTCAAGAAATAATAAATTTTTAAAAAAAAACTATTAGGTGAATGATTGGTGAAATTAAACATCTTTATAATGCCAAAGTAACAAGACACAGATTACTTTTTAGTTGCAAGAAGAAAAAAATAACCCTGCAGTGGAGAGATCCGACTACCATATTGTAAATTAGTGATTGATCTTAGCATCACTAATAGTCAGTCACATACCATGTCTCTTATATTATGGAATAGGAAATATAGAACATCACCTATGTTGCATTCAAGTCAAAATCATTTAACAAACAAAATAGAGACAGGCTCATAGATAGAGAAAAGACTGACAGCTGTCATAGGGGAAGGTGGTTGCAGGCTGAGTGAAAAAGTTGAAGGGATTAAGCAAAAAACAAACAAACTCATAGGCACAGAAAATGGTATGGTGATTACCAGAGTGAAAGACAGCTGGAGGGAGATAGAAGAGGGTATGGAGGGTAAATGATGATGGAAGAAGACTTGACTTGGGATGGTGAACACACAGTACAATTTGCAGGTGATGTATCACCTGAAACTTATATAATTTTATTAATCAATATCATCCCTATAAATTCAATTAAAAAGTAAATAAAAACAAAACAAGGGTTCCTGGAAACATATGTTTAACTTCAATTAATAAATCCTTAGATATAATATGCAGTTTATAGGAAACAGGGATAAAAGAGCAAGCTAAATGATGCCACAAGAAAACAACTGAGCAAATCCAGAGGGTGAGACACTCTACATAACTGGCCTAATCTCTTTAATTAGTCAGTGGCCTTAAAATTAAGGGAGGCCAGGGTTGTGGGATGATGGCTGTGCTAGATTTAAAAAGACTTAAGGGATATACAGGGGTCCAGCACAAATAATGCCCCCTTTTTAAAATTACAAAATCATAAGCATGTAATTCTATAGCATAATGATATCATGCTCAAGCACACCATATGACATTTTAGGTGAAATGTTCAAATTAAAACTATAAATTATTACACCCATATTATTACCCTACCAACCATGTTCAAGCTGGCTTTACTTCTGCCGGACCCTGTATAACCAAATGCATTTCATCATTCTGGGTTAGAGTCAGGTTTGGAACAAACCAGCTGCAAAGAACATTTTGGGTCAACTAGGGAAATTTGAATATGGACTAGGTATTGTTTGAAATGCAAGTCTACAAAAATGTAAAGATGAAAATTATTAACTTTAAAAAAAATCAGGTTACCCACCAGTGAGTGCCATTATTTCCTTCTTATTAAACAATCCAAATACTGTATGAATATACATGTATGTATATATTATGTATATACTTAGGATCATACATATGCCCAGAAAAAGATTTAGTTAGATAAAAACTGAGTTCAATGTTAATAATCTTTTAAGTATAGAAATATAATGATTTTATTTTTACCAGTCTATATTTTTTTAATTTTCAAAAATTAACATGAATTGCTTCTATAATAATAAAATGTTATTAAAAGTTTTTTAAAACTTTTCATATATAAAAGTTGCAGTGTATTCTGTCCATTAAGGAAAATAAAAATGTTTTCTTTGAGGATAGGAGGTACAAACACTAGAAAAAAAATAGTGTCTTTCAAAAATCATCTGGTAATGGTTTTCGCTGTAAGGTTCTACTTGTCTTTAGAAAATATGGTATAAAGAGTCAAACAGAACCACGTTTGAATTCCAACTCTGTCACTTATAAGCATTTTTAGTTTGGGTATATCAATTTATCCTTCAGAACCTCTGTTTTGTCATCTAAAAGAGTAGTTGTGAGAGTTTAAGATGATTTAAGTAAATCAGTGCCTGAAACGGAGTAGGATCTCAAAATTACAATATTATGAATTCTTATCAACAAAAATTAATATCTTACATATGACAACTTAATATAATAATAAAAATGTCATCAACTAATACCTCTGTTGCTGTTAAGTATGTTTCATGAACATAAATGCTTCATGAAGAAATAGTATACAAGTAGAGCATGAAATCTTCAAAGCAAGTCTGAATTTTAAAAGTTCATAGTTGTTAGCAGAAGTAGACCCTTCTTACTCAAATAGCAATTAGAGATTTCATAGGAAATAAAGTATAACTTCATGGCCAAAAAGCATTACCAGATTCCACACTGAAGCCCTATTCAATGTATGCTTTTTATTTATTTATTTATTTATTTATTTATTTATTTATTTATTTATTTATTTATTTTTGCTTTGCTTTGAATCACTTCTCTGTCATTGTGAATTTCAAATGAGATAAAACACTGTACAGCTCCAAAGTACTTTTCAAAAATTTGTGTATTATTACCTCTGTAAATTTTCACATAGCAATTTTATTATTTTCATAAGAGCAAGGAACCATGTCAATAGAAAAGAACTCCAGAATATTAGGATGATCTTGAAGAATCTATGAATAAGGCAAAAAAGGACAGTTGTTAGCAAAATGAGTTCCTAAATTGGTTGTTCAGACATTACCAAATTTTAAATACTAAGTTGTTATTGAGCACTCTCTTTGTAGAAAGCAGTCTCTAAACCTGTGATGAACTCTGGCATTCTCATGGGTGATTCATCCACATTAAGTGAATCATATAGTACAAATACTTTCATGCTGAGACTTCTAACATGATTGTTGGCATTAAGAAGAATTGATCAGAATAATGTATTTGAACATTTTATTGCACCATTTTAATGAGATAAAACAAAGTTTGGAGCTTTGGACTGGAAATTAATAAACCTGATTTCTAGCTCAAAGTCTGCTACTAATTATCTTGGTAATACCTTGAACAAACCATTCAATTTCTCTGGAACCTATTTTTCCTTATATGAAAAAATTAAGAGTTTGAATGTGTTAATCTGGTATTAAGTTTTGTGAGTCTGTGATCTCAATCACAAAACCAGTAAATTATTTATTTTATATAAAGTAAACCTGCATGTAACTTTGTGGCTCTAAGCTTGCTTCAGGATCTTTATGGATTCCTAGTGTGGTTCACCAGTGATAGGACGTGTTACCTAGGGAATCTCCATATAACTGATCTTGAAAAATTAATTGATAATATCTAAACAATGAAGAAGATACATGTTTTAGAGGTTTGGGATTTCCCACAACATAAATATGGGTCAATTTATAATATAGCTCATGGTATTTTATTAAGCTAGAAACTAAATTACTGGTGAATTTCAGATGTTGCATGCAAAGACAAGTTAACATAGTTTAGGTGGGACGCCTTTGGTTCAAAAGTATGATAATTGGAAAAGTGTTTGGTTGATCCCTAGAAAGTGGTTAGACAGGTTAGGCTCTTTTTTAGGTATTAGAAGCCAGTTACCCTTTTAAAGGGGGGGGGCGTTGTTTTAAGTTTTTTTCTCTTTGAGGCTTTTGATTTACAGTTGGGCTGCTTTTTTTTTTTTCTTCATATAAAAGTGCCTTTCATTCTGTCACCCAATTAGCAGTGGAGTATGAAAAGGAAATAGTAACCCAAAGTTAGAAAATGAATAAGAATATAATATGCAGACTTTCAATTATACTCTAAATGAACTAATTATAGGCATACTATTAATTATCTCAACACCAGAACCCAAAAGGACCTCAAGGATTATTCCTTTTACAGAAAGCCTTCTTCTCATCCTGAAGATGAGAAATGTGAATCCAAAGAATTAGCACAAGTCTGTGGCTGAACCCAGATAGGACCCTAAAACCTAGACTTTCTGGCTCTATTGTCAGTGTGCTTTTCCATATATTGCACTGTTTCAGCATCTAGAAGACCTTTTAAAAATCAATTATATGTTTAGAAGAATTTTTAAAATATCAATTATACATCTGCTCAAGCTATTGGCTACAAGTTAACATCGTTTCATTGAGTTATTTTTCTCTAAATCAAAATGGTATATATTTTAAAATATTAACCTTATATAGACAACATGTCATTTTTTGAAAGTCTGAATCAAATGACAGTTTTTGAATAAAGAAGGTTGGATTTTGCCTTTTATTTTATTTTTTATTTATTTATTTAATTTTTAGATTTTATTTATTTATTTTTAGGGAGGGAAGGGAAGGGGGGAGAGAGAGAGAGAGAGAGAGAGAGAGAGAGAGAGAGAGAGAGAGAGAGAGAGAGAGAAATGTCAATGTGCAGTTGCTGTGGGCCATGGCCTGCAACCTAGGCATATGCCCTGACTAGGAATCGAACCAGCGATGCCTGGTTCACAGCCCACACTCAATCCACTGAGCTATGCCAGCCAGGGCAGGATTTTGCCTTTTAAAAGAAAATGACATGTAGTCAAAGAAGGCCTTCCTTTGTCTCTTCCTATGGGAATACTGGGCTTGCTGCGATGGTCTTGATGGAATTTACATTAGCATACAGGATTATTATTTCTTCTAAAAGGCATATGTCCCTTTGGAACATCATTTCTTCCATGTTGTGTCTCCTGTGACTATGGGGATAGCCTGAATTGATGCAGCCACCACTAAAAGATGAGGTTCTGAGCCAACTTTAATTACTCTAGGAAAAAGCAACAGTTCTGGGTCAGGGGAGAAGTGAGCTTTAGACAGCCATTCTGGTTATTAGCAATTTCCTGGCTTTCTATAGAGTACCATCAGGAAATTTATGTCTTGTTGGAACAAGAAGAAAATTGATGTCTTGTTGGAACAAGAAGAAAATTGATGCTGTTGTCAGTTCATTAGGTTTCTAAACTCCTCCTTAAATGATACATGTGATACATGTGGCAAGCAACTGTTCTTTCATCATTCTCATCACCATCAAAAACAGTAAACATGTTTTATGCCAACTAGAGACACTGTTCTAGTCTCTGGGGATACAAAGAGGTATTAGATTTTGTTTTCTCAAGGAGCTCCTCACCTTTTAGGAGCTAGTTTAAGTGTTCTTAGCACTTATAACATGAAATGCAACTTTTAAAATGAGGTTATAGCAAAAGAAAAGAATATTATACACACTATCCTATACTGATACAAACATAGCTCATTTAATATAAATGAAAAAGAAAGCAATTTTCAAAGTCTAAATTTAATCTAGACAATGAAGTTCAAATTTAATCTATAGCCAGAGAAAGAAAGATTTCAAGAGTAATGCAACACACAAAAAATTTTAATGTTCTGTTTTTTGAGACTTTGATGAAAATCATTCTAAACACTGAACAATGCTTTTAAAACTTTATACAGGCATATTAAACAACAATAAAAATTTAAAAAATAAAAACTGTACAGATATAATACTATGACTTTATTAACTATAGATTTTTAGACCTCTTTTTGTTATGAATTATTGGTAGCTGTTATTAGTCTAGTTCAGCAATTTTCAGTTGGTGTGCTGCAAGAGGCACACTGATGCACCACAAGAATTTTTAAAATATGCAATACCTGACTGCTTAGTCAGGGCACTGACCTCTTTTCCCCCAACCAATAGGTTGTCAAATATAAAAATGACAACAGCTAACACAATAATAGCTGTACAGTGTGAATGAATAAAAATTATACCTATTTTTTATGTCAAAACAACAAAAAATAATTTTTTGGTGTGCTGCAGAATTTCAGTAATTATTTTGTATCCCATGAGATAAAAAAGATTGGAAATTGCTGGTCTAGTTGCCTTTTCCTAAATGTATTAAAATTTTGGTAGTTATTTGGCTGAATAATATTTAGATTCTTTTGGCCAAAGACAGTTCCATAAAGTAATATGAAAGATTAGATATCGAAGAGTAGCCTTCTCAATATGGGGACTTCCAGTCAAGATGGAGGTGTAGGTAGACACACTTCACCTCCTTGTGCAACTACAGAGAGAATTACAATTAAACCTTAAAACAAATAACACCCAGAACTGTCAGAAAATCGAACTGTATAGACGTCTGACAACCAAGGATTTATAAAAGCCACATTCATCTAGATGGGTGGGAGGGGCAGAAATGCTGAGCTGGGCAGAGAGGTGAGGAGATACTTAGTGGCACAGAGAGGCAGCAGCAATTCAGGTGGTTCCACATTCAAGTGTGGTGGATAAAAATCAGGGACACCTTGAGAGTGAGAGATCCCAGCACCAGGCCAGACAACACAGCCCAGGGTTCCAGTGCCAGGAGATAAATCTCCATAAATTCTAGCTATAAAAACTAGTAGGGGTTGGGGCAGTGGAAGAAACTTCTGGATTTTCAGGAGACTCTGTGTAAAGGGCCTGCAGAGTCTTAGAATGTTCGCAAACCCACTCTGGGATTCAGCACCAGGGCAACAGCTGGAAGGGTGCCAATTGCATACAGGGAATGGGTGAAGTGGCTGTAAATGGGGCAATTGCTGGGCAAACCTCCAGAAGCCAGGCAGTGGCACTGTTCCCTCCCCACACAGAGCCACAAAGTGGTGAAGTAGGTTGCCCTGCCCTGGTGATTACCTAAGGCTCCACACTACACAATTTACAGGTACCTTTTTTACAATAGACCATGCTACAGAGATAGGAAATCAAAGCAACTCTGCCTGATACACAGAAACAAACCACAGGGAGGCTGCCAAATTGAGGAAACAAAGAAATATGGCCCAAATGAAAGAACAGAACAAAACCCCAGAAAAAGAACTAAACAAAACAAAGATCAAGCTATGCATCTTGGGTGTAGAGCATCTTGATATCAGGTTGCTGAAAGAATTCATTGAGTATGGCAACAACATAAAGAAAGAAATGAAAGTTACACTATGTGAAATAAAGAAAAATGTACAGGGAACCAACAGTGAAGGGGAGGAAGCTAGGATTCAAATCAACAATTTGGAACATAAGGAAGAGATAAGCATTCAACCAGAACAGCAAGGAGAAACAAGAATTCAAAAAAAACAAGGATAGTATAAGAAGCCCCTGAGACATCTCCAAACATACCAACATCCAAATCATAGGGGTACCAGAAGAAGAGGAAGAGCAAAAAACTGAAAACTTACTTGAAAAATTGATGAAAGAAAACTGCCCTAATTTAGTGAAGGAAATAAACATACAAGTCCAGGAAGCACAGAGAGCCCCAAGTAAGATGGACAGAAAGAAGACCACACCAAGACACATCATAATTAAAATGCCAAAGCTTAAAGATAAGCAGAGAATCTTAAAAGCAGCTAGAGAAAAACACAGAGTTACCTACAAAGGAGTTCTCATAAGGCTATCAGCTGATTTTTCAAAAGGAACTTTGCAGGCTAGAAGGGACTGGCAAGAAGTATTTAAAGTGATGAAGGACCCACAACCTAGATTACTCTATCCAGCAAAGCTATCATTTAGAATGGAAGGGCAGATAAAGTGCTTCCAAGATAAGGTAAAGCTAAAGGAGTTCATCATTACCAAGCCCTTATTATATTAAATGTTAAAGGGACTTATTTAAGAAAAAGAAGAAGATCAAAACTATGAATGTTAAAATGTCAACAAATTTACTACTATCAACAACTGAATAAAAAAAATGAAGCAAACAAGCAGAACAGGAACAGAATAATAGGTGTAGAGATCATTTGGAGGGTTATCAGCAGGGAGAGTGTAGGGGAAGAATGGGAGGAAAGGTTAGGGATTAAGAAGCATACTTGATAAGTGCAAAATAGACAGTGGGATGTTAAGAATGGTATAGGAAATGGGAAGCCAAAGAACTTATATGCACAACCCATGGACATGAACTAAGGAGGGGAGGATTGTTGCAGAGTAGGCAGGTACTGGGTTGAGGAGGGAAAGAGAGGGAAAATTTGGGACAACTGTAATAATCAATTAAATATATATTTTTTAAAAGAGTAGCCTTCTTAAATACCATGCTGTCCATTATTTTCCAAGATTATAAACTGTGATAGAGTTAAATAAGCTTTTCATCTTCCTTATATAATCATTCCTACTTAGCCCCATTTTTTTTCTTTTGCTAAGTTGCATATTATACCCACAACAACATCCATACCATTGTCTCCAAAGTCCAAAGGGAAATGACTTTTTTCTCAACCTCTACATTGCCCACAAGACCTGTATCCCTCAATAGAAGAAGTTGAGTTAGTTTTTGTGGATAGTGCATAAGGAAGGTGGTCTTATACCCCTCCTCACTCTGTAAAATTACCAAAAACTATCAGTTAAGAGTTTTCCATAGAGTAGAAAGCAATAGACTTCCATATAGAGGCACCTTTCAGATGCAAAGTGCTGATAATCAATTGATATACCAAGCATTTTAGACACCATCCAAAACTCCAGGACCTAACATTACAATGCAGTTTACTAGCATGCTCTTTTATGGATCTTATAATCTTTCAGATTTCGATACAATGAAAAGTAGGACACTGAGAAACCTTAAGGCCTTGAAGATAGAGATAGTCACAGGCATGTCAAAACTCTCAAGTTTTCTGATCATCATATATTGTCCATTGATAGTAACAACTTTAAGCAAAAATATTGTTTCTAATATCAGTGCATGCTAATTGACCTTTAGTTAAGTAAGTTAAAAGATCACTCTTTTTAGGTATATTTGGATAATTTTTATTAATATAGTTAAATGTGAACTCATTGAGGATAGGAACCTTGGCTCATTAATGCATTTATCTCCTGTGCCTAGAATAATACCCGGTATTCAGCAGGTGTGCAGTGAATATTTGAGAAATGGATAGATGCATAGCTGTAAAATAAAATATGATTTTTTAGTATTGAAGGACTAAATAGATGCATAATTAGATTCAAATGAGATAGGCTTAATTTATTTTGTCTATTTCAATATTCATGTGAGTAAATTATTTCTTAAGTGACCTAGTGCCATAGGATAAAATATTATCACTAACATATGATTAAACAATCCACATTGTGTAAGTATCTTTAGTAACTTTAAGGACGCTTCTTATATTGCTTGCTTTATATATGCTATCAAAAGTTTAAACATTTATTGTGTCTGCTATGTGCCAGACTCTATTACTTATCAAAATTGTAATTTTTGTTTATTGACTATTTTTGAACTACGCAAGATAAGAACAAACCTTGTTCATCAGGCCAACATCTAGCTATATTGTGATATATTGTCAATAAATATTTGTTGAACAAATAAATGTATGAAATGCAATGAATAGGACCAGTTTTTAAGAAAACTGGGATCTTCAAATAGAATTCTGTGGCATGAATGAGATACATTATAACTGAACAAATGTGGGAGTAAGAGGAAGAAATGCAGTGAGAGACTCCCCAAACACCCTACCCCTACTCCCAATATTCATAGGTATTGAAAAAAGAGTAATGCAGTTATTCGTTGATATTCACTTGAGTTAACATATTTTTTCTTAAACTTGCTTGATCCCATGGTGCCTGGTTTATTAAAAGAGGTGATTTAGACACTTCTAAGAGTAGAAGTTGATGAAGGCCAATAGTTGACTACCCTGAAAATTTGAGGCCTAACAATCTAGATTCTAGTTGCAGCCCTGTCACTACCTCACTGTTTAATCTGGATAATTTACTTGTCATTTGGGGGCCTCATTTTCTCATCTTATTAAAAGAGCATTTGACTCTAAAGAGTTCCTCTCACTCTAAAATGGTATCTTTCTGCCAGTTTTATCATTATTATAATCTGGCATAATACTAAGAATATTTTGATAAATATGCAATTTTTAAAAAGTTGGAGAGACTTTGGAATCTGAGAACAAGAACCAGGTGATGATCTGGAATTAGGTAAGATACTGCCACTTAACAGGATTAAGACTTAATAGGATTAACACATCTTGAGACATTCAGTAGAGATATCTGTAGGCAGAATGGGGCTTAAATTTTTGTTCTGTTTTATTAACAAGAAGAAAAGTGCTTTGACTTCAATCATTTACAGCATTTTGACCTATCATAAAGATAATCAAGAATCTTAGATTTAAGTACATCTTTAAATATTATGTCATTGTATCTGTAGTATAAGTGAATTTCCCAGCACTGAGAGGGAAGGAGAAACTCCTTTATTGAGAATTCAAATTGAACATAGTTCTACACAACTATACAACTTGTTCTATAATACTGTAATTACCTCAGTCATTTGGATCTTTAAATTGATTTACCTAATAAAGGCTTTTTGGGCTTAAAATAGTGATATAATTGCCCAATTGTCCATTTTATTCTATGCTATTGAGATCCACTAAGCGTTTTCCCATCAAGCTGTTGCTCTGTGATTGACAGGGAAACTTTTGCTAGTACCCTTGCAAGACAACTACTTACTCAGTGGAGATTAATCAGATATATATGTATTCCAGTTGGGGAATATTGAGATAAGTGTAATTCACAGAATTATTGCCATGTGATATATTGCCCTATTTGGGGCATCTTTTTAAATCCATAAGTCACTGCAATTCTATTAGGCCACTTATGTGACAAGAGGAGATGAGCTCCCACATTGAATTGTGGCATGGCTAGTGTGTCTCCTTGCCAAAAAGGGCAAAGGCCTTCAGCAAGAAGCCAGCTTTTTCCTGATTACAAAACTGACCACATTTCTTGCCAACCTATCAGTGTCTGTTTTGTTTTGTTTTATTTTGTTTTCCTTCTGGTAATGCGTTATTCTTCTCAGACAAAACTCCACTTTTTTCATTATGACATGGCATTTGTCATTTAAACATCAACTGATGCAACATTGCTGCACTGCTATTGATGGATAAACTTACTAATCAAGTTTTTAAAAAGAAAACTCTGATATAAAAAAATCTAAAGCTATCAGCCCCACCTTCATTCCCTCAACTGTTTAATTTTATAGAATTTGAATAGCAGTTAGCATCATTTTGGGGTTTGTGAAGTAGTAGAATAAATATCTTAGCATATAACATTTCAGGAGAATGCTGATAGCAAATTTAAAAATGTGAATATGTGTTTGAATTCAAAATTTTCCTCAGATAATATGATTAGAGATTCGACCAGGGGTGGGTAGCAAGAAAAAAAAAACTTTGTCCAAGTAAGTTTATCTGGTGTTTCAGAACCCAGAGATTTAAAGTTTTCCATTGAAGAAGCAACTGAATATTGAACAATCTTTTTTCTTTGATAGTTTTAAATACTGTACAGCTTGCACCCCTCATAAGACACTAAGCATGTGGGCCATTGGCGAGACAGTGTGGCAATATTTTCCTTGTAATGTACCAAGTCTTGCCAAAGCAGTGAACAAAATTATGACACAACATTTTGTCACAGCTGGCTCTGTAACAGAAGAGTGCCAGCCAACTCAGGCCTGGTACTTTGTGAGTTTATTCCCACCTCTCCCAAATACTTGGAAACTGATGTCTTGACTCATTGGTGTGTTCACAAGTTCTACTACCACAAGTCTTTTTCTTTTAACGGATTAGTCTTTTGCAAGAAATAGACAAAATATCAGTGTGAATTACAGCAATTCCTATTCCATGCTGTTATGGGTGAAACTCTGGGAGATTCTCTTATTGACCCAGAAAGTGATTCCTTCGCTGATACACTGTCTGCAAGCACTTCACAAGGTAAAGTTCATTCCAGATGTGGCTATTGGGGTACTTCGGGCACTTATAGAAAGTTAAAATTGTGCTTGTAGTTGGTTTTCTAAATTATATTTGTTATAGTACTGTTATGTGTGTAGTCCAGTATTTTAATACTTAGTTTACTGCTATCAGGTTCACTTATAAGCATATTCAGAACTTTAAAAAGAAACCTAAACTGATTCATATTTTATCTCTTTGCATGACTTCCATTTCTTGAATTTTAAGCATTAAAGGTATATTTATATAAAGACCTATTTATTTTTATTTCCTGGATTTATATATGTTTGATAAAATTACTTAAGGTCTTTTTAGAATACCTGAAGAGTCACTTTTTATCCCTTTAGTCTTATATGTTAGCTATCTCTCACAGCAGCTTTTATTCCTCCTGCAGAATTTTTATTTCTCTTAAAGCCCTCTCAGCATGTTTTTGTTCTACTTTAATATCTAGATATTTGTGTGTACATTTTAATCTCTACCAAAGAATTGCAAGCTTCCAGAGTGTAGAACCAAGTTAAATACTTCTTTATATTTCTTAGGATACCTAATGCATTGCAGAGTAGTGGGGACCTTGGAGAATGTCTATTCTCAGCATCTCATTTACGCATAAAGAAAATAAGGTACCTAAATGCCTATTGCATGCTAAACAAATGATGAATTATTACTTTTTCTCATACATAGGTATGATTCAAACATATCTGATTTTCAACATTTCTTTCTTTGCCATTGCAAAATGTCAGTTCTTTCTCTTTTTTAATGCTTTTTTATTTTATTTTTTTTCAATTACAGTTAACATTTATTATTATATTAGTTTTGGGTATACAACATTAGAGTTCTTCCTTTCTAGAGCTCCTTCTACTGGACTTTCTTAGCACAGCTTTTTTCTGTTTTGTACTGTTTTATATTTCTATATTTCTTTTTTTTATATTTCTATATTTCTATTTTATTTTTTCTTCTCCTGGATGCTAAAAATAGATTATGTTAAGTAGTGTGATTCATATTTTACATATTAGTGCTAAAACATGAAAATTAAGTCACTTAGTTCTTGAAATGATGGCTTTACACTTTAACATTTTAATTTTTCTGGAAGCCTGAAGTTTAAACACATTAAAGGCAATTTTTACAGGAACTACTTACTATAAAGGACACATGGACAAAACCAAGGGGAAAGGAGGAAGCAAGGCAGGGAGGTGGGTTTGGCTGGGGTGGTGGGGAGCAGTGGGGAGAAAATGCAGACAGCTATAATTGAACAACAATAAAGTAATTTTTAAAAATTTTTTAAAATAAAAATTCTTGCTTAAAACATTATTTTAAAATATTCCCTGAAATTCTATTTCATTTTATTATGATGATTTGACTCAATGTATACTTCTATCATCTGAGCCTCTTTAAAAGGAATTTAATTTCATTATATGATATAGATGTCTGTTCTCTTTTTCTACAAGCCATAAAAATTATGGTTATCTTTCTCCAGTTACTGATTTAGCTGGCATCAAGGCAGAATGTTCCAATAATAGTGTGAAATAGTTCTTGTGTCAAAATTTGATAGTTATGTCAGTTTGCAAAGAAGATGTTCACAGGGCAGTGCAACAAATGTTTAGGTTAACTGGGGTACAAGTACTGTTATGGTAAGGGAGAGCTGTGTGATTCAAGTTAGTTTTCATTCTGTACTAATCTCTTTATTTTTGTGCCTTGAAATTACTCTGGATTTAATTGTTTTGAGTTTCAAATCCCCTCAAATTAGGAAGAAATATGTTTCTTCCTAACTAACATGGTACAGAACAGAATTATTACCAATTAAGAAATTGTATGTTGTAGCAATAATTTAACTCTTATCTTACATGGTATCTGATTTCTTATTCATAAGTGTTGTTTTTCTGTTAAAAATGATGTTCTAAAGGTCAAAGATCTGTGGTTAACTTCTATTGTATTTTATAGATATTCAGAAAATACTTACTCTACCTTTGCCAAAATGGACAAACTTGAAAATAAATTAGGAACATGATCATCATTAGCTATTTGAGTCCAATAGAGATGTAACACTGTACAGACTAGGTAATTGGCCTAGATATAGTAATTTTGGTGCTCCTTCTTCCTCATCATAGGCAAGGTAGAATTGGGGTTTGCTGCAAGTAGTTGGGTGCTGCTATTGAATAAAAAGTGGCTTGTTAAGTGTGAATGATCCAGATATCCAGCTATATTGGTCATATTCATAAGATTAAAAACCCTATGTAGCCGCTATGACCAAAGAGGGCTTTTCCACTTTTTTCTGGGCTCCATGATCATTGTGACCCACTTTATCTTATTCCCTTTTCTGTCTTCATCATGAGCTTCTCAAGCAACCTCAAGTAACCCCAAGCTGGCTCTGAAATCATTTCTACTAGTAAAAATTGGCAAGATTGAAGGGAAGCTTCCACAAATTCAAGCTGAATATGCCTCCTGCTTTCAGTGCCAGACTTAGTCCTGTGTGAATTCTCTAATTTTAAGTTGTTGCACCAGAGCATTGAAAGATGATGACACGCTTGTCCTTTGGAGCTGATTGAGCAATGGAAATATGCCTTAGAGACATGACAAATGCTGCAATAGATGATTCTTGAAACAAGAGTCTCTCCTGAGATAGGAATAAGTGATTGATTACCCGTCATTTTTATTGAGGGGTACTTAAACTGTGTCCATGTGACTCCAGGCAACTGTATACTTGGAACCAGTTAGGTAATTGACCAAAGTTTTCACCTTTCCAGAAGTTTGAAGGGACCAATTAGTATCAGAGGATGTAACCACCAATCTTATCCACATACTTTCTCTGTGCGTTTGGTCAAATCACTTATCTTCTCTGCCCTCTGTTTCTGCATATATTAACAGAAAACACAGGGTTATTGTGAGGATTAAATGACATAATATTTTTGGAAGTACATCTGAAATCCAATATAGAGTGTATTATTTTGGCCTTGTAGTATTAATCACTTGTGTATAGAATGGAAGACATATAATTTTCCTAAATGCCTGAATTTGAAGTATTTTAAGGATTATGGGGTGGGGGGAGAAGTTTAGAATTGTTTATGCCAAATTAGTGGCAGTTTTGAGTGAGATGAAGCTTCCACATGGCCTCTGGTGAATGTGTTAATAAGGAAATGATCAAACTTAGAGAAAGCATCTTTATGTCTGACTGTTTTAAATGAAAGAATTACCTCCCACTTTCATTAACATTTGTCCATGAAAAGGTTGAATTTTCAAAAGTTGAAATCATTTTTTGGACCTAAGTGAGAGTGCTGATTTTATATTTTCTTCTCAGAGACACTGAAAAACTGTCTTAGATTATAATGTTTTCTATATGCTGAAAATTAAGGTTATTGACATGGCTCTGAACTTCATAATCCAACATGTCATAATAATTCAGGGACTTTAAAAGAGTTTTACTGTTGTCGCCCTGGCTGATATGGCTCAGTGGATTGAGCATTGGCTGCCTATGAACCAAAAGATCACTGGTTTGGTTCCCAGTCAGGACACATGCCTGGGTTGCAGACCAGGTCCTCAGTTGGGTGCATGCAAAAGGCAACCAGTTGATGTTTCTCTCACATGTCGATGTTTCTCTCCTTGTCTTTCTCCCTCTCTCCCCTCTCTCTAAAAATAAATAAATAAGTAAAATAAAATAATAAAAATTTAAAAAATACTTTTACCCTGGCTGGTGTAGCTCAGTGGATTGAGCGCGGGCTGCGAACCAAAGTGTCGCAGGTTTGATTCCCAGTCAGGGCACAGGCCTGGGTTGCAGGCCACGGCCCCCAGCAACCGCACATTGATGTTTCTCTCTCTCTCTTTCTCTTTCTCCCTCCCTTCCCTCTCTAAAAATAAAATGAATAAAATCTTTTAAAAAAATACTTTTACTATTGTCCATATTAATTTTTTTCTTTAGTATGACTCTGATTTTATCACTTTTTCCGATTTAACTGTTCAAATCTCTTCTCTGATAACCAAGACTTAGTAAATTTGGTAGATTTCTAGACTCTGAGAATCTCCCTACTATGTTTTCAAAAACTGTTATTTCTCTTGTACTTCCTTCAAATTATGAATTATAGGAATCACTCAAAACAAATGTCATTTATATTAGATGCTTACAAGAAAAAACAGCATTTTTAAAAAGTTTATTTTCCCCTAGATTTCTAAGGAATACAACTCATCTGTCTTGAAAGCTACCTGACAGCAATTATCCATTTAAACTGTTGAGGTGTAAAACATGAGTTGTTAAATTAAAAACAATTTTTATACTTCTGAAAGAAGTTGTCATAGATTACTATGTTTGTCAGCATTCTCACTTATAATTTGAATAAAATCACCTTGAAGAAATTCTAAAATCATTATAGCTCTTTCTAAGGTACATATTCTTTGCATCAGAGGAAATCTGAGCAAAGCAAATTTCTTCATTGTATTAGATCAACAATACTGACACAAAGTTTCTATTATTTTAGGTACCTTTGAATACCCTTAAATTAGACATTAGAAAGTTATTCAACAATTGCCTCCTGTGCATCTGCTAATGCTGAATATTTGTGAAAATATATGATAAAGAATGAATCAGACTTATCTGAATGGAACTAAGTTTCTATAAAACTCTACCAGCTTACCCTTTTTTGTAGACACAGTTTTGCACCTGTAACTAATTTAGAGACAAAGGAATTGCACAGGTATCTGATAGCAACTGCAATCTAACTCTTACAACCTCAGAATTAAAATCACGTGGCAGTTTGAGTACACAGTTTTTTAGACCCGTATTATTTTTATTTAAAGAAGAGATTGGCAACACAAGATTGAAGTTCCCACAACGATGAATGGTTTGCATTATAAAATAAATTTAAAGCAGTCAACTGTTAGTTACCTACATATGAATTATCCTTCATTACCTTATTCCAGGATTTCTGTACAGTTTTTTAGCTGACCTTCTACATGAGAAACTCAGCCAGACAATCCAATCTGCCTGATAAATGGTCCTAAAAACCAGTCTTTATTACCAGTCTTCTAATAAGTATTGAGCATCTACTATGGTGAACATTGGGAAGTCTAAATACTTTTGCCTGGCTTCTAAAGCTCTTTATAATCTGGTTCCACTTTATGTATCTTCCCTACAAACCCACAAGATTGGCCTCCTTACTCTAATAGGACTAATTTCATTGTCCCATGTATAAGTCATATTCACTGTGGCCACCAAAACCTATCATAGCTTGGAATGCCCTTCCTAATTCTTCCACCTTTTCAAGTCCTCCTTGTCCTTCAAGGTAAGGTTCAAGTAACATCTATGCCATGAAGCTTTCTCTGAATATATTACTGTTAATGTTGTTCCTCTCCTCTAAACTGAAAATATGTTCAGAATATGTCTCCTCTCTTCCCTCCACTGCCATGACCTTGATCCAGGCCGCCATCTCTTGCCTGGATTGCTATCTCAGTCTTCCGACAGGTTTTCCTGCCTCTGCCCTTACCTCCCAATAGCTTAGTCTCAGCCCATCATCCAGAGGGATTATTTTAAAAAGTAAATCAGATCTGTCACTCTGCTCAAAACCCTACAGTGGCTCCTCACTTCACTTATAACAAAAGCCCAACCTGCCCCACAGCTCCCACCCCACCCTGTCACCTCTCTGTCCCCTCTTCTATCTGCCCTTTACTCACTCTGTTCCCACCACACTGGCCTCCTTGCTGTTCCTCCAACATTCCATACATGCTCCAGCCTTAATGCTTTTATTCCCTCTGGCATCTTAGCTGACTCAGCCCCTCCTAATCTTTGCTCAGATCATGCCTTCTAGGGAGGACTGCTTAACCACCCCCACTACCCCTGCCCTGTGCTGAATTATCTACGCCCCCACACACTGCCTTTCCCCTACCCCTGCTCTACACTTTCTTTTTTCTAAAGCATTCATCTTCTAACGTACCATATAATTTATTTATTGGTATTGGTTGCATTTATTGTTTAGTGTCCACTTTATACCACTAGCATATTAACCCCATAAAGGCAGAGATCTTTGTCTTTGGTCCCCCACTGGTATATATACCAAATGCCTAGAACATGCTCTATGAAGAGCAGGGCTCATTAATACTTATTAAAATGAAAGAATAAAATCCTCTAACCTTTTTGGTCTGTATCACACTATTTAGCCCTTAACTGGAGACTGCCTGATATTATTTCCTGTTTTCTGTATTCCCTAGGCCAAATTACACAGTCACTGAGGCTAAGACCCATGTTTTATTCTCTTCTTTATTTCGCAAGTATCTAACACAGCGATTTTCAACCTTTCTCATCTCGTGGCACACATAAACTAATTACTGAAATTCTGTGGCACACCAAAAAATATATATTTTGCCAATCCAACAAAAAGTATAGGTATAATTTTGATTTGTTCATACCAGATGGCTATTGTTTTGTTGGTTGTTGTCAATTTTTTTTATTTGACAATTTAAGGGAAAAGAAGTCAGTGCCCCTAAGTAGTCAGGTATTGCATGTTTTAAAATTTCTTGTGGCACACCAGTTGAAAATCACTGATTTAACCTATAATAGGTATCTAAAGAGTTCTTGATGACTTATTAATACCAAACCGATCTGCTTTACCCCCGAAGCTCATGAGGTCAAGCACTGGAATATATTTAACACATACAAACCAAAGTTTCGTGTACACCAAATACTACTCCAAAGCTAATGCTAATATAAACAAACCAACAATATTATATATGTTAAAAACAAATACAAATACATTTTGAGTTATCTATTACTTGCAGTTATTTGCACCATATCCCCTCATTGGCTTGAATATTATTAGTTGAGTATCTTTAAATATTAATTTGAGTATCTTAAGTTTGTGAATTATCCAAATGTCTGGCTTCTTCTGCAAGTCTGTCTACTTTTTGAAACTTCCAGTATTCATTTGAACTCCTAAGAGACTAATTTGTGAACAGTGCTAAGAGGAGTAACTTATTTGACTATGCAATGTACAACATACACAGTACTTAGAACAATGCCTGATATGTAGTGTGTCCAACAAATGTTAATTTTGTCTTCTGGCCCTTAAAATGGAAGTTATTACTTTGAGATAATACAGATTTTCATTATTAATGCTATCAAAAGTTTTCTATTACCATGGTTAATTAAGTCAGACTAACTGCTTATCCTCTTATAATCTTTTCCTTAGCATTTTTCCAAACATTTGGCTAGTACCTGATAGTTACATATTATTAATCATAGTTCCAGAAGAAAGAACATGCTTAATTTCTTATTTTAGCAAAGAGCCAGTGGCAAAACTTAATAACAGGAGTTCTAACATTCTAATATGTGTCCCATACATGTGAACACAATGATTCCCCTTACTTCTTTTACTTAAGTCACTTTTTTGGAAAAAATAAAATATTTATTGTTCTTTGGTTTTTGCTTTGCATTAGCAACCAAATATTTTAATGTAAGATTATTGGATGTTATTTTACTATTGTTTTATACTTTACATAAAATCTTGCCTTTATTTTAGTTTTTGAAATTGTAGACCTGTTATATAGATGTCCAGGCAAGTTTGCTTAGCTGATTAAAATATGATGCTAATAAGAACCGAAAGTGTAAGCTTGACATAATTGTGGCCAGAGTTGCATAGAAATCTTTGCCATTGATACAGCCACATCTCTAGCCAATTACAAGAGATGAACAATGGACCCAGTAGAAACCAATTCAACTTACAAATGTATGTCCTATATAAAATCTAATCATCTTTCATATTATATTCATTTAGTTATTACCACTTAAGCAAACTCAGATAATATAAAGGGCATGCTGAATGATAGAAACAAATATCTTTTCCTTACATCTTTATCAAAAATCAAATCCTAATCATCCCACTTGGGCTCTCATAATTCAAAATCCATCTCTACCATGAAGTTATTCCCAATTATTCAGAACATGTTAGTCTCTTTCTCCCCCCCCCCCCATTTGTAGAGCACTTATTGTTTCTATTACTAGTTTGATCTCTATACTTCCATTGGTTATTACACATCTTTCACCTTAGTAGTTTCTAAAGATCAGAAACTACATTATAGTGTATTTTTTTGTGAGGCCTGAAAAATACCTTGAGCATACTATTAGGTATTGGTTATCTTCAGTTGAGATGGTAATGATTTTATATTACTGAGTGAGCATATACTGAGATTAAGATATTGAGAAATAAAAATGCCAAAGAAAAGTGAAACAAAGAAAGCTTTTAGGAAAGAGAAACACCATTACAAAATATAATGATAATTGTTCTAAGAAGCAAGGTTTACAAAATACACTGTTGATACAAAGAAGAGTTAAATAATTAACATAAAATTTGTAGCTTGGATTTACCTACTATTTCATTTAAATGGAATGTCTCAAAAGATTAACTCACTGATCCAAATACATTAACCTCCCAAACACAGGACCGCTAATATAGGTATTAGCATTTAGATAAAGATTTCCTGCATTATTAAAAAAACACAGGGTATTTGTAAACAGAATAGGTCTTACATATAAGTCAAACATATGCAAAGCAAAAACATAACTTTTCATACTCACTCTTTAGGATAAAATGTGTATTCTTTGAAATTTTACCTGCCCTGTGCACACTGATTTGAGGACCTTGGTTGAGTATGTATTTAGCCTTTGTTGTATAAGGAAGTAAGTTAGAAAAATAAGTGGTTTATTAATACTAATGTTAATAGTGTTTTATAATATCTGAAAAGGAAAAATTCTTAAATGAATGCCCTAGAAATTCTATAACAATCCTTTTAACACAAGTTGATAACTTTATTGGCTTGTCTGGTTGGTCTGCATGTTTTCTTCTATAACCCCCTACTCCTAGAACACTTATGGAGTATCTCCTAGTTAACCTTTAAAAAATATTTTTTTATCCTCACCTGAGGATATGCTCATTGACTTTATAGAGGGGGGAAGGGAGGAAGAAAAAGAGGGAAAGAAACATCGATGTGAGAGGGAAACATTGATTGGTCACCCCTCACACATACCCCAGTTAGGGGCTGAACCCACTATGCCGGTATGCGCCCTGACCAGGAATCAAACCTGTGACCCTTCGGTCTACATGACAATGCTCTGACCAAGTGAGCCACACTGACCAGGGCTCTGTTTAACCTTTTTATTAAATTATGTTATAATGTATAGAGAAAAGCATGTAAACCATTTTTACAAATGAACATACCTGTGTAATTTGCACTCAGATAAAGAAACAGAACATCAGCACTCCAGAAGACCTCTGACTATTTTAATTTCTAACCCATAGGTTAGTTTTACCTGTTTTTGAATTTTACGTGAATAGAATCATACATAGTTTATACTTTTGTGCTTGGATTCTTTTGATCAGCATTTGTTTGTTGGATTAGTCAGATTATTGGAAATAACTGTACTTCATTCTCATTACCATATAGTGTTTTATTGTGTGAATTTATCTATCCAACTGTTGATGGGCATTCAGATGGATTCCAGAACTGCAAATATTACCACTAAGAACATTCTTGTATAGGTCTTTCAGTGTATAAGTGTACACATTCCTGTTACATATATACTTAGGCCATAAGGTGTGTTCAGCTTTAAGAGATATTACCAAACACTTTTGAGCATGGCTGTACCAACTACCACTTCCACCAGCATCATCTGAATATTCCAGTTGCCATGGCATTTCCCATCTTTCTTTTTCTTTTTCTTTTGGTGTGAAAATGGTCATTTTTTCCTATTTTTATTTTTTTCAATTTTCTGTACTAAGGTTATTGTCCTTTAGTTTATTTTTTCCATTACAGTTGACATTCAGTGTTATTTTATGTCATTTTCAGGTGTACAGATAATGGTTAGACAATAATTTACAAACTGATCCCCCATTCACAGTTGTTACAGTATTATTGGCTATATCCCTTATGCTGTACTTTACATCCCTATGACTATGTAGTAACTACTAATTTGTACTTTTTAATCCTTTCAACCTTTTTTATCCAGCCCCTCAACCCTTCTCCCATCTAGCAACCCTCAGTTTGTTCTCTGTATCTAACATTCTGTTTCTTTTGTTTGTTCATTTATTTTCTTCTTTAGATTCCATGAATAAGCGAAATCATGTGGTATTAGTCTTTCTCAGTCTAACTTGTGTTATTTAGCATAATATCCTCTAGGTCCATTCATGTTGTCACAGATGATAAGATCTCACTCTTTTTAATGACCAACTAATATTCCATTGCATAATTGTACTACATCTTTATCCATTCATCTCTTGATCTGCACATGGGTTTCTTCCATATCATAGCCATTGTATATGATGCTTCAGTGAACATGAGGTATATATATATATCTCATTGAATTAGTGTTTGGGGTTTCTTCAAATATATACTCAGAAGTGGAATTGCTGGGTCATAAGGTAGGTCTGTTTTTTATTTTTTGTGGAACCTCCCTACTGTTTTTCACAATGGCTGCACCAATTTGCAATCCCACCAACAATGCACAAGGGTTCCCATTTTTGTCAACATTTATTGTTTGTTGATTTATTGATGATAGCTGTGATGTGATATCTCATTGTGGTTTTAATTTGCAAATATTTCTCTAATGGTTAGTGATGTTGAATACCTTTTCATATTTCTAGTGACCATCTGTATAAACTCTTTGGAAAAATGTCTGTTCAGGTCTTCTGCCCATTTCTTATTGGATTTTTTTTTTTGCTATTCAGTTATATGACATAAATTTTGGATATTGGCCCCTTATTGGATATATCATTGGCAAATATCTTCTCCCATTCAATAAAATGTCTTCTCATTTTGATGATGGTTTTCTTTGCTATGCAAAACCTTTTTAGTTTGATGTAGTCCCCATTGTTTATTTGTTTGTTTCCCTTGCCCAGGCAGATATTTCAGAAAAAAAAAACTAATAAGAGCATGTCAGAGAGTTTACTGCCTATGTTTCTTCTAGGAATTTTATGGTCTCAGGTTTTACCATTAAGTCTTTAATCCATATTTTTAGTTTGTTCTTATATATGGTGTAAGAAAGTGATCTAGTTTCTTTCCTTTTCTTTCTTTTTTTTTTGATGCAACTGTTCGATTTTATCAACACTACTTATTGAATAGACCATTTATGTTCTTGTCCAGTTTGTTGTACATTAATTGACCATGTAGGCATGGGTTTATTCCTGGCCTCCTTATTCTGTTCCATTGATCTATGTGTGCATGTTTATGCCAGTACCATGCTGTTTAATTACTATAGCTTTGTAATATAGTTTGATAGCCAGGTAACAGCATACCTCCTTCTTTCTCAAGATTGCTATGGCTTATCCAAGGTCTTCTGTTATTCCATGTAAGTTTTAAGATTATTTTTTCTAGATCTGTGAAAAATTCCATTGGTATTTTGATAGGGATTGCATGGAATCTGTAGATTGCTTTGCATAGTATAGATATTTTAATGATTTGATTCTTCCTATCCATAAGCATATGCTTTCTTTATCATTATGTATGACCTTCTTTTCTTTTAAGATAGCTTTTGTTTTGAAGTCTATTTTTTCTGCTATAAATATTGCTATCCCAGCTTTTCTTGTTTCCATTTGCATGAAATATCTTTTTCTATCCCTTTACTGTCAGTCTGCTTATGTCTTTAATCTGAAATGGGTCTCCTGTAATCAGAATATGCGGATCTTGTTTTCTTATTCATTCAGCTACTCTATGTTTTTTGATTGGAACATTTAATCAATTTACATTTAATCTGATTGTTTATAGGTATGTAGTTATTGACATTTTTATTATTTAAATCTGTCTTTTTTTCCTTCTTAAAAGAGTCACTTCATTTGGGGTGGTGAACACACAACACAGTGTACAGATGGTATGTTGCAGAATTGTGCACCTGAAGCCTGTATAATTTTGTTAACCCATGTCAACCCAAGAAATTCAGTAAAAAGGAAAGAAAAGAAAAGAAAAAATGGAAGCCTCATGTACTGTTGGTAGTAGTGCAGACTGCTGCAGCCACTGTAGAAAACAGTATGGAGTTTCCTAAAATAATTAAAAGTGGAACTGCCTTTTCACCCATCATCCCCACTTCTAGGAATATATGCTAAGAAACCAGAAATACTAATTTGAAAGAATATATGCACCCCTATGTTCATTGTAGCATTATTTACATTAGCCAAGTTCTAGAAACAGCCCAAGTATTCATCAGTAAATGAGTAGATAAAAAAACTATAGTACATTTACAAAACAGAATACTACACAACTATAAAAAAGATGGAAATCTTACCTTTTGCAACAGCATGGATAGACTGGGAGATTATTATGCCAAGTGAAATAAACAAGTCAAAGAAAGATAAATACCATATGATCTCATTTACATGTGGAATCTAATGAACAAAATAAGCTGATGAACAAAGCAGAAACAGAAGCATGGATATATAGAACATACTGACAGCTGTCAGTGAGGAGAGGAGGATGGGAGATTGAATGAAAGAAGCTGAAGAGACTAACAAAAACAGACATACGTAATACACAGACATAGATAACAGTGTGATGATAGCCAAAGGGAAAGGGATTGGGAGATAGGTGGACAGGGGCAAAGTAGGGGAGAAATAGGGACCAAAAGAGACTTTGCTTGGGGTGGTGGGCGCACAATGCAGTGTGAAGATTGAGTTGTACACTCAAAACCTGTATGATTTTGTGGACCAGTGTTATCCCAATAAATTCAATTTAAATAAATATATATGTTTATACAGAGATATACACACATGTACGTATACATGTATAAGTGCACATATATATATACATGTATACGTGTGTGTGTAAAAGGAAGTCACCTTAACATTTCTTGTAGTACTGGTTTGGTGGTGATGGACTCATTTAGCTTTTTCTTGTCTTGGAAGCTTTTATTTTAACCTTCAAGCAAGGATATGTTTTTTCTATTAATTTGAGAAAGAGAGAAACATCGATGTGAAAGAGAAACATCCATGGGTTGCCTCTCTTACATGCCACAACTGGGGATCAAACCAACAACCTAGGTATGTGCCCTCATCAGGGATCGAACCTGCAACCTTTTGGTGCATGGGACAATACTCCAATAAACGGAGCCACCCGCCCAAGGCTGTCTTTCATTTTTAAATGATAGCCTTGCTGGGTAGAGTAATCTTGGTTGTAGGCCCTTGCTTTTCTTTCTTTTTCTTTTTTAAATATCTCTCTATCTATCTATCTATCTATTTAGATTTAATCTTTATTGTATTTTTTTCCAAAGCCCTTGATTTTCATTGGTCCTTTCTGGCCTGAAAAATTTCTGTTGAAAAATCAGCTAACAATCTTAAGGGAGATCCCTTGTATGTAACTGTTTTTCTCTTGATGCTTTTAAGATTCTCTCTTTGTCTCTAACCTTTGCCATTTTAATTATGATGTGTCTTGGTATGAGCCTCTTTGGGTTCATCTTGTTTGAGACTGTCTGTGTTTCCCGGACTTGTGTGTCTTTTTACTTCACCTGGTTAGGGAAGTTTTCAGTTATTATTTCTTCAGATAGGTTCTCAATCCCTTGCTCTGTTCTCCTTCTGGTACCCCTCTGATGAGGATGTTGCTACACTTAATATTGTCCCAAAGGTTCCTTAAACTATCCTCATTTAATTTTTTTCTTTTTGCTATTCCAATTACGTATTTTCTGCTACCTTGTCTTCCAAATTGCTGATTTGGTCCTCTGCTTCATCTGATCCTCTGTTGATCCCTTCTAGTGTATTCTTCATTTCAGATATTATATTATTCATTTCTGACTGGTTATTTCAGTGCTCTTTTTATGTTTGCTATCTCTTTGTTGAAGTTTTCACTAAGTTCCCTGAGTGCTCTTATAACCACTATTATGATCTTTGTATCGGGTAGATTGCTTGCCTCCATTTCATTTCATTCTTTTTCTGGAAATTTCTCTTGTTTTTTCATTTAGTACATGTTTCTTTCTCTCCTACATTTTGGCTGCCTTTTTATGTATTTGTTTCTATATATTAGGTAGATCTTCTATGTCTCCCAGTCTTGGCAGGGTAGCTTTATGTAGTAGGTGTCCTGTGGGGCCCAGTGGCACAGTCTCCCTGGTCACCTGGGCTGGGTGCTCTAGGAGTGTCTCTTGTGTGGGTTGTGTGTGTCCTTTTGTTGTTGAGCACTGATTTCGGTTGTCATGTCAGTGGGTGGGAATGACCCTCAGGCTAACCAGCTGTGTGGATTGGCATGACCTC
This sequence comes from Phyllostomus hastatus, assembly GCF_019186645.2. NCBI lineage: Eukaryota > Metazoa > Chordata > Mammalia > Chiroptera > Phyllostomidae > Phyllostomus > Phyllostomus hastatus. Next base: position 3,041,191 of record NW_025333643.1, on the reverse strand, counting down.
AGTGTACAACCTGCTGTGTGGCGGCTGACCCCATGAGGTGGGATTTGCCCTGGCAGGGTCTGGCACCTGCTGAGACTGCCCTTTGGGAGTGTCATTTGTGGAGCTGATCAGTTTCTCCCTGTATGTCTGAGCTTGATCAGAGTTCCTCAAGAGTTTTTAAAGAAGGACTGTAACATGGGCCTAGGTTGGCTGCTACCAGAAAGAGCTTCAGTGGTACATGAGTTGGGTGGAGCAGAGTATCAAGAAATCATCAGGATGGAGCTACTAAAGTTCACCAGGCTAATGCAGATTCAGATTTGGCTATGTTGGAGGAGGGTTCAACACTGGGACAATGGCAGCCTTCCCTCCAGCCCTTGTCTTAAAGCCACAAAACTCAGTTTCTTCCTGTAAGTCTCTGGCAATCGCCTACTTACTGTCCTTTCACCAGAGCCCAGGCTGAGTGCCTGTGAGAGTTTGTGTGTGGCCTTTTTAAAGGGATGCCTGGATTTTTAGCAGCCTTCTGTCTCAGACAGACAGAATCTGTGATGATTTTCACAGCCAGATATTATGTGGACTCCTCTTCCTGGCACTGGTTTTCTGGGCCAGGGAGCCTGGCATGGGTCTGACACCACTTGCTCCTCACGGGTACCTCTACATCTGAGATATCCCTCTAAATTCTCAACCACCACAAGTAGATGTGGGGCCAGGCTGTTTCTCATCTCCACCCCTCCTACCAGTCTCAGCATGGCTTCTTTATATCCTTAGCCATAGGACTTTTTTGTTCAGCATGTCTTCAGATGGTTATGCATGTTGATTGTTCAATAATTTAGTTGTAATTTTGATGTGGTCATTGGCAGGAGGTGAGTACAGCATATATCTACTTCACCATCTTGACCAGAATGCTTCTTCATTTTAGCCATTCATTTGACCACATTTCATTTAGCCAACCACGTTGCATAGAAATCTTTGCCACTTACAAAAAAATCTCTTTGCTATCAATACAACATCTCTAGTCAATTACAAGATATAAACAGCTGTGTATGGTGGTATATTATAATTTTTATTTTTCTTTCTCTGATAACTAAAAAGTCAAACACCTTTTAAAATATTTGTTGTACATTTTGTCCACCCTTTTTTTGTGAAGTGTAATTTCAAATCTTTTGCCCATTTTATATGTGGCATGAGTTCTAAAGCACACTTTGTCAGATACATATAATGAAGATATTCTCTCCCACTCTGTGTGGCTTTTTCATGCACTTAATAATGAGTTTTTAATCTTCATATAGTCCAGTATGTCTAATTTTTCTTTTATAATTAGTGCTTCTTATATCCTGTTGAAAAAATCTTTGCCTACTCCAAGGTTGATAAAGTGTTTTCCTACTTTTTGTTTTAAAAGTTCTTTTGTTTTATATTTCAAATTTAGATCTGCAGTCCACATGAAGTTGATTTTTGAGTATGGTGTAAGGTAGAGGTTGACTCGTTTTGTTTTTTTTTATGTATATCCAATTGACCTGCTCCATTTTTTGACAAGATCATCTTTTTTTCAGTAGGCTGAAGTGGCATTTTGGTTATAAACCAGGTGCCCATATACATGTTTGATTGATTCTGGACTTGCTATTTTATTGCATTGGTCTATTTTTCCTTTTTGCACAAACTAATATATTGTCGTAATTACTGTAGCTTTATAATTGGGTTTAATGTCTGGCAGTAGAGTCCTCCAGGATTATTTTTCTCTTTAAAATTGCCTTGGCTATTCTTGGTCTTTTGAATTTCCATAGAAATTTTAGACTCAGCATGTCAATTTCCACAAAAATAGTAGGATTTTGATTGAATTTTTATCAATCTATAGAGAAATGTGGAGAGAATTGACAGCATCCAGTATTGAGTCTTTCAGTCTCTGGACATAGTATATTTAGATAATCTTCCTTTTTTTTCAATAATAGCAAGATATTACATATATTTTGCTAGATTTTTCCCCTAGGTATTTGATGTTTTGATGTTATTGTAAAAATTATTTTAAAATGTCATTTTTATTTGTTACTAGCTTATAGCAGTACAGTTAGTTTTTAAATATTGACCTTATATCCAGCAACTTTGCTAAATTCTCTTATTAATTGCAATGTCTTTTCTTCCCTGTTGCATTATATAGGAATTCTAGGACAGTGTTATTCCTGATCTTAAGAAGAAAGCTTTAAGTATTTTACCATCATATATGATGGTTACTTTAGGTATTTCATTTGTTTGTTTGTTTGTTTTTTATAGACATTATCAGATCAATGAAGTTCCCTTTCCTTTCCAGTTAAGAAGTTTTTTTAAAAATCATGAATGTCAAATTATATAAAATGCTTTCACATAGAATATTTTTGATAAGCTGTAAGAGCTCAGGAGGACAACCTAAAATATAAAAATGTTTACTCTGGATATTTAATATCACATTGTACTATGTTTAGATAATACGTAGTATCACTAGTTAAAATCTGAAAATCAGCCAATAACCACTGATTTGGCTACATCTGTTTTGACACTTTCGTTCTCAATGTTTATTTAGCTTAAGACCATTGTCTTCTCATTAAGAGGGCTTGGCACAGTAAATTGAAAACAAAAGAAGAAACAGAAGCATAGTGTATCACATCATCTTGCCAGACTAAACAACTCTAAGTTGTTTAGATAGTGCCTTTCTCTTCTATGATAAGTTCAGGCTATTGAGGTGCTTCAGTAGTAAAGCATTGTTTAAAACCACGCACCCATTCTTTCTTCTCCTGCTTATAGGAAGGAGGTCCTTTACAATGTTTGAGAGGTGGGCACATCAAGAGAAACAGTACCTAGGTAGATCTTTGGTAGTTTCTTCTTTTCTGACTTGTTACAAACTTCTAGAGCTTTCTTTTCATTTTTTTCCTTCCCACTCAATCTCTTTCCTTCCATTAATATTCCACTATCACTGCAAAGCCAAAGCCAAATGTGAAGAGGGAGCTAGCCGGGGGAAACATTCCAGTTCCTTTTTTCTGACCTAAGCACTATTCATGTGCTAGCAGGTAAAGCAGGAATTTCTACCAAACCAGAGTAACTAACTGTTCAGCGGATTTGGCCTTCATCTTAATTAGATTAGTAGTGAGTCTCTCTTTAGAAATTTGTGAAGGTAGTTTTAGCAGAAGAACCTAGCTTGACCATAGAGAGAAAGAAGACATGAATCTCCAGCTAAGAAAGCAGAAGAAATGGATGAGTGAGGACATTATCCTATCATCTTTCCTGTCTCCTGATATCTCTGGACTGGGTTAGGCAAGCTATCTAAACAACATGTGGCCCATGCAAGAGAAATCAAGAATGATCTCTAAAATTAATGCTATACCCTTTGTTGATCTCCGCTGAAAATGTGCTACAAGACCTTTTGGCTTATTGTAAAGAAATGTGTATATACTGATACCTGTGGAATGCTTCAGCCTCTGCCAAGGCTATCAATGGGAATATCAATGGGGAATCAAACCACAGAAGCATTGGATTTGATTTTTATTATAAACTAAGTAAACAACAGAATGAAAGTATATTTTCTATATTGAAGAAACAAATGACACACCAAATAATCCATTTCTTAATTATTTTCTTAATTTATGGCATCCAAAATAAGAGGTTCTCTATTCAGAGAAATCACAACAGAATTCAAACCTCAGCTCTAATACATATTACCTATTACCTATATGACACTGGACAAATGCTTAACCTCTTTCTAATTTTTTCAGTATGTTGGGTGGTAATAATAGTTGCATAGGACTGTCTATACATGCAAATTCTATTGTGTATTACATATACATTTATAAATTCTATGTATACATTTATAAGTTACATATGCAATGGTTTAAGGTATAGTGCCTCTCATACAATAAGTACTTAAGTACTGTTAGCTGTTATTAAATTGTACTTCTGTTAATGGGATCCAGAGTTTTTTTCTTTCTTTAATAATCAAAATCCATGATACTAGTGAAGGAAAAGAAATGAATTGATGGAATTTATTTTTTAAATGCTTCAGTCAAGAGGACAGTCATCTATTGTCCAAGTATCAAAAATATTTTCTGATTTTTCTTTATTTTACTTGAAATGACATTCAATTTTTATATGTTATTCAGATTGTTGCATGATAATTGTTTTTAAGAGGACTGAAACACATGCAAGGAATATATGTTCTTTCCCTATTAGGTGAAATCATGAGAAAATATTATAATTAAAAGATATTTAACTTAATATTTACTTTCATCAAAATAATACTTGTACATAGTTTTTAAAGTCAGATAATATAAAGCTTTTAATAAAAAACAGCAGTCCTCAGTCCCATACCCAGTTCCTCCTCCTCAGAGGCAAGGATTTTAACTCCTTTCAACATTTCTCCTGGTATTTACCTCTATATCTTTAAAATACATGCTTATACTGCTATTTTTTAAAGATTTTATTTATTTACTTTTAGAGAGAGGGGAAGGGATGGAGAAAGAGAGGAATAAAAACATCAATGTGTGGTTGTCTCTCATGAGACCCCTACTGGGGAACCAGACCACAACCCAGGCATGTGCCCTGACTGGGAACTGAACCAGCAATTCTTTGATTCCTGTGGCTCAGTGGATTGAGTGCTGGCCTGCACTCAATCCACTGAGCCACACTAGCCAGGGCTTGTACTGCTATTTTTAAAATTATGTTTGTTACTCACTGACTTCCTACTGTAGAAGATAAAATTTAGCCCTTTACCACTATACATACTTTCCTTAACACAGTTCCCCTCCTCCATCTTCATAATGTACTTATTTGTAATTTTAAGTGAAATCAGTTATCCAAGTTTACATTGTTATAACTTTGAAAGTGCTGCTTACAGTTTAGCCAAGCAGGATATACTGTAATTCTGTTTCTGATCCTAAATAGCTGTTGTTCTGGTATTAATTTTTTATTTTATTTAGTAGTGGCTCATTTTTGTTGTTTCTTTTCTACATACTTATATCTAGTTCATTCACAAACTCTCTAATAGAATAATAAAATTTCTGAAAGTGGTCAAATATATCAGACATTCTAATTTCTCATGTAAGCTAGCATGGCTTTCTTCATCCTCCTGCTCCACTCTCTCTAGTTTGCTGTTATCTATTATCCTGGTACTTCCTTTCACCTCTCTTCTGTGTTTAGATCCCTTGTTTCCTGAACCCATATTTTCCTTTCTTTCTGGTATAGAACTCAGGGAAAGAGTACATGGACAGTAACTTTCTTTGAAGGCCTTATATTTCTGAAAATGTCTTATTCCACTCTTATACTTAGTGATGGTTTGGCTTGAGTATAAAGCTCTGAGTTGGAAATAATTTTTTTCTTTGAGTTTTGACAACATTGCCATATTGATTTTTAGCTTCCAGTGTTGCTGTTGAGCAATGTCGTTTTTTTTAAACTTTTTTTTATTGTTGTTCAAGTACAGTTGTCTCCATTTTCCCCCTACCACTTCCCTGCACCTCAGCCATCCCCACTTTCCACCCTTGATCCTACACTCCTTTGGTTTTGTCCACATGGCCTTTGTACTTGTTCTTGAAAACCCTTTCCCTACTTCCCCACCATTATCCCCTCCCACCTCTCCTCTGGTTACTGTCAGTTTGTTCTTAATTTCAATATCTCTGGTTATATTTCGCTTGCTTGTTTGTTTTGTTGATTATGTTCCACTTATAGGTGAGATCATATGGTATTTCTCTTTTACTACCTGGCTTATTTCACTTAGCATAATGCTCTCCAGCTCCATCCATGCTGTTGCAAAGGGTAGGAGCTCCTTTCTTTCTGCTACATAGAATTCCATTGTGTAAATGTACCATAGTTTTTTGGTCCACTCATTTACTGATGGGCACTTAGGTTGCTTCCAGCATCTAGCTATTGTAAATTGTGCTGCTATGAACATTGGGGTGCATAGGTTCTTTTGGATTGGTATTTCAGGGTTCTTAGGATATAATCCCAGCAGTGGAATTGCCAGATCAAAAGGCAGTTCCATTTTTAGTTTTCTGAGGAAATTCCATACTGTTTTCCACAGTGGCTGCACCAGTCTGCATTCCCACCAACAACAGGGCACTACGGTTCCCTTTTCTCCGCATCCTCTCCAGCACTTGTTGCCAAAGGTGGGGGGCAAAGTGGACCAGTCAAAGTCATTCTGATTCCTGGTCCATTCTATGGGACTTTTCTTTTTCCTGTCTGGAGGCTTTTCAGATAGACTCTATAAAAAGAGCATTACTCTTTACAGTGATTACTTTCTTTGTGATTTAAGTAAGAAAATCTTTCTTCTCTTGAGTTTTGTTGTCCTAACCAACATAAATCCTTGCCCTCTAAAGTAAAAAAAAAACCCTAAAGGACAATTTAATCATGCTTTTCAAGTACATATGGTAAAGGGCAAATATGCAAAGGATGATAACTATCATCCTTTATGTTTAGGAAATAAAAAAATTACAAACTGCAACATAGGTTAGATGATTATTTCATAAACTATATTCCATCAAATGTTAAACTTCTCAAATATTGCATACTGTGCCCTCCCCTCTCTTGTATTTTCTCATGCATTATAGGTCCCATACTAAACATATTTAACTTCACTTGAGTAACATTTCCTAAATTTATGTGACCACCAGTATGTTTTCTTTTTAATTATTTAAAAAGGAACATCATTAACATATGTATAGCACAGTTGGGGAAATGCCAGATAAGACGTAGACTTTCCTGGCTACAAAAGAGCAATTAAGCAATGGAATAAGTAACTGAGAGAAGCTGTGTATGTTCCTTTTCCAGAGGTCTTTAAAACAGGACATCTGTTTTAGGCGTAGTCTTGTTTGAACAATAGGACTATGCTGGTGTTTCTTCCTCTTCCTGTCCCCTAGTGGTAGCATTGGAGGCTGTTAGCCCACCTTTTACATGATTCTAGTACTTTGGTTATTAATATGTACAAACATGACAACTACTACAATAATTATATTTATTGAGAACTTATTCATTGTCTGGCCCTATGCTAGATGCTTTAACAACTTCATAACACGGTGCAGAGAATGCTAATAAGTAGGCAACAAAACCTGGATTCTTATTTAGTCAGCCTCTATCCTACAGGGTGCTCATGGGCAAATCACTTTGCCTCATTTTTCTTCATCTGTCAAATGAGGAACTGAAATGATCTCAAAAAGACCTTTTCTACTCTAATATTTCAGGATGATTTTTGTCTCTGGATATTAGCTATTACAAGGGGGAAAGAATTAGAAAATTTCCAGGTCAGTTTACACTGAAGAATGATTTGCATGAATGAATAAGGAGGGGCTGGATAAATACGTTTGGATACCAAACTGAAACAAAGAAAATACTGAAAAAAATTATTTATTGTCTCTTTAAGGTCACCTCCAAGAAAACCACTAAATTTTAGAGATTCTATGAAAGGCGTTTTACTGGCACATACTTTTATTGCACAGCTTAACACATTTTTTAAGTGAAGCTTTCATTTGAGAATTATTCTTCATAGTATATCCCAGCCTCCTGTACCTGGCATATTGAAGGTATTCAGTTTAGAATGTTAAGTGTGCAGCCTATGGAGTTTTAGACCCTCTGGGTAAATAACCCAGCTCTAATACTGCATAACTGTGTGTTTTTAAACAAATTGCTTACTTCCATATCTTTGTCTCAGTTTCCTCTTCTTTAAGGAGAATTATAAGTTCTGCCTCATAGGAATGTTGTGAAGATTAAATGGGACAATCCAAATGTTGTATTTGGCACAATACTTATTAATAGAACCCTAAATCTTTGTTAAGTATTAGGGTTCTATTAATATTAGCTAATGTAATTTTTAAGGACATGCAGCATTTCCCCAAATATTCTAATAAAATTTTTCTTTTCATAAGGGGTCACATAAAACCTCAAAGGTAAATTGTGTAGTTCCAGTGCTTCATTTAATAATTTAGCATCTTTTCTGACCCTTTTTCATACTCTCAAATAATGATGCCTGTAAGATTAGAGCCCTGGCTCAGTGGATTGAGCACTGGCCTGAAAACCAAAGGGTCACTGGTTTGATTCCCATCCAGGGCACATACCTGGGTTGCGGGCCAGGTCAGGTCCCCAGTAGCTGGTACCTGAGAGGCAACCACACTTTGATGTTTCTCTCCCTCTTTTTCTCCCTCTCTTTCTTCCTCTCTCACCCTCTGTCTAAAATAAATTTTAAAAATCTTTTAAAAAAATTAGAGAAGTTACTTTATTTTTTTCATATTGGTTGTATCTTTGTTTGAAGTATATTGTACAAATATTGTGGAAAGTCTGCCCATTGAGTATAATAGAGTTTAAAACCAAGTTTGAAGGTCTAAGATAAAGAACACATATTCATGTCCTTCCTCACAATGTCTGCCTAGAGATGTCTGCATAATAGAAACACACTAAAGGTTGTGAAATTGATATTTATACCTTAAGGCAGCACACTCCTGTCACCCAGCTAGAAAGTTAAGACTCTGCTACTTTTCCCTGAGAAGAGCTGTTGTTCATGCTAATTTTTGGTTCATTTGTTCTTTCATGGGTAATTGCACAGAATAACAAAAAGCACCTACTTAACTTACAGCTTGGCAGAAACAGTAGCTTATGTTTTCTAGAGACAAAATTGGAAGCAGGCTCCCTGGACCCATCTTCAAGACAAAATAAAATAAAATGTCTAGGGAACCACTGTGTGTCCCAGTAAACATAGTCCATGAAGTAATATTGTTTAGGTCAAGATGTCCTAGAATGAGAGAATAGGGAGAAAGTAAAGGGCGAAGGGAAAATATGTATTTGAATAATATGTTTTCGTAGAGATGAAGAGGCAAGTTGTTTTTCTTCCTTACTTTGTCTTTTCTACATGGGAATATAAATATTTGTAGGATCCTAATCTTCCTTCTGCAATTATCAAAAAATAAAAAGTGAGTATACAGTTGTCAAGGGGGGGTTATAGCTTAAATTGTATTTCATTTATAATATAGAATATCACCATCCTTTCTGTGGAGCTTAAGTCTTAGCAAAACTAAACCATTGAGAAATTATCTTTATTTTTTCCATTTTTTAGAGAAAAAATGGATACTTATTCTACCCTTCTGTATAAAATATAATTCAATTAGCAAGCATTTAATAAACAACTGTGCATAAGTACTAAAGGGAAAACAGAATAATAAGACATTGTCCTTTTGCTCCAGTACTTGAAATTGAATGGCAGAGATATTTATCCAAATAATTATATCAGAGTTAAGAGAGAAGTACAAAATATTGTGGGAACACAGAGAATGGAGGGTATTTTTAAGTTGGAGAATTCATGAAAGGTTTCATGGAGGAAGTAGCATTTGGACTATTGTAGGATTTCCCACTACTGTGGGAAAGACTCATGGGATTGTGATGTGTAGAAGTGAAGGATGGGAAGAAGATAGAGCAGCCTGAGCACAAACAAAGATGAACAGACTAAAAAATGTAGACTATATTTAACCTGGTCAGAAGAGGATATGCCTAAGTACAGACTATACCAAGAATGAAAGTGAGGATTGGGATCAACAGTGGAAAAGATCACTAGTGGGAAAAGCAGGTCAGGGCTGTGCCAGGGAGAGAGACTCGAATGCCAAGCCAGGGTAATTTAATTTGCTGTATAGCTCAGAGCTTCTCCTGCTTTCCCACCAGTATGCCCTTAATACATAGCAAAAACATAGCATTCTTGGGGCCAGGGATATATAGGTGGAGCACAGAGGATATTTAGGGCAATGAAGCTCTTCTGTATGATACTGTAGTGGTGGGTACATGGCATTATCCCTTTATCAAATCCCATAGAATGTACAACACAAAAAGTAAACCCTAATGTAAACTATGGAGTTTAGTTAATAATTATGTATTAATACTGGTTCATCAATTTGTAGCAAGCATGCCACACTAATGCAAGTGTTAATAATAAGGGAAATCCAAGTTAATAATAGAGGAAATTGTGTGTTTTTAAGGCATGGGAGAAAGGGGAAAGGGTATGTGGGAGCTCTGTACTTACTGCTCAATTTTTATGTAAACCTAAAACCACTTAAAAAAATAAAGTCTATTATTTTTTTAAAAATCATATCCTTTTGGCCGTGAAATATACTACAAATACAATTTTGTAGGAGTTTCATATTATATCTTTAAAATCACATGAATTTTTATTCTATTCATTTGCACATAAATGACTATTTTAACATTAAAATTTTCCCCCAAACATCAATGAAATCAATGACCTATAAGGACATGATTTTTGTATTAAGAAGCATGGCTTTAGTTGACAGCGAGTCATTGACATCATGTTAAAAGTGAAGCAAAACAAAATTAAACTGGTAAAATTATGAGCAATCAATTTTTCTTGCAACACAGGCATTTTCTGCATCCTTATTTTCACTTCCCAGTCTTCATACAGAGGCATATACTCTACCTTTAAGTCACTTAGTGAAACTTTATTTTGTTTACAATAAGCATAATGACACATAATTGGTAACCAACTTTTATCGATATTACAATTGAAACCAGAGAGGTATATTTTGATATGAAGGTAATTTATACCTAGAAAAATTTGAAATAAACCTGCTGAGGAGATGGGCAAAGTAAATGGAGTGATCTGGGTTGCACAGGTTTAGATGTATTTTGAGACAAAGAATTCAGTTCAGTGTGTGCCCCTGTCATTGAGAACACAAACTTTTTTCTGGCTGTCATTGAGACCCATATGACCTTTAAGCTATCACCAATGCACATTCCTCTTTTTGGCATCTAGTATTTACACTGTAACTCAGATAACTTAAGGTTGTTTGGGTACTTACTTATGTAGATATTCAGACATGTGAACCCAAATGGTGCCTAATGAGTCCTCTTGGAACCACTGAAGCACATTCATAGGACTAGTCTCCTTATTTATGTGCTCAAGGCACTTTGTTTTCCTTATGAAGACCACAACTGGAATCTTTACCCTCATGCAAAAATCAGCCTTTGAGAGTAAATTCCTTAGCTCTCTGCTTGCTGGGAAAATACAAGAGACCCATTCCCAGATACCCCTAGAAAAACAGCCCTTCCTCCATGAAACATTTTTATCAGTGAGAGAACAGGGTTTCTGCATCAGTCTTGAGTTTGTCTCTACTTAGTAGCTGTTGGACCCTGGGCAAGTCTCTTTACTTCTCTAGTCCTAACCTCCTTACCTCTAAAGTGGTGTTAATATCTTGAGTTACATGGAATAAAATGTATAGTGTGTCTGCAATGTGGGAGGTAGCCGATAAATACTAGTTTGCTTTCTCCCTTCCCCGCATCATGCTAAAATTTAATCAATTCATTTAGCATTTAATAAATAAATGTTTAACGAACACCTACCATGAGCCAAGCCCTTTGCTAGGAGATGGGGATATTAATTACAAAAAAACACAGATAAACATATGATTTCAGGTACCCTAGAATTTATGAGCAATTCATTTTTTTGCCTTCAATGTCAGCAATCTCAAATTCCCATACCTCTCTACTGGTATTTTTGACCAAAGGGTTAACATTTAATATACTGTGACTATGCTTTTGGCACCACTTTAATAGTCAACTGCTTTCAGGTAAACCAAGTCAGACAGGTTCTCATTGCATAAAGGTCTTAAAGTCTACCCACTTCAGTCACACACAGATCCACATTAAATACTTAGAACCAAAATCTCTCAGGGTTTTATTTCACTTACTGTGACCACAAATCACATTTAGAAAAATGCATGTGGCATGTATCATCTTAAGCAGGAAATTCATGAAGCAGTTAATCTATGGCCTTATAATCCATACCAGTGTTCTTACCTTTGTTTTTTTTATATGTTTTCTTGTTTCCATTTCTGTTTTGTCTTGGGGTGGTTTAAAATTAATTCTGGTCTAGATTCTCATTTTAACATTTCCTCATTGATAATCAAATATGTTTTCACATATTCTAACCTCTCTATTCTCAATGTGGGGAATACCTTCTCCTTTTTAAGGAAAGCTGTATGCAAGGAAAACTTATTTGGGTATTTTCATTGCACAGAAGAGATATTTTCTTTTTAAAAACATTTTATTTATTTATTTTTAGAAAAAGGAGAAGGGAGGGAGAGAAACATCAATGTGTGATCAGTTGCCTCACATGCCCCCAAGCGTGGGACCTGGCCCACATCCAGGCATATGCCCTGACTGGGAATCTAACCAGCGACCTTAAGAAAAAAAAATATTTTACAGTACAGTTAAATAATAAATCCTTATATAAATTTAATATATCAACTTTTCATTCTGGCCAGCATGGCTCAGTTGGTTGGAGCATCATCCCATGGACCAAAAGGTCATGGGTTTGATTCCTGGTCAGGGCACATACCCAGGTTTCAAGTTCAATCCCCATTGAGGTGTGTATGAGAAGTTACAAGAAGGCAACCAATTGATGTTTCTCTCTTACACTGATGTTTCTCCCTCTCTCTCTCACTCCCCCCACTTCCTGTCTCTCTAAAAGCAATGGGGAAAAAATGTCCTCGGGTGAGGATAAAATATACATGTGAGTGTGTGTGTACATACACATACACATGCATATGTATATACACATATATGTATGCGCGTGTGATGAGCAATCATATATATATGTATATATGTATGTGTATATACACACACATATCCCAACTTTCCTGTCATACAAAAGCATTATAAATATGAATGGAGGAGCAAACTTTTTATCCTAAAGAGAAAAATATTTAGGATATCTAATATCAAGAAAGTAGAATTGTCCCAGAACTCCATACTCTTAAAAGTTATTAACAAACTTGATTGATGATCTTTTATAAATGATAATGAGAACTGGGCTGTCTGAAGGACATTTATGTCAGTGCACTGTACACATTGGTACTGCTGTAGGGTTCTCTACTGTGATATCCAGGTAAGCGGTGACTTCTTTTAGTAAAACCATCTGGGCAGCACTAAGAAGGTGGTTATGTTTTCTTCTCTCATTGTGATAACCTAGATGAAATCACTTTACCAAACATTCTTTCAGTTCCCTTTCTGCATATCTTCAGAGGACTGCTCTGTCCTCCAGGACCAATTTCATAGCTATTCTTTTTTTACATTTCAGAAATTACCATGGTTGACACAGAGATGCCTTTTTGGCCCACCAACTTTGGAATCAGCTCCATGGATCTTTCTGTAATGGATGACCACTCCCATGCCTTTGACATCAAGCCCTTCACCACCGTTGATTTCTCCAGCATTTCTGCTCCACACTATGAAGACATTCCTTTTGCAAGAGCTGACCCAATGGTTGCTGATTATAAGTATGACCTGAAGCTCCAAGAGTACCAAAGTATGATGGTTATTTTCACTTTTAAGACTACTAAGCTAGCATTAGACTAATCGCAAAAACACTGGAGTAAGTGCTCCAGAGACTGAAACTATGTAGAGAAGACATTTATCATTCACTTAGTCATCCATTTATCAATGAAATATTAAGTATTTATGATATGCCAGAAAGGAGAACAATGAATAAATACCCCAGATTGTCCTCTCCTTTTTTTCCCTTCTTCCTTTTTCTCTCCTTTTTTTTTCTTTTCTTACTTCTTCTTAGGAACATTATCCAGCATGATTATATTGCCAGGTATAGCTCAGGCTGAGTAAGAGTCCATCACCCAAACTTAAAACTCTTTTGGCCACTTGTAAGTTACTAAGTAACAGTTTGCTACCTTATCAACAATAAATTGCTAAATTATAATCCAGTTTTTCTAATTCTGCCATTTAAGAAGCTTACTGAAAACTATTTCAGCACAAATTAAATTTTGACAATTTAGTCAAATTTATTATTGATAAATCTTCATGTAATTAACTCACTTCACACTGAAACATCAGACCAAGAAAAACTAAACTGCACTTTCAAGATAAAATAAATTTCTATGATGCTATTTCCTTGATTTTTATCTCTTTGTGTACTGATATGCTGGTTTTCCAAAGCCACCAGCTATGTAATTGGTAACCATTACTTGACAGTAAGAACTTCCTGTATTTCTAGTTTTCTTTAGATAAACACTAAACTTGGTTATATTTACATGTGTGGTTTTCAGTTAAAGCCTAATAAGGAAATATAATAGCTCTGATCCTAACCAATGGAAAAGTAGTGTTTAATTTCCATAGGTTGTTTCACTCTGCATCAAAGATCATTTTACAAACCACCTTTTCTGACTCAACACCGATGGTAACCTGGTCTCTTATTTGTCATGTACCTTCAAGTTGAGTTTCCCGTTACCTTTTCATGGCAGTGGTCCTGTGTTTCTTTTGCAAGAGTTTTAAAATACTTCTAAAATGTAACATTTAAATTAAAATATACAATTTAATATTGTGAAAATGCCAAATACAGTACATTATGTAGTAAAATAACCTTAATTATGTCAAATACTATATGTTGTCTGTTAGAGCTTTAGTATTACGGAGCGTTGGAGGGTTATAGAACCACAGGCTTAATTTGCTTACCTGTTTTATTTATACAGGTGAACCTCAGAGGGGTTGTGACTTGTCTGTGATTACAAGGCCTGCTTTTTTCTGTGTCTTTGTATGTTCCATAGTGCCACCACACTTAACTAATAAAAGTGTGTCATTAAAGCATACTATAGTACTTCCTGTATTGCCTTTTTAGCATTGTTTTTAATGTAATAATGACCTACCTGCTCACATTTTTCTCTACACAGGTGCAATCAAAGTGGAGCCTGCATCCCCACCTTATTATTCTGAAAAGACGCAGCTGTATAATAAAACTCATGAAGAGCCTACCAACTCCCTCATGGCAATTGAATGCCGTGTCTGTGGAGATAAAGCTTCTGGGTTTCACTATGGAGTTCATGCATGTGAAGGATGCAAGGTAAAAAATAACTTTTTTCTTTCTTCAAAGAATGTGCTGAAAATTTACCTATTTTTTTCATTTCCTGTTTCAAACTCACAACAAGGAATTGAGATAAAATTGTCAAAAATTTTTTTTAAAAAACTCACTATTTAGATGATATAATATATGAAAACCTAAGAAAATTAATAAAAGAAGGGTTACTTTGTCTCACTATTTGTTCTCCAATTTGGACCTATAAGACACTGATCTAATTTAACCCTCATATCTTGCAGGTTTTTTATTTTTAAGTGACTTGATCTAGGTATCGAGGCAAGATACTGATGAGCTGGCCCAAAATCCTGAATCTTCCAGGGTTTTTTTCACTGTACCATGTAATATTTTATATATGTAAGGTTTGACAGGTTTGATAGATAGATAGATAGATAGATAGATAGATAGATAGTCTCCGTTTGAGCCTTAGAATAGTCCTACAAGGTTGAACTCATTTATGGCCACTAACAGATGTAGGAATTATGAATTTATGAGACTTTCTCATAGTCATTTGTTAGTAAATGGCAGAGCTAGGACTAGAACCTATCTCATATGACTTCTAAACCAGTACTCTATTTTCTTATTCTTATGGACAGGTAAAGAGATATAACTATTTTGGAAAGGAAATACTTTTTCTCCTCACCTTTTTTCTTTCTGAAAAGAGGCATTTTGGAAAGTTCAAACATTTAGTAATATTTTGCCTGAGTTGCCTGAGTAGAAAATGTTAATCTACTCATATTTTAATATATAGTCTTTTAAAATAATTAATTTTAATATACTAAGTGTATAACATAGTAATAGAATAGTTTTTGTTTTATGCTCCAAGGCTTAGAATAAATCATTCATACTTACCTTATAAAATAAATGTTTAGTTTTTATAATTTTTATGAATATAATTTATAAATTGTGTGTATTATATTAAAATAATTATAAAATATTTATCTTATAAAATAAACACTGCTTATATTATATATCACATTTAATCCTCAGTTGGGCTATTTATTCAGAATAAAGGTATACAGCAGCTGGTAGGTAGGCATTAGAATATCTGACTTCCTAACTGGATTGTGGGCCAAAAAAGGAAATTAATATTTATTGAATTTCTACCATGCAGATATTGTGCAAGATGCTTTTGTATGTATCATTTTTAACCACATTCTGCCTAAGTTTTCACATCTATAAAATGATGGTTTTGAGCTGTAGCTGGTGTGGCCCAGCTTGGTTGGAGCACCATCCCATAACCAAAATATTGTGGGTTCGATTCCTGGTCAGGGCACAGGCCTAAGTTGTGGGTTCAGTCCCTGGTCTGGGCACATACAGGAGGTAACCAGTGTTTCTCACTCTCACTTCCTCTCTCCCTTCCTCTCTCTCTAAAAGCAGTGAAAAAATATCCTCAGGTGAGGATAAAAATAAATAAATAATTGAATTAGTTGAATAAGTTGAATTAAATGATCTTTAAAATCTCTGCAGTTCAAAGAGTTTACTACTCTGAGGCAACTAATAAAGTAAAAAGAGGCAAGCTAGTAGTCACTTGGGCCACGTGCCCAAAGTCACTAACCAATCACATAAACACTTTAGCCCTTAAGTCACCATATGTGTAAAATAACTTTGTTAGATTAGCTATCCAAGGTCTTACTCATCTCTAAGGTCTAAACTTCTAAAATTACTGCTTGAAAAATGCCAAGCAATATATGCTTTCATTTAGAACACTTAAACCCATTGATTCTGTGATTAAAACCAAACTAAAATATCTGTGGTCTTACATGAAATAATTATGCATAGTTATTTAAGATCTCAATGAGTAATAAAAATGTCATTTTATGGCATTAGATTTATACAATTTTTAGTAAATTTTTGATAAATCCTGAGAAATACCTCAAGAACCCATTCAATTTTGGTCATCTTGGTCATTTATATTGATAAATAATTTAAAACAGTATGAATGGTTAAGTTTCCACAATAAATTATTGTTTTTATGGGCTGATATAACACTTAGAAAACTAGAAAGTTTAAGTAAATAGTTTGACCATGTTTCTGTTAGTCATACCTTTGTGGAGAGTTAACATTACTGCGAACAGCTAAAATTTGACAGACAGAAATATCGTCAGTAGTTGGTTATAGTGATAAAGGCTAAGTTCTAAAGGCACAAAAACCTTGAAGATAAAAGCAAGCAAAGAAGAAAGGTAGCAATAAAAAAAAAAGAAGGGAAAGAAGAGGGAGGAGAAAATCCCTATACCTTTAAGTTAGGAACAAAAAGGGTTCTAAGGCAGAGACGGGGAATAAACTCTTAATAAAACCTGAAAAATACAGGGAGTTCTTAACCTACCACAGAAAAATAAAAACAATAGATGAAAATTAGGAGTATTGTATACTTACATTCAGTAACTTATAAGTCATCCAAATATGAATTACAGACTTCCTAGACTAAAATACAAAGGTTATGCTAACTTTGGGAGGGAAAATAAACATCTACTCACTTTAAAGATAAGAGTAAACAAAATGTTAGTGAAATAATATAATTTGTCTTCTACAAGTTAACAGTTCTCAAAATGTGCTCTGGAGACTTCTAGGGGTCCCTAAGACACTTTCAAAGCACCCATGAGATTGAAACTATTTTCATAATAATACTATGTTTTTATTTACCATTTTCACTCTCATTCACTCAGAAGTATAAAGTGGAATGTTCTAGAACTGCATGGCATGGAATGACAAGACAGCTCTGATGGCTAATGAAATGAAATATTTGCCTGTATGTTTTTATACATAAAAATTTCTGAATTTTAATTTCTCCTCTGGTAAATACCATAAAGATAGCCCACATAAACTAATGCTCTTTGCATTCCTCAACAATTTTTAGGAGAGTAAGAGGTCCTGAGACCAAAAAGTTTGAAAACCGCTGTTACAAGCCATTGAGGCTGAAGAAATAAATGCACATTCCTTGCCACTCTGGAACTAAACAAATCTGCTGCCGCACAGTGCAGCTTCATTAGACCAGTGGCTATCAGTAATCAAAATAGTTCCTTAGCTTGTCAACAATACTCAGTGGTAAGCCAAGAAAGTCAATGTGTTTGACTCATCTGCATGTTTTTCTGGAAGGTGCTTTGGCCATTTAATGTTTGCCATTTTAGCAGTAGAATATAGGCTATACATACCAGTGGTTAAAATATAGTTGACCACAAACCTGCAGACTAATTTATGGATTGAAAAGGATAGTTAGATTGCTTAAGATAGCTGTTAGTAGGTCTTCTTAAGCAATTTCACAATGCCAATGGAACAGGTTTACATTAGTGATCCTTGCCAAAATTCAAACAGGAATGAAAAAGTTGGGTTTGGATTAAAGTAAAATAGTGACAGATTCTTGGGTATATTAATTAACATTGCAGACTTAGGTAAAATATAAGCTTTAGCTACTGAAAGATATAAGTACCTTAGAGCTTGCAAAATTGACAATTTTTTGGTTACAATTTGGACACTTACCAGTATTTTTTTCTCTATTAGGTTTCATCATATTTTTGTATCTTTAGTGAAAGATTACTTTAGAACCATAAATTTACCTAAAGATATAAGTAAATACAATTTATCATACAATACAGTATAACCTATTTTTATATTTCTACATAAAACACTACTCCAGGAAGAACTTTGTGTATGTTCCCACCTGCCAAAGGTAGGTTATTGATTCAGCTTCTGTGTGCCATACATTTTATAGGAGAGATGCATGCAGGCCAGCCAGCACAGGGCTTTAATCTCATTGTAAACCTAACAATACCATTCTTAGATCACATTACACATGGAGTTTTGTTAAAAGTCAAGCAATTAAGGAGATGTAGAAAATACCTTTTAAAAGCGAAAGGTTTTAAGCCTTTCTATGAAGCCTTTAGAAGGATTTATACACAAAACTGAAATGGTGACTGATACGTTTCCAGCACACCAGCTCACAGACTTCATGATAATCACGAGAGTAAATTGTTGACATTGCACATTGTTTTGTGGATTCTGAAATAATAAATAAGAGTGTTTCTTCATTAGTAATATGAAAAAACTTTGTATAAGCCTGCAACATTCTTCAAATCACTAAATATTTTACAGAAAGACACTTAGTAATGGTTTATATCTTCCTTGCTAGATTTCTTTTTTAATTTAATCTTTATTGCATTTTTTCATTACCATTTAGTTCCCTTATAACCTCCAGCCCACCCCAGCAATCACCATACTGCTGTCCATATCCATGAGTGCTTTTTCCTTTATGCTCAATCCCTCCACACCCTAACCAACACCACACTGAACTAGCTGTCATCTGCTCTCCATCTATGAGTCTGTCTCTGTTTTGCGTTTTAGTTCAGTTTGTTCATTAGATTCCACATAAGAGTGAAATCATATGGTATTTGTCTTCCTCTGACTAGCTTATTTCACTTTGCATAAGTTTCTCCAGGTCCATCCATGCTGTAGCAAAAGGTAAAATAATATTCTTTTTTACAACCAAGTAGAATTCCATTGTGTAAATGCCCAATAGTTGTTTTATCCACTCATCTACTGATGGACACTCAGGCTGCTTCCATATCTTGGCAATTGTAAATAATGCTGCAATGAACATAGCGGTGCTTATGTTCTTTCAAAGTAGTCTTTTTGGTTCCTTCAGATATATCCCCAGAAGTAAGATGGCTGGGTCAAAAAGCAGATCCATTTTTAATTTTTTTGAGGTATCTCCATACTGCTTTCTGAAGTGGCTGCACCAATCTGCATTCCCACAAACAGTGCAAAAGGATTTCCCTTTCTCCACATCCCCACCAGCACTTGTTGCTTCTTGATTTATTGTTGATAGCCATTCTGACACATGTGAGATGATACCTTGCTGTGGTTTTAATTTGCATTTCTCTGATGATTAGTAACGTTGAGCATCTTTTCTTATGTCTTTTGCCATCTGTACATCCTCTTTGGAGAAGTATCTGTTCAGGTCCTTTGCCCAATTTTTAACTGGCTTGTTTGTTTTTTTGGTGTTGAGTTTTGTAATTACTTTATAAATTTTGGATATTAACCCCTTACCAGATGTATTGGCAAATATGTTCTCCCATTCTGTGGGTCGTCTTTTTATTTTGTTGATGATTTTCTTTGCTGTGCAGCTAGATTTCTTAAAAACATCAAATGGCAAGAAAACCATTGGTTATCATGAAGTTAGTGTTAAGGAAAAGAATAAATCAAAGTTCTAAGTGGTATGCTAGAGTCTGTATATATTATTCAATTCAAGACTTTATGTAGCTATATAGTACATAAATGATATTAAGAAAGACTATCTATCCTTTGACATTAAAAGGTCCTGAATCATAGCAAAAAGAATGTAATACACTTTGAAAGACACCATGAGTCCAAACAAAAATTTGCATAATAAGAGTTAAACTTAACATAATTCTCTTATCAAAAACCTTCTTCTCCAGCCATGCCAAATAAATCAAGTACTCTGGGACCTGCCTCATTGTCAACTAGCCAAGCAGCATTTTCAACCACTAAAATTAGTTTGAAAAAGTGAAAACCATTGAGGGAATATTATAAAACATATATGATCACAATGGTAAAAGTTAAAATGAAATATCCCACCAACATTTATCAGTGAGAACAGTTGTCTTCGCTGTTAGTTATTAGCCTTCTTTTAATGAGTGAAAAAAACTTTTAATATTCAAAGGTCCTCAGAACCCTTGGGGAATTAAGGAGGCTTTGACTTCCAGCAGATCCTACATAGGACATATTCTTTGAGGTATTTCTCATCTCACACGAGGTAGGGAAAACTCTCCAAACAACCAACAATTACAAAACAAACAAATCCTAGGTCTTGAGCTGTGAGCTGCAAGCACTTAGAAGAGTGGTGTTTCCCTCATAACAGATGCCCATAGGAGTACTCAGGTGCAGCATTGCCTCAAATACAGGTGCCTGTAGCAGTATTTGGAGCCATCAGTGAAAAGGGACTTTGAATTAAGCCTGAATTCTCAAGGGAATCTGAAATAGCCTTAAGTCAATGGCACCCCTGGCTTCCAACAGAAGCATTTTCCAATTCTTTTTGGAGGAAAGAATTCCTAGTTTAGACTCTGTAGGATTCTCATAGTTTATGGTCAGGAAATGAGTTCAAAATAAAACATCAATAAGCACATAGAAAGCAGTTGACTTGAATGCCATATATCAGAAATAAACAAAAATGAATTTAGACCCCTCAGCCCCTACCAAGGGGATATTGGGAAAGCAGATATTGGGACTGGACTGGCAGATACAGATAGAAAAACTGTGTATATTTTTTTTAAAGAGGGCAGAATCACAGCAATCAGTAAGCAACAATAGACCATCAGGAATGACCATGTAGATTTGGAAAATAAACCAAATGAAACTTCTAAAAGTAAAAAATATATAATTATTGAAATAAAGCCAATGGTAGGGTTAAATAGCATACTGCACACAGCAAAAAAATTTTACTGAACTGAAAAATAAATGCAAAGAAATTGCTGAGAGTGAGACTCAAAGTGTCTCAAAGAATATGTCTTATCCAGAATCTGCTAGAATTTGAAGCCTCTTTTAGTTCTTGAAGCATTAATAAGATTTTTGAATATTAAAAAACGATGTCTTCTTCTCTAATGAATAGAAGAGTTATGTACAGAACTGTTCTCATGGATGAATTTTTGCCACTAATTATATAGTTCTGTGATCTTAATTGATGGCTGTTTTAATGTTGACTTTTGCAATCAATATTAGAGAGTAATTAACTACAAGAAGATAGAAAATATAAAAGAGGATAGAATAAGAAAGTCTAATGCTTATCTAGTTAGAGTGTCCAAACTTATGAACAAGTAAAACCATGATGCGGAAAACAGCATGCCCAAGAAGATGAATAAAAAGAAATTCATGTTTACATACTGCAATAAAAATTTCAGAATACCAAAGACAAAGGCAGTATGTAAAAGCAACCAAGAGAAAAGACAAAAATGCCTTCAAAATTGATTGACAACAGACCTCTCAACAGCAGTGGAAGCACAAAGATAATAGAATTCAAAGTGAAATAGAAAATAACTGAGTATGCTATATCTTTCTTTTTTTAGTACTCTATATCTTTCAACAATGAGAGTGAAATGAAAACGTTTATAGGTTAAAAAGCAAAAAAGACAAATAATAAATTTCAAGGATAGTAAGCCATAGACAGGAGAAGATATTTGCAACACTTATATCAGACAATGGACTTGTATCTATAGTATAATAAGATTATCTAAAATTCAATTTTAAGAAAAAGACAATCCATTGAAAAACTTGGAAATGAAAAATTAGAGAAATACAAATTAAGGTCCTATTTCGATTCTATTTTATACATACTACATTGTCAAAAATTAAGATGCCCAATGATACCAAGTGCTGGAGAGAATGTAACTTCTGTAAGCTAGTAGTGGGAGTGAAAATTGGTATAAACATTTAGGAAAACAATTTGGAATTGTCTTGTAAATTTAACATTCAAGTATTGTATAATCCAGAAACTCTGCTCCTAAGGGAACTTTTGTATATGTGCATTATAAAACAAAAAAAAATATTTATAGAAGCACTATTTATAATAGAAAAATTGGTAAGAATTCAAACATGAGAGAATAAATTAATAAATTGTGGCATAGTCATATAATAGAATATTATACAACTCTGAAAATGAATAAATCATAGCTTCTCAACAAGAAAGTGGATAAATTTTAGAAACCTAATACTCAATTCTTTTAATGAAAGTCCCTTAAAAAGACATGAAGTATGATAGTGTTTAATAAAGCCTCAAAACAATTATAACTAAACAATGTATTATTTAGTTTTACAGACTGTGTGATAAAACTATATCTTCTTAAAAGTCAAGGAAATGATAAACACAAAGTTCAGGATGATAACCGTCAAGGGGACACAAGTGCGGGAGTTGAATAAGAGAAGAATACATAAGTATTCTGGTCATGATTTTAAATCTTGGGTTGGATAACAGGCTTCATGTGTGATAATTATCTTGTTATATTTTATGATTACATGTATTTTCTACATGTTTGTAATTAATACTAATAAAATAACATAGAAAATAAAAGGAAGAGAGTATGACAATGGCCTTGTAAGACCGCAGTTACAGTTTAGGATCAGAGAATATCAGAAATGGAACCCCCTCCTCACTTTACACGTAGAAAGGGTGAGGCCCAGTAAGGAAGTTAAGTGACACACATGTTTATTCAACAGATTTTAATGGAGAACTATTGTTGGTGTCAGGGCTTCATCCAAGGGTGTAAGATACCATCCCTAGCCCCATGGAGCTCACTGTTGGGCAGTGGGGGAGGGGCAAGAAAATAAACACAAACATAGTAAGTAAATTATATTGTATGCTAGAAAGTCTTAAATCTATTGAAGGAAAAGAAGAAAAACAAGGGCAAAGTAAAGGAGATCAATATTTCCAGAGGAAAATTGGGGGCAAGAACAGGCCACAGTGTTAAATAAGGTAGATAAGCTTCACTGAGAAGTTGAGGTTAACAAAAACTTGAAGGTAATGAAGGAAATAGGCAAGTGTATATTTAGAGAAAGAGCTTTCTACATCAGACAAAGAAATCAAGAGTGACTTCAAGGATTTTGGCTTGAGAATGTGGGAGGATGAAGTTGCATAAATTGAAATGGAAAAGCTGAGGTGAAGTAAGTTTGCGAGGTAAGATCAGGACTTTAGTGTAGAATATGCTGGGTTCAAGGTGGCTATTAGATTTCCAAGTGAAGGTGTCAAGTAAGCACTAGAACATACTTGTCTAAGGTTCAAGATAGAAATGTGGAGAAAGTCAAATGACATCAGTGACAGAATCAATACTAGTTCAGTGCTTTTTGTACCAAACAGAATGAGATAAATTTGGAAGAATTAAGAGCTGAGATCTATTAAAATGAACACAATAGAAATGAATAGTACTCTGAACAAAAAAGTGGAGTTAGAAAACATTTTGACTTTTTCCAGGTCTTTTTGCAGAATTTTTTTTAGGTCTTCCCAAAAATATATAAATATAGCAGTATTCAGTTAGCCTCAAGTTGACATATTTCCTATTTTGAGATAGTTGATTTTCTGAGGATTTATCTATTACTTACCATATTATTTTCTTTTTTACATTTTTATTTATTTTTAAAGATTTTATTTTCAAAGAGATGGGAAGGGAAGGAGAGAGAGAGGGAGAGAAACCTCAATGAGCAAGAGAAATATGAATTGGTTGCCTCTTGCATGCCACCAACTGGGGGCTTGGCCTGCAACCCAAGCACGTGCCCTGACCGGGGATTGAACTGGTGACCCTTCAGTTCATAGGCCAGTGGTCAGTCCAATGAGCCACACCAGACAGGGCTCATGTTATTTTCTATTATTTCTTTTTGTTTGTAGGCTACAACAATTATGGAACACACACACTTTCAGCTGCACAAATAAATGAAACCAATTCTGCAGGAAATTATGCAACATAGAGAATTCCAAAAAATTATCCACATGTGGATTTTTATTGGCCCTGATCATGTATTGCGATGAAATGATTATAACTTTGCCAAACTGCTTAGTACAAGTATAAGGGTTTGGCGTGCTCCTGGAATAGTTTGCAGAGATACTGAACTGATTAATTGATGTTTTATTTGCACTTTTTAGAGCATGCTGAAATCCAAATGTAAAGCCAAAATCCATTGAATGACATTAGTTGGATGTGGTCACTTTCTAAGAGCTAACACAGGACACTGGAAATCCTCATGCAGTTCCAGAAAGGTTAAGTGACTTGCCTAAAGTCACCAGTGCCAGAAGTGTGTGAAGCACCTGCCTTTGCTGGTACCCAGGCCATTGTGCCTTTACCCATACATTGCTGCTTCAATGCATCACAAAGACTTATAATTTGCTTCTTTTTTATTATCTCTTTGCAGGGTTTCTTCCGGAGAACAATCAGATTGAAGCTTATTTATGATAGGTGTGATCTTAACTGTCGTATCCACAAAAAAAGTAGAAATAAATGTCAATACTGTCGGTTTCAGAAATGCCTTGCTGTGGGGATGTCTCATAATGGTAAGTGAACACTTAGCTCCATGTATTTTATTATTCTCATTACGGCTGCCAGATCAGTAAACATGAAGGCCATTGATGAAAACATGTACTTATACCACAGAATGCCAGGTTTCAGAATATTGCATACTGACAAAGCATTTCTCATTTAGGTCAGAGATTTTAAGCTGTTGTGAGGAATCCTCTCTGTGGTTGGGCATGTGCTATGATCAGAGTAAAGACTTGAAAATCTGGGAGGTGATAGAAATAACCTGTAGTATTTTAAAACAAATATGATATGTGTGATTATATTTTATGTTGCTTTAATAGCATTAAACAGATTATACTTCTGTGTATCAATAGTTTCTTTCTAATTTAAATGTAAGAATTCTGCAGATTTCTAGATATGGAACTTTAGGTGGCTTATCAGAATTTAGATTTATATATTCTATTTATTATGCAAAGATGAGTGTAGCTATAGCAGTAGTCTTGACTTTGAGCAGCATACAAACTTGTGAATAAAGAAATACATTAAAGTTCCACAAAACTTCAGTGTCTGTAGAAAGATAAGAGAATAAAACTTTCTACTTTTTAAACCTATATCAAAAATCAAGCTTATGAATTGGAGTGTTGACCTAATGAGTGACCTAACAAGGAAAATGTAGAAGACCTGAGAAGACCCATATTTTCATGAGTTGTAGAGCTCACTCAACAAAGTCCTGGAAGATAGGCCTGTTTGAATAAATAGTTCTTGATTTCTATTTAGCTCTGACTGATTAACTAGATTATAAAACAAATTTTGATGTAATGATATTATTATATTTTTCAAGTATTAGTTCTTTAAAAACTCATTATAGGCTCAAGAAATGTAAAATGCAAATGTGATCAAAATGAATCCAAAGTCTCATTTCATTGGATATCCTGTTTTTTCTTTCTTTTGCCTTCATCTCTCTCAGAACTGATCTGGTATAAGGATAATCTCTCTCTCCCTTTCTCTCTCTCTCTCTCTCTCTCTCTCTGTCTCTCTCAACTGTATTTTTATTGTTTACACTCTTACAGCTGCCCCTATTTTCACACTCTTTGCCTGCCTCCCCCTCTTCCCGCTGGCCATCACCACATTGTTGTCTGTGTCTGTGGATTATGCATATATGTTCCTTGGCTAATCCCTTCCTTTCTTTATCCAGTACCCACTCCCCTCTCCCTTCTGACAGCAGTCAGTGTGTTCCATCTATCCACGGAATCTTTAAATCAATCTTCATCTATAAGGACTCCAAAGCATCTGTGAAAATTAAGTTTTTGCTCATTATGCTGATGTTTTGTTTTTGCAGTGAAAATCATCAAGATATTTGGGAATCACTAATTGGTTGATACCCTACTCTTTAAAAATAGTTTTAAAATTATATTTTTATCATTAAATGGGTCATTTACTCTAAATACAAGAATGTGTTATGAATAGATCTATTAGCTATAGTTGACAGGAAGGAAATTTGGTCTAACTTTCCTCAACAGTTAATACATCTGCTGTGTATACAACTGCATTCATTGATTGCAAAATAATTTGGTGGTTAATATCATCCATTTTCTTTTTATTTCAGACCTCATAAAACATAGGGCATGTTTTCAAGTCAAGGGTTGTGTATTAGGTGATGAAATCAAGTTGCAATAAACTTCATTTATCTTTATGAAGAAATCTTTGATTTGAGGTCATTATCTATAAGACTGCCTAGAAAAACATGCCAGTTCTGCTTTTAATGCTGTTTCTTTTTTGTTCTTTAAAAAAATTGTCACTTTACACATTGATGTAAAATATATTTCCTGTTGCTTGTACATATTCATGTAAAATATATCTCCTATTTCTTATTTTTAATAGGCAAATAGTATTTAAAGCCCAACCTATGTGGTATTGAGGATATAATTTTCTCTCCACAGAAAAGTCAAAGAAAGCTATTATGAACTGAGTAAGGTCATCTTTGAACATCTTATGACTATTTAAATAAAGGAATTAAACATCACGCATCAAAGGCTTATACAGTTTAACACTTACAGGAGTGCAAACATGACTAAGAGAATCCCTTCCCAGAGGTTTTTATGGTAATGTGTTTGCTGCAGAGAGAAGAAAACATCCACTTAATCTACACATAAGAAGGGGGACTCCACAACTAGATTTTGATTAGTTTAGCCTGTTTTCCTGATGAAGGAACCATTTTTAAATGCAAAATTTTCTAGATCATAGTAACTATTTAAAATTCATTGCTTTGTCCAATGTGAGGCCAACTGTAATGAGATTTCCATTAATACAAAAATGCGTTTTTGTTAATGTTTTGTATGAATGGTCCTCAGTGTAAGAACCCACCAACTTAATAAAGAGGCTTCGTGTGTTATATCAAAATCGGCACCTCACTGTTTTTAGTATGCACAAGAAGAAATGAACATTCCCCTGAAGTAAATTTGCTTCTTTCTGTGTTACTTTTATTTTTGTTCTTTGGTCTTTGCGTAGTCCATTCTCTGCATTTAGCTTCCATGTTAGCTACACACTCCCAGCTTTGAAAGACACTTCTAAAGTAACCATCAAAGAACCCAAAGGCCCTAGGGAATGTTGGAAAATCACCGAAATCAGCAATTGCTAAGTTCTTTTAACTTTGAAAAGTCTATGATGCTATATAAGTCAAAAAACCTATGTCACTGAATTTTTCACTTTTCAACTAGTTATTCTATATCTTACAATGTCAGTCTTCCCAAATATTTAGGCAATTGATACCTGTCAGTCACCTGAATTTAAAAGTTTCCATCTGTATGATTTGGCACCATAAAAATATAATTCGTATGCCTGAATCATGTCTTCTGTATGTTCTGATCAGTTGCTCACTAATGTCAGACAGTACATTTGATAATTGCATAATGATACATTTTGATCATGACATGTAGCCTAAACATTGTAGAAAGATATGACTTCAGCATTTTTCCAATTAGAAACCTAGCTGTTTCTCAAATACCCATTTTCAGCATTGGATAGAAAAAGCACGCAGTTGTTGGATTGATGTACTTGGGAGAAATTTTTCGTTTTTCAGTAATTATCAAGATAAATACATATTGCCATGATTTTGGTCATTTAATAATCCTTCATTTTTAGACCATGGGCCAATCCTGCTGATTGCTCCAAAGTCTTCCTGAGTCATCTCAAGCATGGTCAGCCCAATACCCTGTCCAGACACCTTTAGAGGAAGGCTCCAAAGACAAGTAAAGCAGAAATAAAGAGCTGACTTCCTAGGCTACCCAGAATTAACTTACTAAGGGATTATTACATCAGCTACTATTTGTTTTATGTTTTGAATTAATAAAGCAGGTATCTACAGAATCTTGATAAAAACACTCTCATAGATTAATGTTGCCTCTTCAGTCAAATGGGCCCTTACACATTTTTATGTGTAAGGGTTTTAGGTAAGGGCTTTAGGTTTTTAAAGCATCAGTTTTGTGTTCAAGTCCTGTTGTCAAAATTTCTGCCATTAATCATATTTTTAAATGTGCCCTTTTTATTTTTAATGAGATGATTTAGTCATTAAGAATTTTGACTAGTCAATATTTCATATTCAGAGATGCTTTTCATGTATGAAGTAAATAATAAAATACTAAGTATTGGCTCTGCAGAAAAAATAATCTGATGTAGAGAAGAATTGACTTACGTCATTCAGCTAGGTTTTTCCCTATGCCATTGAGATTTGAATAAAAATTATGTTTTTCATAAATATAAAAATTAGTGAAACCTTAGCTTTACTGATTAGGATGTCCTGTTATATAAATAATGGGGTTTTTTAGTTTTTAAAAAAGGCTGACAACTTAAAAATAATTTCTCAGTGGCTTCATAAAAGTTTAGAAAAGTGGTTTCAGAAATTTTTGTGGCACTCAGCATTTTTAAGGTAGTTCCTTTCTTCCTTGTAAACAGAAGCTCTGGTGTATATTGCAAAAAAGAAAAACATCAATGGCAAATAAATTTAAACTTCAAATTGTTACTCTTTTTTTTCTTTAGTCTTCTTTGTGATATAAAGGAAAATTACCCAAATGTTAACTTTTAGGAAAATATAACA
The DNA here is from genome assembly GCF_019186645.2 of Phyllostomus hastatus. NCBI lineage: Eukaryota > Metazoa > Chordata > Mammalia > Chiroptera > Phyllostomidae > Phyllostomus > Phyllostomus hastatus. Next base: position 3,012,252 of record NW_025333643.1, on the reverse strand, counting down.
GAGTAAATCATCCTAATGCACATAGCAGGCATGTTACTCAAACCTGGCTGGCCTTCATGATCATTTACAGTCTAGCCTCCACTGCTTTATCCTGCTGCTGCTCTTTTCCACGTAAATTTCAGACAAACTGTGTTCTTTGCTCTTCCTGGAAAATGCCTGTGGGCCTCTGTGTACTATGTCCTTCAGTTCCCTAGTTAAAAAAAAAAAAACAAAAAACCTACCTGGTATTCAAGGCCCAGTTCAAATGTCCTCTCTTTCATAAGACTTTTAATTCCCCATTTTTCCTCTTCTCTTGTTTCATGCCTTTCTCTGACATCACATTGTGACTTTTTTTTAAATCACTTTTTTTCAAATCACTGTTTAACTACAGTTGTCCCCATTTTCCCCTCCACCACTCTGCCCTACCCCACCCACACCCACCTCCCACACTCAATCCTACCCTACCGCCATTGTCTTTGTCCTTAGGTCCTTTATACATGTTCTTTGACTACCCTTCCCCTTCTTTTCCTCGTTATCCTCCTCACCCCTCCCCTGTGGTTACTGTGCCTTATAAAGCAAGGTAGTGATCACATCTGCTAACAAAAACCAAATTTCTATAGACAGCAATAAAAGGGATAAATAAAGCTGAGGACAGGGAGGGAATCAGGGAAATTTATGAGAACTCCAGTAATATATTATGAACTAAGACATTGGGATAGGTGAGAAGAAATGGAATTGAGAGAAATATCAGAACAATGACCAATGAATATAAATGTCTGCAGGGAGAGAGATTGTCAAGACTATTCGGGGTATCTAGTTTGGCTGATAAAATGAATTAACCAAAAAAGGAAAAGAGGATGAGGAGATAGTTTGGAAGGGGGAAATGAAAAGTTCATTTTTATGTTGTAGTTGAAGTGCTTATGGGATAGCCAACATCCATGTATAAAGGAATCTAGGAAGAAGTGAAAAACAAGGATCCAGATCTCAGTAAGAGAAGGCAGGAGTCACTGGCACATCTTGTGAATTAAAGAGAAGATCAAACTAAGAATAACAGAACACAGGTGAAGGAAGGAGGTATGGAAAATAGCCTGCAGAAAGAGGAGAACCAGAAAAGCAGAAACCAGCATGAAAAGAGGGTGAAGAATATCAACAGCATTAAGGCCTGGGAGATTGCTGGAGAGCACAAGTAGAAGAACTTAGAAGAGGTCCCCAGATCTGTCTGTGAAAAAAGAATGAGGGACTTCTAAGAGCAAAGTTTTGGTAAATTTAAATGAGGCAAAAGCTAGATTGCAGTGGGTTAGGAAGTAAATAGTAAGTGACAAATGCAGATGGAGAGGGAGACCTACTCTTTCAATAACTTCAGTGGTATAGTAAAAAATAGCATGAAGGTGGGGGTACACTAGGGTCAGAACCTTAAATATCTGCTTAGGTGAAAAGGAAGGAACTAGTAAAGAGGGGTACATGAGAGAAAGAATAATCTATATATATACTTAGGATCTCCTCTATTAGACATGTTCTTTTCATCCTTGGCCACCTCTCCCCCATCCAGTCTGTCTAACACGATGTCTTGTATCAAATAGGCATTCAATGAATGAATTCAATGATGTCAAGTAAGACTTAAAGGAATCAGATTGAATCAGAAAGGCAGTGGTGAGGCAGTGGTGTTTTGTTTATCTCTACTTTGGAAAGAAACCTAGGCAAATGTTTAAATGTTCTCTAAAATAGTTTGAAAAATGTTATCCCTGCATAAAAATAATACTGGTGTTCAGGCTGTTCCTTGTTTTGCTTTAGAGGACCTAGAAAATTATAGTTATTAGATTGCCAAATTCTGTAAAACCTCAAAATGCACAAGGTTTTTTTCCTAAGAAAGAGAGGTGGAAAAACGTAACTTACTTGGCAAAAGCTATATGAAAAGCAATAGTGTTGTATAAGACTTATTTACATGATAAGGCTTTTATAAAATAAACACATTAAAAGTGGGGAAACTGACTATGAGACATAACCTTACTAATTGTCAAAAGCTTGATAGCATTAAAAATTCACCCCTTAGATGTTGAAAGACAAAATTATTTTTAATAAAACTTATTTCATTCTTCTATCTTCTTTTGATTTATTTTAAAAATCTGCTTTAATTTATTTTTGTAATTAAGTAGCACTTATCATTGATGTTCCTACAGTTAGGTGTTTTTCAAACATGTCATTAATTGTCATTAAGGAACATTAATTGTTTCTAAGATTCAAAGAACAGGATACCTAAATATTCCATGGGCTTGGAGTTGTTATGTTCAAGAAATCAGTGCTAACACACAATGCTGAATCTGTCATATGCTAGTAGTTAGCTCCATTCAGTTCAGTAAAAGTGTGTTACATTAAGGTATGCTGATATACTTTCACCAGAAAATAACGAGTCTCTATATAACCTTTTCTTCCTACAGGGTGCATAGTGATTCTGATATTGACAATTTTTCAAAAAAAATAAGTTACATGAATTTTCTGTAGGTGATTATCCCAAATATGACACTGAATGCCCGTATCCTAGAAGTTGCTCAGTGTAACATGTGCTAGATCTGTAGAACAGACAGAATGTCTTTCATTTTCTTCGGGACTCAAAGAGTAGACAAAAGCGCTTTAAAAAAGAGAGAGCGTAGCATGTTCCCCAGTCCTATGTCATAGAGACTTGTAGAATTTTATAGCTAAATTTAGAACTAGAGGAAGGGATATTGAAAGATCTTCTTTTCCAAGTCTCTCATTCTGCATAAATAAAGCAGTTGAAGACCAGAGGAGAAAAGCCACATAGACAGTTGTTCACTAGCTGAAACTAGAAAGTAGCCTAACTACCTCAAGTGCCGGGTTAATTCCATTGCCTGCCAAAGAGGCTGAAAGTTCTCGCTCAGTGATGCATGGAACATTTTCCTTCTCTTTTAAAATTAATCAGTAGTGTTAGAAGATTTTGAAAAATGTGTTTGTATATGAGCACATCAGCCTTTATATTTCTGGTTCCCAGTTTAGAACTTCTATCTTCTATCTCTAAACTTCAGTTTTATGGAAAACAGCAGTCCATAGAGAGAATACTTCCCTCATCTTGATTCTCAGATTCACTGAGGTTCAAGAATTACTTCACTAAAAACACCATTTCCTAAACAATTTAAAGAAAGAGAGATAGAGATAGAGATGGTTGGATAGATAGACGGATGGATAGATAGAGAGACAGACAGGTGGATAGATAGACAAAGGGATTAGGTTTTCAGGTTTTGTTGTTTACCTGTGGGAAAGGATCTAGGTTAGTGTGCCATATCTACCATACTGGTCTATAGCCCACAGCAGCCACAATTCCTCTAGACGACTTTATCAACAAATAATAAAAGCTGCACATATTAAGCATTACTATGTGCCAGGCACTGTGCTAAACACTATCTGTGCCTTATATCATCACCTCACATGAGGTAGGTTAGTATTATTAATGGGGTTCAAAAGCAACAAAATAAAATCAGCTTTTTCTCCCTTAAAAAAATGCATGCAAATAAAAATTTGTATTTATCATTTCAGATTTCCATGTTTTATGCAAATTTAGTCACACCAAATGAGATATATTTTACATTCCTTTTGTTGAAACTGTACTATGTAAAAAATGCTGAAATCGCCTATGTAATTAGTTGCACTGACAGTTCATTGAACCTAATTTGCATCATGAGCATTTAGCGATACAGAAAATTTGTTATAAGCTTTTGGTCTTTGGAGGGAACTTCAACTTATAAAAACTAACATTTTATTTTTTCAATTTAATTTTACTGAATTTATTGGAGTAGCATTGGTTAGTAAAATTATATAGGTTTCAGGTGTACATTTCTATAACACATCACCTGTATATTATGTTCTGTGTTCACCACCCCAAGTCAAAATTCTTTCCATCACCATTTATCCCTCTTTTACCCTATTCTACCTCCCCTACCCCTTTTCCCTCTAGTAATCACCTTACTGTTGTCTGTGTCTGTTCTCTGTGTCTGTGAGGGTTTTTTTTAATCCCTTCACCTTTATCACCCAGCAGCCCCAGCCTTCCTCCCCTCTGACAGTTGTTAGTCTGTCCTCTGTGTCTATGAGTCTGTCACTGTTGTGCTTGTTAGTTCAGTTTGTTCATTAGATTCCACATATAAGTAAGATCATATGGTACTTGTCTTTCTCCGACTGGTTTATTTCACTTAGCATGATACTGTCCAGGTCAGTCCATGCTGTTACAAAAGATAAAATTTGACTTCAGTCAAAATGTAGGCATAGGAAAATAAGCCTTGCCTCCTTGAGCAACTATAGCAAAAATTACAACTAGACTACAGAACAAATATCACCCAGAATTGTCAGAAAATCGAGCTGTATGGAAGTCCAACAACAAAATATTTAAAGAAACCACATTCATCCAGATGGGTAGGAGGGGCAGAGATGTGGAGACATGCGGAGACGCGCAGAGAGGTGGAGAGGCTCAGAGACACTGAGTAAAGCAGAGATGCAGAACAGGTGGTTCCACATCCACATGTGGTAGATAAAAATGGGGAGGGATACCTGGGGAGCAAGGGATCCCAGCATAGGACCAGACCACCCAACCCAGGGTTTCAGTGCCAGGAAGATAAGTCCCCATAACTTCTGACTGTAAAACCCATTGGAGTTTGGGGCAGCAGAAGAAACTTTGGGATTCTCAAGAAACTCCTCTTAAAGGGCCCACAAAGAATTTAGGACCAGGATTCAGCACCAGTGCAATAGTAGAAGGGGCACCAGTCACATACAGGGGGAAATTGAAGTGACTGGCAATAGGGCGAGACAGCTTCCTCCCAGGAAAAACTCCAGAGGCCAGGCAGCAGCATTGTCCCCTTTCTGAACCCTCCCCAAACAGAGCCACAGAGCTGTGACACAGGTTGCCCCACCCTGGTGATTACCTAAGACTCCATCCACCCATATAATTTACAGGTGCTCTTTTTTACAGTAGGCTGTGCTCCTAAGACAGGGAGTCAACGCAGCTCTACCTAATACACAGAAACAAAGACAGGGAGGCTGCCAAATGACGAGACAAAGAAACATGGCCCAAATGAAAGAACAGAACAAAACTCTAGAAAAAGAATAAATGAAATGGAGATAAGCAACCAATCAAATGCAGAGTTCAAAACACTGCTTATACGGATGTTCAGGGAACTCACTGGGTACTTCAACAGCATAAAAATGACCCAGGCAGAAATTAAGGTTACACTAAGCAAAATAAAGAAAAATCTATAGGGAACCAACAGTGGAGTGGATGAAGCCTAGAATCAAATCAATGATTTGAAACACAAGGAAGAAAAAAGCATTCAATCAGAACTTCAAGAGGAAAAAAGAATCCAAAAAAACAAGGATAGTCTAAGGAGCCTCTGGGACATCTTTAAACGTACCAACATCCAAATCATAGGGGTACCAGAAAGGGAAGAGGAAGAGCAAGAAATTGAAAACTTATTTGCAGAAACAATGATACAAAACTTCCCTAATTTGGTGAAGGAAATAGACATACAAGTCCAGGAAGCACAGAGTCCCAAACAAGATAGATGCAAAGAGGACCACACCAAGACACATCATAATTAAAATTCCAGAGGTTAAAGATAAAGAGGGAATCTTAAAAGCAGCAAGAGAAAAGCAGATAGTTACCTACAAATGAGTTCCCATGTGACTGTCACCTGATTTCTCAAAAGAAACTTTGCAGGCTAGAAGGGACTGGCAAGTAGTATTCAAAGATGAAAAGCAAGGACCTACAACCTAAATTACTCTATCCAGCAAAGCTATCAGTTAGAATTGAAGGGCAGATAAAGAGCTTCCCAGACAAGGTAAAGCTAAAAAAGTGCAGCATCACCAAGCCATTATTATATGAAATGCTAAGGGGAATTGTATAAGAAAAAGAAGATCAAAAGGATGAACATTAAAATGGCAGTAAATTCACAACTATCAGTAATTTAATCCAAATAATAAACTAAGTAAATAAGCAGAACAGCAATAGAATTATAGATATGGAGATCATTTGGAGAGTTATCAGTTGGGGGGGAAGGGGGACCATGGGGGAAAGGGTGCAGGGATTAAGAAGAACAAATTCGTAGGTGCAAAATAGAGAAGGAGATATTAAGAATAGTATAGGAAATAGAGTAAATAGAGTAGCCAAAGAACTTATGCATGACCCATGGACATGAGCTAAGGGGTGGGGGTTGCTGGAGGGATAGGGGTACTGGGTGGAGGAGGGGCAAAAGGGGAAAACTTGGGACAACTGTAATAGCATAATCAATAAAATATATTTTTTAAAATAGGTAAGATTACCTTTTTTACCATCAAATAGTGTTCTATTGTGTAAATTTACCACAGCATTTTTTATCTACTCATCTACTGATGGGCAATTGGATTGCTTTCAAACCTCGGCTAAGGTAAATAATGTTCCAATAAACATAGGAGTACAAAAATTCACATTTTATTTAGATTGTATCAAAAGACTTTTGCTTTGATTTCTCCTAATTCTAAAATTATTTTTAGAAGTTGTTTTTGGCTATTTTGTTAGGTTATGGACAAGCAGGACTAGCAAATGTAATAAGTGACTCCCTTTGGCTGTTTTTTTTATTTTAAATTAACTTTTTGGGTTAGAAAAAAAGTATTTTGCTAGACATGTAAAAGTTTTTTATATAATTATAGTTTATTACCTGTGAAAATGTAGCCAAAACCTAAAACAATATCTGGCACACATAGACATTCAGTAGTTGCATATTGAGTGAAAAGACAGTATTGTGTGCTCTGTTAAATAACTAAAGTTAAAGAACAAAAGACTTTTGGTGATTCTAGCCATCTCTGTTTTATCATATAACTAATTTTGCCCAAGCTTTACACCAAAATTTCTTCTACTTTTAATATGCCATGATTTTTACAGGGTGTTTTCTTTCATGATCACTTTCCCAAATGTATATACATCTCCCAATGTATATACATCTCATTTTTCTGTTCCCAGACTTGATATTTTGGAGTTTAATTCATCAAGCCCTTATTTGAGTTTAATTCATCAAGCTTTCATTATATACCCACTATGTGTATTTTGTTGCACCCAAAAGCAAAGATGAGAAAACCTGGTGCTTATATACTTTATGTTTTAGTAGAATAACCAATATAAGCCCACACAGTAGTATACACAGTAGTATAGTACTAGTTTGATACATAAGCTAATATATTCATATAACAGAAGCCCATCATTTAGGAAGCTTTTTCTAAACTGTCCCAAACCCCAAGTTTTTGATACATTTCTCACTGGGTATAGGGATGGCATATTAAAATTTCCTATAAAAGATACATAATTTTAGAAGTTAACAAATGATTCTAATATGCTCTGCCTCTCCCCTACTTCCCAATCCTCAACCAAGAACTACTGATGAAAAGGAGTAAACAGTACAAGGAAGCAAATGATTGGACTGGCTTCACAGAGGATTTTGAAGAAATCTGCTATCTAGGGGGGTTTTTTTTCTGTCTTATTTCAAAACATATTATACAAGGACTTAACAAGAGCCAGACATTTCATTAAGTTCTGAGTACAAAATAATGAGCAAGTTTCCTGCCTTTTTGGAGATTATATAGCAGGAGAGAAAATAAAACATTACAGATAATTATTTTGATCCATGCTATGCAAGAGAATACAATTAAGTAATGAGGGTATATCCTGAGGGACTGAATGATCAGGCCACAGGGTTGGGGAGACTGCAGTAAAAATGTGAGCAACCATTCATTGTCCATCCCTGTGGAACTGAAAAGAAAGAGAATGGGGAAAAGGGAGTAGAGAGACAAGATTTTTGACCAAAAAATATGGCAACTTGAAGGGGTCATATGCAGAGAGTATATTTACCAAATAGATACAAGCTAATTTAATTTAAAGTTCTCCAAAGACTGAGAGATAAGATCTCTTCCCTTCTAACTCAGAGGTCCCTAAGGAGGCCCCTACAACACAATATTGTATTAGTTGGTTACAAAGCTTACTCATGGTCAACTGAAAGGAACTTAAAAATTTGAGGCTGAAGGGTACAAAGCAATTTCTTTTTTAACAAGTTCAAAATAAAATTCACTAAGTATTCAGGAATGTGTTCATGTCCTTTTATGTCTATGATAGAATGCTACCTTTAGCATAATAATGTAGAGCAAGGTACCATCCATTTATTCATTCCTATATTCAACAGTCATTGACTGAGCACCACCAATAAGTGTTAGAGATATAAATTAATACAACAGTCTCTACCCTCAAGGAGCTTATAGTCTAGGGAAGGAGACTGTCATAAAAACACATCACAGTGATACCATATAAGTGTAATAGTAGAGCTATGCACAAGGTAATATTGGACATGATGTTCAAATGTCCTTATTATGGGAAAATACAAGGAGTCCAGTCCTTATTACAGGAAAGTGTGAAGACTGTGAAGTGTGGCTGCAAAGTAGCATTAGTCAAAACAATATTTTGCATATCATCCAGCAACTCCACTTCTAGGCATTCATCTAAAGAAAACAAAAACACTAATTCAAAAAGATATCTTCACCCTCATGTTCATTGCAGCATCATTTATAAAAGCAGCCATGTAAAAGAAGGAAATCATCCTATTTGTGACAATATGGATGAAACTTGAGGGCATTATGCTGAGTGAAATAAGTCAGACAGAGAAAGACGAGTACCGTATGATTTTACTTAATATGTGGAACAACAACATATACAAACCTATACAACAAAAAATCTAATGCATAGATACAAAGAACAAATTGGTGGTTACTGGAGGCAAGGAAGCAGGGCAGTGAAATGGGTGAAAGGGGTCAAAAGATACAAACTTCCAGTTATGAAATAAGTAAGATCTAGGGATGTTAGGTACAGCATGGTAACTATAGTTAATAATACTGTATTGTATATTGAAAAGTTATTAAGAGAGTAGATCTTAAAGTTTCTCATCACAAAAAAAAATGTGTAACTATGCATGGCAATGGATGTTAACTAGACTTATTCTGGTGATCATTTCATAATATATGCAAATACCAAATCATTATGTTGTACGCCTGAAACTAATATATTGTTATGTGTCAATTATAATCTCAACTTTTAAAAAACATTAAAGCTTTAAATAAACAGCATGTGAAGCACCTGGAACGAGGCATGATAACTGGTTTAAAATTAATTAATTAATTATTTATTTAATTAATATTTTGCAGATAGTATTGGTAGAGAGGAAGAAAAACACATTTGAGTTGAAAGAGTTTCAAACACATGATATTTTTCCCTCAACTGATATTCCCTTAAATATCTCTCTTAATTGCTCCTCTTTGCCTTTCTTTCTTTAGTTTTCTTCTATTTTCACTCATCCTTACCCCACAGGAAGCCAAATGTTAAAGAAGTTGTCTTTTTGACAAACAGCATTAAGTGGTACTTCTGGAGAGTCAGGGGGATAATTATGGCTTCTCTCCACTAAATATAAAAGTACTCTCAGAGTAATATGAAAGAAAGCACCATCCATATTTTTTTACTTTTATTTTATTGATTTTAGAGAGCGGGGAAGGTAGGGAAACAGTGGCGGAGAAACATTTATGTGAGAGAGAAACATCACCAATTGATGTTTGGGGCTCATGTACATGCCCCACTGGGTACCAAACCCACAACCCAGGCATCTGCCCTGACAGGGAATTGAACCCATGACCCTTCAGTCGACAGACAATGCTCCAACCAACTGAGCCACACTGGCCAGGGCCATCCATATTTATTTATAACAGGGACAAAACAGTACAGACTCCCTGAGAACAAGGCTTATGTCTGTATAACTTTGAATTCTGCACAATTCATGAAACATGTTGATCCTTTTAGCACCTGACTTTATGTCAAATGCTGGGGATACAGAAATGAATAAGACATTGCCCCTGGCCTTCAGGCTGTTATTCTAGAATGGGACAAATAGACATGTAAAATAAATAAAGTACAGTGTGAAATTGCTATCATTGAAGTTTGCATGAAGGGCTGTTGGAATACTGGGGAAGGAATAATAAACTCTGCTTAAAGAAATCAGAGAAAGCCTCACGAAGATGACATTTGAATTAGGTCTTAAAGGATAAGTAGAAACTGGCTTAACCTTCCTAGCAAGATTGTTTCAAATTAAAGAAATGAACAGTTTAATTGTTACTGATAGGCTGTTTGCTGTGAAATAAAAAGATGAGCAAAGTCGTAGATAGAAACCAGGACTTGAGATTGGTGGAGGGAGAAGGGGCTTTTAATATATGGGCACTAGTGCTGTGAGAAAACAGTATGCATTAGGAGCAGCGATATTTCAGTGATTCATTCTGTCATATCTCTTCCTCTCTAGCCATCAGGTTTGGGCGGATGCCACAGGCTGAGAAGGAGAAGCTGCTGGCAGAGATCTCCAGTGATATCGACCAGCTGAACCCAGAATCTGCTGACCTCCGGGCCCTGGCAAAACATTTGTATGACTCATACATAAAGTCCTTCCCGCTGACCAAAGCAAAAGCGAGGGCCATCTTGACAGGAAAGACAACAGATAAATCAGTTAGTTCTCTTCTACCATCTTCATTTGGGGTGGCTGGGTTTATTTTTGTTGTTGTTATTATCTCCTTTGAGGAAATGATTAACCATGTTACACACACACATGCAGAGTACTATTCAGCTGTTAGCTGTTACATATTGTAGGCAGAGTCTGAAGCACAGGAAAGGAAATGTCTTCAGATAGGATAAGTAAACATTATTTTGAAAAGGGAAAAAGTCCATCAAGTTCTCCTACTACTGGTATTTCGCTGTGGATAATGTGCACTTTTTTGCCCAAATTTTTGAGGGAAAAATAAGGATGCACATTACATGAGTATAATGATTACATACCATGGGTATAATAATCCTGTGTATGATACAAAACCGTGGGTGTGCATATGTGGCAAAATACAGTAAATTCTTCAAGAATAGTATAAACATATGCAGGTCATCTTAATTTTAATGAATGGCCAAGCCCCCTTTATCCACCACCTTCTTTCAGGATCTATTTCTTTTCTTGCCATGAAAATAACTAGTTACGACTACATTCATTCACTCAGCCCTGCTTTCTGGTCCTAGGTTTGGAAAAGGTATTCAGTCTCATTATTTTACCTTTTGGGAGCAGTACTAGAGATGCCTCTTAGGCAGTTCCACGTTGGACAGAAAAATACATTCCAGATACTACATTACCTTTTTTCCTTGTAGCACTCCGTTGGTGATTCCTGGGTAACTGGAAGCATCATCCTTTTAGATACATGTATGAATTTTATCTTCTGTGAGGCTTGGAGCCACCTGGGCTACTCTAGCTGAGAATCTAGTGGATTCTCAGACATCTATAACCTCATTGATTACCACTGTTTAGAGAACTCAGAATGAATTATAATTATAATTATGTGGAGTCAAGTTTTCTAAAAAGTAGAACTCTCCCCTGATAGGAAGCTAAGAAAGCAACATGGAACCATATTAAAACAAAATATAATTACAGCTGAATTCTAGTCCCAATTCTGCTGTCTGCTTACATATGGATCACATCCCTGTACCTCAGTTTGCACAGTCAGGGTCTGGCTTTCACTGTAATGTCCACAGCATGTCTTAGGGTAGTAAGTCACAGAACACATTCAGAAGGCACCACCCCAGCCCTTGATAGACCTTTTATGCTATCATTTATTTTCAAATGAACATAGCTCTAGGCTAGCTATGCAATTACTTGATGTGTGTGTATCTTTTCCTTACTTGATTATATTTTTTGGAAAGTTTGATTACCCTTTAATGTACTTTTATAATGCTCCTAAGATGTTATTTTTTCCTTTTAGCTAACCCATAAGAATAGAATCAGCTAATAGAAAGAGAAAACTCCTGTAGTATATTCCTGTATAAAGAGCCAAATGCCAGAAGTACAAGAGAGGTTTTTGATACCTTAACAGTATTATACCTGTATTCAGTTCTTTATGATTTTAAAAATTCTTACAAATTTATATGTTCAAGATATATGACCATCTTATAGCTCCTATTATTACCCCCTTTTTAAAGATGAGGAAATTGATGGTTAAACATTTTGCCCTGAGACCACACAGCATGTGGAAGAACCAAGACTATAATGCAGGCCTTCTGACTACTGCTTCAGTACATTCTGAGCATGATATTCCCTCATGGAAGTTAGTATTTCCCATTGGCTAGCAATGAGCCAGGGTTGCCCTGTACACTAGGAAAGTTTCACCTTGGGAAAATATTCTGAGTTATGATTTATTTTTACCAACTTTTAGAATAGCAGGAATTTTCAACCTCTCCTACTATCCTAGTATATTCACAGTTGGAAAAATTACCTTGTGCTGTTTTGTTCTTCCAGAATTATAGTGATTAGGACTGTCTTCTGCAGACTTTTATAGACTATAAATCATATGGCAAAGCTAAGTCTATATATTTATTAAATGAAAAAAATTGGGGTATAACAAAACAAAAGCAAATGAAGACTTCTACATAGATGATTTGACTATGGAAAATAAGCTGTGCTCATATAAAGGGAGAAAAATAAAAAGAAAGCTAGACTGATGTGGCTAAAGAAGGTTAACAATGGGCAGATTGCAACAACTTGATGAGAGCCAGTATGGGATAGGAAAGTGGAGGACAGAGCCCAAGAACTGGGGAAGGAGTGATAACTGGGAAAGAGCCCTAAAACCAACTGTTTACACCACTGCTTTCCCTCAGGCCATTTAGCTTCCAGGAACTGCTTTCTCACGTTTTTCTTATCTCTCAATCCAGACCTGCAATCCATGCTGGAAAGCCTATCAATTTAATTGTACTTGGAAGATAGGAGGAAGGCAGTTAAAAAATTTGTTTGTTTGTTTGTTTTTCTGCAGTAGTCAAGAATTTAAATTTACTCCACCAGTGACCAACATACTCTTCACTGTATTACTGAAGGGCAGAGCCCAATCCACTGTAAACCACTTTAAAACCTCATGCCAATTGATTCTTTGGCTCTAAATATTTCTGTTAAAAATAAGATAATTGCAGGCACTTTATGTGATAAATAGGTATTAAGCTATTTTAAGAGAAAGGGCTGCAAAATGCTTGATTATAGGCTTTTCAAGTTCAGAGGCCAAATGTCTGTCATTTTTCCCCTATAATAACTGTAACTGTGCTTTCCCCATAATAGTTACTTGGGATGTATTTGATTAATTGAATTAAAAACTATTGCCTATGCCTTTGAAATTCTGGACTTTCAACAGAGGTCCTCTAACTAGCCTAATATTTGCTAACCAAACTGGACATCATTAATGATCTGGATAGAGGCAAAATTGCCTCTTGTTAGGGTCTGGAAAGACAGACTGGGCCAAATTAAAATAATCCATTCACTGATTACACAAAACTGAAATAGAATTGTTTGGCTCTCTCTTTTCTCCTTATCTTGCAAAATCAAATTAAGCACTGGTGGAAAGAAATAGTTCAGAGAGGAAGATGGGAGAGAGGAAAAAAAACAAAAAATGTGATTTCCAAGGAGACTAGGGATTTGTTTTTTATCTTACATGGTCATGTTATTCATTTGATAGCATCTTTCTCAGGGGTGTTATGTTATCTCTTGGCCAAGACTTATGAAGGTTAAGATTTGAATTGATTGAACAAGCTTTGCAGAAGTATGGACTCTTGAGAGGGTGGTGGAGGATGTGAAAAAGTGGCTATGGCTGGTGCAATAGAGCAGTTTGGGTCCCATTATACACCCTGATGAACTGATGTCATTAGTGTTAGTTAGGCCAAGTCTGGGATAGGCTCCTCAGTATTGTGGATGACCAGTTACCAAGAACCTTTGGAAAGGAAATGACTTTACTGAAGAAGCCATTCTTTAAATTTATCTTACTGCTCCATTTAACCATTGCTCATTCATCTCATTTATGGAATGCCTGCTACTCTTTCCTCTCATGCCCAGCACCAGCATTTACCTGCAGGCCAACCAGGGCTTCTCCCTTGCCAGCTTAACTTTCTTCTCCTGTATCTTATTCCCTGGTGCTGTTTGCACCTTTCAAAACAGATAAATGGACAGATAAATTAAATGTTCCTGCTCCCCTCTGATCTTTTTAACTTTAACAACTGTACTGTTGGAATATGATGTACTTTTCAGTTCATGCCTTAAAAAAAATAATGCTTGGGAATTTTAGGCTCAGGGCTAGGAAAAGATGGAATATGGAATCACTGCACATGGATCACGGGAGGATTTTAGGAGCAATGGACCTCTTAGCCACCCTAAAATAGGAATGAATTGACTCTCCCACAGTCTATTTTCCTTTAATGGCTTGTTCCAGCCCAGGACCCTTCTTTAAGAGATCCTGCTAAACTCTGAAACTGTGAATATACTAGAACTAGAGTGCTATGGTTCCTGAAGGCAGCTGGAGAACTGAATGGACTTTGGAAGTTCCCAGTGTTTGACCATTACCCTGATGTGATGATCACACTGGGTGCATCATCATCACATGATCTCATGTTTGTTGATGAAAATAAACAGAGAGTGGTTTTCAAAATCATTTTCAATGCCATGGTTTATCATAAAACAATAAATAGAAAAACTCTTGGTGTTCCTGCCAACTTTTCACTCCATATCTGAGAGATGGTGAGGCCCTGGCTGCACTCTCTCTGCCAGTAAAGATAAAACTTCTTATTTGTACTGTATTGGACTTTGCATCCCATCATGTTGCTTATGATAGGTACATGCAGTGTCACTGTTTTTATAATTACAAAAGCAAACAGTGCCATTGTAAAAAGGGTTTTCCCTAAGTAGTATATGAAATAGGAAACTAATGATTAATAAAACCAATATATAAATGTAAATTGTGAAAATATTCTGTACTCTTTAAATTTTTCTCATTCTAAAATTTACATGGTCCATCAAATCTAATAACTCAAACTATTGGAAAGATAGCTGTGCTTTTAAATCCTGAACAAAATTGTCCCTTTCCCTTTTACCTGTGGCAAAGCCTGAGTGAGCCAGGATTTACTGTCCTGCATAGGAAGATGACAGACAAATCCTTAGAGAAAAGAGACCACAGAGCCCCACTATAAAAAAAGAGCAGGATAACAGTGCTATTTTATTTCAATGGTTACTAAAGAACTTGGGCTCCTAAGATTACTAATTCCTATGTCAATATTAGTAAAATAAATTCCTTTATTGCCAGGACTGTCAGGAATAACTAAAAACATAATATATCTGAACCAATAGTATTATTTCAGACAATAAATTAAAAAGATAATATTCTATATATTTAAGAAGAAAAGTACTTTGATTTTTTTCCCTTTTTCATGATTAGATTCAGTTGGCCAATACCCTTGTTTGCCAGCTGAGTAATGTTTTGGCTGGCAATTGACGGTTTTTAAAGAGTTGTGTTTATCTGCTAGTTCATAAGAGTGTGACTAATTCTTCCTATTAGGTTTTCATTTGTCTTAAACCTCTAAATCATACAGGAAAATGGAATTACATTTAAAAACTTTCAAACTCAACTTCAATCACATTCAGCACTTAACTAGCACCTCTAGGATGTGACTGTTCAAAAGGCACTACCTCCAAGATCCCAGCATAGAAGAGTTTCAGTTCCCATCTCCTCTCAGAATATTAATTTTATTTCAAAAAGAAAACATGGGAAAGTCATGTAGAAAGGTATAGAAAGAGAAATGAACTAAACCTGAGTCAGGAGATCTAGATCTAGTTCTAGTTCACATTTGCTGTAAATAGCTATTTGACTTTGGAACTTCTCTTAGCTTTAATTTATTTGTACCTAACCAGAGAGTGATGATGTAGGTTATTTCTGAAGACCCCCTTAGTTCTATAAACCCTGTGGTTCTCAACAAGAGGAAAATAGGAATAACAGGACTTTGGAACTTCTCTTAGCTTTAATTTATTTGTACCTAACCAGAGAGTGATGATGTAGGTTATTTCTGAAGACCCCCTTAGTTCTATAAACCCTGTGGTTCTCAACAAGAGGAAAATAGGAATAACAGGGGCAGAAACCAAGTTAAGGAAACTCAACCAACACATTTCGGATTCACATTCACCCACTATAGCTAATCTAATCAATCCATGTGTGTCTAAAAGAATTAAAGTCAGTCAGAAGTATAAAGAGAAATAAGGAAACAAAATGAAGAAGATAGGCCCTAAGAATTCCATTTCTTTCCTTAACCTTTGCTCTAATTTGTCAGGGGAAAAAAAAACTAAGAGTATCAGGAGAGCCCCACCAGATGAGGCATGCATTTTTCCAGGCCGTTTTTAACTCTTATATAACCAAGTAATTGTTTGTGAGAGGGTAGAGTTGTCTAATACACTAATTTCACTCTCCCAAATGGTAGAAATCACTGGAACAATCTATGCTTTATTAGTTGACTTTCTCATTTATCTCCTTCAGCTTGCTATTTTATTATTCAAGAAGCTATAAACTTGGAGCATTCATATGTAGTCCCTTTCATAGCTCCTATATTAAAATGCTAATATTATTGGACTACTACGAAACACTATTGTTCTGTTTCCCCATTATTAGCCAGCTTTCCCCAGGACTTTTGTGTTTTACATAAGACGAATACAATAGATCTATAACTAAATTTAATTATCTATATAAAACAATACCCTTAATCCCATCCTGGCTTGATATGTAGAGCCATTTTTTTTAATCAAAATATATAAAAATAAAGTACATTTGATGTATCTTTTCAGAGAGAAAACTTTTCTGTGATTTCCCCTGACAGGAACTGTTTCTTCTCTGGAAAAAAACATTGTGTCCAACTACAATTTTCTTCATTTCATCCTCACCTTTTTCTGGTCTACCCAATATAGGAGGAGTACCAGCATCATAATGGCCAGAGGCAGCTTCATCAGAAAGCTAATGAAGCTTAAGCTTCAGGGCCCTTCCCTTGCACAGAACCCCTTTGAAATCCCTGGGAAGAACCTGTACAATTTTGTTCTTATAATTTGTATTATTGAACCCAAGAGTTGTTGTAAATGTACTCACAACTGTATACATTTTAGGCTCCACAAAACCTGGATCTATCCCTGATAATGTCCTAGATGTAATTAAGCATTCTTTCTTGTTAAGGAGATATGTTTATCTAGTCATGTGATAGACTGTCTGAAGATAAATACATTGTTAGCCCCAAACTAGAAGTGTAAGATCATTAAGGTCAAATTTAAAGATGATATGGTTCCTCTTATAATGGCAGATCATCAGACGATACCATATAAGCTAATAGAACATACAAGGCTTCCCTTTGCTTTGTAGAAAATTCAGAAACATGTAATATTTTACCGGAAGTATAATGTTAAATTAATGATTCAAGATAAATTCTACAGACCTTGTTCCACCTGTAGTTTTAAGAGATCAGCTTTCAGGGTAAGGAGGTCCCATTGTAAAATGTGCAAGTGAATTGTGTGCAATCTGTTGGATAAGAATTGGTGAATTAGTGGCAAAGAAAGGTAGATCATATCTAGTGATCACTCATGCAGTTCGACAGATCCACATGGAGGCTGAAAGAATCTATGTAGACCTCAAAATGCAGTGAAAACAGCACAATCATATATGACTGGGAAAAACAAAAAAATCCACCTGGTGTTCATTTGCATGTCAATACCCAGAACTTTCTGTCAGTTCATCACTTTTTCAAAATGCTGAAAGGATTTTTTTTTAAACTGAATGGTTTGGCATAACGGTGGGGGCTGCTGATTCCTTTCTCTGTCCTTGAGTGTTTACTGCCAGGAAATCCTGACCAACATTGATTGCCAAGGGGTTAAAGTCACATTGTTGTTAAATTGGGAGAGAATATTAGCAGGATTTTGTGCCCTATGCTCAACTATCACAGAGTTTCAATAACAGGAACCTGGGGCTTTATATGAGGGGACAGGGGAAGTCAAGGGGAAGAGTCACAGGGTGATTTATCAGGGCATAGTTCCAGATAAATTCCTTACATGGAGGTAGAAGAATTTTATCCATATATTCTGTGCCAAAAAATCTAATTGTTGAGCAGAAGCTCATCCAGAAGTTGAAGTGGGTAGTTCTAGGTACAGTATTTCCATATATGAAGAGGCAATGATTTTATATTCTTATAATTTGTACTCATGCATGTGCGGGTAGACTTTTCAGGTATCCATACCATGAGATTCTCATAGCAAAGAAAGCTAGTATTTCATTAACACAAACTATAATAAACTGCAAAACTCCTGGAGGACAGAAACCACATTTTCTCTAGGCTCTGTAAAAGTAACTTTTTCTCATGATTAGAATCTAACATTCTGGGAAAACTCAGCACATTTTCATGGATGTGACTTACTAGCCACTCTGCCCTTTTTTCCTCTCCCACTAATAATATCAATCCTGAAGTGGGAAGGGAGAAGCAAAATGTTCAAAAACATAGTAAGCACTATTTTCTCCTGATTTACTTGAAGAATTAGTTAGAGGCACCAGGCAAACTTATTCTTGGGTCCTTATATCCATCCTCCTTTTTATTTTGCTAAGTAACACAAGTGAATTGAATTTTTTAGTTAAAAAAGTAAGTTAGAATTTCTGGAATAACTCCAGTGAATGGTGTTGAAATAATACGCAATTTTGGAAATTTACTCAGCATCTAAGAGTCCTTAGTGTTAGTGTTACATAGAACAGACTTAATAGTTTGGTGGAAATTATAGACCTGTAGAGATTAATAGTTAGAATCTCCAAACCAGTAGGTCTTGAAACTGGCTACCACTGCCACTCATGGCACCTGCTTCTGCTTGCCAACGAGGAGAGAATTCTCAGCATCTCTGCTAAAAAGAAACCTTATTTTTAGCACATTGAAGACTCCATGTTCAGTGTATGTGCTTGTGTGCATGCATGCTCACACATATCTGCTCACACACCACACATACACACCACACACACACTCTGCAGAGAAATGCAACTAGAATATCCTCAAGAGAAGAGATGGTAACCTCCAATTTATAAACCCCCCTCAACTGAAATATTTGTAGCCTAAAAAGATGACTTTCCTAAAGTCACATAGTTAACCACAGAACAAAAGCTAGAACCCAAGTACCCCCAATTCTTATTCCAGTGCTTCTGTATATATGCACTTATTTGAATAGGTTTGGGATTTTATTCCTTATATAGTTCAGTATATACAGTGCATATAAAGTACTGTCCCTTCTCAACCAGAGTAGCCTTGAGAGTTTTCACAATGATGAACCTTTGGTTAGTTCTGTACAAAAAAAAAAAAATGCAAGAGAGAGATCATTTCATGACTAACACAACTTGCTTTTGAAAGCAGCCTATTGCAAACCTCAGTAACCAATGCACATGTTTTATTATTTGACCTTTAAGAACAGATATTTTGAAAAATAAGTTCAAAACTCTTTATTTTGCCACTCTTTGCAGCACTTACCTACAGGCCTTATACATCTGCTCTCACTGAAACAGATTGCTTCCAGAGCATTAAAAAAAGAAATAGGCATCTTCTTGGCTCAATATTCCTAGTCAGCTTTCAGACCAATTTTTTTGTAATTAAGTATATTTTACATGCACACTGTTTCATTCGAGATCTCAGTAGATTTAATCTCAAACTGCAAGGTTACTTTATGTTTAAGTAGGTCTGTTCAACCCTGGGTTGCTGAAATGATTTTTTACTGAAAGAGGTTAAAAATATACTCTCTTGAAAACCAAGATAAACAATAGATTTTATATCATTTTTAAAATTGATGACAAACATTCCTCAAACAACAGAAATTAAACTATTAGCCAGTCATGGGTAGTGTTGCAGGATGAGTTGAAGGAACAGAAGACCAAAACTGGGAAAACATCTTCAGTCCCAGAAGGCAATTAGGAGGAATAATCAAGAGATAAGGGTATTTTGTCATTATTAAGTGTTGGCTCTTTAAAGATTTTAGCTATTAAAGCAAATGTGTATAAAGAAACTGGGATTCTATTTACTGTGAATTAGAAATCTCCAACTCAGCCACTTTTTCCTCTTTTTTTTATTTGCAGCCATTTGTTATCTATGATATGAATTCCTTAATGATGGGAGAAGATAAAATTAAGTTCAAACACATCACCCCTTTGCAGGAGCAAAGCAAAGAGGTGGCCATCCGCATATTTCAGGGGTGTCAATTTCGCTCAGTGGAAGCTGTGCAAGAGATCACAGAATATGCCAAAAGTATTCCTGGTTTTGTAAACCTTGACTTGAATGACCAAGTAACTCTCCTAAAATATGGCGTCCATGAGATCATTTACACAATGCTGGCTTCCTTGATGAATAAAGATGGGGTTCTCATATCAGAGGGCCAAGGATTCATGACAAGGGAGTTTCTGAAGAGCTTGAGAAAGCCCTTTGGTGACTTTATGGAGCCCAAGTTTGAGTTTGCTGTGAAGTTCAATGCACTGGAATTAGATGACAGCGACTTGGCAATATTTATAGCTGTCATTATTCTCAGCGGAGGTAAGATACATCTTTGATTTTCCGTGAAAGAGGGTGGGATGGTGGTGGAATAGCTGAAAGTTTTTTTTACTTTCTTAGTGTTACTCAATGTTTCTTTTCTCTCTTTACTCACTGTACTTTCCATACAGAAAATGCCAATGGCATAATGCCCCAAAAGTGTCACCGCGCATGTAAAATACCAAGAAAAAATATCATAGATTTGCTGGTTGAAGGCTATGGCTAATCCAGGCTCTTTTCTTTTAACCCTCATAACATTTTTGCCAGTCAAATTCAAACATGGAAGATAAATTCCCTCTTCTCCTTTTTCTTTCTCCTTATTTTCTTTTTTCCTTGTCTTTTTCCTCTCCTTTCCAGAAGGCCAATCTAATATTCATTTAAGTAAAGGTATGTATAATTTTGCTTAAGATGATGCTCACTTGCCATAAAGAAAACATTACTAAATGTTTTCGGTCAAATTATGCTCCTGCCCCACCATCAGTAAGATATTTCTTTGAATTGCTTTAGCAATATCAGGAAACAAGGCATAAATATATATACCATGTACTGACCTCTACCTACTCTCTCATGTATATCCCTCTGATTGCTTCCCTTAAAGTACCTCAGTGAGGTGGTTGGCTGTGATTAAGAATGCAATCTGAACCAAAAAACAGAGAGCAGAGAAATAAATTGAGTTACTTAGCAATTCATTGTATTTTTGGCCTTGCAAGTAGATGATCTAACTAACCAACTCCAAAAGCCAAGTTTTATACTAAATGCTACTTTCATTGGCCTCTCACATGTTTCCAACTTGAATAGAAGAAAGTTTACTGTCATCTTGCTCTATAAAAACTGTTTTCAATGACAAGTTTTCATTACTAAAATGGAGTTCAGGTGAGCTTTTTATGTGTACTTACAGAATATTCTCTGTGAAAACTGATGTGGTGGGGGGTCCTATAAATATAGACATAAGCTGTGTGTAAATGTGCAGGGTATTATAAAGAACACAGTCCACTGTATTGTCCTTTGTTGTCCAATTACTTGAGAGCAGAATGCTTCTGAAATCAGGTGTATAGTGTAATAATAATAATAATCACCTATTAAGTACTCATTGTGTTCTAAGCACTTCATACACATTCATTTAATTCTTACAACCCAATGAGGTCAATACCCTTTTGCAAACAAGGAAACCAAAATACTGAAAGATTCAATCTTTTGCCCAGGGTCACAAAGCTAGCAAAAGGTGGAGGCAGGATTATAAACACAGGCAGTCTGGCTCGAGTCTGTACTGATACTGCCCTTTACCAGGGTACAAACAGATAACAGTATGGCACATGTTCACTTTGGAACTCTAAGTCCAGTGTCAAGTTGTAACTCACTTAAAAATTACTTTTTTGGTGTTATGTTTAATGTAACAAGAATATATTATCCAACATGTTTTAATATCTTGACTGAATCTACTTCTTAAACAAATTAACCCTTGATCCTATTGGAACTATGATTAATTCAGCAAACAAAAATGAGACTCCAGATTATTTGAGGTTCACTGAGAGGAAAAGATTAAAACCATATTAGAAGACAAGTTAATATTGTTTAACTAGCTAATACTTTAAGGCATATTGTATTTTTAATGAAAAATAGAAATAAAATTATTAACATTTGATATATTTCTAAGATTTTTCCTAAGCATATTATATATATCATGTATGCATTCCTTTCTTTGCTTAATGTTTTCCCATGTCATTACATACTCTTTGTTAATAGTTTTTATTCATTTTTAAAAATAAAAGTAATACTTGCTCATTAGATAATTCAAAGAATACAGAAGGGTGGAAGTGGAAAGTAAAGGTCTCTTTCCTCAGAATAAAACTGGATTAACAAAGTCCTTTTTCTCCTACCACAAATTTTCTATGCATGTGTTAGCATATATTTATATATATATATGCTATTATTTTTAAATTATTTACTATTATTCTTTTAAGAAATGGAGTAAGCAGGGATGAGGTTAAAGTGCAATATGAGCAACTAGTACTACTTTCTGCTCCCCAACTTTGTGCTCCTTTACAATCGGCCCTTTGGAGAAGTTATTGAAACAGTTGGTGGTAAACAATTTGGAAGATCACAGCAGATATTTGAAAATGGAGTAGTTTGCTCACACATGTGAAGTGCAGTGGAAGGCATTCATTTTTCTAGCCTCACCATCTCTCTGAGTTGTTTTTGTAACTGTGGAAGGCCGCAAAAAAAAGTTCTGGAGGCTGAATGTCCAATATCAAAGTACCAACATGGTTGTATCTTGGAGAGAGCCCTCTTTCCGTTTCATTGCCAGTGCCTTCTCACTGAGTCCTCACATGGTGGAAGGCCTATGCTACCATTTTAAATGACTCTAAAATATTTCATTTTATAAAGAACCATGACCAACTAAATTATTTCCCTATTTATGTTTAGGTTGCTTATAATTTATTATAAAAGCCTATAGAAAAAAATATAGAAAATTACTGAAAACGTGTTCCAAGTTTTGCTGTAGTGAACATTCTTGTATGTAAATTTCTGTTCATATTTCAGATTATTTTCTTATTTCAAATGGCCAGAAATGGAATTGCTGGGTAGATGGCTATGAACATTTTTAAGTCTTTTGTTACATCATTATCAGATCGTTTTCCGTAAAATTGGTACCAGTTTATATTCCCATCACAGATACTGAGGGAGGCATTTGAAATAAACTATTCAAAGATGCTTTGTTTCCAACAAGGAAACATTTAGATAAGAAACAATCATGATAATTCTGGGCTTTTTGAACCTGAGCAGTTTTGTTTTATGGGCACATGAGACAACAGTGTGGTTTCATCTAGAAAAATACCATTAGTACCCCTATTTTACAAGCTAGATTACTTAATCAGTGATTTGTTAGGCCTTTAAGTTTTTCATTAATAGCCAAAAAAAAAATAGTTCTGTGAATAGCTTGGTTCAGTGTAATAGATATTTCAGGCAGGCTTTCACTATGAAAATTAAAAATGGTGCCATTTAAATGCAGATGCTGTATAAATGTGTTCTTTTAGCCTTTCACCATCTTCACAGTGACCTATATCCAGATCTCACTGAATCCTCACAATAGTGAATGAAATCTGAAGGTAGCAGTAAATCATAGATTATTAAAATCTTATATCTGTGGTTATAATAAGAAAACCCTGTGAATAATTTTAGACTCACTTAAAAAAAAAAAAAGAATTTCCCATTGACTAGCATATCACAAAAGACAAACCCTGTCCTGATCAAAGTTTTCTTTTGTAGATGAAGTCCACTTACAGTAAGTCATTGGATAAAAAGGTATAAACTGAACCCCATGTTTATTTAGTACATAGGAATTTTATTCTGTTCCTTAGTCAGAGAAGCTGATTGGGCACAGGTCAGAGAAGGAACTGCTCAACTCCTTCTAAATCCAAATGCTGGATTCCAGTAAGATCAGAATCCCAGTCTCCTGTAGATGGTAAGATCAGTATCCCAGTTTGTGGTTTGTTGGAGTGTGTCATGTAATTTCTTATTAGTTTTCATTGTTTTCCTATTGGATTTTCCAGAAAAGGAAAACATTCACATAAGTAAGAGGTTTTAATCCAATCAACAGATTTCTGATCCTACCCAATCTCAACAAGAGTAATTATTTTCTCCTCTGCAATTTATTCTGATGTCTATAAATATCTTTAGTGATTTTGGGGTGGAGAGAGTGCTTTTTTCAGAGATCCATTGACTTCATTCTGGACTAGCTTTACAATCAAGAACACTTCATTCTGGTGAAGGCACTATAACACTAGACTTAAGGAAGAATGGGGAGATGGGCATGATGTAAGAATAGGACGGTAAGGAATTGGGGAGGTTAAAGGGAGGCCCCAGAGGACATAAAGGGGACTTTTTGGATGAAAGTACCTGATTTGACCCAACAAGTATTTGCTGAGGAAACTAGAGTTGCTACAGTCAGATCACTGTCACTCAGCTTCAACCCTGGAAACTGCTGATAACATTAGATGTGGTACTTAGATTGGCCTGGTGCTTAGCATCTCTACTACTTACTCAGCTTTCAAACCAAGGTTGTGAGGAAGATGACCCAGTTCTTGTCAAGTTTCTTTCCTCTCTCTCTTTCTCCTCTGAGCCTGAGGCAAGAATGAGACTAAAAAGAACATCAACACTCTAGAAACAAAGGAAAGCACTGTGTACATTTTAAGAATATTTCATACTCACTCTCTCAGTAGATCCTGACAATTCTGTATTTTTATTCTCATTTCATAAAAAGAAAGTGAGGGTCATAGACTTAAGCAATTTGCCTAAGATCTAACAATTAGTGAGCAGTGCAACTAGGACTGAAACCCAGGTGTTCTGTCACCTCCATGTGCCCCGTCTGCAACAAACCCTGCCCTCTGCTACCTGGCTAGTGGATTGTGACTAACCTTCATATTTGTGTTGGGGTCCACAACCTGTGCTCCCTTCATGATACTCTCTAAGCTATAGATATACTCATAATCCATACCTTATTCCTTGATATTTATGATGAGTAATAGTTTCCCTTGCTGCCTGTATTCCCACTGACTGGATGGGTGGCGTCAAGAGTAATAAAACTGCCTCCAGCGAGGGCAGGTTTGCAGCTGGCGCCACAGCATCATGCCAGCCACACATGTAAACTCCCAAAACCTACCCAGCAGCCAAAGCCAAGTGGCTCAGTAAAGCTGACAAGCCCCAGGACGCTCCATTGGACACTTTGCCCCTTTGAGCATTTGCTATTTGGTGAAGAAAAAGCATAGGAGGGTTCCAGCTGGAACTCTACAACAGGAAAAAGCTCTTTTTGTTAATTCAAAACAGTTTGGAATTCATTACAGTTCTTCCCAAACTTCCAAGATATGGGGGAGGAAATTCACTAGATTTTATAATCTATTTTTCTAGGCAGATTGCCATCACCATCCTAATGACAGAGAGGCTATAAATATTGATACAATGGCCATAGATGGCAAGTCATCCAGCCTCCTCCTTTACTCTCTTGAGTCTGGCTTGGCTATCCAAACCACCTATATAGCAGCTTCTTTTTCCAGCAATCCTAGCCATGTTCTTTCTCTGTGAAGCAATTTTGGACAGCTGTTCTTGGAGTGATCATGTGTTTCTGCTGTCGAGTGGGCAGGGACAAGAGGGTACAAGAAAGGGGAATTGTTCTCATAGTTATACATTTTCAGATCAAGGGAAAATTGATATCCTATGAAATTTTGGATAGCTGCTAATCCCATATGTCAATAACCTGGGTTCCATTTCTCACCCTTGGTCATGACTATACAGTATATATAAGTATAGATACAGATTTAGACTTAGGTATAGACTTTTAAATTTGTTGGAATGAGAATAGAATCAAAGCAAAGCCCCTGACCCAGAATAAGTACTTAATAAATGCTTGTTGAATGAATAATAATCAAATATTAATAATAACTAGCACTTATTGGCTACTTCACTATGTGCCAGAATTTATGCTAAGCACTTTACATATATTCATAATCTTTATTTAATCTATCCTGCAGCTCTACAAAGTCTACTATCCCCCATTTAACAGATGGAGAAAGTAGAAGTTTAAAGGAATTAAGCAACTTGCCCAAGGTCATAGAGCTACTAAGTGGTGAGGCCAAGGTTCAGATCCAGGTCTCCTGAACTTAAAACTGATGCCTGCCTTGGCTGGTGGCTCAGGTGGTTGGTGCATCATTCTGTACACCAAAAGGCTGCAGGTTCAACTCCTGGCCAGGGCACATGACTAGGTTGTAGTTTTGAGCCCCAGATGGGGCATGTGTGGGGAGCAGCTAATTGATGTTTTTCTCTCACATCAATATTTTTCTCTCTTCCTTCCTCTCTCTCTGATCAATAAAAACATATCCTCAGGTGAGAATTAAAAAAAAAACCTGATGCCTTTAACTACTATTGCCTTTTGTGTGGTTTGATGGGGGAGCATCCCAGTTAATTACCTTGGTCTTAGAGTTCTTTGGTAGTTATCCAAAACTATCTATTTTCATATTGCCTCCAAATATTTTAATCAAGAATTTCCAGGTTATAGTCTAGATATTGCTTACGAATATGCAAAGCCCTTCTTAACACATGATTTTAACCTAACAAAATTACACCCTAGGCTCTGGGAAGAAATGCGGCCCAGTGAGAACACTGAAGCCTGGTGTTATATTCTTAAATTTGTTCAGGTTGCATGGCCCCTGAAATAATATCACTGTTTGCAAAGCACCCCCACAAAACCTGATGATAAGCTTTAAATAACTGAGTAAATACGTTCACGCTTAATCAGGTACCATCTTACACCAGCTTCTAATAGAGATAAGTGGTTGCAGAAAAACTTATGAGAGAAATTTAAAATTGTTACAGTACCATCCAGTAACTTAATTCCTTCCTACCCATTAGAAACAATCAAAATGACACTGGTTCAGTTGTAGCAGCAGAACACCTCATTCCAGCTCACAGAACACTAACGTTCCACAGGCACAGAGTTTGAGGAACTCTGGGTTTGTGAGTGTCCCATCACTCTGCCCCATTCCCAGCTGCCTTTCAAAATCTTGAGGATATTTCCAGCGCATGTGTAATCTTTCCATTTTACTGAAGAACTATTTCTACTAGTTAGAATGGACATACAGCACAAAGTAGATATGCCTGAGTGGGCCTACACTTTTCTTGAGGAAACCCCAGGTTAGGGGGTCTGTAATTCTGCATGGTCCAGTGGCCCCCACATCTTCTTTCTGTGTTACTATCATCCTTATTAGTTAACTGGGAGGATACAAAACCCAAAGTAGTCTAAGATTTAGGTATTAAAAATACTATGAATCATAGTGAGCCAACTTTCTTTTATTCTCCTGTTCCAATTAAATATTCAGCCACCTTATCCATATAGCTTTTTTGGACAAGACTCAGGCTAGCGTCTAACTGGTGAGAGTTATTTTTCTGAATCTTTTCAGGATATTGAGAATAAACAAGAACATCTGATTTCTCACATGGCTAAGTTTTAAGCAGGATAGTCAAAAAGTATTATTACATGGTTCAAATCCCCCATCCAAGCCATGACTATGTCAGAGAGTAATAGCATTCATTTACTAATTGAAAAACAGTTAGTGGGCACCTTTGTTGTGTCTGTAAATTTCATGCTGCTCTTCCCTTCTGCCGTTCTACTCCTCCCCCCATGCTGCCGTGGTCAGTGGGGAAACCCTGCCAGATAGCCAGTGTGGCTTTGAATAATGACTCAATTTGAGCTATCTAGAAATGCCCCATTAGTTCACCCTTTTCATAACATCATGGATTTGGCTTAGACAGAAATGAAGTGTATTTATAAGTTCTCTACTGGCACTCAAAATCTGAAAACCAGAGAGCTGGGGGTTGGGGTGGAGGATAGGGAGAAGATGGAATATACTAGAAACATCTGTGAAACTTAAAAATATACACACAGATATACTTAGTCTTTTGCTGTTTGTAGAATATAGAAAAATCTTTATCCATGATTGCTTCAGAAATAAAATTCCCTCCTCACCATGGGCCTAGTAAGCTGGGATCATTTTAGTGAGTGAGCAAAGGATTGTATTTGACCCCAGAGACAGACATGGGATTGAAAGCCAAACTGCTGAGTCATTCCTGTCACCACACCGGCAGTCTTGGAAAAGGTTCAGTCAGTCAGTCAGTGGGCCGCTTTTTGGAGTACTTTATCATTTTGGGTTCTCACAATGTGTGTTTAAACTCTGGGTGACCCCAGGCAGCCTTCCAGACTGGCACAATTCACCAAGACATTCAGACAGATCATCTGCAAGTGAGAAAGAATGAAACCAAGGACTGGTTCAAGCCACTCATAACAGAAAGGCCAATGCAGGTAGTGAGGGAGTCACGTACTCCTAGGGGAAGCACCTTTCAAGGGTCTTGCCAGCTCACAAATAATTACACCAGAAGAGAGGCAGAATGGTGCATCGGAATCACATGGGCAACCCTGAGTTCAAAAACTCCCCACCCGACTACTAACTAGATGTGTAATTTCAAGCAATTATTTACCTCTCTGAGCCTTAATTTCCTTATCAGTGCCCTAAGTAAATGAAATAACATTATGTGAAGTCTTTGGCACAATGCCTGGGATATGTTAAGCACACAACAAATGCTCATTTTCCCTTTTCCCTTCTATGATATAATTAGAAGTAGTATCTCCATTCAATTCTGCCAAATTGCTTATTTCCACCAATAGCCATTCTTAAAATTCTTATTACAATATAAATACCCCCAGAGAGATATCAACTAATCCTTTTATCAGCTATCACTTTAAGGGGATTAGTTGTGGATTGAGAACAAAACCCCAAGGGAAAGAGATATGGAGAAAGGGAGAGGGGCCTGAAAAATTGAGAGGAGAACACTAAACCCCCTCGCCCCGATGCAGATAGGGAATAGGAGTGGGGTGGGTTTCCACACTCCTACAATTCTGATTAGGTTTGGAGGGACATTATGTGTTGAGAGGTTATATTTAGAGATTACAGATCATGCCTATGTTTTGAGGTTCTTCTCAAGGACGTTGGAAAGAAGACATGGGGATGGTGCAGAGAACTAATACTTGGCCCATTTTTATTTTTGGTTTGCTGTTGACATTTCTAGAGGTTGAGGAAGCCAGGGAGAGTAGTCGGCCTGGGAGCATGAGTGTGTCCAGCTCAATGAGAAAGAAGAAGTCATTCCCCTTTGTCTCTGCTCCAGCCTTTCCTCTGCCTCCCACCCTTCCAGTCCTGGTTAAACCCAGTGTTGGATATAGAAGGAGCAGAAATATATCTACGTTCCTAGGCTTGGGGGAAGAACACACTGCTTTTTTGGTCCTGGCACTGAGAAAAGGAACACAGTAGATAATGAAGCTTCAATTGATTGACCTCCAGTGACAGAACAGCAAGGGAACCCTAATCCCAGGGTGAAAGGAGATAGGAAAGACAAGGAGGTCCCAAGGGCAGGATTGAAATCTCAAGTCCCTTTTCCAGTCTGAGAGACCTGGAAATAAAGCAGAGCCCAAGCTTACTTCACTATAGATACCATGAAGCAAAGAAGTAAGCTTTGAACACAGCATACAGGAAAATGCTACCCACCTGGTGATTTAGATGTCTTTGTGTTGTGTTGTAGTTTGAGAGGGGACTTTTTTGGAGGGGGTAGTTGAGCATTTAAGATAAGGGGACTTGGTGTGGAATTAGCATCTTACTGGGCAGATGAAAGAAAATATTGCCCGGGCTTGGTTTCGTGGTGCTGGTTACCTACCTCCACCATCCTAACCAAATCATATGTGTTATTGTTGTGAAGAGTGGTTCTCATTTGGACACAGAGAAAGCATTTGTTAAATTATTGTTTAAACATGGAAATGTTAGAACATTAACCCACTTCAGAGTGAAGGCTCTACCAGGACTTTGTGCATTGAAGGTGGAATATGTTCATTACAGATGATCTTTATCCATTTGGTAAAGCATTTAAAGTGTTTATAAGATCTCTAAGTTATGTTGTTCCCGTCCCCTGATAGCAGCAGTCAACCAAATTTCTCCTAATACCATCCATTGCTCAGGCTTCTGATTTAGTCTGGCCCGGCTCGGATTTCTAATACCGGATGCCCAGCAAGCTTCAGTCCATGGAATGGAAAGGGAAAAACATATGAGGGGTTGGAGGCAGTGGCTGAGGAGACGGGAGCAATTAATAAACCAAGAATAGGAGAGATAGTAAGAGGACCCAGGAAAATCCAGAGAAATGAGAAAAAGGGTAGGAAAGGAAAAGAGGCGAGTTGTACTATTATAAATAGATAGAGCTAACTTACTGTGTGTCACACACTGAGAGAACTTTTCTTCTGTTAACTCATTTAGTCATCCCAACGACACTATGAGTTTGATTACTGTTACGTCCCCATTTTCTAAATGAGGAAACCAAGGTACAGAGAGGTTAAGGAACTTCGCCAAGATTACCTAGCAAATAAGTTTTAAGGTTGGGATTCCAACTGCTTTTCATTAAAGCAGTAGTACTTGCTCTTGGCCGCACATTAGAGTCACCTGGGAGCTTTTAGAAATATTGAAGGTCGTACCGGAGGCCAAATCAGAATCACTAAAGACAGGACCCAGGTATTAATTAGTTGGTGTGTTTTTAATCTCCCCAGATGATTTCAATGTGTGGCCAAAGTTGAAAATCACTGTACTCCATCAAGCTCCAATTCAAATTTAAATATGAAAAGAACACATGTGAAACTTTCTTACATTATTTTTTCCAAAAGGTGGGATGGTGGGAGGTAATTGCCATAGGCCATACATAGTTTCCCAAAGATAAACTTGACTGAATTCACAGTTTTGCCTAATGCTCACCATGATTCTGATTGTTCGATCAGAAAAGTACTAAAGAATCCCAAACGCCATCTTTTCACAGAGGAAGTGAGTTTGGGAACCAGGACTTCTTTGTTTTGTTGTCATGCTTAAACTATCTTTCGTACGTGCATTAAGCTACAAGAATGAGAACCTTCCCAAACCCCCAAACATGTGTCTGCATCAGGGATTATTTTCTTGCTCTCCTGAATTTATGCTCTTACCCATGACAGCTCAAAAACCTTCCATTTCCCGTGTGTTGATGGCACGCCACCCCTGCTTACACTCCTGACCCATCCCTATGAAAATTGCCTTTATTTGAACAAACACAGAGAATAGTAATATCTTACAAAGTTCCTTAAACTAATTCATTCTCACCATGACCTCACTAAAGAAATACTCATTGTTGTCTTAAAAATTTTAGCCCAAACCTGGGAAAATCAGACTTGTCCAAAATCACAAGGAAGCTAAGTGGAAGACAGGACTCAAATCAAGTCTTCAGTTTCCAAATCCACTGTTTTTTCATTTAACACATCCGTGAATTTAGGAAGCAATGGAATAAAGTAAACTGAAGCGTAAATACAAGGGTGAGATATGAAGTACAAAGTTTCCTAAGTAGCCCTCCCTCCCCTTCAGTTTTCACCCACATTTGAACTAAGGTCTTTCACTGTCCGTGGATCAATTTACAGCTGCCCAGCTGTCAGACTTCTTTTTTCTAAATACTGTGAGAGCAGTCCTTTTCATATTACTAATATCTATCAGAAAGCCAGTAGGGATAGATTGGGAATGCCATGCCAGCACCTCCTAGAACAGAGACAAAACCATTCAATTTGGTTTTTCTGCCTCTCCTTCAGGAGACTGCACTGTGGCCATCTGGTTCCCTAACTAAGACACCTCTGAGTGTGGAGAGAATTTGAATCTGCTTCAGATAAGCACTCCACTTAATGGAACCAGATCTAGATAAGATGGAAGCTTTGTAGATTTGCCCATAATCAACAGTGCTCTCTAATCAATTCCAGCACTGTGTCAATGGAGACCGGAAAGGTTTCTTTCCCAATTCTTTGCAGCCTGGGGAGTAAGGAACCAGTAATTGACTCCAGCTTCCTCCAGTGTTATGTCCTGGAGTAAATCAACACACACTTGCCCAAACAGTCCTTCTAGGCAACCTAGGCCAGTAAAGGGGTCCCTTGACCCTGAGTCTATTCTAGAACTCAATTCTAACCTTCAGCAAGATGCAGGGAGAAGATCTCAGACTGGCCTTCTAAGAATAGTATTTTTTTTTTGTAAGAGCAAGTTTAACTAGAAAGTCACAGAGGTAGAAGTGAGCTCGGGAAGGAATGGGCTCAGAAACAAATTAAAGAGATGAAAGAAGGGGTTCTTGGAACTTAGGAGAGAGAAGGGTAAAGATGATGTGTCTGGTGAGGAAAAGGAAAGGGGTGGGAAAGACGCTGGCATGTATTGAGCTGGTGGGAAGTAGAGAGGAAAGGGAAAGACCCAGGACTGCTCTGGGTGTTTAGACAGATTTTTGTGGCACCTATGTGATACCTTGGTTAGTTCAGTAAGGGTTTGAGTGTGAGTAGAAGGAAAGCGGAAGGAGAAAGATCAGAGAGGGGAACAGGGAACAAGGCCTAATAGCTGACTGGAGGGTGGAGGGTGGAGGGTGGAAGAGCAGTCCTGACCAGTCCCTTTTGTCTTTGACATTAGGGATTGCTTAAGACCACAGGAAGCTTTTTTGCTTTTTAAATAAGCCAGGTGTTCTAAGTTTAATGTGTAAGCTTTGTTAGTACACTTTTCTAATTAGATTGAGTTTGTTTCCCCAGTTTAATTATGTAAACTATGTAAAGGGTATTACAAATAAGAGTTAAAGCTTAGAACTTTTAAATTGAGGGTCTTAGAGATCATTTATCTAGTCTAATTCTTTTCATTTACAAAAAAGAAAATCGAGGCCCAGGGAGCTTAATCAGTTTGCCCAAAGTCACAGGGCTGGTTAGTGAAAGACCTAGAAGTAGAATATACTACTTTTTCCACTCTACTGCACTCCATTTTGCCTTGACTGAGGCTCTGTAAGGACAGTGGGATAGATCTGTAAATGATCTAATTTGTCACTGGAGAAAATATAAATCAGTGGCCACAAAATTTCAGCCAAATTTCATCCATCACATCATAAAAAATAACTTGCCAAAGAGAGTATTGAAAATCCAAACCAGACCCTTCTCCTCTCCTAGAGGGCCCAGTTCCATGTTATTGCATGAAAGCCAAATGTTTCTAGCACACCTGATCAGCTGCACTTCAGGATTTCGTCGTTTGAACTGTCATGATAAATGAAACTTTCTAGGTTAATATAAGCTCTTCAGCAGAAGTTTTGATTCCGTCGATGCTGCTGAAGAGGAAGGAGGAAGGAGAAAAGGCTCTAAGAAGACAATACCCCCGTGAGCTTCTACACAGGGGTGTGCAGTCCCAGCCCCTGGAGGAGCCACGTTTAACACCCATCTTGACACAAAGTGCTGCCGCTTCCGATGCACATATGTTCACACTGCCACAGGCCTTTGAAATCTGGAACATTTGTTCAGGGGATGGATCAGCAATCGTTGAACCAAAGGCACCAATCCAGGACCTGATTTTCCTTGAAGTGTCAGGGGTTTTCACTAGTGCATAGCAACTGTGAGAAAGGCACCCCCCTCCAGGGGCATGATTCTCTAGGTCAGGACTAAATCGTTTTGTTTCATTCTCTGAATTTGAGATTTTTGCTGATGGTTCCAAAATTAAATGCTGAAATTTAAAGAAAAAAGTATATATATTCCAGCCAATAGGACATGTCAGAGAAGTTAGGGGGAAGAAAATCAAACCAAAGGTAACTTTCTGTAATTAAAAAAAGAAACTTAATTTCAGAGAATGTGTTCAGTACCAAAAATCCCACCCTGAGACCATTCTAATATTGCTCTCCTGTGCCTCACTTCAATGGATAAAGATTGCTATAGTTTATTAAATACAGAAAAACACTATTTAAAGGAGATTTCTTCATTGTTTAGTAATCCTGCCTTTAGACTTGTTCACCAACCACAAGAATTATACTTGTCAATGCAGGACTCTTAGCTAGAACAACTTTCTATAACTCATTAACTCAGCCAACTGAGTGCTTTCTCTGTTTCCACTTGATCAGAGAGGATTAGGACATAGTTTCTGCCCTTTGATACCACACAGCTTAGTAGGGGACATAAACAAGAAAATCAGTTCTTACAATACAAGGTAGTAAGAGTTGACTACTGCATAGCGTTTGGAATCAGACAGACTTGGATTCAAATTTCAGCTCTGCCATTTACTAGCAAGTGGCAGATCTTGGGCAAGATTTAACTCTTTTCTCTAAATCTTTGTTTTCCCCTCCATAAAGCACTGACCTCAAGATTAAATGATATATTGTGTATAAAGCACTTAGCACAATCTTTGGAAAATAAATGTAATCAATAACTGTAATCTACTAGTACAGTAGTGATTGAAGTGTTCATAGGGTGTTACAAGATCCACAGAAAGGGGATTGGAAGAATGAGGGAGAAAAAGGGATATTGTCAAGGAAGGCTGCCAGGACATGATGACACGGGCTATATTTTGAAGAATAGGTTGAAGTCAATAAGATGGATGAAGGGAGGTAAGACTTTCAGATAAGAGGAACAGAATCTGCCTAAGCACAGTTGTGAGGGAACATAGGTATCTGAGGGACTTGGTATGGAAATGGCTTAATATGGTTGGAGCAAAGGGATAACTACAGAAACTGAGGCTAGAGGATGAAGGATATTAAAAGGTAAATAAAAACTCTAACACAGTGTTCTAATTTACAGTGAAGGGAAGAAGAGTTAAAATTAGAAAAAGAGGGTGATTAGCCTTCAAGAGGAATGCCCTAAATGTTAAACATAAACCTTGCACCCTTCTGGTGAGCTTCATGCAAAAACTTTATATTCTAACTGCAATGCAACAAACTTAGACATTAGAAAATAAAACTTAGAAATTAGAAAAAAAAAAACCAAACTTTCCACTTGGAAATTTAAAATAATGATTCTATATAACTCTTATGTCAAAAATGAAATCAAAATTGTGAAACAGACAATTTGGAAAAGAACTATGAGAGTACTGTTTAAGAAAGCCTATGGAGAGAGACCAAAGTGACACTAAGAGGAAATTTTAGATCTTTAAATGCATCCATCAAAAAACAAGAAATACTAAAACTAAATGAATTAAGCATTTAATTCAAGAAACTAGACTTCTGTATCTAGAAGTGATTGTGGGCTGCCTGTGCCCTAGTCATTAATAACACAGGGAGAGAAAGCATTTTCCCCATATTTGAAGGGTCCAGCTGTCCCTTCCAAATCCTGGAGTCTTCACACACTAACAAAAAAAAAAGAGAAAAATAAACCTAAAGAAAGTTAGAAGAATTAATTATTTGAAAATGAAAAAATACCATTTTAAAAAATAAAGTTCATTAACCCTGGCTGGTGTGGCTCAGCTGGTTAGAGTGTCATCCCGTAACCAAAGGGTCATTGGTTTGATTCCCGGTCAGGGCACATACAGTATCCGGTCTGAGTGTATGTGAGAGGCAACCAATTGATGCTTCTCCCTCACATTGATGTTTCTCTGTCTCCCTTCCTCTATCTCTAAAAGCAATGAAAAAAAAAGTCCTCAGGTGAAGATTCTTTTTTAAATTTTTTAAAAACAGTCGATTAATAAAACCAAAAGGTGTGTTTTTTAAAAAGATAATAAAAGATAAGCTTTTGGCAAATTGGATTTTTAAACAAGAAAATACACGAATAACATGTATTCAGTTAGTTAAAAATAATAAGAGATTTCAGATTTCTCTCTTTGTACAGATTTCTCTGTACATGAGAATATCATGTACAACTTTACTCCATTATAAATTACTAAAATTTCACTTATAAGTAGTACAAAGCCTGAAGAAACTAAAATATATATAGAAGAAAAATTTAAGGTAGTCAAAGATTTACCACCAGGCTGAGACAATTCTGCCAATGAATTCCAAGAAACCATCAAGGAACAGATCTTACTGCATAGAAACAGGGAAAGAAAAGTTATCAACTCAGTCTGTAAGACCAGTTAACATTTATTACCACAACAGGCGAAGGATGGCACAAAAAAGAAGACTCTGGACCAATCTAACCTACAGATTTTAAATTCTAAATATATTATTAGTAAATGAGTACATGGATATAAGGAAATCTATTAATATAATTCACCATACTTGATTATTATAACCATTTCTTTAGAATGAAAACATTAAAAAGCATCTGATGAAATCCAACAACATTCCTGACTAAAACAAATTTAAAATTCTTGGAAAGCCAGGGGTAAAACATATTATAATCTATAGTAAATATCATACTTGTGGTAAACCATTAGAAGCATTCTCTTCAAGGTTAGGAATAAAACAAGAATGCCTCCTACCACTACTGTTACTTAGTAGCATATTAGAGGTATCAGCCAATGCAGTATGGCAAGAAAAAACAATGAGAATTGTAAACACTAGAAAAGAAGGAATAAATAAACCTACCATTATTTACAGATGTTATTTTTGTCTATCCAAAAGAGGAAAAAAAATACAGGATAAAAACTACTTTGAATTGACAAGAGTTCAGGAAATCAAAATAGATTTAATACAGTAAAATTAATAATTTTCTGAATATCAGCATGTATGTATTAGGTTATAAAACAAAAAGACATATAGAATATTATAAAGTAGAGAATGAAAGTAAAGATGTACTTAAGGATACATTTAACAAGATCTACATGAAGAAAAACATAGCAAATGTAAAAGTAATTTAAGCTTACCCTTTAAAAATTTAAAGAAGGAAAGTATAAAGAAGAAAGTGAAAATTACCTCAGAAGAAACCTCTGTTGAAATCTGGGGATGGTCTGTCCTTCCAAATTGTACCTGTAATTAAAAACTATGTCTTGTCTCTTTGAAAATATATATGCTATATTAAGCAAAAGAGAAGACACAGCTTGTTTTAGAAGCATATTTAAAGCTGTGATGAAAAACAATGTAGAAGTTATAAAATATAGACCCATCAGGAAGGAGCAGAAGTTGCAAATGAGATTTCTGAGGGAATAGAGGCATACTGGCAAAAGAGTCCTCAGTCTGGAGAGGAGATTTCCTTGCAACCATGTTATGTCTACTATCAGTATCTACACAGATACTGGCCTGGCCAGGGAAAGAATGCCCCTGGAAAGGGCTCTGATAGTCTTGGTTTCATTCTATCTTTATGTATGCAGTCCTTGCCCACTATCTACTTAGCCTCTCTTCCCACCTTATTTTAGAATGAAAGCAAAACAGACCAACAAAAAGATGGGTGAGTAATTTGGCTAAATATGTCTCAGATGTGGGACCAGAGAATTTTGTAATTGAACCTCCTGTTTTTCTGCTCCCCCAGATCGCCCAGGTTTGCTGAATGTGAAGCCCATTGAGGACATACAAGACAACTTGCTGCAAGCCTTGGAGCTCCAGCTCAAGCTGAACCACCCTGAGTCTTCTCAGCTCTTTGCCAAGCTGCTCCAGAAAATGACAGACCTCAGACAAATTGTAACAGAACATGTGCAGCTATTGCAAGTAATAAAGAAAACAGAGACAGACATGAGTCTTCACCCACTCCTACAGGAAATATACAAGGACTTGTATTAGCAGAGAAGTCCTAATTCACTGACAATGTTTCCCTTCTTCCAATTGCACTATTATTTTGAGGGAAGATCTGACATCTAAAAAATTTACTGTGAAAAAGCATTTTAAAAAGAAAAGGTTTTAGAATAATAGATCTATTTTATGCATATTGTTTATAAAGATACATTTACAATTTACTTTTAATATTAAAAATTACCACATTATGAAATTGGTGGATGTATTTGAAGACGGAGTCTGATGTGTTCCCCACCTCCCCGAGATCCTGGCTTTTTCCTTTCATTTTCTTCTCAATCTTATAACCTCTTTCTTCCCTTCCTTCCTCCCTCCATCCCTCTTTGCCTTTCTTCTTTCCTTTATTTTTCTTTCTTCTTTCTTACACATTTTTTAAAAATGTGAATGGAACTGCCCATCAGCTTTCACTCTCAGTAAATTAATTTTTTACTCAATTTACAACTTTTCTGAACCTTCCATCTGCTTTAACAATCACACCTAAGAAGGGAAGGGGAACTTCAGGGCCGAAAAACTGCCCAGATCATGTGTTTCTTAACCTGGATGTGTTAATTTGGAGCATATCCTTAGGCCTATCAAGAATCCAATCTTCTTCCACAATCCCAACCAAGATTTTCACTCACCAAGAGCAGCCTACTAACAGGATACCAAGGCATACATAAATACCTATTGGCAAGTTATGAACTATTAGAAACTGTGAGTAACACAGAAGGGTTTAAAATTTGGCACCTACCAAAAAGAACTTACAATTGAGTTCAGGAGAAAAGATTAATCTTTCATAAAAACAGACCATAATGCACAGTATAATCATCTGCCAAGTGAATGGTTCAGACTGTAAGAACTATAAGAGTTCAAAGGAACTGAAGATTAATGAAGATTGGAATAGTCAAGAGTGACTCTAAATTCATTGGAGTGGGACTTGAAAGATGTGTTGTATTTGGGATAGATAGAGATCGGGAGAGAAAGCATTCTAAGAAAGCAAACCAGCAGGGACAAGATAAAGAAGAAACCAAACCAAAATAAAACATGAATGAGGAGAAGAACCATGTTGTGGTTCTAATGTATGTAGAATTATTCCTATCACTCTCCTTGGGACCGCCTTGCCCAGAGATCTCTTACTTTTCTAATCTCACAGGGTAATTATCCATATTGTTTAGGTAATGCTTACCTCCCCAGCAAGTAGGTTATATGTTCCCTAAAAGCAGGAACCTTCTTTGCACAATTATTAAGATTCTTTGACTGAAGCCCCCACATTCACTAGCATTGCCTACCCATGAACTCATAATACTGTCCTGAGGTCTCTTTGCCAGGATGATTACTCCACTGACCTAAATTATTTCCCTGCTGGTTCTCCCTTAGTTTATCTTTCTTTATGTATTAATACTCAGGAGAACATAACTACATTTGAGACTCTCAAGCAGAAATATCAGGAAATACCTTTTCATCTTTTACCCCAAAATAAACATTTCCAAAGAGTCAGGCTACAGAAGTGAGTCCTGACCTCAGTCCTAGAAATGTAGGTTTCCTAACCCTTTAGGAGAGAAAACTTCTGAGCTCAAACCTTTAATGAAACAACAGATACAACTTTGTCATTTTGGGACCAGCGACTGAAGCCATTGTCAGAGTAACACAAAAACATTAGGAAGAAATGTGACAAATTCAGTTCATCACACAGCTATTTCTCCTTTCCTTCATTGATGCCAAGCATCAGGATATTTTGAAGTGGTCACATGACTGACTAGAGGCTTCACTACTGTTTTATGTGGACAGTTTATCATCCAGGAGATCTTGAAAAAGAAAGAACAGGCAGGCAGTAGACAAGGTGATCCTCTGTTTACAAGTTTTCCCAAACAAAAAGTCTTTCAGCATGCTGTCCATCCCTTTGCAGTTCCCACCAGCACTCCATGGCCCATCCAAACCCTTTTCACATTCTCGGAGCTGTGGCTGCCAGAAGGGGGACGTTCTCAGCTCTTTGGCACTGATGATAAGCATTAAATAGCTTTTTAAATCTGGCAGCTTTTAAATTCCCATCTCTCTGACTTTTACCCTGTGGTTTGGACGATCATTTGCTAAATATTTTATGACAAATCATATACAGCCTCCAAAGCTCCTGCTCCTTCCTCTGTCTCCCCTAGGATGATTCACAAGTTAACCAACAACTATATCATCAGTTATTCATAGTACTTTCTCTGGACACAAACACATTTTCAGATTTGTGTCAACAAAATAGAAAAGTAACTGGTCAAGAGTCAAAAAAAAAAAACCAAAACGGTTTTGAGGCTCCCACGAGAGCCCTGCTCCCAGCACCACCCTTGCATATGACTTGGCTCCTCTCCCATCTCCATCCTGTGCTTGGAGCACAGGAACAGCAGGGCACATATGAGAGAAACCCTATCTGTGCACCCTGTTTCTCTAGCCACAGTCAAAAACTGGCCTGACTTGAGTTTCTGGCTTTTTTTTTTTTAACTTTAGCTGAGGAGTAAGAACTCAAGAGAGTCAGGAAGCGCTAGCTGGTGTCACTCAGCAAATTCTCAATTATAAGCTCTGGTGCAGAAACCAGAGGGACAGCTACAGCAATTCCATGGAAGAAAAAGGGGTGGGGAGAAAATTAGGCTTCTGTAGTAGGCCCACTTAGTTGCTACTGAATTTGAATGGCTTTTTCTCAGCTCCCTTGAGGCTACCAAAGGCAGATCCTTTTGGGGGGCAAGCCTTGACTTGGTTGATAATCTCCTACTGTTTGATGCTGATAAAGCAAGTCAGGATAAGAGGAGTTGGAAATTGACTCCTGCATCCCTGTTCCCTTGGAAGTATCTGTTGAGGATATGGGAAGGATGAGGGGGCTCCTGAAGAAAGCCAATTTTGGTTCTAAATCCTGAGAGAGAACCAGATTAATTTTCAGCAAGAATATCTCATTGCTTTGTCTTTCCTCCTCTTTTCCCACACACTCATTGGGAGAGTTTGGGCTATGAGACAAAGGAACCACCTTCCTATTTTTCTCTTTCCTCACCTCACCCTGTTCTTGGCCCTGGCTCCTGTAGTCTCTGTTCACATTATCATCACTATCACCTGTGTATCCCCAACCCTCACCGTGTGGTTTTCCACGTTAGGCCTTCCAGTTAATGCTTATTGAAATAAAATAATAAAATAAAATAAAATTAAAATAAAATAAAATAGCAGGATCTTAAGAGTTTAGAAGACCATCAGATGTCGTCTAATCTTACTTCATTTATCAAATATATACTTAACTCGTACTCTAGTCAAGTCTGCCACCATATGAAGATGAGTGTGGCCAAGCCCTGCCCTCATCACAGTGTTGATGAAATCAGACGCATAATTACAACTCAGCCCAAGTATGAACTGCCTGAAGATAGGAAAAAGGAATCACAGGGGGTGTGGGTAGACACAGAAGTGTAACAATGCATAGTGTGTTTAAAAAAAAAAAAACAGCAAGAAGTTAGGTATGGCTTCCATAGCTAGGGAGTGAAAAGTAATGTAACCAAGCCAGCAGCAGATTATGACAAGCCTCATTCTCCATGATAAGAAGCTACCTTGGGCAGTATTCATAAGCAGTTGGGATCTAGTAGATGTTGCCAGCCAGAAGAGGGTCAGGATCAAATTTGCATTTTGGAAAGTCAACTCTCTAAAATAGCCAAATCCCCTCTACATGGCTTCCAATGGCTGTCCAGCCCCTGAACAAGTATCCAAAGGGACAGGAAGCTCTCGCCTTTCTCAACCCCCAGGTGATTTACATCTTGTAGGCCCAGCTCTGCCCCTGGGGTCACACATACCGGGTGCTTTTTCCTGCACCTGGGCTGTGACTCACCTCACTCTCTTCAATCAGGTTACAATCTTTTGGCTGGAGGAAGAACTTGGCTCCCCCACCCCTCATCCGCACTCCCAACTCTATTGTCCATGTCCATTCCCGACTGCCCCTAGGAGCCAGGGCCTCACATCCCCCTAACTTGCAAAGTTCTTTTGCCTTCATAGCAAGGTCATTTCTAACCCCATAAATCAAAACTTGCCCATCCTATACCCATTTCCAGACAATCCCTGAAGTTATCATAAAATTCTAGAAAATTAGAGCTCAAAGGAGTCAATCAACTGAAATGACAGATGAGAACCCTGAGGGTCAAAGAAGTTAACATGCCCAAGGTCCTAGAAGTCTACTAGGATTAATTTATTCAAAAGTGCTGTATGACACACATACTCTTATCATCGTTGACACTACCACCAGGGGAACAGGTTAGTCTAGCAAGAAAATCTCAAAGTGTGTGACAGACTTGAAGCTAGTACGAGTAATCTGCATTGGGGAGCAAAGGAAAGAATGGAACAAAATTCTGGAAAGGCTTATTGTGACAATCAAGAAATTATTATATGTTACTTAGGACTGTGCCTGGCACATAGTAGGTACCAGACACAGTCTCTCATAGAGAGACAGCTACTGTCTCTCATAGTAGCTGTTATGAGAGACAATATCCTAATGTGGGCTTTAGAGTTAGACTGATTGGGTTAAAATTCTAACTCTACCACCTACTCATGCTATAACCATATGGCTTTTGGTCAAGCTCTTAACCTCTTTAAGTCTTAATTATCTTTATATGTAAAGTGGGATAATAATACCCAATTTATAGGGTTATCATGAGGGTTAAATGTAATAGTGGTTGTAAAACACTTCACATAGTTTCTTGGCACATCTTAACCAGTCAATCTGTGCTGCCCATGGAGAACATTATTGCCATTGTTCTTGTTAAAGTGCCTTTCATTTAAGAAGGCATCCTGGGCCCATCAACAGTCTCTTCCTGTTCAAGATTTCTGGACCTCCACCTGAATATCCTGTAGGTTCAAATCAGGAAAAGGAATTGGATTTCAGCATTTGGCAGTACAGTAAAAATATGTTCTCTCCCCAATCCATAAGTATTAGGGAAAAATAATTATTTGAAAGACAACTGCTGTGTTCTGATTTAGAACAAATGCAGGGATGAGGCTAAGAAAACATTTGCTTTTCTCTTGTGACCTAACGCTCCTAATTTTAGACTGATATTACATAGTTTACATTTCCAGAGGGGTTATGAAGAATAAGAAAATTGCTAATTTGGGTCTGTAGGGAGTAGGTTAGGCTATTTCCATCCCCTCTGGAGTTTTGTAAATAAATTTGTTCCAGGCCAAAAGTTCCCAGGAGAGTGTCATTCCTGGGATCTATTCAGTGCCACGGGCTGGGCTCAAAGAGGATCCAAGTGGCTTTCTGCGGGAGCTGGAAAACTGTGATTCTGTGGCCACTTCTCCACAATACCAGAGGCCATGAAGCATGTATGAGAGCATATACTGTCAGTCTGAGGCTTAGCTCTGCCACTTGATAGGTATGTGGCCTTGGGCAAGTCACCTTTATCTCCAGGGACATAGTACCTGGCATATAGAAGTCCCCCAGCAAATTACCTCTAAATTGTCCATCATAAATAAAGCAATGAGTCTCAGTTTCCCTAACTGTAAAATGGGGATGAGACATACCCTGCGTGTCTCAGAATATCACATGAAGGAAGCAGGACAGGCCTGATCACCATTATTCAGATAAGAAAGTGAGGGGAAGGAGCTAGCCCAAGGTTGCACAAAAGGAAGGTAGATGCAGAGCTTAGGCTAGACCTGGGTCTTCCTGAGGCCCACTCCATCTAGGGCTCTTTTCTACTGTCTGCCGCTGTGTCTGGAAGAACCTAACACTTGTAGCCTGGTAGTCAGAGCTCAAGCTCATGGCATGAGAGACTTCAGTTTGAATTTTGGCCCTTGCCATGTGCTAGTTGTGCGACCTCAGGCATGTTGCTTCCTATCTCTGGGCTTCAGCTTCTTCGTCTAGTTGTGAAAATACAAGTTCCCACCTTGTAGGGTTGTAAGGATGAGAGGTCATATATACAATAGGTGACATGCCTAGAGCCCCAAAACAATTAAAATCTTCTAAAGACAATTACCTCCAACCTGATACAATTTGCTAGGTGCTCATTCTGACCTGAGACATTACTGATCAATATCTTCAACCAGAGAAGAAACCACGAGACTCCAGCATGGGAGGAATTATCTAGTGTCAGTCTGAGTTCTGAGTGATTTGCTGTGGCCCTTGGGAAATCGCTTTCTCTGGGCCTCAGTTTCCCCATCTACACAGTCAGAGGCTCTGTTTTGCT
The DNA here is from genome assembly GCF_019186645.2 of Phyllostomus hastatus. NCBI lineage: Eukaryota > Metazoa > Chordata > Mammalia > Chiroptera > Phyllostomidae > Phyllostomus > Phyllostomus hastatus. The sequence goes on along the minus strand of NW_025333643.1, from coordinate 2,968,635 downwards.
CTTCTAGCTCTGACACTCCAGGAGCTTGGGAGCCCCTAGGGGAGGCTGGAAGAGAGACAGCGTTCTCTGGCCTGTGTTCATCAGAGGCCTGTGTTCTCTGTTGCCTGAGAGCTTTTTCCCCTCCATGGGCCTGGGCCTGGACAGGACAACAGCCAGCACTCATTAGGGTCTGGGCCTGCTCCAGCCAGAGGGGGCAACGCCTCCAAGGGGAGGGGAGGGGCCATCGGATGGCTGCTTGGTTCCCACCCAAGCCAAGCTGCTGAGAGAGGGGTGTTGTGCTGAGTCAGTGCTCTGGCGGCCAGGCACTGGGGCTCCCTGGCCTCCTGAGCCTGCCAAATGAGATGCAGCCAGGAGCGCCTCTGAGGAGCCCCGAGTGTTATCAATGAGGCTGCCGCTGCTGCCACAGCTGCGGGAACTGTGCCCTGAAAAAGCTTATCCCCAGCCAGGCCTCCCAGGGCTCTGGGGTGGGGAATAGCTGTTGGTGAAGGACAGCGTGTTTTAGGAGCTGCCTCCTTCTGGGAAGATTCTAGCCAGGGCTGCCTGTGCCCTCCCTGGTTTCCCTACTCAGTCCCCAATGATAACCATTATTCTTTTCAAACACCAAGTACAAGCTTTACTTATAAACTGCTCTGCAGCCATTTAATCCTTCCAAAATCCCAATGAGGTTGTTTATGGGGTCCCACAGGAAATAACTGGCTCACTCAAAAGGGACCATTGGAAAGAGCTTAATGCAGGAACTATTCACAAAGTTTGGCGGGCTGGTGGGGGGGGGCGCAGGCAAAGGAAACCAGTAAAGGATGGTGAGACACCCCAGGCTAGCCCTGGCAGAAAACCTTTCCTAGCCCTACACAGTAAGGATAAAGGAATGAAAGATTACAGAACCCCAGAGAGCTGTAGCCATAGAAGAGGTCTATCTGGCAGGAGCTGTGGCCCGAGGAATTGAGGACTACCATCACTGCTATCCTCCCAACAGATGAGAACAACTGGGTGAGAAATATCCCATCTTCTTTCTCCTGTCTCTCCCTCTGATCTCTCATTGGCCAAATCCTACAAGAAACCAGGAAAAAAAGAGCCCATTGAATACAATCATAGGATTCAGCCTATGGGGCACCAGCAGGGTAGAGAAGGGTGGAGGGTGAACCGCAGGGGCAGAATGAGTAGGTGGTACCAGTAAGCCTATACACATGAGAGGAAACAGAATCTTTAGTCTCGGGTCACAGAATGGTAACTGTCCACTCCGGGATTCAAACTCAGTTCTGTCTAACTCCAAAGCCATAGTTATTTCCACTGTTTTGCACTATAGGAGCAGACCTAGAGGACCAGGGCAAGAAGGAGGAAAGGTTTATGCATTCCACATCTCCTTAGGTCCCCTAGCCAGGGTGGCCGCAGTAGCTGGGAGCTGGCACAGTCTTACTGCATACTTCCCACACATTTCCATCATATTCCCTGGAAATCTGACAAATGTAGCCCAAAGCAGCCCATGCACATTTTATCCTGAAAGTTAATGTAGGGTTTGTAGTTTACTCCCCAAAATACATAGTTTTTAAATTTAAATTGTTTAAAATATCACTCAGAAATTACTTAATTTATTTCTATGTACCCCAAAACTTCAAGAAGAAAAAGACCCTCCAGGGAAGGGTGCTACTATTTTCCTATGGCTTCAAGTACCCATAAGATAGGGCCATGTACCCCACCCTGAGAAGCACAGAACCTAGTGTCCTACAGGAAAAGAATTACTTGCCCAACATCACACAGCTAATAATGAAACACTGAGTCTGTGACCTTGCTCCCTGCATGGTTGAGACTCAGTAAATCTGGCCAAAATGGAGCCCAGGAGAGAACCTCACCATAAGAGTCAGCCTGAGAGAAGAGAAGAGGAAGAGATTTGAGCTCAGTGTCAGCGATGTTCACTGACATTCTCTGTCCCCAGTTCTAGGGACATTCAGGTAAGCCTGGCATGACCCACATCATCAAGGAACTCACACTCTCCTAGAGGAGAAAGGCACATGAGCAGGCAATGCCAACACCACCTGACGAGTGGAAGGAAGTGGAAGCGCTGGAGGCAGGCAGGTGGGTTCAAAGCCCCAACCCTACCATGTCTTGGCTGTATGACCTTGGGTGAAGCCATTTAACCTTTCTAGAGTTCTGTTTCCTCTTTTATAATTGGAAAAGCTCATAACTACCTCATAAGTTATGACGAGGAAAAATGAGATGAAGTATGAAAGCACACAGCCCTTTGACTCAGCAAATGTGAATTAATTATTGTTTTCTTACTATAATAAAGCTGAGTCCTCACAAGATAGAGGACTGCATGTGCCATGGCTAAATAAGACAGCTCTGATTTTCCAATCAAAATTTGCACGTAAAATCCAACATCAAAATAGATGATCTCAAATGGCCCCGAAAATCTGAGTGCTGTCGTTTTTGTTGCTGTGGGAGCCCAGGAGAGGTTTAACTCGGCCTGAGGTCAGGAGTAGAGGAAAGCTTCAGAGAGGGAGTGACATTGAGATGGACAGAGAGGATTTATAAGGGTTGTCCAGGCAGATAGGATTGTCCAGGCAAGGGGCTTATGTGCAAAGGCACGTGGCATTTTGGGAAGGTTGAATAGTTTGGTGTAATGGGAACAGGAGGGTTTGGGGAGGAAGGGGAAAGGTTGGAAGTAAATTAGTGTGGGGGCCTATGCTAATTCACAAAGAGGTTGGACATTTTCCTGAGGGGAGCAGAGAGCCATGGAAGATTTAAGCAGGAAATGACAAACCAGATACATTTACTCTAGTCATCCCTTCGGCAGCCGGAAAGGAGGTAGGACCTGACGGGAGGTAGGAAGCCTGGGCGGCTGTAACAGTCTTGCAGAAAAGCAGTGATGGCAACACGAGCGAGGGGAGGACATTGGCAATGGGGTCAGAAGGAGCAGACGGATTTGGGAAACAGTCTAGTGTCTGCTTAATGTCTCGGCAAGAGAGGGAAGGACTCCAGGGTGATTCTTGAGGTTTGACTTGGTCAACGGAGCAAGACAGGGATATGCTCATTACTGAGATGGGGGCTTGTTTAAGGGAAGGGTGACAAGTTCTACTCAGAAAGAGCAAGGGTGGGAACCTGTTGGACATCCAGGCAGGGGGTCTGGTTGGCTGTTAGATGGTAGGAGTGGTGGAAGGTCATCACAGGATGGCAAAGTAAAGGAAAGACCAAACGATATTCCAACACATGTCCCAGTTTTCCCACTAAGGTCAACAGGAGATTTGACTTCCTCTGTCTTATTTTTATCCGGTCTCCATTGGTTCCCTAAATATTTAGTGGTTTCTGCATGCTAGAGACTGTTGGAGAAATAGGATTCCATTCAACTACCAGCTCTTAACAGCGTCCCATGGGCAAGGACATATGTCAACTCGTTTCTCCTACACAGTGACCATCTGAGATGAATAGTTCTTGGCGTTTCAGTGTTGCCTCTAGGAATTGGGGGTGAGAGACCTGCCTACATGGGTCCTTCTGGGTGTTTTTATCCAGTCTGTGCACACAGACACACACACCCCATTTCAGAGGTGTGTCTTGCTCTGACTCCTTCGTAGGACTTTATTCTCCCCTGTAACTCAACAGAACACTCTGCTGAGCTCCTATCTCTCCTTTTAGAACCAGAGTTTTATTATCAGGAAACTGGCCCAGACAGAAGGTGGGGCCCAGGGCCAGAGTCCTTTCACTCACAGACTCCTCCTCCTGTAGGCTCCTGCCTCCAGTTTACAGCCCAGGAGACCTCTCTTCTCACCCCAGCCTGTGTCCCTGCACCTCAGCCAGAGCCAGAAACAGCTGGCTACGGTTGAAATTCATCCCTCCTGGTCTGACTCCCTGGGTGTGCTTCCTCTCACCCTCCGTTTCTTCAGGCCTGAAACCTTGGGGCAAGGTTTTCTCCTCAATAAAATGGAGGTAATAGCCATTTTATATTAAACTTTTATATTTTAGCAAGGCTGTTTGGAAGATCAAATGAGATAATGGGAGGAGAAAGTGCTTTGCAAACACTATAAACTAGAAACCCTGGGGCCATTGAGTTACTTTTAGTATTATTATGGCTATTGTATCCACCTGGCTCCTTGAGTCAGGCCCCAGGGCAGGTACACCCTAGACTGAAGCCCACACTTTAGTTTGAGGCTAGGAAGATAAGCCCAGGACTCTGTAATTCCACCCCAGGGAATCAGCTTTTCTCCCTGAAGCTATGGGAGGCTCCCGAGCCAACTCTCTGCCTAAGTTTTATGAGCTCAGAGAGGGTTTACATTATGACTAATATCCCATCCTCTCGGTCCCCTAGTCACCTCTACCTGCTGGGCAGGAAGTCTGAGGGACTCAACCCCCCTTAATCACCGCCACCTCCTCATGACCCGCCTCAATCGTGTCTCTTTACAGTCAGGCAGAGCCGGTTGGGCCTCCTCAAACTTCCATATCTGCTCTGGCAGATCACTGATAGGGCTAATGGCGTTTGCTTGCCTCCACGCCCTAGGCCCAGCATTCCAGGAGTCACGCAACCCCACAGGCCTAGGGCAGAAACTGACTCCCACTGCACTGAGGCCTGAGCAGGGGAGCCTCTCCACCCCATAAAACACATGAAATGAGCCTTTGTTCATGGCCACCTGGCCAGCCAGCCTCAAAGCCATAGGGCAGCCTTCCCCCTTCCCAGTTACTGCCCACCTGCGTCCCTCCTGCCCTGGCCCTATCACCTACCTATGTTCTCTTGGCTCCCAGGGATCTCAAGACCCTAATCTCCCCCACCAGGGAGGAAGAAAGTTGCTAACCTCATGGCCACTCCACTCGATTCCTTATTTTTTCACTCACTCCTTCATTCAGTACTCACCAAGCCTCTTTTCTGAGCCAGGCCCTGTTGCTGAAAGCCAGGAACATAAAGGTGAATAAGACAGTTGCTGCCCTCAAGAAGTACCTAGTCAGGATTGAAAGGGGAAAAGTGGAGGTTGGGAGACCATTTGGGAGGCTGTTGCAGTCCCACCCATACCCCTCACCTTTGCCACTTGGCTTGACTTTGCACATGGCTTGACTTTAGCTGGCAGCCCCTGCCTTGCTTTGCCTGATTGGGTTGCTAGCCTCTTAATGTTCCCCCAGGAACAGCCCTCAGTCAAGGATGGATGGGAATAGGGTAAACACCACAGCTCCCTCAGTCCCCAGGTAGGGTACCCTCCATACTGATTCCCATAGTTTCTGGTGGGATTAAGGTCCAGCTTCCCACAGTGGTAACCAGTTTGAGAACACACTTTCTTTTTTTTTCTGAATTTTCTTCTAGATCTCACTTTCTCACTCCCCTGCTGGTGTCCTCTTCACCTTCCCAAAAAATGCTTACACTCAGATCCTTGCTCGGAGTCTGCTTGGGGGAGCCCAAACTCAGACATCAGAGTAGCAATAACAGGAGCCAGAGTTAGGACAGTGCCATTCACACATACAGGGGTGTCCAACCTTTTGGCATCTCTGGGCCATACTGAAAGAAGAAGAGTTGTCTTGGCCCACACATTAAATACACTGCAACACATAATCACAAAAAAAATCTCACAGTGTTTTAAGTAAATTTATGATTTTGTGTTAGGTTGCATCCATAGCCATCCTGGGATGCACATGGCCCAAGGGCCACAGGTTGGACACCCTAGAGTCAGTGAGTATGTCCTGAGTACCAACTGTATATCAGGTCCTGGGTGCTAGGGACACTGGGGGAGACCCCGTCATGGAGTCTGCCAAAAGAAATGCACTATCAGCCCTGGCCAGATAGCTCAGTTGGTTAGAGAATTATCCCGATAAGCCAAAGTTACAGGTTCAATCCCTAGTCAGGGCATATACAAGAATCAACCGATGAATGCATAAATAAGTGGAACAACAAATCAATGTTTCTCACTCAAATCAATAAAAAAGAAAAAAGAAAGAAATGCACTGTCTATTGAGGGAGACAGAGAAACCAACAGTTATCAGAGTGATATAGGCAATGATGCAACTTGGTCCAGGATGCCATGGATAGAAAAAGGAGAGCCCCTAACTCAGCCTTGGGGATGGAGGAGACAACCACTAAGCTGAATCTTAAAAGTCCAGTAGGAGTCCATCAGTGGAGAAAGTGTGGAAAGGTATTCCAGGCAGAGGAGGGGTGGAGGAGAGGGCACAAAGGTATGGCTAAGAATGGACTTGTTCTGGAAACACTAAATAGTTCACTGGGGATGGGATGCAGAGCTCATGGGAAAGAATAGTGGGAAATGAGGCAAAATTCAGATCCTAAAAGGCCTCTTATTATTTTGCATTTTTAAAAGGGAAATCTGAATAGAGTAATGTTTAACCCCAAGAGATGAAACTCTAATGGGCGTGTATTTCAGACACCTGAGGAGCAAGGTCCTTCACGTCTCCTTGTCCTACTTCATTGGTGTTCCAGGCCTGGCTGTAACCAGATGACTGTTTGCAGAGGTTGCTGAGGGCACCTCTGCAGCAAGGACTCACAGATTAGACCAGGAGGACACCAATCAGGCCGCACCCAGCTCCTACTCTCCAGCCAGCCAAAGCCAGCCCTTAAAGCCCATCCCTAGCAGAACATCTTGCAGGACCAGTTCCCACTATTCTCAGAGATCCTGCCTGTTGAAAATATGGGAAAATCTAGTCTTGGTAATAATGTATGTGGATTCAGGGGAGATGTGATTCAGACATGCCTAGGCACCTCAGGTGAGCCAGTGGAGTGGAGCCACCCAAAGCCAGCCCCCTTGGGAAACTGAGAAGCCTGTGAGTTGGGATCAAACAGTCCGATTGGGTAAGAAAGTCTTCAGTGGAGGGAGGGGCAATTCCAAGCACAGCAGGAGGCTGTCACTTAAATCTCTTCCCTTTCCAGCTCCATTATGAATTATCCTAGGAAAGAAGAGACCTCTGGGTAAAATGTAAAAGAGCTGTTTTAATAAAATCGCTTCCAAATTCTTATGAGTTCTCCAGTTTAGTCTTCCAAGAATCCAGTGAGGCTCTTATAAAATTCTTATGCCCCTTTTTAAGAAAAATGAAGCTCAAAGTTGCTGTCATTTGCCTAAGGGCACACCATCTTTAACTCAGCAGAGAAGGGAGGGAGCAATTTCCCACATTGTACTTCTACTGATGAAGTTCTGACCCCCAAAGAAGTCTAGGTAGCCCCAAACTAGGGCCTCCGCATATCTGATTGGTCCAGTCAAAGTCACATGATATACCATCTAACCAATCACTATTTCTAGAGAAATGCAAAAACCCAATGGGCTTCTCCCTACATCACACACCCATCCCTGAGGCAGGGGATGGGGCCCTACCTCCACCATGTCAGGAAGGTGAGAACATCTCCAAACAAAAATCAGGGAGAAAGGAAATGGATTCTGGAGGAGCAAACACCTTGTGACCACCTTCTATGGTCACAAGAGGTAAATGTAATTTATTCCATCCACAATAAAGCATGGAGCACATAGAGCAGGGCTGTTAAACTCATTTTCACTGGGGGCCACATCAGCCTGGTGGTTGCCTTCAAAGGGCCAAATGTAATTTTAGGACTGTATAAATGTAGCTACTCTTCAACTAGGGGCAAGGAGCTCAGCACTGCCGCTGGATAGAAACTAGGTGCCAGGCAGATAAAACAAGGTGGAGGGCTGGATTCGGCCCTCGGGCCTCGTGTTTGCCACCTGTGACATAGAGAATTGTGTTAGGTTCCCACCAGGAAACAGCAGGCACACTCAGATTGGGTAATTTGAAGAGAGTTTAATAAAGAGATTATTTTACAAAGATGTGGGCCGGATGTAGAGAAACCACAGGGATAGGGCAGAACCCAGGGCTAGTCACAGTGACAAAAAGAAATAGCAGTCACCAGAACCTGGAGAGAGAGCTGTGGAAAGTACACAGCCTGACAAGAACAATGGCCTTTGTCCAGGGAGGAAGCCAGCTCATGAGGACCCCAGAGGGAGGGAAGCAGGGGAATGAGCCCCAGATTCTTCTCTCCTTCTCCTTCTGCTCTCCTGCATGTGTCCCACAGACTGAAGCAGGCCAACAGACCAATGGTTTGTTGAAGCAAACCATTCAGGTCAGCCTCCAGGGTGCAAAGCATTGAGGAGAAAGGTGGAGTGTGTACCTAGAGAGGCAAATGGAAAGTGGCCAGTACACCTGATAACTCAGCAACTCTTGAAAGTGTGTTGGAACCCTTCATCCTCATGCTGAGAAACTATTTCTTTTTAAGGGTTTATTTATTTATTTTTAGAGAGAGGGGGAAGGAGGGAGAAAGAGAGGGGGAGAAACATCCATGTGTGAGAGAAACATCAATCGCTTGCCTCTTGCACGCCCCCAACCAGGGACCTGGCCCACAACCCAGGCATGTGCCTGACCGGGAATCAAACCATCCGCTTTTCAGTTTGCAGGACAATGTCCAACCCACTGAGCCACATCTGTCAGGGCACAATTTCTTTAAAAAAAAATTTTTTATTGATTGATTTTACAGAGAAAGAAGAAAAAGGGAGAGAAACATCGATTTATTGTTCCATTTATTTGTGCACTCATTGGTTGATTCTATTATGTGCACTGACTGGGAATCAAACCTGCAATCTTGATGTATCAGGACAAGTTTCTCACCAACTGAGCTACCCAGCCAGAGCTAGGGAACTATTTCAAACAGTGTTCTCAGTGTTATTGAGAACATCTCAACATGGTCATTATGGGCCCCAACAATTGGTACTGTATGCAAACATCCCAGGTGCTTCTGGGTAATAAAGACATAGGTAGTAAATCACAATTTGGGAAACTCCCATACAGAATGAAATGTGTTTTAGGCACTGGGGGTCATGAGCAAGCCAGAGTCCATCAGAAGAGGGAATGAGTGGTTAATTATGTTGACACATCATTTTGTACTCTGAGTGTATCAGTTATTTCCTGCTGCATAACAAACTATCCCAAAATCTGGTGGCAAAAAAAAATTGGTAATGATTTATTATCTCATACAGTGTCTGTGGGCCAGAAGTTTGAGGTGGCTTAGGTGGAAGGCTTTGGCTCTGAGTGTTTCATGAAGTGGCATGAAGATGTCAGATGAGGCTTCTGGTCAAGATAACAGTGTAGGTAAATGTGGTACTCACATCCTCTCACAACCACATCAAAATTACAACGAAACTACAAAACAACCATCATTCAGAACTGCCTGAAATCTAGTTGAACAGAAGTCTTACATCTAAAGATATGTAGAAACCATATGGAGACTGCTAGGGGTGGTGGTGATGCAGAATGGGCTGGTCCCATACCCACATGTGGTAGATAAATATCAGGAGGGATATCTTGGCTGCGGAGATCACCTCTGAGGACTGAGGGATCCCAGTCCTACACCAAAACCCACAGCCCAGTGTCAAGAAAAGAAGTCCCCACAACTCCTGGCTGTAAAAACCTGCGGCAATTGTGGCTGAATGAGACAAAGGGATGCTGGAGTCCCAAGTGTTCCTCTTAGAGAGGTCAAGCATGAACTTACTCAAACTCACTCCCCCTGAGCTGCAATGCTAGGACAGCAGTTCAAAGGGCACCAGGGATATACATGGAGGATCTGAATTGTCTGCATCAGGGAGAGGGCTAGAGGGGCAGCTTTCTCCAAGACAGAAGTGCTAGCAGAGGCCATTGTTCCTTTGCTGAGCCCTCTCTGAACAAAGCTGGCAGGCAGTACCATATCTGAATCTCCATCAACCTGGCTATCACTGTTTGCTCTGCCCTGGTGATTCCCTGAGACTCCACCCCACTAACTTGCAGGTTTACCCAAACTGTTGCCAGTGGTTTTTCCATACAAATAGCCTGTCTTGGGTCATGCTTCAGACTTTCCTAAAATCTCTGAAATAAGTAGCATCTAGCCTCAGAGTGCCCCCATTTTCCCCTCACTAAGTGGCCTCAGGCCTGGCATTAGTGGCAGCTGGCCTTGGTTCATAGCTTGGCCTCACCTGGGCACCTCCAAGCCTAGTACAAGTAGCAGCCATCTGCAGACTTCTTGGTAGCTCATGCCAGGCAGAACACAGGTGGTGGCAGACCTTGGCCTGCACCTCCCAGATGCCCCAGAACCATCACACCCAGTGGACAGCTTTAGACCACATTGAAGTACCACCCAAACACCTCCACAAGTGACACACTCAAGAGGCAGACTTAGTGGGCACAGAGCTCTGCTGAAGTAAGTCCTACTCCTGTACACCTGATACTCCACAGTGGTCAGAGTCAGTGGTTGTAGTCAGTCCTTGTAGCTTATCAGCTTGGGAGTAAATCCCTCCCATTGACATACCAACAACAGTCAAGGCTCAACTACAACAGAAGAGTGTATACAGCCCACACTAGGGGGTGGGGGGCACACCTGGAATGCCAAGCTCGGGTGAGGCTGTGCCAATGGACCCTACAGGATACCCACTACATTAGGCCACTCTACCAAGTCCAGGAGATTTAACAGCTTTACCTAAGACATAAAAACAAACATAGGGAGGCTGCCAAAATGAGAAGTAAGGAAACATGCCTTCCCAAAAAGAACAAAACAAAACTCCAGAAAAACAATTGAACAAAATGGAGACAAGCAATCTACTACAGAGTTCAAAACAATAGTTATAAGGATGCTCAATGAACTTAGAACTTCAACAGCATAAAAAAAAGGACATGGAAACTATAAAAAGAGCCGGTCAGAAATAAGGATACACTAACTAAAATAAAGAATAATTTAAAGGGAAATCAACAGTAGAGTAGAGGAAGCCAGGAATGAAATCAGCAATTTGGTATATAAGGAAGCAAAAGACACCAAGTGAGAACAGAAAAAGAAGAAATAATGCAAAAAAAATAAGGATGATGTAAGGATCCTCAAGTGTACCAACATTTGCATCAAGGAGGTACCAATAGGAGAAGAGAGAGAGCAAGAAATTGAAAGCCTATTTGAATAAGTGATGATAGAAACCTTCTATAACCTGGTGAAGAAAATAGACATACTCATCCAGAATGTGCAGAGAAGCCCAAACAAGACAAACCTAAAGAGGCCCACACCAAGACATAACCATAATTAAAATGCAAAAGGTTAAAGACAAAGAATCTTAAAAGTATCAAGAGAAAAGCAGTTACCTACAAGGGAAACCCCAGAAGACTGTCAGCTGATTTCTCAAAAGAAACGTTGCAGGCTAGAAGAGATTGACAAGAAATATTCAAAGTGATAAAAGCAAGGACCTACAACCAAGATTACTCTACCCAGCAAAGATATCATTTAGAATCGAAGGGCTGATAAAGTGCCTCCCAGACAAGAAAAAGCTAAAGGCACTCATCATCACCAAACCAGTATTCTATAAAATGCTAAAGAGTCTTCTTTAAGAAGAAGAGGAAGAAGAAGTGATCAAATATGTGAACAATAAAATGGTAATAAATACATATGTATCAACAATTAAATCTAAAAAACAAAATAAACAAGCAGAACAGAAACAGGCTCATAGATACAGAGAACATTTTGATGTTTGCCAGATGGGAGAGAGATGGGAGAGGGTGAAAAAGCAAAGGGATTAAGAAGTACAAATTGGTAGTTACAGAAAAGTCATAGGGATGTAAAGTACAGCATAGGAAATATAGTCAGTAATATTCTAATAACTATGTATGGTGTGAGACAGGTACGAGATATGTCAGGATGATCACTTAGTAAGTTATATAATGTCTAATCTTCGGGGTGTACACCTGAAACTAATATTATATTGTATATCAACTGTAATTAAAAAATAAGAAATGATTTAAAAATAAATAAGATGTCAGCTGGGCTGCATCATCTCAAGACTTGGTTGGAGCCCTGGAACGTGCTTCCAAGGTGGCCCACTCACATGGTCATTGACGGGGGCCTCAGCTCCTTGCTACACAGCCCTCCCCACTTGAGTGCCATCACAACATGGCAGCAGGCTTTCCCCAGACTGAACGACTCAAAACAGCAAGGCAGAATCCACAATGCTTTTTATGACCTAGCCTTGGAAATCACATTTCATCATTTTCACAAGATCCTGTTGGTCCCACAGGTCAGCCCTATTTACTGTGGGAGAGACTTCTCAAGGGCATAAATATCAAGAGGCTAGTATTACTGGGGGCCAAGTGTTAACACAGAGACTGGCATGTACAGGTAACTCATTAGTGTTTGGTCAGTGTTGACTATGCCCTAGCAAGGCCTGACCCACAGCACTTTCACCCAAGAACTCATCTTATTTTTGGAAAGTTAGTATAGAGACTGAATAGGAGAGGCTCGTACAAGTTGGTGCTCAAGAGAACCAGAAAATGAATAGGCATAGTAGCTAAAAAGTGGCTCAGGAGAGTATCCAGTCACCTTCAAGCAGACAGAGAGCCAGCTAAACCTCTGTTCTTATCTTGTACAGGAACATTCCTTACTGCTTGGGAGCTAGAGGCATGAAGCCCTAGACCTCTCTAGGGCTTGTTCTGAGCCTCTAGCCGAGTGACATTGAGCTGATTCTGCCTATTTCCTGCCCAATGGTTAACACCACCCAAGACTGTTGTTATTCCAGTTTGGGTCAAGCCTGGAGGCTGTGAGAGCTGGAAGGGTCCTTAGAGGCCATCAGTTCTCATGTTGGATGTGAAACACTGAAGTCCAGAGAGAAAAGGGGTTATCTAAGGTCACTGGAAAACTAACACATACTCAGCACCCACTTTAAGCCATGTCTTGTGCTGGAACCTTCACATCCATCACGCCATTTAATCTGAGCAACCCTGAACTGTAGGAATGATAAACCCCATTTTACAGATGAGGAAACTGGGTGTCAGAGAAAGGAAGTAAGCTGCTCATAGTCACAGAGCTAAATATTAGTGGAACCTAGATTTGAACCTCAGTCAGTCTGACACTTAAGGCCAAATTGATAGTTACAGAATTGCCCATTAAGGCCATGGTCTTTCAGGGTAGAAGCTATACAAGTGGAAGAGAAGGTGGGGCCTGACATCTGTACCCCTGTGTGGGCTCTAGGGACCATTTCTATCTCCAGCCCGGGCATGAGCTTTCCGAATGGTGCCAGGGACACATGGCCACGTTTAGCAATCCCTAAGTAGAGTGGGCCTGCTCAGGGACGGAGCACACGGTGGTGACACTGCTGAGGTCTTGGCTGTCTCCACACTCCCCATTGCAAGAAGGGTAGCTGCCACGTGAGACAATTATTGCCACACTCATGGGGCTCAGCATCTTAGGATAAGGCCATGGGGACTCAGGGGACATGAGCTCTGGTGCAAAGGCTCATATGATCAGGACCAGTGTTGTGCAATGGTTTGGGTCAAGGGTTTGCCAGTCAGCGGCCCTGATAAACAATGTCGGGCTCCTTAGATACAAACACAACAGGCTTTTCTTGGGTATCCATTGACTGACAGCCATAGAACAGGCACAGAAAACACATTATTTCATATTTTCATAGCATTTCTAGGCTGGGGAGGTATCATCACTCCCCCTTGCATATGAGGAAACTGAGACCCAGAGAGGAGAAATGACCCCAAAGTTCGCAGAGTTACTAAGTGCCCAAGGCAGAATTGGAACTCAGGGCTATACGACTTTCAGACCCCTCCACCCCAGACTGCCACCTCCATTCTAAAGACAGGGTTGTCTGCACGGAGGATGCATGGCTGGGTGGGAAGCCTTTTCTTTGTGTTCACAGCAGGATACCTCTTGCAGCAACTGTCCAGATTTGCAGTGTAGCCCAGGGTTAAACATGGGGCCAGGTGCCTGACAGACCTGCATTCAAGTCCTGATCTGCCACTTGCAAGTCCTGTGGCTTCAGGCAAGTCCCTTGGCCTGTGTGAGTTTCAATTTGCTCATACCTGCCATACATAGGGTGAGAATCTCTGAGCTGCTGGTCACTGTGAGAATTCAAGGAGCTGATGTGTCTGGGGTGCCTGGTGTTGGAAGCACCTAGTAAACACTCGTCACTCCAGTGGCTGTATTTCTGACAATTTAAGCCACTATTCTGGAAGGTGAATGGGAAACGAGGGGCTTAGTAGCAGGGACCTTGGGGTCCATGTGAGCCTGGAAACCCTTAAGATAGTACAATAACCGTCTTACTTTGCATCTCCTGAACCCGGGCACTGACGAACTCCAACAGGTGGCTTAAGGCCCCACACAAATTTCACCACCTCTGATAATCTGCCCTTGATTCCTCTGGCCTCTTCACCATGTGCTCACTTCTGTGTTCCTTTAACACTCTGGGCAGACTTCTATGTTGGCATTTATCAGATTGGAGAATATCGTCTCATGGTCAATAGCAAGACAAATCTAGAGTCAAGTTTACCTCTGCTGCTTTCTACTTGTGTGGCATTGGACAAATTACTCAGCCTCTTTGATCTTCCAGATTCTTTTCTGTAAAATAGGAATGGTGATCAGAAAGGAAAAAGGACTCATGGACATGGACAACAGTGAGGAGATTGTGAGGTAGGAGGAGGGGGCGTAAAGGTTCTAAATGGTAATGGGAAACAACAATGAAAAATAAACTTAAAAAAATAGGAATGGTAACACCATCATTTTGGGGATAATTAAGAGAATGAAATGCTGTTCATGCCCTTAGCACAGGGAAAGACAGAAAATAAATGCTTAGTAAATGTACGATCATCATCATTATTGTTGCCATCATTATGACTGCGGTTGAGTAAATATTCTTTTGTCCAGTTGCCTCTCCCCTCTGGCTCTGATTAGGTCATTGAAAGAGACTCAAGAGAAAGACAGTGGATTAGGACCTCTGTTGAGCATCTATTATGTACCAATCTCCATGCTAGGAACTTTGTATATGATGTCACCCCCATTTAACCTTGGTGACAATCCCCTTCAGGGCAGGTGGCATTCACATATTCTTACGGAGAAGTGAACTAAAGGCCAGAGAGGTTAAGTAGTTTACTTAAAGCTGCACAGCCACAAAGATGTGACACAGGTTTTCTACCCCAGGTCTGTCTCAAGAAGCACATGCTCCTTCCATCAAATGTATCACATTTATCTTTGTATCCCAAGGTCTATAAATGCCTATTGAATGAATCACAGTCCAGGCTCACATTGAATGATGCAAGAGAGGCCCACCCTGCACTTATCAGACCTTGGAGCTGTATACTTTGCAAGGGTAGATAAGGATGCTTTCACCAATGATGTAATGCTAATGTGGGAAAAGATGAGAGTTTGATGGACAGTCTTTGGAATCTGGTCCCTCTCTCCATGCCTGGCCCAACCTTATTGCTCAACACAGGCTCCCCAGGGCACTGTCCTCAGCTCAGGCCCAGCTGGACTCCACATCCCCCGCCCCAGGCCCTTGCTTAGACTGCCCCTCACCTGAATGTCCTTCCTTCTTCTCATTTATCCAGGAAGAGTTGGTATGAGGGTAAAGAGAGTGGCTCCCTACCTGCCCTTTTGAAAATATTTCATTTATCTTTTTCTTGACTATGCAATTCATTTTAACATAGAAAAACACACAGTCAATAAAGAATGAAATTCTCTATGCATTTTAAAATGAGAAATTAAGAATCACCTGCAACCTGACCACAAAGAAACAAGTGCCATTAATATCTCCCAAACTTTTGGTCTAAGTGGATACATACATACATTTATTAACAAAAATGCTGTTTGGAAACCTGTTTCATCATCTTTAAAAAAGGTTATGACAAAAACAATTCCTGTTCATTTGGACCTAGCACAAACTGAATGACAGAAAGACAAAACCAACATCGCCACCACTGCTGACACTGGGTGGTGATTTCTTCCTCCTCTTCCTCCTCCTCCTCTCCCTCCTCCTCCTCTACCTTGAAAGGCAACAAGCATTCATTTGATACCATAGAACTGCAATTCAGGGGCACAGAAGATTCAGATAGAAACTGAGATTGTGCTCCAATTACAGGATGAAGGCAGTGGGTTTTTATGAGAAAAGGAAGGGAAATTATTACATGAATAGAGGAGAGAAATGTCTATTGGTGCTGACAAGTGGTGTTATTCCTTAGCAAGATTCTATCTGCATGAAGAGTGTCCATAATCAATGGTCCTGTGGTCGGGATGCCTGCCTCCTTCTTAGTTTGACACACTAAAACAATGTTGGTTTGGCCCAGTCCAAAGGTTATTTTGCCTAGTTCAAATTCTCCAAAGTGATTTCTTCTTAACCAAGTTTTCTATATCTATAGAATGAGGTATGACATTGTCACAGCACTTGAATTTAAAAGCAAATTGTTCTTCTGAATCAAATGAGTATGGCTTCAGGGTGGGGACAATCTGGAAAGCTGAAGAGCCTCTAATTCTCAGTCTCTCGTGGCTGCCTCTGCAGTACTCACTGGCCACTCAGGGGCAGGGGGCTGCACCCCCACAAACCAAGCAAGATCGCAGGTCATGGCTCCACTGTCTACGCCCATAAGCCTTTGTGCCAATTCACCTGTTGGTGGCTCAGCCACCTCCAGGCCACCTCCCAGCCCCCTCAACCTGAGTCAATGGACACAGCCCTTTCCTTCCTACTTTTGTTCCCTCTGACCTTTGAACCCTTCTTCATCCAGAACTGTCCATTGCCCTCACCCCTGGGAGCACAGGCTTTAGGGAGGGAAAGGCTGGTAAGTTCTTTCTGGGAGAAAGCTGATGTGGAGGGAAAGCAATGACACCTCTCTTTCTTCCTGGAGTCTCTTACATTGGCAAGAACAAGTCAGGAATTAAAATGCCAACAAATTATCTGCCAATGGCATACTCTAGCACTAAACAGAAGTGCAAACACACTCTTTTGTAACATTTTTCATTCCTTCTCTTCATAATATTTTCTCTCCTACTCAAGCTATTATTCTCCTCTGGGTTCATTTTCCTGATTATCCTAGCCTTCAGTGGCCTCATCCTCTTTTGAACTCCTAAGGCTGCAAGATCATGATCTTGGGGTCTCTGAATGGGAGTAACTGGGGCCATTGCTACACGAGCTGAGTTTGGCTGGTGTTTGAATGCCATGAGGTCAAGTCTGCATCTGACCTTGGCAGTACCCAGAAAGAAACAACTGGAGCTAAGCAGGAGTGACTCTTGACTGAGAGTTATGAAGTTGGACAGTACACATCCGTCCCCAAAACTTATTGCCACCAATGTAACATAGAGGCCCCTCCCAGGATGTGTCTGTGTGGCCAGAGCAGCAAGTGTTGGCCCAAGCTTAAGGGTAAACCTGGTGTTTATGGAACAATGGGGAAAACCAGGGAGAATTTCAGCATCCTCTTCCACAGTTAGATTATAGTGAAGCCCAAGGCTGGTGGCCAGTTTTCTGGTTAGTGGCAACAGCATTGTGCAACATGACGTGGTATCAGGTGGTAAAGAGGTAGGGGTGGGGGCCTCAGAGTGTGTGAGTAAGTGAGGTGGACGACGAGAGCACAACGGCTAACCCACTGGCTTCAAGGGCCGAAGAGTGGCCTTTTCAGTGCCTAGTCCCGCCTGTGCCTTCACCCAATTGATCTGGTTTAGCTGGAGCATAATACAGGCTGTCCCAGATAGCCCAAGGGGGACCCGGAGGAAGGAACTGTGTCTATCACTTTTTTTTATATGTGCTCACTGCATATTCATTCACTCTAGTGATAAAAATGAGCAATTTCCTGCCTTGGCAAACAGGGTGTCCAGACCTCTGGTGACTTTTTCTCACTACCAGTATCATATTAGGAACTGTAAGAGAGTGGCTTCTGTCCCTACACAAAACAGCCCCCAACTACTGAACTTGACTGTTCCTCTGACTGTCCTATGGCACTTCTATTTCTTTCTGGGCTTGGGCTGGGACCTCTTGTTAGTGTTGGGGTGCAGCAGTGCTCCTCACTCCCCAAATTATCACCCATTCTCTGGGGACTGAGTAATCATCTTATTACAGCAGTAAAATGCATTTAAGTCATTTCTAATTGCAACAGGTGTCTAACACATAGCAGGCACTCAGTTGGTGTTGCTCTTCCATTCAGTCAGGGAACCCAGGCAAGGGGCCTAAAGGAGACCCACCTCCCCTGTTAACTCCAGTGTAGCTGCCGTCAGATCAAAGCCCCTGTACTTGGGACCGTCCCCTCTTCAAACACCTTCAATGGCTTCTTCTGACCTACATGATAAAGTTAGAAATCTCCAGTCAAGACTCTCACAGTCTGACTTCAGCTGGCTTTTTCATCCTCCTCTCTCACCTCCCACCTCCCCGTTCTACACCCTGACTTACAGCTATCCGAGACCCCGCAGCCTTCTCCAGCTGTCAATAGCCATTCATCCTTCAAGGCCAGAACCCACCTTCATTCTCCCATCTATTCTAATCCTCATCAGTCAATTTAGATTACTGCGGGGTTTTGTCTGTCCCTCACATGGACTGGAACTTGGTGGGATTTCGGTGTTGTTCTGCCAATGAGTCCTTGAAGCCTGTGCTCAGGAGCTCTGTAGATCCCTAGACGCCATGCGGGGCACATTCTCCATACAGGACCTCTAATCTCTGTGACAACCTAGCCAATCAGGCAGCGCTTTCCCCCAAATGCAGTCTCAGGTTCAGTAACTTGCCCAAAGCCATATTTGCTCAGCTTCAAAGCCAGAACTCTTTCCAACATGTGTCTAAATATGTCTGATGTGTGTGTGCTAAAACACACACACACAAAATGCTGCTTCATAGAAGCACCATTACCTGGACCTAAATCCCACCTCTCGTTTCTTGGGCCTGCATGTTTTTTGGAACTCCCTACCAGAGTACACACCCCCTTTCTCTGAATTTCAATTTCCTCAACTGTCAAGGGGTATGATATTAATAGTTTCCTTCTTAGGCTGACAAAGATAACAGCATACAGCATGCAGCCTTGTGATAAGTCATCTTCCTTCCTGGGTGCCCTGCCCCATCTCCATGCAGCTCGGATGCTTCATAGGTGTCTGAGAAGTGCTGGCTGGGCCAGGGCAGGAGGGCAGGGCTGGGTTCCCCCCGACTGTCCTCCAGAATCACACATCTGGCTCCTCTGGGTGGGAGGGGAAGGGAGCCAGGCTCTTAGGATGCTGATGCAATTTGTCTGTTGTGGGCTTGTTGGGAAATGCTGAAACTGGGGAGGAAGGAACAGCAGCCGTTGTGTCTCCCGGCTGTGTCCGAGGCGAAGCAACTTGAGCAAGCTCCCGGCAGTTGCTCCATCTGCCAACCAGGGTGATGATGCCCCAGGGTGGGATATTGCACCACATTCTTAGAAAGCTGCCTCTGTACATGCATTTCCATTGGGGGCCTGGACTGATTTTGTTTAATCACTGCCTTTTTCACTTCCAAATTTCTGAGGGCAAACTGGGAGACAACAATGTGGTGAAATGATCATAATTAGCCAACTTTCCCTGAATACTTACTCTGCATCCTGTCCTGCGCGTGCTGAGTGCCTTATAGACATGATCTCATAGAATCCACACACCAACCCTCTGAGATAGGCATTAATCCTCTCCACATTTGCCAGTGTAGAAATCGAGGCCCAGAAAGGCTAAACTTGCCCATGGCTACACAGCTTATTAATGGTGGGGCCAGGATTTGAGCTCACACTGTATGATTCCTGGACTCTTCACTACTTGCACTGCCTCTCGTGAATGGAAAGAACATGGGCCTCGAAATCGGGCTGCTCTGGAGTTAAATCTTAGCAATGCTCCTGCCTCAGGACATGTCCTCAGCTGGCCTTTTCTTTTCTCCAGACCTTCATTTGCCCATCTGTAGCATAAGAGTGTTAGAGTAGATCACTGGTTCTTAAATTTTGCACTAGCTTTTTTTTTAATAGACTGTTTCAAGCAGGGATTGACTGCAAACAAACACACAAGAACTTTGTAGGGTGATGAAACATTTTAAAACTGGGTTGTGATACTTACACAACAGCATATATTTTCTAAACATTTTTGAATGAGTGTGTTTTATGGTGTGTAAATTACACCTCAATAAACCTGTAACTTATAGAACATTTTATGAAACATCGATGTGCACCCCCAGGACCTGAGCAGGTTGTTTGAAAACCAATGGGCTGCATGACCTTCAGACTCGGACCTCCTGGAATTCTGAGTTCATTTCTGATACTTGGTTTGTGCAGTTGCTATGGGTTATATATGGACAGGGATTCTGTCTTCTACACTGTCAGCCCAGGCCCAGCACAGCAGCTGGCCCATAGAGGGGTACCTGAACATTTGCTGAATGAGTGAAGGAATGACTTGTACATTTTTTACAAGGGTATACCAATATTCCAGACTTTGGGCTGCTTGGAGGCAGCTACTGTGTATTCATTTCTAAACTCCCAACTCCCAGCACAGACCTGGGGCAGAGTGGGTACTTGGTAAGGGTTTGTTGAATAAATAAATGGGTGAATGAACAAATGGCTTAGCACCTGCTCATGAGAGAAGTTGGTTGAGAAAGCAAGATATCAATGCTTTTACACATACCGTGTATTACTTAGGATGCTTCAGATACAAGCAACAAAAAAATGACTGTAACTCTAGGGCAAACAAACTGTTCTGGGAAGGTATGGGGCGGAGGGCTCACAGATCATGCTGTGAGAAGCATGGATCAAA
This sequence comes from Phyllostomus hastatus, assembly GCF_019186645.2. Classification (NCBI taxonomy): domain Eukaryota; kingdom Metazoa; phylum Chordata; class Mammalia; order Chiroptera; family Phyllostomidae; genus Phyllostomus; species Phyllostomus hastatus. The sequence continues at coordinate 2,948,171 of NW_025333643.1, read as the reverse complement.
ACGTCTCCCAGGGTCTAGGCAGCAGACCCGGCTCCTCTGTTTAGAAAATCTCTACGGGATGAATCAGCTCTAAGCATTTTCCGTCCTTGTGTTATTCCCCTCAAGATTCAGATCTAGGAGAAGGGCCTCTGGGTGGCATGGGTGGGGTCCTGTGCCCTCGCTTGGCTAAAAACAGTTGAGCACTTCTGTTGACAGCCTCTAAAGACTGCATGCAGTGAAGGGGGCCTCAAAACCAAAAGCGGGTTCTGATTCTGAAAGAGAAGATAAATGCTAAGCAGATTAAAGCAACCAGTGCTCACCGGAAAGTTCCATAACGGCAAAAGGTGGAAATGAGAGTTGAAAGAATTAAGGGAGGTGTCACCAAGGCAGGTAAGCTAAGAACTATGAATTTGGGGACTACCCCTGAGTGCCACAGGGGGCAGGGGGCAGAAAAAGAATTGAGCAGTGGGGTAAGAAGTTAAGGAAAACTGGGGCAACTTATAGTTTCTTCTTTTTTCTTTCTTCTTTTAAAACTCTTGGCTAAGCTATTGACTTATACTGATTGCCATCTCTCAGCACCAGGGCCATTTCCTTTCTGTTTTGGAAACCTCAGAAGGCTTTGACTAAATGGTCCGAGGAAAACCGTTCTGACCAAGGTGTGCCGGTGGTCTGAGGTCCTACTGGGCCCTCTCCCAAGGCATTTGGTCCCAGCTCCCTTGGCTCCAACTTGTACTTCAGGGGAAAGAGGGAAAGAAAGAATACTGCACAAACTCCTCGTGTGGCCCATGTTGTGGGTGTACGTTCTTGTTCTGTTCAATGTCGTCAGCTTGTCGGTGAGGTATTATTAACCTTATTTGGCAGTCGAGGCAACTGAGACTGACAAAGTGACTTGCACAGTGACAAGTGGCAAACTCAGGATTTGAACCCGGAACCGGGTAGCTCCAAAGGCCCTGCTTTCTTGTTGTACCAGGTGTCTCTTCACTGGTCATTTCATCTTCAACAAGTCATGTAACCTCTCTAGGTTTCCCAATCTACAAATCCAGGACCTAAAAGATGGGTCTTCTCCTGCCCTACAGAGACAATTCAGAAGTGTTCCAGATGGCCCCAGAGGGCCATGAGTACAGGTCGCCCTTTGGGGTGGGTGCAGCTGATGTGACCTGAGCCCACAATGAGTCTGTCTGAGATGGAGGTGACTGATTTAAGTGACTTTCCTGAAGAAGAGAGCCAGCCCACCACAGACTAGAGGAGAGACCTAAGCATGCGAGTCACCCCACCTCTTCCTGCCACCAGAGGGGACGGTAAAAACCCATGTCTGGTCCCCTTGGGCCCCTACCCCCACCCCCAGGGGTGTCCTGTAACCAGGGCACAGCGATTAGGAGTACGTGCTCAGACACACACACAGAGACTTTGCAAACAATGCAGGGAAATAAAGTTCTCACAGGAAACATTATCATATTGACTCATGACAGACCCATCCATAAAACAAACTCCGGGTACCTGGGGCGGCTCAGGGAGCCGAGGCCCGGGAGATAGCAGGCAGGCAGTTTGCTCCTGGGTCCCGGAAGAAGTGAGTGCTGCCCCAGGGGGGTGGGGAGGGCAATGAGCCCTGGCTGCCTGATGCTTGCCCAGGATCTGAATTATTTGTCAAAAAGAGAAAAAAATATTTTTTTAAAAAAGCACAAGTCCCAAAGCACTCTGGCCTCTTTGTCTTGTCACAAGAGCTCTGTTGCAAAAATCCTTCTTAATACCGTGGTATTTTGCAAGTGATTTGCCATGTCAATGAGGAAAGTATTACCGTCTCCAGAGACCTGTGTCTCCATCAGTCCTTGCTTAGCAAAGCAAGCCTGTAGAAAAGGATTTTGATCCAAGTCTATTTTCAGAGTTGGGAAGGCAGCTTGGGGCATCTGCCAGGCATCAGAGGGACAGGCCTCTTACTACATGTAGTCTCCTTGTTTGGAGCCTCCGTTTCCTCATCTGCAAAATGGGAGTAGCCATGGGAATTAAAGTAAGAAAATGCATGTACAATACAAGGCACAGTGTTCATCTCCCTGACCTTTTGTGAGAAGCAGCACACAAAAGCGACTCTACCCTTTCCTAATCCTGGGAGCTTTGGCAAGCCCCGCCCCCTCTGTACTTGGATTTCCTCCTCTGGAAAAGCAAGGGCTATAACTAGCCCTGGCTGCCTGCCTCCGCAGGTGAAGTGTAACTGTTAGGGGAGCTGGGTTGCCAACCCAGGCTTAGGACACTGAGTTCTGAGGGGTTAGGTACTAAGGGGAGGGTGCCTGCAGTGTTTGAGTTGTTGCAACCCCAACTGAGCCCTGGCCATTTTCCCATCTTGAAATGAGAGTGATGCATGGTGTCCCAGGACTGTGCTGAGAAAGAAACAGGGTCCCCTTTCTAGTTGTGAAGATTGAGTTGGTTCACCACTGGGAAGGTGTCATCCGTGGTGCAAAAGACACCCCTCCTTCAAGCCGCAGCAAACCCTAGCTCCCTGACAGTGATATCAGCTGACTTCCCGTCACAGGTACCTGGCACAGAGTTGGCACATCACACGTCCACGGGCCATCTAGCTCTGTCCATCACTCCTAGCCTTGCTCTGTCCATCCATTCCCCTAGTGGTCAATAAGGTGTTCTCTCAAGAATATACTCGGACCAGGTCACCCTCCTTATCTCAGTCGTCAAGGTTCTTTGGGGTCTGTCGTCTGCTGTGCTCACCAGCTTCCCTGTCACCATTTCTGTCACCCACCCTGTGCTCCAGACTCACTCGAGGATCCAAAGCCTCCTGAACCTGCCTTGGTGCTGTATGCATGCTCTTCTGACTGGTGGGCTGTTCCCTGTGTTATCTTCTAACCAACTTTGATGTCCTCTTTTCTGTTAAGACAACCCTAAACCATTCTCCAAACAGTTGTCTCTTCTGTGCTTCCACGGTCCCCTTTCCACCTCTCTGTCACAACAGCCTTCATGCCATCTTATCATTTTTACCTTTTTATAGATCTGTCTCCTACTTGAGACCACAAGCTTAATAGGTTAGAAATTGATTTCTGAGTATTTTGCTCTGAATTCTTAAAATTTCCATACCACACTGAGGAGTTTGCCCTCCCCCAAATGGTGACGGTGTGGGTTGTTGCTGTTTAAGGAATCTTGATTGCCCAGCTTTACAATCAAATGTCCTGCAAAGGAGCCAACTTTGCCTTGAAGCTTTAGTAGCTTATTTTTCTACCAAGTAGACTCCAAAAGGGTCTGCAGTAGCCAGTGCACTAGCGGCAGCTGATGCATGCCTGCATTTTAAAAAGGTATTAATGTGTAACTGTTTAATTCTTCCCAGGGAGGTATTTTTCGGATGATAGAGATATTTTACAAATAATACACTTCTTGCCCTGACTGGCATGGCTCAGTTGGTTAGATGTCATTCTGAAAAGCAAAGGGTCACAGGTGTGATTCCTGGTCAGGACACAGGCTTGGGTTACAGGCCTGGTCCCCTGTTGGGGCACATGCAAGAAGCAACTGATCAATGTTTCTTTCTCTCTCTTACTTCATCCCTTCTCCTTTCTCAAAAAATAAATAAATGAAATCTTTAAAATATAATAATAATAAACTTCTTAGAGGTAAAGCAGGGAATGGAAAGTCAAAGCTTCAGAAGAATTACTACTATCTTTCCAGCCCCTAATCAGCCCCAAGGATGAGAAATAGGATACATTTCAGCCCTAAGGAATGAAGAACTCCTTGGGATATATGTCTGTCAGGCAGAGTTGTCTGGAGCACTTCCTAGAAATCTTGACCTGTCGCCATCAATGGGGACGGCTAATTAAAGGAAATAAAAGACTAGTAGCTAGGAGATTCCACTGTGCTGAACAAACAACAGCAGCCAACCTGCAAACGGCTAGGTCAGCTCTCTGCTCTACCCCTGCCCAGCTCCCTGTCCCACCCACCCAAACACTCTTTCTTGGTCTGATTTTGCAGACTTTCCACTACAGACATCTACTCTTTTCTGCTTACCTGGAGGAATCAATAGAGACAACCTTGGAAGCAAAGGTTAATGCAATCACTGGGGCTCTTGATGCCAACCAGAGACCCCTCAAGGGCTGTCCCTTCCTCATCCTGTGTCCTATGCAGGGCCAGGCAGCTGACTGTGGTGGTTCAGAATGAGGACAGGGAAGTGCAAGTTAAAACTAATAGACCCTTCTATTCCTCTATCAGAACAACTACAACTAAAAAGACTGACCATAGCAAATGTCAGTGAGGGTGTAGAGCAGCTAGATCACTCATACACTTCTGATGGGAATACCAAGCAATACAATACACACTTAAGAAAATACTTTGGCGGCTCATTATAAAGCTAAATGTGTGCTTTACTGTACGACCTAGCCACCCCTTCCCAGGTACTTTCAAAAGTGAAATGAAAACATATATCTACACAAAGACTGGTACATGAATGTTCAGAGCAGCATTACTCATGTAAGCCAAAAACTGGAAATAACCAAAATGTCCATCAACAGATGAATGAGTCAACAAAATGTCATCTATCCATACAATAAATTGTTAGTTGGCCATAAAAAAGAAGGAAGTACTGATCAATGTCATAACATGGATGAATCTTGAAAACATTATAGAAAATGAAATAAGGGAGTGAGTGACAAAAGACCACATATTGTAAGATTTCATATATGCGAAATGTCCAGAGTAGGCAAATCATAAAGACAGAAAGTAAATGCCAGTGGCTGGAGCGAGAGCAGAGTGAGGAGTAACTACCAAAGGGTAGGGAGTTTCTTTTGGGGGTGCTGAAAATATTCAAAAATTGCTTGTAGTGATAGCTGCACAACTCTGAATATATTTTAAAACACTCAGTTGTACACTTTAAAAGGGTGACTTGTGTGATATGTGAACTGTGACCTAATGAAGCTGTTACACATGCATACACACATAGTGGTGATGAGGACCAAGACTCAAGCCCTCTGCAAGCAGCACGCCGCACAAGGAATCTCTTAATTAGACCTGCAGTTGAATTGGGCTGTGGAGTCTTGTTTGACTTGGCAGTATTTGAAAACATTATTTGGTCTCTGTGCCTGTAGGCTGGGCATGTGCTCTCCAGTCCTGTTAGGCACGCAGGATTTACCCATTTACACAACCTACATGGCTTCACATGTCCACCCTTGCAGCCAGGTGGAGGACCCCTGAAAGCCCAGAGCGTGGAACGTGATCCTGGCCTGGGATGAGCTCCTTTAGAAGCCACTGTGCCTCCTGCTTTCATGAGTGTTATATCATAAGATGCCACAGTACTGGTGAGTAGGGCTGCCACATTTCCAAACTGACAGAGAGTGGACCCTGGGATGGGGCCCCGAGTCAGCGTGAGACTGGTCTGACGTGTTAGGACACCTTCTTTTGTGTAAGAGCAGTAGCAGAGGACATTTATGGAGTGCTTACTGTGTGCTGGCCCAAGCATCATCCTTAGGGTGTAGCATCTCATTTAAACCCCACCATGACCCAGAAGGAGACATTCCAGTATTACCCCAGTATACCCAGTGGTAGATGCATGCTTTTTGCTCAAGGCTTGCCAGCTCCAAGTGGTGGAGCAGGGATTGGAACTCCAGTCAGTCAGGCTCCAGAGCCATGGATGGCTTCATGGGTTCACAATGGCATAGTCAAGGGGCCTGAAGTGTCTCGTGCTCCTTACCGCACCTGCACCTGGAGAAAGCAGAGCAAGGAGAGGACACCGGGCTTGCCCGAGGGTGAGAGAGCCTGAACTGGGTTCTTTAGCCTGTGACTCCAAGACCAGCTACATTGGCTGCAGATCGGGAGCAGAGGAGCTGGACATTTACCCTGTGACAGGTGAGGAGAGAGAAACACCATGGGTGTTTACCCTGAAGAGCTGGACTGGAAAATTACCAGGCAGAAAGTGGGCTGCCCGTTGAGAGAGAGGATGAGAGGGAAAGAGGGAGAGAAGGAAGAAAGGAAAGTCTTCTCAGCCAATGAATACTTAGAAAATGAGTGATTTTATTTCTTGGTCAGTTATTTTTCCGGGTCATTAATAGCAGACAAAGCATAGGTTTACTTGCCTGTTCGAAGTAGTTTTGAAATTTCTTATTGAAGAAAACTCTGGCAGGCAGGCATTTAGCTTCCCTGAGACCCCACCCCTCTGTATCTTCTACTCTACTTTCTGTTTAGTAGACTCAAAATCAAAATCTTGATTTTGAAAGTTTTATCCATTTAAGAGATACTGGATTGGGCTCACCCTTAGACATAGCTACAGGTCATTTTATTAGGTACAACTCATTTCAAGCTGTATGCACTAGGTCCAAAAAATAAGTGTGTGTCATTGCCAGGTAGTAATGGTCAGCATAGCTGGCATCACTGTGAGGCTCTGTGCACATCGTCATCAGACCCCTCGATGTCCTTGCAAAGTTAGCTCTACTTCTGTCATTTCAGTGATGACCAACCTGTGGCTTAGGGGCGTCATGTCACAGCATGTGAAGGGAAAGGGTGTGTAAGTGCAAGCTCTCAAATTCACAAATCTCTGGGAGTAGATCCTTTTTCTTTTTATCTGTTTTGGTCTTTGCTGATGGCTAGCTATAGGTCTTTCTACAGGTGGGCCAACTTTCCCTGCCCAGCTCTTTAACAAACATTCCAGGTGGACTTATCATCCTGTGAGTTATATGGGAAGTTCTGGTTTATTTAATTAGTATCACAACCTGAAGACAAAACAAACAGGGAACTGTGTGTGTGTGTGTGTGTGTGTGTGTGTGTGTGTGTGTGTATGAATTAAATTGTACCAATCAAAAGAAGTCTGTAAAATTTTTTTCAGTGCAGTTGCAAATTCTCTTTCTCCTCTGTACTTCATTAGCACACGTGGCATACTCTTTTCTGGTATCAAGAGCAAGACAGCTACCACACAGCTGCTGTTTCTGCCTTCTGGCCAGTCCACAAGCATTAACTGACACCTCTCTGGAGAGGGTCAAGGGCACAGTGGGCACAGATGAGTAAGACCAAGGCCACTGGGGGTGATAAGGCATGCTTATTAAATAGCAATAGGTGCCAGGCTTTGTCTGATAAGTGCTGTGGGAAAGGCTCAGATAAGATGTCAAAAGCGTGTGAAGGGAAAGGCCTTTGTGTCTAGGGAAATCAGGCCAGGCTGAAGGATGGGTAGGAATTGAATAGGAAAACACAGTGAGAAAGGACTGCCTCTCTCTGAACTTCTTCCTCACCATCACTGTGGCTCTCGTGGATGGCCATGTGCTCTGGGCCACGCACATTATCCACACTAGGGTATTTAATCCCTAGAATGACCACTCCGTTCAGATGAGCAAACCAAAGCTCTAAGAGGTTAAGCCACTTGCCCAAGGTCACAGGAAAGTTCCAGAAGTAGACTTCGAATCCAGGTCTGTTTGAAGCCAGAGCCCCTGCTCTAAGGTTCATTTACCATTTTCAAAGAACTTTCAAAAGCGTTATCCCATCTGATCTTCCTGTACCCAGAGTTTCTCTTTGTCTCACCAGCTTGTTGGCACAGATGAGTCATCCTACCCGTAATATGGTGAATTTTACTCTCTTACCCCCCTCCCCCTCCCCTTGCTCACCCTGGTCCTCCGGCCACCTGCAATGTCTCACCCATCTCTGGTGGGAGTCCCCTCTGGGTGTCTACATTTTCCTTTTCCTCCATCCCCCGCCCATTAAAATTCACTGCCCAGGAAGGCCCCAGCTCCTCTACCCATGTGTGGGCCCCCTTTGAGAGTCCTATCTCAGTCAGTGCCCTTAGTACAGTGCACCCAGTGCATGACCTCAGCTGCCCTGTCATGGCCCCTCTGTGAACCTCAGTTCCTTATCTGGGAAGGGAGAGGGGTCAGTTCAGTTCGACACACATTCCCTGAGCAGTGGCTGAATGTAACAGTGAGCCATGGAGCTGAAGGAAATGGGTAACTCAGGCCAGGCCCTGGATAAGACACACACATAAGCCATTACACCCCCAAGCCCCATGTGTGGGGGTAAATGCCACGAGGCAATCAAACTACTGTGAGAAAGGCTGTTCCTGGTTGGGCGGAGGGCCATATGGTGGCCGTTGATGGAGGCTTTAATGTAAGCCAGATCCTGGGGCTCAGATCTTCACTGGCATTAACCTGTTTCATCGTCCCCCAAAGCCAGTTGCGCAGGAACCAGTATTATTCCCATGGTAGAGATAAGGAAACTCAGGTTCAGAGAGGTGAAGTCACTTGCTCAAGGTCACACAGCTAGTAGTGGTGGCACCTGGCAGAATTAGGTCTGATGGCCCATATTCTAAATTGCTGTCTTCACAGAAGTGAGGCCAGTAAATCTGGACATTCAAATATCAACACAGCCCTGATGCTTTCAGCTCTATCTTTTCCTACATTACGCTTCTTGGGCTAGAATCACATATTGTTTTCCCATCTGCACCACCAGCTGGGACATGAATTCCTGGAGCTCACATAAAGCCATGGGGATCATCTCCCAATTCATAAAAAAACAATCAAATAAACAGCCAAAGCTGTTTCACTTGGGAGTTCTTCTCCTGCGCAGTTTTCAGAAACCTGGGGAATCCAGTGTCCCTAGTTCCTTCTAGACGTCACATGGGGTGGTATCTGGCTGATCAATGACAATCATAACCATGAACATCATCAAGGACTGGCAAGCACTTGATATGCATTGCCTCATTTAATCCTCACTGCCACTTGCGGCAGATATTTGAGATCTGTTTTACAGAGACAAGAACCAAGGCTCAGAGCGGGGAGGTGTCTTGCCGGAGGTGACCCCTAGGCAGTAAGTGACTGGTCTTTGAAGTGGGTCTAAAGCCTGTGCTCTTAACTGTGACCTGTATACATTTATTTTCCATTTTCTCAGTGGTTCTCAACCCAGGCTGCACATCGGAAATGCCTAGGATAATTTTTTTAAAAGATACTTTGGCTAGACCCATCCTAGTCCACTTCATGGGACTCTCTGAGAGTGGACGCAGCATGAAGACCTCAGCTCTGGGAAATTTCTGGTGTTCCACCAAGAGCCTCAGTTTGACCTGGAACTAAAGGGAGAATTGGGTTGTGGTGAAGGAGACATGAAGTTTAACAGATTCTCCTCCCCCTCATCTTCCCTTCCATCTCCTCCTTTTCCAGCCCACCCAGAACTAGCCACTAGCCTCTCTCTCAGTCCGAGACTACTGTGCTTTTGGGATGAGATTTTTATGTGGCTCCTACCTTACATGATATCTGGTAAGCCTAGCATAGAATCGGTGCCCAGTAAACATGTGGTAAACAAACTCATGAAGAGACCCCCTCCAGCCATTCCTTCCAGGCCGATGAGATCGTGTGGATCTGTTCATGGGAGTTTAAAGAACATGCACAATGGGACCAAGCAGTGCCCACCCCAGCAGGCAGCATTATGTTCCCATCAGCGGGATATGAGGGTGCCCCTTGCACCCCCCTTTCTCAGCAATATGTATTCACTTTAAAAAAGAAATCCTTTCTAACTTATTATATAGAAAACAATCTCGGTTTTGGTTTGAATTTACATTTCTTTGACTACTGGTGAAGATGAGCATTTTTTTCATGTGCTTATTACTCATTTGTATTGCTTCTGCGAACTGTCTGTTCCCAATTTACTAATTTACAACGAGAAATATAACTGCCAAAGGGACCGGATACACGTGTCCTCCAGCCAACACACCAGCTCCCTGTAGGCACACCCCAGGGGAAGCCAAATTCTAATCAGAACAGTGCTTGATGAGCACAGAATGAAAGAAGGGAGGGGTTGATTTTGGGATTCCAGGGTTTAATGGCATCAGGATAAGCTGGACCTACCACTGGGATCATGGAACTCTTGGCCAGTGCATCCTCCCTCTTTCTCTTTCCTCTGCCACACTGGCTACCCAACCCCCCTTCAGATGGACACATTCTTTCTTTAGAAACATTACTACACTAATTTAGGGTTCCCTCCTGCTTTGTATGCTTATTCGCTCAAGGCCATCTTTATTCCTAGCTCTTTTGCCTCCCTGGACTGCCTTCCTGTTCTTGGGGGATTTACAGAGTGTGGCTGATACCTTGTCTGCCTCCCTCACTGTCTTGGAATTGCCCCCTTCCATAAGTGGAAGCAGCTCTAGAGGTCTGCGAGACTCCACAGTACATCCTGCATCTGGAATGTTCACGTACTTGTGTGGTTTGCAAGCCTTACCTTAGCCTCTCCCGGGGGGCTCTGACCTCCACAAGGTTAAGATACATTGCCGTGAGGACTTGGAGAATGAATAGGAAGGTGTGGATGGCATAGCCAAAGGATAAGAGCTAAAGGAATCAGGAAGAATGGATCCCAGTAGATGTGAGGTCAGGGAGTGTGCCAGGAGCAGCACGGACAGGGAAGATTTCATTAAAGGACCAGATGAGAAAGAGGATTTTAGGTGGCTCTCTCTGGCCTGAACACGCAGCAGCCTCGGCCTCCTTCTTGGTGGCCCTCGGCCTTTGATCTGCTGAACTCCAGGCCTCCAGAGTGAGCTTCCTAAACCAAATCTGACAAAGTCATTCCTCTCCTTCAGCCCTTCTGTGTCCCCACCACCCATGGGATAAAATTCAAATTCCTAAAGACAACCAGGCCCTTCACAGTAAACCACATTCCTTTCTGGGCTTGCTTCTCATCCCCAGAAGACTGCGGGGTGGCTCCTGAATGTGTCATGCATGTTCACACCTGTGGGCCTTTGCTCAGGCAGAGCCTTCTGCCTGGATGCCCTCCCCGACTTAGTCAATTCCTCCTTATTCTTTAAGACCCAGCTCAAATGGCCACTCCTCGCTGAAGTCTTTCCTGAGCCCCTCCCTCCTTGAAACCCTTAACTGTAGCATTTACCACATTTGTGAGAGCTTAACTTCCCCAAGCCTTCTCCCCTGCTGGCCCCTGAGAACCTTGACATCAAGTATCATGCTTGGTTTGTCTGGGTGTTTTAACCTCCATCTGGCACAGTGCCACATGTAGTAGGGGCTGGATGAACAGCAAGGTCACACTGTCATAGCATTGCTCATGGGGAAGCACCATGCAGAGGGGACTGGAGATCTGGACTCTGTCTCTGGCCCCTGGGCCTTGGGCAAATTTCTTATTCTTTCTAGACCTCAGTTCCCTTCTTTGTAGAAGGAGAGCATTGGAACATGACTATCTGTGATGCTGTTTATTAAGAGCATCACAGATAGTCTTACTCTGTACAAGGCACTATTCTAGAAATAAACATTATAATAATAATTACATAAGGTATATAAACATTTCCAGTAGCATGAAAATGCAAAACAAAGTCCTTCAAGTTATTTGCAGTCTAGTTCTGGAACCAAGGAAGGGAAGACCAAGACCTCTTAGGGAGAGAGGTTGAAATTGGAGGAAGAGGTGCATTTCATTACAAAAATCATTATGCCACTCTTGGCCCCAAAGAGGTGGTGTGGTGATGTGAAATGACCACGGATGTGAGAGGTGGAGCTCAGATCCCAACTCCACAACCCTCCAGCTGTGCGACCATTAGCAAGTCACTTTACCTTTCTGGGTCCTAACTATTGGAGATTGTCTCGGAGAGTTGCTGTGATATAGGACCTCATGAATACTAGAAACCCTTTCCTTCTAATCCCAAGGAATATAAGCTACAAGGAAAGGGAGCTTGAACAAGGGACCTCATCCCTCTAAGCCTCTTTGTTCTCATTGTCCACATGAGGGCTGCCAGGAGGACCAACTTGAGGTGAAGTGAGATCACAGGTACAGAAACCGGCGCTGAGATGTTCCATAAACGTTAGCTTCCCTCCCAGCCTGGCAGGGTGGCATAAGCCCCAGCTCAACCTTCTTGGGCAGAAAGCTTGGAACAAGGAATTTGGAGCTTTGGGGACAGCTGAGAAGGAAGCACAGTCAAAAAAAAAAAAGAGTCAGAGGAAGGCCCTGGAACACGTGATGATTGCCTCTCCCATCAGAAAATGCTCTTAAGCAAACAGCAAGTTTCCTCCATTAATAAGGCCTGTGGAATGCAGATGAGATTTTTTTCCTCCTCCTTTTTTGCTGATTAAGTTCCCCCAAAACCCCCTTAAGAATTTTAATAAGAAATGCAAAAATCAACAAAAGTCCAGCAAACCCTTTCCTGTTATTAAATAAAGGGAAAGTAAATATTGCAAATTGGACATATTTCATAAGAGGATGTTTTGTTTGGGCGAAAAAAATGAGAAAGAAAAGAAAAAACTATTTGCTTTCTGGCAGCAAATACACATCTTTGCTGAATTTTGGTTTCAAATTTGATGACTGGGGCATTATTCCTGGTTTGCCTGGAATTCAGACCTTTTGACATCTGAGGTGGACGTACCCAGGCGAGCAGGAAAGCAGGTTTGGGCCGCGTTGGCCTCTTCTCCCCTCTCTTTAGTGAGCAAACCGAAGAGTTCCTCAACCACCCAGGAAATTATGGTCCTAAGCTCAGTGGTGGGCACCTGTGGGGGTCACACAAAAGACAAAAACAACTTGGAACAAAGAAGATTTTTATGAAAGAGAGAAACAAAACACAAAGGTTCTCTGTGCCTCCTTTTTAGGATAAGATATGAGAGCATAAAACGTACTACATTGATGCAGCACAGAGGCCCTTCCGTCAGTCAGGTCTCGGTTTAAATCCTACTTCCGTCACTTCTTAGCTGGGTAAACTTGGGTCAGTTACGAAACTTCTGTGACTCACTTTCCTCATCTTAAAATTGGGGAGAATAAATCTATTTACTAATAGAGCTGTTATACTCAATAAATGAGTGAGGAAATGAATCAATAAAAGGAAAGTGCTGGGCTCTATATATATCATATTATTTTGTCTAATATGACAAATATAAAGGAAAAAGAGAAAAAGTGGTAAGACTTTAGTTCTCTCTTTTTCTTTGTGATGCTTGACAGTTTGCAAAGAATGTCAGCACTCGTGACTTTCCACGCTAGTCACCCCTGCCGGAGGAGATGAGCAAAATGAGAATTGCCCTTAGTTTCTGGTGGGAGCACCTTGTGCTGGAACCGGGTGTGGCCTCTCAAGGAAATACATTAAATGTTCTCATGTGACCATGAGTTCAGAGAAAATGATAAAGGAACAGAAGGGAGGAAGAGAAGCCAGAGGGGGTGGCCACATCCAGTCATCTTGCCCCCACAGCAGAGGCCTATCTTCCCAGAGTCCCTGGACTTCCTCCTGGTCCTCTCTGTTCTCCCCGTGGGGTTCCCACAGCCTCGCCGGGCACTTGCTTCTCCCTGGAGGGGAGAACAGTCACAGGTGGTGGGACCTTTTGCTTCTGTGGCATCCAGGAGCTGGATCCCACCAGCCATATTCCCACCAAGGAGAGTCTAGGCCTGTGCTCCCCAGCGATAAGCCCTGTGCCCCTTTCAGGCCATCCCAGAGCACTGGCAACCCCACTTCAAATCGGAAAATTATTTAGGTTTTTGTAGTCTTCTATCTTTACATTTATTTGTTTGCCCAAAGCATCTTGTGCGAAAATTAAAACAGATAAAGACATACAACAAGTAATTGAACAATCATCTATACCACCGCTCTCATATTTGCTCCTAGGTGTGTGTGTTTCTTTTAAGAAATGAAACATAAAGCTAAAGTCCTCTTATCTACTACCTAAGTCCCACAGATAACTAATGAATTTGGTGCTTAGCCTTCCTGTTAGTTTTAGTTTACCTTACCTATACATACTGTATAGTTTAATATTGTTTTGTGTGCATTTTAATTTATATAAAGAGTATAAAGGATTCATATTGCTCTGCATCTTGCCTTTATCGCCAACATTGTTTTTTAAATCTATCCATGTTGATATGTATATAAGATGTATTTTATTCCTTTTAATTTAAGCTGCATAGTATTCTACCCTATGAACTTTTATAACATGTTATATGTTCATTCCTCTAAGGAGAGCCATTTAGGTCATTTTCTTCCTTCCTTCCTTCCTTCCTTCCTTTCTTTCTTTTTTAAATTACAAACCACCATTCTCTGATTTTTAAAAAAGTCTTTGTATGTGTCTCTTCAGGCATCTGTACACAAATTTCTCTAGGAAATTTACCCAGAAGTCAAATGTGTTTTATCGTTAGTCATAGAGCAGAGGTAGGCATACCTGAGATCCAGACTCCTCTGGTGCTTACTTCCTGCATGACCTTGGGCGAATCATTTCACCTCTCTAAATCTGTTGTGTGTTTTTTTTTACCTGTAAAATAGGAGTGTGATATTCCTTAACTCACTGGGTTATGAGAGAATTAAGTGAAACTATTTCTAAAAAGCACCTGAAATTTTGCAAATGGTAGGAGTCCAGTAGCTCTCATCATCTGTGCTACACGTTTTCCTAGCAACCAACGTAGGACCTCAAGTCAATGCCCAACCCTTTGCAAAAGGGACCCTGGGCCCAGCAAAGTACTGCCTTGGGGACTTGCCCAGCCTACCTCTTACCCCATGGTATCAACTCTTTCACTTGCTTAGCCTAGTGTCAGCTCAGCAAATGGCAAATGTAACCCTCTGCATCTCAGTTTCCTCGCCGTAAGGTGGGAAACAGCACTTACTTTGAAGGGCTGTAGTGAGGTTGAAATGCTAGACAATGTGTGCAGGGCATTTGTTAAAACTGTCTGCCCTTCCTGCTCACCCTGAACCCTTTCTCCTTCAAAGGTGTTAAATTAACTGAGGCTCATCAGCAAAGTAAAGCGGAACTACGTCCCTAATTTGATTTTGGTTTCACAACCCCTGCATTTTATGATGCGGATGCTTTGAGTAGAGTCATTATGCGCAGAGGCTTTGGGAGGAAAACAAACCAGGGGGTTTGTTTTCCTCGCCCGAAAGCAGTCTCTGCAGAGGCCTGGTCGTTTAAATTTGCTAAAATATCTCCATCTAGTGGACTTGCTGAAATATTGCAGGGTTCGGCCCAGTCGGGGGGGGGGTGGGGGGGCGGGGAGTGGGGTGACAGCTGGTGCCTCCCTGCCCTGCTCAGAAACGTCGGTGGCTCCCCCTTGTCTACAGGGTGAAGTCCAAAGGCCAAGCCTGGAATTCCAGGGTACGCACAACCGGGCCCCGCCCTGCCTATCGGACCTTATCGTCGGCTTCAACCTCCTGCCCAGCCCCGCCCAGCCCCTCCCCGCTCCGGAACCTCAAAGTCCACACCTGCCTGGCACGTGGACTGGCCCGGTGTCCCAGGCCCCACCTCCCTTCTGCCTCTCCACTCTCCTGATAGAAACCCTCCTTTCAGGCTCAGCTTGAAGGCCACCTCTTCCAGGAAGCCTCCTCCATCCTTAGACCCATCCCAGCCTCCCTTGACCTCCCACAACACTTGCCTCAATTTTGTATTTCCATATTTAAAGCTGTTTTGTCAATACATTGCCCTCCCATATCCTGCATGATGGATTAAAATAAATGCAAGCCCCATAGTCCCTGGCTCTGGGTCCTTATCTGGCCTCCACTGCTTCCTAGCTCTGAGAACTTGGGTGAGGAGGGAACCTCAACTGGGAAACAGAGGTGAGAACACCTGTCTCACAGGGCTGTGGTAAGAATTAATAGGATGAAATGTGGCCAGCACACATTAATGCTTAATAAATTGTCCTTATGGTGGTCATGGAGATTCTGTGTAACATTTTACATATAAATGATATTCTTGTTCACTTTGTTAGATGTACTAAAGATATGGGGATACACACACACTCACACAGTTGATACTCATTTTTAGCGGATTCTGTATTTGCAAACTCACCTACTGGCTAAATTTTATTTGCAGATCTAAAATTAATACTCACAGTGCATGGTCATTCACAGATATGCACAGGCATGGGGCGGAGTGAAATGCATGTCTCTCAATATGCACGTTCTGGCCGAAGTCAACAGGTGATACTCTGTATTCTTGTTTCAGCTCTCATACCACAAACAAGTGTGCTTTTTATCGGTCTCTTTAGTGCCACATTTTTCATGTTTTTGTGCTTTCTGGTGATTTTGGTGATTTTGGTTGTTTAAAATGGACCCCAAGCAGAGTGCTGAAGTGCTTGCTGTCTAGTGCTCCTGACTCAAAAGGCTGTGCTGTGCCTTACAGAGAAAATGCATGTTAGAAGAGCTTCATTTAGGCTTGCGATGTAGTGATATTGGTCATGAGTACAGTGTTATTGAATCAACGATAGATATTAAACAAAGTATCTTTAAACAGAAACACACACAAAATAAGTTTATTTATTAATTGGTTGATGAATATTGTTGCCAGAGACTAGCAGGAACCTAACCCTGTATTTCCCCTAGGGGCAATGGTTCAGTATTTACTAATTCAATGTTACAGTGATTCTATAGAACTTTGGGGATAATAAAAATTGTATATGTACATACATTCTCTTTTTATATATACTGTATTTTGCTGTGTATAATGTGCACTTTTTTGCCCAAATTTTTAGGGAAAAATAAGGATGTGCATTATACATGGGTAGTACTAATTCCATATCTATAAATATTTTAAATTCTTTTATGTATGCTTATGCGTTAAAACTCAAGAAATCAATGACAATATCCGTATGCAAAAGAGTGCTCTGGAATACTATAATTGGTTTTGTTTCTAAATATAAATAAATAAAACCATTAAATTAAAAAATTAAAATGAAAGATATTTTTCCTGAAAATCTGGGCCAAAAACATGAGTGTGCATTACATATGGAAGCACATTAAACATGGCAAAATAAAGTACATACATATATGTGTGTATAATAAAATGTAAAGATTAGAGATACATACTGAAATATTCTGAATGAAATTACATGTCTGGGATCACTTAAAAATACTCCAATGCCCTGGCTGGCATAGCTCAGTGGATTGATCTCGGCCTGCGAACCAAAGTGTCGCAGGTTTGATTCCCAGTCAGGGTACATGCCTGGGTTGCAGGCCATGACCCCCAGCGACCGCACATTGATGTTTCTCTCTCTCTCTCTCTCCCTCCATTCCCTCTCTAAAAATAAATAAATAAAATCATTTAAAGAAGTCTATAAAAAAATACTCCAGCAGTGGGATAAGGGTGTGTGCGTGTGTGTGTGTGGAGAGCGTAAAAGAAATAAGATACCAAAGGCCACATTGTGGAAGTGATGATTTATTAGATAATTCTCTCTCCCAAATGCATGTTTGAAAAAAGTCCACAACAAAAGGCTTAAAATACACATTGAGAGGAAATCTTGGGGAAAGAATATCTTATTCAGTAACCTATTCTGGACCTTCTGTGGGGTCAGGGCTCCAGATGACAGTACCGAGATCCCCATTGTGAGGGAATCTGGAATCCCAAGCCC
The DNA here is from genome assembly GCF_019186645.2 of Phyllostomus hastatus. Lineage (NCBI taxonomy): Eukaryota > Metazoa > Chordata > Mammalia > Chiroptera > Phyllostomidae > Phyllostomus > Phyllostomus hastatus. The sequence continues at coordinate 2,930,951 of NW_025333643.1, read as the reverse complement.
TGGAGTATAGAGCACCATGCTGAGCCTCAGGGGATTGTCTCTGGTCTCAGCAACCCTCTGACTTGCTTGGCCACCTCTGGCAACTCAGAGTGCTTCTGAACCTTTTGTCTTATCAGTTAAATAAGGAAGTTGAAGTGGACAACCTATGAGTTGCCTTTCATTTTAAAACCCTCTAATTCTAAAACCAGTATTTCCTAAATAGGCATATTCTGGTGCAATATTACAGCCTTCCCACAGCTCCTTCTTCCCTGCCCAAACCATCTTGATACCACTCTTCTCTGAATCTTGCTGAGGTTCTTTTTTGCAACACCCCAACAGGAAGCTATTCTGATTTTGGTCTCTCTAAAGTCTGAACTCCTTAGCTGAGCAGTTAAGGTCCATGGTGTCTTGAGCTCTTTCTACCAAGAGCCCACAGTCTAGTTAAGGAGGACCAGAAAACAGGAAGCACAGAGGAAAGTCACCAAGCCAGCCTGGAGAGGCAAGACGAAGTCTCCCGGAGGAAGAGATATCTGAAATGAGACCTAAAGGGTGACCAGGAATTACTGCAGCAGAGTCGGGAAGGATGTTCTGGGCAAAGGCAACGGGGTGTTCCATGGCCTGGAGATGAGAAATTTAGGAAAGGTCTAGATTTCAAACACACTCACACTTAGCCCCGAAGGTGCCACTCAGTTGGTTGAGCATAATCCTGCAAAGCATAAAGGTCCTAGTTTGATTTCCCTATCAGGGCACATGCCTGAGTTGCTGCCAGGCACTGGTTGGGGGTTGCGTGAGGGGCAACCAACTGATACTTCTCTCTTTCTCCCTCTCTTCCCTTCTCTAAATAAATAGATAAAATCTTAAAAAAAAAATAAAGTCACACTTAGCCCCACCCTGTCACCCACCTTCCCCAACTGCCCAACATATGTGTGTGGTGTGTGTGCTGGGGATCCTAGGCTTCATATTTGAGAAGATATGTATTGGACTCCCTATCAGTCCTCCTAAAAAGGTTGGAAGAAATTTTACACTTCCCAATGCAGTTTTGTTTTGCTTATCCCATATAATCCTGACGACCTGTTTTTCAGATGAGGGAACTGAGGCTCAGAATGGTTTGGTCACTCATGACACTGAAGAAGTGAAGATTCAAATGCAGGTCTGTCTCCCCATCTGTCGTCCTTTACACTGCACAGGGCAGACAGTGCAAGTGACTTTTAGGCAGCTGCCTGCGAGAGGGCACTTCCTTTACAGCCCAAATGCTGCAGCTTATACATTGAATATAAGCTGAGTTCGGCGTCAGGGCCGAGGTCGCGTAACAAAGTCCGGTAGCCTCAAGCATCCCATCCCTCCAAGAGCTAGGACTCCAAGTCTTTAACACCTGGACTCCAGTCGTGGCTTCACTACCTCCTAGCCATGTGTCATTGAACAAGTAACTTCGGATCTCATGTATAAAATGGGTCATGCGAGACTGTCCTGAGAATTAAACAAGAATAGCAGCCGCGCAGCAGTCTGTCCACATAACGTGTGGCACTCAGGAAAGGGGACATGCAGCCTAAGCTTCACACTTCACGAGGGACGACTTCCGTGCTCAGGAGAAGCCCCTCCCCTTTTCAGGATGTGCGCAGGCGTGCTCCTAGAACATTCGGTGGGTGTGCCCACGGGCTCTGCGGCTGCGCATTCGTCCCGCTTTGCGGCGGCAGTACTTGACGGCAGCGGTGTCCGCCCTCGCCCCTCCCCCCCGCCGGCGTTGTCGGGGTAACGGTGAGCGCGTGGACTCGATGAAGGTAAGGTAGCAGTGCTAGGCGCGCGCCGCGTGCCTGGGCATTGAGCGTGGTGGCTCAAGCGTACTGGGCAAGGGCGAGGTTTCACCGCAGGAGGAAACACGGCCTCTCCGAAAGCCCCCCAGAGCGAGAGTGGAAAGGGCGGAAAGACTTTCCCTGGGTTCCACAGTCGGACCGGAACAGGGCCGGGGGGAGGAGCTAGGCTTCCGGGTTCTGCCGGAATTAACTCCTCGCTTCCTCCTCCGTGCACCTGTGGCCCTTTGTACTTCTCTTTCTCCTTTCTGGAAGTGTTGACGCCACGTCCCACAGCCGCTGGAGGTCGGGCTTCAGGCGACCCCTCCCTTCCTTAGAGGAGCCTCAGCCGCTAGTTGGGTTGCTGGGGGATGGCGGGAGCTCAAGGAAACTAGCAAAGGGATAAGTTAAGACAGATTTAGGAATTTGTTGGGCCCGGAACACTTTTCGAGTTGTGTGCTATCATTCATTGCAGTTTCAACTACCGTCTGGCTAGCACTTCCCCATGGTAGACCCAGTACCTTGCGCATTTGCACAGTTACCCATTTAACCCTAACAACAGCCTTCAAAGGTTTATTGTTTGTTTATACTAAGTAGTCTTAGGTTCTAACTTGACAGCTTCCCAGGGGCAGGATTGCCTCGTCCCTTTTATCCCTGTCTCCACTGGCCCAGGAGTAAGCAGTTGGAATTTCAAACTTTTTTTTTTTTTTTCAATTGGGAGAAGGTGAACTTTGCTGTGTGGGAAGTTTTAACCAGGCTTGTTAAGGCAAGGTGGACCCAGGGAATTGGAAAATTAAATGTAGCTAGTTCCCTTCTCCCTTTCGGTTTTGCTTTGTCTTGTGTGTTAGCTTATCTGCTCAAGGGAAAAATAAAGAACAAGCCCTGCTTTTAATAGAAAAGTAAATATATTTAACACTGTGGGCGTCTGGAATCAGGAATGCCCAGGTTTGGGAAGAGAATAACAACAGCTTACAGGTACATAGCATTCAGCCCCTCGGAGCCCCTTTCTTCATCTGTACAATGGGAATAGTAATAGAATTTACCTTGGGAAGCTGTTGGGATTAAGTGTGTTTGAATAGGCCATCCTATAACCAGTGGTTGGCAACTTTGGATACATGTTGAAATTCTGGGCCCCACCCCAGAATTTCTGATAGAAGTGCAGGTAAGGCCAGGACATTAGGAGTTTTAATTTTCCTCGGTGATTCTAAGGGCAGCCAAGCTTGAGAGGCACTGTTACATGCCACCCCAAGTTACTTTTCTTAATCTCTTTTCAGTTGTCATAATCTGCAGTGGCTCCATGTGTAAACCAGCCTTCACATCTCAAAAACTTCCTGATGACTGACGCAGTCCTTCCTGTACATCTGTGTGTGCTTTAGACGGCGGTCCTCTTTTAGGCCAGTCTTAACCATGCCTGTCTCCCTGCATTATTAACCTGGTGTCTTTAACAATGGGGCTTTGGGCAAATAACTTGCTCCAAGTCCGGGTTTTTGGTCCTTGAAATCAGGACAGTAGTACTCACCTGTGTAGCATACAGTAGAGTCAGTGCTAGCATGTACCTACAAATCATGGTTGGTTCTTCTCATTTAACTTGCATCCTACATCTTCCATCATGCTGTTCTCTTATTGTGGCACTAAAGCAGCACTTCTTAAATGTGTATTGCAGGTTTGGAGAGTTGCAAACTCAATCCTTTCTCCTCTTGCCTCCCAAGTTCAACACAAGGCAGCTCTTCCACAAAACTACAAAATTAGAGGTCATCTGGTTTGTCCTGTCAAGTATAACAGCTTTATTGAGAACAGCTTTATTGAGAAGTCATTCACATACTATAAAGTTCACCTTTGTAAAATGTATCAGTGATTTTAGCATTCAAGAGTTATGCAACCATCACCATCACTGCAATCTGACTTTAAACATTTTCTTCATCCTCAAAATAAACCCATACCAACACTTCTCCCCTCCCCCCGCGCCTGCAGTTGCTAATTGAATCTGTGGATTTGCTTATTCTGGACATTTCATATTATGGTCTTACACATACAGTATGTGGTCTTGTGACCAGCTACTTTTAGCATGATACTGTCATGGTTCATCATGCATATTGTAGAATGTATCTGTACTTCATTCTTTTATATTTGCTGATAATACTGTACTGTGTGGATATCCCACATTTGGTTGACGCATTCATCTGTTGATGGACATTTGGGTGGTTTCCATCTTTTGGCTTTTATGAATAATACTACTGTCAACATTCACATACAGACTTTGGCGTGGACATGTTTTTACTCTTTTTTGTATCTATACCAGGAAGTGGAATTGCTGGATCATATGGTTATTCTGTAGTTAACATTACAGTAACTTCCAGATTGTTTTCCAGTCCTGTTCAGTTTGAAGATGAAGAAGCTGGGCTCAGAGAGCTTAAGTGGGTTGTGACAGTCACATCATGATGATGGCATCTCTGTATGTATGGAAGGCCTACTATGAGCCGGATTCTTGATGGGCATGCTGTTACACGGGCAGAGACAACACTAGGTCATGGATTTGGAGGCTTTGCGAAAAACTGGGGTTTGTTTTTGTTTTGGGGGTTTTTTGTGGCAAGAAACCTGTAACACATGCTTGAGTCTGAGTACAGAGTTCTTACTATCAAGTGGCATAGCCCAGTATTGCTTTTTTCAGACTACATGAGCAATCTGAAAGGGAAAATCCTGAACAAACCAGGCAAATTAAAGCATAACTTTTCAGTTTTGCTTGTTTGAGGTAATTTAATTGGAAGTTCTTGAGGTTAGCCATTCAGTATTTTCTTTTAAAAAAACAATTCCAGCCCTGACTGGTACAGCTCAGTGGATTGAGTGCCAGCCTGCAAACTGGAGTGTTGTCGGTTCAGTCCGGTTCAGTATCCGTCAGGGCACAGGCCTGGCTTACAGCCAGGTCACCGGGTGAGGGGGTGTGGGAGGCAACCACACATTGATGTTTCTCTCCCTCTCGTTCTCCCTCCCTTCTACTCTCTAAAAAATAAGTGAATAAGATCTTTCTAAAAATTTAAAGCATTAAAAATTCTAATGTAGTATATATAAGTCAAACACTAACCAGAAGTTAAGTTATAAAAGTGAAAACCTCATAAAAATCTGAACTGTTCCTGGAAATCCCTAGAAAGTTCCTCACCGAAGATCAATGTCCTGCCTCAAAAAAAGCCAACACAGTATTATTTAAGCTTTAGAAAAAACTGCTGTTTCTACAACCAAATAGTAAATGTAATAGTTGGCTTGGGCTGGGGGATAGGTCAGCAAGTGAAAACCTAGTTAAAATGCTCTTGGAAGAAAACCTCTCAACTGACCATTAATGTGCAGCATACGCCCTTTCGTCGTGAATGCTGTTCAGAGTGTGTAATGTGCACAGTTGCTCTCGGTGTGTGGTTGCAGTGAGGGTTCTTCCTTAGGAAGTCTAGCAGTTTGCTGCTCAGAATACTTTGGCAATTCTACAAAGGTCCAATGTGCTGATACTTCTTTTTCATAGTTATCTTAGTCACTGATTTATCGATTTCTCTAACTCCCCTTGGTCTGTTCTTGTTTTCTGTTTGTTTGTTTGTTTGTTTGTTTCCTCATTTAATTCCTCAACCTCCTTGTGAGAGTTGATAAAGACATCACACATTGGGCAAAGCTTTTAATTTTTTTTTAACTGTCATGAACCCTTAAAACCACTCACCTTCCTTTCTCAGCTTTGGCCACCTTCATTGGTTGTAACAGGCTTGGTTACATCCATTGCCCATTGGGATGCTGGTTCTGAATGCAGAAGGCACCTAAATAATCAGTCCTTTCTTTGTGAGAGTTTGGAGCCACATAGTTTAAATGTGTGTGATATAGCTCCACTCTTTCTTCAAGCACCAGATACATGCACAGCTTAAATCAAATCCAGGCCTGGGACTAAGGGAGCAGCAGATTCAAGCCTCCCTTCTCTAGGGCGTCTGCTTGTCGCTTAGAGTGGCTGGCCCAATTTCTTGCACTGTTTACATTTTTTCCCCCTTGCGTATGGTTGAGTTTTCCTAAGTTAAATGCATCTACCACAGCTCTGTGTCTTTATCGCACAATACACTCAACTTGACTTCCTTCCTTTAGCCATTATTGAATTGCAGCCTGTTGTGCATTAGGTGCTTGTTTTGTCTCCTCGGGCTGAGAATAAGGCCTGGAAGGGAGAGGTACTGACTTCAGCTTCCTTTACTCCCTCCTAGTGCTGGGTGCACAGTAAGTAATTCCACAATTCTCCGTAACCCTTTAGCTTCTAACCTTGAGAAAGAGTGAACCTTCAGACCAAAGGGGATGGGTGCTACCTGTGCTTGCTGCAGAGCCCGGAGGGAAGAGCTCTGGCATTCAGCAGGCCCGGGATGGTCTAGTGCCCCCCTCTCTGGAGTCTTTTACATAATCTTTCAAACCTGAATCTGTTTCCTTTCTGTATGAGGATGTTAATAGTGCTCACTCCATAATAATACTTAGAGTGAATACATGCATCATGCTCAGCATGAACCACAAACTCTTCTAAGCACTTTATGGGTCTTAACTATAAGACAGAGTTTATTTTTATCCTTATTTTGCAGATGAGGAAACCACAGCACAGGAAGATTAAATAACCTTTACCTGCAATCACACAGCTAGGAGGTAGTGAAGCAGATTCCTGCCCTGGCACGCTGGCTTTAGAGTTCCTTCTCTTAGCCACTTGCATCTGGAGTGCATAATAGACCCTTGACTGGGAACTGCTGTTGCCATTGTTATTCATCAGCTTACCTTAAAAATTGGAAGGTGATTGACATCCCCAGCACCTCTGATACTAGGAGCCCCTGGTAGGTCCATGCTAAAAGTCTGTTGGCTGAGTGAAAGAATGGGAGTAATCCTAATAGGCAGAAATCCTCTTGTGCTTGCTATCAGGAAACTTTTGCAAAGCATTGTGACTTTCGGGGCATGTCACTAGGCCTCAGTCTTGTCAGCTATAGTGAGAAATAATGCCACTTCTTGGGCACTGTTGTGGGAATTGATTGAGATGTTCTAGGTGAATAAGATTTGCACTTCTTAAAAAAAAAAATTCTCATGACTGTGTCTTTTAGTTCACTGCTTTATAAATATTTGATTTTTCCCACAGACCACAAAGTTTTCTGAGCCTAGGTACAATGTACTCACATTTTTTATCAGTGTATTCACTGATTGACTGTTTCTTTCTCTTCATTATACTCTTTAAAGAATAGTTGAACTTGAAAAATGGCAGAAGCAGTTTTCCATGCCCCAAAGAGGAAAAGAAGAGTGTATGAGAGTTATGAATCTCCATTTCCAATCCCTTTTGATCAGAACTGTGGACCTAAGAAAGATTTCAAAATGTTCCACGCCGAAATGATAAACAACAATGTCATTGTGAAAAACGCAGAAGATATGGAGCAGCTGTATGGGAAAGTAAGTATAGGAGGCCCTGGCAGGGCTACTTCCCGGCAGCCTGGAGCCAGCTATCTTTTCTTCTCCCCATCCACCCCCAAAATAAATAAACTGTAAATGACTCATATTCTTCTCTTGCTGCTTGGTCTCATGTCAGAACACTACTGTTTGACTCAGGGGCCCTGAAACCATGTATCGTGAAGATAACTCCCTCATTCTGGACCCACATTTCAGCAATGAAGTAGGGTCAGTAACATTGAACTTTCTTGTCTCAGTGATAAAAGTAATGCGTATTTATTGTAAAAAAAAATCAGGCAACTTACAGAAATTAAATTAAGGGTTAAAAAGTTCAACTTCCTCACTTCACTCCCATTTCATCCCCAGAAGTAACCACCGAGTGGCATATTGTTCTGACTCATGGACAGATCAGATCTGGCTCTTTATCTGCTTTCTTCCTAGTTGGGAACCTCTTCTTAGATGAGGGCAAATTCTCGTTTTTGCTGTTTTACATTGATAATGGGTTTGAGTTGAGATTGGTAGCTTGCTGTCCCACCCCTGGCCTCATCCCTTAACCAGTTCATCACTGGGGCACTTTTTAATAAACAGCTTTATTGAGATATAATTTACAGCCATAAAATTTACCCATTGTAAGTGTACAGTTCAGTGATTGTAGTAAATTCATAGAGCTGTGCAACCACCCATTTCAGAGCCCTCCCATCAATTAGCACAGAGTTCCCTCATGCCCATAGCACTTCATCCCGGCTCCTACCTTCAGCCTGAGGCACCACCCATCCAATCCCTGTCTCTACAAATGTGTCCTCTCTAGATGTTTCTAGAAAATATATAGGTTATAACCACCCTTCCAAAATGGGATACAGTGGGTGGCATTGACTCTGGTGAAATGGGGGTCTAAGCCAAGGACAGTCTCTCCACCTTTGCAATATATAACATTAAGCAAGAGGCTTTATAAAGTGTATATACCCTGATCAGTGTGGCTCAGTTGGTTGGAGCATCATTCCCCAAAGCAGAAGGTCACTGGTTTAGTTCCTGGTCGGAGTACATGCCTTGGTCGTGGGTTCATCCCAGTTGGGGTGGGTACAAGAGGAAGCTGATCGATGTTTCTCTCTCACATCGATGTTTGTCACACTCTCTTACTCCTATACCCTTTCTTTAAAAATAAAATATTTTTTAATAAAATGTATAAAGTGCTATGCACATTATTCTGATTGTTAAATCTTGGTAAGGATAAAAGGTATTCATTTTATTATTCTCTCAATTTTCTGTGGGCTTAAATTAAGAAATGGGAGGGGAAAAATCTATTTTGTTTCTGGAATCATTAGGAAGGAAAGGAATACTTCAATCCTGCATACAGGAGAAGCCAAGAAGCTTTTCGTACCAGGTAGCCTTGACTCCTGCTTTTAGACACACTGCTGCTGAAGAAGAATCCCTACCTCTGCCTCTGCCTCTGCCTGCCTGCTGCCTTCAGCATATGAGACCTAGACTGAACTCATGAGTTATGAGACAAAGGAGGCGTACTAAAAACTCGCTAGCTGAAACCTTCATTAGTAATGGCTAGATAATCAGAGGGAAGATGTAATAATACATCTCTTGTTAACACAAATAGCTATTCTCCTTCAGCTAAAAAATTGATAACTAAAGGTGCCCTAATTTTGTTTTCTCTCTTCATGGAAGGGTTATTTTGGAAAAGGAATCCTGTCTAGAAGCCGTCCAAACTTCACAATTTCAGATCCTAAGCTGGTTGCTAAATACAAAGGTAAATTTGTGCATCATTCAGTTCTTTTGGCAGATAATTATTTTCTTTCATGTTTGATCCTCCACCTCAGCTTATATAGTAAAATTCTAGTAGAGGAGATGCACACTGACAATTTTACTGCTAAAAAAATAGTAACTAAGATCATTCTACTAAAGGTGAAAGGGTTCTTACAATGGGTGAAAAATGTGTTTTATCTAATTTCTAAAATTATCAAAATTGTTATTCAGTCTTTTCTGTTATTAAGCATTGCCTAGAGGAGTACTGTGGGTGTGGAAGGCACTGATAGTTAGGTACCTATTCACCTGTATGCAAAATGAGTTTTCTAGAATTAGAATTTGCAACAATAGCTGATATTGATGTGTTTGTTAAAACATAGTAATATGTGTAGCTCTCACTTGCTGGTCCACTTTTCTTTAATTTATAAATCTTTTAACCTAGTACATTTCTCTAGGGAAATCTCATGGTAATTACATAACCAGAATCAGCAGGTTAAAACATAATTGGAGAGGATTTTAAAAACATTTTATTGTAAAAAAAAATACAAATTAAAACTGTACTGAGATATCATTTCAGCAGTCTGATTGGCAAAAATCCAGAAGTTTGCCCATCAGCGAGGTCCTGAGATACTCTCGTGTGTTTCTTGTGGGAGTGCAGGCAGCGCAACCGCTGCAGAGAGGAGTTGGGCGACATCTAGCAAAATTATACATGTATTCACTCCCCCACCCTTCCCCATTCTCCTCACCTCCTGAATCCCGGTAGCCTTAACATGCTTTCCGTGTCTGTGAATTTGCCCATTCTACATATTTCATATAAGTGGAAACACCCATTATAAAGACTTTGTGTCTTTCACTTTTGTGTTTGGGCATTCGTCCATATCAGAATGTCAGCCTGAATAATATCCCATTGTACGGATATTCCATGTTTTGTTTTTCTGTTCATCTAAAGATGGACATTTGGGTTGGTTCCACTTTGGAGCTGTTATGAATAATGCTGCTATGAACATTCATGTACAAGTTTTTGTGTGGACATATGTGGACATTTCTCATGTATATATACACACACAGCCCTAGGAGTAGACTTGCTGGGCCATGTGATAATTCTTTTTTAATTTTTTGAGGAACTACCAAACTGTTTTTCACAGTGCTTGTACCATCTTACATTCCCCTCAGCAGTGCACAAGGCTTCTAGTTTCTATACATCCTCACCAACACTTGCTATTTTCTATTCTTGTTTTTGATCATAGCCATTCAGTGAATGTGAAACAGTGAAAGTTTTTAATTTTAATGAAGTCCAAATTATCTACTTTTTTTCTTTTGTTGCTTGTTCTTTTGGTATCATATTTAGGAAGCCATTGCCAAATCCAAGTTCAGGCAGATTTTCCCCTCTGGTTTCTTCTAAGAGTTTTATAGTTTCAGCTCATACATTTAGGTCTTCGATCAATTTTGAGTTAATTTTTATATATGATATAAACTAAGGGGCCAGTTTCATTGTTTTGCCTGTGGATATCCAGTTGTCCCAGCATTTGTATTTACTTTTATCCCAGTAATTCCACTTCTAGAAATTTATCATAAAATTGAGTGCCAGCCTGTGAACCAAAGAGTTGCCGGTTCGATTCCCAGTCAGGGCACATGCCTGGTTTGTGGGCCAGGTCCCCCGTTGCGGGTACATGAGAGGCAACCACACATTAATGTTTCTCTCCCTCTCTTGTTCCCTTCCCCTCTTTCCAAAAATAAATAAATAAATAAAATCTTAAAAAAACAATAACACTTAAAGATATAGCAGCAAAAATATGGAAAGAAATAGCATAAGGCTATTCATTGCAACACTATTTCTAATATTAAAAGACTATAAGGAGGGGACTAGTGGAATAAACTGTAGTGCATTCATATAATGCAGTACTATGCAGCTGGGCATGAGGGATACTGGGATATATTTTTAAGTGAAGAAAACAAGATAAAAGAAAGTCTGCATAGTATGCTATGGTTTATCTAAATGGGGGAATATAAATATTTTTTGAAATATAAGGAAGGATAAATCATAATTTTTTAATGTCTATCGGGGAAGGATGGAACAGGATGGAAAGAGAGGTGAGACTTCATAGATTTGACTTTGGAACTTTGTAAGTGTGTTGCACGGTTACACAAAACAAAGACAAAACACAAAACAAAACAAAGTCAGTTTTAAAAAGTAGAGCCACAAGGGGGAAACTATTCTGAATGACTTCAAAACTTGATAATTTGACTGTTTGATTCTAATGGGATAGACTTTGTGTCAGTTACCTCTTGCCACAATGGTATTTAACAAGTCACCCCAAATTTCAGTGGCTTTCAGTAGCAACCAGGTTGCTTACAAGGCTACAGGTTTGCTGGGTAGGTCTGCTGATCTTGACTGGATGTGCTCATCCATCTGGCTAATCATGGGTCAGCTGTCTAATGGGCACAGTCCAATAATGGATTTAGCCAGACTCACTGGTGTCCGGTGGTCTGTTGGTTGGCTGTCAGCTGGTCTAGGATTCACTCAACTGGGAAGAAGGACGGGGGGCACCCTGTGTGTCATCCTCCAGCGGGCTAGCCCAGGCATGTTCTCATGGTTATGATGGAGGGTCAAGAGCAAGCCCCAGGGTGCCAGTGCTTTTCAGGCTTCTGCTTGCATCATGTTTGCTCATGTTTCACTGGCTCAGAGTCAGCTGGTTTGGCAGATGGAAAACCTGAAGAATCAGGGCAGTCAACCTGCCATATACTCTAAAGAAAGAAAGGGCTACAAAATAATCTTTATATTGCTTTCAGTAATTTTAATGGGTGGTAGTGTTGTTACTGTTAGGCTGAAACTGTTATATGAATATTATATGATTAGGCAAATGAGGAATTATGATGGTGTGGTTGACAGCAGCTAGGATTTTTTATGTGAAACAACTTGTACACAGGAAGCAAGGAAGCTAATCAAAAACTAGTAGACATCTTTCAAAAAAGGCCATGGAAACATTTGAGCATCAGTAAGAATAATATTACAATTTATTTTAAAATTCATTCCTTATAACACCCGCCAAGGGCTTGAATCCTGTAGTTCATGCCAGGAGAAATTCATTGTTCACCTATGGAGGATTCATCATTTTGAAAACCGGCATATATGAACTGGTTCTTGGGGTAACCAGATAAGGGGGGGTTTCTCTTTATTGAAGAATCCCACTAATAAACAAAGAAATAACAGGATTAGAATATCACCATTTAATCTAGGCATTGATCAGCAATGGTGCTGATGACATAGACCCAACAAGTCATTTTGTGTCTTCTAATGAAAACACATGCACTACCTATGAAGTAGGCTTCCCCCCAAATCGAACTGGATCTGATCAAACATCTAGTTCCACCAGTTCCCAGGAGACACAGGGAAGAGAGGAATGTGTTAAGCCTGTGCTGCTCCAAGTACTGAAATGCAGCAACATAAGACCTTTGCACCACATTGGAAATAGATTCCATTCCATTTAGCTACTGCTCTTTAATCACTTGCAGCTTCCTTCTCCATGAAAATCTGGCTGTGAAAACAAGGGGAGCTGAACTAAGCAGTGTGCTGAGACAGTTATTTCATCTCTTCCTGAACCGTTGAGCCCATGACCACCTTGGAGTAGCACTGTGTTAATAGCACAAGGCAAGTGCGATCATCTGAGGCCAGATGGGGGAGTCCTAAAGGACAGGGGATCCATTTCTGCAACAGAAGAATTTCCAAAAATAGCGTAGCAGGGAAACCTATATATTAGAATCAACAATTGCAGTGTAGGGCCTTATTTGGATTTTGAGTCAGACTTTCCAAAACAGAAAAAAGCTGTGAGACAATGCATAGATTTTGGATGATGCAAGGAATTAATATTAGTTTTTAAAAGTGTAATGATGGTATTATGGTTATGTGTTTTGTTTTTTTCACGAAAGAGTCCTTATAGAAATACATACTAAACTATTTCAAGGTGAAATGGTAAGCTATGAGAGATCTCTTTCAAAATAATCCGGAGGCCATGGGAATAGGCAGAAAAACAGATGAAGCAAGGTTGGCCATGAGTTCATTGTTAAAGTTGAGTGATGGGAACATAGGCATTTATTTTACTATTCTCTTCACTTTTTCCTGTTTTAAAATGTGTTCATAATAACCTTTTTAAAAGGAGAGGGGGCAAAAATTAGAGCAAATTACATAATGGCCGTGCCTCTACTCATCACCCAGCTTTGACAGTTACTAATATTTGACAAAAAAAATCAAAGGTTTTCAAGTAGTGTAATAATCTCAATAATTACTAATCTCTTTCTGTCTATGTAGTAGCTAAGTTTTAAATGGTGATAGAAATGTGAAGGAAATGAATTTATGACAAGGAAACAAATTAAGGTTGTGGGCTGCCCTAAAGAAGTAAATCCCAAATGTCCGCTTGAGGAAATTCTTCAAACACTAGCTTCAGCCTCACCTTCCACCCTGCCCTCTAGCCACTCACTGGCTGGCCCTGCGGCCACCTGGGGCTGCTTGCCATCGCAGGAACCCGCAGCTCAGGCTTTGTGCGGTGCTTCCCTCTGCCCACGTCCCCGTCCACCTGGCAAACTCCTGCTCTTCAGAGTCCAGCTCAGTCATTCCTTCTCCCTTGTGGTTTTCCTAACTCTCCAGGCAAGTTAACCAGTCCCTTTCTAACCCTTTACTGACACAAATCAGCTTGGGTTAGAATCCTTCATTTCTGCTCTACCTCCTTAACTAGACTAACTACCCTTTTCCTATACCTCAGGAAAAGGATATTTGCTTTACTACTTCTATATCTCTGATGCTTGGCACATAAAAGGCTATGAGTAAAACTCGCTAAATTTTTATTTGTTGTTAAATTACCAGAGGAGAGAGACCATGACACTGAGAAAACTGACAAATTCCTAACAGGGTGTGGGTCTGTGAAGTCTTTTTTATGGGATTTTCAAGCTGAACATCCTCTATTTTAAGCCTGTAATCCACTGAGGGAAGGCTGAATTTGGGAAAGGAGAAATGACTTGCCCAAAGTGTTTTTTGTGTGTATTACAATACATAGTTATTTATTTTTCAATTACAATTGACGTTCAGTGTTATATTAGTTTCAGGTATACGGCGCAGCAGTTAGACACTTCGGCACCTTATGAAGTGATCCCCCTGACAAGTCTGGCACCCCTCTGACACCACACAGTTATTCCAGTATTATGGACCCTATTCCTTCTGCTGTACTCTACATCCCCATGACTATTTTGTAACTGCCAGTCTGTACTTCTCAGTTCTCCACCTTTTTCACCCAGCCACTCAAAACCCTTCCCATCCAGCAGCCATCAGTTTATTTCCTGTATTTGTGAGTTTGTTTCTGTTTTGTTTGTTCATTTATTTCATTTTTAGGTGATGCATATGAGTTAATCATATGATCTTTGTCTTTCTGTCTGACTTATTTCACTTAGCACAATACCCTTTAGGTCCATCCATGTCGTCTTAAGACCTACACCGTTAGGTGACCCAATAAACATTTTAGGTGGAAAGACTCTTCCAGCTAGGTGCCCAGAGCTAGAAGTAGAGCCCAAAACTCCCAAGTCCATACCCAAACACCGCCATGAAACTTACTTTAACAACTGTTTCTTATGGGCACAGCCTTCACTGAAGATGCTTTATGGAGCACAGGGTAATAGGGGTAAAGTGTGGTAACTTTAGGGCCTAAGTATTCTGATATGGAAGTTGAGAGCATGAGCATTCAGAGGTGGCAGAAAGGAATCGTCCTGCATGCCATTGCTGCTTAGCTAGAATGTTGAGTTGAGAAGGATTCTGAGGTCACACCTGAGCCCAGCGAAAGCTCTGATTGGTCAGCTACACCTGCCAGGGGTTTGGGTGCATGGAGCAATGGCATGTAAAACACCTGTTTGCTCTTGCTGGTTGGACAGTCAGCCTTCTAAGGGTATGATTTGGTGAATTTTGAAATTCTCTTAGTGTTCTCTAGGTTTTTAGTGTTTTTTTCTCCTTAAGGAAATTTTGTCCGAATTAATAGAACTTCTTTGTTGTTACAGATATGAAGACAAATATGCCTATAATCACATCAAAGAAGTAAGTCATGGTGAACTTTGACCTTGGTCAAAATTATGGTTTAAATCAGGTCTATTTTTATTTTTATTTATTTTCATTGATTGATTTTAGAGAGAGAGAGGAAGGGGGGAGAGAGACAGACAGACACATAGGTTTGTTGTTCCACTTTTTTATGCGTTCATTGGTTGACTCTTGTATGTACCATGACCTGGGATCAAACCTGCAACCTTGGCTTATTGGGATGACACTCTAACCGACTAAGAACCCAGCCAGGACAATTCAGGTCTTATTTTTAGATAACCTTTTCTGATGTGGTAGCTCCTGCCTTTTTTTTTTTCAAGTAGATATGTCCTCAAAAATGGTCTAAATTTAATGTGAATCAAATCATATTTGAAATGTGCTAACTTAATTTTTTAAAACAATCCTAAACCAAATCCTTTGCAAGTTGAATTCCTTCCAAAATATGAACAAACAACTACCCAGTCATGTATAGATCTTTAAGTGCTAAGATGCTTAGACTTACATTTAGAACTGGCCTCCTGTGCTGGGGGGCACGCATGGCCCTGACCTCTTTCCTTGCTTTACACTTGCAGGGTTAGAGAAGGAAGATTTCACACAGAGTGTCTTCCTCACCCACTCACACAGTGTGACTCCTTCCTCCAGGCACTTGTTTACACTGTTCCCGTTTCCTGGAACCTTTCTCCCTAACTCAGCAAACACACACACTGCCTGGCTGTTTCTGCACATTCCACATACAGCTTACTGTCGCCCTCAGAGTTTCTCTCCTCACTATCACCCTCCCCTCCCCTGAGTTAGGAGTCATTCCTCCAGCTCCCAGGGAGTCTGCTTTGGTGCCCCTCACTGTACTGTTCATCATATACCTAGATTTAGGATGTCAGTTCTTGGAGAGCAGGGATCACGCCTGGTTCCTCTTGGGAGCCCCAGCATTTAGTGGTTCCGTCATAGGATCTTCTTGGCTAATGATCACCTGTCTAAATCCTCATCATCCCTGAGGTGAAGCTTGAGTTGCAACTCTTCAGGAATCGTTTTATTTTATTTTATTTTATTTTCTTCTTTTATTTTCTTCTTTTATTCTATTCTATTCTTTTATTTATTATTTTAAATTTTTTTTAATTCTCACCTGAGGATATTTTATTATTGATTTTTTTAGAGAGAAAGGAACATCAATGGGAGAAAGAAACATTGATCTCTCATATGTGCCCCACTGGGGATGGAACCTACAACCTAGGTATGTGCCCTGACTGGAATCGAACCTGCAACCTTTTTGATGTATGGACATCACTCCAACCAACTCAGCTACCCAGCCAGGACTCATCTAGGAAGGCTTTTAAAGCCACTGAAGCCCACAGTGTTTTCTCATCTTGCTTTTGCATACACTGGCAGAATCTGATAGCTCCTTTTTGTTTACATGACCAATAACCCCACAGCCAAAGGAGGGTCCAGGAGGCAGTGGCACCAGGGAGATCTCATTGGCTGCTTTGGCTGAAACCACAGGCTGGGCACAGGAGTAGGCTCCAGTCTGTAAAAGGGCCCTGCTAAGAACCTGGCCAAGACCCCATCCCAGGAGGGCTGCAGTATCGGCAGGTTACTGCAGCCAACGCAAATGTTCGGAAACAGATCAGAAGCCCGCCCCTCAGAACTGCGTCCTGATTGGGCTGGCAGGAAAGATGACCTGACATTAAGCCAGCTTGACCATGTAAGGTTCTGGATGGGGGAGATGGTCGCCTCCCTGTAGGTTATTCCTTTGTAAGCTCTTCATTGAAATATTCCAAGAATTTTATCAATTCTTGTATTAGTTTCCTAGGGCTGCCATAAGCAAAGTACTGCAAACTTAGATGGCTTAGAGGAACAGAAATTTATTCTCACAGTTCTGAAGGTCAGAAATCCAAAATCAAGGCACACTAGGGCTATGCTCCCTCAGGAGGCTCTAGGGGAGGATCCTTCCATGCCTCATCGTAGCTTCTGGTAGTAGCCAACACCACCATTATCATCGTTATAGCCAAAGGGCAGTGATTGTTCCAGCAGTGCGAGTTACTGTCTGTATAACTGTTTATCATCTCAGTTCATCTTCTTAAGAAACATTTTAGGTAGGTGTAGTCATTTCCATCCCATACATGGGAATCCGTGATTATCTTGCCCAAGATTACGTGAGTTTAAACCAGGAAGTCCAGCTCCAGAGCCTGAAGGGAGTTGACACAGAATGAGAATGACATAGTTTTACGTACTGTCATTTCTTGAGTATGTTCCTTGTACTAGGTACCATGCTAATTAGAAGTATATGGATTGTCTTCCTAAGTCCTTCCATCACCCCATGAGGTACATCCTGTCTTTGACAGGTGAGGAAACAAGCAGAGGAGGTTAAGTAACTTGGTTAAGACCAGTACTTGGACCCAAACAGACTGACCCAAAACCCTTTTGCACCATGGCGAGGTGGCTCAATTAATTGGAGCGTTGTTCACTACACAAAATGGTTATAGTCAGGGCTCATAGCTGGGTTGCGGGTTCAATCCCCTGTCAGGGCAAGGATGGGAGGCAACCAATCAATGTTTCTCTCCCCCTTCCTTTTTCTCTAAAATCAATGAACATACACTCAGATAAGGATTAAAAAAACATTTTGCTGTGAACTTTCAGTGATAAATGGGCATTAATAAGACGGTAGAGAAGGGCATTCTGTGGAAGTGAGAGAGGCGCTCAAGGCACAGAAACACAAGCAGATGAGGATGTTCGAGCGGCACCGTTCTGTGTTCCCGCTGCTTTTCATCAGTCTCATCACTGTTTCCCATCAGAGCTGCTGCCGCCTTTTCCTTCTGCCTCACTCCCCCTTATGTTTTCTGACTTTCACTTTTCTCTTCCTGAAGTTTTTCCAGCAGTATTTGGGGTTAACCTCAGTAGGATTTGGCTTTTGAAAGCATTGCCAGCCAATTAGAGGATTCCTGTTCTGTGACCCATGTGCCATATGTCTTAGTCATTCGTGCATCTGGCTGTTTTCATCACCAGTCTTACTCAGAGGCTTTCTTCTACATACTTTGGCAGCCACTGTCTCATTTGTGCTTTCATAAACGAACATCTGAGGTCATCGTGAGACAGAAATGCAGGCACGATTCTGGCATTTGGCAGAAAAACAGAAAGAGACTAGAGGTGCTAAGTGGCTTAACTGAGAATCACAGCAGAGCCAACTCCAGAACCCAGATGTGGTGCAGCGGTTTTCGCCACATGGCTGCTCTTGCTCACAAAGAGCAGTTACTGTATTTTGCCATGTATAATGTGCACCCACATTTTTGGCCCAAACTTTCAGGAAAAACTTTTCTTTTAATTTTTTAATTAAATTATTTATCTATTTATATTTAGATACTTGTTTTTTGTATTATAAAGGAATTTCAGCATTTATTTTTGAACATACGGTACAAGAAATTTTATGTAACATAATTACAAAATGTAACAGATACAAGGTACTTCAGGTACTACACATATATAATGTGCATCCTTGTTTTCCCCTTAAATACTTGGGCAAAAAAAGTGCACATTATACACAGCATAATATGGTAATTAAGGTGTGCATTTTTAATGTGACATATATTTAGTCAAAATGTTTTTATATTTCAAGTCTCCCTAAAAACCCCACAATTATATAGTGACAAATATTTATTGAGCACTTATTATGTCCTGAGCACTTTACATGTCTTGTCTCCTTTAATCCCTGCAACAGCCCCATGAGGAAGGTAGTTATCCCTGGATTTGAGCTCACATCTGCCTTCCCCACTCTTTTGCAAAGAGCAGAGCAGTGACCTGTGTGTGTGTGCTCTCCCTCTCAGTTTCAGATCTTCTGCTCAAAGGAGGGACTACTGAACCTTTAATTCGGTGGTTCTTTCATATATTTTGAATGCAGGAATTTGATTAAAACTTGTGGTTCCCTTTCCCAGAAAAATATACATTGACAGGAAAATTCGTGTACAAATAAAGAAGATTCACAGACCCCTAAAGCCATAGAACCAATGCTGTAGGTCAGGGGTATCAAACTCATTTTCACTGGGGGCCACATCGGCCTTGTGGTTGCCTTCAAAGGGCCAAATGTAGCGCTCTTTGCCCCTAGTTAAGGAGTAGTTACATTTCTACAGTCCTAAAATTACATTCGGCCCTTTGAAGGCAGCTGCAAGGCTGATGTGGCCCCCGGTGAAAATGAGTTGGACATCCCTGCATAGGTGATCTGAAGAGCATAGATTCTTTCTAGATCTCTCAAGTGAAAGTTCTCTTCAAACAGCATGCTACAATGACTTTTCCTATGAGTGAAAGACATCTCACTGTTATATGAGCAACTACTTCTTTTGCCCTGATTATAAAAAGTAGCACAGAACATGATTCCTCTGAGGTAGTAGCAGTATTTACCCTGGCTTAGAGAGAAACTGAAGCACAAAGAAGTTAGGTAATTGGTCTTGTCACACGATTATAAGTGACAGGGCTGAACACAAAATGTATGTCACTGCATCCTCCTGCTGCTTTGGTGTTAGAGGAGCCTTGCCAGGTTTTAATTTTTAAATCTAAGATACCATTTCCAATCTATAGAAATGCATATTCATCCCCATGTAGGATAAACAGGATGTCAACAGCTTAGAGATTCTCTTGATGAATCAGGATTAAGCAGCCACATAATCTTTTTTAAATACAACAGAAGCCAACTTCCATGTTGAACTGTATGTGAGATGTAGCAGTTTATTTATAAGCTATGACATATTCAGTCTTCCATACACAGACAAAATACTCAAGGTGAAGTATAAAATTACATTTGCCTTTTACAAGCCAGTTGTCTTCTTAGGTGCTTTTTATACTTGCTGCTATAGGTAGAGGCAAAAGTGCATGAGTTTTACCGTGTCTTCAGCATTCTGCTGATCAGATTTCCCACAAGTAGCGGTGGCCTCGCATCCTGTGAGTGTATCCCAGCAGCATTGTTCGGTATTGACGCTTCTTAACCAGGGCAGAGCTCTGTTGTCTTACTGTAACTTTTTGTAACGAGGAAGTGTTCAGACTTACTTTCAAGGTTAAGAAACTAAGCGTGTGTTTTTACCTTAAAATATAGTTTAAAAATTATTATGGAAGAAGGAGCCATTTCTATTCGGATGCTTGGCTGTGTGTACATAACCATATACATTTTTTTTCATGTGCACTGGAGACATTAGGAGATACTGTGAAAATATTTACTGCATTTTTCATTTTTTGCTTTCTAGTACTAAACAAAGGCTCTTTATGGTATGAGTGGGATATGTATCTGAAAATGTGATACCTAAATTGAAGATAATACAGAACAAATTATGACAAAGAATGGCCATTTTCTTTTTGTATTATATTTACCTAAATCATTTGGTCTACCAGTTTTAAATTACATAAGTGTTCATACTTTGTTAAACTGAGGTTAATTTTTTTCCAGTTGAGCAAGTTAAATGAAGCTCTATAATAAAAACAAAGTAATACATGTTCATTGCAGAACAGTTAGAAAATGCAGAAAAGTACAAAGAAAACATTTACCTATAGCCTGCCATTGAGAAAAAACACTGTAAACATTTTGGCATGCTACCTTCCCATCTTTTTTATGCACTTTGTTGACTTTTAAATACAGAAATTCAAGTGTTGTTACTAATAGTATCTCTGTTTTGCAGGTATCAGCGTAGTGTAGAATGGGCCACAAAGCTCATGCAAAGACAGGCTCATGATGAGAGTACAGTGCATAGAATCCTTGAAGATTACACAAAACCACTTGAGCATTTTTACATCAAAAGGAATGAAGACATTCCATTGCCTGATGAGCCGAATTCTGAAATAGTTTCCAAAACAGAAGCCACCATGGATAAAGAGACACTTTCTGTGATAAATGGGGACTCGGGAAAGTCAGATGATATTGAGGATCCCAGCAAGCAATCAGGCTGCCTTCAGGAAGGCCGTGGGCATGACCCACTAACTGCAAATGGCTCAGATGAGCATGTGTTAGAGGTCACTGCAGCTCTGCCCCAAGTCCATTGTGGCAAACAAGGTGTTCTCCTGCCCCATGGTGGCACTCGGGACAGCAGCCAACAGGCAGGTCTCTGTGCCAGAGAGAGAGGCCCTGATGACGAGTATGTGCTGGTGGAGGAAGTCGTGTGTGATGATGTGAGCGAGAGGGATGATGCCCCAGATGAAGTAAGTAGGAGAAAATAAATCACTTCTTTCAAAGCCATCTGTTTCTGGTTCATAGGAGGTACTGACTAATTGGATGTCCCTCACTTGGAACTGGTAGCAGGCCCGTATTAAGCACCCAGTTTATGTGAGAGGAGGTCACGACACCACACTGCAGACACTCCAGGGGAACCAGCAAGCTCTGGGTTCTGCGCTGTGGCTCAGTAATTGGGAGAGCTGTTTCACTAAAACCTTAGTTTGTGAATAACTTAACATTTTAAAAACATACAAATTACAGCAGGTCCATTAATCCCCCTTTGTGTGGGAGAAGAAGAAACGCAGCGGTGATCGCACACAGTCCTGCGTATGGATGCGGGGGCGGGTCTCTGGTGTGGGGGTCAGCCGTCGCAAGAGAAGCCTGGGAAGCAGACTCACAGCCACTTCATTAAGGGATGCACTGTTAGGGTTGCCCTAGAATTATCTGTAATCGTTAAAAATGAGAAACAACCTAATGGTTAAGTAGTAGTATATGAAGCACGCACTTGAAGAAATGTTATCCAGCCTTTCAAATGAGGTTTATGATGTCTCATTAAGAGCCTGGGCACAGGCTTGTGAGGTACAGTGAAAAAAAAGCAAAACATAAAATCAACAACATGACCACTAGGGGAAAAATTCATGGGACAAGAAGAAAGAAAATAAAATGTTAATAGTACAAAACCAAAATTTTTTGCACATAAATAACCAAAAAAAATACTTTTTAACAGTATGAATCCAACAAATGGGAATCTGGGAAATTTGTAAGAAAATTATTTGTTTTAAAATACAATCTCCTCTATATAACATCTAGTGCTTCCATTTGTTATGTATGTATTTCACTTCTTTCTCTTCAGTTGGCACAAGAAAAGATACTAATATGCAGAAGAAACCCATATAGGATCTTTGAGTATTTGCAACTCGGCCTAGAAGAGGTATGTTTCCAGCCTGTTGTCTTTTCAGCCACTGGTCTCTGGGCCTGGGCAAGACTGTGTAGGTGAGTCTACCTCAGAATGCAACTCTGTACATAATTCAGTAACTGAGTAATCAGTAAATGAATATCACAATTAGGTATTAGGTCACCCTGGGCAGCTTCCAGACTAGACCTGCCTAAATTTCACTCCTTAGCTTTTATTTTATCAATTTCGAGATGTGCCTTGGGGGGGCTTCTGTATATCATTCCTCAGAGGTTCTAAGAGGTTTGTCTGAGCACTTCTTGACACATCAAAATTTTAGATTGGCCAAGTATTACTAATTTTCACTGGGTTCAAAAACAGTAGTTTATTGAGATAGAGTTCACATGCCATACCATTCACCCATTTAAAGTGTACAGTTCAGTGGTTGTTAGTGTATTTGTGGAATTTCACCAACTTCCAGTAAGCTGTGATGCACTTCAAGACATGTGATGACTGCTAATTACCAAAGGCACTCAAGGTATTTCTTTCTGCAGAATTACTAATACGGGATCTATTTAACACAGTAGCTACTTTCTCACAAGTTGGCTAAAAGCATAACTTCCTAAAAACCACATCATGTTTTTCCTCCAGTTTGGAGTTCCTCTAGCGTGTGTTCATGTGACATTCAGCCCTTCCCTTTTTTTGCTTACACTTATACTGTACGCAGAAATGTCCTTTCTGCCCTTGAGGATGACACCCCTTCCACAGTCTTATGCCCAAGGGCATTATGCCTCCTCTCCAGGAGTGCTCTTGTCTGGCTTGGATAACTTGCTTCTGCAGTAGTTCTTGGTGTGTACGTAGGTGTCAAGGAGTACTTGTTAAATGCATCCGCATGGGTAATTTCATAGCTGTGTTAACAGGGAAGTAACTGTGTCTCCATAGTCTCTTGATCTCTTGGTCTGAACTTCCTTCCTTGCAGTGAAGCCATAGGTACAAAGAATAGACTTTCAGATAGGAAAGGATGTTTAGAATTATTTACTTCATCTCATTTTACAAACGAGAACACTTAGTCTATTGTTGAATACAGTAGCCTCTAGCTGTGTGTGGCTATATTTAATTTAAATTAATTAAAACTGAACAAAATTCAAAATTCTGTTTCTCAGTTGTGCCAGCTACCTTTAAAATACTCAATAGCCACATATAGCTAGTGGCCATTGTGTTGGACAGCACGTATGTAGAACATCCCCTGAGTCTCAGCTTTCTTCTCTGTACAATGAGGGTCACATAACCCTTGTTCATAAGGTGCTCTGGAAAGTAAATTGTGCATGTGATGGGTTCAGCTCAGTGCCTGGTGTATAGTATATGCTCAGCGAGTGTTAGTGCCTGCTCTTGTCATCAGCATCGTTACCAAGTTACTTTGAAAAACTATTTAGTAGCTCAGGAAATTTTTAGAAAATATACCCTTTGAAGGAAAAAAAACCCTGTTTAGTAGCTAATTGGAACTCTTTATTTCACAACAGTATTTTTTAATTTAAGTATAGTAGGTATATAATATTATAGCAATAAAAAATTGTTTTACCAGTATGAATCCAACAAACATGAATCTGGGAAATTTGTAAGAAAACTGCTCATTTTAAAGCATAATCTCCTCTATATAACATTTAGTGCTTCCATTTGTTCTGAATGTATTTTCTTTCTCTCCAGTTTTAGGTATATGCAGTCAGGATTTTGCAGAGGTATTCACTGGGTGTTTACTGTGTGCCAGGCACTGGGCTAAGTACTAGTAATACAGGAGTAAATAGAATACGGCTCTGGCCCCAAACAGCCCAGAAATCATTATAGTTCAGTGTGATAAATATAGTGCGATATCAATACACACACACACACACACACACTCACACACACATCTTGTCCCAAGTGTTGCTCCTGTTGTGTCCTTATACCCAATACCTCACATCCATTAGGTGCTTATTACTTGTTAAATGGATGTGTACAGGTATGAAATTTGCATAGAAATTGATGGAGTCCAAAGGGACACATGCTAGCTGGAAAGACTTTACAGAGTTGGTGATACCTGCAGATGTTAAAAGAATAAATAGGGGATTGCCAGACGGACACAGGGGACGGCATGGGCTCTAGGTCCTCTATCATCATGCAGCTCAGCCCTGGAAGTGACAGCAAGGGAAGGCTAGATTGTGACAGGCATGAGTCTGAGCTGGGTCATGGTGGCCCCGGGACATTGCAGGCAGTGATTTAGGGGGGTGGCAGGAACCAGAGTTGGCATCAGTAAGAACGTGGGCTGGAGGGCTGACCCTTGAGGACCCTCCTAGCCTCTCAACTCTGGGAGGTGGCAGCAGTAGGCCTGGAGAGAATATCAGGGGTAGAAACTGGAGCTTCAACCTTCCTGACCCAGGTGGGTGACCAGTTGATGCTTTTAATGACAAATAAAAAGCCTTCCACACACTCCTTGAAAAAAGGCGAGAGTAATAGGAGGTAGCAGATGAGGTTGCTCTGCATTCTTGGAAGCTGTTTGGCTCCTGAAAACACTCCAGAGACATGTTGCAGAAGTTTTCAAGGAACATGCAGTTAAACCTGGCCCTGCTTCTCACTTCTGTTTGGCAGACTTTCTTTGAAAGGATCACCCATGTTCGGCACACAACTTGAACATTTTAATGTATTTCCATAAATGTCAGGAACACAAGCAGCCCTGCTACAGTGACTTACAGCAGTTCTTTTTAGCAATTGAATGGCACTACCAGAGCTGATTTAAAGGTCTGCCTCTCCGAGATCTGTTACTGATAGCTATTCTTCTGTTACAGTGATTTGGGCCTTGTGTGGGTTTAGCGATACAGCATTAAAATCATTGTTCAACTCATCCCTCTATCTTATTAGAGCTACCAAAGCAAAGACTTATCAGTGAGATCTCAAGGGACATAATCACCAGCCTCCACAGACCTCCCCAGTCTACTGATGACTTCATTCTAAATAAAACCAACTCAGTTGAGTTAAGATCCTCTCCATCTGTAATAAGTGCCTAAGATCAGTTTGCATTGATTCATAAAAGCCATTTCAGGTCAATAAAAATGAGGCATTGGTTTCATCAGTTCTTAAGGAAATGTTTGCTAATAGTGGAAAATTTTTGAAGAACTTAAATTCTAACAGATATGAGGAAGGAATTTCTTGCTAGGCAAAAGTTGGATTGAACTTTTACAGGCTGCAACATCTAAAGGGTTTTTAGAAAGAGGGGGCATTAAAATGAATTGAGCAGTTAGGTGCTTTGCAGAGTTTCTTAAATCTTTATGAGATTTAACTTCATTAAAGCTTTAAGAAGACATTATTATTCCCATTTTATAGGAGAGTAAAGGAGAGTTAGGAGAGTAGGAGAGTTTAAGTGCGACTTCCAAGGCCCTGGCCATTAATGAGGACTCCATCCCTGGTCTATCATGTGTCAGAGTTCATTCTTCCCGTTACACTGTTCTGAACCAAGCAGTGAGAAAGTGAAAGGGAAAAAAGGGCTTGGCTGTTTGAGGAACCAACTTTGTCTTTTCCATTGCAGCTTTTGGCCACAATTGGTGTCCATCTGAGGGGGAAAGAAAGGTATTCTGTATTAATAAGTGGGCCATGGGAAGAGTAAAGGTCAGAATAAGATTGTTGGATACCTGAGAGGCCATCACTAGTACCTGAGAGGAGAGATAGGACAGAGTGTCCACACTGAGGAGAAAGGAGCTAAAAGAGCCCGGTCTGCTTCAGGTGGCTCTGGCAGTTTGGGCCTGAACCAAGGGCAGGATCCGGGGACCTGTTTCCTTATTCAATATGGCTCTGAGCACCCACAGTGTGCTACATGCCTTTCTAGACCTGTCTGCTCTCACAGAGTTTGCATTCTATTTGTAAAGACACATATAAGAGGGATATTTTCAGATAAAATAAGTGCTCTTTGCAAGAAGACAGTCAGGATGGGGTTACCTAAACATTGTGGTTGGGGAAGACCTCTCTGAGAAGTGTCCTTTGAGTTCGGGACAGATTTTGCCAGATATGGGAAGCAGGGCAATTACGAAGGCAGAGATGAGCTTAGTGTGTTGAGTCAGCCAAGGCAGCTAGAGAGACTGGTGGTCAGACATGGAGTGGCTGCAGGTGATAGGAAGCAAGAATGCAATAAAGCCCTTTGGAGAGTTATAGTCATGGGAGCCACCTCGTCATATTTTAAGAAAATGACTCTGCCTCCTGTGGAGAGCGAACTACGAGGGACCAAGTAAGAGCAGAGAGTCCAGGCAGGAGCAGGTAGCTGGACCATGGTGACTGAGGTGGGCACATAACCACCTTCACCTTCAAAAAGCTCTAGATTTAGATCTGGGTAAAACTAAAGTAGCTCTCAAACCACGTTGTTCTTTTAAAGATTATCAAGGATTATCATTTATTAAGTCACCTCCTTGGTTAAATTTATTCCTAGGTATTTTATTCTTCTTGATGCAGTTGTCAGTGGGATTTTTTAAATTTTCTTTTTCTGATAGTTCATTATTAGTGTATAGAAACAACAGATTTCTTTATATTTATTTTATATCTTACAACTTTGCTGAATCTATTTATTTGTTTTAATAGTATTTTGGTGGATTCCTTACGGTTTTCTATGTATAATATGTCATGTGCAAATAGTGATCTTTACCTCTTCTTTTCCAACTTAGGTGCCTTTTATTTCCTTTTCTTGCCTTATTGCTCTGGCTAGGACTTCCAATACTATGTTGAATAAAAGTGGTGAGAGTGGGTGTTTTTTACTGATTTTAAACCAGTCTGTGACATTTATGTTTTCATAGATTTTTTTTTAATCCTTGAAAATTTGTATGAACCATTTCTGTTAAAAATATGTGATTACTTGATGGAGATTCAAGGACATGAATTTTTATTTGAGGCAAAGACAATCTGTAAAATTCTTTCTCAGGAATGTGGAATAGTTTCTAATGAGCATTTTCTGCTTGCTCTGTTTCTAGGCCTTCTTCCTGGTCTATGCTCTGGGATGTCTAAGTATTTACTATGAGAAGGTAAGATGTTATATTTAAATACAATCCATTTTAAATTTTCCTGATGTTAAAAGCAGGTTGTAGTAATTTCAGTTGCTTCAATACAAATGTATCTACTTTCACTGAATAAAACAGGAATTGGCTTTTTCTCTAAGTTTCAGCTTTGGGTCCTGAATTGGAACTGTTAAGGCAAAAGCTAGCTTTGACACTCTTAGATTGAGTTTTATTCCCAGAGGTTAGGAGAAGAGCATTATTTTACATAATGACCAGGAAATCTATGTCAGAACAACACTAAAAATTAATAACAAAAAATAAAAGCTACCAGTGTTTAGCCCCACTTCAGGCTATTTGTTGGGTGCTTTACATACAATACTTCTAATCCTTAACTTCCATCTGGTAAGAATTTTATAGATAAGGTAAATGAGGCTCAGAGAAATTAAATAACTCACCCAGGGTCCAAAGCCCATGATTTTATAGAGTGGCCTGCTTCCCCTAGAAGAAAGGTCATTCCATAAGAAGTTAGACCACTGCTTGCCTTCTAGTAGAGGAAGTGGAGGGCTGGCAACATAGATAGGAGGGAGACTTTCCACTGTTCACTTTTTGTACTTTTTGAATTTTGAACCATGTGACTATAATACATATTCAAACTAATTCAAATGAAGTTAAAATTAAAAAGAGAACAGTAAATAGACCAGAGAAAGCATATTTTATTCCATTCTTGGAAGTACTTAATTTTATCATTCATCAAGTTCTAACTACATAAATCTTTTTCATGAGTATTCCGTTGGTTTGGAAATTTGGTGTCTAGTTGATGGGTGACTCATTATTCCAGATGGTGGCCATTCTTAGCCCACCCTGTCTCCTCTCCTGGGCCTTAGCAGAAACTTGTCAGAACATTCCATTTGCTACATAGAATCCTCAACATCTGAAACACAGTGGGCTATCCATGTTGGAAGTTGAGCCTTCTCTACAAGACTTGCTTCTCAGAGGAGGGGTTGAATGTTTCCTCTCAGTGGGATTTGAAGGCCACACACATAAGGAGATTCCACCTTAGGAACAACTCCAGAAAAGTAAAAGGGAAAAAAACTCACAACTCTAACTCATATTTATGGTATTAACTTCTTCATTTGAGCCAGCTGAGCAAATCTTTTCAAGTGAGTGAACCCTGAACCAACAGAAGAATTGACCATTTTACTGAGCACCGAAATGAGGCAAAAACTTTCTAAACTTACCTAGTTTTTGTTGTTGTATTATTTTGTATTGATACACCGGAATGTTCTCTGGACCAAACCATTCTGTCTTTTTCAAGTCCTACATTAGAAACATAGCTCTCTTATAAGCAGTTTTATTATTAATTTATGCCATCAGATAAAGTCTCTAGTTTCAAAAACTAAATGGAGTATTTTTTAAAAGCCTTTTACAAAGTTATTGGTGGCTTTTCTGAGCATGGCCCGACATACAGTAGCTATCTGTTAGGGTCTTTTGGAACATGCTGCCCTTGTGGACTGGTTACACTTGAGCACCCCAGCCCACACTCATCCCTCTGCCTGGGGTGTTCTTCCCCAGCCGCCATCACCTCCTCCTCCTCCCGGGCCCTCCCCACTCCCTTTCACTTGGCTACTCTCTTCTCATCTCAAATGTCATTCAGGGTAGCCTCAGACAGAAGCCACCAGCATCATCTAAAATTTTCTGGTAGCCACATTAAAAAGGTTTGAAAAAGTTAGTCAGTGCCCTGACCAGTGTGGCTTAGTTGATTGGGTGTCATCCCTCAAAGCAAATTGCCATGGTTTCAGTTCCCCAGCAGGGGACATGCTTGGGTTGTGGGTTCAGTCCACAGACAGGGTGCATACAAGAGGCAACCAGTCGATGTTTCTGTCTCATCAATGTTTCTCTCCCTTTCTCCTCCCTTCCCCTCTCTCTAAAAGTAAATAAATAAAATCTTAGGAAAAAAGATTAGGTGATATTGATTTAAAATGTATTACATAGTTTATTCAACCCAACATATCCAGAATTATTGAGATCATTTATTTATTTATTTTTTTACATTAAGCTTTTGAAATTCCGTGTGTTTTACACATGCAGCACATCTCAGTGCAGGCATGTCATTGGACAGCACAGGTCCAGATCTAGTTAAACCCCTTTGCTATGGTTACCAGTGTTTGTGTTTTTCACTGCTTCAGCTTCACACTTACAGATGTTGATTCACTGGCTGAATGATGAGTGCATATATAATAATGCCTGTCTTTTATTCAATAACTTCAGGAGCCTTTAACGATTGTGAAACTCTGGAAAGTTTTCACCATAGTTCAGCCCACATTCAGGACTACCTACATGGCATACCACTACTTCCGAAGCAAGGGCTGGGTGCCCAAAGTAGGACTAAAGTACGGAACAGATTTACGTAAGTAATTCCTAGCTTGGTAGGTGTGAGGACCAGGGTTTGCATCAGATCCTAGGATGAAAATCAGATTACTGATCTTTGCTAAGAGATTCTTCCTTCTGGCATACATAAGAATATTGGATGTTTGAATTAGGTTTAGGGTATGTCCAAAAAGAGCAAAAAGACAAGCTAGGAGAAAAGCCCAGGAGTAGAAGCATGCAGCCTCAAGTCAGGCTTTTCCTCTCATCTGCTCTGTAATCTTAGAAGAGTTCTACGGCACGCCCTAATACCTCCCCCCCATTAGCCATGTGATCATGTGATATAGGGCAGTCCCTTGTCAGCTGGACCTCAATTGCCTCATCTAACAAATGAGAATAATCATTGCAACAGTAATTACAGCTACCTTTTATTGAGCATTTACTATGTGTCAAGCATCGTACTGTTTTACATTCATTATCTCATTTAATCCTTCCAGCAGTCCTTTGCAATGGGTACTTATTATCTTTTTTCCGAGAGGCAGACTGCAGTTTTGGGAGAATGGGTCATTTGCACCTAACAGTTTTCAGGGCCAGTAACTTACAGAGCTGGATTTTGAATTTTGGAGCCCAGACTCTTAGAAATTTATACACACTTCTTCCTTCACTGATCTTTACTAAATGAGGAGGCCAAGCCAGGTGACCACTTCATTCAACAGAGAATTACTGAGGATCTCCTGTGGGCCAGGTCTTTTTAGGGGCCAAGAATACAGGGGTGAACAAGAGAATCACAAAGCCACCTTGATGGAGCGACTTACTTTATGGTGGTAGAGGGCAAACAAGCAAACAAATGTATACATGATGTAATTTCAGGTGTGGTAAGTACTATAAGAAAACAGCAGAGTAAAAGGATAGAGAGTACAGGAAGTTATTACAGGTGGTCAGGAAAGCCCTCTCTGAAAATAATGTGACCACAGGGAGGGAGCAGGTCACTTGAGAATTTGGGAAAGAACACATAGGCAACGTGAACAGGAAGTACAAAGGCCCTGAGGCAGGAACAACTCAACAGCAGGTCTCAGCAACAACAGAAGGACAATGTGTCTAGAACTTAGAGATCCAGAGCAAAGTGACACGAGGTGATGTCAGAGCATTAGGCTGGGGCCAGGTCACGTAGAGACTTTGGATGGTATTCTGCTGATTGGATGTCTCAAGATATTTACAGCAAGGGAGTGATTTAAGTTTAATGACTTAATATGATAGGACCCTCTATCTCAGGGGTCCCCAACCTCTGGGCCATGGACTGGTACTAGTCCAGGCCTGTTAGGAATCAGGCTGCACAGCAGAAGGTGAGCTTGAATGTAATGCCCTTGAATCATCTTGAGACGGGTCCCTGGTGCCAAAAAGGTTGGGGATTGCTGCTCCATCTGCTCTCTTACTAATAGACTCCAGGAAGGCAAAAATGGAAGGAGAGGGACTAGTTAAGGAAGCCGAGCTCAACCAGCCCTGCGGATGGAATGGACATGAGATTTGTGGGTAAGAGAGGAATCAGGGATATAATGCCTAGATATTTGGCTTAATGTTTTGGACACAATAACTGGAGATACTGTGAAGATA
This sequence comes from Phyllostomus hastatus, assembly GCF_019186645.2. Lineage (NCBI taxonomy): Eukaryota > Metazoa > Chordata > Mammalia > Chiroptera > Phyllostomidae > Phyllostomus > Phyllostomus hastatus. The sequence continues at coordinate 2,899,888 of NW_025333643.1, read as the reverse complement.
GGCAGCTCAGGAGCACAGGAGAGCATGGAGATACAAGTCTGGCGTTGTCGTTGTGTAACTGGCACTTAGAGCAGGGGCCTGGGTGAGCAAACGTGACCTGCACTAGTGTCTCCTTCAGTAAGTGCCCACACTCATTTTCCTCATCTGCCAAGAGAAGGTGCTTCCTGGATGCGTTTCAGAATTGTTCATGAGGTTGAAACAAAAATTTCAAAATATTTGCGAGAGCTTCTAAGCAGTCATGGCCCTGGAGGTTTTTTGATCTCTGTCATATATTTGTTTCATATGCTTTTGAGCCTTTTTAAATACCCAAAGAAAGCCAGTTCAATTCTTTAAATCTTTTAAAGATTCAAATGCTCTAAAGTTGAGCGTGCTTAACCTAGACTCATAGTATGGTCTTCAGGGGGTTTCTTGTACCCCTTGAAATTTTATTCAAAATATTGTGTTCGTAGATTGGTGTGTTTTTCTGGGTCAAGAGTCCATAGCTTTTATGAAATTCTCAAAGAGGGCCAGCAATTTGAAATAAATGTTAGGGATCACTCATCTTTCTATGATAAATGGTTTCCTTTATTTCTTCCATGACTGGATTCCAGGTACAGATATCCTAACTCAGAGTTACCACACCAGTGATCGGGATTGGCTTGAGATTAATTTTCTAGGTTTCTAGATAAATGTGTTGGCCCCAGTCACATTGCTTAAATAAGTGATGTGCCTTTCTCATTTTTCTTCATTGACTTCCTGCCCCTTTCTCCTTTTCATGTTCCTGTAAGAATAGCCACTTGGTGTAAATCGTTGGCAGGTCTTCTCCAACTTTCTCATCATATGGTGAAATTTGAGTAGAATTTTCCAGTGGACAGCTACAGTGATGCATTAAGAGGTGGCTTGGGGTGATGGAGAGAGCTTCCCTCTCTGGGAACTCCTTGGGTTCACAGCCGGCCCTGGTTCTTACTTAATCTTTATGCTCCTGTGAGGTGTGTGGTGTGTGTGACCTCAGTCACGTCTCCTCATCTCCCTGAGCTTTTGTGTTTTTTTTGTTTTTTTTTGTTTTTTTAAAGATTTTATTTATTTATTTTTAGAGAGGGAAAGGAGGGAGGGAGAGAGAGAGAGAGAGAGAGAGAGAGAGAGAGAGAGAGAGACATCAATGTGTGGTTGCTGGGGGTTCTGGCCTGCAACCCAGGAATGTACCCTGGCTGGGAATTGAACCTGGGACACTTTGGTTCCCAGCCCGCGCTCAATCCACTGAGCTATGCCAGCCAGGGCTTCCTGAGCTTTTGTTTGGTCATCATATAACATGGGTAAGAATACCTTCTTTATAAAATAACACCTTAATTTTTTTTTTAAATTACTTGCAGGGGAACGGAGCCTTTGTTGAGTGCCTTCTAAGCATACCTTATCTCATGTATTTTAGCACTCAAGCCATATTTGTGGATATAGAGAGAACTTTCCTAATTTAAAAATAAACTGCCTTATAAGGATGAATGAAAAAACAAGCAGACAGACTTTTTAAAAAGAAAAATAAATCAACTGCTGTTTCCCAACTCCCCAGAGGCCTTTGCCACAGCTGGGGCATGTCATGCACTTCAAGCTGCTTGTATAATTAATGTGAGACCAGGTCTCAGGCCAGCAGCCACATGAAGGGTGTCTTCACAGCGCCTGCTCTAGCAAAGGCTCATGGGCAGTGCTGGCCCAGATGGGAGGTGCGGCTTCCGAAACTTCACCTCTTCTCCAGGCTCAGCTGCTCAGTGCCACTGGTTTTTAACAATATTATTTTAGTTTTGAAGGCTAGTGATCTAATCACGTGTACCTTAGAACTGCCAACACAGGTTAAATCCAGGACATCCACTTAACAGTTGTTTCTGCTTACAGAGCTAATGACATATGACAGAGGGCCGTTATGAAATTCACATCTTATCGGGGAAACTCTTCCTTGAACAAATCTTGTCAATCACATTTCATTCCAGGAGCAGTATTTGGAATAAGCGATAGGGATCTCAAGTGCAGCTGCCCAGCCGGTTTACCTTGATCACCCACTGGTGAAAACAAGAGAAGAAATCAAGGGAGTGGAGTCGGGGGGGACCTTTCTTTACATTCCCCACGCAAAAGCTCCCGTGGCTGCTGGCTTCTTTGGTGACCAGGCATCTTGCCTTGGTGCTTCTCTTCTGTCGTCTTATTTAATCTTCATACTTCTGTGAGGCACATGGTGTTCACCTCCCTGCCACAGACTCTGCCCCCGAAGGATGACCTCCACGACTGCATTACTACTAGTCCCCCATTATCCGACCTTTTGCTTGTGGTGGTTTCAGTCATGTGTGGTCAATGTCAGTCTGAAAATATTACATGGACAATTCCAGATATAAACAACTCATAAGTTTTAAATTGTGCATTGTTCTGAGTAGCATGATGAAGCCCCTCGCTGTCCTGCTCGATCCCACCCAAGGTGTGAATCACCCCTTTGTCCAGTGTCTCCACACAGTAAATGGCCTCCCTCTGTTAGTCACTTAGTAGTCAGCTCGGTTATCAATCGACTGTTGGGGTATCGCAGTGCTAGTGCCGAGTAACCCTTATTTCACCTTAATAATGGCGCAAAGCCATTCACGTAACTTCCATCACGGTATGTTGTTGTAATTATTCTATTTTATTATTAGTTGTTGATCTCTTACTGTGCCTAATTTATAAATTAAACTTTAATATATGTGTGTATGTATAAGAAAAAACATATATAGGGGTTTGGTACTATTCACAGTTTCAGGCATCCATGGGGGTCTTGGAACATAGCCTTCATGCATAAGGCGGGCAACTACTGCAGTGGGCAGACTGATCTCTGAGCGGCGTGTATGGTTACGGGATTTTTTCCCCCACTTGACTTTGCATTTCTTAAAAATAGGCATGAGCCTTGCTCATCTCTGGCACCAACACCTAAGTCGGTTCCTGGCCAGATTAGCCCAGACACTTTGAATTACATTGATTTGACATGCATAACAAATTGTCAAACTTCACATTCTTGATATACTTTCAAGTTCTCATTCTAGAGAATATAAGATAAGAGGCAAGAGGAATTCATAGGTTGGGTGGGGGTGGGAGGAGGGTGTTAGGATCTTGGTGACAGATTTGCTTTACTAATTGTGTTTTATTCCTGGGGGAAAAACAGTTTAGGTTTTAAAAATAGACTACTGGGCAGATGGCAGATTTCCCACATACAGATAATTGGGTGTTTATGTCTCTGTGGAGAAGAAAAGACTTAAGAAATAAAATCAGATTTTGGTTTCTGGAGGTTATATATTTTCTTTCTTTTTCTTTCCAGTGCTCTATCGAAAAGGACCTCCATTTTACCATGCAAGGTTTGGAGTGATTTTTCAATAAGTTAATGGCTTAAAGGGACATGATATTTCTGGCCTCCACTTTAATTTTCAGTGCTACAGAAACAATTAGTCATGTTCCTGATGAGGATAACTACTATATGTCCATGCCTTAAACACCAACATTGTTACACTGTATATAAAATAATAAATAGGTTATGATAATGTGTCTTTTCATGTTACATACTGAGTTAATCTATATAGTAATTGTTCATCTTAATATCAGTGAGTATTAGTATCTAAACAGTTGAGTGAATTCTCAGCTTTCATATTGGGAGAAATATTTCCATCCCTTTCCTATAGGTGTTGAAATCAGTCTAAAATTTTATAACATAAAGTGTGAGTTTTGCATTAATATTTTCTCAGCACAGTCTAGGGGAATTCAGGATCAGATGATGTATATTTTATATTTTTCTGTAGCTTTGTTCTTGGTAGGACAAACAATATTCTTTTTAAACAGACTGATTCCATGCTTTTTATTTTTAATACACCCTTTCTATGTTTTTCAGTTACTCCGTCATTATCGAGTTGGTGGATGACCATTTTGAGGGTCGTCTTCGCAGGCCTTTCAGTTGGAAGTCACTGGCGACCTTAAGCAGAGTTTCAGTGAATGTCTCCAAGGTAACATCAGCTCTGGCATTACCTGTCATGTAAATGGTTGGATTGTTTCCCTTAAATGTAGTAGAAATAGAAAAGTCATTTGTGGAAACTTCAAAGTGTTCCTGCCATTGAAGTTCTGGAAGATTGGGCCAGAACCTGTCCTCCTTTCATATTCCCTCCCACCACCAGCTGGTTTTAAGCTCCAGGAATTGAGCTTCCAAGTTCCGTGTAGTGAATGGCGTTGGTGGGCATTGCCTTCCTTCTCTGGGATGCCCTTGGTCAGCACAGCTAGCACACGCTCCAGATTCACCCACACATTCATGTTTCTTTCCAAAGTTCATAGATTTCTTGAAAAGGCAGGAAGGGAATTAATATTTATTGCTAACCACTTTACATGTTTTCTCACCATCTGTTTATGATCCTCATCCTAAGAGTGAGGAACCAGAGTCAGAGGTGTTGTGAGTGAGCACCCCATGATCATGCAGCTCATACGCAGAACTGGTGTTCAAACCCAGAGCCAGCTTACTCCTGGCTGTGTTCTGTTTCCTGCTGCCATTAAGGTAGGAGGGAAGTCACCAGGACTGTAAAGGATGAGAGCCTTGTGTGTATACTGTGTGGACTCAGTAATTTGCTACCTAAAACAAACTGTGGCCCCTGCCAACTCTGTCCCACGCTGCTGGAGGTGTGGTGGGAGCTGAGACTGTCTTGAGTGTGGGTTAAGTTGCTTAGGCTTTGGCCTATAAAAAGTAGCTTTGTCCCATAGAAATAGGGAGTCTCTACTGTTTCTGGTGTTTTTATGTCCACTTTTTGAGGCTTACAGTATATATTTAATATTTTAAATTGTATGTTTTATAACCAGTATTATCTACTTTATTTGCATTCTCTTGACATGTCAACAGTGACGAACTGGGAAGCCCTTAGTTACGATGGCTCCAGGAGGAGACTGGTGCGCTTGCGATGCTTGCAGGAGCACTCCGTGAGAGGGCATGGAGACTGCCTGCATGTCCTGCCCAGGCACTCAAACTTGTACCCTTGTTTTGTGGGATATGGAGGTTGTTTTTCATTTCTCAATAGGAACTCATGCTGTGCTATTTGATTAAACCCTCTGCCATGACTGACAAAGAAATGGAGTCACCAGAATGTATGAAAAGGATTAAAGTTCAGGTGCGTAAACTCAGATAATTCATGTCACCCCCAAGATTCTGTTCCTTTTACTGTGTCGTCTTGAACATGTGCTCCCAAGAAAACAAATGAAACCCATCTTGCCTTGGTCTTCTCTGGCCCTTCCCTGCTAAACCCACTCTTACTCCCCCTTAATTCCTGCTGCTTCCTTACCTGCAATGTGATCTGGTTTCTCTCCTCACCAGTCAGCTGAAACTGCTCTCCCAGATGGCCTGGGACCTCTTGGCCAAGCCAGGACCTCTCCTGGTTCTCATTCCCAGAGACTAGAAGTGTCGCCATTGACTCATTCCTTCTTGAACTCCTCATCTGACTTCTGGGGTTCTGTGTTGAGCTGAGTTTCCCCTTGTTTTCATGGCAGGCTTTTCTCTGCCAGGGATGCCAAGTTCATTGTCTCGTCACCCAGTGTTTAATAGTTCCATCCCTCACCCTGTCATTGACCCCACCCTCACATCCAGCATCTCGTTGTTTTTGTCTAACATTGCACCTTCTTCTTGGTCTCACTCCCCCATCCCTCTGCAGACCTGCTTGAGGGCCACAGTGCCTCATCCCCTCACTTTGTCCTGCCATCCCCACTAGGTTAGCTTTTCATAAAATGCCCATCAGTGTCTACTTCTCCCCTCTCATGCTGACCTGGATATGGCAGCGTCGTCATAGACTTGGTTTTGGTGTTAAAGATGCACTCTTGTACTGGCACTCCTAATCCCGGAAAGTGCTAGTAGAATATCTCAGCTGAGGCAAGTTTAGCTTTTAAAGTCTTTGCATGGTTATGGTGGATACTGTTTGCATGTAAGGTTTATATTGCTACATTCACATTTTCACCAAACGTTCAGTGACAAGGCATGGGAACAGGTATCCCCATTGTATAGATAGCTTTTTGTGAAATGTAGCAGCGATGTCACATGGCTAGCACATTCTTTCATTTGTTTTTGAAATTCATTCTTCTTTTTTGTTTTGATTGGTTACAGGAGGTGATTCTGAGCCGTTGGGTTTCCTCGCGAGAGAGGAGTGACCAAGACGAACTTTAACAATTCCACCTCTTATTTCTGATTTCACCAACAAATATTTATTGAGTCTCCTACAATAAGCCAAGTTCAGGGCAAGGTAAAGAGTCCTTTTATTGTAATTGGCCTTTAATTTAAAAGTTTTAAAGGGCATGGTGCTCCCAGAACCAGAAAACTGTTAGTGTTTGAAAAGATAAAATTACACAGGAGAGAAAAATAGCCCCGGGCGGGGACTTCAGATTCTGTCCTTGAGTCACACTGACTGTGACTGGCCTGGAGCTCCTGGCCTCTGGGCCTCACTCCATCCTCATCTGTTCAGTGAGGACATTGAGTAGATGAGTCACGAGAAGACTCGTCTAGCGACAGGGAAGTTCTGTGTTACTCTGATTGTATCTGAAAAGGATAATAGTTTACATGGATGTGGCATGCTACAGTTCTCAAAGCAGCACTTTTATACACAGGCACCTCTCATTGCCCACATCCAGTCAGCTCCTGGAAGAGGGCTGGAAAGCAGCCTTGGGGACTGCAGGACGCTATGTCCCCTTAATGTAAATGGAAAACATAACATGTCTCTGCTTGTCTGAGAACTCCAACCAATTACTCAAGAACATAAAAATCTATTTAATGTTTAACAAGGATTTCTGAATCATAGAAAGCATTTAAAACAATTACCTAGTTATTTGTCAGTGAGCTAATTGGTAGGCATGTTGGTGTAGAATATAAAATATTATGCAGTATTAGGTAAAAATTGCATCTTGCTTCAGTGAACTTGTTATGAAGTAAAAATAGGTGGTGAAGTAATATATGAAGATACATAATGAGTGCAGTTAACATTTAGGAAACACAATAAACAAAGCCTTTTCTTAACTGATTAGATTCCAGTGAAGAGTTGCCTGAGGCCTGGTATTTGGAGGCAAGAAGAAGGAAATGGACAGAGGGTGTGGGGGTGAGGTGAGCGAGCCAAAGGGAGCCGGTGTGGGAGTGAGGGGACACGTGTCTGAGACTCATCCACTGTCCGAATTCAGGACACTGACGGACAGTCTTCTTGGCACTAAATATACCAGAAGTAGATGGTTAAGATTCATCTTTGGAAGCTGAGATGAAAAAGAAACAACAAAAAGAAATAAATGGGTACTTGTTTGCACTCCCTTGCATGATCTTAGAGCTCCTGATGGTCTAAGAATCTCTTATAGTTGTGTTTTACTGCGGTAGTTCTGTTCACATCATAACCCTGTGCTCTCCCAATGAAATCATTATGTCCACATGCTTTACATTTTAACGATTTGGCATGCAAATAAACGGGGCTCCCCTTCCTCCCCTGCCTCAGACCAAAATGGCCATCAATTTGAAAAAGCCTCTTAGTAAGTTCTTTGCTTTTCATTAGTGATACTAATAGTTCTTCAGCATTGTTACTGTTCACTTTGCTTACTCCAGGCTCCTTAGCAAAGTAAAAGACTTCACTTTGAATCATCAATTTCTCATCTCAAAACCTTTGATGTCGATCTTCCTTATTTCATTGATCATTTGTAGTGACACTTCTTTGCAAGCCTAGTCAGTGCATCAGATGCCTTTATGGTCAAAACTCTTCCATGAATCCTTCATCAAAGTATGATCTTTCTATCAACATTCCACCTCAGATGCTTTAACATCAGCTAATATGCATCGAAGCTTTTTTTTTATCATAAAGGCTTCAATAAAGATGTAGAGAAGCCAAAAGACTGCATAGATACTTGTAACTGAAGGCTCTAGAAGACTGTCCAAAGCATCATCTTTAGTCAAAGAAACCTTGTATGAAGGATTTCCCTTCTTTGTGTATAAGATTTGAACACCGTGTAGCAGGCCATGCACTCTTCAGCGGTACCTGAGGGCACTGGGGCTTCTGGAATGATGCACCAGCAAACATTTTGGTTGCCAGCTAAAAGCAGTATTAGCTTATCTTTGGAAGTATTAAGTCCTAGCACTTTTTTCTTACCTTCTGAAACAAATGTTCCAGATGGCATTTGTTTTCAAAATAAAGCTCAAATTCATTCAGATTGGAAATTTACCTTGCGATAAAACCACCTACAGGAGAAACTGCTGTTCACTGGAGGAGACACTGTAGCCTCACTGAGGGCGGGAGTTGCTTCACCTACACCCTCAAAGCATCGGGCTTACATGGTTCTTAAACCTCTTGACCCTTCCAGATTTGCTTTAAAACTGAAATTCACCAAATCCTATCTCTCCTCCATTACTTTCCAGTTCTCCAAAGGCATTCGAAGCCACCCACTTGTACCAGCATGTATTCAAGTGGCATCAGGCTGACTGGCCCCATAAGAATTTCACTAAAAATAGCACATCATGGTCAAGAACATCGTGAAACTTTGTGGAACCAACATTTTTCACAAGTTACATTCTGTCAACCGAGTACCAAAAATATATACATACAAAAAGAGGTAGACACCTGCTTGGCCAATATTATATCCCTTATCTCAAGGGTCCCCAGCCTCCCTCCTCCTGGTCCGTGACTACTACTGGCATTACCACGCGAGCTCCACCTCCTGTTCTCTCATTCCCCATCGTCACCTCTCCCACCCCCATTCCAGGTCCACAGAAAAACTGTCTTCCCCAAAACTGGTCCCTGGTGCCAAAAAGGTTGGGGACCACTGCTTTATATGATCACTTTTCTCAATGCACTATCACATCCATCTTTTTTCCTAATGCAGAGGTATTTCCTAGGCCTCTAAAACTCACCTACTTTCTCCACAGGCTTTTCCATTTCATAGAAGACATTGTTACTTAACAAAGTCAGGAAGATGACGTGATAAAAGGCCACATCCAAACCTCGCAAACATTGGTCATCTAAGCAGCGTGTGCTATGTCATCTTTCTGGTCCTGACTCTCACAACTCAAATGATTTTGCTGCAGACTCTTACATATCCATAACTTTTCATTTGGATAACCAGTATAGGGTAACATTTCTTTTGCACACAGTTACAGTAAATATTCAGATAATAGGAGTTGAGGCAGGGCAGACACCGTGTTCATTCTTACTCCACAGCAGCTTTTTGAGTTCAGTTGCTGAGACCTTCCACGGGAGGAAGGTTTGAGGCTCAGAGACATGGCCGCTGTCAGAAGTACAGTCAGACGACTTGACCTGGGAGCTCCTCTATTCAGTGCCTTTACACGATCTCCACTACTACAGTGACGCCAGCCTGGAGAATCATGTGAAGTCAGAAATACAGCCCCATTGGGACTTGGCCGGGTAGAAGTTAAAGAGGAAGGCTGCCCTCCACTCCAAGCAGGGCTGTGTATGTGCTGGCATGCTTGGGGGGTGGTCCTTCACCTCAAGGGTTGGCCTGGAGCATGAGATTCCTCTCCCCAGGAGCTGCTATGCATATAATTTTGCATACATCTTTGGGAGGTTCACAGATTCCACGAGGACCGTCTGTGGATCCAAGATTAAGAATCTCGAGCAATATGTGGTTCTTACCATTTAATTAGTATCCTCAGAGATCATTTTATTGAAAGTCAGGTAGCAGAATGAGCCTTCTAGAAAGGACCCATTTAGATCTCAGCTCTGCTGCTCAGTGGGTATGTGACCTTGAGTAACTTACCTTGCCCTTCATGAGCTTCAATTTTCTTACCTCTAAAATGGGGCCAATGATAATATTTACTTCATTGTGGTTAACGTGGATAAAGGAGTACTCAAAAAAACACCCAACACAAGGGGTTTCCCCTCCCTTCCTGGAAGGAGTGACTCAAACCCACCAAACTGGCAAGAGACTGAGATGACCCAGTGCCTGTGTTCAAAGCTAAATCTGGATTGAAAGCTGAAGGGTGTTTATGAAAATTAGGCTCATCTGGTAACAAATGCAAACATTGTTTATGCACGGGAAATGCAGAGGTCCCAGGACTTTGTAGAGGGTCCTCAGTGTGCAAAGGGGCTACTTTGTCCTTGGAGTGAGTTGAGTTTCCTTTAGCCTATCTTCTGAAGAATGTGTGGCCAGAATCAGGCAGCCACTATTGGACGTGCTGGACCAGCCCAGGGAGCAGTGGGCACCCATGTGTGGTTCTGTAACCACACACTTGCCCAGCCCTTAAGACACCACCACTTCAGGTTAGAGTCCATCGCTTACAGTTTTCAGGTTTCTTGAACTATTTGTAAGACTCTGGTTTTGGTATTAAGTTTCAGCAATTCCTTGGTCTTAATTGGCCTTGAGGGCAAGATGGCTAAGAGTTCTTTGGTCTGGAGTCAGACCTAGGTTTGCATCCCAACTCATCCACTAACGAGCTATGTGATCTTCACCTCTGTTTCCCTCCTCTGTAAAATGAAGGCAATGTCATCAACATACACATACAGTGGAGTGCTATTCAAACACACACACACACACACACACACACAAATGAAGTATATGCTACAGCGTGGATGAATCTTGAAAACACACCAAGTGAGAAAAGCCAGACACAAAATGTTATATATTGTTTGACTCCAATTACACACCCCAAATGGGTAAATCCATAGAGAACACAGATGGGTGGTTACCAGGACAGTGGGGAGGGAGGACTGAGGAGCAGCTGCTCAGTGGGTACAGAGTGACCTTTCAGGGTAATGAAATATTTTTGAGCTTGATAGAGGTGGTTGCACAACATTGTACTAAATGCCACTGAATTTTTTGCTTTAAAAAGATATATGTAACATGAATCTCACCTCAATGCAGAAATAAAAACAATAATGTTATCAACCACAGAGGGTTGCTGGAGGATTATGTGAGTTGGGTCTTGCAAGTTTCTTAGCTGGTAATGTGCTTTCAGCCATTTGCTGCTCTGATGATTCACTGTGGGGGAGGAGGAAGCACTCGCACCACACCGTAAGAACCGCAGTTAGCTGTCAGCTATTAAGGCAGTTTCTTGTGTAGCTGATTATTGCACGTTGGGTCTCTTGGCTTCAGTTTGAGAGGCTAACCTTTCGGACCTCATCCCCCAACTGCGAGGAAAATGGTGACATCTGCACCTTACTGCCCGAGTCCTCTCATAAAGAGATTCACTGCTATAAAGTAATTGGCTTATTATGCACAATATCTGGCTGAGATTAAACTGACATGAATAGGCATGTTTACCATGCTGGAGTGTTTGAGAATCATGTACTAGTCTGAAAATTTCTTGTTACTTATTGATTAGTTTTTATTTCGTTTTATAGTTATTTTGCCTTTATTGTTTAAAACATTTTCATTTTCTCTCTTTAAAAACAGCTATCATTTACTAGAATGAGGTTTTTTAACTTAGTTTTCTCCCTGTGGGGGAGTAATTGGGTTACAAAGAAATGAAATGTTCCTCCTCCCCACCGCCCACCTTCCATTTATGATTTTACCAAATTGAATTTTTAGAAATCTCATTACAGACTCAATTATCCCATGAATGTTAACTTCCTTAAAACTGTTACTGAGCCCCATTTCTAAAATTGAGAGATTTAAACCCATTAATTTATCTTAAATCTTTGCTTTTTATATATATGCTGAAAAAATGTTAAGTCTTGTTACCTTTTGTGAAATAAGGGATGCCTCACTTACGAATATGAAAAAGCACATTTGTGCCCTGGTCTGGTGGGCTCAGTGGATTGAGTGCCAGCCTGTAAACCAAAGGGTCCCTGGTTCAATTCCCAGTCAGGGCACATCCCCAGGTTGTGAGCCAGGTCCCCAGTGGGAGGCCCACAAGAGACGACCATAGTTGATGTTTCTCTCCTTCCTTTCCCCTCTAAAAATAAATAAAACATTTTTTTGTTTTTAAGAAAAAGCATATTGTGAAATTGTTAAACTAGGGGTAACTTTTTATTTCAAAGCAATTCAATCTAATTTTTTTAAGTGAAAAGTCCTAAGCACTTAATTTTTCAGAATGTTTACATATTCTGAAACAATATTACAAAGATCTTCCTAACTTAAATGGTACATTCTGATAGAGTAGAAACAGTCAAGTTGGGAAAACTTGGTCAAAATTCCAGCTCTAACCCAGGAAAGCAGGAGTGACCTTAGGAACTGTTGTTGCCTTGTAATTCAGCCTCCCGTTTCCTCTGCTGTGAAATTGGGATGGTGACTACCTCTGCAGTTTGTTTTGCAGACTGAATGAGATGGTTTACATAAGGGTCTGGCACATGGTAGGTATGTATACTTTTTTCCCTTTCATATAAACCAAAATTGTCAGCATTACCATAACCATTTCTCTAGGGATTACAAAGCCTAGTTTATACCCTGGTAGGTAACACAATGAAGGAGATGATAGAAAAATAGTGTGAAGTGAAGTCAGCTCTGAAGATGGGGGAGACAAGAGTAAGCATAAAGGGAGCTAGATATGGCTGCTGTGGAGTAATGTTTATTTGGGTTTTCCTGGTTACAATAGTAATCCATGCATGCTGTACAGGCTTTGGAAAAAAGCCTTTGTGTGGGTCATTTAGTCTTTCAAATCAGTAACACTGAGGCAAACTGACCTCGCTGTGAAAAGGAGCCCAGTGATTGGGCATTCTGTGAGCACTGATGGAAGACCAGGTGTGTGCACACAGCAGAGATGAATGCTGAGATGAAGACATGGGTTTTGGGAGGTGCTGGGGAGAGCTACAGGACTTCCTCTGGGAGGCAGAGCGGGTGCCAACGCTGATCTCCTCATCCTTCAGTTAGCATTTAGCGGGCATGATGGAGGAAAACAATCAGATTCTGTTTATAATTCTGAAAAACGGAGCAACATTGCCCTCTATTGGTGTGAAGAGATGCCTCATTTCCTTTATTGGGGTAAAACCTCGAGGGTGGTACTGTGGTTTTAGGGATGGGGAATTTATAGTCTGCTGAAGTGAGGAAGTAACAGAGGCAACTGCGGCCGGCGCCACCTCCAGGCTGGCAGCAGCCCCTGGAACAGGGAAAGGGGACTGCTGAAGCTTTGAAAAGCAGAGGATACAGCACTAAGAGAAAGCACAAGCTGGACATTTCTGTTTTAGCAATTCTTATTTTATCTGAATTGTTTTATGACATGTTATTTACTTCCTTTCCATGTTTGAATGTTGAAGAAAGCAAAACCCTTTATTTTCTCCTTTCTCATGCTGACCCAGTTGCACATCCTAGGTACACTGGGGTCTTTCAGGTCACCAGGTGGCCCAGGAGTTAAGTGCACAGACTTCACAGTCAGACAAACGTCTTTCAGCCCTGCTTTTGCCATCGTGTAACTTTATGCAAGTCATTTCTTGTTTGCCTTTTCATCTGTGAAATGAAGCCAGCATAATGCTAGTATCTACTTCACAGGGTGGTCTTAAATGAAAGGGAAGAATAAGACGTGTTTATTCTGGTGTAGAGAACTTTATGAATACTTGTCAACTACAGCTGCCATGACTGTCAATATTCAAGTAAAGAATGGAACCAGAGAAGTGAAGTCCTAAAATAACATGTTAATAGCATGGGGCAAATTGGAATATTCCCAAAACATAACAGGTTTTTATCTTTACCCACTGAGAGCTTTATGAATTCTTGGACACTAAAAAATAGTAATCACAGTTATGTTCAAAGTGGTATCACGTTGTGCATGGGGAGTTTTGTTTTTCTTAAAAGTACCAGGTCTGCCTGATGTGGCTCAGTGGATTGAGCACCAGCCTCTAAATCAAATGGTCACTGGTTCAAGTCCCTGTCATGGCACATGCCTGGGTTGCGCGCCAGGTGCCTGGGTTGCGCGCCAGGTGCCTGGTCGCAGGTGTGTGAGAGGCAACCAATCGATGGATCTCTCACACATTGATGTTTCTCTCCCTCTCTTTCTCCCTCCTTTCCCCTCTCTCTGAAAATAAATATCTTTTAAAAAAATTTTTTTAAAGAAAAAAGAAAGCACCAGAACTTACAAGTACAAACGTTGGTGTGCCCTGCATTTCTTCCCACTGAAGTTGCCAACACCGGAACATTGACCAAACACCTCTTCGGAAACAAGCTTTAAGGATCTGTAGCAAATTTTCTGAATATCTGTATTACTGGGTAATTATTGATACTTTGATGAGGGGTACACTGAAGATGGGTTTGTTCCTTTGAAGCTGAGTTCCTTGAGGATGGATTTGGTTTTTGGAAGTTAGACATCACTTGGTGACCAGGCTGCAGAATAAGATTAGGTGGGGTCCTATATCACATTTGGCCAAAAACAAAAGTGATTTCTGGAAGCAGATTCCAAAGAGGGATTCTGAAATGTTTTGCTGGTTGGCTGCTTAAAGTTTGATGATTATTTGGATATACAAATTCTAATATGCTTGTTAAAATCACCTCATTTTTTTATAGTTGCTCATCCCAGTTTTCCCCTTTCTTCTATTAGAGAAACAAGACAGCCCTTCACTGAGTCCTTTTTGAAGTCTGCATTTAAAGGGAGAAGAGAAGGAGCTGTAGTAAACCCAGCCGCTGCCGCCCCCCCCCCCCCCATCTTGTCAGATCAGGCAAATGAGAAGGGAGCAGACTGGGGCTCCACTCCCGAGGGCTTGCCAGTGCATGTGGGTGAGAGGAGCTAATGCGGGAGTGCCCATTTCCTGACTCTGGTTCTGAGACCTTTTCTTTTTTTACTTTCTTTTTTTTTCTATTGTTGACCATCAAGAGGCTACCATATGCTGTTTAAAGAAAAACAGTGAGATAAAAATAGCCATTACTTTGTAAATTGTAGCTGTGTTGCTCACCTTCCTACAAATCCCTCCACCTTCTGGGTTCGTATTGAAAGGTGAATTTATCCAGCTCTAATTAATTTATGGGGAGACTTTTCATTGTTCTGTGAATAAGAGATGCTGCCACTTTATGCTTTAACACATATTCTCAGTTTGAAAACCAAACTGCTATGAAAAGAACTTACTTGTAATGCAAACAATTTTGAAAACCCAGGACAATTTTTTTAATTTAATATTTTTCTATTAATTTTGTAAATTCTTATACTGGAGTAAGCTGAGGTATGCTTAAAGGAAAGCCATATCACCTATTTTTTTTATTAACCACAGTTTAAGTGTTTAGAAATCCCTAGTATCTATTAAAGTAGTAACCCCCCAAATGCCCTGTCCCTTCTGCTCTTACACAGCACACTCAGCACAAAACGCTTCCTGGAGGAGGGCCTGGCTCTTGATCTGGGTAGTCAGTCACATAGAACCCATGCTCTTCTATCACCCGGTAGAGTGTGATGTACTTGGAAGCCTTCCTGGTTCTGGGGACCACAAATTTCTCTGTGAACTCATTTTTGTCCAGTTGCTCCTTGCCTTCCGCGGCCAGAATGCAGTTAATGAATCTGAGGGTATAACTGTAGCAGTTGTGGCAGTCTTCTTGATACCTTCAAAACAAGGGCATGGAGAAGAGAAGACTTAGCTTTAAAAGCTGCTCAGGAACAGGCTGAGAAACAGCTGAAGGCCTTTCTGATTTAGCAAGCTGGGCCCACCCTGTGCAGGAAGGAACACTTGGTATGCTGGGTTATTTCAGCTTGCAACTTAGGTACTGATGGGACTCACTTCAGTGTTTGGAGTGGTGAGTTAAGGTGCATATAGACTCCAACTTTGCAGCCTTAATTTCACTGAAATTCTAGATTCTTGAAGTAGAATTTAATATCTTAAATGTTAGGATATTCCACAGTGTCTAAATTTATTTGAAGGGTATCCTAAAAAGAATTTAAATGGACAAGTACACTGTATGTCTAAAGTGTTAAGGAAGCAAGGAATTGAGAAATCAATTTCATATTTGCTAAAACAAAACAAAAATTAAAGTATGTATAAAGTTTGAATATCATTTAAAAATTTTTTAAAGATTTTATTTATGTTTTTTAGAGGGGAAGAAGGGAGAAAGAGAGGCAAAGAAACATCAATGTGTGAGAGAAAAATGGATAGGTTGCCTCTCGCACTCCCCCAACCCGGGGTCTGGCCTGCATCCCAAGCATGTGCCCTGCCTGACCAGGAACCCACCTGGGCTCAGTTTGTGGGATGATGCCCAAGCCACTGACTGATCCACACCAGTCAGGGCTAAAATTTTTTTGTTTTAGGGAACATAATATGGCTTTTGCTGTACATATTATTCTTAAATGTTAAATATGTAAAAATGCCCAGTCAATTAACTAAAATAACCAGAGTTCCAAATTTTGGTCCTTTCCATTCTTACAATGCTCTGATTCTTTGTGTAATGTACGCTGGCTTACCTCTTCAGAAACCCCGAAGTAAATCAACCCCTGCTTAAATTTCTGTTACAGGCAGACTACTATCTTGGTATTAGCTCAACTACATGCAGCTTAGAGTTCTCTGCGAACTGAGATCACACTCGTGTGGCAAATGAGGGCCAGGGAGCAGGTGGTCTGTGCAGGCTCGTACCTGTGGGGCAGCCAGGCCGCTGTGGTGGAGAAGTCTTCCAGGTACTTGTCCCACTGGTCCATCAGTCCAAACATGCCAGGCTGCAGTAATGGGATACTTACACTCTGCTCCCAACCTGCTTCATCTCGCTGGACACCGTGCATGGTGTAATTATAGACAACTCCTGCAACCAAAACCAGAGTTGTGCAGAAACTTGAGGGGGAACGTACCTCTGTGAAAAGGGGATGTCAGAAAATGACAGGAGCCATGCAGTAACTACCCATCAGAAACCGAGGTTGCACTTGCTGGTTATTGCCAGTTAGCAGTAGGTCATTAGAGATTCTAGAACCTCCTTCCTCCAGGATCATCAAATTCAACAGGTAGCCACCTAGGAGATTTAGAGAGGGTCCTCTCTGGAGTTAAGGATTGGCTATGGAGCTCCCTCCTCCATAGCCAATTCTCTGCCCCGTTCTCCATAGCCTGTTCTCTGCCCTGTCTTCAGGGCAACCCACTTCTTGCTCTGCCTGCCCTTCAGCACTCCCAAGTCACCCGGAAACAGGGACAGCAATAGACACCAGAATATTTTTGTTGAAGTTCTCTATTTATAAATGGGCCTATCTTGTTTCCTTAAATCAGCAATAAATTTCCAGTGATCAGATTGATGGTAAATTTTACTGCTCATATGGATAATTCTGAGTTTAAAAAACCCAGTCCCAGGTTTCTGCCCACAGCGTGAGTCTCTCCTGCCTCAGGGGGGTGAGGAAAGCCTCACGGGGCTGGCCTTGCTCACCATCCCAGGCCTGCACTTCCTGCAAGTGGCCAACCAGGGCCCTTTCCCTGTAGACAAGGATGTCCTGGGTTCAAGGGTTGCAGACTCTATGCCCTGAGTTAAATCTGGCCAAAGGAACTGTTTTATTTAAACATGCTTCCTTTCTTTTTAATTACTATTTTTTAAAGCAAACCATGGTAGGCCGCACCACCTCCTTTTATGTGAGGTGTCCCCTGACTTCTCCCTGAGATTTCTGCCTACGCCCTGCAGACCCTGGAGTGTGAGGACCCAATAGCAGTGGGCTGAGTAAGTATAGGACTGGGGAGCAGAGGGCCTGGGTCCAGATTCTGATTGCCATACACAATGAGGACCTGGGCAACTCAGTCTCCAAAATTCTGGTTTTTCCTCTTTTTTAAAATGTATTGATCTTAGAAAGAGAGAGAGAGAAAACATCGATTTGTTCCACTTGCCTATGCGTTCATTAGTTGATTCTTGCATGTGCCCTGACGGGATCAAACACTCAGCCTTGGCTCTAAACAACTGAACTACGTGGCTGGGGTTCTGTTTCTAACTCTTCTAAAGACCAACCAAAAGGTAAACGGTTTCTGTCCCTCTTGGCTGAGAAAACATTCAGCCAAGGCGGGAGGGGAAGTAGCATCGTCCCATTGGTGCACAGGAGAGCCCAGGGCCTGAAGGAATTACTGTTTAATGTTTCATGATCACATTTTCTTTAGAAATACTGCTCTCCTATGGGTACTTTGGGGACTTAAGCTAAAAAAATAAAAATGAAAATGCACTCACCATTCGTGTTGGTTATTCCGACATGAAGATCAGACCTTCCGTCATACTCCCTGAAAGAAAGCAGTCATATTTTCCTCGTTTGCCTATGTCTGGCGTGAAGAGTTGGCACTGGAGAGTGACGGGCCTCCTCTCTGGGCTGGGGCCAGACTTGCCGTCAGTGTCCAGGTTAGTGAAAGCCCAGTTTCAAAGCTGGTTAGGACAACACTACATTTGAGATCTAAAATTTCCCCCTCCCCCCAGTGCTAAAGGTGAGTGTGCTAGAAGGCCAGCCCTGGAAGAGGCGCCCAGGCAGAGGTCAGCTGTTGAAGGAGCTCCTATTCTTTCCTCCTCTTATGTGAGGTAACAGCCTCAGGTAGACGTGGGTGAGAGGATCCTGAACCTCTACCTTTAAAACTAATGTAGCCCATTTAGGTCTTGCAGCCTGTCCCACACCCACTTCTCTCGGACCGCCCTTGTTTCCTGGAATTATTATTTACCCGAGACTGGGTATTAGATGGTATAAGTCCATAGAAGTTAACCTGCATATACAGTCCCAGGCCATCACTTACTAACTTGGGGACTTCGGGCAAGTCACTTATTCTCTCTGATCTGTTTCCCCAGAGAGGAAAATGGAAATGTCATAAGCCTCCTAGTGAGCTGATTGTAAGAATAAAATGTCTATTGAGTGCCTGCCACATAGAGATGTTGAATAAATCAGAGGTTCTTTTCAAATGATTAAGGTCCTTTATCAGACCACAGGTCTGGGTATTTGGTTCCTCATTAAAGCAAGCAGTTGCAGCTTTTAAAATGACCAAGGACACAAATGGCTGCCCTGCCTTCTTCAGAGCAACCTCCCTGCCCCCCTAGGTTATCTTGTTGAAGCCACTTTGGAGTGGAGACCTTGGGGGTTCAAACAGGTAGAGTCTTGGGTGCCTCATGACAGCCTGCACCCCCCTGAGCACATGGCTGCACTTGGTTTCCTGCTCAAATCCTAGGCATTTCCTCCCTGACTCCCTCCTTCAGTTATTTCTCAGTCTTGCAACAGATATCTATCAGGTACCAACTATGGGCTTGTTGTTTGAAGTGAAGGGCTAATGACAGAAAATAAGACCAGGTCTCTGCCCTCATGGAGTTTTCTCACTTCCAGGGAAGATGTTTTAGCTTCAGTTCTGCGAGCTTTTAATAGATTGGTATGTGCTATGAAGAGAAAAATACATACAGAATGCTGCAGATGCATGTGATGGGGCGGGGTAGGGCCATGCCTCTCCTTGACAGGACCTCTGAACAAATTAAGAAAGCGGCCCCTTCTTCCTGCAGACGGAGCTGTGCCCAGGTGCTTGGCCTGGTGAGTGGAATGCAGACTGAGCTTCAGCACTCACCACCACCTTGGCCCGGTGCCTTCGTGCGGTCCACAACCTGCACAGCCATGCGGCAGCCCTGTCGGGTCCCAACCTAGTTAGATCAGAGCCTCAGTGATTCCTTTGGGTGGCTGCTCGTTCCCCTTTTAAAAATAGGTGAAATCATCTCAAGGTGAATTGTGGAAGTCAGTCCTGAAGGTTTAGAAATTGGATGACAAGGAAGGAAATTGTTTAGAACTTGGCTTTAGAAGGTCTTTTGGGCAGGGGCTACTTAAGGACTCTGCAGACCTTGCCTGAAGGGTTAAAGGGATGGGAGGGACGCCAAAACATACATGACTTGTTTCAACGCTGCCACCTCACCTCACTTCTCGATGCCCAGAGAAGCCGGGCCCGTCAGTATTACCACATCACAGAATAAGGAACTCTGACCAGGGGCCAGCGTGAAAGCCTGTCGTGTGTCGTTTCTTGAGTGCAGGGCTGTGGCTTGTTCACAGTGACATCCCCAGAGTGCTGCTCAGTGAGGAGCTCCTGAATGAGCCATGCTATGGCAAATGAATTCCAATTTTAAAGACTTTATTCAAAAGCTTTTGGATTCAACCAGTTAATGACTTCGAGTTAGCATGAATGAGAGGCTCTTACTAAACAGCTTGGTGCAACACCTTTTACACACTTTGGTTCGTTTCAGCGTCATAGGGACAGAAAAGAAACCAGTTAAAGAAGTTGGCTAGCAGAAGTGAATAGTCAACTCTAATTTTCTCATCCCAGGCACTCTTGAGGGCATGAGAGAGTTGGGAGGGTGGATTTCAAGGGTGCAAGGAGTTCTCAGCATGGATGATGCGCCTGGACACGCTTCCCAAAGCACACACCATCACTGAGTACCACCCCTGCACCCTCACAGCCTGGCTTGTGCAGGGCCAGTCGCAATCCCATTTGTAGACTCCGCAAGGACTCTAAGGAGGCACAATCCTTCCTTTTGATTTCTGAAATCTTAAAGTCAAGGGGCATGTACAATTGAAATAAACCAGCTCCAGTCTTCAGTTTAATTCACCTCCACAAAAAATAGTCTATATAAGTGGCCATTCTTCAGGCTCTGTACATTGTACCTGGTTGTCACAGAAATTACAAACTAACTCACAATAAAAGTATTATTTTTCTTAATTTATTTTTAGAGAGGGAAGGGAGGGAGGTAGAGAGAGAGAAACATCAATGTACAGTTGCTGGGGGTCATGGCCTGCAACCCAGGCATGTACCCTGACTGGGAATCGAACCTGCGATACTTTGGTTCGCAGCCTGTGCTCAATCCACTGAGCTACGCCAGCCAGGGCTTATTATTTTGATAAGATTAGCTGCTGGGTCATTTTTCCAACCAGCCTCTTAACTGAAAATCTATGGGTAAAAAAAATCTCCAGACTATGGATTTTTCTCTCAAAAATCTGTAAGTAGGTTTGCCCTAACCAGTGTGGCTCAGTTGGTTTGGCATCTTCCCACAAAGCGAAAGGTTGCCCTTCGATTCAGGTCAGGGCACATGCCTGGGCTGCGGGGTACAGTCCCCATGGGGGTGTGTAGGAGAGGCAATTCATCAATGTTTCTCCTTCTCGCTCCCTCCCCATCTCTCTAAAAATAAAGTATTTTTAATTGTGTAAGTAGTTTTGACCTTCATATATTTGTGCACTTATTCCAGGAAAGTATGCACACCATCTATTCTTATAAAACAAATAGGCCTACATTTTAGAATTTAGTGCTGAAGTGCTGGAAAGAAATACCCATCACACCGCATTCACACTGTAAAAGAAGATTTTAGTGACTACAACACAGAAGGAAAAGTTTGCACAATTCAAGGTAACAGAAAACACTGTACCTAAGAAACGTCCCTTGAGTTGGTCTGAGGAGGAATGAACATTTTTCTTGATGTCCATTGGTAAACGGATTGGAGATGCTAACAGGTGCTTCCTCCAGTTTCCTCGAGCCCACGTCCTGCCGGCAGAGGGGGCAGCATCGCGGCACACTGAAGCTGTAGATGTATTTCCTACAGTGACTGAATTTAATTATAAGCTTTCCAGCCTCTGCGCATTGCATGGCTTTCCCCTCCTGGGGGTAACCAGGGGCGGTTTCCCCAGACTTCCTGATTGCCCAGGTAGCAAATTCACGCAGCCGGTGTAACCCGATCAGCAATGACGTCATTCTGATTGACGGCCTCAGAAGCCAAACCGGGTACAATTAACCAGTAACCAGGCCACCCTGTAAATTAGTGTCCTAAAGAGCTTTCATTTTCCTTTTCATTTGTGCTTGCTTACAAATTTTTTTTCTAACCTTGTGTATTTTGCAACTGTTGGCAACCAGCTCCTATCCTTAAAAGCCTTACGTTTCTCCGAAATCTTTCTCCGCTTCCCCCCAGTGTTCCCTGGCTCCGGCAGCGCCGGATTCAGGTTTCTACCAGAGCTCTGTTCTTTAATTAGTCATAAGTCTGTGAGCTTCCTGAAATTAGGGACCTGCACGTATTTTTGTGCTTCTAGAAAAGGTTATATCGTTTTGGCTTTGAATAAGTAATTCTTACCCTGAGGCTATTTCTCTTTTGATGTTTTATATTGTCGACGTAATCTTGCCCATAAAAAATTAACAGCACAGTAAAAATAAGGATAGTAGTTACCCTAGGTAGGGGTTACTAACTGGGAGAAGGTGTAAAGGGTTCTGAGACTCTATTTTAAAATCAATGAGCTATATGCCATTTATAAGAGATATAGATTAAATATAAAAAATACCAGGTAAGTTGAAAATAAAAAAGTTGGAAAAATAAACCTGAAGGAAAGTTGATGTAACTATATTGTTATCAGACAAAATACACTTCAGTAGAAGAAAAAATCCTAGATATTTCCTTTTTGAACCCGCACTCTCACAAACATCTTTCACATGCAACACACTGTCTGGGGTCATCACATTCTCCCCCTGAAAACAGTGCCCTGGTGCAGTGAACAGCTAGCATTCTTTGAAATATCTTTTGTATGCATGTCTTTACATAGTGTATTGTGTGCTCAATAGTGAGATGTATACATTCTTTCACTGATATCACACTGTCCAGAATCACATGGCAACTAACATAATACAGAGAGACAGTCACAATGTGTTGACAAAACAGAAGGGAACTCTCTTAAATTTATTTGAACCTAAAAATGCAAGCTTCACAATATATAAATCCAATACTGACCAAACTAAAAGAATAGACAATCCCACAAATGTGGGATTACGCTAGAAATTTTTTAAAAATCAGTAAGAAAAAGCTAACTAGAAAATCCTCAGTAGTTTGGCCCTGAGCTGGTGTAGCTCAGTGGATTGAGCACGGACTGCGAACCAAAGGGTCGCTGGTTCAATTCCCAGTCAGGGCACATGCCTGGGTTGCAGGCCAGGTCCCTAGTAGGGGCCACATGAGAGGCAACTACACATGATGTTTCTCTTCCTCTCTTTCTCCTTCCCTTCCCCTCTCTCTAAAAATAAATAAATAAAATTAAAAAGAAAGAAAATCCCCAGTAGTTTGGAAATTAAGCAGCACATTTCTAAATAACTTACAGGTCAAAGAATGGAAATTGGAAAATATTTCAAATGCAATGGTAATGACATAAAAACTTGGGGCACACAACTAGAAGGAGCTTAGAGGGGAAGCTTTAGCTTTAAATACTTAAAAAAGAAGAATGCTTGAACATTAGTGATTTAAATTTCTATCTAAATAAGCTAGAAAACAAGAAGAATTTGAACTAAAAAAACATAGAAAAAAGATAGTAAAGATAAGAGCAGAAATCTATAAAAGCACATGTATAATGCAGACAATGAACAAAGCCAAAGTAAACTGGAGGCTGAGATGGCTTCAGTTATAAATTTTTCCAAACATTTAGGAAAAAAACAATATCTACATTACACTCTTTTCCAGAGAATAGAAAAGAAGGAAGATGTCTCAACTCATTTTAAGTGTATCTCAGATACCAAAACCTGACATGGACATTACAATGAAGGAACACTGCAGACCACTCTCTCTCATGAACAAGGATGCAGAAATCCAAAACACAATTATTAACAGACAGAATCTAATGGTTCATAGAAAGAATAATCATTATGCCAAATGGGGTATATCTGAGGAATTCAAGGCTGACCTAACATTAAAAAAAATACAATTCAACACACTAGCAGAATAAAGCAGTACAGTTTTCTTAATAGATGGGAAAGAGAGGATTTAAACTTAGAAGAGAAAGAAACTTCCTTAATTTGATAATGGATAGCTTCAAACACCCTAGAGCTAACTTTTTAATTAATGGTGAAATATTCAATAATGTCCTGAGTTCAGAAACAAGACTAACATGTCCACTATTACCACATCTATGTAAGGTTACACTGAAGGTTCTCTGTAGTGCATTCAGACAAGAAAAGGAAAAAAAAGGATATAAAGATTGAAAATGAAGTAAAACTGTCATTATTTGCTGATGGCATGAGTGTGTTGTAGAAAATTCAAAAACAATCAACAAACAAAACATTAGAATTAATACATGAATTTAGCATGGAACAACCAACAATTAGGACATTTTTTTTAATATAATTTAAAGTAGCATCCAAAAAACCAACTAGATATCCAGGAATGCTTCTAATAAAAATTGTCAAAAGGCCTATATAGTGAAAACTACAAATTTTCCAATGTATTTCCTAAATTTGTGAGAGAAATGTCAGAAGTCCTAATTGCAAGTATATACTGTGCTCATTCACGGGAAGACATTTTACAGCAAAGTAAAAGAACAACATACAAGTGTTGAGGTTCTACACAATATGTATAGATCAACACTCATAGCTGTATCTTGTTCTTACAGCATGAATAGATCCCACAGATATAATGTTGGTCAAAAGAGGGCAAAGAGTACATACTGAATTATTTCATTTATATCAAGGTCAAGAACAATCTAATTTGTGATGACAGAAGGAGAATAACAGTTTTCTTTGGGAGATATTGAAGGGGCATAAGGGAGTCCTCTGGGGTAATGATAATGACCTTCGATCTGGGTGGTGATTTCCTGAGTGTATACGTATGTTCTGTGCACTTTGCTATAATTATCTTAGTAACTATAACTTAATAGTTATGTTTACAATTTTTAAAAAGAATTTTTACAATAAATAGCAATGGGAAACCATTGAAAGGGTTAAACGAGGTTAACGACATGATCCAACTTACGTTTTAAAAATAGGTTTTGTGTAACAACAGGTTAGAAGAGGGGAGAAGCCAGAAGAGCAGTTAAGAAGCCATTCATTGCATGGGCCCAGGCAAGGAATGATGGTCGTTTAGACTGGAACCATGAAGGTAGAAGTGGAGACAACCGGATGCATTGGAGAGCAGGATCTGCAGGATATAGAGACCCAGAGGAAAGAGTCAAGAATATCTTTTTTGGTTCCCAACACAGGAAATGGAAGACAAACAGTAGAGGAATGCCTGGAAAGAAAATAACTGAAACTTGGGATATAAGTAGGGACTTTGTAAAACTAGCAATTGGGAGAGGATTAAAGAATTCCTTATTTGGGAGTCCAGGTTTGGCGAGAACAGTTGAGACAAGGCCCAAGAAAGGGGCCCAGGAAGTGTAGGTAGAGGATTTGGGATCAAGATGCGCAGAGCACGGGCAGGAGTTTAGCCTCGGGAGGGATGGAGGGATTGTAGGGGTGCGAGATGTCTCTAAGGAAGGCTCTTGAAGATGGGCAGACCCGTAGGAACTACCAGTTGGCAGGACACGGGATACAACTGGCAGAACTAGGGTGGTAACCACGCCCTGCTCATGAGGCTTGGAAATGCGAAACAAGTAGTGCGGGGATTGGGGGTCGCCCCACCTCAATTCCGGGGCGGAACCAATTGTGACGGCGTCGAGGTTTCCGGCCGGCGCTACAAAGGTGCCACACGCGAGGGGGCGGTGTGCGCCGGCGTGACGCATTCAGGGGGGAGGGGCAGGGCCAAGGCAACGCGGAGGCGGTGAGAGCGGGAGGCTGCGGTGGGAGCGAGACGTTGCGGCTGGACCCCGGCCCGGTAGCCCTACCACCATGAGCACCAAGCAGGTTACTTGCAGGTTAGTGTGCGGCTCCGCGGGGTCCGGGAGCACCGGGCCATTTGGGGCCTCTCTCCCGGGCTCTGGGCAACCTGCGCGTTCAGTGTTACCGCCAGGGAAACTGAGGCTGGAGCGGATTCACGGACGGTGGTTTAACCATTCGCGTCCCGGCTTTTCAAGGTGGAGCTAGCGCTGCGGCCGGAGCCGGGGACTCGGCGTGGGTGGCTGTGTTTTAATGGTCCAGACCCTGGATGAGGCAAGCGCGGGGGCTGTGCTGCGAGTTTGAAGCGTGGTCCCTGTGGGTTGGATGGAGGTGCTAGACAGGGCCGTGCGGGGTGCTGAAGCCCTTGGAGAAGAGTTCTTGGTCCGTACAGTTGAGCTGGAAAAGGAGATTTGGAGTTAAGAGTACACTGAAAGGACGTTTACAAACGGGGATGCGACGCAGGAGTAGGTGGTTAATCGAAGATAAGGGCCTCAAAGAAGCTGAGGCCCGAAAGGGGCCTTAATTTCCTCAGAGTCTGAAGTACTCCTATGTACCCTAAACTTACAGAGAATAAGCAAGTAAGCATTGTTTTGAGGAAAATAATGGCACGTGGGATTTACCGAAAGTTTAAGTGCTCCGTATATTTCCAAGTCATTTATATTTATAACACAATTAGGCAGATGTAATTCCCATTTTACAGTGCAGAAAACAGACTGAAATAGGGTGATACTTGCACTTTACGGAGACACCAATTCGTGAAGAAATATGACGGTAATAGATGGATGCTTGTAGAAGGTTCAGAATCGGGTGACTACAACTGACTGCTCTTGTGAAATGGAAATAGCTTGGTTGTGTAACACCGTCATTCCTTGGTAAGCTTGTGGCTTACCTGTATTGGGATCCTAGTCTTACTGAACGGATACTGGGAAAGTACAAATTTTATTTTAATAATTGGTTTCAGTAAAATCTGTTTGGGAAACGTTGCTTTAAAAATAAAAATTAGCTTGATGATGTAATAGTTTAAGTATCATTTGTTATTTCTCTTCATTAGTATGAATAATTTAGAAGGGACTATATAAAAAATTTTCTGTTAGCATTGGTGTATATTAACGGTTCAATCAATTTTTATCCAAGGCCCATGTGACTTACGTTAAGCAGTTGTCAGAAATGTGCACTTGGTATCTATAGGAAAGACTTGTAAGAGGTTACTTGTTCTAGAAAGTCTTTTGTGGAGACGTGTGTTTGTTTTTATTTTTATAAAGTTTCCCTTGTTAACCTAAAATTACAAGGCCTTTCAGAGTGAGAGGCAATAAGCATTTGAGATTTAAAAAAAGGATTGCCATTCGGGAAGCACAGATTCAGGCAGAACCCCAAATCATGTTTCATTTAGGTAACAAAGACAAGGGGTATTTAGGAGAAAGGGAAGGTGAACAATTACATCTGTAGGAGGAAGGCATTTTTATTGATGCAGATAAGCTAGTGATGCTAGTTCTAAACAGTGTTTAAAAGGTTAAATTCATTGTCATGACTGCTTTCTTGTTATCCTTGCAGACTTCTTTGGGAGGCAGTGTTGCTTTAAGCCCAGTAAAGGTTATTTTGCCCTGTTTTAACATTACAAAGGCTTGAGGCATAAGACCTGCGAGGCAGTTCCTCTGGAATGGTAGCTCCAACTCTATTTTAAAGTGGCATCGCTTATATTTTATTTAAACCCCTCTTGGAACAATTTCTTTAAAAAAAATTCACCTTGGGGGGAGGGAGGTATAAGAGAGTTAATTGGTAATGGAAAAAAATATAATTAACAAAATTTTAATCACCTCATATTTATTTTTTTTATTTTTCTTATCCTCGCCTAACAACATGCTCATTGATTTTAGAGCGAGGGGAAGGGAGAGAGAGAGGCAGTGAAACATTAGTGTAAGAGAGAAATATCAGTTGGTTGCCTTTCATATGCACCTCAACCAGGGATGGAACCCACAACCTAGGTTTATGCCTGACTGGAAATTGAACTTGTGACCTTTTGGTTCACTGGAGGATGCGCCAGCCAACTGAGCCACACCAGCCAGGGCCCTGTTGGAGCAATTTCTTAATCATTGTGGACTGGAGCAGATTCTGGCTACTCCTCCTAAGATGGGTCCACCAAACAATGCACATTTATATAGTGCTTTATAATCGAATCTCAACTCTGTGTAGTATCCAGTTTCACAGATATGGAAATCTTATACTCAGAAAGACTTGAGACTTGCCCCAAACTTCACATCTAAACTGCAGGAACAAGAACTTAAATCAGCCTCCTCCTACACTAGGAGATGGCCTAACCTGAAAGCTTTAATCTGTGTTTCCAAAACAGGGGTGCCCTGCAGGATGTTATTGCATATAAACTAAAAGTGGGTTGGAGTTGGGAAGGGATCACTTCTATTTAAGTACAAACAAATTCTGTTTGCAGGGGGAGTGGTTTACAATGTGCCAGTTGCTCTACCAGCCTTATTGCTTGTAATCCACCAATCAGGACTATTCCATAAATCATGAAACTGAGCCCCAGCCCCATTGAAGTGATGGCCCAACGTCATTCAGCCTCCAGGTGGCAGAGCTGTGACATCATATTTCATGTTCCTGTAGACTGTGTGGCCTACAAATAAGTTTGGGAAACACTAAATGAAAATGTCTTTACTACAGGAATTTTCAAAGCTTTCAATATGCTCATATAAAAGGAAAACATGCAGAAAGGAAGTTCACTTGCCAAAGGAATGTGAAGGAATCGGCCCTCGTAAGGACTGCCTGGCCAAATAAAAACAAAACACATATTTAAATGAAAAAAACAAACAAACAAACCCAGCAATATTACCAAGAGTACCAAGTTTATGTTAGTACATTCATGGTGGAAGAGCTTTTCTCTATTTATTATCTTATTCACTAAAGTCTTATTTCCAGACATTAGAACTTATAGGAGATGTTGAAAGTATGATTTACTTGGTGGGCTGGACCAAAACAGTTGTCTTTGGTTTATCTCAGGGTGGAGAGTGTTTTCTGCTTTGTGTTCCTGCCTGTGGAATGTGATGTACATGCTTACTCTGAATGGCAGCAGGACTGTGTTCATTTTGCTCCTATTACAAAAGCCCCCCCCCCCCCCAGTCTTGTTACCTTAGTCTTACTTTCCCACACCTGAGGGGGTGTGTCTGCCAGGGGCAATTATCTGCCCCATGTTGGGCACCAGATACTGTTATAGAACCAACACCAGCCCCCCACCCCCTGCCTGCCCTTGGGGATCTTGTTACTTGGTTCTTTTTGCCCATTGCTGGTAGAAATCGTGGCTTTCAATGCTAGAGTTGGGTAAAAAGGAAAGGAACCGTTTATTCAAAAGTTAAACAGCTTTAGAGTAAAGGTAGAGTGTCGCTGCGCGTGCACACATGAGTCCTGCCTCCCTTTGCCAGGCCAGTCAGGGCTACCATATCCCAGGAAAAGAAAATAGAGGTCTGTAGTTTGGCTAGGAACCCATTGTTTATTCAAAACTGCATCCTTATGGTGGGCTGGGGAATCCTTTTGCATCCTTTCAAACCAAACGGCCAAGAGAGAGCTCTGCACAGCTGCTACATCCTACTTTGTTGCTTTATAAGCCATGTCACGTGGTCGAGAGAGCCACCTCTTTGCTTCCAAACCACATGGTTAAAAAAGTCCCCAGCATGGCTGCCACACCTGTGTTTAAATGCCAGCCCAGATTTTCCTCCATAACCCTATTTTCTTTTTTTAATATTTATTTATTTATTTGTTTGTTTGTTTGTTTGTTTGTTTTTAAGGAGATGGGAAGGGAAGAAGAGAGGAAGAGAAACATCAATGTGTGGTTGTCTCTCACACCCCCCTACTAGAGACCTGGTCTACAACCCAGGCGTGTGCCTTGGCTGAGAATTGAACCAGCGACCCTTTGATTCACAGGCCGATGCTCAATCCACTGAGACACACCAGCCAGGGCCATAACTCCATTTTTGGCTTCTGCTACACTGGGTGACATCTACTAGTAGTCTGGTTTCTTCTGTCTTTCTTGGCTGCCGTTATTAGTCTGGCCAAGCATCGCCCTGTGATGCAGAAGCTGCCTCCAAGCTACTCTCACAGGTGGAGGAAGCCCACTCCGGCTACCTCGCATACCCAGTTAGAGTTATGCCCTTCTTCCTGGCTCCAAGTGCTGGCACAGCTTTTTAACATCATTAAAACACTGGCCAAGTTCTTCAGATATGCAAAGTAGCTCTCAGTGGCCCTGCTCTGCTTACCTCATCCCCCAAGTGATAGCTATAGGGGTTACCCTCCATTTGAGGGTACCTCCAGCTCAGCAGCCCGTTACACACCCATCTCTCTCCAAGAGGTAGATGTGAGGTGCTAGAATTTCCAAGCTTAATGACAAAAACACTGTATATGTTTAGTCTGGAAAGGCAAGAATGGTGGCTCACGGTTGCATTGTTAGTCAACTCTCCAATTCCTTGGCATGGCATTCTGTCCAGAATATCATGGGGATCATTTTTGCTGATTTACCTTCCTAACAATTTCCTGTCTTTCAGTCTGTTTCAAAGCACTGATGCAGGCCTTTATTATAGCTTGGTAACCAGTTCTTCTTTTGCCCCCAAGATTCTTTGTCTCATTACTAGTAAAGACCTAGAATTTTAGTTTTCTGAGAGTCAAGCCTAGAGTTTTTGATTCTTCGAAAGTCACAAAACATGGGGCATCTTGGCCAGTATGTAAGTGGTCGGAAAAACTTGGGCTCCAGAGTTGGGCAGTTCTGGATTCTGATCATGACAACCATCTGTGCCACAGTTCCCTCATCTGTAAAAGGGGGATAGTGATGCCTAACCAGCAGAGTTGGCTAAGACATTAAATAATAACCACAAACCATCTTGGAGCATTTACAAAGTGTTAAGCTAAGCAGTTCCATGCATCGTTTAAGTTAAACCTCACAGTGGTCTATCACAGAAATCCATGAAGTACAGTTATTGTAATCATATTATAGATGGGGAAACTGAGGCTTGGAGATTTAAATAATTTGCTCAAGGTTACATAGCAAGCTGACTTTAGAGTCTTAACCACCTCACTGTATTTCATCCCTGCTTCTAGTACATCTGTTTCAAGTCCACTACCATGCCTAGCATTAGCTCCCTTCCCCCTTGACAAATCTGTTTGCAACAGTACAGCCAGAAATTTAAGCCTGGGAAAAATGTGTAGAAAAATATAAAGGAAGGTGACAGAGAGAATGCAAATTACCCATGTACTTGGGGATGGTTTGCAAAAGTGTTTTGCTCAAGACAGGCACCACCAGAAGGCCTGCAAGAAACCAGGTTGATTCTGTTTTTTTCAGCAACAGCTACAGCTACTGGCAGTTCTGTGGCTTATAGTGAACAGATACACTTTACATCATATAATAACCATACCAGCTGAAACCCAGAACAACAGACCCCTTTGGAGTGTCCCCCAGAAAGAATCTCCCTATTTTTTTAAGTCTCCTGCTATGTACTTCCTGGCCCTCTTACTACCCGGCCCCCATCCTCTGCCCCAGTTCATGGCTCTGAGGAAGGTATAAGGGATGGATGGTTTGGCCATTAGGAAGAGTAGGCAGGTGGAAATTCACTACAAAGTATAATGTGAAAGAGGCCTGAATTAAGTTTAGTACAACATAGATGGGGAGAGATGGCTGTAAGTGCTTGACAAAAATGCCCCAAAGGGGAAGCAGGATGTACTCAAGGTAGTTTGGTGTTTGTCTCTGGGGAGTAGAAAAGGTGGCATACGCTACAGAAATAAGACTAGGCTGGCTTCACCTCCTACATAATACTCATGTCACACTCACCTTTCTTAAAGGTGGTGATGATGGTCTAGAAGTTATTTTTGAACCTCTTTAAATTTGAGCTCAGTCACTTATGGAAGTGAGATGGCTTGCACAAAGTCACCAGTTTAATAAGAGGCAACTCTAACTAGAAGCTCTGGTTGGTGGTTAAATATTCGTTTTGTTAATGGGAAAGATAACTAGTGAATACAACTTGGAAGGCAAAATTTCTGAATATGACTTATGGGATGTAGTGGCAGAATCATAAAAGGAATTGTCGTATTACCAATGCTAAAAACCTCTTCTCTTAACATGCCAGTTAACAAATAGTATCTGGAAGAGGACTTCTGGTTGTCTCCTACCCTATTTTTTGTTTGTTTGTTTTCAGGAAACCTTGTCTAGTTTCTGCAATAGAAACCATTAATGAAGTATTAGTAAGATCTCAGTTTTGTGGAACTGTTTATATAGCCACTGTGAGCCTGTTCTCTTCCAGTATTTGAGTTTACTGATCCTGATACCTGCCATGTTAATTATTTTCTTCACACTTAAAATCAGTATTTGTCATTCAGACTTGGTTCTTGGCACTGATTTTTTTTTAACTTTTATACCTTTTAAGATCAACGATTACCATATTTGAGGATGATTGAAATAGTATTACAGGCTTAGTTTGGAGTAGCATTTTCCAGAAAGAATTATCAAACTTGAGAAGTATAATACATTTGTGTGTCCAGGACCCACCACCTCTGTGTCCAGAGATTAGCTGGGAAGACCCACAGGACTGACTCAGCATGTAGTCGTACTCAGGGCTGAGATTTATTACAGTGGTGGAGTAAGGAGTCACAGTTGGATCACAAGGGAAAAAGACATGGGCAGCATCTGGAGGAGCCTGTGTGCAGGCTTCCTGCCTTTAATCTGTCCCATAAAAAATCACACAGCATGTTTTGCCCCCAGCAACTAAAATGCAGCAACATGTGTCCTGGGAAGCCCATTAGAGATTCATTGCCCAAGCTGGTCACTCCCTACTTAGCATCTACCAAAATTCTAGATTCCCAGAAAGAAAGTAGATGCTTAAGATTAACTACATTGTGCAGTTAAGACACCGTAGCTAGTCTTATCACTTGGGGAAATTTTATATCACTGTAGAGAACTGTTTACCAGCCAAGTTCCAGATGTTAGGCAGGGGACAGCCTTGCAGGCATGCCCTTCTAAGGGTAGCAGGCTTAGACCTTATATGTCAACTATGTTCTGCACAGTTAAAATCAGTATTGGCAATAAAAAGGCCTTTGGTATAGGCCTTTTTTATAAAGCACCTAGAGTTTCTATTTGTTTTAACTTTTTCAGTTACAGTTGATGTACAGTATTGTATTAGTTTCAGGTGTACAACATAGTAATAAATATTTATATACCTTACAGAGTGATGAACCTGATAAATCTCATAGCCATCTGACACCATACATAGTTATTACAATATTATTGACTATATTCTCTTTGCTGGTCTCATCCCTGCTTTTTTGTAATTTTTAATCCTTTCACCTTTTTCACCCATTCCACAGACGATGAGTCAAAGAATCAAAGATATAGGGGTGCATGTCTTTTCAAATTAGTGTTTGGGTTTCTTCAGCTAAATACCCAGAAGTGGAATTGCTGGGTCATGTGGTAGTTATATTTTTAATTTGCATTTTTTAGGGGTTTTTTTTAAAGATTTTATTTATTTACTTTATAGAGAGAGTGGAAGGAAGGAAGGAAGAGAGGGAGAGAAACATCAGTGTGTGAAAGATAAATCAATTGGTTGCCTCTCACACACCCCCAACTGGGGACCTGGCCTGCAACCCAGGCATGTGCCCTGACTGGGAATTGAACCTGCGACCTTTTGGTTTGCAGGCTGGCACTCAATCCACTGAGCCACGCCAGTGAGGGCTATATTTTTAATTTTTTAAGGAACCTTCATACTGTTTTCTGTAGTGGATGCACTAATTTGAGATCCTATCAACAATGCATGTTGATGGTGCCTTAGAAAAGGGACTTCATCCTCACCACCATTGTTTTTTGATGATTTATTAATGATAGCCATTCTGGCAGGTATGAGGTGATATGTCATTGTGGTGTTAATTTTTTTAATTTGCATTTCCTTGAGGGTTGATGATGTTGAGCATCTTTTTATATGTTTGTTAGTTATCTGTATGTCCTCTTTGGAGAAGTATCTTTTGAGGTCCTCTGCTCATTTTTTAATTGGATTGTTTATCTGATTTTAT
Organism: Phyllostomus hastatus; assembly: GCF_019186645.2. Classification (NCBI taxonomy): domain Eukaryota; kingdom Metazoa; phylum Chordata; class Mammalia; order Chiroptera; family Phyllostomidae; genus Phyllostomus; species Phyllostomus hastatus. The sequence goes on along the minus strand of NW_025333643.1, from coordinate 2,866,466 downwards.
TTTTGGTGTTGAGTTGTATGAGTTCTTTACAAATTTTGGATATTAAAACCTTATTGGATGTCTTTTTGGCAAATATCTTCTCCCATTCAGTGGGTTGTCTTTTCGTTTTATTGATGGCTTTCTGTGCTGTGCAAAACCTTTTTGGTTTGGTAGTCCCATTCCTCCCTCCCTCCCTCCCTCCCTCCCTCCCTCCCTCCCTTCCTTCCTTCCTTCTTTCCTTCCTTCCTTCCTTCCTTCCACAAGCAGGGGCATGTGAGAGGCAACCACACATTGCTTCACTTCTGTGAAAGATGCCATTGGTATTTTGGTAGAGATTGCATTAAATCTGTGGATTGTTTTAGGTAGTAAGGACATTTTAATGATGTTAGTTTTTCCCATCCATGAGCACCTATGTCCTTGCATTTATCTGTATCTTCTTCAGTTTTCTTAATTTCTGATAGTTTTCCAGTTACAGGTCTTTTACCTAGTTGGTTAAATTCATTCCTAGCCATTTTATTCTTTTTGATAGAATTGTAAATGGGATTGTTTTTTAAATTTCTTTCTGACAGTCATTATTGGTATAAAAAGAAATGGAACCAGTTTTGAAATACTAATTTTGTGTCCTGCTACTTGACTGAATTAACTTATTCTGTTGGTTGTTTTGGTGGAATTTTTAGGGTTCTCTCTCTGTAGTATGTTATTTGCAAATAACAGTTATACTTCTTTCTTTTCGATTTTGGTGCCTTTTATTTATATTTTTTGTTTTTGTGTGATAACTGTGGCTAGGATTTCAATACTATGTTGAATAAGAGTGGTGAAAGTGGACATCCTTGTCTTGCTCCTGTTCCAAAAGATTCTTATTTACTTTTTACAGAGAGGGGAATAGAGTGGAGAAAGAAAGGGAGAGAAACATCAGTGTGATAGAGAAACATCAGCTGGTTGCCTCCCACATGCCCCCAGCCAGGGACCTGGCCCGCAACCCAGGCATGTGCCCTGACCGGGAATCAAACCAGCAACCTTTCAGTTCACAGGCTGGCACCTAACCCACTGAGCCACACCAGTCAGAGCATTTCAATTTTTTTAACTGTTGAGTATGATGTTAGCAATGTGTTTGTCATATGTGGCCTTTATTATGTTGGAGGTGTGTTCCTTCTATCTCCACTTTGCTGAGAGTTTTTATCATAAATATATATTGGATTTTGTCAAATGCTTTTTCTGTATTGATTTTTGTCTTCATTTTGTTTATGTGATGTATTACATTGACTTGCAGATATTGAACTAATCTTGCAACCAAGAATAAACTGTACTTAGTCATGGTGTATGTTTTTTTTTTTTTAATGTATTGCTGAATTCTGTTTATATTTTGTTGAGGATTTTTACATCTGTTATTGATCGGGGATATTGACCTATGATTTTCTCTTTTTTTTGTAGTGTCTTCGTCTGGTTTTGGGATCAGACTAATACCGACCTTATAAGTTTGGAAACCTTCCCTCCTCTTCAATTTTTTGGAATAGTTTAAGAAGGATAGATATTAATTCTTTTTGGAGTATAGTAAAATTCACTTGTGAAGCCACGTGGTCCAGGACTTTTGTTTGTGGGAAGTTTTTGATTGATGACTTGATTTAGTTAGTAGTTATTGGTCTGTTCAGATTTCTGTTTCTTCCTGATTTAGTCTTGAATGATTGTGTATATCTAGAAATTCCTTCAGTTCTTACAGGTTGACTAAATTTGTTGATATATAATTGCTCATACTATTTTCTTACAATCCTTTGTGTTTCTTTGGTGTTGGTTGTTACTTCTTTTCTGAATTTATTTGGGCCCTCTCTTTTTCTTGATGAGTCTTGCTAAAGGTTTATCAATTCTGTTTATCTTTTCAAAGAACCAACTTGGTTTCACTGATCTTTAGTGTTTTTTTAGACTTTTGTTTATGTCTACTCTGATATCGCTCCCTCTTTCTCCCCCCCCCCCCTTTTAAGACTTATTTATTTACTTCTAGCAAGGAGGAGAGAGAGATTATCAATGTGTGAGAGATACATCAATCAGTTGTCTCTCACATGCCCACAACTGCCCGGCAACCCAGGCATGTTCCCTGACTGGGATTTGGACCGCGGGCCTTTGGGTTCGCAGACCGCCACTCAGTCCACTGAGTCACACCAGCCAGGGCTATTTTTAATCTTTATTATGTTTTTTTTCCCATTTCCATTTAGTCTCCTTATACCCCCACCCTAGTAATCACCACACTGTTGTCTAAATCCATGAGTCTTTCCTTTTTTCTCAATCCCTCCACACCCTAACCTCCGCCCCCCAACTAGTTGTCATCCTGCTTTCCATCTATGACTCTGTCCACATTGTCCATGTTAGTTCAGTTCATTCATTAGATTCTACATATGAGTGAAATTATATGGTATTTGTCTTTCTCTGGCTTATTTCACTTAGCATAATGTTCTCTAGGTTTATCCATTCTGTTGCAAAGGGTAAAATATTCTTTTTTACAGCTCAGTAGTATTCCATTGTGTAAATGTCCCATAATTATTTTATCCACTCATCATTAATGGACACTTGGGCTGCTTCCATATCTTGGTGATTGTAAATAACAATGCAATGAACATAAGGGAGCTTATGCTTTTTTTTGAATTAGTGTTTTGGGTTCTTTCAAATATCTTCTCAGGAATGGGATCGCTGGGTCAAAAAACAGATCCATTTTTAAGTTTTTGAGGTATCTCCATACTGCTTGCCACAGTGGCTGCACCAGTCTGCCTTCCCACCACAGTGCAAAAGGGTTCGCCTTTCTCCACATCCTCACCAGCACTTGTTGTTTGTTGATTTATTGATGACAGCCTTTCTGACAGTATGAAATGGTGTCACATTGTGGGTTTCATTTGCATTTCTCTGATGATTAGTGACATGGAGCATTTTTTCATATGTCTGTTGGCCTTCTGTATGTCTTCCTTGGAGAAGTGTCTGTTTACGACCTTTGCCCATTTTTTAATTGGGTTGTTCTTTTGGTGTTGTTTTGTAAGTACTTTATAAATTTTGGATATTAACCCCTTATCAAATGTATCAGTGAATATGTTCTCCCATTCTGTGGTCTTTTTATTTTGTCGAATTCCTTTGCTGTGCAGAAACTTTTTAGTTTGATGTCCCGTTTGTTTGTTTTTTATGTATTTCCCTTGCCTGGGAAGATATATCTGATTAAAAATTGCTATGAGCAATGTTCAAGATTTTGCTGCCTGTTTTCTCCTAGGATTTTTATGATTTTGGGTCTAACATTGAATGAAGTCTTTGATTGATTTTGAATTTTTGTGTGGTGTAAGAAGGTAGTCTAGTTTCATTTTTCTGCATGTATCTGTCCAGTTTTCCCAACACCAATTATTGAATAAACTATCTTTAGCCCATTGTATATGTTTGGTTCCTCTGTCAAATATTAATTGATTATAAATGTGTGGGTTTATTCCTGGGCTCTCTGTTCTGTTCCATTGATCCATGTGTCTGTTTTTATGCCAATACCAGGCTGTTTTGATTACTAAGGCATTGTAATACAGTATGATAGTAGGTAGTGTGATTGCTCCAACTTAGTTCTTCTTTCTCAAGATCACTTGTTATGTGGGGCCTTTGTGGCTCCATATAAATTTTTGAAATATTTGTTCTAGTTCTGTGAAATAATGTCATTGGAATCTTGATAGGAATTGCGTTGAATCTATAGATTATTTTGGGTAGTGTGGACATTTTAATGATGTTAATTCTTCCTATCCATGAACACAGTTATACTTCCACTTATTTGTATCTTCAGTATCTTATTTTCCAAGCAAGTACAGGTCCTTCACATCCTTGGTTAGATTTATTCCTAGGTATTTTATTCTTTTTGAAGCAATTGTAAATGAATTGTTTTCTTTTTCTGTTAGTTCATTATTGGCATATAAAAATGCTACTGTGTTTTGGAGATTAATTTTGTATCCTGCTGCTGAATTCATTTATCACTTTTAGTAGTTTCTTGGTGGAATCTTTGGGGTTCTCTATGTACAGTATCATGTCATCTGCAAATAAAGACAGTTTACTACTTCCTTTCTAATTTGGATGCCTTTTATTTCTTCTTGTCTGATTGCTGTCGCTAGGACTTCCAGTACTGTGCTGAATAAGAGAAGTGAAAGCAGACAACCTGTCTTGTTCCCGATCTTAAGGGAAATGCTTGTAGTTTTTGCCCACTGGGTGTGATGCTGGCAGTGGGTTTGTCATATATGGCCTTTATTATGTTTAAATTTGTCCCCTCTATTTTCACTTTGCTGAGTTTTTATCATAAATGTGTGCTGGATTTTATCAAATGCTTTTCCTGCATCTGTTGATATGATCATGTGGGTTTTATCCTTCACCTTATTTATGTGGTGAGTCACATTTATTGATTTGTGAATGTTGTACCAACCATGCATTCCCGAAATAAATCCCACTTGATTGTGGTGTATAAGCTTTTTAATGTATTGCTGTATTCAGTTTGCTAATACTTTGTTGAGGATTTTAGCATCTGTTTCATCAGGGGTAGTGGCCTCTAATATTCTCTTTATAGTGTCTTTATCTGGCTTTGGAATTAGGATAATGCTGGCATCATAAAATGAGTTTGGGAGCCTTCCCTCCTCTTGAATTTTATGAAATAGTTGGAGAAGGGGAGATGTTAGCTCTTCTTGGAATATTTGGTAAAATTCCCCAGTGAATCCATGTGGTCCAGGACTTTTGTTTGTTGGGAGTCTTTTGATTACTGCTTCAATTTCATTAGGTGTAATCTCTCTGTTCAGATTCGCTGATTCTCCCTGATTTAGTTTTGAAAGACTGTTTCTAGGAATGTATCCATTTTGTCCAGGTTGTCCAGTTTGTTGGCATATAGTAGTTCATAATATTTTCTTACAGTCCTTTGTAAGGTATCAGTTGTTATTTCTCCGCTTTCATTTCAGGTATTATTTTTAGAGATCCTTTCTTTTCTGTTGATGAGTCTGGTTAAAAGTATGTCAGTCATGTTTATCTTTTGAAAAACTTAGCTCTTGGATTAATCTTTTGTGTCATTTTTTTACTCTTATTTCATTTGTTTCTGCTCTGATCTTTCTCATTTCCTTACTTCACTTTGGGTTTTGTTGACCCATTCATTGTTTAATAACATTATTGAGCTTCTATGTCTTTGTATGTTTTTCTGTGTTCTTCTTGTGGTTGATTTTTAGTTTCATAGCATTGTGGTCAGAGAAGATGCTTGATAATGATTTCAGACTTCTTAAATTTATTTCGACTTGTTTTGTGTCCTAACATGTGGTCTGTACTAGAAGATGTTCCATGTGCATTTGAAAAGTATGTATGTTCTGCTGCTTTGAGGTGAAATGCTCTGAAGATATCACTTAAATCCGTTTGATCTAGTATGTCATTTAAGGCCCCTGTCTCCTTGTTGATTTTCTGCCTGGAAGATCTAGCTATTGAAGTCATTGTGGTGTTAAATTCCCCAACTATGACTATATTTCTGTCTGTCTCTCCTTTTGTCCATCAAGATTTGCTTCACTTATTTAGGTGTTCCTATGTTGGGTGAGTAAATATTTACTAAAGTTATATCCTCTTGTTGGATTCTTTCCTTTATCTTTATGTAGTGTCCTTCTTTGTCTCTTACTATAATAGCCTTGGTTTTAAAGTCTATTTTGTCTCATATAAATACTGCTACTCCAGTTTTTTTTTCTTTTCCATTTACATGAAATAACTTTTTCCACCCCTTTACTTTTAGTCTGTGTGTATCTTTTGATATGAGATAGAGCTCTTGGAGGCAGCATTTATGTGGGTCTTGTTTTGTTATCCATTCAATACCCTCTGTCTTTTGGTTGGAACATTTAAGCCATTTACATTTAAGGTGATTATTGACAGTTATGTATATAGTGCCAGTTTATTGTTACACTGTTTTCCTCGGTTTTATTTTTCTTTCTCTTTTTTCTTCTTTTTAAAGCAAGCCCTTTAACATTTGTTGCAGTACTGGTTTGGTGTTAACAAACTGCTTTAGCTTTTTCTTGTCTGGGAAGCTCCTTATTTCTCCTTTGATTTTAAATGATAGTCCTGCTGTGTAAAGGATGCTTCGTTGTAGGTCCTTGCTTTTCATCACCTTGAATATTTCACACTGCTCACTTCTGTCCTGAAATGTTTCTGTTGGGAAATCAGATGCCATTCTAATTGGTGCTCCCTTGTAGGTAACAACTTGCATTTTTCTTGTGGCTTTTAGGGTTGTCTCCTTGTCTTTAGGCCTTGTCATTTTAATTATGACATGTCTCCATGTACGCATCTTTGGGTCCAACTTGTTTGGGACTATCTGAGGTTCCTGGATTTGTGTGTCTTTTCCCTTCACCAGATTAGGGAAGTCGTCAGTCATTATTTCTTCAAATAGGTTCTCAGTCCTTTGCTCACTCTCATCTCCTTCTGGTATTCCCATGATGCAGTAGTTGTTATGCTTCATGTTGTCCAAAATGTTTCTTAAGCTCTCCTCTTTATTTTTTAGTAATTTTACTAAAAATTTTAGTACTTTTCTTTATCTTTCCATTTTGGCTGCTTTGTATTTTCTGTCTTAGCTGTTAAACTATTCTGCTGTTAAACTAAGCAAGGCTTAAGCTCCACAGGGTGGGGTTGAGTAATTCCTATGGGTGTGCTTTTTGCCTCCCCTCAGGCTGATGCGATTTGGAGAGGGATGGTTTGCCTGAGAAAGATGGCTTCTGCAGCATGGGGAACAAATGACTCAGCACAGGGATCCTGATGGCCATTCCATCAGTTCTCTCCCCAAAGCCACCAGTCACAGACTTTTCTCAGGTATCTCTAGTTCACTCTGCCATCCCTCTGCCAGAGCCCAGGGTAAGTGGCTGCGAATGAAATGTTGTGCATTGGCCCTTAAAGAAGCTCTCTGCATCTCCAGCCATCTCTCCCTGGCACACAGAAACCCTGCTGTTTTTCACTGCTGGATTTTACCTGGGTTCCATTCTGGCTTTGGTGCTGTAGGCTGGGGAGTCCAACTTGGTGTTAGATCCCACACTTCTCCGGGGGAACCCCCTGGCTGCCGAAACAGCCCTCCAGCAGTTCAGCTGCCACCTTCCAGCCATCTTGTGCCTCCTCTGCATTCCCCCTCAGTCTTGTGGTGGTGAAGTGGTTTCTTCTATCTGTCCTTGGTGATTAGGCTTCTCTCCATCTAGTGTTCAGTTGTTTATTCATGATGATTTCTCTATAATTTAGTTGTAATTCCAGATTGGTCCTGGGAGGAGTGTAGCTTCCACTTACTCCTCTGCCATCTTGGGTGTATATTTTTTATTTACATGTTTCATCTTGTTTTCTTAAGCCCCTTTAACATTTCTTATAATACAGGTTTAATGGTGATGACCACTTTTAGCTTTTTGGTCTGGTAAGCTCTTTATCTCTCCTTTGATTCTAAATGAAAGTGTTGCTAAGTAGAGTAATCTTGGTTGTAGGTCCTTGATTTTCATCACTTTTAATATTTCTTGCCAGTCCCTTCTGGCCTGAAAAGTTTCTGTTGAGAAATTAGCTGTAAATCTTATAGGACCTCTCTTGTAGGTAACTAACTGCTTTTCTCTTGCTGCTTTTAAGATTCTCTGTTTGTCTTGAACCTTTATATTTTAATTATGGTGTGTTGGTGTGTGCCTCTTTGAGTCTGTCTTGTTTGGGGCTCTCTGCACTTCCTGGACTTGTATGCCTATTTCCTTTGCCAAGTTAGAGAAATTTTCAGTCATTATTTCTTCAAATAAGTTTTCAGTTCCTTGCTCTCTGTCTTTTCTGTTTGGTACCATTATGATGTGGATGTTGTTCCACTTGCTGTTGCCCCAAAGGTCTCTTAAACTAGCCTCATTTTTTAAAATTCCTTTTTCTTTTTGCTGTTCTGATTGGGTGTTTTATCTTTTGTTGAAGTTCTCACTGAATTCATCTATTCTTCCCCTAAGTTTATTGAGCATCCTTTTAACCAGTGTTTTGAATTTTGTATTTGGTAGATTGCTTGTCTCCAGTTCACTTAGTACATATGAATTGCCCTTAATTGCTGTTTCCATGTCTGTGGGTAGTGTTGAACCTCAGCATCACTGGCTCTGAGAGCTGGCCCTGATTACAGCAGATAAACTTTCAGCCCCTGGACTGATCCCATGGATCTGGAGTAACTCTAGCAGGCCCTTTTGCCAGCCAAGTGTGTCCTTCAGGAGTTTCATTTGTGGAGCTCACTGGATGGTGCCCTGGTGTGGTGGGAAGCCAGCCACTGGGAGTGTTGGTTCTGGAGCCTCTTGGGGGCCCTCCAGTACAGGCTTAAGGCAGCTGCAACTTTTGTTTGGCTTAAAGGCACTTGGGAGAGGTTATACTGCAAACTGATGCCAGCTGCCACTTGTGCCATGCTTTGGTCCCTTTGGTGGGCACTGATGTGAGCTGAGGCTGTCCCTGAAAGGGATCAGGCCCACAATGGATCTGCCTTGGGCCAGCTGGTAGTATGTGAGTTCTTGACTATGTGCAGGGAAGACTTCACAATACAAGTCCAGGTGATTTTGAGTATATGTTTATTAAGGCTGGGGACAATGAAACAGAGTGGCTTAGGATGGAAGAAACAACAAGAGAGTGCCTAGGTGGTGCTCTGCCTTGGCCCTCTAGAAATGTTAATGGAAAGAAGTGAGTCATGCTGGGCTGCATGAACTCACTGAGAAGTAAGTCATAGTGACAGAAGTAAGCCAAAGCAGGGCTGCTGTTAGCTTACCAAAAAGTCAGAGAAAGCGGGGACTTGGAGACAGGTTCAGAGAGCTAGCTCAGAATAAGCTGCTGTGCTTACTGCTCCCCTGGTTGCATGTCTGGTGGGGACCCTTAAGAGTTTAGGAGAAAGAAAATAAAACATAATGCCCAGGAAAAGTAGGAGTGCCGGTGTGTTCCAAGGAGACATGTTCTAGGTTCGTTTTGAGTGTTCTTACCTGTTTTGTAAAGGCGGGTATCCTAGGGAAAGTCCTAGGGGAGGGTCTCAGTAGAATATTCATCATGTGTTCTTTAATATGCTGATGTGCCAAAATGAGTGCATGGAGGGACCAGGGTCATTTTATGGTCAGCTTTACCTCTCTCTTTGATTTGTTTGGTTCTGATTGGGTTTTTTGTTACATATTCCCTTCATTTGTCCTTGGGTTTAACTGGCACAGATGGCATAATTGGGTCTCTGTTATCTGTCTCCCTGACCAGGGTGATTTAAGCTATTTACTCTCTGGTTAGGGAGGAGAAATGTAAACCATTTGGTCTCAAGTGTTGGTTAGGGATGATGAGATCTTATAGTTTACTAGCTGGCTGTAAATTGCTCTAATTGGCCCCATTTATCTAACCATTTTTCTCAGTTTTGTTTTCCCATTTATTAAAATAATTCTCCTAATATCTAACTATCCTGTCTCAAGGCCAAGCATCATTTGTGCCAAGCTTGTGGACACTTAGTTGTAGTATGTTCAAAGCCAAAACTGGCCGCCTTTTATGCCAAGCTTGGGGCCATCTGATGGGAATTACAGTGCAAGTTGAGTCCTTTGCCACTTGTGCTGGGCTCGGGGCTGCTTAGTAAGAGGTACAGGCCACAGAAGGCCAAATGCTGCTTGTTTGGGGCTTGTGGACCTTTGCAGGGTTTTAGGAAAGTCCACAGTACAAATTCAAGCAGGCTGCTTTTGTGGAAAAGATGCTGGACATGGCTGGGGCTGGGTACGTGAGTTGAGTGGGTCAGGGTCTCAGGGCATCACCAGAGCTGGGCAGCCAGTGTTAGCCAAGTTAATGAAGACCTCAGATTTGGCACTGGGTGGGAGGAGACTTTAACAAAGGAACAACAGTGCCTGCCACACTTCCGTCAGGGAGAGAGCTATCCTGACCCCTGCTCTTCTTGCCTTACCCTAAAGCTAGTCTGTTTAGTTTCTCCTCCCATGTCCCTGGTGTGTTGTGAGCTGCTGCCCCAGTACTGGGGCTTAGAGTTTGTAAGTGAATGAGTGAGGCAGTGAGTCAGTGGATGGCCCCTTCATAAGGAGCTCCTAGATCTCCAGCAGCCCTCTGTCTTACTTGGGCATAACCCCTGCTGGTTTCACAGCCAGATGTTATGGGAACACTTCTTCTTTGGCACTGGTGTCCTGGCCTGGGGAGCTCTAGTGGGGCTTGGGCCCCTTGCTCCTCAGGGGGGCCTCTACAGTCAAGACATCCCTCCCAGTACTCAATTAGCACATCATAGGTGAGGGATCTCTCTGTTCTGTGTCTCTACCCCTTCTGCCAGTGTCATGGTGGCTTCTTCTGTATTTCCTTAGTTATGGTACTTCTGTTCACCTACCTTTCAGGTGATGCTCAAAGATGGACCATAATTTAGTTGTAATTTTGATGTGATCATGGGAGGAGGCAATCACAGCGTTTACCTGCTCTGCCATCCTGACCAGACTCCTCTTAGGTTTTTAACGAAGAATACCCTTAGTTCGTCAGACTGGGTGTCCTTGCCTTCCTGCCTCACTCCTTCTTTCCCTCCCTTTCTTTACCTACAGCAGACTTACAGCAAGTGAATGTACAGTCTCTGATCTAGAGGAAGACCTCCAAGGGAGTGTTGCCCGGGAAAAGCCTAGCTGATCACCCAGAAAAGACTATAGGGTGTCGCCTCAATATAGTCCCTTAAGTCATAGGGTCCAGTTCTCATCTTTGTAGGCTTAGAAATTTGATTCTGTTGGTGTACTTAGAGGTAGCTCATGATAGCCAAATTTAGGAGAGACTGCCGTAAAAATTTGAAATTTTTTGAAATTTCCCTGCAGCCTTTTATAATTTCCCTGCATCCTTTCATAATTTTCCTGGAAGAAGAGAAATTGTCAGATCCCAATCACTGCTTCCTCTGCTTTGGGGGAGATGAATCGGTGAAGAAAGAAGTATGCTTGGTGAGCAAGGAGGGATGGAAAGTCTTCTTCTTTGGCACTGGTGTCCTGGCCTGGGGAGCCCTAGTGGGGCTTGGGCCCCTTGCTCCTCAGGGGGGCCTCTACAGTCAAGACATCCCTCAGATCTTACAGCCTGTAGCTGAGGCACCCTCCCATCCCCACTGTTGGTACCAGCGTGCAGCGTGGATCGTCATTCGTGTCCTCTAGCACCCTTTCTCTGGAAAGGGCAGTTGGGCCTCTTGGGTCTTCCTCGCCTTCCCTAGAGACTGTTTCCTGCCTTCTGTTGTCAGTCCTTTTTGCAGTTACTGGCAGAACCTTATGATGGTTAGGTTTAGGCTTTTTGTATTTAGTGGCATTTAGTGATGTTCCAGCTGAGCCTTCCTGAAGTTGTTCCCACACATTCTTCATTAGCGACCAGACGTTCCTGACTGTGTTCAAGAGCACTTGGTCTTGTGGTTCAGGAGCCCAGACTGGGGAGCTTCGTACCACTGGTTGCCAGCCGTGCGTCTGGGGGGTTGGAGGAGGGAAAGCACACTGGGCTGGAGGGGTGAGAAGGCTTCTTGGGAGAGTCAGGATTCATTCATGAAGGAAGGTGGATTATAACTAGTGCAGGGAAAGATGGGGCGCAGTGTCTTACACAGCAGCCCCATTATAGACAAGGCAGAGTGACAGGGGAGTCAGTTTTGGTGGGAAAAGGTCAGGGATATCTGAGAAGACCAGACCTGGGGTCCACTACCCAGCAGTTAGATCTTCTGTAAGTCATCAAGCCTCTCTGAAGTTCAGCTCTCCTGTTTGCATCATGAGTGTAGTAATAACACTCCTCAGTGTTGTTGTGGTTCAATGAGACGGTGAGGAAGTGAAAGTGCTAGAGTAATGGTAGTACGGTTGTTCATCACATCTTTTGTCTTCTTCTCATAATGTACTTGCCCAAAGATCTTCATTTAGGGGGTGTGTCAGTTACCCTCTTATAAAAAAGAAAAATTGTCAAAGTCATGTGGGGGGTTGGTCACACAAGATTGGTCCTGAGTTGATCATGTGAGAGCTGGTGCTCGTATATGTTGAGAATGCATTCTACCGTTCTGTTTACTTTTGAATATGTTTGACATTTTCCATAATGCATTTTTTAAAATATAGTCCACAGATAAAGTTGCTTTACAAATCAGCCTCCTAATGGGCTCCTCACATGCATTGTTCAGTCCTCTCTGACCTGTTCTTCCACACTGTAGCTCAAGTGGCTTTTTCTGAGAAAAGCCTGGGGAGGGGTATGTTTAATGAAAGTAAACAGTTTTCTATGTGACGGACACTCATAACCGTTGCTCTCCTGCTGTCTGTTTTAAATCTCTGAGAAAGACCAGGCCATGGTTTCCTAAGCTGACTGTGGGCCCTTTCTCGCATCTTGAATACACACTCATCAACATTACAGCTGATACCGAGGTGTCTTGGAGCACAGTTAGGGTGATGACACTCCCATGCCCACCCCCTCACCATGGCTCCCTTCCCTGCCTTTCTTGCTGTCTTCTCTTCCGTCGCGTACTCCTCTCACCCACTGACACCCCCTCCATTTTGCAGACTCGGCTTGGGTATGACCTCCACTGCGACATTACCCCTGATGTCTCTCCGCACTCTGCGGGCTGTGATAAGGCACTGATCACTCTTGTGGCCGTCAGTTTGTCAGTGCTCTTCACTGGACTTTAATAAGACCTGAACTTTTGAGGGCACCTACCGTCTGATAGGTACTATACTGAGCATTTTTTATGTATTTTTTAACCATACCCTAACCAGTATTAGTATTTATAATTTTTAATAAAGATTTTATTTATCTATTTTTAGAGAGGGGGAAGGAGGGAGAAAGAGAGGGAGAGAAGCATCAGTGTGTGGTTGCCACTCACATGCTCCCACCTGGGGACCCAGCCCACAACCCAGGTGTGTGCCCTAACTGGGAATCAAACCAGTGCCCTTTAAGTTCGCAAGCCAGCACTCGGTCCACTGAGCCACACCAACCAGGGCTATAATTCTTTAAGACTTGCCTATCCAGTGTGGCTCCGTTGGTTGGAGCATCTTTTGTGCACTGAAAGGTCACAGGTTTGATTCCCAGTTGGGGTCCATACAGGAAGCAGCCAGTCAATGTTTCTATTACATCAGTGTTTCTCTCTCCACCTCAACTCTGGAATCAATAAGTATTAAAAATAAATAAGACTAAAACTACCATTTATTATTACAAGATCAGTGTGTATTCATGGTAGAAGTGTGAGAAAGTACAGATCAGCAAAAATAACATGAAAATACCATAAACCACTGAGGATTGCCACCATTATACTGTGTAGTAAAATGGTGCAGTTGCTATGGAAAATAGTATGGCAGTCCCTTAAAAAATTAAAAATAGAATCATCATATGATCCAGCAGTTTCACTTTTGGGCATATATACAAAAGAACTGAAAAATTCAAGTATTTGTACACCCATACTCATAGCAGCATTATTCACAATAGCCAAAAATTAGAAACAACCCAAGTGCCCATAAATGAATGAATGAATAGACTAATTGTGGTCCATACACACAATGAAATATTATTGCACCTTGAAAAGGAAGGAAATTCTGATGTGTGCTGTACCATGGATGAATCTTGAGGACTTGATGCTATGTGGAATAAGCCAGGAACAAAAAGAAAACGCTGTATGTTTCCATGTATATGAGGTCCCTAAAGCAGTCAAATCATAGTGATAGAAAGGATGATGGTTGCCAGGGACTGAGGAGGGGAGGGAAGTTAGTGCTTAGTAGATAGAGAGTGTCATCTGGGGAAGAAGAAAAGAGTTTTGGAGGCAGATGGTGGGGATGGTTGCACAACAGTGTAAATGTGCCTAATGCTACTTGAACTTTTCACTTAAAAATGGACAAGATGATAAATTTATGTTGTGTATATCTTTACCACATTTAAAATGTTTTTAAAAGCACATACAGTATGCTTTCATTTTGGTAAAAATTAATTTAAATACATATAAATACATGCATTTAAAAATCTGGACAGAGTGGGGTGAAAGTGGGTCTACCAGTTGTGTGGAAAGTAATACAATAATTAATATATAATAATACAAGAATAAACTCTGTGTTTCACATAATCACCACTGTAAACCTACATTTGCCCCACCCTGTGTATAGTGGACTAGGGATATAAAAGACTGCCACAAAGTCACCAGCAAAACTCAGATACTAAACTGTCCTTTTAAAATAGCCCCTTAACACAAAACAAACAAAACATTATAAGTAAGATGCCTACCTGTAGTGCGGGGGGGCAGCTCCACCCGCATGGCCTCCCTGGCCGCCACGGATGAGGATAAGTCTACCAGGACATGATCTGCTTGGGGAGGAAAGGTGGCCAATCTCTCAAAGGAGAAGGGCCAAGAGCCTTTTCCTCAATGGGCTTTTATTGCATTCATTTTGCACAGGAATACAGGTAAAGCTCATTAATCACTGTTAGGCAGTAAGGATCAAATAATAGGTAACATACAAAGAACTGTGAGGGTCTGTTAGCTAAAGGACTACAAAACTTTGGGAAACAAACTCATTTCCTGCTCAGGCCTTTATCATTTAATTAAGAGCATTCTTAGCAAAGCAGGTTTCACAGGATTTTATGTATTCTTTCTTAGGCCTGATCACCCAGGGAACCTGTCTTTTCCAGCACAGGGCTGCACCGCCCTCTGTCATTGTTTCAGGCTTAAGTCAGACAGGGGAAGTAAGGCAGCCAAGAGATGAGGAGACTTCTTGCAGACAGAATGAGCACTCGGGCTATGTCAAAGCTGAGGGGCGAGGGTCCATCACCTGCTTTTGCTATAGCCCCCTGAGTCTTTCCCTGGGGGCTCCCCGTGATCATGCCTGTCTTAGGTCGTCCCTCCCTTGAGGAGTCTTACCCGTCATTGGCTAACCAACCAAGCATTGGGGGCCAGATAGGGTGAAGTAAAAGGGGCAGAGGCGGTGCCCCTTGCCAGGGAGATAAGCTTTGTCTCCTTAGTGGCTTATGGTCCTAAGGTCACTCACTCAGCCTTAGCCATGCAGGCAATTACAGCTTCAGAAACCAGGCAGGGCAGTTCCCAACACTTACCCCAACTTTGTATAAAAAAAATACACTGCAGTTCACCCATGGATCTAGCAGGCTTCAAAATGGAGAGAAAATATTATTAAACATTTTAAGGAAAAACTGCTATTAATCTTACGATCTTATGTCCTGTTGTTGAAAGGCAATTCTCAGAATTATCTCACATGAATATTCACTTCTGAAAGTAATTAGTAGAAATCCATAGTTCATTGATATACTATAAATAGAGTTCAGTAAACAGAGTATATCACAATATATTTACAACTCTTTAATTCATAAGAACTCTTTCAGGCTGTAAGTTTTCTGGTTCATTATATACATGGATTAATTTCTATCAGGCATCTTCACATTACTTCTGTTTCTATTTCTTTTTCAGGGGAGTCTTCACAGGTAATGGTGTGGGCCAGCTTAAGTTTACATTTAAGAGGTTTTATCCAGTGAGTCCTCTCATGTCTTTGAAATAAACTGGGATAACCGAAGCCTTTCCCAGAGTCTGCAGTGTTACATGACTTCTCTTTGGTGTGCATTGTCACACGTCTTTGAAAAGTTGTGACAAATGAAGGCTTTTCCACAGTCCTTACATTTATAGGGTTTCTCTCCAAAATGAGTTACTTCATGTGTTTGTAAGGAACTGGGATCTCTGTAGGCTTCACCACATTGTTTATGTTCAGACTGTTCCTCTCTGGTGAGATTTCTTGCATATTATTGAAGATCCCTGGGATACCTAAATGCTTCACTACATTTTTTTATTTATATGTTTTTTCTCCACAGATTCATATGTTTGAAAACTGTGATGATATCTGAAGCCTTTCCCACATTCCTTACATTCATAAAGTTTCTTTTCAGGGAACTGGGATCTCTGTAAGCTTTACCACCTTCACAGAGTCTCTCTCC
This sequence comes from Phyllostomus hastatus, assembly GCF_019186645.2. Taxonomy (NCBI): domain Eukaryota; kingdom Metazoa; phylum Chordata; class Mammalia; order Chiroptera; family Phyllostomidae; genus Phyllostomus; species Phyllostomus hastatus. Next base: position 2,850,608 of record NW_025333643.1, on the reverse strand, counting down.
AGTCTGAGTCCTTTTGTGTCTTTGTAAGGCACTAGACTGCCTGTAGGCTGTCGCACATTACTTACATTCATAGTGATTCCTTCCAGGTGCTTGAAAACTCTGATAACATCTGAAGGTTTTCCCACATTCTTTATATCGGTAGGGTTTCTCTCCAGTTAATTTTCTTTACTATTTTTGAAATTTTTTTAAAAGGTTTTATTTATTTATTTTTAGACAGGGGAAGGTGGAGAGAGAGGGAGAAACATCAGTGTGTGGTTGCCTCTTAGGTGCCTCCTACAGGGGGCCTGGCCCAAAACCCAGGCATGTGCCCTGATGGGGAATCAAACCGGTGACCCTTTACTTCACAGGCCAGCACTCAATCCACTGAGCCACACCAGCCAGGGCAGATATTGCAGTTTTCCTTTCTAGAAGTTACATTTAGTTCTTTTTATATTTTCCATTTTTCTTTGAATCCTTCAGCATATGAGCATATTTATAATAGCTGTTTTTAGAGTCCTTGTCTGCCAATTCCTGATTCCTGTTGATTCACCTGTTACTCCTGTTACTAATTTTTCTCCAGGTTTTGGGTCACATTTACCTGCTTTTTGGCGTGCCTTTGTAATTTTTGACTGGATGCCAGACATTTTGAGTGATTTGAGTGTTTGAATTTTGTCTTCTTTCAAAGAGTATTAAAGTGTGTTTTGGGTGACAATAAGATATTTCTTTATATAGGGTGTATCTAAAATACTCTTTACACCCTGGCTCAGTGGATTGAGTGCCAGCCTGCAAACCAAAGGGCTGCTGGTTCAATTCTCAGTCAGGGCACATACCTGGGTTGCGGCCAGGCCCCCAATAGGAGGCACGCAAGAGGTAACAGCATATTGATGTTTCTCTCCCTCTCTTTCTCCCTCCTTTCCCCTCTCTAAAAATAAATTTTAAAATCCTTTTAAAAAATAAAATGTTCTTTACTTTAGGACTTGTTTACCCTTAATACAAAGGTGTGCATCTCTGGGATCTCTTTACTATTTGCTCTGCGTGTTCACCCAGGTCTGTACTCTGGCTAGACAGAATAAGAATGCCTCCCAGTTATTTCTTTGGGGACAGAATTAGACATCTCAGTGAAACCTTCTTATATGTATATCTTTAGGTGCTATGTTATCTTATTTGATCTTTACTCACAATCCAGTAAAGTAGGTAATGTGATTTTCCTTTTATAGGTAAAGTTAGCAAGGCCCAGGGAAGCTGGTTTTGTGACTTGCTCATAGGTTACAGGGCTGGGTGTTGGGCCCAGGTCTCTTTGACTCCATTACAACCATACCCTGTAAGCTCCCTGAGAAAAAGGGAGCAGTTTTCCAGAGAGTATTTCCTCAGTTATGAGATGCACGTTTTATACATGTTAATGTATCTCAGATCAAGAGGATATATCTTGAAATAGAAATAAATGGGATCACTTTTCTTTCAGAAAAGCTGTCATCGAATTCGTTGTGGTGTGTCTAAAATCACTATGTCGTCTTAGACCCTGACCGGTCTTGCTCAGTTGGTTGGGCATCATCCTGCAAGGCAAAAGGTCACTGGTTTGATACCTGGTCAGGGGGCATGACTGGGTTGTGGGTTCATCCCCAGTCAGGGCACATGCAAGAGGCAACCGAGCGATATCTCTCTCTCACGTTGATGTTTCTCTCCCTTTCTCCCTCCCTTCCCCTCTCTCTAAAAATAAATATCAATAAATAAAATAAAATTAAAATATAAATAAAAAAATAAAATCACTGTGTCTTAGAAGCAAGGAAGTATGTCTCCATTGCAAAATAGAGCCTTGAAACATAACATATGCATAATAGACTTTTGTTTGCTCAGTTAAAAAATACGGTGATTTTATAAGCAAAGTGTTCTACAGTTTTATGCCTCTGCTTGTTTCCTCAGGTATTTTATGCATGGTGTGTGTCGGGAAGGAAACCAGTGCCTGTTCTCACATGACTTGGCAAACAGCAAGCCGTCTACCATCTGCAAGTACTACCAGAAGGGCTGCTGTGCTTACGGGACCCGTTGCAGGCAAGAGCCCCGCCCTGCCCCAGCTGTTGTGCTGTGTTGGACACCATCAGGGACTCAGATCCTTTGTTTGGAGCATGGGTCTCCATGAGGGAAAGCTTAAATTTAAAAGGGGGGAGGGAAATGAGGGACAGCTGTAGTAGTGGCAACAATACATTTTTTTAAGTAATATGACAACATTACAAAAAGTATGACAAATAATTTTGAAACCTCAATTTCGGTACCTAAAGCTAATCTTTCAGAAACACTTTTCAGGCCTTATTCTTATGAGTCTCTAGTCATAAAAATTGCATTCATAGTATATTTAAGATTGTGTATCTTCTTTTTTCCCCACTTAAATGTCATAAGCTTTTTCCTGTGCCACTACTTTATCCATAACTGTAATTTTATGTTTCATAATGTTAACATCATCATTTTATTAACTCTGCTTCTATTAGAAATTTAAGTGGCTTCCAGTTTTTTGCTGTGAGTACTCCTGCAGTGAACATTTACGTACATAGAGTCTTCCTTTTTGCCACTGACATCTGTAGACAACTTTATAACTTTTAAATGGGGAAATATCACAGAAACCTGTTCTTGTCCTTTTGTAGTTAAGAGCTGCTTTGTTCTTTCCTGGGCTGCAAAGCCCCCTTCGTTGCCTCCTCTGGCTGCCCAAGGGACAGAGGAAGTTGGCCCACCTTGCCCTACCCCTGCCAGTGGCTGCCCTAGAGAGACAGCCCAGGAAAAGCTGGGCTCCTCTAGTTGTTACACTGGCCATTACTAACACTGTGGGCACTCCTGCCAAAAGAGCACTGGGTTGCGTGTCAGGAGATTTCAGTTCAGTATCTGTCTGGAATCTTCAGGGTTTCTTTGTGTGGTCTGAGGCCGTGTGTCTGTCCCACTCAAGTCCTACAAGGACACTTAATTGTCAATGATAAACTACAGTGTGCCACTTGCTCTGAATTGCCAGGCAGTTCTTACTTAGTGATAAGCCTCTTATCAATTAAAATATGGGGAAAGATTGTTTCATTCTCCATCTCCATAAATGAAGGAGAAAGTAGGACATTCCCCGTCTGGGCGGTGTGGGAGACATGTGCATGTAGTGTGTCTGTAATGCATCTGCTGTGCGTTTTGTTCAGATATGATCACACGAGGCCCTCTGCTGCAGCTGGTGGTGCTGTGGGCTCTGTGCCCCACAGCGTGCCCTCCCCAGGCTTCCACAGCTCTCAGCCTCCTGCCAACCTCAATGCACCTATCGTGAAAACTAACTTACATGAGCCTGGGAAACGTGAGAAGAGAACATTGGTACTTAGAGACCGAAGTGAGTGAGCCCCTTTTGTTGCCTCTTTGAAAAGCATTCTTGTCTTGTTCTTCATGTTCCTTTCTGGTCTTCTCTTGATAAGAGGGCTGCTAACCTAAACCCCTGCAAGCTGTCTAAATGTAGATACACCAAGTCTGTCCTGAGAATGGCCTTCATTTGGCTGCAGAGTGTTCAGATGATGCAGTTGGCCTTGTGCCCAAGGCTGAGCTGAGCCCCAAGTTTGGCCTGGCAAAACATAAACAGTAACTTTTTTGTCAGTGTGTAGCTGCTGTCCTCATAGTGTGGTTGCCCAGTTCTGAGAAGCACCATATTGTTCATTTCGAAGCTATGTATTTTAATAAAGACCCTGTCTCATCGTTTGACCTCTAGGTCATGTAGCTCTTACGCTGAGCCAGAGTTTGCCATTTCACGTTGCACCTTTAGTAATAGAATAACATGTTGGGTTTTGGGGAGTGGTCCCTACCCTGGAATAGGGTTTGGGGAAGAAGAAGGCTACAAATCATAAAAGTTGTTTATTGTCTGGTCCTCAGCAGGTGAAGGGATTTCTAGTTCTCAGAATTGTATGGCATAAGATAGGCAGATTCCATCCTAAGCAAATAAGGAATTGATCCTGTTAAATGTGCCCCCTCTGAAAAGGCCAGAAGTGTGTGTGTGATGGGAAGGAAGGGAGAGTGAGAAAGGGGGGAACCATAGGGCAATTCTAATGTTGACCTCAGGACCCAGAGACTCATTCTAGATTTTCACTAATTCTAGGTCATTTTAAAATGATGGGAACTTTACTGGTATAAAGGAAACCACTGTATTCTATTGACCACATTCTAAATTCTCTTTGACTTTTATGTATATATAAAAAAGATATATCGACATACACATTTTAGTATTAACTGTTCCAGATGTTGACATTTCCATACTTGCTGGTTTTGTGTTTTGTTTTTTGTTTTTTTAAGATTTTTTAAATTTATTTTTAGACAGAGAAGAAGGGAGGGAGAAATAGAGGGAAAGAAACATCAGTGTGTAGTTGCCTCTTGTGCGCCCCCCATTGGGGACTCAGCCCACAACCAAGGCATGTGCCCTGACCAGGAATTGAACCAGCAAGCCTTTGGCTCGCAGGCTGGCACTCAGTCCACTGAGCCACACCAGCCAGGGCTATACTTGCAGTTTTTAAATAACTTCAGTGTTCTTTTGTATAAATATATCATGGTCTGGTTTTGCCATTTCCCTGTGTTGCCCATTATAGTTTTCATTTAATGTCACTATGTACATTTTATGCTGTTCCTTTTCATTTTTCCCACTTGACCTGTTTTTTCTATATGTTCCCAAGAGAGAAATTCCCAAGGTCAGAGTTTCTTAATCTGTTAAATTTTGACTAGCTGCTTATCAGAATGGTTGGCCCAGTTTTCATGTACGTGTGTGCTGTGTGCTTTATATTAAGATCTCTCTGGCCTGGCTGAAGAAAAGGCTTGCCCAAGTGTGAGTAATCCAGGAGGCAGTGATCCCCAGAGTAGCCTGGAGATGAAGCCGAATTCCTACCTAGATGCAATCAGGAGTGGCCTCAGTTATGTAGAAGCTGGCAGCTCCTACAGCAGCGAGCAGCAGCTGTGCCCCTACGCAGCTGCCGGGGAGTGCCGGTTTGGAGATGCTTGTGTCTACCTGCATGGGGACATGTGTGAAATCTGTAGGTTACAAGTCCTGCATCCCTTCGACCCAGAGCAAAGGAAAGCTCACGAGAAGGTAAAGTTAAAAGCCTATGTATGAACTCATTTTAAGAAGTTTGAAATGCACTGAATGACAAAATTGTTAGTATTTCTGCAAACATCTGTCTGCCAGTAATACCTGCATTATGTACCTGGTATATTTATATCCTATTAAGTCCTTTTTCCTGTTGTCATTTGACAGTTCTTGACTATTTAGAATAAAGAAAAAAGGAGAGACATCAGAAACATAAAGCTATGCAAAGTTCAGAGAATGAATCTCGCTCAGGAGCCGTGTGCGTGTGTGTGTGTGTGTGTGTGTGTGTGTGTGTGTGTGTGAGAGAGAGACAGACAGACAGACAGACAGACGTGCACACCCCTCCTCCCCAGGGTTCCATGTCATGGTGGTTGCAATCTAGCCAGGCTGAGCTCTAGAGAATCTGAGAAGCTAAGTGTTGAGGGGACCTTTCAGGTCGTTAGATCCCAGTGTTTAGGAGGCACTGCCTCACAGTGGGCCCTGTGCTTGGCTTAGGGCTCTGAAGATGAGTAAGAGAGAATGGGCAAAGCCCGTGGCTGCACTGTAGAAGCCGTCACGGTATATGGGGGTTGAGTCTGCCACCCTCCCTTGTCTTCCCTGGGGGGCCTGTTCAGGTGAGTTCAGAATTAGAGCTTCTCTCTTCATGCAGGTGTGTCCAGGTCTTGGTGCTATGCAAGTTGATTTATCTCACGTCTGTGTCCACTGTGAGCTCCCAAGGGCAGAGCCTAGGTCTTTGTATTCTTTTCATTGACTCTAATGCCTGATACACAGTACTGTGCATCACCTGCTTACTGAATACGTGAATTCATTAAGTAATTGGTTCTCTTGAGAAGTGGTGTTCTTCAGTTCTGACTCTGAACTGCCAGCCTGATGTTTCAGGTTAAGGATTATTCAGTATTTCTGGTATCGGTATGGTTCAGAGTGGGGAAAGCTGGTGCCCAGAGGAGCCAGGAGACTAGAGTCCCAGTTCTTATGAGCTCTGTGATCCCACAGTGGTCCTGTACCTTTTGGGACCTCTGTGCACTCAGCTCTAAATTGGAGGTGACCATATCACACTAGGCAAACAGGGGGCTGTGCCAGTGATGGCTTGAAGTCCTCTTCATGGTCTGAGGGAGCTTCGTGTCCCGAATCCAGGGGTTGCTGGGCCCTGCCTAAAGCAGCCCCAGTCCCCGTTCCTTCCTGATCTTGGTTATGTAGCAGTGTGCCGGCAGCTGCTCCCCAGCAGCCCAGAACCTAAGAGGGTTTCCCTGCTCCTCCTCTGTACTTCAGATCTGCATGTCAACCTTCGAACACGAGATGGAAAAGGCCTTTGCCTTCCAGGCAAGTCAGGACAAAGTGTGCAGTATCTGCATGGAAGTGATCCTTGAGAAGGCGTCTGCTTCTGAGAGGAGGTTTGGGATTCTCTCCAACTGCAATCACACATACTGCTTGTCCTGCATCCGACAGTGGAGGTGTGCCAAGCAGTTTGAGAACCCAATCATAAAGTAAGTACAGCAGTAAGGAGTTTTAGCTGTAGAAATGGGGGAGAAAATTGGGCTTGGAACCTTCTTCCATCCACTCTTAAGTCCTCCCTTGTCCTCCAGAGGCGTTTCAGTGCAGAGGATAACTGGTGAGTGCTGGCTCCTGGGTGTGTGAACTTGGGCACATCACTACCCTTCCTGAGCCCAAGTGCCTTTCCCTTTGAAATACGGGTAACAGTTCCTGCCCAGCTTCAGAGTGTTGGAGGGACACTCTGCAGGGACCGTCCATGTGAGTAGGTTGATGGCACTGGCCTGTTTGACTGCAGCACTAACAGTTACTGGTGGCTGCCCTTAGTCCTTTGCCTTTTGCCCTTGTTAAGCTTCATTTTTTTCCATCTGTAAAATAGGGTTGTTTGATGGTTAAATAGAATAATGCATGTAAAACATTTCACGTGTCTGATACAGGGGACATGCTCCATGAGGCCAACACAGGGCTCTTTTTCCCTGCTGTGCTGAGACGTAGCTTTATATAACAGCACAGGATGCTCGCATTCTACAGTGGGGCAGGGTGGGAGGAGCAGACTGAATCTGAGAAGTTACTGCATGCTGTGTACTGTTTTCGAAACTCTTAGCGCACAGTAACTTATCCTTCTCTCAGAGACCCTGTGGTCATCCTCACTTTACAGATGAGGAAACCATGGTGTGATAGGCTCAGATAACTTGCCTAAAGTCACACTTGGGTGGTAAAATTACAGCTTTACTAAGATAAGAGTGTACAATTCAGTGGGGTTTTTTAAATTTTTATTTATTTATTTATTTTTAGAGAGGGAAGGGAGGGAGAAAGAAAGAGAGAGAAACATCAATGTGTGGTTGCTGGGGACCATGGCCTGCAACCCAGGCATGTGCCCTGACTGGGAATCGAACCTGTGATGCTTTGGTTCGCAGCCCGCGCTCAGTCCACTGAGGTACACCAGCCAGGGCCAATTCAGTGGTTTTTGTATTCTGATAATTAATGATACTGTGTGTCAACTAATGATACTGTGCATTTTTTTTTCTGTGTTTTTTTGGCCATTTTGAAGAAATGCCTACTCAAATGCTTTGCCCATTTTAAAACTGGGTGGTCTTTTTATTGAGAAAAACATGTCTTTATGGGTAGTCTATTTTATTGTTGGGAAAAAGATGTTTTTAATTGTAAATCTGGTTCGGTCAGCAAACATCTGGAATGGTCATACATTTGAGCAAGGGGTGTAGTAGTGTAGTGTGTCCAGGACTCCTAACTTAACCTCTTCCGCACTAACCTGAATCTTGTTTCAGGTCGTGTCCAGAGTGCCGTGTGATTTCAGAGTTTGTAATTCCAAGTGTGTATTGGGTGGAAGATCAGAGCAAGAAGAACGAATTGATTGAAGCTTTCAAACAGGGAATGGGGTAAGTGCTTTGAGCTCAGGTATGACCTTGGTGGCTGCCCCAGCTCCTGTTCCAGCCTTCGCCTTCCCCTGTGGAGAGCCGCCTCCTTCCCTCCCTGGACCATCATCCGCTCGGGGTTTCTTCCTTCTCTCAGGCATCATGCTGGGCTGTGAAGATGCAGAGATGAGCAAAGCTATTTTCTTAGCTGAGCAATATGCCCTAGAAATTGTTTCTGGTGCTGAGGTTGTCTTGTCATCTGTGATCATTCATTCATTCAACAGATGTTGATTAAAGATCTATATGATGGGCCTTTTCTAGTCGCTTGGGATACAACTTGAAACAAATCAGACCAACTCCCAGCCGCCATACAGGTGACATTTTAGTGAAGGAAATAAATAATGAGAAGAAACAAAAAAGATAAATAAGGAAGAAAAATATTAAGTGGTGAGCAGGGCTAGGGAGTGAAATGTGCCCAGAAATGGGGAACAGGAAGTGAGAGGGTTACAGTTTTAGTGTGGGAGACCCGAGAATGCCTCAGTGTGGTGACATTTGAGTAAAGACCTAGAGGAGATGAGGCAGCAACCCATGATGTGAGTAAGAATGTTCTAGATGGAGGGAATAGTCACTGCAAAGATTCTGAGGCTGAAGCAAGACAAGGGGCAGATTGTGCAGGGCTCTGCAGGTCATTGGATGAACTAGGCCTTTTATGGGTGAGACTGGGAGTTTTGATTAGAGAGTGATATGAACTGATTGATATTCTTAAAGGGTCACTCTGGCTGATTCATTGAGAGTATATTAATTAAAAGACAAGGCAGAGGTAGAAATAGGAGACCAAATAGGCTATTGCAATAATCCAGGCAAGATACGAGAGTGACTTGGAACAGGTAGTGGGTATGAATGTGATGAGAGGTGGTCAGATTCCAGGTGTGTTCAGAATTGCTGATATGTTGGATGTGGTGCAGGTGTGAGCAGAGGTTGAGGATTCAGATTTCACTTCCAGCGTTATTGCTTTCCATTTCTTTGCTGTACTTCCATCTTTGTTTTCCAGTTTCCTCTTTCGGTTATCTATTTTTGTAAAATGATCACTGGGTTTATCACTGGGAAACCAGGAGACAACAGAACTGCACAGATGCACAGTGACCAGTCCCCAGCAGACGTTGGAGGCGAGTTTCATGATCGGTCGCGGGCTGTGGTGCACGGTTGTTATCGACAGTGATGTGGCCAGAGCAGCGAAGAGCACCATTTGTACTTTATGCAGTTACTCACAGTTAATGTTTTATAGTAATTAAAATTTGAACTGTGTTTGAAGAATTAAGTGTTAACTAAACCGTGGTGGAATGGTTCCCTAGGGCTACTGTAACAAATTCCACAAATGAGGTGGCTTAAAATGATAGAAATTTAGTCTTTTACAGTTTGGGAGGTTGGAAGCCCAAAAGCAGGTGTGGGCAGGGTTGGTTCCTTCCGGAGGCTGAGGGTAAATTTGTCCCATGCCTTTGTACTAGCCTCTCATGGCTGCTGGCAGTTCTTGGCGTTCCTGGGCAGATGGCAGCCTAACTCCAGTCTCTCCCTTTATACCAGGTGGGGCAAAGCAGGTTTATAGTTCTGAGTACTGAAAACAGAGTTCATTCTTGTATTACTACTTCTTATTGTATTATTTTCCATAGGAACAATTGTAAACCTACTTTTCCCCTACCCTGTATTCTTTGCTGTGTTTCTTTCTCCCCATTCTGTCTCTTGTAAGAACAAGTGTGATTGGTTTTAGGACCCTCCCCATTTATCCAAGGTGACCTCATCTCAAGGTCCTTAATTTTATCTGCAAAGACCCTTTTTCCAAGTAAGGTCACATTCACAATTACCAGGTTTTAGAATTCATGGTATCTTAGTCCATTCTGGCTTCTGTAGTAAAATGCCTCAGTCTAGGTAGCTTATAAACAACACAAACTTATTTTTCACACTTCTGCACGCTGGCAAGTCCCAGATCAAGGTGCCAATATGGTTGGATTCTTGTGAGCACCCACTTCCTGCTTCATAGCTGGTGCCTTCTCACTGTGTCCTTACTTGATACAGGTTCGAGGGAGCTCTCTGGGTATCTTTTATAACAGCACTAATCCCATTCATGAGGACTCCACGCTTTCAACTTAATCCTCTCCTGGTCTCATCACGTCCATTTTAAGGGGATGCCAACATTCAAACCATAGCCCGTGGTAACTGAAATTATGCCTATCAGAACTGTGAAAAGCAAGGGCTGCGCATTTGCCATTTTGATCAATATCTATACTCTTTTCAGCTGAATATTATTTAGAATTTCATTTTAACTTACCGCTTTTTAGCTTTACTTCTTTTTCTTATAAACAGTTTTTCTTGGGGCTACAGTATACTCTTTAATTTTTTCACAGGCAGAATTAATAATTTTACTGTCTTATATAATATGTAGCTATTTCCTTGTTACCATCTTCTGCACTACATCTGTACATTATATTTACATACATTAGAACCCCACAAGCTAACAGTGTAGTTTTTTACATTTCAGCTTTATTGAGATACATATTTTTTGTTGCTGAGAAAGTTTATTCTACTGTAATAGCAAATACCAATTATATATAGTGTTATCAACTACAGTCACCGTGCTTTACATTACTTCCTTGTTCATCTTGTAGCTGAAAGCTTCTTTATTACTCCCTACATTCATGGATTTAGTTCTCGTGTTCAGGTCTTTAGCCCATTTTAAGTTGGTTTTTGTGAATGGTGTAAGAAAGTGGTCCAGTTTCATTCCTTTGCATGTGGCTATCCAGTTTTCCCAACACTGTTTATTGGAAAGACCATTCTTTCTCCATTGTCACAGGCTCCTTTGCCATAGATTAATTGACCATATATGTGTGAATTTATTTCAGAGCTCTTTTCTGTTCCACTGATTTATGTGTCTGTCTTTATGTCAGTACTATACTGTTTTGATTACCATAACCTGTAGTGTAGCTTGAAATCAAGAAGCGTGATGCCTCCAGCTTTATTCTTTCTCCAGATCCCTTTGACTACTTGAGTCTTTTGTGGTTCCATATAAATTTTAGCATTGTTTGTTGTATTTCTGTGAAAAGTGCCATTGGAATTTTAATAGGGATTTCACTGAACCTGCAGGCTGCTTTGAGTAGTGTGAACATTTTAACAGTATGTGTTTTTCTAAATCATGAGCATGATATCTTTCCATTTACCTGGGTCTTTATTTCATCAGTGTCTTAATAGCGTTCAGTTACAGATCTCTCAACTCCTTGGTTTCATGTATTCCTAGATATTTTATTCTTTTTGATGCAATTGTAAATGCAATTATTTTTATAATTTCTCTTTGATAGTTCATCTTTAGTATATAGAAAGTCAGCTAATATTTGTATATTGTATACACTGCAACTTGACTGTTATAATGTATGGATGTAATGTTTTATATACATTATTAGAACACTGCAAGGTATTAATATGACTTTTTGCCTTTAAAAACTAGTTTTTTATATATATATTTTTAAAGATTTTATATATTTATTTTTAGAGAGAAGGGAAGGAGGGAGCAAGAGAGGGAGAAAAACATGAATGTGTGGTTGCCTCTCATGCGCCCCAACTGGGGACCTGGCCTGCAACCCATGCGTGTGTCCTGACTGGGAATTGAACTGGCAGCCATTTGGTTCACAGGCCTGCACTCAGTCCACTGAGCCACACCAGCCAGGGCTAGAATTCTATGTTAATAGCTTGTTTCTTTCTTTTCTTTTAGCACTTTGCAAATGTTCCACTACAATCAGGCCTTTTACCAACCTTACACTGTCCCTACTCCCCAACCCCCCACCAGACTCTGGCAACAATTTTTCTATTGTTTCTATGAATTTAACTTTTTCAGATCCCACGTATAAGTGATACCATATAGTATTTATTTGTCTTCTCTGCCTTACTCCACTTAGCATAATGCCCTCAAAATCCATTTTGTCATAAAATGACAGAATTTCCTTCTTTCTCATGACTGAATAATAAAGCATTGTATACTTGTTATTTCCATATCTTGGCTATTGTAAATAATGCTGGAATGAATACTGTGCTGCAGATACCACTTCTTAACAGATGTGAGGTCATATCTGTGATTTTGATTTGCATTTCCCCAATTAGTGATGTTGAGTACCTTTTCATGGACTTACTGGCCACTTATTTGTATGTCTTTGGGAAAATGTTTAGTTCCTCTGTTCATTTTAAAATGGACTGTTCTTGTTGCTGAGTTGTATGAGTTCTTTATATATTCTGGACATTAACCCTTTGTCAGATACAAGATTTGCACCTATTTTTATCCCATTCAGTAGGTTGCCTTTCACATTTTGTTGATGGTTTCCTTTGCTTTGCAGAAGCTTTAAGTTTGAGCTAACCCCGCTTGTTTATTTTTTGCTTTTGTTGCCTTTGCTTTGGTCTCAAATCCAAAAAGATTATTGGCAAAACCAATGTCTAGGAGCTTATTACCCTCTGTAGTTTCTGATAAGTCAGTGGTAATTCAGATTATAATATGTCATTTTTCTGGGGTTGCTTTCAATATTTTCTCTTGGGTTTCAGCAGCTATATATTTTGCATAGGAGTGGTTTTCTTCATATTTTACTGCTCAGTGTTCTCTGAATCTATGTTTATGCCTCTCACCAAATTTAGGGAAATTTTGGTCATCACATATTTTCTCTACCTTTTTTTTTTCTCCTGGAACTTTCAGATACTGTCCCACAGGTCTTGGGCTCTGTCGTATCTTTTCCTCTCTGTTCATCATCTTGAATACATTTTTAGTAGCTGCTTTGAAATTCTTGTCGTCTTGGTTGGTCTCTGGGTCACATGTCCTGATTCTTCATATGTTGTCATTTTGGATTGTAGTATAGACATTGTTAGGTTGCTAGATTCTGTTAGGTTCTACAAAACATTTTATAAAGATGTCCTAGAAGAACATCTATAAAGCATTGATGTTTCTGTCTTTAAGTATTTTTTATTTATTATGCTATTAGTTTTCCCAGTTTTCCCCCTTTATCCCTCCTCTACCCTGCCTCCCAAACCCTCCAACATCCCACCCCCACTTAGCTCATGTCTGTGGGTTGTACATATAAGTTCTGTGAGTCCTCTGTTTCCTATACCATTTTTTATCTCTCCTCATCTGTTTTATGCCTCCTAGTTATGCTGCTTCTTCCCTGTACCTTTTCCCCCATTCCTCCCTTCCCCCTCCCCACCACTCCCTCCATGTGTTGTCCATTTCTCTGATTCTGTTCCTGTTCTGGTTGTTTGCTTAGTTTTTGTTTTCATTGTTTTTCTTTTCTTTTAGGTTCATTTGTTGGTAGTTGTCAGTTTTTTGTCATTTTATTGTTCATATTTTTTATCTTTTTCTTAGGTAAGTCCCTTTAATGTTTCATATAATAAGGGCTTGGTGATGATGAACTCCTTTAACTTGACCTTATCTGGGAAGCACTTTATCTGCCCTTCCATTCTAAATGAAAGCTTTGCTGGATAGAGTAATCTTGGATGTAGTTCCTTGCCTTTCATTACTTGGGATACTTCTTTCCAGCCCCTTCTTGCCTGCAAGATTTCTTTTGAGAAATCAGCTGATAGCCTATGTGAACTCCTTTGTAGGTAACTGTCTCCTTATCTCCTGCTGCTTTTAGGATTTTTTCTTCATCTTTAATCCTGGGGAACTTAATGATGGTGTGCCTTGGTGTGTTCCTCTTTGGGCCCAATTTCTTTGGGACTCTGTGGAATTCCTGGACTTCCTGGAAGTCTGTTTCCTTTGCCAGATTGGAGAAGTTCTCCTTCATTATTTGTTCAAATGAGTTTTCAATTTCTTGCTGCTGTTCTCCTTCTAGCACCCCTATAATTCAGGTATTGGAACATTTCAGGTTGTCCCAGAGAATCGTCAACCTCTCTTCATTTTTTTGGATCCTTGGTTCTGATCCAGTTGGATGTTTATTTCTTCCTTTTGTTCCAAATTGTTGCTTTGAATCCTGGTTTCCTTCTCGTCACTGTTGGCTCCCTGAATATTTTGCTTTATTTCATTTGGGGTATCTTTCATTTGTTCTTTAATTTTTTGACAAAGCTCAATCAGTTCTGTGAGCATTTTGATTACCAGGGTTTTAAATTCTCCATGAGATAGGTTGGCAATTTCATTGCTTAGTTCTCTTTCTGAGGTTTTGCTCTGTTCTTTCATTTGGGCCATATTTCTTTGTCTTAGCGCAGCTGATAGGCTATAAGGGGGTGTGGTCTTAGGGATTAACCCAGGCAGGGCAACCCTCTTTGCTTCACTGCATGTGGGGGAGGGGCCAGAGAGGGAACTGTGAGCTTGCCTGCCTGTCTCTAGCACACTTTCCAGCAGAGCCTCATGTCAGACTGCAAGTATCTCCCACCGTGGCAATCTCGGCCACAGTCAGCTGAGTCTCTTTTTCCTTTAAGTCAGCCCCGCCCCTCGGCCCCCTGACTGCGGTTTTTCTGAGTTGGGCTGCACGGTCCCCTTACCGGTCTGGTTGTTCTGGTTGATTTTAATTCCTTGGTTGTTGGAGTTCCATGCAGTTTGGTTTTTTGGAGGTTTTGGTTGTTTATTGATTTTAGATTCATTGTTATCCTCTTTTTGGTTGTGCGAGGAAGCACAAGGTTTCTGCATGCACCTCCATCTTGGCTGGAACTCCTCTGATGTTTCTGTATTAATAATAGGCAGGTATATTGTTGAGACTCAAACTCTTGGGCAGCAGGTCAAACCTCAGTTCAGTTCGTTTATCCTAGTGGAGTTGCCCTGAGCCTGCCACACTGATGTGTGGGTCAGAGGTTCGTGCAGAGTTAATGCGCAGTGTTTGGAGCACCGCCTCTTGGGCCTTTTCTTTGTGGGATTTCTTCCAGTTCTGTCTTTTCTTCAGGCCAGAAAGACTGGATTTCACCATTGCAGTTTTATCTATCCTGAATAAACACACACCCAATTTTGGCCTGCTCTTGGATAAAAACATTTCTATAAAGGTAACTTGCTTCTTTGCCATTCCATTCTTCTAGGTATCTAACCTCTTGAAGAATCTTCCTGCTTCTGTTCATTCTCCAGTGCCTGTAGGTCTTTTAAAAAGGTTTGTGTTTCTGGTTATCTGCAAGAAAGTCAGTCAGGTCTAGGAGAAGCAGTAATGGTTCCTTTAAGTTGCATATTAATTGCTAAAGGCTTGGTCTTTTCCTATATTTTCCTCATGTGATGTTATTATGTGTCCACCAGAGGGCAGCAGTGGCAAGGCAGAGTAGTTTAGCCTGTACAAAGGAGCTCCGCTGGAGTTGTCCAAAAATCCTGTTATTGTTGTTTGAATCGTTCCTGGCCTTAGTTTCCATAGATGACTATGTTTTTATGCATTCCGCATACATTTACTGAGTATCCACTACAGGCCAGGACCTTCAAGCTAAGCACCAATGGGGGCTATAGAGTAGAGATTAGTAAAGGTAATTTCATGGAAAATTGCAAAGGGAACAATTACGATACAGATATTCTGGTGACAAATTCTTCATGAGGGGCCCAAGCCAGATGTCACAGCAGGGAACGCACTTGGGTCTACCTGGGTGAGAGTGTCAGGGAAAGCTGTGAAGATTGGATGCTTTTCCTTGTGTTGAGAGTGAGTGGGTGGACAGAGCGACATGGGTGCTGAATGGTGCAAATTTTGTGTTTGGAGACCAGTGGGAGTGGCCACTGAGGTTGAAAAGTATGTAGAAGGATGTGGTACGACCTACTACCACAGGGGCAGTGGAGACAGACTGGTCAAGTCTAATGGGGCAAAATAGGTGACCCATTGGAGATGCTCCTCTGTGGTAGTGTGAAGAGGTTGGAACCTGGTGGGAGGGGAGGCCAGTTAAGAAATGACTGACAGGCAGGCAGCCGAGTTTGGCATCCTAAGGGTTTCAGCAGTGTGGGAACTGAAAGGACAAGCTGATTTGGGAGTGCTCTGTAAGCAGAAGTGCAATAGTCGGATTTGACAGCTGAGAACAAGGAGTGAAAGTGAACTGAAAGCTTGAGTGCTTGGAGACCAGATAAGGCGCGGGGGCGGGGGGGTGACAATCATTTTTGGGGTGGAAACTAGAGTTAAAGCTTGTGTCCAACAGACTCTGATAAGAATGAACTGCTTGAGCAGTCATTTGAAGATTTGCTCAGAACTTTGGGGGCTGGGGGGGGGGGGGGCGTTGGAAAGTGTCGGGTTGACACAACTCTGCTTGAGACCATTCCCTGGCCTCGAGTGCTGGAATCAGACCAGGTGGGAGTAGCACACAGGCAAGCAGCACACTTCCTTCCCCCTCTGTGGGCAGTTGCTAGGGTCTAAGAGGCCTTCATCGCTGGTCTCTTGCCGCCATCCCCTTGGCTGAGAAACTGGAGTCATCTGCCACCAACATACACCCCAGCTGTCCCCTGGCAGCAGCCCACCTTTTCTGTGATTTGGCTTTCTTTCTGCAACTTCCCTTCCCCAGCATTCCCATATGGCCCTCTGGGTTCTTGGGCTTTATTCCTTTTCTTCAACTTGGGATCATTTATGAAAATTTCATTTGAACAGGAAATGGGGGTTCTCTCTTTGGTTGTGATTTTCCTTAGGAGCAGGGGTTCTTAACATAGGGATCTGTAGGTACAATTCAAAGATGGAAAAAAATTAACATTTTGATACCTCTACTTCATAGACCTGCATTTTATGCACTCAAAAACACTGTTCAAAGAGGGGGGTCTACAGCACGTAGTTTAGAACACTGGCTCCAGAGGGTGTGGACCAAGGAAAATTGGAACGAGACCTTTAACTTTAGTTAGCTAAAATTCACCACTTTCCCTTTGACTCCCAAGTCAAGGCTTCCTGTGGTCACACTGACATCATTGCTGGCCCAGAGAAAGGGAACTTCCCTGGGTGGAGCTCCTACCGGGGTCTTGGAACTGAGGCAGTAGCCCAGCTTCAGCACTTTGGAACCCATGACAGCTGGTTTGAAGAATGAACAATCAAGCCTACATTCCCTGTGGCCTTTCTGGAACATGGCAGTCTCAGAACGGTGGAGTCCCCTCATGCAGGTTAAGTTCTGTGTGAGGCCATATGTCACAGTGGGAATTTTATCCAGCAGCATGGAAATCATCCCATTCTGAGCTTCTGCTTCCCTACCTATAACTGAGGTTGACCCAGTTCTGGCGTTAAAGGCAGAGATGGAGGAAAGCAGTGGTTTATCTGGACTTTAGATTCTCCCACTACCTTGATTTTTCTCTTCCCACTTTTTAGGAAAAAAGCTTGTAAGTACTTTGAGCAAGGCAAGGGGACCTGCCCATTTGGAAGCAAATGTCTTTACCGCCATGCTTATCCTGACGGGCGACTAGCAGAGCCTGAGAAACCTCGGAAGCAGCTCAGTTCTGAAGGCACCGTGAGGGTAAGGAGTTTGCCATCTCTAGTCGGAAGACTCACTCACCTGTAGCCCTTTCTCTAATAGCTTTCCCAACCAGAAATGGACAAAAGAAAAAGAAAAAAGCTACCCAGCCTTCATGTTGCCATTTGTAATAACCAGGCATGTTTACTGGCTATTTTTGCAGTTCTTCAATTCAGTGCGGCTCTGGGATTTCATCGAGAACCGAGAAAGTCGCAGTGTCCCCAGCAATGAAGATGTCGACATGACTGAGCTTGGGGATCTCTTCATGCACCTGTCTGGTGTGGAGTCGTCAGAACCTTGAAGAGTAGATGGGTCACCTGCATCTTGGGCTCTGCCAGCAGGGCCTTCCCCGACTAAGGTGTGCAGAGTTTCCTTTACTGCAACTCCAGGTGGCGTGTTGCTTGGATTTGAGTGGGGTTGTATTTAATCTTGGTCTCACCCATTCTTGACTATTACAGCCACAAGAAGAGTGAAGGATATAAAATAACTGAACAAGTGTATGGAATCACTACTTTTATAGTCAGTATCTTAGTTGCACCTCAGGTTCCTCAGGGGGAACCAGCTAAACAGCCAGGCTGAGTTTTGATTGATTGCTTTTAGAACAAATTTGGCTCCTGTCCTTCATGAGCTTTAGCTCCTTGTAAACAGTCAACGTGCAGTTGCCCTAAAACAGATTTCTTTTTCTTACCAAAGGATTCTTCACTCCTACAAAGGATTCCTACAGTTAATTTCCATAGTACTTGTGGTCAAAACTATACATTTTTCCAGAAGCAAAAAAATGGGCACTACACACACCTTAGTGTCCCAAATCAGAGCAGGAGTCTCATTGCTGTATATTCAGTAACTATAAACTTTCTTCCATGTAAGGGAGGCTCTTGAAGTAGCAGGAAGTGTACATAGTAGCAGAGGTACAGCCCCTCAATTCTGGCTGGTTTGGGGGCAACTGGAAGAAACCTTGTGCACATGCCTCCAGGCAAACATGTCCCTGGCTCCCTCCCCTGCGGGCATAGGCCCCAAGGTAATTGTGCTGAGGACTCAGCACACACGTGCTCTTGTGTGTGGCTCCTACCCAAGCCATCTAGTCTTACCTGTAAAGCTTGGCTTTCATTTGTAAACACTGAACAGCATCTAAAAAATTTGTTTGTGACCCAGCAGTAGTCCTCAGCATGAATCTGTCATCAGTTGTGATTTTAATTGAAGGAGCATAATCTTGTGAATCAGAACAAACTCATTCTAACCCTGAATTACGTATTTTTATAAATAGCTAGAGATCAAATATTTTGTAAAGTGCATTAAAGTGTGGGTAGAAAAAGATCTATTCTTACCTGTGTGCTTTATACATAATTTTTATAGTTATCTCTTTAGTGAAGGGTGACAAAGAACGCAGGCAAAGGCTGAATTAAGGCTCTGGGCCCATTTACTGCTTGTTGAGTCCTGTTACAGAAGGGATGAACAAACAGTTCAAGCTGTGAGCTCATGCTCAAAAGGAAGAAACAGCCATTAAGCCTACATTTAATTTATTTTATTAAAATAACATAATTGAGCCATTGAATAACTATTTCATCAGGCGCAATAAAAACAAAATTAAAATCCAATCAAGAAAACCTGTATTCCTGGCTTCCTTGCATACATATGCTGTGATTGTTGAGACAAAGCTGGCCAGTGGCCCCACCCCATAGGGGCAGCTCCTGGAAGACAAAATTCAGCATGATGGAAGACTGCTCCCTGAGAGGGCAGAGACTGGGAGGGGCAGGCCAGGCACCTCTTCTGGAAAACCATCCTGATGCATTTGGAGACCTCCAAGAAATGGAAGTGTCCCATAGTACCAAAGCAGACTCCTTTAGGCGGCCGAGATGACAGTCCTGGGCTGTTTGGTGCATTATGTGCAAAACTACCTGTTTGGTGCCACACCACTAACTGAAGAAAAGTACTTCCTGTGATATAAGCATTCCTCATAGGACCTGATACTCAAAATTTATCCACATTTCCCCTTCAGGGCTGGTTTGCTACTTTCATTTCCCCTCTGACTTCTTTTTCTTACCCTAAAAATACTCATTTAGCCAATAGCCAGGGTCCCAGATCATGTATCGCCATCAGCAGCCACTGGTGCAGCTTGGAAGAGGCTCAGCTCATGAGCATGGAGGACGCAGGTGGGGAGCAGGACAAACCAGCATTGTGAATGGCCTCCCTCTCCCATGGCCAGAAAGGGTAGAAAAGAAGGCAACATGAAGTAAGGCCCTGTGAATAGTCTAGAAGGTCCTTAGCAGCAGCTTCTCTGAAAACGAGCTCTCCGCTTCCATAGAAAGGGAGCAAAAAGGTGGTGCCTGCTGATTTCCCTTCTTCCCCTGGTGGCCTGAGTGCAGGTGCAAAGTCAGCTAGAAGACAGGCAGTCTAGGGGACGTGGTCAGTGTGCAGGCATTGATGTCCTCAGTGTGGGCCGCCCGATGCAGGGATGGCTCAGAAGCGCTCCGGTTGATTTTCGGTAGAGAGTGTTGGAGCAGTTCAATGGAAGACAGGATCTGAAACAAAGCCAAGTGGTCTTGTTACCTGGGCCCTGGCATTTTCACAGCAGCTTTTGATCAGGAATCCAAAGACACACATTGCTCTCACCTCACCTGTAACATCTTATGGAAAGTAAGAGCCCTCCCTATTTAAAAACAAAAACAAACAAAAAAAAACACCATACTTCGCTCCTTATTTCTCATTTAAGACCTTCTGCTTTTAATTTAATCAGTTCCAACACCTTTGAGCCAAGTCTTACCTGGGGAAAAAGAGGCCTCTCTTCCTTAACTTTCTTCACGCAGTCTGCAACAAGCCGCTTCATTGCTTTGGGGCAGTTCTTGTATAGCTTACTGAGGTCTGGGGAGGCATACCCTCGGCCCACCATGAAGATGATCTGAGGGAAAGAAAACAGTTGAAGGAATACATGAATAAACAAGTGAAACCAGGGGCTTCCACAGAAGTTGAGTCCTTTGTGGCAGTGCACATACCTGATCTCGGTTGTTGATGTGGGAATAAGGTAGCTCCCCTGTCATAAGCTCATACAGCACAATGCCATAGGAGTAGACATCGGACTGGAAGCTGAAAGGGTTATTATCCTGCATCCGGATCACCTCTGGGGCCTACAGGGACAAAAGGTGTATTCATCACCACCACCTGGGCCCTTAACACATCCAGGGGCCCAACTATCCCTTCCATTGGGTATGAGAGCCTTTCCTCGGCCCCCTATAACTTTTCTCTGAACAGCCCCTCAACAACCCTCAGGCGTTGCTAATTCAAGCTCAGAAATCCTAGTCATGGGGCATCCCTATCACCCAACTCCTCCAAGCTATGTTTCTACATGGTTCTGATCACCAGCTTTCTCCAGGAAACCCAAATTCACCCTAGGCTGTCTGAGGTCACCAAAAACATCAGTGAGGTGGCCTGGACTTTGGGGAATTACAGAGTTCAGGGTGCCCCTTCTGCCCTGCACCGTGCTAGTGTGAGCCTCGCCTCCTTACCATCCACAGGATAGAGCCGGTGGGTTGTTCAACCTGCTGAGAACCACTCCAGCGTGACTTTACTGTTGCCAAACCAAAATCTCCAATTTTCACCGTCAGGCCTTCATGGAGAAATATGTCTCAATGCTTGTTAAGGACTCTGGTTTTAAAACACTGGTCAGGTTAATTTTGAAAAACTTACCAAAGTTCTTACTAGCACAGCATCTCTCTACCTCCCACCTGCCCCAGCCTTCTCTGGACTGGATCTGCTAGGGTTTCTGAAGTTTTAAAAAGTGCTCTTGAAAGGTCCCTTCTATCAGGAGGCACACGAGGAATGCAAGATGATTTGGTTCCCGCCCCATTCACACATCTATGTGCCACGTCCCTGGCCTGTGGTCTTCCCACATAATGTAGGTGCCTTAAACCCCGAGACTTACTTCTAAGAGTGCAGGCTGCCTTCTGGTGCTCCTCAGAGCCAAGCACGACCTACTGATTCTTTACCTTCATTTCTGCCTGCATTCTGCCCTCAAGAAAGATGTAAGTAGCAAATCTCTCTGTAAGTGCTAAATGTTATCCTAAGACATTTCCAGTAGAACAGGTACCACTTGGTAACTTCAAAATCAGAACCAAACTCATCTCAAACTCACCGGTTTATGACTGACTTCTGACTCACACCTTCTTAAAATCTATGGTGTCTGCTTTCATGGCATAATGTGTTGGCCCCAAACAACCCACTACAAAAAGGTATTCCATGCCTCAGACATGTACCCCAAATAAAAGCCGTGCCCCATAACCCAACTCAATGCAGCTGTTATGCCGCTCATGGCCACCAAGCAAAGTTTGGCTTACCACCCCACTCCTTTCAAAGGGAAAAGCCGGAGAGAGGCAGATGTAAAATTGTTACATTTCATGCCCTTTAGTGTGAAAAATACCTTAATTCATTATTTCTACAATTAATAATACATTAAGTCTTAGAAAGAGGAAGGGTTGATTCTAATAGTAGCCTCCAAGGAAACTTTCTACATATTTAAGACAATTATAATTTTGAAAATCTTACATTTGGCTTACAGCTAATTTCTGACCAGATACACACATTCTCCACAACTAGGGAAAAAACATGAAGGACAAAAAAGCCCCACCCCAAATTAAAGTGAGTACTAAACTGCATATAAAACTAGCCTATCTCAAGCATAACCTAAACACATATCTCAACTCTTGTGGAAATTTTAAAAGTCTCCCTCCTGTTTTCCTAAATTTAGAACTGAGCAGTGAAATGAAACTGCCACCAAAGGATACTGTTGGATTTCATGTCTCTGTGGATGATATTCTTTGCATGCAAATAGCTGTAAAGGGAAAATAACTATTAAAATCAGTTCAGGGGGCATGGCTAGAAAGCGGCTTCTAACTACAGCTAGGGAACAAACCGCCTGAGGGCCTGGCTCCAGGAGTAGCTGTGTTCAGGAGTTGGCCCTGCGCAGGTTCAGGTGGGGACGCATGGTGCCTTACTGTGATGGTTAAGGTCACAGCAAAACGGAGCAACTCTTTAAGCATCATTTTACTCAAAAAGGAATTCTCACCATATATCCATTCAATGGAATATT
Organism: Phyllostomus hastatus; assembly: GCF_019186645.2. Classification (NCBI taxonomy): domain Eukaryota; kingdom Metazoa; phylum Chordata; class Mammalia; order Chiroptera; family Phyllostomidae; genus Phyllostomus; species Phyllostomus hastatus. Next base: position 2,828,227 of record NW_025333643.1, on the reverse strand, counting down.
ATCAGACACAAAAAGGAATGACACACTAATATATTCAATATGGAGGAACCTCTCAAAAACATGCTAAAAGAAGCCAGACAAAAGACCTCATATTTTGAAAATGTTATAAAATTAGTGATGGTTGCACAACTCTAAATACACTAAGAAACTACTGAGTTATATACTTAAAAGGAGAGAATTTTATGATGTGAATTTTATCTCTAATTTTTTTCTAAAAAGTAATTGTGACTAGTTATTTCCTAAAATGTAAGGTAGAACATGAGATTTTCTACAGCACTTACAAGCACAGCTTAGGCACACACAAAAGGGTAGTGTTAGTAGAGGTGCTGAGGAATACTTTAAGCATTCTCCAAAAGAAAAATAAATTGCCCTGGCTGGTGTGGCTCAGTGGATTGAGTGCTGGCCTGACAACCAAAGGATTGCTGGTTCGATTCCCAGTCAGGGCACATGCCTGGATTGTGGGCCAGGTCCTCAGTAGAGAACATGTGAGAGGCAACCACACATTGACATTTCTCTCCCTTCCTTTCCCTCTCTAAAATAAAACCTTTGAAAAAATAATAATTTATCCAACATTTGATGCCCACAGAGGGCAGTGCCATGGGTATCTGGGCAGTGGCTGAAAGCTGAGTCTGAGCCCCATCAGGGCAGCCTTGGCTTGGGTGAGGAACATCAAGTGACATTCCTTCAGCCGCCCCCCGAGGCTCATTTTCAGATGTGCAAAAATATCACAGAAATCTCTTAACAGACTTGGCTTTTCCTAATCCCAATATTGCGAGTTAGAGACAAGTTGATGCTTGGATCCCAGACTTTGTAGTTACTCTACTTACTCCATTCCCTGAGCCGTCTGCCGGGCAATGTCAATCAACTGGAACATTTGGAACTTGGTCTCTTGGACATGCAGGTGTTTGTAGAGGCTGCTGCCTTCACACCACTGGGTCACTATCGCCAGATTGTCCTTTGTCATGTACCCCATGAAAAGCAAGATGTTCACGTGCCGGGTTTTACTGGAGTGGGGAGGAGAGAAGGCTCTGAACTTTCCCTTGTTTCAGCATAAAGAGATCTACTCTGCTTCCACACTGACATCAAATCCTGTGCGTTCTCGACACCACCCGTGCTTACAATCTGTGTGGCTGGCAAAGCATACACACGTGACTACAGATAATCCAGTTGGTATTCGGAGCCACCAAAGGAGCCCACTACGATTCACCTCAGTGCTGGCCTTGTTTGTAGGGAGAACATTCTTTTTATCAGCATACACTCCCAGTTCTCCCCACAGGGGTCACTGGGACCCTGCTTGATGGAATTCATCAATATTCAATTTGCTGCTCTAAGTCCTAAATAGTGACTCAAAGATTTCAGAGCTGAAGGTTTAACATCCAAAATAAATCAAATTGGCTATTATCTAGAGGTCATGGAAATAAATGTCAAAATCGAACCTATTTTTCCCTACCTCAAACCAAAGCTCAAGACAGAACCTATGCTATAAGATACAGTGTGCCCAGAGACCTAAAGCAGTGGAAGGGGGTACCTCATCAAAAGGGGCTCTTCTAAAGGTCTGAAAACCACATAAGCAGAAGGAAACCTGCCACTCCCCTTCACTTGGAGGAGTTTCAACCACAGGTTTGCCCTGTGCAGCCCACTTGCTCTGTGGTTTGTGTACCGCCACCCTTGCCACTCCGGGGGGCTGGACAGGCCAGCTTTCTACTCACCGCAGTACAGCCACCTCGTTCCTGAAAGCCTGGAACTGCTCAGGTGTGGGGTCAACAACCTTTAGGATCTTGACTGCAACATCTCCTGCAAATTAGGTTGTCGTCAATACAATCAGATGAATGATCTTTATTTTACATATACCCTAGTTTTGAGATATAGTCAATCATTTACTCAAAAGTCATATACCTATACAGATGAAAAATGATGCAAATGTCTAAATTATTTAAGTGGCTGAAAAAAGTTACATAAGCCTGGCATCCTGAGGCAAGGTCTTGTGTGACAGGTCACAACCTGGGCCTGTGAGGATGACGTCAGTGGGTGGATATGAATGGCCCAGCAGATTCTGAACCTTTGGGGCCAGAAAGGCTGGTGCTAGGCAGCAGGCCATTTAGCAAGCAGTTGTTAAACCCAGTAGCCACGTTTCAGTGAGACCTCGGGGGGCGGCTTGTACAAAATCAAAGACATATTGAAATTAAGCTTCCTTGCTCTCAATACCATTCAAAAGAATCCCTAGTGATTATTACTGATTGCTTACTACATGCTGGTAGTGTCTTCACGGGCATTACCTCCTTTAATCTTCACATTTGATCTGCAACATAAACACTGTTGTCCTCATTTTACAGAAAACAAAAGTTTAGCCACAGATCATAGCCAAGAAACCAAAGTGCCAGAACCAGGATTAGAATCCCAGTCCAACTCCAGTGACTACACTTCCAACTACAATACTGACAGGTAACTAATCACTGTCAATCACCGTGCGCCTCCTTACATAACCTTAGCAATAGCCATGGGTCAGTTCTACTTTATGGGTGTTACCAATTTAGAAGCCAACTTCAGAAGTAATTTTATGTTATATTACAGAAATTACTTAATTACTTAAAGCCTATTAGGACCTCAGATTTTCATGGCAAATGAATTTACTAAAGTACAGCCTTCTGGTGGTCAAAGTGGGAGTTAGTTAAATGACATCTTGAAAGTACTTAGTGCCTCCACAGAGCGGGCATGTCATACCTTTGCAGCCTCTGCTGGAGACTTTCTGGGAGCACTGACTGGTAGAGAGATGGTCCTTACAACAGACCCCAGGCTGCTGCACTGTGACCTCTGGTTTTACCACCTAAAGCTCAAGTCCCCACTTAACAACAGGCTCTCAGTCCACTGCCACAAGTCTTTACCGAGAGCCCAGGGCTGCCTACAAAGGCGCTGCTGACCTGGGATGGAAGATGGAGCTAGTAAACCATGCGGCCCCAACCTCAGGCTTCTTATGGCTCAGTAGAACAAGCATCTTTAGTACAACTGCTCATTCTGGAGCAGAGTCAAGATGGGGAGGAGGGGACAGAAGTGGAGTAAGTCTTTTGGTAGAGAGGATATAGAAGGGTCTGAAGGAATTGGGACAGAAGCCAAGGGGAGGATCTTACTAACTGGGAAAGAGGCTGCTCTGAACTTCTACACCATGAACAAAGGTGAGGTAAGGGAGGGTTGGGTAAGAGAAACCTCACCTGTGCTCAGAAACTCTAGCGTGGGATCTGGCATCTTCGGGGTAGCAGGGAAGCCAGGGAGGAGTCCGCTGCAAGAGCCCCAGTGAACAGGGCTTATCCCTATTAAAAGTTCATCTTTTCTTTGTCCCATCATCACGGCCAGCTCAAATCCTCTCATCTCTCTAAATCCTATTCTCCAGAGATACATCACAACTATGTGTAAGTCATCCACAATACCTGAGGTTGGGGCCGCCTGGTTTACTTCATGCAAGTCACTGATAAGAAGACTGAACAGGGTCAAAGCAAACACAGAGCCCCGTGGCTCCTGCTGGGACCCATCTGCCAGCTAGCTTACAGCAAACAGTTACAATAACAGGTTATATGAGTATGCAGTTTCTCACTCGGAAACCCAAACTCTCTATGATCCCGTTCCCTAATTTACATGTAAATACTTCAAGGACTGCCATGATAGGCATTCAGTCAAATAGGGACAATGGGCAAACAGGAAAATGGGTATCAAGTCACAAAAAGAACGCTTTTCTGCTTGGCAGGAATTGTCCAGACCTAGAATGATATCCCATGGGACCCTACAGTCCCCACCCCCAGGCCTCACTCCTACTTAGCCTTTCCCCTCTTAACTCTGCTGAAGCCAGCAAGACCTCCTTGACTTCCTCTAACAGGCCAGGTGAGTGGTCCACTTTGCACCTGCTGTTGCTGCCTCCCCAGGTGTATGCATCACCCTCAGGCCTAATGAAAATGCCACTTCCTCAGCAGACTCCGCTCCATCAATCTACAAGAACTGTGACCTAGGGCTGCCACTCCACATACACCTGCTTCCTTCATTTTTCTCCTTAGCATAAAATACATTATGTACTTTGCTCTTCTTGGATATTGTCCCCACCAGAATAAAAACTCCAGTAAAATATTTTTATCAAAGTTTTGTTCACTGCTTCATTCTTAGTCCCTCGAAGAACACTTGGCATTAGAAGAGTGCCCAAGAAGAACCACAAAGAAATGAATGAATTCTAAGATGCAGTTGTCTGCAAGATAAGTTATGAATTAACAAGCTGCCTGTTTGAGGCTCCACAGTGGGAAGTGGGGGCAGCCTCCGGCAGGGAATACTGAAGACTCAGCAGCACACAGCCCAGGTCAAGAATCAGTTTCTGGCAGGGCAAGTCCGGATTCAGTACCCAGTCTCAGGCCCCCAGGCATGCCTGGGCCCAAGCCTATAGATTTTAGGTCAGGGTCCAAAACAACGTCTGCTCTCCAAACTATCCAAATAACTCTTATATATAGTTGACAATCTTAAAGCATCTAAAGGATGGTACTTATTTACATTAACAAGTAATATAAATGGCCAAGGTAAACAGCCAGGAAACTTTTTATGGAGGGTAGCTACATGAAGTAGTTAACCAGAATGTCTTACTTTCCCTTAATAGTAAAATCAGAGGGAAATACAGTATGAACAAGTTAAGACATTCCTATTGGTTACTGTGTTTTTAGTAAGATACTAAGTTGTATCTCATTCATCATCATTGAAGAAGGAAGCACTATCTATTGTTGGTAAACGTAGAATGTTTTAACCTTTTTAAGCACCAGTTCATTTCCCTGTTTAACCATTTAAGATTTTCTAAAACATTATATACACCCTTGCTTTCTAGAACAGAACAGAATGAACGCCATTCCTCCTTGTCTTACTGACTCAGTGAGAGTTATAAGCCTTGGCCTTAGGCTGAGACAGGGATCCCCAGACAAAGGTGACACCAGACTGCTTGCCTCACACTAAGTGGCCCAAGACGCTCCTCCAGTTTGGAGATCTGCTCTTGAGGGTTTCTGCTCCTCCTCACGTTGTCCATGATGGTCCTTGCCATCAGTCTGACAGTCTCTACTGCTGTGTTCATCCCTCTTAATGTGCTGTTTGTAATGAGAAGAAACTAGCAAATCAGAACCCAAACTTATACTTAAAGGGAGACTCTGTGCTTGGACCCAATGGCCTCTTCTTTTACATAAAACGCACTTTCATTCATGGATCTGAGTCTCCATCTTGCCTACTTTGAAACCCTTCTGTTTACTTTCATAGCTGCTAGACAGAATTAAAAACTTAAAAATCACCAAAGCAGTGATTTTAAATAGACTGGATAAAACATCATATACAGGAACCAGAAAAGCAGGGGGGAGTATAGCACAAAACACTCAATCCAGAAATTATTGTTTCCTTGACCTTTCTGTTTTTCTTCTTTATTCAGAGACCTTGGCTCACTTTCTGAGAGGCTGACATAAAAGTCAATTGCTCCAAAAAAACACAAAAGTCCATTGCTCCTCACTCCTGATTTTTGAGACTCTTAAGTTAAAAAACTAGATTCTTAACAGCATTCAACAAGTTTATCAACCTTCTAACAGGAGTCTTCATGGCAAAACTAAAGATTTTTATTTATTTTTAGAGAGCAGGGTAGGGAGGGAGAAACAGAGGGAGAGAAACATCGATGAGTGAAACACTGATCGGCTGCCTCTCGCACGCCCCCAGCCCAGCCTGCAGCCCTGGCATGTGCCCTTTCAGTTTGCAGGCCAGCACTCAATGCACTGAGCCACACTCTAGCCAGGGCTAAATAAAATCTTTTTATAAATAAAATAAAAAGAATGCTATGAAGATGTAATCAGCACCCTGGAGGGTGCTGCCTCAAGCCACAGAGCTCCATGACTCTTACCCCTGCAGACCCTCTCTGGACTGAAAGTTGACTTTTCACCCCCATACCTTGAAGTAAAGGCCCCAAACTTACCGTGCCACTTGCCCTTATAAACAGTTCCAAAGGAGCCTGACCCAATCCGAGTGGAGAGCATCACTTCACTAGCTTCTATTTCCCAGTAATAGCTTGAATCTCTCTGTCCACGAGGCCTCTGAAACAATCAAAGATCATCAAATATACTCCATGGAATGGTAAAGTTGTTTCTTAACAAGGGTTTCAAAGATCAACTCCATCTTCCCATATCTTTTAAAGATAGACATATTAACTAGAATTCTTTATCTTTTGAGAAAATACCATGTTAAGTTGCACCCTCCCTTAAATAAACCAGCAAGTTTTCCCAATGCCAGCATACCCGAAATAGCACTGACATTTATGATTCATTAAATGTTTTTTTTTAATTAGAGATCCCTCCTCCCCCCAAAATTAAAAGCATTCTCATTTCTAAGTTTTTCTTACTGAACCCTAACCTGCAGGAGATAGTACTGGCCATACTCACAATTTTGTTTTTCTCCTGGGTCCCAGATCCTGGTGCCCGCTCTCTCTGCGCTGGCATAGGGGTTTTGGGCTGTGACCAGCCTGTTGGGCTCAGATTGTTGGGGCTGCCGGACAAGGCTGAAGGTGAGGCTTAACAGACAAGACAAACAGAATCCACACATGGATAAGCCAACAGAAGATACCCAGCATAAAAAGAAAAAGCCCATTACTATTTGCTAAATGACTCTGGACAAGTACCTGATTCACTGTGACTTCGAATTGCATCCTGAAACAGAAAAGGAAAGCTGGTCAATTTCTGCACCAGAAAAGATGCTCTCTAGGGAAGGGGAAGAGGAGGATTTGCAGGAACAAAGAAGATTATAAAACCTCTAAAATGCAAAAAGTCTAATTACACACTTTCTTTTGAATGAATTCACCTAATGTCAGTGGCTGATATCCCCAAGATTGTTACCATCAAATATTAACAGGACTGATATTAATTTGTCATATATAATTAAAACCATTGGTTATAATTAAAACCAATTAAATCTTATCTCAGAAGCAAGCAATGCACACAGCAAACATACTCTTTTAGGAAGCCTAGCAAAGTTACTATCAGCTAAGATCTTCCCTGTGATTGGGGATCTTGCTCCAGTGAGGCTCAAAAAAAAAGTGGGGAGCTCCACTGACACTCACTCTTACTCCTCTGAGAGTTCACTCGAGCACATGGACCAGAAGCTGAATTTGATACAAGTGAGCACTGTGGCTATATTACTTTATCCGAGCCTAAAATTGTGGAAAGATGAAAGGATCATAATCTGCTAGTCCAAACCCTAAATTTTACATATAAGAAAACATGTAATAGGACAAGAGACTTGGCCAGGGTCACACTGCCAGTAGGTGGCAGAAAGAGAACAAGAAACCATCACCATGGATCTTGGCCTGTGCGCCACAAAACGCTCCTCAGACCTCATGGGCAAGCTCTGAAATTAGCTGCATTCTACACAGGAGAGTGAAGTCCAATACTATCTTTAGAATTTATTACAAACTGTTTGGGTGGAACAGTTTAAATCACAAGGCCCTCCACAAAACCCATATCCTCATTTTATATATCCTCACTTGGGAGTATGTAAATAGTAAGAATATAAAGCTACTTGTGGAATATAAATCCACATCCTTGAAAAGGATATTTTTCTGGGAACTCCTAGTCACTCTGTTTTCTTTGTGTCACCACAGCAAAGACAAGATACTTTTTTCATGCAACTACCACTGCAATGCTCCCAACTCCATGACACCTTTACAGGATTAAAAGAAAAATCATAAACCAGGCTGCCCACTCCGCCTTTGGCAGCCCCACCAAAGCATCCTCAGAGTTTACCAATAAAGCCTGGTTCTGGGGTGCCCACACCTGGCAACTCTTCAAGAATCACCTAGAGAGGTGTGTAAGGTGATGGATTCCCAACCCCTTTCCCCCGCAACCAGGACGGCGTAGGCATGTCCGGGAGAGCGGGGGCAGGTCCGAGGGTCCGCCAGGTGCAACAGAATGACTGCCAGGTGGGCAAAGCATTGGCTCAAAGTAAACGTGAACTTTATTAGAATATGAAGCAGCTAGTTTTATCCAACTAATCTATTCTTTGTTCTTAGTTAAAGCATGGCCCAATCTGTTTTTATTGACCAGCATTATATTCCCACTTACTAGGATTTTTTCCTTCCCTGTGTCTTATTATATACCTCATATTTTATCCTGTGTTTATTTCTACACTTGGAATAAGTTATCCTAGAAAGGACTTTTCAATCATCTTGGAACTTAAATATTAAAGAGAAATATAAGTGGCTTAAACAAAGCAAGAATGTGTACTTGAAAATGCGGAATCATATGTGATAAAAAAAATTAAAATTTGCTGTCTCTAAAGTACAGAGAGGATTAAGCACAATAGTAGTTCCAGTTTACTTTTATAACAAATATTCAAGAATTTTCACTTTTAATGTTTCCTCTAAGAATTAGAGTATTTACACAGGAACCAGTCATATAATAGAAAAAAAGCAACTGGTTATTGTATTATCAGGACTAACCATGATAATAGAAATAAAATTCATAGCTCACATGACCTCCTCACAATAATCTTGTGATATTCAAAGTACACCCCACCCTACAAATGACTACAACAGATTCCACATTCAGAAGCCAGTTTTTTGTGGAGTCCAAGTATGTCTAAGTGACCTGAGGGTTGAGTGAGGTAAGCCGTGCCCGAAGAGGCAGGTGTCCCCAAGGTGTAGACAGAGCACAGTTGCCTCTAATAAGCTTTTATCAGAGACAAAGGATTTTCAGGGCCTATCAACCCAACTGACAAAAACAAAATTATCTTCTGGAGGGTAGGCCTCTTGTAGTATAGACTTCTCCCACTAGGTGAGTTCCCCATCTGTATCAGTGTACCGGCTGGAGTTATCGTGAGAGGCTGTGTTCAGCTTCAGTGAATTTCTTTTGATGACTCAATATGTTTGCCCATTTCATGATTGGTTATTTAGAAGCTCACCTCCCACAATGTGCTGAGTGTTCAGCAGTTTTGGACCAATAACATTACCCCCATACCCTACCCTCCCTGTTCACCCAAATCTCGCCCCAAGTGACTTTACGACTTTTATTTTGGGTTTCCCCTGGATGAGAAAAGTCCTCAAAGGGAAAAGTTTTGCCAATGTGGAAGAGGTGAAACAAACAAACAAACAAACAAACAACAACAAAAAACGCAGAAGCACAAGAAGGCATCAAAATTGATGAGTTCAGAAACTGTTTTTGAGCAGTAGAAAAAGTCTCAATACGTGTACTACATCAAATGGGGAATATTTTAAACATGACTGAAGTTTAAACATGTGAGTTAAATGCACAATTATTTATAAATAAATTCCATTTTGGGGGGTCCCCCCTCGTTTTTCATTTCTAAACAAGGTATAAACAGAATAGTGACACTGTACCAACCAAATAAATCCAGCACTGTTCTTGGGTTGGAACTGAGTCTTAAAAAAAATTTTAATGCCTTCATCCTCAAAATCACACTTGAGAAACTTATTTCACTTATCAGCAATACCATATACAGTATTTTTTACTCCTATATACTCTATTATAAAACAAAAAATGAAAGTATGACAAGAAATATATAAAATGTTTGACTTAGTGATTATTTCATTTTTGACAGTCTACGATCTGACAGTCTTAGCAATCCTGTTAATTGACAAGAAAGCAAAGGCATGAAGAAGAATACCTACTCTTCCCCTCAAACAAACTCCTCTGGACCACGCCCTGGGAGAAGCATTCAGGCTGTTATTCTAGTCCAAAGCAATGAGAAATAAAGAAGAATAAAGAACAAAGGAAGTGTTTTAAGTGTATTCAGTTGTTATTAAAGATGAACTAGAAAGCAAACCAAACAAACAGAACATACCAAAAGCCAAGAAAAGAAAAAGCAGTTTGAAAACGTTAGCTTTGGGCCCTTTCACATCTCCCCTAAATACATGCTGATTCAAGTCCTATGACCCCACCCTTCGGTTCCTTAAATAAAAACATTTGGAGTCTTTCAGAGAGTTTCTAGTTCTCCATCACTATTATTTTCTTTCCTGCACCAAAATGAAACTACTCTTTACTCATCTCATTCACTAGCTCACTGAAATCCTATTCAAATCTGACATATAAAAGTAAGTTCAAATGTTAACATTTCTTCAGAAAATTTTAGTTCTCCACTTGAATGATATACCAACCAGATTACCCAGCCAGTCTAAAGATGTAGTGGATAAAAAAGAAATTCAGCCAAGTCCAGAGACCTAAGAAAATGCTGCAACATTATCACGTTTGAAACCCTAAACTCTCTGGCCCAACAGTCAACCCCACACAAATAACTGGTCCCCATTTCCACCCCATAGGGCCCCATTACCTCGATCATCCTGCTGTCCACAGGCAGGGTGGTGCTGACCATGTGGACATTAGGTGTGGACGTGGACCTCTGCCTCTGGGAGAGGGAACCTTCAGAGGAGGGGCTGGAGGTGTTGAACGTGAAGGCGTGGGGTGTGGAGTATCTGTGCTGGGAACTAGGCAAAGGAAAAGAAAGGTGATTCCATAACAGACACTTAGGCCTCCCCCCTGGAAAAGTTACTCAACTACAGACTTAATTAAGATGCTCTGGGACAAGCCCCACTTGTACTACAACCTTTCACAGATGTTCTTTTCTTTCAATATGCAACATTTAAAAAATTTCTTCTGTCTAGGTGCTTTGGCATGCAAATTTTTAAAAAGGAAATAATATATGATCTTGGAATTCACATGAAAAGAATACCACATTATAAGTTGTCTTTTTTTTTTTTTTAACACATCACCTCTAGAAAACACTCCAAATTTTTAGACCATCTCTGGGAAATAACAGATTAGCATTTGCCAACCTACTAAGCTAGCTGAATTTGCCCAGTTTAATTCAGAGACTAAATTAGAGAACTTTAAGGAAAATTATTTAACAGATGGTTAGACCTGCTAAGCATGTCTACAAAAAGGCCAGCATTTTACCTACTGTCCATCCTCTCCCCCCATAACCAGCTCACGAAGTGTATCACTGGGACTTCGGTTTCTAGGTTGCAGTGTCTAACTGTGAAATTAATCACTGGCCTCTTTCAGAATGCCATTCCCCCACCAACCAGCCTGGAAACACACATGAAGTATAATATTTTCACTATGTGCTCTAAATATGTTTTGTTCCGATTCAAGTAACTCTGTGCATGAAGTCAAGCGATGAAGGGTTAGTTTTTCTAACAGAAATCGCTCTGTTGCCTTGGAAAATTGCCTTCCCAGGTACTTCGATGTTTATGCCCTCAGAGTCTGACTGCTTCTGTGAAATCTTCAGAAGCAAGCACAGTGTTTTGGTCAGATGTACATTTCAAATTGTTAAGAAAAATAAAATCATACACAAACATATATCCAGGTATTTTTCAATACAAATCCCCTGTTCTAAAATATGCTGCTTTTAACAATTCTATGATAGCTTTATAAAGGTCATTAAACATTATACAATTAAAGTAAGATTTTGAACAAAGATGTAGATTTTTTTAAGTACCAAAGTCACATGGAACACTAAGCAAGTCATGAACTCCACAAAACTCTGATTTTAATGATAGAAAACAGAATAAAGACAAGGTATATTCAAATTCACAGGTATATTAGAAAGAATATTTATATTAAAAAGTTAATTAGATTCTTTTTTAAGATAGCAGTTTATTAAATACCATGGTCTTAGCAATGCAAGACCATAATAAGCATTTCAAAATTGAGTGTTTCATTTTTATTACATCACTCTATATAGTTTTGGTACCCTCTCCCTGAGGCTCACCTCACTACATAATGGAGGCAAAATCTCAAGGTTTTAAAAATGTGATGATATTAAGGGGCATACCATAACAATAGAAGATACCTCCAGTCAGGGTCACTTTCCAGAATGTAAGAACTAAAGGACCACAAAGAGAAAGTTCTTCATTTGTTCTAACACCAATATTAAGTTCCACAGAAGCAGCAAAGAATTTATACAGAGAAAGGAGAGAATGCACACGAATCCTTTTCTTTTGTATTCGAGATTCAAGACCACCCGCCCCAATGTAGCTATCCGAAAAAAAAAAAAATTATAAAAGCTATGGGTAAAACAAATTACCTAACAGGCATCCGGGAAACAGACTCTCGCATCCGACGCATTGTCAAAGGAGGCAGTGCTGGGACCCCACTATCGCCAATAGTTGAATTTGGAAACAATCTAAATGAAATCAGAGAAAGACTAGTTCACAGACTTGGAGTAAATTTTACAGAGTCAGCCCTGCCTTGCCTTGCAAATTAACAGCTCCTCAAACTGAACTTTTCCTATTCACATTTTCTTTCATCATTTTAGGCTACCCAGAGTAAAGAGATCACCAACCCAAATAACTGGGTTTGAACTGTGAATAATATTGATCTGCCAATGAATATACAAGCTCTATGTGTTTTTAGGAAATACTTGTCAAAATACTTATGTCAAATTATATTTCTTGAAGCTCCAGTAAGGCATTTTTATAACAAAAATCACGTAGAGCTTTTCTGGAAACATTCTGTCTTGGAAACACATAGATGAAGATTGAAATATAAAGAATAAGTCACATTCAGCACCAGAAGTCATTAGAGGAAAGGTGATATTGACATTAATTGGGCATCTTCTACCTGTGAGATGAGCACTTGTGCTCAGCAATTTCACGTTATCTCAAATAACAAGAACATTGTGAGGAAGGTAACAACCTTTTTCCAGCTGAGTGAACTAAGGCTCAAAGGTGGTTATAGTTAGTTAATGGCAACACTGTAATTTTAATCCATGTCTGCAAAACTCCAAGACCTGTGTCATTTATCCTACACAAGATCTCTTTGCAAAAGCAGTATGTCACTACAACAAAAGCAAAAAAGATGTTCTCGTTGTGCTTTAATGATTACACTCAGTTTACCCCTCAAAAAAGGATAAAACTTCAACTTTGACTTTTCATATCCCTATTAACAGTTTTTAAAAGGCACTTTGGGATATGAAATTTTCAAAATTCATTTATTTATTTATTCTTAGAGGGGAAGGGAGGGAGAAAGAGAGGGAGAGAAACATCAGTGTGTGTTTACCTCTCGAGAGACCTCTATTGGGGACCTGGCCCAGAACCCAGTTATGAGCCCTGATTGGGAACCGAACCAGCCACCCTTTGGTTCACGGGTCAGCAGTCAATCAACCAAGCCACACTAGCCAGTGCTAGAATATGTACTTTTAATTTAAACCTTAATAAAAGGCATTCTGTCTATCGGAAATATATTTTGGTAACTGGTTTGTTCCCTGAAGAATGTCTCTTAAGGCTGTACATTCAAATAATTTCAAGATAGTTTCTCTAATTTGAAGTGAAGACAATGTGTACTGGCAAACTAATAGATGACACTGTCTTTTTGGTTTTTATATCCCTTTGTTCTTTGTGTTACTGCATCACAGTATGACAACTTCTTTATGACAGTAATACTCCTATCTTCTCATTTTAGGGAGTTATTCCACACTAAAACTCGATGGTTTAGTGATGTCATCTTTCTCAAGTAGTTGGTTTCCAGATCACAACTCATTTACTAAACTCTGACTTGGCAAATATACAGTAAGCAATCTCAAAAGAGGTTATACCTCCTCATCCCCTTATATTATTTTTAAAAAGGATGATGCCTTACAAGAGTTGTCTGACATTACTCCAGTCCACACACATAGTAGGTACTTTGGTGCTACAGTGCTCATGAAATTTGTAGCCACAAGTCTGACATCGAAATCCATTTAGCAGGAACTTCTGACACATGTCACAGAAGGCAAGCTTCAGGAAGGTCTTCCGAGCCTGGAATGACAAGAGCATGGTTGTAAATTATGCTGTAAATTACAAATGAAAGGTGACAAAGACAAAGTAATGTCCTTCTTGACCACCAAGAGGTTTCAAAGAATGAAAAATCATACTTCCAACATTTGTAAAATTCATACCTAGAAATTAAAGTATATCTATGATGCCCTGGCTGATGTAGCTCAGTGGATTGAACATATGCCTGCAAATCAAAGGGTCGCCGGTTGAACTTCCAGTCAGGGCACATGCCTGGGTTTCAAGCCAGGTCCCCAGTACAGGGCGCATGAGAGGCAACCACACAATGATGTTTCTCTCCCCCTCTTTCTTCTTCCCTTTCCCTCTCTCTCTAAAAATAAATAAATAAAATCTTAAAAAAACAAAAGTATATCTGTGACAAATGAAGCCTAAATTGCCTTACTGTAAAACAATGGCATAACTAGAGACTTAAACAATCCAACAACATATATGCTTATCACCTCTGAGAAATTCCTGCTGGTCAAAGAACCCAACATGCCACAAAGGAAGAAGAGATTTGAAACTTACAAAGTTGTGTGTCGTGAGGGGAACATGATCCAGGAAATCTACTTGAAGTTCTTCTCCAATCAACGAGGCAGCATCAGTGTTCCAATCTAAACGTGCTTTTTTACTAAAGGGAATTTTTAAAAACATAACACAAAAGGGAAACGTTTAAACAAGGTAAGAGTTTGATACCAGTAATAACAATAGCGACTATTTATCTCCTGCTACATAAATGCCAAACTTAATCACACACAAAACAAATTTACTTAATTCATACAGTAAACCTATGAGGTAGGCAGTATTATTCCCATGTTAAAAATGAGAGAATTGGGCCCTAAGAAAGTAACTTGCTCAGGGCAACACAGTGGGTGTACGAGTCTAGTATTAGAATCCAAGGTGGATTGGACTCCAAAGCTTATGCACTTAGAATAAAGTTTTTCTTTAAAAAATGAAATACAAAAATTTCATGATAAAGTAAATATGCAATAAATTGGACCTTGTGATTTTTAAAATCCTATAAAAAATCCTAAAATCCTGTAAAACTAGTTATATATGCTGCCACAATAACAAAATTTAATCTTCACTTGCCAACTTCAGTCTAGAAGATAAATATAAAGGAAGCCCAAATAAAATGTATTTTTCTATTAATATTAAGTTGGCCAAAAAGTTCCTTTGGTTTCTTCCATATGATGGTTCTAGTAGTGCTTAATTGTCTTTAACTTCATTCAAAACAATTTTGTTAGACTGTACTGTGACAGCTGTCATATCAGTGTGCATGTAAAAAAACCAAAATTGCTAAATTTTTGTGCAGACATTTTAATACTGAAGATGGAAGAAAATACGCAAACTTTCCAGCATTATCTCCTTTATTATTTCAAGAAAGGTTGAAACGCAGAAAAGATTTGTACAGTGTATGGAGAAGGTGCTGTGACTGATCAAACATGTCAAAAAGTGGTTTTGCAAAGTTTCATGCTGGAGATTTCTTGCTAGATGACACCCCATGGTCAGGTAGACCAGCTGCAATTGATAGCAATCAAATCAAGACATTAACTGAGAACAATCAACATTGTACCACAGCAGGAGACAGCCAACACACTCAAAATATTCCAATCAATAAAGTTATTGGTGAAAATGAAAGATGTGTCTTTTCTTTTATGGAAAAAACTAAATGGACTTTTTGGCTAACCCAATACTAGGCTCAGGTCTGTAGTTCACGGAGTTGACAGGAGTCTTGACTGTCGTAATATTTACCCTGAGAGCACTCTTTTTGTGCCTAAACAAGAAAGAAAATCAGTACATTCAAGGAAAATGTAGTGCCCAGCTCCTTTCTCATGTCTTGTCTAGTGTATCAGGCCCACTATCCTGAATGATGAATACTCTCAAGTAGGAAGAGAACAACACATAATATACCACCATTCAAATCTCTTCCTTTGCTTACCAAAAATATTCCAGCTAATGCTGTTGTTGCTGTTAGCTGATAGTAAATCATCTATCCCTTAATATAATTCCCTATATACAAGGTCTGGGAAATCCCTTTCACTATATAATGCTGTTCTGACCTAAAGAAAAATGAGGGGCGGTGCTGTTTTCCTACCAGTCTTCAGCTGTTGTCTATTCAAGAACGAACCCCAGGTAGCTCTAAAACAATGCAGCCCTGGATGAGAGTGGACCAACTTCATTTTCTCAGAATCACTCTTGCCTTTTTTCTTAAACAGCAGAACTGATTTCTCACAGTACGAGAGGCTGGAAGTCTAAGATGAGGGTGCCAGCATGGTTAGGTTCTGGTAACAGCCCTCTCTGGATTGAAGGCGGCTGCCTTCTCACTGTATACTCCCATAGCTGGGTTCTCTAGTCTTTTAGGGAGCACTACAGATTGGCTTGGAGATCTGCCCGGGGCTATACCCAGATAAAGATGACATCTCTTACGAGAGGTTTGAGGCATATCATAAGTAGAGGAATTCATGCTCATTCCTTTGAGTCGACTCATTCCCTGGGCTAGATTCTCAAATTGGAGGACTCCTTGAACTATAATAATGTAAGCTGAAACCCAATACCAAAACTAGCACTTTCCAAGAAAGAAAAGATAAGGTTATTTACTCACATTTTGGGAAAATAGTAACAGATAATGGGTAATTATGAATGGCTCTGATATTCTAGGGTATATTATTACTCCTAGTCTTAGAGGGGATGCCTCTGTCTTGCCACTATGGATCTTCCTTGAAACAAGAAATTCTTCTGTATCTTTTAGCCCTGCGTCAGTCAAACTGTAGGGATTCAGTAAATATTAATTGAATAAAATAAATGAGTGAATTACAAGACAGCCAATCTCTTAAGAGTAGCATTCTTTAACTATAAACAGCAATACAAAAACTTCCTGACTACCTACTGTGTGCACTGCATTAAGAGCAAATATGAATATCTTTGCTCTCAAGAAACATGCCATCTGACATTACTGTTTCCATCTATGGGAACACCTGACATGTATTTATTTTTCAATGCAATGTTTTCAAGCAATAATTTCAAGCTCTTAACATTTTATTTTTCTGAACTATTTCTTTGTAAACAAGGATACACAAATACACACTATTTTACAGGAAGCTAGTACATTTTTTTAAAAAGAAAACAGCTATCATTTCAAGCTCGGAGATCCTTACTAGTGTGGAAGGGGAGCAGACTAAAACTCTTGGGTTCTTACCCTTTGTGTTCATGGAGAAGTCTGAACACCGCACAGCACTCTGGTTGCAGGCCCCTCACCTTGAGTGCTTTCATAAGGCAGTCATGCAAGCTCATTCCATTTCGTACATTGACCTACAAACAAAGGACCATCTTTAGGACCAACACAGGCTGCACGCCTCTTGGAAAGGTGAGCACAGAAAGCATCACCACTGATTATAATGGTGTACACACACACAACCAGAATGTCCTGCAACAGGTGAGTGCTTGAATGAGGTATGGAACATCTGCATATGTCACATTATGCCACTACTACATTACTCATGATAAATGACCTGAAGGGAGGGGTGTCCATGATATGTTAACTGTCCTGGGGAAATATGTTTCAGAATAATATACAAAGAAGGACTTCTGGCCAAGACGGAGGTGTAGGTAGATACGCTTTTCTTCCTTGCACAACCAAAAGAAAGACAACAAAATTAAAAACAAAAAACCACCAGAACTGCCAGAAAATCAACTGTATGGAAGTCCAACAATCAAGGAGTTAAAGAAGAAATATCCAGACCAGTAGGAGGGGCAGAGAGGATGCACAACAAAGCAGTGGCTGGAGGGCCAGGAGGTCCTACATTCACATGCAGATAAGCTGGGAGGACCAACAGGGGAGTGAGACAGACTGCACAACCTAGGGTCCCAGGGCAGGAAAAGAATGCCTCAAAGCCTCTGACTGAAAAAACCTGTGGGGGCTGAGGCAGCAGGACAAACAGCCTCACGGAAGAGTTCACTGGAGAGACCCACAGGGTCCTAGAATATACACAAACCCACCCATTGGGAGTCAGCACCAGAAGGGCCCAACCTGCTTATGGGGAGCAGGGGAAGTGAATGAAAGTAGGGTGAGACGAGCAAGCGGAATTGTTCCCTCTCAGACCCCTCCCCCATATATAGCATCACAATGCAGTGACATGGGTTGTCCCACCCTGGCAAATACCTAAGGCTCTGCTCCCTACAACATAACAGGTGCTCCCAGACAGAGAAATATGGCCCAAATGAAAGAACAGGTCAAAACACCAGAAAAAGAACTAAATGATAAAGAGGTAGCCAACCTATCACATGCAGAATTCAAAACACTGGTAATTAAGATGCTCACAGAAGTGGTTGAGTATGGTCACAAACTGGAGGAAAAAGTGAAGACTATGAAAAGTGAAATAAAGAAAAACATACAGGGAACCAACAGTGAAGGGAAGGAAACCAGAACTCAAATCAACGATTTGGAACAGAAGGAAGAAATAAACATTTAATGAGAACACAATGAAGAAATAAGAATTCAAAAAAATGAGGAGAGGCTTAGGAATCTCTGAACAGCTTTAAATGTTACAACATCCAAATCATAGGGATGCGAGGAGAAAAGGAAGAGCAAGAAATTGAAAACTTATTTGAAAAAATAATGAAGGAAAACTTCTCCAATCTGGCAAAGGAAATGGACTTCCAGGAAGTCCAGAGAGTCCCAAAGAAATTGGACCCAAAGAGGAACACACCAAGGCACATCATCATTAAGTTCCCCAAGACTAAAGATAAGGAGAGAATCTTAAAAGCAGCAAGAGGAAAGGAGACAGTTACCTACAAAGGAGTTCCCATAAGACTGTCAGCTGATTTCTCAAAAGAGACCATACAGGCAAGAAGGGGCTAGAAGGAAGTATTCCAGTCATGAGAGGAAAGGACCTACATCCAAGATTACTCTCTCCAGCAAAGCTATCATTTAGAATGGAAGGGCAGATAAAGTTCTACCCAGATAAGGTCAAGTTAAAGGAGTTCATCACCAAGCCCTTATTATATGAAAGGTTAAAGGGACTTATCTAAGAAACTGAAGAAGATCAAAAACTATGAACAGTAAAATGATAATAAACTCACAACTATCAACAACTGAACCTAAAAAAACAAAAACAAGCAAACAACTAGAACAGGAACAGAATCACAGAAGAGACCACAGAATAATACAAAGAGTAAAATTATTTAAAGGTGCGGAACCTATAAATATATAGCTGTTAAGATCAACAGAGAGTGTTTGGGAGAGATAAAATAATCAACTTTCTCTTTATACATCTCTAACTTGTCCGATTCACTGAAAGGTACATGAAAGCATAAATATCCACCAGAAAGAAAAATAAGCCAATCTGATCTGTAGACAAACAGGAGTTTTTCTGATCAAAAATTTGTATTTCAACCTATTTTCAACCAGATGATCTTCATTAAAAACAAAACCAACTTCATCTCACATGCACTTCACACTAGTTAGGGCAAGCAGGAAGTGGAAGGGATAGATTCTGCCTTGCTGTAAGTACAAACTCACTGCTAATTTAAGTAAATGTGCACAGCATCCCAGGTAGCCTTAGCATTATATGCCCCTCCACATTCCCCCATACCCAATCCTCAAAAGCTAGGCAGGCACTCAGAGGCCTGGTAGAAAGTAATGAATGTCATTAATAATGACAGCTATATAAAATTTTCAACTAAAACCTTTGGAGGTTTTATAAAAGCCCTACACATTGTATTTTTAAAGCCAATAAAGTTAACAAAAAGTAAGGCAACATTAAGAGACAGTATGGCCAACCATGAAGAAGAACAGAATGTAAATTTGCAGTTTGGGAACTGCTAGAGTAAAGCTCCCCGACTGGGTGAAAGTGTAACAGCTGATAGGGCTGAGCCAGCTGCTTCCCAAAGAGAGGTGTGTACTTTGTATTTATTTTAAAACAGTCACTTAAAAAGTTCCATAACAAATTATTTTAAAGGTTTCTTGCCCTGACCAGTGTGGCTCAGTTGGTTGGAGCATCATCCTGTAACCAAAAGGTTACGGGTTTGATCCCCAGTCTAGGTGCATATAGTAGGCAACTGATCCATGTTTCTCTCATTTCAATTTGTCTCTCTCCCTTCCTTTCTCTCTCAAACCAATGAAAATATGTCCTTGGGTGAAGATAAATAAATGCATTTTTTTAAAAAGGTTTTTTGAAGCTGGGATACTCTTAAAAAGATCATATTAACTTCTAGCTTTTCAGAAACAAAATAAAGTGAAATTCAATGAGCTGAACTATGAAGACAGCAAGAATGAGGATAACAAAGAATAAACACACATTAACAGTAGCAAGACCTGCATCAAGCACTGTGCAGTAATGCTTTGAAAACTGTAAGTGGTACCTGTATTATAACATTAATCTTCATTAAAAGTAACAGACTCTAAGAGCTAGACAGTTCTTTAAATATCCTCAATCTAGTAGAGTTCTCAAATGTGGCTGTCAATGGAATCATGTGGGGCTTGTGAAATACAGATTCCCAGCCTCTCCCCTCTGACAGATCCAAGGATTCTGATTCCATTAATTTGGAATGAAGCCCTGGAATCTGCATTTTAACCTGTTTTGACAGTCAATTCTAATTATCAGCAATGGCCCCCCGCTACGGTCCATCACTCATCCAACAACAACAAGCAGTGGCAGCAGTTAGTCAAAGACATGTGTTTTACAAAGTAAATGACAACAAAAATTTGAAAAATAAGCAACTACCAATTATTACTTCTAAAATTACTTAAATCAGATATGCATCCTCCCTGTCATTCTCCTCTCTACAACTCCCCATAGATACATGCTGAAGTCAGTTAAATCTGACTAATTTCTGGAGGTGACTTAGTGATGATGAGCGTTATTTTGGGTTCTAGCAGTGAAGCAACCTGAATTAGAAACAACCAGCTGACGGTGCTGGCCAGCACCAGTGACTCCCAAGTGACTCCCAAGCTGGGTACCTGGTGAAAGAAGTTGGCTCTTCCAGAGACAGATAGTCCAATTCTGGTCAAAGAAATAGGAGAAACTAACTTTCTCTGCTAGAACCTTCTCATGAGCTGTATGAGAAATCAAGTTTCCAAATCACTGGTTCCCAACTACCAGCTATGTTTAATTGAAGACTGCCAACTAACACAAAGATGTAGAAAAAAAATTCAGAAATAGTCAGCTACCATTTTGCTTATGAATTAGCCACTGTATTCAGCATGAGCCTCATTTCATAAAGGTCAGGAAACAACTCAAAATACTGTGTAACCTATCTAAATGACACAGCTAATAAAAGACAATACAGGAATTTAAATTTTGGCCTGCTGGGGACTTCCAGTCAAAATGGCAACATAGGCAGAAATGGCTTACCTCTTCGCACAACCACATCAAAATCACAACTAAAACTAAAAAAAAAACAAACAAAAAACAAAAAACCACACACACATCACTCAGAACCATCAGAAATCAAGTTCAAAGAAGTCTGACAACTATGGAATTAAAGAAACCAAATCCATCCATACTCATAGGGCAGGTACAGAAGCAGAATGGGTTGGTCCATCAACAACAAGTGGTGGATAAAAATTCGGAAAACTCGGGAGCGAGAACTCCTAGTCCCACACCAGGCCCCACTAGCCCAGGGTTCCAGAGCCAGGAAGATTAAGTCCCTACAACTTGTGGCTGCAAAAACCAGTGGGGACTGAGTGGGTAGAAGAAACTTCTAGTCCCCCAAGCAGTTCTTCTTAAAGAACCAACACACTGACTCACCTACTCAGATTCACTCCCTCTAAACTCCAACAAGTGGGTAGCAGCTTGAAAGGGATCAGTGGCATACAGGGAGAAACTGATGTCTGGCATCAAGGCGAGCAGAGGTCACTGTCCCTTTTCTAAATCCTCCCCCAACAAAACCAGCAAGCTGGTGCCATATCTGAGACTCCATCAACCTAGCGGGACCACCCAAGCTGCTTTTCCATATGAATGGTTGATCTTGGCTCATGCTTCACAACTTGCTACATCCTATCAAACAAACAACAGCTGGCCTCAGTGAGCCCTAGGCCCGGCACTACCAGCAGCCAGCCTAGATTTTCAACTTGGCTTTGCCTGGGAATCTCCAAGTCTGGCATAAGTAGCAGCCATCTCAGATTGCTTTATAGCTCAGGCAGGGTGGTCCCAGGCAAAACACAGGTGGTGGCTGACCTTGGCCTGCATCACCCAGGAAACCCCAGTGCTACAGACTGCATAGGAGCACCACCACCCTGCCCCTGCACAGCTGATCCTTCCACAGAGTGTGGAGGTTGGTTGTCAGTGGTCACAGCCAATCCTTCCAGCTGACTGGCCTGGGTAAATGCCTCCTATTGATCTGCCAATAGCAACCAAGGCTCAACTATAAGAGGAGGCTGGACTGAGCCTACACAAAGGGCACACCTTGAGTACCCAGCCTGGGTAATGGGGGAGGCTGTGCCACTGAAATCTACAGGACATCTATTACATTAAGCCACACTAACCTTACAGGGAGTCAAAGCAGCTCTAACTAATACATAGAAACAAACACAGGGAGGCTGCCCAAATGAGGAGGCAAAGAAACATGGTCCAAATGAAACAGATCAAAACTCCAGAACAGAACTAAACAAAATGGAGATAAGCAATCATTTCAGGTGCACAGTTCAAAACACTGGTTATAAGGATGCTCAAGGAACTTAGTGAGGACCTCAACACCATAAAAAAGATCCTGTCAGAAATGAAGTATACACAAATTGAAATAACAATTTAGGCATAGGTAGAAATCCTTCACTTCCTTGCACAACCAAAAGGAGGCTAACAACCAATCTAAAAACAATAAGCAGCCAGAAGTGCCAGAAAATCAAACTGCATGAAAATCCAACAACCAAGGAATTAAACAGTCAACCAGACCAATCAGGACAGTGCACCAAGACAAAGAAATATGGCCCAAATGAAAGAACATAGCAAAACTCCAGAGAAAGAGCTAAGCAATGAGGAGATAGCCAACATATCTGATGGAGAGTTCAAAACCCTGGTAATTCAAATGCTCACAGAACTGATTGAGCTTGGTCAAAAAATGAAAGAACAAATGAAGGAAACGCAAAGTGAAATAAAGCAAAATATTCAGGGGACCAACAGTGACAAAATGGAAACTAGAACTCAAATTAACGATTTGGAACAAAAGGAAGAAATAAACATCCAACAGGAACAGAATGAAGAAACAAGAATTCAAAAAAATGAAGGGAGGCTTAGGAACCTCCGGGACAAATTGAAACATTTCAATATCCGAATTATAGGGGTGCCAAAAGGGGAAGAATGGCAGCGAGAAACTGAAAACTTATTTGAAGAAATAATGAAGGAGAACTTCCCAAATATGGCAAAGGAAATAGACTTCCAGGAAGTCCGGGAATCCCAGAGAGTCCCAAAGAAATTGGGCCCAAAGAGGAACACACCAAGGCACATCATCATTAAGTTCCCCAGGATTAAAGATAGAGAATCTTAAAAGCAGCAAGAGGAAAGGAGACAGTTATCTACAAAGGAGTTCCCATAAGGCTATCAGCTGATTTCTCAAAGGAAACCTTGCAGGCAAGAAGGGGCTGGAAAGAAGTATTTGAAGTCATGAAAAGCAAGGACCTACATCCAAGATTACTCCATCCAGCAAAGCTTTCATTTAGAATGGAAGGGCAGATAAAGTGCTTCCCAGATAAGGTCAAGTTAAAGTAGTCCATCACCAAGCCCTTATTGTATGAAAAGTTAAAGGGACTTATCCAAGAAATTGAAGAAGATCAAAAACTATGAACAGTAAAATGACAACTCACAACTATCAACAACTGAACCCCACCCCCGCAAAAAAAACAAGGAAAGAAAGAAAAACGACAAAAACTAAGCAAACAACTAGAACAGGAACAGAATCAGAGAAATGGAGATCACATGGAGGGTCAGTGGGGAGGGGGAGGGGAGGAATGGGGGAAGGTACAGGGAATAAGCAGCATAATTGGTAGGCATAAAATAGATGGGGAGGGGTTAAGAATGGTATAGGAAACAGGAAATTCAAAGAACTTATATGTACAACCCATGGACATGAACTAAGGGGGGAATGCTGCAGGGTTGGGGGGTGCAGGGTTGAGGGGGATAGAGGGGGAAAAATTGGGAAAACTGTAATAGCATAATCAATAAAATATACTTTAAAAAAGAGAACAATTTACAGGGAAATCACAGTCAAGTGGATGAAGCTGAGAATCAAATCAATGATATGGAACATAAGGAAGCAAAAAACCACCAATCAGAACAAGAAGAAAAAAGAATCCAAAAAAATAAGAATATAAGCAGCCTCTGAGACAACTTCAAGAGGTCCAACATTTGCATCATAGGGGTGCCAGAAGGAGATAAAGAGCAAGTAAATGGAAATCTATTTGAAAAAATAGTGAAAGAAAATTTACCCAATTTGGTGAAGGAAATAGACATGCATGTCCAGGAAGCACAGAGTCTCAAGCAAGATGGATGCAAACAGGCCCACTCTAAGACACACCATAATTAAAATGGCAAAGGTTTAAGATAAAGAGATAAAAAGCTAGTTACCTACAGGGGAGTTCTCATAAAACTGTATATTGATTTCTCAAAAGAAACTTTGCAGACTAGAAGAGATTGGCAAGAAATATTCAAAGTCATGAAAAGCAGGCACCTGCATCCAAGATTGCTCTACCCAGCAAAGCTATCATTAGAATTGAAGGGCTGTAGAGCTTCCCAGACAAGAAAAATTAAAGGAATTCATCATCACCAAACCATTACTATATGAAATGTTAAAGGGACTTATTTAAGAAAAAGATCAAAACTATGAACAATAAAGTAGCAAAAAAAATATACATCAACAATTGAATCTAAAAAAGCAAACAGAAGAACAGAGTCGGAATCATGGTATATGGAGAGCGTTTTAATGGCTGCCAGATGGAAGGGGGCTGTGGGGGAATGGGTAAAGAAGTGAGAGGATTAAGAAGTACAAATAGGTACTTACAGAATAGCCATGTGGATGTAAAGTGCAGTATAGGAAATGGAGTAGCCAAAGAACATATGCACATGACCCATGGACATGAACAATTGCTGGGGGATTGTCAGAGGGAGTGGGGGGAGCTGTGTGGTAGGGGGTGGGCAATGGGGGAGAAATCAGGACAACTGTAATAACATAATCAATGAAACAGAATTTTTTTTAAAGTAAAACAAAATAAATTTGGCCCTGCTTATCTTAAAGATCCATACACTTAATCATGATGCCCAACTAAGTTTCCCAGTCTTCCAGGTACACTAACATGGGGATAAAGGATAGCCACAGTAGCACCCAGAAGCAGCAACAGCTTTCCATTACATTCATGCTTCTCACCTGAGCTCTCCAATTAAGATTAGGAAATTGAAATAATAGGTAAAAATTACTTTGCAAATGAAAGACCACTGCTGAAATGTAAGGAGATTATTACTGTTTATTTTGCCAATCATTAAACTTTAATTTTTAGGAAAGGAAGCAAAAATAAATTTACTCAAACTTTAAATGCCTTTTTTGAGTTTTGCCTCCAGTACAAACATACCTAAATACAATACTATAACTGGGAGGCTCCTTAGGTTCACAAAAGAAGTATAAAGAAATTTATTAGTAAACTGGGAAGAGTGGAACTGTTAGAACAAACTGAAAACTCTGAACAGGACCCCCCAGTCTCAATACCCTGACTCTCTTCTCCTAAGTACAAAGAGTAAACATAATGCACTGATTTTACACAAAGAATGGAAAGTGGGCAAGGAGGAGGTACAGAAGTTTGACCTACGGTTTTCTCAAATGTCCCACCAGCAAAATGAGCACAGTTTCACTTTATTGTTTCAACCAAGTGGGTTTTCCCCCAGAATAGTAGGAAGCTTTTATGAGCAGTAATTTTTAAAAGTATTTTATTTACCTTTAGAGGGTGGGGGGAGAGGAAGAAGGGGAAAGAGAGGAAGAGAGAGAGGGAGGGGGAGAAAGGGAGAGAGGGGGAGGGAAAGGGAGGGAAAGGGAGGGAAAGGGAGGGAAAGGGAGGGAAAGGGAGGGAAAGGGAGGGAAAGGCAGGGAGGGAGGAACATTGGTTGCTTCCTGCACACCCCGAACCAGGAACCTGGCCCACAACCCAGGTATGTACCTTGACCAGGAATCAAACCAGCAACCTTTCAGCTTGCAGGACAATGTCCTCCACTGAGCCATACCAGTCAGTACAGTATTTTTTTTTAAAGTTGGGTGTTTGTGTCAGAAAACTGAATGGCAGCATCCTACCATGATGCCAATTTAATCTGTCACTGGTACTCTAAAAATAAGCTCTGCAGGAATAGCTGATTAGTGCCAATGCTCTGGAAAATATGATGATTCCCTCATTTCTAAGCAATTTCAGCTTTGCCTGGGACCCATGAACTTTAACAAAATAATTTTTCTAGGTAATTTTATTTTCTTCTAAGTATTTGATTGTAATATCAAAAAAAATTTAAGTTAAAATTTTGCTTTAATATTCAGAAGAAAATTTTTAATCATTAATATTTTTTAAATTTAGCTAGAAAGGTTTAAAGGAGCTTTTCAAAAGTCTTTGAAATATATCCCCATAAGAATGTACCATTTGTTTGGATGAAGTACAGAAAGAAAAGAACACATACGAGGCAAGAGTAGTAATAAAAGGCCAAGGGTTGGGAAAAATAGAGGTGTAAAAGGAACACAGCCATATAAAGTAATAAAATTTTCAATTGAAAAGACAATTAATAAAGACCTTAAGTGACAGTGAAGATTTTGCCTGTTTATAAGATGGGCAACATGATACATTATGTTTGCTATGGGCAGATGGACAACTAAATTTTCTGAAAGGAATGTTCACATACCACCGTTCTTTGCTTGTTTGGTAAGAAAACACGAATAGTATTGCTTGTCTTAGATGAATCTGTAAGTTTGCCATCATCTGACGCACGGCGCTGATAGCCAAACTGCTGAACTATTGTGGGGGAAATGCAGCTGGGGCCATCAAACACTGCGTCTTTGAATCCAAAACCATTGCTGATCGTCTTCCAGGCCCCCTGTATGTGCTCCATTGATGCAGTTTACGCAGTACTTAAACCTGGTTAAAAAAAAAAAGACAAATAATTATAAAACACAGTCAATTAACAGCACAATATATAAATTGTGAAAATAGTGGTATGTGGGCTTTCCTTTTTTTTAAGCACTTAATTCAGGGTTCCTGCACACCCCGAACCAGGGGTGCAAAAATTTTGCTTATTTATTTTTCTTTTATTTCTGTAATAATACAACATGAGATACTTGTGACAATTTTTAAGCGTATAGTACAATATTGTTGACTACAGGTACTGTGTTGTACAGCTCTCCAAATCTTATTCATCTTACTTAAGAAAAACTTTTTGTACTTTAATTAATAACTCTCCATTCCCCGCTACCCCTCCCTTGGCAACCACCATTCCACTCTTGATTCCATAGACTTGACTATTTCAAAGCTTTCTTATAAGTGATATTTTGTGCTTAAATAATCAGAAAACTCCCATATTAATATATTTCTATAAAATATTTCAGAGACAACTAAAAGAATTAGCAAAGTGGGGGCTTAAGATCGAAAGATTCATCAAGGGTTATACCACCAGTTAAAAGCCAACTTGGAACATGTGCCCAGGTCTCCTGACTTTTAGTCTAATACCTTTACAATTACATTACTCTTCTTCAGTTATTGTATATTTATTAAGTATGAGCCACTATACTTGAGTATGAGTAACACGTTAGTACTATGAGAAATCATTTCTAAAGTGTGAGCCGTAATTTTCTGCCTTCAAGAAAGGAAAAGAAATGGGTACTTCTAGGATGTGTAGGATACTTCATATATAAATTACCTCATTTAATTTGTATAAGATTTTAAATCCCTTTCTCCAGCCACACTTTATTTGTTTAAACAAATAAGGCACAGATGAGTCATGCTACTTGCCCAAGAACACCAACGTGATAGGTAAAATAACCAGATTCTATGTGTTTAAAAGTCCACGAACCTTCTACCACTATACTGAGTTCAGTTTTAGTGCAGAAACAAAGCTCATAAACAGAAGCAAGCAGAGACAGTCACTTAAATAAAAATAACCAAATGTTTTAATTGGGCAACAAGAAAACAGCAATAGCAGTCCACAGAGAGTCACATGATGACAGCAAGTCAGAAACTCTACAGTGAGGACAAACAGTGACTGCCCTGATACTGATGGGGAGTCAGCAACCACATAGAAATGAAATGTTTGTTTCCTTCTTTAGAAAGTTGACAGTCACATCCTTCTCAAGCCTTCCTCCTTCAGAAACTTGTTTTGTTCTATTATTAACAATAGCTATCATTCATTAGGTACCTAGTATGAAGACAGTATAGACTGTATACATCCTACTCAGATTATCTAACCTGATCTTTAAGAGTGGTACTCTAGGCAGGAATTATATTCGAATTTTACAACTGAGAAAATTCTCACAGCTTTAAGTGGCAGAGCTGGGATTCAAAACTGGCAGTTTTGACTCCAAAACCTTTACCTTCTCATCTGTATCACTGACACTTGAAATCATTTAGTCAGAGCTTAAATAGCCTAGAATTAAAAGCTCATTTAATCAAAATCTCTTTTTTTCAACTGGTAGTTTTTGTCTAAATACAGACTATGTGCTAAAAGCTTTTCTCACATCACATGCCTAAATCAAGAGGTGATGAAAGATATTAACTATTCTTAGCTGACAGCTGAGAAAACCGAAGAGGTTTAGAAATTTACTCAAAATCACAACACGGCATTCCTCTCACACAGTCTTAGCATAACATGTTTTTGCAACATATGGTAATAACTACTAGAATTTTGAAATGTTCCTAAAGACTGATCTAGTAATTCAATGCTACAATAGGATTTCATCCTACAGTAAGTGTATAAAGATGTATGTGCAAGCGTCTGCACCACAGCATTGCTCATACCCTTGAAAATGAAAGAGACCAAACACCTAATAGGGTATTAAACAAATCATATTAATAATCCATGTAATAAATCAAGTATTTATATGTACACACACAGAAAAAGCTACCCAAGATGAACAAAAAGTAAAAAATGCAGTTTGAACCTTTTTAATCTAGAAAGAGGGAGGAAATCATAAAGAGGGGAAAATCTAGAATAATACACAAATATTAACAGTGATTATTTCAGAACTGTGAGGAATTTTTACTTTTAAACATTATCTATTTACTTCTTGCTTTTTATATTTTACTATTACACTATAAATTTCTACCTACCTAGTTTATTTCTGCAAGGGGGAAGCATGGGACAAGATCCCACAGCCTTCAAGTGGCAGGGCCTTCACCTCTGGCACTTAAACCTGAGCCCCAACATACTCAAACTCTGTGCCTCAGCTACCATGAGGTCACATTTTTAGGGGCACCCATAGCTCCTATCTTCCCTAGGTCTTTTTCCCCTAACTACTGAGGAAGACATAAAGGAGTTTACAATCAGATGAGAGAGGACTCATTTGAGCATCTTACTAGTCTGAAATGATGTGACTCCTATGACCTAAAGATATAAAGTGGCCAGATCGGTTTTTTGAAATTTTTATTTATTTTGAGAGAAAAGAGAAAGAAAGAAAAAAAGAAAGAAAGGGGAAGAAACATCAATGTGTGAGAGAAACATCAACTGGTTGCCTCTTGCATGGCCCCAACCAAGAACCAGGCCCACAACCCAGGCCTGTGCTCTGACCAGGACTCAGACCGGCAACCTTTCACTTTAACAAACAAAGCACAACCAACTGAGCCACAACAGCCAGGGCCAGAGCAATTTCTAAAATGCAACTCATCCTGGCCCTCCCATTTAAGACTCAGAATGAAAGCTAAAATACTTCTTTCTGAATATGCCAAACTTCACACGTTGGGACTTTTAAACCTATTCCCTTCACCTGGAAGGTTAAAACCTCCAGAAATAAGCAAGTTGGACTTTTTCATCATTGAGATCTCCACCTAAAAGACCTGTTTAGAGACACTTTCCCTAGCCACCCTAGCCAAAATACATCGCTCCCCAACCCCTTCAAATGATCCTGTCCTATTTTCTTCCTGACACTCACTACTACGTTAGACTATTTACAGATGTGGTCACTATCCTACCCCTCCTTCTGCTTCATGAGGGCAACACTCTGCTGACCTTGGTCACCACTGTATTCTTAGTCCTAAATTACAGAACCTGAAACATGAAGGCACATAAATATTTGTTAAATTAAGTTAGGAACCAGAATAATGCTAGAAAAATGTAGTGTTTTTATAGAAAAGATCCTCCAAGTACTAGTAAGTATGAATTAAATCTCCACTTGGTAGTACATATTTTTTAAAAAACTACCATGGAGCACAAGACAAACTGCAATAAATTGCATTCTGTATTTAACTGTGGGGGAAGACTGTATTGGACACGGTGGAGCAAAAGTAGGTTTACAGTTGTTCATATGGAATATAATACAATAATAAATAAAATACAAGAATAAACTTTGTATTTCACATACTCACAACTGTAAACCTACTTTTGCCCCACCCTGCATAACCTATTGGTTAAAGAACCCACTTATGAGACTTAAATTTGGCTTAAATCCAAACACGAAGTTATTTTATGATGAAGTCTAAGTCTTGTAGAAAATAACAGCACTAGTGCTTAGTAGATAATATAGAATAACTTCTAGTAAAAAGTGACAAAAGAAAATCCACTTTAATTCTCCAATTATAGATTACTTATCATTCATAATTTTTATTTTTCTATGCTATATCAAGACCACTTACAGGCTAAGAAGCATGCTAAGTCAGTGCTTCCCAACCTTTCTTGTATCACACACACAAAATATTTGTAAAGGAATGCTGAGGTAAGCAGACAAGCCCAGGCAGGCCAAGGGCCCTGCTAGTTGCCCCAGGGCTGATGGGTACTCCTCTAACCTGTTCCTCATAGGGAAGCTCTATGGTAGAGTATTCCCTTAATCAACATTAAAGAATACATATCTGAAAGCAAGGCACATTTTCTGAAAACCACACAGCAGCAGCACTCAGTCTTCAATGGAAACATTCAGAAACCTCACTGATACTACTCTCAAATATAAACACTGATGTAACATAAATTTAAACCTAGCTTCGGGTATTGTGATCTCTCCCACTGATCTGTTGACTAAATGCTCTAAGTCAAAAAATATATCTACACCCACACATATATACCCTAGAGACATACTACAGTTATATACTCTGGAGTATAAATCAGTTCCTGAATGTGAAATGTCTTTCACAGTTCCAAAGTTTCAAAACAAACACATTTTCATCTGAATGGAGAAATTTATTACGTTGGAAAATATCAACCCTTTTTAAAAAGACATATGTATCGCCCTGGCTGGTGTGGCTCAGTGGATTGAGCGCCAGCCTGTGGACCAAAAGGTTGCCAGTTCCATTCCCAGTCAGGGCACACACCTGGGTTTTGTGAGTGAGAGAGACAACCAATTGCTGTTTCTCTCACACATCATGTTCTTCTCCCTCTCTCTCTCCTTCCCCTCTCTCTAAAAATAAGTAAATGCATGTCTGTATATTAAAGAGATGCAAATTTTAAAAATAAAGTACTGACCGGTGTGGCTCTGTGGGTTGTTGTGTCAGTGGGCTGTGTGTCGGACTGCAGACCAAAAGGTCACTTGTCCAATTCCTGGTCAGAGCACATGCTTGGGTTTGCAGGCCAGGTCCCCAGTTGGTAGTTATGCAAGAGGCAGCTGATGGATGTTTCTCTCCCTTTCTCCCTTCCTTCCCCCCTCTCTAAAATAAATAAATTTTTAAATATAAAAATAAAAATAAAGTATCATTTGTGTATTCTTTTATTTTTTAAAAAAGATTTTATGTATTTATTTTTAGAGAGAGGGGAAGAGAGATAGAAAGAAAGGGAGAGAAACATCAATGTGTGGTTGCCTCTCGTGTACCCACTACTGGGGACCTATCCCGAAACCATGAGTCATACCAGCCAGGGCTAAAGTACTATTTTTAATATCAGATTTATAAAATTTAAAAGACTGGAAGCATCCATCACAAGCACTTGAGGAAATTTACCTCTCATTTTACTTGCTGGTAATAGTGTAAACCTCAGCAGTCTAAAAATCTAATCGTGTCTATTCACTATTTAAAGATTTAAATTTACTTACCCTCCTGGAGGGTGGGGGGGGTGAGGGGATGGGGAGATCTGAACTCAGGACTGCAAAAACACACAGGAATGTTTACTGCAGCATTATAATATCAATAAACTATAAACTACTTCAGAGCCAAAGCTGTGGAACTAAACTAGGAACAATAAAGCAAGACTGGTTTACAAAACACCTCCTAGGAAAGAATGCTGCTCCAATACACTGGCTAAAGGCTAATTTAAATAACATTTATCTAGACATTTTTGTCTAGAAAAAAATATTATCTAAAGTTATGAAAACCCTACTTTGTTCTGCCTGGGAAAAATTATTTTTTTTTTTGGTAGGAGAAAAAGAGAGCAACATTGATCAGTTGTCTTCAGCATGTGCTCTGACGGGAGAGAGAACCTGCAACCTGGGTATGTGCCCTAACCAGGAATCAAACCCACAACCTTTCAGTTTACAGGAAGACATGCCAACCAACTGAGCCACACCGGCCAGGGCACGAGCAAACTTTTTTTTAAAAAGCTTTTAAGTTTTAAGTAGAAAGTACTTTATACTTTTGTATTTAAGTAGAAAAACTATTGAGTGTCACTGCTAAAATTATTTTCCATAATGTAAAAATGGGGCCAATGTCATCTATCTGTCACCAATACATTTAAAAATACCTTAAAGGACTACACATTATGTAGTATCAAAAGCAAGCCAAACATCAAAGCACTCAAACCTTACATAAAAGTGTTGTTTAAAGGATTATTAAATATGCCATTTGAAGGTAACTTTGGTTATACAAAATCCAGTTGTGAAAGTCCAATGATAAAAAAAAAATTTTTTAGATGACTCTCAGCACATATACAAAACAGTAGCTTTATTATTGCAAAAGTGCCCTGATCTTAAACACTTATTTGGTGAAACAGTCTGAGTATTTCTATTCTAGAGACTATACAATTTGTTGTGACAGCTAAATTCTATAAATTTAGAAAGCTTACAATTTATTTAACATGAATTCTTCCAGCCTATGCTACAATTCAGGTTCAACTGGTTCTAAGATGTGTCTTTCTGAATTCCAGAACCCCTCCCTTCCCTCAGCAACACAGAACACCTCAGAAATCAAAAGCCTAGATCCTAACTCTACTCTGCTTCCTCCACTTTGGCTACTCTTCCTTTAATGAATTGCCACAACAGGCCTAACCCCCAAAGTCAGTTTCTGGAAGACATCAGAATATGGATATATCATGATAGAAAAAGAACTTATTAGCTGTTAATACCTTGGCTTTCTGTAGCCGCCCACTCTATATTTGTCATCATCAGTTATCTAAATTTCTCTGAATCTAATATTTCTAGCCCGCATCATTTCTGAGGGTGGTGGGGGTCCATAGGTTCACCAAAAAGTTTGCATTTTATTGGCTTCATACTCCACTCTGCCATACTGGAGTCTGAAGGTATGTTCACTTTAGTCACTTAATTCCAGACTTTTATAGTCTAAACTCTTTTTCAAAGCTTTGTCTTTATTATCACAGTTCACTTGTCATCATTGCTCAAGTTCATTTATTTTCTACATGAATATTTAAATCTTTAGAAATTTAAGAGATATTTCCAAGTTTCTATATCTAAGTTAAAAGATGGTTTATAAATTTTAAATAGTACAAAGTAAGTACAGTATTGTAGAAAGACACACAGCTCTGAATTATGCAGCAAGGGACTCAACAAAGAGTCCAAGTCCAAGGCCAAGCCCCTGAATCGTCTGATAGGCTTTATCTTGAGATCAATGTCAGCTGCCTTCTTTAATCCCTTTTTGTGGTTTAACTAAAACAGTACCCACTATGGTTTCAAATAAAGACAGAGTAGGTACCTTCTTAACAGCCAGCTTCTTCAGGGAAGGGACATAAAATACTCAAATCTCTTTCCTAGAGTATAACTCAGCACTTTTTCAAACTGTGGTGTATGACCCATTATTGGTCAGGAAATCATTTTTGGTAAGTCACAATCAGCTTTCTTTAAAAATTAAAGCGAAACATTTCACAAAAGACAGGTAAGTACTATTTTGAGAAATCTTTGGTTTAGGTACACATACGTTATAAAATATATTTCTTAGTGTGGATCACTACTAAGTTTGAAAGCTACTGATGTAATTCTAATGCCGAGTCCCTAGGAGCTGGCACTGATTCCTCCAAAGGCATTTATCCAACAAAATAGTATCTTCCTGCACTTGAATAATCACTTTTTAAAAGATACATCGTCTTAAAGTGTTTTTATTAGTCCTACCAATGAACTCTCTCCATGTGTGTGCTAATTTTAACTTATGTTACATTTTAAAAATAATACTTTGTATAGTTCTTCCAATTTCAGGTACTTCACTGTTATCTGGACTCAAAAAAATAAATAAAAGACAAACCCTCAATATATTAAGTTTTCATTCTTTTCCTTAAGTATCATTAGGCATTTTGTGACCTTACTATTCAAATTTACTGTGAAGCTATCTACTTTAATGGTTACAATGACTAATCTGAGATCTTTCTCCCAACACTGATTAGGTTAAATTGTTCACTAACTTAAACCATAGGACATTTTTAAGGCATGGAAGTTACATACCCATGATTCTTACACTACACAGTCTTACTAACTAAATTATTTTGCCCTGTGTTGAGTTCTAATATTATTTGTCTCTCAATATTAGCCCTTCCTCTACTTTCTCATTTACTACTTCTTAAAATGATCTTGGTTACTGAAGGCCTTCTGTTTCCTGCCTCCTGAGAGGATGTTCTCTGCTTTCAAATAAAATACCAAAGGAGAGTTGGTGTTAACTCTATTTCACTGAACTTAATGTAGATTCCTTCCCCAATTTAAATCCTTCTCCAAAAGGTAGGGAACAAAGATTCTAATGATAGCACTCATTTAGTCTAGTGACTTTTTACCTTCTCTTCTAGATGGTTTGAGAGATCCAGTCTTTGTACAGCAGGAAAACCTGCAAATGTACAAAGTGGGTTTCTGGAAGTCATTCTTTGAGGGCATTCCCTCAGTAGAACACTGAACACCTCCACTGAGGCTTTTCGGTCCTCTGTGATGTTCTTTAGGTAAAGCACCAAAATTCTCCCTCATAAAACTCCCTTCTTTGCTCCCCATTCATAAAGAATTCACTATTCTCCTCTTTTTCATATTTATATTACTTACACATATACTAACAGCACTTCTCACCCTGCATTATAATTTATTTATTCACATGTCTGCCTCCCCATCTGCTGTAAATTTCTTTGTTGTCCCAGAACTCTGTATGACACCTGACTCACAGACATTATTACTCAACCAAGACTTCAAAATCAATGGGATGGTAGTTGTGGAATCCACAATATATTAAATATTAAAATGTTAAAATGTACATAAATTAGGGAGGGTTGGGGGTGGATTGGGATGGAAGCAAAAGATAGAAAATTGTACTGCAACAACAATTTAAATAAATTTTTTTTAAAAGAGGCAAAGATTAGATTGTCAGATTGGCTAAAAAGTAAGACCCAACTATATGCTGTCAAAAGCAAACTCTGACTATAAAGATAAATTGATTAAAATAGAATGGAAAAAGATATTTCATGCAAACATTCCCCAATAAAGATTGATACATTTAAAAAAGTGCATAAATTATTAAGGAAAATGGCTATTTTTAACATGTAATACAAAATTATAACCACAAACAGGCATCCATAAAAAACACAAATATTTAACAAAGATTGTTTGGCTATCTAAACAATTAACAATACTGCTTTGCTCTCTATTTTGACACCTGCCAACTGACTAGGCAACAAGATATATCCTCCACCCCCCCACCAAAATCTTAAAATTCTGTACCAACTAAGCAGTAACAATAATGATAATATTGACTTTTTTCCATTTCAGTATGTACTAACAAGTTTGTTCTTTACATACAATATCTCATTTAATAATCCCAACAATTCTATGAGAAAAACTATTGTTCTCATTTTGGAGATTAGGAAACTGAGGACCAAAAAGGTTAAATAAAATTGTCCAAGGTTACAACAATAAGACAGGGAACCAAGATTACTGACAGAATATCTAAGGTCAAAGCAATCACAAGTTTCACCAGGGTTTTATCATACCATCATTTTTTATTCTTCAGAGAGATAAGATCAGTGCATTTGTGAGACAAGCAGTTGCTCAGATAAGATGCCACATTTCAATCTTGTGGCTGCCTGCTCTCGCTTCCTGATAGATAGCTGGCTTTTTCCTTCTACTCTGGTAACTTTAAAAGTTTTACTTTTGTTTAAAACAATATAATAAGAATTAAATTTGGGAAAAAGGATAAAGGGAAAAGGATACCCATAATCTTACTCATCCTAAACATTTTTTTGACAGCATCTCCTAACAGAAGCAGAATATATGGATCTCAGTTCAAAATCTACCTCCACCTTTTATTAGCTGTGTGTCCTTTTGCTTAAATGCTTGACTTCCCCCATGCCAATTTTCTCCATCATTCATGCAATAAACATTACTGAGTGCCAAGCACCAGGCACTGTTCTAGATTCTTCAGTTACCTCAGTCAAATAGAGACAAAGATCTCTGATTTCAGGAGAAGCGTTATCTTCTAATGGAGGACACACAATAAAGTTATATAATACAATACTGGGTGGTAGGTGCTAAAGGAAGAGGCAAGTTGCAATTTATATAGTGAGGACAGACTAGGCCTCAGGAATGAGGTAACAGATGAGCCAAGACCTGCAAGTCAGGGAGTTCGACTTGTAGATATCTGGGAGAACAGCCAGTGAAAACCCTAGAGCAGGAGTGTCCTGTGTACAAGGCACACCAGAGAGATCATGGAGTTCAGTGAACTGAGAGTACAGCTGGGGGCAAGGGAGACAATGCAGATAACATACTGCCTTGCAGGTAACTGTAAGAACTTTACTGAGCAAAACAAAAGGCCATGGAAAGGTTCTGAGCAGAAGACACAAAGCCTGCCTTAGGTCTTAAAAGGATTGCTCCAGCTGCTATACTGCAAATAAACAACACAGACAACAGACATATAATTATGAAGTTCAGAGGATGTCTGGGTTGAAGAATTAACTGTAAAAAAAAAAGGGATAATACCTTACTGAGTTATGAAAATTGTTCAGTAACGTTTGTAAGGTATTTAGCACTGTGCCTAACACAATGTAAATGACATTGTCATAACTTCTGCCTTACACAAGGACACCCAGCATAGAAAATGAAGCAGGGCAGACACTCAAGCATGTGCCTGGTACACAGACACCATCAGCCTAGAGGAAGGGGATTCTCCTAATTCACATGAAGGGGGCAATCCTGCTAGCTGAGCTATGGACCTTTTGCTATTTGGCAATATTGCCACTGGGGCTAGTTGTGGCCTTAATCCTTCTCTATATATATGCACAATTGCATTCACAATCCCAATCCTGTGTTCCATTATTCTTCCAATTTAATATTAAATATTTGATAATTATTTGCCTAATCATACTCTGCTGTGTTGACTGGAACTTAGTCTTACCTATTTTTAAGTCACACATTTTTACATTCTTTCAAATGTTAAAATTTCTGAAATTGCCTTATTTGTCCTAACAGAGAACCTGAAATAAAATACCTTCAGCAATACAGTCATTGTACTTAATGCCCTAGGCATGGATTAACTGGGTCAAAAGGGAAGGAAAATGCATGAGTAATCCAACTGTCATGTTTTTAGTGTTTTAAAACTGGATTTAGGTGAATTTTTGTTTTTAACATAAGCTTGTTTTCTTAAAGCAATTGGTTGCTATCTATTTTTTCTGATCTTTTTGGGGGGGAGGTTTAACCCGGAAACGGCAAGTTGTGCTGTTATTTCATCTTCTTAGAAATAACAAAGAGTTCTAAAACTTTAGAAAACGTAAAGATACAGATTGATAAAGGCAACAACAGTGGGTGTAACTTTTGTAAGAATTTCACACCAGGTCAGCTTTCCATCAGCAGATTAAGTATTAAGTGAGATAATCTGTGGTTTTTATACTCCTTCAAAGAAAAGTATAACTTGGCCCTGGCCGAGTAGCTCAGCTGGTTAGGGCATCGTCTCAATACACCAAGATAGGGTTCAATCCCCCAGCCAGGGCACATACAAGAATCAATCAGTGAACACATAAACAAGTGAAAAAACAAACTGATGTATGTTTCCCTCTCTCTTACCCTCTTCCCCTCTCTCCATTCCTTTCTCTCCCTCATCAATTTTTAAAAATATTTTATTTATTTATTTCTAGAGAGAGGGGAAGAGAGGCAGGGATAAAGAGAGAGAAACACTAATGTGTGGTTGCCTCTCAAGCGCCCCATACTGGGACCTGGCCCACAACCCAGGCATGTGCCCTGACTGAGAATCCAACCAGAGACCGTTTGGTACGCAAGGCAGCACTCAATTCACTGAGCCACATCAGCCACAGCTAATTTTTAAAAATATATACCTTAACAGCCTAGTTCCCAAGAGCTCTCTGAAATGCTTATAATAAGAAGGCTCAATACCTTTCATTTCTAGAAAAGGTTAAATAGAAGGTCTCTAGACTAGGATATACAGTTTAGAGCATGGAAGCCATTCTAAAACCTATGCTAACTGAATGCTTGGATGCAGAGACCAACAGCCTCTTCCATAGGCGGGCAACCAGGCTCAAAGAAACTGATACTAGTTGCCCTACATTAAAATGAAACTCAAATGACAAGCCTAACCCATGCACTCAGATTCCAATCAGCTCTTTAATCCTATCTTTTTAAAAATAAGCAGACTGTCAAGGATTACTAGACATTTTAGGAGAACCTCTAACATGGATGACAAAGACCAAAAACACACAGGGGAAAAAACCCAACTGGATAACTTGAGCTATAAGATAAACTGGAGGTATCAGAACAGGGCCCATTGCCTAGCACATCAAACGTTATAATGAAGGACCAGAAGATTCTTACAGAGAAAAAAGTAGAACCAAAAACCAGACTGACTTCAAATTTCTCAACACTGGGAAGTTTTAGTATGGAACAAAGCTTTCTAAATTCTGAAGGAAGGTTACCTCCAACTTTGAATAATCAACAAAACTATCAACAAAGGTAGGAGGGGAGGTAGTACTTTCTAGCATTCTTAACTACAGAAATTTTACCCTTCATGACATCTTTCTCAAGGAATTTGTCATCACATGAATAAGAGTAAATCAAAAAAGAAAAAGACTTGTGGTATAGAAAAGACTTGGGATATATAAACTAGGACATTCACACAGAAAAGTGGTGAACTCAAATCCCCTGGAGGCCAAGGGAGGGAAATCCTTGAATGACAAATGTGCATCAGGGACAAAAATCCCTAATTATGTGACCCTTTCTAGCAACCTCAAACCACCAACAACAATATTCACCTATATAAGGGCATTTTCTTTTGGGCGGAGGGGTTGGAGGAGATGGGGAGGAAGAGAAGGGGGGAGGAGGCAGGGAAGGAAGGACATGCTCACATTTCAAAAGTTTAACATGATCCAACCCCCCCCCCCCTTTAAGTACCCTATTCCTCGAAGAGGGGGTAGTAGGACCCGTGCTGGGTCGTGAGATATTCTACGTGGCTGAACAACATAAATAAAACAGTCTAGCAGCATGCATGGGTCCATATATTAATTCATGGTTCACAAAATGATTTTAGGGGATTTGTGAACAAGACATAAAATAATGAATTAATCAGATACAGATTACAATAAGGAAAATGCCTGGTATTTTTATTACTTTTTAATACTTCCTAATCTTCCTTTTTAATAATTAAGAAAAAAAAAAAGAACAGATTTCAAACTCAAAACCACTGACAGACCCAGCAGAGTGGAAGTCTTCAGTTAACTTTTGAAAAATGGGATAAATAAATGGGACACTGATGGAGTTGAAACGAAGGTATTGATGCAGCACTACCATAGACTGGGTGAACCAACAGTGGACCCTCACTGGTATCCCAACATTACAGGGCCCCAAACAAGTCTGTTCAATTTATCCCAGTAAGATGAGGAATCTGACCAAGAACCCATTGGAGTGATGGTTAGAAATATTAATCAAGGCCAGGATCTGCTGGCCTACCCACAGCCAGAGAACCAAGGCCATATGCACATGTGTGGGTAAATGGCCAGAGGAGAAGAAACTTTTCTGGGCCTCCGTAACACAGGATCCCAATGCACTATAAAACCAAAACCTGTTGCCCTGATTGGTGCGTCTCGGTTGGTTGGGCGTCATCCTGCAAAGTAAAAGATAGCGGTAGCTCTCAATACTTTTGGGACCTTATAACCACCACTCATTTATGATTCTGGAAGTATCTGCCACCTGTATTCATGCAGACTAACACAGCCAAAAGCCCATGAGCGCTTCACAGCGCTGACCATTGGGATTTTGGACAAGAAAATTCCAAGATGCTGCCAACCAGGTACACTTACTCTTTGAGAGGGAATTATTAGCCTGCTTGAGCACTCACTAAGACTGTCTCAATGACTGAAGGACATATAATAATCAAGAAACTTGAGATACTCATAATGTCTTGGATGATGCTGAAGAAACATTCTAATGAGAAAGGCAGTGCCCAGAAGAGTTCCATAAAATGGTAATGGTTTTCAGAGAAGCATACTGCCTAGAAAATTCAAGGAGGCAGCCATCATACCTATGAGTAAGTAGCCTTTTTTCCTTTAGAACTGACTTTGGAGCAGCCACCCAAAGGATTGCTGGAACCACCTGCCACATGGACAGTGCCGGATGAACAGCTCTCAGCAACAAAGAGCTGCTTGGTTCGTGAATGGCAGTTCCAAAATGAACAGACAATATCATAAACTCACACTCCTCCTTTAAGACCTTCCTCCCCTCACCATAGGAATAAGCCCCAAGCAGTGATATTTATATGTTTATATTCATGATCCTACCCTCTAGGCTCCACTAGAATGGAATGGAGCAAGGATCCAAGATGGGCAACTTGATTTGAAATTGAGAGACTAGACAGAACAGTCCTATGAACTGAGAACATGTAAACTCAGGAGCTGAGAGGAGAATGTAGGTCCATTTATATGTCCAAAGCAGTAAAAGCAAGTTTGCTGTTAAGATGGCAATGTCCTGCAAGCTGACCTATAGTTGCAACACAATCCCTATCACAATAGGATTCTTTGCTGGTTTATCTGTAGACACAGACAAGTTGACTCTAATATTCATATGTAAACTCAAAAAGATGCAGAATAGCCAAACGATCTTGAAAAAGATCAAAGTTGGAGGGAGAACTCATACTTCCCCATTTCAAACTTAGTCAAGACAATGTGATAATGGCATAAGGATACACATACAGATTAACGGAATAGAACTGAGAAGGGTGCCTAATAACGGCCCCAGCAAAAATGGTGCTCACCCTGGCTGGCATAGCTCAGTGGATTGAGCACGGGCTGGGAACCAAAGTGTCCCAGGTTTGATTCCCAGCCAGGGTACATTCCTGGGTTGCAGGCCATAACCCCCAGCAACCGCACATTGATGTGTGTGTCTGTCTCTCTCTCTCTCTCTCTCTCTCTCTCTCTCTCTCCCCCCCTCCCTCCCTCCCCTCTCTAAATAAATAAATAAATAAATAAATGGTGCTCACACAACTGCATATCCACATGCAAAGAATAAAACTGAAACTCTACTTCACAGCATGTACAAAAAATTAGCTCAACAATTCAAGACCCTTTTTGTAAGAGCTGAAACTAAAAA
This sequence comes from Phyllostomus hastatus, assembly GCF_019186645.2. Taxonomy (NCBI): domain Eukaryota; kingdom Metazoa; phylum Chordata; class Mammalia; order Chiroptera; family Phyllostomidae; genus Phyllostomus; species Phyllostomus hastatus. The sequence continues at coordinate 2,786,568 of NW_025333643.1, read as the reverse complement.
ACTATAAAACAGTTAAAAGAAAACAAAGGAGTAAATAAATCATCATGATCTTAAATTTTGCAGTGGCTTTTTATCTGTTTTATTTTTAGAGAGAGGGGAAGGGAGGGAGAAAGAAGGAGAGAAACACTGATCGGTTGCCTCTCGCACACGCCTGGACCAGGAACCTAACTGGCAACCCGCGGATGGGCAGTAACCAGAACTGGACCACGACCCTTTGTGCTTTGCGGAGCGATACTCAACCAACTGAGCCACACTGGTCAGGGCTGACAGTGGCTTTTTAATAACACCAAAAGCGCAAGCAACAAAAGAAACAAATAAATTGGACTTCATCAAAATTAAAAACCAGCATTTCCAAGGACACCCTCAAGAAAGTAAAAAGTCAACCTACATAGTGGGAAAAAATGTTTGCAAATCATATATCCAGGGACTTTCATCCACGGGTGTCCAACCCACAGGCCGCACACAGCCCAGGATGGCTACGAATGTGAGTATAAGTATTCTGTAGAAAACAGAATTCTTAAAACTCAGTAATAAAAAGACAATCCAATTTAAAAATAGATGAAGGATTTGAATAAACATTTTTTTCTAAAGAAGATATAGAAACAACCAATAACAATACGAAAAGGTGCTTAATGTACTAATCCTTAGGGAAATAAAAATCAAAACAACGAGATACCATTTCATATCCACTAGGATCACTGTTATAAAAAAAGTGCTGGCAATAATGTGGAACAACTGGAACTTCTGGGCATGGCTGGTGAGAATGTAAAATGGTGTGGCCTCTACAAAAACCAGTATTGCAGGCACTTCATAAAAAAAATTGAAAATAAAATTACTATGTGATCCAGCAAGTCCACAACCTTCTGGTTATAGACTCCCCAAAACTAAAGCCGTTACTCAAAGAAATATTTGCATACCCATGTTCATAGGAGCATTATTCATAATAAAAAAGGTGGGAAAAACCCAAGTGTTCAATAGCCATGAACTGATAATAAAAAGTGCTATACACATACCAGAAAATATTGTTTATCCTTAAAAAGCAGAGAGACTGTGATACATACTACAACATGAACCTTGAAGACATTATGTTAAGTGAAATAAGCCAGTCATAAAAAAATAAATATTGTTATGTCCTCGAGTATTCAAATTCATAAAGTAGAATGGTAGAGTTGCCCGGGGCAGGAGGGAGGCAGGGAGTTTAATTGGAACAGAGTTTCATTCTAGGCTGATGAAAAGATTCTGAAGATGGATAAGAGTAATGGTTACAATGGTGTGAATGTACTTAATGCTACTGAAGTGCACCCTTATAAACAGTTAAGATGTAGATTTATGTGTGGTGAAGATGGTAAATTTATGTTATGTATATTCTACCACAATAATTTTTTTGTTTTTTTGTTTTTTATTTTAATCATTGTTCAAGTAGTTTTCTCCCTTTTACTCCCAATCCACAATAAATTTTTTAAAGACTATTTATAGTTGCCTAATCCTACCATGTCATTACGAAACAGATAGCATATTGATCATTACAAGTCGAAACACTATCAAAGTCACTGATACTAAATTTGAAGACACTAGAACATCCATGCACCTCCCTAGACCTGTGGCTTCATCTTAATAATGAAGTGGGTAGGAAGGACTAAATCAGTCCTACACCCAGCTTAGCGTTTCTCACCCTGTGGATTCCAAATATAATTTTTAAAACTCTTCCAGTTATTTTCACTATTTCCAAATAAAACCTAATAAAATTATTCTTTTACCTTCCAAAAGCCTCCCCAGGGCAATTAAAAAAAAATCAGGGCTAGTTGGTGTGGCTCAGTGGATTGAGCACTCCCCTGCAAACCAAAGGGTTACTGGTTTGATTCCCAGTCAGGGCACATGCCTGGGTTGTGGGCCAGGTCCCCAGGAGAGGTCACACAAGAGGCAACCACACACTGGTGCTTCTCTTCCTCCCTTTCTTCTACCCTTCCTCTCTGTCTAAAAATAAATAAATAAAATCTTTAAAAAATAAATTCAGCCCTGACTGGTGTGACTCAGTTGGTTGGGTGTCATCCCGCCAAGTGAAAAGTCACAGATTCGATTCCTGGTCAGAGCACATACCTAGGTTGCAGGTTCAGTCCCAGATTGGGTCGCATACAAGAGGCAACCAATCAATGTTTCTTGCATGGACGTTTCTCTCCCTCTCTTAAATAAATAAATACACAGACAGACAGACAGATAAAAAGAAAAATACTGCCAGTAAAAAAACATTCATTTTTAAAAAAACAATCACGGTTATCTCTTTCCTGCAGACTAGAATTATAGGGCTCCAGGATGGGTTTGCAAGTTATTAAAACTGCAAGACCTTGGAATGTTCATAGCAGCATTAGTCCTAATAGCTAAAAGGTGGAAACAGCCCAACTGCCCATCAACTGATAAACTGATAAACAAAATGTGATATATCTAAAGAACAGAATATTTGGTCATAAAAAGAAATGACATGCTGATACCATGCTACAACATGGCTGAACCTTGAAGCCATTATGCTAAGTCACAAAAGTTCACATATTACATGATTCCACTCATATAAAGTCCAGAATAGGCAAGTCCATAAACATAGAAAGTGGATTAGTGTCTCGGGCTGGGGGGATGGGGAGGTTTGGAGGGTTACAGCTAAGAAGTTTCTTTCTGAGGGTGATGAAAATATTCTAAAATTGACTGTGATGGTTTCACAACTCTCAATACACTAAAAACCGCTGAAATATATATATTTTAAATGGATCCATTGCATGGTATATGATTTATATCTCAATAAAACGGTTACCATAAAAAGGGGGGGCATGTCTGCAGTAATTTGATAGGAGCTATTTGGGTTTCTGAACTTTCTAATTACTGGTTCCACTCCTTCATAAATCCTGGAACTTTTCCTGTCCAAAATCCCAGTCTCCAACCACAAGTTTTACTATTATATTTAATCTAGTTTGAAATGGATTCTGTTCCTTGAGTCTAAGGGTCCTAAGAAAAAACATTTCTACCCTTAAAAACTAAAGGTATTAAGAGTAGTTGCTCAAAAAAGTATTTGCTAAATAAATAACAGCAACAGCACGAGTATGACTACTTATTACATCATAGGGGCTATATAGAACACCTTCTATCAATTACTTAAGAAGCAAAACAGTATCAGACGTTATTTGTCTTTGAGTAAGAAGACAAATAATGGGTTTGAAATCCAACTTCACTATTTACAGGCTGTCTAAACTTGGACAACATATTTTTAAACTCCCTCAGTCTCAGATTCCCAGCTATAAAATTAAGATAATAATAGTATTAACAGTACAAATGTTACCAAATCCAATGAAGAATTAGTAAGATAATGTATGTAATGTACCTAGCCAAGAGTCTAACACATAAAAAAAGCCAGTAAAAATTGTACCTGTCCTATTAAAAATTTTTCAGGTGGGGAAGCTTAATTTTAGATAGACATACAGGTAGGTAGATAGACAGTCGGTCCAACTAGTAAGCTTACAGAACCACAGCATCATTTAGTGGCAGGTGTGAAGGTTACCATATTTTGCTGTGTAGAATGTGCTTCCATGTATAACGCACACCCACGATTTTTGCTCAAAATATCAGGAAAAAAACTTTTGCTTTAATTTTTAATTCAACTATTTATTTATTTATTTATTTATATGTAGATACTTATTTTTTGTATTATAAAGGAATTTTAGCATTTATTGTTTAACACATTTTATGTAACAAGTAATTATAAAACACAAGAACAGAAACAAGGTAGTTCATGTACTACCCATGTAGTGGGTATATGTGCGTCCTTATTTTTCCCCAAAAAATTTGGGCAAAAAAGTGTGCATTATACACAGCAAAATATAGTAACTTCAGACCTTCAACTTCTAACAGCCTCAGTGAACTGCAGAATTCCCGGATACTAATAGAGGATCTTGGATATATGCATATTTACATCTTTCTGGGGAGATACCTAAACTTCTATCAACATTTGAAAGCAATGCATAATCCAAAAACAATCAAGTATCGCTGGATAAGGGTCAGCAGCAATTAGAAACCTTTTGACCAGCTCTTCTTTCTCATTTCTAATTTGCTGTTTTATACCAGTTACAGATTTTAACATTTAAAAAGTCCAAGTATATTTATCCATTATTCTTTCACGGAGACTAACAAAATAAAGTAGAAGAGACATACATACATATTATGTAATGTAGTAAAATTATATACTGTAAGGCAGAAATATTATAATAAACACAAATGAGATACAACAGCACATTCTAAAACAAAGAAAATTAAAGCAACTGGGGGTAGCTTATTATTTTAAGAAAAATAACATTTAATTAGTACTTAAATGTACTTATATGACTTGTCTCCCAAACTGTAAGTTACTTCGGGGCAGGAAATAATCTTCAGCTCCTATACCTTGCATGGAGTCTAGCACAGGGCAGGATCTCAAATATGTATTGAACAAATTAATGGATAAGCAATACTTTCTCAACCAATGCTTGCAGACAAATTTAATTTTACCTGGAAGCATACTTTTTGAACTGATTTTCCTAGGTCTAGGCTCCTGGGTATTTGATGTAGTGGTTTAGGGGTAAGCTGACTGTTAACGTTTTTGGGTTGCAGGCAACAGAAAACCCAATTCAAACTGCGTAAGTAAAAATAATTTAATGGTTCACTCAACTGATAAGCCCAAAGGTAGACTGATTTTCAGGAAGAACTGGTCCAAAGGTTCAATGATATCACTAAAGATACTGATTTCTTTTGTTTTCTCCTCCCTGCCTTCCTTCGTGTTTGCTTTGTTCTAAGGCTGGCAATCCTCCACATCCCCAAGACACAACATGGGTGACTACAGGGAGATTCTGAGACAGAACTATATCCGTTCTCATATAAATCTAACCAGCATTTCTCAGGGAAGCTGCTTAGAGTAAGGGAGCCCCAAACATCTCATTACGTCCAAATGGCTGGGCTTTACTGATTGGTTTAAGCTAACCAGACTTTCCCATAGAGCCTGATGGGGTCAATCTCATCAAAATGGAATGACTATGTATATGTTGGGTTGGCTAAAAAATCAGTTATGTTTTTTTCATAAAATACACATTTTCACCAGTAACTTTATTGATTCAGATATTTTCAGTATGTCGGCTATCTCCAGCTTTTGGTTTCTAGTGGGTAGAGGCCAGGGGTGCTGCTAAACATCTTCCAATGCTTAAGACAGCCTCACAGCAAAAAATTATTTGACCAAAACATCAGTAGGACCAAGAAACTTCACAAACCACTTCTGACACATTTAATCAGTCACAGCACCTTCTCCATACACTGCACAAATCTTTTTTTGCATTTCAGTTGCATTTTTACCTTTCTTGAAATAATAAAACAAAATATGCCAAAAATGGTACGCATCTTCTTCCATCTTCACTATTAAAATGGCTGCACAAAAATTCACCAATTTTGATAAGTTTTCATTAAATGGACGCTGATATGACAGTTGTCACAATACAGTCTAACAGTATTGTTTCAAATGAAGTTAAAGACAATTAAGCACTACTAGAGCCATCATACAGAAAAAACTAAATAAACTTTTTGGCCAAACCAATAATTGTAACAGGGACTACAGGTTGACAGTTCCTCACGGAAAAACAGGTGATACACTTACCAGTAAAACCATGGGTGGACTGTGGGCTGGTGTTAGGGGTAGGGGGAAGGCTCCAACACTACACAGAGATATCCTTAAATTGCGAACAAATTTAATTTTACCTGGAAGCATACTTTTTGAACTGATTTTCCTAGGTCTAGGCATATTGTGCACTCTTAAATGGTACAATAAAAATTCAGGTAATACATTTAACTTTAAATAAACTTCTCAGGCATAGCTACTTTTCATACAACACCCACCCATGACAACTCATGCAATAAACACAGGTCTTAAGCCTAAGGGCTTACTTATAGCGCTCCATTCTTTTCCTCCCTCCCTCCCTCCTCTCTTCCTCCCTTTCCCCCTTCCTTTCTTTTTTGACCTTTCTTTTTCTTTCTTATTTACTTCTATTGCTTCTTTAGCAAATCTCAGGGGCAGAATCTTTACAAGACTATAACCCAATGAACAACAGGGGACGTGATACCAGAAGTTTTCTTGTTTAACTGCTTCTCTGGATTACATCTTTCACTAGGACCAGGAACATGAAGTTTCCAGAAAAATATGAAACATAACAGAAAAGGGACAGACTGATAGCGAACAGACTGAGAGCTGTCAGAGGGAAGGGGGGTTGCAGGACCAGGTGGAAAAGGTGTACAGATTAAGCAAAACTCGCACACATACCCCCTTCACAGACAGACAACAGCATGGTGATTACCAGGGGAAAGGGGGGAATGCAGAAGAGGGCGTGGGGAGGGTAAATGGTGATGGAAAAAGACTTGGGATAAAATTGGGATAAAATTGGCATAAATTGGGATAAAATTGTAGACCTAAAGCCTATTATTAACCAATGTTACCCTCCAAAATTTAATTTCATTTTGGTATATAGGACAACGCTCCAACCAACTGGAGCCACCCAGCCAGGCTCTGATAAATTCAATTAAAAAAAAAAGAGAGAGAAAGAAAAGAAAAAAAGAAAAGTCAGTAAAAACAACAGGAAAGGGGTGGATTTGAAGGTTGATTTAGTAAAGATTAAATTTCTTAGCTGGACAAGATGAGTATATACTTGATTTTCTTATATTGAATAAAAAGAAAATTATGTAAAAAAAGGTCCTGGCTAGTGTGGCTCAGTTGGTTCAAACACTGTCCTACAGACCAAAGAAAGGGTCAGAAGTTCAATTCTCAGTCAGGGCACAAGCCAGGTTGTGGATTCAGTCCTCAGTTGAGGTGAATGCAAGAAGGCAACTAATCAATGTTTCCCTCTCACATCAAAGTTTCTCTCTTTCTATCTCTCTCTCTCTCTCTGTTTCTTTCTTTCTCTCACTCTCCCCCCACCCCCTTGCCAAAATGGAGGCATAGTAAACATGGTACACACACCTCACACAACCACATCAAAATTACAACTAAATTACAGATCAACAATCACTCAGAACCATCAAAAATCAAGTTGAATGTAAGTCCAACAACTACAGAACTAAAGAAACTGCATCTATCCAGGCTGCTAGGAGAAAAGGAGATGCAGAATAAGCTGATCCCACACCCTTGTGTGGTGGATAAAAATTCAAGAGGGATATCTCAGAGCGAGAGGTCCCAGCCCCACAGCAGGCCCCCCAGACCAGGGTTCCAAGTGCCAGGAAAATAAATCCCCATAACTTCTGGCTATAAAAACTAGCAGGGTTTGAGTAAATGAAAAGAACTACTGGAGTCCCAAGCAGTTCCTCTAAAAGGGCCTGTACCCAGACTTACTCAAACGCACTCCCTCTGAGCCCCAGCACCAGGGCATTGGCTTGAAAGGCATCAGAGGCAAAAGGGGAGGAACTGAAGTATCTGACATCAAGGTGAGAGCTGGGGGACAGCTTTCTCCCAGACAGAAAGGAAGGTAGAAACCACTGTTCCTTTTCTGAGCCCTCCCCCACCACAGAGCCACACAGCCACAGAGCCACAGGGCCGCAGAGATACAGAGCCAGCTGGCAGGAGCCATATCTGACTTTCCTTCAACCTGGATGACACAGTTTGGTCCTTCTTGGGGAATCCCTGAGGCTCCACTCCATACCACTTACAGGCCCATTCAAGCTGTTAACAGTGGCTTTTCTGTATGAATGGCTGCTCTCCAGTCAGATTTCACATCTTCCTTAATCCTCTCAAATAAGCAACAAGCAGCCTCAGCAAGCCCCCAGACCCCATACCTCTGGCTAATCAGACAAAGGCATGGCACTGGAAGTAGCCAGCTTTGAGTCAAAGTTTGGCTTTGCCTGGAAACCTCCAGGTCTAGCACAAGTAGCAGCCATCCGCAGATTGCTTTTTAGCCCATGCTGTGTGGCCCCAGGAGGAACAGAGGTGGTAGCTAACTCTGGCCTGCACCACCAGGGAAACCTCAGAGCCTGCACACCCAGTGAACAATTATACACCACACTGGAACACCACCACCCTGCCCCTGTACAGCTGATACTCCATGGAGGGAAGAGGTTGGTGGTCAGTGGTCACAGCCAGTCCTTGCAGCTGACTGGCCTGGCTACATCCCCTGCTGCCCCCCACCCCCACTCCCCACCATTGACCTGCCAACAGCAAACAAGGCTCAAATACCAGAGGAAGGTGTACTCAGCCCACATAGAGGGTGTACCTCAATTTCCAAGCTTGGGTGATAGTGAAGGTTGTACCACTGAACCCTATAGGACACCTACTACATTAGGCCACACTATGAAGACAGGTAGTCATAGTTCTACCTAATAGATAAAAACAAACACCAGGGAGGCTGCCAAAATGAGGAGACAAAGAAACATGGCTCAAAGGAAAGAACAGACACAACTCCAGAAAAAGAACTAAACAAAATGGAGAAGCAATCTATCAGATGCAGACTTCAAAACACTGATTATAAGGATGGTCAAGGAACTTAGTGAGGACCTCAACAGCATAAAAAAGATCCAGTCAGAAACAAAGGACACACTAATTGAAATAAAAAATAACTTACAGGGAAACAACAGAAGAAAGGATGAAGCCAAGAATCAAAGCAATGATATAGAACATAAGGAAACAAAAACAACCAATCAGAACAAGAAGAAAAACAAATCCAAGAAAACCAGGATAATGTAAGGAGCCTATAGGACAATTTCAAGTGTACCAACATTTGCATCATAGGAGTGCTGGAAAGAAAAGAGAAGCGTAAGAAATTAGAAATCTATTTAAAAAAAATGGGAAAAAAAGCTTCCCTAATTGGTGAAGGAAATAGACATGCAAGTCCAAGAAGCACAGACAATCCCAAACAAGATGGATGCAAAGAGGCCTACTCCAAGACACATCATAATTAAAATAGCAAAGGTTAAAAATAGAGAGAATCTTTTTTTTTTAAGATTTTATTTATTTTTAGAGAGGGAAGGGAGGGAGATAGAGAGAGAGAAACATTAATGTGTGGTTGCTGGGGGTCATGGCCTGCAACCCAGGCACATACCCTGACTGGGAATCAAACCTGCGACACTTTGGTTCGCATCCCGCACTCAATCCACTGAGCTACACTAGCCAGGGCTTCAGAGAGAAACTTAAAAGCAGCAAGAGAAAAGCAGTTAGTTACCTACAGAGGAGTTCCCATAGGACTGTCAACTGATTTCTCAAAAGAAACTGCAGCCTAGAAGGGACTGGCAAGAAATATTCAAAGTCATGAAAAGCAGGGACCTACACTGAAGATTGCTCTACCCAGCAAAGATACCATTTAGAATGGAAGGGCAGATAAAGAACTTCCCAAACAAGAAAAAGCTCAAGGAGTTCATCATCACCAAACCATTATTATGTGAAATGTTGAAGGGCTTTAAGAAAAAGATCAAAACTATGAACAATAAAATGGCAATAAATACATACCTATCAACAATTGAATCTAAAAACCAAACTAAGCAAACAAGAACAACAAAGAGTTTTCTGATGATTGCCAGATGGGAGGGGGAAATGGGTGAAGAGGTGAGGCGATTAAGAAGCACAATTGATAAGTCACAGAATAACCATGGGGATGTAAAGTACAGTACAGGAAATAGAGTAGCCAAGGAACTTATACACATGATCCATGGACATGAACAATGGTGGGGGGATTGCCTGAGGGATACTTAGGATTGCCAGTAGGGGTACTGGGAGGGGCAAAGGGGGAAAAACTAACTTTAACAGTACAATCAATAAAATATATTTTAAAAGAAAGAAAACAAAAACCAGCATCTTTTAGACATCTACCATGAGCTAAGTAGGCCCTGAGAATATATAGATATAATGTGCTATTTCACTTAATCCTCATAACTGTGAAGTAGATAGAGTCAAAAAAAGTTACATAATTTGCATTACCTGAGTTTAAATCCAAGCTTTGCAACCAACTACAAATGGACTACAAATAAATCAATACCTTTTTTGGACTTCAAGTTACCCCCTCTGCAGAATAAGTATGAGATGATTTATAATGATCCTTCTAGCTACAAAATCTTATGATGATTCTAGTGTCATAAAAACCTAACATATATTAAAGTTTTCTAATATAGAATATTGCTTCCCTAGGTTTCTAATTAAACTATACCAAGCAACCTTTTCTTAATGATTTATAAAATACTGTAATGAGTAAACGCTTGTTACTGACAACATATAGACCTTAGAATAAGTTATTATTTCCAGTAATTTTACTCAGTCTTTAGTTAATAAGGTAACTATTATTTTAAAACTTTTTAAAAATGATTTTAGAGAGAGACAGAAACACTGATTTCTTGTTTCATCCATTTATGCATTCATTGGTTGATGCTTGTATGTGCCCTGACCAAGAATCGAACCCACAAACTTGGCACATCAGGACAATGTTCTAACCAACTGAGCTACCTGGCCAGGGCCTAAGTAACTAATATTTTTAAATATTTTCATAATATTATAAAGTAAAATCCAAGAACCAAAGATTTAAGATAAAACATGACTTCAAAAAACTAAGGTTTAAAAAGTAGGCATTGAATCTTCTTTAATATTTAGTGGAAAAGTTTAAAAAATGATGAAAATGAACAAACTTAACAGACAATAGAGTTCTGTGTCTCCTCTGTATTCTTCAGATACTTATTGAAATCTGTTGCCAGTGCCACTTGTGACTACCACTGTATTTACCTCTATTAGCTCCCCTACTCCTTGGCATGTGCTAATGACAACCTGATGAGAAAGAAAAAAATTAAGTTTGTGTTAAGAAGAACAAGAGAAAAGACTTTAGTGTAGACTTACTTGCAAGATCTGAGCTATGTTCCAGAAGATTAAGGCTACCAAAAATCAGCATTCAAGTAACCAAGGTCCTCCACACAACTGGACCACAAAATTGCATACACTATTACGGTACAATTTTTTTAACACACAAAATATAAACTTTTAAATTTGTAAGAGCAGTGACAGCTTTGTTAACCTCAGTAAACTTAACTCCTAGACTACTTGGTGAGTAGTTGCTGAATGACTGACTAAACTGACCATTTGCTTTGAAGTCAATGAAACCTGTAGTTGAAGAAACTTCTTGGCTGTGTGGATCTGGGCAAATCACACCTAAGCCCTAATTTCTTCATCTGTAAAATGAACACAACTATATTTAAGAGGTTTTTGTGAGAAGTAAATTTTAAAAACTACAAAGAATGCAAAACTTAATATCTTACACATAGTGGGCATTTACTCCATGATAGAGCTATTACTACATGATATCTGTATTACCATTATTGATGACAGAGCTTATCAACACAAAAAAAGTAACCAAGAGCCCTGACTGGTGTGGCTCAGTAGGGGTCGTTCTGCAAAATAAAAGGCTGCCTATTCAATTCCTGGTCAGGACACATGCCTAAGTTGCATTTTCATCCCAGTCAGGGCAAGGGAGAAAAGTGGCCAATTGATGCTTCTCTCAGACAGCGATGTTTCTCTCCCTCTCTTTCTCCTTTCCCCTCTCTCTAAAAAGAAATAAAATATTTTTTAAAAATACCCAAGATGTTATCCTTGGTTCTTTTATTTTCCTCATCCACCACACTTAACCATCCATTATGTCTCCTGTCAATTCCTCCTTCAAAATCCAAACACTTTAACCTAACCCTAGCCAATCTAACCTAAGCCATCATCCCTTGCCTAGATTACTCCAAATGTCACTATGTCCACTCCCAAACTCTCTACATTTATTCTCTACACTATCACCTCAAAACACAAATTGATCACATTATTCCTCTCCTAAAATCCTGACAGCTCCCCATCATACTCAAGATCAAATCCAAACTCTTGAACTATGACCTACAAGGCCTTACATAATGACCTGGCCTCTACCTCCCTTTTCTACCTTATCTCCTATCTTTCTTTCTCTTGCTCACTTTATTTTTGTTATACTGTTCTTGCTGCTAGGGTACTTATCGATCATGTTTCCACTCACATGTCATTCCTCAAAGGGGACTTCCCTGACCATCCTGTTCAAGTATATCCTGCCCCTACCCATCAAACTTTTCTCTTTACTCAGAAATTGTATTAGATCTGCCTACTCAAAGATTACTGTATCCCACTAGACAGTGTGCTCCAAGAACCTAAATTTCATTTCACCCTTGAAACACCTTTGCCTTTAACAGTGTCTAGCATATGTACACCTTGAGATAGTTCCTATATAAATAACAAATGCTGTCACCTCGGTCTAATGAGTGCTGAGTTCTAACAGAAATCGTCAGGGCTGTCATTTAGGAACTACTCTACACTGAGGGACTACATTCTAGAGTTAGAATGCTAACAATTGTGGAATTCTACAACTGCAGAATTGGCACAATACAATTGTTGACTGGCAGTCAACTAAATAGTCATATAACAACTCATCACACAGATTCCAGACAAAAACCAGCTGATAATAACCAACTTAAACCATTATGGAATTCTACTATGCTGAAGTAATTTCCAAAGTTTGATTTACTAGTATCATTTGGCATTTTCCTTCATAGTTTTTTTTTAATCTTAAAAATAAAACTAAGCAACACTCCTGTTCACCTGCTGTCACACTAAACTGTAAACATTTTCCACCTACACACATATTCAATCTGCCCTAAATACACACTGCTGAAAATAAAAAGTGGTTTTAAACCACAGTGCCTCTACTAAAGAAGTGTGGAACTGTTTTTAAACCTGCTTAAGATCATGTCAAATGCAAAACAATGTGTAGAAAGAGAATCTCTGATTGGTGGTGGGGGGGGGTTCCATTTTAAAAAAACACAATTATTCCCAAATGTTTTAGGTACATGTCCCAAAACAAGAATGTTTTAAACATTATACTAAGTATAGTTTGGATTCTTGGGTATAAATTTCAAATATTCTTCATGTACTTAAGTTGTCCACCATGAAACCAACCAGACATTCAGTAAAATTAAGGAGTAAATAGTAAATAATTAAAGAGTAATAAAGTACAATGAAAAAGTAAACAACCAACAGGAATAATTCAGTAAAATAAACTTAAAATTCTGTTACTGTTTCCAGCAATTTCCATAATGAAAGCTAAACAGTGAAAGGACTGCTACATTTTCACATCATGTTTGCAAATTATTCTATAATGGAAAGGTAGTCACCACTTCCTCTGTATTTGTTATGGGCCAAACACCATAGGCCATAAAGATGTAGCCCTAAGAAAAATTCTCCATTTTAGTTTAAAAAAAAAATCTCAATTAAAAAAAAAATTAAGGGGCCATTGAATTTCAACAAGTTTTATAGGCCACAGTTAATTTACTGACTTCTATAGTGCAACATAAGTTTCTCAAACTCCTTGAATAATCCCAAAATATGGGAATGTTAAGAAAAATCAATTTTTATAGTAAATCAGGCTTTTTAAAACCAAAAACCCATTCCTGAGGGTTTTTCCATTAATAACATACACCAGTATAGCCAATGGGTTATTTGTATGCACCCAGTGGAAAGCTCTGAAGAAAAAGAATAGAAGCAGGAGGCCAATGATTTTTATCTCCTTACTTTCAATAAATAAGGTTAATTATTTTTTTAAGTTTAAATTTTGGTAAGGCAAGGTACAAGTCCTCCCCATAAGATTGCACTTCCATCCTCAGGCAACAAATCGAATGGCCAGAAAGAGCAAAATACCAACCACCCAACCCCCAGGCATCAGCAGAGAAGTCACAAACATTCTTTTGGCTAAGGCTAAAGGCCGTACTGTATTTCCAGAGTCTGCAGAGTTCTGAGAACTGTTCCCACAATCTGCCTGCCCCAATCTACACAAAGAGCCATGTGGCTGAGAAACAGGTTATAGCAGGTAAGAGCACTCAGGTATGCAAACATGTCATGGATGGAACAAAGTAAGAGGGTAGTGAGTACAGGGGCCACACACAGTTTGTGAAAACAGATCTGTTAAAAATTTTAAAAGAAATCAAGTTATTTCCTAGTACAATTCCTAATAAACTGTAAGTGATCTTACAAAGGACACTTGTTTCATTTATTCTGATGCTCATAATCTGGGAGAACACCAAATTGTGATAAAGTCATTTTAAACTCAACACATTCATTTCAGCCTTCTCACAGTATGACCCAGCTTTAGTAATAATTTCACTGAATTGCTGCATTCTGAGGCATTTCTAAAAATGAAATACTAGTGCCAGATTAATAAAATGTAAGTTAGAAGACAAAATAAACTTTTCAAAAACACTGGGAAGGTCTTCTTGTTTTTGCTTGAGTTTATCAAACGTTATAAAAATGTTTTGAAAGCAGGACTATGTTTATGTTTAAGGTGCAGTATTACTAGGGAGCAGTACATATACAAAACACTATTAAGTAGTCTCAGGACAAGTCAAGTCTAATAAGACTACAATTATGTAAATGTAACTATCAGTACTTAGGGTATAACTTTAAGCTATTTGAGTCCTATATTTTAAGGTCCATCTCTCACTGCAGGGGTGTCCTGAACCGCATGTGGCCTGGGATGGCTATGAGTACAGCCCAACACAAAATGGTAAATTTACTCAAACCTTTTTTTTTTTGCTCATCAGTTTTCATTAGTGTTTGTGTATTAATGTGTGGCCCAAAACAACTCTTCTTCTTCCACTGTGGCCCAGAGATGCCAAAAGGTTGGATACCCCTAAAGCATAATGTGAGGCAGTAAGTGTTTGACTGGTAACACTCCTCCACCAACATCTGGAGATAACAGACCACACTGGAGCACTCACTCTACATTTCTCATTGATCTCCTGTCGCACAGTTCCTCTCCTAAAAAACGATCCTATCTTTTGGTTAAAAAAAGAAAACTTTATAGCAATCCTGATTAATCTATGAATCTTTTCAGGAGTTCAACGTACAAGAATCAAAAAGTCCTAAAAACTTCTGTCTAAAGAGTCAAAAAGCAGTCGGCACATTTAGGGTTCAGGTTGACTGTGTTTCACCCTCTCCCCATCTAAGCCAGTTCAAGAACCCGAATAAATCTCACTACTGACACTTTCTGAGTAGGGAAACAAACACACAAATAATATAAAAACTTTACACACAGGCATTTTAAATTTTTCTCAAAATGCCTCAGCAAATCAGTGTTTATAATTAGGTACTCTGAAAGACTTCACTTTTTAGTTTTTCTTCAAATATTATCTTATATTTCACTTACATTAAAGCAGTCAAACAAAAATACCTAAGGTAGCCAGCACGTTGGTGTTTAAATGAGGTTTTAAGAGCTTCAATCTACCTAAAACCTAGCTTCTGAGAATGTAGCAATCCATTCTGTGTGGTTAAGATTGATTCCAGAAAGTTTACTTCACTCAGAGAACTTACAGTTTTACATAACTTTACAGTTTGTTCACATCTCCTCACCTCTATCTCATGGGACTGTTAAAATTAACCAGGGTAAAGCAGGTTTTCCTATGTCTTTTTTATTGGGTTGGCCAAAAAATCCATCATGTTTTTTCTGTACAGTGGCTCTAGTAGTACTCAGTTGTCTCTAACTTCATTCAGAACAATTTTATTAGACTGTATTGTGGTAGCTGTCGTATCTGTCTGCATTTACAAAAATCTTAACAAAATTGGTGGGTTTTTGTGCAGCCATTTTAACAGTGAAGATGGAAGAAGATATGCACCATTTCTGGCATATTTTGCTTTATTATTTCAAGAAAGGTAAAAACACAACTACAACGCAAAAAAAGATTTGTGCAGTGTATGGAGAAGGTGCTGTGACTGACTGAAGGTGTCAACAAAAGTGGTTTGTGAAGTTTCTTGGTCCTACTGATGTTTTGGCCAAATAATTCTTTGCTGTGAGGCTGTCTTATGCATTGGAAGATGTTTAGCAGCACCCCTGGCCTCTACCCACTAGAAACCAAAGTTGGAGATAGCCGACATACTGAAAATATCCAAATCAATGAAGTTACTGGTGAAAAGGAAAAATGTGTCTTTTATTTTACAGAAAAAATGTAACAGATTTTTTGCCAACTCAGTAGATAAAGAAAATGTGAAGTTCAAAAGGTTTAGTGATAATTTAAGAAAAGCAAAACATTAAAAATTCAGATCATTCTTAAATAGCAGCTCTATTATAACACAAGGAATTAATAATGTGATGTTACTGTTGTACTACTTTTACATAGTATATAAGTAAATCATCGACCTGTATGTGGAGGAAAGGAACATATATACCATGTCTTATGTATCATAAATTTAAAATTTTCTTCATATTTAAGAGATATTTACTTCATGCCTTTTCTTACTTGGCCTTTCTTTCTTTCTCCTTATCCATGAAATCATACAGAATAGAAGGTGTATCAAAAATTAATGTCATCCTGGCCAGTGTGGCTCAGTTGGCTGGAGCATTGTCTGTAAAACGAAAGGTCATGGGTTCAGTCCCAGTCAGGGAATGTGCTTAGGTTGTGGGTTGGTCAAGGTGCTTACAAGAAGCAACTAATCAATGTTTCTCTCACATCAATGTTTCCCTCCCTCTCTAAAATCAGTAAGTATGTCCTGGGGAAAAATATAAAATAAACTGAAATTTAAAAACACATATATAATCTCTTATTCAGAAAGCTAATTCTTAAAATCTTCTGTAAACAGATAAGAATTTAGGACATATACAATGAAGAGTCCATACACTTTTTGAAGTTTTTATTTGATTTTTAGAGCAAGAGTGAGAGAAAGGAAGGAAGGATGGGAGGGAGGGAGGAAAAAAGGGAGAGAGAAAAATCAATTTTGTTGTTCCATTTATTTATAAATTCCTTGGTTGCTTCTTGTATGTGCCCTGACCAGGGACTGAGCCCATAACCTTGGTGTATCCACATGATGCTCTAACCAACTGAGCAACTCAGCCAGGGTGCTCCATAAATTTCTTTTGAGCCATTCTTTTTTGTCCTCATTCCAAAAAAATTTCCCCCAGAGCTGGTAATACAGATTACATTTAAAAAAACCTCCATGCAATTAGAAGATGCTGAACTACAAACCATGAGTCACTAATTCTGAATATTAGTCAATACAAAAGAATTCCTATACATCAAAACAACCTGGGCACTGCCCTCCAGTTAAAATTCTGTTGTAATATTATCTAGCTGCCCTGAGTTTCTCCTTCATTTGCAAGCAAAAAGGAGGAACTACTAGCAAGAGCTTTAAAAGTCTATGCCTGGCATACATGACCTAAATGTACTAAGATGTCTGTATTTTTAAACAGCATTTTACTTACTGACATCTAAATTTAAGACTTACTGGGGCAGTGGGGGGGTGGGGGTGGAGGTGGAAGAAGATATAAGGGGGATAAATGGTAATAGAAAACATACAATAAAAATAAACTATTTTAAAAGACTGGTATTTCTCCTCTACTTGGCATGTTTTATAACATGTGAGAATTAAATAATATATGGAAAGCACATAGAGTTAACCTGAGATAGTAAATGCTACCTACTACCATTATCATCTGTTATATAATCAATAACAGTTCTATTCAGAAACTCATCTAGATGGCCCTTAAACCTCCAGCCTAGGTTTTCTGAGTTCAAAGCCTAAAGCTCTTAACCACTATGCCACTGCACTCCAAAAATTAAGCTCCACGTTCCAAAGTACAGATCAACTATGAAAGACCTTGTTTAGTTCTCACATTACTTGGGAAAATAAGACTGGCATAATCTTGTTCATTTGCTCTTTGCAAACTGTCTCCATATTCCCAGAGATCCTTCACAGAGCCTGCAGGGAGCAATCTAAATGTTTTACCCATAAGTCTATAACTTGTAACCTATGAATGACATCAACACACTCCTAAATTGCCTAAAATCAACCAAAACAACTTACTGGAAAATACCTCTCTCCCTCTCCTGGATCAATCATTTCTTCAAAAAGCTTCTTATTTCTCCATATAGATAAGATCTAATATCAAAGATAAGAGAAATTAAACCAAATGCTATGTACAGTTCTCTTTCTGTTTCTTCCACTTTAAAATAGGGTAACAATGTATGTGGCTACATCACCAGATTATTGGTAAGATATTTTAAGAAAAAGATCTTTAAAGGGTATCGGCAAGTAGTCAATAAAAATAAGCTATTTTCTTTAAGAACCTTTTTTTTTTAACCGTTCCTGTAAATAAAAGAATCACTCAACTGTTTAAGATGATAATCAAACTGAAGGCTTATGAGAATTGAGAATAAGGAAAGAATAGGTTCATTTTCTTCAACTACAATTAAAATCTCACAAGATCATATTATATTCAGTAGGAGGAACAGTGGCTAAAATTGCCTGCCCTATGATAAAACAGTTTTGGCCCCTGACATGTGGTTCAGTGGATTGGGCATTGTCCCACAAACCAAAGGGGTGCCAGTTTGATTTCCAGTCAGGGCACATGTCTGGGTTGTAAGTCAGGTCCCAGGTTCGGGGCGTGCAAAAGTCAACTGATCAGTGTTTCGCACATCTATGTTTCTCTCCCTCTCTCCCTCCCTCCCCTCTCTCTAAAAAGAAACAAACAAAATCATAAAACAGCCCTGGCTGGTGTGGCTCAGTGGACTGAGTCCCAGCCTGGGAACCAAAAGGTTGCTGGTTTGACTCCCGGGCAGGGCACATGCCTGGGTGGCAGGCCAGGTCCCCAGTAGGGGGCATGCAAAATGCAACCACACACTGATGTTTCTTTCCCCTCTCTCTAAAAATAAATAAAATTTTAAAAAATAGTAATAAAAAAAGTTTTGGGGGCAGGGCAAAATCATGGTTGAATACTCACATCTGAATGTGCTTTTCATGCAACTTCACTATTTATTTCTCCTTTAAGCTCATTCCTTTCTTCAGTCCAGCTTTAGTCCACCTGAGAGACTGTATAATCAATTTTTCAAAATTACCCCAATTTCCTTTAGGAAATAAGTGCTTCGTTCATGCTTTGTTTCCCCCCACCCCCAATTCGATTGGTCACATGACACTGAAGGAAAAAAATCACTCTCACATATGAAAAGTTTCTGCTGAACAGACATGCTCAAACACCTAAAAATCAAATGTCATCTCATCCAAGCTAGGAAACAATAATATGTCCAGTTTGTTAAAGGATTAGGCTACAATTTCCCAACCAGTTCAAAGGGGCACTCTGATGTACTGCAAGGTGGTGTGTATGTGTCAATATTTTGAGTTGCCTCACTCCTCTTTCTCAATTTCTGACCACAAACTGGTAACTTCATCAGATGACTTGCCAGCATAAACGCACATGGAGAAATGTGACACTAACCCTTCTGAAAATTAACAAGCAAGGGCTGCCTAAGTTTTGAAAAATACTGTTTAAAAAGGTAATCAATTTATAAATACAAGTTAAAAATCAGCTAGTGAGAACAATTATGTTGAAGCAATCAGTTCCAACAATGAAAGATATCTGTAGCCAATTTCACTTTTAACTCTTGCCACAAATCAGTTTTTCATTATTTTCATTTTAAGTCACTTTGTCTGAACTCTTATAATCCAAGTTTTGCTTTTCATCTCCAACTCAGTCAATGTTTTACAGGGAATGAGAGGAGAGGAAAAGTCTAGAAAGAAACAAATCTAATTATGAAGAGTATAGCTGTTTTACTTTTTACACAACTTCATTTTCCTTTTATTTTAAATCTTCAAATTTAATGACTTTACAAACATTCCCATTATAAATAGCACCCTGTTCTCATCCTCAGTTCCCTCTAAAACTTGCCCTGCTTTATTTTTTTCTATAGCACCTAAGTGATATATAAATTAGTGGGGTTCTTTTTAAAGATTTTATTTATTTATTTTTTAAAAGAGGGGAGGGGAAGGAGAAAGAGAGGAGAGAAACATCAATCAAGATGTGGCTGCCTCTCACGCACCCCCTACTGGGGACCTGGCCCATAACCCAGGCTAGTGCCCTGACTAGGAATAGAACTAGAACTGGTGACCCTTTGGTTCCTAGGCCTGTGCTCAATCCACTAGGCTACACCAGCCATGGCTAAATTAGTAGCTTTTAAAAGCCCTTCTTTGCTTTAACCTTCCCTTTTTTCTATCTAACCACACCAAGTAACCTATATTAACAACCTGATATTATTCTTTGGTGATTTTCTCCATGCTTATAATCCCATACAGATGTCATATATACATATAGTTTTTACCAGTAATTTTTATTTCCCAATCTACTAATTTTTAAAAAGATATGTTGCCTGATTACAGAATACATGTTGAGGGGGTAGAAGGGTTGGAAAATACAAAAATAAATAACCTATAGATTGCTCCTACCAACATTTGTGAACATACGAATCTACACTTTTCTATACACACATACGCTTACAAATACCTCTTTATAAAATTAGGATCTTCTTATATATATTTTAGTCCCCTACATTTTCATTTAACATATCGTATCATCCAGGATTAATTAAAATCATCTTTCAACAGTTTACTGAGTACATTTTAGATTAAAAAGGTGTAAGTATATAAAAAAAGGTGGCTCCTTACAACCACGTACAAGCTTATGAAAATAGATGAGTTATTGGGTTATTAATTTCTCTTTGATGAATATTACATATAAATATATGTAAAAGGGAGAAAAAGGTCCATCAGATGCAACTATAGCCAACTTCTAAGCTACTAGCTTCCTATTAGATTAACTAGCAGAAAGAAAAAAGCCTAGGGCCATTTCATATCTATTAGGACAGTATTATCAAAAAAGGAAAAATAACAAGTGTTGGCAAGGATGTGGAGAAATCTGAACCTTCATGCATTGTTGGTAGGAATATATAATGGCGTAGTTGCTGCAAAAACAATTTGATAGTTCCTCAAAAGGTTAAACAGAACTACCATATGATCTAGCAATTCCACTCCTAGGCATACACTCAAAGGAAAGCAGAAACTAAAAACAGACATTCGTAAACCAATGCTCATAGCAGTATTATTTACAACAGCCAAAAGGTGGAAATAACATGAGCCCATCAACAGATAAATGAATAAATAAACTATTACATACACAAGATTATTTAGTCATAAAAACAAATGAAAGAATGAAATAATAATGGAAAAAAATACAAGAAAAGTTAAATTTAAAAAAAAAATTAAATTCTGCACATGGTACCATATGAATGACCCTTGAAAACACACTAAGTAAAACTTCCAGCCAAGATGGAGGCATAGGTAAATACACTATGCCTCCTCATACAACCAAAAGAAGGACAACAAATTAATAAAGAAAAAAACAGAACTGCCAGAAAATCGAAATGTATGGAAGTCCAACAACCAAGGAGTTAAAGAAGAAACATTCATTCAGACTGGTAGGAGGCACAGAGAGGATGTGCAGCAAGGAAGTGGGCTGGAAGACCCACATTTGCATGTGGATAAACCAGGAGGAATGACTGTAGAATGAGACAGATGGCACAACCCAGGGTTCCAGAGCAGGGAGGAAAAAAGCCTCAAAATCTCTTGACGGTACAAACCTGTGGGGGCTGCGGCAGCTGGAGAAACTCCCAGCCTCACAGGAGAGTTCGTTGAAGAGACCCACAGGGTCCTAGAATGTATACAAGCCCACCCACCCAGGAATCAGCACTTGAAGGGCCCAATTTGCTTGTGGGTAGCAGGGGAAGTGACGAAAAGTAGGGCAAGAGTTGAGCAGACAGCACTGTCCCCTCTGGGACCCCTGCCCCACATACAGCACCACAACCCAGTGACATGGGTTGTCTCACCCTGACGAAAACCCTACCCCTCACTACATAACAGGTATGCCAAAACAAAACAAAACAAAACAAAACAAACAAAAAATATATATATGGCCCAAATGGAAAAAAAAAAAAAAAAAACACACACACACAAAAAAAACAGATCAAAGCTCTGGAAAAAATACAACTAAGCAACAGATAGTCAACCTATCAGATGCAGAGTTCAAAACACTGGTAATCAGGATGCTCACATAATTGGTTGAATTTGGCTGCAAATTAGATGAAACAATGAAGGCTATGCTAAGTGAAATAAAGGAAAATGTACAGGGAACCAATAGTAATGGGAAGGAAAGTGGGACTCAAATCAATGGAGTGGACCAAAAGGAAGAAAGAAACATCCAATCAGAAAAGAATGAAGAAACAAGAATTCAAAAAAATGAGGAGAAGCTTAGGAACCTCCAGGACATCTTTAAACGTTCCAACATCCAAATTATAGGGGTACCAGAAGGAGTAGAGGAAGAGCAGCAAGTGGAAAAGTTATTTGAAAACATAATGAAGGAGAACTTCCCAATCTGGCAAAGGAAATAGACTTCCAGGAAGTCCAGGAAGCTCAGAGAGTCCCAAAGAAGTTAGTTAGACCCAAGGAGGAACACACCAAGGCACATCATAATTACATTACTCAAGATGAAAGATAAGAAGATAATCTTAAAAGCAGCAAGAGAAAAGGAGACAGTTACCTACAAAGGAGTGCCCATAAGACTATCAGCTGATTTCTCAAAAGAGACCTTGCAGGCAAGAAGGGGCTGGAAAGAAGTATTCCCAGTCATGAAAGGCAAGGACCTACATCCAAGATTGCTCTATCCAGCAAACCTTTCATTTACAATGGAAGGGTAGATAAAGTGCTTCCCAGCTAAGGTCAAGTTAAAGGAGTTCATCATCACCAAGCCCTTATTTTATGAAATGCTAAAGGGCCTTATCTAAGAAAAGAAGATAAAAAACATGAATAGTAAAATGACAGCAAACTCACAGTTTTTAACAACCACACCTAAAACAAAAACAAAAACTAGAACAGAAACAGAACCACAGAAATGGAGAATACATGGAGGGTTAGCAACAGGGCAATCGGAGGAGAGAAGGGGAAAAGGTACAGAGAGTAAGTAGCATAGATGGTAGTAGAAAATAGACAGGGGGAGGGTAAGAATAGTATGGGAAATGTAGAAGCTAAAGAACTTACAAGTATGATACATGGACATGAACTAAAGGGGGGGAATGTGGGAGGGAGGGGGGCAGGGAGGAGGGAAAATGGGACAACTGTAATAATATAACCAATAAAATATATTTTTAAAAAGAAAAAGAAAAGAGAGAATACGGGAAGTATAAGAGGAACATTATCTTTATGTCTACTGTTTAGCAACCATTGTTAACATCTACATGTATTTTTTTCCTATGTGTAGGCTTTAAAATTTAACAGCTTACAATATAATTCATATACCACACAAATCACACATTTAATGTACAATTCAATGGTTTTTATTATATTCACAGAGTTGTGCATCCATCTCTACAACCAATTTTAGAACACTTTCATCACCCCCCCAAAACCCTAATCACAGTCACTGCCCATTCCCTATTCCCTCCAGCTCCCAGCAACTACTAATATACTGTCTGTCTCTGCAGATTTGCCTATTCTGGCCATTTCACAAAAATGGAATCATACAATATGTGGTCTTTTCTGACTGGATTCTTTCACTTAACATAATGTTTGTAAGGTGTACACATGTTGGAGAATATATCAGTACAACATTTCTTTTTGTTTACTAAATAATATTCCACTCTATTAAGATATATATGCAACTGTGATTCTTTCAGATAATTTTGTGTTCAGCATTTTTCATGTCATAAATGTTTCATACATGCCATATTTAATGAAAAGCATAGTGCCCCATCAAGCAACTATACCACAGTGTAGGAAATCATTTTATTAGTGTTGAACATTTGAATTCTTTCCAGTTTTTTCTATTGTAAACAAACTTTGTTAAGTGATATGGGAGCTCCTTTCTGAATGATCTATCTGGATTCAGAGAAATGCCTCTCCGAGAAGTTCAGCTTCCTAAAGAAACTTGCCACCAAGAACAAGAATCATGTTCTTCCAAGGAAAACTCAGATTTTCATCTATCCCAAGCCACAGTAAAGGGCAGATGTTAAAAGCTATCTGAGGCTGAAAAGGATGTCTCCAAAATACCCATTTTCAGAATGAAAACGCATAATTGTAAAGATATATTAGCCTGACTCTTCCACCAGATATGTATATGGATGGAGAAAGGTAAATACTCCGTCCAAATGTGATAACTAGTATTAGTAACTTCAAAGAAATCAGAAAACTTTTTTTCCATAGCAGATTGAAATAAGATAAATAGGAAAAAAAATCTTAAGTAAAACAGTAAAGATGTACTTACTCTTGCTACCAAATGACAGTAAATGTAATTCAACAAGTAGAAAGAGGAGAAAATGACACTAGTATAGTCCACAAGGTCCTCAAAAGCAACCACAAATACTAGGTTTTTATTGCCATTGATTGTCCCTGCTTGCTACTTCCCATTCATTAACCAAAAATGTAAACAATCTCTAAAACACAAACTAGTTTTAGGACTGTTAATCCCCACCCAGTAAAATCTCTTAGAATCTAGTCTAAAAATAAAACTATGTGTCAAGTGTTCCTCAAGAAAAACTATGTACACTGATTGGAATGTGAAGTAATTAATACACTTTGTGAGTGATTTGCCAAAGAGACTTCAGACAGTCTGGGCCAAAACCAGTAACAAAGAAACAACACCCACTCGACATTTTCCTTGGGTAAATTGAGATCCTAGGAGTAATTTTAGAAGAAAGGCTAACATCTGAAGTTAACTACTAAAATCACTGAGATCCATACAAGTATTCCAGGAGAAATGAAGGAACAGATGACTCAACCAGTATAAAATTAAAGATGAAAACTTTACTACATAATTAAGGAATTTTTAGCCCTGGCTGGCGTAGCTCGGTGGATTGAGCGCGGGCTGCAAACCAAAGTGTCACAGGTTCGATTCCCAGTAAGGGCACATGCCTGGGTTGCAGACCATGGCTCCCAGCAATCACACACTGATGTTTCTCTCTCTCTCTCTTTCTCCCTCCCTTCCCTCTCTCTAAAAAAAATAAATAAATAAAATCATAAAAAAAATTAAAAAAAAGAATTAAAAAAAAGAGGAATTTTTGCTCACAACTTTGAAGCAAGAATAAAACACCCAGCCTTTATAGACAAGGTAGTTTAGCTCTATACATGAAACACTAGCTGAACTTAACACAAATATCTAGTATTAACCTAGTCTGTTAAATAGGAATTTTTATCCATCCATACACATACATGAACCCACAAAAGAAGGCAACACAAATCCTATAAACCCATCTTAAAGAGCCCAGTGTTCCTTGATTTCCAATTAATTTAGTCAAGGTGAGCAATTTTCCAACTAGTCATTTGTTTTGAAAAGAGAGAGAGAGAGAGAGAGAGAGAGGGACTTCCATGAGCTGCACACTTTAAAAAACAAAAAACCTTTTCAAGTCAAAGCACAATTTTGTGGTTTCATAAACCCCCTACTGTCACATTAGTCCACTGCCTTTCAAAGGCAATATTTAAAATTCCCTTCTGCAAGTCAACATTAAGGCATGCTGTTTGGCTAACAAGCTCCTCCCAAGACCAGGATTATTATGTATGGCCTATTATGTTCCTAACATACAAACAAAAGCACTCTCTCATGTAACATTTTTCTATTTTTAGGTAGTAAGTTACCAACAAAGTTTTTTCTGAAATTAAAATGTAAAACAATCATACATCTAACAGACTACTTGAAACAGTAATTTGAAGTTATTAGTTATATTTTCCATTTAATAAGTAATCTAGTGCTTTTGGAAAAGTCAAATTTAACTTGCAAGAAGTTATTTCATCTTCACAGCAAACTACCTACCATGGATTTCACAAATGGCATGTTTTAAACTAAAAGGAACTAGTTTCAAAGCAGCTGTAACACAACACTTGATATTTAATCATTCTATTTCATCTTTTAGATACTTTTCATCATAAATGACCAGCTTATTTAATCTGCTTCTCAGTGTTTTCTTCTGGTAAACCAAATTCCATAACATGTTTTGGTGTACTTCACTTGAGCCTTCTACTTTGAAGGCATACACATTTTTTTTCAACTATTAACAAGAGTTTTACAAGACTAAGCAATCACACTGCAATTTATACCATGTACCTAAAAGATAAGCTTTTACAATAGAAACAGTAACAGGTTTATTTTCCCAACTATCCAGTGTTCAACTGATTCAAATATTTCTGTTGAATTTAAACAACTTAGTCCTTGAAGTGGTAAGAGTGGAAACAAGCCAAAAGAATCTTTTTAAATTAAATTTATGGAGGCAATATTGATTAGTAATAGTGTATGTTTCAAGTGTACAATTTTATAATACATCATCTGTATAGCCCACTCTGTGCTCACCGCCCAAAGTCTAGTTTCCTTCCATCACCATCAAAAGAATCTTAATATTCTTCAGTGGTATATAAGCATCACAATCCAAGAAAGATTTAGGAACTGTTAGCTGAAGTCTGTTAATATGATAACAATCATCACTCTCACAAAGCATTAATCATAACACAGCTATTTTGGGGAAATCATGTTCATAGAGCTAAAGACTTTAGAACTGAATTGTAATTCATGGAATCAATCCAAAGAAATAGTTTACTATATAAAACACATTTACTAAACTAAAAATACCCACTTGCAATCTACACTTTTTCAGATGTTTTATATAATCTGCCAATTTCTACATGACTGAGGAGCTCGGTTTTTATGGTCAACAGCCATTTAAAATGTAGTGAGTACAGGGTACTACATTTATAAAGTCGACAGTTTTGTGAGCAAGTATAACTTGAGGACAGCAATTTTCAACCTTATTCATCCATAGCACACACAAACTAATTACTAAAATTCTGCACCACATCAAAAACTACGTTTTAGTCAATCTGACAAAAATAGGTATACTTTTGATAAATTCACATAGGACAGCTATTGTTGTGTTGGCTGTTGCCATTTTTTTTTAATTTGACAATCTAAGGGGCAGTGCCCCTGATTAAATAATCAACTATTGCACGTTTTAAAAATTCTTGCAGCACACACCGCACACCAGTTGGAAATTGCCGTTTTGGAAGTGTTCTGCAAGAATCCCTAGGAATATGAGTTCAGTTTATTCACTGTGTAAAGCACTTATTAAAAACGTACTCCCTAACCAGGTAGTAGTTGGTTAGAGCCTTATCCCACCCAATACGCCAAGGTTGAGGTTGGACTCCCTGTCAGGGTACATACCAGAATCAACCAATGAATGCATAGATAAGTGGAACAACAAATCTGTGAACAAGAATGGATATCTCTCTCACCCCTCCTCCATCTCCCGCCCTCCCTCTCTCTGAATCAATAAATAACTTTTTAAGTGTTCTTAACTGGGTTTAACAAAGTGTATCTTTTCAATTACCATCACCTTCAACATCACTAAGAGGACAGAAATTAGTTATCAGCAAGAAAAAAAAAAAGCAACACTCATTTAAAATAATCCAAATTAAATAAAGTAGTTTACTACCTTCAACAAAGACCCTTCACAATCTAGACAACTTTTCTTTTAGATCATCTCCCACCCATTCCTTCCAGCACCCCCGAATATCGACCTGCTGCTCCCCGAACTCATCCCAGCATATCTCTGTGCCTTTGTACCAGCTCTTTCCTTGCTTTAGAATGCTTTCCCCTCCTCCTCACCTGATGTGCACTTACTTATCGGTCCAAACTCGTGAAAAGTCCCCTCCACTGGACAAGCTTCCGCAACTCCCTCAAGGAAAAACTAGTTCCAAATTCCCAGAACACTTGGTTAGTCCATCCCTATCACCGCGCACTGTTTTCAGGCCTGAGGGGGAATGGAGGACAGACTCCCTCCACTAAGCCCACAAAGAACAAGGCGAGCAGAAATGATCAATGAACGTGCGCTGAATTCATCCCTACACCGATGAAGTGATCCTCTAGAACCCAGTCACGCCTCAAGGAGACATAAGAGAGATCCTATCATTCTTCTCACCAGAGAATGAATACCAGAGGGCACACCCAGAGCTCTGGAAAAAGAACAATGAATGAACACAGCCGCCTCGCCTCTCCTGAAGTCCAAACTCCTCTCTGGGCATCGCCTAGCGCTGCAGAGGCTCTGCAGCTGCAGAACTGAGGCATCCTGGCGGATCTCACTCCACACAAAAGACAGTCCTGGCCCTTCATTCCAAAGCATCCCAGAGCCAATCGTCAGTATAAGCATCCCAAAGCTTTCACTGGTAACCCACAGGGTCCTGAAAATCCGAAGCAAGGTTCCAATGCCTTTGTGGTTGGGGCACCGACCCATATCCTCCTCTTGTCCCAGATTCCTCTCGTCTTCCCTAAAAAGGGTATCACTTGAGCGACGGACCTTCAGAGAAGATGCAAGCCTGGTTCCCCCCACTCCCGGTCAAAAAGAAAAGGAATTAGCCCATTTAAGTGATAACACAATACGGTGCAGCTCTGGGCGGATTCTCCCATTGCCAAAATTATGAAGAATGTGCACCGGGTACAGGGGTGGAGCTGGCACGTTTCCCCGAAACACAAGGAAATTACAGAGGAGATGTGGGGAACTCGGCTCGCCGGCCATGACACTGAGCCCGGGGCCCCGTCTGCCAGTGCCACCCAGGGTGACAGCGGGTTGGCTGGGGCCCTCCACCTACCAGTTGTGAGGCCACTCCGTCAGCGCCGCCTAGTACAGGCCGCCAAGGAACTGGCCCCTTCAGCCCCGCCGCTGGGCTACCCCGGCATCCAGGCCCTGGCCCTGCCACCTACCTGAAGGAGCCTGGCAGCCTCCGTTTCCCGTCGTCAGGCAGCGGCGTCTGGCCCGCTCCTCCTCCCCGCGGCGGGTGAGGGAGCGGGAGGCGGTCACATTCGGCGAGTCCCCAGCCCAGGGGTTGGGGCCCCGGGCAGCCCCCGCATCGTCGCACTAGTGCTCCGCGCTTCAGGGCAAACGCCCCAAAGCCCGGCCAGCTGGCCCTCTCTGGAGAGAGGCCCAAGGAGAGCGGCAGGGAACCCTTTCCGTCTCACGCTGCTCGTCTTCGTCTTACTCCCGCCATCTAAAATGGCGGCCTCAGCGCCGGCGATGAAGAAATTCTCGGGCGGCCCCGGCTAGCGAGCCCTCGGCTCGGTGCTCCTCCTCCCGACCTGTGGCGCCACTGGTTCTCTGCTTCTGCGCGAGTCTGCCAGGCACCCAACTTCAAACTTGGCTCGGGCATCTACTACTGTGGCCTGCACTCAGGCCCCGCCTCCTGAGGAAGGGGTGTGGCCTCATGCGGGAGCTGCTCGCCATTTTGGAGAGGTGGAAGCTGCTGGGCGTGTACTTGACTGGCACGGGGCTGACGCTGTCAGCAGTTGAGGAGGGTCAGAGATTGGCTGCCGCCGGGGAATCTGAGGCTTAGACAGGGGAGGAAGGCCACCCTGCCAGCATCACAAGGCCCGGAAGTACCTGAGGATGTTCACCAGTAGAAGACTGTCAAGCTCCAGCACATCCTCTCCAGAGTCAGACACTTGGGATGTCGAATCGCAACTTCACCACTTACCAATCATGTGGGGAAGTCCCTAAACTTTTGAGTGTTAGTTTCCTCATCTGTAAATTGAGGTTCCTTTTACCCCATCAAATTGGCAAAAACTTGAAAAGACATACTCAGTCTGGTTCAAAGTTGATGAAACCTGTTGTGTCCCCTCCCTCAATCAGTACTGACAGGAATGGATATCTGGAGGGCAGTTGATTATCTGTTGACATTTTTAACCTTCTTACCATTCCAGCAATTCCACTTCTAGGCACTAATTCTAAAGAAATGTGTACATATATGCACAAGAAGGTATATGCTAAGATGTTTGCTGCCATATTGTTTGCATTAGTGATACACTCGGAAAAACGTGAATTAAATAGGAAACTGGTTAAATAAATGGAGCTACCTCCCAGTATGGAAGATCTGTTAAAAAAAATGAGCTAGATCCATATACTGATTTTTTTAATTCTAAGACATTAATATATTTTAAAAAGTAGAACATGTATGGCATATTTATTAAAACACAGGCACACAACTGCTGTGTGCAACATTCATTTAAATTTCTGAAGCCTATTGTGTACCACATATTGTTCTAAGTATTGGGAAATCAATAATCAAAAGTCCTACGTTGTAGTAATGAGAGACCAAAAAAAAGTACAAATAGTATTCAGGTAGTAATATATGCAGTATAAAGAAAAACGAAGTGAAGCAAGATGAGATAATGACAGGAGTATGGTCCAACATAAAAATACATGCAGGGGAAAAGATGAAAGCACTGAACATGGAGGAGCCACAAGGGGATTTTTTAAAAAAACAAGAATAATGTAACAAAATTGGATCATGTAATCTTGAAGATCTAATTGACTTTATTGAGTGATTCATGAATTGGGCAGCATCCTGTCTAACAACTAGAAGGGCGTCCTAAGGGTACAAAATGGAAGGCTTTTATAGGAAGAAGGGTGGGGCAAGGGAGCTATTAGTGAAAGAAAAATTATTATTTTCAGGTATGGACATCTTTTCTCTGGGCAAAGAGAAGGGGAAGGGTTTTTATGATGCAGATTGTTTCTTCTTTTCAAGGGGAATGGAGAAGGCCTATGTGACACATTACTGGTACTTGACCAGAAAATTTCAGACTGGTTAATTAAGATTGTGTCTGGGAGAGGTTGAAACTGCAGTTAGATCAGGTATTAAATCTAGGTTTGGTAGCATGGGCTTTTAGTGGAGTGACACATTTTGGGCCTGTGGTGTTTTCTTTAACATAAGAATAACACCTACTTCACATGATTAAATGAAATAAAACATGGAAAGTACTTAGCACAGAGCCTGAGGTTTGAAACTTCAGTTTGTGGAGTTTGACGGCCTAGGCTCAAATTTGGACTCTGCCACTTCCTCATCTGTGACTTGAAAAAGTCATTTAAACCTCAATTCTTCAGTTTCCTCATCTGTAATGAAAACATGATAGTACCCACCTGTTGGCATTGTAAGGCTTTAGTGAGTCTAAGATTTAAAGCACTTGGAATAGTGCCTGGCTCATATTAAACATAAAAGTGCCAGCAGTAATTACTGTAGCTGTCTCTTATCATCATTATTATTTAGGGCAGAGCAGCAAAACCACCCCTGCTGACTCCTAGGCCGTTTCTTTCAGTTGACCCAGCTGGTATTTGCCCAGCACTTCCCAGCTTAGAAAGCTTAAGGAAACTCTGCCTCATTCTAACCTCTCAGCTGGCCAATAAGAGTGGCTACTGAATTTTTGTTTTGAAATGAAATTCCCATAACATGCAATTAACCATTTAAAGTGAATAATTCAGTGGCATTCAGTACATTCACAATGATGTGCAACCACCATCACCATCTAATTCCAAAACATTTCCATCACCTCCGAGTACAACCCCTTAGCCATTAAGCAGTTTCTCCCCAGCCCATCCCCACTCAGCCCCTGGCAGCCACCCAGTACATGTCCCATCACTGTGGTTTTATCTGTCCTGGATATTTCATATAAATGGAGTCATACAAAATGTGACCTTTTGTGTCTGACTTCTTTCACTTAACACATGTTTTCAAGGTTCATCTATGTGGTTGCATGTTATCAGTAGTTCATTCCTTTTTATAGCTGAATATGTAAATACCACATATGTTTATCCATTCATTTGTTGATGGACATCTGGGCTGTTTCCATCTTTTGGTCATTAAGCATAGTGCTGCTATGAGCATGCATATATACATACTTGTTTGAGGACCTGTTTTCAATTTTTTCAGGCATATACCCAAGAGTGGAATTACAGGGATCATTTTGCACTCCACTGAGTTAGTTGCATGTCCCCACTTTGAAACCTCTAGTTTGGTGTGTTGACATAAGAAATGTCCAAACCTGTACAGAATTTTTATAAGATTTGAGCCAAAGTGATGACATATCCCGGGGAGTAGATCTCAAATGCTCCAGAGAATAAGTGTTGCCAGTTCCTTTTATGCATTTAAAATTAAGGAGAGACCATAAGGAAGATTACAGGAAGGAGGGAGAAAGCAAAGTAGAGATTGGATTACAAGATTGTTGAACTCCAGGGTAGACTCCTACTTTCAAGGAGGGGTCCGAAGGAGTGCATTTCAAAGGTGTGTTAACCTACAAGCAAAGAAACAATAGACAAGGCTTGCTTAAGGCAAAGATAAGCCTTTCAGTAAAGAAGCTATATGCCTGGGCCATGACTATCCACCATGGCCTGCTCAGTTAGGAATTTATGATCAGATCACCCTGTGAGGTTACTTTCCATTAAACCCCTTTTTTTCATCTACTGCTGTAGGAGAGGTCAGGAGAGCTACAGTTTATTAGGGAAGATCTCAGGTGAGGAAAGGGGGAAATGAATGAGTCAGAAATGGCTTGAAGGAAGAGTGGACATGCCATGATCTCGGAACAGAGGAGGGAAAGAACCAGAGGTATCGGTGAGAGGAGGGAATGGGGGAGACTAACATGAGAACTTGCCTGGGTGTTGGACTATTGTACTTAATTTGGGAAGTGGTTACCCGGGCATGTGTGTACTATATGTATATACATATATGTACATTATATATTAGTGATTGGTGTGTGTACTTTTCTATACATTTGTTATACCGCAATAAAAAATGCTTTGGAAAAATGCCCAGTCTTTAAGCCTGGCAAAAAGGTGCATTTTTCAGATGAAGGAAAGAAAAATTTCACAAATCATAGTTACCATTTATGAAGCTTTTTCATGTAATCAGACATTTTACACAATCTCCATTACTCATCTCAGCTTGAAAGGCCTGATCTTCAAATGAGGAAGCCTTCCAAGAGGGTAATTAATCCAAGGACAAAGCTGGGAAGTGGTGGAACAGGGATCTGAGCCTGTTCGTTCGTTTATTCCTCACGATGTTGTACCGAATATGTGCCAGGCCCTGCAGTGAACAAGCCAAAGTCCCTGCCTTCGAGGCCTAGCAGGGGAGACAAGCAGCTATCAAGTGTACCAATATATCAACATGAGAGTTAGGACTGTGATAAATCAATAAAGGGAATGACAAGAGAATGATAGAATGGTAAGGATTATGCCTGTAGACTCAAGGAAGGCCTTTCTTCAAGGTGGTAGTTAAACTGGGCACTGAAGGATGAGAAAGAGCCAGGGGAAGAGCATTTTAAGCAGTTGGAACAGCCCAAGAAGGGCCCTGAAGTGGGAAAGGAGTACAGGCCAATGTGATTAGAGCACAGAGAACGCCAGGCAGATGAGGCTAGCAAGGTGGGAAGAGGACAGAGCATGGAGTCACATTCCACACCCGTGGCCTTTCAATACTATCCTTCCTCTGGTGAGGTTAATTTTAGTCACAGATGAGTTTGAAGTATGGGCCTGGCCTGGACTGAGTGCTGGAGATAGGGCCAGGTAAACAAACAGTTACCCCACCAGGTGATTCAAATGTACTCTAAAGGCAAATCGTCCAAGTTATGTGGGAGGGCACCCAGAAGAGAGAGGGAGTGAACAGTTCTGCCCAGGAGGGTCAGAGAGGCAACATTTAAGCTGAATTTTTAAAAAAGATTTTATTTATTTTTAGAGAGAGGAGAATGGAGGGAGAAAGAGAGGGAGAGAAACAATGGTGTGGTTGCCTCTCACACACCCCCAACTGGGAACCCTGGCCCACAACCCAGGCCTGTGCCCTGATCCAGAATCAAACTGGTGAGCTTTCAGTGTGCTGGTTAATGCCCCACCCACCCCTAAGCCATACCAGTTGGGGTTTTTAGCTGAATCTTAAAGGAGGAGTAATTTTCCAGACTGAGAAGGGAGGGAGAGCAGGGCAGGAGGTGGAAACAATGTGGGCCAAGGCAAAGGAGGTGTGCTTAGCATGTGTTTGGAAATAGCATACATTTAGAAAACAACAAGCCATTCTCAGGATTGGAGATTGCCTACCTCAGGAAGAGAGTGCTACAGGAGTGATGAAGGGGCAAAACAGGCCTGAGCCGGGGAATCTTCCTCAATGCATAATGGGCAGACCATAATGGGGAGCGAGGGCCCAGCTATTGGGGTGCCAACCACAGTACCTGCTGTGGTGTCATATGTAAGAAAGTCTAGTGCAGTCATCTTGGAAAACAGTTAAAAATTAAGATCTGGGTTTTTGTAAATTACTTGGGGCATATAAACTGGAACAATCTCTATGGAAGTCAATTTGGTAATATCAAAATTATAAATATGTATACCTTTACCCCAGAAATTCTCCTTCTAGGAATTTATCCTACAGGTACACTTGTGAATGTGTGAAATGATATATGTACAAGGTTATTTCCTTGCTGCATTGCTTATGATCTAAAACAAAGACAACTATAGGAAAGAACAATAAACCCTGTAAATACCAATAGGGAAAGATGTCCAAGAAATACTGTTGCATGAAAGAAATAGAACCAAGAGACAAAACAGTTTGAACAGTATGCTACTCCTTTGTGAAAAGGAAGGAAAACATTGGCTTGTAAAGGCCTGAAGAACACATAAAATGTACTAACAGTGGTCACAGGGAGGATGGGAACTGGGTAGATGGAACACAGAAGTGGAAAAATAGTTTTCCCTGCCTCTTTTTATTTTTATTTTTTTGTTGTCTTTCCTTTTCAATTTAATTTTGTTTTTTATATGTTACTTTCACTTAGTTTCTAATTTATTTCTTAAACTAAATTTTTTAAATTTTTATTTATTTATTTTTAGAAAGGGGGAAGGGCGGGAGAAAGGGAGAGAAACATCCACGGTCACCACTTGCGTGCCCCTAACCGGGGACCTGGCCCACAGCCCGGG
This sequence comes from Phyllostomus hastatus, assembly GCF_019186645.2. Classification (NCBI taxonomy): domain Eukaryota; kingdom Metazoa; phylum Chordata; class Mammalia; order Chiroptera; family Phyllostomidae; genus Phyllostomus; species Phyllostomus hastatus. Next base: position 2,751,939 of record NW_025333643.1, on the reverse strand, counting down.
CATGTGCGCTGACAGGGGAGCATGCTCTTTCGGTTCGCAGGCTGGTGCTCAGTCCACTGAGCCATATCAGCCTGGCCAATTTTTGTACATTTTAATTGTTGAACCATGTAGTGTGTTAATCACTTAAAAGTTTAATTAAAAAAATATAAAAGGCAGCCCTGGCTGGTGTGGCTCATTCGGTTGGAGCATCATCCTGCGACCAAAAGTGTGCATGTTTGATTCCGAGTCAGGGCACAGACCTAGGTTGTAGTTCAATCCCCTGTCCGGGCGCATACGGGAAGGTAACCAATCGATGCTTCTCTTTCACATAATGTTTCCCTCTCTCCCTCTTTCTCTCAAAGCAATTTTTAAATGTCTTCAGGTGAGAATAAAAAAACAAATAAGTAAATTTTAAGAAGGCCTAGGAGTAATGAAATGGTCCACGCTGGAAATGAAGATTGGAAATAGGAGAACAAGAGATGAAGCAGGGGTTAATGGCCTGTCCCTCAACCCTACCACCTTCTCCACTGTTCACATTCCCCCGTCACTCGCAAACTCAATGTGGCCCTCATCAGGACACTATCCACCCAGGACTCCTAGGGCTAGGCCTCAGGCAATGCCCTCTGGACATCCTCTCCCGTTTTCCCAGTACCACATCCCTTTCCACTCTAGCCCCTCAGCTGCAGAGCCAAAGGTAAAGGGCACCCTGACTAGACAGCCTCACTTATAAGATGATGTGGTTCACTGCCTCTCAGGCATATCTAAACAAAGACATGTCATACACACAGCCTTCGGGGGCCTCAGCCACCACCTCCATGGCTCTCCTCCTCTGGCTTCCTCCCAGCCCCAGACCATACCTCCAGCCTGAGGACCGCCTCCAACTGGAGCCTGAGCTGCTGCCGTCTTTCCACCATATTCCTACTTCAGCAGCTGCTGAGAACAAACACTGCAGGCCACAGCCGCCAGAGAAGGCTCCACGGAGATGTGCTCCTTGAGCTGGGATTGAAAGTTGGGAAGAGCATTTTCAGCAGAGGGAACAGCATGAGCTGCTTCTCCAGGCTTGCTGGGTGCCGCAGGCCTGAGAGGAGAACAGGCACCTTCCCTGGGACAGGAGGAGACAGGCCAGGGGAATAGGTGAGAACCTCAGAGGCAGGATTTCAACAGGAAATGGGTGCCCTACACCAAATGTCATACAGGCAGGGAGGCCTGGGCTTGGGAAACCCTCCTAAAGGGACTTTTCCGTGAGAAGAGGTATTCCAGGGGTGGCTGAAAACCCTTCTCTCTGCACAGAGAAGTAGGCCTGGGCTCCAAAGTTCACAAATTGGACATCAAATAGCAGCTGGGCCCTCACTGCTGTGATTCTCAGCCTCTCCCTCAGGTGATGAAGGAGTAGGAACACCTGCCTTCAGGGGTTATTGGGAGAAAATGAAATGGGAAAGTACAGGCCCTGGCATGCCCCAGGTGCTCAGGGCATCCTGCTCCTTGTCCCCTTCCTTGCCAGCACCTCTCCCTGACTTACTGCTTTCTGCCCTAAATAAACAAGTCTGCCAGGTCTTGAAGAAGAAAAACACCAAATGTGCCTTTTCTCCTTCCAGTTACCACCCTAATTCTTTCTTCCCTTCTAGGGCCAAATCTATCTAAAACTATGTAGACTTGGGTTTCATTTTCTCACCCATCCCTCCACTAAACCCCAACAGTCTGCCTTTCACAGCCACTTCTGGAGTGTCTCTTCTCACGGAAAAGTCCCTTTAGGAGGGTTTCCCAAGCCCAGGCCTCCCTGCCTGTATGACATTTGGTGTAGGGCACCCATTTCCTGTTGAAATCCTGCCTCTGAGGTTCTCACCTATTCCCCTGGCCTGTCTCCTCCTGTCCCAGGGAAGGTGCCTGTTCTCCTCTCAGGCCTGCGGCACCCAGCAAGCCTGGAGAAGCAGCTCATGCTGTTCCCTCTGCTGAAAATGCTCTTCCCAACTTTCAATCCCAGCTCAAGGAGCACATCTCCGTGGAGCCTTCTCTGGCGGCTATGACCTGCAGTGTTTGTCCTTTCTCAATGTTTGTGTTGTCTGCTTCAGCCCATACCTCATTATACCTTTTCTCCGTCTCTCATTGCTTCACCCGGCAGAAAAGGACACATTTTGGAATCAGACTTTGAATTGCTATCTACTTTTCCTATTATCTGTGTGACTCGCATCAGGCCAGCAGGCTGATACACCTGTCTGAGGGCTCTTCTTACCTGAGAAATGGGGATAATAACACCCATCTCACAGGGCTTCGATGAAGCTGAGATCCTTATTAAAGCATCTTACCTTGTGTTGGTGAGAAGCAGGGTGGGCTTCATGAGCACGAGATCAGGACAGACTCCTGCACTCAGAAGGCCCAGGACTTGGGGTTTAATGTTTTGCGGTCTCCGTCTTGAAGTTCTTGATAATTTTATCTTTGAATTTATGTTTTGGTAAGTGAAGTCTGATGGGACAAGGGAGCATGCACCCGGGGGCTTGGAACCTCTGCTCACTGTGGTCCTGCTTCCTGCTTGACTCTCAGGGGTTCTCAGCTCCCTGTTCCCCTTCCTTTCTGGAACTTTCACCACCTGCAACCTGCGTGCCAAGTCCTGCCCAGCCTCCCTTTCTTTACCCCCATCCAGCTGCCCTGGGAGGGACCCCAGCAGCCAGCAGACACACATGGACCCCTACTGGAGTCTGCACTCTTCCTGTGAAGATCCCTGTGTCTCAGGGAGCCCAACATTAAGTAACAAACACAGAACACCATGACAGATCAAGAGGGAGAAAAAGGTTCTACATTTTAGTTCTTTTAATGCCACTTTTTCCTGCTTTATGAACAAGGAATACCACTTTCACTTTGCAATGGGCTCCAGAAATTATGTAGATGACCCTGAAAAGAGGCCAGGAGGGTTATATGATCGTGGGAGGGTCTTAAAATTTGCCAGTTCTCCCCAAAAAAGGTTATGGGGTACACTAACAAGAATAAAAAGAGAAAGCACCCAGCATACGATGTCACCGACCTCACTGTATGCAGTAGACTATTACTACAAGAGTGCAATGTTGTGTGACAAGTCACCGCAGACTTGGGGGTATAAAATATCAACTACTTTATAATGCCCACAGAGTCTATGGGTTAGGAATGCAGACAGGTCGATCAGGGATGGCCTGCCCCATGATGTCTGTGGCTTCAGAAAGGACTCCAAAGTCTGAGGCTGGACCTGCTGGGCCGGGAGGCCTACTGCCAAGATGGTCCCTCGTATGCCCTTTTCTCATTCTTGGATATGGTTTGCACATTTAAAATTCTACGTATTGTTTTCTCTTAGTTTATTTCCTCATTATGGTTCTGGGCAACTTTGGCTTTACCTTCCTCCTCCTAGCCCAGGCCAGGTAGCTCAGTTGGTTAGAACATCATCCTGATACACCAAGGTTGTGGATTTGATCCCCAGTCAGGGCACATACAAGAAGCAACCAATGGACACAATGAATGCATAAATAAGTGGAACAACAATTCGATGTTTCTCTCTTTCTCTCAAATCAGTAAAAAATAAAAATTAAAAAAAGAATGTTGGAGTCCTGTCCACATTTGCTCTACCAGGAAAAGCAATGTTTTCTGTTAGAAAACATTTTCAGAAACCAAGCAACTCTAAAGCAACTCTAATCTTCCATAGAGAGAAGATTAATGTTAACAAAAATGGTTAACAGTGATTGAGAGCTAACTATATATCAGGAATAATGCCATAGGACATATGGAAGGTAGTAAATCATATGATCAAATCACATAACTACCCTGTGAGATAGACACTATTATTAACCTTTTCACAGATGAGGGAAGTGAGGCAAGGACACAGCTAACAAGGGTGAGCTCTGGCTCCATGCAAACAGTTCAACCCCACCCCCTTAATTTTTTTAAAAAATAACTATTTATTTTTAATATAATTTCAAAGAGAAAACATGCAATAGTACTATACTGAACTCACACATATAGAACTTGCAGTTTGTTTTTAAGATTTTATTTATTTATTTTTAGAGAGGGGAAGGGAGGGAGAAAGAGAGGGAGAGAAACATCAATGTGTGGTTACCTCTATAGTACCCTCAACTGGAGACCTGGCCTGCAACCCAGGCATGTGCCCTGACTGGGAATCGAACTGGTGACCCTTTGGTTTGCAGTCTGGCACTCAATCCACTGAGGTACACCAGCCAGGGCAGAACCTGCATTTTTTTTAATTAATTAATCAATTTTTAATATATTTTATTGATTATGCTATTACAGTTGTCCCATTTCCCCCCTTCACTCCCCTCCACCCTGTACTCCCTCTCCCACCCACATTCCCCTCCCTTTAGTTCATGTCCATGTGTCATACTTATGAGTTCTTTAGCTTCTACATTTCCCGTACTATTCTTGCCCTCCCCCTATCTATTTTCAACCTACATTCTATGCTACTTATTCTCTATACGTTTTCCCCCTCTCTCCTCCTCCCACCCCCCTGTTGCTAACCCTCCATGTGACCTCCATTTCTGTGGTTCTGTTCCTGTTCTAGTTGTTTGCTTAGTTTCTTTTGGTTTTGCTTTAGGTGTGGTTGTTCATAATTGTGAGTTTGCTGTCCTTTTACTATACATGTTTTTTCTTTATCTTCTTTTCTTAGATAAGGCTCTTTAGCATTTCATAAAATAAGGGCTTGGTGATGATGAACTCCTTTAACTTGACCTTATCTGAGAAGCACTTTATCTGCCCTTCCATTCTAAATGAGAGCTTTGCTGGATAGAGCAATCTGGGATGTAGGTCCTTGTCTTTCATGACTTGGAATACTTCTTTCCATCCCCTTCCTGCCTGTAAGGTCTCTTTTGAGAAATCAGCTGACAGTCTGATGGGAACTCCTTTGTAGGTTACTGTCCCCTTATCTCTTGCTGCTTCTAGGATTCTCTCCTTCATTTTTACCTTGGCTAATGTAATTATGATGTGCCTTGGTGTGTTTCTTCTTGGGTCCAACTTCTTTGGGGCTCTCTGAGCTTCTTGGATTTCTTGGAAGACTATTTCTTTTGCCAGATTAGGGAAGTTCTCCTTTATTATTTGTTCAAATATGTGCTCAATTTGTTGCTTTTCCCCTTCCCCTTCTGGTACCCCTATAATTCAGATGTTGGAATGTTTAAAGATGTCCTGGATGCTCTTAAGCTTCTCCTCGTTTTTTTTTGAATTCTTATTTCATCATGCTTTCCTACTTGGTTGATTCTATCTTCCTTCTGGTCCACTGTATTGTTTTGAGACCCAGTTTCCTTCCTTTCTCTATTGGCTCTCGTCTGTGTATCTTCCTGCATCTCTTTTATGGTAACCTGTATCTTTTCATCTAATTTGCGCCCAAAATCAACCAATTCTGTGAGCTTTCTGATCACCAGTGTTTTGAACTGTGCATCTGATAGGTTAGCTATTTCTTAGTCGCTCAAAAGGATGAGTTCTGGGGCACTGATTTGTTCTTCTATTTGAGCCATCACTCTCTCTTTTCTTTTTCTTTTTTTTTTTTTGGTTTGGTCGCTCTTGTTACGGTGAGGGGCAGAGCCTTAGGTGTTCACCAGGGCTGGGCACCCCAGTCGCTAAATTGTGACGTTATATGTGGGGGCAGGGGCTGGAGTGGGAGTGGGGACGGGAGGAAACAATGGCGGTAGTTCTGTTCTCCTGGGATCTCAGTCCCTTCTCTGGGATCCTGGGCTGCGAGCTCTGCCCTGGTCCACAATCGCCTCCTCACTGGGTCCGCCAGCTGCTACTTGTGTATTCAGGGACCACTGCTGCGTTCTCAGCCGGATGGTTTTTGCACCAATTTCGCGCCAAGTTTTGCCCAACCTCCGTGCACCACTGACCCGCACCTGCCCGTCATCCTCTCCTACCAGTCTGGATGTACGGGTCAACTTCAACTTCTTGGCTGTCCAACTTCTATTCAGATAAATCCTCTATCAGTTCTGAGTGTTATTCTAGCTGTAAATTGTTGTTGTTCTAATCTTGGTTGTGCGAGGAGGTATGGTGCATCCACCTATTCCTCCATCTTGCCAGAGAACCTGCATTTTTAACCATTACAATATATTTGTTCAATAAATAAATAGGCACTCAAACATAGTAAGTAGCTAATTTTAATTAAGAAAACATCAGTATACCCAAAAGGAAAATCCAAAACAAAGATTAATCTTGGCTGAAAGTCACAAAGCTGAAGGGGGAAATGAAGTGTGTCTAATATTTTCTGCACAATTCTTACTCATTTCTGTATTTATCTTTCCTGAGGTTTACTTATAGCAATAGATTCACAAAAGCTCAGACTTACAGAAATTTTAGAGACCCTTCATTGCAAACCTTCCCCTAACCCCCTCCCCCTGCCTCCCAAACTTGGCAGATGGATGAGCTGGCCTGAAGGAGGGGCCAGGCAGCTCTGCCTCCCAAGCAGCCGTGGAGAGCTGAGAATCCAGTGACTTGATAACTGGATCACCTCAGGTCAAAGGACAGCTCTGTCACTTATAAATTGTGTGGCCTTGGATTGAGGCCTAACCTTACAGAGCCTTTGTTTTATTGTCTGTAAATGGAATAAAGAATACAGACCTCATGAGGTTAATGAGAGAATTAAATGAGGAAGATATGTAAAGGGCTTGGCATCTAGTAGGGATCAAACGGCTTCCATACTTCAGATTCTTTCTATAGAATGGAGTAGAATCACTGGGTCTACTGGAATAAACATTTTTATGGTCCTTGATCTACAGCGCCAACTTGTTTTCCAAAACATGCAGGCCCCTGGTGGCATATGAGATTGCCAGCTTCACTATCCCTTTGCCAGCACAAAATATTATAATTTTTTCCTGCTGGTTATTAGAAAAAGAAAAGTACTTTAGCACTGCTTTAAGTTGTATCTCTCTGATTAATTGTGCAGGTGAATGTTTTCCCACACACATGTTCCCTGCTTTCTGACCTATCTGTTCATGACCTTTGACTACTGGGGGAGTGGCATTTTTTCTTATCAGTATGTGTGAATTATTTTTTATGAGAAAGAAACTAACACCTTACATACTGACTGCAAGTGTTTGTTCCTAGCCATTTGGTTGCCTTTTTATTTTGAAACTGTTTTATTTATTTTTAGTGATTTTGTAGATATAATTATTGTTGGGGTAGTTTTGGGTGTTTTCAAGCCACAGAAGTCTTTCATCTATATTTTGATGTTTTTCTTTATGATTTATCCTATAACTTTTAAACTATCTCCTCTGGAATTTAGACAAATTTTTAAAAGATTTTATTTATTTACTTTTAGAGAGAGAAGAAGGGAGGGATAAGAAAGGGAGAGAAACATCAATGTGTGAGACATACATTGATCAGTTGCCTGTCTCATGCCCCTAACCGGGGACCTGGCCCACAACCCAAGTACATGTCCTGACTGGGAATCAAACTGGCGACCTTTCAGTTCACAGGCCAGCACTCAATCCACTGATCCACACCAGCTGTGGCTGGAAGTTAGGTAATTTGAGGAACCAAACTTAAGGCCTGAATTGTGTCCCCCCAAATAAAAAAGGATATGTTGAAACCCTAACCCCCACAACCTACTAATGTGGTCTTATTTGGGAATAGTCTTTGTAGATGTAATCAAGCAGAGAAGAGGTCTTCTGGAAGTAAGATGGACACTAGCCCAATATGACTGATGTCCTTATAACAGAAGACAGAGACACATAGGGAGAATGTCATGTGACAACAGAGGCAAAAACTAGAGTGATGGAGCTGCAAGCCAAGGAACACTAAGGATTGCTGGCCACCAGCAGAAGCTGAGAGAAAGGCAAGGAAGGACTCTACCGAGTCTCAGAGGAAGCACAGTCCTGCTGACACCTTGATCTGGGTCTTCTAGCCTCCAGAACTATGACAGAATAAATTTCTGGTTGTTTTTTTTCAAACCACCCAGTTTGCATTACTTTGTTATGGCAGCCCTGGAAACTAACACACCAAATTAAGACCAGATTTCCCTATTACAACTGGAACCCAAGGACAACTGGACAGAAATTATCCCACGCTGAACTTAGAAGTACCAGGCACATAGAAAAATGGGACCCAAAGTGTTGTTTTCCTAGCACCTAAAGAAAAAGAACGAAAGTTTGATATCTAACTTGGAAATTACACCAAAATGAAATTCAAAAACCTGAAAATTTAAACATAAAAACTGAAACCATATGCATACTAGAGGAAAACAAGTAAAAGTTAAAAAAAAATTTCAGTGCAGAGGAGGCATTTCTAAGCATGATACAAATGCCAGAAGCTGTAAAAGAAAGGTTGATAAATTCAACCACATAAAAGTCAAATTTCTGCATGGTAATAAATACTGTAAGCAAAATCAAAGGTCAGATGGCAGGCACGCTGGAAAAACATATTTGCAGTTCAATTCACAGACAAAGGACTGGTTTCTTTCATCTAAAAAGGGTGCTCCAAAAATCATTAAGAAAAGACAAAGTGCCCAATGGAAAAATAATCAAAGGATATGAAAAGACAATTCACAGAAAAAAAACATGCAAATAAATCAAACATGTTAAAAGATAGTCACCATCCTAAGAGAGACAACACTGAGAGTCCACTTCTCACCTAACAGATGGGGCAAAGGAAAATTTGCCAACTACCTCCCAAATACGTTCGGAATATCCTTTTTTTTCTTTTTTTTTAAAGTTTTTTCAGAGTGTTTTTGACTGAGAAAGGTAGAAGGTTAAGACCACAGTCACAAGGTAATCCTGGGACTCTGCAACCATCATAATTGTCATTGTCATTATTTTTATCTATTAGAATTATCTGAATGCTAAGACATTGGTTGTATTAGAAAAGCAACTATAGCAGAATAGTTAACTATAGTATAATGGCTAACTGCCTATGTTTGATTCTTGGTTCTGCCACTTGGTAGTTGTGTGGCTTTGGGTAAGTCATTTAACTTTGGAGCCTCAGTTTTCTCATCTGTAAAATGGGAATGTTGTAGTGACTACTTCACAGGATTGTTATGAAGAATTAATGAGTTGATCCATGTAAAACCTTTAGAACAGTGCCTGGCACATGGTATGTACCATATAAGTACAAGCAATTATTATTAACACACAGTGACCCTCGAGTCTGAAAATACAGAGAATTTTATTATGTTTGTTATAAATAAACCACTTATTCCGAAAATTCCTGTTTCCAGACTTCATGACCGCTCTAGATGCTTTTAAAAACACACTATTTTTAATCCTCCCAATAGTCCTACAGGTTTGCTTTATTATCTCCATTTCACCAAGAAAACAAGGAATCAAAGAAGTGAAGTTACCTCCCCAAGAATACACAGCTAGTGAGGCCAGGGCCAAGATTCAAACTAAACTCTGCTCAGGTGCTTTCCACTCTATCTCAGATCTCCCGTCCAGATTGTCTTCCTCAGTCCCCAAAGGCACCCTTTGGCCCACGGAGGATAGACAATTGTAGCCCAACTAGAACCCCTGCTTGGTTCTGACGCTTATAGCTTGCCCTGCCGATTTATAGGGAAGGTGGGGAGCATTTCCTATATCCCAGCCCCACCCTGACCCAGGATTCCTAAAGTGGTGAGGGACTAGACACGCTGCGACTCCGCCTCCTAAGAACACTAGAGCGGGAGCCAGAGCGGGGGTGGGGTGGAGGTGTGGGTGGGAGGGGTGAGGGGCGTGCTCTGAGGCCTGGGGAGAGACGCCAGGGCTCGTATTTACATTCCGGCATAAACAATGGCCCGAAATTCCTTCCAGCGCTGCACCCCGCGGGAACAGGCTCCAGAGTGCACCCATCCAGGCTTGTTCTACCGAACGATGAACGCGTGCAAAGTGTGCAGTGACCTGTTTCTAAATAGGTCTCATTTGGGCCGTGACTTTGAAAGCGAGCCAAAGGTCTCAACCTAAAATAGACAGCCTACTGCCCTGTTATTTTCATGGCTTAAAAAAAAAAAAAAAATCTCTCCAAAATCAAGCAAGTATTTTTATCATGGGCCTTGCTCAGAATAGCAACACCTATTTACTTGGAGGGAGGAGACTGCAGGGCAAATTTCAGCACCGGAAGAACATTTTACTCAGTATACAGGAGAGAGTCCTCCTCATCAGAGGGCAGGTTATGTTTGGTCTTCACTCTTCTAGCCTTTACCCCGAACGCCAGCACATTATATGTATCCTGCCGCCCCTTCATGCACCTCACTTTCTAAACTGCTCCTGGACCCCTGGCCACAGTCTGGGTTGGTCACATAAGGGGCCTCACCTCAGCTCTCAGACTGCCTGCAGCTTTCACTCTGTTTCTCTCCCTGTGGCCAGAATTGGATCTTCCTTGGGCAAGAGGCTCACTGACCGAAGGAGCATACATCAGCTGTGAATAATGATCATCTTAACTCAATTTTTTTGAGTGCTCACCAGATACCAGGCACCATACTACGCTTTTCTCCTGTATGTATTATTTCACTGAATTTGAAGGACAGTCTATAAGGTTGGACTACCATCAGCCCCATTTTACAGAAGTGAAGCTCAAACTTAGAGGAACTGCCCAGGATCACACAGGCAAAGGAAGAGCTGGGAGGTCTGAACCCAGACTGAATGGCTCACAAGTGTGAGCTCTAGACCATTCTCTCCTGGTCGTCAGTTTTTGTTACCTATGAATATTACCTCATTTTTTTATAACATGCTCTTGTTGGCATCTGTGGAGATGACCTGATATGCTACTTCTGGGGGGGGCTGGGTAGTAAGAGCCTGGAACATTGTTACTTGCTTCTTTAAACTTTGCTGTTTATATTTTTATGGGCATGTATTTTTTTTATTATTATTATCAGAAAGCAAATACTAGTTTAAGAAAAGTAAGTAGAGGAAAGTGCTTAGTATCTCTGATGTGGGCAGTGTGACGTAATGCTTATAGTCACACTTGGGGACCAGACTGCCTGAGTTTAAATCCTATCACTGCCACTTCCTAGCTGTGTGTGGTCTTGGGTAATTCATTTATCATCTCTGTGCTTCTGTTTCCTCACCCATGGACTGGAGGCTAATAATAGCGACTTTGTGTTCAATGATGGGACTGCTGCTGGACCCTAGAGCTAGATCCATCTAGATCTAAGCCAGAACAGAGATTGCTTCCCCTAAAACCCCTCGGGGAGTGTCTGACCAACCCTTCCCTGTGCCCCAGGCATGCTGCTTCCTGGAACAGGCCCTTGTTCTGTTGAGGACGAGTACATAAGGTGCTTTTCTCTCATCTGGAGTGTGTCACACCCCAGTGCTCCTATCCATCTCGCCTATTCTATATAACACTTTGGCACCCGCCACGTGTCATCTCCCTGTTACCCAAGACAAGCCTTGTTACATGTTACGTAGTTCCCTTGAAAACCATTTGGTGTCATCAAAAGAGGCTGGAGTTGTCAGCCTCTATCTCTGGTCTCTCAGCCCAGAGAAGTTTCTCCAACAAAGGGAAGTCATGATATCCACTTTGGGTAGGCTGAGATGGAGCTTTGAGGAGTCACATCGAAGTGCCAAAGGAGAGAAATGTGGGAGTCCTTGGTGTATAACCATGGTTGGGAGTACGTGTTAGCTTGCCTAGAGTGCAGGTCAGAGTAAGATGAGAAGAGCACCAAGGACTACAACTTGAGGGACCCCAACATTTAATAGCTGTGCGTTTCTTTGCAGGAGGTTGAGCCTGCCAAAGAGACAGAGAAAGGGCAGCCAGAGAGGTAGAGGACTGTGTATTGTCGAGAAAGCCAAGAAAAGAAGATGATGGAAGGAGAGAGTGGAGCACCGAACCTCACGTTGCTCCAAGGTCAGGTTAGAAGAGGACTGAAGGACCCATCGAGTTGGTGGCCTTTGGAAAAGCCATTTAAATTCCATGGGTTTAACCCTGCCCTTACACCGTTAGGAGACAGCACTGATGGGTCTGTGACAATGGAACTGGCAAAGGAGCTGGGGACGTTCCCCAGGAGTGACACCACAGGGCCAGAAACCTCCATGAAAAGGTGCTCAGCCTCATTAGTCATCAGGGAAATGCAAATCCAAACCACAATGGGATTCCATTTCATACCCATCAGACTGGCTAAAAATAAAAAAGCCTAACAATGCCAGGATTTGGCAAGGATGTTGAGCAAATGGAAAGCTCATGCATTGTTGGTAGGAGTCTGTAAGTTGGTACAACCTTCTTGGGAAACGCTTTGACATTAACTTTCGTGGTTGAGGATGTGCAGTGTTGGGCCAGGTTCCCGGGGAAACAAACTCTGAGGAGGAGATTTGCTGGCAGGCAATGGACTGGGCAGTGCTCTCAGGAACAACACTTGTGAGGGAGTGAGGACAGTAGAATTTCACAGAGAGAAGATGAAATGCCGTGGCATCCCGACAGAACCCAGAGCTCTAAAAACAGGATGGCCCTTCAGAGTTGTCCTCAAATGACAAAACAGATCCAGGTATTTGTACCCCTCTATTGTCTAGTCATTGCCTGGGGCTGCCTGGAAGGAGGGGCTGTAACCTTGGACAGGGCAGCCCCTGTCTATTACAGGGCAAGACTCTTGGCACCTGGGGAGTGCATGCCTTAGTCCTGAGGAAGACCTCGGCACACACCACAGCATTCACTACAGTTCTGTGGCCTTTGCTTTGTAAAATAAGTTCACGCCATCTGAGAGCAGCTCCTCCTGGATTCAGATTCCTTTCTTTTTACTGAGGAAACTTTAAAGGATTAGTGGAATGAGCTATGGCTCTCACACTACAGCTGGTCTGCTCATTATCTCCCTCTTCTATTACCCACTTTAGACCCCTAACGCTCAGCTCACACCTCTGCTGGCCTAGGTGGCTTACCTGGCAAGATGGCCCAGACCTGCATCTTTAAGGGGTCTGGGACCCTGCTCACCATGTTTATCTTAGACATGATTGCTCTGTCCATCTACTTACCCTCAGAATTGGTCAGACAGGAAAAAGAAACACTCAAGTAGGTCACCTGCAATGTCACATGTATTCTTCCCTGTCCTGTTGTGTAACAGCAGCCCTGCCTCCTTTGATGTCATGGTCCATTCACTTGCCAGGAGGCTGACTCCTCTTTTTGCCTGCCAGTCTTGTGGCACAAGGAGCCTCAAGAGATCAGGCAGCGATTATGGTTTAAAGTATAATAGGACTCTCCTGTCTCCTGGTGGAAGCATTGCTTGCTGTGAACCAAGACCACTGAGCTGTGGGTGCAGGAAGCCCAAATTCTCCCAGAGGCTCACGGGCAGTGTGGGAGAGGAGTCACTCTTAACTACCCCATATTCCCAGATCATTTACAAGCATATCTTGTTTTATCATGCTTTGCTTAAGTGTGCTTATCAAATACTGCGTTTTTTACAAATTGAAGGAGAGACCCACCCCCCCACCCAGTAAAAACAGCCTCACTGAAGGCTCACATGATGTTTGGCATTTTTAAGCAATAAAGTACTTTTAATTAAGGTATGTACATTGCCTTTTTAGCCATAATGCTATTGCACATGTAATAAACTACAATACAGCATAAACATAACATTTGTATGTACTGGGAAACCAAAAATTCTTGTGACTCATGTATTGCGATAGTCACTCCATTGCCATGGTCTGGAATCAAACTGCAGTGTCTCCTAGGTATGCATGTATTCTACTTTTTGTAGACAGCACTAACCCCTGGTAATTACTCTATAATGAATACTGCATCCTAGAAGGTGATGCTCATTCACACAGATATCATTTTCCAATTGGTGCCTCAGTTGCATCTGTTTTTTCTAGCTGAAGTGCTTTTTATTTTTAGACCTACAAAATGTTTTTAATATAAGAATTCTGTAATATGCAAACCTAACTCACAACAGCATCCATACAACATCAAGGGCAGGGTTGTGGAAGGGCAGGTTTTCAGGTTACTGTTTCCCTCACCTGTGATCACTCTTGTTGTCTGTGAGAACATGGTCTTAGCAGAGGAAAAGTCAGGGCAACCAGAGACACAGGGGTCTCGGAGCCCGCTCTAAGGTGGCCTGGGTGCAGTAGGCACCTCCAACATGACATCATCGCCACCTCTAGGGAAAGCCAGATTCCATTAGGAGACAACAGGAAAGTGGTTGTTACTGAAAGGAAACATCATTTCTCAGTGTCCTGCTGATCACACCTTTTGGGCATAGAATAGAGTTTTCTAGAGACTATTAGATTGGCAAGAGGTATAAACCACCTGAGAGAAGAACAGAAATGGACTCTGAGCCTACCTCCTACCAGGATTCTAGAAACCTGGAGTCTTGGATCCGCTTAGATGTCTGGGAAAGGGAAGGAATAACAGAGCCTTTGGCCCAACAGGGCTGGCGCCTTGCCAGGTATTGACCAAGAAAACCTTCAGGGAGGCCAGGGAGGTCTGTGGGAAGCAGCTTTTGGCCAACAGTTCTCAAGAGAGCATGGCGGTACAATAGCTTTCAGGAAGAATTTATTGCATGTGTGGAAGAGAAAAAGGATACAAGTCAAAAAATTAAGGGCTAAAGAATTAGGAAGTACTTACTTCTTACAGGTCTGTGGGGTAGAAATGAGATAATACTTTCAGGCTGGGAGAAATCCCAAAATTTGTTCTCTCCTTGGGGTCCGGTGTGATTAGCTTAGATGTAGGTGTCAGCTCCAAAGCCCTCAAAGGCCAGTAGCTTCTGAACTGTGCAGCATGTCCTAGTGAATCCTGTGGTCAGGCACCCACGCCTGTACCTCCTTTGCTGTACACTGAGTCCCTTGGTCAAAAGTGAGGTTACCTGAGACCAACTGTCAGTGGATCACTTTGCAAGTCTTTAGAGTGGCTGAGACCCAGTACCCAGGAAAGGTAAACTCATCCCCAAAATTAATGTCCTGGTTAAGATGAATAGCTTCTCCTTCCAGGTAGAAGAAATTCAATGTAATTAACTTCCTACCATGTGGTTGGTGAGGTTCCCCAAAGGATGATGCCACATTGACATCTCTATGGTGATCTTTGTTGCTGGAAAATTGGACGTTCAGTTGTGGCAGTAGCCAGATCATTCGTAGTGAATGCCAACCCCTATCCCTGCCACATAGCTTCTCCATTATGAATCTCTTGTGCCAAAACTGGGACAGTCAATGACAGGCTGCTACTGACCTGGTTGAATCACTCTGTCCACTTGGCTGTGCAGTACCTCTTCCATGATGGATCCTGTTTGGTGAACATTAACATGTGATGCAAAAGATCTTCAATTTTTGTGCCTGTTCCAGTGGGCCCACACAACCCTCTTTTATAGGCCTCCTTTTCCCCAGTCTTCCAATATTTCTCCTTCCTGTTTTTGACACTGCCCATAAGTCTGTATTTATTCTTTCCTCAGGCCACTCCTCTTGTCCACAAGGAGAATGCCCAGGTGTATTGCACAAAGGCCTGCCCTTTGGAAAGATTCCATCTCATTACTGTCTTTAAGGGTCACTTCTGAGTGAGGCTATAGCGTAGCTGTCTTTCATTTTCATCTTATACCCACCTACCAAACAGACCCACCTGTGAATCAAGCTTGGCATTTTCCCCCTTGTCAGCTGGCTGTAAAGAAGCCCTATCACTGTAGGTGTGAGATGAAGGAGAGGTGTTAGTGCAACATTGCTAGAGGACATGGGGGTTTGGGCCACCCACTGTGAAGCTTGGTTGTGCACCCTGCCCTTTGTGTGCCTGGTCCTAGATGTACTATCTTAATTTGGGTTGCTGTTGAGCTCACCTGACTTTGTGACTTGGTAGGTCTGACAGATCCCAACTTGTGATGGGCTGTTTTGGCTATAGGATCACTTAATGTCCCATAGCCAGGTGCTCTGTCTTGACCAGGACCCACCCCAGGAGTTTCTCAAAAGGTGATGATTCTTTGCTGTAGATTGAATGGCCTTGCTCTAGATTGTGGCTATTTTATTGGGGCTTGCCCTAAAAACATGGCATCTTTTCTTGCCACAGGTACCTCTAATACCACAGGGTCTCCCAGGTCATATGGCTCAAGAGACAAAGCTGTTTGCAGTACAGCCTAGATCTATTGCAAAGATCTTCTCTGCCCAGGACTGCTTGGAGTTGTCAGCCTTCCATGTCACTCAGAAAATAGATTGGGACCTTGGTCAAGTAGCCCAGTTGGTTAGAGCAGTGTCCTGATAGGCCAAGGTTGCAGGTTCAATCCCAAGTTAGAGCACATACAAGAATCAGCTAGTTGTGGGGAGGGAGGAAGAGAATCAAGCAGTGAATGCATAAATAAGGGGAACAACAAATCGATGTTTCTATCTCTCTCTCTCCCTTCCTCTCTCTCTAAAAATCAATAAAAGGAAGGGGAAGGGAAGGGAAGGGAAGGGAAGGGAAGGGAAGGGAAGGGAAGGGAAGGGAAGGGAAGGGAAAGGGAAAGGGAAGGGAAGGGAAGGGAAGGGAAGGAAAGGAAAGGAAAGGAAAGGAAAGGAAAGGAAAGGAAAGGAAAGGAAAGGAAAGGAAAGGAAAGGAAAGGAAGAAAGAAAATAGTTTGGATTGGTATTCCCAAGTATAAAATATGCTCACCCCAGCCTACAGAGATCTATCTACCAGGGGTTGTTCTTCCCTCTGAAAGGTGGGAGATACGATACCATCATATGCCCTTTACTTTGCAGGGGTTGTTCTAGCAGATGCCAGTTCACCGGCCCTCCCTGTAACTACACTGATGTGGTAAGCCACTAAAAATAGGGTTAATTGACCATCCTCTGGAGCCCTTGAATTCTCATAGGGTTTTATCTCCTGCTCTCCAAAACCATGTCTTGTTCATTGAGTCCTAATAACACTATTTCATTAGTAAAGCAGACCAATGTGGTATTTTGACCAGGTGTAAAATGACAGAGCGCAAGAGAGTTAACAAAGCCTTGAGGTGGATGGTGTGTTTTATTGTCTGCCTCACATAAAAGTGAACTGTTTCTGGTTGTTATTAGGGATGGAAAAGAATGTATAAGTCAGATCAATGGTTCAATACCATTAACCTGAAGCTTTCTTAATCTTTCTAGCAAAGCTACCACATCAAATGCACTCACTGCAATCTGAGCTACTATTTGGTTGAGTTTGGGGTAGTCCAACAGCTGGGTTTTGCATGGGTCAGATTAGTGAATTAAAATGGAAATAGATAGTGACCACTGTCCCTGAATCCTTTATATCTTGCATAGAGATCTCTGAAGAAAGTATTCCTGGACCCATTTTACAGATGAGGAAACTAAAACTTAGAGAGTTATAAAAGCAATGCATTTATTGTAAACTTTCTGCTTTGTCAAATCTGTTTAATTCACAAGCTTTTGCACTTAACCACTAAGCTAGTCAGACAATAGGTGCATTTGGAGCTAATTTAGGAAAGTGAGAGCTGATCTGAAAGAACTGCTACATGTCTCCAAACACCTATCAGGCTTTTTGCTAGACGTTTTCCTCACAAGTCCAACTTTGGGAGCATAGGGGGCCAGTTGTACCTAATTTCTGAAGAGTGGGACCTCCAAATCGGTTGAGAAAGTTTTGTTAGCTTTTATTCCTGGCGGCTTTTGGATGAGCTTTGTTTCCTAAGCTACATGCCAGGATGTTCCCTCATTTGATTTTTCCAGGATCTCGGTGGAAAAAAAAAAAGAGCAAAGAGTCACCACCCAGAATTAATGTTGCCGTCGTCGTATGGATCAAGGCCGCCCAGAGCCACCAGTGCCTTTCTTGTGCAAATGATGGAGCAGCTCTAAACTACTCTCTGTCTTGCACGGGTCTTAGTCTCCTCATCCATGCAACGGAATTAATAATACTATCTGCCTCATAAGTTGTTGTGTCTTGCTCATCTCTGAGTCCCTAAAATAGCTGGCACAAAGGAGCATTCGGTGAACAGATGCTGAATGAATTTTGAGGATTAAATGAGATGATACATTTGCACAGCATGTGGCAAACATTAGATTCTGTGGTGGTAATTTCACGATATATATTAAAAGTTTAAAAAACACACAGGTCTTTTGACCCCACAATTTCATTTCTGAAATTGGAAACTTAATGCTAATAACTTTAATAATTAGGTTAATAAGGTAATAATTATGGCCATCTTAATTATTCAGATAATTAATAATTAAAAATACACCAAAGATTTAGCTACAAGAATGCTCCTGAAAAAACAGCCTAAATATCCATCATTTTTTGGTGAGAAATCTATGTGTGACACATGGACTTTTCTTTTTTTAGGACACACCATATTTTAATTTTGACATAGGAGAAAATAAATTAATCAATGTTCTTTTAATTTATCAGGAGAAAATAAAATTACTATTCAAATATAATAACTATTCAAATATAATAAGGATTCTAAAAGGAATCTAAGTACCAAAAGTAATGCGACTCCCTTCCTCGTGAGAGCTGATGGTTACTGAGCACTCCCTGTGTGAAAATGCCTATTAGTCTTCAAACATCTTTTGTGGCAAGCACTGATATTATTCCCATTTTACAGATGAGGTAATGGGCATGGAGAGAAGAGGTAATTTGCCCATGATCACACAGATAACTAGAGGCAGAGTTGGGATTTTTTTTCCTTTCATTATTTTTCACTTTTATCTTCATGTTATTTTTTATTTTGTGAAATGTATTTTCCACTGTACTACAGAAAAACTTTATAAGGCTACATACCAAGGCAGTGGTCCTTGTTGCCTTGGTCACCTAACTGTTCTTCTGTGTTTTTAATTTTGCCACGATAAGCAGTGTGGTCCGTTGGACGGGCATGGCCTGGGAACTTGTCAAACATGCAAATTCTTGAGCCCCTCCCTGTACCTACTGAATCAGAAATTCTAGGGTGGGGCCCAGCAAATCGGGTTTTAACAAGCCCTCCAGGAGGTGTGATGTACGTTGAAGTTTAAGAACCACTGCTCTAAGATGTTACTAGACTGTTTTTTTGTGAGTGGGAGTATTTTAATGTTCTTATATTTTCTGACATTCCTGGAGTAAATGAACATTACATTGCCAACTGACATGAGAAAAATACCTAATAGTACAAACAAATGGGGGGAAAGAAAAAGTAAACTCTGAGTATAAGTGAAAGGGGAGAAAAAAGTTATTAAAAAAAAAAGAATGGAAAAATGCATTCCCATCTCCCAAATGTTCTTTTCTTTCCCCCTCTTTACTTCTATCCCCACATCCATGGGATGTTAGGTATTTTCAAGCTTGATTACTTTGCAGGCCATTTTATAGCAGCTTTTTTTTTTCTTTTATATTACACATGCATTCCCATGATGCCACAGGCTTCAGAATCATCATTTTTTTTAATGTAGGCATTAATGTTATTTAATATGGTTGTTTCCTTAGTCACCTGTTTCCCTTATATTTTCCATATTTTGCCATTGTAAATAATGCTGCCACCAATATTTGTATGTACACCTTTTCTCAAACTTCAAATTATGCCCTTCAGACAGGTTCTCAGAAGTACAGTTGCTGGATGAAAAGAAAGAAACATTTTCATGGTTCCTGCTAAATGAGGCCAGAGTGCTCTCCGGAACAGCCCTTGCCGTTTTCCGCTGCCACTGGCATTGTACAAGATGGCTAGTTTTCAGCCGGTTTCCCTAGTGTGGAGTGGTATGATTTTAAACATCTGATGGAGAAAATAAGTTACTTCCCTATTGTTTTAATTTTTATTTCTTTACCAGAGACAATTAACAGCTTCTCACCTTTAAAAATAAATTACTAGTTAACATTTATTCCTTTGTAAATTGGGTTAGGAGGAAAGCTCTGGACTTCTCATCATTTAATATCATCTTACCACTTAACATTTCAATTTCTTTATCTACAAAATGTAGTGATACCAGAATAATTATGAAATTATATAAAGTCTGGGAAAGCTGTATTTTGCATGTATTTATTATTATTACTCAACCCACTTAGCCTCAAATATACCTATTTATCTATTTTTTAAAATTGAAGTTCTGTTTTGTCAACAATCCAGAAAACTTCCACCACATCTCAACTCCTTTTTTTTTTGAAGATTTTATTTATTTTTAGAGAGAGAGGAAGCTAGAAAGAGAGGGAGAGAAACATTGGATGGTTGTCTCTTACATGCCCCCAACCGGGCACTTGGCCTACAACCCAGGCATGTGCCCTGACTTGGAATCAAATTGGTGGCCCTTTGTTTCACAGGCCAATGCTCAATCCACTGAGCCACACCAGCCAGGATACAAGTCAACTCTTAAAGGCTTTCTTTTTTTGTGACCTGGAGCCTTAGAAATCTGTGGGCAAAGGTCCTTCTTAACTCCCTCCATTTTCTGAAAGAACACTAGACTTGTTTGAAGTTTTACCGAGAGGGGCCTCTACCAAAAGCCTGAGGGTGTCATTATCTGACACTAGCAGGAAAAGCAAGCTCAGCGATGTGAGTGTGCAGCCTCCCTGCTTCTGCAGAATTGATCTTGCGTTTGGAAGAAGAGCCCCTCTCATCAGGAAAGGTCAAGGGTACTCTTAGACCCAACAGAAACTTTCCAGGTGCCAGAAGCTGAACTCAGGCTGACCTGGCAGGTGCAGGAGCCAGAATGCCCCAGATAACCACTCTCAGGAAGTTTTCTCCTTGGTATTTTTTCTGTTGCTAGGAAACCTTGCTTTGCCAGAGCCCACTGGTTACAACGACCTCTTGTGTCTGTGTCTGTAATAGCACCTTCAGTTGAACAAAGAGAAAAGATTGTTGTGTTTTGCCATGTACAGCGCGCTCCTGGTTATAGTGTGCATCCACGTTTTTGGCTCAAGCTTTCAGGGGAAAAATTTTTTCATTTTAAATTTTAAATTCAGTTGTTTGTTTGTTTGTTTATATTTAGAAACAAAACTGATTATTATATTCCAGGGTATTATTTTGCATACGGATATTGTTATTGCTTTCTAGAGTTACACTTTTAATAAAAGATTTTATTTATTTATTTTTAGACAGAGGGGAAAAGAGGGAGAAAGAGTGGGAGAGGAACATCAATGTGTGGTTGCCTCTTATGTGCCCTGCACCAGGAAACCTGGCCTGCAACCCAGGCATGTGCCCTGACTGGGAATTGAACTAGTGACCCTTTGTTTCACCGGCCCGCACTCAATTCACTGAGATACGCCAGCCAGAGCTAAAATTGCCCTTTTAATGCATAAACATAAATAAAAGAATTGAAAGCATTTATATAGACATGGAATTAGTACTACTCGTGTATAACACGCATTCTCATTTTTCCCTCATATATTTGGGCAGAAAAGTGCACATTATACATGACAAAATATGATACTTTTTGTTTTTAGTACTTTATTTTCATCATTTTTATTGTGGAATTTAATATACAGAAAAGTATTCAAGATACACATACAGCTTAAAAAATAGTTATAAAATAATCCTCCATGTAACTACCACCCAAGTAAAGAAAGAGAGCATGGCCAATACCCTTTCCCAAATCACACTCCTTCCTCTACAGATTAATACTCTCTCAGTACTTCAGTTATTCCTTTAGCACTTTCCTTCATGGTTCTATTACCTGTATATGTATCCTTAAAAATATAGCTATTGTTCTTTCTGTTTTGGAGTTTTTAAATATATTTTATTGATTATGCTATTACAGTTGTCCCCAATTTTTCCCTTTGCTCCCTCCACCCGGCACCCCCATTCCCTCCAGCAATACCACCCCTTAGTTCATGTCTATGGGTCATGCATATAAGTTCTTTGGCTACTCCATTACCTATACTGTTCTTAACATCTCCCTGTCTATTTTGTACCTACCAATTTGTGCTTCTTAATCCCTGTACCTTTCCCTCCATTTTCTTCCTTCCCTCTCCCAACTGATAACCCTCCAAATGCTCTCCATATCTATGATTCTGTTCCTGTTCTGCTCGTTTGTTTAGTTTGCTTTTTGGATTCAATTATTGTCAGTTGTGAATTTATTGCCATTTTAATGTTCATTATTTTGATCTTCTTTTTCTTATATACCATAATTCCCTTTAGTATTTTATATTATAATGGCTTGGTGATGATGAACCCCTTTAGTTTTGCCTTGTCTGCAAAGCATTTTATCTGCCCTTCAATTCTAAATGATAGCTTTATGAAATAGAGTAATCTGAGTTGTAGGGCCTTACTTTTCATCACTTTGAATACTTCTTGCCAGTCCCTTCTTGCCTGTGAAGTTTCTTTTGAGAAATCAGCTGATAGTCTTATGGGAACTCCTTTGTAGGTAACTGTCTCCTTTTGTGTTGTTGCTTTTAAGATTCTCTCTTTATCTTTAACCTCTGGTATTTAAGTTATGATGTGTCTTGGTGTGGTCCTCTGTGGGTTCATCTTGTTTGGGACTCTCTGTGCTTCCTGGACTTGCATGTCTATTTCCTTCACCAAATTAGAGAAGTTTTCTTTCATTATCATTTCAAATAAGTTTTCAAGTTCTTGTTCTTCCTCTTCTCCTTCTGGCATCCCTATGATTGGGATGTTGGAAGGTTTAAAGATGTCCCAGAGATTCCTAAGTCTATCCTCATTTTTTTCAATTCTGTTTTCTTCCTGCTGTTCTGATTGAATGCTTTTTCCTTCCTTATGTTCCCAATCGTTGTTTTGATTCTCAGCTTCACCCCTCCACTGCGGGTCCCATGTAGATTTTTATTTATTTCACTTAATGCAGTCTTCGTTTCTGCCTGGGTCTTTTTTTATGGCATTGAGGTACCTAGTGAGTTCCTGAAGCATCCTGATAACCAGTATTTTGAATTGTGCATCTGATAGGTTGCTTATCTCTGTTTTCTTTAGTTCTTTTTCTGGAGTTTTGTTCTGTTCTTTCATTTGAGCCATATTTCTTTGTCTCCTCATTTTGGTAGCCTCCTTGTGTTTGTTTCTGTGTATTAGGCAGAGCTGCTATGACTCCCTGTCTTAGCGCACCTGTTAAGTCATATGGCTCGGAGCCTTAGGTAATTTCCAGGGTGGGGCAACCCATATCACTGCTCTGTTGCTCTGCGTGGGGTAGGGCTCACAGAGGGGACAATGCTACTGCCTGGCCTCTGGAGTTTTGCTCAGGAGGAAGCTGTCTCCCCACTCGCTCTTCACTTTCTCTCTATATGCCACTGGTGCCCTTCCAGCTGTTGCTCTGGTCCTGAATCCCAGAGTGGGTGGGTCTGCATGAGTCCTAAGTCTGTTGCAGGCCCCTTAAGATAATGCAGTTTCTTTTACCATCCGAATCTCTACTGGTTTTTACAACCAGAAGTTATGGGGACTTGTCTTCCTGGCTCTGAGACCGTGGGGTGGGTGGTCTGGACTGGGGCTGGGATCCCTCACTCCCGAGGTATCCCTCCCATTTTTTATCCACCACATGTGGATGTGGGACCACCTGTTCCCATATCCGCACCTCCCCACACCTCTCTGAGCCTCTGCCCCTCCTTCAGCTCTGGATGAATGTGGCTTCTTTAAATCCTTGGTTGTCAGACTTCCACACAGCTTGATTTTCTGATAATTCTGGTGATATGTGTTTTGTACTGTAGCTGTATTTTTTGCTATAGTTGTGTACAGAGGCAAAGTGTGTTTACCTACACCTCCATCTTGACCAGAAGTCTGTTTTGGAATTTTATATTTAAAAAGCCATATGGTTTTACTCAGTATCATATCTGTATGCTTCATCAGTGCTGGTGCATAAAGATGTAATGTATTCATTTTCATTGCTACATTAGCATTCTACTGTATATGACTGTACGATAGTCTCTACATTCTCCTGCTGATAGAAATTCAGGTTGTTTCTAGCTTGGGACTATTTTGAATGATGCTGCTAGGAACCTTCCTGTACATGTTTGGCTGCATATATGCATGCATTTCTCCAGGTTGTGTATCTAAGGATAAAATTGTCAGACCACAGAACGTGTATCTCTAGACAGTGCCAAACATGGCACTGTCACAAACTTTATGAAGTTGTTGAACAAATACATGTACATTTCAACCCAGCTTCAGATGTTTATTCCTGCTGCTTCATGGGGCTACAGTTGGTATTGTCAGTAATTTTCACCAATCTGGCATCTCATTGCCATTTTAATGTTTATTTCCTGATAATTAATGAGATCAAGCACATTTTCATGTTTATCGATCAGTCGAATTTCTTATTCAAAGTGTCTATTCAAAAATTTTGTTCATTTTTCTTTTGGGTTGTTTGTTTATAGCAGAAACCTCTAGTGTCTGCTCTTGGCTCATCTCTGATTTCAGTAGCTATTATGGTGAACAGATTTTTATTTATTTTTTACTTTTTATTTTGACATAATTTCAGACTTACATAAAAGTTGTAAGATATTGGGGTGATCACTTCAAAAATTGTATAAATGTCTAATCACTATGTCATACACCTGAAACTAATATAATATTGTATGTACAAAATTATTTTTAAAAGTTGCAAACACAGAACAAAAAAACCCTATAACCTTTCACCTGATTCCCAAATGTTAACATATTGCCACATTTATTTTAGCCTCCTTTCAGTAGGTACCTTTTCTCCCCCTTAATTTGAAAGCCAGTTCTGGACATGATGCCTCTTTACCCTAAATCTTTCAGTGTGTGTTTACCGAAAACAAGGACATTCTCTTACAGAGACATAGTACAGTTAGCAAAACCAGGGAACTAATACTGATACATTAACAGTGTCTCGTGACATACAATAATGTTTTACCTGCAGACCTTTTTCAGATTTTGCCCTTTGTCCCAACCATGTCCTCTACAACTGAAGAAAATTCAAGATCATGTTTACATTCATTTATAATATTTCTTTTGCCTCCATCAATCTGTAACAATTCCTGTTTGTTTTGCATGACATTGACACTTTTGAAGAGTATGGATCAGTTATTTTGTCAAATGTCCCTCAATCTGAGTTTGTCAGATATTTCTTCATGATCAGATTCAGCTGATGCATGTAGGCAGGAATATCACAGAAGTGATGTTGTGTTCCAAAACATCATCTTAAATCCCAAAATCAATCTAATACATTGTTCATTTATTTTTCAGAGACAAGAGATTATTGAGTATAATATTAGGAATTATAACATAATGAAAATGAAAACAGCCATGGAATGAGAGAAGAGTACTGAAGTACACGTATTAGATATCAAATAAATAGAGGATAATATAAAAAATACATCAAAAACAGTGATGTAAAGTCCAGCACAGGAAATATAGTCAATAATATTATAATAACTATGTACGGTACCGGGTGGGTACTTAAATATTGGGGGACCTGGTTGTAAAGTGTGTGATTGTCTAACACTCTGCTGTACTCCTGAAACTAAGACAAAATAATATTAAATGTAAACTGTCATTGAAAAATAAAATAAAAAAAGAAAGAATTCCTATAATTAAATAGAAAAAAGGCAGACAACCCAGTAGGAAAAAAAATGGCTAAAAGACTTGACCTGGTTATTTCTAAGGTAGGAAATCCAAATAGACTAAATGTATTAAAAAGTGCTCAACCCCATTAGTAAACAGGGAAATGCAAATTAAAATACAACAAGATAACATTATATGCTTCACGTATTGACTCAAGTGAAGTCTTCCAATACCAAGTGTTAGTGAGGAGACAGTCCTCCTGGTTACACCAGAGTTTAGTCAGCCAACCGCCGCTTAGGACAAGAGGTGGCTTTAAACGAGGAAAACTCAAGACAGGCACACTCTCTCTGATTCAGCAATTCCACAGATGCAGAAAAACTCCTGCACCAGCAAGGAAACGCAGACAGTATTCATAGTGTCATTGTCATAACAGGCAAACTGTTTATTGGTGAGAGAAGGGCTAAACACATCATGACACATTTGCCCAGGGGAACACTCTACAGCAGCGCTCCTCAAATTGAAGCATGCACCAGAATCACCGTGGGGGCTCTGTGTCCACACAGACACTTGTCCACGAGTGTTCCTGAGAGCATGGTTGATTACACTCAAAGAGTAGAAACAAGCCAAGTATCCGTCTGTGGATGAATGGATAAACGAATCATGACCTATCTACACAGTGGGTATTACTCTGCTGTAAAAAGGGAAAAAGTACTGACACAGGCTGCGACGTAGATGAACCTTGAAAATACTACGTTAAGTGAAAGAAGCCAGACACAAAAGGCCACATGTTGTGTGCTTTTACTTGTCTGAAATATTCAGAATAAATAGGGAAATTCATAGATACAGAAGGCAGATTAGTGGTTGCCAGGGAAAATGGGGAGTGATTGCTACTGGGGGTTTCTTTTGGGAGTGATAAAAATGTCGCGTTATTAAATTGTGATCATTGTTGCACAACTCTGAATATACTAAAAAAGGTTGAATTGTACACTGTAAGTGGATGAATGTACGACATATGAATTGTATCTCAATACAGCTGTTTAACAATCACACAGGCATGTTTGGGCTCCACCCCACAGAGCACCTGATTGGGGGATCTGGGCGGGACCCAAGCCTTTCCCTGCCCAGCAGGTTCCTAGGGGAGGTGGATCATGGCTCCAGGGCCGTACTTAGAGAACCTCTGCCTTGGTGCGATCCGAGGAGCACGTTACCCATACACGAGTATACCAAACCATTCCAAACCATCATTTACTTGGCTTTTTTGAAAACTTAAGACCTTAAATATCCTTTGATGATTGCCTCCTGGGTGCCAGGGCATCCCCGCTTTATTCCCTCTCGACTTAGGAAGGCTAAAACTAGCCACTGGCCAGGTAGCAGCGGCAGGACCTTTCCCCCCTTCTCTTCCCTCAGCCCCCCCTACGCTGGCATTCACCGCTGCCTGTCTGCCCCACAGGGCTCCCAGCCACTCCGCTGTCTTCCTGCTCCCCTTCCACCCCGGAGGCCTCCTTATTGGAAGACTGCCCCTCAAGGCTTGCTTCCCTCTTAAACTGCACAGGCATCTATCTCACCGCAGTCCCCCGTGTACAGAGGCCCCCTATCGGAGTCCACAGGGCCTTTGTTCTCTCCTCTGAGGTCCAGGTTAACTGAGAAGGGATAGGTGAGGGGAGCAAGGTTTATTGAGCACCAAATATGTGCTAGGCACTGTATTAAGTGTCTCTTATTTATTCTCACAGCTGCTGTATGAGAAATCTACGTGGACGCAATGGGTACTTCTGAAGAGGTGAGAAGGCGGGGGCATGAGGGGAGTGGCAGGAAGCACAGTGGACTAAGCCAACAGGGCCAGACGGTGAAGGACCCCAGGAGCTGGGGCTTCATCCTGATGGTGGTGGGGATCTGTGGAAGAGAATTGTGACAGGGGTGTGACATGTCAGCTCTGAGTTTGGGGGAGGTCCTTCTAGTGACAGAGTGGGGGCAGGCTGGAGGAAGCCTGGAGGAGAGGAAGCTGAGGCAGGTGGAGAGGGCAGGTATGGGTCTGGAGGATAACCCTGACCCTGAACTGCAACAGAAGGGGGAGTGAAGGGGCGTGGAAGGCAGAAGGCTGGAGAGCAGCGGTCTGGCGCTGTGCAGAAGCTTTTAGTTTGATGCAGTCCCATTTATTTATTTTTGTTTTTATATCCTTTGCTATTGGTGTCAAACCCACAGAAATATCGCTTAGACCGATGTCCAAAAGAACATGCTGTCCTTCTATTATACCATTTAAGCCTTTTGGATGCAAGGCGCAGGAACAGAAACTCCAACTCAAACTGGGTAAAAGAAAAAAGGGGTGTTTATTGCCTCATAAAACAGGACTAGCTCAAGGGGCAGCTTGATCCGTAAGGTAGAACTCCATCGTCAGGACTTGGTTTCACAGCCTCTTTCGGTTCTGCTCTGCTCCGCGCGCGGACTTTATTTTCGGTCAGGCCCTGGCAGTAGCACGACGGTGGCTGGGGCTAAGCTCACAGCCTCGAATCATGAAATAGAACGGAGGAGAATATGCTTCTCTCAGAAGTGCCAGTGCAATGGTTAATTTTATGTGTCACCTTGAGTGGGCCACGGGGTACCCAGGGATTCGGTTAAACATGATTTTGGGTGTGTCTGTGAGGGTGTTTCTGGATGAGATTAACATTATAATCAGTAGACTAAGCAAAGCAGGTGGCCCTCCTCAGTGTGAGTAGGCCTCATCCAATCCACTGAGAGCTGAAACAGAACAACAACGTGGAAATAGGGAGAATTCACTCTCTGTCTGCCTGGATGCTTGAGCTGAACATCAGTTTTCTTCTGCCTTTGGGCTGGAACCATCAGTTGTCCTGAGCCTTCAGACTCAGGCTAGAGCTACCCTGCCAGCTCTCCCGGCTGCCCGGCTTGCCATCTGTAGACCTCCATAATCACATAATCGAATTCCTTATAATAAAGCTCTTTATGTATCTCCTGTTGGCTCTGTTTCCGTGGAGAATGCTGACTAATATACCCAGCAAAGATCTCTGTTTCAATGATCTGTTGCAGTATAACAAACCATTGCAAAGTTTGGTGACTCAAAACATAACTATTTATTATTTTTCATCATTCTTCAATATGGTCTGAGCTCAGCTGGGTGGTTTTATTGCTTCATATGATATCTGTGAGGGCTGCAAAGTCCAAGATACTTTTTCACTCACGTGTTTTGGTGCCTCAGCTTGGATGGCTGAAATGCTTGGGCTGTCCAGGCCTCTGTCTACTTGGCTTCCCCTAGCTTGGGCTTTCTCACAGAATGGGTGGCTTAGGATAGCCAGATTTCTTTCGTGGAGGCTGAATTGCAGGAGGAAAAGTAAAAGCTGCCAGGCTTCTTAAAGACTAGGACTGGGATAGTCACGTGTCACTTCTGTGACATTATCTTGGTTAAGGGAAGTCACAATTCCATCTGGGATTCAAGGGGCAAGAACATAGACTGCACTCCTTGATGGCAGAAACAGAACATGCATACAAGGAAGGGAGAGATGGTTGGGGTCCATCTGGGGAGACAGTCACCTGGTGACCGTGGGTTCTATTGAGTTCTGAGCCTGGATTAAATTAGTTTGTTTACAGACTGATGCTGGGACCTGAAAAGGAAAAAGGGAAGAATAGACATCAGGGGTATAACCACCACATACCCCTCCCTGAATCCAGGACTGGAATATGTTGAATGCCTGTCAGAATCCACACCTAGAGCTAGATGGGGTCAACCCTCTCCAAATC
Source organism: Phyllostomus hastatus (assembly GCF_019186645.2). Taxonomy (NCBI): domain Eukaryota; kingdom Metazoa; phylum Chordata; class Mammalia; order Chiroptera; family Phyllostomidae; genus Phyllostomus; species Phyllostomus hastatus. Next base: position 2,723,012 of record NW_025333643.1, on the reverse strand, counting down.
TGTCTGCTACAGGTTTCATTTTTTCAAACTTTTAAAAAAAATATTTTATTGATTATGCTATTACAGTTGTCCCATTTCTCCCCTTTATTCCCCTCTGTCCTGCACACCCCCTCCCACCCACATTCCCCCACTTTAGTTCATGTCCATGGGTCATACATATAAGTTCTTTGGTTTCTACATTTCCTATACTATTCTTAACCTCCCCCTGTCTATTTTCTACCTACCATTTATGCTACTTATTCTCTGTACCTTTCCCCCTCTCTCCCCCTCCCACTCCCCTGTTGATTACCCTCCATGTGATCTTCATTTCTGTGGTTCTGTTCCTGTACTAGTTGTTTGCTTAGTCTGCTTTTGTTTTTGTTTTTGTTTTAGTGTGGTTGTTAATAACTGTGAGTTTGCTGTCATTTTACTATTCATATTTTTTATCTTCTTTTTCTTAGACAAATCCTTTTAACATTTCATATAATAAGGACTTGGTGATGATAAACTCCTTGAACTTGACCTTATCTGAGAAGCACTTTATCTGCCCTTCCATTCTAAATGAAAGCTTTGCTGGATAGAGTAATCTTGGATGTAGGTCCTTGCCTTCATGACTTGGAATACTTCTTTCCAGCCCCTTCTTGCCTGTAAGGTCTCCTTTGAGAAATCAGCTGACAGTCTGATGGGAACTCCTTTGTAGGTAACTGCCTCCTTTTCTCTTAGAATCTTTCTAAGATTCTCTCCTTATTTTTAATCTTGTGTAATTATGATGTGCCTTGGTGTGTTCCTCCTTGGGTCCAACTTATTCGGGACTCTGAGCTTTCTGGACTTCCTGGAAGTCCATTTCTTTTGCCAGATTGGGGAAGTCTCCTTCACTACTTGTTCAAATAAGTTTTCAATTTCTTGCTCTTCCTCTTCTCCTTCTGGCACCCCTGTAATTCGGATGTTGGTATGTTTAAAGATGTCCTGGAGATTCCTAAACCTCTCCTCATTTCTTTGAATTAATGTTTCTTCATTCTTTTCTGGTTGAATGTTTATTTCTTCCTTCTGGTTCACACTGTTGATTTGAGTCCCACTTTCCTTCCCATCACTATTGGTTCCCTGTACATTTTCCTTTATTTCACTTAGCATAGCCTTCATTTTTTCATCTAATTTGCAACCAAATTCAACCAGTTCTGTGAGCATCCTGATTACCAGCATTTTGAACTGTGCATCTAATAGGTTGGCTACCTCTTCATCGCTTAGTTGTATTTTTTCTGGAGCTTTGATCTGTTCTTTCATTTGGGCCATTTTTTTTTTGTCTCGGTGTGCCTGCTACGTATAAGGGACAGAGCCTTAGGTGTTCACCAGGGTGGGGCAACCCATGTCACTGCTTTGTGGCGCTGTATGTTGGTAAGGGGTTGAGAGGGAACAATGGCACTTACCAGCTCTCTGCCAGATTTCAGTCACTTCCCCCACTACCAACAAGCAAAGTGGGCCCTTCTTGTGCTGATTCCCAGATGGGTTGGCTCATGTACATCCTAGGACCCTGTGGGTCTTTCCAACAAATTCTCCTGTGAGGCTGGGAATCTCCTGCTGCCTCAACTCCCACAGGTGTTTTCAATCAGTGGTTTGAGGCTTTATCTCCCCAAGCTGGGGCCCTGGGTTGGGAGGTCTGTCTCGCTCCCCAGGTGTCCCTCCCAGTTTATCCTCATGTGAATGTGGGACCGCCCGCTCCACCAGCTGCCACCTTTCTGGTCCGCCAGCTGCTGTCTTGTGCTCCCTGCTCCGCACTGGGCCCACCAGCCACCACCTTGCCCACCCTGGTCATCCACCACCACTTTGCCACAAGTCCTCTCCACCTAGCTGCCCATCTCCGCTCCTCCTACCAGTCTGGATGGATATTTCTTCTTTAACTCCTAAGTTGTCAGACTTCCATACAGTTCAATTTTTCTGTCAATTCTGGTTGTTTTTTGTTTTTTGTTTTTAAATTGTGGTTGTCCTTCTTTTGGTTTTGCAAGGAGGCACAGTGTGTCTACCTACGCCTTCATCTTGGCCAGAAGTCCTATTTTTTCAAACTTTTAAAAATTGTGATAAAGTACACAACATAAAATTTACCATTTAATCAATTAAAGTATATAGTCCAGTGGCATTATGTAAATTCACAATGTCTTATAATCATTACCATTATCCATTCCCAGAACTTTCTCATCACTACGAACAGAAACTCTGTAACCATTAAGCAATAACTCCCACCCAACCTTTCCCCCAGCCCCTGTTAACTTCTTTTTTAAAATCTATTCATTTACTTTTAGAGAGAGGGGAAGGAAGTAAGAAAGAGAAGGAGAGAAACACACAAGAGGTACATTGATCAGTTGCCTCTCACATACACCCCATCTGGGGACCTGGCCAACAACCTAGGCATATGTCCTGACTGGGAATCGAACCAGTGACTTTTCAGTTCTCAGGCTGGTGCTCAATCTAGTGAGCCACACTAGCTAGGGCCTGGTAACTTCTTTAAAAAAATTTTTTTGGATGACATTGGTTAATCAAATTATATAGGATTCAGGTATGTAATTCTATTATACATCATTTGTATATTGTATTGTGTATTTACCATCACAATGAAAACTTCTATTTTACCTTCTGTCTCTATGAATTTGCCTATTCTAGTATCTCATATAAGTGGAATCATACAATATGTGTCCTTTTACAACTTGTTTATTTCACATAGCAAAATGTCCTTAAGGTTCGTCCTTGTCATAGCATGTGTCAGGATTGCATTTTTTATGGCAGAATAATATTCCATTGTATGGCTAGAGCACATTTTGTTTATTCATTCATTCCTCAGTTGATGGACACTTGGGTTGTTTCTATGTTTTAGCTATTGCAAATAATGCTGTTGTCAGGCTGTGAAGAAGAGAGCCCCAGGGGAAGAAGAGAGGGAAGGAAGGTTAGGCAGAAATGTCTAGTCTGCCAGCTTGTCTAAGGAAGGTCTGGCAGGTGTTGGGGAGCCCTGTGTCTCCCAGGAATGGGCCTGCTTTAGTATCCCTCTTGTGCTAAGTTGCCAACCAGGAACATCCCATGGGAAACATGGCCTTGGTGCAAACACAGAGCACAGAAGCCCTTGGTCAGTAATAATCCCTTGTAGGTGGAGGTCAGTAAGGCTTGTTTTCATACCCCCATCTCCTCCTCCACAGGGCTACCAGAGGGATCTTCCTAAAATGTAATCTCATTGTACTATTCCTCTGCTTAAACACTTTCCATGGCTCCCCTGTGTCTTTAGGCTAAAGTCTCAGCTCCTTATCTCAGCTCTCAAGGTTCTGCTGGAGCAAAGGGGACAACTTACTCAATGTGTTCTATTTCCCACTGATCCTCACTCCTATGTGCAGCTTATATGCCTCAGTCACACTGGACTACCTGTTCTTCTCTTGATGTATACCTCTCTCCTTCCTCCATGCCTTTGCCTATGGTGTGCTGTCTGCCTGGAAAGCCTATCCCTATATCTCCCCAGTCAAAGCCTAGCTCAATGTCAAGTGCTTTCCCTAGCTTCCCAGGGTCAGTGAACAGCATAGTCTAGCTCTGTCTCTGGTCCAGGACGAGGTACTCTGGAGTAGGCAGAAGATTCCTGGCACTGTGTCAGGAGAACAGAACAAATAACTACCACAGTCTTCTCAGGCTTCTTGCCTTTCCTCCCAGCACAAGCTGGCTTTGTTTGGCCTCAAAATACTGTCATACCTCCGTCCAATCTCCACTGTGATTGAAGCAGAAATCCAGGACACAGAGTCCAGAGAATTCAGAGACAGAAGTCCCCTTCCCCGACTCCCATCTAGGCCCTTTCCACCTCCCTCCTCCACTTTGCAACCCTGCCTTCCTGGGCTCAGGATCCAACACTTTATTTTTAGAGCACATGTTGGATTGTGACTCCTGGAATCCAGCTTGATGTCTGAGATGTAACCTGACCCTGGGCTGGCACTGACCTTGAGCTCTAGCTGAGCAGGGGAGCAGTGACAGGGTCCAAAGGCAGTGCTGGGGCCAGGACCTCATGGGGAGACAGATCTTCTGCTGAGATCTGGAGAGTGTGGGGTTTCTACCAGGACACAAGCAGCTTTTACGACATGACCCACCTAAACTCCACCTCTGACAGTTGGGACCCAGAGGGACCAAGGTTACCAGCAGCAGAAGTGGGATTGAACTCATGTCCCCATAATGCAGTCAGGCTGCCCAAAACTGGAAAATGGAACAGTGATGCGGACCCTGGCTCGTGGGGTCTGCGGCGTTGTGGTTGAGACAAGACAAATTCACATGGACTACAGAGTCCTGTGGAGGGAAAGAGATGGCATGACCACTCTCTCAAGAGGGGAGTGCCTCAGAGTGCATCAGTCACTCTCTCAAGAGGAGAGCATGCCAACCCTTGCCTTGATAGGCTTTTATTGCTTTTCTGGGCACATTACATTGAGGATGGTCCTCATTTACTATGCACAGGTTTGCTTTAGGTGGTTACCTTTTACAGAAAACAAAGGAGAGGACACCACTAATCACATCACAGAAGAAGGATATTTGCAAATGCAAAGGGAAAAGTGGTTGAACTGGTTATACTAATCCTTGGAAGGCTTAGCATAGATTTTAGGGTGTTACTTTAAAGATATGCAGCAAATGCTTGCTGCCTCAATTCAGGGTTGAGGGAGTTTTAGCAAAAAGCAAGTCTCAAAGCGGCCCAGGTACAATGCAGGCCTGATTCCTCACGGGGAACCCAACTGTGGGCGTGGGTCCTGTGTCCTGGACCTCGCTTTCCACTGGCCTTTCCGAGTGGGAGCTGAGCCCACACCATACAGAATGGTCTCCTATAGAACAGAACAGGTTGTGTCCTTTTTTTTTTCTTTTCTTTTTAAATTTTACTTATTTATTTTTGCTCTGGCTTTCTCTCCCATTCTCTGTATCTCTTCAGCTCCTATCTCCAACTAACCCCACAGAGAGCCCCCAGTGCACGCTGTACCCTGATGGCCTGCAGGCCAGATCCAGGTTAGCTGACCACAGATAATTCTAATTTATTTTTTAAATTGTGGTAAAATACACATAACATAGAACATGCCATCTTAACTGTTTTTAAGAGTCCATTCAATGATATTAAGTACTTTCCCATTGTTGTAAAATCAGCAACACATTCCATCTTCAGAACCTTATCATCTTTCCCAACTAAAATTTTGTACCCATTAAATGTGACTTCCCCATTCCCTTCTCCCCCAAGTCCCTGGAAACCGCCATTCTATTTTCTGTCTCCAGGAATCTGACCACTCCAGGGACCTCATTAAGTAGAATCATACAGTATCTGTCCTTTTATAACTGGCATATCGTACTTAGCATAATGTCCTTCGGGTTCCTCTGTGTGGTAGCATGTGTCACAATTTTCTTTCTTTTTAAGGTGGAACACTATTCAATTGCATGTATGGAATTGAATGTACATTCAATGTACATCTTGTTTATATATCCATTCATCAATAAACATTTGGGTTGCTTTCATGTTTTGGCTATCGTGAATCATGTTGCTGTGAACAAGGTGTGCAAATATTTCTTTGAGTTCCTGCTTTCAATTCTTTTGAGTCTCTCTCCAGGGGTTGACTTGCCGGATCATACGGTAATTTATTTTTTATTTTTTGAGGACCCACTATACTGTTTCCCATAGCAGGTTTTGAATGTTTAAGAAATTAGTAGCCAACATTAAAAAAATCTGGGTTCCATACTTCTTTTGAGACATTAAAGGTTAGATGCCTTTGGTCCTGCACTCCCAGCACCAGCCTCATCAGATCCCCCTTCCCGAGATTCCAGCACCCACAGGCAGCACCCCCTCCTCAGAGGCCAGGGTCCCAGCTCTGGAGGGCCTTCTTGGTTCTAACTTCTTTCCTTTGTCCCCCTAGCCCCAGGTAGTAACTGCCCCCCTCCCTGAGGCTCTGTGATTCCCCAGTGGTCCCCTTTTGCTTTTTGAACTCTCCTGTACCTAACACACCCCCTATATTAGATTTGTCTGTTAAAATACCTGATGAGGCTCTGTTTTCCTGGCTGGCCTCTGGCTGGTACCACTCAGCTGGTGTTCCTGCCTGGAATGCTGGATAGCAGCTGCCCCCTTTGCTCAGATGTGAGTCATCCTGGTCCCCTCACCCCCACTCCCCATTATTTACATCTAGCTGATTTTGCCTGACTGACTGTAAGTTACCTTATGTGTGCCCCTGCTCTAATCAAGTAACTCTTGCTTATTGAGTGTCTACTGTGTGCCAGAGACTGCATATAAGACTCGATATAATTATCTCTCGTAATCCTCTCCACAGCACTGTGAGGTAAGCACTGCTGTGACCCCCACTGTATAGATGAGGAAACTGAGGCTGGGAGGGGGAGGCTAATTACACTGTCCTTAAGTCAGCAAGTTCATATTTCTTTTTAAAAAATGTTATTGATTGATTTTAGAGAGAGAGAGGAAAAGAGAGAGAAACATTGGTGTCTCCTGTTCCACCCACCTATGCACTCACTGGCTGACCCCTCTATGTGCCCCAACAGGGGATCAAACCCACAACCTTGGTCCATTAGGACGACGCTCCAACCAACTGAGCTAACCAGCTGGGGTCAGCATGTTCATACTTCTGTCATGAACCCTTGTATGGCATTTATACATTTGATAAATGTCTGATCTGTGCGCTCCATGCTCCCTTTAGAAGACAGTAAGTTATACACAGTCACTTGAAATCAAAATCAGAAACTAACATTCCCTGCCTTAGTTCTCTCTTCTGTGAAATGGGGACCATGACAGATGCCACCTCACAGGGTTTCGATGAGGGTTAGATGATGTGATGTGTGCAAAGTGCTCAGCTCCACACCCAGCATGTGAGAAGTGCTGAACAAATATCAGCAATTTATATTATTACCTAAATATAGAAGGATTATTATGTAAAGCATGAAATGTAGAGCAGCCGGAAGTGGTGCTTATGGAGATTGTGTAGTAATGGAAACATGCTTATTCCATGTGAAAGCAAAAAGGGCCCAAAATAAAAATAAACGAACTCACACACACTAAAAAGACTCACAGAAAACAACCAAAATATTATCTGTGGTTGATTTGGGGTGCCAAGATTTGGGGCATTTTTTTTTCTAACAAGTATGTAAAAGATGCAATCCCATCAGCATTCCCATGAGCTTCTTCACAGAAGTTGGCAAGTGAATCCTAAAACTTGTATGAAAATGCAAGGGATCTAGAACAGCCAAAACAACCTTGAAGAAGAGGAACACAATGGGGGGGCTGGACCACAGGCACGGACACCCGGGCCAAGCCCAGGGCTGAGTTGGGACCACACAGCCGTGACTCTTGAGAACATCCCCTACTGGTGGGTCATTAGCCTTCTGGAAGAATGCCCTAAGCTTCAGTGACAGAGGTATCTCCGAACAAGAGTAAAAAATTCTTGCAGCAGGAGTTGCTTTGGGAGGTAGTGAGGCTTTCATCACTTGAGGTGCGGGAGCTGAGCTGAAAAACTCCAGAAACAAGAGAATGTAAATTCTCTAGTCTCATGGTTTCCCAAAGACAATGCTTTCACCCGACCATAGTGATCTGAGGAAGAAAGGCACACAGTTAGATTTTCATAAAGCTTAGTTTATGCATTTCAACTCCCATTTTGTTTCTGATGATCATTTTCCTGCCTTCTTTTTTTTTGGATGCAAAAGTGTCCTTTCTTTTATGAAATGCTGATAGCTGATGTTTGTTGTTGTTTTTATTGCCCTTAATGGGCAAGGTAAAGAGCTGGCAGCCCTCCCTCTGTCACTTTAAAAAATATTCTGTAACTCGGAGAATCCCAGGCTCTGGGAATCACCGGGGACAACTCGCAGCTCTGACACTTACTTCCTGTGTGAACTTGAGCAAGTTATGAAATCTCTTTGAGTCTCTGTTTTTTCCATCTGCAAAATGGGGATGATTCAGATGCCTCAAGGCTGCTGTGAGAAAATGTACGTGACTGTACTTGGACCATCACAACCACTTGAAAACGTGCCCTCCAGAGTCTATGAGCTACACGGAAGCTCCCACTGTTGTGTTCTGCAAGTTGAAGAGTACTTGTTCCTTCATCATTCTTTGTATTTCCACTCTGGTCTCTTCTGTGTGTTCTCAGTTTGTCACTGTTTTTCTTAATCTAGGAGTCTAGAACTAAACACATGCTTTTGGTATGGCCTGGCTGTGTAAAGTAGGACCTACTACACCTCCTTCAATCTAGACTTTCTCCCTCATTAATTCAACCAAAATTTATAATGGACTTTGTTTTGGGCTCTTATCTCACTTCTATGGTATTTACTGAGCTGAGAGTACCAAAAAGCATCCAGATCTTTTTCATAACAATGTTTGCAAAGCCCTGTCTCTCATTCCAAATCTGTGCAATTGAAGTCTTGCACCTAAAATGAGAGGCTTTATTTTATATTTATTCCCTTTTATACTTTACTCCATAGGACAAGGTGCCTTCCCTGATAAATGGAATCAAAGAAGACACCAAATGTATTCTTACACTCAAGAAACGTAAAGAAATAGTTCACTGACTCTTTTTCAGTCCAAGGAAGAAAATGTTTATTTGAATCTTGAAAAGAGTCCAGGGCTGCAGGGCTGGCACCAGGCGACAGAGCCTAGATGCTGTAGCCTGAGTACCCGCATCTCACCCACATCAGGTTCACCCAGGGGACCTGACGTGGTGGTTCCCTGTCTCAGGGCAGTGGTACCTGTCCTGGGATGGCTCTGGAGGAACTGAGAGAACATAGGATAGCCTGGGGACTTGAGAGAAACCGGGAGGCCAGAGAGATTACAGCTTGCAGGGCCCAGGGGTCTCCTACTTCCTCCTGAGAACAGTGATGTCCCAGAGTCTTCCCGCTGATGCAGGTACCACGAAGGGCTCAGTTCCCACACCCTCACTCTGCCTCCACTCTGGCAGCTGGAATGCATGTCAAGGCTGCCCCAAGGATACCTCTGCCAGGGCTGCTGCCAATGTTCAGACCACATGGAATGAAAGGTGCTCTCTTTATTGCTCTAGCTTGGCCTGTCCGCGTACCTCCCAGAATGTCACTCTGTGCTCAGGGGATGCCATGGTGGTCACAGTGGGGCCTGGCTTGGCGGCCCTCCCGGCACTGGTCTCAGTCGGTTCTCCTGAACCCTAGAAGGAAAAGTCCACTGGATGGCATGGGAGTCTGAAGGCAGCCAGGCCTCATTCCCACCATCACCCCAGATGCCTAAATAGCCCTCACAGCTGGAATAATGTAGTCACCCCAGAAGCCACAGGCCTCAATAATCCTCAACCATTGCAACTAATTTCCCCTATATGAATTAAATGGCTTAAAGAAGATGGAAACCTTCAGCCCAGAGACACACAGCCTCTCAGTTTTGAGACTTAATGGTAGTCAGGGAGCTGCTGGTTATAAAATTGAATCTCCTTTAGCTCAGCCCAGCCACTCTAGCTGTGTGACCTGGGCAAGTCACTCTACCTCTCTGAACCTCAGTCTCCTCAAATAATGCAAGATAAGTAAAGCCCTTCCACTTGCTATCAGGCAAATAAAATCATGAAGATAGAGTTTTGGAAATGGGAAGTTCTATGACAAAACACCCAGATTCCTTTACTTTTCTACAGTGCTTCACACTTGGGGACTTTTGCATCCACTCCTGTAATGATTTCCACAGCACCTTTGTGTGGTAGGTATTATTACACCCATTTTTCAGTTGAGAAAACTGAGGCTAAGAGGCTCCAGGGCCCCAGAGCTGGTAAACTGGAACAGGCAGTATTTGAACCCAGGCCTCGACTTCAGGCTATGTGCTCTTTCTTATACGCTAAGCCTGGTTAGCAACAGAAGACCCTGATCAGGAGGAGAAAGCGAACTTAGGAAGAATGTGAAAGTTACCCATCAGCCTGAGCTTCTGAAAGAGGGGGATGAAGCCGTGCAGGACGCTGTGGATCCGGTACACTGCCCAGACAAAAGAGAAGGTGACTGAACTTTGTGCCTCCTCCAGGGATTCAGGGTCAGGCCTCCTCCCACCCATACAGACCAAAGCTTAACCCATACAAACAAGGCTCTAATGGTGGAATTTCAAGCAGTAAGTTAAGCTTAGATAATAGTACCAAAGTTATTAAAAACAGCAGCCAGGAACAGCAATAACAGTGCCAGGAAACAGAGATCGCAGTACCCAACCCCATTAACTAACTTGTTTTCGATGTCTACCGAATTCTGTTTGTTTGCCACTTTCAACTGTTTTTGTTGCATTTTTACAGAGCTGCCCATTTTTTTCCACAGAGTTTAGCTAACGACCTCGCATTGACCTTGAAAGTGGTCAGGAAGAAAACATGAGCATGAGGAAATCTTGAAAAAGTGTTTAGGTTGTGGCTTTCTGGCCCTTGGCAGGCGTCTGGGCTGGTTCAGCCACCACCCTCCAAGAGTCTGGGTGGGGGGCAGAGGGGCGCTTACCCAGACCGAAGTAGATGCCAACGGTCTCCAGGGAGGCAAAGGTGAGAAGGCCAACTCCGAGGGACATGAACCAATCTGCAAGGGCAGCCAGGAGGAGAATGGTTAGGCTGCAGGTCTGGACCCCCACCACCCTGCCCCATTTCCACAGCTCCCAACGCACCTGCGTAATAGTGATAACACACCAGCAAGGCCCCAATTGCAAAGCAGAGGAGGACGAAGTGGAAAAACTCATCTGTAAAGGCAGAGGAGGTAGAGAATTTGCTATTTGCTTCTTTCCCCCTCTTTTTTTAATTACTAAAAATATTCCTGTCTCTGCTGAAACATAGTTTTTATTCAGAGATGCTTCTCAGGACCAGCTCAACTAAAACAGCACTCCAAACCCCACCCTTTCCAGCTTTTATCTCACTTTATTATTTTTCTAACACTTATCACCACTCAACTGGTTATATTTTTATTTCTGTGTTTATTCTCTGTCCCCCTTAGTAAGATAGTGGGTGGAGATTTTGCCTGTTGACTAAAGCAGTGCCAGGCATGCAGAGCTGCCAATACTTTATTTGGGGAATGAGTGTTAAATTCAGCTATAAAAAAATGCAAACGTGTCAAGTTTAAAAGTTCCACCTTGCCCCATTTTCCCTCCCTCATCCCACTCCTTCAAATCGAGTGGTTATTGGCACAACTTTTCCAGGCACCTGTATGTACATGCACAAGATTTTATTTATTTATTTTTAGAGAGAGGGGGAGGGAAGGAGAAAAACATCAATGTGAAAGAGAAACACAGATTGGTTGCCTCTCGTATGCACCCCGACCAGGAACCAAATCCACCACCCAGGCATGTGCCCTGACCAGGAATCGAACTGGCAACTTTTTGCCTTGTGGGGCAATGCCCAACCAACTGAGCCACACTGGTCAGGGCTGTACATGCACATTTTAAAAAATAAAAACAGGGTCAATTTTTATAGCTGCTGCTCTATAATTTGCTTTTTTTCCTCTCATTGATAGAGCAGGGCCATCTTTTCATCTCAGAGCATATATAGATCTGCCTTGTTCTTTTTGATGGCTGTATAGTGTTCCATGGTATAAGGTTACCCTAGTTTATTTAATCCCCCACTGATGAATTTATTGATGTCAGACATTCGCTGTTACCACTGATAAATCAAACATCACTACACACAAACCTTTGCATTCTGTGGGCCCAGTGCCCAGAAGTGGAATTGCAGGCTGGAAATGTTCTGAACAGAATGTAGTTAACAGAGAGGAACTGAGAGGCAGGGCTCGTGCCTTGAACAGGAATTCAGGGGTGGTCTGTGAAAGAGGCCCCCCTATAGAGGCACTGTTGTCATCAGGGAAGAGAACACAGGAGCTTTGACCTAGTCAAGGGGCTGTGGTTAAAAGAAATGCGAAGATTTCAAGAAGAAAAAAAAAAAGAAAAAAGAGAGGACAGTTCATAGACAGTTTCCAGGAATGACACAGGCTTCCTGAACGGGTGTCGAGGCTGCCAGAAATGTGTGTCAGTTTGGCCCAGTCCAGCCACTGATGTGCTGTGAGGCTTTGGACAAGTGTCCCGACCCCTCTGAGCTTCAGTGTTCTCACGTATACATTGAGGAGAGAAACCTCTGTGCCACTGAGAGGATGGAGGGGGGTCGTTACTGGAAAAATGGTAAAAGGCATTTGACACTTCAGATCACTGCTGGCAAGGGGCATTTTGAAAGCAAATGAATGGAAGGGGAGAGGGTATTACTGTTGTTTTTTTTTTTAATGTGGGTTTTTTAAATGTTTTTTGTTTGTTTGTTTTTTTAGATTTTATTTATTTATTTTTAGAGAGGGAAGGGAGGGAAAAAGAAAGAGAGAGAGAAACATCAATGTGTGGTTGCTAGGGGCCGTGGCCTGCAACCTAGGCATATGCCCTGACTGAGAATCGAACCTGCAATGCTTTGGTTCACAGCCCACGCTCAATCCACTGAGCTACGCCAGCCAGGGCTTTTTGTTTGTTTTTCCATGGGAGAAAATTAAAATGAGCATTTCTACGACATTCCTGGCTCCAAAATCAGTTTGCCCTTTAGTGAAAAAAATAAAGTGCATGCAGAAATGACCATAAGGTTTAAGAAAGCAACAAGTTTAGGTCTCTTCAGAGATGTGAAAGCCTGGGGTGATGTGGATTATAGAACTATTTTCTCCTCTCTTCCTCACCCAATCTTTCAGGAACATAAAATGAGTCCTTAACAGAGAAGTTCCTCCTGAATCTTAATTTTAGTTTTCTTAAGAATATTTAGAAAATACAAGTGTTTGAAAAAGAGAGAGAGAGAGAGAGAGAGAGAGATCAACAAAATGCAAGATGAAATCGAGGACTGGATGGGTAGGAGGGCTTACTCTGAAAAAGCATCAGAAATAACCTAAAGGTCTATGAAGTGGTGAATAGTAAGTACACCATAATGCACCCCTACTGTGGAATATTATGCAGTTGTTAAAATGTCATAAAAATTCAGGGGTTATGGCAGCTGGGGCTGGGGCAGGGGCAGTCCAGGAGGAATTCATGGAGGAATGAGAATTTGAGCTGAACCTTAAAGATTGTCAAGATACCGGACTTGAATGAGAGGGAAAGACATGCACTTGTGTGTACATGCACATGCTACTTGGGAGGCACAGATGAGATGAGGGGAAGAGGTGGGACCAAGGCACAGACCCAGTACAGCGAAGGGCTGGTTCAACCAGGTGAGTGCAGGGACTGTTGGAGACCAGAACTTTTGGAGGCTGAAGAGGTCGGGCCAGGAGGAGGACTCTGGGGTTATGTCTGAGCCCAGAGGGACCTAGAGGATCATTCTTGCCTTTTTTTCTCAAATTTTAGCCATTCACACACCACTTTTGTGGTTTTTTGCTCTTTCTATGTACCACTGCTTACCATCTTCACAATTTCATGTTAATTCAAGGACCATCTATACTAGTATTTACTTAAGATTTTTCTTTAGCCCTGGCTGGTATGCTCCAGTGACTGAGTGCTGGCCTGTGAACTGAAAGGTCACCCGCTCAATTCCCAGGCATGGCACGTGCCTGGTTTGGGGCCAGGTCCACGGTTGGGGGTATATGAGAGGCAACCAATCAATGCATCTTACACATCAAAGTTTCTCTCCCTCTCTTTCTCCCTCCCTTCCACTCTCTGAAAAAAGAAATAAAATCTTGGAAAAAAAGATTTTTCTTTAAACAGATTCTGTTTTTTTTCCCTTAAATCAATTTACATTAAAAGGAAAACTTATGTTCTGACAGTAAATGGAAAACTAGGATTTCCTTGTCTTGATGAAAAGTTTTCAATCGTCAAAATATGGAAGCAGCCTGACTGTCCATCAATAAATGAGTGGATAAAACAACTATGAGACATTTACACAATGGAATACTACTCAGCCATTAAAAAAGAAAAAAAATTACCCTCTGCAACAGTATGGATGGATCTGGAGAACATTACACTAAATGAAATAAGCCAGTCAGAGAAAGATAAATACCATATGATTTCACTCATATGTGGAATCTAATGAACAAACTGAGCTCAGAAGCAAAATAGAGACAGACTCATAGATACAGAGCAGGATGTCAGCTAAGGTGGGGGAGGGTAAGGAGTGGAGGGATTGAGGAAAAAGGAAAAAGGACTCCTGGACAACAGTATGGTGATTGTGGCAGGGATGGGGCACAATGGGACTAAATGGTAATAGAAAAAATACAATAAAAAAAGTTCTACACACACACACACACACACACACAATTCTGTTACTGAATGATGACAGATGTTAACTAGGCTTATTGTAGTGATCACATCACAATGTATACAAATCACGAATTGTGATGTCATACATTTGACACTAATATAATGTTGTATGTCAGTTCTAAGAAATTAACACCTAAATTTCATTCAGAAAGTCAGGGACATCTTAAAATTAGACATAAATGTTACCAAGTATATTTAAGGCTCTGTTCCTCTAAAGAAAATAACAAAACAGCAGTATTTTTCATTGATAAAAGCTATACTTATCATTTCATCAAAAATGTTAAAATAAGGATAAGGCAAATGGTAGTACTTCATTTTGTAGAATGGTAATCTTTGTATTTTGTAGATCGGACAGTTCAAAATGCCCCAATTGCCAGATTTTGCTGATTGTAGAACACACACACACACACACACACACACACACACACACACACACAGAGCAAGACGGTGAAGCGTTAGCCAGCCAGCTGCCTGCAGAAGGCTCTGCACACAGGGAGACACTCCTCTCTGTGTCTGAAGGACAACGAACAGGGGTCAGGGAAGGGTTAAAGGCATGGAGTCCTGGAACTGTGACCATGTTCTAAGAAAGAGAGTGAAAAGGGGACTTACCTTCTTACTTTGGGGTATAATGCCATGTCCTGAAGCAACTCAGATACGTTCTGTTCTTTGGGAGTCTCAGTTTTAGTCTGATAAGGCTCATTTTTCTAGTCCAGGAAAATTAAACAGCTGGACAGAGGCAGAGCCAGGGGCACAGACCCAGGTCTCCTCTCCCTAAAGGTGGGCTTTTGCAACAACTCAAAATGTTTTTGGAACAACTGCCATTTGTTTAATCAAAAATCATGGTCTCCCTACCCTTATCCTTCTCCATACAGCACCCAGATTCCAGGCCTGGTGTGGAAGAGGTCCCTCAGGTTCTCATCACCCCTTCTCTAGAGTCTAGTCTAACCCAGCCTCAGGGCTTTCTCAGCTGTGCCATTTCTGGTGCTTCCTGGCCATCAGGCCTGGGAGGGCACAGATCATCCTAGTGACTCCATGTAGAGCAGAAAGAGCTTAAGACCAGGGTTCAAGCTCAGGTCATGCCACTCACTAGTTGTAAGACCACTCCCCATCCTTGAGCCTCAGTTTCCATGTCTGCAGAATGAGAATCATTGTACCACCTTCTGAAGGTGATTTTAAGCTGCCGGTCACATGACAGGAATGGGCTGTCACTACTCTTGTTCTAGGCCACTAGCTGACTTTCTCCCCATAGAAATCTGGACCAGACAGGTGGAAACAGCTTTGGAACACCAGTTTCCTTACCATCTTTCTTTATGTTCAGTCTTCTTAACTGAGAGGCCTCCATTTCTCCTTAGGAACAAGAAATTAGTGTTTAACTTTGACTCAGGAGGGCAGGTGGGATTTTCTCTTCCCTGCCCCACTGAGAATGGTCCTCCTGGTTCTTTTTCCTGTGGCAGAGGACATGCCCTGCAGGACCTACTGGGGCAAAGCTGTGATGGTGGGGATGGCTGTCCTTGGGACCCCCACTGGCCCCTCCTCCCTCCACAGGCCTGAATCTGTGCTCTGTTTCATTTCCCCTGAGCTTGGAGGCCTTCTCCCTGAATCACAGTGACACTGCTGGGACTGACCCACCCTTCCAGAATGGCTGTGATCCCTCCCACACCCTTGGAAGCCAGGCCACCTCCTGGTCTCCTCTTGGAGCTTGAGTACTTACCACTTGCTGAGTCTGAGCCTCTCCTTCGGAGTCCTGAAAATAGAAACTCAGCATTAGTGCCCGGGCCTGCTTGGGTCCTTAACAGCTGCCTCCACGCTGGGAGGAAGGCCATAGGTGACCTGTGAAAATGCTCCTTTCAAATTGTCCTGCCCTCAGGAACTCTTTCTATCTATCCACAGTGGCAATAATCTCTTTGCCTCTTTCCTGGACCCCATTCCTAATCACTGGCCCCCTGCCTCATGCCACAGCCAGCCCTGCCTGCTTGCTGAGCCCAGGTCAGAGCCCCAGAACCCCAAGTGGACTTGGAGTCCTTGTCTCACAGCCATGAACCCTGATAACAGCGGGCTCTCTTGGAGGAAAGATGATGCCCAGACCTCATCTAACACAAACACAGACAAACCCTCTCCTCCAAATGGGCACTCACCTGATTCTCCAGAGGGCACCATCTCCCCAGGGGCACCTGCACAGAAGGAAAATCAGAGGTCACTGACTCATCAACCTTTGGGTGAGGAGAAGTTACACTTCAGAGAAGGTGGACCTCACTCAGAGATTTCCATTTGCTCTGAGTGGGCCGAGTGGGGGCTGGAGCAAGCTACAGGGTTCCTAATTCCATCTCAAGGGACAGTTGCCATCCACCAACCGCTAAAGCCGCTGAAGGAATGCCTGCCCAGTGTTGCAGGTCTTCCAATTTCCCTGAAACCAGAAATCCGGGTTTTTATATAAATGTTTTTTTATTGTAAATATTTTATTTATTTACTTTTAGAGAGAGGGGAAGGGAGGGAGAAAGAGAGGAAGAGAAACAACACTGTGTAAGAGAAACATCGATCAGTTGGCTTTTGCACGCCGCCAACCAGGGACCCCACTTGCAGCCGGGACATGTGCCCTGACTGGGAATTGAGCGGTGACCTTTCAGTTCTCAGGCCAGTTCTCAATCCACTGAGCTACACCAGCCAGGGCTTACATAAACTTCTTGATTATAAAAAAGGTTGGCGACTCTTTGCATTTTAGCGAATCAGACAGTTTGTGAGACGCGCCATTACTTTATATGTTACTATGTAAGGAAAACCACTGCCAATTACCATTGTAAGTTGCCAGTGATTTTATGATGCACTATGATTTCAAATATGTCCAAATGTGAAAAACTGTTAGTTGTAGAATTGATGAAATGTATTAATAATAGTTTTAAAAAACACTCTGTGAGCCAGATAAAACACACCTGCCCACACATGAGTCGCTGCCTACAACCTGGGCCTGTTCATGACTGCCTAGATGTAGGCGATGACACCCAGCCACAAGGCCCTAGTCCCACCAGGCCTTGGACTTCTGGGAGCCGTTCTGGGTTCTACATGGCAGCCCCAGCCCCCAACCCTGAGTATCAAGCCTCTTGTCTGGGTGAGTTGAGCCTTGAGTTGCAGCCTCACCATTAATCTAGTCTGGGGTGGCCTTCCTACCCCATTCACCCTCTAGTTCTTGGTTCCTATTCTAGTTTCTGGTAAAACCTAGCCCATCGCCTTCTTCTCCTCCAGGGCAGGTAGGACCCCTACCTACCACACCCACTACCACCACTACCACCACCAGGAACCCCCACTCCTGTACACTTTCTGTCTTTTAGAGCAGCCCCAGAACACAGACACCAGAGGGGAAATTTGGCACATGGCAATAAACATTCTGCATGCTCAACTGTTCATGAGTGCTAACATGCAAATGGAAACACCATCTGTAAGTAACTAAAGACTGACCAGTCCCAAGGGTACAGAGAATATACGGAGGATGTCATGAAATGAGACTCCAACAGTGTCATTTAACAAGGAACTCCAATGCCTTGTGGTGGGAGTGGGCGGGGGGGGGGAATAATTCACAAATATGTGACAATATCTAATTATCTATAGCAAATATGAATTACTTGTATGATCAGGGAAAATATTTTAGCCCTGGCTGTTGTGGCTCAATGGGTTGAGCACTGGCCTGTGAACCAAAAGGTCACTGGTTTGATTCCCAGTCAGGACACATGCCTGGGTTGCAGGCTAGGCCCTCAGTATGGGCCACATGACAGGCAACCACACACTGATGTTTCTCTCAGTCCCTTCCCTGCTCTCTAAAGATAAATAAGTAAAATCTTTAAAAAAATACTTTAAAATATATGTAAAAATCAGTTTCTCACAGTTCACACCCAGTGAAATCTTTCTTTCATACTTGAGTAATTAAAAGCATTTTTCTAAACAAAATAATACTTGTTTTTATAACAAAAAGAAAGAAATGAAAAAAATCAGAAAATTTTCAAATAAGCAAATAAATAGCAGAAAGATTACCCACAGTGCCACCACCCAGAAGCAGCCATTCTTAATATCTTGATGCAGGACATCAAAATGTTTCATTTACACTTCTTTGAATGTGTGTGTGTGTGTGTGTGTGTGTGTGTGTGTGTGTTTCCTGGGTCCTTATCAGGAGTTAGGAGACTAAGTAGATTAGATTATAGAAATGCTGGATTAAACAAAGTTAAACAGGTTTTCTTATTTGGCCATGTGCATTATTAGTCAGGCTTTTTTGCAAACATGTTCATTCCTACAAATTCTCCCATGTTCTTAGAGTGCTACAAAGCAAAAGGCCATAATATTTAGATCTTGCTGTAATAATCACAATGCTTGGAGACAATTATGCCATAATATGAGTTTTATAGAGATCAGATCCTTGATTTTCTCTTACAGGCTTAAACAGCCCAGTATTCCAAGAGAGTGGGTACTGATCATATCTCATCTTGCTGGTTGGGAAGCAAGAAAAGTTGGGGAACTGGTCAAGTTAAAATTATAGTTCAGAAGAGAACCCAGGACAGTTTCATCACCCCGGTGCAAAATGCTTGCCCCATCCCCATCTGCCAACACTATAGCTGCTCACATTGTCACATTTCCCATATCTTCCCACAACTTTTCAGCTCATGAAACACACTTATGATCTTGTTTCTGCACAACAAACCCCTAGGCCCTCATGTCCTTTGTCTAATTCTGTTTTCTCCAAAATCACTGGACAATCAGTTACCTCCATAGAGTTGAAGCGCATCCTGTAAAAGGTCAGGTTCCCCATGCTCAGCACCTGGTGGAGACAAACCCCATCAGTAAGTTCTCTCCCCAGGAGCAGCATCCCAGGGCAGCTTCCACCTCACACCTGCCCGAAGCTGTAAGAAGCCACCTAGTTCTTGTGCTGGGGATGAGCTGTGTGGTCTTCAAGAGGCCAGACAGCCTTCCAAGTGCTTTCCAAGTGCTTTCCCTTGACTCAGTCAGACCCTCTGCCCTCAGCACGCCTAGTGGTGACTGCTCAGTTTCCTAAGAATGAATTGGGGGTCTGAGAGGGCCTAGGCCTCATTCAAAGTCAATAATAACAGTTGCCATTTTTTGAGCACTTGCTGTGTACCAACACTGTATGAAGCACTTTAATGTTTTATTTGTTCTTCATGGAAATCTGATGAAGGAGGTATTAGTCTCTCTCTCCCCCCCATTTTACAGATAAGGAAACTGAAGCTCAGAAAGTTATTTCCTGAAATTCACATAGCCAGTAAGTTCAGGTTCAAACCCAGGTCTATCGCCAGACCTAATCACCATAATCATTTTTATCTCCAGAAAAAGAACCCAGCGCTCAACTCCAGCTTCATGGGCAGTGTTTGTTAAACACCTCATGTGCGACAGGATATGTATTAGGCATTAATTCAGGCTGTTTTCTTCCCATGATCCATTGGGGCTGAAATTTACCTTTTATTTTTTCCAAAAATTTTCTTCTTGTTGTTAAAAATAAACATGCTCATTGCAAAATATGTATAGCTTAGGATAGTTCAAAAGAGAGAAAATAAAAATCACCCATAATTTAACTATCCAGAGATAACCATTATTAACATTTGGATACTTTTCCTTCCAGTCTTGTTTATAGCCATGTATGTGTGAATTTTTACAAGCTGTATAGGAGATCAAACTGGTTATATGATTTGACATCTTCTTTTTTTCACTTCAGAGAGATACGAAGGACAGAGCTCTAACCAAGACAGGGTGCGGCATCAATGACCTATTTTGCAGTTGTCGAACATTGGGTTGTTTCCCATTGTTGTCCTACTACAAACAATGCTGCGAGGGACATCTTCACACAGACATGCTCAGTCTCAGGGAGCCGAGGGGGCAAAGAAAAAATGGTGAGGCCTATTGCCTACCCAGTGAGCCGCCCCTGTGGGGATGTCTACCCCCCTGACTCTGCCAGTGTTTTCTGGTTTCCCTGCAGTGCTGGTCCTCATCACTGCTCTCTGCACAGAACAAACACAAGCTGCAGGAGAACCTCAGCCTGGAAATGAACCTGGGGCACACTCGTTCTGTTGTTAGTTCTCAGAGTTCAGCTTCTGTGAGGAGTGTGGTCTGGGGGAAATATACTAATATGTGTTTGATGGTTATCTCTGGGTGACAGGGCAAAGGATTTTTTCTTCTTTCTATATCTTTATATGTTCCACGTTTTGTACAATGTGCCTATGAGTAATCTCTCAAAATAAAATTTTTTTAATAAAAAATAATAGGATATAGCCCTGGCCGGTGTAGCTCAGTAGATTGAGCATGGGTTGCAAGCTAAGTGGTCATTGGTTTGATTCCCAATCAGCATGCATGCCTGGGTTGCAGGCTAGGTCCCCAGTGAGGACCACATGAGAGGCAACCACATGATGATGTTTAAAAAAAAAATAATAATAATAGGATACATTAAGAACAAGAAGATGTAGGAAGAGCAGTGCCGGCTACTGGACTATGATTTAGGGTCCCACGCGTGGAGGAAGACTGGGGGCTGCAGTGAGATGCCCGGGCTTGGGGCCCTGGGGTCACCATCTGAGCCTGAAGAACACACAGTTCCAGCAACAGGCCGGTCACTGTGGATCAGACACCAGGGTCCTGAATATCAGTTTGTCTCTACACTTCTGTGTTTGTTTTCCTGTTGCTTTTGCTTGGTGTTGTTTTGCTAACCACAGCCAAGCCCATGTGTGCTGTGGATACAAGAGGGAAGTGCTTTATGGCAACTCTTGGGGGACAACATTAGTGTGGGAGCAGTGCCCACTAAGGGTCAACCAGAATCAGAAGACAGAATGTGCCCTCCCACCACGGAGCAGAAACAAAGGGACAGAGTTCCCCTGCACCTGGATCCAGGCCCTTTTTCCACTAGAGGCCTTTCAGCCTCACGGTGGGTGTGTCTGTCTACTTTTTAATAAGGGCAGTGGTTTCCTTTGCCCATGAGGACACTGACTACACACAAACTCACTGGACCCATTAACCACTCTCTTTCTCTTCTGTATGCTGAAGTAAGCATGGATTTTGTGGCCTTGAGTCTAAATCTCATCATTTGCAACATGAGGACATGATGCTAAGGATGGCATTCGAAAGCATTTTTAAACCTTTAGCCTAAGATTGCTTTCATCAAATGAAACCTCACACCCAGGCCTACTATGTAAAACAGATCAGGAGCTCTGGTTGAGGAGCAGTTAGGCCCCCCAGTCCCTGAAAGACCTCCAGGGAATCCCAGGTTGGTTGCTGAGCCCTCTTCCCGCTGGTCAGTTAACCTCTGTGCCTCAGTTTCCTCACCTATAAAATGGTAATAATAATAGTACCTCCCTCAGTGGGTTGCTATGAGAATTAATTGAGTTATTAAAGTACTCAGAACAGTAACTGGCCCATAGTCAGTCCTCAATACGTGCTGGCTATGATGTTGTTGCTGCTGCTGCTGCTGCTGCTGCTGCTATAAACTCAGCTGTACATTTTGAATCAAAAGAATAAAAGTGAAAGAATATTCCACTGTTTATTAGAGAATAATGTGGAAATTTGTAATCAAGACCCAAATAGAGATGCTTCTTCCTCTAAACCCACTAAAAGTACTGGTGAGGAAACAACACTTAGGACATGATTCATATGAAGAATTTAAAATGCAAAAGTTCTTGGGGAAGGATGCTCATGAGTGTGATAAACTGGTGGTGAGGTGGGGCTGGATTTAACAATAACAGATCTCTTTTGACTTTTTACTGTGTGCTAGGTGCTAAGACTTTACACATGTTATCCCCTCGAGAGTCCTATGAGGAGACAACTTTTGTTACCATCCTCATCTGACAGATTAGGACCTCAAGGCCTACAGGGTTAAGCAATTTGTCCAATTTTCTACAGGGTTAAGCAATTTTCTAGGACACATAGCTAGTTAGTGGCAAAGGAAGGATTTGAACCCCGGCAGGCTGCTTGAACGGACAGACGTACTGACTCTGGCACCAGAGTGCGCTAGGAAAGCTCAATGTCACTTCACATGAGATGCAGTCACTTAAGGGGTTATTCAGGCATGAAGAATAGTCAGAAAGATATTCTAAAATAACAGGGCCAAATGTAGAGGAGAAGACAGCAAAAACTTTTAAACCATGGACAAAGTTGTCTATACAATTTAATTATAACCATGTACATGTTATGTGTACAGACAGGTGGGCCCTGGAAGGGTATATGGAAAAATAGAGCTGAAGTATGAAGGTGGGAGATTATGGGGAATGATTTTCCCATGCAAAGGTTTTCCTGGATAATACAAGATTATATATACATGTATATTTAAATCTTTGCTATACCTGAGGCAGAGGAAGACGAGGAGGAGGAGGAGGAGGAGGAAGAGGAGGAGGAGGAGGAAGACTTGGAGGAGGAGGAAGACTTGTCTCTCCTATACTGTTTTGGAGAAAAGAGTCTGGCCTCCCCGTCTTGCTTCTGGAGATCTGTCTCTCCATCTGGGAGGAACACAGAGGCAAGGATGAGTGCTCCCCGCCCTTCCCACCTCAGAGACCACCAAGGCCTCCTCAGAGGTCTGTCTAGACTTGGGGAGCCAGGAGGGGCTGTTTTTCCCAGATACTCCAAACCCCTAAGGCCAATCGAAGGTGAAGAAGACCCTGGCTCTAGGCAGGCCCAAGGCAGAAATTTCTCTGAATGCAGAGCTCAGAGAGGGGCATTTAAGGGCCCTGTCCTACCCTGAGACCACTAGACTAAATAAGTAATTGCCAACTTAGAATTCTCTGTAAATTTTAGGGGAGGTGGGATCAGATTAAGCCCTAAACCTTCCTATCTTCTAATACAGCACAAGGCAGGACCCTCCCCACCTTCTGGGGACCCTCCCTAGTGATAGTCCAAGCCCACAGAGACTCAGAGATTTCAGGAGCAACTGAGGGTTCCCACAGCTGGAAAGTGCTAGAGGACAGACTGGATCAAGCACACATACGTGTGTGCATGCGTGTAAAATCACTTCTTTTCTAGGTTTCAACTGTGCCTTGAGCCATTGTGCCACACGTGCTAAGCAGGGTCTTCTTCAGTTCTACCCACTGCTGGATTCCACCTCCCATGTGGCTTTGCCCAGAGGGTTGGAGGAGGCAAACATACGGTCTGTTTCTTCTGTATTTCCATGAACTCGACTGTGGTCTTGAGTCTGGGAGGAGGATCCTGAAGTCTCCATGGCCTTCCCTGGAGGAATAATAATAGCAAGTAATTAATATCACAAGTAACTAGTAATCAATAATAAGCAGTTAATATCCTTAATATATGAAGAGCTTGGCACATAAATCAGAAGAGGAAAAACGCCCAACTTAAAAAGGTATAAGAAGAACAATTTACAAAAAAAGAAATATACAATTAGGGAAATTTGAATAATGATCTTTTGACAATGTAGGAACTTACCAGTATTTTTCAGACTATAAGACGCACCCCCCCAAATTTGGGGGGAAAGGGGGTGTGTCCTATAGTCTGAATGTAGCTTACCTGGCTCAATTGGGGGTGGGGGGAGCGGTGGCGGAACAGGGTCACAGGTTATTAAATATTTGACCACATTTTTTACTTCAAAATTTTTTTCCTATTTTCCTCCTTTAAAACCTAGGTGCGTCTTATAGTCCTAAAAATATGCTACTTACTTTTAAAAAATAGACTTAGTTTTTAGAGCAGTTTTAGGTTCACAGTAAAGTGTAGTGGAAGGTATAGATTTCTCATATACCTCCCATCCCCGAACATGCCTAGCTTCCCCATTATGAACATCCTCCACTAGTATTTTTTTAGGTGTGATTTTTTTTTAATTTAAAATACTTTATTTGTTTATTCTTACAGACAGGGGAAGGGAGGAAGAAAGAGGG
This sequence comes from Phyllostomus hastatus, assembly GCF_019186645.2. NCBI lineage: Eukaryota > Metazoa > Chordata > Mammalia > Chiroptera > Phyllostomidae > Phyllostomus > Phyllostomus hastatus. The sequence continues at coordinate 2,698,985 of NW_025333643.1, read as the reverse complement.
AGAGAAACATTGATCAGTTGCCTCTCGCATGCACCCCAACAGGGGACCTGGCCTGCAGCCCAGGCCTGTGCCCTGACCAGGAATCAAACCAGTGACCCTTTGCTTTGTGGGACAGTGCCCAACCGACAGAGCCACATACCAGTCAGGGCTTAGGTATGATATTTATATTGAGATGGTATTTATTTGATAAAATTATATGATGTCTGAGACTTGCTTTAAAATAATTGTTGGGGTAGTTGGAGGGCATCGGTGGGGGTCCCAAGAAACAATCACCACCATCAGTCAATAGTTATTGGAGCTATATCAAAACACAGTGTGTGGTTCTCACACACACTGTGTGTTTGTGTGTGTGTGTTTAAAACACACACAGAGGTATAATTGGCATATAACATTATATTAGTTTCATGTAAGCAACATAATGATTTGGTATTTGTATGCACTGCAAAATGATCACCATAATAAGTGGTGGTATTATGCCTGTTTTTAGTTTCTTATTTTTATTTTGCTATTGTTATAATAAAATAACCAATAATTTTTCATTACTTAAAAATGTAACATGCCACCTTACATCAGTATAGCACTTAATGGTTTTCCAAAGGGCTATGTGTCTATAATTCCATCTGAGCCCTATCACAAACCAGTCAGATAGGAAGTGATTAAGTACCCTTCACATCTGAACTGCAGTTTCTAGAAAAAAAAAAAGAAACTTCCCAAAAGATTGTTTCATGTGACCCTTATGATAACCCTGCAAAGTAAGTTCTATTATCCCCATTTTACAGAGGAGAGAACTGAGACTCAAAGACATGAAATGACCTGCACAAGTTGGGACCCAGAACCCGTGCTCTAGTTAATGTAACCCAAAGCGCTGGTCTGGGACACGAAAGTGCTCCAAGGCCACCATGGAGTTGGGCCTCCCTGGAATGGATGCAGAGTGTCCCCCGGGGACAAAGATCACACCCACTTGAGAACCACTGGTCTAGACAATATGCTGGTTATAAAAAATTTTGTATTATTAAATTTTTTTGACAGACAGAAAAGTAGGCAATATGATTGAAGCAAGATGTTCCCCTGCTGGCTTTGAAGATGGAAGAAAGGGCCAAGAGCCAAAGAATGCAAGGAATGCAGCTCCAGGCCTGGCAATAGATTCTCTTCTAGATTCACTGGAGGGAGCTCAGCCCTGATTTTGGACTTTGATCCCCAGAACTCTGTGTGTGTGTGTGTGTGTGTGTGTGTGTGTGTGTGTGTGTGTGTGTTTAAAACACACACAGAGGTATAATTGGCATATAACATTATATTAGTTTCATGTATGCAACATAATGATTTGGTATTTGTATACAATGCAAAATGATCACCATAATAAGTCTAGCTAACATCCATCAATTGCCACACATAGTTATAAAGCATTTTTTCTTTGATGAGAATTTTTAAGATTTTTTTCTCTGAGCAACTTTCAAATATACAATGGCAGTCACCATGCTGTACTTTATATCCCCAGGACTGACTTATTTTATGACTGGAAGTTCGTACCTTTTGACTCCTTCATCCATTTTGCCTACCCCCCACCCCCTGGCAATCACCTACCTATTCTCCACACCTACAAGTTTGGGTTGTTTTTGTTTTAGCAGAGAATCTAGTCTTAACCCACCACAAGACCCTCGCAAGGCAATATCTTTCCCTGATGTCTCAGAGCCAGACCAGCTGGGTTTGAATCCTATCTGCCACTTCCAGCTATGGAAGCTGAGCCTGTCACTGAACCTCTTGCTGTGCCTCAGGTTCCTCATCTGTAAAATGGAGACAATATTAGTGCTTACCTCCTAGTATTGTGAAAATGGCATGAATTAAAACACATGAAGCACTTAAAACAATGCTTGGTACAGAGCAAGTGTTGAATAAATGCCAGCTGAGATGATGACCATTATTAAGACAGGGGGCAGGGTGGGAGCAAAAAGACAGAATTTGTGCAATGGCAAGAGCATGTGCTTTGGGGTCAGACTGACCAAGGGTCCAACCCCACTCTGTCACCTATGCATAGGATGGCAGTCCCCATCTCTAAGCTCTATTTATCACAAATGTGAACTAGTGATGGCAGAGGTTTAGAGAGGAAAGAGGGCTGGTGCCTACCCTTAGTGGCCTCTGAAAATGTGAGTTTTGTCTTCTCCAGGCTTCCTATTACCCTCAGACATTCGGTGTCCAGGTCCGGCCCTGCTTATCCCCCATCTTCTATTACCCTCTTTCTAGAATAAAAATTCCCATTTTGCAAGGCAGAATTCAGCTAAGCATTAGGTAGTCACTAGCCAAGGAAACTGATTAATATTCAGGTATGAATGACTGATAACCATAAGCCTCCAGGGCATATCTATATTTTGAAAAAAACTCTTTGTACAGAGCAGATGTCTAGTACATATTTCTTGGCTGAGATAATCTCTGAGGGTGGAATTTCAGGTAGAGTGGAGGAAGGGATTTATCACACATATTGGGGAAGGAGAGCTTCTGGCTGATGCCAAGTACACCAGAAGTTCACCCAATTGGTCCTTTCTCTTTCCTGCCCTAGCTGTCTATATCACTGGGCAGTCCCCAGCCACACACAGCATTTTCAGGTCTCCAGACTTCTGTCCAGGCTATTTTTCCTATTGTCACAATTGTATCTGACCTTCTAGGCACAGCTCAAATGACAGCTCCTTCATGAAGGCCTGTGCTGGTTGCCTGACCAGCACCCTTCCTCCTGACCCCCACCCCATCCGCTCTTCTTCACCCACCACCCTTGGATTCCTTCCTGGTAGCAACGCTGCAATTTGTTCTCCCAGCTCGTCAGATACTCGTTTTTCCGGCCTTTCTTGTAGCTAGGGTGGCCATGTGACCCAGTTTCATCTAATGAAAAGTTAGCAGAAATTTGTTGGGGTTTGGGAATAGTTTTGCTTCTCCTGACAAAAGAGGGCAGCAGGGCTGGTGCTGTGCCTTGTTTCTCCTTCCTCCCCTGAACACTAATGTAATGGCAGGAGCTATAGAGGCCATCTTGTGACCTAGAGGAAAAGCCAAAGCAAATACAGAGATGTTGTTGAGCTACTGAGCCCTTGCCAGCAACTGCCTGCGTTTTTGTCATTTGAGAAAAACAAATTATTTTATTTAATCCTCTGTGGTCAGAAGTTTTGGCATTTGTATCTGAACACAGTTCTGACTGCAACACATTTCCTCTCTTACATTCCTACATTAATTGAGCACCAACTGCATGCTAGCACTGGGATACTGTGGTGAACAAATTGCAGCCCTTCCCTCAAGGAATTTCAAGGCAGACCTGGGGGCTGTTTGGAACCAGGGGCCAAATCAGAGCAGGGCCAGTCGGGGAAGTTTCCTGAAGGAGGGGAGTTTCCTCTCCCCATCCCTCAGCACATCACTCTCCTGAGCCTTAGTCAACTCTGCCTTCTACCAGACTCTTCTTCTTCAAGGCAGGGCACCTCGTTGCAAAACTCCAGAAGCCACCATTCCTATTCACCTTCGGATCTGTGCTCAGTGCTCAGCAGAGGGTCTGATACACCCAGGATGTGTCTCTTCCACTAGATCACGAACCTAGCCAGGGCTAGGGACTGAGGCTGATTTATCTATGTGTCACGAACCCTGCACAAGGCTGGACAGAAAGAAAAAATGATGATAATGATGATGATGATGATGATGATGATGATGATGATGACAATAACAAATAAATGCTTACTATCTGCCAGGCAATGATCTAAGCACGTTACATGTATTAGCTCATACATGCCTCACCACAGCCCTGGAAGGGCTCACCATGGTTGTGCTCAGTTTATAAAGAACACTGAGACATAGAGAGGCTGGGAAACTTGATCAGGACCACAGAGCTAGTAGGGGGCTGAACAAGGATAGCTGCTCAGTACATGCTGGGGGCTAGAAGGACTGAAGCTAGGATCTCTTCCCAGGCCCTTTTCATTTGTACCAGGAAAGAGGCAGTCACGGCAGTGTTATGCAAATAGCGCTGACTTGGCGTATATTTTGCCACTGGTGGAGCCCTGAGCAGGTGTCCTCACAGCCAAGGCACTTCCTGGGGCAGTTCTTCAGCACGCCCCATCGGGAGAGGGGGCCTGGTAGGACCTATCCTTGCCCCACCCCTCCTTTGCCCGTATTTCTGCTATGAGAAAGGATAAATAGAATTTTTATAGTTTAAAACTCAAGAATCAGTGTGCAAGGCAACACTTAACACAAAGGACGGAGCACTAATGATGTAACATCAGGCACCGGCAGAGGGATGGCTGGGAGGGGCTTCTAAGAGCTCAAGTTCAATACATGTATGACCCATGGACATGGACCATGGTGAGGGTACTGACAGTGGGAATGGGGGGCAGAGTGGGTGGAGGGGGGAGAAAAGGGAAAATTGGGACAACTGTAATAACATAAACAATAAAATATTTAAAAGGAAAATAAATCCTCACATTAAAAAATAAAAAAATAAGTAAAAGCTCAAGTTCAGCACATGTGACTTTGAGCCAAGATGGACCACAGGCAGTTGACAGAGAAGTGAAGAAAGAAAGCACGAAGAGGAAAAGGAACATGGCACATTCCCTGCAATCTTCTTTCATCTGTGCAAGTCTTACTGATTTTATGCAGGGAAAAACCAAGGTTTAGATAGACAAAGTGACTTGTCCAAGTTCTCCCAGCTTACAGATGGGCTCAAATCCAACCCCTGCCCTGACAGAGAACCCTCATCCCTATCCCTGGTTAGAGGCCTCCAGGGCCCCTCTTTTGGGTTGCCTCTCATTTGAGGCTGATCCTATAAGAAAATTGACTACCTTTTTAGTACCTTTCTCCATAAAGCCCAGCCCTGCTGAGTCACTAGTGGTGCCACAGCCTCTGCACCCACAGATCTTGCTAAACTGGATTTCCCCTTCAGTTCAGCCCAGATTTCCTAAGCTCCTGCTGTCACAAGGGCCTGGGCCCAGGGCAGGGGGACTATTAGGAGACAGTGAGCCATCATAGCCTCACAGCACTTTCCCTGCCCAGCTCACTTGATCCTCATGCTAACCAGAGGGAAGGCAGGGTTGGGATTATCGTCCCATTTTACAGATGGAAAAACTGAGGCCTAGAAATAGAAGAACTTGTACAAGGTCATATAGCAACTCAAGGGCAAGGCTGGCTCCAGAACACTGTCTCGTGATTCGAGGGCTGCTTATCTTTTCCTGGTGATCCTTCCTGGAGGAGGGGCTGAGGCAACTAAGACTGAGTTGGATTTCAACAGGTAGCACAAGGCAGAGTGAGAGAAAGATGTAGTGGAGGGGATGGGTGGCAGTGGGCAGTTGAAAGGGTAGGAGTCCCCTGAGGCTGGGGAGATAGTCCTGGGCCTTGAATGTCAGGCTAATGGTCAAATTTTTCTGCAAGTGCACTGTGAGGAACATTCCTCCAGGCCACAAATGCGGGGCCAGTTCAGTTCAACAAGCCCAGGGCAGTAACCTGGTGGGGGTTGTGGGAGGCAGAAACAGCAGCTGGGAGGGGAACAGAGCTGACAAAGAGGTGGGAACTTGTTGTTTTTGCCCACCTGGCATCAAAGCTCTCTTCTTCTGGTGATTACACCAAGGGGGCAAGTTAGATTGAGAATCTCCTCCAGCTTCCCAAGCCTCCCAAACAAAGCATGCACCTCAAACATGCAGACACAGATTCAGGGCCAATATCCCCCAAATTGATGGTACCCTCTCCTCATGCTTCTCCAACATGGAAATTCTGGAGGGTCCCTGCCCTTCACCCAGGTTAGACCATCAGCCTCTCCCTCCCAGGAATCTGACTTGTGACATGGTAACATAAAGCCTGAAATCAGCCTGTGCAGGTCTGCCCAGAGACAGGGTCCTGGAGAGGCTGTCCTCTCGTTTCAGGCCCTGACCATTGTCTGTACTGCAGTCTAGTCCTCAGCAACTCCCTCTCTGCTGTGAGACCCCCATATCCTCCCAAGAAAGTCCTTTTTTGGTAGCCTGAGGTAGTTTCTGTTACTTGCAGCCAAAGCATGTTAGTTGAGACTAATGTGTGGGGAAGGCTCTGAGATTCTAGGTAAAGTAAAGCAGGCCTGGGGACAGAGGGGTTCACAGATTTCACTGCAACCTCCAGGGCAAGACATGGGCAGGGCCCCTGAAGTCCTCCATACGAGGTGTTGCGACTCAACTCCAAGCTGGGTTAGGGACTTCCACTCTCAGGTCCTTTATCCCCTCCCTGTAACCGCCTAAGCATCAGTTGCCCTGAAGATCTTGCCCTAGAGACTTCTACCCTTGTTGAGGGTGAAGGGCATGTTAGACCTGGTTCAGCTCCTCATTGGTTTTCTATTGCTTCTGTAACAATTCCCACAAACTTAGAGGCTTAAAACAACACAAACTGAGTGTCTCACAGTTCTGTAGGTTAGAAGTCCAACAGTGGTCTCACTGGGCTAAAATCAAAGCATCAACAGGGCTGCCTTCCTTTCTGAAGGTTCTGGGGGAAAATCTGTTTCCTTGCTGCTCTTTTCATTTCTTCTCCTTCCTCTTCTCCTTCTCTCCCTCCTTTCCCCTCCTTCCTCTTCTTATCCTTCATTTTCCTCGCTTTTTCTAGCTTCTAGAGGCCACTCACATTCTTTGGCTTGTGGCCCCTTCTTCCACCTTCAAAGCTGATGATGTCAGGTGAAGTCCTCCCATTGCACCACTCTGACTTAAAACTTCTGCCTCCATCTTCCACTTTTAAAGATCCTTGTGGTTACATTGGGCTCACCCAGATCATCCAGGGTGGTCTCCTTATGTTAAGGTCAGCTGATGAATAATCTTAATTCCATCTGCAACTTTAATTTCTCTTTGCATGTAATCTATCATAATCACAGTTTCCAGGAATAAGTATACCTTGAGGGGCTATTACTTGGCCCACTGCAGTCTCTGACCCCCATGCCTGCCACAGCTTGGGTCCCTGCAGGTGTTTAACATCTTCCTCCCTAAACCAGGTTCCCTCTCTGACTCTACCACTATCCTGGGACCCTAAACTCCAAAGGCAGGAAGGAGGCAGAAAGGATGCTCTGACTCCTTCCTCCCCAGTCAGTTAAAGCCCAAACTTGCCTTATTTTCTCTTTAAGAGGTTTTGGTTTCTCTACTCCCATTGTGCCCCTCCCAAGAGACTCTGTAGGGTGAGTGAGGGCTTTGTGGATGGTCATAGCTATGTTCTTATCCCAGCCCCTCAGCTGCCTGTCTCCTCTTAGCCCCAGTTTCTCATCTATAAAATAGGGTGTTAATATCTACCCCCCAGAGTGTCATGGGGATTAAATGATATTGTGTCCATAACAAGCTTAGAATACTGGCACTTAATAAGTAAGAATTTCCCCTCCCCTTTCCCATGCCCAATGTTTCTCAAATGTGGCTCATGACCAGATTTCCCCAGGAACACTGTTAATAGTGCCAATTCCCAGGAATCTCTCCTCTGGATGTTATCATTCAAGGGCTCTAATATTAGGAGCAAGGTTAGGGGTAGGGTGTGGCTCAGGGAAATTTCTGTTATTAACAAGGATACCACATGCTAGGTAGAGTGTGGTCCACTCAGACCCCCAGGACCCTCCCCTGAGTGTTACAATAGTCTAACAGTAGGCTTGCCTGCCTCTGGCTTCCTCCTCCATACATACTGCTGGATTGCCCTGGGCTTCAGTTTCCCTATAAGTAGAAGTTGGGCTGCACTCTACAAGAGCCTTCTAACTGTGACATTCTAGGAGACTAATGCTTCTCTCTGATTAAGGTCTTCAAGATTTATCCACTCAATCATCAAAGAAGATGATTATGTGCTGCTTGGGCACATAAAGCCACCCAGCCAAGACTGAGAGACACAGGAGTTCTACTTAATACATAGAAACAAACACAGGGAGGCTGCCAACATGAGGAAACAAAGAAACATGTCCCAAATGAAAGAACAGGGCAAAACTCCAGAAAAAGAACTAAACAAAGTAGAGTAAAGCAATCTGCCAGATGCAGAGTTCAAAACACTGGTGATAAGGATGTTCAATGAACTTAGTAAAAAAATAAATGAACTCAGTGAGAACTTACACAAAGAGATAGAAATTATACAAAAGAGTCAGTTAGAAATGAAGACTATAAGTACTGAAATAAAGGATATGTTAGAGAGAATCAAGAGCCAATTAGATAAAGCAGAGAACTAAATCAGTGATTTGGAAGAAAACGTAGTTGAACACACCCAAGTGGAACAGCGAGAGAGAGAGAAAGAGAGAGAGAGAGAGAATCCAAAAAAATGAGGATAGTTGAAGGGACCTCTGGGACAACATTAAGTGTAACAACATTCACATCATAGGGGTATCAGAAGGAGAAGACAGAGAGCAAGGAATGAAAACCTGTTTGAAGAAATAACAACTGAAATTTTTCCCAATTTGGTGAAGGAAATAGACATACAAGTCCATGAAGCACGGAGTCCCAAACAAGATGAACCCAAAGAGGACCACACCAAGACACATAATTAAAATGCTAAAGGTTAAAAACAAAGAGAGAGTCATAAAAGTAGCAAGAGAAAGCAGTTATGTACAAGGGAGCTCCCATAAGACTACCAGATAATTTCTTAACAGAAACTTTGCAGGCCAGAAGGGATTGGCAGGAAATACTCGAAGTGATGAAGAATGATGACCTACAACCAAGATTACTCTATGCAGTGAGGCTATCCTTTGGAATCAAAGGACATATAAAGAGCCTTCTAGACAAGAAAAAGCTAAAGGTATTCATCACCACCAAACCAGTATTACAGAAATGTTAAAGGGACTTCTTTAGGACTAGGAAGAAAAAAGACAAAAAAAAATGAATTAAATGGCAATAAATACATACCTGTCAATAATTACTTTAAATGTAAATGGATTAAATGCTCTAATCAAAAGAGATAGGGTGGCTGAGTGGGGAAGAAAACAAGACAAACATATATATGTGTGTGCTGCCTACGAGTGATTCACAGTCGTAGACACACAGACTAAAAGTAAAAAGGCAGACAGATTGGAAGTTACAAAATAGTCATGGGGATGTAAATTACAGCACAAGGAATAGAATCAATAACATTATGATAACTATGTATGGTGCCATATGGATACCAAAAATATTGGGCAGAACACTTTATGAAATATATAATTGTCTAACTACTATGCTATACAACTGAAACCAATACAAAACAATACTGAAAGTAAACTGTAATTGAAAAAGTAAATAAATAAAATAAAGGGATAAAAAGATTTTTAATGCAAATGGAAATGAAAAAAAGCTGGGGTAGCAATACTTATATTAGACAAAATAGACTTTAAAACAAAGGCTATAACAAAAGACAAAGAAAGACATTTTATATACAATAGCCAAGGTAGGGAAGCATATTAAGTGTCCATCAATAGATGATTGGATAAAGAAGATGTGGTAATATATGCGATGGAATATTACTCAGTCATAAAAAGGATGAAATCTTACCATTTGCAACAACATGGATAAACCTAGAGGATATTATGTTAAATGAAATGAGTCAGACACAGAAAGATCTATGATTTCACTTATATGTGGAACTTGAAAAATAAGAAGTGCAAATTGGCAGTTACAAAATAGTCACAAAGATATAAAGTACAGCATAGGAAATTAGTCAATAATATTGTAATAATCATGTATGATATCAGAGGGGTGCTAGACTTACCAGGGGGATCACTCTGTAAGTGATATAAATGCCTAACCACTATACTGTATACCTGAAACTTATATAATATTGAATATCCACTTAACTGAAAAATAAAAAACAAAAATAATGTATAATTGAAAATTTTAAAAAATTCTTTAAGTCATAAAATGCTGAATATAAGAGCTCAGAGAAGTAATGTGAAGCCGGAAAAGATTCTTTAGCATCTTGATCTTCCCTTTAGAAGATCTTCCACTTATTCACAGCCCTTCATTTTCTTCTTCAGCACCCTCCCCCTTCCCACTCCAGATTCACCTTACCCTCTCTTTCTCCCCCAGCTTCCCAAGATGGCAGTCTCTCTCTTCCTCTAAGCTATAGTTCTACAGAGGCACAGCCAGGAGACCAAAACTGAGCCCCAGATAAGAAAACAGACTTGCCCAAGACCACACAGCAAAAAGCCTGGATATGAACTCACATCTGAGGCTGAAGTCCAAGCATGAGGGAAATAAGGAACATGCCACAGTTTCCACCTCCTCCATCATTTTGTCCCAAGTTTGGCCAGGCAGTTTAATAGTGAGAAAAGAACCCACACTGCCCAGCCAGCTAAACACAAACTAGATGGACCTGTCATGAATCTGGGTGAACCTTGTGGCCTCAGAACACCCAGAGATGCAGCCAGGGCCTTGGTTGCCCCTGAGGAGTTCAGGGTGGTACCTGGGCTGAAATGAAAGGATGTAAAGGGACAAAACCAAGTTTACGCAGAAAGAGGATGGGTGGGCCCAGCTTGGTTAGAGGTTTTTCACACAGAAAGACCTATGACTGTTAAAAGATACTCAGAAAAGAAGGTAAGTAAATGTTAGCACAAATATCTTATCTAGTGTTTAGCACATAGTAGATACACACATAATTAATGTTTGTTAAACTGCAATATAAGCCAGCAAGGTGATAGAGCTACAAAGCAAAGCTAACAGAGCCTTAGGTCATAGTAATAGAAGCACAGAGTCGACAGTGAAGAAGGTGACCCACATCTCACCATCCCCATCCTGAGTTCAATCCTGGGTCCTGCATAGAATAGGATATGGACAAACAGAGAGAATCCAGAGGATATGGGGGTACAGAGACCACACCCAACTGAAGTGGCTGGTGGAGCAGGGTACTCAGCCTAGGGGTGAGCACTGCACGGACAGAGCTAGTCATTATCCCCAAGTCTCTGCAGGACTCCTTCAGGACAGGGAAACAGGTGAGGCTATGAGCCCAGAGGGAGGGGTGAGGACCTTGGGGAGCCACCAGGACAGGTGCCAGTTCACTACACAAAAAAAAATTTCTTAAAATGACATCTATTTGGGGGTGGTCATGAGCACCTACCATGAGAGGTGGCAAGCTGAGGAATGGCTGGGATTGGCTTAAATGATCTTAGCTCAGAACCTATTAATCTCTCAAATGAGAATCTCCAAAGTACAGGAGGAAAATATTAGTTCATCTATTTCTACTCACCTTTTAACTTAAAATAGTTAATAGTATACAGCTGAATTCTGATGTGCCCCTTGGCCATAAATCCCCAGGGGCCAGTGGGGTTCCAAGAGGCCAGTGGTAAGCTCAACAATACAGAGGGGTCTGCTGTGGTCACATTCTCCATTTTCTGTGTTCAGCCCATTTTGACACATTGTGGTCTACTTGTGCTGGGTTGGGTATGTTCAAGGATCAAACAATACAGCTTTAACTGAATCAGCCCCCATAATGTGGACGAGAGGCTTCAAAGAGTCCCTGCAAAGGAACCTCGAATGGAGATAACTCTAATCTAAAAAGTACAAGCAAGCAGCAGGAAATGTGGGAGACAGGCCCACCCTCACCCCTAGTTCAAAACCTTCATCAGCCACGTTACCAGACAAAAGCTACAATGAATGGGATCTATCTTGCACACAATTGCTTACTGAAATAATTAATAATTAATAATTAATAATAATAATAATAATGAAAAGGGAACTTCCATTCTCTATCATCAGTGAGGAAATTCACTCCGAGTGCATGTTGGGCCTTGAGTCATTAGCTAATGATCCACAGTACTTATATATAATTTCTATATCTATAAATATGTATATGTTGGGGACACCTAAAGCATTTTTTTGGAAAAGAGTGTGCAATCAAAAAGTGTGACCCAGCTAGACACTGGGAGATGCCAGTCCCTGTTTGGGTTTTGGGGTCTGATCAGATTTATTTCAGATTTAGGGACCAAGAAAACTAGGTGGCAGTGTGCCATCCAATAAACTTTTCTGAGGCCCCCTAAATGTTTGAAAATTAATAGGAAGAAATCAAAAAGTCTTAAAAGGTTGTCCCTGATGCTAACTCCCCAAGATGTCCAGTCCAGTCCAAGTCTCCTGTTTTTCATTCTCTCATCTAAGCTTTTCTGTCTTTTTGTCTCCCCTTTCTTTCTCCTCTCTCTCTCACACACACCCATACATGTGAGCACTCAGTTGGCAACAACAGAAACCAGAAAGGAGGTAGGTACTCAGTGCATAGAAAGAGCTTGCTGGCTCTTGAATGTCTGACAGACTTGGATTCACTGCCTACTTCCACCCATCACAGATGCGAAGTCCTCAGAAAGCCATATCCATTCTCGGAGCTCAGAATCCTCTGGAAAAATGGACATGACTGCAACCCAACAATGAAAAGACAACCCAATTTTAAAAGAGTCAAAGGATTTTAACAGACATCTCTTCGAGGAAGATAGACAAATGCTCAATAGCACATTGACAGATGCCCGACATCATTAGTCACTAGGGAAACGCAAATCAAAACCACAGTAAGATACCAGCCACTTCACACCTAGTAGGATGGGTGATACAAGAAATAAAAGTGTTGCAATGATGTGGAAATTTGGAGCCTTCGTACATAGTTGATGGGATTGTAAAATAGTACAGAGGCTTTGGGGAAAAATGTGACAGTTTCTCAAAATGTTAAACATAGATTGATCATATCACCAAGCAACTCCACTCCTAGATGTATAACCAAGAGAAGTAAAAACTTATGTTCACACAAAGACTTGTATGTGAATGTTCACAGAAGCAGTATTCTTAATAGCCAAGAGGTAGAAACAACCCAAATGTCCATCACCTGATGAGCGAATAAACAAAATGTGACATAATTATACAATACAATATTATTCAGCCATAAAGAGGAAGAAGTGCTGACACATGTTTCAACATGTATAAACCTTGAAAAAATTATGCTTAGTCAGAAAGGATCATCTATGGTATGATTCCATTTATAAGAAATGTCTGGAAAAAGCACATTCACAGAGACAAGGAGTAGATTAGTGCTTGACAGTGGGAAGGGGAAATGAGGAGTGTCTGCCAAAAAGTATGGGGTTATTTTGGGGGTAAGGTGGTGCTGGGACTGGGGTGGGTGGGGGCTCCGCTCTAGGCCATGTCACCTGTGTGAGCCTCTGACAGGCAGTGGGGCCCCCTTTCCCTGGGCCCAGATCTCCCTGTTCAGCACTTTTGCCCCAAAGGTGTCTTTCAGCCTGAACAGGGGAGACAACTGGCCTCGTCCTTCCACATCTGACAGACCTGGCCCAGGGCCCAGGGTGGCTTCCAACAGGAGGACAGGAGGGTGACTGCCTCTACTTGCTGGGAGATTTGAGGGGACACACCCTCACCCTCCAAAGCTGTTTGGTCCCACAGGGCAGAGTGGGAGAAGCCTTCAGATATCTAGTCAGACTTTTCATCTCAAAAATGGGGAAACTGAGACTCAGAGAGGCCAAGGGGTTTTCTGAAGGTCAGGTCCCATTGCGAATTAGTGACAGAATCAGGAGTTGGGTACCTACTCTGCCTGCCTGAAGCCTCAAAACAACCAAGTGGGGTAAATATTGTCACCCTCCCCCAATTTTCTAAGAGATGGGAGTCTGAGGTGCTCACCCAGATGGGAAGACACTGAGCTGGAATTCAAATCCAGGTCCATCTAGGAACCACAAAACATCAGGCTATTGAAGGACCGACTGAGGTTTAACCCTTCACCCTGCCCCATGTCCCATTACCTGTGGTCCCGAGGCTTGTCAGGTACAAGGCGAGCTGTGTGTGGACTGTGCTGATGCCAGGCTGGGCTGGGGAAGAGGATGGCAGGAGAGGCCTCGCCACACCCCTGTGACGGGGAGAGGGCAGGGCGTGACGTGTCCCTGGGCTCACCCGAGTGCATTCCTTCCTGCCAGTGCTATCAGCCCCAGGCCTTCCTGTCTGACTCGACTCTTCCCTATGAAACCCCAGGAGCAGCCAATGGGGCAACCATACCCCCAAGAACCACCCCCTGGGCCATAGCCATGCCATCTCTCTCCAGGGGCAAGTGATGTGGGGGACAGCTGCATCACTCTTGGCTGTGCTAAGCTCTGGGCAGGGAGGAGGTGGGGCATCTCCAAAGTTCCCCTTCAACCTGAATTGTGAGGCTGACTCAGAGCCCAGCCATGTGGGCTAACCCGATGCTACTGGGAAGGATGAGGCTGGGCAGACAGCAGCTGGAGGTAGGCGGGCTCAAGGGGCTAGAGACTTCTGTGAGTAGACTGGCAGTGCCCTCTTCTGGTAAAGAGATTGGTGCAGATGGGAAAACACAAGTCCTGAGGGGCCGATGGGAACCAAACTCTCACTGCTAAGGCCAGAGTGACCCCAGCTCAGCCTGCCTCTGCCTCTCATTCACTTATCAAACACTCTGAAAACAGGACAATAAACAAGTCTACACTGCCCCAGTGAGCACCCAAGCCAGAGGGACAAAGGCCAAGACAGGCCCCATAACAGCAAGGCCCTAGGAGCTATGGTTCCCAGGAGGGCTTCTTGGAAGAGGAGTCATCAATTCTAAGCTCAGGCCAAAATCTTGGAATCATCCTTTTCTCTTTGTTCTCTCATACTCTGTGTCTAACCTATCTGAAAAGCATTGTTGGGCTCTGGCTGGCATGACTCAGTTGCTTGAGCGCCAGCCTGCGAACCAAGGAGTCACAGGTTCAATTCTTGGTCAGGGCACATGCTTGGGTTACAGGCCAGGTCGAGAGACAACCACACACTGATGTTTCTCTCCCTCTCTTTCTCCTTCCCTTCCCTTTTCTCTAAAAATAAATAAATAAAATCTTTTTTTTTTAAATAATGCATAGTTGGACTCACTGTTGACATATCCTGAATTTGGCCCCTTTTCTACATGGCAACCACCCTGGTCCAGACAATACAATTGCTAGTCTCCCTGCTCCTGCTCTCAGCCCACTATCTGTTGTCATCACGGCAACCAAAGGGATCCAGTTAAAACCCATCTCAGCTCACATCGTACCTGCTCCACTCAGCACCCTCCTGTGGCTACCAGCTCATTCAGGATAAAACTCAAGTTCTTATACAGCCCTACACAATCTACCACCCACCTCTTGCTCTCTCTGACTTTAATTCCTATGACTTCCTCTCTCACTCTGCCCCAGCCACACTGGAATGTGCCCCAAACACTCCAGATAGGCTCCCTCCTCAGGGCCTTTGCCCTGGTTGTTCCTTCTACTTAGCATGCTTTCCCCCAGACAGCTACCTGGCTCCCTTCCTCATTTCTTCAGGTCTCAACTCAGATGTCACCCTCTCCATGCTGCCTTCCCTGGCCACTCTGAATGAAGCAGTAACCTACAGCACCACCTTTCCCTCTCAGCCTGCTTTGTTGTTCGCCATCTGATGTACCATATATTTCCTTGTTATGCATATTCCTTGTTATGTATTTGTTTGCTTCAGGATCCAGGACAGTGTCTGACACATAGCAGGTGCTCCATTAATTTTGTTGAATAAATAAATGACCTGAAAGTGTAGCCCAGGAAGCATTCCGAAGGCATTTTAGGCAGAGGAAACCACATGAACAACCATAAAGGCTGAGAGGTAAGGGGCACTGCTCATTTCATGAAGGTGGTACCCAAAGTGAAGCAGGAACCCCCGCCTCCACCAAAGCCGAAGCCAAGCAAAGGTTTTGAAGGCAAAGAAAGCAACACTGAAAGGCATCCACAGCCACACAAAAAAAGAAGATCCACAAGTCACCCACATTCCAATGACTATAGACACTGTGGCTCCAAAGGCAGCCCTAAATATCCTTGGAAGAGCAGCCCCAGGAGAAGCTTGACCACTTTGCCATCACCAAGTTCCCCTGACCATCGAGTCAGCCATGAAGAAGATAGAAGACAACAATACACTTGTGTTCACTGGATGTCAAGGCCAGCAAGCACCAGATCAAACAGGCTGTGAGGAAGCTGTATGACATTGATATGGCCAAGGTCAACACCCTGTTCAAATGTGATGGAGAGGAAGGCGTATGTTTGACTGACTCCTGACTATGATGCTTTGGACGTTGCCAGAAAAATTGTGATCATCTCAACTGAGTCCAGCTGGCTAATTCTAAATATAAAAAGTTACACTGTAAACAACAAAAAAAGTGGCACCGCTGTGTTGAGAACCTGCAAACAACTCAGTACAGTGGGAGAATAGGGGCCTGGGGAGCTGAAGGAAGGGAGAAGGAAAGCGAGAGAGGTGCGGCCTCAGAAGCCAGGCCAAGAAGGCTGGACATTGCCCTTAGAGTGATGGGGAGCCATGCAGGAGAGACACGTTCAGATTAAGTTTTAGACAATAATTTGGCTGCCATATTGAGGATTGGTGGGGAAGCTGTGAACGGCAGGCATCTGGTGAGCACAAGCCATTGCAGGGGAGATAAGGACAGGGTCAAGGTCATTGCATTGTCCACAACAGTAGCCACCAGCCACATGTGGTTATAGAGCCTTTGAAATGTGTCTGGTCAGAATTGAGATGTGCTGTAAGTTTCAAATACACACTGGATTTCCAAAATGTGGTATGAATATAAAATATATACAATACCTTATTAAGAATGTTTGTATTGATTATCTGTTAAAAAGATAATATCTTGGGTGGGAGGGGGGACTGGATTGGGAGTAAAAAGGAGAAAACTGTATTTAAACAATGATTAAAATAAAAAAATAAAAAATAAAAAATAAATAAAATAAAATAAAATAAAATAATAAATAAAACACACACACACACACACAAAAAGATAATATCTTGGATATATTGATAAATAAAATATATTATTAACATTAGTTTTATTCCCTTCTTTTTGTTATTTTTATTTTTAAAGATTTTATTTATTTTTTTGAGTGAGGGAAAGGGAGGGAGAAAGAGAGGGAGAGAAAGATCAATAGGCTGTCTCTCCATGCTCCCAACAGGGGCCCTGGCCTGCAAACCAAGCATGTGCTTTTGTTACAGGGTGCAGCCAAGAGGGGGGACCCCAAGTGGGCATTTGAAATGGGGTCCAGAACTTAAGGTGTCCAGGAGATTTTAAGATGTCTCCATCCCCCCCCACCCAGGGTGTGGGTTGGGGGAAGGGACAAATGGAGCAAGGCCATTGAGAGCTGTTTTGCATAGCAACAGCCTTGCAGCTACCCTCTGGCATGGTCATTTAACATATCTATAGCCTTTGGCTGGTCGCTTAGATATGTTACATAGCTGTGATCATCTCTGAGTGGGTGGGGGGGGAATGGAAGTAACTTCCCCACCAAGACGTGACTGGGGGCAGATCCCCCAAGCTACAGCGCCTGCGTGGGAGCTGGGAGAAGATTGGCTCCAGGACATGGGGCCACACCTGCCCAGACTCATGATGGCAGCCCAGTAAACCTGGAAGGATATGAATTCTGGCAAGTGAAGCCGAGTGTGGGAGGAGTCGGAAATGAGGCTACAGAGGAAGATTGGCCGCCGGGATTTAAAAACGGAGACTCCCGCATCCCAGAGAAAGAGAACCACGCAGCTTTAGCAGAATAGGGAGGACCTCAGCCATTGAGAGAGAACCATGCGGCTTTAGCAGAATAGGGAGGACTTCAGCCATTGAGGGAGAACCATGCTGCTTTAGGAGGGAGAGCCATGCGCAGCCCTAAGAGAGAGAACCACGCGGCCTGGACAGAGTGGGGACTCTCCCCTTCCCGCAGCCCTGAGAGGGAGAACCATGCTGCTTTAGGAAGGAGAGCCATGCGCAGCCCTGAGAAGGAGAGAACCATGCGGCTTTAGCAGAATGGGGAGGACCTCAGCCATTGAGGGAGAACCATGCTGCTTTAGGAGAGAGAACCACGCGGCCTTGACAGAGTGGAGACTCCCGCAGCTTTAGAAGGGGAACCACCACCTGGTTTTAGCAGAGATCCCAGCGACTCAGCTGAGGGTGACGGGAACCCAGGGAGGTCTCCCAGTTGAGATGGAGTATTAACTGGGAAGAACCAGAGGACTGCCTGAGCCATGGACGTCTATTTCCTTTCCTGAGATACGGTACTCTGGACTGGGCAAAGGGGGAAGGAAGGAAGGACTGTGTCTGTTTGTGGGTGCTTTAAGGGACTTTAGGATTTTTGATGAAGACACTAGGTCACTACTTGAAGTCTGTATAGCATTAAATAAACATTTCCTTTCCTTTTCACGAATCTCTGGCATTGAGAGACGTCTTTCCTAGGGCGGCGGACATAACAGACCCGGGGCCTTCTTTCAATAATAGTATATTGTCCCAGGCCCCCCTTGGTCTGTTCTGTAACACTTTGACCTGTTGGGAACTGTCCTAGCTGGTTTCAGAAGCTGTAACCACCCCCCATGGCTAAGGCTGAGTAAGAGACCTTGGGACAATAAGCCACTAAGGAGACAAAGCTTATCTTCCTGCTAGGGGCACCAGCCTCTGCCCCATTTTACTTCAGCCTGCTTGGCGCCAGACGGATGACTGGTTAGCTAAAGACAGATAAGATTCCTAAAGGGAGGGATGATCTAAGACAGGCATGGTCACGAAGTGGCCCTCAGGGAAGGACTTGGGGGGGCTATATAAAAAGAGGGTGATGGACCCTCACCCCTCAGCTTTGACATAGCCTGAGTCCTCACTGTCTGCAAGAGGTCTCCTAATCTCTTGACTGCCTTACCTTCCCCTCTTGACTTAAGCCTGAATCAATGCCGAAGGGCAGTGCAGCCCTGGGCAGGAACAGGCGGTTGGTTCCCTGGGGCAATCAGCCCTAAGAAAGAATGCGTAAAATCCTGTGAAACCTGCTTTGCTAAGAGTGTCTTCAATGTTCTGATAAGGGTCCAGGCATGAAATAAGTTTATTTCCCAAAGTTTTATAGCCTTTTAGCTAACTGACCCTGACTCAGAATAAACCCTCATAGTTCTTTGTATGTTATCTATTGTTTGATCATTACTGCCTGACAATGACTGATGAGCTTTACCTGTATTCCTGTGCAAATTGAACCCAATAAAAGCCCATTGAGGAACAGTCTCATGGCCCTTCTCCTTTGAGAGATTGGCCACTTTTCTTCCCCAAGCAGATCAGGTCTTGGTAGACTTACTCTCATCCGAGACATACGGGGATGGTCTGTGGGTGGAGCCCCCCCACATTGACCAGGAATAGAACTAGTGACCTTTTGGTTTTCAGACAATGCTTAATCTCCTGAGTCACACCAGTTAGGGCCTTTTTGCTATTTTTAACGTAGTTACTGGAAAATTAAATTTTTTTCATAGGTACATAGAGCTCACAGTATATTTATTTTGGACAGCACTGATTTAGAGCTTAAAATGGACAGGACTTGGTGGTCAATGGACTGTGGGGGGTGAGGGAGACCCTTGTTCTTATTGTAAATCTCCACTCCCCTCCAATGACTCCTTTGTAATGGCAGCATGGTCTAGAGGCAGAAAGAATGGGCCACGTGGGAGAGCTGATGGAGTTACTTTTCATCTCAATATAAGTACACACAAATAATTCATATCTTCACAGTAAGAACTATTCAGAAATAGGTTGACAGAATAGACTAAAAAACCTTTGTCCTGGAGGTACATAAGAAGAAACTTGAAGACCATCATTAAGCAGGAAAAAGGAAGTTGAATTAATTAGCTACAGTACTTTTAGAACTATAAGATGCATCTTTCCCCCCAAATTTGGGAGGAAAAGGGGGTTGGGTGTTATAGTCCGAAGGTAGCTTACCTGGCTCACTGTGGGGAGGGGAACAGTGGCCTATGTTAATTCATGTTATTAAATATTTTACCACATTTTTGCTTCAAATTTTTTTTTTCCTATTTTCCTCCTCTAAAACCTAGGTGTGTCTTACAGTCCGAAAAATTCAGTATTCACAAAATGTGGTCCTTGGACCAGCAGCATCAGCAGCACCTTTTAGAAATGCAAACTCTCAGGTCCCATCTCAGTCCTCCTGAATCACTATGAACTCTGGAGGTGGGACCAACAATTCATAGTTTAACAAGCCCCCAGGGTGATTCTGATGGCTGCTCAGGTTTAAGAATCACTGGACTAAATAATGCTTCCTATCATATGACGGTTCCGATAGCTGGCAGTAGGTGTTCAAAAATTCAGCCACTACCATCTGTTGGCCTACTAGTCCCAGGTTAAGGTACTTCTCCTCCCTGAGCAGATGCAGAGTTTACCTTGAGCAGCACCTGGTTGTGTGAGAACTTGGCACAGGATGGAGGCACAGCCTCAGGGCATTTCCTATCTCTGCTGAAGGCAGATCTCCAGGGCTGTGAAGAGCTGCCAGAGGTGTAAGGGAGGCCTAGCTCAGCTCCATTACAAGGTAACCTCACTGCTATGTGTGGAGGGGTGGAGGTGTATGGGGTGATTCATGAGACAACCTCCTATGACAGCCCTGGGGATCCAGCTCAGCAGCTGAGCTTGGCATCCGGCTTCCCTGCATTCCAGAACTGCCAGCCTGGGGCCCATCTGACTCAACAAGCACGTGCACTCTGGAGACAACAGACAGCTCAGCCTCAGTTTCCACATCTGTAAAAATGGGGAGAAGGCGAGATTATTTGTGTAAGGTGCTCGCTCAGATTGGTACCTGGACTGTCAGGCCTCACTATGCCTTGGCATTCTTGTGATGAACCATGAAATCCCTCAGGCTGATGAGAACTCCCCAATGACCTCTTAGGTCTGAGAATTATGCCTTGTAGGTGTAAAGGGGAAAGAATGTGCACCTACTATGAGCACCTAGTTCCTGACAAAGAGCTCCTAAAATCCTTGTAATTTCCTTAGATGATGGAGATGATAGGATCATTTTACAGAGTTCCTAAAGCCCTTGGGATTTCCTGGGTGATGGAAACCTCTATTGTTCTAATGAACCAACTCTTGGTGGGCTCTTGGATAGCTTCAGGATGAGGGCCATCAGAAAGACCAAACCAAGATTAGAAACTTGTAACTTTCAGCTTCTAGGGAGGGGAGAGAGGCTGGAGTTTGAGTTAATATTTAATGATGCTTTCATGCTGAGTCTTCAGTAAAAATCCCTAAGCTACGGGGTTCAGAGAACTTCCAGGTCTGTGAACACAACCACACACAAAGAAGGCGGTACACTCCAACACGGTGGGGACAGAAGTCCCATGCTTAGGGCCCTCCCATACCTTACCCTATGTGCCTCCTCATCGGGCTGTTCATCTGTGTCCTTTATGTCTATAAATTAAACCAGTAAACATAAGTAAACATTTTCCTAAGTTTTGTGAGCTTTTCTAGCTAATTATTGTACCTGAGAAGGAGTTTGTGGGAACTCTCAATTAATAGCAGGTCAGTCAGAAGTGTGGGAGGCCCAGACTTGCAACTGGTGTCTGAAGTTGAAGAAAGGTCACAGAAATAAGCCCTTAACCTTTGGGGCCTGTGCTAACTATGGGTAGTTAGCGTCAGAATTGCTTGGTGTGAGAAAAAAAAAAAACCCACGCATTTGGTATCAACACTTAAAATACTAGGATTGAACATATAAATAAATATTGTAGATAATGAGAGCAAGATTTATTCCTGTTAAAGAAAGAAATTACAAATAAAGACAGAGGGAGGCTAAAATGAATCCTGTGGTATTGGATTTAAACCAAAGACATCAATATACACTCGTTTGTGGGTATTATTATAGATACAACATCTTAGTCCACTAGGGTTGCTATAACAAAATACCATAGACTGAGTGGTTTATAAACAATAGAGATGTATTTCTCACAGTTTTGGGAGCTGGGAAATCCAAGATCAAGGCACCAGCAGATTCAGTGTCTGATGAGAGCCCGATTCCTTGTTCAGGGACTGACACCTTTTCACTGTGTCCTCAAATGGTAGAAGGGACCAGGGATCTCTGGGGTCTCTTTTATAAGGGCATTAATCCCATTCATGAGGGTTTCACTCTCCTAATTACCTCCTAAAGGCCCCCATCTCCTAACACTTTGGGTATTAGGATTTTAACATATGATTTGGGAGGACACAAACATTCAGACCACAATATATAGATATAGATGTGTATACACGAAGATATATATAATCATAGCTCTGTCTTCAGAGAAGTCCTAGAAGAAATGACATCAGTAGCATTGAGCAAACCCAGAACCAGATCTTGGTTTCTAAGCACCATTCTTCAGTAAAAGAAACCAGTACTCCTTCAAAAAGCAGATGGTTATAGAGCTGGAATGTGGAAGACAGAAATTGTCCTTGAACATCTTTTGGTGCCAGGAAAAAAGGAAGTGTTTAGAAAAGGATGGGGGCTTATAAAAGAACACAAGAACCAAACTGAAGGAGCTCCCAACGGCCAAACTGGGGACAATTTGAACAAATACCTAGTAATAGTATTGGATTATAACCCAAAGTATAAAATGAATATAGATGAGACCATGAATATAAATAAATAATTGGGAAAAAATGAATGACGGAGAAGAGACAGCTCTTCCTTTCAGAAGAATGTCAGTTAATAAATGCAGAAAGAAAGAGGGAAATAGAAAACCACCATTGGGCACTGATGATCATAACACCAATCACTGCTAAAGTTAGGGGTGCAAGTTCAAGGAGAAACAGAGTCTCAAAGGGTCTCCTTCAATATACATATCGAGGACAATGTATAACATTTTATAAATTTAATTTTAAATAAATAAAATGACATTTAAATGTAAATTTCCAAAATTATAAATGTAAAAATTACAAAGAAACAGAGTAACTGTACAGTGGAGAAGCCCAGCTTAAGCAAGACATAGCCTAGCCAAGGGACCAAGACTAACATCACCAGTCATTAGATACACGGGCACCACGAATCCCCTGTTACGGTGCTCCGGAAAGGACACGATACTGCGCCTGTCATATTCTGGCCACAAAACCTATAACCTCAATCTAATCATGAAAAACTTTAGGCAAACCCGAATTGAGGGACATTCCATCAAATAACTGACCAATTCTTTTCAAAAGGGCCCAGGTAATGAAACACAAGGGAAGATGGAGGGAGAGTCATAGATTAGAGGAGACCGAAGAGTGATGCCAACTAAATGTAATGTGGAGCCCTGAGCTGGACCCTGAAACAGAAAAAGGATGTTATTGGAAACATCAGTGAAATCCAAACAAGGTCTGTGGTTGGGTAAATAACATTGTACCAGTATTAATTTCCTGGTTTTTATCACTGTGATGTCATAATATAAGATGCTAACATTAGGGGAAGGAGCTGGCTGAAGGGTTTATAGAAACTCTCCATACTATTTTGCAACTTTTGGTAAGTCTAAAATTATTTCAAAATAAAAAGTTTACAGAAGATACACCCAAAACATTAGCATCCAGAAAGATTTAAACTAAAACTATGAAAAAAAAGTCCAGATAAATTCTAACCAAGGGAAAACAGGCATCATTATATATATAACAAACAAAACTAGCTTCAAAGCAAAAAAAAACGTTACTTTGGAAAAAGATGATTACCAGGTAATAATAAAGAAGATACTTCACAGGATATATAATGCATTTGTCTAGTAATAACGTAGTATCTAGTGATGATGCAAAGCTAAATTAAACAGAAAATAACAGATTTACTAGAATAAATTGACAAATCAGCTGCCAAAGTGGGAATTTTTAACACAGATTTCTCAGTAAGGGCTAGATTAAACAGGCAAAAATTATTAGGAATACTGATACCAATTAAGAAGATTGGTATAATAGACATACATAAAACCCTGCACCCAACATTTAGAAAATGTATGTTCTTTTCAGCACATGTAGATATTTATAAAAATATATCATCTACTAGGTCATGAGTTGGGTCTCACAAATACTAAGAACCGGTCCTATAGATCTAAACAGCAGCATCCTCGACTTTTTGCCACAAGGAGTCGAGTATCTCTCATCCTACTGTTGCAAAACCAATCCAGTTTTTGGCTCCACTGTCACTTACTCCAAGGTTCCAGGCTGTACACTAAGTGTGTGCTGGCCTCCTCTTCTGGAACACTGTGTCCAGCTAGACCTAATTTCTCAGACTCCTTGGCAGTTAGGCTTGGCCATGTGACTAAGTATGGCCAATGGCATGGGACTAGAAGCAATGTCTGGGACTTAAGACACTGGGCGCAGGCTCTTTCATACTCTCCTCCTTTCTGTTGGCTGGAACCTAGATATGCCACTGATACGCCACTTCAGTCAAGCAGCTGAAGACAGTATCCTTCGAACGGCAGAACAGTAAGTTGGAGGGAGGCTGTGTTCCTGAATACCTGAAGTGGGTAATGCTGCCCTGACAGCTTCAGAATTCTTATGAGAGAGAAATGCATATTGTTTTTGAAAGTGCATAATGATTGGGAGTTGTTGGTCATAGCAGCTTCGCCTTTACCCTAATACATTAGCCTCACTCTGGACAAGAGCCTCCCACTGCCACTTATGATAGTAACAGTTATTTTTTGCCCTAATTATTTTTAGATTGTGATAAAATACACATGACATAAAATCTACCGTCTTAATCACTGTTAAGTGTACAGTTCACCGGTATTAAATCCATACATAACGTCATGCAACCGTCACCACCATTCGTCTCCATAACTCTTCATCTTATAACACTGAAACTCTGTACCAGTGAACATTAACTCCCTACTCCCCCTCCCTCCCCAGCCAAGGCACCCGCCATTCTACTCTCTGTCTTTCTGAGTTTAACTACTCTGATGTAAGTGGAATCATGTGGTGTTTGTCTTTTTGTAACTGGCTTCTTTTACTTATCATAAAGTCCTCAAGTTTCGTCCATGTGTCAAAATTTCCTTTTTGGAGCCAAATAATACTCCCTTGTATGTATAGACCACATTTTGCTTATCCATTCTTCTGTTGATGGACATGTAGGTTGCTTCCACATTTTAGTTATTGTGAATAATGTTGCTCTGAACATGGTAATACTAATATCTCTTTGAGACCCTCCTTTCAATTCCTTCGGATGAATACCCAGAAGCAGACTTGCTGGATCACATAATAATTCTATTTTCAATTATTTGAAGAATTTCCAACTGTTTCCACAGTGGTTGTACCATTTTACATTTCCACCAACAGTGCCCAAGGGTTACAGCTTCTCTGCAACCTTCCAACATTTGTTATTTTCTGGTTTTTTTTTTATTAATGTAACCATCCTGTGGTGATTACAAACAAAGTTGCTGTGGACATTTATGTAAAAGTGTTAGTGTGAGCATATGTTTTCATTTTTCTTGGGTAAGTTACCTATGAATGGAATTGCTAGGTCATATGATAAGTATACTTTATGAGCAACTGCCAGACTTCTGGCCAAGATGGAGGCATAGGTAGACACACTGTGCCTCCTCCCACAACCAAAAGGACAACAACAAATTTAAAAACAAAAAACAACCAGAACTGACAGAAAATTGAACTGTATGGAAGTCCAGAAACCAAGGAGTTAAAGAAGGAACACTCATCCAGACCAGTAAGAGGGGCAGAAACAGGCAGCCGGGGCAGCAGCTGGCAGACCGTGTGAGGTGGTGGCTGGTGGACTGGGTTGTCCCACATTTGCATGCAGATAAACTGGGAAGAACAACTGGGGAGTGAGACAGACTGCACAACCCAGGGTTCCAGCTTGGGGAAATAAAGACTCAAAGCCTCTGACTGAAAACACCTGTGGGGGTTGAGGTGGCAATGGGAGAAACTCCTAGCCTCACAAGAGAGTTTGTTGGAGAGACCCACAGGGTTCTGGAATGTACACAGACCCACCCACCTGGGAATCAGCACCAGAAGGGCCCAATTTGCTTGTGGGTAGAAGGGGAAGTGACTGAAAACCGGCAGAGAGCTGAGCAAGTGACATTGTTCCCTCTCAGACCCCTACCCCACAGACGCAGCAATGTGGGTTGCCCTGCCCTGGTGAAAACCTAAGGCTCTGCCCCTTACTACATAACAGGTGTGCAAAGACAAAAAAATATGATTCAAATGAAAGAACAGATTAAAGCTCCAGAAAATATACAACTAAGCGACAAAGAGGTAGCCAACCTATCTGATGCACAGTTCAAAACACTGGTAATCAGAATTCTCACAGAATTGGTTGGATTTGGTTGCAAATTAAAGGGAAAAATGAAGGTTATACTAAGTGAAATAAAGGAAAATGCACAGGGAACCAACAGTGAAGGGAAGGAAACCAGAACTCAAATCAATGGTTTGGACCAGAAGGAAGAAATAAACATGCAACCAGAACAGAATGAAGAAACAAGAATTCAAAAAAATGAGCAGAGGCTTAGGAACCTCTGGGACAGCCTTAAATATTCCAATATCCAAATCAGAGGAGTGCCAGAAGGAGAAGAGGAAGAGCAAGAAATTGAAAACTTACTTGAAAACATAATGAAGGACAAATTCCCCAATCTGGCAAAGGAAATAGACTTCCAGAAAGTCCAGGAAGCTTGGAGAGTCCCAAAGAAGTTGGACCCAAGGAAGCCCACACCAAAGCACATCATAATTCTATTACCCAAGATTAAATAGAAGGAGAGAATCTTAGAAGCAGCAAGAGAAAAGGAGACAGTTATCTACCAAGGAGTTCCCATAGGACTATCAGTTGATTTCTCAAAAGAAACCTTACAGGCAAGAAGGGTCTGGAAAGAAGTATTCCAAGTCATGAAAGGCAAGGACCTACATCCAAGATTATCCAGCAAAACTATCATTTAGAATGGAAGGGTAGATAAAGTGTTTCCCAGATAAGGTCAAATTAAAGGAATTTATCATAACCAAGACCTTATTATATGAAAGGTTAAAGGGACTTATGTAAGAAAAGAAGATGACCAAAAATATGAACAGTAAAATTTCAACAAACTCACAACTATCAACAACTGAACCTTCAAACAAACAAACAAACAAACAAACATGAACTAAGCAAACAACTAGAACAGGAACAGAATCACAGAAATGGAGATCACATGGAGGGTTGCCAGTCAAGAAGGGGAGCGGAGAGTGGGGGAAAAGGTACAGGGAATAAGTAGCAGAAATGGTAGGTAGACAATAGACAGGGGGATGTTAAGAAGAGTGTAGGAAATGTAGAAACCAAAGAACTTATATGTACAACCCATGGACACAAACTAAAGTGGGGGTGGGGGATGCAGGTGGGAGGGGGTGTGCAGGGCGGAGAGGACTAAGGGGGAAAATGGGACAACTGTATTAGCATTATCAATAAAATATATTTTAAAATAGATTCTCTTTAACCTTTAGCATTTTAATTATGATGTGTCTTGGTGCAGTCCTCTCTGTATTTATCTTGTTTGGGACTCTGTGCTTCCTGGACTTGCATGTCTATTTTTCACTAAATTAGGGAAGCTCACATTCTTATTTTTTCAAGTAGATTCTCAACTTTTCACTCTTTCTCTTCTCCTTCTGGCACCTGGGTGATGCAAATGTTAGAATGCTTGAAGTTGTTCCAGAGGCTGCTTATACATTGCTCACTTAAAAATTTTTTTTCTTGTTCTGATTGCTTATTTTTTGCTTCCTTATGTTCCAAATCATTGATTTGATTCTCGGCTTCATCCACTCTACTGTTGTTTCCCTGTAAATTGTTACTTATTTCTATTAGTGAATCCTTTGTTTTTGACTGGATCTTTTTTATGCTGTTGAGGTCCTCACTAAGTTACTTGAACATCCTTTTTTTTACATTTTTATTTATTTATTTTTAGGCAGAGGGGAAGGGAGGGAGAAAGAGAGGGAGAGAAACATCAATGTGTGGTTTCCTCTTGCATGGCCCCCTACTGGGATCTGTTCTACAACCCAGGCATGTGCCCTGACTGGGAATTGAACTGGCAGCCCTTTAGTTTGCAGGCCAGCACTCAATCCACTGAGCCACACCAGTCGGTGCTTGAGCACCAGTGTTTTGAACTCTGCATCTGATAGATTGCTTATGTCATTTTGTTTAGTTCTTTTTCTGGAGATTTGATCTGTTTTTTAATTTGTTCCATATTTCTTTGTCTCCTTGTTTTGGCAGCCTCCCTGTGTTTGTTTCTATGTATTAGGTAGAGCTGCTATGACTCCATGTCTTTGTAGCATGAGCTAATGTAGTAC
The DNA here is from genome assembly GCF_019186645.2 of Phyllostomus hastatus. NCBI lineage: Eukaryota > Metazoa > Chordata > Mammalia > Chiroptera > Phyllostomidae > Phyllostomus > Phyllostomus hastatus. Next base: position 2,671,043 of record NW_025333643.1, on the reverse strand, counting down.
ATGTCCTATAGGGTTCAGTGGCACAGCCTCCCCTATTACCCAAGCTGAGTACTTGAGGTGCACCCTTCACGTGGGCTGAGTATATCCTCCTTTTGTAGTTGAGCCTTGGTTGTTGTTGGCAGGTCAATTGGAGGGATTTACCCACGCCAGTCAGCTACAAGGACTGGCTGTGACCATGACCACCAACCTCCATGGAGGATCAGATGTGGTCTGTAGCTGTCTACTGGGTACACAAGCTCTGGGGTTTCCTGGGTAGCACATGCCAAGTTCAGCCCCAACCTGTGTTTTGCCTGGCCTGTGATATATAGATCAATCTGAAATGGTTGCTACTTGTGCTGAGCTTGGAGATTCCCAGAGGAAGCCAAATTGTGAATCTAGGCTGGCTGCTGCTAGTGCCATGCCTGGGGCCACTTTGCAAGAGGTACAGGGATTAGGGCCTCACTGAGTTTGCTGGCTGTTGCTTGTTTGAGAAGATTTAGGAAGTTGTGAAGCATGAGCCAAGATCAGCAATTCATATGGAAGTCTCTGCTAATAGCTTGAGTGAGCCCATAAATTGGGTGAGATGGAGTCTCAGGGGATCTCCTGGGTGGGACAAAGAGTATTAACCAGGTTGATGGAGTCAACCTGGTTACCTGCTTGCCAGCTCTGTGGCTTTGTTGGTGGGAGGGTTCAGAAAAGGGACAATGGTCTCTCTATCTGGGAGAAAACTGTCCCCCAACTCTTGCCTTGATGTCAGATACTTCAATTCCTCCCTGTATGCTACTGGTACCTTTCAAACTGCTACCCAGGTGCTGGAGCTCAGAGGGAGTAGGTGAGAATGTGTGTGGGCTCTTTAAGATGAACTGCTTGGGACTCTAGAAGTTTCTTCTGCTGATTGAATGAATCCCCACTGATTTTTGCAGCCAGAAGTTATAGGGATTTATCTTCCTGTCACTGGGACTCTGGGCTGGGGGGCCTGGTGTAGAGCTGCCACTCCTCACTCCCAAGATATCCCTCCTGAATTTTTATCCACCATATGTGGGTGTGGGACCAGCCCATTCTACATCTCCAACCCCCCACCAGTCTGGATGGATGTGGTTTCTTTAATTACATAGTAGTCAGGCTTCCATTCAACTTGATTTCTGATGGTTCTGAGTGATGGTTGTTCTAAAATTTAGTTGTAATTTTTAAAAATATTTTTATTTTTTAAGGTTTTATTTATTTATTTTTAAACAGAGGGTAAGGGAAGGAGAGAGGGAGAGAAATATCAATGTGTGGTTGCCTCTCACATGCCCCCTTCTGGGGATCTGGCCCACAACCCAAGCATGTGCCTTGACTAGGAATCGAACCAGTGAACCTATGGTTCGCAGGCCCATGCTCAATCCACTGAGCCACACCAACCAGGGCAGTTTAGTTGTAATTATGATGTGGTTCTCTGAGGAGGTGAGCTGTGTTTACCTGTGCTGCCACCGTGACTGAGAATCCTCATTATTTATTTAATCTTTTTTGACTTGTAAAAATATATTCACTGACTTCTAAAATTATTATAAAATATTGTTCAACACAAAAAATCTTGTTAAACTGCATGTTTTTTTCATTCCCCTCCTTTTCAATGAGACACATTTCCATGTAGCAAAGAACAGCTTGATAATTTTTACCTACTTATATACTGTACCCATAATCATCACCCCAATCAAGAGAGAACATTCCAGAGCAACCCCCAAAGTGCTACCTTTGTCTCTTCCCTATCAGTTCCCCTGGTAACTACTATTCTGACTTCTATCAGCTTTAGACTACTTTTGCCTGGTTTTGAACTTCACACAAAAGGGACCACACAATAGACATTCCTGAGTCTGGCTTTTTTTATTCATTATAATATTGCTGAGAATCATTCATGTTATCTTGTGTAGCTGTAGTTTGTTAGTTTTCATTGCTATGTAGTATTCCATTTTAATGAATACACCATTGTTTGTTTATCCACTCACCTGTTGCTGAATAGTCGGGTTGTTTCTAAATTTTGGCTATGCTGATAAAGCTGCTGTAACCAGTCTTTTGTTGAAAACATTAGCATTCATGTATCTTGAATACATACCTGAGAATGGAATTGCTTATCTGAGCAGGTCGAGGTAGGTATATGCTTAGCTTTTGTAAATATTACCAAGCAGTTTTCCAATGTAATTGTGCAATTTAAAGCTCCCATTATAGAATAATTTTGTTTGTTCCCATCCTCAATAATACTTAATATTATTCATCCTTGTACACTCCCATCGCTTTAAATACCGCCTGTGTGAAGACCTTCCATCCGTCTCCATTTCCAATGCAGTGTTCTCCCCTGATGCAAGGAGTGTGTCCAATCATCAGCATGACATCTCTCCTTGGATGTTTTGTCAGTATCTCCCAGGTAACAGGTGAATGCAGAGCTCTCAAGTCCTCTTTCCTCTCAAAGGGTTCCTTTCCTTGGCTTCCTCCTCCCTATCATCTACTCAGCTGCTCCATCTAAAAACCTATAATTCTTCCCTTTTTCTCACTTCCACATCCAATCCTTCAGCAAAGCTGCTGTATTCTATTTCTATATTACATCTACAATCTGTCCATTTCTTCCCATCTTCACCACCATTCCCCTAATGCAAACCACCATCATTCTTGAATGCTGGGCAGCCAAGGGGATATTTCTAAAAATAAATCAGTAATGTTACCTCCTTTCTTGTTGCCCTCTAGTCACTCCCTAGCTCTGACATAAAACCTAACTTCTCACCTTGACCTGAAAGGTTGTGAATATTCTGGCCCCTACCCATCTCTCTGACCTCACCTCCTTTCTTAGGGGACTGACCACATTCCATCCTTTAATCCTCACCCAAGGACCGCTCACTAATTTTAGGGAGAGGGGAAGAGAGGGAGAGAAAGGGGAAGAGAAACATCAATGTGAGAGAGAAACATCGATTAGTTGCCTCTCTCGTGCACCTTAACCAGGGGCAAACCCGAAACCTAGGCACGTGTCCTGACCGGGGATTGAACACATGGCCTTTTGGTGTGGGACAACACTCTAACCAAGTGAGCTACACTGGCCAGGGCCCAGTCCAGCCACTTTTCTTAAATACCTTAGATTTGTTGTCACCTCAGGAGCTTTGTACTTGCTGTTCCCCCTATATGGGAAGCTCTTCCCTCAAATCTTTGCCCAGCTGCCTCTTTTTCATTTGTTTGGGTCTCAGCCCAAAAGTCTCTTCCTCAAAAAAGGGCCTCCCTGACCACCTTGGCTAAAGTTGGCCCTCCACACCTGGGTACTCTCTATTCCTTTACCGTCTTTTATTTTCTATATAGATCTTAATTTTTCTTATCTAATCACTTACTTTTATTTTTTTTTAAGTGAGAAAGGGGAAGGGAGGGAAAGAAACATTGATGTGCAAGAGAAACATGGATTGGTTGTCTCCCATGTGCCCTCAACTGAGAACATTGTCTGCAACCCAGGCATGTGCCCTGACTGGGAATCCAACCAGCAACCTTTTGGGTTGTGGGATGATGCCCAACCCACTGAGCTACACCAGTCAAGGCTAATTACTCACTTTCTTAATGCTCAGGTCCTCTGATGGAATGTAAGGTCCCCAGGCACAGGGGTTGTGTGTGTCTGCTCCCCTGCTACGTTCCTACTCTGCAGAACTACGTTGTCCAATATGGTAGCCCCTAGCCACAGGTGGCTATTTAAATGTAAATTAATTAAAAGTAGAGTTACATTTCACTACGCTACATTACATGAGTCACATTTCAAATGTTCAATAGCCACTTGTTTTTACTGGCTACAACATTGGATAGTGTAGATGTAGAAAATTTCCAACACTGCAGAAAATTCTGTTGGACAGCACTGCTGTAGAACCCAATTACCCATAATAATAAGTACCCAATAAGTGTGTTATTAAATAAAGATTTCTTTTATCACCATCTTATGGGTCAGATAAACACACACTGGAGAGGTTGTCTTATTTTCCCAAGGCCACACAGCCAGGAAGTAGCCTAGCAGGGATTTGAACCCAGGATTGCCTTGATCCAAAGTACATGATACTCCCTTTCTCAAGAGCCATCAGCCCTCTGGCTGTTTAGAGGGTTCTCCTTGTCCTCTGACAGCCTTCTGCCCTGAGCTTGTACCTAACCGTGGGCAGCTTTATGGAAGAATTGTTGCTCCAGGTATTAAGGATGCTGGGGTCAGTCCTAATTCCATCCCAGATTCATTGGTTGTGCCTCTCTCGGCCTCAACTGCATTGCTATAAAATTAAGAAACTGACCTTGATGGTCTGAGGCTTGGGGATGGCAGGACGGGGACCTGGTGTGGCTGGGTACACTCTTCAGATACTGTCCGCCTCTGGGGCAGGCCAGCGTGAGGAGTGGGGTGGGTTGGAAGGGCTCCGGTTGGCTTGACCTACAAATAGCAGCTCCTGTTCTTTGAATGCTTACAGAGGAGAAAGCTGAGGCTTAGAGAAGTAATTTAGCCAAAGCTACACAGCAGGGGAACTGGCGGAACTAGGATTCCATCCTGAGACTGTGATATCATGCCTATGCCACCAAGCAGGGCTGAGGGGTACAGAGGGCAGAGCCAGGACTCACAGGAATCGCGGGGAGGAATGGTCCTGTAACAAGTGGTACCTCCCCGACTCTGGGGGTGTGCAAGCCGGTGCTGGGCCGTTCACGGGCATGAACTGACGCCGGGCCGGACGCTCAGGCTGGACCGCGGAGCCCTTCACTGGCCCTCTTCGGCCTCCCTCCCGCAGTGGCGGCGGCAGAGGCTCCAGCACTGCGCCGGCGGGGCGGGGCCCGGCGGGGGCTGCTATTTCGGTCTAGTGAGCGCAACCGGTGCGGCTAGGCGGGGCCGGGGGCGCCTGCGCCGCCATATTCCCTCCCGCCGGCCGGCCAGGGCGCGCAGCAACCATGAGCACCGCGGCCTTTCACATTTCCAGCCTTCTGGAGAAGATGACGTCCAGCGACAAGGACTTCAGGTGCGCCTCGCAGCTCCGCCCAGCCTCTCCGCCTCCACTGAAACCCTGGGCCTTCCTCCCCACCAGGGGCATGGGTCCACCCCCGGACCCTGCAGTCCCACTCATTTTATCCACGGTTAAGCCCCGCCCCTTCGCTGAGACCCTCCCCTCCCCTTCACCTCAACGCCCCCACGGGAGCCCGGGCTGGCTTCTCCCCAGATTGCATCCTCGCCCTCTCCATGACTCTAATCCCTGCATTATCTCCGGCCATGCAAACTTCAATCCCTGCCTCCTGTCCCCCATTAAAGCCCCAGCTCTGCCCTGCTGCACCCTTCCTCTGCCTCTTCTTTCTTCATTTATACCCACCCCTCGTCCCGCCCCGCATCTGATGCACCCACCACCGTGAAGCGAAGGACCACAGCGCTGCCTGTGCTTTACTGCATTGAAACCCGGCCCCTTTCTGGGATTACACTCCGGGGTTTACTTGTTCAATGGTAACCTCAGCAACAACCCCCCCCCCCCCAACCCCGCTTCTCACAATCACTTCAGGCCTCCTCCCTGCACAGGAGGTCACACTTTCCCATACCCTCTGCTCCCAGGTTTGCGTTGATACAGCTTGAAGGAGGGGGCTGGGCCGAGTGGTCTTGCAGGCACAGGTAGTTGATGGTTGAGGTGGGACGGGGTCTAGGTTTTGGATGCTCAGTTCCCTTCTTCCTCCTTCCCCTAACATCCCTGAGCCTGACGGGAACAGGGCTGAAAAGAACAGAGGAAACCTGTGGTCCAACTCCCTCATCCTCAGGGGGGAAACTGAGGCCCAGGGATGTTTGTCCCATGGTCACACAGCCACTGGACCCTGTGAACTGAAAGGAGCCCGCAGAGACCAATATAGCTGCACCCACTTACTGAATATTCTATCACTTTATCCCAGAGGCATGAAGGGCCTAGGTACAGTCACAGAACTAGAGTGGAGGACTTGGGGCCCAAATCCAGGTCTGTCTCACTTACAGACAGAGATCTTAGTGAGGCCATCTGATTCCAGCCCTCTGGCAGGTGAGGAGATTGACCTTTCTGCCTTCTCCTGAAACCCATTCCTCACCACTCCTCAATAACCTCTAATACAGCTTTTGTAGACCCTTTGGGCCACATCCTGGGTTCAAATCCTAGTCACAACCACTTATTGGCTATGTGATCATGGACAGGTTGCTTAACTTCTCCTGAGCCTCAGCTTTTGTTCCTATAAGATGGGGATAATAACAGAACCCACCTCAGAGGGTTGGTGTGAGGATGAAATAAGTTAATGCATGTGCAATGTTTGGATTAGTGGCTGGCACCAGGTAACCATGTAATAAATGGACACTCTTATGATTCTGTGCACAGCAGAAATCTGTCATGCCCTTTTGCCACTCGAGGCTTTTACCTGGAAGTTCTGTGCCTCCCTTCATGTCCCCCATTCACCTGGCTAGCTCCTTCTCAGTTGTCATTTGCTTGGGATGCCTGCTAACTCCCAGGCAGGCTTGGGCACCTCCTCTGAGCTCCCACACCTCTTCTGCCCATGTTTCTGCTGCATCACATCTTAGCCTTGGGAGACCCAGGGCTCCTGGACTACAGAACTGTGTGTTTCCTTTTTGTATCCCAGAGCCTGTTCTGTGTACACAGTAAGTGCTCAAGGAATGTTTTCTGTGTCCCGGGCTCCCTGCTGTGCTGTACATTGTAGTCTCATTCAGTCCCCCTGTCCACCCGGGTGATAATGATTATTCTCCCTGTTCTGCAGAAGCTTGGAGAGGTGAAGTGACTTGCCGGAGGTCACACAGCAGAGCGGATTTTGCACCACTGTTTCTAGGGCTTTATTAGTCTCTAGGAGAAGGAGCTGGTCCTGCCACCTAGAGCCTAAGAAGCCCTTTCAGCCTGCTCTGCCAGTGGCCCTGAGAACTCTTAAAACCACCCAAGTACATGAGGATGGTGGCTATTTTTAGAGTTCAAATACCAGGGAGGCTGGGTCCTGCAGACCAGCTGTCCAGGCACCCGTGTGGCCAAGTGTTTCAGCTGAGCTGCCTCTAAGGTTTCTCTGGAATGAAACAGAAGCTGTGTCCTCTAACTCCTGGAGGCAAGCAGTGACCGCAGATGGAGGTGGGCAGGGTGGAGGACGTCTTAGATTCCTGTTATTCCTGGGCCCCCACTCTGGGCAGGAGGCTGCCTGGTTCGCATGCAGACTCCAACAGTGAAATGAGTAAGTTGGTAGTTCTGGCAGGAATTCCCTCATCATTACTTGAAAACACAGTAGTGTTGGTTGAGGAGCCAGGAGAACTGACTGGCAGGCTAATTTTCCTCCCAACTTGCTATGTGACGCTGGGCAGTTCCTGCAACCTCTCTGAGCCCAGTTTCCTAATCTGCCTCCTGCTAAGAACTCATTGTTCTCTTAAAACCTCCCAAGGAGGACAAAGAAAGTTCTCATTTTATAGGTGGCAAAAGTGGGACTCGGAGAGGAGTCTGTTGCTCAGAGTCACCTAGTTGTTAAATGACAAGACCAGTGTATTTACTTAAAGCCTGACTTTGGTGCTCAAGCTCTTATCTGCCAAATTAAACAGTGTCCTGTACACCCCCATTGTTACTGCCACACACAGATGCACAATAGGGCTTTCTTTCTTGGAGAGCCAAGTGCTCCCAGGACCCCACGGATGTCTGAAATGTTGAGGCATATTTCAGAAAGGTTTATTTCTGAGTTCAGGGTTTCACACAGCTGTTTGGCTCTGAGCCCTGTCAGAAGCTAACTCTAACCCTTCCCCTCTTCCTGCCTTCTCCCTGCCCCCCACCCCAGCCCTCTTTCTACCTGTTCTCTGTGGGGCCTGAGTTCTAGAGATGAAACTGACAAGCCTCTGTGTGTCGACAATTCACTGGGGGAAATAAACTGGTGACCAAGAGTGCAGTGTAGTATAAGAGGTGCTGTGATGGAGGGGTGCAGACTTCTCTGAGAGGTCCTGTCTGGAAGAACCAGGTGTGCTGAGAGAGTGTGGGTGGGGGATAGGACAGGGCGATCAGAGGAGTCATCCCTGGGGCTGATGTCAGCTGAGCCCTTGGCAGGTGTTCAACAGATGGAGAAGAAAGAAGGGGCAGGAGACCCATCTTGGGCAAAGGAGCATACCCTTTGAGTTGCCAGGCTGAGCTGGGTCTCTGTGGGCTGCAGCAGAAATGCAGCTCAGAGGCCCTGCCTGCCTTCTGAGAATGTTTCCTCAGTTGAACAGACCTAGGAGTGCATGTGCCCGACCGGGACCTTGGCCTGGCTCAGATCCAAACCCCTTCCTTCACCTTGCCTTGGCTGCTTCTCAGACAATGGCCAGGCCCAGAGATAGGCATGGTCAACCCTGCCACTCCTCCTTCTCTCAGCAGCCTGAGGCTTATCCCAGCTGTTAAAAATAAACAGCTATGACATCGACAGGCAACCTCCTGGTAACAGGGTGGTGTGAGCCGCCATGACATCCAGCGGCAGGTCTGAGCCTGCAAAGACATGGCTGACTGTGACCGATTTTTCAGAGGGTGGGGGGATGGCAGCGGAGGGCAGGGCTTTTGGTTGACTGGTTCAAGTCAGAAACCAAGGCTGGTGTGAGGGGGTGGGGTACCCTGTAGGTCAACAAAATCTGGAAGCTTCCCGAGATTACCACTCTGGTCCCAACTTTGTGGCATCTCTCCTTGCTGCTCTGTCCTGCTTTTCCCTCTAGTCTCCATTCTCAGGTGCCTGCAAGAGCCTGTGAACAGGTAGAGTGGGCCTGGTAGGAACCTGGTGACCCGGAGAGTGTGTGTTTCACCCAAAGAGGGCAGCATGACTTGACTAGAGCAAGTTGTTGTCACCAGGACTGTCAGCCCTGCTGCATTCAAACAGTCTGTCTTCAGGAAAATCCGGAACTCGATACTTTTATGTCACCTCTCCTAGCTTTCAAGTATTGACAAATAATTCAAATTTTTTTGAAAAACATTTGCAAGATGGACACAGCTGAGAGCTGCCAGTTTAAAACTCTGCCCTCCCCTCTGAATTTTGGCAGGAATGGTGCTCCACAGTGCCCCCTGCAGCCCTAACTCTCAATGGTTTTCCAGCTCAGACTGCCACCCTCCACTGTACTTTCAAGTCCCTGAAACAGGGCATCAGGACACACGGATCTGCCCACCCAGGGGCAGGTAGCCCTTGACTGTGATGCCCACCCTGGGCCAGGAAGCCAAAGCTGGGAACTGGTCAGCTGTCAACAGCAATGTTTAAGGTGTGCCCGGGCCCATTAGTATGGCCTAGAGCAGTGGTTCTCAGAGAGTGGTCCCTGCCCCTCAGCATCATCCAGGAACTTGTTAGAAATGCCCCACCTCAGACCTGCTGATTCAGACACCCTGGGGATGGCAATCTTGCTGGCTGCAGTTGGAGAACCATGGGTCTGAGGGCAGGGTTGGTTCTATGAAGTGGAAGTGTGCAGGGTTAGCCCCCTCCGCTTTCCGGTAGAGGGGCTGCTTGCTGACACCTGACTTGGCTGGAAGGTGTCTGTTCAACTTTCTCACGTGAATGAGATGTGCACAATGTACTGTGTCTTTATAATAATGGCAGTGCCACTCACTGAGTGTTTATTTACTGAGCACTCGCTGTGTGCTGAGCATATCATGTGCATTATTTCATTTTATCTTCCATGCAACTCCATGAGACAGGTGCTATTCTCATCCCCATTTTTCGGACAGTTCAATGAAGGCTCAGTGAAATGAAGTAGCTTGCTGAAGTTCACATTTGTGTAAATGGCAAAAGCAAGAGCCATGAACTTTGAAGCCCTAAGCATTTCGCTAGTAGGCTGTGCCACTCTTGGTCGGCCACAATGTGGCAGTTGGTGTCTCTCACACACGGTCTCCCTGTGGTAGCCTGACCATGCCCACAGCCCAGATGATCTACTTTCCCTTAAATCTTTGTATCGAGGTCTGCTTCTGGGGGAACTCTTAAGATAATTCCTAAATCACTGGGGCCCCAGAGCTGCTCAAAAATCCTCCTCTGCCCTCCTTGCCCAGGTTCATGGCCACCAGCGACCTGATGTCAGAGCTGCAGAAGGACTCCATCCAGCTGGATGAGGACAGTGAGCGCAAGGTGGTAAAGATGCTGCTTAGGCTCCTGGAGGACAAGAATGGCGAGGTTCAGAACCTGGCGGTCAAGTGGTGAGTGTTGGCCTTGTGGGGGACAGGGAGGCACCCTCTGGCTGTACTCGCCCAGTGTGGGAGCATCCTGGGCATCCCTGTCCCTTTGGGCTACAGTCTCTGAGAGAAGAATTGCTAAGCAGCTCTTGGCATCCCAGGGAAGTTGGACAGTGACTCGGGCTGGGTTCCCCCAGAAGTGGAACCAGCAACAAGTGTTCACTTGTAAGTTTATTTGAAAAGTGATCCCAAGAAAATCTAGTCTGGGAATAGGGAAGGAAGAAAGCCAACAAAGCCTGCGTTATCAAGCAAGTTGCTGCTGTGGGGAAGCACCCTGTTGGGAGCCCCTAAGAGTGTTCCCCCCTGCCAGCTCTCTGTCAGTCCTAGGCTGAGGGCTGCTCCTGGGGTAGGGTGGAGGGTGGTGCATTCCCTGGCACCAGTGAAAGCTCTCAGGCACAGATGCAGGTGCTGGCACTGGAAGGCAGGCTGGCAAGCACCAGAGTGATGAAAGCTGAAGGGACACAGTGATCCCAAAAGTCTTTGCCCTTGGCATCATGAGGATGTGGTCCCGAGACGTTGGCCACTTACATTCAGAGCTGAAAAAGCAAGATGGGGTATGCACAAGGTGTGTGTGTGGGGCGGGGGGGGGGGGGTTGGGGGAGCTCAGGGGAGGCAGGGCAGGACACTGAATCATGGCAGAGACCAGTGGTCAACAGAGACCAGGGGCACTGCTCTCTAACAGTACTCTGTGAGCTGGGCCTGGGCATCCTGGGCCGTGTTAGTGAATTTCAGCTTGATCCCAAGAGCAAAGGGAATTCAGTCAAGAGTTTTATGCAGAACGTGACAAATCTTCCATACACCTCCACAAGGCGGCGCAGAGAGACAGGTAAACTGGTTTCCCACCAGCACAACCAATATCCCCTTTTTACAGCAGGTAGTCTGAAATACCCTCTTCTCATGAAATGACATTCGTACACATTATAACCTGCCTGCACACAGTTTCAAAGCTGTATACATAGTGCCCTGCACTGTGACATAAAGGAGAAATAGAAGGAATGTGGTTCAGAGTAAATAGTATGCTTCTGTAAGTGCTCAGGCTTGATGACAGCAGAGTGATGGTGAAGTCAGGAGAAGCCTGCACCTCAGCGTAGACTCACTGTGAGTGCCACAGCAGTAGCAGGTGGGAACGGGGGAGGGGGGATGCTGGGGACTCAGATACCACCAGGGGCATTGCTGTTAGTGACAGGATTTTCTGAAATGCGCACTATTTCCTTGCAAAGTTTCCCAGAAAACCATAGAGTCTTCTTTCAATTTACCTGATAATTACATTCTTGGAAAATTCAGCATATATTAAGAGGGCAAAAAGTACTTTGTGTTTATATGTAAAATGAAATGAGGTTCGGGACTGAGATGATTATAGAAAGGCTTTTTATCTGTATGGATGCCCAGTGAGATGTTAGAAACGCCAGCAAGACCTGGAATGTGATTTGCTTTTCGATACTGTCTTTCTACCATTCCTGGCCACCGCCCCACTCCTCCACCGCCTCAGTAAAAGCCAGAAGTGTCATCTCATTAGTCATGATGACCAAAAAGGCTCCATAAATTTGCAAAACACCCCTGGGGGCACTGTCACCCCTACTGTGCACCAGTGCTATAAGAGGGAAAATGGGAGGGTCCACGATTACTTAGATGGAAGAGGTGCTGGAGAAAGCAGGCAGGAGAGCTGAGGTTTGCAAACTGGCATGTATTGGGGTCACTTGGGACCTTCGTTACAACTGTGTGTTCCCCATCCAGGGATTCAGGAGTGGGAGAGGTGGAGGGAGGGGGCAGAAGCAGCAGATGAGAATCTGCATGCTAATCACACTGACGTCGGAGATTTAGGTCAGAGGTTCTCAACTTTGACTGCATGTTAGGATCATCTGGGAAATTTTTAAAAATCGCCTATCATCCAGGCTACACCTGAAACTAATTAACTAGATTCTGGGGCTGGCACCCAGGTAACGGTTTTTTAAAGGCCCCAGGCAATGGCAATGCACAGTTCAGTCCAAGACCCAGTGCACCGAGTGCAGCTGTCTTTAAACATTAACATGCATTCGAATCACTTGGGGACTTTGTTGAAATGCAGGTTCTGGTTCAGGAGCTCTAGGGTAGGGCTTGAGAGTCTGCATTCTGACAAGTTCCAGATAATGCAGATAATGCTCATATGTGACCACACTTTGAGAGGCAAGGCTCTAAGGCAGGGGGTCAAACTCATTTTCACCGGGGGGCCACATCAGCCTGGTGGTTGCCTTCAAAGGGCCAAATGTAATTTTAGAACTGTGTAAATGTAACCACTCCTTAACTAGGGACAAGGAGCTCATGCTGCCACTGAGTAGAAACAAGGTGCTGGGCCGGATAAAACAAGGTGGAGGGCCGCATCCAACGTGCCTTGCGCTTACCACCTGTGCTCTAAGGCAGTGGCTCTCAAAGTGTGCTCTTCGGTCACTAGCATCAGTGTCCATTAGGAACTGGAGGAACTTGATAGAAATGCAAATTCTTGAGCCCCACTCAGACCTCCTGAATCTGAAAATCTGGGGTGGGCCCCAGGGATCTGTGTTTTTTGTTTGTTTTAGATTTTATTTATTTATATTTAGAGAATGGGGAAGGGAGGGAGAAAAAGGGAGAGGAACATCAGTCAGTTGCCTGCAACTCAGGCATGTCCCCAGGCATGCGCCCTGATCCAGAATAAAACCTTGACCTTTGGATTTGCAGGCCAGCGCCCAACCCACTGAGCCACACCAGTCAGGGCAAGCGGTCTGTGTTTTGACAAGTCTTTCAGAGGATTCTCATACCTGCTCCCATTTGAGAACCACTGCTCTTGGGCACTCTTTGGTTCCCAGCTGAGGTTACTGAGTTCGATATTTTCTCCATGTACTGAGGTGCAAAACCAGGAGGAGATGAAGGTTTGGGAGGTGCCAGGAATGACATTGGCATAGCCACAGGATGCCTCTCCTGGCAAAATGGGGAGTCTCCTGTTGACCCAGGGCCTTTTCCTCAGCACATGTGGCCCCACAGGCTTGAGGAAGTATAAGGGGTAGTCTGACTCAGGCTGAGCCTGGGCTTTTGAACCCTCTCCTCCCCTCTCTGATCAGCCTGGGTCCTCTGGTGGGCAAAGTGAAGGAGTACCAGGTAGAGACCATTGTGGATGCTCTCTGTGCCAACATGCGGTCCGACAAGGAGCAGCTCCGAGATATCGCTGGCATCGGCCTCAAGACTGTCCTGTCGGAGCTACCCCCTGCAGCCACAGGTACCTGCGTGCCAGGGACTAGGTGCTATAATTACTTGTGTTAATTTATGGTTGAAGAAACTGAGGCTCAGAGAGGTAAAGGGACTTACCTAAGGTCAACCAGCTAGTTGGTGGCAGAGAATTCAGACCCCTATCTACTTAAGTTCATGGCTGTGTGTCAGGAATACTTGCAACTGCAAGCTACAAAATCTAACTGTTGGCAGCTTGAAGAAGTAGGGGATCACCCACTCCACTTTTGCAGCAATTCATTTAAGATTTTTTATAAAAGATTTTATTTATTTATTTTTAGAGAAAGGGGAAGAGAGGGAGAAAAGGAGAGAAACTTAAGTGTGTGGTTGCCTCTCACATGCCCCCTACTTGAGACCAGGCCTGCAACCCAGGTGTGAGCTCTAGACTGGGAATCAAACTGGTGACACTTTGGTTCACAGGCCAGCACTCAGTCCACTGAGCCACACCAGCCAGGGTGAGCAATTCATTTAGCAGCTTAGTTAGGACAGGGCTGAGTCTACTTGGTCTCTTGCCCTTTATGGAAAAACATGTGTTTCCCCAGAAGCACCCAGAAGACTTCGACCTATATCTCCCTGGCCAGAATGGAGTCATCTGGCCCCTCCTAGCACCAAGAAAGTCCAGAAAAGGAAGTATTTAACTTTTCCCTTTGCCCTTGTGAAGGGAGGAAGGAAGGAGGGGTGGGGTATGGGGTCAGCCAGCCAGCAGATTGCTATCAGTTCTTGCTCCCCAAGCTGTCACTTAGTGTGGCCAAACACTAAGTGTGGGTTAAACACTTAGTGTGGCCAAACACTTAGTGTGGCCAACACTTAGTGTGGCCAAACACTAGTGTGGGTTAAACATGGGACCACTCAGGTGCTAGCTTCTCTGGGTCAGCAGAGCAAAGGCTGATCAGAGATGGAGGTTAGCCCTGAACCTTGCCATGCCCACCTTGTGCTCACAGGCTCCGGCCTGGCCACCAACGTGTGCCGGAAGATCACTGGCCAGCTCACCAGTGCCATTGCCCAGCAGGAGGACGTGGCCGTGCAGCTGGAGGCCCTGGACATCCTCTCTGACATGCTGAGCAGGTGCGGGAGGCCAACCCAGGCAAGGAAGACCAGGGTAGGAGGGGAAGCAAAGGGGGCAGGGAAGGATTTAAATCCACAGAGCCAGCACCTGCGGCACACCCGGCCCTGTGTTCAGGGCTCGGTGATTTTCCCTGCAGCCCTGCAAAGGAGAGCTTGTTTGTCACAATGTTACAGGCTGTGAGAGGTGATGTGGCCTGCCTGAAGTCACACTGTCAGTACATGGCTGAACCTAGCATTTGAACTCAGGTCTCTCCATAGTGGAAGCCTAGATGTGTTCATCCTCTCCCTCACCCCCTTCTTTCTTGTTTTGAGCTAACATACCTGGGCCTTTGTTTTAAGTTGTACTGCCATTTTAAAAACATTCATTCATTCAGCCTTCCAAGCTATGAGCACCTACTTTGTGACCAAAGAAATGTCAGGTGTTGGACTAGTGCTGGCAATGTGGAGTGGCTCCATCTCCGTCCTTCCTACGAAGGAGCTCACAGACATGCTAACCGTGACTGGAGTAAGAACAACAGTAAGGATAAGAGCAGGGCCTGCAGGAGCTCAGAGGAGGAGACCCCAATCCAGCTGGGGGATTGGGACCCCTCCTCAAGAGGGTCCTGCTGGATGAGCTTTCAAGGATGGGCAGAACATGGCCAGGATGGGCTGGCATAAGTGACACACTAGATGAGGAGATGGCCCTCGGCCCGGAGAGCAGAGGCAGGAGACATGGGACCTGGGTGTTATGCAAGGCAGTCTGGGGCTGGGGTGTACTGTGGAGGCTGGTCTGAGACGAGGCCTGAGGGCTGAGCAGAAGCCAGGGGTGGGTGACTAACGAATATACTGAAGGTGTGAGGAGCTTGTGGAGGGTTTTATGGCAGAGGCTGAGGAGTGCTGTGCGCGTATTTGTGAGTTTTAGACTGATCTCCCCATCTTCAGTGTGCACAGGAGATGGGAGGGGGTGGAACAGGCAGGGAGACTGGTTTGGAGGCTTCTGCAGACAGGTGAATTCGGGCTGTATTTTGGAGGCAGACTTCACAGTGCTTAGAGTTGGTGAAAGAGGTGAAGACTGAAGAATGATTCCCAGGGGTCTGGCTGTACTAACTGGGGGCACAGACACAGGGCCATTGCTGTGGCAGGGTGCCCTCTGGGAGTGGGAGCAAGTGTGGCTAAGGAGGTGATGGATTCAGCTTGGGGCATGTTGAATTTGAGGTTCCTAGAAGGCCCCCACTCATCTGAAAACTCCCTAAGGGTAGGTCCTAAAGGCGAAGTCTACCTTGCTCACCTGGGTCCCCAGCACAGGCCCTGTCATGTGGTAGGTAAACACACAAATAAATGAAACCAGAAGAGAGGTTTAGGCTGGGTGGAGAAATACGGTGGGGTAGGGAGGGGAGTGAGGTCAGTATGTAGTGCAGAGTGAGAGAAGAAAAGGCTAAGGACATGTGTGAGGCAGAAGATGCATGGGCCTGGTCTGAAGGTGAGAATAGCAGCTGCTAAGGTGGGCAGGGGCTGCCTCCTACTTACACAGAAACTGTTTTCTTGTGTTGCCTCTTTCTTTGAGGCCAGAGCTCAACTTATCCAAAGGGCACTGGGGATCCATTGAAGGAGACTGAGGGAGATAAGCAGAAGAGTGACCAGGTCAGAGGTAGATTTTAGACTCTTCTGCTCTGGGCTGGGGTGGGGAGGATGGGATTGAGGCGAGTCCCAGACTCCCAGGAATTCAGGACAGCCCCACTGAAGCCCCCCACACCCTTTACCAGTGCTCTTCTTCCCAAGCTGGGAGCCTGGGTTCTAGGTCTGGCCTTGCATTTATTGCTGGGTGGCCTTGAGGAAGTTTCTTCCCCTCTGCTTTCTTTGTGTAGGAATAATAATAATTACTGCACACAGTTGCAGGGCGCCTTTCCATTTACCAAGGGCCGTTTGAGTTCTCATAATTCCTGGGAGGAGGCCAGTAGAGGATGGGGAGAGGAAAGGGGCCTGGCCCAAGGTGCCCGCCTGGTGGGCCCTCCTGACGCCCCTTCCCCCTCCCCAGGCTGGGCGCCCCACTAGGTGCCTTTCACGCCAGCCTCCTGCACTGTCTTCTGCCACAACTGAGGAGTCCTCGCCTGGCTGTGCGCAAGCGAGCCGTCGGGGCACTAGGCCACCTAGCGGCTGCCTGCAGTACCGACCTCTTCGTCGAGCTCGCTGATCACCTGCTAGACCGGCTGCCAGGCCCGCACGTACCCGCCAGCCCCGCCGCCGTTCGCACCCTAATCCAGTGTTTGGGCAGTGTCGGTCGCCAGGCAGGCCACCGGCTGGGTAAGGGAGCTGCCGGGTCCCTGGGCAAGGAGTCAGGGCCTAAGTGAGGATGTGCTGGAGCAAGGGGCAGGGCCTGGGGACAGGCCACCTCTAGAAGTGAGGTGGGGTTCAGTACCTGGAAGGGGAGGGCGGGCACTGAGAGCCATCTGCTTCTCAGCCTCAGGTAATTATAAATCATTACACCAAACTTAAATAAAATGTTTTATTTATTTTTTTAAAGATTTTATTTATTTATTTTTAGAGAGGGGAAGGGAAGGAGAAAGAGAGGGAGAGAAACATCAATGTGTGGTTGCGTCTCAGGCACCACCTACCAGAGACCTGGCCTGCAACCCAGGCTTGTGCCCTGGCTGGGAATTGAACTGGCAACCCTCTGGATGGCAGGCCCATGCTCAGTCCACTGAGCTACACCAGCCAAGGCAAATAAGATACGTTTTAAAAATAAGTGCTGGCTTTGGCATCACCTATACTAAAAAATAAAGTAATTTCTGTCCTACTTTGACAAATATACCTTAATAACAACCTGTAAGATAGGTTGGAAATTTATTTTTTTTAAGATTTTATTTATTTATTTTTAGAGAGAGGGGAAGAGAAGGAGAAAGAGAGGGAGAGAAACATCAATCTGTGGTTGTCTTTTGTACACTCCCTACTGGGGACCAGGCCTGCAAACCAGGCATGTGCCCTGACTGGAGACTGAACCAGCAATGCTTTGGTTTGCAAGCCCGTGCTCAATCCACTGAGCTACACCAGCCAGGGCGGTTTGAAATTTTTTAAGTTTTTATTGAGAGAAGAATGTACATACAGTAAACCACACTATTTAAAGTGTACAATTCAGTGTGTTTTTGGCCTTTGAGTGCACCCATGAAACTTCTACAATCAAGATGCAGAGCATTTCCATTACTCCCAAGTTTCCTTGTGCTCCTCTGTGGAGTCCGTCTCCACCTTTGCCTCATCCTAGGCAGCCACTGATCTCTTTTCTGTGACCATAGATTAATTTTATGGAACTGGAATCCTGCAATCAGGTTTGAATTTATTCTCAAACACCTTGGAGTTCCAGGCTAGAAAAAGGAAGTGTGGGTAGAGTTGGCCTTGGGCTGCCCCTCCCTTCCCTCTGGCCCTCCCACTGAAATTGAGCTGAAAAGCGCACCCAGAGCTAGGCGGGGCAGCCCACAGTCTGCACTCTACCTACTTCCCTCACCCTTCCCTTGTCCACCCTCTTGCCAAACGGCAGCCATCCCTTGGCCACTCGTGGGAGCATAGACCCAGGAAAGAGGTCTACACAGAACCCAGACAAAGGCTTGGGATCCTTTGGGCAGGAAGGAAAATGGGGAAGGGTGAGGCTGGAGAAGGGTTAGGGTGGGACCCGCTAAAGCCCAGAGCCCCTCTTGTCTAGTCGCTAAGGGCAGTACCTAGGTCTCCCCTTTTCCATCCAGGGCTACAACCTAATGCAGGAAAGACAAGGATAGGACTGGTAGTTTCAACACAGATACTACTTACTGAGTGCCTACTCTGTGCCAGGACCAGGGTGAAACTCTTTATCTGCATCACGTTAATCTTTACAAAATCTCTCTGGTAGTCAGTACTATCCCTACAGTGAAGATGAGTAGACCCAGGTGAGAGAAGTATTGTGATGTGCCCAAGATCCCGAAGCTCATAGGTGGCAGAGTCAGAGCTAGAACCCACACCTGCTTGATTCTGAAGCCTTTGAGTTGAGTTTGTAGTGGTCAGGGCTGTGGGTACAGGGACAGGCTGAGTGCTATGGGCTAGGGAAGCCTGGGAAAGGGTCTGGCCTCTTCTTAGTGACCCACCTGGCCTTACAGGGGCCCACCTGGACCGCTTGGTGCCTCTGGTGGAGGAGTTCTGCAGCCTGGATGATGATGAGCTCCGGGAGTCCTGCTTCCAGGCCTTTGAGGCCTTCCTAAAGAAGTAGGTGCAACAGGATGCTGGAAGATGGGGGCCCCAGAGTTTCTTTGGGAAGTTGGTGGGGGCAGGGTAGAGCACAGAATCTCAGGACTCTCCACTGGGGCCTACTGCCTACCCTACTCTGCCCTGCCTGGGTCCCCCAGAGCCTCCCTATCCCACCCCACAGGTGCCCCAAAGAGATGGGCCCTCATGTGCCCAGTGTAACCAGCCTGTGCCTCCAGTACATGAAGCACGATCCCAACTATAACTACGACAGTGACGGGGAGGAGGAGCAGATGGAAACAGAGGATAGTGAATTCAGTGAGCAAGGTGGGTGGCCAACTTGTCATGGGGCTGGAGGGTGGAAATGAGTGTGGCCTTGCTGGGATTCCCCTCCCCAGCCAAAGACGGGCCACATTTAGTGCGCTAATGCTGATCCCAGCTGTTCCTCGGGCTCCAGCCCTGCCTTCTATAACCTGGATTCTCCAGTGTCCTCATCCTTTTTTATTGCACAGTAAGAATAGCCGTAATCACTCACATTTATTGAGCATCTACTGGTGTCCCAAGAACTCTGTTATTTCATGTTCCTTACAGTAACCCTAGAAAACCAGGGATTTATTATTATCCCTGTATGTCAGACAAGGAAACTGAGACTTAGACAAGTGATTTGCCTGAGATAATACAGCTCTAAGAAACAGCCAGAAAGTGGCATGGCTGGGACTTGGAGCCATGTCTGTCAGACTCTCTGACCTCTGCGCTACCATCTCTACCCTTTTAGTTGTGGCTTCCAAGAGATAATGCTTTAACCCAGCAGAGGGAAGCTCTAATGGTGGATGATAGGCACCGACCCAGGAGATATCTGGATGGGAGGTGGACCCAATGGCTACTTTTCTTCTGTGCCTGTGGTCCAGTTTGTCACTCACATAGATGCCTCTGGGTTCTGAAGGCAGGGCATCAATGGAAGCAAGGGATTTAGAGTCTGATGAGATGGGGTAGTGGGAGGCAAGATTGGACAGGTGTATCGGGGCCTCGAATGCCAAGCCAAGGGCATCAGGCATTTTCTTGTCAGTAACACGGAGCTGTGGATGTTTCTTCATGGATGGCATAAGGTAGAGGTAACAAGTAATGGTCCATCAGAAGGGACATCTGCTGACAGGATGCATCCGTGTGTCCCACTGTTGCTTGTCCCGATGCCAGCTCTGAGAGTCTGAGTTGTCAGCAGAGCACTGTGAGTAAGAACATGCTGGTCTCTGAGCCTGTGCCTGGGGTGTCCCTAGTTAGGACCATCTCTTTCTGAGTCTCATGTGTCTCCACAGGTGACAAGGATAGGCCTCATGGGCCTGAATTTCAGCTCTCCTGTTCCTTGACTGTGTGCCCTCAGGAGAGGTTCTCACCATCTCTGATCTTTATTCTAGTCATCTGTTCATCTGTGCAATCAGGCCCAAGGCACTGTGAGCTCTGGCCTCTCCGGGGAACTGGGAGAGTAGGAAGCCACACAAACATAGCTTTTCCTGCTTGGAAGCCAGAGGAATCAGGACCCTTGGGAGACTGGAGCAGGGTGGGGCAATTCAAAAGGAGGCCCTATTGCCTCTTCCTTCTGGAATCCTAGTAAAGGAAACATCACCCAGCCAGGTCTGAAACCAAAGGATGGGTCTTGCACCTCAAATGGATTCTCTCGGTCCTCACTGAAAACTTGGAAGTCAGTTTTCTTTCTGTAGCAGTCAAAACAGTGAAGGGTAGGGAGGCAGAGGGAGGACCCTGATTTAGTTTCAGCTATTTCCCTGCCCATGAAGCTTGGGGTCAGTCACTTCCCGCTGAGCCCCAGTTTCCTCATCTCTGTACTCACAAGTAATCCCTGTCTCACAAGGTCATTGTGAGGCTAAAAGGAGGCCCTAAATTTGAAGTGCTTGGTGCCATCTCCAGCACACAGTAGGTGATTATGAAATGGTAGGCAACACTCCTAACAGTAGTGTAAAAATAATGCTTATCCGAAGGTGAAGTGCAGGCTTGGCTCCCTCTTCCCCTCTCCATCCTGGCAGGCCACCTGGGTGGGGCAGGCAGCTCCCTATCCATCCACTGCAGAGCACAGGGCTCCATGGTGTCTGCTTTCTGCCCCAGAGAGTGAGGACGAGTACAGTGACGATGACGACATGAGCTGGAAGGTGCGCCGGGCAGCAGCCAAGTGCGTGGCAGCCTTGATCAGCTCTCGGCCTGACCTGCTGCCTGACTTCCACCGCACCTTGGCGCCAGCACTCATCTGCCGCTTCAAGGAACGTGAAGAGAATGTCAAGGCTGATGTGTTTGGGGCCTACATTGTGCTGCTGCGGCAAACACGGCCCCCGAAGGGATGGCTGGAGGCCATTGATGAGCCTACCCAGACTGGCAGCAACCTCCACATGCTGCGAGAACAGGTGGGCGCGCTTTCACTTCCCTTCCCCTTCATCCCTGACTCACAACGCTTCCATCCATCCATCTTCCCACCCCACCATCTGTTCATCCACTGAAGTGTGCATATTGAGCACTCCCTGTGTAGCAGGTGCTGGGGCACAGTGGGTAACTAGACAGATGGAGGCCCTGGCCCTGGACCACACAGTTTTGGGTCTTGCTGGTAGATTAGATGTGGAGGGTGAGACAGGGAGGGGGCACGTGAGTTCCAGGCTCTGGCTAAAGCATGGAGCACGTTCCCTGAGGTGGCAGAGCATGAAGAGGGTGATGCCTAGAGTTCTGTTCTGGACATTTATGTTTAAGGTCCTTGGGTGTCCAAGCGGAGATGTCAGGCGAGTGTTGACAGTGTAGATTGGGAGCTAGTACTGTGCTGGCATCTGAAGCTTGGGGAGCGGATGAGCCCATCTGGGGAGAACCCAGCTGGGGAAGGGAAAGGAAGGGGCCCAGGGCTTCCCCGCTTGGGGTGTAGGGCTGTGAGCCAGACTGCCTGCCTAATTTTGAGCAAGTTACTTAATCTCTCTGTAAAGTGGGTCTAGCTAGAAGTAGTACCTATTTCAGAAGGTCTGGATATAGAATTAGAGGTCTGGTACAGAGCGAGTGATGGAAAGCTTGGGATGCATGAATCCTCTCCTTGCTGACTGAAGTCCTTGATGAATGGGGTGTGGAAGTTCCCTGGGTGGTCACCAACCTCCCTTCACCTGCCCACAGGTGCCCCTTGTGATCAAGGCCCTGCAGCGGCAGCTGAAAGATCGGAGCCTCAGGGCCCGCCAGGGATGCTTCAGTCTCCTCACCGAGCTGGCAGGCATCCTCCCCGGCAGCCTGGCAGAGCACATGCCTGTGCTGGTAGCAGGTAAGAAGGACCAGAGCCTGGCATTTGCTGTCCTGGGCCTCTCCCAGAACCCGGCCCCCAGTCCTTGAGGGTGCTCCTCATTGCCCACAGTGAGAATAGGCTGGGGTGCAAGCCCTACACCCTGGTTTCAGATGGCCTCGTGTCCCGTAGCTCTGGCCCCAGCTAAGCCCTGACATCTTAGAATTTGCTGCATAAGAGCCCAAGTGCCCAGATCCACTTCAGACACCTGTGGGTGTTCTACCCCTGCACCCAGGGAGGGCTTTGTGGGGTCAGGGTCTGTGGCCTATAACCTTTGCACCACCCGCCGCAGGCATCATCTTCTCACTGGCGGACCGCTCCAGCTCCTCCACCATCCGGATGGATTCCCTGGCCTTCCTGCAGGGGCTGCTGGGCACAGAGCCCGCCGAGGCCTTCCACCCACACCTGTCCACCCTCCTGCCACCTGTAATGGCCTGTGTGTCTGACCCTTTCTACAAAATTGCGGCTGAGGCCCTGCTGGTGCTACAGGAGCTGGTGCGAGCCCTGTGGCCTCTGGGTAGGCCTCAGATGCTGGACCCGGAGCCATACATCGGAGAGATGTCTGCAGCCACCCTGGCACGGCTCCGTGCCACCGACCTGGACCAGGAGGTGAAGGAACGTGCCATCTCTTGTATGGGCCACCTTGTGGGCCACCTGGGTGACCGGTTGGGGGATGACCTGGAGCCATCACTGTTGCTCCTCTTGGATCGCCTGCGGAATGAGATCACCCGGCTGCCAGCTGTCAAGGCCCTGACACTTGTGGCTGTGTCCCCGCTGCGGCTTGATCTGAGGCCCATCCTGGCCGAGTCATTGCCCATACTGGCCTCATTCCTGCGCAAGAACCAACGGGCGCTGCGGCTGGCCACACTGGCCGCTCTGGACGCCCTGGCTCAGAGCCAGGGACTCAACCTCCCTCCATCCGCTCTGCGGGTTGTATTGGCAGAGCTGCCTGCCCTGGTCAGCGAGAGTGACATGCATGTGGCCCAGCTAGCGGTGGACTTTCTCACTACGGTGACCCAGGCCCAGCCAACCTCTTTGGCTGAGGTCAGCGGCCCCGTGCTCTCAGAGCTGCTGCATTTGCTGCGCTCACCCCTGTTGCCAGCAAGTGTGCTGGCAGCTGCCCAAGGCTTCCTGCAGGCTCTGGTGGGGACCCGGCCCCCGTGTGTGGACTACGCCAAGCTCATGGACCTTCTCACTGCTCCCGTGTATGACCAGGCTGTGGACGGTGGGCCAGCCCTGCACAAGCAGGTGTTTCACTCGCTGGCTCGATGTGTGGCAGCCCTCACAGCTGCCTGTCCCCAGGAGGCAGCGGGCACAGCAAAACGCCTGGTCTGTGATGCCAGGTCACCCAACTCCAGCACAGGGGTCAAAGTCCTGGCATTCTTGTCGCTGGCAGAGGTGGGCCAGGTGGCTGGGCCCGGCCCACAGCGGGAGCTGAAGACGGTGCTCCTGGAAGCCTTGGGTTCACCCAGTGAGGACGTGAGGACAGCAGCCTCCTATGCCCTAGGCCGTGTGGGCGCTGGGAACCTGCCTGACTTTCTGCCCTTCCTGCTGGGACAGATCGAGGCCGAGCCCCGGCGGCAGTATCTGCTGCTACACTCGCTCAGGGAGGCACTGGGGGCAGCCCAGCCCGACAGCTTGAAGCCCTATGCCGAGGACATCTGGGCCTTGCTGTTCCAGCGCTGTGAGGGTGCTGAGGAGGGCACCCGGGGGGTAGTGGCCGAGTGCCTCGGGAAGCTTGTCCTTGCGAACCCCCCGTTCCTTCTGCCCCGCTTCCGGAAGCAACTTGCTGCAGGTAGGGGCACAGCTTCTGGGCAGTTTGCCCCGAGTGTCTGAGCATCCCACACAAAGTGAGCTAGTTCCGGTAATTGGGTCTGAGAGTCGTGGCGTGTGTAAGATGAAGGCACAGGAGCCATTTACAAACCATGTTCTGAGACTTACAAACCTCCTCCTGTGGGGCCGTCTGGGATGGAGGGGACAGAATCCTTGGTCTTCAACAAGTAAATATTTCATGATGCCACTTTCATAATCTTTGGGGTGGGCAGCAGCTTTATGCTGTAATAGGGATGTCAAACTCATTTTCATTGGGGGCCACATCAGCCCCAAGGTTGCCTTCAAAGGGCCAAATGTAACTTTAGGACTGTATAAATGTAACTACTACTTAACTAGGAGCAAGGAGCTTGGCACTGCTGCCAGGCAGAAACAAGGTGCCAGGCTGGATAAAACAAGACGGAGGGCCGGATTCGGCCCGCGGGCCTTGTGTTTGCCACCTGTGCTCTAGGCAGAGGTTAATAAACACAATTCTCTGAAGGACCGGAAACGGCAGCCTGCAGAGTGCAGCTCTTTTGGGCTTGCTTGAGCCAGGAGCAAATGGAAGTGTAGACAGGATTGGATGCCATGCCCTGAGGTGTGGGGAGGACAGGGCAGGAACCAGGGGTCAGCATGTGTGTGGTCAGAACAGGAGCATCAAGGTGTTCCATGGCTCAGGCAGGAAGAAAACACAGATGTACTTGTGGAGCTACTGGGGCCCCTAGAACAAAAGGCCTCCAGGCCTGGAGCTGGTCAGCTGTTCCCCTGATAGGGTCAGTGGGTGTATCGGTTCACATGATGCAGGCGAGGGCTTTGTATGGTGTGTAGTACCCAATCAACACTGAGTAACTGCTGCCGTTGCTATCTATGTTGGTGACTCTGGTAAGCCTTGCTGGGTTGCGGGGTTTATAAGAAGTAGCTGTGTGGCCCTCACCCTGTGTGAGCGGGAAGAACCTTCCTAGAGGACGTCCCCTGTTACACTCACAGGGCTCTTCAAGAGGACCCTTGAGAAGCAAGTTGGGATGAGGAGCAGCCCTGGTTTTTCCTTTTTTTTTCTTTTCTTTTTTAAATTTTTAGTTATTGATTTTAGAGAGAGGAAGAGAAAGAAATATCAATTTGCTATTCCACTCATTTATGCATTCATTTGTTGATTATGTGCCCTGACTGGGTATTGAACCCACAACCTTAGTGTATTGAGATGACTCTCCAACCAACTGAACTACCTAGCCAGGGAGCCCTGCCTTTTCTAACCTCTGATTTGTTTCTGCCTCACAAATACTGTTGAACCAGCTAACTAGTCACATGTCGTTTTTACTGCTGACTTCGAGGAAGGAAGCTTAGAGCCAAATTGGTGGATTGCTTCTGGCAAGTTCACGGGACTCCCCAGTGGCCTCTGCCTGCGTGCCCCTCACTGTAGTCTCCATCTCACTTCCCTGCCTGTCCTCATTTTTTCTTATTTTAAATTTACTTAATCCCATTCTATTTGTATATCTCCACCAGCCACCTCGAGTCTTCTTAGGGGCCAGTCAGGATGGAAAGAGAACAAGGGAAAAAGTCTAAATTCAGTAACACATACCTATGCCCCAAATTGTAAACTTTCTCCTGAGTCACCAACATAAAATTTTCGAATGAAACAGCCTTAACCCATTTACTGTTATATGCTGGCTGGTGGTTGGCAGGGAGGAGGTGGAGAGAAGTAAGCAGTTCATCTATTTGTTTTTTTTTCTTTCGTATTACTGAGATATAATTGACATGTAACATCATATTAGTTTAAGGGGTACAACATAATGATTTGTTGTATGTGTATGTTATAAAATGATTACCACAGTAAGTATAGTTAACATCCATCAACTCTCATAATTACAAACTTTTTTTCCTTGTAATGAGGACTTTTAAGATCTACTCTCAGCCCTGACTGGGGTGGCCCAGTAGGTTGGACGTCATCCTGCACACTGAAGGTCACTGGTTTGATTCCAGTCAGGGCACAGGCCTGGGTCACAGGCCAGGTCCCCAGCTGGGGGTGTGCGAGAGGCAACTGATTGATGTTTCTCTCCCTATCTCCCTTCCCCTCGCTCTAAAAATGAATAAATAAAATCTTTAAAGAAAAAAAAAACTACTCTCTTAGCAACTGTCAAATCTATAAAACAGTATTGTTAGCTACAGTCATTATGCTGTGCATTACATTGCAGGAATTATCTGTCTTCTCTCTGGAAGTATCTATCTTTTGACCACCTTCACCCATTTTGCCCACCCTCACCCCCCATCTCTGGCAACTACAGATCTGATCTCTGTTTCTGTCAGTTTGTTTTTTTTTAAGATAACACATGTGAGATCATACAGTATCTGTCTTTCTCTTATTTCACATAGCACAATGCCCTCAAGGGCCATCCATGTTGTGGCAAATGGCAGGACTTCCTCCCTTTTTGTGGCTGATTAACATCCCTGTGTGTGTGTATCACATTTTCTTTATCCATCCATTTGCTGATGGACACTTAGGTTGTTCCCGTGCCGTTAGCATTATTGCTGAAGTGAATGGGAGTGCAGTGAGCTCCCTGAGGTACTTGTGTTTTCTTCAGATGTAGACCCATCAGTGGGATTGCTAGATCATATGGCAGTTCAATTTTTAATTTTTTGAGCAACCTCTGTACTGTTTTCTCTGGTGGCTACAGAATTTACACTCCTACCAACAGCGCACAAGTATTCCGTTTCCTCCGTATCGCGGCTAACATTTCCTAGGACAGCCGTTCCAACAGGCGTGAGGTGATAGCACGTTGTGTTCCAATTTGTCCCTGATGCTTAGTGATGTCAAGTGCCTTTTCATGTTCCTGTTGGCCTTCCAAGTATCTCTTTGAAAAAAAAATGTCTATTCAGGTCCTTTGCCCATTTTTAAATTGCATTATTTGTTATTGACTATTGAGTTGTATGAGTTCTTTAAATATTTTGGATATTAAGTCCATATCATGGTTTGCCAATATTTTTTCCTGCCCATTTTGTTGTTGGTTTCTTTTGCTGTGCAGAAGCTTTTTAGTTTGATGTAGTCCCCCTTATTTACTCTTTATTTTGTTGCTTGTGTTTCAGGCATCATATCCAAAACGCCATGACCAAGGCCCATGTCGGGGAGCTTTATTCCTGTGTTGTCTTCTAGGAGTTTTATGGTTTCAGTTCTTACATATAAGTCTTTAATCCATTTTGCATCAATTTTTGTGAGCAGGGTAAGATAGGGGTCTAGTTCCATTCTTTTACATGTAATTATCCAATTTTCCCAGCACCATATATTGAAGAGACTGTCTTTTCCCTGCTGAGTATTCTTGGCTCCTTTGTCAAATATTAGTTGACCATACATCCCCGTATTTATATCTGGGTTCTCAAGTCTGTTCCATTGTCCTGTGTGTCTTTTTCATGCCAGTACCGTGCTGTTTTGATGATTAAAACTTAAAACCAGGAAGCCTGATGCCTCCTGCTTTGTTCTTCCTTCTCAGGAGGGTTTTGCCTATTGGAGGTCTTCTCAGGTTCAGTACAAATTTGAGGATTTTTGTTGTTTCTACAAACCATGCCACTAGAATGTGAGCAGTTTAGAGAGGAGATTGAGAAGCATGTGGGAAAGCTGCTGATTTATTTCTTTCATGCAATGGGAAATGTATTTCCCTCCCTTATTCAGCTTCTCCATTCAGAAAGCAAGCAGTAAAACAAAACTAAGTGAGTTCTTTATTCCCAGACTTTGGAGATGCTCTGAATTCTGTTGGAATCCCCTTGGACTTCAGCCTGCCTGAAATACAACTACCCCCTGCTTGGAGAATCCAGGGCTGAGGACAAGAGCCCAGCTAAGGCTCAGAATCAGCTGTTTATCTCTGGATCTGCTCCTCTGCCACTTAACTTTTCTGGGTCTCTCTTTCATCCATAAAATAGAGATTAATAATTTTATTAGTCACTTTAATTATATATTATTATCAGCCAATTAATAGGACAGTCCTGAGGAATAATTGAAATCATGTGTCTGAAAAATAGAATGCAGTCCCAAGGCCTGAGTAAAGAAAGCTCTTTCTTTGGGTTGGGCTCTTAGTTCTCGAGTCCTTGGTTCTCCATTTATATGCTGCAATGTGGTTGCCTGTAGTCTGACAGTTTTACTCTCTCAGCCACAGCAGGAAAAACTTGGGGAAGATTGTAGGCTGCCAGGGGAAATGGTAGCATTGACTTCTTCAAAGACTGGGGAAAGTTTCAAGTGGGGAGGCAGTACATTTCTGCCGTCCATGGAGGCAGAGGAGAGTTTTGGCACCTTCTGACCTGTGGATATCGAGGACTGGCCCCGCCCCTCACCAAGTGCTGTCTCTTCTGCAGGTCAGGCACATACCCGGAGCACCGTCATCACAGCGGTCAAGTTCCTGATCTCGGACCAGCCCCATCCCATTGACCCCCTACTGAAGAGCTTCATTGGTGAGCAGAGCGTGCCCTTTGCTCCCACCCTCCCCCATCCCATTCAGTCCCCTTCATAGCCCTTGAGTTTGGGCTGATTTTTCTTGCATATTAATGGAATGGAGTTGGAGACCTGGGTGGCCACCTCATCCCCATGACAGCAGAGGGCCTGGGTTCAAAACCCTGCGCTTCCACTGAGCTGCTGGGTGAGCCCAGTATGCCCCTTCTCACCTCTGAGCCTCAGTTTCCTGATCTGTAAAATGGGGACACAAAAATCTGCAGTGCTAAGGTTTGGGAAACACCATGTAGATTTAAGGGGAAAAGTGCACCATGAAGTGGAAAACTACCAAAACTCAAATAAATGCATTGGCTTCAGTGGCACCAAGCTGGGCAGGGCTGCACCAGAGCAGGGGAAAGTGGCTCCCTGACTTGTCCCCTGTCCAAGGATCCTTTGGACTTCTGTAGGACCAGGCTCACTTCTTCAGAGCTCCAGGCCTGTGGGCTTTTAACTGGATGGCACTGGAAGCTGGCTCTCCTCTTCCAGACAGGGCAACCTAGTGGACTGTGGAGAGGTTCTGGAGTCTTCCAACCTTGGGTTCAAATCCTGACTCTGCCACTTTCTGGCTGTTTGAGTGTGGATGAATTATCTCATCCTCAGTCATAAAACAGGGGTGCTGATCTCTACCTGCTGGGGCACCATTGTGTGAAACCAAGGGGTCAGCAGATATGACCGCTCTCTGAATTGGAGAATATGTTCAGAAGCTACAGCAATATCACCAGCAGCAACTTTATCCTGTGTTCTGACCCAGCAGGCACACACTGCCCCCAGCCCTGTTTTTCTCCATCTGGCCCGAGCTGCCCATGGCTGGCACCCCCGCCCCCCGGGGCCTCTAACTGGGTGTTTGGTTTTTGTTGTTATATGTTGGAATCACAGTGTTTGAGCCCTCACTGTGTATCAGGTGCCACACTAGATTCTTTAATATATCTCATCACAGCTAATTCTCACAGCCCCCAGTGTGGAATGTAGGAGTGGCCCCATTTTGCAGATGAGGAAACTGAGGCTCAGAGAGTAGCTTAAACTCAGGTCTTGCTGGTTCCCCACAGCTGTGTTCTCACAGAGAGTGGGGACCCCAGCAGCCCACATGGCGCAGCAGAAGGGGCCCAGGCTGCCGGCCCTGGGTTGGAGTCCCACTCTGCTGGGAGCCTTTGTCTCCCCAGTGCATGACAGGAGGAGGCACAGGGTGGCAGTTTGGCTGATGTCCGGTGTCAGTAACTCCGATCACCTCACTTGGGTGGCGACTTCCAGGTTTCTTCACTCTAAAGTTACCTTTTCCTTTCAAACAAATAAGTAATATTCAGTCTATTGAAATAATTTCTTCCTTATCAAATTTTTGCCTACTACGTTTTGCATCTGTGGTGGTTTCTTGCCTGCATTAGTGATTACTGACAGCTGCCAAATGGCAGCTTTCTAATTCCAACATTCCTTCCAGATTTATTAGTTTGTGTTCTATTTTCAGGAAGAACTTTTTCTTCTCCCTCATTTATTTATTTATTCATTGATTTATTCATACCATTACAGACTCATAGAGTCCTATTTCATTCAGTGGGTTATAATCTGTTACTGCCTTTATTTATTTTGATTCTCAAGACTGTCTCAGATTGAGCTGGCTCCCACATCCACTGACATGTTTCCAACATTCTTTGAGCACATCCCTACGTTTTGGCTCAATAAGATGTTTCAGCCCCATCTGCACTGCCCCAGCCCTACAACCAGCCACTCATCCAAGGAGCCCAGATTCCTTTCAGTGGAGGATGGTGTTCAGAATCCAAGATCTGGACACTGTGTACGCTCATGGTTACTGGGGTGCCACTGTCTCAGCAGACACAGACAGACACACATCCATCCCTGTGTTGGGTCCCGTTGCAGTGCAGCACCACCGTGTTCATCCCAGCTTTCCCCCTTTCCGTATACCCTTCTCTTACAGGAGCAACCCAGCTCCTGTTATTCACAAGATATTTACTCCATTTTGGAATACACAGGAAGTAGTCTGAGAATTGCCAACCTTTATGTTTGTTTATTCAATATTTGTTTATAGTTCTTTTGTCTTTAGTCTGGGGGCATGTAATCAAAATTCTTTGTTTGGAAGTTATTGGGTGAGTTGTTTTCTCCTTTATAACCTGGGTGGTTATGTTAATCATTTAAAATCTAGTTAGGTTGTTTTTTTGGGGGGACCCCCCAATTCTTGATTTTGTTGATTTATTGAGTATATAAAACATTAACACAGTTATTGAGAAGTCTAAATTATACAGCTGTGTAAATTATCCAGAAAGGTATACTCAGAGAAGTGCTGTGTGACTATATCTAAGTTTCTTCATTTCTCTGATTTTCAGAAGCCTCATCTATAATAATAATATCAAGTTAACATTTGTAGGATCTTTGCTTTCTGCCAGGCCCTCCGCTGTGAGCTACCACATTTTAAACCATAAGTGCAGTGCTATCGGATAGATACTGTTATTACCCCCATTTTACAAATGAGGACATCAAGGCTCTCAAAGGTCCAAGTTAGGAAATGGTACAGTATGGATTTGAACCCAGGCCAGACTCAAGTCCACATTCTTGTCTGGACTTTGAAGGCTTGTTGGACATGGCACAGAGTAGATACTCAGAATATGTTCGCCCCCACTCAGCTAGCTGTGCAAGCCTCACATGAACCCGACAACAGAGATAAGGGTAGAGGTGGTTTGCCGTCTTGGCTGTGTTGTCCCTCACCCCCTCTCATCTTCCTGCCAGGAGAGTTCATGGAGAGCCTGAAGGACCCAGACCTGAATGTGCGCCGGGCCACTCTGACTTTCTTCAACTCAGCCGTGCACAACAAGCCCTCGCTGGTCCGGGACCGGCTGGGCAACATCCTGCCCCTCCTCTACCAGGAGACAAAGATCCGCCGGGACCTCATCCGAGAGGTGAGTCTGGGAGAGAACGGAGTGGCAGAGCTTGGGCCTGACTGAGGTAAGGATTAGTGTCCAGCTTATCAGATGGTCAGTCCCATGTCCTGAAGTGGTCAAGTCCTGCTCCTCCACTTCCCAGCTGTCTGACCCTACCAGGGCAACCTGATCCACACTGAGCCTCAGTTTCTCTTCATAGGCAAAGTAAGCAAAATAATCATGTCTGCAGCATAGAGCTATTGAGACCATTCACTGAGTGAAATCTTGCAGGTGCTCAACATTGCTCCCGGCACACAGTCGATGTTGGTGACTCTTGTTACCTTCCAGCATTCAGCAGGTGTTCATGGGGCACCGGCCCTCTGTCTGAGCACCAGGATTCAGAGCTGGACCAGACATGGTTTCTGCACCAGGGAGCTCATGGCCTCCTGAAGTACAGAGACACCCACTGTACTGATTATGTAACTCATTTAGAGCCCAGTTGGTGAAGAATTTAAAAGGAAGAGATTAAAGGTGACTTAGTGGATAAATCATCATCGCACAATGTGCTAAAAAAGGCTGAACTTCATGGCATCCCTGAGGAAGAAGTGACTATTTAGAGGGCTTAGGAAAGTTTCCCAACAGAGGGGACATCTGAACTGGACTTGGAGGGATGAGAAGAGCTTACCATTAAGAGCAGAGCCCCATGGTTGAAAGGTCCAGAGAGATCTGGGTTTTTAAGTCTGAGTCAGCCATTTATTAGTTATGTGTCCTTGGGCACCTTTTCTGAGCCTTAGCTTCCTCCTGTGGAAAATGCAGTTAATAGTAACACTGGCTTCTTAGAGCTGTTCTGATGCTTGAGTGAAATGTCATCTGTCAAGCACTCTGCACAGTGCCTGGTACATCATATCTGCTCAGGAGATTATAATAATGATAATTCTTATTGTCATCATCACCACAGGGCATTGCAGGCTGAGCAAAGGCGTACAGACTTGAGAGTATAAGACAGGAGACCCAGCACTGAGCAACAGATGTGGGGTATGCAGGAACTAGGGGAGGTATTCCTGCACTCTGGGTCCACATCCCCTAATCTGTTATCCTCCCTTCCTGCAGGTGGAGATGGGGCCCTTTAAACACACAGTGGATGATGGGCTGGATGTGCGGAAGGCAGCCTTCGAGTGCATGTACTCATTGCTCGAGAGCTGTCTGGGCCAGCTGGACATCTGCGAGTTCCTGAACCACGTAGAGGACGGTCTGAAGGACCACTATGACATCCGGGTAGGATGAGCCCCCTGCCAGGCTCATGGTCACCGCATACCAAGGGGACGGCCAGGTGCCAGTGGGCATACTGCTTGTTTGTCCCCACTCCCTACCCCAGGAAACCCCATAAAACAGCTGTATGTTTTCAAACATCTTTGGTGGGATTCTACACTGGCATGCTCTTTGGAGGATGGCTTGGCAATAACTGGAAAAATTTATAATTCTCAGACACACCCATTGACTCAGCAATTCAGTATCTGTGAGCCTCTTGACTGGCTCCTGCACATGTTCAGAGTTTTCTATTCAAGATTGTTCTTCACTGATTTGTGGGAATTGGGAACATCTGGCCGTTACCTAAAAGTCCAGTTACAGAGAACTGGCTCCATAAACCGGGCACCTCCAGTCATGGAGCCCTAGCAGCATTAAAAAGAGGGAGCTGGATCTCTGTGTGCTGATGTGAAAGATGGCCAAGGCCCACTGAGTGATAAAAGCGAGTTATTTTTAATGGGCTTTTCCCTTGCTTGTGTCCAGGCCCCTTTGGTGCTGAGGAGGGTGGGTGAGACATCGACTGAGCAACCTTCAGTTATCTCACCAAGCCTTCACATTAACCTTTGGAGAGTGGGTGTCGATGCCCAGTTTACAGAGGAGAAACCAGAGACCTGGCTAGTTCAAGGGCACAAGGCAGGAAGTGGAGGAGCCTTGGGTCATAGCTCATGACATTTAACGCCATGCTCTTTGTAGTTCTTACTGCCCCCTACCCATCTTCTTCCTTTGCTGTGGGGCGTGTGGGGACAGGGCATAGGAGATAGCTGGTGGGCATATTGATGTCAAACAGCCACCCACTGTGCTGTGTATCATTTGTAGGGATTTTACCATTTTCATAAGGGGTCACCATTATTCTCCTGTAGGCTGGATCCAGCCTGTAGATATGTGTAGTTGGCTCACATAATTTTTTGTTTTTGTTTAAATCAAGTGCCAACATTTAAAATTTGAGAGATTTTACATGAAACTTGGGGTTTCTTTTGAAAACAGTCCATCAAGTCTGGGCCACATTCCCACCTAGCCACAGTTGGCTGGAGCTGCATAGTGCTGTCTGGGGTATGGACTCCTCACTCCTTCCCAGTTCCCCTCTCGGCCCTTCACTCCTGGACAGTACCTGCCTGGCCCAGCTGGCATCTCAGCTTGAGAACTGACCCCTCCCTGATGCCTCTTCTGATCCTAGTTTCTTCAGGACAACCAAACGCAGTTGGCATAGTTGGTGTTACCAGACTCTGACAAGGACCTGAGCGGAAATTAATGCTCAAGTTGGAACCTGAGCTCCAGGTGCTGGGTCCAGAGTCTCTGCTCTTCCCCAGGGCTTCCTTCTTTTGGTCCTAGGCCATTTCACCAAGAACTCTGTCTCCTTCCTCCTGGGCAGATGCTGACCTTCATCATGCTCGCTCGATTGGCTACCCTGTGTCCTGCGCCTGTTCTGCAGAGGGTGGATCGGCTCATCGAGCCACTCAGGGCCACCTGCATCGCCAAAGTAAGCCACTGCCCAGACCTGGGCACACTTACAGGTCCTCTGCAGATGGTTCACAGTTAGTTTACCAAGAACCTCCTGCAGTACCGGTGGCATGAGAAGTACTTATTTTCATCATCATCATCATCATCCTCTAAAGCACTTCCTGTTACTTCTTATTCTTAAGCATTGTATACACTGGGGAACAGAGGTTAGGAGAGGTGAAGTTGGCCGAGGCTACATAGCTAGTGAATTGTAGAACTGGGATTCAAGCCCATTTGTCTCTGTCTGTCATTCACTAAGTATTTCCTGGGTGCTAGGCATACAATGTTGAACAAGATGAGCTCCCTCATCTCACGTCCTAATTGGGAAACTGAGGCAGACTCTTAGGAATTATTGATTGACTGATTGATGGATATGGGGCAGAGTTGCTGTTAGGCTGGAGTGCTCAGGGGTCCATGGGAGAGATCTGGGGCCTCATGGAAAGCTGCAGGGTTAAGAACAGAGCCTGGCACACCTAAGAGGTACTTAGTAAATACCTGTTGAAAGAACGAATTTGGGTTTTAGAAGAGTAAAAAAATTAGTTAAAAAGAGGGCAGAGTATTTTAGATTGGAGCCCAAAGAGTAGAGATATCCATAGAGCAGTAATTTCCAAGTAGCAAAACCTTTTTCAAAAAAAAAAAAAGAAATCTCATGTGGATAAAACAGATAAAATTGGTAATTTATTAATAGAAACCTACTTTGTAAGTTTTTACTGTTAACATATGCTTAGTATGAAGTGAAAGAAAACAGCGGTTCTACAGGGCCGTTGAACTCTTGACAGGCTCAGTGGCCAAATGTTTCTAGTTTTCTTTGAACCGTAGGGATGGAGAAAGTCCCAGTGCACAGGAAGGGGCTTGCAAACGGGCTATTTGTTACGCAGGGATGAAAGCCTGTCACATCCACGTCCCCAGTGCCTCATCCACAATTCTGAATCCACAAGGCTCTGCAAGCTCAAAGATATTAGCTGCTTGTTTGGCACCAAAACTTAACTTGAACTGGCATGAGGCTGTTTATGGCCGTGTTTCCCTTCTCTTGATATTCATATTCTTACATTTTTCATAAACTTAGTAGGGGGAAACGTTAGTGTTTCTGATTACAGGGTGTTGTACCAGACCCATGTTATCTGCACATTATCACCTTTTCTAAAACTACTGAATTCCAAAAGCACATCGGGCCCCAAGGGTTCTAGAGAACAGGTTGGGCGGCTACATAGTACTCATAGTAGCCCTGCAAGGGGAGGCTCTTAATTACCGTTTGGGAAGGGAAAGGCAAAAAGGTGACTACCTGAAGTCGCAGCTGTCACAGGCAGAGCTATTTGAACCCAGGACTGTCCAACCCCAATACCAAGCTCTTAACCATCACAGATTCTTTAGGGGGAAGAGACTAATGGTGTCGCATAAGTCAAGGAGGGCCTTTATTCCATAAGCAGTGAGGGGATTCCTGAGATTCTGAGTGAGAGAGGGTGGGGGATGAGACAAGGCACTTTTGAGTGTGTGCTCTGCCACCTGCATCTGCAGAATGGACTACCGATGCCTGGCTAGAGGACTGTCACAATAATCCATCCAGTTAAGTCCTGTGGTACGAGTCTGTTTTAACCACAGTAGAGAGCCCAATACTTCTTGCAGGGGAAGGAGACTAAGTGAATACTTTATAGCAATTGTCACCATTGACTTATTATCAAGAAGAAAGGTGAGTTACTTAGATTGGTTGCTCAGAGGCCCTTTAGGTGACTTTGAAGCTGACTTGAATGACAAAGAACCAGCCTCTTGGGAAGGTAGCCAGTGTAAAAGCCCAGAGGTGGAAGAACCACCACGAGGCTGGAACCACAGAAAACTCTGAAGCAGGACAGTGTGCCGTGGGTGGTGGAGAGGAAGTCGAGGAGGCTGTGGTGGGGGGACTGGCTCTGTCAAGGACGGCTCATTGTTGTTTCCCACTGTAGGTGAAAGCTGGTTCCGTGAAGCAGGAGTTTGAGAAGCAAGATGAACTGAAGCGCTCTGCCATGAGGGCAGTGGCCGCCTTGCTGACCATACCAGAAGTGGGAAAAAGCCCCATTATGGCTGACTTCTCTTCCCAAATCAGATCCAACCCCGAACTTGCTGCCCTCTTTGAAAGCATCCAGAAGGATTCTGCTTCCGCCCCCAGCACAGACTCAATGGAGCTCAGCTAGTCCTACTCCAGCCCCTGGATGGGCCCTTACTCAAGGGAAGGGGACCCACTTAAGCCAAAAGCTCAGCCTCACTTCCCACCACCTAAGGCCATTGGCCTTTACTTACAAACTTGCATTTCCCGGCCCCCCCCCCCCCCCCCGTCCCTGTGTGGGGTTTACAGTGCCTTCTCCAGGGACCCTGACTCATTGGCCCCCAACCTGAAGCTGTAAGGCTGCCAACAGTTGGGCCCTTTAACTCAGGACAGTCATTCAAAGCAACAGGGCATAATCTTCCAAGCCTTTCACACTGGTCTGTCTGGTTTCTTCAAGCTGGGGAGGCCCTGCCTCACAAAATACTTAGTATTTAGTTTAGACACACTCTGTGCTCACAGCTGAGAGGTTAGGGGGCAGCAGGCTGGCCTTTCTTCCCACTAGCACCCCAATTTGTCACACCACACGTTTTCAACTCACGTGACCTGACATACCAAAAATTAGTCCTTAGGCTGAGCATCTTAAAAATTCAGATACTTCTGAGTTATTCACTTTTTAAAATTCAAAAAAATTTCTAACTGGTAGTAA
The DNA here is from genome assembly GCF_019186645.2 of Phyllostomus hastatus. NCBI lineage: Eukaryota > Metazoa > Chordata > Mammalia > Chiroptera > Phyllostomidae > Phyllostomus > Phyllostomus hastatus. The sequence goes on along the minus strand of NW_025333643.1, from coordinate 2,634,441 downwards.
TCAATCAAATATTTACTTGCAAGGGGGAAGAGTATGGGTAGAAAATTAGAGCTCATGTGTTTTTCTAATTTCAAAACTCTTATGTCACAAACCGATAAACAGTAAAGCACACAAGTATAAGCCATTTCATTCGCTCGACCTAGGCATAAGCATAGGCATAAGTTGGTTTGTGTCCTTCTGAGGGTTTTGAACATGTCCTTTTTGGTACTGAGGACACAAAATCAACAGGCCAAAGAATTTCCTGTGCTGTCCCAGGTTAATAAAGGAGAGACCCTAAGTTACCACTGTTTGCACAATTCCTCTAGTCAGTAGTCATGCCATCTATCAGCATACAGTCCGCGTCAGTTTAAAGAAATAATGAAAGTGACCAATAATTTACTTAAACGTTTCATACAAGGTCTTGAATAGGAGGCAGTCAACGTGTAAGACACTTTATCTGCTGACACTAAGGGCCTTAAGCCTAGTCATGGCTAGCACACCAAGAAAATTGTAACCAGTGTATTATTTTTGGCTCAGTTGACAGGTGGGGAAAAACCTCACCTCACTCTAGTCGTATACCAGAGCAGCGATTTTGCCTATTTAGTCAGACACTGACCTCTTCTCTAGATTGTCAAATAAAATTGACAACAGCCAACAATAGCCATCCAGTATGAATGAATCAAAATTATGCCCATATTTTGTCAGATCAGCAGAAACCATTTATTGATGTGCCAGTTTTAGTGCACCTGGATGAAAAGGGCTGAAAATCACTGTACTAGAGAACCGCATGCCATATACCACACGACCTACACTGCAACTTAACACCATTTCTTGGGGTATCATAACCTTAGAATTAAAAACAGCTAGATTTGCCCTGGCTGGTATGGCTCAGGTTGTTGGAGCATCATCCCGTAAACCAAAAGGTGCTAGTTCAATCCCCAGTCAAGGAACATGCCTGGATTGTGGGTTAGGTCCCTGTTGGGCACATGCGAGAGGCAACCAGTTGATTCTTTCCCTTCCCTCCCCTCCCACCCCACGCTCTAAAATTGATGGGCATGTCCTTGGGGGGGGGGGGGGAGCTTGATTCTAGCTATTATAGGTCCAATTATCACCAGGTTAAGAATCCCACCCTTGTGGAAATTATGCCTGGAGCAGCAAGCCAGGGAAGTTCAGATATGGCAAACTGGAAGCCATCTTCAAACACCCAGGACTGATCACATGTAGAGAGCTGTTGTGTACTTTTGGACAGAAGCTATACAGTGCTATTTCAGCACCCAGTAAGAATTTAAGGGAGTAAGAAAGAAAGTCACCTGGATCCTTTCATACATTTTCAGTCTTCACAAGAAGCACACAGGATAACTGTCATCCAACTTTAAAGCGAGGCTAAGAACAATTTCTTGCTATGAGCTGCAAGGTCCTTCAATTGAGGGTCTCTGAACTTACCTTGGTCTGAGGGCCAAGTCTTCCCCACCCCCAGATGGAACGGACCACAGCTGGTCTGAGCACTCGAGGCCGGTGCCCTGTGAAGCATCAAGTATCCTCTATAAACCCCTTCCACATGGCAGATTCTGGAGGATTAACTGGCAAAAGAACAATCTCTGTGACAAGCTGTCAAACTGGGAAGTAAAACCTAGGGCGGAAATGCCAGATGGCAGAATTTTAAGGTTTTATTAACACAAATACAATGTGCACACAATCTGTCTATTCATTTTCTTCACTGCGCAGCCTGGCATTGGGATTGGTGACTCTGATGGCCAGCTGGGCTGCTCTTTCCACAATGGCTTTGCGGTTCTTTGAGGAGACGTTGTGAGCAATCTCAGCACAGTAAGATCTGGAAGAGATGTCATAAGTAGTAGGTAAGGAGCAAGCCGGCCAAGCACACACACCTGAGTGCGTTCCACTGGGAAGGCAATGGCTTTGGCCACTTCACCTGTAGAACAGCCCCAGCACTGAGCAAAGAGGGTGCTATAGTACATGGCTGCTGAACAACATCTGCACGTCCCAAATTGTAGGACACTAGCAAAGGCTCTTAAAAATCTGCTGTGACCAAACAAACAAACAAACAAACAAACAAACCCCCCCCCCAAAAAAACACCACCACCACAAAACAACGACAAAAAAACACTCTCACGGTCCCCTCTTATTTACTCCTCACAGTAGCCCTGTCATACTGGTATTGCCTCTGTATCATGGACCAGGAAGCCAAGGACCACAGAGGTGGAAATGAATTTTCAAGATCACATATTCAGCAATGGATAGGGCCAGGATGGCTCAGCCCCCGAGACTCCATGTTCAAAAATTCTCCATCTGTCTTTCTAGTCAATCTGCTCAGCTCAGGAAAGTCTCAGGGAGCATGGACTTGTCTGTGAAAAGTTTTGGAACTGCAAGTAGCAGAGCAGACTCCAACAGTGTGATTAATCCAAGGGGTCCCTGATCCAGACCATAAACATTTACTTGTTCAGCTGCTGCACACAAAATTCGCAATGAAAGTAACTCTGCCTCAAGCCATCCAGTGCATAGAACACCTAACGTTTCTTGAGCATGTGTGCGCCAGGAGCTGGCCTCACTCCCAATTTGATACTGGTCTAACGGACACATTTCAGTAGGGAGGTGGTCTGAATCCATAAAATATGGATTAGGAAAAGGCATAACCCCTGGAGGATTTCAGCAAAAAAGAGAAGACTGGAAGAAGTTTGACCTAATAAGGCAATAGGTACATAAAGTTCTTTTTAAGACCTCTTTAAGAAAATAGCTTAACAGTGTGACAAGCAAAATGGATAAAAAATTTGTTTTATATAAAGGAGTCCACTCAAGCTCCAAAGTAGCTACATTTTAAAATGTTTCCATAATTATTGTTTTCAAGAAGGCTTAAGTTGTATTACTGTCTTTTTTTTTTTTTTTTCTCCAAAAACCTCTCAGGTCCTTGTCCATTTCTATTTAATAATCACAACCACACTGTACATATTTTAAATACTTTCTCTTCTGCTTGGGCAGTCTCCATACATGACAGTTTTTAAATGTGTAACATTCCATTCAGTGCTGCACTCCTACTACCCACCCACTTATTCACAATTGTTCAGTTACTCTTGCAATGGTCAGCTTACAAAGCTTCCCCACTTTTTAATTATTTAGTTTTTAAAGATTTTTGGTTCGAAGGCCTGCACTCAATCCACTGAGCTATACCAGCCAGGGCTTCTTTTTAATTATTTGAAGATAGATGCCCAGAAATGGAACTTGTGGATTAAAAGTTATGGACTCTCGATACTGCAACATTTGCACTGCAGTCATTTTTTGCTACACCACATGTGGCAGACTGTGTCAATCTGTCATAATTCTCTATCAACCTACTCAGTGCAGTTTGGGCATCTACCATTATTAATCCCCATGCTCATCCTTTCTACAGAAAATTTCCAGCATTTCCATGCCTGGTTAAATCTCCAACCTAGAAACTCAAACAAAAATGGTTTCATTTTTATTAGTGCATCTTCAATCATTATAGCTTAAAGATGTTTGTAAACATGCACACACAGATGCAACCAGTTGTGTCTAAATCACTTGCCACAAGCAATCTTTTCTCAACCACTGCCCTCCTTTTGGCTCCAGCCAACCAAAAAGTCTCACACAGAGCTCACCAAGTGTCTGACTTCCTTAAAATAATGCAACTAATGCTATAATCCCTCCATGCACCCTTGCACCTATACAACTTTGTCTAAGTACCCTCTGTCTGCAGTCTTCCTTCTCTTCTACACCTCTGATCACACTGAGCTCTAAATTAGACAGCAACCCCTCCATTACTCTAGCATTCTGAAGAAGCATGTGGCCAGTTTAAGTGCTCTTTAGGTCTGAGGCTATCCCCCACATAAATAAAGCAGTGTTCTGGAAATGACTGCCAAAAGCCCTCCTCTTTTCAGGTCTTGGGTCTCTACACTTTTTAGGACAAATCATTAGCCCCTGCCCCCATCTTGAAGTCCCCAACAGGCATTAACTAAGCTCCTGAGAGAATACACAATGTCTCCAAATGCACTCTGAAAGGTCTGGAGTCCCTCTCCAAAATGCTCTGAGATCCACACTTCTGACACTGGAACCCGCAGATGGGATCCAACTCACTTGTTGCACATCAGCAGCACTTCAAGCTCCTTGACGTTATGGACCAGGAACTTTCGAAAACCACTGGGCAGCATGTGCTTTGTTTTCTTGTTGCTCCCATAACCAATGTTGGGCATCAATATCTGGCCCTTGAATCTTCTGCGCACCCTATTGTCAATGCCTCTGGGTTTCCGCCAGTTCCGCTGAAAGAAAACACACAGGTGAGTTAGTCTGTGCACACTGTCAACTCTTCCTTCTGGAGGAAAAAAACAGGGACCAAATGAAACAGAAACACGACAAACACTAGTTGTCTTTGGGTAACAGGATTTCACTACTTATTTTTTTGGTGACGAAAAACAGGCTCCTGCATTTGCACACCAGGAACACAGACCCATAACCACTCCTAAGCAAAGGAAAAGCAGACCACACACTAATGGAACATGAGGGGATTGTGCACATAGCAAGATGAAGAGCACGGATTTCAATACTGCACTCAAGACCCAGGTTATTTTTATCTATAAAACAAGAATAATTTGCCTCTCGAAGTATCCTAAGGCTACCTGAAATATGATACAAACATAAGGCTCTAGATACCCAGAACAGCCAAGTACAAGTGTACCTTGTTATTTAAGTTTCAATTTAGACATCAAGAGGCTGCATTCCAGTAAGTGCCTGGGTTTCTATAGTGAGCTCTTTTCCACCAACCAGACTGGCTGGTTCATCTGTCCAAGGTGCTCTTCTAGGAGATGTCAGAAATCCAACAGCCAATTCAGGAACCCTTTTCTTCACCCCAACACACACTTCCACCCCAGGACCATATACCTTAATTTTGACATAACGGTCTGACTGGTGCCGAATGAACTTCTTGGTCCTCTTTTTGACAATCTTGGGTTTCACAAGGGGTCTGAGGGCTGCCATGGTGCCTTCAAAAGAGACAAATACTGTGAAACAAAAGACAGTACCAGAAGAAATCATTCCTTACCCAGGACTTTAGCGATGTTGCAGAGTGTCTTCCAATCACCAGCTACAGAGCAAGCAGGGAATGGAATGGGTACCTCTGCCAGGCGTGTTTTCCCTCCCGTCTCCAAAGCTGGCAGAATATTAGCCATTCTCCAGACGCGGTCCTGGGAGGTTACGAGTCACCTCACTTACTCAAAAGCCAAGAAAGAAATGCCAATAGCTGACTTAAAACAAACTGGCCCTCAAAGGTTCTCAGCCTGCAAAGGGGCAGCAAATCCTACTTCACCAAGTGTCTGAACCCCCACGTGGCCCAGTTTCCTTTTAGTTATGCGGGACTTTGACAAACTACATGAACTGGAGTTCCATTTCTCACCTGTAAAATGGAGACACTCTTGCACATTGAATGCTTGTAATGCACGGCCCAAAGCAAACGTTTAATAAAGACTGACCTCTAGATATGCATCTAGATGTACTTCTAAAATGCCTCTGGGCCTTTGAACATACGGTCCTACCTGTATATCAATTCAAAAGTTACCTTCCTCAAGGTGTCCTCAATAGCCCTCTTTACACCATTTTGTTCTCTTCGTAGCCTTCGACTTCCTTGTTTAGCACATAGTAGGTACTCAATGAATGCCACTCACTCCCCGACCCCCTGTGCCAAGATTTCCTCAAAGACAAGGATACAGTTTCAAACTCCCAGAGATCCTAATCCTTTATCAGAATTTCTGGTAACCGAACCGTTTTGGGTTTTTTTTTGGGGGGGGGGCGGGGGCATTCCAGCTGCAGATGTAACCAGGGCTAGAAAGTAGAGGGGAGCGCCGGGCAACAGGAACAGATTTTTATTTCTATACCACGTGGGCAGATATCGCTAATCGAAGTAATACGACGGCTTGAGCGCCTGGCCGGTGAAGCCGCAACCCCTGGATCACTCCACACTCCGCAGAATCCCCCGTAGTTTGGGCCCAAACGGCGCCCTGAGCCCCAGAACTCAAACAAGCTGCCTGCTGCTCAGGCTGATCCCAGACGGCCTCCGTAGGAGTGCAAGCAGCCCTAGTAAGTGAACCTCCATTACCAGCCGGATCACTTTGTTCTGTTCCTATACGTCCTCCAGCAAGGCGACAAAGACAATACCCACCGACACGATTGCTTGGAAGGGCAGGCCTCCTCACCAGGGGACGATGAGGGTTAGTGGAGACCGCAAAGACACAGATGACCAATGATTAAAACTCACCGAATAAGAGATGGCTGCCACCTCCGTAGGCAGCGCCGAGGAAGAGAGAGGAAACGGACGCGCGAGATGTGTGCGACTTGACCTCTGGGTCCTGGCAGGGAAAAGGCGAGCACTTCCGGCTCTTGGTCATTCAAAAATAAAGAAACGTCAGTATTATTATACTGAAAAAAAGGTCTAGAGTTACTTCGCTTTTCTTATACATTAATATCCAGGAGTAGTCCTGAAAGTTTTCCTACCTTCTCTTAGGAATACGTAGAATGTATTTGGAATTCTTTCTCACCTTCTAAGACCTTGTCGGAGCACTCACTTCCGCCAGAAGTTGAAGCCGTTCCTCCGCCTCCAGTTTTTAGATTCTTTTCGCCTTCGTTTCTTCAGCGCGAAAGTACGCCTCGTAGTGGCCAGGAGGAAACAAAACAGAGACTTTATAATAATTCCTCACGTGAATTTGTAAATAGCCATGAGACTATGTATAATAGCTATAATTCAATTGGATTTACTAGCCTTCCCACAATTCTACGAAGTAGGTCTATTATTTTCCCCATTTTACATATGTAGGAAGTGAGATTTGGAGGTTTGACTTAAAAAATCCACACTTGTAACCATTAGGTAAAACCGCCAAGTTTTTCATTGTTATTCTTGGTTTGTTTGGTTGTTTCTTCTTTTTCCTAGCTTTTTAGGATTAGCGCGAAAATCAAATTTCAGAAGGAAAAAAAGCCCCATGATTCCGCAATAAAGATGTCATTAGTGATCTTGATAGGAGTGATTCCAGGGGCCAGATGGAAACAGAAGCTAAACTGGATGTGTTCTTAACTGCAGAGAAGTGAGAATGGAGGAGAGCAAGTGCTGACAACTCCTTTCGGGAGATTTTGACTGTGAGGGAAAGGGGAGTTTGAGGAAACCCAGAGAAGTGAAACTTGAAATGTGAAGTCAAGTGTCCTTTCACAGGTCACACAACTGGCAAACAGTGGAGACTAAAACCCTGTTGTGTCTGTGACTGCACCACACCTCGTGAATCCTGCTTACCCCGTGGTCTGCAGGAAGTCACACGGGGTGTGGAGCATAGGAGCACTGTGTTAATAGCTGCCTACATGATGCGCAGCATTAAGGAAAAGATCGTGATGGAGATCAGATGAGTTAATCAGGCAAGAGCTCATGGACAGGAGAGCATGCTTCCAATTACAAAAGACCCAAGAGATTTGGAAGTTGTAATCCAATGGTTCAATTTTGGGGGGATGAGAGACAGGGTGTTTCTCAGAGGAGGGAACAGGGCTCCCCACACTGTCTGCTGCTTCCCCATGGGCACTGAGATCCCTGAATAAGAGGCTGGAGGTGCCATGTAGGCATCCGTCAACATCCCAAGGAATGTGCCTGCTGCATTACCCCAGGCTCAGGACCCCAGCTTTTCCAAACACCCCTCTGGCCACAGCTTCTGAGCAAGAAATCATATCAGCTGGATCACACGTGACATGAGAAAAACTCCAACCTTGTTTATTTCAAAAGGGCAGGAAACACTCAAAAGTTGCACTGCTTTTCCTGGACACATTTGCCTCTGAGGCCCTGGACACGTTTGCTCTACAGGGAAATTATTTATTTTGTTTGGCTCTTTGACACTCCCGGTGTCTATGGCTTTGGGCTGCTAGCTGCACTGGTCCCCAGCCCCAGGATGACTGGGTCTGGCAACACCTGGGCATTCTAGTTGAGGTGGTAGACCTTGGGGGCATCGTAGTAGCCACAGGTCATATAGTTCATGTTCTTAATGGGCCACCAGTGATTGGAGCAGCAGGCAGTGGAGTAGACATTAGGCCTCTGTTGGATACAACTAAACAGTGCCAGACTCCGGTCCGTAGTCACTGTGGGCAAGTAGAGCTGCAGCTTGTCCAGGAGGTGACCTGGCCAGAAAAAATTTGGGTGGGTTTGCTGTGGACCACGGGGCCTCTTCTCCTTCAGCTTCCTGGAAAATGAGAAGACACAGGGAAGATTGTCATGGTGGACAGGCCAGGGCCGGAGCTCTTCAGCAGAGCAAACCAACTATGACTGTTGAGGAGGTGTAGCATTGTATAAGTGCTTAGTATCTCAGTTTTTCTCTACAGTTCACGTGGTAGGCCCTGTTACCCTGTCTACCTTTAAGTTCTCGAAGGCTACACAGTGACCAAGTGGCAGGGTGCAGGCTTGACTTCTCATCGGCTGCCTGTAAAACCCAAACTCTTTAAGAGTACACCATCTGTTCTCTAGAAGCATTTTAATATGGTATTCAGAGTAGTCTTCGGAGCCTGCATAGCTGGATTAAATCCGTGCTCCACCATTTTAACAGATGTGTGACTTTAATAAGAAGTAAAGTTTTCTATACCTGTTTCCTCTTCTGTAAACTGGGTATGGTAACAGTAGCTTCATAAGATTGTTGAGAGGATTTAAATGAGTTAATACGTGGAAAGCACCCAGAGCAGACTCTGCCTGGCACTCTAAGTTGTTCTCCTGCCTCTCAGCTCCTGGGCGCTGAGCACCGGATGCTGTGCTAGGGGCACCATGAAACACACAGAGTCCCAGGCACCTCCCCAAAGTGAAGCCACCTCCTCCCACCTAACTCCCCTCCAGAGTTAAATGATTGCTACAGACCTGGTGAATTCCTCAAACTCCTTAAAGTGTATTTGCTTGATTTTCTTTTGTGGTTTCCTAGTGGATAAGAGAGAGAGAGGTATCTTGTTAGGAGAGGGGAAATCCAGGTTAGTAGGGCCTCAGGGAGTAGGTTGGGAGTTTCAGGGATATGCCCATCTTTAAGTCCAAACCAGAGCTTTAAAAGAAGAAATTTTTCTGTCTGGGGTGGGGCCCTGACTCTGTCCTCTCATGCTCCAGTGGAACATACAGTGGGCTCGGATCAGCCAGGCCTGGGCTCATAACCTGGCTGGCTGGGTGACTCCTGGCAAGTCACTTCTCCTTTCAGAGCCTTGGGTTTCTCATTTCCTAAAATGGAGGTTAGTTATGAGAGATGTTCAATAATCTGAATCATTTCTGGGCTCCTGGCTTCCATTCCCCCTGGAGGGACTGAATCCAGCCTTGGAGATGAGGATGGTAAAAACTAACTCTCCAAACTTTGGGCCTGGCAGATATCAACAACAGCACTCCTTCCCAGCAAGCCTGCATTCAGCCTCAGAATCTTACATGACACAGTCTAAGTAGCAACATGAAATTAGTGTCCACCCCTGCCCTAGATGAATTCTCTTCATCCTTTATAGCTGTGGCCTGCATAAGCATGGACACGAGTCCCTTTCTGTTCCCACGCACTTCCTAGGTTCACAGTTAAGGAAGTGATACCTGCCACCCAGGGGCTGGAAGGCAGTCACTAAGGGATCAGAAAGGACCCTGTAGGCCATTACCACCTGCCTGGCTCATGCTCAGTTCTTCCCAACAAGAGCTACAGACAGGCTTCACCTGCAGGGCTGGGCCACTCCTGCACTTGAGAATACCCTGACAACGACGATAGTCATTGCTCGAGTGCCAACTATCTGCCAAACACCATGCTACAAAGTTTACACGCAATTTTTTCTCATTCTCATTGTGCATGTTAGGAGCTATTATGCCCATTTTACAGATAAAGATGCTGATGCTCAGAGAGTGAAGTAACTTGTCCACTTGATCCACAGTTTGTCTGATTTCCACTCTGTTCTGCTGCATCCCACCCACCCCTTCTGGCCATAGCATACCGCCCCAGTGAGCAGCTGGCAAGAATCCAGAGTATGGGCATGTCCTGAGCCCTGAGCCCATCCCCCGTCAGGATATCCAACCAGCTGTCCCCTGCTTCTTCCATGCTGGCCCTAGCCCTCTGCAGGATGCTGCTTATTCTTCAATCTGCTGTCACTCGTGGATGCTGGCTCATCAGCTGCCCATGTTTCACCCCCTTCTAAAGAAGAACATTTATTTTCTTTCTCTTTCTTCCTTTCTTTCCTTTTTTCCTTTCCTTTCCTTTCCTTTCCTTCCTTCTGTCCTTTTTTTTTATGTTGAGAGTATGTTTATTAAAGCTGGGGACAACAAAACACGGAAGGGCTTAGAGTAGAGGAAGCATCAAAATAGCCTAGGTGGGGCTGCTTTGGCTCACTGGAAAGTCAGAGAAAAGGGGGTCTTGTGGAAAGATTCAGGGGATTAGCCCAGGACAAGCTGTCATAGCCCATTGTCCCCTGGGTGCAAACCTCTGGGGACACAGTTCAGGAGATGCACTCCTGAGAGGGAAGAAAGATATGGGTGTGCTCTCAGGAGGGAGAGCGCAGTGTGCTCTGAGTCAAAAAGGACATTGTCTTAGAGAGGACAGGAGTTGGCCTGAGGTAGTACCCAGTGCAGAGTTCTTTTCCCCTCCCAGGGGCTGTAAGCCCCCTTTTTGCCAGAGAAGATGGGGCAGGGGAAGGGGCTGCCCCCCTCACCATCCTCTGCAACACCACTGATACTGGGCCCATAAATGGTGAAAGGGCCTCCCAATTCTCTAAGAAGGCCATCTTTTTTATCTTTTTCAGAGAGCTTGGGGTCATGTAGGATGTATTCAGGGGACAGCTGTGTGGGGGTGAGGCAAGGAGGCTGTGGATCTCAGACATAAGTCAGGGGTGACACTGGGGACTAGCCTGGCCGTGCTGGGTTAGGACAGAGGCACTGGTACAATGTGACAGCCCCTTGTGTCAGCATCCTAGCTTCTGTGGCTGAAGCACAGCAGCAGGGCAGGAGGGCAAAGGGAAAGGGGAAGGGGGTCTGACACTCAGCTTGTCAGTCTTCTTAGCCATGGACTCTTTGAATCCCAGGGACCTGAGCAGGGCTTGAGTTGGGCTGAAGACCTTAAAGTCTGAGTAGTAGCCTCCTGGCTGCCGGATTGGGCGCACCCGGTCCTTCTGGAAAATGATCTTGTCCCCTGGATACAGCAAGGCTGTGAGCAACAAGAAACACATGGTCTAGCAGCCAAGACCCCTCCACCCCGCCGCCTTTGAGGCAAAGTGCAGCAGAGGGCTTTAAAAAAAAATAATAATAATGACACATTTTTGTTTTAAAAGATTTTTCTTTGCACATTTTTTATCATTTAATTTTTAAATGATTGTAGATTCAAAGTAAATTGTAAAAATAGTACAGGGGGCCCCCTTAGACCCTTCCCTCAGCTTCCCCCAACTGCGACATGGTGTATACACATAGCTCGTTTCATCGCACTTTGCTTTGTTACACTTCACACGTGGTACATTTTTTTTACACATGGAAAGAAAAACCATCCACTAGTAAAAAGATTATGACCTGCTTTGTTGGGATACCTGCTTTATTATGGTGGTCTGGGACCAAACACAGGATCTCCAAGGTATGCCTGTAGCTGTAGTGCAAGATGAGGAAATGCAGTTGGTACAACACTGCTAACTGCACTGGAGACAAGGGAGCTTGTTTGTAACTAGGTTGGCAATGGCCCCCAGGGCTGGGGTGCAATTAGGTTGGAACTCGATGCCCCACACCTCACTCTGCGGGGGATGTCCTCTCCAGGAGTAAGGAGGAGGATTCCTCCAAGACTTCACTAGGGTAACTTGTAGTTGATGGTAGTTTTCCCCTTGCTTAGAATTAGTCTCACAGACAAACTTTTGAAAGTACAGTACACCAAAAACACTGGGCCAGGGTCTCCATCTCCCTGCAACTATGAAGCGGTGCTTGTCCTAAGAGGGTAACACCAGAAGAGCTCGTGTTCTGGAAGAATGGTGGAAGGTTGTGCTCCTGGTAATTAATATGGGTTATTTGTGGGAAGGGCAGGGATTGTGCAGATGAGAAAGGAGAAAGGGAAGAGGCTATGCAGGCAGCATCAACATTTCAAAGCTTTTGGTGTTTTTGTTTTGTTTTGTGTTTTTGTTTTTGCTCTGGCCGGTATGACTCAGTGGATTGAGTGCCACCCTGTGAACTGAAAGGTCACCAGTTCACTTCCCAGTTGGGGGCATGTGAGAGACTCACACAGCAGTGTTTCTCTTCCCTCTCTCCCCATCTCTCTAAATAAATAAAACCTTTAAACAAATAAAAATAGAAATATAAAAGGTCTGGCAGAAGTAAGGCCTGCCTGAGTGTGGTTAGCAGAATAATAACATGGGTTTAATAATTTATAGTTTTAATTTGAACATTTCACCTAAAATGCTCTATGGTGTGCTTGAGTGTGATATTGTTATGTTACAGAATTATATGCTTATGATCTTATAATGAAAGATTTTATAATAAAAAGGATTGTTATTTGTGCCAGATCCTGTATATACATGATTTTTAAAAATGATTTACATAAATAATTTTGTGTATGTAGAAAAGAAAAATAGGTTTGTGGAAGAACAGTCACTAAAATATGAATGGCAGTCAACTCAGCTGGAGGGGGTTTTTATTTTATGTTTTCAAAGAAATTTAAGTGAGCAAGTACTATCTATAAAATAAGGGGGACAAAAACAATGAAGCTATATTCACTGGGGAGAGGAAAAAATGCCTCAATGTTCTAGAATTCTCACCCATGAGCTTGAGACCTGGAGTCTGAGCTCACCAATTTCTAGTCCGGAACACAGACTTGGAAGTCCTGGTGCTTGGGCCTCTTTGTCTATAGCAGAGCAGGCCTCTGCCATGAAGACAGCCAACAGACAGTGGCCAGGACAGTGGAACTTGTGCACCTCCAGTATTCTAGAAATCCCATCTAACAGCAAAACTCGCTGACTGCTCTTCCTCTCTTTCTCCTTCTTCACAATGTCCCCACCACAGGCCACGGTGGCTCTAGTCAGAGATGGACTAGAGTCTTTTGCATGTAGGCCAATCAGGGGCAAAAGGAAGCCCACCCGTGGATGCTTTTGTGTGCCGATGAATGTGAGATCCTGGCAACAGAGGAAGCTCACAGACTTGGGAGCTGGTAAAACCCAGCAGCGGATAGAATCCGTAGTGGCTTGATGTTCTGGCAGGGACAAAGAATCCACATCCAGAAGAAAGACCTGACCCACAAGAGTAGTCCAGGGTGTATGGCGAGCCTGCCTACATTTCAGAAAACAGCTGAAGCTCCTCTATTAACCCAGATGGGGGGATGTAAATAATTAGGGAAAACGAGGCCCCCTGAGGAAGAGGGAAGGATAGATGATTTGGTGAAAAGTCAAGGCCCAGAGCTGCAGGATCTTGGGATTCTGCCCTCCCAGCCCAGGAAGGCAGCAGGTGGCCACCAAACAAGGACGTGTAGTGTGTGCAGGAGACAATGACCCTTTAGGTTGGTTTGTTCCCGAAGGCCCTTGGCCACATTCTCCTGGATAGACCTGGATAGTTATGGGCTGAATTGTGTCCCCTCTAAACTCATATGTTGAAGCCCTAACCCCCAGAGCCTCAGAAGTTGTATTTGGAGATGGGCCCTTTCAAGAGGTAATGAAGCTAAAATGAGGCTGTTAGGGTGGACTCAAATTCAATCTGACTACTCTCTTTATAAAGGAAGTTTGGACAAACAGAGAGATACCAGGGTATGTGTGCACAGAGAAAAGACCATGTGAAGAGGTGGCCATCTGTAAACCCAGGGTTGAGGGCTCAGAGGAAACCAGTCCTTCTGGCACCTCGATATTGGGCTTCTGGCCTCTAGAACTGTGAGGAAATACATTTTCTGTTGTTTAAGCCACCCAGTCTGAGGTATTTTGTTATAACTGCTCTAGCAAATTAATATAAGACCCTAGGACTTACACATATAGTACATGTTTCCTCCCTCCAGGAAGAAATATGGAAATAATCAGTTGTGATTGTTAACTCTTCTTCTTGGGTAAGTCACACCACACTCTGTGTGCCCTTTTTCAGAAAACTTCATCTCCTAGTACGGCCACAGCTTTTCTGAAAAGTTCCTACAGGAAAACCTCTGCCCTCACAGAGCTTGCTGTTCATGTTTTTTTTAAGCACAGAGAGGAACTGGCCCATTACATTTATAAATCATCAATTTGAGATGCCAGCATTGTTCTGTGTTCATCAGGGAAATATGGGGCACTTCCTACACCCAACTCTCGGAAGCACACACTCTGCCCAGAGACGTGGAGGGTTCAGGTCTGTTTGGATGCATGCAAACACAGTTCTTCCCCCACACGGAGTGTGGAACCAGTATGGAAATCTCAGTGTTGAGTCCTATTGTTTGAGCGGAGAGCAAAGAGCCTCAACAGAGCCTGACTCCTGGTGCATTTCTCCCTCAGTGTTGCAGAAGAACCAGAAAACTGGCCTGGCCTAGGGAGGAGGTTTTGGAAAAGCCCAATACATCATAGCAGTTGTGACATCTATCAAATCTCCCTCTTTGAAGTTGGGATTGTTTTTTTATGCTCAACTTCAGGGCTCCCTTGCCTAGAACTCCTGTCTTGGGAGCTTCCTGCTCCAGAATGCCAAGCTCAGTTGGGGAACCCCATGCCTGTGGGGCCTACAGGATTCTAAAACTCCTGTCTAACAGCAAAACAGGTTTGACTATTCTTTCCCCACTTCTTCCCAGTGGCTCTACCACAGCCAGTGGCTTGGCTGGGTGCACGTTAGCTGGAGAGGGACAAACCTCAGGTGCACATTTGAGGCATCTTTCTGGGACCAGCCACCAAAGCCTTTACCTTTTATGAGGATGTCCTCTGACAGCGGGAGGCCGTAGTACTCACAGAGCTTCTGACACTGCAGGTAGACCAGGAAGGTGTCCCTGCGGTACAGGTTGATGAGCTCGCTCGTCTCCCCAGAGATGGTGGATGGGAGGCAGTGACTGTCAAAATGCTTATTCCCACTGTGCACCCAATGGCACCACTCCATGTACTCGATGCAGGGGATCATGGCCTGCAGAGAGAACAGCAGTTGGCACACACTTCCTTTCACCCTGCCATTTTAATCCTGGCCTGAGGCTGTCAATCCACCTTTCCCTACAAGGCCCCCAGGAGGAACCAGGGCAAAGAATGTGTGGTGGGACCCAAGTTTGGGTTCTGAAGTCAAAAACTCGGGAGAAAAATCACAAATGGTCAAGGTTACCCTTGAAGAGCACTTGAATGGTCAGCACGTGTGGTTCTGTGTGCACAGCCCTGTATACGGATGTGCACACAGGATCATATAATATATACAGTAGGGTATTGTGTGAACGCGCCACATGCGTCCTATTGAAACATTATATTCAAGTGTTCAGCTGCATGGGAATTTAGATTAGGTGCAGCCATCTGTGACTTTGAGGTGGAAGCCACGTTGTAAGGAAGGCAGAGAGAGGTAGAAGAGGCCTGGGAACTGGGTAGCCACTTTTGGCCTTCTCATTTATTCATTTGCAAAGAAAGAAAAAAATCTGTCTTTTTAAAACTTCTAAAGCCAGAGTCAGTGAAGTATAGCCTATAGGTGAAATCTGCCCCACCACCTGTTTTTATAAATAAATTTTTATTGAAACATAAGCTGCACTCATTTCTTTAGATGTTGTCTGTGGTTGCTTTTGTGCTCCAATGGCAGAGCAGACCAGATGTGACAGAGGTAATAGGGACCACAAGGCCTAAAACATTTATTATCTAGCCCTTTACTGGGAAAGTTTGCCATTCACTGTTCTAACATTCTGAGTTTTCTTGTTGTGCAACTAAATCAGATCTTAAGTGATATGGCACTAAACAATACCTATATATACACACACACATATATAAAATATGTACCTATAGCGCTGGCTGGTATGGCTCAGCACATTGAGTACAACCAAAAGGTTGCTGATTTGATTCCCAGTAAGGACACATGCCTGTGTTGCTGGCAAGGTCCCCAGTAGGGGGCGCGCGAGAGGCAACCAATAGATATACCAGTATCTCTCGCATTTTGATGTTTCTTTCCCTCTCTTCCCCCTTCCCCTCTCTCTAAAAGTAAATAAATAAAATATTTAAAATTTTAAAAATTTTTTTTATTTTTTTAAGATTTTATTTATTTATTTTTTAGAGAGGGGAGGGAGAAAGAGAGAGAGAGAAACATCAATGTGCGGTTCCTGGGGGCCGTGGCCTGCAACCCAGGCATGTGCCCTGACTGGGAATTAAACCTGACACACTTTGGTTCGCAGCCCATGGTCAATCCACTGAGCTACACCAGCCAGGCCTAAAAAATATTTTTAAAAATATAGTATTATATTAATATTGCTTGCTCTCTGGATAGACTCTATACTGGCAGCTTCTTGAGGGCAGGGGCTGTTTCGTTGTCTGAAGCACATAGAAGAGTGCCTCATACATTACAGGCTCTCGATAAATATTTATTGGATGAATTAACTCAGGCAGTCAGTTCTTCCTTCTGTCCCTGGAGTGCCTGCTTGGTGCCATGCGCCATGCCAGACTCGGGTCCCTGCTGTGATGAAGACGCAGCCCTGGTCCCTGGATACGAAGTCATAATTAAAGAGTGGGAGGAGGGCATGCTAATACCTTCAGAAACATTATCTTGTTTCATCTTCACCGAAACCTTGTGAGACAGGTATTGTTCTTATTATCCAGATGAGGGAACAGAGAGGTAAAGCACCTGCTCCCAAGAGTTCCCCTAGCCAGAAGGCAGTGCAGGTGCTGGGGGATACCTTGCCGTGCCGCTTCTGCTCCCAGTACCGTCTGTTGACATCTGCCTTCTCCTCCAGGGTCAAGGGTCTTGCCTCTGTCTTGGTATCAACCACAGGCACAGTCAGTAGGTCCATCTTGGGACGCCGTGGGGCTACATTCTTGGGTGGATGCTGTGGGGAAGCTCTTTGCTTGACAGATCTATAATCTGGGGTTGAAGAGAAGAGACAAAGGAAGGAGGGGCTGAAAGGGTGCTCAGCCATGGAATCCATCAAGCAGTTAACCAATGTCACCAAGCAAGCACTAGGCCACCCCTCTGCTTGTATCCCATGTATCCAGCCAGTTTCCCATGTATCCAGCCAGTGCTGTCTGCAACGTACCTTGAGGTGCCCCTTCTTTCCATCTCCACTATGACCTCCCCGGTACAGGCTGCCTCCTCCCTCACCTGTGGCATGGCCTCAGCCTTCCCATTGCCGTTCTAGCATACTGTTTCCACCAAACAGCAAGCAAGACCTTTAAAAGACATCAAGCACATCCTGACTAGACTGCATCAGTTGGTTGAGTATTGTTCCCCAAAGCAAAAGCTTGCTGGTTGGATTTCTGGTCAAGGCACACGCTTAGGTTGTGAGTTCGGTTCGGTCACCAGTCAGGGTATATACGAGAGGCAATCAACCAATGTTCCTCTCCCTCTCTTAACTCCCTCCCTTCCCCTTTCTCTAAAAATAAATAAATTTAAAAAATTTTAAAGACATAAACCACATCACTTCATTTCCCTGCTTAGAACTCTCTCCTGGTTTCCCACTGCACTTAGACTAAAACTTGGAATCTTCTCCCTGGTCTACAAGGCCTTGCAGGATCTGGCCTCAGCTGACCATCCACCTGACTCTGTCCCATTGTCCTAAAGCATTAATCACTATTGGACATCATCTTGGTTAACCTTTTCTATGGAAACGCATTGAAAGCAGGGATGCTGGCTTCTTCACCGCTGTGTTCTCAGTTCCTAGAAGTGCCTGCCTGGCACATTGTAGGTGCTCAAGAAAGGTCCCAATGAAGAGAGCGTTCCTTTGTCCCCTGCTCTGTTATGGGCCTGCACCGTCTCTGGCTCAAATGAAATCCAGGCCCTGCCACCTTCTGGTTTTGAGACAGTGGACAGGTGGTCATCAACCTCTCTGAGCTTCAGCTTTCTCTTTAAAAATCATGAATAGCAGCCCTGATGTCTGGGGACTTGAAGGATAAATTGAGCTAATGCTGTGGGTAAAGCTACCCAGCCTACAGAGGGCACCCCAAAGGCTATCGTCTTCTCTCTTGTGAGCCTCGCCCAGATTCTTGGCACTGCTTCCCCTTTAGGCAGAGTAAGAGACTCCCAGGTCTGCTTCCTTTACTCACTGCAGCTTTCCAAGGAAAAAGAACTCAGCTATGACAGCGGTGATAGCACTATTTAAGCAAATACTTGTGTTTGACTTCAAATCTATTTAATTGGGAAATAGCAGGTCCCAAATACCTTTGCTGCAAATATGCATCGTGGCACACAGTGTGGTCACTCATTCAATGACTTGCAGCCAACTACACAGATAACAGTGAGTTTTGGTCATTTATAATGAAAAGGGCCAAAAGAGCATGGGTTGGAAAGCATGCTCAACTCAAGGTGGCCCTGAGAATGTGCTGGACATGAAGGGTGAGGAAGATTATAACTATAGGGGTGGTGACACACCCAGGAGGTGGCTGTAGGGGCGCTCAGGTTCCCTGGGACTGCAAAGACAGAGACCCTGCCTAGGAGTGAGGATGCTACTGCTCAGTGGATTGTTGAGACTAGAGGTTGGAAATGTGCGTGCTACACGGTGAGTGAAGCTCCAGAGGACTGAGGAGTGGATAGTCTAAGGGAGCTTCCTGCTTTCCCCAAAAGAACCAACCAGTGAGGACCCTGAGCACCCAGCTCAATGTGAGTGGGAGCTCCAGAGGCCCTGCCCCAAGTCTTCACCTACGTAAAGAGCCCCTAGGGTTTTTACATAACCTCAGGGAGGGTGAGGAGCTCCCTGCCCCCAATATGTCTGAAATTAAATTCCTGCTAACCTGACAGGTGGAAGCAAAGCAAGATTTGCTTCATTTAGAAAAAGAAAGATGTGGTTATATTTGGGGAGGGCTCAGGAATGGTGGGTGGTGGTTAAAGGGGGGCTTTAATTTTATTTGTAGTTGTTCAATTTTTTTTTACAACACCTAAGCTGTGAAGAAGAATGATGTATCTTTGTGGTATAAATTCATACCCAGAGCTATGGCAAGTACATCTCTAATTTGCCTCTGAGCTTTGTCTGGACAGATGTGCCTCCAGAAGCAAGTGGCTTGGCAATGGAACTTGAGCTGTGCACAACCTGCACAGCTGTTCACAGCAGCCTTGCTAATAATGCCTCTGATAGTAGAATACCAAAGTAGACTTTCCAGTAAAGAGTTCCAGTAAAGAGTAAACATGTGCTAATTCTGGTTTCTTAATTTTAGTTAACTTTTTATCCATAAGGGGCAGATTAGTAGTAAGAAGGCCTTAGAGCCACATACAAATAGAGAGGCTTGGCATTTATGTTCTCAGCCTATCAAGTGGGCTTTGGTGGGCTGAAACCACTCTTTGAGAAGCATCCCTGAAGGATAAGGTCTGGGTCTCATCCAGCTTTTAATGGACAAAGTACCCAGCCTGGTATTCCAGAAAATATCTACTGTTTAGTTGATCTCCTGGCATGGCAACTCCAGAGGCTTGGCCCACCTACAGGAGGCCAGAGTTGGAGAGCACACTCAGGAAATGAGCCAAGGCTACCTCTACCATGTTTGCTCTAAAGAGGGGAAAGTGGAGACGCTGGGGTGGGGGTGGATACGTACCATCCCTTGTGGTGTGCAGTGTGCTTCTCTGCTGGGGCAAAAACCATTGCTTGTAGGTGCTGGCCAGGATATCCACAGTGATGCTGTTGTGCTTATCCAGAGAGCTGAGATAGATCACAATATCCTCTACCTCTTGGTTTCCCAGAGGGACTCCAATCTGAAGAGAGAAGATAAGTCCCCAAAGTGGAGCGGCTCTATTCCAAACATCCTATCGGGGTGGCCAAGGCCTGGTCAGACTAGCCCCACTGTTAAGTCTGGTTTTATCCACAGCCAGTCCCAGCTCGCATCCAAGGTCCCTGCCGCAGGAGCTCAGAGCCCTTTCCTGGCCCTGAACACATGCTGCACTTTCTTACCCTCCACCTTTACTCAGATGTTTCCCTTTTGATGCCTGAAAAACTCCTATCCCTCCTTCAAAACCCAGTCCAGATATGCCATCATCTTTGTAGACTCTGTTACTTCTTACTCTGGGCTTGTACCAATCTCAATGACAGCTTTCTCATGAAGGATTTGAAGGAGGATTTCACACATCCATCATCCTTGCCTAAGAGGGACATGTAAGCCTCCTTTAACTGAAGGAAAATAGGATCAGAAATATGGTACATGTTACTCTTTTAAAGACTGAGCAACTTTGGAGGAGTATAATGCTTGCCAGCTATATTGAATATTCAAGAAAAGTTTTATCTTTTTAAATATTTTATTTATTTATTTTTAGAGAGAGGGGAAGGGAGAAAGAGAGGGAGAGAAACATCAATGTGTGGTTGCCTCTTGTGTGCCTTTCACTGGGGACCTGGCCCACAATCTAGGCATGTGCCCTGGCTGGGAATCGAACCAGCAACCCTTTAGTTTGCAAGCCAGCACTCAATCCACTGAACCACACCAGCCAGGGCTCCAGAAAAGTTTTAAAGGAAATATAATTTTGTTCCTCAGCTTCTTTAGACAGAAGTCATTGTTATTGAGGTTTTTTAAAAAGAAAATCAGAACTCTCCAGGTATGAAAAGATTTAATGTTTTATCTTCTTGGTTATGGTGATTAAAGACTGTTTATCTTTTTTGTTGTTTTTAATGCTTTGAAATGTTGTTCAGATAAGTACACATCCTAAAATGATGATGTGAAAACTGGCGATGATTTAAAGCCATAATAGTTGTGGTAGTCAGCTTCCTAGAACTATTTTATAAGGTATCTTGTATATGAAGTATATAAAAACTTAATTCAGCCCTGGCCAGTGTGGTTGGAGCGTCATCCTGTAGACTAAAAGGTCACAGGTTCGATTCCCAGTCAGGCACACACCCAGGCTGTGGGATGGATCCCCAGTCTGGGTGCATACCACAGTCAGGGCGCATACCACAGTCAGGGCATGTACCCCAGTCGGGGTGTGTATGAGAAAGCAATCAATCAATGTTTCTCTCTCTCTCTCTCTCTAAAAAAAAAAAGGAATGAAAAAAATGTCCTCAGTAAAGATAAAAAGAATTTTAAAAGAAAAAAACCCCTCCTGGCTGGTGTAGCTCAGTGGATTGAGCGCGGGCTGTGAACCAAAGTGTCCCAGGTTCGATTCCCAGTCAGGGTACATGCCTGGGTTGCAGGCCATGACCCCCAGCAACCGCACATTGATGTTTCTCTCTCTTTCTCTCTCCCTCCCTTCCTTCTCTGAAAATAAATAAATAAAATCTTTTTTAAAAAAAGAGAGAAGAAAAAAAATCCTAATTCATTCAGACAGGGGTCAGCAAACTTTTCCTATACAGGGCCAGATAGTGAATATTTAGGCCCCATGAGCCATATGGTTTCTGTCATAACTACTCCATTCCACCATCAAGCATGAGAGCAGCCCTAACAACCTGGAGATGAATGAGGGTGGCTGTGCCCCAAAAGAACTTTATTTTAAAGACTTCATTTATTTATTTCTTAGAGAGAGGGGAAGGGAGAGAGCAAGAGAGGGAGAATAACATCAATGTGTGGTTGCCTCTCATGTGCCCCCTACTGGGGACCTGGCCTGCAACCCAGGCATGTGCCTTGACTGGGAATCCAACCAGTGACCCTTTGGTACACAAGCCAGCACTCAATCCACTGGGCCACATCAGCCAGGGCCCTAAAAGAACTTTATTTACAAAAACAAGAAGCAGGCTGGCTTTGACTACTGGGCCATAATTGGCAGACCCCTCCAAGACCAATAGAACCTTCTAAATGATGCATGTGTTCTCCATCTGTATGGTCTGATAGAGGAACTGGCCTCCACATGTGGCTATTGAGACCTCAAAATGTGGCTGGTATGACCGAGAAATTGGATTTTTATTTTAATTTATTTATAATTAATTTATGCTTTGAATAGCCAGTGAAAGTATGGTCCGTGGACCAGTACTGTGGGCGTTGATGGGAGCTGAGCAGTTACTGAGCTGCAGGAGCTGCCTTTTCACAAGACCTCTATGTGATTCACATGCCAGTGACAGTTGGAGGAGCTCTAGAAGGTTCTAGAAGCAGTGCTGAAGGCCCAGCAACCTCAGTGTTCAGTTCTGGGGTCTGATGGGCAGCTGGCTGGTATGGGGTCTGCTCTGTAGACTTTCCTCTCCAGGAGGGCTTTTCAAGGTCAGACCACTGCAGGGGGTGTTTTAGGGGTCCAATGTGGCCACAGGTTAAGCCACAATTTCCAATCTGGCTTTACAAGGGATAAGGCTGATAGTTTGAGTTCCTGGAGTCTCCTTTTCAGTTGGTCCTGGGTGGTGGCAGCAGTGGGGAGTGCAGGGGCACCCTGCCCACTCAGGGCAGCCCAGAGGGAGCCAGAGAGGTGCTTACCGCCTTCAGAGCCATAATGAACTTCTCCCTGGAGATCCTGTGGGTCTCGCTCTGTTCCAGCTTTTTAAATACCTCCAGGATCTTGATCTTGTGACTGTGCAGATAGGAGTACAAGGTTGACAGGGCAGAGGGCTTAGGCAGTTGAAGCTCGGGAACCATTTGGGGGGTGGGTCGGAGGTTTTTCTTCTGAAAGAGGCAAGAGAGTGGGACAGAAGGGAGAGTTCAGGGGATACAGGCCCGTGGAACATGATCCTCAGGGTTAGACACAAATGGGAGAGACAGACTGAGCAGCTCTCAACAGACAGCAAGATGAAATGCAAAGAACACTGGAGTCAGGCAGCTGCAGGACAGCTGCATTCTGCCACAGAACTCCGGGGGGGCTTTGCATTGCTGCACCTCAATTTACCATCAGAGATGAGAGGCTTGAACAATATGAGAACCAAAGTTTCATTCTTCTCTACATCTCCCTTGTCAGACCAGCCAGTATTATGATCCTACTGGGCTCTCAGTGCGCCAAAATACATTCCCCCGCCTGGAGCCACACGGGTCTCCCCACTTCTCCCACCTCCCAGCTTTTGCTCCATCTGGGCCTTCTGCCTGGAGTACCTTTCCTTCTTTCTCTACCTGTCCAAATCCTACTACTCCAATTTCAGGAGAAGGGAGAAATTTAGAAAGAACACTCCCTTACCTTGACACAGCAATTGACAGTTTACAAAGGGCCTTCCTGTCCCCTAGCTTACAGTTCCTCTGTGCTCCCAGAGGGTTGGGACCCACATGTATTCACGGCCGGTAGCAAACCGTAGAGTCATTATCCGTCCTAGGGTGGTTTTAAGATATAGCCACATACTCTTCAACTCTCCTCCTCTCTAAGATGGAGACTAATTCCCCTCCCCTTGTGTGGAAGCAATACTTAGTGACTTGCTTCTGACAGAGTAGGGTGGATGTGATAGTGTGAAGCTTCTGAAACCAAGACCTCCTGAGACCAGCTATAGAAGGCACTGCAGCCTCCTCCTGTCCTCTCTAGGACCACTCCCCCTGGGAGCAGCTGGCTGTCATGTAGTGAGGACACTAAAGCAGCCCTATGGAGAGGTCCATGTGGCTAGGATCCAAGGTGTCCTTCCAACAGCCATGTGACAAACTGCTTGAAAGCAGATCCTCCTACCCTGGTCAAGCCTTCAGAGGTCTGTGGCCTGGGCCAACATCCTGAGATGAAAAGACTGAGCCAGAGCCACCGAGCTAAGCCCCTCCCAGATCCCTGACTCTCAGAAACAGTGAGACAATAAACACTTGGTGCTTTAAGTCATTTTGGGATTGTTATCTGGTATTTGGATATCCGGTATTTGGATATTACTGTATTTGTTATCCAGTAATAGATAACTAACCCACCTCCCTTTAAGGATTTCTGTTTGCTGCTCTGTGAAATGGGGCAAATGACCCGCATCCCGCCCATAACACTCTCATCTAGCAAATGGGGATGCTCACATTGGTGGCTCCGGCAATAGGCAGGTGGGCCATCGCTTGGGTCTCATGCTCCTTGGGGGGCATGTGTAAGATCTTGGCCTCTGAAGGCGTGAGCCTGGACTTGTTCCGCAGCCACCTGTCTATGTTGCCAAACGACTCCAGTTCCTGCCGAAACTTCAGCCTCCGGCTCAGCCAGGTTCTTGTGTCCACTGGTGGCTCTGGGATGTCCCTGGCTTCCAGGGCTTTAAAGCAGCAGGTGGGTTCCGGGAGAGCCTGGGGTTGGGGCATTGGATTGATGAGGGTTGGGTCTTCCTTTTGAGGCAAGATGATGATCCGCCGGCGGCTTCGAGGAAGGTGGAAGTCCTTCTTCTTGAACTTCTTGAAGCAGTGGGCAGTGACCAGTTCAGGCTTGAAGACAGGGCCCCTGCTGGTATTTTCATAATCAGTTGAGGTCTTAGACAGGCAGAGCCCTTGGGGAAGAGTGTTAAAAGGTGAGCTCCTCTCAGGAAGAGGATTAAAAGAGTCAGAAAGGAACAGTGTGTTAGCACCAGGCTAGGCACCAGAGCACCTGGGTTTCAGGCCTGGCTTATCACAGCCTTCCTATAATGATGAAGATAATTGCCTCTCATGTGATCGGGCACTCCCAACTGTAGGCACTATGCTAAGAGCTTTACAAGCTTTCTCTTATTTAATCATCTCAGATCCTTCTCTTGCTCCATCCACCCCCAGTACTCCTTATTGGCAATCAGAATGATCTTTTTAAGATTCCATTCGTATCTGCTCCAATCATCCAAGGCAATATAGCACTGTTAAGAGCCGAGGCTTTGATGCCAGAGTGCTCTAGTCTGGGTCCTGGCCCTGCCACTTACTGACAGCATGATCTTGGGCAAGTCCCTTAATCCTCTCTGTGTCTCAATTCCTTCATGTGTAAAATGGGGACAATGATACTAGCTGTCTTAATGAGCGGTGGAGATGTTTAGAATCAGTCTATTTTGGAGTGGCTTTATTCATTATTTTTTTATGTACTCACCCTCCACCCATTTTGAAACCCTTTCCCATAGCCCTTAAAATAAAGTCGCATGACCCTCCGTTGCTAACCTTTCCTGCCTCATTATTTGCCCAGCTTTCCTTACTATATGTCCCAGGGGCCTTGACCTTCTCTCCAGATAATCCCTGAAAGATCCAAGCCCCATCCTGCCTAATGGTTTTGCACACGCTGCTCCCTCCCCCATGCATCCCCTCCTCACTCCTCTCAGACCGAATGTTACCTCTCCAGCTCCCAGGCTCCTCTGTCATCACTGTATTACACAACCCACACTTTTCCTTAAGGCCACTTACCACAAGTATGTAAATGAAGGGCTGCAAGCTGGTAACCCTCATGCTTAATGAGACTTGGGGTCCTGTTTTTTTTGACATTGTTTAAAATTTTCTGGTGTGAATTCTTTTAGGCTGGGTATGCCCTCTCTAGCTTGCCATGGTTCCCACCATTCCCTGTTGTCTCAGATGCAGCTCAATTCTTTCATTAATGTGCCTGGTTTGGGCAGCCATTTGGGTTTGAAACCCTTGGCTTGATTACTTGGTTGATGTTTATTTCTTTTAGTAGATTGTGACCTTCTGGAGCCCCAGCATCTCTATAGTGCCAAGTCGGAGCTTAGTAAAAATCTTTGAATGAGTGAATGACAAAGGGACAGACCTAACAGGTTGGTTCTATGATTATACTCATGTTACAGATAAGAACACTGTGGCCCAGGGGGGCCCAAGATCACACCGTTGCTAAGTAGCACAGCTGGGACATGAACTCTGGTTCACCTGGCCCCAGAGCTCTGCTCTTCACCATTTTCTCAGGCTGTCACCTATTCCTGCTGAGTTTCAGTTCTGTCATGCCTAAAATGATGTACACTCTGCTCTAGATCTCTCCCGATGCAGTTATGAAGGTCAAATTCATAACAGATATGGGAGTGCTCTAAAACTCAGAAGAGACATAATATTATTATTAAAAGCATTGTCACCACCATTTTTCCTCTAAAACCAAAACTCCTCTGCCTACAACCCTTCCATCACTGCCAACTAGCTTCCAGAATAAAGTTCAGCCTTTCTAACCTGATTTCACCTGTCCAAAGCTCTGATTTCTCCTTCTCTTGTTATTTCTGCCCCACTTTACACCCAAACTGTATCTGACTTTGGTTCCTCAGTGCCCCTCCCACCCCCCAAAAAACACATGCTGTTTCCTCCTTCAGGAATGCTCTTCTCCCTTCCCTGCTTCACTCAATTATTTTACACCGATCCTTCCAGACAAAGCTCAGCCATCATCATTCCCTGAAGCCTTCCCAGCCCCTCTCTTCTGGATCCATCCCCACGGCCTCCATGCTTAGCCCCAGAATAGCACTGACCATATTTTTCTTGGTAAAGATGTTTTCTGAGTCCTTCCTTCCCAACAGCCTGTGAGTTTCCCTATGGCAAGGACTGTGTCTTAGTTTCCACATGCCCCCAAGTGCCCAGCCTGACACAAGCGAACATGCAGTACATTTGTTAAGTCTCTTTACAATGCCCACGTGTTCCTTTTGTAGACAGAAAATAATGAATGTATATCAATGTGGACAAAAGTGAGTGCTTCTCAACAACACATTTGTCATTTCTTTGAGGACAAAATGCGGGGTGTGACTGAGAATTTAGTCATTATTGTACCAACTGTTACTCAGAATCACCCAGGGCTTGGCCTGGTGCAGATCCAGACAAGCCTGGGCACTCAACCTCAGTGCACTGGCACAGAATGGGGTCGGGGTAACCAGAGGGATAACGAGGTGCTTTCAGTGGGGGGAGAAACCTCCCACTAATGGAGGGACCCAGGAGGTTCTCATGGAGGAGGGAGCATGGCATGTGCTTTCAAAAATGAGTGGGGTTTCAAGGGGTGGAGGGACCATGGGCAAGATGGGGGACAGTGGGATTTGGGGGTTTCAGGGTCACTCAACAGTTTCACAAGTTGGAAGCACATTGTGTGTGAAGGAGGAGGTTAGCGGGAAATGAAGTTGGAGTCATCTGAAATGCCAGGTGAAAGGGTTTAAATTTTACCTTGTAGAGCATGAGGATACATTTAAAACATGCTGCTCACTGGTATCGCAACTTCCACTTGTGCCCTCCCTAGACCTCCAAATCTGTGATAGGGGATAACTCTTCTACCACAGAAGAGTTATCCCCTATCTGAAACCTTCCAATGGCTTCACTGAAATGCTTTTCAGTGCTCTTAGAATACCCTACTCCGAACAATGGCCTACAACACTACCCTTGCTGGGGTCCTGTTCCCCTCTCCCTCTTACCTCCTCGCACTCCCCTCCCTCTTGATCACTTGATTCAACTGTACTGGCTCCCTTTATCTTTGTCCAGCTCTCCTAGCTCTGTCTTGGCTTTCAGTTTTGGCATTTGCTGTGCCCTCTGAAGAGCATGGACTTCCCTGTGTTTCTTCCCTGGCTGAGTCCTCATCATATAGTTCTCAGCCCAAGTGATATCCCTACCCAGAGTCACCCTGACCAAGCACTGGAAGGCAGTGTGCCTAGCACACCATGGAGCTTGAATTCCAGTGATCTTTGGGGTCCCTGTTGATGGAAGTGAAGTGGGCTCATAATAAAAGAAATCAGTATGTAGTTGTGTGTAGAGACTGCATGAAAATGTTCCCAAGGGTCCTGGCTGGTGTAGCTCAGTGGACAGAATGCTGGACTGTGAACTGAAGGGTCACTGGTTCAGTTCCTGGTCAGGGCACATGCCTGGGTTGTGGGCCAGGTCCCTGGTTGGGGGCATGTGAGACGCAACTGATAGATGTTTTTCTCACACATTGATATCTCTCTCCTCCTCTTTCTCCCTCCCTTTTTCCCTCTCTCTGAAAAAGAAAAAAAAGTTCCCAAGGGATTGGTGAAGAAAGGTCTCAGAGGCTAACTAATCCTATTGCCTGCCCAGGTCAGGGAAGTCTTTCTATAATGCCCCTGGCAGACTTTGCCTCTGTATACCTCTGGTGACAGGGAGTTCCCTACTTAACATGGGGACACTTAATACTGACTGCTAGAAAAGACTTCCTAATATTAAATCAGAAGTTGTTTCCCTGGAATTTCTGCTTTTGGGTTCCAGTCCTCTCCACTGATGTCTGAGAAAAGATATCTGATTCCTCTTTTTCTGGGACAGCCCTTCAGGGCTAGAAACAATTCAACTTTCTTTTTTTGTTCCC
Organism: Phyllostomus hastatus; assembly: GCF_019186645.2. Classification (NCBI taxonomy): domain Eukaryota; kingdom Metazoa; phylum Chordata; class Mammalia; order Chiroptera; family Phyllostomidae; genus Phyllostomus; species Phyllostomus hastatus. Next base: position 2,606,381 of record NW_025333643.1, on the reverse strand, counting down.
CCTTTTTCCCTTGACTCTGATTCAAATCTCTCCCTAAGTTTCATTTCTCTGGCCACTTGTTCTTAGGCCCCTCTTTTCCTACTCACCCCTTAAAAGTTGGGGCCCTTCAGGCTTACACCCAGGCTTACCCTCTCTCTCTTTTTCTAAACAATTGCCTTCACTCTTTTTTTTCAAAGATTTTTATCTATTTACTTTTGGACCGATGGGGAGGAAGGGAGAAAGAGAGGGAGAGAAACATTGATGTGTGAGAGAAACATCAGTTGCTTGCCTCTTACATGCCCCCAACCAGGGACCTGGCCCACAACCCAGGCAAGTGCCCTCCCTGACTGGGAATCAAACCTGCAAACTTTCACTTTGCATGACAACGCCCAACAAACTGAGCCACATCTGTCTGGGCTTGCCTTCACTCTTATGTTTCTGTAGCTCTCTATAGGCTGAGGACAAGCATACCATTATTTATGACTCGGAATTATCTCCAACTTTCTACATACAGTTGTTCCTAAAGCATCTTCACTTCAATGGCTTACAAGGATTTCAAACTCAACCAAGACTAAACTTGTCTCCAGGTCCCTGTCCCCACCTAATCCAGTCCTCCTGATAGGTTCCCTATCTCTGTGAACAGTACCTCCCATCTACTAGGTCACCACAACTACCAACCTGAGCATCATCTCTGATTGCTCTTTCCGTGTTCCCCATCCAATCAGCCCCTATGTCTCTGCAGGCCCCTCTAGTCTGGTCCCTATTCTTCACCTTCCAGGTACCTCCCACTCCCAACATTCTGAGTCTACCAGTTCAGGTTCTGCATTTGCTGATGCTCCCAGTCTAACCCCATCATCCCCAGCGGCATCTCCATCTCCTGGCTCACAAGATTTTTCATGATCTTATCCCTTCTGACTTCTCTTGTCTCTCATCTCCAGCAGCACTCAAACTACCAGTGATTCCCTGAAGACACCGTGTCTCCAAGCCTCTGTGCACTCTGCTCCCTTAGCCTGGCATGCCTTTTCTCCCTTTTTCAATTTGGAGAACTCCTTGTTAAGCTCCAATGTAAAGATCTCTTCCAGGACCTTGCAACTGTTCCTGCCCATCCTCTGTATTTACCAGACCTCTTGCTCCTAGGTGTAACCCCTGGACCAAGCATTCACTCCTTATTCTGTAATTATGTTTATCTGTCTTTCACCTCTGATGCTGTAGTACTTTGTCAGTAACTTATTCCACAGCAGGCTATTGCCAAAAGTTCGAAGACTGATGGTTTCATGCCTCTTCTCCTGTACCAAATGCATTGATGCCTGGAGAAATGGGGTGAGCTCAGGAACACGGGGTTGGGTGTCTGGTTTCCAAGCCAAGGCAATGTGGCCCACTCCTCCAGCCTGGGCGTGGGAATCTGAGAAATGTGCCCGATAGGCCCCTGACTCCCTGGTAACCAGAGGGGGAACGGCACAATGAGATGTGCGCCTCCCGTCCTTGCCCTTACTCCACTCGCCTGCCTGCATCAGTATGGGGTTGAGGACTTCCTGGAGACAGTGCTGCCTCCTGAGAGCTTACCTGGCAGCTTGACAGAGGAGCCTCGGACTTTTCGTAGGAATAGGCCATGGTCAAGGCGCTGAAGAGAGAAAGGGGTGTGCGTGTGTGTGTGTGTACGCGTGCGCACGCACGCGCTTACTTTCACGTGGGTGTCGAGGTCGCTGAAAAACAGTAATTTTAAGTTTTGGGAGAGACTTGGGACTTGCAGAACCTGGAAACAGTCCGTTGTCAGGACTACGAACGCCCGGCGCTGATTGGCTGGGCGCCACCACTGCCACTGCTTTGAGGACAGCGGTGAGCGGACATACACGGGTCTGAGATCCGGTGGGTTAGATGCCTCTCACTTCGTCCAGGGAGGGGCAGTAGGAAACAGAAGAGGTGCAGAGTTCCAGGCTTGGCGAAGGGCAAGACTTCTTAGTTTGGCCCAGTGGCCCCTGAATCTGGATTAATAATAAATCCTTGGTTTTCTAGTCAACCATGGGATCTGCAGCAAGTCTCTATTTTTCCAGGTCATTGTTCTTATTCAAAGAATAGGCTCTCTTGTAGGAACCCAAGCAGGTTGTGGCCAAATAAAGACAGCGTGTTTTGGTATGCTTTGCCAGTGCAAAACAGCGTGCTAGGGTTTGGAATCACAGAATCTGTGAACTGGAGTATTAATACCATATATGTGAATGCCCATCAACTAGTGAAGGGGTGAACTAAATGTAATCTATCCATACAATGGAATATTGTTTACTCAAAGGAATGAAGTACGATTAAACCTGAATTCTCGAACAATTGAGTTCTTGAGCAAGTTGTTCACGGAAAAAAGATCGCGGTTGCCTAACAAAACTTCGGGTCTGGATTCTCTACCCGACAACTCTTTCATGCTGATGCCTGTGCCATCAGTCATGAATCTCTCAGGTAACAGACAAAGGAGATTCAGTTTCTGAACAAGTCACATCTTGAATAGTTTTCTGGAACAAATTAAGTTTGAGAACTGAGGTTCCACTGTATTGATACATGCTGCCAGGTAGATAAGCCTTGAAGACATTGTGTTAAGAAGCCACACACTTTATGGCCACATATGATATGATTCAATTTATCAGAAACGCCCAGCATAGGCAAATCTATAGATACAGAAAGCAGATTACTAGTTACCAGAGGCTAGGGCAAGGGTGCGGGAGGGGTGGTGGTGGTAGGGGCACTGGGTTTGACTGCTAACAGGTACAGGGTTTCTTTCTGGGGTGATGGAAACTTTCTGGAATTTAATGATGATGGTTGCACAACATTGTGAATGAATTAAAACCCATTTAATTGTACACTTTAACAATGGTCATATGATGAAGTTTTATGTTGTGAATTTTGTCTAAATTAAAAAGAAAAACACTTCAGCACTTTACACTGTGTAAGGTACCACCTTTACTGAAATGCATTATTTTTGTGACTCTCTCCACAAGCTGAGGGAGACACTCAGATCATCCCTAGGGGCCACATTAGTGTTGCACTCCTGTAAGGCTCCATTGAAGCACTTCCATGCATTAACTTAATAATCATAGGCAGCACTGTCCCATTCTAAACAGATTAGGGAACAGGTACCAAGGTCAGGCAACTTCATTAGCAGCAAAGGGGAAAAACCAGGTCTGGCTGTGGCACTCCTAATAGAGATTCAGGGGGGTGGAATTTGACAGCAGGCCCTGCCAACCAGCCGCACCTGATGCCCTAAGCTTGGTGAGCTTGCCCTACCCTCCAACCCCAGCTGTAGCCCAGGGTTTCAGATGCCTCTCTACTTTCTTAGCTGCAGTATTTGGGGCATCTTGTCTCTACACCTTAACTATTGTGTGAGTTGTTGTCTCTCCCCGTGAGGGTCTCTACGGAGCCTTTTCATCTTTGCATCCCTCCCCAGCACAGAGCTTTATACTTAGTGAATGTTACTTTGATGTTTACTAAATGAAAATGTGGAAAAAAATTATGAAGTGGATGTTTGCCTTTGGGGGTGTTATCCTCTTCTCTGGTTAAAATCCATTCCTCTCTGAAAACACACTTGCTCACTAAGATGGAAACCACCGACTGGCCCCGCAGCACACCGCACTCTGGCCCTGCTCACACACCACCTTACAGCAGAGGTCGTTTCCGCAACTACTTCTTTATTTTTCACTGCTTCAATCCTGTAAATCCGTTTTAATTTACAAATTACACCTTAAAATGGTGACTGGTCATTGAAACTTGCTAACAGGATTATTTTGGTTTGGTGAGTTCTTTCTAAGGCAACTGTTTCAGTATTTAAGCTGTAACATTATAAAATGTGTGTTAAAAATGACATAAAACTTTAAAGGTCCTGTCCTCCAGCTAGAAGATGAGAGATGGGTAAATGCTCGCGTTTTTCATGCATGTTACTTCACTCAACAAAAGGATCGAAGTAACATGCATGAGCTAGAAGCTGGTACTCTGATACGGAGCAGACACTCGCATTAGGTTATCAAGTGGACACTGGGGTCAAAGCTCCAATTCCTGAAAGCCAACACATGATGACAAAAGAATCTTATTTTTCTTTGAGGTATTAGCTTTAAGTAAACAAATTTTTAAAATTAACTGCCTAATACCTCCTGTGCTATCTTTTGATATGTTTGGCTGCAAACTCTTTTGATTACTTCTTCATATAACAATTGTATAACATCATTTTTATAGAAAGAGTACAGAAAGTGTAATCTTTCCTCGAGCAAGGTTGACAGAAATTTGCTTTGTATCATTGATAGTTTAGAAAAATTTTTTTCACTTCAAATCAAATTTCATTATTGGAAAAGTCATAAACATTTTTAGGATTGTTATCAAACCACAATTTGTTTTTTAAAAAAACCTCAAAACATGTTGTAGCACATTCAGTAGCAAAGATCTACCAGTGGCATGCATGTTAAGAAAACATAATTAGTTTCCAGTTGGGCTGATTAAAATCTATACATCTGGAAAGGTGGTTGGCTGAATGACACTGAAGAATCAAAGAGCTATATAAAAAACTAGTTTGAAAACTTCACAGAATTTTAAGATAGACTTAATTTTTCATGATTTTCCCAAAGCCAGTCATGATATTTATTTAACTTATGGTCTTCAGGGTGCACCTGGAAGAAATCAGGAGACAGAGGCCTTATGTAAGTCAGTCAGAAATACATTTTTAAAATTTGCTTTTTAAAGATATAGTAGAACATACATCATGATAATATACATGGAAATTATAACCTTTAACCTAATGGGATTCACAAATGTTTAAAATTATACCTTACATTAAAGTAATTCTACAGCTTATAAAGTCTTTTTCAATTTAGTATTCATCTTCATCAGAATCTGGGGCATGGAGCAGTGATAACATGAACAAGCATCGATATGCCCTTTTCCAGTAGGAGGTTTTAGACCCTGAGAGTTACATGGATTGCTCAGGTCACAATAAATGGTGAAGCAGGCATGGGCTGGGCCAGACCTCTACTAGCTAAATACTTAGGGTGGTCACAGATTAAGAGGACAATGTAGCAGGCTACCCGGCAGTGCCTACCAGCCAGGACATCACCCAGATGCCTGTGTACTAGGCAAATTCAATAGAATGGGCAGCTGAAGTACGACCCAGACCTGGTTACCACAAAAACAATCTGAGACTACTAGAAGAAACCCTAGTCGCATTCCAAGCTCAAACATCACTACTTTCCTGTGGTGTACTCTTGAAGACTAGTATGATTGTGATAGGAAGGAAACCACATCAGGCTTAGAGATATTACATGAATGGAATGAAAGAATAAGGCCAAGTGACAAACTTTTGGAGGTCAGTCAGGGGCCACACCAAGCAGTCTTTATGGACTTGTGTCTATGGATCCTCTCCCTGTTGCCAATAACTGCATGCCACCTACTGCCCCTCAAGTTTGGAACAAAATTGTTTGTGACTGTAACAGCAAATGTGTCCAAGAAACAGTTTTAGCTATAACAGTAGATTTATTTTTGTCTCAGAGGCAATATGTGCTAGAGATGATTTGGCTGCAAGTGGACCTCACCTGCTTCCACTCATTGATGCAAAAAATTCGGTAGGAGTCGTTGCCATATTTGCCAATCCCATGAAGCTCAATCGGATACCTCCACTGCTTCGTCAGATACTCATCTGAGAATGTAACAGCTCACATATTAGGCCAGCCTCTAGGAAGATACTTTCCCCAAATGTGTGGTGATGGGGGGCTGGATGGGACAACAGCAGAAAGGGACAGGAAAGAATCTCTCTTAACCCCAGTGGTGATTATTCTTTCTTCTGAGAGCCTGAAGCACTGGTCTGTCTGAACATCTTACCTGCCACTTACTGTCCATTATTATTTTGTGCTAACTCAAAGAGGTATTGTCCTCAGGGCTTTCTGCTTCACTGACTTCTTCCTCTAATTATGCCCACATGGCTGGACCCAGTGCTGGGCAAAGGTTTATTGCCTGGGTCGATGGGAGACTGTGGTTTGGGGCAAGTGGACTGTTTTTAAATGCCTTTGGTGCTTGAGCTGAATGACTTCTATTAATGTAGCATCCATGGACATAAAAGTTTAAGGTATGGCTTTCTTAAATAGACACAGTTTATGTTTTTTCCTTTGGGTATATGGGAAAGTACCTGAGAACTTGACAATGGTTTTTGCTCGAAGTTCATAGAGACCAAGAGGTTTAAGAAGTTCTGACACATCTCTCCAGTCTGCAGTTCTTGCTACCTCTGCTGAAGGATACTTCTCCAGAAACTCCCAGAGCACGGGGATTGCCATTTTACCTGGGATACGAGGATAACTATGTGATCACAAGCCTCCACATGGGCTAATTTAGATTCAGGTACTTCTTCAACTATAAACCTCACATAGAGCTTTATTTTTCTTTTAAAAGATTTTATTTATTTATTTTTAGAGAGGGGAAGGGAGGGAGAGAAACACCAATGTGTGGTTGTCCCTCATGAGTCCCCAACTGGGGATGTGGCCCGCAACCCAGGCATGTGCCCTGACTGGGAAGGGAACTGGTGACCTGTTGGTTTGCAAGCTAGTACTCAATCCACTGAGCCACACCAACCAGGCCTTTTTAAAAAATTTTAAACCACTAATGAGAATTACTTAAATGAACAACCACTTTCAGAGTGAAAAACCAACACCAGTAACCTATTAGGTTAATAGTCCAGATTATGCTGTAACCTGGCCCTACATAAAACAGATGTGGGCAAATGTAGGTTTACAGTTATGAGTACGTGAAACAGCTTATTCTTGCATTATTATTTTTTGTCTTATTTATTTGCACTACAACTGTAAAGCTGTTTGCCCAATCCTGTATTAGTTTTAAAATAATCACGTTACCAGATAACTAGTATGAAAGCAGGTGGCAATGACATTAAAGTATTCAGTAAAAAAGAAATGCTTTTATGCACAACTAAGGGATGTTACATAACTGATTTTCATTGATAACCAAAACTAATTTGGAAGTAGAACACAAGTGAAAATCTGCGCCTTAGTACTACAAAGGCTAGTCTAACTTACCCATGGGTGGAAAGTTTAAGTGCTGGAAGAGGAAGACCTTTACCTGAGGTCACACAGACTCAAAATCAAACTTGAACACAGGCTTCCCAATCAAGTCAGTGCTCTCTGTCATCACACCATCTATGCTATGGCACTGGTTAAAATCCACAAACCTGAGGTCCGATTGAGAAATATGGTTGCTATGAGGAGCTTCCACGGATCGTGAAAAAGTGTTTCTTGGACAAGATTAAAAGGTGACCGAGGAGGTGTCCACTTCTTAAAGGCTTTGCGTCGTGGGGGGCTAAGAACTGAACAAAGACAGTGAATCAGAGTTGCACATCTGAAACAGATTTAAAATCTGATTTTCTGAATGGGGAAGGGATACCTTCTTTGTTATACTTGCTGGAAAAATATAGGCTTGTTTTCCTTTTCTCTACTTGTGTCCGTGGGATGGTGTCTTCTGAAAAGGAAGAGTGAACATTGTTTATAGAATCTATGGTTTAGCCTAAAGAAATATTCAGGGATGCAAATAATAGTAATAATAATAACAACAATAATAAAAAACTACTGTTATAAAGCTTTAAGAATGTGCCAGGCACTTTCCCAAAATTAACCAATTTAACCCTACTAATGACCTATGAGCTAAGGCACTATTTTATCTCCACTCTCCAGATAGGGAAATTGAGGCACAGAGAAGCTGAGCAACCTGGCCATGGCTAAGTAAGCATTACCGCTGAAATTCAAATCCAGGCAGTCGGTTCCAGAGTTCAGACCTTTAACCACTCTGTTATACTAGTTCTTTCTTTCTCATTTTTTAAATTTTATTGTTCTGTTACAGTTAACCCCAATTTTTCCCCACTTGCTCTCCTCTGCCCCACCCACCCTCACTCCCACAGTCGATTCCCATCCTGCTGTCCATGTCCATGGATCCTTTATACATGTTCTTTGCACACTAGTTCTTTGTGACTTACACTTGGAGTTCATAGTATTGTAAAATTGGAAATAATATGGAATATTTAAAATTATGACACACTTGTACAATGCTGTCATTGAAATAGTTTTGAGAATGTATCATACTTTCTCACTTCCAGGTGAAAAAAAGCAATATTCTACATATGACCCCAATTTAATTTTAAAAAGAAAAAAATAATATAGGTATTTACAGAGATTCGAATAAAATGAATCAAGATGGTATAGTGGTTGTTTCCGATGTTCTTTTATTCTTTAATTTTCTCTATTTGCCAAAATTTCTGTAGTGAACATTTTTACCCTTGCCAAAAAAAAGCGGGGAGCGGGGGCAGGGAGGAATAGATAAAACAGAACCTTCAGAAAATCCTAAGATTTTGACCTCCATACACCTGAGACAATTATCTACTGGGAAGCTCAGTTACTTTACCAAAGACTATTTGATCAGCATTATCAGGCTTCCCAAGTTTCAAAAATCATATTTTAATGCCCTCTTTAGCCGTACCCTTTACATTTGAATGTCAGTTAATAATACCGTGTATTTATATACCATGAAGCCATCTTTTTCACTTCTTGTTTTACTTTACAATAGTCTTGATAAAATAAACAGCACTAGTGAAGTGTATTACTGCCATTTTTACAGATGAAAAAACCAAGACTTAGAAATTAAGCAACTGTCGGAAAACAACAGCGGCACTGACTGGAGACTGGGACGAGCACCCCAGTCTCCAGATTAGTTTAGTGGCTGTTTTTGCCATTCTACAACAGTTTAAATAGGCAAAGCCTAGGAGAAAGTAAAAAAGTTAGAACAGAGGAAACTGTGCTTACTGGCTACTTTATCATTTTCTTCTGTGGGTTCTTATTAATAATTACTAACTAGCCTCCTTTATTACTGAGAGACTGGCCAATTTCTACTTAAGCCAATGGGAAAGTCTTTACTATTTCATTGAACATCTATTAACCAGAGGGTACTTCATCTAATGTTGAGAAATAGACTTTATATATAGGATAAATAGATACTTCCATTGTGATTGCAAAAGAATGTTTTTAAAATATAATTTGCCCATTGTACTAGCAATAAACCTATATAAACCTGAAGGCTTTAAGAAGCTCAAAGTTTTAAAGAACAGACTTGAAGAATTCTTATGCAGGTCCTAGGTATATATGGCCACCTTCTGTGAAAGGTGGAGAAATTCCAGGTACAGCAAAGACATAAAATCATGAGTGGGCCTGAGCAGGAATCAAGTCTAATCCCTTGCTCCATCAACTTGTCCATGTCATATCCTCATAAGATTTAAGTAAAATTACTATCGTTTTTCAAAGGAGTTATTCATTATACCATAATGGCATAATGAATAACCAATACCAGGCTGCTCAAAAGGTCTCCTTTTTATCTCTTACTCATTGAAGTATTATAAAGGTAAAAGTACTCAGCTCTATACTCTGTATTAAGAGCATCTTACAAATAATAGATGAACTATGTGAGTACAGTTTTGAATTATTTAGATCTCTAAAGCAGCAGAGAAACATTACATTATAGATGATAAAAATGACTACGATATATGCAAAATTAAATTGGAAGTCACACATCAGTAATAAGTAACAGCAGTGGTGCAAAGAGAAAACACTGACTCTTCTCAACTCATTTATGTGTAAAATGAGTCTTCCCCAAACCTTTTCCAAGTGAAGCCTTTTCATTTCCCTCAAGTTGTAAGATTATTGGCTGGAAAGGAAGAAAGGAAAGCACTGTTGAGGAGAGTCCCAACTGCTGCACCAGGGAGAGAAGGTGGCAGCCGTTAATGGCACAATGCTCCTTTGCTGGGAGTGTCAAGGCAGGAACCAGCTGGTTCCCTCTGCCATAGGAAGGGGTTTGAAGGTAGGTTAGACAAAGTACTAGGATCACTTGGTAAAATGTATCCGCTATTTCTTCATTCTACTCCCATATCTTAACTAGTTACAAGCATAAAATACAGCATCAGGAGCATAAACTTCTCATCACATGTTTAACAGCACTTTAATGCACTGAATACCTTGACATATTTTCACAGAAGTAGAGTCTTTCTCAGTCTGTGAGCAGTTGTTGTCCATTTCAGAGCTACATTTTAAATTGTCTGTATGCAAATGTTCCTTCCTTTCCCCAACTTCTACTTTTGTTATATCCTCAGATTCTAAAAAGGTATCCTCACACTTCTTGTTGGGTTCTGCTTCTTCGGTTGAACTAAATTTGTTTATGATGCCAGAAGTTATTTGTTCAAAACTCAAATTTGATCCTGAACTCAGTGATTTTTCTTTCATAAGTCTCTTTTCTTCATCCATCACATCAAGGAGGTCGTTGCTTGCTCTGGCATCCAAGATGCAGGAAGTTCTATCAAGCTGACTTTCTTGTGCAGCAGGTTCACTTTCAGCATCTGCCTTATACACATAGTCTCTTTCTCTATTACTTTGAACAGAAGCTGGAAGACTCTTCTGGCACCTTGTTTTAGTTTTTTTAGTTTGAGTTTCTTTCAGTGTAGTCATCTTCCCTTTGGACTTTCTAACCTTTCTGGAGTCCACATCATTAACACCCTCACCTTCTTTCAAAGGCAAATGCACGGAAGTAAAGTTAGGTAGTTCTTTGCTACCTTGCATTTCCAAACTACCACTTGGCAGAGGAAACACATTTTTCTTGCACCTGCTTCTTTTCCTGAGGTTCCACTTTGAAATGCTGCTTCCATTTTGCAGTTGTGATGTCAGAGCTGCCATGCTGCAATCTTTGTATCTTGAGCTGGTGCCCCTTTTAGAAAGTACAGTAAAATCAAAATCTTCTGGCTTAAGAGAAGTCTCTTCATTTTTGCGAAGATAATTAGCAAGTGAACTTTTGGATCTGAACTTCAGTCCTTCTGGGCTAGAAAATAATTTTAAAGAAAACTTATTGACAGTATACAAAGTGGCTTTTAAAAAAAATCGGACCATGTTTCAGATTTTTAATTAATAATTTCCAAATGTTGCCATGGATATTTGTCATTTAAAATAAAAACAGTGATAAAATGGTATTTTTATAATAGTTTCCTCTATGAGGAGGAATGTGATACTATAAAATATTTTACAAATATAACTTAAGTGCAACTTTACCATTAATCATTCACAGGAGAAAATGTGTGTAATGTCCCTAAATCACTTGATAAAATTAACCAGCAACACTGAAGGAATAGAATCCATAATGGGTTTATAGTAAAAACAGAAAAAAGTCAGGATACCTGCTATACTTCCTGCTACCTGCTTAGACAAAATTATATGGCAGCACTATCTTTACCACCTTGCATGCTCACCTGATAAAATATACATCATATCTTCCTGCTGTTTTTCCAGATAATCTCTGCTTCACAACTCTTTCCCATCCGCATGGGACAGACTTATGGCATTCTGTCATTTCAGGACCACCAAACTGGGCAGAAGCAGTGGGTTCTTGTAGCGGGGGACTACACTCGCTGCTGCTTTTTATCAGCATTTGTTTTTCATTTTCTACTCTTTTTGATCCCAGAACATCTTCCTTGCTGACAAAAACAAAGTACAAGGGATTATTAGCTCATTTAAAATTGATTTCCCTCTGCTTATTCAATTTCAATCCTTGACAGAGTAGAAATCACATGAACTATTTGGATTATGGAAGAGATTAAAATCAGTATGGACCAAGCTCATGCTATGGGAATATCTCCCTGCCCTCCACAAGGGTTAAAAAGGTTTGGAAACCTCTACACAATGAAAAACTCAAGTTATTTGCTAAAAACTTTTTAAAAATTAATCATTCAATAGGGCTATAATAAAAACTTCTGGTGACACTGGGATGACTTTAAAATTATGAACCAGTTCCAGTTAGTAGGAGCATCATCCCATATACCAAAGATTGTGGGTTAGATCCCTGGTTGGGGGTGCGTAGGAGAGACCATCCATTGATGTTTCTCTTTACCATTGATGTTTCTCATCTCTGTCTCCCTTCCTCTCTCTAAAATCAATAAATATATCCTTGGGAGAGGATTTTAAAAAATAAACCAAATGCTGAGCTCTTAATCTGGGGTCAACAGACCTGCTTAAAGGAATCAGTGAGGCACCCTCCTCTTCCCCAAATAAGTAAAAAAGTTATATATATTCAGTTGGCCAAAAAGTCCATATGGTTTTTTCTGTAAAAGACACATTTTTTATTTCTACCAATAACTTTATTGATTTGGATATTCTGACTATGTCGGCTATCTCCTGCATGGTATAACACTGATTGTTCTCAGTGTCTGGATTTGATTGCTGTCAATTTCAACTGGTCCACCTGACAGTGGAACATCATCCAGCTGAGAAAATCTCCAGCACAAAACTTTGAAAACCAGTTTTGACATGTTCAATCAATCACAGCACCTTCTCCATACACTGCACAAATCTATTTTTGCATTTCAGTTGTGTTTTTACTTTTCTTGAACTAATAAAGCATAATATGCTGTAAATGTTGAATATTATCTTTCATCTTCAATATTAAAATGACTACACAAAAATTCACCAATTTTTATGTGTTTTTTTTTTTTAGAAAAATGCACACTGTTATGATAGCTGTCACTATACAATCTAACAAAATTGTTTTGAATGAATTAAAGACAACTAGAGTCATCTTATGGAAAAAACCCAACAAATTTGTTGGCCAACCCAATATGTATGTATTTCTCTGGAGAAGAGTATTACTTTCATTAGATGTCGTAACCCTCTAAAAGGTAATTTCTGACACAGAATTTGCCAATATCTTTCATTCTTTACCCTCATGAAACATTGTGAGGTAGACTGGATAACGATTACTTTTACTGATAAAACTGACAGGAAGATTAAGTTATTTGCAGAGCTGGTATCAGAACCCAGGTCTATTAAATCTTGGTCTAATACTTCTTCCCCTGTACTACCATTGAAAAACTTCAGTAGAGTGTATCCTAATCACACATTTCAGAAGTTAACTGGGTCTATAAAAATGTCTAACCTAACTTCTTTTCTACAAACAGGGAAACTAACCAAGAGCTAGTGACTAAAATTAGAATTGAGATCTTCCGACATAGTTTGGAGTTATATAATTTTGGAGAGCTTGGTGGATCTTGAGAAATTATATAGTTCATAATTTTATAGGTAAGGAAACTGAAACCTGGTGAAAAGAGTACAAACTTTAAAGTCAACCTATTGGGTTCAAATCCCAGGTCTGTCATTTACTAGCTGTGTATCCAAGAACAAGTTTCTTAACCTCCCAGTCTCCTTTCCTCATCTGTATAAAGGAAGTAATACTTTTTTTTAAAGATTTTATTTATTTATTTTTAGAGAGGGAAGGGAGGGAGATAGAGAGAGAGAGAAACATCAATGTGCGGTTGCTGGGGGTTATGGCCTGCAACCCAGGCATGTACCCTGACTGGGAATCCAACCTGCGACACTTTGGTTCGCAGCCCGCGCTCAATCCACTGAGCTATGCCAGCCAGGGTGGAAGTAATACCTTTAAAGGTAGTTCTCAGGACTACATTTCATAGAAAAGTAGGTAACTCATCTTACCTTCCTCTGTTACTTCTCATAGGACACATTTTTGGGGAGCTGCTGGCTGCTTAATTTGACATTTCCCACAAGCTCTTCCTAGGATCCTCCAACCCAAGAAGGCCTCTCTCCTTGTACCACCTCCCTGCTCCTCCAAGCTTCCTCTGTCATTTTGGGTAAGAAAGGAGCACTTAGGGCTGACCTCACTCTAACAGTACTGACCTCCAGCCTTAACGCCTAGTTAGTAACCCTTTGGCCTCAAGGTCTCTGTCGACCACAGATTAGAAAGGCCCACCAACCGTAATCCCCCCGCTCCCATTTTACAGGTGGTGAAACTGAGGCCCGAAAAGGGACAGTAACTTGCCCGAAGTCACACGGCAGGTCTGGCGCTAGATGCTCATTGGAGGTGAAGGAGGGGGCAGCTCCACTGTCCCCCAGGCTGGGACTCTCCATTTCAGCCGTGCCCCTGAAGCGGGCTCGGGCTGAATCAATAAGCCGAAACGGTGCGATGCTCTGGGTGTGAAGCAGATTAAGATGTGAAAACGTCGTAGGCTCAGAACGCCAGGCTGAAACCAAAAGCTGAGGGAAGTCAAAACATGTCTCACTCCATAGCCTTTTTCTGGCGGCCCACTCAGCCCCAGCGCTTTCCACGGCTCAGCCAATCAACTCCTCTGTTGAGGAAGACGCACCGCCCCCTACTCATTCAGGCCAATCGTAAGCGCCTGTGGCCCAGAAGCCTACGAGGCTCCAGTTCCATCTTTGCTATGCTCCTTTTCCAGCCCTCATTTTTAGACATGCGCACTCTCAGCCGCGCGCGCGCGCAGCTCACTGCGCATGTGCGTTGCCAGGGGTAGCGCAGGTAGCCAAAGTGGCTGTTGGTGCGGGCCCTGTTGCTGAGGCGGGGAGGAGGGGCCGGAGGCGTGAAGGAAGCTGCAATGAGGGCCGTATTGACGTGGAGAGATAAAGTGGAGCAGTGGTGAGGAGCGGGGCAGTCCGGGAGGAGCGGGAGGCTGAGCCCCGCGTGGGTGATGGGAGCGGCTGCGTGAACTCCCGTGGTTGCCAGGGGCAACGGGCCTGAGGCCTAGCGGGACTGGGTGACTGTGAGGTTGCTCTTCCATCCCCACCCTTGCAGATGGAGAAACTGAGGCCCTGAGAGGGGACAAAGGGATGTACAACGCGTGAGGTCGTGGCCTTGCCGAGGTGGTTTTACAGATAGTCACATTCTGGTCTTGTCGCTCCCTTACATTCCACCCTAGGCTCCTTTTACATCCATGATGTTTCTCCAACTTAACAATTTTTGCCACATCCACATATTACTCATACTCTTATTTACTTGCCATTTTTCTCTAAATCGTCTCACTCATTTTCGCCTAAATATGCTTTTATTTTATATTTTACGATTTTACAAGGAAACTTTATTGCTCCACATTTAAAAATCAAAAATTCGCTTGCTATAAGGAAACTGTAAAACTTAAGGAGAAACAAAATTGTTAATTAAGTTGTAGCTAGATAATGTTGCTACGGAGCCTGAGGTCTGCTGTCTCTGGAAATGGAGGTTTAGCAAGTGTGGTTAGAGAGGTGCTTGAGATGAATAGCATCAAACCAAGAGCTTCTCCTATGCTTAATTATTGTAGAAGGTTTGAAAGAGAATCGAAAGAGAATGACATTCTCACCTTATGATTCAATGTTATTAAATGTCCTGTTCCATTTTTATCACCTAAATCCATCACACAGTGATACATTTTGAGAAATACTGACTTACTGGATAGATCTCCTCAGCCTGACTTTTAAAATTTTTGCATAGATGATATTTTCAGCTTCACTGTTAAGCCTCTGTTTTGGCCACTGACACAGGATATTTGCCATCCTTTCTGTCTTTTCTTAGGCTTTTCTGTGTGAAGAAAGCATGCCTTCTTTCCTCATCTCACAATGAAACCCTAAACATCCTGTAAAGGCTCCCTTTGGAGATGGTTGCTCTCTTTTGTACTCTGCACTAGTAAGAGCTAACATTTACCATGTGCCAGGCACTAGCTGAGAATATTATATCTTTTATCTCATTGTCACCTGACAACAGCCCTCTGAGGTAGGTAATTACCTCTATTTTATATATGAAGAAACTAAAGCACAGAGAGGGCAAATAAATTGCCAAGGTCACACAGTGAGTAAGTGCTGGCGCCAGCTTTCAAGTTCAGGTCTTCCTCATTTCAAAGCTAATGCTTTTCTTTGTATTACAGAGGCTGCAAACTCACAACATAAATGGAAGATCTTATGTGCATCTTAAACGAGGAATTGTCTGTTGGATTTCCTAGAAGTATTTTTCTATTCTACAATCCACTTTTCTTGAAACACATAGTTTATTACTTCTACTTTTAATAGAAATTTGAGTTTTAAAAATTTCTCTTTTACCTTTCTCTTAACTCTACTATAAAAAAGTACCCACAAGCTGATGATGACTGGCAACTGAACATTTGGCTTTGATGTCAGGGTGTAATAGGAGTGGCAAAGAGTGTGGCAAACTGGAGAGCTCTGCCTACAAGGGGCAGCTGCTGCCCAGATCCTGCCAATTACCGCCCTGCAGGAATTGGCCTAGTGTACTCAGATCTTCCTATTTTCACTAGACACGAGGAATCTGGGTTTTTATGAGAAATGTCCTAATTTTTAAATGTTGGAGTCTGATTTTAAAGCAAACAAATATGTGGGCCAAACAAAATATTTGCTGGCCAAATGCAGCCTGATTTGCTCCCAGTTTTCAACCCCTGGCATAGAATTTTGTTTATTCCTCTCTCGTGGTACTTAGAATCTGTCTAGTGCAATGATTTTCAACCAGTGTGCCACAGCAGGCACACCGGTGTGCCGGTGTGCCGCATTTTTAAAACTTGCAATACCTGACTAGTTAGGGACACTTTGTCCACATATGAATCCTGACAAATCCAGGGGAAGGCCTGTGTGACAGCCTTACAAACTCAGAGACCTAAAGTAACTGCAAAGGATGGTCTGAAATTAAAACTTATTAAATAAAAGCCGATGATCGCTGGCAGTCATTGTCCTATGCTATAATTTTCTTTGATAAAGTCAATCTTTACCTTGAGTCTGTTCTTTTTTTGCATCTATGATAACATATCTTTGGAAAGTCTGGTAACTTCCCTTTTTCCCAAACCTCTGGAGCACAACCACCACACCAGAGCAGAGGCTACAAATCCCCTCATTGTTATCATGTTAATTGTTGACTATTACTATCCTGTACTCACCTATGTAGAAGATGTGTCTATCATTTTACTTTTTATCCAATCCCAGCGGTACCCCTTCCGTTTTCTTTGCTTTCTCCCTACCTAATCTAACACCAATCCCTTAGGGTCTTAAAAAAAATAATGGGAGGTAGGCTGGGATGGGAATAAAAGACAGAAAACTGTACTTGAACAATTAAAAATAAAAATAGATTAAAAATAAAATTATGTATTTATTTCCAGAGAGGAGAAAGGAGGGAGAAAGAGAAACATCAATGTGTGGTTGCCCCTCACACATCCCCCACTGGGGACCTGGCCCACAACCCAGGCATGTGCCCTGACTGGGAATTGAACCAGCGACTTTTCGGTTGGAAGGCTGGCACTCAATTCACTGAGCCATACCAGCTAGGGCACATCTTCTCTTTCGAATCTGATGTATGAAATAAGGTGCTAACTTGCCATTCTCTGGAACATTTTCTCAATTCATTGAGGCTTTTCATCCCAGCAATTGTCAGTTTGGCTCAAATTCATAAAAATTCTTACAGATTTGGATGTTTCTTGCATTGACATACTGGATTGTCAAATTAAAAAATGACAACAGCCAGCACAATAATAGCTGTTCCATGTGAATGAATCAAAATTTTATCTATTTTTTTGTCAGATCAGCAAAAAATACATTTTTGGTGTGCTGCAGAATTTTAGTAATTACTTTATGTGTGCCATGAGATGAAAAAAGTAAAAAATTGTTCATCTAATGTAAGAGTTATTTGTGATTCTGTTTATCCCAGAAGTCTATAAAACACTTAAAGACAGCAGCTATGTTTTATTCATTTCCAAATTATTCCAGAGCCTCAAATAAGTCAGTAGTTGTTACGACTATTTGGTGGATAGTTGGATAGATATGATAATGAGTGTATAAGTGGGTGAATGGATGATGAATGAAGATTGGTATTTGGGCATTACAGGTTTGAAACAAGCTATTAGAATACAGGCTGTAGGGGTTCTATAGACCAGCAATTCTGATGGCAGCTGCATATGCCAGCTGATAGCCCAGAACGAGACAAAACAAAACAGGAAACTATAAGAGGTAGATAGTAGAACACAAAAAATCCAGATGTCAAAGATAAGTTTTTCACAACTAAACAAGCTGCTGTCTCCTCTCTGGTCTTTGCTTAATCTCACCTTTACATGTCAGCAGGAAGAATTACCTGTTTTGAGTCCTGTTACTATGATCTGTTACTCACTTCTCATAAACCTACACTGACTCCCAGTCACCTTCCACATCAAATTGTGTACTTATTCCCCATGGCTAATGTCTATTTTTTCTTTCTTCTTTTCAAATTTAATCTTTATTGTATTTTTTCTCCATTACCATTTAGTCCCCTTATAAACCCCTCTCCCCAGCAATCACCACACTGTTGTCCATGTCCATGAGTGCTTCCTTTTTGCTCAATCCCTCCACCCCCTGACCCAACCCTCCCCTGCCCCCACTAGCTGTCATCTGCTCTCCACCTATGAGTCTGTCTCTGTTTTCCTTGTTAGTTCCGTTTGTTCATTAGATTCCACTTATGAGTGAAATTGTGGTATTTGTCTTTCTCTGGCTTATTTCATTTATCATAATACTCTCCAGATCCATCCATACTGTTGCAAAGGGTAAAAAAAAAATTTTTTTTTTACAGCCAAGTAGAATTCCATTGTGTAAATGTCCCACAGCTTTTTATCTCTAGTCATCTAGTGATGGATGGGCACTTGGGCTGTTTCTGAATCTTGGTGTGGCAGTGAACTTAGGGATACATCTATTCTTTCAAATTAGTATTTTGGGTTCCTTCAGATATGTCCCCAGAAGTGGAATTGCTGGTCTAAAGGCAGATTCATTTTTAATTTTTTGATGTTTCACTGCACTGCTTTCCACAGTGGCTGTACCAGTCTGCATTTCCACCAACAGTGCAAAAGGGTTTCCGTTTCTCAAAATCCTCATGAACACTTCTTTGTTGATTTTTTGATGACAGCCATTCTGACAGGTGTGAGATGGTATCTTATTGTGGTTTTAATTTGCATTTCTCTGATGATTGGTGATGTTGAACATCTTTTCATATATCTAATGGCCATCTAATGAGCATCTTTTCATATATCTAACGGCACTTCTTTGGAGAAGTGCCTATTTAGGTCCTTTGACCATTTTTTAATTGGGTTGTTTGGTATTTTGGTGTTGAGATTTGTAAGTTCTTTATAAATTTTGGTATTAACCCCTTATCAGATGTATCAGCAAATATGTTTTCGTATTCTGTGGGTTGTCTTTTTATTTTGTTGATGTTTTCTTTTGCTGTGCAAAAGTTTTTAATTTGATGTAGTCCCATTTGTTTATTTTTTCTTTTGTTTCCCATGCCTGGGGAGATATATCTGATAAAAAATTTCTAAAATATCCAAGAATTTGTTGCCTATGTTTTCTAAGACTTTTATGGTTTCGGGTCTAACATTTAAGTCTTTGATCCATTTTGAATTTATTCTTGTGTGTGGTATAAGAAGATGGTCTAGTTTTATTTTTCTGCACATATCGGTCCAATTTTCATAACATAATTTATTGAATAAACTATCTTTAGCCCATTGTATGTGCTTGTTTCCTCTGTCAAATATTAATTGACTATAAAAGTGTGGGTTTATTTCTGGGCTCTCTAGTTTGTTCCATTGATCCATGTGTCTGTTTTCATGTCAAACAGGTTATTTTGATTACTAAGGCCTTGTGGTATAGTTTGATATTAGGTAGCGTGATTCTTCCAACTTTATTCTTCTTTCTCAGGATTGCTGTTGCTGTAAGGGGCCTTTTGTGGTTCCATATAAATTTTTGATATATTTGTTCTAGTTCTGTGAAATATGTCATTGGAATCTTAATAGGAATTGCATTGAATCTATAGATTGCTTTGGGTAGTGTGGACATTTTAATGATGTTAATTTTTCCTATCCATGACCACAGAATGTGCTTCCATTTATCTGTATCTTCTTCAGTGTCTTATAATTTTCCCATGTACAGGTCTTTTATATCCTTGGTTAGGTTTACTCCTAGGTATTTTATTCTTGTTGAAGCTATTGTGAATGAATTGTTTTCTTAACTTTTCTGTCTGTTCATTGTTGGCATCTAAAAATGCAACTGATTTCTGGAGATTAACTTTGTATCTTGCTACTTTGTTAAATACTTTTATCAGTTCTAGTAGTTTCTTGGTGGAATCTTTGGCGTTCTCTAGGTACAGCATCATGTCATGTGCAAATAAAGACTATTTTACTCCTTCTTTCCAATTTGGATGCCGTTTTTTTCTTCTTGTTTGATTGCTGTGCTAGGACTTCCAATACTATGTTGAATAAGAGGTGAAAGCAGACATTGCTGTCTTGTTCCCGATCTTAAGGGGAACGCTTGTAGTTTTTGCCCATTGAGCATGATGCTGGCAGTGGGTTTGTCATATATGGCCTTTATTATGTTCAGGTATGTTCCCTCTATTTCCTCTTTGCTGAGAGTTTTGATCATAAGTGGGTGCTGGGTTTTATCAAAAGCTTTTACTGCATCTCTTGGTATGATCATGTGGCTTTTATCCTTCATTTTGTTTATGTGGTGAATCACATTTATTGATTTGTGAAATTTGTACCAACCTTGCATTCCTGAAATAAATCCCACTTGATCATGGTGTATGATCTTTTTGATGCTTTGCTGTATTTGGTTTGCCAATATTTTGTTGAGGATTTTAGCCGTCTGTGTTCACCAGGGATATTGGCCTGTAATTTTCTTTCTTTGTAGTGTCTTTACCTGGTTTTGGAATTAGGATAATGCTGACCTTGTAAAATGAGTTTGGGAGCCTTCATCCTCTTAAATTTTATGAAATAGTTTGAGAAGGAGAGGTGTTAATTCCTTGCTAAAATTTACCTGTGGGAATTTTTGATTACTGCTTCAGTTTTGTTAGGTGTGATCTGTCTATTCAGATTCTCTGATTCTTCCTGATTTATTTTTGGAAGATTGTATGTTTTTAGGAATTTATCCATTTTGTCCAGGTTGTACAGTTTGTTGGCATATAATTGTTCATAATATTTTCTTACACTCCTTTGTATTTTTTTGATGTCAGTTATTTCTCCTCTTTTATTTCTGATTTTATTTATTTGTATCCTTTCCCTTTTTTCTTGACGAATCTGGTTAGTTTTGTCAATCTTGTTTATCTTTTCTTTCTTTTTTTAAAAGATTTATTTATTTATTTTTGGAGAGGGGGAAGGGAAGGAGAAAGAGAGAGAGAAATATCGATGTGAGAGAAACATTGGTTGCCTCCTGCACTCCCCCCAATCATGACCTGGCTAGCAATCCAGTTTTGTGCCCTGACTGGGAATTGAACCCATGACCTTTCTCTTTGCAGGCTGAGGCCCATCTAACTGAACCATACTGGTCAGGGCTTGTGTATCTTTTCAGAGAACAAGCTCTTGGATTCATTGTTCTTTTGTATTGTTTTCAGAGACTCATTTCTGTGCTGATCTTTATTATTTCCTTCCTTCTACTCACTTTGAATTTTGTTATTTTCAAGTTCCTTTAAGTATGAAGTTAGATTATTTATTTTAGCTTTTTCTTTTTTTTTAACATTTTATTTACTTATTTTCAAAGAAAGAAGGGGAGAGAAACATTAACGTGCTAGGGAAGCACCAGTCCGTTGCCTCTCGCATGCCCCCAACTGGGGACCTGACCCACAACCCAGGCATGTGCCCTGACAGGAAATCAAACCTGCGACCTCTCATTCACAGGCTGTTGCCCAATCCACTGAACCACACCAGCCAGGACTTTTCTGTTTTTTTTTGTTGTTGTTGTTGTTGTTTTTTAGATAGGCCTGACATGCTATGAATTCCCCTCAGGATTGTTTTCCCAGTGTCCCATAGATTTTGGATTATTGTGTCCTCATTTTCATTTGTTTCAAGGTATCTTTTGATTTCATCCTCGATCTTGTTGTTGGCCCACTCATTGTTTAACGTGTTATTTAGCTTCCATGTCTTTGCGTGATTTTCAGTGTTCTTCTTGTGATTGATTTTTAGTTTAATTTTTAGTTTCATAGCATTGTGGTCAGAGGAGATGCTTGATATGATTTCAGCTTTCTTAAATTTATTGAGATTTGTTTTGTGTCCCAACATGTGGTCTATCCTAGAAAACATTCAGTGTGCATTTGAAAAGTATGTACTGCTTTGGGGTAAAATGCTCTTGAAGATATCAGTTAAATCCATTGATTAGTGTGTCTGTTCAAGGCCGCTTTTTCCTTGATGATTTTCTGCCTGAAAGATCTATCCATTGAAGTTGATGGGGTGTTAAAATCCCCAGCTATGATTGTATGTCTGTCGATTTCTCCTTTTATGTCCATCAAGATTTGCTTTACATGTTTAGGTGTTCCTTTGTTTTGGGTGCATAAATGTTTACTAGGGTTGTATCCTCTTGCTGGATTCTTCCCTTTATCATTATGTAGTGTCCTTCTTTGTCTCTTACTATAGCCTTGGTTTTAAAGTTTATTTTGTCAGATATAAGTAGTTACCCCGCTTTTTTTTCCTTTTCCAAATGCATGAAATATCTTTTTCTAACTGTTAACTTTTAGTCTGCGTATCTTTTGATCTGAAATGGGTTTGTCAGAGGCAGCATTTATATGGGTCTTGTTTTCTTATCCATTCAGCTACCCTTTGTCTTTTGGTTGGAGCATTTAAGCCATTTACATTTAAGGTGATTATTGATAGATACATTTGTAGTGTCATTTTATTGTTAGATTGTTTTCCTCTTTTTTCTTTTTCCTCCTCCTCTCCCTCCTCCCTCTTCCCCCTCCTCCCCCTCCTCCCCCCTCTCCTCCTCCCTCTCCTCCTCCCTCTTCTCCCTTTAACATTTGTTACCAAACTCCTTTAGCTTTTTCTTGTCTAGGAAGCTCCTATCTCTCCTTTAAGTTTAAGTCAGGGGTGTCAAACTCATTTTCACTGGGGGCCACATCAGTCACGCAGTTGCCAAATGTGATTTTAGGACTGTATAAATATAACTATTCCTTAACAGTTAAGTGAGAGCTCGGCACTGCTGCTGGGTAGAAACAAGGTGCCAGGCCAGATAAAACAAGGGGGAGGGCCAGATCTGGACTGTGGACCTTGTGTTTGCCACCTGTGGTTTAAATGATAGCCTCACTGGGTAAAGTAGCCTTGGTTGTAGGTCCTTGCTTTTCAATATTTTGCATCACTCACTTCTGCCCTGAAATGTTTCTGTTGAGTAATCAGATGCCAGTCTAATTGGTGCTTCCTTGTAGGTAATTACCTGCTTTTCTCTTGCAGCTTTTAGGATTCTCGCCTTGCTTTTAAGCCTTGTTGTAATAGAACATCAGGTCATGAGGTTCTGGAACAGGTTTGGGGTTCTGTTGTCCATCGCTGAAAATGTAACTCCTAATGCCAAAGTTAGGTGAAAAGGAAAGGGAGTATTTATTAAAAGTTATAGAGATTTAGAATGATGGCAGAATTCTGCTTTCGTGTCCCCAAACCCCCAAACACCCATAGACATGCGTAGTTTTGCCTTCCCTTGCCAAACCAGGCTACTCAGAGGTACCATCTCTCAGGAAAAAAAAAAATAGAAGTCTGCAGCTTAGCTAGGCAGGTTCCCATTCAGCATTCTGGCTTCCTCAGTCATCGGTGCTCTGCAATTTCCAGCACCATCAGCTAGCTGTGGCTCTGTGTTCTCCAGTTCTTAATCTGGAACTGTGCATCCAAGAAAGCGAATTGTTATGTGCACCCAGTTTAAATACTCCCACCGAGTCTTCTACGTCTCGAAGGATTTCTTGCATCTCATGCGAGTTCCTTGCTGTTTTTTGCAGGTGCGGTAACAGCGAAGCTTCCCGCCCCCCACACCTTCTCAGTCTGGGCAGGTGTGGCCAGTGAGGCAGGATGAAATGCCTCCTTGCCTCTTGAGGCAAGGTGATCCACCTCCTGTAATGAGCTACAGGTTAAAGTTATGCCCATCTTCCTTGCCTCTGGAAGCACAGCAATTAGGAAACAGCATTTCTGTAATACTAGCCAGCTGTTATTTATATGCATAGTAGCTCTTAATCACTGCAGTGCCTCTCTTCCCAGTCCCCAAACTAGGCTTGTGGGGGCGCGGTTTGGGACTTCTCAGCCTTCACGCTATTTCCATGGGGGCCTGGCCTGCAACCCAGGCATGTGCCCTGACTGGGAATCAAACGTGAAACCTTTCAGTTCACAGAACAATGCTCATTCCACTGAGCCACACCAGCAAGGGCAAATTTATGCTTTTTAGTTTAGCTATAGACTCCATTTTCCTATCCAAAGGCCCTTCCTGAATACTATATAATTCTTCTCTGAACTCCTTCATTTTCTTCCTTAAGAGCACTGCTCCAGGTTCATCTCTACTATGATGCCTTATTTGGCTAGCCTATCTTATTCCAGTCAGGCCAGCATCTGCTGTAATCCTAATATTTACTGGAGTTAATTCATACCAGGTACTATTACTGAGTACTTGTTGTAGGTACGACTGTGTTTACAAGCATTACCTTGTTTAATCTACACAACATGAGAGGTTGGAACTGTTACCCCATTTACAGATGAAGAGACTGAGACTTAACAAGGTGAAATAATTTGCCGAAGATACCAAAGCAAGTAAGGGGGACTGGGGCAGATTGTGCAGGATTTAGAGAGGCTCCTTGGGACTTCAGTTTATAGTGGGTAGGCACAGCACTGGCAGAGGACAATTTGTAGGACTCACCCTCTGTCTCTCTGAAATGGAATCTGATGATGTATCTTTTTCATAAAAGGTGACAGGGTGGAAGAGAGGGACATCCTACAGTACAATAGCCTGCCTGTAGATGGGTGAGCTGCTCAGCCCTGGAAGTGTTCAAGCAGAGGCTGGATGGCCATCTACAGGGAATTCCTGCCCTGGCAGGGCGTTAGACTACATGACAAGGTCTAGGGCTTTTCCTAATTCTGAGCTTCTGTGATCTCATGATGTAATTAAAGTCCAAGGGGTTCAAGATAAAATATTGTCAGTTTGTCGATTATGTATCTATTCATTTTGTAGCTAGGATAAAGCCATGCATGTGGGTCAACAAATGTCTAAAACAGAGTCATTCCCCTCAAATTGCATATGACTCTAATGCAAAGGACATGAGATAGTACCTGAAACAGTGTGAAATATAGAAGACTGTATAATTCAGAGCTAAATTGGATTGTACAGATTCTAAGTACAGTAAGCATTTAGGTTGGGGTAAATCAGATATGTGTGTCATACTTTCGGAAGGCAAATTTCAAGTATTCAGAGAAAATGAATTTTCACATCTGAGGGAGGATAGTTTAAGGGTTGGCCCAAATGAGACACTCAGAAATGATTTTCTGGTAATTTAACCCAAAATGATCTTATAAAAAACAGGCCGCACAGGAACCACTTTGAGGAGCTTAGATATGTGTAAGACAGAAAGGGAGCCACATATCCTAGGTTTACTATAAGAGAGGTGCAGACCCCTCCAAAATCTAGTACCTCATCGTACAACCCACAGGTGGCAGGTGCTTTGCTCAAGGTTGGTTTATGCACAGCTCTCTATCCCTGTTTTGTAGGTGAGGATAAAAGCTCAGACAGGTCAGCTCTTCTGGGCCCAGCTGCCCTCTACTTTTCACTCTACCGCCCCGCTTCTCCTCAGTGTGAAATGTGCCAAGTTCATTTTTCCCAGACACAGAGAAAGAAAGCCCGAGAAACAGGAAGGCCCTGTCTATTAACACATAACAGTGAGGAAGCTGAAGAGCTCAGGGTCTGTGTTTGTGTCTATGAAGAGTGATGCCCAACTGGAAAGGGTGTAACAATAACCCTTGTTCCAGCTTTTCCATCAGCCAGCTGTGCAACAGACACATGACTTGCCTTTGTTCTTTAGTTTCCTCATTGATAAAAATGGGCCAATAGTGCCTGACCTGCCTGATGCATTATGTTCTCATAGCACCAAATGAGATAATGTAAGTTTGCACTCTTTAACAATTCCCAACTATTAAATATATGTTAAAGCTTTGTGAATTCTACATGTAAATGTATTGAGTAGGTTATAATACACTGCTCCTTTTTTTCTGTTGATAAAGCATGGAAACTCTTGCTAATTATTTTGTCAGCTCTGGCATATGGTAATGATAATGATAACGAAGGCCCCAAAGCATAATGGTTAGAGCATGGGCTTTGGAGCCAGACTGCCTGGATTTGAATTCTGGCTCCACCTCCATTCAGTAGCAGTTTATTTTGGGGCAAGTCATTTAACTTTATATAAGTTCTTTATGTATTTTGGATATTAAATATTTTATTTATTTATTTTTAGAGAGGGAAAGGAGGGAGATAGAGCGAGAGAAACATAGAGAGAGTGAGAGAAACATCAATGTACAGTTGCTGGGGGTTATGGCCTGCAACCCAGGCATGTACCCTGGCTGGGAATCGAACCTGTGACACTTTGGTTCGCAGCCCGCGCTCAATCTACTGAGTTACGCCAGCCAGGGCTTGTATTTTGGATATTAACCCCTTATCAGATGTATCATTGGAGAATATGTTCTCCCATTTAGTGGGTTGTCTTTTCCTTTTGTTGATGGTTTCCTTTGCTGTGCAAAAACTTTTAAGTTTGATGTAATTCCATTTTTCTTTTGTTTCCCTTGCCATAGGTGATATATCAGAAAAAATATTGCTTACGAGAAATGTCCAAGATTTTACTGCCTATGTTTTCATTTAGGATTTTTATGGTTTTGAGTCTTACATTTAAGTCTTTAATCCATTTTGGTTCAGATGAGATCTGGCACCTTCAGGGTGGTGTGGCTGTAGACATTCTTTAATCCATTTTGAATTTATTCTTGTGTATGGTGTAAGAAGGGGGTCTAATTTCTTTCTTTCTTTCTTTCTTTTTTTTTGCATGTTATCTCTCCAATTTTCCCAACACCATTTATTGAATAGACTGTCTTTACCCCATGGTATGTTCTTGCCTCCTTTGTCAAATATTAATTGACCGTAAGATGTGGATTTATTTCTCCTAAAGCCTTTATCACAATATTCTGTATTTCATCTAATCTAAGAGGTCATTGATTGTAAAATACCATTATTTTACATACCACTAAGAAAGCAAAAAATGCTGCCAAACTGACACATCATCAATTATAAGACGCATTCCAACCTCAGAGATGTTAAATTGTGAAAATGTATGCTTCAGAATAGATGACATATGGTAGTTCTTTGTGAATGTTTCTGAGTCACACCTTCCCACTGGATGGTGATTTCTTTGAAGACAGGAAGGGATTGTGATTTGTGCATCTTGTATCTCTTAGTGCCTAGCACCTCAGAGACTTTCAATAAATATCTGATTTACTGGAAATAGTTACATTTTAATAAAGGACCAATTTTTCAGAGATATGTGGATTTATTAGCCCTCACACGTTCTCTCAGATTATCTAGACTTTATGGTATTATTAGGAGAATTAGTGCCCTCAACTGTGGACCCTTTGAATCACATCTAGTGTCTGGTTTCTGGACAAGTGGAAACTGGGACGCAGAGCTACTGCCCAGTGGATGTGATTGAATGGGCTGCCAGAGTGTGGTGGTGGAATGGAATTTGCAACCAAAGGCAATTCTTAAACATTATTTTTCTCCCTTATCCACAAATAGTGTTTTATAATGGAAATAAAGTTTGCTTTCCTGGCCATTAGCAGACCTCATCATTTTGGTTCCTAATTGTCCTTTTGTCTTGTCTCCTGTTTAGTATATATGACCTCGCTTTTAAGCCTGATGGAACCCAACTGATTTTGGCTGCAGGAAACAGATTACTGGTAGGATTTTGTCTGAGTTTCCTTTTTAAATGCTTTTTTCCCTTTCCTTCTTGTAAGTACTCTGAAATTTGACACCCCCCCCTTTTTTTTTTTTGAGATAAAAAAAGGCAAGGGCGGAAAAACCAGCCATTACTTTTTAATAGGGAAGGAAATGGGCTATTTAAAACAGGTAAGTAAACTGTCTATCAGATAGGAACCTGTGAACAATACCTCCTTTGGAGTCATTAATCTTTCCGTTTTTACTTTGAGACACCCATGAAAGGTTGAAAACAATTAATCAAAATGTCTTTGAAACCAGGCTAGTGTCAGTTCACATTTTGTCCTCCTGAAAAATTCAAGCAACAGGATTGAAGGGGCTTCCCCCATGAGAAGCCAGACAGCCTGACCCCAACTTTTAGGCACTAGCCTACCTAAACAGCTCCATATGGATGCTGTGCCATTTTTCATATTTTCAAAGAATATAAGCTCCCTCTGGAACCTATCCCAGTGTATAAAAGTAATTTTCAGAGAACTCTTTATGTTTGACCTGAAAACCTTTGTATGATGTCTCCTTCCTTCTGCGTAAATTGACTTCCTCTTACTCTGTTGTCTCTAGATATGCAGACTGACTGATCTCCATTCTTTTGTGGTAACTGTATAATCTTAAAGTCACAGTAAATTGTTCTGCAGACTTCTTTTCCCCAGGGTAAACAGTCCAAATCCTTTTAGTTATTTTTTTCATAGGTTTTTTTTTTTCCCACACTAATCATTTTTGGAAAAGCTTGCCTTGATTCCTCAGATGCATTTTTAAAAAATTTCTGCATATTTATAGGTGTGACACAGCTGTAAAATACCCTAAGTTCCCATTACATCTGAATTTTATGATACTCCCTTTGATTTGCAAACCTGGAGCTCAGATCTGTGACTTTCAAACTCTTGGTAGCAAATACGAAACATCCTCTATAATGTTGCACTAAAATTTTAATCGTGTAGTAGGTTGCTCTTTATATGTGCTGTCTTTCTTTGGGTGGGCCTAGCTTGATTGGTAATATATCCAAACTCACATAAGAATGAGTGAAATTTGTGGAGAAGTTGCAGAGTAAATTCTTGTTTATTGAGGATTAATGATATGTTCCTGGTAATAAAATGCACCAGGGTAAACAGACAGCCCCAGAATTGAGACCTCTACTTCTTGGGTTTACCAACATTGTCACATTCTTCTTGGTTTCTCAATGCAGTTTTTACTTGATATACATTTAAAATATTGACAAATATTTTCTTATAAAAACAAAAATAGCAGCAGCAACCTGTATGAATTCTAAATAATGAACGCCATGTGGATAATCTGTACTTTTATCCCCCTTTTGCCAGGTTTACGACACCTCTGATGGCACTTTACTTCAGCCCCTAAAGGGACACAAAGACACTGTGTACTGTGTGGCGTATGCAAAGGATGGTAAGAGGCTGCTCTGGGTTTACAGGCTCTGTAATGGCCTCATAACTTTCCATTTTTATCCTTGGTCATGATCATGAATTGAATTCTTTTCAGTAAGCTAAAGTACAACTTGCAGAAGATAGTTATGTCTCTTAGACTTCATTTTTTATTTTGTTTTTTCAATTGTTCTATTACAGTTGTCCCAGTATTTCCCCCATTGCTCTCCCCTGCCCCGCCTACTTCCCCTATCCCGTTCCCACAGTCAGTCCCCACCCTGTTGTCCATGTCCACGGGTCCTTTATACATGTTCCTCGACTAAACCATTCCCTGTCTTTCCCCCCGTTATCCTCTTAGACTTCATTTTAATCATTCAATTCAACGAGTATTTATTGAGAGCCATCTATGTGCTGGGCACTGTTCTAGTTGCTTGAGGTACTTCAGAAAACAAAACAGATAGAGGTCCCTGCCCTTACAGGGCTTATATCCATGGGAGAGGGGAAGGGAGAAAAGAGAGTATGAGGGATGATACACACTAAACATAGTAAATAGGTAAACAGTGTGTTGGAAGATGGTAAGTGTTAGAGAAGAAGAAAAAGTAGGTCAGAATAAGGGGATTGAGAGTCTTGGCTGGAGCAGTGGATTGGGTATAGTATGAATAGGGTAGTGAGGGTGGACTTTTTGAGCCAGGGGCAGGTGAGCAAAGACTTGCAGGTGGGAGGCAGTGAGATTCTAACTGTGGGCACTTGGGGGAAGAGAATTCCTTTCTGAGGGAAGAGCCATTACAAAGGTCTCTGGTGGGAGTGTGCCTTTAGGGGCTGGGGCAGCAGGAATCGGAGAGAGCAGTAGGGGATGAGGTTAGAAAAGTAACAGGCATGGGGTGGGCCAGATCATGTTGGCTGTTTTAAGGACTTTGGCTTTGATTCTCAGTGAAAATAGGGAACCATTAAAGAGTTCTGAGCAGAGGTGGGATCTGATTTGACTTGCATTTTAAAAAGATCCTTCCAGTTGTTGTAAACAACCTTCAAGGAGAGAGGGTTGGGGCAGGGAGATGAGCGAGGAAGCATCATCCAGGCAAGTTTTATAACACGGGTGTTGGGGGCTCCGACCTCTGGGAGCAGAGGAAGTGGTGAGAAGTGGTCAGGTTCTGGATATGGTTTGAAGGTGAAGCCAAATAGATCGGATGTGGGGCGTGAAGAAAGAAGTCAGGGGTGATGCCAAGGTTTTTGACCTGAGAGACTGGAAGGATGAAGTTGCCCTCTACTGAGATGGGGAAGGCTGCAGGTGAGAAACTTAAAGTGGGAGATCAGGAGCTCAGTTTTGGACATGTTGAATTTGAGGAAATTTTGTACTGTAAGAGAATGGGGAGGGAATTGCCAGAGTCTTACATTAGAGAGTTGTCAGGGGGCTAAGGGGAGTTGGGACCTGGGACACAGATGGGGCATGGTTAGAAGGCAGGTTATGTCACTGCAGGTACTGACACTAGGGGCATGTGGTGGTAGGATTCCAATGGAAATTCTCTTTATTCTTTCAGCAAAATAAGAAGCAAAATCAGCTAAGAGTGAGGATGGGAAAGGAGGTGTGAGAGAGTTGAGGCAAAAGGAACAAATAAAAAATGGACCTGGGAAGTACAGTGAGATCCCCGGTGACATGAAGGACCTACTTGAAGCTGATGATCATGAATTGAATGTGAGATCAGTTGGTTTGATTGTCTCTTTCTCCATCACTCTGAGCTGCATAGATGCAAGGGTGGAGAAAGTGGAGAGTTGGATTTAACCAAGTGGTAGATTTGTAAGCACCTCTGAAAATGAAGTAAGAGTGTAAGGGAGTGAAGGGTGTATGCAAAGCAATGATTATTTTCATTGGCCTTGAACTTGTCAGCTGAGTAAGGAGGGGTGAGAGGACTGTAAAGGTTGAGGGGCAGTGGAAAGTTGGTAGGTTCTGGTGGAGTTGAAGGGTTGTTGGAATTGGGGTACCAGGTGGGATGAGAAAGAGGAGAACTGGTGGTCGAAGAATGTGTGCAAGAAATTGATATTGACTTAAAAATAGATCCGTGCTACTCACAGCATGGGATTAGTGGAAAGAACACAGGCTTTGGAATGAGATGGCTCCAGGTTCCAACTCCAAAATCTCTTTGAGTTGGTTATTGAATCTCTCTGAGTCTCAATTCCCTCGTGGGTCAACTGAATATAATATTGAAGGTAACATTCTGTGACCACTGCTGAGAAATTGTAAAGTTACAGTGTTACAGTGCTTGAATGAACCTGGGAGATCATTCAGGCTCCAGGCTTTTAACTTCTTTTGGATGACAGACCTCTGAGGATCCAATAAAAGCTATAAACCCCTTTCTAGAAAAATGCATACTTCATATATATGCACAATTTTGTGCATACAGTTTAGTCTGATCTAGGCCAATCTCTTCGCTTTAGACCTACACGAAGACCTAAAGTTAAGTGACTTGCTAACATCATACAGCAGGTTAGTGGCAAAGAGAGCACTAATTTCTTGCCGTCATCAGTCAGGTGTGCTATGCCATGGTAGTCATGTCTTTTTATATGTATGAGTTCAAGTTCAGAGTAATACTGTTGGGAGACCTGTGGGACCTCTGGAGTTTATAAACTTCAGGACTCTTGGGCCTGCAACACCATTAAGGCCTTTGAGGATTTTAGAGTGTGAGCTGCTGTCAGTGGCATTTGTCAGCACTTTGCAGAGTCCTGTCACACACATTATCTCATTTGATCCTCTCAATAGACCTCTAAAGCAGACGAAAAGGGATTCTCATCATCTCTTACAGGTGAGAAAACGGGCTTGGAACAATTACAGGTAACAGGCAGAGCTGGGCCTGACCAGGTCCTCCAACTGCAGAGCCCTTGTTCTTTGCAATTTATCGTGGTGCCTCTTCATTGACACCTACACAGCAATTAAGAAGTCTGTCGATGACTCCTTTTCCCCTTAGATCTGGAAATGGAAATACCCTGAATCACGGTTTTGCTCTTTAAATCTGCTTATTTCTGATTTCCCCCTTAAGTTTTAATAAGTATTTAATAAGCAGCTGTGATCCAGAGGTTTGTAAGAACTGGGTTTTGTTGTTGTTGTTGTTCAAGAAAAACAGTATGAGGCAATAGGAAGGAATAATAGTAATAATAATAGCTAATTATATTTAGCATTGATTCTAATCCAGGAATTTTCCTAAACCCTTTAATCTCATTTACTCTTCACAACAACTGTGAAGTAAATACTATTGTTGCATTTGTTTTTCAAATGAGGAAATGAAACATATTCAGAGGCTTGTTCCAGGTCCTGCACCTGGTAAGTGACATCACTGGGAAATCCAGCTTAGACTCTGAGCTTGTAGCTCACACTCTTCATCACCCGCTGCCTGCAAGGATGGGAGAGAAGTGACAGAAATAATCACACATGAGAGCAGCTTCTGTTATTTAGTATTTGCAGCAGCATCATGCAGCTCCCCCTGATATCTATGGTTTCAGCCTCAGTGAAAGGTCTTACCTGAATTGACCACCGCCAAAGAGCCTCTGAAGAAGGTATTATGATTATCCCTTTTATGTTTCAGATAATGAGGCTCAGAGAACAGTGACTTGCTCAAGGTCAACTTCCAGTTGCCCTAAGAATAAAGTGTAGAAATTTTTCACTAAAATTTTTAAATAGGTGTACAAAATCTAGCCTGTGCTCACCCCTAATCATTATCTTTCACTGGAGTAGGTAAAGGTTTGCTGTTGTTTGCAGCTGTGATACCCTGCTCTACTTTAAGCACTGTAAACTTGCAACAATGTAATTAATAATTACTTATGTCGCCTCTCTCCAGTACATTCTTTTATAAAGTCCAAGTAGCCGTGAAAATGAAAATCTCATCTGTCACTCTTTTGCTTAAAGCCTTTTTTGGGATACACAGCAAGATCTTAACTGTGGCCCGAAGCCCCTGGAGACCCTTCCCACAGGGAAGGATCAGGGTGCCCCTATCTACCTTCCCCCTTGCCCTTGGTGTTCCATGTTGGCTGCTTCTCAGCCCATTAGACATGCTGGGCTTTTCCTGCCTCGGGTCTTTGTACATCTGTTGTATCCATGTGGATGGCTCTTTCTCCTCTCTTTGTACCTGGCCAAGGTTTGCTCAACCTTTAGGTCTTAGCTGAAGGATCTCATCCTCAGAAAAGTCTTCCCTCATTTAAATTAGGTGCCTCAAATTATGCTCTTTCGTAGATCCCGTTTCTTTTGATACCATATTGTATTCATATTAGATTAATTTAATTTAATGCTTACTTTTCCCACTACACTAAACTCTGTGAAGGTAGGTAAGGGTCACTACACTAAACTCTGTGAAGGTAGGTAAGGGTCAAGTTTAATCACTACTTGACCCTTAGCACAGAACATGAATCCTAGCAGATAGTAGGCCCTCAGTACCTCTGTTTACTCACTGCCAGACAGACCAGGATTTGAACCCAAACTTCCTGACTCCAAAGTACTTCTGCCCAGTTCTGGTAAGGAGTAGAGAAGCAGCTGATACTAATTAGATACCTTAAAAACCCAGTTTTCTAAGAAATACTCTGGGAAATGCTGGTTTAAAATAAATGTGAGAATTTTCTTTTTAAAAATCTTTTTAGGCAAGCGCTTTGCTTCTGGATCAGCTGATAAAAGCGTTATTATCTGGACATCAAAATTGGAAGGCATTCTGAAGTACACGTAAGTAACCATTTAGATGTACGGTATTATTTGACTCTTATTGAACAACGGTAACAAAAGCACCTTAGAAAAGGTGTAAGGAAGAACTTTTTCCTCTGCAATTGAACTTGAAATTAAATTATGGGGGTACATGGTGATGTAGGATGTTTGGGCAGTGAACAGGTGAGGGAACATTTCTTGAGCACTACTAGCTTAGCCAACGCTGGGCTAACTGTGTTCATATAACTAAGTTTAGTGAGTCTGACATCACAGATTCTACCCTGCCTCAACTTGCCCTCTTTCAATGGCCTTACTTCTCAGGGAATGGCCTCACATCCACCAGTGGCAACAGTTGGGAACTTGGGGCTGGTGTGGCCCAGACTTCTCTCACTGCAGAGGCTTTGCCTGTAGTCTTCTCTGTTCCCCTGCATAGTTTCCCTGCTCATTGCAGCTGTCAGGGCCTGCAGTGAGCAGGGAATGCTGTTTCTTCTGAAGCCTTTCCTGCCCCTTGAGACCTGGTCAGGTTTCTTTGATGGCATTTCTCATAGTTGTAGTTTTACATTTATTCTGGTGAGTGAGCAATATCTCCCATCAGCCTGAAGCTCCGGGAGGGCAGACACTGCATCTGTTTTTGTTTACCCCAAGTCCCTGATACAACAATGCCTGGCCTGTAGTAGGTACCCAACAAATTATTTTTTTTCTTCTAATTGTGGTAAAATACATGTAACACAGAATTTACTGTCTTAACCATTTTTAAGTGTATAGTAGTGTTAAGTATATTGATGTTGTTGTACAATCAATATCTAGAACCCTGTTCATTTTGCAAAACTAAAACTCCATAACCATTGAACAGCAGCTCCCGTTTCCCCTTCCACAGCCCTTGGCATCCACCATCCTACTTTCTGTCTCTATGAATTTGACTATTTTAGGAACCTCATGTAAGTGGAATCATACAGTATTTGTCCTTTTGTGACTGGTTTATTTTACTTAGCCTAATATCCTAAAGGTTTACTTGTGTTGTTGCATGTGTCAAAATTCTCTTCCTTTTTAAGGCTGAATGATATATGTTTTTTTAATTTTTTAAAAAAGATTTTATTTATTTATTTTTTAGAGAAGAGAAGGGAGGGAGGAAGAGGGAGAGAAACATCAACGTGTGGTTGCCTCTCACGCACTCCCTACTGGGGATCTGGGCCACAACCTAGGCATGTGCCCTAGACTGGGGATCAAAACAGCAATCCTTTGGTTCCCAGGTTGGTGATCAACCACCAAGCCACATAAGCCAGGGCTTAAGGCTAAATAATATTAAGGCTAAATAGTGTATATTTAGACTATGTTTTCTTTATCCATTTATTGGTTGTCAGTGGATACTTAGGTTGCTTCCACTTCTTGGCTGTTTGGAATAATACTGCTATGAACCTGGGTGTATCACCAAACAACTTTTGAATGAATGAATGAAGCTGTGAGTAAAGTGTTACCTGAAAGTGAAGGAATAAAACTGATGCCATGGGTGGTATATGACTCGCTCACCTTTCATTGTTGTCTAAGGATTTGGCATGCTTCCAGTTCTTAGCCTGTAATATCTTCATTGCACCTCCATCCTGTATTTCTAGGCCTCCACAAAACAATAAGAGTAACAGCCATTAATAAAGCACTTCCTATGCAGCTGGCACTAGACTAAGTGCTTTACATCATTATCTTATCGGCTCACAAACTGGAGGTGTCCGGCACACCAGTCCTGGAGGAGGTGGCATTTAAGCTAGGCCAGGCTGATGGGTGGGTAATATTTAAGAGATAAAATGGGGTGAGGGGCAATCCAGGGGAAGGAGAATTAATTCCTGTGCTTTTTTTGTTGGTCACTTGCATAAGAGCTTGTGGTATGTAGTTGGAGAGCCTGTGGTTTGCGGTTTGCTGCATAATAATCTATAATTGTTTACTTCCCAGGCACAATGATTCTATCCAGTGTGTCTCCTACAATCCTGTTACCCACCAGCTTGCATCTTGTTCCTCCAGTGACTTTGGTAGGTTCCCAATATTTTGTCCTGGAATAACTGCACATCTGGGTGAAAAATGAAATTCATCCAGAATGATGTGGTTTTGTCCTGAGAGAGTTAATGATATTTCTCTCCCTTCAATGTCTGGCAGCTTGAGGCAGTGGGGAAACGACAGTTGTTCTTTAAATTGTGTAGAAACTGAGAGAGTGAATGATGACATTGAGTCTGGGAAGAAATCTGGGAAACAGCAAAAAAGGCTCCCTTCCCCTCCCAGGGAAGGGAGATGGTAAGAAGGATGGGAGGACACAGGCATAACTTGGTATTGTCACCTCTAGGAAGCCTTCCCTGCCTTACCCTGGCAGGGACAGTTCAGTTGTTCCCAACCTCTGTGTCCTCCACCCTCTGTGTATGTGTGAAATTCCTCACCATTTTAGTTGTGCTTCCTGTGCAGTGTGTCACTGTTACTGTTGGTGTGGTGGCTGTAGCTGTGCTCCCTGAGGGGACAGATGCCTTGAGGCATTCACCCTGGCCCTACCCAGGGCACTGACGTGGAGCTGGCACAGAAGAGGGATCAGTGTAATGTCCATCGAGGCAGGGAGGGAAAGTGAGCTTTGGCTTGTAGGTCATCTCTCTTCAAGGCCACTTCTGACTTTTAGCTCATCAGTTTTGTTTTCCTCGCTAAGAGATAGTGTGTACAACAGAACCGCCATTATGAAGGAGTCAGAGATCTAATCCCTGTCAATGTTTCACTTTCCTTATCTAGATGAACATGTTCTCACCATTCTATCTCACTGACAGAATTCTGAGGTTCAGAAGAGAGAATATATAAATAAAAGGGGAAAGGACTTTCATTCATTAATAAAATACAGTCTTTTGTCCATGTGAGGCACTAGTCTGTATGCTTACTTTTGGGATTAAAAAGACAAAATAGACATAAAAGACAAAAAAGACATAATATGCACACAGGTGGAAATGTTTGGGGGAAGTATTCTGGACCGGGGAAAGGGGAAAAAATAATTTGTTTGATGTTGCACCTTGCTATATAAAAATATTTTTGCACTATATTTACTTTCTTGGTTATGCTTTATGACTCAAGCAAAGGGTAGAATTTGCTTATCTTGCCTAAACATACACCTGTTGTGAGGCCCTGAGCCAGAGCACCTGGGGACAGGAAGGCGCAAGCTGAAGGTGACCAGTGTGCCACAGACAAGGCACGACTCATTTAGGGTCATGTGCTGTGGATGAGGCCTGGGAGAGGAAATCAGATTCCCAGAAAGCATCATTCAGTACTTTGACTGCTAAGTTGTACTCTGGTTGGAATGTAATAGTTACTTACACTGAAGTTACCATTTCTTTAAGTAAAACACCTGAAAAGTTGGCTAGACATTCACCAATCTATCTTCCCTTTTTTTCTTGTTATTTTGAAATAATTATAGATTCACAGTAAGTTGAAAAGATAATGGAGAAGTCCTGTGTACCCTTCATCCACTTTCCCCCATGGATATATCTTATGTAATTATTGTATAATATCAAAGCTGGGAAGCTGGGTCTGGTCAATCTGCGTATATAGTTCTGTCATTTCATCACTTGTATAGATTACTGTCACCACGAAGATACTCCTTATCATCATCTACCCCCCCCCCCAACTTCCTATTATCCTTATCATCTGGTACCTGGTACTTATTAATCTGTTCTCCATTTCTGTAGAATTTAGTCATTTCAAAATGCAATTTATAAAATGGAATCATATGGTATGTGACCTTTTGAGATTGGCTTTTGGCTTTTTTCACTTAGCCATAAATCCCTAGAGATTGTAAATTGTGTGTGTATCAGTCATCCGTTCCTTTTTTATTAATGAGTGATATTCCAGCCAATCTATCTTTTTTTTATATATTACTTTGCATTGAAGGCTTGTGGTCTCCTGAACAGAAGTCTGTCTCCAAGCACAAATCTAGCAGCAAGATCACCTGTTGTAGGTAAGTCAGGGACAGCTCTGAAAGCAGGCTTTGTGTTTCCTCCTCTTGAAACAACCTCAAAATCCAGTGAATTCACATAGTAGAGAAGGTCTGTGTTAACTGGTGGGTTTGGGCCTCTGTATTTCCTCCTCTTCTCTTGTCTCCATGGTGGGAAGGACTTGTACCTGCCTTTGATCATCAAGCAAAGGAAAAACTATAAATTGTGTAGCTACAAACCTCCTCAGCCTGCAGCTGTCCTCAGCCTGCAGCTGTGGAGACTGTGGGGATGCAGGTTTGTCCTGTCCAGACAGCATGTGCACTAGAGAAAGCACAGACTGATGCTAGACCAGGATTCAAATCCAGATGGATCACTGACAGGCTCTGTGACCTTAGGAAAATTACAACAAATCTCTCTGAGCTAGAGCCTCGGGTTTCTCATCTGACAATACTGGATAAAAATACTGATTTGATAGGGCTTTTGTGAAGTACACACAAACTAACGAATCTGAAAGCATGCTACACAGTGCCTGGTATAGAGGACACTATAAATGGTAGCCATTCTCACTGTTCGGCTTCTGGGTGCAGCTTTTCTTTCATTCAACATCTGTTAAGCACCTGTTCTAGAGGCTGGGAATATACCAAGATACAGAATTTGTTCTTAATGAGCCCTTGAAGTGGGAGGATGTTGAAGTGGTGAGTGGGGAATGGAGGCTGACCCAGCGATGCAGGCACAAGCTGAGGGCTGTGGTGGAGGTCTGTACCAAGAGATGTGAGAGCTCAGAAAAAGGTGCTATTGCCTTTACATCTGTCTGTTGATCCCAGAAGTAAATGGTATGTTAAGTCTGGCCCTCTGATTTTTATATCATGACCAGGATGAGCCTAGTAGTTGCTGTCTTATTAAACTCTGTCTCTACCAAGGCACCATCCTCACTGGCTTTACTTTCCGTGTGTTCTTTTCCCTCTCTCTGTGCCATTTGCTGGTATGTCAACAGCTGGACAAATGATGGTCAGTACCTGGCTCTGGGGATGTTCAATGGAATAATCAGCATACGGAACAAAAACGGCGAGGAAAAAGTGAAGATCGAGCGGCCAGGGGGCTCCCTCTCCCCGATATGGTCCATCTGCTGGAACCCTTCAAGGTGCTCGTACAGCTGTCCTCCTCTGAGGGCAAACACTTTATGAAGGAGGCCTTGTTTAGCAAACTGACTTCTTTCTCTCTCCACAAGGTCTCTCCTTGCATTCAAAGGCTTCTCACCCCATTTGACTGATCTGTTTTAGAACCTGTTCTATTTGATTGGAATTTTTTAGGAGCCCATCTTGTGTTTTGGAATGAATCCCAGAGATTTAGCTGAGCAGATGAGCTATCTAGGCCAACTCAAAATGTGTCTGCCTGCGCATGAACACATGGGACACAGAAGGGCCATTTTCTTATGAATTAATAGTTCACCTCTTGCTGTGCTTTATTTTGGTCTTTTTCCTTTTTTAGTTGTTTCCTTCAACTTGGGCAGAACATGTGCCCACCCTATACTAAATAGCTTTTTCATGAGTCTTTTTTGTTGCCCTTGCCAAAAAAGTCTAAATTAAGTTTACAAGTGTCCCCATATCCCACAAACAATTGGCATCTACCTTCTCAAACCTTACACATACTTTCTCCTTCTCTGCCAGTGTCACAAAGAACATGTAAAATATATTTACATGTTCTTTGTATAATCCTGTGATATTAAACCATCAATATCTCCCACAGAGTCCTCTGAAGGTAAATTAAAGGACTTAATTGTTTACCAGCCCAATGTCACTTTACAGGTGGTGCCTGTGTGATTTAGAAGATTGTTTAATATCACTACCTTTTCTACACCAGATATGCTGTTCCCTGAATAATTTTGTCTAGCCCAGAGCTGTACCATGCATGTCTAATGCCTTCAAAGGCCATTAGCCTACCCCAGAGTTCCTGCTATTTGATTTTGCGGCCACATAGGACTTTGTGGCTTCAGGGTACCATTTTTAATTCATGAGAAGCAGGATGCCCAGCTTACCTTGTTGCTGTCCCCTTCCGGCAGGGTTCAGGGGCTTCTTGACAGGTTTTGAAATTATGGCTTTAGTGTAGTTCTAGGCATCGTGATTGTGAACCACCACTTACTGTCTACAGCCGATGGGAGAGTTTCTGGATGAACAGAGAGAACGAGGATGCCGAGGAAGTCATTGTCAACAGATATTTTCAGGAACTCCCTGCCACTCTGAAGTCAGCAGTGTACGGTAGTCAGGGTAGTGAGGCAGAGGAGGAAGAGCCAGAGGAAGAGGACGACAGTCTCAGGGACGACAACTTGTGAGTGTGTCCCAAGGAGAGAGAACCCTCCTTGCAAGGGTCCAGGTCCCGCTTCACTAAGCTCCTTTCTAAGAGGGATCAAGGTTTTTGTTGGTAAAAGGTTCCTTCAACAAAGGGGAAACATACCCTTTAAAACTTGTGTGTGGGTTATAAAATTTTCCTTTAAGAAACTTCAAGAAATACTGAAAAGTCTAAAGGAGAAAATTCAACTTTTTTGTAAAACTCCATTCTTTGAGGAAACCACTGTTAGCATTCTATTGTATTACCCCTCAGTCTTTTAGTGTGTTCATATAATTAACTGAATCATATTCTACTTTATTTTTTCCCTCTTAACAGCATAGTAACATTTCTAGTAACATTGGAAGTCCTTTGTAAAACATGATTTTGAATGCCTGCATAGTATGCCTTTGTGTGGATGTACCATAATTCATCGAACACTTCCTCTGTTATTAGACACTTTTTTTAGCCTGTTCCTACACTGTACCTTACCTTGTATTTTTGGGGATACATATCAGAAAAAAAGCCCTCAACATACCCATGATCCTCAACCCCCAAATTCTGGCTTTCCAGGCAGTCTTTATTTCTGAAGCAGAAAAGCTGGGATAGCCAGGATATTCTGATTGACTAAAAGTGATCTGGCTTGGAACTATGTTCTGTGGTACCTGGGGTTCTTTGGAAGCAGGAGGTGGGAGGTGGGTGATAAGCAAGGAAAAAGGGATGGACATCAGGCCTCCATCTGTGTTTCAAACACAGTATCCCCTTTTGTTGCTTGACGTTAGTTATGTTTTGGTAGAGACCCACTGCCAAGGGGAAAAATGGAAAAAGGAAGTTGAAAACCACCAATCCAGTTCATGGGGCTGAACCCAGCTCAGAGGCATATGTGGCGTACCCAAGAGGGCCTGCTGCAGGCTGGGCTCCCAGACTGCGTTTGGACTTCAGTGTCAGTCACACACGCACACAAAGTTTACTTGCAGGTCCCTTCCTGTTAACATCGCTCTTGGTCTTTGTCTTGTCCTTTAGTTGTGAATTAGTGCCTGTGGTATTTGCCGCTTTGCCATTCTTGGCTGGGTTTTGTAGGTAAGGCTGCACCATTCCTGGCCTACATATCTACTGGTGCTGCCATGGTGCTCACAGGCCTTGGGCTCAGAAACACTGGACTTAGTAAACAAAGAGAAGGCAATTTTAGGTAGGTTAAGACTGGGCCTCAAGGGCAGCAGAACATTTCTTTCTTAAACTAGGTTCCCAAGTAGCTTGATCCCCAGCCTCAGCTGAGGAGGTTTCTCCTGCATGCTGGTCCTCCAGCCCTGGTCCCAAGGCAGTGATCCTGATAGGGACTCAGTTTCAGAGACAGTTGTTGATCTTCAGAGAGCTCATTACTCTTTTTTATTAGATCCAGTCAGAAACCGTTTTGCCCCTGCTATGAGAGAACCTAGTGTAGATATTAATTTTCCCTCTTAAGGAGAACAAACAAGGTTTGCATTGTTCATTAAAAATGTCAGATAAGTCATACCTCCCCACTGCAAAAGATGTTTCACCCCCATTTCCCTATAGTTTATAGGTACATAAGAATAAAGCACTCTTGAATCTGCAGCCTTGCCCTTTCTTAGTGTTGCTCCACAGGAAGCTTTGAAATGAGGGGTTTAGCTTCTTTTCTATGGCAGTGTCTCGGCGCCACAAGCTCATGGTAGGGTATTCCGTGAAATAACAGACCCCAGGAGGGCTGAAATGAGCCTCACTTAATCCTACTGGACTGATTGATGGGTTGGCCCACGCTACAACTTTCGCCCTCAGTGGTGCCATACAGCATTTGGCAATCTGACAGGCTGGCCAGGGCTTTCTTTTTCCTGTTGTTTGTTAAAGCCTTAGAGCTAACTCATCAGCAGACCGTGGCCCCACATAACCTCTTTTGTCTTCTGTTGATTAGAGAGGAACATAATGACATCCTGGCTATAGCTGATTGGGGGCAGAAACTTTCGTTCTACCAACTGAGTGGAAAACAGGTATGTAGCTCTGTACAAACCCAGCGGGAGACACAGTCATGATCATGCCTGTTACAGTTTTTCACTTTCTGAGATTGTATTCTTAGTCATTATAAATTGTTGTTTGCTTCTATTTATCGAGCATTTGCTGTGATACCAAGCATTGTGCTCTGTGCTGTGCATACTTTATCTAATTTAATTCTAATAAAACCCTGTGAAGTAGATACTTTGATGATAAACTTTTTAGAAATGGTAAGACTCAGAGCAGTGAAACAAATACTGTGCCTGAGGTTCCACATTGCAAGTAAATGGAGGCATCTGGGATTAAAAACCCAGATTGATCTGACTGTAAAGCCTTGATCTTAGTCATGACCTTACCTTCCTATAGTGCTTTATTCCTCTTACCCACATTACTAAGCACCCACTTAGTCCAGCCCTTCACCTGTGTTAGGAGTCGTTAAAATCGAGCTATGTAAATTAATGCCTCTGCTCTGCCAGAGTTCACAGGCTGGTGGGGACACACTCCACAGCCAGCAGTCCCCGTGCAGTATGATACATGGCACGACAGAGAGCTGTAGATAGATAGCTACAGCGACACAGAAGAGGGTGACGTCATGCTTGGTGAAGATGGGGGATTTTGTAGAGGTGACTTTGAGCAGCATGAGCAGGAGTTTGCTAGGTGGAGGACGTTGTTTCAGGCAGAGGAAATAGC
The DNA here is from genome assembly GCF_019186645.2 of Phyllostomus hastatus. NCBI lineage: Eukaryota > Metazoa > Chordata > Mammalia > Chiroptera > Phyllostomidae > Phyllostomus > Phyllostomus hastatus. The sequence goes on along the minus strand of NW_025333643.1, from coordinate 2,563,807 downwards.
ATCTGCAAAGGCCGGGAAGAATGAAAATACAGGGTCCGGCAGAAGTAACGCCTGCTTGAGTGTGGCTGGTAGGATAATAACATGGGTGTAAAAATTTATAGTTTTAGTTTGAACATTTCACTTAAAATGCCATATGGTGTGCTTAGCGTGATATTGTTATGTTACAGAATTACATGCTTATATTTGTAATAAAAGATTTTGTAATAAAAAATGGGCATTATTTGTGCCATACCCTGTATGTGACAACTCAGGGAACAGTGACGTGACTGTATTCCAAGATTCGTGGAGAGAAGATGGCATCAGAAAGGAAGCTGGGGACAAGATTTTAGCGTAAGAAGTTTGGACATCATACACTATAGAAGCCATAGATTTAGGTAGGGAGCGACTTGGTCAGATTCCAGTTTCAAAAGAATACCTTGTTTCTCTGGAGGGTGGGTTAAAATAGAGAGAGCCTAGTGACAGGAAACCTGTTAGTAGACTGGAGACACTGAGGATTAGAGCGGAGGTAGGGGGATGGCTGTTTCCATAGACAAGCAAAGGAGAAATGCAGCCATTTCAATGGAGCCTTTTGTTCAACAGCATCCTTATTCCTCAGAACATAGCATGCTGGAAGTGGGGGCTTCAGGTTTGTGTAGCCTACCTTTGGAGCCATTTCTTCTGCTTCATCATACCATTGGTCATTTCTTTTGTAGACAAGAAAAAATAAGGTTCATGGATAATAAAGAATTTTCTCAGTTTCCTATGGCTGTTTTCTTAGAACCCTTACTTTAATGATCTGGCATGTAGTCTCCCTGGCCCTGTCTATTCATCCACTTAATATATGCCCATCATCACTTAATAAATATTTATTGACACATCTACTATGTACCAGGTACTGAATGTGGGTCTTAAAATTTCCCTGGAACAAATAACCGCACTATACTGGGAGAGAATAGGGTCTTGTTGCTATAGTAACAACGAAAAAGAGCTCCACATGGTGATCAGGGTCATGGGAAATGTCTTGCATGTATGCAGCCCCACAGTTCATGTTGTGGCCCCGAGTTTCTGACTGATGAACAACCTCAGTCTGCTGAGAAGGTAACCCCCAACTTGTTTGGGACAGTAAAATTGTTTTCTTGGTGTATAAGTATGTTTTAACTCTGAGAAGACTTAGAATTAAATAAGGGATGTGAAGTAAATCACACCTACTCTTTTGTATTAGGCTTAGGCATAATTTATGTATTTTTGGCATTTTAAGTATTTGTGGTATTTAGAGAGATCTGGCTTAATAATACCTAGCATTGATTGAGTTTCAGGCATTATATACTCTTACTCTTTTTAAAAAAAGATTTTATTTATTTTTTAGAAAGGGGAAGGAAGGGAGAAAGTGAGGGGGAGAAGCATCAATGTGTGGTTGCCTCTCACACATCCCAACTGGGGACCTGGCCTGCAACCCAGGCATGTGCCCTGACTGGGAATCCAACCAGCGATGCTTTGCTTCACAGGCCTGCACAGGACTTCACTCAGTCCAGTGGGCTACACCAGCCAGGGCTATATAAACTCTTTACAAGGCTAATTCTTTTATTCCTGTCTTAAAACAACTTTGTGGTACCCTGGCTGGCCAGGTCCCCAGTGGGGGTGTGCACGATAGGCAAACCACACACTGATGTTTCTCTCCCTCTGTTTCTTTCTCTTCCTCTCTGTCTAAATATAAATAAATAAAATCTTAAAAAAAAACAACTTTTGGGGATAGGTATTATTATTACCACTTTATGTATAAGAAGATTGAGGTATAGAGAGGTCCAGTAATTGCCCAAAGCCACAGTTTAGTTAGTGACCAAACCTGGTCTGGAACCGGGGCAGACTGGAGGTAGAATCCATACTGGAATGTTTATCAGATTTGTCTTGTGATGACCATTTAAACCAGTAACTACAGAGCAGTGAGAGAAGTGCTATGGGAGAGGAGATCACGGGCCATAGGAACACGGGGAGGTGGGTCTACAACAGGCATTCCTTGGGGCAGGGACATTAGGGTATGTTTCCTGGAGGAGATGACAACTGGCAGAGAAGGAGATGGAAAGGGCCCTCCTGGCTGGGGTTGGGGTGGTGCAGAGAATAGCCCTTGTGAGGACGTGGAGGCCTAAAAGAACATGATTACCTGAGAAATTAGTAGTTCATTTTGACTGAGGGAAGGATCCTGGGATGGGATCTGCGCTCATGAGCTTGACTTTTATCATAAAAGCTGAGGGTATATCATCAAAGGTGAAAAGAAAACTTATAGAATGGTAGAAAATTTTTACAAATGATATATCTGAGAAGGGACTTGTATCTAGAATATATAAAGAACCCCTACAACTCTATAATAAAAAGACAACCCAATTAAAAAATAGAAAAAGGATATGAATGGACTCAATAGACATTTCTCCAAACAAAATATACATGTAGCCAATATAACATATTAAAAGATGTTCAATAGCATTAGCTACCAGGGAAATGCAAATTAAATCACAATGAGATACCACTTCACCCACTAGGATTGAGAAACTGGGATCCTTAAACACTACTGGTAAGAATATAAAACGATATGCCAATTTGAAAAACTGGCAGTTCCTTAGAGGGTTAAACATAAAGTTACTGTATGACCCAGCAATTCCACTCCTTGAAATATATATCCAAAAGAGAGTAAAACATACATCCACAAAGAAACTTGTATACAAATGTTCCTAGCAGCATTATTCATAATAACCAGAAAGTAGTAATGGCCTTCAACTGATGATTATATAAATAAGCTGTTATGTATTCATGTAATGGAATATTATTCAGCAATTTAAAGGAATTAAATACTGATACATGCTACAACACAGATGAGCCTATTGCAAAAGGCCATATATTGCACAATTTTGTTTATATGATATGTCTGACATGGGCAAATATATAGACACAGAAATTATATTAGTGGTTGCCAGGGAATGCAAAGAGGGATTGTGATTGACTGCTAACAGGTACAGGATTTCTTTTTGGGGTAATGGAAATGTCCTGGAATTAGTGATAATGGTTTCATAACTCTAAATATATTAAAGTCAATGAATTGTGCACTTTATTTATGAATTGTACACTTTATTTTTTAATCAACAAGATCTTTTTTTAAAGATTTCTTATTGATTTTAAATTTTTAAAAAAGATTTTATTTATTTATTTATTTTAGAGGGGAAGAGAGGGAGAAAGAGGAAGAGAAACATTAATGTGTGGTTGCCTCTCATGCGCCCCCAACTGGGGACCCAGCCCAGTACCCAGGCATGTGCCTTGACTGGGAACCAAACCAGCAACCCTTTGGTTTGCAGCCCTTGCTCAATCCACTGAGTCAGACCAGCCAGCAGGACTTTATTTATTTTTAGAGGGGGAGGGAGGGAGGGAGAAAGAGAGGGAAACATCAATGTGTGGTTTTCTCTCGCATGCCCCCTCCTGGGGACCTGGCCTGCAACCCAGGCACATGCTCTGACTTGAAATCGAACCAGTGACCCTTTGGTTCACAAAATGGCACTCTATCTACTGAGCCACACCAGCCAGGACCCTTTAAATGAGAAAATTGTATGGTATGTGAATTATACCTCAATAAAGTTGTTATAAAGAGAAGTAGGATGAATATAGTTTCAGAATAAAGGACAGTTTTTTTTTTAATTGAATAAATTTAGCTTTGTGAAATACAAAGTAAAAAGTCAAATGACAGCAACAACAACAAAAAATGAAGCTGAGGGGAACCATTGAAGCTTATCTAGTACTATGTGTGGAGGAGGGTCTATGGGAGAAAGAATATCCTCGGGTTTGGAATGGCTGAGGGGCTACGACACACAGTGCTGGAGTGATTCAGTGCGACTGGGGGAGACAGTGCTGGCTCTGGCAGTCAAGGATTTGACTGTGTGGAGGGGAGGAGTAAAGGATGCTCCAGAGGAGGCTGAGCTGTGTTCACAATGGAATCACAGGAAATAAGGCTGGCCAGCTCTTCTCTCTTCCCAGCTGCCCCCATTAAAGTTGATAAGAAAAGCCCTGAACTGTTTTGCAATTATTATGGATTCAGAAGTTTTTCCTTTGATATATGTTCTCTTTCCTCAGATTGGGAAGGATCGGTCACTGAATTTTGACCCCTGCTGTATCAGCTACTTTACTAAAGGGGAATACATTTTGCTGGGGGGGTCAGACAAGCAAGTATCCCTTTTCACCAAGGATGGAGTGCGGCTTGGGACTGTTGGGGAGCAGAACTCCTGGGTGTGGACATGTAAAGTGAAACCTGATTCCAACTATGTGGTAAGGAGAGGACATTCATTTTGTTGGGCCTTTGCCTGAGTAGGCACTGACTGAATGAACATCAGGCATGTTAGCCCATCAGATCATTGATGTTTGTTCCTGACAAATGGGAGGGTAGACCCTTTTCCACAGAGAACTGGGTGTTGACCACTCTTTCCCTGCAGGTGGTAGGCTGCCAGGATGGCACCATCTCCTTCTATCAGCTTATTTTTAGCACTGTCCATGGGCTCTACAAGGATCGGTACGCGTACAGGGATAGCATGACTGATGTCATTGTGCAGCACCTGATCACTGAGCAAAAAGGTAAAGGACAGGTATAGCCCCTCTGCCCTCCAGACACTGAGAAGTGGGGTAGGTTGAGAGAGCTGCTGACAGGGCAAGTGATGAAAAGGTAGGCAGTGTTTCTCCTTGGTCTTTTGGAAACACGTTGGACCACTGGTTCTGTGTGTGTGTGTAGGAGGGGTGAGGGGAGGATGTAGATGTCTTTGAGAATCTAATGAAAGCAAGAAACCATCTCTAAAAAAAAAAAGGCACAGACTCACAAAATTTTACAGATAATTCCAGGGGATCATGGACACCCTATCTGAAGGAGGATAATATATAACAAGTCAGAATCAGGGTGGCTGACTTGCATGGGTTTGTGGACCTGCATCTTGTCTGATCAGAGGCACTTCTGGAGTACTTCTCTTTCAGCTCCATCTCCACTTGCCTCCTGGCAAGTCCTTGACCCAGAGATAAGCAGGGGCCGTGGGTCACCACAGCCTCAGTCAGATCAGAGTTCCAGGTCTAGTGCAGTCAGTCCAAACTCAGGCTTTCTTTCTGTCCACCCAAGTGTCTGGGCTGGTTAAATAGGCTAAGGATCCACTTGTTTCAAGTATATTCATATCCAGATGTACTGGCCACAGCACACTGCTGGATGCCTATGCATAGGGATTCTGGTTGGGAGTTGTCTTGCAGATTCAGATGACGTCCTTTGGTCCCCATCTGGGAACACCTCTGTTCGAAGAGTCCAGATGTGAGGGTGAGGGAGTAGCCACTTGAGAAGCTCCACAGCATTTCCTCTGGAGACATTTTCTCCGCCTGCTGCACAGTGAGCATGATAGCCTAGTGTGTACTGGAAACTACACATAGTTCCCTGTTGTTTAGGGTGGTGTTCGGGAAGCAGCTGGAGGTATGGCCACTCAGGCGGGCTCCTGACCATCAGGGGCCATTAGTGCCATGCAGAGTGTGGATTTATGTTCAGCAAGTTATAGTAGCACTAAGAATTTCATTTTCCATACTCAGTTGTAAGCTTTGGACCAGAAAGATCCACAAAAATTATATATGACTTCAGATCCCAGTGTTCAGCAGAGCTGATTGTATATATTAGACACTCTGTCAAGATTTTTTTTGATGAGAGTGTCTCCTTTAATTGCCAGTAGCATTAAGTAAATGATAGCTTTTAATTTCTCTGCCTTCTATGTTAACAACCTCTTGCTAAAACTGGATTTTTTTTTCTTTGACAGTTCGGATTAAATGTAAAGAGCTTGTCAAGAAAATTGCCATCTACAAAAATCGATTAGCTATCCAACTGCCAGAGAAAATCCTCATCTATGAGTTGTATTCAGATGATTCATCAGACATGCATTACCGGGTGAAGGAAAAGATTGTCAGGAAGTTTGAATGCAACCTCCTGGTGGTGTGCGCTAATCACATCATTCTCTGCCAGGTAAGCCGCAGCAGGCCAGGCTGAATCTGCCTCATGCTTCCTTCAAGGATAGGGTACCCAACTCAGGGTTTTTGGTCATTAGGAATTGGTCATTGCTTTTATTTTATTGACATCTATATGAGGTAGACTCTACTGGAAAGTCATGGGCCATAAACTGGAGAATACTTTTTTTTTGGTATTGTAAAGTAGTTTGTTATACTATATGTTTTAAAATGATTTATGACTTAAATTGATATCCCATAAATGAAGATTGATTTTTTTGGTAAATATATACACATAAAAATTTATGATATTTTTCAGTTAAACAACAGAAAATGTATTTTAATTCAAAATAGTAAAGGAAATTTTTACTTCCTGATAGATTTTTTTCACAGGAAAAAATCTCTCAATTTAGAGCTTCCTAGAAAATGTGTAGGTCAGTGCCAAGAGAAGTCTGGAAAGACTTTGAGAGAAGGCCAACCCAGCATCCTTCTTGCAAGTAGAAGTGGATTTGGTTTCGGAAACTAAGCCTATTAGAAGTGATAGAATGAAAGAAATCCTTTAGGAATCACTGAATACAAAATACTATTAAAATCTCTCTAAAAGTCTCAAACTCCAAGCAGTTTGGCGGGGGGGCACAGGTTATAGGAGAGAAGTGGCAAACAGGTGTGCTTCGGGCTGCATAGAGGTCCGCACGGGGGATCTGAGGCTGTGCTAGGCTCCATGGGAAGACTCTCAGAAAGGACTGACAATGCCAGTTACGGGGATTAGATCAGACAGGTCCTGCATGCGAAGTGTTTTTTATCCCTCGGAGGCAGGAAGACCTCCCTGGGAGAGCTGGGGAACACTTGTTCTGTTGAATAGCCATACAGAGGTGGGTTTGCTTTCTAGGAGAAACGGCTGCAGTGCCTGTCCTTCAGTGGAGTGAAGGAACGGGAGTGGCAGATGGAGTCTCTCATTCGCTACATCAAGGTGATTGGTGGCCCTCCAGGAAGGGAAGGTCTGTTAGTAGGCCTGAAGAATGGACAGGTGAGTGCTTTTTGGGTCTCCCATCAGGCCGATTGTCTGCATGCAGATGCCGGCAACCCATCAAGTTATGACCCTGTGATACGTTTCCAGGGCAGGAAAAGGCTTCTTCCTCTCATGGGCATGTTAGAGTTTCCTTTTATGAGGATAGACTCAGGCCAAAGATGAGGCGGCCTTCGGACTCATTGCATGCCCCATTCTGGCGGAGTAGCCTCTGCTGCCTCTGGACCACATGTGGAGTAGATTAGTGGGCTAAAAGTCACCAGAAGGTGGGAGATTGTTAGAGGTGCAGTTTCTGTGGCTTGCGGCAGAGGGAGGCAGAGATCATTTCGTAGGTCAGATCCCTGTCAGGGCAGTGAATGGACTAAGTATGTTCTAGCTTGTGTCCTGGAGGGTGCTCGTCTGCAGGCTATTCTTAGATGTTATAAGAAAAATGGGCCATCTGCTCAAGTAGCTGTGGAAAATCTATGTTACACAAAGTTGAACAGTTTTCTGTGTGTGTTCTTTGCTCAAAATAAGAAAAGTTCTAAGTGGGCTACATGGAAATTTGAAAGTGAAAATGTAACTGCATTAGCCCAAGAGCCAAGCTGGCTAGCAGATGGCTTGTGGCAGAGGTTTGTCAGGCTTTTCCCGGGGACGGAAGTCATGGAATATGAGTTAGCAGGAACCATAAAATAGCAAAACCAAAAGAGAGGAAAACCTGCTTCTTTGTCACAGTCAGCTGTCACTTCCAGTATGAGGCCTGAGAGCATGGACTTTGGAGGCAGGTTGGGCTGGGGTCATATTTGTGCTTAGTTACTCACTAGCTGTGTGACCCTGTGCAGGTCACTTTACCTCTCTGAGGCTCAGGTTTTACAGATGAGGATAATGTTTTACAGGACTATCAAAAACAATAACTGATTGCTTTCACCATTACCCTCACTATCATCATCATCATCATCATCATTATTTTGCTGTGGTTATACCAGATGTCTTGTCAGTGTTTACAGCAGCCTCTTCCTGTGTTAGTGACTCAGATCTCTGCTGGATGGTGTTTCCTAGTCCTGCATTTGGGTAATGTGGTTAACAAATTCCCATTCAAGCAGACCTTCAAGTGAGTTTGTCGTGTCTTGGGGCTGATGTGTCATTACTTTGGTAACCTCTGTTGAACTATACCCTGGAATAAGCCCTGGCCCCTTTCTTTTAATGAGCCCTTTTCTCTGCAGAGAGCCTCTAGTGAAGTTATAGGAGTTGTTTTTGTAGAACACATGGGATTCCAACAGCCTGGCAGTGTTCCACAGTCTTGTTGCCATGGTGACTCACACTTTTTTCTCTGAAATTTTGCCAGATTCTGAAGATCTTTGTGGACAATCTCTTTGCCATTGTCCTACTGAAGCAGGCCACAGCCGTACGCTGCTTGGACATGAGTGCCTCTCGAAACAAGCTAGCCGTGGTGGATGAAAATGATACATGCCTAGTCTATGACATCCACACCAAGGAACTGCTTTTTCAGGTGAAGTCCCAGGGACTGCCCAGGACATAGTCCTTTGATTAGAGACCCTCCTTTAGCTTCCCAGTTCTTACAGGGGGTGCTTATGCTCTGGCTTCCAGGTAGGTCTCTGGGTAGAGCAGTAAGATACAAGGGTGTAGGGGCCAAGAAGGGGTGCAGAGTCTAAGGCACAGCCCGCCCATCCCATATACCAGCTGCAGGAGCTGTGTGAGTCTCTTTGAACTTTGGTTTCCTTGCAAGTGAGATAGGCAAGTAACATCTTTCTTACAAGGTTACTGAGAGCAGTAAATGAATAATACTAAATCTAAGTGGGGCATGTTGTAGGCTCACAGTGCCTGGGTTAATGTGATGACTTTTTTGAAAAAGTCTGTTTCTCACCTACTGGAGGCTGCCTGCCTCTATGAGTGACCTAAGACACAGTAAGGAAACAGGACCAGTTTTATCATCTGAAAAGCATGGGGGAAAAAGCCCTCCCTTCTATTTAATTCACAAGGATGCTATAAGAGCCAGCAAAATGTGAATGTTCTGGGGATAGGCATTGTTTACACATCATTTGGTCCTGTGGCTAGAGGAAGTATGTCACTGGAGGAGAGAGCCTGAGGCTTCATGCCCAGTGCCTCGTATGCTTTCTGTTGGACTTAGTGCTTCTCTCTGCCTCTTTTGGCTTTGTAAGTGGTCAGAGCCTGATTGCCTGAAGTGAGTTCTCCCAAAGCTAAAACCTCCCCTGTTTGGCTTTCCTAGATACTAGGAAACCTTTAGTTTCCTAGTCTAATGAGCAGATTGAGGAGTGAACCCCCTATCTGGGCTCTTCCTTGTCCTCAGGAGCAGAATCAGCAGGGTGGAGGTACTGGAATAGGGAGCTGCCTCTGTCACTTGGAAGAAGCTGCCTGGCTACTACTAGCCTCAGGTGACCACCTGTTGATAATAACTCACTTACAAAATGTGGGAGGCAGAGTGGTTTAGGGAAAAGAAAGAGCATAGGCTTTGCCTTCAGACAGATCTGGGCTTCATAATTTACTGTGTGATTTCAAGCAAATTTGTGAACCTCTCAGGGTCTCAATTTCTCCTTACCTCTAAAATGGGACTAGTAATTTCCCCCTCACAGAGTTGTTACATGACTGAACATGATACCACAGTGCCTAGCTCAGGGTCTGGCACAAGGCAGGGCCTTCAGTGTTACTTCTCTTCTCCCCAGCCTCAACACTATCCCCTCTAGGCAGGTTAGCAGCCCCCTGTTGTGAATCTGTGTCCAGCCTAGAACCATTTGGAGTGGAAGGGCGTGTGTCCTGCCCAGTTCCCACTGAGGGTTCTGTAGTAGGCTAGGGAAGGGAATTCTCAGCTCTTGCCAGGGGTCATTCCCAGCTATCTTTTTCTCTTCTCCCTTGTTCTTGCCCCCTCCAAATGCAAATAGCTATGTTGTTTTTTTCTAATTATAAAAGTAATCCATGCTCATCATAAAAGATTTAGACATTTTAACAGATTCACAGAAAGGTATGAACATCTGCTGGTCCCTGGGTCTCCAGAGCTGAGCAAAAACACTTGGAGAGGAGGTGGGGGAAGGAGGTACCTCCCAGAGTGATTGTATTTTTATAGTGTGCAGATTGTAAATGTAGAGACAATATGTTATTCTTTTAATTTTAAAAATATCTCACAGTTTTTTCTTTTATTGTGAAAAAGTAGAGGTTCATGACCAAAAGAAAATTTCAGGCAAAGAAAAAACAGAAAATATAAAGCATCCACAGTTTCACCCACTGAAAGACAATCACTTAATTTTTTGGACTGTATCCCTTTAAACCTTCTTCCAGGTGTAGCTATTCCTTAACAGAAGTAGAATCTACTTGGCTGGTTTTCTCACTTATTTAATAATTTATTTCTCCCTTAATATTTGGGGATAATAATTTTTATTCAAAAGTAGTTCTTGCTAATTCAAAAATTACAGCATACAAAAGTGCGTAGAGTTGCTTGTCTCTGTACTACTATCCATTTCTTCGGATCCCCTTCCCTTGCCCTCCATCCCACTGTTAGCAATTTAATGTGATTCAGGCTTTAAAAAGAGAACTTGACTGAATGTAGGAATGAATGGTGCCAAAGCCCAAGGTCATCATCACAGGCTCCTCACCATCCCTGCCCCTCAGGAACCTAATGCCAACAGTGTGGCTTGGAATACCCAGTGTGAAGATATGCTGTGCTTCTCGGGAGGAGGCTACCTCAACATCAAAGCTAGCACTTTCCCTGTGCACCAGCAGAAGCTGCAGGGCTTTGTGGTCGGCTACAATGGCTCCAAGATTTTCTGCCTTCATGTCTTCTCCATGTCAGCCGTGGAGGTGCCACAGGTAACTCAGGGTGCCCGTCAGCTCTCAGTAATGGTAGGGCAGACAAGTTCAGGAAAGCCGGGCCCTTCACTGATGGTTTGGGGAGGGAGTGGTGAAGAGAAAGGGAAGAGAGACAAGAATGGCAGCTGTGATATCATGGAATCTGAAGTCCTGTCTCTACTCCATGTAATCTATGTGTCTTTGGGCAAATAGCTTAACATCATTGAGCCTCCATTTATTTCTGATCTCCCTTTCCTGGTAGGGATGGGGAAAGGTATGCAGGGTTGTCTGTCAGCAGATGGAGTTGTGTTTCACTAAGAGCCATGCTTGGAGCGGAATGGAGCAAGCCAGCAATGCTGAGTCCAATAGGGTGTATGTACGGGTATTGAAGGGGGTGGCCTATGTGAGAGAAAAAGAATACGGGTGGAATGAGGTGTGGGGGCTGAGGTCTGTGAGCCAGAAAGGGAACACAGGACTGTCTGCAACAGTCTCTCAGACTAGGAGGAGGCCAGAATAGAAATGGGAGGCTAGGATGTGAGCCATGCCCACTGCAGAAATGTCATAAAATAGAGGTAAGACCAAGGAAAGACTAGCCATCAAAATCCCACCCTCAAAAGAGAATCGCTCTTAAATATTTTTCAAAATATCCACCCAGACCTTTTCTACATGTATATGTAATGTATGCATAATATATAATCAGGAGTATATGATTGTATACAGATTTTTAAACAAAAGTGAAATCGTATTATGAATATCGTCACGTGACTTTTATTTATAAGTATTGCTTGTATAGATGAAACCTCAGATTTTCTTTACCGAATGTGGACTATAAATAAGAGAGATTTTAAAAAAGATTTTATTTCTTTATTTTTAGAGAGGGGAGGGAGAAAGAGAGAGAGAAACATCAATGTGCAATTGCTAGGGGCCGTGGCCTGCAACCCAGGCATGTACCCTGACTGGGAATCGAACCTGCGATGCTTTGGTTTGCAGCCCGCACTCAATCCACTGAGCTACGCCAGCCAGGACATAAGAGAGATTTTTTAATCACCTTCCTTGATCTCCATTTTCTGATTTAACCTAATGCTTACATGTTACAGACCCGTTACTTTGTGTGGATTGTTGGCGATGTGGCTTTTTCACTTTACATCTGCTGGAGACATGGCTCCATGTCGATACCATGTCCTTCTCTAGCAGTTTTAAATCTTAAAATAATTATAGATTTGTATAAAATTGTAAGATATCATGCAAAGATCCTTTATATAACTTTGCCAGTTTCCCCCACTGGTAACAGTTGTGCAATACTGCAGTACAAATTATCACCTGTATAGGATGGCTTATCCACCACTGACAACCCAACCCATGAGATTCCTGGTGTTGGATTAATGTTTTATTATAACCACACCTTTCTCCCTGCTGCCCCACCTCCTCTCCTGGTGTTTTTAGTGGCCATTTTTTGTCTTCATGGATCTTCCACATCTTACTCAACTCAGTACCTGTTGTTAGACATTTGTGCTGGTTGCAGCCTTTTGCTGTTGTAGATAGTGAGCATCTTTTCCAGCTAAGTCTCTGCGCCTATCCCATCATAGCTCCTTGGTATAAATTCCTAGAAGTGAAATTGCTGCATCAAGGGCTCTTCAGGCTACATTTGAACGGTTTTTAGACCTGTCTCCAGATCACCTTTCTGCTAGGCAACATCAATTTATGATTCCTCCACACACCTTCTCGCCTTCACTTACCCTCCCTGACTTGGCTTCTTGTAAATAGTAGGACTGGAGTTCGTTTCTTCCTCTCAGCTAATGATACCACTGTTACTCATTGCTGTCTGAATTATTAGTGCCTGACACAGAGCAGTTATTCAATAAATGTTAGTGGAATTTAGACCTCAGGAAAAAGAAAGAGAAAAAAAGAAAGCAAGAGAAAGAAGGGAGAGAGGTGAGTGGAAGTGGCAGGAGAAGGAGAAGCAAGAACTATCCCTGTGGACTGTTTCCTTGCAGTCCTCATCTGCTCCCCATCCCAAATCCTTGTACTACATCCATCAGAAACCCAGTCTTCCTCATTCATGCCAAACATGCTATGCTGATTGAAAGTTTTTTCTCCCGAGATTGCCATCCTGACCTCAAGATAAATGCAGTTTGCTGCTCCCTGACTTTGGCTGCCCAAGAGGAGCTGAAGGGGGTGGCCTGGGGCTTCCTCTGCCAAGCTCTTAAGATTCAGATGCAAGAATTCCCCACCCCACCCCCCAAACCCCTATGGCTGCACCAAGGCTATCCTGCTGATGCAGCAGGTCAGAACTGCCAAGGGTTAGGAAAGGAAGCCTCAAAACAAAGGCTATTTATCTGTCGCCTCTGCCTCCAGCTATCCTGTGGTTTAGGCCTAGGGAGGAGGGAGAAAGCATCAGACCCACTCTGGGGATTTCTGGTTTCCTTTAGAAATTTACATCATCTTGTGCAAGAAATGGTTTGTCAGGACTGCCAAGTAGGGCAGCAAGCCCTAGTTGGGCTTCTCAGGGCCGGTGGTGACTTCATGCTTGGAATGCAGTAGCAAGATAAAGTAGAGCTCAGAGGGCATTTGTTCAGTTAGGGTATTTTTAAAACTCCAGCTCTCAGATTGTGCCCCTGGCTGAGTCCAGATGTTAACCATTTATCGAATGCTTGATTTTGGTGGGCCTGTTGGAGTCCCTGGCCCTCCACATGGGGCATTCAGCATGGTGAGAAGTTACACGGTTTAGGGAAAGGAGTACTGGCCTTCTGACTGCCGCCTAAAGCAGCCGTGACCTTGAGCAACTCCTTTCCTCTTTGGGGCCTCATTGCTTCACTGTGCAATGAGGTTAAGTATAGCCATCTTTGAAGTTTTGTCTGGCCCAATTCCTATTATTATTATTATTATTATCATCATCATCATTAACAGTCTTAAAATACCAAACACTACAAAACAGAACTAAATTGGAACAGAAGGTGTTCACTAAAGGAGTTTATTTAAAAAGCTCATTGTGCATGGGGAGTTTGAGAAAAGCTTCCAGGTGGTGATCGTGTGCTGAGCCCTGAGGTCTGGAAAGGCAGAGAGGAGCAGCAAGGGTGTTTCAAACAGAGGGGAAGTGGAGGTGGGAACAAGTTTGGAGAGTTTGAGAGATGGAGAGGAGCTGGTGCTGAGAAAACACTGTGGATGTAATGAGTATGGTCATTTTTTGCCCAGCACTTTATCAGTCTTCACGGTATTTCTTTTGTTTGCCCATGGTGGCCTTTGAGCTGGACAGGGCATCTAAAAAGAAGTTAATTTACCCCCAAAATATACACAGTGAGGATGTGGTTGAGCCTGGCCTGGATTCTAGCTCAACTGCTTCCATGTCCATACCCTGCTGCCACCTGAAGGGAGGGGAGGTGGGTGGGGTGCCATGGTAGGAAAGATGAGTACTCAGAAGCAGGCACATCTTGCTATCAGAGGGTAGAATGGCTTAAAAAGAAAAAAATTTCCTTCAGCTCTAAAGCTAAAAAATGAGACAGGAAATTTCAAAGATTAAGGCCCCAAATGGAGAAAACAGCACTTCCAGCTCCACATTTGGGAACCATTAGCACAGAGGTACTGGTTGATTTATCTCCACTGCCTAAGGATCCAAGAGAGATGTAGTTCCCTTCAGCACACTGGCCTGAAAACAAGGGCAGGGCCTTTTGCTGTGAAAGACACTCAGACCCGCTCAGATTTGTTCTCATGCACACACACGTCCGAGAGGTCAGCCCGAAGTTGCCCTCCCTGAGTTTCAGCTCCTGGGCTATAATCAGGGAGGGATAACACCTCCGACACAGGGCTGTTGGGACAGCTCCAAAAGCACTGTGTAAGTCACACAGCAAGGCAGCCCATTTGGAAGGAGGGATGGTAGGAATGTTTTCAACATCAGGGAACTAACAGAGGTGTGTCTAGAACATTCCTGGGTAACCTGGGGCAAATCATTTACCTTTCTGGGGGTGAGAAGTTTGTTTTCTCAGGCCTCTTTGTAAGAGGCCATTCCATACCCCTTCCTCACAGCAACATTTCCCAGCAAATGTAGGTTGTGGGCCTGCTGAGGGAGGGTAGTACAATCTACTGTTGCCCTCAGGTTATGCCCCGCCTCATGGGGGAGACATGCTTGTAATTACAACACAACTGGAGATCTGGACAAAGAGCAGAGGAAGCTCAGACTCCTTTCCTTGGGTCAGTGAAAACTTTCGAGAAGAGGCAATGTTTTAACAGGGCCTTTAAAGCCAAATAGATATTTCCCAGAGGCTGAGGAGGGGCAAAGGCATTCCAGATGAGAGTGACATCTGTGGTGAGGCAGGCCTGGAGGTGGGAGAAGCCAGTGGTGGAGAGGATAGGCAGGAGGTTTGTACTGCTGAACAGGATGGTTTGGCTATGAAAGGGGGTGGCAGAGGGGAAGGCATATACGGTGGGCTAGGGTGTGGCTGAGAAGGATACCGATTAACCACTGTAGCATTGCTCTGCAGGCATTTGTAATTTAGTCAGTGCACACATCTGAAGTCAGCCTTTGTATGAATCTCTTTCTATTGCTCTGAAAACAATTTTCTTTCCTTTTGATGAAATCCTGCAGTCTGCCCCCATGTACCAGTACCTGGATAGGAAAATGTTCAAGGAAGCCTACCAGATTGCTTGCTTGGGTGTGACAGATACTGACTGGCGCGAGCTGGCCATGGAAGCTTTAGAAGGATTAGAGTTTGAAACAGCAAAGAAGGTAAGCATCTAATCAGCGTGAACTAGAATCTGGTCCTAGAAGGGTCCTTTGAGGAGGCAGGGGGGCTCCAGGTGACTTATAGAGAGGCAAATGTAAAGTGCAGTGGGGTTGGGGTTTAAGACTGGCCTGGTTCAGCTTTCAGCTCAGCCACCTCCTAACTGTAAGTGGGAGCCTTTCTAAAGTTGCTCATTGGTAAAATTAGGGTGAATATAGGCCCCCATCCTCAAAAGTTAATAAGGATCTAATGCGATAATGCCTGTAAAGCTTGACACAGGAGAAGCATCTGATAGATTTCTAGCTGTCACTCTTATTAGCTATCATTTATGTAAAGCAGCAAGCTAAAAGCCTGACACATAATAGGCTCTCCATAAATGGTAGCTTTTGTTATTGGTATAAGCACTTATTGGTATTAGGTCATTTATTACACAATGCCTGTGTTCCCTGGCATTCTGCTAAGTATGGTGGAAGAGATGGTCGAGCTCTGTGATTCTGACAGTGGTGTCACTCCCCACGTACCTTTGCAGCATGATTCATGACTTTGATTCATGGTGTCATTTCCTGGCTCACTCTATTAAAATTACAGAAATGGCTGAAAAAACTTGATCCCTTTCCACACATTATTAGAAAGAGCCCAGCCATATCTCTGAGTTGGCTTTCTATCTGGAACCTGAGGTGTGGGGAGAAGGAATGGCCTCCAGCCCTCTCCCCTGCTTCTCCCTTCTGTCTTTATCTTCTCAAAGCCAATTAATCAGATACTCATTTTGCCCACATACCTAAGCTAATAGGGAAGGAGTTGCGGAAGTATGTGGTGCCATCTCCATGGTAGGTTAAGGCCTCTAGACGTGAAAAGAGAGTAGACTGAGACTAGACGAGGGTTCAGAAGCCTGGCTGAGACCAGCTCTGCTGTGTACAGGCTGGATGACCCGAGCGAGCCACCTCTCTTGGGGCCTCGTCTCCCATCTCTGCAGTGGGGAGGGTGGAGACACTAACTGCTAAGCCTGCCTGACACAGTGTCATCAGGTTTAACCGTCACATTGTAAAAGGGATTCTAAAACTAGCAGTAGTTGTACAAATGCTAGCTGTTATTGAAACAAATACAATTATAATTTTATAACTATCTATTTTATAGTTTTAGATCTACTGTGTCAGAAAAGTGGTAGTAGAGGAGGGCTTCAAGAATACAGAGGAGTGAGGAAACGTTTCCATGGAGAGAGCTTCCCTCTCCTGCCCCAACACAAAATGCCAGAAGTAATGAAGAATAACAAAGGATTCCTAGAATGTATTTTGTTTTTAGCCTGGAATGAAATTAGACAGCAGTGCCTAGCACAGTGTTAAGTGCTCAGCAAATACTTGGATGAATGAAAACTAAACTGGAATGGCCTTCCATTTGTTTAATACTTGCCCCCAATTCTGTATCACTTCAAACACTCCTTGAGAATAGAAATCATTGTATTAAAGCCACAAGATTTTGACCATAGACTATAACTTGATCACTCGATCCAAACACCTAATCCCCAGCCTTTCTTTTCCTGCTTTGCCAAATATCACTCAGGCTTACATGGAGATGGAGAATGGTTCCCGGTAATAGACTACTGTTCCCACTAGATGGCAGAGGAGAGCTGTTTAGCACCCAGGACCACTGCCCTGAGCAGAACTGCAAAGCTTCTCTCTTCCCACATTTCCTTCCGCTGAGGTTATTCACAAGCCTTGTGACTCTGACCACTCTGATCAGAGCACCCCTGACTCTGCAGAACGTCAGGACTGAAGGAACTTGGAAACATTATTTCTCTCAGTGGTAGGGAAGAAGTAGGTCCAGGGCCCCCTAGCTGGAAAGAAAGCTAGGACTGAGACCTAGAAAGCTCCTTCCCTACCTGCTACTCTGCCAGACATTCCAGGTTTCCCTTTCATGTTGCTTTAAGGAAGCCCAGGCCTTGAAGATGGTTTATTATTGCTCAGCGAAGAACACAGGTGTTCTTAGCTCTCCATATCTTTGCTCATGTGATACCTTCTTCCCCCTTTCAAAGAATTCCTCTTCAGGAATACCAATTTGCCAGGTTCCCACTCTGTGATGCTTTACCTAATCCTGCCTCCGCTATTGCCCATACTCAGACAGTGCATCTGTGTTCTCCAGGGTATCAGTTCATACCTGTGTAGCCCTTAGCTCAGGGAGATTTATTCATGTGTTTGTTTGTTTGTTTTTAAAGAAAGTAGTTCATTTTTTTTAAGATTTTATTTATTTATTTTTAGAGAGGGAAGGGAGGGAGAAAGAAAGAGAGAGAGAGAAACATCAATGTACGGTTGCTGGGGGTTATGGCCTGCAATCCAGGCATGCACCCTGGCTGGGAATCGAACCTGTGACACTTTGGTTCGCAGCCCACGCTCAATCCACTGAGCTACGCCAGCCAGGGCTATTCATGTGTTTAATCTGCCTGCCTCCCCTTTTAAGAATATGAGCCCCCTGAATTGGGGAGGGGGACAGGAGCCAAGTCATATTCATCTCTGGGTCCCCAGCCTGACAGGATGCCTGGCCCCGTGGACTGAAAAGATGAAGTCACATTGTGGTCATCTGTGAGGCGCCAGAGGCTGGGCGACTTCCTCATTTCCACAAGTCTTTTTAGGATGGAGGATGTCATGCAGCTAAGTAGAGGCTGCAAATGGCCAGGGTTGTTGTTCTGCATTTCATGTTCTGAGACATGCTGCCTCCTCTAGTTGCGTGTCAGCCCATTTCAAATGGGACAGTGTAAAGGAGCACAGCTGGGTATAAACGTTGACAGCAAAGCCACATGAAGATCACCCTGACATGGTGCATTATGATCCTCTAAATCCCTTGCAGCATTTGAAAGCAACAAAAGAGTCTTAGTTACTGTCAGTTTGCATGAAGATGGAAACTTCCAGCAGCCCATGGGTTAAAGTCTCTGGCTTTACTGTGAGTCCAAGGCAAGAGCTGCACTTTTAGGATTTACGCAAGAGTTTGCCTTCCAGGGACTTGGAGTGATTCATTCCCGACCTCCCCCTTCCTTCCAGAAACTATCTTTATTCCTTCTCAAATCTCCCCCCCCCCCCTTTTCTCCCTTTATGATGGTACTGTGGGCTCTGGATGGCCTGTGTTTATGCACTGTTGGTAAGCATAGCTGTCTCCTGTTTTCTGTCCAAGTCACCAAGATGTATGTGCAGTCTCTCCTCAGTCAGTATGTCTTCCCCACTCCCACTCAGATGCCACTGCCGCAGAGTGTCAGACTGGCTCGTTCTTCCCTTTTGCATAGAGATTCACCCAAGCAGGCACCATCTCAGGCTGCAATATCACAGTTTTGTTTCACCTAATCCCAAAGTGACTGATGCAACAAGGGCTTCTTTGCTCTTTGTATGGACTAATCCCAGGGATAAAGCCGAGCCTCACTGGGTGGTATAACCCTCCTGAACACACAGTGATTAATCAATGCTTGCTACTTTTCCCTCCTGACTGGCTCACTTTCTAAAGCTTGACTTCCCACCCCCGCCAATCATCTACTTTTGAAGCCCAGAAGGCAGCTGATTTTATTCTTTTATTTCTTCCTCTGTAGGCCTTCACCAGGGTACAAGATCTCCGATATTTAGAGCTCATCAACAGCATTGAGGTAAAGATGAAGTGTTCTTTCTTCTCAAGAGAGCACAGACTCGCTGTCATTGGTTTACAAGCAGCTTTTCAAGCAGGCAAGAGCCTTGAGGATGTGTGAACAGAGCCCACTGTGTCTGGGTGCCAGGGCCACAGCCTTGCCCTTGCAATGCAGAGTGCCATGTTGGGGGAAGAAAGCACATGGGGGCAAGGAGGAGCTGGGGGTGGTAGCTGGGTTCCTGATCTCTGAGCTTTGATCTCTCTACCTGGTAGAATTGTTGGGAGGATTAAATAGTTTCTCAGTAACTGGTTTTCATCCTTGCAGTGGTTGTTAGCTAGTTACCACCCTGTAGAACTTCAATAACATGCCAGTGTAGGAGGCATTTCCCAAATACACATGATCTACACCCCACCTGTTGGCAGTGGGTCCTAGGGAGGGAGGTCTGAACTGGGTGCCCAGAGAGCTCGTTAGCCCTCCCTGTCTAGCCCATCATTCCTGGCTGAGAACACCAGCCGCATCAACTAAACCCATAGAGGGCTAGGATGGACAAAAGAGGCCGGTTCTACAAGCACCATTTGCTGGGTGATGGTAGAACATACTCTTAATTCCTGTGTATTTTAGTGCAGTCTGACTGTCTGTAAAAAGGCATACATATTTTTTCTCCTGAACAGATTTATTGTGAGGCTATGGAATGCGAGATACATTTGAATTACCATATGGAAGCAGTGAAGAAATCAGCAAATGTCTTGTCCCTTTAATTCATTCAGTATAATAAGCACCTGTTGTGGGCTGCACCTTGTGCTGAGCCCAGTGGGCAGCACTGAGTGGAAGAGACCTACAGGAGCTCCAGGCCTGCAAGGCCTAATAATTGTTGCCATTTGCTGACTGCCTGCTCTGTCCCACGACAGGATCATGATTGATGTGTATATTTTTTAAAATCCTCAGAACAACTTAATGAGTCAGATACTGTTTTTATCCCTATTGGATAAACTAAGGCTCAGGACACTAAGGCTCAGAAAGGCTAGGCCATGTCCCCAAGGGTCCACAGACAAGAGCTTGGTTCAAATTCAAAGCCAGTTCTATTTCCCAAGCTGTCTTTACTCTAGGCCGTGTGACTCTCTGAGAAGTTGCTTCTGTTGTATTCCCCACACACATCTGCTTCCTCCCCCAGCACTGTCATAAGCTGCATTTGTGTTTTCTGTTGCTTGCTTACCTGCATGGTGAAGAGTTTATTCAGAGCCATCTATCCAAAATGCCTAGTATCATGATCAGGGGTGACATTTATCACTCATCTGGTCTGGAGCTAGGGGTCTTAATCTATGCAAAGGTGACTGACTTCTGTGGGGACCACCTCTTGTCATTTACCAGGTCTTACCAAGTTTTTGTCTTACTACTCTCTCATCTAGTGTGCTGTGAACTGGGTCTCTTGAGAAAGAGTAAAGTGCCTTTGAATGAGGATCAATTTTGGCTGCTCTAAGGTCTTTGTTACTTTTTTCTAGCTACTTGGCATTATTCCAGAGAACTGAGGTCCCTTTCTAGGCTCCTTTTGGATAGATGAGAGTATCTGCACTGATGATGAGAGAAGAGAATCTGCCCATGTGACTTCACACAGACTGAATAGACATAAACCGATTTTGTTGAACATGGTGATATTCTGTGGCCTAGAATGAATATGCCGTAAATTCTATGCCTACTATAAACTATTTCTTTTGTTGTTGTTGTTGAAGATTTTATTTCTTTTTAGAGAGAGAGGAGGGAGGGAGAAAGAGAGGGAGAGAAACACCGATTGGTTGCCTCTCGCACATCCCCAGTCGGGGACCTGGTCTGCAACCAGGCCTATGCCCTGATCGGGAATTGAACCAGCAACCTTTTGTTTCACAGGCCAACACTCGGTCCACAGAGCCACACCAGCCAGGGAGTAACCTATATCGTTATCTCACTGTAAGACTTTAATTCATTTCCTGTAATTAGGAGTTAGTTAATTTGGCCGATTAGCCTAAACTGTATAGTTTCTTTTAGTTTTTAAAAATAATTTCTGTCAGTGGGGAAGCATGTTGCCTCCAGCTGTTAAAACTTTCACCAGCTTGTCTGGGAGTTTGATTCAGTGTCTCATCTTCTTCCACTGGATATACTTGCTAGAAAACAAGCAAAAGGAAACTGCTGGGGATGAGAGATTGGGTGTTACTGAGTGTTTACAAATACTTGAGCTGTAGACTAATGAATGTTCCCTAACACAGAAGAAAGGAATGTGCCAATTATTTCTGTTCATCTTCAGCACTGCTACATGTTTATGTGTATGTGCATACGTGTGTGTGCATGTGTGTGTGCATGTGTGGTAGGGACACAGGTGTGGTGGGGATCATCACTGTTTCCAAAGGTGTCTTATGTGGTCCAAAGAACATCTGGAATCAGACAGACCGAGTCCAAATGCCAGCTCTATATGACCTCAGTCTGCTCTTTTGAATCTCAGCTTCCCTCAGTGTGACACTTGGGTGGTACCACCCACCCTTGGGTCCATGTGGGAAGCGTATACCTAGTGCCTAGTGAGTGCTCAGCACATGGTATTGCTCATCTTCACTTTAGAGACAAGAAATAGTGAGACTCAGTATATTACTTTATTGGTCTCCTCCTGGGGAAGAAACTCTAAACTTTCTCCATGTCTACCATCATCATGAGTTACAACTCAGCCAAACCAGGCCCGAGAGATCTTGGGAGCTTGGGGCCACCAAGGAGTGTACAGTGCACACTATCCTAAATATGCATTTGTTTCCTTGGGAGAATGTATAAGAAAGCAGCCCTGAGGAATTTCCATTAAACAAATAAAAGTTTGCATCTCTTTGATCTTCACTCATGGAGCCAGGAGGGAAATCTGCTTTTGTTGTCAAGCATCCCCAACAGAAACCTAGGTGAGAGACAGAACAGCCAAGGAGCCAAGTGTAAGTTCCAGTAGGAAGGTCCAGGGGCTTAACTTGAAATAGCAACAACTAACCTTTGTAAAGGCTGCTTCCTGCTATGGCTGCAGAGGCCGTTTCCTGTGCTTCTAATTTTTCCAGGAGAGGAAGAAGCGGGGAGAGACCAACAATGACTTGTTTCTGGCAGATGTGTTTTCCTACCAGGGGAAGTTCCACGAGGCCGCCAAACTGTACAAGAGGAGTGGGCATGAAAACCTCGCACTCGACATGTACACTGACCTCTGCATGTTTGAATATGCCAAGGTAACCCCCACCCACATCCTGGCCCAAGCTGCCACATGGAACCCACCAGTGTTCGGACACTATGGTGTTTGAGTTGTTTGGCCCCAAGAGGTGGTACAGACAGAAAATAGCAATTACCTTAGAAAGAGTGCGGGCAAATTGGTAAGCAAAGGAACCATCAATAACCACTGGTTGAAGCTGACCTAAAACTGACCCTCCAGGGTGACATCAAAGGGACAGAGTATGACAGTTCAGACCTTCATCAATGACAGAGCTGGGTGGACTGTGAATCTGAATCAGTAGTGTCCCTTTGTTAAATAGTATTCAGGGTTCTGGGCATCAGGGTTGTCTCCCACAAATTCCCTCAAAACTTTATTAGAAGCCACCAAGAACCAATGTCCTCAGGTATGAATAGTTCTTCCATCCTCATGCAGGACAGTGTAGCTCACGCTAGCCAAGGTTTCCTGAGCACCTGCTGTCTGTCTGATGCTGGCCTTCACACTGGGCCTCGGTGAGAGTATGACCGAGGTACTGCCCTCTGATGCTGGCACGGCGTGCCTCCCATTGCCCGGGCTGGTGCAGCATTGATGGTGGAGATTTCTGCTTGCATTTGGAGGGGCCCAGCAGGTATGGGCACATGACAGAGATCTTCCTGGAGCAGGTGCCCAATGGCATGTGTGACATGAGTCCCACTGAGGAGCTCAGACCACCAGGACACTGCAGTTTAGCCCAGTGTAAAGTGAAAGAGCCTTAGGCGTATGGAGCAACCAGGCTCTTCTTCCATGGAGATGCCTTTGTTAGCGTGCCTTTCTCTAGTGTCAGGAGCTTCAGAATGTTAATAAGTGAGTCATCAGCCACAGCCAATTAGTGGCTATTAATGGCAATTATCTAGCTCACAGGTTCAAGATGGAAAACCCTCCCCATTTTTTTCTGCTCTTCTGTTCTTGAAGGTGGCTGCACTCTGTTGTCATCCACCATCTGTGAGTTCCTGGTGCCAAAGGTTATGTCTGGGTCATTGTGATATGGCCTAGGAGTTCCTGGTCATCACTCCCTGGACAAGTACCTGGTCCCCAGCCTGTGTCTTCAACTTGGTGGTTCCTTCACTCCATCCCTCACATTCAAGTGCTTCAGGTTCCCCTACTTTGCCCCCTTCAACTTTGTTAACACCCCCATACTCCCACCACACACACAACACACACACACACACACACACACACACAGGATTTAACACTGCATTGATACTGAGAACACCTAAATCAATGTATCTCTTTCTGGGGATAATGTTTAAACTGAGGCAAAAATCTTAAAGGATCAAATCCTAGGGCTGGAATTTAGGCATTAGGAGGTCTGGCTGTGCATGTTCTTCGAACCTGCTGAAACCTTTCAGCAGACAGCTGCGGTGCAGCAGACAATGCCTCCTCACCCTGGCATCCAGAGAGCCAGTGTGAGTCCTGGTCCTTTGCTAAGCCTCCATTTTCTTCTTAGAGGTGACATAGTTGCAGCTCAGCTTAGTCCTGAGAATTGCACAAAATGTGTAAGAAAACTCTTTACAAAGGCCAGGCTATAGAAAGTTAGGAAAATGAGAGGAGCCAAGCCTGACCACAGAGTGGCTGTTATGCAGACCTCTCCCTGGTCAGCCCAACTCCCGCTTCTACACTGAGGCCCCTCCTTACACTTTGGGTGGGCTTCATGCGCCCACGGTCTCCCACCCAGAAATGCAGCCTATTTACACACTCCATCTGGTCTGCCTCTCTATGAAGGTAAATACTCTGGGGGTTGTTTTGCTTATAGTTTTTGATCACAATTCCAAGTAGGTTGGTTCTGTTTCAATCCCCTCCCCCCGCAATAGTCTGAGAAAGTGTGTACATACACATTATGTCGGGGGTGGGGAGGGATACAGTACTTATTAACAAGGCATGTTTTTGTTTATTTGAAAATTGCTTCCCAAGATTCAATCTGGTTTTCAGAAAATTTTTAAATTACATTCCCACGTACAAATAAATTATATGCTTTCCAGATAAGTGACATGTTTATATGGTGATAAAGGGAATTATAATGCTCTTAACTCTTATGTAGTATGTCCTTATCAAAATCACCAAGCATGAGAACACTGTTTAGTCTCATTCATCACTCAGCACAGCCCCTTTCTGTCCACTCCAGGGCAGAGTCTTTGCCATGGCCCCAGATAATGTGTAAATTAGCTTCATGGAACCAAAGAATCTTTGAAAACCCAGTTTGTTGAGCCTTGAAGGAACCATTTAGACTGAGCTTCAATTAGGTCAGAGCTCCTGGGACTAGGTTGTTGGGCTAGAGGAGGTTCCTTGAAGCCTGTGAACTGTGTCCCTTGCTGGTCTCTGTATTGACGACCCAAATTTATGGCCGGCTTTTGGCCTCTGACCCTTCTCACTACAGTCACCCCGAGTCCACTGAGTACTCTGAAGGTCATTTCTGTTCACTTAGGATGCCTGTTTTCTCCAGCTGCTGACCTCATTTAACCAACCAGGTTAACAGAGTTTCTGGCTTTGCATTGGCACAAAGAGTGCCCACTGCAGTAGCTGCCAAGAGTGGAGTCTGTGTCTGTAACGGCGCAAACGAGGCATCTTCAGATAGTTAGTGGCTGCTGTCCAAGCCCCTTCCCCGTGTGAACTCTAGAGGGACCAAAGGCCAGCGAGGTCGGCCTGTCTTTATTGGACCCCCGGCATCAGGGTAAATGATGTTCTTTCCTCCCCTTAAAACAGTTGGTTGTGTTAGGCCAATCTAATATATTATTTTAGGGGCTACACAATTACCCTGAAAGCAAATGGGAAAAAAAGAGTGCTAATTGTTCAAGTAGGATTTTAGAATACATTGACTGTACTTTCTTGACAAATGAGTGCTAATCATGGGGAAAGGAGTGCTTTTTTTATACTTTATGAGGTTGACACAACGCATTCTCTGCACGGTACATTATTCCTGAGACAAATTGCTTCTTGCTAGTTATGCAGATCTGGGCTCTCAAAGCTCTCAATTTCCCTTTTTGAAAACCCCCACCTTTTAAAATGTCAGCACCAAAGCTGCCTCAATTATGGCAGACTCCCACAAATATATTTTGGGTGACTGTATCCTGAGAAGAGGTGATTTTCTGAGGCTGTTTCTCATGCATTCTCAGGCCAACCCAGGGAAGCTGGGCATGGCCCGTTAGAGGCCCCATTGTGGTGGAAGGCACACGGGTACTGAGGCTGGGCCCCTGAGCCCAAAGATCCACAGGCCTCTCTTCCTTCATGGGCTCTCTCCAGGACCCTTCCCTATACCTCAGGTCCCCCATGGCTTCCTGCTGTCCCCACTCCTGCAGACCTGATACCTAGACACTGTGGTACTAGTCAGTCAAGAAGTTGTTAACCAAAAACATTTGTGCTATGCATCTGCCCTAGGTCAATACCTGGGGGCAAAGCCACTGGGATGATGCCTTAAACTCAGGCAACAGGACATAAATAAAATCAGAAAACAGATGTGAATAGTACTTCCAGTGTGGTGGTGATGGGGAGGAGGTCACAAAGGGGCTCTTCTAGACTCTGTCTGTCTAAGTTTAGGGGACAATGTGCTCAGCGTCACTCTGAGGCATGTGGTATCATCCCTGTTACCCAAATAAAGATTGCAAGTCTGAATATTCAAAATTATGCAACCAGGTTGCAGAGTCACTATATAGAAATAGTCACACATACATCAAACTCTGAGAGAGACAGACAGAGAAACCTGATCATAAACCCTCCATAGCACAGAGTTTCTATACAGTACTGCAAAGAGGCTGGAAAGTGTTGTTTAGCTAAAGAAAAAATGTCCATTAGTGGGAAGGGCAGGAAATGTTGAAGGCCATAGTCCTTGACACTGTCCCAGTACGCCCCAGGAACACCTGTGGGGCAGCCTGTGAGCACTCCTCCCTGACACCTGGGACTGTCCCCCCGTCAGCTATGTAGGGATGGGCTCATACTTGCATCCTGATCGCCTGCTTCAGCCAAACAGGCCCTTCCTTGCTTTAGCTTTCAGCAGCCTGATGTAATGCTGGCAGCAGGAAGTTCTAATTCGGAGTGTTTTTGTTTGTTGTGCTTCCTCAGGATTTCCTTGGATCTGGAGACCCCAAAGAAACAAAGATGCTAATCACCAAACAGGCTGACTGGGCTAGAAATACTAACGAGCCCAAATCTGCTGTGGAGATGTACATCTCAGCCGGAGAGTATGTCAAGGCCATAGAGATCAGCGGCGACCATGGCTGGGTTGACATGTAGGTTTCCAGTCTGTGCCCCAAGAAGCATTTGGTAGCATGACATGTCTTGTCAACTCTTGGTTTTGACTGGCAAGGAAAAAAATAGTGTTTCTCTAACAATTCAATCCAAATGTGTTACTGACTAGGTTTTTGAGACAGAGTTTGAATGAGGCACTTGCTGCCTTTTAGGAGCTTTGCGAGTCCCTGGGGGAGAGGGTGGAAGGGAGTGAGGAGGAGGAGACACCCAGGCATTGGAGCTGCCATTCCCTGAGCCTTCCCTATGAGCCAGGCACTGCGATTCCTTGTAGACGCTTGGTTCTCTTCCAGCACCCTAATTGCGGTCGTTTCCGTGCTCATCTTCCAAATGAGGAAACCAAGGCTTAAGGACCCAGGGATCACACAAGGCCAAATAGCCGGGAAATTATGGAGCTGAGCTTCAAACTCATCTGACCAACTTCAGTGCCATAACACCTATCATGAATGGCAGGAACTGAAAAAGAACAAGGAAACTTGCTAGCACATCATGGAAGGAAACATGAATTCTCATAGGAGGAGCCATGGATTGTCTTCTCCTGGGAGTTAGTCTGCATGAAGGGCCTTGGCACATTTCAAGAGGCAGAGATGATAGGAAAGGGCAGGGCATGCAGGCCAGAAGAGCAGCACAAACCAAATGGGTTGGCTGTGGTTGGAATAAAAGGTGGAGGACGGGGAGAGTGAGGGACGTCTGGCTGCGGGCAGGAGGATCTGGGCTGGCCACACTGGGAAGGCCTCAGGGGCCAGACTGAGGCTTTTTTTTACAGTTCAGTTTTTTAAAAAAATTATTTGTTGATTTTTAGAGAGAGGGGAAGGAAGGGAGAAGGAAGTGGGAGAAGGAGAGGGAAAGAAACATTGATATGCAAGAGATACATTGATCAGTTGCCTCTCACAAGCCCCCAACTGGGGATCCAGCCTGCAGCCCAGGCATGTGCCCTGACTGAGAATCAAACCAACGACCCTTTAGTTCACAGGCCAGCACTCAATCTACTGAGCCACACCAGCCAGGGCCAGACTGAGGCATTTAGATTTGTCAGTAGGTAGTGAGGACCCCTGGTCAGACTGTGCTGTTGGAAGCCCACTCAGATAGTGAATGTAGAAGGGGGGGGGACTAGAGAAAGTGAGACCAGGTAAGTGGTCACTGCAGTAGACCAGGGAGAAATACAGTGGCTGAGGGAATGAATGAGAGGTGTGGAGTAGGCAGAACTGACAGGACCCAACTAAATTGGGGCATCAGTGTGGGGCCAAGCAAGGGTATTGCAGGCTGATTCTGAGATCTGAGACTTGTGGTCAGTAATGCCACTCGCCAGGGTAGAGAACAGAAGGGGAACAGGCTTGGGTGGGGCTGCCAGAGAAGGGATGGATTCAGTCTTGGGGCCCTTAGAGCATCAGACCTAGAGGGGAAGGTCAGAGAAAGTGTGCTTCGTGTTCATACATGTGCATGTGTGTGCATACATGTGTGTAAATACACACACATTTATGTGTGCACTCTGCCATGGCTGTTAAAGGAGAGTAGGAGTGGCAGCAGCTTCTGAGGTCAGCTTAGACTGAGCCCTGAAGGCTCTTGGTTGTTCTGGAAGCCACACTGTGGTCCACAGGCAGCAGTGGTCCAGATAGGACCTGGGGAGGGAGAGGGGCCGGTTAATGACTAAGCCATCCCTGTGAACCCCACTATGTGGTTGGCATATGTCTAAGAATAAAGTTTCTTGAAGAAAGAGGCACAGATTCCCCTCCCCCAAATTATTCTTTCCACAAAAAAGGATGGCACAGGAGAGAACCTGGCAGACTTAAGTGCTCTCTCCCCTCCAGTTTTTCATGTCACTTTCTTTTGCGACTGATGTGGAACAGGGTTACCTTGAGGAAACTTAAATTAGTCCAGGAAAGAGACATTCAGCATGGTCTGCCCTTTTGCAGGTCTGGGTGTAAAAGGTGCCTCTTCTCTGGGGACATTCAGTTGGGGAGCTTTAAGCATTTGCCTGTGCCACCTTTCCCTAAAAAATGTGTTGATTCTCTGCTGAGAAGTATTTTTAGATTCCATTATTCTAAGTACGGATTGATAGGCCTCCCTGAGCTTGCCTGTCTGGGAGACAGGGATCTGTTACAGCTGTTTCCCCTTCCCTTCTCACGAAGAGTAAGCTGGGTAGGACCCCTTTCCCCTGGGAAAGCTGGTTTTACACCAAATCCTGGCCTGATTCATTGGCCCCCACATCCCCACAAGCAGTGGGAGAGCCAGTCCTCACTGGGAAGAAGTGGCCCCCTCACTTGTGGGTAGCACCTTGGCCAGGAAGAGAGGCACCGTCTAGATTTCCTGCAGGCTTTCTTTCCAGAGCTCAGAGCAGGCCCCACACAAACCTCTTCCTCTAGAGATCCTGTCACTGAAGAATGCTCCCACCTCTGTTTCTGCTTTCCCGTGAGAATTCCTGAAACAGTGGTGAGAAGAGCCCTCTGCCACTTCCTGGCTGCAGAGTCTTGAGCAGGTTGCTTCACCTTCTACCTTAGCCTTTAGTCTTCTCATCTGTAAAATGGGCATAATGGTACTACCTCTTACGGTGGTGGGGATTCAATGAGATCACATGTGGAAGCTCATGGCATTGTTCTTGGTACAGTAGGTGAAGGGTAGATGCTAGTTTCTCTCCCCATCCTGCTGGATAGATTAGTATCTCCTGTGAAAGGCATGTGAAAGGAGGTAGGGGTGGGATGGGGTCAGTGTCCTTTCGCAGACAACCTCTCCTGGTCATTGGGCACTGTTTCTGGAGTATGTCTTCACTCATTTAATAATCCCCGTCAAGCACCAGGGGCCATGGCACTATACTGAGCACTGGGGACATCAACATGAGTTGATACAGAGCCTGCCCTTGAGAAGACCCAAAAGCTCACACCACTTCCTTCCATCAAGCTGTTTTCACAGGAATCCGTCTCCTCCCTGTGCGCTTGCCTCTTCAGGTTAATTGACATTGCCCGTAAGCTGGACAGGGCTGAGCGGGAGCCCCTGCTGATGTGTGCTCACTACTTCAAGAAGCTGGATAACCCTGGCTATGCTGCTGAGACCTACCTGAAGATTGGTGACCTGAAGTCCTTGGTTCAGCTGCATGTGGAGACCCAGCGCTGGGATGAGGTGAGGGCAGAACACACTTCATGGGTTAGGGGGTCCTGTCTGAGCCCTGGGCCACAGGGGCTTCTAGGGGTTTAGATGGAGAACAGCTCCCCTCATTGTGAGAACAAACATTAGCCTAGCAGTCAGGAGACTTAATCTTGAATTTTCCAAGCCTATTTTGGAGGGCCTTTTGATGCCAGTTTTTCCTTTGTTTAGTCGTTCATTTGTTTGTTCAGAGCATCTTTATGGACTGTTGGCCCTGTGCCAGCCCTGTGATAGAGACCGTGTGTGTGAGAGTTAGTGCAATAGCCTCTATTGCCTGCTGTTGGTCTGAGCTGCTTCTGGCCAGCAGCACAGGGTGACACATGTCTGACATGGAGACACACCTGTGTGACATTTAAAACCCGCTGGGTGGCCCTGGCCGGGTAGCTCAGTTGATTGGAGCATTGTTCCATACACTGAAAGGTTGCGGGCTCGATCCCAAGTTGGGGCACATACAGGAGGCTACAGATTATATTGATGTTTCTCTCTCTCTCTCCTACTCTCTCTAAAATCAATAAACATATCTTGGGGTGAATTTTAAAAAAATAAAATAATAAAACCTGCTGGGTGACAGAGGAAGTCACCCATACTTTCCAGGTATAGGCTGCCAGAGCTGTTTCAAAGGTCACTTGGAGACCTAGGCTCTTCTTGCATGAAGGGCAGGTGAGAAGCATTGGCCAGGCCAGCAGGAAAGATGACTGGGGTGAGGATGCAGAAGCAGCAAAGTGCTGCCCCCTCTGTGGCTTGAAGTCATCCCTCCAGCTACTGGCTACCTGTGCCCCGGACTGAAGTTCATCCCCGAGAGGATTAGAAGCTATGCCCTAGGTCCTTCCCCTACCTCACCTACCCACCATGGTCTAGTTTAAAGAGTCAGAGTGTAGGCCTTTTCTGGGTATGAGCTGCCTGACTCCTGCTGCCCTCTGAGTGGCTCCATTTGGTGAGGTGACAGGGTCACTGATGAGAAAAGGTGGAGCCAGGGACAGAGGTAATAATGGGCTCTCAAGATAAGTTCATCAGATTTCTCAAGCAGCATAAGTTAGTACATCTTGGAACTACTCAGTCATGGCTATGTATCAGGCAGACTTTCTCCCTGTTGCCACATACTGTCCCTTGTGACTCATTTCCGATTCTCTTGGCCTGACAGGTGGTTCTGGGACTTAGATCAAGCAGTCATCGGGTCCCATACAGAATTAATCCATCATCATCTTTGACAGCTAATACACAGTATGATAATGTCAATTCTGTTTCCTTAGGTGTTGCCTGCAATTAAAAGAAATCTGTTTGCAGCGCTCCAGGAGCCCACGCAAACCCTCAAAATAAAATGTTTCCGATTTTGTGCTGCTTCTGCAGTCCAGAAACAGACTGTTATTATTGAATCCAGTCACTTGCATATTGCTGTTAATTGCCTTTTGTTTTCAAAGAGCTGGTTTGTTTTTGTGTTTCTGGGGGTAGTGAGGGGGAGACACTCTCCCCTTCTGAGTTGTCAGGCTGGCAAAATATGACATCCCTGATGGATTCAGCCAAGTGCCATGTTTTCATGGGAGTTGCAGGGGCTGCTTTATTACAAATGCATTCGTTCCTTCCTCCAGGCCTTTGCTCTCGGTGAGAAGCATCCTGAGTTTAAAGATGACGTCTACATGCCGTATGCACAGTGGCTGGCAGAGAACGATCGTTTTGAGGAAGCCCAGAAAGGTAGGCCACACTAACTGACACTTGCAGAAGGGGTAAGAGAAGGTACTCCCTACACCCATTTTAGGAAGGCTGCCGAGCCGCTCCCATGGAGGGCCCCAAGACGGACAACTTTGTCTGGGCATGTGATGTGTTTAGTGGTGAAGACTGGGGAGCAGTGGAAAGAACATGGGCTTTGGGGTCAGACACACCTGGGTGCATACACTCACCTGCCTCAGGCCCGTAGATAGGTTCTGTCTCCTGTCTGAGCAAAGCACCACACACTCAAATGTATCTTCTCGTTTAATCCTCACAACAGCCAACAGCCCTGTGATGTAGGAGCCATTTTGTAGATGAGAAAACTGAGGTTGGAAGTAGTAACTGGATTGGCCTAAAGTCTCACAGCAAGGAAGTGGCGGAGAGGGAATCAGTGTCAGGCTGGGGCGAGGACAAAATGAGAGGACTCTCACATTGTCCAGCGTGGTTTCACTGGCCCCTTTCCTCTGCTGGGAAGAGGAACTTGGATCTCTTTCTGGCTCAGATAAATGGTATATTCTTTGCTCCTCGGCATTCCTACTGGTAAAGTGACCACAGACTAGATATGGCAGTATCTGAAATAGAAATGAAAGAGAGTATAGAATTTTAATTGGTAATAATAATTTTAAAATATGACTGTCTTCTGTGCCAGGCACTGTCTGGGCACTCAACTACATATCCTTGTAATTCAGTGTCTCAGCCGCACCCTGCAGAGAGGCAGAGGCTAGCTGTCCCCTGCAGAGTCACAAAGTCGGAGAGTGACAAAGCCCAGCTTGGACCAGGATCTGCCTGGCTGGGGGATCGGAACCTGATTCTTCTGCTAGGCTTTGCTGCCTCTTTAGGAAGTCTTCTAATTGAAGTCGGTGTGTCATATTCCGTGGCATCTCATTTACACGTCTATATGGTTGCCACCTCCGGACACGTTTTGGAACAAATGTCTCCCTGTTGGAGCTCCTCAGCTTAAAGCCGCCTTTGAAAGACAGCGTGTTCTCTCCTGCTTCAGCATTTCCAGAGAACCCAGTTGTTAAAGTATCTGCATGTTTGGGCAAAACATATCAACCTATCCATCTGTCTGTGTCTGCCCTTCCAAGAATCTATCGCCATAGTAACTTGGTACTCGGATGAGAGATTGGAAATGAGAATGGAACAAAGGCCAGAGCTTTTCCTTCTCTAAAGCTGAGGTTTTGGATCATTTGAATGCCCACATGTGGGCAAGTGCCATGGCTACAAGTGCTTTCCTGGCATCCCAAGGGTCTGGCACATAGTGAGTAGAGGAAATTTCTCTTAAATGGGTATAGGAATAATTGAGAGATTTTTTTTTCTTTCGGCTTGTTTTCACAAATGTTCAATTGCTAAAACAAAGCCAATTCTTTTTTCAAGGTTGTCATCAAAAAGCACTCAATTGAAGACTGAGGACTTGACTTGGGCTCATTTGTATGCCCTAGGGCATGCTGCTTTAAAATCTCCACCTTGCAGAGCCCATTTAAAAAAGTCTTCATGCTTGGGGTGGTGAACACACAACACAGTGTACAGATAATGTATTGTAGAAGGGTACTGCTGAACCCTCTATAGTTTTATTAACTAATGTCACCCTAGTAAATTCGATTAAAAAAAAGAAGTCTTCATAAGTCTGTTATGATGACCCGTTGAGGTAATCAGCAAGAAAAGCACTTTTTAAACCACCAAGACTGTTCAAGTGTTAGGTCCTATTAGTGTCACCCCAGGAGTCACAAGGTTTTGCCCTGGAGTTGGGGTGGGTACAAAACCTCACTGATGAAGAACAACAGTTTCATCCTCAGACTTTGCCCTGCAATTTGGCCCCTCAAGTTTTTCTTGCTGCCATGCCTTCCAAAGTCGGTTGCCTTTTCCCAACCAAAAAGGAGCAAATCTCACTGTAGTTTTTTCAAGATATAGCCTCAGTTATTTATAGCCTTCGGCCTGAGAGGCGCATCTCAGCAACGAAGTGCTGCAGATGCTCTGATGAATGTCCTACTTCTCAGCAGCCCCTTGCAAGCCCCACAGAATTCCCTCTAACTCCCTGAATTGTGTGTGCTTTTGTGCCCCCTCCAGCGTTCCACAAGGCCGGGCGGCAGGGGGAAGCAGTCAGGGTGCTGGAGCAGCTCACACACAACGCAGTGGTAGAAAGCAGATTTAATGACGCTGCCTATTATTACTGGATGCTGTCCATGCAGTGCCTCGATATAGCTCAAGGTAAGTAAACACCAGCCAGGCTGCTTGTTTTCCCCAGCCCCGCTCTGGCACCGAGATAAACATCGAAAGAGCTGGGACGTTTTAATTAAAGCCCTGGGCTTGTTTATTTGCTGTATGGTCCTGTAGTGGCATAATCTGGTGTGTCATCTTTTTCCAGTTTGCCTATAAGCTTAAAGGTGGTATGAGGACCGTCCTGGGGTTATAGATGGGAGGTCCTACCCTATGTCGCTAATTCAGAACATGTCTCTCCCCTGCTACCTGGAAGCCCATAACTGGACCTGGGTGACGTCTGGTTTAAAAAAAAAAGTTTAATTAAATGAAAAGATGAAAAAGATCACTCTACAATAACACACTCTAGATTCTCACTCATCCCAGCCAGGAATATAGTTTCAGTGTTGGGCTCTTTCACAAGACTTCCCAGGATGCACTGAGGGAGCTCTGAGAGTGGCAAGGCGGGGAGGTACTCTGTACTAGCCTGAGGCCAGCATGCAAGAATGGGAAAAGCACTGGAGTTGGAAGTGGCTAGGTGACTCGTAACAAGTTACAGTTCCTTCCTCAACTGTAGTCCTGTCTGTGGCATGGGAGTAATCTTGCCCTGCTTCACAGAAGCCATGGGTATAGTTCAATAACTATAAAGCCTACCTGTAGGGTGGCATTTTCTGTTCTGGCCCGCGGTCTGTGATATCGATAAGGAACGATGCAGGGGGAACAGGCTTGAGATGAGCATACATAAAGTTGACGCTTGCTCACCCTCCCCAAAGACATGTCCTTCTGGTATGTCTTTGAGTGCCAGCGATCACCCTCTTTTTGCCCCAGCTCATGCTCTCCTAGTGGAATGACCTCTGGGAGAATTTAGTGTGGGACTTTGGAGAACCGGCAAAAAATATCCTCAGACTTTTCCTGGCCATGTGCTCTGCCAGGCTGAGACTTCACCTGCGTTGGGTTGGCCCTAGCTCCTAAACAGAGCACCTCTGCCATTTACCTCACCTCTTCGCCACTCTTCCTGGCGTAGGTCTGCTGTTGGGGCAGAACCAACACTGGCAGCATCGCCATTGCTTAGCCCTTCCATCTGGACACGGTTTGACATGTCTGCTTTCTCCTGCCCTGCTTCCCTGTCGCTGCACACCGCAGATCCTGCCCAGAAGGACACGATGCTCAGCAAGTTCCACCACTTCCAGCACTTGGCTGAGCTGTACCATGGCTACCACGCCATTCACCGGTACACGGTAAGGTGGCCAGGAGACCGATGTCTGAGCTAGGGGCACTGGACATGTCTTAAATAAACCTACTGGGCAGGCAACCTGCTGAGAAATCCTGCTGTCCCCATGAGAGACAAAGTTTGGAACTTTGACTTTCCTTGGTTGGCTACTTGTTTGACATGTAGCAAGCTGTGGGCTTCCGAATTAGCAAGCCAGAGCTACATTGGGTCTTTCTAGTTGTTTGCTTCAGGTTTGGGTGACTCAGACAGACTCTAGGTTAGCCGGACGAAGGGCTGTCTAACGGGTGGACGTCCCATGGGGCCCTCTCTTAGTCGTGTGGGGGCCCAGCTCTAATCAAAGGCCTGCAGTCCCTCCGTAGCCCTGCAGCTGGCTTGCTGTGTGACCTTGAACAATTCACTTCCTCTCCCTGGTTCTCAGTTTCCTTCTCTATAAAACATGAGGGTTGACTTGACCTCCAGAAACCCAAATAGTTCTTTTTAATTACTTTCTAATTCTTTTGATTAAGCTATTTTCAATCTATCTCCTGACAGTGGGGAACAGGTGACAGGTCGTCATCAGCTTCCTCATTTTGTGTGTCGTCAGTCACTAACCAAATGTTCGTAAAGCTCCTACAATGTTAGCTTATCCTCTGCTGATGAGCCCGCAGGTTGATATCAGTGACTAACTTTAGCCGAGCACTTGCTGTGTGTAGGCAATGTGCTGAGGGCTTCACTGTGTCAGCTAATTCAAAGCCTTTCAACCACACTGTGAGATAAGTGCTATCATTCCTACTTTACAGATGAGAAAACTGAGGCACTGGATAGAGAGATTCCACAGCTAGTAAGTAGGAGAGCCAGGACTTGAACAGACAGGCTGGCTCCTGTGCTCTTGGCCTTGCCCTGCCCCTCCCCACTGACTTAGAGAGGGCAGACCGCTGGCCTCATATCCCAGTCCCACTCTCTGACCTCAGGCGAGTTGTTTCCTTTCCTCCGTGCTCTGCTTCCTTC
This sequence comes from Phyllostomus hastatus, assembly GCF_019186645.2. Classification (NCBI taxonomy): domain Eukaryota; kingdom Metazoa; phylum Chordata; class Mammalia; order Chiroptera; family Phyllostomidae; genus Phyllostomus; species Phyllostomus hastatus. The sequence goes on along the minus strand of NW_025333643.1, from coordinate 2,527,975 downwards.
TCTACAAAATGGAGGGTGGGGGAGGGTAGCAACAGTACTTGATAGGGTTGTCGTGAGAACTAAATGAGTTACTAAGAGAAAAACACTTGAAAGAGTGCCTGGCACAGAGCGACCCTAGGTGAGTGTCAGCTGTTCGTACGGCCGGTGCAGAGGTCTCTAAAGCATTTTCATCAGCCTGCTCTCCCAGGCTAAGCGTTTCACAGTTCTTTGACCGTCTCTAAGGTCCTACTTTCCACCTGGGCACCTCTTTGCCACTTGTTTGTGCTGAATTCTTAGCATATTCTTTGTCTCTGGAGGAAGTCTGGCAAGAAAGACCCCTATGATAGGCTCTGCCTGAGCCAGCCAACAAGCCGGCATCTCATCTCTGCCCCACACCAGGGTCAGTGGTCTCAAGGGACCTCATTGCCCTTTGCAATCCTTTCAGGGGCCCTCTATCAGGTGCTCACCCAGAAAGAAGCCACCTCCCCCAGAAGACCCCAAACTCAACCTAGGCTCAAAAGTCAAGGCCCCAGCTCTGTATCAGTTTGCCTGAGCCACTTCAGAATCTGACTCTTTGAATCCTTGCTCTCCTTCTTCCTCTACACTTAGAGGCAGGGGCTTGGGGTGGCAGGTGGTCTCCTCTCTGTAACACCTGGGCCTGTGTGGAGGACGTGTGGACACCTGTGAGCTTGTGGCAGCTTCATACCAGCCAGGGACCTTGGCTGTTTGTTCTCGCTGAGACTTCTTCATTGGGCCATTCCTTCATTCAACAAATTCCTACTGACAGGCCCTGTCCACTGAGGCCTCGGGACACAGTGGGGAACAGGACGCTGTCCCTGCCCCTGAGGAGTTCATAGTTTAGTAACAAGCAGCTGCAGTACAGTTCTCAAGGGAAAAGCTTAGAGGACTAAGGTGACTTCCTGGAGAAGGCAACCCTTCATCCCAAGCCAAAAGGAGGGAGAGAAGTAAGGACGGGGAAGTGAAGAGGAAGAGGAAGAACATTCTTGGCAGAGGTCGCAGCATGTACAGAGGCCTGGAGGTAGGTGGTACTTTAGGGTTTATCGGCAGGTCCCAGCAGGACAACTGTGATCCAGAGCAGACTGACAAGGGAAGCAGCAGACCTTTCCTGACACAATGGCTTCTCTCCCAGGGGAGGGGTTCTAAACCCGAGGAACTTCCCCCAACTGCCGTTCTTTCTGGGACATTTCTGAGCTTCCACACCTAGTGCAATGTAACCAGAGGCAGGCGTCTCCCTGGCTGTCACCCAGAAAAGGGTGCAGTCTCAGGTTTTCTTGGGTTCTTGGAACTAACAGAGGCTATAGACATTTAAGTGAGAACTGAGGAGAGAATGCTGGGCTCTGAACTGAAGTGTAAAGTGAGTCCTGGTGAATGTAGACCAATTACGCCTAAGTCCTGGTGGCTCCCTGATGAGAGTGGCCTAACAAGACTTTTAAGACAGTATCAGTTTATTACCATTTAAGCACTTGAGGGAGGTGGGTAGCTGGCCTGATTAAAGTATTCTCCTCTAACTTGGTCTTAGTTTGCACACCCTGTGCCAGATTCCTTCAAAACAGGGCATTCTTAACCTTCTATGGACCCTTTCTGACAGAAAACTCCCTCTGGTCCGCTATGCTGAGCTTCTGGCAGCCTCTAGGTACAGAAGACCTATTCATTCAGTTAATGCATGTTGAGTGCCTCGTCTTTTAGGGCCTGAGTCACAGGTGCTGGGGCGCAGGGACAAGCAGTGAGGGCCTCACCTTGTGTGCACATTTGGTGGGCATCTCACGGGCAGGTCGCTGCTGGAGAGCAGAGACAAGGCATGTGATTTCATGCTATAAAGCGTTAGCTACCTCCCTTTAAAGACAGGTTTATAGCATGGTCATGTTATAAATTGCACAAAAGGTCTTCTCTTTTAGAGCTCAGGGAAATGGAATCATTACTGACCCCAGAAGCAGTGCCACTCGGAAGAAAGACATGCTGGGGATTTGGACTCGGGTCTGGGTTTGAGTTCCAGCTCTGTTCCTTTCTAGCCAGGTGACCTGGGCTTGTCATCTCCCTGGGACTTGGTTTGCTCATCAGTGCAGAATTGTCTTAAAGGCCATATAAGACAGTGGCTGTAAAGTGCCCTGCACACAGTAGGTGTTTATTAAACAGATCTGTTTATTTACTGAAGTATCTGAGAATTATTGGTGTCTGCCTTGCAGCCTGGCCCAGCAGCAGCTCAGTTGAGGAATTCAATCTGTTTGCTTTTCTCACTGCAGGAGGAGCCATTCAGTTTCCATCTCCCCGAAACCCTCTTCAACATCTCCAGGTTCCTGCTGCACAGCCTGACCAAGGACCCCCCCTTGGGCATCTCTAAAGTGTATCCTCTCTGTCACACCCCTCTTGTCTAATGGCCCTGAGAAGTTCTTTCCAGAGCACTTCGCTGGCAGAAGTTTCTCTCTCTGCAGCAGCCCTCAGGGAAGACAGAGAGCTTGCCCGGCCACTGCTGCTTGCTGTAGAAGAGGCTCTGCCAGGGAGGCCAAGGGGCTAGTGCCAAGAGAAGATTAGTTTTCAGGGCTCTCTGTGCTAGACCCAGCACTGGATCTCTGGCCAACTCTCCAAGCCCTCCCGGAACCCACAAATGTGGGTGTGACTGAAATATAGGAAGCACCAGGCTTTTGGGTTTGAAATCTTGGACACTCCCCCAGAGAGGCTCGTGGGAGGTGTTTGTTCAGCCCAGGTGGACTGAGCACCTGTTGTGCTCCAAGCACCTTGCCAGGCAATAGGCAACAAAGATCCCCTCTAGTGGGGGAGGTGACGAGTATCAGGGCCTGGGTCAGTGCAATGCATGCTGTTTCCAAGGGTGGAATGCAGCTAAGTCTGGGGCCTGGCCAAGGAAGGCTGCCTGGAGGAGATGACATTCATCCTATTGGCTAAGGTAACCAGGGACAATAGTAGAATAGATGTTTCAGAGAAGTATCCAGCATATAGAGAGGTGCGGAGGTGAAGTGAGATCTTCACCCAGCTTTTCCAGCAAGTTCCATTTACTTCAACAGAGTTTCATTGAACCCCTACCCTGAGCTTCACCTTGTGCTGTCCCCTGGGCACCTAGAAATGGCTCCTGACACAGTCCCAGACTTTGAGGACTCACAGTGGAAACATAGACAAGGAAATTCACCTTCATGTAACTGCTGGAGTGGAAGGTGCCACACTGGGGTTTGGGGAGTGGGGACCTCAGGGGCAGGAGAGTGGGGAGGAGGCATGGAACTGGGGTCTCAGTGCTTAGCTGAGGCTTGCCAGGGGGAAGTGGGGAAGGGCATTCACAGGTGAGGTAGGGAGGAAGTGCAGGCTGGTCCCGGGCATGATCAACATTTGAGGTGACCTGAGACTGAACACAAAGTCTTGCCAGCCTCAGACTGAGTCGCCCAGAAGAAGGCCTCAGAGGGCAAGGGAGGCGCCACTCAGAAATCACCATGGCCCTTGGGTAAGTGCTCTGCACCCTGTGACCTCTGCAAGCTACACCTGCAGGCAGCTTCCCAGGCAGTCTGGGACCAGACCCCAGCTGACGGGGCTAGGGCAGGAGGGCTTGGCTGGCAGGCTGGGCACAGTGGGGAGAGCCGTTTTGTCCTGGTCAGGGTACAAGATGAGCCATCAGCAGGCCCAGAGAACCTAAGCAAGTTTAAAATATTAATGAAACTGTGCTGTCTCTATCTCTGAAAATATCCCTGAGCCTTGATATCCGAGAAATATACTTACATCCCACAAAAGAACAAAGCATTCCTCAGGCTCTTGCCCGTGCCCTCTTGGCACCCGCACAAGCTGTGTTCTAGCACTGGGCTCACTCTGAGGGTAGGTAGTAGCAGCTCAGGCCCTGGTGTAGCCTTTGCTGTCCTTAACTGTGTCATCGGCAGAAACACACTCTTCACTCTGGCCAAGCAGAGTAAGGCGCTGGGTGCCTACAAACTGGCCCGGCATGCTTATGACAAGCTGCAGGGCCTGCGGATCCCCACCAGGTTCCAGAAGTCCATTGAGCTGGGCAGCCTGACCATCCGCTCCAAGCCCTTCCATGATAGTGAGGTGAGGACGCGGCCCCCTTATGTCCTGTTTCCCCTGCAACCTCTCTGGACTTCTCCTGACGCTTTCTTCCCCAGCCACTGAAAGACGGCTGCCATGTTCTCGGGGGTCTGTGCCCCTGCCCCTGCCTAAGCCCTGGCTTGCCAGCTCCTGTGCTTTCCTGTTTGCTCCCTCTGGTCTCCACTCAGCACTTTGTGCTCCAGCTGCAGCCCTTGGCTCCCCTGAATCCCACAGCCCGGCCCTCCTTTCTTCCTAGCCCTCCCAGGGGTTTGCTTCTGCTGTGGTGCAGCCCACACTGCTCCACACCTAGCCTCCCTGCACACTTCCGTGCCCAGGTGGCTCTGTCTTCACCATCCTGGGAGCCCCTGCCCAAGCCCACCTTTCTTTGGAACCAGATTACTACTCTTCAGTAGATCTACCCCAGGTATCCGCAGCCCGGCCTGTGCCCCTAGGCTCTTTGCTCCAACCCAACTAGCTACTGTCTTTCACAATCTCCTCCTGCAGGCTCATAGCAGAGACTTGACCTCAGACAGACATGGCTTCAGATCCCAGCCCCACCATTTCCTAGTATGTCTCACTCTTTCTGAGCCTGGGTTTCCTCCTCTGTCAAATGGGGACATGCATAGCAGCTTTCCCAGAGAGGCTGTGAGGGTAAACGAGCCAGTGTAGGTGATGGGCTCAGCACAGTACCTGGAGCGTGGTAAATGACTGGTAAACGCGGCCCTGGGTATTGTCCCTCCAGGAGAACAGAGCTGCCGAGCCCTGTCGGTGAAGGAGGCGTTTGTGCCCAGCTGCCGAGGTCTTCATTGACTCTGGAGGCCCTTCCTCTGCTTCACACAGCACAGCCTCAAGCGCAGTACCCCCTCCCCAGCCACCCAGGTGGCCTTTTCTCTGGGCAGCCAGGCCCCAGTCTGTGGTGCTTATATTTTTGCAGGAGCTAGTGCCCTTATGCTACCGCTGCTCCACCAACAACCCGCTGCTGAACAACCTGGGCAACGTTTGCATCAACTGCCGCCAGCCCTTCGTCTTCTCCGCCTCCTCCTATGGTGAGTCCGGCTCGTGCGGACCGGGCACCAGTAAATGGTGGCTGGGCTGGCTCCACTGCTTCTTGGCCAGATGTGTCCTGATTTGTAAATTGACGCCCACCCTGCCTGACCCACAGAGTCCTTTAGGGTTCCCAGAGACAGAACCCGCTGTGCTGCCCAGACCTGAGACACCCATCCCTTAGAACTTCGTGTGAGGCGATGCAGGACGTAAACACCCAAGGAATAGAGGCCGCTGGTTGGACCTCTGATCTGGGAGGCTGAGATGGGCTGTCAGGTCCCAACCCCTTCTATGTTGATGTAAGACCAGAAGCCCCTTCCCAGTAGCTGGGCAGAGGCTCTGCCTCTTCCCTCAGAGAGGAGCTCATCCAGCTACTGGGTGAAGGAGGAGGGGCCAAAGGCCCCCAGTTCTTACCCCCATACACACAGGCACACATTCCCATCCCAGCCTACCGCTGCCTCCAGATACTCAGCGGGCAGGAGAGGTAGCTCTGCTGCTTCTGCTTGTCTGCTGGGTCTCAGAGAGGCTGCTGTTGGGGAGGGAGCTCAGTGACCCTCCTGCCTTCTCTCATGCTGCCTGGTGAGAGCATCCAGCCCCAGATGCTCCCGGGTTGCCATCGCCTGGCCCTTGCCCATGCCCTGTGCCCTCCAGAGGTGCTGCACCTGGTTGAGTTCTATCTAGAGGAGGGGATCACTGATGAAGAAGCCGTCTCCCTCATTGACCTGGAGGCACCAAGACACAAGCGTGAGAACAAATGGCAAGAAATCACAAGCAACAGTATCCTAGGCACTGGACTGGACCCGTGTGTGTGCTAGCACAGGGCCTGGGTGTGAGGAGGCCTTGGACATGGCTCAGCTGGGTACGGCAAGGGCATAGCAGGCAATTGCTAGTGATCGGAGAGGCCTACAAGGTGGCAGGGACAGGCAGAAATGGGCAGAGAGCTGACCAGGGTGCGGATAGGTGTGGGAGGGGACAGCAGACGGCCCACAGGTTCAGAAGTAGCATGTGGCAGAGGAGACAGCACCTTGGTGTCCATCTGTGCTTCATTCCCCGGGGGCCTCCCACACCCACTCCTGGCTCCTAAAAGACACCGTTCATGCTCCTGCTCGTGCAGAGCTGAGGAGCTACTAACCTGGCACATAACATCTGTATCGGTGTCCCTGGCTCTCCTCATCAGGTCATTTTTGTGTACAAAAGGCAGAGAGCATGACTCAGGAAGGCCAAGCAAACACAAGGCTGTGAAGAAGCCCGTCCACAGACTGACACTCCGCCAGGCCCTGTGCTGAGGCAACACCAGGGGGGTGGCCGTCTCCTCTCCCCTTGGGTCTGCTGTCCTCTGGGTGGCTTCATCCTTACGCAGCACCCACCCATCCCCACTAGCAGTGCCAACCCTACGTCCCATCAGCCTTGTAACCCCCTAGAAAGAGTCACACTTCTCCCAGAATATTAGCCAAAACCTGCTGGGCACACCCTTGCTGAAACACCTTGGGCCAAAAGCCACACCTCAGCTTCTCCCTGTGGTCAGGAGCGTGTTCACTGTCCCACTAAGCACAGGAGGAGGGCTTCTGTGTGTACCCTCCTCCCCTGGGGCACTGCTAGCACATGGCAGCTGGGTCAGCAGCTCTGGGTGGGGCAGGAGCCTGCGTTTCTACGAGCTTTCAGGTAGTGCCGATGCCACTGGCTCATAAACATATTTAGAGGAGCAGAGAAAGGAAAACGCAGGGAGCTCCAGAAGGGAGACATAAACCGTGTCCACACACCAGCCTCTGCACATGCACATCTGCTTACGTTGGACTCTTGCTGCTATGTGGGGCACACCCTGTACCTGACTCGGCACCAGCGGCCTCTGGTCAGGGGGCCTTTCTCATGGGAGCCCCACTGTCCTGGCCTCACCTCAGCTCCTCCTCCACTGCCTGGCAGAGGCAGCAGCTCCCTGGGGACCTTCAGCCTAATCTGGCCAAGCTTGGGATCTGTAGGAGTTCTCACTCCCTTGAGCATGAAATGCCATCTCAGGTGCCTGCAAACCACCTGGCTACTACTGAGTATTTCTCCAGGAACCGCCAATGCACTGGCCCATTCGACAGCTACACACAGCAGTCCTGCAGGCCTCTGTTCACAGGGTGCTTCTGGCCAGCAGGTCCTTGGGAGCCATGGCCTGGTCCCTGTGGGGCAGCAGAGAGCCCCTCAGAGTCCTTTTCCCTCTTCCCCCACATGTGCACTGGGACCTAGTCCTACCCAGTGTGTGACCAGGGCTGTTTGCTCCCTGGCCTGTGTCCCCTCCAGTGCCTGGAGTCCCTGGAAACCTGTGCCACCAGCCCTACCACTCTTCCCCGGAGCCTCGGGGAGACACAGGAGGCCTGGGCAGAGCTCCTGTGAGTCTCAACACGGGCAGAAGGTGGGGCCTATTTGCCATTCAGCCTCAGGTTCTGTCCTTGACCAGACTCCCAGATTCCCAGACGCTAAGACTGGACGAGAGCATGGACTCCATGGGCGATGACGACCCATTCACTGCAAAGCTGAGCTTTGAGGTGAGGGTGCCTCTGTGAGTGACGGGCTGCTGAGGCCAGCAAAGCCTGTTGGGAGGGTGGTCTTAGGTCCCTTCTGTCCACACCTTGGTGTGAGGAGAACCTGCTTCCTGTCAGGACTGCTGGGGAAGAGGAGGTGGTGGGCTTTCTGTCACCAGAGATGGCCAACAGGGGGCTACATGACATGACAGGGTTCTGTCCAGGTATTTGGCAGGGGAAGTCTCTGGGGTCCTTCCTGGCCACTCCCAAAGATTCTGGGACTGCGACCCATGTCACAGGAACATGTCACTGTTTCTGCGTGAGGGCACCAGTGCTCCCTGACTCCCACCCGCCCACCCTTACAGCAAGGTGGCTCGGAGTTTGTGCCTGTGGTGGTGAGTCGGTCCGTGCTGCGCTCCATGAGTCGTCGGGATGTCCTCATCAAGCGCTGGCCCCCGCCCCTGCAGTGGCAGTACTTCCGCTCCCTCCTGCCCGACGCCTCCATCACCATGTGCCCATCCTGCTTCCAGGTACCGCGCCCACTGCCTGCAGCTCACGTGTGCGGTGTCCAGTTTCTTTCTGTTGCTTTTCCATTTCCCAAATGTCCCTTTGGGGGGCTGGGCCTCTGGGAGGAGCACAGGTGACACCTGAGGAGCCAAGGCTCAGTTGGGAAAAGGGACTCCGCTGTCCTCCCTCTGGCATGCTTCCCTTGTGCTGTTTGGAATGATCTTGCCCCTGACCCTGGGCTGACTCTACACCAGCCCTTCATCTGGGAGGGCTAGGAAAGTGTGATTTACCTCTGAACTTTATTTAGAAAACAAGGGGCAACATACCCTTCCCCCTTCCCTCCTGTGTTTGGACAAAGGAGTCCTAGATCTGGTGTTCTAACCCTGACTCACTGCTGAGCCCCTCCCCCGGGGAGGAGTAGCACTCCGGGCCAGGCTCGGGGCTGCCGCACACCCAGAGCTGCTGCCCAGGGTCACAGCTGTCTCTCCTCAGATGTTCCACTCGGAGGACTACGAGCTGCTAGTGCTTCAGCACACCTGCTGTCCATACTGCCGGAGGCACATCGAGGACCCCAGCCCGTGACTGCACCCTGGGGATCACCCTCTCCCTCTGGGCCACCTTGTAGTTGGCAGTAGACAGAAGAAAGAGTTAAACTGCTAGAACGTGTGTTCTGCCCAGATGAGGTTTTGTGTTTTTTTTTTTTAAGGAAGGGGTCTGTGTAACGACAGAATTTCTATTTATGGCATTTCATACCTTGTAAATAGCACCAAGAGATGGAGAAGAGAATGTACATATATTTGCTTAAAAAAAATCTGTTACTTTCAAAACGGCTCTGAGTTGTTCGTGGCAACCTGCTGGAGTCCGCAGATCTGTCAGACCATTAACATGTACGCTCTGCACACAGATTGCCTCAATAATTACAAATAAAGGGGCTACTTATTTTCATCAGTGTCTGCATTTTAGCAAATCTTCATATTGTCTGCAACTTAATTTCCTTATGCAAAAGTGCACCTGTTTCTAATTTGATCCAAGAGGAACATTACATTTGTGTTCTCTTAAAATTTAATCTAATCAAAATGGCAATATGGGAGTGAGTAGGGGAACAGAGTTTATTTATTTATATATTTTGGTTTAACGGGGCTCCATCTTGGCAAGAAAATAAGATACCTGGCTCCAAAGAAGATGGCAAAGAAGGCCCCGCCCCCAGAAGTAGGACTTCCTGGCTGGGGTCAGGCCCCCTTCACCACCTCCCCCCAGCACCACAGATGCCCCAACTCAACCTGAGGCTTTCTCCTCCCCTCCAGCTCCTGAAACAAGTGGGCTTCGTTTGAGGTCCTACTACAGTCCCTTCCACTGAGCACCAACAATGTCCAATTTAGAGCTCAAGGGCGTGGGTGGGTAGCAGATGAGAAGCTGGGGAGGGATAGCCGATATTTATTGGGGAAATTTCCTGTGCCAGGTGTGCTTCATGTGTTTGAGTCTTCACAGCAGCTCTGGGAGGAAGGGTCACGATTTCCATTGTACAGCTACAGGGGCGGGTGGAGGTGCTGGGGACGGGAGCTCCACCAGCCCTGGGTGGGAAGCCCCTGGTCTGTCTCTCCCCTAAGGCTCTGCTCCCTTCACCCTCCACTCTACCTGCCCAGGAGGGAGTGAGCAAGCAAGCACTCCCCTCAAAGATCCTGGCTGCAGGAGAAGGGGATCAAGTCAAAAACCACCCATGTGATTAGATGCTGATACCTTAGGACAGCATCTGTGAAGTGGGCAGAGCATGACAAAGATCCCCACTGGAGGGATGGAGCGGGGAGCAGCTGCAGCAGCCAGCCAGTGGTGAGTGCAGGAGCTGGACCCCTGCCCCATCCGCTCCTCCTGGCCTCCCTCTGCACGTCTCTTTGGAGATGATGGAGGAAAACGAAGAAAGGGAGCCAGACAGTTGTGCCAACAGAACTCCTCCGTTGAGTGTCTAATTACTTATGATCATGCATGCTCTCTCTCGCTAAACATTTATTAATGTGTTAGGATTTCCATTAGCACATTACTTGAACCAAAAATCATTTGCATATGGCTGGGAAAAAGAGAGGAGAGGGAGAAAACAGCCCCAGCCACCCGACAGGAAGGTGTCAATCACAGTGACACATCAGATGGTCCGTGGCTACAGCAGAGGGAGGGCCCCGAGCCTGAGACTCCAGCATGCATCTTTCAGCTGAATAACACAAAAATGCATGTGTGCCTTGCCAGGTTCTGCTGCCACAGAGACGCTGAGCTCTGGAGGCCTGCGTCTGAGAAACAATCACCGTAGCTGCCATTAAATCAAGTGCTTACTGAATGCCAGATTCTGTGCTAAGCCCTTTCCACACATCATCTTATTTAATCCTCAGTGGCCTCCAAGGATGCCCATTATAAAGATGACGAAACTGAGGCTCAGTGATGTTTTCTTTCATTTAAGAAATATTTATTAAGCCAAGACAAGATCACACCCAGAATAAAGCAGCCTTTGCTTTATTCCTCTCCTGTGCTAACCTGGGTGGGGTCCTGACCAGGTCCAGTCCTCTCTCCAAGGCTCAGTTTCCTGATATGTACCAAAGGGCCCCCTCCAGCTCTGACACTGAGATTCAGGCCTCAGGCTCTATCTGAGAGAATGTGGCCCAGAGGGAGGAGTGGCCGCTGCAGGCTACACAGCTTGGGAGTGGTTGAGGCTATGACCTTCTCCTGACCTCTTGTCTCCAGTCCTCAGCACCGTTCCCACATTCTTGGGAGAAGATAGGAAGAGGAGGCATTGTGTGGCCCAGAAAGAGCCCTGGGCCGGACTTTAAGTGGGTCTGGCTCTAACCAGGCCTCAGTCAGTTGGGTGTTTCCATCTGTCCCCAGCGAGGCTACCAAAGGCCAGAGCCTCTGTAGGTCTCGAACAGGTGCTGCTTTTCCAAGGTTTCTGCCAACTGCAACTGCCAGATGGCCTTCCACTTGGGTCAGCCCTGCCCTTGGGACAAGTAGGAGCCCCAGCAAAGAGGCTACTATTGGGTGGGACTCTCACCCTGGGCCAGACACTCACCCCAGTTCTCCCTGATATTCTTCCACCCAGACTCCAAAACATCGTCCTAAACTGGGGACCTGATGATGCCCCTCCCCTGCTGGCAGCCGTCAGTGCCCCCTGCTGCCGGCCCACTAGCACTGGACTTCTAATCATCCCTCCCTCCTCTGCCACCCATCAACACCAACTGGCCTTTCCCTCCCTGGGCCTTAGCCCAGCTGGCCACCTGTTTAGGCTGGGTGTCCTTCCAGGTTCCCTCCTGATCCACATCTTGCTCCTCTGGGCCCCCACAGCACTTGAGGCTAAGAGCAAATTGCCACGTCTCATGGTTATTAGTTTTCCCCTTGTATGCTGTCCCCTGAGACCAGGAACTTCTTGAGGGCAGGGACTGTGCAGGATTCATCTGTGTCCTGAGTACCTGGCCCAGGGCCTGGTGCCTAGAAGTGTGTGCAAATGTTGCAGTAAGAAGGAAAGAAAGAAAGGAGGAAGGTAGAGGAGACGGGAGAAGAAGAGGATGGAAAGGGAGAAGAGTCTGTCAGTCCCCTTCCATTCTTCCCCCTTGACATTCTCAGCTCAGTCTAAAGGCCTCACCCAGCCTGACGACACGGGCAGGTGGGGCTAAGCTAGTGAGGGGAGGCAGGAAGGAGGAGGAGGAAGCTGCTGACCCAGCAGCACTTCCATGCAGAGGCTTAAGAGCTATTTGTGCCATGCCTGCTAATCCTCCATGGCCAAGTCAGAGCCCTGCTCCTGGGCTCCCAAAGGGGCAGGGCTGGGGAAGCCCCAAGATGGCTACGTCAGTCTTCAGAGACAGTCAACCTCAGGCTCCCCAGGCCCACCACTCACAGCTCCTCACAGCTTGTTCTCAGCCTGGCTGAGAGAGAAGCTGAAGGGGCAATGTCTCAGAAAGTCACCCACACTCAGGCTTGATCACTGGCATGCTCTGGGTCCCTCTCTGGACCACCTGACCTGGAGATGGAGACAAAAGAGCTTTAGCTGAGAAGTTAGATGGCCCAGGTTCAATTCCAGCTCTACTGAGGAACCTCAACCCTCTGAGCCTATTTCCTCTGTGTTCAGAGGAGAGTGAGGCCTCCCCACAGGGGCCGGGGGAGTTGTTCATTTATTCAACAGATATTTATTGAGCGCCTACTCTGGGCTGCAAGCTCAGAATGCAGCAAAGACAGGCTGGGTCAGCCCTGCGTTCTAGAGAGAGATGGACAGTGAGTCAGTGAGAAGACAAATAGGACAGTTGCTGATAGCGACAAGTACTGAGTAGAAAATGAATATGGGGAAGAGCTGGCTTGTGGAGTTGGGGGTGTGGGGGCTCTCCAATGTGAGCTCCCTGGGATGTGAGCTCCCTGAGACTCAGAAGAGGATCACAGTTTTAGCAAAGCTCACTGATCACTGCAGGCACCAAATTAGGAAACCGAGGCACGGGGAAAGGAGGAGGCTGGGCTGCACCACAGTTGTATGGCCGCAGAGCCTCAGTCTGGATGAAAGGGTGGGTATAAAGGGGCCATGCCCAGGAGGGAGGACCAGAAAACCTAAGCTGCGAAGTCTGAAGATCTGTGAGGCAGGCCTTAGTGGGAAAAACAGCCCAGGCTTACTTACCCTGTAGACGGGTGTGGATCTCTGAAGTTCCCTAGCCCTGGCAAACCGAGACCCAGAGACAGGAGGGAGTGGACTTCCCAGGCTCTCCTGGTGATGCAGAGCCAGGGGTGCTCCCTGCCCTCAGGGCCACCAATGCGGCCCCAGGTCTGTGTGACTCAGTCCTGGGCCTTTTTCACTACCCAGTACAACCTCTCTTGTCATTTGTGCCATGGTGTGAAGGACTGTCAGATCTCTCCTGAGAGCTTTTTTTAGTGCTGGAGGAGACGTGGCCAGGCAGGTAAGTAGGTTATGGCTGGGCTGTCACTGATTTGTCACATGACTTGGCCAATTCACTGCTGACTCTGGGCCTCAGTCTCCCCACTTAAAATTCGGTAGGAAGGGTCAGAGTAGGTGACGTCTAATGACCTTTTAGCATACTCCCTGAACAAAGTGCTTTTTTTTTTTTAAATTATTTAGCCCTGGCTGGTGTGGCTCAGTGGAGTAAGTGCTGGCCTGCGAACCAAAGGGTCACCAGTTCAATTCCCAGTCAAGGCACATGCCTGGGTTTCTGGCCAGGTCCCCAGTAGGGGGTGCGTGAGAGGCAACCACACAATGATGTTTCTCTCCCACTCTCCCTCCCTCCTCCTCTGTCAAATAAATAAATAAATAAATAAATAAATTAATTAATTAAATATTTAAAAATCTATTTCTCATGCTTTCTGGAATACAGAGCAATGTGATGTCAGTGATGGCCTTTAATTCCCCATCACCTCGCCCTGTCAAGGTGGGATTATTCAACTATCTTACAGAAGAGGAGCCTGAGATTTAGAGAGGGGAAATAGTTCCTGGGGTAACTTAGATTCATTCAATGATTCCACAAATGTTTATTGAGTACCTGTCGTGTGCCAGCCCTGGAGATACCTCAGTGAACAACACAGACAGAAACCCCAGCTCCTCCTTGGGCTCTAGGAAATGACTCACACTGCTCCATGTCGGGGAACCCTGCTGGGCTCTGGGTGCCTGTGGTGAGCCAAACAGATCCCAGCCCACCCTGTGGGCTCACATTACATCCTGGAAGATGGACTGAAAACACATGAACAGAACATGAATTAAAAGCTTCTAGGCTGTCATAAACATAAGGAAGTGACAGGAAAATGCTGAGGTCAAGGGTCAACGGCTCAGCCCAGCCAGGGTGGGGCTGTGGGGGAGCCAGATTTGATTCAGGGAATCCAGTGCTGCTCCTTCCTTTTGGCTACCAGGGGCCAGACTCTGTCAGAATCAAACCCTCCATCTCGACCTCAGTAGCATTGGGCCTAATCACTGGGCCAAGTGCTTGACACAACAAAAGGTCACACCCACCCAGCCCACCAGGCCACCCTCTGCACTGACTCCACCAGCACGCATTTCACCAGCCCTCTGTGTGTGGGCCCGGACAGGAAGGGGTCTGGAGCCCCAGCCGGGCTGTAGGGAAAGGGGTGCACTTTTTTGAGCAGACAGGTCTAGGACACCCAGGCGGGAAGAGAGATTGGGTATCAGAAAGCTTAAGGGATGGCCTTTGCCCTTGCTGTTTCCTCTGCCCCAGGTCTCGGCAGGGCTGGCTGCCTCCATCACTGAGTTCTCAGCTCAGACTTTACCTTCTCAAAGAGACCTTCTAGATTACAGTGTGCTGGGTGTTGGGAGTGGGCCATGATCCAAACTTTTCTCCCTCTCTCTCTCTTTTTTTTTTTTGTTTCATTACTGTTTGTAATGGAACATTCCTTGCAGACATGTGCTTGGTCCTTGTCCACTGCATCTCCCAGAACCAAGCAACTGGGTCGATACACATTTGTGGCTGGATGATGGTCATCAAGTACCCTACATGCTGGCCACTTCCAGCTGCCCCCTTTATTCCTAGGAGGTGTCGTCAAATTCCTGTGACAGATGAGGGGAGCCTGGCCATATTGGTCTTCCATGTGCCCCCAAAGCTTATCCCACTGTCCTGGGACCCACCCTCATGGGGTTACTTGTCACACTATAGCCAAAACCCACTGTCCCAGCCCAGCCTGGCTGGACATCCCCAGACATGCCCCGTGTGCTGCGATATCCAGCCATCCCTGTTTCCAGGGTCTGCGTCCCTTTCACACTGGAGTCCCCAGGAGGTGGAGCCCGCACCTGCCTCCCTCACTGCAGTGATGTGGGCCCAGCACAGGACTTGGAACACAGTCTGGCTCCTGGATGCAAGGCCTTGCTCCGGGATCCCTGAGAGCCTCTGTCCCCTCCCTGCTTCCATCGCCCCCTTCCCTGGTCTCTTCCTCCACCTTTACTCCCTTCAATCCAACTGTGGGGGCATTTGTGCCACCTCTGTCCCTGAGATCTGCCCACTGCCCTCCAGATAAAGCCAGGTTCCTCAGCTTGGCATCAGAGCTGGCCCCAGCCCATGTGCAGCCACAGCCTAGACGGGCCTCCGGCCTCTGCCCAGCCTTTGTCTCTAGTGTGCACTGTCTTCCCCACTTGGCAACCTGGCAAAGTGCTCCCCCCTCTCAAAGACCCAAACATTGCCTCCCCCCAGCAGGCCACCTCCCCTTCCTGGGCTGGGGTCTGTTCTTCCTACATCAGCGTCCTCCTAAGCCTGCAAGCTCCTCTTTCTCAATCTTTGTATCCCCAGTGGACTGCACATAAATGTTTGATAAACAAGCGAGTGAGTGAATTCCCGTTCAACGCAACAGATATTTGCTGCACTCCTGGGCTGTGCCAGGCTGTGTGTCTGGCAGGATGTGGCTCCTGCCCTCATGAAGCTCATAATCTGGCGAGAAGGGCTGGTGTCGGGGTCCAGCAACAGGATGAGCCAGGAGGTGACCTAGGTGGGGGAGGAATAGGTAAAGGGCTGAGAGACTAAAAGAACAACCAGAGCCTCTGCCCTCTCAGAGTTCATGGTCCAGTCATAAAAAAGATGAAGGCAGCTCATACTAAGCCAGAGGGTAATGGGCTGGGAATCTGAGGACCCAATGCCAGACCAAGGCCATCAGGCTGAGATGGGCAGAGATTTCTGGGGACAAAAGGGCGGGGGCAGGCTAGGCATGCTTCCCTTCCCTGAGGTTCCCAGCACCTCCCCTCCCCAACCCTAGGCTTCCACCTGAGTCACCTTGGCCTCTCTTGGGAAGCCAATTAGGCACCCCCTTGCCACACCGGGGATTACTATGATTAATAACGCCCCCAATCTCCCAGGTGCTGATTCAGC
Source organism: Phyllostomus hastatus (assembly GCF_019186645.2). NCBI lineage: Eukaryota > Metazoa > Chordata > Mammalia > Chiroptera > Phyllostomidae > Phyllostomus > Phyllostomus hastatus. The sequence goes on along the minus strand of NW_025333643.1, from coordinate 2,512,056 downwards.
CAGGAGCTTAGGGAGGGGAGGTCACTTTATAAGGGTCTGGGGGGGGTCAGAGCCCGGAGTTGTTGAGCCAGCGTGGTCTAGACCCTGCGTGGCCTAGCTCAGGCCCCAATAGCAGTCTTGGGTCGGAGCTGCCCGTGGGGCAGCCACAGGGACCTCAGCCATGAATGGCACCGAGGGCCCCAACTTCTATGTGCCCTTCTCCAACAAGACGGGCGTGGTGCGCAGCCCCTTCGAGTACCCACAGTACTACCTGGCCGAGCCCTGGCAGTTCTCCATGCTGGCCGCCTACATGTTCCTGCTGATCGTGCTTGGCTTCCCCATCAACTTCCTCACGCTCTATGTCACAGTTCAGCACAAGAAGCTGCGCACACCTCTCAACTACATCCTGCTCAACCTGGCCGTGGCTGACCTCTTCATGGTCTTTGGAGGCTTCACCACCACCCTCTACACCTCTCTGCACGGATACTTTGTCTTCGGGCCCACGGGATGCAACCTGGAGGGCTTCTTTGCCACCCTGGGAGGTATGAGCTGTGGCGCGGGTGGGCAGGGAGCCCAGGAGCCAGGGGGCATGGGAGTGTCTGGGGACAGCTCCAGGCTTAGGAACGGGGGTTGAGGCCTTCTCTCCTCTGCAGTCATTGGCATCATCCAAAGCCCTCACTTAACCAACGAGTACCCGGTGATGATGAGCTGGGCTGCTGTCTGGGGAGAGCAGGCACTGGGCACTGCTCCTCACACATGGAATGGCATCGTCTTGCCTTACGTCAAGGAAACGGGATGAGAGAGGTCAGGCACCTGTGGAGGTCGCATCCTGGCAGGGACAGAGCTGTGTTTCCAATGCACATCCATGTGGCCCCAGGCCATGTCTGGTTTCCTTCGGAGCAGATGCGCCGGGTCAGACCCATGCTGGGCTCTGGGGGGAGAGGACAAGATAGATCCTGGTGCTCGGAGCTCCCAGCTCACCATGGGGTGCAGATTCCCGGTCCCCCAGTCACTGGGCTTCACCCATGCTGGGCCACGGGCTCAGTCCCTTCCCAGCCCACTTCCAGCCTCTTTGCCACTAATGAATGCTTTTTGCATTGAGAAGCTCATCCCCTTCAAAAAACAAAACAAAAACCCTCCCCACAGAAGCATTAGACCTATGTGATCTGTAGCTTTGAAAGATGCTTTTAAATATTTCTTTGACTTGAAAGCTGATGGGAGTGCTGTGGAGACAATAGATCCCATTTAGCAGATGAGAAAACTGAGGCGTGGAGAAGGGGTGACTCATTTAGGGATATGGCAGGGCAGTGCCCAGGGCCTAGGTCTCCTGGCTCAGATCCAGGAACTTCCCCTCAGGACACTCAGGCACTCAGGCAAGCAGGACATGCCCACGGGCGTTATTAGAAAGCCAGGGCGATGGCGAGAGCCCAGCACCAGCCAGGACTGTTCTGCTGCCTGTCTTCGATCACCCTCACGTGCCCAGGTCGCTGCCTCAGCCCCACTCCCCGGAACCCCGGGCCAGCACTGGGTGTCACCTTCAGTGACCGCAGAGCGCTCTGTTTCAGGACAGAAGGCGGGGTGAGACAGAAGTGCCGCATACAGGCAGACGCTGCTCTGCAGCGTCAGTCCCCACGAACAACTGTCGTCCTGGAATAATTACCAATGTCCCTGTCCACTCTCAGAAATGGCCCAGTTTGGATGCTAAATTCTGTGACCGCCCCTCCTGAGGGTCTGCAGTGGTGCACAGGACAGGTGTCTGAATTCTGTCACTAGTTCCTCATTTGCCCTCTGAGCCAAAGGCCATTGAGCTTCCCGGCTCCTAGGAGAGGGTCCCACGTGTCCAGGTTATGCTGTCTCCCTAGAGGGGAGAGGCTGCTGCTCCAGAGGGAGGGAAGGACTTCCAACTCTGGGTTTCCCCTGTCCCTACAATGCCCTTCACCAGCGACTCTGGCTGTTGCCCCATAAAGGGCACATTCTCTTGTAAAAACTCCCCACAGGGCTCACAGTCCAACTCTGACCCTTAATCTAATTTCTGTGCCCCTCACGAACCCAGAGCTCCAACTGAACTAAACTTCCTAAGAGCTGCTCCACTCCCCTGGCATGCTGGTCCCTCTGCCCTGCCTTTCCCCCTTCTCCTCAGTGTCTAAGCCAGTCCTACCCTCAGGCCTCACTCCGGGCCTGCCCTGGCCGCCTTCCTAGCTGCTCTCTCCCATATAGGAGGAGTGCTTCCACCTTAGGCAGACAGTGGGGTCCAGGCAAGTGGCATGCCAACCAACAGCTGACTGCCCTGCAGGTGAAGTTGCCCTGTGGTCCTTGGTGGTCCTGGCCATCGAACGGTACGTGGTGGTATGCAAGCCCATGAGCAACTTCCGCTTCGGGGAGAATCACGCCATCATGGGGCTCGTCTTCACCTGGATCATGGCACTGGCCTGTGCCGCACCCCCACTAGCCGGCTGGTCCAGGTAATGGCACCAGGCAAGGGGGAAGGGTCTCAGGGGGTCTTCTTTAGGTCCAACAGCCAGGAGTCAAACCTGGGGCTATCAGGTTTTAGGCACCAAGCTGGCAACTCTTCTGGGGTTGGAGTTTAGGGTGGGGGAAGAAAGGATCAGACCCTAATATTGCTATAGGGGCTGGTCCCATCTCCTGAGTTCCCAAGGAGAATCCGAGATGCCCAACCCCTCACCTTGGCTATGCCCCTAATCCTCAACTAAGCCAGGGCCAGAGTCCAATCCTCTTTGGTCCAGTGCCCTGTAGGCAGCTTCCTTTGACCTTGGGCCTCAGTACCTCAGGAGACTGAGCCTTCCTAGTGTAGGTGGTGACACTGGGGGACCCAGGTCCTGTGCATTCTGCAGGCCGTTGTCTCCAAGTGGAGCTGAGACGAGAGATGTGGAAAGAAGGGGATAGTGGTTTGGGAAACGTGACTGGTGACTTTATGGGTTCCCAGAGGCCTCATGTTCCCCTGCTTCCAGGAAATTCCTATTTTCTTCCCTTTCCTCCTCAGCCTCCCTGGGGCCATATTTCTACCCCTTCCTAAATTCGAGGCCGCCCCCTCCAGCCTCTTTTCCTGTCTGCTCCAGTCTGGTCTAGTTACATCCGCGTAGGCTCAGCCAATGGACACGGCACATTTTCTGAGTTTGGTCCAATCTCACCATCCCCTAGAATCACTGAAACACCCTAACCACGTGCCCCAGAGGCTTCTTGTTTCCAGAAACTGTGCAAAGATCTCTTAGTTACCCTGCGTGCCCATCTTTGGTCTAGAAAATACTCTTACCCTGTGGTTAGTAAGACCCCAGTTTGTACAAACTACCTCAAATGCAGAGTTTGGGAGCTTTTCCCTTCTCCCCACCAAGGGAGGGGGGGCTTCTGGGGCCTGGCCTTTGGCCACTAGGGGTCCAGTGAAGAAATCCCAAGCAGGCCAGTGGTGTGCATGTGCTGCCAGGTGAGAGATGGTGTGGGAGGCGAGGCCGTGTCCCAATGACACAGCCAAACAAAACCAAACACACACACAAACAAACAACGCAGCAACATTGGTTTTACAAGGTGCATTCGAATCCCTTCTCTCAGTCAGTTTGATCCTCACAGTCACACAGCCAAGCAGACATTTCATTATCCCCATTTTACAGAGAGGGAAAGTGAGGCCCGGAGCAAGGCCAGCCACACAACAGGTCACTCTGGTTAGCTGGGGCCTGTTCCCTAAGGTCCTCACACTTGGGTCTCTGTCATGCCCCCTCCTGTCCCATTCTCTGCTGGCCCTCAGGTACATCCCAGAGGGCATGCAGTGCTCATGTGGGATCGACTACTACACGCTCAAGCCAGAGGTCAACAATGAGTCCTTCGTCATCTACATGTTCGTGGTCCACTTCTCCATCCCCATGGTCATCATCTTCTTCTGCTACGGACAGCTGGTCTTCACAGTAAAGGAGGTATGGTCCTGTGCAGGGCACGAGGGCCACAGGCGTTGAGTGGCTGGAGCCCAGCCCCTGGCCCAGAGTTGCTGTGGTCTGGACACCAGGCCCTGTGTCCCTGCAGGCGGCTGCCCAGCAGCAGGAGTCAGCCACCACCCAGAAGGCCGAGAAGGAAGTCACCCGCATGGTCATCATCATGGTCATCGCATTCCTAATCTGTTGGCTGCCCTACGCCAGTGTGGCCTTCTACATCTTTACCCACCAGGGCTCTGACTTCGGCCCCATCTTCATGACCCTCCCGGCATTCTTTGCCAAGTCATCCTCCATCTACAACCCCGTCATCTACATCATGATGAACAAGCAGGTGCCAGGGGCGGGGCAGGAGGGTCCAGGCCCCCCAAGTCGCAAGCACTGCCTATGGAGGACAAGCCATGTCCTTGGCTGGGTCTCAGTCTTCCCATCTGCAAAACTGGACTGGGGAGTTGGTGTCCCCCAGGGTACTATAGGCATCTGGGAGAAATGCAGATTCCTGGGCCTCACCCAGGACTGCAGCTTGGGGTGGACCTAGGAACCTGCATTTCTAACAAGCCTTCGGGGGACTTTGGGGCTGGCTCAAGTAAGATGGTTCTGAGGCATGCTTTAAAAGTCAAATGGTCAAAGTCCCAAGCCTGGGTACAGGATGGTGCCTGTCCCCATGGAGGAGAAAAAAGATGAAAGGTCTTACTCTGAGGGCCAACATGGACCAGTGGTCTGTCTGCAGACTCCATGGTCCAGGGGGGAAATGTGGTCTCCAGAGTCAGGCGTCATGGAGTCAGATCCCAGCTCTGCTAGCTTCTAGCTGTGTGACCTTAAGCAAGTCATTTCCCTTCTTTGGGCTTCAGTTTTTCATCCAAAGAAAGGGCAAAATTCCAAACTCTTGAGTTAAATGAGATAATTTACAAGTAGCCCTTGGCACCCAGAAGGCATCATGGAATGTCGTTAGTGAAAAAGCCCCCTTGGGTTTGGTCCCTGGCCTCACAGGGGGAGGGTCACGTGTGTTTAGTATGTTTTCTCCAGAGAGCCAGATGTGTCATAGGAGTGAAGGCTGTGAGGGCTGGAGCGGGAAGGGGCTATAGGCACACCTTGCCAACCACCCCAGTTTGTTACCCACACTTCGAACGCACCCTGACCCTGACTCACGCCCCTTGCCTTCCAGTTTCGGAACTGCATGCTCACCACCCTCTGCTGTGGCAAGAACCCGCTGGGTGATGACGAGGCATCCACCACTGCTTCCAAGACGGAGACCAGCCAGGTGGCGCCGGCCTGAGCCCTGCCAAGGACTCTGCTGCCGACTGTAGGAGTCTTCCGTCCCCCAACACCCACCCCCAGCAACAGCTGCCCCACCAGGAGCCCAGTGCCTGTCACAATCAGGTCTCACAGGCTCCACGAGTGGTTTTTTATTTTAAGAATTAATGAGAGAAAAACAAGACTCCCCACCTAACGGGGACAGCTCGGTCTGGAGTCCTGGGTTCTCAGGGGCCGGTGGGATCAGTACCCCTCCCCCCCCCAACTCATCTCTCAGGAACAGAAGAACTCTTGTTGTCTGGAAAAGTGTCCCGGCTTAGGGATAAGTATCTAGCACAGAGCGGGGCACACAGTAGGTGCTTAATAAATGCTAGATGGAGGAAGGAATGAATGAATGGAGGAATGAATGAAGAGATGAATGGGCAGGGAGAGTACATTGTCTTTTCAAAACCACCTCAGCAGCAGCAGCACCTTGGCTGGTGACCTTGAGTGATTGTTTCCCCCCCAGGCCTCACTTTCTTTCTCTGTAAAATGGGAATCCCCCCAATAAGTAAATAAATAAAATAAAATGGGAATCCAGTCCTCGGTCCCGCCATACATGGCTGCTGAGAAGATCAGATGGGACGTGTGTGTGTGTGTGTGTGTGTGTGTGTGTGTGTGTGCCTGTGTATTAGAGTACTTCGTAAATGGTAAGGAGTTGTACAGATTGTAGTTAATGTTATGAACAATATCAATTATTAATATAATTAATAAATTACTATGATCATCTCTTCTTGATAGTGACCATTTTGAAAGTGGGCATGGCCCTGAGTATCCAGCCCCAACAGGTGTTTTAAAAATTAGCCAGGTGTCGAGGCCAGACCAGGCCTAGGGGTTGGGCCACAGGGAGGGAGAGTTGAGTGCATGCAGAATGCAGCCATCCAACCTGAAAAACTACCATCAGACTGGAGTCTGGGGCCAAGGCCCAGGGTCTAACCTCTGGCCTGGAACCCCGGGCCAGTGCCCCGCCTTCCCGGTGCTGCTTGTGAAGAGATAAGCCTTTCTCTCGGCTTCTGGAAACCACACACTCGCCTACCCAGCACTCGGGCCACAGCATGTCTGGGCCAGCATGGAGCTTCCAGAAGCTATGCTTGCCTGCCCACATTTAATAAAGAGCTGAGTCTCCGACATCATCTTTGTCTTGAAGAGCTTAGAAACAAAGAGTGGGGAATTCGATTGAGCCCACGTTCCCTGGGGATGTTCACGGGTCCCAGATTCCAACTCCCTTGCTGGCTGAGCCCATCTTCAGCAGCTTCTGTCCGTTCTCCATTCTGGAGGGTTCTTGCTGGGAAGCTGGCTGGAACTCTGGGTCATCAGAATTGAACAGCCTCAGTAACTGCCCCTCCTCCTTCACATAGCCAACGCCGCAGGCTGTAGGTCTCCCCAGCCCTGCCTGGAGACTAAGGTGAAACAGGGCATTAAAAAAGCTCAGCTGTTCCACTTGGAGTCAGCGGTGGTAGTTTTTGTCACTCTCAAGGTCTTTGTCTGCAGGATGGACTGAAACTGGGCCGAGACCCCCTGGTCCCTGCCCTGGGATGCTGGAATTGCACAATCAGCTTCCTGAGGGTACAGGGCAGAGAAAGCCAGCCTGGGAATGGGAAAAGTCCCAACTTGAATGTCACAGGTACCCAAGTGACCTGTGAAACTACAAGCAAATGTTCTCACCTCTCCGAGCCTCTTTATCTGCAAGAGGATCTAAAATAGACCTTGAGGGGATTAAATGAGATAGCGAACTCCTGGGCCAGTCTCTTCCTGTCCTACAGCAGACGGTGGGAGACTTTTGGCATCACTGGGGCCTCAGCTCAGAGCTGGCCTTACTGGACACCCCATCTGCATGGGAAAAGGGACGGAGGGATAGCCCCCACCTCCAGGTGGGCAGAGGTGGCAGGAGCCTGGGACGGAAGATCCTTAGTGCCGTGGTAGGCCTGGGGCAGGTAATAGCTCAGATCTCTGTCCTTGTCCCTCTCGACTCTGCCCCGCTGGATGATGTCAGTCAGGATTCCTTTGGTTGCAAGTGACAGGAAATTCCCTTTAGGTCTGAAATTAAAGGGAAAAGTTATTGGTTCCCCTACCTGAAAAGCCCAGGGCTTTAGGAACAGCTGGAGACAGGTGCTCAGATGATGTTCTCGGGCTTCTGCGTCTCTCCTGGTCACACTTTCCTCTGTGTTGGCCTCATGCACGGGCTGTTTCCAAGGGGTGGCAGAGATGGCCACCAGTTGTTCCAGGCTCAGCAAGCCCTGCCAGGAGCGGGCTCCTCTTTCCCGTCAGTTCCAGGTAGGGCTCTCATTGGCCAGGCCTGGGTCACCTGATGGCCCTTGCCCCCCAGTATTACCCCCACATAAACCAGATGGTCTGAGAGAGGGGACAGAAAGGTACCCAAAGGAAATCTGGGGGTGTCGTTACTGGAAGGAGGATGGTAGGAGGAAGCAGGGTGGGCAGAGCTGGAAGTAGCCCAGACAAAATGGACACTAAGCCGCTGGTGCTTGGCTGGCCCAGGCCTCCCTCCCACACCGGGCCACAAGGAAGAAGGTTCCCAGAGTTGGTCCCGTGGGTCACTCTCCATTTCAGGTGCTGTGTGGGGCTGGGCATGGCGGTGGGAGAGGCAGTGACAGTTCAGCCGCCCTGCCTTGCAGGCAGCAGCCCTGTCCCCTTAGTCCCCCACCACAGTTTACTACTTCTGAAGAGTGGTATGTTTGACTCAGCCTCACATCCAGAGGGGAAAAAACTTACTCTAAAACCAGAACATTCTGTGGTTTTTCCTGGTAGAGGAGAAAGCCTCTCTCCTCCTCAATTTAGCACTGATTTGACAGCTACGTGTGGGGCGCTCGCCGTAAATGAAGGCAAAGAGCTGCCGACTGAGCCTGGGAAGAGGGTGTTACCCCCTTATCCCCGGGGTCCCGGCAGCCAACAGGTTTATGGAACGAATGCCTGTTTGTGTGTAATTGTGTCTCCACTCAACCCAATCCAAGGAAGCGGGTCCTAAGTCAGGGTGTGCTGGGGGCTCCAGGGGTGGATTGAAGGGACCAAGTCTCTGGGCTGTGGGCTGGCCGGCCTCAGGGCCACAGAGCTCTCACCCTTGATCTTGCCTCTGGAAGGAGACGGGACCCCACCCCACCCCTCAAGGCAGCCGGGCCTGATGGCAGCCTGCCCTCCTTCCCCTCAGTGAAGACCAGCGTCCCTGGCACCCCAAGTTTCCCCCAGGGAGGCAGTGGGTGTCCTTTCCAGCTGTGTGACCTCGGACCAAGCTTTTGAACCTCACTAGGGCCTCAGGCCTCTCAGGTTTAAAGGGAAGAATCACCCCAGTTGGTAGAATTGTCTAAAGGGACTAATGACATTCTTGCTATAAAAAAATGCCGGGCACAGTGGATATTCGATAAATGTGAGTTCCCTTCCCAGAGATGTGAGCCAAGTTCAAAGGACAGCCCCTGCTGCGGTCGAGATAGGCATTAGATTGAAATAATGGAGGGGGTCTCAGAAAAAGGGCAAGCAAAAGCTAACTGCCTTAATATTCATTCCCCTTTTTTCTTTTAGTAATATCACTCCCAAGTTCTAGCTGGCTCCTGGCCAGCCAGCACCAGACTGCATCTCCCAGCTTCCCTTGCACCAGTGGCATGGCATTAAGGTCTGGCCAATAGAGTATAATCAGAAATGATGTTTGCATTCCCTGGGTTTTGCATGTCAGGTAATGGCAGTGTCCTCCACGTCTTTCTTCTTTGCTTTCTGAAGGCAGGAATGTGGTCGTGATGACCAGAGCTGCAGCAGTTGTCTTGGATCACGAGGTAGAATCTATGGGCAGAGAACAGCAGAGCATCAAGAAAGGAGCTTGGGCCCCTCAGCTTGCCTTACCAGCCCTGCACAACTTATTCTTGAAGAGTTTTGTGAGAAATAGTTTCATGGTTTCTTGTTTAAGCCACTGTTACTTTGGAGGTACAGCTGGTTTCTTAACTAACAGAGGGCTTTCAGGTTGCAGCCCAGGGTCTGGATGCAGGAAGATCAAGCACAGGTCCTCTCTAAACTTTTGCTTCTTCATGTGTAAATAAAAGAGTGGATATAAAATATTAACACAGATATCGAACATGGCAGCTACTACTATTTCTACCCTGCCCTCTCTGCATTTTTTTACCTCAAGTCACAAATATCCTGATGCTGCAGAGGCTAGAGTTACACAAGACAGACACCCTATCACTACTTCAGAAAGCTGAGAGCTGTAACCTTCTGAACCATCAGAAAGTTATCGCGCAGGTGGGTCCTGTTCAGTGTTCCAAGATGGTAGAAATGTTTCTGGCAAAACTTAAATTCCATACAGGCCTCACAAAATCACATCAGCACAACATGCTGCCTTTCCTCCCCAGCGGGCTGATCCCCACAATTACCATTTTCCTGTAAAAAGGCAATCCTCTAGAAGAATTTTTAGATCACGCAGCACATTTTAGAACTTCTTCCCTCCAAATGCAAACCTCTATCCTGGCACAGCCCAGGAGCAGGGTTTCAGATGAAGCTCGTGGGAATGTTTGTATTGCTGAGTCTTTTTCTATTTCTCAGTTCTTGGAAATGCCCCAGAGTGTGGTCAAAACTGCTGCCCCCATTTGTCCCAGCTTCCTTTGCCTCTTCGCTTCATATCCTCTCCCGCACTCAGCCAAGCTGGGCTCTGGCAATGGGGCTTCCACAGCAATGGGTGCTGAGCCCCTACTGTGCTGGGCACCAGGGATACCACCAGGTACAAGACAGACACAGCTCTCCTCCCCCAACAGCACCCCCTCCCCCACCAAGCTCAAAGGCTAGTGCAGGAGACAGAGTAGGCAGATCTGTAACACAGGGTGCTGGAGGCTCCCCAGACAGCAAGTCCAGGGGCTGCTGACAACCAGAGGAGGGGCCCATAACCTTCTAGGGAGTCAGGGGGGGCTTTTCCCAGGCCAAAACAGCCTAGAGAAGATAAGTGGGAGCAAGAAAGGGTCCTCTAGGCAGAGTATATCAGCTTATGCAGCATGACAAACAGCTCCAAAAACTTCATGGCTTAAAACAACACACCATATATTATTGCTTGCGACTCTGCGAGTCAGCTGGACAGTTCTGCAGGTACAGACCAAGCTTGGTTGCTCTCCACTAGGCTCCTTCAGGCACATGTGGCTAACTGGAGGGTTGGCTGGTTGGCTGGCTGTTGACTGGGTGATAGAGGTATGGGCCTCTCAGCATCCAGCAGGCTAGCCAGAGCTTGTTCACAATGGGATTAGCATAGTGTCACTGCCACCACATGCTATTGGTCACCACAAATTTAAGGCGTGTGGGAAGACCTGAAAAGGTACATTGCAAATGAATATGGATATTGGCTGGGGTGAAAAACTGCAGCTATTTCTTCATCAGTCTGACATACCACACAGAGGAAACACAGGGGAATCATAGGGGGCAAAGCCCAAATCTCAGCACCTGGCCCATTCCAAGAGCGGCTGTGTGGCAGGTCTGTGGGGTTGTAGGGGCAGCGAGGCTCCAAAAGCCAGGCTGCATGCTCACCTGGCAGGGGAGATGCCATGCTCGCGAACGTAATTTTCCCAGGGCTTATCCATTGCACTTGGGGTGTGCTGACTCCCGCAATTTCCCCAAATGTGGGAAACTTGGCTGCCTAATTTGTGGTAGTGGGGGACTGCGTTTGCACTCTCCCCTCTTTAAAAAAAGGAAGCCAGGCTGAAGAGGTCAAACTTTCAATCCCAGGCACTGGGGAGCCGTGAAGCATACTGGCCAGGGGAGTGATTCCTGATTTCACTTTAGAGTACTCTGATGACCTCTGCCTCCCTCATTCCAGACCTCTGGCCCTGGGAAAATTCCAAAAATAGAGTATAGAGAGAAAAATTCCAAAAATAGACTGTAGAGAGAAAAATTTAAATCTGTTTAAACCTATCCCCTCCAAACCCTCTGCCCTCCTTAGAGGTAATTTCGCTATTACCTTGGTAGAAATCCGTTCAGACCTTCTGTGCCTTCAACACGCACACGAGTTCTGTCTTCTCAGAAGTGGAGAGTGTATTTCTCAGATATATTCTGGCTCATTCATTTTCACTGCTGTGTCCTGTCCCACCGTAGGAAGAGACCACCGTTTATTTGTCCACTCTCCTAATGAGCATTGACGTTGTTCTGAAGTTTCTCTAAGACTGCAATAGGCATTCTTGGATGTCAACGTGGGAGTTCCTCTGAGTCATACCTGGAGTGACCTGGGTGGGGTATGGCATGCGTCCATCTTTGGCTGTGTTGGACGTTACTGAATTGCTTTCTAAAGTGGCTCCTGACCTACCCTCCTAATGGTTACGCATTTCTTCATGTTCTAGGCACTCAGCAGTGATAGATGGTTAAGTATTTGTCATCCTACTGGGTGTGAAATACAGCCTCATCTTTGTTGTAAGCCACCGCACCATTTTAAATGGCTGCAGAGTATCCTACAGCCAAAGTAAGGGAGTAATTTAGCCAGGCCCCAAGTGATTCACTTGGAAGTTAGTTCTATTTTACTTTCTTTTCCTAAGTAATGCACTTCTAGGGCAGAGGAGTGGAGCTGCTGGGCTCAAGGGAAAACGTTTTCAAAGTAGGCTGCCTCCCAGCTCACACCACAGGCAGAGGCAGCGAGAACCTCTGCACCCAGCTCCCTGCCTCTTTGCCAGCACTTCGTCTTCAACTTCTGTCGTTTTTATGCGGAAGTCACATCTCTTTGTTGTTTCTATTTGAATTTTCCTGAATGCCAAGGAGGTTGAGGTTATTTTCCTGTGTTTATCAACCATTTTGGTGAATTGCCTATTTATATTTTTTATCTATTTTTCCCATTGGTTATTGTCATTATTTATGGAGACTTTTGCTAAGCAATTTTATTTTTAAATTGCTCTTTTATCCTTTCAAGATTACTTTCTTTAAAAACAAAACAAAAAGCCCTGGCTTTGTTGCTCAGTTGGTTGGAGCATCAACCCACACACCAGAAGGTTGCAGGTTCGACTCCCGGTCGGGATGTGTGCAGGAAGCAACCAATCTACATTTCTCTCTCTCTCTCTCTCTCTCTCTCTCTCTCTCTCTCTCTCTCTCTCTCTTTCTTTCTCTCTCTCTCTCTCAAGTCAATATATATATCAAGCTTAAAAAAGGAGGTGGCCACAGGTTGACCTAGGGGTGTCTGCTTCAGGCAAACCCCACTTCAGTCAGCCTCCAGCTGCCACTTCTTGAGAAACCGAGTCAAGCAGTGGCAAGGGTACAGGATCGGACAGTGGGGCAGTGGGATTGGAGCGCCTCACCTCTACAACCCAGCTGTGCCCAATTCCCCATCAGCATCTCCAGCCCCTGGTGAGCAGAGGGTACAGGAGGGACCAAACAGCTCAGCCCCCATCATTTCACATGGATACTGGGACCCAGAGAAATCAAGTGACTCATCCAAGGTCACACAGCAACGGGTGACTTAGCTGGGGTGTCAGTGCCCCAGGCAGGACCGTGTGCCCCGCCCCAGCCCTCCCACCCCAATCAGCAGTTCGGCCCTCCCAGCCCAATCAGGGACTAATTGGAGTCATGGGGCCAAGCCACTGGGATATAAGATGAGCAGCCAGCCGGGTCTGGTAGGCATATCTACGTCTGTGTCTTCCAGTGCAATGGCTCCCGGGAGCGTGGCCTCCAGCGACTCCTTGACCTCCTCAGCCTCCCTAACCTCCACAAGCTCCACATCCGGGTGGTCTGGGATTGGAAAGCCAGGTGAGCAAAGGAAGGCAGCTTCTCCTCCATCCCTGCAAAACCATCGCCTGGGTGTCTGGGACCCTTCCTCCTCCCAGCCTTCTCCTTCCCCTGCCCTCCCCAGCACCCATCCTAGAGTTGGTTGAGTTCTACCACCTGTTTGGCAGGTGCCAGAAGTGGCAGGGGCCAGGCAGACCTGAGCTGAGGATGGCTGGCTCAGAGGAACAGGGCACAGGGCAGAGCAGGCCTCCCCAACTGGGGCCCATTTACTTTCAGGGCAGGGCTGGGCGCCCAGCTGCAGCTGCGAGGCAGCTAGTTGAAGGGACTAGAGCAACAAGTGTTTGATACAGGGCTGGGCTTTGGATTCAGGACTGCATCCCAACTTCTAATAAACAAAAAACACCTCGGGGTTTCTCAGGACATGGGGGCCACTGGAACAAACAAACAAACCCAGTTCCTTCCCTAAAGGAGCTCCCAGTCTGATGGCAAGCCTGCCTCATTAATAGGTGCCACTTGATGATGTGGCGGGAACCCAGAAGGCTGTAGAAGCTCAGAGGAGTCGCCTAAGCCATTCTGGGAGGTCAAGGAAGTTTTCCTGAGGGAGGTGACCCCTGAAAAAAGGATAAACCTCACCCACAGGAAGGAGGGTGAGGCAGGGGAATCTTTCTGAGTATCTGCAAAGACTCCTGGAGGAAGGGGGTGGGTTCCAGGTGCCTCGGGAGCACAGGGCGGAGCTGCTCACTCTGGCTGGGGAAGTCAGTGCTGCTTGAACCTTGAAGGATGAGTGAAAGTGGCCTGGCTGATTGAAGAGACAGAAGGAACAGCGCAGGCAAAGGCCCAGAGCAGGCAGTGCTGGTGGAGCATTTAGGGAGTTGCAGTCTTCCTTTGGGCTGGAGGCCGAGTTGGGGAGAACACTGGTGAGAGGTGGGCCGGACCAATCAGACTGGGCTTCCTGGGCTGTGGTCTGGTGCATCGGTGTTTATGCTGAAGGTAACATGGAGGTGAGGGGTGTGAGATACAGTGAGGAGAATGGATTAGAAGAGACAGGAGGCAGCAGGGAGGAGGCTGGGGCCCTGGGGATGGAGAGGAGAGGCCAGAGTGGAGAGAGAGAAGCCTGGGGAGAGGAGTGGGGTGGGTGAGGTGGTGAGGGGGAGGGGAGGTGCAGGGTGTCCCCTGGGTTCTTGCTTAGGTGTCTGGGTGGGTATGGGGGGAGGTGCCATTCCTGGGAGGGAGAAGTCAGATGGCAGGTGCGAGGGAGGTGTGAGTTCTGTTCCGGACATCCCAGTACTGAATAACTGCTGAATGAGGGGCTGCAGCCAGCTGGAGGATCTGGGGAGGGAGGAGACTTGGGGGAGGCTCCCCCGGACAGGGACTGGTTTTTGGAGGCAGGGGGTTCAGTAAGGTGCCAGCCCAGGCCAGGCCTGAGGGCCCCTCTGGAAACCCTCTGACACTGCAGCTGGGCGGGCTCAGACCTCCTTAGAGACCTCCACCCCCCACCACACAGAGGGGAAGACCAAAGCCCAGAGCAGAGGGTGAAACTCCCGAGGTCTTGGGGGAGACCGACCCGGGACTCCACCAGGTCACAGGCCGAGGCCCTAACATGAACATTCCCACACACTGCACTCTTCCTGGCCAGGAGGCAGCAGTGGTCCAATTGGATTAGGTCTCTACAGTTTTGCTCAAGATCTAGAGTTTGGGGGTGTTTTTCTACTTTAAAACGTGTGTGTGTGTGTTTTTTGTTTTTATTTTTATTAAATATTGAATTGGTAGAGAAAATAGTACAACATGTGTATAAGTTGTAATCAAACGAGAATTAACACCTGTGTACCCACCACCTAGCTTAGCACTGCCAGAGCTTTAAATTGTAAAAGACACTGTTTCGCTTCCTGCAAATTCTTTCTCCATGTTCTCCATCAGCCAGGGATGACCACTATTTTGCTTTCATTTGTACTTTAACATTTATGCAGATATCAGTAAACAATATTTTAATTTAGCATTTTAAAATTTCATCTAAAATGTTGTTATTCTGTATTCTACTTGCTTTAAAAAATTATTTTATTGTTATTCAAGTACAGTAGTCACCATTTCCCCCCACCACTGCCCCCACCCCAGCCATCCCCACCTCCCTCCCCTGATCCCACCCTCCCTAGGTTTTGTCCGTGGGTCCTTTATAGTTGTTCCTGAAAACACTTCCTCCTTTTCCCCCCATTATCCCCTCCCACCTTCCCTGTGGTTACTGTCAGATTGTTCTTAATTTCACTGTCTCTGGTTTTATTTTGCTTGCTTGTTTGTTTTGTTGATTAGGTTCCACTTAAAGGTGAGATCATATGGTATTTGTCTTTCAACACCTGGCTTATTTCACTTAGCATAATGCTCTCCAGTTCCATCCATGCTGCCGCGGAGGGTAGGAGCTCCTTGTTTCTGCTGCATAGCAACTTGCAGAAGGTCCACTTATTCTTCTGCTCTACTTCTGCCACCTTGTCAGTTCTTCAGACTAAAATGTGTTTATTTTAATAATGATTAGTATATTATTCTTTTAAAAAATATTTATTTATTTTTAGAGAGGGAAGGGAGGGAAAAAGAGAGAGAGAGAGAGAGAGAAACATCAATGTGCGGTTGCTGGGGGCCATGGCCTGCAACCCAGGCATGTGCCCTGACTGGGAATCAAACCTGCAACACTTTGGTTCGCGGCCTGTGCTCAGTCCACTGAGCTATGCCAATAGGGGCTAAAATGTGGTTTTTAAAAATATATATTTTAACCACTTGATCCCTTTTTGAATCTTTAATTTTTGCAAGTTGATCAGAAAGCAACATTTCTAATCACTGTATTTAAATCAGGGTTTATATTTAAACCATTTCTATGTGCCTTATAGTGTCTCACAACTTCTCACACTTTCTCCCTGCTCACCCCACGATCCTATTCTCTTTGCAACTTTTTAAAATAAAAGCTCATTGAGATATCTCAACCATTTACATACCATACAATTCATCCATTTAAAGTGTACAATGGCTCTTAGTATGTGCACAGTTGTGTATTCATTTCCACAGTCAATTTTAGAACATTTCCATCACTTCAAGAAAGCCCTACACCTACGAACAGTCACCCCCATCCCCACCCCCGTGCACCCAACCCCTTGCATCCACTGATCTATTTTCCATGCCGATAATTTGCCTGATGAGACAGTTCATTTAAATGATATTACACATTATGTGACTTCTTGCGACTGACTTCTTTCACTCAGCATAGTGTTTTCAGGGAAGCCCTGTTTTCCTTCTCCCGGCCAGGTGAGACTCTGTTTTATTGCTGGCACGTTTTGTGCATCCATTCATTAGTTTATGGACATTTGTCTTGTTTCTGCTTTTGTGCTATTGTAAATGATGCCACTGTGAACATTTGTGTAAAAATGTTTGTGTGGATGCATGTTTTCATTTTTCTGGGGTATAGATTTAGGAATGACATTCTTTCATAACTTTTTATAATGAAAACTTTCATATGAACACAAAAGCAGGGGGAGTGGTACAGTGACCCCCAACCCCGCCCACCCCACCCCGCACGCCCATCGTCCAGCTTCACCGGTTACTAGTGTACGGCTACTCTTGTTTCACGTACCGGGTTATTTCCATGCAAGTGCCAGAGCTATCATTTCATTTCTAAATACCAGCATGTATCTTTAAAAGATAAGAACCTCTTACAAAATAATTTCAATACCATTAGCATACCTGAAACAATATCATCAAATATTTCCAGTGTTCACATTTATCTAGTGGCCTTTTTTCCCCCCATGTTTAAGTCATGTTCCAAGTTTGAACAAGGACCCCACATGGCATCTGGTCAGAAGGTCTCCCAAGGTCTCTCCTCTCTGGGAACATCCCCACTTTTTGTTTTCCAGCTTGCTTATTTGTAAGCAAAACTGGGCTCTGGATCCTGGAGAGATCCTCACAGTCTGAGTTTGTTGACTTCATCACCGTTTCCCTTTCACAGAGCCCCTAGGTTCCCTGTAACACCTCACCCAATTCAGGGTTTCTTAAGATCTTATTTATTTTTAGAGAGGAAGAAAGAGGGGGCGAGAAGCATCAATGTGTTGCCTCTTGCATGCCCCACACTGGGTACCTGGCCTACAACCCAGGCTTGTGCCCTGACTGAGAATCATACCAGTGACCCTTCGGTTTGCAATCCAGTGCTCAATCTACTAAGCCACACAAGCCAGGGCAGGTTTCTTTTTTTTTTTTTTTTAAAGCAATGTTTAATTCTTTCCATGAGCTTTCATGGAGAGTCTGGTGTGTGCCCAGCCCCACAGCAGGCACTAGGAGACAGGGGCTGGCCAAGCAGCGTGTCTGGCCCTCGTGTGCTCACAGGCACTGACTCGGTGTATATTCAATCCCCTATGCCCATTTTCCACCCGCCATGGGGCCCGGCTGTGCCTGCTGTGTGTTTCACGGGGCATGTCTGTGGTCTGTTGGGCCTGAGGGTGGTTCGAGCTCTGGGCGATGTCCTGTTATCCATTTGCAGGCCCGAGCTCTAGCATTGTGAGAGTGCCGCGCCGCCACCCACCTGTGCTGCGTATGGTCCTGGAAGCACTGCAGGCAGGGGAGCAGCGCCGGGGCACCTCGGTGGTGGCCATCAAGGTTTACATCCTGCAGAAGTACCCTACAGTAGATGCCATCCGGCTCAAGTACCTGCTGAAGCGGGCCCTGAACACTGGCATGCAACGTGGCCTCCTCGCCAGGCCCACCAACTCCAAGGCCAAGGGGGCCACTGGCAGCTTCAAAGTGAGCATGCTGGGGGTGACTGGTCGGGGTGCTTGCTGCAGGGCAAGACTGAGCCAGGGTGTAAACTTCAGTTCCATCTCTCTCCTCCTGGCCCCTCTGTGCTAGTCCCCTGCCAGAGGCCTGTCTCCCTGTCTTCTCTCCTTGTTTTTCCTGTGTGTTCTTAGAGACACCCCCTTTTCCAGGAAGGTTCGTGTGTATGTGCACGTGTGCACACCTTCTCTGAGCCCTCACACAGTTCTGGTCACCCTGCTGTGTCCACCTTCATCCTCGTCAGATGTGTTCAGGGACCAGGGACCAAGGACCATCTCAGCTGTGTCCCCTTCTGCCCATGACCCCTTCCTGGAACTCCTCACCACAGACAAGGCAGTCTAGCCTTGGGCTCTAGAAGGTCACAGAGCTGGGGTTTACTCCCCATGCTCTCCAGCTCCAAATCAGGGCTGGCACCTCCCTGAGCCATCACTTCCTTCTCTTTCACAAGACAGGGTCCCAGAGAGGGTAAGATTTGTCACAAAACTGAACCCCAGCATCACGACTGTCAGCTGCCACCAGGGAAATCTCAGGGACCCAGACGTGGGTCCTGTCTTATGTTACTGTGCCCCAGTATGTAGCAGTTGCTCTGACAGTTGCCATAGAACATTGTGGAACATTCTCAAAGTACTGTCTTCCTGTCCGTGTGGTAATCAGTGGCTGACCACAGGAAGTCCATCCTTGTTAAACTCCTGGGCGTGGGTCAGAGCTTGGAGCCATGGCAAGGCCCAGGGCTAGGGTGGGGTGAGGAAGAGCAAGAGAGGAGTGCTGGGGGCATGGGTGGCTGGGTTAGGTACAGGGCCTGGGAGCCAGTTAGGAAAGTGGGCTGCAGGGGTGGGAGGCAGGGAAGGGGCCCTAGGGTGACCACAGAGTTAGGAATGTGTGTGTGCTGAGAGTAGGGGTTGTTTCTGGTCTGGGTGGGAATTGGGAAGCCATGAAGGATTGGGGGTTGTGGGAAACATTATCAGCAGTGGACTGTAGAAGGGCAGGGACCACCTTTTTGCCAGGGGCCCTTGCATTCCCCTAATCCTCATAACCTCCCTGATGGCTCTGCTGTAAAGATGGGAAGACTGAAGCTAGCTGGGGCCAAGAAGACTGCTGAGTTGTACAGCTGGGGAGGGCCGGAGGAAGCTGTGAACTCTGGGCTGTGTCGCCTTGAAGTCCATGTTCCCTTAGTGGGCATCACGGGCAAGGCAGGGAGTTTGAAGACACGGAGGTGTGAGGTAGGGCAGGCTTTGTCGGGGAGAGGAAGGGAGGGTCAGAGCCACAGTCTGTGAGAAGGTGTGGGCAGGGAGGATGCCAAAGGTTCCTATCTTAGACCCTCAGAGGATGGGGTCAGGGCTCACAGTGTGCGCCATTGCTCTCAGAAAAGGGCTTTGGCACTTCCAGATGCAGGGGCAGGGGGGAGTGTGCCTGTGGCCCTGGGAAGCAGACTCAGGTCACCCAGCTCCTAAATGGCAACAGTCCTTTGTAGTGCAAGAAAGGATTGACTGAGTGACCTTGGCAGGCATTTCAGAGGTGGTCTTGTGTCTTCTCCCCATACCCACCCTCCTTCACCCTCCCACTTTTTGAATGGGGCTGCTTCTCTGAGCCTTAGATTGAGAATAGGAACACGAACACCCAGAGCTTCAGCCCTCAATCCCACCCCATTCTCTCCATTGCCAGTTAGTTCCCAAGCCCAGAAAAAAAGTCAAGCCCAGGAAGAAGTCTACCATGTCAGCCCCCAGGAGACCTGCCGAGGCCAAGGAGGAGGCCCCCAAGAAAGGTGGCCAGACCAAGGACGGAGAGGCAAGAGTGGGAAAGGCCAGGAAGGTCCCCCAAGAGCCAGACAAGGCCACGAAGGGCCCTCGTGGTCCCATCAGGCCCCGTGGGAAGTCAAAGGTTAAAGGCAGAAAGAACAGCCCAGGTAGGCGTGTGAAGAGGTGAGAGGAGGGCATGGGCAACCACTGGATGTGAGGATGGGGGCGCGGCTCTGGGGGGAGGTTTCCTGTCTGGTAAATGTGCCCTAAGCATTAGCCTTGACCTGGGCAGACAGAACTCATGGAAACTGGTGGGGAGTGGGGATGAGGAGCCTGACTCCTCTCTCAGAGAGTGTGCTTCGAGGAGCTGGCATTTCAGGCAGAAGAGCAGCTTATGCAAAAGCTTGGAGGCATGGAGAAGGAAGGTGACTTTTTGAGGCAGTGAAAATAGTTCTGTGTGCAACGAAGGCAGGGAGGTGGGGCAGGCAGTGGCACAGGGAGGCTGGGAAGGGCAGCCCGGAGTCTGGGCTTTATCTGGAGAACAATGGGAAGACACAGAAAGACTCTGAACAGGGGACAGCTAGGGTCTGAGGTATTTTTTAAAAGATGGGCTAAAGACTAGAGGCAAATAAGCCTGTTAGGGGGCTTTGTTGTGGTGTTAGGGTGGGTGCCAAGCAGGGGGTCCACCCTGGTACTTGGCTCAGAGTGAGGGCATTAATGGTCCAGTTAATTCTCCAACAATTCATGAGGGAAATACTATTATTCCCAGTTTGCAAGTTAGGGCAACCAGGCTGAGGCTAACCCCCTTGCCCCAGGTCAGTGAGTGCCAGATGAAGACCAGGGCCCGGCAGGACTAGTGCTCCGCCGCGAACCCTCCTGCCCAGCAGCAGCTCCTCCTGAAAGGGTCCTCCCCACATACCTCCCCCCTACCCCACCCCACTTTCCAGCAGACGACAAGGCCCACAGGAAAACCAAAGCTGGAACTCAGAGTTCAAAAGCCACGGTCGCCAAGGTAGGTGCCTGTGTGATTTCCCTGGTCTGGGTCTCCACCTTACATAGGCCCGAGTTTTGGTCTCCCCCACCCAGCCCCTGGAAGGTCAGCTGGGAAAGGGAGTCATTTATTTTCCTATACAGCCCCGCTCAGCTTCTCCTCCTCTCTGGCCCTCCAGCGCCCTGAGGATCACTGTCCCTGTTTTACTGAGTTAAAACAGGGGACTGAGGCTGAGAGAGGAGAGATCACTTGTCCAAAGACGCCCAGAGCTGAGATTTCAATCTCATATTCCTGGGCTTTGATCTGTGTGCCCCACCTGGCTTCATTGCCTTGCTCCTTGACTTGCTTTCTTACAGGGCGAGAACGGTGCGGTTTTCCCAGCCAAAAAGATGACTGGGAGCACAGTCCCTAAAGAGGCCGCTGCCCAGGGGGCCGGGCAACGGCCAAAAGCCAAGGGTGCTGCTGCTCCTCCTAAGGACGGTGTGTCCAAGACGGTAACTGCACCACCAGCCAGAAAGACAGAAGTCCCCAAGGGCCCAGGAAGACCTGGTGTGCCCGCCAAGGCCTTGTCATCCAATGGGACCAGTAAGAAGATAGAAGCTAAGAGCTAGAGGCAGGGTGGAAAGAGACTTAAGATTCTGTTGGAATTTTTATTCGCCCCCAAAACATTACTCTATTTATTTCACTGTAACCTATTTATCAATAAAGAATATTTTCCCTCTCACAAATTGGTGTGGAAGGAGGAGCTCCTGCCCTGGTGGAGACAGATTGTACAATGTAAAGGGCTGGTGCAGGGATCTGGGGTCACAGCAAAGTTGTTTAATGCAGCCTGAGATCTGGGACTGCTTCCTGGAGGAGGCGGCTTTTGGTCTTAAAGGATGAGCGAGAGTTGTTGGACGGATGAGAGGAAAAGCATTACAGGCAGAGAGTCCCAGCATGTGGTGTGGTGAGAGGAGCATGGGGGAGAGGTGGCATGAGCCACTTGGGCCATGGGGGATGGGGCAGAAGGGAATGGAGGGGCAGAATAGGAAAGGCAGGCCTTCTCTCAGGGGCAGTGGGGAGCCAGGAAGGTTATAGGCAGGGGAAAGAATGGTGTATGTGCCTAGGAAAGTCCTCTGACTGTGGAGAGGAGAGGAGAGGAGTTAGAGACCCTTCAACAACTAGCTACTGAGCACCACTGTGGGCCCTGCTCTAATCAACAGAAGGAAAAGGAAGTGTGAAGGCCCCGAGGCAGGAACATGCTTGGCAGACTGAGGGAGCTGTGGGGAGGCCCATGGGGCTCCAACACAAAGAGGAGGACAGTAATGAGACACGAAGTGCAGGGTGCTTTCAAAACGTCTGTGACACCCTTCCCATGGAGAGGTGGAGTCTGTGTCCTTGCCCTTTGAACCTGGGCTCTGTGATTGCTTGACCAATAGGATACAGTGGAAAAGATGTTATTATAGTTTTTGGGCCCAGACCTTAAGAGATTGGCAGCTTCTACTTCCTGTGTGTTTTTAAAATTCCCATCCCCTCGCTGCATTCCCCTCTGGCAACCATCCACTTGTTCTCTGTATCTCTGGGTTTGTTTCTGTTTTGTTTAATCATTTTGGGCTTTTTTTAGATTCCACATATAAGTGAAATCATGCAGTATTTATCTTTCTCTGACCCTCTAGGCCCATCCATGTTGTCATAAATGGTAAAATTTTATTCTATTTTATGGCTGAATAATATTCCACTGTGTATATATATGCCACATCTTCATCCTTTTGTCTGTCAATGAACCCCTAGGTTACTTCTGTGTCTTGGCTATTGTAAATAGTGCTGCAAAGGGTGCATATGAGTATATCTTTTCAGATTGAGTGTTTTTGTTTTCTTCAGATAAATGCCCGGAAGTGAACTGCTGGATCATATGGCAGCTATATTTTTAAGTCTTTGAGGAATCACCGTGTTGTTTTCTATAGCGGCTGCAGCAGTGCTCGATTCCACCAGCAGTGGGTGTGGGCTCCCTTTTCTCCTCACCATCGTTAGTTTGCTGTCTTGTCGACAAACGCCACTCCACCCAGTATGCGGTGGTGGGTATCTCGTTGTAGTTTTAATTTGCATTTCTCTGATGATTAATGATGTCCAGCATCTTTTTATATGTCTACTGACCATCTCTATGTCCTCTTTGGAGAAATGTCTATTCAGGTCCTCTGTCCACTTTTTAATTGATTTCTTTGACTTTTTGTTTTTTAGTGTTAAGTTGTATGAGTTCTTTATATATTTTGAATATTAACCCCTTATCGGATATATCATTTGCAAATATCTTCTGCAATTTAGTAGGTTGTCTTTTGTTTTGTTGATGGTTTCCTTTTCTGTACAAAATCTTGTAATTTGATGTAAGTCCATTTATTTTTTTCTGTTGTTGCCCTTGCCCAAGGTAACAGAATCCAAAAAGATATTGCTAAGAGAGAGAAGTCAAAGAGTTTACTGCCTGTGTTTTCTTCTAAGAGTTTTATAGTTTCACATCTTACATTTAATTCTTTAATCCATTTTGAGTTTATTTTTGTACAAGGTGTAAGGAAGTGGTTCAATTTCATTTTTTTTGCATGTATCTGTTCAGTTTTCCCAACAGTACCTATTGAAGAGACTCTCTTTACTCCATTGTATATCTATTGTGTAACTGACCCTATAGGCATGGGTTTATTTCTGTGCTCCCTATTCTATTTTATTGATCAATATGTCTGTTTTTATTGCAAGTACCATGCTGTTTTGACTATTGTAGCTTTGTAGTATAGTTTAATACCAGGACATGTGATACCTCCCACTTTGTTCTTTCTCAAGGTTTCTTTAGCTATTTGGGGTCTTTTGTAGTTTCTTGTAATTTTAATGGTTCTAATTCTGAGAAAAATGCCATTGGTATTTTAATAGGAATGGCATTGAATCTCTACTGCTTTAGGTAATGAGGGCATTTTAACATTAATCACTCTAATCCATGAGCAAGGTATAGCCTTTCATTTATGTGTATCTTTAATTTCTTTGTTCAGTGTCTTACTGTTTTCAGAGTATAGGTGTTTTACCCCTTCAGTTAAATTTATTCCTCAGTATTTTATGCTTTCTGATACAATTGTAAATTGGTTTTGCTTTCTTAATTTCTGCTCTGATCATTTGTTATTGATGTATAGAATTGCAACAGATGCTGATCTGCATACTGATTCAGTATCCTGTAACTTTATTGAATTCATTGATTAGTTCTAACAGTTTTTTGTGGAGTCTTTAGGATTTTTATACATAGTATCATGTCATCTGCAAATATTAGTGTTTTACTTCTTCCTTTATTATTTAAATGCCTGTTATTTCTTTTTCTTGCTTGATTGCTGTTGGCCTGTAATTTTCTTTTTCTTTTTTTGTAATGTCTTTGTCTAGTTTTGTTATAGGGTAATGCTGGCTTCATATAATGAGTTTGGAAGCTTTCCTTCCTCTTCAGTCTTTTTAAATAGTTTAAGGTTTAAGAAGAATAGATATTAATTGTTCTGCCCAGGCTGGTGTGGCTCAGTGGATTGAGTGTGGGCCTGCAAACCAGGGGGTTGCCAGTTCGATTCCCAGCCCAGGCTGCATGCCAGGTCCCCAGTTGGCAACCACACATTGATGTTTCTGGCCCTCTTTCTTTTCCCCATCCCCTCTCTAAAAATAAATAAATAAAATCTTTTAAATTGTTCTGTGAATACTGAGTAAAATTTACCTGTGAAACTGTCTGGTCCTGAATTTTTATTTATTGGGAGTTTTTTTTTTTTCTACTTCAAATTCATTGCTAGTAATTAGTTTGTTTAGAATTTGTATTTCTTCCAGGTTCAGTCTTAGAAGGTTATATACTTCTAGAAATTTATGTTTCTTCTAGATTGTCAAGTTTGTTGGCATATAACCATTTGTAGTATTCTTTAATGATTCCTCATACTTCTGCAGTGTTGGTTGTTACTTCTCTTTCATTTATTATTTTATTTATTTGACTAACAGTTTATCAATTTTTATTTATAATTTGAAAATACCAGCTCTTAGTTTTGATCTTTTCTATTATTTTCTTAATTTCTATTTCATTTATTTCTGCTCTGATCTTAACTATTTCCTTACTTCTGTTAATTTTGGGTTTTGTTTTCCCTTTTTCTAATTCCTTTAGAGGTAGAGTTAGATTGTTTCTTTGGATTTTTTTTTTACTTGTTTCTTAGGGGGTAGACCTGTATAGCTGTGAAATTCCATCTTAAAACTCTCTTTGCTGCATCCCCCAAATTTTGAAAAGTTGTGCATTCATTTTCAAAATTTTAAAAATTTTTTAAAATTATATTTTATTGATTATGCTATTACAGTTGTCATGATTTTTATCCCTTTTCCCCTTTCCACCCAGCAGCCTCCCTCCCACTTCCTCAGGCAGTCCCCACACCATTGTTCACATTCATGGGTCATGCGTATAAGTTCTGTGGATACCCCACTTCCCATATGGTACTTTACATCCCCATGTCTATTCTGTAACTACCTATCTCTACTTCTTAATTCCCTCACCTCTTCATCCATTCCTCCAAATCCTCCTCCCATCTGGCAACCATCAAAACATTCTCCTTATCCATAGCTCTGTCTCTGTTCTTGTTTGTTTAGTTTGTTTTTTAGATTCAATTGTTGATAGGTATTTTTTGCCATTTTATTGTTCACAGTTTTGATATTTTTTAAAATATATTTTATTGATTATGCTATCACAGTTGTCCCATTTCCCCCCTTCATTCCCCTCCACACCCTCTCCCACCCACATTCCCCCCTTTAGTTCGTGTCCATGGGTCATAAGTTCTTTAGCTTCTACATTTCCCATACTATTCTTGCCTCACCCCGTCCACTTTCTACCCACCATCTATGCTACTTATTCTCTGTACCTTATCTTTTTTCTTAGATAAGTCCCTTTAATATTTCATAAAATAAGGGCTTGATGATGATGAACTCCTTTAACTTGACCTTATCTGAGAAGCACTTTATCTGCCCTTCCATTCTGAATGAAAGCTTTGCTGGATAGAGTAATCTTGGATGCAGGTCCTTGTCTTTCATGACTTGGAATACTTCTTTCCAGCCCCTTCTGGCCTGTAAGGTCTCTTTTGAGAAATCAGCTGACAGTCTGATGGGAACTCCTTTGTAGGTTACTGTTTCCTTATCTCTTGCTGCTTCTAGGATTCTCTCCTTCATTTTTATTTTGGCTAATGTAATTATGATGTGCCTTGGTGTGTTCCTCCTTGGGTCCAACTTCTTTGGGACTCTCTGAGCTTCCTGGACTTCCTGGAAGTCTATTTCCTTTGCCAGATTGGGGAAGTTCTCCTTTATTATTTGTTCAAATAACTTTTACACTTGTTGCTCTTTCTCTTCCCCTTCTGGTACCCATATGATTCAGATGTTGGAACATTTAAAGATGTCCTGGAGGTTCCTAAGCCTCTCCTCATTTTTTTTTATTCTTGTTTCTCCATTCTTTCCTGTTTGGTTGTTTCTTTCTTCCTTCTGGTCCACTCCATTGATGTGAGACCCAGCTTTCTTCCCATCACTATTGGTTCCCTGTGCATTTTCCTTCATTTCATTTAGCATAGCCTTCATTTTTTCATCTAATTTGCAACCAAATTCAACCAATTCCATGAGCATCCTGATTACCAGTGTTTTGAACTGTGCATCTGATAGGTTGGCTATCTCTTCATCGCTTAGTTGTATTTGTTCTGGTGCTTTGATCTGTTCTTCCATTTGGACCATTTTTTTTTTTTTTGTCTTGTCACACTTGTTATGTATGAGAAGCAGAGCCTTAGGTATTCACCAGGGCGGGACAACCCAGTTGCTGGGTTGTGGTGCTGTATGTGGGGGTGGGGTCCACTCTCTGTCAGATTTCAGTCCCTTCCACGGCTTCCCCCAAGCAAACAGCCTTTCTGGTGCTGATGCCTGTGTAGGTGGGCTTGTGTATGTTCTAGGACCCTGTGGGTCTCTCCAACGAACTCTCCCATGAGGCTGGGAGTCTCTCTTTGTGCCTCAACCTCTTCAGGTGTTTTCAATTGGGGTTTTGAGGTTTTATTTCCTGGCGCTGGAACCCTGGGTTGTTTGGTCTGTCTTGCTCCCCAGTTTCACCTGGTTTATCTGCGCACAAATGTGGGACCGCCTGGTCAGCCAGCTGCCTTGTGCACAGTGCCTCACTTCACAATTCCCGCCTCACTGGGTCTGCCCGTTGACACCCTGAGCCTGGGGTCTGCCAGCCACCGTCTGCACACCTGGGGTGCCTTGCGTGCCTGGTGCCACAGCTTTTTGTGATGCAATCCCTCTCTGCCCAGCCATCTGACTCCGCTCCACCTACCGGTCTGGATGAATATGTCTATTTTCACTCCTTGGTTGTTGGACTTCCATACAGTTCAGTTTTCTATCAGTTCTAGTTTTTATTTTATTTCTAAATTGTTGTTGTCCTTATTTTGGTTGTGTGAGGAGACACAGTGTGTCTACCTATGCCTCTATCTTGGCCAGAAGTCTAATATTTTTATTTTTCTTAAACAAGTCCCTTAACACTTCATGTAATAATGGTTTGGTGATGATGAACTCCTTGAGTTTTTCTTGTCTGGGAATCTCTTTGTCTGCCCTCCGATTCTAAATGATAGCTTTGCTGGGTAGAGCAATCTTCACTGTAGGTCCCTGCTTTTCATTACTTTGAATATTATTTTGCCAATCCCTTCTAGCCTGCCAAGTTTCTTTTGAGAAATCAGCTGACAGTCTTATGGGAACTCCCCTGCAGGTAACTGTTTTTCTCTTACTGCTTTTAAGATTCTCTCTTTATCTTTAACCTTTAGCATTTTAATAGTGATGTGTCTTGGAATGGGATTCTTTGCATCCATCTTGTTTGGGACTTTGTGTGCTTCCTGGATTTGCATGTTTATTTCCTTCACCAAATTAGGGAAGTTTTCTTTCATTGTTTTTTCAAATAGATTTCCAATATTTTGCTCTTTCTCTTCTCCTTCAGGCATCCCTATGATGCGAATGTTGGAATGCTTCAAGTTGTTCCATAGGCTGCTTATACTATCCTCATTTTTTTCTTTGTTGTTCTGATTGCTTGTTTTTGCTTCCTTATGTTCCAAATTATTGATTTGATTCTTGGCTTCATCCACTCTACTGTTGTTTCCCTGTAAATTGTTCTTTATTTTAATTAGTGTATCCTTCATTTCTGACTGGGTCTTTATGTTGAGGTCCTCACTACATTCCTTGAGCATCCTTATGACCAGTGTTTTGAACTTTGAATCTGATAGATTGCTAATCTCCATTTTGTTTAGCTCTTTCTCTGGAGTTTTGATCTGTTCTTTTATTTGGGTCATGTTTCTTTGTCTCCTCACTTTAGCACCCTCCCTGTGTTTGTGTCTATGTATTAGGTAGAGCTTCTTTGACCCCATGTCTTGATAGTGCAGCCTAACTGAAACCAGGAAAGCTAGCGTTTGTGCTGCCTGCCACTTACCAGACCCAACAAGCAGAGACAGGGACTGAATCTTTATGGGTACTTTATATAGATGGTCAGTGATCTGAGAAGATGGCAGCTTTGTACCCTAACAGACCATCTTAAATTCCATTTTGAACCAACACTTTTTATAAGGAGAAGAAAAGTATAAATAAGAGGATTGGAATTCATACAAGAAGTTAATCAGATAAAAACTACAGCATTCTTTCATCTGTGCCCTGGGCAGTGGTCTTTATCTGTGACTTGGGCAATGGTCTTTTTCTGTGCCCTGGGCAGTGGGTGTCTCACCTTGGAGTACATTGGTTCAGATACCAACTTGAATTGTTTGCAGTCCTCTTGAGGCACAAGTGTGAAATGGCTTATGGTATCCTGAGTCAAGATGGGTCATATCTTCAGTTCCTGAAATAATTGTTTTTTACATTGATTACTAAGCTTATTAGCTATTCCCTGAAACTAAAATTTTTCCAACATCTGAGTTCCCCATTATAATGTAGTAGTGGTCCTATAGGGTCCAGTGCACAACCTCCTCTATCACCCGAGCTGGATACTTGAGGTGCATGTGCCCTTTGTGTGGGTTGAGTACACCCCCCTCTTGTAGTTGAGGCTTGGTTGATGTTGGCAGGTCAATGGGAGGGATTTACTCAGGCCAGTCAGCTGCAAGGACTGACCGTGACCACTTAACCACCAATCTCTGCCCTTCGTGGAGGATCAGCTGTGTAGGGGCAGGGTGGTGGTGATCTGATGTGGTCTATAGCTGTCTCCTGGGTGCGTTGGCCTTGGGGTTTCCGGGTGGTGCAGGCCAAGGTCAGACCCCACCAGTGTTTTGCCCCAGGTGCCACCCCACCTGAGTTATAAAGCACTCTGAGTTGGCTTCTACTTGTACTGGACTTGGAGATTCTCAGGCAAAGCAAGCTGTGAATCTAGGTTGGCTGCTGCTAGTGCCAGGCCTGAAGCTCACTGAAGCCAGTTGTTGCTTGTTTGAGAGGACTTGGAAATTGTGAAGCATGAGTCAAGACCAGCCATTCATATGGAAAAGCAGCTTGCACAGACCTGTAAGTTGGGTGGGGTGGAGTCTCTGGGGATCTCCAAGGCAGATCAAATAGTTTCAGCCAGGTTGATGGAATCTCAGATATGGCACTAGTCTGCTGGCTCTGTTGGGGGAAGGTTCAGAAAAGGGACAGTGGCCTGTGCTCACCTTGATACCAGACACCTCAGTTTCTCCCTATATGGCACTGTGGCCTTTCAAGCTGCTCCCCCAGTGCTGGAGCTCAGAGGGAGTGAGTCTGAGAAGGGGAGTCCATCTGTGGGTTCTTTAAGAGGAACTGCTTGGTGTTCTAAAAGTTTCTTCCATCAACTCAATCCCTGCTGGTTTTTGCAACCAAAACTTGTTTGGATTTATATTCTTGACTCTGGAACCCTGGGCTGGGGGGCCTGGTGTGGGGCTGGGCTCCTCACTCCAGAGATATCCCTCCCAAATTCTTATCCACCACATGTGAACGTGGGACCAGCCTGTTCCACATCTGTCCCACTCCTACCAGTCTGGATGGACGTGGTTCCTTTAATTCTGTAGTTGTCAGATTTCCATTTAGCTTGATTTCTGATGGTTCTGAGTGATGGTTGTTCTAATTTTAGTTGTAATTTTGATGTGATTGTGCAAAGAAGCAAGCCGTGTTTACATATGCTGCCATCTTCACGGGAAGCCCCACATTCATTTTTATTTAAGATAGTTTTTGATTTCTTATTTGATTTCTTCTTTGAACCATTCATTTAGTAGCATGTTGTTTAGTCTCCACATATTTGTTTCTTTTTCAGTTTTTTTCCCCTGTAGTTGATTTCTAATGTCATGTCATTGTGGTTGGAAAAAATGCTTGATGTGGTTTCTATCTTTCTGAGTTATTAAGGGTTTTTTTGGCGGGGGGGTTGTGACCTATCCTAGAGAATGTTTTATGTGCACTTGAAGAAAACTATGTATTCTGCAATTTGGGGATGAAATATTCTATAAATGCCTATTATGTGGATCTGTTCTAATGTGACATTTAAGGTAATTATTTTCTTATAATCCTCTTCCTATTATGGATATATGTTCATATATCCATGGATGTGAGTGGGGTATTAAAATCCCTTGCTATTATTATATTATTGTGGGTTTCTCTTTTTGTGTTCTTTAATAATATTGCCTTATATATTTAGATGCTCCTATATTGGGTGCATATATATCTACAATTATTGTATCCCCTTCTTGAATTGACCCCTTTGTAATTATGCAAAGTCCTTTTTTATCTTAACATATTTTTGTTTTAAAGTCTATTTTGTCTGATATGAGTATTGCTACCTCAGCTTTCTTTTCATTTAATTTTGCATGGAATATCATTTTCCTTCCTTCTACTTTAGTCTGTATATGTCTTTTGATTTGAAGTGAGTCTCTTTTGTAAGCAACATATAGATAGGTAATATTTTTTAATCCATTCAGCCACTGTATGTATTTTGTTAATTGCTTTTTTATTGTTTTTATAGTTCTTCTGTGTTCCTTTCTTCTCTCTTGTCTTGTGGTTTGCTGGTTTGCTGTCTATTTATTTTTTTATACCTTTTGTAGATTTTTGGTTTGTGGTTACTATGAGGTTTATGTATATCATTCTATGTCTATAGCAGTCTATTTTAAACTGATAGGAATTTGAATTTGACTCTATAAGGACTACATTTTACTCCCATGCTTTTATGTTACTGATATTATGTTTTAAATCTTTTTTTTTTTTTTAATTTAAACATCAATGTGTGGTTGCCTCTCACACAACTCCCATCGGGGACCTGGCCTGCAACCCAGGTATATGCCCTGACTGGGGATTGAACCAGTAACCCTTTGCTTCACAGGCCGGCACTCAATCCACTGAGCCACACCAGCCAAGGCTGTTTTAAATCTTTTTGTGTTGTATATCCCCTAACTACTTATTGTAATTTGAGTTGAGCCTGAAATGTTTTTCTTTTGACCTTCACAGTAACTTTTTAAAATGTCTGATTTGCTGTATTTATTAAATATTTGGCTTCTCCTGTGAGATTTTTATCTTCCTCATATTATTGTATTTCTGTTTATGACCTTTTCCTTTGTGCCTAAAGAAGAACTTCCACAATTTTTGTAAAGCTGGTTTAATGGTGATGGATTCCTTTAGTTTTTGCTTATCTTTGAAACTCTTTATCTCTCCTTCAACTCTGAATGATAACCTTGCTGGTAAATTACTTTAGGTAGTAGGTTTCTTTCTTTCAGTACTTTCAAGATGTCCTGTCACACTCCCTTCTGGCTTATGAAGTTATTGCTGAGAATTCATCTGATAGACTTATGAGGTTTCCTTCATATGTAATTTGTTGTTTTCCCCTTGCTTCCTTCAAGATTGTCAACTTTGTCTTTTTTTGAAAGCACTTAGTATTTTTTATTAAAGATTTTATTGATTTATTTTTAGAAGGAGGGGAAGAGAGGGAGAAAGAGAGGAAGAGAAATATCCATGCAAGAGAGCAACATCGATTGGTTGCCTCTTGTCCACTCCCCAACCAGGGACAAAACCTGCAACCTAGGCATGTGCCCTGACCAGGAATCAAACTGGCAACACTTCGCTTTGTGGGATGACTCTCCACCAACTGAGACACACTGGTCTGGGCAACTTTTGTCTTTTTTTTTTTTTTTAAGATTTTACGTATTTATTTTTAGAGAGAGGGGAAGGGAGGGAGAAAGAGAGGGAGAGAAACATCTATGTGTGGTTGCCTCTTACACACCTCCCAACTGGGGACCTGGCCAGCAACCCAGGCATGTGCCCTGACTGGGAACTGAACCAGTGATCCTTTGGTTCACAGGTCAGTGCTCAATCTGCTGAGCCACACCAGCCAGGGCCACTTTTGTCTTTTTAGTTACAATGTGTTTTTGAGTGGGTACATCTTGTTTGGAACTCTGTGCTTCCTGGACCTGGATGTCTGTTTCCTTTGCCAAGTTAGGAAAGTTTTCAGCCATTGTTACCTCAATTAAAGTTTCTGTTCCTTCCTTTTCCTTCTGGGGTCCCTATAATGCAAATGTTTGAGCACTTTATGTTATCCCAGAGGTCTCATACTCTATTCTCATTTTTTTAAATTCTTTTTTCTTTTTGCTGTTCTGATTGGTTGACCTCCACTAGTTTGTGTGGAGGTCACTGATTTATTCTTCTGTGTTAGCTAATTTGCTGTTGATTCCTTCTAATGTATTTTTTTAGATTTTAGTTATTGTATTCTTCAGATCTGCTTGGTTCTTTTTTATACTTTCTAATTCTTTGTTGAAGTTTCTCCTAAGTTCCTCTACTCTTCTCCCAAGTTTGGTGAGCCACCTTGTGACTGTTTCCTTGAAGTCTTTTCTTTTTTTAAAAGACTTTGTTTATTTTTAGAGGGGAAGGGAGGGAGAAAAAGAGGGAGAGAAACATCAATGTGTGCTTGCCTCTTGCATACCCCCTCCTGGGCACCTGCCCACAACCCAAGACATGTGTCCTGACTCAGAATCAAATCAGTGACCCCTTGCTTTACAGGCCAGCACTCAATCCACTGAGCCACACCAGCCAGGGCTGTTTCTTGAATTCTTTATCAAGCAAATTACTTGTCCCCATTTCCTTAGAGGGGTTTCCCTGCGGAATTTTCTTGTTCCTTCATTTGAGAGATATTCTTCTGTCTTTTTGTTTTGTTTGACTTTCTATATTTGTTTATATGAATTTAGACAAAATAACTCTCCCAGTCTGCAAGAAGTGGCCTTATGTAGAAGTGGCCTCTGCATAGGTTGACTGTGCCAGGTGGTATTGGCAGGCCAGTAGGTGTTGAGCAGGCAGCAAAGTCATCTTGTAATGGGGTTCAGAGGATATTCCCCACACACCTGGCTTGGGAGATGGAGGAAGCAGAGGATGATTGAGTAGTACTTTGCATATCTATAGCAATGTGACTAGCTTAATCGTTATGTTAAAAAGCTGTGCTGTGGCTGGGCAAGGAGATGGGTATGACTTTGACTTGAGATGTTGGGGGAGCTTACAGCATCTGCACAAGCAGGGAGGTGTTTCCCCTGTTACAGTTTGCCCTGCATCACTGGCCCACGCCTGCCCAGACTGATAATGGCAGCAGAGAGAATGTGAACTCTACAAAGACCAGGCAGATGTAGCCCATTGTGGGAGAAGTCAGAAATGGGGTTGCACTGGAAGCTCCAGGCCAGGATTTAAACTAGGTGCAGCAGCCACGAGGCTCTCTCTCTCTGCCATGCGCTTTGGGAAGGACTAGGGGTCTGCCGAGAAGGGGTCCCAGCAGCCTGCCAGGAGGCTGATGTGGAAGGAGGTGCCACGCAGGTTTGGATTGACAGCTGAAAAACTCGGCAGTATGTATGACTGATGGAATTGCTGGGACCTGTCCAGCCAAGCACAGATTAATGGGAGTTGCCTGAATCCTGAACTGTGACTGGGAATGCTGAGCCATGGACTCCGTTTTCTAAAAGATGATACCTCTGACTGGTGTATTCGGAAACTGGCCTGGTTTGGCAAAGGGAGGCAAGACTGTGTTTGTGGGTGTTTTAAAGGGAATGAGATTTAATGGAAGAATTCTGCCATCATTCTAAACCTGTATAACTTTAAAATAAATATTTCCTTTCTTTTTCACCAAACTCTAGCATTGGGAGTCACACTTCTTGGCAGTAGGCAATCAGACACCCCCAGCTGTCTCAGAATTGTATAGGCTGGGGTTCTGTGACAATCTGGGCCACTGGCCTGCTGAGTCGGGGAAGCTTCAGCTGGGGAGAACATGTTGATCCTGCTTGCTTTCTCAGTTTGGCACTGAAATGGGCTTGGACGATGTGTTTGAGAACATGCTACGGTGATGTTGCAGGTAGGCCAGAGCACCTGGACAGAGCGCCTGCCTGTGCTATAGAGGTGGAATGAGAGGTAAACAATGGTGCTCACTGGTACCTCCAACCCCAGAGAAACCCCGCAGCCCCACCAACCTGAGAGCTCCCGTGGCTCCCCAGCCTTCTCTATACAATCTCGCTTGTTGTTGAGAACATGGTCTTGTGTAGAAGCCACCTCTGAGGGTGCTTTAAGTGGTGGGTAGTTTTGAAAAATTGGTGGGGAGCCGGGCAGGTGCTTACAGTGCCTGGGGCACTGGCTCCCTGGGCTGGAGCAGTTCTTGGCAAGGAGTCCAGGGGTGTGTGATTATTCCTGCTTGCTCCCTTCCTTCAGATGCAGAAGGCTCCAGGCAATGTAGCTGTGAACTCTCTGGTGATCTTGCAGGTAGGGCAAAGCATCTGAATAGGGCTCCCACCACCCTATGTATGGAAGTGGAGGGAGATATAAACAATGGCACTACCAGCTTCTCCTACTCTGAGAGTTTCCACAGCTCCAGGGTGGGGGCTCCCGTGGCTTCCCAGCCTTCTCTATTGGTCTCTTTCTCTTGTTCGTTGTTTAGAAACAGTTCATTCAGCCTGTAGTTGCCTGGCAGGTATAATTATTCTCTATGTTCATGTATGTTAGAGTTCACTCATGGGAAGGAATAAGTTCAGCATTTACCTATATTGCCGCCATCTTGGACATCCTCAAATAAGAGGGGATTTTTAGATACTTGCTCTTAGAATACAGCCACCATGCTGTAGGGAAGCCTAAGCAGCTGGTAGAGAGGAACCTAGGCAACCCAATTTTTAGCCCCTGCTGAGGTCCCTGACCAGCCAGCACTAACTTGCCAGCTGTGAGAGTGTGCTGTTGCAGCCTTGGATCTTCTAGCCCTAGTGGAGCTGCTCCAGCTGACACCCTGTGGAGCAGGGACCAGCCTGCCTGCGAAGCCCCGCCCCGGTCACAGAGGCCTGAACAAAGTACACGGCTGCTGCTGTTTTCAGGCCACCGAGTACTGGCGTGGTTACTTAGCAGTAGGTCAACGGAACAAGGGCCGTGGGGCAGACAAGAGCTAGATCCTGAAGGGCCCTATAGGTGAGGCTAAGAACGTTGGGCTTTGTTTTAATTCTGATAAGGACCCATTAGAGGACAGTGAGCAGCAGAGTGACTTCAGAGAGGCTTGGGCAGCAGCAGGAGCCAATGAAGAGGTCCCTGCAATGGTCCTTCTCAACAGTGAAAGGTGGCTGTGGAGGGAAGGGTTAGGAGTGGTGGAAGGTGGGTAGATGTTGAAGCAGGATGGATGGGGTTTGCTGAGGGTTTGGATGTAGAATGGGGTCCATGATGAATCCAGTTTGAGGTCTTCACAGCTCGGGGACTGCATGGCAACCATCCCCCCATGTGAGGACTCAGCCTGGTCAGGAGGCTATCAAGAAGAGGTCCAGGCGTTAAGTCAGTTGGGGGCAGAGAAGGGAAGGGTGGATTTGAAGGGAGTCAGAGGTAAACTGGATAGCACTTTAAGAAGGGAACACATGGTTCAAAAAGGGAAACTGAGGCAGCCCAGCATGGGGCTTCAGATTGTTTTCTCCCTTGCCCTACCCTCTCTACTCACTCTTCTTCTCCCCAAACCCCACGTGAGGCTTTGTTTAGCTGTGCCACCAGCTTCCTTGGTGTGTCTGTAAGGTCGGGCCCCAGGGGCACTGTGAGCAGGTGGCAGGGGATTGGGCGGGCACTTCACAGGGTAGGGGGTGGTGGTCTCTCTTTTTTTCTCTATTCTTTTAATGGCTTGGCCAGAGGCTGTGGGAAGTGCCTAAGCAGGGTCTCAGGGGGGGGGTCATCACCAGGTATCTCACTTCCATGAGTTTGGCACAGGCCAGTACCCCTGACCTGGCGGAGGCCGGACAGCATCGGGCACCCAGGAAATGGGCGAGTCTCTCTCCTCTGCTGCATGACGACACTGTGCCAAAGGCCCCTACCTCCTGACCCTCAGACTGAGCCAAGGGACACCTGCAGCTGCAAGGCAAGTCTTCAGGGCCCCAGACAAGGACTGTGGGCGGGTAGTTCACAGAAGTGGGCCACCTTCTGTGCTGAGAAGTGACCCTGGAAACTAGAGATTTCCTCCATTCGCAAATACATTTCTAAATGTCAAGAAGGAATTGCATGTTAATTAGGCATTAAAAACAGGCTGTGGAATATTTAATGATATAGAAAGATGTTGCTGACATATTGTTGCATGGGGAAAACACAGGTTTCAGAACGGCGTGTGCGCCTTGATCCCACTTTACCTCCTCTGCCCCGGCCCAGGCAGTGCAGGCCTCGGCGTCCTCCGAGCTAGTAACCACTGGTGGGTTCGGGTGGCTTTTATTTTTCTTCATGCTTTTTGTACTTCCTGACATTTCTGCAGGAAATGCATTAATTCTAGAAGCATACCAAAAAAAAAATCCATATCAAATGTGTCAATAACTTAAATTAGAAAATCTGCTTAATAAGAAGGATCAGTGCTTAGAATAGAAAATTTGAAAAGATAGAATCTCTCTGTACCCAGAAACCAATACAGGAAAAGGCTATTTTTAAAGCTAAAGGTTGTTTACTTTTCTCTTCTCACTTTTCTGTTCTCATTAGTTCTAAAACCGGTATTTGTGGTGTTTTGTTTAAATTGTATAAATCTTTGTGTCCTAGTTCTTACCCTTGATCAATGCGTGTGCTTATTTTTCCTTCATGAAGGGAGAAAACTAACTCTAATTCGGAGGCAGCTCTGCTTTCTAGTGACCTTGGCCCCGGGGGCTGCAGATGAACCTCACCCCCAGCTCAGGTCAGCTGGGTGGGCTGGGCTCTCTGAGTATTTGCTGACCTCAACTCAGCGTAACTGTCCTCACGGGCCACAGTGAAGAGCAGCCTGCCCTACTGGCTTGGGGGAAACTTTCCTCATCTGAAAAATGGGATTAATGATGCCTATTTTTTCAGATGAATGGAGAATTCAGGGTGTGTAAATGTCAGCTGCATTCCTAGTGTGATCTCCTTGGACCTCCCCTCACACCCAGAGGGCTGCTGGGGAGACTGGCCGGGCAGGAGCGTGGAACTGAGGAGTGAGGCCCAACCTGGTTTGTGCCCCCACTCTGCCCCTCCCTGCCGCCTGGGGAAACTCCTCATCTGCGCTGTTTCTACATCTGTAAAATGGGTATAATACAATATTATATTCCTTAAGGGCTTGTCAAATGAGGTAAGGAGCTAGGAGCAGGGCCCACCCAGGGATAGGTGGCACACAACAGCTGTGACATCTTCCTGGAGGTCCCGTGGATGCCCTCAGAGCCCAGGGAATGTCAGCTGTGGGCCAGGCCCATGGCAAGCAGACAGCTGCACTGTCCCATGGCCAACAGCCTTCTTGGAAGGCTGAGGCAGGTTCTGAGCCAGGGCGCCCACCCCCCTTGGTACAAACTCTGCTTTCCCTCCTTGGCCATCTCAGGATAAAGGCTGGAGCCCACAGCAGGTTTTCCCATCAGGCTTTTATTATAAAGAAGGTTCCAGAGCATCCTGGCCACACCCTCCAACCCAGCCCCCAAGGCTCCAAGCCAGGCCCTACACTGGCTGGGTCTGCTTTGGGGGTGGGGGTCAGGTCAGCCAGAGGGTCACCTGTGACAGGAACAAAATGGGTGATTTTCTCAGGGTGGCAAGGGGGGTCTCTGCCAGGTCTGCCCGTCTCTGGAACAGTCCTTTCCAGTGTTGCATTGGGAGCCCCTCGGTCCCCTCCCCAGGTTCTCTGCACAAGCGGCAGCGATTCACAGTTGGCGTGTGATAAGTTTAATATATAAAAGCTTTCTTTAAAAAAAACAACAAAAAAGTGGTGCTATCTTTAGAAACACTTCCAGCAAGATCAAGTAGCCCAGCTACAGCCTTGGTGCAACTTAGCCGCCCCCGCCCCCCCCACAGACCAGAAGAGCCCAGCACTGGTCCCCCTGTCTTCCTCCCTCCCCAGCGCAGGGGGGGGCCTCAAAGCCTGCCCGACGGGCAGTGGGCACTGCCTGCTCCACCAGCAGCCGCTTGAGCAACAAAAATCTGACGCCACTCGAAAATGTGTGTGGCCGGGCTCCTCTCTGGGTGAGGAGAGATGGAGACAGCGTTTTGGTGGTTGAAGCAGAAACAATCGAGGGCTAGTTCAGGGAGTCCTCCCCTCCATCGGAATGGCTGAGGTAGTGTTTCCGGCTGTGGCCTCTGGGCCAGGCGGCCTTTTCTCCATTCGTCTGTTCGTTTGTTCGCTGGGCCGAATTAGACAGGCTCCTGGCAGCTGGCTGTGACAGAGCGAGTGGGGGCACCGCCCAGGCTGTGCTGGTGGACAGTGGGAGCCTCACCAGAAACCGGCTGTGTCAGTCAGGTCCCCATTCCAGAGGCCTGGCCTGGGGACAAGTAGGAGGGGACAGAGGTGCCCAAGGGGCCAGGGCTCGGGGCTCCTCTGCTTGGCTCAGAGAGGCCCCTCATTCCCTCCTCTCCAATGGCTCTGCTCAGTCATCACCCAGGTGGAGTTGCAGGCACTGGGGACTAGACGAAGTTGAGGGCCGGGGCCTGGTTCCTTCCCTGCGCCGTGCCCACAGGCTCAGGCCTCACTGTAGCACTCATAGATGTTGTCCTCCATCAGAGCTACCACCAGCTCAAACTTGTGCTGCAGCTGGGTCCGCCGGGCCGTGGGGTTTGCCTCCAGGGCTGTCATGATCTGCGGGGGAAGCAGAGGGGTAGCTGGGCCCCAGCCCTGGGCCCCAGTGGGTCCCCCTGCAGGTCTCTGGGGGAGAACACCCTGCCTGGATTTCCACTGCTGGTGCCTGCCCCTAAAGCACAGACATCCCGGGAGGTAAATGCAGGAGCGGGAACCTCTCCCTGGGTGAAATGGGGGGTGGGGGGTGGAGAACACCATGGCTTTGAGGGTAGGTCCCTCAAACTGGGGTTACCCACCTGTGGGCGATACCTCTTGGCATATTTATAAATCTCTGCCATGGCCACATTGGTATTGAACTCGTTCTGGTATTTCTGCAAGCAAAGAGAAGGCAGGAGTTAGGAAGGGTGGTTAACTCATCAAACCTGGGCCCACCCCTGCTGCTCATATAGAAGCCCCGCAGTTTCTCACAGCCCCCGCCCCCACCGCCCATGCGGGGGGGGGGGGGGTGTCAAGTTCCTGCCCCCTCCTCCTCCACCCCCCAGCCGCAGCACCGCCGAACCCTCGACTCCTCCGCGAGGTGTGCATTCATCTCCTGCTCGCTGAGCGGTGTCATGTCATGGATCTGCTTATAGTAGCGCTGCACGATTTTCCGGTATTCAGGGATCTCCTTGGCATAGAGGAGCTTGTTGGTTGGGGAATCCTGGGAAGAGAGGAGTGAGGGAGTAAGAAAATGAAAGGATCTTTTTCTGGATAAGCCACGGTCCCTCCTGCTGCACTAATGGCCCCATCACTGTGTTCCTACTCCGCCAGCTCCTCACTGCCACCCCGCACCAGACGCGCTTTTACATCGAACCTTTGCCCTATCTTCTGTGGGACTGTCTGGGTGGTGACCTGAGAGGGGACCTACTTCTTCTAATGGAGAAAAGTGCACGGGCTTTGTGCCAGCTCTCGGTCGCACACAGGCTGTTTTGTTTACATCCTTGCTTAGGGTCACAGGTCTCGGGGGCTGAGATTTCTGGGATCCTGGCTGCTGGCTCAGTGGAACGTTTCCCACCACAGACTTCCAACACCCGAGAGTGCAATGTGCCAAGTACACTCCCAGTTCTTTGTCACAGGCATCCTGCCTTTTGAGATAGTGTGAAGTGACAGCATTTACTATCTCTCGTGGCCTGTCCCTGAAAGTCACAGGCGAGATGCAGGGTCATACACCCGCCATCCTGCCTGGCCGGGCCTCCTTAACGCTGACGGCAGCCAGTCCTCTCTCACATCTCCTCGCCTGGCCCCTGCCATTCCCTCTGCTGGGAGCACCGTTCTCTCTCCTCTCCCTACAGACAGACCCTCGGGGAGCCCCCTCCTGCCCGTGTCTCAGAGCAGTTTTCCCCTCTGCCCACCCCTTCGCTCAGTGCCCGCTCAGACGGCTCTTGACCATCCGGCCAGCAGCCTGGCTGATTCTCAGATGGCGCTGCGCTTGGCCAAGCAGGCTCGCAGGTTTTCCACCTTCATACTGGCTTCTTGGGCCTGACTCTACGGCCTAAATGCTGGGAGCTGATGCTGGGCACACCTGAGGCAGGTGCAGCTGGTCTTGGGTGATGCAGTTTCTGACTGTAGGTGCCGCTGTCTGGGCGTCTGCCCCCATTGGAATGTCCCCGTTGACTCCCACATCCCCCAGACCTGAGCTCCTGTGGCTCCCCTTTCAGAAAGAGCTCAGTCCCAGCACGGGCACCCTCCCTGGGCCCCGCCGTTGGGCAGCCCGCCCGGGGGAGCAGCTGACCTTGCCCAGCTGGAGATCGGAGATGGAGCAGGCGTCAATGAAGGCCTGCGCGATCACCGAGAGGCAGGCGTCAATGTGGTCTGTCTTGTCAATGTCAAAGACAAACTGCGGGTTCTTCAGGATGTTCACCCAGAACCGGAGAGGGAGGCTGTGCAATGGGGACAGCAGAGCCTGTGTGAGCCCACTCCAAGTGCAGGGCAGCCAGGCCCAGAGAACAGGCTGGCTCTACCCGTCAAGGCTGGTGCAGTCTACGCGCAAGATGGAGCTCTAGGAAACCCGGTTCGTGCACCCACAGATGGGGCTGATGACCGCCCCTGCTGACTGGGCGAGGAGGAGCAGGGCAGGAGGCTGAGTCAGGAGCTGCAGGCCTGGCTGGGCGGTGGGGGCCTGAGTCCAGCCTCACTGCCCGCCCCACCCCATCCCCCACAAAGCCTCCAGCAGGAGGCTCAAGCCAGGTCCTGGTTCTCATTAGAAGCACCCCCACCCTGCCTGGCAGTCCACAGCTCCTCCCTTAGCCTCGCACGCACGACAGTGGGAAGGCCACCATTAGCAGCAGGCAAGGGCTGAAGGAGGGTGGGGCCTACGTCCTTGGCCTTGGCCTCAGGAGCCAGAACGTGGGTAGTACCCTCAGCGCCACCCCAGGGCCTCCCAGAGCTCTGAGAAGCTCCTGCAACTGCACAGAAACTTCTGGGCCTGTGGCATTTTTTCTGGGGGTCAGGCTGTTTTCAACAAGTTTTTGCTGGGATCTGTGATTTCCAAAAGCTAAGACATGCCTCGAAGGCTCCGAACTAGGTATGGGAATCAGGTCACGTGGCTTTGAGCCTGGCTCTGTCACCACAAGGGCTGCATGGCCTTGGGCAGTCACGTGTCTGTGAGCCTCAGTGCTCCCATCGGTGATGTGGAGCTGTCAGAGCGCCCAAGAAGAATGCAGGTGAGGGTAACACTTACATAATGCTTCCTTCTAGATAATTCTTATAATTAAGGTGCATTACTTCAATTGCCCTGGTTTTACAGCTGGGGGGAACTTAATGTGCAGAGAGGTTAAATCACTTACCCAAGATCACACGGCTGGGACGTGGCAGAGCAGGGACTGAAGCAGCAGGCAGACTGAGAGTTCAGGCTCTGAGCGCCAGCAGCGCAGCTGCCCCCCAGTGATGCACGGAAGCTGCACAGCCCTCCCGACACACATGCCACCCACCTATTGGTTTTCCAGATGTGCAGGGTGTCAGGATCTGAGATGCCCCTCCTCTCGGCCTGCTCCTCCAGGAAGTCGAAGAAGTACTTGACAGCCAGAGGGGGCTTGTCCTCACGAATGCTCAGGATGGCCTTGAACAGGTCATCCAGAAACTTCTGCAGCGTGCCCTATGGGGGAGCAGAGTGCCTGCCATTAACC
This sequence comes from Phyllostomus hastatus, assembly GCF_019186645.2. Taxonomy (NCBI): domain Eukaryota; kingdom Metazoa; phylum Chordata; class Mammalia; order Chiroptera; family Phyllostomidae; genus Phyllostomus; species Phyllostomus hastatus. The sequence continues at coordinate 2,470,513 of NW_025333643.1, read as the reverse complement.
CAGGACACCGGTAGAGGGTAAGCGGGACCCTCTGTGGCTCTGGGGAGCCTAGGGGGCTCGAGCTCGTGAATGTGGAAGCCATGTGGCATTGGGCCGGTCACCTAACCTCTCTGGGCCTCAGTTTCCTCATTTGTGAAATGGGTTAGTGAAATCTACCGCATAGGGGTGCTGAAAAGTCTGGGGCACAGAGTGGGAAATCAGTGAGGCCAGGGTGTGCTCTCTAGGGTGCACTCTGCACCTGGGCTGTGTGACCTTTCGGACATCACTGACCCCTCTGGGCCTCGGCTGCCCTCTGTTACGTGCGCTAACACAGAAGTTGTCTATCACGCACCCTTCATGGCTGAGCAAAAACCCTCCTTGGGCAGGACCCTGAGCCCTCAGCCTCTCACCCCGGGAGCCTGACTCGGAGGAGGAGGAGCTCTTGCCCCCACCCAGGGGTGGGCGCTTGGCCAGGCCTACCTTGGTGGACAGCAGGCGGGTCAGGTAGATCTCTGGTAGCACCTTCTTGCGGTGGCTCTGCCGGTGGGACTTCTTGGGCTCTGCCAGCTCATCTGTGGGCAGCACCTGGGAGGCCACAGCGGTGGTCAGTGCTGGCGCCAGGCTCCTCACGCTGTCCTGGGGAGGTCCGTCCTCCCCCCACAGGCGCTCGGTCCACTCACGCTTTGTTTGCACAAATGACCAGGCTCCCTGCTGATTCTGGGTCCCATCCCCACTCCCCCAGCCCCAGCCTTTCCCAGAGCCTGCAAACCCTGTCCCCAGAGGGCCAGGGTGGCAGGAAGCCAAGTCCACACCCGGCGAGGGGCGGGAGCCCCCAGGGCCAGAGGCCGGGCACTCACCAAATGGAAATACTTCTCCGTGTCCAAGTCTTTCACTGCAAGAGGAAAAACACACACAGTAAATAAACAAGAGAGGGGAGGGGGAGGAAGAGACAGAGAAGCAGAGATGGAGACTGAAAGATGGGGAGAGAGAAACTGAACGGAGCGAAGAGTTTCAAAGAGGCCCATGGAGAAATGAGACAGACAGAGAAGTGCAGGGGACGAGACGAGAGGCCCAGAAAGACACACACAGAATGAGACAGAAGAGGCACTGAGAGGGCGACACGTGTGGGGGGGGGGTCATAAACGGGGGTGGGGAGAGCGAGGTGCAGCAACACAAAGACACGGTCACACGTGGAGATGGCAGAGGCCCCGAGGTGGCTGCCCTCACCCCACCCTTGGCCCCAGAGTGCCTACCAGCCCAGACCTCACGGGCTGTTGTGGGAGACCCAAGATCCTGCTCCTGACCTCAGGAGGGGACCCTGAGACCCACAGGGGCCTGGGACTTCAGACCTGGCAGCTGGACAGCTAGGCTTGGGGCATCTGAGGGTGTGGATGGTGGGATTTGAGGCAGGAACACAACCCAAAGCCCAGATGGGCATATGCCAGCCAACCTCTCTGGCCTGGCCGCTGCCCAGACCTATTGGAACCACGTCCCGCCCTCCTGGGGCCGCTCTCTGGCTGCGCACAGGAAACCAGCCTGAGCAGCCTGGCCACAGGCCCTGCCAAGCAGTGCTGGGTCAGAGGGGCCTGGTCAGGCCTCTACCCCTGCCAAGGAGGCCCCATCACAGCCCAGCTTTGTCTCTGGAGGCCTCAGTTTCCCCAACAGAACTGCTCAGAGGGGCCCTAGACACCCTCCATGTCACCGGCACTACCTCGGCCCAGCGTGTTGTCCTTCTTGTCCGTGAGGCTCATGGCCAGGGAGGCCCCTTCAGGGATCTGGCAGAGGGGAGAGGCTGAGGTCAGAGGTCAGGTTAGGGAGGCTGGAAGTGGGGGTCGGGTGGGGCTGGGGACCCCACCTTGTAGTGTGCCAGCGTGTTGAGCTTCTTGCGGCCATCCTCCACCACTGAGGTGTCATCCAGGTCCCGGAGGATGTAGCTCTGCGTGCTGGAGGCGAACCACTCTGGGGACAGGGACCAGGGTGTCAGGGATGGGCTGGGAGCTACCCCAGGAGGACAGCACCCGCCTGGCGACAGGGGGAGAGGCTACTTGCTCTCTCTGGGGAACCTGAGGCATGCCATGTCTCTCTGAGCCTCTGTTTCCCTGTTTGTAAACGGGCACGGGGAAAGACCTGGGAACAGAGGGCCGTGGTGGTGGGCACAGGGCAGGAGCTTTGGAAACGCCCTCAGCCTCGGGGCTGTTACAGTTGCTACGGCTAATGAAATAAGAAAAGGTACCACCTGTGAAAGGGTCTGCACACCTTCCATAGCTCCCCACTGTCCTCAGAATAAAGCCCAAGTGCGGCCCCCGCCCTCCCAGGTTCTGGGTGACTGAGCACCTGGCCCCCACACTCCGGCCCTGGTGAGCCGCCCAGAGCTCCTGCCCTAAGCAGGCAGTTGCTGTGCCTGCGAGCTCACCACCACAGCCTGGCACTGGTACGAGAGCCCAGCACAGACCAAGTGCTCGGGAAAGGCCCGTGCTCACTGAATGTATGGCCCAAGCTTCTCAGCCAAAACAGGACTCCTGTGCATCCTTCAAAACCTACCCAACACCCACTCCTTGGAAAAGCCTTCCCTGAATCCTTTTTTGCCCTGTGTGCGCAGCTTGCTCACAAGGGCCTCTCTCCTGGCCAGAATAGGGGCTCTCTGCAGACGCGCACTCATCTGACCCTCTCCGTGTCCCCAGTGTCCACATCTGTGCAAGTCAGCTGACTGAAAGGAGCACATGACTAATGTAGGGGCTAGTTCCCACCCAAACAGCCCACCGCCAAGTTGTGCCGTCCCACCCCTGCCCACCGAGGTCGACGTCCTCAGCGCGAGGCCACTGGGAGTAGGGCACGTTCTTGCAGAAAGCCTCCAGGATCTTCTCCTTCACCTGCGTCAGTGTGTCGGTGTCCATGGCCCGCACGCTCAGCGAGTCCATGCCACAGCCCTGGAAGGACACATTCAGGTTCTGCACGAGAGGGGGAGGGAGGGTCAGCAAGTGCTCACCTTCACCGCCCGGGGGCCAGGCAGGGTGACAACCCACCAGAGGAGGCTGTGCAGGATGGTAGCCTCCAGGAATGGGGGGACCCCCACCCGGCTAGCTCGGGAGATGGTCTGTCTTGCTGCCCAGCTGCCCTCGCCCCACCTGAACACCCGCTCACCCGGGGCTTGGCCTCAATGTTCTCCCGCAGCAGCCACTCCTCGTTGAGTGTGTAGCGGGCCTTGCCTGTGATGGCGTCGATGGAGCCCTTGTTGATCTGCTGCTTGATGGCGCACAGGAGCAGGAAGAACGGCTCCCCGACCGTCTCCTGGGAGGGCAGGGGCTGTGAGGGGGCTGGGCCCAGCCTGCCCGTCCCCAGAGCCCCCCTACAGCCTCCAGATTCTAGTCCCCGAGCCTCTGGCCATGCCGCAGCCCTGAACACGTTCCCTACCCCCTTCCACCACCACCTCCATGGCTGCCTGCTTAACATCCTCTTTTTGGATCCTGGCACCATTCCTTCAGCCCCCTGGAGTCTCCACGGACTCTGAGGGTGAACACCGCTGGCTGTGGGCAGACATTCATTTCATCCTCCCAGCAGCCCTTCCAGGTATCATCCTTATTGCTGTGGCTGTGCCCTCAGGGCAAGCAACCAGCCCAGGGTCACCCAGCAGGAAGCTGGCAGAGCTGGACTCAAACACTGGATTGGCTGACCCCTGTGACTCTTTCTGCTAAGCCTCCCAAGGTGAGTGCAGGCAGAAGCAGAACACAGACGTGGTCTCCACCCAAATCACAGCCCTGTGAGTGTGGAGAGTCTTGGGCTTGGCTGGGCCCCCTGCCTTCACCAGTCTTCCTCTCACAGGGACTTGGCTGCTATCCACAGCCAGGAGCTGATTTGCATGGTCCTTTTATAGCAGATATTTAGGTAAAAATGGTAAGCTGATTTAAGAGAAAACTTAAGTACATAACAGTGTCAGGCAGATTTGGCAAGATGATGAAGGCAGCATGCCAGCTCTTATTCCTGATCTAGTTCTCCAGGTCCGGGGGGTGGGAGCCACGGGTGCCCTGTTTTTTGGAGGAGGAACCAGAGGCTCAAAGGGGACGCCACACAAAGGGGCCAGGGGACCTGGGTCCAGAGTCCACCGCAGCCCCTGTGGTCTGGTGGCAGCCGGTCTCCCTTCAGGGCCCAGAGGCAGCCAGTGCAGGTGACACCCTGACCAGTTACACCGGAAGAGCCTCAAGGAGCTGTGTCCCCCGACAGCCCTTCCCCACCGCAGGGCTCCTCCCGACTACCTGCCCTCACGAGCCCCGAGCCCAGGGGCATGGTCCCCTGACAGGCAGAAACCATGGCACAGAGAGGGTAACGCTGTCCTAGGGTCACCCTGCAGGACTCGCACCCAGGACAGCTGAGGCCCTGGTCCTGGGCTCCAGGCAGGCCCGTGCCTTTCCCCCGTGATCCCCAGATGGCTTCTTGGCCTCTGCCACTGCAGGGTAGCCGGACAGGGGGACAGAACCAGGGGCTGAGCAACTCCTGTTCTGCAGGAAAGCCTGGATGGGGTCCCCCAGCAGAACGCAGAAGGCCCTGGCCACCTGGCCCTACTGGACTTTCCAGCCCTTTTCATCAGAAGGACTCGCTGGCTTTCCTTCAGCTCCTTTCACACACAGTCCCCCCTCCTGGCCTTGCCCATGCTGCCACCAAACCCGGACACGCTCCCCAGCCTTTCTTCACCTGCCTCGTTCCCCCTCAAACCCTCACTTAGGCCACCACACTGCACCCTCCAGCAGGTCAGAGGCCACAGTGGTGGAGCCCTGCCATGTTTCAGTTTGTCTCCATAGCTCTCTCCACTAAAGATGGGAGAACCCCAGTGGCCGGGCCTGGGTTTGAGTTACTGGCCCAAAAGCATGCTGGGGAGGGTGTGATGACCGAGGACAATCTCCCGAACAAGGTCCCTGACGTGGCCTCTGTTCTGCCCTGAGCCCCCCCAGGAAGCCAGGCCTCCACTGAGCCTCAGCCCCCGTCTGTGCACGGGGTCCTCTGGGCCTGTCCCCTCCCTCCTCTGAGCCCCTCTCCCCACATCTGCACGGAGGACACGATAACCCTCCTGGAAGAGCGGGTGGAAGGATAAAGCAAACTCTGCTCTTTCAAGGGAGGGCTGGGAGGTGGTGGTCCCTGACACATTGGGGGCGCCTTCGTGCCTGCCTCACCCTCAGGCAGCTGTACATGCAGATGGACATCCAGTTGGTGAGCATCTTCTCCACCACCGACTCCGTGCGCCGCAGCATGAGCTTGGGGTTCTTGGCGGCAGAGGCGTCAATGAGGTCCACCAGCAGCTCCTTCATGATGCTCGTGTAATACTCGAGCTTGCCATGGAGTGCGATGGTCAGCAGGGAGGCCAGGTTGCACCTGCGGGTGGGCGCAGGGCATGGGCTTCTGGCCACACCTCACGCCCCAGGATCTGAGGACCTCATGGTGGGGGCTAGGGGCCCCCGTGTCACTGGTGTGCCTGTGCAAGTGGCATCCAGGCCCAGGAAGGGGAGGGAGGTGGGGTCTTAGGACCCTCTGGACCCAGGGCCTGATGCTGGGGACCAGCCAGCTGCCCAGAGGACATGGTGATTGGCAAACCTGCCCAGCCTAAGGTTTGGCCAGGCCAATCCAGAACCCACGGTACGGCCTCAAACAGGCCCCTCCCCACCCCCAGAGCCTTGCAGCCTTACCTGTCTCTCACTGCAAAGTCCTTCTGCTGCTCCAGTGCGTGGACAAAGACGATGAGGAAGTGCTTGTTGTTGAGCAGTGAGGAGAAGAGGCTGATCCCTTCTTCCATGTTGGGGCGGCAGCTCTCAGGGATCTGCAGAAGCAATTGGTGGTGGGGTGTCTGCAGGGATCCAGTGCCTCTGGCCTGGCCCAGGAGTCAGCACTTATAATGCCCTGAACAGCTCCTTGAATGCCTCCTGGGATGGAGAGTTCACTACCTTTTAATGGTGGATGCCTCTAACTCCCCATGACAGGGAACAATGGTTCAATCAAACCAAAAACTGGGGCACGGAGAAGGGCAAGGGCACCTGGAAGTAACCCAGCATCCCTGTGAGGGGCCCTCCCTACTTCTGTTCTTGAGAAGCGGGAAGAGTGGGTGTCTGGGAGCCCAGTCCTCTCGCCTCTCTACCTGGCCTGGGGGTCAGCACTCACGACAACACCCTGAAGAGCTGCTTCAATGCCTCCTGGGATGAAGTGCTCACTACCTTCCAGTGGCAGATGCCTCCCAGCCCCCCGTGAGTGGAGTCAACGATTGATCAGATGAACTGGACAGTGGGGCCTGGAGGGATGGGGCTGCCCTGAGGCAGGCCGGCGTGTGCGCACGAGGGGCTGGGGGTACTCACCTTCCACTCTCCCAGCAGTGGGTGGGTCTCCTGCACTGTGCAGCTGCCCTGCGAGTTGAGGGTCTGGGAGGGCAGTATGTAACGCTCCTCATAGAGGGAGGAACACTGTGGAGGCAGACCCCCAGCATCTCAGCGGGGCTACAGCTCCCCTGACTGGCATGTGAGGGCCCCTCAACAAAGGCAAAGGGACACTTATGAGGAAAGAAGAGACAATGGACCACGCCCATAGAGTCACGGACTCAAGAGGAGCAGGGAAAGGGTGTCCTGGGGGCTCCTGGAGGAAAAGCAGGAGCAGAACCAGCAGGAGCCATGGCCTGGCAATGCAAGAGGACAGAAGGCTTAACACAAAAGCAGCTCCGTGTGGAATAAGGGACACTGAGGCAGATAGGCTGCTGCATAGAAAATTAGAAAATTAGAAAATTAGAAAATTACATGGACGGGGCAAGAGGAGGGCACTGGCCATCAGCACAAACGCTCTGAACAGGTCAGGGCAGGCGGGAACAGGGCCATATCCACTGGAACAAAGGCATGGGAGCATGGAGGGGGTGGGGCAGAGTCTGGAGGGCAGGAGGAGGGGATGTGGAGACCAAGGGAAGCCTGGCTGGGAAGGGGCCCAGAGAGGAGAGAGGCTGGCAGGGTACAGGAAGCCTGGGAGCGCCTGGGCCCCTCTGCTCACCCCTGCAGTGAGGGGAGAGGTAGGCCTAGCACCTAGGAAGGGAGTGGGGCCGGCAGCCAGCTTGTATTTGGACGTTAAACATTAAGGGAGTAGAGGACAGTGTGGGGAGAACCCGGGCACCCCCCCCGCCCCCCCCCCGCAGGCCCTGGGGGCAGGTTCCGTACTGCCTCAGGGGCCCCCACGGCACTAGCCAAGTTTCCCATATGCATAGAAGTGCCCACGGCCTGGAGGGGCCCTGAGGGGGCCAGTGAGGGGGCCAGTGAGGGCGCAGGCTGACCTTGGGGAAGAAAGTGCGGGTCACAAAGTGCTTGTACTCCAGGAAAGGGATGCCCTGGCTGCGGTTCAGCTCCTTGGTCAGGTCCGTCATGTCCGTCTGCAGCTCGGCAAAGCCTGGCGACAGGCAGGTGGCAGTGAGCGCGTCGCAAACCCACGCCCCAACTGAGAAAGCCAAGGCCCGTGGTCCTGTGTGGTCCCCACTCACTACCTTTACGGATTTCCTCTCGTATCTGCGATTCCATCTCCTCCATCTGCAGCAGCGTCTTCTGCCAGTAACGCTCGGCGCGGCGGCTCTTGGTGCAGAAGACAAATAGGGCTACGGGCATTGGACAGGGGGTCAGGCTTTGAAAACCCTCAGAAAGCATGCGTGGGCACCTGCTGTGTGCAGGGCCTGAGGCTGGAGGGGCAGTCCTGCCTGCTGGCCTCAGCTCGACCTCCCCTGGGAAGGGGGCCCCCAGTCCTCCCCTCCCTGGTGGGCTGACAAATTCCTACAGGGCAAAGGGCTTGGGGAACAACCAGTAAAATAAGGCTCAGTGTCCCATTCTCATAAAAAGAAGTGTGTGTGTGTGTGTGTGTGTGTGTATAAAATAGTGGTAAGCAGTGGGTTTCCCTAGCTGAGAGAATTATGGGTGATTTCTGCTCTTTCTGGTTCTTAGCATTTTCAATTAATTATTTCTACAAGGACCAAGTGTTACTTGTGAATTAAGAAACTTTAAAAAGCAGCCCTGGAGTGGCTCAGTGGATTGAGCGCCAGCCTGCAAACCAAAGGGTCACCAGTTCGATTCCCAGTCAGGGCACATGCCTGGGTTGTGGGCCAGGTCCCTGGTGGGGGAGCACACGAGAGACAACCACACATTGACTCTCCCTTTCTCCTTCCCCTCCCCTCTGTCTAAAAATAAATAAATAAAATCTTTTCTTTTGAAAGAAACTTTAAGAAGCAGATTATAGAACAGTATTATATTATAATCCCTTTCTGAAGTGGGAGAAGAAATATGTGTAATATTAAAAGCTTATTTTTAATATACAATATATATTTGTACATATGCTGTATATATACTGTATATAGAAATATATATTATTGTACATATAATACATATAAAATTTTAAGAAGCTGGCAGGAAATATACCAAAATCTATAGGGTGTTAATGATAGATATTTTTTTCATCCCATTTTCCCTAAAATTAAAAAAATTTTTTCTTTTGTTTTATTTATTGATTTGAGAGAGAGAGAGAAGTATCAATCTGCTGTCCCACTCACCCACGTACTCACCGGTCGCCTCCTGCATGTGCCCTGACCCAGGATCGAACCCACCGTCCTGGCATATCGACAATGCTCTAACCAACTGAGCTACCTGGCTGGCCAGGGCCCCTATAATTTTCTACATCAAAAACTTATTTTTTAAAAACAGCTTTGTTTTGGTATAATACATATGCCATATAATTCACCCATGTAGAGCATACAATTCTAATGGTTTTTAGTGTATTCACAGGGCTGTGGATCCGCCACCACCGCCTACTTTCAGGACATGGTTATCACCTCAAGGGGCCCCCTGACCACTGGCCGTCACTCCCTGTCGCCTCTTCCCCGGCCCGACAGCCAACAGTCTGCTTCTGTCTCTGTGGATTTACCTGCTCTGGACACTTCACACAAATGGGGTCAGACCGTATGTGGTCTTTTGGGAGTGGCTCCGTGCATTTAGCATAACGTTGTCAGGGTTCGTCCATGATGTAGTCTAAGCTAGTACTTCCTCCCTTCGTATGACTGAATAATATTCCATTGTATGTATATACTACCGTACTTTGCCATGTATAATAAGGTGTACTTTTTTGCCCAAAGTTTTGAGGGAAAAATAAGGATGCGCATTATACCTGCGTAGTACCTGAAATACATCTGTTCTTGAGCTTTGTAATTATTTGTTACATAAAATTTCTTGTACCATATGTTCAAAAATAAATGCTAAAGTTCCTTTATAATACAGAAAAAACCAAGTAACTAAATATAAATAAATGATTGAATGAAAAAATTAAGACAAAAGATTTTTTCCCTCAAAGTTTGGGCCAAAAACGTGGGTATGCAGTATACACAGGAGCACATTAAACATGGCAAAATATAGTACATTTTACTTATTCATCAGCTGAGAGACATTGGATTGTTTCTATTTTTAGAGGTTATGAATAATGCGGCTCTGAATTTTCATGCACAAGTTTGTGTGAGCATGTCTTCCTGGCTCTTGGGTCGACGCCCAAGAGCGGGACTGCTGAGTCACGTGGTCACTCTTTGTCTGACCTTCTGAGGAGCTGCACAAGTGTTTTCCAAAGGCTGCACGGTGGCCCAACCCCGCCCGCAGTGCAGGGGGGCTCTAATGTCTCTGCTGCACAGAACATATTACTTTCACAACCACTACTTTAACAGTGGTGCAGACTAGGTTAGCTTCCCTGAGCCACCCTCTCCCGACCACCTTCAATAGCTCCCTATTGACTGGAGAGCAAGGCTCCAAATTCCTCTGCCTGCCACTGGGGCCCACAGCCGGGCCGAGCACGCCCGCCCCAGTATCTACCTTTTTCCATCCACTTGTGCTGTGGCCGGGTGACCTCTCACCCCACCTCTGGGTGTGTAACTTGCTCCTACCCCACGCCTGTGTTCCAGCTGTACCCCCAGCCCACTTGCCTTCCCTTCTATCTGTCCTCTTCAGCGGGGCCGGGGGCAAAGTGGGGCAGGTGTGCCCTCCAGGTGTTGTGAGGGTGGGGCTCCTTACCGACTACGGAGAGCAACAGCAGGACACTGCAGATGACGATGGACACAATGATGGCGGTCTCGCTGCCGCCCAGCTGCAGTGTGGCAATGGTCTGATTGAAGTTCCCTACCTGGATCTGCACAAAGGGAGGGGTAGGGGGTTGTAGATTCACTGGACTTATGCCTTGGTCTTCTCCTAACTAGCTGTGTGGCCTGGGGCAAGTCACCTAACCTCTCTGAACCATCTATAACATAGAGATAACCACACCCACCTCCTGAGAAAGCCTGGTGGCTAAATAAGATGACGCTTATCATGCTTTTAGTCCTAGGCCTGGCACGAGAAGAAACTCAGTACAGGGGCCTGTGATTACTATTGCAGCCCGGGAAGAGTGGTGGAGGAGCAAGGGCGGTTCGCAGGGCCTGTGGACTTGTCCTGGCACCAGGGGAACACGTGGTGTGTGAGGACTCAAAGGGCAGAATTGGGACTAAGGTGTGGGTGACAGGGAGCTTTCCTGGTCAGAGCTGTCTTGAGGTGGTTAAGTGCTGCCTGTGAGGAAATGAGCTCCCTGTCCCAGGAGGCATGCAAGCAGGTACAGTGCAGAAAGACCCCACTTTCTGGGCCCTCTCTCCACTCCTCTTGCTTCCATCCCCTTCATGATTCTGTGTGCCTTTCAGAGTTCAGCCCCATCAGGCCTATCACTGACCTTGATCAGTTGGGACCAATCTGTGACCTTGAGCAACTCCTAAGTTCTTGGCCCTGTTTCCTCCTTTATGAAGTGGGGATGTAAAGCTCTGCTTTGTTTCGCTTGCCTAAGCTATTGAATATGAAAACGCTCAGTTTCAACGTGCTGAGCCAGGGACAGGTGCCCAGGCAGGCAGATGGGGCTGCGGGCCAGGTCCGCCTCTGCCTCCGGTGCCCCGTCCACTCACTGTGATGGGCAGCTGCCCCTCAGCTGTGTCCAGGGACTCATTGACTGAGCAGTGGATGACTCTCTCCGAGACGATCTGGATGTCACAGGCCACTTGGCCTATTTTGACCCGGTACTCGTGGCTCTCCAGCCCCAGGCTGTCCTGCTCCTTCTGTGGGAGAGGAGGGGAGGGCTCACCAAGGCCCATGGCTGAGCCCGGCCCACCCACTGCCCCCACCCGGCACCCACTGGCACTCACATGGATGACTAGGGTGAGGGGCTCCCCGGGGTGGTGCTTGATCCACTTCTCCCTCTTGGCTGTGGAGAACTGAGGGTCAGGGAGGTAGTCCAGGCGGAACCTGCTGCCCCGCTGGGCCTCCTCGGAGTCCAGCAGCTCCTCGGCCACTGCCACCTCGTCAGTGTAGACCCGCCCATTGATGAAGAAGTCCACTGGCGCCGATGCGTTGCTCAGAGCCCCCGGAGACGGGCAGGTGATGAGGGTGGCATTGAGAACCTTGCAGAGCTGGTGGGAGAGGGCCACGGGCCAAGGTTGGGGATGGGGGGTAGACAGATGTACGTGGAGAAATGGGGAGAGATTGAGGTTTAAGGAGACAGAAAGGCAGAGAGGAAGAGATGGAGACAGAGAGAGATAGAAAGGGGTGGGGGCGAGACAGAGAGGCAAAGAGATGAGGAGAGACCGAGACAAGGAGGTGCCGTAGAGGGAGGCCCGGTCAGTCAGGGCTGCCGGCCACCCCCACCCCTCCACCCACCGCAGCCCCCGCCCCCTCACCGTGGGCTGCCGGCCGATGCGGTGCACAGCCATGGACACGTTCTGCACCATGTGGAAACGCTCGCCAGCTACCGTGATGGTCCTGCCACCGCTGTGGGGACAGCAAGCCCCATCAGCTCACCCACCTGTAGCCCGAGAGCTGGCCCCACCCGGGGATCAGGGTCAGGGTCTCACCTGACAGGGCTGCGGCGGGGACTGATGGCTGTGATGACCGGGTTCCGCATGTACCAGAAGGAGAGGTTGCCGTGCACGCAGCCCCGGCGCTCCAAGCGCACACACACGGGCACGGGGGCCGGCAGGGCGCCCCCGGGCACCGTGCAGGTGATGCTGGTGTCCGTGCGCCTGTGGGAGGGCAGCGGGCTTCATCAGCAGGGGCCCTACCTCCCATTGGCTGTCCCTGCCCCATCACCCAGGGGCACAGGCCTGTGTACTTGGCCTGGGTTTAAGGCCCTTTCAATGGGCCCCAACCGGGTCTCTTGCACCCTTGCACATAAATCTGCTTCTGTATTCTCATGGCCACACTTTGCTTGGGCTGTCCTCCCCACCCTTCTCCTCTCTGACCATGCCTGTACTTCCCAACTGCCAAGTCCCACCTCTTCCAAGAAGCCTTCCCAGAGCTCCTCTCCCAACTTCTGCCCCTCATGAGGGCCCTGTCCCATGGCTCTGAAAGCCCGGACTTTTCTCCCAATCCCAACTCCACTGGATATTTCTGCTTCCTGTGGGAGTGTCTGCTTCCCCCTGAGGACTGAGACTGTGTTGGGCTCATCCTGGCGTCCCCAGCGAGGCCCACCAATGGAGCCTGACACACAGTAAGTGTATAGTAAAGACCCCTATTCCACCAGGAGCTAGGGGTCTCAGAGTGTGTGCAATCATCACTATTTTTACTGTGGCTGTCATTTATGGAGCACCTACTATGTGCTAGGCACGGAGTACTTCCCACAACGCACTGGTACTGTTCTTACCAGATGAGGAAACAGAGGCTCAGAGAGGGGAAGGGGCTTGGCCAAGGGGTGACACTTGATGCCAGGGTAGCATCCCCACCTGGCCAGGCCCCCAGCCGCATGGTTTCTATGGGAAGGAGGGGCAGGTGGGGTGCAGGGGCTTCCTCACACAAGCTCCACGCAGGGCTCCGTGTTGTTCAGCAGGACCTGGAGCTCGGAGCCCACGTGGAGGTCACTCCCGTGGATCGTGATCCTGGTGCCGCCGGCCTTGGGGCCCATGGCAGGCTCCAGGGAGTGGACCAGGGGCAGCTGCGGGGTGGAAGGCAGGTGGTCAGGCCTTGGGCTAGCCCCGGGGTGTGTGCCTGGTAGGGTGGGCGGGATGGTGGGCTGTGGCCTCCCTTACCACATAGGAGAAGCGCTCCCGCGACCTGCCCTCCTTGGAGGCATTGACAGTCACCACATCTGAGAAGGCCCCTGCGGCTGGCCCCGTGACACACACGATCCTGGGGGAGGCGGCGTTGGTGAGGGGAGCAGCCAGCGGGTCCGGGGAACTGTGGGCACCGCCCTGCTTCTCCCCTGAAGGAGACCTCCCACTGCACCCCGGGGTGAGCTCCCCATCCTTGCACCCACCGCCTGCCCCTCCCACTCACCGCTGGGGCTGGCATTCTGTGGGACACACCAAGGGCACTACCCCAAGTCCCCTCTTAGTTAGAAAACAGCGACTGAGTCCCCCAACTGTCACCCTGGCTCTTCCTGGGGACACCCCCTACCCTACAAGTCTCCCACAACTCTGCAGCTATAAGACAAGGGGGTAGACAAGACAGTCTCCTAGGGCCCTTGGAGGTTCTGTGACCACGGGAACACTGGCTGGGCTGGACGCCTTATCTGCAAGCCTGACGTACAGGCTCCTGGAGGGAAATCCCGTTCACTCGTTCCCTGCTCCCGGAGGTTTCCTAAAGGTCCCCTGGGCCAAGCCCCACACCTACAGGCCCAGGTCTTTGGCCCTCACCAGCAGCCCCATCCTTTCTCAACTGCACACTATTTTCATCAGAGCGAGGCTTCCCGGGAAGTTGGGCTGGCCTAGGAAAACACGGGAGGGCTTCCCAGAGGAGCAGGCACTTAAGGATAAAGAGTGGTGTCCTGAGTGGAAAAGGGCATGATGTGTGGTAGGAACAGCTTGAGCCAAGTCCGGGAGAACTGGCAGTGAGCAGGTTCAGGGGGACAGAAGGGACGGCCAAGGGGAGAAGGGAGGGCAGAGACGCGGCTGGCACTGCCAAGTGGGGCGGGCCTAGAGGTCACTCACACAGCCCCAGGGACGGCCCACTACTTACTCTTCTGACACTGTGTATCTGTCAGCCAGTGGCTCACAGGCCACGCCGCCAATCCACACGCCGTGGGCCACGTCGCTAAGCCGCCGGCCCAGGTTCCTGCCTCGGATGGTCAACAGGGTCCCACCATCCAAGGGGCCACTCAGGGGCTCAATCTGCCAGATGAGAGAGAGGGGCGGATGGGGATCTGAGGCGGGGATGCTGGCACGGGTCCCCGCCACTGTCACAGGCACCTGGGGGGCCACCAGGGGAGACTCTGAGAACACCGGGGCTGCCAGGAAGCATGAGTGTGTGTTATTGTGTCATTAAGCCCATGAGCGTCTGGGGACACAGAGCGTATGGACAGAGCCAAAGCTATTTAGCGGCAGTGCGGGTCTCCTGAGGACACCAAGGCCCATTCTCAGTGGTCACAGCTGACCGTACGACCCTGCACCCCAGGCAGAGCTGACTGGGCTTGGGGTGGGCCCCTGACACAGGCTAAACCAATCAGAATCCGTCTCTGAGATGCTTTTCTTCATTAAAACGAAGGCCTGGGAGTAAAGAGCATCCTCAGTTGTCACCGTGTCAGCAAGGTTTCCCTCACTCGGCCGTCTCCTCCACCTGACCCCCGGGGCCCCGGCCCCGCTATTTTTCTCCACGGCACTCACTACCTTCCACATATGAATTAGTCCCTTACCCATCCCCCGTTAAAACATTAGCTCCACGAGGGCAGGCACCGTGCTTTGCTCACTGCTGCGTCTCCAGCACTGCAGGGGCCCGGCACCCAATGTTTGGCTGGTGCCAGTACACACGTGTGCCGGGCTGTGTGCAGGCCCACGTGCTGCAGGCCCGTGAGCCCGTGTGGGGCAGGTGCAGGGGCTTTCACGGGGGAGGTGCTTACCGCCCGGATCTCAGGGGCGGGGCAGGTGCTGGTCATGGGCTGCAGGGGCCCCCGGAGGCGGCAGCCGTCACTCCACACACACAGGTGGCCTAGGTCCTCCCGACCCAGGCACTGGGAACAGTCGGGGCTGCCCATGGCGCAGTTGTAGACCTCCACTGGAAAAGATGCGGAGGCGGCATGGGTCGGCCCCCCATTACTGCCGTCCCCTCCACACTCACCCACGCACTGGGTTTCCCACCCAGAGGTGGGTCCTGGTTCTGAGGGTCAGGACCCCCAGGCGTTCTTAGTACTTTCCCCAGACCCTCTGGGGCCTGTGCTAAGCCCATTGCAGCCACAGCCTCATTAATGTCATCCATCCTCACCATGATTCTATCAGATGGGAGCTGCTTATTAGCCCCATTTGTCGGACAAGAGATGAGGCTCAGAGAGGTAGAGTGACTGGCCAAGGTCACACAGCCTGAGTGGCAGAACTGGGACTCACATCCAGGCCTGAGTGGGTCTCTTTACCTGCAGCGGAGCCCCAGGGTGCTGGGGAGACTCTGAGCAGTGTGGGCTCTGTCGGCCCCAGGCCCGGAGTGGCCCAAGGAGGCACACAGGGAGGCCTCTCCAGGGCCTTGGTGTGCGGGCCGATCTGAAGCCTTCACGGTGGGCATGTGAGGACCCCATGTTCACTAGGAATGTCTGAGACGCTCTGCCCCCGAACAGACAGGCCCTTGGGAGAGCTGTCAAACGCATGACAACAGCAAGGACGCCAAACGCCAGTCTGGGGCACTGGCTGTGCCCTGGACACCCTTGTACGGCTTTGTGTGCATCCCCTCAGCAAGTCCTCACTGAGCCCTTTGTAGAAGGACCTGTGCCCTCACTCCACATGGGGACACTGAGGCTCAGGAAGGGGGGGAGGTGCGTGCCCGAGGCTGTATGGCCATTGGCACAGAGGCGGCCCGAGGGCGCGGTACCTGGCCCAGCTGCTCAATAGACGTACTAAATGACGGGGCACTGAATGGCAGGGCTGGTGCCTACCGGTGTGTATTGGGGAATGGCGAGGGACAGCTGTGACTATACAGTGAGCACTGGATGAGACACCCTCCCCTCCAAGGCGGAGCCCCAGCCCCTGGGGGCTGAGTCCCGTGTGGCCATGTCAAGTGGGTGGGGGCTCCGACCTGTCATGGGGTCAGGGCTGTCCAGGAAACGGGCTGGCGGTCCCTTCAGCTGGAGGATGAGTGGAAACACCTGGCTCTTCTGGGTCGTGTGCAGCTGCAAAAGGATGGGGAAAGCGTAAGGGGCGGAGGTGACGGTTGGTCTCTGATCCAGGGGACAGGACGTCATGGAGACAGATGAGGGCAAGGCTGCTGGGTGGGGGCCCGAAGGAGGAGTGAGGTGAGAGGGGAAGGAGGTGGTGCCGCACATGGACTTGTGGGGGGCCCCGCTTGCCCCCCCCGCTGGAGCCACACCACTCACCACCACTTGGTCACAGAGTATAGCTGACTCATTCACCCACACGACCTCAAAGACCTCCTCCTGCCCGAAACTGCATTCAAGGGCAGCACTCTGTGGGAACAGGGGGTGGGGCAGCGAGAGTGAGGTCAGCACCCACTGCCCTCCAACTCCACCCGGACATCACAGACTGCTGCCCGGGCCGGGGGGCTGGCAGACCGGCCGTCACACGTGGGGGCCCCGTGCCTGGGCTGCACACTCCTCCAGAACGTCCTTCCTCACCTCCGTGGACAGTGCCGGAGGGAGGCAGGGAGCGCAGGGCACCTAGAGCGTCGGCCTTGTGCTCTCCGGGCCACTGACAGCCTCCTCGGCGTCTCCCGGGGGACTCACCAAGGGCCTTAGCTCGCAGGGCACTGACTGTGGCGTGACCGGCATTCAAGGCTCGTCCCAGTGAGAGTCCAGCTGCTCTCTGAACTTGAACACCCCCATCTCCGCCCACAGGGCCCTCGCCCAGACAGACGAGGACACTCGAGGACATGGCGTGGACGACCTCGTTCTTCCACTCGAAAGGCTCATCTTTCATCTTGTCACCCAGCGAAACTCCACACAGCCCTCCGAACCTAGCTCAAACATTCTAAAGCCTTCCCTGATGCCCCTCAGATCAGGGGGCACCCCTCATTTGACCACCCACCCACCTACCCGCTCCCTCAGCAGTAACTGTGTGGCGGTGTGTGGAGGCTCTATTAAGCTCCTACAGCCTGCCCGCCGCGCTAAATATCAAAGACTGCCCTGATCCTGGTGCCCAGGCTGTTCCCACCTCCGCCCACCTACTAGGAAAGGCTGAGGTTGGGTCCTGGTCCCTCTGACACCTCCAAGGGTGGCTGGTGACAGCTGAAAGAGCTCAGGTTCTGCCTCACACAAGCCCTGGTTCAAATCCCGTCTCTGCTACATCCTAGCTGTGCAACCCTAGGCATGTGGTCCTCCTCTGAGCCTTGGTTTTCTAAACTCTGCAATGAAACAAGCTTCCCAACTCTGCAGGGTGGCTGAGAAAACTGGACTCACATATCTTTAGTAGGTTGCACACTGTGGGTGCCTACTAGCTGCTGGCTGTTATTTGTACACAGGAGGTGCTCAATAAATGTTTGTTGAATGAATAAACAGGGTTCAATTCCTCAGTTTCATCTGGCCCTTGGCCCAGCTTGACAGGGCTTCTGGGTATGAGCATCAGTAAATATTTGCTGAGTGAACAAACTTGGGTTTCATGAGTGTTAGTCTAGCCGCGTGGCAGGACTTCCTGTTTATGACCCTATCACTGGCAGATGTGATACCCTGAGGAGAAAGCAGGTCAGCAACCTTTCCCCTTCCCCCCTTTGCTCTGAAGCTTACACAGGAAAGTGGCTGTTGACAGGACTGAAAGCTCATTTGTCCCCTGCCACACTGAGCTGAGAGGTGGTTCTATCTCCTGAGTGCCAGAGCTCAGGCCTTGGCCACCTTTGGGACAGCAGGTCTGGCCTGTCCCGGGGGTCCCCGGGGTACAGGCTCGGCAAACAGGGCTGCTGCAGAACCCAACAGGGGGCTATGCCCACACTACCCTCAGTGTCCTGGAGGCAGGCCTGGCCTGGGGACAGGAGGGCCAGGGCCACTGAGGCCCAGTAAGGGTAGGCACACGCCCCCCAATTACACAGCCAGAAAGCGGCAGCCAGGACCCAAACCCAGGGCGCAGGCCGCCCCATGCCAGGTTCCTGCAGCCCAGGGAAGCAGCACTGCCTGCCGTCCACGTGGACCCAGACGCCTGGAGGCTCCGGGAGGCTCAGCCCCAACCACTACAGGGTGGAGTTTGAGGGCCAAGGACAGGGACCCCGCCTGCCCCTCAGAGAACTCCAGCTCAGCCGGGAGGCTGCCCAACACATCCCAGATGCCCGGCACGTGGCCCCCACGTGTGACAACAGGCCCCAGCTCCCCCGTGAAAGCGACAGATGGCGAATCCCCAGGAGCTGGGGAAGGGGGTGGCTGGCACGCTTCCAGGACTCATCAACGCTTCCCACCCAGAAGGGACCCAGAAAAGGGTGGCGTCCCCTCCCCCAGCCCAGATGGGCAATGGGGAAAGGGAGGGCTGGTTGCAGGGAAGAGCACTTGATCGGGAGTCCAGGGCTAAGGTGCAAGTCTAGCCTGATGTCATGTGACCTGGGGCACCGACCTCCTGTACTGGGCCTCATTTTCCCCATTTGGACAATGGAGTGTGCGGCAGCAAAGAGGTTCTCTGGGCATGCTCCAGGGAAGACCTGGCAGCCACAGCTGGGCAGCTGTGTCCAGGGTCACAGTTGAGCCAAGGGGTCAGGCAGGGCACTGTACACACGGGCAGTGCGCACCATGGGCTGGGGCCCAGCTCTGCCAGGGGATCTTAAGGGGAGTCTGGGGGTCCTGGCCGGGGTTTCCCTCAGGCTGCTGGTGGCCTGCTGTCCCCTTGGCTTAGCCCTCACTACCCACTTCCTTTTCCCCCTTTTCCCGTGCAACCAGAGTGGGCCTTTCTCTAACAGAACCCGGCAACTCAGAGCAAGGAAACCAAAGCACGGAGGTGGGCTGACAGCATGGGACCCCGCCCGGGACTGAGGGCTCCCGGCGCTCTGCTCCATCCCACCTCGGCCCAGCCTGCACTCACCTGGAAGAAGGTGGCATTAGCCAGACGCACAGGGATGGTCTGGGAGCCACCCGTGGGCATGGGTGCCAGGGGCGAAGGCAGGATCTGGGGACAGTGCTGAGGGCTCTGCGGTCAAAACACAAGGAGGTGGGGGTGATGGGGGTGTCTTTCAGAAGAGACAGGCTTCATGACGCCCCCAGCCTGCCAGAGCAGTCCTGCTTCCCCCAGGCGTCCATCAGCCGGTTTGGTGAGAAAACACTAGTGAGAAACTCCTTAAGATCCGCCAGCACCGAGGGCCACATGCCAGAGGGTCCTACACCACCTCATTTGGTCCTCATGGTGACTCCACGAGCAGGAGGGTGCACTGGATCCATTTTACAGATGAGAAAACTGAGGCACAGAGAAGGCAAATGAAATAACCTGCCCAGTGGTAGGGCTGGACCCCTCCCGTGCCTCTCAGAGGAGGCTAGGAGGCTGAGGTCGAGGAGCAGCCCCCTCGCTGTCCCTGGGCCCCATTTTTCTCAACTGTGAAATGGGGGGCTGTGCCCACTCTCCGAGACCCCACCCAGCTCTGGAATGCTGGTTTCCAGATGACACATGGTAAATGATTCAGAGAGGAGAAACCCAAGACTTGCCCTGGCCAGTGTGGCTCAGCTGGATGGGAGTCATCCCACAAAGCGACAGGGTGCTGGTCCGATTCCCAGGCAGAGCACGTGCCTGGGCTGCGGGTCCAGTCCCCAGCTGGGGCGGGTACGAGAGGTAACCAATCGGCGTTTCTCTCTCACTTCAATGTCTCTCTCCCTCCCTTTCTCCCTCCCATCCCCTCACCCTAAAAATAAATAAATAAATCTTTTTTAAAAAGAAAAGAAAAAAGAAACCCCAGCCTCCCAAATGGCCCATGATAAACGGGCTGTAAGGACGGACCCTGGTGCCAGCAGGCTCCAGAAGACAGCCCTTCCCCGCTGCCTGGGTTCGAGTCCCAGCCCTGGGCAGAGGCACCAGCTCCCAGGGGCAGGGTGGGGGGTGGGGGGTGCTGGGCATCACCATTCCCATGACAAAGGCAGGCCACTGAGGCTACTTCAAAAAAAGGAAGGAAAAAAATGACAACAGACTCACAACTATCAACAACTGAACCTACAAAACAGAAACAAAAACAAACTGAGCAAACAACTGGAAGAGGAACAGAATCACAGAAATGGAGATCACATGGAGGGTTATCAGTGGGGATGGGGAGAGGGGAGAGTAGGGGAAAAGGTACAGGGAATAAGAAGCAGAATTGGTAGGTACAAAATAGACAGGGGGAGGTTAAGAACAGTATAGGAAATGGGGAAGCCAAAGAACTTACACGCACGGCCCATGGACATGAACTTAGTGGTGGCGATTGCTGGAGGGAAGGGGGGTAGCAGGTGGGCGGGGGGCAAAGGAAAAACACGAGGGCAACCGTGACAGCATAATTTAAAAAGCACACTTTAAGAAAATAAAGGAAGGGAAGGAGGCAGAGAGGGCAGGAGAGAGCCCGAGGCTCAAAGAGGCAGGGGCTGCCTGCAGGACAAGGGCAAGGGGCAGAGATGGGGCAGGGCTGTGCCGTAGGGCCACCTTAGTGCCCACCTGAGCTGGAGGGTTCGGGCCCCCATCCTGCCCCAGGCTCCCTGTGGGCCACAACCTGCCTCCTCGCACTCCCAGAGCCTGACCCCGACTGGTGGTGGCAGCTGGCCCCTGGAGCAACCACAGCCTTGCTGAGGGACCAGACACCCCCACCCAGGGGATTCCTGTCCCGCTCCGCTCCCGCCCACACCTGGTCGGGGAAGTGTTCGGGAACACGATGATCCATCTGCCACTGTGAAGTCGCCGGCCAGGGCCCAAGACGTCCAGGTATGTGATTTGAAGGCCTTCCTGGGTTTTTTTTCCCCTTATTGTTAATCAAAGAGCTCCTTGAGGGGAACCGCAGGGTCCAGCATCAAACCAGACCCTGAGGGGACACCACTGCCAACAACCACCACCAGTGAGCATGCTCAGGGCAGCAGCCTGCTCCTCACACGCTCTCAGTGTGTGCGGGACAGTCCGCACACTCGGCCCTCTGTTGTTCCCTCACCACATCCTCCTCCCAGCAGCCCTGTGAGGCAGGCACTCCCACTTACTGACAGAAAACAGAGGCACAGAGACGCCAAACGGCTGCCCGAGACAAAACGCGCAGCCCAGAGGGCTCTGGCTGTGCAGACCTTCTGCTGAGCAGCAGGCCAGAAACCCTGCCCAGACAGGTGGGCTTCCGTCGGGGGGAGCGGTGGCTGGAGCGGAGCAGAGGGGCCTGGGCTGAGGAAACCACACGGCTAGCCCGGGGAGGCCTCCTGAGCCGACCACGGTGCGGGGCTGGGAGGTAGGAGATGGTGTGCGCCCCCGGCCCCGTGTGAGCACACGCAAGTCACCGTCCCTTTCTGAGCCGCTGTCCTGTGCCGTCTTGCGTGTGAACCTCATGGAATTTCAGGAACTGGAACCCACATGTTTTCAATCAGGTTTCACAGCTGCTGCCAGTTCTACTCTGCAGCTGGCTGGAGACCCAGTGGTTCTGTCCCCCTGGCTCCTCCCTCCCCGTGGGTAGGTGGCTGATGGGGAGGTGTGGGGCTGGGGATGAGGGTCAAGGGAGAAGGAGTTCTCACAAGAGACCTCCCAGAAGGAATGCCGTGGGACCATCTCCAAGGGCCTCCTGACTCCCCTGACCCTTGTAACCCACAGCCACTTAAATGTCAGTACCCATTCTACAGATGAGAACCAAGGCTGAACGTGCTGGCACCACTTTGCCCTCCTCTAACGCCTCCCCCAGCGTCAGCTAAGCCTCCATGGGAGCACCCGACGTGTCTGCTGCTGGCCTCCGGCCCCTACCACCTACCTCCAACTCTGGCTTGGTCTCTGAGGAACTTCCCCAACCCCAGGCCTCTGCTTTGGGAAGACTGGTCCTATACCCCAGCCGCAGGGGTGGGCAGGTGTCTCAGGCCACCCCAGCCTCAGCAATTGGTTCAGGGAGTATATGGAACCCCATTTCAGCCAGTGAGATTCAGCCTGTGGGACTCGACTATGAAACTTCTACAGAACCAGTGAAAGCTCTTCTTGTTTCCCAGAGCTGCCAGGGGATCAGGATCAGCCTGAAGCCTATCATGCTGCTGAGAGGGAGGCCCTGCCTGAGCACGGAGCCCACCCGGAGGGGTGGGAGGACCCAGACCACATAGTCAGAGCCCTGGATCCAGCTGTACCTGAAGGCAATGCCCCGCACCCCACCAGACTTTTCACTCACATGAGCCCTTAATTCTGTTGAGGTCAGCACCAGTCTGAACTAGGGCTTCTCTACTTGCAACAAAGGATGGAGGACTCCCTGTACCAAGCCAAGCCACTGATGCCTCAGAAAGAAGCCAAGCAGCTTATCCCTTCGCTGGAGCAAGGAATGGGGCCTGACTTGCAGGCTTGGGAGACCAGGAGTGGGGACAGACGTGGGGGCAGCGATGTGGGGAACTACTGTAAACCTGATACGAGCCCAACATGTGCTGGTTCACAGAGGGCCTCACCTGTCCCCACACTGGAACTCTCAGACTCTCCACATTCTCTACCAAGTTCAAGAGCAGAGGACTTGTATCCCAATCAAGGGGAACACTGACAGCCCCAGGGACCCTGAACCCACCTGACCTGTTCCCCCTCCCTACCTTCCTGATCCTCATAGCCCCCCTAAACGGCCCCCATGTTCCTACCAAACCCCTCTCCCCACTGGATCCTAATGAAGCCGACCTTCATGGGGGTGCCCATCCAGGCTCCCTGCCAGGAGAGTCTGCCCTCCAGTCTGCCAAACCCTCCTCACCTCTAAGGCCTAAAGTCACACCTCCTTGAGGAAGCTACCCTCAGAGCGGCCACACCATCCCTCAGACGACTCGAGGTGGAGGGTGCGGCCACCGTCCTCACCCTCCTCCCCTCCGAGGAAAAGCTGGAACCCTGCTCCCAGCACCCTCCACACCCCCATCTGCTCCCTCTGGGGCCTACGGGAAATAGGGAAGTGACCCAAGACTCAGGCCCCAGCACCTGCCTTCCCAGAGACACTGTCCTGGCCTTGACCAAGACCATCGCTTCCTCCCAGCTCCTCAGGAGCCCAGGAGGATGTTCAGACCCCACCGCCTGCCGCCCAACCGGAGGCATGGCGCCTCCACAGCTGACTGGCACTCAATTAGACGGCAAATTAAGCATCAGCTCAGAGCCTTCCACAGGCCCAGGGAGGGGGCTGCCTCTTCTCCTCCTGGATTACCGTAATCCTGGAAGACAGGCCCTGCCTGTGCCCCCACCCCAGCTCCTGGTCCATAGGGCCACAGCCCCGGGGGAGAGTGGGCTATGAGGGCACAGCCAGAGAAACACCTCCAGGCCAGGAGCATGTCAGGACCCAGCACCAAGTTACCCTCCCCAGCAAAGTCCTCCTGGCCCACCTAGCCTTTTAGTGAGCACCTACTATGTGCCTAGTATGAAGTGAATGCCTGGCAGGTATAATTTCAGACCCCCACCGCAGCCTTTGAAGTAGGCCCCACTTTACAGATGGGGAAACCGGCACCGAGAGTTTCGGTGGCTTGCCCAGAACCACGCAGTCATAACTCGCAACTCAGGTCTTGGCTTCTCACGGGAGGGCAGAACTGTGGCTAACTGGGTTCTTTCCCAGTGCCCAGTATGGACCCAGGTATACAAGTGTTTAATAAATACTGAATGCACTATGTTGAGGCTGGGTCCCCTTTGCCTCACTACCCCTCAACTTACAGCACAGGAGGCTGGCTGCCAGCTCAGATGCTTCCCGCTGTGTACACTGCCCTGAGCCAGGGGCTGGAAGATGTGGACCCCAGACAAGATCAGGAGTCCTGGTCAGCCCAGGCTGGAGATCCCAACGTCCAGTGCAGAGGCTTGGGGCCTCCCCACACGGCCTCCACTGGGCCTCCCCTAGCGCTCGAGACCCACATTATTGCCTCACTGCTCTGAGTTACGCCTTGCTGTCGCTGGACTCTTCTTCCTCAAAGCACTTCCGAGGCTCAGGCAGCGGGTGCTGAGACTGAAAGAGTCCAGGTGTGGGCCATGCATGGTACCTGCTGTGGACAGACAAGGCTTTGAGGCTTCCTGACGAGGTTCTCTGAGCCCAGTGCCAAGAGACTGGGGCAGCTGCTGGAATGCATGTCTAGAATGGAGCCCCAGTGGCCTCCTTCTGCTGGGAGCCAGAGCCCCTGGGGCATGCTGACTACACCTCAGTTATGCCATCTGGAAAATGGGCGGAAACATCCCTTTCCTAGAGAGATGTGTGGCAGGCAGGAGCTCGGGATCTCGCCCTGGCCCCTCACAGCCCTGATACGAGTCAGCGCGCCCAGCAGTCAGTTCTGACAGGAGATGAGCTGTGGTCTCAGGACCCAGGGGCCCCACCCCCGGTCCAGCCATCCCACCTGGCTGGGCAGTACCACTCCAGCCAAGGTCTCAGGAATCCCATTTCGTCATCCCTGGCACAAGGCTTGGAGTGGCCTTTGAGGCCCTTTGGGTTAAGGCAAGAGAGGCCACCCTGAAGTGAACACACCCCAGAAACAACTAACGAAAGGTATGTGGCATTTCCGTTTGTATTTTTCCTCCTATTCCCCACTCTCCCAACACACCCGGCCCCAGCATAATTGATTAAATCCAGCCATCGCCTAGCACTGGGGAGGGCCTGGCCCACGGCCAGCGCAGGATCAGCCTGTGGAGCCCAGGGGACCACCATGAGCAAAGCAGAAGAACCTGGGGGCGTGTGGTTCCTGAGGCAGCATGTCCTCTCGACCCAGGGAGAGCCCGGCATCCCCTGCCCTGGCTTCCCAGTGCCAATGGGGAGACCGAGGCAGGAACCTTTCAGCCCAGCTCCTCGTCTGGGGGAATGGAGAACGTGGGCTTAGAAGGAGCAGTGTGGATTCAAGATCCAAGTCTGGCACCCCCCTTAGGGTTGCTGAAAATGTTGAAGGTGAAACTAAAACCCAGCCAGTACGCTCTGTGGAAAGGGGCCCTCCTACTGCAGGTGAGAGTACAGACCGGCTTAGTCTTTCTGGAGGGCCGCTGAGCTAAAGGTGTGGAAAATACGGCCACACTTGCTCCCCAAAATGCCATTTTTAAGAACTGGTGTGCAGGGAACAGTCAGGAACGCTCACAGCACCCTGACTACGTTAGCACGCGAAAAAGAGACGCAAAGCCGTCTGCACGTCTGACAGCGGGACCGGGTAAGCGCGCTGCTGTGCGCTGGGCCCAGCACAGCTGTGAAGTCCAGTGGCAAAGAAGACAGTTTAATGACGTGGAAAAGTTCTCAACACATTACATTTAAGAAAAGGTAATGAAACAGGGAAGGCAGAGGGCGTCCCCCAGGCCTGGCTTACCGTGGGATTCGGCGCGGCCTCACACTGAGACTGGTTGGAGACACAGGTGTGCTCCTGGGTGCACCAGAAACAGGGCCACTGTGCTGACAGGCAGCTGGTGCAGCTGGAAGACAAGGGGGCCCCTCAGATACTCAGGACCCTGGCCCTCCCTTCACCCCTGCCCCCTGCAACTGCAATCCAGGAGGCAGATCCCAGCACAAGGGAAGAATGTGTTCCTCATCATCAGGGCTCCCAGAAAAGGTTCTGTACTTTGTAAGGTAGTGAGTTCCCTGCTGTGAGAGGTATGCAAGGAGGAAATAGGCAAGCAGGGCCTTTAGGAGACTAAATTAAGTATAATCAAAGCACTTCTCTCCACCCCTACCAGACTAGGTACTTACAGAGGACAGACACTTGGGTGGTAAGAGTTTGCTGTCCGAATAAATGAGCTGGCAAGTGAACAACTGCAGGTCATATCTACTTCTGGGACCCTATCACTTTTCTTTCAAAGGCCTCCCTAGGAGAGAAAACCTCCTCCCACCACCTGGAAGCAAGCCCCCAGCCCACTCACGCTGTGTGGGGGTACACCTGTCCGATGCGACTGCAGTCATAGATGGTGAAATTGGCCCTGACGATGCTCCGCCCATTGACCCTCACAGACATCTCCACGGTCACATGGTCTGGAATGGATGGGGGGAGAGAAGGACAAGGGGTCAGGGGTCTCCACTGACATTACAGGCTGTGATATCAGGACCTCCATGCCTGAGATCCACCATTACACCCCTCAGGGGCTGGGCATCTGAGGGCCCCCAGACGGCTGCCCCCACAGTCCAGTGAATGGAGAGCTTACCTTGGTGGGGCAGGAAGGCGGGGAACTGGGTCTTTGGTAAGAGTTTGCAGTAGGCGATCTGGTGGCCAAAGGCAGGGCCTGGGACCTGGACCTCAGTGCGGATGTTGTTGCCATAGTCACAAGCCATCTCCAGGCCACTGAGGCTGGGCAGGCTGCCAGAGATCTGGAGGATCATGCCCTGGAGGCGAGGGACCCTTAGCTGGAGGGCGCAGGGCAGCCCTCCCCTCACAGCCCCACCCCCAGCCCGGCAACCCTGGGAGAACCCGCAGTGATGCGGTGGCTGGGACTCTGCTTGCAGCCTACATGTGACCTTGGGGCTTCAGTCTCTCCCCCAGCCCCTCTTCCTGCAAAATGGAACTGATCTTACAGTAGCCAAGAGGCAGTGCATGATCTGGCCCATGACCTCTCTGACCCCACCCCTAATACTCTCAAACCTGCCAACCTTGTTCTCACTACAGGGCCTTAGCACCGTCAGGTCCCTCTCCCCAGAATCCTCTCCCCAGATATTCACCTTGGCTCACCTGCTTCGTATCTTTACTCGAACGTCACCTTTGCAGTGAGCTCCCCACCCTGACCTGCTCTAAACCATCAGCACCCCTGACTCCACCTTTGCCCCCTCTCTGTTCTGCCATTTCTCCCCACAGCACTCACCACCACCACCCTGACACGTCACCTCACTCATTCTCCCTCACCCTGGGAAAGTGTCAGCCCCTCAAGGGCCAGGCATTTGTCTGTCTTGTTCACTGCTATGCTCGTCCAGGATCTAGAACCGTGATATCCCAAATGAATAAATGGACGGATGGACGGGTGAACCTATGCCCCATCTGCTGGACAAGCTGAGGTGCATGCAGAACTGTGGCGTGCAATAACGCAAAGGGGGGCTCGGAGGAGGCCCAGGCCCCACCTGGCCCATCAGAACCATCACCTCCCCACAGGTGACAGATGAGGACACGAGACTCAGCAAAGTCACTGAGGGCGGAGGTGGGTAGGCCTCAGGCCTGTGTGCTCCTCTGCCCCAGCCCTCTGTCAGGGTCTGGACCACCCTTTTCCCAGCAGTGCCTTCTGTGGGCAGGGAGGGGGCTGCGGTGGCTCTAGGCCCTCTTGCGCACAGGTGAGGGGAGAGCCACCTGCCCCCACGCTACAGATGCGCCCGTTTCTGAGAAGGAGAAAGAGCAGCCTGGCACTTGGTGGTCCCTCCACCCCCTCCCTTGCACAGGGGCCCGGAAAGGCATAAAGGTGAGGTGGTGGTGGGGCTCATTCTTCTCCCATCCTGCAATTTGTGCCCTTCTTCCTGGGACTCTGGAACCTTCCCACGTGAGTTCAAATCCCAGCTCTGCCACTCCCTAGCTGAATGACCTTGAGCAAGTCCATTTACCTCTCTGTGCCTCAGTTTCCTCATGTACAAAATGGGGATGTTAAAAGCATCTACGTAGGGTTGTGTGACAACCCTAACAGAGGTGAACAGCATGCACACAGCACGTTCTGGCACTTGTTACGTGCTCAGGAAAACCCAGTCACTCTCCCTGCAACACATTCTGTCCCCAGGTCCCTGGGGCACTAAGGGCAGAAGTCCCCACCTCGCATAGCTTGGGTGCCAGGTGAAGGGCAACTCCCCACCCTGTGTCCCCCCAAAGTGGGCTCCGGCCCCCCACTCACTTGGTACTCCCGGTGCACGTCGATCTCAGCGGGCAGGACCGTCATGGTGGGACAGCGGCCGGGGCCCTCGCTGGCGCTGGTCCAGAAATGCTGCTGGCTGGAGTTGGCGCAGTCCTGCTGCAGGGTGCACCTGGAGTGGCGGGACGCACGTCAGGACCCAGGTGGGCTCCTTCCCTGCCGCAGCCTCCTGGGCCCAGCCCCTGCCCGGGGGCCTCACCGTGTCTCCAGGGCACACCAGCCGCAGTAGGCATCGGCCGCGCCCACGCAGTCCCCGCAGGTGGTATGCACGGCACACGC
Source organism: Phyllostomus hastatus (assembly GCF_019186645.2). Classification (NCBI taxonomy): domain Eukaryota; kingdom Metazoa; phylum Chordata; class Mammalia; order Chiroptera; family Phyllostomidae; genus Phyllostomus; species Phyllostomus hastatus. Next base: position 2,442,426 of record NW_025333643.1, on the reverse strand, counting down.
AGCGACTTTCACCCTAACCATCTGGAGGCAGAGGCAGGGGCCCAGCTCAGTGGGGCTGCTGGCCCCTCCCCAGGGACCCAGCCTGGTGGGGGCCACGAGAAGCTGGGGAAACTGAGGCTTGACACTAGAACTGGGGAAACACGGGAACAAGGCTTCCCTGCAGAGGTGAAGGGCAAGCAGGCAAAGGAAGTGGGGAAGGAGGGCGCTCCTGGTGGGAGGGACAGGGTGCAAAGGCTGGGCAAGCAAGACGCCCAGTCACTCTGGGGCCCTGTCAGGCCGGGGTGCTGGCCTTACCTGGTGGGACGTCATCAGATAAAGGTAACCGGGGTCTGCAGGGTCAAACTGCATGACGTGGTGCACGGGCTCCCCATAGGCCACCGTCACTACCCGCCTGCTGACCACCTGCATGCTCTCGTTCAGGTTGATCTGCAGGGGTGGTGGCTGTCAGGGTGATGGCGTGCCAGCAGGGGGCCCCCAGCGGGGGCGGGGCCAACACGGGAGCTGCCGCCCTGCAGAGGGGACCTGACCCAGACTCGGGGGCTCAGCCTCCCTGTCCTCTGGGGCCCTTCCAGGACTGGTGGGAAGTCCCCAGCATGAAAGGGCAGCAGGTCCAGCCTCTACACTTTGGCCTCCGCCGTGCTCCCACTAGGAGCTCCCTCTGCTCCCCAGCAGCACATCCCACCCCGTAAATACGTACGGGTGTTACAGTTTATAAACACTCCCTGGGAGGCTGTCTGGCATCCTGCCTAAGAGCAGAAACTTGGTATTGGATTCCGGCTTTGACATTTGCAAGCTGTATAAATGGGCAACTTGTCCAAGGCACTCCCCTCTGAGCCTTAGTTTCCTGGGCTAATGGGACGAATGACAGTGCCGGCCCCACAGGACCGTGGGCAGCTCTGAGTGAGAAGATGCAGCGAAGTGCTAATGGGACCACACTGCTCGCTCCTCCCCCTCACAACCACTTCGCAGATGAGGAAACTGCGCTCAGGGGGGCCGAGGGACTTGGCAAGAGTCTTAAACTGAAGACGCCTCAGGTCCATGGCACACGCTTTGGCCTGTCTGGCCCCAGAGTCCACGGCTGGGGCTGGGGCCTGGGGCCCCATGTCCAGGCAGGGGGACCATCACGACTAGCTGGGGCCCGGGGGCCCCTCTGCATGTCCCTCAGAGTCCCACCAAGCGGCTTCTCCGGCTGGCCTCACACATTCCCAGCACACTGCCTTCTGAAGGCCCCAGCAGGCCCTGAGCTGGAACCGTGGTCAGTGCCTTCCTGGGGCTTCCTACTCCCAGCCCTCCTCGGCGGACTCCAAAACCATTAGCAGCTCCTTCCTGGTTATGCAGTAAACTTGCTCTGGCATTCAAGGCCCTGACAATCTGACCCCGACTTTCTCTGCCAGCCTCACACCCACCCACCCACTCAACCCAACTCACGAAGTCCACTTCCAGGCCTTTGGCCCAGCTGTGCTCCCTTCTGGAATGTCTCTCCCCTCCTACCCATGTGCAAATGAGGCCACGCCCTGTTCTCCCAGTGTCTCCTCCAGAAAAGCTGCCCACACACCCTCCACACATCAGATTGAAATTACTCTCTCCCCAGGTTCCCACAGGCTCTGGCCCAGCCCGAGACATCCCCGGTCCCAGGCAGCCTCTTGGCAGAGTCGGTCCTAGGCAGCTTGGCCCAGGTTCAGTATGCTGCCCTCGGCCCCACCCCCACGCATCCAGTAGAGATTTCTACTCCTTCAAATGTTTACTGAGCACCTACTGTGCTCCAGGCCCTGAGCTGGCAGGAGCCCTCACAGCTCAGGATGGCAGGAGAAGAGGCTGGGCCTGAATTCAACCCCAGTGCTCACTGTGTGACTTCAGGGTGACTGTTTTCCCTCTCGGAACCTGAGTGTCCCCATCTCTGAGACAGGAGTCACGGCTGTGCCTCCCTTGCAGGGGTGTGAAAATTAAAAGAGATAATGCCCAGGATGTGTGCCCTTCGAGGCTGGGGAGACAGTGGGTGCCCAATAATTGCAGCTTTGTGCCCAGACCAGTGTGGCTCAGTGGGTTGGGCCATCGTCCTGCAAAGCAAAAGGTTGCCCACCAGTTCAAATCCCGGTCAGGGCAGAAGCCTTGGTTTCGGGCTCGATCCCTGGTGCATTCGAGAGGCAACTGACTGATGTTTCTCTCTCACATCAGTGTTTTTCTCCCTCTTTCTCCCTCCTTCCCCCTCTCTCTAAAAATAAATAAATCTTTTTAAAAAGCCAACATCCTGAAAAAAAATTGCAGCTTCATGGGCAGGGGCGGGAGAGCCTCCTTGCTTTTGACCACAGGCATCGTCACAGGAGACTCTGACCATGGTCCTGGCTGGTCTGCTTAGTTTCTCGTGACAGACAAGGAAACTGAGGCTCACTCAGGGTGAGAAGCAACTGCCCGAAGGTCACGCAGCTGGGAGTGGCAGAGCCAGAATCCAAATCCAAGTATCTTACCCCAAATCTTGAGCCCCACTGCTTAAGGACCTTGACTGGGGTACTCAAAGGCTGAGAACAACCCCCACCCCCAGCCTCGCTCCCACACCTGGCATCTCTCCCACCTGTTAGTGGTCAGGCAAGGGTCCCAGGACCAGGTGGGCTGGGCTCCATCTGCCTCCTGCCCACCCCTCCACCCGCCCCCGGCCTGTGGCGTCTGCCTGGGCAGCTGCAGGAATTAGGTTATCGGCTCTGAGTCAATTAGGCCAGGGCCTGGCGCACACTGCAGCGGGGTCAGGCAGCTGACTTTCTGAACAGACAGAGAACTGGAGGTGGCAGGGGGCAGGTCTGGGCCCTCACCTGGGGGCCCGGTGGAGGCCCTGTCCTTCCTGCCCCAGGGTGGGCATCAGACTCCTCTCACCTTCCCAGCCCCAGGAACCTTGGGTCTGGCATTATTGGCCCTGGAAACCCGTCACCTTGGAGCTGGTGGGGGTGCGGGTGGCAGGGTGGCAGGTTGGAGGGGGCAGAAATGGGACGAGAGCCCCCACTTGCCAGGCCATGGCCTCTCCCCGTCAAAGCCCCACAATGGTCTCAAGAGGCAGGGCTTACAGCCCTTCACAGATGGGGAAACTGAGGCCCAGAAAGAGAAAGTGTGTTGCCCACGGTCAAACAGCCTGAGAGTGGCAGAGCCTGGAGACTTGAACTCAGCTCCATCTGCCCTAAAGCCCCAGGCCCAGAGACCCCGAGAGAAGGGCGGGCCCTGGACCACAGGATTCCTCCTCTGCATGATGGGGTGCTTATCGCCATGAGCCAGAGGGGAAGACAGAGATGTGAGAATGTTTTGTGAACTGTCACGTGCTAGGTGAAGACAGAGAAAATAAGGGCTAGTGTTGGACCTCAGCCTCCCTGCTCCCCCACTCCCCCAGCTTCCACCCCTCGCCCTACCTTGAGCAGCCGCCCACTGACTGTGCCCAGGAAAACCACCGTGTAGTTGCTGACACTGGCCACGGCCACGGAGGAGAGGCCCGGGGCTCGGAACACGGGTGTGGCCTTCAGGGGCTGCAGGATGGACAGCGGGTGCTGCAGGTGGGCCGCTCCACAGTCTAACTGCTCCGGCTGCAGCTGGAAGAGAAACGGCACCTCAGACCTCGGCTCTGAAACCTTCTTCAGCCCCTGTCCGCACCGTGTGCATCTCGGGGCTCAGCACCAGGGCCTCCAAATCCTGCTTCTGCTTTATGGGCCCAGCCCTGGGCTGAGACCCCAACACAAGCAGGTCCCACCCTGGCCCTGGACTGACCCAGACCTTGGCTGTAGTCACGAAATTGCCCCAAGATGACATTTCAGGTATGAAGGAACCATACGGGAGGAGTTGTGGTCGGGGGTCAGAAGCGCTGGCAAGGGGACAAGGTAAGGTGTGCAGGAGGCCAGGGAGGCTGGGGCAAGACGAGGCCTCACGCCCCTGGAGCTGTTCCTCCTGGCTGGTCCCGGCAGAGCAGAGGGGCCCACACCAGACCCACCCTCTGACTCAACTTACCTGCTGACACCCATAGGCATCCCTCTGGCCTTGGCTGTTTCTCCACAGCAACCATGGGAGTCCACCCTCCCAGGTCCCCTGTTCTGACCCCGCATCACCCACAAAGTGCCAGCAGCTACCCGGACCACAGGCTGAGGCCTCCCAGACTGAGTCCCTCCCCTCCCCGCTCAGGCACACGTCCCCTCATCTACACACACTACAGATGGGCGAAGTGCAGCCAGGTGTGCCGGGACGCACAGTCCCCCCAGCCACGCAGCCCAGAGCTGCCTTGGACAGCAGACTCGGCCCCCTGCACCGGAGCACGAGAGCTGCGGCTGGTGACCCCAGTCCCAGCCACCCCCTGGACTTGCTCCACCTTTCCCACCTTTCTCCAAATCTTGTTGGTCCCCTCAAAACAAAATTTCCAAAAATACGAAACTGACCCCCGGAAGCACCTTCGCGGAGGTAATTGCAGAACCGTAAGGATGCATAGCTTAGAAGGACGGACAGGACACAACCTCGCATCTGACAGAACTGAGCAGGTAAGTTACACAAACTATAGCACATCGTCCAGAAAGGACACTCCCACCCCTGAGTGCCACCATGAATCTGTATTAACAGGGACAGGAAGACATGTGGTTGAGAAAGGTCACAGGACCCTCGTGGGCCATCTTGGTAAGACAGACGCGTAAACGGCCAGGTACACGTCACAGCGGTGCCCAGCCACAGGCCAGGTTTACTGAAAACACAGCGGGTGAGGCCCGGCACCGACTCCCTGAATCCTGGGAGCTCGTGAGGCCACAGGTCACAGATGGGAAAACTGAGGCTCAGAAGGGGCGGGGCCTGCTTGAGAGCTGCCATGCCATGCGCCTAGGACTAAAGCTGGCAGCAGACTTGAGCTCCCGCTGACCCCCAGATGCCAGGATGTGGGCATCACAGGCTCCGAGGAGATGCTCAGAAGGTCACCGAATGCACCGTGGCAACTAGCTCTAAGGTGCACCTCTAGCAAGGCTTCTATTTTTTGTTATCTGTGCTGTTTGCAAACACAAACCACTGACTATGTGCCTTTGTGGTGTTTGCACGAAAGCTCAGCTAGTTTTCTAAACAACAAATACTGAGTCCTTCTGTCCTCCAGCAAATAAACAGAGCTGGGCCTGGCTCTGGAGGGAAGGCTGTTTCCCAGCACAACCCTGGAGACAGGGTGGGGTGAGGTGCCCTGGGCAAGAATCCAGGGGTGGGGTAGTCTTCACTGGGACGGCTGGGGCAATCTAAGCAGGGCACTTCTCTGAGCCTCAATGTACTCCCCTGTGAAATGGGTGCGTCCATAGCACTCACTGCAAGGAGCAGGGATGAGGTAATTCACTGTCAAGCACGCGCACAGGGCGTAGCCGTGGTCAGTGCCCCAGGAGTGTTAGCTGAAACTGCTGCTGCTTCCAGTATGACTGTCACCGCGATGATCATCATGAAGGGGAACCTAGGGCAGGTCACCCCCACCTCAAAAGCTGACTGCTGCTGACCACCTTAAGGCGCCCATCCTCTTACCCAGGAGGCTTTCCCAGGACCCCTTCTCTGGGTTCACCCTTGTCTCCCACATTCCCCCTGAACACAGCTGTCAAGTGAGCCCTTCCAAGTGCAAAGAAGGCTCCCCGCTCCCATTTCAGACACTCCAGGGATGACACACAGAGTAAAGCCTGAATCCTGGATCCTCCCATCAGGCCCCTGGGACCTTCCAGTCTACCCCACTCCAGCCACACTGGCCTCATTTGCTTCTCAAACACTGCATGCTGGGTCCTGCCTCCGGGCCTTTGCCCCTGCTGTTCCCTCTGCCTGAAGTGCCATTCCCTGGACTGCCATACATGGTTGACTCTTGAACACAGGGGTTAGGGGCACCAGCCCCCCCTGTGCAGCTGAAAATCCATGTACAACTGTTGACTCCCCAGTTGCCCCAGGTGTCGCAGGGGGACTGGTTCCAGGACCCCCTGCAGATACCAATTGTGAGACCGCTCAGGTGCCTTACATAAAACGGTATAGAGTAATGCCGCCTGCCCTCCACACCCACAGACTCCCAGTTGCAGATGGAAAACAGTGTTTTTGATCTGTAGATGGTAGGACCCGTGGATGAGAAACCGGGGGATACAGAGGCCAGCTGTGTGTTTTCTCAGATCTGTGTGTAAGTGAGCCCCAGTGACTCAGGCCTGGGGTGCTCAAGGGTGCTCTGTGACCGGCCGCCCCCCCCGCCCTTCAGCCTCAGACTCACCCTGCCGGCCTTCATCCCGGGTGTGTCCCAGCTGGGGGCACACCTGGAAAGAGGGCACTGGGCCACCTCCCAGATGCCCCTCCCAGTCCCAGGCCCACCCCCCAGCAACCCTGAAGCCACAGGGAGAAGGGAGCAGCCTCCGCCAGCGCTCAGGCCCCGAGTCTGGGAGTCTGGCCGTGAGGGATGCTTTTCCTAGGAGTTATGTAACTTGTCTTCACTGCATGTGGATTACTTGCACCATTAAACAATGAGTTGTTTTAAAATTAAAATTGTAAACCTTTGCCCAGACGACGTGACTTTCCTCCCTGAGCTCCAGGAGGCAACGGGAAGGAGGGGAGACCTGAGAGGCCCCAATGTCACCTTCGGGGTTTTCTGCCCTGGGTCCTGCAACAGGGGGTGGGGGTGGGGGCGGGGGGTCCTGGGAAAAGCCAGACAGCGCCCAGCTCCGGGTGATCTGTGGGCCAGGGCAGCAGAGGCTGAGGGGGGAGCATGCTGGGAATTCGGCTCTCGCCTGCCTGCCCTGACGTTCACAAGCCATTAATTTTGCGCTGAAGGAATTTTCTAAAAAGCCTTTCCTCCAACTTTTTTTCTCATCCTAAAAATAAAATTTAAAAAAAAATTTAAAAGGAGAAGTAACCCGTCGGCTGCTCCGAGTGATCTGTGCGCAAAGGGGGAAGCTGACTCCCCAACCGCCAGGGAAATCACAAGGCTTTGAACCGGCTCAAGAATGGAAGCTGGGCAGGCAGGAAATGCCTCCTCTGCTGGGGGAGGGGGCTGCAGGCCCAGGAAATGGGGACACCAGGCTAGGGGACCAGGCGGCCATCCTGAGCGAGCGTGGCCTCAGCCGAACTCGGTCTCCTGGGGCAGCCAGCTTCACAGGCCTGACCCACCACCAGGCCAAACGCCTCCCTCCAAGTCTCACTCAGCGCCGGCCCCTCAGAAGCAAGGATGGCCCGAAGCAGGCGGAGAGCCCTCCAGTCTGCAAGGGCCACCTTTCCGAGAGCAACGCTGGGTAGCCCCTCCCCAAGTCCGACCTCTCTCCAGCTCCCACCTGTCCTCAGGATCCAGCCTAAAGGCATTTAGGGCCTTTGTGATCTGGCCCCTGCTAGCTGGCCAGGCCCGGTCTCCCTTCCTTCCTCCGCCCCACCCTCTGCTCGGAGGGCACCAATCACTGCAGGTCCCCACAGGTGGCCACGTTTTCCTGCCAGGGCTCCTGAACCTTCGTAGCATTGTTTCTTCCCCACGCCTCTGGGCCACTGGTACTTCCCCTGGCCTTCCAGTCTCCTTGTCTTAACCCAGGCCGCCCCCTCTGCCCGGCATGCCAGGCAGGCAGTTTTAGCCAGCCCTTGCAGTGTGGGAGCTTCCGAACAAGCTCCCTTCCTCCCTGAGGGGCTCCGAGTCGCTCACCACCTTCACTCACTGCGGTAGCATGTGCATGCGCTCTCCAGGGCAGAGCCAGGCTCTGGGGTGAGTGTTTAATAAAGAAAGAAAACTCATGTTGACTTAAGTGAGAACAACTGTATTCGGCCGCATCCTTTCCAAGCAGAGACACCGAGAGCAACACTGCCACGGCGAGCGCCTGACAACTGAGGGTCAGCCACGGCCGCTGTGTGCCTGCTCTGCACGTGGCCGCACAGGGGAGGCCGCAGTTCGGCCCAGGCAATACCAGGCTGCTGGTTTGCATTCCTCTAAGAACGTCGGTGTATCCCTCTCTGAACTGGGCTGAGCGACAGCCTGTGGTCTCAACTCTTTTCTGAGAACAGGACGCCCAGGTACCCTCCAACTGGCTGCCTCCTGGGGCGGAAGCTCAGCTCTGCCCCATTCTCTCATTAAAACTCGGACACACTGGTTTCACTACCAACTGTAATTGTGTTGACTTTCTTTCCCCAGGAAGCCAGTTGGAGTAACAGCTTGGAGAGCCGAGAGCCGGGCTTCTCAGGCCTCCCACATCCTGTCCGCAGGCCCCACCAAACCTCAGCCGCACCTCAGGGGGAACTCCGAGAAGGGTGAGGCGTCGCTGGTGGGCGCTATGGCAGGCTGCAAGACCCCATGGCTCTGTCCCAGCTAGAGACTACAGCAGCTGTGGGGACTCTGTGCACCTTCTTGCCTCGAGTCTTTCATGGTTACTCAACTGTGATCTTGGGCCAGGGAGGCTTCCCTGCCAGGGGAGGAGAGCACAACTCTGAGTGTGCAGTGGCTGCTGCAGACGGCCCAGCTCTCACCACTCCTGGGCTGGAGGTCGGGCGGGCACCCTCCCCCGCACTCTCCACAGCAGCCAAAGGAAGCCTTTAAAACTGTGAAGCACTAAATGCAGAGGGGGATCCTGGAAAAGTAAAAGGATATCCACGCAGTAAAATCTGGAGTTTGGTTGAGAGTGAAGTACTCACGCTGGTTTCTTGGTTTAGACAAATGTCCCCGGCATTTGCCTAAAGACCGGCAATGAAAGACCTTAGCAATGGGGAAAATGGAGGGAGGGGGATGCTGGAACTGTCTTTGGAACTTTCCCAGAACTCTAAAATTATTCCAAAATAAAAAGTTTATTTAAGAAAATGACAGCCAGGTTGTACCCCTCCGTAGCTCAACAGCCTTCAGTGGATCCCCAGTGCCCTTGACATAAACCCCAACTTTGCGCCTGGGCCCTCAATGCCCGAATGGATCTGGCCAGCCTCTAGGGCTTCCCTCAACACGGTGTCCAGGCCAACTCCTCCCTCGGCTTGGACAGCCGAGCAGGGGCCGGGGGGTTCCCCAGAGGCAGGGCTAGAGGAGACGGAGCCAGCAGGAACCAGACAGGGTACAGCGTAATAGGGCTCTGACAGGTACAGTCTGCAGAGGCCTCAAAAGCCAGGCCTAGACAAAAGGGCCTGCATTTTGCTTCCTGAAAAACCTAGTCAAGTAGCTCCTCCCCCACACTTCTTCAGAAGCGCTGACGTTGAAGGGGAAGTGGTCTCAGGGTCACCCAAGAGCACATGGTCAGGTCAGGATCTGAAGCCACACCTACGACACTCACGCCCGACCTCCACCCTCCCACTCCGGTCTGCGGGGCCTCTCTGAACACTGCAGCTGCAGGGCTACGGGTCCACTGAACTGACCCCTGCAACGAGGGTAAACTGAGGCATGGAACAAGCTATGGCCTACTGTTTGCTGGTCCTGGGAGGGGTCAGGATCCTACTGGGGGGCCTGGAGCATCGGCCCCCATACTAAGGAGGAAGCCGCCTGCTGCCCAGAGAGGAAATAAATACCAGCACCTCCCCGTGGGTGATCAAGATGCTCTCTTTCTGGAGGAGCCAGAAAACAACAGGAGGCCGGGCCCTGAGCTGGACAGGAAAAGCAACGTCTTGGGGAAACTAAGGCACAAAGAGTGGCGGCAACTTCCCCGGGACACACAGTACGGCAATTCCCCACCTGGCTCCAGGCCGCCTGAACCAGGCAGGATTTTCGGACAAATGGCAATGAACACAGTTCAGCAGACCCTTCCAGAGCTTCAGAGAGGCCTGCCTGCCTCCGTTCCCCCACCTCCCTCTCTGGAGGAGGCAGGCCACTCAGCCCCAGGGCACTGAGTTGAGCCAGGCCAGCTGGCCAGGCCAGCGCTGGAAGGGGTGTGTGAACCAGTCAGCCGGGCTGCCCTGAACACGACGGGCCGACTGTGCACAACCAGCGCTCCAGACCCACTGACAGGCCGGGCACAGGCTGCAAGGACCGCTCCTGGGCTGAGGGCAGAGGCCTAGCTGTACTGGGAGGGCGGGGAACGGGGGCACACACACTCTTGTTGTGCCCCCATACAAACAGAAGCTGAGGCTCCTCATGCACCAACCTTCACGGCTCTTAACACAATGGGGTGCCCCATCCCCTCTGAGCCTCAGTCTCCTCATCTGGAAGTGGGGAAAGTAACAGCAACTCCCATAATGGATGTTCCCAGTTAGCTCTGCAGGCCAGCGGGCAGAAGCCCGAGGATGGGGGAGCCCCAGCGCCCAGCCACTCGACCAGTCCCCGAAGTCCAGCATCTAGGCTAGATCAGCAGTGCCCCCGGATGTCGGGAGCAGGCCGAGGCCTGCTCCGCTCAGGGCCTGCCTGGGAACCATGGCCACAGCCGCTGACTCAAGCAGCCATTGTTTTGTTAGCTGGACGTGGCCCCCTAGACACCCAGCTCCCCCTCCTCGAAGCTGTTTCTCATTCCAGCCCAGCCTGGCCCCATTTCCAGCTCCCCCCCAACCGGTCCCAGAGGAGCACAGTGTGGGATGGGCAGCCAGCGACTCTTCCCTGGCCTCAGTGAAAAGTCCCTCCCTCCCACCAGCTCTAATGGGGGGCAGGGTGGCAGAGTGCAGTGGCGCTGGCCCCTCCTTACCCGGAACAACTTCTGTCCCAGCTTCTGCCCTGAAGGGGATGCAGGCCGCCTTCCCCCTCCTGGGGCTGAGGGGCCCTGGAGGCTGGATCTCACACCCTCCTCCCCTGGGGGTGCTGGCCTTGGTCCCAGAGTCATCGTGCAACTGCTGTGCGCACGGCTGAGGGGACAGGGCTGGCCTGGGGCCCCCAGCAACCATCTCTGGGCCGGGTCCCATGTCCTGGTGACAGGGAAGCCACACATAGGTAGGTCCCTCTCTCTAGATGCTCAGATCCCAGTTACCAAACCCAAGATGGAAAGTGACAGCTTTATAACAATAACAATACAGTAGAATCAACGATATGACAATGACAATCAGCCAGTTTACTTTGTGCAGCGATCTCTGCATGTACAACCTCATTTAACCCTCACCACACCCTGACAAGTTGATGCTACTTACGGCAAAGGTAACCGGGGCACAGAGAGGTGAAGTAACTTGCTCAAAGTCACACAGCCATTATGTCCAAATGGGAGTCTCAAACCTCAGCAGGCAGGCTCCAGAGTCCTCATCTTCCACCTCAGCCTCTTATCGCGGCACCGCAGAGCACTGCTAGCAGCCAGCTGGAGTCAGAGATGCCCTGGGCTGCACGCTGGGAAAACAGGCCCAGCAAGGAGACAACCACTTCTGGAGGGCTCGGTCCCCTCAAACACAGAAGGTGGACACGTCCTGAGAGGGGCACGGGGTGCAGGGGTGAATGCTGATCCCCGTTTGGCTCCTTCCCCCGGCCTGGCCTCCACTTCAAGGCCTCTGCCCATGGCCCCCCCATTATTTACCGATCAGAGCAGAAAGTGCTACATGATTAATGCCCCACTGGGGCCTCACTGGGCTTCGTAATGGAGCTTAGAGCTTCCTCCCTCCTCCGGCATGTGATTTATCGTGTTTCAGGGTGAAGGGTGGTGGGCTGGGCGGGTGAGCCACGCTGGCCCAGAGACGGGCAGACCCAGGTGGCATCACGTGTCAGTGGGAAAGTGGGCGGTGCAGAGCCTGTCCCAGTGACCTGCAGGGAACGCCGGGCCAAGCACCGGCTCCGGACAGAAAACAGCCGAACTCTGGGGGTAGTAGCCAGGATCCAAATCCATGTGGCTGGCACCAAGAGACTTTCCTGGCCTGTCCCCTTGCGGGGACCTAGTTTCCATGGCAATTTCTACACTGTTGTCAGAGCCGGAGAGGCCCTGGGGAGCCGCCTGGTCCAGCGCCATGGGGGCTTTGAGAGAGAGCCTCCTGTCTCTGCCAGTACCAGGCAGGACTAATTCGGGGTCAGCACCCAGGATCCCTTCTAGAAACAGATTAACTATGTGTTGCTTTTCCCCCAAAGCCTTGCTGGCTCTCCGCAGCCCACAGGACAGCATCCAAAGCCTTGGCCCACACCCCAGACCCCACACACTCTCAGCTTCATCTCTGCCTGCTACCCAAGCCACGTCCCACCACACATCTGGGCCTCTGCCCCTGCCGCGTCCTCTGCCTAGAATGCCTTCCCCGGCCCCATCTGTCGAAGTCTTGCTCCAATGGCACCATCTTCCAGGAAGCCTTCCCTGATTCCCTCTGATGAGGTTGGTCAGCTCGTGGCTCTGTCTATAGCATGTCTTCTATCGTGATCTCCTCCCTGACCATGTGGGGGCTCCTGAAGGGTCCAGACGGGGTCTGATTCCTGCCTTTTGGGAGGCTGCCACTTAACAAAGTGGGGCCCACCCACACTGCCAAATTTCAGAACACCCTCCACCAGGAGGACAGGAGGGCGGGGGATGCAGCCCAGGAGGAGCTGAGCTTTGGTGGGCGAAGGTGGAGACAGCTGTAGTCATGGGGAACAGGAGTGCGCACCTGGGGGGCCTGACCCAGCATGGAACCACGCTGGACACCGGGGCTGGGCAGTTCTGCAGGCCCCGTGGAAAGCTCCCACCACTCCCCACGGCCGCCCCGGCCGGGGCAGAGCTTCCCTGGGTCTCAGTCTCTCCACCTTCCCGAGGGGCCCACTCACCCCTTCCCACTGCGATCTCGGGGCCGCTTTGGCTCACACCCCTTTGGTCAGTGCATTCAGAGGAACCAGGGAGTGAAGGTGATGAACAGAGACTCCGCAGCCGACACTGGCTCCCCCTTCTGCCCACCGGGTGACCTCGAGCCGGTCACTCCGTCTCTCTGGGCCTCCATCTCCCCTTTCTGTAGACTGGGGAAAACACAGCCCATCCTGAGCGGTACTAAAAGACACACTTAGGTAAAGAGCTGTGCAAAGTGCCCCACACAGAGTAAGCTCCCAAGAAACAACGGTGGCAGGACCAGTGATGTTGACGGGAGCAGTTCCGGTGACGGGGCGGGGGCTTCCTGGCCCCCCCGCCATGGCCCACGAAGGCCGGGAAACTGGGGCCCAGAAAGGGAAAAGGACCCCCACTCCCAGGGCTCGGGCCTTCACGCTCCTCCCACATACACCACGTCTTTCTCCCTGAAGCACCGGGAACTCGGGGCAGGCAGCCTATTTCCTTCACCCCCATGAAAACCGGCAGCCGAGGGCGGGCAAAACGAACCCGTGTCGAGGGCGCTTCTGCAGGGGCTGACGCCGACTCACACAGGGCCTCCGCCAAACATCGGCTGCCCTGTTCTTCCTCTCACTGAGCCCTCTTTACAGATGAGGAAATGGAGGCCCACCGAGGGCGAGTGACGTGCCCCGGGCCACAGCCAAGGAAGGTGCTGAGCCAAGACTTGGATCCAAGGAGTTGGCAGCAGGGTCCAGCACTCACGCACCACTCTGGGCCTGCCTGGGTGTAGCAGGTCTGAGCTGTGGGCGTGGCCAGGGCCATAACAGATCCTCCGTCCACCCTCCTAGCAAACGCCAGAGGGCGAGGTGCTGCCCTGCAGGACAGGAGAAAGACTGCCCGCAGGCCCCAGGTCCCAACATGGCCTGCACCCGGCTGGGCTGGGGTCGATGTGGGAAGGGACCTGTCAAGTCTTCATTCACATCGACCGTGTCCCTCATTCCCACACCGAAAAGGCTGGGGCCTCACTTCTTCCAGAGTCCAGACGGTTCCATTTTCAGAGATGAATGCAGCCTGGAGCGCCCCTGCCTCTCCCACTTCCGAGGGAGGCCCCATCGGCCCCAGCCTCCACCTCATGGCCGGGCTTCTGCAGGTGCCCCAGCCGGTGGCACCCCACTCTGGATCTGACTCACTGCAGTGTCAGCTCCAGCTCCATCCGGGGCCAGCTTGGGGTGCTATCACAGGCGGGGGTTTTGTGCAAAGGGCTCCAACCAAGTCTCCAGCAGGTGGGGGGTAACTGCAGACTCACGGCAGAGAGCTCTGGACTAACACCGGCCAGTGGGACTCCGCCGTCAGAGCCAGTCTGCAGACCCCGCTCCTGCTGGCCAGCTGAGTGACCCTGGGCCTCAGTGGTACCAGGTGTAAACGGGGGATAACGGCACTTCTTGCCTCAAGAGGGCAAGGGGAAAGGGGCTGTGAGCTGGAAGGCATTGGTGTTAGTGAAGGGCTGGCGCAGTGGCCCTGCTCAGAACTCAGGGCTCAGCCCTAGAGAGCCGAGAGGGCACCTACCATCCGTACACCCCTCAGGCCAGCCAGCAACTGAGCTCTCGTGCGGCAGCGGCGGGGGGAGGGGGGGGATGAACACAGCTCTAGACATGCCCTCACCTCACCTTCTGGCCCACACCTGCTCACCTCTAGGGCCTGGTTAGATCCTCTGAAGCAGGGGTGTCAAACTCATTTTCACGGGGGGCCACATCAGCCTCGTGGTTGCCTCCAAAGGGCCGAAATAATTTTAGGGCTGTATAAATGTAACTATCCCTTAGCAGTTAAGAAGCTGAAATTACATTCGGCCCTTTGAAGGCAACCGTGAGGCTGATGTGGCCCCCCGTGAAAATGAGTTTGACACCCCTGCCCTAGAGCATCCTCCCTCCTCTGAGCACTCCCGAGCCTGTTGGCTGTTCCACACACTGAACACACTTTTCTCTGATGTAATTTTTTCCTCCTGGTACTAATACCATTTCCTGCATGTGAGATTTTAATCTGCCCACACCCTAGCTGGTTTCACAATGACAAAGCATGAGACCCAAAGGGTAAATAGTACCATTTACCCTGGGTCCCACAGCATACAGGTAGGAGAACAGAACTCAGGGCCAGCTTTACCCTCGCCTACCTGGAAATGCAGACATGCCCGGGGTGGGAGGGCTGTTAACAATCTCCTGGACCAAGCCCTGTCTGTCTCTCTAGGTCAGAAGCCCATGGGAATCCCTTCTCCTGAATGCTGCCAAGTGTCTCTGCTTGTCCCCTTGGCCGCGGGGAGCTCACTCCCAGCCCCATCCAGCTCCAAATGGAAAGCCCATCTTGGAAGCTCTGCCTCCCTCCACCTCCACCCAGTATTTCAGCCCCGAAATTGGTTCAGAAAACGCCTTCTTGACAACCAGCACCCACCCACCACATGCCAGTTTAAAACCGCCTGAGGGGTTTTTTTTCACCTTTACTATAAAAAGACACCTTGAAAATGCAGCACTGACATTTCCTTGTCAGTTTTCTTTTTGACTTAGAAACACAAAAATAGTGGTCACTCAAAGGTGAGGGCAGGGGCGATCAGAGAAGGAAGGGAGACTCGGACTGCCATTGCCTCGCTGGGGGCCCCCATACCTTGGTTTCCCCCTTTGATAACTGTGGCAGCGTCCTAACCCGCATGCACCTCAGCACAAGGTGAGGGAAGGGATCCACGCCACACTCCATGAATGTTAATTTCCTCATTCGCCTTCTCTCTCAAAATAGTCCAACAGCCCCAAATATGTTAAAAACAATCAGGGACAACACCGGGGCCCTCTACGGGCTGGGGGAAACCGAGGCTTCCTGCCTCTGACCTCACACCTCTGCAGCTCCTCCCTTCTCGGCCACGTTTCCGGACTGAAGGGGGCAGCAGACACTGAGACTTCGCCGTCCGGAAAGTGGGCAGCAGGGGACAAAGTCTGCTGGGTGAGGAGCTGGGTTGTCCCAGGCCACCACAGCCCAGAGGCTATGGCGTTGAGAGGCCCCCAAAACACCTGTGGGACACTCGCCTGCCAGAGGCCTGGCTGTGCGCCTCTCCTGCCTGGAGGTCAGACACCCCTGGGGAACAGGTGGAAGAATGAGCACCCAGCACCTTCCATCTGATGCTGGGCCCGACTGGGCAGCTTCCTTCCCCTCCATCCTGTCCCTCCCCACCTCTGCCGCTACACCCTGGCAGGCGAGTCTGTCCCAAGCCCACTGCCTCCCTGCAGGACCCCAGCCGCCCAGCGCGTCACCGTCACCGAGAACACGGCCTGGCACCCCCCTGCATGGCCGCGCCCAGCCCCCACCACAGTCCGTGCTCAGGAAGTACTTGCGGATCAGTGAGTGAACCTGCAGCCTGGGAGATGGCACGGGCCGCCCAGCTGCTCTCCCTGCCTCTCGTCTCTCCTCACCAGTCACCTACAGACTTTTTAAAATCACAACATTAAAAATAATCATAGTAGCCCTGGCTGGTGTGGCTCAGTGGATTGGGTGCCGGCCTGCAAGTTGAGGGTCGCCGGTTCAATTCCCAGACAGGGCACATGCCTGGGTTACGAGCTGGCTCTCCAGTGAGGGGCATGCGGGGGGGCGGGGGCGGGGCAGCCGCACGTTGATGTTTCTCTCCCGCTCTTTCTCCTACCCTCCCCTCTCTAAAATACATAAGTAAAATCTTTAAAAAAATAATCACAGTAATTGCAAGCACGTGTGCTAGCCACGCGACCAAGAGCTTCACATGTGTTACCTTGCTGCGTCCCCACCTCAGTCCTGTGAGGCAGGTGCTTTCAGCACCAATCCCCTTCCACAAAGGACGAAGCGGAGATGCTGACTGAGATCATATCACTCCTCAGGCTCAAACCCTTCACGGCTGGCTCCCCATGGCCCCGGGCAGCCTCGATTCTGTAATATGGCCAACCTGCACCCCACAGGCCTCACCCACCTCCCTTCAGTTGCTGTAGAGCAACTTGCTGTATCCTCCCTCCTCCCTCCAGGTATTTGAACGGGCTGTCCCCTCTGCCTGGACCCTTTCCTCTTCTCCCGGTGGCCTCCCGTGGCTAACTCCTGCTCATCCGTCCACCTCTGCTGTGACATCCCTCTCCAGGGAAGCCTCGATGCCTCTCTCCTGGCTCCCTCACCCCCCCTGGGCTGTAAGGGCCTGGCTCCATGTCAGTCCTCTACTGGTCTGCATGGTCCACAAGAGGAGAAACTGAGTCACCACTGGCCCCCGGTGCACAGCACAGGCCTGTGCCCATAGCTGGGTATGGGTGGGGGGCAGGACACAGGGAGACTGGCTGCAGAGGGTGAGAAATCACCCCACCTTGGGGTCAGGAGGAGGCCCTTGGCCACTCTGTCCTGGGCGCTGTGTCCCTGGAGAGGTCCTGCTCCCCTAAAAAGAGGAAAACCCTGGCCCCCTTCAGCAGAATGAGTCACAGCACCAGGCCAAGCCAAAAATACGAGACCTTGGGAACCAGGACAGGTCCTGCCAGAGATGGAGGAGGAGAACGTGGAGGCCCCAGGTCACAGGTTCACCAAGGGTCTGGACGGACAGACAGAGCCTGCGAAGGTCAAGGGAGGTCCTGGCCCCCACAGGGTGTCCCGTCCTTAGAGCAGGACTGATGCTCCACTCACTCCTCTAGCCCTGAGGCCCCCGGAAACAAAACTCACCCCTCAAACACAGCCCACTGTGGCATGTAGCTCTGGGGAGAGGAAGAGTGAATGTCTTAACCACAGCGCCGGGAGGCCGGTGGCAGAGCTGCTCCCTGGGAGAGTCTGCCCTGCTCACCCACCGTGACCTTTGTTTTCATGGCGGCCAGCCAGACGGGTCGTGGGTAGCCGTGGGAGCCAGACTACAGGAGAAGGAATCCGGGTTTTTCTCTAAGCCCCAGTGTTGGGCACACCCACAGGGAAATAATTAAGCTCATGAGATTCTGGCCACAGTCTGAGGACCACAGAGAGGGGATGGAGCAGCGCCACTGGAGCCTGGCCCCAAGGAGGGCTCTGTAATCACCAGAAGTCTGAGTTTGGCATTTGCAGAGGGAGAAACTGAGGCTTCCTAGGGCAGTGGCAAACCTGGGGTTCAAATGGATTCCCCAGACTCAGGCCCAGATGCACAGCGTGGAAAAAGTGCAGGGGTCCACTTCCCAGAGTCCCCTGCAGAGGTGACCCCTTGCTGGAGAGTTTCCTTGAAGAGAACTTCACTGTTTCCTCCTGCACCCTGGGTTACTGTCCCCACAACTTCAACACACACTGATCCCCCAGCCTGGTCCCCTTGCCACTCCCCAACCCTGCCCAGACACCTAGGGCCCCTTCTCACACAGCTAGTGCCCCCTCCCCCACCGCCTGGCCCCACCTCATTTCCTCCTACGCCTCAGGGCTCGGTCCTGCCCCCTGTACACCCTTCTGGTCATAGCACCTCCCCACCACAGCCCTCGATCAAACGTGCACTCACTTGCTATGTGCTCAACTCACCGCGTATGACTACCCACCCCTCCAGGCACACACCTGAGCTGTATATGCACCTTTAGCTCTTTTCAGCACGTACCAATCCGCATTCTGGACCCTGTCCACACACCTAGGTATTCGCATCTGTAACTCAGCACTCACCTGAGTGACCTCACACGCACATCTGGGCCAGAGTCGAGCCAGTACCTACACCTCAGCTGACACCTGTATTCTCATGAGTACACCTAAGTCCCCCCAAATGCACCTGTGGCCGAGAGCACACACCTGTGTCCCCACACACGCACATCTGGGTCCCGGTACGCTTGCACAGTGAGCCGCTCAGCTCACAATCCGCCCGGTTACCGGCCGGCTCTCCCTTGCCGCCTTGGGCTGGGTTCCCGGCAACCCCAAGCCTGGGCGTACCTGGATGTTGAGCTTGCGCTCGCAGGCTGGCCCGGTGCCCTGCACCACGCTGTCAAGCACCGCCACCACGTCGGGTGCCGGCTCCACGAAGCAGGCGGTGCGCGCGGCGCGGATGGCAGCTTGCACGTCGGAGAAGCGGAAGGCGCAGAGCGCGGCCGGAGCGGTGCGGGCCGCTGGGGCCCCCTGGGGCCGCTCGAAGACTGCAAAGAGCAGCTCTTGCGCGGGGAAGACCGACACCAGGCGGCTGTAGAGGTCGCCGCGGCCCGCACCACCTGCGCACTGCAAGCCTAGCTGGATGTAGGACTCGGTGAGCTTCTTGGCGTCGCCGCCAGCGCCGCGAGGCAAGCAGATGCGTGCCAGTAGGCTTCGCGCTTGGCTCTCCTTGTCGCCCGCTCGCGCCTCGCTATTGAGCGCCAGGTACGCGTAGGGCTGGGCGCCCGGCGAAGGGTCGGGCGGGTGGAGGAAGGCGCGCACGAAACCCAATTTGTGCTGCTCCTTGGCCCCCTGCTTGATCTTGAGAATGTTGTCGTCGGAAGGGTTGAGGTCGAAGGTGAAGAGCTTGGCCAGGTCGCCGCGCGCATCCAGGGAACGGATGGCGATCTCGGGCGTGTTCTCGAAGCGGTGGTCCTCCAGGCTGCGGTTGCGCGGGAAGAAAGAGCTGCCGTAGCCGGTGTACGTGGCGCCCACTAGCAGGCGGCTGCCACCCGCGCCGGCGGCGGGCGGCAGCACCAGCCCGACGGTGGACGCATTCGGATGATTGGCCGCCACGTTCAGCATGCTGGGGAACACGGTGACGGGCTCCGCGGGGGGTGCTGCGGGCGGGAAGCGCACGGCCACCGCCGAGATGTTGCCCCGGCGCCGCAGCTGGCAGAAGCCCTGGTAGATGGAACCGCACACGACTACCAGGTCCTGGCCGGGGTCCAGTTGTAGGATCTTGTTGTAGTTGTCGGTCAGACGCCGCGGGTGCTCGCAAGAGGCCTGAGGCAGTTGCGGGGCGTGACACAGCGGGCTGTCGGCCACCGGGCCCACGGCCGCCTCAGCCTCCAGGCTCAGGTTGGCGCCCGACAGCTGGTAGAGGCGGTTGACGGCTGCCAGGTACACTGTCCCCGCCGCGCCGTCCAGGGCAAAGTTGTTGGTGGGCGTGGGCGAGGGGAAGCGGCGCTGGATCTCCAGAGCGCGGGCCCCCGCCCCGAGCAGCAGCAGCAGCAGCCCGAGCAGCGGGCACAGCAGCGGGGCCCGGAATGGCGGGCGCGGCGTTAGGGGGCTGGCCGCGGCGGCCCGGGCGCTAAGGGGTGCGCCGCCCGCGGCGCGACGAGCCATCCGGGCGTGCGCGGGCTCCGCGGCACGGCGAGTGCATGGGGCGCGGCGCGGCCGGGAGCCCCGAGCCAGGAGGCAGCAGGAGGCGGGGGGCGGGCCCGGGCCGCGAGCCGCTTCCTGCCCGCGCCAGCCGCCCCCGGCCCCGGCTGCCCCGGCCCGGCTCAGCTTCGCCGCGCAAGCCGGGGGCGGGGAGGGGGCGGCTCCGTTGCGGACACGCCCTCACGCCGCTCCCAGCCCGGCAGCGCCCCGCCCTCGGGTACCCTCCCGCCCCCCGCCCACCTTCCCCAGCGCCCCGGTCCGCTCCCCGGGCAGCCCGCTGGCTTCGCGGGTCCTCCGGCCGCCCGGCTCTCACTCCGCTGTCGAAGGTCCGGCCGCCCCGCGCCCTCCAGGACCCTCCCGCGAGGCGTCTACAACCCGCGGCTCCCTTTCCCGGCGCCGCCTCCTCCTCCGTCGCTTATTCTTCTCTCCTTCCTTCCTCCTGGCCGCTCGGCCCGGCCCGTCTCGCTCGGGCTGCTTTTCTGTTTTCTTTCCTCTCTCCACCCACCTCTGTCTCTCGGCGTCTCCCTGTCAATGTCTCTGTCTAACCCCCTCCTTCCCTTGTGTGTTGTCTCTCGCTCCCTTCCCTGTTTTTCTGTCCTTGGCTCGCTCTCCCTCTCTCCGAGTCTCCCTCCGCTCCCTTCCCCTGGAACTCGCTGTTTCTCTCTCAGCCCTCGGACCCCCGTTCTCTCCCTCTGCCTTCCTCGTCCACAGCCCTCCCTCTCTGCATTCCACAGTCTCCCTTTTGTAGGGCACACTGACCAGGCCTTAGGCTCCCCCCAAGGCCTGAGCACCTCCAGAGCCAGCTGGGCAGGGGGCACCACCCCCTCAGGCCCCTCGATCTGCCCCATCAAAACCCTGCCCTATAAAAGGAGTTTTATAAGTGGTGGGACACAGGGACAGAGATCAAGGATCAGACATGTAATTCGAGAAAATGGAGAGAGGAACTATTTCAGGCACGTGCCAGGCTGTAGAGCAGTCTGGGCTGGACTGGCCACACCCAGTCAGGCCTTGGTTTGGGGGTGACTGCTCCCAGAGACCTCCTGTGGAGACCCAGTCCGGTGGGCTGCTGTTCTCCTGCCCACCACAGTTCACCAGGAGGCACTTCCCCTTTGTGGGAGACTAGGGAAGGTCCTAAAATCCTCTCAGTTTTCAGTCATATGAGCCAGCACAGGGCCACCAGGAAGGTGCAGCTAGGCACTGGGGTGGGAGGCAGGCATCCATGATTCTAAGGTCTCAGAGCCCATGTGAAGAGCCTGTATGGCACCTGGCGATGGTGGGTGCTCAGACAGCGCTCATCCTGCTCCAGCCTCTCTGCCCAGAGCTTTACGTGAATTAATTCATTTCTTCCTCTTCACAGCTGTCCTCTGAGGCTGGTGCTGTTATGGTCCCACCTTATAGATGCAGCACCTGAGGCTCCAAAGGTGGAAGGACTAGCTGGAGAGTCACAGCTCATGAGGAGCAGACCTGCAGTGTTGGAAAGCCCAAATCTGTTGGCTTTGAAAGCACCTCAATCCGTCCCCATCCCCAGGCCTGCTCTGTCCTCTCAGAACAGGAAGGGGGACTCCTACCCGACCCCTGGCTGCCACATGGTACCCTGTGGCCCTTGCTCTGGGGGCTGGCCTGTTCCCACCTAGCTAGGAAGGAAGGGCAGGGGTTTCTCCCTGTCCGACAGGGCAGGCAGGAAAAGCCAGACCTACAGCACCCCTCCACTTCCCTAGCCCAGCATCCTCACCTTCCTGTCTTCCTGCCATCAGTGTTTGCCCATCACGCCTGCCTTTTGCAACCCCTCCGCCTTCCCCAACCTGTCCCAGGTCCTGCCACTGCTTGGATAGCCAGGAGTGTTCAGGTGCAGTGAATCAGATGCTCTGCTTCGGGCACCCTGTTCCCCTGGGCTCAAGGCCACTCAGGGGACAGCCCACTGGGACACATGTCCCCCTTCCAGGGCTCGTGTTGCACCATCTATAGAGGCAGACTTGGGGAGTCCAGCAGCCTGCCCCAGGCACCTCACCCCACCTCTCCTCCAAGCCCTCCCCCACCAGTCCATCTGTCTGTCTCTCTCCCTGCAGTCGTATCTTTCTCTAGCCTTCCCCACTCCATCTCTGTTTCTGTCTTCTTGCTCCTCCCGGCTTTTTTTTCCCCTCTTTGTCTCTCTCCCAGTCTGTTCCCAGCCGCCTCTGTTTCCACTCTCTGTCTCTTCGTGAGTATCTATCTGTCTCTGTCTGTCTGTCTGTCTCTCTCTCTCTGTCTCCCTTCCTATCCCCCACCCCCCTCTCCCTCATTCGTCCCTCCTAGCTTCCTTCCTGTCTCCGGCTCATCTTGCTGCATCCTGCAGCTCCCCCCACTGAGCCCTGAGGATAATGCTCTGTGTCCTCGAAGCTCAGCCTGGCGCACATTGGAAGATGGTTCTGAGCACTTTGAACATGAAACTACCAACCTGAGTGCTAGGACTGGAGCCACCCAGGGCTGAAGGGAATGCAGGGCCAATTTAGACCGAAAAGGGGTTGGTGAGGGTCTTGGTGTCCTGGTGTACGCTGGAAGTTGAAGTGCTGTGTGGCCTAGGGCCAGGCATTTACCCTCTCTGAGCCTCAGTTTCCTCATCTGTAAAATAAGGATAATCATGATAGCAAACCGGCCCATGGGAGACTGTGAGATATGCGCCGTATAACACAAAAGAAGACACAGTGTCAGGCATGTCGCAGTCACTGAGCAAATGCCAGTTTCTCTCCGCTTGCCCTGAGCAATGGTGCAGCAGGCGCCACCTCCTGTCTTCAGTCCCACGGCAGCAACCGGGTCCAGCACTGCTCTGGGCAATCCATCTTCACGGCCAGCTGACAAAACTGGGATTAGCACATCCCTTTCAGAGACAGAGAAACTGAGGAGCATTAGTGACGTGAGGGTTGAAACTCAGGTCTGTCTGCAGATCCCACGCTTTCTCCTCTCTACCAATTAGCTGGGCGCTTCTTCAGGCTAAGGTGGGTCACGGGGACAGCCACCCTAAACCCCTAGCTGGGCAGAAGAGGAGCTGACCACTCTTGGTGGAAGGAAAGAAGGAAGGGAGGGAGGAGAGAACCCACGCTGACCCTGGCTAAGATGCGGTGGGGTGTCTTCCCGGAAGGGATTTAAGAGGGAAAGAAGGAGAGACTGAGGCAGCGTGAACTACCTGAATTGACTAACTCAGATTAACCAACCCTGGATTAACTACTAGCCACCCTCGAGTCATATCGAGACTCAGGCCATTTTCAGGTTTTGTTCGAGCCTCGCGATGGTGTCCTAGAGCAGCTCTCTGTGTGGAGCTTCAGTGCCTGTCTGTCTGACGCTCGCCGTGGCCTGCTGTTAACAGCAGTGGGGTCGCAAAGTCACCGCTGTCGCCATCGGCGTTGTAGAATACACTCGTAGCTCCTGTTTTCTTTATAATATTTGCAGTTATTTTCTGGTTTTGGCAAGTGGTCCTGGTTTTCCATGTACAGTAATGATGTAAAGTTTGCTTCATAAACGCACTCATTGAAGATTTTTAAATACGAATTAATTTAAAGACAAATATGCAGTAGGTCCCAGTCCACGCGGTATGGAGCACCTGAAAGCTGGGAGACGCCGACCCAACACAGTGCCTTTGCAGACGAGGGCATGGGGGCTCCAACAGGGCAGGGTCCGCGGTCGGACTGGCCCAGAGAAGACAGGCCTGAGCCTCCCCCACCCGGGTGGGGGTCGCCCCATCCTGCCCTGTCCATCATCAGCTCGCTGGCTGCGCAGAGCAGAGCTGTGAGAAGGAGGAAATGTTTTTCTTCTACAATTGGAAAAAATAACAGTGGGGCCAGGGCCGTGTGGGGAGGAGGGGGCTCTGTCCTCAGGCCTGGCCTCAGAGAAGGCTTCCCCTGCAGGAAGTGCTCCTGACGTGCTGACTGCTCTCAGCACCGCTGTCTGGGTGATAGGAAGGTTCTGGAAACAGAATCCTCTGGGACAGCTCAGCACCTGTAGCCTGGGCCTCTGTACAGCCAGGAGCCATCACTGAGGCTTCTTTGGGGCTTTAGCTGTATTGTTTGCTCCTGGGAGCAGCCCGAGAGGTGGGTTTTATTGGCCCATTTCACAGATGGGAACTCTGAGGATCAGGGTCGTACCACTACTCACCTGCAGGGACACAGCCCACTGGCCTCCAAACCCTGCTCTTGACCACTGCCTCCCCCTACACCTTGCCTTGGAGTCAAGACCTGAGTTCCAGACCCATCTCTGCCCTAGCTACCTGTGTGGCCTTAGTGACCCCAACCCCCTTTGAGCCTGGAAAAAGGGGAGTGCAACCCACCGTACAAGGCTGCAGTGAGGGTGGAAAGACAGGCACAGGTCACAGTACCCAGTGTGTCAGGAAGCGTGGTGTCCACTGCCTCCCCACTCCAAAACACCAGCCCCTCTCCCTTGAGCTCCTCAAATCGACCATCCGTACTCCACTTGGGAGAGCCCCCCGGACCCAGATAATGATGTCAGCCTCACGGCAGCTGCCCCTGGGGCAGGGCATCTATGCCACCCCATCAAGGGCTCAGACTCAAGATCACTTGTGTAATTAACCCTCCATTGGTTCTCCCCCCTCTCTTCTCAAAAACGTGGACACCGAGGTTCCGAGAGGCCTGGTGCCTGAGGTCACACAGCAAACAAGAGGCTCAGAGTGAGCCCTACTCCCTGTCTGGCTCACCTTGCCCCTCTGCACCAGATCTGTCATCGCCACCGCGTCCCGCTGAGTGGCCCAGGAGGAGCTGGGGTGACCCTCGAATGGCGAATGGCGGCACTCGCGGGAGACAGGGCACCGGTCACAGTGCTGTGTTCCCCACTGCAGATGCCACAGGGAACCAGGGGGTTTGGCCGCCCTCTGGAATTCTGGAGTGTTTTGCCCCCTGCCTCCGTTGGGTGCCCCCCAGGGGTGAGGAGAGGGTAATAGCCTTTTAGGTCTGGTTTCAGGGCTCGGGAGGAGTGGGCTGCCCTTGCCTGAGGGGTCCCCTTGTCATTTCTCTGTCTTTGTCTCCCCGGGGCTGGAGGAAATGGTTCTCATTCCTGCATGCGAGAGCTGCCCTCTGGACTCTGGGCACATCCGTGCCCTCTGTGGTGGGGACCCGGAGCCCCCGTGCACCCATGGCAGGCGCCTGGCCCGCCGAGCCCCCGCGTGGCCCCTTTGTGCTCTGTGAGCCGGATAATAGGAGGCATTCTCAGACATCCAGTCATGGGTCTGGGCCCGGGAGAGGACCCTGGCAGTTCCACACTGAGGCCTCTGTCCAGCAGCCTCCGCCCCGGGGGTCCCCACCCACATTCCCAGGCTGCCGCCATCTCCAGGGGACAGCACCCAGGGCGGGCTAGGGAGCAGGCAGCCAGTGAGTAGACGGTAGGTGATCCGTGAACGCATCCCTGATGAAGGGAGCCAGGGGGAGGCAGGAAAGCTGAGGGCTGAGGAGGACAGGGAATCACGTGGGCTGAGCACCCACGGTGCTCCACACACTCCCCAGCCAACCCTTGCAAGAGCCTGGCCCCTCTTTAGGCCCCAAGAAACTTCTGAGAACTTTTCCCACGTGCGATGCTCCCTGGGAGACCGCAGTGGGGAGGAAGCCATTCCCGGAAGCCTCAGAGCTGCAGATGGACAGGCAGCTGTGGGCTGAAATCCAGGTGCGCCTGGTTCCACACCAGGCCTTCCGGCGGCTGCTAACCCTCACCGCTAGGTTGGCGGGCTGCTGATCTGAAAACGCGGCTGGGTCTGGAAGCAGAAGCGCTGCCTTCCAAGACAGCGAGGGCCCGTTACAGGAGGTGTGTAAGCAGGAGGTCCCAAAAGGGACACGGCCTGAAACCGAATCAGTTCTGAGATGGCCCCCACTCACTGAGCACACGCATGATTGGCGTCACCGCTCCAGGACCGGCCACCCGAGGCACTCGGTCCCGTCCAGTCACACGCGGGGCATGTGGGAGAGGCTGACATGGATGAGCAGGGCCCGGGTCTTCCTGGCCCTATGGCCTACAGTCGCTAGAGATAACCCAGCGTCCAGAGAAGATGTCTCCTCTCTTGTTTTCTTGGTAAACTTGTATGCATCCCTCAAGACCCAGACCAAATGCCTCCTCCTCTGGAAAGTCTTTCCTAATGAACTTCTAGGCATCCCTCGGAGCCCAATCTAAAGGGCCCTTCTCCTAAGAAGTCTTCTTCTTTGAGTCCTGAAGCAGCATTAGAAGCTTCTCCTACCAAACTGCTCACTGCACAGTATGAGGGTGTGTTTATGGGTGGGGCCCGTAGTCGCTACCAATAAATGCGGGGATGGATGGATGTGCCACCACCTCAGGACATCTGCCAGGCACACGGGGTGGTCGTGCTGGCTGCCAGAGACCTCCTTCCTGGGCAATGCCAGACGGCTCTGCCAAAGCTGCCTTCTCAACTCCTGTTTTGTCCAGGGAGTCACTCTGACCACGCACCTTCACAGGACCAGGCCACATGAGGCCATCCTACCCTGTTTTCGCTTGGGAGACCTACTGGCCCTCAAGGCGACCCCTCACACCTGATTCTTGGTGCAGTTCTGAGAGTCCTGCCTGCTCCAGGCAAAACCTCAGGTGCAATAAAACACTGGAACACAGCTCCTTCCTCCCTCCCTCCCTCCCTCCCTCCCTCCCTTCCTTCCTTAACAACCATTGACTAAGCACGTACTATGTGTCAGGAACTGGGGATATTATGGGGACTCCACAGGCATGGTCCCTGTCCTCAGCCCAGCCTCATGGGGGAGACTGTCTTTAATCAAACAACTCAAAACATTCCGTAATGGCCAAGGGCCACTAGTTCTATGAAGGGGCGACACCAGGTGGTTCAAGGAGAGTTTCTCCTAGGGGACCTTGAGCTCATCCTGGTGTCAGTGAGGACTTCCCCAACCCTTGAGCTGAGACCTTTGAGCTGAGATCTGCAGGCTGCCCAGGGGTTAGAGGGTGGGGCCAGGGAGGACCCTCTGAACCATGCTGTGTGCTTACGACACTGTCGGTAGCTTTCAAAAGGAAGGAGCGGGATCCAAGTGGACTGAGGGAGGCCAGGGAGGAGGCTTCTGCAGGTGTCCCCACAGGCGATGATGGTGGCCTGGACAGGTGGGGGCAGGGAAGGAGGAAGACTGGCCAGAAGGCTACTTAGGAGGTGGCTCACCAGGGCTGGGGGGTTGGATGAGGGGTGGGGGGCGAGGAGAGGGAGGCTCCAGGTGGGGAGTTCCCAGGTCCTGGGCTTCACCAGCCTAGAGGTCCCCTTTCTGAGTCAGAGCGCCCTGGGTGACAAGCAGGCGGGGGGTGGGATCCAGGGCTCGCTTTGTAGGTGGTAAGTTTGAGGGGTCCCCACAATCATGGGGTGCAGACCCCACCCTGAAGCCTGCCACACAGATTCTCTGCCCTGTTTGCACACTCCCTGAGGGTGGCGTGGACCACCCCAGGCCGGCACCTCTGAAGGAGCAGGGCCTTCTCACAGGCGGCTGCCAGGGAAGATGGGGCCTACCACGTGGCCCAGCTCCCAGCAGCCAGGAAAGAGGCATCGGGGGCCCCGTGGAGCTGCCTGATAATAAGCTTCCCCCAAAGCACCAGCCTGTAGGAGCCCCTGCCTGGTGGTTGTTCCCAGTGAGTGTGGGTGCGGGGCAGGTGGGGCGGGGAGGATGAGCACAGGTGGGAGGCGTGCATGTAAGTAGGGAGTGAGTGAGTGTATGTGTGTGTGTGTGCATGCAGTGCATGCCAGGGTCATGTGTACACAGATGGGGATCCAGGGACATGTAGGGGATGAGGGTACAAGCAAAAGTCTGCAGGCACAGTGGGCTGATGCGAGGGGCTGGACACGCAGGCTGCTGAGGGCCACCTGTCTGTGGTTCGCACTGGGATTCGGGCCATGAGAGGCCAAAGACCTCTGTCAAGGCCATTGGTCCTGGGCCTGCTGCCCTCAGGGCTGGTAGAGGATTTCCTTATGAAATTCTGTGATTTTTATGATCAACCTTCAATAGCACGATCTCTGCTTTGTAGGGTTCAGCCTGGCCTTGGGAGCCAGCTTCTGATCTTGGATGGGCCAGCCCCTAACCTTGGGCAGTGCAGCCTATGAGTCAGTCTAGCCGAAGTCCCCCGTTGAGGAACTTGGAACTGATTCTTTAGGGACTTTTGGGTGACGCCATCCCTCATCTTACTCAAGAGCAGCCTTTACTGACCACACGATGAGCCACAGTCTTCTGCATGGATTTCTCCAGACTTCCCCACACCTAGTCAGAATGAGCCCCAAAGGTCCAGCAGTCCCCAGGTCCCTGGTATGTAAATTAAGTGCCGCCACAACCCTGAACTTTCCCTCCTGCCCTGTCCCCCGGCTATGTCTCCAGGACTTGGCCCTGGCCTCTCTTCTTCCAGGCAACCTTCCCCGACCTCCCAGGCTGGGTTAAACTCCCTCCTCTGGACTCCCACGGTGCTCCACGGTGCCCCACGGTGTCACCAGCAGAGCACCCACGCCAGGTGACAGTGTGTCTGTTGCTCTGACTCCCTCGCCAGCCAGAAGGCATCTCAGGAGCTGGCTGTTGTTGGGGGCATCCCTGTGTCCTCCACACCATCAGGCAGCAGGTTGGACTCACAGCAGGCTCACAAGGGTGAAGGAAGGAAGGAAGGAAGGAAGGGAGGAAGGAAGGGAGGAAGGAAGGAACAGGAGAAGAGATAAATGTTCTCCATCATTTTCTGGGCTGGCACCCACTCCACACAGCTTCAGGGCATCCTGGGCCCTTTCCCCTACTACCCTCCCCTCACAGGTGTCCCCACATGCCCTGGACTAGGGAGAGTTTGTATGTCTAAAATACAGGTTTTCCTGTGAAGACACGGCTTGGCTGGGTTGAAATTTACAGGGTCACCATGCCAGCCTCCCCCCGATTCCCCTGCCTAGGGCCAGGGCGGGGAACGGGCACCCCAGGGGCGGAGGCTGTGGGTCCCGAGGGATCCCGGTTCATGTCCCGAGTCACCGCCTCCCAACCATGGAACACTGGATGGAGCACTTGTTCCTCCCAGCCTGTCTCCCAGCTGCACCTCTCTGACTCATGGCAGCCGCGGTATTCCTTGCAGGAGACCAAGCTCTACAAGACCTGATGTAGAAAAATATTTTTGGAATAAAAGCAGCTAATGTTTATTGAGGCTGCCAAGGAGCAGGCACCGTTCCGAGAGCTTTGCATGGATTTTTGTATTCATCCCTCACAGTGACCACCTAAGAGGGAGGTGCTTTCACTACACCCATTTCACAGATGTGGGAATTGAGGCACGGTGAAGTTAAGTGACCTGTCCAAAGTCACAGAGTAAATGAGTGTGGCGCCCCCTGGGCCCAGCCCCAGGCCCCCACCGCACTGTGCTCAAGACAGAACCTGGGAGGCACCCAACACCCTGTCCCTTTCTCCCGCCTGTCTAGAAGCCACCCCCTAGGTACCCCACCAGTGGGAGACTACCTCGTGGGCCCAAGCCCCACCCCTCCTGCCGCGTCTCCCGGTGCCCTCCCGCCTCTCCTGAACCATTTCTCCGTGAAGCCTTCTGGGGGAGATTTTCAGATTGCAAATCTGTTCATGCTGTTTTTCTCCAACCGGAAACCCTGCAAAAGCTCTCCGGATAAAGCCCGGTCCCTCTTTCCTCATACACAGTCTCTGTGTGGCCCGTGGCCACACTCTAAGCACGCACGCCGTCCTGCTGCTCCCTCCGCCCAGCTGGCTGTCCCTCTTGCTTCCCGCTCAGCTCTGTGGTCAGACACGCTCACACTCTCCCTGCACAGTCCTCTGGGCACGCTGGTTGTATGAGCATTTGGTTAATGCCCACAGATGCTCGCGGGCAGGTCCTCCTCTCTCCTGTTCACTGCTGCCGCCCCTGGGCCAGACACCCAGTGAGTGCTCCCACGTCCCTAAATGAGCAGCCAGTGGATTCGCAGGCTGGTTTGGTGTCCAACACAACACGGACTTGGGTAGTCAGTGGTGAAGGCGCAGGCCGGGGGTGGGGGGGGCAGGGTGAGGGGGACTCTGATAGAGACTTGGAGCAGCTGTCTAGGGAGGGAGCTCCCCAGGGCCTGCCCAGCATCCAGGAGAAGCTATTTCAGCTCCCGGAAACAGGAAGTGAGTCATGGCTGAGATGGCCGGCCGGACGCTTGGCACCTCGGGTGCGATTGATGAGCGCTTGGACGGAAGGGCCCAGCCTCAGCCCAGGGAAGCAGGAAGGAGGCCTGGAGGAAGAGGATAGGAGGAGAGACCCTCACTCCAGCAAAATAGGCAGCCCTGCGGGGCCCCAGCGGAAGGCTGGGATGAGGTCAGTGTGGATTTGGCCACCCAGTCCATTCTCTGGCCACACCTGGCCAGTGGGGCAGGAGCGGCCGCACGTTCAAACCCTCCGACCCAGCCGACACCCGCCCTGGGCCGCTCCAGGCCAGGCCTGCACTGATCTATCTCGTCTGCTCCCCACACAAGCACAGAGTCTCAAGGTCCCACTTTACAGAGGCCAAAAAGTAACCGGGGCTTGCCAAGGCCGGGCTGGCCACAGCTAGCACAGGATTTGAACGCAGCTCTGTAGGACTATGGAGATCTGTCAGGGGGTACAGGAGACTTAGGGGACTCCACGGTGGCCGGGGGGCAGCCACCAAGAGAGTCTGAGGCAGGTGTCGGAGGCCCAGGCTAGAACAAGCTGGGGGTCTGGTCCTGATTCAGTCCCTCCCTGAAAACAGGCCGAATCTGGTGCCTCTCCCCCAGCCTCAATGTCTCTGAACCCACTCAGGGGACATGGCTGGCCGGGCCAGGGTCAGAACTAGCAGTCTAAAACTTGGAAGATGCCCCCAAGTGGGAGCTCCCCGGGCAGGAAGCCAGGGGACCCCCTTCTTTTCTGCATCTCAGCCTGGGACTCCAGGAACCCCATGAACGGTGTGGACAGGGCGGGTGGGGGGATGCCACCCTGGGACCTCCATTCCAAACAAGGGGCTGTGCTGGCCTCCAGTGGGCAGGCCTGTCAGAGGGGGGAAGACTCAGGTTACTTCCATGTCTTCTGCTGGACCTGAGTCACCCCGTCCCTGCCCCCTTCATTCTCACATCCGCCTTGGTGCCCGCGGGCAGAGTCAGGCATCCTCCCACCAAAAAGGAGCCAAACAGTTCCTTGGCCTGAGCTCGAGCTCCAGCACCAGGTTGAGGTCTTGAACAGGCCGTGCAGCTGCAGATGGACACCCTGGGCCTGGGTGCAGCCACCGAGTTGTGCACCCCGGTTCACAAGGTCAAGGAGAGGCAGAATTAGGCAGCGTGCACCCCCAGTGCCTTGCCTTGCAGGGTTATGACTATTGGTTGGGGTGGTGGTTGAAGTTTTTTTTGTGTGTCTGAATTTTCTAACTTTCCTCAAACAATGTGTATTATTTGTGTTAAAGATAAACATGGGACGAAAGCCAGGGGTTGGGGGAAGTGGGTGCTGGTGGGTTTTTGCAGGGAATCAGAGGCCAAGGGGAATCCGCTTGCAGCTGCACCTGCCAGGGGAAGCGGTGGAGCCCAGGGGCTGGCATGGGGACCCTCAGACGGCCATCCACGCAGGACCTGTCGCCTCCCCACAGCTCCACTCTGCAGATGGGAGACGGATGTGTAGTGTCTGGCTGCCTGTCCGAGGTAATCCACTCAAAGAGTTGCCCATCCCAGACCCTCCTGTCCATTGCATTTTTTGAGGCTGGTCTCACCTGCGTGAACATCAGGCTGCCCTTTGAAAAGCATTGGTGGAACCCCAGCTCTACAATTTCTGAGCAAGTCACTGCCCTGCTCTGTGCCTCAGTTTCTCCCAATGGTCATGGAGCATTAACTCGGGTTGAGGCAGGCACACGACAAGCACTATGTAAACATGCTGCTATCTGAGGGACACTAGGCTTCAGTGCCATGCACCACCGTAGGGGGTCGGTGGGAGATGCAGGTTAGTGGTACCGTCCACAGGCAAGCCCTCCTGTTTATTACCCAGCCAGAAGGGTGCAGGTGTTGTCCAGAAGGTGCTTTCCTCTGCCTCCTCTTCCTCTATTCTAGTCCCTCTCTCCTCACCGGCTTGTAAGGCCAAATGAAGCTTGGGCATGGGGAGCCTAAGACGGAGCCCTGACCCTGTGGACCCCCATGTACCCACCAAACGCTGGTCTCGCGTGATTGGTGAGGGGCCGAGAGGTTAAGTGAGGAGCCTCAAGAAAAGGCTCTTAAATGCTGCTGCCACAGTGTGATTTACAGCAGGTTTGAGTACCCCCCTGCCTATAATTCACTTCCATTTGCAGGACCCTTGGCTCTCTCGCGGAGGATGCTGGGAGAAGACAGGAGTGGGGTTGTCTCACTAATTTTAGCATTAGTAGCTGAGTGGCCAGAGGTAATTTATGGGTCCAGGGCTCTGCTTTCCCCTCCATGCACTGGACCCTTCCAGCCAAGAGACCCTACCACCTCGGTACCAGCCCCAGCTCCCGCCCTCGCTAAGCTGGTTAAAACACCTGCAGGGTACCCCCTAGACCAGCGACCCCTGACTTTTTTGGCACTAGCGGCCAGTATTTTGGAAGACAGGAGGGGCAGGGGACAGGAGATGGAGCTCAGGTGAGGGGAGAGACAAGAGGTGGAGCTCGGGAGAGTTTCTCTCGCTGCCAGGTTCCTAACAGGCCATGGCCAGGGGTGGGGTGGGGGGGAGTGTTCTCAGAAGGGGTAGCGGGGCGGGGGGGGGGGGTGGGGGCGGGGGCAGTTGGGGACCCTTGCCCTAGACCTTGCGCTGGGACCGTTCAAATTAAGTCCGCTAGGGGGTGCTGTTATCCCCATTTTATACAGAAGGAAACGAGCTCAGGGAGAACTTACTGCCCAAACTCACACTCTTTGTGCACTGTCACTCTGTGCCTTTACCTCCCCTGACCCAGCACCGACACCGGTCTCTCCTAATGCTTGCCCTGCTTACACCTCCTACCCAGTCCTCCCCTTCCCCCCATCCCCCGACCTTGACCTCCTCTGCCCACGCCCATCCTCTCCTGGCTGCTCCTTGGAACACCAACACCGGAAGGCAGAAGGGGAGGTGGGAACCCAGCCCCACAGCTCTCAGATGAGGAGAAACTGCTAGGAAAAAAAAAATTAATCCCATTGTTTCCGCTCCCAGATCCTGCCTGAAAAACAAAAACAAAATCAAATCCTAGCCCAGGGAGCTTTATCTGGCAAAAGTTTCAAGTAGGGGGCTTGAATCCTGGACACCCAGCCAGGACACCCAGTGCCTGGGGACAGGGAGACCAGGTCTCCCACTGCCACGATGGGGGCAAGTACCTCCGTGCACCTCCACACAGCTCCACAGTGGCCAGGCGCTGTGGATGCTGGCGCTCTTTCCCTACCCACTTTACTCAGACCCCGAGCAGCTGAGGAGGCAGAGCAGCGTCCCCTCATAGAACTGAGGTGCCTGCTTTCCATCGCCCTACAGTCCTCTGAGATGGGTTTAATTAGACCCATTTTATGGGTGGGGAAGCTGAAGCCCGAGCACTGTTCTGGAGGCTCCAGAAGCAGGAGCCCGGTCCGGGTGCCTCCTCCTTCCCACTCCCCTCCCGGGCTGACCTGAACCGCCCCTGGTTGCGTTTTCCCAGAGCTGAGGCCAGGAGCACAGGTCCCGAGTGTTTGTTCAGGCCAGGCCGGGGCTCCGGTCAGGCGAGGCGGAAATGGCCACAAGATGTTTGTCCAAGTGGGGGTCAGACTCCACCACCAGGAGGAAGGAGGAGCAGAAGGCCTGAGTCAGCATGGCTTGTGGCCCGGATTCTCACCCCCAGAGGCAGGCTGCACACGACAGGCAGCAGTGGGAAGGAATGGGCTGGAAGGAAGGAGGAGAGGGCATCTCCCTCAGCCCCAACCTAATCCCCCTCAATTTCTCTGCCCCCCCCACCCCCACCATCCATCCTTCCTTCCTTGGGGAAACCCGCTGGCTCCACCTCTCAAACCTAAGAGTCTGACCCCTGTCCCCCACCTACCACCCAGATACCTAACACCCAGGTCCAGCTACCAGCTTCCAGCTTGGACTGTTGGAGTAGCTTCCTCACTGGTTTCCCCCTCACCCCCTCCAAACTATCCTTCTCCTGCCTTTGGCACCAGAGGGGTCCCATTAACATGCAAATCATATCTCATCTCTTCTGGTTTAACACTCACCCAGACCCCAACAACACCGGGAGCAAAAGCCATCTGTGATAAGCTGAACTGAGTCCCCCTGCAAATTTGGTGTTGAAATCCCAGCCAGTAGTACCTCAGAATGTGACTGCATGTGGAGACTGGGTCTCTAAAGAGGTGATTAAGTTAAAATGAGGTTGTCTGGATGGGCCCTAGTCCAATATGACTGGTGTCCTTATAAGCAGAGATGAGGACACAGACATAGACGGACAGAGGAGAGACCGTGTGAGGATGTAGCAAGAAGGTGGCTAGCTCCAGGCCAGGGAGCGAGACCTCAGAGACACCAAACCTGCTGACACCTGGACTGTAGACCTCTGGCTCCAGAACTGCAAGGAAAGACATTCCTGTGGTTAAGCCGTGGTATTTTGTTATGGCAGCTGAAACAGACTGAGACACCATCTGACCCCACGACCTCACTAATCTTCTACCCTCCCCTTTGCTCTCTGCTGTGGCATCACTGGCCTCCTCACTTTTGTCTCTGTGTACTAAGCATGCTCCCACCTCCAAGCCTTTGCTGTTGCTGTGCCCTCTGCCTGTAATGCCCTTTCCCCAGGGCTGCTTGCTGCCGTGTCATCGTTCAAGTCCCTGCTGAAACATCCCCCTTCAAACAGGCCCTCCCCAACAGAGCAGATGGGACCCAGAGTGAAACCCAGCCCCGTCACTTTTGGGGACTCAGTGCCAGCTACTGCTCTTGGAGGCTGAGCATCTGGGAAGGGCCCGAGCATCAGTAGGTTCATGTCCCCTCAGGCATGATGGGGATAAGCATTTGTGCACCTAGGGTCTGTACACGGGCTGACTCTGGCCCCAGGACCCCTGCCTGCACCTGAGCACTGCCTGGAAGACCAGGAAAGCCTGGGAAGCTATGGGGCCTTCCTGCAGGTGGGCAGTGCCCTGGGCAGGTTTCACCTGTTTAGTCAACACCCCCTTGAGACAACCCCACGCCCACTGCAGGGCCTGAAGTTTAAAAGACTCACACTAAGTGTTGGCAACGATGTGGAGCCACGGGAGCCCTCACACACCACTGGAGGTATGTCTGTATGTGTGCGGAGCGGTGCAGCCACCCCAGAAAACCATTTGGCAGTTTCTTTTGAAAGTCAAATGTAGGCTCATGCAACCCAGCAATCCCACTGCTAGGTATGGGATGAAGCGAGAACACAGGGACACACAAAAAACTGTACACAGATGTTCAGTTGGCTCGATTAATAGCTGCCCTAAACTGGAAACAACCCAGTGCCCCTCTGTAGGCAATATGGTCATACAACTGAATAAAAAAGGATAAACTGTTGCTACACAAAACAACGGGGATGGGTCTCAAAGTCGAATTCAAAAGTGGTCATCCTGTGTGGTTCCAGTTAGATGACCTTCTGGAGAGGGCAAAGCTGTAGAGAAAAAAATCGTCAGTGGTCGTTAGGGGCTGGGATGGGGGGGCGGGGCCCCGGCGGGCAGGAATTTGCTGGGAGGGAGCATCAGGGAATTCTGGGCATCTGGGAAATACTCTGCCTTGTTCTGAGAATTGGTTACAGGGTATAAAGGTGTAAAAACTCCTCAAACTTCACAATGAGACCTGTCCATTTCCCTCTTTGAAAATTATGCCTCAATTAGAAAAATAAATGGTTGTTTTTTTTAGCTCTGGTAGGTGTGGCTCAGTTGGTTGGGCGTTGTAAAGGTCGCAGGTTCGATTCTAGGTCAGGGCACCTGCCCGGATTGTGGGTTTGGTGCCCATCAGGGTGTAGGAGAGGTTGATATTTCTCACTCACGTAGATGTTTCTCTCCCTCTCCCTCTCTTTCTCCCTCCCTCCTCCTCTGTCGGAAAAAAAAGGAAAAAAAGTTTTTAAAAGCAACCACTCCGCCTGTCAGGCCACCTGTGCCAGGCCTCCTGGTAGGCAGCGCTGGGACAGAGCTGGTCGGCATGGACCCCCGGCCTCTGGGACAGCCGCTGTGCGAGGCGCCCCGGGGCGCGCCCCGGGGGGGGGACCGCACCGGCACCCCGCTAGGCTCGGAACGGCGGCTCTGGCTCCGGTCCCCTCCGCTCCAGCGGCGGCCCAGGCCGGGAAAGGCCGGAAGCTGGCGGGGCAGGGTGGGCTGGGGGGCCATTGTTCGCACGTCCGCTCCAGCTCCGCCCCTGCCATTGTCTCAAGGGTGGGACCCTCAGCCCGGGAGCCCGGGAGGGAAGGGGGCTGAGAGGGAGATCCGGGTGGGGCCCTAGGTTGCCATGGGTGGAGGGTGGGGGGAATCTCCCGCCCGCGCGGTCCCCGGTAGCTGGGAAAGGCGAGGCCAGCGCACTGGACGGGACCGGCCCTCCGCGGTTGTCCGGAGCCGGGGCGTCCGTGTTCCGAGTGCCCGGGAGCCCCTCAGCACCCCTCGCTCCGCGGGGTCGCGCTGCTCCGCTGACGATGTGGGACTCCTACGGGACTCTGTCAGCAGAGAGAGCGGCCACCGTCAGCACCCCCAGTACACGCCCATTTCCTCCCTTGGGGCCCAGAGCTCCTGCGAACCCCCGGCGCCCCGGGAGGGGATTCTCCCCGGCGGATGGTCGCCCGCGGGCAAAGCTGGGGACTAAAGGAACCAGGGCCAAACATTCCGGCCCCAGGCCTCTGCCCTGCGCAGACGGCACTGTCCCGGGGCCGAGGGTGCACAGCAAGAAGTCGGCGCCTCACAAGTGAATGCGCTGGGGGAGACTAGTCGGCGGGGGTCCCGGAGTCCGGCGGGCGTCAGGGCCTGGGAGGCGGTGAGTCGGGCAGAGGAACCGCGTGGACACGGCCCGAGGGCGGGAGATCGTGCCCCGCGGGTGCAGGCGCGGGGCCTAGGAGGTGAGGTCAGAGGGGAGGCGGTGGGAGCCCGGACTCCAGGGGAGGGCGGGGTCGGGAGCCTCGGCCCGGCTGCGCTTTGAGG
Source organism: Phyllostomus hastatus (assembly GCF_019186645.2). NCBI lineage: Eukaryota > Metazoa > Chordata > Mammalia > Chiroptera > Phyllostomidae > Phyllostomus > Phyllostomus hastatus. The sequence continues at coordinate 2,405,585 of NW_025333643.1, read as the reverse complement.
ACGAAAGGAGGCCGGAGACGCCGGGTTTAGTGGCGCCCGGCACTGGCCTCCCTGCGCTGCAGTTTCCCTTGTGGCAGAAAGCTTCTGGGTTGGAAGCCCTGAAAGTCTGATTTCTTCTCAAACCCAGATTAATGTGCCTTTACTTCGGTTGTACAGGAAATGCGCCTGCAGTGGCCCACAAAGTCAGACGGCCCTGAACGTGCAGGGAAATTAAACCCTGCCGGCCGGGACGTTGGGGCGGGAGGCTCTCGTCAGACCGCCGGGGCGGGAGGCGGGGCGTTTCCAGGTCTCGGACGGTGAGGGTGCGCTTCCCGCAACAGCCACCAGGCGGTGACAGAGACCAGGCTCGCCGAGTCAGAGTTTGAAATAACTTCAGTTGCAGAGTTGTGAGAAGAGGACAGAGAACTCCTGGACACTTTTCTTAACCTAATCCACCAAGTTTTAGCATTTTGACCCCCACTCTGGGCATGTTCAAGTCCCCCTCAAAACATCAAAGAGGAAGCTGCAGATGTGATGTGCCTCAAACGCTAAACCATTCAGTGTGTACTGCACAAGCACAACCGAGTTTTCAAGATCGGATCATTTAATAATGAGGCCATTACTTAATCTGCAAAACCTATGCAAATACTGTCAATTGTCCAAGGAGATCTTTTATAGTGTTCCCCCCACCCCCACCCCACCATTCCACTCCAGGATCAAATTTAGTTATCTGTTTTTGTTTTAATTGAAATTAATTTGCTAAGCTTTCCTGGGCTGAAGTATCTTGTAAAAGATGAACATAAAGCATTCCAATAAATTTAATTAATTTTTTTAAGAGCCCCAGCTTCATCCTTCTTAACCACGTGACCCTGGGCAGGTCCCTGATTCTCACCACTGAGAAGGGTCAGGTTGTGGGCAGGGTGTATGGAAGGGGCTGGAAGGGACAGAGAGTGAACTTGCATTCTGAGATGGATGGACTTTCTTTCCTTCTGGGCCTGACCCATTTCCCCAGGCCTTTGGCCAAGGGGTCCATTCCAGCCACCCACCACAGCCTTCAAATGGACTGACTACTTGAAGAAAGCAGCTTCTCGCTTTGGGAAAGAAAGGCAAATGCCTCAGCCTGCCAGAGGCTGACAAAAGGCCTGCTGGAAGTCTTGCTCTAGGTCTGGAGAGGCAGAAAGGCTCTACGGGCTGCAAAGACTAGGAAATAAATCCTCCTGCCAGTCATTTTTGACTTGTAGCAAAATTGCAGGAGGGCCCAATCCTCTTGTCAACTAGAGATTAATTATAATTTCTCTAACTTTTACAATGTAAAATGGAAACACACGAAAGCAGAGGAGCTGGTATAATGAACGCTCATTTACCTGTCACCCAGTTGCAACAAAAAATAATTATGATAGATTACTATCGATTTTTGAGTATAAAAAACTCCCTCTAGAGCATAAAACTCTAAAGGGATTTAAAAATACCTGAGTGACATGGCCCCATACCCCCCCTTATCTTTTCCATTGCTTATTTATGTGACAAGACTTCTGAGCGTGGGGCCTGGGAGGGAGCGGACTGGGAGGAGATGAGGCTGCACACGCTCATCGTAGAAATAAACATGTATCCGTCGGCACACAGAATGGCAGAAATCCTACCAAGTCATCAAATACATTCTAATATTTTGTTGATTATCAACATTTGTAATATATGTATTTTTTAAGATTTATTTTTAGAGAGAAGAGAAGGTGAGGAGAGAGAGAGGGTGAGAGATATCAGTCCATTGCCTCTCACACACCCCTAAGCAGGGACCTGGCTGGCAGCCCAGACATGTGCCCTGACGGGGAATCAAACCGGTGACCTTTCAGTTCACAGGTCAACATTCAACCCATTGTGCCACACCAATCAGGGCTATTTATGTTGTTTTAATCAATTGTAAATTAATATTTGTAATTAAAACTTTTCAGAATAACATGTATAAACACTTACTGACTTATGGTCAGAGAAAATTTTAAATTTTAAAAATTTTTAAATTTTAGTTTACTCCCTAGTTTTTGCTACAGAGAAGTAGGACGGTGTGGTCAATAGGCACAAGGATATATTACATTAGGCTAACACTTTGTGGGGACAGTAGAACTGAACACAAGTTCAAAGAGAAAAGATGAGGTAAAACCTCATTGATATAGAAGAGCTTGTCCCTGCACTTTTCACGTGGGTGATAGTGGGCATCCAGTCACTATCTGTAGATCCACTGGCCGTATTATAGTGATGAAACCGTTAAACCTTACAATGTCAATATTTAAACTATTATGGACAGGCCCTAGTGGTGTGGCTCAATGACTGGAGCCTTGTCCCATAGTCCAAAAGGTCACGGGTTCGATTACCTTTCAGGGCACATGCCTGGGTTGCAGGTTCAGACCCTGTGTAGGAAGCAGCTGGTTGATATTTCTCTCCCTTTCTCCTTCCCTTCCCCTCGCTCTAAAAAATCAATGAGCATGTCCTTGGGTGAGGATAAAAAAATAAAAATAAAAATAATAAAATATCCTAGACAGTACATCCTTTGCAACTATTTAAACTTTTATATTGTAGGTGTCAATTTTAAAATGTGCAAGAAGATACATGGTGTTCCCAGATTCTTTTGGGGTGCCCATCAGTAAAAGTTTGCAGTTCTCCAACAGGTGGCACCAGAGAGCTGGGTCTGATGGGTGGGGAACCCTTGGGTCGCTGGCCTCCTTCCAGACTCAGGTTCTTCTGGGTACCTCTCCCATAAAGCAGATTTCTGCCCAGTCACTGAGTGTTTCACACTTGGCATCTCCCTCTCCAAAGCTGGAAGCGTCCTGGGGTGCCCTTGTGGACAGATGCCCCTGAGCCCCTGTCATTACCTGCGGCATCGGGCCTGTGGGGTCCCTGAGGAGAGGAGCCCCGCCCTCCTTGAGCTCCCCTCCCAGTCCTGCAGGGCTGTGCCACCACAGCGCACTGTGCAGTTGTTACAAAGGCTCAGCACCGCTGTGAAGCTGCTTTGCTGCTCTGTTTGGGGAACATGGTGAGGGGAGAAAGGTTAGTCAAGGAGGACTTCTGAGAGGAGAGGGTCTTTGAAGGGAGAATAGATCTTTCTGAAGTGGACAGAGGGGCAGTGGGAACAGCATGTGCAAAGGTAGGAAGGTGACAACAAGTAGGAATGGCAACATTTTGTCACTGCTGTAGCAAAGGATATATACATGGGGGCAGGGCTTCCAAATAATAGCAATACCAGTTCATGTTAATTGAGCATTTATTTTGTGTCAGATACTGTTCTAGGTTATTTACATGGATTTACTCATAGAACCCTCGTAAGAACCTCATGAGCCCTGGGCAGGTAGCTCCGTTGGTTAGAGCACTGAACACCAAAGTTACGGGTTCAGTCCCTGGTGAGAGCGCATACAAGAATCAGTCAATGAATGCATAAATAAGTGGAACAACAAATTAATGTTTCTCTCTCTCTTTCTCCCTTCTTCTCTTTCTCTAAAAATCAATCAATAAATTTTTTTAAAAAAAGAACCTCCTGAAACTGGTCCTATTATTACTTCCATTGTCCGGCTGAGTTAAAGAGGGGTGAGAGGTGCAGTGATTTGCCTGATGTCACTGAGCATCGTGCTTGGGCAGAAAGCAGGATGCCTGTTCTGACCCCTCCGAGGGACTTCGAACACACATTGCCCTTCTCAGGGCTTTGCAGGACAAACCAGGCTCCCAGTGAGCTCTGCTCTTCACATGTACTGAGTTCCAGGGGTGGCAGAGGTGCTGTCACCCAGCTACGGTGGTTGGACTGGGCCCTTGCAGAAAGCGGTGGGTGGCCCTACTGTAAGCCTGAAGCAATTTCACTGTTCCCTCTTATATCTTTTTTTTCTTTTTTAAAGGTTTTATTTATTTATGTTTAGACAGAGGGAAAGGGAGGGAGAAAGAAAGGGAGGGAAACATCAATGTGTGGTTGCCCCTTGCACGCCCCCTACTGGGGACCTGGCTTGCAACCCAGGCATGTGCCCTGACTGGGAAGCGAAGCGGCGGCCCTTTTTGGTTCAGAGGCCCATGCTCAATCCACTGAGCCACACCAGCCAGGGCACCTCTTGTGTATCTGTTGTAGCCCTGGGCCCTCTGTTTCCTGTCCACTCAGCAGAGGGCAGACCGGCAGGGACTAAGGCTCTGTTTCCGGACTTTTCTCTGTTCACTTACTCATGCTGTCTAAAAATGAAGCCTCAACTTGCACATCAAGTCCACCATTTCCCCCTGTCTCACTTCAGGCAAGACCCCAGTCTCTCTGGCTTCATCAGAAAAATCCCCTTCGTGTTAGATTGGGCCATGTGAAATTTCACATAGTTCCTCTACCAGCAGGAGGACACTGCAGCGGGGGGGGGGGGGGCGGTAAATAAGACACTGCACACAGCAACTCAGCACAGCTCCTAGAAGGTACAAGCACTCACCACACTGTCCGCTGTGTGTCCATGCAAGCATCCAGGCAGAGTGCCATGCTCGCATAAAGGATGGAGAAGTAAGAAGTGTGTGTCTTGCCCTGGCTGGTGTGTGGCTCAGTGGATTGAGCGCAGACTGCAAACCAAAGGGTCGCTGGTTCAGTTCCTAGTCAGGGGACACGCCTCGGTCCCCCTGACTAGGCCAGTTGCAGGCCAGTTCCCAGTGCAGGGGAGTGTGAGAGGCAACCACACATTGATATCTCTCTCTCTTTCTCCCTCCCTTCCCCTCTCTCTAAAAATAAATAAAATATTGAGGTATTTAAAAAAACAAAAAAGAAGTGTGTGTCTTAAGGAGCCATGAGAGATACATGAAAAGAGATTACTGAAATACAGCCTGCGTTCGATTGGACCAGAAAGGAGAATTTAGTTAGAAGTACATTGGCACACGTTACATGATCAAACCAAGGCGAGGACAGCGTGTGGCTGGCCATAGGAGCAGCTGCGGCCGGGGCTCCGGGTGCTCTGGCGGGTGCAGTCTCACCTCTGCCTGCCAGCCTGGGGTCTCTCTGCTACCAGCTCTCACTTACAAACTTCATCCTTTCCTGCTCCTGTGACCCAAGAATTAGGACTGACCCCCTCTCTTGTCCCAAGCCTGACAGTCCCAGGCTGTGAGAACACAGGCACTCGCATGCAGACAGCATGCTAAAGTGAGGGGGGTAGAAGGAAAGGCACCGGCAGAAAACCCATCACATATCTGCCATCACATGTGTCTCCTGGCTGCGAATGATAAAACCCAGTTCCAACTAGCTCCTGACGCTGGGAGCGTCAAGCATGCCTGCTGCGTCCAGGAGTGCGCCTGGTTTCATCAGGAGCTCCCTTGGCTTGGCGTGGCCTCCCTCCCTATCGACCTCATGCTTAGGCAGAATGTGCTCCTCGAAGCTCCAAGCACAGAGGGTCCTTACAGGTAGCACACCTAGCAGGGAAAGTCTGTCTTTTTCAACGCAGCCCGAAAGAGCCTCAGACTGACTGGCTGGCTTGACCTGGAGCAGTTGTCCATCTCTTGAGCCGGGAGTCCTGTGGGCATTAGTTCCACCTGACTCTGGGATGTGAAAATGAGGGAGGGTGTTTCCTGAAAGAGGGCTCAGTTATTGGGCGAAGGGAAATAGTGCAGTGAAACTGCACACCACCCAACAGAAGCCCTACAGCAAGGTAAGTGCCATGCAGCAAGAGAGACAGAGAGAGAGAGAGAGAGAGAGAGAGAGAGAGAGAGAGAGAGAGCGCGCGCTCGCGAGTGCAAGAGCAGCAAAGGCGGGGTCTCAGGAATGTATATGAGGAAACCAGGGCAGGCTTCACAGAAAGTTGCACATAGAATTACCCCTTCTCTCAGAATTATCACATAACTCAGCAATTCCATTCCCAGGTACATACCTCCAGAAGGACTGAAAATAGGTCCTTAAACAAGTACACATACACACCCAGGTGCACAGCAGCCTTATTTGTTAGAGTCAAAGGTGGAGGCACCCCATGTGGCCGTCAGCTGATGAGTGGGAAAGCAGCATGAGGTGTATGTGCACAATGGAGTGTTCCGTCATGAAAAGGAATGACGTGATCATACATGCCACCGCACGGATGAACTTTGAAAGCATTATGCTCAGGTCACATATTAAATGTTTCCACTTATGTGAATGGGTAAATCCACAGAAAAAAAATCCAGAATGGTGGTTAGGGGAGCTGGGTTGAAGGAGGAAGTGGGGGTCACCTGCTTAACAGGAATTGAGCTTCCTTTTGGGTGAGAAAACCCTTTCGAACTGGACAGAGGTGGTGGCGGCACAGTCTTGTGAATGTGCCAAATGCCAATGAATCATTCACTTTTAAAGTGGCTCATTTTATGCTACATGAATTTCATCTTAATAACAAAAAAGAACATTTGACTAAAAAATAGATGAATAAAATAATCAAAGAGGACAAATAATGTATGCTCTCTACTATTTGCTTCAAAAGGACCCAGTTTGAGGGGAGCAGGCAGTGGAGGCAGGTAAGACTGGCCACCGGTTAGTGACTGGGTTCATTACACCATTCACTTTTTGCTTATGTTTGAAAATTCCTTAATAAAGAGTTCGGCCCTGGCCCGGTAACTCAGTTGGTTAGAGTACCGTCCCAATACACGAAGGTTATAGGTTTGATTCCCAGTCAGAGCACATACAAGAATCAACCAATGAATGCATAAATAAGTGGAGAAACACATCAATGTTTCACTTACTCCCTTATTCTCTCTCTCTCTAAAACAACAACACAAAAATCAATTAAAAACAGACTTGGGGCTAACCGATTCCACAACGAGTGGAAAGCCAAGCTTCTTCTTCCTTCCCACCCCCTTTCTCTTTCTAGTCTTTTCTCTCTTTCTCTTTGAATCTGTCATTCTTACTCTTTTTCATAATGTCTTGGTTTTGAGCAGAACAGTCTCGAAGCTGCTAGATCAAGAGTCACAAAGTCCAAGCACATTCCTTAGTTATGGTCGGGGCCTAATTCAGAACCCACTTAACCTTCCTTTGGACATAACTCTGATACACTGGCTTATATGGAATCCTGACCCATAGTAGATGTAAAGCAGTTTTTAGAAGGAAAACGAAAGGCTTTTTACGTAAGGCAGAATGCTAGCATTAATGAAATGTGCAGCCACAGCCAGGGTCAGGAGGACACAGATAGGAATGCTTGTGGAAAGAGATTAGGATAAAACACATAGTCGCCAAGGAAATGCAAATCAAAACCACTATGAAATATGCCTTCGAGCCCACAGGGTGGGTGTGATTATGAAGTCAGATAATGACAAGTGCCCGAGGATGTGGACACTGCTGGCTGGACTGTCATGGGGCTCAGCTTCTTTGGAAACAGCCTGATAGCTTCTGAAAAGGTTAAACACAGTCAGTTCCTGTACAACACAGCAATTCCACTCGGAGGTATACGCTCAAGAAAAATGAAACATATTCATTCAAAAACTTGTATATGAATGTTAATGTCAGCACTGTTCCTGACAACCAAAGAAGTGAAAACAACCCAAATATCCGCCACCTGATGAATGGATAAAAATGTGGCCCATCCATACAATCCAGTATTAGGGATAAAAAAGGAACGAGGCCCTGAAACTTGCCACCACATCAACGAGGGTTGAAAACATGCTAAGTAAAAGCAGCCAGACACAAGACTGCATGTTGCACGATTCCATTTATATGGCATGTCCAGGAGAGGGGGATCTTTAGATAGAAAGTTGGTTAGTTTCTTAGGGCTCGGGGGGATAGGAGAATATCAGTGTGGCAGCCAAGGGGTGCAGCGTACCTTTCTGAGGTGATGAAAATGTTCTGGAATTAGTGATGCTGGAGTATAACTCTGAATACACCACTGAAGAGAATATTTTAAATGGGCAAATTGTATGGTGTGTGAATTATACCTCAGTAAAGCTGCAATTAAAAAAAAAAAAAGGAATACAAGCACAGTAGTCTGGGTCATTTTAGAGCGGGGGGGGGGGGCAAAGAGCATCACACTCCAACCACCTGACTGGGCTTCTCTAGGCTGACAACCTGGTCATGGCGATTAAATGGATTTCAGCAGGAAGTGTGTCATGTATGTTTTGAAAGACACCTATTGAGGATGAGTAAGCGGGAAACGATGCTTACATCAGTGCTTAACGCAGTGTGACTCAGGGTCTCTATTAAAAGGAGGCTGCGAAGAATCGCCTGGACAGGCAGAAAGATGCCTCAGGGACTTTGTCAGCTGCTCTGAGTGGTAACACTTGTGCAGTCAAGTTTTCACATTCATGAATTGCACATACTTCTTAATTGTCTAAGAGAAGGATTCATTGAGAAATTCAAAATTTATACACATACTGGGAATCAAATAAAGGGGTCTTAAAATGAAGAAAAATCAAAACTATGTGATAGGGCATTAAAATGGACAAGAACTTTGTGATCTGATGTTTAAAATTTTTACTTTTTGTGCTTGAAAAATCAACTATTAAAAATAATTTTTTTTTTTTTTTTTTTTTTGCCCTGCAGGTGTGGCTCAGTGGATTGAGTGCTGGCCTGCAAACCAAAGAGTCATCAGTTCAATTCCCAGTCAGGGCCCATGCCTGGGTTGTGGGCCAGGTCCCCAGCAGGGGGTGCACGAGAGGCAACCACACATTGATGTTTCTTGTCCTCTCTTTCTCCCTCCCTTCCCCTCTCTAAAAATGAATAAATAAAATCTTTAAAAAATAAAATAAATACCTATTTTTTAAAGGGCACAAGACAATTTTAAGCTGTTTACAGCTACTTCTTTCAGATGAGCTATGAGCCTTTAGTCATTACAGTAAATAATTAAATGGGATAAAACTAATAAGAGGTCTGTCCATAAAAAGTCCAGCCATTGTTAATATAATGAGAATGGTTTGTATGACATTGATGTAACCTGGCAGTCAATGAGAGTGGACTGGAATGCAAATGGGTGAACAATGATGACCTCACTGTGCTCGTCAGTGGGTGCGGTAGATGCCATTGAGTGAGCATGTGTACTGTGTAACTATCACAGTCAAAGTGATTCAGCTAGTAGAGCAACAAATCTTCATCCAATTTTGCGTTAAGCTTGAACATTCCTCTATGGAAACAATTCAGATGATTCAGAAGGCCACAGCTGTGGGTAACTGGTGAGTGGCAGCTTCATCATGTCAATGCACCTGCTCATGCATCATGTCTCGTGCAGTTTTTTTTGGCAAAACATTAAATTATCCGGGTGACTCAGGAGCACAGATTTGGCACTCTAAGACTTTTCTGGCTTTTCCCAAAACTAAAATCACCTTTGAAAGGAAAGAGATTTGACTATTGATGAGATTTAGGGAAATACAATAGGGCAACTGATGGCAGTTGGGAGAACTGTGTGAGGTCCCAAGGTGCCTACTTCGAAGGGGACTGAGGCATCATTGTCCTATTCACGTTTCTTGTATCTTCAATGAATGTCTCTATTTTTCATATTCCATGGCTGGATACCTTCTGGACAGAGCTCTTACATTTTTTGAACATTGGTTTATGCAGCACCACAGATGCGTTGATGTGCTAAGAATTGTCACTAGTTGAACACAACTCATAGGTTTCATGACACAGAGGGGAATTTGCCCAATTACCATCACCTTCATGCTCCCATTAATGTGCCATCATTGCCATACCACCTCATTTTATTTTTCTTTTAGCTCATGGAATATTTTTCTTTTTTAAAACTGTTTTAGTTTTAGAAAGAGGGGAAGGAAAAGAGGGAGGGAAACATTAATGTGTGGTTGTCTCTCACGTGTCCCCCACAGGGACCTTGCCTGCAACCCAGGCATGTGCCCTGACTGGGAATCTAACCGGCGACCCTTTGGTTTGCAGCCCACGCTCAATCCAGAGCCACACCAGCTGGGGCTCGTGGAATATTTCACATAGTAAGGGAACAGAACACCCACGAACCCACTATTACGCATTTTGTCCCATTTGCTTCAAACATCCTCCCCTGGGCCCTCCTCCCTTCCTTCCCTCCACATCCCATTTTGGTCATGACTACACCTCAGCCACATGTTCCCATTTGTCCTGCATCCAGTCCTCTCAGTGGTCACAGCTTATGCTTGTAAGATTGTGAGCTGGGCACCAAGTACGAAGAGTATCATTTTTGTGCCCAACTAAGGTGCCTGACTTTACAGTAAGGACACTGAGGCCTAAAAAAACTGATTTGCCTTCTCATGTTCAGTCTGAAATCTGCAAATCTGACTCCTTGTCCAACAAAGTGGAATAGCAGAAATAGGGCCGTAATGCAAACTTGGCTGAATTCAAAAGCTGACTTTGCTGTTTGCTAGTGAAATGACTTGTCCACAAAATGAAAACCAAGCACGTATCTGAGCTTTCGTTTTCATCTGCAATGTGGAATTTATGCCACCTCCTCTTCAGAGCAGTTGTAAGAATTCAAAGTGAAACAAGCTGCACTGTGTGTGGTATAAAATAAGAGACTCAATAAAATGTTTTAAAATTCTACTTTTCAACAAGCACATATTAGATACCAGACCCCATTTCAGACACTGGGGACGTAGCCAAGGATATAACAAGGTCCTTGCTGTGGTTAAGAAATCACCAGTAAAATCTATTACTAGCCAACTGTATGTGTGCCCACCTGTAAGTCTTCCTTCTCAATGATTGGGATGCTTTCTTTTGTTGTTTCTATGGTCAGGGTATTCTTGACATGTAATGATTTTTTTGGTGTCCCCAAACTACTCAAGGGCCAGAGGTGGCCAGGGACAGCTCAAATTTTGGCTACTGGGCCATTCCTCAGGAAAGAACAGGAGACATGATATATTCTGGAGAGATCCAGGTGAGTGAGACAAGTCTGTCCTCAAGGACTTTTCAGTCTATTGATAATGTTAATAATCAAGACTATTTGTGGGGCACTTCCTCTAGGCCAGGTGCTGGGCAAGACACTGTGTAATTATTTCATTTAATCTTCTGAATCTTCTCTTTAAAGTATGGTAGTTATCATTTATTTTCATCATGTTTTGTTGTACATTTAATAGAGGAGGCTTAATAACCGTTGAAATGAAGTGTTCTGAAAGAATATTCCTGCCCTGGCTGGTGTAGCTCAGTGGATTGAGCACAGGCTGCGGGTCTGATTCCCAGTCAGGGCACATGCCTGGGTTGCAGGCCAGGTCCCCAGTGGGAGCCACATGAGAGGCAACCACGCACTGATGTTTCTTGCCCTCTTTCCCTCCCTTCCCCTCTGAAAATAAACACAGCCTTTTAAAAAAAGAATATTCCTTTGGCTAGTTTAAACATTAAGATAGAAACCTGAATAAATTTTGTCAAGTCTGTTTGCTCTAGCATTTAAGAATTTTAATGCCAGCCATAGCTGGCTATCTCAGTAGGTTAGTGTTGTCTAGAGATGCCATGGTCTCGGGCTCAATCTCTGGTCAGGGCTCATACAAGGATCAATCAATGGATACATCAATAAGTGGAATAACAAATCAATGTTTCTCTTTTCATCTATTGGTTTATTTAAAACAAGTTAATAAAAATTAAAAGAAGTTGTTTAATAAAAGAATTTTAATGCCAAAGGTGACAAGGATTTTTTTTTGTTTGTTTGATTTTTCAATAAGAATTGAACTCTGGGCTTCCTATACCCTCACTTCCCAGATATCCAAGTTTTTCAGCTCCCACAATTATAGGATCAAAAGGCAAAAGACCAAATACCTTGAACAGCATTTCTCAATTAGCCAATCGACTTAAATGACACAAAAAAGGATACAGGTTCCTTTCGAAAGGATAATAATTATCTTTAAACACAAGGCTGGGTCATTACACCTCCAATACCTTTAATGGCTTCTCTTGTAGCCGTAGGGTAAACCTTAGCATGGCACTCAAGATTTCTTGAAACCTGTCCCCCCCTTCTACCATTATTAACTTTGTTACTGTTTGGCATTTCTTCCAGGCAGCCTACCTGCCATCCAAGGCTCACCTGCATCTGGTGCTTGAACCACTCATGTTGGCCTTTTTCACATCCATGTTTTTGCCAATACTGTTCCTTTGACATGGACTGCCCTCTCCCCCATTAAAAACCCACCACTGCTCAGCCCGGACCACCCCCTCCTCCACCTGCCCTTTCCCCACTGCCTTCAGGACTGCGTCCTCCTCTTCACTCTCACACATGGCTTCTGACTGTTACATTTCTTCTACCACATTCCTTTTTCCTTCACTTAGCACCTCTCCGCAGCATTCTCTTGTACACAGAATGGGTCTCAAACGCTGTCGGATAAATGAAGGGCTGAGCTGCACAGGCTGTGCCGTCTGCTGCGAGCACGCCTTTTCACGCGTGTCCTCTGGCAGCAGGACATTCATCTGACCCCTAGGCCCAGAAACCCAGGGCTGGAAGAAAGCCCAATGGGTGGTCCAAACGGAGCCCAGAGCCCCTTCCCAAACAATCCTAAAGCAAAAGATGGTCTATTATCTGGCACTAGGAACAGTACCAACCCTTTCCACCTCTGCTCAATGGACTCTCACAACTGGCTTACACGAGGCCGAATGTTTTCTTTTGAATGCTTATTGGTGATTAATTTCTTTTTCTGTGAACTATTTCTTCATAATCTTTGTCCATTTTCTACCAAGTTGCCTTCTCTTCTTGGTTTGTACTCACTCTTACACTGACACACTGGGGACACCCATCTTTCGTTACATATCCTGCACAGATCTCCTTTCCATCACATCTACTCGCCACTGCCCACCAGTGTCCCTCTCAGCCGTTTCACTCAAGCTTCAGGAGCCTTACGCCTGTAGTGAGGCTGACGCTGCCAGTAGGAGACTGGGGGGAATTACGTTAGAACTGCATGTCAAGGACCAAGTATTGGGTGGGCCAAAAAGTCCATGACTTTTTTCCTGTAAAATGAAAGACATATATTTCATTTTCACCGATAACTTTATAGATTTGGATATTTTGAGTATGTCAGCTATCTCCTACTATGGGCTTCCAGTGGGTAGAGGTCAGGGGTGCCGCTAAACATCATCCAGTGCATAAGACAGCCCTGCAGCAAAGAATTATTTGACCAAAACGGTGTTAGTGCCGAGAAACTTTGCAAACTAGTTTTGGCATGTTCTACCAGTCACAGCACCTTCTCCATACACTGCATAAATCTATTTTTGCATTTCAGTTGCATTTTTACTTTTCTTGAAATAACAAAGCATAGTATACAAAAAACATTGTGTATTTCCTTCCATCTTCAATATTAAGATGGTTGCACAAAAATGCATCGATTTTGGTAAGTTTTTTTTTAAATGCACGCTGATATGACAGCTGTCCGCAATATAATCTAACAAAATTGTTTCCAATGAAATTAAAGACAACCAAGCACTAGAGCTATAGTACGGAAAAAAACACAATGGACTTTTGCCAACCTGATATTAAGCCTTGCATTCAGTGAGTACTCAACAAATGTTAGCTACTCTTCTTTACCTACAATTGAGGTTGCAAGTTGATGAGGTGCTTAGGTTAGCCCATAGAGTTTTAAAAAAGTACATCTGAATACTTTAGGTGAGGCATACTTTTTCTAATTGGCCATACCCTCCCTCTACCTCCTCAATCTGTTTCTACGTCGCAGCTTCTCAGATTTACGGTATAGTCTTCCACTCTCTAGTCTTTAACAAATGAAAAAAAAAGCAGACTTTGAGATTATGTATCACCTATAACCAGGGCTGCTCCGTGTGCCCCCCGTGCGCTGTACAACACTAGGATGTGCCCTTCCCAGTGTAGCTTACTTACCAAGCCCCTCGGGATTGAGCAATGTACAACCTGCACATTAGTTTCAAAAAGCTTAAGGGGCATTCTCACAGCAATTTTAAAAGCTTTCACAAGAAGCCTCTTAGTTTCATAACATCTGCTAGGTAGGATCAAGATGGGGGCAACATTTCTAATTTATAGATATGGTAGGAGGCACAGAGCCAGTAAGTCAGAAGTGTGGCCCCAAATATCTTGAAATGCAGACTGGGGCTATGAAAGACTAGGACATCAGGTCCCTGCTCGGTACCCTCTCAAAGGCGAGATTAAACTTCTGGATTTCCAGAGGCCTCCTGGAGATTGTCAAGGAAAAGCTGTAGTAGAAACTACTACTTCTATAACAAAACCATAGATGGAATAGGCTGGGTAACCTCTTATGTACATATATATATATAAAAACTTCAAATGTTAAATGTTTTACAAAGTATGTTCATATACCCAACATAACATCTGTTTATTAACAAAGCGTTGTAAGAATGGACAAGGATTATTATACCGATTTTGGGGTTTTTGGATGCTGAATTTGGGGGCTCTGCCTCTAAAAATCTGCTTCCAAAGGATTAAAAGGCAGTCTTACCAGTCTAAAAATTGTGGCAAAGTACTACAGCTGAAATGATGTGTATAAATCCAGGGAGAGAGTGACAGCCACCGAGCTACCATTTACGGTTTCAAAATACTGGCTAAACACACACGCACACACACACACACACATGCACACACTCACATGTGAAAATATACACACAGTTTCTAATGCACAAACTAGTGGGAAATTTTCAGACTGACAAACTTGTCGCTGGAAACCGAGTATGAAAAAATAAAGAGCAAAACAAACCCGAGTCCAACCACCTCATTAACAGCCGAGGTCTTTATTTCAATTCGTATGTACAGTGAAAGTGCTGCTGCGGGTCTGCAGCAGCCAGACAGACGCAAACGTAATTCTCTCTCAACAATTAGCAGCTTAAGATCTACCAACTACAGTGTTAACGTTCACACGTTCACAAGTGTCATTTCTGTACTTTTCAATTCGTGCAAGTGAGTTTTTACTCTTACACACCTTGATAAAACACACTTACAGTCTAGTAGTCAATCCTACTGAGGGTATCACCTAGCATACATAACAGACAGAAAGGTTAACTCTTAGAGCCACATTCAAAATCCCCAGTCTCATTTGGGGGTGAGAACCAAAATTTTGCCTCTGTGAATTTGTGGAATATTTGGTTTTGTTTTGGATGCATATTTTCCAAAGCTGGAAGGCAGCTCCTTTCTGGAACTCACTCAGAATTCAGCATTTCATCTGACTGTACCTCAAAGGAATATGAAATTACCAACAAAACCAAATGCAGTGAAAACCACATAAAAATATGCTTATTAATAGGACATGGCTAGCAAGGAAGGCTTGATCCCAGTACTATTCTTGGTATCTGATTTTTCCCTCAATTGGGTGGAGGGGGTACAGGGGAGAGAAGGGCACCACCGTCAGTGAAGGGTAAAATTCAACCTACTTTTACTGTAGGAGCCTGTGGAATAGAAAGCCTTCCTTGCTAGGATGCACTGAGTATATACCAAAGAATTGAAATTGGAGCAGACACCTCCTTCAATGATCATAAACGAGTAAAGTATCAGCATTCTACAACCTGAAGAGTCACCCAGGCCACCACAGCCAGCCTTGCACCACCACTAACAAGTAATCCAGGAATGCTTCATTTCAAAAGGAATGCATGTAGTCTTTAAAAGAGAAGAAGCATTAAAATGAGGGGAATTTTCCACCCACAGAAAAATTGTTAAATCATTAGAGTGAAGTTATAGAAGAGCTTTGAACAGATGAGAGAATCCAAGAACAGCCATGATGCAAAGAAGCTCAAAGGTAATAGGTGCGGAAAATGGGGAAAGGCATCAAAACAGAGTCATGGTCACAAAAAGCATTAAAAACAGACAACTGTTCGGCCTGGTGAACAATCAAGAGACAGAAGGCCATTACTGTGCCTGACCCAGCCTGGAGGGCCTTCCTAAGACGGCACGACAGAGGAAGATGCAGAGTTAGCACGGGCATGTTTGGCTGGGAGCTCAGGGGGCTTTCCGGAGGTGAAAACCTTCCTTTGACTGAAACCATTCCAGGGCATCTGGAACAATTCATCTATCACAGTGACTTCAAGTGCCCACAAAACTTAATAGTCTCAACATAGTTTAGGGGACTCAAAGGTTCCATCTTAGAAAAACTGGAGGACTGTGGCTAGAGAATCTTTCCAATAACTTTGTAGGGTCCTCTATTCTGAGCAGTAAGTTCCGGCAGAAAGGGTCAACTGCTAGTTCAGCAAGGTCACGTGTCCTTTGGCACTCCTGTCTAAAGTCACTGCAATATTTTTAGGCAAAGTTAACATTTTAAATACACATGTTTGGGAACAATTGTTTTTGGCTGAACACGAAATGGTTCCCATTATTAAAAAAAAAATCACCCTGTGATTAAAAAAAAAAATTAACCCTGGTCCCTGCTCTGGGCACTAATTTTGAGAGGTCAACAGAACTAACAGGTGTGCTACAGTCATCTGGGAATGGAATGAAGACTGGGGTACCTGAGTTAAAATATCGAAATGATTATGGTAACAACATGCTGACTCTGAGAAGGCCAGCCTGCCAAACCCCAGGAGGCTGGAGCTGTCGTGTAAACCACGCTTTCAGACGGACAAGGCAATGCTAATCTGGTTTCAAAGGAATTTCCTAGGGATGGGGGAAATAGGCAAAGCCTATTCTGCTATTATTCTGAGGGCACATCTTGTGCCCCTTGCTCATCACTTGGTTGCACAGGGCTGAGGCCAAGAGGGAACAACATTTTGTGATTCAACACTACAGACAAGAAAAGATTAGCCAAACTTTCTAAATAAGCTCTGAAAGCCCAAGTTCTACCAGGATGGTGGAACTGGCTATAGGATAAGGAAGAAGTGTCAGTCCATTTTTGAGAACTGTCTATAAAAGTCCACTGAGCATAGTTATGTTAATAAGTCAGCCTATATACATAGAAAATTGACAGCATTTTATACCCCAAACTTGGTTCCTTCTAACCTGATATCTCCTCTGCTCTTTAATGAGAATCACCTTCAGTGGATTCTCTCAGGCAGACAAAATAAAGCTTTGAAATTAAGGATGCAGAGGCCAAAATGTAGACAGAAGATTCAAAATCACTTTGGTTTCAGTAATTAGAGGGTGTTAAAAAATAAATTAAGGAAATCATAAGGAATTATTTATGACTCTCTTAAACAGTCTTGCTTTTTCCTAAAGACAAACCCCAGCCCAAAGTCAGACTGATCATTTACTCAGGGCAAAAAATGTCTACCCTACTGAGCTTCTCCCTGCACACCCCTTCCCTCTCCAACCAAGCCAAGCCCAGGAAGTGGTGGGGGGAGGGGCGGCAAACACCAAAAAGCAGCAGCAGCAGCCAGAAGAGGGAGTTTAAGCTGCATCGCAACACAAGGGTATTGGAGGGCAGCATTTACAGCGAGTCTTCCCTTACTCAAACTGTTTCATGACAGGAGGGAGCAGCACACTTAAATATCCACACGTTTCTTCATTTAAAAACATCACTTCTTTATTTCAAAGGAAAAATAAAAGACCCTCCCAACCCTTTCCAAAAAAACCCAATAATAATAATAACAACAATAAAAAATCCTATTAGAAACCATAAGGAAGCACTGAGAGTTTGAGTAGTACATTCTTCAAGTATGCTGTTCGGACTTTTTGTTTTTTTAAATTGGTGACTATACACATATTAAAAAAACAACTTAAAAGTGCGGCCATGGGATTTTGCTTAAAATTAAGTATTTGGAGGGCTACTTCAAAATACTGTAGTAGGACTGTGCGGTGATCCTGTGGGGCATGATGTTCTCACTTTTGCATCCTAGCAAAGGTTAAGGGACCAGGTTCAAAAGCGATCATACTTCCAGCGTTAGTGTGAGCGGCCAACTCGGGTGAAAAAGCCAGGGAGATTCATATGTTCTTCCACGGACAAGGAAAATCCACCCTGAATCCAAAAATTCAGACATGGAATGTGGTACGATTTCACAGTAAAGTTAGTCTGGGAGGAAAAGAGGTGGTGAGCCCAGACAAGGCAGGGTGTTAGGTTTAACCAGTTTCCCTAATCAGGTTTCACATCTTTTTAGTGGGTTTTAGTGCAGTCCTTCAAGCCACAATTTCGATGCCCTTCAGTGTGCTCCAGATTGTTGGTTCATGTTAAAGGACTGTTTAAGATTTGCATCCCAAGGAAAATCATGCTACATAAAAATGATCCAAGATTTTTGCCCAAAAAACTTCTTGGATAAAATCTAAAAAATACTATTGCAATTGCATCTCTTGAAGAAAAAAAACATTATTCTAAATGTAAACAGATTCACTCAACTCTTCTGTTGTTGTAGAAAACGTCAGAGTAGGTAAGTTGCTGTCTAATTCTTTGCTGCATGCACTCGCCAGAGGGTAGGGGAGCACTGCCTTCTTTTGCCAGCATCATCTGGGGGATGAAAAGAACCGTTCCACATAGCTGAAGAGGGCATCCCAGTGCTTCCAGAGAAAGGCAATGAAAACCACAAGGAATAAAGTGCTGAACGTCCTGTTGCGCGTCTTCATTAGAGGAACCACGCAGTTGGCTACTGTGGAGACAAAGACCAAAAGAACTGCCATGACAGCCAGAAGAATGTTGATGAGTTTGCCCAATAGGTTCCGGGCAGTGGCATTCTCTAGCCCCTCCAGCTGTACCACCTGCTGCTGCTGCTGTTGCAGCTCCATCTTGGAGATGCGGGTCTGGCACGCCTCCAGGGCCTCCTGTGGGCCAGAACAGGGAATAGTTAAGCCTTTTGCACACAAGTAATCTGAGTCACTGACCTGCCCCTTGGGCAAGCCAGATGCATCTTGAACTATGCCAATGATTTTAAATATGCTAGAGAGTGACCGCAGCATCATGGTGGAATGAGAAGACTTCTTTGTTTCTCCCCTTACATTTACAAGTTGGATAACTGTAACTCAACAAAGATCCCATGCTCAACATGCACACATGCCTAAAACATCTGACGGGGCAGGCAAAGAAGACTGAGCCCTGGTTGGGTGGCTCATCTGGTTGGAGCATCATCCCGTACACCAACAGGTTGCAGGTCCCCAGTCAGGGCACATAAGTATGTTAACATAAGTATGTTACAGAAGGGAACCCACCGATGTTTCTCTCATCTCCCTCCCTTCCCCCCTCTCTCAATTCAATGAACATATCCTCAGGTGAGGATTAAAAAAGGTTTTTTTCCAGTCAAGACTACAGACTAGGCAGACATGGCTCGCCTCTTCGCACAACCACATCAAAATTGCAACTAAAATATCGAACAACCATCACTCAGAACCGTCAGAAATCGAGTTGAGTGGAAGTCTGGCAACCATGAAATTAAAGAAACCACATCCACTAAGACTAAGCAGGCAAGCTGGTGCCATATCTGTGACCCCATCAACCTGGCTAACACTGTTTGATCAGCCTTGGAGATCCCCAGAGACTCCACCCCACCCAACTTAAGGGCCCCGCCCAAGCTTCTTTTCCATATGAATGGCTGGTCTAGGTTCATGCTACACAACTTCCTAAATCCTATTTCACAACTTCCTAAATCATATCAAACAAGCAACAGCTGGTGGGAAAGGGATCTCTGCTCTGTCTTTTAAGTACATTCCCCTTTTTAAGGTTGATCTCTGTAAAGAGGACACTATGTTGAAATGCTAGACCAAACTTTAGAAGTGATCTGCTTCCCTTAAGGCCATGACCTTCAGCCATAAGTTCTTATGAAATTTACAGTAACATTTAGAGAACAGAATCTATTCCCTTAGCTGTGGTCAGGTATCTTCCGAAGTTCAGCAGTGGTGGAACCCTGGGTTTTTCCGGTCTTGTTTCAATGGGTCCTAGTTTCCTAGGATTTGAAGTGAAGGCCAGAAACTTCAGACTGAAGTTAGCTGGAGAATGGACAATGGATACTTCCCAATCCACTATGACTTGAGAAAAAACAATAAACAGAATTCTAGGGGCCTACAGAACACAGCAGATGGACAAATAATGTAGACATCGTCTTGATTCTTTTATGCTACTGCAATACAAGCTTCCTGGAAACTTGTTTTCTTAAAAAAGTTTTCTTAAAACTAAGACTAGTTTTAAGATGCCTTCATATGAAACCACCAACTGTTCCATTAGAAATACTTCCCAACTGGGATGAGCAAAAGTTAAATATTCTATTTTCTCACAGAATACACCAGAGGGCTACTATTAACCTTAAATATTACTGTGTATGGCATTCTTGCAACCCCCCTGGCAAAATGCCTGACAAACACTTGGACTTGGCAGCTAGGACAAAAGCACCTTTGCCACAGAAGAAGAAAGGAAAGATGGCCCCGAGACTGCCAGAGCAGCCCCTGAAGCAGTGACCGGCAGACGGAATGCTTGTGGTTCTCCACAGACTGAGACTACTGTGATTCAAGAAACATCTCCCAAGAACTGAAGCAAGCATATCACTTCCAAATGGTATACATTTCTGAGAAATGTACCTCATTTGAAGAATAGGTCTATTACAGTTGGTCTTAGCTTCTTTTGATACTCTACCCTCCTCTTTTCCCCCAAACTTTTTTACCATGATAAAATACACGTAACATAAAACTTACCATTTTAAAGTGTACAATTCAATGACATTTAGTAAATTCACCATGTAACCATCACTACTATCAAAATTCCAGAACATTTTCATCACCCCCAAAAGAAACCCCTAACTCCTTGGCTATCACTTCCTGTTCCCCTTTCCCGCAGCCCGGACAACCACTAATCTACTTTCCACCTCCAGAGCTGGGGCTGTTCAGGACATGTCACATAAATGGAGCCATATGTTATGCAGCCTTTTGTGACTGGTTTCTTTCACTGAACACAATGCTTCCAGCATTACCCATGTTGTAAAAATGTATCAGCACTGCATTTCTTTTTCTTTTTTTTATTGTGGTAAAATACACACATAACAAAATCTATTATTTTAACTATTTTTAAGTGTACAGTTCAGTGGTATTAAATATTCCTATCGTTGTACAACCCACATTCATCTTACAGCTATTTTCATGCTGTAAACTGAAACTCTGTACCAATGAAATAACAATCCCTCCAAGTCCCCTAATCCCTAGTCCTTGGTGACAACCATTCTACTTTCTTTTAATTTTTTACACCTGGATCCTTCATGCTAACCTGGATGTCCCGGGCCCGTTCATAGGACTGATACGCAATTTTCTCTTCCATGCTGGCCAGTTCCTGCTTCAGGTTCAAGATTTCATTCTGATGGAGCTCTGTTAGGTCATTTAGTTGTTCTTCTAGTCGTTCACATCTAAGAAGAAGGGGAGAAGTTAAACGTTTAGGCATTCTGCATTTTTTTCTGGTATTATTCACATCCAAACTCATTTTGCAAAGGAAGAAAATAAAAACACAAAGAAACTGAGTGGCCTGGGGTGACAGGGCATGCTGGTGGGTACAGCACGTCCCTGGAATGGACAGCTCATCACAAGGCCATATCACAGAGGCAACATAACTCTTCCACATTCTTCTTCATACACAGTATTTGTCATAATGCCAGCAGCCCTGGTTAGCATTGAGCATACCTATAATAAATGAGGCAGTTCCTATTCTATTCTGAGCAGCACACAGGAGAGGCAAAAACCAGAGTATAATTAAGCAGGTCTCATCAAAAGATAAACAGCACACAAATGGAAATTGACCAAGAAGAATTCACTGCTAGCTTATTCTGACACGGGACAGGTCACTGACCTGGATGTTCATGATTCAGAGCCCATCGTTCCTATGGCCAAGCACAGTACCTGGGACATCTCAGTCAACAATATTTACTGAAAGCCTGATGTGTGTCAGGTATGTTCAGAGTACTGGGAATACCATGGTAAGCAAGATAGAGATCCTGCCTTCAGGCGTTTACATTCTAAAGAAGGAGATAGAAGAGAGGGAGGGAGAGGCAGAAAAACCAAGATGCCTGCAGATATGGAAAAGTAAACCAAATAAGATCACTAGGGGTACAGAATAGAGTGCCTGGCAGCTGGTTAAGCTAGAATGATCAGGGAAGGCCTCTTCCCTGTTCAACACTTGTCAACAACGAGAAGTAGAACTTGAATGATGACATAAACAAGTGCTAGGGCGATGGGGTGGGTGGACATCTCAAAGCGGAAGGAAGAGCAAGTATAAAGTTCTTAAGATGGGAACAAACTTGGCAGGTTTGAGGGACAGGCTGTAGGCCTCATAGCTGAATAAAAATGAGGGAAAATGAACCTCTTTAGAAGCAGGGATCATTTTATTAGGGTATATTTTTAGTCCTGAGAGAGAGAGAGAGAGAGAGACAGGTTGAGAGAGAAACATCAATTAGCTGCCTCCTGTATGTGCCCCAATTGAGACTTGAACTTGCAACCTAGGTATGTGCCCTGACTGGAATCGAACTGGCAACCTTTTCTTTTGGTGTATGGGATGACACTCTAACCAACTGAGCCACCCAGTCGGGGTGGAAGGAGGGATCATTTTAATTCACCTTGTATCTGTAGCACTTAGAGGACTACATATAAGAAAGTTTATTGTACATAAAGAGAACCTGGGCAGGGCATCTAAGGATCAATAGGACTGGAGCAGGTTTAAAGGCCAAGATCAGAGATCCCAGGTGGAAAAGAACATGGGTAAATGGCAGGAGGTAGAATGTACAGAATAACTGAAACAGTGGGTCTATGTTGGAGGAAAAAAGGGAAATTTGGTATGAAAAGGTAGGCAGGGGAGTGGGGATTCTGGAATAGACAGTACCTGGTCCAAAGCGGGTTGCTGAAGGGGGAGAGGGTGACATGATGGACACAGTGTTTAGGAAAACAGGTAGTGGTGAGGAGGACAGATTGAGGCAGGTTGTGTGTCAAGTCCCAGGAATCAAACAAAGAGCTACACAGTTAGTAGGAAGGCTGAAGACTACACATTTAAAAACACTAGAAAGGAGCCCTGGCTAACGTGGCTCAGTGGATTGAGCACCGGCCTACGAACCTAGAGGTCTCCGGTTTGATTCCCAGTCAGGGCGCGTGCCTGGGTTGCAGGCCAGGTCCCCATGTGGGGGTGTGCGAGAGGAAACTGACAGATGTAGCTCTCACATTTTGATGTTTCTCTCCCTCTCTTCCTTTCTCTCTAAAAATAAAGTCTTTAAAAAAAAGACTAGAAAGGAAAGAATAAACACATCTCCAGCTTATGGCAACTAGAATGGAAGGCTGTTTCTCAGACAGAGGGCTCACCGCAACAG
The DNA here is from genome assembly GCF_019186645.2 of Phyllostomus hastatus. NCBI lineage: Eukaryota > Metazoa > Chordata > Mammalia > Chiroptera > Phyllostomidae > Phyllostomus > Phyllostomus hastatus. The sequence continues at coordinate 2,382,571 of NW_025333643.1, read as the reverse complement.
GAGAATATATTACCACTGAGCACTACTCAGGCAAGCACATACCTAACACTAGCACGTGAGCCTCAGGGGACATTATATTAAAATAAAAATAAAAATGCCAGAACAAACTCAAACATTTAAAACTACTCTCCTCTTTCCCTTGTTTTTAAATACACCTATAGTACACAAACTTTTAAGAAATACATGGAGCCCTGCCCGGGTGGCTCAGCTGGCTGGGCTACACCGAAAAGGTGTGGGTCTGATTCTCAGTCAGGGCACACACCTAGGCTGCAGGTTTGATTCTCAGTTGGGGTGTGTATGGGAGGTACCCAATTGATGTTTCTCCACCCCCTTCCTCTTTCTCTAAAATCAATAAACATATCCTTGGGTGAGGATTAAAAAAAAAAAAGAAACACACAAGTTCTTTGTTTAAGGAAATTTTTCTGTTGTAGCATCACCAATATTCTCGCTCTAATAATTATATAAAAATTATGTGGAAAATAACTATATTCTAAACTTCATTCTTTCTCTAAGAAACAAGGGCTTTTTAAAAAAGTTATAGTCTGAGTCTTTTTACTATGTTTCTGAATCCTACTTAGTTCTCCTTTATCCTTGACAGGGATCTGTACTGCTTTCTTTCATGACGAAACTGTTACTGCAGTGACTGTACAGAGTGAGCAAAAAGCATCCCCACCTTTTGTCTGTAACTAGGGCTAATATTGTCTGTGACCCTGCCTTTTCATGTCATCTGCTGCTCAGGGCATGTGCTTGAAAACAGGTGCCACCTTTGGAATTTTTCCCCACCAAATTTTAAGTTCACTAAATGCCATGAGATTAACATATTGTCTTTTAGTGAAACTAAGCCCACTGTTTTATGGCGATTTTAAATTTAATTAATTAATTTATTCATTTAAGAGAGAAGGCTGGGAGGGGGGGAGGGAGAAAGACGGCAGGAGAGAGACAGAAATGATGTGCTGTTCCACTTACTTATGCATTTATTGGCTGATTCTTGTTACGTGCCCTGACTGAGGGACTGAACCCACAACCTTGGTGTATTGGGACGATGCTGACACTCTAACCAACTGAGCTATCTGGCTAGGGTTATGGTGTTTTTAGTGTTTGATGATTTTCATCATCACTCTCTTCACTAGAGTATTTAAGAGAAAGGCTGGGCTTGGCAGCAAATAACTCTCCCAAGCTAAGAACTGATGTTGGTGGCAGGGAGGGAACTGTGGTGGTAGCAACCAGTCTGTGTGGCTGAGGAAAGCAGACCCACATGACATCTTTGGCATGTGTTCCATAGGCTATGGCCCCAACCTCTTGGCCCACAAATTGTACAGTCTTTAAGGAATGCTAGGGAATCTTATTTGATATTAAACATGGCTCACATATAACATTAGAACAAATTAAAAAGTAATAGCAACAGCAATAGCAGAGCTACCATTTATTCAGTGCTTTCTATGCAAATTAATTTCCACAACCTCAAGAAGGTAGTAGGTATTATCTTCACTTTACAGATGAGGAAACTGATGCTCAGTGAGGTAAAGGGACTTGCCCAAGGCACAGAGAAATTAAGTAAGAGAGTTAGGATTTAAATCCAGGTTTGTTTGACTTTAAAACTCAAGGATTTTATTTTACTTTACTTTATTCATTTTTAGAGAGAGGGCAAGGGAGGGAGAAGAGGAGGGAGAGAAAAACTGATGTGTGAGAGAAACATCCATTGCCTCTTGCACACCACCAACTGGAGACCTAGCCGCAACCCAAGCATATGTCCTGATCAGGAATCGGACTGGTGGCCTTTCACTTTGATGGATGATGCCCAACCCACTGAGCCACATCAGTCAGGGCAAAACCCAAGTTTTTAACCTTTACACTGTGATGTCATTTTCAAGCTACTCAAGACACCCAGATAAGCTAAGTCCATCCCTTTATAAGAAATCTCAGGTCTATAGCTAATCCAAATCACCTAGCTACAAAGGGAGAAGTAAAATAATGTACTGACATGATGGTTTGGAGCTTGATGGCAAGATAGAGTCAATGGGAGGAAGGGTGTAATAAAAAGATCATGAACCCAGAATAAAAGAAGATAGTGACAGCCCTGGCTGGTGTGGCTCAGTGGATTGAGTGCCGGACTAAGGACCAAAGGGTCATTGGTTCAATTCCCAGTCAGGGCACATGCCTGGGTTGTGGATGGGGTGTCTGGTGGGGAGCACTTGAGAGGTAACTGCACACTGATATTTCTCTCCCTTTCTTTTTCTCTCCCTTCCCCTCTCTGGAAATAAATAAAATCTTAAAAAAAAAAAGAAGAAGATGATAACAAGTGTTGGTGAGGATATGTAGAAATTTGAACCCTGGCATATAGCTGGTGGAAATGTAACATGGTACAACTGCTTTGGAAAACAGTCTGGAAGTTCCTCAAAACGCTAAACTTCTGACCTAGAAATTCTACTCCAAGTATACAAAAAGAGAAATGAAAACTTATTTTCACACAAAATCTTGCACACAAATGTTCATAGCAGCATTGTTCATAATAGCCACAAAGTGGAACAACGCAATGTCCATCAACTGATGAATGGGTAAATAAAATGTGGTATGTTCATAAAATGAATTATTATTTGGAAAGAAAAAAAGTAATGACACATGTACAATATGGATGAGTCTTGAAAATACTATGCTAAGTAAAAGATATCGGTCAGAAAGGACTACAAATTGTATGAAACCACACATGTGAAACATTCAGAATAGGCAGAGCTACAGAGACAAAAAGACTAATGGCTGCCAGGGGCTGAACAGGACTGGGAAGATTAAAGGCTGATGAAAATGCCCTAAGCCCTAGCTGGTGTGGCTGAGTGGGTTAAGTGCTGCCTAAGAACCAAAAGGTCACAGCTTGATTCCCAGTCACGGCACATGCCTGGGTTGGCGATGTGAAAGAGGGAACTGATGGATGTTTCTCTCACACCTCGATGTTTGTCCCCCCTCACCCCCCCTCTAGAAAATAAGTAAAATCTTAAAAAAGAAAAGAAAATGTCCTGAAATTGATTAAGGTGATGGTTGCATATATTTGTGAATATACTAAAAATCATTGATTTGTATACTTTAAATGGGTGAACTGTATATGAATTTTATTTCAATAAAGCTGTTAAGAAAGATTAAGGATGTTGGTAATGTACTTTTAAATGCATTAAAATATAAGACAGATGTAGGATGGGGTAGATGGAAAGATATGTGATAAAACAATATAGTAAAATGTAGAATCTAAGAGGTAAGTGAATCGGCATTCACCGCAAAATTTTTTTTGAGTTTGCAGTGTGTCTGAAAGTAAAAAAATAATAAACTTTGGGGGGGGGGGAATGATTATAGTTGTTATAGCCAGGAACACTTGGGTTTAAGTCCTGGTTCCTGCTTATAAACTGCAGAACACAATTAAGAATTACCTAGAGAATGATGATTTTCTGAAAAAGAAGTCACAGCTGTCATTGTATAACTGAAACCTTCTTACACAAATAGTTGTGTTTGGGTTACCATAGTAAACACCTCCAATCAGCAGGAAACATCAGGGAGGAAGCTGAGAAAGCCATAAACCTCCAGGCTTTTCTAAAATGTGATGAACAAAGAGGCTGGCAAGATGCCCTTAGTGTCTTGGGAGTGTAGGTTTTCTGGGTTGCCTCACTGCCTTGAAAGAACATTATTGGCATGTCATTATTAAAACATTTTCCCCCTTTTGTTTGCCCAGGTCATGGGAGTTTGTTCCTCAGTTCTTTTCACAAAACTCAACAGACCTGATCATACTTAGCAATTCCAGTCAACCATTTTTTCAGTGCCACCAGCCTTGGAGTGGTTTACGTAATCCACATGTGAAATTATGGCCCCAAAACAGGCTAACACAAAGAGCCCACTAAAAGTGATGTGGTATTATTTTGGGTGCAGAAGTGCATATGGGAAGGAATTTAGGGTTCAGTCTAAGCTCTTTAATCACCATAAGCATCAAAACATCTAAACACTAGCACCCAAAATAACAAGAACAATGGTAAGTAATCTCCCCCCACGCCTTTTTCCATGTATCATCTGCTTCTGAGGAACTTAGATTCATGAGGACATTTCTACGTTAATTCTCACCTCCTTCTTCCCCAGAAGGTACCTTCACTTTATAATTAATAAATGGAAGGCCCTGGCTGGTGTGGCTCAGTGGATTGAGTGGTGGCCTGTGAAACAAAGGGTTGCCAGTTGGGCTGGGGGGGGATGGGGCGGGGAGTGAAAGCCAACCATTTTTTAAATAAATAAGATCTTAAAAAAAAGGAAAAAGAAATGGGAGGCCAAGAAAGATGTAGTAACTTTTCCCTGTTAGTGAGGTGCAGTTAGGATCTGAACCACTTGGTTCATGCCTTTTATTTTTAGATTTTTTTATTGTTGCTTTAAAAAATATTTTATTTATTTTTTAGAGAGGGGGAGGGAAGGGAGAAAGAGAGAGAAAACATTGATGTGTGAGAGATACACTGATGGGCTGTCTCTTGCACACCCCCGGCTGGGACTCGGCCCACAACCCAGGCATGTGCCCTAACCAGGGAATTGAAACCAGTGACCTTTCAGTTCACATTTCAGTTCACAGACCGGCACTCAATCCACTGAGCCACACCAGCCAAGGCTTTTTATTGTTGCTTTTTAAAAACCTTTCTCCTGTACTATTAATCAAATGCAAAATCTGAAGAAGAACAAAAAGGAAGAAAATGCCCACATTCCAGTTCCCACAGAATTCCCATCACTCCCATTATTATTAACATTATAATCTCTTTTGCTTACTTCTCTTGCTAGTCTTTACTTCCTGTCTGAATTCTGAAATGGAGAAGCCAGATACACAGGGAATTCATATAAAGAACATCTCTATCTTTTCATTAAATATGAACACCAAACCAAAGACTAGGGAGTAAAAAAAGGAAGGTCAATTGTGTACAGCCTTTCATATGTGTTTTTTTTTAAGCCAAGAACTTCTTGTAAGGGATTTTAATTTTAACCCCTTCATCTGACACTAAAGCCCTCTGGACATGAGAAGGGGGATTCCTGACTGTACTAGGGGTATGATTTTGACTGGCGCATCTTTTCATGGGACTCCATCTGGAACACAAGGCAGCATGAGATTAACAGTCTCAGTCTGAGAATTTTTACTCAAAGGGCCATTTATTTATTTATTTATTTATTTATTTATTTATTTATAGAGAGAGAAGGGAGGGAGAAAGAGAGAGAGAGAGAAACATCAATGTGAGGTTGCTGGGGGTTATGGCCTGCAACCCAGGCACGTACCCTGGTTGGGAATCGAACCTGCGACACTTTGGTTTGCAGCCCGCGCTCAATCCACTGAGCTACGCCAGCCAGGGCTTCGAAGGGCCTTCTTAAATTATTACAACTCAAAGGACACATAGACACCTAAACACGATTTGAGTGTAACTATTAGCAAACAGAAAGCCTTAACACTGTAGAATCTTGTTTAAAAAAGTAGGTTAGATCATATTTGGACAGGTGAAATCCTCCTCCCCCCCCCCCAACCAGAAGTAAAACCTGCTCTACCTATAAAGTACTAAAACACATCTAGATTTTCTTACAGGGAAACTATTCATAAAGGAATACTGATCCTGAAAAAGTTTCTTCCACTGGATTAATCAACACAGTAGTTAGGTTCCTAGATCAAAGATAAGCCAGGGCTCTTTTGGGCCAAGTTCCTGAGGAATGAGAAAATGGGTGTGTACTGGTTGGGAATGCTTCACCTAATGCACCACCCTTTGGGTGTGGCTCAAAAGTTTGGAGTCATCTCTGAGAACCAGTGTTGCTTCCCTAGTTGGGTAACAGGTCACTAGGACAGGATGGGTGAAGAATCTTGTAGAGCAGGAATTAAGAGAAACAGAGAACTAGGTCCCAGGGCTGACACAGATAGGCAGCTACGGCAGCAAATTACTCTGTTATTTCCCAACTACTTGCCAGGGATCTAAGGTAGCTTCTGCTAGTGTCTGACCAGAATAAAGAGACACAGCTGGGGTAGCAGATACGATGTGCAGTGGGGGCTTGAATACATTCTTAGTTGAGCTGTGGAAAGTGAATTTCGCCTTGTACCTTCTGTTACCTCATTTGTGCTGAAGCCTGAAAAGAGGCTCAGAAACACTGAACTAGCCTTCCATTGAAAAGCAAAGGACATCCGGCAAGATGGAGGAATAGGTGGACGCACCGTACCTCCTCGCACAACCAAGAATAGAACAACAATAATTTACAGTCATAATATCACTCAGAATTGGCAGAGGATTTATCTGAATGGAAGTCGGACAGCCAAGAAGTTGAAGTAGACCCATACATCCAGACTGGTAGGGGACAACGAGCTGGGTGGGCGCGGGGCTGGCGCGGGTCAGTGGCGCGCAGAGGTCAGGGAAAATTTGGCGCAAAATTGGCGCGGCAGCCATCTGGGGCGCTAGAACGCAGCGGTGATCCCTGAGTGCGCAAGCTGCGGCTGGCGGACCCAGTGAGGCAGCAATTGTGGACCAGGGTGGAGCTCGCGGCCCAGGATCCCAGAGAAGAGTCTGAGCCCAGGAGAATGGAACTACCGCCATTGTTCCCTCCCGTCCCCGCTCCCGCCCCCGCCCCCACATATAACGTCACAATCTAGCAACTGGGGTGCCCAGCTCCGGTGAACACCTAAGGCTCTGCCCCCTCACCGTAACAGGACCGACCAGACCAAAAAAAAAAAAAAAAGGGGGGGGAGAGAGAGAGACATGTCTCAAACAGAAGAACAGATCAGTTCCCCAGGACTCATCCTTTTGAGTGACCAAGAAATAGCCAATCTATCAGATGCACAGTTCAAAACACTGGTGATCAGAAAGCTCACGGAATTGGTTGACTTTGGGCGCAATTTAGATGAAAGGATGCAGGTTACCATAAAAGAGATGCAGGAAGATACGCGGAGGAGAGCCAATAGTGAAAGGAAGGAATCTGAGTCTCAAAACAATACAGTGGACCAGAAGGAAGATAGAATCAACCAAGCAGGAAAGCATGATGAAATAATAATTCAAAAAATCGTGGAAAAGCTTAAGAGCATCCAGGACACCTTTAAACGTTCCAACATTCGAATTATAGGGGTACCAAAAGGGGAGGAGCAACAAGTGGAAAAGTTATTTGAACAAATAATAAAGGAGAACTTCCCCAATCTGGCAAAGGGAACAGTCTTCCAAGAAATCCAAGAAGCTCAGAGAGCCCCAAAGAAGTTGGACCCAAGAAGAAACACACCAAGGCCCATCATAATTACATTAGCCAAGGTAAAAATGAAGGAGAGAATCCTAGAAGTATCAAGAGATAAGGGGACAGTAACCTACAAAGGAGTTCCCATCAGACTGTCAGCTGATTTCTCCAAAGAGAACTTACAGGCAAGAAGGGGCTGGAAAGAAATATTCCAAGTCATGAAAGACGAAGACCTACATCCCAGATTGCTCTATCCAGCAAAGCTCTCATTTAGAATGGAAGGGAAGATAAAGTGCTTTTCAGATAAGGTCAAGTTAAAGGAGTTCATCATCACCAAGCCCTTATTTTATGAAATGCTAAAGGGACTTATCTAAGAAAAGAAGATAAAGAAAAGACATGTATAGTAAAAGGACAGCAAACTCACAATTATTAACAACCACACCTAAAGCAAAACCAAAAGAAACTAAGTAAACAACTAGAACAGGAACAGAACCACAGAAATGGAGGGCACATGGAGGGCTAGCAGCAGGGGGGGGGGTGGGAGGAGGAGAGGGGGGAAAAGGTATAGAGAATAAGTAGCATAGAATGTAGGTTGAAAATAGATAGGGGGAGGGCAAGAATAGTACGGGAAATGTAGAAGCTAAAGAACTCGCAAGTATGACACATGGACATGAACTAAAGGGGGGGAACGTGGGTGGGAGAGGGGGTACAGGGTGGAGGGGAGAGAAGGGGAGAAATGGGACAACTGTAATAGCATAATCAATAAAATATATATTAAAAAAAAAGAAAAACAAAAAGTATAGAACCAGTCTTCAGTTGACAATTAGTCCCCCAAACTTTTAGGGTAGTGCATCATTTAAACAGATAGCAGATGCCTACAGCACATAGGGAATAAATAAGAGCCTAGAGGGGCTTTCTGGGCAGTTTGGAGGCTTGGTAATGACAGCTTTGTAACATCCTGGCACACCCCAGACCATAATAGTTGCTTCTGCACACATTATTTCATTTAATAATGTCAATGATCCTGTACAACAGGCATCATCTTGTTTTCATAGAAGAAACTGAGGCTTAGATGAGCAACATAAGGTCACACAACTAATTAGTGTCAGAACTGGCAAGAAAATTCAGGCTCCTCTAACCTCAACTCATTAATGAATTTCGTCTCTCTCCCTTTCTTCTCTACTCCAACCGTCCTCCTTCCTGTTTTCCCTCCATTACCTGTTTAGTGGCTAAACTGGGAGAAGCTCATCTGTAAATCTCTTTTATGAAAGGAACTTACCTTTCCTAACAGCATCTCCTAATTAGGCTTTTTTCTCTTATAAACAAAGAGCTAATTTGATCCACTATTTTCAGTTTCTATTTCAAACTTCTTGGCCAAGCCTAGTCTACACATCCTCTGGAGATTTTCTGATCAATTTATTAGATGACAAACAGGGCTAAAACCTGGAATAAAGGGGCTAACATAGCTTTATCTGTCTTATGCCCAGTACTAATTAAATAAAGTAAAACTAAAACAAGAACAATTTGTTTAGCTAGAGCTCCACTGGTCTATGGCTAAGTGAGTAAGCCTAGTTACTGACCGGTCTGCATGCGGTGGCTGCTCGTGGCGACCGCCTCCTTCTGTATTTTTACTCCAATGACTCAATGCAATTTAAAATATCTCTGGGCTTAATACAATCTCAAAAGCCAGTTTTCGAAGGACAGTAATCCCCTTAAAATAGAAGTGTTCAAAATGGCATTACTGTTCATCAACACCAGAAAGGTTTTTAGCCTGCCCTACATGATAATGCTTTATGTAGGTAGTAGCTGAGTATGATTCTAGGTCAGATCCTCCAAGGGAAAAACTATAAAAGGAACCTGTAAAACTGTCCATGAATTGTTTCCCTCATTCTCTTCTGTTTTCAAAGCATTTTGCCACGGCTGAATTTCTTCCTGCAGTTAGTCATTAATATATTATATTCACTAGGGAACTAGGACTAGTCCTTCAATTTTTAAACAGCAAATTAAATGTAAGTTAAACCATTTTACTGTGTGATCTGGCAAAAGTCACTTTAACTTTCTAGGCCTCAGTGTACTTGTTTGTAGAACAAGATTAAACTAGACACCTGAGGGCTCCTTCCATCTCTGAAGTACTAAGTGGATGCCATTGCCACCAACATATCTGCAATAATACTTTAACAGATGAAGAGACTGAAGCAATACAAAAAGAATCTGAAGTCAGTCCAGATCCCATCACTAAAAGATGTCTAAATCCTGCTTCCTACCTTCCCAAAATACATCATCTCACTCATATTTGAGTGTCCAATGCAAAGCTCAAAGTCTAAACTCATAGTTATTAGTTGAAAGTTGGAGTGGAGTTTAGATCCAAGCTCTGCTACAATGGCTTCCAGGGCTAAGTGCATGTGGGTGGCTGAAGTACTATCCAGTCTGGCACAATTATGTGAGTAGAGAGAGGGAGAGGGAGGGGGGAGAGAGAGAGAGAGAGAGAGAGAGAGAGAGAGGGAGGGAGGGAGGGAGGGAGGGAGGGAGGGAGGGAGGGAGGGAAGAAAGAAAGAAAGACCATCCTCTGTAGGCTCCTTAATGCTTCTGATTATTCCAGAGCAAGCAGACAGTCGAGCAAAAATCCTAACCTGGCACTACTCAGTGAGTGAGTGACATTACTGAGAAGTGACTCTGGAAAGAGGAGAATAAGAACGGGAATGGAAGTTTCCTTAAGTAGCTCTCCCCTGTTATATAACTACACTATTGTTCTAGCTTGAGGAAACTTTCCAGAGCTTGTGCATATGTAGAATTTTCTAAAATATGTTAAAAATAGTGACTTGACTTTTAGTGAAACACATACTTTGACATGTAAAAGGCCCCCAAAACCCACTGCCAGTGCAGTCAAGGTTTCTTACAGCTAGAGTATTAACTAGTCTTTCAGTCACAGAGATTTTAGGGGTGAGCTTGGAAATAAAACAAACCTGGCCTGGTATGAAAAGAACACTGGTTTTGGAGTCAGATAAAACTGGGTTTGGTTCCTGGTTTCATTACTTATCAAGCGAACAAACTTTGGCAAATTTTAAAACTCCACTGGGTTTAAATTTCCTTATCTGTAAAATGGGGATAATACAATCCAACTGCAGGGCTATTGTGAGGATTAGCAAATACGGGGTCTGGCATAAATAATGCCTCCCATTTTTTATTACAAAATCATAAGCAAGTAATTCTGTAACATAACAATATCACACTCAAGCCCACCATATGACACTTAGGTGAACTGTTCAAATTAAAACTATAAATTATTACACCTATATTATTACCCTACCACCAGCACTCGAGCAGGCCTTACTTCTGCTGAACCCTGCATATGTACAGCACCAAGAACTGTGCACATCACAGGAGTTTAGTAAATGCTGACATGGTGGTGTCCTCCTCCTCATCCCTTAAATAAGCAGCAACACTGTGAGTGGCCTCCCTCCTGTCAACTGAGGTAATTAGTAAAATAGACCAAAGCACAGAAAATATGCCTAGAGCAGCCACGTACGTATTAACTGGTTCTTGATCAGAGAAGAGTCCCTATGTCCATCCATAGCCTCCTTCCTTCCTAGACAAAAACACAAGCTATAGGAGAGTAGAAATAGAAATTACTAGCTGGCCAAAAAGTCCATTACATTTTTTCTGTAAAATAAAAGACATATTTTTCATTTTCACCAATAACTTTATTGATTTAGATATTTTGAGTATGTCAGCTATCTCCGGTTATTGGTTTCTAGTAGGTAGAAGCCAGGGGTCCTGCTGAACATCTCCCAATATATAAGACAGCCCCACAGCAAAGAATTATTTGGCCAGAATGTCAATAGTACAGGAAACTTTGCAAATCACTTTTGACACATTCAATCAGTCACAGCGCCTTTTCACAGCACTGCACAAATCTTTTATTGTGCTTCAGTTGTGTTTTTACCTTTCTTGAAATAACAAAGCAGAATACGCCAAAAACGTGTATTTTCTTCCATCTTCAGTATTAAAATGGCTGCACAAAAATTCACCAGTTTGGATAAGTTTTTTAAAAAGTGTACACTGAATACTCTGGTTTCTCTTCAGATCATATAAATCTTTTGCCTTTTTAAAAAACTGTATGCTGATATGACAGCTATCACAATACAATCTAACAAAATTGCTTTGAATGAAGTCAAAGACAACAAGCACTGTTAGAGAACCATCCTATAGAAAAAACTAAATGAACTATTTGGCCAACCCAATAGTAAAGAGAGACTTCTGTGGGCAGCTTACTAACTGTGGAGATGTGAAAGGGGAAAAAACAAACCACAAAAAGCAGACAAAAGAACTTTATAAAAAGTGTCTAGGACCATTTACTGTAGAGGCAGGTAACCTTACACTACAATGTAAAAAGTTCTGGTGCTTAAAAGAGTAAGATTCAATCTGTGGGAAAAATTTCACTTATGTGAAACAGTTCAATTCAAAGACCAATAAAATTAGATTTACTGTATAAAGGCATATGTAATGAAGGAGAAATCTCTAATTGTTCTGTGCTTAATAATACTGATGCGACACAGTATAGTTGAGAAAGCTTGTGACTTTTCCACCGCTTTTTTTTTTTTTGAGGGAAAGAAAGGCTTTCTTCAAAATTCTGTTTTAAGTAAAGACTATTCTAAAGTTGAAGTGATATAACAAAAGTCAAATTACACATTATATCCTGTTTTTCCTGCCTCCCAGGTTTTAGCTATTTTTGAAAATTCAAAAGTTTTCTTTATTCTCTCTTTATTGCATAAAACTAGTCATTTGCCTATTACAGAGAACCCAAAGTCAATGAAAGAAATGCACTTCTTATTAGCTCATAGTTGATTTGGACTATGTTCTTCTAATAAGGTGACAGTGAGTTCTGTCCTCTTCTTTTTCTTAATTATTTTACTTATTTATAAAATTTATTTTTAGAGAGAGGGGAAGGGAGGGAGAAAGGGAAAGGAGGGAGGAAAATATCAATGTGTGGTGGCCTCTTGTGCATCCCTCTACTAGGGACCTGGCCCGTAACCCAGGCATGTGCCCTGACTGGGAACTGAACCAGTGACCCTTTGTTTGCAAGCTGGTGCTCAATCCACTGAGCCACACCAGCCAGGGCTGAATTACTTGAAACTGACACAAAGGTAGGCCTTGGGAGACCTGTTTTTCCTCTCTAATTTTCTCACGTTGGCCTACATCTGACCTGAAGACATAACAACTCTACTTGAATTTTAAACTCTAGAAGAATGTAAAAACTGGAATTTGTCCATTTACAATAAAAGGGTTGAAGCAGGCAGTTGGTTTTTCAAGCAACTGACTATGGAACACCGAGGTCTCCATGATTCAGAGGGTGTATTATAATAGCAGCAGTAGCAGCTGCTACTTAACATCAACAGAGTACTTACTGGGCTGGGCACCAAGTTAAGTGCTTTACATAAATTAGTTCATTTAAATGTCACAGTTACCTTATGAAGGACTATTATTTTCCTGGAAACCAGGACTTAGGAATGTAAGAAACTCACCCAGTTTTCAAGATTAGTAACTGGCAGAACTATAATTTGAACCTAAGAGTTAGGTATAATAGGGTACAAAGGGCCAGGTGTTTCATTTTTCAGAGTCCATTTGAATATTTGTTAGATTGCTCACTGCTTTAGATATTGTCTTCTACATATATTAAAGTATATACAAAATACTGAATTAATAAAAGTAATGTATTTGCTTTTAGAACTTCACTTCTCTCACCCATACTTCTCTTTTTTTTTTTTCCCATTAAGTTCTCGTTAGAACTGAAAGACTGAAGAGTGACGGTCAGAGGTAGGACTGAATTACTGATTAGTATTTTCACATGTGAAAGAGCTTGCTGCTGTAAGTCCTTTCAGAGCTAACTGATACACGTGAATGATTTGGTTTCAGGCCCTGAGATTATCTCATAAAAGCAAACTTAAAAAAAAAAAACAATTAAAAATAAGAGAGGTGAAAGGGACCTTAAGAGATTGTTCAGCTCTTGAGGTAGTAGAATTACTGAGGATTACCTCTGGTTAGCAACTGGGACAAAAGCAGAACTCACATCTTTCAAGACCTAACCTAACCTGTGGCTCCCATAAAATTAGCCCTTAATTGTATGTCAGTGAGGTGGTCTGTCTCTGGTTGACAAAGTTTGGATCTGAATAATGACTCCATGGGGGATATTATTTCTATTTGCATGTGATAAAAACAAGGGGAAAAGACATACATTTGGAGATCAACTAAAAGTGGTCTAATATGAATATGAAATATTTACATGGAGTATACTATTTAGTATTATATGGAGTATAATATGAAACAAAAAAGATATTAGCTTCTACCTTTAGCACAGATTGTAACTCAATGCATTTCTCTGGGAATTCTCTAACTATTGTAGAACCATTTTACATGTTTTAGTCCACTCTCATTCAAATGCTTGCCAATTCATACTAGAGGTAACAGACATGCTTGTCTAGATTTACTTCTAGTCTACTCTTTCTACACCAACTGCCTAGATAAATGTGCTTAAGGCCAAATATCTGCAGGGTTCATTACATTTTGGCCAGGTTTTATCTATGATTTATACAGACTTCAGAGGGTTATAACAGATCTTTTGAATTCAATGTAGTACAGGCTTGGGCTTCACCTGAAAGTCTTAAACTGGAATGGAAGACTGGAGAGGTACAATAACTACCACCCCTAGACTACAAAGCTTCCTCAGTGTGTAATCTTGGGAGTCCCTCATTTTGCTGTGCCTGTCTTTTGCACTCAATGATAGGAATGCGTGCAGTCGTCAGATGACATCTAAGTACTCTGGACATTCCAGGGAAAGGCACTCTATGAAGATCTTTAAAAGTCACCACCCATATCCAAAGGAAAGGGAACCCCAAACATAATTTAGGATTTAAATTCCATATAACTTACCTATATCGCTCTTCCTGTAAGGCCTGCATTATTAATGAATAGTCCCTCTGATAATGTTCCTTGAGGGTTTCAAAGGATTCCTCTAGTCTGGCCTGGGTTTCCCGGATCTCCTGGATCTCATGTAGTAGTGCATCAAATCCTGAGCTCTGCATGTCCAGGGTATTTGTTTTGGAGCTAGATGCTCCTACAGCGATGCCTCCAGTGGTGCTGTTGGCTCCCACTGAGCCTGAAGTGGCACTAGAACAATCTTCCTCACTACCATATTTTGGGCTTGACTGAAAGTTTGAAATCACTCCTAAAGCCTTCCCCCCATCATCTACTTGCCCTTCTTCTAAAGAGTCCTTCAGGTTAGGGATGTTGTCTGCACTGCCAAATTTATTCCGAATTAGTGAGGCAATCTCTCTGGGCTTTGAGACCACGGCTCCTGCTGCTGAATGGGTTGCCTGGGAGAAGCTGGAAAGTCCACCTTTGACACTATCAACCACACCTTCACTGAAGCCAGTCACCTTTGCTCCCACATCCTTCAAACCCTGGTGCATGTCCCTGAAGACATCCTTTGGCTGCCGGGGAATCCCATTCTGTTCCACTTCTCGGAGCTTCCTGTGGTAGTGCTCAAGCTTCTTTTGCAACTGGAGAATGGTTTGGGCAGATTTCTGGTTCTTTTTCTCAAAGACCTGCTTGATGCGGGCGGCCTGCTGCTTATCTGCGCTGTTGGCAAGCTTCAAGTACTCAGCAACGTTGTCATCCCGGGCTGTTTGTGCAATCTTAATCTGTTCTGTGAGCTTCAAGATCTTCTGCTGCAGGTGAGCAATAGCAGCCTTTGTACGCTGAGGGTCTGGTGTTCCATCCACAGAGTCTGTGTGGATGCTGCCATCGGTGCTGGAGGCCACTGCACTGGAAGTCTGGGCGAGGCTGCTTACTTCCAACCGCTCGATCTAGTATAAAAGCAAGAGGTGGATGGATGTTAAAAGGAGCCCACGAGGAATACTACTTCTCTAGAACCAATGGGCCAATCAAGTATACTTTGCTTTAAGCAAAACAGATGTATGAAACAAGATTCGCACAAGATGTAAACTGGGGTATTTTTCTTTTGGTAGAGAATTTAGTACAGCATATCTTGAAAAAACAGCTCCTCTAGTGGGTTTAAAGCATAAATTAATTTATATTCTTCATATATACTTTTGTTTATAAACATTTATATGTAAAACAAGGTTCTCTGCATTACAATTTAATTATATAAAAATCATTTTAGTATTCAGACATCACTGTAATTCCAACCCATGTTCTCAGATCATGGTCATTTGAAAATGTTGGTGAGAACAGGTATTTTACTGGCTAGATATGAAAATCCAATTTTTTATCACAGTAATTTTTTGTCCCAATGATGTCAAGGGTGATAGAATTTGTTTCTATTCTAAAAGGGACACATTAATAGCTGGAGACAAGTGCATGTAGGAAAGAGAAGGTACTGATGAAAATGGCAAAGACAAATGTGGTATATACTCTTGAGAGTTAAAAATCCCAAAACATAAGTAACTGTGATAAACTTGGGCAACATTATGTGAACATTAGGGACAATAAAGGTCAGTAAGTAAACAAGTCAATGACTAAGTTCAGGCCTTTTGGAGGCCAAATATTGTCAGTTCTATCCAGGAAACATTTACTGTTAGGAAAGGGACTCTAAAACACACACGCGATGATTACTCTTTCACATGGACGAGTGACCATTCGAAAGAGTTGAAGACATGCTGCTCAGATCTGAAAACTTAAACTAGCACACTTCAAAAGCTGTTAGCCAAAGCAGGGGACAGGTTAGTTTTAACTCAGGAGAAATCCTTCCACAAGTTGCAACTGGGCGTGGCCTGTGATGGTGAATTAAGAGTAGGACGTATGCAAAAAGGCTTCAGGCACTGTTTTCTAGTGAGCAGTAACAGAAATAAATAATAAAATCACCACCCCAGGGTCATAAAAGTGCCCAATAAGCATGTCGAAATACAATTTTACCATCCTGGAGATTTAAGAGCACACCCTTTTCCTTGCTTCCCATCCCTAATCTATCAGCAGCAGCACTTCGGTAGAAAGAACTATATATAGGTTAGCCTCGTATTAAAAAAAGTTGACATTTTTGTGACGACAGTAATATACCAATTCTGAAATATTCATGAAATACTAATAATTAACTTGCCAGTCTAGACAGGCATTCTCTTTTTTTCATCTGGGTTGTACCTCCTCAGCTTGCCATCTGAACAGAATTATGCTGATCTCTAACTCTAAAACACATTTAGTTCATCACTAGATTCAATATATTACTTTTTATGGGAATAAAAACAACATTATTTTCTTTTTAGATGAACGCCTAAGAGATATTATGCCTTTAAATAAAGTCAACAGGTAATTTAAAACTGAAATGAATAATATGACATCATATTCCACTAATAAAAAAGAATATCCAGAATAGTTAGGGGCTAGCACAATAACTGTTTTGCATCACTCCCTCCATCTGCCCCATTCATTTAGGTACATGCTAAGAAGCAGTAAAAGGACCGGAGACAGCCACCAGAAGGGAGGATGAGTCAAAGTCCCACATAATCAGGTTGCCAAGAGTTTAAGCAGCAGCTCCTGGAAGCCTCCTCTCTTCAGTGCCTTAGGTTCACTCACTTAGGTTGTACAGGGTTCCCACTATGTGATTTTCTTTCTAAATGGGCTTTCATACCCCATAACTACAGTATGTAATATGACCCTGACTGTGTAGTTAATGTTTGATAGTTCAAAATCTACCATAATATAAAATCTACCATAATATAAAAAATGAGACCATACCATAATAAAAAGTAAGGCAAATATGACTTACTATTAGATCCAACACTACCAGGTTATGATGGTCTCGTTTTCTTAGGTTGTTATTCATTTGAACATTAACTTATGTACAATCTTTTATCTGAAGAAATATAGATATGGAAAATCAAGTTTAACTATTACTCTGGGAGATTAAAAATTGACTATGCTGGTGAAAAGATGGCTTTTAGACTAGAATCAAGATTTTAATACATCTCTGGAATTGAAAAAAAAACAAAAAAAACAAACCAACAAAACTTGATTTCCAGTCAAGATGGAGGCACAGATAAACACAACTCACTTCCTTGTACAACCACATCAAAATTACAACTAAACCACAGAAAATGAACAACCATCATTCAGAATTGTCAGAAACCGAACTGAATGAAAGTCCTACAACTATGGAATTCAAGGAGAAACCACAACAAGAATGGTAGGAGGGGTGGAGACATGGAACAGGCTGGCCCCACACATACGTGTGCCAGATAAAAATCAGGAGGGATATATCAGGACTGAGGAATTCCAGCCTCACAGCAGCCCCTCTAGCTCAAGATTCCAGTGCCAGGAAGATAAGTTTTCATAACTTCTGGCTGTAAAAACCAGTGGGGATTGAGGCTGTGAAAGACAGGAACTGCTGGAACCCCAAGCAGTTTCTCTTAAATTAGCCATGCACAGAATTACTCATATTCATTCCATTTGAGATCCAGTGCTAGGCAACAGATAGAAAGGCATGAGACATATGGAGAGGAACTGAATTGTCCAGCATCAGGATGAGAACGGGGGCAGCTTTCTCTCAGACAGAAGTGCTGGCAGAGGCCACTGTTCCTTTGCTCAGCCCTCCCCCCACAAAGCCAGCAGGCAGGTACCAGATATGACACTCCATCAAACTGGCTCACACTGTTTGCTCCATCTGGTGATTCCTTGAGGCCTTGCCCCACCCAACTTTCAGGCCCACCCATGCTGTTTACAGTGGCTGTTTTTTCCATATGAATGGCTTGTCTTGGCCAATGCTTCAGCTTTTTCTAAATTCTCTCAAACAAGCAGTTTCTGGCTTTGGTGAGCCCTGAACCTCTCATTAAGTTGCCCCAGGCCAGGTACTAGCAGTAGTTGACAGTGGGTCACAGTGAAACCTCTCCTGGGTACCTCCAAGCCCAGCACAGGTAGCAGCCATCTGCAGATTGCTTTGTAGCTAATGCTGTGTGACCCCAGACAACACAAGTTCAATGACCTTGGATGTGCCAACAGCAATCAAGACTTAACCACAAGAAGAGTGTATACACAGCATACACAGTGGATGCACCTTGAGTACCCAGCTTGGGTACTAAGGGAGGCTGTGCCACTGAACCCTACAGGACACCTACTACATTAGGTTACTCTTTCAAGCCTGGGAGACATAGTATCTCTACCTGATACATAAAAACAAACACAGAGAGTTAGGAAAAATGAGGAGACAAAGAAATATGGCCCAAATGAAAGAGCAGAACAAAACCCCAGGTAAAAAACTAAACAAAATGGAGATAAACAATCTATTGGATGCAGAGTTCAAAATACTGGTTATAAGAATGCTCAAGAGACTTAGTGAGGACCTCAGCTGCATAAAAAAAGACCCCATCAGAAATGAAGGATATACTAATTAAAATAAAGAACAATTTAGGGAAACAACAGTAGAGTGGATGAAAAATCAAATCAATGATATGGAACATAAGAAGGCAAAAAACAACCAATCAGAACAACAACAACAACAACAACAACAACAACAAAAGACCCCCCCTTCCCCCCCAAAATGAGGATAATGTAAGCAGCCTTTGGGGCAACTTTAAACATACCAACATTAGCATCATACAGGTGCCAGAAAGAGAAGAGAAAAAGCAAGAAATTGGAAATCTATTTGAAAAAGTAATGAAAGAAAACTTCCCTAACTTGGTGAAGGAAATAGGCATATACCATATTTTTCAGACTATAAAATACACCTACCTCCAAGGGAGGAATAATAGTTGTCAATGCTGCTGTTGAGTTCTATTTACATTTACACTGGTGAAATATTATGTTATTTATGTTATTAAATATTTTATCACATTTTTTGCTTCAAAAATTTTTTTCTATTTTCCTCCTCTAAAACCTAGGTGCATCTTAGGGTCCAAACAATACAGGTAAGTCCAGGAAGCACAGAGTCCCAAACAAGATGGATGCAAAGAGGCCCACTCCAAGATACATCATAATTAAAATGCCAAAGGGTTGAAGATAAAGAGAATCTTAAAAGCAGTTACCTACAAGAGGGCCCCCAGAAGACTGTCAGCTAATTTCTAAAACAAACAAACAAACAAACAAACAAAAAACCAACAACTTTGCAGGTTAGAAGGGATTTGCAAGAAATATTCAAAGTGGTGAAAAACAAGGACCTACAACCAAGACTGACTATCCAGCAAAGCTATCATTTAGAATTGAAGGATAAAGAGCTTCCCAGACAAGAAAACACTAAAGGAGCTCATCATCACCAAACCAGTATTATATGAAATGTAAAAGGGCTTTCTTTAAGAAGATAAAAGACATGAACAATAAAAAGGCAAGTACATATTTATCAATAACTGGATCTAAAAAACCAAATAAACATGCAGAACAGAAACAGAACAGAATCACAGATACAGAAAACATTTTGATGACTGCCACATGGGAGGGAGTATCGGGGGATGGGTGAAAAAGGTGATGAGATCAGGAAGTACGAACTGGCAGTCACAGAATTGTCATGGGGATGCAAAGTACAGAACAGGAAATCAGAGCAGCCAAAGAACATATATGCAGGACCCACAGACATGGACAGTGGTGTGAGAACTGCCTGAGGGAGTTGGGGGTGCTGAGTGGAGGGGGACAAAAGGGAAAATTTGGGACAACTGTAATAGCATAAACAATAAAATATAAAGAAAATAAAAAGAAAAGGAAAAAAACAACAAACTTTCAATGTAATTATTTACAAATGACCAGTTTAGATGTGTTTATTTCGCTACCAAATAACTGAACAAATAAACCAGCCTGTCTTAACCTGACTTCTCTCCTACCTGGGCTGTATCCTTCCAGTGCATGGTCACCTTGCATGAACACAGCTGACAGAACCCATTGTCCTCAGCTTCCACAGAAAAGTGACCCAGAACTTCAGAAGGAGGATAGTTTAACACCTGAAACCATGAGTCACTGGATTACTCAGTAACTACTCCCACTTTTGGCAGGCACTATTCTCAAAAAGAAAGGAGAGAAGAACAGAAGAAATTTTGAGAAGAAGGGAGTAGAGGGAGGAGAGAAGAGGAGAGGGGGAGAGCAGTGGAGGAGGAAAGAGGAAGATACAATGAACTATATATAGCATTATAGGCCAGCTGTGAACAAATCACTTAGAGGTACAAATACTTAGCAACAGAAGGGCATGACTTAGCCATGAGTTATGAGTATACCAGCTGAAAAGTGGTTCTTTCTACCAACAGCCTTTGCTAGCATATTAAGTTATCCATATTGTGGAGGCTGAAAAAATAATACTTCTCCCACCTTCTAAGTTTTTTTTAGCTGGACTTAATAATCAAACTAACAGACAGATTAAAAGGAGAAAAAGTCCAAGATTTATTATTACCTATGTCGGGGTGTCATAATAAGGAGACCTGAAACACATTGGGTAGTAGAGACTTATATGCCATAAGGACAAAGGACAAAAGGGGACAGAGGTCTGGGATTTTGAAGGGGAGACAGGCAAGTCACAGGTAGCTGAGAAAGAGTAAAATACATAGGGCAAATAAATTCCTGCGAGGCAATCCAGAAACAACAGGACAAAGGGAGATATAGCTAACAAGCTCCTGCTTGGATCCTTCCTACCTACCAAACTTAACTCAGACAGGCTAAGGTGAAAATCTTTAAGGTCAATATGCTAAGACTCCCTTCCCAAAGCAGGGTTTTCCATTTGAATTCCCATAAGCAGGAAAGGGAGCGGAGGGTCAAAGGTTCTTTCTGAGCCTTTTGTTTCTTAATAACCAGCTTCAAATCAATATCTCAAAAGGCCCATTTGGGGTGGTAAAACTTTGGTCCCGTTCAATATTTAACACAAAATTAGGTTCTTACTTCACTCCAAACAACTAAATTGCAAATGTGAAAAGCAAAAGTTAAACCTTTTAGAAGGCAGTATTGGAAAACAGGGAAGGATTTTCTTAATCATACACAAAAAGGCAAGGGTCAAAAAAACAAGAATATTGAATCTGGCTATATTTAGTGCAGTAGTGAAGCATGGATTCTGGCATAAACTGGTTGGGTCCCAATCTAGCTTTATTACTTACTAGCCATGTGACCTTGGGCAAGTTACTTAACATCTGTATCCATTTCACCAACACTACAATGAGGATAATACTAACGCCCACTTCAGAAGACTGCTGTGAGTACCAAATGAGTCAATAAATGTAACAATGCTCACAACAGTATCTGGTACAGAGTAAGCTGTTACTACTGTCTATTATTTTTTGTACCACATAAGTTGTTCTTTTAAATATTCAAATATTAAAAGATTCCAAAATATACTTCCTTCCAAGATACTTCACATTTCGGGCACAAACAAGGGATATATATGTCAAGAGTCTGAACAAAAGGAATAATGTAATTCAATATTACAGTAAAATAATAACAGTCACCTTTCTGAACAGCCAGCTGGGTCTTGTGGCTAGGCAGCTGGCTAGGTAATCTTCCAGTTCTCACAACTCCAAAAAGCAGACATTTTTGTCACTAGTTTACAAACGAACTGACTGCTGAGGTACCTCCTACTACCACCTTAGCACAAGGCAGTTTGATGGCAATTGAAGCAGCATCACCCAGTCGATATGGATGCTCTGATCACAACCATCAGTGCAGCAGCAAGTTGAAGACACTTATGGCTGAGGCTAGAATTAATTTGTATAGAAAAAACCCAGGATCATAAAGCTGTCAGTTAAATATATTTTGATTACTTACAGGCTAGGCAAAGTGCTACAAAGCCAGGGATACGGTCAAAGCCATGATTCATGTCTAACTAACTGCTGCTGTAACAAGCAGACTGTACTGCTTTGTTTGTACTTTCTCTCTTATTATTCTTAATAAGAAGTGAATTCTCATTAAGAATTCATTTGCCAGGCTTAAATTATCTATTAACTGACCTGAATTAATTGATCAGAAAACAGCCCAGGAGAGCATTTAAACAGAGAAAGAGATACCTCAAAACACAAATTAATCAGGGGCAGAATAGAGCCATCTAAGGCAGAGTATTAGGTAAGCTTTATAATGGCTTACAGTTTTCATTTGCAAACACTAAAAATCTATTGACGTTCTCTAAGTGAATGAAAGTGTCAGAACATGGCAGCACCTGACTTTGAGAACAATCATGTATAAAGGTAATATGGTGGAAAAAGACAGGCAAAAGGACCTAGGTTCATACCTGCCTTTGTATCTATCACCTTACTAGCTGTGTGTTGTTGGGACACCTACTTGTTCCCACTGAGCCTAAATTTTCTCATCTACACAATGGAGTTAACATTGTCTCATGAAATTATCTGAAAAAAGTGTTAAACATGTGTTAAATCAGATGCCTGACAAACACGGTAAAATTCAAGAAGTTACCCTTAAAAAAAATTCTTTACCTATTCATTACTCAAAATCCAAATATGTAACTAGAAAAGATTCAGAAATACATGACTTGACATTACTATCTTCAAAAGATGACAGCCCCTACTTAGTGTGGTGAAGTCATCTTATGTATGCTTTACAGAGTACTGGCTCTTTCAGGAAATTTCATATTCTGCACACTAAATTTAATCCACAACATTTTTGAGAAAATAAAGGAGACATTTTAAAGTAAGAGAAGGGGCTTTGCAATTAATCTGAAGACAAACAGGAGCTTGACTATTTTGGTTTTTCTGAAAGTGGATCTTTTCCAGGGCCAATTTCATAGAACAGGCTATGCAGTGGCCTTGTGTAAACTGATCCTGCAGGCCTCGTTCCATTGTTCTGCTACAGATTTTATCTCAGAGATATTCTGACCATGTTTTTGAACCAACTGGAACTTGTGTTTCAATTCAAGTGCACTTAGTGGGGGGAGTCTTCTTCTAATCAATAATAAACCCCAAGATGCTCTTTGGTTGGTCTTGTGAGCTCCCCCTCTCCCCACACCCCCACCCCAAGGCAGACTGTGTTGAGGAAGTAAAACAGAGGAGAGTGCTGCCTTAGGAATTAGACAGCTCTGGGTTTGAATTCTGTGATATCATCTCCTTGACGCTTGCCTTTGCCAACTCCCCCACACTTCATCCCTAGAGAAGAAAAGAAGCCCCACAATGTATGACCATTTTGTGCACAAAGTATATCTTCATCATGACAGTATTTTTTACCTACCCCACTGTCTCACTGTGGAAATGACATGCCCTTCCCTTCTCTCTCTGTTGATCAGTTCTTTCATGTGCAATTCTGACCGACATTTAGTTTGCTGTGCTGTGGAATAGAGAGATCTCAAGTGGGGGATGCAGAATAAAAATGGACTAAGTTCCACAGCCAGCAAGCTTTTTCTCTTAGCATTCCATTTTTTTATGCTAGAGTTAAAATTAAGATTCAGCTTACAGTCTAAAAAACAGGCCTTTTCAGTTGCCACAAATTTTTTTTTCTCACTTGATAAATAATTCTTGTACAGATTGTAGTGTTTCCTAGGAATCTTTTTTTTTTTTTTTCACATAACTTCAGCACACAGAACAATACTAGGTTCTATGGAGATGTGTCTGAACCACCACAAAGCAGAACAGTGGAGCCAAGTAAACAGGGTTCCTGGAAACCAGATTATCTCTGCTTTCATCTATTTTATATAAGGATGCTGGAAAAACTTTGCTTAGAAAAGTAAAAGTTTTATTGTAATTTAAAAAATTTTGAAAAATCATTGATATAAAAATAATACTCATGATAATAATCCTGGTCACTTCTGAATTTGGAACTGCAATCTAGTTTTTCTCAAACCACTTAAGGCCCTGCTCTCTTTTCTACCATCAGCACTTTCCAGGACTATCTTCATAAAGAACAAAGTTTTAAAATCATTTCATGGGTGATATTGCATATGTAATAATGAGCAGAGGACAAGCTTGCCGAAATGTAAATTCTGGTGGGGTTCTGCTCACCAGCTTTGTAGTTAAAGATCCTACATATGCTACAGCAAAAAAAAAAAAAAAGAAAGAAAAAGAAAAGGAAAAAACCCCACACCGAACTCTATCATGGATCATGTGGGAATAATGAAAACCTTTAATTTAAATCCATATGTACTAAGGGTCACAACTGTAATTTGGTTCTTCTGATGTGGCATACAGTTTCGAACCTCCGGGTTTTTGCCCATACAGTTTTCTCAGCAAGTTCAGGGCATGTTCTCCTTCCCTTTTCTGGTTAACTACTACTCATCCTTCAAGACCCAGTGCTCAGGTGTAACTTCTAGGAAGTCTGCCCTGACAACCTCTCTCCCCAGCTCTTCCTTTAAATTCACACATATCTACATATACATCTCTATCACTGCCCTTATCACATTATGTTGAAATGATTATTTTGTTGTCTTGTCTCCACTGACAGTTCCTGAGGGCAGGGATCATGTCACATTCATCTTTGGACCACAAGAAGCTAACACAAGGCCTTGTACACAGAAGACAACCAGTGAATGTATATTTAATATAAATGCTCACCAGCATCTCCTTAACACGATCCTAGATCCTACATGCCGTGCAGCAACTGAGCAATGTTACCATGAATGGAACAAATGCCAGAAGTTTTGTAAGAAAAATAGCTTCCAGTTGATAATACTCATCCCTCCAAGGCTGCTGAGTAAAAATTACTGACTGAGTTGAGTATCAGTTTAGATCATCAACATCGTATCTGGCCCACCCTGCTCCAACCCAATGCCAAATACGTATCCATTATGGGGTCTAGAGTCGCTGCTCAGAATTGCTTTGTCGCTGGATGACTGATTTCCTGGTTTACGTGAAAAACATCACTAAGGATTACCACTGGCAGATGTACTTCAGGCT
The DNA here is from genome assembly GCF_019186645.2 of Phyllostomus hastatus. Lineage (NCBI taxonomy): Eukaryota > Metazoa > Chordata > Mammalia > Chiroptera > Phyllostomidae > Phyllostomus > Phyllostomus hastatus. The sequence goes on along the minus strand of NW_025333643.1, from coordinate 2,357,579 downwards.
TGATGTTTAAACTTAATGGATCCACATGAGCCTGGACAGATGATTTTTTGTTCTTTTAACAAAAGTTTACACAATGCTTCCTATGGACATGGCTTACAATAAGCATTAATTAAAGCTGGATTACATTAAGCTTAAGCATTTCACTGATGAGGATTTAAAAATACAATAAAATCCATGTGCAGATAAGCTAATTTATAAAACTACCACCAATGGGCTCCCTTTTACAAGTTAACTTGCCAACACTTCTTATGACACGTCTCATTAAAACGAAAGATTTCTTAAAAAAAAACAAACTGATCTGAGAAAGAGAGAAAAAAAAACATCAATTTGTTATTCCACTTATCTATGCATCATTCATTGGTTGATTCTTATGTGTCTTGACAGAGGATGGAACCTGCAACCTTGGCATATTGGGACATTGCACTAACCAACTGACCAACTGAGCTACCTGGCCAGGGCAAGATAAAAGATTTCTAAGACTCAGTTAATACTATTTATTTCAAGCAATTTTGATAATATGAAATTCTAAAGCAATGAAAGATTTTGGAATGCTCCGTGGGGGTCTGTAATAATCTGGCTCTCCCAAAATGGCTTGCTAGGTAGCTTATGAAGAGTAGAGGCTCTAAGAAGGGGCTGTCTGAAGTATATATCCTTAATCTCATTTTAGGATGCAATCAATCCTTTCTTTTAAAATGGTCTTAAATATCACTTATTTGCTAATAACTTCCAAATGTATACCTCCAACCAATACTGCCCTTAATTCTAAACTCACATATCCCATTATCAACTCAGTATCTCTGGATGTCTAACAGCCACTTCAAATTTACTATGTACAAAACAGAGTTCCTGATTTCTCCCAAACCTGCTGCTTGTGCAGTCTTTCCCATCTCAGCTAATGGCTATTTCACTGATGCTCATGCTCAGATCCAAAGCCCTGGAGTAAAAATAAATAAATAAATAAATAAATAAATAAATAAATAAATAAATAAATAAATAAATAAATAAATAAATAAAAAAGCCTTTGACTCCTCTTTCTTTCACACATCCCATCCAGTTAACGATAATAATAATTCATAGCTGCTACTACATATAAGTATAGCACTATGTGCCAGACAATGTTCTAAACCCTTTGTATGTTTACTAAACTGTTTCATTTTTACAATGGTACTACAAGATGGGTATTATTATCATCTCTATTTTGTAGCTAAGAAAACTGAAGCATTAAGAATTTAAGTTTTCTAAGGTAAGTAAAGAAGTGGCAAAGACAACATTTTAACCCAGTCTGGCTACAGAACCTGCACTTTTACCTCCTATGTATACTACATTGCCTCAACAAATGTTTTGGGCTCTACTTGCTGAAGAGAAGCAGAATCTGACCACTTCCCACAGAATTTCCACTGCTGCCACCCTGGTCTAAGCCATCGTCAGCTCTTGCCTAGACTACTGCAATAGTCTCTAACTATTAATGCAGTAATGTTTTGTAATCAATTACCTTCAGAGTAGCCAGAGTAGTCCTTTTAAAAATAAGTCAGGTCATGCCCTGGCTGGTATGGCTCAGTTGGCTGGAGCACTGTCCTGTAACCTAAAGGCTGAGGGTTTGATTCCTAGTCAGGGTGCATACCTACGTCGTGGGTTCGATTCCTAGTCTGGGCTCATATGGGAGGCAACCAATCAATGCTTCTTTTTCACATCACTCTCTTTGCCATTCCTCCTCCCCACCCCCATTCCTTTCTCTCTAAAAGCAGTGAAAGAAATGCCTTCGGGTAGAGGATTAAAAAAAAAATTTCACAATAGTCTTTTACACCTAAAACTTTACAGTGGCTCCCTATCTAAGTCAGAGTTTTATAATCCAAAATCCTTACTACGACTTAAATGACCATGCTCTGGCACCTGCATCACATCCATTACCTCTCTGACTATATCTACTACTAATCCCTACAATAGAATGTGCCAGGCACGCACCCACTTCAAAGCTTTTTACTTAGTGTTATGTGTCTGGAATGCTCTTGCTTAGACAACACTGGCATAGGTCATCATTTCCTTTAAGTCTTTGCTTCAATGTCTCCTTAGCAGCAAGGACTTCTCTGACACTTTATTTAAAACTGCAACTTCTATTTCCATTATGAATTTCCCATTCTTCTTCCTGCCTTTATTTTTTTACATAGAACCTTTAACTTCTGACATATTCTTATGTCTATCACCAAAAACTAGATTGTAATAAGATCCATGAAAATATTGATGTGTGCTTTGTCTAACACCTAAAAATTTTGTTTCTCTAACACCTAAAATTGTGTTCAAATATTTGTTCAATGAATAAAAGTATTTCCTATTCAGTTATCTATTCAGAGGATATTTTGGGTTCTGGCTATTTGTAAATCTTTTTCATTATAATCTAAAGAGTTTGTTTAGTGTATTACCAAGAGATCTTAACAAGGTTATTTATAACTTTGTGTTATACCAGGATCTTATTAAGTCAAGAGACTGATTTCTAACAATCCTTAAAATATCTTACCTTCATACATTAAAAATATTTGGCACAAAAATCAGATAGCTCTTAAGTTTAAAAAGCTTAGAGTTGGTTTATACTTTAAGTTGTTTGTACACATCATGCTAATACAATTTGTACCCCATCTTGTTTTATTTAAAATGTGAGTTAAACGCCCAACATTAATACCTTCCAAAGAGAACTATTTGATTATTTCTAGGGTTGTCTTATTAGGCTTACTCCTCAGGTGGACAGGTTTTGAGGCTACAAAAACTCAAGGATCAATCTAGTTTATATGTAAATTTGATGATGATGATAATGATAATGATTGTGATGGCCGTAACAAAAGTAGTAGTAATTAAGTGTTTACTATATACCTGGTACTACTGTAAGAGCTTTCCTTATATTTTCTTGGTTAACTCTCAGAACAACTTTAGGAAATATATACTATTATAATTCCCATTTTACAGCTGAGAAAATTGGTTCAGGAGAAGTTAAGGAACTTGCCCAAGGTCAAACAACCAGTACGCAGTAGGGCCAGGATTTAAACCCATAGGATTTGACTTCACAGTGCTTGCTCTTAAATATGTCACTACAACCACCACTTGGAGCATCATAAAAAGGAGACATTGATGATTTATACAAAGTTAGACTCTGGGAGGCTACTACAAGAAATTAAGCATTGGGTGATTTATGTCTTTTAAAAAAAAATTCTCCAGCATCAGTGAGAGCCTGAGTGAATGTAGATAGACCATTCAGAATGAGTAATATATGTATCATGAAGTGAGGTACCACAGGAGCTATGAAAGTGGCAGTAGTGTGGAACTGTCCAAAAGCAGCTTATATACTGAAAAGTACAGGCAAAAAGAAACTTAACATTTCCAGGATCTTTAAAAACTCATGACTCTTCAGTATTAAGAGAAAGAGTATACACAGCAGGTATACACACCAACTTTATAGGTGTATCTGCTTTTTTCTATTGTAAAAAAAAAAGCAGCAATGTTCTCAAAATTGCAGATTCTAAAAAAGCTAGTATCTGGGAATATCACTTGCATAAGACTTTATATTTTTAAAATGAACTTGATCTATTGAGAAGGGTTTATCAAAAGTATAATAATGATCTGTCCCTCTGTTTAAGTAAACTTATCTTAAAAAAATTGCTCTGGCTGGTGTGGCTCAGTGGATTGAGTGCTGGCTTGCAAACCAAAGGGTCACTGGTTCAATTCCCAATCAGGGCACACGCCTGGGTTGCAGATTCAGCCCCCAGTTGGAGGTGTGTGAGAGGCAACCACACATTGATGTTTCTCTCCCTCTCTTTCCCTCTCTCTAGAAAGAAATACAATCTTTAAAAAAATAATTCTTATTTAGTTGTGCGCAGCCAATTAATTAGAATTATAGTCATTCTTTTGCAATTATAATGTATAAATTTGCTTAGATTTTTGTAATTCAAGATCCATAATGCAAAGTATAATATATAAACCAATTTTCTCAAAGAGAATGTAAAGGATATAATCTAGTTTATACTTCCAAGTTACAGCAAGACAGCTTGTGACTAAAAAAAGGACTAAATTAAGCACATCTATGAATTAGCATAAACATGTGACTGGTTTGGATTTCAGATGATACTCCAACTGTTTCTCGTTCTTATTTTTTTTTAATTTTGAGAATGTTGATTAAAACTGGGGAAAGAGAAAAAAGGAAGGGCTTAGGATAGAAGACGGAATAGGAGAGAGCCTAGGTGGGGCTGCTTTGGCTCACTGGAAAGTCAAGAGAAAAGGGGACTTAGAGACAGGTTAGGGGGGGTAAGCCCAAGAGGAGCTGCTCTAACCCACTGCTCCCCCGGCTGTAAGTCTTGTAAGTCTCGTAAGTCTTGTAAGTCTCGTGGGGACCCTTAGAGTTCAGGAGTTGCCTGAGAGGGAAGAAAGGCATGGGCCTGCTCCTGAGAGGGAGAGTGCTGTTTCTTGGGTTTTTAAATGTAGGTATCGCCCTGGCTGGCGTAGCTCAGGGGATTGAGCGCAGGCTGTGAACCAATGCATCACAGGTTTGATTCCCACTCAGGGCACATGCCTGGGTTGCAGGCCACGGCCTCCAGCAACCACACATTGATGTTTCTCTCTCTCTTTCTCCCTCCTTTCCCTCTCTAAAAATAACTAACAATGTTTAAAAAATCTTAAAAAATAATTAAAAAATAAATGTAGGTATCTATAACTCCTGAAAGGGGTAAAAAACCACTGAAATTGAGGCTCTAAAGAATGGGAATCAATGCCTATCAATATTAGCTGAGATAAGGAAATTCAACTACTCAAAGACTTCTGGAGCCCTGGTTGCTGTGGCTCAGTGGATTGAGCACAGGCCTGTGAACCAAAGGGTTGCCAGTTCAATTCCCAGTCAGGGCACATGCCTGGGTTGCTGTCCAGGTTCCCAGCAGAGGGTGCACGAGAGGCAACCACACACTGATGTTTCTGTCCCTCTATCCTTCCCTTCCCTTCTCTCTAAAAACAAACAAATAAACAAAATCTTTAAAAAAGACTTCTGGAAAGGTATTCAAAAAGGCAAATTGCTCTGTAAAGAAATTACTTAACTGAGAAAGAATCAACCTCATAAAATGTTTCTGCATTTCTATACCCTACTAGGGTATAGGGGGAGGTTCCACTAAGGGTAGTACTATTCTATCAGGGAATACTAGGAAATACAAGAGGCATTCCTCCTGCAATGCAGAGTTTTAGCCAGCCTTAACAATTATCTAGTCTTAAATGCCAATAGTGACCTTACTGAAAAACTACTGCATGGGTTCTGGAATTGTTCCAGAAAACCGAAAAGAGGAGACACAGAGAGTAAGACCCACTACAGATGCTGGTTCTTCCTGTCTTGACCAATTTTTTCACATGTGATGAGCAATAGAAAGATTTCAGTTTTCTGATAAATGAGAAATAAAGGTAGAAAAGTAATCCAGTTCAGGGACTTTGCATATGAAAGGAAGAACACTTCTACTATGTATCTAGGTGGCTACAACGTAAAAATGTAGGACAGTCTAGAGGAAATTGGGAGCAGAAGGGGGAAGGAATATCACAGTAATATATGATATTAAAGAAGCAGGTTGTAGAAAAGATAGAGGCTTCTATAATTCATTGTGCAACTATCTTCTCTTTTGCATATATAAAGCACTGAATTAAGGTAGAATCCCTGTTTTTAAAACATATGAACTAGTTAGTAAGACATGGAAAAAATCAACTGAAATACGGGTCCAATTAAGTAAACGATATGTTAGACAGGAATGCAAAGTACTTTTTGAACAGAGAAAGAAGCCATGTATTCAAAAGAAGGGAAAAGGAACAGAGAAGGCTTCTTGAAGCAGGCGAAAAAAATGAAGTGAACTTTGAAGGAAGACTTCTTTTTTAATAAAAAGAGAAGGCTGACAGGCTACTATGAGGTAAGGCCTGAAAGAGGAAATGCAGTAACATCTTCAAGGTAACTGAACGGTTCCTGAGGGTGTAAAAGTATGACATAGGAGAGGGCTTTGCTGGGAGATGAGCTCTGAAGGTAGGCCTGAAGTACTGGTTTTGGATTTTATTCCAAGGGTACCACTGAAGGCTTCCCAATGGTAAAAGTACTATTATCTGCTTTGGAATCTAGATTTATAGATCCAAAAGGCTACTTGACTATATCAAAATCTACATGTCCAAACGAAACACAGTGATCCTCTAACCCTGGTCCTCTTACAGTGTTCTATATCTCAGGAAGAGGATCACTATCCATTAGGTTAAATATGCCAAAGCCAAACCAAACTGAAGCCCACAAACCACTCTTTTTTCTTTCTTTCCTTTTTTAAAAGATTTTATTTATTTATTTTTAGAGAGAAGGGGAGGGAGGGAGAAAGAGAGGGAGAGAAACACCAAACGCAAGAGAGAAACATCAATCAGCTGCCTCTCACATGTGCCCTGACCAGGGACTGAATCTGCAACCCAGGCATGTGCCCTGACCAGGACTCAAACCAGAGACCTATCACTTTGTGGGATGATGCCCAATCAACTTAGCCACACTAGTCAAGGCACAGGAACTATTCTTGACATATGCCTTCTATCTCTATCAAATCCAACACCAAGTTCTATCTATTTTACTTTGAAAATTCCCATCAAATTATAATATTCTTCATCTACCTCTACTGATCTCTACTGCTACTACCTTAGGACAAACTGTTTTCTCTCTTCTGGATCACTCACTCTGATCTATCTGCATTCACTAAGGCTCTCAGTTACACTGGAGAATTTTTTTAAACAAAGCAATCCTAAAACACCCAACGCTTAAATTTTTTTAGTAGCTTCCTACAACTCTTAAAATATAGCAAGAATAAGAATTTGAACAGGGCCTACATGATTAGACTCTGGATCTCTCTCTAGCTCCACCTTAGAGCATGCTTCCCCTATTCTGGTTACACGGGCTTTTTTTCAGCCCATCCTGCTCATTCTATTTCTTCTCACCACAGGGTCTCTGCATGTGCAGAAGTGCCTACTTGTCCTTTCTTCAACTCTCAGGCAGGCATTTCACTATACGCTCTGGCATATACTGATGAACAAAAGAAAGCCTCTGCTTTCATGAGGCTTAAGACTGAGTGAGAGAAAAGTAGGAGACAGAAAAACCAGTAATTAAATCTCATAAACTGTTGAAAAAGTGCTATGAAGAAGAACAAAGTGATATGAGAAAAGGAATAAAGTAAGGAGAGAAACCTACGTTAGATTGGGAGGTCATGGAAGAATTCTTTAAATAGGGGTATTTGAACTGAGCTTTCAAAGTTAGAACAGGAAGTTGTTAGTGAATCAGGTGTTAAATGAAGAAAAAAGTTATTATAACAATGTTACATGAGTCAAGAGAATAAAGAATTTGGAATTTTATCATAAGCAAAATTAAAATACACAGTTAACATGGCAATTCAAGAAAAGATCAAAGAAAAAGATTTGTCTGTTCACTGTTTCTGAGAATTTGCTTGGTGAAAGGTTGAGACTGAGTTACCAAAAATGCTTAAGAAAGAAGCAGAAGGATGCTGAGAGAGGAAAAGGTCAGTAATCAGGAAGAGGACCACCTGCCCAGTAACCTAATGGGAGTATATGGACAGTTGTATTTACAAGGCTTACATAACGAATGAGTCAGCAAAAAGTCAGGGCACAGGATCTCCTGTGTGCCCATTTTCAACACCTAGGACAATGGCTCTCTCTACTGAGAAGAGAGGCCCAAGAACAAGATCTGAGGTATATAAAAGTTACCATACCTCCCAGCAATACTTGCCTAAGTTCTTATGAGGAAAGATAAAAACCTTCATGCTTAGAAAAACATAAGAAACAGGATCAAACTTAAAGGAGATTAGAACAAAGTGATTCTGGTAAAATTTCACAGATCTAATGTTAAGCATTTCTTTAACTTGTAATAAAATGTCTATTAAAGATTCCAAAATCAAGACTCCAAAAGGTGTTAAAAGCAAAAGCTAGATTTTAAAGAGAAAAGGTCTTTATCTTTTTTAGGGGTCCATAAATGTCAGGGCTACTTTTTACAATTATCTTGACTCTAATAGTAACAGAAAAAGGCTTCATAATGATAGAACTGGGTCTTGTAAACAAAAAATGTACAAAATAAAACATAAAAGAGATTAAGTCATAGTACAGGAAAAGAGATACAGCATTAACAACCATTTGATACTGAATTGTAATGACAATGATTCCAAAACAAACAGCCACCGGTGCAGAGCTATGAAAACAGCAGACTCCTCATCCTGCCTTCCTCTACCCTCACACTTGTGTTCTCAGCCTCTTACTGTCCAAGTGGCAACAACTGACTAAGAGCCGAGAGCCTTTATTTTTTCTTCTCCTCTTCAGGCCATAGGAAAGAGCCAGGGGGGAAGAAGGATGTAATTATGACTGTTCAAAGAAGGGAAAGCATATCTGTTAGAAAGCATTCTTTGCTCTGTAAATTCTTGGGTTTTGCCTGTTCATGGATATTTGAGAAAACTTGATAATATCTCTGAAGGTCACAACTGAATGACAAGAAATGTTTTCCTTTCTGGTTCTGTTGGCCATTCCTTTCAATCAAATATGAATCTGCAAAATGTTTTAGTTATCACCAAGACACAATTCTACATAGCTGATACAGAAAAGTAAAACAAACAAGCAACAAAAACAAGAAAAAACAAAACCGAAAACACAAGCAACACGTTTATCTTACCAAAACCCCCAGTCAGGCAGTATGCTGATTTTGCTTGCCACAAAGCTCATCCTTCCTTTGTGCACTGTCAGAGCAAGCTTGGATCGTGAAAACAAATCACAATCTCTTTTGGCTATAAGCTCTTTCCATTTGTCCCAGCTTCCAAACGGCAGAGGAGCTGTGGCATAGTCTGTCACTGCTGCACATATTGGTTTCCGAGAATAACGCTGTAAATGAGGACAGCTACCACTGGGAATGCATTCCCCCACAAAAGAGCCAGCCGGAATGAAGCTTCTAGCAGATCCCTGGCCTCTCACCTTCACAGCCTCAGAGAAAGGCTTTTCACAGAACAAGCAGGTACAGCCGCACCACATCAACATCCCGCATAGCCAATCCTCCGCAGTGCTCACATCAGCCCACACACAGTTCTGGTTGTGTCTCCTGCACCAACTCTTAGAGCTTTCTACATCTGGGAGCCTGGGAGGACTCAGTGCTGAATAAACAGAAAGCTTCTGCCAAACAAGCATCCGTGTGTGTAGGGGGTGGGGGAATTGGGGGCGGTGTATAGTTTGTTATAGCTGCTAATGCAAATGAAGTTTGACTCTGAGCATGGAGATCACAGACAGTATCTGCCTCTCTTCTGAAGCTGTGAGCATCTTTTATAAAAGACAAAAGCACCAAAGTGGTTCAATTTAAAGCTACAGGACATTAATTCAACATTCATATTTGTCCTCTCATTTAAAATATGATAAGATTTAGAGAACAGCTTAAAAGTAAAAATGTTCTAAATAAAGTAACACCAATAGCTCGGTTCAATAAATACAAAGAAAAAACAATCTACCCATATTTTGATAAAGGACTAAAAGATGGTCAGAATGGATTTCTTCCATGCTTTTCTAATGTTTCTTCTGTCCTTTTTCACATTAGGTTCCCAAATAATTTAAATGAACACTGAGCAAGAAAAAGAAAATTGAGCCTGACACCCTAGTCTTACCACAAAGAAGAAAACAAATGCTTCTGAATGGAAAGGCTTTGGAGTTCTGTGGAGTTTAAGCAACAGATTAAAACACCACAATTGTAAGCCCAGACTCAGTCCCTGTATGATTATATGCTGTTTATTGAATAATATGATACTACATGAAAAAACCGACTATCTTAAAGATACTACTCCTGCCCTGAAAATGTCACTTGGGGATTTAGACAAGCTATCGGATCTGAGCTTTATTTCTTCATTTGTAAAAGCAGTTTTGGAGAATGCACATAGGGAGATTTTACATGCTTATAAAATATGGTATAGCATGTACAGTGTCTAATATCTAGTAACATTTTTCTCTGGTTAATATGCAGAAAAGAATTATACATGAAGACAGTTTGACAAAATACAGTCCTTTCTGTGAAGTCCTAAAGCTGTGACAATTTCTGTTCTAGTTAGGCATGGGACTGGGAGCTCAGGCCATCACTGTACTGAAAGGTCAAAGAAGGTCTTTCCAAACAGCACTCTCCAGCTTCATATAGCATTCTTTCATTTAAATCAGATGAAATCCTCTGAATGGAATCCAAAGCACTCTGAATGCATTTGAAGAAAATTCTGAGTTGAAATCATGGTTCCAGGAATTCCTCTTCTGTCTCCCAAGGAACAGAACTCTGATCTTGACTCTCCAGACCAAATTAATAAAAATTTCTCTGACTTAATACAAATTTTTGTCTTTGCTTTCAACAGAGTAAATATTTGTTTCTATAAAAACAATGACAAAAAACCAATCCTGCAACACTGGCATCAATACTAGCTGAGGCTTTCTTATTTCTGTTTATTAGCATTTTAATATAACTTCTTTTAAAAGACAATCATATTCATTGTAGAAAACTTTGAAAACATGAATGGGCATTAAAGAAAGCAAAAATTATTTGTAATCTTACTGCCCACAGAAAGCCAAACCAGAAACTGTTATGAGGCTTCTTTTTTTTTTAATCCTCACCCAAGGACATTTCCTTGCCTTTAGGGTGAAAAAAAGGTAGGGGAAGAGGCAGGGACAGGGGAGAAACATGGATCAGCTGCTCTCTGGTAAGCACCTTGACCAGGGCTCAAACCTGCAACAGGGGCATGTGCCCTGACCAGGAATCAAACTCTTGACCCTTTGGTCTACAGGACAATGCTCCAACCAATTGAGGCACACTGGCCAGGGCATAAGGCTCTTTTATCCTCTTTCCTTAAGACAGAGATCTTTGAGGCATATGCTGAGATCAAGTGCCTTAAAATCAAAACTGCCTTGACTGGATGAGCTACCATATGGAAGACAGCAGCCCTGAGAGCTGCCTGGGTCTCAAGCAGACCTTGTGAGAAGTTGTCTATTTGTGAGTAACAATTTTACCTTTTAAAAATTTTTCCTAAAATAGTTTTTGAGGTTCCACTGAGATACCAATGGACTTATGAGATGCCGGAGAAGTGCCCCTCATTGGCTGCACAAACCTGGGCATATCTCTTCTTGGCTCCCAAAGTAAATCTCACATGAAAATAGAACTTCGATTTTGCTGACTTCCTGGTTCTCTCGAAAAATTTTCTCTTGCTGATTTTGTTTTTGCTTCTGGTTTATGCACAGTTGATAACTTACTCTTCACTGATGGCAGCACTGATTGAGGGAATTTGATTTTTATGGCTGACCATTTATTTGATGGTCTCTGTTGAAGAGTGATATTTATTTTCTGTTGGGTGAGAAACCAAAAGAGAACCACATTAAGGAACGATAGTTGATTTTTGTATACAGAGTCAATGCCTACAAAGAAGCCCTTCCCAGGAAAGCTGACCTGATGCTTGATTTACCAGGTCCCTGGCTTATAGGTGGTAAGGAAAGTCATTATTTTCTGATAAGTCTTAGCAAATGTTGGAATCTTGAAGATGAGAATTAATTCACCCAAATTTATCTCCACTGCAGGGGAAATCTAGTGAGAGTTTCTTAGGCATGGTTTCCTAACCTTGAAATAGTAAATAAGAGGTATTTAAAAGTCCAATCTAAAATTCTTTATGAAAACTTCCCCAAAGAAGTTAATCTTGTAACTTTACTAATAGCTCAAAACTGTTTGGCTCTGGATTTGCAAAGAAAATTTAAGAATGCTTGTATGATCAACTAACACTCTTACTGCATTTACATAAATAATCAGGTCAAATCTAATGAGACTAATCATTTTGTGATCAAGAGTAATCTTTGGAAATTACTTATGATCACTAGAAGGATAGAAGAGTTTCAGCAAAAATTGTGAAAAACTAAAATGGTAAAAAGATTTTAAATGTCTTTTAAAGGGAATACACAGTGGTGCCTATTGGATTCTTTAGGGTTATGGGATTGTATAAAGGTCTGTCCCTTTGTCTTTGGCTAGGTTATTTTGAAGCCCTGTAGAGATGGAAATTACCCTGTGGATATTGTTGGTAATGCAATGCTAATAAATTTTGCCTGGTGGAAAATATAAATTTCCTTAAGTCCAATTCTCATTTAGACTAATTTTAACATCTTATTGGTTCTTAATAACTTGTTAATTAGTGAGTTTAAAAAAAACCTTTGACACATGTTCATACTGCATGAGAGCCATACTTTTACCTATAAAAATAGTATTTGCATATTTACCTTTTGTTTCTCTAAGCATCTAACTAAAAAATAATTGTGTAGTTGGAGTTAGCCAGCTACAGCCTTCTGACTACTTTTAAAAAGCTTACAAAAGAGTGAACTATTTTTACATTTTTAAAGATTTGTAAAGAACAAAAAACCCAAAGTCTATGTAAGAGAGAGTACATGTGGCCCTCAATGCCTAAAATATGATCTGGCCCTTTACAAAAAATGTTTGTCAATAGTTGCTTTAAACTTATAGCATCTCATTTGGCACAGATATCTTAATATGAATGATCAACCTAAAATATAGAAGAGACTAAGAATTAAGTCAGCATTTTAGCAGCAAAGTCAAGTTAGGATGATACTGAGAAAACAGGTGCTAGAAAACAGGCGCAATTACGGAGCTATCCAGAGATGTATCAGGGATATTTTATTTGATGACACAAAAGGATTCCTTTAAAAAAAATCTAAAAAATTTAACTGTTACTTTATAAAGAAACTGTTTAATACTATTTTTTTTTAGTATTTTTCCAACTTCTCAGCCTTGATTAAAGTTTACTGAATAAGCCCTTGGACAGAAATAAAACTGAACACAAGTTTCATTAGAATCTCATTTATGAAATAAACTTACATAGTGCTGAATAAATACAATATACTCTAGACAATAACATAAAAAATGCCCTACAAAATTCAGAATTATGTCTGACATAAAGATTTTTTCCCTCAGTAACGCAAAACTACAACAGCATCTTTACTGTACTCAATACTGTTGAGTTTCGGGATGTTGAAAGTTTCCCTAAGAAATACATTTTTTCTTCGATTCCCAGTCAGGGCACATGCCTGGGTTGCAGGCCAGGTCCCCAGTGGGGGCCATGTGAGAGGCAACCACACACTGATTCTCTCTCTTTCTCCCTCCCTTCCCCCTCTCTAAAAATAAATAAATAAAATCTTTTTTTAAAAAAAAAAGCTTTCTTAAAAAATAGATTTTTTCCTTCCAAAATTCCTGGGAAAGATGCCTTTTAAAAATCTGTTTATTAACATATATAAAAGCAGAGAAGATAATGAATCCTGCACAGTCTTCATTTAGCTTAACTCATGGCCCACACTCCCCTCCCCTGCAATTATCTGCAAGCAAATCCCAGACAAAAGATGTTCTTTATAAAAACCAAGGCTAATTCCAGAGTCTCTCCCATATTATTAAAGCCTATCTCAGCTGTCAGACTTCATGAATGCTACTTTATTTTTCAGATAAAATGCCTAATGTTCTCCTTTTCTTTCACCCTTTACTATATCATATTCATAAAGGATCCACTGTGGAAAAATGTCCAAAGACCATGGATCTTGCTCTGTTTCTATAGACTGGCCATCTTGATGTTGATGCTTGATGACTAACTAGATAAATTTTTCCCAAAGTGGAAAAAGATGGGCAAAATAAAGTTGAATCAAGGTAAAAAACAAAAAGAAGAAGTCTAATAAATCAATTACTATCTGTAGTCCTAGATGGCAAAGAACAGATTTACAAGAAAGGCACTAAATTTAAAATGTGTGGCATCAGTTGGCTGCACATTCCTCGAGGAATTTCTTCTCCTGCCCTCCTCTACATGGCAACCAGTTCAGCTAAAAAGTCCCTAACTGCATTTACCTCCCACTGGGATTCAGTAAGAGGTAGGTTTTGTTTGATTTCAGCAGCTCTCTTTATGCATAAGCAAATCCCCATAAGTAGCCAAAGGGAACAGAAAAATGACAAAGCAAGGCTGAACTAGGAGTGTTTTGAAATCTTTTGAGATTAATATGGTCATAGGAACCTTTAAATAAGGCAAGTACTTTCTTTTATTGCTTAGAACCAATTAATTCAGAAAAGAGAGCAACAGATGCTTTTACTTGGTGCCAAAGCCAATATAAGAATTATGAGGTTTTAGGAAGGGAGAATGTAGGCACTGACCTTCTTTAGAAACTTAGCTGATTACCTGTCCTGTATCTGAGACACTTAACCAAATAAGTACAATTAGCAACAGAAGTTGCTTGTTCAGGCTCTGCCTACCTCAAATGAATCATGTACCACAGTGTCATCTATCGCTCAAAGGGGCTGCAGGGAGCTCATTTACGACTGTGAAGTACCATAAAGCCATGACAGGAACACTGCCTGCCCCCTTACTGAAGTAAGGGCCAGGTAAACTCCAAGTACTGCCTGCAAAGTAACTGTGGAATCATATAAAATTGAGTCCATAAAATGAAATAGTATAATAAAATAGTCTTTTACAATGCCATGAGATGGAGTTTCGAATAGTGGTCTCCAATTTCAGGTCCACAAAAGGGTGAAGTTATTTTCAAGATTTCCAAAGGCCCAATGGAAGCTGTACATTCCCCCATAATAAATGTGCATAGTACAGGCAGATCAAAATGACAAATATTTAATTTGTCTGGAATTATAACCATTGCAGGTAGTATCACTGTATTAGTGCTGTTCAGAATGCTGACTGGCTCTTGGTCCCTAATTATTTTTTTTTAAGGAAAAATAATATTTGCTGTCTGTAAACAAACATTTTCAAAATAGCAGCCATACAAAGGGAAAAAAAATGTCTTTGGTGGACCAGGTTGATACAAGTTTCATTTTCTAAATCAGATCACACCTTCAATGTTAAAAAAAAAACATTCAAATTTGAAAAGTATAAAGTAAATCATTATATTCCCATATTCCATGTCTAGATAACTACCACCTGGGGGTAATATACAGTTAGTGCTGTAGTGATTTGGAAAATGCTATTCACCACAGTGACTATGCCCAAGCCACACAGGCTATCTCCTGAAAGCCCTTACTCATCTACTTTATACCTCCCAAACCCCAGGTGAACAGCAGCCCACACTGGAGGCCCTCACGAAAAAAGTAAACACAATTTTCCACAGCCTAGGAAAGATGAAAATTGATAAAATAAAGAAAAATGGCACCCACTGGGCTATTTTAAGTCCATGAGAGATGAACAAGAATTTATCTCAATTTATTCTTTTCAAAATATTACCAGCCTTGGATGGCTTTGGGGGTGGGAGACAGATACAAAGCTATTTTAATCGAAAATAACTTGGCTTCATTTTTATTTACTATTTAATTTCCTACTAAACTGCATAGAGCTCTAGTGATTCCAAATATTCTCTAAGAATAGCCATGTGAACAATATAGAGATATAATCAAGAAAGCATAGAAAGCAAGTGGAGACTGATGCTATAGGCACTAACTGGCTAATCATGGAAACGTACCTCCTTCTAAACTTAAGTTTGTTATCAAAAAACCAGGAAATGGCCAGTTTCTCATTCCTTTACCCTTTCTCTTGAGATATCATAATATTATATATAGTTTCACATCATTAAGCTTAAACAACAGGGCATATCATACTAGTAAAATGGGGTTGGAAGGGTAATTAGTCTGCCGAGGAAATGGAATTGAGTCCTTGCTTTGCCACTCATCAATTATGGGACTTGTGTGACTTATGAAACTTAAAATAAGTCAAGGTTTAGTACCTAAGAAATAGAACTGGAGCTTGCAGGGTTGAGGATAGAAATGAAAAACTAAAGGGCGGAGGGTGGGTTGATTAATTTCCTGGACATCTGATTTTCAGAAATTAAGAGTTTTCACAAAACATGATTCATTCTTTACATACCTGAAAACCTTCAACCTTGATTTTACTTGCCAGAATCCAGTAACAGATGCTGTCACATTCAGTGGCCTGATTTCCTTAAGCGCAACATACAAGGGGGATCCCTCACAAATGGAATTTATTTATAAAATATTGTGTATTTATTCTTATATGTTTAAACTTCAGTTACCTTCAAAATACTCTCTCCATTTGGTGCAATACACCTATTGAGACACTTATTCCACTGCTCCAAACAGTTTTTGAACTTGCTGATTTTGATGCCTTTGAAGTCCTTTGCCATTTTTCACCTTTTCCACACCAGCAAAACTTTTCCCTCTGAGGATTTTTTTTTTCCATTAGGGAAACAAAAAAATCGCTCAGGGCCAAATCGGGTGAATAGGAAGGGTGGAACATGGGAGTCATGCTGTTTTTTTTGGTCAAAAACTGCTGAATGCTCAGTGTGGCATGAGCAGGTACACTCATACACCACCCACTGTGAACTGGGCAAACGTTTTGAAAGAGTCTTCAAAAAAAAAAAGGTCACTGAAGCCCAACGCAGCCTCTCACAACATCAGCTGGTACACTGATACAGATGGGTCCCTGAACACTCACTCATTCACCTAGTGGGAATGCTGTACTATGAGGGACCTGCCCTGCAGAAGGTAATTCCATTTTTTGGGTCCCCCTCATGTATTTTAAATACTTAAAAACATCTAACATAATAAAATGACATGTTCCAAAGTTGAAGAGAGAAAAAACCTTGTTCTGAGATTTCAGTTTTTCATTAAACACACTTGCCATAGTATTCATATGGGTAAATTAACAAGAAATCACTAATCTCTTAACAGTGAAAATAAGATAAAGAATCTGTGGTTCTAGTGAAACCACTCATAAATAAAATGAGGTTCCCTAGAGTTATATTAGACCAATTCATTACAATTATTTTTTCAGAGGTAGGGATCATAATGAGGGCCCAACATTCATTTCTGGTTCTCCAGGACTGTGTAGACAGCACAGACTCAATATATGTCTGTTAAACGAATTGGGAAGAAATAAAAACATAAAATCCTATCACCTCAAATACATGCTTATTACATTGTTTAAGTCTACAGCTAGTTGTGGCTGGTTTCTCAATTGGAATCTTCTACTTTTTTGTATGTTTTACAGAGTTACCTATGATTGCTAGAAAGTGTTTATGAACTGCTACTAATCCTCCAAGGACTGAGTGAGTTTCTGAGGTTCTACGACCTCAGAATTATTGCCCCTCCCCCACAGAATTCCAAACTAAGAGTTGCAAGAGTCCTTTTTGTACACCAACAATGAAATATCAGAAACAGAAACCAGGAAAAAAAAACAACTTGATATAGCAACAAGAAAAATAGAGTATCTAGGAATAAATTTAACCAAGGAGGTAAAAGACCTATACTCAGAAAACTATACAACACTGAAGAAAGAAATTAAGGGAGACACAAATAAATGGAAGCATACTATATGCACGGATGGGAAGAATTAACATCATCAAAATATTCACACTACCCAAAGCAATTTATAGATCCCATGCAATCCCTATTAAAATACCAATGACATATTTCACAGATAGAGAACAGACATTTCAAAAATTTATATGGAACCATAAGTGACCCTGAATAGCCATAGCAACTTTGAGAAAGAAGAACAAAATAGGAGGGATCACCATACCTGACATCAAACTACATTACAAGGCCATGGTAATCAAAACTGTCTGCTACTGGCATAAGAACAGACAGACACATAGACCAATGGAACAGAATAGAGAGTCCAGAAATAAACCCATGTCTTTACAGTCAATTAATATTTGACAAAGGGGGAAGAAGCATAAAATGGAGTAAAAATAGCCTCTTCAACAAATGTCTATTTTTGCTCAGGGTGTTGGGAGATCTGGACAGCTAAATGCAAAAAAAGTGAAACTTGATCATCAACTTACACCCTACACACAAAAAAACTCAAGATGGATAAAAGACTTAAATATAAGTCATGATACCATAAAAGTCCTAGAAGAGAACATAGGGAGGAAAACCTCAGATATTCCCTGCAGCAGTATTTTCACTGCTATGTCCCCTAGAGCAAGGGACATAAAGTAAAGAATAAACAAATGGGACTTCATCAAAATAAAAAGTTTCTACATGGCCAAAGAAAACATCAGCAAAATGGAAAGGGAACTGACCATATGGGAAAATATATTTGCCAATGATATCTCAGACAAGGGTTTGAGCTTCAAAAAATATACAGAACTCACATGACTCCACTCCAGGAAGACAAACAACCCAGTTAAAAAATGGGCAAAGGGCCCGAACAGACACTTCTCCAAGGAGGACATACAGAGGGCCCACAGACATATGAAAGAATGCTCAGCATCACTAGCCATTAGAGAGATGCAGATTAAAACCACAATGAGATACCCTTCACACCAATCAGAATGGCAATCATAACTAAATCGACAAACAAGAAGTGCTGGCGATGCTGTAGAGAAAAGGGAATCCTAGTATATTGTTGGTAGGACTACAGACTGGTGCAGCCACTATGGAAAACAGTATGGAATTTCCTGGAAAACAAACAAACAAACAAAAAACACAAAAAAACCCACAAAAAAACCCCTAAGATGGAACTGCCTTTTGACCCGGCAATTCCAAGGCTGGGACCATATACCCTAAGAATCCTGAAACACCAATTCAAAAGAACCTATGCACCCCAATCTTCATAGCAGCACAATTTACAATAGCCAAGTGTTGTAAGCAACCCAAGTGCCCATCAGTAAATGAGTGGATCAGAAAACTGGTACATTTACACAACGGAATGCTATGCAGCAGAAAGAAAGAAGGAGGTCCTACTCTTCACCACAGCATGGATGGATCGGGATGGAGAGCATTATGCTAAGTGAAATAAGCCAGGAGGTCAAAGACAAATACCATATGATCTCACCTATAGATGGAACCTAATCAACAAAACAAACAAGCAAAATATAACCTGAGACACTGACATAAAGAACAAACTGACAGTTACCAGAGGGGAGGGGAAGGTAGATAATGGAGAGAAGATGGGAAAGGGTCATCAAGGAACATGTATAATGTACACATCGACAAAGCCAAATAGGGGTAGGATCAAGGGCAGGAGGTGGGGATGGCTGGGGTTGGGGGTGCAGTGGTGGAGGGAAAATGGAGACAACTGTACTTGAACAACAATAAAGAAAAACATTAAAGTGTAACACAAGAGGGGAAAATAAAAGTTAATTCTGATGGTAAACTTTAAAAAAAGATAGTCTACCCCACAATTAAGCAAAATTTATTAGAAATGTCTGAGGTGGAAATAAAGTAGTTCATAATTAAAAAGGAGACAAATTTCTCATTTATGACTAAGAAGCAATAAATATGAAAGACCTCTGTTTACAAGCCATTATTTAGAAAATCACTATGGCATTTGTTTCTCATTTATTCCTGACTTTAGCAGCCATTCAGGAAATAAATATTTTCCATCTTCGCACAAGTATGTTCTGACAAAATTACTTTTATGTTCTTATGATTTGATAAAAATTAATTTGCAAAACATTTTAAAGTTAAAATTGAGATGACAGAATTTGTAAACCACTAAGTTAGGTAGTTGGAAAGGAAAGGTTCTAATTAAAATTTCTAATAACTTATTGATTTGTCTTGCACATTAAGGGGAAAAGTTTGATAACAAAAATCTGTCCAGGGTCAATTGATAACAGTTCTTTCAGTGTCTCTTTGTAAACACAATTAAGGTGGGGATATTGTTAGGCATATCATTTATTCTTTTCATTTACTAGGAACTGTTTTCTCTTAGACTGTTTTATGTTGTAATTACATTAGCAATGTTTCTAGCAGAATACCTTAATAATGCTTCCTTTCTCGAATTTTAATTTCAAAAATGACTAAGACATCCTAATTTTAAAAATGTATTGCAATGTGTCAAGAGCTCTGTCTGATACAGGTTAAGATCCCACACCAGGCAGACCTGGGTGTAGTATCTAAATCATGCTGCTAAGAGTTAGAGATTTGCTAGAAAACCTACCAAAGTAAACAGCATTTAATTTAGCTCCTGTGTTTGCTTTTTCTTTCACTGAAAATGGTATTAAAAAATAGTGGCCCTTCAGGGAAAACAAAAGAAAAAATGAACAAATGGACTTACATCAATCTAAAAAGTTTTGCACAGCAAAGGAAACCATCAATAAAACAAAAAGACAACCTACTGAAAGTGAGAAGATATTCACCAATGATGTATTTGATAAGGGGTTCATGTTCAAAATACATAAAGAACTCATACAATTTAACACCAAAAAACAATCCAATTTAAAAAATGGGCAGAGGACCCGAATAGACATTTCTCAAAGAGGACATAGATGGCCAACAGACATGAAAAGATGCTCAAATTCACTAGTCAGCAGAGAAATGCAAATTAAAACCACATCTATCAGAGGGCTATCAGCAATAAATCAACAAATAACAAGCGCTGGGGAGGATGCGGAAAAGGGAACCCTCATACACTGTTGGTGGGATTGCAAACTGGTGCAGCCACTGTGGAAAACAGTATGGAGGTTCCTCAGAAAATTAAAAATAGAACTACATTATGACTCAGCGATTCCACTTGTGGGTATTTATCTGAAGAAATCCAAAACACTAATTCAAAAAGATTATGTGCATCCCTCTGTTCATTGCAGCATTATCTACAATAGCCAACAGATGGAAGCAACTTAAGAATCCATAAAAGATGACTGGATAAAGAAAATATGGTACATATATACAATGGACTTTTAGCAATAAAAAATAATAAAATCTTTACCATTTGTGACAACATGGACGGACCTAAAGGGCATTATGCTAATATAAGTCAGAGAGAGAAAGACAAATACCAAGTGATTTCACTTCTATGTGGAATCTAAAAAACAAAATAAATGAACAAATAAAACAGAAACAGGCTCGCAGATACTCAGAACAAGCTGATGGTTGCCAGAGGGGAGGGGAACTGGGAAACTGGGTGAAAAAGGTGAAGGGATTAAGAAGTACAAATTGGCAGTTACAAAATAGTCACGGAGATGTAAAGTACAGCATAGGGTACATAGTTAATAATACTGCATTAACTGTGTATGGTGCGAGTAGCTACTAGACTTACTGGGAGCATCACTTTTTAAGTTACATAAGTGTCTAACCTCTACTATATACCTGAAACTGATATCATATTGTCAATTGTAATTAAAAAATTAAAAAGGAAAAGTTGTCCTTTCCATAAATCACATTAATATGGTACAGCTTAATCACATAATATGCTGACTTCAGCTTTTCATTTGAGAACACAACTGGATTCCAATTCTATGGCTCAAAATTTTAAATATTCTTTTAAGCTGCTTGACATCTTCAACTCTAATTAAGTGTACAGTCTTTATTGTTTTAAAAAAGTTCTTTTTAATTCTGATTGCCAAATTATTTATGGCAGGTATAAAAAAGGAAAGCATTCAATATACATATAAAATAAACTAGATTACAGCATAAAACAAGTAATCAGATAAGGGCATCGAAGTCTCTCTCTTGTAAAACTGGATAATTGCAAAGATTAAAAAAAAAAGGACTGCAAGATTATTCAAGGAATAAAACAATCACAGATGTCTCTGGTGTGCAAGCTATTGGGTTATTCGCCATTCAAGATTATACAAAAATGATACCTCATTATTCACAGATGCTCATTATTTCCCTTTATTTTAACCTTTACATTATGTACAATACAATTTTTGTCTTTAAAAAGGAATTAATGAAGAGGTTGAACAGTACAGAAATATCTTGCACCAAACTGTCAGAGACCTTGTTCCAGGCTGCATTTATCTGAATTAGTACTCTTTTCTTTCTTTTTTTAAAATTATTTATTTATTTTTAGAGAGAGGGGAAAGAAAGAAGAGAGGGAGAGAAACATCTATCAGTTGCCTCTTGTACATGCCCTGACTAGGGACCAAACCTATATCCCAGGCATATGCTCTTACCTGGAATCAAACCAGTAAGTTTTTGCTTTGTGGGACAATGCCCAAATGAGTCACACCAGTCAGGGCTGAGTTAGTGCCCTTTTCACTCATTTCACTCACTTACTTGGTTATGAATAACCAGTTATAATTTTCCCCCCAAAGATATAATGAAAAACTCTGTTAAAGGCACTGCTGAAATCTAGATACCATGTCTTCAGAGTACCTCTCATTCACTAGGGTGATAATCCTATTAAAAAAAGGAAACTAGTCTGGGATAACTTAAATTTAGAAAATCTATTTATCACTTTAGTAATTAGGGCTTCTTTTTTAAAGTACAAAGGGGGATTCCCCCCAAATGAAATTTATTTATAAAAGACTGTGTCTTTATTTTTACATGCTTAAACTTCAGTCACCTTCAAAGTACTCTCCATTTGGTGCAATACACATATTGAGGCATTTTTTCCCACCACTGCTCAAAACAGCTTTTGAATTTGTTGATTTCAATGCCATTTTTTGTTTCACCTCTTCCACACTGGCAAAACATTTCCCTTTGAGGATATTTTTCAGTGGGGGGGGAAAAAAAAGTTGCTTGCGGTGAGGTTGGGTCAATAGGGGGATGGAATGGAGGTCATGCTGTTTTTTGGTCTAAAACTGCTGACACTCAGCATGGTGTGGGCAGGTGTGCTCATAAATCACCCACTGTGAAGTGGGAAAATACACAGAAAAAGTCTTCAAAACAAACACACACACAAACAAACCAACCCAACAACAAAAAACCCACAATTCACCAAAGTCAAACGCAGCCTCTCACAACAATGCCAGCTGGCACACTGATACAGATGGGTTCCTAGGAACACTCACCTAGTGGGAGAAGCCTGTACTACATGGGCCCACCCTCCAAAAGGAAATTCCAGTTTTTTGTTTTTTTTTTTTTGGGGGGGGGGGCCCTTTCGTGCTTATTTATGTACTCCTAACACCACCGGTCTTTAATGGTAACAATTTAGTGCTAAGGAGACTGAAAATGTGTCTGTTTTCCCAAGAATTAACAATACCTAGAAAATACCTTTCTACACCTAATTTTAACATTAATGAAAAAACTAAATTTAAGTATCACAGTTTTACCTTAAGACAATGTTTGGGAAACTTTAGATCATCAAGTAAATATTAAAAGTATACACACATATATACCATACAGTAATATCATTTTTTACTGATTTAAAATTCCAATTTATTAACTGGTAGGCCCTAGTTGTTAATCTCATGTACATTAAGATATGCTATGCCTGCTGGTGTGTCTCAGTGGACTGAGCGAAGGCCTGCAGACTGAAAGGTTGTCGGTTCAATTCCTGGTCAGGGCACATGCCTGGGTTGCTGGCCAGTACCCATTTGGGGGCATGCAAGAGGCTACTGATCTATGTTTCTCTCCCTTGCTTTCTCCTTCCTCTCCTCTCTCTCTAAAATAAATACATAAAATCTTTAAAAAGAATCTGGTCAGTGAGAACCAACAACATTTTTGCTTACTCTAACCCAGCTTTTATACCCCAAATGAATTAATTGAATGTAGTTCTTTAGATCTTGTTCATTGTTTGAGGTATGAACAGATGCCCCCTGGATATCGTGACTTGAATTTCCTTCCTATTTCTCCTTACCCAGCTCCAAAATTCAAGGGTAATTTGGCATATAATTAATTTGGAACACTGGCTGGTGTGGCTCAGTGGACTAAGCACTGACCTGTGAACCAAAGGGTTGCCAGTTTGATTCCCAGACAGGGCACATGCCTGGGTTGCAGGCCAGGTCACCAGTAGGGGGCACACAAGAGGCAACTACACATTAATGTTTCTCTCCCTCTCTTTCTCCCTCCCTTCCCCTCTGTCTAAAAAATAAAATGAATAAAATATTTTAAAAATTAATTCAATGGAGAATAACACTGAGTCAAGCAATTTACCACAGCTTGTACCGAGGTAAATAAGATTAAACAGGCAAAAATTGGATTGTTTCATAAAAGAACTTATATTTGATTAAAAAATACTTATACTAAAATGTATGATAAGTGTAAACGCAATGATGCAGAATGTAAAAGCAGCATTAGTTTAGAAATAAGTATGCAATAAAAATTAGCCCTGGCTGGCATAGCTCAGTGGATTGAGCGCAGGCTACGAACCAAAGTGTCACAGGTTTGATTCCCAGTCAGGGTACATGTCTGGGTTGCAGGCCATGACCCCCAGCAACCTCACACTGATGTTTCTCTCTCTATCTCTATCTCCCTCCCTTCCCTCTCTAAAAATAAATAAATAAAATCTTTAAAAAAATTATATCTTCCTCTGTTGCTCTCTTACATTTTGTGACCCAGTTGGCAGTTTTGTTCTTCAAAATGAAAACAGAGCTTTTAGAAATTAAAAGAATTAATACAGATGCAGAGTTATGGTAAACTTTCTCTAGATTATCCACTCCCCATTTCATTCTCACATACTAATAATGTTTACTTCTTAAAGATTTGTTTTTAAATAAGCAGCTTCCTGCTGTTGCTCATTCTGTTCCTAATAGCTCTTTTGTGAGAATCATCTTGGGTATTAGATCTTTCACTCTGAATATGACCAGTGACAGCAATTAGGAGAATAAATGAAAAGTCTTTATCTCTAGAAAAGGTAAAAAATTTCCTGCAAACACACTTGATAACCATGAAAGAGGGTAATGTGGGACCCAGTTCCTCAGCAAGGAAGAAGATTGTACTATATTTGGTGGGAGAGAAGGATGACAAAGGTATTGAACATTGAACTTCAATTAGGCATCAAAAATAAATTCTTCCCTTTTTGAAATTGCAAACAATTCTATAACATTTATGTTTGTCTTGGAAAACTTCTGTGAATATACTGATAATATAAATTCCTAGCAGTGTATCAGAGAGTATATCTGTTTTATACCTTGATCGAGATTACCAAATTGCCCTCCAGAAATTATAGCAATTTATACTACTATCAATAGTGCAGGTGAAAGACTGTGCCAGCACTAAGTATCACACCTTTGTATTTTAATTTATCTGATAAGGAAAATAAGATCTCATGTTAGTTCTATCAACTGCACTCCTTTAATTATGGGTAAGGCAAACTTGACACCGGTTTGATATGTAACTTGATCATACATATTCCTGTGAACTTTGAATTTCCTTAAGAATCTCTTCCCTGAAGTTAGAATCAGAGCATAATTAAAACATGCCTTGATTTTTCAAATTAGGCAATGTGCATGAGGAGCCACCAGGAAAAAGAAAAGACAACTTGAATTAGGCTTCTACCCTTCCCAGAAATGATCCTTTATAAATCTTTCCTCACAAATTTCCACTGAACATAAAATACTGTCCCACCCAAATATCAAACTAAACAGTGTGTGTATACTCTACTTATACTCAGACTTCAAACAACCACACTTTTCATTAAGAGCAAGTGAGAATTAAAGGGCATAATCTAGGCTTATACATTTCAAATTTTC
Organism: Phyllostomus hastatus; assembly: GCF_019186645.2. NCBI lineage: Eukaryota > Metazoa > Chordata > Mammalia > Chiroptera > Phyllostomidae > Phyllostomus > Phyllostomus hastatus. The sequence goes on along the minus strand of NW_025333643.1, from coordinate 2,332,193 downwards.
CTACTTTGTCTTTCAAGCATTTCCTCAAGTGTTTTTTTTTTTTAAAATGAGGCTTACACTTACTATCACATTAAAAATGGCAGTCTACCCCTACCACTTCCAAGCTCCCTTACCCAGTTTGTTATTTGTATAGCCCATCCTTCTCTAACATATTTCACAGTTTATTAGGCTTATATTTGTTGTCATCTTCCCCAACTAGAATGTTAGCTGCATGAGGGCAAAGAATAGGTCTGTATTATACAATGATTTAAGCCCATTTCAAACTCTAAACCCCAATATAGAACAGACTCAAAAATTTGTCCAGTGAACAAATGATTGGTTTATACTACCCTCTGTTTCAGATAGAATGTATTGGAGCTGGCATTTATTCATTTCTGATATGAATTAAACTAATTTATGACAAATGCTTTTAAGTTTTATGTTGGAGTTCTTGCCCTTTTTCCCTCCATCACTCTTTAGGGATATATGGTAATACATTTACATGAGTTCACTGATTTTAAAGAGGAGTTGAAGGCATTTTGAGCACTGGAAGTAGGGAAACATTACAACTTGAAACAGTCTCTTAATGTAGTGTTGTATACTTCTCATCAAATCACTATTCTAGCCCCTTCCTTCCTTCTTCCCATCCATCTGTCTGTCCATCCATCCATCCATCCATCCATCCATCTATCCATGGAATGTGGGCTCCAACCAAAGGAGGGAGATACATCTAAAAAAATTATTTTCAACCCTGGCTGGTGTGGTTCAGTGGATTGAGTGCTGGCCTTCAAACCAAAGGGTTGCTGGTTTGATTCCCAGCCAGGGCACATGCCTGGGTTATAGGCCAGGTCCCTAGTTGTGGGCAGGCAAGGGGCAACTTGTCAATGTATCTCTTGCACATTGATGTTTCTCTCCCTCTCTTTCTGTCTCCCTCCCCCTCAACCTTAATAAAATAAAACTTTAAATTTTAATAAATAAAAGTAAATAAATAAAGCCTTAAATTTTTTTCCCCTTGTACTGATTTTAGAGAGGGGAGAACCAACTGAGGACTGAACCTACAACCCAGGCATGCACCCTGACCAAGAATCGAACCTGCGACCTTCTGGTCTGTGGGGTGACATCCAACCAACTGAGTCACAATGGCCAGGGCTAGAGCTATTTCTTTTGAATGGAATTCAATTAAAAAGAAATCTTACAATTACAAAATAATGTGGCAGACCTTCACATTGTTCCCATGGGATTTGATACTCTGAGCCCTATAGAATGATAAGATTTAGGTCAAGCAGCAGTCTGAAGGTTTAGATGTGAGGGGAGTTTTATCTTTCAAAAGTACACTGTTGAATAAAGTGACAACCCAATGTAAATCTTATTCAAAAGACACAGCATCTATAAATGACCAAGTGACTACACATTCATTTTCTAAACTGCCATTGTAAATGCTGGGCATTTATACAGAGAACCTAGGCAATGTCAACATTGACAAGGAAATATCTGGAATATGTGCATTACAAACATAACTAACATATATGTGATGTTGCAGGGTTATTATGGAAGGGTAAAAGGAATTACTTATTTTTAGAACTGGTCCACATCTGGGGATATCATAATCTTATGTATTTAAAATATAGATATGTCCCTGGCCAGGTAGTTCAGTTAGTTAAGAGTGTTGTCCCAATATGCCAAGGTTGTGGGTTTGATCCCCGGCCATGGAACATACAAGAATCAACCAATGAATGCATACATGAGTGAAACAACAAATTGATATTTCTCTGTCTCTTCCTCTCTCTCTCTAAAACCGATAAATAAAAAAATTAAAATATAGATATGTTTAGTACTTATAAAATGGGTTCTATAGTGTTCCACTTTTCTAAAACTCTATTTCCTAGAATCGGATACATTTTTTCTTCTTGAGCGTTTCTTCAAAAATCTTCAAAATGGTCATTCTGTAGTTTAAATGAACTCTTCACAAAGCATGTTGCAATTTCATACAAAGAGGTCACAGGTGAACCTCAATCCAGAGCAGTTTGGTATACTTGATAGTCTTTTAAGAACTCTAGATGCTAGAGGCAGAATGTCATTTCTGAACATTTTAAACATTGTTTCAATGAGAGTATTTTAGTTCACCAGAGTTGATAACAATTTGAGCAAGAGAGATGTGGGGAGGGAAGCAAGGAAACAGCTTAGTCTACAATCATTTACTCAGGCACTAAGGATTTTTTTAAAGCAAATTTATCTTCTCATGAATTAATGCAATCAATGGAGAAAAAATAAAATCAACTAAGAATGTTTAAAGAATGCTTTATATTTTCCCCTTCCCTTTGGACTGTCAATAATGGAGAAAAAGAGTTAACTTCTGTTTTACTATCAGTCTCTACCCCAATATCCTTTTAGCACTCTCCTAAGAATTCTTTCCTTCTGATCACCCCATTCAACCTGGGCTAGCATTCTTAATAAAACATAGATAAGTAAACTGACTTTTTATAACCTCAGAATAAGCAGAGATGTGCTATGATTTAAAAATCCAAGACATGGACGGAACAAATAACAGAAAAAAAGGGTACATATCAGAGACACAAATCTGTTAACAAAGTTGGCATTTAAATTATCAACCACAACGGATAAGAGAGTAATTTAATATCAAACTTCAGCGTAAAAAAATCTGCTTGGATCTTAAATCTAATGGCTTAATAGCAAACAACATTAATGTACATTAATTTTAGAATCAGGTCAAACTATAAAGAATCTGCTTTGCTTTAGCATTTATCTCTTAGAAATATCTACGCATCATTTATAAAATCAACTCTAAAAAGCATGGTAAAATCAGCTTTAGGCTGTTGTCTACTCAAGAATATGGATGAAATATGAGGATGGTGGTTATGTTGCATAAAGTTGGATTATCCCCTACCCAGTTGTATCTCTGGGACCTTTTTTGCTGATCTGGAGACATACAGCACTGAGATATGTGCATATGCTTTACAATTCAGAAAACTGCCAAATCTTTGGGAAAAATACACCGAAAACTAGTAGCTCAGTGGTAAGAACCTCTTTGTAATGAGAGAAATATTTCAAATGGCGCTAATCCAAAGTCTTATTTGTTCTCCATGCCTGGCACCCTCAGATTTAACCCAAACTTTCCCAAGCTGCAAGAGCCAAACGAAACTCTTTTGTTCCCTGAAGAAAACACTTATTTTCTGATAACTATTTAGCCTGAGTGAGGATAACACGGACTCTGCACTGAGGCAGCTCATCATACAGGAGAGTCGGGACAGTCCAGTATGATCTGAGCATGCCCACACAGCCAAAGATCTACTCTGTACATTCTGTCCAAATAGCTATGGGTAAAATGAACTATTAGGAAACACACAGCATGCTTCTCGATTATTTCAACTTCACATGAGTCAGTCCAAAAATAGCATATGCCCGCTGCTGAAATCTATTGCTGAAAAATGCTAAGTTTCAGCAGCTCAAAGCATTTCCTATGTCTGCCTATTCAACCAGCCCCCACTTAAAGCTGTAGAATTATAGCATTAAGTAAGAGATTAAAGAAAAAAGACAGATACACACACATATACAACATACGGTTTCCGAAGAGAGTGAGGGTTCCATGCTTGTGAGGAAGGAGGAGGAGGAATATGCCGAATAACCCTCGGGTTTCTCCCAGATTTGAACATGCTGTACTGTGGCAGGAGGTCAGCAGAGACTGACTCCAGCCCTGTGAGGCTGAATTCTACCCTGACAAAGCAGTATCTCTGTAATATGAAGCAGGAGGATCCAGGGCATGTTGGCCGCTGTACAGAATGGCTGTTCTAGAAAGTAATGGCAATTCCAAAACAAGAGATCTCTGCTGTCACATGAGGTGATCTTCAGCCTAGTTAAGCAATAAGCACCAAAAATAGTTTGAATCCCAAACATAGGCAGCTCAAAATATTAGAAGTTAGGAAATAACCTTTCTCCCTGAATCTATTTTGTGTCTGGAGGAAATAAACAGGAAATAAAAAATTTGAAGAACTTGGTTAATTTGATTTGTATCATATATAATATACGGATTCTAATCTGAGATGAGACACAGTCTTCCAACCACTGTGACTTAGCTAAAGAACCCCAAATGTTCTGTGCCTTTACAATAGAGCTGGGAGAATAGTCTCAAAAAATATGTTTGGCAACAGACATGCCAGAACTGAAGATACAGTAAATAATCTCATTTCTCACATGTATCCAAAAGGCAAAGTTTGCCAACAAACCTAATATACATTATTGTTTCTTTTTAGATCACCAAGAAAGTATGTAAATGTACTAGTGGAAATTCTTCCTTGAAATTAGGGAAACCCTAAAAAGGTCCTAAATAGGAAAAGGAACCAGAACATGAAATTTCTGTCAAGAGAAAAACATAGGGCAATGAAGATTATTCCATGACTTTTGTGGTTACTCTTATATTACAAAAGTTACCAAATACTCTAGACCAAAAGTGACCCAATCTTTTTAACAAATAAAATTTAGCTGTGAAACAGCAGTAAATACAGGATATGGAAATGAAACAAAAACTCCATGACAGCACAACAGAAAGGTAAACTTGTAAGTTCAAATTTTAAGTGAACTGAAAATTTATCCTGTCATACAACTGCTTCAAAAAAAAAAAAAAAGTCTGTCAAAGCTCTCTGTTACTTATGTGAAAAAGTCCAAACAACCATGTCACTACACAAAGGGAATAATGATCAGGTCCCTGCCCCACTGTTCCCATTCTGTCTCCTGTCTTCCAGTCACTGAACTACCCATCAGTGCCATTTTACATACAAAGAAATGGAATATAGAGAGGTTAGTAACGTGGCCAGAGTTCTATGGCTACATGGTAGGTCTGAGATGTAAAGCCACACTATATAGCTCAGGATCCACATGTGATAAGAGTTCTATCTTTAAGGAATCAGTGGAGACAGAACATGAGTACCTATAATGTATTCAGAAAAAAGTGAGGAAAGTATATTACTATGCATTGGAAGAAGCTTCAAAGTTAAAGGAAGAACTTGAGCTGAGCTGTTTAGTCAATAATTTAAGGCACTGTTCTGGGCTCTAGAAAAACATCAGAGAACATACAGATTAAGCCTTATATTCTAGCTGGTAAAGACAGTCAATAAACAAATATAATAAATATTAATATATTCATTGGTGATGAAGAAAAAATAGAGAAGAATAAAAGGGACAGAGGATGATAGGATGTCTCTGATAAAAAAAATAACATCTGAACAGAGATCTGAATAGAACCAGAAGGGCATTCCAGAGAGAGATATCAAGTTCAAGGGCCCTGAGATAGGAATGGGTGTGGTGTGCACAAGGCATGCCAAGGAGGCTGAATGGATAAGGGAGGGAATGACAGAAAAGGACAGAGGTTTTTCTCCTTTCCTGCCTCTGCTGGATTACTTGAATTTTTTTTTAAGGATTTCATTTTAATTTATCTATTGTGTTTTTTACTATATTTTTAATGAAAATTTTTAAGTGGTTGCTCTAGGGATCACAATATATGTGTTTAACTTTCAAAGATGTAGAATCATTATTTTTATCATTTTTTATCACTTTGAATGGAAGATACAAACCTTATCACCATTATAAGTTCTTTAACCCTCCCTCCTTATGTATCACATCTACATACACTGAAAATCCTATCAACAATGTTATAATTTTTTGCTTTCAGCTGTCAGTTGAGGAATTCAAGAGAAATATAAATATTCACTCAGATATTAACAATTTCTGTTGCTCTTCCTTCATTCCTGATTAATTTTCCTTCTGTCCTAAGAACTTGCTTTAGCAATTTATAGGATAGTCTACTGGCCACAAATTAGTTTAGTTTTCCTTCACCTGAGAATATCTTTATTTTACCCTCATCCCTAAAGTACATTTTTGGCTGGATATAAAACCTAAGCTGATGTCCTGTCCCTTCCTCCTACCACTTTAAAAATGTGATTCCACTTCCTTCTCTTCTCCAAGATTTCTGATGAGAAATACGTAATCGTTTGAATGACTGTTTTTATGTAAGCACTGCAGCACTTCTTCCTGTTTTCAAATATTTTCTCTGTCTTTACTTTTGGTGTTATGATCATTTTAGTTACAGTATGTTTGGGTGTAGGTTTGTCTTTATCCTGTGTAGAGCTTTCTGAATCTATAGGCTTACCTCATTTGCCAAATCAGAGGAGTTTTCAAGTATTATTTTACAAATCAATTTTCTGTTCCATTCCTTTACCTCTCATTCTGTAACTCTGATGACATAAATGTTAGACCCTTGTAATTGCCCCACAAGTTGCTAAGTTTCTCTTCAACAGTTTTTTTCTATCTTTGTTTTCCCCCAGATTGGACAATTATTCTTTATCTTCATGTTCATTGACTCTTCTCTCTCCTTTTCTGCTACTGATCCCATCCAGTGAATTCTTTTTCAGTTACTGTATTTTTCAGATCTACAATTCCCAGTTGGTTCTTTATATCCTTTATTTCTTTGTTGAAACGTTCTTTCTTTCTTTTATTTCAAGAATGTTTACCCTTACTTGCTGAAACATTTTTAGGATAACTGCTTTAGAGTCTTTGCCATATACTTATGTCTGTTTTCTTGGCACTAGCATCTTTGACTTTATCCATGTGCACCAAGTAATGTTTTATTGTTTTATCTTAAAATTCTATGGAGAGTTTTTATTTTAGCAGGCAGTCAAACCAGTTCTCTTTAGGCCATAATTCCTAACTGGCCTTCTGTGGATTGTGGTTCCTGAAATTTAGTTAAGTTTATGGAACTTTTGCAGTGCTATTTGGATCTGCCCCACAGGTGCACCACCCTGTTGCCAGATGGGTACCTGGGCAGTAGGGTGATCCACACTTCATTTTTTGAAGAGTAGGTATACTATTTGGGGCTGGTCTTATGCATGCACATCACATGAGTAAGCCAAGGAGTTCGTAACAAAATTTAAAGAGTTTACTTCCCATGTTCCTCCTTCTCACAATCTCCCCAGTTATTCTCTACTGTTCTAGGGTTCCCCTTTCCTGTCAAGCCAGAAAGCTGGGGCTTTATTTACTTGATTGCTATATAGTTTCCATAATAATGCCTGTATCTAGAGTCAAGTAGCTGAAGGAGAAAAAAAAACAGTTGGGGTTCATTCTAACCTTTTTTGGGATCAAAGCTCCACTAATCAGACAGAAAGGTTCCCTGCCCTCACCACTTTAGGCTCCTGACAAACCCCAATGTGCTGCCACCACAGAACTGCTCAAGATTTATGGTGGAAGAGAACAGAGAGAATAGAGAGAAAAAAGAAAAGTAAAAGGTTTCTGTACTTTGCTCTGAACATTAGAATATCGCTTTCTTATTCTTTGCACCAGACCTGCAGTTCTCTATCTGCACTTCTGGGTTTTAAACTGTGCTGAATTCAGGCCTAGGGACACCAGAGAGGGAAAAATGATAAATTCAACCTTAGTTACACAGTTTTTCAAAATCTGCTCTTTCCTAATCTATCTGTTACAATCTACCTTTATGAATCTTCAAATAGCTGCTCTATGCCAGGTTTTATAGCTGCAGTTAATGTGAGAGACCAAGTAAAATGTGCTTACTTCACCTTATCCAGAATCAAATAAACCAGTAAGTGTTGAGGTGGTTTATTACGCAGTAATAAATAACTGGAATACAACTCAAGAAGCAATCATTTAAATGCAATATATATGAAATAACACCTTCTTTACAATATTTTTTTTCTAGAAAAGTCACCAGATAATTATAAGGTAGTGGCTACAAACTAAGTAGTGGAACATTCTCTGCTTTCTTATATTGGCTCCTAAGAAACAGATTCAAGTTTAATTATTGGAGTAATCAAAAGGATAGCAATAAAACCATGAAGCTTATTAATTAGAGGTGGGTTTATTCTGTCAGATGTAATTTGTCAACAAAGATCCTGACATCTCATTCCTTCATGTCCTTACTGATCAATGGTCAGAAGAGTTAAGAGAATCAGGGGCAGTGGGAGAGAGGAATGGAATAACGAATTTGGAAGTCAAAAGTGCCCTATGGAAGTATATTACCGTAGTTTTTCTTATCTAAAATTCCTAAAAGAAGAGGTTTTTCACACTACTGAAAACAAAGTATTTCAACAGCAAGCATTTCATTCGGAATAGCCCACTGTTTGCATAATCAAACAATGATTTTTCATAAGCTATGCCCAACCAACATAAGCCAGTCACTATGAAAAAACTAGCTGTGTAGGTATCATTTCACACCCACACAGGCAAAAATTTCAAGTGGCTGTTAAAGATGCAGTGCAATGGAAACTTCTAGACATTGTTGATGGGAGTTTAAATTTGTACACTCATTCTGGAAGCAATTTGGCAATGCTTTGTTAAACTGAAGATAAATGTACTGTTAAATCCAGTAAGTTTACATTCCCAGGTATATACTTGTACACACATACACACACAACAAAAAACTGTTTAAGAAGGAGAACCAGGGGTTATGAAAGTTTAAGTAAATTTCAAAAGTATGCACATGAGAGAGTGACTGAATGCGAGCATGTGTGGAAAAGCTGATGAGCAGGCTAGCTTCTGTTATATCCTAAGTAAGGCTCTCATGAGCAAGGAGAGCTGTAGCTATGAGCCTTCTGCTTTCCTCAACATCATCTGCTACAACATAGTACACAGCAGGTTATTTGGCACATGTTGTAGTCTGGCAGTGATTCTACTCAATGATGGGAATATGGTCTAATATGTGGAGGTGCTCTTGAAACCTTTGGGAAGAGTAAGACTAGACTCAGCAATCTAGTCTTGCTCCTGTCTGCAGAACTCACATAGTGTACTATGACAAGAGCAGAAACCAGTTTAACTCATTCTATACTTTGTTCTGTTATCTCTAATGTGACTCCTGGTGGGGACAGAAGTTGGGAATCTGTCTTTCTAACCTTATAAATGATCCAGAAGTCTGCAGGTCACCTGGATGGAGGCTGTGAATCTCTTACAAGGAAGTGTGAGCAGATAACATGCTACCGGATCACCATATTTACTTTATATCTACTAGCATAAATGACAAACTATTAATTCTACTGCTGACTCCTCTGCCTCTGTTGACTGGCAGGACATCTGTATCCACTAGATAGTCTGCCAGAATGCTATGCTATAGAGAAGAAAAGACCGTAGTGGTAATTTTAGCACACTACTGTCTAATACTTTAGTTACTTATCTCTTAATGCTAGCAGTGTAATGTTGGGCAAAAATAAGTCTACATGATTGAATTACTGTGATGAAACTTCTCTTTTAAAAAATGAAGATGGCACTAAGTACTGATAACCACTCTTTTAAGTATGTGCGCCCTTTCTCTCTTTTAACTTTTGAATATAAAAAATTTCAAATATACAGTAAAAAAAAACCCCACAGAAAAAAGGCTATAATTAACACCCATGTATCTAACCACCTAGATTCAACCACTGTTAGCCTTCTACCATATTTCCTTCACTTTTACAAAAACACACACACAGAGCTAAATCACTTAAATTACATGTGATACTCCACACCAAGATATTCAGCATATATCTCTAAAATTTGAGGCTGTTTCCTAAATAATTATCATATTATCATCAAGCCTACTAAGCTTTACTTTAATTTCCTAACATCATCTAATAACCAGTGATATTAAAGGTTAAAAATATGCAAACTCCCAAATGACAGAATATAATTTTAATAAATACTTTTTGAAAAACAAAAACAAAAATATACAGGACATATGAACTACTCAAAACAGTTACAGTGTTGCAAGGATTTAAGCCTATATGCTGGAAACCATAGATCTATGATTGATGCCTTAAGCCAAGAAAAAAAATCTAAACTCTAGAACTATACTTCTTTCTCAAAAAAAAAAAATTAATTTCCATGTTTGGCTCCTCAGTTCTAATGGCATACACATTACAAAAGGTACTTTTCTGCTCAAGTGCTACATTCACTAGGAAAACTGAGGCCTAGAATGGACCTCTGTACATTATCACTCAATTCTGTTATAATACCAGTTACTAATGAATAATCTACCTTATTCCAAAAAATAGCTTGTGAAATTTATGTATGTTTCATAAACTCAATGAAAATTATAGTTAAAAAACAAAATATATATTGGGGGAGAGAGTGACAGATGATTGAATCAAAAACATAAACTAAGACTACTTACTGCAACTGAGTTCTTTTGAATTTTCTGGAACTAAAGCAAAAATGGAAATATTCGGTACCTTTCCATTAGTTGTTTAAAAAGTGCTTAAGAATTTATCAGCACACTTAATTGGAAAAGAAATCTGCACTTTTATATAAGAAAAACTGACTAACAAATGAAATCTTTAATGACCTCTACAAAAGATGTAGAAACATTGTTCATCAATGATTCTTACCTCCATCTACAACAAAACTCAAGGGCTTATTATAAAATCATAGTTCAGTGAGTGAGGTTCTACAGGAGCAAAATGAACACAGTTCAGGCCTGCAGCTTTCTGATAATCTGATTTGATATTGAGAGAGGGCTGGGAGAGTATAAGGGACAGAGGGGTAGCATTCCCCTTAGCATACTGGTGCCAAATATCAAGGATTTAACCTGGGTTTTTGACAGAAGTTGGTCAGTACACACTACAAGGTTGAGGTCATTGGGAAGTGGGTCTGACAATCAGCTTGTAACTTCCATGGAGTAACTGCCTATAAATATTTTTTTTCCCAATTCCAGATTTCCTTCACACTAAATAGGTTCAATGTCCCATGTTCACAAGGGGTGAGAAGTCTGGCATCCCCTTGTTGGAGAAAGTGGTAAAAGAAGAAAGATGCCAGAAACTTAGGCAGTCTAATTTTAGATTCTCCAGTCCTGTACACTATTACATAGGAGAGAGGTAAACAAGATTTAAGAATCATATGTTTGGTCTTCTTTTCCTACTCCCCATCATTTATTAAATATTCACGCACACACGAGCATGCATAATTAGCACACAGCATTACCTTTCTCTAAAATAATGTTTCTCGACTCAACTGTCCTATCTTCTGAATCCCAGTTCTGTCATTTCTGAGAAGTAGAACAGTATATATAAACAAAACAGCTCAGGCCTTTGTGACCTCTGAGACTCTTACTTCATCTTCAAGTGTTTCAGACTACCTCACATAAAGCATGGGCTCAATATACAGGGTGGGGAAAAGTAGGTTTGCAATTGTTCATAAGGAAAATACAATAACTAATAATCCAAGAATAAACTCCATGTTTCATGTAGTCACAGCTGTAACCCTATTTTTGCCACACCCTCTATATTAGTTACCTTGCCCATACACATATCCATCCATCACACATTTATTCTCACAGACACAAATCACCATGGATTTCTATGCAAAACTTGAGAGTTTACAAATCAGAATTAGTGTTCAAAGTTCTTTCCTTCCCCTGTGCCAGAGGACAGTATCTCCAACAGCTAAACTCTATCAAAGAGAAGCAAGTCTAGTAACAACTAAAGCTTGAACTTTGTACCTGTAATTAAGAAGTTAATGGCACAGGATAAATCAAGGAATGAAAATTGTTCTGCTCCTTTCTTGTACTCTTTTTCTCATCTATTAATTTTATATTCCCAAATAATAAGGTTTTCAACTTGACCATGAAAAAGAGAAGAAGAGTACAAGGGACTGAGAGATCAGAGCTATGAAGCACTCAAGAGATATTTAGTTACATGACATTTAGAAATCAGCCACACACACCTTACCGGTAAGATGAAAAGGGTCTTCAGGGATATGAATGTGAGAATTAATTCTAAGAAGTGACTGCTTTATGGTTCAAGGCAAAGTCTCCCCATCTCTACAACTATAGTATTATTTTGACCTTTTGTACTTACCTTTGCTTTCCACCTTGACTTCATTATCTCACTAGTGTTCTGTCTTCCCACATTTCCTGAACAAAAATTTCTAAGACTCTAGCAGACACAAGGAGAAACTATTATACGACTGTGCTTCCTAACATCTAGCTGTTTCTGGGACTTACAAGTTAATCAAATGGATATACCTTTGACCTTAACATATGACACTGTTCCACATCACCTCTGAGATCACCAATCTCAGGACTCATCAACCCTTTGGAAATTACATCTTAATCTTACATATGTCTAATCATTTAAATCTCACTGGTGCTACCCAACTCCCCCCTCACACACTAGGATCTTTCAAATGAAAGTCAGGGTGGTAAAAAGTAATCATGGAGAGCTGGAGTAGAATAACTGTCCTACTTATTACTAACTGTACAACTTTCATAACCACTGACACCAGTTTCTTCATTATAAAAATAAGGATACAACACACCTTGAATTCTTTTGAGCACAGGCACACATACTATCAGCTGCTACTCTTCCTCCTCCTCTGAATTTCCACATTTCAAGCATAATTATCCCTTCTATGTACATGATTCTTTCAAAAGTTTTCGAAGTAATTAATTTGACATCATCATCATCATCTTATGAGAGAGGACACATATGAGAGGAGATTATGAGAGAGGCCTGCACAAGATCCCAAATACAGTATGGCTTCAGTAAATGTCAAACACTATTCTGAAGGGTAAGTGACTTATACAAGGTTAAACATCTAGGGTCAGAACCAAGGAATTCTGCCTCTTTCCAATATTTTGCCATTCAGTCTACTGCCTATACTGTGCTTCTGTGTTTATTTGGAGAAAATAAAATTATAGTTTGTATTTTTTACACTTTCTCAACTGCTTTCTTTATCTTACAAGTTCACAGCAGTTCTGCATATTAAACTTCTCTCAAAGTTTCTCTATATACTCATCCTATTAACTGAAGCTTTCATGACTTAATTCAACAGAAGAGGGTGAGACCATCAGATCATTTCTGGATAGGCATCTACCACTACAACTTCACTCTCTAATTCCATGCTGTAATTAATTCCTTTAGGGCAAATGTCTGATTTATTACTTATGGTTTCCAACTGTCAGCCACAGTCAAAGAACTCTCTCATCTAAACAACCTGACCTCACATTTTCTGCATAACAACCTACAATGCTTTCATTTCTGCCATTTCTATCTCTCCTTTGAAAACAATGGTTAAGAATCATTTCCTTTTGCCTAGACAACTCAATGAAGAAAACAATAGTCTTTTCAATAAATGGTACTGAAACAAGTGGCTATTAAATGCAAAAGAATGAGGCTGACCTCATTGTTGTATATGATGTGAGAAAGTCACATTATATACAAAAATTAACTCAAAATGAACCAAAGATCTAAATGTAAAAGCTAAAGCTACACAACTCTTAGAAGAAAATATGGATATAAACCTTTGTGACCTTGGATTTAGTCAATGGTTTCTTAGGTATGACACCCAGAGCATAAGCAAAAAAAAAAAAGGTAGAATAGGCAATCAGACTTCAAAGAACAGTATCAAAAAAGTGAAGACAACCCACAGAATGGGGAAAAAAATTGCAAATCATTTTTCTTGTAAGGGACTTGACAGAGAATATGTACAGAACTGTTACAAATCAATATTAAAAAGAAAACCCAATTTTAAAAATGGGCAAAGGACCTGAAGAGACATTTCTCAGAAGGAGATACACAAATGGCCCATAAGCACATGAAAAGACACTCAATATCATTAGCCATTTTGGGAAAATGCAAATCAAAAGCACAATGAGATACCCCTTCATATGCACTAGGATGGCCTTGATACAAAAGACAAAAAATAACAAGAGTTGGTAGGAATGTGGAGAAATAAAACCTTCTTAGACTGCTGGTGGGAATGTGAAATGATGCAGTCCCTTTGGTTAACAGGCTGGCAGTTCCTCAAATGATTGATTACATACAGAGTTACCATATGATCTAGCAATTCCACTCCTAGGTACGTGCCCAAGAGGAATGAAGACATATGTCCACCCAAGAATTTTCACACAGATATTCACGAAAGCATTATTCATAATACCAAAAAGTAGAAACAACCAAATAGATATGGATAAACACAATGTGATATATCCATATGATGGGATATTATTCGGCAATAAGAAGGAAATACCAATACACTACACCACCAATGATTCCTGAAAACAGTGTGTTAAAGGAAAGAATTAGTCACAAAGTACCATATGTTGTATAATTCCAGTTACATAAAATGTCCAGAACATACAAAACTTAGCTAAATAGAAACTAGATTAGTTGCTGCCTATGGCTGGGGAGAATGGGGGGATTGGGCAGTGATGGCTAACATGTGAGGGGTTTCTACTGGGGGTGATGAAATGTTCTGAAATCAATTGTGGTGATGGTTGCAAAACTGTGAATATAGTAAAAGCCATAGACTTGTACAATTTTAATGGGTGAATTGTATGATATGTGAATTATATTGTAAGAAGCTGTTAAAACTTGTTAAAAAGCTGTTAAAACATAAAAATCACTCCTCAATGTAGTATTTCTAATAGAACCTGTTCTCTCCTCAGTCATCCCAACTCTTAAGATCAATACAGGCTGACTGCATAGATGTACTTGATAAGAAACAGAACGGCAGATTCTAATGAAAGAGTCCTCATCGAAGAAAGAAGAAAACAGAATGAATCCCACCCAGTTTTGGCACCAATTACCTGTAAAGACAAGTCTCACCAAGCCCCAGGTTCCCTAATTTTAAAGCCTCTTAAGATAAAATTCTGGGCTCACTCAACTCTCTTAGGAAGATTTTCTTGAAATTTACACAAATTTGACCTGGGGGGGGGGGTAAGGGATAAAGAAGGAATTAAACATTCCCATAAAAGTCTTTTGTAAAAAAGTGTCATCTGTACTCTATGGTATCTGCTTTGGTGAATCTGTGGAATAAGGAGCTAGTCCTCTATACATTTATGTGAAATATTCGGAGCAAAAAATTTAATTATGACATGCAAATACAAAGTCATAGTAACATTACACAAATGGCACTGTGGAGAATGTGTCATTGACAACAGAACTGAAAATACTTATAAAGCTGTTACACTGCATTGCACCATAGATTCTTTTGGCTAACAAAACATCTCTTCACCCTAAACAATGTATTATTATTTTCATTACAGATACTATTAGTAACCACCAAAACAATTGTGACTTTTTATGTTCCAGGTTTTACATATACATAATTTCATTCAACCCTCAAAATATCCTACAATATAGTTATTTATTGGCTTCACCTCTAAAGATGAGGAAAATTAAGGCTTAGAGATGGTAAGCGCCTTGCTTACCTTTGCTACTCAACCTATCTTTGATGTTCTTATAGCTTGGCCTACCTAAAATGATAAACCAAATCACAAGGGATATGTTTCACTGTATTCAACTTATCCTATAGGAAACTTAATAGCTTCATTTTGTTCTTTAGAATCATATTGTAACAGTAGCTCAACAGAACTGGATGGCTTCTAAACTATAGATAACACCCACACGGTACTGCCTCTGGGTCTTGGCACCTACAGCTTTTACCCTAGAGTGTTGTCCTACCTCTGTACATATATCCAAGATTACCATGATCTTCAAGGCCCAAATGTCATTGCCTATATGACATTTTCTCTGAGTTTCGTTTGTGTAAATACTCTTCCTCTTCTCAACTTTCGTAGCATTCATTTCATAAATACTTACACTAAGCCAGACACTCTGATGGGCACTGAGTTAGTTTTGAGATTCACTCTTTTGCTATATATTACAGACCAAGGAAGTTAACTGTATCCATATTGCAGTTACTGTATAAAAACTTGCAAATAGGCAAATCTGTCTGTAAATGCACTGTGTTGCTGAAGAAAAAATCTTGACTAACGGTTTCAAAAATAAAGATACTTGAAGGTAGGAGACATAGTCTTGAGTTCATTTCTAAACTCTAAAAAAAACCACTTCACACTCACAACCTGGTTGCTATTTATTAACTTATTTTCCAATGCTAGTTTTTAAAAATACCTTCACTCTTTCACAAAACACAAATCAAACCTTTTCCCCCATCTTGATAGGCTTCAATCATCACGTTTCAGTTGTTTTTAAAAACAATCAGCTATAACAGCATCTAATGAAACTTCTCACAGTGAAAAGCCTCTTCAATTCTTATGAAACCAAAGGGTAAGACTTTAGAAGAGTTTCTTTGAAATGATCTAAGTTTCTAGGTTAATTTGACTACTATTGTACTGCATGTACCAAGTGAAGATGCAAGATGCATGCTTACATTGCTAGTAAGATATTTCTATTTTACCGTATAACTTTAACATTGGTACTAAGTAGTTGTCTACAGGTCAGAGAGCTCTTGCAGCAATTTCAGGGGACGATGTAGGAGGGTGGCAAAGAGGCTGGTTTGTTGCAGGAGTATAAAAACCAAGTGTTTTTAAGTTGAGATACAACCCATTTATCTTCACCACTTCCTAAAGAACATAAAAATAGCATATGCGTGTAACCTTACTATATTACTACACAGAGAGTTTTATATATATTCAATATAATCCTCATAACAGCTATAGGAGGAAGTTATTACTACTACTATCTTTAACTCAAAGGTGAAGCTCAGAGGATATAAAACCTGCTCAGGGTCACAGAACTGATAGGTAATAAAGAAGGGATTTGAAACTAGGTTTTTCAGCCTATAAAGGCTTCCTGAGTCTTTAACTACTTTTATAATAACTTTTGTTAATCACGAGTGTATCAAGAACTTTCAAGAGACTTTCCTATTATCACACAATAATAAAGGGAATAAAATTTCTTAGAAAACATGCAGTTCATTTTAATGTGCTAAATCAAATTAATGTAGACGTCATTGCTGGAGGCACTGCATCTAGTAGTTAAATTCTTTTACTGAGGAGTACAAAAGCAAAAACACAGAGAAAACATTTTCCCAACAATTTTAAACATGAACTCACATTTTCTGAAACTCTAATCTTGTAGCCTCTAGGACAGTGTTCCTGGGGGGGGGGTGGTGGTGGTGGTGGTGGTGGTGGTGGTGGTGGTGGTGGTGGTGGTGGTGGGTGTGTGTGTGTGTGTGTGTGTGTGTGTGTGTGTGTGTGTGTGTGTGTGTTGCTCTGTCTAAAACAAATACAACACAACAGTTCAACTAAAACAAATAGGACAGTTCAAATCACATACCCCTTTCAAAATCTGATGCAAACTATGCATTCTTTCTCCAGGAAAAAATGTGTAAATGCACAAATTTACTTATAATCCTAAGAAATTTATGGACCCAAGATTAAAATCCCCATAAGTAACTTTTTGCTTTGGATAACAGAACACTCCAGACCCAAACTGTCACTCAACTTTTTCAGGTAGACATATCCAAGGAATTACCTATTCCTTTATAGGTCAGATTGTTTTCTCTTGGATGTAAGGATATTTCTTGTCTCAAAATATTTAAAAATATTTATACCCTTTGTACCAGAAAGTCTGTTTCTTTAGAAGCTTTCCCAGGAATATAAATCTAAATGTTTAAAAATTTTACATAAGCAATTAAAAAACATCGTGTAAATGTACATTTACACAATGGAATACTATGCAGCAGAAAGAAAGAAGGAACTGCTGCCCTTCGTGACAGCATGGGTGCAACTGGAGAGAGTTAAGCTACACGAAATAAGCCAGGTGGTGAAAGACAAACAACATATGATCTCACCTGTAAGTGGAACCTAATCAACAAAATGAACAAGCGAGCAAAACAGAACCAGAGACATGGGAATAAAAAACAAACTGACAGTAACTGGAGGGGAGGGGGGAGGGGATGATGGAGGAAAGAAGGGGAAGGGCTGCCAAGGAACATGCATAAAGGACCCAAGGACAAAGCCAAGGGGGGGGTAGGACTGAGTGGGGGTGGGTGGGGCAAAGGGAGAATAATGGGGGCAAAATGGGGACAATTGTAATAAACAATAATTTTAAAAAAATAATACAGAAAAAATTAAAAAACAAAACAAAGCGTAATACCTTTTCCATCCTCAATATTCAAGTTGAATTCTCTGTAAGACTTACTTCAAGCTGCCTATCTTCAATTATTTACCCTTGGGAGACCACGATACCCATGTTCCTGAAACCAAATTGCTTTTGCATGTAAGGGAGAGGTTAGTACAAGGTATTTATTTAACTTATACATAGTTTAAAAGTTTGTACATAGAAGTTATTATTAACACTACAAAAAGACTATCTAAAATCTTGACCCAACAACACAGCAATCCTCTATTACCCAGCTGTCACCAGTAAAATTGTGCCACCTCCATTTTGGAAGGAGAAATGATCATATCAGCAAGGATGCTTTCCATCATTCTCTAAGCTATGTGACCCTATCTCTTAACTTCAAACATAGATTTGGGTTGTTAAACCCATCATTCATAATATAAACATTCCTATATTCACTAGCACAGAACTGTGGGTGATTCATTACATATATTCCTCCAGAGGTTTAAAGAAACAAACAAAAAAATCATTCATCACCAGAATCAACCCAAACTATGTTCTTCCTTGGGAAGTCATTCTTTAAAGCTTCCATTCTGGATTGATGCACCCCACTTCTTTAAAAAAATACAGCAACAGTTTCCTTAAAAAGTCAGAGGTCGAAGAAAGTAGATAGTCACGGTACAGCCATGGAGGAAGTGAGTCAGCTGGGCTATGTGGGCTCAGGAAACAAGTTAGGAAGGCAAAGGAAGGGCCCCTGGAGCTTAGGAGAAAGAAAGCAAAGAGACACACCTAAAGGAAGAAGGCACAAGGCAGAGAGAGAGGAAGAGGTAACCTGATGTACCCCAATTCTTCAGCCATTTGGAAATCATCAGTGACTGCTCAAAAGATATATAAATAAGGCTAATTTAATTCATTGAACAGTAAGCTCCAAATGCCTAAATGGGGGAAAAAACAATAAAAAAAAAAACAAACCTAAAATGCCCTGTAAAATAAGTAGCCAAATACCATCTCTTAAAAGAGGCAACAGCCTTACATATTTGGTTAATTACTTAAAAATCTTCCAAATGACTTAGATTTTATCAAAGCAGTAACTACACTGAGCCAATCTTCCAAACTGTGAAATGTAGAAAAAGAATAAACTTTAGGAAGGGAGTTACAAAGAAATCATGATCTCTAAGGCAGATATTTTCATAATCCACATCAAAATGAGACATCCTGGAAGTCAATTTTTACTTTTAAAATGCAAAACTTCCTTAGCAAATTGACTCTTAACAATATATGAAACAGATAATTAATGTACTACAACCAAGTGGGATACCTTCCAGGAATGCTAGGCTGGTTCAGCCTTTGAAAATCATACAACGCAATTCACCATCTCAACAGGATAAATAAAAACAAGGTATCATTATCAATAGATGCAGGGAAAGCCTTAGTTAAAATTCAACATCTATTCATGACAAACCTCTCGCAAACTAAGAATGGGAAGGGAATTTCCCTCCCATAAGATCTGAAACAGGGTAAGGAAGTTTTTTCTCACATCTCTTAGTCAACATTGTATTAAAAGTCCCAGCCAATGGAATAAAGCAAGAAGAAGAAATAAAAGACATAGAAATTAGAAAGAAAGAAAACTGTCTCTATTCCTAAATTACATGACAACCTATTAGAAAATCCAAAAAAATCCCAAACAACAAAGCCAATGCACAAATAATAAAAATATACAAACTCCGTGAACTGAAAAGTAAGTCTACCAAGGTCCCAGAAAACAAAATCCATATACAGAAGTTAACTGTACTCCTATGCACAGCACAGAGCAATTAGAATCTCAAATTAAAAAAAAAATACTATTTATGAGACATTAGAAGATGGCAGTGGCACAGGTGAAAGCTATGTTCACCTCCTCCCAGGACCAATGGAATTACAACTAAATTATAGAACAATCATCCTGAATAACAAACAGAAGACTAGCTGAAGAGAATTCAAAGCCAAGGTTTTACAGAAGAAGCCACATTGAGACGGGCAGGAAGGGTGGAGATGAGAAAAGAGCTGGCCCTGCTTATATGGGTGGTGGCTGAAGTTCGGGAGGGATACCTCAGCTGTGGGGGATTCCCCTGAGAAGCATGGGACCTAAACCCCAAGCCGGCTTCCCCAGGCCAGAGCACAAGAGCTAGGAAGAAGCGCCTGCATAGTATCCGGCTGTGAATAGTAGTGGGGTTTCTGTCTGCCAGGGAGAGACAGGAGTCTGCTAAAGACATAGGCACCCTCTAAAAAGCCAATGCAGAGCCCTGGCCAGTGTGGCTCAGTTAGTTGTTCATCGTGCTACAAACTGAAAGACTGTCGGTTTGATTCCTGGTCAGAGTATATGCCTGGGTTGCAGATTTGACCCTTGGTCGGGCCATGTATGGAAGGCAACCAATCAGTGTTTCTTTCCCTCTCTTCAACCCCCCGCCCCCCACCAAAGCCAATGTAAAAACTTTCATTTGCAGCCACTCAGCCCAGGCTCTGATGAAGGGGGGTGCCAGTGTAGACTAGTGTTGTATGAGGAGTTTGTGGCTCTGGGGAGGGAGGAAAGGACAGCGGCCAGATTCCTATGCTGAGTCACTCTGCCATACCACAGAGGCCATCTTTCTTAGGTGGAGCACTTGCCAATATGTGGCATTGGCCTGGGGGAAAGCAATAGCCCCACTATTTAGACTCTCTTTAATCCCATCCTGTGGTGCTCATGCCCTACTCAGAATACACCTAGAGGCTCTCAGTGACTGAGCTAAACAGGCAGCCACAAACGGATCTCCTTGGGGTTCCTTGGGACTTTTGCAGACATGCTACTCGGCCTAGTGCTGGAAAAGCTGGCCTTTGTGTGCAACTTGGTCCTTCCTGAGTACACCCAATCCCAGCAGAGGCAGCCACAAACTGTGAATCACTTGTAGCTCCAAACAGTTTGCTGAAGGCCAATCACAGGCAGCATCTTATACTGGTCTGCCCCAGAGTCCTTTCCAAGAGGCCCAGAACATACTCAAAACATACTCTCCCAGAATATACCCAGTGGCCAGTTTCAGACATCAGAGCAAGATCCATTAAGCTTCACAAGCAGTATATCTAAAGGGAAATCTCAGCAGGCACCAAACCCTGCTGAGGCAAATCCTGCTTTGTGTGGTTAGCACCCACACAGCAGCTAGCACCTGTGGTTGGTGATAAGTGTCACAGTCAGCCAGACTGAGGGTCAATCCCACTGATGAAGGGGCTAACAGCAATCAACACTCAACTGCAACAGGAGGGCCCACATAACCTCCAGAAGGGACATTCCTGGAGCACCCAGCTCAGGAGATCAAGGAGACTGCACCACTGGACCCCACAGGACACCTACTACGTAAGGCCACATCATGAAGACTGGGAGTGACAACAGATCTATCTAACACAAAGAAACACAAAAAGGCAGACAAAATGGGGATAGACAATGAAATAGGCCCCAGATGAAAGAATAGGAAAAATCTCGAGGAAAAAAAAAGCTAAATGCAATGGAAGAAGCAAGTAATTTGTCAAATATAGAGTCCAAAGTAATGGTTATAAGGATGCTCAACAGCATGAAAAAAAACACAGAAACCATAAAGAAGGACCAATCAGAAACGAAGAATACAGTATCTGAAATGAAGAATACATTGGAAGGAACAAAAAGCAGGTTAGATGAAGCAGAGGAACAAATCAACGATTTGGAAGACAAGGTAAAAAAAACCCATCCATTGAAAGCAGCAAAAAGAAAAAAAAATTAAAGAATTTTAACAGTTTAAGAGACTTTGGGACAACATGAAGCGTAACAACATCCACAACATAGGGGTACCAGAAGGAGAAGAGAGACAGCAAGGGATTGAGAACCTATCTGAAATAATGACTGAAAACTTCCCTAACCTGGTGAAGGAAAAGGATACACAAATCCAGGAAGCACAGAGTACCTAACAAAATGGACCCAAAGAGGCCCACACTAAGACACATCATAATTAAAATATCAAAGGTTAAAGATAAAGAGAGAATCTTAAAAGCAGCAAGAGAAAGATCGTCAGTTACTTACAAGGGCACTCCCATAAGACTATCAGCTGATTTCTTAACAGAAACATTTCAGGCCAGAAGGGACCAGCATGAAATAGTCAAAGTGATGAGAAGCAAGGACCTGCAACCAAGACTACTTTACCCAGCAAGGTTATCACTTAAAATTAAAGGAGCAATAAAGAGTTTCTCAGACAAGAAAAAGTTAAGGGGGGTTTGTTACCACCAAATCAGTACTACAAGAAATGTTAAAGGGAGGAGGAGGAAGAAGAGAAGGAGGAGGAAAAGAGAGAACATGGATAAAAGAACAGAATGGCAACAAATATGTACCTATCAATAATCACTCTGAATGTATTAAATGCTCCACTCAGGAGACAAAGGGTAGCTGAATGGGTAAGAAAACAAGACCCACATATATGCTGTCTACAAGAGACCCACCTCAGAACAAAAATACATACAGACTAAAAGTAAAGGGATGGAAAAAAGATATTCTATCCAAATAAAAATGGGGAAAAAAAAAAAGGGTAGGGCAGCAACTTATATGGAACAAAACAGACTTTAAAACAAAGGCTACAATAAAAGACGAAGAAGGACAGTACATAATGATAAAGGAGGAAATCCAACAAGAGGATATAACCCTTGTAAATATATATGCACCCAACATAGGAGCACCTAAATATGTAAAGGAAATCTTCATGGATATAAAGGGAGAGACTGACAGTAACACAGTCATAGTAGGGGATAGTAACACCCCATTGACATCAATGGATATAGATCTTCCAGGATAGAAAATCAACAAAGAAACTGCGGCCTTAAATGACACACTAGATCAGATGGATTTAATTCATATCTTCAGAGCATTTCACCACCAAAGCAGGAGAATATATATTCTTTTCAACACATACAACATTTTCTAGGATAGACCACATGTCAGGACACCAAACAAGTATCAATAAATTGAAAAAGATTTAAATCTTATCAAACATCTTTTTTGACCATTATGGTATGAAACTAGAAATGAATCACAAGAAAAAAACTGAAAAATACACAAATACATGGAGGCTAAATAACATGCTAACTAAACAATGAATGGGTTAACAAGGAGATTAAGGAACTACTCAAAAGATACCTTGAAACAAATGAAAATGATACTACAACAACCCAAAATCTATGGGACACAGAGAAAGCAGTCATAAGATGAAAATTCACAGCATTACATGAATACCTCAAGAAACATGAAAAATCTCAAATCAACAATCTAACTTTACATTGAAAGGAACTTGAAAAACAACAACAAAGTTCAAAGTGAGTAGAAGGAAATAATAATATCAGAAATAAATAAGAGTCTAAAAAAATAAAAATAACAAGATCAGTGAAACCAAGAGCTGTTTCTTTGAAAAGATAAACCAAACTGACAAAACTTTAACCATTTTTCCATCATGAAAAAAAAGAGAGAGTACCCAAATAAATAAAATTGGAAGTGAAAGAGGGTAAATAACAACGTACACCATAGAAATATAAAGGATTGTAAGAAAATTTTATGAACAACTGCATGTTAACAAATTGGACACTGTGGATGAAATGGACGAATTCCTAGAAACATACAATCTTCCAAAACTGAATCAGGAAGAATCAGAGAATCCGAATAGACAGTTTAGAACTACTGAAATTGAAGCAGTAATCAAAAACTCCCAACACACAAAAGTCCTGGACCAGAGGGCTTCACAGGTGAATTTTACTAAACATTCAAAGAACACCCATCCCTCTCAAACTGTTCCAAAAAATTCAAAAGGAACAGACTCCCAAGTTCATTTTACGAGGCCCACATTACTGAATTCCAAAACCAGATAGAGACACTGTAAAGAAAGAAAATTATAGGGCAACATCCCTGATGAACAAATGCTAAAATCCTCAATAAAATATTAGCCACCCGGATCTAGCAATACATTGAAAAGATCACACATAGTGATCTAGTAGGGTTTATTCCAGGGATGCAAGGTTGGTACAATATCCACAAATCAATAAACTATGATACATAAACTGTGATATACTATGTAAACAAAATGAAGGATGAAAACCACACAATCATATCAACAGATGCAGAAAAAGAATTTGATGAAACTCAGCACCAATTTATGATAAAAACTCTAAGTCAGAATTGAGGGAACATGCCTCAATATAATAAAGGCCATCCATGTATGACACACACATTGCCAAGATCATACTAAATGAACAAAAACTATAAGAATTTCCCTTAAGATCAGGAACAGGAAAGGGATGTCACTTTCACCACTGTTATTCAACACAGTACAATGCAATCAGACAATGACAATCAGAGAGTCCTAGACAATGCAATCAGAGAGCAAGATGACAGCTGCTGGGGGTGGGGTGGGGGAGCTGGGTGATGGGGTTAGAGGGATTGAGGGCAACCTCGAGGCTGATGTGGCCCCTGGTGAAAATGAGTTTGATGCCCCTGTTCTACATCATACTGCTCAAAAGCTGTATGAGCCTAATATGATCTGCTGTCTAGATCTAGGAGGTTCCAGTTCCCTATCTGTACAATGGGAGTGCTTTCCTCCCACAGGATATTGAACATGACACTATTCTGTAAATGTTAATTATGATGATTATTTAGAATCTCTCAGGCTTACAATCAAATTGAAATCTTTTATCCAGGTGTTTAAATTTTGTCTTACTTAGTTGTACCTCAATTGTCTTTGTTACTTCTCACCAACCCCCTATACAATTGCCTCTTCTCCATCTAAACCCTGTCTTTTAAGAACCATTGCAAATAACTCCTCACTGAAGCTTCCCTAGACTACTATTCCAGCTTAGGGTGCTCATTCTACGAACTGTCTCTAATTCTTCCTTCTTACTGACCTCTAGCTAACATCTTCAAAGATAACTTTTATAATTCCCCCTTTCTTAAGAACCTAAAATAATTTCCCAGTACCTTTAGCATAAAAGCATGGCTAAAAAGCAGATTCACTGAAAAGACAATGGTTTGTTTTGCTTAGTGAGCCTCTCTGAAATGTAATTAAAGGGTTGTTTTAGAGTTTACTTTATTGGTTGTTTTTAATTTAGCAGGGTTTAATCTATTAGTTTTCCAAAAGATTTCATGTTGTGTCCTCCCAAATTAACAAGTGTATGTCGGTATTTTTTTTCAGTTTTTGAAAATTGTGATAAAAACTCATAACATAAAGTTTACCATCTTAATAATTTCTAAACATACAGTCTAATAATAGTGTTAAGCATATTCACACTGCTGTCAACAGATTTCCAGAGCTTGTTCATTCTGCAAAACTAAAACTCTATACCCATTAAACAACTCATTTTCCCCTACCCCCAACTCCTGGCAACCACCATTCTACTTTCTGTCTCCATAGATCTGACTGCTCTAGGGACCTCATATTAAGTGGAATATTTTTACTGTATTGTGACTGGCTTTTTCACTTAGCATAATGTTCTCAAGGCTGTTGTGTCATGTATCAGAAAGTCCTTCCTTTTAAAGGCTGGATAATATTCCCTTGTATGTTTGGACCACGTTTTGTTCATCTGTCAACAGATACTTGGCTATTGTATTTGTTGGGCTAGTGTTCTCTTTAGAAGACTGCAGGAAGATCAAACCACTCCTACCAACAGTAAATATAGACTGAAAGCTGAAGATGAGTTGCTGACTTCTTGAAATAAAGGAGCAAAGAGAAGGAGAACAATAGAGTAAATTCCCCCCTCTTCCTTCTGTTTCCTTACTTCTATGGAAATGGCAAGACAAAGTCAGAAAAATTCTATGTGACACAACCACCAATCCCTATATGTAATTTAGAATTTCTTAGTGGGTCTGAGAGTAGTCTGATACAAAGATAAGGAGAAAGCAATACCCTGATGTGCTCAGATGCCATGCTAGACTGCTAAATTCATTCATTCATACATTAACATACACAGCCACTCATTCAAATATTTGGAGTTTTTGGCATCTGTAAGGCTTTGTGATAATATGCTTGGAGAATATAAAGATGACTGTGTTGCTGAAAGGCTGCATGGAAACTAATGCCTAATGTAAGAAAATGTAGGCAGGCTTTAAAGAATTTAGTGCAATGCCTGGCACGTAATAAGCTATCAACAAATGTCAGCCACTGTTACCAAAAATCAAATGGTATTTTAGATGATATAATGTTCACTAAACAATTATGATAAATGCTTTTCATTTTAATTTTTATTACTTTTGGTTTTTTATCCTCACCTGAGGACATGCTTATTGATTTTAGAAAAAAGGGAGGAGAGGGAGAGAAACACTGATGTGAGAAATATCAGTAGGTTGCCTCACATACACCCTGACCGAGAACCAAACCTACAATCTAGGCATGTGACTTAAGGTCCCAGGAATTTAACCTGAGATTTTTTGGTTTATAGGATGATACGCCAACCGAGCCACACTGGCAGGGCTCATAAATGCTTTTTAAAGACAGTTTTATTGAGATATAATTCACACATCACATGGTTCACCTGTATAAAAGTGTATAATCCAGTAGTTTTTAGTATAGTCACAGAAATGTGCAACCGTCACCACAATCAACATCTTCATCTCCAAAAAGAACCCTGCACCCCTGAGCCATCATCCTCCTATATCCCCATACCTTCCTAGTCCTAAGAAAACACTAAGCTACAGACTCACCTACTTTGGATACTTCATATAAATGAAATCATGTAATGCGTGGTCTTTTGTGATTGGCTTTTTTCATTTATTTTTAAGTTTCTATCTTGTAGCATATATAAGTACTTCATTTGAATGCTTTTTAAAAATGAAGCTTTCTTTTGAAAAGCAAATTATCACTTTCTAATTTTATAAATAAGTAAATAATTCAAATTGCCAGGTATAGTAGATGCCAGGACACAGCTCTCCTTCATAAGCCAGTTTAACAGTATTTTATTACAAAATAAAAATTTTACAGTTCCAAATCCAAACAACTTCTGAAAATCATTTTTAAAATGTCTCCTACATATTGCCCTGGCTGGGTAGCTCAGTTGGTTTGTTGGTTAGAGCACTGTCCCCATTTCCAAGATTGCAGGTTTGATTCCTGGTGAGGGCACATACAGGAATCAACCAATGAATACATGGATGGGTAAGGCAACAATTTGATGTTTCTTTCTCTCTTCCTTTTTCTCCCTCTTGCTCTCTAAAAATCAATTTAAATGCCCACATTTATTTAAATCCTCACCAAAGGATACATGTAGTTATTTTAGAGAGAAAGGAAAGGGGGTGAGGGGTAGGATAGAGAGAGAGTGGGGTGGAGAGGGAGGGAGGGAGAGTGAGAGGGAGGGAGGGAGAGTGAGAGGGAGACAGACAGACAGACATCCATCTGCTGCCTCCCCTATGTGCCTGACCAGGGATTGAATCCAGTATCTGGGTATGTGCCCTGAGTGGGGATTGAACCTGCAACTTTTTTGTGCAGGGGATGATGCTCCAACCAACTGAGCCACCTGGCCACATATTTAGATAAGAACTTTAATGAATCCACGAGTTTATTATAAAACAAAAACTAGGTTAGCAAGAAATTCCTGGTGAGAGACAAATGATTTAAGCAACCTGATCTAGGTGTTTGGTTTCTATTTATCATAAATCCCACTGATTAGATGTTTCTTTCACCCTCTTATTGTCATCTGCCCTGAGAAACTTAAATCATCCATTCTTTTTTTCTAGTTCATAAATGAGATTTGAGAACTAAATTGCAATGAAAAACGTGGATCTGACTGAAGACTTTAAACTTAGTCCCAAATGAAATTAATCTATCCTACAGGGGAAAATTATAACACTGCTGTTTATTTAGTTCTAGTGTTACATTTTGAAGAGCCAGGCAAGCAGGGTTTCTTCATCTGTAAAATAAGGGGTTGTATTATGTAACCTTTAAGGTCTCTTCCATCTCTAAGAGACTATGATTTTCTAATTCTTTTGAAAACTGGCATAAAGAGTTATACTATGATTAGTCTGGGGTTAAAAGAGAAGCTTGTCAGCATGGCTAAGATTAGACTCCAGATTTATCCTTGTATTCACTGAGGATATAGAGATAAGTGAGATTCAGCTTTGACCTCACAAAGAGTTCATGTCTAGTAGGGGAGGAAAGATAAGTGAACGGTAATGGATGTGACAGAGTTTGAGAGACAAAGCAAGTGGAAGCTAAGGGGATAAAAGCTGGAAATTTTGTTCTTTCTTCTTTCAAGTCCTTCACAACTGTGTCAAATCTGATTATTTCATAAAGCAATCTGGCTTAGGCCTCATACACTTCTGTTCTTACACTGGCATCTAAAATGATGTGAAGTTTTACATTTTTATTCTTGACCAGAGGTAAAAATGAACCAAGAATAAAACCAAGTTTCTTTTCTTATGGCACATAAGTTATACTGACTTAAAAAGCAGTAAAAATAACAAAATTATTTTTTTAAATGCTTTTCATAATTAATTACAAACTCTGCCTAGATCAGACACAATGAAAAATATTTTGTCTACCTTTTCCTTCAGCAATTAAAAGTCTTTCTAAGGTTACAATTACTAAAAGATTATTTTAGCCAACATACCCTTTACTTTCTCACTTTATTATGTTTGTCATAATTCAAATGGGCCTATCCTGTACTACATTTTAGTGCAAATGAAATTTTTACTTCCCTTATATTATTAAAGAGGAACATTCTTTCATTGACAAGCATACAATTTTGTCTGCACACAATTTTGGGAGGCTCCAAAGAATTCTGTAATCACCTCAGGTCCAATCAAATGAAAGACCAGAAGATTTCTGGCCAAGATGGAGGTATAGGTAGATACACTTTGTTTCCTCATACAACCAAAAGAAGGACAACAAATTTAAAAACAAAAAACCCCCAAAACTTCCAGAAAATTGAACTGTACATTAGTCCAACAACCAAGGAGTTAAAGAAGAAATATTCATCCAGACTGGGAGGAGGGGCGGAGAGGACATGCGGCAAGGTAGCGGCTGCAGGACCAGGCGGTCCCACATATGAGTGTGGATAAACTGGGAGGAACAACTGCGGAGCTAGACAGACCACACAACCCAGGGTTCCAGAGCGGGAAACTGAAATCGCAACACCTCTGGTGGTAAAAACTGTGGGGGTTGGGGCAGGGGGGAGAAACTACCAGTCTTATAGGAGAGTTCACTGGAAAGATACATGGAATCCTAGAAAGTACACACACACACACACACACACACACCTGGGAATTAGCACTAGAAAGGTGCAATTTGCATTGTGGGTAGCAGGGGAAGTGACTGAAAGTGGGGCAAGAGCTGAGCAAGTGGCATTGTTCTTGCTTGGACCCCTCCTCCACATACAGTGCCACAATACAACAAAGTGGGTTGCCCTGCCCTGGCAAATACCTAAGTCTCCGCCCCTTACAACATAACAGGTGTGCCAAGACAAAAGAAATATGGCCCAAATGAAAAAACAGATCAAAGCTCCAGAAAAAGAACTTAAGCAACAAGGAGTTAGACAACCTTCAGATGCAGAGTTCAAAATACTGGTAATCAGGATGCTCACAGAAATGATTGAGTATGGACAGAAAATAAAGGAAGAAGTGAAGGCTATAAATGAAATAAAGAAAAATATATAGGGAACCAACAGTGAAGGGAAGAAAATTGGGACTCAAACCAATGATTTGGAACAAAGGGAAAAAAAGAAACATTCAACTAGAACAAAATGAAGAATTAAGATTCAAAAAAATGAAGAAAGGCTTAGGAACCTCTGGGACAACTTTAAATGTTCCAACATCCAAATCATAAGGGTGACAGAAAGGGAAGAGGAAAAGCAAGAAATTGAAAACTTAACTGAAAAAATAATGAAGGAAAACTTCTCCAATCTGGCAAAGAAAACAGACATGCAAGTCCAGGAAGCTCAGAGAGTCCCAAAGAAGTTGGATCCAAGGAGGCACACACCAAGACACATCATAATTAAATTACCCAAGACTAAAGTATTAAAGAAGTGTTCAAAGTAATGAAATACAGGGATCTACAACCAAGATTACTCTATCCAGCAAAGTTATCATTTAGAATGGAAGGGCAGATAAAGTGCTTCCCAGAAAAGGACAAGTTAAAGGAGTTCATCATCACCAAGTCCTTATTATCTGAAATGTTAAAGGGAATGTTAAATGTTAAAGTTTTGATCTCTTTATCTAAGATCTTTGTGATCTCTTTAAGAAAGATCAAAACTATGAACAATAAAATGACAAACTCACAACTGTCAACAAGTGAACCTAAAAAACAAAAACAAACTAAGCAAACAACTGGAACAGGAAAAGAATCACAGAAATGGAGATCGCTGGGAGGGTTATTGGCAGGGAGAGGGAAGAATGGGGGGAAGATACAGAGAATAAGAAGCGTAATTGGCAGGTATGAAATAGACAGGGGGATGTTAAGAATAGTATAGGAAATGGAGAAGCCAAGGAACTTAAATGTACAACCTATGGACATGAACTAAGTGGGGGAAAGCAGGGCAGTGGGGAATAAAGAGGAGGAAAAATGGGACAACTGTTATAGCATAATCAATAAACCATCCTCAAAAAATAAAAAACAAAAGACCAAAAATATACATTTATTTAGGCATTAAAAATAGGTTTGATATAATACAGCTGACCGCTAAACAACACAAATTGAAAGCAGTTAGCCGTACAGACACTGCCCCTCCCCACCACGGCAGTTAAGAATCTATGTATAATTTTTTGACTCACCAAAAACTTTACTAGTAGCCTACTGATGGCTAGAATTTTTACCAATAACATAAACAGTCTATTAACATATATTTTGTATGGTATATGTATTATATACTGTATTCTTATAATAAAGTAAGCTAGAGAGGATATATTGTTAAGAAATTATATGGAAGAGAATACATTTAATAATATTTATTGAAAAAATCCACATGTAAGGGAACCCACTCAGTTCAAACCTGTGGTATTCAAGGGTCAACTGTACTTTAAACACTATCAAAACACTCCTAAGCTACAGATTTTAATTTTAAAACCTCATCAATTTAAAGAATCTAGATAGAGTGAAAATGTACCCAAATCCATAGGAAATTACACTCTGAATTTGGGCTTAGGTTTCTACACAGTAAAATTGAATGTGCAAATGCATATTTGTACACTTGAAGAAAAAGACAGAGTATAGTTAGTTTAAAACTAAAATAGAATTTCTGGTCCCCTAAGCAATTACAATTACTACTGTAGTAAAAATGAAGAGATGTGGACAACAGAAATAGCACTGACACTGCCATTGGAAAATTAGCTGAATCAATTAAGAAAATGTGTGTGCTACCAGTTTTCTATCAATGTGATACTACCAGAATATATGTTTTCAAAATCTCTGGATCTCTGATGGCCATCTCTCTAATACTTCCTTAATTTTAATGGTCCCCAACTAGAATACTTTCAGAAATCAACTTGACCTTAGTGAGAATTATGGGAATGATAAAGAAGAGGTATTATAGGAAGAAGGCATCTGTTCTTGGCTTAAAGAATGGATAAGATTTGGATAAGGTGGCTGGCGGTGAGCTGTGCAGGTAAGGGAGAACAAAGTGATCCAGGCTGTAAGAAAAACCTAAGTGAAAAACAGAGAGGACAAATATGGAGTCTGTACAGGAAACAATAAACACTTAGGTATAGCTGAACATTAGGATAACTGGGTGATGAAGTTAGGCTAATTGGCACTAAGTCATGAAGGAGCTTAACAATGAGCTAAGTAGTATGAATTTCACTGAGTACAGAGGGAACAACTGAAGGTTGTATGGAAAGGGAAAGACTATAAGAGACATAGTTTAGAAAGATTTATGTGGTGTATGGAAAGACAGGTTTGGAAAAGGCAAAGTTGGAGATGGAGGGGACAAATAGTTAAACTATTGTAACTCGTGAGAAGTGACACTGGCCTAACTAAGCTAGTGCTAATGGGAACAGATAAGAAAGTACAGATTTATAAGACGTTTTAGTTACAAAACTAGAAACACTCAAGTGTGGGAGACATATAAGACAAGAAAATATTAAAAATGCAAAAAAATTGCAACTTATTTACAAGAAAAATGATTATCCTTTCTATACAAAGACAATAATCCATAACCCTATAAAGACAAATACTCATAGAAAGAGAAATACAAATAGCTATAAACATATGAACGATGTTCAACATTGTTTCACAATAATTTTTTTTTAACCTATTAGGCTGGCACAAATGTTGGTAAGGTAGTGAGGAAACAAACACTCTCAGACATTGTTTGTGAGAATGCAAACTAGTAAAACGTCTTTGGAAGAAAATATCATAGAATCTAGCAAAGTTATTCTCACTTCTAGCAACTTAGTCCAAACACACATTGGTAAATAATATTTAAAAAAAGTAAACAAGTCTATTCACTGCAACAGTGTTTGTAACAGCACAAGACTGGAAACAACTCGAATGTCCTAAAAACTGGAGCTGGTGGAATAAACTATGGTCTAATCCCATAACAGAATATCATGAAGCTTTACAAAGGAATGAGGATTGTCTTTGTATAGTGAGATTTCGAGAATATCGATAAAAAATGTACTAGAATAGTATGCTGACTTTTTTTCTGAGGAATGTGTATGCATGAGAGACAGAAGGGGAGAGGGGGAGTAAGGGAGATGGAGTGGGAAAGAGAGGGTAGGGGCGGGAATAAGAATATATTTACACATTTATTTATGCTTTAAAAAAAATAGAAAGCAAGAGCTCTCCCCCCATCCCCCACTCCCAAATTATTAGTGGAGGGGAGGGAAGAAAGAAATAGGTGGAAGGGACTAGGAAAGAAGCTAGACTTCTCTGAAAGTACCTTGTTTTGCAGATTTGACTTTAGAACCACATAAATGTTTTATGTAATTATAAAATCAAATTAAATCAGAATGGAAAAAACTCTATAGAAAGTAAAATGAAACAAATAAGCCCAACAATATCAAGTTGGTATTATCAACAATACAGAAAAGAGAATTATTTCAGGTGACTTTAAGACATATGTTTATTATACTTTGTATATCAGAACTACAAAGAAATATTAAATTGTTTTAGCTGTCTCAACAGCAAAGAGTTTACAGTGTTCTAAATTGTTTCTAAATACTATTTCTCACTAAAAGGAACCAGGGCTCCTTAAAAGAAGATACCTGACTCTAGGTTTGGAGAAGAAAACTTTCTTGGTTTTTGTGATTACATAAGAACTCCCGGGATCATGTCAAAAAGTCTCTGAGAGTAACACTTCCAGAAATAAGACATTATTTTGGGCAGTGATCAGTATACTATTTAGCCAATGGTATCCGTTTATTTATGAACTATACATATTGAATATTCTTTCCATAAAAATGCCAGTTGCTGAATAAATTATCACATCTATAACTGCTATGAATGTTCTATTAATATACTACTTTTCTTACCACAGAGCACCTTAATATACAAGTGTATATTAGTAACATAGAAAATGGAAGTATAATGGAAGATAGTGTGAAGCTTATAGTGTAGTGGAAAACAATGACAATTCAAAATACTGAGACAGTGTCCTTGTGGGAAGCAGTTCAGGGTGCTAAGAGAACACAAAAATGGGGCAATAACTCAGGTGGGTCAGAAGGTCTCTCTGGAGAAATGACATTTAAACTGAAACCAAGGACATTCAGGGGTTTTTGTGTGTTTGCTTGTTTGTTGGGGGATAGGTAGTGAGGAGTGAGCAGCAAGAGCATGCATGACTCACTGAGGAACAAACAGTAATTTGGTGTGGGTGGTGGATAGGAATGATGGGAAGGATGAGAGGTAAGGCTAAAGAGGTAAGCAGAGGCCAGGCCATAAAGAATCTCTACAGATCATGTTAAGGGGGTTTTAACTTTATCCTGCTGGAACCAATGAAGAATTTTCAGGAGAGAAAACCCTTAATTAAATCAGTCTGCAGCATCCAAAATGGATTACCTAAGGGGAATGCTACAGGAGGCAAGGAGACCAGTTGGAAGACTGCTACAGAAATCTAGGTGTGACACTGGGGCCGAAGATGTGTGCATTCAAATGTTTGCTATTTGAGAGATATTTAGGAAATAGAATTAATGACTTTTATTAAAGTTGGGGGGATACAAAGAAGAACACAAGAAATTGAAGAATAATGTCTAGGCTTCTGTCTTAAGCAACTGGGTAAACATTGAATAAGAAACAGTGAGGAAGCTCTGGCCACTGTGGTTCAGTTGATCAGAACATTGTCCTGTAGCTGAAAGGGTTGCGGGTTTGATCCCCAGACCAGGTGTGTATGGGAGGCAACCAGTTTGATGTTTCTCTCTCATTTCCTCTCTCTAAAAGCAATGAAAAAATGTCCTCGGGTGGGGAAGGGGCAAAAGAAAACACTGGGGAAAAACTAGGTTTAGGAGAAGAAAAGGGAGGGGAAGATGAGTTCAGTTTTGACCATGTTAAATATTGGGCAACTATGATGCATTCCAGAAGTGGGCAACTGGATCTTTTTCTCATTTCCCATATCAATCCATCACCAAATCCTGTCAGGTCCATCTTCAAAATACAGCACAAATCTGTCCATCTCTTCACTGTTAACCACCCTATTGCAAAACATCATTATGTCCCCCCACAGAATTCATGTATATCTACTTCTGTTACCTAGTTCCATACTGTAACCAGAATGAGCTTTTAAAAAATATAAATCGGATGTTAATTCAGTAGGGCTTCCTACTGAATTTTAGAATTAAATGAAGTTCCTTAGCACAGCCAAAAACTTTCTCTAGGATGTGCACCCTTATTCATCTTTATCAATCATTTTACCTGCACTGGTCAAGTTCTCCTGTGCTTTTAGAACTTTTGGACTAGGGAACTATTCCCACTTCCCTTCTTTCCCCATCCCACCCCACCCTTAAAACACACAGTCTTGTTATTTGCCTTAAGATCTCATCTCAAGCATCACCTCAGAGAGTCCTTTTCTGACCACTTTTATCACATTACCTTGATTTACTGTCTTCATAACTTACCAGAATCTGTAATCTTGTTTATTTCCTACAATATAAACTCCATGAAAACTGAAACCCTGTTTATCTTTTTCACTGCTATACTTTGTGTAGAAGGTACAGAGTTGATCTTCAATAAATGTTTACTGAATAAATTAACAGATAAGTAAATGAATATAAAATGAATAGAACTGAAGCTCAGCTCAGAAGGAAAATCTCAACTGGAGATATTGATTTGGGCATCTTCCACATGTGAATGGCAAACGATGCCAAGGAAATGGATATTACCCATGGGAAGTACAGAGAGAATAAAAGAAGGCTTACACCAGTGTTGAGAGGAACATTAACATCTAAAGGATGAACAGAGGATGAGGGGCACCTGAAGAGGAAGGGCCACAGAAAAATGAGAAAAAGCAGAAAATCTCAAAGTGCTGGATGCTGTAGAAGAGCATGCTTTCTCAGAAAAGCAGCTCAGCATTAAGAAGTAGTATGTAGTCAAAAAAAGTCAGATATATGCCCAACAAGCATTTATTAAGTACTTACCAGTGCCAGGGAACTATGTTAGATGGGACATAAAATTAAACAAGAAAACAGATCAAACACTAACGAATGTTCAAAGACTAATACAATTTTCTCTAAATGTGCTATGAGCAAGTCTCAATCTGAATCTTAACTAGCCAAGAGGATTAAATGAGATCTTGTTCATAAAGTGCTGAGTACAATATCTGTAACACAATAGGCACCCAATAAATCACAGCTACTACTATAAAACGATCTTTCCCTGATGAAAAAAAATGTACAAAAAATAACAGCACATTATAAAGCAATTTATAGTAATCTTCCAAGGAGAACTGATTTTAAAAATGTATATGTATTCTGAGAATACTAAAACAAGCAAAAGGGGAATTCTTTAAGGGGAAACTACTGAAAGGTACTATCTCAAGGTTTTTTCCCAAGATTCCAGTTTGGCTTCAGCACAGGCACAGAAGCATTTAACTGACTTAAAATAGGCCAACAGACTCACTTCAGTGTACAGCTATTCATTTAGTTCCCCACCTCCCCAAATATGACTCAGAGAAAGACCTCATACCTGCTTCCCCCTCAAAACAAGCTAGTTGGCATATCTTATTCCAGAACAAGACTTTCTGACTTTTCTAAAACTAGTATAGTATCACAGGCCAGTTACATCTCATTTTTTGTGCTTTTATTCTGTCAGATTATATTCTTTGGTTATCTCAATGAGAGTCAAAGAGGTTTACCTGTTTTTAAATAAACAAAAGTAGAGGGAGCTGGAAGAACATATATTCCTCAGCAACACTCAACAAGAGAAAAATACCACAATATTTCTCACTTAAATTCCAACTGGGAACCTGAGGCTGAAATACCATCAACCAACAGGAACCTTTGTTTTGCATGCCTTGCAATCCAAACCCCAACCAAATGCCTCCTTCCTACCAGCACACACTACTTTCCATTGATTTCCCTCTGTTTAGTTGCTGCCTAAATCCTAACTATCAAGGCTCCAGTTTTATCTTCTGGCCAAAGGAAAATTATTTTCCTTGCTTCTCTTTTCTTCTTCTCTAACAGACTAGCTAATTCTTTTGTTAGACATGTGGGCAGCGGGGCTCAAGGTCCTGCTTAGCAAGCAAAAAGTAAGCAAGACACATTCTTCTAAACCTAACTATTCTAAAAACAAACTATAACATTTAAGTTTCTCAATATTCTTAGGTAAACAGTCTTTTTAGTAGAGTATATGAATAGACTGGGGTCTGGAATACAAACTAACCAATTCAAAATTTAAACACAAAGCAACGTTTACATTTAATATTAAGACCAAAAGAACATGAATTTGAAAAGCAAGAAACATATCCTAATCATGATTTTATCACTATGCATCTGTGCTTGTGCCTTTGTTTACTCTTTGATGAAAGAGGTCAAAGATAATTTTTCATTTCCTTTTTTCAATATAGGTTGAATTTCATAATATCTGATCTTCATGTAGAACAGCGTAATTTTCAGAAGCACATTACTTTCTCAAGGTAATATGATCCTTTTAAAAACAATTATTAAAACAGCTTAAATCCATCCTAACTGGGTTCTGTTTTATAACTTATGGGTGGGGTTTTTTTCTTGAAAATTTTGCATTAAACAACTGTATCTTGATTTGGCAGCTCATCTGGAATTCAATGACTTACAGCAGAAGCACAACATTCTCTACCATAATATAGAGATTACCTAACAGCAAACCAAGGAAGAGTGGGGTCACATGCTCTGAGAGATGAGTTAGTTGATAGCAGATATTAAACACCAAGATGTAATTTCCAGCTTTAAACTCCCTTGTCTAATCTTATTGCTAAGGCATCATTGCAAAATTAAAAGATCTCTTATATTTTAACATTTAATTTTCCACATAGAGCTAAGTGAAGGAAGTCTCTTAAGATAATTTTTTTCTACTAACAACCATAATATAAAACAATCTCCCGGGTCTTTAACAATCTTATTTTTTTCCTCTTTCTCCAGGTTGCATTCTCATCACCTGTATTTACCATTTCCCAAATAATTACCCTTCCAATATCACATATTTTAAAGATATAAAAGAAGTATTATTTCTGGTAGCTTTTTAGGGTGTGGAGGAATCAGGATTTCTCCTTCTCCTTCTCCCACCCTAGCTTTATTGAGATATACCTGACACATCTGTGGCACATTTAATTTACAAAACAGATGGTTCTTTAATATCATGATAAATGTCCTCAAAGAGTGGGAGGGGGTAGGTAATTAAAAAATGTAAAGAGGACCTACTTAAAGTCTTCCTGCTAAAGACATGCCTCTCTGAATTTCTTTCATATCTTAGCAAATCAAGCAGCCTAAAGAATAACAGTAAATATTTTAAAGTCATAAATTTTCAAGTAAAATGCCAATCACCTTAAACCAAAACAGAAAAATGTGCAATTAAGACATGAGGTCTCCTGCATACACACACAATCAAAAGGTTTGGACATTAAATAGTTTCAGTAGATCTAAGGGCTATTTTCGGCTCCATGGATGATATGCCCTATACTCACGAGTCAATTAGCTTCATCTTTCTAGGCAGCAGTAAGAGGAAGATAATAACATTTTGTCACTTTCATCCCTGCCTGTCATGCCAGAACAATTTATTCAATGATATTTCTGAACCAAGAAAACTTGGTTTGATTTTACTGCCTCTTCCCAGTGTATCTCATTTCATTCCCTCGTTTCATTGCCAGGCTTTTCAAAGGAAGCTGCCCACACTTAACCATTTCCACTTCTCCACAGCATATACCGCTTTCTTATCACTCTGTTATCTAGCTTCCACCCTACTCTACTGAACTTATATTTCTCAGTAAGATTTTACTGTTTTGTCAACACAATGGGAAAGCAATAAATTGAAGGGGTTGGCAGAATTTAGGTTCAAGCTCTCAATCTGACATTAATTAACAAGTTGTGTATATTTAAGCATTTAATTTTACATGACTGAGCAACACTTTCCTTATTTGTAAAATGCATGGATTAGAAAACAATCCTCTCTAAATTTATAGCTGTAAATTCAATCAGTCTTCATCTTTAATTTCTCTTTGGCAGCTGACACTAATTGCCACCTTCATTCCTTTATTACTTGCTCAAAACTCTTCCTTCTAGTCATGACTTCAAGGACTAATACCACCACCATTCATTCTCTATTTCCTAACCCCAAATTCCTTATTTCCAAATACAAAAATCTCTCTACTTAGCCATTCTGTCTTCACCAAAGACATACTCATACTTGAACTTACATCCAAACCAATAAACCACCCTTCAGCTTGTTCCAAATATTCCATTTTCTTAACGATTCTACTCCACATTACCCACAGTCTTGGCTTAAAATACAAACCTTTCAACTGATTATTATTAAATTCTGTTGATCCCTCCTTCTAAATAATGGTCATTTTTCCTTTTCATTATTAATGGCTGGCTTACTCTAAAAATCTACATTTGTTCTTTTAATCCTAGTCTGCTCAGTCTCCAAACCACCCAATATTATCTTGCACTGTTCAATCTGGTAGCCACTAACTATAGGTGGCTATTTAAATTAAAATTAAATAAAATTTAAAAATCAGTTTCTCAGTCATACTAGCTACAGCTCAAGTGCTCAACAGCCACATGTGGCTAGTGACTATTATACTAGAATTATACTAGACAGCACAGATGCAGCTACAGTCTCATCCTTGCATAAAGTCCTACTGGGACATGGGTTGGACTGCAAACACTTAACCAAATTGGCCTGAAATCTTTATCCTGGCATTGAAACACTCCAGATTTCACTCCAGGAAACATCTTTCTACATTTTTTTTTCCCAGCACATACTCGTACTCCGTTGGCCTAGCTGCCTTCATGATCATGTAGGGCACTATGCTCTCATTATCACATTCATCCATTTGGTAAGTAAACAGACCATGTGTGTGACCCTTCCAAGTTCTAGGGATACTGCTGAGAAGAAAACAGACAATTTTGGACTGATTCTTTATTTCCTCTCCTCTCACTAGCTCTCCGCCCATTCACCTATAGAGGCCCATCTCCTTCAAGTTCTCCTAGCTTACCTTTAAGTTCTCAGAGCACAACAGTATACAGCCCATATTTCACTTCAATTAATTAGAACTTAGTTTTGTCTTTTTTTGTGCTTGACTTCTCAACTAAAATTGAGGCTTCTTAAGGAATTTGGTATCTGTTACCAAAACAGGAGATAGTTCTATGTTATTGTCTTATTAAATTTAACTAAAATCAGTTATAAGAAATATTGAAATCTTATACAAACTGGAAAAATAACATTTATTCTGTTTCATAGAATCAAATGGAATATAAGATGTGAATTACTTTGACTTTTCTTGTTGGTAAGAAGAAATCTCCAGGGATTTATTATTTATTTTAAAAATGAGCTAAAAATAAAGACTAGGCAAAAGATTAGGGTTTTGTTGTTGTTACATACAAGGGAAATGATGAAATCACTTCAAAACAGTTCAACACTAAGATTCCTATTTGATAGTGAAATATAATGCTCCATGGAATATTATATTCTTAATTTGGATGGCTTTCCTCCCCTTCCATTTTTTTTTCAAATAAATTATTCACTCATGTGTTCAGGAAAGAGGAACTAAGCATCCACTATATTCTAGGTTCTGGGGATACATTAATAAACAAAACAGACAAAAACTGTCGAAGAGTTTACACTCCTGGTCTGGGATATGAAGAATGAACAGACAAAATAAGTTAGTAAATTATAATATATTAGAGTTATAGTATATTAGAAAGTAATAGGTTCTGGAGATAAAAAATAAAGGGGATACTATAATTTTATATTTTAGAATACTCAGGGAAAGTCTTATTGAACACATCTGAGAAGATGACATTTAAGCAAAGACTTCAAAGCAATGAGCGAATGAGTGACATAGGTAGTTATCTGGAGGAAGGGTGTTCCAGGCATAGGGCAAAGGTTCTGAGGGAAGAAGGAATACGCTTGGTATGTTCTAGGAACAGCAAGGGGGCCAGTGTGGCTCGAATAGAATGAGGGGGAGAGGAGAGCAAGGGTCAGAACAGTTCACAGACAGACAAATTGTGTAGGGCCCAAAAGGCCATTTAAAAATGAGTGAAAAAGGAAAACACTGGACGGTTGTGACCATAAGAATGACACCATCTGGCTTGTTTCTTGTGACAAGGATAATTCTATTGGGGTAAGAGTGGATGCTGAGAGACTCGTTAGGAGGTTAGTGCAAAAATACAGGTGAAAGAGGATGGTATTGACCAGAAATAGGCAAATTTTAGATACATTTAAAACTGGACCAACAGAACCTGCAGACACATTGAGAGTGAGAGAGGCCTCAAAGATGACTCAAAGATTTGGGGCCCGAAAGACAGAAGTGCAATTAACTGAGAAGAGTGAAAACCAAGAGAACAAGGGAGGAAAGAAGATACTAGAAATTCAGTGTTTCACTGAGGATAGGCCAACCAACATGCCAAATGTTGCTGAAAATCAAGTTGAGACCTAAGAACTCATCATTGGATTTAGCAATATGGAGGACAGTAGAGACCTTGGCAAAGCATATGCAAAGGAGCGATGTAGGTGAAATTAACAACACTACCAAAGCAATGGTCTGTGTTTTCAAGTCTTCAAAGCGGTAAAATTAGACTAGTACTCAGAGACACAACTGTCTCTTCTCACTGCTTAGTTCTTCTTGACTCTTTTGGGGAACACTTTTACTGGAGAAGGAACTGGAAAAAGGGGAGAGGGGCATCTCTTGGGCATGTGTGCCATTATCTTTTCTATGACTTCTCAGGTGGTTGTTGAATACTATTTGTTTATTATATGAGCTATGGTATGTTACTTCCTTTTTTGTTTTATTTCAGGATAGACACCAGAAATAGTTGGAAACTTTGGTAGAAAGAGCTTACATTTATCAGCTAAAGCACTATCCTTGACAACTTTAATGATAAAAAATGAAAAGTCCTTTAAATAGTCAGCTGATTCTGAAACCAGAATGGGGAATTCCACTTAGACTGTCCCTTAAGATAAGCTATTTTATAGCAGCCTTTTGCCCTTTCCCTTAACTTAAAAAAAAAAATAGGCAAAGTGGCTCTTAAAACCACTATATGTATTTTAAACTTCACCAAGTCAAACACAAACATGTTCATACTGTTAACACGATAACTGGGTTAGGTTTGTCAAATCCAGTGACAACTCAAATACTGAGTCACTATTCTCTTCAGATGAATGAAGTATGACTCCTTTTCTCAGTTTAGCAAGATTCTGAAAGATTTTAGATCCCTAACAGTCTCTATTATCTAAATATCTAAACGTATTTTCTCATTGAGTAACAGAAAGGAAATTTCATTAAAATGTTTCCAAGCAGTGATGCTTATTTATGCAGGAGTCTAAATGACAAAATCAATAGAGAAACAATTTCCTAAATCTCAAACTCTAGAAAAATTCTGTCAGAATACAGAAAATGTTCCAAGTCACTACAGTTCTAGAATTTATTTTGTGTTATTTTTTTCTTAAGATACAGCACTTATTAAATGTGGTAGGTTATCACTCCTTGACACAGAGCTTTATATAATTGGGATGTGGGGTAGAACTCTATTTTCCAACATGTATCCAAACAGAAGAAAAGGACTGAAAGCCACTTAGTGGCTTTGACTGTTTAAAAGTACTTGATAGTTGTAAAATGCGGTCTGGAATATTACTTTGTATTTAAGAGTTTTAAATACCATTCCAAACATAGTCACATCTATTGTTTACTTGTTCCTTTGAGACAGTAAGTGTAAATATCATTGTCATTTTAAGATTCAGGAACTGAAATACAGAGAAGTATTTGTCTAAAATTATACAGAATAGAAGAACTCTGGGTTTCTATTTCTAGGCTCTTGGCTCTTTTCATCACATCAACAAGATTAGTTTAGAAATGTGGATATCTATAATTCAAGAATAAGAGTGAGGCTGCCAGTTTATTGCCATTTTTGATTTTTAGACTTATGTTATCTGAGAAAGAATATTAGCAGAGATTTAAATAAATATTTATTTGGTGTCTAGTGAATAATGAGTTTTATAAGACATGAAATTACTCTGTAACAGGAGGGAAGCTGGGTTAGTTAGAAATAGCTAGAGGTGAGGATGGTGGCAGTAGGTAGTATGGGAACAGATGGAAGAAAGTAGACAAGGATATTAGCCACTTTTTAAAAAAACTGATTTTAGCCCTGCCTGGTGTGTGTCAGTGGATTGAGTGCTGGCCTGCAAACCACACGGTCACTGGTTCAATTCGCAGTTAGGGCACATGCCTGGGTTGCAGGCCAGGTCCCCAGCATGGAGCACTCAAGAGGCAACCACACATTGATGTTGACCTTCTTCTCCCTCCTTTCCCCTCTCTATAAAAATAAGCAAATAAAATCTTTAAAAACCTGATTTTAGAGAGAGGAAGGGGGAGGAGACACAGAGAGAAACATTGATTTATTGATCCACTTATTCATCCATGAAACAAGTATTTATTTAATGCTTACCAGGTACCAGACACTATTCTATGTTCCTGGATATACAAGTTAACAAAATAGACAAAAGTCCTTTTCATAAAGTTTAGCTGGGGAGAAACAGGGAACAAAAGAAATATATAGTATATGAGATGATGATAAATACACTGGAAGAGAAGAAAGAAAAACCAAAGACAGGAGATAATGGATGCTGGGGGAAAGTGTGTGTTTAGGAAGTGGTTTTGTTATTTTAAAGTAAAAAATCAGTCAAAGCCTTGCTGAAAAATGACCTCCAAGCTGAGATCTCGAGTGTAGGAGAGCAATCCATGCAGGTACTTGAAGAAAAAGGCAGAGGAAGAACAAGCACTACAGACCTAAGGCAGAACTGTGGTGCACTTTAAAAACAGCAAGGAAGAGGTCCACTTTGAATGCTATGAAAAAGGAAAAGAATAGTAGGAAATAAAGCAGATACTTATCTTTATATACAACCTACTATCTCCATTTACTATGTTCCAATTTCTCTACAAGTTAGAATATATGAGGTCTGTCCAGAAGGTACCCAGCCATGCAATATGAAAAATAGATATATCTATTGAAGAAGATACAAAGTGCAACAAACACTGTACATAGGATAATGATGCCTCAGTCCCTTTCAAAGTAGGCACCTTGGGACCTCATACAGTTCTCCCATTTGCCATCAGCTGCCCCACTGTATTTTCCTGAATCTCGTCGACTGTATGAAATCTCTTCCCTTTCAAAGGTGATTTTAGTTTTGGGAAAAGCCAGAAGTCACAGGGCGCCAAATGTGGGCTGTAGCAGGGCTGAGCCACCTGGGTGATTTGATGTTTCACCAAAAAACTGGCACAAGATGTGATGCATGAATGGGCATGTTGTCAAGATGAAGATGTCAATCACCAGCTGCCCATAGCTGTGGCCTTCAGAATCATCCAAATAGTTTCCATGGAGGAATGTTCAAGCTTAATGCAAAATTGGATGCAGATTCATTGCTCTACTTGCTCAGTCATTTTAAATGTGACAGCCACATAGTACACATGTTCAATCAATGGGCATCTACTGCCCCACTGACTAGTACAGTGAAGATGTCATTATTCTTGCATGCCAGTCCTCTCTCCTTGGCCGCCAGGTTACATGATGTCAGCAAACCATTCTCTGGGCTTTTTCTGGATAGACCTCATATATACACTTTATATTATATGCTCTAAAAGGTCTTGAAGTCCCAATGGTTGGGTGTTATTTGAAAACAGTGATCAATAACATCACTTCGTAAGACTCAAAACTCAATCATTCACCACTGAACAGATAGTAAATATATTAGGTCACACCTCCAATTTTATCAG
Source organism: Phyllostomus hastatus (assembly GCF_019186645.2). Classification (NCBI taxonomy): domain Eukaryota; kingdom Metazoa; phylum Chordata; class Mammalia; order Chiroptera; family Phyllostomidae; genus Phyllostomus; species Phyllostomus hastatus. The sequence goes on along the minus strand of NW_025333643.1, from coordinate 2,287,977 downwards.
ATGAGAATTTGTTAATTGAGACTAAACTTTGTGACTAGTTTCTTAAGTCTCAACATATACACACACACTCCACCAAAAAAGAGAACAGGGCAGTTATACTCGTTGTTTGTATCATTTCAGTATCTATCTTCAAATTATTAGAAGACAGAAAAAAATGTTAGACAAGTATGTTAAAACTTTGTAGTTAAATTTCCATATATTAAGAAGTAATATTAAACAGCCCACATATACTATCTAAAAGAGTGTTTCCTAGATTTATCCTGCTGTTCACTCCACAGAAGATAAGGCATGCAGTTTGGCAACCCCCATTACCTTGCTGAATTTCCCCAAAGAAAATATAAACTAACTCTTAGATTAGATTTTGAAAGGATATTCACATTAGAACTCCCTAAATAACTCCCTAAATGTGATACTAAGTGTGACATGCCTCTCCCTCTCAACAAAAACATATCTGGTGATCTTGCCCCACTTGCTGTAATATTTTCCTCATGTCCTCCATCTAAATCAATGGTTTGCAAAGGAATGAGGTTCCTCCAGGAGTATACATCAGACTGTGAGGTATTTTTTTAAGTCACCTCCCAAATCACTACTACCTTGATCCTAAGTCACATTCTTGGGGCACATTGGGGGTGTCAGGGAAAGGAAAAGTTGAGAAGCACTGATCTAAATCCTGTAGGTCCAGCTAAAATCTCACTTCCCCTATGGAGCTTTTCAAACCCTTCTTAGGCTCAAAGGAAGAATTAATTCCCTCTTCAAAATGTGTATTACTTATCATTAATTTCATAAAAATAAAAAGTTTATTTTCTTTTTTACGTCTCTTATCTTCCCAGTATGATTAACTTTTCCTGAAGAGTATGAGGAGTGGTTTTTGTCTAAGAAAAAGGACACGGCTTCCAGTGTAACATCACATGAAGAAAAAGTTCATGTTGCATGTAAGGTCAATTTCCATTGGCAGGAATGTCTATTTTCATAGAGGAATTTCAAATGTTCTCCTGAAAAGGAAGATGTAGAAGAAATGTGTAACTTCTCAGCACCTGGACTCTAATATGTAAGTGTATGACTAAGTTCACCTGCTATTCTCAAATTTGAATTATCAGAACTGGCTAGAAACTAAACTCCACTGAAGTCATGAATTTATTCACTTTTGCTAAGAACGACTGTATAAAATTAGATCCCTCCTAATATAAAACTGGATGTTTTCTCTGGTGTTTGCTATCTAAAGTCATTTTCTTAGAACTATAACCTGGCCCACACACAACAGATCCTAGACAGATTTTGAAGAGATCCTAGACAACAATTTTCAAATGCAAAGAAAGCTCCATAGAGGTCAAATTACTTGTCCTAAGATATATCCAGCCATGGTTTACTCAATTTTTGTGACAAACACCTTTGAGATAAATTTTATTAAATGAAAAGGAAGGCTATGAAATGTTTATTATTTATACTATCTTTGGACTTTAGATGCCGCTGACTTTAATGTGGATTTTAGATACTGCTGACTTTAATAAGGGTTCTTTTCAAACATGAAATTTCCAGTAAAGACAAAGTGTTCTGCTTCTTGTAAAATATTTGATGGAACAGATTAAGATTTAATTGAGATTTCCTGTGTTACCACAAGGCAAGTTCTATTTGTATTATTTTATTCTTATTCAACATGTTTTGCAAGATCCTGTCACAGGTCCATGTATATAGGAGAGGTTAAGTCGCAACTAAGCCAGGGTGTCTAAAAGAACAAATTCTTTTCATTTTCTTATGTAAGCCAAAATGATTAAGAACAAATCAGAATATTTCATATTATTAAGTATTACATGCAGATTCTATATATAGATATAACAAGTGAAATGTGTTCCTCCTGCCTTTATACACTGGTCCCAAAATGTGTTCTCAGAGTAGTAGTGTTAACTTGCTCCGAAGAGGTTCATTTAAAGAATTTTAAAGGGTTAGTAATTCTACACCACAAACTAATGTGTTACACACAAAGATTATCTTCAATCTGTGAACAATATGGATGGTTGGGAAAAAGTACCAAGCCCAGAAAAATCATCTTCCAATCACTAATCTTTAAGCAAATTTTTGGTGACAGTTTTCACTGAGGAAGAATGAGCCTAAAGTTCACTTCTACATTGTGAAGTTTCAATAAAAAGTGAGTTTCACTCCCACCTCCAAATCAAGTCTCCCACATCCTCTTCCCAGGGGCAGACGCTATTGCCTAAATGTGTTTCACAGTATAGTTTTAAAAACAATCACCTCTTTTCAAGAATACTTATGAAATGACCTAGTAGTGAAAATATCACCTTAAATTCTGAAATTAATATAGTGCCTTATACTTTTCAAAGCATTTTCAAGTATATAAGCTCACTGATCTTCAAAAACTAATAGCCCATGGTAGTCGTATTCCAACTTCAAAGAATCATCTGTTTCGGTCATCCCTCTCCAGAAAATGATATTCAAACAACACCAAATAATAGTTGTATACTTAAAAAACAAAAAAGCAACACAATTCTAAGTAAATTTAACTATCTTCTCTCAGAAGAAGATATATTCCATTCTCAGATCTATAGTAACTTTTTGATATTTTTAAAATTCACACTATATCAATATCACAAAAATATTTCAGTTATAATACACATATTTCTAAATTTGTTTCTCTATTTTAACCTATTTTTGCCAATATATGTGAATAGGAATGCCATTCTCTATTCCTTCCCATTCCTACCACATCTACAATAATATAATAACTGATCTTACTAAGGGTCTCATTTCATACGAGAAAGGAAAGACATCAGTCTTCCGTTTTTGGTTATGTAGTAGATCTGAATGATCCTATAATGCTGATGACACTACTACCTAATTTAAGCCTCCTAAAAATAGGGTAATGATTAATGGAAGATGTAACATTTAACTGCTAGCAAAACATAAATATAAAAAATATTTCCAAGTATGAAGCTAGCTGATGTCTGAAGTAACTTTGAGAAAATTAATTAAATAAAGACAGAAATAAAAAAGAGATGGTGTATACATTTTTATTATTTAAAGGTATCCATCTGGTACTGACTCCCTTGCCTATCTATGTATTTGAGTTAATTATATAAAATACTACTTTTCTGTAGCTATACAGTACTTATTGTTAAAAAGATTCAAAATACTTTTTAAAAATTGTGGTAAAATATACATAAACTTACCATTTTAGCCATCAAAATACTTTAACAAAACCCTAATTATTAATAATTTACTTAAAATGGAAATAAAGAGATACTTATTCTTTTTACTAGTAAGAAAACAGGACAGGGCAAAAGTATGTTTACAGTTGTGAGTACACAAAAGTTTACTATTTATTGTTATGTTATTTTCCATACGAACTGTAAACCTATGTTTGCCCCACCCCATATATTCACAGAAAGCTTAAGCCAGTCATGTGTATTATCACAGGTCATGAAACCAAAAGCAATCAGGTAGAAATGCAAAGGAAACTACTTTTGGAAAAACAGTTTTTATTAAGAATTCAAATTATGATGAACATTTCTCTGAATCTTAAGTTTCTTAAGCTGATACCAAACAACAGGACACTATCAAATATGAGGGGACCCCCCCAAAACCAGAATTTATTAATGAAAAACTGTGTATTTATTCTTACATGTTTAAACTTCAGTCACCTTCAACTTACTCTCCACATTGCATATCTCTTGATATAGGGAAGGGAAGGAGAAAGAGGGGGAGAGAGAGAAACATCAGTGTGTGGTTGCCTCTTGCGTACCTCATACTGGGGACCTGGTCCACAACCCAGGCATGTGTCCTAATTGGGAATTGAATCGGAGACCCTCTGGTTTGCAGGCCAGCACTCAATCCACTGAGTCATACCAGCCAGGGCTGCTCAAAACAGTTTTTGAACTCATAGATTTTGATGCCTCTTAGTGCTTCTGCTGTTTTTTGTTTCACCTCTTCTACTTCAGCAAAACGTTTCCCTTTGAGGACCATTTTCATTCCAGAAACAAAAAGAGTTGCTTGGGGTGAGGTAGGGAAGGTAGGGCACAGGGGTCATGTTGTTTTTTTGGTCAAAAACTGTTGAACGCTCAGCATAGTGTGTGCAGGTGCACTCATAAATCACCCATCATGAAATGAGCAAACACATTGAAAGAATCTTCAAAAAAAAGTCACTGAAGCCCAATGCAGCCTCTCACAACATCAGCTGGTATACTGATCTAGATGGGTCCCTGAACACTTCCAGTGGGGGGAAACCTGTACTATGAGGGGCCTGTCCTCCAGAAGAAACATATGAAGCAATATCAGAGACCACAACAGTAAAATGATTAATATACCGAAGTTTATGGAGGCAATTGGTGTGGGGAAACTATGGGTTTGGAGTTACACCTAAGTTTGAACCTGACTCTCTACCTCCTGCTGATCTTGGGCAAAAAACTCCTCTGAACCTGTTTCTTTAATGACAAAATGAAGGTGATACCATCTAACTTGAAGGATCATTAGGAGAATTAAATAAAATGTCCACATTGTCAGGTTTCAGACTATTTTGGCTAGCTTATACAGATGACTTAGGGCAGAAAGAAAAGGATTTCCTTAGTGAATATCTTTGAAGTCACATGTGAGAAAACTATACAGGAAGAAAATAATTTAAAATGACAAGGTAAAGAGTTCTGGGAGTCAGGTAACTGGGATCTAGTCAAAGAGAATAACAAAGCATCTCTCTTTAAAAATGAAAAATTTTATTTATCCCTTAATTTACTTCTTCCTTTTTATTTATTTCAGATGTGAACATCCATTATCCTAGAACAATTTTCAACCTTTTTCATCTCATGGCACACATAAACTAAATACTAAAACTCTGAGGCACACCAGAAAATATATTTTTCACTTTGATTCATTCACACCAGACAGTTATTGTGTTGGCTGCTGTCATTTTTCTATTTGACAATCTAAGGGAAAAGAGGTCACTGCCCCTGACAAAATAGTCAGGTACCACATGTTTTACAAATTCTTGCAGCACACTGGTTGAAAATCACTGGCCTAGTAGAATCATTTGACTATTCTAGGGAAAATATCCAGTGTAACTAAACATGACTGTCAAATTTAACATAAAAAGTATGTAAACTAGATACTAGGTTTAAAAACACTAAAAACATTTATAAGTATTTTCTTTCAGAAATTTTCCAACAGAACTTAAAGATGACCACATGAGTACTTCTTTTTGTCCAAACAGGCCATTGCTTTTGAAATATGAGATCATCTTAAACCCACTCTATACTTGAGGGAAGATTATTTATTGGCAAAAATACTTGTTAGTGAAGCTGGAATCATATGAAATTACCAGTGTTCAACTGTATAAAAAACAAATAAACAATCTCCTATGAGTGTTGAATGTGTGCCAGAAATACCACATACTGGGATACTACAAGTCCTCTGTTTTCAGGTAACATATGGATTTAGCGGAAAAGACAGAAGACAGGCATGGTGTACTCACTGCAATTAAAAAAACTTCCTGACATGACTTTGGTTTCCCTCATATTTCAGTGACAAACAGACTGAAACAATTAAGAATATTATTTTTTTCCAATTCATTACTAAACATACTTGTACATTATGTTAAGAACATTTGACAGAAAACAAATTTCCTTAGATTTAGTCCTCCAGTACAGGACCCCCAAAACATGTTAGAATGGAGGAGAGGGATGTTATAAAAAAAAAAAAAACACCAAAAGAGGTTACCTGTCTCTGAGTGTTTTTATATAATGTATCTTTTATTTCTTCATGTTACAGAGAAGATGTCCTCCTAACTCCTCCAAAAGTTATCTTTTCTATAAATCACAGTAATACACAGAATATAGAGTGAAGGAGTAAAGTTCAAAAAGTAATTGGGAGAGAAATTCTGGTAGTAACATACCTAGAATGCAGTGATTTTCTTATTAGAAAATCATCACCTGGCTCCCAACTATTTTGCACACGCTTGTGCAGAGATGTCACTGCCCTGACAATCTACACATCTTCTGCATTTTAAATGTACTACACATACGAAAACATATGAATTAGAGGATGTTGAAGGAGAAACTAAAGTCATTCTTTCTATTGTTTAGGAGAAATTTTTGGGTCTTCCTATCTCCTTACCTCCCCACCTGATAAGGGGAGAAAAAAGAAGTGAAATTTATTTTAATATGCCTAAGGAATTCCTCTTAGGCTTGGAGATCCAAGAAAAGAGATGCAATCTGACATGAGGATGGAGGCCAGAGCTTTGTTCTTTTTTGGTTGAATTCACACATTCTATGCTGAGGGTCACCTGTGAGTAACTAAAGGTTTTCCTTAAGATAATAACACATTTCAGGATTTAACAATTCTGACTAACAACCAAGGAAGTGAAGAATGCCTATTGATTTACTATTTGTTTAAGCGTCTGTCTACAGGGAGTGAACTGTAACACAATTTAGCCACCAACTGCTACATTTTAAAAATAGAGCTTTTAAAAAATAAAATTGTTTTTGAAATAAAGCTCAATTCTCAGCACACCTCTTCCCAAACTAGTTTCTGCACTTGCTAAAAAGAGAGCTCAGGGACTGAATCAAGAAAATGCTGGGCACTGCCAGGGCTGGCTCATAAAAGCAGCCCCTCTTCAAAAAGAGCTTAGTTTATTTAAAAATTTTGTTTAATTTTCTTAGATAAAAAAAAAATCCCCCCACTCCAAAGCTGCACACAGGAAACCCATTTTTCAAGCAGAACTCTATAAAAATTGACTTGTGAGCCTATGGTTACTGCTTTTCACACACTCCTTCATTAAGTATGCAAGTTTCTTAATACAACCACTCATTTTAACATTTTCATGTGGGTCTTGCACGTTGAACTATTTTATGATACTTCTCCCCAGTTTAACACTAAATATTGTATGAAAACACTGATTTCACAGACCAATAAGGTTTTCTCATCTTGGTCAACAAGCTGCTAGATTAACTGCTAATTAAATATGCACTTTTTACCCACTGTTCAGCCTTTCAAGCATACCCTCTACAAATTGTACCTGAGAAGCAAACCACAACTTCCTCCGTATTCAAAGATGACAGCTTTAGTATTAGGGGCACACAATCTGGGGTTGCCAGTGCAGTCAGCCTTAAACCTTTGTGTCTGTCAGAGGAAAGAACAAAAGGCAGCGCTTCCTTCCCCAGCCCCTCCTTAACGCTGGAGGAAGGCAGGCTTGACAGAACAGTTATAGAGAAAAAGGAAGCCATGCCGAAGCTAGTGAGAGTTTCCCTTTAAACAAACACACAAAGCTTCCCAAGCTACCCACCTTGGATAGCTGCCTCCTGAGGCTAAAGCGCTGGACCATGGTCACCCTGAGCAATCTTCAGACAAAGCAATCCACGAAGGGACGAGGTTTTAAAAAACAGCTTCTTGGAAAAGTCGGTGGCAAAACATTTTGAAGACTGTCATAGTAGTCCAAAGAATTTCCTTGAGAGTCTTAACAGACTTGTAACCACTTCATTGTTCTATGGGGAGATACTGCAAAGCCTCTGTCAGAGAGGGCGGGCCGGCCGAGGCAGGGAGGGGTGGAATCCTGGAGCGGCTTCGCCCATTGCCAAGCTCTGCTAGCACTTCCTGTGAGTCAGCCGTAAGGGGTCCACACAGAAGGACCACCCCTTCCCTTCCCACCAAACCATTATCTCAGGATGCCGCTGTGGTGCCACCTGTGATTCCTGGGACGACCGACCTGATGTTCTGGTCTGTGTGGGAGGAGGAATGGTGCAAGGGCTCCGAAAGCTTCTGCCTCTAGTAGAAAACTGGCAACTGCAACAATTCCTCCCACCCTAAAGTCCTCTCAGCGGAGGAGGATCCCATGCAAAGAGCAATATCCCTTCTCCCACCTCCAACTCAGGTAATCCACTGGGTGAGGCAGTGTGAACAGAAAGACTTGGCAACAGCCCACCCCCCTTGCCCCGAGACTGTACCAGCTTGGCTCAGAGAAGGAAACTCCTCCCAGCTGGGCTCGGCAGCTGTCCGACTTTGTCTATGGTAATTGGCCAAGCCTTTCCTCTTATTCACAGGGAGGGGTCCTGCCCAAGGAAGGAATGTCAGGTGCAGACAGGCATACTTCAAGGGTGACTTCAACTTCATTAGGAAGTTCAACATATTAAAGCTGCCCTCTCTCATTAGAACAATGTAGTTTTTTAAAAATCTTCACAAAAGGAACAGCTCAGAGTAAATTAATGCAAGCAAAGAAGTATGAAAAATGGCAATTGTGAGGGCAGTTCTAAAGATAAAAAAAAATTTGCTGTCATTTGCCAGCCTTTTCCTATTTGATTCTACTTCCAGACAACCAATGAAAGGATAAAGCTTCATTTTAATGCAACTTTGCACTCTTCATGCTTCTCTCTAAATTGTTCATTACTTCTGAATGAATAACTGACCATGGCGGAATTTGTTGGGATTTATTAATTTTTCCCTGCTCCAGTGACTCTCAATTCCCTGCAACCATGATTACATCTTAGGCTGCATATAGCCTTTGGTGGAATAAACCTACTATGTCCAATTGGTGTGTTAGGCATTTCACATCTGTTATCCCATTGATTTCTCAAATAACCCTGTGAAATACATGTAATATCCCAACGTTCAGATATGTAAAGCAAGGATCTTTTCCCTAAATCCTCAATGTTATTATGAGTAAACTACACAGTGATACCTTTTTCCCCCCAGGCAAGAAAAGTGAAAAAAAGTTTGAAAAAAATAGACCTTTATGAAACAGTTATTCTCAACTATGCTCACATCACATACTACTGGTTTCCAATGATCACCAAACATGATGTACACTTTTTAAAAACTCACTTAAAATATGACACATGTATTTCACACAGCTTTAGGAAGATACAAAAGATATACCAAATTCAAACGAATAGGATGCCAAGGCTCCAAAATAATTACTTTAAAATGTAATACACATTTTATACACAGTTAAGGCTCTAAAATGTGTATATAAAATTTTTATTCCTAAAACCTTAAATGGAAAAAGAGTGAACAAAACTAAATAATTTAATGAAATTCCAAAGCTAAAAAAACTTTTAGATAAAAAAATATAACGGAAGGTGAAGACTCCTTAACTTCTAGGTTCAGAGTATGAGATGTAACCTAATATTTAAACTGATTAAAATTTATCCTAAGTGAAAAGTAGATTGGCAGATAACCTGAGTTCTGTGGAGATTTTTTTGTTTGTTTGTTTTTTAATGGTAAGAGTACCAGTACACTTCCATTTTTTCCCCCACGAAGAATGAAACCAAGTACTCGGAAAACTTCTGGGAATGCAGGAAGAATTAATGAGATGCTGTTGTGGAAATAATGAAATTCCTTACAAAAAGACATATTGTCTTTAAACATAAACAGGAGGCATTTTTGATAAGCAACCAGAATCCTACATCATTGCTGCAAGGTTCTTTCTAACTGTACCCATCTCCCAAAAGTCAAGAGGAAGGTAAAAGGAATTAGGAAAAAAAAGTCAAAAGTCCACAGACCCAATACACATTAAGTATTAATCATAAACTAAGTAAGATATAAAGCCTCAACTCCATATACACATACAAAGACTTATGGATTAAAAGGATGATGCCTTCATTGTAGAAGAAACATACTTATTTTTTGTGTATTAAAACAAAGATAAAACTAATTGTTTACAAGGTATAAAACCTGTTAAAAATCATGATCAAAAACTGAAAAGATCCTTTCTTCCCTATTTTGAGGGAGTGTGGTAGCTTTTTGGATGAAAACAGTAGATCAAGGTTGGAAGTTTCAAAACAATAGCAGGAAAGGTAGAAGTATATAACCCAGAGAAAAATCAACAACTCTGAAATCATTCTCTTATTACTCTAGGACCCAAGTAAACAATGTCATTTTCAGTAGTCTGTGACCAAAAGTCCACATCATACTCTTACACTCCATGTGGAGGCAAACAAGAGCTGTCCGTGGGATTCTTTAGTTCTTTTTTGGAATGATCTAAAATAGTGCATGACACAAATATGAATCTGTTAAAAGCTATGGACTCAGTCACTGAAGTGATACATGAAACTCATGAATAGATATACAGTCTTTTTGATGCAATTCCAAATGGCCCATGGATTCCCCTAAAGCTCATCCATAGACACCACATTAAGAACCTTGATCTGGGCATGACTAAAGACCGAAACATCAATCACTAAGTTGTTTTCTGCTTTCTACCACAGGCCACAGTTCTTAGTAAAACTGGGAAACAAATGAAGAAACAAAACAAAAGCCTGTCTTTAACATGTTGGCCACAACCCCAATACATTTTCTTTACTTGTATATAAAATAACAATCTACTCCCAAAGCCACAAATGATATTTATGAAGTGGTCTTTTAACTGTGTTTTAGTTTTTCTTCATTGTGTAGAAAAAAAGAGAAAATATTATTTTATTCTCTTTGTTTTAGCCATTGTATATATCCCCACACAAGACAGAACACTAATAATTTATCTTTACTGTATGGTTTCCTGCACATGTATAAACATATATATGTTTGTTTCACAGAACTAAGGCTATACTGTTTTCTGCTTTATCACTAAAAAAATAGATCACAAGTACTTTGGATGAATACTTACAAAATTCAAATAATCATCCCAATTTTGCTGGAAAACTCCCTTTGTTCTAGCTTCATTCTTAAAATTCTCTATAAATACATTTTAAAGATAAATTGAAGTTAAAGTTTTGTGTTACTGTATATCATATACTATGAACTACACTTTTATAGAGAAGGAAAAGAACTGCAAATGTCCCCCAAAGATTTCGTTGCATTGCTTTTTCCATTATATCATGCGCCCTATTTTTTATAGCTTAAAATGTGCTAAAAAAGAGAACACTACTTAAAATACTCATGTAGTAAATATTTCTGTGAATTGAATAATTATTCTACTTTAAAAACCTGAACCTTTAAACTGTAAACTGTTAACAGAGACTTTCCCATATGAATGGCTGGTTTTGGTTCATGCTTCACCAAATTCCTAAATCCTCTCAAGCAACAGACAGCCTCCTTGAACCCCAGTCCTTGTATCTCTTGCTAAGTGGCCTGAGGCCCAGCACTACTGCAGGCTAGAAGGGATTGGCAAGAAATATTCATTGTCATGAAAAGTGGGGACCTACAGCCAAGACTGCTCTACCCAGCAAAGGTATCATTTAGAATTAAAGGGCAGATAAAGAATTCCCAGACCAGAAAAAACTAAAGAAGTTTATCATAACCAAACCATTATTATATGAAATGTTAAAGGGACATAAGAAAACAAGACGATCAAAACTTTGAATAATAAAATGGCAAAAACGCATATCTATCAATATTTGAATCTAAAAAACAAACTAAGCAAACAAGGAGAACAGAGACAGAATCATGGATACGGAGAGGGTTTTGATGGTTGCCAGATGAGAGTGGGGTGTGGGGGAATGGGTGAAGAGATGAGGGGATTAAGAAGTACTAATAGATACTGTATTTTGTCAATGTATAATGTGCACTCTTTTGCCTGAATTTTTGAGAAATAAGTATGTGTATTATACATTGGTAGTACTAATTCTGTATCTACATAAATGTTTTTAATTATTTTATTTATGCTTATGTGTTGAAGTGTAACTCTAGAAAGCAATAACTATATCCATATGCAATATAATACCCTGGAATATGATAATTGGTTTTGTTTCTAAATATAAAGAGGTAAATAAGTGAATTAAAAAATTAAAATGAAAGATTTTTTCCTGAAAGTTTGGGGCAAAAGCAAGGGTGCACATTATACATGGCAGTACATTATACATGGCAAAATACAGTAGTTACAGAATAGCCATGGAGTAGGAGGAGCCAACAAACTTACATACATGACCCATGGATGTGAACAATGTTGGGGGGAGTGCCTGAGCCCATGGGGGTGCTGGATGGAGGGGTATAAAGGGGAAAAAAAGCTACAAGATATTCAGAAATAATTAAAATGGACCCATATAAAAACTTGAGCCCAGATATATATTGCCAAAAACTTGGAAGCAACCAAAATATCCTTTGGTAAGTGAATGGATAAATAAAATGTGGTATATCCGAACAATAAAATATTATTCAGCATTAAAAAGAAATGAGCTATCAAGCCATGAAGACACATGGAGGAAACGTAAATGCATATTATTGATACTAAGTAAAAGAATCCAATCCTAAAAGGCTGAATACTGCACAATTCCAACTATGTCATTCTGGAAAAGGCAAAACTATAAAAACAGTAAAAAGATCAGTGGTTGTCAGGGTTTGGGGGTTAGGGATAGGATGGACAGACAAAACACCAAGGAGTTTTAGAGCAGAGAAAATACTCTGAATGATACTCTAATAATGGATACATGCCATTATACATTTGTCCAAACGCAGAGAATGTACAATACTAATGTAAAAATTGGGCTTTGGGTGATTATGAAGTGTCAATGTAGATTCATCAGTTGTAACAAATGTACAGCTCCGGTGGGGGGATGGTAACAATGGGGGAGGCTATGCATATGTTGGGGCAGGTGGTATATGGGAAGTCTATACCTTCCTCTCAACATTTGCTGTAAACCTGAAATTGCTCTAAGAAAGAAATAGATTTTAAAAAATAGGAGTTAGACTTTCGGCCAAGATGGAGGTGTAGGTAGACACACTGTGCCTCTTCCCACAACCAAAATAAGGACAACAATTTAGAAACAAAATAACTACCAGAACTGATAGAAAATTGAACTGTATGGAAGTCCAACAACCAAGGAATTAAAATAGACACATTCATCCAGACCAGTAGGCAGAGCAGAGTTGGACGGCCAGTGGAGAGGGGTCACGGCACAAAAAGGGGTGGCACCGGGCACACAAGGCACCCCAGGTGCACAAGACCGCATTGGGTGGACCCTGGGCATGAAAGCACGGCTGGCACACCCTGGGTGGGGGAGTGGCAACGGGCAGACCCAGCGAGGTGGGATTGTGAAGTGAGGCACTGCGCACAAGGCAACTGGCTGACCAAGTGGTCCCACATTCTAGCACAGATAAACCAGGCGAAACTGGGGAGCCAGACAGACTGCGCAGCCCAGGATCCCAGCACCGGGAACTAAGGCCTCGAAACACCGATTGAAAACACCTGTTGGGGTTGAGGTGCAGGAAGAGACTCCTAGCCTCACGGGAGAGTTTGCTGGGGAGACCCACAGGGTCCTGGAACATACACAGGCCCACCCACATGGGAATCAGTGCCAGAAGGGCCCAGTTTGCTTGGTGGAAGCAGTGGAGGGGATTGGGATCTGACAGAGAGCAGAATGGGCACCACTGTTCCCTCTTGGCCCCTGCCCTCACATACAGCATCACAACAGTGACTGGGTTGACCTGCCCTCGTGAACACTGAAGGCTCCGCCCCTCAAAGTAACAGAAGCGATAAAACCAAAAAAAAAAAAGACCCAAATGGAAGAACAGATCAAAGCTCCACAGCAAATACAAATAAGCGACCAAGAGATAGCTAGTCTATCAGATGCATAATTCAAAGCACTGGTAATCAGGATGCTCACAGAATTGGTTGAATTTGGTCTCAAATTAGATGAAAATATGAAGGCTATACTAAGTGAAATGAAGGAAAATGCACAGGGAACCAATAGTGATGGGAAGGAAACTGGGACTCAAATCAATGGAGTGGACCAGAAGGAACAAAGAAACAACCAAACAGAAAGAAGGAAGAAACAAGAATTCAAAAAAATGAGGAGAGACTTAGGAACCTCCAGGACATCTTTAAATGTTCCGAACTATAGGGGTACCAGAAGGGGAAGAGGAAGAGAAACAAGTGGAAAAGTTTTTTGAACAAATAATAAAGATGAACTTCCCCAATCTGGCAAAGGAAATAGACTTCTAGGAAGTCCAGGAAGCTCAGAGAGTCCCAAAGAAGTTGGACCCAAGGAGGAACACACCAAGGCACATCATAATTACATTAGCCAAAATAAAAATGAAGGAGAGAATCCTAGAAGCAGCAAGAGATAAGGAAACAGTAACCTACAAAGGAGTTCCCATCAGATTGTCAGCTGATTTCTCAACAGAGACCTTACAGGCAAGAAGGGGCTGGAAAGAAGTATTCCAAGTCATGAAAGACAAGGACCTATATCCCAGATTACTCTATCCAGCAAAGCTTTCATTTAGAATGAAAGGGCAGATAAAGTGCTTCCCAGATAAGGTCAAGTTAAAGTAGTTCATCATCACCAAGCCCTTATTTTATGAAATGTTAAAGGGACTTACCTAAGAAAAAAAAGACAGAAAACAGGTACAGTAAAATGACAACAAACTCACAATGATTAACAACCACACCTAAAACAAAAACAAAAACAAACTAAGCAAACAACTACAAAAGGAACAGAACCACAGAAATGGAGATCATATGGAGGGTTAGCAACAGAGGAGTGGGAGGAGGGGGTGGGGAAGGTACAGAGAATAAGCAGCATAGATGGTAGATAGAAAATAGACAGGGAGAGGGCAAGAATAGTATGGGAAATGTAGAAACCAAAGAACTTATGACACATGGACATGAACTAAAGGGGGGGAATGTGGGTGGGAGAGGGTGTACAGGGTGGAAGGGAATGAAGGGGGGGAAATGGGACAATTGTACTAGCATAATCAATAAAATACATTAAAAAAATAAGAGTTAAATGGGCTTAAGTCCTCAACCAGATGACTTCAATGGATTAAAAATAATAAACAATCCAAAAATGAACTTAAGAAAACAATTTCATTTAAAATAGCATCAAAAACAATACAATCTTTAGGAATAAACCTAGCCAAGAAAAATACTCGTACACCGAAAACTATAAACATTGCTGTAAGAAATTAAGGAACACATGAGTAAAAGCAAAAATATCCTGGCCCTGTCTGGGTAGCTCAGTTGGCAGTGGTCCCCAAACATTTTGGCACCAGAGACCAGTTTCATGGAGACAATTTTCCACAGTCCAGGGATGGGCAGGGGCAGGTGGGGTACAGGGTTGAGGGGAGACAGGAGGCAGAGCTCAGGTGGTAATGCAAGTGAAGCTTTGCTTGCTCACCCGCTGCTCACCTCCTACTATACAGCCTGGTTCCTAGCAGGCCTTGGACTGTGAGTTGGGGACACCTGGATTACAGCGTCATCCTGATATGCCAAGGTTATGGGTTTGATTCTGCCCTGGTCAGGGCACATATTAAGAAGCAACCAATAAATGCATAAATAAGTGGAACAAAATTGATAATATTCTTTCCCTGTCCCTCTCTCTAGTATCCTCTCTCTCTAAAAATCAATAAATAAAAAATTTAAAAAACAAAAAATATCCCATGTTTGTGGATTAGAAGACTTAATATCGTTAAGATATTCATGCTACTCAAAGCAATCTACAGAGTCAACAAACTCCCTATCAACATCCCCAAAGCATTTTTTACATTAATAAAAAATTCACATGGAATCTCAAAGGACTACAAATAACAAAAACAATTTTGAAAAAGAGCAAAGCTGGAGGATTAACAATTCCTGATTTCAAAATATATCACACAGCTATAATAATCAAAACAGTGTAGTAAATCACACAATCAGCAGAGGAAAAAGGCAACCTACAGAATGAAAGAAAATATTTGCAAATTATGTATCTGATAAATGGTTAATGACCAAAATAGTATATATATGAAGAACTATAATTTAATAACAAAATAACCAACCTGATTTAAAAAATGGGCAAAAAACTAAAACAGACATTCCTCCAAAGATGATATACAAATGGCCAACAAGCATATGAAAAGATGCTCATCATCAATAAACATCAGATAAATGCATAAAAACCAAAATGACATCGGTCAAGATGGCGGAGTAGGTAAATTTGGTATTTGCATGCTCCCACAACCACATCAAAATTACAACTCAACTACAGAACAACCATCATTCAGAACCACCTGAAATTCAGCTGAGCAGAAGTCCTATAACAAAGAATATACAGAAGCAATATTGATACTGGTAAAAGGGGCAGACATTCGAAAGGGGCTGGTCAAACCCACATATGGTGGTTAAAAATTGGGAGGGATATCTCAGCTATGGGAGGTCTACACTGAGAAGCCAGGGGTCCTAGTCCCACTCCAGGCCCTTCACCCCAGGATTCCAGTGCTAGGAAGAGAAGTCCCCATAACTTCTGGCTGTGAAAACCAGCGGGAAATTGCAGCTGAGTAAGACAGATGGCTTCTAGAGTCCCAGGTGTTTCTCTTAAAGGGTCTGCACGAATTTACTTGGGCTCACTTGCTCTGAGCTCCAGCTCTGGGGCTGCATACTGAAAGGCACATAAAGGGAGAAAGTAAATTGTCAAGTTAGGGCTGGAGGAACAGCTTTCTCCCACACATAAGTGCTGGCAGAAGCCACTGTTCTTTTGCTAAGCCCTTCCCCCACAGAACCACCAGGTGGACATCATATCTGAGTCTCCATTAACCTGGCTAACACTGTTCAGCCCACCCTGGTGATTCCCTGAGATCCTGCCCAACCTATCCTGGGGGCCCATCCAAGCTGCTTCCAGTGTCTTTTACATAGAGTCTACCTTGGCTTATCTATGGACTTTCCTAAAATCTCTCAAAGGTTCACAATACCCAAACACGCAGCATCTGGCCTCCGCATGGTACATCTTGCTAAATAGCCCCAAGCCCCACACTAGTGGCAGCCAAACCTGGTTCACAGCTTGGCCTTTCCTGGGCACCTTCAAGCCCACCACAACTAACAGCCACCTACAGATCACTTTGTAGCTCATGCTGGGTAGCTATGGGCAGGGCACAGGCAGTGGCTGACCCTGACCTACACTTTCAGGGAGGCCCCAGAGCCAGTGTGCCTGATGGACAGCTCCACCATGCCAAAGGACCACCCAACAACCTCCACAAGCAGCACACTTAAAGGGTAAGCTAATTAGGCACTAGAGCCCCACTAAATTGAGTTCCCCTCTGTGGGCTCAGACCCAGCACAGCAGATCCTCCGCTAAGCTTGTGGCGAGAACTCACAATCAATCAGCTTGGGGTTAAATCCCTTCAACTGACCTGCCAACAGCAATCAAGACTCAACTACAACAGGAAAGTGCACCCAGCCAACATTGTGGTGGGGGAAGCACACCCAGCTCAGCTGACCACTGGGCCCTATAGGACACCTACTATGTTAGGCCACTCTACCAAGACAAGGAGACATAGCAGCTCTACCTAATACATACAAAACAACACAGGTAGAAAGCCAAACTGAAGAGAAAATGAAATATGTCTCAAATAAAAGAACAGAACAAAACTCCAGAATATGAACTAAACAAAGAGCAATCTACTAGATGCAGAGTTCAAAACACTGGTTCTAAGGATGTTCATTGAACTTAGGGGAAGAGTAGATGAACTTAGTTAAGAACTTCAACAGAGAGACAGGAAACATAAAAATGGAGAGAGGAAAAAATAGAGATAGAAGAGACTACTAGTCAGTAATGAAGAATATAATAACTAAAATGAAGAATGTATCTCAGAGAATAACAGGAGAGTAGATAAAGCAGAGGATCAAATCAGAGATTTGGAACATAAGGAAGCTGAAAACACCCAATCAGTACAGCAAAAATAAAAAAGAATCCAAAAAAATGTAGATAGTTTAAGTAGACTCTGGGACAACTGCAAGCGCACCAGCATCCACATCATGGGGGTACCAAAAGGATAAGAAAGTAAGGAACTGAAAACCTATTTGAAAAAATAATGATGGGAAACATCCATTATCTGGTGAAGGAAACAGACATACAAGTTTAGGAGTGCAGAATCCCAAAAAGATGAACCCAAAGAGGGCCACACCGAGATATATCATAGTTAAAATGCCAAAGATTAAAGACAAAGAGAGAATCTTAAAAGCAACAGAAGAAAAACAGTTACCTACAAGGGAGCTCCCATAAGACTGTCAACTGATTTATCAACAAAAACTTTGCAGGCAAGAAGGGACTAGCATAATATATTCAAAGTAATGAAAACCAAGGACCTACATTCAAGATTGCTCTACCCTGTAAAGCTATCATTTAAAATTGAAAGACCGAAAAAGAACTTTCCAGACAAGAAGAAGCTAAATGAGTTCATCACCAGTAACTATTATTAAAAGAAATGTTAATGGGTCTTCTTTAAGAAGAAAAATAAAATAAAAAATAAAATGATATAAATAAATACCTATCAATCAAATGCTTCATACAAAAGACATAGGGTGGCTCATTGGATAAGACACTCGCTTCAGACCAAAACACACACAGGGACTGCAAATAAAGGGATGGGAAAAGATACTTCATGCAAATAGAAACAACAACAACAAAAAGCTGGGGTAGCAATACTTATACCAAACAAAATCGACTTTAAAACAAACACTACAACAGGAGACAAAAAAAAGACCCAGCAATTCTACTTCTGGGTATTTACCTGAAGAAACTCAAAACACTAAATGTAGTCCTGGCTGGTGTGGCTCAGTGGATTGAGTGCCGGCCTGCAAAGCAAAGGGTCGCTGGTTCAATTTCCAATCAGGGCACATACCTGGGTTGTGGGCCAGTTCCTCAGTAGGAAGCACATGAGAGGCAACCATATATTGATATTTCCCTCTCTTTCTCCCTTCCTTACCCCTCTCTAAAAAATAAATGAAATATTTATAAAAATATTTTTAAAAACCCACTAAATTTAGAAGACATATGCATTCGTGTGTTCTTTGCAGAATTATTTACAACAGCCAAGATATGGAAGCAACTTAAGTGTCTGTCAATAGGTGATGGATAAAGAAGAAGTGGTACATATATACAAAGGAATATGACTCCACAATTTAAAAAAAATGAATGAAATCTTGCAATCTGCAACAACAATGGATTGACCCAGAGGGTACTGTGTTGGGTGAAATTAAGTCAAACAGAGAAAGACAAATGTCATATTATTTCATTTATATGTGGAGTCTTAAACACAAATAAATGAACAAGTAGAACAGAAACAGACTCATAGATACAGGGAACATTTTGACAGTTGTTAGAGGGGAGGAGGATTGGGAGAATGAGTGGAAAAGATGAAGAGATTAAGAAGTACAAATTGGTAGTTACAGAACAGGCATGGGAATGTAAAGTACAGCATAGGGAACACAGTTAATAGTACTGTAATAGGTATGTATGATGTGCGATAGATGGGTACTAGATTTATTGGGGTGACTACTTTGTAAGTTGTATAAAAGTCTAATCACTGGGTTGTACACCTGAAACTAATATAAGGTTGTATGTCAACTATAATTTTAAAAATAAAAATTATTTTAAAAAATCTGATGTCAACATGTAAAAAAAAAACAATGAAATATCACCTCAATCCATTAGAATTGCTACTATTTAAAAAATACAGACAATAAGTGTTGGCAAGGATGTAGGGAAATTAAAACCCTTGCATACTATGGACTGAATTGTAAACAATGCAACTGCTGTGGAAAAATAGTATGGCAGTTCTTCAAAAACTTAAACGTGGAAGTACCACATGATCCAGCAATCCCACTTCTGTGCATAGGTCAAAAAGAATTAAAAGCAGGGTCTCAAAGAGATGTCTGCACACCCATGTTCATAGCAGCACTATTTACAATAGCCAAGAGGCAGAAGCAAACCAAGTACCCATCAACAGATGAGTGGATAAACAAAATGTGTTATATACATACAAGGGAATATCGTTTAGCTTAAAAAGGAAGGAGTTCCTTGCTACAAAATGGATAAACCTTAAGGACATTATGCTAAGTGAAATAAGCCAGCCATAAAAAGACAAATACTGTATGATTCCACTTATATGAGGTAGCTAGGTAAGGTAGTCAAATCCATAGAAACAAAAGTAGAATGGTGGGTTACCAGTGGCTGGGGAGAAGAAGAAAGGGAGAGATCTGTAATGGTTATAGAGTTTCGGATTTGCAAGATGAAAAGTCTGGAGAGCTGTGTTGCACAACCTTATGAATACACTTAACTCTAATAAATTTGTACACTTAAATATACAATTAAGTGGTGAATTTTATGTTATGTGTATTTTACTATGATTTTTCAAAAAGTTAAACTAATCACATTTCTATTTCCAAGCATGCCCCTGGATTCAGCACCGTTTCCTTAACCCACTCCTTTTCTTGCGTTTACACGTGGAGATCCACCAACAGCTGTCTTTTTCCAGAAAACTGAAATAGTCTCTAAATAATAGAGCATTCTCTCCAGATAGAAATGAAGTTTTGACAATGACACATCACTGCAGAGCTTTAAAGACCTAATACCCCCCAAAATGGCTTATTGCCAAGAATCCTTATAAATGAACAAAGAGCTGCTCCTTTCTGATCTGTGCTTTATAATACCTTACTCATTAGCACACAATATTAAGAAATAATCCTTTAAAATATAATCAAATTCTTTGCCCTCATCTAAATTTTATTTCTCATACCTGGCATTTATAAAAGGATAATAATCACATTAAAAATAACAACACTAAATGAAATAATTGTAAGTCCAAGTTTTGTTCTCTCAAGCAGTATCCCATGCCATTGTTTAAAATGCGCAGAGTATGTTGAACACGAACATTACCATAGCCAGAGAGGCACAAGGACAACTCTGCCCTCACAGACTACAAAAACCTCTCTATAGAGGCAGTGAAAAATGACATCAAATGATAACACTGGACAAAAGAACCAAAGACCACACATATGAATGGTGAGCAAAGCAAGTAACAAGAGAAGGTTGTTTAGGACTGCCATGCCTTCCTATTGAGAGAACCACTTTAGCATTATGAAATGTCATTCTTTATCTTTAGTATCTAGCCTTAACACCTAACAAATATGATATTAACATAGCTTTATCATCTTTCTTTGGTTTAGTGTTTCCATGGTCTTATCTTTTCTTATTTTTTAACTTCTACAATATCTTGCATGTTGGGAAATGTGTTTCTTTTGTCCCATGTTTTCTTTTTCTTTTCTATGAATCAAGCATTTTTAATATTCTATTTTATCTCTTGTATTAGTCTATTGTACATTTTTCTGTTATTCCTTAGGTTACTGGGCAAATTATAATATACACTGTTAACATACCAGTGTATACTTTAACGACATTCCGAACAAACCAAGACCTTAGTAATAATTTAACTCTATTAACTTTCCCTTCATCCTTTATGCTATTGTACATTTTATTTCCACAATGTGTTAAACCTCAGTGATAACCATATTATCATTTTAAAGCTCAATTATTAACTAACCTAGGGAAACACATGTGAAAAATGTATACAAAGTAAATAAAGTTAAGTAATATTATTTCAACTAAGTTGATACTTTCTGAATCCTCCACAGATACATATACCTTGGCAGCCAAAGAGGTGCTCAGAGTATGCATTAGTGTACAAATTCACAGGCATCCTGCATCTAATTGGCACTCCATGGAACTTACAGCCTCCAGCTTAACAGTATGTAGCTTCTAGGGTATCACAGGAACCCTGATGTAGCTCTAGTGGTTATACTGAATAGGAACTTCAAATCTCCCCTCACACTCTTTTTAAAAAATTCTCATCTATTCCTGGCTGGTGTAGCTCAGTGGATTGAGCATGGGCCTGTGAACCAAAGGGTTGCTGTTTGATTCCCAGTCAGGGCACATACCTGGGTTGCAGGCCAGGTTCCCCCACACCTGGCAGGGGGTGTGCAAGAGGCAAGCACATATTAATGTTTCTCTCTCTTTTTCCCTCTCTTCCTCTCTCTCTGAAAATAAACAAAATCTTAAAAAAAAAATCTCATCCAAGGATATGTTTTGTACTGCTGAGAGAGAGAGAGAAACATTGATATGAGAAAGAAACATCGATTGGTTGCCTCCTGTGCACACCCCGACTGGGGATCAAGTTGGCAACCTACGTATGTATGTTCCCTGACCAAGAATTGAACCCCCAATATTTCCAAGAATACTATAGAATGGACTCTTTCATTGGACAGAAGAGTCTATTAACTATATTGTTGAAGTCTTTTAAATCATGTTAAATCATATAAAATTACCATTTTTGTAGTCAAAAACTGTTCAAATATTGGCAATTTCATACGGTTCAATGTTATATTTAAGTGTAAGATTAATAAAAAATCAGTGTTTAGTCAAACTTAATCCAGGCTCCCTTTACCCAAATCAAAAATTGGAAGACTAAGCTTTAATATCTAAAGTCAAATTTTAAAAAGATTATTCTGTCTATGACAATCTAGGCCAATGAAAAGAGAATGAAGTCCATGTTTAGCTATTCAGCAAAGAGAATTTGAGACAGAAGATAACTCAAAAGTAATTTTGCTATAGAAATGCTATTCTTTCAGTGGCTATAAGAAGAAACAAATGGATTCTAGTCCTTTGTCTTTTTTCTTTCACAACAGTGGCTCGCTGTATTTCAATAGGCTCTGTATGTGCTGAAGGGAAAAGAGGAATACAAATAAAATTTTCTGTTATTCCTACTTCAGGGACAAAAAAGACTTTAGGGACAAAAAAGTCTATATCAAAAGTCCAAGAATTTTCTATTCTAATAAAAGCTTCCTTCGAGGAGAATTAATGGATTAAACATGAAGGACTGAACTCATTATCTTGGCTCTCTACTAAAACTGTATAATGAAAGGTATATATCCACAAAATCATACAGAACTTTGGAAAGTGAAAAATAAATGGTCCAGTAATAAATGACTTAAGCTTTCAGTTTTTTTCCAGTCAGATAAGTGCTTGGCAGGGTAGCAATGGTGTGGGGAAATTGATAAGAAGCCAGCCAATTTATGCCAAAACTATACAAAGGTCAGGACTTGGAAGTATCAGGGGCTACTCTAAAAAAAGAGACATAAAGCCTGAAAACAGAAGGAATGGCTCAAGTTCTTAATGAGTAGTTAGATCAGCATCATTCTTCTAACACACAGCAAGGAGATCAGTCCAGAAGTTTACTTTCTGTGAGACTGAAACCAGGGACCAGAAGGATTCTAGACTGAGAGACTCCAGACATAATTAAGGGGTAGGGTAAAGTCCCATTCTGAGGACAGAGGATTAAACTAATAAATGAGAATTGTCCTCTTCCTCTTAGTCTTCTAGAACACAGACAACCAGCTTTATTACCACCAACATCATTCACCAACCCCCAAGGCAAGAGCTTGAATAACTCCTCTGGAAAAATTGACCGAAGAAAAGACCTACAGATACTGACAACTGGAAGGGCCTACAGTCTAGAGGGTCTCTGCCCAACTACTCTACAGTAAAAACCATCAAGCTACAACCCCTCACCAAGGAGAGCTTCCTGCAGCATTTTAAAGCTTCCCTCAAATGTGAAAAGAAAGCCATGGATAGATAAACAGACACTTGAGAAAAGCCTCTATAACAAAAGAGAGAGACTAAAACAAACAGCCAGGAAAAAAGAAGCTCCAAAGAGACAGAGACAATATCGAAAGCAAAAAAATACATATATCCTCAGAAACAAAAGAAAACAAAATGCATTAAATAAGAAAAGGATGTAATAAAATTCACAGAAGAGGAAAAAACACTTAGAAATGAAAAATATGATGGAAATATTTACTAGAATGATAAAAATAAGTTTTAAGAAAAGTTCCCAGAAATGAGAATAAAAGACAGAGACAGGGAAGGGAAAAAAAAGAAAACTAAACTAAAGGTCATGTTAGGAGATCCAATCTCTGACTAACAACAAGAGAACAGAAATATTGAGGGGGCAGGAGGGGGAACTGTGTGCTAACTGTAATTAAAAAAAAAAAAAGAAATATAAGTGGGGGAGTAAATTAAATAAATATAAATGAATTACAATTACACAGAATAAAATGGATCTTAGAAACATTTTTGCATAAAAATAAAGTCACAGAAGACTACATAATCTATTGATAAAACCATTTTCTAAAGCTCCCGAAGAAGTAAAACCAACTGTTTTTAAAGTGAACAAGCCCTGACTGGTGTAGCTCAGTGGACTGAGTGTGACCAAAGGGTTGCTGGTTCAATTCCCAGGCAGGGCCTAGGTTGCAGCAAGGTCTCCAGCAGGGGGTGCGCAAGAGGCAACCACACACTGATGTTTCTCTCCCTCTCTATCTCCCTCCCTTCCCTCTCTCTAAAAATAAAATAAGTAAAATCTTAAAAAGAAAATGAAATGCGAAATTCTGTACACTGGAAGAATCACATACAGGGGTGGGCAAAAATAGGTTTACAGTTGTTCAAATGGAAAATATGATTAATAAATAATACAAAAATAAACTATGTTTCATATACTCACAACTGTAAGCCTACTTTTCCCCACCTCTGGATATAATAATGTTCCCATTCTTGTTTATTGTTGTGCCATAGCATACATAAATAAAATTTATTTTTATATAAATATTATATAATAAAAAATCTGAAACAAAAACAGCCTTTTTCCAGTCAGATAAGCACTTGACAGGTTAGTGGGAGGTGGAGAGAAAATAAATTTTTGGGTTTTGATGGAATAAAAATTAATATAATAGTTTTCTAAAACGAATGTTTCCAGATCCAGTCTTCAAGTTTTCCATATTGAAAGGACCCACAAGT
This sequence comes from Phyllostomus hastatus, assembly GCF_019186645.2. Lineage (NCBI taxonomy): Eukaryota > Metazoa > Chordata > Mammalia > Chiroptera > Phyllostomidae > Phyllostomus > Phyllostomus hastatus. Next base: position 2,263,453 of record NW_025333643.1, on the reverse strand, counting down.
ACTCAGCCCAACAAGGGCCAACAAGGCTCATACCAAGGCACATAATTGTAAAACCTCAGGACAACACAGCTAATGAGAAGACTTTTTAAAATACTAGAGAGGAAAACAGGTGCTACCCAGAAGATAAGCAATCAGTATGGCACCAAATTTTTCAATAGCAATATTAGCAGCTAGAAATTAAAGACATGATGCTTTACAAAATTCTACAGAAAAACATTTCCAACTTAAAATTCCACACCTGGTCAATGAAGTATTAAAATAATGAAATATTAGAGTAGAATAAAAATATTTTTAAATGGGCATTATCTCCCATGCATCCTTTTTCATAAGCTCCTTGGGAATGTGCTTCATGAAAAGAAAGGAATGAACCAATAGAGAAGATGACATGAAACCAAGGAAACAGAGACCTGGTATTTATTAACAGATGAAGGACTCTCAGGACAAGTGGTGTGCAATAGTCACGTGGAGCAATCAATTCAGGCCAAAGGAGAAGTGAGGGCTCCATGAGATGTATCACTAAGAAAAAGATGAAACTGAGAAGACTACATGATGTTTCTGAAAGTCTTTATATAATCTTCTGAAAAAGATTTGTAGTTCTTTCAGAATTTGAAGATGACCCAATTATAGCTATATAGAACAATAAAAATTGAGCAATTAACTCGAGACAACAGAAATGAATATAACGGAAAATGTTATCACGATATACTATATGGTGCAAGTTGTAAAGATTTTGCATTGGCATAACAAACAGTATATTGAAGGTTAACTAAAATTATTGAGATGTGGGCAGTAGAGATAATAAGAGATCTAAATAACCACCTTCAGCCCTGGCTGGTGTGTCAGTGGATTGAGTGCTGGCCTGTGAAACAAAGGGTTGCCTGTTGATTCTCAGCCAGGGTACATGCCTGGGTTGTGGGCCAGGTCCCCAATCGGGGGTACATGAGAGGCAGCCACACATTGACGTTTCTCTCCCTCACTTTCTCCCTCCCTTCCCCTCTCTCTAAAAATAAGTAAAATCTTTTAAAAAATAATTACCTTCATTGTAAGAAACCAACAGATATCTAAAACAGAAAAATATAGCATACACACAATATTTAGAAAATACTTAGATTCCAGAATAAAAAGTTAAAAGTTTAAATATGGTTTGCTTGAGGGAAGGGGGAAGTAGGATAAAGACTTCAGGTTATTAGAACCTTATAATAGCTTTTAAAAATGTTTTATAATATGTGATAAACATAAAAATTAAAATAAATTTTCCTTGGGTTAGATATGAAGAAAATACTTGTTTGTCAGAGCTCTGAGAACCCAAAAGATGGTAAATAGCATGAGTTTATGAAAACTTCACAAACTTAAAAATAGAATATTCACAAGTAGAATGTTTTACACTTCTAATTGTGTTGAAAAGAAAGAGATGACTTCTGAATTCTTAGTTTCAACAATTCTCTAAGGAACTAAGCAAACAGACACATATCTGAAATAATACTAATTCCTTAACTTCTTTGTTCTTGTAGCTTACTGTTGGCCTAAAGTCACAATTCAGTCTTCCTTTGTCAGAATGCTTTTCAGAGCTTCCAGCTGTGACTTCAAAAATGGTATTAGGACAATACAGAATTGTGAAGCCACAGACAGTGAATGGTAAGATACAAACAGGAATAAAAAATCATAAGGGTAAAAATCTTTAAGAAGAACAATACAGTATATGTGGAAAATATATATTTAAAATATTCAAATTACACTAAAAGAATGTCTTTTGATATTTTTCATACTGACCATGTGATACAGAGATTTATAATATGTGTGTATTTTGGTCTTCTGTCCCAGCTCCTTTATCATAGTTCCTAAGATTCCTAAGACTCGGGGGACTTCCGGCAAGATGGAGGCATAGGTGGACGCACCGTACTACCACGCACAACCAAGATTAGAACAACAACAATTTAGAGGCAGAATAACACCCAGAACTGACAGAGAATTTACCTGAATGGAAGTCGGACAGCCAAGAAGTTGAAGTAGACCCGTTCATCCAGACTGGTAGGAGGGGCTGAGAGGAGGAGCCGGCGCAGGTCGCGGCACACGGAGATCGGGGAGAACTGGGCGCATAAGGCAACTGGGAGTGTGTAAGCCTTCCAGGACGCAGCAGTGGACCCTGAGTACGCAAGCGGCAGCTGGCGGACCCAGTGAGGCAGCATTGTGGACCAGGGCAGAGCGTGCAACCCAGGATCCCAGAGAAGGGACTGAGATGCCAGGAGAACGGAGCTACCGCCACTGTTCCCTCTTGCCCCCACCTCCACATACAACGTCACAATCTAGAAACTGGGGGGGCCCAGCCCAGGTGAACACCTAAGGCTCCGCCCCTCACCGTAACAAGAGCAACCAGACCAAAAAAAAAAAAGGAAAAAGAGAGAGACACATGTCTCCAACAGAAGAACAGATCAGTCCCCCAGGACTCATCCTTTTGAGTGACCAAGAAATAGCCAATCTATCAGATGCACAGTTCAAAACACTGGTGATCAGGAAGCTCACGAAATTGGTTGATTTTGGGTGCAAATTACATGAAAAAATGCAGGTTACCATAAAAGAGATGAAGGAGGATGCACAGAGAACCAAGAGTGAAGGGAAGGAAACTGGGACTTAAAACAATAGAGTGGACCACAAGGAAGAAAAAAACAACCAAGCAGGAAAGAATGAAGAAATAAGAATTCAAAAAAAAAAGAGGAGAAGCTTAGGAACTTCCAGGACATCTTTAAATGTTCCAACATCCAAATTATAGGGGTACCAGAAGGGGAAGAGGAAAAGCAACAGATTGAACACGTATTTGAACAAATAATAAAGGAGAACTTCCCCAGTCTGGCAAAGGAAATAGACTTCCAAGAAATCCAGGAAGCTCAGAGAGCCCCAAAGAAGTTGGACCCAAGGAGGAACACACCAAGGCATATCATAATTACATTAGCCAAAATAAAAATGAAGGAGAGAATCCTAGAAGCAGCAAGAGATAAGGGGACAGTCACCTACAAAGGAGTTCCCATCAGACTGTCAGCTGATTTCTCAAAAGAGACCTTACAGGCAAGAAGGGGCTGGAAAGAAGTATTCCAAGTCATGAAAGACAAGGACCTATATCCCAGACTACTCTATCCAGCAAAGCTTTCATCTAGAATGGAAGGGCAGATAAAGTGCTTCTCAGATAAGGTCAAGTTAAAGGAGTTCATCATCACCAAGCCCTTATTTTATGAAATGTTAAAGGGACTTATCTAAGAAAAGAAGATTAAAAAAAAACATGTGTAGTAGAAGGACAGCAAACTCACAATTATTAACAACCACACCTAAAGCAAAACCAAAAGAAACTAAGCAAACAACTAGAACAGGAACAGAACTACAGAAACGGAGATCACATGGAGGGTTAGCAACAGGGGAGTGGGAGGAGGAGAGAGGGGGAAAAGGTACAGAGAATAAGTAGCATAGAATGTAGGATGAAAATAGATAGGGGGAGAATAAGAATAGTATGGGAAATGTAGAAGCTAAAGAACTTATAAGTATGACACATGGACATGACTAAAGGGGGGGATATGGGTGGGAGAGGGTGTACAGGGTGGAGGGGTGTGAAGGGGGGAAATGGGACAACTGTAATAGCATAATCAATAAAATATATTTAAAAAAAAGATTCCTAAGACTCATGAAATTTCCTAAGGGGTAAGAACAATAGAGGCATATTTTGTTATAATATTTGAAATATCTTCAGAGTATAAAGGTGACATGGTTGTTGCCTTATTCATAACAAACGCCTTTTCAACCACACCTGAATTTACAATAATGAGGCAACTTTTGGAGAGCCCCTAGGTAACCTAAGAATGGGACTGGTTGCCAAGGGAACCAACCAGGTGATTAGAGGATTGAAACTTTCATTTCTACCTTGCCCCTGGGGAAAGGACAGAGGAACTAGAGATCGCATTCAAATCACCATAGGCCAATGATTCAATCACTCATTAGTAAACATAGCAAAACACTAGAGCTACATACCCTCACAATGATAAAAACAAGAAGTAAAAGTCAAGCTAGTCTTGATTATTGTATCAATACACTAAGGATAATGATACAGAACTATGAGCAAAAAACAAGGGATATATACCACAAACTAGCATGCAGACCTAAGGCAGGTAATTTACACTGTGGCCTAAATTCCTCTGAGCTACAATGGAAATCATAAGACCTTTATTCCCATTCTCACAACACTAAACATCTGACAATAGATAACTGCCTGAATTACATTGTTATGCAGAGGAATTTAAGCAAGATCACTTAATACACTAAGGTCTTCTGGGCAAACATGCCTAGGAAGGATATGTTAATCTCACAAGTATTTACTGCTTAAGTCTGTGTTTGGTATAACTTATCACAAATTATGTAAGGCCAATGTATGACACCCAAGGAATGTGGAAAATGGAAGGAAACTTAACAAAGAAATATTTCAAGTCATAAATAATCACACTTACAAATAACGAAATTGGGTAACTGTTTTCTTCACTTGTTTTGCATCCTTGCAACAAACAACAGTTCCAAAGAGTAGAAAATCTGGACGCTGTCATACTTTTGCATAGAAGAAATATACAGTTGGGCCCTGAACAATCTATAATCACCAAAAACAAATTTAATGTTGGAAAGCCTCTGGTGAGTTTTTTAAGCCAAAAAACAGTATTTAAAATATTTCACTCTCACACTATGATAAGGTAATTATTTAAATATGCATTTGGACAGAAGTAGTGCCCTCCAGACTCGTAGATGGGGCAGGTATTTGAAACAGCCCGGTGTGGTGGTTAAAAATTGGGAAGGATAATCTTGACTGCAGAGGTCCCCCCTGAGAAGCCAGGGGTCCCAGCCCTACACCAGGCCCCCACCCAACCCAGGGTTCCAGCACCAGAAGAAAAGTCCCCATAACTTTTGGCTGTGAAAACCAGTGGAAACTGTGGCTGAGTGAAACAGAGGATCATTACTAGAGTCCCAGGCATTCCTAAAGGGACTACGCATGAACTTGCTCGCTAAGGAACGTACTTACTCTGAACTCCAGCGTTGGGGCAGCAATTCCAAAGGTTGCCAGGGACGGAAGGGGTGTAACTGAATTGTCTGGTTTTGGGGCAATGGCTGGAGGGGCAGCTTTCTCCCAGACAGATGTGCTGGAAGGAGCCATTCATTATTCCTTTGCTGAGTCATCCCTCCACAGGTGTAGGCGCAGGCAGGTGCCATATCTGAGTCTCCATTAACCTGGCTAACACTGTTGACCCCAGCTGGGTGATTCCCTGAGACCCTGCCCTGTCCAACCTTTGGGCCCACGCAAGTGGCTTCCCAGTAGCTTTTCCATCATGTAATGGGCAAATGTGCTGAAAGTCTTAAAAAAAAAAAAAATTTCACTGAAGCCAAATGCAGTCTTTTGCAATACAATGACAGCTGGTACACTGATACAGATGGGTTCCTATAACACTCACCTAACATGGGAAGCCTGTACTACAAGGGGCTTGCCCTCCAGAAGATAATTCCGTTTTTCTTTTTTTGGGGGGTCCCACTCATATGTTTGATTTGTCTAACAGAGGCAACCACAAGTAGAATGGCCTTCTTTGAAAGACTTTGAAAGGCCAGATAACCACTTGGGGTTACAGAGCTGAATAAAATGATTATAGAAGTCCCTCCCAACCAAAAATGTGTTAATGAAAGGCTCAGAAAAAAGTGTAACTTTCTCAGGACAATGTTCCAGCAGGGAAAAAATAACCAAAAACACAGAATAATAATTGCTACTAACTGCCAGATGATCTGTCAGTCAAATTACCTAAAACAAGGATAAAATCAGCCATTTACCTCTTTTCCTACTTTATAGCACTATTTGGAGTTGGAGGGTAGGAAGACTGTGGTGACTTCTGGACTTCTAGCAATTTCATTGCAGCCTTTTGAAAACAGATACGGAAAGCAAAGGGAAACTTTTATTTTCTTCTATTTAAACTTCTACTTCATTAATTTCTACTACAAGAATGAGTTTTAGGGTTTCAATCTTGCTTTAATTGTTAAGGCAAAGTATTTAATTTTTTTCTTAGGTGTTTTAGGAAAATTAGTCTATTAGATGTATCTTCCAACCAGTTGACAGATTACCAACTTTTTGGCCGTCTAGGTCCTTCTAAGATCTTCTACACTCTCTGCCTATATTACACTTTCTCCACTAAATACATGATAAAACTTACAATATTGAGGCTCTCGTATGTGCTGTAGTAGAATGAGTAAAGAATTTAGACTCAACCACATACTAGTTCTCTGGTTCTAGGTAAATTTAAAATTTTCCTTAAGCCCTAATTATCTAATTTGTAAAAATGGAGATCAGACCTACCTCAAAAAGCTGACATGAAACTTAAATTACATTACATATACATGCATGTAATACCATAATATCATTATACAGTACTGAATATATAATGTATGTGAGACGTGCATGTATGTGTGTATATGTGTACACATACATGCATGTCTTGCATATACTACATATTCAATATCATATAATATTATAACAAATTCACTTCCACAAAACATTCTTGCAAGATTACTACCAACCACGTGGAAAAGATTCTCTGTTATCAAATTAGTAAAATTCAATATTCTAAAGGCATCTTGGTATTTTATGGCAATAAGAAAAATGATACAGGGATGGTTCTCACCTTTATTCCCCTTTCTTAACTATAATTATGCAACATTATGTTGTGGTCAGTGTGAGACTTTAATCTGAGCTCTCTTTTCCACCCACCCTCAACCTCCTGATACAGATATAACTCCATGGAGGTTGTTTATTTAACTGGCTACCTCATTAAACAGAAGAGGCCTTATCTTAGATACTGTAAATAATTATTCCTTTTTCTTATTATTTTGTTTAGATATCAAGAACCCAGAATGTCACTGCTTATATTTTAATGATAAACAGTATTAAAAAATAACACTAGGGAATCATTACAGTATTTTATTTCCACTGCTACTCCTTGGAAAAAGATGCCAAGTTACTTAAAAAAATAACATAAGAACCACACCCCCAAAAGAGAAAATAAACCAGAAGTAGTGATAAAATCAGCCTTTGTCACTGCTCTCATTCGAACAAGCTGGTCTAGTTACCAATATTCGCAAAAAGGAAAAACTTTCTTTTCCCCTTTTCTTGTCCCCTGACAAAAATGGTGTTCTTCAATCCTCTGAAGTGGTCAACAGGGTAAAGAGGCAAGAATGCTGAACATGTCAGAGGTAACCCAGGGATCCGTGGTATCACTCAAAATCAGCTATATAACCCCAGGCAAGTTTTAACATCTTTGAACCTGTAAAATGAGGAGTTTGATCAGAATTATCTCTCTGAGTTTTTGCTAATCATTTGGCAACAGCCAGTGTTCTACTGGCTGAAAATCATTTGTGTTGCAAGGGACTCATTTTGTAACCCAAGGTTTCTTAATTCTTAGCTTCCTCATTATTGCAATTTTGCAATGTGTCAGGGTTCCTTATCCCAGCAAGATGCTACTACAATAAATAAAATGTATTTGTCGGTTCTTTTTTTTTTTTTAAGATTTTATTTATTTTTTATTTTTAGGGAGGGAAGGGAGGGAGGGAGGGCGGGAGGGAGAGGGAGAGGGAGAGGGAAAGAAACATCCATGTGCGGTTGCTGGGGGTTATGGCCTGCAACCCAGGAATGTACCCTGGCTGGGAATCGAACCTGGGACACTTTGGTTCCCAGCCCGCGCTCAATCCACTGAGCTATGCCAGCCAGGTATTTGTCGGTTCTTAATAATATTAGACTTAATCTTTGGGTGGAAATATGAATATTTTTACAATCTATAAACCAAAAAGTCCTTGTTAATTCTTTTTGCAAAGAGATTTGTCATTAGATTGATTTTAAACATCTAGCATCATTTTATATGTAAAAGCATTCTATTAAAGAAAAAGATATTTCCAAAAACCAACCTATATATAAAATGAAAAATAAATTAATGCATATATATATACAGATTCTGAAGTATAAAAGTTTGAAAGTGAAATCTAGTCTGCTCCCATTGACAGATAAGATCATAGGTCATGATGATATAACATCAAAATAAGTCAATTTTTAATAGATACTTACTAAAGCCAAATTGTGCTAACTTGCCAAAGTCATCTTTCTTGAGATAAAATGATGTACTATGATCTCTGAAAAAAAATGAATCTGTTCTAATGATTACCTTGTATAATACATAACCCTGGTATGTCCTCCTGTCTATCTATCTTTCTATCTACCTATGAGTCTCTGGAAGCTAACAGTCACAAAACAGGAAGACCCTGTAACATTGTTCTGGTTAAACAAAAGAGTAGTAGACTTTAGATGCCAAAATTCTCTCCCCTCACTCCTAAGGGTCAAGGCTACTGATAAAGTACACAGAACAAAAGTACACAAAGGGGAAAGGGGAATTTAGGTCACATACTACATTCCTTTAGAGGTCTAATTATTCTGTGGTCTGTATCTATTTTAAAATATAAGGAAAAGGAAGTTAAATTTAAAAAGTGAAGGTGACTTTGTATTATGTTCAGCTTTCATCATAAAAACCACTGCCTGGAACAGAAAGAATGTGTAACTCCGATGTTTAAAAAACAACAACAAAACAAAACAACCAAAAACTTTAAGAAGCATCCCTATGATTATCAACTTCACATGACAGATTTAACAATGTCAAGAACACCCTACTTGTACCTTCCATTTTACTCCTAAAACAAGGATAATCATAATATCTTTTGGGCCATAACATAAATATACTTATAAGGCGAGGCAAATGTAGGTACAGTTGTTTGTATGGAAAAATCATACAAAATTAATAAATAATAATACAATAATAAACTGTGTTCCGCATACTCAGAACTGTAAACATACTTTTGCCCCACCCTGTATATTAAAGGAAACATACATTCTGGACCTCTGAGCTGGGGCCAATAAAAACCTAAAAGTTACATGCTTTGGTAACCAAGTTTTGCTCTATAAAGTACTTTTAATAGAGAACAACTACAAAGCCAAAATATACCTTATCTAACTTAGTCCCATTTTCCTAGTCTCATATTATTCCCTTGACAGGATATAAAATATTCCCTTGATGTTATCACCTATCTAACTTATTCTAAATATACAGAAAATAAAGATATCTTCTGGTTTTCATTAAAAAAAATACAACTTTTCAACTGTTCTGTGGAACAATGAACGTTTTCTTACTAACTCTCCCAAGAAAATCTTTGGATTTTAACTTTTGTTTACCTTTATTTTTTTATTCTAACAGTGTAGTTAAATCCTACCTATGCTTCTGTTGTTTATTCCACATGCACAGTTTACCAATTCAGTTCAATATTTACAAAGAGCACCTACTACTACAGCAATCTTCACATGTTGTGCCACAAGAATTTTTAAAATATGCAACACCAACTTCTTTTTCCTCAGGCTGTCAAAAATAAATAAATAATAAAAAGACAACAGTGAACACCACAATAGCTATCCATTGTCCAAAAAAAAAGGTAATTTTTTTGGTGTGCTGCAGAATTTTAGTAATTCGTTTATGTGTGCCATAAGATGAAAAAGGCTGAAAATCTGGTATTACTATATCACAGTCACTGTACTCAATCCAGTCCATATTCTCCTGTACTAGTTACTTCTCAAATTATAATCCCCTATTATCAACGTTATGTTAGTAGGGCAGTCATAGCCTCCCTTCTGGCCTATGGCACCACCTGGTGGTCAGAGACAGGAACTATCCTTCCTACCACTTTATTTCTTCCCTCTTGGGAGAACAGTACTCATGAGCTTTCTGGTTTTGTTCACAGATCAACTAATTCAATCTTAGAACTTTCTCTTTCATTTGAACAAAGCAGGATACCATCTTGCTGTGATTTACCATGGAGGGCAGAGTCCCTCATTTATAAACTCTAGCTAATCCACAAACTCTAAGACTACAAATTATTTGTTACTAATTAAGAATAGAAAGAATGGCCGGTGTGGTTCAGATGGCTGGGCACCACCCCACAAAGTGAAAGGTCATTGGTTCAAATCCTGGTCAGGGTGCATGCCTGGGTTGTGAATTAGGTCCCTGGTCAGGGTGCATACCAGAGGTAACCGATTGATGTTTCCCTCTCATATCAATGTTTCTCTCCCTCTCTCTAAAAATAAATAAATAAAATCTTACAAGAAGGAGCAGGGGAAGAAGAAAGAATGGGTTTTGAGAGGTACTTCAAAGATGAACTCCAGACAGCAGCAGGCACAAAGCTGTGTGTGCCTTTTCCAGTGCTGGCTTTACGTGGGAAGTCCTTTCAAGCAGGCCTGGCCCAATTCCACTTTGTGGAGATTACAGGCCAGTGGAAACAGTAGTCCGAAGTTCCTCCCACACCTTCTGCTTCTGGAGCGCCAGCCTGGAGATAAAGCAAGCAGCCGATGACGTGTTGCACAGGACCTCCAGTGCACAAGAAAGTTGACAGGTGGTGCCTTTCCCGTCTCCAGCCCACAGCTAATCCAATTCGGCTGTGTGGAAAATTCACATGCAAACCTGGAAACCATGATTCTATCAAGTGTGATTCAGCCTATTTGGTGTAAAATCATCCTAACATTTGGGCTCTTAGCCACCAAAAGTGAGAATTACCAGGAAGAATAATCCTACTTCCTTTCTACCCTACCTGCCTCTTTTCTCTAACTTCCAACGCTTTCTTCTTAACTTCCAACCCTTTCTTCTTTTCTTTTAATTTCCAGATTTAGCCAAATATTACCAAAAAAAATTCCCTTGGTCCAAACTGCAAATAACCCACAAAACTTCCCTAAATGCAGCGTAATAAAGGTACTCTCCTTTTTCTAAATTTATAAACAAACAAAAAAGGACGTGGTGGGCTCTGAGGTGGTAGTAACCTTAACAGGGTACCAGGATCACTAATGTCAACCTTTCCTTTAAGCTTCCAAAGTTTGCATGTATCTTCTCATTTCCCTCTAATTACACTTATTTCTTTCCTTTAGAATTCATAGCAAAAAAAATTCATTCATTGTTACTATTTTATAAAATAAGACTACTAAATAGCATTGATTAGTATTATATTACTGTATAGTTAGCACTGTAATTGTGAAATAATGTATAATATTTTGGAGGAATGGAATTTTGGGCCTAGCCTAGGAACCGATAAACCATTTCTAACAGTGAAATTCAAAACGTCTTTTCCCATAGAAATAAACAATTGAATGTTGTTTTATACGTTGGTGGATGATTCTACTACATGACAATAACTTCTTAGCTCAGCTCTCTAGTATCTTAACTGTTTTTTCCTATTTTATTCCATTTTGAACATAACTCTTCAAAAAAAATCAAATGTATTTTCAATACACAAACCCCTTTTAAACATGTGTAATGAAGGCTCCCTACATCCGATCACATCATAAAAATTAATTTCACATTCCAAATGCCAAATCAAAGACACTGCAAACTAACTGAAATTTTAATAAACAACTACATATAATCATATACTATTCCAATTTCATCTTTCATTACTTCCTCTAATTTCTTACTAGTCCTCATACTGGTTAGGCTTGATGGTTCTATGTGAGATATGAATAAAGGTAACTAGCACAAGGTCCTAGCTCCCCAGGGGCTCACAACTGGGGTTTTCTTTTGTTTTTGTTTGTTTTTAATGCAAATATCAGCTATTTTTAAACTTGACATTTGCATGTATTGTACTGTCTTATGATGATGAAGATCTGCACTGCCTGTGCCTCATCGTCCTTCCAAGGAGCATATTCTCTACAAAGCCCCTGCTAATAACTTGACCTACTTGGCTCTCCCTTTTCTGAACTGCGTCTGCCCTTCATTTCACTAACATCTGATTACATTCTGTTCTCTAGCAAAGCTTTTAACTGCTACGAATGGATTATAAGTGTGCTATAGACATCGATCATCTCAGCCCTCCAGGTGGCTGAGCAGAGCCTGGGGTGACAGGAACAACTTACCTGATTGTGAACATAATCATCACTTTACCCTGCTATGCTGTACAGGTATTTTAATTTTCTATGTGTGTCATGAAAAAGACTGGTAAGTACAGCAAGTTTAATTTGTGGAATTTTCAAATTAGAAGTAACACTAAATACTATTTAGTACAATGACCTCATCTTGAAGGAAATGAAATCTAAAGAATTTAATTTGTTTAAGGTCACCCTGATATTTAATAACAGATATAAGACATTCTTAGAATCTAAAACCACAGGCTTCTGGGCTTCATTATACCACACTGCTTCTTTAATTGCCACTTAGGTAAAATCCTGCTACCCTGACAAGACTGTAGGGTCTTTGAGAATAAGGCTGTAACATAATTTATATGCAGCTCTTATCTAAAACTGAGGTGGGCAAAGTATGGACTACAGCTCAGATACTGTCCACCACAGCTAAACTCAGGGCAGCTGGGTTTACATTGCGGGCAGCTGCTTTCATGCTTTTGATGAAGAATTGAGTAGCTGCGAGAGATCTTATGGTTAAAAATATTTACTATTGCTATTTACAGAAAAGGTTTGCAAATCCCCGACCTAAAACAATGCTAGATCAAACATTCAGTAAACATTTTAACACATGTGTGAACAAACACTGGGGAAAACATTTCTGGTCCCATGTGATTCATAAAAGATATAACAGAAGAACAGGTAAACTGAGATACTGCCATGAAAGCTTTCGGTACACTTAACCAGGTTTGCACTTTCATTTGTACCAATTTTTCATATTCCACATCAGACTCAAAGAACATGGTAGGCAGGAACAATAAAGATCACACAGGTAGTTACATGATTTGCCTAAAATCATTCAGCTAGTAAAGGTAAATCCAGAACAGAACCCTTTTTAAAAAACAAAACTGTTTTCCATTATAATCAAACCAATTTTAATGAAACAATTATTTTCCACTCTTTGAGGGTGAGTTATAAAATTTGACTTTATAATGTTACAAGTAATCTGAGTGTTTAAAAGTTTGATTCACCATAAAACCACAATTCTAATATTGTACAACCCTAAGGAAACCAAACCTACTCTCTAAATTCACAGATCTCCCTTCTCTTCTAATTCTATCATACATGTCTCCCCTTGACGTTATCACTGTATTTTTAAATACTAACACTATCATAATACTGTGGCACATTTACATACTACATTGACATTTTCAAAGCTTTTACCTTAAATAATCTCAATTTTACCATGAAATATACTCTTGACTTCTGGACGACTATGAATCTTACTGTTTCAAAACATGGCCTACTTCTAACCTATTTTCGTAAAAACATGTATTCAATAGCAAACTCAAGTTTATATCTTAAGATTCTTTCACTGAGCCTCTGTTGCAATAACTTAGTAGTTCTTCTAAAATGTTTATGCTGCTGCATGAAATCTGTATCAAGGCTTACCCTGGCTGGTGTGGCTCAGTGTACTGAGTGCTGGCCTGTGAACCAAGGGGCTGCCGGTTCGATTTCCAGTCAGGGCATATGCCTGGGTTGCGGGCCAGGTCCCCAGTTGGGGGCATACAAGAGACAACCACACACTGACGTCTGTCTGTCTGTCTCTCTCTCTCTCTCAAAAAAATAAATAAATACATAAAATCTTTTAAAAAATCTACATCAAGGTTTAGGATTCTTTTCCTCATATAGGAACCCTTTCTTGGTGCAATACACTGTTATACTGCTAATAAATTCCACATGCCTTCTGGGGAAATCCTATCAGAACCTCTGATCACTCAAACTGACCACTGTCAATCTCTTGTTTTGATCTCTCTTTGTTTGAAATCTCTGATTTAAGGCTACTAAGACCCTGGTTTCAGTCATCATCACTTCTTGCCTAGATTCTGCAAGACTCTTAACTGGTTGCCCAACAGCCAGAGTGATCCTCTTAAAAAACAAGTGACATGTGACTTCTATGCTGAAAACCTCAATGACCCCCCCATCTCATTCAGAGTACAGCCAAAGTCCTTACAATGCCTGTGGAGCCATACCTGATCTGGCTACTTGTGACCCCTCATCTCATCTCTTACTACAGTACAGCAGTCCTCCCTTACCTACGGTTTTGCTTTTCACAGTTTCAGCTACCCCTCAGTCAACAGAGGTCCAAAAATATTAAATGGAAAATTCCAGAAATAAACAATGCTTAGCCCTGGCTAGGTGGCTCAGTTTGCTGCAATATCATCCAGTACAACAAAAAGGTTGTGGGTTCAATCCCCGTTCAAGGCACATGAGTGGGTTGCGGGTTTGATCCCCAGTTGAGGTGCGTAAGGGAGGCAGCCGACAGATGTTTCCCTCTCACATTGATGTCTCTGCCCCCGTCCACCATATTCCCTTTCCTCTGTCTCTCTAAAATCAATAAGAACATATCCTTGGATGAGGAGTAAAAACAAAAAACAATGCTTAAATTTTAAGTTGTACACCATTCTGAGTGTAGCATGATGAAATCATTAGATCAATAACAGCCTAATGTCAGGTCACAATGCCTCTATCATTCACTTCACTTCACCCCATCGTATAGGAGTTTTTAAATCATATCACATCGTCACAAGGAGAGGAGTGAATACAGTGCAATAAGATACTTTGAGAGACCACATTCACATAACTTTTATTATAGTATATTGTTATAACTGGTCTATCTTATTATTAGTCATTGTTACACTAATAATCTCTTAGTGTGTCCAATTTATAAATTAAACTTTATCATAGGTATGTATAGGGAAAAACATAGTATATGAGTAATATATGGTTTGCTACTATCCATGGTTTCAAGGTGTCCATGGGGGTAAGAGGGTCTCAGAACATATCTCAATTTTTTTTTTATTTTTTCCATAGTAATTATCACCTTCCAATATAACATATAACTTATTTGTTGTTGTTGTTTCTGCCCATGAGGGCAGAAATTTTTGACTGTTTTGTTTTCTGATGTATCCTAACTAGCTAGAACACTGCCTAGTATTTAAAAGGTATTTAATAAATATTGATGAATGATTGAAGGAATGCTACTCCATTTCAAAAATTTATCCATGTACAATCTCAAACTCACTAATTAGACATCCTTTCTTACTTCCTATGTCTACTACTCTCACTAATTCACTGAAAAAAATAAACCAAAGGCAAAAAAAGTATTAGGTATGGGGACTTCAAATATGATTAAGAGACAACCCTTGCCCTCACGTAATTCTCTCCATTTCCACCATCACTTCCCCTGATCCAAATTGGGACTTGATCTCACCTGTACTGATATGACAGCCTTCTGACTCATCTACCTGCATTCAATCTGAACCGACTCCAGTCCATTCTCTATGCTATAAGCGTAGTGATACTTTATAATCACAAAGTTAGTATTTCCCCCCTTGCTTAAACCGCTTTGATGGTATTCATTCCTCACAGATGGAGAAAAAATCCTTTACACTGCCTGCAAACCTTTGATATGCTTCCTATCTATCTCTCCAGACTTGACCGGTGTATACTTACACACATACCCACCTGCCAGTCTACCCCTCAACCTGGAAAACTACCTCCCATCTTAGGGCCTTCCAACATGCAGTTCTCTTTCTATCATCTAATTACCTAAGCTTATCATTTAGATCTGTCACTTCCTCAGGGAAGACTACCCTAACTTCCTTAACTAGATCAAATGTCCCTATAAAAGGCTCCAGTAGCACTTGTCACAGTTGGAAAATTTAGATTTGTTCAAATGACTGTTTCTTTAACACAGGTCCCCATCTGATTATAAACTCCATGAGAGTAAGGATCATATCTGGTTTTGTTCATCAGGTATCTGCAATGACTAGCATTATCAAATACTCAATATATACTGGCTGAATAAATGAATGAAAGCATAAACCAAAATATGGAAATGTGAAAAGAGGAAGAATAAAAAACGTGGAAAAGAAGTGTTAGTTGCCATAAGGGAGAAAGTGGCACGAGGTAGAGAAGTCCATAAAGGCTAAGTCATGGAAGGCCTTGAGTGTCATTTAAAGGAACTTTCTTTACTCCCCAGTTGATGGTGGAGCCAGTGAATGGTTTTTAAGCCGTGGAAAAGTATAATTATTTTGCATTTTAGATAGCTCTCAGCATGAAGTATTTAAAATGGCAATGAGATGAATAAAGGCCCAAACTAGGACACCAATTTTAAAATGGAGAATAAGGCAACCTTGGGGATCATGGACGTGAAAAGTGGAAGGTGTCAGGGAAAATCTCAGACTGCCAGCCTGGATGACTGGTGGCTCCAGAGAGTCATATCTAGTGATTCTCAAACTCATGGGCTGACTGCACTGGAATCATCTGAGGCCTTGATTAAAAATACATATTTCTAGCTCTGGTCAGGTGGCTCAGTTGGTAGGAGTATTGTTCCATAACACCAAAAGGCTGTAGGTTCAATCCCCAGTCAGGGCACATACCTAGGCCGTGGGTTCAACCCCAGGGTCAGGGCATGTAACGGGGAACAGATTGATGTTTTCTCTTTCTCCCTTCCTCTTTTTTTTAAATTCTTAAGTGAGGATTTTAAAAAAATTATTGCCTATATTTTTAAAAAATACATATTTCTAGCCCTTGCCAGGTAGCTCAATTGGTTGGAGTGTTTTTCCCATTCACCAAGCTTGTTAAGTTCAATTCCTGGTCAGGGCACAAACAAGAATCAACCAATGAATGCCTAAATAAGTGGAACAACAAATCGATGTTTCTCTTTCTCTTTACCCACCCCCTCAAATCAATTTAAAAAACTAAGATTAAAAATTACATTTCTAGATTCCATATCAGACCTTCTAAATCAGAAATTTTGGGGTGGGGCATGCAAAGCTTGTTTTCAACTGTTGTACTAAATGATTTCTGCTGTATTCACTCAAATTTAAAAACAACTGAGATAGAGAATGTACTAGAAGACATTACAAGAGATGATAATGAGTTTAAATTTGGAAATGGTGAGTATGAACTGCCTATGCAGACAATCAAAAGATAGTTACCCAATTCTGAGGATCATAGGATTGATTGGTCAGGCTGGAGATCAAAATCTGGTGGAAGTGAAAGTAGGATAACATTTAAGATCACAAAGGAGTAAAAAGAGTGGTATGGGCTATGGTTAAAACTCCAAAGAGCACAACACTTAAGATGTCAACAGAGAAGATGATTTGTTCATTATTCAATAAATACCCTAATATGTTTTGTTTTTGTTTTTTGCATGAGGTATTTGTGTGCAAAATGTTGTCTTGGTAGGTAATGGGAAAGCTATAAAGCTAATACATGGCACCAGTCTTGCAAGCCCTATGGAACAGTTCAAGGCCTCTCAATACATCTGCCAAAATGTCAAAGGCCTTATCATTTAAGTCCATAAATACACTTTGAAAAAGTATAAGTTTACTAAGAAAACACTAATTAGTTTCATTCCCGAAGTCTTCAACTTAGGACTATACACTTACTCCCTATTACCCATAACAACATCCTGAAGCCCCTCCTTCAAAACTTTCAAAGATTCCTCTGAACAAAATTAATTACTCCTAAATATACACATTCTTATGTCTGTGGCACTTATCACATTCCATCCTGTATAATATTGCAAACAGTGCTGTAGAAAAAGAAGCAGCCTATAGAAATCAAAAGCTTCATCCCTTATTTATAAGTTGTATGATGCTGACATCACTCATGTTTCCTAGTTTGTGAAATAATGACAATAAGAACCTTCCTTACCATCTTATAGAATTATCAAGATCAAGTAAAATAATTCATGTCAAACTGCTTTATCAAAATTCTCGTGTTATTTTCTCTATGTGTATCTTTCCTACTAGCTTTAAAAATCTTAAGAACTAGGTTCAAGTGTTATGAACCTATATGCCTGCCACAGCATTTTTCAGGATATCCTGCATATAACAGGCACTCATAAATTTAGTCAAATATGTTGAACAGATGATATGAGATGAAAAAGAGAGGCAAATTTATGCCCTACCTCATTCCAAAAAGGATCCAAGGCAGCTGATATGCATGCATGCTTCTTTGACCACTCTAACACCCCAATAAATTTTCCTGGCTGGTATCATTCCCCTTTCTGAAGCAACTCCTTCTTCTACCCCTCACATCTCACATGTTGGTGTTCTATTTCTCCTGCAAGACTCGAATCAAAGCACCCATCTCTCCTAACTTTTTATTCACTTCAACCCAGAATGATCTTTCTCTTCTCAACTTGTTTATACCATTTGTCATATACATAGTTTTATATTGCTTGCCATATCACTAACTAGACTGTAAGTTCACTGAGTCTAGGATTAGAGTTTTCAGATACCCTGGAGAACTTTCAATATGAACAGTAGGTATAATAGAAACAATGTTATGTGGTGGTCATTTTTAAAAATCTGACAGAAGGATCTAAAATAAGAACATATTACGTATGAAATGCTAACCCTCAATTTTCATAAATTAAATGCCAATAGCTGATTGTTCTATCATTTTATACAAATGAAATTGTTAACATTTTAAAGTCCAGAATGAAAAACATATACTATTTCCTGTACATTCTTTGTATGTCCCAAGTACTTAGACCAATGTCCAATTTATAAAAATGAAGACACACTGTCATATTAGGTAAGAGCACTTTCTGAATCAGATAGTAACTAGCATATAGTAGTTATTAAAACCTAGATAATCAAAATAAATATGACCTAGACTTATTACTTCAGTTCTGAAACAATCTAGTTGGGAAACACACTAGCTGGGAAACCATGGGCATACTTAACTTCTCTCTGCCCTTGCTATTTCACCAATAAAAAAGAGAAAATACAAAAAATAGGGCTATTTTAGAATTAGTGAGAAAATTACATAATGCATTTAAACACAACACTACTGGCCATATAAGCAGCTATTATTTTCATCACTACCAACTAAGTACTCTTAAATATCTCTTGATTAATATTTCATATACTGTTTTATGGAATGGAAATTACATCAGAAATTTAAATATTTTCATTCTCCATCTCCAACTCAATATATAAAAATGGTTAACACATTATGGTATTATAATAAAATATACTGTAATATTATACAATCAGTAAAATTCTATAAAGAATATCTATGAATATCTAAAATTGCTCATGATAGAATTTTAATTAAAAAATACAAAGCTGTGCATTTAATAATATCCTGGTTTATTTTAAATGTTAATTTTAATAAAACTGAAGAAAAATAACTTTAAATTTCCTTCTACATATTTTCATATATAAGTAATATATCGAATGAAAAACACACCAAAATATTGGCAGTAATTATTTTTATTTTTTTCTTCTTTTACTTTTCTGTATTTTCAAAGTTTTCTGCACTGAGCATACTTCTTTCAAATTCAAAACATTTAACTTTTTAACTTTCGTATAGAAAAGTATTTATAGAAAAAAAATCTGCCTTTGTGAATTTAACGATGATCCTTTAGCCCTGGCTGGCATGGCTCAGTGGACTGAGTGCCAGTGTGCAAACCAAAGGGTTGCCGGTTCAATTCCTACTCAGGGCACATGCCTGGGTTGCAGGCCAAATCCCCAGAAGTGAGCATGTGAGAGGCAACCACATATTGATGTTTCCCTTTCTTTCTCCCTCCCTTTCCCTCTCTAAAAATAAATAAATAAAATCTGTGTAAAAATAATATGATCCTTTAAATGATGTAATTTGGCCTCAGATATATATGACATCTATTTATTAAGTACATATATGAATGTTTACTGTAAGAAATGAAAACATTTTAATACAAGTACTGCAGCAGACTGGATGTATCAACAAGATTTTTCTGTGGGGAAAAAACTTGACATTAGTAAACCTGAAAAGGAAGGAAATGCAGAACCTTTGTGTTCAACTAGGTCCCTTTCTATCATTAGGTCAAAGCCATGCTTTGCACATATTAGGCACAAATAAATATTTGCCAAATCTGTAATTTTTAAAAAAGGGATCTAACTTAAGGGCCAAGAATTTACTCTAAAAAATAGACTGGTTATGTGGCAGAGGCAGAAGCAGGTAGCTTTCAAACACAGAGGATACATTGGAAAAAATCAACTGAACATTAGTCTTAGGGTTTTGTGTGTACAAGGGCACAAACACAGACAAGTGTGTAAAATGCTATTAACCAAATGGTATAGAAATAGCAGTATTCTTAAATGTTTATTACCAGCATTAAAACATTTTCATCCTCAGCCTTTTGAGTTAAAGGAAAAATACTAAAATAGAAGAGTCAATATTTAGAATTCGAAACAATCTCACATACTAAGATACAGCAGAGTAGATGCTCTCTAATCTTCACTTAACCGACTTGCCACATTATTCTTACACTCTCCATTTGCTCTGAAAGACATGTGGACTTCATGTCCATAGGACAATTAATGTTCACAGCTAGTGCTTCCACATACATCTTGCTCCCACATCAGTTTTTTAGTAATATTCATTATAATGAATATTACTAAATATTACTGAAAGTTTAAATAAATAAAATACTATATAAACCAATCAGATCAAGTACAAACCGGGCTACTATATCTATGAAAACTAAGTTAAGTAGTTTGAAAAGACTCGATAAAGGCATGTTACTTTTAAGAACAATTAACTTAAGGTGAGTTAGGCATTTTAAGAGATTATTAAAAATCTAAGATCCTACCCCATATTGCTTCATAAGTGTCATTAGGTTATCACTCCACTTTATAAAAATTAAAACTAGAAACTGAAGTCCATGCAATGAGTACAAGAAAGGTACAGAAGTTCAATTAGCATATTAAAAATGAAAAACCTTACTTTAAAGTCAGATAAAATATTCAAAGTATATATTGTTTGACTTTTTGATAGTTTTTTTTTATAATGAAAACTTTGACTTTTTGATTAACTGAAACTATTTGGTATCAAATTATGTTGGCTAAGAAGGTAAGTATAGTACTTAGGTTCTAGCAATGAACCTAACCTAACAAAGAGAATATCATCTAAATGTTTCCAAGAAGCAAACCAAAACATAGTGCCTTCTATACCTAGACTTGTCAAATTTTATAAATCAGAATTGATGCTATACTACACTCTGATTCTTACACATGAATAACGTGAGCTTTATTTCCCAGACTGATAATTATAAATAAAAATCAATAAAACTCTACGAAGTAGGTTCTTCAGATTTAATGTAATTAAACAAACAGCAAACTTTACATAAATGATTACTCTAATTCAGAAGATCTCTGTCAGATAATTTAAACATCTAAGAAAAATTCACATCAATTCTTAGAAATAATCTCTTTTAAATCACTAGCCAATCTTTATAAACTACATTTAAAAATGCTGCCCATAATCTTTCCATGTCATTAGAGAAACGCAAATATAAAACCCCAAAGCAACATCACTACACACGCATTAGAATGGCTAAGTTTAAAAATAATGGCACTACCAAATACTGATAAGGATGAAAAAACTGAAATTTTCATACACTGCTGGTAGCAATGCAACATGGTGTAGTCACTTTACAAGTTAAACATGTACTGACGGGGCTCCTAAAATCCTTGGAATCTGCAGAATGTAAATGTAAGAGTAACTTCTATATGCTAGTGAGATGACTTCACATGGGTACTAGTAGCCAGAAAGACCAAGGCATGATTAGAGGGATGGTCATCCCTACTCCCAACTTCTGGGACAGGAGATTTGGAAATCTAAGCTAATCACCAATGGGCAATGATTTAATCAACCAGGCCTATGTAATGAGGCTGCCACATAAAACTCCTAAATGGCAGGGTTTGGAGAGTTTCCAGGTTAGTGAACGCATGTGCCCAGAGGACACAGAACCTCTGCACCACCAACCTCCTCCCTTCCCTACTCTTTGTCCTCTTCCTTTTAACTATTCCTGAGTTGCATCCTTTATAATAAACCTGTAAAAGAAGTAAAGTGTCTTCCTGGGTTCTGTGAGCCATTCTAGCAAATTACCAACCTGAGGAGGAAGTCATGAAAACACCTGATACATAACTGTTGGTCAGAGGTACAGGTGGCAACGTGGGACTTGTGACTGATGCCTGAAGTGGAAGCAGTCTTGTGGGACTGAGTCCTTAACCTGTGGGGTCTGTGTTAACTCCAGGTAGTTACTGTCAGAACTGAATTATGGGACACCAAGTTGGTGTCACAACTGGATGCTGGTGTAAAAAACCCCTACACATTTGGTGTCAGAAGTGTTGTGGGTAAAAACAGTAGATACATTTACCATATAACTCAAAGAAATGAAAATGTCTATAAGACCTATATACAAAATTTCATAGCAGCTTAATTTATAATAGCCAGAAAACAAAAATAATCCAAACCACCACCAACTGGTGAATGGATAAACAAATAGATACACAATGGAATACTACTCAGCAATAAAAAAGGAATAGTGCAACAATATGGGTGAAAACAGAAATGACTATACTGTGCGATCCCATTTATATTAAGTTCTAGAAAAGGCAAAACAATATTGATAGGAAAGCCAGTAAGCGGCTGCCAAAGGCTAAGGGTTGGAAAAGAGGACTGACTGCAAAAAGGGGCATGAGAAATAATTCTGGGGTATGATAATGTTCTATATCATGATTGTTTTACATGACTATACATTTTTCAAAACTAATCAAATCACACATTTAAAATTGTTGAGTTTTACTGTATGTCAGTAAAGTTGACAAACAGCATTAAAGAAACAATTTTAGGAAAAAGTGTTCACCTTTGGCTCTCTTTCTATAAAATTTTCTAAAACAAACAATATGTAAGTGCATAAAATATACTTTACTTATATTTTTTAACATAAAAGTTTATAATCCCAGAATTAATGTTCTCTGGTAAGGATTAAGCAAATAATATAGTTGCATTGTTAGTTTTTATTGCCAACTAGATTATGCAATCCATGATCAAATGTCCTTTTTATTTCAAAGATTCCCATTACACACATAAATACATGCTACTTTTCCTTATTTATACTTTTAAATTTTAATTATGTGAATCATTAATCTGATGATTCTGTTATTCTAGTGAATCTGTTACTCTGACAGGTTTAATTTCTTAAAGTCATTTACTGTCCATTACCTGTTTATTTTTAATGTCACAATTAGGTAGTAGAAGTTTAAAACTAGATTCAATACCCAGGTTCAATACTAGATTCAATACTAGATTAAATTTCCGGGCTAAAATTCCAATGAAATAACTTACCTGTGACAGAACTGACATAGAACGAAAGTGACTGACTAGCATACAAACCTCAAGGAATACATAAAATAAAGCCAAAAGATAGCAAGGTGGTGACTTACAGGGCAGACCTGGCCCACAAATGTGTTCTGTGTGACCTGTATAACGTAATATATTAAAAATCAAAGAGGTTACTCACCTAAGCTTTCAAGTTTCTCTTGAAAAATTAGAAGCCCTGGCTAGACTGGATTCACAATCCTAAATTACAACAATCAGCTAAAGCTAAGAAGACACTGTCCCTTTAGACAAAGCACGGACTCTTCTGTTTCTCCAAGCCCCATTACACCTGAGTTTATTTGTTTTCACTTCCTGCCTGGCTATATGTACCTGAGCTTTCAAACCCTAACAGAACTATTTCTTCTTTGTGCTTTAACTAACTATAACTGAGAGGTGAGAGTTATATGGAAAGAGTTCTCCCTAAATTTGTTATGCCTAGTTCTCCTATCAAGGCAAACCCCACAATAACTGTTTATTAGAAGTAAATTAAAAGAATGGATATATACTCTATTGCAGAAAGCAAAATGTATATTGAATGGTACAGTGTATATGAAAATTATAAGCAATTTATATTTCCACACTAGGCAGACACACCCAGATTCTAGAACTTGAGCCATCACCTTCATTAAGGTAAGAAAGCCAATTCATGTGTAAAACCAAAACAACAGTAAACAAAGCGCTTTGTTCCTCTGATAAAACTGAGAGTTTAAGACATAAAGAGCACATAAAGAATGTTGAAGGTTTTAGCAAAGGGGTAAAATAAAAGATAGTAATATATTAGGAAGCAAATAGAAATATAATTATATTAGCTGCCATAATTATTCATCCCCTTTATTTAACAAAAATGGAAACTATATTTTACCACAACTTTGAGATATCTCTTGCAGAGATCTCTCTTTTTAGTTACCAAAGAAAAAAACTGAAGAATCCTAGAAACAAAGAACAGTACGTTAACAGGAAAAGAAACTCTAACAGACTTACCCGCTCTGGAGGTGCCTCATCCCCTGGCAGACATGCAGCAGCAGCAGCAGCAGCACAAGCTATTTCCATGACAGCAGAGCTGGTCGGAGCATCAGTAGTAGATGAAGACCTGGGTCGGCCAGACTGCATAACAGGTGCCATCTCCTGGCCAGATTTCCTGTTGATTTGGGGACTTCCCTTTGGGGCCTCTGGCTTGCCCCGCCTACTATGCAAGCTCGTCCCTCTCTTCATCTTGGGTGGCACTCGGATCTGCTGCAGGACACGATTCAGAGCTGTGGGGTGGGTGGGGACACCATCAATCTCAGCACATGCGTTCTGGCTTTCCAGATCCATTTCAGGTTCTGGATCTGCCTGAATTTGTTGCACATCGTGTGGAGACACTGATGACCTCCTGCGCTGGTGCTGGAAGAGATGCTTCAAGCCTTGGCCAATCACATTAATGTTCTCCAAAGCATTGTGGGTCATTTTAGACAACTTTTGTTCTGATTCTGTCTGCTTTCTGGCCTCTGCATCTTGGGATTTGCCTTCAGGATCAGGGTCCTCATAAAATTGTTCACTGCCCGAAGGCTCCATCAGTAGACTTAATAAGCTTATTTGCAAACTCAAAAAATTTTAAACACACCAAGACTGTCAAATTAGGTAGACATTTGCTTCAATAGTAACTACACATGCGGCTGTGAGACGGAGGCTTCATGCCTATCTAATGTTAAAAAACAAAAACAAAAACAAAAAAACAAAAAAAACCTCAGATTATAAATCCATGCAGAAACTCCAGTGTAAAAACAAAGAAAAACATGCCACTAGCCAAACAAATAGTCACTATCATTAAGCAATCTTTAATCAGAGGATTAAAGAACAGTTTTCTAGATAGTGGATAATGATTATTTCCTAGAACAGGAGAAAAAAACTCCAAAACAAGTACATGGGAAATGAAAACAGCCATGTTTAAAAAAAAAAAATCCCTACAAGTTTCAACGTATGAAGAACCAAATATCGGAACAATGGAAACCCCCCAAAATAGTTGACAAATAGTCATTGCTTGGGAAATCGAGAGAGATCAGAAAATTCAATACATATAGTTTTGCTGAGGCAATTTAATTCCTCTCATTCATAACCACAGTTAATTATCCATATGATGGAACTCAGTAAATTCAAACAGTAATAATAAGTAGATATCCTAAATTAAATGTTTGTGGATTTTATGAAAAAGGAATTTCTTGTTACTATTCATATTCCTCAAGATTATTGGTAACTATGGGTGACAGGTTTGCTCTTTCAGTAAGAAAAAGGAAGTAAAATCTTGTAAGTTGAATTATCTGTTGAAGCACAAATGACTTTTTGGTACCACATGAGTGAATGATCCCATCCGTCTTCAGAGACTTTGCTCGGTACCAGCTATCAAGCAAAGATATTTCTAAGAATTCCCTTTCTCTGAATAGTATCATTCCTGACAGAAACTTCCCATATATCCACAAAAATTCAAAAGTAAAGAAGTAACACAGTAAACACGGTTTAATGAAAGAGTAGAGGAAAAGAAAGGTCAGATAGCAACCACACACCAATATTAAATGCAGGAAATTAAAAGAAAGCTGAAACCTAGAAATGTAAGGTCAGCATAATCGTCATGGTTACGGAAATCACATGCAAA
This sequence comes from Phyllostomus hastatus, assembly GCF_019186645.2. Classification (NCBI taxonomy): domain Eukaryota; kingdom Metazoa; phylum Chordata; class Mammalia; order Chiroptera; family Phyllostomidae; genus Phyllostomus; species Phyllostomus hastatus. The sequence continues at coordinate 2,237,624 of NW_025333643.1, read as the reverse complement.
AAGAGAGGCGGGGAGATGGTAGGCATGAGGTTTTTCATAATAGAAAATGTTTATTTTTATATGGAGTTTCTGCAAATATAAAAAAATTGCATTAATGCATAGAACCTGCTAGAGAGGACAAAATACGGTATAGGAAAAATTTATTTATGTCTATATTTTCCCTCAATTTTTTTGGCCCAAAGGGCTTTAAAACTCCCTACACTACCAAGTGCTTTGAACAATCTAAGTCACTATCAATAAAGCACTATGGTGGTTATGATCTGGGGAAATGAGGTCTCCTTGCCAAAATGATAATCTAGAAGGCATAAATTACCTGATATACGAGTTCCCAATGGACTCAAGACTACTTGAGTTCAGAGGGACAGGAATGCAAACTCACTAGAGCTTTCTTCCTGGTAACTACTCTCAGAAGACCTTCTGACCATGTATATGGGCACTGTCACTGTGGCTCTGCTGTCCATACCCTTACATGCCTATTTCCCCATCTCCTAACCTCTTTGTGACTCAGAAGCATAAATAATGTGACAAAGTAAAAGATAACATCTCTCACTAGTATCTTCCTCTTTCTAAACACCACAAAATTCTTTGCTCCAAAATGAGGTAAATGAGTAGCAGCCATGAGAATGGGAAATTTCACTACTTTTCATTCAAATTCTTTATGGCCACATTAAAACCCCATCATACCCCTTCCCCGACTGTACTGTATACTGCTTGTTTTTCCTTTATTCTTCGGGAAAACCAAGAAAGAAACCCTTAATCCTTATTAGACTAAAGACTGTCGGGCTTCACTGGATTTCTCCGGGGCTTCTTGTGGACAAAAATGTTGCTATAGTGTATGTATTTAATTATCTTCATCTTTCCTCATGAATTTGTAGGACAGATGGATAGTTATTGAATTATTTCCACTATGTAAAACATTAAGCTCCTCGGGGAAAATTTACCAAAATAATCCAGTAACACTGAACATCAATAAATCTTCTTGCACTGGGCTATTTAGACCCTAAGAAGAAGGGAGGATGTAAAAGCAGCAGGCTGATAATGAGGAAGTAATTTACTTTTTTCCTTATTTGTATTTCATTACCTTAATAATATGATCTTTTTTGTTTTTCAAAGTAAAATATATAAAGTAAATATCTCCCATGAGAGTAAAAAATATGAATAAAGAAACAATGTCAAGGTTAATTGGAAAACCTACTTGTCTCATATATAAAGGTATAAGGAATTTATTACTCAGCAAACTTACTTCTTTGGGCAGTGTTATAAATTAATCAAGTGGCCACCTGCTTCTCATTTTATTTCATGAAAAATATGGTACATTTTATATGTCAATAGCTTCATTTGAGATTTCACTAGCATTTGGACATCATTTATTTTCATATAATTCGAAGTTTTGATTGATTACAAGGATATGCCAGCATTCCAGAAAAACCTAGAACTAGGATGTCAATCTCCAAGCCAAAGCTTGCACAGGCTATCCACACAAATGCAACGATTACGTAGTAGAACAGTAATGAATTCTGAGATTTCTAAAGGCAAGACATAACCATACTAACCAGCAGAGGCTTACCTAACAGGGCACCCCAGGTTGAGCTTGAAACATCAAGTGGTAAGATAAGAATTTTGAAAAACAACCTACTGCATTGATAATAAAATATAATCTGGTACTTACACGTGCAGCTATCATCTGCATTATTGCTGTGATATCGACATAAACATGAAATATGGTCAAAATTTTGACACTTGCTAAAATTTTCTGTAGGCCAACAGAAAATCTTTAAGGCCACCTTTCAAGACAAGCCAAATTTTATGGAAGATCAAATGCTGTGCCAAAAATACCAAAGACAGTAATGTTGTAATAATTTACTCTATAAAACTGCTGACAGTGAAAACGTAAGCACTAAAGAAATTCAACACTGGCAAAGTTTTTTAGGAGTCCCTTATTTTTTTCTTTAAAATTCAAACAAATAATAACTCTTGCTCAGTTTATAAAATTCCCAAAATATTGAGACCCCTGGTTTTAACACAAGTTCAACTGCAAAGTAAGTGTGCTTTTGTAAGAAGGAAATGTCAGCTTCTCTTTTATTTACTCAACTTTGCTGAAAGTAGAGTTCTTATGAGTAAACCAGAGGAAGTGGGGAAAGAAAAAGGAACAGAAGGACATGGCTGAAAGAGGGGAGGGGGAAGGAGTGAAAAGTGGGAAAGAGGAGAAAAAGCCACTAACAGACCAGGCAGTTGCAATGAACTTTGTTACATTCTCAGAATTTTAAACAATTTTTCTACAAGAGTATTGCCAAAGATACAATATGCCGTAAGTTCATATTCAAGAAACTAGTTGTTCTAAATTAATATCAGAAAAGTTAAAAATTATGTTTTTAAAATCTGTGAAATGTTTGAGGGTGTTCTAAAAACCATACTAAAATATATAGAAAACCTTTTTCTTTTTTTTTCTTTAAGTTTTTCTTTCCAATTTTTTTTGTCTTTTTGATAGATATGGTAACCAAAGCTTTCTTGTTTGGCTATGAACTAAGTTATTTCATTGACTATAAAGTGTTGGATACTTGCCTTTATCACTCTTCCTCAAGCACTTCTAACAAATACAGGAATCCTTTTAGGAAAAGCTGAAAAGCAAACATCAATAATTAAAAAGTGAGAAACTTAGAGGGGAGAACTTATCTATTACATATACACAGGAAAAAAAAGAGTATACATAGAATGTTAACATTTATCTTTCACTGGTAAAAAATAGGGCAATTTTTTCCAATAGTTTTTAATACTTCCTAACTTTTCAATACTTTCTAACTCCTGATCACATTTTCAAAAATGTGATCAAGAAAATTTTTAATCAAAAAAGATACTTTCGGAAAAAAAGAATATTAACTTGTCAATACTTAAAAGAAAGTGGCACATGTCACAAGTAGCAATGAAGATTTTTACACTATGATATGGAATTAGAAGTGGATATTCCATTAATTCTAATCTTAAAGTAACATGAAATGTAAAACAAGTTCATAAAAAACAATAATTTAAAAACACTTTTTCAAGTGGCTTCCAATCCTGCACCTGTAATTTTGCATTCAAAAGCAACTCTAAAAACTATTATCTACCAGGAACAATGGAGAATCAAGATGCACCAAAACTGAAATCTTCCTGGAAAACTAGCTTCTGACAGCCATTACTAAAGAAGCAATTTAATTCAACAAGTATTTGGGGACCATCTGCTTATGTGCTCAGCATTCTATAGACCAAATAAGGCATGTTATCCTGCCCTCAAAGAACTCACAATCTAGTGTTGCAAGTAAGATTTACATACTTCAAACTTAAAGAAAGCAGCACAAAATAACACAAATGCTAAAATGAGTGAATAAACTGCAATTATCACCAGAAGTTGGTAAGATCAGTTAGGATAAGATTTGTTTGGGAAAACTTTATGAAAGAGAAAGAGACTTTAGCTGAGCTTTGAAGGAAAAGGTGAATAAGCAAGAAGATATAAACCAAGACTTTCATCTTAGAGAGCAATAAATACAGTACATTTGGGGGGCCGGTAAAGAGGCCAGATGACTGTACTGGTGGATTCATATTTGAGTCATCTGGAGAACTGGGTGGCTTATGGGCAGATATGAGAAAGGATTTTCTATCATATAACCTTTTGTATATTTTGAATTTTGTGCCTTATGATCGTGTTACGTATTAAAAAAACTTCCATATTTCAAAAAAGAAAGAAAATACATGTTTTGATATCTAGGATAACATTTAAAAATAGTATAAGTGTACATAACTGCTATGCTAATAGAAAGTAAAAATAGAATTAAAATACCCAAATAAACCCAAAAAGAAGGAAGGCACAATCACAAAAAAGTAGAACATATAAAAAGCAAAATGTAAGATGTCAAATGAAAATCCAAATATTCCAGTAATATATTAAATGTAACTGGACTGAAAGATGAAAATTATTATACTAAGTAAAAAATAAAGTGGGTACTGGAAATATGAGGGGGAACACTTTGTAAAGTATATGACCGTCAAACCACCATGCTGTACATCTGAAACCAATACAAAATAATATTAAATATAAATTGCAATTGAAAAAATATATTAAGTAAACAAAAAAATCTAAAATAAAAAACAAAATTCAACTATTATGGTGCTTACAACCTAAAAATAAACCTAAAAATACACCTAAAAATAAAAAACATAGAAAAAGTCATACAAACACAAACTAAAATAAAGTTGCTCTAGCTATATTAATAGTACACAAAGTAGACTTTAATGCAAAAACCATTAATAGAGGTATACTTCACAGGATAAAAATGTATACTTCATTAGAAAGATATAAAAATTCAAGATCCATATTCATATAATATAGCCTTCAAATATGTAAAACAAAACTTAGCATAACTACAAGTGAAAAATATCCATTAGCAAAATGAGGAAATTACTATCAGTAGTTGATAGAACAAATGACTCAAAAAAGGGGCAAAAATAAAAATACAGATCTGAATAGTATGATTAACAAACTGGGCCTAAAAAGACACATGACAAGTACACAGTAATTGCAAAATAAATATTCTATCAAGCACAAAAAGATCATTTACAAAAACTGATCATATGCTGAGTCCTAGTTAAGTCTCACAAGTTGTTCTCTGACCACAATGTGTATTCCTAAGGTTTAAAGAGAGTGGAGGGAATCACTCTCCCATTCCCCTACTTTCTCCTAACCCAACCTCTAGCTAGGCAATACAGCCAAGATGGAGCAACACAGTGGCTCCAATTAAAACCCTGAAGGAAGAAAAGCCTTCTCTCTGACTAAAGGATATACAGTCCCAAGAGCATGGATGAATCCCACTGCAGTTAGGAAGATTAACCAGAAATTTTGACAAATTGCTGAAGACTAAATATGGGCTAACATGAGAATGTGAAGTCCCTGGAGGATGCAATCACAAGAGTTCCCACCCTATTACAGGCTTTTCCTCCAGGAACCTCAAAGGGCTTTCTAATGTATGCGTGTATGCAGGCGGTGTTAGAATCTGGGAGAAATCAAAGAAAGCCCCTTGTTCCAGTCCTCACCCACCCCTGCAGAGTTTGAAAGTGGAACAGCAGCCAATGCCAATCAACCCAGAGCTACTTCCCCTCTGTCCCTATGGAATAAAAGGCTTAATTTTCAAGGAAAAATTCATCAAGGCCTGTACCTTGAGGACACAGGTAAGAAGCCTACTACAGCTAGAGGAAAGGAGACTGACATACCCAATCTTCACTATCTCTCTAAAATAAAAATAACCTAATGCAGAGGAGGGAAGGACCTTTAAAAGGTCTTTAAAAATCTTGGCTAACAAAGGACTTTAAAAAACCTATCCTAGACAATGCAGTTGGGTAAAAGAAAGAAGGGTAGAAGTTCCACCCCAGCAGTGAAGTGGAAAGTCTTGTGAAGGCTACACTTCAAGACCCAGATTCTAATACCTGCCTAAATCTGAAGCTTAACAGATCATCAGAGAACTCCCCTCACTCTTCACTACCATGCTAACAAGCTTTCAGCAAAACTAACAGTGGAATACAGCTGCAAGAGACAAGATTCACCCTGAGAAATAGCACAAAGGGAAAACCCACAGCAATATTTTATATCCAGTAAAAATATCCTTCATGAGTGAAAAAGACTTCCCCAAACCAGGGGGCAGTGGGGGTGGAGAGGAGGAGGAGGAGAAGCAAGGAAGAAGAAAGAAGAAGAAGGAGAGAATTCAATGTCAACAAATCCACCCTATAAAATATTAAAGGAAGTTTTTCGGATATAAGGAATATGATACAGGTCAGAAGTTTGGATCTAAACAAAGAAATGAAGAACAAATAAAAGCAAAATAGAGTATTTTCTTTTTCATATTTTTAACTGCCCGGAAAGACTGTTTAAAACAGTAACAATACATTGGGCATTTATAGCATATGTAGTGAAATGTATAATGACAGTGACAGTGAAAGAATTAGGAACAGACTATAATAAGATACATTCATTGCATCTACTTACAACAAATACTCTCATCAAACTTAGAAAAAAATCCTTTAGGGTATAGTATTATAAGGTATAATATAGGGTATCTATGAAAAATATACAAAAAAATCTAGAAAAATAGCCCTGGAGATTGAGTGCCAGCCTGCAAACCAAAAGGTCACGGGTTCGATTCCCAGTCAGGACACATGCCTGGGTTGCAGGCCAGGTCCTCAGTAGTGAGCACACAAGATGCAACCATACACTGATATTTATCTCCCTCTCTTCCTCCATTCTCCTCTAAAAATAAATAAATATTTTTAAAAATCTAGAAAAATAATGCAGGTAAATACAACATGACCATGAATTTAGGACCAAATGAAGATACAGGTATAGGTCTCTCGATGTACATACATCCTGTATAACATATGTACAGAATGTGGATTACTTATCATTTAGCACCTACACAGAGTTTATATTAGATCTATCTGTACATACAGAGAAATAATTGAAATGTTTGAGACCTATGAATCCTATGCATATAATGCAAATGTAGGAATAATTTCAGATAATATACCACATTAGATTTTTTAATTTAACTTCATTTTCAGGAACCTAAAAATTAAATTCAGGCTTGATACTGGTAGTTTGACATTGTCTTCCCTGCCTCCCTCATCTTCTCTCACTCCTGAAGGGTATCTACAAGAAAGGTCCTGGATCATTCTACTTTGTTTCTAATAAAACTCACAGTCTTTTAAAAACCTGCAAATTTTTATCTGCACCCCAAAAGTCCAGTCTAAGGAGACAGCTACTAGAGCACTGAATCCTTTATTTTAGCTTCCTGACTTTGCTCATGAACTACCAAGAATGAAAGCTCTTAACCTTCAAAATAGCTCCTTCTTTGATGTGACCTATAATCTAAAAATTAGACTCCTTTGTTAACTGTGAAGATATATCCTCTTTTCTCCTGGAAACAAAAATCAAGAGATAGAGGAGGATGTGTATGAGGCTAGTTACTCAGCATATCTAGAGGATAGTCTATTTAAAAGCAAAGCTACAGAGGGAAGGGAAGTGGTGGCAGGTGGAAGAGAGTAAATGAGGGATAAATGATGCAGCAAATGTTCAAATGATGTATTGTAGAACTGTACACTTCAAACTTACACAGTTTTACTGACCAATGTAGCACCAATAAATTCAACAAAAACAAATAAATAAACAAAGCAAGCTGGAAGGCTCCTGGTCAAGACAGCAGAGTAGGGAAATGCAGTACTGGCACACTCCCAGGACCACTCAAAGTTATAACTAAACTACAGAACAGCCATCGTTGAGAACCACATGAAATCTGACCAAGCAGAAGTCCTATAACTAAGGATATACAGAAGCCATGACAAGAATGATGGAGGGGGGTGGGTAGAAATGCAAAACAGGATGATCTCATACACATCCGTGGTGGTTAAAAAATGGGAGGGATCTTGGCTTCAGAGGACAACCTTGAGGAGTGAGGGGGCCCAGCCCTACATTAGGCCTGAAGACTTCCAGCACCCTCAGTCCAGAGTTCTGTGCAAGGTAGATGAGTCCCTGTAACGTATGGCAGTGAAAACCAGTAGGGATTGAGGTTGAGACAGAGAGCTTCTAGAGTCCCAGGTGTTTCTCTTAAAGGGCCCATGGAGAAATTTATTCAATGGACTTACTCATTCTGACCCTCGCTCCAGCACTGGGGCAGCAACTTGAAAGGCAACAGAGACATACAGGAGACACTGAATTTGTCTGGCTTTAGGGCAAAGGCTGGAGGTGCAACTTTCTCCCAAAAAGAAATGGTGGCAGAAAATGTTCCTTTACTGAGCCCTGCCCCTGCAGGCTCAGATAGGTGCCAAATCTGAGAATCCATCAATCTACTACCTTTTGCCCCACTGTTGTAATCCCCTGAGACCCCACCCAATCCAACTTTCAGGCCCACTCAAACAGCTTCCAGTGACTTTTCCATACAAGTGGCCTTTTCTTCTTCAGACTATCCTAATATATCACAAAGATTCACAAACCCCAAATGAGAAAAGCATTTAGTGTAGGTAGGCCAAAGACCTCTTGCTAAATGGCCCCAGGCCCAGCACTAGTGGCAGTTGGGTTCTGTTTGCAGCTTGGCCTCTCCCAGGCACCTCCAAGCCCAGAACAAGTAGCAGCCATTTGCAGACCACCACTATGTAGTTCAAGCCAGGTCACAGGCAGCAGCTGACATTGGCTTCCACATTCTGTGAGCCCCTAGAGGCAGCAACCCTGTGGCCAGCCAGACCATATCAAAGCACCACAAGCCCAGTGCAAGTAGCAGCCATCTCAGACTGCTTTATAGCTCACAAAGGGTGGCCCTGAGCAGAACACAGTAGAGGCTGACCTTGGCCAGTACCATCAAGGAAACCCCAAAGCCTGCATACCTAGTGGACAGCTACAGACCACATGGGAGCACCACCACCCTGCTCCTGCACAGCTGATCCTCCATGGAGGATAGAGGTTGGTAGTCAATAGTCATAATCAGTCCTTGTAGTTGACTGGCCTGGATAAATCCCTCCCATTGCCCCGACAACAGCAATCACAGCTCAACTACAAGAGAAGAGTGTACTCAGCCCACAAGAAGGGCACACCTCAAGTACCCAGCTTGGGTGATAGGGGAGGCTGTGCCACTGTAGTACAGCTACTATACTAGGCCATATAACCAAGACAGGAGTCATAGCAGCTCTACTTAATACATACAAACAAATACAAAGAGGCTGCCAAAATGAAGAGACAAAGATACATGGCCTAAATGAAAGAACAGATCAAAACTCCAAAAATGGAACTAAACAAAATGGAGATGAGCAGTCTATCAGATGCAGAGTTCAAAACATTGGTTAAAAGGATGTTCAAGGAACTCAGTGAAGACCTTACCACATAAAAAAGATCCAGTCAGAAATGAAGGATACACTAATTGAAATGAATAATTTACAGGGAAACAACAGTAGAGTGGATGAAGCCAAGAATCAAATCAATGATCTGGAACATAAGGAAGCAAAAAACAACCAGTCAGAACAAGAAGAAGAAAAAAAGAATTTAAAAAAATGAGGATAGTGTAAGCAGCCTCTGGGACAACTTCAAGCATTTCAACATTGCAGGGGTGCCAGCAGGAGAACAGAAGGAGCAAGAAATTGGAAATCTATTTGAAAAAATAATGAATGAAACTTCCCTAATTTGATGAAGGATATAGACATTCAAACACATGAAGCACAGAGTCCCACACAAAATGGATGCTAAGAAGCCCACACCTAGACACATCATAATTAAAATGCAAAAGGTTAAAGATAAAAGAGAGAATCTTAAAAACATCAAGAGAAAAGCAGTTAGTTACCTACAAGGGAGTTCCCATAAGACTGAAGGCTGATTTCTCAACAGAAACTTTGCAGGCCAGAGAAGAGTGGCAAGAAATACTCAAAGCGATAAAAAGCAAGGATCTACCAAAATTACTCTACCCAGCAAAGTTGTCATTTAGAATCAAAGGACAAATAAAGAGTTGTCCAGACAAGAAAAAGCTAAAAGAGTTTATCACCACCAAACCAGTACTATATGCAATGTTGAAGGAGGGTCTTCTTTAAGAAGAAAAAGAGATAAAAAAATACAAACAATAAAAAGGCAATAAATACATATCTACCTACAGTTGAATCGAAAAAAACAAAATACACTAACAAGCAGAACAGAAACTCTCTCCCATTTAACAGTTGCCAGATGGGAGATGGGAGATGGTTTCATCCCTCTCCCATTTGACAGTTGCCAGATGGGAGAGGGATCAGGAAGATGGGTGAAAAAGGTGAAGAGATTAAGTAGTACAACTGGTTGTTAGGGAATGGGTATGGGAATGTGAAATGCAGCAAATACTCTCATCAAACTTAGAAAAAAACCCTTTAGGGTATAATGTAGGGACAACATAGGATATAATATAGGCAATGGTATTCTGGTAGCTATGTGTGGTGTCAGATGGGTGCAGGATTTATTGGGATGATTATTACTTGGTAGGTTATGTGGTATCTGGTCACTGGGATATATACCTGAAACTAGTATATTATTGTATGTCGACTGTAACTGAAAAATAAAAAGTGATGAAAGACAAATGCCATATGATTTCATAAGAAGAAGCTAATGAACAAAATAAACTAATGAGCAAAAGAGAACCAGAGGCATAGAATCATGGAACAGACTGACAGCTATAAGAGGGGTGAGTGGAGGCAAAGACTTATTGAAAGAAGGTGAAGGGATTAGTCAAAGAACATATATGAAGGACCCATGGACATGGACAACAGTATGGGGATTGACTATGGGAGTGGAGGGCAGGTCGGGTGGAGGGGATTAAAGGGGGAAAAATTGGGACAACTGTAATAGCATAAATATATTTTAAAAAAAGAAACAGGGAAATGATTATTAAATAAACTTACCATGATTAAAAAAGAGAAAGAGAGTTGGGGACACCAAGAAACTATCTAGAAAAAAAAAAAAGCTGAATCTATATCTTACACATTACATAGGATAAATTATAAATGGATCAAATATTTAAATGCGGTGGGAAAATATCTTAAAACTGTTAGAATAGAATTACTTTATTATCACAAAGTGAAGAGGCCTTTTAAGCAATGACATATTTACTTTAAATTACATATAAATATGTGCATATAATTTAAATTCTATACACACACATATATGGTGTGCCCATGTGTGTGCATATATCAGGGCAAAAATCACCATAAGCAAAGTCAAAAGACAAATTAATAAGAACTAATCTGCACTTCATTTTACAAAGGGCTAACCTCCTTAATGGACAAAAAGCCACAAGTCAATAAGAAAAAGTCACACCAGTCAACAAAAACATACAAAGAAAATCAGTTTTATCAAAAGTGAAACAAATAGCTCTTAGTACATGAAAATATGCATATCCTAGCTGGATCAATAGAAATCAGAAAAAAATCCTATTTTAACTCCTATGCTTTCCTCAAATCAGAAGAGTTTATTTTATGCCTAACACATTGATGTAGACAATATCTTCTTGGGGGGGGGGGAAGAAACTTAAATATCTGTATCTTAAAGCTAAGATACAGATATTTCATTTCACATTTTGTATTCCTATCACACAAAGTCCCTTCTATGGAATAATCTGCATCCAAAATACTGGCATTTGCTGCTGAGATGAAGCAAATGTTTAATCACTGGAGAAGAGCATTCACAGAAAATTAAACCAATGAACCTAACACCTGTTCAACAGTGGGGTTTGTCAGAGTGTTTTTCCCCCTCCCCAAGCAATCTATATAACAATTTTCCAAACTATGCTCATAATACATTCATTCCCAGGAATCACTTCTCAGAAGCACATAAATAAACCATCACACAGCCAGAGTTGACCAAATGTGTTCTGACAGATCAAGGCCAACCAATCGCAAAGCTTCTCAATATGCACCCCCACAGGCCTATATGGCACCAGCCTGTGGCTCCAGCATAAGTTCCTTCCCTTCCTGTAGGCCTAGTTCTGGCTTTTGAGGAAAGAAAAATAAAGCTGTCAATTGAGTGGATCAAATTTCCAGCAGGGAAAATTTTAAAAGATTGTCACATAAATCCCTTCAAACAAACATCTGCTGAATAGAAATGAAGGCAACTTAGTTATAAAAGACAATACAACAAAAACTCAATATATTTTATTTTTTTTAAGATAAAAAAGAAAATATTCAGATGTGTTATTTTCATCAAATTATAAACCAACCAGCACAGAGAACAATATAGCTCAAAGCCAAACAATACCATGGAGAATGCCGTTTTTAAATCTGTCCATGCTGATTCTATTAAATAACATGCTTCTGAGCAATAAACTCATTTTTATCTTAACATTTAAAAAATTCTAGAATAAGAATAGAAGGCATATGGGAGGGAAAGGAATTGTTAGGTAGGGGGAATATACTATTAACTGAAAATATCAATTAATAAGTCAGCCTTAATTATTTGCCAACAAAAAATAAGCAGAACAGTATTTCTGGAAGCATTAAAATTATTTACAAAATTATTCATTCAGGAAGTGTTACCCAATACCTACTCTTTGGTTAAAACTTCATTATATATCAACACATATAAAAACCTGAAAGACAGGAAAAGTACCTGTAAATATGCCAGAATTAGAAAGCAATTTCCACATGTATATTTACTTATATCTTATGAACAAAATAATATCAAACACAGTGAAAGGGTATATCTAAATCTAAGCAGTAAGTTCCCTTCTTCATTAAGACATCTTTGAACTATCACCAGAAATTACTTCAAGTTCAATGTATCTAAAACCTAATTCATGATCTTCCTCTAAAAAAAAAACTTGTCTCTTCTAGTATTCCTTTTCTTAGTGAGGGGCACTAAGTTGCTTAAGCCAGAAACTTAAGAGCCTTCTCTTCCCTGGCCCCTTCATATTCTACCCATTACCAAATTCTGCTGACTATGCCTCCTAAATATTCTTGAATTAATTCCTTTCTATTCTCTATACCAACATCACTCTTGTCTAAGTAAGCCACCATCATCTCTCATCAGAGACCTGCTTCCTAACCAGTACCCCTGCATTCACTCTGGTACATCTTCAATCTGTTCTGTGCCCAGTAGTAATAAGTGTTTTCATCAAAAAGCAAATCTGTTTCCAGCCAAGATGGAGACATAGTTAAATACGCTTCGGCTCCTCGCACAACCAAAAGGGAACAACCAATTTAAAATAAAAAAAAAACAAAAAACACCAGAACTTCCAGAAAATCCAACTGTATGAAGTCCGACAACCAATGAGTTAAAGAAGAAACATTCGTCCAGACCGGTAGGAGGGGTAGAGATGGGTAGCCGAGGTAGAGAGGACGTGTGGAAAGGTGGAGGCTGGAAGAACTGGTGGCTGAAGTAGCAGCTGGTGGACCAGGCGATCCCACATTCATGTGCAGATAAATCAGGAGGAACTACTGGGAAGTGAGACTGTACAATTCATGGTTCCAGCTTGGGCAAGATAAGGCCTCAGAATCTCTGGCTGTAAAAACCTGTGAGGGTTGTGGGGGTGGGAGAAACTGCAGGTCTCTTGAAAGTGGGAGTAAAGCCGAGCAACCAGAATTGTATCCTCTCTGACCTCTACCCCACATAGAGCACCACAATGCAGCAAAGTGGGTTGCTCCACCTGGAGAAAATACCTAAGGCTCTACCCCTTACAATGTAACAGGGGCACCAAGACAAAGAAATATGGCCCAAATGAAAGAACAGATCAAAACTCCAGAAAAACAACTAAGCAACCAGGAGATAAACAACCTATCGGATGCAAAGGTCAAACATTGGTAGGATGCTCACAAAAATGGTTGCGTATGGACGCAAAATAAAGGAAGAAGTGAGGGCTATACAAAGTGAAATAAAGAAAAATATATAGGGAACTATCATTGAAAGAAAGGAAACCAGGACTCAAATCAACAGTTTGGAACAAAAGGAAGAAATAAACATTCAACCAGAACAGAATGAAGAAACAAGAATTCAAAAAAATGAGAAAAGGGTTAGGAACTTCCAGGACAACTTTAAATGTTCCAACACCCGAATCATGGGGTGCCAGAAGGAGAAGACAAAGAGCAAGAAACTAAAAACTTATCTGAATAAATAATGAAGGAAAACTTCCCCAATCTGGCAAAGGAAACAGACTTCCAGGAAGTCCAGGAAGCCCAGCAAGTCCCCAAAAAGTTGGACCCAAGGAAGCACAAAACAAGGCACTTCATAATTACATTACCCAAGATTAAAGAGAAGGATAGAACCTTGAAAGTAGCAAGGAAAAGGATATAGTTACCTACAAAGGAGTTCCCATAAGCCTATCAGATGATTTCTCAAAAGAGACCTTACAGGCAAGAAGGGCTGGGAAGTATTCCAAGCCATGAAAGGCAAGGACCTACATCCAAGATCACTCTATCCAGCAAAGCTATCATTTAGAATGGGAGAGCAGATACAGGAAATAAGTGCTTCCCAAATAAGGTTAAAGGAGTTCATTATTACCAAGCCCTTATCACATGAAATGTTAAAGGGACTTATTTAAGAAAAACATAAAAACTATGAACAGAATAATGACAACAAACTAAAAACTATCAACAACTGTACCTAAAAAATAAAAACAAAAGACAAATTAAGCAAACAACTAGAACAGGAACAGAATCACAGAAATGGAGATCATGTGGAGGGTCAGCAGGGGTGGGGGAAGAATGGGGGAAAAGGTACAGGAAATAAGAAGCATAAATGGTAGGTACAAAACAGACAGGGGGAGGTTAAGAATAGTATGGGAAATGGAGAAGTCAAAGACCTTACATGTACAACCCATGGACATGAACTAAGGGGAGGAAATGCTGGCTGTAAGGGGATTGCAGGGCAGACAGGAATAACGGGGAGAAAAAATAATGGTACAACTGTAATACCATAATCAATAAAATATTCTTTTAAAAAAGTAAAAAAAAAAGGAAAAGATGTTCAATGTCACTAATCATCAGAGAAATACAAATAAAAAACACAATGAAGATACTAAAACGATACTCCTGAACCATTACTTATCCCCCTATCTACCTTGACTTCTACAGGTAGTCAAAGATAAAATTTACAGAAATGTATTGTTGAAAACTATCATCAATAACTACAAAAGACATCAAGTACTGGTGAGGATGTGGAGAAAGGGGAACCCTTTTGCACCACTGGTGGGAATGCAGACTGGTGCAGCCAGTGTGGAAAGCAGTATGGAGATACCTCAGAAAATTAAAAATGGATCTGCCATTTGACCCAGCAATCCCAGTTCTGGGAATATATCTGAAGGAACCAAAAGCAATTTGAAAGAACATAAGCATACCTATGTTCATTGTAGTATTATTTAAAATAGCCAAGATATAGAAGCAGCCCAAGTGTCCATCAATAGATGAGTGGATAAAACTACTGTGGGGCATTCACACAATGGAATTCCATGAGGTCGTAAAAAAGAAGTAAATTTTACCCTTTGCAACAGTACAGATGGATATGGAAAACAATATGCTAAATGAAATAAGCCATTTAGAGAAAGACAAATACTACATGATTTCACTTATATGCAGAATCTAATGAACAAACTGAACTAACAAGCACAACAGAGACAGACTCATAGATGGAGAGCAGATAACAACTAGTATGTGTGTGTGGGGGGCTTTGGTGGGGAGGGATTGAACAAAAAGGAAAAAGGGATCATGGGCATGGACAACAGTATGGTGGTTGTTAGGGGGTGGGGGAGTATGGGGAGCTAAATGGTAACAAAAAAATAAGGATTACATTTTTATAAGTAAATAAATAAATAAATAAATAAATAAATAAAATAAAATGTAGTTCTTGGTACCAAACATGCAAAGAGTGTGTATAAGGGCAAAGACTGGCATGCTGACACTGGGTGTTAGCTAAAAAATAAAATCAAAGTGACTAAACATTACTATAATTTCTTGATTCTAGAGCTTATCAATTGATTAAAGGCACATCTATAGTTGCATCATAGATTTTTGAGGAGAAATACTGCCCTATTAATGCAATTTCAAAACATTAAAAATTTTAAAAAGCATTACTCTTAGAATTGACAAAATAGGGATTTTATGAAATATGATCAGTGTACCTAACCAACACCTATCATTTGTTTCATATTTTTCTTACTCAGTCTTGGACCAAAACATTACTCCTGGACCATTACTTATCCCCAAATCTACCCTGACTTCTACAGGTAGTCAAAGATAAAATTTACAGAAACCTATTGTTGAAAACTAACAGAAGTAATCATTTGCAAAGATGCAGTTAGAATGCAAATGTGCGAAGTACAACCATAACAAGCCTGAGCTCTATCCAAACGAAAAGGCTTCAAAGATATTGCAGGGCCCAACACTTTATAAGTAATTTGCTAACCTTCAATTTCCTTGTGGGTTGTAATGGTACCTACCTTTAGAGTCATTGTAAAGATTAACTATAAAATACTCAGAACAAGGCCTAGTATGCAATAAGCACAATATAAAACCACATATTTTAGGAAATGCCAGGCATTTATATAAGTAGTGGCTGCAGCATCTTGGTTCCCACTCAGAATGCTGCAGCAGGCTTTTCTCATTACTAGGGTACAACCTTAACTTCTATGTGGGAAGTTCTTGCACTCACAGTTTTTGGCTCAATCTGGTAAAAAAAAAAGAAAGAAAGAAAGAAAGAAGAAATCACCAATGGAGCCTAATTATAAACAAATTTACAGGAAGCAGAGAGAGTCAGTAAACTGAAGGTACAGCTAATACTGATATGAAACTACTGTTCTTTATAGACTGAGAGACCATATTCCAGGATTACAACATGATCCTTCCAACTGTCCTCACCTATGCACAAGTCTCTTCCCCCTCCAATTCATTCTACCTATGAATTGGCAGGCAGGGGGATGGGGGTAATAACGTACCTCTCCAAATCCATCCTTTTACATCTTAAACTGACCTTAATTAAAACTAAGCTCAAAACATCAACAGAAAGATTAGGTTAGTCTCATAAATGCAGAAACATACAATATAAGATTAATTTATCTCCATGCTTTCCATTCATGTTATTTTTCATACCTGTAATGTTACCCTTTTTTCCAACATTTATCCAAGTAGAGGTCAAAGACCAAGTTCACCTCTAACCATTTCAGCACTCACCTATTGTCTCCCTTCTCTGAATTTCCATAATACAAATTAAGTGACCTTCAAAAGTTAGATGTTTTCCTCTATGTTGGAAAGGAAGCTTCTTGAAGAGAGGTGTCATATCAAAGTTCATAACAATCATGAGCACACAGACCCAAATGGCCACATGGTGAAAGAGCATCAGCAAATACTATAAGAACAGGCCTGCATTCCAGCTCTGTTGCTTACAGGCGCACAGATGTTTAAATAAAGTTATTTGACCTCTCTGAGCCTCAGGCTTTCACTCATGGAATGAGGGACATGATATCGAAATAATAATTACGTTCCTGAATTGGCCACATGATTAAGAATTGTGTTGGGAGGAAGGTGAAGGAAGGAGTGGAAGCCACACTAACTTCAATCCAGGACCAATCTGGAAATACAACTAGAAGGTAGAGAAATTACCCACAACAAACAACTGAACAAGAGTAAGAGAGAAGCCTCAAAACCTTGTACACACAGAAGAATCAGCTTCAACACAACTTGTCCACACCTGCACAACAGAATACAAAACATAGTGGATGGAGTGATCCTCAGTTAACCAGCTGGAGGGTAAGACCCACCAAAGAAAGATCCAACAACAATCAAAGCCCAAAGATATACAGAGAGCCAACATAAATGACAGCCCAAGACCAGGGAGCTCAGGAGATTAAAGAGACTGCGCCACTGAATCTCACAGGTATTCTACCATAGAAGTTCACACCATAAACCCAAGGAGTCAGAACAGATCAATGTAAGAAGCAGAGTCTAACAAGAAGAGTCTCACAAACAATGGGAAGACAAAGAAACAATCCCCAAATGAAGGAAAGGAGGAAGCCTCAGAAAGAATGCTAAATGAAACAGAGGCAAGTCAACTGTAAGATAGTGAGTTCAAAGTAATGGTTCAAAGTAATGGTTCAATGAGCTCACAGGGAATTACCAAAAACTCCAGGGAAACTACAATGAACTCACTGGAAACTATATCAACATAAGAAAGGAAATAGAAACTATCAACAAGGACCAAGAGAAAATGAAGAATACAATTTCTGAACTGAAGAACACTGAAGGAATCAAAAGCAGGCTCAATGAAACAGATGATTGGATCAGTGAGCTGGAGGACAAGGTAGAAAAAAATAACCAGAAAGAGCAAGAAAAGGAAAAGAGGCTCAGAAAGAATGAAGAGGGATTAAGAGAAATGCAGGACAACATGAAATGTAATAATATCCGCATAATAGGGATACCAGAAGGAGAAGAAAAAGGGGAAGGGATAGAAAACCTGTTTGAAAAAGTAATGATGGAAAACTTCCCTAATTTGATAAGAGAAAAAGTCACACAAATCCAGGAAACACAGAGAGTCCCAATCAAGAGGAACCCAAAGAGGACCACTTCAAGACACACCATAATTAAAATGTCAAAATTCCAAGACAAAAAGAGAATCTTAAAGGCAGCAAGGGAGAAACAGGAAGTAACATACAAGGGAGCCCCAGTAAGGTTAGCAGCTGACTTCTCAATGGAAATGCTCCAAGCCAGAAGAGAGTGGCAAGAAATATTCCAAATAATGAGAACCAGAGGCCTGCAACCAAGGCTACTTTACCCAGCAAGGCTCTCAATCAAGACAGAAGGCCAAACAAGGAGCTTCCCAGACAAAAGAAGTCTAAAAGAATACACCTCCACCAAACCAGCTCTGCAAAAGATGCTAAAGGGGCTGTTTTAAGGAAAGGAAGGAAAAGAGAGAGAGAGAGAGGAACACAGGTACGAAAAAATGGCAATAAGTATCTATCAATAATAACCTTAAACGTAGATGGATTAAATGCTCCAATCAAAAGAACAGAATAGCTGAATGGATAAGAAAGCATGACCCACATATATGCTGCCTACAGGAGACCCACTTCAGAACAAAAGACCTATGCAGACTACAAGTGAAGGGCTGGAAACAAATTTTCCAAGCAAATGGACAGGAAAAAAAAAAAAGCCAGGGTAGCAATACTGATACCAGACAAATGAGACTTCAAAAAAGGGGCCATAAAGAAAGACCCAGAAGATCACTTCATAATACTTAAGGGAAGAATCCACCAAGACGACATAAACATTGTAAATATATATGCACCCAACATAGGAGCACCCAAAAACATAAAGAAAATCTTGAAGGACTTCAAGAAAAATATTGACAGCAATACAATTATAGTAGGGGATTTTAACACCCCACTGTAAAAAATGGACAGATCTTCCAAACAATATATCAACAAAGATATTGTGGCGCTGAACATGCCCTAGATGAAATGGACTTAACTGACTCATATAGAGCCTTTCATCCCAAAGAAGCTAAATACACATTCTTTTCAAATGCACATGGAACATTTTCAAAGATAGATCACATGATAGGACACAAAACAAGACTCAGCAAATTCAAGAAAACTGAAATCATATCAAGCATTTTCTCCAACCACAAGGGACTGAAACTAGAAACTAGCCCCAAGGAAAAAAACCCAAAACACTCAAAATCATGGAGATTGAATAGCATGCTATTAAACAATGAATAGGTAAGAATGAGATTAGGAAAGAAATAAGAAAGTTTCTGGAAACAAACAAAAATGAACTCACAACCACCCAAAACTTATGGGACACAATGAAGGCAGTCCTGAGAGGGAAGTTCATAGCAATATAGGCCTACCTAAGAAAGACAGAAACATTTCAAATAAACAACCTAACCCTATGCCTACAAAAACTCGAGGAACAACAACAAAGACAGCCTAGAGCAAGTAGAAGGAAGGAAATAAACCAAGATCAGGGCACAATTAAAAGACATAGAGACTAAAAGAACAATGAATCCAGGAGCTGGTTCTTTGAAAAGATAAACAAAATTGACAAGCCTTTAAGCAGACTCATCAAGAAAAAAAGAAAGAGGACCCAAGTAAATAAAATCAGAAATAAAAGAGGAGAAATTACAACTGATACCACAGAAATACAAAGGATTGTAAGAAATTACTACAAAGAACTGTATGCCAAGAAATTTGAAAACCTAGATGAAATGGACAAATTTCTAGAAAAATATAATCTTCCAAAACTCAATGAAGAAGAAGCAGAAAGCCTGAACAGACCAATAACAGCAGACGAAATTGAAGCAGTAATCAAAAAACTCCCGATACACAAAAGCCCTGGACCAGACAGTTTCACAGGAGAATTTGACAAAGTATTTAAGGAAGAGCTAACCCCTATCCTTCACAGATTATTCCAAAAAATCCAAAATGATGGAAAACTCCCAAACTCTTTTTATGAAGGCAGCATCATCCTAATCCCAAAACCAGATAAAGACACAAGAAAGAAAGAAAACTTCAGGCCAATATTGCTGATGAACCTAGACATTAAAATCCTCAACAAAATATTGGCAAACCAAATTCAGCAATATGTTAAAAAGATCATACACCATGACCAAGTGGGATTCATTCCAGTGATACAAGGATGGTACAATACTCACAAATCAATAAACATAATGCATCACATAAACAAAAGCAAAGACAAAAATCGCATGATCATATCAATAGATTCGAAAAAAGCATTTGATAAGGTACGGCACCTATTTATGATAAAAACATTCAGCAAAGTGGGAATAAAGGGAGCATTCCTCAGTATAATAAAGGCCATATATGAGAGACCTATAGTCAACAACATACTCAATGGGCAAAAACTAAAATCTTTTCCACTAAGATCAGGAACAAGACAAGGTTGTCCATTTTCACCACTTCTATTCAACATAGTATTGGAAGTTTTAGCCACAGCAATCAGACAAGAAAAGGAAACAAAAGGTATCCAAATCTGAAAGGAGGAAACAAAACTGGCATTGTTTGCAGATGAAATGATAGTGTACGCAGAAAATCCTATAGGCTCTGCCAAAAAACTGCTCGACCTAATACATGAAATTGGTAAAACAGCAGGACACAAAGTCAATATCCAGAAACCAAAAGCATTTTTGTACACCAACAATGAAACATCAGAAGCAGAAATCAGGAAAAAAAATCCCATTTGATATAGCAACAAGAAAAGTAAAATACCTAGGAATAAACCTAACCAAGGAGGTAAAAGACCTGTACTCAGAAAACTATACAACACTGAAGAAAGAAATCAAGGAAGACACAAATAAATGGAAACATATACCATGTTCATGGATCGGATGAATTAACATCATCAAAATGTCCATACTACCCAAAGCAATTTACAAATTGAATGCAATCCCTATTAAAGTACCAATGACATATTTCACAGATATAGAACAAACACTTCAAAAATTTATATGGAACCATAAATGACCCCGAATAGCTGCAGCAATTTTGAGAAGAAGAACAAAGTAGGAGGGATCACAACACCTGATACCAAACTGTATTACAAGACCACTGTAATCAAAACAGCTTGGCACTGGCATAAAAACAGACAGATAGACCAATGGAACAGAATAGAGAACCCAGAAATAAACCCAAGTCTCTACGGTCAATTAATTTTCCACAAAGGTGGCAGCAACATAAAATGGAGTAAAAATAGCCTCTTCAACAAATGGTGTTGGGAGATCGGGACAGCCACATGCAAAAAAAAAAAAAAAGAAACTTGAGCACCAATTTATACCATACACAAAATAAATTGAAGGTGGACAAAAGACTTAAATATAAGTTGTGACACCATAAAAGTCCTAGAGGAGAATATAGGCAAGAAAATCTCAGCTATTTCATGCAGCAGTATTTTCACTGCTATGTCCCCTAGAGCAAGGGACATAAAGGAAAGAATAAATAAATGGGACTTCATCAAAATAAAAAGCTTCTGCATGGCTAAAGAAAATAGTATTAAAATAAAAAGAGAACCAACTGTATGAGAAAACATATTTGCCAATGATACCACAGAGAAGGTTAATCTTCAAAATATATAAAGAACTCACACAACTCCACTCTAAGAAGACAAGCAACCCAATTAAAAAAATGGGCAAAGGACTTGAACAGACACTTCTCCAAGAAGGACATAGAGAGGGTCCAGAGACACATGAAAAGATGCTCAGTATCTCTAGCTGTCAGAGAGATGCAAATTAAAACCACAATGATATACCACCTCACACTGGTCAGAATGGCCATCATAAACAAAGCAACAAACAAGTGTTGCAGAGGTTGTGGAGAAAAGGGAACCCTAGTGCACTGTTGGTGGTATTGCAGACTGGTGCAGCCACTGTGGAAAACAGTATGGAATTTCCTCAGAAAACTAAAAATGGATCTGCCTTTTGACCCAGCAATTCCACTGCTAGAATTATATCCTAAGAACCCAAAAGAACCTATTCACCCCAATGTTCACAGCATCACAATTTACAATAGCCAAGTGCTAGAAGCAACCTAGGTGTCCATTAGTAAATGAATGGATCAAAAAACTACAGTACATTTACACAATGGAATTCTATACAGCAGAAAGAAAGAAGGAGCTCCTACCCTTTGCAACAGCATGGATGGAACTAGAAAGCATTATGTTAAGTGAAATAAGCCAAGCGGTGAAACACAAATACCATATGTATCTCACCTTTAACAGGGACCTAATCAATAAAACAAACAAACAAGCAAAATACAACCAAAGACACAGAAATTGAGAACAGGCTACCAGTGACTAGAGGGGAGACAGGAGGGAATTTCAGGGGAAAAGGGTGAAGGGTTTGCAGGAACAAGTATAAAGGACACATGGACCATAATGGGGATGGGGGGATGGGAGGGACATGGGGAGGGCTGGGGGTTTGGGCTGGGGTGGGGGGAAAAGCAGAAAACTGTACTTGAATGACAATTAAAATAAAAAAAAATCAGTAGAAATAAGCACACAGCTGGCATTCAACAAATACTTAGTAACTCAATTGTAGGTCTGAATATGTATCCTTGATTTGTGGCTTTCTAATCCTCCTTTGCCTCCGCATTGCCATATACCAGAAAAAATATACATTATTTTGTTTCTCATTTTACTAGCAAATATTAGACCATTTTGAAAAATTTGGGGGCCAGTAAATATTGACATCAATCTTAAATTTAAGTTGATTTTACTTTTTAAATGGCCAAGTCTATCATCTCATTTCAGGACCACAAGAAACAAAAGGCTAATTACTAAAACCATGGAAAAGAAACAGTTATTTTGTAAAGTACAAGAGAAAAAGGCAATTGTTACTTTAGAATATTTGAAAGAGCAAGGCAAATCTGTCTAGCTACAAAAAGATATTAAGCAAACTCTAAATAAAATCAGATTAGAAATGTGACAATCCTAACACTATACTTCTTCAGTATACTTACATTCATTGTCAAAACATGACATATTTTAAAACATGGGGAAAATACATGAACATTTTGAAAAAGTTTGGTCAACCAGCCAGTTTTTTCTAAATCTGCTCAAGTAAATACTTTTTTAAAAAACTACAGCTTAACTACTTTTCCGAACCTGAACTATACTATACATTATGCCATTTAGGGATATACATGACTGGAAAACGATCAGTCATTTCATGAAGCTCCTACTTCATAGTCTTTGGGTAGGTGCTAAGAAATGTGTTTATTGATCAGTATCTAGTGGCAAACTAGTTCAAACAGAAAAATCTAAGGTAACTCTACCAGAGTAAAGAAAGAACATATGGCCAAGCAAATAACTGAAGCCGGAGAGTGGGTTATTTCACAACACCTGCCCTACAGCCTATCCAGTGACTATGTATTTCTTTTCAAGAAATTGACTTCAAGGCCATACTGAAACTAAATTTTAAAAAAAGAGGGTGAGGGGGCTGAGAATAAACTAAGTCACTGAATCAGAGCTAGAAGGGATTCTAATCATTTTAAAGATGACAAATGAGGTTCTAATTAGGTCACACAGGTAGCTGATAGCAGAGGCTAGAACTGAAGCTTCTAATTCCTAAAAAAGCAACAGATATTTACTGAGTGCTAGATGCTATGTCAGACAAGTGCCCACTCTTGTGTCCCACGATATTTCCCATAGATGCTTAACATTTAAAACTTAATTTTCTCTAAGCAAATTTCTACACTAGGACAAGACAGTATCCACAGGTCTAACAAGCATGTTAAAATAAGCAGAGAAAAAAAATCTTTAAAGCAGGAAAGGATTTGGAATTCCCAACAATTTACCCTTCCTGTCCTGGCTATAAAAATGCACATGATGGCCCTGACTAGTGTGGCTCAATGGGTTGGGCACTGTCCCACTAATGGAAAGGTTGCTGGTTGGAGTCCTGGTCAGGACGTGCCTGGATTGTGGGCCAGGTACCCAGTTGGGGCGTGCAAGAGGCAACTGATCGATGTTTCTCTGGCACATCCATGTTTCTCTCCCTTTCATTCTCCCTCCATTAAAAAGAATAAGACCAAAAGACATCTCTACCCAAATTTCATGACCCAGTCATTTAAGAAAAATAAGCCTTATCCTGTTGGGAAAATGATCTGTTTTTGTCACATCACACTAAAAAATTAGCTCTGTCACAAGATTAAAGTACAGCCATCTGAGGACAAAAGTCTAGGCAGAAAAAGAAACTACTGAAATTTGATAAAGATCCCTCAGGAATATGGCATTTAGTTGTTTCAATGGCACCTTTCATCCACAGATCTCAAAACAAATGTTATTTACATTACCAAGAATCAAAACCATGGCCCAATAAAGAAACGTATCAATGACCTAGAGAAAATTCAACACTGATGTTCTGAACTCAGCCCTCTGCTCTAAAAACAAGATCTGGTTTTATGTAATAGTAGTGGGGTATAGTAAGAAATATATATTTGGTCTTTGTCCCTGGTTCCTTGTATGGAACTCCCAAAACCTTTAGAATTTCCTGAGGGATAAGTCTTTTGTTATCTGGAAGAAATCCCTTTCAACCATACCTGAGTTTATGCTAATAAGGTGACTCTTGGTGGGCTCCAAAGATAGCTCCAGAATGGGAGCTGGTTGCCAGAGGAACCAAGCACATGAGTAGAAGGTTAGAACTTTCATGCCCTGCCTCCAATGTGGGAAAGCCCAAGAGGCTGGAGACTGGGTTAATAACAAACTCCAGTGATTTAACCTATCATTCCTAGTTCATAGAACCTCCTAGTTCATAGAACCTCCACAAAAACCCCCAAAACAAAGGAGTTCAGAAAGCTTCTGGATGATGAGTACTTAAACTTCCCATACATTGCCCTATGCATCTCCTACATTTAGCTGATTCTGAGTTGTATCCCTTATAATAAACCTGCAAACATTGGTAAAGTGGTTTTCCCTAGTTTTGTGAGTCATCCTAGGGAATTATCAAACCTGAGGAGGGGGTCATGAGAACCCCAAATTTATAGAGAAGCCAAAATTTGTTGTGAATTACAGGTGGCTCAGGGCTTGCAATGGGCATCTACAATGGGGGCAGTCTTGTGGAACTGAGCCCTTAAACTTGTAGGATCCAACACTAACTACAGGTAGAGTCAGAACTGAATTGAATTGTTTGGACACTCACTTGGTGTTACAGAAATGGACAATCGGTTGTGGTGTGAGAAAAAAAATACACACACCAGTAGTTAATTCCTAGTCTATATTTCCAAATCTTGGAGATACAAATGGATTTGTTAATATAAACTCCCAATTTAACTTGCCCCACATGAAGACCCCCAAAATTAAAGCAATATTGCAAAACAGTACTAATAATAATTAGCATTCACTTATGCCACCTATGTACCATCTTTGTGCCAGGTACTAAGCTTAAGATAAATTATTTCCAGGGTATATAAGTCTAAAATGTAGATACTGCCCCTAACAGAAGATGTGAAAATTAAGTTTCCCACGGCACACAAAAAGTGGCAAAGCTAAACACTAAACCTAGTTTTAAAACATATATTCCTACATTATAGCCAGCTTTATTTTTTATTATAAAATTATAAACTCTACATGTCTTAAATTACGCCCTTGAAATACTTGTCTTAAGAGATGCTCTGTTGTGCCCTGGCCAGTGTGGCTCAGTTGGCTGGAGCATTGTTCTGTAAAATGAAATGTCATGGGTTTGATTCCCAGTCGGGGAACATGTCTAAGTTGTAGGTTCAGCCCTGGTCAGGGACATATACATATGAGAGGCAACCAAGAGATGTTCCTCTCTCATATCCATGTTTCTCTTCCTCCCTCTCCCTTCCTTTCCTTCTCTCTAAAATCAATAACCATGTCCTCAAGGGAGGATTAGGAGAAAAAAAAAAAACAACAAAAAAAGATATGCCTTGTTGAAAAAAAAATAATATAAGACCTCTAAATTCTAATCTACTCCAGGGTTAACTAAAGTTCTTCAACCTCTTCTGTTTCAACTCACTCACTTAGTGATATCATCCAGATTCCTGGCTTTAAATACAATCTGTCTGACACCACCACCAAGAGGTAAACCTCTAGCAAATCCTTTCTTCTGAATTCCAAATTCATAACCCCAAACTACCTATTCAACACCTCTACTAAGTCTAATAGGCATCTATAACACAGTATATCCAAAACTACGCTACTGTTCTTTCTCTCCGCACTTGTTCCTCTATCAGGTTTCCCCATCTCAATAAATGGCAGTGGCATCCTTCCAGAAACTCAAGCAAAAACTCTGGAGTTGTCCTTAACTCCTTCCTTTCTTTCCAACACACATTCAATCTATCAGCAAAGCTAGCTGTCTTTACTTGAAAAATATATCCAGAATTGGACCATGTGTCACCATATTCACTGCCACCCCTAATGAAAACTGTCATCTTCTCTCACCTGGATTACAGCAATAGCCTCCTAACTGCTTTTCCTGCTTTTGCCCTTGCCCAGTCCACCACCAGTCTATCCAACACTGCAGCCAGAGTAATGATAATGTCAAAATGGAAATCAGGTCATATCATATCACAGCCCAAAACCCTCCAAAGACTTTCCATTTCCCTTTCCATTTCACTCAGTTTAAGTCCTGAAAAGGAACAACAGGATCAGCAGCAATTGGGAGTTTATCAGAAATGAGCCCCACCTCAGGTCTACAAAATTACTGGTCTGAATTTTAACAAGAACATCTGAGGTTATTTACTGGCACATTAAAGTTTGAAAAGTATTTGCATAAGGCAACACAATAGAAGCACCCATCCTCCTCAACCCTTGCCATTCCTCAGGCAAGCTTCATGTCTCAGGACATTTGCACTTGCCATTTGCTATGGCTGGAATGCGCTTCTCTTATACCCTCTCACCTCTTTCAAGATTTTACTGAAAGGTTTCCTCATCTATGAGGCTGGCTGTGAGTACTTGGTCCCTACCTCAATATGCCCTATTCCTCTTTCCTACTTTTATTTGTCTCATTAGAAATTGTCATCATAGGTTAAAAAACTGAATGCTTACTTATCTTGTCTAGTCTATCTTCCCATATGATATATAAAATAAGCTCTATGAAGGCAGAGATTTTTGTCAGTTTTCTTCCCCAGTACCGACTCAATTATTTTTAAATGCATAAAACAATAAACAAATAAGATTTCTCTTCAAAACACTATCCAATAGACTGAGTAAAATGGGTCCTTACCATGCAAACTGATGTTTTCTCAGCATCACATTCAACAAATCTACTTTTTAAAATATACTGTGCCCTATTTAGGCACTGTAAACACTACTGTTCACCAATGATTAAGGATAGAAATTTAAAAATCTGATTCATGATGGGACTGTATCATAAAAGTTTGCAAAAATAAAAACTGAGTCTTTGAGTTAAAAGAGATATGCTTTACAGCTCTCCACAATGTGAAAACAATTCTTTATATCAGAGACTTCCAACCTTTTCCACCTCATGGCAAGCAAAAACTAATCACTAAAATTCTGTGGCACACCAAAAAAATATGTATTTTTTGCCAACCTGACAAAAAAAGGTATAATTTTGATTGATTTGAAAAAAAAAAAAGTATTACCTATTCTTTTGGCTCCAAAGTTACTTTTTAAAAAATCAGGTGCCTGGATTTGTATATAGTGATCTCTGACACCACATATTAACCAATCAGACACAACCTAATTATGCAACATGACCAATAAGATGCACATCTATTATATGACCTATATATTTATGGTCCAGACAGGGCATTCACACTGGACTACTGTTGTGCTGGCTGTTATCATTATTTTATCTGACAATCTAAGGGAACAGAGGTCAGCGTCCCTGACAAAATAGTCAGGTATTGCATGTTTTAAAAATTCTTGCAGCACACCAGTTGAATATTGCTGTTGTATAACAACAAAATAGTCTTCTACACAAAGTTTTCTCATCTGATCCTCAACAATCCCTAGAAGTCTTTGTCAAGCAAATAACAAAAAGCCCATTTTAGAGGTGAGAAAACATACTTTAACTGTCAAAGCATGACAGCAATAATGTCAAAACTGAGACTGAAGTCTGTTATTTCTACAATATCATTTCTTCTCTTGCAAATAGTATTGAAACAGACTATAAAATCATAAAGCCATATATTATGCTGAAGATACTAAACTTACCCAAACCATTTAGTATCTATGCAGAATGAGAACAAACTCAGTTCAACAAAGTCACATCTCAACTCAAGGAATAAAACTTCAATTTTCTTCCTGTTACTTATTAAGTCTAACCCAGGGTCCAATGACATTTAGGAGGAAATTAAGAAATTAGTTGTTATAGCTCTGGCCAGTGTGGCTCAGTTGGCTGGTCATCATCCTGCAAACCAAAAGGTTGTGACTTCAATTCTCAGCCAGGGCACATGCCTGTGTTGCAGGTTCAGTCCACTGATGGGGAAAATGCGAGAGGCAACAGGTAGATGTTTCTCTCTCACCTTGCTGTTTCTCTCCCTCTCTTTCTCCCTCCCTTCCCCCGTCTCTAGAATCAATAAAAGAAAAAAAATATTTTTTAATTAGTTGTTATAATGTACATCAAGAAAGTTCTTACTAAGCTGTGACAATTGCTAGAAAAAAGAGAGAATAGAAAAGAAGATGGGGCAAGTGAATTGAGAACTGAACTCTACTGAGGAAAGAATCAAGGTTGTAACATTTTATTACTTCTCTCCATGCCTAAGTGATGTGATTTTGCAATAAAAGAAAAAAAAACATACCTCCTCAAAATCCCAGCACAACAGCTTTCCTTTTCTTTGCATAGATGAGGATGAAAAGTTGTAATCCAAAATGTTTCCCAAGAAGTTATTTTTTAAAAAGACATAGAAATAGAAGATCCATATGAAAAGGGATCCAATGTGGGAGGATGGAGACTGTGTCTTCTAAATCTTGTTATCAAGAGCAGCTGTTCACCAAGTGTCAGCATCTGAAGAAAGTACTAACTGTGGTTATGTCTTCTCAAGATAGCAATACCTGCTGGGACAAAGGAGCAAGAGAAGGAAAAGAAAT
Organism: Phyllostomus hastatus; assembly: GCF_019186645.2. Taxonomy (NCBI): domain Eukaryota; kingdom Metazoa; phylum Chordata; class Mammalia; order Chiroptera; family Phyllostomidae; genus Phyllostomus; species Phyllostomus hastatus. The sequence continues at coordinate 2,208,602 of NW_025333643.1, read as the reverse complement.
ACTACTGAATACAAATGACTGGCTGGCAAACAATCACCAGTCATCCGTCTTGAAATTTTTCAAGTTGGTATTGGTGAACATTAAAAGATCACAGGGAGGTAAATACAAGTGGGCTGACCAACTGACAATGGGGTTATCAATGACAACAGCAGTCAAAGGTACACTTCAGCAGGTGATCCAGATCTCTGATTAATGATAAAGAAGCAGTATAGTAAAATATAAAAATCTACTTCATATTTTTATAACAAGATGATTGTCATATCATATCATACAAACAAACACAAATATTAGGTAGTCTGCCAAATAGATCAAGCACTCTGGTGCCTTATAAAACACATACTGTGTAACTACTAATGAAGATGTCTATGTCAGCAGAATATATAGAATAACCATACAAAAATATAAATTGGGGTCTGGCAGGAAAACAAAGTTAATGTGGAAATGAAGGGACATCAAAGTTAATGTGATATATTGGGTGGCTTTGTGTACTCTTGTTAGATATCTTACAGATTTAGGAATGTTATACTTTGGGGCAAACAATTAAGGCAATATTTCTTGATACCTGCCAAATCAATGCATTTCCACCAAACTGAAAATTAAAGAATACAGGGTGGGGCAAAAGTAGGTTTACAGTTGTTCATATGTAAAGTACAATAATTAATAAGTAATAACACACACAAGAATAAACTGTTTGCCCTGGTGTGGCTCAGTAGATTGAGCACCAGCCTGTGAACCAAAATGTCACAGGTTTGATTCTCAGTCAGGGCACGTGCCTAGGTCCCAGATGGGGGCATGCAAGAGGCAACCAATCAATGTATCTCTCGCACATCGATGTTTCTCTCCCTCATTCTTTCCCTCCACCCCATCCCTCTAAAATAAATAAATAAAATCTTTAAAAATAAAAGATGATATTCATACAAAAAAAGAATAAACTGCTTTGCACAACACAACTGTAAAACTACTTTTGCCCAACACTGTATATAGTGGGCTGAAATGGAATACAATGATGGGGTTAACAGCAGATAAAACAATGCAGAAGAAAAGATTAGTGAAATGTAAAGACATAAGATTAGAAGCTATACAAAATGAAACCTGGAATACAAGAAGTTGGAGAAAAAGAGCAGAGCATCACTGAGCTATGGGGCAAACTCAAGGAGCTAATAATACATGTGTAATTCAAATCTTGAGGGAAGGAAGACAGGATTTGGAAAAATAATATCCAAAAATTTTCGAACTTGACGAAAACTATAAACCCAAAATTCCAAGAAACTCAACAAACACAAAGGGCAGAAACCTGAAGAAAATTACAATTCTACCTAGGAGTCATCAAATTCAAATTGCTTAAAACCAGACATAAGGGAAAAAATATTAAAAGCAGCCAGAGGAATGCAGAATGGAGAAAATAATTGCAAATCATGTATTTTATAAGTAATTATTATCCAGAATATGGAAAGAGTCCTACAATTCAATAACAAAAAAATGAACAACCCACCCCCCCCCCGCCCCCAGCTGGCGTAGCTCAGTGGATTGAGCATGGGCTGCGAACCAAAGCATCGCAGGTTCGATTCCCAGTCAGGGCACATACCTGGGTTGCAGGCCATGACCCCGAGCAATCGCACACTGATGTTTCTCTCTCTCTCTCTCTCTCTCTCTCTCCCTCCCTTCCCTCTCTAAAAATAAATAAATAAAATCTTAAAACAAAACAAAACACTGAACTGAACATTTAAAAAAAAATTAAAAAAAAAAAGAACAACCCAATTCAAAAAATGGGCAGAGGACTTCCAGGCAAGGCGGCAGCATAGATAAATGTTGTACCTGCTTCCTACCACTACCACTTCAAAGTTACAACTAAACTACATATAACAACCATCATTCAGAACTCCTTGAAATCTGGCTGAATGGAAGTCCTACAACTAGGGAATTAAAACAGAAGCCACATCAACACTGGCAGGAGTGGCAGAAGTATGTAATATGCTGGTCCCACACCTAGGTGTGGAGGATAAAAACCAGGAGGGATATCTTGGCCGTGGAGATACCCCCTAAAAAGCAAGGAGTCCCATCCCCATACCAGGACTGCCATCCTAAGATTCCAGTACCAGGAAGAGAAGTCTCTATAACTTCTGGCTGTAAAAACCAGCAAGGACTGAGGCTGAGGGAAATAGGTTTCTAGAGTCCAAAGCAGCTCCTCTTAAAGGGCCTGGGCACAGACTTACTGAGACTCACTCCCTCTAAACTCCAGTGATGGGTATCAGCTAGAAAGGCATGAGGGAAATACAGGGAGGAACTGAATTGTCTTGCATAAGGTCAAGAGCTGGAGGGGCAGATTTCTCCCAGAGAGAAGTGCTGGCAGAGGACACTGTTCCTTTTCTGAGACCCTACCCCAACATGCCAGAGGACAGGCACCATATCTCAGTCTCCACCCCCCTGGCTAACACCCTTAACCCCGACCTGGTGATTCCAACAGGCTCTGCCAACTTTCAGGCCCACCCATGTCCTTTCCAGTCCTGGCTCATGCTTCAGATTTTCCTAAAATCTCTCAAACAGGCAGCAACTGGTCTCAGTGTGCCTCATAACCTCTCCTAAATGTCTCCAGGCCCTGCCACTTCTGACCTCAGTTCACAGATTAGCCTCACCTGGGAACCTCCAAGCCCAGCACAACTAGTAGCCATCTGCAGGTCGCTTTGTAGCTCATGCCAGGTGGCTCTGGGCAGAACCCGGTAGTGGCTGACCTTGTCCTGCCCCTCCTGGGAGGCCTAAGAGCCAGCACACCCAGTGGAAAGCTTCACACCATGCCAAAGAATCACCACCTAACCATCTCCACACACAACACACTCAAGGGATAGACTCAGTGAGCACTAGAACCACAGTAAAGTAAGACCTGCTCTGTGGGGTGGGCCCCTACCCAGCTAATCCTCCACAGTCGTCAGTGGTCACAGCCAGTCCTTGCAGCTGATTATTCTGGGGTTAAATCCCTCCCATTGATGTGACAGTAGCAATCAAGGCTCAACTACAAGAGGATATACACAGCATACACGAGGATAGGCATGGACCTCGAGTACTGAGCCTGGGTAACCAAGGAGGCTGTGCCACTGATCAGGACACCCACTACTGGGTTGGCCAAAAAGGGTGTTACATCTTTTCTGTAAAATAAAAGACCCATTTTTCATTTCCAACAATAACTTTATTGATTTGGACATTATGAATATATTGGCTATCTCCTGCTATTGGCTTCTAGTGGGTAGAGGCCAGGGGTGCTGCTAAACATCGCCCACAGCAAAGAATTATTTGGCCAAAATGGCAACAGTACCAAGAAACTTCATAAACCACTTTTGACACATTCCATCAGTCACAGCACCTTCTCCATACAATGCACAAAGCTTCTTTGTGTGTTTCAGTTGTGTTTTTACTTTTCTTGAAATAATAAACTGTAATATGCCAAAAATGTCACATAATTCCTTTCATCTTCGATATTAAAATAGCTGCACAAAAATTCACCAATTTTGATGTTTTTTTAAATGCACACTGATCTGACGGCTGTCACAATAAAATCTAACAAAATTGTTTCAAATGAAGTTAAAGACAACTAAGCACTACTAGAGCCATCATACAGAAAAAACCTAATGAACTCTTTGGCCAACCCAATACATTAGGCCAGTCTACTAAGCCTGGGAGACCTAGAAGTTCTACCTAATATATAGAAACAAACATAAAGCGGCTACCAAAATAAGGAGACAAAGAAATGTCCCAAATGAAAAAACAGAACAAAACGCCAGAAAAAGAAGTAAACCAAATGGAGACAAGCAATCTATTAGATACAGAGTTCAAAACACTGGTTATAAGGATACTCAATGAACTTAGTGAGAGGCTCAACAGCATTAAAAAGAACTAGTCAAAAATGAAGGATACAGTAACGGAAAGGAAGCATAATTTACAGGGAATCAATAGTAGAGTAGAAGAAGCCAAAAGTCAAATCAGCAATTTGGAAGATAAGGAAACAACAAACACCCAGTAAGAACAGCAAAAAGAAAAAAGAGGCCTGGCTGGTGTGGCTCAGTGGACTGAGTGCTGGCCTGCAAACCAAAGGGTCACAGGTTCAATCCCCAGCCAAGGCACATGCCTGGGTTGCAGACCAGGTCCCCATTAGGGGATGCTTAAGAGGCAACCACCCACTGTTGTTTCTCTCCCTCCCTTCCCTGCTCTAAAAATAAATAAATAAAATCTTTAAAAAATATACGAAAAACTTCAAGCATACCAGCATTCGTATTATGTGGGTGCTGGAAGGAAAAGAGAGAAAGCAACAGACTGAAAATCTATTTGAAAAAATAATAACAGAAAACCTCCATAACCTGGTGAAGGAAATAGACATACAAGGACAGGAAGCACAGAGAGTCCCAAACAAGATGATTCCAAACTGGCCCACACCAAGACACATCATAATTAAAATGCAAGAGGTTAATGACAAAGAGAGATAGTAAAAGCAAGAGAAAAGAAGTTAGTTACCTGTAAAGAAGCTCTTATAAGATTATCAACTGATTTCTCATCAGAAACTTTGCAGGCCAAAAGGGATTGGTAAGAAATACTCAAAGTGATGAAAAGCAAGGACCTACAACCAAAATTACTTTACCCAGCAAAGCTATCATTTAGGACCAAAGGACAGATAAAGAGCTTCTTGGGGAAGAAAAAACTAAGTGTTTATCACCACAAAACCAGTATTATACAAATGTTAAAGGGTCTTCTTTAAGAAGAAAAAGATAAAAAATGTGAACAATAAAATGTCAATAAATACATATCTATCAATAATTGAACATTAAAAGCCAAATACATTAACAATTACAACAAAAACAGACTCATAGATACAGAGAACATTTTCACGGTTGCCAGATGAAAGGGGCCTAGGAGGATGGGTAAAAAAAGTGAAAGGATTGGGAAGTACAAATTGGTTGTTACAGAATGTCGTGGGAATGTAAAGTACAGCATAGGAAATATAATCAATTATATTCTAATAACTATGTAGGGTGTCAGATGGGTACAAGATTTATTGGGATGATTACTTAGTTATGTAATGTCTAAACACTGGGATATACACCTGAAACTGATATAATTAGGTATATGTCAACTGTAATTGAAAACTAAAAATGATTTAAAGATTCAAAAAAGGGTCAAAAGACCTAAATAGACATTTGTCCAATGAAGATATATGAATGACCAATTAGCATATGAAAGATGCTAAACATCACTATTTATTAAGGAAATGCAAATCAAAACCAGAGTGAGATACCAACCCCATACTCATTAGGATAATCACTATTAGAAATAAATAAATAACAATGTTAGCAAAAATGTGAAGAAATTGGAATCCTTATGCACTACTGGTGGAAATGCAAAACAGTACAGCTGCTGTGGAAAACTGTATGGTGGTTTCTCAAAATTTAAACATAAAATTACCATATGATCTGGCCATTCCACTTCTGAGTATAGAGCCAAAAGGATTGAAAGCAGGCCCTGACCAATTTGGCTCAGTTGGTTGGAGCATCATCCCATAACCAAAAGGGTGTGGGTTTGAAAACTCTCTCCCACCCTTGGTCCAGGTGCATACTATATTCCATCCGGGCATGTATGGAAGGCAACCATTCGATGCTTCTCTGATGCATCGATATCTCTCTCTCCCCTTCCCTCTTTAAGAAAAAAAAAAAAGAAATTGTTCTCTGAAATAAATAAACGGCATCCATTTCTTAAAAAGAAATTGAAAGCAGGGTCTCAAAAAGATATTTGTACACCTATGTTTATAGCAGCAATATTCACAATAGCTAAAACATGGAAACAACCCAAATGTCTACTTGCAAATGAATGGGTAAGACAAGAATGATAGCCAACTTCTCAATGGAAAAAATAGAAGACAGAAGACAGAGAACTGAAAGAAAATGATTGTCAACTTAGGCTTCAGACTTCTATAACCAGTAAAAATAACTTCTATAAATCAAGACAAATTGAAGACTTTTGCAGACATACAAATGCTGCAAAGATTCATCACTAGCAAACCTACACAAGAAATGTTAAAAGAAGTTTCTTTTTAAGATTTTATTTATTTATTTTTAGAGAGAGGGAAAGGGAGAGAGAAAGAAAAGGAAACATCAATGTGTGGTTGCCCTCATGTGCCCCCTACTGGGGACCTGGCCGGTAACCCAGGCATGTGCCCTGACTAGGAATCAAACCAGCAACCCTTTGCTTCACAGTCCGGCGCCACTCAATCCACTGAGCCACACCAGCCAGGGCAAGAACTTCTTTATTCAAAAGGAAAATGTACCAGGTAGAAATCTGGAACTATATGGAAAAATTAAGAATACTGCCCTGGCTGGCATAGCTCAGTGGATTGAGCGCAGGCTGCGAACCAGGCATTGCAGGTTCGATTCCCAGTTAGGGCACATGTCTAGGTTGCAGGCCATGGCCCCCAGCAACCGCACACTGATGTTTCTCTGTTTCTCTGTTTCTTTCTCTCTCTCTCTCTCCCTCCCTTCCCTCTCTAAAAAATAAATAAAATCTTAAAAAAATACTGAAAATGGTGTGAATAGACTACACGTACAGTACTTCACAGAGGCTTTTATTATAATGAGATGGCAAATTCATCTACATTATTAAAATAATGGAGGAAAAAAGCACTAACAAGTATTTCCATAATACATACATCCTCCCAAATGTCTGTATATTAAAAAAAATACCTTACTAGAACAAATTTCCCATCACACCATTCCTGTAAGTTGAAGTCAATATTATCTTTTTATAAAAAGAGGCCCAAATACAAACCAGTTGTCCAGTAATAGTGAGTCTTTTAGAAAAGTAAAATTTAAATCCTGGTTCCAGCCCCGTGTTTATTACATAAACCCTTAAATACTTGGGATAAAGTATGATGGTGGTTAATATACAATTTATCTATTTTCCATTGCTTCCAGGGAACTCTAAAGTCACTTAGAAGTAAGCAATAAAGACAGCAAAGATTGTTCCTTGCTTTGAAGAAGTCTGAAAAACATTAGGTTTAAACAAATTCGGTCAGGTTTCTCTAAACTGGCAAAAGAAGAAAACTTTTGCCAAGTCTTCCTGCGGAAAACAAATTAATTAAAGCAAAGGTATCAAAGCAGTAACTGCAAAACAAAGCTTCAGGGTTGGGTGCCAACATAAGAAAAAGAAAACACTAATATTTAATGCCACTTCATTATAGTCCAAACCTCAGAGGGAATGTGGTTAGTAGGAAGAAAACCTCGGTAGTATCACTGATGGCAAACAGATTACAGAATGGGAATACTGCCTACTATCCCTCTGAATACATAAAGTTGAACATAATTCAGACAGAGATTCCCTTAAGACCACAAGCAGATCTTATCCAGCTTCACAGTAGTGCAAGACTACTTGCTACTCTCAGAAAGGTAACTGAACAATATACAACATAATTCAGGATATTCCTCTAACAGAATTCTAGGGGAAGGCTACCTACTGTTACCCCATCTGGACCAAAAATTCTTTACTCTGTAATTATAATGGGAAAATTGTGTGATTTCAATATTCACCGATGCCAAGACAAAGAAGCATTCTTTCAGGACTTTACCCGAAATAAGCCATTGTGTAACTTTCTTTTCAACATAAAATAAAACTTAGCAAAAAAAAAAATTAGTTATTGACTTAAGAGAATTTAAAACATGTGTTCAACAAAAACTGAACACATATGAATGTTCATAGCAGCATATTCACAATAGCCAAAAAATGAAAGTGACTCAAATGCCCATCAACTGATGAGTGAATAAACAAAATGTGGTATATCCATTCACTGACTTCAGCCATAAGAAAGGAATTAAGTACTGAAACATGCTATAACATGGATGAACCTAAAGAACATTAGGTAAAAGAAGCCAGAAACAAAAGGCCATATGTGACCCCACTTAAATGAAATGTCCAAAATAGGCAAATCCGTAGGAACAAAACTCAGGCCAATGATTGCCAAGGTTTGATGAGAAGAACTGCATAATGTATATGGGGTTTCTTTCTGGAGTTAAGAAAATGTTCTGCAATTAGATAGTGGTGGTGGTTGTACAACACTGTGAAGGAACTAAAAGCCTCTGAACGGTACATTTTAAATGGCTAAAATTATGAATTTTGTTATGTGAATTTTACCTCAATACAAAAATGTTTCCAAGTGTTAGTGGGTGCCTGTATCTCCCACTACTTAACAAAATGTTGTGTTCCTAAAAATAATTTTAAAAAATACTTTTAAAGTGCTGGCTGGTGTGACTCCATGGAATGAACGCCAGCCTGTGAACCAAAAGATTGAAGGTTCAATTTCCAGTCAGGGAACATGCCTGGGTTGAGGGCCAGGTTCCTGGCTGGGAGTGTGCAAGAGGCAACCAATGCATGTTTCTCTCTTGCACATTGACGTTTCTTTCCCTCTTTCTCCTCTTCTAAAAATAAAGAAATGAAATCTAAAAAAAATGTGCTTTTAAAAAATACTTTATAAAATTTAGTATTCTGGAAAAGGCAAAACTGTAGAGATGGCAAACAGATCAGTGGTTGTCAGGGGCTGGTGTGGGGGGGTAGTTAAATAGGTGAGGTGCAAATTTTTTAGAGAAATGAAACTATTCTATATGATACTGTAATGTTGAATATATTAAAGGTTTGTCAAAACCTATATAAATTTAAAGCACAAAGAATAAACAATGTATGTAAATTTATATAATCATTTAAGAAGTTAAGGGATAGCATGGAATGAATGTGACAAAACAATCTGCATTTATTACAAATATGAAACCACCTCACAGAGGAGGTAGAAGAATATGGTGCTGACCTAGGTAATGCTGGAAATGAGTGGAGTCTGTAAAACTAAAGAGAAAACAAAGAACCCATGAGCACTGTAGTCGAGTTGATATACGTAGCTGTTTCCCACAGGGGCACAGACTTACCATTCTAAAACCACTGTAGATGTATACTGGACTTGAAGAAATAAGTAAATGGATGGCCAATTTCTTTTTTTTTTTAATATTTTATTTATTTATTTTTAGAGAGGGAAGGGAGGGAGAGAGAGAGAGAAACATCAATGTGCAGTTGCTGGGGGTTATGGCCTGCAACCCAGGAATGTACCCTGGCTGGGAATCGAACCTGGGACACTTTGGTTCCCAGCCCACGCTCAATCCACTGAGCTACGCCAGCCAGGGCTGATGGCCAATTTCTTATTGGTAAAGTGAAAGAGATTAGAATGATCAATGTGTTAAGAAATGAGAATTAGAGATATCAGAATGAATTCATGTTTAGCTTACTAGAGAGACAAACGGTTACATACAGAACTATTTATAGATATTATGTATACACACAGGTTAACATATACACTTGTATCTCCTTGCTACCTCACTCAGAGACCATGTAAGCAACAATATTCTAGTAGCAACTAGCACATTTAGCACCCAGATCTTGGTTTCTAACACCATTTTCCAATAAGAGGAACTAGGGCTCCTTGGAAAAAGGACCAATCACAAAAGATGAGCCAGAAGCATTTTACGTTGTCAGAAACAAAAGTACTCATGCACACACATAATCACTGGAGTATGTCAAAGGGAAGGAATATAGAAGCCAACTGAAAAAGCTCCCAATGACCAAAATGGAACAATTTGAGCAAAGAAATTTATGTAAATACTCCACTCTTAAGGAGGTGGAGCATCACTCATTAAGTGTGGACTCTGCGTAGTGACTTTATTCTAAAGTACAGAAAGGTAAGAACAGAAGGGTAGTTTACAGTGAAGAAAACAAATACTGCCTCAAGCTAGGTAATCAAGGTTAACATGAACACATATTAAGTCCTATCAATAATATGTACTCAATATGTGATAAGAATGACACTTTACCTCTGAGGTCTTCCTTCAAAATCATATTACCTCAATCTAACCCTTAGAAAAACATCAGACAAATCCCAGTTAAAGGACTTTGTACAAAAATGCCTGATCAATTATTTTCAAAATTGCCAGTGTTATTAAAAACAAGGGAAGTCTGAGAAATGTCACAACCAAAAGGAGCTAAGGAGACATAATTATTAAATGTAATGTGGCATCCTGAATGGGATCCTGGAACCAAAAAAGGGCATTAGGAAAAAACTGTGGAACTCTGAAGCAAGTACAGACTTAGTAATAATGTATCAATATTGGTACACTATTACAAATGTACTACACTAGTGTAAGAAGTTAATAAAGGCAACTGAGTGTGAGACAGGAATTTTCTGTACTATTTTCACAGTAATTCAGCAAATCTAACAGCTCGAAAATTAAAATTTTATTTTAAAAGTTTATTTTTTAATTATAAAGTGTTCATGATCTATTACATACCTAAAATTTTACTCAGTGCATTTGGATATAAAAGATGCCTAAAACACGGTTTTGGCCCTCGATAAGCTTATTGTCTTGTTGTGAGGTAAGACAAATGCTCATGAAAAAGTATAAAATACAAGAATAAGGAAATGTTAAATTGAGACATACAGATAAAAATATATTGGAAATAAAGTCAAACCTCAGTTCTCAAAGTCTCCCATCTCAAACAATTTGGTTTTTGACCACGCTGTTCACAGAAAAAAAATGTCTCAGTTAACAAAACAACAGTTCTTGACCTGACAACCCTTTCATGCTGATACAGTATTTCTAACAGAAAAAAAGATTCAGTTTTCAAACAAATTGCTTGTTGAACAGCCTTCCAGAACAAATTAAGTTTAAGAACCAAGGTTCCACTGTACAGAGAATGTAGAGAATTATGAAGGAAGGCTTCATCAGGAAGATGAAACTTGAGTGTGTGTACCTTGAATATACTTCAGGGTATCAAAGTAAAAGGACCAATAAATTGGTACAGTTACAATAGCCAGAAGGGTGAAGAAATAAGAAAAAACTAAAAGAAGTGAAATTTAGCTCTAAGAAAAGTGAAGACTTCAATGGGAGACATATTAGCAATGTTCAAATACCTGAAGGATCATGAAGCAGAGCTAAGAGTTACATCATACATACCCATTTAACTTACTAGCTGACCTCTGCTAAAATGCAACCACTCAAGGACATAGAGAGTGACAGCTGTTCAGTAGAGTCACAACAGGAAATGTCAATTTGGAAAGGCAGGAAGCAGGTGGCCTAGTTCTTCCCTGCAACTTTCCAAAGGACAGTGTGCATGTGAGTCCAATGAAGCACAAATTTAGATTCAAATCCTGCATTTATTAACCACTTACCATGTACCAGGTGCTTCCTTATATATGATCTTAGTTAATATTTACAACACATCTATAAACATTTATTAATGTAATAGAGGCTTAATGTAAAAATACAACAAAATAAACCCTGTAAGGAAATAGGAACACATTAAAATTCTCCACCCTCCACCACTCTGATAGGGATTTGACAGATGTTTTCAGCAAAATTGTTAGAAGGCCTACATATCTACATAATACTTTATTTCCTCTTGCTCCTTCCTTCAGTCAAGCTCAATGGCTCTCAGTCTGTGGAGTCCATAAGAATGATATACAATTATGTATCATGCACACTATACTTTTTAAGCAACGTAAGGGATTTTCAAGTATAGCTTTCATCTCAACATGATTTTTGTCTCATGCATTGACTTTACAACCAATACTGGGAATGCGGTGCAACCCCACTGCAGACTTACTCCCTGTAGGTAGCACCATGGGAAGGAGGTAGAGAGGTTGATTCCTAACAACATGAAGAACACTCTAACAATTAGAGCTACCTAAAAATAGCATATGCTACCTCAAAGTAATAAATTTTCTGTCATCAAAGGTGTTGAAATAGAGGCTGAAAAATCACTGAGAACATTTTAAAGTGCAGCTGGGTAGGTTGAGATCTCTTCCAAATCTAGATTCTATTATGGGTAGACAGGAAGAAGACAACCTAGTTAAGAACAACACAATAAAAAGAAAAGACACAAAGGAAAGAATGACATGGTATGTGGGGAAGTTCAAGGCTAGGGAACACAGGAGAAGTTCACTTCCACCTGTAAACCTTTGCACTTTCTGCTTCATCTGCTAGGAAAGCTTTTGCACCTTTTATGCTACAATTCAAATATCTTCTCCTTAGTGCCGCCTCTCCATCACCCCGACCACTCACTCACTTACCACATCAGCTTGTTTTATTTTCTTCACACTTTGTATCAGGAGTCAGCAAACTTTTTCTACAAAGGGTCAGACTACAGTCTGCAGGCCAAATCCAGCTTGCCCCACGTTCTTGTATGGCCTTATGAAGTAAAAATGGTTTTTACATTTTTAAATGGTTGAAAAAATAAAAAAGAATATTTTTTGATGTGGGAAAATTATATGAAACTCAAATTTCAGTATCCAAAGTTTAAGTAGAACATAGACAAACTTGTTTATACTGCCTGTGGCTGTTTCTGCACTTAAACAACAGAGTTGAGTAGCTGAAACAGAATATATGGCCCACATTTACTTTCTGGTCCTTTATGGAAAAAATTTACTAATTGCTGACTTTTTAGCATTACCTAATATTATCTTGTCCACTTGCTTATTTGTTATCCTAATTCTCACACACACAGAATAAAGCTCCATGAGGGCAGGGACCTTTGTCTGCTTTGTTCCCCCACTATAGCCCAGTACTTAAAAAAATCGTGAAACAAAAATTGAGGGCTCAAAAATATTTGAAGAATAATTTAATGAGTGATCCATAAGAACCTCGTCAAGGAGTTTAAGCTTTAGTCCTCAGTCATGACAGGTTTTGTACATAAGACAGGCATAAAAAACTCTTGCAGACCCTGACCAGTGTAGCTCAGTTGGTTGGGTGTCATCCCACAAAGCAAAAAGTCACCAGTTCAATTCCTGGTCAGGGCACATGCCTGGGTTGTGGGTTCGGACCCAGTCAGGGCACATAAAGGAGGCAACCATCATGAGAGATGTTTTTCTCCCTCTCTTTTGTCCTCCCTTTCCCTCTCTCTAATAAATAAAATCTTTAAAATGAAAAAAAAAAAAAACCAACCTCTTGCAGGAGAGAGGAATATAGTTCTTGGAAGCTATATTCTAGTAGAAAACAACTTAGAGTAATGGTGGTTACCAACTAGCCCAAATCATTGGGTTTCTTCATCAAATTGTATAGTTTGGGTGTGTGTGCACTCATAAAAGATTGTCTCAACTACTCAAGGTGTCAAAACAGTCTGTCGGCTGACTATGCTATTTACCTTAAGATGCAAATACTCTGAGAAACCTCATCTCCTACACATTGTACACAGCACCCATACCATGCAAAATCTTAATGCTCATAATTTTAACAGATGTAGATCACACGCTACTGATTTCTAATATCTAAAATTTTCCTGTGTTGTTGATCAGCAATATACTCTGTAAACAGCTGAAAACTCTTTGGAAATTAAAAGGTTACCACCCACAAATAAGAAGCAGCTTTTTAATCTTTCTATACTAGCCAAAGACTGGGTGTGTGATTTCAAAAAAATACAAGCCAACTTTGTTGGTAGAAGACAAGGTACTGTTGAGTTGAAAATCATATCTATAAGCATCATTTGTTATACGATACTAGTAAAACTACTACCTACTCAAAACTGGAGTCTCACCTTTTAAAAAAAATTTTTAATTACAATTGACAAAAAAAAGTTCAATTACAATTCAATAGTATTTTATGTTAGTTTCAGGTATACAGCATAGTGGTTTGACAATTACCTAATTTACAAAGTGATTTCCCAATAATTCAATTACCCACCTGGCATCCTACACAGTCATTACAGTATTACTGACTATATTCCCTATGCTGAACTTTAAATCCCCATGACTATTTTGTAACTCCTAATGTATACTTTTTAATCCCTTCATATTTATCACCTTTTGGACACTCACTCTCCTAATACAGTGGGGAAAAACTGTTATCTACCTCCTGGAGGAATCTCGCCAGTAACACATTAACACTTTCATAAGGTTCTTACCTCCATGCTTTGCAAGAATTTCTATACATGGGTACTTCCAAAACGAGGATTTAATTAAACAGTCACTTCCAAAATCCAAGATACTGATCAGAAAACATGAACAAACCAAAGTTTTGTTTTATTTTAAAACAGCTACCTGCTTTTTAAGCCCTGGATGCCTTTAAAAAATAATTAGCTAATTTAGGAAATCAGCCCTTTCATAGAAATGCTTATGGTACAGGTACCTCTGATGAGTATGTCAGACTTATAGCATCCATTTTGGTTTAGTGTCTATGTGTTCGTCTTCCTTTCCTGTGAGAAGTCAGGTTGAAAAAGCAGCCTACATACAAAATTATTGGGTAAGGATCTACCAAGACTAATGTATGAGGTGTCACCAAAAAAGGGGGGTGGAAATTAACCAACAGCTCAAGTGGGCTGCCTTCAGAAACTCTGCTGCAGATTCAAGGGGTGGAGGGCGGGAGGAGGTCCTCACCATCAATGTTGTTAAGGAATGAATCAAACTATCCACTGGACAAAACCACAACACACCTTTGCTTAGGCTGAAAAGGGGTATTTGCAAGCTGTAAATGGATTTCTGGCCCTTTAGGGGCCCATTTTCCCTTCCTAAAAGGGTTAATAAAAGGCACTCAGAACCCAGCCAGCCTAGCCTCCCACCTTGCACCACCTATTCTCCCGATCCCAGTACAGCAGGTTCACTCCTCCCCTTAAACAAGTTCAAAATCAAAACAAAAGGTGCAAAACTGGTTTCAGGTGGCACTGGCTGAGCCCTAGTGGCCAACTTCTGGGGACAGGCCAAGCGAGGGCTCACAGGACCTCAGACCCCCCAACCAAAGCTAGCTCCCAAACAGCCCCTCGGGCCTCGGCCCAACTCCTCATACGCCCCTCCCTCTCCGCAGACCTGAAGATGGGGTGCTGGGAAGGGGGCGAGGCGAGGGGGTTGGGGAGAGAAACCCCAGGGTCAAAATGACAGCGGAACCAGCGGGGAAAGAAAAAGGCCCGGAGGGATGCTGAGGCGGGTGTGGGGGCGGGTCAAGTCCTAGGCCCAGGGCTTAAGCCCCGAACGGGGACAACTGAGGGTCCAAGCCGTTCCAGGCCTCGAGTAGGAGGCCGGGCTCGAGTCGACAGAGCCGCCAGGCCACGCTTCCCGCACAACTCTCCTCGTCCGGAGCAGAGGGACGCGGAGGGGCCGCGAGTGAATGCGAGGGACCGCGGCCGCAACCAGAGTTCAGGGCGGGGGCACTCACTCACCGGCGGGGAGGGGAGGAGCAGCCGGCGTCTCCGCCAGCGCCGTGGCTCGAGTTCAGGCGCCGGCTCCTGCCGCTGCAGCCGCCGCGCCGGGTCCATCCCCCCCAGCCACCCTCCCTCCCGGCCCTCCCCCCGCTCCACTTCAGCCGCTGCAGCCTCCGCTGCAGCCGCCACCGTCGATTCAGCTCTGCGCGGGAGGGCGAACCGGCTTGAGTAGGCGACAGCGCGTGCGCCCGCCGCCACCGCCCACAACATCCGCCCCCGGCTGGCCGCGCACGCGCGGGTCTGAGGCGGGCACGCGCACGCAGCAGAGGGGCGGAAACAGGCCCCCCAAGGCGTGGCCCCGCCCCCAGCCCTAGTGCCCACCCTCGCGGTCTCCCGGCAGCTGAGCTGGGCAGTTGCAGGTGTGGCTGGAGTTGGCCAAAGCTCCAGGAACCGAGCTCCTGCGGTCCGGCCCCTTTTTCTGGGAAGTGAGGGCTCGAAGCAATGCAGGTTTGAGCGGATTTCTGGCTGCCGCTCCGAATCGTACACCTGTTCTTCCTACCTTGAATCCAAAGGCCTTCATTTCTTCTCTGATCTGTCAGGTTTCCATCGGCTGCTAGGAAAACGGCAGAGGCTATTACTATTTCGCATCCAGTATTACCACTGAAGGGACCACAAGCAGCCATCAACCTAACCCTTTTTGTTCTATTTTCCTAATTCACTTATTTATTCATCACTGATGTATTGAGGCTTCCTCCCTGTACTAGGCCCTGTTCGAGTTACTGCGAGTACAGTGTGGTGATAAAACAGATACTGGCCTCATGAAGTTAGATCTGGTGGAGAAGAAAAACGTTAAACGAACAATCACACAAAATTAAAAATTACAATTAGTACAATCTTTTCTGAGAAGTAAGTACATGATGCCAAGAGAACCTGTATGGGAGGTGGGGGTGGGGTGGTAGAGTTTGATTTAATTAAGGGTGTTCAGGCTGGAATCTGAGGGCTGCTGACTTGGAAGGAAATAAATAGTTAGGTTCAAGGGCTGAGAACTTGGCATGGCCAGAATGGGGCACTGGAAGACCACAGAATTGAGTAGAGGGTGAGTGTGGGGAGGTGTAGGCAATAACTGTGGTAAGGATTTGAGACTTAAGGCAAGGTAAACTGGTGGTGGTAGAGAAGACCACTTTTTAGGGAGTAAAATGGACAGAACTTTATGATCTATTAGATGAAGAGTGAAGGCCTGGGAGGTGGCAAGTTTGACTCTTATATTTGAAGTAGATAGGAGATACAGTTATAGATCTCAGGAGCATTGAAGGAGACCCCTGAGGAATGTAACAAAAAATGGAAAATAAACTTAAAACTAAAACTTTAAATTTCTAGAAGAAAACAGAAAAAAATTTTGTGATCTTGAGGTAGGCAAAGATTTCTTAGGACATAAAAACCATGAACCATAAAAGAAATTATTCATAAGGGTAATTTCATCAAAATTTGAAACTTTTATTCTTTGAAAGACACCATTGGAAAAATGAAAAGGCAAGGCACAGATAGGAAGGAGAAATTTGTGAAACAATATGTCTGACAAAAGACTTGTATCCACAATATATAAAGAACTTTTATAACTGAATAATAAAACAAACAACCCAATAAAACAATGGGAAAAAGGTTTTAGTAAACACTTCACCAAAGAAGATACAAAAATGGCCAATAAGCAACAAAAAGATGCTCAACATATTTAGTAATCCAGAGATTTGCAAATTAAAACAACAATGATATACTCCTACATTCTCGTTAGGATTGCTAAAATTAAAAAGACTGATGAACCAGCAGTCCCACTCCTACACATTCCCTTAACTGTACTTAAGTTCCGAATAAACAAAGTCATACATCTACCTAACATGCAAATAACCTACACACAACCAGAAATGCTTAACTCTTTCCCGAAAAGAGGGTGCCAAGTCCTTGGTTGATCTTCTCTTTCCAATTTTGACATTCTGTAACTTAATACTCTGCTATGAAGTTAACTATTATTATTACATTTCCACTGTGTAGTAGCAATTGAATTCCCTCCTTGGTAATCAGGATTAATCACACCAGCCAATACAGTAACTCCTTTCTTTACCTATTTATTCAAAGGAATGAGCCCTGGCTGGTGTGGCTCAGTGGATTGAGTGCTGGCCTGCAAACTGAAAAGCTGTTGGTTCAATTCCCAGTCAGGGCACTTGCCTGAGTTGTGGGCTAGGTCCCCAGTTGGGGGCTTGCCAGAGGCAACTGATCAATATATCTCTCACATATTGATGCTTCTCTACCTCTCTTTCTCCCTCCCTTCCCCCTCTCTAAAAATAAATAAACAAAATCTTTTTTTATATAATAAAAGCACCTTCATTAAAAAACACACACACACAAAGGAATGAGATGCCCCCAGGTGACCAGGTGACAGTCTGAACTGCCAATTCAACAGAAACGTTGTTGTGTCTCCTGTTGGAAGCATACCTTCCTTTGGAACGAAGACCTCTAGACCAGCAGAGTTTCTGCCCATGTCTCCTTCCAGATAAAATGAACAATCAGGTGCACTGCTTGAAGTTCTGCCAACAGGGAGGCTTTCCTTCACTATTTTTCTTCAAGGATATCCCAGAAAGGGGCAGTAGTGCTGCAACAGTTTATTTTCAACCAGTGTCTGCATATTGTGTAGAACCATCATAAACCAGGCTGTTAAATAAGGCTGGATTTTCTCTTCCTCAGTCATGGGGAATGCCCCAAGAGAGTATAGGTGTGCTCTGAGAGAAGATAATGTAGCAGGAGTAGGGACCATGGGCATTTGGGCCACTTCCTCATATTGTACAACTTACTCATGCCTTCAGAACCCATTCAAGCCAAATCCTATAAATATAGTTTATTGATAATGGAGTGCTGCTGTGTGTTCACAACTTTATAGCTTAGTGGGTCAGACAACACCCAGTTCTTGATGGGTAGCTCAGATCACATGGTAACTTCACGACTTATGGTTATGAATTCAGTATGTACTAAGGCTCAGTAGCAAGGCAAAAGCTGTTTCTACAAAGGAGAGTGGTTATCACTGAGAATGGCAGGGCTTTGCTTCAAAATCTTAAGTGTCTGTTCTGTGATTCATGTATAGGGGCCTGCCAAAGACTTGAAATAGAATCTCTATTAGCCACTTTCAGAATGAGGTTCTGGGTTTCATTTTAGAAATAATGGCACTAAAGATTTCTTTCAAGGCAGAAATAGAAGCCTTCAGGTCATCTGTGCATAGTCTGAGCTGGGAATTTGAAGCTCTAAGCTCACCCTTTTCCTTCTCTACTTTCTTTCTTCAGTTAGGGGCAACCAACAAACCCATTACATTCCTTAGTTGGACTAAAATATTAAAATACATGGTCACTCATGACCTCACCTTCTATAGGCATTTGATTAGGAGTATCCAATGCCTCATCATGCCATGGACTACCAGTGCCCTCGGCACCACTGGAAATAGAGTCATTAGTGACTTTAAGCCAGGTTAGAGAACCAATTCAAGAATACCCAGAACCAATTTAAAAAAATTCATTCTTAAGAATCTGTTCCTCTAGAACCCTTCTAGTATCAAAATCTACATTAGGATTCAAACAGAGAATCAGAATAAGTAGGAATTATATAATAAAAGATTTATTTCAAGGGATTGATTTATGCAATTACAAGTCAAGAGGAGAGCTGACTGACACTGCTGTCCCAAGGCAGAATTTCTCCTTCAGGAGAGCCTCACCTCTGAGGACGTTTCACTGATTGAATCATGCCCAGCCAGATTATCTAGGATAATCTCCCTTATTAAAGTCAACTGATTATGCCTTGGCTGTGTGGCTCAGTTGCCTGGAGGACTGTTCCATGAACCAAAAGTCTGTTGGTTCGATTCCTGGTCAGGGCACACACCTAGGTTGTGGATTTGATCCCGAGTTGGGGTACGTATGGCCGGCAGCTGCTCAATGTTTCTCTCTCACATTGGTGTCTCTCTTTCTCTCTCCTTTCTCTCTCTCTCTCTCTCCTTCTCCCCTTCCTCTCTCTCTAAAATCAGTCAATGAAATAAAAAATTTAAAGTCAACTCATTATGGACTTTAATCATATCTATAAAAATGCCTTCATAGGCAACACTTAAGTTAGCTTTGAACAGTGTAGAATAACTTGGAACTATAGTTTAGCCAAATTGCCATCTCAAAAAGACTATCACATCGGCATTTACCCAACAGAAATGAAAATGCATGTCCACACTAAGACTTGTACAAGAATATCCATAGCAGCTTTATGCACAGTATCAAAATACTAGTAACAACTCAAATACCCATCAACAGGTGAATGGATGAACAAAATGGGTTAAATCCACACAGTGGAATACTACTCAGCAAGTAAAAGAGACAAACTACTACCAATACACTCAACAACATGAGTGAATCTCAAAATCATTGCACTGAGCAACAGAAGCTGGAAAAAAATACATATTGTACAATTCTACATAAAATTCTAGAAAATGCAAAGTAATATATAATAACAGCCTGAGACAAGAGATGAGAGGGAAAGGGGCACAAACCAACCCTGAAGGGTGATGAGAATTATCTGAATCTTGATTATGGTGGCAATTTCATGGGTGTGTATATATGTCAAAACTTATCAAATTGTATATTTTAAATAGGTATAGTTTATTACTTATATAATATACCTTAGTAAAATTGCTAAAGAATTTATTTGATGGGATTCATAGCAGATTAAAAATAACATAACAGAAGGTTAGTCAACTGAAAAACAGCAGAAAGTGTTTGTTTTTTCAAAATCATTTTTACATCATTATGCTTTTACAGTAGCCCCATTTTTTCTCCCCTTTACTCCCCTCCACCCTGCACTACACCTCCCACCAGCATGGGTCATACATATAAGTTCTTTGGCTTCTCCATTTCCCATACTATTTTTAACCTCCCCATGCCTATTTTGTACCTACCATTTATGCTTCTTATTTCCTATAACTTTTCCCTCATTTTCCTCTTGACCCCTCCTCGCTGATAAACCCTCCTGTGGTCTCCATTTCTGTGATTGTGTTCTTGTTCTAGTTGTTTGCTTAGTTTTTGTTTTTGCTTTTTGGGGGTTCAGTTGTTGATAGTTGTGAGTTTGCTGTCATTTTACTTTCATAGTTTTGATCTTCTTTTTTTTCTTAGATAAGTCCCTTTAACATTTCATAGAATAAGGGCTTGGTGATGATGAACTCCTTGAACTTGACCTTACCTGGGAGCACTTTATCTGCCCTCCCATTCTAAATGATAGCTTTTCTGGATAGAGTAACCTTGAATGTAGGTCCTTGCCTTTCATGACTTGGAATTCTTCTTTCCAGCCTCTTCTTGCCTGTAAGATTTCTTTTGAGAAATCATCTGGTAGTCTTATGGGAACTCCTTTGTAGGTAACTGTCTCCCTTTCTCTTGCTGCTTTCAAGGTTCTCCCCTTCTCTTTCACCTTGAGTAATGTAATTATGATGTGCCTTGTTGTGTGCTTCCTTGGGTTCAACTTGTTTGGGACTCTCTGAGCTTCCTGGACTTCCTGGAAGTCTATTTCTTTTGCCAGATTGGGGAAGTTTTCCTTCATTATTTGTTCAAATAAGTTTTCACTTTCTTGCTCTTCCTCTTCTCCTTCTGGCGCCCCTAAGATTCAGATGTTGGAGCATTTAAAGATGTCCCAGAGGTTCCTAAGTGCCTCTTGCCTGTCTCTCCCTCCCTCCCCCCACTCTCTCTTGAATTCTTGTTTCTTCATTCTGTTCTGGTTGCATGTTTATTTCTTGCTTCTGCTCCAAACCATTGATTTGAGTCCTGGTTTTCTTCCTGTCACTGTTGGCTCCCTGTACATTTTCCTTTATTTCACTTTTCATAGCCTTGACTTTTTCCTCTATTTTGCAAACATATTCAACAATTTCTGTGAGCATCCTGATTATCAGTGTTTTGAGCTCTGCATCTGATAGGTTAGCTATCTCTTCATTGCTTAGTTTTTTGTTTTTTTTTTTTTGAGCTTTGATCTGGTCTTCCATTAGGGCCGTATTTCTTTTATTTATTTATTTATTTGTTTATTTTTGGTCTCAGTACAGCTGATAACGTTGTAAGGGGTGAAGACTTAGGTTTTCACTAGGGTGGGGCAACCCATGTGGTTGCATTGTGGTGCTGTATGTGGGGGAGGTATATGAGAGAACAATGCTGCTTGCTCAGCTCTCTCTGTGGCTTCCCATCACTTCCCCTGCTACCCACAAGCAAATTGGGCCTTTCTAGTGCTGATTCCTGGGTGGGTGGGTTTGTGTACTTTCTTGGACCCTCTGGGTCTCTCCAACAAATGTTCCTGTGAGGCTGGGAGTTTCTCCTGCTGCCATAACCCCCACAGATTTTTACAGTCAGAGGTTTTGAGGCTTCCTTTTCCTGCATTGGAACCCTGGGTTGCACAATCTGTCTCACTCCCCAGTTGTTCCTCTTTGTTTATCCGCACACAAATGTGGGACACTGGGTCCACCAGCCGCTACCTTACCTGCCCAGTCCTCCAGCCACTGCCTTGCCACACATCCTCTCTGCCGGGGATACTCATCTCTGCCCCTCCTACCAGTCTGGATGAATATTTCTTCTTTAACTCCTTGGTTGTTGGACTGCCATACAGTTTAACATTCTAGTTAGATTTTCTGACAGTTCTGTTTATTTTTTGTTTTTAAATTTGTTGTTTTCCTTCTTTTGGTTTTGTGAGGAGGCCAAGTGTATTTTCCTATGCCTCCATCTTGGCCAGGAGTCCTACTAATCATTTTTTTATTGTTGTTCAAATACAGTTGCCTTCATTTTCCCATCACCACTTTCTCTTCCTTCACCCACCCCCACCTCCCACTCTCAATTCTATCCCCCTTTGGCTTTGTCCCTGGATTCTTTATACATGTACCTTGATGACCCTTTCCCATCTTTCCCCCATTATCTTCCTTCCCCTCCTCTCTGGTAACTGTCAGTTTGTTCTTTATTTCAATGTCTCTGGTTATGTTTTGCTTGTTTGTTTGTTTTGTTGATTACGTTCCATCTATAGTTGAGATCTTATGGTATTTATCTTTCACCACCTGGCTTATTTCACTTAGCATAATGTTCTCTATCCAGATTCATCCACGCTGTGGCAAAGGGTAGGAACTCCTTCTTTCTTTCTGCTGCATAGCATTCCATTGTGCAAATGCACCAATTTTCTGATCCGCTTATTTACTGGTGGGCACTTGAGTTGCTTCCAGCACTTGGCTATTGTAAATTGTGCTGCTATGAAGATTGGGGTGCATAGGTTCTTTTGAATTGGTGTTGCAGGACTCTTAGGGTATAATCCCAGCAGTGGAATTGCCAGGTCAAAAGGCAGTTCCATCTTTAGTTTTTTCAGAATATTCCATTCTGTTTTCCATAGTGGCTGCACCAGTCTGCATTCCTACCAACAGTGCACTAGGGTTCCCTTTTCTCTACAGCATCACCAGCACTTCTTGTTTGTCAATTTAGTTATGATTGCCATTCTGACTGGTGTGAAGTGGTATCTCATTGTGGTTTTAATTTGCATCTCTCTGGTTGCTAGTGATGCTGAGCATTCTTTCATATGTCTGTGGGCCGTCTGTATGTCCTCCTTGGAGAAGTGTCTGTTTGGGTCCTTTGCCCATTTTTTAATTGGGTTGTTTGTCTTCCTGGAGTGGAGTCATGTGAGTTCTGTATATTTTTTGGAGATCAAACCCTTGTCTGAGATATCATTGGCAAATATATTTTCCCATATGGTCAGTTCCCTTTTGATTTTGCTGATGTTTTCTTTGGCCATGTGGAAGGTTTTTATTTTGATGAAGTCCCATTTGTTTATTCTTTCCTTTATGTCCCTTGCTCTAGGGGACATAGCAGTGAAAATACTGCTGCATGGAATACCTGAGATTTTCTTGCCTATGTTTTCCTCTAGGACTTTTATGGTATCGTGACTTATATTTAAGTCTTTTATCCATATTGAGTTTATTTTTGTATATGGTATAAGTTCATGGTCAAGTTTCATTTTTTTGCTTGTAGCTGTCCAGATCTCCCAACACCATTTGTTGAAAAGGCTATTTTTACTCCATTTTATGCTTCTTCTCCCTTTGGCAAATATTAATTGACCATAGAGACTTGGGTTTATTTCTGGGTTCTCTATTCTGTTCCATTGATCTATGTGTCTGTTCTTATGCCAGTACCAGACTGTTCTGAATACCATGGCCTTGTAATATAGTTTGATTGTAGGTATTGTGATCCCTCTTATTTTTTTCTTCTTTCTCAAAATTGCTGCAGCTATTCAGGGTCATTTATTGTTCCATATAAATTTTTGAAATTTTTGTTCTGTATCTGTGAAATATGTCATTGGTGTTTTTTTTTTTATTTTTTGTCGTTGGTATTTTAATAGGGATTGCATTGAATCTATAAATTGTGTTGGATAGTATGCACATTTTCATGATGTTCACTCTTTCAATCCATGAACATGGTATATGCTTCCATTAATTTATGTCTTCCTTAATTTCTTTCTTCAGTGTTGTGTAGTTTTCTGGGTACAGGTCTTTTACCTCCTTGGTTAGCTTTATTCCTAGGTATTTTATTTTTCTTGTTGCTATATCAAATGGGATTTTTTTTCTTGATTTCTGTTTTTGATATTTTGTTGTTGGTATACAAAAATACCTTCAATTTCTGAATATTGACTTTGTATCCTGCTGCTTTGCCAAATTCACTTACTAGGTCAAGTAGGTTTTTGGTGGAGTCTATAGGGTTTTCTACATACACTATCATGTCATCTGCAAGCAATGACTGTTTTACTTCCTCCTTTACAGTTTGTATTCCTTTTATTTCTTCTTCTTGTCTGATCGCTGTGGCTAGGACTTCTAATACTATGTTGAATAGAAGTGGTGAAAGCAGATTCCTTGTCTGGTTCCTGATCTTAGTGGAAAAGCTTTTAGTTTTTGCCAATTGAGTATGATGTTGGCTGTGGGTTTTTCATATAAGGCCTTTATTATGTTGAGGTATGTTCCCTCTACTCCCACTTTGCTGAGTGTTTTTATCTTAAGTGGGTGCTGTGCCTTATCAAATGTTTTTTCTGCATCTGTTGATACGATCATGTGTTTTTTGTCTTTTGTTTTGTTTATGTGATATATTATGTTTATTGATCTGTGAATATTGTACCATCCTTGCATCTGTGGGATGAATCCCACTTGATCATGGTGTATGACCTTTTTAATGTATTGCTGGATGCAGTTTGCCAATATTTTGTTGAGGATTTTAACATCTCTGTTCATAAGCAATATTGATTTGTAGTTTTCTTTCTTTGTTGTGTCTTTGTCTGGTTTGGGGATTAAAGTGATTCTGGCCTCATCAAAAGAGTTTGGGAGTCTTCTCTCTTCTTTGATTTTTTTGGAATAATCTGTGAAGGCTAGGAGTTAGCTCTTCCTTAAAAGTTTAGTAAAATTCTGCTGTAAAACCATCTGGTCCAGGGCTTTTGTATGATGGGAGTTTTTTGAATGCTGCTTCAATTTCACTGGCTATTATCAGTCTGCTCAAGCTCTCTACTTCTTCTTGATTCAGTTTTGGAAGGTTATATTTTTCTAGAAATTTCCATTTCACTCAGGTTTTCAAATTTCTTGGCATATAGTTGTTCATATTAATTTCTTACAATCTTTTGTATTTGTGGTATCAGTTGTAATTTCTCCTCTTTTATTTCTGATTTTATTTACTTGGGTCCTCTCTTTTTTTTTCTTGATGAATCTGGTTAAAGGCTTTTCAATTTTGTTTATCTTTTCAAAGAGACAGCTCCTGGATTTATTGATCCTTTAATCTTGATTATTTCCTTCCTTCTACTGGCTCTGGGCTTTGTTTGTTGTTTGCTTTCCTGTTCTTGTAGATGTAGGGTTAAGTTTTTTATTTGAAATGTTTCTATCTTTTTTAGGTAGGCCTGTATCACTATGAACTTCCCTTCCAGGACTGCCTTCACTATGTCCCATAAGTTGTGGACTGTTGTGTATTTATTTTCATTTGTTTCCAGAAACTTTTTGATTTCTTCCTTGATCTCATTATTAACCCATTCATTGTTTAATAGCATGCTATTCAGTCTCCATGAGTTTGAATATTTTTGAATTTTTCTGTCAAGGTTGGTTTCTAGTTTCAGGCCCTTGTGGTCTGAGAAAATGCTTGATATGATTTTAATTTTCTTGAATTTGTTGAGGCTTGTTTTATGTCCTATCATGTGATCTATCTTTGAAAATGTTCCATGTGCATATGAAAAGAATGTGTATTTTGCTTCTTTAATATGAAAGGGCCTATATACATCAGTTAAGTACATTTGAGCTAATGCATTGTTCAGTTCCATAATATCCTTGTTGATATTTTGTTTGGAAGATCTATCCATTGTTGACAGTGGGTGTTAAAATCCCCTACTATAGAGCCCTGGCTGGTGTAGCTCAGTGGATTGAGCACCAGCCTGAGAACAAAAGGGTCACTGGTTTGATTCCCAGTTAGGGCACATGACTGGGATGTGGGCCAGGTCCTAGTAGGGGCATGTGAGACGCAACCGCACATTGATGTTTCTCTCCCTCTCTTTTTCCTTCCCTTCTCCTCTCTCTAAAAATAAATAAATAAAATATTTTTTAAAATAAAAAATAAATAAAATCCCCTACTATAATTGTGTTGCTATCTATATTTTTAGTGAAGTCCTCCAAAAATTTCCTTACATATTTGGGTGCTCCTATGTTGGGTGCATATATGTTTATAATATTTATATCTTCTTAATGGATTCTTCCTTTGATTGTTATGAAGTGTCCTTCTGTGTCTCTTTTTATGGCCTTTGTTTTGAAGTCTATTTTGTCGGATATAAGTATTACTATCCCAGTTTTCTTTTTCCTGTCCATTTGCTTGGAACATTTTTTCCCTAGCCCTTCACTTTCACTCTGTATAGATCTTTTGTTCTGAGGTGGATCTCTTGTAGGCAGCATATGTGTGGATTGTGTTTTCTTATAGAAAGTATTTGGATTAAAGCACAGAAAGAGAAAAGGTGTAAAAACAGGAAAGGACATCAGAGATATATGGGATATAGTGAAAAGCAGTGCTGCAGAACAGACACTATATAAAGTGGAAAAAATATTGAAAACCTTTTATAAATGATTCTATTCTTGGAGAGGCAATATATACCAGTCAGATAACAGTTAATTTTGAGTGTGAAAACTGGAATATTATTCACTTGGGTGTATACGTCATGACAGAACATTTATGCAGAAATCAAATATCAACACCAAAAAACTATTTACACATTACTCTGGGGATGAAATACAAAACTCACTTATTAAAATGTTAGAAGATGTTATAAAAGAAATATTTGGAATGAAGTAAGAAGCACTAAACATTACTCATTATTTTAGGTTCAAAATCTAATGTATGTATATAGCATAGGTAATAATTATGATTAGATTTATAGATTTCTAAACTCAAATATTTCTATACGTGAACATTCTGAGGGATTTTTGTCACAATGAAGAAAGATTATTTTTAAATTTTAATTTAAAAGTTATAAACACTGAACTTGACAAAAATAATTTGAGAAGCTAGAATTATGACAATAGTGTAAGTATATGTGCAAAATGTAACACTGCAATAGAAGATCTTTGAAAAAATTATGCAACATTCTATATTTATTTTTTAAGCGTTCTTTAAATTTGATGGTGAACAATGCCATCAAAATCTCCTTTGACATTATCAAATTTTAAAAATATCTTCCAAGAACTATATGATTGCTTTTCAGCTTCAGATAGATATTTGGGTGTACTGAAAACCCTGAATATAAATTTGAAACTGATAGATAGGTGACGGGAAAATTGGGTTGATACTATCATACCTGTAAAAACTCAATTACAAATGGTATGCAATGATCTTTTTATGAAGAGATCAATGAAGAAAATGGGTTCTAAAATACCAGCCAAATTTCTACTTTCAAACATGTCCATGCCTGAATTTATTACCTTAGTACTGACTTGGCATGAGTCTTTAAATCACAGGTTGCAAACACAAGGCCCATGGGCTGAATCCAGCCCAGCATCTTGTTTCTACCCAGCAGCAGCGCCAAGCTCCTTGCCCCTAGTTAAGAAGTAGTTACGTTTATACTGTCCTAAAATCACATTCGGCCCTTTGAAGGCAATCGTGAGGCTCGTGTGGCCCCCGGTGAAAATGAGTTTGACACCGCTGTTTTAAATAAAATTAATGGTTTAAGCAAAATGATACATAAAATTCAATATACAAAGAAATGTTGATGTACATAATGCTCTCAAAAATTCAAAGGAATTAAGAAATTATTTTAAGTAAAACTAGATGGTTCTTTAAAGAATAAAGTATTAATTTTAAAATAAGTTGCAGAATACATATAAAATATTACTCAGCCATAAAAAAGAATGAAATCTTGACATTTGCAACAACATTGATGGCCCTATAGGTGTTTGCTAATGATACAAGTCAGACAGAGAAAGACAAACACTGTATGATTTCACATACATGTGGATTCTGAAAAACAAAATAAATGAACAAAACAAAACAGACATTAACCAATGTAACCCCAATAAATTCAATTAAAATTTTAAAATATAAATTAAAAGTAAATAAATTAATTAATAAAATAAGAAAGTTGGAAAATATTTTCTTCGTTTTAATGCAAATCTAAAAGATACACAATAGAGACCAGCCCCTCTGTACAGAGTCGGATGGCTAGTACCTGCACTTATTATTAGCTGTGTTAGAAAAAAGAAAACAGAAACAGACTCGTAGATACAAAGAACAAACTGGTGGTTGCCAGAAGAGACAGGCAAAATGGGTGAAGGGGATTAAGAGGTACAAACTTATAGTTGTAAAATAAATAAGTCATAGAGATGTAATGTACAGCATCAGGAATGTAGTCAATAATATAATAACTTTGTATGGTGACAGATAAAACTAGATTTATCATGGTAATCATTTCATATTATAAAAATATTTAATTACTATGTTGTACACCTGAAACTAATATAATAATAAATGTCAACTGTAATTCACTTAAAAATTAATTTATTACATAAATTACATTAGTTGAAGAGTCTCTTGACATTGATTTCAATTTCTCCAACATAGAAAATATTAGGAAAAAAAGAGAGTTTGGTTGCAAATCTTACAACACATCTAGGATCCAAAACCAAATTTTAAAATCAATTTATTTTTGACCTGACTGGTGTGGCTCAGTGGGTTGGGTGTTGTCCCGAAAAGCAAAAGGTCGCCAGTTTGATTCCTGGTCAAGGCACATGCCTGGGTTGTGGGCCAGGTCCCCATTTGTGGGGGAGGGCAACCAGTTGATGCTTTTCTCACACATCAAAGTTTTTCTCCTTCTCTTTCTCCCTTCCTTCCCCTTTCTCTAAAACAAACATACAAACAAATAAATAAATAGTCTTTTTTAGCCTACATTGGGAACTGCAATGTCATTTTAAAAATTAAAGTTTAGCCCTGGCTGGCGTAGCTCAGTGGATTGAGCTCGGGCTGTGAACCAGGCATCACAGGTTCGATTCCCAGTCAGGGCACATGCCTAGGTTGCAGGGGGGCCCCAGTGGGGGCCATGTGAGAGGCAACCACACATTGATGTTTCCCTCCCTCTCTCTCTCTCTCTCTCTCTCTCTCCCTACCCTCTCTAAAAATAAATAAATAAAATCTTTAAAAATTAAAGTTTACAATACTGAAAGAAAATAATGATCTTTTTGGTCTTCTAATCTATTGATAGACCCTTACTATTCGAAATGTGGCCCCTGGACCAGCAGCAACACCATTACCTGGAAGTTTGTTAAAAATGTAGGATCTCAGCCCTGCCCCAGATCACCTTAGTCAGTCTTTACTATGTAACATAAGCTGCAGGAGATTTGTATGCATATTATACTTTGAAAAGCACTGGACCAGATAACACATGAAATTTGAAGAATTAAAATGAACATGAACTTCAACAACTGTTAAAATTTACCTTTGAAATTGATTAATGAATATTAGTGATATTGTTGATGGTAAATGAATGCAGAGGAAATAAAAACCTTTAGTTGTTTTGTAAAATCTAGCATAACTTCTGTTAAAGTCTTGCAATATGTTTGTAGTAATAACTTATCACATTTCCAAATAATCTGTGTTTCAGTATGTGTTTAACTTTGCTAATATAAATAACCAGTAGAAAATGCAACTTCACAAAATTAAAATTTAGTAAAAAATTATAAAGGTCCAGAGTGAGCAAAAAAGACTGTCATGGAGTAACAATCACATATTGGAACAAGTCAGCATTGAAATAGTCATAGGGGATTTTACTTATGTGAAAGGATGACAAGTAATTGCTGTACTATAATGTGTTATCATATGCTAGTGGCTCTGAATTTCCAACTATTGTGCTGGTTTCTCTCTCCTACCTCAGAGCCTTTGCTTCTGCTATTTCTGGTGCCTGGTACACCTTCCTTTTCAACTCTGCTGACATTTCTATCTCAGCTGAAATGCCATTTCCTCAAAGAGGCCTTCCCTGACCGCATAGTCAAGGTCAGCTTCTATCAAACACTCAAAGCATCCTGAGGTTTCCGTTTCTTAGCCCAACATACATGTAACTTCCCCTTTAAACATCTGCTTTACTCTCTGGCCTGTGAGTGCCATCAAAGAGTTTGTCTCTGTCATTCTGAACCCACTCACATTTTTAGGTTGCTTGATACAGACATACTCCAGAGACACTAGGAGTTTGGTTCCAGACCACCACAGAAAAGCAAGTTGTAATTTTTTGCTGGGGGAGGGTCTGTGGTACAACATCTGTGAAGCACAATAAAGTGAAGCACAATAAAATGAGGTATGATTGTAAGTGTTTATTGGATTAAGAAACAAATAAATGACAATTCTGTTTATATTAAATGAAGTATGACCCTGCCTTATATTTGTACAACCTTTTATTTTTTTAACACATTTTTACTTCTGTTATCCCATTTGAGCTTCTGAAGACCAGATCTGCCTAGTTAGCCTCTCTCAGTCCTTAAAATCCATAAGAGACCTACCTCCTAGATAAAAGCATCGTCTACAGGTGGCTTGCCTGCCTTCCAGTCCTAACTCTGCCAGTTCATCCTCAATATTATGTGCCTCTGGTAAGCTACCTCACTCCTCCATGCCCCAGGTCCCTTGTTTGTATTGACCTCATAGGTACACTGTGAGGAGTAAATGAATACAGTTGATCTGTGAACAATGGGAGTTTGGGATGCCAACCCCCATGCACTTGAAAATCCATGTATAGCTTTTGACTTTCCAAAAATTTAACCATAGTCATCCTTTGGTACCCTCGGGGACTTGGTCCCTCAGGACTCTGCAGATACCAAAATCTATTGGTGCTGAAGTTCCTTATATAAAATGGTATAGTACAATGTATACAGTTGGTGCTCTATAGCTGCAGATTTGACTGTGGATCAAAAACAGTGTTTTCAGTCTACAGTTGGAAATCTATGGATGCAAAACCTGGGGATATAGAGAGCCTATTTTATATTTATTGAAAAAAGTCCACGTATAAGTGGACCTGTGTAGTTCAACCCTGTGTAGTTCAAGGGTCAAATATATATATTTATATTAAATATATATTATATATTTATATTTAAAGTGCTTACACATATATGTATATGTAAGCACTTTAAACAGTGCCTGGCACTTAACAAATGTTAGCTATTATAGGAGTACCATGAAGATCAAGAGTGTTGGGGCCAGTATGAAAGATTAGACACCCTCAATATTATGAAGCCAGGCACAAAAGACCACATACTGTGTGATTCCATTACAGGAAGTTCAAGGACAGGCAAAACTAAGCTATGATGATTGAGGTAGTTTAGAATAGAGCGGGTGGGGGCCATGATATTCACTGGAAAGGGGTCCGCAGCAATTTTCCTGGGTACCAGAAATGTTCTGTATCTTGATCTGAGTGGTGGTTACACAGTGAGTAAACTATATTCTTAAGATGTGTGTGTTTAATTGCATGTAATTTATACCTCACTTAAAATTTTAGGCAGGAGTAAGGACCTGTGACCAATCTCCTATCTTGGCATAGAAGACTTCCCCCAACTCCTTGTCTGCCTCCCATCAAGAACCTCAGAGGGGAGCCTTGATGAGTTTTAATTAAATGACCAGAGGAGTAAAGGAATACAGTTGACCCTTGAACAATGTGGGGTATAGGGTGCCAACCTCCATGCATTGGAAAATCCATGTTCCTTTCTGTTGACACCCAATAAACCATATTCCTCTCACTGACTGGCCTTCACCCTGAAACGGGTAAGACAAGGCCACATTCCAGGAGGCGCAGTGGATGAGGTAGAGGTGTGAGTACAGAAGGCCCTGATCATAGTATCGGCACCATGGCCCTCCCTGGGAATCAGATGCTGCCAGTGGGATAAGTCCTCAGTGCCAACTCCCATGGTCCCCACCCCATCTAAGAAGAGCCAAAAGTGTAGTCAGTTCTGGGAGAACAGAACTCTGACAACCTCCATGCTGGAACCTCATGGTCAGCATCACTAGTGGTCAGAATCTCAGGTGTATTGGTCTATTTTGGTCCCATGTGCTAGAAATCCAAAGCAAATAGGCCTCTGTAAAATCACAGCAATGTACTAGAAGGATGCTGATATTTATAAAACATAACCATGGAAATGGCAGGGCCTCAGAGACACCTGGACCCTGTGGCACTTTTTCTCTTCTCTGCTCCTCTGAGCTTTACTGCGTCAGACCAGTTTTCTCCTCATGATGGAGAATGTGGCTGCCATCAGTTGCTAAGTCCCACACACGATAGCCTCACACCAGAATGCCTGCATCCTGCTTCCCTTAAATCCAGTCCAGAAAATCTCAGGGGAAGGCTCTGGTTGGCTTATTCTGAGTCTGATGCCCATCCCTATACCAATCAACTGGCCAGAGGATGGGACATTGTGACAGGCAACACCCACCATAAACACATGATGATTAGAAAATAGAAAGGAATAAGGCCTCAAAGAAGGTATTGTTCCCAAAAGAAGCGGTGCTGAGCAGGGTGGACAATGATGGAACAGAGAAGGGCAAAATTTAATTCATGAGGACTGGTCTGGCTACTCTGCCAATTAAATACAACCTTCTCAATCCCCATTTTCCAGGGATCCAGGGAGGCCAGCAGGGTCCTACTGTTGAGATCCACCCAGCTCAAAAGTGGTCAGAGGATTTTCCAGAGAAACACCGGTCCCTTCTCCAGGCAGGACACTAAGCTCTATCAACAGGACAGGTGCAACAGAGAATTGGAAGCTCACCAGGTTGGGATCCCAGAGACTGTTTCTTAAGCTGTAGTCACAGCCAAGTGTAAACCCCCTTCCCTCTCTGCGCCTCAGTGACCTTCTCTGTAAAATGGGTTTGATGGAGTTAACTGATTGGAGACACAGCAGTCCCCGAATGCCCAAACAGCCTGGATTTAAATCTCGGCTCTACCCTCAGCAGTTGTGTGTTCTTAGGGATGACGATGATGACTTCTTATTTTGAAAATAATTTCAAACTTACAGAATATTTTCAAGAAAAAGTCAAAGAACTCCTGTATACCTGAACCCAAATTCAATCATTTCTAATATGTTGGCAAATTTACTTAGTCATTGCTCTCTCTCTCTCTCTCTTTTTTTTTTCTCAACCACTGAAGAATACTTTGCATACGTCTTTACTCTTCACTTTGCCGCTCTACTCTTCTCAGCTGTCTTTCCCAAGAACAGGATTTTCTCTTACACAAGCACAATGCAGTTATCAAATTCAGTAAATTTGATGCGATACTTCCCAATCAACAGTTTGTATTCCAATGTTGCCAATTGTCTCAGTATCCCTATAGATTTCCCCCCTTCAATGCCAAGTGCCAGGAGCACGAATTGCAATTAGTTGTGTAAACAATAATATAAATGGAGCCATTTTCAAGTTGAGCCAGAATTTCCAGGCCAGAGGAACTGCCTCACACACCTCATGTCTCAAATCTTAGAATGTTAATATAGGACAAAATAACCTTTGTACATGGCCTAAGCAAGCTTGCTTCTTAAAAAGAAAAATTAAAAACTTTTCTAAGATAATAAGAAAGCATTTATTATGACTACTGGACTGATGACTACTGGACTGAAAATTTAAAACATTATTTAGGATTAATATCACCATGTTAAGTTATCTGCACTAATAGAAATGCCTTCCTTCTATTGATGTAATTGTTCTCCTTCCCTTTTTCATAAATACCTTTGACTTTGTCTCCTAATCAGATATTATTTGGACTTACACCTGAATTAATGATTCTGGAATAGTTATCCTTATTGATCTCAAATAAGTGCTTATTTGCCTCTCACTTTTAAAGCCTTTTTTATTTTTAAGTTAGTAGATGCCAGGTCTCTTTAGCCTCCTCTAGTGTGGAACAATTCCTTAACCTTTTCTTATCTCTTATGACATTGTCATTACTGAAGAATGCAGGCCAACTGTTCGATGGAAAGTCTCTCAATGTGGGTTTGTCAGAGCCCTGGCTGCATAGCTCATTTGCTTAGAGCATTGTCCCAATAGGCCAAAGTTGCAGATTCTATCCCTGGTCAGAGCACATACAAGAAGCAACCAATGAATGCATAAATAAATGGATAAAAAATTGATGTTTCTCTCCCTCTTTCTCTCTCAATGAATAATAATAATAATAATAATAATAATAATAATTGTGGGACTACCAGTCAAGATGGTGACATAGGTAAATGTGGCTCTCCTCCTTGCACAACCACATCAAAATTAAAACTAAAATATAGAACAACTATCACTCAGAACCATCAAAAATTGAGTTGAATGGAGGTCTGACAACTACAGAATTAAAGAAACCACATCCATCCAGACTGGTAGATGGGGTGGAGACAAGGAATGGGCTTGTCCCCACATCCATGTGTGGTGGATAAAAATTCAAGAGGGATATCTCGGGAGTGAGGAGTCCCAGCCCCACACCATGTTCTCCAACCCAGGGTTCCAGTGCCAGGGAGATAAGACCCATAATTTCTGATTGCAAAAACCAGCAGGGATAGACTCAGTAGAAGAAGTGTCTGGAGTCCCAGGCAGTTCCCTTTAAAGAACCCACACACAGTCTTACTCAGATTCACTCTCTCTGAGCTGCAAGCACTAGGGTAGCAGCTTGAAAGGCACCAGTGGCATACAGGGAGGAAATGAAATGTCTGGCATCAAGGTAGGAGCTGAGGGACAATTTCTCCCAGAGAGAAAGGCAGGCAGAAGCCACTGTCCCTTTTTTGAACACTCCCCCAACAGAGCCACAGAGCCAGCAGGCGGGTGCCATATCTGAGACTCCATCAACCAGGCTAACTCTGTTTACCCCACCTGGGAGATCCCCTGAGATACAGATGGCTGGGCTTGGCTCATGCTTCAAGTTCCTAAATCCTATCAAACAAGCACCAGCTTGCATCAATATCCAACAGCTCTCAGTCCCCATACCTCCAGATAATTGGCCCCAGGCTCAACAATAGCAGCAGCCAGCCTAGATTCACAGCTTGGCTTTGCCTGGGATTCTCCAAGCCAAGCACAAGTAGCAGCCATCTCTGATGATTATATAGCTCATTCAAGGTGGCCCCTGGGAAGAACCCAACTGAGGGCTGACCTTGGCCTATACCACCCAGGAGCCTGTGCACCCAGTAGACAGCTACAGACCATGTAGGAGCACCAGCACCTTGCCTCTGCACAGCTGATCTTCCACAGATGGCAGAGGGCAGTGGTCAGTGGTCACAGGAAGTCCTTGTAGCTGGCTGGCCTGGGTAAATCCTTCCCAGTGACCTGACAACAGCAATCAAGACTCGACTACAAGAGGAGTGTGTACTCAGTCCACACAAAGGGCAACCTTGAGAACCCAGCTTGGGTGATACGGGAGGCTGTGCCACTGGACCTTACAAAACACCTACTACATTAGGCCATGCTTCTAAGACAGGGAATCATAGCAGCTCTAACTAATACATAGAAACAGACGCAGGAAGGCTGAAAGATTAGGAGACAAAGCAACATGGCCCAAATGAAAGAACAGATTAAAATTCCAGAAAAAAAGAACTAAACAAAATGGAGATAAGCAATCTATCAGAGGCAAAGTTCAAAACACTGGTTATAAGGATGCTCAAGGAACTTAGTGAGGACCTCAAGAAGATAAAACAGAGCCAGTCAGAAATTAAAGATACACTAATTGAAATAAGAATAATTTATAGGGAAACAATAATAGAGTGGATGAAGCCAAGAATCAAATCAATGATTTGGAACATAAAGAAGCAAAAAACAGGTAATCAGAACAAGAAGAAGAACTTCTGGCCAAGATGGAGGCACAGGTAAATACAGTTTGCTTCCTCATACAACCAAAAGAAGGACAACAAATTTAAAAAACAAAAACAAACAAAACTGTCAAAAAATCAAACTGTATGGAAGTCCAACAACCAAGGAATTAAAGAAGAAACATTCATCCAGACCAATTGGAGGGGCAGAGATGGGCAGTGGGGGGCAGAGAGGACATGCAGCAAGGTGACCAAACTGGACCAGGTGAGGCAGCAGCCAGCAGACTGAGCAGTCCCACATTTGCATGCAGATAAGCCAGGGTGAACAACTGGGGAGCAAGACAGACAACACATCCCAGAGTCCCAGCACAGGAAACTAAAGCTTCAAAACCTCTGGCTATAAAAATCTGTAAGAATTGAAGCAACAGGAGAAAATTCCAGCCTCACAGTAGAGTTTATTGGAGAGACCCACAGGGTCCTAGAACGTACATAAGCCCGCTGACCTGGGAATCAGCACTTGAAGGGCCCAATTTGCTTGTGGGTAGTGAGGGAAGTGAACGCCAAGAGCTGAGTAAGCAGCATTGTTCCCTTTCGGACCCCTCCCCCATATACGGTGCCACAATGCAGCCACATGGGTCGCACTCTGGTGAATACCTAAGGCTCCTCCCTTTAGTTCTAACAGATGCGCTGAGACAAAAAAAAAAATATATATATATATATAGATAGATAGATAGATAGATAGATATATGGGCCATATATATATATATATATATATATATATATATATATATATATGGCCCACGTGGAAGAACAGATAAAATCTCCAGAAAAAGAACTAAATTTTGAAGAGATAGTCAAGCTATCAGATGCAGAGTTCAAAACACTGGTAATCAGGAAGCTCACAGAATTGGTTGAATATGGTCACAAAATGGAGGAAAAAGTGAAGGCTATGCAAAGTGAAATGAAGAGAAATGTACAGGAGACCAACAGTGAAAGAAAGAAAACTGGGACTCAAATCAATGATATGGAGCAGAAGAAAGAGAGAAATATTCAATCAGAACAGAATGAAGAAACAAGAGTTCAAAAAAATGAGGAGGGGCTTAAGAACCTCTGGGACAATTTTAAACATTCCAACATCTGAATCATAATGGTGCTATAAGGAGAAGAGGAAGAGCAAGAAATTGAAAACTTATTTGAAAAAATAATGAAGGAGAACTTCCCCAAACTGGCAAAGAAAATAGACTTCCAAAAAGTCCAGGAAGCTCAGAGAGTCCCAAAGAAGTTGGACCAAAGGAGGAACATACCAAGGCACATCATAATTACATTACCCAAGATTAAAGAGAAGAAGAGAATCTTAAAAGCAAGAAAAAAGGAGACAGTTACCTACAAAGGAGTTCCCATAAGCCTACCAGCTGATTTCTCAAAAGAAACCTTGCAGGCCAGAAGAGGCTGGAAAGTATTCCAGGTCGTGAAATGGATATAGGGACCTACATCCAAGTTTACTGTATCCAGAAAAGCTATCATTTAGAATTGGAGAGCAGATAAAATGCTTCCCAGATAAGGGCAAGTTCAAGGAGTTCATCACCACCAAGCCTTTATTATATGAAATGTTAAAGGGACTTATCTAAGAAAAAAAAAGAAGATCAAAATTATGAAAAGTAAAATGACAGCAAACTCACAACTATCAACAACTGAACCTAAAAAGAACAAAACCAAAAATAAACTAAGCAAACAACTAGAATAGGAACAGAATCATGGAAATGGATGTTACATGGAGGGTTATAAGCGGGGAGGGTGAGAAAGGAGATTGGGGGAAAAGTTACAGGGAATAAAAAGCATAAATAGTAGGTACAAAATAGACAGGGGGAGGTTAAGAATAGTGTAGAAAATGGAGAAGCCAAAGAACTTATATGTACGACCCATGGACATGAACTAAGGTGGGGGAATGCTGGTGAGAGGGGGTTGCAGGGTGAGGGGGTAAAGGTGAGAAAAATGGGACAACTGTAATAGCACAATCAATAAAAGATACTTTAAAAAAGAACAAGAAGAAGAAAGAGAATCCCAAAAAATAGGGTTAGTGTATGCAGCCTCTGGGACAACTTCAAGCATTCCAACATTTGCACTATAGGGGTGCTAGAAGGAGAAGAGAAATAGGAAGAAATTGGAAATCTATTTGAAAAAATTATCGAAGAAAACTTCCCCAATTTTGTGAATGAAATAGACATGCAAGTCCAGGAAGCACAGAGAGTCCCAAACAATATGGGTACAAAGAGGCCCACTCCAAGACACATCATAATCAAAATGCCAAAGGTTAAAGATAAAGAGATGATCTTAAAACCAGCAAAAGAAAAGAGGTTAGTTATATATGGGGGAGTTCTCATAAAACTGTCAGTTGATTTCTCAAAAGAAATATTGTAGGCTAGAAGGGATTGACAAGAAATATTCAAAGTCATGAAAAGCAGAGACCTATACAGTCAAGATTGCTGTACCCAGCAAAGATATAATTTTGAATCAATGGGCAGATAAAGAGCTTCCCAGACAAGAAAAAACTAAAATTCATCATCATCAAACCATTAGTATATAAAATGTTAAAGGAACTTGTTTAAGAAAAACAAGAAGATCATAAACTATGAATAATAAAATGGCAATAAACGCATATCTATCCACAATTGAATCTGAAAAACAAACTAAGCAAACAAGAACAGGGACAGAATCATAGATAAGGAGAACTTTTTGATAGTTGCCAGATGGGACAGGGGTGGGGGAGAATGGGTGAAGAGGTGAGAGGATTAAGAAGTACAAATAGGTAGTTACAGAATGGTCATGGGGATGTAAAGTAAAGAACAGGGAATGAAGGAGCCAAAGAACATGTACGCATGATCCATGGATGTGAACAATGATGTGGATATTGTCTGAGGGAGTGGGGTGGTGGGGAGGATCTCTGGGGGGGTGGTAAGGGGAAAAATTGGGGCAACTGTAATAGCATAATGAATAAAATATAATTATTTTAGAAGGTGCATTTGTCTGATGTTTCCTCATGGTTAAATTCAGGTAATGCACCCCCATCCAGGATATTATATGTTGTATCCTTTTGGTGGTGAATATGAATACTTAAACTGTGGTACATCTAGACAATGGAATATTTTTCAAGACTAAAGAGAAATGAGCTATCAAGCCATGAAAAGATATAGAAGAACTTTAAATGCCTGTTATTATGTGAAAAAAGCCAATCTGAAAAGGTTATATAATTGTATGATTTCAACTATTATATATGACTTCCTGAAAAAGGCAAAACCATAGAGACGGTAAAAGATCAGTGATTGCTGGGAGTTAAGGGCAGGAAGGGATGAATCTGCAGAGCACAGAGGATTTTAGGGCAATGAAAATATACTATACTATAATGGTGGATCCATGTTATTACACATTTGTCAAAACCCATAGATTGTACAACTCCAGGAGTGAACCTTAATGTGAACTATGGACTTTGGGTGATAATAATGTGTTAATGTAGGCTTATCAATGATAACAAACGTACAACTCTGGTGGAGAATGTTGATAGTGGGATTAGTTTGGGGTGGG
Source organism: Phyllostomus hastatus (assembly GCF_019186645.2). Classification (NCBI taxonomy): domain Eukaryota; kingdom Metazoa; phylum Chordata; class Mammalia; order Chiroptera; family Phyllostomidae; genus Phyllostomus; species Phyllostomus hastatus. Next base: position 2,169,523 of record NW_025333643.1, on the reverse strand, counting down.
GGCAGGGGTAGAAGGTATATGGGAAATTTCTGTAACATTCACTCAGCTGTGCTATGAAACCCAAAACTGCTGTAAAAGGTAAAATCTATTTTAAAACTGCATTAGCACAATGACACATAATAAGTATTCATCTTAAGTCCTCATTATTATAATTATTTCATATGTCCTATCTAGCTTTGACTTGCAGTGATCCTATACTATACAAGGTTTGTCCAGAAGGTATCTAGCCCTGTAATATGAAAAACAGAGACATTTACTGAAGAAGATACAAGATATAAGAAACATTGTGTATAGGACAATGATGTCTCTGTCCCCTTCAAGGTAGGCACCTTGGGACCTCACACAGTTCTCCCAATTGCCATCAACTCCCCTGTTGTATTTTCCTGAATCTCATCAATGGCCTGAAATCTCTTCCCTTTCAAAGGTGCTTATGGTTTTGGGAAAAGCCAGAAGTCGCAGGATGCCAAATCTGGGCTGTAAAGGGGCTAAGTCATCTGGTTGATTTGATGTTTCACCAAAAACCTCTGCATAAGATGTGAGGCACAAATGGGCCCATTGTCATGACGAAGCTGCCAATCACCAGTGGCCCATAGGAGCAGCCTTCTGAATCATGTGAATAGTTTCTACAGAGGAATGTTCAATGTTAATGCAAAATTTGATGCAGATTAGTTGGTCTACTCATTCATTTTGAATGTGACAGCCACACAGTACACGTGCTCACTCAATAGCATCTACTGCCCCCACTGACTAGGACAGTGAAGTCGTCATTGTTCACACATGCACATTCCAGTCCACTCTCCTTTGCTGTCAGCTTACATTGATATTGCACAAACTGTTCTCATTATATTAATGGCTGGACTTTTTCTGGACAGACCTCATAGTAAATGGTACAGCACAATAAGAAAAAAACTATAAAAATATGCTTTGTTTCTATTTTATATATCTAGATTTAAATCCTTAAGCGCTGAGTGACAAAGAAGGGGACATTGGGAAACAGGTAATGAGCATTTACTGAGTACTTAGTATATGTGGGGCAAAAGTAGGGTTACAATTGTGAGTACGTGAAACACAGAATTTGTTCTTATTATATACATTAATTATTATATTATTTTCCATCTAAACAACTGAAAACCTGTTTTTGCCCCACCCTGTATGTGTCAAGCAACATGTATTTTACTCATGTCACCTTCACTGCACCATCTGAGGTGTGTGGCTGCAGAGGGGCAGTAGGATCTCTCTGCATTTGGACTGTATGGCGTGAATGTTGGCCTTGCCACTTATAAGTTACGTGACCTTGGGCAAACTCTTTAATTTCTCTGTGCCTCAGTTTTCTCATTTTTTAAAGCAAAATAAAATAAAGGGTTTTTGTACCAATCTCACGGAAGTGTTATATGGATTAAATGAGTGAACACATAAGACAGGGACTGGCACAGAGCAACCACCGCTCCGTGTCTGCTGATACTGTTTCAGAGAAGTGGAACCCGAAGCACAGAGAGCCAAGTCACTTGCCAGGGTCATATACCTGGGAAGTGGCAGACTTGGGATTTAAACCAGAATATTCTCTGATGATAGACAGTATAAAGGCAGTTACAGAGGGGCTAAGTGCTGTTTAGGAAGTAGTTTGGAAAGTGTGGCAGCCCTAAGGAGGCCTTTAAACAGGTCTGAGGAAGGTCTGGAAGGCTCCCAGAAGGAGATGGCATCTGAGCTGTGTGTGGCTTAAAGGATGAGCAGAAGTTCGCTAGGTGAGCAGGTGGAGAAAGTGGACAAGTGCAGGGATCATATGCAAAAGCCTGGGAGTGAGACACGCTAGGGGGAACAGCAAGCTGTTAGGGCAGACGACCATATAGTATAACTCGGGGTGTAATGGCAGCTGAAGCTTATCATAGATCGCAGGGGCCAGAAGGAACCTTCACACCCTTGAAACCTCTCTTCCTATTTTAGTAGCAACTCTTTCTCAGATAAAACCTAGAACAGAAAATAGATGAAAGCAGGTGAGCTTTGGGTGAAGTGGGGCTGGTTCTCAGGGGGACTCAGTCCACCCGGAGCATCCTGGCCACTCCCCCTCACATCTTTACAGAACCCCTCAGGCCTCATCCCTCAGTTTTACAGATGAAGGGACTGAGGCCCAGAGGGGAGTGACTGGCCCACTACTCCTCTTAGGTCCTGACTAGAGCCGGACCTTTGGACTCCCAGCCCAGGGCATTTTCTCCTCTGATTCGTTGGAAGTTTTTCTTCAAGATAAGAACTTTGAATAGAATTGGGGAGGAGGAAGAGGGGCAGGCATTTCAGCTCAGAAAACCACAAAGCCTCCACTTTCTGGACTTAGTGTTCCCATCTGCACAAAGGAGAACGCTGGGCATTCCGAGGCCATCGGCTGGGCCTCGCTCTGTCTTGTATCTGCCCCGTATCTTAGGCTCTGTCCTTCCTAATTCCACTCTCAGTCTCCGAGGGGAGAAGGGGTGCCCAGGAGCTGCTAGTGAACCCAGCCCGTGGACAGAGTGCTGAGCAGAGGCACAGGCAGCCTGCTGGCCAGAGGTTGAAGTGATCTAACCTGGCAGCTCAGGGTATTTTTAGGCCTCTATGCTCCTGCCCATGGGCTGGAAGCAGATTAGAGAAAAACAAAAATGAAATGACCTCTGCTTGGCCTGATAACTCCAGCAAGGGGAAGAAAAGACTGAGAAAAATCTAAACAGCCTTCGATTTATTTTGCTCCCTCTTCTCTCAGCAGACAGGAGCAAAGCCAGGACCCCTGACGGGGTTGGCACTCCTGCAAACACTTCATCTGGGAGCCAGGAATTTCCTCCCATCCACCCTCTCTAACTTACTGACCATGCTTCCCAAACCTATCCTACCTTGGTACCACTGATCTACTTAACAGACATTTACATTCCAGGCTCTACTCTCAACATTTTCTAATATCAATTCATTTAATTCTCAAACAGGCCATTTTCACAGATGAGCAAATGGAGGTCACAGAGATTGATTAACCTGTCTGTGGCTGTGGGAAGCAGAGTCAGGACTCAAACCAGGCAGTCTGGCTCCAGAGAACAAACTTAACCTCCGTGTTGCGCCACTTCTCCAAAGTCTGGCACCCTTCTGTGCTACTGGACACCAGGCACCACTCCTCTGAAGTGGCCCCGATGGCACCCCAACCCCCCACGACAGCTAAAGTTGTGCACATACAGTGGACACCTGCTGTCCCAGAGTGATTATTAATAGAATAATTGCTTGTCCACCCACCCTATTCACCAGTTGCCTCTGACCTGCTTGCTGCTCTGGGCTGCCCTGCCGGAGGTTTTCGGACCTTCTCACATCTTCTCCCCGAATTCCTTCAAGTAACCCGAGTCTAGGCTGAAGTTCTTACACGATTTTGCTGGAAGTCTGAGGGAGTGAAAGGAAAAGTGAAACCCAGTCAGCAGCTACCTCTGCACTGGCCATGCCCCTGCCCTTGCCCCCCCCCCCCACACACCCCCCTGCTGCTTCTCTCTTCAGCCTTTGCCTCTCACTTCAGTAGGAAGACCTGACACGGAATCCCTTGTTCTCTTGCCAGCATCTGGGAATCCTTACTTCCTTACAGAAAGCCCTGTGAAATGCTTTTCCAAACAAAAGAGCAATCTTTGCCCAAAGGGTAACTCTATTGCCACCAAAGAAATGGGCTCCTATTAGGAACAGCTCTCCCTCTCCATTTCCTGACAAAAACACAAGTATCAGCTATACATTGAGCAATATACACCTCCGGTGTAAAGAATAGAGGGAAGAAATTAAATGGAGTCACTAAGGTCAAGCTGCTAAATTACTAAAATCAACTAAGTTGAGGAATGAGGAAATAACTCTATTCTTGTTTAAACTATTCTGGGGAACTCTTGGTCTCTCTAGTTCTGCATCAATGCCTGGATATACATCAAACCTCCGGATAACCCTCTGACTATCTCCAAAGGACTAGGGAGAGAATGCTCACACACCCAGACCACCTGACACCCACTATCCAGGCCACTGGTTATCTGGAGGATTACCATCTCGGACCATCCAGAGGCTAAGAATGCAGGACTGATCCTTCTCAAGAATGCACTTTTTTTACTATAAGAACCCTCAGCTTTCTTTTCTTTTTTAAAATCTGAAATGTGTTTGTTGAGATGGTTCCCCTCTCATCTTGATTCAGGTGCTTCTAGTGCTGCTTCCTTCTAAAGGAGCACCCTTCTGGAAGCCTTGCTTTTCCTCCTGTGGGCTGACGGAGGACAGTGGGGCAGCCAACACGCCAGACTGTCATTTGTGCATGGCTAAAGGTGGTGCTGGTTTTATTGCATCCTGGGCATTTCACATCCATGAAGAGGCATGTTGTAGGGAGGTTGTCACTACTGGGAAGCCCTCTTTCTTCTTAACAACATTCTGGGTATCACCTAGTGTTTGTAGTTTGCAAACCCTAAGTCCCTTGAGTAAATCTTTCATTTATTTCTAGCCAAAGCCTCCAGACTCTTTTTGAGTTTGTTTGACAAGTACAATCACAAAAATTTATTTTGTCTCCCAATGTCTTTTTAAAATGCAGCGGAGGAAGCTCTACCTCTGTCCCTCGGTGCAAACTTGGATCTGATTATCCCCAGGTGTGGTGGTTCATTTCATGTGTCAGTTTGGCTGGACCACAGGGTACCCAGATATTTGGTCAAACACTGTTCTGAGTCTTTCTGTTAGAGTGTTTGAGGGTGAGAGTAACATTTAAATTGGGGGACTTTGATTAAATCAGAGTGCCCTCATAATGTGATTGAGCTTCATCCAATTAGCTGAAGGCCTAAATAGAACAAAAAGGTCAGCCTCCCCTGAGCAAGAGGAAATTCTGCAGCAGATGGCTTTTGGACTGCACCTGCAACATCAGCTCTTCCTAGTTCTGCAGCAGATGGCCTTCGGACAGAAACTGGAACTTCAGTTCACCTGGATCTCCAGCTTGCCAGCCCATCTTACAGATTTTAGATTTGCCAGCTTCCAAGATTACGTGAGCCCATTGCTTATGAGAAATACCTCTCTCTCTCATATAAATATGTGTGTGTGTAGATATATATGTACACACATATACACACATATAAATATATACACACATGTATTACATATATACATATATGCAGTAATATGCCACATAATGTTTTGGTTGATGATGGACTGCATATACAACAGTAGCCTCATAAGATTATAATGGATTATAGGGACTTCCGGCCAAGATGGATGCATAGGTAGATACACTTTGCCTCCTCACACAACCAAAAGAAGGACAACAAATTTAAAAACAAAAAATAATCAGAACTGGAGAAGAATCAAACTATATGGAAGTCCAACAACCAAGGAATTAAAAAAGAAACATTCATTCGGACTGGTAGGAGAGATGGAGACGGGCAGCCTGGGCACAGAGGATGCACAGCAAGGCAGCAGCTGGAGGGCCAGAGTGGGCAAGGCGGTGGCTAGAAGACCAGGTGGTCCCACATTTCTGTGCAGATAAACTGGGATGAACAACTGGGAAATGAGACAAACCATGCAACCCAGGGTTCCAGTGTAGGGAAATAAAGCCTCAAAACCTCTAGCTGTAAAAATCTGAGCAGGTTGAGGTGGCAGGAGAAACTCGCAGCCTCACAAAAGAGTTTGTTGGAGAGACTCGCAGGGTCCTAGAACGTACACAAACCCACCCACCTGGGAATCAGCACCAGAAGGGCCTGATTTGCTTGTGGGTAGCCAGGGAAGTGACTGAAAGCCACTTTCCCCCTCAGACCCCTCCCCCACATACAGCACCACCATGCAGCCATGTGGATTGCCTGCTCTGGTGAATACTCAAGACTCTGCCCCTTACTGCATAATGAGTGTGCCAAGACAAAACAATATATATGTGGCCCTAATGAAAGAACTTATCAAAGCTCCAAAAATAGAACTAAGTGATGAAGAGGAAGCCAACTTATCAGATGCAGAGTTCAAACCACTGGTAATTGGGAAGCTCCCAGAATTGGTTGAATATGGTCACAAAATGGAGGAAAAAGTGAAGGCTATGCAAAGTGAAATGAAAAGAAATGTACAGAAGACTAACAGTGAAAGAAAGAAAACTGGGACTCAAATCAATGATTTGGAGCAGAAGGAAGAAAGAAATATTGAACCAGAACAGAGTGAGGAAACAAGAGTTAAAAAAAAATGAGGAGAGATTTAGCAACCTCCGGGACAATTTTAAACATTCCAACACCTGAATCATAGGAGGAGAGGAAGAACAAGAATTGAAAACTTATTTTAACAAATAATGAAGGAAAACTTCCCCAATCTGGCAAAAGAAATAGACTTCCAGGAAGTCTGGGAAGCTCAGAGAGTCCCAGAGAAGCTGGACCCAAAGAAGCACACACCAAGGCACATCATAATTACATTACCCAAGATTAAAGAGGACAGAATCTTAGAAGCAGCTAGAGAAGACAGTTACCTACAAAGGAGTTCCCATACGACTATCAGATGATTCTCAAAAGAAACCTTGCAGGCAAGAAAAGGCTGAAAAGAAGAATTCCAAGTCATGAAAGGCAAGGACCTACATCCAAGATGACTCTATCCAGAAAAGCTATCATTTAGAATGGGAGGGCAGATAAAGTGCTTCCCAGGTAAGGTCAAGTTCAAGGAGTTCATCATCACCAAGCTCTTATTCTATGAAATGTTAAAGGGACTTATCTAAGAAAAAAAAGAAGATCAAAACTATGAACAGAAAAATGACAACAAACTCACAATTATCAACAACTGAATCTTAAAAAAGCAAAAACAAAAACTAAGCAAACAACTAGAACAAGAACAGAATATCAGAAATGGAGATCACATGAGGGTTTATTGGTGAGGAGGGGTCGAGGGGAGGATGGGGGAAAAGGTACAGGGAATAAGAAGCATAAATGGTAGGTACAAAGTAGACAGAGGGAGGTTAAGAATAGTATAGGAAATGGAGAAGCCAAAGAACCTTTATGTACAACACATGGACATGAACGAAGGTGAGGGAGCGCTGGAGGGAGGAGGTTGTGGAGCTGAGGGGAATAAAAGGGGAAAAATGGGACAACTGTAATAGCATACTCAATAAAAAATATTTTTTAAAAATTATAGTGGATTATAAACAAAAGATTTGTTGGCAATGTTGAAAGAAAAGGCTGTACCTCACTACAATGTTGAATTTACTGCTAGTTCTGGGGGATTTTTAAATAAAGCATGCCATCCATTCACTGTGCACTCACCTGTACACTCGCATACTTGCACACCCACCTGTACACTTGCACACCAATGCACACTCATGAGTGCAAACTCACTCTCCTTCCCTCCATGTCACCCTCCCTCCTCCTGACCTCTTCGCTCTCTTCAACTGGCACTTCCCTCCCTAGCCCTGCCTTTGCACCTACAATGTATATGCACTGTATCTTTTATAGCATATTTTACTGTGCCTTTTCTGTGTTAGGTATGTTTACACACACAATACTTACCACTGTGTTATAATTGTCTATAGCACGGGTGGCAAACACAAGACCCCCAGTCCACATCCGGCCTTCCACCTTGTTTTACCTGGCCCAGCACCTTGTTTCTACCCAGCGGCAGCACTGAGCTCTTGCTTAACTGTGAAGGGGTGGTTACATTTGTACAGTCCTAAAATTACATTCGGCCCTTTGAAGGCAATGCGAGGCTGATGTGGCCCCCGGTGAAAATGGGTTTGACACCCCTGGACCGTATTCAGTACAGGGACATGCCGTGCAGGAGAAAAAGGCTGTACCATCTGGCCTAGGTGTGTAGCAGGCTATACCATCTAGGTTTGTTAAGTGCACTCTATGAAATCTTTGCACATTGATGAAATCTTTTAATGATGTGTTTCTCAGAGTGTAGCCCCATTGTTAAGTGACACATGACTGTACATACATATATACCCTATTGGTTCTGTCTCTCTGGAGAGCCCTGACAAATTCACCAGGTTAATGAAAAGCAAACAAATAAACAAAAACTCTATTTTAGGTTCTTAAACACAGCCTCAGTTCACAAGTTAAAATATCCAGTCTGGGGAGCAGCCAAAGCTTCTGACTTTAAAAAAAAGTTACAGAGGGTCCCTCCCCCTACTAGAATGAGGGCAGATACTTCTCTCCCTTCCCCCACCCTAAAGCCTCCCCCTCAGTCTCGCTCAGGTGGTTCTAACCCCTGGTGTGATTGTAGCACTGGGTGGGGAGGAGTGTCGAACACCCTTACTTGACTGATACTGCTCCAGGACCATGCTGACCTATGTGTAACTCTAATTCCTCAAGGGCGGGGGGCTGCTTTCAGAGATTCTGGAGACTCCCAGAAACATTCCATTTTACTTTTTGATGTGAGTAAGATATTTACGCCCAGTTGGTGACTCTCCTGAACTCCAGTTTTATTTTGTTTTATTTTGTTTTGTTTTAATGCTCACCTAAGGACATGCTTATTGATCTTAGAGAGAGGGAAAGGGGGGGAGAGAGAGAGGGAGAGAAACATTGAGAGGATCAGTTGCCTCTCCTATGTGCCCAGGCTCAACCAGGAACAAATCTGCAATGCAGGTATGTGCCCTGACTGAGAATCGAACCTGCAACCTTTCAGGTTTACCAGACAACGCTCCAACCAACTGAACCACACCAGCCAGAGAATCCTCAGCTCCTGTATTTATTCTTGCCTCCTCACAACTGCACAAAAACACACTGAATCTCTGTACTGGTATCATGTTGCTTCTCTAGATATCCTCTGGGGCGTGATCAGACCAGCTCTCCTGATGGCCCCACATCTAAAATCCTGAAATCTGAAATTGCAAAATTGGTTGTTCATTCCTCTGACAACCTCAGGGAGGGAGGCCTTCTTCCTGTTCAGCCACCTCTCTGAGGCTTCTTTCTCCCATCCTTTGGATTGCTGAAGTGGGAATCAGAGACTAAGTCCAGCATTTCCTATCCTGCAGGGAGCCCATATTTAGCTTCCAAATGGTCCTGTTGGGGCTCCTCACATGGTTGGCCTCAGAGAAAGATACTCGCAGTTCTCGTGGGTGGGGTGGGACTGAGGGTGGGGAAAGTCAAAGTCCTATTCTCTTTGAACCAGTTTTTTTCACAATATTTTCCCTCCTTCCTTCCTTCCTCCCTTCCTTCCCTCCTTCCTTCCTTCCTTCCTTCTTTTTTTTACAGAGAGAGGAAGGGGGAGAGAGAAAATCATCAATTTTTTTGTTCCACTTATTGATGCATTCATCGGTTGATTCTTGTATGTGCCCTGACCAAGGATTGAACATGCAACCTTAGTGTATTGGGACAATGCTCTAACCAACTGAGCTATCTATCCAGGGCTCACAATTGTTTAAAAATCTCTAATAACCAGAACATTAGGTCTTCAATGCAGGTGAGACAGCTTAGGGTCTTGTAACAAGTTTTCATTATCTTTGAACATTTGTATCTTGGTCTGGAATGTTGTATCTATTTTATTTTGGTGAATCCTTAGGAAGTTGCAATTTAACATCTTGGCACACACACAATTACATGTGCAAAGAGATGGAGAACAGCTTATGCAACTAAATTTTTGTGGGGAGAGCTTCAAGTGTGTCTGGACAGGGAGCAGGCTGGAGAGCTGGCTTGGGGAGTAGACGTTGAGGGCTCTGGACACTCTCAGTCTGGTGCTTTCCCCTTTTCACGCCACCCTTTTATAATTTCCCAGCCCTACTCCCCCTGCCCAACTGCTTTGCTCCCAGGTCACTGACAGAACAGGTTAGACAAGCTGCTTTCACAATAAAGAACTTGAATGGCAATGGTAAGGAGAGAGAACAGAAACAAGGGGAAAAGTACAGATGGTGAATGATGGCCTGACATATTAAAACTCTTTCCTGGCCACCAAAGCCTGACAAAATTCCTCTACAACTCACAAGCAGGTTGCACCCCTCCCCTGTGAACTGATGCTGAGCCATGCCATCTCATCCCTTCTGCGGATCTGGGAGCTCTACAAAGGCAGGGGCAGCTGGGTCTGCCCTGGCCACCACTGGATCCCCACAGTAGGTGACTTATACAACTGAAATGATTTGATAGGGAGCCAGGGCCTCCGTCGGGCTCTAAGGTGGGCTGGGATTGCCAGCCTATGTGTTCAGAGCTCCTGAAAAGCTCTGTGCTTTCCCCTTGTTGGTCCAGTGTTGGCATGCAAAAAACATCTTTATACATTATAAGCCCATCAACACAGATTTTCTTTAGTTCTTTGAATATATTTAAAATAGCTGATGTAAAGTCTTTGTTTAGTAAGTCTAAGGCCTGGTCTTCCTAAAGGACAGTAACTGTTAGCTGCTTTTTCTCCCTAAGTGAAGCATACTTTTCTATGTCTTTGTGTGTTGTACTTTTGTTGAAAATTTTACATTTTAAATAATATAGTGTGGCAATTCTAGAAACCAGATTTATCCAATCTCCAGGACTTGTTCTTGTTGTTTATCATTTTGCTGCTGCTGTTTGTTTAGCGAGTTCCCCAAACAAATTCTGTAAAGTCTGTTTTCTTTATCCTCTATGGTCACCAAAACCTCTGCTTAGTAAGTCAATGGTCAGCTAGTGATTAGACAGAGGTTTCTTTAAGTTCTTGAACCATAATTCTCCCAGCCTTTGATGAGAGGCTCTGTGTGTGTTGGGGCACGCTTTTAATGTTCCATCAGGCAGTTTACAACACTACCTTAGTTTTCACTTTCTGCTTAAGTAGAGCTTCAAGGTCAGCCAGAGGTGAGAGGTTAGGACTTTCTAGGACATTTCCACAGCTCTGCCCATGTGCACTGCCTGCTAGATCTCCCAAAATACGTAGGTGCTTTTCAAAACCCTCTGTGGACATCTCATTCCCCAGTTTTGTTTTAAAATTTGTGGTCAGCTTCATTTTTGTCCCATCTGTTATCACTGCCTCAGGCAGCTTCTGTGTTAAACTATTACTGCTGATTGTTTTTGACAAATGGCCCCAGGGAAAAGGCTGTTCACACTGACTGAGCTGAGTCAGGTCAAATAAAGACAAACTTGGGTAGTGGATATTTCCAAGGACCTTCCAGACAGGTCAAATAATGACAACTCTGGTGATAGGACTTTTTAGGGAGCCCCAAACCCTTCTTCCCCCTCCATTGGCTGTTAAGTTGCTGGTTTTCAGGGCTATCATAATTTTGTAAAACTCTTGGTTTTCAAGCCTACTGAAGAGCTGGGACAAGAGAAATGGGATAGGGTAAGTTAAAATGCCACAAACCTTACAATTCTGAGATCCCATCGTTTAAAAAAAATGTTCCTTTGATTGTTATAAGCTTTTGGTTAATTTGCAGGCTCTAAAAAGTTAATTTGATGATTTTGTCAGTGCTCTCATTGGATTTATGAAGGAATGGATTTTCAGAAGGCTTTACTCCATTATTCTGGAATTGTTCTCCCCTCCCCAAAAGACTTCAAAATTCAAAATTTAAAAATGTGCAGCCCAAACAAAAGAGTCTACAGATTGAGATGGTCCGTGGGTCATCAAATTTACAGTCTCTGAGCCCAAAAAGAAGCCCTCTAAAAATGTTAATTTATTTTTACAAAGCTGTAACAATTGGAGATGTGCATTAAATGATGATTTCATAGAATGTGTTTCCAAGATTCCTTATGATAATTTGGTTGTGACTTTTGCTTCTCCTGTCTCTTCCCACTTATCAGACCTCATGCCCAGCCCTTGACCGGGACCCATGACCATCACGGCCATTTCCAGGGGGTCTGGTTCCTGCTCTATGACCTCTCAGCCAAGGTTTTTCTCAGGTGCCCCAAGGTAGGCAATGAGGGGACTGATTCCTGAGAACACTGTTCCAGGCAGATGGAGTGAGTATGGAGCTTTGCAGAGTCCAGCATTCTTTCGGAGGCAGTTTCTCATCATTTGCTTAGCACTCTAACCCTGTGATACAGGTGGCACGGATATGAACACAAAGGAGATGTCTTCTGGATGCTACTTATTGCTTAGACTAGTGTTTTTCAACTCATGTTCTGCAAGAATTTTAAAAACATGCTATACCTGACTATTTAGCCCTGGGTGGTGTGGCTCAGTGGACTGAGCTCCAGCCTGGGAACCAAAGAGTTGCCAGTTCAATTCCTAGTCAGGACATGTGCCTGGGTTGCAGGCCAGTTGCAAGAGGCAACTACACATTGATGTTTCTCTCCCTCTCTTTCTCCCTCGTTTCCCTCTCTCTAAAAAAATAAAATCTAAAAACAAAAAACCCCTGACTATTTAGTCAGGGGCACTGATCTCTTTTCCCTGAGATTGTCAAATCAAAAATAAATGACAAAAGTCAACACAATAATAGCTGTCTGGTATGAATTAATCAAAATTATACCTATTTTTTGTCAGATTGGCAAAAAATGTAATATATTTTTGGTATGCTACAGAATTTTAGTAATTGGTTTACATGTGCCATGAGATGAAAAAGGTTGAAAATTGCTGGCTTAGACCACTGAGTACATCTCCCTGGTTTATGAGTGAATATGTGATTGTATAAATGTTTGAGTGCGTGAACATGAATGTTTGTGTGAGTAAGTAAATGTGAGATATGAGCCTAGGTTAATGAGTGGGTGCAAAGATGTGAGTTTGAGTACGAGTATGTGTGAATGAGTGTGTGTTAGTATTTGGCTGTGTGTATAACATAATGGTGGATGTGTGTGAATGTGTGTATGAATCTTTGTGCATGTGTATGACTGTGTGAAACATACGCATGTAAGGAAATACCATTGTGAACAAAAAAGGGGCTGGATAGTAAATCCAACAAGCTCAGAGACCAAATGAAATCTCACGGAGTGTCCTGATCATAAATTCCTGACTGGGCAGGTCATGGTCACAGTCACATCTCAGGCTTATAACTCCCTTAGTAAAAAAGTTTATCTTTGCCTTAAGCAAGACCTGTCCATAGTTTTTGTGCCTTTAGGTTAGCACACGTTTGAAATGACAGAGTAATCTTCTTTTTCAGACCCCTCAGAGGCATAACCACCCCTAAGGGAGCAAATGATCTTGGTGTCTGCATACCATCCTATTTACTGTAAATGTTAACTATCCTATACTCATCCATGTAAAGAAAGCATGTAACTCCCCACCTTACTTTTTACTTATTTATTTATTTATTATTTATTGATTGATTTTAGAGAGCAAGAGGAAGGTGGGGAGAGAGAGATCAATTGTGTTGTTCCCCTTATTTGCACATTCATTGGTTGATTCTTGTATGTGTCCTGACTGAGGATCAAACCCACAACCTTGGTGTATCAACCTTGCACAACACTCTAACCAAGTGAGCTACCTGGCCAGGGCCTCCATTTTACTTTTTATCCAATTGTACTGATTTACCGACATTTCTTTCTCCTGCCTCCTTAATTTACCACCACTGGAATTCATGCAATCCTTCTTACTTCCCTCCTTTGATTTCAAATGCATAAGAAGAACTGCAAAACTGCTATTTTCCAGAGCATTTTCTCAGTTCCTTGATACCTTCCTTGCTCCTGGGCATGCCCTTAGTTAGACTCAAATAAACTCTTATAAAATTTGGTATAGGTTTGGACTTTCTTATGTTAACACAGTGTGGGTGACACAGTGTGGGTATGTGAATGCATGTAAAAGTGTGTGTTGTGAGTATAAATAAGTGTGTGAATATGTGTGTAAATATGTACATGTGTATGATTGCATTCTAATTAAATGTATGTGGGCCAGTGGGAACAAATATATCAGCATGTGTAAATGCTTGAGTGTGTGCATGTAAACATATGTGTATGACTGAATATGAGGATGAGTGGGAATATGTATAAATGCTTAAGTGCATTTGAGGTCTGTCCAGGAAAAGTCCAGCCATTGTTAACATAATGAGAATGGTTTGTATGACATCGATGTAACCTGGCAGCCAAGGAGAGTGGACTGGAATGTGCATGTGTAAACAATGATGACTTTACTGTATTAGTCAGTGGGGGTGGTAGACACTGTTGAGTGAGCATGTGTACAGTGTGGCTGTTAAATTAAAAATGACTGAGTGAGTAGAGCAATGAATCTTCATCAGATTTTGATTAAGCTTGAACATTCCTCCATGGAAACTATTTGGATGATTCAGGAGGCCGCAGTTATGGGAAACTGGTGACTGCCAGCTTCATCATGACAATGCTCCTGCTCATGCATCGTGTCTTATGCAGAGTTTTTTTGGTAAAACATCAAATCACCCAGGTTACTCAGCCCCCTACAGCCCAGACTTGGTGCCCTTCGAATTCTGGCTTTTCCCCAAACTAAAAGCACCTCTGAAAGGGAAGAGATTTCAGACCATCAGTGAGATTGTCTGACAGGGCAGCTGATGGCGACTGGGAGAACTGTGTGAGGTCCCAAGGTGCTTACTATTAAGGGGACTGAGGCATCATTGTCCTGTGTACAATGTTTCTTGACTCTTGTATCTTCTTCAATAAATGTCTCTGTTTTTCATAGTGCATGGCTGGATACTTTCTGGACAGGCCTCGTATGTATGTGAGCAGATTTAATACATATGTTTGAGTGTATGAGGAGTACTGTGTGCCACTACATTATCGAATGTTCATTGAAGTATGTGAGTGTGTGAGTGTAAAGGTGACTGTATGAGTGTGTTTGTGTGGGTGAGTCAATGAGTGAATGTAATGAGTTATGTGGATATAAATGTGTAAGGTATGAGTACGTGAGTCTGAGTGTATGCGTGTATGTGTGTGTATGTGAGTGCATAGAGGGTATCTGGAGGTCTGGAGAAAAAAGTGATTGTTTAATCACAGGCTAGAGAGGAAGCCCTGGCTCTCCCCTGGGATGCCAAGGGCAGGTGTCCTCATGCAGGGCCTGTTGTGTCACATACATCAGAAGTTCACCTGCCCAGTGCCCGTGCCTTCATAGGGCCCTAAGGGCCCTGGCCTCCTGCTCCCCCTCACTCACACTCCAGAGAGGCAGGGCTGGGCTCCCAGGCGTTGGCCTTCTGGCTGTGGCCTTGTCTTCCCCTGGGAATCAAAGAAGCCGTGAGTTTACAGCTCATCTTTGCCTCCAGGTTTTCTATCTTGATAATGTACATAGAGCATGTTTTTTTGGCACCATTAAACCTTTCCCACTGGCCTCCTCGCAAAGCTATGAGACAGGAAAGGCTGGTATGTTCTGGAGATGACTTTTAAAACCCTACTCTTATTTGAGAAATGATAGGGTAGCACCCATGTTTTAGAACCAGACACTATGCTGAGGGCTTTGCATATATTTTACCTTCCCCAGTCCTCCCAAAGCCAGTAGTAAGCCCCATTCAGAGTCAGACAGATCTGACTTCAAAGAGTGAGCCTGCCAGTGGTTAGCTATGTGACCATGGAAACCAAGAGAGCCCCCTCTCAATCCCAGATGGTGGGGTGGCAGCCTGTTCCCATCCTTCAGGCCTCCATGCAAACTTCATCTCATTCCCTCCCTCCATTATCTTCATCACATAATCCCGTATCTCCTTGATAACATAATCTGTAGTTGTCTCATTCTTTTATCAGTTTGTTGTTGTTTTAGCCTCCAGACTCCCCTGAGGCATGTACTGTGTTATGTTCTCATCTGAGTCCACATTACGTAACACAGCTCATGGCATGTGACATGTAGTAGGTGCTCAATGAACAACTGTTAAACTTGGCTGACAATGAACGAATTCATGTATGTGCCACAAAGGTAAACACCTTTGGGAACCAGCTACCCACTGGGACCTCCCCTTTGCAAATCTCAGGTGTGGTGTTTGCTGTCTTGAATTTTCAAATCCATTTGCACTTAGATTCTAGAACTGTACACAATTCAACTATTTCAAAACTCCAATTCTTGGACTTGGGTCTCCAGTCTACCCAGTCACAGGGTTCTGACTATTTCTGTACCTACAATGTCCCCTACAGGCTATAGATGGATATGCACCCTAGGAATAAGCAAGAAATGGGATTGTGGGACCGAAGGAGATCAGGAATTTATAAAATGAGGAAGTGACTATAGGAGGTTCTGACAAGAAATAATGCTGATAAATGATAGGAAAACTCTCTTCTTCTCCCTGCTGTGTCCACTTCCTTGAAGCATTAAATTCCTCCCAAGGCTTCAATTCAGGTTCCAGGGTCTCAGAATGCAACCAAGCTCCTCTCCCTCCCTTTAAGCCTGCTTTGTCTGAAGCCTTCCCCATCACAGTAATTGCTCCAGCCGTAAACATGGGAGTCACTCTGGAGAAGTCCTTGACTTCTCTCTTTCTCCCATGTCCCATGTCTAGTCTGCCAACAAACCCTGTCTGCTCCATCTCTGAAAGTTATGTGGAGTCTGACCACTTCACACTACCTTGCCTGCTGCTTACTTTGGTCTGAGCCAACATCATCTCTCAACTAGAAAAGACTCCTTCCAGTGCTTCTCAGAAAAAGATATACAAATAGCCAGCAAGAACATGACAAAATGTTTAACGTTATTAGTCATTAGTGAAGTGGAAATCAAAACCACAATGAGATACTGCTTCATTCCCACTAGGATGGCTTTTATAAAACAAACAAACAAACAAACAAACAAACAAACAAAACAGAAAAAGAACAAGTGTGCTGACAATGCAGAGAAAATGGGACCCACTGCCGGTGGGAATGTAAAATGGTATAGCCACTGTGGAAAACAGTTGGGCAGTTCCTCAAAATGTTAAATCTAGAATTTGCAAACGTTCCAACAATTCCACTTCTGGGTAAGCACGTGAAAGAAGTGAAAGTCAGGAATCAAACAGATAGGTGTGTCAGTGCTCATAGAAGCTTTATTCACAATGGCCAAAAGAAGCAACTCAAATGGCAGTCAACAGATGGCCAGATAAGCAACATGCGACATATGTGTACAATAGGATTTTATCCAGCCTTCAGCAGAATGAAGTGCTGACACACTCTACAACATGGATGAACTTTGAGAACATTATACTCAGTGAAATAAGTCAGGTTCAAAAGGGCAAATATTGTATGCTTCCACCAATATAGAATATCTAAGCTAGGCAAACTTGTAGGGACAGAATGATTGTTGGTTACCAGGGATGGGGCAGAGGAAGAGAATGGAGGGTTATTGCTTAATGAACATGGAGTTATTTCTTGGAAAGAAGAAAACTTCTGGGGATACTGGGGATGACCACGCGCACCATGAGTGTACTTAACGCTACCAACAAGGCAGTTTTTAAGTGGTTAAGGTGGGTCATCAAAAAGACAGGAGTAGTAAATGCTGGCAAGAATGTAGAGAAAGGGAACCTTTGTGCACTGTTAACGGGAATGTAAATTGGTTTAGCTCCTATGGAAAACAGAAAGGAGAGTCCTCAAAAAATAAAAAGTTGAACTACCATATGAGAGAGAGATATATATATCTCTCTCATATATACTATATATATATATATATATATATATATATATATCTTCATATCTGAAGGAAATGAAATCACTCACTACGTGGAAGAGCTATCTTCACCCCTGTGGTCTTTGCTGCATTATTAGAACAACCAAGACATGGAAACAACCACAGATAGATGAGTGAAGAGAATGTGATACACACACACTGGAATATCCTTCAGCCATAAAAAGGAAGAAAATCCTGCTATTTGCAACAACATGGATGGATCTTGAGGACATTATGCTAAGTGAAGAAAGTCAGACAAAGAAGCAAATATTGTGTGATCTCACTTATATGTGGAACATTAAAAACACAAATCATAGAAAAAGAGATCAGATTTGTGGTTACCAGAGGTGGAGGGTCGGGGAGTGGTCAAAAGGTATATTTGCAACAATCCTATTTCCAAGTCACGTCACATTCTGCAGTATGGGGTGGGGGATAAGACTGCAATGTGAATTTTGGGGAAAGGGACACAATTCGATCCATAACCCTCTCCCCACAGGAAGCCTTCTCTGATTCCCTTCTCCCTTTTCAATGTGCCCACAGCTCCCTGGGCTCCCCCAATTAAAGTGACTTCTCTTTGCCACTAGGCCATGAGCTGTTATGAGCACAAACTGTTTTGTTGGGTTCATTGTTATAATTGTGGGAAGGAGAGGAGACTTTAAGGGAGGCTGATTTTAGGGTTGGGAAGGCTTGAGTCTGTTGTGGGACTGAGAGAAGGAGCCTGTGAAGAGGAATACATTGAGGAAGAGGATGGTGAAAGGCCCACTGACGTGAAGGACTAATTCTGGGAAGGAGGAGGGGCTGATTTCGGGGTTGGAAGTCAGAGCTGCAGGAGAGTGAAGCTGCAGTGGAAATTTGCTCTGGAGAAAATGGAAGCTGAAGAAACTCAAAAGGGCTGTGCAAAGGTTCAAGCACTGGGTCGGGACCCCAGAGACCTGGTATTCGGCCCTAAAAATGCCACTTACCAGCCTTGTGACTGAGAAGCCCCATTCCACTCCCTGGGTCTCAGTTTCTTTGTCTTTAAAATGGGAGTTTGTTCCAGAGATCAAAAGCTGGTTGCTGCTTTTCTGATAAGTCTGGCCCCAGACACGTTTTGTTTGACCTGCAGAGTGATATATGAACTTTGAATTAGTTGTGAACATGAAGAAACTGGGGAATTTTATCTAAAACCCAGATTTCTGATCTCTTTTGAGAAATGAGTCTTTTTTTCCCTCCTAGTTGTGATTGGCTGGGCATAGTTGTAGCTACCCCCTTTACAGGTTTCTGGTCACCATTGGGGGCTCAACCCATGTAACTCCAAAGACCTGTCCTTAAAAATCTAAGCTTCTATGAAAGGATTTCAGGAGGTAGGGTAAGCTTGCAAGTTTAACATATAAAAATACAGCAACTCCAGGCTAGACTGGGTGGGCATTTGCCCCTCCTGAGAGCCTAACCTCAAGGACCACAAGTTTAATTGCAATTTTGATTTTTACCACCAGGGGGAAGCAAAACTGCAAAGTTGACCTGAGTCTTCCAGGTCCAGGATCAGCCCTCTGCTGGGACCTAGGGGTCAGGGGGACCCTAAGGAGGCCTGGAGCTGAGGAGGGGAAGGAAGCTGAAATGAAAGGGGATGAAGGATGGAGGAGCTGGGCACTGTGCCTGCAGCCGTGTCCAACAACAGGAGAGGTCATAGTAGGTGTGATCAGAGAAAGCTCCTGGGGAAAGAGACTAGAATCAGGCCTTAAACACAGGCAGAATTTAGACAGTAAACGTGAAGGGCCCTCTGGGAGAGAGGCATGGCGTGACTGAAGGCATAGAGGGAGGAATGAATTTGCACTGGTGATGTAGCCTGGCTTGAGGCATTATGACATTGTCAGAAATACTGAAATACCTCAAGCCATTGTTTTAATCCTGATTCATGGATACAAGTGGCAGAAACCCATCTCAGATTGACTTAGGAAAAAAAGAAAAATTATTCTCTTACATAACTACAAAGTCCAGGAGAAGGAAGCCTTTAGGCATGGCTGATCCAGGGATTCAAATGACATCATCGTACACCTTCTGCTCTCCCTCTCTTGGCTCTGTTTCTCCCCCTGGTGGTCCCATTCTCTGGCACCTTCCTTCTCTTGGTGGCAAGATAGCTTCCAGAAGCTCTAGGCAGACACTTTAAAACACAGGTGGCAAACACAAGGCCCTGTGGGCTGAACCCGGCCCTCCACCTTGTTTTATCCAGCCTGGCATCTTGTTTCTACCTGGTGGCAGCACTGAGCTCCTTGCTCCTAGTTAAGGAGCAGTTACATTTATACAGTCCTAAAATCACATTCGGCCCTTTGAAGGCAATGTGAGGCTGACGTGGCCCCTGGTGAAATTGAGTTTGACATCCCTGCCTTAAAACATCCTAGCAACACCAGACAAGTAGAGAACTTCATTCACAGTTATTCTACCAGACATCCTGGGGTTCCTCTAACTGGCCTGGACTGTGTTGTATGCCCATCCAGAAACTAGTTGCCGTACACTGGTCAACATGGTCTGAGTCACAGGCCACCTTTGGCATGAAGGGTGGGTCTGTCCACTCAGCCCCCTTGGGCTGATATTGGGAGAGGGGTGGTCTCCAAAGACAAAACAAGGTAAGGTGTTCTTTTCAGAAGATGGGACCACAGGTGCCATGCAGACTAAGAAGGGGTCTCTATACCAGATTCTTATATCAGGGATGGTAAATAAAAAATTGCCGGGCAGCGAAGAGTGGGTTTATTTCTGTTATCTGCTTATTTGTTTGTTTTGCTTATTAAACATGAATGTATGTGTGGTTGTTTTAAAGCCATGTCCATAGCTTCCATCCTGGCCAGACTCTAGCCGCAGCCTGAACCCATTCATTTAATAACTAGCGAGTGACCTTTACCATGTGCTAGGTGCTGTGCCAGAAGCTGAGGACATAGCAATGATCAAGAGATAAAGTCTTTGCTTTCCTGCAGCTTATAATCTGGTGGGACAGATGGATAAAAACAAAGAGACAACTAAATACCTAGTGTGTCCAGTGCTGATTAAGTTTTTTGAAGAAAAATAAACCAAACTAAGGGCAGCCTGATTGGTGCATGTGTGTGCACCCATGATCTGCCAAACAGGACGGTCGGGGGCAGGAGCTGAAGGAGGTGAGGAGCGAGCAAAGCAGAGATCTGGGGTGAGCACTCCAGGCAGAGGGAATAGCAAATGCAAAGGCTCCAAAGCAGGAATGAAGTTGATGCTTCCAAAGAAAAACAGAAGTCCTCATGGCTGTCCATAAAAGAGAGTGGCAGGAGGAAGAGCCAAGGAGGAGAGGAGACAGGGGCAGCGGGTGCAGGGCCTTGTGGGCCACTGTAAGGACTTTGGCTCTTACTCTCTTTGAAACAAGGAGCCGCTGGAGAGTTCTGAGAGGGGGAGGAACAGGATCCGACTTTGGTTATGAAAGAACGATCTGGCAGCCAGGTGGGAGATGGATCATGGGAGGGCAAGAGTGAGAGCAGGCAGATTGGTGAGAGGCTGCTGCAGCTGACCCGATGGGTGAGATGCAGTGGTGGCTAGGCCAGCATGAGGGTGGGGAAAAGGTGAGATTCTGCATACATGTATTTTGAAGGATGAGCCAATAGGATTGGCTGATGGATTGGCCATGGGGTGTGAGAGAACCAGAGGAGTCAAGAGTGACCCCAAAGTTTTTGCCTGAGAAACTGTTAGGATAGATTTGTCTTTTCAGAGACAGAAAGACTGCAAGAGGAGCAGTCAGCAAATATTGAGAACCTACTATGTGCCAGGGGTTACGCCTGTGACCGAGCCAATCTTGTCCCGGAGCTTGGCAAGACAGGACATAGGAAGGAAGATAACTAGCTGGTTATCTCAGGAAGATAACCAGCTGGTTATCTCAGGAAGATAACCAGCTGGTTATCTCAGACGGACAATAACCACTCCACAGGTAAGCAGATGAAAAGATACCAGCTGGTAGGAAGCCCACGCAGAGGGTTGGAGCAGGATCGCAGGAGTCTGCTGCCATTCTAAGAGCAACCAGAAACCACTGGCGGGTTTTCATCAGAGAGTGATAGGATCTGCTTTCGAAGGACACTCTGGTGGCTGTCGTGTAGAGAACAGACTGCCAGGGACAGAGGGAATGGGGAGGCCAGCGAGCAGGCTGCTGAAGGCTTTGAGGTGGGAGATGGGGATGTGTGTGCACGTGGAGGAGCTTGGACAGAGGAACGGGGGTGGGACACCAACCTTCACTCTCTGTAAGAGGCGCCTTAGGACACGACGGCATCCTGGTCCTCCTCCAGGGGCTTGGACGGGCGCTGAGCCCAGGGACTCGCAACCCCCAGCCCCCACCACTTCGTCAGTGACTGTCACTTTGCCACTAATTGCCACATCACTCCTCACTTCCCTACAATCAGCTCCATCTCCGGGTTTTTAATTTCCTCAGGAGCCACCCCCTCTTGCTCATATCCGGTTGGCCCAGTCCCCTGGTGCAGCCTGTCCTTCTGACAATGACTTTCCAGAGCTTTTCCTGGGGTAGCAGGGAGGGGCTTCCACCCACGCCCCACCCTGCAGCCCTTCAGGTTCTGCTTTTTTACCTCTATCTACAAAACAAAACAAAACAAAACAAAAACTCCTGGTCATCTCGATCTTTCTCTCTAAATCTCGAGTCAAATCACACCCCAGGTGTGCATTGCACTTTGCAGCCCACACCTTACATTTCCCATCTCCTGGCTCAGAAAAGTGGGTCTGTTAGGGGCAAACCCACCAGGGCAGAACCTGGCTTTACCACTTCCTAACTCTTACTGTGGGTAAGACCTGTCACCCTGTGGTGCCTCAGTTTCCTTGGCCGTGAAATGGGCTTCACAATCTGCCAAGGTCCAGCCGCAGCTAGGCCCAGGGGTTCCTGAAAGGTGGGTAAGGCGTCGGCGATGGGAGACAGATGACAACACGCCTCAGAGGACAGTGATGCTCTGTTCCGTTTATTGCAAGTACAAGCAGGTTTTTATACTTTCATTTTTTAGCAGTGATTGACATTTGCGATTAGGTAAAGCAGAAAAAAAATTAATACAAATGTAACCAGGAAAAATACAAAAATTCCCATAGATTCAATTATATTAAACAAAGATTATTTTAACCAGGAGAGCCATAAATCAGACAATTAGAAATAGCTGTACGTACAGAGTTTAAATGTCTTATTGTTTATTAAAGTTCTCAGAATTTGTCATGGGGCAAAAGGATACGCTAAATTGAATAGAAGTTATAGGAAAATTATTGTAAGTCCTTTGTGATGTCTAACTTACCTATTTACCTTTTCTGTCTAAAATATTTCTCTATGTACCATGGACTCTAACTCCCTGGTAACTGTTTCTACGTGCTTAATTTATAATAGTTAACCAGTTTTTCTTATTTCTTTGCCTGTCTAATTCTATTTGATATATATTCCTATTCAAGGTAAAGGCGGGGCTGTTACTCCAACAACTTTTAGACACTCAGGGGCTATTTCATTAGAGGGGATTTTATTCTTTGGTCAAGAAATTATTTTATACAACTTCATTGGAATTATGCAAATCAATAAACCTGAGATACAGATATCTAACAATCCCACCACCTTTCAATCTCCAAAACAAATAGGTAAGGAGAGATAAACAGGAAATTCAGCTACAGTAAACTCTTTTTATTTCTTAGTTAATAAACACCAGGGAGGTCTGCTTCGAGCTAGCCTTTCCATGAAATTTAGACTATTATAAGGCACTTGAAGTTCATCCTTATTGACCATTCTAATGCCACCCTCATTATATGCTCCTGTATAAGGCAATGGGAGATCTGGAACCCTCTGGAGACCATTAGCTCCTTTTGGGGGATACCATAATTTGCCAATAATCTAATATGCTACCCAGGGGTATCCCTGGGCTGTGGTTAAGGGTCTATATAGTTTTTTCTTGTTTTCTAGAAAGACTCTTTGTATCTATGGGTAAGGAACAGGCATGGGAAAGTCCGCCAATAATTCAACCTATTGTAACTGATTTATGAATTCTTTTATGGGAACAATTGGGGATAACTTCTTACTCAGGTTTATAAACACATTATTTAAAACAATCTGGGCATGATTCAATAGTCTAGGAAGAACTAGTTGTCCCTTCAGAATTTCCCTCAAAATCAATCATTGACTCTTTTCAAGCCTCTTTCTTCTCATGTCCTGTTCTTGTGGGAATCAGGGTACAAAGTAAGACCATGATTAATATTAGCAAGGAAATTATTAAAAGCAATCCCCAGAAAAATTACCACCCCCCTTTGTATGCCACGCTCTCTTCCAGGAAGATGGATTCCTTGAATGCCCTCTTTCCATGTTCAGACCTTGTCAAAAAACATGGTTGGAAGAGGGCGTGGCAACAATCGTTTGGGCACACATGAGGGTCCAGCACAGTCTCTGGCAAGTAGAAGTGGCTCAGGAGGTGAGAATTCCTTTTGCCCTAGTGAGTCACTGGGGCAGGAATTACCAACCCAGGGCCCCCCAGCTAAGGCCAGCCA
Source organism: Phyllostomus hastatus (assembly GCF_019186645.2). Taxonomy (NCBI): domain Eukaryota; kingdom Metazoa; phylum Chordata; class Mammalia; order Chiroptera; family Phyllostomidae; genus Phyllostomus; species Phyllostomus hastatus. The sequence continues at coordinate 2,145,679 of NW_025333643.1, read as the reverse complement.
TGGACTTGCTTTATTGGCTGGACATTGTGGCTTCTCTAATCTGAATGTTTTTTTAAAATGAGCACACATTTCCAGGGGGCACCACCCTTCACATTTTAATAAAATACTACACAGCTTCCCACATTTCTCTTTATAACTTGGCTCCTAACAACACCGTGGCAGATTCTATTTTCCAAGATGGCCACTGCTACCCCTCCCATTCCATGTGCTCTTCTTGCAGTGGGGCACACACAGACAGCCCTCGCATCCGGGGCGTGGGGGTGTATGTTCTCTGCTCTGGAATCAGGGCTGACCTGGGACTACAGCAGCACGAGGTGGTGCTGTGTGATCCCCAAGGCTAGGTCAGAGGTGACACAGCTTCCGCCCGGTTCTCTCAGGACACTCGTCCTTGGAGCTCAGCCTCCATGCTGTGAGGAAGCTCAAGCCCCTTGGATAGGATGCATGTGGGGTTTGCAGCTGACAGCTCCAGCTGAGTTCTCAGGTGAGAGCCAACAACCGCCACCAGGCGTATAAGCTTGCATGTGAGCAAGGGCGCTTTCGGAATAACTCAGGTTCTGAGAGAGCAGCTGCATGAGGAACCCCAAGCAAGACCAGCTCGGTGAGCCCAGTTAACCCTCAGAAGAAAATAATAAAATATCCATTTTTGTTGTAAACCAGAAAGTTTAGGGGATTTGTTACTCGGGGATAGATTACTGAAACTGACCCCTTTTACCACAGCCAACAGAGGGCAGAGTTAGAAGTCAAATCCAGGGCTATCCATTTCCAGAACTCTTCGGAACTCACATGACCCACTTCTCTGGCAGTTTCTGAGTCTTCTGTCTCATTTAAGGAAGCAGACAGTGAAGTGAAGAGGCAAAGGCGTAAACTTCTGAAGAGGAAGGACCTTGGCTAACTACAGCAACCTGGGGCCTCATGTTCCATGGAGAACACGCATTGTGCCCCTGCCGTGTTCTCCAGTGGGGTGCTAGATACGTATGCAAGGTTGTGAAAGTAATTCAAGGACACGGTATTATGATCCCATTATATCACTAGCTATCAGTAGGCCCTTGTATCCAGCAGGTGCTTAATGAATGCTTATTATTCAGCATGAAGATAACAATCAAGCTAGTACCCAGAAGTCTTGCCAGTAGCAATTAACCATGTCAGCAGTGATAGGTGCTGTGAAGAAATATTGAGACAGGTAAGAGGAGAGCAACTGATTAGTTTGGGCAGCCCAGGAAGGCCTCTCTAGGGCCATGACATCTGAGCTGAAGCTGGAGCAAACACAGGGAGTGAGCCATGAAGCCCTCTGGAGAGTGTCCTGGTGGAGAGAATAGCAGAAGGGATGGATCTGAGGTGGGAGCAGGAGGTGGTGTGCTGGAGAGAAGTGAGTGAGAAGCAGGAGTGGAAGGTAGAGTGATGGGGTGGGGTTCTGTGGGCTCTTGTGATCCTGGTAAGGGCTTTGCCTTCTACTCTGGGTAAAATGGAGAGCTGAGGAAGGAAGGCAGAGGAGTCTAGTGACCTAAACTTCAAAATGGCCACTCTGGACATTACCAGGAATCCCTGACTCTCTACCTCTCAGGCTTTCCCTCCTCCCAATGGCACGAAGGGCACCTGCATATTCAGGCTCACTCCTGGCCACTCTGCAGCCTCAGAGGGAGGAAAGAAAGTTTGTTCCCAACACTTCAAAGGGTAGTTCTGAGGTTGAAGCTCATTGGATGGATTTGGGTCATGTGCTTCTCCCTGAGCCAATCACTGTGGGGGTGGAGGCTGGAGTATTATGATTGGCCAGGACTGGGCTAGGTGTCCCCCTCAGGAGCCAGGAAGTAGAGTCAAGCCTCAGGAAATGCAAGAACTCCTGGATTATGAAAGAGGGGGTCCTTCCAAGGAGAACCAGGGTCCAGTTCTGGAGGCAGGGAGGTGCAGGCATGGGTGCCTCTCAAAGCTGGGGTCCCCCTGGGACAGGTGGGGGGGATAGTGTGGGCTAGCAATGCCACCGGATATTTCATCCTGCTCATTTCATAGGCTCTGGAGCCAGAATGCCTGGGTTCAAATCCCAAATCTGCCACTTGCCAACTGGTGACCTTGAGCCATGGAAGCAGAGCCTGAGTTGGGGAGGATGAGCTCTGAAGAGGAATCTATCAGTAAAAGGAACCTGGGAAACAGAATAGGACAAGGGGAAAAGCTGGGCAAAGATGTCAGTTTGGTAGAAGGGTAGCTTCAGCCCTATCCTGAGGGGGAGGGGGAGGAACACTCTGAAGCATGAGTTACACTATGGATTTGTCCCATCTTGTGGCAAGAGGGTCCCAAGGGCTCTGCGTTGGTTTCTTAGGGCAGTCCTAACAAACCACCACACACAGAGTGGCTTCAGCGACAGGAGTTTATTGCTTCACAGTTCTGGAGGCCAGCAGTCTGAGAGCAAGGCATCGCCAGAGCCATGCTCCCCCTAAACCATGGGCAGGCGAGAGGGGGTCCTTTCTTGCCTCGTCTAGCTTCTGGTGGTGGCCAGCAACCCTTGGCCTGCAGACACAGCACTCCAAGTCTGCCTCCACTGTCACACGGCCACCTCCCCGTGTGTATCAGCTTCTGTGTCTTCTCTTCCCTTCTTATAAAGACACCAGTCATATTGGATTAAGGGTGCCCCATATTCCAGTATGACCTCACCTTAACCAAATACATCTGCAATGTCCTTATTTCCAAATGAAGTCACATTCTGAGATATTGAGCCTAGTACTTCAATATATCCTGTTTAGAGGGATGCAGTTCAACCCATAACAGGTTCTTGGTGGCAGTGGGTCAGCCTTTTGTACCTACACTTATGCACAATTACTGCCCAATGGTTGTTAACTGTGGGAAGGACCACTGGGGTGGGGGATGAGGTGGCTCCCATCGGCCAAGGACAATTGTCAGGAGAAGGGGGCAGCTATGCTCTTTAGCAGCCAACACTCCCAGTAGCTGGGGGCCCTGAGGGAGGCACCCATGGCATCTAGACAGGCAGTTTTTCAATCTTTCTATGCTTCAGTTTTCCCATTTGGAAAAAAGAAGTGGTGAGTGCCCGCATTAGGGAGAGGTAAGGATTAAAATAATTCATAATCTTAGAACACCGCCTGATGCATGATAAGTGCTTTGGAAATATGAGCTTACCATCGGCCCCTGGTGGGTGTGAAAGACTCTGAGAAGCAGCAGGGTTTATTCTCAGCTCACGGACTGGCCCCCACTCATCCTTCTGGCTGACTCCAAAAAAACCCAGAAGAGTTCAATGATCATAAACAAAAATGAGAATGAGCCCCTCAAGACCATCCAATTCAGTCCTCCATGACCATTTCACAGATGGGGAAACTGAGGCCCAGCAAAGGACTTAACCAAGTAATAAATGGGAGGCAATATGGTGGTGGCTAAGAGAAAGATTTTGGAATCAGACAGACTTGGGCTTGAATGACCCAGCTGAGTGACCTTGCGCCAGTACCTCTGCCTCTCTGGGCCTCAGTTCCTTGTCTGTAAAATGGGTCACCATTGCATCTACAGATGAACATTTAAATGATGCTCTCTGACTGATTAATAAACGTGAGCTCCTGTGTCACACCCACGTAATCATGAAACAGGGACCCGTACGTGGCTATTCTGGAGGGAGGGGGCTTCTTCTCCCAGCTCTCCAGAATGCCTTGGCCTGGAGGTTTCAACCCCAGCCCCCTACCTCTGGTTCCAGCCCTGCACACTGTCTCTCATCTCGGCAAAAGCCCCTGTCTGGCCTGGGCTGTGGTCCCACCAGGAAATCGATACCAATCGGTCGGCTGTCATCCACCTCCCCGGCACCATCAAGCTGCTTAATCGTGTGGATGCTGGTGCTGCCGCCAAGGCTTCGTTCGTTCGTCAGAGCTGTGCAGTCACAGCCGTGCTTGGCTGAGAGTTACATTCATTATGGAGACAGCTTTTATCAGGACTTCCAGAGGGATCGGGGGTGAGGAGCGAAGCAAGCAGGCACTCCTCTTCTATGGAGCACAACAGGCTGATAATAAAAGCCAGCATTCACTGAGGGCTCACTCTGTGCCAGGCACCATCCTAAGAGCTTTACAAATATCAGCTCACAACAGCTCTATGACATAGGCATGGTTTATCATCCTTGTCCCCATTTTACGGATGGGGCAACTGAGATCCAGAGAAGTGAAGCGATTTGTCCAAGTTCTCTCAGGTAATAAGTGGGACATAAGCTCCAGGGCCCATGTGTTTAGTCCTTGCTGAGCAGTCTCTCAGTTTTAAAGATGCCGATACCATGGTATCCTTAATAACAATAGCAGCCTCCATATCTCGCCAGTTAGCAGGAGCCAGCTGTGGCACAAACTTACTTTTCATACCTACTTTATCTCATCCAGCTCTCTGAGATAGGGATAAACGGCCCCACTTTATAAAGGGGCCAAATGAGCTGTAGGGGATGAAAGCACACTTTCCCAGGGCCACGCAGCTGATCAAGGGAAGGGCTATTTTGGTTTTCGAAACCAGGCCATGTCTGGCTCTAAGCCTAGTCTCTTAACCACCCCCTCCGCTATCTCCCATTCACTTGCTCTGTGGCTTCAGGGAGGCCACTGCTCTTCTCTGGGCCTCAGTGCACTTTAAATTTATCAAGAATCTTTTCTGAGCTCCTATGTGCCTAGACTGGAGTTGGAGGTTGGGGGAAGGTACAAAAGAGGGCAAGGATGCCCCAACTCCACCTGCAGGGTTCAGACACCTGCCTGCAGCTCCGAGGCAGCGCTTCTCCCAGCAGTCGTGGTGCAGTCTGCCTGCAGAACAGTGGGTGGTGAGCTTGTCAGCAAGACCAGTGTCAGCCCCAGAAGTTCTGATTCAGAACTGCGGTGGGGCCTGCGGTGGGGCTCGGGAACCTGCATGTCAAGAAACTCCCTGGGATGGCGATGCGCAGCGTCCACACTCCTCGTGGGGTTGGCTTCTGCACTCTCTGCTCATAATTCAAAAACTGTGTGAAGAAAACACTTTCTCTCAAATCTTCGAGAAGGTTATTTTGATTATTTAAAAAATTAAACAAGTTTTTAAAATGATAACAGATACTACTTTTCAGGTTCATGTTAAAACATTCCAACAGTATAGGAGGGTGAAGTGACAACTTTCGGCTTCTCTCCCGCTCTGCCTCCTGGAGCTCCCCAGACAAAACCACGCTCCCAACGCTTCTTGATTCCTCACTTGGACCAGGCACTGGGGACAGTAGGGGCCAGATAGACATGGTCCTGCAGAACCAATGACAGTGACCTTGGCAGTTAACGTTTATTGAATGCTAACAGTGGGCAGACCCTGATCCTGATCCTTATAATGGGCTATGGGAGGGTACTATGATTATTCCACTTTTGTAAATGATTTCCCAAAGTTTGTTCAAGTTCAGCCTGTATCAGAAGCACTTGGACCAGCCAAATGCAGATTCCTGGACTTCCACCCACCATCTGCCTGGAGCAGGGCCAGGAACCTGCATTTTTAAGGACGCACTGCAGGTTGTCTGTGGCCCCTGGTCAGTTATGAGAACCACTGCCCCTGGTGTCATGGGAGGTGGGAGGACGAGGGGACCGCAGGGACGGTGGGAGTTGAAGAGGAGGGTAAGCAGGTCCTGGGAGGAGTGCAGCCGGGGCAGAGTGGGCTGAGCTCACCCTGCTGGGTTTCTCCCCAGCAGTGTGGCTGAGCCTCCTTCACCTCCACCGTCCCCCTATCGAGGCTGCTAGCCCTGAAAGCTCTCCCCTTCTTCCTAAGATGTGCAATTTTCCCAGCCCCCAGCCTTCAGGCAACCCCAGCTGCTTCTGTTATATCTTATTAGCCAAGTGGAACATTAATTAAATGTGAGAATAATAGAGCCAGAGATGGGAAAAAATTGTAAAGCCCAAGGAAGAAAAGAAGTCCCTTCACAGGGCTCTGCAGTAGCTGGAACCCTTAATTGTGGGACAATGTGAAAAGGCTATCACCCTGACATTCCCACTCTGCCCAGTCACTCAAGGCAGCAGGCCTGTGAGTGTGTAAGTGTGTGGGAGGGGGCGTGGCAATGGTGAGTCCAGGGAGCTGGAGGAAACAGGGTCCCTGGGCCACCATGAGACTCCATGGGGCAGGAGCATGAGGAGGGCCCCCGTCCTGGGAGAAACCATGCCCTGAGGGAAAAGAGTACAATCTGAACTGGCTCCCTCTACGCCATCCTCACCCTCCTGTTGGCTTCCTTGGTGAACTCTCATTTATTCCTCAAGGCCCCGCCTGAAAGACCCCACCTCTGAGAAGCGGAGTTAATCCTGGCATTTCCCAGGCTGTGGTGCCACTGAGAGCAGCTCCCTGTCACAGTGCAGGTCCCTATCCCCGGGCCTGTCCCCATCGGGTTCTTAGGACAAGGCCTGGCCCTGAGCAGGTGCTGATGGACATTTGTTTGAGACCTTACCCTTACCTACCTCTTCATCACAGCTTCTCAAGTATGTTTCTGAGCCAGTCACCTGCATCGGAATTACCTGCGACCCACCCCGGACCTCCTGAGTCAGAGTCTCGGGGAGTTCGGGGAGCCCCAGTCTGCAGAAGAGTGGGGGGAGCTGGGTGATGGGTAGGGAGTGCCCTGGCACCCAGATAGGGGGGCTGCCTTTCGGTGTGGGAAACCGAATAGGCACACATTTGACCACCCCCAGGGCCGTAGTTTCCTCCTTTGCCAAGCACAGGTTATCTAAATTAAACACAGTGCTCCTAATGGAATGACAAGAGCCATCACACACTCCACTACCTCCTAGCAAAGCCTCTGATTGACTCAGCCCAATGGGGAAGGCACCGAGAACCCTCTGTGTGGTCCACCGCCACCCTGCGAGAAGGACTCTGAGAAGCTCCTACCTGTTTCATTTCACCAAGGCCCTAGAGCTGCGAACGCCCCCCCCCGGCAGGACTGGGGTGGTGGCAGGGTGCTGAGTCCAAAAGGACCTGCACAAAGTGCTCCTTCTCTGGCCCGCCCCCTGCAGGCTCTGCCCCTCTCTGGCTGAGTTTCACAAATGGGGGCTCTGTACACCCTCACACCCCACTTTTGCACTTTCAGTCCTCTGTCCCTTGACTGTCCCTCTTCTCATTTTTCCAGCTGATAAAGCTCAATCCCTGTCACCTCCTCTGCAAGACACGCCCTAACTATTCCCACACTTTGGGCAGAAGTGGTTTCTCCCTCCCCCGTGCTCCCACAGTAACTCGCCATGATTGTAGGAACAGAAGGCAACATTTACTGAGCACTTACTATAGGTTGGGCCAATCTGTTTCCTGAATGAACCCTCGCTGCCGTAGGCCCCATATCCCACTCTTTCCAGCCTGGTGAGGGGCAGGTGATGTGGGCTCTGAGGTGGCCTCATGAGGTCCCTAAGTGGTCCAGTCTGGAGTGAGAAGCAGCAAAATGACCCTCATATTCCTAGAGGCATAGATGTGGCCCAAGAGGCCCAGGCAAGGGGACGCTGCAGTGGGGGCCCAGGGCTCAGGCAGGGGTGCCCAAACTTTTGGAGTCTCTGGGCCCCACAAGAAGAAGAAGAGTTGTCTTGGGCCACACATTAAATATACAAACACTAAGGAAAACTGATGAGCAAAAAGTGGTTTTAAGTAAATTTACGATTTTGTGTTGGGTCACATTCATAGCCATCCCGGGCCACATGTGACCCACAGGCCGCAGGTTGGACACCCCTGGTAGACCAATGACAGCAGAGTGTGAAGAAACAAGGACCGCTCAGGGGAGGGATAGTGTGGCAGATTATATTTGCAAGGTGGCCATAAGCTGTCCCATCCCACAGACTCATATTGCCAAGAGATGTTGACGCTCCTTTCATTGAGAGGTAGGACTTATGTCCCCTCCCACTGAGTGTCATGGGTGACTATAGCACAAGGATGCCATGTGACTCCCAAGGCCATTGTACAAGGTGACACAACTTAGGCCTGATGCTTTTGGATCACTTGCTGTTAGAATGAAGCCACCGTGATGTCAGGGAGCCCAGGTGACTTGGAAAGGCTGCGTGTGGCTGTTCTAGGCCACAGACCCAAAGAGGCCCCAACCAGGAGCCAGCAGCAGGGGATGACTGAGGAGGCCTTTGAGATACCTCCAACCTCAGCCACTGTCTGCCTGCAACGCACAGGAGCCCCTGAGCAAGGACCACCTGACTGAACCCTTCAGCCCTTAGAACTGTCCAAGAGAATAACAGATTGTTATTGCTTCAAGCCACTAGTTCTGGGGTGATTGCTTATGAAACAATAGAAAACCAGCACAGATGGAGACTGAGTAGTAGGTATGGGGAGATTATGAAATGATCAAGTTAAATTTCTATTTCTTGGCAGAAGTGAAGTCTTCTAGTATAGAAATGAAGTTTCAATCTAGAAAGTCACAATTTTGCATATTTAACTTTTAGCCTGGAAGTCGTATGCTTTGTGCCAGCTGGGTGACCTTGAGCAAGTTACTTTCCCTCTCTGAGCTTCAATCTTGCTGGGGGGGAAGACTCCCCCCTTCTGGGTGGTGCTTCTTGTAATTTAACTGCTGCCCTCTCTCATGGCTGGGCACAGGTTGGGGAGCACCCTGGTCATCTCCCTTGCTACCCTCCAAATCCACTCCTGGGTCTACTTTAACACCTGAATACTTGTATGCAGCACATATGCTCACTGCCCCACTCCCCCCTTGGTGCTGGAGTGAGCCAGAAGCCATGTGACCAATGACCAGCCCTGCCTGGGTGAGCTCTCTGCTCATTATAAGTGCCTGCCACCTTTGCCTCCCTCCTTTCCAAGGACAGCTCAGCAGGCGCTTAATTTGGGGCAGAACTAAAGCAACCAGAAATCAGCTCTCATCCCATCCCCCACTCCATTTACCCACAGTAGGACACCTGTCTTCTCATACCGCCCCCTGTGACCAGGATGGAGACAGAGACCTTTCCCTCCAGGGGGTGTTGAGGCTTCTGGTCTGTCACCTCTTCTGCTGGTTGGTTAGTCTAAACACTTGCCATTAGTCCACATAACAGTGTCCTGTGTATTGAGCACTGATTGTGTAACGAGCAGACACTTTACACATACATCTCAATCGATCCCTACTAAATCCCTGAGGTAGGCACTACAATAAGGTCAATTTGATAGAAGAGAAACCGAGGGGCAAATAGACCACTTTTCCTGCGATGCAGCTGGGCTGGAATCAGACCAGCCTGACTCCCAGGGCTCCCTATAATCAAGGGCTATGAAAACAGCCTCCAAATTCAAGTGCCATCTTGTCCAGTGCTCCATGGAAAGCATCCTGTTGTTCTGATGAATAGAGAGGCAAATAGACCTCTTCGTTTGTTCACTGAGCGCCTGTTAAATACTGGCTATTCCAGATGAAGGGGTAGAGCAGTAAGCAAAAGGAAGTCCCTGCCCTTGCAGAGGTCACAATCTAGGGGCCCAGAGAAGTGCTGTCAATTGCCTGGAGTTCCGCAGCTGGTACGTAGCCGTATCTGTGAACCAACACGAAGCAGAGGGGGTTGTTAGAGGTATAGGTCCCATCTGACAAGCCAGAGTCAGGCCAGCCAGGGCCTGGAGGGCAGGAACCACTTTGACAACAGACCAACCGGTGTTTCAATCCCATTGCTGCCACATCCTCACTTTGCGACCCCTTGGGCAAGTCCCCACACTTCTCTGAGCCCCTGTTTGCTGCTGAGTGAATGGGGACAGTGAGGCCCACGGTGAGATATTTGGGAGGGGAAAATGAGATCGGGCAAGTGCTAGGGACTGACTCGTCCTCCTCTCCTGGTGAGGGTTTCAGTCTTCCTCTGCTTCTCTTTGTGGGCCATGTAGACCGTGGTCAACCCTAATGAACTTGGAAGAGATCTGGGCATAATGTGGTCAGATTAGCCACCTATTGTCTGATACTCTCAACTCATTCCTGGGGTCCTGGGGCAAGAGTGGCAAGGCTTTGGTGTGGCTAGGCAGATTAATGGTAAAACATTATAGCACACAAAGCACAAATTATATGAAAGAAAAAATTAAAAGTAATTCTGGCAGTAAATGGAGGATAGCTCACAAGGGGGTATAGCTATCACCACGATAATGCTGTATAACAAACCACCCCAAAACTCAGTGGCTTAAAACATAGCTGTTTATTCTCACAGGTATGCAGGCGGGATGGTTTTGGTCCGCATGACTCTAAGTCTTCTCCCGGGAGCAGTGGGTAAGTTGAGGTCTATCCTCACGGCAATCGCAGAAGCACAAGAAGGCAAGTCTCAGGTTTGGAACTGGCCCACTTCTGCTTCATTCCACTGGCCAAAGGAAGTCAATGGCCCAAGTTAAGGGGCAGGGAAATCCATTCCATCCATGATGAAGTCCTGGCAAGGGTGTGACTGCAGGAAGGGGTGAAGACTTGGGACCAATTCTCGATTACGACAGGAGGAAGTAGGGAGGTAGTGCGTCCAATTAAGAGATCTCTGAAGACATCCAGGTGTGCAGTAATGAGAGTATGAACCAGCCTGATAGCAGTGGAAGTGATGAGAAATACCTGTTGGGTAAAAGAACACTCCTACACCTTGCTATGGTCTGAATGTTTGTGTCTTGCCCTCCCCCCAAATTATTATGTTGAAATTCTAATTTCAATGTGAGGGTATCAGAAGGTGGGGCCTTTGGGAGGTGATTAGGCCATGAGGGTGGGGCTCTCCTGAGTGGGATTAGTGCTCTTATACAAGAGACCCCTGCAGGGCTCCATTGCCCCTTTCCAGCTCTGGTGAACAAACACAATGAGAAGTCTGCAATCTGGAAGAGCACCCTCCCCTGACTATACTGGCACCAGGATCTCAGACGTCCAGCCTCCAGAGCAGTGTGAAATAAATTTCTGTTGTTTATAAGCTACCCAGTCTGTGGTATTTTATTATAGCAGCCTGAGAAGACTAAGACGTACCTTGACCATTAATTTCACTTCTGAGAATTCATGCTGAAAACAATTTAAAACCTGAAGATGTTCATTGTAGCATTGCTTACAATAATGAAATGCTGGAAACCATTTAAATATGCATGAAATATAACCCCCTCTCCCTCAGGCCTTAGAGCATATAGCTGAAAGAGACTGAACTTTGGATTCAGATAAACCTGGGTTCAAATCCAGCTCTACCACTTTTGGGATGTGTGATCCTAGGTAATTCACTGCACCTCTCTGAGCCTCAGGTGTGAAGGTGGGATAGAAAAACTCATAACTTTATAGAGAAAGACAGAGAAAGGTCACTGACATCAGGAAAGACTTCCTAGACAAGCAGCACACTGGTGGCGGAAGGAGGGATATGATTTGTAGAGGCAGAGATGGACGGTAGTCACCCTCATTGAAGGGATGACACGATAAAGGCCTGGTGGCAGGAACAACATGCGGGTCTAGGAAAGTGGACAAACTGTAGGCCTGGAGTTGAGATACTGGGATGAGGAGCGTTAGAGAAGAGGTGGGGTGGGATTGGGGGACCTGACCATGACAGACTGAATTCTGGGCCTGGAGACAGGGGACTGTGGGGGTGGGGATGGTCCTCGAGTTGTAAGTGTGGCCCCACTTTGGCCTTGACCATTGTTTAATTGGCTGTGACCTGGGTAGTCCCTTCTGGATCACTAGGCATTCTTTTGTTTAAAGCATAGTTCATTATGTTAATGGACTTCCCTTCAGTTTTGGTTTCAGAGAGGCAACGGACAGTGGGTGTCCTGTCAATCAAATTCCTTACTTGGCATTTGATGCCATTGTCCCATTCAGGCCCTGCATGTGTCTTTGAATGTTCTTATCTTTGAATCTAAGACTCTATGTCTGTGTGTATCCCTATTGTGTGTTCCTGTGTGTCTGTCTTATTTCTCTGTACGTCCTCATGTGTGTCGATATATCTTCGGTGTCTTTGCATGTGTCTGTGTGTGTGTCTTTGTGTATATCTGAGTCCCTACGTTAGTCTCCACATGTATATATACAACTGTGTGTGCTGAATGTGTGACATTTTCACCACCTTCCCAGCATCCCACTTCTTACTCACTCCATTCTATTTTAGAAGATGGCAACCCTGGCTTCTGTCCAGCATGGACCAGCCTGGTGCCTATGACCCAGCCAAGGCAGAACAGCACTCAGCCCAGAGGGAGTGTGTTAGGACTTTGTAGAGCATGCCTGAAACCCACACTCATGTCATCCTGATGGCGGCAGTGAATCTATTTGCAACTTCTCTGGATAACAACTGAAAAATGACTGTCTGTAAGTGTGGGGAGGGCTTCTCTTTGCACAACTTCAGCTAGCATTTATTAAACTTTTTTTTTAATTTCTTGTAATTTCTCTGTTGAACTCATCAGCTCATCAATCATGGGGCACCTTCAGTACGAAGTGCATCATCAGCATTGTCACACATCATCCAACCACACCCGCCCCCTTAGAGCAAACAGTGTCTTAATGTCCCATGCCCTCCCCAGGCAATGTACCTGAAAAGGTCAAGCTTGTTGCTCATCAGAATGTTGTCATCCCTGCATCCCTCTCTCTGTGTTGTGGAACGCTGGTTATAATTGCCGGGCCTAGACTATGGCAGAGGGGGCTTGAAAGCATGTTCACAGGGAACAGTGTTCAAGTTTATATGAACAGGGCCTTTAGAGGTCCCTTGTGCTAGATCTATCTGACCCTCCTGATCCACTCTTCCACCATTCCCACCCTGGCCCGGGCCTGGGAAGATAACCTTTTTCAATGGCTCCCTTGGCTCCTGGTTTTCTGTTGGGTTCTGCCAATGTGAGTCTCAGAGGAGATCAGAGGGTGGGAGAAAAAAGGGGCTGTAGCATTTAACCTCCTGGTTCCTTCTCTGCAGGGCCTTTCAACTGAAGGTCACAGCTTCTGTGAAGACCCTTTCCATCCAGCCCCCTCTTACTCTGGGTTCTGGTCACTGCTGCCCCTTTAGGCTGAGAGGTGCTAACTGTTCTCCTCACATTTCCTGGGTATGTCACTATCCCCATGCACTCTGCCCATACTTACATGAATAGCCCTTTTATTAAATAGTCCTCAAAGTACCCAGTTTGAGGATGCCATGCATTTCCTGGCAAGACTCTCACCAATGCACTCTTTCTTCCCACACCATAAGCAGGCACACTTTTGTTGTTTTAATTTTTTTAATTAACTGTATTTGTTTCGGATGACCAAAGTGCCCATTGGAGAAAAGTCAGAAAATAAAAAGCTGTCGTTTACCAGAGACCCACTCTGTTTCAGGCAGGCATGACGCCAGGCACATCCCGCATTTCTTTACAACACCCTGTGAGGTTCATTTTGCTGCCCCTCTGGTTCAGAGGTGACATTAGCTGCCCACAGTCACATATCAAAGGAGTGGCGGGCCCAGGAGTGGAAGCCAGGTCTGTGAGATGCCAGAGTCCTCTCTGTGGCCCTGCCCCTATCCTCAGAAGCCCTTGCTTATCTGAGCATCATTCGAGACTGTCCTGGATAGCTCTCTGGCCCCAAAACCAATTAAAGAAAGTCTATTTGCTGCAGCCAGCTGGGTCCTCAGAGTAGCCCTGGAGATGCACCCAGTTCTGGCCTTTGGCATGGCCAGACCCAGGATGCTTGGGATATTGTAGATGGCTCTGGCCCACTTCTCTGCCCCAGCTGTGGGCTAGAGTTAAGAGAACCCCTTACTTGTGATTTCTCCCCTCAGAATCCATGACCCAGATCTGTGCCCACAAGTGAGTCATGGCTAAGCAACGATGGAGGTGTCAGAAATAGAGTGCTGGGTGGGTACACAGGGAGGGGAGGGAGTCTTACACTTGGGCAGCTCCACTCCTCCACCCGCACATGGTGTCCCCTCCCAAGAGCCTTACCCACCCCTCTTCTCCAGCTTTTATAATATTACTCATTCTTTAGGGCTCTGATCAGCCCCACTTCAAATCTGACTGGACGTCTCCAGTCCTTAAAGGTATCTTCCTACATAACACATCATTGGTGCTATGTGTTTTGGCACATAATTGTCTTCTAGTTGTTTATATTGTTGTTTTGTCTCCCAAATGCCCTGGAGCTCCACAGGGCAACATATGCTGACAGAACCCAACTCCTGCTCACTTGGCTGAAAAGTGGATTCATTGCTCCACAGGAAGACCAACAGCTCAAGGCCAACAGCAAGGCCTTGCAAGAGTCCAGGCAGCAGGGACTTTTCAACCATCTCATCCCACTGCTGTCACTGCTACCAACACAAATGTCCCTCCAACAACTCTGGAACTTGCGCCACGTGTTGACCCCTCATTCTGGGAGGTGGGGCAGAGTGACAGGCATCCCTTCAAGGCCACACAGGGCAGGGATAAGGTAATTCCCCAGAAGGAAAGAGGGGTGCCTCTGCTGACTAGAAGCCAGAAGTGGGTGCTGGCAGCCAAAGGATTATGGTGTCCACTCCAGGCCCCAAAGTGGGTTCTCACGAGGCAATAGGAAAGAATATTTGGACTCTCAGGATGGGCAGCAGGTGTCCTGTTGGGCCAAACTGAAGGTCTCTGTCAGCACCCACTGGGCCCCTCTCCCTCCACCTGTCATTACCCTGACTCATGGCCCAGTGTTAGCAGCAGATTAATACCTACTCCCTGACTTGCAATACTTGGGGTATGGGCTGCACGGATTCTGAGGACAAGCTCTAATTAGCTCGGAACATTGGGATAGAGGCTGCTTGTGGCTGACAATGAGATAAATGCACCTAAATGACCAAGGTGATTTGGACTTGGTTTTCATTTTTCTCCTGTAATAAGAGAGGCGATGGCAGGGGTGGGGTTTGTTATCTCTAGTGGGTCTGATGGATGAGGAGGTGTCTGATCCGCCACTGACTGTGGCTCACAGGCGGAAAGCCATCCATCAGGTGCACCGGCCCCAGCCCCGGCCTGGCCCACCCAAAGTATGTCTGTCCCCAGCAGAATTAGCACACATCCTCTGGAGACGATCCACAGATAAGCTTCATGATATTTCAAAAGTCAGAGTCTCATTTTCTCTATTATGGGCTTTGAGATATCACATACTGTGTTGAAGGGTGGTTTCAGGTATTTATGCTTTATCCTTCAAAATACTTTCTATTAAAAATACAAATTCCATTTTTAAAAAGTTTCTTTAATTTAGTGAGAAGATATAACC
Source organism: Phyllostomus hastatus (assembly GCF_019186645.2). NCBI lineage: Eukaryota > Metazoa > Chordata > Mammalia > Chiroptera > Phyllostomidae > Phyllostomus > Phyllostomus hastatus. Next base: position 2,130,636 of record NW_025333643.1, on the reverse strand, counting down.
AAGAAATATAAAGAAAATTTTGTAAAGGGGATAATTCTCCTTGATAATTATCAAGTAATTTTGGTAAAAGGGGATAATTTTGTAAAGGGGATAAATTTTGTAAAGGGGAAAAATTCTCTGTATTTATCAGCATCCTAACATGTTAGCTATTCTCATCTGGGCATATTCCCTTTCAGTGGGGTAGAGTGGAAAAAGCTATGGAAAAACATATACTAGAGTTCAAATCCAGGTATGTTCCTTTACTTCCTGGCTGTGTGACTTTGAATAAATAAGTCACTTTACCTCTCTGAGCCTTCGTTTCTTTATTTTGTGTATTTATTTATTTTTTGTAATTGAATATAAAACTTATTTATTATTATTTTTAAATTAAATTTCTTGGGGTGACATTGGTTAGTAAGACTATATAGGTTTCGAGTGTACAATTCTATTATACATGCCTTCGTTTCTTTAAATAGGCAGCGTCATTCTGACGCTGTGCAGGGCACCCAGGAGCTGGTTTCTCTACCCGAGTCCTTCTCTCCTGTCCTTCTCCAGTGTTCATCTTTTCCTCAGCTCCCACTCTCCCACTGTGTGCTAAGCTCTTTGGGAGATGAACACACACACTCTGTCCTCAAGGAGATTTCTTCTCTTATAGTAACACATGCTAATTCACCAGAATAACCTAGCAGAGAGCAGAGAATGGAAGAGTAAACAGGTAAGTTTTGAAGGAGGCAGTAAGGACATCTTATTCATGAGTGGAACGTTAGATCTAAAGCCATATTTCCTTATTAGATGGGGTCGCCAGTGACCGAATGGATGGAAGGTGATCACTAGATCATCTGCCCGCAACTAAACCACAGGTACAAGTGCCACACAGGTACATATTGACCTGTATATCTGGGCCCAAACACACATGCACACCATATAGACACAGACCCACAATGCATATAAACATGTGCACATGTACACACATGTGCACACAAGGCATAGATAGATAAGTATGGATGTGTACACACCATACATACAACTATATATATGTACATGCATGCAGAGATGTGTGCACAAACACCTTTGTGCACAAGTCCATGGCAGCCGAATATATCAGACAACACACTCCAGAGCTGACTCCTGTGCATCCAGCTCCACGCCAGCCCTTTGGGATGGCGGCATCCCTGCAGCCCCCAGTGCCCTCCCTGAGCACGATCTCCTCTTAGCAATCTCCAGCTGGGCAGGAAATTGCTCTTTGGAAGCAATCTGGACCACACAGAACTGCAACTGGCCTCTCATCACAAATGTAAGACCTCATGGGGGCACAGGGTCTGGGTTGGTGGGGGCTCATGGCTTCAGCTTGTTAGACTAGACTATGAATGTGGAAGCCTTCTCTGGCCCTGAGCCCAGACAGGGGCAGGCTCTGCCTGGCTTCTCACTGGGGAAGGGGGGCAGGGGCCAGCAGCTCTGCTTATGAGGGGGAGTGAAAACAGGTCCTCTATCAGCTTGAGCTCATCTCCTTCTAATTCTGCTTATCTTGACTCTCTCCATCCTTCAGGGCTTGACTTCTCCCTTCTGCCTCCAGGAAGCTTTCTCTGATTGTGTTGGCCCTCAGGTCTCTCCTTGTACAACTCTAAGACTGATCCCTAGTTTGTTCCTCCTTCTAGTAAGTATCTTGACTTTCTCATGTGTGTCCAAAGGTGATAGAGGGAGGCTACCCTTGTGCTTTCTCACCTCAAAAGACAGGGCCAGGCAACTTGCACTCACTTTCTCTAGGCTGAATGCATTTATCCAGGTAGTTATTAATTTAACAAATCTTTACTAAGTGTCTCCTGTGTGCCTGAAACTGGATAAACAGCAGGAGACAAGTAGCTGTCTACTTGAAGCTGAGGTTCTGGTGTGAACGGCAGATAATAAACAAGTAGTAAGGAAACACCCAACTTCACTTGACAAAGGCTGGAAAAGAAGAGAAAGTGTGACGGGCAGGTATTCTAGCCAGGATGGTCAGAGGAAGCCTTCTGGCATGCCCTTTCATCCAAAGTAACTCCAAGACTTGTCCAATAAGCCATCCCCACCCCAGGGCCTTTGGGCACATGGTACATTGTAATACAGCTTATGTGGACACATCCTTCTACCTCCCAGGCTGCTAACGTCTTTAGAGTAGTGTCCCTGTCTGGATCCTCTCTACAACTCAATACATTACCTGCTCAGGAAATGTTTATTAAATGAATGAATGAAATGATAAATTTTTATATGTTTTAATTGATTTGAGGGGGTTGTGGGAAGAGAAAGAGAGAGATCAATTTGTTGTTCCAGTTATTTATTGCATTCATTGGTTGCTTCTTACCTGTGCCTTGACTAGGGATCAAACTCACAACCTTGTCATATTGGGACAATGCTCCAACCAACTGAGCTACCTATCCAGGCCTGAAAGGATGAGTGAATGAATGAATGAATGGGCATTTGCAGCAGGCTCATAAGAATGAGTAAGTGGCCCTCACCAGGTTGACGTTTCTCTCTCCCTCTCTCTAAAATCAATCAATAAATAAACATTTTTAAAAAATGAATAAGTGGCCCACAGGTGGCAGGGGGAAAGGAGAGGGACAAAAACAAAGGAGGTGTGGAATTGCACAGAATGTTTGTAAAATGAGTTTCATTGGGTGAGGTTGAGGGGGATCTGGACATGGAGTCAGGGGAGAGCTGTCAGGAGAGGAGCCTAGATCGTGCTCAAGTTGTGAAGGGTCTTGAATGCCAGGCTAAGGTGTTGATCCTACGCGCAGCATGGAAACAATGCAAGGTTCGCTCTCCCAAGTATTCCGTGACACCTATTGCATTGCCTACATGCAGTTGGCACTTAATAAATGTGTTTGGAATTGAAGGGTCCTGGAGGGAATCAACTGAGTTAGCTCTTCTTTGTTGGCAGTTGGACAGTGACCAAGGGTAACCTACATGGAATTAAAGTAGCAGCTGCCAGAAGTCCCTTGGAACCCAAATAGTACTCCCTTTCCACCAAGGTGTCTGAAATTCCTCCGTTAGAGGGTCATTTCTCAGGGGCCTAATGTTATTTACAGTCAGGCTTCCCCAACTTTCTAGAAAAGATAATACTCTCTCAATGGCAATTTACTGCTGCCAAGACCAGAACTAGATCCTGGGGGTCAGAGTGGGACATGGGATGAAAGGTAGAACCCAGTCTTCCAGCCAGAGTTTGGTTACATTTAGCTCTTTTGGAGAAAACCCTGACCCAGGCAGTGTGAAGAGGAGACACTGAGTAGGACCCTGGTTATGAGGTTGTTGCTAATTCACTGAGGGACACAGGCCGGCCTTTCCTCTCTCTCTCACTCTTGGTTTCCTCATTCATGCAATGGGTACATAGGAGACCTGTGTTTTACTGGCTTAACATTCAGCTTCTCTTCTAGTAGGTGGTCCCCAATATGCCTTTGGGAAAGCCCCTCAGTCCATGCTGCTCAGATGGGATCGACTCCTCCCTCCAACCCTGGGGTTGGCTAATCTGAATCACAGGGACCTTTCCAGGAATGAGCATGTGACCCAGGCAGGGCCAAGGAGGGCTGACCTTGGGAGTTTTAGAAAAGAGAAGGACTCTTTGGCTTTTAGGTTAACTCACCAGGGAAAATGAGATCCTGGGGATGCCTATGGCCACTTCACCTGTGAGGACAGTCAGCCTGAGAATGAAACCATCTAGAGAAAAGTCAAGATAACAGATGGAGAAAAGGGACAGACTCCTCGTGGTGTCATTCGAGCCTTAGGATTCTGCCATGCCTGCAGCTAGTCCTAGGCCCATGTACTGTTGGATACGTGCAGCATCACATCCCCTTTTTATTTTCTTATGCCAGTCAGGGCTGTGTTTTCTCTCACTTGCATCTGGTCAGGCGCCTTGCCCAGGAAGGAGGCTCTTTCTGAGGACTGTGCAGTTTTCTGTGGAGCAGGCAATTTGGGAGGCATCCACATACAGCTAGGCACAGTGTGGGGGACAAGGAGACCTTGGGGAAGGACACGGGGTGAGGGCAAACTCGTGCTGAGCCCGGTGGAGTGCACTCATTTCCCAGGCACGCAGAGCAGGAGGAGAGCCCAAGGACAGGTGGACAGAACAGGGGGAGGGAGGCAGGGGCCAGGGTGTCCCGGACGCTCCTCCCTTGGCTTGGCCAGTTCCCTCTTGCCCCTTTACACTCACCATTCACTGAGCAGCAAGAGGGATGGTCTGGGAGATTAAATTAGATCGCATCTCTTCCTTGCTTTAAACCCTTTATTTTCCCAGTGTCCTTAGAATAAACTCAAACTCCTTATTCTTCATTGGCAACAGGCCCCATAACACGACCCCTTCCCACTTTTTCTTATCATGTACTCCACCCCAACCAATACCCATCGTGTGCCCCGGGTCTAGAACCATGCTTGACACCTGGGCACGTACTGGAAACACTTGTTGAATAAAGACATCGGTGATTGAAACAAGAACCGCAAAGTGTTCTGGGGTTCAGCATCAACAAAGCTAATGGGAAAGGGGAATCAGGATTAGAGAGATTTCCGGAGCAGGTTTCTATGGGAAAGTAACAAAAATAAAATGGACTCATTCCTGAGATGATTTTTATGATCTTGGAGAAAAGAAAACCTTTATTATTTTGACAATAAAAGGAGACTATAAAGGAAATAACCGAGTATATACAGGATCTGGCACAAACAACACCCCTTTTTATTACAAAATCTTTTATTACAAAATCATAATTATGTAATTCTGTAACATAACAATATCACACTCAAGCACACCATATGAAATTTTAGGTGAAATTTTCAAATTAAAACTATAAGTTACTACAACCATGCTATTACCCTACCAACCACACTCAAGCAGGACTTGCTTCTGTCGGACCATGTGTAAGGTGCTACTATTGTAATTGAAAGTCACCATGTGGTAGACGCACAGCCTACACGTGATAAAGCTGCATAGACCAAACTGCATACGCACTTGCGTGTGCACACATGACAGGACTAAGTACAAGTACAACTGGGGGGTCTAAACAAGATCAGAGTGTTGTACCAGTGTCAGTGTCCTGGTTGTAATATTGTACTACATAGTTTTTTATTTTTTAAAGTATATTTTATTGATTATGCTATTAGAGTTTCCCATTTTTTTCTCCCCTCTTATTCCCCTCCACCCTGCACATCCCCTCCCACCAGCATTCCTCCCCTTAGCTGATGTCCATGGGTCCTACATATAAGGTCTTTGGCTTCTCCATTTCCCATACTATCCTTAACCTCCTCCTGTCTATTTTGTACCTACCCTTTATGCTTCATATTCCCTGTACCTTTCCCCCAGTCTCCTCCTCCCCCTCTCCGCTGATAACCCTCCATGTATTATTCTTTATTTCTGTGATTCTGTTCCTGTTCTAGTTGTTTGGTTAGTTTGTTTTGGTTTCTGTTTTTGTGTTTTTAGGTTTCATTATTGATAGTTGTAAGTTTGTTGTCATTTTATGGTTCATATTTTTGATATCTTCTTTTTCTCAGATAAGTCCCTTTAACATTTCATAAAATAAGGGCTTGGTGATGATGAACTCCTTTAACTTGACCTTATCTGGGAAGCACTTTATCTACCCTTCCATTCTAAATGATAGCTTTGCTGGATAGAGTAATCTTGGATGTAGGTCCTTGCCTTTCATGAGTTCAGATACTTCTTTCCAGCCCCTTCTTGCCTGTAAGATTTCTTTTGAGAAATCATCTGATAGACTTATGGGAACTCCTTTGTAGGTAACTGTGTCCTTTTCTCTTGTTGCTTTTAAGATTCTCTCCTTCTCATTAATCTTGGATAATGTAATTATGATGTGCCTTGGTGTGTGCTTCCTTGAGTCCAGCTTCTTTGGGACTCTCTCAGTTTTCCGGACTTCCTGGAAGTCTATTTCCTCTGCCATATTGGGAAAGTTCTCCTTCGTTATATTTTCCAGTAAGTTTTCAATTTCTTGTTCTTCTTCTTCTCCTTCTGGCACCCCTATGATTTGGATGTTGGAACTTTTAAAGATGTCCTGAAGGTTCCTAAGCTTCTCCTCATTTTTAAAAATTCTTGTTTCTTTATTTTGTTCTGGGTGAATGGTTGTTTCTTCCTTCTGCTCTACATTGTTAATGTGAGTCTCGCTTTCCTTCCTTTCACTGTTGGTTCCCTGTATATTTTTCTTAATTTCACTTTGCATAGCCTTCACTTTTTCCTCTATTTTGTGACTGTACTCAATCATTTCTGTGAGCATCCTGATTACCAGTGTTTTGAACTCTGCATCTGATAGGTTGGCTATCTCTTCATCACTTAGTTCTATTTTTGGAGCTTTGATCTGTTCTTTCATTAGGGCCATCTTTTTTGTGTGTCCACACAGTGGTACATAGCAAGGGACAGAGCTTTAGGTTTTCACCATGGCAGGGCAACCCACAAGGCTGCATTGTTGTAGGCTGTATGTTGGCGGGGGCAGGGGGTCAGAGAGGGAACAGTGCCAGTTCCTTGGCTCTTGGCAGCTTTCAGTCACTTTCCCCACTACCTACAAGCAAACTGGGCTCTCCTGGTGCTGATTCCAGGGTGGGTGGGTTTGTGTACATTCTAGGACCCTGGGGGTCTCTCCAACAAACTCTTCTGTGAGGCTGGAAGTTTCTCCCACTGCTTCAACCCCCAGAGGTTTTTACAGCCAGAGGTTTTGAGGCTTTATTTCTTCACACTGGAACCCTGGGTTGTGCAGTCTGCTTTGCACACAAATGTGGGACCACTTGGTCTGCCAGCCACCGCCTTGCCACACATCCTCTTTACCCGGGCTGCCCATCTCTATCCCTCCTACCAGTCTGGATGAATGGTTCTTCTTTAACCCCTTGGTTGTCAGACTTCCATACAGTTCAATTTTGTCAGTTCTGTTTTTTTTGTTTTTAAATTTGTTGTCATTTTGGTTGTGGGAGGAAGCAAAGTGTGTCTACTTATGCCTCCATATTTGCCAGAACTGTACTATGTAGTTTTAAAAAAAATTATTTATTTATTTGAGACAGACAGACAGACAGACAGACATCTGTTTCAAGATGAAAGGATGTCAATTTGTTGTTCTACTTAGGTATGCATTCATTGGTTGATTCTGGTATGTGTCCTGACTGGGAATCAAATCTGCAACCTTGGTGTATCAGGATGATGTTCTAAACAACTGAACTACCCACCAGGGCCAGTGTACTATGTACTTTTGTAAGATGGAATCTTTAGGAGAAGCTGGGCAAAAGGTACCCATGATCTCTTTGTATTAGTCCTTACAATTGCATGTGAATCTATAATGCTCTCAAAATGAAAAGTTTAATAAAAAATTAAAATACCATAAAAAATTAAAAGGTAAGCTGGGAGGGGCTGCTTCAGGGCCTTCTGTTGCTCAGAACCAATAAAGATCCTAAAATATCTAGAGGATATTTCTGAACAGGGAACAGAGGGGCTTTGAGACAGAACTCAAGGGAGGTGGATCTGGAACATCAGAGCCCACCCAGAAACTCAACGGACCTCCTGCAGGAAGGGAGATACATGTGTGTGTGCATGTGTGTTGGGGTGAGGGTAGGCACTGGGAGTTAGAAATAGTGCAGAAACTTGCCACTAAATTATCCCATTATTCATTTTCCAAAGCACAGCTATATAAATCTGATCATCAACTACAGTACAAATACATTTGTATTGTCAGAGAAAAAAAAGTTAAAAAATATAGCCCTGGCTGGGAGCTCAGGTGGTTAGAGCATCATCCCCGTAACCAAAGTTATAGGTCACATACAAGATTCAACCAATAGATGCATAAAGAAAGTGAAACAACAAATTATGTTTCTTTCTCTCTCTCATCAGTTAAAAAAAGAAAAAGAAAAATATATGCAACATAATGACTAGACTCTCAGCTCTCTGTTTTGAATGTAGGCTTTATTATTATTTAGGCATTGTGAGGCCAGTTGATCAGGAGATGACCGCTATTGGAAAGGTAGCTTATTACCCACAATTCCCATGAAAAGGGGGCACACTGCACCATGCAGGGCCACATGGGGAAGCATGAGGGTCTATCAGGAGGCAGAGGGAGCAGGGAGTGGGACAAAAGATGGGCAAGAGCCTTTATTGTGGCTTCTGCAGGAAATAATGGGCCAGGTGGGTCAAAAAGTTTAGGATTGGCAAATTTCAATAATTTCAGTAAGCTCTGGGGCATACAGGTTATCCTTAGTTGTTTGATACCTGGCCCTGGGTGATTAGGGCAAGAAGATAGTAGCCTAGCAAGTGGTAGGGCTGTGGCTCTGGATTGGTTTGTTTGCATATGAAAGGTGTTTCCCGGTCAGCTCTTTATCACCAGGAGTTGGCCCACTCTGGGCTTGGCAGTCCTTTCAGAGTCAGCAAGACCCCAGAAGTCAAGCGTTAGAAATACATGGTTAATACAGAGCCTAATGACTAGAACAGGTGCTGTTTCCCACTGGGGGCTCAGTGAATATTTGGAAGGAAGGAGGGAGGGAGAGCATGGGCTTGCTAAGGGCACACCAGATGCCTCTACCATCCTCTCTGGTCCCTTGAGCTCTGTAGGAACCTCCTTTTCTCCTCCTCTGCTGTCTAGGAACTCTCCTCCTAACAGGCAACTCGACTGAGTTGAGTGATTATAGAAATGCATCATATGGGCACAACAGGGGGCGATGTTCCAGCCCCCTCACCCTCTACTAGGCAGGTTTTCCATCCAACCACACTTACTGAGCCTTAGCCTCAGAAAGAATTTTTTTTGTGCTGTTTGTTAGTTTGTGGTTAGGTAATGCTTCACAGAGAAAAAGTTCAACCCCCTGCACTGTCCTCCCATGCCTGGGAACTGGCTCTCCAGTTCCCCTCCCGCACTGTACTTGTGCACCCCAACAGAGACTCTCTGCGTTAGAGCATGCGAGACCATCTCCTGCACCACCACACAGATGAACATGATGTACACGTTGCTCTTCACTCTGCCTTTCTCACTTTTTTTTCCTAGAGCTTGTTCCCATCTGTACATATGGAACAGCCCATTCTTCTAAAGCTTCAATAGTACCCCCTGGGGTGTATGGGCCCTAGTCGATTTAAGCAGATGCCCCCTAGTGGACAGACATGCAGGCTGTTTCCAATTCTGGCTTCTATAAACCACGCTGCACTGAATGTCCTGTGTGTACACATCCTCATGCACAGGTGTGGGTATCTGTAGGATGAATTCTGAGAAATGGGAATTGTCTTGTGCAAAGCACATATGTGTTACATTTTCAGGTTGCCACCGAAAGAGGTTGCATCAGTTTACACCTCCACCATTGTATGTGAAAGATAACAGGTCTGTCCGTCTGATTAAATGCTTAGTTAGGTTGGCAATCCTCAAATTCTGGAGTCTGGTGGACAGAGCAAGCCCAGGTGCAACCTACCCCCTCCAACCACCTGAACTTGGGGGCACAAAGTGTGCCTGGGAGTTGGGAAGCCGATCAGGTCATCTTCTCCAGGCCTCAGTTTCTTCATCTCAGAATGAGGAGAGGACTCTAGCTGGTGATTGGAAAGTTCCTTTCCACTTTTAACCTTCCAATTCCTTCAGCCTCTCCAGGCTTCTGTGTCTTTGTCTGTAAAGTGGGACTAATAGTATTTACCTTGTTCATCTTGCAGGGAGATGTGAGGATGCAATGAGATGGTGGTCATGCTGGGAAGGTTGGGTGCTCTGCCAGGGGAAGGAGTAATAATTAAAAACTTTTGGAACCCCTTGCCAGACCACTAGCATGGTCTGGGCATACAACACTCAGTGAAAGTATTAGGCTGAAGAAATACTGAGTGTGAAGACAGAACACTGTTAGGATTATCCAGAGGTAGGAGGGGCCTTCACAGATGTTGTTCAGTCTAAAATGTGGTTCTCTCTGAGTGTGCCTGGCTAATTTCTGCATCTCCCAGACTGACAAGGGAGCCATTAAGTGCTTCAGGTTATAGGCTGTGTCCCGGACTAGATGTGGCAGGGTTCTCCTCCAAGGTATCATGTGACTTTGGGGAGCGGCTGGGGGACAAGCTCCTTGGCATCTGTGCTTTTCTCCTCCCAACATTCCCTCCCCTCTTTTGCTTGGGTAGGGTGGACCCCAACAGTTTTCTGGTCTAGGGGCCGCAAACTCCAATGTCCCTTCTTAGTTACTATGGCAAAACATTTGGAGACAGCAGGGAGTGGTAGAGAGTGGGGCAACCAAGGGCAGACAGAGAGGAAGTGTGGGTCCACTCTTTTCCAAGAGAAGTCATAAAACCACATTTTCCCTGAGTTCTCCTGGTTTTTAAATGTTGGTTATTCAGCCCTGACTCAATTGTGGCTCAAGTGGTTGAGCATTGTGCTGCAAAGCCAAAGGTGGCTGGTTGGATTTCCAGGCAGGGCACATGCCCTGGGTGTGGGGTGTGTGGGGGACAGTGCATATGAGAGGGAACCGATCAGTGTTTTTCTCTCATGCTTTCTCCCTCCCTTCCCCTCTCTCTAGAAATAAATAAATAAAACCTTTTAAAAATTGTTGGTTATTCAGGCTTTAAAGAAAAGAACTGTGCGAGTCACACAAAACAGTCTGTCAATGGTGGTGGCCCACAGACTACTGGTTTTGGCACTCTGAACACTGTCCCCCCCACCCACCCTGCACTGTGCAGGGGACAAAGTTGAGGCCCAGCGAGTGGGAGGCATTTGCCGGAGGTGACACAGTCAAGATCAGAGCCCAGATCCCACTTGTCCCCAATGTCTCCCTCTCTCACTCTGCCCCTTCCCCCCCCACCCTCCCTCCCTCCGGGCGTTTGCCTCTGTCTCTGTCTGACTGTCTGTCTGTCTGTCTCCGTGGTGTGTGCGGCCTGTGTCTGCTCTGTATCTCCCTGTTTCTGTAGCATCTCTCAGTCTTTGTCTTTACCTCCCACTCTCTCCCATGTGTCTCTTTTTATCTTTTTTATTTTTTAATGTTTTTGAAATTTTGTAATTTTTTTACTGTTGTTCTATTACAGTTGTCCCCGTTCTCTGTGTCTCTGTCGCCTTGTCCCCGCACGAGCGTTTCCTCGGACCACAGACCTTCCGAGCTGGGTGCAGAAGTGACCCCGCACCGGCGCCCGGCCTGGCCGCCGCGTGTGTCAGCTCGCTCTCCCCGCCGCCCCCGCCGCCGCCCCCGCCCCAGACCCAGATTTCCGGCGGAGCTGGCAGGCCAGCGGGCGGGGTACCCGCGGGGCCGGCTGCCGTCAGCGCCCCTTCCCGGTGGCCGCGACCCCTCCCCGCTGACCTCACCCGCGCAGCTGCCTCGCGCGGATATAAGCGGGGGCCGGGCGGAGCAGCGGGCGCCGGCGTCCGGGGCCCTGCGAGCGCTCCGGGACCCTCGGCCCACCGCCTCGAGACCCCCGAACGCCGGACTCGCAGCCTCGGGATCCCGGACAGGTCCCGCGGAGGTCGCGCTCGTCAGGTAACGGCCTCCGTCCCTCTCCTTCTGCGAGCGGCGTCCGGGAACCGGGCCCCTCTGCTCCCGCGCTCCAGTGCGCCCCGGGAGAAGCCGCTGCATCGGAGCGCAGGTGGGGCGCCCGTTCGCATCCCCGCGCTCCGCCGGCTCCGGCGCGCTGGCGGCGGCCGCCCCCGGGCACTCCCGTCTCGGCGTCTGCGAGCCGCGCGGAGGATTCGCCACCCGAAGCCCGGCCGGCCGCCGGCGCCGGCGGGTGCCCAGACGCCAGGGTGCACCTGGGCAGCAGGGGCGTCGGCGGTCGTGGGAGCCCGCGAGTTAGAATGGGAATCCCGACGTCAGAAACAGAATTTTCTCGTTAGAATCGAATTTAGCCTTACAATCTCCGACTCGCGCTAGAAATTGAATTTTAGCCTTGGAATTAACGACGCCATTAGGATCTTAGTGTCAGCATTCGATTCCTAGCTTAGTCATAGAATCTTAGCTTTAGAAATAGTACCTAAGCGTTGGAACTGGGACGCTGGCGAAGGGGTGTTGGGGTAAGAGTGTTGTTGCATGGGGAACCTTGGAGACAACTTGGGCACGCGATGCGGCGTGAGCATCCCGGCCGTCGGGCCGGCGCTGCAGGCTTGGCTCCACCTCTGCGGAGCCTACCCCAGCGCTGGCCGCCCCGGCCCGGGGCGGGGCGGGGGACAAGGTGGCGCACAGAGTGGGCTGTGGCGAGGGTTCCCACGGCCTCCTGGCTCCCGCAGGCAGAACTGGGCGCGGGCAGGCGCTCCAAGCATCTCAGTGGGTGGAGGGCACCTAGAGCCCGAGGCAGATCCTCCTGCTGCCCCCTCTCCAAGGTGGCAGGTGGTCCTGCTCCCTGAATGGTGTGTTAAAATGGTTACTCCGGCCACAGGCGACTTGCCAGGGCAGGAAGGGGGAGCGCGGCGCGCTTATGCTCTCTCTGTCTTCCCGACCCCAGACGCCAGGATGCCTGGCCCTTGGTTGCTGCTCGCCATGGCTTTGACTCTGACCCTGACCCACGGTGTCCCTGGAGGCCGCACACAGGGCGAGGTGGTCCAGCAGGAGGCGGCGACGGCTGCAGAGCACCCGGGCCTGGACGACCTCCTGCGCCAGGCAGGGCGTCTCCTCCTCCTTCGAGAAGACCTCCAGCGGCTGGGAGGGGTCCAGGGAAACCCAGAATCAGGTGAGAGGCCGGTCTGTGCCTGGCCGGGAAAGAGGAGCCCTAGGAGAGCACTGGGGAAAACCCAGAGCAGAGGAGAGAGAGCATCTGATCATCCAGCCTCCTTCTCAGAAACTCTCAGGGGCCACACCCTCCTCAGGGTGGTGAGCTGACCCTTTTCTGGGACCACATTCCTCTCGCATCTCAGTCCTGGGAATGAATATCTCCCAGAGAGCATATCTTCAGTGGAGAAGATTCTGGGCTGGGGAGAGAGTCTGAGTGCTGACTGCTTACAAGGTGTATATATGCCAGGCACTCACTGTTCTAAGCCCTTGGAACACCTTGCCACACTTAGAGGTTGATCTTCCTAACAACCTCTTAGATAGGTAGTGTTATTACCCCTCATTTTACACAGAAGAAAACTGAGGCTCAGAAAGGTAAAGTGAGTTGCTTATGGTCACACAGCTAGGGAGTGGCAGAGTTTGGGACTGGAACCAGAAGCATGCTCTGACCATCTGCGTGAGTGTGTGTGTGTGTGTCTGAGTCCTGGGAAGCAGATGTAAGGCCGTGAGTCTGGGTGAGTTCTGCAGCAATTTCTATCTTGACTGGGAGGAAGGCTGGAGTGGGCACTCAGAGGTCAGGGGCGCCCCTCACTGGCCTCTTTCTTTCCACAGAGTCCCAGATCTTTCAACCTGACTGGCTCTCTAAGCGTCAGCATCCAGGCAAAAGGGAGGAGGCAGAAGAGGGAGTTGAAGAGGAAGAGGAAGAAGGAGGGGCTTCGGGGCCCCACAAACGGCAGCACCCAGGCCGGCGGGAGGATGCAGCCATGTGGTCAGCGGATGTGACCCAGCAGAAGCGGCAGCACCCTGGCCGGCGCTCCTCCTGGCTGGGGTATACATTCACCAAGAGGCAGCACCCAGGAAGACGGCTGGTGGATCCCATTGCCCAAAGGATCTGGGAAGAGAAGGAGGAAGAAGAAGAGGAGGAAGAAGGAGAGCTGATGCTCCAGAAACGCCAGCATCCCGGCAAGAGAGCCTTGGGAGGCCCATGTGGGTTCCAGGGCGCCTGTGGTCAAGCCAGCCTCCTGCTGGGGCTCCTGGATGACCTGAGCAGGGGCCAAGGGCCTGAGGAGAAGCGGCAGCACCCCGGGCGGCGGGCAGCCTGGACCAGGGAGCCCGTGGAGGAGTGAACACAGTTTCCTGTGAAGTCGAGTGCGGGGTCTAAGAATGTCTTGAGCCCTGTGTGCCCTAGCCCTCTGTGACCTCCTCTTCCCCACCGCCTTAGGTCTCTCATCATAAACCCGAGTCCCCCTGTATGCACACACCCAAACCCCTGGCCTTGCCCCCCTCCTTCAGGAACACGGAAAGCCATCCTATGAGTTAAAAACCTGTATTATTTCATTTTGCATTGGTGACAAAGGGGCAGATCCCAGAGACCCTCCCCCCGCCGCAGGCCTGCTCCTCTGCCTTAGCCCTAGCTAAGATGACCCTTCTGTGTTTTCTAAGCGATTCTCAGAGAGAGGCAGAGTGCTTCTGGGGCAGGCAGCCAGTGAGGGTGGGGAGAAGTTGAAGTGGTGGTACCCAAATTTGGTGTCCATCCCAAGTCCTGAGTTTCACGATTTGCCACATGTGAATTTTGCCCCCAGCTCCACCCCTTCTTTGCTCCTCCCTTCGCCCCTTCTTGGTGGTATTTTTTGTGGGTGGCAGCACTGGACTCACAGTTGTGTTCTACTTGGGGAAAGCATTTTAGGTGGAGACACCCCGTGGTGCTGCGTTGTGTGGTATTTGTGGGATGAGTGAGTGGGGGATATGTAAACATCGCCCTAGACGTTGTGGCTTGTGTATAACCTGCTAGGCACCTTCTCCTTGTCAATGCTAATCATCCTAATCATAATAAAACAGACATCTGGATAATCATGGAGCTCTGTGGTGGTGGCTGTGTCTCAGTTGCTGTGGGGTTTCTCTTTTCAGCACTGAGAGGGGACAGGACTAGAGGTCTCCACCTCCGCCAAGCAGGGAATTGGGGAGCCTGAAAGATGAAATGAAATGTCCTCTCCACTGGCCCCATCTCAGAACAAGTTTGGGAGGTAGACAGGGACCCTGGAGCCCATTTGACACTTGGGGAAACTGAAGCCTGGAGAAGAGGAAGGGCTTGCTGGAAGACACAGAGTGGCTGAGGGGGAGCCATGGGCCTGAGAGGTCAGCTCAGGACCCTGCCTTGAGTTTGCCTGGTTTGGTGCAAGGGCTGGTCTGGCTCAGGTTCGTAATCCACATAGCTCTGTGGTAGGAATCAACAATCTGTGTCACCTGACAGGCAAAATAAAGACAAAGGCTATGGTTAGGGACTCAAATCAGGAACCTTCTCGGGCCAGGCATGGAGGCAGGCTGGGTATAGAATAGGAGAGAGTGGTGGGGACTGGGGCAAATTGAAGAGGCCATCTAAAGACACTTAAATCCAATCATATACACACTCAAAAATCAAAAACCAAAAGCAGCCCTGGCTGGCATAGCCCAGTGTATTGAGCATGGACCTGCGAATCAGAGGGTCGCCGATTTTATTTCCAGTCTAGGACACATGCCTGGTTTGGAGGCTGGGTCCCCAGTGGGGGGCACATGGGAGGCAACCATGCATTTATATTTCTATCCCTCTCTTTCTCTTTCCCCTCCCCTGTCTCTAAAAATAAATAAATAAAATCTTTTAAAAAAGCAAAAAACCAAAAATCTCATCACGAGTTTTACTGTGAGTCCATACTGGGCATCACAGCTTTATCCTTAAGTCTATGTGCTGTTCCCAGATCCCCTCGCACACACATGACTTTCACTCCTCCTAGGATGCTGTGGCAGAGATGGTCCATGTATTTCCCACATTTCTCAGCCTCCCTGGCAGTTGGGGTGGAGTCACATGACTAGCCCCAGCCAATGGGCTGAAAAGAGAAGGGTATCATTCCTGGGCTGAGGCAGTTAGACTCCACGAACATGCTCTACCTCTTTCTTCCTTCCATGGAAGCCTGGAAGGCCACATGTCCAAATGGCAGATGAAGTTAGACATTGCTCATCCACATCAGACTTCTCATGTGCAAGAAATAAATACAACTTAAAGTTGTATTAAGTCACCGAGATTTCAGGGTTTATTTGTTACTGCAGCTGAACTTAGCTAATTCTGACTAATGCAAATGTCTCTTTTTCCCTCTTCACTGAAATCCTTCTAATCTTTCTCTTCTCACATGTGCCTGCCGTCATCAAAGCTGCCTAGGTTAGGGTCTGGCACAGAAGTGGGTGCTCCATAAATACTTGTTGAATGGATGCTGAAAGCTTCACATCACTTTTATTTTAATCCCACAGCCTGACTTCCTCACCCAGTGGGGAGACAGGCAAGCAAACGGATGGTGGCCATTTAGAGTAAGAAGTACTGATTGTGGTGAGCAAAGGATGCAAAGTGAACACAGATAAGGGGTGGTTGGGCAAAGCAGGCTCTCTGGAGGGGGAAACATCCAAACTGAGTCAAAGGACAAATAAGAGGAAAGATATTTTGGGCAGAAGGGAAGATCATTAACAAAGGCTCCATGGGAAGAAATAACACGACCATGGAGTTGCTAACATTTGAAATTTGAGGTGTCTTGGACTCTCCTTCCCTGACACCTCCCCTTCCTCCACCTGGTGTTTGGCCCAGGCCTTGTGCCTTGTGTAATTCTCTTCTTCTCCCTGGGGCAGTCCAGCCCCCACACAGGCACTGGGATCCCCACAGCTTAGAAGTGTTAAAAACAGTGTGGTTTGGGGTGGAATGGAGGAAGCCTTTTTTGGGGGGGAAAGGGACACTTTTATCCTTCAAAGCTTGAGTTTGAGCTTGAGCTTTGAAGGATAAAAGGGAAAAAAAATCCTGAGCATTTCCTCTGGAGCCAGGCATTGGGAAAAGCACTTTTACATCCACTGCACATAGTAGGGGATTTGTGAATATTTGTTGAATACATGAATTACCCGTCATAGTCACCCCATTTTAGAAAAACAGTAACCAAGAAAGAAGGTGACTTTTCTGAGCTCATGAGTCTGAAACTTGGGGGTTATCTCTATGTCTCTAGCCCCCATCATCCAATTTTTACTGTGTCCTAGACATATCTCCACATCACCCATTTCCTTCCAGCTCCTCTGCCACCACTGTTCCTGGCCACCATCTCTCTCATCTCAAGACTACAGTGGCCTCTTAGTTGGTCTCTGGCTTCCACTATTGTTTCCCAAACCCATTCTCTGCACACAGCCAGAGGGACCTTCTTGAAGTCTGTATCTGATCATGGCAACCACCCTGCTTAAAACCTGTCAATGGCTTTGATTTCACCTAGGATGAAATTCAGACTCCTTACCATGGCCTGCCTAACTGGCGTCTTTTTTAATGTCCTGAACAGACCTTAGGGTCTTTGTTTATGTTCTTCACTCTATCTAGAGCCCTCTTTCCTCCTGCTTCTCATATTCCCCGCGTTACCTCCTAGGGCACCTTTCTGTACTGCGGAGGTTGGCAAGCAAAGACTGTGTTTCCCAGACTCCTTTGCAGCTAGATGCTCTCACGTGAGACTTGGAAGACTGCTTTGGCTATTCCTGCTAGAAAGCAAGGCAATAGTGATGTGTGGTGTTTCTGCAGCAGCTTCCCGGAATCCAAAGTCCAGCCCTGGGAATATTAGAGTCAGTTGCTGATAGCAGCTTTCTGGCCAGCTTCTCAACTACTGCAGTATGTTCCCTTTTTTCTCTTTTCTTGTTAAACAACTTATTTTTATTATTTTAAAATTTTATTTTATATGTCATATTCATTCATTTCAGGTGTACAATTCAATGATTTTCAGTAAATTCACCTAGTGGTGTAA
This sequence comes from Phyllostomus hastatus, assembly GCF_019186645.2. Classification (NCBI taxonomy): domain Eukaryota; kingdom Metazoa; phylum Chordata; class Mammalia; order Chiroptera; family Phyllostomidae; genus Phyllostomus; species Phyllostomus hastatus. The sequence continues at coordinate 2,113,240 of NW_025333643.1, read as the reverse complement.
TTGTCACCATAAATAAGTTTCAAAACATTTTCAGATCCCTAGTAAGATATCTGTGCCCGTTTACAATTAGTCTTTCTCCCTACCCTCTGCTCCAGGCAGCCACTACCTACTTTCTCTCTATGAATTTGCTTATTTAAGTCATTTTATACAAATAGAATCATATAATATGTGGTTTCTTGTCCTGGCTTCTGCCAATTAGCATAATGTCTTTGAAGTTTGTTCATGATATAGCATCATGTTTTAGTAGTTTGTTCATTTTTATTGCTGTATTCCAAGCAGTCAGATTTTTTTTTAGCTCAATAATCCCTATGGCAACCTCCTCATTTCCCACCTTCCTAATTGGAAACAGAGAAATAGCTTCCCCGGCAGGTTGCTTCTGTGGCATCATTCTGCAGGTCTGCTCCCCAAGCACGTCGATAGTTTTCTAAGTGTCTACTTCTAAGACCAATAGTCAAAATATTCAACAATGGGTATAAGACAGGCATTAGCCAATCAGGACATGTGTCCATCAGAAAAGATGGATTCTGGTACGCCTGTGAGGCCACAGAAGTACAAGGAGCTGAATGCTTGCCATGCTCACCCTTTGCGTTTAACATTTTCAAAATGTTTTATTTGTTGTGCTGAATCCTGGTGATTCATGCCAGGCAACTCCTCCTCCTCCTTAGTTGCCACTTCAGACAGTACTTTGTGGGATGTGCCTCTGCATCCTGTTCCTTCCTTGCAGCTATCACAATTTGTCATTTTACCCATCTTAGGTTGGGTTCCCCAAGCACCAGACCCTGAGATAAGACTCGAGTGCAAGTAGTTTACTTAGAGGGTAAGTACTGTTCTGGGAGTGGAGACTGATTCAGGGAAGGGAAGGAAGTGGATGCATGCACACCCGTTAGAGAGCAGGTTTTTCTTGGGAAACCGTAGAATAAGCTTCAGAGTTGTTCCACTCCATAGGGTGAGGAAGCTGGATGTTTTCTTCTGATTTCCATTGATCAGGAGTTGAGGGCTGGTCTTGGGGATGTTAGTTCCCTGGCACTTCCAGCTTGCCTTCTGCCCTGACCACCAGAAGGCCCTTAGGTGAAGATTCTCAGGGTAACATTGTGTGTACTGCAAAAGCGAGAGCTGAGGGGACAGAGTGAGGTACCAGCAGCATCTGCCACAGTCTTCTTGGGTGATTTCTTTCATAGGTGGCTCCTCCCTCACAAAAATCGGTGCTCCATGGAGCAAGGACCTCTTTTCCCCCCAGCACTGAAGACAGTGCCCCCCGGCACAAGGCAAGTTCTCAGAAAACAGTCCTTGAGTGTATGCACAAAGGCCACATGCGTGAAGGTGGAGCTGAGATTTGTGACCAGGTCTGCCTGGTTCCTGGGCCTGAAAGGGAGGTAGAGTGGCTCACCCAAATGTTGTTGGGCACTATGCAGTCACTACAAACCTGTGAAGCCGGCCGCATAGAGGGCCACAGAGCTGACACCTTATGTTTCAACTTAGTGTAACATCCACACAATTACTCCACCTTTTTAAACACTTCAGAGGACACCAAATGGCCCTCTGCAGCTACTGGTTTTCACTGTGTTACCTAGAGCCTACTGTTTGCAGGGCCCTGTGCAAGGCACTTTCCACCCACCATTGGTGTGTCCCCTTTATGGCTCAGGGAGGTGAAGAGACTTGCCTAAGGCTGCTCATCTTGTGTAAATAGCACCACTGGGCTCACCCTGGTTCTGTAAGACCCCAAGTCCAGTGGTCTTTCCTCTGCCCCTGCTGTTCTTCACTCAGGCAGCTTAAAAAAGCTGCAGAACATTTCTTCAAGGAGCTGCTTCTCATGAATTCAGCAAAGCAGACTGTCCTGCTTCCTCTAATAGGTTCTTTAATTAATCCTTTCTACAAACCTTATTTTGATTAATTAAATGCAATTAACGGACTAGTTTGCCGAGAGATTCAGTTCCTGCTCAGTCCTCTTGAGTGGCATGAGAACATGTGGGACTTCTTACCTGAAGGATGTTGGCAATTAGAGCCCATTTCAATTGGCCGGTATGAGCTGACTGCCTTGGAGAACATCAATTAGCTGAGCGGTGAAACTGTGCTGAGAGTTACGGGTTACCAAGGGGACCCGTGTTCAATGCCAGAATTTAAGTGACTCTAGTCTTCGGGGATCAGCTTTCCTGAATCGTGGCCACGTTCTGGGCCTGGTAATTATTGGCAGGCTGATTAGGTCTCGTCCATTATGGAGAGTGACTTCCTAATCGCCAGCTGCGGGGGAGGAGAGCTTCCCAGCACAGGGCACAGACACCGGCATACCCAGTTGAGGTGCCCCAGTCAGGTGTGCACATGTGGGCACAGCTGCTTTGGGTCTGTGGCCAGAGAGATGGCACAGGGCACATGCTGGGCTCGGCCCTGTCTCCCTTGGAAGACGCACAAGATCTCAGGGCTGCTGTGGGGAGCATGGAACCCAGGCCATTCCTGAGAGGTTGAACCATATCTCTGAAAGGATGCCTAGCCTAGGAAGAAAAGGGAGCCCCTACTAGTGCCAGACTCAGAGTTAATAATCCTAACAGTGAGTGTTTACTGAGCACTTACTGTGTGCCAAGTCATTCAACCCTCTCTAGGAGGGAAATGAGGCACAGAGAGGTTAGGGGATTTGCCCACATATTTCAGATTTACATCCAGACAGTTGAACAGCTATAGAATGCCGGCTCTCATGTTTTACATACACCAGTGCTTTTCAGTGTTGCTCTGAAGATCCCTGGGATCCTAAGACCCTTGTAAGGTCTTCACTTTACTAACTACATACCTCTGTGAGGCCAGGTTTTCTTCAGCTACCTCAACCAAAACTGAACCTGTTGTTTAAATGCAGAAGCAGGTAAGAGAATCCAGGTATCTTCTATTGTCAAACATTTAAAAAAATTCTAAGCATGTAAGCCAATGGCACTATTCTTCTCTAAATTGTTTTTTTTGAAACTGTATTTTCCATAAAAAGATTTTATTTATCTTAGTACATAATGGATTAGTTATTTTTAATGAACAAATAAACATTTTTTAAATTCTCATTTTAATTTCTAATATGGGAAATGTAAACAGATATGATCCACATAGTTGAAAGTTCTCTAGGGGTCCTTGATAGTTTTTAAGAGCTTCAGGGGGCCCTGAGATCAAGGTTGGGAAGCGCTGCCATATACTCTCTGAAGAACTGATAGTATCCCTGTGTGCTTAGCACTCTTCGAAGTTCTTTGTGTGTTTTCACTTATTTAGCCTTCACACCAGGAAGTAACCATTAAAATTATCCCCACAAGGAAACTAAGGTATGAAGAGGTTAAGTCTCTTGCTCCAGGCCATACAACTGACCTGGCAGAGTTCAGCCCCAAACCCAGGGCCTGTGCTCTTAGCCAACACTCTCCACCCTACCCCCAGGCAGCACTGCTTATACCTACTGGGAGGCATCTGCGCTAATGACTTACCTGTTTCAATGGCATCATCCTAAGTTCCTCATAATAAAGTCATTTCTGCACAGAAGTGCAGTGCTTTGCCCAGATCACACAGCCAGGATGGGGCTCCTTACTCTCCAGCTCTGAGGTGGACCCAGGCCCCACCTCCCTACACCTGCCACAGCTGTTGGCTCAGGCATGGGCCGAGCCAGGCCAATGAGTGTCAGTTCTAGGACTTCTGCTGGAATTTTTGGCAAGAGGCTCTCTCTTCCCCTTCACTAGTAGGGTGCTAAACTGGTAGGTGTTGGCCTGGAGCTGCTGGAGACCGTTGCAAGTGCTAGTGCAGGGGAAGAATCTGTTTGAGAATGAAGCTAACTAGAAGACAGTCTGGAGGTGCAGAGAGAGACACACAGGTGTCTGGTGGCTTCGAGCATATGGACACCTTCGGCCTTTCAGGTACCTGAGCCAATAAATTCCACTTTTTCTCACGTCATTTGTGTTTCTTCCAAATACAACACCAATTTTAACACAGTCTATAAATGTCACACTATTTCAGAATGTTTTCAAGTGGGGAACACTCCTGCCTTTCTTCCACCCTACTTCTTGCCACCTGCTTACCAGAACCACTGCCTGGGTTCCGATCACTGTGGAGTGTAGTTTCTCTGCCATCCCTTCCTCCAAAGCCATAACTGCTCTTGACAATAACTAACATTGCTTGAGGCCCAGCTGGGCCCTTTTCCACCTCTGCTTGTTGCTTGGTCGACTCCAGACACCGACTTCTTTGGCTTTTGGGATTTCCTCTGTTTGCCCTCTGGACCCCTTCTCTGCCTTGTCTGCATCCCGCAGTCTGGTCGCTACAGACTGCCCACCCTGCGTGGGTTCCCTGTTCCTCCAGGTTCCAGTGCGGTTCCGGAGATCAGAGGCAGAGTGGAGAGGGAGGTTGGGATGCTTCTGTTCCTCTCCTTCCCTGCCGAGTTCGGGCTTCATTCCTCCTAGGCCCCAGCTCCCGTGCGGCCACTCATTCCAGGAGCTCCAGCCCTCTCTGGGTTCTGGCAACACCTCCCCCTTTCTCACCTGTTCAGCCTGCAGGGCTCCCCCACTGTTGCTCTCCTTGGTGTGTTGCACTGTCTCATGTGTTTCCCCTACTTCTGCCCTCCCCAGAATAAAAATTCCCATCATTAAGCTCTCCTTAGGTACCCCTTGCAGTGGGCAGCTGTTTCCTGCCAGGGTCCAGCCTTACTAGTAGTCATAACAATAATAACATAGTGAAGACAGAGGCCCATCTGGCTTTCAGAATAATGGAAGACTTTAATAGTTTCCTTATTGTCTTTAATACTGAGGAGAAATATTATAGCAGCTGTGTATACTGAGCACTCACCATGTGCTGCCCACTGAATCCAAAACTTTGCATGTGTTATCACATGCAGTCCCTGCAATGATTTTGTCAGGTATTGAGATTATTCCCATTTTATAGATGAGGATACTGAGATTCAGAGAAGGTAGGACAGTTGTTGGAGATCACACAGCTAGTGAGTTGCTAAGCCAAGATTCAAACACGGTTTTTATGGTCTCAAAACCCAGGCTCTTAACCACTACACTATAAATTGTGTGACAGAGTCCAGAATCTAATTGCAGTTTGAGATTTAAATTTTTCCTCTGTCTTACCTTCCCAGCAGCCTTCTCTATTTTCACTTGGCATTGCTTCTTAGCAGAGCCTTCCTCCTTCTCCACAGTGCCAGCTCCTGCTTCCATGTGAGCCTCTTGGACCCAAGCCTAGGGCAACCCCTGGAAGGAGAGATGACTCCTTTCCATGTCTCTTCAGCTCCTCTCATGACTCCAGCTATGAACTCAGAGCCCCGCTTGCCTTTTTAATGGGTTTAGCCTTTGTCTGAGGAGACAGAAGTGTCTTAATATTAACCACAGTAATAGTAATAACTATATTTATTAGTTACATACAATGCCCATGTATATTACATGTAGACATGTCTCATTTTATTCTCACAAACAACTTGGCAATTTAGGCTCTACAGTTGCCCCATTTCACAGATGGGGAAACTGAGCTCAAAGTCATTAAGTAACTTGTCCAAAATCATGTAAGAAACCCATGGACGACTCATGACTTCAGTCTTCCTGAGGCCACGTGTTTTACTTTTAAGAGGTTCAACTTCGATGTAGACAGTTTCCTGATGAGTCACAGCTGAAGAAGCAGTTCCCAGAGGTACAGTCACCAAGAATAGGCTGTCTGTCCTCACGAGTCTCAGGAGGTCTTGCTGTGTGTTTGAGGATCTCTACCTAAAGGGCGCTGTAAATAGGGTCAGATACTGAGCATATATCAGTGTTAATAACTCAAGCCCATTTTTAAGTATATTTTATTGATTATGCTATTACAGTTGTCCCAATTTTCCCCCTTCATCCCCCTCCACCTGGTACCACCCTTCCCTCCAACAGTCCCGCCCCCCCCACCCCGCCCATTAGTTCATGTCCATGGGTCATGCATATAAGTTCATTGGCTTCTCTATTTCCTATATTATTCTTAAAATCCCCCTATTTTGTGCCTACCAATTATGCTTCTTAATCTCTGCATCTTTTCTCCCATTCTCCCCCTTCCCCTCTCAGCTGATAGCCCTCCATGTGATCTCCATATCTATGATTTTGTTCCTGTTCTAGTTGTTTGCTTAGCTTGTTTTTCTTTTTTATTTTTAACTTTTTAAATCAAAATTTTATTTGTTTATTTTTAGAGAGAGGGGAAGGGAGGGCAAAAGACAGGTTCAAAACCATAAATGTGTGGTTGCCTCTTGTGCGCCTTCCACTGGGGACCTGGCCCGCAATCTAGACATGTGTGCTGACTGGGAATCAAACTGGCTACTCTTTGGTTCATAGCCTACACTCAATCCGCTGAGCCACACCAGCCAGGGTTCATTTTTGTTTTTCAGAACAGTTGTTGATAGTTGTGAGTGTGTTGTCATTTTACTGTTCATAGTTTTGATCTTCTTTTTCTTAAATAATTCCCTTTAACATTTCATGAAATAAGGGTTTGGTGATGATGAACTCCTTTAGCTTTACCTTGTCTGGGAAGAACTTTATCTGCCCTTCCATTCTAAATGATAGTTTTGCCAGATAGAGTAATCTTGGATGTAGGTCCTTGCTTTTCATCACTTTGAATACTTTTTGCCAGCCCCTTCTTACCTGCCAAGTTTCTTTTGAGAAATCAGCTGACAGTCTTATGGGAATTCCTTTGTAGGTAACTATTGTCTTTTCTCTTGCTTTTAAGAGTCTCTCTTTATCTTTAACCTTTGGCATTTTAATTATGATGTGTCTTGTATTCTTCTTTGAGTCCAACTTGTTTGGGGCTTTTTGTGCTTCCTGGACTCATATGTCTATTTCCTTCACTAAATTAGGGAAGTTTTCTTTTAATTATTTTTTCAAATATGTTTTCAATTTCTTTCTCTTCCTTTTCTCCTTTAGCATCTTTATGATTCAGATATTGGCCCTTTTGGAGACATGCCTGAGTGTTCTCCTACTCAACTCGTTTTCTTTTCTTTTTTTTTTTCTTTGAATCCTTCTTTCTTCATTCTGTTCTGGTTGAATGTTTATTTCTTCCTTATGTTCCAAATTGCTGATTTGTATCCTGGCTTCCTTCCCTTCACTGTTGATTCCCTGTGGATCACCAGGGAATTTACTTAGTGTAACCTTCACTTCTTCCCTTATGTTTTTGCTGTACCCAGTGATTTCTCTGAGCATCCTTATTACCATTGTTTTGAACCCTGCATCTGGCAAATTGGCTATGTCCATTTTGCTTAGTTCTTTTTCTGGGGTTTTGTTCTGTTCTTTCATTTGGGCCATATTTCTTTGTCTCCCTGAGTTGGCAGCCTCCCGCACTTGTTTCTGTGTTAGGTAGAGCTGCTCTAACTCCCTGTCTTAGTGCCCCTGTTAAGTTGTAAGGGGTGGAGCCTTAGATATTCACCAGGGCAGGGCAACCCACTTCACTGCTTCGGGGTGCTGTGTGTGGGGAAGGGTCAGAGAGGGGACAATACTACCTGGCCTCTAGAGGCTTTCCTGGCACTTGCCCCATTTCCAGTCACTTCACCCACTTCCCATGTGCAACTGGTGCCCTTCTAGCTGCTGCACTGGTGATGATTCCCAGAGTGGGTGGGTTTGCATGAGTTCTAGGACTGTTTGAGCCCTTTAAATGAACTCTCCTGAGAAACCAGCAGTTTCTTCTGCCACCCCAACCCCCACTGGTTTTTACAGCCAGCAGTTGTGAGGCTTTCTCTTCCCAGCACTGGAACCCTAGGCTGCATGGTCTGGCCTGGGGCTGAGATCGCTGGCTCCCAAGGTATCCCTCCAGATTTTTATCCCACAGGTGAATGTGGGACCACCTGTTCTGCCACTGGTGTCACCTCTCTGTGACACACTGGTCCTCTGCACCCCTCCCACCCATCTGGATGAATGTGGCTTCTTTAAACCATTGGTTGTTGGATTTCCATACAGTTCAATTTCCTGGCATTTCTGGGCATTTTTGTTTTGAGATTAGTTGTGATTCTTCTTGTGATTGTGAGAAGAGGAGAAGCGTGTCTACCTACATGTCTGTCTTGACCAAAAGTCCTCAAGCCCATTTTTAAAGATAGCCTGGATGCTTCTCCCTTCAGAGCTTCTGTGCCTGTGCTTCTCTCTAGCCTAGTAACTCCTCTTGATTTTGTGTTTTAAATATCTCAGCACATTTCTGGTTGAAGATGGCTGATTAATCACACATGGCTAGCTTCTTCCTGAATTAACAATCAAGAAAGACCTCAACATTTCAGAAACTTGCACCCCAAACAAGAGACTAAGAAAAGGAAAAAAAATGTCCCCAGAGGAAACAGAGATAATTCTGAAAACAAGAAAAGATGTTTTTTTTTTTAAAGAGAGAAAGAAAATTAAAAAAAAAAAAAAAGCCCTGGCTGGTGTGGCTCAGTGGATTGAACACTAGCCTGTGAACTGAAAGGTTGCCAGTTCGATGCCCAGTCAGGGCACGTGTCTGGGTTGTGGGTCAGGTCCCCAGTTGGGACTGCATGAGAGGCAACTGATCTGTGAGATGCAACCAATCTGTTTCCCTCGCACTCTCCTTCTCCATCCCTTCCCCTCTCTGAAAATAAATAAATAAAATCTAAAAAAATATATAAAAGGAAAGAAACTGCCTTCTAATTGGTATCCACAGACAGATAAGATAAAATATAGCATCTATAATATAAGTACAAGAGGATATAGAAATGAATTGGGGAACAAGAAAAAACTTGGAAATTAAAAATAGGAGTGCCAAACACCTAACAAATCTAACCACCTTTTTGTTTTCATCCCACTGCCCCATCCTTAAATCTAGGGAAGCGTCTCTTCTTTACCTAGTCTGCTGCTGTTTCTATTTCCTCCTTGCATCTTGTGACCTCTGAATATCCTTCTTTTTGGCCACAAGGGCAATTTTTTAGAGACAAAAACTTTACTATGTTTTCCTGCTTAAAACCTCCAATACTCTTCATTTTCTTCACAATAAGAGCTTTTCATATTCAAGACCTGTGGCAGAGACCAGGTTAGTTGCCTTCTCAACAGACACTGCTCCCTTTTCTTCTTGGTTTTGCTTAGGTATCGAGCAACCATGCATCTGTAAAAAGGTGACTCTTACTGGGTCTAAACCAATCATGAAAATTCCATTTTCTTGCCATGTGATCTGTTTACGAGTATTTGTGTCATTCAGTGAAATATGGGATGTCAATGGGGGAAAGAAGGGGATTCCGGAGAAAGGTTTCTTTACTGATAAAACAAAGGCATCATGGGGAAATAATCCCTCCTCTTCTGCTTGATGTCATAATATTCTCAAGTGATATCTGGAACCCTGGCAGCTATTTTGTGACCATGAGGGCACAGACCTAAGTTAGACATCAACCCGCAGGGATGGCAAAGCAGAAAGAGCAATACATCTGAATCCTTGACAATGTCATTGAGCCAAACAGAATTAATCGACCCTGAGGCTGGTCCACTTCTGGACATCTTGTTATGTGGAATAATAAAACTGACTCATTGTTTAAACCAATTCTACTTGGGGTTTGTCTTACTTGTGGCCAAAAGCATCCTAACTGCTATAGAACCTGACATTTCAGCCTTGCTATCTGCCACCTCCCAGCTCTGGTGCTCCCCACCCTTTGCTATCACTTCTCTTAGCCGTGCACTGTTCTCGAACATGTCACACTCTTTCCAGCCTCTACCATCCCCCCACCCAGCATTCTGTTTACTAAGAATGCCCTTTCCCACATACCCTTTAAAAGCCCATGACTTAATGATATTAGTGCCTCTGGGATATGCTTCCAACACCCCTATTTGGGTTGGATGACCCTCCTCTATGCTTCCAGCTCCCGTTTTATTACAACATCAGCCATCAGGGTGCATGTACGTCCTCCACTGGACTGTGAGATCTTTGGAGGAGCGAGGGGGTTATGTACCTACTATTCAAGAAGGATTCTTCTCAACTCCTTTGTAAGTCATGTCTTGAAATTGCCTCCAAAGCTCTGCTCATGTGTATGTTTGTGCAGTAAAGTGAGCTGGTTAAAAAACAGGTTTTGGAATCCAGCAGACCTGGGTCTGAGCCTGAGCCCAACCGCTTGCTAGCTTTGTGGCCTCCACAACTAATGACCTCTCTGCATCCCAGTCTCCCACCTGTAAAAAAGAGACAGCTAAACTTAGGGTGTCGTGAAGATTAAATGAGAGGAGGCATGAGAATCATTTAACTCAATGCCAGGCACATACTAAATTATTTATAAATGCTAGCTCTTGGGATTATTACTTTATTAGTTTGCATTTAATTCTTGTTTGGGGAAGAGTTTAAAGCTTTCGTCAAATTCTCAAAGGGGTCTATGATCCAGAGAGGCCAAGAACCACTGGTTTGGGAGTAAAAGGAGCAGTGGGCCTGCCCACTGGGGTGGGGATATTGTCAGAAGTGTGTACACCTTGCTTTTGTATAGCCTGCCAGCTACTTGACTCTTTTGTGGGGTCAGAACGCCTGCTGCCCAGATCTTACCATGATGAATTTCCCATTTATCATCCCCCCCTCAAGGCCTGAGGTCCCCGTGACCTCAGGGCTGGCATCCGCTGAGAGCAGAGCCAGCAAGCAGGGCTCCCGCTGCCTCTGCCAAGGACACCCATTGTCAGAGCAGAGGGAAGGAGCAGCTCTAATGGGGGTGGGCAGGGGCTGCATATCCTTAGCGTCTGGGCCTGATGACTCGGGGAACATCACGCTTCTGATGGTGGCGCTGTCAGTGCAAATGTGCACCTTTGGCCCCCTGGGCTGGTCAAGAACAGGAGGCTCCAGTAAGCTTGGGCAGAGCCAGGATTAGGACCCCCACTGCCCCTCTCCCTCCCCACCCCGTCTCTGTGCTCCAAACCTTGGCAGGGTGGTGGGCAAGAGTGCACATTTGGTGTCAGGCCAACCTGGGTGGATCCTGGCTCTGCCATCTTCAAGCCATGGTGTTAGGCAAATTATTTCTACTCTCTATATCCTAGTTTCCTTATCTGTAAGAAAGGGATATGTAATTATACCTGAGCCCCTATTCCCCTACCTTACAGAGAAATCATTTCAAAAGTCAGCTCTGATCATGTCACCCTCAGGCTGACATCCCTCAGCAACACTCCCAACCCTTAGGACAAAGGCCAAGTTCCTCGGTCTGCCATTCAAGGCCCTTGGTGAAACAGATGTTGCCCACTGCTCCTGGCTCAGCTCCCACCACCCACCCCATCTAGCCACACTGTGCAGACCAAACTATTTTTCTTATTAGCCAACACAATACTACCGTTTTGCCTGGAATTCTTCCTGTCTCTCTTTTTGACCTGAAAAATCCCAGCTACAGACTTAACTTAGATACCTCCCCCTTCAGGAAGTCTTCTGGCAACCCCTCTGGACTCCTACCTGCCACAGCTGGATAGACCTAGCCCCAGAATCCTGGGATTCATTTCCAGCAGTGAATCTCAAAGTGTGATCCAGCATTATCCGGAAACCTGTGGGAAATGTAAATTCTGGGGCCCCCACCCCCAGACCTACTGGATCAGAAACTCTGGGACTGGGATCCAGTGATTAGTGTTGCGAAAAGCCCTCCAAGGAGTTCTGACATTCAATTTGAGAACCACCGGTCTAATCCAGTCCTCTGAAACCATGCTAGATTTCAGCAGTTGAAGTGCCTCATCACATCAACCGCCGTGGGGTCCCAGATCCCGCACCTGCTGCAGAAGGGAGGGTCCTGGCTGAGTGGTGGGCTCCCCTGCGTGCCTGCAGCTAGCTAAGGGGGTTGTTACAGTCGAGACTTTCCCCTATCACATGCTGTTCTCCCACTTCTGGGAGACACTCAACCAATTTCAAACTGTAACTTTCTTTTATTGGCAAAGAAGAGATTTCAGCACCTGTCTCATTTATTTCTAATCAGTCTTTCATCTATCCCAATTCTGCCAGGCTGCAGCCTGCTGAGCCATGAGAATCGAAGGACCGGTCATCCGCCTCTTCAGGAAAGCCATCAATTTCATGTGGCTCCTCTCAGACATGCCAAATGTTGTCTGGAAAAATACTTTTCTCCTCTTCTCTTGACTAGCACCCGTCCAGTGTGCCTTAGAAAGCCGTGAAGGTCTTAGGCGTGCAGCTGTTTTCTGCACACAGTTCTTCTCCCGTTGGAACAGCCGTGTCCCCCAGTCCCTGACCCTCCACTTCTGAAATCTACTAACCCTTCTTCCTAGGCAGGTCTTGCTGTCGCTGCCTCCAAGCCAGCCTGTGACACACCAGGAACAAGTGTTTCATCTCTGTTTCACAGCTCTGAGAACTAGCAAAGGGCCAGGCACAGAGGCACTTGGTGTTAGTCTGAAGAAAATGAGTGAACGGTGATTAATAACAACATTTGATATTCAAAAATGAACATTTTTCTCAGAGGCTTGTGTTAAGTGTCTCAGATGTATTCAAATACCCAACGACCTTACGAGATGTATCCTATTTGATTCCCATTTTTCATATGAGAACAGTGTAGCTCAGAGAGATCAAGCGATTTGCCTGAGGTCACGCGGCAAATACGTGACTGAATGAGTACTTGAACCTATGTAAACTAATTGTATAACTGAGGGCTCACTTCCTGGGTAGTCCCCTGAGCGTCGCTTTCTGAGGGGACAGATGTCACAGGAAGCCTCTAGGTTCTGGAGATTCATGATGAGTGGGGGCAAGGTGTGAGGCGGAGGCAAATGATCCCTGTGATTGCACTCCGATGAGAGGCTCCTGGAGACCGCTGGGGAGGGGAGGGGGAGTGCACAGGAGCTGAGCTCTCTGGAGGAGATGCTGGCGTCAAAGGCAGCAAGTGCCAACAGGTCTGAGTAAGAGGCCCCTTTCCCAGCACCAGTCTGGGGTTTCTTTCAGAGTAAAGCTTTGAAAACCGATGACAAGCCAGGAAAAGACAGCCCTCACCTACGCCTACTGCCAAAACACAGTTGTTGACTTAATACGCCTTTTTCTTTCTCTTTGCCCCTTAAGCTTATCATTATTTAAAGTATTTTAAATGTACTCAAGTAATAAATTAATAGAGTATCATTAAAATTTATGTAATATACAGATATATAGAGCAAAAATTAGGGTCTCCTTTTATAACCCCCACCTCCGAGTATCCCTCTGAAGAGGCAGCCACGGTCCACAGTGTGACGGTGCTTAGCCCTGGGCATTGCCAGCAAGAATGGGGAAGGGAACGGGCGGTGACAGAGGGGTGTGTTACCACTGGCTATTGCTTTACGATTATCCTCGCAGCCTGCTCACTTGATGTGACCACTTCACTGAGTACCGGTCTCTCAGGCCTCTACATCCACACGCCCTGAGGAGCGGCGTTTCAAGTGTGGAAGCGGGGCAGTGTTTGAAAATGGAGATTTCATTATTCTGGTGTGGCGAGGCTAACAGATGGAGAGGCTGACATTGAAAAGATAGTTTGTTAGTTTGTTTCTCACAGTTCCCAAGAAGAGGGGGGCAAACCAAGTCAGGCAGGGCCACATGGGGAAATACCAGGGGGCACAGATCTGACACCTGGCTTCTGTGTGGAGAAGGGATGCAGAGGGCAAAAATGCCAAGTGTGCTTGGAACACAGGAAATCCTCAGTGTCAGTAGAAAGGATGCACGTTGAGTGTCCAAAGGCAAATACAAATTCCGACAGTGGTTGCCTCTGCATTTGCATATTTGCATGCATTCACATGAATACACACTCTCACACTGCTGTTCCCTGTTGCTTTACATAAATGCCATGTCCTTCTACTCTGCTCATTGTCCCCAGGGTATGTTTATTGATTTTAGAGCGTGCGCGACAGAGGAAAGGAGTGAGAAAGGGAGTGTGAGAAACATTGACGTGAGAAACAAACGTTATTCAGTTGCATCCCACATGCACCCTGACCAGGGATTGAACCCACAGCCTTTTGGGTTATGGGATGATGCTCCAAGCAACTGAGCCACCCAGCCAGGGTGTCCTAAAATTTTTTGAATACCACAACGTGAAATGGCATTCTCCTCGAGTCAGTGATCAGAGCTCTCCCCTGTTCTTTTTAAGTCAGTGTAATGGTTGATATAAGGATGCATCACAGTAATTTTGCGTTCCCCTATTGGTGGATAGTTAGGTTACTTCCAGTGCTTCTCCACTGCAATCAATACTATAATGAGCAGTCCTGCTCCTGTCTTTGTGCAGGTATGCGAGTTTCTGTGGAATAAAACACATAAAAGTGAAATTACCAGGGCAAAAGCCATGGACAATTAAAACTGTAAATACTGCCAATTGCTCTACAAAGGGCTGTGCTCAATTTGTATGGCCCCCACAGAGCATGAGATTTGAGAATACTCATTTCCCCACATCATTTCTAACACCAGATATTATCAGCCTATAGTATTTTTTTTAACTAACCTATTTCTAAAATACATCCTACTTGATTCCAAAAGCAGTTTGAGGTAGATTTTACTCAAAGGCACACGAGAAAAGCATTCTAAAATTGTGGTTAATTGTGTGGACTCTGGAGTCAGGTTACTTAGATTTAAATCCCAGCAAAAATACTTAAAGGCTGTGTGACCTTAAGAGTTTCTTAACCTCTCTGTGCTTTGGGTTCTCTGTGGTAGAATGAGAATAATAAAGTTGTGGCTTATGGTAGCCATAAAAATGTGCCTCTGAGGTTTTCAAGGACGGGGAGTGTTACTGACTGGGCTCAGCCGCAGTGCTCAGTGCGCCGAAGGACGCGCAGCGTTCACGTGGAGACTGGTCTCCCGCAGGGCGCTGCTGCCAGACCAGCTGAGCCACTGAATGCAACAGGCCCCTGTCTCTGAAACAGAACTCTCCGTGGTCCTCGTCTTACATCTTTCACTTCTTTCTTTGACTTTCTTGCCTCTCTTTACAAGAATCCTATTCCCTGGCTGGTGTGACTCAGTGGATTGAGCCCCGGCCTGCGAACCAAAGGGCCACCGGTTCAGTTCCCAGTCAGGGCACATGTCTGGGTTGTGGACCAGATTCCCAGTTGGGGGTCCTCCAGAGGCAACCACACACTGGTGTTTCTGTCTCTTTCTCCCTCCCTTCCCCTCTCTAAAAATAAAAAATAAAATCTTAAAAAAAATAATTTTTGCAATTACATTTAGGGTCCACCTGTATAATCCAGGATAATCTCCCCATCTCAAAATCCTTAATTTAATCACATCTGTAAAGTCCCTTTTGCCATATAAGGTAATATTCAGAGGTCCTGGAGAGTGGGTTGTGGGCATTTTGGGGGCCTTTATCAGCCCACCACACTATCCATCTTTCCTCTTTTCTTCCAGGGGTCACACCTGCATTGTGGTCTAGTGACTCAGTTACCTCCAGATAAAGTACTGAATATTCAGTTAAATTTGAATGACGAGTAAACAGCAAATAAATTTTTAATGTAAGTGTGCATTAAACACGTTGCACAGGAAATGATGCATTGTTTATCTCACATTCTAATTTATAAGGTGTCCCCTGTTTTTGTTTGCTGAGTCTGGTGCCCTTGCTTTCTCTCCTTCCCCATTTTTCTTTATGGGGATTTTTCCCAACATATCTCTTTCATGTCTAACCCCACACTGGTGTCTGTTTCTCAGAAGACCCTGACTAACACATGATGAGAACTAAATGAGGAAACACACAGAAAGATCACAGAACAGTGGTCTGGTCCCCAGGAAGCAAAGGTTTGCTCTTAGCAGGTAGGCACGGCCAAAAGTCACCAGCGGATGACAGTGTGAACCTAGGCCTGTCTAACTCGCCAGCCTGTGTGCCCTCCTGCCTGCTACCCTGACTCCTATACTTATTAGGTGCTCAAACCCCATTTCATGAGAGGTGTGTGTATTTGTTTGCATATTTACAGACTATTTCTGGAGCATGCCAAGGATTGGTGGTTGCCATGGAGAGTAAGTATGAAAGGGAGATGCACTTTTCACTAAATGATCTTGCCTGCCTTTTGAAATTTTGCCATATGAATGTTGTTACCCATCACAAACTACAGAATTTTAAACATATTTTATTTATTTATTTTTTAGTTCTCACTCGAGGATATGGTTATTGATTTTAGAGAGAGAGAGGAAGGGGGAGAGAGAGAAAAAAACATCCATTAGTTGCCTCCTGTATGTGCCCCAACTGATGATCAAGCTCACAGCCTAGGTATGTGCCCTGCCCGGGGATTGAACCCACAGTGTTTTCGTGTATGGGATGACGCTCCGACTAACTGAGCCACCCGACCAGGATAATTTTAAACATATTTTAAATTAAACTAAATTCACTGCAGTTTTCATATCTTGGAGACCCAAATTGTGCCAGAGACCTGAGTCGGAGGCCCCTGTACTGCCCAAAGTCCCACAGCATTCTTGAGATGCATTGGCTTGGGGGCAGAAAGGTTCCCACCATCTTCTCTGTTCTCAGGTAGGCACTTTGGCAAAGCCAAGTTCCTACCTCACTGCCAAACAATGACTTTGATGCTGGACGATGCTGAGGGCCACCCCAGTCATTCCGGGGCTCTCCACCCACCTTGGTGCTTTGTTGGGAGGCCAGGAGACTGATGTGGAGGCAGGGGAATACCCCCCAAACTCTCTCACACTTTGCCTGCCAGCAAGGGAGAAGGCAGGAGGACTCACGTCAGGGTGTCCGACTCACAGAAGCTCAGCACTTAAAGAGCTTTGAAGGTAAGGGAGGGTAGGAAAGTTCTCTCTGACATGTTTCCTTGGTCCGTGCCTGCATGCCTCCAGGGATGGGGCCCTTACTCCCTCAGGAACAGCCTGAGGAACAGCCTTCCTAACCAGCACAGCTCTGCTGGGAAGAAAGCATCTCTCGGTTGAGACCTGGTGCCCTGTGATTGTCCCTGGGTGTCCTATGGGCCCTTGCTCTGTCTTCTGGCCCCTAGACCCTGTGAGTTTGCCACAAAGTTGCCCCCTGAGGCGTCCTGCAGCTTCTCTGGAGACTTCCTGGCCTCCCACTTGCCCTGGGCTTGATCAGCCCGGCTCTGTCACAGGGCCCAGCCCCTAGGGATGGGATGGACAGTCAGCACGTCACCAGAAAGCACCTGATGGGCTGAAACCCAGAGAAAGGTTGCTTTCTGGGCCTACCCTGACTGAGGCCCAAGGAAGCCTAAGCGTCTCACACAGAGGGCAGTGGGCCTCCAGTGACCCAAACACTGGGTGCTCCCACACCAGTGCTGCACGGCTCCTGCTTGGACAGGGTGCTCTAAGCTGAAGTCAGAACTCGGGCACTGGAGTCTTCAGCTTGGACACTTCCCTCTATTAGTCTATTGTTTCTCTTTTAAAAAATGATTTATTTTCAAAAGTGAAAAAAGATCTGGAAGATCCAGAGGTAGCTACTTTTACTAGTTTCTTGGGCATTCCCAGAGAGATATTCTAAGCATTCTCAGCACATATGTGCTGTCCTTGACTCGGGAGAGCATCCCCTTGCCTCCCTGTATGTGCCGCTGTAGGAAGCAGGCTCCGTCCCCTGATCCCACATGCCCACGGCAGCCCCTCGCTGCTCCCTCCCAGGGGTGGTGAATGGACCCCGGCTCTGCAAAGAATGCTTCTGAGTGGGGCATGGGTCTAGGTTTTAATAGCTTAGCATTTATTTAAATGCATATTACAGAAAATAAACAAGTACATCCAACCCATAATTTCCTATCTGCCTAGAATACGGTTAAAATTTAAAAGTGAGTTGTGTTCAAGGTAAATAATAGGCAGTTTGTAGGTAGGGGGAAATTGCACAGGGGTACAAGGACAACTCAGAAGCTTGGAAATGCTGCTACCGCCTGTAAGAGGTGGATCAAGAAGAGCATATGGGTGCTAGGTGCTCAGAAAGAGCCCATCAGTGATTGGTGGAGGAAGAGAGGGGCTCTGGGGCTGTCATTTTCCTTCTTGCCTGAACATCACAATCACATAGAGAGCATTAAAAGTTCTGATGTCTAGGTTACTTTATAGATCAACCTGAGGGGGTGGGAACAGTATCATAAATCCCAGCAGGAACTGTTAAGCAGTTCCCAGAGCTCCCCTGAGCGTCTCAGGAGGAGGCGAAGGTTGGGCGCACCCTGCAGGCCGGCGGAGGAGCCGCATGCTCCCACCATGGTGAGATTTGCTGGGGGGCCTGGGGGCTGTCAGCTACACGGGGTAAGAGGTTGGCTAACTTACATAAGCTGTGTCCCAGGCTCATATTACCTGTTAGGAAGAGGAGGCTATTAAAAGCAGGCGGCCGGGAGGCACGTGGGAGGACACTAGGTCTGGCTCAGGGGCTCAGGACGCAGGCGGAAGACGATGCCCCAAATGCTGATCCTCCAAGTGCCACCCAGGCCAAACAAAAATAGGAGCCCAAGGAAGAGGAGGCAATGGCCAGACACCCCCAAGGTGTGGAGGAGGCTCTAATTAAAGTGCATAATGCACTTGGTGATATTCCTATTTTTGTCCTCGCTGAAGTTTTACCCATCCTCATGCAATTAGTGTTCTGCTCCAGAACTTGAAAGTCTTTCATAATTTTTTTAAACCTTTGTATCTCATCTTTTTTAAAAAAGATTTTATTTATTTTATTTTTAGAGAGGGGAGGGAGAGAGAGAGAGAGAGAGAGGGAGAGAAACATCAATGTGCGGTTGCTGGGGGCTGTGGCCTGCAACCCAGGCATGTGCCCTGGCTGGGAATCGAACCTGCGATGCTTTAGTTCGCAGCCCGCACTCAATCCACTGAGCTATGCTAGCCAGGTGAAAGTCTTTCATAATTTATCAAGTTGTTTATTCAGCAAATAATTCCTGGGCCAGGTACTATGTAAGACACTGGGTGATAATAACAAAAACAATAATAGCTCTCACATTTATTGAGTGCTGACTTTGTACCAGATACTGTTCTTTATGCTTTGCACATATTAACCCACTCAATCCTCACCCAATCCTTTGAGGAGGGTCCTTAGTACCCCCACTTGACAGGTGAGAAAACTGATGCACAGAGAGGTTAAATAACTTGTCCAAGTTCTCACAGCCAGGACGTGACTGGTACCTAAGACAGCAGTCCTTCCTTTGAAAAGCTCACCGTCTAGTGGAGTGACAACCCTGGGAACCACATATGCATCTAGGGACTCCCTCAGTCCCCAAATGAAGTGCCCCCTGTGTGGGGGAGGGCAAAGGGAGGGGGGACAGTGTGCCTAGATCCCGAATTCAAGGTTCACAGTTACAAGAAATAACAGGCCAAGAGAAGTGAGCCCTGGGCATTGTCTCTGTTTGTTCTGCCATGAGGCAGGGTGGGGGCTGAAGTCATCAGGTGCTTGTCCCCGTGCCCTGTTTCTCACATTCGCCTGTTCAAGGGGACAACTGGTTTTCCAGGTGACCTGGGTCCAGCCTGGGGCCTGCCCCTGCCCTCGCTCTTCACGGGGAAAAGCAAATGTGAGAGAGCCTTTTGGTCAGGAGGGCTGAGGCTTTCCACTTTGGCTCCACAAGTCACTTACCCTCTCGGAGCCTCCACTCCCCAATGTGCAGAGTGGTGACTAACACCCACTTGAAGGGTCATCCTTTTCTCAGGATATTGCTGAGTGTCTGTGGTGGATGGAGCACAAAAATGGCCATAGTCTCTATCTGTTATGGGCTGGATTGTGTTCCCCCAAAATTCACCTGTTGAAATCCTAATCCCCGAGAGGTCAGAATGTGACTGTATTTAGAGATTTGGCCTTTAAAGAGGTAATTAAATTAAAATGAAGCCATGACAGAGGACCCTAACTGAATATGGTGCCTCCATGAGAAGAGAAAATTTGGACACAGATAGGCACAGAAGGAAAACCATCTGAAGACACAAGGAGAAGACAGCCACCTGCAAGCCAAGGAGAGAGGCCTCAAGAAACCCACCCTGCCAATACCCTGAACTTGGACTTCCAGCCTCCAGAACTGTGAAGAAGTAAATCTTTGTTGTTTGAGTCACCCAGTTGGTGGTACTTTGTTATGTGAGTCTGCACACAGATACCTACCCCTTTGTCGTTCCTCCCAGAAAGAGGGGGTCTACTTCTCCTTGGATCTAGGTTGGTCTCCAATTTGCTGTGGCCAATAGAAGACAGCAGAAGTGACAGTGTGATATCAGAGCCTAGACCTCAAGAGATTATGCATGCTTCTGCTTGCTTGCTTTTTGTGAACAAACCTGGGCTGGCCTGCTGTGAAATGGGGGACCACACGGAGGAGAGCTCATTGAATTTATTCCAGTCAAAACCATTCTAAACCAGTCAACTCCCAAACAGGTGAGAAAGCCCTGCTAAGATCAGCAGAGCTGCATACCTGGTCTGCAGTTGATCTCAGATGTATGAGAGGGACAAACCAGACCAGAAGAACTGCCCAGCCAGTCTGTGAATGTATAAGCAAAAATAAACACTTATGTCACTGAGTGTAGAGGTGTTTATTTTAAGCTATCAAGTTTAGGGGCATTTGTTACACAGTGATAGCTTACTGGTGTGGCTTCCATAACAAGGGATCTCTCTCTGCAAACAAGCCTCCTAACACTCAGTTCAGGTGGGCCAGTGTCTGGCCAGAGGAAACCTCTCTTTTCCCAGAAGATGCCCTGTGCACCAGTGATACTGAGGGGCTTACCAGGAGAGGACAGGGGGCCTTGAGAAGAGGAAGGAAACGGCTGAGATAATAGGCCAGTGGGAGTGTGGGAGGCTGCTCAAAGGCAGAACTGAGCTCGGTTTTAAATCTCACATGAAAGTTCTGTATTAAAAATGACAAATTCTATAGCATGGGGTTAAGGAAATTACCTGAACAACATAGGCTGAGGCAGGTGAGGGTAGTTCCCCAAGGAAGTGGAGATGTTACCAGTAGAAAGGGGGTTGTATGCCAGCCAAGAAAGAGCAGGAGATGTCCACTCAATAGTGATGATGATGATGATGATGATGACGATGATGTAAAAAGGTGAAAAAGATGATAAGGAGGGGAGATATGGATACCCACAGCATCAGTGGGAGGAGCCCTAAAGGTGTACGGTAAGTCTTGGCCTCTCCCAGACTCTTCTCCATTTTGTTTGCTACTTTTGGGGTCTTCTGCTCCTCATAAGTGTGCTGTGGTGAGCGATGCTGGGTCATCCGAGCTATTGGGCGGGAGGATACTGGGCAGAAGCCCAGCCTTAAAGAGAGGTTTAAGGACAACTTGAAGTATCTACCCCTCTTCACACCAGCCTGCTAACACTAGGGACTTGACAGCCTGGCAGAGGATCAGCTTGAGGCTTTGTTTCACAGAGCATACGCCTTGTCTGAGAAACAGTCTGAGGCAGACTTGGCCAGCTGTCCACTGGAGACCTGTGCTTCTCTTGCATGGCATGGAGCTGGTGTGGGATGTAGCTGCTCAGTCAGGGATGACAAATCCTAGCCTTCCTTACATCTGGGAGGGGCTGTGTGACTAGTTTCTGCCAATGAAGTTATGAGAAAGTGATGTTCTGGTTCAGGTGGTTGAAAATAAATGAACTTTCGCCCTGGCTGGCGTAGCTCAGTGGATTGAGTGTGGGCTGCAAACCAGGCATCGCAGGTTCAATTCCCAGTCAGGGCACATGCCTAGGTTGTAGGCCATGTCCCCCAGCAACTGCACATTGATGTTTCTCTCTCTCTCTCTCTCTCTCTCTCTCTCTCTCTCTCTCTCTCTCTCTCTCTCCCTCTCCCTCTTCCCTCTCTAAAATAAATAAATAAATAATCTTAAAAAAAAAGAAAAAAGAAAATAAATGAACTTTCCCCATTCTCTCCTCTTCCATCTCCTGACTGAACATCATGTCCTGGGTGACTTTGGAGGCCATGTGCTGAAGATGGCAGTGGCTTTATTGCTCTGCATAGAGAGAGGTCTCTTCCATCTCCTCCACCCACCAGCCCACCAACCAAAAACACCTGCATTGGTCATTACATGTTCAGTTATGGCACCAACATCTTGGGGTTGGTTTGTTATAGCAACTAGCATTAGCTCATTTAATGTGTCTGTGGCTTCATAAAAATAATGACAACAGCTGACCTTTATTGATTGCCTACTGTATATCAGAAACCATGTGACTTGTGTTAGGTGCACAGTCTCGACCCTCACAACAACTCTGCAAGGTATGGACTATTAAGATCCCTATTCTGGGACTTCTAGCCAAGATAGAGGCATAGGTAGACACACTGTGCCTCCTCGAACAACCAAGGTAGGGACAACAACAATTTAGAAACAGAATAACAACCAGAACTGACAGAAAATTGAACTGTATGGAAGTCAGACAACCAACAAGTTAAAATAGACCTGTTTGTCCAGACTGGTAGGAGGGGCAGACTCGGGCAGCTGGGTGTGGGTAGCAGGTGGAGAGCAGAGAGCGTTGGGACCAGTGTGTAAGGCATCCGGGGTGCACAAGACCACAGCAGGTGGGCCCCGAGAGTGCAAGCAACAGCTGGCAGACCCTGGCTGAGGGGTGGCAAATGGCAGACCCAGCGAGGCGGGAATTGTGAAGCGAGGCACTGCGTGCAACCCAGGATCCCAGTTCTGGGAAACAGAGCCTTGGTGAACTGACTGAAAACACCTGTGGGGGTTGAGGTGCAGGGAGAGACTCCCAGCCTCACAGGAGAGGTCCTTGGAGGGTCCCACGGTGTGCACAAGCCCACCCAAGTGGGAATTGGCATCAGAGGGACCCAGTTTGCTTGGGGGAAGCGGCGGAAGGGACTGAGGACTAACAGAGAGCAGAGCAAGCGCCATTGTTCCCTCTCAGACCCCACCCCCACATACAGTGTCACAACCCAGCAACTGGGGTGCCCCTCCCTGGTGAATACCTAAGCCTCCAACCCTCACATGTAACAGGCACAACCAGACCAAAGGAAAAAAAAAAGATGACTCAAACAGAAGAACAAACAAAAGCTTCAGAACCAATACTTTTAAGCGACCGAGAGATAGCCAACCTATCAGATGCACAGTTCAAAGCATTGGTGATCAGGATGTTTACAGAATTGGTTGATTTTGGTCACAAATTAGATGAACAAATGCAGGCTACGATAAGAGAAATGAAGGAAAATGAACAGGGAACCAATAGTGACGGGAAGGAAACTGGGGCTCAAAACAGTAGAGTGGACCAGAAGGAAGAAAGAAACAACCAAACAGAAAAAAATGGAGAAATAAGAATTCAAAAAAATGAGGAGAAGCTTAGGAACCTCCAAGACATCTTTAAATGTTCCAACATCCAAATTATAGGGGTACCAGAAGGAGAAGAGGAAGAGCAACAAGTGGAAAAGTTATTTGAACAAATAATAAAGGAGAACTTCCCCATTCTGGCAAAGGAAATAGACTTCCAGGAAGTCCAGGAAGCTCAGAGGGTCCCAAAGAAGTTGGACCCAAGAAAGTACACACCAAGGCACATCATAATTACACTAGCCAAGGTAAACATGAAGGAGAGTTAAAGAGACAGTAACCTACAAAGGAGTTCCCATCAGACTGTCAGCTGATTTCTCAAAAGAGACCTTATAGGCAAGAAGGGGCTGGAAAGAAGTATTCCAAGTCATGAAAGGCAAGGACCTACATCCCAGATTGCTCTATCCAGCCAAGCTTCCATTTAGAATGGAAGGGCAGATAAAGTGCTTCTCAGATAAAGTCAAGTTAAAGGAGTTCATCATCACCAAGCCCTTATTTTATGAAATGTTAAAGGGACTTATCTAAGAAAAAGAAGACAAAAAACGTGTATTGTAAAATGACAGCAAACTCACAATTATTAACAACCACACCTAAAACAAAACAAAAAGAAACTAAGCAAACAACTAGAACAGGAACAGACCCACAGAAATGGAGATCACATGAAGGGTTAGCAACAGTGGAGTGGGAGGAGGAGAGAGGGGGAAAAGATACAGAGAATAAGTAGCATAGTTGGTAGGTAGAAAATAGGCAGGGGGAGGGCAAGAATAGTATGGGAAATGTAGAAGCTAAAGAACTTATGACACATGGACATTAACTAAAGGGGGGAGTGTGGGTGGGAGGGGGTGTGCAGGGTGGAGGGGAATGAAGGGGGATAATGGGACAACTGTAATAGCATAATCAATAAAATATATGAAAAAAAATCCCCATTGTATGCAAGCTCAGAGAGATACATCAACTTGCCCAAGATCACACATTCCTTCACCGAGTCCTTCAACAAACATTTACTGAGGGCCTGTTTTGTACCAGCAGCCTTCTCCTCACCTCGCTGCCGCCCAACCATCTCTCACCTGGATAACTGCTGTAGCTCCTCCTTGTCATCCCTGCCTCTGCTCTCACCCACCTACCCCAGCCTCTGCTCCCCATGTCCCTCCTCTGGCTCCCACCACAGTCCTCACAACTGTCCACAGGACCTGGTATAAACTGGCCCTCTTTACCCCACCCCCCAGAATCATCCCTTGGAACCCTCCTGGGGGGTGGGGGTCCGGTATGCAGGCACAATGGCCTCCCGCTCCCACTCTCATGGTGGACGCTCCATCTCCAGCAACTACTGGTCCTGTGTGTGGAGCAGTCTTCTCCCAGATTCCTAAATGCCTCTCTCCCTCACCTCCTCAGGCCTCTGCACATAAGTTACCTCATTCTGACCACCCTGTCAAAGTAGCCCATCTCAGGCAGGGCAGAGCTGGGACCAAGTAAGGCAAGTGAGGAGCCCAGGGTGCAAAATTTAAGGGAGCGGTCATTCTCAGGACCAGGCAAGCACTGGCCTCCTTTATGCACTTTGCAAGCCCCATTCACCTGGCTGTTTGCAAGCACCCCATGCCTCCTACCTTCTGTGCCTATGCCTTATGTCAAGTTTCCTCATTACCTATGCATATGCACACATGTTTACTGATTGCCTCCCTCGAACTGGGATGCCACCTGCCTGAGGAGGAAATTGGTCTCATTTTTGTCTGGAGCACCTGGCTGAGCAGAGCTGCCGTTTACCCCAATGAAATGGCTATTGAAAAGGCAAGTTTGGCGATGGGGTTCCTTCCCAAGAGGAAAGAACCCATGAGCCCTGTTGTAGGCACAAGGCCAGTCCCATGCCATGCCATCTGAGGTGCACACAGTCATTGACTGCGCAGAATAAATCCTACCTGCCAGAGAAAGGGGTATTGATTCAATAGTGCAGGGACTTGGGAAAGGGAACTGACTCTCCCACCCCAGGCCGCTGGGATGATTACCCTCCTCTGCTAGACAGCAGTTGGGAACATCTGAAGCCATCAGACAAGAACCAGCCAAACCACCTTGGCTTGGAAAACCTAGGCTGTCTGCAAGGTTCTTACGTGTCCATATGCCGCCCCCTGGTGGCTGGTTTGGTTTTTCCACAGCCCTCTGCTCACCCCATGTACACAGCCCACCAGAGGACAGTGTGTGCTGTGAAAAGGAGGTCTCTGGCCTACACCAGCTCCCCTCCCCAGAGGTAACTACTGTTAAGAGTTTGTGTTTCCTTTCAGGCACTCAACAGGCATTCTTTCAACTGATACTTACTGAGGATTTACTGTATGCCAAGCACACTTGGAGTTTTTTGCCCTCTGCATCTCTTCTCAACACAAGAGCCAGAGGTCAGATCCTGTTTCTGCCCTACTCCGAACCCTCCCCTGACCCCTGTGTCACTCAGAGTAAAGGCCCAAATCCCTATGATAGCCAGGACCTGCCGTCCCACTTTGAGCTTTCAGACCTTCCTCTAACTCCCTCCTTTGCTCCCTCTGTTCCAGCTACATTGGCCTCATTACCATTTTTTATTGTGGTAAAATAGACCTTATATAATATTTATCATTTTAACCATTTGCAAGTGTGCAATTCAGTAACATTAAGTAAATTCACAGTGTAGTGCAACCAGTACCACTATCTACACCCCAATTTTTTTCCTCATTCTCAGCAAAAACCCTGTGCCCATTAAACACCAACTTCCCCTCCTCCTCTTCCCACAACCCCTGGCAACCTCTATTCAATTTTCTCTGTGAACTAGCCTACTCTAGGTACCTCCTGTGAGTGTAATTGTACAGTATTTGTCCTTCTGTGTCTGTCTTATTTTGCTAAGCGCAATGAGAAAGTTCTAACCATGTTATAGTATATACTCGAATTCCATTCCTTTTAGGGCCAAAATAATATTACATTGTATGGATAGACAAACATTTTGTTTATCCATCTGTCCACTGGTGGACACTGGGTTGTTCCCACCTTTTGGCTATTGTTCATAATGCTGCTGTGCACCTGGGTGTCAGCCTCATTACTTATTCTTCAACCTGCCAGGCACAGCCCTGCATTGAACACTTTGCACTGGTTGTTCCCTCTGCATGGAATGTTCTTCCCCAAGTGATTGCCATGGCTTATTCCTCTCTGCCTTCAGGTCCTTGTTCAAACGGTGCCTTCTCAGTGAAGCCTGCTCTCACCACCCTACTAAATGCTGCAACCCCATTCCCTTTACTCATTTTCTTCTTTTTTCTATAGCACTTATCACTTTTAATATACTGTATAATGTACTTATTTGGTATGTTTATTTTTTTAGTGTCTGTAGCTCTCCGTTAGAATGCTGTCAAGTTTAGCTCAGGTACCCATGCAGGCAGGTGCTCAATACTAGTTTGCTGAATAATTTAAAATAGCAGGCCTGAGTCAATTTCTGAGTTATGTATTTTAAACTGGAGTCACAAGACTAATGTGTCAGATGCTCTACACACCAAGCTCTCTTAAATACTTAAATACTTAAAATACCACATACACAAATCTGGGTTGGAATTGGGGTTAACTTCTCAACAGGCTGAGCATACATATCTCCAGAGAGTTGGTTGGCTCAGCAGAATGAGATCTGAAGCTGCAGACAACCAGTGTGGTTTCTTCTCATGACCTGAGGACCATGTTGAGCCCTTTATTATTGCCCCTGGCCCATGGACCATCCTGTAGGTGTGTGCGGCACAGTTGAGGGGCTGAGTGGGGGCAGAAATCTAGCTCATGACTCTCTCATCCAGGACAGAGCTTGTGTCCTGGGATGGGGCTACATCTGTTGGAAGGAGAGGGACCTCTTTCCCATTTACCAAAGGCTCCTATGGTCAGGCAGTGGGACTGCTTTGTCAAAGGAGGTGCCAGCCCATGGCCTGCAAATTGGGTGGCATTGCAGCTCACACACTCCCAGGCCAATCCCATATTTCCTACTTTTCAGGTGTGCTGAGGCTGCCACTCCCTGCCCCACTGGATTCAACGAATGTGGTTACTATTTGAGTCTATTCTCAGTTCCCATCTGGCAGGGCGATGACTCTCAAAGATATTCCCATGATAGCAAATTGGATCCTCACACTTCCTATGGCAGTGTCTGACTCAGCTTGACACAACTGCCAAGGCGTTTGAATGACACCTCCCTTCCCTTTTCTTTATTTAACAAACATTTACGTAGTTTTTGCTATGTGCCAGGCAGTGTTCCAGCACTTTGAAAATATTTTTAAAAATATTTTATTTTTTATTTTTAGAGAGAGGGGAAAGGAAGGAGAAAAAGAGGGAGAAACGCATCATTGTGTGGTTGCCTCTCTTGTGCCCCCTGCTGGGGACCTGGCCTGCAACCCAGGCATGTGCCCTGACTGGGAATCAAACTGGTGACCCTTTGGTTCACAGATCAGCGCTCAATCCACTGAGTCACACCAGCCAGGGCCAAATATTAACCTATTTAATCCTCCAGCCTAGGAGGTGGGTACTATTTATTAAGAACCCATTTTACATATGAGGAAACTAAACCTCAGAGAATTGAAGTCGACTCAGCGGGGTCATACAGCTACAGGACTGAGACTCAAACCCTGGTGACTGGCTCCGGAGTCTGTCTACCGCTTAACTGTTTTTCCTTTCCTTCTTTTCTCCTTCTTTCCTTTCTTGCTTCTTTCCCTCTCATTCGTTCCCTTCTCTCTTTCCCTCTTTTCTTTCCTCTATTTTCTGCTTCCTTTCTGACCCTGAGCAGCTGCTGCCTGCTTCTCCTGGCCACGACCCAGCCTGGTATATCCTTTGCCAATTCTCTAGACCAAGCCCTTCCCTCCTGTGGCCCTGCCAGTCCTTCCATCATCACTCCCAATTCCCTGTGCCAGCACATGGGATATGCCAACCTCTACCTCTTCAACCTGCCTGCGCATGACCACAGCGGCAGTTGGCAGAGGCCTGGCAACCTGGGGCCTGGGCCAGCCTGGAGGGAAGCCAGATCTTTGGGGTGTGACATGCTGTGTCACACACCTTCCCCTGATGCACACTTACCCACGTTATGATTTCCCTTTCCTGTTCAAGGATTTCAACACAATGCCAAGACATCTTGTGCTGCTTGGGGTGAACTTAGACAATAAGGGGCCAGAGAGAGAAAGAAGCAGAGTCAGAGAGAGGGACAGAGAGAACCCTAAGGCAAAGGTGAAGAAAACCAGTGATCTGAGATTCTGCCATTAGATGTGGCTCTCTACAGTGCTGGGAAAAAGGAGAAGTGCCTTAATATTATCACTCTAAGTGTAAGTGAATTTTTCTAAGTTTCTCAAAGGACACATGTCTTTCCCCATGGCCATGGCTGTGTATATGCTATTCCCCTGGCTTGGAAGGCCCTTCCTGATCATCTGAGGGCTCTGCTCATGTAGCCACCCCTGAAAAACCTTCCCTGAATTCCTACAGGGGATTTCATCAACCTTCCCTTTGATGCCAGAGCATCTACACACATCTGCACACTTCTCTCTCTTTCCCTTAAACTAATTGGCTTATGAGCTGCTGTGTCCCCTGCCAGCTATAGCCTCCTTGGAGACTTGCCTGGTTCTGATTCTCCTCACATCCTCTACCTCTATGCCTGGTACATGGCTAGTCCCTGGAAAATGCTTTAAAAAATTGCAGGAAGGTTCAAAGATCAGGCCTTCACAGAGGAAGAAAAAGTGTGGGAGGTGTGAAAGTCTCAAGACAACATGACTCTGGGTTCAGCACTTACCAGCTGTGTGACCTTGGGTAAGTCACTTAACTTCTCTGTGCCTCATATTCCTCACTTATAAAATGGGAACAATATTAGTTTGTAGCACAAAGGGTTATATGAGAATTCAATGAGTTAAGACATGTAAAGCACAAAGAACAGTGACTGGCATATGTGAATCACTCAGTACATATTAGTCATTATTATTATTAAAATGATACTAGTAAAAGTTGCTCAAAGGATTTAAAGAACAAAAGTGATTTTTACAAAAGATTTGGTTTATTTACTTCTTACAGAGAGGGAAAGGGAGGGAAAAAGAGAGGGAGAGAAACATCACTGTGTGGTTGCCTCTCAAGCGCCCACTACTGGGGAACTGGCCCACAACCCAGGCATTTTCCCTGACTGGGAATCAAACCAGTGACCCTTTAGTTTGCAAGCCAACACTCAGTCCACTGAGCCACACCAGCCAGGGCACAAAGGTGCTTTTGATAAACTGTAAAGTATATAGGAAGGCCTTTGCCACAATCATTCTTAAAAATATTAATAGAATAGCAGTGGCTGATCCATCATGATTTCCAGAATTAATTCCCAAGCTACAGGCCACATTGCTCCTTTTTTGAACAAGTGAAATGGTGAATGTGATACTGGTTTTTCAAAATGCTAGAATGACAGGCAAAATCACGATGTTTTAATAAAAGGTTCACCTCCTGTCCTGGCTGGTGTGGCTCAGTGGCTTGAGTGCCAGCCTGTGAACCAAAAGGGTCAATGGCTAACGGTGGTCACTGGTTCAAATCCCAGTCAGGGCACATGCCTGGGATGCAGGCCAGGTCTCCAGTAGGGGTATCTGCTTGAGAGGTAGCCACATAGTGATGTTTCTCTCCTCTTTCTCCATCCCGTCCCCTCTCTCTAAGAAGTAAATAAATCAAATCTTAACAACAACAACAACAAAAAAGGTTCATCGCCTGGCTATATGCATAGCCAGTTCTGGGACTTACCCAACTCCACACATTCAAGAAAGTGTTTTCACTCCCCAGGTCGTGACTACTGGGAGCCAAGGCAGAAGCTGGTGAAAGAGAAGCAGGACGGGGTCTGTTATTTTGTTTTTGGCAGGTTGGCAAGTCTCTTGGTTGTGCCAGTACACAAAGGGGAGTCACTGCCCACTTCTACCAAACCTGTAAAGTTAACAAAAATTTTTTTGGCTATCAGATTGAAAAAGTAAAAGAGCTTGAAAGTCTTTGGAATCCATTTTATCTGTACAGGTGGGAAAACTGAGGCCAAGAGAGGGGAAGAAACCTGTTGAAAGTCACACAGTAAGGCATGGCCAGGGCTAGAACCCAGTTCTCTGGCCCCCTAGCTCACTACCCTTCCACCAGCATTTGCCTTCCACAATCTCAATGCTCCCCATGCTGGGAGTCCCATGTCTCCCAATCTTTAAATGGAAAGTGATAGAGGCCCAGCAGAATCAGTGGCCCTGTTCAAAGGTGGAGCCACACTCCAGCTCCCCATCCCCAATCTCCCTCAGTCCCTGATAACCACCAATCTGTTTTCTGTATCTATGAGCTCAGAGTTTGTATCTTTTTAAGATGCCACATATAAATGAGATTGTATGGTATTTGTCTTTCTCTGTCTGACTTATTTCACTTAGCATAAATGCATTCAAAGTCCATCCATGTTGTCCCAAATGTTAAGCTTCCATTCTTTTTTATGACTGAATAATATTCCATTGATTCTCTCTCTCTCTCTCTCTCTCTCTATATATATATATATATACATACATATACATATACATATATATATATATATATATATATACATACATATATATATATATATATATATATATATATATATATAAAACGAATCTTCTTTATCTATTTATCAATTGATAGACACTTAGGTTGTTTCTATGTCTTGGTTATTGTTAATAATACTGCAATGAATGAAGTGTTGGGGGACATATATCTTTTTGAGTTAGTGTTTTCATCAGCTAAATGTTCAGAAGTGGAATTGCTGGGTAATATGGTAGTTTTATTTTTAATTTTTTGAGGCACCTCCACACTGCTTTTTCAATAGTGGCTGCATTAATTTACATTCCCACCAACAGTGCACAGTTTCCTTTTTCCCCACATCCTTGCCAACATTTGTTATCTCTTGTGTTTTTGATAATAGCCAATCTAATAGGTGTGAGGTGGTATTTCATTGTGGTTTTTGTTGTTGTTGTTTTGTTTGTTGTCCATGTGGGAATTACACTCCATGCCTTGGGTTTTCCCTTCAGTTTTGAGAAATAATTGACATACATCGCTGTACAAGTTTAAGATGTACAGTATGATCCCTCACAAGGGGGTTCAGTTGGTTGGAGCATCATCTCATACACCAGAAGATTGCAACAAATGCTTCTCTCTCACATCAACGTCTCTCTGTCAAGTCAGTAAACATGTCCTCAGCCCTGGCTGGTGTGGCTCAGTGGATTTTGTGCCAACCTGCAATCCAAAATGTCACAGGTTTGATTCCCAGTCTAGGTAGGGCTCACATGGGTGTTGCAGGCCAGGTCCCCAGCAAGGGGTGCATGAGAAGCAGTCACACC
This sequence comes from Phyllostomus hastatus, assembly GCF_019186645.2. Lineage (NCBI taxonomy): Eukaryota > Metazoa > Chordata > Mammalia > Chiroptera > Phyllostomidae > Phyllostomus > Phyllostomus hastatus. Next base: position 2,081,889 of record NW_025333643.1, on the reverse strand, counting down.
CTACCTCTCCCTCCCTTCCCCTCTCTAGAGAGACAGACAGAGGGACAGAAAGAGGAAACCTTTAAAAAAATGTCCTCGCGTGAGGATTAAAAAAATAAAATGTACAGCATGATGTCCATATATTTGACTTACAATTTTTGTGAAGTGACTGCCACAAGAGATTCAGCTAACACCCATCTTCTCATATAGATATAATAAAAAGAATAAAGCAAAAAGTTTTTCTCTTTGTAATGAGAACTTTTAGGATTTACTCTTATTATACAGCAGTGCTAGCTATAGTCATCATGTTACATATTACATCCCTACTACGTACATATTTTATAACCAAAAGTTTCTAGCTTTTGACCACCTTTCTCCAATTCCCCTCCCCTACCCCTTCGCTGTGATTTGCGTTTGAAAATGCCACAGATTTGACCATACTGTAGACCCTCCAGATGGATACTCTAAGTTCCTATTCTTCTGTGGTTCTACTATGGATCTTTCCACATTTTCCAAGTCTCCTGAATATTCCTTTTCTCTGCAGCTCTCAGGAACTTGAACTCACTCGAACTAATTTAGAACTGTAGTTGGGGGTGGGATAGGAGGTATTAAAGCCGACCGGTGCCTCATTCATTGCACACCTTGGTCAAGAGCTAAAGAATTATTACTGAATGCACAGGATTCTGTTTCTCCACCGGCACAACGTGTGGAGAGAAACCGGCTGGCTTTAACGCCTTGTACTTAAGTACCTGAGACCTACAAACGTCACTAAATTTCGGAGCCCACCCCGCTAGTTCCTACAACACTTGCGCGCCCAGCCCAGCCCGAATCCGTCCCGCCCACTTCGCACCCTCGAGGACTCGGCGCTCCACGGGCGTCTGTCAGCCTGCCTTCCGGTTTCGGCGCCGCCGCAGGCGCTCCTGCCGAGCGCCGAGCGGCGGATGGAGATGGTGTCCGCGGCTGTGTGAAAAACCAGGGAGGCCCAGAGCCTGGGCGAAGGACTAGACAGACTAGGGAGCCCACGCAAGTCCGACCAGGTACTGAGGGCTGGGCCTGCCTGGCCTGAGGACGGCGGCGCGACTCCCCCCAGGCGCGGAGAGGGAGAGCCGCGCCGTCCTGGGATGCTGTGGTTCTGGTGGGTGTGACTTGCGTGGTGGGCGATATGGCTTTCAGGCCGTCCGGTTCGCTGGTGAGTGCTTGCCTTGAATGGGCTCTGTTTGGTTGTGTGGTAGGGGCGTGTACAGTTGTGTTTGGTTGTGCGGCTGACGGCTCGATGGGTGGTCGTATCCTGGGTGGTGTTCGGTTCTCTGGTTGTAGGCGACTTAGGCGTCTGGGAGTCCGAGTTTGTGTGGAGTTGTTTGTAGCGATTAGTGTGTTTCTGTGAGATGTGAGAAGTTGTCATGTCTGCTGTGTGGGATTGAGTCTTCGTGTTGTGTATGGTTTTGCGACGTGTGCATAACCGTGTTGAGACGGGCTGTGTGCAGTCTTGAGGCCATGATGCGGGCGGCTGTGCGATGAGTAGTCTAATCTGCCTAGCAGCATTCAGGTTGGAGGTGTAGGTGCAAGATAGGTAGGCTTTATTTTTATTTTTACACGGTTTAGAGTGTGAGGGCTTGCATACCTTGTGGTTGTTGTGGGGTCTGGCTTGGTGGTTTGTGGTAGATTTCTATGGTTTATGGTGTGTGTTTGATTTTATGATCTTAGAGTTTATTGAATGTCTTCGTGGTTCGTGCCAAGCGCTGGGCTAGACGGTGGGGATAGGGTGGTGGGGAAAACAGACACAGTCTCTGCCCTCATCGAGCTTACAGTCATTGGTATTCAGACACTTTATATTCTTGTGACTATTAATTGACATCAATGCTGTGAGGAAGTGCAGGGGCTGTCAGAATGCCTCAAGTAAGAGGCATTTGCTTGAGGAACTGAGGCTGGATTGGGATGTGAAGGCTGTGTGTGTATGAGTTTGATTTGCGGTTTTTAGGGGTGAGTGCTCAGAAAGGAAGGGGGCTGTCCGAGTTAAGGCCTCAGAGGAACCACTGGCTGGGAGGGAACTGGAGCTGCTATTTCAGTGACTACCGGTTAAGGGGCTGAGATCTGCTTGTTAATAACCACTGGGCTTCTTAGCAGAAAAAAACGGGGATCTGGCGTTTCATTTGTTTATTTTCTTGGTCACTGTCACCCTTCATCTTTGAGGATCTGGCAGTCCCTCCTCAGTGGTCCTGTAAGGCAAGTCCACCCAAAGCTGAGGGTCATACATTCCCCCTCACTCTGTGCTCTGGTTTCTGGCCTTGAGCCCTTTGGGAGAAATTCCTCTGCTTCTGTGGAATGGTTTTGTCTGGGTTCTCCTTATGGCTGGGAGTCTTTCTGAGGTGACATTGGAAGTGACTTTGCCATGGCCCAGTAAAACTGAAAATGTAACTTATTAAGCCTTGAATTGTTTAAGCACCAAATCCTTTTGTATTTGAAGCAGTGAGAACATTAAGCTTCCTGCTCAGCTGTTAGTTACTGGTTTATAAAATCTATTAAGTTCATTGGAGAGAGAGTATCTCTACAAATATGACACAAAATGGATTTTTATCTTGGATCACTAGGTTTGTAATGCACCTCCTTAGACTGAGGTTGGGATTTTTGTTTGTTTTGGTTTTGTTTATTAGGGCAGACACAATCTCTTTCTTATTGTTGCATTTTTGACACAGAAGCAAGAGTTTAATATATGTGGTTGAGTAAGTAATCAAGGTAAAAAGAAAGTCAAAGAAAAACTTCTGTTTGTTGATAAGTACTTCAGACATTTTCCCAAAGTACTTTGTACTTTAGTACTTAGTACTAAATTGCCTTAGTACTTTTTGTTTGCTGTTGAAGTTGATTTTTACTTTCTATGTTCAAGACTCTGTGTTTCCCACTTTATTTAGAGTTAACATTGTCCAGTGATTTTTCTCATGTCTTAAGTTTTGTGTTTCTGTCTAAGGATTTGAGAAAGCAGTTTGTGTTCTCAAACTTGTGCTGAACAAACTTTAAGGACCCTTACTGAATTGTGAGAAAAACAAAGAGAATTCTCAATTGCTGCTGATTTGCCTGATTGGCTTTCCCCCCTCTTATTTCCTTTCTCCAGGCTTCTCTCACTCCAGAGAGGAAACGTCATCCAGGGCCATGATGCCACTTCTCCATCATCAGTGTGCTGCTTGGTTAAGCTAATGCTGCCGGAACCCTGTTCCTTGTGGAGGAATCACACTGACTTGGCATGAGGCCCCTGCGTTGTGGGGGTTGAGAAGGATACTCCCATGGCTTCTCTGGATGACCCAGGGGAAGTGAGGGAGGGCTTCCTCTGCCCTTTGTGCCTGAAGGACCTGCAGTCTTTTTATCAGCTTCAGTCACATTATGAGGAAGAGCACTCTGGGGAAGACCGTGATGTCAAAGGGCAAATTAAAAGTAAGAGGGGAGGATCTCGCTTATCCTGTTCTATCAGTGGGAGCTTTAACTCACGGGATAATTTTCATCAGCTTTCATGTTGCCACCAGAAATTAATATTAATAGTTATAAATCTAATGCTTACCATGTGCCAGATGTTGTTCAGTCTTCCATGCATTAGCTTCATTGAATCCTCACAATAGCTATGTGTCCATGAGCCCCATTTTACTGATAAGGGTGTCCGACACAGATTAGATAACTTGCTTAAAGTCACAAATTATGCAGTGCTAGGCTTTGAACCTAATAAACACAATTACTGTGCACTGCTGTCTCTTGCTAGACTATTTAAATTATCTGACTGTCAGCCAAAGAGGGTTTTGGAGTGGAATCCCTTTCCTTTGTTATGAAAGTGGACGTATACTAATGACTCATTTCCTTGTCACAAATTTAAGCCTTTCTGCCATCCTTTCCTCAACTAGACCTTATCCTCTGCAGCCCAGGAAAAGGAAGGTCGTAGTTGAAAAGCTAAGAAAAACAACCCCAAAAGTTAAAACTTGGTTTTTGAGCTTCCAAGGACTCAGGTCCTGGAGAGTTGCAGAAAGAATTTTTCAAAGTAATTTTGTGTGCGTAGTGTTCATTTCTTGGACTTCAGATTCTAATCCATAGATATGATGCCACTGCTCTGGAACTCACTTCTTACTGACTCAGCGAACCTGTGTCTTATAGCTCGTAGCATTTCTTGAGGCAATGAGACCGAAGATCTGGGTGCTGTATTCACAGATCTTTGTTGGCTGGGAGGAAGAATGATCATAGATTCCTCAGTGTACTTTGGCTCTCACACATGGGAGTCACATGCGCTCTGTAATCAAGCAGTCACACTATGTTACACTTTTTAATCCGGGGGTGGGGGGTGGGAAAGAGTTGCTGAAAGCATAACACTTACAACTTCTGTCCAAAAACATGACAACTTAAAACATTTTCAAAGTCCTGAGGGCTGTGATGGACCAGGTGGGTTCTGACTATGGAGACTGGTGCAGAGGCATAACTATTAGGAAGCCCCTCATCCCCCCCAAAAAATCTTTTGTGCTTTACAGTTTTCAGAGTTTTTTTACATGTTATTTCATTTGATTCTCCAGCAACCCTGCAGGAAGGTGGTTGATGTCATTTTACAGAGAAAAAGTGAGACTCAGAGATGTTATATAACTTATCCAAGGTCACACAGGAATTGGTAGAACTAGGCTTTGAGCCCAGGTCTTCTGTCACCTCAGAGTGTAGTGCTACTCTTTCCACATGGCACCACTGATGATGTGAGGCCCTGTATTCCAACCATAGCATGCACTGCAGCTGGAAAACAAACAGATTACATAAGTTTCCTCTGGACAGCTGAAGGGCCTGCAAGATTTTCAGTGAGTGTCCATGGTGTCAGCAGAACCAGATCGTAAACTGTGGTATCACTAAGACTTTGATGCCAGTGGGTAGAGAGGTTAGAGAACGTCCTCAAATTCCTTTTATAGTATCCCTTTTATTAGAGGAAAATTGTTTAAGGTTATTTAGGGAGTAATAGATACTAGAATCTGTTTAGGGAATACTAAATAGAGTGGAAATATTGTTCCTTGTGAAAGAAACTTCAGAGTATTCACTTGTTTTTCTCCCTCCATTTCCCTCCCATCTCTACCTCAGAAGAACTAAGAGATTGAGTTAAGCATTCTTTAGTTGGGAAGGGGTTCTTAATTATGTTGTAATTTTCTGTGTTTCAGAATCAGGAAAGCAAAGTTTTAAAGATGGACATCAAAGATTTTTGAGAAATCCTTTGAAAAGCAGATAACTTCTCCATTTGGTCTTTTGATTTTGTAGAAATTTTATGACACTGCTAGTTTAAGCAAGTGAAATATTAAAACCAAAATAGTGAACCTTGGTTTTGGAGGCAGTATAAATAAGAAAATATAAACATCATTACTAAAAAGTAGTGGGTTTGGGCCCCAGCCCTGGTACAGCTTTAGTTTGGGACATCTACAGTAACATAGACAAGGGGGTGGTTGAGAATTAATTTTGGCTTTTGCTTTGTGTTTTTAAAAACATATGGGATTGTTCTTAATTGGCCCCTCTTGAAGGGCTACACCCACCCTGGGAAGGTTGCCAGACCAATTTTCTTGCCTCCTAAAGGTTAAATGGCCAATTTAACCTTTCACCCATTCCCCCAACCCCCTTCCATCTGTTTAACTTGACACAGTTTAGTCTTTTTTTAATCATTTTGCCATCATTATTTGTTTTTTTATTGTATTTTATTGTTTATTCTATTACAGTTGTCCCAATTTTTCCCCCTTTGTCCCCCTCAACCCAGGCCCCCCTGGACTCCCTCAGGCAGTTCCCACACTGTTGTCCATGTCCGTGGGTCCTGCATGTATGTTCTTTGGCTACTCTGTGCTGTACTTTACATCCCATGACTGTTCTGTGACTACCCGTTTGTACTTTTTAACCCTTCACCTCTTTCACCTATTCCCCCAACCCCCCTTCCATCTGGAAACCATCAAAACATTCTCTGTATCTATGATTCTGTTTCTGTTCTGCTTGTTTATTTTGTTTTTTAGGTTCAATTGTTGATAGATATGTATTTATTGCCCTTTTATATTGTTCATACTTTTGATCTTTGTAAAGATGACCCTTTAACATTTCCTATAATAACGATTTGGTGGTGATGAACTCTTTTAGCTTTTTCTTGTCTGAGAAGCTCTTTATCTGTCCTTTCATTCTAAATGATAGCTTAGCTGGGTAGAGTAATCTTGGTTGTAGGTCCTTGCTTTTCAACGCTTTGAATATTTCTTGCCAGTCCCTTCTTGCCTGCAAAGTTTCTTTTGAGAAATACAGCTGACAGTCTTATGGGGGCTTCCTTGTAGGTAACAAACTGCTTTTCTCTTGCTGCTTTTAAGGTTCTGTCTTTGTATTTAACCTTTGGCAGTTTAATTCTTATGTGTCTTTGGTGTGGGCCTCTTGACACAGTCTAGTCTTGTTTGCAAAAATTAATTGGTGTTTGCTAACTCCAATTTCCTGTCTGCTAGACCTTTTGTTACATTAGTTCCTTTCCTCTCCCATGTTGTTAAGAAAGACTACTTTAATATATTTTAGAGGGTGTCCTTTAGTACTGGTGGAGCTTATTTTTCCAGCTGGAGAAAGCCATCCTGGAGTGACTGATAATCGGGGAGTCTGTTTACTAGCTTGAATGTCTAACAGAGACATGTCTATAACCTTATTAATTTCACTCCTTGCCTGCCAAGCCCCTCCATTTGAAAAGCTATGGGTATGGTTTTTTTTTAAGATTGTATTTATTTATTTATTTATTTTAATTAAAATTTTTAAAGATTTTATTTATTTATTTTTAGAGAGGGAAGGGAGGGAGAAGGAGAGAGAGAGGGAAACATCAATGTGCGGTTGCTGGGGGCCATGGCCCAGCAACCCAGGCATGTGCCCTGACTGGGAATAGAACCTGCGACACTTTGGTTCTTAGCCTGTGCTCAATCCACTGAGCTATACCAGCCAGGGCTATTTATTTATTTTTAGAGAGAGGGGGAGGGAATGAGAAACAGAGGGGGAGAAACATCAGTGTGTGGTTATCTTTCATATGCCCCCTACTGATGACCTGGCCTGCAACCCAGGCATGTGCCTTGACTAGGAATCAAACCCATGACCTTTTGGTTCACAGTCCAGCACTCAATCCACTGAGCAGCAAGGGCTATGGGTATGTTTTTAATATTACTCAAGTGACAGAGCACTTCAAAATCATGGGAACTCCATGAAGTATTGATCTATTAAATATAAAAGAAATTATATTAAATCTGATATTTTCTACTGGATTCTAATGGCAAAAAAGGACAGCAGTCACCCAAGATTTAAGAAGATTAATAAGAGCAACTTAGAATTGAGACCAGTTGACTGTTGTTCCATTTTATTAGTAGGTCCTCTCACCTCAGCCCAGGTGGCTGAACCCCTGTTCTGCGGAGGCGCAGTTTTCAAGTCTTTGCTGGCTGGGCAGAACTGGGCTCTGGTTTCAGACATGAGGTTTCCAGTTCTAACCCTGGTGCCTATAAGCTTTGTGATCTTTCCCCCACTTGGGTGTCATGTGCTCATTTGTAAGTAGGGACACGTGCCTTACATGTGAGCACAATCTGGCATAATGTATTTGAAAGTACTTTGTTTTGTGCCTGGTACATACAGGGAACCCAGGACACATTCATTTTCTCTTCTTACCAAGTCTGGCACTCTTTGTGTTATGTTTTTGGTGTTATATTTATATCTTGAAGCTTTTTGTCAATATTCTCACTCATACATTTGGAAGTGAGTAGGGGAAAAAAAAAGTCTGTGTACAATTAAGCCTTATGGAGAACAGCAGCCCTGGGATGATGGTTTGGCTGAATCTCATCCTGGAGGTAAACAGGAAGTATTTACTCATGAGTCCCTAGGGTAAATAAATTGGTGTTGTAGAATTTGATTTTTAAAAACTTTATTTTAATTGATGTATAGTACACACATAAGTTTTTAAGTGTACAATCCAGTGAGTTTTGAAAAATGTATACTCATGTACTACCTTCCCAATTAAGATACAGGAAAAAAACACTTGCATCACCCTGGTCCCCATACTGACTTTGATTTTAACACTTCTGTTTAATGAGGCCTCTTACATTTTGCAATGAGTAGTAATTCAGCTCTATATTGGCTACATAAACCAACTAATTGCTAATACTAACAAGCAAATGGATTGCTCTAGTATTTGTAGTATAGTGGCTGAATACTTATTATTGCATTTATTTGGGATTCAAAAATTTCTTGAGCATTTTTACTCAAAGCGTACTTATTTCTTCAACCCTTGTGATTTGAGATTTCTCTGTATTCTTTATTGGATGTTCTTCATGGAATCACGGTGTTTGCTCCTTTATTCAAGGTCTTGTCCAGAAGGCTAAAAAAGCAAAGAATAGGCTGTTGAAACGAGAAGGAGATGACCGAGCAGAGTCAGGGACCCAAGGATACGAGTCTTTCAGTTATGGAGGGGTTGATCCTTACATGTGGGAACCCCAGGAACTTGGTAAGAAATTCTGTTCATTCATTTAGCAAATGCTTATTGAACATCTCTCTATTCTATGTAATGTCTTAAGAGTTGGCTGAGGAGGCATTAGTAAACCAGAATGGTCTTTGCTTCTTGTGGACCTTATGTCCTGGGGGGTAGAGGGCAGAAAATGGACTAGAATGAGCTGAACAACTGCCTTGTTTTAGGCACTGCATTAAATGCTTTCCTTGTGTGCTCTCATGTAACCCTCACTGCACCCCATAGGGACCTGCCTGGGATCAGACATCTGGGAAACCGCAGAACTAGGGTGGGAATCCAGGTCTGTGGCATCAGCCCAGGCACAGATTCCATTGACTGGGCTGTCTCCTGTCATACAGGACATTACCTCCCTACTAAGAGGCACTGGTTTGTGCAATTAGTTTTATGAAACACATATTTATGGTATCATATACGTTCAAAATAATCTTTTTTTGGAATGATGAAAATATTCTAAAATATACTTGGGTGATGGTTGCATAACTCTGAATATACTATTGGGTTAGCCAAAAAGTCTGTATGGTTTTTTTCCCGTATAATAAAAGACAGATTTTTCATTTTTACTAATAACTTTATTGATTTGGATATTTTGAGTATGTTGGCTATCTCCTGCAGGATAGAATGTTGATTGTTTTCATTTAATATCTCAATTTGATCATAATCAACTTCAGCTGGTCTACCTGACCATGGAGCATTGTCCAGTGAGAAATCTCCAGTATGAATCTTCGCAAACCACTTTTGACGCCTTCAATCAGTCATAGCACCTTTTCTATACTCTACACAAGTCTTTTTTTGTATTTCAGTTGTGTTTTTACTTTTCTTGAAATAACGAAGTGTAATATGCCAAAAATGTTGCATATTTTCTTCCATCTTTAATGTTAAAATGACTGCACAAAAATTCACCAATTTTGATGTTTTTTTTAAGTGCACACTGATACGACAGCTGTCAGAATACAATCTAACAAAATTGTTTCTGGTGAAGTTAAAGACAACTAAGTGCTACTGGAACCATCTTACAGAAAAAACAAAGGAGCTTTTTGGCCAACCCAATAAAAACCATTGAATTGGTACACTTAAAATGGTGAATTGTGTGTATGTGACTAATATCTCAATAATGAAAAGGTCATGTCACATCAGCGTTGCACCACTAATCTTACATGTCTGTTAACTTTTGAATGATAACTATCGTGAATATAATATTTTCTCTATGCAATGGATAAAGATTCCTTCATAGTGCTTTATTATACTTTCATATGCATTATCTTGTTCACCTGTCACAAAAGCCGTGTGAGGTAGAATGCACAGTGACATTCATTTCCATTCATAGATGAGAAATAGGCTCTAAGAAGGGAAGTATTTACCCAGCATCATCTCCCATGTTCTTACAGCACCACTACAGAATGTGTCTTTTTGAATGGGGAAAGTTCTAGAACTGTGCTGTCCAATACGATAACTAGCTATATGTAGCTACTTAAATTTAATTAAAATTACAAGTGATTTCTTCAACCATACACTAGGACATTTCAAGTGCTCAATCTCCATATGTGACTAGTGGCTACCATATTAGAGAGTAGAGACATTTTCATCATGGCAGGAGAAGATGACTTTAAAAAGAATACTATACAAATGTAATTATGAGTCATGCCTGAAAGCCAATTAGAAACATGAAAGAGAAGTTTCAGGCATATGAATCCTTACTAACTTTTTGATAGCTTATTTCATGATTGCCAGTGTTAAATTATCAGGTGATTTTTCTGATTAACTTGCTTGTTTGAACAACTGAAGGAAGTCACACATTGTGGAAAGGTTGAGTGAATGGCAAATTTTAGAAGTTAATAATTTACAGTCACCCCTAAGAACTTGAAAGTAAATTTTAATTAGATGTCAATGGTATGGTTAAAAAAGAAAAGATATGTGGATGCTTTCTTAGTTTTTGAAGTTTTGTAACATTCTAAAATCCTAAAATTTTTACTTTTAAAATTTATTGAGGATAAGTAGCAAAGTAGAGAGGCTGCCTCAGAGAGATGACAAGTCATTTGTCTCCCCACCTCCTCTCCTTGCAGGTGCTGTGAGAAGCCATCTTTCTGACTTCAAGAAACACCGAGCTGCCAGGATTGACCACTATGTTGTGGAAGTCAATAAATTAATAATCAGGTTGGAGAAGGTAACTTTTGTTGTTTGAAGCAGTTTTTTTCTGCAAGTGTGCATTTTCTGGGGCGGGGGGAATGACATTTCTGCATCATTGTGTATTTTATATGTATGATGCTGGCTGTATCTGGTGTTGGCAGAGAAATGCCTCACCTAGCGAGGTACAGAGCATGTGATGGACAGTTTTAGCCTGGCTGCTTTTACTTGAAAGGAATAGTCCAGGTCAACAGACTTGCTGCATAGCTTCCTTTTTCCTTCCTATGAAGCCCACTTGGCTGCAGGAAAACCTTCCTGTCTTCAGTTTTCCTCTTCTGGGTGTCCCAGGCATAACCACACAGTGGGGCACAGTGTGCGATATTCGTTGGCAGAGAAGCTGGTGACTAGGTCTGTGGGGAGAACTCAGCTGGCTCCAGCACGTAGTGTGGGAACATCTTCACTGGGCCATTTTGCCCTGTGGTATGAGAGTCCATGTTCCATGCTGTAATCACTCTGTTTTACTTTGACCCTAGAGATGCTTGTTGTCTATAAGCTGGATTGTGTGGTGGGCATGGTAGCAAGCCCAGGTACAGTTCTTTACGTGTTCTTTGCAGGACAGAAATACGTGGCTAGTTTAATTATCCCTGAGGACTGTGGAGAATTGGGGGTTCTCCACTGCTTTCAGGAGGTACCCCCACCACGTCTTAGCCTAACCTTGGTTATTGCTTAAAGGCTAAGTGATACTAAAGAGATTGGAAGTGGGTCAAGGAAAGGGAGGCACTTTCTGGATTATCCCATGTGAAACTGCTTTTGTGACTTTGTGGGTTAGGGATGACAGATGAGACTTAAGAAATGCAGACATGGTAATTTCCCCTTGATGCCTCTTGCCCGTGGAAAGTGTATTCATCACCTGATTAATTCCATCTGGCACTGTCTTCTTGTCAGCTCACTGCGTTTGACAGAACGAATACCGAGTCAGCTAAGGTCCGAGGTAAGTCTTAAGAACTGTGCTCATATTTATGCTATTTCTTTTCTCCCTGACCAGATCTCTTTTAAATGACTTGCTTTTTTATTTGTTTGGTTTTTGGTTTGTTCTTCTCAAAGCAATAGAAAAGTCTGTGGTGCCTTGGGTCAACGATCAGGATGTCCCTTTTTGTCCAGACTGCGGTAATAAATTCAGCATCCGTAACCGCCGCCACCACTGCCGCCTCTGCGGGTCTATTATGTGCAAGAAGTGCATGGAGCTCATCAGCCTTCCCTTGGCAAGTAGGTGACGTGGCGGTGGGACTGTGGGCCCTAGTCTCCTCCTCAGACTAGCAAACAGCTGATCACCACTGGGTGATTTTTTTGAGCTTTTTTGTTTAAATTAATGGTATTTGGGATCTTCATTCATTCAGTTGTTGATTCTATGAAGCCCAGGACAGGCAAGGCACTGTGCTAGGGGCCAGGGTTACAGTGTTCTGCAACAATGGCTGGCAAACTGTTTTTGTAAAAGACATGATAGTAAATATCTTAGGTTTTGTGGGCTACATATGGTCTCTGTGACAGTTTTTCTTCTTCTTTTTTTTAAAAACAGCCTTTTAAAAATGTAAAAACCATACTGGGCTCAAGGGCCATACAGAAACAGGCTGCACTGGGTTTGCAGGTCATGTTTGCCTGCCTCTGGGGCCTTGCCCATTTCCCCAGGGAATTCAGTGTCTAGCAGGGGATATAGATGCATAAACAAATAATTGCTGTATAAAGATATGAGTATAATGAGAGAAGTTTTATCAGGCACCCAGGAGAGCTGACCAAATCTTTATCCACTCTCCTTAGAAGTGGCAGGTGAGGCTTAGAGAGGAAAGGGTTAGGATCTTGAAGAGTGAGCAGCAAGCTAATTTTTTCCTTTGAGATGAAAGTCATGAACGGTCATTATCATATAGAATAAACTATTATAATGTCATAATACAAGAGATGTTGAGTGTTTTGGAGGCTGGGGGAGAGCAAAAGCATGGATACTCAAGGTCCAGAGGTGATGCTCAAGAAGTGCCTTGAAAGACAACTGGGATTGCAAAGAGATGGGGCAGGAGGGCATGCTGGTGAGAGGAAAGAGTAGGACCAAAGGCGTGGAATTTGAATTTGGAAAGCCGCACGGAAGGTTAGTGGATGAGCAAACAATAGTTGGGGGAGTGCAGAGGGCATGTTTGAGAATTGTGGGAATGAGGTTTCAAAGGTTAGATGGAACCAGGTGTCTGGAACTCTGAGTCTCAGCTGGTTAAAAGTTGTTCGGGATGATCTCATGGGCTTTTGACCAGTTCTGGGACATTGGGGTGTGTGCACTGTCCACTGACTCTGTGTGTGCTATTGGCCATGGAGCGTCTGACTTGGGGCAGAAGCAGACGCTTCCTTTGTCGAACCCTGACATCTACCAGGCACACATTGCCTTGATACTTCCCCTTTCTCCTTGAGGCCAACTCCCAGTCTCACTTGAGACTTTATTAGCTATGTTTTCTTGGACACTATTCACCTCTCTCCTCTTGGGCTAATTAACCAACATTTACGGGGCAGCTGCTATGAAGTGACCCTGTTGTATATATAAGGATACAAGTATGAATAAGATAGTTTCTACCCTCAGAGTCACAGATTCCTAGGGCAGCTTGAGGTGTACCTAGACCTGTCATAAAGGGAGAAAAGGGGACAATTCTCCATGAGGGCAATGTGGTAAGAACTTCTGATAGGAAGGGCAGGTCACTTGTGCCTCCTGGAGTAGGGGAGGGCTTCCTGGAAGACATGCTGGTTGAGCTGAGCTTTGGAAGATGTAGCAGTCAGGTATCCGGGAGTGGGGAAGGCTGTCAGGACAGTCCAGGGAGAAAGTGGGTTGTGTCTGAGCTGTGGCAAAGGGAGGGGCAGTAGGTGGTAAGGCTAGGTTAGGGATGGGTCTCAGAACTTCAAAGACAGACTGTCTTAGGCTGGCTGGCAGTGGGAGGCCCTCCCACCCCTGAACCTGACTCCAAGAAGGCAGAGATGTGGGTGCTTCTTGCTCGTAAGCAGAGGCTAGTCTTACCTCTTCAGCACCCGTGGACTCCCCTCCTGTCATGGGCGGTGCAGTGATGGGAGGCTGCGGGCTCACTGTTGCCTGTCCTGTGTTGTGTTTTACAGATAAGCTCACCAGTGCCAGCAAGGATTCCCTGAGCTCCCATACCAGCCCCAGCCAGTCACCCAACAGTGTGCATGGCTCCCGCCGCGGCAGCATCAGCAGTGTGAGCAGTGTGAGCTCTGTCCTGGATGAGAAGGATGATGACCGGATCCGCTGCTGTACACATTGCAAGGACACGCTGCTCAAGAGAGAGCAGCAGATTGACGAGAAGGAGCACACCCCCGACATTGTGAAGCTCTATGAGGTGACTTACTGTGTGCGGTCCTGGGTCTGATTCGAGAGGCACACTTGGCTGTTCATTATGTAAATGCCTGCAGATTTTGGAGATGATTTGGGAAGTTGTTCCTTTGAATTATTTTTAGTTTCTGCTGAAGGGCCATGCATGGTATGATTTCCCAGCTAGAGCCCTGGTTGAGTCACACAGTCATCCTGGGTGTGGTGCTACAAACTCATTCCCTTGCTTTCTTGCAAAAGTTTTCTTTGAAATTGGAGGTTGGAGGCTTTGGTGGCCCAGGGGCAAGAGGAGAAAGTGTGGACAGGTTCAGTGGGTGTGGGCAGAAGCTGGAGCTGGTGGTGAACAGTGGGCTGGGAGAGTCCTGTGACACTCCCTTGGCAGCTTCAGGCTTTACAAGTTTGAGTAACTGCCCATAGGCTTAGAGCTTCCCCTTTTAAGTCCATTCACATCCCTCAGCTCTCATTACCACCAGTGACCCCAGAACACCTTTAGTAAAAGCTGCTTTGAAAGGAACGTAGTATAGTGCAAAAACATGGGATTTAGGGTCAGAGAGGTTGGGCCTCCTAATGGCCCTGTGAGACCTGCAAGCTCAGGGAGTGGAGGCCACGGGGAAGAGGAGCTGATCCCTGACAGAGGAAGCAACTCATGCAAAACTCTGAGCAGAGGAAGAGTGTATGTTTGGCTGATGATCACTGAATGGTCCCTGTTAGCAGTTCTACAGGTCTTAAGGGCTGTGTTTCTGGAATCACCACAAAAATACTCAGGCTACTAGAAATGGTATTAATTAAACTCTGTGGTGAGTTGCAGATACAGCCAATATCCATCCTTTATTTGAAGTTCATGACTTAATAACTCGTTTTGTAAATCGCCACTGTGCTTTTTGCTTCTGTCTTTTTTGAAGCAAGTCCTGGTGATGCCTTGTGCTGGTGTCTTGCACCATCTGTTAGAGAAAGAATGTAGCAACTAAGTTCTTTTCTCTGCCTTGGTAAACTCTGACTTGTGTCCTGGAAAACCTTGCTCCTCCCTCCTTCATGCGGTGTTCTCTGCTTGTAAAGTAGGTCTGTAAATCAGGAATTTGATAACAATAGTAAAAAGTAACAAAACAAAAAACCAGTACCTGCATTTTTACATTTTAGAAAATTGCCTGTGTTAAATATATCCCTGGTTGATGCAGCATAACTCCTGGGCAGGCTTTTCCTGTACCCTGAGAAGGCCACTTACCTCTTCTTCTTTGTTCTTAGAAATTACGACTTTGCATGGAGAAAGTTGACCAAAAAGCTCCTGAATACATCAGGATGGCAGCATCATTGAAGTAAGCTATTCCTCTCTGGTTTTTTAATTCAGTGGTGACACTTTTCTGGCATTTTAGGTCAAGTCTTCAGGAGCTTAAAATGAAAATAACTCTGACTGTGCTCTTCTTCTGTGACTGGCTGCAGAGAAGCTCTGTCAGGTCTCTCTCCGTGTCGCACTGTTACAGCCCTCTGTAGCCAGGTTGAGGTGACCCCAGCTCTTCCGATGGAGCAGGTTTGGGAAGGGCCTCAGGCAATCAGCACCACTGCCAAGTGCAGCATCAGGAGGTGAGCAAAGGCAGTGTGCCTTCTGCTCATGCCTGAGTAGATGCCACATCAGGGTGACATTGAGGTGTCGGGGTTTAGAGCAGGGGTTGGTAAATGGCAGCCCATGGGCCAAATCTAGCCGGCCATCTGTTTCTTTTTTTTTAATGAAGATATAATTCACACACCATAAAATCTACCCCTTTAAAATGTGCAGTTCATTGGTTTTTAGTATATTCACAAATTTG
Organism: Phyllostomus hastatus; assembly: GCF_019186645.2. Lineage (NCBI taxonomy): Eukaryota > Metazoa > Chordata > Mammalia > Chiroptera > Phyllostomidae > Phyllostomus > Phyllostomus hastatus. The sequence continues at coordinate 2,066,120 of NW_025333643.1, read as the reverse complement.
TGCAATCATCACCACTGTACTAACTTCAAAACATTTCATCATCCTAATAAGAAACCCCTAATAAGACTCATTAGCTGTCATAGCTCATTCCCCTCTCCTTTTACGGAAAAAATTTCCTGACTTTTTCTTAAGAGCATTGTTCCTTCTGATGGTTAATGATGTGTGAGCTGGAATTTGAGGTACTACTACTAAAATCAGATCCCAGCAGTCTTTTCCCAACCTGCAGAAAATATATTATGGCATCAAATTAAGTGTTCTCAATTTGAGGATTGTCTGCTTTATTTTAGGTCTGAGTCGCATACCTGTCACTTTCGTAGTGATGCATGTGCCTTGTTTAGAACAAACCTATATTTTTATTTGGACATTTACGGTGGCAGTATTGTATAGCAGTTTCAAAAAACAAAGGGTGTAAGCTTGGCTTTTCCTTCACGATGTCCTCGACCATGTTCTAAGCCCACCGTGGGTCTTATATAGACACACATAAAGAATTAATTTTTGTTTGTATAGTCCTTAAGGAGTTTCCTGACTCTTGAGTCTATAAATTTCTGACTTACAAAACATGAAAAACTAAACCCAGCTGTTTCGTGGCAAAAACACCCCTTCTGTTATACCTCTTCCTGCCCCTACTATTGCTTTGAGGATCATCTTCTTTCAATCCTCTCCCGATGCTTCCCAGCCTGCAGGAAGAGAAAAAGAGGTGAGAAGAGAATAGCAAAGAGATAGGGAAACTAGTGTAGACCCTGTTGCTTTTTCCCTCTGTCCTAACAATTACAGATCTGCAGCCCCTGGCACAGACAGTGGAAGGGGAACAAACCCTATTTCTTGTGCCCTCTAAGCCACAATTGTCCCAGGGCCCTCCCTCCTTATATTTGTTCCTTCCAGAGCCCTGTCTTCCTCCTTCCGTTCCTTAGCCTAGAGCACTGGTTTTCAATAACAGTGGGGAAGGGACCCATTTTCTTTTCTGCCTTTAGTTCACTGAGCACGAATTTCAGTCTGCCCTCTATGCGTAGGTTGGAAGAAGAACCCTGGGTGATCCTGATATATACCTCTCCGAAATGGAGAGTCCTTGGCTTGGAGAATCTGTTTCATGCTCATTTTCTCCCTGGAGCTTTCTGGAATCTTCACCCCTCCTCCTATCCCTGCCCATTGGTTTGACATTAGAGCAGGCCTGTCTTCTACGCGGACACCAGCAAGGAGAGCTGTGTTCCTGGCAGTCTGAGTGTTTTCTTCATGAATTTGTTACTGAGGGACTCCTCTTCCTGAGTGCTATTGTTTTTGTTTGTTTTGTTTTGTGTTTTGTTTTGTGCCTCAGACTTAATTGTGGGTTAATGGGCCTCCCTAGCCGGTTGGGGAACTGCCATTGCTAAGCACATTTCCAGATGTCTAAATCCTACTCCTTCCGCTTAGAAAGGCTGGCCCTAAAGGGCTTTAAGTGCGTTTCATTCTCTTACTCTTTCATTCAATGGATAGTTGCTGAGCACTAGTTACATTCTAAGCTCTAATCTAGTTGCTGGGGCTGTAGCAATGAACGGTGATGACAGTGCCTGCTCTTGTGGAGCTGCATTTTTGTGGGAGCACAGGCCATATCCAAGTGAACACATAATGAGCAAGGGAACTCCAGATGTGATAGTTGCTCTGAGGGAAATGCTGTTGGTTGACATGGTTGTGACCACGGGGAGTAACTTCAGATTTTATGACTTGGAGATATTGAAATAAAGCACAAGTCTTCTCATTTCTGGTCCAGTGTTCTTTTTGCAAACTATGCAGTGAAAGATCATGAAACAACCTTACTAAATCTTCATATTACAGCATACACCAATATTTTTCCAGCTAGAACTGTTTTTTTTTTTCACTTTTACTTTTTAAAAAAAATATTTTATTTACTTATTTTTAGAGAGAGAGAAAGGGAGGGAGAGAGGGAGAGAAACATTGATCTGAGAAGAAACACACTCCCACTGAGGACCGCACGTGCCCCAGCCAGGGACCAAACCCGCAACCCAGAGCATGTGCCCTGGCCGGGAATCAAATCAGCGACCTTTCACTTTGCGATATGACGCCCAACCAACCGAGCCACACCGGTCAGGGCAGGACTGTTTTATAGCTGATAAAATAGGTAAACAGAGCAGTCCTTTCTTCTTAATTAATTTAAGTTGCTGCTGCCTCAGAAGGGGCGCTGAGTGGCCATTACTGAGGCTGGATTAATAGAAGCAAGATCTTCTGAAATGTTTCTCTTCTCAGTAAATGCTGATTAAGCTTGGCCCTTGTGCTAATCACTGAGGACATAATGGAAAGCCACAATCACTGTACTTGGAACTCAAAAATCTGGTAGGGTGACAGATTTGTAAATGAGCAATTATTATTTTTTTTAAGATTTATTTATTTATTTTTAGAAAGTGGGGAAGGGAGGGAAAAAGAGAGGAAGGAAACATCAGTGTGAGAGATACTGTAGAGATCAGTAATCTCTTGCATGCCCCTTACTGGGGACCTGGCCTGCAACCAAGGCATGTGCTCTGACTGGGAATTGAACCACTGACCTTTCGGTTTGCAGGCTGGCACTCAATCCACTGAGCCACACCAGCCAGGGCCAATCATTTTATTAATTTATTTTTAGAGAGGGAAAATGAGAGAGAAAGAAAGTAGAGAAACATTGATGTGAGAGAGAAACATTAGTCAGTTGCCTCTAAGTGCCCCGACCAGGGACAAAACCTGAAACCCAGGCATGTGCCCTGACTGGGAATCGAACCAGCGACCTTTTACTTTGCAGAATGCCACCCAACCAACTGAGCTACACCAGTCAGGGGCTGTCTTTCAGTCATTTTAAATGATGTTGGAAAAATTGCTCAGTGAGTATATCAGCCATAAAAACAATTGGTAATGTGAAAATTAAACTCAGTTTATGAAAAGATTCAGCAGTCAATAAGCTAATTTAGCTTTTCAAAGGTATGTTGTATCTAAACCATATGAAAACCCAATTATTTATTAATGCAATTAAATCTTGAATAATTCATAATAATTTTTCCACATAGAAATAAAATGATTACTGGCTATATATTTTCTGAAAATAAAAAATTTAAAAGCCTAAAGTAAAAACTCACCATGATTTCTCCTTAGTGCTGGAGAGACAACCTACAGTCTGGAACATGCCAATGACCTTCGAGTAGAAGTGCAGAAAGTATATGAGCTAATAGATGCTTTAAGGTAAGATCTGATTGGTGATGTCTTACCTGCTGTGTTCAGTGGAGGAGGTGATGTTTTAATGAGGTATTTGGTGGCCTGCAGACCTGAGCTTACCTAGAATCCTGGTGACAGCAGTTTGTGTGAGGAGGAGCCTGAGGAAGGTGTCAGCTCTGACACTCAACCCATCTCAGTAACTTTTGGTTAGGGATTCCAGTGTTCATTATTACCAAAGGAATAGGAGTTTGTTGAACGCTGGCTGTGTGCCAGGAAATATCACTGGATGTTTCCGTGTAATGTAGCTCACTTGTTCTACCCAAGTTACCCTGTGGAATAGGGATTAATGTCCCCACTGAGGCACCACAGATGGCAAAAATGGTAGAACCAGCACGGAAACCCAGATTCTTCAAGTCAACAGCTGCTTTTTAACTGTGGGCTGGTCGTTGGGGTTAAGTCAGCCCTTTGCTGTGTAGGAGATACCATGACTCAGGGGAAGAACTGAGGTGAGGAATCCTTGTCCATCCATACACGCGGGACTGCTCCGTACTTTGCGGGGCCTAGTACAAAATGCAAATGCAAGTTCCTTGTTCATAATTATTAATAATTTTAAGACAGTGACAGCAGAATATTAAACCAAACACAGGGCTCTTCTAAGCACCAGACGCTGTGCGGCTGCATATGCCACTCAACCATGAAGTGGCCCCTGTGCGTGTGGTCAGTCCCTTGATGGCCAAATGTTTGTTATGCATCCTGGGCTATGTTAGAGGCCTTGGGTACAGCAAAAGGGTAAGAAACCAGCTGTGCCTTCAAGGACACTTCCATGGAGCCTCTAACCTGTATCCTCCACAGACCTTCCCAGCATGCAAGCCTGACAACTCAGAGACTTTCCACCCTTGTTTCTGAGGCTGGCAGCGCTTGTTACATTGATGTGTTTGTTCCAATTCAGTAAGAAGATCTTAACCTTAGGCTTGAACCAGGACCCTCCACCACATCCAAACACTTTGCGGCTGCAGAAGATGATCAGATATTCGGCTACACTTTTTGTGCAGGTAAAGCCAATCCTGGCGTAGAAGAAATATTGCACTTGCCTCCCTTGCTCTTCTGCCACTCAGGAAGCAGATGAAGCCAATGTCTTATTTTCTAGTTCCATATTTATTCTTTTTTAAGATTATAAATGCATTATGCCGTACTTAGAGAAAAATCTGGATTTCAAAGAAAAATAAAAACTACTTTTAATCTCATGTCCCTACAGATCCCTTGTCCCTACAATGCCATTACATATTATTTTGGTATATTTTCTTCTTTTTTTCCATTTGCATTTGTTATATAAATTGTATGTATATTTGCAAATTTATGCCTTCTCTTTTTATCAATGGACTTTATATCACAGCACTTTTTTGCATAGCCCTCCAACAGCTCTCCACTGAACACTGCTGCAGAGTGCAGCTTTGACGTGTTCGACATCCTTCATGTAACCACTCCCCTTTCATTGGGCATTTGATAGATTCCCACTTTTTGTCGTTATGAACATTGCCTGATGGACATAGATGTACATAGCATTTCTTCCTCGGAATAGACACCTAAGGGACTCTTTCTGGGCCATTGGTCAGGAGGAAACAGCTGATCGTTCAAGAGCAGATTAAAGCTAGGTGGTTATGGTGGAGTTGTTTCTACCTCAGAAGCCCCTCAGAGAGTCACATTTAACTACCCTTGCGTCTCCGTGACAGAGGCATCTGATAGAGTCCTGCCAGGTCAGTTTTCCAACATTGCGTTGCGAAGAATTAGGCCCTTTCTCCTTAGTATTCGTGCCTGTGTTCCATGGTCATTTGGTGAGTCCCTGCTGGGTACCAAGCAGTCTTCTGGTGCTGGGCATCCTGCCATCAAGAAAAAGACAACATTCCTGTTCTCATAAAGCTTATATTTTAGAAAGGGGGATAGACAAAAAACAACTAAAATATGTAGCTTATGTTGAAAAGTGCTTCAGACAAATACATGGAAATACATGGAAAGGGTGGTAGGAAGCTTGGGTGGAGACTTAAAAATTTAGACAGGAGGGCAGGGAAGAGGCCTCGATGAAGAAGCGAGTAACTGGGAGATCTGCTATTGATCATTTCATAAGGAAAAGGCAGGCCCATTTGAAAGTTGTCTCTCCGGCCCAATTTTGGGATTGTATCTCTTCCTATTCCTGCCAATTAATGTGACTGTCTCAGGGTAGAGTGGCTTAGCTTAAATGGACTCTTACTACAGGGCTTAAGGTTCATTTTTTTCTCTAAAAAGGTTTAAGTGTAAAATTGTCTGTGATTCCCTATAGGAAAAGTTGCTTGGTTTGATGTCACTGCCAACCAAAGAACAGTTTGAGGAACTAAAAAAGAAAAGGAAGGAAGAGATGGAAAGGAAGAAGATCCTGGAGAGACAGGTGAGTGAAGCTCAGGAATGCTGGTATCTGGCTTCCTCTTTGAGGCTCTTTTTAAAAAAAAATGTATTTTATTGATTATGCTATTACAGTTGTCCCATTTCCCCACCCCCCTTTATTCCCCTCTGCCTTGCACCCCCGTTCTACCCGCATTCTCCACCCCACCTTAGTTCATGTCCATGGATCATACATGTAAGTTCTTTGGCTTCTCCATTTCCTATACTATTCTTAACCTCCCCCTGTCTATTTTGTACCTACCATTCACGCTTTTTATTCCCTCTACCTTCTCCCCAATTCTCCTCCATACCTCCATACCCCCTCCCCACTGATAACTCTCCATGTGATTATGGTTAACCCTCCATTTCTGTGATTCTGTTCCTGTTCTAGTTGTTTGCTTAGTTTTTTTTTTTTGTTCTTGTTTTTAGGTTCAGTTGTTGATAGTTGTGAGTTTGTTGTCATTTTTCTGTTCATAGTTTTGATTTCCTTTTTTTTTCTTAGATAAGTCCCTTTAACATTTCATATAATAAGGGCTTGGTGATGATGAACTCCTTTAACTTGACCTTATCTGGGAAACACTTTATCTGCCCTTCCATTCTAAATGATAGCTTTGCTGGATAGAGTAATCTTGGATGTAGGTCCTTGCCTTTCATGAGTTTGGATACTTCTTTCCAGCCCCTTCTTGCCTGTAAGGTTTCTTTTGAGAAATCAGCTGATAGTCTTATGGGAACTTCTTTGCAGGTAACTGTCTCCTTTTCTCTTGCTGCTTTTAAGATTCTCTCCTTATCTTTCATCTTGGGTAATGTGATTATGGTGTGCCTTGGTGTGTACTTCCTTGGGTCCAACTTCTTTGGGACTCTCTGAGCTTCCTGGACTTCCTGGAAGCCTATTTCCTTTGCCAGATTGGGGAAACTCTCCTTCATTATTTTTTCAAATAAATTTTCAATTTCTTGCTCTTCCTCTTTTCTTTCAGGCACCCCTATGATTTGGATGTTGGAATGTTAAAGTTATCCTGGAGGTTCCTAAGCCCCTCATTTTTTTGAATTCTTATTTCTCCATTCTGTTCTGGTTGAATGTTTATTTCTTGTTTCTGCTCCAAACTGTTGATTTGAGTTCTGGTTTCCTTCCCGTCACTGTTGGTTCCTTGTATATTTTTCTTTATTTCACTTTGCACAGCCTTCACATTTTCCTCCATTTTGCGGCCATACTCAACCATTTCGGTGAGCATCCTGAATATCAGTGTTTTGAACTCTGCATCTGATAGGTTGTCTACCTCTTCATCACTTAGTTCTATTTTAGGAGCTTTGATCTATTCTTTCATTAGGACCATATTTCTTTGTCTTGGCACACCTGTTACATGTGGAGCCTTAGGTATTCGCCAGGGGCGTGGGGCAACCCACATGGCTGTGTTGTGGTGCTATATGTGGGGGCAGAGTCTGAGAGGGAACAGTGGTACCTGCTCCTCTCTCTGACAGTTTTCAGTCACTTCCCCCACTATCTACAAAGAAATTGGGCCCTTCTGGTGCTGATTCCAAGGTGGGTGGGCTTGTGTACATTCTAGGACCCTGTGGGTCTCTCCAGCGAACTCTCCTGTGAGGCTGGGAGTTTCTCCTACCACCACAACTCCCACAGAATATCACAGCCAGAGGTTTTGGGGCTTTATTTCCCCATGCTGGAACCCTGTGTTGCACAGTCAGTCTTGCTCCCTAGTTATTCCTCCCAGTTTATCTGCACGCAGACGTGGGACTGCCTGGTCTGCCAGCCACTGCCTTACCTTGTGTTGTCTCTATCCTCTATTTCTGCCTTTCCTACCGGTCTGGATGAATGTTTCTTCTTTAACTCTTTGGTTGTTAGACTTCCATACAGTTCGATTTTCTGGCAGTTCTGGATATGTTTTGTTTTTAAATTTGTTGTTGTCATTTTGGTTGTGTGAGGAGGCAAAGTGTATCTATCTAAGCCTCAATCATATCTGAAAGTCCTCTCTTTGAGGGTCTTTTGAACACAGAGGCCTCCACAGACTCCCAAGAGGGCATGTGAGATTGTAGCAAATCAGAATCTCTCACTCTCTCTAGTTTCCAGTTTTCTTTTGTTCTGGCCTCACTCACATCTGTAGAAATCACAATTGTTTATTTTTTTCTGCAAGTCCTATTTTTCTTTCAGAGGTTTTGTTGGTTTTCTCCTGTCCAGAATACCATCAAGACTGGCTGTCTTCCCTCTACTATAGGTTGCAGAAAACCCAGACACCAGGGAGTTCTTTGCAGAACACTTTGGAATATGCAATATTAGATAGAAAATACTACATGTATTGTTTTGTGTAACATTCTAGTGTAGATGAGTGCTTTAAGAAGTATATAGCCAGTCCTGGCTGGTGTGCCTCAGTGGATTGAGTGCTGGCCTGCAAACCAAAGGGTCACGGGTTCCATTCCCAGTCAGGGCACATGCCTGGGTTTAGGCCAGGTCCCCAGAAGAGGGTGCGTGAGAGGCAACCACACATTGATGCTTCTCTCCCTCTCTTTCTCCTTCCCTTCCCTGCTCTATAAATCAATAAATAAAGTATTAAAAGAAAAAAAAAGAAGTATATAGTCAGTGACTCTAAGATTGAGAAAATTTTACCCCTTAACTTGCTGTTATGAAACAAAAGCATGGTTTGATTTTGGCAGTTGGCTGTCTCAGGCCCGAGGTGGGCAACTGGAGTCTCACGGGCACAGTGATAGCGAGGGTGCAGAGGGTGGCTGATGGGGTGGCTGCTGTTGCCCTGGTGGCTATGTTTCTTCCCTCTGGCTTTGCTGTCTCCCCAGGCTTCCCTGGAATCCCAGCGGAGGCTCGAGGAAAGGCGGAGTGACCTGTCATCTCGTGCCAATGGGGAAGTAGCATCCTTGCGAGGGCGCCATGCCCCTTTGAGAAAGGCTGAGGGCTGGCTCCCCCTGTCAGGAGGCCAGGGGCAGAGTGAAGACTTGGACCCCCTGCTCCAGCAGATCCACAACATCACCTCGTTTATCAGGCAGGCCAAGGCCGCAGGCCGGACAGATGAAATGCGCACCCTGCAGGAGAACCTGCGGCAGTTGCAGGATGAGTATGACCAGCAGCAGACAGAGAAGGCCATCGAGCTGTCCCGCAAGCAGGCCGAGGAGGAGGACCTGCAGCGGGAACAGCTGCAGATGCTGCGTGAACGGGAATTGGAACGAGAAAGGGAGCAGTTCCAGGCAGCGTCCCTGCACACACGGACCCGGTCCCTGGATTTCCGAGAAATCAGGCCTTTTCAGCTGGAGCCCAGCAGAGAGCCTCGTACCCACCTTGCTCACGCTCTGGATCTGGGCTCCTCCACAGTTGAGAGCAGTGCGGCTCTTAACACGCCTTCACCCAGCTCAGCTCTCGAGCCTATCCGAGTGTGGTCTGGGTCCCCAGCCGCTGGCCAGGAGTTCTTCCTCCAGAGCACCTTGTTACAGCAACACGAGGTGCCCTCCCTAAATCCCTTTGATGAGGAAGACTCCTCCAGCCCCACTGCAGAGGGCTCTACCAGCCCTCCTGCTGCAGAGCCTTCCTTCGGCCCTTCATCCTGCATCTTCAAAGAGTATAATCCTTTTGAGGAAGAGGAGGAAGAGGCAGCAGTGGCAGGGAATCCCTTCACTAACTCAGACAGCCCAGCACCCAACCCCTTTGATGAGGAAGATGAGTGTCCTCACCAGAGGCTCTCAAGCCCTCCTGTTCCTGGCAACCCCTTCGAGGAAGCCACCTGTACCAACCCCTTCGAGATGGACAGTGACAGTGGGCTGGAGGGCGAGGAGCCCATCGAGGAGGAGCTCCTGCTGCAACAGATCGATAACATCAAGGCGTACATCTTTGACGCCAAGCAGTGCGGTCGCCTGGATGAGGTGGAGGTGCTGACGGAGAACCTGAGGGAGCTGAAGCGCACCCTGGCCAAACAGAAGGGGGGCACTGACTGACCATGGGGTGGGCAGGGCACCTTTGGGTCCAGGGACCTGGCAGGAGCTAGTGGGGCAGGCGAGGGTTGGTGGGATCGATGGGAAGGAGGAAGGGTGAGAATTAAGATGCACACAGGTTAGGGGAGGAAATCTGCTATTCCGTGCTGTGCACTTGGAGGTTTTTCCACTACAACTGAATAATAAAATGGGAATGAGAACAGGAAGAATCAGCATGCATTTGCTGTTTTTCCTGGGCTTTTTTAAAATTGGGTTTTCCCTTTAGAAGGGACTTCAAATTTTCACTGCTGAGATATAACTAAATGCATTTCTGTTGGGTCCCACCCAGAAACTCGTGGGTCCATGTGTTCCTGCCTGGTCTTTGGCCATTATGCAGTATTACAGGGCAGCCTTATGTAGGGCCCTCCCTTTAGCCAAGACTGACTGACAAGGTGGGTTCCTTGAAACCTTACTCTCCTCTAGCAGAAGTCTGACCCTGTTAGGCTGTGGGTGCCTTTCACTGGGGCTTCCTCTGCCCTGCTGGGCACATCCTGCTTGTGCAGTGGAAGGGGAGGTATTTCTAGGAAGACACTGGTTTAGACCCAGGAGAGCCCAGAGGGGTGTGAGGTTTCACCAGGGTCTGTTTCTCTCTCAGTTTAAGTTCCTTCTCGTAGGATGTGAACCTCTCGGTGCTGGGGTATCACTGCAGTCTGATCATGGGCTTTTTAGAAAGTGGAAGTGGTAACTGTTTGGTCAATCAAGGTAGTAGTATTTGGGAGAAGAGTCTCCACCCAAATGTTGCTGTGTTCTCTCTGACTACTAGAACAGTTGTCTGACCCAGGAGAAACCTAGAGCTTTGACAGTTACTTGTACCTGGGATTTTTCAGAGGACCCAGTCTATAATTTAGGAATTGGTGGTCAGGAAGCTGTTGTGGAACATTGTCAGGAGAACAGAAGCTTTCCTAAGTCACAAGATAACTCAAAATAATTTCCAAGGCTGTTGATCAGCCTTCTTCCCCTTTGGTTCATCCGTCCTAGTGTTTAGCATTAAGAAACTGAGATGTTTGAAGAAGCACAACCCAGGACCATTCTGGTAGCATGGCAGTACTTGAACTCTTCACCAACTGAGGGCAAAAAGGGAAATTGTTAATTCAGCTCTGGTGCTTTGGTTTCCAGGAACATAACCCTTAACTGACACCTGGCATCATTATACCCACGTGTGCTCAGCTCTTGGTAGAGTTCCTGCCATTACCATTGTTAATTAATGAACAATAACTGACCACAAGTCACTTTATATCCCTTAACTAACTCTGGGTCATACTCTCACTGGTCACTGGTGTGAGGGCTAAAATTCATTTTGTTACATTCTGGGAAGACTCCTGTTGATCTTGGAAATGTTTGAAAAACATTGTGGTGTAAAAATAGTCTGTATTTGTGTTGACACTATTTACATTTTTTTTAGCACCTGCTGGATCTTTGGGTTGAAAGAAGAGGTCGTGAATAGGGGTGTGGAAATGGGGAGTCAGTGGAAAGTGTGTAGAAGACCCTTGAGTTGGGGTTCTGTTCACGAAGGGACGTGAGTGGGTTACTGATGTCAGCCGGCGCCAACCTCACTGACTTCTGTGGCAGTTTTGGGAAGCTGGCATTCAGGCACATAAATGCTGTCCGGTACAGGCGTCTTGTCTTCCTGGAGGTCCATGGCCTTCTTGCTGTAATTCTGGAAGCTTCATGGATGGCTGCATCCTCCTTCCTGCTCTGTCTGGCGTTTCCCTCAGATTAAAGAGGAAGAAGCTGACTCCACCGGGAAGCAGGTAGTTCCTAAATGCTGCTAAAGCTGCTTTTCATCATAACTACTATTCTTATGAGAATATATCTTTTAATTAGGTGGTTTCAATTAAGACTAGTTTATTAAGCATACTCTTTCCTGGAAATCAACCATAGGTAGGCAATTTGAGTAATTAAGAGCATTGAGAAACACACATAAGAAACATTTTTAAAACTTAAACAAATTTCACTGACTATCCTAAACCAAACTAAAACCCTCTGATGTGATTGAATTCTTCCGTGGCCATACTCTTCCATGAATTCTTTCATTTAATTCTTCCATGGCTATATTCTCCTATAAGCATAGACCTACCGAGTAGTTAGAATTCTCTACCCCTCAGCAGTACCGGTTCCCAGAATTCACACAGGCACGAAGTTGGATTTACAGAGATGGGTTAACATCAGGGGAAAGATAGCCTGTGACGTGCCACCACAGATTCGAGTTCTTGCCTCACGTGAATATTTCACCTTTCTTGTAGTCCTTCAAAGCAGATTGTACCCTCATCAAAAAACGAGGAAGTTCTTGATACAGTGTTGGCAGATCTCCCTAGAAATAGATCATATATGGAAGAGACTTTGGCTTTTCCCTTTTATGCCTTGTTTGCCCTGACTAATACACTAAGGACACAATGTATTTGCAGCTCAATGTGTTTTTGCTGTTCAGATAGTAAAATGTACCTGAGCCGTCATGAGCTGTGTGGTAGGTTGGACGTTTGCATAGTTAGCTTACGGGACTCAAAAGTGAGAAAGAGGTCTCTAGCAGGTTCCAGTCTGGTATCATTATGCTGGTCATCTGACAATGGAGAGTCTGAGGGTCATTGATTTGCATGCACTACTTTGGGGCTTTGTAATGGAACCTTTTTAAAAAAATAAAATAACAGATACTAGTGGTTGGGGGTGTGTATGTTTGTATGTGCATTGCATGAGAGTCATCAGATAACATGCCTTAACTGATTTCTTAATGACCTTCCCAGTGTTAGAAGAAAGCCTTAGTTCCCGTTTTCCCTGTCTGTCGAAGGCCTCCAGACAGAGTCAAGGTCACGGGGCTCTTACTGGGATAAATGTGAGTTCTAGTTTGTCCCTTATCCCCCCTTACCCCTGCAGTGTTGATTAAATGAACCATTTTACACAAGCACAATGTAAAACCATTTGCAATCCTGTTATCCCCGTTTCACGCTGGAACAAACAAATAAGGCTGAGGAAACTTTGGCTGCCACTTGTGTCAGGCACTGCTGCATACTGACACATTCTCCTCTTAGCTCCACCTGCAGGCCTGCGAGGTACTGAATACTTGGGTATTCAGTCAATGAGGTGGAAAGAGGTTAGCCTGGCTGGGGCCACACTGCCCGTTGATGGTGGAATAAGGATTTAAAGCCTGGTCTGCCTGGCCCACTTTGCCCTAAGTAGTAGGAAAGGTTTGATCTGGGTCAGGCACAGTGGGAGTGCTCCAGCATTGTGTCTGGCCCAAAGGTGGCAGGAATGGGCAGGTTAGGAGCTGCTGAGTGGGTTTCTGATAAATCACGTGAGCCCCTGGGACGGATTTTTCCAGGACCTGCCTAGATTACTAAACGAGGAGGAGGTAATATTTAGTGCTTACTGTGGGCCAGACAGAATGCCAAGTACTATGCATGGATTACCTCATTTAATCTTACCAACAACCTCAGTTTACAGATGAAAAATAAGTGTGGTAAAATTAAGCAAGCTCAGGGTTACACCACTTGGATTCCAGCGCAGGCAGGTGTTGACTCCAAAACCCAACTGCCCTGGACTGCTTTATATATGGACACTTATGTTTCTAACATGGGATGGGGTATTTCATGCATAGGAAGTGCTTTGTGTGGACTGGAATATCAAAAGCTCTTCTGTCTGAAACTCTTCAGTAGCCTAGCACAGTTTACAGAATACCTCAGAGCGCACTTCTGGTTTCAGCTCGGGCATACAGAGTTTGGAAGCTGTTACTCCTATCCTTCCAAGAAAACGTTGGACAAACTGAAAATCAATGACTTTTCTTGGACTCATCAGAGAACTGAGTGTACAGGGCAAACTGCCAACCCAGAATCTGGACAGGGGTGAATTCAGAGAGTCAGCTGAGGCCAGTTTACTCGGAGCAGGAGACATTGGAACCATAGGTGTTAGGAACGTTTTGACGAATTGCTGGAGGCTGAGTGTGGACTAGTGTGAGAGCGAGAAACTCCTGGGGGCCCCAGCTTAAGGGAGATCCACGCTTTCATGGGTTTTACCTCCAGGAACCCCTCCAGGTTTTCACAGCTAAGAGCTGAGAAAGAGCCTCTGATGGCACTGGCAGGAGAAGGGGAACAGTAACCTTTGTAAAATAAACATTCCAGGGGAAAGGCCTTACCAGAGTCTGCTCCCACCTGGTGAAGGGGCATTTCACCCCCTCCCCCGTAGTCTTCCTGTCTTATCTCTGAGGGAAAGGTAAAAGAAAATTCTTGTTTTTTCTATAAACTCCACTACTCACACACTTCTGACACTAAATGTATGTATGGGCTTTTTCCTACACTGACAAATACCTTGACACCAGTTGTGTGCCCTATAGTTTAATGCAGTTTTGACCCTATCTACCTGGAGTTATTGTCAGATCTCTCACCTTAAGGGCTCAGGCTGCCCTTACATCCCATTTGCAAGTGCTGGCCTTTGGTACTTCTGACCCACTGGCTGTTAACTGGGGTTCCCACAACACGCCCACTGGGTTTGGTAATTTGCTATAATGGCTCACAGAGCTCTGGAAAAGTTAGCTTACTAAATTACCAGTTTATTATAAAAGAACTCAATTTAGGAATGGCCAGATGGGAGAGATGCATAAGACAAGGTATGGGAGAAGGGGTGTGGGGCTTTCAGGCCTTCTCTGGGCACACCACTCTCCCAGCAGCCTGTTGTGCTCATCAATCCAGAAGCTCTCCAAGCCGTTCAGTTAGGGTTTTTGTTGTTGTTTTTAATGGAGGCTTCATTCATCACTTAGGCATTGTTGACTATATCATTGGCCATTAGTGATTAACTCAACCTCGAACCCATCTTCCCTCCCTGGAGGTCAGAAATTGAGGCTGTGGGGCTGAAAGTTCCAACCCTCTAATCATACGGTTCTCCTGGCAACCAGCCTCCAAACCCCGGGGGCTTTCCAAAAGTCACTTCATTTGCATAAACTGGTGTGTTTGACCAAGGACTTGTTATGAATAACCAAAGATGCTCCTTTCACTTTTATCTCTCCAGAACTATTTGAGGAATAGAGACAAAACCCAGAGTATGACAAAAGATGCTCTTATCACTAAGTAAATTCCAGGCTTTTAGGAGCTCTGGAACCAGGAACGAAGGCAAAGTATATATTTCTTATTTTATCACAGTATCACAGAGAGGGATTAAGAAACACTTCTGAAGGTCACAGGTCTTAGGGACACAGGTCCACTAAAATACTGAGATTTTATCATAAATTAATAGAACAATTCCTCTCCCCCAAACCTTACCACAACACCAACAGGGCTCCAGTAGTAACAGTGGGTTACAGCTAAAAGAGCTACAAAGTACAAATTCTTTGAGGAGGACTATCTAAAGGAAGCCCAAAGTCAAGAGTGGAGTAAAAATAAAGGCTAGGGGAATTTGAGGCCAGAGCACACAAACACAGCTCAGCTCCTAATCAGGTTATTAAACCCACATACTGTTGGCTTATTTACCTCAGTTCTTATTACCCAATACAGCCAATATTGTCTGACTTCCAACAAAATGACAAGCATGCTAAAAAAAAAGGCAAGGCAAAAAACACAGTCTGATGAGATAAAGCAAATATCAGAATAGACACGGATGGAGTTATCAGGGAATTTAAGATAACTTGTGTTAAGGAGTCTAATGGTAAAAGTAATATGCAAGAAGAGATGGGTAATGTAAGCAGAGATGAGAACTCTAGGAGATGGTCAAAAGGAAATGCTGGAAATTTAAAAAAAAAACAAAACACTGTCACAAAGAATGCCTGTGATGGGCTCATCAGTAAATTGGACTCAGCTGAGGACAGAATCCGTGCTCTTGAAGGTAGGTCAACAGAAACTTTCCCACTGAAATGCACAGAAAAAATGCTAAACGTTTTTTAAAAGGAGGGTGCTCTAAAGCGAAGGTGTACACGGCTGCAGCCCAACTCCCACTTGAAAACACCGCTAGCAAGGACTACAAGTTCCAGATTGCCCCGCGGCACCTGCGCTGGTCGCCGAGAAGAGTCTCCTGTGAGTCTGCGCGGGAAGACGAAACTGCCCGGAACCGCGCGGAGAAAACTGCTCCGCGAGGTTTGTCCCCGGCAGGCGCGTGCTGCTCTGGTCCCGTCTCGCCTCTGGCTTCGCGGCACCGCCACCGCCGCCATGCTCATGAAAGGCCGCTTTCCCATCCGCCGCACCCTGCAGTACCTGGGCCAGGGGGACGTTGTATTCAAGGACTCGGTGAAGGTCATGACGGTGAATTACAACACGCACGGGAAGCTGGGCGAAGGCGCCAGGTCAGTCCGAGACCTGTCAGGCTGCTCCGGGTGATTGTAACAACGTGTTAGTAACGTGGAGACTTGGGGCTGCGCTTAATTCTGGGTCTGGACCCCCGAGGTTGGTGCTATTGCCACCATTTTGCAGAATTGTGGAGCAAGCTTCTCCACAGCGAGAAGACGACAGCGGGGCCACGCCTTGCCGGCAAACTTGGGGGAGGGGAGGGCAGGGGCTCCCTCTTCCTTCTCCCCCTGGGGTGGAGGACACGGCCAACCCGGGAAGACCTCGGCCACTTTAATCACCTGTGCCTCTAGGCCAGCATTTGGGAGGAGCAGCAGGCGGTCTGGGTGGAACCCAGCCTAAGGCGACGGACCTTGTTCGGGTCCCTTTCCATTTGCTGCTGGCTTTGGGCGAGTTGATCCTCCTCAATGTCCCAAACGCGGATGATAGCAACGCCCCAGGGCCGATGTGGGAATGCACTGGGAGAAGTAACAGCTGCTGGCATTTATTGAGTTCTTAAATGTGCAGCACGTTCTGAATGCTTCTAGTGTATTCTCCATTTGGTCCCTTAAGGAATCCCATTGTTATACCCACTCTGGGATTGAGGAAATGCACCGAGAGGTTAGGTAACTTGCCTGTCCAAAGTATCACAGCTAGTGAGTGGTGGCTCTCCAACTGCTGCTTTTTTGGTAGGACTTCTGTTATAATTAAGTGACTTGTCAGCTGTGTAGTGACACCCCCACCCGCCTCCGAAATTACATGGTTTTCAGCCTGGAGCAGTCAATGAGTGGAAGCTTGCAAATGAAAGGTTTGAATTGAACCTTGAGGCAACAGCCATGCTCTGGGCTTCTCTGGTACTAAGTATAAATTTATTGAGCGCTAGCTGACTGCTAGGCTCTGCTGTGTGCTGGGAATTCATCAGTGCCTAAGAAGAAAGTACTGTCCTGCAGAACTTTGAGATCAGGTGTGTGGAATGGATCAGAACGAGACATGAGAGCAACTCCCTGTGAAGTGTGGTCTCTAATGGAAGGGCCCTCACTGCACTGCTGTCCCGGATAGCCATAGCTACCTCTTAGCCATTTGTTCTCCACTAAGGAACCCAAGAACGTGGACCTGCTTCCATGGGATCATTGGTCACCCTTCATGACCCACTGTGTACATGTCCACACCAGAGATCACGAGGCAGAGGCCAGGCAGGCAACAGAAAGGAGAGAGGCAGGCTGCATGGGCCTGCGTGAACTGGAAAGATGTGCCCTGTCTCAAGGGGCCATTCACTGTTTGGCTACATCTTACCTATGTCTGCCCTAAGAGAACTTCAGATTTGTTGAGAAGCCATAAGTTCCGATTTTTATGTTAATATCTGGTATTTAAATTGGCGAACCAGTCAAAATAGGCCTGCAAACCCTAGTTTACCTGCTTAAGTATTTTAATACCCTCTAGGTAAATAGGATACTAACAGCCATAGTGTGCTTCTTGTTCCCAGGGGCTTGCGTTCCCACCTGTGTCTTTTTTGTGATTTCATACCCTTGGGTTTGAGAGCCTGCCTGGTTTGCACCTTCCAGCCCCACAGGCCTTTGCTTGTTCATGTGCCCTTGCCATTTCAGCTGTTCCTCCATTCCAAGTGCTGCTGGCCAGTATCATAGCGCCAGGGTAGCCACAGTCTTGGGCTATCTTCTGGGTGTGTGGGGGAGCTGCCTTGTTCAGTGCCTGAGGGCTAAGTCCCCACTCACCTGTGCCAGGGGGTTCTTGCCTCTAGGATGCAGTGAGAGAAGTGACAGCTATCAGCATTTATTGAGTTCTGGGTTTGTCCCTGAGCCTCAGGATCTAGGTGGGCTGGGTAATTTGATAGCGACAGAACAGAGTGGAAGAAGTCCAGATGCTAATCACAGCCCTGGTTCTATCACTTACCAGTTGTTGACATAGGGCAGATTATTTACTTTTTAGGTTTTCCTTAGTTGTAAAAGCCTACCTTCCAGGGTTGCTGTGAGGATTCGAGAAAAAAGTGCCTAGTAAGGTGTCTGGCTTATAAAGCAATTGCTCAACTAAAGGTTACTCACCGTTATTAACTCTTCCCACGCTTCAGCAGGAACCACTTGAAGATCCCGTTGAATCTTTAGGAGTTTTGGGTGTGAAAAATTCTGACATGCATATGTCTTGTTTTATATGTACAAAACTCTGTGATACTGGGGTAGGCCAAGAAGCTACATTCAGCCTTTGAGCTTCTGGCCCCATCTGCTGTCCTGGTTTGCAACTTCCTCCTCTATAGGCAGCAGCTTTCAACTCTTAACCATTTAATTAGGGTTTTCCCTCCTTATAGTTAAATAACTTATTTAGAGGGTTACTTATTTTCTTAGCTTTAGAATCATCTAGTACCTTGTCACTATGGAAGATGAGGATTTAGCTCTTTCACTGCTGTTTCCATCCCCCACACTCAGCATGTGTGTACTACCTGACCCCCCGAGCCCAGTTTTCCCAATAGTCATTTCAAAAATTTGGATAGAACAATATTCAGTGTTTACTATGATATTGTGAGCATCATACACAGTTGAGCCAAATAGAATACTATGATTATTTCTCCATTTTGTTTTTGCACAGGTTTTTGTTTTCCCTGGAATTAATGATTGTCATTGCTTTTCTTTCAGCTCAGATTCTGCCCCAATTATGGAAGTCTCCCCAGCTAAATGGTCACACAATCAGGCTTTCTGTTGATTCTCTCAATTTTATCTTCTTGAAAATAGACTTTAGGCTCCATTGTGGACTGCTTGTCCTGCATTGCCAGCTTCTTGGCGTACCACTGAAGCACAGAGCACTAACTGGCCTTGGGTCACACAGCTGGGAAGTGGTAGTTGGGCAACTGTGCTTCTGTCCTGTGTACCACTCCCACCTTTCTGTCCTCTGGTGTGTGGGGCAGGGTGGGCAGCAGGAAGCCAAGGGGGCATTTAAATTCAGATCATTTGGGGAGCCTTTAAGTAAGGGACTATTTACAAAGGTTTCGGTGTGACGAGGGAAAGAAACCACAGGGAACAGTGCAGGATCCCCAGTCTAGGCTTGCAGAAGTTGGGGGGAGTTGGAGAGGACTGCCTGGTAGAAGCCTGGGACTTAGCCAGGGTGTGGGCCAGGGAAATAAGCACCTTGGCTCTACTCCTTCCTTCCAGCCTTTGCCAGGGCTCCCTGTTGGCCAAATGCAACAGAATCCAGAGGGCAAGGAGTCCCATTTCCACAGCCCGGGTGAGGTGCCGTTCAGGATGGAAAGAGGTGGAGAGGAATGCAGAGATAGAGATGTATTGTAATGACTTAGTAAGTCCTCTGTTGAGGGGCACTTAAGTCGTTTTTGTTGCTCTGCTGTAAGAAATAATGTTGTAGTAAACCTCACATATGTGTTTGCATTCATATAAAAATATCTAAAAGCAGAAGTGAAATTGAATAAAAATCTATGCTTTAAAAATTTTGCTAGTTCTAAATTTTAACTCCTAGGAAGTTAGATCATTTTATACTTTTAATGAAATGTATCCCTACTTCTATAACTTTCAAAAAATGTTGCAATCTAAGAGGAGAAAAACGATATTTTAATCTACATGACTTTATTAGGAAGAGAGGCTATTGGCCTTTGCCTATTTGTGGCCTTTGCCTATTTGTGGCCTTTGCCTTTTGTTCTTTTCAGCTGTAAATCTCACTGACTGTGTAAAACTGTCACAAGGTAATTCGCCTTTTGTTTTATGTTTTACAAACACTTTTCCCTTTGGTTTGGTGAATGTTTTGTTTTTGGTACATTTTTCCATGCAGAATGAGGGACTTCCGGCCAAGATGGAGGCGTAAGTAGACACACTGTGCCTCCTCGCACAACCAAAATAAGGACAATAAAAATTTAGGGAAAAAAAAAGTACTGACAGAATATTGGACTGTATGGAAGTCTGACAACCAAGGAGTTAAAGAAGAAACATTCATCCAGACTGGTAGGAGGGTGGAGTAGGGCGGCCGGGCAGATAGGACTTGTGGCAAAGCAGTGGCTGGCGGACTCCAGGCACGCAGGCGGCAGTGGGCGGACCTAGCGAGGCGGGGGATTGTGGAACAGGGCGCAGCACACAAGGCAGCTGGTAGATCGGGCGGGTCCCACATTTGTGCGCAGATAAACCTGGAGAAACTGGGGAGTGAGACAGACCACGCAATCCAGCGTCCCAGTGCTGGGAAATAAAGCCTAAAAACACTGATTGAAAACACCTGTGGGGCTTGAGGTGCCAGGAGAGACTCCCAGCCTCACAGGAGAGTTCTTTGGAGAGACTCAGGGTCCTAGAATGTACACAAGCTCACCCACCCTGGAACCAGCACCAGAAGGGATCAGTTTGCTCCGGGAAGGGGCGGAAGTGACTGAAATCCCAAGAGCAGAGCAAGCGCCATTGTTCCCTCTTGGACTCTGCCTCCATGTACAGTGTCACAATCTAGAGACTGGGTTGCCCTGCCCTGGTGAACACCTAAGGCTCCGCTCCTCACTATGTAACAGCTGCCTCAAGACAAAAAACAATGGCCCAAGTGAAGGAACAGATCAAAGCTCCAGCTATAATACAACTAAGTGATGATGAGATAGCCAACCTATCAGATGCACAATTCAAAGCACTGGTGATCAGGATGCTCACAGAATTGGTTGCATTTGGTCCCAAATTAGATGAACAAATGAAGGCTACACTAAGTGAAATGAAGGAAAATGCACAGGGAACCAGTAGTGATGGGAAGGAAAATGGGACTCACATCAACAGTGCGGACCAGAAGGAAGAAAGAAACATCAAATCAGAAAAGAATGAAGAAACAAGAATTCAAAAAAATGAGCAGAGGCTTAGGAACCTCCGGGACATCTTTAAACGTTTCAACATCCGAATTATAGGGGTACCAGAAGGAGAAGAATAAGAGCAACAAGTGGAAAAGTTATTTGAACAAATAATAAAGGAGAACTTCCTCAGTCTGGCAAAGGAAATAGGAAGTCCAGGAAGCTCAGAGAGTCCCAAAGAAGTTGGACCCAAGGAGGAACACACCAAGGCACATCATAATTACATTAGCCAAGGTAAAAATGAAGGAGAGAATCCTAGAAGCAGCAAGAGATAAGGGGACAGTTACCTACAAAGGAGTTCCCATTAGACTGTCAGCTGATTTCTCAAAAGAGACCTTACAGGCCAGAAGGGGCTGGAAAGAAGTATTCCAAGTCATGAAAGGCAAGGACCTACATCCAAGATTGCTCTATCCAGCAAAGCTCTCGTTTAGAATGAAAGGGCAGATAAAGTGCTTCTCAGATAAGGTCAAATTAAAGGAGTTCATCATCACCAAGCCTTTATTATACGAAATGTTGAAGGGACTTATCTAAGAAAAAGATGATGAAAAATACAAATAGTAAAATGTCAGTAAACTCACAAGTATCAACAACTGAACCTAAAGAAACAAAAACAAAAATGAACTAAGCAAACAATTAGAACAGGAACAGATTCACAGAAATAGAGATCACATGGAGGGTTAGCAGCAGGGGAGTGGGAGGAGGAGAGGGGAAAAAGTATAGAGAATAAGTAGCATAGATGGTAGGTAGAAAATAGGGGGAGGTTAAGAATAGTACGGGAGATGTATAAGTTAAAGAACTTAGAAGTGTGACACATGGACATGAACTAAAGGGGAATGTGGGTGGGAGGGGGTGTGCAGGGTGGAGGGGAGTGAAGGGAGGGAAACAGGACAACTGTAATAGCATAATAAACTATATTAAAAAATTTTTTTGCCATGCAAAAGTTTTAACGTAGTTACCCTTTAAACTTTCTAAGTGTAAAAGTTTACCAATTCTAGATCATAAAAACTTCCCACGTGTTTGTTTTTGTGTGTTTTTAAATGTCAGTAGACATGAGGTGCACACCTGTATACTGCTTCATGAATTCTACATGTGGATGCACCTGTAGAATTCACATGGAGATTGAATTCAACCGCCATTCACATGAAGATTGGGGACATCCCAGATTCTCTTTTCCATGTGTACTTCTGCTTTGGTAAATTTTAGGTTGGTGGGCAGTGTGAGGTGGGGGCACTGACTTCTCTTCCGTCAGGTCACGGACCGCGGGTCTGAACGCTGTGCTCAGGGAGCACACCAGCACATTCCAGAAAGTTACTTTTCTCAGCCTTTTTGGGGGGCAGGGTCCTCTGAGAATCTGATGAAAGTTCTGTTCTTTTTTTCTAGAGAAATAAGTATATAGGTTGTACAATTTTAGGTTCAAAACTCTTGTTCCATGGGTTTTTTTCTTTGCAGGAAATTTGTGTTTTTCAACATACCTCAGATCCAATACAAAAACCCTTGGGTGCAGATCATGATGTTTAAGAACATGACACCATCACCCTTCCTTCGATTCTATTTAGGTGAGTGTGGGGTGTCTGCTCTGGTCCAGGACTCTTTCCTCCTGTCTGTTCTTCCTGCCAGAGCAGTCAGGTGGTCTGAGGTACAAGCTGTTGTGAAACTAACATTGCTCCTGTCAGCCTGGTTGCAATGGCTGTTGAGATCTGGGTGCTTCCCGCCCCCAATCTCCTGTTGCTTTCATGTATCTTTCTTACATGCCTCACACCACACAGGCTGGTTTTTCCAAATTCCCTTGCCACACCTTGCTTTGATGCCTTTATTCATGCTGGTCCCTCTGCTGAAATCCTGTTTTTACTTTTTTCCCTCTAATTTAATGTTTTAAAAATCCTTCAAGACTAACCTTGGGCACCACTTCTTCCAGGAAAGCTCTACCACACACTTAGATGGGCGCTCCCCTGCCTCCTAGGGGCCCTCTCTTGGTGCTGGCCATGTTGCCTGGAGTAGCGCTTGTCTGTGCGTCCTCTCCGCACCAAGTGACACTCAGTTAACTGGGCCTCAGTGCCTGGAAGTCAGAAGACCAGATGTTTTGGTTCAGTTCTTAGTCATTCTGACCCTGAGTGAGAAACATTCCCATTGCTTTACTTCTCAAGTAAAGGCAAAACATCAGCCTTACACAGTGAAGAGAATCAAATGAAGTATAGATTGGAAAATGCTTTGGGAAACAAAATCATGTTCTTTCATTTTATTTCTGGCCAGGAAGGGCCAGAGCATTCAGCAAACACATCATGCTAGGACCCTCGGGCTTGGGGTGTCAGGGAGCCATACAAAGATCCCCGCCCTTGCAGAGATGAACTCTGGCAGGGGAGACAGATGCCCGGGTAGGTTCTCCGATTTTTTTGTTTTAGAAGAGACCATTTGTATCTTTTGTCCATTAATTAAAAAAATGGGCTTTAAAACATTCTTTATATGTTCTGGATGTAATTCCTTTGTTAGTTATATGTATTGTGAATATTTTTTTGTCTGTGGCTTGCTTCTCCTTAGTGGTGTCTTTTTAAATCCTTACCCAAGGACATTTTTTTCATTGCTTTGAGAGAGAGAAACATCAACTGGTTGCCTCCCATACTTGCCCAGACCGGGGATCCCAAGCCCCTGGACTGAACCCGCAACCTTTTGGTTATGGGATGATGCTCCCACCAAGCCAGCAGGGCCAGGGCTTTGCGGCGGCCTTTGGAGAGCACAAGTTTTTGGTTTGATAAACCCCAGCTTATCAGTCGTTTTCTGTTGTGTTTAGTGCTTTTTGTGTCCTGTCCAAGAAATTTCTGCCCACCCCAAGAATGCAAAGATTTTTCTCATCTTTTCTTTAGACAGTTTATAGTTTTAGATTTTACATTTAGGTCTGTGCTTTAGTTTGAGTTATTTTCTGTGTATTAAGTAAGGGTAGAGATTGAGGTTTGTTTTTGTTTTTTTAGATTCATGATATTCAGCTGTTACAACACTGTTTGTTGGACAGCTGTCCTTTTCCTTATTGAATTCCTTGTCATCTTTGTCAGAAGTCTATCCAGATAGTCAGCCATGAAAAGGTATGCAGTACTGACACAGGCTACATTACAGATGAACCTTAAAAATACTGTGTTAGTGAAATAAGCCAGACATGAAAGGCCACACATTTTGCATGATTCCATTTATGTGTCATGTCCAGAACAGGCTAATCCATAGAGAGACAGTGGTTGCCAGGGAGGGGGGTTGGTACTGCGAGTAGGAAGTGACTTTAATTGGTAAAGGGTTTCTCCTTGGGGTGATGAGAAAGTTCTGGAACTCCATAATGGTGATAGTTTTACATTTTGAATGTACCCAAACCCACCAAATTACATATTTTAAAATGGTTAAAATGGTGAATTTTATGTTGTGTATTTTACCATACACACAAAAAAATCACTTGGTCATGTATTTCTGAAACTCCTCATCCTCTTGCACTGTTCTGTGTCTGCCCTTATACTAATACCATACTTTCTTGGTTTTTGTAGCTTTTTAAGTGTTAAGATCAGGTAGTATAAATCCAACTTTGCTCTTTTCTTTTCTTCCAAAATTACTTTGGCTAGTCTAGGTTCTTCGCATTTCCATATAAACTTTAAAACTTAACCAGTTTCTAGAAAAAAGCTGCCAATTTAGCCAATGAATTATGGTGGTGCTGGGATTTTGATCAGAATTCATTATAGCTCATTTTGTGAAGAATGGACATTTTAACAATATTATGTTTTGTGACTATTGTAAATGGTATTTAAAAAATATTTTTATTTTTAGAGCGGGGGAGCAAGAAAGGGAAACAAACATTCATGTGTGGTTGCCTCTCGTGCACCCCCTACTGGGAACCCGGCCCTGCAACTCAGGCATTTGCCCTGACTGGGAATTGAACTGGCGACCCTTTGGCTTACAGGCCAGCACTCAGTCCACAGAGCCACACCAGCCAGGCCTGTAAATGGTACTTTTAAATATTTTATTTTTCAGGGTTTTTGGTTAATATAGTTGATTTTTGTGTATAGACTGTGTCTTGCAACCTTGCTATAAAACTGCTTATTTTTTGTAGTTTTATTTTCTAAATTCCTTAGAATTTTCTACATACACAATCATGTCATCGACAAATAGTTTTATTTCTTTCCCATTTTTTTCTCTTTGTCTTAATTCATTGGCTAAATTGGCAGTAATATTTTGCATTTTTACCAGTAATGTAGGAAAGTTCCCATTACTCTGCATCCTCACTAACACTTGGTATTGTCCATTTAAAAAATTGTAAGCCACTCTTAATTTTTTTTGTATCCAAAATGTGTTATTGGGATGGTTCCCTCCCTGCTCAACTCGACTCAGGTGCTTTTCCTTCTGAAGGAGCACCCTTCTGAAAGCCTTGCTTTTCCTCCTGTGGGCTGATAGAGGACAGTGGGGCAGCCAACACACCGGACTGTCATTTGTGCATGGCTAAAGGTGGTGCTGATTTTATGGCGTCCTGGGAATTCCACATCTATGACGTAGGAACTGGGGCTCTGTACCAGGTGCTTCTTCTTGTGTTTCCTCTTCTCTTCTGGAGAGGGATGAAGGTCTTTGGCCAGAGGCATATTGTGGGGAGGTTGTCACCACTGGCCTCATTGTAGTTTTAATTTTTTTCATTTTCCTAATGACTAAGTGTCTATTACTTATTACCTTTTTTCCTTAAATGTTTATTCAACCATTTTGCCCATTTTTTAGTTGGATTGTGTGAGCTGTGGGAGTTCTTTGTATAGTCAAGAGCCAAGTCCTTTTGTCAGGTGTATGCACTATGAACATAATCCCCCAATCTATTGCTTATAGTAAATTTTGAAGCACAAAAGTTTTGAATTTTAAGTCCAGTTTGATCAGATTTTCTCTATGGATCATGTTTTTGATGTCATATCTAAGAACCTTTGCCTAGGTTATAAAGATTTTGTTTCTTCAAAAAGTTTTCCTACCATTCATGTTTGGTCCATTTTGAGATTTTGTTTTTTTAATATTGGGAGGTAAAGGTCTAAATTCATTTATTTGCATGTGCATATCTAGTTGTCCCAGCACCACTGGTTTAAAGGACTGTCTTTCCTCACTGAATTGCTTGGCATCTTTGCTAAAAATCAATCGACCGCAAGTATAAGGGTTTATTTCTGGACTCGGTTCTGTTCCATTGCTGTGTAGTCTTCTCTTAAGGACTATATGACTTGATTACTGTAGCTTATGGTAAATATGAAATTGGGAAATGAACATCCTTCCATTTTGTTTATCAAAATTGTTTTTGCATGAATTTTAGGCTCAACTTGTCAGTTTCACACAAATATCCACTGGGATTCTGGTGGGGATTGCTTTGAATCTATAGACCAGTTTGGGGAGGATTGCCATGTTAACAATACCGAATCTTTCTATCCACGAACATGGGATTTCTATGAAATAGTATGCTTTCGGACATGCCTAAAATTTGTCCATTCATATTTAAAGAAATATGGAAATGTAGTATATTATGGGTTATGTAAACAAATATATTTACTGTTAAAATATTTCTCCACTAAAAGCAAATCCCAAATCACTACCATCTGAGGCTGAGGGGCATGATTCCAAGTTCTCAGTACTCACACCCCCCCCTTACTTCCTGTTTCCAGATTCTGGTGAGCAGGTTCTTGTGGATGTGGAGACCAAGAGCAATAAAGAGATCATGGAGCACATCAAAAAAATCCTGGGGAAGAATGAGTGAGTTGCTGGGGTTGACCTGAAGGGATCAAACGTCTTAGCCCAGATACTTGGAGAGAGGGGAAGGAGGGGATGTGTTGGGAGGGGTGTCAAGAGGGCAGGCTCTCTGACAGCGCGTCAGACACTCACCTGGAGAGTCTGTTGCATTTGCTTTGCTGCTCACCAAGATGCGTGGCTGTAAGTCACTGAGCCTCTGAGCTGTAACTCCTTTCCCTGTGAAGTGGGGATAAACGTCATCCCTTGCTCCTGAGGTCAGTGGGAAGCAGAGATGTAGCTAAAATACTTGCTCATTGTGGCCAGAAACATGCCCCAGCTTGGGGATAGTGGGTGTCCAACCCCAGAGCCTGCTGTGACATGTCCATTTTCTTTCCAGGGAGGAGAGGAAAGTGAGGGAAGCCAAGAATGTCTGAGGAAGCACACGGAGGCATTTCCAGGCCCTTTTATCCCGCTTATCCCACCCAGTCAGACATGGGGCTGCCCCTGGCTATCTGTTCTAAGCTGATTGTTGCTGTGTGGGCCTGGGGTGAAGTGTGCTTCCCAAGTGATCTCCCCTGGGGCTTAACACTGCCCACGTGCTGAAGGCCGCACCTGTGGTGAGGGGAGGGACAGGTTTGGGGAGCGGGGAGCAAGTTAGACATGGGAGATCCAGGTCTGAGTGAACCCCACCATCTGCCATCTCCAGGCAGATGATGGGGTTCACTCTGAGAACTTCTGTGCTTCCCAGGGGGTCAGAGCAGTGTTGCCAACATCTTGTTGCTTCTGTGCTCTTTGGTAGGGCAACCCTCAAGAGAGAGGAGCAGGAGAAAAAGCAGCTTTCTCACCCAGCTCACTTTGGACCTCGAAAGTATTGCCTGCGGGAGTGCATCTGTGAGGTGGAAGGGCAGGTGCCCTGCCCAGCCCTGGTGCCGCTGCCCAAGGAGATGACAGGGAAGTACAAAGCAGCTCTGAAAGCTAGTGCCCAGGACTAAAGCCCCAGGCCTGTAGGCTAGGATTACCTTGGCCACAGGGACCTGGCTCTGTCCCGATAGACTGAAAATAAAATGCCCCTTAATCACTCCAGCAGTATGGTGTGTATCCAGTCTGGTAAGAGGAGGAAGACCTGCAGAGGGGCAGGGCTTTGGGATCAGGCTGTTAAGGCTACAGCCTGTTGATACCCCTGCGTTGACCCTGTGGCCTTTTCCTATTCTCCACTGGTT
Source organism: Phyllostomus hastatus (assembly GCF_019186645.2). Classification (NCBI taxonomy): domain Eukaryota; kingdom Metazoa; phylum Chordata; class Mammalia; order Chiroptera; family Phyllostomidae; genus Phyllostomus; species Phyllostomus hastatus. Next base: position 2,038,572 of record NW_025333643.1, on the reverse strand, counting down.
TCGGCTCCTCTTCCAGATCCTGCTCTGGAGAATTAAGAGTTGCTGTGGTTGAGTTTGGTTGAGGCCATCCATGGCTGACAGTGTGGATGTCCCCTCCATTCAGACTCTCTGGTTATTTTTCAGAAATTCAGAGCAAACCTTTGAGCAGTGCTCACTTTTAAAAACTAAAGCCAACTGACCCTTTCCTCTTGAGGGGCCTGGCTGTGGGTATGCCAGCAATGCAGGAGGCCCAGTGGCATGAGAGACCAGCGTCCCTTAGGGATGCACCCAACGGCGAGTCAGCCACTGCCAGCCCCTGTAGTCCCAGCCCCGTGCCCCATAGCAGGTAGGTTTCCAGACCATGGAGGAGGAAAGAAGGTGCCGATGGATCAAGACTTTTGGGCCCTTCCCTGAGGGACTAGTGTTGGAGGCTGCCTCTCAGTTCACCTTCTTGGCTTGTTCAGTTCTTGCTTAAATTTTGGAAGAGGGTCTGCCTAGTAGTTCTTTCCTCTTCAGGACACTGATATTTCTGACACTTTAGTGTGCTGGTTTTTAGCCCTTAGGAGACATCAAAGCCCTCTGAGGTTCACTGTAAGAATAAGTTGGTCAAAAGTGAAGGCCCAGTTGGACTACAGACCCATGCAAACACAGACCAGGAGACTGCCCAGTGGGGTGCAGCAAGAAGGTGGGTACAGAAGAGCAGGCGTCAGGTCCGCGTTCCTCTCTGATGGGACACTTCCTTGGTTGAGGTCTGACCATCTCTGTAAAATGGGTAGAGGGTATCACCCCATAAGGTAGTAAGCTGTGGGAAATGAGGTGAAACTAAATGTGTTTTATTTGAATATTGGAGATTATCCCATTAAATTAAGAAGTCTGATTCTTCCTACATTTGATGCTCAAGTTATGGTTTACTGTGATTTTGTACCAGACCGGTGTTCAGGGTGATGGCTTTGAGGGGTTGGGAGGGGTGAGGGGATGTGTGGGGCTAACGTGTAACTAACTGGCAGGCTTACTCAGTTTTGTTCAACTGGAATTCAAAATCTTGGTGCCTTCTACCCCATCAACATTTTACAAGGTGGCTAGAAAAACCTGTCCTCCATTCTAATCCCTCCTGTGGGTGCTGGCTTCAGTTTCTGCAATGTTTCTAACAATCCCACCTGGCTGGTTGCAGTGTGGCCTTTACACCAAGCTGACTGGACTGCCTCCTGGGCCACTGGGCCTTTCAGAGTTCATTCCTTTTGGTCTTTCCACAGCTGGTAAGACGAAAGGCCTTGTGGAAGTATTCCTTCCCTCCATGGCCCACAGGGCCCAGAGAGGCAGCTGACCAGGACTGCCCTGACCCAGGCTAGTGACCCCTCTTTAGAGAAATAACAAATGCCCAGTGCCTGACAGGAAAGCACCACTGTTTGCATGGGCTGTTTTCATAGACAGCAGATAATGATGCTTGGAAATGAACACCATTATGGGGCATTATCTCTTTAAACCTTTTGTTTTCCATTTCCTACTTTAATGATGAAAGACAGGCTTAAAACTTACAGAAATGGGAGAAAATTATTAAAGACTGCTGTGAAGATTTTGATTTACACAGTGTTTCTTAATTTTATTTGCATAACCAATGTTTGCCAAGTAGTTTTTGACTTTGTTCCACTGAAGTGACCAATTTTCTTTTCATCCTGAGTACTACCTTACCAGGCTATTTAAAGCTATTTGGCTGCCAGTGGGTTCTGCTAAGAATTGGCTCTGCTAAGTCTTGACTTTGGATCTGAGACTCCTCACCTGTAAAATGAGAGGTCAGATGACTTGTGAAACTTTAAGAATACATCTCCTTTGGTCTGAGGCCAGGCTATTTGTGTCTAGCAGCTGTCTTTGAGGTCTGGCAACCAAGGCCCTGCTCCAGAAAAGTCCAGTGAGCCATCAAATGGACAGGGCTAAGTTGCTTTTGGCTGAGGCTAAGGTGAGGCAAGAGCTACAGGGTGTGACTAGGACACTTTATCACCTACTAGGAGTTTAGGCGAGAGTGCTCTGGGGACTTCTGGGGGTCAGGCATTATTGTTATTACTATTATGAGGAAAAATGATGAGCAGAATGCACATTAGTCTTTAATTAACTTTTAATAGTATAAACCTCATTTAGGTAGTAGTATTAAGCCACAACAATAATGCCACATTGAAATAGCATTTAATAAAATGCATAAAGCTAATTCATGCACTGCAATACTCTATATACAAACACGACAATGCAAATTCTTCTTCAAGACTGAAGACATTGATTAGATATAAAATTCAGTTTAAAAAGAACATGCTATTTTTAAATGCCATCACATAAACAAAGCTGATTTCAAGCTACAGCTTTCAACAGGTTTTAAACCTGGAATTAAAATGTAATGGCATAAACAATATTTTCTGTATTAGGAAGGGCAGGGGTTACAGAAACGGTCCCAAGAAAATCTAACACCCAAATTTTCCCTTAACAGACATCTTTTAAAAGGGCTGGTAATACTTAGCTACATTTAAACAGAGGTCCAAACTACAGGTAAAAACTATGGTTTTGTACTATGAAAAATGTGCAGCTTTTCAGTTATAAAACTAGTTGAACACTGGTTTACAAGATAATTGGGAGGATATAGAAAAATAGTCCAGCACTTGAGTTGTATGTGGCAGCAGCATTTGAGTCCATAAATGTTCTGGTTGTTAAAATTATACTTTCCTAGAGAAAAGTCATTTTTCATGTAAAGTCTACATCCAAATGTTATCCAAATATTAAGCTTTATCACAATCCGTCAACTGATAAATGTTGCTGAGCATTTTTCAGCACTTATATTTTATAGCACTTTTTTTCTATGTTGTATGTATACATTTTGAGACACCAAAATTATTGTCTGCTTAATTCAAAGTATAGTGGGGCATTAAAAATATCTCAGACATCCCCTACCCCAAGATACTTTTTTTAAAGGTCTCATTTTATTTTTAGTGTGCCGCTAAGATAAATAGCTCCAAAGGAAAATTTTTATTTTAAAGACTCATTTAGAGACTGTCAATCTTCCATTTCTATTATGTGAACTGGAAAGCTACTTTCAATAGTGATTGTCACAACAGGCAAGGACGTGGGAAAGGTGACAATCACTGCTGGGAGGCCAGTGAAGCAGCAGGAGCTTCTTTACATCACAGATAGGGAAGCTGGAGGCCGAACAGCCCAGTCTCACAAAAGGCACTGAGTACATGGTCTCAATGAAGTGTTTTCAAACATTCCAACAGCTTATTTAAAAAAAAAAGAAAAAAAAAAGAAAAAAAAGCAACTTGTGGATTAGGTTTTTGCAGCTATTGAGTGGTTTCTTTCATCAGGCCAGCTTTCAATCTTCCTGACAGTTAGGCCCCTGTGCTTACCAGGTCCATGAGCAACTACTGCTGGGCTGAGCCCTGGTTTCCAAGTGCCATGTCTCAGTTAAAGCCCGATTTAAGGGGAAAAAAATCACCAGAATAAACCTGAACAAGGAAAATGTGGCATCTGTAGCTTTAAGGGCATACATATCCATATTAAAATGCAAATTGTATCTGAAATTTTAAAATCATAATTTAGAGAAATAAGTCAGAAGATTTCATTCACATGCTATAGTTGGAGAAGTAATTTAAGATTTGTAACATATGCCATAAAGTTAGCCATCAACATTTATGCTTATTTTTAAAGAATACCTGGTAGGCTTTTCTTTTCTTTTCTTTTTTTTTTTTTTGCGTAACTGGAGTTAGGCATTTGTTTACTCACAGGGCAGTGCCTACCGTATGCTGAATCCAGAGCAAGTGGGGAAACTGCTACCATACTGGGTGCCAGGTCCCATGACACAGACTGTTCTGAAACTGACCACATGACACAGCGAGTCTGGGAAGGCCAACAGCTTGAACTACCAAGTTCCTTCCAGTTAGCCCATAAATGGGCGTATGAAAACCAGATTAAAGATCCCCATCTAGTTTTTGGACATTAGGATAAATTGTTTTCCAGCTTCCTAGCTCTTGTCTGACCCTAGAGAATACATAGCAGTGTCATCCTGTTGGGACTTTTTCCTGTCTGGAACTTCCCCTGGTACAGAGTGGAGATTTGACTTCATGGCCTTTCCCAGACAGACCATCCAAAGGAAAATGGAGTTAAATCTCAGCAAATCCATCCTCCCCAGGGACCTTGGAACACCCACATCAATTTATTTTAGCAACTCTTATCATAGATTCTCTTTTAAAACATAAGGAGGGTTTGGGTATGTGGCTACATGTCTGTATACATAATATACATCTATGTACACATACACACTATATACACTGTACATATATAGAAGATATAAACACATGTACATTCGTTCAGTCATACAAGCCTATAAATCGGTACATAACAATGTGCTGAGGGGAGCTCAGGGCTGGACATGCAGACATGCCACGCTGGTGGGAGGCATACAGCCCTGTGTACAAGAGACCCATACCCACTCTGTCTGAACTAGAAACATCAAAGTTAGAACATTTGCAGAGAGCCGCACAATCTAGTAGGGAATGGAAGTGGGACAAGTATGGGGTCATCTGCCCTGCCTTTTCAGACCTTTCCAGGATCTAAAGGGCACTGACCTCCTGAGATAAAAGTATCAGAAGATGACACTTTTCATGACCTGGGCTCAGAGAAGAGTTGAAATGTCACCTGTAGCCCCACTGCACATCAGGCCATTTCCACTGGAAAGGAGGCCATGTACCCCCTGACTCTAATCTAACCAGGTCATACATAGAACTTGGATCCATAGCCAAGGGCTGCCTGGTAGGCAGGAGGCAGGCAGGGAGTGACACTGCTCTGCTGGGAACGCCCCCAAAGGGCCAGGATGTGGTTTTCCCAAAATGAAAGCACAAGGTACAAGAAGAGCCCTTCTAATTCTTGGCTCCTTGCCATGGCTGTCCTCAAATAATCAAAACTGCTAAGTAAGCTCTAGTGAGAGCGCTGCCGCCATGTTGGGGAACCCAGAGTAGACATGTCCCAGAGTAGACACATCAGCATGACTGGTGGCCATCGCCTCAGAACAGAGCCCACATTTAATACTGACACTAACAAGCTGGAAAGCCCCTCTTAAGGGATATTACAAAACACGTCTTACAAGTGACTACACCTGAAATTATAAAACCCAAACAAGAGCCTCAACCACAGAGATAAGACAATAAATAATGTAATTCTCAATAAACACATAAACATCTCAAATTAGAAGGGTGGTAACATACTTTCTTAAAAATACTTTCCAGGAGTCGCTTGGAAAGCATTTGTGTGGGTAATTTGGTCTTAGATTCTAAGTTTCTTCCTGCCCTGTTTTATGATTATATGTAATGAATGCCACAAATTTAAACACGTAACTGTCCAGCACCATATAAGATACCAGTGGAAAAGAGCCCACTTCATCACTAAGCAACTGCATGTATCTGTGCCCACCTCCCGTAGCCAGTGCGCCTCTCCTCACTGAGGGAGGACTGGCCAGGCCAGCAGAAGGGTATGTATGAGTAGGCTACATGGTAAAGATTCCTGCTCCTGCCTATTTCTCTCTGAGATTCAGTAGACAGAGGGCTGGTCTCCTTCCTTAAATCTAGAGTTTGAAACTACTAACACAGGTTAAAGCCTTGTGAAAGCTGAGCCCAAATATCTGCCTGGGATCCCTTTAAATAATTCTTGACTTTGAGCTTACTTCTTTTAACCAGTTTGGCAAGAGATAGAATAGACCTGCTGTCAAATGCCTGAAATGATTTTGGGGCAGTGAGAATTAAGGTAATGTGGACCTGGCCCTTAAGGAAAAGGCCACTTCAGAGTAAGGCCAACAGAATCTAGGAACTAATGAGGAGTGCTCAAACCCCAAAATGGTCCACTGAAATCAGCTACCACCAGTGAAGGGACTCAAGGGAAAGGACCACATTAGAATCAGCAACTTCCTAAACTAAATAGACTTTTCTTCAGGGCTGTCTTGCCGGAGTGTGGCACTTCCTATCCAAGTGTTCACTGTCCTGCTGGTTACCACCTCTTCCCAACATATCTACGCAGTGGCTTTGTCAGGACTGCAGCCTAGGTCTTGCCTAAGCTACCCCAATATCTTAAGGCAACCAGAGTCTAAAAGCCTGAAAGACACAGGACTCCAGGGACTGACCCTGGGAGTGAGGGAGCTGGCCAGTGCGGACCTTTTCACCAACACGAAGAACTCAGATCTGAAAGGTGTGACACAATACGTATTTCCTGGGAGCCACAGTGTGATCAACAAATATGCTTACTTTTACAAATTGGAGAGAGAAACACAATTTGCTGTGTAAGGTGCATGAACATGCTTCAAAATGCCCTCTGCTAAAACTTTTTACAAGCAGAAGTGATACAGACCTGCCCTAACTCCCATGTTTTCACCAGTTTTTGTCTTAATTTTGAAATTTAAAATCACTTCAGAGTTAGAAAACCAAAACTTTAGGCTGGTAAGATTAAATCCTTTCCATCATTTTATAATGGGCACCCTCACTGTTCTCCAAAATTTGCTTCCAAGGCATGAATTATTAAAGATAATTAAATCCAAACTGGAAATTAGAATTGGAGAGACTGTCCCCACTTAATTCTCACTAATGACTTTCGTAAAGTGCTGTTAATACACTTCAGAATAATACATCCCATTATGCTATAAGCCTGTGGCTGGGCAGCCTGCCTGACACCCATGCACAGCTCAGTGAAGTGCCTATTTTGACCGATGCCCTAGCCAGACTAGGGAGTGCCTGGGGGCTAGGGCAGGAAATGCTTGCTGTAACTCACATCCATGGGAATTTATGGGTGCTCTTCTCTAGGTAAGAATTTTCTTGTAATCACATTCTGTTCTTGTAAACAATGGTTGCTACAATTATGAGCAAGAAGACAACTTTAGGAACTAATAGTCATTTTTTAGGAGCAGGCAGCCTGCTTCTGCATCCATCATCCAAATGCTCCAGGGTTTGTATGCTGGCACACACCTGGGGGAATCAAAGTGCACGGTGGGCCAGTACCATTAAGAGACCTGCCAACAGAGATGCTGATCCACAGAGACATTCTGAAAGACCCTGATATTTAAGGTCAACAGAGAACCCTTCTATTCAGCTTCACCACTGCCCTAGCCAGGCAGCAAGATCCTGTACACATCCCACCCCGAGAGTAGTACTAAACTGCAAGAATGTAGGCCCTTCTCAAGGGGCTTTTGGAATAGAAACCCCACAGGGAAACCTGCAGGCTCCAGGGAGGCCACATCCCTCCATCTGAAAACCGAAGCCACCCCAGACTGTATTCAGGAAGTATTACTATCAAGGGTTCAAAATGCCCAAATTGTCAATTGCTTTAGGAATTGGGAGTTAATGTCTGACTGGTTGCAGTCCAATTCTGAGAACCAGTCATCAGAAGATGCCCAGGTTTGGAGGAGCCTGCAGATGCCTGTCACAGACCAGGACCGGAGGTCAGGGAACCTGACAAGCATCAGCTCTGTGACTGAAGAAGGTTTTGGTTTGGGTCACTACTGACTGCTAGTGCATTCCCACTTACTACACGATACAGATAAGACACATTTTCATTTGCTCACAGGAATTTAGTTCAATACCATCAAAGTATGCATACAATTAGGAATGATGCCTTCTTTTCTTAAACTTAAATGATTGTCTCCTGTACCCTATTGCATTTTCACAGAAATCATTAGCATCTCGGCAAAAGATGTATACAGTTTTCCACTTGCCCTGCGAATAGACACGATGTTGCTAACATTATGCATCAATAAGAAGTGCTTAGAAAGTGCTAATATTACCCTGGTAATTAGTAGTTATTAATTCCAAGGACATTTTTTTATATATATACACACATACTGTTCTCTTAGGTTCTTTTAGTTTTAATACTAGTCTCTGACATTATAAAACTTTGTTTTTTGCCCTTTGAGAATTTCTAAATACAAATTGAGTTAAAAGATTGCTCCAAAATCTGCTCCATCAAAAGGCATTTAAATGTTTCTTATGGCAAGAAAGGATACTACTAGTCTTTTAGTTGCTATTGTCTGGGATTAACAGGTAAGAAGAAACCAGCTATGAAATGATGAACATACTGGAAATATTTGCACATACCAAAATACTACTACTTCATCTTCTTTGTCTCTGAGCAGGCCCAGAGGAACCGTCTGCTCCTCAGCAGGTGTGGGGTGTTCACTATAGACTGGCTCCGGTGATCTGGCCATTGTACTCTGCTGTCTCCATCTTGAGGATATAGGGGATTATGCTGTCTATGGAAACATTGCCAATGAGACCAGTAAAAAAAAGTTCTTCTGTTATGTTGGAGCTCATCAGCCTGAGCGCCGGCAGGCGGACGAGAATCCGGGCCAATCTGTAAGAGGGAGGGTCATTAGAGAAAGGGGGACTCGCTGCCCTTCAGACTTTGTCCTGGACAGGCTCCCAGGGGCCCTCTCTGCACTGCTCAGAATTGAACCACACAACAGATCCATCCACTATTCACTTCTTGTTTTTCTGATTTCAGTAGTTCCTATTGTAGTTTTATCATGAGAAAAAGAAGTGAGTGTAAGGATGTATGTATAACTATGTTTTCTTCATTGTTTATAACAGCTCTCCCCTCCCCCACCAAAAAGAAAAATGTGGAAATCTATCAGTAGAGGATAGGTTAAAAGACATATGGTGTCTTCATATAATGGAGCAATACAAGACACCAGCTCATTAAGAAGGATAATAAAGATCCAAATTCACTGATAAGGAAAGAAGTCCATGACATGTAGCTGAATAGAAACTTGAAAGGAGGCTGTGAAGCAGCAAGTACAGCACAATCACACTTGTGTATATTTTGTGCACATTTGTAAATAGTATTCAAGAGGATATGTACCACAGTGCTACAGGCTGGCCTCTGGGTACTGAAATTTGGAGTGATTTTACATACTAAAACCTTTTCTGTATTGCCCTAATTTCCAGGATTCATTTAGCATTGTAATTTAAAATAAAACGATAAAATTGTTTTTGTTTTAAAGAAACCCTGGGTGGAGGAGGGCACACCATGACTCTATCCTAGAGGGTCATGGGACACTGTCTAAACTGTAGGGGTGTCCAACCTGATGCCCAACACAAAATCGTAAATTTACTTAAAACATTATGAGATGTTTTTGTGATTATGTGTCACAATGTATTTAATGTGTGACCCAAGACAACTCTTCTTGTGGCCCAGAGACACCAAGAGGTTGGACACCCCGGAAACCATTCCACAGCCAGTGCGTGCAGCAGCATGTGAGGACATGCGCAGCAATGCCAGCCCAGTCTGGAAACAACCTACATTCTCACCAGTAGGAAATGTTAAATTACAGCATCTCTTCAGCTATAGAAAATAATGAAGAGTATGTATACTCATTGAATATTAAATTTTAAAAAATGGTTACAAAATCTTACTTTATACTTTATGATTCCAATTACACAGACATAAAAACCTTTTAGAAGTAAATACAGAAAACATTAACAAGTGGTATTTACACAGTTAAATTTTTTTTTGCTTTGCAGAATAAATTTTTTTACAGTGAACATTGTATGTTATTTTTAAAAAGGGAAAATATATTAATATTATGCAAGCAGCATTCCAGCCCATCATCCATTCACCCAGCCACCGTGAGTCTTGCAGGGGCACAAAGGTATAAGAGGACACCACCACAGACCTGGAGGGGTTGACCAGCGGCTGCAGGGTGTCAGGAAGCCAGCAAAGACAAATCAAGGAGGACTTTCTGGAGCATGCCACATCTCAGCTAGGCCATAGAGGCTGGCTAAAATGTCTATCAGCAGAGATGCAAAGAATGGGGAGGAATGAAAGGGTATTTCAGGAGAAATAAACAGTATGAGAAAAAGCATAAGGATGGGAAAGACTAAAAAAAATGAATGTATAAACAGGGCGTAAACCACTCTAGGGCTGTTTCTTTGGGAACTGTCTTTGAGTTTCTGAATCCTATAATAAAGACTCCTTTATTTCAGTTTTGGTCCTAAATCACCCAGCTTGTCCCCTTCTCCTCCAGGGTCCCTGACTGGACAGAGTAACTCAGGACTTTTTCAGAACCTCTACTTTCAGAGACAAAGAGTTGCTATTGTCAAGGTGATTCTAGTGTGCTGGGGCTCTGCTAGCAGCCCCCAGATGGGCATTTTCAGCTGCTTCTCGCTGTAGGCACAGGCACTGTGTGGGAGTAGGCCCGTGGCCTCTTCAGGGGACAGCTTGACTTCACACCTGGCTGGATGCAGTAAGTCCTGGGTATGGGTACATTACTTGTCCCATTTTATATGTACTGAGGCTCAAGATAGTCTAGATTCATGGTGAGGTCTTCAGTGATCCCACTAGATAATGGAACCTGCTTTGGCAAAAGCTGCCTGTAAGCCATGGAGCTGTGCCTAAAGCAGAGGTAGGTTCTCTGCCAGCAGGGCCAGCCACAGGCCTCCCACCAATCATATCAGAGAAATGGTCCTCCTGGGGCTGAGAAGCAAGCTGGGGAAGGTGAGGCCAGGCAGCTTCCCCTGCTGCAGTATTTATTTTGAGGACATAAGATGGGGAGGGAAATACTAAATAATTTGCTTGTTAGGGCCCCAGAAATTCATGTCGCCTCCAGTGGGTTGAAGTGGTCCCGGGGAAAGAGCTCTTCCATTCCTTGGCTGTCTGTCAGGAATTCTGCCCTATTTCAGAACAACTTTCTTATTCAAGTCTGCATGTGAAAGGTGTCTGTCTGTCTATCTCCCAACCCTTACAAATAATACAAATTAACTTTCACCCAAATAAAGGAACTTTTAAAGTTGGGTTATCTGGGGGTAAAATTACTATTTGGCACAACTCACTCACTGCTTTATAGGGGTCAGACTTGGTTTATGTCATGAAAACTTTTCTGTGAAGTACTGTAGCATTGCCTCTGGAGTGGATGCAGACCAGAGAAGCAGGGCTCCCAACTAACTGTTCTGGACAAAGGGTGTCTCTCCTTGAGGGCTCATGCCTCATGCATATGTTAGCCCTATAGGAGACCATATAGCATTGACTCCAACCCCCAAGTCAGAGTAGAGCAACCCAAGGTCTCAACGCTCACAGTTACTCGGCAACACTGGGATGGCCTGGTATTTCTGACTCTTCCCACCTGGCACTTTCCACACTCCATTACCACCTATAAAATGTAGGAATTTGCTAGAAATGGGACAGCTAACATAATTTATACTTGCAACTACAGATCCAGCTGCATTCCTCCCTATCCCGAGCAAGAGCCTGTGTATCTCACCGGTAGGTGTCTTCTGAGTAGGTTTTCTGAACATAGTCCTGCAACTCCATTTGTGCCTTTTCTTGGAATTTTTCAATCTGGCTTGTGCTGGTCAAACCTGGATGATCTGAAAAGAGATAAGTGCCCACAAATTGCCTTCTGTATTTAGAAAACCTCACTGATTTCTTAGTACTTATTTTAAATCAAACTTCTGATAAATTTCTCAAGCACAATGAAACTCTGAAGACTGACTGGGCTTCAATGTCACAGGATTTTCCTGTGCTTAGCCAAGGCCTGGAAGTGCCCAGGAGGAAGCTGGGCTCCCGAGTAGTCATTCTAGCCTCAGAAGTCTCAACTGCTGGTTCCGGATGTTTGACTTCCTATTACTCTGGAAAACATACTGACTTTAAAACTATCACATGAATTAGAAATTTATTTTCTAGATAATTAATCACATAATTTCTCCCATTAAAAAAAATTTTTTTTTAATTTATCCTGGCTAGTGTAGCTCAGTGGATTGAGCATGGGTGTGTAAACCAAAGGGTCACTGGTTCAATTCCCAGTCAGGGCACATGCTTGGGTTGTGGGCCAGGTTCCCAGTAGGGGGTGCGTAAGGCGACCGCACACACTGATGTTTCTCTCCCCCTCTTTCTCCTTCACTTACCCTCTCTCTAAAAAATAAATAAATCTTAAAAAAGTATTTTTATTTATTTCTAGAGAGGGGACGGGAGGGAGAAAGAGAGAAACACTGATCAGCTCTGTCTTGCAGCAGGCCCCCAACTGGCAAGTGCCCTGGCTGGGAATTGAACAAGTGACCTTTCAGTTCACAGGCCAGCACTCAGTCCCCTGAGCCACCAGCCAGGGCAATTTCTCTCATTTCTATTAATTATTTTGTTGTTTTTGAGTGTAGGACTGTGGAGGAAAGGAAAGGTTAAGCTGTGTACAACCCCAGCTATTGAGCACAATGGTAAGGGCAACAGTCAGTCACGAAAAGTGACCTCTCAGGATGCTTCAACAGCAGAGGGGTAGTGAACGAGGCTGGCCCAACCATCTCTTACTTTCCACCAACAGTCCTGCTGACTCTTCTTTACCTGCTGTGACCATAGGTTTTCCTGCAGCAGCTTCTGCTGCTGTCCTCCACAAAGGACTATGGGTAAACTTGTGTACTGTCTATCTACTGGGTTGTATACGCTAACATAACCTGAAAAACTGGCAAAGAACAAAACAAAACAAACAAAAAGGACACAGGATGGTAGAACGCTATTTTGTATGCTGCAGCCCCAATTGGCCAATGGTTTAATTAGGATACAGATTAAGTCTGTATAAAGCCATTTCTTTGGGACTGTAAGGGCAAGAATTTAAAAGAATGTATTTATGTAAGCTAGCAAAGCACACTTATTGTGAAAACATTCAGTCACAGTCTGGCAGGTCTCGTCTCCACTACTGATGACTTCACCAACACATTCATGTTCTCAAACATCAGTAGACACAGGTGGAAAACAGTCAGCACCACCACCACATATCTTACCGGGGCTAAAGAGAACTATAGCTTTAAGGTATGCATACTCATAGCCGTCTATATCCAGCTTCGCCATACTGTTACAGAACTCCTGAAGCTTCCAGATGTGCTCCATGACTTGCTTTATCCGGTCGCCAGAAAGTTTATCTAGAAATCAACATCACAGATCCCCTAAGAAAGGCTAGTAAGAACAATAAGACAAGCTTCTTTGGGGGGGAGGGAGAATAATTTCATGTTTAATGAAAATTCAGTTATCTCAAGATGGTTAAGAGCTTTATTTTCCAGTTGAAGGTAAAGTGACAACAGGTATTCCAATCCCAGAAAATGGAATACCAGGTATTCCGTTTTCTGCTTCAATAATAAACCCCCGAACTAGTGATTCTCCCTGGCCCCACCCTGGGTTGCACCTTTGGCTTGTAGTATAAATTGGTAATTTCTTTTACTCTGTGCTTAAGACCTGTATGTGTGTTCTTATCAATGGGTAAGTTTTCTAAGTCTCTGGAGGCATTTAGTAAATATTTGCTAACTTGAAATGTTGGCATTTTTTAGTCATCAAAACAACCCTATGTTATCTGATTCAATCCTCATGACAATATTTTGCTGAGAGGTATCAGTATTATACTCAGTTAAAAATAAAACTAGAAGCTCATCTGTGAACAACTCTAACTTAAATTCAATAAAATGTTACACGGTTTTAAAAATCACTTTTTTGTAACTATTCCAAAGGAATAACTACAAAGATGTGACTAGGTTAAGTCACATTGCTAGATACCATACATGTGGAATGCTCAATCACAAGTACAGCTGAATTCCTATCTAGCCACAAGTGAGGCTATCAGTGTCAGTCTTGAACCCTGGGCATGTTCCACCCAGACGGTGTCTTCAGTGTACTGAGGACGTGTAGCATGCGGACAGACTGCACTGCACTGGCTAATGCAGACAGACTGCACTGTACTGGCTATCTCCCAGTCCTGACACACTGGGATCTGACCGCCAAATGTTAGAGGGTTGCCACAGGTCTTAGAAGAGAGTCATTTGTTCATTCACAAAGAGCTGAGGTAGCTGTCCTGGACCAGGGGTCTGCATGACTGAAGTTGGTGCCTCAGCTCTTCTACCTGCTGTTTCATTTGGGGCAAGCCAGGAATCTTATACCTCAGTTTCTCCATAGGTAACACTGAGATAATAGTCTCTACTTTACAGAGTTGTGAGGATTTGTGAAATATTATACATAAAAAGGGTAACCTGTTAATGAAGATGAAAACATAAATTATGATTATTCTGAAAATATCACTACATGTCTATATAAGCAGGAAGTTGCCAACTTTTTTCAATTATCTTTTTTCCTCCCTTATTCACTATATGAAAAAAAGGCAATCAGGAGGAAATTTAAGTGTTCTGACTGGCTCTAGTTTTTATTACTTAAAAGTTAAACCCCCCTCAGCCTATGAATGGTGTGGAACACTAAGGCTAGCCAATTTGCAATGGGCCAGCTTTGACAGAGTCCCCCCAGTCCCAGCCCTACCTTCTTGGATGCTGTTCTGCAGGTGGTTGACAATGGCCGCCAGGATAGTAGACAGACTCATGACCTGGGCACACTGGGCCAGGCCGAGCGTGAAGAGCTCATTCCAGCAGGCCCGTACCAGGCTGGTGTTGCAGTCCTGCCTGGGAACACAGAAGGGAAGGTGGGTGTGGGTGTGAGCTGGCACTTCCCAAACCCAGGATGCCTCAAACAAATGGATTCAGCAAGTGTGTGTTGAAGGTCTATGATACATTTCAGCAAGTGTGTGTTGAAGGTCTATGATACATCCAGGATCATTCTCTAAGGACACCACTATCTAAAAATCTCTAAACTAAGTCCCTCTGAGAACAAACTATTCTCTTAAAGAAGATTCTTTGAACTTAAGTAATGAGAAATTTTAATAGGTATGACTAAATCATCATTTACTACAGCCTTCTAAATCTGCAGCTGTCCTGAGAGGATGATATAATCAAAGGACTAAGAGTTCATGAATGTAGACTCTGAAGGGAGGTGACATACCCTACACCTAAGCTCAGGAACTGAGGGCCTGCAAACCTCAAAGGAGGATCTGGGAATATAGTGGGAAGGAAGGGCCCATCCAAGTCAGCTTTCAGCCCTGCCTTAGGAAATTTATACTTAGGATGACATGGCTGGTGCATTGCAACACAGTATGTCTTTATCTCAGATGCCCCCAGATGCAGCATGCCCTTACTTGTCTCCAGATTTAAGGATGACTCCTGCCTCTGTTCCACTCCATCCTTAGCTGCTAAATCTAAGTCCGTAGCACATGGAGCAGGCTTCATAAAGATTTGAGGAACACTGTAGCATTATCAACTATGGTTCCCTGCTACCAGTCCACTGAGTGTATTTAATAAGAAAATAAAGTTACAGGAATAAACTAGAAGGGCCCTCAGAGACCTTCCAGGCCATTGCTAGGGAGGGTAAGGCCCTTGCCAGAGGATTCCCAGAGAAAAAGGCCTCTTACCCAAGTGCCTGAAAAGCTGGGATTGACCTGGCCCAGTGCATGGAGAGGAAAAGCAGGCGGGATGCAGACTCGCAGATGTAGTGCACGTTGAGGTACTCTGGCATTGGGCTGGGCATTGTTAGCTGGAGAAGAGAAGGTACAGAGCACAGGATGTGACCAAGGGACAGGGGATGGCTTGGTCTGTCAATACAGATTCCTGTTGTGTTTCAGCATCATGGCAGCTAAAATTGCTGTCTCTGATGTTGAGGCTCCTGTATGGACCCATTCTCCTATGAAGTGTGTGTTCTCTGCAGGGGGTGCTGACACTGGCTCCCCATGGTTTCTTGTCTAGTCAACTAGGGTTTGATGGCTCTCAGAATGTGGAATGATGAAACCTCTCAGCTTACCCATACAAAGACATATTTTTCAACTCTTGCCTCAATTAAATTGTCTGTCGTCAGGCAATTCCATTTTGAGTCATAGGTTAAAGTTTAAATCAAATTGAGAAAAGGGGGTCAACTTCCTGGATTAACAGACATTTGGTAGGTGGCCTCAAGGCAACAGTGAGTGAGTGAACAGAAGTCCAGATGGTAGGAGAGTAATATCTCACCACCATCATGTCAGGTCTGGGCTCCAGGAGTTCCAGTGTCTAAGAGCTCTAATGCCTTTGAAGCTTGAATCCCACTGGTGATCTGTGTCCTCAGTATCTTTAGGCAATTATTAGCAGGAACACAATCTTTGTAAATGATCAGCCATATCTCTCTAGTCAGGAATGCTGGGGAAACAGCAAGACTCAGCCTGGAGACCTAGAGACCAAGAGGGCTTCAGGGAAGCTGTGAGTGTCCTGTGAAATGAGGCTGGTGAGCAAGAGTGTGGGGAAAACCCATGGGGACCTCATAGGACCCTTCAAGGACACCCAAGATCTACTTTCTATAGCTCTAGAGGGCAGGTGGTCAGGACCAATGGGTGGGAATGAGGGTTGGCTGCTTGCTTTTGGAACAGACCAAGCGGCCTGCCTCAGCCTGTGCTGGAACCAGGCCACCATTGGAAGATGGAAGGCATAGCAGTCAGCTTTTAGTCCTTGCTGGTCAGCCCCACCACATCAGCCTGTCAGAGCTACCTTCAGAGCCAAATGCCACTGTTAGCAAAAGATAGTAAAGATGCTTTATAATGGGAATACAGTTCTAGAATACAATATCCTGATCAAATGCCACGACAGAAAATGAGCTCACTCCAAGGTTTGATTTTTAAACTGACTGGTACAGTGCCCCCCTCCCACAAGGCTGGGGGCACGTGGTTAGGCTTAACATACTCACCTTAAATGTGACATGAGTGTCTGAAAGGAGGGGGCCTTCAACCTCAATGATGGGTGTGGACTGGTCTCTACTGATGACGTGGATGCTTCCTCCTCCACTGGTGTCTATCCCATCTGCCAGGCTTGGAGGTGAGGAGCTGTCTGTGGTATTAAGTGCTTTAGCTAAGGTATCAAATGCCCTGTGAGCAAAATTGAAGCAAGCAAGTGTTGTGAATCCACAGCTTTTAGGGGAAATGAACTCTAGCTGAGACATAATTGAGAAAAACAATGCATTGGGGAAAGATAATTAAGTTCTACTTGCTGAGAGAAGGAATAACAATGAAAGCTTCTATGTATTGTCTATACATCTCATTGGGCACTAAGGTATGTATTACTATTTTCACATGTAATTTTTATTTTTTACAATTTCTCTCCAAGGTAGAATTCTCAATATTTTACAGATGTGAATGCCGAGGCTTATGGATACTAAATAATTTTTCTAAAACTGCCCACACAGTAAGTGATGGAACCAGAATTCTGCCTAACTCAAATCCTATCCTCTTTCTATTGGATCAGATCTAAATTTTCCTACCAGATTGCAAGTGAACATAAGAACTAGCACACTTGTGTGGCCCAGAGGTGCACCTGCCTGGTCTGGCAAGATGTGCAGGAGTGGCTGCTCCCACAGGAAAGGAACAAACACAAGAGCCATGCTGCAGAGAAGAAACATCCCCAGCTGCAGTGTCTGGGACCAACTAACACTGTCTATCACCTAATATCTATCTACCTACCCTGAGGAATTTAAGGTCTACACTCACTACTGGGAAAAAAATACACATGAAGAAATAGTATAAAACAGAACTGGAAAATGGAATGAGCTACTAATACTTAGGCACAATAAAAAGTGACTTGATACAAGTAACATCTATCCACTAAAGAGTTTTTCCTTGCTTCGACTGAGTTACTCATTGTCCTTTTTCACTGTTTGGAATGAAAAGCAATTTTGATTGTTTTATATAAGTGGGCCCACATTCCCATTGTTAAAACATGAAAGGAGACAAATGTGCAGGGGTGCTGTGACAATTTTACAATCCTTGATTAAATACAGGGTGGGTGTCAAAATGCTGCCACCCACCCTCACAATGCAATGACTGAGTGTGCACGTCAGGAGAGAAGCCTCTACCCTCATGGATTCATACCGAGTAATCTCACTTGCAGACTGGTCCTCTGGCTGCATTTCTGAAGTGTCACCATTGTTAAGGGATTCACTTAGGTTGGCAAGGGAGGTTACTACATTTGCCAGTGTGCCCAGAGCTCCCTGGCTTGTTTCAGCCTATGAGACAAAAAATAGTAACATTAAAAGGTGAATACACACACACAAACACACACACGACTCTCAGGCCAATGAAGGTATAATGTTGGTTTAAAAACAGCTTCTATGGGGGTCTGACTACAGTGAGGAAGCATGGGAAGATCTTTTGGCGATGGATGAGTTCTGTATCTCGACTGTGGTGGTTGTTACACAAGTCTACACATGATAAAATGACAGATCAAAGAGATAAACTGGACATCACCAAAATTTAAACTTTTGTGTTTCAAAAGACATTATCAAGAAAGCAAAAGACCACCCACCACCGCACACAAGACAACCAACAGAACAGGAGAAAATATTTGCAAATCATATATCTGATAATGGTTTAGATGCCAGAATAGCTAAAAAACTCTTGTAACTCTGTAACAAAGATGAATAAGCCAGTTAAAAAAAGAATTTTTTTAGGCAAACTGATAGGCAAAGACTTTAGGTAGACATTTCTTTAAAGAAGATACACAAATAGCCATAAGCACATGAAACGATGCTCATCACTGGAAATGTAAATCAGAATCACAATCAGATACCACTTCACACCCACTAGGTTAGCTATAATAAAACAAACAAGGTTGGACAGGATGTGGAGAAACTGGAACTCTCATACACAGTTGGTGGGAATATAAAATGGTACAGTTACTGAGGAAAACAGGCAATTCCTCAAAAGTTTCAACACAGAGTTACCCTATGACCAGCAGTTCCACTTCCAGGTATATCCATTAAGAGCAATGAAAACATGTCCACAAATATACTTGTACACAAATGTTAAGAGAAGCACTATTCGTAATAGACAAAAAATAGAAACAACCCAAATGTTCATCAGCTGATGAATGGATAAATAAATGGCATAGCCATTTAAAGGCATGTTACTTATCAATAAAAAAGTACAACAGAACAGTTGAACCCCCCTGGTTTCATGGCCTTTCCTTGCAGTGTTAGTTTTCTCTCCATTCCACTACCCTGTCAGTCACTGTCTCGAATGTCTCCTGGGTGACAGCAATGAGCCGGGTGCAATTCCCAGGTCACACACATCACCGCTAACCAAAGATAGGAAGCTCAAAGCCCAGCCTGAAGACCACTGGGTGGAGGGCAGCTCTCCGTGCCAGCCAGTGGCTCTAATTTTTGCCTTTTCTTTCCCAAAAGAGGATGCACGTTAATGTCCTGAGTGTGCACATAGATGTGCACATGAACAAATGAGAAGGCAGCCTGCAGGCCCAGCTCTAGTTCTAAGGGTCACTCTGTTACTGAGTCACTCCTTTTAGAGAAGAAAAATTGGACCTCAGCTGTGGCTGACTGCTACTTTGGGTCATATCAGGAACAAGATGAAAAAGACAATGGATTCCCCTGCCTGGATAAAACCTTCCTCTTTAATTACCTTCATACAAGTTAGCCAGTTGTCTCTCTCTCATTCTCAGATTGAGAAACATCTCTGACCCCACAAGTTAAATTCCATATGACTGATTTGCTCTAACAGTTTTAGAATTGTTAGAATCCTGGCTGAGTTTCCTCCTGCAGGTTATCTAATAAAAAGGAACTAGAGGCTTCTATAAAAGGCCATCTTGGGATAAGTAGCTATTTCTTCAGCATGCTAGCAGTATTCCAATGTGTGCACCAGGGGGAAAATCTTAATAGAGAAGAGAGCCACAGAACTTTCTTCAAATTGAACTCTAAACCCTGTTATAATGACTGTGAGCAGCCAGCCCTTACTGAATTTCTGAGAAGTGATTAGCATCTCCAAAACAAATCATGGTGCTGGGGTGCTGGGGTAGGGCAGTGGGGGAGGGCTACATCACAAGAAATACATTAGAAGCAGAAGGTCATGCTTTAAACATGGCTTCTGAAGGCCAAGAAGAAGATGGTACACACATTTAGAAAAGCACAGCAACATAAAGGTATGAGAAAAGGCATAACATTACCTTGGAATCTGTGGCCAGAAGAACAGTACCATCTTCACGTATCAAAGGTTGCTGGATGTTCACAAGCATCCCTGGATCAAGAAGACCTGTTTGTCTATTTAAGACATAAAGAAACCCAGAGTGGCTTCCAACATTTAATGTACAGTACAACCATGCTATATTTCCCTGTCTCTTCCACACCTGCAGGGCTGAGTAGAAGAAAAGCTCTAACTAGACTTACCCACCAGGGAACTGAACCGTTTTCTCTCTGTAATGAGATGTGCGTACAGCTGGGTCTACTGCCTGAGGCAGGAGGACACAGACACACATCCCCAGGGCTTCCATGGCTGACTGCAGACTGGCCGCTCTGCCAAATAATGTTAACTTGATTTTCAGAATGGCATCAAGACATTCTCAACTCTTGTTCTCTCTACAATAGATGTGGATTTCTTGTTTTCCCTCTCTCTGTTCCTTTTAAGTAAGTTCAATAGATTACTTTAAAAAGGACAGTTATAAACTACCTTGTGGTACCATCTGGGACCACACCTGGGACCATTAGCCTTTTGTCTGTACTGCAAAAAAGCCCTAATCTTGAATTACAGAACCGTTTTCCTGTATGAAAAATGTCAAACTACAGGGCATAAATCTGAGCCCTTGAAAAATTCTGACCCCATCAGCCATCTTCAGGACTGTCCAGGGGAGTGACAGGAACAGCTCCACAAAGAGTGGGATGAGGCCAGACAAACTGGATGGCTGTGGTAGGCCGGTGGGGGGCTGCAAAAGCCCCCTTCCCAAGACACACTGGTGCCTCCTCCTATTACCATCAGCAATAAAAGCTGATGGTAGTGTTACCCTCTGTCAAAACAGGGACTGACCTTGCTCCATCTTTATCTGCCACAAATGTGGGAGTGGCAATCAGAGGACTTCTCAGGTCCTTCCGGATATAGATTTTCTCAGTTGAAGCAGCACAATTGCTTGGTTTCTCCCGTTGTACATCAAAGGGCTTCCGTTCACTCTGTACAGCTTAAATCACAACATAAATATTAATGTTTAGAGGAAAAACTTAAATAAAGATCATATCCTTCATGCTAAAGTAAGGGGTCTTACATAGAAAGTCTAGCTCAATTTTCATAGTGGACTTTTTAGCCAAAGGAGAGAAGGGTTCAAAGCCAAACAGTGCCATGCCAAATCTAAAGGCAGGAAAAAGAGCTCAAGATGGTGGGCATGCCCTGCAAGGAACTGCAGCACAGCATCTGCATGGCCTTGGGGCCCATCCTGAGCCCTCTGGGTTTTTGCTTCTTACTTGCTAACAAAATTGACTCCCAGGAAGAGAAATACCCATCTTTAAGTGAGTCTCTAATAGAGAACTTGTCCAATGGCTCACATTGTAGAGGGACAATTCTAATGTGCACCTCAAGCCTGCATGACCTCTGCAAACTGTTCAATGGTGTCAATTTTCTATCACCCTAGGAACTTCTCCCTTCAGCAATCTGGTCTAAGGACAGGTATATATGATAGAAACAACTGAAGAAAATAAAGACCTTTTTATTTAGCATTAAAAAAAAAAACATTTTACTTACTTATTTTTAGAGAGAGGGGAAGGGATGGAGAAAGAGAGGGAGAGAAACACTGACTGGTTGCCTCTCCTGTGCACCCACAACCCAGGCATGTGCCCTGACTAGGAATCAAATTGGCAACCTTTCACTTTGCAGGACAATGTCCAACCAATTGAGTCACACTGGTTAGGGATAAAGACCTTTTTAAAAGAAAGACTGAACCCCAGATCCAATATGTAAGAAAGGCAAGGGGTTCTATTTCACAGAGGAGGCTCCTGTGGCTTAACAGAAGCTACATGACTTCCCCAGGTCTAACAGCTCCAAAGTGGCAGATCTGGAGTTTGACCTGGTATCAGCTTTACTCCAAAGCCTGTGTTCACTCCACTCTACAGTGCTGCCTCTCCATTTACCAGGAGTAGGTTTTCACATACACATGGGAAAGGACCAACCCCAGCAGTGTCAGAGTTGCAGCACCTAGCTGATCCAAGATAAACCAAAATGAAGGCTGAGTGGGTCTTTTTTCTTCATATTTTAAAGTCAGGTATAGAAACCTTATTTAATAGACTCTTGCTCACTTTCTCCTTGTTAACTCATGTGGTTTTTTAAATACTGTCACTCACATTCCATTTTCATGCCCATCTCTAAGCATTTTTTCAGCCGGCAAAACTGACAGCGGTTCCGGTGATGCTTATTGATGATGCAATCTTGGTTGCTCCGGCAGCTGTAGGTCAAATTTTTCCTTACGCTCCTTTTGAAGAAACCTTTGCAACCTTCACAACTGACAGCCCCATAGTGACGGCCTAAAAGGATAAAGAATGCATGAAGTAGTTCACCAAGAAGAGGTGACCTGTCATAGGCCCTGTTTTTAAGGCAAGCCTATCAAAGTCAGATGCCAGTGCCGTGTGGACAACCACAGGCCTGGGCATTAAACATGGTACTCAAGTCCTTCAGAGAATTTCTATACAATTTTTATAACAGCCCTACAAGGCCATGATGGAAAAACTTAAGCTAAGACAGGTGACATGACAGCTAGTAAGTGGCATGACCTTAATGTTCTTAGTATATGAAGGACCTACCATAAAGCAGGAGCTCACTGGGCATGGCCACACTGCATGCACCTGGCTTTGGTTTGAAGACCTAGGCTTGTGAAGCTACTCAGCTCTGCCACCTACCAAGAGGGCAGGTAGCAAACACATGCATGTACATTTCACTCCTGCACTTACTCCCACTGTGTGAGCCATGTCCTACGTCCTAGACCTCCCCTGGGGGAAGTGAAATGATGAGAGTAGAATCAGCATGGGGACAGTGACAGGGCAGATCCAAGGTGAAGGAAGGCTGCCATGTGGCTCATTTGAGTTAGCTAGTCAGAACCTTTAGGAAACACAGTCCTAGAAATACACTTATTAAAACACAGTTCCTTCTCCCTGCCCCTCCAATCTTGGTTATTTTGGTGTCTCTAAACCCTAATTACCAATGATGTTAAAAAGAGCCCCCTAGCTCAGTTTACCCTCCTTAGTTCACAAAATGCTTCTACAGTTATTATACCTCATTTGCTCCCAGCTGGGACTAACAATACTTTAGTCTTTTTTAAGAAAATTGAATTTATTGGTTAATAAAATTACATAGGTTTCAGGTGTACAATTCTGTTATATATCATCTGTGTACTGTATTGTGTGTTCACCATCTAGTCAGGTCTCCTTCCGTCATCCCATAGTTCAGTCTTATGTAACCCAATGTCTTCATTATTGCTGGGAGGACACTTTTCATAGGACCATCATCTACAGCAGCTAC
Organism: Phyllostomus hastatus; assembly: GCF_019186645.2. Taxonomy (NCBI): domain Eukaryota; kingdom Metazoa; phylum Chordata; class Mammalia; order Chiroptera; family Phyllostomidae; genus Phyllostomus; species Phyllostomus hastatus. Next base: position 2,015,444 of record NW_025333643.1, on the reverse strand, counting down.
AGAGCATCCCATTGTCCTAAGCTCTAGCACTCAGAGTGATTCCCCAAGGGTACACCTAGAGGTCTCAACTTTGTGCCTTTAAGAACAGTTGTGCTAAAATTACCTAAGATGTAGGCATCATTTTTCCTTCTTTGCAGGGTATTTCTTTGGGGTTTCTAGCCCTTAGGGTGACCTCTGGTATCTGGAAACAACGGCACTGTGAGCTTGTGACTAGGCTGTTCCTTTATGCCAAGAAAGGGACTGACAAATGGGGAAGGCAAGCAGATTCTGTGCCCCTTTCCTTATGTTCATGCTTCATTCATTTGTTCAAAAGTTTGCAGAGTGTCTCTTCTTGCTGAGCAAGAAGGTAGGGATACAGAGATGGAGGGGTTAGACATGGTTCTTGCTCTAACAAAAAAGCATATTCTGGTGGGGAAGACAGACCTGTAAGAACCAATTATAAGATAGTGCAACAAAGCTCAGTGAGGTCTATATAAAAGGGGGACAAAGACAGAGATGACACAGGTGAGGACTCCAAAGGGGTAGAATGGGCTGGGCTCATCAGGATAAGGGGTAGGAGCAGAGGCAAGGTACCCCTGATAGGGCAAATGGTATCACAAGCGGGATGGAGACTGGAGCTTCTATAAATGCTTGCTTGGAGCAGTCTTTTCAAGAGACTTGGTCCATACTCCTTTAAAAATAAAACAAAACAGGACCACAAAGTATCCCAAGGTCCCCTGAATTTTGTGAAACAGAATAAAGTGTAACCAAGCAGCCACCAAAACTCAGGCTTGTGCCTCTAGCATCATTGGAACTGGACCTTTATTAAATATTTCTCCGTTCCTCCCTGTCTGCCTCACTTAGCTTCCACAGTGTTCAGTGTTAGTAGGCCCAAATCTGAACATTTGGGCCAGATATATTCTCTCCTCTCCTTGTACCGATATGCCCAAGAGCTCTTCCCCAAAGACACCAGGGGTGTGGACATCAAACTGAGCCTTGGCTCCACCAGCTGGAATGCCCTTCCACTTTATCTGACATGGGCACACTCAACCTCCAAGGTCCACAGGTGTCTGACTGCCTCTGGGGGCCTTTCCTGACCCTGGGACTCCAGCCAAAATCACATGTTTCCTTCTCCACTTTATCATTTTGTCACACTGGGTTATAGGGAGGGGATGACAGAGACAGTTTACAGGATGAAAGGGGAGTAAGTAACACAGCTTGTGAAATAGCAAAGCACTGTGCAAGTATTGACTAGATTAAAGAAATGATTACTTTCTTAGCAGCACATACATATTCAATACTCAGTTATGATTTACAAACCACGGAAACAGTTCCCTGACTTTTCTTTCAGGTTCTAATAATCTGACAAACTGGTTTGTTTATATATATCATTACCCGGGTGCAAAAAGCGAAGTCCACATTTTGAAACCTATAGCCCAGTTGGTGCATGACAGTAGTCCATGATGCATACCTAGCATGACCTAGGGTTACTTACCAGAGGCTTTGTCGCCACAGACTACACAGTACTCTACCACCTGGGGCCGCTGGACATCGGCCTTCCCCAGCAAACGCTCCACAGAAGCAGAGTCCGTGACAATCTAAGAAGAATCAGAAAACAAGCAGGGTATGGATTAAAAACTAGATTGCTAAGAAAAGTAATGTTTCACTGTAAATTCCTAATCTTGGGTTTCTAAGCAGGACAGATGATCTGGACAGAACTGGGAACATTACACCTGACAACTTAAAACCCAGAATGGCCCTGCTGCCCATCTGGACTGCACCTCTTCATCAGGGGTGGGTGGGTGCAGGTTGAGGATCAAGCACTGGTTTTCACTGATCTGCTCTCCTGTGTGGGTGGTTCCCCACAACCACCCAGGATTGGGGGACTTGTAGGGAATCACACACAGAAGCCTCAACATGATACTGAAGGTCTTAATGGCTGCCTCTCTGTTCCCACACAACAGCTTGAACGCATGCAGAGAGGTGTATCTAGCAGAGAAATAATCAAGCTTTATTAATTAAGTCAGTCAGTCTCTCACTGAGGCAGCTTAGAGTGCAACAACAGGAATAGTTATTTTATTTCTCCTTTATTTGTAGGTGACCTTCTAGGTGCCAAATAGTGCTACTCACCTAGAAGAATACTGTAGCTGATACCAATACAAAAAAGTGAATAATAGCTGTTATTAAATAATGTACCAAATATAAGCCTTAAAATGATATATGTATGGTGGGAATATATACAGAAATCATTATGTAGAATGACCTCTTGTAAAATATGCAGCAAAATCAAAAGCCTCCTTTCACAAACAAGTAGTCTTCTAAATAAGCCTCGAGGAATTCTGATTTCAGATGATTAGAATGTACTGTGGGAAAGGAAAGATAAGGCAACATTTACTAACTGCACTATGAAGTGCCTCAAAAGTACAATTCTGAAAGTTGAACACACTGGTGTTCTAAACCCAGCTTTATTATAAGAAAAAAAAAATCCTTGCCTTCCTTAATTTTTCTCCATAGTAAAAAGTCTGCCCCCAAACACAGATTTTTAGCAGCATTACTTGCAGTAACCAAAGGTAAAAGTAACCCAAGTGTCCACTAACAGATGAATGGGTAAACAAAGTGTGGTATACATATATAGAATATTATGTATTTAGCCTTGAAGTGGAAAGAAATCCTGACACCTGCTATGACATGGGAGAATTTTGAAAACCATATTATGCTAAGTAAAATAAGTCATTCACAAAAAGACAAATATTGTAGGATTCCATTACTATGAGGTCCCTGGAGTAGTCAAATTAATAGAGACAGAAAGTAGGATGGTGGTTACCAGGGGCTGGAGGTGAGAGGATGGAATGGAAGTTACTGTTTAACGGGCACTGAGTTTCACTTTGAGAAGATGACAAGGTTCTGTGGATGGACAGTGGTAGCAGTTGCACAACAATGTGAATGTGCTCAATGCTACTGAACTGCACTTTTGAAAATGATTAAGATGATAAATTTTGTTACATTTTACCACAAACTTTTAAAAAATTAAAAACAAACAAAACCATGAATTCCAACCTGACCCTGACTAAACATGCTCCATGCCTGGCCTCTGTGGGACACTGACCTTGAGTGCCCTTTTAAGTGTTGAGGTTGGAAATCAGTGCGTCCCAAAAACCCTGCTTTCCTTTAAGGCCTTGCTCTTCATCCTGTGACCGCCCTGACCCCATCTCACCCTGCCACAGCAGGGATAAGCAGGGCAGAAATGGAGATGAGAATTGACAGTCCCAGAGGCAGTGGTGCACAGGAGCAAATGAAGACACAATGAACAGCTAGATGAGGCCTGACCATCTGGACAAGGATAAGGTAAGTTAGTCCTTACCTGACTAAGTGTTATCAATAAAATACCGTGGGCAAAGGGCTGCCATCGTGTGGCCTTAGTTAAGAACTAAGTGGCCTCAGTGCCAGCTTGTTCATGAAAGTCTCCTGTGCACCACTGATTTTTCCCAGCTCAACTTCCCATCTGAACACTGTAGTTGGCTGCCTTCTAAGTCTTGCCATTCATTTGCTGACTTTTGCTTTAGCCAAAGCAGCAATCTGCCATGTTTGCCAGCCCCCAAAGAACCTTCTAGAGATTAATTTGGCCTCTATGGCAGATATTATAGCCAGGAACAAGTTCAGTAGCAGAAGTGTGAAAACAAATGCCTGTCAACAAGCCTAACCTGGATCCTGCCAGGAACAAGGTTGTCCGAGGTGGTGAATATGAGCTGCTTGGCACTGGATGTCTCTGGGGAAGCCAGGATCACCTTCCCAGTTCCAGCTCCATCTGGGCTGGTCAAGATGAACTGCTGCTTGGGGGATCCGGAGGTGTCCACTGCGGTGACTATCTGGATCTTCTGTCCTGTCTGCTGGTCTGTCACAATCTACAAGACACAACATGGAGGCTGCTCTCACGGAGCATTGTGCGACTTGTGCACTTGCAGGTGGTTCTCAAAGCGGTGTCTGCCCAACGCCGTCCTGGAGTCAATGCTGGTCCAAGATGCAATTTCACCAGTGCATGGTGAAATGAGAAAAATAAAACAAAAGAGTGAACTTTTCAGAATACAAATTTTATAAAGCTAGTTTTATTTTAGGATGGTATCATTTCCACTCTTTTTAGAATTAAAATGCCCTTTAGGGATGAGAAGGGGAATTGAGTGAAGGTGGTTAAAAGTTACAAACTTCCAGTTATAAGAAAAGTAAGTCCTGGGAATGTAATACACACAACATGAAGACTACGGTGAACTCTACTGTATGGTGCATTTGAAAGTTACTAAGAGAGTAGATCCTAAAAGACGTCATTGCAAGGAAAACATATACTTTTTTCTTTTTCTGTGGATGTGAACCAAACTTATTGTGGTAATCATTTCACAATATATGTAAGTCAAATCATTAGGCTGTACACCTTCAACTTACACGGTGCTGCATGTGAATTATATCTCAAAACTGGAAAAAGAAAAGCCCTTTCTCTTATAAAATGAAGGCAGCAATAAATAGTAGATGATAGGTTTAACTTAAAAAAATAATATCCTTGTTCTGGGCACAATAAAAAGTGTGAACAACTTTTTTGAAATGCTGCTGACCAACCAAATGCAAAAACTGGAAATGACTCCTTTAAAGAAGGGTTGTTTTTGAATGGAAGGTCCTCTAAATAATCTTGCCTTGTGGTGACAGTACAGGGAGTCCCTTGCTGTCATACTCCCAATGTCTCCCACTTCCTGGCTCAGAGGTCTTTAAAGATAGGGATGACACACCATTCAGGGCTGTATCCCCAGGGCCAGCACAGGGGCTGGCACATGGAGAGAAGACTTTAATAACAGACTATGAAAGTATTGAAGGTGCTAACTCTGCGGAAGTTCTGACCCTGAACAACTCTGGGGACTCCTACCATTCAGAAACTCAGCTGTCAGGGGCTGCCTCTCCCGAAAGTCTCTACCGAGTTCATCAGTCACGATTAAAATAGTTGCTATGGCAAGACTGACTTCTCTTATTCCCACTCATAAAGTTCTTTGAAGCTGTTCTAGGCTAGGCTAAGAACCTGCTGTCTCCCAGGCTAAGTGCCCAGCTTAGGGCACTGCCTACCTTCTCCCTGAGGACACTCACAGGTCCTCACTCCAAACAGGAGTCTTGGGGTTGCTGTGGCAGGGCCTTGGGCAAAGGGCAATGCGTTGCATCTTTGGCTGGAACTCAGTTCCCTACAGCATATTTATGGGCAGGTCTGGAATCTGCATCACATCTTGACAGATGTTGCTTTGTGACTGGGAATTCCATGGTTGAACAGGAAATGCACAGTTTAACATAAGAGCTTTGCCAACTGTTCAATATGGAAAATCAGGCAATGCTGGCTAGTTCAAATGAAAATGACATAGGTGGGAAAGATGCAATCACTTAACAACACATGTTTAAATGAGCACCCAGTATGTGTCAAGCAATGTTCTCAGTACTAGGGAGAGGGACATGAACGCCACTAAAGCCCTACCTTATGAAGCTAACCTGCTAGCAGGGAAAACAAACCATGAATACTCATGTCAGTCAGTGGTAAGTGCCATGGAGAAAACTAAAAAGCAGGGTAAATGAACAGAGCATGACAAGAGGAAGTAGCCAAAGGAACAATTTTAGAAAGAAAGACCTCTCTGAAGGAGTGATGCTGAGCAAAGACCTGAATGAAGCAAGAGAGAAGCCATGCAAAGATGTGGCAAAATGTGTTACAGGCTGAGGGCACAGCAAATGCAAGACCAGAAAGAGCAGACCGGGGACAGAAGACACAAAAACAAATCTTAGCTGATGGCTGGGCACGAATCCCAGTAAATCATCATCTCCAACTGAAAGGTCAAAAAATCTTTAAGGCTGAAGAACAGATTTAGAGAGAAGCAAAGGAAGTACCTTTCATTGTTAAAATTTGTGGCATACCGAGAGTCCTCTGGAACAGTAAAACATGAGAGAAAAGCTTTTAGAAAGAATGCTCTTTTAAAAAACTTTCCTACACAATGTTCAACTGAATGGCTGAAGACAGACTGGTTGACTTTTCTCAGATGCCACAGAAGGGACTTCTGCCTTAATTAAGAAGTAAGCACAATGGCCTTTGGAAGGTCATTAATCACACTGAGATCTGAGTCAAATGTTTGACTTTCTTTTCAGTTTTTATTTCCTTTTGGGTTTCTCTGTTGAAAATGAAATAGTCATGTGATTCAGAGGGGTCTTACAATTACCAACTACAAGCAAGGGAAGGATATAGCACAGTAAGTCCTTCACCCTTGGAGTGTTCAGAGATAATGCACACTGTGCCTGAGCACCCACAGTAACTGGCACGTCTCTTCCTTTTATGCTATCCCTAGTCCTCTTGGTGGAGGCAAGGAAGGCACGGGGCTGGGCAGGAGGTAGGAGGGGACTGACTGGGTCCAGACAGGGACAGTTGCTCTTAGTGACTATACATGTAACTTACCCCAAAGCCTATTTTCTTTTTTTCTTCAAAGATTCAGGCCCACATGAGGTCAATGAGTTATTTACAAATATTTAAAAATCTTTTTGTTTATTCTTCCCTCATAAGACATTTCCATTTTCCATTCAGAGAAATCACCTCTATGAAAAAACTAAAAATGTAAGCAGAAAAAAATTCCCCAAATACCCTTGTGGAGACCCCAGGTGACCATTAGACAAACCAAAATGCTGCTAACAGACATGAGCAGGTAGACTCCTGATTAATGGGACCAAGAAATTATCAAATTAAGAGGATGTATCCAGACTTGTTATTACAGTGGGTCCTAAATCTAATGATTGGTGTCCTTATAGGAAGGCCATGTTATGACAGAGGCAGAGATTCCCATAAGCCCTTTGGTTTCCACTGCACAATTCTGAATAATATGGAAAATTTTAGAAATGCCTACATCACATTGCAGCAGACCTGACTATTCCGAGAACCCAAGGATCTCTCTAATTGTGCTCTCAAGGGACCTCAATGTAACCTGACACACTGCGATTCTCCTCCCCTCTGTTCCAGCTAGGGTGGGCTCACCATTTCTGTTGTAGAGAAGAACCTGCAAATGGACCTCCTGAAGGCAAAAACCAGCCACTGAATAATTTTTGTCTGGCTTTGTAAAGTTTAAAATGTTAAAAAAAACTGGTTGCCAACATCTGAAAATAGAGTATTTTCCATTAAAATCAAATCTACAATTTCCTTGACAAAACTTGAAGCTCTTGGGCCCATCTCAGGCCCAAGTTCCCTCATGGCACTGGCTGGCTGGGTGTAGCTGCCTCTTTAGATTAGAGGATCTCTAGTTTGTCCCAATCCCTACCTTGGCCACCTGGTCCTGTAAACACTTAAGTTCGTGATTCTGAGACAAAGCTTTGCAGCTAGAGCCACAGATAAGATGCTTGCTCTACTGCTTCCCAGTTGTGTCAGCCTCGGACAGTTATATGAGCCTTCTGAGCCTTGGCTTACATATCTATAAAAAAGGATTACTAAGAAAGTGAAATGACATGATATGAGTGAAAGTACTTGGTATATTGCCCAGAACATAAAAGGACCTCGATAAAAGTGTTTCCTCCCTCTAAGCTCTCACATACTTCTCTCCTCACTTAGGAAGTCTTGTCTTAGTTGTTCCACCTCATTGTCTCCCTCTCCCAGTGGAAAGATCAAGACTTTCTACTGTGGCTCACTCATGCTTTCCTTTACTCCTCAAATACTTACAGGGGTCTACTCTGTGCCAAGTGCTTTGCTAGATTACAGGCATTGTGGAAATGGCTCCTGTTCTCATGAAGCTTTTAGTTTAGTGGAAAAGACTTGCAAAACAAAAAAAATAAGTAAATAGACCAACTAAGTTGATTTCAGTTTATGATACATATTATGAAGGTAAATGATCACGTTGGGAAAGAGAGAATAACACTGACGCTTAACTTTAGATAGAAAGGTCAAAGAAGGCTGCTGTGAGGAAGTGGCATTTAAAACAAGATTCAATGCTGAGCAGAAGGGAGCCAGATAAAGGTTTAGGGACAATTGTTCCAAGTAACAGGAAATGTTCTGTCATCTAGAAAGCCCTAAGAGGAAGGAACTTTTAGAACTGATCTTAGAAGGCCATGGACAATGAAGAATGACCCAAAGGAGCCTAAAGAGGGATATGGGATGACCCTGTTGGGAATCTGGATTTCATTCAAAGCACAACAAGAGTGCACTGGCTGGGTAGCGCAGTTTGTTAGAATGTTGTCCCGATACACCAAGATTGTGGGTTTGATCCATGATCTGGGCACATACAAGAATCAACTAATGAATACATAAATAAATGGAACAACAAACTGATGTGTGTGTCTCTCTCTAAAATCAATAAATTAAAAAAAAAGTACAATGAGAGCTACTCAAGGGGATTTTCCCTTCTAAAACCAGGTCTTCAAGTTTCTTATACTATTTTACATCTACCTTACAGAATTTACACACACACACCCACACACCACATACATACATACATACATGTGTTTACAAATGTACATGAATATATATAAAATTTGTCGGATCATTACAGGTCAGGGTATATTAGAGCATAACAAAGGACAATAGCAAAGATAATTAAATTAAAAATAAAAAGTAAAAGAAATCTGTTCAAAGATATTCTTGATCTTTAAACTCATATGAATTGTTAGTGTTGCTTGTAGGCAATGATCAGACAAGTAACTTCTCCATTTAGCCCCACTAACTCAATCCCTGCAAAGTTTAGGTGGATAAATAATTTGATACAGCCTTCTTCCCTGAATAACATGAAAGAGTATTTTCTAAAAACATTCAGGGTTTTAAATAAGTAAATACTGGGAAATGCTTTACATTTTAAACAGATCTTCCTGGATGTTGGATGAAAAAAGAACAAAACAAATAGAAACTGAGGAAATGTTGGGATGCCACTGGAATGAGAGCTAAAGGTTGTGGCTGTGTCTAGAAAGAGGACCACTCCGAGATACATGCTTAAAGGAAAAGCAAGAGCATGTGCAGGTGGTTGAAGAAGTCAGGATTGGAGAATGAAGAGCCAGAAATGACTCTCAGGTTTCTAGCCTGAGCTTGGGGAGGTGGAGAGGCAAGGGTTGGCAGAAATTCAAAAGTCTGGTTTTGGCTTGCGAAGTATGATATGTCCAAGTAGATATATAAAGTAAACTACCAGATATATGAGTTTGGAGATCAAAGTAAACTTCTGGTTTCAACTTTAACAGGTAAAGAGCTGGGAAGTCACTGTTTCAGCCTTATAACATAAAAGGGCAAGACAAAATGAAAATCAATGACTTTCCTAGGGCTCATTAGAGAGTTGTGTGTGCAAAGCAACTCTATCCTGAAATCTGGAGATGGGTGACACAAAGTCTGAGATCTACTTACCTGGAGCAGAAGCCAACCTGGAAGGACACTCAAATGGTAACTATGATGAATTGCTGGAGACAGCATGGACTAGCATGGGAGTGAGAAACTCCTGGGGGTCACAGTCTTAGCTCCAGGAACCCCACTTGGTTCTCAGGGTGAGGAGATGAGAAAGATCCCCTGGTGGCTCTGGCAGGGGAAGGGTAAGAGTAGTTTTTGTAAAATAAACTAGAAGTGTTCTCCATAACCAAGACTTATTCTCCAATGGAAAAGACTCTGCCACAGTCTTATCCCACCTGGAAACTCCAGGCCCTTCTAGCCTTCCTGACTCACGGGGGAGGAGAGTAGGGGTTAAGAAACACTTGAGAAGGTCACAGCCCAAGAACACGGGACCACTAAGAAACAGGTTTCACAAGAAGATTATAGAATACCTCCTTTCCTACCATACCACTGTAACCCCCAATATAACAGGGGGTTACAGCTGGAAGAGCTTCAGGACACAGACTCTCTAAGGACTATCTAAGGAAGCCCTAAGTCAACAGGGGAGACAAAGACACTAGCTGAATTTGAAGCCTATGGCACCTGTAACTACAGCAAACATTTAAACACAGCTCAACCCCTAGTCAGATTAACACAAATTCTCACACTAGGGGCTTTACCTCAGTTCCTATTATCTAATGCAGCTGATATTGTCTGGCCTTCAGCAAAAATTTACAAGGCTTGCCAAAAGGCAAGAAAACTACAATCTGAAAAGACAAAATAAGCAACAGAACCAGACTCAGATATGACACAAATGTTGGAATTATAAGGTAAGGAATTTAAAATAACCATGATTAATATGTCAAGGTCTTTAAAGAAAAAAAGCTGACAACATATAAGAACAGATGAGAAATGTAAACAGAGATGGGAGTTCTCAAAAAAGTAGAAAATGCTAGCAATCAAAAACACTGTAACAGAAATGAAGGATGCTTTGATGGCTCACTAGTACACTAGACATAACTAAGGAAAGAATCAATGAGCCTGAAGATAGGTCAACAGAAACTTACTTAACTGAAGTGCAAAGGAAAAAAATAATTAAAAAAGCAAAAGGAAAAAAACCAGAAAAGAATATACAAGAACTATGGGACAATGTCATAATGTAGCATATACATAATTGGAATACCAGAGGGAGAACAAAGAAGAAATATTTGAAGTAATAATGATCAAGAACTTTACAAAATTAATGACAAGACCACAAAACCATAGATCTGTGAAGCTCAGCTATCAAGCAGAATAAATGCTGAAAAACTATATCTAGGCATACCCTGTTTCTAAGGCCAAATACAAATTAAACATAAGAGGCTTAACTTTCCCTGTTGAAAAATAAGGGAGGAGAATTCTCCTCCCTTTCTTTTTAGAACTTTTCGCTCAGTCCTTTTCTTACATAAGTAAATCTTCATAGTGGTTAGATGATCCTCTTGTCAGTCTTACACCTCAGAAATGTTTTTCAAGGACTTGGAAGACATCTTTTTAAAATGCCAACTTCAAAAGAGATAACTCCCTATCTCCTAGTTCTGTGGGAGAGAAAGAGCCTAACTAGGTGGTCACTTGCTCCCATTTGCAAGCTACCTCCTGTCATAGAAATGTAAGAAGGTTGCCCTGGCTGGTGTGGCTCAGCGGACTGAGATCCGGCCTGTGAACCATTTGGTCGCTGGTTCAATTCCTGGTCAGAGCACTTGCCTGAGTTGCGGGCCAGGTCCCCACTTGGCAGTGTGCAGAGGAAACCGATGTTTCTCTAGCTAGCACATTGATGTTTCTCTTCCTTTTTCTGCCTCCCACAGTCCCCCTCTCTCTGGGGGAGTAAATAAATAGTAATAAAAGTAAATAAAATCTTTAGTACCAGTGTACTGGGTAATTATAGCAAGTGGATAAGTGAAATGAATGACAGAAATGCCACAAAGAACAGAAGGAAGTAAGGAATTGGGAATCCTGCTATAAGGTACCTGCATTGTATGTGAAACAGAATAGTGTTATCTAAAGGTAGACTTAGATTAGTTAAAAATGTATATTATAAACTCCAGGGCAACAAAAACATTTGTCAAGTGTGTTTGATACACTAACAGAAGAAATAAAAGAGATCAAGTAAACTGTTCAATCAAAACCAGAAAATGCAGAAAAGGAAGCCCCAGCAACAAATAGAAAACAGTTAACACATGACTGATATTATATCCAAAATCACTTTAAGTGTGAATGGTTGACTTCCAGCCAAGATGGAGGTGTAGATGGACATACTGTGCCTCCTCACACAACCAAAATTAAGGACAACAACAATTTAGAAACAAACAAAAAAACTCAACCAGAACAGACAGAAAATTGAAATGTATAAAAGTCTGACAACCATTCATCTAGACCGGTAAGAGGGGCAGAGTCGGAGGCTGGGGGAGAGGGGTCGGGACATGAAAAAGCTGTGGCTGGCAGACCCTGGCATGCAGGGCGCAGGTGGCTGTTGGCAGACCCCAGACGTGGGGAGGCAACGAGCAGACCCAGTGAGGTGGGCAAGGCAGCTGACTGTCCATAGTCACACATTCGTGTGCAGATAAACCAGGTGAAAACGGGCAGCGAGACAGACTGCACAACCCAGGGAACCCAGTGCTGGCAAATAAAGCTAAAAGCACCGACTGAAAACACTTGTGGGGTTGAGGTGCCCAAAGAGACTCCCAGCCTCACAGGAGAGTTCGTTGGAGAGACCCACAGGGTCCTAGAACGTACATAAGCCCACTCACCCGGGAACCAGCACCAGAAGGGCCTAATTTGCTTGTGGGAAGCGGCAGAGGGGACTGAAATCCAACAGAGAGAGGACCAAGTGCCATTGTTCCCTCTTGGACCCTGCCCCCACATACAATGTCACAACCCAACAACTGGGTTGCCCTGCCCTGGTGAACACCTAAGGCTCCGTCCCTCATATGTAACAGGTGAGACCAGACCAAAAAAAAAAAAAAAAAGGCTCAAATGGAAGAACAAATGAAAGCCCCAGAGCCAATACTTTTAAGAGACCAAGACATAGCCAACCTATCAGATGCACAGTCCAAAACACTGGTGATCAGGATGATCACAGAACTGGTTGCATTTGGTCCCAAATTAGATGAAAAAAAAAAATGAAGGCTATACACTAAGTGAAATGAAGAAAAATGCACAGGGAACCAATAGTAATGGAAAGAAAACTGGGTCTCACATCAATGGAGTGGACCAGAAGGAAGAAAAAAACATATAATTAGAAAAGAACAAAGAAGTAAGAATTCAAAAAAATGAGGAGATGCTTAGGAACCTCCAGGACATCTTAAACATTCCAACATCTGAATTATAGGGGTACCAGAAGGAGAAGTGGAAGACCAACAAGTGGAAAAGTTATTTGAACAAATAATAAAGGAGAACTTCCCCAATCTGGCAAAGGAAATAGACTTCCAGGAAGTCCAGGAAGCTCAGGGAGTCCCAAAGAAGTTGGACCCAAGGAGGGACACACCAAGGCATATCATAATTACATTACCCATGATTAAAATGAAGGAGAGAAGTCTAGAAGCAGCAAGAGATAAGGGGACAGTTACCTACAAAAGAGTTCCCATCAGACTTTCAGCTGATTTCTCAAAAGAAACCTTACAGGCCAGAAGGGGCTGGAAAGAAGTATTCCAAGTCATGAAAGGCAAGGACCTACATCCAAGATTGCTGTACCCAGCAAAGCTTTCATTTAGAATGGAAGGGCAGATAAAGAGCTTCTCAGACAAGGTCAAGTTAAAGGAGTTCATCATCACCAAGCCCTTATTTTATGAAATGTTAAAGGGACTTACCTAAGAAAAAGAAGATAAAAAATACGAATGGTAAAAAGACAGCAAACTCACAGCTATTAACAACCACACCTAAAACAAAAGCAAACTAAGCCAACAAACTGAACAGGAACAGATTCATAGAAATGGAGACCATATGGAGGGTTAGCAACAGGGGAGTGGGAGGAGGAGCGAGGGGAAAAGGTACAGAGAATAACTAGCATAGATGGTAGAGAGAAAATAGACCAAGGGAGGGCACAAATAGTATGAGAAATATAGAAGTTAAAGAACTTATGACATATGGACATGAACTAAAGGGGAGGAATGTGGGTGGGAGGGGGAGTGCAAGGTGGAGGGGTATGAAGGGGGGATATGGGACAACTGTAATAGTATAATCAATAAAATATTTTTAAAAACACCACCACCACCACCACCAACAACAACAACAAAAGTGTGAATTGTTTACATATACCAATTAAAAGAAAAGAATTATCATTTGGATAAAAAAAAGAAGACCCAATTATAAATTGTCGATAGGAAACCCTTGACACAGAAAGGTTAAAAGTAAAAGGATGAAGAAAGATACCAGGTTAACACTAATCAAAAGACAGCTGAAATAACTGTATTAATTTAAAGATAAAGTAGACTTCAGAACAAGGAAAATATCAGGAACAAAGAGGGACATTACATAACGATAAGTGGGTCAATTCCCCCCCAAAACATAATAATAAATCAAGAAGGCAGAAAATAAGGATTTAGTTGACTTGAATAGCATTATATATCAACTTGATATAACTGACATTTATAAAATAATATATCTAACAACAGCAGAATACACATTCCTCTCAAGCTTGCATGAAACATTCACTAAGACATCACATTCTGGGCCATAATATACAGCTTGAAATAAAACAATAACCCTGGCTGGTGTGGCTCAGTGGTTGACTGCCTGCCTGCGAATCAAAGAGTCACTGGTTCAATTCCCAGTCTAGGGCACATGCCTGGGTTGCAGGCCAGGTCCCCACCTGAGGGAGTGCAAGAGGCAACCAATTGGTGTTTCTCTTGTACATCCCTCTCTTTTTCCCTGCCTTCCCCTCTGTCTAAAAATAAATAAAATCTTAAAAAAAAATTTTTTTTAACTCAGCGGAGCTCATAACAGAGCTCTGGGCCATAGATACCCATTTAGGAGTCACTGGCATAGAATGAATGACATTTAAACCCATGGGCTCAGCTAGATAAAATACAGAGAGGAAAAAGTGGATCCAGAATGGAATCCTGAGGAACTCCAACACTGAGCAGTCCAGCAGAAAAGGTGCAGGAAAGAACTACAGCCAATACCACAAAAGTTAGCCTAGAATTACTTCCTGTAAGTTTTATGAATATGAATTCTCCTATAAAACAGATACTTAGCTGATTGACTAATCTGGGATGTTTGAGAGCAGTGGTTCTGAAAAGGCCTAATATTTTAATATATGAGTATTTAGAGTATTTACTCTTGGATCATAGTCTATTTAATAAAATAATCAAAATAAAATTAAGACATAATTTTTTGAAAGCATATTGGTTGAAAAGTAAATGGGTAGGGGTACAGGGAAAATAGTATTTTCTTATTTATAATTATATAAAATCTGAGTATTAGCTTGGGTATTCGAAAACAGAATAATAGAGAATGAGAGGACTTCTGGACAAGATAGAGTCATAGGTAGATACATTTTGCCTCCTTACACAACCAAAAGGACAACAACAAATTTAAAAACAAAATTAACCAGAACTGCCAGAAAATCGAACTGTAGGGGAGTCTGAGAACCAAGGAGTTAAAGAAGAAACATTCATCCAGACCAGTAGGAGGGATAGACACAAGCAGCCTGGGTGGAGAAGACGCGTAGCAAGGCAGCGGCTGGAGGACCAGGGCAGGAAAAGTGGTAGGTGGCAGACTGGGTGAGGAGCCGACTGGTGGAGCTGGCAGTCCCACATTTACATGCAGATAAACTGGGAGGAATAAGTGGAGAGTGAGACAGACCGCACAACCTAGGGTTCCAGTGTGGGGAAATAAAGCCTCAAAACCTCTTAACTAAAAAAATATGTGAGGGGTGAGGTGGTAGGAGAAATTCCCAGTCTCACAGGACAGTTTGTTGGAGACCCACAGGGTCCTAGAACGTACACAAAACCACCCACTTGGGAATCAGCACCAGAAGGGCCCAGTTTGCTTGTAGGTAGCAGGGGAAGTGACTGAAAGCCAGCTGAGAGCTGAGCCAGTGACATTGTTCTCTCTGGGAACACTCCCCCACATATAGCGCCACAACCCAGTGACTGGGTTGCCCCACCCTGGAGAATACTTAAAGCTCTGCCCCTTACTCCATAAAAGGTGCACCGAGACAAAAACAATATGGCCCAAATGGAAGAATAGTTCAAAGCTCCAGAAAAAATACAACTAAAAGTGATGAACAGACAGACAACCTGTTAGAGGCAGAGTTCAAGACACTGGTAATCAGGATACTCACAGAAATGGTTCAGTACTGTCACAAAACAGAAGGAAAGGTGAAGGCTATGCTAAGTGAAATAAAGGAAAATATAATACAGGTCACCAACAGTGACAAGAAGGAAACTGGGACTCAGATCAATGGTTTGAACCAGAAGAAATATTCAACCAGAACAGAATGAAGAAACAAGAATTCCAAAAAATGATGAGAGGCTTAGAAACCTCCGGGACAATTTTAAACGTTCCAACATCCAAATCATAGGGGTGTCTGAAGGAGAAGAGGATGAGCAAGAAATGGAAAACTTATTTGAAAAAATAATGAAGGAGAACCCCAATGTGACAAAGGAAATAGACTTCCAGGAAGTCCAGGAAGCTCAGAGAGTCCCAAAGAAGTTGGACCCAAGGAGGGACACACCAAGGCATATCATAATTACATTACCCATGATTAAAATGAAAGAGAGAAGTCTAGAAGCAGCAAGAGATAAGGGGACAGTTACCTACAAAAGAGTTCCCATCAGACTTTCAGCTGATTTCTCAAAAGAAACCTTACAGGCCAGAAGGGGCTGGAAAGAAGTATTCCAAGTCATGAAAGGCAAGGACCTACATCCAAGATTGCTGTACCCAGCAAAGCTTTCATTTAGAATGGAAGGGCAGATAAAGAGCTTCTCAGACAAGGTCAAGTTAAAGGAGTTCATCATCACCAAGCCCTTATTTTATGAAATGTTAAAGGGACTTATCTAAGAAAAAGAGGATGGAAAATACAAATAGTAAAATGTCAGCAAACTCACAAGTATCAACAACTGAACCTAAAAAAACAAAAACAAAAATGAACTAAGCAAACAATTAAAACAGGAACAGATTCACAGAAATAGAGATCACATGGAGGGTTATCAGCAGGGAGGGTGGAGAATGGGGGAAATAGTACAGAGAATAAGAAGCATAAATGGTAGGTACAAAATAGATAGGGGGAGGTTAAGAATAATATGGGAAATGGAGAAGCCAAAGAACTTATATGTACCCATGGACATGAACTAAGATGGGATGATGGTGGGAGTGGGGGGGGGGACCAGGTGGAGGGGAATAAAGGAGAGAAAAAATGGGACAACTGCAGTAGCATAATCAATAAAATCTATTAGAAAATAAAGACCAAGAGGAAGCTCTATGTGTACCACACAAAACCACCTTCAAAAGACATTAAAAAAAAAAAAAGAGTATGGAGCAGAAGTGTAAGCAAAATGTTGACACATGTTTACAAATATGCTCTATGTATTTATACATGTGTTTGTGGGTGCATATGTAAAGCCTGTTTCTGAAAGAATAAATAAGTAATATGGTAACAGAGGCTACCTCTTGGGAGACACCTGGGGAAGAGGAGGAAAGAAGACTTATCTTTTATTCTGTACCCTGTTTGCTGTGATTGCTGTTATGGTGTGCATCTGTACTCATTCAACATCTACGAACAAGCAATACCTCCTTATCAGTACCTGAGAAGGGCCACTAGAACTTCAGAGTGAGAAAGGAAACATCAGGTGGTTGTAGATATAGAAATGACAGAGAGCAGATACTGGCAGCTCCAAGAAGGGATATATAGGAATAAAGAGCTAGTGGAAGGGAGTAGACAAAGGAGGGTGCTATAAGAATCCCAAATGCCTTCCAAAGGGGACTGAAATAAAGACTGCAAATTTTTTAAAAGTATACAAACAGCAGAAGTCCTTTCTAGTAAAATGTGAAACCTCAATATATAATAGATGAAAGAAGTATTTTATTATATAAATGTATTTTATAAACTCAAATTTAAACATTCTTTTAGGTCAAACAATGAGTACAATAATGCCCTCCTGAAAAACACAAACTTGAAATGGGGAGTATGGAGGAAAGTCTCAGGAAAACTTTAAATTCACAAAGGTGGCAAGAGAACCTTTACACCAATGTCTGCCCCAAAGAGAATCAACACTGCAGTAAAAGTGAGTGCACTGGTGATCTCCAGTGTCAAATCTGGTACATGACATGCTCAAGTGTTTTTCTTTTCATCAATCATAATCACTTTGAAAACGGAATTAAAAAATAAAATTTGAACCTAATGTTTGTGTCTGGGAAGCAATAAAGAACACCATTTCAATACCACTGGTCTGGAAAGATGTACATACAATGAAAACCTGTGAGATTTACTGAAAAGCTACTTTGTGATTCAATGGCTTAGTTAAGCTTAATTCTCAGATAAGTGCTGTTATCCTATGGCTCTTCTTAATCTTAGATAATGGTATGTTTCATATTAACTTTCCCAATGTTGATGACTGAACTACGATTATGTAAATGAATGACATTGTTCTTATAAGTATTAAAGTATCCAGGGCAAAGACAAGTGATGTCTCTAATTCTCAAATGATTCAGAAAATATATACATATACACACTCAGAATTGAAGAATCTGGAAAAGGGTTTGCTAATGAATTTCCATGTATTATTTTCCATAAGTTTGAGATTATATAAAAATAAAACAAAAAATTAAAACTCAGTTGCTAACATTTATTGATGTTTACTTTTTATAGGATTAAAGGAACTACCTCATTTAATCCTTTAAAAATTCTCTAAAATAGGTACGATTTTGTTGTTATTTTATAGCTATACATACAGATCATGGAAACTTTCCCCAGGGTCACATGGCTGAGTAGAGACAAGATTTCACCCTAAGTCTGTTCCACTCAGAGTCAAAGTTCCTAAATGTTGCCTAGAATGTCATCCTTACTGTGTAAACTTTCCCTCCCAAACTTATCACAGAAGCTACTATTGAGTTCCAAGCATTGTTATTTATTAAAACATCATAGTACTTATTCGCTTCCCAGGCCTCAGGGCATGAGAGAATCAACACTGAAGTCAAGGCTGGAAATGAAAAATTCATCAAAGCCATCAGCACCAACATCAAGAACCTGGAAATCACACTATAACTTTAATTTTCCTTTCAAAAACACAAAATTTGAAATGCAGTCAGTTCCTGTGCACTACATTTACTATTTTATACACACACACACACCTTTTCTTATCATTTTAAAAAATCCTCACCTGAGAATATGTTTATTGATTATAGAGAGAAAGGAAAGGAGAGGGGACCTGGCTGGCGTAACTCAGTGGATTGAGCGCGGGCTGTGAACCAAAGTGTCACAGGTTCGATTCCCAGTCAGGGTACATGCCTGGGTTGCAGGCCATGGACCCCCAGCAACCGCACATTGATGTTTCTCTCTCTCTCTTTCTCCCTCCCTTCCCTCTCTAAATAAATAAATAAATAAATAAAATCTTTAAAAGAAAAAAAAAACTTCTTGGTTTAAAAAAAAAAAGAAAAGGAGAGGGAAACATCAATCTGAAATAGAAACATTGACTAGCTGCCATCTGTTATGTTCCCCATCTAGGAATGGAACCTGCAACCTAGGTATGTGCCCTGACTGAGAATAGAACCTACAGCCTTTTGGTGTACAAGATGATACTTCAATCAATTGAGTACCCGGTCAGGGCTATATTTACTATACATAAAACTCATGCTAACGAGTTATCTTCCTCAAGGGGCTGAAAGCTCAATGCCAAGGATCTAGGCTACATGAACTTCCTGTAGCCATGAAAGCAATGTCACCATGGGCAGAGTACCAGGCAATGGGAATAGTCTTACTGAATGGAATGGGATGCTAGGACAGTCTTTAGAAAAACGTAAAGATCCTACTTACACCAATACAGGGGAAATGCATACTCTTTAGAAATATACACTAACTACTGACAGAGTCTCCTGGGGGAACTGTGTTTTCATCTGCCATCAGACAGATGTGATAGCATGATGTAACAGCCATGATTACATGCAGTTAGCTCCTTTTCCAGTCTTGAGAATAATGTAGGTAGAATTCTAACACCTACTACATAATACTATAAAGGACCCATTTTGAAGTCACCCTCAGCAAATAAGAACAGGTAAAAGAAAAAATAATTTAGTTATATAAAGTTCCTAATTCTGGTGAACAGTACAACATTAATGTCAGGCCATTACTTCTGAATTTCCAAACACTCAGGTATGTGTTTCCTACTTGGTATTAAGTTAAAATAATGACAAGTATATGAACTCCTGTATTTATAAAATATCATGTAATATAGACATAATGGGAATAAAATTTTTAACTTATTTCATTTAGAACTCTTCTATGCTTAGTTTATAACACTCCATTAAAGTCACTTTTAAGAGTGAGCAAACACAATAGAAATTATCTAGTAATTCTTATAGTGTGTAGTGTAAATAAAAGCAATCTTTTTTACTTATTCCTCAAATACCTGTTCACCCCAGTATTCTCTCACACTCATGTTATGTAACTAATATTTTTTCTGCCACTCGTTTCTTGATTTTTTATTTGACCTTTTGATTCAGCTTGTTGAGATAACTACGAATCTTTAGTGTGAGTTTATTAATCCTACTTTCCATACCTATACCTTCGCTTTGTTCAGTGGACCAGAGGCAGGTTCAGAGCCCTGGGGAAGACTAACTTCCCACCAGTGAATATTGATTAGTTAGTAACAACAACACTGGTAATAATAATTATTATACATAGACAATTAGTACATACTAAACATTAATATGTGTCAGGCACTGTTCTAAGCACTTTATAAGCAATTACCATTGAATGCACACAATAACCTTATGAGGTACATATTATTATGTACATTGATACATGAAACAAGGGAGACATTGTAAAGTTAATCTTCCAGGGTCAAAAAACCAATAAAGTGGGGCATTGGTTTTGACTTCAAATGGGAGTCCATACTTTTTAACAACTAGGACATACTGCCTCTCAGTTTGGATGCACATAAGTAATGAACTTCATTCCAACAGTGTGAAAAAATAGTTTAGACTTTTGTACTACAAGTTAATTCAAGCCCTGATCAACGTGGCTCAGTTGGCTGGACATCATCCTGCAAAAGGAAAGGTCACCAGTTGGATTCCCAGTCAGGGTACATGCCTGGGTAATGGGTTCAGTCCCCGGATGGGGCGCATATGAGAGAGGCAACTGATCGATGTTCGTCTCTCATACCAGTGTTTCTCTCCCTCGTTTTCTCCTTGCCTTTCCCTCTGTCTATAAATAAATAAATAAGTTAATTTAATAAATGTAAACTTTTTCTTCTTCTATTTTTTAAAGAATAAAGTTGTACTCTACTTAATGCTCAAGGAACAACTCCTTGGTGACACCCTTAGGCATCTATGTCTATAACTAAGTAGGACTGGTGCAGGTACCTGAATACGCTGAGGTGAGGCTACCGCAGAGTCGGTGGAGATTATCTGGATGCGTGGGGAGGGGCTGGTCATCCCTGGAGATTCCGGCCGAGAAGTCTGTGTACGTGGTACCTGTGGGTGAAAAGTGGTCTGGATCATAAGGGAGTTCAGAAAGTTGCCCAATGTGGTTGGAGAATGGTGCCTTTAGCTTCCCCCACCTCCAAACTATAAGAGAAAATTCGTTTAGAAAGTCAAAAGAAGTGGTGAAAGAAATGGGCTCAGGAAACGAATTACAAAGACAAAAGAAGAGGGCCCTTGGAGCTTAGGAGAGACAAAGATAAAGGTAACACACTTGTGGAGGAAGACAAAGGGAATGGGAAAGGTACAGTTGTGCTCCTGAGAGGGAGAGTGCATCACAACTTTTGCTTTCACAGTGGCATCATTATTATTAACTTTTACCCCAGGACATTTTTTTCATTGCTTTAAGAGACAGGAAGAAAGGGAGAGAGGGAAAGGGGTGGGGTGGGGATGGACATCTGTGCAAAAGAGAAACACTGATTGGCTGCCTTCCATATGCGCCTCAACCAGGAATAGAACCAGCAACCTAGGTATGGGTCCTGGCCAGGAATCAAACCCAAAACCTTTCAGTGTACAGGAAGATGCTCGAACTGAGTCACACTGGCTAGGACTCACGGTGGCTTTAAAGAAGTGATAAAACTAGTGTTCTAGAGTATGGAACCAATATGACAAAGGAATCAATGAGATATTGATATAGGATGGCGCAAAGAAAATACAATCGTAAAATAGCTTTCTAATGTTGTAAATACAAAGAAAAAAAACTAAGGAATTTTCAAGTCTGTTCTGCACAACTTCAATAAAAAAGCTACCAAAATAACTTCTTTGAAATGATATTTCAATGCCTCCAAAACCAGTTATAAAAACATTCCACTAAGATGATAGTTCTCAGAAGGAATTCTCTATAGCACTATAGAAGATGGCAAACAGAACCAGCATTACACTGAGAACTACTGGGACTGGTAACCTACCAGCCCCACTGGTACAGACCTTGGAAAAGCCCATCAGTAGTACAAGAATCTGGAATTTAGTCAATACCCACCAAAGCAAGGCTCAAGGTTCTGAGGGGTCACCTGGGCACCTGAACTGAGTAGATATTTTTCCTTGAATAAAAGTATACCATGAACCAATGCTTTATAAACTCTTCCCAAAAATAAAAAAAGAAGGAATACTTTCCAATTCATTCTATGAGGTCAATATTACCAAAGCCAGACTAAAATATCACAATAAAACTACAGACCAATATTCCTTATGAATATAGGTGGAGCAATCCTCAACAAAACACTATCAAACCTGATATAGAATCATAAAAGGTTATATACCATGACTAAGTGGGATTTATCCAGGAATGCAAAGTTGGTTCAACATAAATCAAAAACTGTAATACACTACATCAAAAGAATAAGAGGACAAAAGCCACATGATTATCTCACTGGACACAGAAAAAGCATTTGACAAATCCAATACCTTTCCATGGTAAAAACATTCAGCTAACTATGACTAGAAGGGAAGTTTCAACCTGATAAAGAGTAGACCTGGACAATAAATTGAGGTTAATTTTGGTCAATTTCAGCTCTTGGAAGAGCAGCAGCTATCCATCCCCCAACTCCACCCTGCAGAGGGCAGCTGTGCATTATGTTCCTATAGCAGTCTAACATAGTTTGTGGGAGCCAAGGGGGGCAAAAAGGACCTTGTCCTCCAGATATTGGGGAATCTGTGCTCTTAATTGCTGACTGCTGCTTCTGATCACAGAAGTGTAGACAAGGAGGCAATGATTGTTGTAGAACTTCCCCCTGTTTTTGCAAGCCCTTCATCTTTGGCTGAAGTGACTTCCAGGGGGCTTAAAAGGGCTGGATTGTTATTCTACACCACCCCATTTTTCTCTTTCCCCCCTTTTGGGAGCCAGACATCAAACACTAGGACATTCTAAAGCAACTGCATATATAGGAAAAATTAGAAATGCCCAGGGAAAAACAGGTTTGGAAAGGCCTTAGAAGACTTAAAGTTTCATGCCAGGACAATCCTTGGCACAGAGACAGCTCACAAAAACAATGATGATGACAATGACAACAATAACAAAGCCCAGCAAATCCTGGGAAAGGGAGAGACTCTGATTTCCAGCGTTATCACATTATTAAATTGAAATGTCCTGTTTTCAACAACAAAAAATCACAAGGCTTATTTAAAAAAAAACAACAACTCAGGAAATTATGACCCATTCAAAGGAAAAAGATAAACAAGAATTATCCTTGAAAAAGATATGACGTCAGATCTACTACACAAAGACTTTAAAACAACTGTCTAAATCAGGGGTGTCCAAATCTGTGGTCTGGATGGCTATGAATGGGGCCCAACACAATATGGTAAATTTACTTAAAATACTTTGAGACTTTTTTTGTACTTATATGTTGCAGTATCATGTAAAATAAATGTATGTACGCTCTCGTTATTGTACACATGCATGGCTTCAGTTTTATGGCAGTGTGCAGTTTCCAGTGTGTTACCTTCCAAGTGCAGACAGTAGAACTGACACCATCATGTGTTACATGTGGTGACTTAGCGAGGCAGTGATTATCAGAATTTCAACTGACCATTGCAATGTTAGGTGTTTTATGTTATTTAGAAGTCACATAAGCATTCTTATTGGATTATTAAAGAAAGGTACTTCTACACCTCGGCGGTGCCTTACACATCATCGCCTGCCACGCTTTATAATCAGCCCTTTGCCTCTCCCTGTATTGGCAGCCAAGAGGCTGTAGAAAGGCCCAAAACTTGCTTTCTATTTTCCTGTCAATTAATTTTCATAATAGAAATAAATAAAGTCTCTTATCTGTTATTATTTTTTAAATCCAAGCATGGTTTCTACAATGTCTCAAAAGAAAACAGAACCCCCTAAAAGAAAAACTGTGGATGAAGGAAGATTGTTTAATGAAAAGTGGACAGCTGAGTACTTTTTGTTGAGGCAGGTAGTAAGGCACTCTGCTTAATTTGTAGGGAATATGTGCAAGTTTTCAAAGACTATAATTTGAAAAGGCATTATATGCAAAAACATGCTGCCAAATTCAATGCATATGAAGTATCATGTTGTAAGGAAAAAACAGAGGAACTGAAAAAAGTCTGTCTTCTCAACAAAAATTATTTCAAAAAGTTACAACTCAGGCAAATTCTATTGTAAAAGCTAGTGAAGTGGTAGCATATTTAATAGCAAAAAAAATCAAAACCATTTATTGATGGCGAGTTTATTAAACAATGTATAGCAAGTGTGGCAGATACATTTGCCCTGAAAAAAAAAAAAAGAGGGATACTTCTAAAACCAGTTTCTCTTACTAGAATATAGTCAGGTGAATTGAAGAAACTGGAAAATTTATTAAAAGAAGTTTGGAGAACAAAGCTGCTAATTTTGAATTTTATGCTTTGGTGATGGGTGGTAACACTGATGCTATAGATATGGCTCAACTAGCCATTTTTATTAGAGGTATTAGTCACGAATATAATGTCACTGAAGAAACGGCTTCTTCAGTGCCATTGAAAGATACAATTAAATCAAGATTTACATGAAGCGGTGAAAAATACATTAAAGCAATTTTCTTTGTCCATTGTCAACATATCTGGTCGAAGTACTGATGGTGCCCTGATGAATAGAAAATGATGCAATTTCTGCCCCAAACTCACGTTTGATGAAGTATCACTGCACAGTACATTAAGAAAAATTATGTACAAAAGCTTTAAAAATGGGTAACGGCATGCAAATCATCATTAAGACTATACATTTCATAAGAGCCAAGGGACTGAATCATCACCAATTCCAGGAATTTCTTAAAAATATTAATGTTGACTATGGTGATATGATTCACTTTTTGGAAGTAAGATGGCTAAGTAGAGGACAAATATTGAAAATATTTTATGATTTGCAACATGTTATCAAGTCATTTTTGGTATCAAAAACAAATTTGTGTCAGAACTTGATAAAAAGTGGCTTACAGATTTAGCATTTTTAGTGGATTTAACTGCTCATTTAAATGAGTTAAACATACGTCTTCAAAGTAAAAACCAACTTATCAATACCATGTTTCAAACCATACAGCATTCCAAATGAAACTGAAATTATGGCAAGCTCAAATTAAGGCAAACAATTTTATGCATTTGACACATTGGCTAAACACAGTCCTGTAAACAGTGAAAAACATGCACCCTTGCTTTTTGATTTGGTGCAAGAATTTGAAAACAAATTTCAAGATTTCTGGGAAAATAATCAATATTTTGCTATATTTGCAACTTCATTTTCAGTTTATATAAATGTTACTTGCCAATTTTCAAATGCAATGCAAAGAGCTGCAATCTGAGAAACTTAAAGAAAAATTTGATCGTATCTCTTTACTGGGCTTTTAATAGGTACTATCTTGCCAGAGACAAATATCTCGTTTCAAAATCATGCCTTATTCTCGTCATCACTATTTGGCAGCGCCTACATTTGTGAACCACTACTTCAAGAATGAAACACATTAAGAGTAAAATTAGAACCAAAATATCTGATGAGCACCTTGAGAACTCACTGAGAACTGCAACTACTTCTATCAAACCAGATATTGATGCACTAGTTTCTCAAATACAACATCAAACATCCCACTAGTTTTATGTTGCCCTCTTTTCTTTTACAATAAAAAAATCAATGACATTTTAATTACTTAGATATGTACATATTCTATATTAGTGTTCACAAACTTGGGACCTGCTCAACGATTTTAAAAGATTACTGAAAGGGCTGCTGCATAATTAGGGTTATCACGTGAGGACCTTTTTGTTTATCTTTGGTGGCAGATATCACAGAAATTATGCACGTATCTTTTTTTTGCTCATCAGTTTTAGTGGATTTAATGTATGGCCCTAGACAATTCTTCCTCTTCCAGTGTGGCCTAAAGACACCAAAAGGTTGGACATCCCTGGTCTAAATGATACTCAAAGACTCAAGGAAGATGTGGGAAAAGTCAGAAAATAATGTATGAATAAAATATAAACTTCAATAAAAATCTAAAAAGAAAACAAAATTCTGACGCTGAAAAGTAAAATTACTGAAATGAAAAATTCACTAGAAGGATTTACAGGCAGATTTCAACAACAATCTGTGAACTTGAAGATAGAAGAATGGAAATTACCAAGTCTCAAGAATAGAAAGAAAAAAACTAAAGAAAAGTAACCAGAGCCAAAAAGGGCCTGCAGGACACCAACAGATGTGGAAACATGCTTTGTGGGAGTCAAGAAGAAGAAGAAGAAGAATAAGAATAATAAGAATAAGAATAAGAATAAGAATAAGAATAAGAATAATAAGAATAAGGAGGAGGAGAGAAGACAGAATATTTAAAAAATAGCTGACAACTTCCCAAATTTGAAGACAGACATGAATAAAAGCATCCAAGAAGCTCAATAAAGTCCAAGTAAGAAGTCAAAGACCCATCATAGTCCTACTTACTTTCTTTTAATCCTCACCTGAGGACATGTTTACTGATTTTGGAGAGAGAGGAAGGGAGAGAGAGAAATGTCAATGGGAGAGAAACACTGAGTGGCTGCCTCCTGTATGTACCCTGACTGAGGTTCGAAGGCATAACCTTTTTGTGTATGGGACAATGCTCCAACCAACTGAGCTACCGGCCAGGGCTATTGTTTAACTCTCAAAAGACAAAAGAGAATCTAGAAAGTAGCAAGAGAGAAGTGAATCATCACATACAAGGGATCCTCAATTAGAATATTTATAGATTTCTTATCAGAAATTCTGGAGGACAGAAGATAGTTGGCTGATATATTAAGAGTACTTAAAGGGAAAAAAAACCTATCAAGAATTCTATACCTGGCAAAGCTGCCCTTCAAAAGAGGGATAAATCAAGACATTCCCAGATAAACAGTCCAGGAAGTTCATAGTCATTAGACTGGCCCTACAAAAAAATGCTCAAGGGAGTCCTGCAAGATGAAATGGAAAGACCACAGATGGTAATTCAAAGCCAATTGGAAAAGTGAAAATCTTGATAAAGGGAAATATATGAGCAATTATAAAATCTAGTATTACTCTAATGGTGGTTTGGAACTGTATTTTGGGTTTTTTCCCACAACTTAAAAGACTAATACAGTTAAATTAAAAAGAAACCTGTTAGTTTAAAAGATAACATTATTGCAACACTGAAACTTTAATTCTTGTTTTCTATATAATTTAGTACACTAAATGCATTTAAAAGAATCATTATATTATGTTTTGGACACAAAATGTATAAAGGTATAATTTTGTCACATTAACAACCAAAAAGGGTGGGCATAGGGTTTTAAAGGAGAAAAGTTTTTGTATGTCATTTAAATTAAACTGCAATAAATTCAAACTAGAGTGTTAAAACGTTAGGATGTTAAATGTACTCACCATAATTCCCTCAAAGATAACATAAAAAACTGTACCAATGCACTATACCACATTAACAGAATAAAGAAGAAAAACACACAATCATCTCAATTGATGCAGTAAAAGCATTTGACAAAAGTCAACATCCTTTCATAATAAAAACACTCAGCAAACTAGGAAGAGAAGGAAACTACTCTCACATAATAAAAGCCACACATGAAAAACCTACAGCGAACATCATACTCACTGGTGAAAGAATAAAAGCTTTTCCTCTAAGATGAGGAACAAGACAAAGATGCCTGCTTTCACCACTTCAACTCAACACAGTACTTAAAATTCTACTCAGAGCAATTAGGCAAGAAAAAAGGGGGAGGGAGAAGGCATCCGAATTGGAAAGAAGTAAAATTATCCCTGTATGTAGATGATATTATCTTATACATTTAAAAAAAGCCCTAACAATCTCACACACACACACACACACACACCTGTTAGAATAAATGAGTTCAGCAAAGTAGCAGAACACACACACACACACACCCTGTTAGAATAAATGAGTTCAGCAAAGTAGCAGAACACACACACACGCACACACACACACACACAACCCTGTTAGAATAAATGAGTTCAGCAAAGTAGCAGAACACACACACACGCACACACACACACACCCTCTGTTAGAATAAATGAGTTCAGCAAAACAGCAGGATACAAAGTCAACAAACAAAAATCAGTGTTGGTAACACTTGTATAAATGAACAATAAATAATTTGAAAAGGAAATTACAAAAACAATTCCATGAAACAGCATCAAAAAGAATTCTGAGGAATTAACTTAACCAAGGAGGTGAAAGACTCGTACATGAAAACTGAAAAAATCCCTGAAAGAAATTAAAAACAAATAAAGGGAAACACATTCCATGTTCATGGATTGAAAGACTTAATTATTGATAAAATGGCAATGGTACCCAAAGTGATCTACAGATTGAATACAATTCCTATCAAAATCCCAATGATTTTTTTTTGCAGAAATAGAAAAACCTATCGTAAATTCTCCAGGGACCCCAAATAGCCAAAAATACTTTGAAAAAGAATGAAACTGGAGAGCTCACGCTTTCTGATCTCAAAACTTGCTACAAAGTCATCAACATTGTGTGATAATGGCATTAAGAAAGACATGTAACCCTGGCAGAGTAGCAGAGCTGGTTAGAGTGTACCCTGATACACCAAGTTTGGGGGTGTGATCCCCAGTCAGGGTACATACAAGAAGCGACCACTGAATGCACAAATAAGTAGAACAACAAATTGATGTTTCCCTCTTTCTTTTTCTTCCTGTCTCTAAATTGAAAACAAAAACAAAAACAAACACAGACATATAAACCACAGAAACAGAACGGAAGAGAAATAAAGCCTCACATATGTGGTTAAATGAGTTTTGACAAGAGTGCCAAGACCATTCGATGATGGAAAGTATAGTCTTTTCAACAATGTGCTGGGAAAAGTGGATATCCACATGCAAAAGAATGACAATGGACTCTTTTCTAACACCATATAAAAAACTAACTTGAAATGGATCAAAGACTTAAATTTAATGACCCAAACTATAAAACTCTTAGAAGAAAACACAGAAAAGCATCACAGTATCAGATTTGGCAATGGTTGCATGGATATGACACCAAAGTCACTGGCAATAACAGAAAAAAGAGACAAACTTAACTTTATAAAAATTTTAAAAATGTGTGCATTGAAAGACAATACTAACAGGGCAAATAAAGGCATCCAACGGAATGGGAGAAAATATTTACAAGTAATGTATCTGATAAGGCATTAATATCTAGAATATATGGAGAACTCCTAAAACTCAACATAAAACAAAACAAAACTCCAACCCAATTAACAAAAGGGCAGAGGATCTGAATAGACATTTCTCCAAAGATGATATACAAACAGCCAATAAGCACATGAAAAGCTGCTCACTCAACATCACTAGTCATTAGGGAAATAAAAATCAAAACTACAATGAGATACCATCTCATACCGATTACCCACTAGGATGGCTACTTTGAAAACAAATACCAACAGAAAATAAAGTGTTGATGAGGATGTGGAGAAAGTGGAACCCTTGTTGACTGTGGGAATGTAAAACGGTACAGCTGCTGTGGAAAACAGCATGGAGTTCCCTCAAAAAATTAAACATAGAATTACCATAAAATACAGTAACTCTACTTCCAGGTACATACACAAAAGGACTGAAAGCAGTGCCTTGAAGAGACAGTTGTGTACACATGTTCATAGTGGCATTATTCCCAATAGTCAAGGGGTGAAAGTGACCCAAGTGTTTATGTAGAGATAAATGGATAATCAAATTGTGGTGTATTTATACAATAGAATATTATCCAGTCTAAAAAAGGAAGGAAAATCTGACATACAATACAATGTGGATGAACTTTGAGGATGTTATGCTAAGTGAAATAAGCCAGTCACGAAAAGACAAATATTGCATGACTCTACTTATGTGAGATACTGAGGAAAGTCAGATTCATAGTGACGGAAAGTGGAATGTTGGATCTAGAGACTAGGGTGAGAGGAGTAATCCCAGTTAGTGTTTATGCACATAAAATTTGAGTTTTACAACATGAAAAGTTATGAAGATTGTATATTGTTAATGTATTCAATACCATGGACCTGTATACTTAAATATAGTTAAGATGTTAAATTTTATATTATGTGTATTTTATCACTACAGGGAA
This sequence comes from Phyllostomus hastatus, assembly GCF_019186645.2. Lineage (NCBI taxonomy): Eukaryota > Metazoa > Chordata > Mammalia > Chiroptera > Phyllostomidae > Phyllostomus > Phyllostomus hastatus. The sequence continues at coordinate 1,985,405 of NW_025333643.1, read as the reverse complement.
AAATTAAATGGGTCAAAGATTTAAATAAAAGAGCTAAAATTATAAAACCAATAGAGGAAAACATAGGTATAAATCTTAGTTTACTTGGATTAGGTGGTGGTTTCTAAAACATGACACCAAAAGAAAGATACAATGGATATCACTAAGATTAAAGTTTTGTGCTTCAAAGAATGCCATCTAGAAAGTGAACAGCCTACAAAAGGGAGAAAACTTTGCAAATCACATATCTAATAAATGGACACACATATATACAGTATAAAGAAGTATCACCCTGGCTGGCGTAGCTCAGTGGATTGAGCTCGGGCTGCGAACCAAAGTGTCACAGGTTCGATTCCCAGTCAGGGTACATGCCTGGGTTGCAGGCCGTGACCCCCAGCAATTGCACATTGATGTTTCTTGCTCTCTCTCTCTCTTCCTCCCTTCCCTCTCTAAAAATAAATAAATAAAATCTTAAAAAAAAACCCTAATAGGTTAAAAAAAAAAGAAGTATTACAACTTAAAAGATGGACAATAACAAGTATTGACAAGGATGTAGAGAAACTGGAACTCACATACACTGTGAGTTCCAGTTTCTCTACATGAAAATAGAATAGGTACAGCCTCTTTGGAACACAATATGGCCAATCCTCAAAGGTTAAACATAAAGCTGCTATATGAACCAGTCATTCCACTCCTAGGTATATAACTATATGTCCACACAAAAACCCATATGGAAATGTTTACATCTATTCATAACACCTCAAAAGTACTATTATTCACAATAGTTCAAAAGCAGAAACAACTCAAATGTCCATCAACTGATGAATGGATAAATAATGTGGTATATATTAATGCAATAGAATATTACTTTGCAAGAAGAAATGAAGCACTGATACGTTCTACAATATTGATTAAATCAGTCACAAAAGACCCCATATTCTATGATTTCATATATACAGAATGTCCAGAATAGGCAAACCCATAGGAATAGAAAGTAGATTAGTGGTTGCCAAGGACTGATGGGATGGGGGAAGGGGAATAACTGCTAAAAGGTATGAAGTTTCTTTTGGGAATGATGAAAACGTTCTGGAATTAGATGGTAGTGATGGCTGTTACAACTTGTGAACATACCAAAAAGTAACTATATACTTTAGATAAGGTAAATTTTATAGTAAGTGAATTCTATCTTAATTTTATAAAGCACATCATGGTTAATTACTATAATAGTTATTAAAAAGATATTTTCTTTCATAAGCATTAATTTTATCAAGAAAAAATTCACTATAAGACAAAAATTATCCTTGAAAACATTATGCTGAATGAAAGCAACTAGCCACAAAAGGCCATATGTTGTATCAATCTGTTTATATAAAATGTCCAGAATAGGCAAATTGGTAAGTCAGAAAGTAAATTAGTGGTTGCTTATGGCTGGGGCTAATAAGCAAATTTGGTGGTGGTGGTGGGGGAGGCAGCTAAAAGTACAAGGTTTCTTTGGGATAATGAAAAATGTTCTGAAGCTAGATTGTGGTGATGGCTACATGACCTTATAAGTATATTAAAAGCCACAGAATTGTACAATTTAAATAGGTAAATTGTATGGTATGTGAATTATACCTTAATAAAGCTATTAACATTTGTTTTTTAAAGAATGAACAAACAAATAAATTACTCAATCCATGGTGTAAGCATTTAGGACAGAGGTCACCTTTAGGGAGGGCAGGAAATTCTAGTCTGTTCTTAACCTGGGTGGTGTTTTTAACCATAGGAATATTGTCTCTGATAATTCTGTTATATACTTATGAATTGTGAACTTATGCATGTTATACTACAGTAAAAGTTTATTTAAAAGAATAACAGTTTAAAAAAAATATTCCACAGGGACTCAAAGGAACTTTCTAAACAGTAAGCAAAAAACAGTGACCCTGTCCATGCTTCACTTGAATCTACTGAGACTGACCCTGTTCCACCCTGGAGCTGTGGGCTGGGTACACACAGAATTTGAAGCTGGCCTGATTTTCAAGTATACGGGGGTGGGTGGGGTGGTGGGGTGCAGATGGGCAGCTACGGGGAAAAAGTGGGGCTGAGCACTGAGACTGCTATATGCCAGCTTTGCAACCCTGCCTGCGCTACAGTTTAATCTCCCTAGATCCTGGCTCTCACACCTGTTAAGACATAGACTTGCAAATGCTATGATTCCTTTTTACATGAGAAGTCCAAAAGCCTCAAGATTTGCCTGAGAGGAGGCATGGATTGCACTGGCAATGGGCTCCTGATAGCTCAGTAATAAATGTAGACTGGGTGAACAGTCTTAAATATTCCTGGAATTCAACAAAGGGATGCTTAACTCTGGAAGTGACAGGTTAATGGGAAAATACTTGGGACTCCTATGGTCTTTAGAGAGAATGTGTGTTCTAGTCACACCAGGGGCAGTTTAGATATGATTTGGCTTGAAGGCAAAAATACTATGATGGGACCTCTCAAAAATTCTTGCAGTTGTATAGATTAGAGCCCAATATTATGAACAGACATCAAGGCAGGAATTATTATTTTTTTCTAAAAGCATTTTGTTGAATATCATTTGGTACAGTGATAAAAGTAAATTTGGTAACAGGACATAAAAGTATTAGATGCATTTCTGACTACTTCAAGTATCTGCTTTCCATTTTTTCCTGCCTACTTTCAGTGCCTGATGATAATCTTGGTCCTCTGCCTTAACCTACTTTCTACTCCTTCAACCTGCTCAACTTGCAAAGAACAGAATCTTTTGGTTCACACTGAAGTATTAATGTCTGACAGCACCCAGGTGTGAGTTATACCCTGGCCAGAGTACCTGTACTGTGACTGGGAAACTGCTGGTCCAAAGCACTATTAAACTGCTAGTCCAAAGAACTCAATTAAGCCACAGGCATGCTGGGCATAAAAGTATGTTTAGACATAGGTCTTCACTGCATGGTCTCTGACACATGTTTAAAGGGTAAAGTCAGCTATGCCATTTCACATCTTTTTTAAAGTTAAATGTACTTGCCAAACACCCAAATGTTTACTGTCTGAAGAGCTTTTTTAAAAAGCCCTGCTCCTCTGGCCAGTCTTTCCTGATCCCTTGGGTTGGTATACAGGCCTGCTCAGGGTTCCCAGGGCTCCTGCATCATGGCACTCTCCCCAGGGCACTTACTGTGAACTGCCTGTTGAAGCCTACCCCCGAGGGCGGGAGGGCACATTCCCTATTTCTCCTTTTACTCCCAAGCCCAAGCACATAATTAAGCCCACGATGATTGTTTAGTGAATAAATACTTCTAAACTTAGGGAATAAATAAGAGGTCTTTTTTTTTTTTTTAAAGATTTTATTTATTTAGAGAGAGGGAAGGGAGGGAGAGAGAGAGAGAGAGAGAGAGAGAGAGAGAGAGAGAGAGAGAGAGAGAGAGAGAGAGAGAGAAACATCAATGTGCGGTTGCTGGGGGGTTATGGCCTGCAACCCAGGAATGTACCCTGGCTGGGAATCGAACCTGGGACACTTTGGTTCCCAGCCCGCGCTCAATCCACTGAGCTACGCCAGCCAGGGAATAAGAGGTCTTTTTAATAGTACTTGCTCCTGGGACTCTGTCTAGTCCTTTCTTTGTTTTACTCTAGTCTTGTGCTTGTCTGCTGATTAGCCACCCCGCAAGTACTGCACAACACCTGCCTTGGCAGTTTATTACTTTGGCAGTTTATTACATAAACCAAAGAGTACTAGTTTCCACTGACATGCCTGAGTTTATGAGGCTGATGGGAAAGTTTATATATTTTCAGTGTGGAGTGAGAACCTTCTCTATTCCACCATAATACAAAATTGCCTTGGAAGCATTTTTAAAGAAAATAATTCTTAGGAAAATTTTCTGTGCTTTACACTCAGTCATTTGCTAAAATATGAACATCTAGATTGGAGAGAATGCCCACAGACAGCACTGGGCTAATGAGCAAATATTGAAGAGTTTCTAAACTGTAATTTATTCTAGGTTCTGGCTGCAATATTCCCACAGATTATTAATAGGGCAACAAAGTTCACACCCTGTGTGTGTGGGGGGGAATACAGATCAAGCAGACCTAATATGTTACAAATCTCAATCAGGAATTTCCAACTTGGCCTTAACATTCACCATGAAAAAAAAAAAAAAAAGAACAATGTAAATGCCTAATTGGGTAAAGGGTTTCAGGCAGGGGGGACCTCCAGCCTGAACTGAAATGTACCACATCCTCTTTTTATTTTTATCCCAAAGGACCATTAAATAACAAGTGTAGTGAAAGGTCGAGCAGAGTTAAATCTTCTTTGTGCCTCAACCTGGATCAAAGAGATAAGAATCCACAGGAAGCTGCTGGTCTTTCTTATCCTTTACCTTACACAGAGGATTAAAACCTTAAAATGCCCCTGTACCATGTTTCTAAAGAATTACTTCTCTTAATGACTGATTAAGTCTAGCTCTTCTTTATTAGTATAAATAAAGTCAACAAAAGAATCAAAGCTGAACATCATAAATGAGTCTCATTATATCAAAATTGATTAACAAGTTCCTCAATTTTCCAGATCATGTGTTTAAAAAGATGAGACTACAGCCCTAAATTTCCTGGCATAAAAACAAAAATCCAGTCAACAGCCACTACCTACAACTATGTAAAACAATGAGGTGTTTAAGAACAACATGGTTCACAAACTACATTCTTAGGCAGATTAACCTGCTGAAAACAACAATATATATAAACAGCTTTTGTCCCACTTTGAATTTACCCAGCATATTCAAATATAAGTGTCTATAAAGAAATAATTTCCTAGGTGCTAAACACAGCAATAGACACTAACTTGAATTTCTTCAAATAGGTGTCTAAATCCACTGCTATTTTACCAGCTGCTCTAAAAACAAGTCCCTATGAAATACACTGCATTATAAGGAGGCTTTCCTACTGTAAAAACTGAGAGAATGAGAACAGGCTTCAAAATCAGTCTTGTTTTCGTCAGGACCCTTATACTTACCATGCTGATGGCTCCCTGCAGCTTGACTTACATTTTTCCTCAGCAACCTGCCAGACCAGAGAGAGTCTAATCCAAAGGGCCAGGGGTTGTTTGGGGGAACTCACAGGCATTTGTTTTCAAACTGCCGCTGCAGATTCCATTCACTAAAACCAGACAGAGCTGTTTAAAGATGCCCTTTTTATGACCCTGCTCTGCTGAAGGTCAAATACACTATCACTCCTTGTAACTAAGGAAGCAAAATTGACATGTTCCTGCTGTTTCACCAGCTGCTGAAGCAGTCTATCTACTGATATGATTAATTGCTTCTAGGAAAGAATGTACCTTGCTTTACAATGTTCTCCCTTCACTTTGTTGTCTTTGCTAAATGCACCCCCTTCCCCTTAAAGACCACCTTTCCTGAACTGAGAGCTCACCAGAATGTTGCCATGGAGTCCAACCAACTCAAAACAATTTTAAAACTATAGAAATGGAGGGAAGATTTGGAGAACTCAGAAATACCACATTCTGCATATAGCATTTTCAACTTCACACTATATTAAGCCAATATTTTTAAAGATATGGGGTCTTTGCAAGTTCCTTGTACATTTAAAGAGAAGGCAACAATAGTCTGCATTACATACAAAAAACACCCACAATAATAACAGCAGTGGCTCATTTAACAAACGTTTGATTATATTCACTCAGCATGTGAATACAGGTCAGAGTTCTAGCCTCTGCAGCCTCCCATTGTGGCAGGAGGATGATGAGCATAGGCAGTTAGTGCAAAGGCAGTGCGTAACAGGCCATGCAATGGCTTCAGATCTAGGTCTCACCCTTCCCACGAGGACACAGAGGAAAAGGAGCTCCTGAGGTCACAGGGAGTTAAGAGGTGGGGCTGGAACTAATACTCGGATTCTCTGACAATCAGCCAAGCGCACCTGCCACTAAAGCCAACAGACTCATCTGTTTTAACATCTCCACAAACAACTAACATGAACCAAATAATAGTCATTAAAAAACAAACAAAAGTCTGGGGGAAGGGTGGGAAGAAAGAAGTTTTATGGATATTTACTTTGATTTAAGATGGGGGGTAGTGTTTAGAGAGGAAGAAAACTAAAAAAAGTTCTTCACACTGTTACAAGTTTCCATGTGCACTAGCTTAAAATAATCTAAGAGAATATGTTAACCATTTTTCAAGCTCTAGCCCAAACCCAGGCACCCAACCCAAAAGGGAAAAATTAATCAAGAGGGGGAAAAAAAGAGATGATTCTCCTTTTAAAAAGGAGATTATGCCCTGGCTGGGTGGCTCAGTTGGTTGGCACATTATCCCATGCACCAAAGGTTACGGGTTCAATCCCCAATTGGGGGTGTGTATGGGAAGCAACCAATCAATGTTTCTTTCTCACATCAATGTTTCTCTCTCTCTCACCCTTTCCTTTCTCTCCAAAATTAATGGAAGCATGTTCTTGGGTAAGGATTGAAACATAATAATAAAGTAAAAAAAATAAAAAGGAAGATTACATTCCCTTTCCATCTCAACTATTAAGTTCTAAGAAATGTAACACTGTATTCACTAAGTACAGTCAGTAAATGATGTAGAGAAGGGAAGATTAATCCGAGTAAACAAAAAGCTCCAAGGTCCAACTGTTAAGGTCAATAGGTTGGCTCCTCTCATCATAAAAATTTGTTTACATCCTCTGGCCTGGTAATTCTACTTCTGGGAATCCACCTTACAAAAATTAGCTTAAATATAGAAATGGCTTTATCAGTGTGTGGTCCTAAGTTATTTTTCTAGAGAACATAGAAATTCCCCTTTTCAGGGAGTCCATATGGGGCAGAGCCTATTTCCAACTGTAGAAGCAGAAAATGCCAGATACTTGCTATCCTGGTGTACCCTGTAGGACAGGGGTTCCATCAGATGCATGAGCGTGTGACTTTGCACTGGCAGCAGAGTGTTAGATCCCACAAGAGTCTCAAGGTCTGGGACCCTGGGAACATTCTTACTATATGTTATTTCTTCCTAATGTTAAAATGTAGCACAGTATTTTGTAGATTCAGGGGTAAACAGGGTGAGCTGACAGATACACGTGGCCAAGAAATCAATCAACATGTAGTGGTCTATATAAGCAAGGGTTAAGCCTCCCTTCAGGAAGGCAGAGCTTTGGATATGAATCCTGTCTCATTTACTTGCTCAAGTAAATAAAACTACCTTGTGATAACTACAGCTCATTTTTGAATAGAGCATCCCAAGTGGCAAACTCCAAGTTCAGTAACAGGAGCCTCATGACTAGCCTTGGCAGTGTGGTGTGCACCCACAGCTTCACTGGACAGGTATTTCAGTAAGATCTGGATATAGCTCTTACCTACAAAATTACTTATTCAGACCTGCTGGTAAATATCAAGTCATCCATCCTTCCTCACATATATTTTAACTCAAATGTTTTTTAAGAATCCCATTTCTGTTTAAATCATAAACAGCTGGTTTGCTATTAGGCCCCTGACTGATAAAGTGTATACTTATCAGTGTTAATTTATAACAGAGAAAGGTCAGAAGCAACTTTAATTTCCATTCTAGAGGGTGGGTTAGTAACTTATACTACACTCTCTTAATACAAAATTATGTAGCTATGAAAAAGGATGGTGTTGCAGGTTATGGAGAAATCTGTGGAAAAGGTTATTACACTTATTCTGTGAAATAATGAAAGAATAAGTTGTATGTACACTATAATTACAATGGGATGATATACCTGTGAAGACCAAAACCAAATACGTTCATTCATTTAACAATCTTAATACTGACTGTTTACCATATTCCAGGCACTGTTTTAGACACTGGGAATACAACAGCGAATAAAACAAAGTTCCTATCTTCTGCAATTTACATTCTAGTGTGATAAATAACAGGTATAAATGTTTGTTAGATAGTGGTAATCATCATGGAGAAAACTAAGAGTAAGGAGGATAAAGAATGAAAGTAGAGGTAGAAATAGTTATTTTATGTGAGGAGATGATAAGGTAATAAAGTAGTGATAGATGTATTACAATGGTGGAAATATGGCTTTCTTTATAGACAGGGGGAGGTTAAGAAAAGTATGGGAAATGGAGAGGCCAAAGAGATTATATGTATGACCCATGGACATGAACAAAGGTGGGAGAATGGTGGCGGGAGGGGAGGTATAGGGTGGAAGGGAATAAAGGGAAGAAAAAGATGGGACAACTGTAATAGCATAATCAATAAAATACATTAAAATAAAAATTTTAATGTTACATATCACTTTTATAATAAACTTACAGTATATTTAAAATGTTTCCAAAAACAAAATTATCTTTTAAAACTAGCCAACACTGCTAGCAATTGGTATTGTGAGTGATCTTATTTTTTTCAACCGAAGTCTAAAACAATGGGCATTTCCTATACTTCTTTTCCTAATCATCATCATCATTATTATTGAAATGATCTCTAATTGAAGCATTTTCCTTTGTAGTTCTTAACTAGCCAGGCATTCCACTGCACCACTGTTGATGTCATCTACAATATCATGAGCGTGGCAGCTATCAACACTGCAGTCCACTGACTGGACAGTCCCTAGGATTTCTTTAATGGTTCCAGAGAGTTCTTGGGCTACCGAACCATGCCACATCTGTTGGGCAATGTCGACACCTCATCAAAAGTGGTATTTCTACTGTGCTTAATGTTTTTTTTTTTTTTTTTTTGGTTTCTTTCTGTCTCATGGCAGTTCTTTGAGGGCTTTGATGATCAGGGCTGAGGCAGAAGGCACTACTTCAATTTGGGCCTGTCTGTTCTGAGTGATCAGTTTCACTGTAATCCTCAGGCCCTTCCAATCACGGGTTGCTTTGGTGATGTCATCATCAACCTTCTTGGGAGACAGACCCAGGGGAACAATCTATACGGCCAGGGCAGCAGACGTAGCACTGACAGATCTGCTTTCTGTGACAGATCATCGCTATTCTGTCCCCAGATATAACACAGGAAATTATTTTGGTGCACTCCTATATAAGGTACAGCTCTTTTATAAGGACATACTTCGTCATTTTCTCCTTTTTTGACTATCCCTCGTCAACTTTTTTTCTTACCATATAACAAATAAGTCTAATCTTACTTATTCCAACATGAATTTCATTTTAGTTCTACTGTTTATATTATATTTCGTCTACAAAATAACTTCATCTTACTACTCTTTTTTTAATCCTCACCAGAGGATATGTTCATTAATTTAACTTAATTTTTTAAAAGATTTTATTTACTTTTAGAGAGAGGGGAAGGAGGGGAAAAAGAGAGGGCAAAAGACATCGATGCGTGGTTGCCTCTTGTGTGGCCCCCTCTGGGGACCTTGCCCACTATCCAGGCAGGTGCCCTGACTGGGATTCAAACTGGTGACCCTTTGGTTCTTAGGCTGGCACTCAATCACTGAGCAACACCAAGCAGGAAATATTCATTAATTTTAGAGAGAGAGGAAGGTGGGGGTGGAGAAAAGAGAAGTATCAACGTAAGAGAGAAACATCAATTGGGTGCCTCCCATATGTGCCCTGCCCAGGGAATCAAACCTGAAACCTTTTGGTGTATGAGATGTTGCCCCAACCAACTGAGCCACCTGGCCAGGGCCATCTTCTTACTATTCTTAAAGTCTTAGCTTATCTAAATATGTACAACCATCTGACTTTCCTTTTCTAAAAAATATTTTTTATTGATTATGTTATTACAGTTGTCCCATTTCCCCTTCACTCCGCTCCACCCTGCACACCCTCTCCCACCCACTCCCCCCCCTTTAAGTTCATGTCCATGTGTCATACTTATGAGTTCTTTAGCTTCTACATTTCTCATACTATTCTTACCCTCCCCCTATCTATTTTCTACCTACAATCTATGCTACTTATTCTCTGTACCTTTTCCCCCCCTCTCCTCCTCCCACTCCCCTGTTGCTAACCCTCCATGTGATCTCCATTTCTGTGGTCTGTCCCTGTTCTAGTTGTTTGCTTAGTTTCTTTTGGTTTTGCTTTAGGTGTGGTTGTTCATAATTTTGAGTTTGCTGTCCTTTTACTATACATGTTTTTTTTTAATCTTCTTTTCTTAGATAAGTCCCTTTAACATTTCATAAAATAAGGGCTTGGTGGTGGTGAACTCCTTTAACTTGACCTTATCTGAGAAGCACTTTATCTGCTCTTCCATTCTAAATGAGAGCTTTGCTGGATAGAGCAATCTGGGATGTAGGTCCTTGTCTTTCATGACTTGGAATATTTCTTTCCAGCCCGTTCTGGCCTGTAAGGTCTCTTTTGAGAAATCAGCTGACAGTCTGATGGGAATTCCTTTGTAGGTGACTGTCCCCTTATTTCTTGCTGCTTCTAGGATTCTCTCCTTCGTTTTTACCTTGGCTAATGTAATTATGATGTACCTTGGTGTGTTTCTTCTTGGGTCCAACTTCTTTGGGACTCTCTGTGCTTCCTGGACTTCCTGGAAGTCTATTTCCTTTGGCAGAATGGGCAAGTTCTCCTTTATTATTTGTTCAAATATGTTTTCAATCTGTTGCTCTACCTCTTCCCCTTCTGGAACCCCTACAATTCGGATGTTGGAAGGTTTAAAGATGTCCTGCAGGTTCCTAAGCTTCTCATTTTTTTGAATTCTTATTTCTCCATTCTTTCCTGTTTGGTTGTTTCTTTCTTCCTTCTGGTCCACTCTACTGTTTTGAGTCCCAGTTTCCTTCCCATCACTATTGGTTCCCTGTGTATTTTCCTTCATTTCTTTTATGGTAACCTGCATTTGTTCATCTAATTTGCAACCAAAGTCAACCAATTCTGTGAGCTTCCTGATCACCAGTGTTTTGAACTGTGCATCTGATAGGTTAGCTATTTCTTGGTCTCTCAAAAGGATGAGTTCTGGGGCACTGATTTGTTCTTCTATTTGAGCAGTCTCTCTCTCTCTCTCTTTTTGGTCTGGTTGCTCCTGTTATGGTGAGGGGCGGAGCCTTAGGTGTTCACCAGGGCTGGGCACCCCAATTGCTAGATTGTGACCTTGTATGTGAAGGCAGGGTGGAGAGGGAACAGTGGCGTAGCTCCAATCTCCGTGGGACCTCAGTCCGTTCCCTGGGATCCTTGGTTGCGTGCTCTGCCCTGGTCCACAATCGCCGCCTCACTGGTTCTGCCAGCTGTCGCTTTGCATACTCAGCTGCGATCTAGCGTGCTCCCGGATGCCTTATGCGCCCAATTCTCCCTGTTCTCTGTGGCGCGCCGTGACCCGCACCTGGCTGCTTGTCTCCGCCCCTCCTACCAGTCTGGATAAACGGGTCTATTTCAACTTCTTGGCTGTCCGACTTCCATTCAGATAAGTTTTCTGTCAGTTGTGGGTGTTATTCTGCCTCTAAATAGTTGTTGTTCCAAACTTGGTTGTGCATGGAGGTACGGTGCATCCATCTATGCCTCCATCTTGCTAGAAGTGCCCCATCTGACTTTTCCATTGTATCTCCTATGATAGCTGTGTCTGATCATTTCATGAAATATTATAATGAACTGCTTTCCTTTTATTTCTCCTGCATATAATTATAGTACTATATTGGTGTTTTGAAGTTATTTGTGTGAATGGTCATATTTTCCAAGAATATAATTTTGGCATAGTAAAAGGGTCATTTAAAAATATTTCAATAAAAAGGGGGCACTGGTCCTGAAGGAACTGAAAACCTCTAGAAGGAAGGGTCACACAATATGTACTCAATACATGCTTGCTGAATAAACCCCTGAGCTAACCAATGGCCCTGCTACCTTTTTCAAGTCAGGCTATAAAATTGCTAAAAAAGAGAAAAGAAAGTGTTGAAAAATAAAAAGCACAATCTTGGAAGATTAAATTCAATTCAGATGGCTTTTTATTCAGCAATTCAGCTTCTAGTCTAAAGAAATACATCTACATGTGGGCCCAAGGAGGCATCACATACAAAGATGTTTGTTGTAGCACTATTCATGTTCAAGAAAATTTGGAAACAATTTAAATGTGCTTCTATAGTGAAATGGTTAAATAAACATAGCTCTAATCTATGTAATAACGTATTATAGGAAAAAGAGCTATGCAAATTGTTATATCTGAAACAAAGTTTTAGAAAAGCAACTTGAAGACCATGTTTATTGTGATTTCATTTATATTAAATTTTAAAACATACCATATATTTCTATAGTTACATGTACATGAACATAAATAGTTAGGGAGGTAATACACCAAACTAAAAGTAAATAAATTTCAAAGAATTGGTATCACATACACCAGATTTTCTGATTACATTGTGATTAAGTTAAAAAATTACAGAAGAGATTACAAATGTAAACTCTAGAGCTATAAAATTTCCAGAAAAATCAGGAGAAAACTGTTGTGACCTTGGGTTATATAAAGTTTTTAAAATATGGTCCTGACCGGTGTGGCTCAGTTAGCTGGTTGAGTATTGTCCTGCAAGGTAAAAGGTCATTGGTTTGATTCCCAGTCAGGGCACATGCCTGCCATTGTGAATTCAGTCCCTGGTCAGGGTGCATACAAAAGGCAACCAATCAATGTTTCTCTCTTGTATCGATGCTTCTATCCTTCTCTCCCTCCATTACCCTGTGTCTAAAAAATAAGAAAATAAAATCTTTTTTAAAAAAAATTTTTAAGCATGACATCAAAAAGCATGATTCATAAAATTAAAAATTGATAAATTAGACTTTATCAAAATAAAAGGGATCTGCTCTTTAAAAGATACTGTTAAAAGAATGAAAAGATAAGTCACAAACTGGGAGAAAATACTTGGAAACCATATATTTGATAGAGAACACGTGTCCAGAATATACAAAGAACTCTCAAGTCTCATTAAGAAAGCAAACAACTCAATTTAAAAATAGGCAAAGGACTTAACAGACACTTCATCAAAGATAATACATGAATGGTAACTGAACACATGTAAAGATGCTTGACATCACTAGTTATTAGAGGAATGAAAATTAAAACCATGATGAAGAACCAGTACACATCTACCAGAATGCCTAATATTAAAAAGGCTGATCATGCCAAGTGTTGGCAAGGACACAGTGTATCTCGAGTATTTGTACACAGCTGGTAGAAATATAAAATGGTACAACTACTTTGAAAAATCATTCAACAGTTTCTTAAAAATTACCATGTGACCCAGCAAGTCCACTCCTAAGTATCTACCCAAGAGAAATAAAAGCGTATGTTCTCACAAACACACAATGTTCATAGCATCTTTAGTTGTAATGGTAAAATGAAAACAACCTATTGTCCATAAGTAGGAAAACAGATTAAAAAACTGTGTATCCATACAACGATTTACCATAAAAAGGACTGAACTACTGATACATAAATAACATGGATGAGTCTCAATAATAATGATGCTAAATGAAAGAAGCCAGACCAAAAAAGGGTATATATTGTATGATTCCTTTCACAGGAAATTCTAGAAAATACAAAATAATAATGATAGGAAGATAACCATAGGTGGTTAGAGCTGTACTACAAAGGTAATACATGGTAGTCCAGTGTATATATTAGAAAAGAAGAAAGGCTGTGAAATCAACAAACTAAGATCCATCCTAAGAATTTAGAATACCAAGATAAATTTCAAGAATGTAGAAGGAAAAATAAAGACAGTAGTTAACTGGAGATAAAAATAACTGATGAAACCAAGCAAAGAAAAAAAAAAGAGATGACACTAATATTAGGAATGAAAAGGGGCTATAACTAGAAATGCTTCAAGCATTAAAAAATAGTTATTTTGAACAACTATATGCCAATAAATTTGAAAACTTAGGCGAAAGAGATTAAGTTCTTAGAAAAAGGTGTAACATTAAAACAGTCAATTACAAATAAAATATGTGACTAGTCCTTTAACCATTAAGGAAATTAAATCAGTAGTTAAAAATCTTTCCGAGGACTTCCAGCAAGATGGAGGCATAGGTGGACGCACTGTACCTCCACGCACAACCAAGATTAGAACAACAACAATTTAGAGCCAGAATAACACCCAGAACTGACAGAGAATTTATCTGAATGGAAGTCAGACAGCCAAGAAGTTGAAGTAGACCCATTCATCCAGACCAGTAAGAGGGGCGGAGCCGGGCCAGCGCCGGTCGGCAGCGGCGCGGTGATGGGGGGGAACTCTGCGAGAACTCTGCGCATAGCCATCCGGGGCGCGCAAGATCACAGCGGTGGACCCTGAGTACGCAAGCAGTGGCTGGCGGACCCAGTGAAGCAGCGATTGTGGACCAGGGCAGAGCGCGCAACCCAGGATCCCAAAGAAGGGACTGTGATCCCTGGAGAACAGAACTACCACCATTGTTCTCTCCCGCCCCTGCACCTGTCCCCCACATACAACGTCACAATCTAGCGACTGGGGTGCCCAGCCCAGGTAAACACCTAAGGCTCCGCCCCTCACTGTAACAAGAGCGACCAGACGGGGGCGGGAAGGAGAGACAGAGAGAGACATGTCTCCAACAGAAGAACAGATCAGTCCCCCAGGACTCATCCTTTTGAGTGACCAAGAAATAGCCAATCTATCAGATGCACAGTTCAAAACACTGGTTATCAGGAAGCTCACAGAATTGGTTGATTTTGGGCACAAATTAGATGAAAAAATGCAGGTTACTATAAAAGAAATGAAGGAAGATGCACGGAGAGCCAATAGTGATGGGAAGGAAACTGGGTCTCAAAACAATAGAGTGGACCAGAAGGAAGCAAAAATCAACCAAGCAGGAAAACATGAAGAAATAAAAATTCAAAAAAATGAGGAGAAGCTTAGGAGCCTCCAGGACATCTTTAAATGTTCCAACATCCGAATTATAGGGGTACCAGAAGGGGAAGAGGAAGAGCAACAAGTGGAAAAGTTTTTTGAGCAAATAATAAAGGAGACCTTCCCCAATCTTGCAAAGGGAATAGACTTCCAAGAAATCCAGGAAGCACAGAGAGTCCCAAAGAAGTTGGACCCAAGAAGAAACACACCAAGGTACATCATAATTACATTAGCCAAGGTAAAAATGAAGGAGAGAATCCTAGAAGCAGCAAGAGATAAGGGGACAGTAACCTACAAAGGAGTTCCCATCAGACTGTCAGCTGATTTCTCAAAAGAGACCTTACAGGCCAGAAGGGGCTGGAAAGAAATATTCCAAGTCATGAAAGAAAAGGACCTACATCCCAGATTGCTCTATCCAGCAAAGCTCTCATTTAGAATGGAAGAGCAGATAAAGTGCTTCTCAGATAAGGTCAAGTTAAAGGAGTTCACCACCACCAAGCCCTTATTTTATGAAATGTTAAAGGGACTTATCTAAGAAAAGAAGATTAAAAAAAAACCATGTATAGTAAAAGGACAGCAAACTCACAATTATGAACAACCACACCTAAAGCAAAACCAAAAGAAACTAAGCAAACAACTAGAACAGGAACAGAACCACAGAAATGGAGAGTACATGGAGGGTTAGCAACAGGGGAGTGGGAGGAGGAGAGAGGGGGAAAAGGTACAGAGAATAAGTAGCACAGAATGTAAGTTGAAAATAGATAGGGGGAGGGTAAGAATAGTATGGGAAATGTAGAAGCTAAGGAACTCATAAGTATGATACATGGACATGAACTAAAGGGGGGGATATGGGTGGGAGAGGGTGTACAGGGCGGAGGGGAGTGAAGGGGGGAAAATGGGACAACTGTAATAGCATAATCAGTAAAATATATTTAAAAAAAAATCTTTCCAAGCCCTAAGAATTTTACTAGTGAGTTCTAGAAGCATTCAAGGTCCAAATAAATCCAATTTATATAAATTATTACAGAAAGTAGAAAAAGAGGAAACCTTCTCCTAATCATTTTATAGGGCTAGTATAACCCTAGTCCCAAAACATAAAAAAAAATTAAGTCATTCTTACTCTTGAATAGATGGAAAATTTCCAAACAAAATGTTAGCAAACTGAACCTAAAGTGTGTGTACGTATAAATCACGATTAAGTTGAGAATAACCCCAGAACAACATGTGTTTAACATTACATAATCAATCCAATTCACCACAATCACTGATCAAAAGAGAGAAATTACATGATCATCTCAGTAGATGCAAAAAAGGAATGTTTGATAAAATTCAACATCTGCTGAATATAACTTTTCTTTGACTTAAGAAGGCTCATAGTAAAACCATACCTCATAATGACTTATTGAAAGCATTCATTTTAAGATGAGGAAAGTCATAGCTTTAAAATAAACAACAATAAAAATATTGGTAACAAGGCATATACCCCTAACACAGGAAAATAAATAATTCTTGCCTGGGAAAAATCAGATGGCCCCAGAAAAGAAACCTATAGATAGTGTGAGCACCCTATCTAATCACCTCAAATTAAAGTCATACCAAACTCACTGACAACTCTTAACACATGCACACAAAGTTTTTTTTTAGTTTTCAGTTTTAAGTGCTTCATTCTTAAAATGTGAACCAACAATAAGAATCATTAGCCATTTGAGGAAAGCCTTCATACTAAATTAGGAACTAAAAGAAACGAAGAAACTTGGATAAAATGGCAACTATGTAAGAAGCAAAGGAAAATGATCCCTGGCTGGTGTAGCTTAGTGAATTGAGGGCCTGCCTGTGAACCAGGTCCCTGGCTAGGGGGGTGCAAGAAACCACCAACTGATGTTTCACATGCAGATGTTTCTTTCCCTCTTTCTCCCTCCCTTCCCCTTAATATTATAAATAAATATTTTTAAAAATATGAGAAAGAGCATCCCCTACCCCAAAACCTGCCACTAATATCCTCACAGAGGCACAGATCCATGAGACAAGAAAAAATTGTCACATGGTTCCATCTGGTTAGTTCCCCCACCTCTCCCACAGCCAGCCCGGTTTGGGCAGCATTCGGTCAGGCTCAGCTTCGCCAAGGCTCTGGCACAGACTCCAGGCAGCTCCCTACCCTAGCTCCCTGTCCTGTGCACCACCACCTGTGCCACCCATGCCCAAAGGAAAGTCAGCTCCACAGAGGAGCCCAAGAGATCATCAGCTCAGTGAGGCTGTTAGCTAAACTGGCTCCCGTGAAAGTAGAAAACAAACCAAAAAATGCAGCATGAAAGAGTAACTTTAGACCAGAAAGTACAAACAAAAGGAAAAAGGGGAGCAAAGGGAAAAACATGCCGAAGTAGCTAAACAAGAAACTAAAGAAGGTTTATCTGCAGAAAATGGAGACACCAAACACAAGGAGAGCCCAGTGTCTGATAAAGCAGGACAGAAGGAAGCCAAGCCTGATTGATTAACATAGACCCACTCTTATCAATGGCCTTTTTTCCCCTTCTTGTAAAATGGAGAGGAATATTTTTATCAACTATTTTGTTGCAATTTTTTTAGTAGCTCTAGAGTAACTTTTGAGGAGAAAAGCCCATCATATTCCATTTTTAAAGGTAAAAAAAAATTTTGAGATGAAATCATTTGCTGATTGTTTTACTTTTTGGTACAACCAGAAAATAGTGGGATGTAAGAGCTATGACTGCCTTGGGTGTCAGCTTAACCTTTCATAGATGAGGGTAGTTTTTATATCCCATTATACAAAGCATATACTGAATCATAATTTGAAGTTACACTCATTCATTTAATGTGCCTTGTACATTTTAAATTACGTCTGTTCCCATGTTGTTTGAGTAGAACTGTTTTCTAAAGAAAACTACTCCTTGAGCTTGGCTCTCCCTGTCAGAACTGCATGCACTCTGTTACATCTTTGGGTGGTGCTAGTCCAGTTTTCCTAAAAACTTTGTTACTGTGCTGTGAAAGACTGAAAATTTGAGTACACATATGATATTAAATGGTGAGTTAGTGGGACTTATACAGGAACAGCTTGTTTGAACAGCTTCAACATTTGAAGATAATGATACTTGACATCCACTGAAGGAAAATTGGTTCCAAATTTTAAGCTGGAATAACTGTTTAGAAAATAATTAACATAAATGGCCTTTAGATAGTTAGAATTGTGTGCAAATTGAAAAATGTCTATGTATGGATTCTCAAAACAGTCACTAAAATTTCAATTATTGCAGAAAAATAAAAAAAGCTGCTATACGCCCTGACCAGGTAAACTCAGTTGGCTAGAACGTCATCCTGATACGTCAAGGTTGTGTTTGATCCCTGGCCAGAGCACATATTAGAATTAACCATGACTGCATAAGTAAGTGGAATAAAATCGATGTTTCTCTCTCTCTTACTCTCTCCCTCCCTCTTTCCCCTCTTTCTTCCCCTCTTCTCTCTTCCTCTCTTTAAAACCAATAAATAAAAATTTTTAAATGTTGCTATATGAGAAAAATGGTTTCAAAAACTAGAAATAAGATAGCAATGATAAAAACAAAGTTGAAGAAACAATAACAGCAGCAACAGCAGGAGCTGAGTGCTTCCTATTTGCCACAGTGTATTATTTGCTATATTTCATGCTTTATATGAATTTATATGTATTTAATTCTCACAATAATCTTCTAAAATAAGTATAATCATTACCCCACTTGACTGTAGGAGAAACAGGCACAGCAAGGTTAAATAATAATGCAAGCAACTAAAAAAAGTTGAAATTAAGTGCTGAAGAGAGATCTAAATCAGGAAATCTCCCTGAAAATAGAAGCAGGAGAGAGAGTTGGAAATTGGAGAAAGATGAGGAAATGAAAGGATTAGTTCAAGAGATCCAGCATCCAATCAATTAGAAGTCTCTTTCTGGAAAGAGACTAGAGTAAATATTGAGGGAAGGAATTATCAGAGAACTTATATAAAACAATTTCCTAAAATAAGAAAACATGAGTTTCTAGATTGCAATGATCCTCTGAGTACCCAGTATAATGTATGAAAAATTAAGTACACTAAGAAACATTACTGTGAAATTTCAGAAGAACAAAGATGAAGAAAAGATCTTAACAATGTGGTAGGGAGATAAAGGCAAAAAGGAATGAAAGAGAAAGAGAGTGAGACATACACACTCTAAAGCAATATTTCTCTAAAACAACAATCAATGCTGCAAGACAACAAAATGATGCCTAAAAATTTGAGTTAAAGGCCATGGCTGGTGTGGCTCAGTAGATTGAGTGCCAGTCTGCAAATCAAATGTCACTGGTTCAATTCCCAGTAAGGGCACATGCCTGGGTTGTGGGCCAGGTCCCCAGTTGGGGGTGTGCAAGGGGCAACCACACATTGATGTTTCTCTCCCCTTCTTTCTCCTTTATCTTCCCCTGTAAAAATAAATAAAATCTTTTTAGCCCTGGGTGGTGTGGCTCAGTGGTTGAGTGCTGGCTGTGAATCAAAGGGTTGCTGGTTCAATTACCAGTCTAGGGCACATGCCTGGGTTTCAGGGCAAGTCCCCAGTGGGGGGTGTGCAAGAGGCAGCCACACACTGATGTTTCTCTCCCTCTTTTTCCCTCCCTTCTCCTCTCTAAAAAATAAAGTCTTTTTAAAAATCTTTAAAAATTTTTGAGTTAAAGTTATTTTCAACTTCGATTTCTATTCCCAAATTATCAGGCATCAGTATAGAGACATATTTAGACATGTAAGATTTTAAAACAATTCACCTTTGATACACATTTCCCTAGGAAACTATTGGAACATGCTAATTCCATTAAAAAAAGGAAAACCATCAGCTTAAGGAAGCAAAGAGACCAACAAAAGAGAGAAGTAAAGGATGACAGTTGTGGAGCAGACTTAAAAAGCAATTAGTAAGGGCTGAAGCAGGAGGTCAGAGGGCTTTCAGAAGGAATGTTTTTTAGGGGAAAAAAAGAAAGTAAAAAAATTTCTTTGATGTATGTGTATGGGATAAAGCACTTACAGGGTTTACAACTATTTGGGAAACAATAGAAAGTATATGTGACAGTGTCATTAGGCCACAGAACATTAATTATGCAAAGAGGATCTTGTAGGACTGTGAGGCACTGAATGAAAACCAAAGTTGCACCATCCATAATGATAAATGCCTAATCCCCACAATGAAAATAGAAACGTTATTACTGATTCTGCAGAAATAAAAATGATTATGAGAGTATGATAAATGATTCTATGCCAACAAACTGGATTAACCTAGTTGAAATGGACAAATTTAGAAACATATAACCTACCAAGACTGAATCATTAAGAAACAGAAAATCTGAATGGACCTACAACTAGTAAGAAGATTTGAATCAGTATTCACTCCTCACCCACAACCCACCCCCAAAAGGCTGGGATCATGCCTGGTATTAATTTTAACAAACATTTAAAGAAAAATTAAAATAAAAACCTTCTCAACACTTCCCAAGAAAAGAGAACACTCCCAAACTTATTCTGTAAGGCTAGCACTGCCCTGATGACACCAGAGTCAGGAAAGACAAAACAAGAAAACCACAGACAAATCAATATTCCTTAAGTACACCAATGTAAAATCCCTCAACAAAATATTAGTAAACTGAAATTGGCAGCATATGGGATTCATTCCAGAATGCAAAGATGGTTCAATATACAAAAATCAGCCAATGTAATAGACCACATTAACACAATAAAATTTAAAAAATACCCACAAGATCATCTCAATGATGGAGCGAAAGCATTTGACAAAATTCAACACCTTTTCATGATAAAAAACTTAACAAACTAGGAATAGAGGGAAACTAACTCAACATAACAAAGATCATATATGGAAAACCCTAGCTAAGAGTTTTGTGATGAAAGACTGAAAATTTTTTCTTTAAGATTAGGGAGACAAGGATGTCTGCTTTCACCACTTTTACTCAACATTATATTAAAAATTTTAGCTAAAACAATTAGGCAAGAAAAATAAATACAAGGCATTCAAACTGGAAAAGAAGTAAAATCTCTCTTCACAGATGACATGATCATCCATATAGAAAACCCTAAAGATTACACACACATACATGCATCCAATAGTTAGAACCAATAAACAAATCCAGCAGTTGCAGGATATAAAAATCATCTGCATTTCTACATACTAACAATGAATAATGCTAAAAGGAAATGAAGAATATAATTCCATTTACAATGGCATTAAAAAAATATTTAGCAATAAATTTAACCAAGGAAGTAAAAGACTTCAACAGTGACAACTATAAAACATTGCTGAAAGAAATTAAAGACATAAGTAAATGGAAAAACATATTATGTTCATGGACTGGAAGATTTAATATTTTAAAGATGTCAATATCACACAAAGCTATCTATAGTTTCAATGTAATCGCTATTAAATCCCAACAATTTTTTTTTGTGAACTAGAAAAATCCATCCTAACCTTTATATGGAATCTCAAGGGTCCCAAATTGCTAAAACATCTTTAAAAATAAGTACAAGGGTGGATGTCTCATACTTTCTGACTTCAAAACTTACTGCAAGACTATTAAATTATGTGGTAGAAGGATAAAGACAGAAAAAAAGACCAATGGAACAGAATACAGAGCTCAGAACCTTGAGGATATGCTAAGTAACATAAGCTAGTTGGGGAAAAAAAAGTTCTATATGATTCCACTTATACGAGGTATAAAAAGTAGTCATAGGTGGTTGCCAGGGGCTAGGGACAGGGGGAAGTGGGGAATTGTTGTTTAATAATATAGTTTCAGTTTTACAAAATAAAAGTTCTTGAGATCCACTGCACAACAATGTGAGTATACTTAACACTAATGAACAGTATATTTAAAATGGTTAAGATGGTAGATTTTGTTATGTGGTTTTTACCATAATTAAAACAAAAAGAATAGAGACTGTAAATAAATGTGCATATATGTCAAATGCTTTACAAAAAGGGTGCCAAGACTATTCAATACAGGAAAGGGCAGTTTTTTCAACAAATGGTGGGGGAAAAACTGAATATCCACATGCAAAAGAATGAAGTTGGATCCATGCTTTACACTATATACAAATAGATCATAAACCTAATCATAAGAGCCAAAATTACAAAACTCTTAAAAGAAAGCTTAGGGGGAAAGCATGGAATTGGATTTGGCAATGGTTTCATGGATATGATACCAAAGGCACAGGCAACAAAAGAAAAAACAGATAAACTGGAAACTTCACTAAAACTAAAAACTTTTATATCAAAGGGAATTATCAAGAGAGTGAAAAAGGAACCCACAGAATGGGAGAAAATATTTGCAAATCATGTATCTGATGAGTGTTTAACATCCAGAATACATAAAGAACTTCTACAACTTAACAAAACAATCCAATTAAACATGGGCAAAGGAGTCAAAGATCTCTAAAACAGATATACAAAAGGCCAATAAACACATGAAAAGCTGGTCAACATCACTAGTCATTGAGGAAAGAGAAATCCAAACCACAATAAGACAACATATCATACCAATTAGGACAGCTGTTACTAAAAAAACAAAAACCAGAAAATAACAAGTGGTGGTGTGGAAAACAGTATGACAGTTCTGCAAAAATTAAACATTAAAATTACCATATGATCCAGCAATTCCCTTCTGGGCGCATACCCAAAAGAACTGAAAGAATGAACTAGAAGAGGTATTTGTACACCTATGTTCATAGCAGCATTATTCATAATAGTCAAGAGGTAAAAGCAACCCAGTGTCCCTGGATGGATAAACTGATAAAATGTGGTACATAGATACAATGAAATATTTCTCAGCCTTAAAAGGGAAGAAAATTCTGATATATGCTACAATGTGGATGAACCTTGAGAATATTATGATAAGTGAAATAAGCCTGTCACAAAATGTCAGATATTATATAATTCCACTTATATAAGGTTTCGGGAGTGGTCAAATTCACAGAGAAAAAATAGTGGTTGCCAATGGCTGGGGGAGAGGAAATGGGAGTTACTGTTTAAAGGGTACAGAGTTTAGGTTTGGGAAGATGAAAAAACTCTGGAGATGGACAGTGGTGATGATTGCAGAACAAATACAAATGTAATGAGCTCCCATGCATAATGCACACCCATGATTTTGTGTGCATTATACAAGGGATTATTATACCCATGATATATAATCATTATGGACATGTATAATGTGCATCCTTATTTTTCCCTCAAAAATTTGGGCAAAAAAGTACACATTATATATAGCAAAATATGGTGCCTAATGCCACAGAACTGGTTAAAAATGGTTATAATGATAAATCTTACATTTTACCACACACAAAAAACCCCTCCCCCCAAAAGGTAATGTCTTACATTGATTAAAAAAAAAAAAAAGCAGAGTAAGAATATTTATAGAAATAAAAAGTTAAATACCATAAGAAATCAATTTAAAGAGGGAGACTTGGGGATAAGGAAAGGGTAGGGGTGGTTTAGCAGCTTTTCTGTTTCAAGCCAAACACAGTATTGTCCAACTTTTAAATCTATGTACATACACTACTTTGACAAGAAAATGAAGATTTAAAGAACCAGTTTGTAAGAGGGCGAAATAACAAAATTTAATGTAATGAGTTGGTTTTTCCAGGACATTGGAAACCTGAAACCTGAGCAATGACTTTGCTTTCTTCCACTTTAGGATGCAGTCTTGCCAACACTGAGTTTTGTTCAGGAACTGGGAAAGCCCTGTTTTCAAACTTGCACTTATAGGGAAGCCTCAAGTTTTCTACAATGGTGATGCAAGCCCTGACGACAATGAGCCTCATATGCATCCTGGGACCCAGGGAAAAAAATCTTGCCAAGATCTATGAAGCCAACTCACTTCCATTGTGTAAACATAAAAGCAACTTACACTTTGGGTCTACGAACAGTCTCTTTCTGCCAATCAGTAAGTAATGCAAAGTATTCCAAATTTCTCCTGACTCAAATCAAAGAGTTGAATGTCTTTTCTTCTTTTAGGCAACAATGAAACTATGTGTATTTGTGTGTGCATATCTGTTTTTTTAAAAAACATTTTATTTATTTATTCATTCATTCATTTATTTATAGGCAGAGGGGAAGGGAGAGAGAAAGAGAGGGAAACATCAATGTTTGGTTGCCTCTTGCACACCCCACACTGGGGAACCTGGCCTGCAACCCAGGCATGTGCCCCAACTGGGAATTGAACCAGCAACCCTTTCTTTGGTCCATAGGCCAGTGCTCAATACAGTGAGACATACCAGCCAGGGTGCATGTGTATCTATTTTAAATTTCTAGTTAGAAAAGGAAATCTTAAATGTTTAAGAAATATGAAGCCCTTTAGAAAAACTTATTTATTTCATATATCAAGAGCAAAATTAATGCTATTAGATATATTGTCTCCCACTATATCGGTTACAAATTCTCAACTGTTAACTATCCCTTCAAAAACAATTAACTACATTTTTCTTTATCAAGTTTCATAGTCAATTCCACAGCACACAGATTTAGCAGAACCCTGAATTCCATACTTATGATACTCTGTGACCATGGAAAGAATCAATAGTTTTGTTTAATTTGTTTAAGTAAAAGTGTCATTGACTCTTAAAAGTGTTACAATTAAAACCTGGAAAATGAAAGTATAAAGACTGCATTTTTTGGACCATAAGATGCACCTAGGTTTTAGAGGAGGAAAATATGAAAAAAAATTTTGAACCCAAAAATGTGGTAAAATATTTAATAACATAAATAACATTTCACCAATGTAAATGTAAACAAAACTCAGCATCAGCATTAACAATTATTATTCCTCCCAAATGGCGCGGGCGGGGGGAGTGCATCTTATAGTCCAAAAAATACGGGTATGTATAATCTAGAAAACTACTAATTCTATTAGCACTACAGATATTTTTTAAAAATGAACCTATTGCGTAGTGATTAAAAAGCCTGGTCTCTACAGTCATTCAGACATGGGTTTGAAACCTGGCAAAACAAAGTTTCTAATTTTTAGTTTCCTCTTATTTAAAGTGTGGAAAGTAATAATGCTTTCCTTACAGTGTTAATGGAAGTAGGGGCTCTGTCCAGAAAAAGTCCAGCCATCGTTAATATAATGAGATTTGGTGCCCTGTAACTTCTGGCTTTTCCCAACACTAAAATCACCTTCGAAAGGGAAAAGATTTCAGACTGCTGCTGAGACTCTGGAAAACATGATGGGGCAGCTGATGGCGATTGGGAGAACTGTATGAGGTACCAAAGTACTCTGAAGAGGACTGCGGCGTCGTTGTCCTATGTACAATGTTCTTGTATCTTCTTCAATAAATGTCTCTATTTTTTATGTTACATGGCTGGATACTCTCTGGACAGGCCTCACATTAAATGAGATGACAGTCTTACCATAATTAATATTTGGCACACTATATTATACAGTACATGGCATATAGTTACAGATAAATATTAGATATAAAAACCTTACAAAATTGGTATCAAACTGTGTATGTTGTAGTATTTTAATATAGTTTATTGTATATGCAATCATGCTTTACTGTGTTTGAAAGTAATTCTAATTAAAAAGTGGAAGTTGTCACAAATCCCTTTAGTTTTTTAAAAATTTCTTTTTGTATTTTTATTTTGTAATATACTTCCTAATTTTAGAAGTGACATCTGGTTGCTGTTACTACTGTTTTTAATAAACAGTTTTATTAAGACACAATTCACTTACCATACAATCTACCCATGTAAAGTATATAACTCATTGGTTTTCAGTATACAGGTTGGGGCAAAAGCAGGTTTACAATTGTGAGTATGTGAAACAGAGTTTACTCTTCTATTATTGTATTCTTTTCCATACAAACAACTGTAAACCTATATTTGCCCCACCCTGTATTTACAGATATGTGACAGTATCACTGCAGTCAATTTTAGAACATTTCATCACAACCCGCCCCCCCCACAACCTCTCCCGTCCCTGTAAACACCTGTACTCTCAGTTATCTCTCCAATATCCAGCCCTAAGCAATGACTGATCTATTTCCTACATTTGGCTGTTTCTATCTTCTGGTTATTTTGAATAATGCTGCTATAAACATTCAGCACAAGTTTTTGTGTGGACATATGTCTTCATCTCTTTTAGTAATATAGCTAGTAATGGAATTGCTTGGTCATAGGGTAACTCTATCTTTAACTTTTTGAGAAACTGCCAGACTGTTCCAAAGTAGCCATACCATTTTACATTCCCACTAACAATGTAAGTGGTTTCCAATTTCTTTACTCCCTCACCAACACTTGTTATCTGACTTTTTATTTCGAGCCATTCTAGTGGATGTGGAATGGTTTCTCATTGTGATTTTGATTAGAGCAGAAATGAATGAAATACAGAATACAAAAACAATAGAGGGGGGAAAAATCAGTGAAACCAAAAGGTAGTTCTTTAAAAAGACCAAATTAGCTACTCTGACCAAGAAGAAAAAAAGTTCAAATTACCAGAATCAGAAATGAGTGAGGAGATACTGCCACTGACCTTATTACATGGATTATAAAGGAATACTGTGAACTATATGCCAACAAATTAGATAACTTAGATAAAATAAATTCTCAAAAAGATACAAATTACTGAAATTGACTCAAGAAGAAATAGACAGTATGAATAGACCTATTATAAGTGAAGAGACTAAATTAGTAACCAAAAAACTAACCACAATGAAAAGCCCACATCCAGATGGCTTCATTGCTGAATTCTACCAGACATTTGAAAAAGAATACTAAAATAAAAACCCAACTAAAATATCGCCTTCCCATGAAGAATTATCTGACTTAAGAAAATTAATACTAATTCTTCATAAACAATTTAAAAAAAAGAGAGGTCAAGCAGTTTGCAAGTGGAAAGGCAGAATTTAAGTCTAGGAGATCTGGCTCCAGAGTTTATACTCTTAACACTACATTAAACCATTTCTCTGAGTAACTGAATAAATTTGAACACATTATATAGGATATCAAGTTGTTACTTTGTGTTATCCAACTTTTTCAGTTTACGTTGGTTATTTGTGATTTATATCTGGTCTATATAAAATACAAAATGGCTGATCTAGAGAATCAAAAGAAAATCATTTGCATAATTGAAAATGTTACTGATTTCATTCATGAAAGCAAAAGCATGGCACCTACTAGAACTATTCACACATCTCTCAATTTTCTTAAACCTCTTCAGAGGATCTGTTTTATTGATTTTAGAGGAGAAGGGAGAGAGGGGAAGAGGGGGAGAGAAGAAGAGGGGTAGATGGAGAAAGAGAGAGAGGGAGACAGATAGAAACATTGACTGGCTGCCTCACATACACTCCCTGATCAGGAAACAAATCCACAACCTAGGTTATGTGCCCTGACCAGGAATCAAACCCACAACCCTTTGGTGTACAGGATGATGGTCCAACCAACTGAGCCACCTGGCCAGGGCTCTTGATACATTTTTATTTCATTGATTTCTCACAACAATCCCATGAGATAGGGACTATTATTATTCCCATTTTCTAGAAACCCCAATCCATCCCTAAGAGCCTCCTTTCCACTATAAAAAGTCACTCCAGTGTGGCCCACCATCTCATGCTTGACCCTGTGACAACTCTTAAAGAGCAGAAGAGCAGTCTTATTATTTACCTGTGTGCCTTCTCTGACAGATGGGCAGGAAAGGGATATGCTCCTTCACTGTCTGCTGAGTAAATAAACAGCTGTCCAAAACTGCCTGTTAGTAACCCTTCAATTTAGATACTTAATTTGCATTCAATTACTCTTTAGCACTGAAACAATGAACAGTAGGTTTTCTTGTTTAGCAGATCTAATATACAGGGGTAGGCAAAAATAGCTTTACAGTTCTAAGCATGCAAAGTGTGTTGTTTATTAATTACTGTATTATTTACTTGTATTATTTCCATACAAACTATAAATCTACTTTTGTCCACCCCATATATACAATCACACCCTGCATAACATTTTGGTCAATGATGGGACACATATACAACTGTGGTCTGAAATAATTATAATAAAGTTGAAAAATTCCTATTGCCTAGTGACTGCATTCTTTATGTGTTGGTAGTAATGCTGGTTGACAGCTGCTGTTATTTTAGCTTCAAGTGTACACTCCAGTGATTAGACATTATATATAACTTACTAAGTGATCATCTAGATAAATTTCATACCTGTCTCACACCATAGTTATTAGAATATTATTGACCATATTCCCTATGACTTTCTATTCTATAACAATTTGTACTTTTTAAAAAATCCTCACCTGAGGACACCTTTCATTGCTTTTAGAGAGATAGGAAGGAACTGAGAGAAACATCAACGTGAGAGAGAAGCACCGATTAGTTGCCTCCCTTCATACACCCAGACCAGGGGTTGCATGCATCCAAATCAGCAACCTAGGTATGTTCTCTGACTGGAATCAAACTTGCAACCCTTCCGTTACAGGATGATGCTACAACCAAGCCACACCAGCCAGGGCCAATTTTTACTTCTTAATCCCATCCCGTTTTAGCAATACCATCAACCCGCCCCCCCACCCCCATTTGGCAACTGTCGAAATGCTCTCTGTATCTATGAATCTGTTTCTGTTCTGCTAGTTGGCTTACTTAGTTTTCTAAACTGTTGGTAGATTATGTATTTACTGTCATTTTATTTTCACATTTTTAATCTTTTTTCTTCTTTAAGAAGACCCTTCAACATTTCAACTAATACTGGTTTGGTGGTGAACTCCTTTAGCTGTTTCTTATCTGGGAACTCTTTATCTGTCCTTTGATTCTAAATAATAGCTTTGCTGGGTAGAGTAATCTTGGTTGTAGGTCCTTGCTTCTCATCATTTTGAGTATTTCTTGCTATTCCCTTCTGGCCTGCAAAGTTTCTATTGAGAAGTCAGCTGACAGTCTTACGGGAGTTTCCTTGCGTAACTGCTTTACTCTTGCTGCTTTTAAGATTCTTTGTCTTTAATCTTTTGCATTTTAATTATGATGTGTCTTGGTGTGGGGCTCTCTGTACTTCCTGGACTTAATGTCTATTTCCTTCACCAGGTTAGGGAAATTTTGTCATCATTTTTTTCAAATAGGTTTTAAATTTCTTGTTCTCTCTCTTCTTCCAGCACCCTCATGTGAACGCTGGTATGCCTGAAGTGGTCTCAGAGGCTCCTTACACTATCCACATTTTTTTGGATTTTTTCCCTTTCTGCCATTCTGACTGGGTGTTTTTTTGCTTCCCATAGTCCAAATTGCTGATTTCATTCTCAGCCTCATATACCGTACTGCTGTTGATTCCCAGTATTTATTTCAGTTAGTGTATCCTTCATTTCTGACTGGTCCTTTTTTATGCTGTTGATGTCTTCACTAAGTTCATTGAACATCCTTATAACCAGTGTTTTGAACTTTGCATCTAGTAGATTGCTTGTCTCCATTTTGTTTAGTTCTTTTCCTGGAGTTTTGTTTACCGCGCCCCCCCGCCCCCATGTTTCTTTGTCTCATCATTTTGGCAGCCTCCTAGTGTGTTTTTTTTTAAGACTTTATTTATTTATGTTTAGAGAGGGAAGGGAGGGAGACAGAGAGAAACATCAATGTGCGGTTGCTGGGGGTTATGGCCTGCAACCCAGGCATGTACCCTGGCTGGGAATCGAACCTGTGACACTTTGGTTCGCAGCCCGCACTCAATCCACTGAGCTACACCAGCCAGGGCCATGTTTGTTTCTATGAATCAGATAGAGCTGCTATGTCTTCCAGGCTTCGTAGAGTGGCCTAATGTATTACATGTTCTGCAGGGTCCAGTGGCACAGCTTTCCCAGTCCCCAAAGCTGAGCACTTGAGGTGTGCCCTATGTGGGTATCCGCACCCTTCTATTGTAGTTGATCCTTGATTGTTGTTAGCACATCAATGGGAGAGATTACCCTCAGGCCTATCAGCTGCAAGGACTGGCTGCAACCATCAACTTCCAATCATGATGGAGGATCAGTTGCAAATAGGTCCATTCGACAGAGCAAGACTTATTTAGTGGGGCTCTTGTACCTGCTGAGTTCACCACTTGAGCATGTTGCTTGTGGAGGTGGTTGGGTGATAATGCTTCAATGTGGTCTGAAGCTGTCCACTGGGTATGCTAGCCCTGGGGCTTCTCAAGAGGTTCAGGCCAAGGTCAGCCACCACCAGTATTCTTTGACACCCGACATGAACTACAAAGTGATCTGCAGATGGCTGCTATTTTTGCTGGGCTTGGAGGTGCCCAGGAGAGGGCCAAGCTGTGAACCAAGGCTGGCTGCTGATAGTGCTGAGGCCGGGGCCACTTAGTGAGAGGTACAGGGCATGCTGAGGAAAGATGCTGCTTGCTTGAGAGATTTTAGGAAAACCTGAAGTGAGAGCCTAGACAGGTCATTAATATGAAAAAGCCACTGGAAACACATTGGCTGGGCCTGACAGTGGGGTGGAACAGGCCCCAGGGAATGACCATGGCAGGGTAAACAGTATGAGCCAGGTTGATGGAATCTCAGATATGGTACCTGCCTGCCTGCTCTGTGGGGGGCAGGTCTCAGAAAAAAGCCTCTGGGAGAAAGCTGCCATTCCCAGCTTTTGTCTACATGCCAAACAATTCAATTCTTCCCCATATGCCCCAGTCTCCTTCAAGCTGCTGCCCCAGCCCTGGAACTCAGAGAGAATGCATCTGAGTAAGAGCATGCTTGGACCCTTTAAGAAGTGCTTGGAACTCCTCCATCTCCCTTAGCCTCAATTCCCACTGGATTTATAGCCAGAAGTTATGGGAACTTCTCTTTCTGGTACTGGAACCCTGGGCTAGAAGGCCTAGGCTAGGGCTGGAACACTTCACTTCACAGTGGGGATCTCTGCGGACAAGCTATTCCTCCCAATTTGTATCCATACCACATGGGTGTGGGACTAATGAGTTCCATGTCTCTGCCCTTCCTACCTGTCTTGATTTGGCTTTTTCTTTAATTCCCTAGTTGTAAGACTTCCATTCAACCAGATTTTAGGAGGTTCTGAATGATAGTCATTCTGTAGTTTAGCTGTAATTCTGATGTGGTTGTGGGAGGAAGAAAGTATCATGTTTATATATGCTGCCATCTTCCCTGGAAATCATCACCATTCGTGTGTGAAGAATTTTAGTAATTAGTCTATGCATGCCATAAAGTAGAAAAGGTTGAAAATTGCTGGGCTATACCATATAGCCCAGGTGTGTATATGGTAAGTAGGTTAGACCATCCAGGTTTATGTAAGTACACACTATGATGTTTGTACAACAACAAAATCACCTAACAATGAATCTCACAGAATGTATCCCTGTTGTTAAGTGGTGCATGACTGTAGTCATTATAATATATAGTTCAAAGTTATTAAGCTCAAAATTCCAAAGAACACATGCATCATTTCTCAGCCTTTTGGCTAAGATCAAGTACAAAAAACACATGCACACACTTATCCCTCAAAATAATAGCAAGAAAATCTAGGGAATATTTTAAATAGGAAGACAGCTTTTGCACTCTTATTGAGAATGCCTTCTATTATTTTGGAAATTTCCTAAAACTGTATTTTTTTGCCATGGGAAACAATACTTGCACTAAGTTAATACTATATGAAATTCAATTTTCTGAATAACGTACCTGACAAAAAATTTTAGCTAGCAAATTTTCTCAATGCATACACAAAATATATTAACCTGTAAGTTACTATAGGTTAGCCTTGTAGATTATTAAACTAAATTCCTCCTCTTAAAGAATTAATGACTTCTTTATGGCAGTAATCCACAACTACTCTCTAAATCAATCTCAACTAGAAACTGTATCAAATGCAAAATAACTCTAAATATTTGAAAACCCAATGGTTATCAAGGTAATTATTCCTATTGGAAACTAAAGCAACAAATAACCACCAACATTTTAATAGCTGACAGGTCTTTCAGAAATATAATACTAAAAAATGTGTGAAATCCATCTGCTATCATCTTTAGTTAATATAATCATTATTTGCTGGAGGAAAGGGATGATTAATTACACTGTTGCCTTAATGTCTGATCTAAAATCTAAAAAATCTGCTCACTATTTTCATTGGTTTAAACTGGCATGTATGTACTTATTTTTTATTTTTAAAAATACTTTCTATAAATGTCCATTCCTCCATAAATTTGCATTTTTGCCCTAGAAATATGAGTACTGGTTCCAAAATACAAATCTTAATTGTTCTAATGGTTCCTGGTTATAGTATGATGCATAGATTATTGGAGTTTTGGAAGAAGCGACACAGAACTGAGTCAGTGTGTGCTTCAGCCAAGTACTGATGTACTTGTTTTTGAACGCTGGGTTCCTCACTTATGACATGGGAATAATGATCATACCAGCCTCGTAAGGTTGTTGTGATGACAGAAGACCATGCATATGACCTGGTACAGAGTGAAAAGATCTGACCCCCTTTCCCTCCTTTGTACCTCAAGTTGCCTGAACATACCAAGCTATTTCATGTCTTTTTATAGGTTATCTCACTTATGCCACCCCACTTCCTTGTTTCTGTCTGACAAATGTTTATTTGGCATTGAAGACTCACCTCCCGGATCACCTTCCTCACAGAGTTGTATTTCTCACCCTGTTTGAAAATGACTTTTTAACCAGGCTGTGAAAATGCTAAAGGAAGGACCAATGGCTCATTCACCTCCATATTTCTAGGCTCTTAGCAAAATCCCCAGTACACAGTAGATGGTCAATGATGACTCAAGAATGCACAGAATCAGGTTTTCCATCATACCAACAGATTAACAAAGTGTCAAATAAACTAAGTGGAATAAACTAAGACAGAGCTTTAGAGTTAATGCTGTACTCATATGTTTGATAAACATTAGATTCTTTTAGTTAAAGGTGACATTTTTATTTATTTTTAAAAATATTTTATTTATTTATTTTTAGAGAGAGAAGGGAGTGAGAAAGAGAGGGACAGAAACATCAATGTGTGGTTGCCTCTTGTGTACCCCCTACTGGGGACCTGGCCTGCAACCCAGGCATGTGCCCTGATTGGGAATTGAACTGGTGACCCTTTGCTTCGCAGTCTGCTGTTCAATCCACTGAGCCACACCAGTCAGGGCTCAATGTGAAATTTTTAAAAGTCACCTACTGTATGTGACTAGGCTATCCTACTCATGCAAAGGAACACAGGAGTACATGTTCTTGTCATTTTCATTTTTTACTTCTATGGCAGCATCCTGCTTTGGATTTAGATTACATGCTGACCTCGCTGGGACTGTTTAAAAAAAAAGAGAGAGAGCACACTGATGTACTTTTCCTTTCAAAAGCAAGGGTGCCAGCTATTGTGCTAGCCCCTGTCACTCACCTCAGCCACCTGCTGGGTCCCCACTCTGTTCTGAACCAGCCCCTCCATATTTGTAGCCATGGTGAAGCAAGATCATTAGAGAACCTGTTTGGAAAGATGCAGCAACTTCTATCAGGTGGGGAGAAACCAAGCTACTTGAAATATATCAGCAATCAAAATTCATCTTTGATACTGTCTTGTGTAGATTTTGCCTGTTACAGAAAACACAGCTAGCGGGCTAAGCATATCTGGATAAGCCGCACCAGATTCTTCAATTACAGCTACCAAAATTAATTAGTAGAAACATTTCAATTTGGAAACAAGACTTTCCCTGGTAAATATAGACAAAGATGAATTGGAACTTTAATTATCAGGTCTCTTGGGTTGTAACAGCTTGGTCCACCTCTTAGGGAGGTGGGAATCACACCTTTTTGTTTAGCTCCCTGTCACATTACGCTGAATAAGAAGGTGGCTATCTGAGCAAAGTGTGAGATCAATTTCAAATACACAGCACTTGATTGCTATCATCAACTATACTTCTGTTACTAGTGGCAGTGTGAGAACACTGTCCAGGTGCTGAGACACCCCACTTTTAATATTATCACTAACAAAGAAAAAAAGAAGAAGACTGCATTACTAAAGTGAGCTAAGAACATGGTACCCATAAATTTACCAATTCACATCTTCAGGTGTTCATTAAAATAGAAAACCAGACAATTCCACTTCCTATTAATAGAGAAAATAGTGTGATCACTTGTAAAAATTGAGGAAAATGATCTAAAGACCAAAAATTCTACTAGACTTCTGGGTCAGGATTACTTGAGTACTAGCACTTTTGATGAAACAGAACCCTGGGTCTCTTCAGGTCATAAAACCTAGCTACCCTGAATAGTCCCTAAACTCTTTCCATTATAATACTCTCCCACAAAGAATCCAGGCTAAAGGGATCCCAGTTTGTACCCAATTCCTGGACAAATCACAAAAACTTCATTATTGGCTGTACAGTTCCCATGGTTAATAGGAGAACAAACTTCTGGTATTTATTTCTAGCATTCACATTTACAAACTAGATGGGATTACTACTGAGTTTATAATATAAACAATGCATACACACTTCATTTGCTTGGCCCTTCTTCAATTACAAATTTTGCAATGTAATTTTATAAACACTTTCCTATAGTTCTTAAAGTATTATAAACACAGATCTCTATGAAGCTCTTTCATTCTCTTGTGACTTTCTCTATTATTCTATCCACTATTAGACAGCCCCTTCTGTGATCATAATTCCCCTTCAGATTATTTTGCCAAAATGGTAATGAGACAGAAATTGGAGCATGAAACTGTGATTGACAAATAAAAAATAACTGGCCCCTGCCTTCAGGAAGTCAAAATCCTATTAAGAGCAGGTACTGTGCCAACTGCCACAGGATACCAGGTCACCAGTGGGTGATTCATCTTCACACAGAGTACATGGTCTGAATTGCGGAAGTAGTGCTTCTGTTTATTTACACTTTTTAATACGTAGATAAGACTTTTAACTGTTATTTTCTTTTCCTTGTTTATAGAAGAAAAAGCATAGAGAAACACCCTGGTCTTTTCCCCTACTTACAGTTTGGTTCCAATTCTTAGAAATAGAGGGAAAAAGCATCACTTCATTGTACAGGAGAAGTCAACTGTTGTTAAAAACACAATTACTGCATGTGAAGAGTCTAGAGTTTCATTTTTCTTCCCTTCAAAACAGAGCTCTCTAAGGACTAAAATGGATAAAGATAGTCAATAGTATTATATATTGAGAAATAAAATCCATATGTGCATGTGGCTGCAACTATTATATTATTTTAAAAAAAGGGGGGGAGGGGGAGAAAGGGAGAGAAACATAGATGGAGGAGAGAAACACTGATTGGTTGCTTCCTGTAAGTGCCCCAACCAGGGACCAAACCCAGAATCCAGGCATGTGACCTGACTGGGAATCACACCCATAACCTTCCAGTTTACTGGATGACACTCCAACCAGCTGAGCCATACTGGCCAGGGCTGCAGCTATTAATTTTATCATTTTTAAGTGTTATTAGCATTTCTGTTCTGTTATTAACTGCAGTTATCATTAGGGAATACTACTATTGAATAGTATAGACATAAGAGTACTAGAAAGGCCTATCTTTCTGTTGGCTTTCCCTGAAAGAGGTAGCTTGATCTTTCAAGTTTTGAGTTCAAGTGGATTTAATAGATGACTGCCTGCCTGATAAAAATGACTTAGTAACTCAGAAAACTGTCTGTAATGACTCACTTTAACACTAAATTTACAGCACCAATCAACCTCACATACAACTAGGGGGCTACAAGATAGTCTAATGACCAATAATTATAAAGATTAGGTCATGGAAAAGTAGTAATTAACATGTTTAGCTTAGAAAAGCTAAATATTCTAGATACTAATTCTTTGTTGATTATATAAATTATAAATATCTTCTACCCTGGAGCATATCTATTTACTTAATTTATGGTGTCTTTTGGTGAACAGAAATTCTTAAATTTAACAAGGCTGAATTTATCAACATTTTCTTTTATAGTTTGTACTTTACTATTTTATTTGTAAAAATCCTGCTCTGCCTGAGGCTCAAAAGTATAATTTTATGTATTATAAATGTTTAAGAGTTGCGTCCTTCACATTTAAGCCCTCAATCCATCTGAAAATTGATTCTTGAGTGTAATGAGAAGAATCAAATTACTTTTCTCCCTGTATGGTTAATCAATTTTCCAGCATCATTTTTTTTTAACGTGTCCTTTACCCCACTAATCTGCAATGTACTTTTGTCATATCTCAGGCTTCCCTGTATGTGTGGCTATAATTCTAGGTTCTGTGTTATATTCCACTACTGTTACTTAACATTTTCCATGCTACTACCATTATCTAATTACTGCAGCTTTATAATAAACCTTGCTCACTGTTAGGGCAAGTGCCCCACCCTCCAATCTGCTCTCTTTCCCACAACAATTTCCTGGACCATCTCAAACACTCAAGACCCAGAACAGCAACCTTTCTTTATACACACAAATTCTTACAATTCTTGATCTCACTCTTGGTTTTCTGCCTCCAAAGGAGCTTCAGGCATCAACAGCAGCTTTGGAACTGCTTAAAAATGAATAAGGAGGAACATGCACCTTCTGGAAAAATAAGCAAAGACAAAGAGTGATAATAATAGTGAGAGAGAGAGAAATTAAGAGAGAAACTATGAAAAGCAAATGCTTTCAATAAAGATTTAAATCTAGTGAGAGCAGATAAAAGGGTAATTTCAAAAAAAAATTTCTATTTCATCATTTTTGAAACTCACAAATCATCTTTTACTTTCATATATAATTAAGAAAGACAGAGGCTTATTCCAGGATATCACAATGTAAGAAGAACAAAATCCTCAGGTGATATCAGGAAGTGACGGAAAACATTTAACTCCAGTGCATAAGTTAAAAAAAAGAGAGATAATGTCAAGGGGTAAGACTCTCATCTGAGAGCTTCTCTTACTGCTACCACAGCAATAGGCAGTCCTAAAGACAGAAAGACCACATGGTACAAAGAAAAGATAGAGCATTTTGACAATGATTGTCAATTAGGAGGTATCCCTCTAGAATGAGAAGCTCCAGGAACAGTGGATTGAATCCACCTATGGTTTGAAAAACCACAAGTCACTAGCACGATATAATTTTGCATTTGAAGTCTGAAAAAAAGAACAACCTGTTGCTTTGATACTACAAACTACATAAAGCACTTAAAAACAACCTTCTTGGCTAGTAGAGCTAAGCAATGATAATACTAATAGTAACTAACATTTACTGAGTGATTACTATACACCAGACTGTTTAATAAGCACTGTGGGCAAAACAACATAGCTCTTGGTACAGAAACCTGAGGTCTTCAAAGGTTGGTCCTTGACCTGTTCAGCTCCCTAACACTTGACGGTTGCTCCCACACACAATATTTGAGGAAAAGACCAAGTATCTTAAGTAAAAAAAGAAACAATTGCTTCAGAATATTTTCCTATGATACTTTCAACTAATGAAGTTCAAACTACCACCAATCCTTTTTATGAAATTTCTGTGAAATAGTAAATGAACGGACTGCTGAGAATTAACAACAGTAAGAGGAGGGGGAGGAGGAGAAAGTTCTTGTCCGTAAAGAACTTTAGGAAACCAATAAAAGTTATGCAGTGTAAATGTTACAATAAGTGTCCAAAGGGGCAGAAGCATCTCCCTCTGCCTGTGGGAGCCAATGACAGTTTTATAGGAGAGGAGCTGGGTCTTGAAGGAAGAGGAGAAATTCAAAAAGCAAAGAGGAGGAGGGTGGGGAAAGTCCTAAGCAGAGAATGGCATATTTGAGGAACAGCAGGAATTGTGGTGGGCAATTGTTGGGAGAGGTAGGGGGAGGAGAGCGGCTACCATTGTAGACGACACAGAACAATCAGAGGTTGGCAGAAAAATGAAGTGATCACATCTCTATCTCCAAAAAATCCTTTAAGCAAGAGCATGGAGATAACAGAGAAGAAAAAAGACTGCACGTACACTGGAGGGCCGGCTAGAAAGTAGTTGCAACAAAGACTAGGTATGAAGGGATAGTCTTAAACTTAATTTGAACTTGAGTTTTTCCTGTATAGTACATGTATGATAACAGAGCCGAGTATATAAAAATTGTTTTATAACAAATTCTTTCAACTACAGTGAGGTCAGTATCACTCCTTTAACAATGAAGAAGCAGAGAACACTATGGTGAATCAGCTCTTCTAGGCTCACAGAGTATAAAGCTGACCAAACTTTGCAACCAGGGTTTCTTTAGTCAAGCATAGCTACAGACCCCACTGCAGTGAAAGCTGGGCTCTGATGGGGAATACCTGAATACCTAGTAAGTTGCCAGGACAGCTCAACTATGTTCTTCACAGGGGCAGGCTTAGGAGCCAGGGTCTCAAATAACAATAAACCCTGGGACAAGGAAACTCTGTCTTTATTGATAGGAATGGATGAGCCTGCCTTTCCCTTCACAATTAACTAATTCACATCCATATGTATGTATTACATGGCCCACAATTATATAACATGCAAAAATATCTACTCTTTCAAAAATGTATTTATTAAATTTATTGGGGTGACACTGGTTAACAGGATCATATAAGTTTCAAGTATACACTACTATGACACATGATCTGAAAATTGCATTGTGCACCCACCACCCATAGTCAAATCATCTTCCATCACAATGTATTTGGCCCCTGTTACCCTCTACCACCCCTGCCCCCTTCCCCATGGTAACCACCATACTGTTGTCTGCCTGTGTCTCTGAGTTTCAGTTTTATATGCCACAGGAGTGAAATCATATGGTTCTTAGCTTTTTGTGACTGATTTATCTCACTTAGCATAATATTTTCAACGTCCCTACTGTGTTGATATTTTCTCATCTAAACACACACACTGGATTCTGAGGCTCAAGCATTAGGTTGATCTGATACTATACCAGGTGAGTTTATTGCAAAAATCAGATTTTAAATATATATGGAAAGGGCCTAACATGGTGCCTGGCACACAGCAGACACGTACTACATGGAAGCTACTATTGGTACAGGAGATGGTGCCACTTTTTACTTTCTCAAAGAAATTTGAAAGCAGTAACTCAAACTATAAAAAGTATATTACACTTAGAAATAGGCCTCTCATTTTGACATAATATCCACATGAAATTTAACTATATTTATATGTATAATATGCTAACACAGCATTTGTAATTCATTGTTAAATTGTATAACTGGGCAAAATGAAAGGACTGAATTGGAATAAATCTCATAAATATTTAAAAATAAACTAATACCTGGTAACTATTTGCAAAATACTACATGGGTACAGAACTTTTTGATAGGTCCAAGACATTCAGTATAAGTTTTGTTACACTGTCATTGTCAGAGTGTTTTTATTTATGCTCATGGGAAAATAAAAACCGAAAAATCTAGATAGCATGAAAGAGAATTTAAAAAATGAGACATACATAGCTCAAGACTTGAAATCATAGACCAAAATTTGAAACCAGAAAATGGAAATCAAGTCGATTTCCATTCAGTGGCAGATTTAATATAATACAACTGTTGATCAAAAAAAAAAAAAAAAAAAATTCATGGGAATGCTTCCAAGCTCAAGTTCAGATAAACATCCTATCATGAGAAACCCTGCCACTACTTAGACTCCAAGACACCTGCTTCTGGGTCAGGTGATTGCCTGCCCTCCACAAGAAAGTTATCAGAAGTCTGGATTATAATAAATGCTTGGGTCAGGGGTGGGGGGTGGGATTGAAGAGTAAACAGTGGGAAAAAGAAGGGGTTCTCATCTCCGGAGTTTCTATGCTACCAGAGCGGTG
Source organism: Phyllostomus hastatus (assembly GCF_019186645.2). Lineage (NCBI taxonomy): Eukaryota > Metazoa > Chordata > Mammalia > Chiroptera > Phyllostomidae > Phyllostomus > Phyllostomus hastatus. The sequence continues at coordinate 1,945,945 of NW_025333643.1, read as the reverse complement.
CTACAATTTCCTGTGTGGAGACTCCCCCTAAAAAACAAATCATTGTACACTGTTCATGATTTTCCTCACCTTCTCAAGGGCCCAAAGTATGGGTGATAGTGGTAAGAATAAGAACTCTCTTCATTTTCTATTAGTGTGAGCCAGGGATAGATAGATGGCAGGAAAGCAGGACAGATTTCCTGAGAGTCTACAATATGCCTTGTATCAAACTAGGCACCAATTAATCCTTAAAATACCTCCTGAGTAGGTATTCTTAGCTCTACCAATACATACAGGAAAAAACTGAAACTCAGAAGTTTAATCAACTTTTTTCAAGTCTTCTAGCTAGTAAGAGGTGAGCCTAGGATTCTAACTCAAGTCTCTGACTCTAAGAACAGGACATTCCCTCTGTGCCCTTCAAAATAATTTCCCAGAAAATGTCAAGAGGAAGGAATTTTAGAAAGTGACAGGAGACCAGTTAATTATCTAAGGGAACAAACTGTTTATACAAAAAGCTAGATCATTTAATAATTCATTTATGCAACTACTAATCCCTAAGCATAGCAGGTCCTCGAATACTGTTGTTTTTGTTATAGCATAGATGAGATGTCCTAGAAACTCACTCCTGTTTATGTCAAATAGCCTATGGTATAATTGGTTTCATTATGTTTCACTTAAAGTCGAAGAATCTATTGACAATGTTAAGTGAGGACTTACTGTATGTGCTTTATGTTTCAGTACCGCTCACAGAAATTTCTGACCTAGCTCCACCACGACAGTAAATGATTCTTTTGGAACTTTACCTATATAATAATCATATTGATTAAAATGGTGAGGATAATTTTACTGTCTTTTTTAAAGTAAAAATGTTTACTGAAGTACAACATGCAAATAAAGAAGTGCACAAATCATAAATAAAACAGCTCAATGAATTTTCACTAAGTGAACACAAACATTAAAACCACTCAGAACAGTAAAACATTACCAGCACCCAAAAAGTCACCCTTATAATAACCCCTTCCCTGGTCATTTACTTCCCTTCTCTCCTGACTTCTATTATCATGGATTAGTTTGTTTTTGAGCTGTATGTAATATATTTTTTGTGTGTCTAGCTTCTTTAGCTCATTATTTTTGTAATAACCAAGAGCAACTAGTCGATTTTCATTGTTGTATAGTATTACAAGTGTGACTACACCACAATTTATTTGTCCATTCTACAGCTAATGAACACCTAGATTGTTTCTAGTTTGGAACTCTTAGGACTCCTACTCCTATGAATATTCTTGGGTTGGCCAAAAAGTCCATATGGTTTTTTCCATAAAATAAAAGATATATTTTCCATTTTCATCACCAACAACTTTATTGATTTGGATATTTTGAGTATGTTGGCTATCCCCCATGTGGTATGATGTTGACTGTTCTCAATGAATGTCTCAACTGGTCTACCCAACCACTGAGCAACACCATCTAGTGAGAAATCTCTAGCACGAAACTTCACAAACCACTTCTGACACATTTGATCAGTCATGGCACGTTCTCCATATACTGCGCAAATCGGTTTTTGTGTTTCAGTTGCGTTTTTACCTTTCTTGAAATAATAAAAGCATAATATGCCAAAAACATTGTGTATTTTGTTCCATCTTCAATATTGGCTACACAAAAATTCACCAAGTTTGATGATTTTTTTTTCTTAAATACGTGCTGATATGATAGCTGTCACAAAACAATCTAACAAAACTGTTTCAAATGACGTTAGACAATTAATCACTACTAGAAACCATTTACAGGGGCAAGGGGGGGGGTGCATTTTTGGCCAACACAACACATGCCTTTTGATGCAATGCCATCTTTTCTTCCTAGTAAACCATGAAGGCTTTAAGTTTGAGGCTACTACCGCCGGCCTCTCATTTCTCCTTATTCTTCAGTAGCATTCATCCAATTTTTCAGCCCCCAGTACCTTCTTTCATACCTCCGCTGTTTCTCTTCCCACCCCCCACCTTCTTCTCTCTCTAAAATCAATAAACATATCCTTTGGTGAAGATTTTTTTTCCATCTGATTTTAACCTTGGTAAAGCAATTAAAAGGTGATTCTCAATAGTTCTCTTATGTGAATCAATTTATCTTTGGAAAGATAAATATTTAAAACTAATGACTACAGAAACTTTCAGTTCTCATCTCTCTACAAACTTACTAAAGGCTTCTTCTCTGTTATCCCTGTGATAGAGAAAATGATCAATATTTTTAATTTCAATCCAAACAGGACAGAATGGTTTGGTATCCTCTTTTACACTTGGAATAAAATTCCTCCCTATCAACAGTTAACATTCTCAGGGCTTAGAATCTTTAGGGTTACTGTGAATAATTATGGAATGAAGAGTTTCATCTCCTACTTGGGGAGGTCAGGCCTCTTATTACAGTGGAAGAGGTGACTTTTCTTGTCCCTAAAAATAACACTTTGTCCCTGAGGTTGGCTTTCATCATTATAAGCTACGTGAAGTCCAGGAGTAAATCAGAAAGGACAGTTGAGCATCTGAGTTAGCCTATTCCTTTCTCATCCTAACAATTCACTTCCCATCCCTCTGCTCCAAGACTCCCAGATGCCAAGGGGTGTGAATCTGCTCTCCCAGTAACAATGCCTATGTCAATGCCTTGATCTGGACTTTCATCCCCTCTATCTACTACCCCTCATCATCATTGTGAGCTATGCTAGTTGAGCTGCTGAAGAGAGGGTGGAGAACCAGTAGCAGAAATAGGTGACAAAGGATATGCAGAAGGAATGGCAGGATGGGAGGGGATTACAAAAAGAATCTCAGCTCCCATCATGTTAGGTTAAAAGCAAGTGAAACTCCAATAAATAATAAAGAGCTCATCTTTTATGTGTAACAGGAATACAATTGTGTCCATCAGGTTAAAGATGATAATCACACATGGAGGAAAAGTCAACACACTTTCTAGAAAACCAGTAATAAAGTAAAACGAGTTAAACTAAACTTGACCACAGGAGTTTTGCATCAGATATGAGGCTGGACTTGAGCTTGAAGATGGATTCCTTCACAGATTCTTCCTATGTGGTATTAAGGGGAACCAGTATCTGCTTTAGCAGGTGCTTTGATATTAAAGGAGCATATGATACATAGGTAAGACAACTAAAAGGTAAAAACCCCAAAGGAGAACCCTTAATATGTGGAGACACTAACCTAGACACAAAAGGCCAGTGATTCAGTGCCAAGGTAGCAGTCTGCTTCACACAGGCCTACCTGCCTTGTTGTCTATGTTATTTGGACAAGAGATCCCTACTCCTGGCCCCAATCTCAGTGTTGGCTTCCTCTCTCCCCCTTTAAAAGTGGAAAACAGCCCTGGCTGGGGTGGCTCAGTGGATTGAGCACCAGCCCGAGAACCAAAGGGTCGCTGGTTTGATTCCCAGTCAGGGCACATGCTTGGGTTGCAGGCCAGGTCCTCAGTAGGGGATGCGGGAGAGGCAACCACTCTCCCTCCCTTCCCCTCTTGCTAAAAATAAATAAATAAAAATTAAAAAAAAATGAAGGCCACCCACTTAAGGTTTCAGAGACAGGCACTGAACTATTATCTGACTCCTTGGAGACAAATGTGAAGACTTCCTATAATTCCTCATAAATGAGGTTATTACACAGTTTTTCTTTTTCTGTAAAGGCATGTTCATGAGAAAAAAACTTCAAGGTCACTTTACAACTGTTGAAAGCAATAAATAACTCATTTAATGTTGTAAGACAATACATAGCTTTTTCATTATACTGTTAGTTCTTTGGTTACCCTGAGTAATTCAAGAAATCAAAATTGTTGAATAAACAAGTGATACCAAATCCTATTGATGGACAAACAGAAGGGGGAGCAGGGGCTGGGTGGAGGTGGGCAAGGGGGAAGAAAATGGGGACATCTGTAGTGATAGTGTCAACAATAAAAATAAAGTTAAAAAAATCCTGCAACAAGATATACAAAAAATGCAAAAAGAAAGAATTAAAGTGTGACTATTACTGGTTTTAAATACTGTAACATTTTATTTTTTAAATCAGTATTATATAAAATAAGTAAACAAGAATATTCTATTAACCAGACTTTCCAGTGGAAGCTTGACAAATACTTTGCAAAATCTGCTTTTAGCCCTGTGTGGGTGGCTTGTGAGATAAATAATCAATGTTTCTTTCTCACATTGTTGTTTTTCTTCCCACCCCCTACTTCCTCTCTCTCTAAAATCAATAAACATACCCTTTGGTGAAGATTTTTAAAAATCTGATTTTAACCTTTGTAAAGCAATTAAAAGGTGATTCTCAATAGTTCTGTTATGTGAATCAATTTATCTTTGGAAAGATAAATATTTAAAACTAATGAGTACAGAGGCTTTCAGTTCTCATCTCCTTACAAACTTACTGAAGGCTTCTTTCTCTATTATCCCCATGATAGAGAAAATGTCCAGTATTTTTAATTTCAAGAAAATCAGTGGTGCTTTGTTTCTTCAGTTAAAGTAAATGTCATGATTATATTTGGGCAATTTATTAATGAGTTCCATATAAACTCATTAACTTTCATGTAATTTACTTTGCAATTCAGTTAATTATTAAATTATTTCTTGTCATAAAAACCATAAAAACAAAACATAAGCAGGTAACAAGAGATTCATCTGGGTTATCTTATCCATATTCAGATGTCTAGTCAGTTTCATATCTGTGAGGGACTACTTCCTGAATTCATCCAAATACCGTAACAGACATTTTATTGCTGGCACTGCCATCCGAACTGCTGAACAAGCACACACAAAAAGGTACCATTAATGAGAAGCAAGTTAGTTATCAGTGATAGCATAAATTATCAATTCACTCACCCAACAAATAGTGTCAAGCACTCTGCTAAATGCTGGAAATATAATGATTAGTAAAATAATTCCTGCTCCCATAAACCTTACTGCATGTTAAGGGGGAACAAAAATATCAAGCAATCATATTATGGAATATAATTACAAAGTGAGACAAAGGTTATAATAGAAAAAAAACACAGTGTAGTAAAGTAAAAGGATCTGATCTAGATTGATACTGGGCATCAGAGAAGGCTACCCTGAAGAAATGATGCTCGAGCTGAGATCTGCAGAACTGGGGTATGTGAGGATTTCAGGCCTGGGGTTAAGGTAAGCCACAGTGTCAAGAAAGTTGACGGCAGGCCAGTATGTTTAGAGAACAGAGGGCTAGGCTACAGGGATAAGAAAATGATGGAACGTCTTAGAAAGTTTTAAAATAGAGCAGGAAAAGAAAGGTCCTCCACAATTACACTGGTTCTAGTGGGGCTTGAACAATGTAATGCTTGTAAAAAGAGTTTTGTAAAGTACCCCATACATTTTGTTAGTACTATTAGTTCCACTACTTTGTTTTCTAAATAAATTTTTGGTTTGGGTGCCAACTAATAACCAAAAGCAGAAGAGCCAAAACTAGAACCCCAGTGTTCTAATCCAGTGTTTTGCCCTTATATCACCTGCCTGAAAATTTCATTGTTTATATCTTTTAACTAGTCCAGTATGTCTATCAGACAGCTAGTGCTTCATAACGACAACTCTAATTACGAGTATTTACTACGTGCAAGGCACTTTTCTTTTTCTTCAAATCCTCACCTGAGGACATTTTCATTTGCTTTTTTTTTGGGGGGGGGCGGGGAAGGGAGAGAGAATCAATGTGAAAGAAGCCTCCACTGGTTGCCTTTGCACACACTCAGACCAGGGATCCCCACCAGGACTGGGGGTGGGTGGGGTTGCAGGCACCTGTGCCCACACCAGGGATGAACCCACAACCTGGGTATGTGCCGTGACCAGGAATCGAACCCACAACCTTTCGGTTAGGAAATGATGCCCCAACCACAATGACCAGTGCGCAAGGCACTTTCCTAAGCTCTCTGATTAATCAATTCTAGAACGAATGTTCTATTGTACAGATGAAGAAACTAAGCCTCAAAAAAGTTAAGTAACTTGACCTGTGTCATGCAGCTAGTAAATGTTTGGCACCATTAACCAACACACTAATTAGCTTTTGCATATAACTTTTTATCTGTGCACATATATGTGTACATGTATATATGAGGGACTGACCAAGAGAAAATAGAACTTGGAGTATAGAACCACATTCACATATACTTGAGGATACAGAACAGTGTCTTAGTCATCTCTGTATTCCCAGTCTTGCACCTAGTTCCTGGGGTATTCATGAGGCTCAGCAAATGCTTGCTCAAGATGGATGGATATAAGGGGCTGACAAAGGATTTGAATCTTGAAGTGATTTTCTGAGACTACCCCTCCCCAAGTCATATATTCATCAGCAATTCATTTGATAACAATAAAAAAGAAATTCAAGGGAAATACAGCTAAGTTGAAGATTGAGTCTCTATTACCTTTGTCATATTTCACAGACTTTAGCCTGGAGATGATGGCATGAGATAATGGAAAGAACAATGAACTTGTCCCAACCACTTTCCAGGCTACAACTCTTTGTTACTGTCCTGTTCTCAATCACATCAAATGATTTTCCTCTAGGGCCTTTATACCTGTGGTTCTCTCTCTGACTATTCATTCGGTCTTTGGGTTCCTCGTTCAAACACCACCTCCTTATAGAGTTCTTCTCTAACCACCCAATGTAAATTTGTCTCCTCATGTCTTCTTCAATACATTATCCAGTTTCACTTAATTTCTTCCTCAGAATTTACCATTGTCTGAAATCATCTCTTTGTCTATTCATCTCCACCTCCCAATTCTAGGAGGGCAGAGGCCTTGTCTTGCTGATTCTCTGGATGTATACCCAGTGCCCCAAGCTAAGCAAATAAGCATTTACTCAAGGAAAAAGAAGAGAATTACCTGATTCACCTGTGTTCTCTCAAGCCCTCAATACACTTAAACTTTCCACTCCTGGTGCTTCTACATCCGATTTTCAACAGTAACACCATTTTTACATTACTCTGGAGTTCATAAAGTAGCCTGGACGCCATTTTCTGAGTAGAGTTCCTCAGCGATCCTGAGAAGGGAGGTCCAGCCTGGCAAAAACGCCCATTCTCACCATTTTACAAACTTTGAAATTGAGCCTCAGAGGATTCGCCCGCGGCTACGACGGAAATAACGGGAAAGAGACCTGAAAGGTGTCCAGATCCTGAAACCTCTTTCCCACGAGTCAGCGTCGTTGATTCAAGATGCTTTGCCACCTTTATTACTATTGTTCTATATCACCCATTTTGGACGCGTTCCAGACTGGGGGAAGCTGCCTGGCCCCTCACCAGGTCCATGTGCAACCCAAACTCTTCCTCCTGGACCGCGCCCCCGAGCCTCACTCCGCGCCCTAGACTCTGCTCCCACCCGACTAAGACTCAACCTCCCCGCGGGAACAGCCCTCTCTTGCCCGAGCCAATCAGCAGAGCCTCAGGGGCGGGACCGAGGGCCCCGGCCCTCCTGTCTGGATACCAATTGGTCAGCAAAGCCGTCGCTCACAAGGTCGCACTCTGTACCCGCCTTCCACCCTCCCCTTCAGGAAAATCGGCGGTTGGGCCTCGGCGGCCAACGGCACTCGAGGAGCGCAGGGGCGAGCAGCCGGGGAGTGAGGGAAGAAGGAACTGCAAGGAGGAGGAGGCTGACGAAGAGGGAAGCTCAGCCCAGGCAGAGCCCTCTCCATCGAGAACAAAATGGCGGCGCTGGCGAAGGGCCAACTGTGAGGCGGGGCTGCGGCCATCCCCCCCCCGCCCCCACCCTCGCGCCGGCCGGGCCGGTCAGGGGGAGCCCGCTCGCTGCTCCCGGCGCGGGCGGGAATGGGAGGGGAGCGGCCCGGCCCACTATGCAAAGCGTCCGGCGCCGCCGCCCCGTGGCAAAGGTAAAAGGGTCGAGTTCAGCTGCCGCCACGGTGCCTCCATGTCCGCGCGCCAGGCCCGCCCCCTCTGCCGCTAGGCCGACCCCGCCCCGGCCCTTTTTCAATTTTACCTCAGGATTTGGCGCCAAAGCAGCCTCGAAGCAGGTCCCGTGTCTGCGGCGGGCGGCCCCCGGCGCGGAGGGCAGGGCGCGGGAGGCCGGGCTCCCGGCGTTGGCGGATGGCGGGAGCCCCGGGGCCGCAGACTTGCGGGGCAGCGGACGAGAGAAGAGACGCCGAGGTGGAAGCGGGGGCGGGCCCGGGGGCGCCGCAGGGGTCGCGGGGAAAGGGGGGTTTGTTATTGTTTTTGTCAGTGAAAGGTCAGAGTTCGTGACCCCAGTGCCGCTGCCGCCGCCGCCCGCGCGCTGGTAGGAGGAGGGCGAATGTTCTTCTTCCTCTTTCCAGCGCCAGCCTCGCCGCGGTCGTGGGGGGCGGGCGAGCACCCGATTGGCTGAGCCACGCGCGCTTACCGGAACGCCGCGGCTGTCGCTGCTTCCTCCGGCCCCTAGCGCGCCAGCCGGCTGGTGCCGGGGCTGACGCCAACGCCGCGGTGTGCACTGTCCGTCCTGGAAATCTCGAACCCATACTCGTTCGGCGCGACCATTAGACGAAAGTAGAATTTAAATAGCGTGGCCACCAGTGTTCTCAGGGTAAAGGGAGAACTGGTCGTTTTAAAAAACCTAGGAACTCGGGGCACCGTTATTCCGGTGCAAGCCTGCCCCTCCCGGGGGATCGCGAGCCTAGAGGTTAGGGCGGGGACTGTTCTCGCTTGGACTCTCTCTACCAAGGCCTCCCGCAGAGCTGAAGCCTCTGTGTTTCTTGGTTGAAGAAGCAGTCACAGCAGAGAGCCTGTAGGTCGATCAGATCGGAAGAGAGTGGTTTATTGGGTGGTTATTAGACTGTTGGGCCCTTCTCTGAACAGCTGGGTTTTTATATAGGTTTTAAAGGTCCGAGGATGCGCCAGCTTCTGGTAGTATCAGGTAAAGTGTTGAAACATTCCAAAAACCTATTACTTAAAAAAATTTAAAAATTGACTTTAGAGAGAGGAAGGGAGAGGGAGAAAAAAGGCCAATTTGTTGTTCCACTTATGTATTCATTGGTTTTCTCTTGTGTGTGCCGTGTCGGGGGATGAAATATACAACCTTGGTGCATTGGGATGATCTATCAACAGAGCTACCAGCCCAGGGCCCAAAACTATTATTTATGGTCGCTTAGGGAACATGTCCAAATGTTATGACCATGCCTCTTCCCCTCGCAATTTGGAACTAGTAAACAATGATATAAAAGTATATATAAAGCAACTTTTTGCAAAATTGCTTAAATATGTAAAGAAAATTGCTTTTCTTGACCTTGTGACTCTTGGGAATTGTAGGTTTTCCTTAGATATTTCTTCTAAGTTATGTATGGTTTGACTTGCTTTGGAGGGTACAGACAACTTATTTATCCTAGATGCCCTGAAGTGTTTAGGCTGGACTCTCCATCGTCATTCTCTTTGTAGACCAAAGATCCTTTGCTAATTGATTTTTCCCTCTGCACTTGTTTATTATGAATGAGTGTTGTCTCCAGGATGGATAGGTCAGTCTTTTTTCTTAAACACCTATTTTGGCTTTTATCAGGGTGACCCCAAGCTTGAGTATTTTGCCCTTATTTTTACATTTTGGTTTGATAGGAGATGCTTTAAACATTGATTTTCCCTTCTTGTTCTCACCATGCAAGGAAGTGGGGAAAACAGTTAAATTTGGTAATGTCATGGTGAACCACACACATCCGGAAGCTGGAAGGAGCCTCGAGATGATATGGTCAAATTCTCTTCTGGCAGGGAGATTTTTACAGGAGAGATGGGTAAGAACAAACTCGTGTGATAATGGTACATGCTTGTAAACATGAACTACTTTGCAATTGTGGATTCTTTTTCAGAAATTAAGTTTTTAATGTCAACTATTGCTACTAGATATAGTGTAAAAATTCACATATCATTGAATTTTGGGGTTTTTTGGCAAACATTACAATTGTACTAGATTTTGAAATGAGTACTAAACAATAACTAATGTTTCTATGATGGCTTATAGTTTTTAAAATTTTCTTCATACAACACTCAGCAACTCTGTGAAAAAGGCACTGTCATTTCCATTTTAATGAGGTGCAGGAACTGAGGCTTAGGCCAGATAGGTTAGGCAGCCTGCCCGATACCCAAATGCTACAGGTGCAGTAAGTGAAGCCAGGGCTCTGGTCTAGTTTGACATTAAGGTTTACATTATAAACTATTCTGCATCAGTTTGCCCTATTTATAATAGTTCCAGTAAATTTTCAATTAAAGGTTAATTGTTTAATGTTGAAAGTAGTAGCAAGGGTTCATAATCTGGACCTGCTTGAGCAGTTTTTCTTCCCCTCAAAACAGATGTACATGTCAACACAGATTGCAAATAATATCAGCAGGTTACAAGCCCCTGCAGCTGAGGTCAGCACTCCCATAGTGTCATATTTTTCTCTACTGTGTTTTCGCTAGAAATCTTCCTAGTGAGCACCCTTTAAGTGGCTTTGTAACATTTAATGGATTTAAAGATCACACACAAAAAATCAAGTTGTATTATACTAGCTGTATTTTTTTTTACACTGTTTATTAACAAGTATCTACATTTAGCCTTGCCTCGTGTGGCTCAGTGGATTGATTGAGCATGGTCCTGTGAACCAAAGGGTTGCTGGTTCCATTCTCAGTCAAGACATGCCTGGGTTGTGGGCCAGATCCCCAGTAGGGGGTGCGCTTGAGGCAACTACACATTGATGTTTCTCTTCATCTCTTTCTCCCTTCCTTTCCTTTTCTCTAAATATAAAAAAATAATAAATAATTTGCAAAGGGTTCTTGACTAGGGAACTGCCAGGTCCCCAGGGGTTCTGAGGCAGTAAGCTTTGGGTGGGGCGTAGCATCAGCACTTCTACTGAGCCCAAACCACTGATCTAATTTCAGAAATATTAATTGGCAAAAAAAAAAAAACCCCCAAAAAACGTTTTAAAACAAATTTTTAGCCCTGGTCAAGTAGCTCAGTTGTTTGGAGTGCTGGTTTGCACACCAGAAGTTTGCAGGGTTCAATCCCCTGTTGGAGTGTGAATGGGAGGTAACTGATTGATGTTTCTCTTTCACATTGATGTTTTTTCTCTCTTCCCCCTTCCTCTCCTTCTAAAAGTCAATTTTAAAACATAAAAACACTTTTAAACTTCCTAAAATTGTTATTAGCCTTATTTTTTTAAGAATGTGGACTCTGAACAGACGTAATTGCAGAATACCAAATCGCACTTTCCATGCACTTACATACTGTCTTGTTTAATCTTCACAATAATTATCTTGTTTTTATAACTGAAAAGGCTGAGACCTTAAACAGAGGGAGAATGACTTCTCCAAAGTCATATGGCTAGTAAGTGGTGGGACATTTAGTAGTTATTTCTGTTTATTTCTTCTCTTCTATCCTTGGGGACTTTGAGAGGAAGAAAACCCTCTTCTCCCCATCTCCGTGATTCTGTCAAAGTCACGCTCTGTCACAGTAGAAGTCTACTTGGAGAGGTCTTAAACTTCTATAAAAATGGCCCTTGCTATTCCCAGGAAGAGAAAAGAGACCAACCAACCCTGTGGTGAACTGGTCATAAGGGAGGAGGGACACACTTGAACTCGGGGAGTGGAAGTGTAAGTCCCAGAGCCCCATCCAGCATGACTCTTACTGAGAATCATTCCTTTCCTTTTTGACCTGGAGTTTCCTGGGCCTTAAAAAGGTGTTGTTTCCAAGTTGTACTTGGTTCAAGTATCTTGCAACATGATGTAAAATTAGATTACTTTCTCAAAAAAAAAAATGCAACTCCTGGTTTAGGACATGGATTGCTCAGAAGAATAGTTTTGTTTGGGCTTTTTAATGTTTTATTTATTTTTTAAAAAGAGCCATTTCTTTATGACGCAAAATGCAAGTGAGTCACTTGAGTTCTTGCTACTTAGGCCAAATTTTACCATGTTTCAAAGTATCCACTTGGAACATACTGCCAAGTAAATGAAGATCTAACAGATGGCATTTACTGTTTTGCTTTATAACAAAAAAGGATCTGTGATCATTTCTAGGGAAGATTATATGATGGCTGAAGGGAATGGCTCCTCTGATGAGGGGCAGATCAGCAAAGAATGTTTTTGTTTTTTAAAGGTCATCTAATTAGGAACTCAGTCTTGAGGCTTGGTAATTCTTTACTAGCCCAGGACCACCTCAAGAGGTAACCCACTTAGGACTGCTCACAAAATCTAAAAGTTAAAGAGTAGCATTCCTTGAGTTTCTTAACAAAGTGATCATTTCAGCACCACATCCTATTCACTACTGGTCAGGACATGCACCTTGAAGCCAAAGGTTCCTTGGAAAGCCTTTTCTACACTTTGCTTTGTATCCTCCCCTTCACCTTGGGGAGAGATGAGGTGCTACCCTGTGGCTTTTGACCTTTAGGATGCCTTGGGTGCATTGTTAGAACTGCGAGTCTAAACATCAAAGCCTCTAGGTTCACCCCTCACATCTGGCCCCTCCCACACCATTTCCTGGTTTAGGTCTCATTTGTCCCACTGTGATGGTTTCCTAACCTGCCACACTTGGACCAGTGCCTCCTTCCCATCCCTTCCTTCTTCCCTTCCTCTGTCCTTTCCTCCCTTACTCCCTTCTGTTGCCAGAGTGCTCTGAAATAGAGCCTTTCCTAGCCCTCTTTATAAAGTTCTTTAATGATTCTTTATTACTTAGGACTGAAGTGAAAACTCAGATGCTTAAGGTGAGGGCACAGGGGGACCACAGCAGGAGGTTAGGAAGCTCATGTAAACACCATTAGAATGTTAAATAGTCGGAAGTGACACATGGAGAGCTACCCTCTAAAAGGGGCAGGCTGTCATCAGCACTGTGAATGTAGCTCACAGATAATGTATCAGGATTTCTCACAAGAACCTAGAAACCTAGATTTGTACATGTGAAATCTCTTGACTTTAAAGTATTGGCAACTCACAAATGGTTTTTAAACTATACAGGCCAGGCCATGTCTCCTCAAGCATGTTTCTGGGCCTCAAAACCAGTTTGGGACCTCTGTTCAGATAAAATCTAAACTCCAGAGCCAGGACCATTGAAAGTCCTTCACAGTGGGTCTTTTCAGCCACCTTGAGATTAGAGCATTATTCAGTGGTAGTGTTGCAATAAAAACACAGTTGAACTCAGTGAGAATTTTGACTCTTTCTATTGGGCATACATTTTTATGTCATTGGGAACTTGGCAGACTGGAAACAGGAGCCCTTGTCTAGAGGCTGAATCCAAAGAGAGAGAGGGAGGGAGGGAGGGAGGGTGTGTGTGTGTGTGTGTGTGTGTGTGTGTGTGTGTGTCTGTCTTGGAGGTTAGGGCCTGTTCCTCTAATAGTTCTTGTTTTTTCCAGAGAATAAACTTCCTGTCTCCTGCCAGGGTTGGGCAAGGGCAGGCATTTGTCTATACAGGATGGGGTTAGGGGATCTGAGTACTGACTGTCTTTAGTCTCACCTTGGGCTTCCCAGACACCTGTGCCTCTAGTCTCTGAGCCTCTCCCAGTGAGATATAGTGGTCCTTGTATATCACTGGCATCCCCCGCTCACCCCCCCACAGGTCCTTCATTGTTAACTTTTCTGCCAAATCAGCTGCCACTGTCTATGCATGTTATATCCTCCAAAAATGAATTAACAGTTTTCACACCCTATGCCTCATATTTTCATTGTCTTTTATGTTATATCTTTATTCATTTACTGCTCTTTTAGTGGGTTTGGGGGTGGGTAGCCAATAAATGCATGTTTCCTGGTTATCTATCACTACATAACTAATCATATCCAAACTCAAAAGCTTAAAAACCAACAGTCACTTTTTCTTATTTTGCAGTTCTAGGGTGCTCAGACAGGAAGTTCACTCTCGAGGCCTCTCATGGTTACAGTAAGATAGTGGCTGGAGCTAGAGCCATCTGAAAGGCTTTGTTTATCTAGTGGTTGAGGCTGGCTGGAAGCGTGAACACAGACATGGGGCCTGGTCTTTCTTACAACATGGTGGATTCATTCCAAAAGTGAGTATCACAGGAGAGCAAAGTGGCATTTTACATAGAGTCATGTCCTCTGTTCGCTACTTACTGAGCCGAAACAAAGGTCTGTCTAGGTTCATGGGGGAAGGGTACATACTCTACCACTCAATGGGAAGAGTGTCAAATTCACATTGTAAGAACATGCAGGAGGGGATCTGTTGTGCTGCCATCTTTGACAGAATAGACTGTAGGTTACACGTGTTGAATTTGTCTTTAAGTAGAAGGACCAGAGTGGTCTTTCACAAAGTTAAATCTGGCCAAAGTTAAATCCCAGCCAGGTGGTTTAGTTGGTTGGAGGATCTTCCCATACACCAAAATTTTGCTGATTCAGTTCCCGGTCAGGGCACATACCTAGGTTGTGGATTTGATCCCCAGTGGGGACGGGAAAAGGAGACAACCAATTGATGTTTCTCTCTCCTCTAAAATCAATAAACATATCTTCAGGTAAGAATTCAAAACAAAACAAAGATCTGTTCTTGTCACCTATTTTAACACATCTGAAGGTTCCTGTAGTTTGCTGACAACTATAGGATGAGGGCCATAACCCTGAGTGGCCTGGCCTCAAATAGCCTTTCTTGTCTCATCTGCTTTTATAACTTCTACCTGCACTCTGGTAATTCTGAACTGCCCCATTCCCTGAATGTGTTGCATGGTGCCTCACTTATTCTCATATACACCTTACTCATTCTACTCCATGCCTCCAGGGGCCTCTTCAACCCTCTTTCTCTGTAAAGCAACCCTCTCACATGTCAAGCCCTAACTCTCGTCACCCTCATGAACTCTTCCTAATCTGCCTCGGACAGTCCATTCACCGTTAATCCATTCTCCCGTGGCACTTTCTCATGATTCTACCACAGAGAATTAGAGCCATTTGTACCTGACTTTTCATATTGTGAACTCCTGCATGTAAATTACAAGTCTAGTGTTTAGTACTATGCCAAGCCTGGTGCCACTGCTACAGTAGTACCTGAGTTTTGCAGTGTTCCAAAGTCTTTTGCATACTTAGGGGTTTACATATAAAACATTTGGCCTGCTTATTTCTCTCTCTCTTATTCTAACAGGGATAATTTCAAGCACCAGGAAATACAACCCAGGTCATATTAACCTTTCTTTCCAGCTAGTTGATCCTGGAAATAAATGTCATAATGTGTTTTTTTGAGGCTCCAGCTTTCAACGCAAAATTTGATTTCTTCATAGATGTTTCAGTTATGACTTAGGATCAGTTATGACTTAGTAATCATTTCTCTGTATTAAGAAAATCAGTATTTATCAGTCAACTGTATATCAGAGTTTTAATCAGTGGAGTTAGTTTCCAGAATAACTGAAAATTAATAAACCTTTTAGTTGAGGAGGGTGGTGGTGGCAGAGTGGAGAACAACCTTGATGTCTCACCACATTCCAGATTTGCCATTAACTGACTGGGACTTTTGACAAGCGACCCAACTCGCCAGTCTGTTTGCTCCTAGGTCACTTGAGGCTGAACCACCTACCAGGATGGGTGAGTGTGAAAAGGAAGCATGGGGAAGCAATTCTGCAAGTGGGAAGGGAACTGAAGCATTCATGAAGGCTACTGAACCCCAAAGTTCAAAACTCTTGACTAAAGCCCTAAATTGAACATCTTCAGTTATGTAGATAAGAAACTGAATGTTTAATGCACAATGTTAAATTCATTTAAAATTTTGAAATGGACTATTTAGCAGATATTTCATCTGTTGTGATTTTTCTCCCAAAGAGAGAATTTCAGTCAAACAGTCAAGAAACACTGTGTTATATCCTTTATTAGCGTTTTATTCCTGTAGCTTTCCTAAATAAGGAGGAAAAATACTTTTTTCTTAAAAAATTTCACAAATAAAGCTTAACATTGTCAAGGGACATACCTAGGAAAAGAAAAGCTTTTTTAAGAAAAATGTTATTTAAAAGGCCATTTCCCTCACTTCTTTTTGCCAGGAGGGGATATGTTTCTGATTCTGTGTGGCAAGAAAAGGACCCATAGGATGAGACAGTAATAGCTTGATAATTATAAAAATGGAAGATCTTTGTTGAATAGGGTGAAAGGTTGAGACTTAAATTAGTCAAATTGCTATTGTGAAAATTAATGGTCGTTTTTCATCTTGCCTCATAAAATAACATTCAGGGTCATACTGATATTGTAACTGTATCTTTAAACAAGCTATCTAATATATGCCTACAATAACTTTCATAATTTTATGTGTTGGAATAATCGAATCTCTTGCTTTGGGGCATAGCCAATTACTGTAGAGATCAAGAGGTAATTTATTTTCTCATGTATGCTGCTCACAGCAGGAGAGCTCCATTATAAATTCATGAATTCTAGTGTGGCATTATCAGGGGTTGTTAAGTACTGGACACTAGATTTGAAGGGCCACAGGCTTACTGGAGATGACAATTGTTTTAAATCCTGATCTTCTCGTATCTGTTATTTAACAGGAGTTATAAGGAACATATGACTTATACCTTACATTTTACCACAAGACAGATTTTTAGATATAACTGTTCGTGAAGGTATTAGATACTTCCCTCTGAATCCAACTTTGGAGAGATTGTGAATTGCATTTTTGAAGGCGAGATCTCAATTTTGAGGAGACCTTGAGGTCATTTAGGGCAGTTTGTACTTGAGTAGAGCATCTTTTTATAAACCAGAGTAGTAGTCATGGTTTATAAAAAGTACTAACATGCGTTAGGGACCCTGGCATAAAACATTATTTTATTTATTTTTAATATGTTTGATTTTAGAGAGGAAGGGAGAGGGATAGAAACATCGATGTGAGAAACATCGACTGGGTGCCTCCCATATGCATCCCAACTAGGGATTGAACCCACAACCGAGGTATGTGCCCTGATCAGGAATTGAATCCCCAACCTTTGGTGTACAGGACAGTGTTCCAGCCAACTGAGCCATACTAGCCAGGACATATTATTATTTTAAAGCTCTGTAATATTTGCAACTCTCAGCTCCTGGAGAATTTTATAATTTATACATACCTATAATAGGGTTTTCCCTAATTACTACAGCATTTATTTCCTGAGCAAAATGTATCTTTATGATGTGTCTTTACCATGAATGTTATACTTTTTCCCCCTTGTAATATTTTTGAAGCATTCAAAAAGTAAAACTGGAAATATGTCATTACATTTGAATGTGACCTTAATAAAGTCTTTTGTTTGGGCTTATATATGTCTGACTGCAACCTTATGCTTTTTCTTTTTTTCTTTTTTCTGTTTTTAATCTTTACTGATCTTAGAGAAAGAGGAAAGGGGGAGGAGAGAGGACCATCAATTTGTTGTTCCACTTGTTGTGCCCTGACTGGAGATCGAACCCACAACCTTGGTGTATCAGGATGATGCTGTAACAAACTGAACTACCCAGCCAGGACCTCTTTTTTTGTTCTTACCTGATACTCTTAAACTAGTCACTTAAGAATTTTTGACCACGATCTATAAGTATATATACATTTTACAATCAACAGTCAGTATACCATATGTATACTGACACACGATTGAAACAGAGATGTCATGAAATAGTCTTTAAGGACAATGGATATACTCGTTATCTTTAGGGCTAGGGGGGTGGTTGTGACCCATTGCGTTGATTTCATAACCCACTCCCAGAACTTCAAAAAACAGGCCTAAAAATCTTGTTTATGGTGATTTCTTTTTTCTGTTTTTGGTGCTTTCTTAATACAGATTTTGTTTTGTGTAAGCCTTTCCCTCCTGGGAAAGTGCTGCCTCTCTACACAGACTCTGTCATAATGGCATCCATGAAACACGATCAAGGTAGAGAAGGAGGCCTGCTATCACGCTGCTGTCAACACAGGATGATGCCCTTTCCCATAAGACACCATCAAATGGTCTATATAAGGAAGAGATTTCTCAATCTCTTGTAGAGAACTTTTTCTGGAGAATCCTGTGATCACCAGGGAGGACATCACAAGGATATCCATACAGTCATTAAGCTTCTCCAGAGAAGAGTTCTGTGGAAGGGGATGTTATACTGGCTGGGCACCACCATTGTAGTAGTCCTGTGCCTCACTTAGACTGGTTGTCCCCTCAAATATTCACTACTTTGGCCATGTATTTCTTAGAATGTTTGGCATAATGTTGAATTCTAAGAGGTGTTTTGTGGTCTTGTCTGATGATATTAGTGCCAGCTCTCATGCCTGTGTCATTTCAGACATTCTTGGGTCTGTCTTCTTCAGAAAGGATCTGAATGAACACTGCAGATATACCCTTGTAAACTGGCATTTCTACCACAGACTCAGTCTGGCAACAAGCTGAGATGATTGCCAAGGACTAAGCTAAATGTTGGCTCTTGTTCAAGGGGCAGCTGAGCTACCACCTCCTCTATGAAACCTTCCTAGACTCTCCCAACCCCATATAACCAGTCTGCCCATGTACAGTCTCCTGAGGCACTTGCAGGCACTGCAGATGCCTGGGCCCTACCAAGAGGGAGATGCCAGGAGGAGAGGTATGGGTCATGGGAGGAGCTGAATTAGACTTGGGGGTGGCTGTCTCAGGTCATAGGCTAGGGTCTGAATCTACACAGCAGTCTCTATGAGCCAGCTCTTCCTCAGGCTGTTCCTCTCCACTTCCCCATCAGCTTGACTGTCATGGGTAGCGTTGGTAGAGTGTCAAGGTTCTGATTGCAGAATGTTGCAAATTTGTGGTCTCACCCCAGACACTGCTCTGACTTGACATAGCTGACAGGCTCCAGGGTGTGTATTAGCTGGATTTCATTTCTGAAAATAATACTCCTTTTTTGGGGATGCAATCCCCACCCTTCTGGTGGGGGGCAGGTACAGAGATGTTCTGTGAACATGTGCTCTCTTCCTGTTGGAACTGGTGTGGCAAGAGTATAATGGCTTTCTTCCGAAAATGAGACTTATTGTTAATTCTTATAGGACACATTCATTATAACCTTTGGGCTTGTCTTTTCACTATATAGTGCAAATTCTTAAAGGGTTTGAGAATAGTAAGTGATCAATTTTTAGGTTATTTATAAATCTTAGAAATTCTGATAATGTTCCTTTAGGTGAGAAAAATGTGCTGAACCCCTGAAGTCACTTACCTTAAAAATCCTCCATAGTTGAGTGAGTGTTCATCCTAACATGTCAATTGTTAACACCTGGAGCATATATTTAAAATTTAAAGCATGTGTACTTTGGGTTTTAAATATCCAGATTCCCATCTGCAGTTGAAATAGATCTTGTGCATATAATTGCAGAAAAATAGAACTTCTTGTTATAATGTATTGAAAGAATATTAGGTTATGTACATGGATTGTATATATGTGATAACATTTAATAATTTTAGCCCTAGCTGGTGTGGCTCAGTGGATTGAGTGCTAGACTGCGTGCCAACCAGGGGGTTGCTGGGTCAACTCCCTGTCGGGGTGCATGCCTGGGTTGCAGGCTGGGTCCCTGTTGGGGGGCGCTCAAGAGGCAACCACACATTGATGTTTCTCTCCCCCTCTTTCTCCTTTATCTTCTTCCCTTCACCTCTCTAAAAATCTTTTTTTTTTAATTTTATTTATTTATTTTTAGAGAGGGAAGAGAGGGAGAAAGAGAGAGAGAGAAACATCCATGTGTGGTTGCTGGGGGTCATGGCCTGCAACCCAGGCATGTGCCCTGACTGGGAATCGAACCTACGACACTCTGGTTCGCAGCCCGAGCTCAATCCACTGAGCTACGCCAGCCAGGGCTAAAAATCTTTTTAAAAAATAATTTTGCTTGGACTTAGGTTTGTTGTAACTTGAGAGGAAAAAATCTTATTGCTTGGTCCTCTGCAGTTGGAGATTTCTGTCAATTTTAGGAAAGAATAAACAATGCAGGTGTCAGGAAGTCACTCATACTATCAGCTCACAAATAATCAAGGGAAGCATTACAATGAAGCAGTTATAAGTGTGGGCTTTGCCAATTATGAGTGTGTGACCCTGGATAAGTGACCTAATGTTTCTAACCCCCATTTTCCTCATCTGCAAAATGGGAATAATAATAGAATTCACCTCAGAAGGTCCCGATGAGAATTAAATAACAGGGTTAAGGCACTTAGAATACTTCATGCAGAGATGCTATTATTTCTTGCTAATAATCACACCAAAGTCTTCTAGGAGCCTGTGAGAAGTTGGTACTGTTTGGTGGCTGACTTAACAGTTGTGTTTGGTTAGGAGCTTAAAAGATCAGTAACATCAAACCAGCTTCCCCAATACCACTTACAGTAATATTTAGCAAACATATATAGTAAATGCCAAAATAATTGCCCTGTAAGTTATACTATCACTGAAATAATTCCCCAAATCAATGGCAAGGCATAGCCCTTTCACTATGCTAATCCAAACCAGTCTTCTTTTCAGAAGGGTAGATACAAGTGAATCCCTAGCAGCCAGCCCACCTCCACTGTCCAGCTTACCTTGTCTGTGCCGGTCATGAGACAGTCACTGAGAAGTGACTATCTCAGGAGAGGGCAGGCATAAGTGTCCTGAAGTGGTGTAGAAGGCCTGCTGGGTGCTTCTAAGAAAGCTAGCTACAGGAAACAACTCTTCCTACATGGTGGCTGTGAACGGGCGAACCTGTAGCCCCAACCATCAGTGGTAGTCACCAACCAGCCCCCTGGGAACCAGCTCTGGTTCTCACCAGTCATGACAGTGGGAGAAACCCAGAGATTTGTTCTTCGGGATACTCTAACCCAGAACCTGCCCAAGTAATTGTTTAAGTCAGTATGAGGTTGGTTTCCTTTCATACTTGCTCTTGAAAATGGACAACTGACCATTAATGCATGGAAGCACTGAAGTTTATCTGATCACAGAATCTGCAAATCACAGACTTAATCAATTTAAAGAATATTCTGGCATGTTGTTACTTTGCTCTGTAGCAGAAAAAAACTTGTGTTCCAGCCTGGCCCTACTATTCCTTGGCCCAGGTGGCCTCAGTCTCCATTTAGGGTTTCGGTGTTCAGTGATGACATCTGCATTGTCAATCAAATGAAGGCTGAATTAGATGAAGAAAGGATTCTAACCATATCATCTTCTGGTGGCTGTAGCTGGGCTGTCAGGGTCCTTGACACTGGCTTGCACGGTGCATGTCTAAAGGCCAACCTAAGCATCAGCCCCTCACTCTACACCTGTATGCAGGACTACGCTGCATCCGAGGGAGGGTGAGTGGTCTGTCAGCCTGACCAGAACAACTCAGTGTATTTCTGACATGTAAAAGAATTATGATTAGGACCCAGGAACTCCATCAATACCCTTGGACACTAGTGTGTTTCTAGTGTGGTTTGTATTAGTAATGATCAACAGAATTCTTCCTACTAAGACTAATCCAGGCTGGAAAGACATTCAGTCTAGAGGGAAGGTGTGAAGCCACCATAACGTAAGTGCTGCCAGCTTTAAGTAAAATACTGAGTATTATGAAATTTTACTGATTTTGAGAAGCAGGCAGAGGCCAACCTGATCCGCGTGTGAAGAGCTCAGGGAGAGGCCAGTGAGAGCAAATGGAAGAAAGGACCTGATGAAGGGAGTTCATGCTGCCCATTCCAGGCCCTCCCCAGGGCTGGTTTCCTTCTTGCCATTTTCAAGGATAAGGCAGGTCTTTTTTGCATATTGTCTTCATTTTGTATTGTCACAGAGCAGGGCCCATGATTGTATTTTCACTTATAACCATGCTGTGCCCTTCCCCACAGGTTTGTGGTCTTCAGTCCACTTGTTCAGTCAAGTGCACATTCAGTTTGCACTTGATCCACTTCACTCTTTGGGAAGCTGGAATGGTCCTCCATGTGACAGATAAAGACACCAAAGCTCAGAGATTCTGAAGTAAGTGACTTGCTCTGGGCCTGAGTTCTAATTTTGGAGCCACAGGTTGGCAGAATACTACTTCCTCTCCAAAAACACAGCCTTTGCCAGAGGCACAATGTAGGGGCTGCTCTGTGCCCAGGGGGCAGGGGCAAAGCAGACACCATGGGGGCCTCAGGCAGGTGTCAAAGCTGGCCATATCTCTGCTTCCAGGCCTAGTGGGAAGGAGTGTCCTCGGGCCAGTTGAGAAGGCCCCATGGGAAGCCAGGTGACAAGGACATGTAGAACTGGCAGGAGGAAGAGAAGGGCAGGGAAGGGACAAGGTGTGATGCTGGCCAGGAGAAACTGGCTGAAACAAGTACACAACCACAGGAAAGACAGGTGAAAACAGGCATGTCCTTGTCCAGTGACACACAAGCTGTGGCGTATCTTGACGGCCCCTGCCACTTGTTCTACAAAACACACTGAGTGTATTTGACCTATCATCCAGGTATTTTTATTAGGGTAACTACTCACGGAGAAATGCAAGCCCTATTACCTCTTTACAGTGTCTCAGAAATAGGATATTATGTGGTAAAAGATGCCTTCAAATGGCTTCTAGACACAATTCTACCTGGAGCTTAGAAACTGACAATGGGTGGTGGCACACAGAAGGCTGGGAAAACTTCCACTGCCTGATGATGAAAATGATTCCATTGGAATTAACCTATCAAAAGTTAATTAAAGACCTGTCTAATCACTTAAAATCATTACATATGTAATGCAAACATTTTAAAAGAACTAGAAAGAAACTTCCCCTGAAAACATTTAACGTAAATAACTCCTTGAGATGTTGCTTTTTATAAAAGGTTTGTCCACAAATGCCTTTGTTTAGGGAATGGGCAGCAGGAGGAGAGGGACAAGACATCAGAAAATGATATGATTGTTTTTTATTTTGATAACAACAAGGAATCCCACCCGCCCTCCCATCCAATTTGCTTTATGTAAAAATACTTCCAGCATAATGAGCAACAGTCAGCAGCAGGAGGTGACTGAGCCCCAGGCACCTAGAGTATCTTCAAGCCACTACTTCTGTGCTCCCTCACTATGTCCAGAGCCACTGGCCAAGACCACAAATTCACCTGCTGACCCTATCTTGTCGTCTCTCTTTTTATCTCAGGGTTTTGGTAGTACATAAAAGATTACTGGGTTGAAAATAAGAACAGGTTTTCATAAACATAATGCTGTCAGCTCATGTAGGGTAAAACTCAGGAAGGCACACAATAAATTAAAGCAGACCCTGTCTCTTTGGAGGGTTTGCAGTGACTTCTGGGGCAAGGGCTGAATCTGCCAGCAGCCAAGCTTCTAGCACTGGTGCAGTGATGAGACGCTGTGGGAAGGAGGGAGTCCCTTTAAGAGGTCAGTGTACAGGTCGCAGGATCAAACAGAGGGGGGAATCCTCACCTTCCTATCCAGTGCTGTGTTCGTCGGTGGTAGGGAGGACACTCCCCTCCCAGTGTCACCACAGCCAAGTTTGTGTAAGTCAGTTTTCTGTACACCCTTGTACTGGTGGCAAATTAGTCCACAGGACTCTTATCTGATATTTACTTAAGTAAATCACTTGGAAACATAAAACTGGAGGTTGTAGCTCAGTAAAACAATAAAGTGCTTTCGATGAGAGTAGTAGGTGTTATTAATTGGTTGTTTCTTGTTTCACCTGAGGCACTGAAATCAATAATATGAAAGGTGACAATGTTAACCAAGAATAAAAATTGAAAAAGCGTGTTTCTACTAAAAAGCCTGCATTTCTAAAATGTACTTTTCTGTGGTTTCCGTGTCTTCATGTTATTTATTGGATTTTAGCTCACTGCTGGGTAAGGAAACAGTTTATGCTGGGGTGGGGTAGGGTGGCAAACACGAAGACAAGAAAGGAACTGTCCATAAATATCCCTTAAGGGCTCCACTTGTGAAGGTGTGAGTGAGCAGATTCCAGCAGCAAAGGTCAAGCCCTCGTGCTGAATCCAAGCTGTGTTCAGACGAGTGGAGCCACAGACTGGCTTCTGGAAGGGTTCACATATCAACCTAAGAGTTTATTCTGAGTCCACATGCTTGGTAACTGCTATAACACACTTGCATCTTCCATGGCCTCGATCCACCTGTAAAACAAAAGAGAGGAGACACTTGGTGTCATGCCTGAGCCTGTGGCCCTGGTCACAGAACCTGTAAGTGACTAAATTACTACTAGCCTAAGACCAGGAACCACGTCATATTCATACTTATTGGTTTCCCCAGCATTTAGCAAAAGGCCTAGAACACAGCACAAAGGTTTGCTGAGTCAATGCATGCCTGTGTGAATAAATCGTAATCTTTAAAAGTTGCACAATTAAGAACAGGCAGTTCTGCTATTCTACTGTGGCTCAAAGGGACTTGATGCTATAGGATGACTGGAGAAACCAAAGCCCCAGGTAACAACTCATTTCCTTCTGAGAGAGAGGCAAGGAAATACAGGACTAGCAGTTAGTACCTCTGAGCTGAATTGGTATCCTCTGCTTTGAAGCTATAAAATAGGGTTTTCTTGTGGTAAAGGTGAAAAACAGGTCCTACTTCACTGCTGCCCTCTTCCTTTTCTGGGGCAATGGTGAACCCTAGCAGAGGCATACTCTCCATGGCCACTGTGTCCTGTGGAGAACAGAAGGAAAAACTGATATTAAAAAGAGCACTATACACAGTTAACAGCTTATTAGCATTCACTGATACCTCCAATTGGAGGTACATGATGAGCCCTTATGTTGGGACATGCCTTGGACACAGTGAAATAACCACACATATACTCTTCATTCCTACTGTCTGCCAGGACCAGGCGTGAAGAAGAAAAGTTGTTTATCATTTTGTGACAGCCTATTAGGGTCCAGGCATCTGCATCTTCACATTATCTTGTTTAATTTTCATAGCAATCATAGAAAACATCACCCTCATTCTAAGAAGAAATGGAAACTCAGAGAAGGTAAATAACTCCTGAAGATCACACAGTAATCACACAGGGGCGGAGCCAGAATTTGGATTCATGATCAGCTTCTAATCCCACATTCTTTCCACTGATTCAATTACTCAGTGATAAAATCTTCAAAAAAAAAAAAAAGTAACCAGTTAATCAGTGACTCAGCTAGTTTTCCAGAATTACTTCTTTTTCTCCTCCCCGGAGGACATTTTCATTTGTTTTTTCAGAGAGAGGAAAGGAAAGAGAAACACTGACGGGAGAGAAGCATTGATCAGTTGTAGGCACCCAGACTGGGGATCCACAGAGGGACCAGGGATCTTACATGTCCTGATGGGGTTGCACGTGTCTGCACCTGGACCGGGAATGAACCCACAACCCAGGTAGGTGTGTACCTTGACTGGGAATTGAACCCACAACCCTTCAGTTATGGGATGACACTCCAACTACTGAGCTACACCAGCTAGGACTAGAGTTACTTCTGATAACTTATTCTGTACTCACTGCCCTTCTGATAACTTATTCTGTACTCACTGCCCTGTGTCCTCATTCACAGGGCTTCAGTATGGAGCACTTGCAGTATTTGTGCTGTGAAGGTGCTGACAATGAAATGGGATGCACTCAGAAAACAGATCTTAAAATCGTAATACTTGGTGAAAAAAGAAAGAGTCTTTGTATATAAAGATTTTATATACACCCATTTATGTAAAAATACTTGTTCATAAATAATACAATTTTATAAAATGACATTCAAACAAAGATATAATTAAGCACATCAGAATGGTGGAAGGGAGATTTTGTGTATAAAAGGAAATCATTTTTCAAAGATTGCTAGATCAGAACAAATATTTGACAAAATTCAACATCCATTCATGATAAAAACTCAGCACCTAGCAAGAGAAGGGAACTTCCTTAATCTGACAAAGCACATCTATAAAATACGTACAGCCAACATCATACTTAATAGTGACAAACTGAATGCTTATCCCTTAAGACTGGGCACATGGCAAGAGGGTGTTCACTCTTATCAATGAAGTTCAACACTGTTCTGCAGGTCCTAGCCATTGCATTAAGAAAAATAAAAGACAAAGATCAGGAAAGAAGCAAAACTATCTGTGCTTACAAAGGACAAAACAACTACTAAAACTAATAATGAATTTAGTAATGTCATAGAATAATCATTTTAAAAATATTAATATAGTAGCAACAAACAACTAGAACATAAAATTCAACGAGTAGAATTTATATGTAGGAATAAAATAGGAGTAAAGTTAACAGAAATGCAAGAACACAATTGTAAGACCTCTATACTAAAAACTATAAAACATTAAAAGAGAAATAAGAATTAATACCATGTTCATGAATAGGAAGATTCAATATTGTTAAGATGCCAATTCTCCCCAAATTGTTTTAACAATTTGAAATTAATTTACCAATCCCTATCTTAATCTCAGCAGGCATTTTGTAGAAATTGACACGTTTATGTGGAAACAAAAAAGACCTAGAATACTCAAAATAATCTTGAAAAGAACAAAGTTGGAGGATTGACACAATCTTACTTCAAGACTTATTATAAAGTTATAGTAATTAAGACAGTATGGTACTGGCTAAAGATTGGTAAAATATATAGTGAAATAAAGTAGCCCAGAAGTTAACCCATACTTACTCAGTTATGTGGTATGTAACAAAGACACCCAAATAATCCAATAGGGAAAGGAAAATCTTTTCAACAAATGGTGTTGGAACAACTGGATAACCCCATGGAAAAAAATAAACCTTGACCCCTATCTCACCACCATACACAACAACTGACTTGAACAGACTTAAATGTTAAAGCTTAAACAGTTTTCAGAAGAAATGCAGGGGAATCACTGACTTTCAGCAGACAAAGGTTTCTTAAGACACGGAAATTAACAGCCATAAAGGAAAACATAGGTAAATTAGATTTTACTGAGGTTATGCACTTTTGTTCACCAGAAGATTCATTCATTCATTAAGAAAATGAACAGGCAAGCCACAGACATTTATCTGACAAAAGACTGGTGGTATCCAAGACATATAAAGAACTCCTGTAACAATAACAGGAAGACAACCTACTTTAGAAAACAGTCAAGAGAGCTAACAAACACTTCTCAAAGGGAAATAAATGAATGGCCAAAAAGTACACAAAAATATCATTAGTCATTAGGAGAATCTAAAATAACTGACCATCTACCCTATGGAACACATCTGTGCCTTGCCCACAACCCCCTTCTTTCTCCAGGGTGTGCTCACTCTGTTCCAGAGCCACTCCCATGCGTCTTCTCCTTCGTTCATCCCTCAAGGCATGTATCTCTCTCCCTCTTTCTCCTAAGCTCCAAGGGTCCTTCTGTTACCTCCGTGACTTTCTAAGTAAACTTTCTCTTATTCAAAACAAAACAAAACATTGAGGTACTACTACATCTTCACAGAATGGCTAAAGTTACAGACTGACAATACCAAGTGTGGACAAACATGGAGCAACCAGAACTCCCATGTTTACATACATTGCTGGGGGGATTGTAAACTGGTACACC
Organism: Phyllostomus hastatus; assembly: GCF_019186645.2. Taxonomy (NCBI): domain Eukaryota; kingdom Metazoa; phylum Chordata; class Mammalia; order Chiroptera; family Phyllostomidae; genus Phyllostomus; species Phyllostomus hastatus. The sequence goes on along the minus strand of NW_025333643.1, from coordinate 1,918,648 downwards.
ATTTTGGAAAAAGGTCTGGTTATTATATACCAAACACATACGCGTCTATGATCCAGGAATTCCAAGTCTAGGTATTTACCCAAAGTGAAATAAAAACCTATTTTCACACAAAAACCTGTATGCAAATGTTTGAAGTGGCTTTATTAATAATTACCCCAAACAGGAAACAACCCAAATGTCCTTCAACTAGTGAATGGATAAATAGTATATTCATGAAATGGAATACTATTTAGCCATAAAAAGGAATGACCTATTTCTACCCATGATGTGACTGAGTTATAAAAGCATCATGCTGAGTGGAAGAAGTCACGTGTGATTCCATTCATAGGAAATTCTAAAAGAGGCAAAACTTATCTATGGTGGGAAAAAACCAGAATGGTATGCTGTCTCTGGGACAGGAGTGAGGTGGAAATTCATAGGTATATGCATGATCAAAGCCCATCAAACAGGATCCTATTTGTGCACTTTATGTAAACTGTACCTTACAGGAAAAAAAGATGCATAAATACTGAACTCTTAGGGGGAAATATACTTTGAAGAGCATCAAAAAGTAAGATGGAAGAGGGATGAGTAAATAGATACTTGGTCAAGGAAGGATAGTAAAATGTTAATTGTATGATCTAGTTCACGAATATATGATAGTTTACTGGAAATTCAACATATCTTTGAAATTTTTATGATAAAATGATATATATTAACTAAATAATAAAGTGTTTGAAAAAAGAAACAAGATTCCTTTATATTGCCCTGGCTGGCATAGCTCAGTGGATTGAGCGCAGGCTGCAAACCAAAGCATTGCAGGTTCAATTCCCAGTCAGGACACATGCCTGGGTTGCAGGCCACGGCCCCCAGCAACCGCACATTGATGTTTCTCTCTCTCTCTCTCTTTCTCCCTCACTTCCCTCTCTAAAAAATAAATAAAATCTTTTTAAAAAATCTTAAAAAAAAAAGATTCCTTTATATTTCTGGTAGTCACCTTCTCCCAGGACTATTGAATAGCAAGTTGCATTGGCTTTGGTCAGCTCAGGGACACGGCATGCTCACAGCAGTATAGACAGTGACCACTGGCTGTCCACGTTACCAATCCTTTTGCTTTGATGGAATTTAAAGCTGGTCCTATCACTTGACTATGCTTATTGAGAAATTGTACAAGTTCCTGTCTCTGGGAGAAACTATTTTGGAAGCATATTTTAATTCATCTTTTAAAATCAACTTATGTTGTCACTTCCAAGACATCCCAAAGACTTTGGGTTTTCCATTCTCAGACAGGGCTCACCTGTCTTTGGTTGTTATTTAATTATCACTAGCCTTTGTTCATTTAAGTCAGAATTTCTTCCTAATGTGTGTTCTGTGCAACAACAGTTCTGTGTGATGCTCCATAAGGAATGGCCTGTGGTCAGGCAAGCTTGAGAAATCTCCACATCTTAGAGATCCACAACATGGCTTCACATGAGAGATTCTGAGAAGTACCACCGTGAGGAAGTCCCACTCACTGCCTACCCAGGGCTGCCTCAGAACCCCGTTTTTAGAGAACCCCTGCAGTGAACTGTGGAATGTCTGCTCAGGAAGATGCTGCCCTGGGCTGCGGAAGGATAGCACATCACGTTTCAGTTTGTTCTGGAAAGATCAAAATTCTCCCCAGCATAGAATGCCCCATTTGTGGACACGTGAGCAAAGGAGCACCTTGAGGAGGGCTTGACTCTCCTCACAGGGTCCAGAGTCGCTCAGGCCCATAGTGAGTCCCCTCTGTATGTGTCCCTGCTGGCCTCTGGAATTCCTGAGGACAAGGCTCACTGCAGCCGTCACAGCTGTGGGTCTTTTGTGAGGGAAGCTTTATGTCCCGAAGAAGGAAATTGCTTTTGCTCACTTGCCAACATCTACGCTCCCTTGCCCTCAGATGCACACCCTCTGTGCACATCCTCATGGGGTGTAGCACCCACCCTTGGCAGCTGGGCAGGATGCATTCAAATTCCATTTTTAAAGCAAATTTATTTAGCCTGTGGAAGCTACCATACGGTGGGGCCTGGACATGGAAATCTCTCACATTATCCTACAAGTCCAGCCCAGGTCAGGACCAGGCAGTCCCCTGCTGCAGAATCACAGCCCACACTGTCTAGTCCAGTAGGAAGCTTGGTTTCTGAGGCCTTCTTGCCTATATTATATTTTTTATTTTTATTTTTTTAGATATATTTATTTATTTTTAGAGAGGGAAGGGAGGGAGAGAGAGAGAAACATCAATGTGTGGTTGCTGGGAGTCATGGCCTGCAACCCAGGCATGTGCCCTGGCTGGGAATCGAACCTGCGATGCTTTGGTTCACAGCCCACGCTCAATCCACTCAGCTACGCCAGCCAGGGCTTTTTCCTATATTTTAGAAGATGTAAGATGTTCTATGAAAGTATAAACAAGTTTTACTTAATGGAAGAGTTAATACAAGGCAACATAATTCCCTAGTAAAAGAAATACACAGAAAAACATGTGGTAGCGTCCTTCAACCTGTTGAATTTTGTCCCAAACAACTGAAGTGGAGAGCAGATAGCAGCTTTCTCTTACAGAGTGCTGGGCTCATACTGCATGCTGGGTCTGTGACATTCCAATGCTTTGGTGCACAGGTCTGTATGCTGTACTGCCTTATCTCCACACAGATGTGGGGTGGACACGCAGTTGTGTGTCCACAGCAATGCTCAGCACATGGCATTGCTCAGTAGACTTGACTGACATGGGACCTGGAAGCAGCATCAGGCTTCACACTGCCTTGAGGTGGCAAGGCATGGTACATACCCCACATGGACATTCTGAGGCTCGAGCTTAACTTTCGAGCCTTCCCACAAGAGAGAGGAGAAAGCACGAACCACTACTACCTCACTGGCCATGTAGGTGTAGAGTACTTTGCCTTTGATGACAAACCAGAGCTTCTTCCAGTGCCTCTTGCCTTTCTTACACCGGCTGAGATAGCCACTGATGGCGGAGCCCTCTCCGGAGGCGGCCACCTGGCAGAAGGGAAGCAGAGTAGTCAGGGCACCAGGTGATGGGCACAGTTCAGACACAGCCAAAATGACACGCAAAACAGTTGGCAGAATGTTTATACTGCTTTGACATCTGAGACTTGGATGAGGTTTCAGGATCCATCCAGCATCTCCAAGGCAGCAGAACAGTACCTTGGTTTGAGACACAAGATTTACTGACCAAGAATCAAAAATTGCCTTTAGAAGTGCTGCCCCCTAGTGGTGCTTCAGATTCCTGGTCCTCCCAAAGCCCCCAAACCCCAAATTATGAAACTGCTGATACCTAGGGGAAACGTTCTTTCTTCTTTCTAAAATGGATTCTTACACTTTTTGGTTTATAGGTTTCTTGCATTTAAGGAGAAATTCTCTTTGTACTATTTACCTAAAGGTTTTTTCGTCTCCTGCCTAATGGGATGTAATTCCTTGCCTTCTTATTAGCAGCCATCTGTTGGACACGCTTTATGTGGGGGTTAAGAACACAGGCTTTCAGTAATACTGCTCTAGGATTCCAGTCAAGGTGCTCCCAGTTTACAGACCGGTAATGTCATGCAATCTACTTACTTTCTCTGTGTCAGGTTCCTTACTGGTTAAATTAGAATTCAATGACATAAGCCAAGTGACCTACCTGACAGGTACAGGGACTAACCAACGTAGGTGCTTCATAAATATAAACCTTCCTGTTAGAGCAAGGTGGCCAGGATTAGGAATCATTTCATTTGACTTTCTTGTTTTACAGATGGGAAAACTGAAGCCCGCAGAAATGGAGAGGTCTATCAAAGGTCAAGTCACTATTTAGTTGAAAAGAGGCAAGAACTTGAACCTCTCAGCAAACACTTCAGAGGTCAATGAAACTTCAGCGTAGGGAAAGGAGGCTGTGACTAGCTCTGGCTATTTTGAGAAGCATAGGAAAGGAACCTGCCCTCCACAAGTCCAGGGCTTCTACCCCAGACATGGGCTCTCTTTCCCTACACCTGCCATGCTGAAACACCTCACAGCAGCCTACACAGCACATGGCAGGGGAAACCGATTCTGCAGCCTCCCTTTCTGACAGATGCTTGGGGGACAGCATTTCTACAGACTTTCTCACGGGGAGCAGGTGAGGTGGCCCTCTTGGGGGAAGGACTTGGGCATATTTCTCCTGGGGCAGCTGTAGATCCACTGAGCACAGCCTTTGCTGGATAATAAAATGGTTGTCACTTTAGGCAACAATGACCAAGGGGCTGGCTGGGACAGATCAACATGGCCATAGGATCAGAGCAGCGAGACAGTGGAAGGACCACAGCAGCGGCTCTCAGACTCCGTCCCCACAGAGCGCTCAGGGTCTGTGAGCTTGGCTCATGTGGACCACCTGCACAGGGGGAGGGATGGGGGGAGGGTCAAGGAGAGGGACGGGGTGGGGGAGCTCTTCTTGTTTTCTGGAAAGGGACTGTTAAATAAATGACGGGACAACTGTATGATGTAAAATGTGAGATTTATATGCCTGAACAAATAGGAATTAATACCTAAGAGAAATTAAGTGAAGATTCAGGGTAATGTGGTATCTTTTGGGTAAAAAAGAGGTTCTATAAATGTACATCTTCATTATGTATACACATTCAAGTTTCTGGGAGAGTCTGTGAGAAACTTTATGGTGGTTACCTCTGGGGTAAATAGGCCTGAGGGAATTTGCAGAGGGGGAGAAAATCACTTTCATCTCATATTCTTTTGTGCTTTAAAAGTTTTTTTTTACCATGCATGTGCTATTCCCAAGATTTTTAATATGCAAAAGGAGTTAAGTTACTGCATAGAACTGTACCCATTAAAATTTTTCATCCCCTAACACTTTTTAAACCCTTGCCATCTGCTTACTCAATAATGAATATTAATGAGAAAACTTGGAAACAGCCGATCACACTTCTTTCAACAGCTTGTATATTCATAGCGCACATTTGTTTGTGGTTGTGACTGGAATTCAGAGGTATAAGCCTGGTCCTATTTGTAGGATGAAATTGAGCTCAGCCAATTCTGAAGTTTCCTGCAAAGAGTGCTGCAGCTTCCTGGGGGCCTGCCACCCGAGCCTGCATGGGACCCCCAGGGTGAGAGGGTGGTGCCGCTCAGAGGGCCAGCCGCGGGAGGGCTAAGCCGGGACTGTAGCTGCTTGAGTCAGAAAAGCCCCAGTGATCTATGCTGCACCCTTGGGTGCTGGGTCCAGGTTGTGGGACAGGAGAGAGAAAGGAAAACACAAAGAGCTGGGCAAGACAGGCGGAGAGGAGGAAGCGGAAGGTGGCCCCCAACACCATCTATAACCGCTCCGGGTCCTGCCCTCTGCCACGGAGCAGGCGCCTTCTCAGTCATGCCCGGGAGACAGGCACTGCCCTTGTTGGTGGCGAGTCAGTCCTTGTAAAATGTCTCCCATTAGTGTCCTCTTTGTCCCAAAAGCCCAGTCAGGCTACAGGAGAGGGGCGTCTGACACTGTTCCCAGAGAAGGACTATGAACCTTCCAAACCCCCTGATGCCCGTGCAGGCAGTCCCACCTGCCTCACCTCGGTCAGGGCCGAAGGGACTTTCTTCTGCTTCTTGAAGGTCGAGGGATTGATGCTATGGAAGACCGAAGAGAAGGCACTGCTCGAGAAGCGGGGGGAGGACAGAGGGAAGCTCATGCTCACTGGCCGCTCTGTAACCAAGACAGTTAAGGGGAAAGGGGGTAAGTGTCCGCGTGGACAGGCACGCCAATTCTCTGGAATGCCAGTTCCTGTAAATCAGCTGCCAGTCCTTCCCGAGATGGGAACCAGCCTCACCGTGGTGTTTAAGTGTGACCAGAAAAGTGGGCACACTCCCTTCTACTGACACAAAGGCCCTGGGGGTCGTAAGGGAAGGCTTTCCCTGGGGACTGGCTATCCCTTCTTCTCCAGGCCCCCAGGAGGCCGGGGCTGGGCTGTCCTCTCTAATGGTCTCAGTAGCCCCAGAGGAGAACTCTTTGGTTTCAGGCCCAGGACACGCTTGCTCTCCCCCCAGCCCAACCCTGCTTGGGCAAAGCCTGTCGCCTGAGCAGAGTCTCTCAAGAGCCAGCTTGGCTTCCTCAGGCGGCTCTATCAGAGAATGCTCAGCCCTGCCCTGACCCCCAACTCTGCTATTCGGCTCACACCCTTGTCCAGACAGGGGCCCACAGAACTCTCTTGGAAAGAAAAGAGGGCTGCTGTGGCCAAGTACACAGGAGCACCCCGGGTACCTGGCCCATCGCTGAGAGGCACTGACCCAGCATATCCCAATCTTGGCTGCCCATGGAACCCTTCTTCTGGGAGCACCTATCAATTTTCCTCGGAACCAGCATTTTGGGAAATGGTGCCCAGGTGTGAATTTAAACCCCTAGTTCCTCCTTGAGGGCTGCTTTTGTTTTGAGCCTCCAGGGAAAGTGATTTAAGGAACTTGTCACAGGCCTGGGAGAAGTCACATGGGCCACCTGGAAGGAGGGGAGGGTGGTTCCCCGTTACCTCTCATCAGGCCTGGGACATCCCCGCCCCGCTTCTTCAGCTCCCCGTAGCAGCCATCGCAGACCTTGGCCATCCGGTCCTTGAGGTACTTCAGAGGGTACTTGTTTCGGGAACAGTTCCGGCACACGATCTGCAGGCCCAGGTGCGGATGCATGTCAGAGAGGTTCTCACCCTCCTGGCACGCACAGAGGGCCAGCATCCTCTCCCCTCTGCCTTCCCGCCCCCACCTCCTCCAGGGGCTGTGCCAGGCCCGCTGCTTCTCCAGAGCAGCTGCACAGAGCTTCTGTACAGGTGGTCATCTGTCTCTTTCTGATGAGCCCTTACCCATGGCAGGTACTTTTTAAAATCCTCACTGAAGGATCCGTTCACTGATTTTTAGAGAGAAAGGAAGGGGGAATTGGAGAGAGAGAGATGTGAGAGAAACACTAACTGGCTGCCTCCTGTATGTGCCCGGAATGGGGATAGAACCTGCCACCTAGGTGTGTGCCTTGGCTGGAGATGGAACTGTAACCTTTTGGGTGTATGGGATAACACTCCAACCGAGTCACCCAGCCAGGGCGAGATACTTTTTTTTACAAGAACAAAAACCACATCTGCTACGATTTTCTTTTGGGAACAGGGTGGTGCTGTGGAAGGGGCGCAGCATTTGGAACCAACGTTTGAGGATACCAGTAAAAGGGCATTAACAGTCCCCACCTCGAGGGGCTGGTGTGAACACTCTGTGCCCTGGGCCAGCATGCAATAGCTGCCGGATGCCCCTGAAACCCCACCCCGTGCCACCCCCATGCGCATACTCCCTCGCAACAGAGCGACTCACCTTGCCACAGGCATGGCAGTGATGACGCCGCAAGGTGAGGGAGAAGTCACAGCCGCAGTTCATGCACATCATAACATGTGTGACAGGCACCAGAGTGGGGGGTCTCTCCCCAAGGCTGACCCCCAGCCTCTCCCTTATCTAGAGCAATGAAATGGAGCCAAGCGGTGTGGTCAGGAGACAGGCTGGATGGGCACCCCCTTTCCTGTACAGGGTATGTATATGTGGGGGGCAGGGTGGATTCTAATTCTATAACCTCCCCCTCCCCATCCTGCACCCCCCAAGAAGCAGATCTTGGCTTAGAAACAGAGCCAGGAAGAGGCGCTGTGCTCCGAGCTGGGGCGCATGGTGACTGCCTGAGTCAGTGAACACGGGGCAGGAGAGGAGGGAGTGCGGACCAGCGCCTTGGTGCAGAGGTATGTCTTTCCCAGGCTGCTGCCTGCCCAGGGAAACCCAGGGCTGTGTGGTCAGTGTCAGGAGCATCCCAGGGCCCCCACTCACCTCCACGCTGTGGTGGAAGGCAGCCAGAGCCTGGGCCTTGTAGTCCTCAGGGAGGGCTCTGCTCAGACAGCCATGCCACTCGTCCCGCTCTGCACAGGAGCTGTGGGCACAGCTGGAGTTAGTATGGGTGCACGAGGGGACCAAGGGCCCGGCAGTGCCCTGCCCCTCCCACATGCCTAAGCCTCTCGGTGTCTGGAATCCCATCACCGAGTACCAGCCACCTGCTGGACAGGCCTAGGCTTGCACCTCAGCACCATCCACCACAGGATGGCCAGGGCCTGCTGCCGCCCCCAGGCCGTCTCTTCACCTACAACATGGGACTGTCGGAGTTCTTCCTCGCCCAGGGCTTTTATGGGGACGAAATGAAATGTGGGATACAGATGGTCTTTGTCAATGACAAAGCTAGGGGTGTCAGGGAGGTTCTGAGGGTCCACCTTTTAGGAGGGATGGGTGGGCAGGGGGTCGGGGGAGAGGGGCAGACAGAAGCTGGCAAAGGCCAAGGTCCCAGTCTCTCCAACTGCCCCCACGGTTTCCCACATAACTGCCCACTCACCTATCCAACAAGCTGACTTCCCACACCCCCACGCTGTGCATGGAAGTTTACCTGTGTAGTGACAGCCACCCTGGGCTGAGAGCTGCCTAATTCTCACAAGGCCCACTAGGTGTCGCTCCCACCCTATACTGAGTATGTAGCCTCAGCCAGGGAAGAGACCCATTTAGCCTAGGAGGGAGAAAGGGTGGCGGCCAGCCAGATGCCACGTCTCTAAAAGGAGATGAATGGGTCCTGCTGTCCCTGGAAGCTTCAGTGTGAAGCATCTGGGTTAGCAGGGAGGTGACAGTGGCTCCTTGAGGCTACTGGCCACAGGGTGGTGCCCCTGCCTAAGAGAGACGATCCCTAAGCAGCCCCACCTGAAGGGCCAAGCCTGACCTGTCAGCCCCCTCACCTCACTGATGGGCAATCAGAAACCATACCCTGGGTCTCCCCAGGTCTCTGATTTTACCCAGAGTTGAGGGGAGGGGAGGCCATGGCACCCACCCAGGCATTAACTTCACCACAAAGCCTCCCCTCAGTCCCCTGTATGGGTTCACTCCTTGAAACTTCTGAGGCTTCTACCCCCAAGCAGTAAATAGTAGTGAAAAAGTGCTCTGGCTCACACAGGTCTGCGTTTGAGCCCCAGTTCTGCTTCACGTGTCTGTGTGACCCCTTTCTAGGCCTCAACTCCCCAAGCATGGGCCCCCCTCTGAGGGCGGTGCGGAAGGTCAGAGGAGGGGCCTGAGACCCAGCAGGTGCCCCGTGAGGGTTACTCTTGTCATCGCCACTGTTAAGTCTCACAGCGTTGTGTTCTGTATTGTAACCAGCTCACAACTCCCACCCAGAATGTGGGCTCCCTCCAACCCTGAGCAAATCAAGGCCTAAATAGTTAGTGTCCTCAGCACAGAACCTGGCACTGAGGAGCAGCTCATGAAGGCTTAATGACCCAACGTATCTAGGAGACGGCATGTGGGTCAATGGGTACACGTCCCACGTCACGCCAGAACCTCCACCCCACACAGAGGGTATTGCTGCCAACCTGGGTCACGCACGACCTGAGAGGAAAGACACCCAAGCCTTGGGAACCCTGTCCCACCCCTACCATGCCTAGTGTGGCCCCAGTTTCTGAGCTTGGGCTGGCCTGGCCGGGCTGGGGGAGCGGGGGGGGGGTAAGGGTGGAGCTTTTTCACTGCCTAAGGCCAGGGAGGAGGGGCTGCTGGGCAGCCTGCAGGCCTGGAGGAAAAACAGAGGGTTTTGAGAGAAAGGCCAAACCCCAAACCAGCAGGGCTAGATGAGGAAGGGTTGCTCATCTTTTCTCTCCAGACACAAAAGCCTGAAAGCAGATACTAAGGGGCAAAATACATTCTCTACTTGCCTTAACTTTTTGTGTTGCTGTAAAGACCCCACAGTCCATAGAATTTCTTGACCATGAGATATTGCTATTGCTACATTTTAGGAAAAGGGCTCACCCACATTTTTTGGGGGGAAGAGAAGGCAGAGCTTTAGTAGATTCTCAAAATGGCCTGTGATCCAAAAATAGTTAAGAAACACTGAAAAGAAAAAAGTCCTCTGATCCGAAGGATACCAAACTAAAACTGAAGGCACATCCAACATCTGTCATTCCTCTTTCCCACCTGAAACTTGGTGCCTTCATCCCCCAGGCCCTTCCTCCCTCCCCCGCCCCCTCCCCATACCTTGCAGACAAAGTCAGGCAGGACTCAGAAGTCTCAATCTTTAGAGCGTAGGGCACTTTCTCCATCACAGGGCGGCTGACCTGGAAGCCAACAGAGGCACCTCAGGGCGGGGGCACGAAGAGGCAACCACAGACTAGGTTCTTCCCCTGGTCCTGCCACTGCCCCTCTCTGAGCCTGAGTTTCCTTGGGTGCTCAGACACATGTGGATGCTCTGTGTGTGTGTGTGTGTGTGTGTGTGTGTGTGTGTCTACCAACTCCAACTCTCATTGTGGCGTCCTTGGCCACTGCCCACCCCCAGGAAGTCCAAGGAGCCTCCCTCTCTGGGTCCAGCCTCCAGCAGTACCGTCCTGCTACACTAGCACCTGCTCAGTGACCACTCTCTCCCACTCTCTGGGCCAACAGATTCCTCAGAGGAAACCTCAGTTCAAAAAGAGAACAAACTCCCCACTAAGAAAGGTGCTTCCTTCTTCCCCTCTCACGGAAGCCAGCTTCCAGGAGTGAGCGAGGCCCCCACAGTGCCTCTTATGGCCCTCCTTTCCCTCCCTCTCTGTTCTCCCAACTCAGTGTTCCCCGCTGTGGCCCCATTGCCAGAATTAACTTCCTAAAACCTCCTGCCCATTCATTAAGCCCTCAAGAACCTCCGTCAGCTCCCAGCCATCCTTGTACTTGGGATGAAGCTACACTGACCCCGCGCCCTTCCCTCCTGTCTCTTCGCCCCTATCCACAAAGTTGTCTGGCCGGGCAGGCATCTTTTACATTTCTTTAAAAAATCTCTGCCACTCGAATGGATATGTGCATCTCAAGTTCACAGAGGCATTCTTTACCACAGTCAAAAGCTGGAAGCAACCCACGTGTCTGTTTGTGGTTGAGTGGACAAAGTGTGGTGTTATCCATATGACCTCACTTACATGTGGGATCTAGTGACCAAAAATAAACTGCCGAACAAACCAGAAACAGAGGCGTGGATACACAGAGCAGACTGACAGCTGTCAGAGGGGAGCGGGGAGGGGAGAGGGGGAATGGATGAAAGAAGGTGAAGGGATCAGACAAAGCACAGGATGCAGGATCCACAGACACAGATTACCTGTGCGGATGGCCAGAGGGGAGGGGGGCAGGGGCTGGGAGGAGGGAGGCAAATGGTGGGAAATGGGGACATCTGTATTCGTGTCAACAATAAAAATATTATGGTTAAACATGGTGTATAGGTACAGCGGAATATCACTGAGACATAACAAGGAAGGAAATTCCTACACCGCTGCAACAGGGATGAACCTTGAGGACATAATGCTAAGTGAAGTGAGCCGCTCGCAGAAGGACAAACACTGTGTGACTCCACCACTCCAAGGGGCCGGAGAGGGAGCGCACACGCACTGTTAGTGGGACTGTCAACTGTTGCAGCCGCTGTGGAAAACAGTACGAAGATTCCTCGAAAAATTAAGAATAGAGCTACCATACAATCCAGCTACTCCACTTCATTTCCTTTATTTGAAGAAAATGAAAACACTAATTTAAACAAATACACTCCCATGTTCACTGCAGCATTCTTTACAATAGCTAAGATGTGGCAATAACCTAAGTGTCCACTGACAGACAAATGGGTAAGAAGGATGTGGTACACACACACACACATATATAAAAACGGACTATTACTCAGCCATACAAAGAATGAAATCTTGCCATTTGTGACAACGTAAATGAACCCTGAAAGAATAAGTCAGGAGGAAAAAGACAAAAAACCTATGATTTCACTCTGTGTGGGACCAAAAAGCAAATGAAAACTCAGATAATGGAGGACAGACTGGTGGTTGCCCAAGGGTAAGGGGCTGGGGGCATGGAGGAGTGAGGGGGCAGCTGCACGGTGACGGAGACCAGCTGGACTTTTGAGGGTGATCCCTTTGTGGTGTGCACAGACATCGAGTTATAATGTTGTAAGCCTGAAGCTTGTATAACAAAATTTAGTGTATTAGAAAAATCACGGAGATAGAGTAGGACGGTGGTCGCCAGGGGCTGGGTTCGGGGTGGGAGTTGGTATTTGATGGGAGGAGGTCTCAGTTTGGGGAGGATGGTGGTGACGGTTGCACAACAATGTGAACGTAGTTAATGCCACTGAACTGTGTAGTTAAAAATGGTTAAAATGATAAATTTTATGTATGATTTACCACAGTTAAAAAAATTTACCAAACACCTACTTGTTTCCTTGCTCCGAGCCTTCACTTACACATTTCTCTCCTCCTAGGACACCGTTCCCCAACTGTCCACATATTATTCAGTCTAAGGGACTCAGCTCCCTTCCTCCAGGAAGCCCTCCCTCCCCACCCTCTCCCTCCCCCCGACCCCTCACGGATCTATAGCACAATCCTGCTGTGACCCACAACATAACGCTGCTCCTCGAGGCTCCCTCTTCCCAGATGATCTGTGAGCTAGAGGCTCCCTCTTCCCAGATGATCCGTGAGCTAGAAGCGGGGATGTTGCCCCCTCCTCACCTGAGGTCTCCCCGGCCTTCCCCAGGGTGCCAGCATTGGGCGTTTACCTTCATGCTGGCCACTGGCAATGTGTTCTTCAGCCGGTACTTCCCATCCTTCTGGGGATACGTATACAGGAGCATGTCACTCATCTGGGGAGAAGGAAACTCTATCAGACTTGTCTTGGTCCCAGAAGGCTGTGCTGGGCTTCTGTCCCGGATGATCACTGAGCACCGGGTGCACATGCACCCTGCGTTCACCAGTGACCCCCAACCAGAGTGCGAAACCACTGTGGGCTGAGACGTGAGCCCCTTCCCGTTTCACTCCTAGGTACATACTCAAGGGGACTACATGCAGATGCCCGCAAAAAGTCAAGTTCAGGGACCAGCATAGAGGCATTATTCACAGTAGCCAAACAGTGGAAGCAACGCAACTGGATCTACACTGTGGACTTCCACGTGGCAATCAGTGGGAACAAACTGCTGATACACATGTGACAGGGATGAAGCTCAAAGCATGCTGACTGGCAGCACTCAGACACAGAGGAGAACGCACTGCTGGGTAACACGTTAAATCCCAGAATGGGCAAGACTGATCTGTAATGGCAGAAACCGTGCCAGCAGTGGACCAGGGCAGGGGGCGGGGGGAGTGACTGCTTAGGGGCACAGGGGGACTTTCTCGGGGGCTGGAAATGCTCTTTATCTTGACCCAGGTGGTGACTTCATGATGATACAGCTTCGTTAATATACCTTAAGATTGATGCATCTTACTCTACATAAATTAAGCCTCTACAAAGTACAGTTAAGGGAGGGAGAGAGGCAGGGAGGGAGGGAGGCTGGTCCCTCCGGAGGGTCTTGTTCACTATTGTGCCTCCAGTGACACGCTAGGTGCTGAGTTAGCATTTGCTGAAGGGACAACTATGGCTCCCACCCCCATGCAAGGCAGACGAGAAGAAACACAATGAAAGTCACTTCACCTCCTTAGGGGAGAGAGTTTTTTTCTTTTTTTTTAATTTTATTTTATTTTAATTTTTTTAAAGATTTTATTTATTTATTTTTGGAGAGGGGAAGGGAGGAAGAGAGAGAGAGAAACAAACATCAATGTGTGGTTGCCTCTTAAGTGGCCCCCACTGGGGACCTGGTTTGCAACCCAGGCATATCCCCTGACTGGGAATCAAACCTGCGACCTTTCAGTTCACAGCCCTCACTCAATCCACTGAACTATGCCAGCCAGAGAGAGTGTTTCTGTTTGGCCAAAAGGTTTACAGTTTGAAATGATGACGTCCTGCTCCTGCTGGCCTGTGGGCTGTCAATCCTGACCCTGCTCTGTAGCTGCTGTGTGACCTTGGACAAGCTGTTTCCCTCTCAGAGCTTGGCTTTCGCACCTGCGAGGATGGGGCCACCTCTGCCCCTACCTTACTACGGGCGCTCAGGGAGAATGGCCTGAGTGAGCCTGCTCTGCACGGGAGCCAGTGTGAAGCAGGGGTGTCGTGGGCCCTGACCAGGACACGGCACCTGAGGTCCGAGACAGGGTGAGAACTCAGGGCTAACACTTCCTTTCCTTGCGGACAGGGTCTGTTGAGGGAACAGAATGGAAGAGTTTTCCTGTCACCAGCTCTTCTGGGGACCCCGACATCCCAGCCAGAATACAGTTTCTATCTACTCAACTCAGCCTTTGTGGCCCCAGAGCAGCCACGACAGGCGAAGCTGAGGTGCAGACTGGCCAGACGACCTGCTTGAGGTTGCAAAGCTCGCAGGTGGCACAGGCACGGCGGTAAGTAAACGAGTGTGCCCACAGCGTGTTCAGGTGTGGTGTGTGGGAGTGGCCACACAGGAAGTCCTGAACCCATCTGGGACAGTGACAAAACCCTGGACAGAGCCTCACGCATCAGCCCACTCTGAGGAACCCGCCTGTGTCAGTCACCAGAATAGTCCCAGCTTTTCTGTGGCTGTCCCTTGAGCACCTGCTGCCATGGCAACTGCCTTTAGCACCCTGAGGTTTTATGATGGGTTCAGGACCAGGCTGCCTCCTAATTGCCCAGGGTTCTCCTTTCCTCTTCAAAGCCTGTGTTTTACAGCCCTGACTTGGAGGAAGGAAGAGAAGTTCTTCATGGAGGAGAAAGGGGGAATTTCTCACAATAAGGACCCTCTGGTGGGCAACCCCACCCATTGCTTGGGGCTGGAGGGGATGTGGTGCCATGGTGGGAGCCTCCCCACAGCATCACCGAAAACCCTGTATGTCGGTGGGCACATGCTCTGACTCTATTCTGCAGTTGAGCTTATTTTATGAAACTGGCACCTTATGAAGAAGAAAAATTCTTCCTTCAATGTATTTGCCACAGTGCTCCCTGGCTGGAAGAGAGAATCTTAAAAGCAGCTAGAGAAAAGGAGACAGTTACCTACAAAGGAGTTCCCATAAGACTATCAGCTGATGTCTCAAAAGAAACTTTGCAGGCCAGAAGAGGCTGGAAAGAAGTATTCAAAGTGATGAAAAGCAAGGACCTACATCCAAGATTACTCTATCCAGCAAAACTTTCATTTAGAATGGAAGGGCAATAAAGTGCTTCCCAGATAAGGTAAAGCTAAAGTAGTTCATCACCAAGCCCTTATTATATGAAATGTTAAAGGGATTTATCTAGGAAAAAGAAGATAAAAACTATGAACATTAAAATGACAACAAACTCACAACAATCAACAACTAAATCTAAAAAACAAAAACAAAGCAAACAACTAGAACAGGAACAGAATCACAGAAATGGAGATCACATGGAGGTTTATCAGTGCGGAGGAGGAGAGGGGAGAATGGCAGAAAAGGTAGAGGGAATAAGAAGCATAATTGGTAGGTACAAAATAGATGGGGCGGGATGTTAAGAAGAGTGTGGGAAATGAAGAAGCCAAATAACTTATATCCATGATCCATGGACATGAACTAAACAGGGGTGGGAACTGCTAGAAGGAAGGGGGTACCGGGTAGAGAGGGACACAGGAGAAAAAATTGGGACAACTGTAATGGCATAATCAATAAAATATACTTTAAGAAAAAGGAGCCCCCCTGTCCATCCTTCTGCCATCTGTCCCCCTAGGGAACATCGCTAACACCTACTCCGTAGAAGGCCCTGTGCTGAGAGAAACAGAGAACTGGACCTGGGCTCAGACCCTGGGGGCGCCTGTGGACTCACAATGACAGGGAACCAGGGAGATGGAGGTGGAGGCCGGTCATCATGACTGAGTGGGAGAGAGGCTCTGAAGCAGGGTCCACTATGTGCTGGAGGGAGCATGGAAAGGAAAAGAGGGGAAGAGAAGTGGGGGGGGGCGGTGAAAGGTTGGGGAGGGAAAGGAGCAAGGGAAGAGGGCAGACTGGGGAAGATCACGGCACTGTGTCTGTGCCTCGCATTTGAAGTTCCTGTGAGAGGGACGTGGCCAGAGGAGCTGGCCAGATGGGGAACCAAGACGGGGGAGCTCCCTCTGCTCTAGTCCCTGCTTCACACACTTCCCTCTTTTCCAGGAGCGACTGTTTCCCTTGTCATGAGAAGGACACTGAAGCTCAGAGAAGTAATAGGATCTGCCGTGGGCTGCAGAGCCAGTAAGTCACAGCGGGGAACTGAATCCAGTCTGTCTGACTCCAACACCAGGGTTCTTCTTCGCCATCCTGGATGGCTCCCTTTTTCCTCCCAGGGAAGGAAAGCCTTGGGGGGACCCAGTCATGAGCTGGGCTGGGGCCAAGGGAACTGATGACTCTGTGGCTCTAGGTGGGGAGGGGGGCCTGTGTCCCATGGGATAAATGTCAGAGGAAAGGGCAACAATTGTTATCAAATAAGCTGCTTCTATGGGCCTCATTTAATTCTCCAAACTGCCCCGTATTTCCACTGGCCCTGCGGGAAATCGAGGCTCAGCCATGTCTGTGGGTTACAGATAGGCTGTCAGATCAGTATCTAACCAGCTCAGTCTTGCTCATTACCACACAGATGTCTAAAATTCAAGGTAAGAATTTCTTCTCTATACCTTGCAAAGAGTTTCCAAATATTTAGACTCTAACAAGGAACAAAGGACAGCTTCCCCCACTGGACTCCAAGATCCATAATAGGGCAGGAGCCACATCTACGTAACCTGCACAGATCTTGGAGACGAATAAGAAGTTGCAGAATTAATAGGCAGTGAGCTCCCCATCACCAGAGGCATGTAGGCAGAGTCAAAAAACTACCCAGAGTAAGGGACTCAAGCACCTCTGCAGACTTCAAGATACTTTTGAGAACTCACACTATCCACTGTGTGGCTTTCATATCTCTTTCAAAGTTCCCATTTGGGTTCTAGTTAATCTTTTGCCAAAGCTCTCCCTTGCACTGCAGCTCAAACAAGCCAGAGCAGGGAGTTCTCTTCGTGGGGGCGGGGGGTGGTAAGAGATGGCTGGTAGGAAGGACAAAGAGCTTCTTGAAGCTTAACTGCCACTGAGGTTTGCGTTACTACACCACAGGCCTGGACATTCCCTGTTATTCCAGACTGTGGCTGTAAATCATTAGAAAATGATACATTATAGTCTTTCTTGTGCTCAGCGGAGGAAGTACTGGCCGGGAGGTGCTGCCCTTGTTCCCTCTGGGCCTCTGCCACCAACTTGCTGGGCGGTCTGGCCAAGTCAGCTTTCTCTGGATGTGTTTTCTCATGAGTTAGATAAGGCGGTTGGAGAGTTATCCCTGGTTTTAAGGATGTTTAAGACGAGAGCATGGGTAATTAAATTTTGGCACCATTCCACTCAAGATCATTGAAATAATAAATGAGGGATGGGCTGTGGTTTCCAAGGGTCAAGCTCTCAGCTTTCTGGAAAGCTCAGCTACGCAGAATGATCCTCATCCTACAGATTCGGCTCTGTTCCAGTCTTCTACTCTGCCTTCCAGTTGTCCTTGAATCCTGGTCCCAGGGAATTTCACAGAACTTGACAGTCCCAGGGCTGGGTTTGGGGGTCAGGTACTTACCAGGAACAGGTGACGGGGGCGCCTGTTTTTCCCTGTTACTTTCATCAGTGTCCCTTCCTTCAGAAACTCCTGTGGGGAGAGAAACAGAGCTTGGAGGTCAGGCTAATGTCCCCCACTACCCTAGAGAAAGGTGGGGGAGGCCCTTGAGTGGAAAACTTCAATTATGATGCTTCCTGGAGGACCAGAGAGCAGCTCGCAGGGGTATTCCCAGCCTCAGGGGCGCATACACTGTAGCCTGTAGCCGCTATGGAGACAGACACCCTGGCCTTTCGGGGGCATTCCACCTTAAATTATGCCAAGCCCTGACGTGGTTCTCACCACAGAGTGGTTCAAACAATAACTCCCACCCTGGGTTGCTGCCACAAGAGTCCATTCAGGACAAAGCCTCTGAAGGTTTGCTAAAACAGCTGCAGCTCTGTGAGCAGCTGCTATGCCTGCCTTAATTCTGGAGGGTACAAATAGGTACTTAATACGTGTTTACTGAACTGATGACCCAGGCCAAAACATTAAGTGTGATTTTATAGAATCTCAGGCCAGTGAGATCCCTGCTCATTCTGAGTAGAATCTGAGCACAATCTCTCATTTATTTGTCTCTTATCCTTCATGGGCTGTAACAGGTAGTAAACACATTTGTCAGTACTTTTGAGCTGAGTTTCATGTTTTCCATCTGAAAGCTTAAAAGTGAATAAATTGGTCTCTTGGAAAATGTTATTTTTAAGATGCTCTGTTGGGACTCTTGAGAGATGGCATTCCTGAATTTCCCAACGATGCTGGACTAAACTACAGACACTTGGCGTCGCTTCTTCTCGGAGGTGCACAGAACCACCGGGAGCACTGAACCCAAAGGCACTGTTCCTTTAAAGGCCTTGAGAGCGGAAAGCCCCAGGGGAGGCAGTCCACGGGCCCTGTGAGCCCAGCCCTGCCCTCCCTCCTCCCGGGTAAACAGCACCTGCAGCCAGGCCTGTCTGGGGCCAGCCCAGCTGAACAATGGGGCTTATCAGAGCCTGGCCTGCTGGCTGCCAGTACGCCCTCTGCCCCTGCCCATGGTGGCGGTGGCACTCACCCTTCCTGGCTGGAGGAGATCCCCTTGGCCACGAACACTGTGCTCAATGTGGACGAGCTTCTGCAGGTTTTCCTGTGGGCAGGAGCAGAGTGAGGGGGAGATGGTCAGCACCCTTCAAGGGTCTTATCTCCTCTGTAAGGGCTGGTGTTGCTTCTGTTTCAGAGGAGGAAAGTGGAGCCCAGAAAGACCTTGCCCAAAGCCAGGAGGCAGGATTGAGACCTGAGCCCAGGTCTGCAGGAGGATGCTGTGTGTGGACTGCCCATAACCAGGCTAGTCCTTCTGGGCCTGAGGTCTGACACCGCCCTCTTTCTGTACGCCATGGTGGTGATCTCTTGGCCTTGCTGTGCCCTCCAATACCCCTGTTAGTCTCGGGGCTACTGCTCCTACTGTGAGCCTGTGTCCCCGTGAGGCCCGGAGCACCCAGACTTCAGTAACCCAGAGATGACAAATGCCTGAGGCCAGACCGTTTCTCTGGGTTTGCAGCCCCAGGGTGGGGCCTCTAAGGGACGGTAACCAAGAAAATTCACCACTTGAGGAGAAAATGGCCCTATGCTCCTTGAGTGAAAATAAGTGTGCCTGAGAATTCCTCATCAGTCCCCCATTGGGTTACTCATAATATGTAAAGTGACACACACTTTCCCCCTCTGTGAAGCATCCCATAATACTAGGAACAACGAGCACCTAACCCATAGGGCAGGTGTCCCTTGAACTTCACAGAGGGTCAGGTTCTATAGTCTGCCTCAAGAAGGGGCAAGAGCATGGGGAGAGGTCCCGTCTGTGATACAGGAACTGCTGAAGGCTGAGGATGGAGCAGGACTATAAGAAAAACTCTCTGGCCCTGCAAAAATTCTTCAGGCCCTGCAAACAGTACCGGGTAATAACAGTCCCCTTTTGGAGTAGCATAAAATCTGCGGGGTGCTGAAGGTGACAGTGGTGACAACAAAACCCAAAGCTAGTTCAACTACTGATGGGATTGACCCATCCCCAACCCCACGTGAAGAGCAGGACAAAAAAAGAGGCACACCCACTTCTGGGGGCAGGTACTATTTCCCTCAGTCTCTGTAAGTCTTCTACACATAACGTTGGGCATTTGACCAAATATTATGAAGGGAAAAAATCAAGAAAGAACCCCAACTAATTTTCAAGAGACAAAGCATTCAACAGAGTCACAATGAGAGGTGACACAGACGTCAGAACCATCAGACAGGGGCTTTAAAGTAATTATGATGAATATGTTCAAGGAGCCGGTGGAAAGGACAGCCTGTACGAACAGATGGAGAATTTCAGCATAGATGGAAACTATACAAGAGTCGAATGGAAATGTTAAAAATAAAAAACATGATATCACAAATGACGAATTCCTTTGATGGGCTGAGCAGGAAACTGAACACAGCTGAGGAAAAAAATCAATGAACTTGGAATTAGGTAAGTAGAGATTAACCCAACTGAATCACAAAGGGAAAAAAAGTGCCGGGGGAAAAAAGAACAGAGCATCCGAGAGAAGTTTCCAAAATTAATGAATGACCACCTGAAACATAATTTCATGTGTCAACTGTAAGTGGAAAACAAATTAGTTTTTAAAAATATGTTTAATGAGTGACAACAAATCATAGATCCAGGAAGCCACTGAATCACAACAGGATGATCTGCACCCAAGCCCCTAAAACCACACACACTTGGGTATCACCGTCAAACACGGTGACCAATCTTCTAAACTTCAAACTTCTAAAAGACCAATGTAAAGAGATTTTGAAGGCAGCTAGAATAAAAAAACATATTAAATAAGGAAGATAAATATCACCATCATAGCAGATTTCATATCAAAAACTATGTAGGCCATAAGACAGTGGAGTGGCATCTTAAAAGTACTGAAAAAAAATGGTCAATTGAGATTTCTCTATCCATGAAAAATATTTTTCAAGAATGAAGGTAAATTGACTAATTAAGTAAGTGGATAATGGATGGTGGGAGCTAGGTTTCTCAGATAATTTACAGATAAGCAAGGAGAGGAGGCTGGAATAATCCATCCATGCGGTATCAACTAGAGTTGGAGACATCAGTAAGAACCTACGTTTAGCTTAATATATGTGATTACGTGTAGAAATAGACATACAGATATATGGTTTATGCAGATGACCCTTGAGCAACATGGGTTTGAACAGCACTAGTCCACTTATATGCAGAGTTTTTTCAACTGACCCATGCAGTTCAAACCACGCTGCTCACAATGACTTTGTGTGATTGGGAATCTGTGCATGCAGAGAGCCAGCTGAGCTGTGCTCAGATTTTCACCTGCATGGGAGGTTGGTGCCCTTAACCCCTGTGTTGTTCAAGGGTCAGCTGTATACACACATATATTTCTTTGCTCTGTCAGCAAAGATGACCTAAAAGAAACGATTTCCCAATAAGCACACCTAGTGCCCAGATCCTGGTTTCTAATACCAATTAATTGTACAATTAAGAAACCTGGGTTCCTTAGAGAAATGAATAGCTGATTCTAAGACTGGGATAGGAAATACACTAGATGAGCCTGGAGTACCTTGTAATGCCAGGAAGTAAGAAAGTGCTCAAAAAAAAAATAAAGAAACAAACCCCACTCAAACACATATGCATGGGGGCATATGGAAGGGTTACAGGGACAACTGCAAGGAAGGGGCTCCAAAGAGCCAACACTGGAGCAATCTGAGAAATAAAATAAAGCAGTATGAAATTCAACCCAAAGCACAGAGTAAATATCCTTGAGTCCTAACTGATATGAATGCTTGATTTCTTTATGATGAATACATTAACAAATGAAGGAGAAGAGACAAATCTCCCATGCAGAAGAATTCCAAACAATTTAGGTGGATGCCCTGCCCTTAAGGAGAAGGAACATAACTCCCCATTCCTTAAATGTGGGCTGTGCATAGCAACTTTCCTCCACAGAGTGTGGGCGCAGCAGTGAGCACGTGTGTCCAACTTCACTGTGGAGAAACCTGACACACACTACCTCGGCCAGGGGGTCAATGTCAGTGTCAACAGTCATCCATCGAGTTGCTAGTATGCGCCCGTCACACGATTGGATGGAAGTGGGACTTTATTTCTGTGATCTTCCCCCAAATCACAAACCTCGTCTGATCAGAAAAATATCATACAAATTCCAAAAGAGGGACATCCTACAATGTACATGACTAATATTTCTCAAAGTTGTCAAGGTCACCAAAAATAAGGAGATTCTGCAAAACTGTCATAATCAAGAGAAGACAAAGGAAATGTGAACAAACTCCAGTTTTCAGTTAATAATATGGTATCAATATCGGCTCTTTAATGTAACACACATGCCATGTCAATGTGTTAATAATAGAGGAAACTGGATGCATGGGAACTCTCTGTCCTCCCCATTTTTCCTGTAAATTTAAAACTGTTCTAAAAAGTAAACTCTCTTCAGAAAGTAGAATGGTATTTGCAGGCACGGGGGGAGGGGAGGGGAGTCAGTGTCTAATGGGCGCAGGGGCTCAGGCGGGAGGGGAAAGAGTTCTGGAGGCGGATGGCAACAACCGTTGCACAATGACGTGAACATGCTTAATGCCACTGAACTGTCTGTTGAAAACTGGTTAGGAGAGTAAAATTTTTGTTATGCATATTTTATCCCAATACAAGACTTGTAACAAATAAAGTGTATTTAAAAAATGAAGGTGAAAATGGTAGAGTCCATACTCGTACATGTCTCCTCACTCTTTCTGGAGGAAGATATTTTACTTCCACGCTGTGGAGAAGAGAGCAATCAGTGGGTAATCTGATTTCAGGTCTCCAAAGCCTGACCTTCTACCCAGACGTCTGATTGTTCTTCATGGGACTCGCCTGAGGTTTGGTCTGAGCACCTGCAGCCGGAAGCCAGGTACATTGACCCTCTGATCGAATGAATCCCTGCTCAGCGCTGGAAGACGCTCTCACTGCTGACAAACCTGGAGCCAGCTCCAAGCCCCCATGCTCACACAGAATGACACACCTCGTGACTGGGGTAATAAAAAAAATCCCAAGTGCAGGGGGCAGAGAAAAATATTCCCTGTGTAAGTTTAAACGTACCCCACGAGGAGCAGGGACTGCATGTCGGCATGCGGATGTGTATTCACACAAGGCTGTGTGTGGGGTGGCAGGTCTGACGTGTGCAAGGAAGTCTGGCTGGTGGTTAAGGTGGGTGCAAGTTTAGGGAACGTGTTTTCAAAAGACAGAACTGGAATAATTAGATACTCATATGCAAAAGCATGAATTTTAACCATACCTCATACCATACATAACCACTACTATCAACTCAAAATGGACTAAGAGACCTAAATGTTAAATATAAAACAAGAAAACTCCTGGGGAAGGGGGAAGGGTTTTCAGGAACAACTGTGAAGGACACATGGACAAAACCAAGAGGGTGGAAGCAGGGGAGGGAGGTGGGTATTGCAGGGGTGGAGGGGGAGTGGTAGGGGGTAATTACAGACAACTATAATTGAACAACAATGAAATAATTTAAAAAATAATGAAAAGCTTCTAAAGGTTAAAAAAGAAAAGAAAAGAAAACTCCTAGGAAAAAATATAGGAGAAAAATTTTGTACCTTTGGGTAAGGCAAAGATTTCTTAGATAGAACATTAAAATCATGATCCATAAAATAAAAAATTAACAAACTAGGCTATTTATTAAAATCAAGAACTTCTGGTCTTCCAGAGACACTGTTAAGAGGATGAAAAGACACGCCAGAGGCTGGGAGAAATTATTTGTAAATCATTATCGGATAAAGGAGTGAAAGAAGGCAGACAAAAAAGAGCCCATATTAAATAATTTCATTTTATAAAATTCTAGCAAATGCAAACTAATCTATAGTGCCAGACAGCAGGCTATTTGTTGCCTGGGGATGGAGAATAAGGGACCACAAAGGGGTGATGGGAAACTTTTTGGGGTCATGCATGTGTTCCACATTGCGATTATGCAGGTGGTCTCATGGATACGTACAAACATCAGGTCTTCTGGAAGTGTACACGTTAAACACATGCATTTATAGTACGTAAGTTGTACCCCAAGGCAGAACTGGGCATGGTGGAGGGCTCCCAACCTGTACCCTGGAGAAGGAGCCCACAGGCTGGACTCACCCCTTGCTCCATACTGTCGTTGGCATGGTCTGTGACCTTGGAGATGAGGGTCAGTGCACCTGAGGAGGGAAGCAGAGCAGATCGCTGGGCCTTCTGGGGAGGGCCAGTCTGGTCGCCGCCATCCTTGCCTCTTCTCTGTCTCCCCTCCCCACGCCAGCTCCCGGGATCACTGCATTTTCAGGGCTTTGTAAGTGGGTGGCACCGATTCTTCCCATGGTTGGGTCAGGTTACAGCCCCAAGCCTGGAGTTGCCACCACTGTCTAAGGGAACTTGGCGGTGAATTGACCACTTTCTGTCTCAGTTCCCATGGCTGTAACCTGAATATATTAAAAGAGGGACAACTGTGGCAGGCCATACAACAGCCGCAGAGAATTTGGAGGAAACGGGGACACTGGGGTGAGTGTTCTGGACCTGGCACCACCTCCTATCTCCAAATCCTGTTAACCCCCTTCTCCTCTGACCGACGACAGCCCATCCTAGGGAGTCCCATGTTGAAGTGAAAGGGGGGTCATCTCAGATGGCTTGGAGACTTCACATCACTGCACCCCCCAGCTGGTGGGGAAGGGACTATGTCCTGGGCTTAGAACTGGTGTGAAGAACTGGAGCAAAACAGGACTGTGTCCCCTCTTCTGAGTTCATGCTGGACTTACCCTGCGTGTTGTCATACTCAGCTGAGTCCGGGGAGAGGTTATTCAAATAGTCTGCAAACAGAACAAGAGCCACACGTCAGTTTGCCCCGGGGAGGCCAGCCCCTCCCGTCCGCAACAGGAGCCCTCTCCAGAGAAAGAAGAAAAGTTGCGGAAGAGTGGGCTGCCCACCCTCTCACCCCCGTTTGCTCCATCACGACACCACACCAGCACGTGACCAGGCCGCCAGGACGGCCACCAGCTCCACCACCACCACTGCCAGCCATTCTCTCACAAGTGACATCTATGTGCCAGACTTTGTGTCTTCAGGGTACAGACTCAAACACGGTGAGACCCTGCCTTCAAGAAGCACCCGTCCGGGGGACACAGGTGTGATCATGACGTGTTCAGGCTTTAACACATTCACAACTACAACACTCTCCACACAGGCTGTCGTTGCTCCAGCTACCTCTCCTGTCACTCATTCCTTCTGGCAGAGCCGCTGTCTTTGCTGTTTCCTACCCCAGTGCCTTTGCACTCAGTATCCCCTCTCCCTGGTACTCTCTTCCTTTAGATCCTCACAGGGCTCATGGCCTCACTTCGCTGAGCCCTATCATGCTGCCTTCTCAAAGTGGTCTTTGCTGAGTGCTGTATCTAGTCAGACCACTGTTCACCTGCTTTATTTTTCTTCTGCACTCTTATCACTGGTGTGTATTTTTATTTCCTATTTGTTGGTTAGAGTATAAGCTCCACAGTGTCATAAAGCTTGGCTGTTTAACTCACTGCTATATCTCTGGCATTTAGCACGGGGCCTAGAACATAGGGGCTGCTCGATAAATATTTGTTGAATTGGATGAATTCTGTCTCCTGGCCCTAGGTACTCTTCTTACAGCCTTGGTCACTACTAGGAATTACGTGGGCATCTCTGCACGTGCGGCGGCCTCCCCCACTGCAACACTGCATCCCCAGGCGAGGGGTGTTTGTCTGTTTGAGAGGCAGCTGGTGAATGGGTCTGGAGCTCTGGAAAGAGGTGTGTGTGTTTCTGGCAGGTGGCAGTAGGAGAGGGGATGACATTCCCTGGGGAGCATTCATACAGAGGGAAGTAAAGAGGACCTTGGACAGAGCCCAGAGAAACAAATGCTGTGGAAGGGTGGAGGAAGAGAGATCATCACAGAGAGGATGGAGCAGTCCTAGAGAGGCAGGGGAGAGTGTGGCACAGAGGTCCCAGGATGAAAGGACTCGGAAAGCAGGGAGTGGGCAGGGGCAAAGCTGCAGGGAGGGAGGGCCAGCAGGTCCCAGGCGGAAAATGCCCACTGATTCAGTCACAAAGAGGGCTCTGGCGATGATGAGAACTGCTTGAGGGAAGGCAGCCACCCAGAGACAGGAAGGAAATGCAGAATGGGTGAAAGTATGAGTTTGTGTTTAGGAAGAGGGAGGTGGGAAGAAGATGCAAGAGGTGGCCATTGACCTGAGGCTTCCAAGGTAGCAGGGAGGGGTCCAAAGCTCAGCTAGAGGGAAGCTGGTGGCAGTCTGGTTCCTCTGGAGGGATGGGAGGCAGGAACTGACTGCAGTCCTCCCCCACCCCTTCCTGCCAGGCTGGGAGAGGAGGTTGTGATCATCACCGCTACCCCTCCTCAGGGGCCTCCCCACAGCCTCAGTTACCTTGACCTCCCATCGGGCCCACCTGTGAGGAGCACTTGGTACTGGAAGAGGCGCTGAACTACCCGTAGCAGCCTGTGCTTCACGTTCTGGCTGCCTCCTTGCTGACTCTGCTGTTCCCAAGAGATGGGGAGGACAAAACTCCGTCAGGGACCCTGGCCTGAGGGTACTGGGTTCATGCATTCTACATGCACTGTCCCATCCAACCCTCTTCCTGGCCAAGCTGAGCTTCCCCCCATCTCTAAACCAGTTTCCCCTCTTCCAGGAAGGCCTTCCAGATGAGCACCACCCTGCTGTGACAGTTCAATCCTTCAGGCTCACAGTCCATGCTACACTTAGTAATGCTTCTAGTGCTAGTAATAGAAAAAAAGCCCCCCATTTTCATGCCCAATAACTGGGTCCCCAGTTGGTGGCCTTTTGTTGGTCACTCAGATGGCTCCACTTTGCTTTGTGCTTTTCTACTGGGACAGGAGAAGGGCTACTGAAACCCTCCCCATAGCTGGGGCTCACTGAGCAGCCATCTTCTACAGGGTCACCCTCCCCTCCCCTCAGCCCCCTACACCAGCCGGAGGGTGGCCAAGAAGCCCCACTGATTTGCTTTTAGTCATGCCCAACCCACCCCCACCCTGTATCTTTAGAGCAGGTTCTCAGAGGACCAAGGGACGCACCTCAAATTCATGGACAGCAGCTGCCAGCCGGGGAGAATGGAGGCAGTTCTCAGCAAGCAGACTTAGATACCTGTCAAACTGCAGGATGTGAGCAGCGTGGTGGTCAAACTCCTGCTCCCGAGCCAGGAAGACATCGGCCACCTTCTGCTGGCCCTCCCTGCAGCCAGGATGGGGGCAGGACAGGGAGAACTGAGCCTTGTGACCAGCAGTGACAGACAGTGAGAGCTGGAGCCACAGCCCCAGATGCGGAACCCAGCTGGCTCCTCCCACCGTTGTTTTACTGTGGGCAAATGACCGCACACCTCTGTGTCTAGGCTTCCACATCTGTCAGGTGGAGACACCATTTCACGTGGTGGGGTTTTTAACCCCCTCCCCCATCCCCAGGGTAACAGGAGCAGTGGCAGGCGTCTGGGGACCACTCACCAGTGCAGCAGCCTCTCTCCCAGCTCCTCCAGGATCCCCCGGTGAAGGTCGAGGATGGCTGGGAGTTCGCTCAGGCCACACCTCAGCTCCTCCCTGGCCACTGTGTCCTTGCCCTCTTGGTCCATTTCATCCAAGGCCCTCACAACGGCTCCGTGGAAATCCTGAAACCCCAAAGGCCTGTTACCTGTGGGTTGACAGGACTGAACACAAGTCCTCCCTGGCATTTCCCTTGCGTCTTTGGAGCCCTGGTCTACAGACAGATAGCTGGGACCTTAAGCAAATGCCTCAGGTCCCGGCGTTCTCACCTGTCCAACAGGGCTGATTGCACACGCTTGTGATCACGGGTAACTATGCCCAAGGAGCACTGAACACAACTCCTGGCACAGAGTAGGGGGCTTAAAGCAGGTTCATTCTGCCCCCTTTTGTGTGGGATCTTGGGTGCACGCTCTTCTTTTACAAGGTGGGTGAGAAGTGGGGTAATTTCTTCTCTGAAGAAATATAAAGCCCTTCTTGACAATGAGCCATTTTCGAAGAGGTTCATGCACTGGGTTATTTCAAAACAAAGTCTAAGAAGTCACAGACATCCCCTCCGTGGCATATCAAGCAGTCACTTAAAATGATGCAGACAGTGACTACGTAAAATATGCATGACCTGGCGCTGAGAAATCAAGAAAGGACACGAAGCTGTCTTCCCACCTGAGTACAGCTGTATAAAAAATGAACAGAGCAAAAAGCTAAAAGGAAATGTAGTGAAATGGAAACAATGGCTATGTCAGGGGTGTGCAATTAGGAATGATTTTTTTTCTTCTTGTCTCTGTTTTCTAAAACTTCCGTATCGATTACTTTAAATATTAAACTAAATTTAACAAACATTAAAATGATAAACAATGCAAGACTTCTTTCTCACAATAAAAATATTTTATCTTTAAATACAACTGCTTTTGTACAAGGCCCAGGTCTCTAGTTTTAAATACACGAGTTACCCTGCGACAACCTTGAGTTGTAGAGCAATGCATATTGGGAAAACCTCAGCATCAGGGGTCATGTGATCCAGCCTCCATCAGGAAGGTCAGATTACCTTTACAACATTCAGGAAGGATGATCACTTTGCCTTTTTGATTGCCTACCTGACAGAGAACTCATTGCTGAGCAAAGACAGTTAATTCCACTGCTGAACACTTCATTGCTAGAAAGGTCTCTTTATATAGAGATCTAAAAGGGGAAAGTGCCTGACAGGATGGGCAGTCCTTCCTCCAGGAAGTCCTTCTGGTCTTCTCCCAGGCATAAAAGGAGTGCAGGGGAGATCTAGTGGTGACGGGACAGGGCTGGGGAAAAAGGCAGGGAGGTGGGATAGGAGT
The DNA here is from genome assembly GCF_019186645.2 of Phyllostomus hastatus. Lineage (NCBI taxonomy): Eukaryota > Metazoa > Chordata > Mammalia > Chiroptera > Phyllostomidae > Phyllostomus > Phyllostomus hastatus. Next base: position 1,890,294 of record NW_025333643.1, on the reverse strand, counting down.
AGAGAGAGGGAAGGTGGAAAGAAGGGGAGGGGAAGGGAAGGGAGAGGAGAAGAGAAGAGTGAAGAGAAGAGAAAAAAGGAAAGAGGAAGAGAAGGAGGAGACTGAGGGAGAGAGGAGGGTGGGATGGAGTGATTGACAGAGAGAGAGAAACAGGGCACATGAAAGGCAGGAGATTCATGCCCCTCCAACATCTATAAAGAGGCCGCTATGTTGGCCTATGTTGTCAGACAGGATAGCAGATGTGGACGTTACAAAGGTCTCACTTCCTGAACACTTCATCCTGTCCTGCGCTGACCCCCTGCCGCTGCAACCTGCTCTGCCGGGAATTGTGGGGAGTGCAAGGGTAGGACAGCCCACCCTGGCCTGCGGTCCCAAGGAGGAAGGATGAGCTGGTTCCTGCTGAGGCTGACCCTCACCAGCACTGGACTGGTATAACTCGAAGGTGTTGGGATACTTCTAGCCCCATCACTAAGGTCAGAAACTCCTGGGGCTGAGTTTCCAACTAATGAATAGATTCTCTGGCAGAAGACATGTGTGTCCTTAAGTGGAGGCCACATGCTTGAACTATAATTAGAAATGAACCTCATTGTATCTGAGCTACCATAGCCCTTCCCGAAGGCATATTGCAGAGGGTGGAGAAAGTGTGAATTATGAGTAAGAGGGCAGCTAGGTGGGGAGTGTGGCTAGAGGGGTGTAGTATTTAGTTACTGTCTCTGCCCACAGCTGGCTCTGGGATACTGGATCATTTTGAACCTGGAGGGGAGGTTTCTCTGCTGACTTGGGGGCAGGAGGACCCTCCCAGTCTTTCCTTGTGAGTCTCCATGTTCAGGACCCAGCGTCCAGGCCAGCAGAGTTTTGTCAGCGCTGGTGTCCCAGAGGAAGAATGAAAACGTCCTGATGAGGACAATGACCCTTGTTGCTTGGGCAGCTGGTTGACAGAGGACTTTCAACATATTCTGTCATTGGCTAAGTTCAAGCCCAGTATTTTAGTACAAATGTAGATGAATGACTGTGGACAAACTGTAACCTATCTGAGCCCCCGTTTCCTCACCTGTAAAATGGGGACAACAGTATCACATAAGGCTGGTGGGAGCTCATCCTGAAGTTTAAAACTGCAAAGTGCTGTCCCTATGGCAGTTATGGTTATATTTCAGACGTGACACCTTCAGAGCAGGGCCACATCTGTTTTATTTCCTGCCATGTTTCTCAGGTCCAGCAGCGTATGTGACAGAGAAGGACTATTATAATGCTTGCAAACTGATGGACTGCAGGACCCTTATTTAACAGAAAAGGAGTGTGAGTCACGGGGAAGCCAAGGCCCAGAGCCCAGGCCTGGAGCACCACGGAAAGGGGTGGGCAGGGACAGGGAGAGAGGGACAAGCAAAGACAAGACTGATGGCTGCGTTTGCATCGCACTCCAGGGAGCTTTGGTATTAACTGCTCTGCAAGCTGGTTTCTTGTCTGTAATTAATTCTCACTAAATTGACTCAGTCCCAATGGACAGGATGGCCATCATCAATGTGACTCATTTAAAAAACTGGAGCATAATCGGAATCGCCACAAACGTCTGTTCTTAAAACTCATGCATCAGCTGAAAGTGCCGAGTGCCAGCCACATCATCCATCACTCCCAGAATGGTTTTGGCTCTCTCAATCATTCTGGCCCAGCGTCGCACCCCGGGGTCCCAGCATGCGCCTCCCAGGCAGGAAGGCAGGACAAGGTATCTGGCCCTCATCCCCTTATTCATTCAACAAATGTACTGAATGCCTGCTCTGTACCTAGCCTTGAGGAGACAGTGAGAGTAGGAGAGATATAGTTCTGCTCTCAAAGAGTTTGTAATCTGATGAGTAAAAGGGTAATTTCAGCATAGGGATGTAAGTGTTGTGGTGCGGAAAAGCACTGCAGCCGTGGCAGTCCATAAGAGGCAGACCTACCTAGGCCTGCCAGGGCCTGAGACAAGGGGCAGTGGGGGTGGAGGGGGTGTCGCAGGTAGAGGGGACAGCATGTGCAAAGGCCCTGAGGTGGCAGAGGAACTGAGGACTTGAGTATGGTTTGTGTGCAGAGTGTGTGGGTGTGGACGTAGGTGCACCCTTGAAAGAAGTGCATGGGATTGGAACATGATGATGTTGGGAGATTGGGCAGAGGGCCCATTCCACATGGCCCCGCAGGCTTTTCAAGGGACCTGGTTTTCACCCTGGGGTGATGGGGAACCACTGAATAGTGTGCTAGGCAGGGGAGCAATGGGACCAGACATCTGTCTTAGAAAGTTCACTTTGTTGGGAGAAACTGGAGATGACGAGGATGAGTGAGACCAGCGAGGTGGTCATTCTAGGAGAGCAAGAGTGTGTTCAGGACTTGAGATGGGACCAGAGTCTGGCCATGACGACAGAGAGGGTGGATAGACTAGAGACAAAAAGGAGGAAGAATGGACTGGCTCTAATGCCTGCAGGGTCCAATCCAAATCCCTCTGGGCACCTGAGGCCTCCCTGACCCAGTCCACCCTGTCACTGAACTCACTTCCCCAGCACTTTGTGGAGTCCCTACCCCAACCTTATAGGGCTCTAGAGACCATGAACCAATCCTTGTCTGCCTGGACAGTTGCCTATGTGTGACTCTGGGCAAGCCACCTACTCTCCATGGACCTCAAGCTCCCCCTCTGCAAAGTAGGGATACAAATACCTTCGTAGCGTTTGTGTAGACTGCTTTCTGTCGTGGATTATTTCTTTCTGTGTTTTCCTTCTCTTTTGACCGAGTATTGCTTACCTCTGTCTCCCCCATACCCAGCCCAGGGAAGGTGCTCAGCAAGTAACACAGCCGACACTTCCACGTGCCGTGCGAGCCATCGTCTGCTCGACACTTCATGTTCACCTTCTCATTTCATCCTCACAACAAGGCTATCATTTTGGCACTGTTATTTCCATTTTGTCTATAAGGAAATTAGGCCCAGGGAGATTAAGTAACTTGCCCAAGGCCACCAAGATGACAAGATTTGAGTCCAAGTTGGCCTGACTCCAAAGTCTTAGCTCTCCCCATTGCCCCCCACCAACTCCACATTCTACCGATGGCCCAGACAGGGCAGTGGCTTGCAGCGGTCAAAGAGGGGGACTGCAACCCAGATTTCCAGAACACTGGCCAGGGCTCTCTGCCCATCCTCAGCGACCCTGGGGCAGCCTGGTGGGGAGGCCTGAGTGAAAAGACTCCCTCTGCCTTTGGAGTCCTGGCAAGTCCCCTAGAACTCACAGGGCTCTCATGACTGCTGGGCTTGCCAGCAGTAGAAGAGGGGACCTCATATTCAGGGGCCTGGTCCCCTGAACACTTTTCCCCAATCCAAACCCACTGTTGAGTTTCCTGGGTGACACAGTACCTCTGTTTTCTGGGCTGGACAGTCAGGGGGTAGCCAGAATGTCCTTCCTGCAGGCGATCAAACCACTGAGGTCACTGCCAAAAGTCAAGTGGGCTTGCTCGGATCCCTTTTGGCCAAACGCACACCGGCCTCAGCCATGACCTGCTATGTCACAAAAACGCCTTTGCCAGCTGAGAGCTTCCCAGGGAACATGACTTCGCTACATCCAGTCAGTCACTGCAGGGGACCCTGAAAGTAAGTCTCTGTGGGGCACGCAAAGACTGCTTAAACTGTGTACAAAGAGTACCAGCTGTGCAAATGGGACTTCATGTTAAAAGATGAATGAGGGAATTCAGGTGTTCTATGTACTACTCCTACTCCTGTTACTCTTCTGTAAAACTGAAATTGTTTTACAGAATAAATAGTTAAAAATCATTTAAAAATTGAATAAGATAAAAAAATAAAATGCTTAGGAATAAATTTAAACAAAAAAGCGCAAACCTGTACTCTGAAAATAACGAAGCACTGTTGAAAGAAATTAAAGAAGGCCCAAGTAAACAGAAAGATGTCCCATGTTTGCAACTTAATATTACTAAGACGCCAACACTCCCAACTTGATACACAGACTCCTCTGAACCCCATCAAAAATCCCAATTGTCTGTCTTGCAGAAATTGACAAGCTGATCCTAAAATTCATACGGATGTGCAAGAGGCACTGAAGACCCACAACAAACTTGAAAAAGAACCAAGTTGGAGGACTCACACGTCCTGATTTCAAAGCTTGCTATAAAGCTGCCGGAGCCAAGTCTGTGTGGTGCTGGCATGAGGACATACATATAGATCGATGGATCATAACTGAGATCCAGAAATAAACCCTCACATTTGTGGTCAAGTGACTTTCAACAAGGATGCCAAAGCAATTTAATGGGGAAAAAAATAGCCTTTTCAACAAATGGTGCTGAGCTATTTGGATATTCACATGCAAAATAATGAATCTGGACTCCTTTACATCACTCACAAAAAATTAACTCGAAATCAAAGACTTAAATGGAAGATCTGTAAGTGTAAAACTCTTAGAAGAAAATATGGGAGTAAATGTTTGTGATTTGGGGCTAAGCAAAGATTTCTTAGATATGACAACAAAGTGCAAGCAACAAAAGAAAAAATAGATAAATTAGGCTTCATTAAAAATTAAGAACTTTTGTGTTTCAAAGGACATTATCAAGAGAGTGAAAAAGGAACCGTTGTGGCTCAGTTGCTTGAGCATCATCTCCCAAAGCAAAAGGTCACTGGTTCGATTCCGTCAGGACACATGCCTGGGTTGCAGGCCAGGTCCCCAGGTTGAGGGTGTGCGAGAGGCAACTGATTGACGTTTCTCTCCCTTTCTTTCACCCCATTACTTCTTTCTAAAAATAAACAAAAATCTTTTTAAAAAGAGAGTGAAAAGACAACATACAGAATGGGAGGAAATATTTGCAAATCATATATCTTTGCATGAAAAGGTGCCCAACATTATTAGTCACTAGGAAAATGAGATACTACTTCACCCTCACAAGAATGGCTATAACAAAAAAGATGCATGACATCAAGCACTGCAAGGAAGTGGAGAAATCGGAACCTCACCCTGTGATGGTGGGGATGTGAAATGGTGCAACTGCTGGGATAACACCATTGTCAGTCCGGAACGCCAGTCCGGAAGTTCCTCAAAAGGTTAAAAAGTTACCATATGACCCAGCAATCGCACTCCTAGGTATGTAACCGAGAGAATGGAAAACATATGTCCGTACAATAATTTGTACATCAATGTTCACAGTAGCATTTTCATAACAGTCAAAAAGAAGAAAGAATCCAAATGTCCATCAAGCAAAGAACAGATAAACAAAATGTGGTCTAGTCATACACTGGAATATTACTTAGTATTCCATACACTGGAATGAAGTACTAATACATGCTACATATGACATCAATGAATCTTAAAAACCTTATGCTAGAGGAAGATGGCATCGGAGTAGGAGGGAGCACATTCAGCTTCCCTCTGCGCACGGGAGGAAATCCTGGCTGATCTACGGAGTAGAGGAGCAAGCAACCAACATACCTCAGCATATGTGAAAATAGGGGACCAAGGATTGTGGTGGAACCGAAAAACCAGTCAGTGAGAGGAGTGCTGCAACATGGTAGGGTCCCAGGGACCAGCTCGGGGTCCAGGGGCTGCAGCCCCAGGCCCAGCACCCACTGCTGGGTTTGCCACAGAGTCCTTGGGAGAGAGCCAGGACAACTGCTCCCTCCACAGCCAAACAAGGTCTGAGCAGCACCAGGAGGAACCCAGTTGCTAGCAAACACACAAGGGCTGTGAGCACCCTCAGAGGCTGTGGACACCGGCAGGGCTGGGTCGCACAACGGGCCCTAACCCCCATGGTCACTGGTCTGGCTGAAGAGTTGGGCTGCGGGAGAAGCCAGGCCATGGTATGGTGTGGCAGACTTGAATAGGAGGAATTTCTCAAGAGGAAGGAGTGAAAAGACAGACACTGTTTGGGGAATTCTCCCACAGCAATCGCTCCAGCCTCCCGAGTTTGCACAGAAAGTTGTGTTTGTGTGAAGGACCCTGTATACCCCCATAGCACTGGGAAGGGTGAGGCAGTCTCGCCGAGGGTGCACCTGCGCGCGGGAGTGGATAGCTGCACCCCAGTCCACAGCACTAACCCTGCAGAAAGACCTCATTCCCACACCCAGGGTGCAGGCCCCAGGAGCCACGATAGCTCCCCAGACAGTGTGCACCACTGACTGAGTGCTGGGAGGAAGAAAAGCCATACCAATCACCCCTCAGCCTGCCTCAGCCAGCAAGAGCAGAAAAACCGGTTTGGCCACTTTGAAACAAAGAGACTTTTTAATTTTATTCTATTTTTTAACAATTCTTAATTTTTAAATTTTTATTATTTTTATTCTCTTTTATTTTTTTCCTCTCTTTCCTGCTTTCTTGTTTTATTCCTTCCCCCTTTCTTTCCTCCAATTTTATCTCTTCTTCCTTCCTTCGTCTGCCTTTTAAATTTTTTTAAATACCTACAAGTGAGACAAAATTATTATTTTTCCATTATTCTTACATCTTTTTTTAAGTAGTATTTTGCCAATTTACTGTCCTTCACCTCACCTGTGTCCCATTAGCACACTACTCAAGGTTCTATACTTCCTATTCTTGTTAACTAGATCTCATAGATTCTGTCATATGATTGTTGCTCTAATATTATTGTAAATAATTGCTGTTCCATGCAACTGTAAATACTTCAAATCACCCCCTCCCTAGATCTTAGCCCACTTCAAAGTTTCCTGAACTCTATTACTGTAGTAGTTAACTCTATTCTCTCACATACTACACCTATTTACTATCCTTTACTCTCACCTTACCTCAGAATCTGACCTCCCACAACCTCACTGCTTTCTAGATCCAACTCACAATCCTTCCTTCCACAACAAGAGTCTTATCTTCTTTCCATCCTTTCTAAAAATCAGCTAGCTGGGTGGAGGATCACGGTTAACACTATACATAGCCAAAGGATCTCCTATCTCTTCTCTACTGGCTGCTACTGTAAATATCATAGACTACTCTCTTGCTGTCTTAAACCATTTTACCTTTCCCCTCCAACTGATCACAAAAAAAGAGTAGGTGGAAGTGGTGAACACAAGGATACCCACTGGAAGAGGAAACCCAACAACTAAGGAACCACTAACAGATAACAACAGAAGAAGGTGAAGGAAGGAGTGGAAACCACACAAACCTCAATCCAGGACCTATCTGGACATACAACTGAACAATAGAGACAGTACCCAATACAAACAACTGAACAAGAGCAAGAGAGAATCTTCAAAACCTTATACACACGGAAGAACCAGCTTCAACAAAACCTGCCCTCACCAGCACAACAAAATACAAGAGGTGGTGGACAGAGTGACCCTCATTTAACCAGCTGGTGGGAAGGAACCACCAAAGAAAGACCCAACAGCAATTAAAACCCAAAGACAAACACAGAGCCAATTAAAATGACAGCCCAAGACCAGTGAGCTCTGGAGACGAAGGAAACTGCACCACTGAATCTCACTGGTATTCTACCACAGAAGTTCACACCACAAACCCAGGGAGCTAGAACAGATCAATTTAAGAAGCTGAGGCTAGCAAGAAGAGTCTCACAAACAATAGAAAAAAACAACAACCCCCAAAAGAAAGGAAAGGAGGAAGCCTCAGAAAGAATGCTAAATGAAATAGAAGCAACTCAACTATCAGATATCGAGTTCAAAGCAGATTGTCAGGAAGCTCAATGAGCTCACAACGAGCTACCAGAAACTACAGGGAAGTTACAATGAGCTCACTGGAAACTATATCAACATGAAAAAGGAAATAGAAACTCTCAACAAGGGCCAAGAGGAAATGAAGAATATAATTTCTGAACTGAAGAACACAGTAGAAGGAATGAAAAGCAGGATTGATGAAGCAGAAGATTGGATCAGTGAGCTAGAGGACAAAGTAGAAAAAAAACACCCAGAAGGAGCAAGAAAAGGAAAAGAGGCTCAAAAAGAATGAAGAGGGATTAAGAGAAATGCAAGACAATATGAAACGCAATAATATCTGTATAATAGGGATACCAGAAAGAGAAGAAGGGCAAGGGATAGAAAACCTATTTGAAAAAGTAATGATGGAAAACTTCCCTAATTTGATGAGAGAAAAAGTGACACAAATCCAGGAAACACAGAGAGTTCCAATCAAGAGGAACCCAAAGAGGCCCACTTCAAGACATATCATAATTAAAATGGCAAACTACCAAGACAAAGAGAGAAGCTTTAAAGCAGCAAGGGAGAAACAGGAAGTGACATACAAGGGAGCCTCAATAAGTTAGCAGCTGCTTCTCAATGGAAACACTCCAAGCCAGAAGAGAATGGCAAGAAATATTCCAAGTAATGAGAACCAGAGGTCTGCAACCAAGGCTACTTTACCCAGCAAGGCTCTCAATCAAGATAGAAGGCCAAACGAGAAGCTTCCCAGACAAAAGAAATCTAAAAGAATACACCTCCACTAAACCAGTTCTGCAAGAGATGCTAAAGGGCCTGCTTTAAGGAAAAGAAGGAAAAAGAGAGAGAGAGAGAGAGAGAGAGAGAGAGAGAGAGAGAGAGAGAGGAACACAGGTACGAAAATGGCAATGAATAAGTACCAATCATTAATAACCTTAAACGTAAATGGATTAAATGCTCCAATCAAAAGACATAGAATAGCTGAATGGATAAGAAAGCATGACCCACACATATGTTGCCTACAAGAGACCCACCTCAGGACAAAAGATATACACAGACTAAAAGTGAAGGGCTGGAAACAAATTTTCCAAGCAAATGGATAGGAAAAAAAAAGCCAGGGTAGCAATACTCATGTCAGACAAAATAGATCACAAAAAAGAGCCATAAAAAAGAGACCCAGAAGGTCACTTCATAATACTCAAGGGAAGAATCCACCAAGACGACATAAACATTGTAAATATAAATGCACCCAACATAGGAGCACCCAAATACATAAAGAAAATCTTAGAGGACTTCATTGAACAATGCCCTAGAGGAAATGGACTTAACTGATACACAGAGCCCTTCATCCCAAAGAAGCAAAATACACATTCTTTTCAAACGCACATGGAACATTTTCAAAGATAGACCATATGACAGGACACAAAGCAAGCCTCAACAAATTCAAGAAAATTGAAATTATACCAAGCATTTTCTTGGACCACAAGGGACTTGAAACTAGAAACCAACCCCAAGGGAAAAAACCTGAAACATTTAAAATCATGGAGATTGAAGAGCATGCTGTTAAATAATGAATGGGTCAAGAATGAATGAAAGGAAGACATAAAAAAGTTTCTGGAAACAAATGAAAATGAACTCACAACAACCCAAAACTTATGGGACACAGCCAAGGCAGTCCTGAGAGGGAAGTCCATAGCGATACAGGCCTATCTAAAAAAGACAGAAACATTTCAAACAAACAACCTAACCCTACATCTACAAGAACTCGAGGAACAACAAAGACAGCCCAGAGCAAGCAGAAGGAAGGAAATAACCAAGATCAGAGCAGAATTAAATGACATAGAGACTAAAGGCACAATTCTAAGGATCAATAAAATCCAGGAGCTGGTTCTTTGAAAAGATAAACAAAATCGACAAGCCTTTAAGCAGACTCATCAAGAAAAAAAGAGAAAGGATCCGTACTTCTGGCCAAGATGGAGGCATAGGTGGACGCACCATACCTCCACGCACAACCAAGATTGGAACGACAACAATTTAGAGGCAGAATAACACCCAGAACTGACAGAAAATTTATCTGAATGGAAGTCAGACAGCCAAGAAGTTGAAGTAGACCTGTTCATCCAGACCGGTAGGAGGGGCGGAAATGAGCAGCCAGATGTGGGTCGCGGCGCGGAGAACAGGGAGAGTTGGGTGCATAGGGCAACCCGGAGCACGTAAGGCATCTGGGGCGCACAAGATCGCAGTGAGTGGACCCTGAGTATGCAAGCGGCAGCTGGCAGACCCAGTGAGGCGGCGATTGTGGAGAAGGGCAGAGTGCGCAACCCAGGATCCCAGAGAAGGGACAGAGGTCCCACGGAGAACAGAGCTACCGCCATTGTTCCCTCTCGACCCTGACCTCACATACAAGGTCACAATCTAGCAACTGGGGTGCCCAGCCCTGGTGAACACCTAAGGCCCCGCCCCTCACCGTAACAAGAGCGACCAGACCAAAAAGAGAGAGAGAGTGAGAGAGAGAGAGAGAGAGAGAGAGAGACAGATGGCTCAAACAGAAGAACAAATCAGTGCCCCAGAACTCATCCTTTTGAGAGAACAAGAAATAGCTAACCTATCAGATGCACAGTTCAAAACACTGGTGATCAGAAAGCTCACAGAATTGGTTGATTTGGGTCACAAATTAGATGAACAAATGCAGGTTACCATAAAAGAAATGAAGGAAAATGCACAGGGAACCAATAGTGATGGGAAGGAAACTGGGACTCAAATCAGTAGAGTGGACCAGAAGGAAGAAAGAAACAACCAAACAGAAAAGAATGGAGAAATAAGAATTCAGAAAAATGAGGAAAAGCTTAGGAGCCTCCAGGACATCTTTAAACCTTCCAACATCTGAATTACAGGGGTTCCAGAAGGGGAAGAGGTAGAGCAACAGATTGAAAACGTATTTGAACAAATAATAAAGGAGAACTTGCCCATTCTGCCAAAGGAAATAGACTTCCAGGAAGTCCAGGAAGCTCAGAGAGTCCCAAAGAAGTTGGATCCAAGAAGAAACACACCAAGGCACATCATAATTACATTAGCCAAGGTAAAAACGAAGGAGAGAATCCTAGAAGCAGCAAGAGATAAGGGGACAGTCACCTACAAAAGAGTTCCCATCAGACTGTCAGCTGATTTCTCAAAAGAGACCTTACAGGCCAGAAGGGGCTGGAAAGAAGTATTCCAAGTCATGAAAGACAAGGACTTATATCCCAGATTACTCTATCCAGCAAAACTTTCATTTAGAATGGAAGGGCAGATAAAGAGCTTCCCAGATAAGGTCAAGTTAAAGGAGTTCATCATCACCAAGCCCTTATTTTATGAAATGTTAAAGGGACTTATCTAAGAAAAGAAGATACAGAAAAAACATGTATAATAAAAGGACAGCAAACTCACAATTATTAACAATCACACCTAAAGCAAAACCAAAAGAAACTAAGCAAACAACTAGAACAGGGACAGACCACAGAAATGGAGATCACATGGAGGGTTAGCAATAGGGGAGTGGGAGGAGGAGAGAGGAGGAAAAGGTACAGAGAATAAGTAGCATAGATTGTAGGTAGAAAATAGACAGGGGGAGGGTAAGAATAGTATGAGAAATGTAGAAGCTAAAGAACTTATAAGTATGACACATGGACATGAACTAAAGGGGGGGAAGTGGGTGGGAGAGGATGTACAGGGTGGAGGGGAGTTAAGGGGGGCAATGGGACAACTGTAATAGCATAATCAATAAAATATATTACAAAATTTTTTTGTTTGCAATCTTAAAAAAAAAGAGAAAGGATCCACATAAACACAATCAGAAATGAAAGAGGAGAGATTACAACTGACACCACAGAAATACAAAGGATTGTAAGAAATTATTATGAAGAACTGTATGCCAAGAAATTTGAAAACCTAGGTGATATGGACAAATTTCTAGAAAAATATAATCTTCCAAAACTCAATAAAAAAGAAGCAGAAAGCTTGAACAGATCAGTAACAGCAGATGAAATTGAAGCAGTAATCAAAAAACTCCTGACACACAAAAGTCCGGGTCCGGATGGTTTCACAGGAGAATTCTACAAAGCATTTAAGGAAGAGCTAACCCCTATCCTTCACAGACTCCAAAAAATCCAGAATGATGGAAGACTCCCAAACTCTTTTTATGAAGCCAGCATCATCCTAATCCCAAAACCAGATAAAGACACAACAAAGAAAGAAAACTTCAGGCCAATATCGCTGATGAACATAGACACTAAAATCCTCAACAAAATATTGGCAAACTGCATCCAACAATACATTAAAAAGATCATACACCATGACCAAGTGGGATTCATTCCAGGGATGCAAGGATGGTACAATATTCACAAACCAGTAAATGTAATACATCACATAAACAAAAGCAAAGACAAAAATCACGTGATCATATCAATAGATGCGGAAAAAGCATCTGATAAGGTAAAGCACCCATTTTTGATAAAAGCACTCAGCAAAGTGAGAATAGAGGGAGTATTCCTCAACATAATAAAGGCCATATATGAGAGACCAACAGCCAACATCATACTCAATGGGCAAAAACTAAAATCTTTTCCACTAAGATCAGGAACAAGACAAGGTAGTCCACTTTCACCACTTTTATTCAATATAGTACTGGAAGTTTTAGCCACAGTGATCAGACAAGAAAAGGAAATAAAAGGCATCCAAATCGGAAAGGAGGAAATAAAACTGTCATTGTTTGCAGATGACATGATAGTGTACGCAGAAAATCCTATAGACTCTGCCAAAAAACTGCTTGATCTAATAAATGAATTTGGCAAAACAGCAGGATACAAAGTCAATATCCAGAAATCAAAGGCATTTTTTATACCAACAATGAAACAGCAGAAGCAGAAACCAAGAAAAAAAGTCCCATTTGATATAGCAAAAAGAAAAATAAAATACCTAGGAATAAATCTAACCAAGGAAGTAAAAGACCTGTATAAAGAAAACTGCACAACACTGAAGAAAGAAATTAAGGAAGGCACAAACAAATGGAAACATATACCGTGTTCATGGATTGGAAGAATTAACACCATCAAAATGTGCATACTACCCAAAGCAATTTACAGATTCAATGCAATACCTATGAAAGTATCAATGGCATATTTCACAGACATAGAACAAACATTTCAAAAATTTATATGGAACTATAAACCACCCCGACTAGCTGCTGCAATTTTGAGAAAGAAAAGCAAAATAGGAGGGATCACAATACCTGATACCAAACTGTATTACAAGGCCACTGTAATCAAAACAGCCTGGTACTGGCATAAAAACAGGCACATGGACCAATGGAACAGAACAGAGAGCCCAGAAATAAGCCCAAGTCTCTATGGTCAATTAATATTTGACAAAGGAGGCAGCAACATAAAGTGGAATAAAAACAGTCTCTTCAACAAATAGTGTTGGGAGAACAGGACAGCTACATGCAAAAAAATGAAACTCGAGCACCAACTTACACCATACACAAAAATAAATTCAAGGTGAATGAAAGACTTAAATATAAGCCATGTCACCATTAAAGTCCTAGAGGAGAACATAGGCAGGAAAATCTCAGATATTTCACGCAGCAACATTTTTACTGATATGTCCCCCAGAGCAAGGGACATAAAGGAAAGAATAAACATATGGGATCTCATCAAAATAAAAAGCTTCTGCACAGCTAAAGAAAACAGTATTACAATAAAAAGAGAACCAACTGTATGGGAAAACATATTTGCCCATGATACCTCAGACAAGGGTTTAATCTCCAAAATATATAAAGAACTTAAACGACTTCATTCTAAGAAGACAAGCAACCCAATTAAAAAATGGGCAAAGGACTTGAACAGGCACTTCTCCAAGGAGGACATAGAGAGGATCCAGCGACACATGAAAAGATGCTCAGTATCACTAGCTATCAGAGAGATGCAAATTAAAACCACCATGAGATACCACTTTACACCAGTCAGAATGGCCATCATAAACAAAGCAACAAACAACAAGTGTTGGAGAGGTTGTGGAGAAAAGGGGACCCTAGTATACTGTTGGTGGGATTGCAGACTGGTACAACCACTGTGGGAAACAGTATGGAATTTTCTCAGAAAACTAAAAATGGATCTGCCTTTTGACCCAGCAATTCCACTGCTAGGATTATATCCTAACAACCCTGAGACACCAATCCAAAAGAACCTATGCACCTCAATGTTCACAGCAGCACAATTTACAATAGCCAAGTGTTGGAAGCAACCTAGATGCTCATCAGTAAATGAATGGATCAAAAAACTATGGTACCTTCACACAATGGAATTCTACGCAGCAGAAAGAAAGAAGGAGCTCCTACCCTTTGCAACAGCATGGATGCAACTGGAAAGCATTATGCTAAGTGAAATAAGCCAGGTGGTAAAAGATAAATACCATATGATCTCACCTTTAACAGGAACCTAAACAACGAAACAAAGAAACAAGCAAAATATAACCAAAGATACTGCAATAGAGAACAGACTGACAGTGTTCAGAGGGGAGGGAGAAGAGGGGGAATTTCAGGGGAAAAGGGGAAGGGTTTACAGTAACAAGTATAAAGGACACACGGATAAAAACTAGGGGTGGGTGGAAATGGGACGGAGGAGGGGAGGGCTGGGTGGGTGGGCTGGGATGGGAGTAAAAGATAGAAGATTGTACAGCAACAACAATTAAAATAAAAACAGCTTGATTTTAAAACAAAAAACAAAAAAAAACCCCTTATGCTAGATGAAAGACGCCAATGACAAAAGACCACAAACCGCATGATTCCCTTTATATTAAATATCCAGAATAGGGAAGTCTACAGAGACAGAACAAGACTGGTGGACGCACAAGGCTGCAGAGGGGTTGATGAAGAGCTATCCAAGATGTACAGGGTTTCTTTCCGGGGTGATGAGAATGATTGTGGTGATAACTGCACAGCTCTGAATATACCGAAAACCACTGACTTTTGCACTTCAAATGGTATGGATGGTATGAGATTTATATCCCAATTCATCTGTTAAAAAACTGAATAAGGAAGGTAGACTGGGAAAATGTTCCTACAAGTCAGTAAGAAAAAGACACAACCCAATTAAAATTAAAAAAGAAGCAACAGACACTTTTCAAATAGGATTTCCAAGTGGCTAATAAACAGAAAGAAAGATACTCAATTTGATTAAACATTAGGGAAATGCCTATTAAATCCAAAGTGAGAAACCACTACACAATCAGCAGAACGGCCATGAGTAAAAAGACCGACAATGCCAACGTGCTGGCAAGCCTGAGGAGTAGGTAGTACTCCGATACATCAGAATGGAGGAATATAATGCTTCAAACTCTTTGTAAACCTGTTTGGCAGTTTCTAACAAAGCCAGATCTATAGCCCAGTAATTCCATTCCAAGGTAAATACTGAGGAGAAATCAGTGCATATGTTCCTTAAAAGATATGTATGAAACACTCATAGCAGTTTTACACAGGCACACCATGTTTTATTGTGCTTCACTTTATTGCGCTTCACACATGTTGCATTTTTGCAGATGGAAGGCAAAACTGTCCACCAGCAAAAGATGATGACTTGCCTTATTGCAATGGTGTGGAACCAAACCTGCAATGTCTCCGAGGTCGGCCTGCAATAGCCCAGGACTGGGAACAACCTAAATGATTGTTAACAGGAAGACAGACATACCAACTGTGGTATATCCATGCATGGAAACATGGATGAATCTCACACATTTTGTTGAGCTAAAGAAGCCAGGCACAAAAGAATACATAATTCATAATTCCATTCATATGAGGTTCAAGGACAGGCTAACCCAACGGAATGTGATGGAAAACAAAATGGTGGTAAACCTCTGGGGCGGGAGGGTGACTGACTGAAGAGGGGCATTAGAGGCATCTTCTGGATGATATAAATGTTCTATCAGGGTGGTGGTTACAAGTGTGCACATATACCCACCTTTCTTAAAAATTTAAGCTCTATCTTTAGGATTCCTCAACTGTATGTAAGTTACAAAGCTTTCTTTTTAACCAGTTCTCTGAGGCCCCTGGGGGAAGAGAGAACAAACACTACTTTCCCCCACTGCTCTCATGTCTCCTCCAAACCCTTCATTTGTGTCCAGACCTTGGGGCCAAGTGAACCTCCTGGGCCAGGAGTTCATGGCCCTTCAAAAGCCGATCCAGCCTACTTCTGTAGCTGACTGTTTGTGACTACTATACCAGTGGTTCTCCACGTTAAGTGTGCCTCACAATCACCTGCGGGACCTATTCAAATTGCACAGATTGCTCACCTGACCCAGAGTTTCCATTCTGTTGGTCAGGGTGGAGCTGGATAATTTTAATTTCTCACCAGTTCCCAGGCAATGCTGCTGGTGCTGGTCCCAGAACCATGCTTTGAGCGCTGCTGCTTTCTATGAATCCTCTTTTTCAGCCT
Organism: Phyllostomus hastatus; assembly: GCF_019186645.2. NCBI lineage: Eukaryota > Metazoa > Chordata > Mammalia > Chiroptera > Phyllostomidae > Phyllostomus > Phyllostomus hastatus. The sequence goes on along the minus strand of NW_025333643.1, from coordinate 1,874,211 downwards.
CTGTGTCTTTGTTCTGTGCTTCTGGCATCTGACTCATATCTCACTTATGTTTAAAAGCAGCTTCAAACACCACCTCCACCATGAGGCCCTCCTGGGTTACTTCATCAGTCAGTTTAAGGTCCTCTCAAGTATCCTATAGCCTCCAGAAATTTTGGGACACAGCCTGAAGGGAGCCACCCTGGTCTTAGAATGTCCCTGAAAGCTCATATTTCAGCTTAAAACTTAATACATATTTTATTTTATTCTCCAAACTATATCCATATTTGATTTAATGTGTTTAAAAATTATGTATCTAGAATAAAGCAGAGGCTCTTAGACAATGTGCTCTGTTTATTCTGTGGCCTTGAGCATTCCTGGACACCTACTGCACATCTCTGGCAGGGTTATATGTATCCCAACCTGGAAAGCAATGGTTTTGCAAAAGTTTGCACTGCCAGGTTGTTCACTTACTCTGAATGTTTCTGTTACCTTCCCTCTAACCACGCTGAGGGAAGACACAAGCTGTGTCTCATTCCCTTTGGTTCTACCCTCACATTGACGTGGCCTTGTTCACAACTGTGCTGAATGAATGCTACTTTTTCACTAGGTTCTGTTTTAGGTGCAAATTGGAACTAACTGGGGACTTTTTCAACTCCAATGACCAGGAAGCATCCTGGACTAATTAAATAGAAATCTCTTAAGGTGGAATGAGCATCCATATTTTTTAACACTCCTGGGTACCCGTGAACAGCCAGGTTTGGGAACCAGTGTCCTAGATGGTGCTGACTTCTAGGGGGCAGGGAATCACAGAGAGCCCATGCTGAAGAAGGGACCTTACAGGATCATCTGTCTGTGAGTCTCAAATGTTACTGTTCATCAGGAGCACCTGGAGGATTCACTAAAATACAGAGGGCTGAGTCCCACTCCCGGAGTTTCTGATTTAGCAGTTTTGAGGTGGGACCCAAGAGTACACATTTGGGCACTGCTGATTTGGGGACTCACTTTGAGAACCACTGATTTAAATGAATATTCCTCTCACCATGCTTGGTGGAGACCCAGGTTATGAGAGCCTGAACTCTGGCCTCCACCTGCCTTTGAACAAAAGCTTCTCCACTTTCATCCTCTTTTCTTATTGGGGCTCTGAGTCAAATTTCATTTGAAGACAAGCTTCTGTGGCTAAAAAGGTCTGAGTCCCACCAGACACCTCAGGGTGAGGGAAGAAGGAGGAAGAGACTTTCCAGGGTCACACAGAAATATTTTTCCTAGACTGAATGAACACAGGAGTTCTGGGGCTTTGTCTGGGTTAAACTTTGGGTCCTCCAGCATCACCCCCACCCACTGAACCTACTGTACCCACCTTCCCTGCTCAAGTCTCCAGGGCTCCCAAATTCCTATGCTTCCCTTTTGAAACACCAGGGGACATGGCATTCAGGCTCGCCCTGAAGTCAGCTCTCCGGCCACTTCCTGTACACCCAACACTCCCAAGCCCTCCCCTCTGTGCACTTATTCCCGTTGCTCCCACCCTCTGGAGGCCTGTTCCTACTTTCCATCCATTGATGCCAATTGCAAAACTCCCTATCCCGAGTCCCTCCTTGACTTCAGTCCTCTCACTGACACTGATTCCCTCCCTCCTCAGGCTGCTTACCACCTAACCAGACCATCCCACGTCTGTTTGTCTCCTCCCCTTCTCAGCGCTCAGGAGTCAAACAACCCTGACCCCACTTCATACTGCTGTGTGACTTTGGGTAAGTCACCTTCTCTGAGATTCAGTTTTGGCCCCATCCAGCCATCTAAGAAATATGTATTGAGCACAAACTATGTGCAATTAAATAAGATAATATATATAAACTGCCAAGCACATATAGGAGGTCAATAAATGCTCACTGCTCCCACCCCACCCTCTTCTACAGCATCTAAAACGTTGGACACTGACCATAATGAGGAGCAAGAACTGGCTGGGTGAGGACAGAGGGCACTGCACACAGGTAAATAATGATAACAGAGCTCTGTCAGATCTTGTATTGGCCTGTCACGTCAGCAATGAGGCCACAGCCATGTGAAACCCCCACATAGTGATGAGGGAGGGCTTCTGAATGAACCTCCTATTTCTTTGAGCAGTTTGAGAGGTCGGGCTCTGTCCTGGGCTCTCCTGACACCCTTTTAAGTGGTCGCTATCTCTGAGAAAAGCAGGGGCACATGAGTGGGATGCACGCAGGTTGGATCTGGAAGTCTCCCATTGCCTTTCTGCACTGCATCCTCCCTAAACTTTTCCCAAAGTCCTTTCTGCCCCTTGATGAAAACCTGCCAGTCTTAGGCTCACAGGCTTCAGGGCACCGCCTTCCTCCTCAGGGTACCTGGGAGCTCTCTCCTGATTGCACACACTCCCTTAAGGAAATCCAGGCCTCTCTGGGAGCTTCAGTAAACATCTCCACACTTGATCACTTCCGGTGCATATCCCATGCCCAGCTGACCACTAGGAAGTTCTTCCCTGAGCCCCTCACACTTCACAAGAGCCACACTAAACTCATAGTCTTCTCCCAAGCTCAGCCTGAGCAATTCTAGCACTTTCCTTCTTAGTGAGTCAGCAACCCAGTAATCAGGGGTCAACTGGGAGCCCTCCCTCTGACTCCTGCACCCCACAGTCCATCAGCCATCAAGTACACATTCCTGTCCAGCTCACTGTCACCTCTTGCTGGAATCACCCAGCAGCCTCCCCAAGGAGCTTCAGGGGATCAAACCCAAGCCCCAAACATGCCTCATGGGGCTCTCTGTGGTCACCCCATACCTTGCTGGCCTCAGCTCTCAAAGTTCTCTCACTCGCTGACCACAGTCCCGCCAGGCTGAATTTCTCTGAGTTCCCAAACACACCATCCTCTAACTGGCCTCCGGGCCTTTGAACATCCTGATCCCTTTGCCAGATGCAAGCCTTCCTCACCATTCCTTCCCTGGCTAACTCCTTCCCATCCTTCAAGTCTCAGCTTAGTCCCATTTCCTCCAGGAATCCTTTTCTGAGCCCAGAAGCCCAGGGCAGTTGCCTCCCATGCATACCCCAGCTTCTGGATGACCCCCACCACTGTGTGAATATTGTTTATTTCCATGCCCATCTCTCTCATGGACTGTCAGTTTTTGGTGGGCAGGGACCTCACCTTCTCATTCCTCCATAAGTCCCCTGCACCCAGCACACAGGAAGTGGTTGGGATATATTTTTGACTGAAGAAATGCTGAGACTGCTGGAAGGAACGACCCTGTCATCACTCACTCATCAGGTATGTATTAAACACCAGTGTTATAATGGACACTACAATCCACTGGGGATGGGACCTGACAAGCTCTGCCCTCAAGGAGCTCTGAGTCCCTTGAGGCACCAGACCACAGACAAGTACCTACAAAGAGCCCCAAATGCATGAAGCAATGCAGATGAAGGGGACAATGGACAATTGAAAAATCATAGCTGAAGACGTCAATATCCCACTCTCAGTAGCAAATGGAAAATGAGACAAAATCATCAGCGAGGGTGCAGAAGACTCAAACAGTGCTGTTGATCAACCTGACCTAAGTGACATCTACAGGACAGCCACCCAACCAGCACAGAAAACACGTTCTTTTCAAGTACCCATGGAACATTCCCCAGGATATACTATATGCCAGGCCATAAACAAGTCTCATTAAATTTAAAAAGACTGAAACCACACAAAGTACACTCTTCAACTCAATGGAAGTTGAAATCAGAAGCAGAAGGAAATTTGAAAAATTCACAGGTATTTGGAAATTAAATAGCATGATTTTAAGTAACCCATGGGTCAAAGAAGAAATCATAAGGGAGATGAGAAATCCAGGCCTCTCTAAGAGCTTCAGTTAACATCTGGATGAAACTGAATAAAAATGAAAACATAACATAAGGAAACAAATACATAAATTAGATCATTTTAGACAGTGAAAGATGCAATGAAGAAGACAAAACAAAGCATAAGAGAGTGTAGAAGAGGCAGTACAGTTACAGATTTGCACCCTCCCTGCATCCACACTCACCCCTGCCATGGCTTCATTATGGGGGAGAGCATATCCCTGACCCTTGCCTTTGGGTCTGGCCATGGCACTTGCTCTGGCCAATGGAATGTGGACAAAGCAAGTTGTGAGCTGGAATTTTAGAAGCTCTCTGGTGTTTCAACTTGCTCTCAAGTCAATACCATGGGAAGAGCCTCTTCTGGGTGCCTGCTGCCCCTGCAGCCTGGGCCCCAGAGTGAACACACAAGAAGCACAACCACTGAGCTAAACACAGCTCTGACCAATTCACTTCCACTTGATCCAACTTCTCTTGCAACTAGGAGTGCCCAATGAGTCAAGTGAAGCTTTTAGGAATTCTTTTTCCAGTGAACTAGCTCAGCTGGGAGTATAGCTTTTGCTTTCTTCCCTCTCTTTCTTCCTGCCTGGGACATTGATGTGAAGGCCAGAGCTGTAGTAGCTATCTGTGTTCATGAGGAACTGTGGAAAGGATGCAGCAGAGAGATGGAACCTTGGTCCCTGAGATTGTGTGGAAGTGCCAAATTTGACCTGGACCTCCTACTTCTGGACTTATTTCACATGGGAGAGTAACCTCTAAATTATTTAAGCCATCATAATTGGGTTTTAAACATATATTTTATTGATTATGCTATTACAATTGTCCCATTTCCCCCCCTTCATTCCCCTCTGCCCTGCATACTGCCTCCCACCCAAATTCCCTCCTTGTCTTTAGTTCATGTTCATGGGTTGTACATATAAGTTCTTTGGCTTCTACATTTCCTATAATATTCTTAACCTCCCCCTGTCTATTTTCTATCTACCATTTATGCTTCTTATTCTCTGTGCCTTTTCCCTTTCTCTCCCCGTTGACTGCCCCACTGATAACCCTCCATGTGATTGCCATTTATGTGATTCTATTCCTGTTCTAGTTGTTTGCTTAGTTTGTTTTTGGTTTTGTTTAGGTTTGGTTGTTATAGTTGTGAGTTTGTTGTCATTTTACTGTTCATATTTTTTATCTTCTTTTTCTTAGATAGGTCCCTTTAACATTTCATAGAATAAGGGCTTGGTGATGATGAACTCCTTGAACTTGACTTTATCTGGGAAGCACTTTATCTGCCCTTCCATTCTAAATGATAGCTTTGCTGGATAGAATAATCTTGGATGTAGGTCCTTGCCTTTCATGACTTGGAATACTTCTTTCCAGCCTCTTCTGGCCTGTAAGGTTTCTTTTGAGGAATCAGCTTATAGTCTAATGGGCACTCCTTTGTAGGTAACTGTCTCCTTTTCTCTTGTTGCTTTTAAGATTCTCTCATTCTCTTTAATTGTAGATAATGTAATTATGATGTGCCTTGGTGTGTTTCTACTGGGGTCCAATTTCTTCGGGATTCTCTGAGCTTCCTGGACTTCCTAGAAGTCTATTTCCTTTGCCAGATTGGGAAAGTTTGCCATTATTTTTTTCTAAAAGTTTTCAATTTCTTGCTCTTCCTTTTCTCCTTCCAGCACCCCTATGATTCAGATGTTGGAATGTTTAAAGTTGTCCTTGAGGTTCCTAAGCATCTCCTCATATTTTTGAATTCTTTTTTCTTCATTCTGTTCTAGTTGAATGTTTATTTCTTCCTTCTGGTCCAAACTATTGATTTGAGTCCCAGTTTCCTTCCTGTCACTGTTGGTGCCCTGTATATTTTCCTTTCACTTTTCATAGCCTTCACCTTTTACTCTATTTTGCAACCATATTCAACCATTTCTGTGAGCATCCTGATTACCTGTGCTTCGAACTCTGCATTTGATAGGTTGGCTATCTCTTTGTTGCTCAGTTATATTTTTTCTGGAGCTTTGATCTGTTATTTCATTTGGGCCATTTTTTTTCCATCTCAGCATGCCTGTTATGTAGTAGGGGGCAGAGCCTTAGGTTTTCACCAGGACGGGGCAACCCACATTGCTGTGTTGTGACGCTGTATAAGGGGAGCGGTCCAAGAGGGAACAGTGTCACTTGCTCTGCTCTCTGCTGGTTTTCAGTCACTTCCCCTGCTACCTACAATCAAATTGGGCTCTTCTGGTGCTGATTTACAGGTGGGTGGTTTTGTACATGTTCTAGGACCCTGTGGGTCTCTCTAACACACTCTCTTGTAAGGCTGGGAGTTTCTCCCCCTCACACAGGTTTTTTAAGTTAGATGTTTCACAGCTTTATTTCCCCATGCTGGAGTCCTGGGTTGTTCAGTCTTACCCCTCAATTGTTCTTCCTGGTTTATCTGCATCCAAATGTGGGGCTGCCCGATCTGCCAGCCACCTCCTCACCCGGTCCTCCCGCTGCTGCCCTGCTGGGAGTCCTCTCTGCCCACTGCTCATCTCTGCCCCTCCTACCAGTCTGGATGAATGTTTCTTCTTTAACTCCTTGGTTGTCGTACTTCCATACAGTTTGATTTTCTGTCAGTTCTGTTTGTTTTTTGTTTTTAAATTTGTTGTTGTCCTCTTGGTTGTGTGAGGAGGCATAGTGTGTCTACCCCCATCTTGGCCTGAAGTCCATAATTGGCTTTTTATTACTAGCAGTCAAATAGCAACTTTTAGCTGACGCAGATTATTAGGAAAGCTTTCTGTAGTACTTCCGAAAGTAGTCAAACAATGTCTCCTATCTCACATGGTCTTTGTGCAATATTAGCTTGCTACTCCTCCCACTGAATGGTAGAGACTGTATTCCCTCCTCTTGAACTTGGGTGGACCTTTGTGTCTGTCTCAGCTAATAAGAGTATGGTGGAAGTGGTGCTATGTAATTTCCAAGGCTAGATCATACAAATGCCACGTACTTCCTCCTGGTTGTCTTGGGACACTCACTCTTGGAACCCAGCCACCACACTGTGAGGAAGCCCGAACTTGCCCATGCAGAGAGACTGCATGGAGAGGCTACAAGTAAGTGTTCTGGCTAACAGCCCAGTTGAGGTCCGAGACAACAGTCAGCACCAATGAGCAGCCATGTGAGGGAAGGCACATCCAGGTGATTCCAGCCCCTAGCCATCGAGTCACCCCTGGTCTTTTAAAATATTTTTAAATTTATTTTCCAATTATAGTTGTTATATAATATTATATTAGTTTCAGGTGAGTCACTGCTAGTCTCTCAAGTGTTCTCCAGACATCATGGAACAGACACATGCTCTCCCACCCTTGCCTTGTCCAAAGTCCAGAAAATCTGAGTACAATAAAAACAGTTGTTTTACGCTATTAAGTTTTGGGGCACCTCCTCTTCTTGGAGGAGGTGACATCTGAACTGAGACCAGAGTGAGAAGAAGGAAGAACGGGCTGTGAGAAGGTCAGGAGTAGGACATTCCAGCAGAGGAAAAAGCAAGTTCACAAGCCAGGCGACACGACTGCATCTGCAGCAGCTGAAGAACAGCAAGAAGGCCAGTCGTGGTGGGAGCAAACGAAGAACATGTCAGAGACAATGCCAGAGAGGCAGGCAAAGACCCAGTCATTGAGGGCCCTCCTAGGTATGGGAACTCCCAGGGTGTCAGATGGTGATAACTGCCAGAGTTACCTCTCCTAGTTGGCAGACTGGCTTCTGAACAGGCCTTCAATGCCTTGGCACAAATAAGGGACCCATGGTAAGAATTTTTAGCTACTGTTAGGAGAGGAATTTTTTAGACAAGAAAACAGAGGATGAAAGGTGTGCAGGAACCATATCTGTTTAAAAGAATCTCCAACTCACTATATACAAGGAGAAGCATAAGCCCTCTACCCTGGCATTTTAGGTACATCTCCATTTGGTTCTAACCTTGTTTTTCGACCCATCACTTGACCCCCTGCTTTCATCATTATCCTGCTTTTCCAAACTTATCCACATCCTAACCATGTGTATGTGATGACGCACCATTCTCCAGACATACCCTGTACCTTCCGGCCTGTGAGCGTTTCCATGCTGATTACCTGCCTTATGTGCCCTCCTCCATTACCTAGGCTGAGGGCTGATTCAGTCCACCTCAGTGTCACCTCTCCTGCCAACCTTCTTGGAAACACCAAAGGAGAAAAGTCTCTCCCTCCCTCATGCTCCTGCAGACTTTACACAAAACTAAAGATGCACATGATATACTTACCACAGAGTAGCATAATTGTCTGTTCACTTTTATAGTCCCCCCCCCGCACCTTAACTTCCACAAAAAAAGAGAGACATACTCAAGGGTAGGTTCATCCTTAGGGTTCCAAGGCCTATCTCAGTGCCTATGATGCTACAAATATCCTATGATGTTCCATCCAGAGGGAATGAGTAAGTTGGATGGATGGATGGGCCAGTGGACAGAGAGTTGAATGACTGGATGAATGGGTAGATGAATGGCTAGCTGGATGGGTGGACACATGAGCAGTGGATGAACTGGGAATGGTAAATGGCTGCATGGATGTGTCATTATGTGCACGGATAGATGAAAGGACAGTTGAGTAGGCAAATGGCTGGCAAGATGAATGGATGAGAAATTGATTATATAGGCAGATGAATAGGTGGGTGAGCATTTTTGACTGGGTTGTCAGAAGGATGGAGCAAGTTTTTAAACTAGAAGTCAGCAAACTTTTTCTGCAAAGGGCCAGATAAATATTTTAAGCTTTGTGGACCACAGATGGTCTCAGTCATATACTCTTTCTTCTTTGCCTTTTTTTTTATAAATGTTTAAAACACGTAAAACCCATTCTTATTTCATAGGCCATACAAAACAGGATCTTAACCATTAGAATTCAATTTTGGATGACCAGAATTTTTAATAATCCCTGAGTAAACTCTATGTACCATTTGATAAGCACAGAGTTGAACCCCAAACTCAGAAGGCCAGAGGCCATCCTCAACCCTCTCTCAACAACAGCACAACAGAGTTTCAGGCTTTTCCAGCTGGGGAGGTTAGAGTGCATGGTCGACCTCTCCCCATCACTGGGCAGCCTTGGGATTTCAATAGCATCAAATCTCAAAGGAGAAATTCTGAAAGAGAACCTTCCAATTTAGCAATCAGCAATGGATTTGGGTTGGGGAATGGTGTAGAATGCCCCAAAATCTGTGAGTCTCCTTTTGACTATGACCCCTGGCTAGGACTTGGAGTCATATTGTGGCATTTCTGCCTTTTCTATCCCCATAAGTACTGATGTCATACATGTAGCTCCAGACTACAATTTCCCGCAACTAGCTTATGAGTTGTGACTTTTATGGGGTTTTTTTTCCTCCTCAGGATATTATTATGAATTACCAGCAGCTTCAGCATCTTTCCAACTGGCAGGAAGCAGTGCAAACACAGATGGAAGCTTCCCAGTTAAAACCCTCTTAACAAAGTCGTAAAACAAAAAAGCCCAGCCCCTCTATGACATGCTGCCAGCTCTGAAGCAAGTAAGAAAGAAAAAAACATAACAGTGATTCTTTTGGTCCTTGCTAAATAGATCTCTTAGCTGTAAAGGTGTGTGGGTGGGGCTACTGGAACATTTCCTGCACAAGGGCTTTAGGGTTCTGTAACGCATACAAAGCTTTCTTCCTGAGGGCAAAAACGAGGGGCTGGGATCACAGACCAGAGTAGCACTCTGTCTCCTCCTGGGGACCTGAGTGCCCCTGTTAACATGGCAATGTGACACGAGGGTGATGTCACTGACAGGGGCCACAGCTGGATTCAGCAAGAGACCTGGCTTGGTGCTTTGCTGCCTCTAGAGAGGTCCCTTCCCTGAGGAACCCCAAAGGCAGCTGAGAATGCAGGATTAACACGTGATGACTGTACACTTGGAGTCAGGAGAATGGGTGTTTGTCCTGGCTCAGTCGCTGTGTGACACTGGCCAAGTCAGTCTTTTTGAACCTCCATATCACCACTGACAAAATATTTAGTGTGGGCACCCCCAGCTCTGATGTTCTTGGGAAGACATGACGAATAATACAAAGCAGTGCAGAATCAGATGCTAAACTACAGGGAGATTGCAAATGGCTTAAAAGCCCAGAGAAGAAGGGCACTGTCACAAGGGCCTGGGGTAGCTGAGCCTACCACATCCTTTCACTTCCCATGTCTTTACTGTACTCTATTCCCTTACCTCATCAGGAAACCCACCTAGATTTCCCCAGGTTGTCAGTCATTCCCCCCATGCTCCAAATAATTATTGATTCACTAACCTGTCTCCTTCACTGTTCAGATTGTGCCTGAGTAAGGGCCTGTTTGATCGGTCTTTCTAATCCCAAGCTCTTGTCACATAGCAAGTGTTCAAAAAATGTCTGTTGAACTGAACTGGACTGAAAGGGAGACTTTCTAGGCAATTTTGTGGGTTTTGAAGGGTGGCAGCATCTCATACCTGGGGAGTCCCCAAGCCTGGCCTCCTCTCCTCTAAAAGTCCAGAGGATTCCCTCACCGCCGGCTCAGGCATTACTGCCACAATGCTGAGATGGCTGAGAAGGTCTCATGATATCCCAACTGCTCTGTCACTGTGCAAACACATAACCTCCATACAGACCAAAACATTGTAAAGTGCACACACATATATACAAACACAATGACACACACAAACTCACACGCACAACAATGACACAGAACTAGAGGGCTGAGGAAACCATAGACCTCCTTCCGGAAATCTCAGCATGTCCCCCAAGCAGCCCCCACAGGGGCAGGGAGGCATACCCACGGAAAGCACGGTGCTACCCACCCCTAAAGCATGTGACAGTTAGGAGACAGACTTCCCTGAAAAGCCTCTGAGAATGCTTGCCTGCTGCCAAGCCTCTGTTCATGGAAATCACCTCTGCCTCCTCATTGCTTTCCTGTCTCTTATATCACCACCTTGTAAAAGGGCAATTAGTTTTGGGCAGTTAGAATGATTTACTCACCAGATGTAAGTGCTGGAGCATCTCCACATATCTGTAGAGGGAAAAAGGGTTGCGTTTGCATTAATTCTCATCCTGTACAAGCCGAGGAGGGGTGATGCTCTGTTAACAAGTTCAAGGCCAAAGGCAGCTGCTTGAGGACTCACGCTTTTTCTGAAGAGAGCAGTTCCTGTGCAATGACATGGGCTCTGGACTGTCCTTCCACCTGTGGAGGAAACAGAGCCATCAGGAAGGACAGCACCAATGGGCACAGTAGAGGGAGACCCCAGCTCCAAATGCATCAGGTTCACAGAAGGACGTCCACGCTGCTGAAGGCAAATTTCATGAACTTCTCAGGTATTCCCTGGCACTCATTACCTATGCCATATTCAACCTCGCTGCACCTCGGTTTCCTCATCTGTAGAAGTGGATATTAATAGCATCTGACTCAGAATGTCATTGACCTAATGCTCAGCACAGTGCTTGACACATAGTCAGTGCTCAATAAGTGGCCACTATCATGACTGCGGGGAGATAGGCAAAAGATAGGAGAGAAGGGAGCTCTCTCCTATCTTTTGCCTTTGCTGATGCTGTCCCTTCAGTGTCCCTTTCCCCTTCTCTGCCTGGCTAACTCCCAGTTATTCTTTAAGACTTAGCTATGGTGCCTATCACATCCTCAAGGAGCCTTTCCAGATTCCCTCCTTGAACCAGCCAGGGTAGCTATCTTTTCTGGGCATCCCCCACTTAGGGCACCAATTATGTCTACCTGGGGGGACCACAGGCCATCAATTTCACCTCTGCATGAGTGGTGCCTGGCATAGATTCCCTTTTTTGACAGACTGACTGACTGAATGGATGGATGGATGAGCATATCACCCACTTTGGAAGCATTAATGGTCTTGGCAACTCTCAGAAGGTGAACTATGTCATCTATCTGAGCCCCAACTTCTGCACCTGTAAGGAAGGATGGCAGGAGCAGAGGCAGACAGACACCTGGGCCTTCTGCCACAAGCAGGCCCCTCCTCTATGGCCCCAAACCTGCCAGATATCAGACATGGCTGGTGGCTGGGATCCAGAACACTGTGGGCGGCCTGGCAGAACAGACGGTGGGTGCTGGGAATGTGCAGGCCTGGCTGGGGGGCAGGGTGGCCCGAGGGGCAGCAGGAGGCATTCAGACGGGACGCCTGGCTTCTGGTTCCAGCTCTGCCACTGCCTCCCAGTGCAACCCTGTACAAGTCACTTTCTGAAGTTAGGCCTCAGTTTCCTTCTGTGTGGACAAGTGACCTTTAAATTCATTTCCTGTGTGTTACCAAACTTGAGGAGTTGTTGGTCAAGTGAATGATCTACTCTAGAAACTCACTACCTGCTGAGGGAGCAACTGTGCAATGTGGCAGTTATGAGCGAGGACTCAGGAACTAGGCAGTTTGGATTCAAATCCTGCCTCTGCCTTTTTTGTTAATTGAACAAGTCATTTAACCTCTCCATGTCTCAATTTTCTTTTTTGTAAAATGTGTACAACAGTATAATGGTATATGACACAGATACATATTGTAAGAATTAAACGAGAATAAATGTACATCTACATATATGTTTATAAATATATATAGAAATCCATCAATGGATCTATAAATCTATCTATATATAGATATCTGTTTAGGAATCTTACCCTCTCTCCATAAATATATATATATACATATATACATATGTATATATACATACATATGTATATATGTATATATAGCTATCTTATACTTGGAACAGTGCCTGCCACACCGTAATTGTTGTTATCCTTATTTTTGTTATTGAGGTGGTGCCAGAAACAGAACCAAGTACTCCAAACCATGGCTTCTACCCACTGAATGACAGTAGCAGGGATGGAGTAAGAAAAATAATTCAGATGGTCAAGTGGGGAAAAGGCCTCAGTTGCAAAATGAAGGCTGAGCCAGTCCTCTGGCAGTAGCAGCTGAGGCAGTGGAAAGCAAATGTGCTCAAGCACATCCAAGTTCAAATCCTGGCCCAGCACTGTTTAATTGTGTGACATTTGGCAAACCATTACCTCTGAGCCTTAGTTTTTTCATTGAAAATGCGGTGGAAAACAATCAGCCTGACTTCATACGCTGGTCTTTCTGATGATGTGTTCCTCACTGTTCTCCATGCTGGTGATGTTCTCCAGATCTCCTCATTCTTACCTTCTGACTTTTTCAGGTCTCTGCTCAAAAGTCACACCCCTACCTCAGTGTGGCCATCCGTGACCACCTGACCTAAAGAACACCCAAGGTCACTTTCTAACCCCAGGGTTTCTTAACCCTGGCTTTACTGACATTCTGGGCCAGACAACTTTTGTTGCAGGGGCTGTCCTATGTATTAACAGCATCAATGGCTCCTACCCCCTGGATGACAGTAGCAGCCCTCCACTGTAACAATCAAAATGTCTCTAGACATCACCAAATGTCCTCTGGAGGCACAAGTCTCACCCCCTATTGAGAAGCATTACTCTAACACTTTATCTTGCTGTATGTTTCTTTACAGCAATATTATCCTTGCACAAATGGATAAAATGAGATACAGTGCCTGATGCAGAGTAGGTGCTCAATAAATGAGTTCCCTCCCTAGCTAGTCCATCTCTAATAGTCTCTTAGTGTTTTCTGGCAATGCAGCCTCTCTGAAGCCACCCTGATGGTGCAGACCCTCACCCATGGTTAGTCAGTCCCCCTCCTGCCTTTCACTGCATCTGCCATGGCATCCACAGAGCAGGAGGGGAAACTGTGAGGTCTGCAGAGACTTCCTGCCTCACCTGGCCTTCCGCCCTCCCACTGGCGCCAAATTGTGACTCACCGTCTGCCTTCTGCATCTGCAGGGCTAGCATGGGGCTCTGTGGACAAGAGCAGCTCACTCTTCCCATTGCAGGGGCTCCTTCAGAGTCCCACGTGTGAAAAGGCTTTGTAAACAAAACTCTCTCAAAGGAAAATGTATTCTGCCAGGATGGGCCTCAGCAGCTAAGAAAACCCTGTGGTCAAGCTTCCATAAAGAGAATGACTCTGTAGAGAAAGGACAGAAGTCAGGGGATCTGAACCTCAGGTTCTTCCCCCACAGAATGAGGACAAGAGACAAGATGATCTCCAACCTCTAATCTGCCAGAAGCCTGTGATTCAATCCTCTTTGTCACCCAGTATGATGCTGAGAGGGCCTGATTCAAATCCTCGGGGCTGCCTCTTCCTATTCCTATGCCCTTGGACATGTTATTTCTCTTTTCTGAGTCCCATCTGTAAAACACAGATGATGATGATAATAATACCTACTTATTAATATAACCGCTAGCATTTACTGAACACTTAGTGTGTGTTAAGTGTGGCTCTAAACTCTGTACACATATTATCTCACGGAACCTTCCCCCAAATCTATGAGGTAGGTATTTATTATCTCCATTTTATAGATGAGTAAACTGAGACACAAATAATTCCTACCCTTTGCCCAAAGTCACTGCTAGTAAGTGGCAGAGCTAAGACTCAAATCCAGGCAGTCTGGCTTCAACATCCAAGCATGTAGCAGCGTGCCTGGCACAGAATAAGCACTCAGTAAATGGCATCTCTGTTCGTCATAGATGATGGTGGGTTAATCAAACTGGGAAGCATCTATTCTTTACCTGCGCTGTAAAGCTAGCAGCTGGAGTCTTGTACTCCAGGAGGGGCCTGGGCTAGTCCTCAAGCCTCAGCTCTTCTGATCCTTACCCTCAGAGTACTGCCTACCGTGGTATGTAAGAAGGAGCTATGCTGAAGGTCAGGACGCCTGGATCCACATCCCAGCCAGGCCATAAGCAGTTATGTGACTAAGGGTAAACCCCTCTCAGATGCCTCAGTCTCCTCATCTGGAAGAAGGGGGTCAATATTCCCAACGCTCCATGAGATGATGGATGGAAGTGGTCACCCCCTGCACGTCATTACCATTGTTAGCATCACGAAGCTGTGGGCTGGGCTTCTGATGGGGTTGGGGCACAGGCCGCTCTGCATGTCCCTGCCAGACCCTCCTGCCAGACACGCAGACTCCTGTGGGACATACAGACTGTCCTGCTTTAGTGACTCTGCCAGTGATGGACGTGTCTTTGCCAGTCAGACAGGAGGGAGGCCTGGCAGGCCATGTGCCCAAGGCTCTCCTCAGAAGCTGCTTATGGGCGTTGCCCAACTGGGCCATATAATACAGATGTTTGTTTAACCAGGAAATGAACTCGGAGGTTGACGGCAGTGTCCAGGGACAGACTTCTGGGAACAGGGTTCCTCCCAGGAGTGTGGGGGCTGGGGCGGTGGGGCTATAGCCTTTCTCAGGCTGACAATGCAGGTGCTACAGTCAGGGAGCTGCTGACCCCTCTGCCTAAGGCCAACACAGCTTATCACCTCCCTTCCCCAGGCTCCCTCGACTGCACTTCCTCCCCAGGCCCCAGGCAAACCAGCCAGGTCACCACTGACTATTCTGGGACCAGGTCAGGTTGGGAGGGTCAGTCCTCCTTTAGGGATCTTTGAGGTTAAACAGTGGGTTGCAGAAAGAGCTGGGAGTCCTGGTCTCTACCTCTGTGCCTCAATTTGTCCAGCTATAAAATGGACAGTGGTTCTAGAACAGCAGTTCACCAAGTGTGATCCCAGAACCTCTGGGGTTCCGCCTCCCTTTTCCAACTACACATCTGTGTGAGCCTGGGGTGGCTGAAACAACAGTTCTAACAGCCTGAATGCAGAAGCAGCTAGGAGAACCCAGCTGTCTTTATTATTAAACCAGGCATTAACAATATTTGCAAATATGCAAAACTATTTATTCTCAAATAATGAAATACTTGAGAATAATTATTAGTCAAATAACTAATGAAATTTGAGAATAACTATTGTTATTCTCAAGTAATGAAATGTTATTCTCATTTCATTATTCAATGAAAAATAATTCATTAAAAAGCTATTTTTCATTAAAAATGCTATTTATGTTAACATGTAATGGGTTTATTATTATTATTTGAAAATAAATGAAAAGACAGTGTGATCTTCTCTTGCGGTAAACATTGATAGATACATCTCACAGAAATAAAAACTCTTTCAGGCTCTACATCACTTTTAAGAGGTCTGAGAGCAAAATATTTTGAGAGCTGCTGGCTTAGAGGCTGTCCCAGAGATCATATAGGATGATGGGTGGAAAAGCTGTTTGCTCTCAGTGAAGGCATCACCCTCAATAACAACAATACTGTTGTGAGAAGCAGGCCCACGGACCCCAGGCTCTATGGCCCTCAGGATGGCCCCAAGCACGCCCAGGGGCCACATGATCTTTCTCCACGATGTCCTATCCTGCAGAAGAGGAAGAAACCACCTTCAAAGCTCCTAGTTGGTCCCCTCTCTAGCTGCTGGCAGGCCCCTGGGTTTACACCTGCTCTGCATTTAAATAGCCACCTCTCTTTCCATGCTCCTCTCTGCTAGGTCCCTGCAAAGAAGACCCGCATCCTGATATCTTGGTGCCTGGCTCAGTTCCCCCTCCCCAGTTCCCAGCTGTCTTCACCTATGGGCGCCTGGGAACCCCAGTCTCTGTGTTGTAACTCCCAGCCTCACACCTCCTTGAGACTTCCTTCTCAGACAGCTTTCACCTGCACTCACCTCCACTCCATCCACCCTGGGTGTGTCCCTGCTCAGAGCTGCCCTGCCTCTAAAGGGATGAGGGGCTTCCCGGGCCCGGGTCTTGGACCTAAGCTTCTTACATCTGCTGAACTGTCGCTTAGCTCATCAAGAGCTCCAGTCTCCTGCCCACTCCAATTCAACCTCTGCCATGGTGGTCACCTTCTGCTACCACCTGCAGCCGCAGTTACTCACTCCTGTGGCTCCCCAGCACTAGAGGAAAAAGTTGTCATTTAGCATTATGCTGAGAGCCCATGCTCTGCGGTCAGGAGACCTGGTTTCAAATCCTGGGCTCTACCACTTGCTCTACTTGTGTCCTTGGACAAGTTGTTCCTCTTCTGAGCCCCAGCTGTAAAACAGGAATAATAATAATACCTACTTAATGGTAACTAGCATTTTATTGAACACTTGGTATGTGCTAAGTATGGCTCTGAACTTTTAACATGTATTATCTTTCTGAATACTCCCAATACCCCATGAGGCAGGCACTATTATTACTGTCTCCATTTTACAGAAGAGGACACTGAGGCACAGTAAGTCCTGCCCTTTGCCTCTGACTTAGCCTGAAGGCCCTTTCCAGGCACCTCTCCTGTACTTCCCCATGCCCCAGGAACCCAATTTTATTCCTAAGATCAGCCTATTTTTCCCCACCTTCGGGACTTTTTTGCTCCTGTAGGTTCCTGTGCCCAGAATCCCCTCCAGATTCAGTACGTGTCTCTAGGTCACACACTAGCCCTGAGGTGGGGCAGGGTGCCAAGGCAGGCACCCCACGTTCCCTGTCTGCCTGCCTCCTCAGCCACACAGCCTGTCAGGAAAAAGTAATCACGGGCTGTTTCAAGCCCAGGGGTAATATTCCCCAGTCTTCATTGTTTTGAGGGTCCCGGGGAGGGGCATGCTAGACGGTCTGAGGTCACATCTGGAAAAGGGAGAGTGCCAGGAAGCTGGAGGCGGCAGCATCAGACTCCAAGAGAATGCTGTCCCCAACATTCCTCTGGGCACCACTGCCAGGGTCATGGTCCTCCCCCCTTTGGAATTCAGATTGATTTCCAGCACAGCCTTCAAGTGCTAGACAATTCTGAGACAGGAGCTCAGGGAAAGACAGCTCACTTTTATCCCAGCTGTTACCTGTCCTCCCAACAGGAGCAGGGAAGGGGTGAGGCTGGAGAAGAGGAGGCAATACCTGCTATGACAGGGTGGGGGCGGGGGGGAAGTGGGACCAAACAGGTCCACCTGACCAAGTGGTCGGCTTCCAGTTCATGCTGACACCTGCCTTCCTGTAGTTACAGGCTGGTGTGAGTCTGGGTTTGGTCCAGATACCTTAAACAACTTTTAATTTTGGAAAGAACTTTGGTTCTGCCTGTAGTGTGTAATGCATTTGTAGAAGCATCAAGTTATCTTGGAACGCCCTGAATGAGGCAACAGGAAACCTGATTTCTACTCCTGACTTTGCCTCTGACCTGCCAAATAACCCTGAGCAAGTGATGGCCTCTCTATGAGCTTTAGTTTTCCTTCCTGTAAGTCAGAGCAATCTCCGGCATAACTGAGACTTCATACCCATTAAATAGCAACTCCCAATGTCCCTCTCCCCCTAGCTCCTGGAAAACACCATTTACTCTCTGCTTCTAAGAATCTGACTGTTTTAGACTCTTCATATAGGTGGAATCATGAACTATTTGTCCTGTGACTGGCTTACTTCACTTAGCATAATGCCCCCCAGGTTCATCCATGTGACAGAATCCCCTTCCATTTTTTAAAAAATTGATTTTAGAGGTGGGGGTGGAGAGAAAGAAAGAGACAGATGGACAGACATCAATTTGTTCCATGTAGTTTTGCATTCATTGGTTGATTTTTTAAAAAATATTTTTTATCCTCACCTGAGGACATTTTTTCATTGCTTTTAGAGAGGGAGGGAGGGAGAGGAAAAGGGGGAAGGAGGAGGGGGAGAGAGAGACAGAAAAACAACGACATGAGAAACACCGGTTGGTTGCCTTCCAGTCTGACTGGCAATAGAAGCCACGACCTCTTGTTTCCAGGACAACGCTCCAAGCAACTGAGACACACCGGCCAGGCATTGACTGATTCTTGTATGTGCCCTGCTCGGGGACTGAGCCCGCAGTCTTGGCGTATCGGATCAATGCTCTAACAAACTACCTACTCAGCCCAGGTCCGTTCCTTTTTAAGGCTTAATAATATTCTACTGTATATACACACCATGTTTCTCCATTCATCTATCAATGGACATTAAGAGGGTAGACCTCATGTTAAGAGTCCTTACCACAGTAAAAAATAAAACAAAACGTGATCTGTGAACGTGCTAGCTCTCTCAGCCTCTAGAAGCCCAGTGTGACTGCGACTGCAACTAGCACATTCTCACTGTCCGACGGCAGGGGAAGGCCAGCATGTGGCTCACAGGGTGGCTCTCAGCAGCAGGGCTGTATACTAGGTACACTTGTACACAGTGACTGACACGATGTCAGGAAGGAGAAAGGGAGGGTGAGTGTGGCTTCGGGACCCAAATCCTGAACAACTGGGAGGGGGCACTGTGGCAGAGAGGAAAGTCAGCCACAGAACAAGCTCTCTCGGGGCAGGGCACTCTCACTGTCCCCATATCCAGCCCTTTGGTTCCTGACAGCCCCCAACCCCCCAGGACCTGAACAAAGTGTATGAGACATGGGAGCACCCAGGATACCTCCCAGACCTTTGAGCCTCTATTCTTTGCCATCCCTTTGTTCTGAGAGACTTCGCTTCTCATTCTCCTCCACACATGCTGCCTTGGAGTATCTCTTTGTGGTACTGCACCGAGCACTGCACCCTCTCCCTGCATGGGTCCTGGGCAGCTGGTGAGAAGCAGGGTGGGCAGCGAGCCTGGCCCCTCGCAATACCAAGTAAGCCACACAGAACCAAACAAGTGTTTTCATTTTATTAAACTGTTGTGCATCTAAGTTTGTTTTCCTTACTTAAATGTAGAAGCTGAGTCTAATGTATTCATTTCTTTATTAGTTTATTTGAAGACATTCATTGAATATTAGTTTACGTCCCAGGCAGTGAGGATACAACTGTGACAGGCTAAGCATGGTCCCTGCACTCCTGTGAGCTATTCTGACAGAAAAAGCCAAGTAACATGCAGAAAAATGAAGATTATAGTCACAACTTGAGATAAGTAGGAAGAAGAAAAACAGGAGTGCCACCACTAAACACAGAAGGTGATCACGGTAGGCCCCCTTGAGGAGGTGACATTAACTTGAGACCTAAAGCCAGCTGAGCAAAAGGCAGAAAGAGTGTTTTAAGTGGCAGTAACTGCAGTGCAAAGGCCCTGGGGTATGTTTAAAGAATAGACAGAGCTCATTTTTATCTCCTTCATGATGTCTACCCAAAGGCCTTCACATTTGTTGAATTTCATTTGGTCCATGGTTACAAAAGATGAAATGGTTGATGCCAACAACCAGAAGAGCTAACACAAGGGGATAGGCAGGCCAGGGTGGAATGGGAAGGTAATGAGTTCAGCTTGGGATCTGCAGAGTTTGAGGAGTCTGCAGGGCTTCCAAGAAGGACCCAAAGGGAAACTGGAAGGCAGAGTGTGGTGCTGCACAGAGGGGTCTGGGAATGCCACCTGAGTATAGCTGGCTGCTGGCCTGGGATGGTCTCTGAGCAATGGACACAAAATAAGAGGCAGGGATGGAGCTCAGGATTTGGGAAGTAGACACCACATTCGAGGGCACAGGCAGGGTAGGGTATCAAAGAAGCAGGGAGAGAACCAGGAGAGGCTGGAGTCTGAGGAACCCAAGAAGGGAGACCCCTGAGCTGAGGCCAGAGGGCTGAGCAAGGTAGGATCTGAGGTGGACAGTGTGGAGAGGGCCTGGCTTGTGGAGGTCAGGGAAGGTCATGCCAAGAAAATGACAAAAGTGAGGGGGGTTGGCCCTGACCCATGTGGTTCAGTTGGCTGGGCATCATTTGCAAAGCGAAAGATCACTGGTTCAATTCCCAGTGAGGGCACATGTTAGGTTGTGGGATTGGTCCCCATTTGGGGAGAGTACAAGAGAAAAGTGATCAGTGTTTCTCTCCCTCTCTTCCTTTCCCTTCCCCCTCTCTAAAAATAAATAAATAAATAACATCCTTTTTAAAAAGTGAGGGAGGTGGAAGCATGGGGAAGACTTGAATATACTTTAGGGCTGAGGGAAATCCTATAGAATTTCTTCTACTCACCTCCTCCTTCGCTCCAGCCACACAGACCTAACCTTCTGGCTCACAGAGGTCATCCCCACCAGCCCACCTTTGCACTGCTGTTCTCCGTCTGGAACACTCTGCCCCAGTCTTCCCAATGCTTTCTCCCTCACGCTATTCTGCTGGCTGCTCAAATGTCTCCTCTGCATCAAGAAGGCATTCCCTTACAAATGAGAGCCCTCAGGCATTGTTGGTGGGAATGTAAAATGGTGCAGCCAGACACTGGAAGTTGATATGGTGGTTTCTCAAAAAAATTAAACCTTTTGATCGAGTAATTCCAGTTCTGGGTATATACCCAAAAGAACCAAAAGCAAGGTCTCAAAGAGGAGTCCGCACACATGTTCACAGTAGCATTATTGCGGAAGCAATTCAAGTGTCCATCAACCAATGAATGGCTACGCAAAATGTGGTCTGTACACACAGTGGAATATTATTCAGCCTTAGAAAGGAAAAGAAATTCTGACATATGCTATACTATGGATGAACCTTGAGGACATTATAAGTGAAATAAGCCAGTCGCAAAGGAAAAATACGGTATGACTCCACTTGTATGAGGTCCTGAGAACGGCCAGATAGAAAGCAGGATGGTGGTCGCCAGGGGCTGGGGGAGGGGAGGAGGGGAGTTGGTGTTTAATGGGCACAGAGTTTCAGTTTGGGAAGATGGAAAAATCCTGGAGGTTAAGGGTGGTGATGGTTGGACAACAATGTGAATGTACTTAATGCCATTGAACTCTACACTTAAAAATGGTTAAGATGGTAGATTTTAACATAATTTTTTTAATGGAAAGAAAGGCCTCCTCTAGCTTCTCTGTCTAAGTTTTCCCCCGTTCTCACCCCTGGTGTTCTGCCCCAACCATCACAATGTGTTTTGTCTGTTAGATGTGAGATGTGAGATGTGAGATGGTCTGCTGGTGACAGCATTTTCACTGCCTATGCCACCTCCGGAGTTTTCTGGATGACTGTTCCTCTTCCCTAGGATATAAATCCCACCAGGGCAGGGAGGCACCTGGTGGACTGGTGGCTGCTGTATGTTGAGCCTCCAGGAGGGTGCCTGGCACATAGTATAGGTATTCAGTGAGTACTTAGTAAATAAATACATTTCTGTTGAAGAAGAGGAGGAACAGAAAGAAACTCAGTGAGGATACAGGGAGAAGAGATGCAGATGGGACGAAATCCATGTTTGACAATGGACGAGGTTGTTTTCTGGGAAGGAGAACAGGCTGCGGCCTGAGGAAGCTGACGTGAGTCTAGAACGGTCTCCCTGGGGACAGGGGGAGTAGCACTTGCAGTGGGGCCAATGTTCAGGTCTGTGGCGTGGGGAAAGCACATGGTGACACTCCGCCTAGTGGCAATAACCAGGATTCAAGTGGACCCTTTAAGCTAGGCAGATGGTCAGGGCGAGGCCAAAGGTGCAAGGTCAAGGGGAATGAGGTCAGCAAGGAGGCCTAGGCTAGACCGACTGACCTTGGGTGTAGCCTGGGAGGATACGACTTGCATAAACGGGGAGCCAGGGAGGGCGTGATGGCAGGAAGGTCTGTTCCAGAAGGCAGGGCACCAACTTCTGCCTGGGGTCAAGGGTGGACCCGTCAGGGAAACTTGATGACGATGGGTCTCAGGTGCGGGAGGGGCCGCCAACGCCTGGCTGGTCTCAGGGGAGCTGGTATTTAGCTTGAAAAGTACCCATTAGTCTGAGAACTGGGCTCATTGTCAGGGAGGAGTGACAGCCCAGCCAGCCTTTGAATGTCTCCTTTCACAGCTAAATCTATTTTTAAGTCCTTCTCATTTTTCCTTTCTTGCCCCCTCCTTCCCGCGACCCATACCCTTTGTACGTCCAGGAGTGGGAGAGAGGGAGAGGTCACATGTGGGTGGACCAGCTGTGTTCAGCTTCCTATCCTACTCCAAAAATCTCTTCCCTCCTGATTTGGTCACTCCAAAACATCTAGAAAGAGTGGGTCCCACCACCCTTTATTTTTACATAAACCATATCAAGCTGTAAGAAGTGTGGGGCTCATACCTCCCCCCAGTCTGACTCCAGGGACAGCAATTCTACTCATCACTCACACCTCCAGGCCTGTTCCTGTGAGGGACTGGAGATGGAAATCTGGCCCCCATTTTCCCCACAATATGATGGAGGCAGAGAGGAGAGGTTGCCTTTTGGAGAAACAGAATTTTCAGATACTGTGGAAGACAAAAAATCAGGAGTAAATGCTCCTTTTCCCACCTCCCACGCCACTGAACTCCTATAGAAAAAAGGAGCTGGGAAAGATTGCTTACTCTGGAAATCTCCCGTCACACCTGCCCTGAGGCCCAGCAACGTGGGAACTCTTCCACAATGAGGGCTACCAGGGAGTGCTCTGGGAACAGCCTCTCAAGCAGGTACAAAGACTGCTCTCTGACCCACTGATCCCCTTCTAGGATCCACCCTAGAGAAAACCTTGCACGTGTGTCTAGGGAGGTGTATGGACAGTGCACTACAATGCTGTTGGTGACGCAAACACGTGAGAAACACTGGAAAGGTCTCTAAGCAGAGGGATGGAGAAATAAACCACGGCATACCCATAAAATGAAATACTACGCAGCACTAAAAAATTAAGAGTGCTATACACCAGTATGAGGAAATCTTTAAGAGTTCTGTGAATGAACCCAACCAACCTACTCCAGGTTTCTAACAGTCTGATATAATTTATGAGAAAATTATACCACTCATTTCCCACCCATAATGAAGTATGTAGGTGAATACAGAGGGAAAGTTTTGGAAAGATTCACCTCACACGGTACCACAGTTACCTCTGTGAGGGCACAGGGGCTGGGAAGGAGTGTCCCAGGGGACTCTGACCTTCACCTATAACTATTTCACATGCTGGGGGGAGTGTCTAGCACAGCACACCTTGTGTGATGAAAACAATTTTTAAAAAGGGTTTTTCAACTTTGGTACATGCAAAAGCCTCACAAAGGATGAGGGGCTGGCAGGGCAGAGGTGCTCAGCTCCATTTGGTAGATAAGAAGGCCAGTCTCCGAGAGTGAACTGACCGGCTGTGGAGTCTAGATCTGCACTTCTCCATCTGTGCGCAGACTGACAGGACGCTCCTGTCCCTGACCCCGGCTCCCCACGTAGGCCCTGCACCTGGCTGGCCACACTGGCTCTGGTCCCAGCAGGACGTCTGGTCCCAGAGGCCCCTGTCTGAGGCAGGAGCTGCCTTAGATCCAGGACCTTGGCATTGTTGCCAAGTCCTACTTGACCTGAGGCAGGTCACTTCCCTGTCCTGGCCCACGGTCCTGCCTGAAAGAGCTGACCTTTGTGTGTTCTTTTCCTGTGTGTTGGGCATTGTTCTAAGTCTCCACAGATTTATTCACTCTCATAAGTATTCTGAAGCAGGTACTATGAGTGTTCTCCCAATTTTGTAGATGGGGAAACTCAGGAACAGAGTGGTTAAGAAGTTGTTCAAGTCACTCATCTAGCAAGTGGCAAAGCTGGGTGTGAGTCTCTTATTCTCCAGGCTACCCTGCCTCTTGAAAGCTGTTTATCCCTGAGAGTGTCTAAGGAGCAGCCTGCAGACCAGAAGGCTGGGCAGCTGATCACCAATGTGCGGGGCCCTAGGACCTCACGTCTTCACAATGACCCTAGGTGGCCAGACCCTCTCTTCTCCCACTCCCCTCTGCCTCCTAGACTAGAAACAGTAGTTATTATGCCCCTGCTACATGGCCAGCACTTTCCCATCTGTGTTCTTATTCAACCCTTCCACAGCCCAGTAGAGACAGGGAGGCTAAATACCCTTGATGGAAAGCAGCTGGCCAGTGGTAACACAGCTGGAGCAGAAGATGCAGATGGTTCCAGAAGAAGGTTTAACAGAGAACCTGGTGACTGTGGTGGGAAGCCAACACGAGGTGGGGGTGCTTGAAGCACAGAAAGTCACAAATGGGAGGCCCTGCTGCTCTGTCAGCCAGCTCTTCAACTCTTCCAGGCTTGGTCACCAGATCCAATTCAGGCTTCAAAGCCAGAACACACTCCTGCTGACAGCTATCTATGCTCCTGGGTTCCATGACCCCAGGGATGCCCAGAAAAGGCAAATCAATCTGTAAACGGGTCAGGCATGCTAACTCAAGGTTCCCCTCCCATATCCCCCAAAAGTCAGTAGTTCCTCCTGGGAGATAGGGAGGAGTGAAGAGGTAAGAGGAAGCCCCAGGACTACAGTGGAAAGCAAACCCCAAGCTTGCAGCCAGCTAGACCTGTTTCTGAGGCCTGAGCCCTTCAATCACTAGCAATGTGGTTCTGGGCAAATTACTTAACCTTTCTGAAACTCTATGTCCTTAACTGTAAAATGGGGATGATGGCACTGACTCTGCAATTGTCATAGGAGGGAAAGAGATAACAAATGTGGAAGCACTAGAGTCAGCAGAGCACTTGCTCTATCTATAGGGGGAGAAGCAGGGGCAAGAGTGAAAGGGGAAGGGCATGAGGAACCAGGTGGGAAAGCCCCCTCCATGGTGCCCAGAGCACTGGCTAGGTAACTATGAAAACACTGTCTGGACAGAGAAATGACTTTTTAAAAGAAATCAAGGGAATAAAAACAAAATGAGGTCTTCCAGCAAGATGGAGGCATAGGTATATATACTATGCCTCCTCGCACAACCAAAAGAAAGACAACAATAAATTTAAGAACAAAAAACAACCAGAACTGACAGAAAATTGAACTGTATGGAAGTCCAATAACCAAGGAGTTAAAGAAGAAACATTCATCCAGACCTGTAGGAGGGACAGAGACGGGCAGCTAGGTGGAGAGGACTCATGGCAAGGTAGTGGCTGGCAGACTGGATGGTCCCACATTGTGTGCAGATAAACCAGGAAGAACAACTGGGAACCAAGACAGACCATGCAACCCAGGGTTCTGGTGTGGGGAAATAAAGCCTCAAAACCTCTGACTGAAAAAAAACCTGTGAGGTTTGAGGTGGCGGGAGAAACTCCCAGTCTCACAGGAGAGTGTGTTGGAGAGGCCACAGAGTCCTAGAACATACACAAACCCACCCACTTGGGAATCAGCACCAGAAGGGCCCAATTTGATTGTGGGTAGTGGGGGAAATGACTGAAAGCTGGCAGAGACCAGAGCAAGCAGCATTGTTCCCTCTTGGACCACTCCCCCGAAACATAGCATCACAATGCAGCCATGTGGGTTGCCCTGCCCTAGTGAAAACCCAAGGCTCTGCCCCTTACTACGTAACAGGTGTACTAAGACAAAAAAAAAAAAAAGGCCCGAATGAAAAAACAGATCAAAGCTCCAGAAAAAATACAACTAAGTGATGAACAGATAGCCAACCTATCAGATGTAGAGTTCAAAACTCTGGTAATCAGGAAGCTCACTGATTTGATTGAATGTGGTTGCAAATTAGAGAAAAATATGAAGGCTATGAAAAGTGAAATAAAGGAAAATGTACAGGGTACCAACAGTGATGGAAAGGAAACCAGGACTCAAATCAATGGTCTGAAGCAGAAGGAAGAAATAAATATTCAACCAGAACAGAATGAAGAAACAAGAACTCGGAAAAATGAGGACAGGCTTAGGGACCTCCAGGACAACTTTAAACTGTCCAACATCTGAATCATAGGGGTCCCTTCCCATAGAGGAAGAGCAAGAAATTGAAAACTTACTGGAAAAAATAATGAAGGAAAACTTCCCCAATCTGGCAAAGTAAATAGATTTCCAGGAAGTCCAGGAAGCTCAGAGATTCCCAAAGAAGTTGGACCCAAGGAAGCACACACCAAAGCACATCATAATGACATTACCCAAGATGAAAGAGGAGAGAATCTAAAAAGCAGCAAGAGAAAAGGAGATAGTTACCTACAAAGGAGTGCCCATTAGACTATCAGCTGATTTCTCAAAAGAGACCCTGCAGGCCAGAAGGGGCTGGAAAGAAATATTCAAAGTCATGAAAGGCAAGGACCTACATCCAAGATTATTCTATCCAGGAAAGCTATCATTTAGAATGGAAGAGCAGATATAATGTTTCCCAAATAAGGTCAAGTTCAAGGAGTTCATCATCACCAAGCCCTTATTATATGAAATGTTAAAGGGACTTTCTAAGAAAAAGAAGATAAAAAATATGAACAGTAAAATGACAATAAACTCACAGCTATTAACAATCAAACCTAAAAAACAAAACAAAACCAAAAACAAACTAAGCAAACAACTAGAAAAGGAACAGAACCACAGAAATGGAGATCACATGGAGGGTTATCAGTGAAGAAGTGGAACAGGGAGAGAGGAGGAAAAGGTACAGAGAATAAGTAGCAAAATGGTAGGTAGAATATAGACAGGGGAAAGTTAAGAATAGTATAGGAAATGTAGAAGCCTGAGAACTTGTATGTACGACCAATGGACATGAACTAAAAGGGGGGGAAGTGGGTGGGAGTGGGTGTGCAGGGTGGAGGGGAATAAAGTGGGGAAAATGGGACAACTGTAACAGCATAATCAATAAAATATATTTAAAAATTAAAATGAAAGACATAACCATTTATAAAATGCTTGGTAAGGGCCAGGCACTCCTGCTGAGTGCTTTCATCAATGTGACACAGCTACCCTGGGATCAGACGGAGATGACAACGATGTGTGGGAGAAAGACACAGGACAAGGTGCCAGAAGGAGGTCTGTCGCACAGCAGGCAGTGCCCCTCGGCCTCCCCAGCTACTCCTCACAGGCAGAGAGGAGCAGGGCCCAGAAAGCGGGGTGGAGAGGATTTCAAGCAGCTAACCCTTCCCAGCCTGCTCCCCCTGCAGCCGGGTGCCCCCTGTGGTCTCAATTCCTGGCCCTCATCACCCTGCGGTGTCTCCTGAGTAACACTCAATAGCAGCTGTGTGACCCGGGCCAAGTTCTTCACCTCTCCATTTCTGCAAATGTGAAATGTGGGAAGCAATTCTTGGCCCCCAGAAGTGGAGTGTGAAGGGAATGAGATCATGTCAGTGAATGGAAGTGAAACGGGGCTCACGTGAGCACCCAACAGGGAACACGTATACTGCAGGTTCAAACAACAGTGGATTGAAAATATTTGAGAAACATCACAGAAAGTTCCAAAAAGCAAAACTTGAATTTGTTACTATGCTGAATTCAGACGAATGAAGTGATGTATTGACATACCCTGCTTACCCTCTATGCAAAGATGGGTTATATAAAGGACTGGAGCATCCGTGGATTTAGGTACTTATGGGGGTTCCAGAACCAAATCCCCCCTGGACACTGTGGGTCAATTGCATAAGAAGGTCCAGGTCTCTATTGTGACTCAGGTCCAAGTCATGGCCTACCTCCAGATAAAGGGCTAGCAGCCCCTCTCAGCCCCATTCCCTACTGCACCCCTACAGGGTATGGAGAAAACAACTTCCATTCTGGTACTCTGTGTTCAGTAAGGAAACTCACTCAGGCATTTTAACTCGTCTCGCCCTTGTGTTTCCCACTTTGTGGATGAGGAAACTGAGGCCCAGGGCCCAGGTCATTAGACTCCAGGTCTGTTTTGATTCATATCAGGAAACTCTACTCAGCTTCATCCACAAAGGCTCTGGAAGGCCCAAACTTCCTCAGACCCAGGAGGATATTAGCAGGAGCAGTCACCCTTGTACCACCAGCACAGGACCCCACGTCTGCCCTATGTCCTAAGGCTGCGGCCCCAGCTGCTCTGATGCAGTCTCTGTATCCAGCTTGGGGCCGGCTGTTTGCCAACAGCTCCCTCCACATTAAGAGGGATGGAGTTGGACCTTTGCCATCTTCTCTCCACCTTCACATCTCTGACCCCCCACACTCCATGGGCCCCTTGCCCTGGGTGGAACACCCTACCTTGTGGGTGAGGCTGGGGTCTTTTGGAGCACTGTCCTCTTCCTCCGAGCTTCTCTGCTCTTCATCCGATGTGAGGTCCTCCTTGGGGGTTGCTGCCAAGATGGGACAGACCTTGTAGGGTTCTGTGTAAGCACTGGGATGAGAGCAGAGGAGAGAGACGGTTAGAGCTCTGTGTCCAGCAAAGACAAAGTGTATAGGCCAGGGGCCTGATTAATGCTGTGAGCCACTAACAAGTGCCCTGTGTGCAGAACTCTGTGTCCTCTGTGGGGATCCAGACATGAATGAGACCCAGACACAAACCTCCCTACCTGCCCCCACTCTAGCCATGCTGGCCTTCTTTTAGTTCCTTGAACACGCCAAGCTCTGCCTCAGTGCCTTTACATATGCTATATAAGAGACTCTTCTCCCTTAGATACAGGCAGGCTGTGATGCTAGAGGAAGGTACAAATAATTACTATGAGGATAAGAGGTATCCAATCTGATTGATCTGGTGGTCTAGACTGGCTGGTCAGGCAGCAGGATCAGTCCGCAGGAGGCCACGTCCTCTGGGCCTGAGGAAGAAATACAATGATGTTGTGGACAGAGTCTGGGATGTCCATGCCAGTCCCCAATCCAAGATTTGCCACCAACTAGATCATGGACAAGACATATAACTCAGAATGTCAGTTTCTATCTGGGCTACCTGGGGATAATTCCCAGGTCAGTTTCTTGGCAGATGCTGTGACGATCAACGCTTATCAGGTGTATACGGTTGGCCCTTGAACAACACAGAGTGAGAGGCACTGACCACTAGTGCAACTGAAAATCCACATATAACTTAAGTTGACTCTATCCACATTCCCTGTGGATAGAAAATACACTTGACCCTTGAACAAATGTATTTAAGTGTAGTTCAAACCCACACTGTTCAAGGGTTAAATCTACAGGTGCGATAACAATCTCATATCTATAGAACTACGACTATTATGTATGTGTTTAAGTGTAGCTCAAACCATGCTGTTCAAGAGTCAAGTCTACAGATGTGATCATCTCATATCTGTATTACTATGCCTATTATGCAGGCATCCCATTAATTAATTCATTCATGCATTTGTTGATTGCCCGCTTTATGTCAAGTACAGAGCTAGACAGCCAGTAAAACACAGGTGACTAAAGCAGATATGGTCCCTGTCCCCAAAAAGGAACAACTTATATATGATCATAAACTGTTAAGTAAAGTATAGGAAAGAGGTGCTTTCATATAGAATAACAAAGGCGAAGTGCTCATATATATCAGCGAGGGCTTCTCTGAGTCTGGGACCAGCAGGAGAAGGAGCCGGCTTTGTGGCAGCAGGGCAAGTGTTTGAGGCAGGGGAAGCAGCATAATGAAAGGGACTGAGGCACCAAAGAGCTTGGCATGTGACACAGACCAAACTGGAGCAGAAGAATTCTCCTTTATCCGACCTCCAAACCGTCCCCACAGAGAAGTCTCTGGCCCCGTAAGAGCCTCCTTGTCCTGATCCCTGTTCCTGGCCTCCCTCTCCACCCAGCAGACTAACTGCTCTGCAGCAGAGATCAGGTCAAGTCCTCCTTCTCAAAAAACCTTCAATAGTTCCCTCTTGCCCTTGGCAATGTAGTCCCAGACTTCTCACACAACTTCTCTTTATACTCAAAACCTAGGCATCGGGTCTTATTATATTGTTATCACATACTTATCCCTGCCCTCTGGGAATGCCAGCATGAGATGCTGGAATGATGGATGGATGGATGGGAGGAGAGAAGGGAGCATCCACTCGCTGGATTGGCTGCGCTGACTCTAGCTCAGGCCTTATGCAGGCAGGAGCACTGCCTTTGCCTCAGGTCCTGGACCAAGCATGGCTGAGGGAGGGACATCAGAAAAAAAGCAGCCTCAGGCTACATCTGAACTAGGGGCCATCCTGGAGCTCCTGCTCATCTATTGTAGGAGACAGAAGCATGGATCTCTATCTCCACAACAGCCTGCAGCCCAAGAAACAAGAGCACAAGGAGCATCCCCTAGTCCACACGGGGGCCATGAGGTCAGAGAGGTGGCCTGTGATGGTGGAGCCTGCTCCTGCCTGGGCACCTGCTGACACAACGTATGTGTGGGGGGTACTGTAGCTGTGCACTTGTGTGCAGAGGCCAAAACTGAGTCCTGACCCAGGCTGAGCCTTGACCCTGAACCCTAAGCTAAGCCAAGATCCGCTTTACTTTTCAACTGGCTACTTTGCCGGTCAGACCTTTTTTTCTTCCTTTTCAAAAATTTGTTGGCCTTTTCTTTCAAATTGTGAGAGCAAACAATGTATTTTGCAACAAGCTACATGTCACCAAGGTGTACAAAGGCATGAAAGCCCTGCCAGGACCACTCTCACCTCCTTCACAGTCAGGGGCCACCTGCTGCCTCCACTGAGGAGCTGTCCCCAGCCTAGAGGTCAGGCACACTGCACTTGCTCAGCAAGCTCAGGACCATGTCCAGGAAATGACTGAACGGACTGGTCTCACTGAGCCCTAACTCCCCTCCTTCCAGAGCTGCCTGTATCAATTTGCAGCCATGTGTCCCGCAGACAGGGAGTGGACCCTGCTCTCAGCCAAAGAGAAATGGCTACATTAGGCCCCAGCAAGAGCCCATGGCACCCTGTGGAGGATAACCAGTAATGGTGAGGGATGGAGCAGTTAACTGAGCCCCTGGACCATTCTTCCTCCTCCTCAAGGAAAAGAGGGTATATGCCAAGCTTTTCCTAGAATGTGCTGTAAAGGAGGGAAGGATTCCCAGCCAAGCCTCCCACAGGGTGATGGTGTCACCATCCTCGAAAGCAACAAGTCAGAAATCTGAGCATTCCTTGCATAGCCAGCCGCTACTTAAGCATTAAACGCCTCCCAGATTTACCTTTAAATATCCTTCCCCTCTGCTTGCATCTCTATGGCAGCCTCTGTGGTCCAAGCCATCTGTTGCCTGACATCTGTAATAGCTGCTTTCCTGTTCTTTTCCGTCCCACCGTGGCTGCCCTCCAATCTGTTCTCCACCCAGAGGCCAGAGGGACCTTGTCAAAATCCACTCTATTTGTGTCACCCTCTTGCTTAAAATGTTCAGGGATATTACAGTGCTGCTGGAGTTATAATCCAACAGTTCGGCCTATCAGGCAAGGCTCTGCTCAACTTGGAGCACAGGAAGGTGGGTATCCTTGGGCCCCAGTGCTTGCTATGAAGTCTGCCCAACATCAGATGCTGCTGGGCATCATGGAACTTGAGGGCTCTGCCTTAAACCAAGCAGAGGCTTTGATTCCACAGAGCCAAACTGTGGGTGACGCTGGGGAGAGAGCTAATGGAAGTCAAATCCCTGACGGGGATGGGGGCGAGGCTGGGTCAAGGTCACATGGCAAATCCAAGCCAACACATGTTGCCTCTGAAGAGGCCTCTTACTGTGCTTGATCCCATTTTATAGACATGAAAACAGAGGCCCACTCGGGTTCCTTCAGTGTACTGAGGTATGGAACAGGGTCTCCGATTGCAAGCAGAAGGGGTTTTGTTTGTGTTATTTGTGCTACTATTTTATTTTGTTTTTACGAGACAGTGGAGTACAGAGATGGGAGTTCATGCTCCCATGTCAGACTGGGTTCAGACTGGCCAACCTTTCCAAGCCTCAGCGGTGCCTAATTTACAGCGCTACGGGGAAGTTCAATGAGAGAAATCTTGTAAACCAGCTCTCTTCTTCACCAGCTCAGCCTTACTGCAGAGAGCTACTCTAGTATTTACCTACTGTTGCCTTAAAGTTGTCTCATTTTTAATACGTGCTATTACTCTGGTCTCATCCTAGGTGATAATACCCATGGAATCATACTCTATGTCCTTGTAACACTTTAAAACAGACCACATAATTATTAATCTACAACATTTGACTCAAATGATCTTGCTCACCGTTGGAGATGCCCAGACCTCACAGAGACAAACCCTATGGCCTCTGACCCATCAACTATCCGTCCTCAATCCAACCTCAGCTTTGGCTAGAAGTGTGGCCCATGTTTTTCCAATTCTTCTTCCTGTGACTTGTTTTCTCAAAGGATCCCTAACACAAGTCAGGACACAAGGGTCTGGATGCTCTGATGATGTTTCTGGCTTTTTTACTTAACTGTGAACACAACAAATGAGGCTAAATCGCCATGGAAAATATGCTTTCACAACTGAAAAGAGCAAATATCACCTCATGTCTTTGCAGACTCGATGAAAGTTATAGTGACAGGACTGGTCTGGAACAGAAGCCATTAGTTAAACATGCAAATCCAAACATTCTGATTGTAAGGCCACAGGTATCAGCCGAGCCACCTCTTGGGGCCCTTGGTAGCAGCTCTCTCAGGCTGAGCTTCCAACACAGGTGGAGAAACGCCTCTCAGAAGTGTTTCCTTAACACCTGTCCAAATGCTCCGTCAGACCCTGGCAGAACTTGTGTCCTGGGTGGGCAGCCACTTCTTCCCTTGAGGAAACAGACGGGGGGCCCTCACATATCACCCATCTCCCCAGTCTGGCAACATACAACTCTGAGATGCGTCCTTTGTACAGTATAGTCTAAGAAAGACTGAAAAGCTTTATATTTTTGGCTCTCTGATGCCTGTTTGGTTTTTCAGTCACTTGGAGGAAAAAAAAAAGCTATTAAGAGTCCTCTGTGTGCCAAGCTCTGTACTATAGGTACTGGTGGAGAACAAATAGATAAATGTCTTTGTTCTATGGTCTCCAGTTAAAACTCCCACTATAATCATAACTAAGTGAGGTGTTGTTTCCAGACAGCTTCTGTGAACTTTCCAATATATTACACATGAGAAAGCCCTCTAACCCAACCACCAACCCATCTGTATATTCTTCCACCCACTCACCCACCCATCCAGCCATCCTTCCAACTACCCCTTAGATATTCAGCCATCCAATCATTTATCCTTCTATCCACCCACTCCCCCACTCGCTTATTCAACAAGCATGGATCAGCACCGACTTCAAGGAGCTGACACGTGGAGGAATCAAAGGTGACTGAAGTACTCTCTCTGGCCTCAAAGAAAGTAGAGGGAAAAACACTGGTTAGGAGGGTGGACTTAGAAGTCAGACTGCTTGACTTGAATTCTAGCTCTGCTTCAAGCAAGTTACTTAACCTTTCCATGCCTCAGCTTTTGGTTTTTAATTTTTTTAAATCTGTAAATCAGGAGTCATGAAACTTGCCAGGGAAAACAGGCAAAAGAGCCAGGTGGTCAGCCCTGTAAGTTTAAAGACCAAGTGGCCTAAACTGTGGCATCAGGTAGAAGAGTCACCGTGGGACCTTAGGCAAGTCTCCCAGTCTCTCTGTTTCTTAGCTGTAAAGTGGGGATGACGATGTAGGTTCATTGTGGGATTAAATGAGAACTCGATGGTGAAAGTGGCCCCTTCCTGCCAGGTAGTAGGTCCTTTCTGGCCAACCTAGAAGAGCCTGTACAGGGCCCAAGTTCTAAACCCCAAGACTAGGCTCCAGGGAGCTGTGTGTTCCCTCTGGGTCAACTTGTGCTTGAAGGGGAACATAAATTAAAGCTGCCCAAAGCTCATTACCTTAAATGATCCTTCAAATGAGCATAGTCTTTCCAGCAGCCTCAAGTCATAAAAGGACATGAGCATCCATGTGGGGAGACGAGCATTTTGTAACCCGGCCCAGGGCTGTCCAACTCTGCCCATTAAATCTAGTCCTATGTGACACTTGCTGGGAGTCATAGCCCCCAGCACAGCCAGAAGGGCCTAATAACTCATAAAAAAGGAACACTTCCCCCACGAGGAATCTCTCAGCAGGAGCTTTGGCCCCAAACTCTGTCCTTGCTGGTGCTATGATGTTTGTGAAGGAGGCCAGATTGCAGATGCAACATCCTTTGGCTCCTCTGAGACAGGCTAGCTCCCTGAGACCTGGAAAGTTTGAGATGGATGGGACAGGATGACGGATTTGGCAAATACGATGATCCTAATTAGCAGAGCGGCTGGAAGAGTTGCAAGTGGACGAAGGGGAGGGCTGGGTATACAATCAGGAATTTCCAAATGCTCAGACATTCAGTCCTGTCTCTTGCCTACCCTCCAACCACCCAGCTCTTCCAGAGTTCACTCAAATGATCCCTCCAGGCCTTCCCCAGGTGGCACCTTCTGCTCTGATACTTCTCTGTTACTCAAAACTGACCCCGCCATGCTCCCCTTTCTCAAAGGGACATTGGGATTTTCGCAGATACAGCTATGTGCACTGTAGCTGGGAACCTCCAATTTGATACAGTGGAAAGAGCAAGAGGACATGGGGTCCAACGCCAGGGAGTCCTGGATTCACCTTCAACCCACTGCATGGTCTGGGCTGTGGGACTCTCCTGGTGGGCCTCAGTTTGTACATCTGTGAAACAGAGCTGGAGAAACAAACCACTCAGAGCTGTGAAACTGTGTGTGGGGACCAGACCACGTGTATCCTGCAGCATGCACGCCAGGCTCTGAGAGCAGCTGCTGCCTGGATCCTCCTCACTTCCAGAGTGAAGCTCTGCTCCGTTCCCCCTTGGAGGGAATACAACCTGCACCCAGGGTCAGCCAAGGGATAGCGCTCATAATGGTTCCCAGAAACAGGACTAAGGAGAGGCTTCTTAAAAAATTCAATTTCCATTATTCACTAAGTAAAAACAGAAGTGCATCTTGCTCTCTGACCTGTGACATCCCTACCCTTCCTCTTAAAACACAGTGTCAATCGTTTTATGGCGATTTGTTTTGTGTTACAATAGCTTCATTGAGATATAGTTCACATACCATAAAATTTACCCTTTTAAAATGTATAATTCAGTGCTTTTTAATATATTCATAGGATTGTGCAACCATTATTACTATCTAATTTTAGAACATTTTCATCAACCTAAAAAGGAACCCCATACCCTTTAGCAATCTTACTCCTCCCTTCCCCCAAACCCTGGCAACCACTAATCTACATTCTGTTTCTACGGATTCACCTATTCTGTACCTTTCATACCAATAAAATCAGATAGTATGTGACCTTCTGTGTCTCATTTTTTTCACTTAGCATAATGCTTTTAAGGCTCATCCATGTATCAGGACTTCATTCCTTTTATGGCTGAATAATATTCCATTGTACAGCTGTACCACATTTTATTTATTTATCTGTTGATGAATATTTCAATTGTTTCCACTTTTCGGCTAATGAGTAATGCTATGAACATGTGTGTACAAGTTTTTGTGTGGACATATGTTTTCATTTCTCTTGAGATGTACCTAGAAGTGGAATTGCTGGGTAATATGGTAACTCTATGTTTAACATTTTGAGGAGCTCACAGACTGTCCTCCACAATGGCTGCACCATTTTACATTCCCACCAGCAGTGCTGAGGGTTCTAATTTCTCCACATCCTCATCAACACTTATTATTGTCTGTCTTTGTTATTTTAGCCATCCTAGTGGTTATAATGATTTTCAAAGAACTTTGTTTTCTTTGATTCCAGCTCAGCTTGCTCCCACCCCAAGCAAACACTACTGTTTTTCCCAGCCAAAGTAAAACATAACTGCACTTTATGAAGCTTTCTTTTCAGACAATCATGTGAGATCCCAAAGTCCAGGGGGGTGGAAATTATTATGATTAGAAGATCTACAGAAGCCTCATAAAATAACAGACAAATATAAAGAGAAAACATATAAGAAAAGTCATAAGCTAGAGCCCCCAACCCACCAGTGCAGTGGTCTCAAGGGTTCTGACTTTGTAAAGCAGTAACTTGTGCAACTTGGGATATGATGAGGGTGGCAGAGAAAAGGTCCTGTATTTCTGGCCCTTAGCAGCTGTCGCACTGCTGGCACACAGGCCTGGCCTCACTCTGACCACTGGCCCTAACATTCTGGCTTTCTCTGGGACGACAGAAGAGGCTAATGAAAGGGCATAGGTGTTGGAATCCCACCTACTGAGGTCAGGAGGTTCTGCCACTTGTCAGTCCAATGACCCTAGGTCAGTTGCTTAACCTCCCTGTCTCGGTTTCCTCATCTGTAAAGTGGAGATGATAACAGCATTTGCCTTCCCAGGGTTTATGAGATGATGTGCGTGAATGAGGTAGATGCACTGTTCAGCACAGTGCCTGGCAGTTTTATTTGCTACAATCAGTTTGAGCTAAAGGCCAGGGTTGAATTAATCAGGCAGGGCTCCTCAAGGTCTTACAGACATTGGTTCTAGTCCCACCTCTGCCACCAGCTTGCTGTGTGACACCGGGTGGACCTCTTCCTCTCTCTGGGCCTCAGTTTCCTCATCTACAAGATTGGCACCACAGCTGTTGGCCTGAGCACCCAGCCAAAACCAGGAGGAAACTTGAACATATCTTCCTCTTGTCATCTCTATTCTGGGATTCAGGCCATGGGGAGGCGGAAAGGGAGGAGAGCCACTGCTGCCACCTTGAGCAGCTGGAGAGGATGCAGTGGCTGAAAATTCATGATGGGCACTATAATTTCATAACCACACACCACATCTGAAGCTGCCAGCAGCTGCGAGAGGGGCTGTTTGTGGTTTGTGTGTGTGGTGCCTGAAAAAGAGTCCCCCTTTCCCACCCCTCCCTTCCACATGGACACAGCCAGCCAATAACAATAGTAATAGCAGCAACAGCAATAATAGAGGCAGAAGCCGGAGATTTTAGGGTGTTTACTATGTGCCAGATGCCACCTGGCTTCTCTCCAACCACTGTATCCTGTAGGTAGTAACATGCCCACTTTACAGATGGAGAAACAGGTGCCAGCAGGGTAAGTGCAGAGCTGGGGTCTGAACACAGGGCACCTGGCTTCAGAGCCTGTCCTACAGAGCCCAGGCGACACTGCCTCTTGCAGCGATAGTAGCTAATGTTTACTGAGCACTGAGTTGAGTGCATCTTGTGGATCATCCCATTTGACCCTCTCTACCACTCAGTAAGGCAAACACCATCATCATTTCCATTTTTCATCTGGGTAAACTGGGGTTCTGTAAGTTACACAACTTGTTGGAGGCCTACTCTGCTATTCCCCTTCTGTCATCTTCTCCCAGGCAGAACCACAAGCAGATGACTTGCAGCTAGACCCACTCATTGGACACGTTCACTCATCTGGTTCACTGCCGCCTTCTCTGTGCCAGAAGACACACATGCAAATGTGCCAGATGTGCCAGCACACAGAAGTGTCCACAGTGCAACTGGCACAGGAGGGCAGGAGGGCAGGGGCCTTTCTGACGTGCATGAGCACACAAGTCACATGTGGCCAGAGTGGGATGCCTGGATGGGGACACAGAGGAAATCAATCACACGGAGCCAGTCAGAGATGACCACACTAAGGCTCAGATCCAGAAGGGAAGGTGATGAGGCAAGGGCACCACACCTGGACCCAGACACGCAGCAACACACACTCACTCTTGTCATGTGACTCATCTTGTGGTCTTGTTGAATTCCATACACCTCCTTTGCCCCAAACGAGGAAGAAGAGTTTTCAGAAAAATGCTTCCCTTTGCCAGAGGCCTTTAAGACCCTATAAATCCACCTTGCTTCTCAAGGGCAGGAGCTGCTAGCTGAGAACAGATGCCTTGGACTGTCTGCTGACCTGACACCCTTACATGGGCCAGGGCCTGGGATAGATTCTTCTCTCCAGACCCAGTGCCAATCTCACCTCCTACTCCAGGAAGCCTCTGACTACTAAAGCAGGTCTACTGGGAGGCAGTAAGGCTTAAGCTTCATACCTGCATGGGTCTCTTTCAAGGCTCTACAAATCATTTCTTATTCTTAACTGTATATTCTTTTTCTTAAAGAGACTGCCCCAAGTTGGGTAAGCTTCAGCCACCCCTGCCCAGCCACACCTATTTGCAAAGGCCCCGTTCCCCTCTACATGCCCCTGTACCCATGAACACCCCTCATCTGGTGATCTTAGCTTTTGACAGGTTTTCTCTCCCTCACCAAACTTGGGCTCCTTCCTGCCAGCCCACCTTATTAAACTCTGCATATAGCAGGTGTTCAATTAATACCTCCTAGTTTTAACTGACTCACAGGGGAAGCACCTCCAGCCAGGTCCCCTGTGTGCATCTGTGAGCAGACATGCATTGAGATGTACCGAAATCAGCTCCGCTCTACCCAGCACAGCCTGCTGTGCGCACTGTCTCACCTGACACACCCCATGTCTGCTGACTGTTTACCCTATGTGTGGTGTTGGGGACACAGGAGCGAAGGAGATATCCTTTATGTGCCCGTGAGACACTCATGGCCTAGTGGGGATGCAGACAGATAGACAGACAGACAGGAGACGGGGTGGTGAGTGCTTCAAGGAAGCAGCACAAAAAAGGTACCATAAGCCTGTGTGTTGCAGGGGAGGGAACACAGGAGGTTCTGGCCCAGGGTGAGACCTAAGCTGAGTCTGAAGGTTGAGTAGGGGACAAAGGAAAGAGTGGTGGGGGAGAACATTCCAGGGAAGCTTACACGAAGGCACAGAGGGGAAAACATGTCAGGCATGTGTGCGGGGAGCCACCATCATCCACTGCATGGTAAGGAGGGCTGGGAGAAGAGACTGGTGGTGCAGCCAGGGGTCTCAGACATGAAGTTAAAGGCACCTGGACTGTGTATCTGGAAGGCAC
Organism: Phyllostomus hastatus; assembly: GCF_019186645.2. Classification (NCBI taxonomy): domain Eukaryota; kingdom Metazoa; phylum Chordata; class Mammalia; order Chiroptera; family Phyllostomidae; genus Phyllostomus; species Phyllostomus hastatus. The sequence goes on along the minus strand of NW_025333643.1, from coordinate 1,835,173 downwards.
TGGGAGCAGCGGAAGGATTTAGCCAGGGGAAGGACCTGACCAGTCATGCTCCACGGGGAGTTCATCCTGACCACCTATGAACAGCAAAGGGAGGTCGACATGCTGGAGGCAGGGAGACCACAGGAGGCTGGCCACAGTCTGGGTGCCAGTGGCAAGCCTGTGGGATGAAGAGGAGGGTGTAGGAAACAACAAAGTAGTTCCTTATTTCACACGAGAGAAAACTGAGGCTCTGAGAAGCTGGAGAACTTGCTCAGGGTGATCCATCTATCAAGTGGCAATCCCAAGACTTAAATTCAGTCTGTCCGCAAACATAATCCTTGTCTCTTACAGGCTGATTTTGTGTACGTAAAAGCAGTGATGACAGTGCCTGCCACCTGGTAGGGACTCAGCAAAGACAGCTTCCTTTCCAGTTCTCATTCAGCCTTCAAAAAACAACCCATACTCCCAGTATGATCACACAGGGCCCATTTTACAACATTTCAATTTACACACTCTTCTTAAGGGCTGTTTCTGTGAGGACAGCCTACAGTTCCTGGTTACAGGGCTGGCTGGGACTGGCCTGTTCGTTTCCCATCTTGTCCTCACAGCTGGGCTGTGGGCTGCACGAGGGCAGTGAGGTTTGCTGTGTGTGTGTAGGGCTACAGCAAGCTGCCCAGTTAACAGGTTGGAAATTGAGGTGCAGGGCAGGAAGGAGTAGAAGTAGACCTGCCACCCGGTTCCTCACTCATTCCACTGCTCCCGGGAGTCTCCCACGGGGGGAGGGGTTCAGCTGGCCTGGGGTTTGGAGGCCTGCAGGGTGTGGCAGTCGGTGGGCAGAGGCAAGAGGAGGACTGGGGTGCCTGGGAAGTGAGACCTTCCATTTAAACATGAAGAAAAGCCTCAATCTTGGGGTGAGAAGAGGGGCACCTGCCCTCAGCCTCACCAACACGCAGACACATCTTCAGGGCTCCTGGAGGCAGGCTGCTCCTCCTCCACCCACCTCCAGGCCTTGTCCTGTATTTCCTGTAAACATGGACACTTCCTCCCTGGGGAGAGCAGGGGAGAGAGCCTGGCAGTGCCGGGGCCACACCCAGTCGCCCTAGGAGCCCAGCACACAATGGCTGGCTGGGGCTTGAGCTGGCCACTCCACACCCTAGACCTTCCCTGGGGCCCAGAGAAATGCCACCCTTTGCTAGAGCTGGGCAGTCCAACTCTCCCATGACACAGGTATGCAAAGTAAGGCTGGCTGGTGTGGGGGAGAGAGGTTTGCCCCAGGCTGCATGGCAAGGCTGCAGCAAAATGTAGGGTCATGCCCCGTTCTTTGCACCCCAGCACTCTGCATGGACAGCCACGTGTTGAGTCCTTGAAATGAGAATGCTGATTAGGAGCATGGAATCTGGAGCCCGCCCTCCTGTTTCCAAAATCTAGTACTCTGCCACTTCCAAGCTATTCAACCTGGGGCAAGTTTTCTCTGCCTTAGTTTGCTCATCTGTGAAGTGAACAGCAGTATCAATTTTCATTGGGTTTTTGTGAGGATTTAGTGGGTTGACATATATAAAAAGCATCTAGAACAGTGACTCTCACACAGTAGTATGATGTTGCTGTTTTAAATGTTTACTGAAAGCTCCAGGACAGACCAGGTCTCCAGGCTATAGCCCACTAGGGATACATTTGGGGGTTGCATTTACAACCTCAAAATAGTTCAGAGTTAGACAGGCTGTTCTGGGAATCAGGAGATTCTTGCTCTTCCAGTTACTCTGTGACCTAGGGCAAAACCACTTCCCTCCTGTGTCTCACTTTCCTATAAAATGCCAATGAAAATCCCTGCTCTGTCCACCTACCTCACAGGTTGGTGGGAGATGGGGCGAGACAGTGGGCAGGGAAGCAAACTGACATGTTAGGTGTTTAAAGTAGGGGCCAACATTCCTAAACACATCATCACAGAAAATTCTCATCTTTAGTGATAAACTCTGAAAACCTTCCGTGGCATAGTGTTAACATTACGGCTACACCGAGAGCTTCCTGCGTACCCAGCCCTGGCCAAGCGCCTACCTGCACGGTCTCATTCACTCCTCCCGGCAGGTCCGCAAATGGGCTACCATCATCCTATGTCATGGATGACAGAGCTGAGGCTTGTGAAGTGGTGGAGGCAGGACCGGAACTGATCTCTCTGACTCCAAAGAAACTACATATGCTGCCTCTAGGGGAGTGATTCCCTAAGTTCAGTCTCCTTTGATTTTCCCCAAAACCTCAGCCTCCAAGAATGGGATGTAAGGGTTTTCTTCCAGTCCAGCTGGAACTGCACAGCACTTGCCAGTCTACAAACACCTCCACACATCCCATCTCAGTTGATTCCCCCTACAAATCTGTAAGGGAGGTATCATTACTTCCAACTAAGATAGGAGAAACTGAGGACCAGACAGGTTGAGCCGCCTGACCCTGAATGGTGGTTCCTGACACCAGACTCCGTGCAAGGGCATGTCAGGTGACTGCCCCCACTCCCCGGGTCTGGGTGCCATATGAGCAGTTTTTGGGGCCTGTGGCCCAGTATCTGGAAGTATTTATGAACTATGCTGCTTTCTTTGTCAGTAATCGCTTTGAAATATGGGTTCTGAGAGTCTGGCTGCAACAACATCTGGCACAGCGTGCTCTCCACACACCCAGGACAGAGACTACAACAATGCAAGGCCGGGAAAAACACCCAACACACAGGCCATTCTGGCCCAAAACGAAAGAAAGTGCTGGAAATGAGGCAATGAGCTGGAAGACAGAACTGTGAGGCTGGCACAGCACCCTCTTCTCTCAGCCCCATCCTCACGAATCCCATCTTTCAGCACCCCTAGGGAGGACCCCTCGAGTCCCCAGACTGGCTGAAACATTTTCTTCTACATGATGATCAGACTGTGTGCCCAGGTTCAACGAAAACAGGGTCTGGGGTGTGGCCTAGGCATCTGCATTTATAACAACCCTCAAGTTAGTGATTCAGGAGAAAAATCTCATGTGAAACAAGCTGGAAGCCTCATCAACTAGGGAAAAGTTTTCATAGGAACAAGTCACTTTTACCTAAAGAAACAGGGCTTGGTGGGCATGGGTTCTTACCTCTGTATCTACTACACCCAGCTCCAAATCCAGTCTCCAAGCAGCCCGACTCCCCTTACCTCTTCACCCTTTCTCTCTGCCTGCTGGGCCTCCTGGCCCCCAACTTTAGTCTTAGCCCCTCCAGACTCCGGGATTCATTCTGCCACTAGTCAGGGAGGAAGAACTGGCGACCTTCTCTCAGCTCCATGGGATGTGATCATGAGTGTGTTAAGGTGGTGTACACATGGCAAAATGTGTAAGACGGAGGATACTGGGGCGATCACACTCCAGAGCTCACTGCAGCCATGCACTTTCTAATACAAAGCTCACTTTGCAACCCTGCTCCAGGGTCTGGGTCCCTGTCCGGATAAACTGTCTCACATCCCAGCATCAGTAAATGGGGACCTGCTGCCTTCATCCCAACTGCATTGCCTGTTCCCAGACTCCTTAATCTGGAGAAACTTCCAAAACCTCTCACAGCAAGAAGAGAAACTAACAGATAAAACTGCAACGATGCCACAGTCTTGCATGGGGGTGACGAGAACCCTGCCCCGAAGGCACTCAGGCACCGGCTTGGTGGGACCAGAAGCATTCAGTGAGGGGTGGGATGTTCCCTTCTCAAAAGTGCCTTCCCATCCCAAAGTGACTGACATGGTTAGTTTTCATTCAAATTTCTCAGAGTAAAATAAATTATGGGTTGCTGAGGTCAGCAAGTTGAGGATGACTTCAGAATGCAGCTGGATGAAACCTTTTCTGCAAGGGAGTCCCCATCTGCTTTCAGAACACTCACAGTGGAAATGACTTGGGGTAGAGGCATCAGGAACATTTTGTTGGCATGTACTAGTGACAGAAAAGGAAAAACAAACAAACAAATAAAAACCTAGAAGCTCTCTATATATTTTCTGAATGTTTTCTTTGTGGAGTATTTCTCTAAGGGTGAACTGGGATTCCCTGGGGGATTCTGCTATAAATGAAGACTCCTAGGCCCCCCCCCCCAACTTTGTGGATCAGAATCTATGGATGCAGAACTTGGAAACCTGCATTTTAACAGGTAATGGGGGTTGGTTTTTTTGGTTGTTGCTGTTTTCAGGCATATTAAGATTTGAGAAATGCTGTAGCTGAAAGGGTCAGGAGACTCAGGACCAAATCCAAGCTCCCCTAGTGTGCAACCCTGGCAAAGCCCCTTCCTTTTTCTAAGCCTATTTCTCCACCTGTCAGGTGGGGATCCCTTCTCCCCAACCTTCTTTCCAAAGGGTTGCTGTGAAGATCAAAGGAAGCTGGAAAAACTCTCCGGACATGCACAGAGCCAGACCCTAAGACTCCTACACTCTTTCCAGCCATCAGACTGCTGCTTTGTCCACAAAAACCACTCCTGATGGGGTGGAGCTGGCTGGGACCTTGCCAAAGGGGTGGGGGGCCCTGACTGGTGTGGCGCAGTTGGTTGGGCGATGTCCTGCAAAATGAAAGGTCACCAGGTCAATTCCCGGTCAGAGCACATGCCTGGGTTGCCACTTCAGTCCCCAGCTGGGAGTGGGGTACATACATGAGGCAAGTGATTGATGTTTCTTGCTCACATCAATGTTTCACACCCTCTCTTTCTTTCTCCCTTCTCCTCTCTCTAAAAATAAATAAATAAAATCTTTAAAACAAAAAGATTTGACCAGCATGGGTAAAGGAGGGGGCAAGGTGAACCTGGCATATCACTCCACCCCCCGAGGCTGGTGAGCCAAAAGGCAGACAGATGGTGCTCTGCAGGCAACGACGGCGGCTGCAGAGCCCTGGGGCGGAGGGCTGTCTGCAGCCAGGTCTTACTCAGTGTCAGCCCCCAGGAGAGCATCTAGGGAGGAAAGGGGGAGCCCAGCCCCAGATTTCAAGGCTAAAAGGAAAAGACCACGGCAGAGGACACCCGGCACAGGACATCAGCCTATTCCCCTCTCAAGCTCAAGTCTCACTTTCAACACGTGTAGAGGACAATCTCCAAGCTGCACAGGCCCCAAGGGCTCTGAGGCTGTTGAATGCACTGTAATGCTGTTCGGTGTTTACAGAGACCCTGCTGTGTGCCAGGTATTGTGTTAAGTTCAGGACGGGGACCCTTCCTTTCATGAAGAGCCAGAGTTCCAAAAGGAAAAAAATAAATCAAGCAAAGTGTCAAACATGAGAAAAAGGCAACTCGATTTAGATTCTCTTTTCCTTGAAGAAATATCAAGTGTTCAGCTCCCAGGATTTTAAAATTAAGAACAAGAAACGCAAGAATTTGTTTGATAAATATGACTCTTAAAAATATAACTGTTTTCTATTTTAATAGTGGGGAGGAAGGTGACGGGGGCAGGGGGAACATGGCACAGAGGTCTCCCTGGGCCAGTCTGTCTTAGACAAGATCATGGACAATGGGGCCAGTGTTTGATACCCATCCTCTTGTCCAAGTACCTGCCCCTCTGTCTGTCCACTCAGTACCCACTCATCTTCACATCCACACATGGTACTGAACATGCAAGACTGCTGCCAGAGCCCAGTGAGACAGGAGTTTGGGGTCTCCGGGGAGCTACACACAGCTATGTGCCACAGCCACAAAACAGGAAGGCAGCAGAGCAGCCCTAGAGCTGCGAGAGAAGGAGGGCAACCTGTTGGGAAAATTCAGATGACACTCAAGATGCTGCTAATTTCAGAAGATACAACAAGGGCTTCATGGAGAAGATGGTGCTTAAAGCAGGCCAAATGGTGCCCTCAGAAAGGATGTGAACCTGCAGAAGGCGTGACAGAGCAGCAGAGCACACGGGCTCGGGAGATGTAAGGGGACAAGACGGACTTCTGGCTGAGGGATGGACAGGGGAGCAGAGAGGTGTTGGGAGAAACAGGTGCCAACAGGAGTGCAAGGCCTTGGCGTGGGCTTTGGGCCCCGCTGGGAGGATCAGGGCTGAGGAGAGGGAGTGGGCCTCACAAGCCACACAGCCAGGTGGGGCTGGTGTGACCTGCTGCGTGGCTCTGGTGACAGAGAGGAGGCTGCTCCTTGACGTGCCTGGCCTCCCAGGACAGCTGTTCCCGGTGGCAGACAGCAGCTGATTCCATAGCTCGGCAGGGCTGCCTAAGATGTCAGGGTCCGAGGTCACTAGAGAGGCTCTGGCACCCTGTGGGGCATGGTGGGGGCACCTGGCTGGGAACACCACCAGTTTGCGGACAATTTGGCATTTCCAACATGGGGACATGTAGTCATATTTCCCTGGGATCCAGAAAGCTGCAGTGACGGAAGACACTCTGCCTTTCCAGGAAAAAAGGAACACTGGCTTAATGGTCAGGTCCAGTGCTGCAGCACACACCCTGATTTCAGCAACCGCCTGTCTTCTTTGGGGAAAAAGGATGGCAGGAAGCCAGGGCCTGGGACCCTGGCACACTGCGGGGTGGGGCAGGGGACTTCTAATGCTCCAAGAATAAGCACCCTCGAGTGGGAAGCAGGCAGGTGCCCCTTAAGCATTCTGGCAAGGTCAGCACTGCCTGGTGACGGCCCTGATCCACAGGAGACCACTTGCAACCCCACCCCCCACCTGTGTCCTTTCTAGATAAGCGAGAAAGGACAATTGTCAGTTATACTCATGCCCTTTGGTGCCTGACTTTTCCTGTATCTTTTCTGAAATCTTATCCTAACAAAATCTGTCTCCTCCTTAACTAAGCCTATTCGTCTTCTTCCTCCCTCCAGTAATCCTTTTTGTGTCTCAGAATCTTGAATTATTCACACGGACCCATCTCTGCTTGTCAGCCCTCCATAATTTGATACCGACCAGTTGCAGAGCTGCATTTAACCCAGCGGGCCCCAGCGCTCTGCACACCAGCCTCCCCCCACAGTGAGGCAGCATTCATCCTGCACTTTACCGTTCTAACCCCCACGGCCTCCACGTTTGTGAGCAGTCTTCGCAATTGTTCCTCACGGCCTCTTACAGTGCCCCCGTTCCAGTCTCAGTGGGACCAACCGAGCAGGCCCAGGGGATTACTGCAGATCACTTGGCAACAGAGAACCCCCTCTGCCCCTGCCATCTCTTCCATGGAAATAAGCCCAAACATTGAAAAAGCTTTAATTACAAACACATGTTCACCTAAGCATTCTTCACAGTGTAGCAGGATATTACAAACACCTGAAGGTACAGTGAAAGGGAATGAGTATGTTACACTGGGGCACGACCACTGAGATGCAGTGTTTGTGCAACCATGTGGTACTGCAGAGCTTAGGGCAGACTCACAGTCATTTTTAGTAATTTAGTAGGTTATTTCATCACATAGCCAAATACAATAGGCAATTAAATAAAATAAGCAAGGTAAGAGATCTTACGTGTGACGCGACTACACCCATATCAAACACACCCTGATACAGTTGCATACATCGAGAGCAAAACACAATCCAATGCTGACAGCGATTATGTGGGCATGGGAGGGTTGTCTTTTTTGAAGCCCTCAGATATATTCTTAAATGCGTTCAAATATGTATATAAAATTACTAATTGTGGCATTTTTCAGAGGAGTATTGGACTGGGAACAGCCCAGATATCTATCAATAAGTGACTAGATATTGGACTTCCTTGAAGTCACTAGAAAGAATGGAGGCTGATCTATGTGCCCTGATAGGAAACAAGGTCTGAAGTGACAAAAGCAAGGTCCAGAAAAGCGCATGCAGCAGGTTTCTTCCACTGATGTTTAGAAAAGTTGAGGGGAGGGGGAGGGGTGTGTATTTGTAAGTCTCGCCATGTGTTTGCACACACGTAAAATATCTGGGAGGGGCCTGGTGGGCCGGAGCTCACTGGTGCAGGATTTGATTTTCCCCTGCGGATCTGAATTTTGGAGTGTGTGTTGCTTTTTATGAAAACATTTTAAAACAGTTTTTGAATCCAAATCGACTGACCAAATCTCCCTCCTACTGGACTACTGTCCCAACAGCATGACTTCCTCCTGCACCTCCTGTCAGGTTAGCACGGGGGTGGGGGTCATTCCAAAGGAGGAGGAGAAGGTGCCACAGAAGCCACACCCCAGGGTGGGCACAACAGGACTCAGAAAATACAGCTACCATTTGCAAAGAGTTCCAAGTCTACAAAATACTTTTCACACACCACTCCCGCTGGATTTTCACAACAAGCCTATGAGGTACGCAGTAACATCCTATTTTACAGTGAAGGAGGCTAAGGCTCAGTGTGGTGAAATGATTTCCCTAACTCTACACAGCTGGAAAGTGGCAGCTCCAATGTGAGAATCTGTGCATTTCCCACTTCCTGGTGTTGAGGAAAGGGAAGGGGAGGTGCTGGAGCACATGCTTTCCCTTTTCTGGAGTTAGTAAACCCTTTTCATATCAACCATCACTCAGAAGTCCTACCTAAATCCTTTTTGCTAAATTTCAAATGCACTCCCTATTGCTTCTAACCAGCTGATACAAGGCTGTGCGAATGTACTCTCCCAGCATTCTAGAGACAAGGCAGCCACTCAATGCAGAGCTGAGGGGCTAGTTCTGTGTGTTCCCGCCCCCAGTTTCAGGTGGACGGTATGAGGGCCTACGCAATGGGATCTCTGTTTTCCATTTTCTCTGTTTGAACTGGAATGTCTATAGCTTGTCCCATCTTGTATTTTGGGGACAAGTAAGTTATTTTTTTGGTTTCCCAGGTTCACAGATGAAGAGAGATTATGCCCCAGGATGGATGATGCCCAGAGTCCCACCCAAACCCAAGCCTATTTGCTGATTTTGGTGATGACATATGGGACTTCCAAACTGATGAGAGAAGAGTTTGTTGAGTTGATGTCACAGGATAAAATCTCTGGGGACCTTGGGATGGAGTGAGTTTTGCATTTGGGATGGACATGAATCTTCGTGGAGTCAGAGGGCAGACTGTCATAGACAGAATCATGGTCCTCAAAATGCCCACGTCCTAATCCTGGGACCTATGGCTACTTTGTATTACATGGCTAAAGAGACTCTGCAGATGTATTTAAGATTATAAACTTTACAACAGTGAGATAGATTACTCTCCTTAAAACAAAACTTTCTCTGGCTAGAGTCAGAGATTCCAAGTGTGAGAAAGACTCAATCTGCCATTGCCGGAGAAGGTCACAGGGGCAGGATGACAGAACATGCAGGCAGCCTCAAGGAGCAAAACCCAGACCCTGCCCCGCAGCCAGCAGGAAAACAGGGACCTCATTCCTGCATGCAACTGAAGTGGGCCAACAACCTGAATGCGCTTCCAAATGGATTTTCCCCCGCAGCCTCAAGATAAAAGACCTGGCCAGCTGACTCCTAGGTTTTGGCCTTGTGAGACCCCAAGCAGAGCACTCAGCCCAGCTCACTGGACTTCCAACCTAAAGAACTGTTGAGATAAAAAATGGGTGTTGTTTTAAGCCAACAAATGTTCGGTCAATTGCTATAGCAACAACAGAAAACTAATATGTCATCTCAAATACTAATATGCCAGCCCTCAGAAATCACTTCCCCGAACACTGTTTTGCAAATCGGGAAACTGAGGCCCAGAAAGCAGAACACAGCAAAATGATTTAAGGCAAGAAGCAGAGAGAAAAAGAGCCCAGGTATTCTGGGCCAATTCTTGCTCTCAGAGGGAGGCTAGGCCCAAAACCTAACTGTGGGACACCATGAACACCCTTGTGAACGACCATAATCAATCACTTTAAAGACAGTGAGTCACAGAGCACCGGCAAGTCGTCCCCGGCCTATGGGAGGAGGAGAGTCCATGCAGGGAGGGACATTATTTCTACAAAACAGAAAACCTAGCTGTTTTTCAGGCTGAGAGATAGGGATGGGACAGAGCAGATGCCAACTTGGGACTCTGAAACGCTACAATCTAGAGAAAGCCCTTGGACCAAAGCCACCTAAGTACATTTTCCCCAGTTATTAGCTCTAATTGGCCTATTCAAAGGAAGCTAATTTATGCCTGTCACCAAGGCATCTCTGATTTGCAACACTTGAGAATGAAGCCCTGCAAACTGAGTAGTCACTTTCCCAGGGATAAGTGGGAGGCAGACTGGACTCCAAGCCTCAAAAGACATTGTTACATCCATGCCTTCCCCTTCTCCAACTGTGGGGGTGGGGAGTCTCGCATAATTTCAATGGAAACTGTAAAGGGCAGCAGGGGATACTCCTTTAAAAGCTATAAAGGCAGAGAGAGTCCCTCACTGGGAATCTCAGGGCACCCCTGCTGACTGGCACTCTCAGCCTCTGAGTCTACCCTCTGTACTTCAGAACCTCAAGCTGGTGGCTTTAAACTCTCACATTTGGTCACTCTCTATCACATGCAGTCTGGCCACTGTGCACTTGTCCTCAGCCTTTGCATGCTCAGGCTGTTTATGGCTGTGTGCCTTTGCACGTGCCATCCCTTCCTTTTGCAATGTCCTTCCCATACTTTTTCACCATGCAGACTTGCTTGCCCCTAGAGCTCAGCTCAAATGTTCAATTTGAACCCTGCAAACTCCTCAGGGAGGCCTTTTCTTCAACGCACTTGGCCTCTCCTTCCGTGTCTCCAGAATGTTGTTCATTTTCCTATCAGGCTTACAACAGCATTCAGCCATCTGTTAGTGAATCTGCCTCCCCAAGAAACCTTAAAGCTGAGCCTCATCTGTGATCCCCAGCTCTCAATCCTTCAGGGGCTGGCACATAGTAGATGCCCAGTGAACGTGCCTGAAATTGGTTTGAGAATTTCTTTCTAGACTTGCGGCTCATGGAAGTTTTCCAAGGTCACATATATATGTGGTAAAATCCCAGACTGTTAGGAGCTTGGGAAAGTTGGCTGCATGACCCACAGAAACAGGCCTAAGTCACATAGGTTGGTGATGCAAAGACAAATTAAGTACAGAGCAAATGAGAGAAAGAAGGATCTAGGTGTGGATGAGCTCCTGGGTATGGGGAGAGAGTGGAGCAGTGTGTGGAGTCCACCTCCCCAGGGGGAAGCAAGGGCTTTGGCCCAGCAGACTGTGATGTCACATTGGCCACCTCAGGCTTCCTGCCTGTTCAGGGCAGAGCCAGCAGGAGAAAGGGCCTGGGCTCTGGAGTCAGACAGACCTGCATGCAAACCGCAGCCTCGCCTCTTCTTACTTGTGTGGCTTTAGGCAAGTCATGTCCCTGCTCTGAGCCTCAGTTTCCTCACGTGTAAAATGGGTAAGATAGCTGAACCTTTCTCACAGGGTCTTTGTGTACACTTGGTTCCCTGGGCCTGCAATGTTCTTCCTGACCCTCTCCCTCTATCGGGTTCATTCCTCATCATATTTCAGGACCAAGTCCCAGTCTCATTTTCTCGTCTTCTTTAGCTCAAGGCACCTCTCAGACGCTCTTAGAACTGCTTGTACTTCTTTGCAGCACTCTGCACAGTTGAATTTAAATAATTAACTCTGATATCAGGCATTTCTGTCCATCTCCCCTGGGTGACTGTCAGCCTGCCTGGATTCTCTTGTCCCAGCACCCAGAGCACCACTGGGCTTTGGGAAGAATCTGTGGAAAGTCCTATCCTGGTGGAGTGTGCCCCTCTGAGATAACACAACTATTTCCGGAAGATATCCATTTAACAAAATTTATTGAGCACCATCTGGGTACCAAGCTGTATGCCAAGTGCTGGGGACACAGATCAGTTGTAAGTGGTGATGCCCCGGAAGGGCTCACAGTGCAACGAGGGAGAAAGTTACACAAACAACACAGCAGGCAGATTCTACACAGAGGTGCTAAGGAGAAAGAGATGCATCCTGAGTATAGGAGGTCAGCAAGGGTGGCATCACCTGCTGGGGACTGAGGAACACGAGGAAAGCTATCTGTTCCGGAAAACTTCCTCAAGCATTTCATACAGTGTCTGAAATTCCCCCATCAGAATGTCATGTCCTCCCTTTGTCCTCCCTGTCCTCTCCATCATTACCTCATGCACTTAACAGGGAAGCAGCTCGCCTAGTGGAAGCAGAAATCAAGGAACCGAGTCCCCTCTCTGGGTCTCAGTTTTCTCTTCTGTAAAGTGAGGGACTTCAGACAGGCTTGGTGACACAAGCCTGTGTTACCTCCCTCCCCAACACTGGGATATAAGGGAGGGCCAAAGAAAGACCAAAGTCGGCACAAATGCCTCTTTCACCACAAGTGCTGTTAGCCAGCCTTGGATGGAAACCTAGAGGCCTGGAGATGGGGGTGGCTCTTCATCCCACAGGCTGAGCAGCCGCCTAAACTTTAATCCCTACAAGCCACTGACTCACTCTGCAGCTCTGAACCCAGCCTTGACCTCTGGCCTCAGGCCGGCAAGGAAACTTGGGTTTGGACCAGGGACCTCCCTGGAAACCAGATGTAGCATCTACAAGGAGCTTCCCGAGAGGGAAGCGTGGGCCCAGAACAATCCCTAACTGCATGACATCACCCTCCTTTCTTCTGTTATCACCCAGAGCAACTCCAGGTGTGGCCCAGGACCTGCCACACCCTGTCCGGGGTCAGTCCCAGAGACCCATCTTTGTCCACCTCAATTCCCACAGAACATGTGGCATGGTGGCTTCATAGCAGACACTCCGGAGTTTTAAGTGTTGCTTTGCCACTTGCTGGCTATGTGATCTTGGACAACAGTCTTTCAGTCTCCAGTTCTTTTTCTGCTCTTCATTATTCCTATCTTGGTATTACCCAAACCCTCAGTCTTATAGGGAACATCTCTTCCTACACTGCCTCGGGTCCATTCCTCACAGCAGGGACAATCACATAATAACCATGATTATATTCACTGAGAACCTACTGCACACCAGGCCCTGCACCCAGCACTTGGCATAGGTCATGTTTAACCACTAGTTACCTGTCACTACCAATATCCCCATTTTATAGTCGAGGAGACTGAGAAGCCTCCCATGAAAATGGCTTACCCAAGGCCGCACCTGGAAAAGAACTCTGCCTGGCTACCCCGAAACTCCTTCAGGTCTTCGGTTAAATTGTGCTTGTAATCCGTGTCTTACAGTGAGTGTTGGGAGAGCCAATGGAGCTAACGGGCATGGAAAAGCTTTACAAACTCTGAAGTATGAAGTAGCCACATCAAAGTCTCATGCCTTTCTGAACTTTCTGGGTTTTCTAGTTTGGCTATCTGGCCCACAAAAGGAATCTCCCAGATAGCTTCTGGCAGGGGTGCACCTAGCCCTTTGCACATGCCCACTGCTGCCTGATGTGGGGCAAGCTCTGCTCAGTGGGTAGGGATGCCCCAGAAGGGGCAACTTTCCTGTGCTAGCTCAGGGTTCCATTTGCCTTTTCTGCCAGATGATGTCCTCTAGCCTCAGTTTTCTTACCTGTAAATGGTGCTGATCAGCATATAAAAGCAGTGGAGTGTACACATGTACATAAAACATCGGCAGATAGTGGGATCTGCTGAGTGCTGCTTCCTTTCCCCATTCACGTGGTTAATTTCCATTCTCATAAAGTGGAGGGTGAGGGGTTATCAAACCCTGGAGTTTATGAACCAATAGTTATTTACCCCTGAACTGCTTCTTAACATGCCACACCTTCTCCCCACCAACAGAACAAAAGGCCTGCTTCTGAAAGATGGGCAGAAACTACCATTTCTCCACTGCCCCTACTGTGTCTGGCACAGGTGCTGTAAACCACTGATTAAATTACTGGTGAAAAAGACTTATAAATATGTATACCCGACAGCATTTATTAAGAGAAACATGCTCATATTATATGAGATGAGGTGGGGTTTTCAAACTGCATTCCTCAGAAACCCTGGTGAGGGTTTCTGTGGGTGAGGATTCACAAATGTCTTCTAGGAATTTCGTAGATTCAGACACTGTTACAGTGTTAATGAGAACAGCTAAAGTGTACTGGGGACATCTAAAATGCACCCAGCTTTGGCTATATACTTTGTAACTGCTAACTCAGTCAAAGATCACAACTTCTTTAGGTAGGTAGTGCCATCTCCCCTATTTTTACACACAAGGTGGCTAAAGCACAGAGAGGTTAAGTGATTTGCCCAAGGACAAACAGCTAGTAGCTGGTGAAGCTGGGAATTGAACCCAGCCTTCAGCTCTAGAAAACATGCTCTCAAAGCCCCACAATATACCACTTGGCACAATCATCTCCCCTGAGTAGGCTGTAAGAACAGCACTACAATCCATAATGTCCAATTTTCAAGATTTCTATTCATCATGGCAATCTCAGTAATTGAGTTCCTATGAAGAATTAAAAATTTGAACTTATGAAAGAGAAGTATAATAACTTGTATTCTATGTTGGGGTTTCTAGTAGGATCTCACTTGAAAAAGGATTCTGCTGCAACACTAAGAGTGAAAACTACAGAGACTGTGTGTGAGGGAGTCCCCCAGGAGCACAAAATAACCTATTTCCCATCACTTATATGTGGCCAGGCTCTTGACTCTGGAAGAACTTCTGCCATCTCCCAAGGCAGATCAGAATCCAGGGCTATACCACCCTCTCTGAGTGCCGCCTTTTCAGCAGGTAAGCCTTAGCATTTCAGAGGATTTGGCTACAGTGGGCAATGGGCATGAAAAACATGCTTCACTGTAAAGGAGGCACCTTCTAGAACTAGTCTCAGAGCTGATATTAAGTATTGCTAGAGTCTTCTGGGGCCTCTCCAGCCTTGGGGCCTGGATACCTCTCAGGGGTTGCTGAGGCAGTACCTATAGCAACACACTTGTTTCCTTGGGACTCTATCTGCCCAGCCAAAAATGACCCCAAGAACTCAGATTTCCTGGCCTGTGCAAATCACAACAGCCTCATGATACACTCTAGTATCCTTTCCACCAACCATGTGGAGAGCTTTATTATTGTTCTTAAGTACTGACCATGATGGGGAGCTCATTACCTTACAGGACATTCATTGCTCAATATAAGAAAGTCTGATCATAACCGAGGACAGTAGAATTTACAGTTTCTGAGCAGGTTCTGTAAGACAGGGGTCTTTTTCTGTGCATCTTGATTTCTTAATTACAATCATGCAAGCAAGTCTACAATTTGAAGTTCTTGGGTCATGCTTTGACCTGGATTTCCCTCGGGCCCTATCCAGGGTTCCACACAAATCCCATGCCTATAGAGAATGAGCTTGTTTACATAGAGACAAGCCACATCATCCTGAGGAACAATCTCAACTCTGAGACTTTTGTCTTGCAGGAAAATAACCAAAGACACATGTATCTCCAAGCCAGGGAAGCACTGCAATGCTCAGCCACGAGCTCAGAATTCCCCAACACATGGCTCAGCGGCTGCTTTCATCTCTTGGAGGCTGAAGTCTTGGGGCATTCTCAGAGACAAATGAAACATATGAATTCATCACTCAGAAATTATTATGAGCTTTTTGTCCTGTTGACCTACAGTACCATAAACACAGATGATAAATTCCCCAAAGGCTCTTCCACGGCCTAGCCAGGAGACCTAAGGAGGCCTTAACCTTCCACATAATATCACCTCATTGATTGTTACTGCAATTGTGTGTGCTGTTCTCTCTATATATAGTTCTTACATCATTTCCTGGCCATGAGGACCTATGCAAGCAGACGGTCATAAGATGTCCTATAATAAAGAAATTTTAACTCTGAAAATTCATACCCCATTGTGTGTCCTCATCTTTGACACCTGGAGGGTCAGTTCCAAGTGGGGAGTTCTCAATGTGGGTAAAACAGAAAGAGGGAAGAACCCATACCCGGAGATACCTTCCTTCTGCTCCCAGCTCCATCACTTACTGCCTTAAAAGTCACGTCACCACTCTGAGCCTCAGTTACCTCTTCCATTGAAACAGTAAGACTGAACAGCTACATGCAGCAAGGGGCATGCAGCAAGTTAAATGACATGATGCACATAAAGCAAGTAAGACCCTCACAGCACAGCTGAGAGCACAGGTGCTGGATGCTGCCAGGGTAAAAATTCTGGATCTGCTAACCAGCTGTGTAATCTTGAGCCCTTAACTTCTTTACCTCAGGATCTTCATCTGCTGAGTGAAGTTTTTGTTTGTTTGTTTGTTTGTTTGTTTTTAAGTATCTATATGGCAGGGCTGTTTTTCAGACTGAGTGAATATATATACATAGGGTCTAAGACAGTGCCTGGTGTACAGTGAACACTCCAGAAAGCCTCATGTGCTGTGGTACACAGCAGCGTATGTTCTTCCAGCAGCAAAGGTCAAGACTGACAGTACTATTTTTTTTAATACCTGACAAAGCCCTTGCACATGCACTACCTCTGACTTCTTATGATAGCTCAGTGATGAAGGGACCACCATCGTACCCCTTGAACAGGTGAGGAAAGTGAGGTTCAGATCAGATGACAAGGTAAAGGCAAAGCAGGACTCAAGCTCATTGTCTTTTCCCACTGGGCCACGCTGCTCTCTGGTTCTGTGCTGCCTAGATGCCATCCTGAGAACTCTATACTCGGGCATTCCAGACAGGCAGAGGCTGGATTAACTCTGCTCCAAGCGTTGTGTGGTAGCTGTGCTGGGAGGCATCTTTCTGCAGAGGCTGAAGAAGCCAGGTCCTGCTGTCATGCCTCCATCCATTATTGTTTAGACACCTTACCATGGAGCCTTCTTTTCTACCCCACACAGCTGGCCATAACTGTGCTAGAGAACTGGCTGATTATACCACTTCCTTCCTTTAAAACCTTCAATACTTCCCTATGGCCCACAGATCAAATCAGTTCCCACAGGCAGTATAAGTCCAAATGCAGCACATTCCTTCTCAAGAACCACCCCAGCCTTATCACCTCCCACCCTTTCTCCAGTGTGTCTGGGCTAGCCTCCTCTCAGTTCCCTGGACCACCACCATCTTCTGTAAAGAGCACTCAGATGGGGACTCAAACCTGCTAATTCCAAGCCATTTCAGAGCAGTTACAAGAGGGAGAGAGGCCTGAGGCCCAGAAACTCAAAACCTACATAACCAGGGGTCAGAGCAGGGGCCTCTTTACACTTCCAGAGCCATTCAGAAGAGCAAATATTCTTTGCTACGTTTTCAAATTACCTGCTGATATGACCCTAAACATATAAGTTCTATGAGATAGTCTGAAGAGTTCAGATAAAATTCAAACATTTTTGGATCCTAACACTTCCCCCCAATGGCGTCCCGTGAAAGTAAACCTTTTAGAGGCAGAATAACACCCAGAACTGACAGAAATTCAAATCTTTTACATGGGCCCTTGCCTAGCCCACCCCCCACCATTCTCCCCCTGTCCTCTGTACTCCATTCATACCGGCCTCCTGGCCGCTGCACAAGCCCCACAAGGGCCTTCAGTTTCAGGGCTTTGTCCCTGCTGTTCCCACTGCCTGGATGATGTCTGACCATCCCTCAGGTTTTACTCAAATGCCGCTGCCTCAGAGAAACCTTCCCTGACCACCCCATCTAAAGTGTCCCTTCTACCAGTCACTTTCTACCACATTGCTTTTTTTTCTTTTTCATAAAAGAATCATCTCATCTCCAAAGATTGATCTCATTATCTGTGATTATCTCATTTACTTATTAGTTTGTTTACTGTCTGACTCTCCCCAGAATACCAGTTCTGTGAGGGCAGGGATTTCATCAGCTTATTATAAAGCTCACAGAGGGGACTTCCGGCAAGATGGAGGCATAGGTGGACACACCGAACCTCCACGCACAACCAAGATTGGAACAACAACAATTTAGAGGCAGAATAACACCCAGAACTGACAGAAAATTTATCTGAATGGAAGTCAGACAGCCAAGAAGTTGAAATAGACCCGTTCATCCAGACCGGTAGGAGGGGCGGAGACAAGTAGCCAGGTGTAGGTTGCTGCGCGGAGAACAGGGAGAGTTGGGCGCATAGGGCAACCGGGAGCACGTAAGGCATCTGGGGTGCACAAGATCGCAGCGGGTGGACCCTGAGTACGCAAGCGGCAGCTGGCAGACCCAGTGAGGCGGCAATTGTGGAGCAGGGCAGAGTGCGCAACCCAGGATCCCAGGGAAGGGACTGAGGTCCCACGGAGAACGGAGCTACTGCCATTGTTCCCTCTCGACCCTGCCCTCACATACAATGTCACAATCTAGCGACTGGGGTGCCCGGCCCTGGTGAACACCTAAGGCTCCACCCCTCACTGTAACAGGAGCGACCAGACTGAGAGAGAGAGAGAGAGAGAGAGAGAGAGAGAGAGAGAGAGAGAGAGAGAGACAGATGGCTCAAACAGAAGAACAAATCAGTGCCCCAGAACTCATCCTTTTGAGAGAACAAGAAATAGCTAACCTATCAGATGCACAGTTCAAAACACCGGTGATCAGGAAGCTCACAGAATTGGTTGACTTTGGTCACAAATTAGATGAACAAATGCAGGTTACCATAAAAGAAATGAAGGAAAATACACAGGGAACCAATAGTGATGGGAAGGAAACTGGGACTCAAAACAGTAGAGTGGACCAGAAGGAAGAAAGAAACAACCAAACAGGAAAGAATGGAGAAATAAGAATTCAAAGAAATGAGGAGAAGCTTAGGAACCTCCAGGACATCTTTAAACATTCCAACATCTGAATTATAGGGGTACCAAAAGGGGAAGAAGTAGAGCAACAAATTGAAAACATATTTGAACAAATAATAAAGGAGAACTTGCCCATTCTGCCAAAGGAAATAGATTTCCAGGAAGTTCAGGAAGCTCAGAGAACCCCAAAGAAGTTGGACCCAAGAAGAAACACACCAAGGCACATCATAATTACATTAGCCAAGGTAAAAATGAAGGAGAGAATCCTAGAAGCAGCAAGAGATAAGGGGACAGTCACCTACAAAGGAGTTCCCATCAGACTGTCAGCTGATTTCTCAAAAGAGACCTTACAGGCCAGAAGGGGCTGGAAAGAAGTATTCCAAGTCATGAAAGACAAGGACCTATATCCCAGATTACTCTATCCAGCAAAGCTTTCATTTAGAATGGAAGGGCAGATAAAGTGCTTCTCAGATAAGGTCAAGTTAAAGGAGTTCACCACCACCAAGCCCTTATTTTATGAAATGTTAAAGGGACTTATCTAAGAAAATATTTTAAAAAACCACGTATAGTAAAAGGATAGCAAACTCACAATTATTAACAATCACACCTAAAGCAAAACCAAAAGAAACTAAGCAAACAACTAGAACAGGGACAGACCACAGAAATGGAGATCACATGGAGGGTTAGCAACAGGGGAGTGAGAGGAGGAGAGAGGGGGAAAAGGTACAGAGAATAAGTAGCATAGATTCTAGGTAGAAAATAGACAGGGGGAGGGTAAGAATAGTATGAGAAATGTAGAAGCTAAAGAACTTATAAGTATAACACATGGACATGAACTAAAGGGGGGGAAGTGGGTGGGAGTGGGTGTACAGGGTGGTGGGGTGTGAAGGGGGGAAATGGGACAACTGTAATAGCATAATCAATAAAATATATTTTTAAAAAAGAAGCTCACAGAGCAGTGCCTAGCACCTAGTAGGCACTTGACACAGATTTACCGAAGGAATGCATCAAATACAGAGATGACTTTTCGCTTTGGCTGCATCCTGTGCATGATTCGCTCATCCCTAATCAATAGGCGGGGAACAGGGAGGCCCAAATATTGTATATCCAGCATGATTCCAACTGGGCTGGAACAAAGGCCTCACTGCTCCTCTGGGGCTCAGCTGGTACAGGAGACCTGCTGCTGACATTTCGCCAAAGCACTCATGCAACAAGACTGTCTTCTATTAGTGAGAATTATCTTCACACCTCCCACAGGGGGAAACCCTGATTTTATGAAGGTAAAACCACATTGTGATTAACACTTCACCAGGATTCCGTCTATGTTATAGCTCTGCAAGGAAAAAAAATAGTTAGGGGCCTTAATATCATGCTAGCAAATGTTACGGTGAGTGTGTTCCTGACACGATTTTCTTATTAGGATCCTTCCCTGTAAATTTTATTGCATTTAATTAAAAATTATTGCTAAAAGAAACGGCTGCAGATGGTCTTATTTTAAGTCAGAAAATTAAAAACCAAATATTCTCATCAGTCAATTTCAACAAGAAGCCCAGTCACACGCATTAGGAATGTGATGATTTTGAGACTGTAATAATTTTTATGGCATTTCCAGGTCCTTTCAATGAAACTTAATGAAAGCTCTGCATGAGTTCATTTGTCAAAAACACAGTAATAATAGGAAGACTCCCAGCTTACAGGCAGATACAAAGATAGCAATGAAAACTATGGCTGGGGATGTGCTGAAAATCCAGCCACGCAGCTCTCAGCACCGACAGAATTAGTCAGCAGGAGGCTGAGATACAGCTCTGCCAGGTCTTCCCCACCCACCCTAGGAATTTAGAGCTGAGGCTGTAAATCACCTTTGTTTTAAAATTATCCATATATTTGTTGCTGCAGTGTAAAATATTTTTATTTTTTATTTTGTAAAAAATAAAAGTCGGGATTTACTCTCGGGGAATCACTTCAGCAAAATATTTAGTGCATTCTGAAGATGCTGGGGGCTGGGGAGGGAAGGAAGCACTCTTCTGCCAGGTGTCTGTGCTGCATTTAAGAATTTTAACAGTGGTCACTGTCCTTGGTCTGGACTACCTGTACAATTACTTCCCCCAATTTTACGACCTGGCTTGTATCCTTTAACTTCTTTTCTATGGACTGGATTCTCATTTTTCTTGCTATGTCTTTTATGGGAAACCAACTCAAATCTTTTATTTATTTGGGGCCAGACAGAATGTAACAGATAAAAGAATGAGAAGAGAAAGGCAAAGGCAGACATAAGCTGGCCCTAGAGTTGATACTGGAGCACTGGGTTGCTGCGGACATTCTGGAAACAGAACTCCACACCTCCCCTTCCCACTGCTACAGCTCTGCTTGGTCCTTGTATTCTCTGGAGGGGACCACTGCTGCAGCCTCTTGATTAATCTCCCTGCTTCCCATCTCTCCAACCCCTCCACTCCCCACCCTGCCAACATGTTGTCCGTGCCAATGCACCATCCCCACTGTGGGCTCATTCTAACTCTCCAAGCGGATATACGAGGCCCTTCTCCACTGGGTCCCAGCCTGCCTTCCCAACTTCACCTCACCTCACAGACATGCACACTGAGCTCCATCTGCACACTTCATGGTTCTTTCTTACCCCCCAGATGCACGCACAGACATGTGTTCTTCCTCGACTGTTTGTCTCTATCACGAACTCCTGTTCCTCTGGCAATACCCGCCTCAAGTGTCTCCCAAATAGATCCCTTCAGAGCTGTTTGGAGGGACCTCTAACAAAGCCTTGTCACACTGGGCTCCAATGACCTCTATCTGTCTCCCCAGCCAGACTGAAAGGCCTCGAGGTCAAGGGCAGCAGATGCTGAACAAACTTTAGGAGAGGGAGTGTATCAATAAGCTGAGCCAGTGCGACATTCTACAGCAGGAACTGGAAATTAGAAAAAGATGGTGTTTGAATTTAGTCCTTAAGCCTTTCAACCCAATCTCCTCTGTATATTCTCCATATATTCTCCATACCTGTAGATGATGTGAACCATTTTTCAGACTAAACATTTCAAGATACCTCCAGAAACAAGAAGAAATATTTTTCACTGAAGTTTTCACTTAGGACTACTAAAAACCATAGTCCTAAGTTTCTCTGTATGTTCTCACACCCTTCTCCTATGTTCTCACACCTTTCTCCTATGTCCTATGTCAAAATCCTACTTTTCCTCCAGTGTCCATTTAAATGCCACCCTGTCCACCCTCCTCTGGACTCCTATTCTTTTGGTCCTGAGCATTTTCTACTCACATTGCAGGAAGGGCCCCTTCCCCCATCTAATTATAAGTCCGCTGAAGCCAGCCATGGTGCCTGGTCCACCTGGCCCTCTCCTTCCACACTTCACTTGGCACAGTTCCTTGCCCAGAATCACTCATTTCTCAAATGGTAATCATCGGTTAGCCAAAATATTCAATTACCTGGATTTTCCCACTCCTCATCCTCATATGCATTCTGTATAATGTAGCCAATACACAAACTCTTGGGCTTGTAATCTGAGCTTCATTTTAACATAGAACAGCTCTGTAAGGACCACGGGCTGGGAGAAGGTAGTAATGAAACGCTGGGCCTTGGACCTTCCATAGCTCTCTCTGGAAGGCACAGACATTCATGAGCTGCTGCTGCCAGGTGGGCTGAATCATCTGAAGCTCCCCTAACGAGCAGTAGATCCCAAACAGATGGCCTGTTCCAGACCCAGAGCTGCTGGTTGCTTCACAGGCACAACTGGCCACAGGAGAGCAAGGGTCCCCACTATGGCACTGAGGGAAGGAAAGTCATCTGAGTACTTACTTAGCAAGTTCCAGGAAGGATTATCAGTCTTCTTAATGACTTGCCAACAGAGCAACAAACCTGCCAGCCATCGGAGAAGAAATGACAGTGTCCTTCTGTTTTTCCTTGAGCTTTTTGGACCAATAAGCAAAGCCAACATTTTGCTCATAGCTGTACTAGCCTGTCTCCTGCAAGGGAAACACTCAGCAGCTGTTGGATGAAGACCACTAACTAACATTTTGCAGCCACAGAAACAGGGTAATGAAAAGGGCAGTAGACTGAGGTTAAGAAAGAGTCAGGTTTGAATCTTAGTTGGACTAGTTAATACTTTTGTGACAGAGGATAATTTATATCACTTCATTGGGCCTCAGTTTTCTCACTTGGAAAATGGGGCTGGAAATTCCTAATGTGCCTAACCATAAATTATAAGTGCAATAATAGCTATAGTCAGAGTCATAGAGACAGGCACTCCTGCTCTTTATAGCATCATAAAACCCCTGCTCTGTAGCCCTGATGTCATTTCAGGTGGGTGTTGGAGGTAACACTGACGCTACACGCCACAGCTGAATCTCAAAAGGGTATGGTCCTGGTTTTACTGATATGATGCCCTGAACACTGCGTCAAACACATGCAGAAGAACGGTCCTGAGAGAAGAAAGAGAAAGAGATACCTCCACAGTGACAGGGACCAGATTCTCTACCTATACCCTTGGACACAAATTCAAATCCTGCATCCATCACTATGTGACCTTGATCATGTCACATAATAAGAGCTAATATGTACTGATCATTTCACTATGTGCTGTATTAACTCATGTAAGTCTTAATGACATTATGAGGAAGGAACTATTACCACACCCTTTTACAGATGAAGAAACTGAGGCAGAGAAAGGTAAATAACTTGTCTCAGGTCACACACATAGTAAGTCGTGGAGTGTACACTGAAACCCAGGCAGCTTGGCTCACAAGTCTACATGCTTTAACCACCATGTTCTCATAGGCTCTCCGGGCTATATATGCCCCTGTGGAATCATAAAAAGCTGCCATACATATTGGGCTGGCCAAAAAGTTTGTGTAGTTTTTTTCCGTACAATGGCTCTAGCTGCACTTAGTTGTCTTTAACTTCATTCAAAACAATTTTTTTAGATTGTATTGTGAAAACTGTTGTATCAGTGTGCATTAAAAATTTTAAATTGGTGAATTTTTGTGCAGCCATTTTAATATTGAAGATGAAAAAAGATATACAATATTTTCAGCATATTATGCTTTATTATTTCAGCATATTATGCTTTATTATGTTTTTTTGAAACACAAAAAAAGATTTGTGCAGTGTATGGAGAAGGTGTTGTGACTGATCAAACATGTCAAACATGTTTGATCAGTCACAAACATATGGTTTCCAAAGTTTCTTGGTGCTATTTATGTTTTGGCCAAATAGTTCTTTGCTGTGGGGCTGTCTTATGCACTGGGAGAAGTTAAGCAGCACCCCTGGCCTCTACCCACTAGAAGCCAATAGCAGGATATAACTGACATACTCAAAATATCCAAATCAATAAAGTTATTGGTGAAAATGAAAAATGGGTCTTTTATTTTACAGAGAAAACTAAATGGACTTTTTGGTCAACCCATTTCATCGAAAACAATATGCATTAATGAATGGAGAGAGTGCTGGATAGAAAGAGGTGAGAGAAAGTCAGTGTGGCAATATGTTAATGGCATATCCTAGGGGCTGAGTATATGAACATTCACTATAATAACAACTTTTTTATAAGTTTGAATATTTTCACTGTGAAATGTTGGGGAAAGTAGCATCAGAGATCTGTGCTGATGTATAATGCTGTGATTAAGGTGGACTTAACATCATGCAAAAAAAATAAACATACAATTATGGGCCTTTGAATGAGACACTTAGGACAAACGAGTTTTTGTAGTGTTTTGCAACAAATGGATATTTTTGTAAGTATATACAAAACACAGTGGTTGCCAAAGATACGTACTTAATAAATTATAGTTCTTTCCAGAAATTTTGTGAAGCTCAAAATCACCTACTTGCGTGGAATCATAAAAACCCTGGTGCACAACCAACACACTGAGATGCCATGGATATTCAGAAGTCGAGACTAGGTTCCCCAACCAAGAACACTGACTGAGGACATAAAACATCCTATTTGAAAAGCAAGAGTGTTGGGCAATATTTCTAGTCCCTTTTTTCCCCAAAAGGGTCAATTTAGGAAAAAAGAATGTTTGTGGATACAATTTAAAGGATGACAAAACCTTTTTTGTATAGCATGGGGAAAATGTATGTAGGTAATGTGCATATATACAATTTTATTTTATGAGATGGAAGACTGTTAGTAAGAATATTATTATAGCTCCTAAAATGTTATTATCTGTGTATACAAATCTCAGAGGAAGTAACTGCATGGAGGAAACTTTATCATCATCCATTAGCCCCTGAGCTGCTGCTCTGATTTAGGGGTCCCTAAGGGCTCTCTGAATTCTATTATATGCTCTACTCTTTCTGGAAGGGAGGTATTTTTAGTGGAAAGGACTTGTATTTAAATAACATTAAACCACACCGCTTTTCAGCCCTATGAATCCTTTGGATTATGCCAAGTAGAAAGTCTCTGTGTGGTGCCAGGATGCCTTTGATGCCTCTCCCTGTTGAACAAAGGGACCCGGCCTCTGGCTCACAGCCTTGGCAAGTAATAACCTCAAGCTAGATTGTACCTGTTATTTTATTTTCCTTTGCATTTTATTTGTACAATTGCCTTCTACTTATGGCAACTGATACTGTTTTTTTTTTTCCACTTTCTAACAGTGACATAAAATTTCCTTTCTAAATACTTTTTGTTAAGTAAAAAAGATAGACTGTTTGAAAGACAAATAATGGGCAGGTGAGAGTATAAGTGGTATAACAGAAATATAAAGGTGGTGCAGGAGAGGTCAATGGTGAAGAATAGAGATCTGCTCCAATCTTACCATTTTCTGGATGAGGAAACTGTGTCCTACCCTTTCCAAGATCCCACAGCACCTCAGCGACTGAGTGGGCTTTAAACCCATGTTTCCTAATGCACTGTTCCTGAGCTCTTTCAGCACTGCTGATATTTATTTGGCTTCTGCCTCTGACAGTCAAACTTAAGTGAGGTACAGGGCAGGGTAAGTAGCAGGAGGAGGAAGAAACTGCCTCCCTACCCTCTCATCCTCTCCAACCTGAAGCAACCCTGGGCCTGTCTCAAATCAGCAGCACCCCTCCGCGAGATTCTCAAAGCTCCCATTCAGGCGAAGCAGCAGAGGGGCCCCCACCCCCTTGGCAGTCCCTTGCGGCTCTCAACTTGTTGTGTCTGAAACCTCCCTTGCCCAGACCTGTTCCAGCCCAAAGCAGGGATTTTTCTCCCGCTCTGCTTCCATCTGTTTCATGCAGGAAAACGGAAGAAAGCTTTGCTCACTGATTGATGTCCAAGAGGATGTGGTTCCTGCATGGGAGATTTATCTCAGTCAGTCTGGCCTTCGGTGAAACAGTATCAGAGTGGGGGACAGAGCTTTGGAAATTCAGTCTGACAAGATACTCAACCAATGCCCCAGGCCGTAGCATCAAATGTGAGATGTGCAGGGAAAGCCACCTAGCACGGTGTAAGCACACAGCACACAGTAAGCAGTCACAATATGGTAGCATTGGCATTTTCCTGGGTATTTTATTCCCTTATTGTCATATTAGTTTGGATGAAGGAATCTTTGTTTTTTGCATAAATTATAGACCAAGACAACTGCACCTTTGCATATGGCCAAATAGTCTGTGCACTGCACAGCCCCAGAGGGCACCGTATACAGACTAGAAGTTGAACGTGCCCTGGGGCTGTAGAGTGTGCTGTGTGCACAACCAGACTCGGCACCCGGCAGCACAAGTCACTGCAAATTACTGGAAGAGTTGGGAAATCTAAACTCTAGCACTGATTTCTCCGCTAAGGTGCTGAGAGACCCTTGGCAAGTCCCTTTCCCTCTCTGTGCCTCAGTTTCCTCCTCTGTAAGAGGATCAAATATTGTCTAAAGGTCCCCTCCAGCCATAAAATTCTGGAAATATGATTCTACAGAAGCAGAGTTCAATTTCTAAATGGCTGTCATACAAAAGAGGAAATGGGCTCACTCACTTGGCTTTAGAAGGAACAGCCAGCATGAGTGGGTTAGGGATATTAGACAGAGATAGCTTTATTTAAGTCAGAAAGAAAACCTTAATCAGAGTACCTAGCAACAGAAAAGGCAGCTCTGGGAGGTGGTGAGTTCCTTGTGGCTTGAGGAATTCAAGTAGAGACTGGGTTAAGAGAAAAACCTGTTAGAGGTGGGAGATTTGATCATATGCCCTTTGATATGCTTTCCAACATGGAGATTTTATGGTTTCAAAGCTTGGTTTTATTTTCATTAATGCTAGGAGGCACTCGCCTAGGGTTGGGTCTCATCAAATCCTGCTCATAGCCATTAATTCAATGACCTTGTTGGCTCTTTCCCTCTCGCCCTCTAAGAGTTCCCACACATCCACATTCTCCAAACTAAACCCAGGACCTCCAGCAGGAGAGGTGTTTGCCTCTGCTCCAGCAAACAAATGTTTTCATCCTAGAACTAATTAATAATAGCCGTGCTCAGGCTTGGGGTAGGGAGAAGGTAGAGCCAGAGTGGGGAACCACATAAAAACTCATGAGAATAAACCACGCAAACACGTCTAGCACCCATACTCCAGCGACAGCTAATGCTAATCGCAAACCATTCTTCCCTATTCACTGCTGCAGGTCCTGCAGAAAGTCCCAGCAGCAACAGCTGTGTGGGACTAGGCTAAGCTAGTGCACATGAGGGGAGTCAGGATTTCCTTTAAAATCACAACCATTTTGGCTTTTCATGAATTCTGACTGGTTCACACCGAATTGCATCACCTTTAAGTTGCATCCACCAGGAACAGCAAGACTCAGCCATCAACCACTTGATCAATAAGGGCATTCAGTCAGCCTCATGAAGGTGGGATCAGAAAACCCCACTGCTGTCAATAATTTCAGTGTTTCACTCACACTTCCAAGGTGAATGAATCCCCCCCACCCAAAATCAGCTTGGAGGTACCACTTAAAGACTTCTATTCAGAAATTTAGCTCAGGGCAACCATGGCTTTTTTAAATAAATAAATTATCTTTCCTAGTTCCCTTCAGTAGAGTGTATATTTACACAATGAAAAGGTATAAATCTCAATTTGGGGTGTTTTCCTGATGGTGAAAGATATTTAGTTTGGCAAGATTCCAAAACCTTCTCTCTTGATGACTTTCCCAGGGAGGAGTAGTAAAGCCATCTACCCAGATGAGAAATATCCCCCAGGTAAGGCAAATACACACACTCACATTTGTACTGAACTCAGCATTTTAGGTAATACTCTCACACAGATTATCTATTCTGATCTTCTCAAACACTCTGCCCTGAGGTAGAGTGAATCCCATTTCACAGATGATGTAACTGAGGCTTAGAGAGGTAACGCCACTCACCTGAGTCACACAGCTAAAAAGAAACAGAGCACGAAGCTAAAAAGCAAGTCCTTGCTGTCCCCTACACCTAAATTTGCCTCTCAGACAATTACACTTGCTAAACAACAAAGAAAACCAATTTCACAGTACCTTTCCACTTCTTGGTCTACACTCTGTGGCTTGCTCTCGAAGGCATTGAAGCTGCTCATGTCCACATAGCCATCATTTTCATTCGCTGTGGACAGGGCTCTGCTCTGGTCTTCAAACAGCTTTGTAAATGTCCCAGCCCTTGCAGGCCTCCGGGGTGGAATCTGGATATTCTCATAGTCCGAGTTCATGGCTGGAATGTTCTCATAGTCTGAAGTGTCAGCATTGGGGAATGAGATGGACCGGGGCTTGGTCAGGGGCAAGGGCAAAAACGGGGGCCGGGAGCGGTCTTCGAAGGACTCTACTCGGGACACTGTCTTGCTGAAGGGGACACCTTTCCTCTTGCCATCCCTGTAGAAAATGAGAGAAGACGGCGATTCAGAAGCCCGGAGCTTGCCAGTCCGAGCCTTAAGCTGAGGGGAGTTACTGAGGCTCCTGCGGTCAATTTCCAGAAGCCGGGAAGGCCCATGGTAGCTGGATTCGGAAGAGGACCTGGAAGAAGACACGTTGACATCCACATGCACTTTGTTTTCTGTTTTTTTCTTAAAAGTCAGTGCCAGGAACCGCTTAAAGGATGACTTCTTCTTCTTGCTGTGCTTGTCTGGGGGCTCGCTCTCAATCAGGAGTGAGGGGGAGCTCTTTGTGATGGGCTTCTTGGTGATGCAGGCCAGGTCGAAAGGTGGTGGGATGTCGACCACGGAAGATGGTGTTGAAGTGCCGCTGGACGGAAGGTGGTTTCTCTGGGAGAAACTCCCAGAGGAGCCAATCACACAGGGCAGAGAGAGGTTGTCATCTTTCCTTTTGATTCGATGGTCGTCTAAGCCACATGCCTCAGGCTCCCTGTACACAGAGACGGGGATCTCTCGGCCTTCTACAGAGAATGAACGAGGGTAGAGAGTGAAGGCTCTGGGCTTTGCTGGTAAGGCCCTGCTGGCTTCCTGTGGCTTCCCCTCCAATGACAGAACCATCTTTCTTGCCTCCTCGGTGGTACCTCCAATGCCCATGGCTGACAATGAGACAGCTTCTGGTACAGTTTCTTCTGGGACAGTTTCTGGGACATAGCCAGCCACCTTCCCAGAGTGGGGCCTGGCCCTTGAGATGATGTTCTTTCTGTCAGTGGGGACCAGGCCACCCTCAGCATCAGAGTTCACTTCTTCTTTCGAGCCGTAACCGCTCAGTGCATCTGATGCAGCCTGTGTCTCAGGCTTTTCTCCCTCTCCAGGGTCAGTCCCGCACACCAAGTCGACTCCCATCTCGTAGGGGTTGGTGAGCACATCGTCTGTGGCATCCTCATCCTCTGGCAAGATCACCACATCAGGGACGGAGAGACCCTCCCCGGTGCCATCCTGCAGGGAACCACGCTGGTCACACAAAGTTCCAGCCACGGTGTTCTGGTCTGCACATTTCCCCGACTTTGCTTCCTGCCCTGACTCGAAACCTTTCACTGACTCAGAAAAAGAAGAGTAACTTTCACTACAGAAAGAGGTGCTCTCTGTAGGGAAGAACTCATAGGGACTTCCTGAGAGTGAAGTCACGAAGTCATCCACACAGTCATTCTCGAAAGGAATGATCTGGCAGCTCTCCTCCGCAGGTTCACCTTGCACGGAGCCTTCACCTTCTTCAGCGACCTCTCCCTCCTCTTGGGTGGCTGCTGCCATTTCTTCCTGATCAGTTTTCTCATCTTGGTCAGGTGGTTCATCCTGGTTGCCATCACCTGAGGCATCTTCACACTCCTCCTTAGAGATGTCATGGCTTTCTGTGACTATGTCCCCCTCCCGGATGCCTGTGGCCAATCCTTCATTCTCCAGGGGTTCCTCATTGGCATCTTCAGCATCCCCCTCAGTGGGCCTGTCAGAATCCACATACTCATCTGGTGCCCCTGGTTCTGTATTGGCGCCACCTTCCTCACCATCCTCCTCTGCCTCCCTGGGTGTCCCAGGCTCTGTGCCAGGTGCTTCTGGACCCTCTAAATCGACTTGAGTTAGAATGATATCACTCGGAAAGACTGCCTCTCCATCCCAAGGGCCCCTGTCCTCCAGGTTGTACATGTTGTGTTCTTCCACCAGCTTCTCTTCCTCCTCACTTGTGAGATTCTGCTCCTCTGCCCCTGGGTCTTGGGCACAATCATCAGCATCCAGGTTCTCAGGAACGGGGACCATACCTTCATCAGCCTCTCCACTCAGCACCACTTCAGCTGGGACTGCCACTTCCTCAGCAGCTCCTGTCCCCTCCTCCTCAACTCCTTCCTGGGGTTCCTCTTCCCCAGTGGCATCTGGAGGCACCATGACTGCATTCTCCACAGAGTCCCCATCCCTGGGTTCATCCTCTCTGGGTGGAGCTCTGGGGACCACAATGTAATCTTCATCAGCCCCGGCCTCGGAGCACTCCAGGTTGGACTGCTGCTCTTCATAAAGCCCCCTGTCTACACAGAGCAACTTCCCATTACTGCATTTGTTCAAGCTGTTGATCATGTACACACTGGCCCTCCACTCGTTGGGGGTATCCAGCCTAGGCTTAGGAGCAATGGGGGGTTTCGGGCCCCTCGACATGGAGCTGGGACTGTGAAGACTGTCA
The DNA here is from genome assembly GCF_019186645.2 of Phyllostomus hastatus. Classification (NCBI taxonomy): domain Eukaryota; kingdom Metazoa; phylum Chordata; class Mammalia; order Chiroptera; family Phyllostomidae; genus Phyllostomus; species Phyllostomus hastatus. The sequence goes on along the minus strand of NW_025333643.1, from coordinate 1,804,708 downwards.
GGTCTGGGTGATGAAGGGAATTTGGGTGCCGTCACTGGTGTGAGGGGACTGGTGGTCTTTGGCTTGGGAGCAACTGGTGGTTTTGGTGAATCTAAAGGATGAAAATAGAGAAGAGAAGGAGACAAAAAGTACAGTTACCTTTATTTCCACTCCTACTTATCATTTTTGAGATAGCATTGAAGATGGTTTCTCAACTCATGTGAACCCAATTCACCATGCTTTGTCTTAGGTTTGTCTCCACCATCATCTTTAAAATCCCTTGGTTTTCCACTAAAGATCCATTCTGTGAACAAAGTAGCTAGACCTTTCTTCTACACACAATCCCACTAATAAAACCCAAATGAATGACATCTTGTACCTGTCAAATAAAGGTGTGCAGATCACTGCACTCATTCATTCAACAAGTATTTATTAAATACTTTCTATGTGCCAGATACCCAAGAGGCAATGTTGAACTTGGCAGTCACCATCCCTGCTGCCATCATAGAGCTTACATTCATTCCACAGTTAATTCCTTGAATACCTGCATCTGTTTGCATAGCACTGTAGACAGTAGGGTCTTCTAGGATCAAGAAGAGAAGAACACCTCTGCTGACTACTCACAGTTGAGTTATGGAGACAAAACTAACAGCACAATTGGAGGATAGAGCTATACACCCTTGAAATATTATAACTGAGTAGCCATTATCTCATTCCCTCAATAATGGCACACCCAAGGCTTGTGACAGTGATGTATTATATGATTCTCCTGAGGGTCACCTCTGAATTCCACATGATGCAGACTGGTGTCCAGCTGAGTGCCCTGCATCCAAATTTTACAGTATTCTGAATTTTATGGGAGAAATGATATGGTATTCTACAATATGGATGTTTGCAAAAGGCCTCTTCCCTTGTGAATGGTGACAGTCTATTAACCTCAGCAGAATAAATGATGTGGTACAAACATACATGTAGTAGGAGTTCAAGAAGCAAGAGTTGCTATGGCTAGGGAAGACCTCTTGGAGAAGGAGAAATTTCAGCTAAATTTTTCAGGATGGAAGGAACCTGGACAAGTATAGGGTCAAAAGAGTAGTCACCTACTTCCAGTTCAACATGTCTCCCACCACAAGCCAGTCCATGCCTCCTGCCTGAATCTCTGAGCCCCTTGGTCAGAGTGAGGAAAGCAGATTTCCAGGAATGTAACTCCATCCTGACAAGCCCATTTCAAAAGAACTGCCTGGTTCCCCACTGCCCATGGATTAAGATGTATAAATCTCACTTCAACCCAAGTCTCATCCCCCAGTCCCATCCCCTCTGAGGCTTGCGTCTGAGACACAGCAGCTTCAGAACGCCAGCCTGGCTGTGACAGAAAGAAGGTGGAACAGAGGGGCTGGAGGTCTGTTGGCAAATTCTTCTCTTCCCCATGCATTTGACTCTCAGGTAAATCCTTGAAGCATCTAACCCCAGTCGAATCTAATCCAGGGCTGTCTGACAGAAATATAATGTAAGCCACATTTATATTTACACAGTAAGTTTTAATTCTCTCATATCCATATTAAAAAGTCAAAACAGAACAGGTGAAATTCATTTTAACAATATGGTTTTTGAACTCAATATATCTAAAATATTATTTTGAATATCATCACGTAATCGGTGAATCATGTTTGGATCACTGTGTAACCATGATCCAAATACAAAATACACAAAATTTATTAATGAGTTATTTGACATTTTTTAACTAAGTGTGTTTTATACACACACCATGTCACAGTTCAGACTAGGCACATTTCAAGTGCTTAGTAGCCACATGTGGCCGGTGGTTATGGCTGGTAGGTCAGCACAGCTCTGACATGAGACATCTCCATGGGACTGTCTCATTGGCACCTCAATTCAAGATGTCTGAAGCCAAAGTCAATAACATGTCCCCACACTGGCAGGACCACGTTAAATTCAGCTGAGGCCCCAAAGGAAAGAAAAAAGGCCTGGAGAGGTAACAGTGCAGGGTTACAAAGCCCGTGCACTCCATTCCTAAAAGGGTTTCATTTCAGAGCCCTTTTACTTATACTTTGCACATACGAGTACATCTAATGAACTTGGTTGTCTGGTTTCCCAACGCACAGCTAATTAGAAGGGGCAGGGGGAGAAAGTTAAAGCGGGAACACTGCCAGCTGTAAGATGTGGTAGTTGCGAGTGGGAAAGGAAGAGAAGAGGCACAGCTGTTGAAGTACCCACTGTTAACACACTCACAGCATCGACCGCCTAACCTGCATCTACATCTGTCTGCGTCAATGCCCAGACCTTACACATACAGGTAATAACCCAGTATCTTCAAGATGTAATATGTGACTTCCCAACACCTTGCTTCCATAAGCAATCAAGTATATCTTCTTTTAGAAAAATATCTGTCCATATTAGGAGGGAAAAAGCCACCCAAATCTGGAGCTTAAACAACTAAGCTCACTGTGTAGTAACAGAGTGGTCCTCTGGACTGGCTGATCCAGGTCCAAAATATGGCTTTGCCACTTACATGCTATGAAACTAAGCCTCAATTCCCTCATTTGTAGAATGGGTGCAACAGTAGCACCTACTCTCAAAGGGCTGTTGTGAAGATTAAAAGATGTATATTAGCCCTGAACAGTGCCACTCTGTTGGATAGCGTCCCGCAAAGTGAAAGGTTGCCGGTTTGATCCCTGGTCAGGGAACATGCCTGGGTTGCAGGTTTGGTTCCTGGTTGGGGAGCTTATGAGAGGCAACCCATCAATATTTCCCTCTTAAATTGATGTTTCTCTCCCTCTCTTTCTCCCTTCCTTTCTCTCCCTCCAAAAATAAATAAATAATTTTAAAAAAGATATATATTAAAAGTACTTAGTAGCAGGCCTTCACATAGGAGCACTCAATAAACTGTAGCTATTATTGTTCTAATAAAGTCAATCTTTGCCTATCCCATATTTTCCTCTGGGATAAGCCTTGCTCTATACCAATATGCAGTAGTATGTAATATTAGCTTCACGCTCTGAACATCAGGTGTCAGGTATGGGCATGAAATTATTCTTTGGGGGTGGGGACTCTCATTTCTTATCCTTAACAGGTGGTATTTCATATGGACACCATGAGGCCTGACAGAGGGACAGAAAGGCCATGAAAAACGACCATCACATTGGCTGTATCACCTCCACCCCCACCCCATCCTTCATCCAATCAAGCTATTGATCTGTGGGCGCCATCTCCCTGGGAAAGGTTACAGTGGGTGTCTGAGGCGTGATCCTGCAAGAAAATGCCTTCCCTTTAGAGTCCTTAGGAGTGATAAGTATGCAGCAACCAAGCCCTGTTTCCAGCTCTGAGATCAAAGGATGCCAGAATCAGAAAGGTGTCATTGAAAGATAGGGAAACTGAGGCACAGTGAGGGCAGATGACTGGCATGGAGTGACTCAGCAAATCTGGAGCAGGGCCCAGATAGAATGTGGGTTTCCTGCTATAGGCAGTTGAACCGCTGCCTTGACCCTTTGGCCCCTAAGCATTTCCTCTACAGGAGGGGCTCAAGACTCTTAGCTTCTGGTGAGGCAGAGGAGAGAGAAAATGAAGGGAAACTGAGGCCAAAGAGACCAGGAACAGCTAGCCAGGTAAGAAATTTAAGTAAGGCTGAGTCTAGACCTCAGAAATACTAACTGACCACAAAGTGAATGACTTTCATTAGCTCCCACCCAATTTCTTTTAATCCGACTCCATTAAATAGATATTTATTGAGCACCTACTACGTGCCAGGCACTTGTCTAGAATCTTTGGGTACATCAATAAGTGAAACACAGACACTCTCTTTCAGGGACCTTATCTTCTAGTGGTAGGATACAAGCAAATACAAAGGGTATCTTACATATTGTATGGTGTTAGATGATCACAAAGTCTAAGCAGAAACATTAGGAGTTGAGGGTTTTTCCAATTTTAAGTAGAGTGACCAGGATAGGTTTCATGGAGAAGATATTACAGCAAAGACTTGAAAATTGAGGGAAACCAGAACCTATTATACACGGCATGTTCCAGGAGGTAAGAGTGGCTGCAGGGAAGTGAGCAAGAGAGAAGGAGAAGCAGGAGATGAAGTCACAGGGGCCATGGGGAGGGTGTAGATTGTGAAGGGCCTTAAGAGGGAGAAGGATATGACACGGTCACTCAGGATATTGTGTTGATATTAATAGAAGAGATGAGGATGGATGCAGGGAGACCTGTGAGGAGCTCTTGCAATAATCCAGGCAGGAGATGAGAGAGGTTTGGACCAGGCTGACATCAGTGGACATGGTCAAAGAGTCAGATTCCAAATAGGAAGGTACAGTTGGTGGGATATACTGACATCTGGATACGGGGTATAAGAAAAAAGAAAAGTCAAGGACAATAGCAAGGTTTTGACTTGGAGCAACTAGAAAAGTGAAGTTGCTACCAACTGAGCTGGAGAAGCCTGCATGTGCTAGGGTGGGAAACAAAAATTTCAGTTTGTACATGTTAAATCTGAGTTACCTTTCACACACCATGGTGGAGACGTCAAGTGGGCCCTTGGGTATTCTGGTCTGGGTTCTGGGAGAGGTATGGCTGGAGGTATTCATCACAGAGATGGAAGGCATGGACCTGGTGAGATCATCAGGCAAAGCAGTGTGGACCGAGAAAATAGCAGGACCAAGGAGGGAGAGAGAAGGAGCCAGCAAAGGAGACTGAGGAGGGAGCAAAGAGAATGAAAGGAGTGCAAAGGCTTCCAGCTCTGCTCCCTCACAAAAAGGAACCAGATAGAGCCCCTGCTCTTGATACACAGTCATCTGAGTCTCAGACCCACTCTGCCTGGAGAAGCTCAGAGAAATAGCACTGGGGTGCATGCTGAAGGACAGGGAGGATTTCACAACTGAAAAGGAGGTTGAGTATTCCCAGTAGGGGGAAGAGAGTGTGAAGAGGCCCAGAGGCAGTTAGATGCAAAGCCCTTTGGGAGTGCAGTAGAGTTCAGTTTGGCTGAGGTTAAGTATAATGAGGGTAGGAGGATTACAGGATAAACCAGAGCTCGGGGTTCCTTCTCTGGGTTAAACTTAACTTCTAACTACTCAGAACCCAGCATGGATGGAGCTGCTACCTCCTGACTCCTTCCGGTTGCTGAATGAAACTTCTCTCTCCCTGTATCACAGAATCTGGGGGTTATGACTTCCCCCACCTGAGTTATCAATGCCCAGGACCTCCTGGCAATGTGCTATACCTGAGGATAACTTGAATGCAAGCACCCTTCAAGCCAAGATGCCAAGAGTTAACTGGGGGGTAGGGGAACCACAGTGACAGGAGGAAGAGATTTTTAACAGCTTCTGGTGATAGAAATCATCCCCAGCCAGCCCCGTGTATGAGTTTATATTTTCTTTCTCTGCTTTAATTAAATATCTGTCACTCACACATTCATGCTTGCTGTTCCCTTGTCAGCTATGTAGAGGTTCAACTAGAAGGGGCATTGGAAGAAGTACTGGAATAGGAGTCCAGAGCTCTGATCTCCACTCCTGGTTCTGCCCTTAATTGGAGACAAGTCCCTTTTCCTCCCCGAGCCTCAGTTTCCCTATTTGTACAGTGAGAGGACCATACCAGTCGGTGTCTGGTCTGTTCTGGCCGACTACAACCTATTAAAGTCACAGCTCTTCTTACATCCTGTAACATCCCTGTCTTTAGTCCCTGAGTCTGTTTCAACTGCAGTTCACTATACTCCCCTTGGAACTCTCATAACCATATGTTCCAAGAGTAATTATCTTCCAATTTCACCTTCCAATTGCATCTTAATTTAACTTTCATTCCTGGGCGCCTGCTGGAATGTCCACACCAAGCTTGATGATTTCTAATTAGGCTGCTGTTAAGCTAGTCCAGTGATCCGCAACAGGGCTTTTATGGGAAGACAGCATGGGACAGAGGGGGAAGAGCACAGGCCCCAGGCTCACAAAGACCTGGACTTCAATCCCAGCTCTGCCACACGTCAGCTATGTGATCTTGGGCACATCACTTTGCCTCTCTGAGCCTGTTTCTTTCTTGGTAACATGGAAGAAATACCTCCTTTTTTCTGAAGGATTTTGAGAAGTTCAAGAAAAATAATATATATAAGATGACTAGCAAAGTCAGTTGGCAAACATTTCCTGTGCACCTACTATGTGTTAGACACTGGATAAAAAAGTAGGCTCTCGAACTGGACAGTCTGTGTTTCAGTCCCATATTGGCTCCCCATCAAGTCAGTGACCATTAAATCCCTACAGCTCAGTTTCCCATCTATGAAATGGAGATAGTAGGAGTACTCACCTCATCAGGTCAATGTGAAAACCAAATTGATGCATGTATAAAACACTTAAAGCAGTACCTGATTCATAGTAAGTACCCAATAAATATTAGGAGGTATTTATTGGTCACTTATAACGGGATAGACACCATTCTAGGCACCTTACATGTTTTATTTTATTGAAGCATAAGAACTCAATGACCAAGATCTTATTATCCCCATTTTTCAGATCTAGAAACTGAAGCACGGAGAGATTAAATAACCTGCTCAAAGTCACATGAAAGTATATGGTGGTTCTGAGATTCAGGCCCATGGAGTCTGTGAACCACAATGCTACATGACCAGGAAATTCAGAGCATGGCACACAAAAGTCATTACGTGAGGTTTCTATCATTGCCATCACACAGAGAAAGGAAGCAGGTTTATGCTGGAGACAAATTACAGGATGGCTGAACCCAAGAGTAGCAACTGCTAAGATTTACTGGGACCAAACCAGCCTCTCGGTTTATTCCGGCTCACTCCATCCCCCAGATTCTCAGAGGAGGAAGGGCTTGCCCAAGCAGCGAAATGTGGGAAAACTGGAACTGCTCTCACCATTGTTTTAAAGCGAGTTTTATTAGGAGGGTAGGAAAAAGCTAGCCTCGCTCTGTCCAGACTATGCCAGAACAGGCAGGCAGCAACCTTCTTCCTCTAAGGAGTGGCTGGCTGGGTGCTGAGACCCATTCCAGCCTTTTCGAGTCCCACAAAGTGGCACCCCTGCTCCTATCTCCCCCTTCATCCTGGGACCCACACTCTGGGTGTCCACTGACTCAGCAACAAAAGGGCCTGGACACAGGGAGGTGGCTGCTGCATTCCTAAGTCCCCAAGTGGCTCCTTTTTTCTTTAGGTTAGTCCAGCCAATGTCTCCAATCTGCACCTCAATCCTAAGACAATGACTTTTTTCATTTAAAAGAGTTTAAAAAGAAAAAATGCATAACACACACACACACACACACACACACACACACACACACACACACACAACAGCAGCAGCAGGATATGGTTCTAAGACAGTCAAAATGGTGGCTTCCTGTTTCTTTAGGGATGTCTGTTTTGGCCTACGGCTTCAGACAAGGGTGTTGGTTGGGGAGAGGACTGCCTTTTGCTTAAATCCAAGAGAAAAAAAAGAGAGTAACAGTCGCTCCTTGGCAAGCGGAGGAAGCAAGTTAGCTAGGACTCTTCCCTTGCTAACTCTTTGAGGGAACTTTCTGCCTTCCCAGTGGATGGAGTCAGGAATCCCAGGAACTAGAGTCCAGGCACCGCCCATCTCTGAGTCTCAGTCGCTAAATCTGTTACAGGGTATTCCTCTGGAAAGATCGCTAATATTTACTGTCAAATGCATTCTGGATTGCAAAGAATCCCTGAGCTGGCGAGTCAGATTCACAGCCCAGAGACGTGAGGGATGGGGGGGGAATGCCTGGAGTGCGGCTCAGCCTCCACCAGGGTTGTCCCCTTGGCTTTCGGTTCCCTGGGAGAGGCACAAAGTGGGCCCCGGCCAGGGTGCTGCCAGGGAGTGGGGTGCTGCTGGAAGAAATAATTTAGGACATTTTAGTCCTACTGAGAGAGTAAGCTCCAAGTCTTGGGGTCTGGAGGGAGAGAAAGGAGCAGGAAATCTCTTAGGGGTGCGCTGGGAGTGATGAAGGACCAGAAATAGACCCCGATGTGGGGGAGACAAGGACGGATCCCGTGTGCCAGCTGTTGTCCCGGAGGGGCCAGCGAAGGTCTGGCGGGGACCCCGAGGAATGAGATGAGGGTGTAGAGACTCAACCAGGTTGCCTCTGCGAATGGAGCGTCTGTCTCCGCTCCCTAAGGATCCCTCATTCGGGGGCCCGCCGTGGGAGTGGGATGAAGGCGTTCACGGGCAGGGTGCGGCCTTGCCGAGACTGAGGGGGCGTCCCTGAGGCGGGACGACTGGGACGGGGGCCCCAGATGATTCTCAGCCTCCTTCGTGAGGGGACTCCGGACCCGCCCATATCTCGACAGAAGCCCAGCAGAGTAGGAAAGGTCGGGATTCTCGGCCGTCGCTCCAAGGCGCTCCACCGGCTTCAATTTGGAGCTCACGGCCGGGGCCCCTCACGCGAAGCCCTCAGCGCCCGAGGTCGCGCGAAGCCTCTTACCTGCTCTGTTCATCTTCCAGCGCGAGGAGCCCGGGGCCGCCCGTCGGTCCGTCCGTCAATCCGAGCTCGAGCACGCACCGCGCCTCACTCCATAGTCGCCCCGCGGGTCCCGCACCCCCTGGCGCCCGCCCCGCCCCCCGGCGCGCGCCGTACTTCTTGAGGGGCGCAGGGCCAGTAGGGGCGCGGGGTGCTGAGCGCGAGCCTCCAGGGCTGGGCGGGGCCGGGAAGGGGGCGCCAGCGCCGGGCGCGCGAGGCGTCGCGTACACTTGGACCCAGCGCGGGGCTCTGGGCAGCAGGGGCGCGGGGCGCGAGCCTCCGGGGCTGGGCGGGGCCGCGCGGGCAGGGCGGGGAGGGGGCGCTAGCGCGCCGCGTGGGGGGCGTTGGCCCAAACAGCGCACGGTGTCGCGTCCGCTCCTGGCTCTAGGCTCCGTGCCGGGCTCGCTGCGCTGACCACTACCCCTCCGTCTGCGCTCTGCCGTCGCCGCTGCACCTCCGCCCCCTCCTAGACGTTTCCTCCCGCTCCCGAAGAGGAAGGCTTTTTTTCCCCTTTCTGCTCTGTCAGGGATCGAAGGAGCCGAGGGGCGAGGCGTCCCCGTGTACATTTAAAGGGACCGTGGCCATGGGGACTCCGGGGGCCGCAAGAGGTTCAACGGACTACCATCCGGGCGGGGGCAGAACCGGCGAATTGATCTTGTGGGGACTTCCTCGTCCCGTTTCCAAACAGATCATCCATCTTTATTTTCATGGACCTTCCTTCAGTACTGCACCAGACTCTGCTGAGCGCCCAGAAAGACAGCCGCAAATTCTTGGTCTCGTGGAGCTTAGATGGGAGACACAAATGTGCAAACCAGCATGGGAATTGTTAAAAGTGCAATTCTTGAAACCCTACCCAGACTCACTGAATCAGAAGTCCTGTGTTTAACAAACCTCTAAGGTCATTCTGATTCAAGCTGAAGTTTGAGAACCACTGGAGTAGAGAATGGGTGATCAAGGAAGGCCTCCCAGAGGAGGTGATGTTGAAAGGGAGACCTGGTTGATGAGGAGCCTGTTTTTGTTCTCGCACCGCACTGTATGACCAGCACCTCCCTGAGATAACCCCTACCAAGCCTCCACCTCGACCTCCCAGAGGTCATTCATTCTGCTTCCCAGGATAAGTGCTGGGATGGGGACAGGAATGCACAGGGTGCTCTGAAGTGGAGGGTACTTCAAGCAAAGGAAAGGCCTTTTGGGTAGAGGGAATAAGTTGGGCAAAGATTTAGAGGTGTAAAAAGGCATGGCCTGTTAGTGGAGCCTGAGGTGGCTGACTTAGGGAAGAGAGTGGTAGTGTCCTGTCATGAGGTACAGAGGGCCAGAGTGAAAGGTGCTCTGACTGCCATTCTTTCTGTCAGGTGATTTCAGATAGTCAGATGTTTTCACTGCATAGATGAAATACCTCTTGGCTTTAAGCATCGGTGTCACTTAGGAGCTTGTTGGATGTACTGAACCTCAGGCCCAACCCCAGACCCACTGAACCAGAATCTGCATTTTTAACTAGATCTTCAGTTGATCTGTATACACATCACAGTTGGAGACAACCTGCCCTGGATAACCCACCCCATTTCTTTTTAACCAAATATGCTTCAAAGTGTACAGAAGTAGAGAAAAGACATCCCAGTTTCCCCAGCCTCTCCCTGGCATGAGAACTTAATCCCTGACCTCTCTCTCCTTATTCATACATTATTGGAAGGTTGGTAGGTTTCTGAATACCTGAGGGCCTTCTTCACCCAGCAGAACTCCTGGTGTGTATGAAGTGCTCACTAAAAATATATGATATGCATGAACGTCTTATTTGAATTGTTATATAGCTAGTTGGTGCCTGGCACACAGAAGGTATTGAATGCCCATGTACTGAAGATAGGAATGCATGAATTTCCATTAGGTGATACGAAAAGGCCCCGAGAATGTTAAACTCTTTTTTCCCAGTCATTATCTTACATAGTATTTTCACACTCCCAAGCACTTTCATACACCTAATCAGATTTGTTTTGTTATATTTTTGTCATTTAATGTCCATAGTATGGAATTAGATTATGCACACTTTCAGGTAAGGACCTAGAGTGTTCCTCAGTTTCCCAAAATCAGGAATTGAACTTGATTCTTTCTTTCAAATGACCTTTTCAGCTCTCAGCTACCACAGAGTCCTTAAGCCTCTATCCTTTTGTGGAGAAATACTTATGCCTCTGGAATAGAAAAATCTATGACAGAATTTGTGTTAGTTGGGCTGTTAATAAACTCTATGGATCCCTTCATGGAGATGGTAGAGATGGAGATAGAGAGGTGATGATGGTGGAGGTGATGGAGGAAGTGATAGTGGATGTGGGAGACATGGTGTTGTAGTCGAAGACAGAGGAAATCAAGGTGGTGAGGTGCTAGAAGCAGCTGTGAAAGTCATGGTGAAGATGAAAGACGTGATGTAGTTGGTGGTGGGGGAGGAGGTAGTGGGATTGATAGATGCAGTGAGATGGACTTGAGGTGATGGAGTTGAGTAAGGCGATGGAGTTGGTAGAGGAGTTGGTCAAGGTGGTGGGGTTGGTCAAGGTGATGGAGGTGGTAGAGCTGGTAGTGTGACAGGGGTGGTGAAGTTGGTTAAGGTGATGGAGGTGATGGAGATGATGGAGTTGAGTGAGGCCATGGAGGTAGGAGGTGATGGAGTCGATAGAGCTGATGGTTGAGAAGGTGGGGGTTTATTTGATGCAAAAAGAAAATATGTCTTAAAAATTGAACTTGTTTTTGGACTTAGCAATAGAACCCAAATAACCTAGGACCCCAGGGCAGGAGCAGAAGAGGGAGGATCAGATCATTTGATCAATGACCAATGTTACCCTTTACTGTCAGGCCTGTGTACAGGAGAAGGGAGGGCAGGAAGAGACCTCAGTGCTTTGTTAAGCCCTTTCCATGACTGTTGAATTTGAGATTTTAGGCCTAAGCAAAGTCTACTTAAAAAGATCACAGTACCAGTAACAGTTGGGAAAACATGTAGGTCTGAACTTGTTGAGCTGAAACCATGTGTCAGGGTAGAGTGATGGGCTCTGAAGCTGAACGGCTCATTCCTTTGTTTGCTCTTCCTAACAAGGGAAAACGGGTGTGAAAGACCGTACACTCTAGAAACATCCGGTGCTAATGCTAGTGCTTGGACTTGATCAGTCCTTATGGAATGAGCCATAGCCTCTCACTGAGCTAGGGGATGGCTGTAAGTACCCACAAAGGATGTGACCAAGGTAGGATGTAGTAAGGGCCATCATCACTCCTGTTTTGAGCCTTTCACACATGTGTATTCTTCTTGAGAATCCTATAAAGAGGTAATGATAGCCCCATTTCACACATGGGAACACTGAGGTCTGAACAGGGAAAGCGATGTGCCCTTTCAGCCAAGCCAGGATGCACAGCCCATTCACTCTGGGAACATGGTCTGAGTTTCTAACTCCCAAAAAGTCCTCCTAGGTTTTCACATTTTCCAAATCACCCTCAACATCTTAGCTGTTCCTCCCAGCAGACCATGAACCACCCACGGTAGGTTTTATGCCCACTTGACAGACTGGGAAACTGAGGCCCATAGGGGAAAATAACTGGCCTATGATCATACAGCAAGTTAGGGGAACTGTGAAGGGTGGAATCCCTACCTCCTGACAACCAGGCCCAAGTCAGAATTATGTGGAGCCCGAAACCATGCACCTTCTCTAATGGTACAGTCTCTTGCTTTGTTTTCTGAGGGCAGGACTCTCTTTGCTTTTCTGAAGGAGCCTGGAAGGGTTGGGGCATGAAACCTTTAGTACAGATCCACAGTAAGAGTCAGACCTTCCTGACCAGGACTTCCTTCTCTCTCCCTCTTTCTTTTCCTCCTTTCTTTCTGTCTGCCTTGAATAGTCAGAATGGCCAAGCAGAGTCCACCTTCACAGTGATGACCCACCCCACATATGCAGGAGCCTTGGAAGGGGTGTTCAAGGGAACTGACACCAAGGCTCTGATATGTCCAAGGAACAAGCAGGCGGCAGCCTCAGAGTGTGAGGAACCAGGAGTGAAAGGCACTTTGATGACCGGCGCATTGCCAGATGAGGAGGCTGTACAATAACAGCAGGCAATAGTAACACTGATAATCATAACCCATGCTGATGCTACATCTACTGAGCACTCTCTTCATATGCTTTCTGTGATTATGTGACATGGTTTTATCATTATTTCCATTTCATGGGCTCCACATGAGAAAACTGAGTCAGAGAGATGAGAGACTTACTCAAGACTCAGAGCTAGTAGTGAAGTCAGGACTAAACCTAGGTCTGTCCCTATAGCCTGTATTGGGCAAATGTGGTATACTATTCACAGTATACCACATTTGCCCAAGATCACGGTGCCAGAATCAGGACCACAGTCCTAGGTGGCTAGTCTTCTTCCTTTCCTCCCTCCCCTCCCTCCCTCCCTCCCTTATTGCTCCCCTCCATCCCTCCCTCCCTCCCTTCCTTCCTTTCTTCTTTCCTTCCTTTCTTCCTTCCTTCCTCAAAAGTACTGAGTGCCTACTCTGTGCCAGGCACTGGGTCAGGTCCTAGGTAAAAAGGCTATACTCGCTCTGGCTTTCTCGAGCTCCCAGTCCAGCTGAGAAAGCAGGACACCCAATGGCCAACCGCCCATAAGTTTGATGAGAGCACTATTGGGAGAAACACAGACTCCCCTCAGATGCCTTCAGGCCTCTGGTATGAGGCTGACCCCACTGAAGCCCTGACCTCATACCTCTCACTCAAACACACAGAACAGCATAAAAGATCAGGATTTCCCTGTCTTTTCATGATTCTTAGACCAATGTGGATAATTACCTCCCTGCACACAGCTTAGGGAACCTCAGATAAAAACTGCTGAAACCTAGCTCCCATCTGCCTGAAGCCTTGGCAAAGTGCAGAGCCAGCACCACAGCTGGATGTGGCCGTATGCTCCAGAAACAAAGGGCGTTGTAAGCTCACGCAAAGGTGGCATGGCCAAGCCTCCTGGACAGGCTGTAGAATGCAGTGGTAGGACCCACACTGACCTAGGGGCAAGCACCAGCCTCAGTTTCCCCATTGGTAAATCATAATATAATAGTATTTGCTGAGTGCTTATTTGTGCTAAGTGTTTTGCATATGTTATTAAATCATTTAATCCTCTCAACAAACCTATGAAGTAGGCAATGTTATGGCCCCCATGTTACAGATGGGTTACCACGGCACAGGGAGGCTGAAACATCTTACACAGCTAGTAAGGGGTGAGGATCCCACCCTGGCTCTGGAAACGGCTTTCTTATTCACTTCAGGCCACTGGCCCCATCAACTGAACATGAAAATAGTGTCTGCCCATTAAATGGGATAACTCATTCAGTAGGGGAGGGAAGGGCACAGGAGGTACTCAATAAATGACCATTACTTAAATGTCAAATACGTAGTTGGTGCTCAGTAAATGTTTGCAAAGTATTCTGGGAACTGAGGCACACAAACCCCGCAATCAGACCATGATAGGGACAGGGGGGAGCATTTATGGAGTGCCTGTTTTATACCAGAATGGATGAGGGGGGCAAAGTGGGAGCCTTGCAGGAGCACAGGGAGGCAGCCTGGGTTCTGCTTCCTGCCCCAACCCAGGGGAGGTGACATTCAGGGCTTTGTTTCCCACTGAGACAAGGACTCTTCCAAAAAACTGGGGCCCGATTGGAGGCCACCTTCCCATCCCACTCGATAGCTAATTCCCCCTTGGGCATCCCATTTTGCAGGAGGAGCAGGTATATCTTTTGTCTTCAGGGATAAAATGCATGTTATGCAAAAGGAAATGACCCTGGCCCTGCAGCCTCTTCAGCCACTGACCCCCGTGTCCCCGCGGCTTTGGACTGCTCACCCAGCAATGCCACGGCTGCGACAGCATCAGCTTCCAGGGTTTATCTTCCCCTGGAGAGTCATTGAATTGCCTTCCTGGCTCCAGGGCTGGACAAATCTGAGCCAGACACCTGCGGGTGGACAAGTCTTCAAAAGACCACCCTTCCCTTCCTGTGCCCCTAAGATTGGTGGGGGGAGCCTCAGATAAGTTCTGCTCAGGATCTCCCCCACCTTGTCTCCACACCCCCTGCACACACTCGGGCCAGGCCTGAGGAGACGGAGGAGTGGGGGCTCAGAGACCCCTGGCTCCAACAGCTGCTGGTGTGGTGGCCTTAGGCAGGCCTTTCAACTCTGTGCACCTCCGTCTTCTCCTCTGTAAATGGGAGTAATGAGGGCTTTCTCTTGGGTCGTGGTGAGAATTCAAGGAAGGTTAGTTTCCCTCTCTCTTCACTTTCCTGACCTTGAAGAGCTCACAGTTTGGTCTAAGAGAAAGGCTTGGGGTCAGCTAACAGTGATACAGTTGGGGGTGGAAACAGGGGACTGAGTTGAGCTGCGAGGCTAGAGAAGAGGAGGTGACAGAGGGCTGGGCTTTAAAGGCTAAGTGGCATTTTCCAGGTGGAAGAGGAGGGTTACCATTCCAGGTAGGTGAACAGCCTGAGGATGTGCCTGTGGGCATGGAAGAGGAAGGAAGGCAGGGTTGGGGCAAGGTGAGAAGTGTGCTATGGTCACAGCATGGGATGGGTGTGGGGACCAGCTCTCCAGGGGCAGGCCAGAGAGTTTGGACTTTACCCCTCAGGTGATGGGGGGCCTAGAGTATTTCTAGGGGAGGGAGTGACAAGGTCAGACCTGTGTGGCAGGGGAGTTGGAGGGACAAGCCTGGAGAAGGGGTGGCTCAAGGAGGCTGGGGCAGGGGCCCCAAGAGAGATTAGGCCTGAATTCATGAATGTTCCTTTCCCACAGTTTTGGGGGCTCAAATGCATGCTGGGAAGGCTTCCAGGAGGAGGAAGTCTTTGCTCTGCACCTTGGAGGAATTACACAAGCAAAGGGGAACATGAGAGGGCATGCCAGGCAGGGGATAGGGGTGGAAACTTCGGGGCAATAACCCAGTTAGACTGAAGTGTCCAGCGTGCAGGGCGGGAGTGCATGTAGATCACAGGGGCAGGCAGGGGCCTCAAGGGCCTTTGTCCAGCAGGCCTTCAGCTCCCCGAGGAAGGGCTGAGCTCTGGGGGAGGGGAGTCTGGGCTTAGGCAGGACCAGCTTGGAGTTTTTATCACCACTGGGTGGGATCCAAGGTCTGTGGAGGAAGTGACCACCCTCTTCCGGCCAGCCATTTTTTTTTCCTTCTACTGGCCCGTTTGGCTTTTTCCCGAGGCTGCATTTCCACGACGGCCCCTCCTGGCTGGCTGGGTGTGGGCATGGCTCCACCACACACCCAGCAACAGGGGCAACCCGGCCCTGGGCTTCCTGCCCCTCTGTGGCAGGCTGATTGGAGGAAAACAGCCCTCAAGCCTTCTTCAAAACAGGAAACTGCTCTCCCAGCTTCCTGAAGGACAGGAACTGTCCCCATGGCAACCATGGGACAAAGAGGCCACGTTAACCCTTCCAAGGGCGATCTAGTTGAGAACCCTGTCTTACCAACCCCTCGTTCGTGTGGTACAGTACAGACAACAAGGGGTGTCCTCTTCAATGATACGCTACAAGTCTTACCACCTTTCTAGGGAAAGGCAGGGCTGGGATTTATACCCACTGCAGAGATGACAATATTGAGGTGAACTCAGAGGGCAAAGGCCTAGCCAGCCACACAGTAAGTCAAGTGCAGCAGGGCACACGTGTGGGGTCAGAATTCAGTCTTTCTCCATTGAAGTCTTGGCTCAGTGTTACCTGTGTACTCCGGGCAAGTGGCTTAACCTTCCAACCCCAATTTCTCTATCTATGAAATGGGACAGTTAGAGTACCAGCCTTATGGGGTTGTTGTGACCATCTACTGAGGTCAGTCACGCATCCAATGCATAACCACTTACATAAGTTTTAAGGCCCCACAGATACAGCTGTGACAACACTAACAGAAACCTTGCACCTCGTGGGATGGATGTTGTGGTTGGGAGAGGCAGGGAGCAAACTAGTCCACAGTGTAAGCTATCAGAGAATGACCAGACCTATGAGCGATGGTGGGGAACAGAGTGTGGAGAGGCCTTTTCAGCTTGGTGGCCAAGGAGAGGTGAGGGAACCAGGGGAATGATAAGAAGCCTGCCATGCAAAGACTGGGGGACAGCAGTCAGGCAGAGGGGCCAGCAGGACAAAGGCCCAGAGGTGGTGAGGGCTGTACCATCTGAGGAGCAGCAAGGCTCTGGGCACAGACAAGTGCAAAAGGAGAAGGAAGAAGAGGCTGGTCATCCAAGCCTTTGGGTTATATTCTCAGAGCAAGCCTGGGCCACGGAGGGACACATTCTGATTTGCATTTTTAGAGGTTTCACTTGGTAGTGGTACCCCTGGGATGCACCTCTGAGTGATCAAGACTTGGAACTCCGAAAGGTGTCTTTTCTGTGGGATATTTGGATGTGTCCCTGGAGAGGCCTGAATGATAGGGAAAGGCAGTCATTTGCTGTTGCTTTAGGGGCAGGGCAGTGCAGGGACCCCATCGCCTGCACCGTTGAGGAATCCAGCCTTTCCCTTGACAGCCTACCAGGGCATACACCTCCCACCCTCAGTGCCCAAGGGCTGCTTCGAGTAGGCCATGGTCACAGCTCCCAGCATTGTGGTGCATTCAGCAGCTGCTCAGCAGGTGCTTTGGGAATAGCACCTGCTCTGCTTACTATGGTCTCCAAGAGCTGGTACCCACAACCTCGTCAGGGACCCCTTTCCACCTCGTCTCCTACCACTGCCCCTTTTCCCTCAGCTCCAGCCACACCAGCCTTCCTCTCCATCCCTGACCCTGCTCAGCTCCCTTCAGCCCCAAGGACTTCGCACCGGCCATTCCTGCTCTCTAGAAAACACCTTTGCAAGTTTCCTCATGCCTGGGTCAGCTTCCTCCATCAGTCAGATCTCAAATGCCACCCTTTCACAGAGGCGTGCCCGCCCCTAGTCTCTCACCATCTCATCACCTTGTGTTTCTTCTTTGCTTGTGCTCACCCATACCCATATCTGAAATCATTGTCCCATCTAATTATCTATTTACCTGTGTGGCACATTTGTCTTCTCACCTAGAATGCCAGCTCCAGAAGGGCTGGGCTGCGTGTCCCTCACTGGCTGCCCTACTGGCACCTGGAACAGAGCCTGGCCCGCCATGAGCACTCACTGTAATATCTGTTATATACCCAACAAACAGACAGGGACAGAGACACCCTTCAACACACACCTGGGCTCAGCACCAAACTCCCACTCGCCCTGAAGTCTGAAGGGACTGGTGGTCTCTGCCAGCATGAGCTCCCAAGAGAAGTTGGCTGGAGATGATGGGAGGAAGGAGTAAATGTTTACCCTGTGGAGGAAGTGACACTTACTCACAATGAACAAACTAATATTGTCTCACTATGTTGCCTCTACTATCACCAAAAACTGCACTGGGGCTAGCACACCCAGGGGAATTTATCATTATCCCCATTTTTCAGATGAGGAAGTAGAGGCTTAGAGAATCAAAGTCTTGTCCCCAAGACCACCCAGCTGGGAAGTGGAAGAGGTGAGGGGAAACCCAAGACTGGCTTCTAAGAGCCTGTGCCTTTTTCCTTACCTCCCACCAGCCATAATGGGCCTTGGGCAGAGGGAATGATGGAAGTTGATTGAGTTTTTGAAAGATTTCCTTCCAGGATTTGTCAAGGCCCCTGCCACCAGCCACAGCTCGGTGTTAACAAGGGCACCCAAATGTCTTGGTCTGGAGAATCTTCTGGGCTGGTTACAACATGAAGTCCAAAGCCCCATCCCAGGCCCAGTGAGTTAAGGTTCTCTGGGGTTGGGACTGAGACTCTTCATTTTGGGGAACATGGAGTTAAGGCTTTGGTAACCCCATTAAAAGGCTAGTGGAGCCTGGGATGGGAGGAGCACAGAGACCCCTTTTTAGACAAAGAGGCTTCAGGCTGGGTCATCAGACAAGAACTGACCATTAATAACTCAAGAAATGTGTAGCAATGATCAAACTTGCAGGGCTTGTCCACACACTGCTTTGCCCACTGCAGGGCCAGGCAGTCCTGGGAAGTCCCTGCCAAGCAATCAGTTCTGATGTCCTACCTCTGATGCCACCTGCCCTTGAGTTCCCCCAGGGAGCAAGAGCCCACGTCCTCACAGAGCCATTTTTTCCTCATGGGATAGCTCTGCAGAACGGAATTGTCAATGTCACCTTCCCGATGCGCAAGGCGAGACTCCTGATTTATTTTCCCCATGGAGCTCCAGAGTGCAGAGTGCGTTTCTCTGCTGGCCCCGAGGCAGAGGGTGAGAGAGATAGCGGCTCTGGAAAGACGGTATTAATCAGCTTAATAAGCGTGTGTGCACCGGTGTGGCTGTGTGCAGAGAGGAACCCGGGAGGCGATGTGACCCCCTGTCACAGACACCATCAATTGCTGG
Organism: Phyllostomus hastatus; assembly: GCF_019186645.2. Taxonomy (NCBI): domain Eukaryota; kingdom Metazoa; phylum Chordata; class Mammalia; order Chiroptera; family Phyllostomidae; genus Phyllostomus; species Phyllostomus hastatus. Next base: position 1,785,887 of record NW_025333643.1, on the reverse strand, counting down.
GGTGAACCTCCTCCCACGTGAAACCCAGACACTTAGATAAATGAATCAGGCCCAGTCAGGGAGCACCATTAAAACGCTCGGGCTCTGGGCGCCAGTCCATTGCCCCATGGCCCCTGTCCTCCGTCCTTCCAGTACAGGCTGCTGTCAACTTACATGGTTTCCTTCAAGAGCTGCCTCCCAGCTGCCTTGTGGCAGAGGGCTGCAGGCTGAAATCAGACCCCCTCCAGCTGAGGGGGAGGGGGGACAGTGTATGGGGGAGGGGAAGAGGACCTTTCACATGTGGTCTGGCAGGATCCGTGCACGAATCATTCTAATGACCTCACAGTGTGAGCTGAGGACAGAATTTTGACAGCTCGGAGTCTGTACAAAGTTGTGGGCTATGCACTGGGGTTTGAGCCCCAGCCTCACCGCCTCACCACTTCCCAGCTCGGAGCACCACCCACGTCCCTTCCCCTTCCGGGTGTTCCTCTTCTTATCTGTAAAATGGGGGCATTTCTAGCACCTACCACACATGTCCTTTAGGAAGATGTAATGAGATGATGACCCTCAAGCACTTAGCCTGGCGGTGCCTGGGACATAACTTCTCAGTAAGCATTAGATATTATTACTAAGCATTCTTAATGAAGTTCCTGGCACACGGTAGGCAGTCAATTAAGATTTGACAGGTTTAGCAGGTAGATATTTGCTTGAGTTTGTGAAGGTCTAAGCCACACACCATTTCTCACTGACTTGACAGTTTGGTTAACTAATTCTTAGCTATTTATAAATACAATCTTTTCCCATTTCACTTACGAACAGGGAGCAGCATCCAGCCCTTGCTCTTCAGGGACAGTGTCCTAGGGTCTAGTTCAGCTCTCACTTCTAAAGCCAGAGGAGGATTTGACACTATTTGTAAACACTTTATCTAGGATCCTAATACCCCTCACCTTTGGAGATGTGGGCTTTGTATCTCCTCAATATGGCAGACCTGTGGTGCTTCAAACATTATCTGTTTAATCTCCATGAGCACTCCCCATGGCAGGTATGATTATACCCATTTAACAGATGAGGACACTGAGGCTCACAGACTTGCCCAGGGATTCACAGCCCATGAGCAGCAGAAGCTCGTGATCCCAGTTCTGTTGTAAGCACATCGTTGGTGTTTTCCCCACTGCATTTAACTCAGAACTTCTCAACCAAAATGTAGATAATTTTGGTTGAGCCAGCTGCAGCACCTAGGAAAGGGTAAGGGTTTCTGTGGGAGAGGTACCACCTAAGATGGGTGGTAGGGCAATATTCACAACCTCTGGCTTTTCCCCTCATGTTCATTTCGCCTTCATTCATCAGCACCTCTTCGTGCCAAGTCTTAGAGGGAACCAAGAGGGGTCAGACACACAATGCGAGCGATGGAAAAGCATCATTGGTTTTTGCCTCACACCTAAGGCCAGCTACGTCATTTATGGTGCAAAATGAAAATGCAGTGTCTCTTGTTCAAAATTAAGAATTTCAGATGGTGACAGCAGAACATGGGGGTTTAAACCAAGCATAGGGCTCTCCTGAGCGTGTGCCCCTGTGAGAGTGCCCCGGTCACTCGCCAGGAAGCTGGTCCTGAACACGTCAGTATTGGGGAAGCAGCATCTCGGAGTGTCCAGCCCCCAGCTCACAGCCAGGCACCAGGTAGGAGCTAAACACACATTTATGGAGTAAGTGAGCTCACCCCAATTCTGTGAGATAGAAACAGAATCAGGGGAGAGCTGGGTGGGTGGGTTGGGATGGGAGTAAAAGATAGAAAATTGTACTGCAACAACAATTAAAATAAAATTTTAAAAAATGAAAAAATCACAAATGTCTGATTATATATATAAAAAAAGAAAGAGGATCATGGATTTACAGCTGGGTAAACTGAGGCTCAGGAAAGCTCCTGCCTCATCTAACCTCACCCGCAGCCCAGGCCCCGCCTCCGGCCTGGCGTGCCTGCCCACTGTTTCACTCTGACCCCCATCCCGGCCTTTGTTTTCCTGATCCCAGAGAGAAGGGGTAGTGTTTACCACAGGCTGAAGTTTATTTTATTTTTGTGTTTTCCAATAATTGATTCCAACAGTTCCTACAGATGTCCTGCTGAAGGAAAACATGTTTTGCTCACTCAACCTTCGACTTCCTCACGGTGCCACAGTGGTGGGGGCCCACAACCATGAGGAAAGCGTGGGGTGACTTTTCCCTTGGTTATTTTATTTCTTTTCCATCTCCCTGTCGGGGACAACAAAACATGTTTTTCTTTTTTTTCCGAAGGAAATTGGAGCTTTCTTATTGATTACTTGTTGCTTAAAATTCAGCTTCCTTCTGCAATTATCTTGAATTGGATAAGTTGTGCGAATGAACTTCAAAATAAAAGACTGTCCTTCATTCTACCGAGAGGACGACCATCACAACCAACATTCTCATTCATAGGAAGCCATCGACACCACTGAAATTCACCTTGGCTTTCTCATGGGCCTGTATACACATTTCAAGTGGCGTTATTATTGCAAGTTCACCTTTTTCAGAGGCAGGATTGGGAAATGGTACACAGAGCCTACATTCAGGTCAAGCCAAAGGGCTACAAAGACTTCACTGAAGCAGCTATTGGGTGCATGGTATGAGGTAGGGATGGGTCAACAGTCTTTTCTTCCTCATGTGCATATCCAACCACCCCAGCATCATCCTCCCACTGCACAGCATTGTGATTGTCATAAATCTGGGGATTCTGCACACATTGGTCCAGGTCTGGACTTTCTGGTCTGTTAGTCTGTTTGTTTAGCTTTGCACCAAGACCAACTGACTTAATTATTATTCTGTCTCCTGAAATCAATACATCATGGTTGGCTAATAACTTCTCTGTTACTGAACATCTAGGTTGTTTCCAGTATTTTATTATTATGACTTGTATCATACCAAGTCATAGTAATAAAAAAAAAAGCAACTGTAGTTGAGGTGATGTGCCAGGCTCTGCTCTAAGTGCTTTCCATATATTAACACATTTAATCTTCACACCCTTGGAAGGAGGTGCTGTTGTGATCTCCAGTTTGAGAGCTGAGGACCTCAGGGCACAGAGAGGGTCAGTCATATGCCTTTGGTCCCACAGCATCTGCATGGTGGAGCTGGGGTCTGAACCCAGGCAGGCTGGCTTTGGAACCTATACTTTTATCCACTCCTCTCTGAAATCAGTGAATGGATGAAAGGGTTGTAGGTCAAGGAATGAATCAAATGCGGTCAGTAATGCCTTTCTTATCTTCTTTAATAAATTAACTGGCTCAGTGGCTGTGGAGCCTGAGAGCCCACCCCACCTCCACCACTCACTGGCTGTGTGACTCTGGGCAGGTCAGTTCTCTCTGAGCCTCAGCTGCACTGTCTGTAAGATGTAGACAATAGGCCTGCTTGTCTGGGTTTCATGGGGCTTCAGAGACCAGCTTCAGGGCCTGCTGAGTCAGAGGAGGGCCTGGGGGCCTCAGAGGCTTCAGAGGGCTCCTCCCAAAGAGGTCTCTGCTTTGCAGGCTTTCTGGGCTTCCTGCTGGATCTGGAGGGGACTTCCCAGATGGAGAAACTGAGGCATGGAACAGCTGAGGGCATCACCTGGGGTGATTAATGGGACCCCAGAACCTGCTTTTCACAGCCTGTCTCTGCATTTGTAGACCTGAGGCTTGAGGCTTTCCAGACCATCAGCTCACCAGGGTGGGTGCTCTGACCCCATTCACTGGGCAGCACCTTTGCCTTCAAGGGCAGCCCCCACCTCACTGCCCAAGGTCAGCTCTCCTGATCACGACATTGCCAGCCCGCCTTTGGCCCGCGAGCTTCCAGGGATGGGACCCTATTGTGGCTCTATTGGTAGAACCCGGCACAGGGAAACCAAGAGGTATTGACTAAATGAACAAATGCCTTGTTTTGCCCAGGAATGAAGGGTTTCCAAGGATGCAGGACTTTCAGTGCTAAAACCATCAATATTTTGGGCAAACCAGGATGAGTTGGTCACCTGAAGTACCACTGTGCAGCAGGTTCTGGGTTCAGCCTTTATAGTTACCGTGTGATCTATCCTCATGTCTTAGTTTGGGTCCCCTGGAAGCAGAGCCTGAGCCAGGGACCCAGGTGCACGTGAATTATTGAAGAAGTGCTGTCAGCAGGAGTAAGGGATGCAGGGAGGGCAGGAACAAAGCACCAAGCAAGACTGTGATCCTGGCTGGAGAATAGTCTCACTCAGGCCCTGCAGGGAAGCTCTGCTGTGCAAAGAGCACCACAGATTGGCCCCCACCTGACGCAAGTGACCCACCATGGAGAAGGGTCATAGTTGAGGGCCATGCTCGGAAGAAGGGCAGCTGCCAGCCATTAGCAGCCAACATCCCTGTAGCGGGGGCACAGGAGCACATGGGGGATCCAGGCAGGGCCCCTGGTATCCACTACACTTCATAATAGCCATGGAGGGAGATCAAGTATGATTTTATACCCTTCATGACCCTTTTCACCTAAAATCACCCAGTGGCTCCCACTGCACTGAGAATGAGTCTGAAGTCCTTGCAGTGGCTGTTGCCCCCAACCCCCCATTCCTATTCTGTGCATTTCATTTAAATCCCAGCTGCCCTGGCCCCCTCTCCAGTCACCAGGCACACTAAGCTTTACCTGACCCAAGGCTATGATCCTTGGTGTTTATTCCTTCTGCCTGGACTCCCCTTGGCCCAGATCTCTCCTTGGCTGGCTCCTTCCTGTAGTTTGGGTCTCAGCTCTAATGCTACCTCCTTGTAGGTGTCCCTGGCTCTCCCACTAACATCCCCTGATGCCCCTTATCACTCTACCCCATGACTTGAGATTATCTTCATCGTACTCACGGCTATCTGAAATCACTGTTTAGTTTCTTCAATTGCTTTATGCCTGTCTCCATCTCCAGAACGTAAATTCCATGAGGGTAGTGAGCTTTCCCGTTCTCTACTTCATCTTGGGCCTAGAAAGTGCCTGGCACATAGCAGGTCCTCAATAAATATTTGTTGAATAAATGACCATGTCCCATTTTATCAATGACAAAATAGAGTCTCTGAAAAGTCACAGTTCACCTGCTGCCAAGTGGCAGAGATGACAATCAAACCAAGGAGACACTGTGGTTGGGCCCCTCACTACCAGCTGCCCCCCATCTTTCGCCTTAGGATAGCCCGTGACCAGGAGATGGTGTTTGATTCAGCACCAGTGGCCCCCAGCTCCTGGCTCAGGACCTGGCCGGGAACAGGGGCTGGCAGATACGCAGGATCAGATGAGTGACAGGGTCACTGATGAGAAACCCTTCTTGGCCTCTTGGAAGAGGCAGCTGAGTCTGTGCCCTGCCTGCATTTCCTGGGGACTCAAAAATGCAGGCATCACCATCCTGCTGTCAGAGCACACGGGCCAGCTCCTGGGAGGCAGGGAGGCGGGGTGGCAGGGACTGTCTGCCGCAGTGATCAATGTGAATAATAAACGTTTAGAGTTAATAAGCTCGAGTTAACTTCTCTCGCTCCAGTGACTAATGGGCTTCCCGGAGCCCATAACTCATGCTGTCGGCAGGCCTCCCTTCCCTCAGTGGCTGCCCTAGACCCAGCCTGCTGTGAGAGGTTGCCCAGGGAGGAGGGACCTGACTTGGTGGAGACCTTATTTATGGCAGTGAATGCAGTGCTTTCGGGGAGGAGCAGGGTCTTTCTGGCTAGTTTCTGGCTCCAGAGAGGAGAGGGTTGGTGATGAGGGAGGTTGGTGATCGATGTGCCGTCCAGGCCCACCTCTGCCACCAGCAGCTGGGAGATCATGGGAGAGTCCTGTCCCCTTTGCACTTCCAGTTTCTCATTTGTCAAGGATGATAATAACCTTGGCTGTTCCAAGAATCAAATGGTGTGGTGGGTATAAAAAGTGCTAGACAGTGGGGAGGGGTTGGTTACTTTTGTCTGCAAATGTTTGAAAAGTTGAGGCAGAAGAAAAGGTAGCTGTGAACGGAAGTCTCCATCTGATCCTTGCCACATGCTCCTCAAAGAGTGGTTCTCACACCAACAGAAAGCACCAGAATCTCCTAGGGACTTCCTAGAAATGCAAAATTGGAGGCATGTCCTAGAACTGCTGGACCTGAATCTGCATGTTAATAAAACACCCAATGAGTTTTGTGCACGATATCAGTCTGATGATCACTGGCCTAGACCAACTGTGGCCAGTCACTAACTTTTATGCTCCCATTCACCAGTCCCCTGTTGAGAGCAGACATTGCTAATCAGACACAGCACTCTTGCCAGTGGAGCCTAGAAATGGCCCAGGATCCCTTTCTGCTACTGTTCAGAGCTGTCATGCAAGATGGAAACTGGTGGTTGTCCTAAGCCTAGACTCTGCACCCTCAAATCTCTAACCAAGATTAGGAAACCCAGCCCAAGCCCAGTCCCTTCTGCACAATTTCTGAACCCTGCACCACTCACAGATCAGGGAAGGTAGAATGATACACGGGAGAGGCAGATGTGGGGCACTGAGGCAGGGAGCCCGCAGGAGGCTCCATGAGCAGTGGGATTCTCGCTAGTGCGAAGGCGAGTGGAGGAGTGGGTGCTTGAATATCTCTTGGAGGCCCTGGGGAGGACCCAGCTCACCAAGGAGAAGACAACCTTTCACGCTAGTGTCCTTTGTTCATTATGATGATGTGACAAGCAGATCTCTATAAGAACAGCTTAAAATTGACTTTTAAGAAAGAGTATCTTCTGCTTAAATTATTAGAGGTATAAAAAATTATTGTGAAAAGTAAAAAAATAGAGAAGTGAAAAAAATACCTTGCTCCATGCAACCCTCTTGCCCTGGGGTAACTGACGTTAGCAGTTTGGTGAATATATCTTTTCAGTTTACTCTTTCAAACATACTCACAAAAATAAAATCACACCATATACCTAACTTTGAGCCTTGTTTTTTGTCTAATATACCATACACATGGTTCCAGGTTCATACATGTATTTATGTATACATACACACTATCTATTTTTATCAGCTGCCTCATATTCTGTAGAATAACTGACCCAGGATTCACTCATTTATTGCCCAAATTAGTTAATATTTAGTTCTCCCTCTCCTTTCTCTCTCTCCCTCTTTTACAATGAACACCCTTGTAGGAATTGCCTTACGTGTCTGTGTGGCTGTGCAGGATAAACTCTCCAAAGTGGAACTGCTCGATCAAGGGCATACACATTTTAAACTTTAATAGAAACTGCAGATAACTGTCCCAAAAGATTATAGCAGCTCACACCCACACCAGCAGTGTCAAAACAGCTTGACTGCCCCCCTCCTTGCTGGCACTGAATGTTATCAATATTTAATATTTTTTCCAATCTGATGGGAGAAAAATGGCATCTCATTGTTCTTTTAATTTGCATTTGCACAACTGCCTGAGAGGTTGAGCATCTTTTCATTTGTTTGTTAACCATTTGCATTTCCGCAGTGAATTGCCTGATCATATTCTTTGTCCACCTTTCCTTCCCCTTTCTTTTCTTTTCTTTTCTCTTCTCTTCTCTTCTCTTCTCTTCTCTTCTCTTCTCCTTTTCTTTCTCCTCCCTCCCTCCCTCCCTCCCTTTCTTTCTCTCTTTCTTTCTTTCTTTCTTGTATTTTTGTTATCTATTTCTAGGCACTTTTTGAATGTTAGTATTAACTCTTTGTCTGCCTGATATGTAGTCCACCTTGGTGCCAAAAAGATCTCTGTAAGGTGCATGAACAAAATTCCACAAGATGAAGCAATAGAAATAAATGCAACTTCTTCGTGAGTTTGCAAGCCTGAACTACGCGTGGACAGAGGAGACAGGGCCCATTGTCTGTACAGGGAGGGCATTGGAGGACAGTGAGCTCAGTAGGAGCTCACTGGGGTCAGCTGCTAAAACAGCCAAATTAGGACCGCAGGATGCACTCATTGAGTTAGGGGATTTAAAATGTTCTGCCTGCTTCTGGGAAAGGTGTTCAGCTCTAAGCTGCTGGGAAGGGTGAGGAGAGGCTGGGTCCCCCTTCCCATGAGGAGCTGGCCCTGCTCAGCAAGAGCAGAGAAGTGGTAGGGCTACTGGTCCAGGGAGCAGAGTGGGGGCCTGTGAGGCATCCCAGGGAGCTGGGTCTCAGCTGAGCATGAGGAGAAATTTTCTCCTTAGCGCCCACCCCCTGCACTGGCCCTTTTAGAATTATATACCCAGCAACTCCTACTCCTTCCCCTGGTTTATCTTCTCATAACACTTGCATTTTCTAATATATTATAAATGTTATTGTGTATGCTGCCTATGTCTCCTCACCAGAATGTCATCTCCATGAACACAGTTTTTTTCTGTTTTGTTCATTCTTCTATCCCTTCCAGAAGGTTATTATTGTGTCTCCCAGTCTGAGCTGTGCAGGTAGTGAGCTTCCCATTGGGAGATATGAACAAGGTTTTGCTTGGCCACCTAGCAAGCTTTCTGTGCAGGGAACTCTAGGACTCATCTGTGATCCTCTCATCAGAGTAAGGTCTGGAAGGGCCTTTGGATCAACAGGAGACCCCCTGGCCTCCCCTGCCTGCAAGGGGCCTGTGAGTCAGCCAGCTGGGACACTAGAGCGCTCCAACTGGGTCAGCTTTTGTTTATGTCCTTGTCCTGGCCCATCCTGAGCCCCACCCCCGGTCAGCCCCCGTCAACCTCGACTCTCCCCTCAGCATGAGGCCCTCATGTTTTGGAAAATCAACCGGCATCACACTAGACTGAAAATATCTCAAAATATCATTTGTGACTTCCTCCCACTCCCCGAGGTCCCCCGCCTGGGTGGACAACAACCTTTCCCTTGCTGCTGATTTTCAAGAAAGGCTCTTCCATAGCTGGGACATAGGGAATTTCCAGTATTTTTCTTCCTCTGTTTTTTTTTTCTGCCTTCAGACGCCCACATTGTGTTGTCCTGACGCAGCTCCAGGCAATGTTTGGCCCCAAAGGCCTGGGCTGGGTCAGTGAGGCCTGGACCAGCAGCCCTGGCTCCTCGGGCGCAGGAACAATGCCTCCATAATTCATTGAAAACTCCCCTCGGATGACTTTTTCCTGTTGCTGATTGTCTCCGCGCTCCAGGCCTGCACAAACTGCTTTTTCCTCTGGCTAAATTTAAAAGGGCCAGACCCTGGAAACAGGGCACTGGGCTGGCCTCAGTGTGAGGGCAAAGGTGGGGAAGCTGGGTAGAATCAGAGCCCCGAAGCCACTGCCTCCCCACCAGCGCGCTCGCGCTCTCTCTCTCTCTCTCTCTCTCTCTCTCTCTCTCTCTCTCTCTCTCTCTCTCTCTCTCACACACACACACACACACACACACACAGTAGCTGCAGCCCTGTCTTTATTTTAATTCCCCTAATTACACTTAGAGCCCCTGGGCCACAAACTTTGGAATTCAGAAAGCCCTAGGGGGTCTGTGGAGGTCAGAGAAGCCCCTACAGAGCAGGAGGAGCAGGCAGGTCTGGGGGTCCGCAGTCCTAGACCCTAGTGGTTGGGTGTTGGATTCATAGAGCAAAGAAGGGGAGGTTTAGCTCAGGCAGAGCAGAGCACAGCAGGGAGAAAATAGTCAGCCAGGAGAGAGTGAGCCCCTCATCACTGGGGGTGTGCAAGCCAAGGCTGCATGCCCACGGACCAGGAAAGCTGTCAAGGGCTGACAGTGCCAGGTGGGAGGCAGGTGGCTGAGGGCCCTTTCAGTCTTCCTTGGCTCTGTCCTCTCCCCAGGCCAGTGAGAAGGGGCTGGCACTTCTGTACCAGCAGCCTGGGCTGGGGGTGGGGTTCCAGCAGGAAGTGAGACCACAGCCTTGCCCCCTCTGCACACATAACCCTGGCCCATGGCTTTTCATAACAAGGGAGCCAACTTCTCTGGGCTTGACTTCTGGCTCTGCTACAGACATGCCGTGTGACCTTATGCAAATCTTTTCATATCTCTGTGCCTCAACATCCCCATCCCCAAAGTGGGAATCACAAAAGCAACTACATCACAGGGATTTTGGGTAACTAAGCAAATTAATATCTGTGAAGTGTTCAGAATAGTGCCTGACTCAGAGTATGATAAAAATGATGGTGATTAATATCGAGCATTTTGAGAAGCCTTCACCTTTCCTATTCAAAGACGGCAGCCTTTTGTGTTAAGCAGCACCCTCTCTGGGGGTAAGATTTAAATGCCTCTGAGGGAAAAGTGAACCCCCAACGTTGGGTGGGCCTGGCTTTGTCCCTAAAGGCTGGCCACATGGTTAAGCACAGGTTTGGGAGGCGGCCCATCCCTCTGTTCATCCCCTGCTCCTTCGGCACCCCCCTCCCAGGGGGCTCTTTCATGGAATGTGGGGGCCCAGCCCAGCATCCACTATCATTGTGTCATCCTGGGTCAGCCGCTCACTTCCCAGGTGACCTCACCAGCCTCGTCACCTCTCAGTGTTGGCCCCCACATCACAGGGCTGCTGAGAGGGAGAGGGCTGGCGGAGAGGGTGCACAGCGAGCAGGGAGCCGTGACGTGGACGGCCCTGGAGGACAGAAAGTGAAACCTGGTGCTGCTCTGAAGCCCTGAGGGCCGAGGGAGGGAGGTATGAAGTCAGTGCATCCAGACAGTGCCAGAGGGAGCAGATCAGGCCAGTGTGGAGACGCCCCCCAGTGGACTGCGACCCAAAAAGGATGCCGACCTGGCTGTGTAGAAAGAGGCTCTTAGCCATTCTAGGACCTCGCTGAGGCTGGTGGTGCAAGGACTGGATCCCACCCTATACTACTTTCTAGAGGAAAAGGCCAGGGGACAAGAAAGAAGGAGGGAACAAAATACCGTAGCAGACAAAGTACCTCAAACAAAAGTATCGACCAAGCCAAGCCTCACAGCAGCCCTACGAACACAATTATTAAGGGAGCGTTTCCCAAATACCAGGTAGTCATGCATCAGCTCCACGATGTTTGCCACTTTAATTTATTGAATATCTCAAATCTGTTCATGTTTTCAACTTATATGTATTTAAAAGAAACTTCCAATCACAGCCATGATTTGCCATAAATTAAATACAGGGGTATTATAAAGCAAACTGAACATAAAGTTACACTATTAAATTCTAGCCAAACACTGTTGACTGCAGAAGCTCTGAGCTTACTTCCCCTTAGATAATAAGGGAGATTGGCAAGTGTCAAGAGATGTTAAAGACTGGGGAGCACCCAGCTGAGACTCTCCTTGATGAAGTGGGAAAATAGGAAGAGAAAGGACAGGAATGCCTCTCTCTTTGAGCCCTGTCTGCTTCTACCTAAAATTAATTGCTTACAGCTAGTGTCACAGCTGAAACACTCCCTTTAAAGTGCTAATGAGCTGAGAATTCCACCATCCCCAGGGGAGTGCCCCCCTGACCTGCCTGCCCACTGTACCGCAGACCAGCCTGGGGAAGAAATCCTGGATTTCAGGTTGCGGAATCCCAGGACCCGGGTCACACCACACTCCCTTTGGGGTGTGTTATCCTTTCTCACTCCCTTTGGGGTGTGTGATCTTTTGAGGTACCTTCTTTACCACTTGCAGCCTCTCCAGTGTCTTGCCTCCCCCAGAAAGTTCCTCCCTGATCTGAGAGGTCCCCTCTCTTCTTTCTCCTGCAGAGGAGATGCAGTGGATGGAGCCTGGGGAAGATGGCATCAGCCCACTCCACCCGGGTGCCTAGTGGGCCTCCCTAATTAACACGAACAAAACCCAGTTTCTAACCCCCCATCCCCACCCCGCCCCCACCAGCTCCTCTTGCAGCCTCCCAACTCAGGAACAGCAAAGCACCTCCATCCTTCCAGAACGCTGGAGTCATTCCCGAGGCCCCTCTTCTTTCCCACCCCAAATCAGCTGTTAGGAAATTTAACTTGATCTTCAAAACTTAGACTGTCTTGCCCAGTAGCCAGAGGGATCTTGTTAAAACCACATCAGGACCTGCCCCTCCTCTGCTCCATACCCTCTATGGCTCCTGCCTCACTCAGGGTAAAAACCAAAGCCCTTCCAGTGGTCCACAAGGTCTCCCCCAACCGTTGCCTCTCTGTCCTCATCTCCCCGGCTGTCCCCAGCTCCCCCACTCTGGCACACCTGGCCCTCACTGTTCTTCCAACACTTCAAGCATGCTCTGACACGGGACCTTAGCTTGGAAGGCTCTTCCTTCAGACATCCACATGGCTCATTCCTCTCCTCCTTCAGGACTTTGTTCAAAGGTCACCTCCCCTGTGAGGCCCTCCCTGCTTTACTTCCTCATAGCACTTGTCACCAAGGGATACAGTGAGCATTGTACTCACTGGGTTTGGTGTCTGTCTCTCCCCTCACTGGAGAGAGGGGGGTTTTGCTTACTTGGTTCACTGCTGTAGTCCAGTGAGTGCCTCACAACGGAGGGATCAACATACTTGTTGAAGTGTTGGGTGGGCGACTCACAGGTGGAAAGAGGGATTCTGATGCCCTGGGTATTAGCTACAACTGACATGGCTGGCCTGGCAGTGCCCCTTACTCAGCGCCAGCAACAGGCTCATGGGGACAGAGCAGAGCCTGTCATGACCTGCTTGGGGACCGTGGTCATCAGGGGCTCACAGAGCTGTGAAAAGCTGGGTGGCTTCTGGGCTGGACCTAACACCCTGCAGAATCATCTAGCCTTGAACTCTGGCCCACCAGTCTCGTGGGCATCAGGAGTGGGTCATGGCGGCTCCAGTGCTGGGGGGTGGGCACAGATTCCATTTGTGTGTGGAAGCAAGTCTGTCACTGGCACAGGACTGGACCCTTGCCTCCCAACTGCCAGGCTTCTCACACCAGATAACTGAGTTCCCCATCCTGACCGTGCATATGCTCCCCTCTGTAAAATGGTCCCATAGGAGTGCCTTCCCCCTGAGGCCTTTGAGGTGGCCCATGTGGGGTCAAGAGCATGCTGTCCACCCAGAGTCAGACCGAGGTAAACTGTGCCAGCTTACGGGAAACTCTTATTGGGAGGGACTCTAAGGAGGGATTTCAGGCACAGTGAATCTAGGAGGGAGCACTGATTTTAGAATGGGTGCCTTTGACTGTCTCTAAACTAAGGCTAAAGGTGTGAGATGAGCCAAGGAATAAGTGCCCTGGAGCTCATGTTGGGGCAAAGGGAGAAGAAGGGAGCTTTGCTGGGTGTGTAGGGGTCCTCTCCAGGGCCTGCAGGTATGCTTCTAGGCCCAGGCTGATCAAAGCTACCCTTTCCCACCCTCCCTACCAGCCTATCTCCCTTCCTTCCAGCACTCACTTAATTGGCCACATAGTTATTCAACAAACACTCCCTGGAGACTTTCTCTGGATCAGCTCCTGGTAGGAGCAGGGACATCAGTGAAAGGTGAGATTCTGGTCCTCCTGAAAGAGCCCCGAGTCCGTGGGGAAGGCTGATGCAGACAGGCATTAGTGACTACGGGAACTGGGAGGGGGCTCCGTGGAAGTTCAGAAGATACATGGAACCCCACATCTCTGTCCTAGCACGAGCTTTGTAGTCAAAAGAGTTGAGTTCAAATCATTGCTCTGCCATTCACTTTGCTACTTTGGGCAAGTTACTTAACTTCTTGGTGTCTCAATTTCTACTTCTAAAAAATGGAGAGTAGAAGGAAAAATAGTCAGAGGACTGACACTACCTATCAAGCCTCACTGTAAAGTTACAGGAACAAAATGGTGTGGTATCAGTGAAAGGATGACAAATAGGTTGATAGGTTAGAGAGAGCACAGAAATGACCTATAATTGACTGATGTAATCTTTGACAAAACAGCAAAGTCAACAACAGAGACAGTCTTTTTACCAAATGGTGATGCGATAACCAGACATCCATGTACACAATTAATAAATAAAGAATCTTACATTCTTCATAAGAATTAGCTCAAATAGATCATTGACCTAAATGTAAACTGTAAAACTATAAAACTGCTAGAATATACACAGGAGAAAATCTAGATGACCTTGGGTATTGTGATGGCTTTTTATTATAGCTATAACACCAAAGGTATGATCAGTGAAAGAATTGATTAGCTAGACTTCATTAAAGTCAGAAACTTCTACTCTGAGACAGGCAATGTCAAGAGGATGAGAAGCCAAGCCACAGACTTGGAGAAACTATTTACAAAAGACACATCCAATAAAGGACTGTTATCCAAAATATACAAATAACTCAACAAGAAAATGAAAAACCCAATTAAACAGTAGGCAATAGACCTGAACATATATCTCAATAAAGAAGATATGCAGGTTGCAAATAAGCAGATGAAAAGATGCTCAAAATCACAAGTCACTGTGAAAGTGTAAATTAAAACAACAATGAGAACACTCTAAGCCTATCAGAATGGCCAAAATCCAAAACACTGACAACACCAAATGCTGGTGAGGATGCAGAGCAACAGGAAATTTTGTTCACTGCTGCTGAGACTGCAAAATGGTACAGACACTTGGGAAGACAGCTTAGTGGTTTCTTACAAAACTGAATACACTGCTGTCATATGATCAGCAATCACATTCCTTGCTATTTACACAAAATGATCCCAGTGGCTGCTGCTGTGGGAGAGGCCAGTGAGGGGTGTAAACCGCGGAGGGCTGTGTACATGGAGACCTGCCTCCAGGGATTCCAGCTTTTCCTTTTTCTCTCAGGCTCCTCTCTTCTAATTTACTAAGAGTAGTACCACCAGCCCCGCCCAAGGCTGTGCCCCGAATTCTTGCCATGAACAGGTCCTGTGCTCAATCATCAAATCCAGTAGCTTTCAAGGTACAGGTGTTATACCTTCCCAGAGAAGAAATAGACTTTACACAGTGGGGACAGAAACAGAGCCCACACTTGCAGCATTTCCTTGGCCCCTGAACTCTTCTGTATCACTCCTTCATTCCTCACAATGACCCACCATGTGCTTGCTGGTCTTTTCCAAGGACGGGTAAGGAAACTGAGGCATGGAAGTTCAAACAACATGTCTGAGGTTGCATGGCCGAGCATGTGGGTTCCAGGGTCTGTGTTTTTAGCCACTACACTGATAGTGACTGGAATAAAGCTTGTCACTTTATTATACGCAATGCACTCTATTGTCTAAGCCAATTCCTTTTTCTTAAAATGTGGATCACGACCCATCAAATGGATTTCACAACTCACTGATGGGCCATAATCTGCAGAGCCATAGCAGGATGGGTGGGTTCTGTAAGACCTAGAGTAACTAGGACACACTGACCAGCTGCTTCCCAACCTGTCAGCACTCCCCCAACTCCAGGACACCCTCCCAGCTCCCCCCACCCCACCTCACTTCCCCTTCCTCCAGCCTCACAGGACCAGAAGCTAAAAGGACCCAATCTCTCTCCCTTGTGTGAACCGACAGCTCTAGGGCAGCTCAGCGGCCCCTGCATCCCAGAGCCCTGGGGAAGTAGGAGCCTAGTGCCGTAGGGGAGGGAGGGCCCAGCTCCATCTCTTTGTCCAGGAGAGTCATTATGATGCAGCCAGCAGAGCTTCAGCCTAGGAGAGGGGCTTTCATTTCTGAGGCGTGAGCTGGTGGCAGGGAGGAGATTGCTCACAGATAGGGAGACACTGCTGCCAGCACCACTACTTCATTCCTGCTCCTCCTCCCCAGTCAGCCAAGCTCCTTAACCCTTGATGGAGCTGAAGACAGGGAGGCAGCCAGCAGCAGGCAGGCAGGCCTTGCTGCAGTGGAGGTTGATGTTGGGTGGGGGGATTCCTTAATTGCTTCATTAATACATAGTTCTTTTCATCCATAATTACTGAGCATGAGCTTAGTCCTTCCTCTGCGGTATCATATTCAATCCACCCACGTCCCTGGGAGGTTGTAACTGCCCTCATGTCATCCTTACTTTACAGAGGAGGATGTGGACACCCAGACACTGAGGTCACTTGCCCACAGTCTCAAGGCTTGGAAAGGAGGAGGAATGCAGGAAGAAATGGGTTTTGATTTTTGGAGGGAGAAATACTTGTGAGTTCTGGGTGAGGGCTCTCAGGGGCCTCAGCAAAGGGACCTCGGGTCATTCTGCATCTTCCTGAGACCTCCTGGGCTCTTGGTAGAGAGGCCCCATCCTGTCTCTGGCAAGCACTGGGCTCCGTCTTTCTTCTGCCTCAGTTCACCCCTGGGCACTAAAGCAACTGTGTTACGGAGTTCCTCATCCACTTGTGCTGTGTGCTTAAGTCTCCCTGTCACTGTGCGCAGCCTGGCCTACTGCTTCTCACTACTGGCTTCACACATTGTTCTTGTGTCCAGCACCTTGTTAAATCTGTATTAGTTCTAATAGTTTCTCTATTGATCCTTGCTTGATTTTTCTAGACAGATGGTTAATCACTGCAAATTGACAATTTTATTATTTTTTCTTTCCACATCCTTCTCTCTTTCTGGAATGGGCTGAACATTCATGTGTTTATCCCCGGTGCCAAGTTCCTAGGTTGAAGCCCTATCCCCCAATGTGATGGTATTTGGAGGTGGAGCCTTTGGGAGGTGATCACATTTAGACAGGGTCATGAGAGTGGAGCCCCCATGATGAGATTGGTGTGCATATAAGAAGAGGCAGTGACAGACCTCTCTGTGTGACCATACACCAAGGAAAGCCAAATCCAGGAGGAAGGCCATGCCCAGGAAGAGGGTCCTCACCCAAAACCTGACCGTGCTGGCACTCAGACCTTAACCTTCCAGGCTCCTGACAGTGAGAAACATATTTCTGTTGTTTAAACTACCCAGTTTGTGGGTAGTAGTATTTAGGGTTAGCAGACGGAATTCACTGAGATGGTCTTATTTCTTTTTCTTTCCATGTCGTGTTCAGGATTTCCAATATATTTTGGATAGTGCTGTTGACAGTGTTACCCTTGTCTTGTTCCTAACTTTAGCAGAATGTACTTACAGAGTCTCCATTAAGAAAAATATTTGCTTCAGGTTTCTTTTGTTGTTATTGTTGCTGCTGCTTTTTTAAAGGTAAGATATAAATAACATAAAATTTGCCATCGTAGGCATTTTTAAGTGTGCAGTTAACTGGTTTAAAAGTTGGGTTGGCCAAAAAGTTTATTTATTTTTTTCTGTAAGGTGGCACTAATAGTGCTCTAGTTGTTTTTAACTAATTTGAAATGATTTTGTTAGATTGTATTGTGATAGCTGTCACATCAGCATGCATTTAAAAAAACTTATCAAAATTGGTGAATTTTTATGTAGCCATTTTAATATTGAAGATAGAAGAAAATATGCAACATTTTTGGCATATTATGCTTTATCATCTCAGAAAGGTAAAAATGCAACTGAAATGCAAACTAAAAATTTATTCTGTGTATGCAGCAGGTGCTATGATTGATTAAATGTGTCAGAAGTAGTTTGCAAAGTTTCGTGCTGGAGATTTTATCACTGGATGATGCTCCACTGTCGGGTAGGCCAGTTGAAGTTGACAGCAATCAAATCGAGACACTAATTGAGAACAATCAACATTCTACCCTGCAGGAGATAGCCGACACACTCAACATATCCAGATCAGGAAAGTTATTGGTGAAAATGAAAGATGTGTCTTTTATGGAAAAACAACATATGGACTTGTTGGTCAACCAATACATTCACATTGTTCTGCAACCACTACCAGCATCAATCCACATAGTTCTTTTCACTTAGTAAAATTAAAACTCCACACCCATTAAACAATTTCTCCCCATCCCCCACCAGTCCCTAGCAACCATTCTACTTTCTGTCTGTATGATTCTAACTTTTCTGGGGAACCTCATATAAGTGGAATTGTACTGTACTTATCTTTCTGTGAATGGCTCATTTCACTCAGTTTGATGTCCTCAAGGTTAATCCATGTTGTAGCATATTGCAGAGTTTTACTCCTTTTTAAGGCTCAATATTATTGTATGTATATGCTGTATTTTGCTTACCCATTCATGTGCTGATGAATAGAGTTTGCTTGCATGTTTTAGCTATTGTGAATAATGTTGATATGAACATGGGTGTACAAACAGCTCTTTGAGACCTTGCTCTCAGTTCTTTTGGTTATATACTTAGAGGTGAAATTGCTGGGTCATATGCTAATTCTATATTTAATTTTTCAAGGAACCTCCATAGTTGTTTCCATAGCAGCTCTACCAACTTACATTTCTACCAATAGTGCATGAGGGTTCCACTTTTCTCCACGTCCTTACCAGCACTTCTTGTTTTCTGTTTGATGGTAGTCATCCTAATGGGTATGACGCGGTATCTCATTGTGGTTTTGATTTACATTTCTCTAATGATTAGAGACACTGAGCATTTTTTCACATGTTTATTGTCCATTTGTATATCTCCTTTGGAAAAATGACTATTCAAGTCCTTTGCCCAGTTTTGCATTAGGTTGTTTTAGCAGCTCTCTGTATATTCTGGACATTAATCCCTTATCAATACATGATTTTTAAATATTTTTGCCCATTTTGTGAGCTGCCTTTTTATTCTTTGGATAGTGTGTTTTGGTACATACATTAGAGTTTTTTTATGATGTCCAATTTGTCTATTTTTTTCTTTTGTTGCCTGTGCCTCTGGTGTCATATCTATAAAATCACTGCCAAATCCAATGTCGCAATGCCTTGTCCTATGCTTTGTTCTAAGAGTTTTATTGTTTTAGGCCTTACATTTGGTCCTTGATCCATTTGAAGTTAATCTTTGTCTATGGTGTTAGGGGAGGGCCCAACTTCATACTTTTACCTGTGGGAATTTAGTTCTTTACCAGACCTCACGAAGCCACATCTTCAACATGTGCAGTGGAGCATCCAGCTGAAGACTCGGAGCGAACCCCGAGGTAAATTTCTGGAGTTCTTTCTGCATAGCGCCCTCTTCACCGATGCTCCGCCCCACGGATTCTCCTCATTGCCGTCGCTCCAGCTCTGATCTCTCCCCCAGTTCAGCAGTATTTTATACTGTGCTTGCATTCTCCTTCCCTGCACCATGATCCAGAAAGTGTGTCCGGCAGAAAGCTGGGAGTGGTTATAGAACATATACTGTTTCCCTCATCCTGGGTGTTTGTGTCAGGAGGAAACCCCAGTACCAGTTACTCCAACACATTTGGAAGCAAAATTCAGTCCATATTTTTTTTCTTTGATAATATCTTCCTCCTTGCTCAGGGTTTCAAACCTTTCTTTTGCTTATTTAAACATTTAAAACATATTTGTTTTATATCGTCTGACAATTTGAATATCCAAAGTCTTGTACGTCTGATTTAACATTTGATATTTGTTTTCATTCACTTTGGCTTACATTTTTAAATTTCGAATTGTGAGCTAATGTTCAACTGGGTTCTCTCTGGGAATCCTATGAAGTCTAGGTGGAGAGTGAGTATCTTCAGAGATTTGTGTTTGTTTCTGCCGAGCATCTGGGGGTGCTACTCGCTGGGTTTCCAGATCTCAAAGATAGCAAGCATATGGACGGGTGGGGCAAAAGTAGGTTTACAATTGTGAGTACATGAAACACAGTTTATTCTTGTAGTATTATTTATTAATTACTGTATTATTGTCACACAAACCACTGTAAACCTACTTTTGCCCCACCCTGTCTATGTGTAAATCCAATGTGTGAAGGCTGACCTGGACAGAGGGGGAACATGCTTCTCCTTGCCTTCCAATTTTTGTGTGTTCTTTGCTCAGACAAGGAGTAGGGGAGAATGCTGGGATGCCCAAGACCCCTAACATACATCAGGACCCCTTAGGTCAAAGGTTGTAGGCTTACGAACATAGCATGTCATTTTGAATCAATTACAAGGGGACAAATGTATAATCCATAAAAAGCCTTTGAATGATACAAATGATAAAAATTGAACCTCAAAAAATTCAGATTAAAAAGCATCTATTACAGAGGGAGCACAGGTTGTGAAGTATAGAGCATGCCACTGAATGCCATCCACAGATCAGGGCCTGTAGACTCTATTCCAGGCTTGGAGAGCAAGGCAGAGCCCCTGGGGTCCTCACCCTGCTGCCGGGAAGCATGGCTCTGGGAGTTGCAGACAAGCAGGGACAGAGCTGGTGTGCTCTCTACCTTTCTCAGCTGCCACCAGGGAGGCGTCAGCACACCGGATGGGCTGCCATCTCTGGCTCCTTGAGGCTGGTAAGGATTCTTCAGACCTGTTAGCTCGGGCACTGAGAGTGGGCTAAATGGGGACATTAACACACAGGGGTTCTGGCTTTCCAGTGCCACCAAAGGATCCCTGGGTGTGGCTTGTCACTGCCTCTTCTGTCCCACTCCATGGCCCTCTCTCTCTCTGTCCACCTGCCCTTTTCTCTCCCTCCTCCCTCATTTCTTCCTTCTCAGCTTCTCCTCCCTCTTCGCCTCCCCTCTCCTTCCTCCTGTTTTCTCCCTTCTCATCATCTGTCACCCCATCTTTCCCTTCATCTCTTCTCCCTCAGCTTCCTGTCTCCCCTCTCCCTCTTCTCTCTCATACCCTGCTTTCCACTTGGGCCAGAACCCAAGCCATTCCCACTCAGTGAAGGAGAGGAGAGCATAGTTTAGTCCCATCACAGATCTCCCCATGGCTAATGTCTCATTTGGCTGGGTCCCCTTGTCAGGTTCGTTTCCTTGGGAGTGGAAGAATCCTGGGCTGACTTCACTGGCCATAGAAAAAGTTCTGGGTCAGAGCAACCAAGTTTCTAAGGACTGGGCCTGTAACAGGGATGCTGGGGGGCCTCTGGCCTTGTAGAGCCAGCCTAGCCCATGGCCTCACCCAGATCCTGGCAGCATGCTTGTTTATTACATAGAGGCTCAGAGAAGGGGGTGGGGGCTGGGGAGGCAGGGCAGGATAGCTGAGTGGGCGAGGGATGAGCCATGTCCAGGCCTGGCACTCTGGTGGTCAAGGGGCCTGCATTACTTCTTGGGGAGCAGTTTCTTCCCATCATTTTGCTTCTTACTGTTCCTCCTGCCTTTGCTGATAGGAGGAAGATCCTCATCAGGATGTGTCGTCCTAAAAATCAAAGTAGAGAGAAGCAAATGTTGGGAAATGGGCAGAGAGGGTTGGTCTGGGCAGTGTCTGAGCCCTGCCCTGGCCAGGCAGAGGTGGGCGTGGCCCTCCACCTTGCACAGCTGAGGTCTTCTGGGTGTTGCTGCAACATGGGGGTCCCAATGGCACCTGTAACTTTTTGAGGTGCTCACAGTTTTGCTTTTGTATCTTCATGAGAAACATGTGATTTCAGAACATGCTCTTGCAGAACATGATTCGCTTCCCAGTGAACATGGCTAAGTTAGTAGACCTGACAGGTCTAGGAAGTTGCTTACAGGGACATAGCCGGTAGTACCCACCCTTCTCAGATAGACAGATGGGTTTGGGCTGTGGGGTTTCTCCACAAAGTTTAAAGGCCTTGGTCTCCACCAACTAGACCACTGCCAGCAGCTCCGAGGAGAGCAGCTGGGCAGCATGTTGATAAAGCAGGCCAGAGGTCAAGGATTGTTGGAGATGAACCATGCCCAGGGGGATGTGACTGCCCAAGGTCCCTTAGCCCTGTGTGGCCTTTGAGAGCCATGTCTATCCTGCTGACCACAGGAGAGTCCCTCAGCCCCAGGCCAGGGAGGCCACTTACTTCTTCTCAGTTTCAGGGGGAGACTCGTCTATCTCGTCCCCAACAGTCAATGAGGAGGTGCTTCCTTGAATGTCATCCATCATTGTTCTCTCAGCTGAGGCTGAGTCAGAGTCATCCAGGGCCAAGATGGAGGTTGAAACGCTGTAGGGAAAGCAGGGAGGGGAGGGCAGTGCTCAGTGGGGGCACAGTCAGAGGGGGCCTGGGCAAGCAGCCCTCACTCAGAGCTGCCCGTTCAATGTTCCAGTTCCTAGAGAAATGGGCTCAGGTGCTTTTCCTGTGGGTAGATGAAGGGAGAACCTGACCCCTTAGGGACCCAGAGACTTACTGCAGTTTGACTTCCCTGGCTTCTTTATTTTATTTTATTTTATTTTATTTTATTTTATTTTATTTATTGTTGTTCTATTACAGTCGTCCCAATTTTTCCCTGTTGCCCTTCCCTGGCCTGCCCATGCCCCACTCCCAGTCAATCTCCACCCTGTTGTCCATGTCCTTGTGTCATTCATACATGTTCATTGATTAGACCCTTCCCCTTCTTTCTCCCCGTATCCCCCACCCCTCCAACAGCAAGTACACCTGTACACTCAGCCTGACCATTAAGTGAGCAAAGGAGAGAGGACAAGAAGCCAAGAAAATAAGTCATCATGTACAGTGTTATGGTTTGTGTCCACCCCAAATCCACATATGGGAGTCCTAACCTGTAGTACCCCAGAAAGTAGGAAATAGGGTCATTGTAGATATAATGAGTTAAGAAGTCATACCAGAGCAGGGTGGGCCTCACTCTAATACAGCTGGCATCCTTATGAAAAAGGGGACGTACAGACACAGACAGGCCCACAGGGGAGGGCCACGTGAGGGTGAGTGGTGCTGCCACAGCCTAGGCGTGAGCAGACACTTGGGTATTGGACTAGATCCTTCCCTATACCCTCAGAGGGAGCTCAGCTTCTGCAGGGGCAAGCCCCAACTCCCTGGAGTGATGCCCAGCTCAAGGCCCATCAGAACTTAACCCTAAACCACCAGCATATTTTTCAAACAGCCCTCTTGGCAGCCCCCACTAAATCCACAGCTATCATGTTCCCTGGTTTGCAAAGCACGCCTTGCCTTTGCCCACCTTAGCCCCTTTTCAGGAGCACCTTTTTCATTTCCCTTTCTGCTGGGCCTTCTACTCATCCTTCAAGGCCAGGTCCCCATGTCACCTCTCTGGGAAGCCTTCCCTGAACTCTCACAGAAGGAGGGATTTCCTCCACTGCTTATAATGGTGCAGGGTTCACAGCTCTATGACTTTGCCTCCAGTCAGCTGAGAAGAGGGTTTGATTTTAGCAACTTGATATGGCTCTCATAGGTATGAGTGAGTAATGAACGAATGAATCAAGTGACAGGGACATCAGAGGAATGCGAGTGACTAGGACAGTGGGGCCACACAGCCTTCTTGCTGGGGTGACAGGAACATTCCTATTCCTGTTGACAGTAGGCCAGGTGCTTCCTTGGAAGAATGATCTAGAGATGGATGCCAAGACCATCCTTTACCAGGGCTAAGTAGAGAAGGCATCTGGGGGGTTGTAACAGGCCAGCCCCTCCAGCAATTTCAAAAACCTTTGTACTCACTTCAGTGAAAGGAAAGTGTCAGCAAATGCTGGCCCTTATCAGACATGGAGCCCACCTCTCTAAGGCATCAAGGTCAGCCCTCTGTGTCAGGCCCTCTCTGGTCTACACTTCAGAAAGGTAACTTCTCCCTACTCAGCCCATCCAGGTTCCCAGTGTAGGAGAGAGCTGGCTTTGAAACCACCTCTATCCATATAGGGTGCTCCTGTGACAAGCTTATGACATCCTGGTTAGTTCTGACCCAGTCCCTTCCAGGTTCATGAGTAAAGACCAGTTCTAATCAAGCTTCTCCTCAGCTTCAGAACCTTTAATGACTCCCCAGTCCCTGTATGATCAAGGCACGAAGCCTCCCACAACATGTTCTTCCCCTGCTTATCCAGTGCCTGCCTATCTGTCAGCAGAGGCCCCTGCTCTGATAGATCTGGCTGGACTCCTACTGAATGGGTGCATAGTGACAGCCTAATGCATGAAAAGCATTACTTCACTCTGGCAGGTTTCTGCTTTCTCCCCTCTGCAAGCTGTCAAGTCTTATCTCACCAACCAGGCCTGGACTATACCTCACATGTCCCTGGGTCCCCTAACAAAGTGGTTTGACCCAGAGCAGGTCAGCAACAGGCTCACAGTGCCACAAAATGGAGCTGAACCAGAGTCTTGCATGAAAACTGCCGTGTCTGGGTAGGGACAGCTGCCTGGGTGTGGAGCTGGGGAGGCAACCTAGGACAGAGAGGGAGGTTCCAGGGCCAGCTCTGCCATTCCCTGTCCCTGTGCACACACAGAGCTCACACTCTCTTCCCAGGGTCTGGTTTGATGCTTCTTTTGTAGGAGCTGTAGAGGTACCTGAGGACAGGGTGAGCAAGGCCTTTGAAGGCAGGCTGTAGGTGGGCTTCCTTGGGTTGAGGGAGGATGCCGGCATGAGCGGCTGGTGAGGGTGGAGTGTCCTGCCTCAGGGCAGCATCACTGCAGGAGGGCCTGGTGGAGGCAGGCTCCTCTCTGGGCACTGGGCCCACTCTTCCCATCTCCATCCTTAGAGGGGTCCTGGCAGGGGCAGCTGAGGTGGGCATAGGCCCCCCGTCACAGCTCCTGACCATACACCCTGAACCTCTCGTCCCTTCCTGCCCCCCATCTCCATTCCCTCTCAGCCTCCTCCTGCCTCTTCTAAGGTGGGCAAGAGGTAGCTGTGTGACCAAGTGGCACAACTGGGAATAGCTTCCCATCATATATGAATGGCACTTCACAGTTTACAAAGCTTATTGAGTATGACATGGGTATTTACATAGTACTCTGCCTTTCCAGTTTGTAATGTACTCTGCACTTAACAGTTTATAAGGTGCTTTGTCATTTATGGAGTGTCTTGTGGTTTACAAAGTTCTTCGAGGGGTATGGGGTACATTGCAGTTTATAAAGCACTTTGCAGAGTTTCCAGTTTACAAAGTTCTTTGGAGCAGGTCCATCTGCCAGTTTAGGTCCAGGACAGTTTATAAGACACTTTTCAGGTTACAGGGCACATCACAGTTTCCCAAGCCCTTGGTGATTTATCAGGCATGTGGCGCTGTACAAAGGACTTTGTTTTGTATGGATTTCATGATAATTTAGAAGGTGCTCTGTAGTTGACCAGGCAGGCATGTTACAGTTTGCAGTGGGCTTTGTGGTTTATAGGGCGCATGGCATTTTGTCATTACAGAGTGCATCATCTCTTACAGTTTTTGATTCTCTCAACTCACCGCTCTAAGAATGCTCCTGAAAGAAGGATGTCCTGAACTCAGAGAGACAATGAGGCCCAGGGAGGGCAAGCGACGCATCTGAAGCCATGTCTGTGGCATGGCCGGACACCCTGCCTCTGCAGAGCGTATCCCTGCCCTCGCTGGCTCCCTGCTGCTCTGTAGGAGGCTCGCCTCCCAGACTTCCACACAGCCCTGCAGCTGGGCTTGGAGTCTACGGCTTCACTCTCCTCTCCCCACGCCCTGTGCTGGGCTCCTAGCCAGCCCAGTGGGCAGCACGGCAAAGGCAGGTCCGGGTGGTGAAATGGCACTGTCAGCAGGATGAGTCTGTCCTCTGTGGCTCCGAGGTGTGGACCAGGCTGTCTCCCTGTCCCCTTCAAGTCCCATATGCACAGAGGTGGCAGGTGGAAAAGCAGAACCCCAGGAGTGGGTCTCTTAAGACTTCCTGGGTTCAGCAAACTGCAGTGAGCAGGGTGGAGGGAAGCAGGGCGGCAGTGAGGTCTTCCTCACCCCCACCCAACCTGCCCCTGCTCCTGGGATGGGCTGCAGCTCAGTGCTTCTCAGGACTCAAAGCACAGACAGCTGAATGGAGAAATGGAGTCAAGCCCAGTGGGATGCAAAGGAAGGACCCCCAGGTTCCATGAAGAGAATGAGTGTGACCAGGACATAGAGGGGCATCACTGGAGCCCCCACAAGGCCCTCCACCAGGCCCAGACTCTGTTGGTGAGGGAGGTGTGTTTGTACCTAGGGAGCTAACCAGGTAGTAGGGGACAGTCTCATCACTCTGTGAATTAACTCTGCCCCTGGGCTATGGAGACCATCTTTCCTAGAGGTCCCAGCCCCCAGGGTGTGTCAAAGGCTCCAGCCCCCTCTGGTCTTGCCACTCCAGGGCATCTTCCAGAGACAGCCAGGGCCCCTTCTCCACAAAGCAGCCCAGGCCTTCCTCCTACTCAAAGCCTCACAGCTCCTGGCCGCACCTGAAAAATGGAGGCTGCCTGGTGAGAATCAGGTGGCCCTATCTGGACTCTAACTAACACAGGCCTTACTCCATCATTCCCTGCCAGGGGCTCCTCCAACACATGGGGGTGCAGGGGTCTCACTGCTCTCTCTGCCTGGCCAGCCCTCCCTGCCCTCTGTCCCCCTCCCTGTGTCACACCGTGCCCTGACCTGGTCCCCACTGTAGCACAGGGTGCCTCTGCTTTCAGGCACGAATCTCAGGGCCTGTAAATGGCATGACTTCTCTTGGCCGTGATGAGGACTCACCGGAACTTTTCTCACCAGAACTTCTTCATGTCCCCAAGCTGAAACCCCATTCCCTTTGAATACTAATTCCACATGGCCCCTCCCTAGCCACTGTAAACCCTCTTTTGCATTTTGTCTTTATACATTTGACTACTCTGGGGACGTCATATAAGTAAAATCATTGAGCATTTGTCTTTTCATGACTAGCTCATCTCACTGATTATAACGGCCTCACGTTTCATCCACATTGGAGCACACTGCAGAAGTCCTTTTCCTTCTAAGGCTGAATAATACTCCATGTTCATGTATACAGACCACCTTTCCTTTATCTACTCACCCATTAATGAACACTTGGGTTGCTTCCACTTCCTGGATATTCTGAAAAGTGCTGTTCTGAACAGGGGTGTACAAATATCTCTTTGATATTTGTGGGCCTGCCAAGGCTGCCCACACCAGCTTCTACTGTGGACTGAGGGTGGAGACCACGGTCCCCATCCCTGCTCCCTCCTCACCTCACTCCTCTTTGGCTCACCAGTGCCCCTTCCATAGTGCCGACTTCTCCCTCCTCTCCACCCATCCTTCCCTGCCCCCATCCTTCCTCAGTCTAAGTTTTTCCTGTTTTACCTAAATTTGTAGTTCTCTGGCAGGAAGCAACCCATCTTGCAGTCCTGTTGAGCCTGAAAGATCTGTTTCAGTAGATTCTGCTTGCTGAAGCCATAGCCATTCAAAACGCTGCCCCCAAAGAGCAGCTTCCCCGAGGCGAACATCTGCTGACAGAAAGGGAGGAAGCAGGGGGAGAGGCCTCAGCACGTCAGCACCGAATCTCAGGACAGTGCACAGGCTCTTAGAGCTTGTGCCAGAATCCAGGCCTTTTTCTGGTGGCTGGGGAAGGGGGGTGCTCTCCCCAAGTCACCCAGTGAGGTGTGGCTAAGCCTGTCCTCTGCCTAGGACCCCCCAAGTCAGAGGCCAGCCTCATTATCCCAACCTCTGCCCACTGCCAGAGGGACCGGCTCACATGTCACTTCATACACAAGCCCTCCCAGAACCATGGGCCAGAAGGGTGCCTTCCTGCTCTAAGGCAGCTAGTCTCAAACCCACTCCGATGCGCGGACCAGCTGGGCCCATGGGCTGAGAGGCCTTTGAGGGCAGGGATCCTGTGCTCCCACCCTCTGCCTGTCAGTCTCCAGCGAGTAGAGACCTGTCCATAGATTTTTGTGCAAGAATATTCTTTAGTGTTATTTGTCATGACAAAAAAAAAAAAAAAAGGAAATAATCTGCAAAGGCCCCACAAAAGCAGGACAGGAGAAAAACTAAAATGACAGATTCTTTCTAACACAGTGGTTAAAAATCAGGTGTTCAAAGGCCAAACACCGAAACATCACCTTGGGCGTGGGCGAGGCCTCCCTTGGCACCGACTGATCAGGTGCAGGCACACCCACGTCGTGTAACAAATGAGGCAACCTAGGTGACATGATGAAGTGATTATATCCCAAACTGTGTTTTCCAAGTTTTCCACAATGAATATACAGGGTGGAGCAAAAGTAGGTTTACAGTTGTGAGTATGAGAAACAGAGTTTATGCTTGTATTATTAGTATATTATTTTTCATGAACAACTGTAAACCCACTTTTGCCCTACCCTATATATATTTTTATAATCCAATGTTTCTAGAAAAAGTAAAAAGTTATTTAAAATAAACAAATACATGGAGAGAATTTGGCTTTCTGGTCAAGCATCCCTTCAGTCTCTCAGGACAGGGGGCACAAAGGGTCAGGCTGGAGACAGGAGGCCGGGCTGGGAGAGAATCCTGCAGGCCCTCCACCTCCCCACTCCCACATCTGTGACTCCGCAAGGGTAGGGACTGTGGAGACTGGGTGGCTGGTAGTTGGTGGTGAGTCCCTGGCTGGGCTCCAGCTCACCAAAACCATCCCTTGCATCACAGCATACTTGGTCACCAGCAAAGGCGGGTCCTTCTGCAGGGGGCTGTCCAGGTCGTACCGCAGTAGGCGGTAGGGGTCACGCCGGCACTGCCAAGAGAATGAGCGCCTGTCAGCCCTGTTCGGAGAGGATGCACCCACTCCCGCATTCTCAGCCAGGCCAGGCTCCCACTGAGCCCAGGAGCCCCATACAACACCCTCTCCCTTTCAACTCCTACTCAAGGGGGCTGTTAGGCCCCTGCATGCCATCTCAGAGAATGTCCCCAGATCCATTTAGGACCCTCTATTGGTGAAAGCTGCCACCGAGATGATTGCCCACCATGTGACATCCACTAGCAGCCTGGCCCTCTGGAGTCTGTGGGACCTTCCTGTTCCCTCTGCCTGAGAGGAACTACGGAGATTTGAAGGTGGGAACCGTGTTCCTGGGTGTACCCATTTCCAGGATTTTCTGCCCCCATCCCTCTGCTGGCTGCCCTTCTGGATACCTCCCTGTCATTAAATCCATTCAGTTCCACTGATTTCAACCCAACTCTCAAGGTCAATCCAGAGTGAAGCTGATCTCTTCCTCCTCCTTGTTTCTGGATGCCATGGATCCATTAACACAGCTAATGTGATACTTTCTGGTTTTATGTACCTTTTATTTCAGTTGCCTCCAGTTGTCCTGCCTAATCTTTCAGTTTAAAATGTGAAATCCAGAGCTGCACCTGGTGCTCTAGCTATCAGAGCTAGAGAACCTTAGGGACCGGTCCTGTCTTAAGGCACTGACTGGTGGAACCAGAGTCAGTGTAAGACACCAGCCTCCAGGTCTGCTCTCTGCTGTCCATCCACCATGGCCTTTGGCCACCTCAAGCCAGGCTCTGTCCCCGTTCAGGCTGCTTGTGGCTGGGCTGCACCACCATGCATTCCTGTGCTTATGGGTAATTATTAGTGAACAATTAATAGCCCTGAAATAAACTAAAGTCAACTCTAAGTTTAAAACATATGTGGCTTTGACGTATGAAACTACAAAATGCCTTCTGAAGTCTGACCAGAAAGGTCCCAACACTAAGCTCCTGGCACTGGCTGGAGTGCAGGTCTGAGGTGGGTATGTCGGGGTCAGGAAGGTGGCACTCCTGGGACAAGGGCTTGAGAGGGTGTCCCCAGGGTGAACACAAAACCTCAGAATTCAGGGCTGCAGCCAAAGGAAGACAGGGAGAAGGCAGTAGGTTTGAGAGGGCACCAGAACAAAGAGGGTTTGAAGGAAGTCAACAAGTGCACACAAAGCTCTTGTGCTCATGCGGCATCTGCTCCATTTGGTTTGGGGACAGGGCCACCCCTGAACTGTGCTAAGGTTGCAGGGATGGCTGCTGACAAGGGATGATGATGAGATTTAGAAACGACTCCGTAGCAAGACGTTTCCATGTGCCCCAGACTGACTGACCCGCAATGAACTGGGACCTCAAGCAGCCTTTCCCCTGTTCACTTTGGCACAGGCCTCTGCCAGAAACACCCACCCACCTGCCAAACCCCTTTCATACTGGGGGCCTCTCCCAGGCCTTTGAGAGGTGTTTCCCTGCTCCCCAGTTCCTACCTGACTGGAGTTGTCCTTCCATAGCCCTCATCGGGGCTTGCTGTACTTACCACCCCATCACGTTGGGATCCCCTCCAGGGCTGTGTCAGTTAACAGTGGAGCACAGAGCCCTGCACAGGACTGACGCATAAGAGGGCCACTGTCTGCACACACTCCTTAGTCCTGAGGATCTAGTAGGGAGTGTGGCTCTGCTACAAATACCCAGGACTTGACCACAAACTGTGGTGAGCGCTCAGGGAAAAAACAACAGGGGTCTGACTTTGTCTCCAGGTCAGAAAAGGTACTAACCATGATGTGGTGACATCCACCCCAGGACAGGAGGATGAGTGGGAGAAAACACTGCGAACAGTAGGAAGAGTGAGTGCAAGGCCCCAAGCAGAAAAGGAAGTGAAAGGCCACGTGCTGAGGTGGAGATGGAACCTCTCAGCCAGGCGCTCAGCCAGGTGCTCGACCAGTCCTAATCCTCCCTGCAGGTCTTCCCCCACCCATTGCCCCACCCTCAGACACTGAGGCCCATTCTGCTGGGCCCAGGACCCACCTGGATGCAGGGTGAGGCCCGGCCCTGCTGCTGGCGACTGTAGAGTGTGTTGAGCAGCCACTGAAGCTGTCCTGTGCTGGTGGATCTCTGGCCCGACACTATCCCGAACACCAGCACCTGGTTGGGGTCCCGGGGCGCTGACAGGAAGCGTTCTAACTCCACGTCAGTTACCAGGGGTGCCTTCACTATGCACTTGCAGCCAGCTCGGATGTCTTCCTTACAGATGAGCTTCCTCAGCACCAAAGGGCAGTCAGATGGTGAGGCTGCCCACCTGGTGGGGCTGCGCACCTCCCGGGCCTTCCCTCTGCAAGAAGGAGCAAGTGGGCAGGGCTCAGCAGACCCTGCTTCCACATGGACAGAGGCCCCGCTGCTGTGGAGTCTAGGCTTCAGGCAGCTCCGGCCTGGCCTCCACCACCAACAGGCAGCACCACCTTCATTGGGTCCCCTAACCTCTCTGGGCCTCCATTTCCTCAGGTGCAAAAGACAAGTGACTCATTCATCCATCCATCCAACAAAAGCTTTGTAGTCATGCTGAACAACTTTCTTTCCCTCATATCCCATATCCTATCCAACATGTCAGCAAGCCTGTTTGCTTTCCATTCAAGAAAGATGCAGAGTCCAATCACTGTTCCTGTCCTCCTACTTCTATTAACATGTCCTGAGACTCCATCATTTCTTGCCTGGATGCCTGCAAGTGCCTCCTAATGGGTCTTTTGCTTTTTCCCCGGCCCCTCTTTAGATTATTCTCTGCCCAGCAGACTGAGGGATCCTGTTAAAATTGTGAGTCACATCATGTCATTACTGTCTTTGAAATCCCCCAGTGGCTTTCCACCTTTCACAGAATAAAAGCCAAGTCCCTACAATTCTCTGGAACAGTATACATGATTGGTCCCCTTTCCTCATCCCTCATATTCTCCAACATCCTCACCTTCGATACCTTCGCTTACTGAGCTCTGGCCATGCTGGCCTCTGCTTATCCTCCACCTTCAGGATCTTTGCTCTCTCCATTCCTTCTGCCGGCTTGGCTCTTCCTCCAGGTAGCCACACAACTCACTTTCTCACCTCCTTTACATCTCTATGCAAATGTCACCTTCTCAGTGACGCTTTCTCTGACTGCCCTATTCAGAATTGCATCCCTTCACCCCTAACACTCTTACCAATTCCCTGCCTCATTTTCTTCCTTAGCATTGCTCATTGTCTAACATATTATATATTTTACTTATTAATTTTGGTAATTGTACTTCTCTATCCTAATAGAACATAAATTCTATGAGTACATGAGTTTGGAATGTTTTGCTTAGTGGAATAAATAGTAGCCCTTGGCAAATAGTAAAGATTCAATAGAGGGCCAATAAATATCCAAACAAGTATTATGAGTCACCTACTATGTGCCAGGCACTATGCAGGGTTGATGCAGGGTTCTGAGGGTTGCTGTATTTAGATAGGAATAAGCACCTACCAAATATAAAGGGTTGTCATGATTTGTATTCTTGTCATTTTTTATAAGAAGATTTTATTTATTTTTAGAGAGAGGGGGAGGGAGGGAGAAAGAGGGGGAGAAAAACCCATGTGTGGCTGCCTCTCATGGGCCCCCTACCAGGGACTTGGCCCACAACCCAGGCATGTGCCCTGACTGGGAATCAAGCCAGAAACCCTTTGGTTCACAGGCTGGCACTCAATCCACTGAGCCACACCAGCCAGGACTATTCTTATCATTTCTATAGCCTTATATTGTGGTTAGCACTTTACAACATCCAAAACTCTTGGCATAGACATTGTCATGGTTGGTTTTGTAATAACCTGTGTGATAGGCTATAAAGAAACTATTATCACTGTTTACAAATCAGGAAACAGAAAGCTTTGACTGGGTTAATTAACTGCCTAAATTCATATAGTAATTAAATGGCAAGGGCCAGGATTAGAATCCGGATCATCCTAAAACAAAAGCAATGCAAAGAATTTACTACTCAGAATTTTCTCTCTCTCTTTTTTTATTGTTATTTAAGTACAGTTGTCTCCACCCCTCACCCCACCTCTGCCACCACTCCCAGAACACCCGCCATCCCCACCTCCCACCCTTGATCCTATCCCCCTTTGGCTTTGTCCATGTGTCCTTTATACATGTTTCTTGACAACCCTTCCCCCATGCGCCCCATTATCCTCTCCCACCTCCCTTCTGGCTACTGTCAGTTTGTTCTTAGCAAGCAAAATATAACTAGAGACTGCTCCGAATTTTTCAGAGGCTATGTAATACTAGTGAGTGAATGCTTGCTAAACAAACTTAAAAATATCTCTTGTTCAAGAGCCTGAACATCTGGGAAGGAAAGCGTTAAATCTATTCATCACAATTTATATACCAAGATAAACCCAAAACGAATTAAGGTTTAAATGTAAAAAGAATCAAGCCATAAAAGTTCTAGTAAAAAATATGGGAGAGTCATTTTGTAATTTCAGAGCAGAAAAGGCCTTTTATAATTATGACCCAAAAGTTCCAAAGTCATGATAGGAAAATATCGATAAATTCAATTACACAAAGAAAAAAACAACAACCCTTCCTCCAAAAAACCCTGAGTGGTAAAACCATACAAGCTAAGACAAACTGGAAAACATGTATGAAACGCCTACCACAGACAAGTGGTTAGATTACCTACTATGTAACGAACTGTAAATGAATTTGAAAATGTTAACAACCCAATAAAATATAGACAAAGGAAGTAAACATGCAATTTACAGAAAATTATATAGAAATTATTTTTAATATAAAAAATAAGGGTGAAGTAGCCAAAAATGACAGAGTAAAGAACTCCAAAACCATATCCCTTCACTAAACCAACAAGTAATCTGGCAAAAATGATCAGAATCAATTTTATAGCACTCTGGAAACTAATGGAAAAGCTTATAACAATCAAGGGATGCTTAGTGAAGAAACAGACTGCTAACTTTTGGTAAGAGAGTATTGTGATATTTTAATTTACCCACCTGCCATCTCCAACTCTCTAGCTTGGTGGCATCTGTGGGGATGGCAGCCCATGTTCCTGGTGGGACTTGCTGGTACCAGAGAGGGTAATATGGATATTGTTCTCAAGGAATTATGGTTGTATAATTTGACATGTCTGGAGGTTCTCTGAAGGATTGGCTCAGGGGCCTTGCCTTTGTTTTGTCCATTCTGGGACTTTCTTAGAGATGGAGCAGCATCTTTGGCAGCATTTGTCAAAAGCATTCAAAGGTAAATGTATCAGATACAGCCTCTTGGTACAAGAGGTAACAGAAGGAGCGCACAGTAGATAGACCAGAAAGCCTGGGAAGAAAGAGGGTGGGGAATAAATACACGACATAATAAAGGCTTTGAAAGGTCCCATGTATACCAGGAAATATAAAGGGTCACAAGCATGTCCAGGGTTGGAACCTTTAGAAAAGGCCTGAGAATACCCTAAGCCTTTACTTCTACCTTACCTCTGGGCTCTGTGCAAGAGGGAAGTGAAAGCTAAAGCAGAGATTAAAGAGCCTGGCTGAGAGCACTGAAGAAGTACTGCAGCACAGAAAATTTCACCTGCAAAGACTGGAAAGGTGTTTTGTTTTTGTTTTTTTGTTCCAGGTATTTAAGGAAGTATCCGTTAAACATCATTAGCTGACCAGTAAGATAAACAAATAGAGACTTTAGTGAGCACATAATAAAGAATGCAGTCTTTATGAAAGTAGTTTAGAAAAGTCACTAAACAAACAATTATAAACTATAAGCAGCAACAACAAACCATGGAGAGAGGGTAGAATTTGATTTCCACACTTACTACATTATAATATTAAAAATGTTCACTTTTCAACAAAAAATTATAGACATGCAAAGAAACAAAAAAGCATGTCTCATTCACAGGAAAAAAGAAATGAATAAAAACAACAACAACAACAAAAAAAAAAACCCATAAAACAAAACCAACTCTCTGCAAGGAAACCCAGATACTGGACTTTCTAGACAAAGATTTTTTGTCACCTATCTTAATTGTGTTCAATGTGCCAAAGGAAACTAAGGACAAATAACTAAAACAAACCAGGAGAACAATGCCCCATTAGATAGGGAGTTCAATAAAGAGATAAAAATTGTAAAAATAACCAACCAGAAATTCTAAACTTGAAAAGTACTATAAATGGAGGGGAGAGCTGAGTGGATGGGTTGGGATAGGAGTAAAAGAAAATTGTACTGCAATAACAATTAAAATAAAATAAAGAAAAGTACCATAAATGAAATGAAAATGCAACATGAGATCTGAACAGGCAGAAAAAAGAATCAGCAAACTTAAAGATAGGGCAATTTAGATTACTGAGTTTGAGGAGAAGAAACTAAAATGAATGAAAAAATTAACAGAACCTAAGATACCTGTGGGACACAATCAGGAATACCAACATACACATAATGGGAATTACAGGACAAGAGAGAAAGAAGCAGAAAGAATATTTGAAAAAATAATTGCCGAAAGCTTTCTGAACTTGAGATTTCTCCAAGAAGCTCAACAAGTTCTAAGTAGGATGAATTCAAAGTGATCCACACCAAGACACATTAAAATAAAATTGTTGAAAGACAAAGACAAATAGAATTTTGAAAGCAACAAGAAAAAAGAGACTCATCACACACAAGGGATCCTTAATAAGATTAACAGCCAATCTTTCATCAAAAATCATGAAGGCCAAAAGGCATTGAAATAACATATTTAAAGTGCTGGAAGAAAAAAAATATATATATATCAGCAAAGATTTCTATGCCGAGCAAATTTAGCCTTCAAAAATGAAAGGGAAATCAAGACATTCCCAGGTAAACAAAAGCTGAGAGAGTTTGTCATTATTAGGCCTACCCCACAAGAAATGCTAAAAAGAGTCCTTTAGATTAAAATGGAAGAATACTGGGCAGTAACTTGAAACTACACGCACACAGCACACACACACACACACACAAAAGAGGAAATTTATAGGAATTTGTTCACATGCTTATAGAAGCCATAAAGTCCCACAGTCTGCTGTCTGCAAGCTGGAAAACTAGGAAAGCCAGTGGTATAATTCAATCTCAGTCCAAAGACCTGAGAATGGGGGGATCAGCGGTTGGGGGCGGGGTGGATAATTGGATATTCCACAGGCAAAGGCAAAAGGCTTAAGAACCAGGAGGCCGTTGTGTTGGTGCTGAAGTCTAAAGGCCCAAGACCAGGAGCTCGAATGAACTTCCCAGCTCAGGAAGAGAAAAAGGAGGTGTGGGTGGTGTAGAAGAAGGTAAATGGGAGCTAAATGGTGACAGAAAGAGACTTGACTCTGGATGGTGAATACACAATACAGTCTACGGATGATGTACATTTGAAACCTATATATTTTATTAACCAATGTCACCCCAATGAATTCAATATAATTTTTAAAAAGATCATGGTAAGAAATTTATTATATCTTATATTTGACATTTTCAAGCACTGGAATCCAAACTAATTTCTCTTTTTTAACTAATTTCTGGTATGAATCCCACTTGATCATGTTTTATGATCTTTTTCATGTATTGCTGGCTGTAGTTTGCCAGTATTTTTGTTGAGGATTTTAGCATCTATGTTCATCAGTGGTATTGGTCTATAGTTTTCTTTCTTTGTTGTGTCTTTATCTGGTTTTGGCATTAGGATGATGCTGGCCTCATAAAAAGAGCTTGGAAGTCTTCCCTCTTGTTGGATTTTTTGGAATAGTTTGAGAATTATAGGGGTAAACTCTTCCTTAAATGTTTTGTAAAATCCTCCTGTGAAGCCATCCAGTCCAGGGCTGTTGTGTGCCAAGAGTTTTTTGATTACCACTTCAATTTCACTAGCTGTTATCAGTTTGTTCAGGCTTTCTGTTTCTTCTTGATTCAGTTTTAGAAGACTATATGTTTCTAGAAATTTGTTCATTTCACCCAGGTTTTCAAACTTCTTGGCATGTAGTTGTTATAGTAATTTATTATAATCCTTTGTACTTGTGTGGTATCAGTGGTAATCTCTCCTCTTTAATTTTTTATTTTATTTATTTCAGTCCTCTCTCTTTTTTTCTTGATGAGCCTTCTTAAAGTCTTAGTGATTTTATTTATCTTTTCAGAGAACCAGCTCCTAGATTTATTGATCCTTTGAATTTTTCTTTTAGTCTCTATGTCATTTAATTCTACCCTGATCTTGATTATTTCCTTCCTTCTACTCACTCTGGACTTTGTTTGTTATTATTCCTCTAGTTCTTGTAGTTCTAGGTTAGGTTGTTTATTTGAAATGTTTCTGGTTCTTTTTTTTTTAGGTAGGCCTGTATCACTATGAACTTCCCTCTCAGGACTGCCTTTGCTGTGTCCCATAGGTTTTGGACTGTTGCATGTTCATTTTCATTTGTTTCCAGAAACTTTCTGATTTTTTTCCTTGATGTCATTATTAACCCACTCATTGTTTAATAGCATGCTATTCAGTTTCCATGAATTTGAATGTTTTTGAGTTTTTTCCTTGAGGTTGGTTTGGTTTCTAGTTTTAAGTCTTTATTGGTCTGAGAAAATGCTTGACATGATTTCAATTTTCTTGAATTTGTTGGGATTTGTTTTGTGTCTTATGTGGTCTGTCTTTGAAAATGTTCCATGTGCATTTGAAAAGAATGTGTATTTTGCTTCTTTGGGATGTAGGGTTGTGTGTGTGTGTGTGTGTGTGTATGTGTGTGTGTGTGTGTATCAGTTAAATCCATTTGATCTAGTGCATCATTCAGTGCCACAATATCCTCGTTAATATTTTGTTTGGAAGATCTATCCATTGCTGACAGTGGGGTGTTAAAATCCCCTACTATAAGTGTGTTGCTGTCTATGAAATACTACACAATAGAAAGAAAGAACTCCTACTCTTTGCAACAGCATGGATGGAATGGAGAGTACTAAGCCAGGCAGTGAAAGACAAATACCATATGATCTCACATGTAAGTGGAAACTAACCAACAAAGCAAACAAGCAAACAAAATATAACCAGAGACATTGAAATAAAGAACAAACTGACAGTAACCACAGGGGAGGTGGGAGGGAATACCAGAGGGTAGGGGGAAAGGCCATCAAGGAACATGTGTAAAGGATACATGGACAAAGCCAAAGGGGAGAGGATTGAATGTGGGAGGTGGGGGATGGGTAGGGGAAGGGAGACTAATGGGGGAAATTAGGGACAATTGTAATTGAACAACAATAAAAAAATAAAAAAACTGATTTCTGAAGATATCTAAATTAATTTCTATCAAGTCAGTAACTGTTTTATGACTTAGAATAAATACTAATTAGCTGTTAGAGGAAAAAAAGATGAGAGAGAAGGAATTTGCTCTCCCTTTTTATTTATTTATTTTTATTTTATTCAGGTCCTTATTGAATTGCATGATGCCCTCCAACATTGGGAGGCTGAATCTCTTTATTCAGTCAACTGAATGAAATGCTAGTCTCTTCCAGAAACACTTTCACAGATGCACTCAGAAATAATGTTTTTTCCTTAGTTCAGTTATCCCTTACCCAGTCAAATTGAAACATAAAGTTAACCATCACACCATGAGACACACACACACACACACACACACACATACACACACACAAATTCAAACACAAAAGTCAACAATGGAGGAACTGAGGAACAAAAAGGATATAATATTTATAGAAAACCAATAGCAAAGTGACTGAAGTAAGTCCTTCCTTAATAGTATTTACTTTTTAATGGAAAGGGATTAAAATCTTCAACAGAAGTCAGATTGACAGAATGAAAAAAACCCCACGATACAACTATATTATCTCTATTGGAGACTCATTTTTGATTCAAAGAAATAGCAAGGTTTCAAGTGAAAAGATGGAAATAAACTCCCAGCAAACAGTAACAAAAATGAGCACTGGTGGTTAAACTAATATCAGACAAAATAGATTTTAAGTAAAAAATTATTTCAGGAGACATATAAGGCTTGAATACTGAGAAAAGAGTCACTCTCTCTAGAAATATAACAATTATGAACATATATACATATAACAATAGAGCCTCTAAATATATGATGCAAAATTGGCAGAATTGAAGGGAGAAATAGACGGTTCTGCAATGATAGCAGAATGCTCTGCTTTCAATAATGAACAGAACAACTAGATGAAAGATAAGCAAGGAAATGGACAACTTGAAAAACACTGTAAACCAACTTCACCTAAAAGACATGCATATATAGATCACTTAATCCAACTACCAACTACAGCAGAATACACATTCTTCTCAAGTGTACATGGAACATTCCCCAGGATAGACCATATACTCACTTATGAAAAAAATCTCAAAAATTAGAAAGAAATACTAGAATATCTCTTCTTCAAAAACAATGGAATTAAATTATTAATAAGAAGAAATTTTGGAAAATTCATGAATATGTGGAATTTAAGTAACATGTTCTTAGACAATGGATCAAAGGAGAAATCTTAAAGGAAACTAGAAAACACTTTGATATTAATGAAAACAAAACACAACATACCAGAACTTAAGGGATACATTGAGAGCAGTGCTCAGAGGGAAAATACAGCATGAAAAAAGAAGATCTCAAATCAATAATCTAACCTAATCTTACAATGAAAAAACAAGAATAAACTAAACCCAAAGGTGACAGAGAAAAGGAAATAAATAATCATTAAAGTTGAGATTAAGAAAAAAGAGAACAGAAAACCAATAAAGAGAAACAACTAAACAAATGTTGGTTCTCTAAAAAGATCAACAAAATTGACTACTCTTTAACTAGACTAAGAAAAAAAGAGAGAAGACTCAAATTGCTAAAATGAAAGTGGGACATTGCTACTGACCTTACACAACTGAAAGGATTATGATAATATATTACAAATGGTATACTAATAAATTTGATAACCTAAATAAAATAGACAAATTCCTAGAAATACACAAACTACTAAAACTAATTCAAGTTCAAGAAGAAATATGAAATCAGAATAAGTCTCTAACAAGTAAAAAGATTGAATCAGTAATTAAAAAAAAAAAAACCCTTCCCATAAAGAAAAGCCCAGGACCAGATGGTTTTACTTGTAAATTCTACCAAACATTTGAAGAAATAACACCAATTTTCATCAAACTCATCTAAAAAATAAATATAAAGAAAGAAAAATACTGGTGAATATTCATTATGAATACAGATGCAAAAATTCCTAATGAAAAATTGTAACAATGGCTCTGCATGCCTCCTGAGTTCTCCCTGCCTGGGCCAGGATCTCTGCTCACATAGGTGTAAATGCAACCTAAGGGAGCATACTTTTAATTTGCACATTTATTTTTACCTAACCCCTCCCAAACTTCCTGTGCCATCATGCTTCCCCATTCAAGTTAATGACACCCTCATTATTCAATTATTTCAGCCAAACCCCCAAAGTCATCCATACTTGTTTTCACTTGCCCCACATCTATCAGTCATTTCTGTTAGCTCTATTTCCAAAATTTATAACAAATATGTCTACTTTTCTCCTTATTTCTGATATTACCCTTCACAGCACAATATCGGTGTCACCTGGATTACTAAAATAGTATCTTAACTATTGTGATTCCACTCTTTCCACCCTAAAATCCTTTTTCTGTGGAGCAATAAAAAATGTTCTACTTCCAACAATGGCTGACTAGGGTGCTTTAGAGTCCCTCCTGAGAAAAATAAGAAAAGCTCAACAAAATATATTTTAAGACACTGTTTAAATGCATTAGAGATTTCATAAGTAAATAAGAATTTGCAGGATCAGCATCTGGAAGAAGAGATGAACCAAGAAAGGTGAGTGTGACATATAGGACAGCTTTACCTGTCAAGGCAAGTACTGATTCTGAAAGTGAGACCTGGAATGACAGGCTGAGAGGCTGATCAGAGCTCCTGACATGCTCATGGGTTACAGGGGTGGAAGTGGGAGTTCAGGGACCACCAAAGACATTGGTCCTGGTAAACACCCCTGGCTTTTGGTTGAGGGCCTGAAGAGCTATACCTCAGAAGTAAAGATGAACAGAAATAGACAAGCCCTCACAAAGATTGAAGCACAGCTCCCCCCCACCCCATATAAATGAATGTTGCATGCATTATGCTAAGTGAAAGAAACTATAGACTCAAAAGGCTCTATGATGTATAATTCCACTCAAATGACATTCAAGGAAATACAAAACTTATAGCTACAGAAAACAGGTCAATGTTGTTAGGATTTAATGGTGAGGGAAGAATGTGACTGCAAAGGGGTAGCATGAGGGAATTTGTAGTTTGTTTATTATTTTTTTGGTGGGGAAGGTGATAAAACTGTCCTGTATCTGGGCTATGGTGGTAGTGACACAACTCTATGCATGTGTCAAAACTCATAGATTTTTATGACAAAGAGAGTAAAGTTTACTGTAAGTAAATTAAAAATAACTTTAAATTGAGATAAAATCAATTGCCTTTCTGTATACCAGCAACAAATAAAAAAAATTAGATTAAAAAATTTTGTAACAGCACCAAAAACTATTAAATATCCTAGGATAAATCTTTAAAAAAAAACACCCAGAAGACCTCTATGCTGAAAGCTACAAAATACTATGGAGAGATTAGAGAAGACCCAAATAAATAAATAAAAAGATATACCATGTTCATGAATTAAAATACTCCAATACTACAAAAATATTAACAATCTGATTGAAACTCCAGGACATTTTTTTAAATTAACAGGATGATTCTAAAATTATATGAAAATGTAAAGTGCCAAGAACAGCAAAACAATTTAGAACAACAAAGTCTAAGTATATCAATATTCTGCTGTATACCAATATTTATCATGAAACTATAATAAGACAATAGGGAACACAATAGGGAGTCCAGAAGATGACCCTTGATTAATACATATAGAGCCTCTTGATTTATTATAGAGTTTTTACCACAGACCTGAGGGAAAGTTACAATCTTTTCAATAGGTGATGCTATTCAGTTGGAAATATATAGAAAAAATTAAAACTTAGCTTCTACTTCACATTATGCAAAGAAATCATTTCCAGCTGGTGAATAACTATAAACATTAAAACAAAAAAGACTACTAGAAAGCAACTTTGAAGAATATCTTTATGTTGTTTGAATAGGATAATTTCTTAAATAGGGTACAAAAAACTAATTATAAAGAAAGAGTGAAAATTGGATATTACACCTAACAACTTGTTTATCAATATACACCATGACCAGTGCAAAGGTGGGAGAATCTTTTGTACCATGTATTCCTGACAAAAGTCTTATATCCACAATATATAAAGAATTTCAAAATATAAATGAAGAAAAGTCAAACAACCAGTAGAAAAATGGACAAGAGACCCAAACAGGCACTTTGCAAAAGAGAATATTCAAAATGGTCAATGAACAGCTGAAAAGGTGCTCAATCTCTACAGTAACCAGTGAAATGCAAATGAAAAGCCATTCATAGAATGGTTATAATAAAAGTGATGGACTATCAAGCATTGAGGAGAATGCGGAGCCTCAGAAATTCTCATATACTGCTGGTGGGAGTGGAACTTGATACCACCATTTGGGAAAACAGTCTCTACTAGGAGCTGAATATATACATACTCAATGACAGCAATTTCATACCCAGGCATATATAAACTAGAAATAAGGACATATAGCAACACCAGCACAATTTGTCATTACCAAAACTCTAAACAACTCAAATATCCATACACATTAAAATGCATAATTTGTAGTGCATTCACACAATAGATTATTATACAGCAATGAAAATGAGCAAACTACATGTAACAATATGGATAAATCTCACAATTATAATGTTGAGCAAAAGAATCCAGACACCAATGGCTCTATACTGAATAGATCAATTTAAATAAAGCTAAAAATATATTAAAAGCTAACTTTGGTGTTAGAAATCTTTCTGTTGGGGAGGAGCAGGGGGTTGCTGATTGGGAGGGGACTTCTAGGGAGCTGATAATGTTCTATTTTTTGAGTTGATGATAATGGGGTATATTCACTTTATGGTACTCACTGAGCTATATACACTGAGGGTTTGTTCATTTTTTCTGTGTTTATATATTATATATTTTTAAAGTTAAAAATAAAAATATAAAAGATATATTTTAAGTGTTTTTAAAAAGCTATAAGTCAGGTGATTGTCATGTTCTGTCTTCAAGTAATGGAATGATTTCTTGTAACAGTAATAAGGCTACTTGACGTGACTCTTGCCTATCCCTCTGTCCTTAATTTACATTAATTTCATTTCTTCATCATGAGCTGCTACTATTATTTTCCCTCACACAAACCAACTTGTTCTTGTCTCAGGGCTTTTGTACTTGCTCTGCATTTGCATGATATTCCTTCCTCATCCCTCTTTGTGGCTGCCTATTTCTTATCCTTCAGTCTCCAGTTAAATATTATCTCCTCAGGACTGCCTTTCCTGACCTGTCTACCTAATGTAGCACATCCCACCCACTTCCTAGTCACTCTCCATTCCAGGGGTCAGTCAACATTTTCTATAAAGGACCACAGTGCAAATATTCTAACCTTTGCAGGCCAGATGGACTGGGTCACAGGGACTCAAGACTTTTGTCGTATCAGGGTAAGCAGCTATAAATAATATGTAAATGAGTGGCTGTGGCCAGGTCCAAAGAAAGTCCTACTTAAGGATCTGACATTCAAATTTTATATCATTTCACATGTCATAAGAAAGTCTCCTTTTGATCTCTTCCCCAGCATTTGAAAACATAAAAACCATTCTTAGCTCACCCATAAAAAAGACAGACAACAGGGCCAGATTGGCACATGGCTCTAAATTGCCAACCTCTGCTCTAACCCATTACGCTGAGTTTTCTTCCTAGCCTTATCACTATCTAAAACGATTTCAGATATTCTTGCATTTATCTTCTATCTTTCCCCTGCCCAAGAATTCCAGCTCCAACAGGGAGGGGTCTCATCTATTTTCTTCACCATTGTGTCTACTACCCATCACAGCATCTGACACACAGAAGCCGGAGGAAAGGACAGCCCAAGCCCACCTGGGTGTGACTGGGGTTTTGGCTTGGATCCTGATGGTCTTCTTGTCAGTGGGGCTCATCGGAGCAGACCCAGGATCTTCCTTCAAGAACTCTCCATACAAGGAGTCTTGGGCTGACTGATGCCGTAATGAAAGAGATTCTGCTGAGTAGAGATTTTGCTTGATGGCTCGCTCAAGACTGAACCAGGATTTCATTTTGATTCGACTTATTTCTGTGTCTTCCCTTATTGGATATTCTATGGTGAGCAAGCCTGTTAACAGAAGACACTTCTGTTACTCTCCCCTGCGGCCTGTCCTTATCTCCCTGTTGTAAGGTCCTGCAAGTGGACACCCTTCAGCTCATCTCCCTCTCCACTCCTTCACTCTTGTAGATTCTCCTACTGGCTGCCTGCACTCTGTTGCCTGGCACAGGGCTCTAGTACAGTTAGTGGATCAGTAAATACTAGCTAAATGTAAGAATAAATCAATCTCTCATTTCCCTTCATTCATCAACACCCAGGCTAGATCCTTCTTCTCCTAAGGGGCTTGTATTTCACTCAGCTTTGTGTCCTCCTCAGCACTCAATGAAGAGACTGGGTACACAATGCATCCATGCTCTTCCCTTCCCTGAGAATGCTGTTCCCCATGTCTCCATATTTAAGTAATTTCCATCTACTTTCTTTATTATACTGTATTTATTTGTATTCTTATTTTACTTTCCCTATTAGACTGGAAAACTTCTGAGGCCAGGGAACTCTCGTTCTTCTATCCACTTACCATTTACTGAAGGATGAGTGCTGGGCATACAGAGACCACCC
Organism: Phyllostomus hastatus; assembly: GCF_019186645.2. Classification (NCBI taxonomy): domain Eukaryota; kingdom Metazoa; phylum Chordata; class Mammalia; order Chiroptera; family Phyllostomidae; genus Phyllostomus; species Phyllostomus hastatus. The sequence continues at coordinate 1,742,035 of NW_025333643.1, read as the reverse complement.
AAAACAGGGTTCTCTGCCTCTGAAAACTCCTAGTACAGTAAAGGAGGGATGGACAAACAGAAATATTTACAACACTAGGTAGTAAGATTTATAATTCAAGCACATATAAAGTGCTGTGGGACCCCAGAGGAGAGTGTGCCCTGCTCTTCTGGGGGACTCTGGGAAGGCTTTCCAGAGGAGGGGCACAGTTGAACTGACTCTTTAGGGATGAGAAGAAACAACCCAGGGAGGCCATAGGGGGAGCACAGCCCCTCCATTCCCAGCTAGGGGTTGGCATGGAATGGTGTGGGGTTGGAGTTATGTCAATGTTCCTTTGTCCCCAGGTTCATCAGTAGTGAGAAGAGTCCAGATGTGGGAGGGGTCCTAAGGCTACACATGCTAGTCCTGGGAAGCTCTGTGGGCCTAACAGGACAGCCTGGTGAGGTGGCTGCTTTTTTTTCTCTGCTAGATTTCCCACAGCAAGGAGAGAGGAATGGGGTGCAAATGGATGATGGACAATATAGTATATGGAGATGAAAGGTGAACCAGAGGTGGGGGTGGGGACAGAGAGACATAAAGAAAGATGATGAGGCCCAGGAAAATAAGATAATCACATGAAGACATTAAACACACATGGGAGAGCACACATAAATTCAGGGTGGGCATGAGCATGGATTTGGGTGGGGCTGCAGTGTCCCACAGTGGGGCTCTGACAAGAGCATCTACATTGCTGCCAGAAATCCATTTTTCTCATGCCCCAGAATAAATTTGTCTAAGCTCAGGAGTTTTCCAAAAATAAATAATGCAGAATGGGCCATTTGTCTGGTGCTGGGGTAAAGGCCCAGAGCTTCCTTGACCAGTGCTGCCTTCCTTCCTAATGGGCTTTAATGGCCTCGTTGGATAACCAGAACCTCAGGCTTATGGATTCTCCCTCAGATGATACTAGGCTTCTCTTATGAGCCCAAAGTTGGAGCAGGCAGGACTGACATCCTTGTCAGTATGGTGACAGAAATCCTTGGGAGAGGTTTTAAAAAAAGAGAGAACAGTACTTCTGGTCAAGATGGAGCCTAGGTAAACACACTTTGCCTCCTTAAACAACTACAGAAAAAAAATACAACTAGACTACAGAAATAATTCATTCAGCACCATCAGAAAATCAAGCTGATGGAAGTCCAACAACCAAGGATTTAAAGAAGCCATGTTCATCCAGATGGGTAGGAGGGGCAGAGATGCAGAGACAGGTGGAGAAGTGCAGAGAGGCACAGGGATGCAGAGTGGCATGGAGAGGCGACTGAATGGGCAGTCCCACATGCACATGTGGTGCATAAAAATCAGGAGGGATACCAAAGGAGTGAGGGATCCCAGCTCCAAACCAGACTACTCAGCCTAGGCCAGGAAGATAAGTCCCCATAACTTCTGGCTGTAAGAACCAGCAGGGGTTGGGGCAGCAGAAGAAAGTGCAAGATTCTCAGAAGTCCCTTCTTAAAAAGCCTGCAACAGGCTTAGAACTTATGCAGACCCATCCCCTCTGGGATTCAGCATCAGGGCAATAGCTTGAAGGGCACCAGTCACTTAACAGGAGAAAGTGAAGTGACTGGAAATAGGGTGAGTACCAGGAGACAGCTTCCTCCCAGACAAACCTTGAGAAGCCAAGAAGTGGCATTGTCCTATCTCTGAGTCCTCCCCCACACAGTACCACAAAGTGGTGATATGGGTTGCCCTGCTCTGGTGATTACCTAAGGCTCTACCCCACATAATTTATGGGTACACTTTTCTACAATAGGTAATGCTACTAAGACAGAGAATCAAAGCAGCTCTACTTAATACACAGAAACAAATACAGGGAGGCTGCCACATTGAGGAGACAAAGAAATATGTCCTAAGTGAAAGACAGAACAAAGCTCCAGAAAAAGAACTGAACGAAACAGAGATAATCAACTTATCAAATTCAGAGTTTAAAACACTAGCTATAAGGACGCTCAAAGAATTCACTGAGTACAACAAGAGCATTAAAAAAAAACCCCAAGCAGAAACAACATTTATATTAAGTGAAATAAAGAAAAATCTACAGGAAACCAACAGTGAAGTGGATAAAGCTTAGAATCAAATCAACAATTTAGAACATAAGGAAGAAAAAGCATTAAATCAGAACAGCAAGAAGAAAAAAAGAATTAAAACAAATGAGGGTAGACTAAGGAGACTCTTGGGCATCTCCAAGTGTACTAACAACTGAATCATAGGGATGCCAGAAGGAGAAGAGGAAGAACAAGAAATTGGAAACTTTTTTGAAAAAGTAATGAAAGAACCAGCCTGAGAACGAAAGGGTCACTGGCTCGATTCTCAATCAGGGTACATGCCTGGATTGCAAGACAAGACTGGCCCCCAGTAGGGGGTATGTGAGAGGCAACCACATATTGATGTTTCTCTATCTCTTTCTCTTTCCCTTCCCCTCTCCCTAAAAGTAAATAAATAAAATATTTTTTAAAAAAGAAAAGAAAAAGTGATGAAAGAAAACTTCTCTAATTTGGTGAAGGAAAAAGACATACAAGTCCAGGAAGCACAGAGAGTCCCAAACAAGTTGGACCCAAAGAGGACTACACCAAGACATATCACAATTAAAATGCCAAAGGTTAAAAATAAAGAGAGAATCTTAAAAGCATCAACAGAAAAGCAGATAGTTACCTAAAAAGGAGTTCCCATAAGACTGTCAGCTGATTTCTCAAAAAAACTTTTCAGACTAGAAGGAGCTAGCAAGACATATTCAAAGTGATGAAAAGCAAGGACCTACAACCAAGATTACTCTACCCAGTAAAACTATTATTTAGAATTGAATGGTAGATAAAGTGCTTCCCAGACAAGGTAAAGCTAAAGGAGTTCATCATCACCAAGCCTTTATTATATGAAATGTTAAAGGGACTTATCTAAGAAAAAGAAGAAGATCAAAACTATGAACATTAAAAAGGCAACAAATTCACAACTATCAACAACTGAATCTGAAAAACAAACTAAGTGAACGATCAGAACAGGAACAAAATCATAGATAGGGAAACCATTTGGAGGGTCAGCTGGGAGGGGGAAGGGGAAGAACAGGGGGAAAGTTGCAGGGATTAAGAAGCATAAATTGGTAGGTACAAAATAGACAGGGGGGATGTTAAGCATAGAATAGGAAAGCCAAATAACTTATATGCATGACCCATGAACATGAACTAAGCAGGGGGATTGCTGGAGGGAATGGGGGTACTGGGTGGAGTGGGACAAAGGAGGAAAATTGGGACAATTGTAATAGCATAATCAATAAAATACATTTAAAAATAAATAAAATTTAAAAAATTGAGGGGTGATAAAGGTCACCATTATTAGCTGTATGGCCTTGAACTAGTCCCTTCAGCACCCTGAGACCAGTAATCCCATCAACCAATAGAGAAATCTCCCTGCCATGCCTCCCCTGCCTGGGGTGGTAAAGAGCTGTCCTTGGAGAAGACTTATAGGTAACTCAGGATTTGGGAAGCCATCAAACAGGCTATCACCAACCTTTCTGCCCCCTTACCTGCTGCCAGTAAGATAGAATTCATGAACTGAGACACTGTTTTCTGAAACCGCTTCTTGATCTCTGCCAGGGCTCGGCTCATCTTAGTCAACTTTTCATCCATGAAGCTGATCTTGTGGGTCACCTGGGAAAAGGCCAAGGAGAGGGCATCGTTATCTGTACTGCCTGGGGCCATCTGCCCAGATCAGTGAAAACCGGGCTTTGCTCTGACTTGCAGAATGTACTGTTCCCTCTGCCTAGGATGCAGGATGTACTGTTTCCTCTCCCCCTCAGCTCAGTGAATTCCTGCATACCAGTCCAGTCTGATTCAAATGTCCCCTTCTTGGAGGGTTTTCCCTGATTCTACTGGGAAAAACTGTTCCTGGCCTTGGACCCCCATTATCATGCACCCTGAAGACAGAAGTTAGCCCTTTATGAAATAATTTGAAAGCATTTGAGCCTGTGTTCCCCACTCAACTGTAAGCTCCTAGAGGGCAGGGACTGAGTCTTGGTCTCCTTTGTGTCTGAGTGCCCATCATGCAGCAAGTGTTCAATTAGTGCTTATTGCATTACAAATAACCAAATGGATAAAGGTCTCTCTAGAGCCAGTCCTGCTCTGTATTCATCCCCTAGGACCCTCTTCCTCCCTCCAGCTGCCAGAGCATCTCAGGTGAAAAACTGTCCTTGTCCAAGGTTACATAGATTAACTGGTACCTGTGAGCACAAAGGCCCCGGCCTCCTGCCTCAGTTTGGAGGTTGCCCTGGAGGGCCATTCTGGCTCTGGAGCTCCCTGTGGAGTGGTGAGGCAACTGCTGGGGCTGCCCTGCAATTCAAACATTCCCTCTGCCAGAGCATCAAATGGTACTACACACTTAAGTTCAGATTCCAGAGTTAAAGGCAGTCAGGGTTTGACTCTTTCTCCAGGAAGCCTTTGCCAATTTTCTCAGCCAGCAGCAATCTCTCTCCATGTTAAATTTGCACATTTACCCCTTCCTGTCCTTTCTGCCCTGGGTCCTGGTCATTTCTACTTTCTTTATGCTAAATTCGGTCAACCCCTTAAAGGCAGGAACCATGCCTTTTACATCTCTCACTTAACCCAGAAGAGGTGTGAAAAAGATTTTTCTTCTGTGGAATTGAAGCCTCAGGTGGAAAGAGTAAGGTGAGCAGTGGACAGATTTGCTGAAGAACAATGAAGTCAGCCCATATGTCCTTCTTTACCCTGTGGGCAGGACTTCTGTACCAGATGCCCCAATTAATGGCAAAACCTTAACCATCCTTCCAACTGCTGGCCCCAGCTGCTGCTTCTGGGCTAATTTTATTTATTTATTTGTAATTTATACCCAGCCTGCTTCCAAAAAGGATTTGAGGTGGCACTCTGGGCTAATAAAGCATTTAAATTGAGACATTGCCTCGCTTCTAAAGTGCTGCCTTGATAGAAATATTTAGTGAGGAGCCAGGCCGCAGGGCTGTAAAAGCTGGAACTGCCATTCTGCCTGTCGCTCTTCTTCCAGGGAGATGGGTGTCTGGGGAAGCCATTTAACAAGCTTCCCTGTGACAAGGACTTTGAGGAAGGAGGCCATCGTACCCCACCCTCAGCTTTGCTAGACTGTCATGGATTTTGCTGATGAGTGATAACTAGCCCCAAACACACACACACAGGGTGGAGCTGAATGGGTTGTGAAGTCTTAGGATGGCAGCATGTGAAAGCCGGGTGGGCCCTTGTATATCACAATACAGATGGGGAAACTAAGGCCCTAAAAGGGAAGGGACTAGCCCAAGGCCCTATGGCCTCTTCCCAGCTGAGACTCGTTGCCAGCCGCTGCACTCAGCAAATTTTCTCAAGGGCTTCTTGCAGCTTTCATGGCCAAAAAATCCAAAAGAAGGCAATTCTCTGAGCTTCAAGGATTTCATGTAGAAATATTTGAGAGGCTTAACCTAGCAGTTAAGATCAATGTTTGGAAATCCTGTTACCTACATTAAATCTGATCTTTCTTCATTTGCTGCTGTCCGGTTAGGGAGTTGTAACATGTACTACACCTCCTTGTGTTCACAAGGAGAAGGGATTATGACCTGGATGCATTTTGCCAAGTCAGTCTTCTTGGTCAACATCAGTGGCTATTGTCTAGAATGCAGCTCTGTATTTAGAAGCTGTTCTAAGGCCTGTTTATCCCTATGCAAAATGTCCCCAAGACGGTTACGCTCTTTGAATTATGATGCCTTTTCCATAACTTTCCAGCCTCTGACTGCACTGTCAGTGCCCCTGGGAGCTTCGTAAGACTCTGCCGCCTGGACCCACAGGGTCCAGCAGAACTACAACGCGAGCTGCATGAGCCATTTGACACATTCCTGGAGCCACATTTAAAACATTCTTAAAAGGTAAAATTTATTTTAATTTAGCAAGCCCACTATATAAAAACTATGACTATTTCAATATGGCATCTAAATAAATAATCAATAAAAGATTTTACATTGTTTTTTCAATCTAAGTCTTGGTAATGTGGAATGGATTTTTGCTTTCGGTCCACCTCCACTGGACTTGTCCCCATACTGCAAGAGCTCAATAGCCATTTGCAACTTGTGGCCACCCTGCTGGACATCACAGCTGGATTCCTAGTTCTAGCTTGCCAAGGCTGCGTTAGGTAAGGGGAAAAAAGCAGTCTTGAATTACTAAGGGGTTTGCCTAGGCCTAGTGGGCATGTTTAGTTCATAGACTTAGAGTGATTTCTCTTGGCTGTTCATTGGGGTCTTTAGCTGCTTATGTCCTTGTTCTCAGCTGACCTCAGAGATTACCAGACAAGAGATTGCCAGGCAAACAAAGTGTTGCTGCAGTTTTACATGAAAAAAATAATTTTCTAATATCTATTGCCTTTGGTAAGTAAACTCATTGTTTTACACAACAGACATGTGACCTCATGCATAATTAGTCACTTAACAATGCCTTTCATTTATTTATTTTTTAATTTTTATTGAATGTATTGGGGTGACACTGGTTAATTAAATTATATAGGTTTTAGGCCCTGGCCAGGTAGCTCAGTTGGTTAGAGTATCGTCCCAATATGCCAAGGTTGCAGGCTCAGGCTCTGGTCAGGGCACATACAAGAAGCAACAAATGAAGGCATGAATAAGTAGAACAACAGATTAATGTTTCTCTCTCCCTCAAATCAATAAATAAAATTATATAGGCTTTAAGTGTACAATTCTATAATATAACATCTGTATTTTGTATTGTATGTTCACCACCCAAAGTCAAATCTCTTTCCATCACCATTTATCCCCTCTTTACCCTCCTCTCCTTCCATCACACCCATTTCCCTCTTATAATCACCATCCTGTTGTCTGTGTCTATGAGTTGTTTTTTACTTTTTGCTTAATCCTTTCACCTTTTCAACCAGCCCCCTAACCCCCTCACTCTGACAGATGTCAGTCTGTTTTTTGTATCTCTGAGTCTGTTGCTATTTTGTTTGTTTTGTTCATTAGATTCCACATATAAGTGAAATCATATGGTATTTGTCTTTCTGTTACCGGCTCATTTCACTTAGCATAATACTTTCCAGGTCCATCCATGCTGTTACAAAAGGTTATATTTCCTTATTTTTTACAGCCAAGTGGTATTCCATTGTGTAAACATACCACAGTTTTTTTTATTCACTCATTTACTGATGAGCACTTGGGCTGATTCCAAATCTTGGCCTTTGAAAATAGTGCTTCAATGAGCATAGGCATGCATTATTCTTTCAATTAGTGTTTCTGTTTTTTTTTTTTCAGATAAATTCCCAGAAGTGGAATTGCTGGGTCATAAGGTAGTTCCATTTTTAATTTCTTGAGGAAAGTCCATACTGCTTTCTACAGTGGCTGCACCAGTATGCATTCCCACCAACAATGCACAGATTCTCTTTCCTCCACATCCTTGCCAGCATGTTTGTTGATTTATTCATGATAACCATTCTGACAGGTGTGAGATGTGGTTTTAATTTGCATTTTTCTCTCACTGTGGTTTAATTTGCATTTTTCTGATGATTAGTGATATTGGGCATATTTTCACATGTCTATTGGCCATCTGTATGTCTTTTTTGGAGAAATGTCTACTCAAGTTCTTTGCTCATCTTTAATTGGATTATATTTTCTTGGTATTGGGTTGTATAAGTTCTTTATAAATTTTGGATACTAGCCCCTTATCAGCTGTATCATTGGTAAATATATTCTTCCATGCAGTGGGTTGTCTCTTCATTTTGTTAATGGTTTCCTTTTCTGTGCAAAAACTTCTTAGTTTGATGTAGTCCCATTTGTTAATTTTTTTCTTTGTTTCCCTTGCCTGAGAAGATATATCAGAAAAAATACTGCTATGAGAAATGTCTGATATTTTACTGCTTATGTTTTCTTCTAGGATTTTTATAGTTTCAAGTCTTACATTTAAATCTTTGATCCATTTTGAGTTTATTCTTGTGCATAGTATAAGTAGGTGGTATAATTTCATTTTTTTGCATGTATCTCTCCAATTTTCCCAACAATATTTATTGAATAGACTGTCTTAGCCCATTTTAGGTTTTTGCCTCCTTTGTCAAATATTAATTGACCATAAAGATGTGAGTTTATTTCTGGACTTTCTATTCTGTTCCATTGATCTATATGTCTGCTTTTATGCCAGTACCATGCTGTTTTGATTACTATGGTCTTATAGCATTATTTGACATCAAGTAGTGATTCCTCTAACTTTGTTCTTTCTGAAGATTGCTGTGGCTATTCATGGTCTTTTGTAGTTCCATATAAATTTTTTGAATATTTGTTCTAGTTTTGTGAAATGCAACAATGAATTTTAGAGTAATAGCATGGAATCAAATTAATAGGATGGACACATCAATAACCATGATCATTCATTCAGCGCAGATGGATTCGGAATCTTGGGGTTATTTTGCTCTTTGAAATAATGAAGTTCAGGCTGAAGTCATAGGCATCTAAGTTTCCTGAATGCTCCTAGGTGACTCTTTGAGTGAATCCTGGCAGCTCCCTCAGAGTCCTTATCTCTGGTGCCCCATGCCCATCAAGATGGAATACAACAGGTGTTGATGTTATTGTCCTCCCATTAGACTGAAAGTATTTCAGAGACTAGAGGGAATAATATTTCTTTCTTTTTTACATCCTTAGCAGCCAACTTGGCATGTTGCAGGTGCTAATAAATGTTTATTGAATTAGTTCATGAATAATGAAGTTGAAATGCTGCTGAAAAGAAAATACATTGGAGATAATCAGTGCGATGCTTTCTTTCAAGAAAAACATGGATGTTCTATGTTATCTTGTTCAGATAATATGGGTCCCTAACAAATGCCTGTCTCCTGTATCTCCAAGTAAAGTGAGGATGTTGGGCTGGCTGCTTCTTAGGGGGTCTGTCAGCTCTGAGAGTCTATGGAGCCTGTAGTATGCAGCAGTAAATGCCCCCACAGCACAAGAGCCTTGCTCAAGGTGACCATATAATTGATCATCCAAACTAGGATACTTTTGAGGCTGCAAGAGCATGCTATTAATTCCTCCAAGCTGACAGGTGTAAACAGAGACTGGCCCCCAGGAAACTGAGAGGTGTGGTTCTCCTGCTCCTAATTCATGAAGCCTTCCTGAGTAAGCCATACAGCAAAGCACCCTATGTGCAATACAAGTGGCTTACTCCATCAGTGAGCCCTTGGTCACCTCAGTCTCATGGTATATGTCAACTGCTCTCTTCTAGATTATAAATTCCTCAGGAATCAGGGACTGTGTCCCTTTCCTCCTCTTTATTGTTCTCCACAATGGTGACTTGAGACCAGGCACACAGCAGGATCCATACAGACTGAGAAAGTGTAAAAACTGGGTTTTCAGTCTCTGTTGTTTTCTCATGCACCCAACAAATATTTCACACGTGCTTAATCTGAAGCAGTCCTTGTGCTGGGCCCTGGGGCAATAGTAAAAACCACAGGGAATTCCCAATTTGGTGGAGAATTTTGGCTTGTAAATGAAAGAATGCTAGAATGGAGGTGAATCATGTCTGGGAGGCCTGTGGAGAGGGAGAGGCAGACTCACCTGATTTGGATAAAGGGGTGACAAAGTTGACAGTTATTCTGGTCAGCAGTAACTCTTCATCTTCTGGTAAGAGCACCATGATTTTCCTTTAGGAAAACACTCCTGCCTCATCGTTTACCCAGGTGTTAGTTACCCCTGGGGCTGATCACACCCATGACTTCCAGGGTGGACATGACACCTGAGCCTAGTCAGTGAGAGCAACACACATTCCTGGCCACAGGGAACATCTTGGGCATGGGCAGCCAATAGAGCCAATGAAGTTGATGTTGGCACTTCTACTGGAGTACTTAAGGATGAGAGGTCCCCATTCTCCTGGGGAGAACACAGCCCATAGAATAATGAGCCCAGAGATGCTCATGCCTATCTTGTCACCATAAGGAGAGAAACTCCGACAATAAAGCCAAAAATCAAAAAGCAGAGCAAAGGTGGGGAAGATCTGATGCAATCAGTTGAAGGTCTGGATCCAGCCATGCCTGAAGCTGCCTATCGCCAGACTTCCATTTACTGAGCCAATATAGTCTCTTTTCATGCTTAAGCCCATGTGCATTGGACTCTGTTACAACTAAAAGACTCCCAACTGATAGTAGTTTCACAGAGAAGGTACTAAGATCAGGCAGTGAATGATGAATAGGAATCCATTAGGCAGAGAAAGACGGAGGGCCTTATAGGAAGTGGAGGAGTGTGTGTGGGGGCATGGGGTGGAGTAGGAGACACAAAAGCATTGAGAGGTGGAGTGGCAAGACAAGTTGCAATGCCCTGGGGTCAAACCTGGGTGCCTGGTTTGCTTTGCCTTACCCTTTTATCATGCCCTATCCCGTGGGGACAGTTGTTGGGTGATACAGTGAGTGTTACTGTCTCACTCAGGGAGGTGAAGGTGACCATAATGGAGTCCTGCCCCAGCACCGTCAGCTTCATTTGCTCATTCACCTGCAGATGAAGAAACCAGTACTCAGTGGACTCCTGCTTCTGTTGTCCCTGCCCAGCCCAACCCTCCCTAACCCACCAACAAAGCAAATAATCCCTCTTTTCTTGGAACCAAAGGAACTGTAAAATCTTTCTGGTTCTTATGTTGGAATTTAGCTTTCATGAAAAAGAGAACAATTCCAGTCTCTTCTCGGGAGATTAGCAAAAATTAGTAACCAATGCCTTCTTACCCGTGCTCCTTCCCTTTCCAACCCAAGCTTGGGACCAACTGTGAAAGAGACACAGGAGTTGGGCAGGCAAGATGGCTTTGGTTCTGCTCATCTGCTCAGGAGATTTTGAGCCAGCCCAGGTACATATACCTCCAATATCCCCAATCTCTCACTTTAGGTGAGAATCCAATAGTCTAGAGACATATGGCCTTTGAACCCAATCAAAACTATCTAAAACACATTGATTTTTGACCCTCTCAGAAAGTTCTGTTTTCATCTAGAAGACACACATTCCATTGCGGAGTCATCTATAATTCCCTCCTCCTCTCACTTATCCCTTCAGCTCATGCCTGAATGCCACTGAATTATTTTTACTGAAATGGCTCCTTTTACAAATATTGCTACTACCCTTAATCATGTCAGGTCTGGCTCATAACACCCACCTAGTCTTTCTATTGTTCTATCTGTTGATCTTTCTCTCTCCAGCTAACCTTCCACAGAAATGCTAAACTAAGCATGCCAGCCCTCAGCTTAAAAATTAACCAGCTGGTCTACTTCCAGTATAGCTGAGTCAGCTTCTAAGAGGCTTGGGGGGAAAAATACCCCACTGCAACAAGAAATAAAACCACCCAAAGCTATGAAGAGTTTAAAAAGAGCAGGCAGATTTTGAAGAGTCAAAATCAAAGGAAAGGACCAGCATGGGATTAGTTACTGTTTCACAGCTTCAGCCTGAAGACAGGCTACAGATGTGGCCCAGATTCCACCATCTTTCTAGTTCAAAGAATCAAAGGATAGAATCTGGAACATCAATAGTCACCGAAAAGTAAGAAAAGATTTCCAGAAGGGACAGAGCCAGAGAAAGAGAGCCTCAAATCCCTGAATTGTGGATGAGCAAGGAAGACTCAAGACAGCTTACAGCTAGGAAAACAAAACAAAACAAAAACTGAACTGAGATTTTAGGTGCTCCTCACGGCAGGTGAGACAAAGTTTGTGGTATGAGTCTAACCAAGCTCCTTGCCTGTTGAAACAAAAACATCAACACTTTTCAGAGAAATACATCAGAATTCAGAGACTCCACAATATAATATTTACAATGTCAGCAATCTAAAATTACTCAATGTGTGAAGACCCAGTGAAGTGTGAGCCATTCTCAAGGCAACAGATCATCAATGGAGGCTATCCTTATCTGATGGGACCTTCATGTTATCAGACAAAGACTTTAAAGCAGTTAATTTAACTATATTCAATGAGGTAAAGGAAAATATAGTCATAATCAATGAAAAAATAGAAAATATCAGAAATGGAAAATATAGGAAAGAACTAAATGGAAATTCTAGAACTGAAAATATTATCTGAAATTTCTAAATTTCATAGGATTAACATAACAGCAGAATGGAGATGATAGAATAAAGTCAGTGGAATTGGAGATAAATCCATGGTAATTTTCCAATCTGAAAAGTAAAGAGAAATGGGAATCCCACGCTTTTTACTGCACAGTGCACCAAACAACAGTGACACAGGTATCCTGTGTCTTCTGACTGGAGCATTTAAGCCATTTACATTTAAAGTGATTATTGATATGGTCTAGAAGATGGTGGCAAAATAGATAGGAGTGAAGTCCACTTCCCCCTGCACACAGGTGAAACACCTAGCCAATTTACTGAGGAACAGAGTGAACAGCCAACAGTACCCCAGCATATATGAAGATTGGAGACCAAAAATTGTAGAGGACATTGAAAAATCAGATGAACAGGTGGAAGCTGTGAACACCAGAATACTTGCTGGAAGAGGAAACCCACCAACAAAGGAACCACCAACAGATAACAACAGAAGAAGGTAAAGGAGGGAGTGGAAGCCACACTAACTCAACCAGGACCTATCTGGAAATACAACTAAATAGTGGGGAAATTACCCAGAACAAACAACTGAACAAGAGCAAGAGAGAATCCTCAAAACCTTGTACAAATAGACAACCCACTTCAACACAACCTGCTCACACCTGCACAACAGAATATAAGAGGTGGTGGACAGAGTGACCCTCAGTTAACCAGCTGGTGGGAAGGAACCACCAAAGAAAGACCCAAAACAATCAAAACTCAAAGACATAAACAGAACCAACATAAATGACAACCCAAGACCAGCAAGTTCAGGAGATCAAGGAGGCTGCACCACTGAATCTTACAGGTATTCTACCATAGAAGTTCACACCATAAACCCAGAAAGTCATAACAGATAAATTTAAGAAGCTGAGGCTAACAAGAAGAGTCTCACAAACAATGGGAAGACAAAGAAACACTCCCCAAATGAAAGGAAAGGAGGAATCCCAGAAAGGATGCTAAATGAAATGGAGGCAAGTCAGCTATCAGATATTGAGTTCAAAGCAATTGTTACAAGGAAGCTCAATGAGCTCACAGGGAATTACCAAAAACTATAGGGAAACTACAATGAACTCACTGCAAACTATATCAACATAAAGAAGAAATAGAAACTATCAACAAGGACCAAGAAGAAATGAAGAATACAATTTCCAAAGAACACAGTAGACAGAATCAAAAGCAGGCTAGACGAAGCAGAGGATTGGATCAGTGAGCTGGAGGACAAGGTAGAAAAAAACACCCAGAAAAAGCAAGAAACAGAAAGAGGCTCAGAAAGAATGGAGAGAGGTTAAGGGAAATGCAGGACAACAGGAAACGTAATAATATCCATATAATAGGGATATCAGAAAGAGAAGAAGAGCAAGGGATAGAAAACCTGTTTGAAAAAGTAATGATGGAAAACTTCCCTAATTTGATGAGAGAAAAAGTCACACAAATACAGGAAACAGAGAGTCCCAATCAAGAGGAACCCAAAGAGGCCCACTTCAAGACACATCATAATTAAAATGGCAAAATTCCAGGATAAAGAGAGAATCTTAAAGGCAGCAAGGGAAAAACAGGAAGTAACATGCAAGGGAGCCCTGATAAGACTAGCAGCTGACTTCTCAATGGAAATGCTCCAAGCCAGAAGGGAATGGCAAGAAATATTCCAAGTAATGAAAACCAGAGGACTGTAACCAAGACTACTTTATCCAGCAAGGCTCTCAATTAAAATGGAAGGCCAAATAAGGAGCTTCCCAGACAAAAGAAGCCTCAAAGAATATACCTCCTCCAAACCAGCTCTGTAGGAGATGCTAAAGTGCTTGCTTTAAGAACAGGAAGAAAAACAGTGAAAGAGAGAGGAACACAGGTACGAAAAAATGGCAATGAATAAGTACCTATCAATAATAACCTTAAACATAGGTGGATTAAATGTTCCAGTCAAAAGACACAGAACAGTCGAATGGATAAGAAAACATGACCCACACATATGCTGCCTACTGCAGACCCACTTCAGAACAAAAGACCTACACAGACTGAAAGTGAAGGGCTGGAAAAAAATATTCCAAGCAAATGGACAGGAAAAAAAAAGCTGGGGTAGCAATACTCATATCAGACAAAATAGATTTCAAAAAAAGAGCCATAAAGAGAGACCCAGAAGGTCACTTCATAATACTCAAGGGAAGAATCCATCCAGAAGGCATAAACATTGCAAATATAAATGCACCCAACATAGGAGCACCCAAATACATAAAGAAAATCTTGGAGAACTTCAAGAAAGATATTGACAGCAACACAATTATAGTAGGGGATTTTAACATCCCACTGTAAAAAATGGACAGATCTTCCAAACAAAATATCAACAAAGATATTGTGGCATTCAACAATGCTCTAGATGAAGTGGACTTAACTGATATATATAGAGTCTTTCATCCCAAAGAAGCTAAATACACATTCTTTTCAAATGCACATGGAATATTTTTAAAGACAGACCACATGATAGGACACAGAACAAGTCTCAACAAATTCAAGAAAACTGAAATCATATCAAGCATTTTCTTCAACCACAAGGGACTGAAACTAGAAACCAACCTCAAGGGAAAAACCCCAAACCACTCAAAGTCATGGAGATTGAATACTATGCTATTAAACAATGAATGGGTCAAGAATGAGATTAGGAAAGAAATCAAAAGTTTCTGGAAACAAATGAAAATGAACTCACAATAATCCAAAACTTATGTGACACAGCAAAGGCAGTCCTGAGAGGGAAGTTCATAGTACTACCTATCTAAAAAAGACAGAAACATTTCAAATAAACAACCTAACTCTATGTCTACAAGAACTTGAGGAGCAACAACTAAGACAACCCAGAGCAAGTAGAGGGAAGGAAATAACCAAGATCAGAGCAGAATTAAATGACACAGAGACTAAAAGCACAATTTGAAGGATAAATGAATCCAGGAGCTGGTTCTTTGAAAAGATAAAATACACAAGCCTTTAAGCAGGTTCATCAAGAAAAGAGAGAGAGGACCCAAATAGACACAATCAGAAGTGAAAGAGGAAAGATTACAACTGATATCACAGAAATATACAGGATTGTAAGAAATTACTATGAAGAACTATATGCCAAGAAATTTAAAGACCTAGATGAAATGGACAAATTTCTAGAAAAATATAATCTTCCAAAACTCAATGAAGAAGAAGTAGAAAGCCTGAACAGACCAATAACACCTGATGAAGTTGAAACAGTAATCAAAAAGCTTCCAACACACAAAAGCCCTGGACCAGACAGTTTCACAGGAAAATTTTACAAAGTTTTTAAGGGAGAGCTAACCCCCATCTTCCACAGATTATTTCAAAAAATTCAAGAAGATGGAAGATTCCCAAACTCTTTTAATGAAGCCAGCATCATCCTAATCCCCAAACCAGATAAAGACACAACAAAGAAAGAAAACTTCAGGCCAATATTGCTGATGAACATAGATGCTAAAATCCTCAACAAAATATTGGCAAACCACATCCAGCAATATGTTAAAAAGATCATACACCATGATCAAGTGGAATTCATCCCAGGGATGCAAGGATGTTATAATATTTGCAAATCAATAAACATAATACACCACATAAACAAAACGAAAGACAAAAATCATGTGACTATATCAGTAGATGTGGAAAAAGCATTTGATAAGGTACTGCACCCATTTATGGTAAAAACACTCAGCCAAGTGGGAATAGAGGGAGCATTCCTCAACATAATAAAGGCCATATGTGAGAGACCTACAGCCAACATCATACTCAATGGACAAATACTTAGAGCTTTCCCACTAAGATCAGAAACAAGACAAGGATGCCCACTTTCACCACTCTTATTCAACATAGTACTGGAAGTCCTAACCACAGCAATCAGACAAGAAAAGGAAATAAAAAGCATCCAAATTGGAAAGGAATAAACAAAACTGACATTGTTTGCAGATGACATGATAGTGTACATAGAAAACCCTATAGACTCCACCAAAAAACTACTTGACCTAGTAAGTGAATTTGGAGAAACAGCCAGATACAAAGTCAATACTGAGAAATCAAAGGCATTTTTGTACACCAACAATGAAATCTCAGAAACAGAAATCAGGGGAAAAAATCCCATTTGATATAGCAAAAAGAAAAATAAAATACCTAGGAATAAACCTAACCAAGGAGGTAAAATACCTGTACTTAGAAAACTGTACAACACTGAAGAAAAAAAATAAGGAAGACACAAACAAATGGAAGCACGTACCATGCTCATGGATTGGAAGAATTAACATCATCAAAATGGCCATACTACCCAAAGTGACTTATAGATTCAATGCAATCCCCATTAAAGTACCCATGACATATTTCACAGATATAGAACAAACATTTCAGAAATTTATGTGGAATCATAAACGACCCTGAATAGCTGCAGCAATTTTGAGAAAGAAGAACAAAGCAGGGGGGATCACAATATCTAAAATCAAACTGTATTATAAGGCCAGTGTAATAAAAACAGCTTGGTACTGGCATAAAAACAGGCACATAGACCAATGGAACAGAACAGAGAGCCCAGAAATAAACCCAAGTCTCTATGGTCAATTAATATTTGACAAAGGGAGAGAAGCATAAACTGGAGCAAAAATAGCCTCTTCAACAAATGGTGTTGGGAGATCTGGACAGAAACATGCAAAAAAATGAAACTCAATCACCAACTTATACCACACACAAAAATAAATTCAAGGTGGATAAAAGACTTAAATATAAGTCATAACACCATAAGAGTCCTAGAGGAAAATATTGGCAAGGAAATCTCAGACATTCCATGCAGCAACATCTTCACGGATATGTCCCCTAAAGCAAGGGACATAAAGGAAAGAATAAACAAATGAGACCTCATAAAATTAAAAAGCTTCTGTACAGCTAAAGAAAACAGCATTAAAATGAAAAGAGAACCAACTATTTCGGATACCTTGGATAAGGGTTTGATCTCCAAGATATATAAAGAACTCCAGGAAGACAAAAAACCCAATTAAAAAATGGGCAAAAAGACTTGAACAGACATTTCTCCAAGGAGGACACACAGAGGGGCCCAGAGACATGAAAAGATGCTCAGCATCACTAGCTATCAGAGATACAAATTAAAACTACAATGAGATACTACCTCACACTGGTCAGAATGTCCAACATAAACAAATCAACCAACACTTGTTGGAGAGGATGCATAGAAAAGAGAACACTAGTGCACTGTTGCTGGAAATGCAAACTGGTGTAGCCACTGTGGAAAACAGTATGGAATTTCCTCAGAAAACTAAAAATGGAACTGCCCTTTGACCCAGCAATTCCACTGCTGGGATTATACCCTAAGAGCCCTGAAATACCAATCCAAAAGAAGCTATGCACCCCAATGTTCATAGCAGCCCAATTTACAATAGCCAAGTGTTGGAAGCAGCCTAAGTATCCATCAACAAGTGAGTGGATAAAAAAACAAACAAACTATGGTACATTTACACAAGGGAATTCAACACAGTAGAGAGAAAGAAGGAGCTTATACCCTTTGTGACAGCATGGATGGAACTACAGAGCAGTATGCTAAAAATCAGCCAGGCAGTGAGGGACAAATACCATATGATCTCACCTTTAACTAGAACATAATCAACAAAAGAAAAAAGTAAACAAAATATAACTAGAGACATTGAAATTAAGAACAATCTAACAATAGTCAGAGGGGAGGAGGGGGACAGTGGGGAGAAGAGTTTTCAGGAACAACTATAAAGGACACATGGACAAAATCAAGGCAGGTGGGATCAGGGGAGGGAGGTGGGTTTGGCTGGGGTGGGGGAAGGGGTGGGGAGAAAATGCAGACAACTTTAATTGAACAACAATAAAGTAATTTTAAAAAAGTAAAGAGAAAAAAATGTAAACAACAGAAAATAACAAATCCTCAGGAGCCTTTGGGACAATGTTAAAATGTCTAAAAATATATGAGATTGGAGTCTCAGAAGAAAAGTAGACAGACTGGAGTACAATTTTTTTCTCTAATGGCAGACTTCCCAAATACAGTGAAAGACATGAATTTACAGATTCAAGAAACTCAGTAAATCCCAAACAGAATAAATATGAAGACAACAACACCTAAACATATTATATCCAAACTTAGAAAATCAAAGAAAAGATAAAATCTTGAAAGCCCCTAGAGAAAATAAACAATGATTTGAATAACTAGACTTCTGATCATAAACTATAGAGATCAAACACAGCAGAACAACATCTTTAAATACTAAAAATAAAATACAAAATTGAAAACAGAATCAACCCAGAATCCTAGATCTAGCAAAGATATCCTTTAATAAAGACATTATTTTCACATGAAAGAAAACAGAATGTGTTGCCTGCAGATCTATACTTTAAGAAATGCTAAGGAAGCTCTTTGGGCTGAGAAGAACATACACCAGAAGGAGACTTGTATTTTCAGGGAAGAATAAGAACACTGGAACTGCTACACTGGGAGAAAATAAACTGGCCACTGCAGCCTCCAAGTGAGCGTACATGTGCCTCAGCCTGACATCCAATGCCTCTCACCTTCACAACACAACATATACACCTCCTGGCCCTGTTTCTTTCACAAGAGGCACTTGTGAACTTTTAACAATATCACACTGAGTCCCAGCTTCAGCTTTTACAAATGCTACTCCCTCTACCCCAAACTCCCTCCTTTCCTTTTTTTCTCTATGTAAATCATATGCATAAAAATTCATACTACAACTCGAAACACTTGGTTTTCCAAGTCACTTCTAATGGGCCAGGATCTGTTGTGTATTTCTGTATGCAGTTCCAGGAACAGAACAATAAATATGCTGCTAAAACATCTTAGTGATATCAAAGCACCTTCTCCTCTATTATTTCATTTAGTTCAAACATCAGCAATTTGATGCAGGAGAGCAGGTCTGGTGACCCACCTTGTATAGGTGAGATAGCCAAGGCTCAGAGAAGGTGAATGGTTTTCACAAAGCTGCACAGAGCCCAGAGAAACTGGCATTAGTGCTTGGCTTCTCCAATTCTCATCCTAGTTCTTTGTCCACTTGGCCACACTGACACACAACATATGGTGCCTGCCTGTAATCAATTTATAATCTTGCATTATACACTTCTCACATATCTACATAAGGTAAATTTTAAGACAACACATTCCTAGATTGAAAATCTCGAACCTGGCCAAGTATCAATGATACTCACAAAAACTTCAAAATCCAGAACTTATAATAGACCAACTGAATCAGAATCTCTCTGGAAATGTGCCTGGGAATATTCATTGTTAAAGTCCCATAGGTGATTCTGATATGCAACCAGAGCTGAGAACCTCTCCATTGAATGACTAATCAAATGACTAATCCAGACTGTGGGCAATGTGAACAGAGAGAAATGGGTGTGGGGTGGGGTGCCACAAAGAAGGGAAAACCTGAGCAGGGGTTTGAAGAAGGGAAATTTTGGATTGCCAGAGAAGAGGGAGTGCATGTCAGGCCAGTGTGAGGCAGGGGGCTGGTCAGAAGGTTGAGACATGTTCAAGAGAGGGGATGTTTCTGAGCAGAGGTTCACTGATCTAAAGGAATCTGGACATAAGGGTGAGAATGTAGTGGCTAATGTTGAGGATGAATAGGAAAGGCAGGAGACAGGAGATTAGGGATCAGATGCTTAAGCCCCATCATATACTCCTAGAGTGCTTCTGTCCATAATACTTTCCTTGAGGCTCTTACTCTCAGGCCACTTTGAGTGGATTCTATGTTCTGTGATCTTTCTTTGAATCCCAATCCTATGAGCTTGTACCTCTCTCACAGCCCTGATCCCTCTCTACCCTGTGTTCTTATTAACCCACACCCAGGCTTTTGAATTTCTCAAGGGGTCTGTTCATCTTTATATCCCCTAGATCAGTTTTTCTCAACCAGGGGCAATTTTGACCCCCAGGGAACATTTGGCAATGTCTGTTGGTATATTTTGAT
The DNA here is from genome assembly GCF_019186645.2 of Phyllostomus hastatus. Taxonomy (NCBI): domain Eukaryota; kingdom Metazoa; phylum Chordata; class Mammalia; order Chiroptera; family Phyllostomidae; genus Phyllostomus; species Phyllostomus hastatus. Next base: position 1,721,988 of record NW_025333643.1, on the reverse strand, counting down.
TATCATAGCTGGAGGGCAGTGTACTACACTAGCATCTAGTGAGATGCTGCTAAAATTATCCATCCCCAAATGTCACTAGTGCTAAGGATGAGGAACTCAGGCTTAAAGTGATATGCATACTTAATTGCTTTATTAGGAAATTAAATTTAGTATTTAGTATTAGTAATTCAACATTGACTAATCAATAAATATTTCATTAATGGCTATTTGAACAACCCAATGAAAGAAAAAAAAATAGGTTTGGGTTTATTAGCCACCATTGACTCCCAGGCTTTTTAATTTCACAGATAGCAAAGTTATAAAAACAAAAACTAGAGAAACCAACATAGAATTGTTAATTTTTCTTTTTGCCATGTATAGGCATTAAAAATAAAACTATCAACTATTATAATAGTTACTTCCTAAAATAATGGACATTTAAACTATCAAATGTAATAGTATTAATAATAAAAATAATATAGAAAGGATATTACATAAAAAAGGTTAGTACAAAGCCAACAGTTGCTGTAGGTTGGTGAAAAGTTCACTTTAGCCAGCCCTGGACCACTGCCCACCAACTTAGGGACCTCTGAATGAGACTACAAGATCCTGGACAGCAGGGCTTTTGTCTTACAGGTAGCCTCTGGTAGCCTGATGCCAAGCAGCCCAGGGAAGGCTGCCAAGGCCACCCTACCTGTGCTGCCAACCCCTACCTTATATTCCAGGGAGATCAAAGTCTCTGTCTTAGAAGCCCAGCTCCACTTGTGAACTGCATAGCCCTTGTAGTCGCTGGTGGTCCCGCCTTCCTCATCCAAGATCAAGACAAATGAGCAGCTAGGAGAGACACATAGGTAAGGAGCTGCCATCAGGCCCCTGAAGGATGCCCTCATCACTACAGGATGTAGGCAGGCAGAGCTCTGAAGCTCTCTCCCAGGTGGAAGAAGCATAGACTTCTGCAGTCAGCCTCACTTCCCCTGCCTAATATGGTCTGAGGCCCCATTATACCTGTTGATGTTAATGGTAGAATTTGTTGGGAAGGACAGGTCTGATGGAGATGATAGTGACTCAGGCCAAACCCAAGAGGGATATAAATGGAGTATGTACCCTGTTGCCCAGGAACTTGAGTATACAAGACTTTATGCATCAAAATGGGAACATCTTTAACATGGGTGTCAAACTCATTTTCACCGGGTGCCATATCAGCCTCACAGTTGCCTTCAAAGGGCTGAAATTATTTTAAGACTGTGTAAATGTAACTACTCCTTAACTGTTAAGAAGTTAAAATTACATTCAGCCCTTTGAAGGCAACCATGAGGTTGATGTGGCCCCTGATGAAAATGAGTTTGACACCCCTGATCTATAACATGAAGGTAAGTCATTTCTTCCAAGAACAGTTCCTTATGAAAGGCCAGGCAAAATCAACTTTTGGCTGGAAAAAATGTGTGCCAGCAAAAATGTGGTGCCTGTGGCCTCTCCTTCACTCTTACCTGGTGTAAAACATTTCTTTCCACAAAAGCATTGTTCCATGAATCTAGCTGACACTCAAAGTCTTAGTGCTATGGGGATACAAGTGGAGTAGGTCTTAGAGAATTGCCATTCTCATTGGCTATGACACAGTTACAGCAAGTGAGGGCTTTGAAGTACCTGTGTTGCTGCAGGCACTGCCTCACTGCCTCCCTTAGCCTCTAGACATTGCCCGGTCACTCCTTTCCCCAGAGTCTCCTACTTGCCACCTCAGTGCTCCCTTTGTTACCCCCAGAGATACTACATTGGGCCATGATTTCCCTAACCCACTCACCAGGCCTTTTGGTTGTGGTGAACGCAGCCCTGGCCTTCAGCATTGAACAGGGCCAGGAAAGAGAAGTTTGATGTGTCATTAAAGAGGCAGGTGATGGTTCTCCCTCTGCAGCACGTGGGGATCTGACACAAGGCAATGTTTCCGGAGGGATAGCTGGCAGAAATGGTTAAGTAGAACTAACAAAAAACTCTCCAGGTTCTTGATCAGTTGACCCATGGAAAGCAAGTCTACAAGTCTAAGTGTTAGCTTAATGATACATCATTCCCAGTTTTCAAAGACCCTCTCTGCACTTTGTATAAAAAATTACTAAATGACTGTGGAACTTACCATGCCTCTGGTGCTTCCCTGTATCTTCTTTCTATTCCTCAAAACTACCCAGTGGTAAATATTATCATCTCCATCTCAGAGATGAGTAGAGTATCCCCACATCTGAGGGGTTTCCTAGGAGGGGGGACTGTCATTGTTAAAACCAGGAAAGTCTTGGGCAAACCAAGATGACCTGATCACTCTACAGCTGAGAAATCCAAGATGCAAAGAAACAGTCTGCCTCACATCACAGCACAAGGAAGTGGTAGAGCCAGTATCTCAACCCAGGCCAGTGATATTTCTAATGCTGTCAGGCTGCCTCCTCTTCTGACCAATCTAGGAGAGCAGTCAGTGTGTACCTGCTCATTACTTACCAAGAAGCCCAAACAAGCACTAGTTCTAGCTAAGAGGGATATGGTATGGGATGCCACTATCCTGTTCATAGAAATTTCAGAAGTATGTCAGACAGAAAAATTTCAGGGAGTAGCACTAGGATCCTCTTGACCCTTTCCCAAAAACTGTCAAAAAATTAACACAAATGGTAAAAAGTAACCAAACAGAAATTCTGAAGTTGAATCGTATAACAAATAAAATGAAAAAAATCACCATGAGTTTATCAGTAGAATGGTACAGTAGAAGAAAGAATCAGTGAACTTGAAGACAGAGTAATTAAAAGCCAGTCTGAGGCACTGAAAAAAAAAAAGAATGAGGAAAAACAAAAAAAAACTGGGAGATCTGTGGATGATTATCAAGTCAACCAACATATGTATAACAAGAGCCCCAAAGAAGAGGAGCAAAAGAAGGCAGAAAAATATTTGAATAAATAATGGATGAAAACTCCCCAAATTTTATAAAAGAGTGATGTCTTTCAGAAAATTTGGGGAGTTTTCATCCATTATTTAATAATAAGCTCAGCAAATTCCAAGTAAGATAAATTCAAAAAGAGCCACACTGAGACATTATCAAACTGCCAATAGGTAAAGAGGAAATCCTGCAAGAGGCAAGAGAAAAGAAACTTGTCATGTACAAGGGATCTTCAACAAGATTAATGGCCAATTTGTCATAAGAAACTATGCAGGCCAAAGGGCAGTATGATGGATTATTTATAGAGCTGAAAGAAAAATAGCAGTCAACCAAGAATTCTATATTAAGCAAAACTATCCTTGAAAATTTAAGGGGAAATTAAGACTTTCCAGATAAAGGCTGAGAAAATTCATAATTACAAGAAATGTTAAAAGAAGTCCTTTGGGATGAGATGAAAGGCCACCTGACAGTAACTCACAGACATGCAAAGAAATAAAGAACACTAGTAAAGTAACTATATAAGTAAATATAAAAGCCAGCATTACAGTATTTTTGGTTATAATTCCTCTTTCTTTCCTATGTGATTTGAAGAAAACAAATGCATAAAGTGATAATTATAAACCTATGTTAATGACATACATCTATATAAAGACGTAATTTTTGATAACAACATAAAGGAGAAGGAATACGATATATAAGAGCAGAGTTTTGCATACTATTAAGGCAAAGTTAGTATTAATTCAAACTAGTTTGTTGTCACTTGTAGTAATCAAGTACATTAGTTTCTTGGGGCTCCTGTAATTAAGCCACTTGAACAGCAGAAATTTATTATCTCATAGTTCTAGAGACTAGCAAGGTGTTGACAGGGTCATGCTTTTAGAGGCTCAGTAGAAGAATCCTTCCTTGCCTCTTCATAGTTTCTAGTGGTTGTCAGGAATCTTTGTCATTCCTTGGTTTACAAATGCATCATTATAATCACTCTCTCAGTCATTACATGGCCTTAATTACTCTGAGTGTAACTCTGGTTTTTCTTCTTGCATTATGGCCTACAATAACCCAATATGTCTGCATTTTAACTTAATAATTACATCTGCAAATACCCTATTTCTTAATATGGTCACATTCTGAGGTTTCAAGTGAACATAATTTTTTGACAGGCACTATTTAACCCATTACACCAGGATAATCACCAAGAAAATAACTTTGAAAATATGGAGAAAAGAAAATGAGAAGGGAATCAAAATGTCATCCTACAAAAAAAAAAAAATCAAACCCAAAAGAAGGCAGTAATGGAGGAACTGAAGAACAAAAAAGATATAAAAAATGGCAGGATTAAGCTTTTTCATATCAGCAATTACTTTAAATATAAATGGATTAAATTCTCCAAACAAAGGCAGAGATTGTGAGAGTGGATTTAAAAAGCATAATATGTGTATATGTTGTCTATAAATCACTCATTTTAGAGCTAAAGACACAACTAGGTTAAAAGTAAAATTATGAAAAGGGATATTCCATACAAAATGTAACCAAAAGAGAACAAAGTTGGCTTTATTGATATCAGATAAAACAAACTTTAAGTAAAAATTCTTTCACAAGAGACAAACAGGGACACTATGTATTCAGAAAATGCTCAGTGCCTCAAGAATATATAACAGTTATAGACATATACACACCTACCAACAGAGCCTTAAGTTATATAAAGCAAAAATTTACAGAATTAAAAAAATAAATACTATAATAAGAGTTGAAGATTTCACTACCTCACTTTCAATAATAGATAGAACAATTAGATAGAAAATAAAAAAGAAATACAGGACTTGAACACTATTATAAACCAACTAAACCTCATTGGCATATACAGAGTATCCTATCCAACAACAGCAAAATACATATTCTTCTCAAGTCCACATGGATCATTCTCTGGTACAGACAATATGCTAGACCACAAAGCAACTCTCGATAAATTTTAAAAGATTATAACCATAAAAAGTATATTTCAACACAATGAAACTAGAAGTCACTGGCAGAAGGAAATTGGGAAAATGCAAAAATAGATGGAAATTAAATAATACACTCAACCAATGGATCAAGAACAAATCACAAAGAAAATTTAAAAAATAAGATAAATGAAAATAAAAACACAGCATACCAAAACTTATGGGTTAAAGTAAAAGCAGTGCTCAGAAAGAAATTTATAGCCATAAATACTGGCATTAAAGGAGAAGAAAGGTATCAAATTAATAACCCAAACTTCCACCTTAATGAACTATAAAAAGAAAGAGCAAATTAAAACTAAAGTTAGCAGAAGGAAGGAAATAAAGATTAGAGCAAAGAAAAACAAAATAGTGAATAGTAAAACAATAGAGAGAACCAACAAAACACAAAACAGTTCTTTGAAACAATTAACAAAATTCACCAATCGTCAGCTAGACTAAGAGACAAAAAAGGAAAACTCAAGTTTCTAAAAGTATAGATTAAAGTGAAGACATTACTAATGATATCACAGAAATGAAAACAGATCATAAGAGAATTATGTGGACAATTATTCATCCACAAGTTAGATAACTTAGATGACAAGGACCTGCTCCTAGAAACATACAAAGCACAGTTACAGGACACAGGATCAACACACAAAAATCAGTAGTCCTTAATAAATGTGGGATATCTTTCCACTCATTTCAGTCTTCTTTATTTCAAGAATATTTTGTAGTTTCCTGTGGACAAGTCTTACACCTTTTTGGTTAAATTTATTCCAAAGTATTCTTTCCTTTTTAATGGTATTGTAAATGATATCACTTCCTTCTGTTCATTACTTTTTTAATTGTTGTTGTACTTACAGCATTTCAGGTCACTTATTGCTAGTATTCATGAATTAAAAGAATCAATGTTGTTAATGGCAATATTGCCCATAGTGATCAAAAGAATCAATGCAATCTCTATCAAAATTTCATCAATCTTCTTCACAGAAATAGAAAACTTGATCCTAAAGTTCATATAGAATTGCAAGGGATCCCAAATAACCAAAATAATCTTGGAAAAAAGAACAAAGTTGAAGGACTCATATTTCTTGATTTTAACACTGCCTACAAAGCCGCAAGAATCAAAACTGTGTGGTACTTGCATAATAACATACACATAGACCAATGAACTAGAATTGAGAGTCAAAAAATAAACTAATACATCTATGGTCAATTGATTTTTAACAAGGGTTCCAAGACCATTCAAATGGGAAAATAATAGTCTCTTCAACAAATAGTTCTGGGACAATTAGATATCACATGCAAAAGAATGAAGTTGGACCCTTATCTCACACCATGCAAAAAATGCAAAAATGCAAAAATCAACTATAAAGGTATCAAAAGCCTATATGTAAGAGTTGTAACTATAAAACTTTTAGAAGAAAACATAGGAATAAACAGTATTCATACATATAAAAACCAAAGTACAAGAAACAAAAAAAAATAGAAAAATTAGCTTCATCAAAATTAAAAACTTTGCATACCAAAGGATGCTATCAAGAGTGTGGAAAGACACACCACTGTATAGGAAAAGTATTTGCAAATCATATATCTGATAAAAGTCTCATATCTACAATATATAAATAACTCTTACAAGAAAAAAATAGTTAACAAATGGCAAAGGACTTGAATATATATTTCTACAAAAAAGATATACAAAGAAGGCACAGAAAGATTCTCAAAATCATTAGCTGTTAGACAAATGCAAGTTAAAACCATAATGGGATATCAGTTCACACCCACTAGAATGGCTGGAATTAAAAAACTGAAAAATACCAAGTATAGTCAAGAATGTGAAGAAATCGGAATCTCACATACTGGTGATGGGAATATAAAATGGTGCAGCCAGTATGGAAAACATTTTGGAGGTTTCTCAGTAAATTAAACATAGAATTACCATATGACCCAGTAATTCCACTCTTATGTATAGAACCAAAAGACTTGAGAATAGGTATGCAAACCAAAATTTCTATAAGAATGTTCATAGCAGCATTAGTCACAATAGCCAAATCATGGAAACAACCTAATGTCCATAAATGAAAGAATGAATTTTTTAAAATCTTCACCTGAGGATATGCTTATTGCAGAAAAAGAGGAAGGGTCTAAGAGATGGGGAAATCATACACACATACACACACACACGTATGGAGAGAGAGACAAACAGCTATATATTGATGTGAGAAACACCGATTCTATCTGCACCCAGACTAGGGATCAAAACCGCAGCCTAGGTATGTGCCCTGACTGGGCATCAAACCCACAACCTCCTGGAGTATGGGATGTTGCTCCAACCAACTGGAGCCACCTGGCCAAGTCAGGAATGAGTTTTTTTAAAAGTGGTATAAGCCAAATAATACAATATTATTCAGCCAAAAGGGAAGAAATTCTGATGCCTGCTACAACACGTACAAAATCTTGAAAACATTAAGTGAAAGAAGCTGGAAACAAAAGGCCACATATTGTAGGAGTCCATGTGTACGAGATGCCCACAACAGGCAAATCCACAGGAAGCACACTGGTGATTTCAGGGCTGGGAGCAGGGGGAGAGAGGGAGTGAATGCTTAATGGGTGTAGAGTTTTCTTTTGGGGTGGCAAAAAGTTTTCCTAACTTGATGGAGGTTGTGGTTGCACAATAGTGTAAATGTACTAAATGCCACTGAATTATAAATGTTAAAAGAATCACTTTTATGTCATGTGAGTTTAACCCCCTACCTTTTTTTAAGAAAAAGGAACGAAGCACTGATGCATACTACAGCTGACCCTCGGACTACATGGGATTCGGCAGTGCCGACTGCTGCGTGGTGGAAAATCTGCGTACACCTTAACTTGGCCCCCCACATTCAAGGATTCCCAGCCTCTAGTCAGTCCTTGGCAACATGAGTCTGAACTGCAATGGTCAACTGAACTTCAGACAATTAAACCAAGCAGGGCCAATTGAACTGAATGAATTAATTGAAAAAAAAAATCCACATTTAAGTGGACATTCACAGTTAAAACCTGCTATGTTCAAGGGTAAGCTGTACAATGTGGAAGAACCTTGCAAATATTATGCTACATAAAAGAAGCCAAGTACAAAAGGCCACATACTGTATGATTTTACTCAGATTAAATAACCTTGAATAGGCTAATACATAGAGGTGGAAAGACTGGCTGCCTCCAGAGAGGGCAGGGGAAGGGACATGGGAGTGGCTGCTTACTCGGTATGGGGTTTCCTTTTGGGGTGATGAAAAAGTCTGAAACTAAATAGTGGTGATGGTTATATACAATCGTGAATGCACTTGACGCCATTTAAATTATACATGTCAAAATGGTTAAAATGGTAAACGATGTTATTATGTGCATTTTACCATATTAAAAAAAAGTGCTTACCTCACACAATGGTTAGGAGTGTTCAACAAATCCTTAAGGGAACAGTGCTGAGCACAGTACTGAACACAAAGTGATTAAGGTTTATATCTTTTTATCAGTGTGGTGAGTTTATAGCGTCAGACAAAAAAAGGCTTTGAAGGAAGTTTGGTGGGAAATCAGAGATTGAGGGAAGAGATCCAGGCAGATGCTGACAACCCAAATGAAATGAATTCTGGGACGGCTCTGGGGTCTGATGCTGACAAGTGCAAACCGATCAGGGCTTGGAGACTTCGGCATCCCAAGGGCAGATGTATCATTTCTACCTGAGAGCTTTGCCCAGTATCTCTGTGAAAACAGAATCAACTGCTGAGCCTACTGTTCTGTAGAAGCCATGAGGAAAGGGAAGTGTTTTCCAAACATTTTCTTTACTGAAGAGGGATCCAACAGTGCATCGTGTTTTAACCATTTGAACACAGTAACACAGAGTTTCTCCTTCAAGATCACTGGGTCCAGCTTCCTCATCTTATAATGGAGGGAAGTGAGGCCCAGAGAGATAAAGTGACTTGTGCACAGTCACCGAGAAGAACTAGGCCCCAAACCCAGACCTTTTGGGACTCCCATAGAGGAAACGCATTAATTGCCAGGATGTGTTCATTGTTGGGCTATGAGTCAAGCATGCCAGCAACAGCGGCCTGCAGGCTCTGGGTGGTCCCACCCTGGTTGGGCTGGCACTCCGAGGCAGGTGAGGGAACATGCATCCCAGCAGGCTGGTGCTGGGCCCTGACTGTAAATAGTCTACCCTCTCTGGTTCCACTGACAGCAACCTAATTCACAGACACAGCTTCATGAGGAGCTCAGGAATGATCCCATTCGATGCGCTGCACAGCAATAAAAGTGGGGAGGGAGAAGCCCCGTGACCCACAGGGAGCAGCAGCTGCCCTGGAAACAGTTTATTGTGTTCAGTATCACAGGGTGCATTAGAAGCAGGGCCGAGCAGAGTGTGATGAATGGACTCATTTACAGTCGAAGAAACAACAGGACTCTTTTGACAGGGCGCTTAAATTCTGAATTCCCAGTTCAGTGGAGGGGAGATCAAAATGAATTGAGGGGGGTGTGGCAAAGCAGGCCTGTCTGGGCAGCCCATCTGACAGCTCAGAGAGCTGCCCTATTCTCCAAAGGCAGGGGGCACTGAGTGCCCTGTGGTTTTATCACAGGGCCCTTTCCTCCTCTCTACGCTGCTCACTGCTGGAGCAAACAATCCTGAAAGGCATAAAAATGGTACCAGGGAGGGGGCCCTAAATGGAGGTGAGGCAGCCCTGAATCCAGGCCTGGCTCGGCCACCAAATTCCTTTTGAGACATTGAGTAAGTCACACTACCCATTCCTACAATGAAGGGACAAGAATGAATAGCGGCCTAGTATCTCCCCTCTTTGATGTCACACTCAAACCAGGCTGCAAAACCTGGAGTAAGTGTTCCACCCTCTCTGGCTGCAGCCTTGCTGCCAAATGGGTTGGGTGTTTGTGGTCCTGGGCCAGCTCCAGCACACGTTGGGGAGCGGGCAGCAGGACCACTGCAAGGAGCACAGGGGTCCAAGGTGACTTCCTTCCTGCTCTGCCTCTTCCCACCCAGATGTTCTCTAAAGGGAGCCCTCTGTGACCTGGACAAACTCTTAATACTCTGGAGGGCCCGTCACCAGGATTCTTGGATTAATTGAAAAACCAAAGTGATACTTAGGCTTTTTCTGGCCCAAAAGTTCTCTGGAGGTAGGTGGCTGGGGACAAGGGAGCAGCCCCAAATAAAAGGATACTAAACAAAGGAAGACCCATCGTAGAAGGAGTAGTGAAACCTGAAGGGCTTCTTGGCTCCCTTCCACTCCTGAGACTGACGGCCGAAGTGAGCACGGGAGACTTGAGGCTGGTGAAGGACGGCAATAGCAACCTGAGCACTGGAAGAGTTAGGTTGTTGGGAGCTCGGGGTCTGAGCATCCCCTTTCAGGGTCGATGTTGGATGATAAGGCACCTTTATCCTATAGTTGCGTAAGATCATGGGGTAGAAGACATTCTTCCCTTTCCATGAGGCTCTTTCGGCTTCTCTGCAGGGAAGGAGGCAACGTATCTTCTAGCCACTTGGCTCTCACTCACCAGGGAGGCTCTCTGCAGCCCTGCCCCAGCTCCCAAGACTCCCATGCCATTTCCCTGTCCCAGAAGTGCCTGTTCCCACCCCACACTCTTCATCCTTAAAGTCAGTATTTCTAAGAAGAACTGGGAAGGGACTGGTACAGCTTTGAGATTAGCCCTTTCCACTTTCAGTGCTGGGTGAGGACCCATGGAGAGGGGCCGTGTGCAGAAGTGGGGTCTGGGGGAAATGGAGGCTCTGCTCACTCTCCAGTCCTGAGGTTACAGGAAAAGAGAGTTTCCTTCCAGAGTGTCCAAGGAGCAAAACTGAGTGGTCTCCTTTTACCCATGTTCTGTAGCTGCGATAATACTGAAGGGCCAGGGAGCCCAAGACATATATGGCTTAGATGTGACTAAGTTTAAAGTTCTTTATGGCCCATGGTCTGGGCCTTCAGAGACGTAGAGACTTAGCTTGGTAGGACTTATGGGACCCATAAAATCATATATATCACTAATTATCCATGTCAACATTTTCTGTTTGTTTTTAGAGGTGTTTCTTTGTTTTGTAGGAGAACCCTGACAAGTTATTTTAAGAAAGAAACATTCAGGGTCCAAAGGCTACACTTGTACGGTAAAAGTCCCGTAAAGGGGTATCACTGGTGAGGAGACCAAGGTCAATGCCTGGGGGTCAGCCCCACCTGAGCTGTGGGACCTCAAGCAATGCCTCAGTTTCCTCACTCACAAAATGGGCAAACATCCACGTTCCTCATAAGACTGTATAAGGACTGGAAAGGATTGTGACGGGCTGGGGACAGTCCATCACCCTGTCACTGTTGTTAGGGGCACCAAGTACCTGACAGTCCCTGACACTCAGGCACTTTTGTGATTTCCCCTTTAGGCACACAAATGACTGGCAGACGTGCCCTTCCCTCCCACCCACCCCCAACCACGGAGGTGCTCACATGTGGCGACACATCTCCTGCAGCTTCTCCCGGGCCTCAGGGCAGGGGTCGCTGAGCTGCGCGTTGTCAGAAGTTACCATTTTTCGTTGAGAGGGTGATGTGGACATGTCTTCTAAAATTTTTGGTTTGCCTGTAGCCGGAGACACAGAGGTTAAGGACAGAGTTTTAGAAAATGCCTTCTTCGGGGGGAGAGAGGTAGGGGGAGCAGGAGGCAGGATCCCCTGAGAGTTAAAATAATTCGGAGAGTCGTTGATGCTTCCTGGGGACAGGAATCCCTGTTTTATAAGCTCACTTATGAGAGTTGATATCACTCCGTGAGTCAACCAAGTGTGTGTCAGGAACAGACTTGTGCAAAGTGATGAATCCAACTATCTTTCCCCAAGGATGGCCTGGTTCTAGGCGGGGAGGGCACAGATACGCCACCGTGGATGCCAAAGAGATTCCCTTTTGACATTTTTGATCAAAGAAAAAAGTTGCAATTCTCCCTCATCTGGCTTCAATACTTCTCTGATGTTTCCTACACTCAGGCCTTCTGCAGAGGGCAGTGTGGACCCACTGAGTATTGGACTGCAATTTTTTTTTAACATTACAGTAAAACACACAAAACAAAAATGTACTACCATAACCATTTTTAAGTGAACAGTTCAGTGGTGTTAAATGTAGTCACATTGTTGCCCAACCATTACCACTATCCATCTCTGTAACTCTTTTTATCTCATAAAATTACAACTCTGTGCCCATTAGACAGTAACTGCCATTCCCCCTCCACCTGCCCCTGGAAACCACCATCCTACCTTCTGTCTCTATAAATTTGACTACTCTATGTACCTCATCTGAGTGGAGTCACACAGCACTTGTCTTTTTGTGACTGCTTTATTTCATGTACCATGAAGTCCTCAAGGTTCATCCTGTTGTAGCAATTTCCTTTCTTTTTAAGGTTGAGTGATGTTTCATTGTGTGAGATTGCATTTTCTGTATCTGTTTATCCATTGATGGACACTTGGGTTGCTTCCACATTTTAGCCATTGTGAATAATGCTGCTATGAACACGGGTGGACAAATATCACTTTGAGACCCTGCTTTTAACTCTTTTGATACAGTGGAATTGCTGGATCTTATGGGAATTGCATTTTTAATTTTTAGGACTTGCCACACAACTTTCCACAGTGGCTGTACCATTTTTACCTTCTTTAATTCTTGGTGTGTGTGTGTGTGTGTGTGTGTTATGATAGTAGATATCTTGCTGGTGTAGCATGCAGTAGCATCTCATTGTAGTTTTGATTTGTATTTCCCTAGTGATTAGTAATGATGAGCATCTTTCATGTATTGATTGGCCATTTGTGTATCTTCTTTGGAGAAATATCTATTGAAGTCCTTTGCTTATTTTAATTCAGGTTGTTTTTTTTTTGTTGTTGTTGTGGAAGTTTAGAAGTTCTCTATATATTCTGGATATCAATCCTTATCAGATATATGATTTACAAATATTTCCTCCCATTAGTTGGACTGCATTTTGCTCTGTGGATTGTGTCTTTTGTTGTACAAAGTGAAAAAAATTCCACTGAAGTCCAGTTGGTCTATTTTTCCTTGTGTTGCCCATGCCTTTGGTGTCATATCCATGAAATCATTGTGAAATCCAATGTCATAAAGCTTTTCTCCAACGTTTTCTTCTAGGAGTTTTATTGTTTTGGTTCTTGCATTCAGGTCCTTGGTCCATCTGAAGTTAATCTTTGTAAATGGTCTTAGGTAAGGGTCCAACTTCATAATTTTGCAGGCAGATGTCCAGTTTTCCAGCACCATTTGCTGAAAAGCCTGTCCTTCCCCAATTGAATGGTCTTGGTACCCTTGTCAAAAATATTTGATCATATACGCAAGAGTTTTCTTCTGGGCTCTCTATTCTATTCCTTTGATTGCTGTAGCTTTGTAGTAAGTTTTGAAATCAGAAACTGTGAGTCCTCTAATTTTGCTTTTTTTTTTAAAGATGTTTTTGGCTATTCAGGGGTCCCTTGACAGTCCACATGAATTTTAGGATGCGTTTTTCTATTTCTGCAGAAAACATAATTGGGGTTTGGATAGGGATTGAATTAACTTGTAGATTGTTCTGGGCATTACTAACATTTTAACAATATTAAGTCTTCTATCCATGAACATAGGATGTGTTTCCATTTATGTATATATCTTTTAATTTCTTCCAGTAATGTTTTATAGTTTGCACTGTACAAGTCTTTCATCTCCTTGGTTAAGTTAATTCCTAAGTATTTTATTCTTTTTGCTGCAATTGTACATGAAATTGTTTTTCTAATTTCCTTTTCCAATTGTTTATTATTCATGTATGGAAATGCAACTGATTTCTGTGTGTTGATCTTATCTTGCTACTTTGCTGAATTTATTTATTAGTTCTAACAGGGTTTTTGGTGGGATCTCTGGGGTTTAAATATATAAGATTATGTCATCTGCAAACAGAGATAATTTTGTTTCTTCCTTTCCAATTTGGATGCCTTTTTAAAAAGTTCTTTATTTTTGGGCAGAAGGGAAGGGAGGGAGAAAGAGAGGGAGAGAAACCATGCTTGGCTGTCTCTCATGTGCCCCACACTGGGGGACTTGGCCCACAACCCAGGCATGTGCCCTGACTGGGAATGGAACCAGAGAACCTTTGGTTTGCAGACCAGTGCTCAATCCACTGAGCCACACCAGCTGGAGTGCAATTTGGATGCCTTTGATTCCCTTTCTTGTCTAATTGCTCTGGCTAAAATTTCCAGTACTGTATTGAATAGAGGTGGTGAAAGCAGGCATCCGAGCCTTGTTCCTAGTCTCAGGGAAAGCTTTCAGTCTTTCCCCATTGAGTGTAATGCTTGCTGTGGGTGTGTCATATATGACTTTGATTATGTGGAGGTGGTTTCCACATAAATAACATCTTTCAAAAATAATATTTAAAACACTGATAGTATTTTTTAAACGTATTAGTCTTTTAAATCATGCAGAAAAATGGAGTTACAAACCACTGTTACAATATGATTACTTTTATAATTGGCCATGTTTTTACTTTTATTGAAATCTTTATTTCTCTTCATGGCTTTGAGGTACTGTCTAGTGTACTTTCTCTTTTAAAATTATTTATTTATTTATTTATTTTAAAGATTTTATTTATTTGTTTTTAGAGAGAGAGGAAGGGGTGGAGAGAGAGATGGAGGGAAACATCAGTGTATGGTTGCCTGTTGCGCACCCCAGGTGTGTGCCCTGACTGGGCACCTGGGCTAGCGTGCTTTCATCTTGCAGAACTGCCTTAAGCGTTTCTTGCAGGGTTAGGCTGGTGACCACAAACTCCCTCAGGTTTTGTTCATCTGGGAATGTTTTAATATCTCACTTTTGAAGGACAGTTTTGCTGGATATAAAATTCTTGGTTAAAAACTTTTCTTTTAATGCTTTGAATATATAGATCCATATCTGTGGCCTCCAAAGTTTCAGATGAGAAATCTATTGATAATCTTATTGAGGATTACTTGTATATAATGATTTGCTTTTCTCTTGCTGCTTCCAAGATTCTCTGCCTTTGTCTTTTGAAAGTTTGATTATAATGGCTTCTTTGGTGCTTATATTCAGGTCTTTCATCAAATTTGGGAATTTTTCAGTCATTATTTCCTCAAATATTTTCTATGTCCCTCTCTCTCTCTCTCTTCTCCTTCTGGGACTCCCACATTACATATGTCATTCCAGTTGATAATGTCCCATGGGTCCCTTAGACTCTGTTCATTTCTTTTCCATCTTTTCTTTCTGTTCTTCAGATTTAATAATTTCCATTGCCCTGCCTTCAAGTTTTCTGACTCCTTCATCTGCTTGCTCACATCTGTAGATGATACTGCTTTGTGTTTGTTGCACTTATTTTTACAGTTATCTTCTGTGACAAGTGTTAGATGGTATGAGGATATGACAGCAAGAAATTGTAGAGATGATCCTCCAGGACTGTAGTTATAGAGGCATATATTCAGGTCCTGCCTTCTTCTGAGTTTCTATTGCCCACCCAACTGCAGCCTCATGCTCTCTGTAGATATATGCAGGATCAACTTCACCTTGTTTTCAAGAATAAAGTCTGGCTTCACATCAGGGGCATTTCTCAGGCTCCAACTGAGCCCTGAGGGCATCAGACGGAGTTTTCATCACTGTCTATCTATCAAGCCTTGGGGTTTCTGGATAGTGTGTGAGTACTGTCTCTGGTGTGTTCCACCCTGAGTGTTTCCTGGTCCCTTCCCTAACTCCTCCTGCCACCAGAGACCAGAGACTTGACCCTGAGACGCAATTACCAGCTGGCTGACTCCTGGAACTTCTGTTGGCCTAAGCATCCATGTCTGGCCTACACCTGGTTGCCTTGGGTCCTCAAGGGTGATAGCCTCTTGCTCTCACAAGGAACCATTGTTGACAGACTTCTCTCAGTTCTTTTCTTGTAAAGTTAGGCAACTTCTCAGTAAGAGCTATTGTCCTCTGGGAGTAGGCCCAACTCCTGGAGCCTGTCTGCTCCAAGTGTGCCTGGCCCTACAACTGCAAAGGGGGCCAGCTGGTGAGGTGTGATAGCACATGAGCATGGAGCACATAGGGGAGGTCCAAACCTAAAGTGACTTCAAACCAGAAATGCTCTACAATATGTTGTCCAAACTGGGAAAGATTTTACAATGAAAGCGGACATATTTAATAGTTATGCCAGGACAATAAGCATAACTAGGATAATCCTGGGCAAGAAAGGATGCATGACTACTTACAAACTATAAGGGAAGGTTAATCCATACTAGAATGCATGTGTGAGAATAATTCCAAAAAATATTAAGAATCTATAAGAAATGCAGCATCCTTAAACATATATCCTAATGAGAATGATGAAACATCAAGGCAAATTGCATCCTGGTAGGGCAGAAAGGGAAACAGCCATATCGACAAAGAAACCAACAAAAACATAATTAACTTTTACTTAGGAACTACCTTACTCAAGGTACTAGACTTGAGGTCATCAGGAAGAAAAATCATGAAACCATTGTGTGTCTTGAGGATACTCTGTTTTCCTTCAAAGTGACTGGGTCAATTTAGGGCCAGCTCAGGAGGGGATATGATAAAACCAGGAATACATAAACTGGGATGCCAGAAGTGATAGTGTGGGATACTGCACCACAGGGAGAGGAAAGGCATCAACAGAGGTAAAAGAACCAGGGAAATGAGAGGGATGGCTGAATCTACTCTATGCAGTGAAGCTGACGATGCCAGCCCCATTAGGGAAGGCCTTCTTTGTCTTAGAGTCTGCATGTGTAGCCCCGGCATTTAGAACAGTGACTGACAACTAGAAATTGTTTAATAAACACTTGTTCACTAACTGAAAGGATATAGGATCAGCTTGATATGGAGACTGAGGCCTGCAGGAAGGCAAATCACATAGCCAGCCAGGGGCAGGGGCAGGGGCAGGAATAAGATCCAGACTTCTCAACTTCTGGCCTTACCTCCAGTGTCTGTGGAAATCAATTAGACAGCCTTTGAGCATCCCTACCTTATGTTGATCCTGCCACCACCTCCTTTGAATGTAGTCCTCCCTGACCTGCTCCATTTTCCCACTCTGCTATCAAAGCTCAAAGAGGAGGGTGGTGGCCTGGAAGCTCCTTGAGCCCTTACCCTGCCTTCCCTAGCCCCAACTCATCTCCTGTCTGAGATTCTGGCTGCACAGTCATTGCTCTACTGTTTGGCCTCATCTGCCACCCCCATTCTTTCCCTTAAACCCTTCTTTCTGCTGCATGTCTTCTTCGATAGGATGGGAGTGCCCTCTATGTCTTCTTTGTTTTCTGTGCACATGAACTGGCCCCATTTAGGACGCACCGTTAGGTTTTGTATCCAAATACTTATCTTCAGACACTGGTTCCCATATTTGCATTGTGAGTAGGAGCAACACAAACCTCTCTGATTAAAGGGGCTCAGGCTGGGATACTTAGGAGATGCAAGATGTAGGTTTGAGAGGAGTGTTGCTCCAGGTTAAGGAGAAGCACATCTCCAGGAATGGAGGGAATGGGAGCATTCAAGTGGTAAGACTGTACTTTGGAGTAACTAGGTGAGATATGGCAACTTTATGGGAAAGAATCTGTGTCAATAGCTTCTGTCAACAGCCAGGTCATCTGATACATATCCTTCCTATCAGGAAACCAAATCAGATTCTTCTACCTTCACCCCACTTGCACCCCTACCCCTACAGGTGGGCTAAGAGGTCTTGCTGGAAATCACTGTTACCTGCTTTCTTCTTGGCTTCCCTTCCAGTTGAGAGGGAAAAACTTAGACAGCCAGTAGAGGACTCATAGATAAGCTGATAAGGCGTGTTCACTCCCATGGCTGAGATGTTCATGAAGGACTCTGGAGTGGAAGAGAAAAGGATTCTTTTTTCAATTTTTTAATTTGATTTTTTTTAAACAAAACTATAATATGGACTTTTTGTTCTAGCAGAACGGTAGACCAGCAGAATGGTCGTGTTACACAAAATAACCATCTCTTGGAGTAAAAAGACCTTCTAATGTACAAGCAGGCTCTAAGTAATTAAGGAAAATTAAGATTCCTTCCTACAGTCTCCCCATTCCCCCCGCCAATATTTCTCACGAGCGAAGTGACCAGAGCAGGGAGCAGCAAGCAAGGTGCAGGTATAACTGCTGCACGGGGTCAAGAGAGCAAACACTGGGTGAGCTAGAAGGAAATGCGAAGCCATCTGTTTTCCCTTATTCACACCACAAAAATCAGATGCTCCTCCAACATTAGGTCAGTCTCTTGCCAGAATCATACTGTCTTCTATAGAATCATTTGACTATCTGAAAACTTAAGAATTAGGCTCAGCACACCCATCACATGTGGAAAACCTTGATCATTCTTATATAAACTTCAACAAATCCTTTCCCTTTTTCTCCCTGCAAATATGGTTGTTAGAAAATGTTAGGCAACTCCTTCATTGACAAAGCTCATACAATTTCATAAAGAAAATGGCAAACCTGATTTCACAAGTAGACAAAGGTGATAACCAGAGACTGCACGCTGGATGATGCAGCACATAATCACTGACCATCACCAGTGATCCAAAAATTGAAATAAAAACTTTCAGTACCTTATAACTTAGCAGAGAAGCAAAGAATAAACAATAGCCAATGATAGTAAAAATGGAATAAAAATAGTTAACTCTGTGGTGTAGAGAAAACCCATCAAGAAAGCAATATTTAGCAAGAGCTACATACATATTGAGACCCTTTGCCCCAACAAGACCTCTCCTGGGTAGTCAGTCTGAATCACCAATACAGCAGAAATAAGGAGTGATGTGTCTAGAGTTGTGCATTGCAATGCATATTATACTATTAACTTAAAAACCTGGAAACCCAAGCATTTGGTTAATTATGGAACACAAATTAACAAGACTTGGTCATAGCTTTGATCTACCTCACATTATAAGATGGTCTAGAAAACAAAATTCATGCAAAATAAATTAATTTTCATCTTCTTTTTAATGCCCTGGAAAAGCTACCTAATGCAAGTCCTTCTAAAATGAATGCTTTTCCAGAAGAAATATATTCTTCATTTATATTTTGTCATTTAGATATTTTTTCTTCAAACTCTAGGCTCATTTAAAGAAAGGAGTGTCTCAAACAGATGTGGCAACAAGCACAAGAGATGTCCTGGGCAATGTGATGGGGCAAGGTGGGGGGGGGGGAGAGGGAGGCTTTCCCAGGGCTCCACTAAGGCAGCAGGACACAGGCATTACCAAAAAGCTCTCTCTCCAGAGTTTAGCTCTCAGCAAATTCCTGCCCACTAGATTAACCACAACCCACGAGGGACACCAGAGGCTTCTGTGGCACAAGTGAATGCTTGAGACTCTGCAAGACACTTCAACACTTCCTGAGGTGGAGTGCTAATGGTGATGGCCATTTCCTTTTCAAGGTGAGGGAATGGAATGTTCCAGTGGGAGAGCACCATGGGCAGGTCTGGGGGAGGGTGTGCTTGGGCCAGAGCTACCATGGCCCTTCCCCATGGGACTCTCCTCACTCATAAACAGACCAAGGGGCACCTGACCTCCCCCCAAATGAGATGGACCTCTAATCCCTATTAGGAACACAAGGTACAGAACTCCATACAAGCTAGTAACCATCTGCAGAAACAGTTACAGCACATTTAGGGGACCTGTGTTACCCGGGCACTGCTGATCCCAAACAGGACCGGCTCAGAGTGAGTCCCCTAAAATGGAGACCTCCACTGTATGGTAAACAGTGTGGGGGGAAATGTTTGGCATTTTATCTTAAAAAAGGAAAACAAAATTTATCAAAGTAGCCTTATTCTATCTTGTATTTAACAAAAATTCATTGATACTGTAGCACATGCCAATTCTTATGAAAACTAAAAGCTGTGTCAATTTTTTGATGCAGTGTCATCTTCTTAGAACAGAAGTCCCTTCATGGTTGTTTTTTGCAAAAAATGTCCAAGAGCATTACCGATTTTTATTCCTAATTCTTTGATACCCAAACCATCCCTTCTCCATTGAGTCACTATTTCCCTAGACAGTTTCCTGTCTTCAGCAGTTGACGAGCTCTGCTCCACTGCACCACTCATCAGCGGCAACACGCGGGGACAGAGCAGCTCTCCAACATCATGTGCACTGACCTCAGGAAATCCACATTTCCCCCTAAGGACTGCAGTTTTACTGACTGTATCTTATGGGTGAGGGCAAATGGCTATAAGATACAGTAGCCCTGGGAGATACATCCAAGACCCTCAGTGGATGTCTGAATCTGCAGACAGCACCAAATCCTATGTATACTATACACACATAGCTATGATGAAGTTTAATTTATAAATTAGACTCAGTAAGAGATTAACAACAATAAAATATAACAATTAAAACAATATACTGCAGTAAAAAGTAATGGGAATGTGGCGCTCTCTCCCTCTTGCCAGTAATTTTTATATTTTTCAGTCCAAACCTATTCCCAAATGTGCAGCCATTCCTCGCTTGTAGCAAGTGGCCCAGTGTCACTCATTTCTGGGGATCCCTTGCTGAAGTCTTCATACAGATAAGCTCAGTGCTTTCTGGAGCAACGTGTTGCCATCAGCCAGAACACATGTTCTGTTCATGTCTTCTATGCGAAGATTGAATGCCTTTTCCATCTTAACTAATGCTTATCACACACTGTGGCTATAACTTTTGTAGTTTGAGATGCAACAGCAAAATCAGCATGCATTTCTTTTTCCTTTCTTCACAGTTTCATGGGTAGAAGATTGTTCTTATTGTAGATCTTAGCAATCTCAGCATATAGTTTTTTTCTTTATTTATTGTGCCTAGAAGTTTTATTTTTTTTCAATTAAAAATTTTTTTTTCAATTTAAGGAAGCACTGTACAGCTTCTTTGTGGCACATCCCAATTGCCAGCGCCACCACTCTCGCCCTTTGGGGCATTACTAAGTAGAGGAAGGGTGACTTGAGCATGAGGCCTGTGATTCCATGACGGTGGATCTGAGAACAGGAGGGCTACAGTGACTGGTGGGGGAGAAGTGTCCACAGTGCGGAGACGCTGGATAAAGGGAAGATTCACATCCTGGGTTGGATGGAGTCAGACAGCAAGAGACTTCATCATACGACTCAGAATGGCACACAATGTAAAACTTATGAATTGTTTATCCTGGAATTTTCCATTTAATATTGTCAAATCCTGGTTGACCATAGGTAACTGAAACTACTGAAAGTGAAACTGCAGATAAGGGGGAAACATCAATGCTATGTAAATTTTTTATGCTTCTTTTTGAAATCTTCTGATAGCAATGACTTTAGGCATTCAAAACGAATGCTTGTCTATCCACCAAGACTAAGAGATACAATATTACAGATGTGACTGGATCACTGTGTCATCCATACCCCATTCCCCTCCACCCCTCTCCAAAGGTCACATCCTCCAATTTTATACTTGCATACTTTGTACTTTGTATATCATACCAACAGGTGATATATTATTACTTTGCAATCTTTTAAATTTTATTCACATAGTATCATCCCAAATGTATCTTTCTATAACTTGCTTCTTCTCTACTTAACACTATTTTTTGAGATTTATCTCTATTGATATATGAGCTTTAGTGCTTGGTTCATTTTCATTTTCACTTCTCATTATGCCCCATTGTTTAAATAGACTCTAACGTACTTGGGTTTTTTCCCCTGTTGATGGACATTTAGGTTGTTTTCAATTTTTTGTGCTCAAAACAATTCTGCAATATACGTTGTGCCAAGTACGATTTCTTGCACACGTGCCAAGTATGACACTCAAGTATGGTCTGTGGACTGGGATAAACCCCTGCCTGGCCACGATCGTGTGAGCACAGTTCAGAGTAAACATTTAGAAGCCCTTGCAGTAATTCGATGTTGCTGTGACACCTTTATCATATTTTTAAAAAGGGTTAGTCCACAAGAGATTGAAAACTTGCAAATTCACTGCAGGATAGTTTGAGAAGCTCTGGGGAATGACCTAGGGAAAAAACCCTTGCTCCATTGCAAGGTGTTAAAGCATCTTCCACCTCACAGATGCCACCAAAATGCTCTCCATGGGAACTGCAGCAATTTATATGCTCACCTGCAGCATTCGAGACTCTCTGTTGCTCCACATCCACCTCAACTCTTGGAAATGTCAAACATTTAGACTCGGGGTTTGACCTTCCCATTGCACTCTGGTACTGCTTGAATTTTCACCAAAGGGCTGAAGCTCAGGTACCCACCTTTACTCATCGGTACAACATCATAGGTACTTCTCCCAGCTGCACCAATCAGGTAGTTGAAAGCCATCTCCTTGGCATTGAGGTGGAGGAGCTGGCTGGCCTCTACAAAGCGCCTTGTGATGTCCAGGGGGTTGGCACCTACTAAAGGAATTACCAAAGCAACTCATTTTCCTCCCAGCATGTGGCTAATGCTTCCAGAAAAGGATTGCCATAAGTGGCCCAGGAAATAAGGGTAGAATGGGGATCTACACAGTGTTAAATGTGAGGAGGCTCCCAACAGAAGGGTCTCAAGTTCCAAAACTTGTCAGGTGGCACATTGCTCTGCCCACCTTGCCCTTCTCTCTTCCATACCCACAGATCTGGGTACCAATGCTGTTGGCATTTAAAATAATACAGTATTTAGGTTTGATTACTGATGTGGCTCCAGGTCCTGGACTTGATCTTGGGATGACACCCTCACCATGGATGCACCCCACTTCTCAACTCTCCCTGATTCTGGTTCTATAGGGCTCTGTCCTTCCATCCACCAATCATCCCTCCTGACTGGCAACTCCACATGCTTCCTCCTCCTGGATGCTGCCTCTCTTCGCTCTCCATCATTTCCACAAACTCCACCCTTCAGGACCTCTGACCTCACACTGTTGTCCATTGCCAACCTTCCAGTCTTGGCTCTGCAAAGTTGGGGAGTGGGAAGGAAAACTAGAGAGCAGAGAGGGGTGAAAGGATGATTCTTGGGGTGGTCATGAAAGGAGTCCCAGTTCTACAGCAGACTCATGGCTGCCACTGTTCCTAGTGCCCTATCACCTATGGCACCCGCCCCATCACCTGTTTGGGGCGGGTGCCATAGACACACACCCATGAGTCTGGGCAGACCCTTCCAGGCCCATAAAAAATGGAGAAGAATCTGACCGGCCAGGCTTACCAGACACAGACTCCACCATGGCCTTCATCTTTAGGGTGAGCAACTCTGTCAGCAGATGGATAGATTGCCGCTGGAACTTGTGCAGGATGTCCTGGCCAGACTGCACCCGATGGCCGGGGGTGGGAATCTGGGTAGTGAACTTGGCTGGCCCAGTGGATGCGGTCGGCATCGGTGGGGGTGGAACTGGTGGTGGCAGTGGCTTCTTCTGGATAGGAACCTGCACAGGGGTTGATTCTGCAATCACCACAGGTGGCGTTCCAATGCTGATCTCCAGGCCCAGGATGTCCGACGGGGTAGGCACCATGGGGTCAGTGATGAGCTCCTCCCAAGTGAACTCAAAGATGTTTCTGATGCCCTTAGGGATAGCGATGCTTGCGTTCCGGCACATGATGAGTAGTTTGGAGATTCGGGCCAGCAGTTTGGGGGCCATGGCCGTGTACTGCAGGTACAGTTCTCGGTTACTCTTGATGTCGTTCATGTTGCTGGAGCATGCATACTGTTAGGTAACACTGTCCATCTTGGACCACAGGGACCTTCAGCTGAAGAGTCAGAGCACCCTGAGACGTGAGTGAGAGCGAAAGTTCTCACCTAAGGTGAAGGCTTGGAGACAGAATGGAAGTGCTGAAATGGCCCTTCTAGGTCATCGAGCCAGCAGGTCCTGTCCAGGAAGGATGAGAATTGGTCACTCCCTCCACCACAGGGCAAAGGGGTGACCCTCCCTGCTCTTCTTCCCAGAGGAACCTCAGATAGACCCGCATTAGTGAGTCACTTTGGGGAGGGCCTGGGGATGAGCAGATTCCAGAAAAGCTTCCAGGAACAGTTGCACAACCTGAGTTCCTGTAGAGGGACCACCCCAGGGGCTGGAGGAATGCTAAGGATGGGGAAGGGAGAAAGGTTCCATCGTACCTTTTTGTCGTTAGAGAGCTGAGGGCGGAAGATCTGCTTGTGGTCTATTAATAACAACTTGCAAAAACAAAAAAGTGTTTCATCAGCTTTCTCTGGAGGAAGGTGATGCGCTTCCTGGTTGGGTAAGCTCCTGTTTGCAATGCAAGGGCAGGCATAGAGTTACTCAACAGGTGCATCCCAGGGCAGACAGGAAAAAATGAGGAGAATGAGTTTTCTTAATTCAATGACTGATATCATTTGCCACATTTCACAAAAATCTAAGATTTGATGTGACTGGTGCACTATCCTACAGGGGAAAAATCAGCGTAAGAAGCCACTGACTGTAGGACATACCACAATTTCAGAGATGTTAAAATGAGGGGAAATGTGTACCTTATAACCACTAACCTATAATAGTATTTTCCTACTTTAATAAGACTTCTCAGGGGTTCTGGGTGCTCATCAAGCGGACCTGTGTGGCAGGGAGGTTAGCAGAGAAGTGCGCGCCTGTCTGGGAGAGCTGAACACCATTAGATGCTACTAGGTGGTTTTTACCCTGACATTCTTCTAAATTGTGTTTTATTTTTATCTTCTTACTTTATACCAAAAATAGACCACTAGTTGAAGAGAGAGAGTGTGAAGAACAGTTTGATGAACACAATATGGCTAGGGAAAAAAACCCCTGCAAATAAACTTGCAGGGTGTTTAATCAGATCTGAAAGTTTCATTCACCTGATTAAAACGAACCCCACGAGGACATACCATTGTCCCTGTGTCAATCTAAAATACATTAACAAAAATATAAAGTCACTTCCTGATCTTATACTACACAAAAACGATTTCATTTCTGAGGGGCTCTGTGAGAATGTGAGCCTCTATAAAAGACGCCCAGGAATCCAGAACACATGGAAAGTTGGTCTAAGAGAAGCTGAGGGAGGAAAGGTGCCCCCCACCCCTGATCGCCTTTGCCAGCATTGCCATGCAGGGTCAGGGAGCCGCCCCTGTTGTCGGACTCAGATGGCTCCAGTGAGTGCACTTGCCAGGAACGGTGACCTTCAGAGCAGAGGAAAGGCCACTGGCCGGTGCCTTCTGATGACCTGTGTTACCACAGCCTTCCAACCATCCATTCTACTACCTTCGGCCTGACAGTGACTCCCCACCACGTCCACGGCTGTCTTCTCCCACCAGACAACCTCATTCTTCCACTTTTCAAACCATGTCCTCTGGAGCCACCCCAAGTTCACCATTCCAGGGCCATGCCCCTGCTGCACACCATCCGTTTTTACCGAGCAGGTGCATGTCACAATCTGGTAGGACCAGCCTGGGGCGAGAAGGCCATTATCTCTCTGGTTTTACTGATAAGGAATCAGAGGCTTAAAGACAGAGCTCTTGGTTAGGAGAAGACTGTCTGCAGACTCCTGGCATGGAGGCCTTTCCAAATCCAGCACTCCACCCCCCATGGCCTTTGAGCTGCTTCTGCCCACCTATCAGCAACAAGACTCCAAGGAAAAGGAGCCTGCAGTGCAAGCCCTCCTGACATCCGGCTGACTTGCAGATAAAGTGGCTTCTTATGTCTATTTGCTGACCCCCCAGCATCTATTCCTCAGCTCTGGAGACTCGGAAAAATAGGTTCATTTTTTTTTTTTAAATGATAAGTCCAAAGAACAAAGAAACAACTCAGAATCTCTGTCATCTGGGCAGCCAGCCAGAGGATCTGACCCTGACCATGCAGGGCATTTTTTTTTTAAAGCCAGGACTCAGATGAAGAGAAGACAAATAAAATCCTTGAAATGTTAACTGGTTTGAGGAACTTCTCCCTGCCCCCTACCAGTTCCTTTCCTGTGAGGTTAATTTTAAAGATGTCTTAGAGATAAAAGCTGATTTTTACAACAGCTTTATTGAGATATAATTCACATACCATACAATCCAGTCTTTTAAAAGTATACAATGGCTTTTAGTACAGTCAAAGTTGTGCAACCAATACTGCTATCTAATTTTAGAACATTCTCATCACCCCATAAAGAAACCCATTAGTGGTCACTTTCCATTCCCCCTATCCCCAGGCTACCACTAATCTAGTTTCTGTCTCTATAGATTTGCCTGTTCTGCACATTTCATATAAATGAAATCATATAATATGTGGCCTTTTGTCACAAAAGGCCACATATTATATGTTTTCACTTTCTAGCACATTTTTTGAGGTTTATGTTACAGTGGGTATCAGGATTCCATTTTTAATAGAATAATAATATCCCATTATATGGCTACACCACAATTTGTTGGTTTAGTCATGATGTGATGGACATTTTGGTTATTTCCAGTTTTTCTGTCCTGTGGACAGATGCATTCATTCTCTCAGATATATACCCAGGAGTAAAATTGCTGAGTTTATGGTAACTAAATGCTTAACACTTTGAGGAACTGCCAGACTGGTTTCCAAAGGGGCTGCACTATTTTACAGTTCCAACTTAACATATGAGGTTTCTAATTTCTCCATGTCCTTGTCAACACTTGTTATTATAATGTCTTTTTGATTATAGTGCCATCCTAGAGGATATGAAGTGATATCTCATTGTGGTTTTGATTTGCATTTCCCTAAGGACTAGTGATGCTGAGCATCTTTTCATGTACTATTGGCCACTTATATTTTCTTTGGAAAAAAGTCTATTCAAATCTAAAAGCTGTTTTTTTTTAAAAGAAATATCATTTTAAATTAAATGCACAAGTAGCCTACATTCATTACCATACACTTATCTCTTCAAAATTCAGCTAGAGGTGACCATGTGTTCCTAGTCAGGCCTATGGGATGAAGGTGGATGCTGTCAGGTAGGACACTGAGAAATCTTTTTAAAGGAAGCTGCTTTCATGGAGAGAACCCTTTCTTTACCCACTCCCCTTCTCATTCTTCTGGAATGGACGAGATGGCTGTATCTCCAGCAGCCATTTGGAGCCATGAGGTTACCTTGAGGATGGAAGTCTTGCATCAAAGGGGGCTGAGCAGGGCCAATAGATGCTGGCTCCTGACATTCTCATGGTCCCCCACACCAGCCCTTAGCCTGCTACCTCCAGACTTGTGTCACATGAGAGCACACCCTCACCTCTTTCGGCCACTTTATTCAGACCTCTTTCTGGCAGTCACGTGGTTTATTGACTGACAACTAGCCATGATGGAACATCATCACTCCCTCCTTTCCACTTACCCAATTTTTACAGTCATTCATTCATTTTTCCATCACTGAGATGTGGCCCTTGCCCTCAAGGAGCTCAGTGTTTATCAGAGCAAAGAGTCTTACGTAACGGACATACAACTGTGTAAGGGCCCCACTGAGGTTTGCCGTAAAGGATGAGTAAGACGTTGCCAGACACACAGGAAGAAGGCATTTCTGGTCAAAGGAACTGTATGTACAAAGGAACAGAGACATTTAAAGCATGGTGGGTTCACAGAACTATGAAACACACTAGTAGGGGTGGGATCATGGAGGCCTGTGGGAGAGTAGCAGGTGAAGTCGGAAAAGTGGTCTAGAATTGGATCACAGAGGACCTTGTATGTCATGCTGAAGAATTTACATTTGTTATAAAATCAAATACTCAGTACAAATACTCAAACATACTGCCTCTAATTGCTAGTTGTGTCCCATGCAGTAACTTTCACCTCTTCAGATGAAGGGCAGGGACCATGTCTTCCCTCCTTTTACAGTTTCCACGACACTAAGTACAGCTGTGCCACATGCAAGAAAGTGAAAAGTATTTGGGGCATCAAGGTCCAACAGAGAGCTGGAGAGACCCATGTAAATGGCTAAGCAAGGTTTCAAGACCTAACTCCCACAGAGAAATGAAAAGATTGTGTAAGGAGCCTATAGAGCATAAAAAAGAGGACCACGGGCCCAGCACCACTTTCACTCCACACTTGCCACCTGCGTCCTCTGTCCCAGGGCAGGAACGGGACAGAGGAGGGGAGAGGCGCACGCCAGGTTACGATGACCCGTCAGAGTGCCCTCTGCAAGTCAGAATGGAAGCCCGGAGATAGTAGTGTTACTTGGTGGCTAAGAGCTTGGGCTGTGTGACCTCGAGCCTGGCACTTGACCTGTGTAACGTTCTCACGGGCCCGGTGCAGACACTAGTCTCCCCACCCAGGACCGTGAGGATTAATTGAGCAGACTCATGTAAAGCGTTGGCACAATGCCTAGCACAGGGTTAAGTGTTCAATGAATGTTAAGCAGAAAAAAGGTAATTACTTGAAGTACTTGGAGAAGGCTGCACAATGGAAGTGTCAGAAACTGGTCCAGAAATAGAAGTTGACTAGTGAACTAGAATAGACTAGTGAACAAGGAACGGAAGAGCATTCCAGGCGATGGGAATGACATTGGTTCAGGCTGGAGGATTCAAATAGCCTGGCAAGTTTGGGGAATTGCAAGTAACCAGATGATGCTACAGGTTAGTGTGGATGGGGGAGGGTCCTGTGGAAGGGGTGGGTGGGGCCAGCTGAGAAAAGCTGTGTAAAATGCTGAGTCTGGACTTCATCTCGTAGGCAACAGGAACCCATTGGAGCACTGCAAGCAAAGAAGGCATCTGTCTTTTCAGGCGCTCCTCCCAGGGGTTGGCGGTGTGGGGGCAGCGTGCAGTGGGAAGGAGTGGGCGAGATGTTCAGTTCTGGAGGTATTAGCCAAGGAGTGGAGCTGCATGCATGGCACCCTGATTTCTGCCTGAAGTAAAAAGGGATTTTTAGTCTTAGGTGTACCTGGAAGGGTTCTTAAAAGACACAGACACAGCAAACTGCCAGGGGGACACAGTGGGGCACAAGCAGATCAGGGGCAAGAAGGGGAAAAATTCTGAACTGTCACTGGAAAACCCAAGTGCACTTGACAGGAGCAAAGTTGATGGGGAAACCTGGATATAGATTTAAAAGAAAAGGGCATACTTCCGTGCTTTTCTTGGCACTGACCAGGGAATACGACTTTGGGTAGAAATCATATAGATGTACAAAAACCAAATGAAACAGAGCTCCCTCCGGTTATCTGGTCCTGGCTTTGCTATTTTCTCTGGTTTCTGGCTCTCTCTGGTTTTAATCAGAAATGCTTTGATAAGGACAGTGAGCGGTCCGGAAGGAACTGCATGACTGCAACCTGTGAGCGAGTGGGCTCCAGGCCAGCATGGGCATGAGAGCGAGCCCTCACTCGATACAGGAAAGGAGTGGAGATGGGACTGTGAAAATTAATAGATGCCGTTCCCTCCACTGTCCAGTGCATAAACAGTTCTGGACGGATGCTGGGATTCTTTAGCAGATGAGAAGGCAGGCAGAGCTCCAGAGAGAAGTGGATCTGCGAGTGAGCAGTCAGGCCAGCAGCACACGTCATCAAGCTCAACCTAACTCCTGCAGTCCAGGTCCGACTTACACGCGAGACGGGACCGCACAGTCACCCTCATCCTGGGGCGGAGTTCCCCGGCAAACCACCTGCACCAACCACCAGGGAGATTTACCATGGCACCACAGGCCCTTATGAAGACAGCTCTCCTGGGAAGACCCATTAAGAAACATAAAAATGACCATCCCTTTGACCCAGTGATCTCATTTCTGAAACCGATGCCCCAGGGGATGGTTGAAATGGGAGGGAGGATACTTGGATAAATATCAATGTTGGTTAAATGAAACATAAAGATGCTTATAGCCACTTCATTCCTAATTGTGAAATAAGGCAGCCACTCAACCACTGATCAAGTGTTTGACAATGTATATTAATTTGATGAAATATTAGACAGCAATTAAAAATAACTGAGCTCTTAAATGTGATGGGAAAATACAATAAAATATTTAAAAAATACAAACAACTGAGCTCAGTTTAGAAATAATATTATATGAAAGGAAACCCCCCCCCCAAATGGCATGTTTCCACTGATTACACATCTCATAGAAAACCTGTGTAGATCATAATTGGAAGCGGAGCTATAAAGCCTTATGTCTTTAAGGTAAAGATGACTGTAGAAAGAAGATGGTAAAACACGGGGCCCCTGCAAAGACAGCAGCACTGTTCTCAGACACACGCACGACCCAGGAGACCAAGGCTGGGAGAAGGACCCTTTCTTGTGTTCTCTGGTTTTCATAAGCAACCTCAATGGCCTTCACAGTCTGTGCAGAGGGGAACCTGCACGGGAATCCCCCACCAAGGGACGGGGTGAGGGAGAACCAAGTCTAAAGCTACCCCGCTGCTCAAGTTCAGGGAAGCTTATTTTGATAATGATCAAATACAAATAAACATTACCCCAGGGAAGATGTTTAAAACCAGGCAAAACTGCCACCAGGCAGTTAGGGAGAGTTTGGGAGAAAGTGGCAGGTATAAATGTAGCAGAGAAAGAAGCTGTTTAAATTGAGGATGAAACAGATTATGAACACCCCCATTACCGGACAAACACATTTCTGGCATGAATATATGAATGCAGCCTAGGACTGATTAAGAAACACAGTAACAGAAGATCAATACCAGATCTGGGTGACGGGTTTTCACTGAAAACTACCTTGCTCATTTGATTCCTTTGATTTTCCAGTTTTCCTAGATCTACAGCCATTACACAGTTCGCTCCCCTCCCCTGCCCCTCACACACACACGGTAAATATTAGGTGAGGTGTACCCAATCTTTACAACAAAATGCCTCACCAACCAGTTTGCAAGAGCAGGTGGGAGGACCAAGGGTTTCGTTTTTGCTCACGGTTTTCAGCAGACAACAAATTCTTTCCAATGATCATCACTTGCCTTAGCCGTATAGTTCGTTTTTGGACAGGAACTGCTTGATGTATAACTGACTTAGTTCAATTTACTGACTGGAAACAACTAAACATACACGGAGTGGCTACTGTGTGTTGTATTAACTGCAAAAACCAGTACTCATCTGTTCCACATTCTAAATTCTACTGCCTCATCTGTATGTCACAAGGTCACCGTATTTTGCCGTGTATAATGCACTCCCAGGTACAATGCGCACCCATGTTTTGGTGTGCATTACACATGGGATTATTATACCCATGGTGTGTAATCACCATACCCACGTATAATGCACACCCTTAGTTTTCCCTCAAAAATTTGGGCAAAAAAGTACACATTATACACAGCAAAATGCAGGGTAGCTGAAAACCACCCACAGGCTGCATTATGGCTTTAAGAAATAAATTATACACAAGTCTTTGGCAAATGTATAGCTAAACATAGCAGAAATCTCATGTATATGGATTTAAAGTTTCTCCTTTGGGATTTCTGCAAGCAAACAGAATGATTTATTTAGTCAATTCAAACGAACTGTATAAAAACACACAAAGGCCTGAAGATTAAAATGAAAATAAATATTTCAAAGCAATTTGTGATTCAAAACATTTCACTTAGCTCTACAAAGACATGACTAAGGTGTGTTCATATTTCCTGACGAGGTTTTACCACTACTTGCTCCCAAGATAAACGCAATCATGAGAATATCTTAACTGTTGCACGTACACCTGGAAGAAACCGTCAGCCCCGGAGTTACCAGCGGGAGGGCTACGTGCCGTCAGACCCCAGAGCGAGTGAGAATGAATCACAGGACTCAGGCTGCGCAGTACAGCAGCACTAGACCATGGGTCTGAGCGCCTGGAATGTGGCTGGTGTGACCAAGAAACTGAATTTTCATTTTATTCAATTTAAAACCTGACACTTGGATTCCCTTATTGGCAAACTTTTCAAAAATGGTTAAGTATGTTTGGAACAACTTAGGTATATGAATCTACTCTTTCCATTGTATATTTTGTGAAATCTAAATATGGAGCAAGTATTCCTGATGAGAAATTTTATAAGTAGATATACAGTGGATATTGAAGACTTAGTATGAAAATAAATGTAGAATGTCTCAGTAATATTTTTGCACACTGATTAAATATTGAAATAAAAGTTTATGATAAAATAAATTTCACTTTTAATATGGTTCCTAGAAAATTGAAAATGACACGAAAGGCTTCAGGATGTTTCTGTTGGGCAGAGTGTGGGTCTCAGGTCTGGACTTCTAATGCCATCTGCTGGTTGCACCCTTCCAGATCAGGTGGGTGAGAAAGTTAAAACCAAGTTAACATTTGAAGGCAATGTTAACAGCTGGGCTCACAAAGCACTAAACCATCTGCTGTTAAAAGGGAACTGGAAATTGGTTAAAAGTCTTTGAAATCCTACAGAAAATCTCACTCACAGTTATTAGTTGACCATGACCATGAGCCAGGATGCACAGACTGCCTGTGTCTACCCAAGGTGCTCCAAGCAACAGAAGTTATTTGGTGGCCTCTGCCATGACCACTGGCACCCACACTCATGGGCTTACTGCTGACTAGCTTCCCGCCCCTTCTCCACAGTTCGCCTCGTCCTTCTGTTCTACCTTATGTAAATACATCCTTTCTCATATGTGTCTTCCTTTTTCCTTGTTGTTCTTATGATTCTAGGATAGCTAATATTTTTTTATATCCCAATTTTTCTTTTTGTCTCCTCTTCCTTTGTCCAGTTGGTTTGTAGCTTTAGCTCTCAGATTTAGTGTCTTTGATCCACTTGGAGGTCTTGAATATGGTATGAGGTATGCGTCCAAATTCATTATTTTGCTGGGGATGGTTAGTTGTCCCAGAATCATCTGTTGAAAACACTATTCTTCCCCATTGGAGAGTTTTGGCACCAATGTCAAAAATCAATTGACTATATGGGTTTACTTCTGGACTCTCAAAATTCTATTCCATCGATCTACATGTTTATCCTTGCCAGTACCACTGTGTTGATCCCTTTAGCTTTGTGGCAAGTCTTAAAATCAGGAACTGTGAATCCTCCAACTT
The DNA here is from genome assembly GCF_019186645.2 of Phyllostomus hastatus. Taxonomy (NCBI): domain Eukaryota; kingdom Metazoa; phylum Chordata; class Mammalia; order Chiroptera; family Phyllostomidae; genus Phyllostomus; species Phyllostomus hastatus. The sequence continues at coordinate 1,689,285 of NW_025333643.1, read as the reverse complement.
TGTTCTTTTTCAAGATTTTTTGCATAGTCTGAGTCCCTTGAAATTCCATATAAATTTTTTTGGATCAGCTGGTCAATTTCTATGAAAAAAAGCAGCCAGGTCAGTTGGTTTTAATGTGTATTTGTTAAGAGGTATTTCCCTAATTAGGCTGCAGAATGACCATTAATAGCTCTGTCAACTTTGCCCAATATGAAGTTTAGAGGTTAAAGTTCTGGGGAATTTGGGATTTTTGTCTAACACTCCTTGAAATTGAAGCAACAAAACTGACAGCAGGTGTTGGAGAGTCTGGAGCAAGCCTGAGCCTAAGCTATACTGAAGTCCTAGGTCTGCCATTTAGATGCCACATGACCTTGAGCAAGTCATTGAACCTCTCTGCACTCCAATTTGCATTCTGTGAGAATGAGGGCACTTACACCAACACCACTGTGCTTTAGGAGCACAAAACACATGCAGCACAAAGCCCAGGGGAAGATCTGCTCTGGCACATCTTACAGGACTCACTGGCCTGAGAGGCAGCCATAGGAGCCTTGGGGCCTGATGGCCAACTCCTACTGCTTGTTGGCAGCTATGAAGGCAGCACGGAGGTGTAGCAGGCACAGGACAGGGATGATACCCAGGCACAGGTAGTCCTTCTGGAGCCCTGCTCACTGACCCATTGATAGGAAAGACAAAGGGATCTACCTGCCCCCCACTGCAGGCCAAGTCTATCCCAGTCAGGCTTCTCAGGTCACATGGCTCCTAAGAATGACAAGGGCCTAGAGTAGGAGTAACAGGAAGGCAAGCAGAGCTGAAAAACTAACCCACACAGCTAAGGGTCTTGCTCTCTGACCAGGTTCAACAGCTTCCACATGTGCCCTAGTCATTCAACACACACTTAGTGCAGGCCCACTGCACATGGCTGATGATAATCATCACTTAGGATAGGATGACAACAAAAGTTACTGACTTCAACTTCAACCTTTCTGGATTACAAAGTTCTCCTCCCTGGTCTGTCTTATAGTTACAAACATTACAGCTCAACAGTCTTCCAGCTCCAGTGTCCTCTCAGAACCTAGATCACTTTGCCTCCCGCACGGGGTCTCCTCATTTGCCAGTTTGATAGATGCTCTATCACTGATCTGGAAGCTGAACCCTTGAAAAAAGATGCTAGATGCTAGCATTTGCAGAAGGAAAGGAAAGGAATACAGTCCTTAAATCTGAGTATGTCATGAGAGCAGTTATGAAAAACAGGATTAAAAGCTCCTCCGTGTCAAATATTACATAATATTTCTACTCTATCGCAGCTTACATGTAAATCCAGATGAATAGTCTCCACACCGATTAGAAAGAAATGAAGAGCCAATTGGCTACAGATTTCCTATGGTATCATTCATTTTGTTCCTTGCTGACAAATCCAAACTGTATCTTCTAAGGAAAGGACAGGAAAAGAAAGTTACAATTCACTCCCTAAAGGTAAGTCATTTTCTCCTCTCTCGGGGAGGAAGACACCATCAACAGTATAGACCCAAGTCAGAATGTTTTTTAAGTTCATGTCACTTGTTTATAATATGATATCATATCGTCCAGAGTTTCAAAAGTGACCGTGGGGGCTTGCGGTGGGCTGCTGGGGGCAGGAATGGATGATGCATTTGAACAGCTGGGGCCATGGCTCTGGCCAGGGTGCTGCTCCGTGTCACTCTGTGCAGGCGCAGGTCTGCTCCACGTCTGGCTACTGGAAGGACCAGTTCTCTTCTGACCCACAAAGTAATCTGATGGTGGGACAAACTCAGGGTCTCTCTCGGCCCGGAGGTCTGACTGCCTCTTCGACCAGTACCCAAAGGAAAAGTCTAGTAAAAATAAAAAAGAGAATTATGAGAACTGACTGTTGAATCAGATGAATTTTTATTGTTATTACTTTTTAATTATTATATGTATTTCTTAAAAACCACCTCAAATTCTCTGGAAAACAAGGACAGCAATAACACAACTATAATACGAGGCACATGTAATGTCTGCAGAAGCACAAGGAATTAGGTTAAGGGAGTGACTACTTCCTGAAGGGCAAAGATTTAAGAAAGGCTCTGTGGAAAAGTCTGGCAGGCTCTGGAAACACTGACAAAAAAACTTTAAAATTAAATTTAAGAGCACTGGCTGGTGTGGCTCAGTGGACTGAGCGCCGGCCTGAAACCCAAAGGGTCGTTAGTTTGATTCCCAATCAGGGCACATGTAAGGGGTGTGCGACAGGCAACCACACATAGATGTTTCTCTCCCTCCCTTTCTCCCTCCCTAAAAATAAATAAATATTTAAAAAAAAATTAAAGCGAAAACTATAGAAAAATTAAACATTCAAATCGTTTGCTTGACATGATGCTATAGGCACTTCCCAGAAAACACAAATGCTGCCCTGTGAGTTCAGATGACACAGTGCAGCCTGTCCGAATCTAAGTGGGTATTTCAGCTCCATTTTTAAGAGCTGCACTCACCAAAGGCACTCACCAATTCGTATACCTTTTACTTTAGTCTTCCGTCTCGTCAGCTCAGACAGCATGAGCTAATGTAGTACTGACACAATCTCTTTCAAAACGGAATAAAATATAGTTGTATTCCGAAGAGAGGCTGCTGTGGGCACCACGGGGTATTTACAGAAAAACCTTACAGAAAATTCCGTATACCCCAGTGAAACCACACATGGGTTCAGGTTAGTACACTAGCATGCAGACCGTTTTGAATGAACACAGCAGAGACTGCTAAAAACACAGAATTCATTAAAATAACAAACCTTCATAAGATGTTAAAAGCAGTCCCTGAGAAATGGCATTCCATGGCTGCAAAACCACAGGGCAGCATGAATTTCGGAAAACTTCCCCAAGCACTTTCAAAAAAAAACCCCAAAACACCTCATCCTTCCAGGTGATGCCTTGTGGACCACAGTCTTTTGTAATCGCCCTTGCTAGTGCTCCTGCTTATAAACAGCTCTGTCTGGGCATCGAGAAGAGACAAGTACGAGGATCTGGAGAATTCCTTAAGCTTCAAATGACCACAAAGACTTGTCAGAATCACACTTGGATCAGGAGAACCAGAAAAATCCCCTGTGCATCAGGCCCACTACTGAACAGATTTTACACCTTGGAGCCTACCCCCCTTACCTTTTCCTCGGTCCCACTCCCGGATGTGCGGCACTCCGGGCCTGGTGTCCTTCCTCTCCTGAACGATGACTTCTACTTTGCTGCTCTGGGCAGCAATGTGTGGAGTCGGCACAGCCTCTGGTTCTGGTGGTAAGGGTCCAATGACATCTCCATCTGTTTTTTTTTTTTTTTGCAAGGGAGTAAGACTTCATTACAATAAAGCTTAAAGCTACTTAATTTTTTTAAAAATAGAACATACCGATCCTGAGAATAGAAGTAAAAGCCAGCATTTATTGAGCCCCTATCATGTCCCAGGCAGTGGGCTAAGAACTTTGTACACAATAGTTCATTTAACTCTGTAACAACCCTTATAAAGTGAGCGCTGGTATTTCTATTTTATCCCCACTTTGTAAATGAGAAAAATTAAGCTCAGAAATGCTCCACAGGTCAAAAGTGGTAAGAACCAGGACTCAAACCCAGGCTGCATAGCATTCAAAGCATCTGCACCCCCAGACCAACCATCGAAGGACCAGAAATCCCCCAGCAATTCAACTGAAGTAAGGGTCTCAGACGAAGCCAGGGGACTCGGGGTGATGAAGAGCTGAAGCCTGGTGACAGGCTGTTGGCTATTCAACTTTGGCTATATTTTAAAGGAAAATGGATTTTTTAAAAACACTGTAGTGACACTCCACAACCTGTGGAAATCACAGATGTTCAGGAGTAGAGCAAAAATAAACAACATGCAGAGTTTAACATGTTCCAGGGAGACAAGTTATATGAAACTAGAAGTTAAATGAATGATTTTCCTATTAAAAAATGTTTCTGGTCTCCTTTCAAAGCTAACTTAAACTTGTGTTCAGAGTTGGAAAATGGCCCACACTTAAGCACAAGGCTTCTGTGAGGGCTGGAGACGCTTCTATAGCCCCTACAACCCACACTCCCCTTCCTCTTTCAGGGGCCAGAATGCCCCAAGTTTCAGCTGGAAACATGGCATCTCCCTGGACAGAGAAGCAGAGGCCAGTCTGCAGCCTCCCTGTGTTCTGGCTGTTGGGATATAAATGCACAGGCTGTGTGTGACTTCAGACTCACATTCTCAAAAGGAAGCTGGGTCCCCTACCCTCTTTCTTCCTTCTTCCAGGCTGCAAAATGAACAGGAGCTGGGGAGCAAGCTTTCACTGTGCAGGTGAGAGCAACCCTCTAGGGCACCGGTGGCAAACACAAGGCCCGAGGGCTGCATCTGGCCCTCCACCTTGTTTTATCTGCCCGGCAACTTGTTTCTACCCAGCAGCAGCACCGAGCTCCTTGCCTCTAGTTAAGGAGCAGTTACATTTATACAGTCCTAAAATTACAGTCGGCCCTTTGAAGGCAACCGTGAGGCTGATGTGGCCCCTGGTGAAAATGAGTTTGACACCCATGCTCTAGGGAATGGCAGAAACAGCAAGACAGGAGGAAGCTGAAGACTGGATGGCCCTCTGGAGCAGAGCCGGGACACCTACCACCTCTGAAATGTTGAAAGAGAGAAGCAGACTTCCCTCTTGTTTGAGGCCTTCTGTGAAGGGGTCTCCCTGTCATAGCAATTTAGCCCAGACCAGCAAAACTCACACAGTGAACTAGTTTGAACACAATACTCAACAGTGTTTCCAAGTGTTTCAACAGTCATTCCGTAAACTCATACTGGCACCTGTAAATTTTTCATTTTATTATCTGACTTTGTAAGTATATGTCTTCTTTAAAATAAATTAACATATAATAATCAACAAAAACTGTACTCACAGCATGAAAAAAGTTGTGTACGCATGTACACAACTGCACTAAGTCTGAGTTACTATGAAGAGACACAATGTACTGTCAGTTTCCTCATCTATGACCTAAAACTATCCCCTGGGGGTCGTTCCATGTCACTCTGGTCATCCAAACTGCTCCTGGCAACACCTCGAAGGTGCTTTCTTAGAGAACAGAACCAAACGGTTAATTTCAGATTGCCAGCATTATTTCTGAGACATCAGGGGAACTAAAATTTTTCTCTCTGAAGTTTATGAATTTGAGCCACAACACACCTTTATTTCCTTCCTCTGATCCATCATCTTTTGATTTTTTCATCTTTTTTTGTCGGAGTTTAGCAAGTCTTGCTTCTAACATAGCTTTTCGCTTTTCTTTTATGTTTTCTCGTTTTGTTCTCTGGTCTGTTGTCTGAAGAAAACAGAGAATTAGAAAATTATTTGCTTTAAGGCAAATTCATAATATTTCTGTTTAAAAGGATGAAATAATTAAATTTATTGTAAAAATAGACTGACTGATGTTCATGCCACCTCTGAGGAGCTACCCTTGAGATCTTCAAAACAAGATTCAGAGAGCCCTCTTACACAAGCCCTCTGACGTTCCGTGAAGCTGAGTAAGTGTTTGCAGAGCATCCTGGAAGGTTTAACGTTCAAAAAAATCCCAACCAATTCTGTTTTACTTTTTAATCCCATAAGAACTTTCTATTTTCTTACTCAGGCCACTTTGTAAGTATATTTGAAGACAAATTGAAAGTTATATAGGTTACTTCTGAGCAGCTATAATCTTACAGTTTAAAACACCAAAATAATATGGTTATTACCATTATGACAACTATACTTGCATTCTGAATATCAATTTAAATTTCTAATTAATTTACTAAATTTTTTTGCCACATGGTCCAACAAAACCAACTGCTCAAATCCTTCTTGACATCAATTCTGAATTTAATGTGTACCTGTTCACGCAGCATCTCTAAAGTTTTCATTTGCTTGTTTCTTAACTCTTTATCTCGGGCAAAGGCAAAATATCCAACACCAAGTTGCCGGGCCTCTGAAAGAAGTCAAAATTATATGAGAGATTACAGATTTCCCTGGTTAGTAAATAATAACAAGAAATTTCGCTAATAATAAAAAAAATATACAGTATTATTTGGCACAAGTTTTTAAAAAAGGGGAAAAAGGCAGATAAGAAAAAAAGCAAGTTAGGAAGTTTCATCCTGTTTGCCAAATGATAAACATAACAGAAACTTATTCGTTTTCAGTCACTGCTGTCTCCGCTCCTCTCGGGGAACACACTCATGGACTAACAGACCCTCTGTTAGGAACACATTCCCAATATGAGTATTGTTTAGGCTATGAAGTGAACAAAGGGGACAGTTTCAATTTCCAAAGCAGAATCTTTTATTTCTACTGGAGAACTGCTACTTCATGAATGAATGCTTCCCTTTACGCTTACCATCAGTTCAAGATAAAAACATGAATTAAAAGCTGCAAGATGATCATACCATTTTCACGAATATCTTCATAATGTATGGGCCCCATTGGCCTTTTCAGGGCCTCCCGTTCTTCTTCCTCCCATTGCTGGCGCTGAAGTTCTTTTCTCATATCTTCAGATAGCAAGGTTTTTTCATTAGCAGGACTAACAAAACTAGTAGGAGAAAAAAGCAAAAACTATCTTTAGATAAGAGCTATGAGACAGCAAGTTGGATCATGAATAAGTAACTCTAACTGATAAAGAGGACAGTTCCCTATAGAAAGTTTCCGCCCCACCATACCACTGGGAAAAAGTAAAAAATATTTTCACCTTTCTTAGGTCAAGCAGCCAACTTGTTACATAAGCATAATGGAATCTTGTCTGCACTCAAGACAGACAACTTTCCTACCCACCCTGGTCCTCAGCTGAAGGGAGGGAGGGCGCCCAGGCAGGGCGGAGGGAATACAGGCCTCCTCTGGCTGGTCTCCCGTGCAGGGCCGAGGAGGCTGCTAAGGCTGTGGCCTGGCCAGCACCTTGTGCTCTACTGGCCAGCTTAGGGATTCTGCATGTCATCCTTTGTGCCAAGCCCAGGCCCACCTAAACCTGCAGGTCTTGCGAAAGGTGGCACTTCTCCCAACATTTTCTACACAAAAGCTGCTCTTGGTGCGAGAAATTTTATTCCCTGGGATGTTTAGCAAGTCACCTCTTAGATGTCTTAGGCCCCGCAGGAAAAATATCTAGCTATAAGGCCCTTACTTCAAAATGCAAAGACATATAACAAAAAAGTTAGTAAGCTAACTGCCTCCCTGCCCCCATTTGTTGTGGGATAATCAAGTGTATATTCTTAAACACCATTCTCCACAGAGGTTTGCTGGTTGGTTTGGTATAGCTTATTTGTTATTCTGCAATTAGAAATCCTTTGAAGTACAGGCATACCTTGCTTTATCACGTTCTGCTTTACTGTACTTTGCAGATACCATGTTTTTTACAAATTAAAGGTTTGTGGCAATCAAGCACCAAATAAGTTTATTGATGTCATTTTTCCAACAGACTTAGATGACAGTTGACATTTTTTAGCAATAAAGTATTTTTGATTACTGCTTTTCTTTTTAGACAAAAAATGTATAATTAGACATAAAAAATTAAGGTATGTACACAGTATTTTTAAATTAATGTATGTACACTGCTTTTCTTTTAGACATGATGCTATTATACACTTACTAGACTACAGTAGAGTGTAAATGTAACTTTTACATGATATGGGAAACCAAAAACTTTGTGTAACTTGCTTTATTGTGATACTTGCTGTATTGTGGTGGTCTGGAACTGAACCCGAAATACCTCCATGGCACGCCTGTAAACAGACGTAGCTCCATCTCATTCATTCTAGTAGCTACATGATCTGGATCATCCATTCAGGTTGCTCCCTGAGTGTGGATTATGTGTGTATGTGTATGCTAAGTATGAATAAGTGCTTTAGCAAATATTAATTTCTTATCAATTAAAAAAGGTCTCCTTCTTGGAGCACCAAACATAATTAACTCAAGACAACTTTGCCCACAAAACTATCCTGTGTCTGCATTTCAGGCCTGGACAAAGCTTTGCATATAACACACTTACAGCCTTCCCTGAAGATTTTTATCCATCTCCAGCAGATGTGGCAAATCCTTTTTCATGCAGCGCCGGGATCGCCCTAAAGAATCCACATAATCCACCCTGAAATAAAAGTGGGAAGATGTGAAGGCTCTCTACACAACCTGTGGTTCCCTAAGCCAGGAAGTCAGCGCACAGTAAAAAATTAACGTAGGCCTCACACCCAAGAACACTCCTCAACCTGAGAGACCACTAACACTGACAAGAACGTGCTTTTTAAAGTTAAAAGTTGACACACAATAAACACACTGCCCTTTATTAAATCTTAGTTTTAGAAACTGTAGAGAATGATCAATCATGCATGTCTCTGATTTCAAAGATAAATACCCATACCCATCCTTGCTGCAGCATCTCAGAACCCACTTTAATCAGTTCTGGACAACTCCAAATAGCTTATCAGCATCATAATAACTGTGCTTTGTACCAGACTCTCAATTTTCCTGTCTTCCCAAAGAAGACACTTTATCCTTTCCTTTGTTTCTTCTAATTGGTACAATTCTTCCCAAAGAATTAGAAATTTATTTCTCAATAAAGTCACAGTATCTGGGGACTCTTTTTAATTAGGAGGAAGGCAACATCTCATCAGCAGCCCAGTCTGCTATCTTTTACCCTCAGTTCTTCTTTCCTAATCCTTGCCCAAACCAGACAGTAGGTAGGGAGGGAGCCAGGTAGAGCAAAGCAAATGAAATACTCAGACTTTTCACAACAGGTAACATGGACAGATTTCCATTGGAAAATATTTCATTTGCATTATGATGACACAGATTTTTTATTGTTTAAATTATGGGCAGGGAATTTCCCACAGCCTTTAGCAGGGTACTTAAAAACACAGAAAGGGGCCAGTACTACTTGTGGACTAACTCAAGGTCAGATTCCCATGTATGTGACTTGGCTTTTGTTAAGATTTCTTTCCTCTCCCACGTGCTGATTCCAGTGTCAGCCCACAATTTAAAAACAGAATGTATGGGAATCCACTGCTGGAGTCCTAAAGCTGATTACCACAAGAAATAAAACTCCAACTGCAGAAAGCAGTTTATTTTTTTCCTCCTTTTCTTCTTCTTCTTTTTTTTAATGCATGAAGAAAACCATCTAGCCAGATGGTCTAAGTAATTATTTACAGTATTTTTGCAGAAACATTTTCCACCACCTGGAATTTAACTACCGAAAGGATTTTACAAGCAGTTACAATTCTGGAGCCTAATTTAACAACACAAAAGAAGTGTCAGAACTGCTTGCAGTGTGTCTTCCTTCACCATATGATGGCATGTGACACCTTCAATTGCCCTCCAAACTCTTCAAATCACTGACAAATTGCTTGTAATCCTACAGGTATTAATAAGAAAACAAAAGACACTAAACCTTTCAAAGGAGTTGAGGTTTTGGCTATGAAAAGCAATTACAGGCTATTCTGCTTCTGAAGAAGGCCCCCAAAACAGATCCCATCAAAAGAGAAGTGGCAAGGCAACTGCTCTCTGTAATCAGCAGTCACTGAACAAGCCCTCAGGGAAACAGTCAATCGGGGTACCACACCCTGAGTCTCACGCAGGAGAGCTCCGTCACGTCATCTCCAAAGAGCGCTGGGGGAAGCTAAGGCGCATGCCCATGAAGAGCTTAACTAACAACAGCATGCAGGATGTTAAAAGTACCAAAAGTTTGCCTCAAATCTTTCTCTGTTCATGAGGCCAATCATATGTCAGTGATAAAGAAGAGGTAAGAGCCAAAAGAGTGGGACAGTTAAGCACTACCACAGCCCAGACGAGGGAGAATCCCTCTGAGTGAAGACGCGCTGACAGGAGAGGCTGCAATGCAGGTGCTTCCCTCCTGGTTGCGTACAGCAAGCATGCAGCCAGATAACCCACCAGATAACCCACCCCAACGTGTGAGGGGCATGGTGTCTGCGCTCCTCAGTAAGGACTGTTCTCTTCAGCTTATAAATGACTCCTGCCCACTGGGCCCAAGGCTGACATAAGTCAACAAACACTGCAAACAACCTCAAGCAGTTCCTGACAAAGACGCCGTGATGAGGAGGGTGTCTGAGCCCTGCTGGGAAGAGGGTGGGCTCCGCACAGGCGGAGGCTGGGCAGGCGGAGTCAGTTACTCCCAGGGCATTTTCACAGCATCAGTGCATCTCTACATCATTTTAAGCACTCGTGTACAAGTTTCTAAACCACGTCTTACAGAGAGAAAATCATCAGAATGGAATTTGCATTCTGGTCTCTTATTGAAACACTGGTCTCTTTATAAGGAAAGTTTGGTTTCCCCATTATTCGCCTAATGTAGGTAAAATTCAGATAATTTCAGTAATAAAGATTTACAAAATATCTACTTGTACTCTGCAGACAGCAGTTTCTTGGATATTCTAAAATACTCTTACTTCCTGAATTACTTCCTGAAGGAAGCTTAAGGCAGACGATCACAAGCAGGCACAGCCATCGCTGCTTTCCAGGTGAGGGATGTGAGCCCCAGTTTGGTGAGGAACTTAACCAGGTCACACTGCTGGGGAAAGGCAGAGCTCATGCCATCCAGGGTCAAGGTCCATACTGCCTGCATTCCACTGCCAGAAAATGCGACAGCCAGAGTAGGCGACTGGAAGAGAGATCAGCACTACCCGGACAAACTACTCTCCGTGAAGTCTGAATGCGGCCGTGGCTAACAGAGGGACATGCTTCTGCCCAGACAATTCGTTCACATCAACAAAACAGGCGTCTCAATGCCCCCTGCACAAGAGTTCAATCTTTATTTGTAATTATTTCTTCATTGGAGCTACTGTTTCTCTATCTGTAAACCCAAATCGTATTAAAGTAGAGTCTCAAAAGAAAAAAAACCTGAAGATAAAGAGAAATGGTTTGATAACAACCAACAAAATCACTCTTAAAAGGTAAACACAAGCCTGACAATGTTAACATGATTAAATCACATAATATCACCAACCATTCTTCACTGGGGTCCTGGGGAGGAGGTATATCTTTTTCAGAAAGATTGTCGTCGTCATCATCTTCTCTTTCTTCTGCCTTCCTAGAACCTCTATTGGCACCAAACGCCTCCATTTCTTTGTGTTTGTCTATGATCTTCTGTGTGAAATCCACAAGGTACATATCCTCCACTTCTTCATCTAGGACATAAAAATCAACTGTCAGATTCTTGACACCAAAGAAGAAAACCACACATGGAACTGATATGAAGCAGTCACGTTCCTCAGTGGGTGGCTCCATGCCCCTGACGATGTGCTAGTCGATGACTCCACCCCTGCCACACTTACAAAGACGGAGCCACCTCAGGACTTGCTGGGGAAGCTATAAATAGGCCACTGGAAAAAAGACCATGCAAAAAATCTTTAAAAAGCCTGAAGTTTTCTGCTGCCTTGTCAATAATACACTGAGTCAGCAATACTCTCTCAGAATGTAATTTTAAGATAAAAAAACCATTTGATTTCAAGAGATTCACACATTCAATTACATAGCACAAAAGTAGAACTGCATTTTTCTCCTGTTGTCAGACCAGAACAATAGGTCTTGGCTGTTACAGGGAACACAACTCTCTAATCAGGTGAGCTGTGTAACTTAATCCTAATTCTACTGTTGTGATCTGTACATGTTTTAAGGGTCAGAATATAGGTAAAAAAAAAAAAAGTAATTTAAATTCTTTTTGATCTAATGAACACCACTTTCAGACAAGACACGCTTCTGAGATCTGCAGGACATACAGAGATGTGCAAGGTGCTAACTGCCCTCAGCGCTTATGATCTCCTTGAGCTAAACATATACTGAAAAGTTAAAAAGCAATCCATGATTTCATTTGATTCCAGATGTCTGATGTATTCACAAATAATGTTTATGTGAAGTTTCTCTGTGAGGGATTTAAGATACAGTCACTTCAGTCTTTTTGTCTGAGATGGAGCAGATATTAGGTTCCCCATTGCCAGGTGCTGGTGTTACCCCACTGTGCAGCGTAGAATAGCTGAAGCTCCAAATTTGCTCAAACATGTAAGCCCAATATGCCTATCAGGAGGCGGGCCTGCGGTTCAGACGGGACCAAACCTCTCCGTCTAGAGGCATACTGTTGTGCACCTGAATCCTATATTAACAAAACAAGTTTGAATCAAAAGAGAAAAGACTTGAAATTTTTTAATAAAGGTTTTCCCACACAATTTTTTTTAAAAGCCACAAAATGGCTCAAACAGGAAAGAGATGCACTTCCCCAGAGCTGAGTTATAAGACCACATAATATAGAGCCCACCTAGTTAATGGCTACCCTGCTGCTTCTTCAGGAAGAACCGCCTCTCCTCATGGTCCCTAGCTTTCAGAGTACCTGACGTTTCCATGCGGGGCTCCCCACCAACCGGGAACATGCCCCTGCTGTCTGGGAAGAGAGAGCTTGGCTGGGTGGGCAGCCCACAACTGGGGTCCAGCCTGCGTCTATACTGCTGTCTCGCTGACCCCTTTCCCGGCCCCTTAGGCCCAGCCATACATTTGGCCCCCTCCTCCCTCTGCTGATCTGCTCCCACCACTCCCCCCTGCAGAATCCCTTTCTCCAACTGTCCAAAGCCTGTGAGACCCCTATTGGAGCCTGTCTTCTCCCTAAAGACTTCCATGTATGCATTCTTTGTAAACTGCTTTATAAATGCTCTTCTATTGTTCTCTAGCTGTAGCTTGGGTTTTCTTCCTCTGGGCAGGGGTAGGGGGTGGGTATGAGGAAAGTGGTATCTCTTATTATTATTATCATTAAAAAGCAAATCATAGACAAAACAGAAAACAGGGAAACAGAAAACCATAATGCCTCTCAGTTTTTACACAGCTGTAATTGTTCATAACTGTGGCTTATTTAGACCTTGTTTCCTAGCTTTGCTTTGCTCTGCACCACTTCGCTCCACTGAGGACCCGCCCCCTCCTGAGAGCAGAGGATCTGGCTTATATTGTACTTGCTTGGCCCCTCACAGCACCCCACACACACACCCGACATCCACTGGGACAAGTGAAAAATTATTGCCAATTTTCTTGTCTTTGACACAGAAAATAATCAGTTTGATTTTTTAAATGTCTCCTTATTCTTTCAGTTATTAACAAATAATGAAATATCACAGAGCTGTATGAATTATAGAAAACAAAGCATAAATAATTTTTATTATTTACCTATAAAGTCTCCTTTAGTCATTTTTTCATATAATTTAGCTTTTTCTTCCAATTTCTCCCTTGGAGAAAACAAGAGAAGTGTTAGAAATGTCTTATTAACGGCCACCCCTAAAAAGACTGCTCCACCCTTGGCTCCATTACTGCTATCTTCCCAAGAGCTCCAGCCTGATGATGAGACAACCCTAACTACAGCTGACCACCCCACCCCAAGGAGACCCCAGACCCAGCCATGCCTGCTTTGTATGCCTGCTTTGCTAAATGTAAGCTCTATGAGAGCATGGCCTATGTTTCCCTTGTTCATGACTATATCCCAATACCTAAAACAATACCCGAAGCATAGCAGGCACTCAATCAGTTTTTAACTGAAAAATAAATGAACGAATGAAGATTCTAACTTAATTTAAATGCCAAATGCAACTTAAGTACCCCAAAGAGAGAACGATGTCCAAACATAAACATTTCCCATTTGCAACCTTCCAAGCAGATCACCAAATTCGATGCTAACTCTTGGCACTAGTCTTTTCAGACAAGGGTTCCTGATCTGAACAAACAGGAACAAAGCTGGAGGCATCATGTTCCTTGATTTCAAACTATATTACAAAGCTATAGTAATCAACACAGCATGGTACTGGCATATAGACACACACATAGATCAATGCAACAGAATTGAGAGCACAGAAATAAACCCACACATATACAGTCAAGTAATTTATGACAAAGGAGCCAAGAATACACAATGGGGAAAGGGAAGTCTGTTTAATAAACAGTGTTGGGAAAACTGGACAGCCACACACAAAATAATAAAACTGTAAAACTCTCTAACACCACGCACAAAAAACTAACTCAAAATGAATTAAACACTCAAATGTAAGAGCTGAAACCATAAAACTACAAGAAAAATGGTGGTAAGCTCCTTAATATTGGTCTTGGTGATGATTTTTTAGATTTGATACCAAAAGCAAAAGTAAACAAGAGGGACTACATAGAACCAAAAAGCTTCTGCACAGCAAAGGGAACCATACACAAATTGAAAAGGCAACCGATTGAGTGGGAGAAGATATTTACAAATTGTATATCTGATAAGCAGTCAATATCCAAAATATATAAAGAACTCATACAACTTATTAGCAAAAAACAAAAAACAAAAAAACACCAAATAACCCAACTGAAAGATTGCCAGAGATTTGCAACAACATGGATGGATTTTGAGAATATCATGCTAAGTGAAGTAAGTCAGAGAGAAAAAAAAAATCAAGAACCATATTTCACTTATAAGTGGGATATAAAGCTGAAAGCAATGAATGAACAAGAAAAACAAACAAAAACTCATAGACACAGACAACAGTAGCAGAGGGAAGAGGATGAAGGGGTAGTAAAGGGTAAAGAGGGTCAAATTTAAGGTCACAAAAGAAGCTTTGACTTTGGGTGGTGGGCGCACGATGTAATATACATATGATATATCAAAGAACAATACACTTATAGCTTATACATAACATCATTAACCACTGTCGCCCCAATAAATTTAATTTTTTAAAAAATGACAGAAGATCTGAATAGACATTTTTACAAAGAAGATATACAATGGCCCCTAAGTACCTGAAAAGGTACTCAACATCACTAATCATCACGGAAATGCAAATCAAAACCACAATGAGATACCGCCTCACACCTGTTAAAATGTCTATTATCAAAAAGACAAGAAATAACAAGTGATGGAGAGGATATGGAGAAAAGGGACCCCTTGTACACTGTTGGTAGGAATGCAAACTGGTACACTAAGGAACACAGCATGGAGGTTCCACAAAAAATTAAACACAGAACTACCATATGATCCAGCAATTTCACCTCTAAGTATTTACCCAAAGAAAATGAAAACACTAAATTGAAAAGACGTATGTACCCCTACGTTTACTGCAGCATTGTTTACAATATAGCCACGCCATGGAAGCAGTCTAGGTGCCCACTGATGGATGAGCGGATGGAGAAAACGTGACGCACACACAGTGGGATACTGTACGGCCACAGAGAAGAAGGATGTTTTTCCCTGTGCAGCAACACGGACGGACCCTGAAGGCACTATGCTAAGTGAATTGAGTGAGAGAGAAAAAGACAAATACTGTATGATATCACTGATAGGTGGACTGTAAAACAAAAACAAAATGAGTTTGTACATACAGAGAACACACTGGTGGTTGCCATAAGCAGGGGGTGAAGGTGGGAGAAATAGGTGAAAAGGCTCAAAAGTTACAAACTTCCAGTTACAAGATAAATTAAGCCCAGGATGTAATGTGCAGTATGGTGATTATAGCTAATAATACTGTACTTCATGTTTGAAAGCTGTTTAAAAAGTAAATCTTAAAAGTTCTCATCGCGAGAAAAAAAATTGTACCTATATAAGGTAATGGATGCTAACCAGACTTACTGTGATCATTTTGCAATATATAAAATATTGAATCAATATGTTGTATACCTAAAACCAATGTTATACGTCAATTATTTCTCAATAAAAATTTTATATATAATTTTTTAAAAGATTATTGCATCCTTCAGCAAAATTACAATTCTGAGAATATGTCCATAGTGAGAAAGAAGTCTCAAAGTTAACATACCTTTAAGTAAAATTTCATGTCAGTTGGGGACAGGTCAAACACTAAGAAAAACAATCCCCAAAATATGGTAATATTCTGCCTTTCATTTTCAGACCCAAAAGAGCTGAGTAACTCTTGCAACCACTGTTTCCAACTGCAGAGTTTTATCAGGCAGTGGACCCAAAAGCACACGTGGCGCAGTCCTGAAAGACATGAAAACTTGGGTTCTAAGTCCAGGGCGATGCTACAAATAGGGGGAGCACACTTCTTCACAGAGGAATGCCAGCAAATAAATGAAATGAAAAACAATGAAGATGGAATGCCGAAACTAGAAAAATCATTATTTTGAAATCATCAAAGTAGTAAGTGATGAGTGGCATGACTCATTAGTGAGGTCAGCACCAGTGTGTTGGTAGACGGGATAGTCACACATCTCATGGTTTCCCTCCGTAGACCACTATTAACTACAAATGGGGAAGAGCGCCCTTATAGCAGAAAAATCTAGCAGGCCGACCTTAACAAGGGATCAAACTTATTATTACCAATAACAACTGAAACTGACAATATAAACGTCCCAAGGTGATTCAATGGGAAGGACATATTATCACCTACATGGTATTTTTATCAAAAGTAGTTAACATGATTCTTATTAGATTTTGGGAGCCCACGGAAATAACTGGCCTGGACTCTTGAAAAATATCAATAGCATAACAGACAACAAAAAGGCCAGGGAATTGTTCTAAAGTAAGAGACTAAAGCAATACAACAAAACAACTTAATACGATGAGTAACCACTGACTGAAGCCCAAAAACAACTTTAAAGGACATAATTATACCAGGATAAATGGTGAAATTTGAATACAAACCGTATAACAGATAATACTATTTTCTGTGGTTACATAGAAGAATGTTCCTGTTCTTAGAAGATATATGCCAAAATATGTAAAGTATCATGATGCACAACAAAGTTACTCTATGCACACACGAGACAGAGGCGGGGCATGTTTATTTGCGAATTTAGGTGAAGAGTATTAGAATGCTCTTTGTACTCTTCTTTCAATTTGTTGAAGTTTTTCATATTACAAAGTTTGGTACAAAATTTGGTTTCTAAACGCTGATATCATACCACCTAGCCCAGAACCACACTCCCATATACTTCTTAAACACTTGTTGATAATCTTAGTGCCAAAAAGAGGCTCAAAGTGGGACTCTGTCTCAATTTTATTTTTTTAAAGATTTTATTTATTATTTTTTTTATTTTTTAAGTAGACATTCATTTTTATTTTTTAAAAAATTACTTTATTGTTCTTCAATTACAGTTTTTTGCATTTTCTCTCCACCCCTCTTCCCCGCCCTATTTATTTATTTTTAGAGAGAAAGGAAGCGAGGGAGAATGAGAAGGACAGAAACATCAGTGTGTGGTTGCCTCCCATGTGCCCTCCACTGGGGACCCAGCAGCAACCCAGGCATGTGCCCTGACTGGGAATCGAACCAGCAACCCTTTGGTCCTCAGGCTGGTGCTCAATTCACTGAGCCACAACAGCCAGAGCTGTTTCAACTTTAAACTGAAGTTGAGTCTTATCTTCTTCTAAGATTGCAAATACATCTGCAAATTACATTATTTTTAGAGTATATTTTATATTTACAGAACATTCTGCTAGAAGGATGATAAAAATTTATATTGCAAGCCACAAAGAGTAAAAGGTGAACTTCCATTTCCTGGCTTGGGTAACTGCAGTGGTAACCACACTGATCAGAGTCCAACTTTACCTGGCTTTGTCTAACGTTTTCTGTTCCTCTATCTTCTGTTCTGTGTCCTTCTCGGCTCGACTTGAAACTCCTGCATTCTGTTTGTTCCAGATACTTGGTTTCTGGAGAATAATGTAAAAAGACAAAACAGAGCCTCCAAATGACTGAAAAGCACCTCTACTTGTACATCAGGAAAAAAAAGACACCATTAGATCTTATGAATCAATGGAGATCACTAGATCTTCTGACATTCAACTTATGTCCTGCAAATAGTGTGTACATGGCAAAGCTGGAGCTGAAAAGAAAAGCCCTAAGCCATATAAAGAATTTCTTTATACAACTGCATAGGGTTACTGCTTGATCTTTTATCTCCCGAATGATCCAAGACTATAATGCAAATATACATATTACAGATAATTACTAACAGGCACCATTATCTATAAAACTGGAAAACCATTTATATAACTCTTAAAGACTCTGATATTTTTTGCTGTATTTCTATACTGTTTGTCTCTGTTTGGATTTATAACACCTATGTAACTAGATAATCTTCCATGTGAATGTAACAAACCACTTACTAATAGAATGCACTTTTTCAAAAAAAGTGCCAATTAGAACATTAAGATATGCTTTTAAATAATCTTACTAATTTCTATTTTAATACTGAAGACATCTCATGCAGATGTTCAAATACAAGACAGGGATTTTTCCTTAATACTTACATGTAGCAGATACCACAGACATTTTCAAAGACCTAAGTATGATATAATTCCCCACATTTGGAATCAATGGAGATAATCAGATCTTATTTTTACCTTATTAGTTGTTTTTGGTTTTCCCAAAACTCCAGAATCTTTTAGAAGTTTCTCTTGTTTGAATTCTTCTTGTTTTCGAAAGAGTTCAGCCTTAAGGTCTACCAACTAGAATATAGCAAATAAACAAAAACACTTATTCAATTCTATGAATGAATGGATTTCTAAGTTATTGTACAGTGATCCTTTACCTATCACAGGAGTTAAGTTCCAGAGACCCCCACGATAGGTAAAAATCCTCGAAGTAGCAGCATTATATTTATTTTATTATTTATATATATGTTAAGGCTTTGTAAACCCTTTCCACACTCCTATTAACCTTTCCCACACTTTTACAAACACTTCATATGGTCTTAAACACTTTCTACACTCTTAAACCTATGTAATTTTAACAACATATAAAATTCTATATGGGTACTCACCAGCGAAGTATAGTCGTCCCTCACTATATTGTGGTTCACTTATTACGGATTCACTGTAAACCTGAGATACAGTGAAGTCACAATAACTGGACCGTGATATAACGAGGGACAACTGTAATTCTCAAAGCAACATTCCAAGTTCCTATAAATGGACAAAAATGGATGCAAAACTAAATGTTTACATGTAGAATCCAGTAAAAAATAAAACTAAGTCATATTCATTCTGTCTCTGTTGGAAATGTATTTCTGCTCTAACTTTATACACTCAAAGGCTTCCTTCTGGGCAAAGGGAAACTGACAGAGCAAAGTCAATGATGTCTGTATCTTTCAGAATCAAATTCAACTAGCATTGTTAAACACCTGTCTGACTGGCACTGCACTGGCTTTTTCCTATGGTATAATCTAATTTAATCATCACAACTTATTATTTCTACAGAGAAATGTTTTTGTTTAGCAACTATCTGCCTACCCAGTGTGTGCCTGGTGTTTAACACTGAAGAATAAGACACAAACATGAATTAGACATACTCCTGTCTCACAAGGAGCCTACAGTCTAATAACAAAAGTAACCTACAATACCAGTAAGGAGTAATAAATGCTGTAAGGGTAGTAAAAATAGCATAAAAATTCAGGTAAGGGGGCATTTCCTTCTGTTCAGAGTGATGAGAAGCAACTTTGAGCTGAACCTTAAAAGTTAGGCAGATTTCAACAGCTAAAAATAAAGTTGAATGAGTGAATGATAAGAAAGCTTCCTAGTTTGTTTTAATGTGTTTCAGAAACTCTAAGTTTAACTCCATCACAGGGTTCAAGAACAGGAAAGGCCAGGGTAAAGGAAATAGGACAACTGAGTCAATACCCATACCTAGCAAACAGCTGTATCAGTCACAGGTTATAATGGCAGTTTCCTTTTTAAGAATCTGACACAGATGCTTATACACATGGGCTTTTGTAAATCATAACTTATAAAGGCCAGTAGCATGGACTGACTTTTCAGGGAAATCAGAATGACTGACTTCAATGATTTCTACTTTGAAAGAAATTAATTTAAAAGTAGCCTTAGCTTGAATAATGCAAAGGGCAGTTCATCCCAGGACCTAATATTTTAAATTTAATAAAAAATTTTAAAACCATTCACCTTTTCTTGTAAGCTTTTTTAATCACATCAATTTTCTACCCACACACTTTCCTATTCTACAACAACTTCTTAATTTTAAAAGGAAGATGCTCAGAAAATTGTCAATTCCCAGATGACATTCCTATTGTGATCACTGCTAATTTTAACCTGTTGGAATAGGACAACTTTAATATTTGTATCTTTTTGGTTCTTAATCCTCAAACATAATAATTAGTACCATTTTTCAGTATTAGATGAGGAAAAAGGGTTCAAATATTGGGATACTTAGATGTTTTCCTTGTACTTCCCTTGTATCCTAATACTCTGCAGTAATTCAAGATTAAATCAAAAGTTAGGCAATTTGCTTTGACATAATGAAAAAGGCAGTCAGACTGAATGAGCCGGCTCCATCACTAACAATTCTGTGGGTAAGCTGGGGAATGTCGCTTCACCTTTCTGAGCGTCTTTTTTGTTATGTATAAAATGGGGATATTACTAGCACCTACCTCCTAAGTAGTTGGAGTCAAAAAGATAGTGCATATAAAGTGCTGACACAACTAAGAACTCAGAACGGGTTTTCTTCCTAGAAGTAGCTAACTACAAAACAAAACAAAACAAAAACCGCTTGCAGCCCGTCAGACCTGACAGCTCCCAGGCACCGCATCATCCTATGGGTGCATTAACAATTGTTTAGTTCCCGGCCGGGAAAAATGTCACACTCTGACGTTTCGGATAGCAGAACAAGGAAGGGGAATTTGTACGCAAAGCAAGCACAGGAGGTAGTTCCTTCATGATCGATCGTAAGGAAAACCAGGCTAGCAAGGAGGCCTGGACCGGCTGTCACAGAGGAAGGCAGGAAGATTCCGAACCGGGGAAAGACACCAGGTTCAGGTCCGTGTCTGAGGGAGGAAGCCCAGTCCAGGTGCATGTCCAAGGGGAAAAGCCAAGTTCAGGGTCCTGTAGGTAAGAAAGTTGGTCCAAGTTCCCGTCTGAGAAAAGACAAGTCAGGGTTCCTGTTTGAGGGGAAGCCAGGTCTGGGTCCCCGGTTAAGAAACAAGGTAAGCCAAGATTCTTCTCTGGTGGGGGCGGAAAAAACTTGGAGCTCGTAGCATCATCTATACCCGCACTCACCGAGGAGGCCGTGACGTCCAAAGGCTTTTTCCTGCGGTCCATGATCAAGCAAGAGTCTCCCGGTCCAAGATAAAACCTTCACAAATCCCCGCAGGTTTCTTTTGCCTGCTTCCGGCGCAACTGGAAGTATCTATTTTGATAGCGACGCTAAGTTTGCGACACTAGTGCCATCTTGAGAAGGTCGTGATGCGGTGCCGATACGTTTGCCACCATTTTAAGAAGGTCAGAGTGCCCAGGGTTGAAGGTAGACGCTAAGGCATCTTGGAGAGGGCGGAAGATGGAAATGACTAGCGTCGGCGCCATATTGAGAAGGTCTGATATAACTCTCAGCCCGTGGATGCCATCTTGAGTGGGTCATTTAGTTGTGTGCGATGCCGCCATCTTGGGGAGGAAAGACTGAACTCAAAGGTCTTCCTAGCGAAAAGAAAGGAAAGTAAGAACTGGAAAGATATAAGTACCATTTGAGGACCTGCTGTGTGCCAGGCACTGTCTGGTAATTTTCAAACGTTGATATGTTTTTCACAAGTAATATGATATAGGGATTATTATATTAATTTTAGTAGAAGTAACAATAATAGCTACAATATAATGGTTACTATGTGCCACGTTACGTATTTCAGCTTGCAAGAACATGAACTCCAGAAGCCAACTTCTGTGACCTTGGGAAAGTTTATTAACTTCGCTGTGCCTCAGTCCCCACATAGGAATGAAACAGTATTTACTTAGTGGGGTTTAATGAGAATTAAATGAGCTCTTCGATAAAAATATTAATGATTGTGATAGACTAATGGTCCCCCTCCTAAGGTTCCCATCCTCTAACCCCCAGAATTTTCAAATATGTTCAACCTTATTTAGCAAAGGGAATTTACAGATGTGATTAAATTAAAAATCTTGATATAGGGATATTGAGTGGACCCCATGTAATCACAAGGGTCCTTGTCAGGGATGCAGAAGGATCAGAATCAATGAGGCAAATAGAAGACGCTCCACTGTGGGCTTTGAAGAAGGAAGATGGGACTACTGCCGAGGAATAAGGGCAGTCTCTAGAAACTGAGGAAAAATTAATCCTGTAGACACTCCAGAAGGAATGCAGCAGCGTCTGACAACTAGATTTTAGCCTTGTAAGGATTGTTTCAGACTTTCCACCTCCAGAACTCTAAAAGAATAAATCTGTGTTGTTTTAAACTACTAAATTTGTGGCAATGTGTTACAGCAGCAAAAGGAAACTGATGCAAATGGTAATGATCGTAGCAATGGCATCACTGCGTGTCAGGCACATGTGGAACTCTCCTCCTGGATTATTTTGCTTAATCCTTGAGTGAGCTCAGAGGTGGGAGCTATTATCTCCATTTTACAGAGGAGAAAAATGAGGCCCAAGAGGTTAGTGACATGCCAGAGGGCATTTGCTGGCTAGCAGGTGATGGAGTCTAGAGTCAAAGAATAACTCAAGAGATTGAGTTAATTGTTTGCACCCTATATATTTGTAAAAAGAAGAGCCCATATAGGTTCACTTCATCTAAAAAAGGCTAGAACAGGATTATTTTTTTAAGAGGGACGTGGGGAGAAGGGCCGTAAACAGAATAGAAATCTGTTGGTACTAGGGCCAGTCAGAGTGTTTGGATCTTGGGAAGCTGGAAGGAAAGTAATTTTAGTTGTTCAGGGATGCCGTGGAAGACCTTGAGAGTTTAGTTTTCACTGTGTAACACCTGCCAGTGTCTTCGTTGTCATCCCCATGTTTTTAGGCAGGTTTGCACCATCACCTGACTAGAAGTTCTTGCTCCTTTGGCATCCAGCTGTTTTAATTGCCTGCCAAGCCATTTGATTTACTAAGAAAAGGCCAATGAGTCTCCTTTATTCCCCCCAGCCCTCAAACACAAAGTCTGGAGAAGCAGGAAAAGCTCAATCATGGGTTCTCCAGAATGCCCTCCTGGCATGCCAGTGGTTTCTCACCTATCCCATTTCCTCAAATTCCCCTCTTCCTCTGATGCTTTCCAAACATCTGAGTCTACCTGGAATCATCTTGCTCTACCAAGCACAAAAATTGAGGCCGTAGCCCTTATGTTCTTTACCAGGCCACACTGTGTTCCTAGGGTGTCACCTTCTGAACCAGACTTCAGGCCTGTGTCTCGTGCACAGACCTCGGTCTGTCCTGGAAGCGAGGGGAAGGCAGGGATGAACTGGACTGGGGAAAGAGCACAGGATTTCCTCTGAGGAGGCTGGGACCTGGTCCCAGCTGTGTCCCTTGAGTTTCCTTCA
The DNA here is from genome assembly GCF_019186645.2 of Phyllostomus hastatus. Taxonomy (NCBI): domain Eukaryota; kingdom Metazoa; phylum Chordata; class Mammalia; order Chiroptera; family Phyllostomidae; genus Phyllostomus; species Phyllostomus hastatus. The sequence goes on along the minus strand of NW_025333643.1, from coordinate 1,666,075 downwards.
GAATGTCATGTTGCCCCACTGAGCCTTGCTTCTCATACTCAGTGGGGCACACAGATGTTTCAGATGAAGATTGTGGAAATGATTTCCAAGCTGAAAAGTGCTGTGCACACATCACTCGTGGGCTACAGAAGTTATGCTCAGCACCAATTTTCTTGCGGGAGAAGGTGTGTGCTTGACGGTGGTCTGTGTCGTGGCAGGCTGTGCGATAGACATGAGCAGGGCAAGGACCACAGGCCCGGTACAGAAGGTCACCCACGGGGAAAGCCCGGGGACCTAGCGACGGGCAACACTGGGCAAACAAGGGCCTCGCTCCCAGGGTAACCTTTCCTCCCCTAGCACATTGCTGGTCATGTGGTGTAGACCCCCTGTCCTTACAAACCGCTGGTCATGCAGCTCAGCGGACCCTCCCCTGACCTTTCCTCCCATGGCATGTTGCTAGTCATGTGGTAGACCCCGTGGAGGAGGAACAAGGGGCTTAAGAATGACCTCACATGACTCCCATATGGGACCTTGCACTGCCACTCCCTTGAGCATTAACCCGTAGGACACAGGTGGCAAACTCAAGGCCTGCGGGCTGAATCCAGCCCTCCAACTTGTTTTATCTGGCACCTTGTTTCTACCTGGTGGCAGCGCTGAGCTCTAGCTTAACTGTGAAGGAGTAGTTACATTTATACAGTCCTGAAATTACACTTGGCCCTTTAAAGGCAACCGAGAGGCTGATGTGGTCCCCGGTGAACATGAGTTTGACACTCTTGCCCTAGGGATGACACCCAGACCTCAGTTGTGTTTCAGCTCCAGGCCCAGAAAACAGCAAAACGAGGTGAGTGATGCCATGGCTGCCATCAGCACCAGCTGCATTGACTAATGACCCCCTGCCCTGGCGGTAACCAATCAGTAGAGACCACAACCCTGAAAGGACACACCTTGAAAGCTGATTAATATTCTATGGGAATCCTCCCCTGAGCCCCCCAGATCAGCACACCAGACAGCGGACCCAGTGCAGCTCTCTCCGTGGAGCATGCCCACACCTCCCCCAGCCCTCTTCCCCCAGGTACATTTTCCTGGTCTCTCTCTCTCCGCTAAGCTGCTTTTGCCTCTGTACCTCATTTCCTAAGCCGATTTCTTCTACGGCTCACTTCTTCTGCCCCTGAGATTTTTTAAACAAACTTTCTCTTACAGTTTTGAGTCTTGGCTCTGAGTTCTCCCTTAGCCAGAACTCAAGAACTGAAGCTGCTGACCACGGTCCGGTCTGCCTTTAGCAGTTCCACACCTGGTGCCACTTCACCTCCAACGGCGTGACATTGCGTGTTTTGTGGTGGTGTCGGCTCCAGTTTGTCCTCATCCTGGCTGGGTCCCAAAGCAGTGGGACTGGTGGGGGATCCATTATCTTCTTCCTTCTCATCTCTTACTGAGGTTTAATTGTCAAATCTCCTAGGTGCTTTAAAGAAAGGGCGAGAGAGGAGACCTTCAGAAACACACTGCAATTGTTTCCCTGTGAGAATGGCCACCAGGCCACGCTCTGATTTGTATAGGGGGCACTGCAGTCATTTTCCAACATGAAAGCTCATAGTGACATGATTACAGGCTAGAGCCTGTGCTGCTATTGTAGTGCTTTAATCGGTGGTTAAGTCAAAAGGTTTAATTTAGTCCAGGCCTTTTTATAGCACATGAATGATTTTTCTACATATCCTGTTTCCTCAAAATAAAAATGCATCCCTCCCCATGTGTCCAGCCCGCAGCACCTCAACCTTTGTTCTGTCTCCTTTGTATCAGCACACTGTCTCTGATAATAAATTACTCAGCAGTGGGCGAATTAGCTGAGCCCAATGTGTGAGAAAAGATTAGGTTGGACCTAAGTAAGGAAATGAGGTTCTAAACACAGGCACAGGATGAAGTGTGCAGATAACAAGACTCTTGCCCTGGATGACAAAGAAGCTAACCTTTATTAGCATCAGGCACAAAAATCTGTTATTGGCATTACCTTATTAAATTCCCACAGCAACTTCAGGGGTAAGTGCTATTATTATCCTTATTCTGCAGATGAGGAAACTGAGACACAGAGAAGCTAAATAACTTGTCCAAGGTCGAACAGCAAGTCTTGGTCCCAGGATTTGAACCCAGGCAGCCTAGCTCCAGGACCTCACGCTGTCCTTCCTTGGTGGGCCTGAGACTGTATTAGCATTGCATTCATTCATTTATTCATTCATCCATTCAACTATACTGGGGAAGGGGGCACTTTTTATAGGCGCCCCAGAATATTTCTGCAGGAGGGACCTGTCAGTAGGTCATTGCAGGCAGAAGGAATTGACTGGGTAAATGCCAGTGGCCTGATTGTGCAGGCTGGGACTGGACAAGGATCATGTGGTGCCTCGAGCTTATTTGCAGCTGAGCTTGCAAATGTGGAGTAACAGGATGGTGAGCAGCGCTTTTCCTGCAGCCCAGGAAATTGGCGCTTGAGACCACAAGAAGTTGAACACTGGAAGTGCTGAGATTTCTACAGCCTCCAGAAAAGTGCCAACCACAGGGCCCATGCTGCCCCCAACCTCAACCCAGTGGCTTACTAAGAGCAGAAGAGGATATCTTACCATGTTCAACCCCACCCCAGCTGCACCGCATGTCCAGAGATGGCTGCGTGGAGGCAGAGGAAGCCTGAAGCCCAGTGAGGGGCTCCAAGGGTGGGCACAGAGAGCAAGCCAGGTGGGGACATCCTTCAGAGGGTCTTAAAAGCCACAAACTTGGGAAAAGCAAGGAACAACCAAGGCTGGAGAAGCTAACAGCATTGCCTCTTGGCCCCTGATCCCTCCTTTTAGCCCTGTGTTAGTGTCTTAGGGCCAAACTGGGTAGCATAAAACAACAGAAATTGATTGTCTCGCTGTCCTGGAGACTAGAATTCCAAGTTCAACAGGTCAGCAGAGCCATGCTTCCTCTGTAGTCTATACAGGACTACATGCCCCCCTTGCCTCTTTTTAGCTTCTGGTGGTTTGCCAGTGAACTCTGATGTCGCTCCAACCCTCATCTTTGCTTGCTGTTCTTCCTGTGTCTCTGTCTTCATGTGGCCATCTTCCTATAAGGACACTGGTCATACTGAATTAGGGGCCCACCCTACTCCAGAGTGACTTCATCTAATTAATTACATCTGCAATGACCCTATTTCCAAATGAGGTCACATTTTGAGGTACTGTGGGTAAGACAACATGGAGAAACACATTTCAGCCCCAAACAGGTCCCAATGTCAGTACTGAAAAGAATCCCTTTTGCATTGCCTTGCTTTTGGGAGCAAGTCACCTGGATCAGCTTACTCTCCTGTGGTGCTTTATGTGTTTTAAGTCATCTAATTTTCATAATTACCTCACCTGGCAGGCACCTGTATCATCTCCACTTGACACATGAGGAAACTAAGGCTTGGGAGTGGGGGCTCCCCTGAGGCCATGAGGGAACTCCCAACCTCACACCCCTGCCTCTCCTAGAAGATGGGGTGTGTGCACCTGTCTCTCCCCTAGTTTGCCACCTTTTATGCATCCTACCTGCTCATCCTCATTGTTCACATGTCTAGAGATGGAAACAATCCAAGTTCCTCTGTAACCCCAAGTCTGATATGACACTGCACTCAAAAGAAGGAGGCCTCTGAGTCACACCCATTTTTCACAGACACTCACAGATTGCAGGACCTGGGGCAATAGCTACTTATTACGAATGCCCTGATGCCCACTTTAATTTCCTGTATAGTCTAGATGGACATGGAGACAGACAGCGGGGAGGTGCCCGCCCAAGAGGGGCTATTAATCCCACCAGAGGCACCATGGCAATGTTTATATCCCTCCTGGGTCCTGCGAGGGAGAAGTGGGCTGCAGATAAACTGGATGTTAGCCTGGGGACCTTGACCTTGTCATGAGGGAGCTGGGGTCATGGTCGTAAAGGACTGGGGCAGAATAGGATCACCAAGAGAAGAAGTAGAAGCTTCCTGAGTAAACAAGGCTCTGTTCATGAGCATACTTTCCCCATCTTTCCATTCCAAAGAGCCTCCCCCTGATACCCTAACTTCTACTTCTTCCTCCCAAAGAGTTCATCCTCACAATGACAGCTCACAGGGAATCTACTGTTTTCATGCTTTTGTTCATGCATTTGATATTCATTGCACATCCTGTAAGTACCTGTTCTGCACTGGGAGTCGTGCCCGTCACTCTGCATGTACCATCCTATTTCATCCTCATAGCAGCTGGGAGATAGACTCTTGTATCCATTTCACAGATGAGGAGACAGAGGCTTGGAGAGAGAAGGTGACTCACAGCAGATGGTAGTCCTAGAATTCAGTTTGGGGTGTCTGACCACAAAGACTTTGTTCTTTCTACCCATTATTCACTTACTCATTTATTTAACAGCTTTATCTTTGACCCTCGCATGTGTACCAGCTATTATACTGGAGATACAGAAACAAACAAGATGCAGCTGGTGCTTGTCTTGATGTCCTCACTTGCCAGGGGAAGACAGACACCCACCCACCCCCGCCCAGGTAAGCAGCACATTACCTCATCGTGAATCACGATCATTGCCATGAAAGGACAATGGCGATGTGACGTGATAACAGGAAATCATGAGGTGGCGGGAAGGGGAATCAAACACACATTGTGGAATTAGGTCAGGTGTCTCTGAGCAGGCAACATTTGAACTGTACCTGCATAATTGGAAGAGCAGAGGGGAAATACATTTAAGGAGGAGGGAGCAGCAAATACAAAGGCCTGGAGGTCTGAAAGAAGACCAGAAGGAAGGCAAGGGTGACTGAAGTAGAGTGAGTGAAGGGAAGCAGTTAGGATTTGAGAGAAGAGGCTGGTGGGCTCCATGTCCCGCAAGGCCTTGCAGATGAAGGTAAGGGCCAAGGATTTACGCTGGCTGCGATGGAAGCCAGGGGACGGTGTTTAGCAGGGCAATGGGAAGTCTCTTCTCTCAAGATGCTCACATTGTAGAGCAGTTCTCAGAGCTGTTGATATCTTGGGCCAAGCTGTACTTTTTGGTGGGGGCTGTCCTGAGCACTGTAGGATGCTCAGCAGCATCCCTGGCCTTGACCCCTTAGATGGCAGTAGCATATCCCCACCCTACCCCACCCCTGGTCCTGACAATGAAAATGTCTCCAGACATTACTAGATGCCCCTCCTCGAGAACCACTGAGCTAACATATTATAGGTTTATTTGTTGCTGTCACAAAGTCCAATGCCAGGACCAGGTTGGTGATCACCTGGCTGACTCGCCTCCACACATGACTGAGGAATCGGGGCTTAGTCCCTCAGGCAGCTCCACTGTTTCAGAGCCCTTTGCTGGCACCTGATGCACAGGGAGGAGAGAGAATGTGGAATATCCCACAGGATATCTTATGGCCAGGCCTGGGTATATGGGTGCCACTGGCCAGAACTCAATCCTGTAACCCTGACCTAGCTTCAGGGAGGCTGGAAATGTGCTCTCTTTGGGCATCTGGGAGATGGAAATGGCTTTGGTGGCATAAAGCATGGCTTCTGCACAATGAGGTGAGTGCACTCAATGTGTTACATAGCCCACTGAATGCTCATGACACCCAAGCAGGTGTGTTAATTCATGTTCCCAACAGTTATCTATAACATGGTTCAGCAGTCAGAGCAGGGACTCTGGGTCCCAGGTGAAGGCACCAAGGAGAAGGCTCAGTGAGGGGTTCCCTAGACCATGGCATGAGGCTGACATGCGTGGTAGACAGCTGTGGTTTTTCACTAGTATTCCATCTCCCTTCAATAGCAAGAACCCAATTTTTGTTTGAGGAGGCATCCTTGCACACCCCCAGTCCAGGTGAGGCTCCCTACCAGGGTCAGCCCATGACCCAGGTCTGAGCCTATGAGACCCTGGGCCACCATGCTGGGCTCATGGTCTCCTCCCTCTGCCCAGTCACAGTAAGCCTCAGGATTTTCCTTGAGGACAAGGAAAATCTTGGGTGTCAAGGCAGAGGCTTACTTTTTCTCATCTCGCTGTGAACCAGTGCTTCTGGCTACCGTCTTGTGACCATGAGGGAAAGTGGGGAAGAAAGACAGATAGAAAAAAACAGGCGTGGGTGATCCGTGTAAGCCCCTGTGTCTAATTGCTCTGAAAGTCAGATATGCCCCTGGTCTACCTAATTACAAAAACCAGCAAGCTCCTAGTTCCTGTCACTTGCAACCAGAAAAGTACTGAATAACATAATATACTTTCCCCTCAAGCCCTGGGAACTGGGCAGGAACTGAATCTGCAGGGGAGACATCTGAGGACCCATCCCTGGGATGCATGGGAAGGCCAGAGTTGGGGGCAGGAAGCTGAGATCCAAGGAACTAGAAAAAATGTGTAATATCTCTAACATCAGGACAAAATTGTTCTGACATGCCTCCCTTGATTGAAAAGCTCAAATAAAGAAAATGTCCAATAACGCTTCTGGCCCATGAATCACTAAGCTAACTTGCCCTGACCACAACCCTGAAGAGTGGAGGCCTCTGAGATCTCCGCTGTGCAGGTGAGGAAGTGCAGGGAGGCTGAATGATGGACCGGGATCACCCAGCAAGTCAAACAGTGGAGAGGCGGAGCGGGGACTCACAGCCGGGTTTCGCTGACTCCATAGCCCATGTGTTGTTTTGTTTTTTGGTTATGATCAGGCACCCTCAGTATCTATTCTATATAATAAAATCTAACCTCTTCCTAAGTGTAAAAACCAAACAACAAAATAAAGCCAGGAGAGACTTTTGTTTTCATCCAAGTCTGGAATTTATTGGGCTCCCCATCCAGGTCACCCAGAGAGAGGCTGGGGGGAAGCCAGAGCCCTCCCTCCCTCCCTCCCTCCCTCCCTCCCTCCCTCCCTCCCTCCTTTCCCTCCTCTCCCTCCTCTCCCTCCTCCTCCCTCAGATCCTGTGTTTGGGTAACACTTGCCTTGGATAGTGAGGACAGATTTAGACATTGCTGGGGCATACAACTTCTGCTGCAGTGATGCCTGCGCCGCCTGCTGCAGGTGCGTGGTTCGGTGTGGGCCAGAGCGGGGGACACACTGCAACATCAGTGCCACACTCACACCAGACTAAGGATCAACAAGCCTTTGTGGAATAGCTTCTGTCAGCAGCCGCAGTTGTGGGGGGACACACCCCTTCAGGGATGGTGCATTTGTGCAGCCGGCATCGAGAACAAGTAAGGGAGTGTTTTGGAGTTGTGTGTGCACGTGTGACTTGTGGGTGCACAAACCATGCACACACAGCTCCCAGCTGGAACTGAGAGCCTGGGCCTTGCGGAGCAAGTGAGAGAGTTGGCCCACTTGCCGCTGGGGAAAGGGAAGCGTGATGAGGGTGATTTTCCGTGGAATGCTGCTTCCTGCCATTTAAAGAGGAAAAAGTATTCCCGGTAATTTAGAGGAAACAGAAAAACTAAATCGAACCCCAACTCTTACTAGCCTGGGGAAACTCGGTGTGAGCAGCACTTTAACCTGAAGGACCTGGGTTTCTTTGCATAAATGAATCAATGCAGGGGTTGTTTGCTTCTCATATCCAGTTTTGGACAACAAGCCAAAGTGAATTTTATGAAGGCTTTTGTTTATTGTTCCCCTGGACGATTAGGGGGCCAGTTCTTCACCTTTGCTGCCCTCACCCGAGGCAGCTCCCAGTCATTGATCTGTCCTCCTGTTGTGGGATGAGGTGAGGCACTGGGTGTCTTGCTGGGGCTAAGGGGTCTAGTGGACCACTGAGGTCTCTGTCTGTCCTATGTCCACTCTCTTCTGGTGATAGCACCCCAATTTATTGTGGGGAGCCACCACTCCTCCACTCTCAGACTACAAGGTTGGGAAGGAGCTGACCCCATATCTAGTACTAAGAAGGGAGATGTGACCCAGGCCTAGCAACCAGAAAATTCCATTGCCATGGCCACCGTCATCTGTTTAAGGATGGGCACATGACCCAGGTTAGGCCCATGAGAGACAAGCCTGGGACCTTGGCTGGAACTACGGGAAACAAGGTCTCTTTTCACTGGTATTGCCAACTGCAAAGAAGTGAGACCGAGGCTGCCAGAAGCAATCTTGCCACCGACAAAGAGCGCCTGTCACAGAATAAAGCTGACCCAGAGGCAAGTGGCACTCAGACGGAGAGTGATAGAAAGCCTCCAGATGACAGCGGGTGGGCGCCTAGGTCCTCTCGGAGACCAGAGACACTGGGCCACTTCCATGTTTGGGGGCTCCCAAAAGACTAAATAACGAAGAAGTGCTGTCACAAAGTGGTATGTTTTAAATAGTTCAAATGAATGAAGGAAAACTTTTTACTAATAACACCATCTAAAAACCACAGTGAGGAGTGTGTGAGAGATGTGTTCCCGAAGACCCTGCATCACCTAAAACTCACAACTCAAAACTGACATGGATAGGACAGAGGTGACATCCGTTTGTGGCTGGTGTGGTGCCACCGCAGATCAGCCACATTTACAGTTCTCGTGGCCTGCTGGCTTTGGAAATGTTTGACATGAATTTGCTTCCACAGACTGGGGTGTGTGTGTGTGTCTATCTGTAGGGGTGTACTATTTGAATTATTTCCAGTTCCGCATTTAAATAAGACTTCGTTAATATTTTTATAAATCACTGCTTCAAATTTGCATAGAATGTGACCTTCCTGGAATTCATAAGTCTCCATGTGTGAGGCCCCGTGTGAATGTGAGGATGGGACAAATTGCTACTCCCTGACCTGTGACAGGTCCCGCAGGCCTTCGTGTTCATTTATCCATAGCCCTCTTTCACTGGGCCCCCAGGATATGGAGGCATGAAGCCAGGGTAGCCTCACAACTCCAGGGCGTGCCAGGCACAGTGTAGCAACGATCCCGTTCAAATGCAAGCCTTTGCTCTGGAGTGGCCTCACATTAGTCTTGAATTTTGGGTCCAAGACATCATCTCAAATTATCCAAATGCCCCAAAATAAGTATTTATTGAGCATTCACAATGTGCTGGCTGTGGTGCTGGCACAGAGGGAGTCCCTGCTGCCAGGGAGCACTGTCCAGAGAGGGCTGCTTTCCCATCAGGTCCCTTTCTCGACAAGCTCCATCTCACATCGGCCGTTCACGTTGCTCACTTGGGTAGTGCTCAGGAAATTCCAGGCCCTGTACTTTCTTGGGGGTAAAGAGAAATCATTCAATGTTCAACAATATTGCATGAGCACCTACTATGTGCTGGGTACTGTACTAGGGCCCAGCAGTAAAACAAACAAACAAACAAACAAACAAACAAACAAAACCAGGCAGAGACCCTGCCCTTGTGAAGCTGTCATTCTAGTGTAAAGAACAGAAAATAAACAATATAAATAAGTAAAAATATACTATGTTTTATGGATTCTATGATGGCAATTTTTCTCCCACATTTAACATTTCTGAAATTGGGGTGTCTCTTACATTCAATGGTATCTTAGTATTACTCTATAGCTTAATGGGCAGATTTTTTTGTTTCTTTGTGGTGTATAAACTAATGGCTCATCTTGCTACTGGTAAAGTCTGAATTTGATGAACTGTATAGTAAGTTAGATGGTGCTAAGTCACAAGGAGAAAAATCCAGGATGGGGAATGCTGCAGGAAGGGGCCTGCATTCTATAGATAGGCTGGCAGATAGAGAGAAAGCAAATGTTAGCAAAGATGTGAAGGAGGTGAGGGAGGGAGCCATGTGGGTATCGCAGGGAAGAGCACTGCTGGTAGAGGGAACAGCATGTGCAAGAGCCCTGGGGAAGCAGCATACCTGGAAGAGCAAGGAGGCCTGAGCAGCTAGAGGACAATGAGCAATAGGGAGACTAATGGAGGCTGAGTTCAGGGAGTGAACTGAGGCCTGATGATTTGACTTCTAAGATCTTTGGAAGGATTTTGATTTATGCCCTGAAAGAACTTCAACAGCAGTGTTGGTCTTCAGATGCCCATTTGGCAGTCAGTGTGACTGAAGAAAAGCCTTCTTCAAATCTCTCTGATGATGGTCCCTAGTGCTCAGCCCTCCTCCCCCAAATTCACATAAGGAGCACATGCAGTTCTCGGAAGAGGTCTGGATTAAGTAAGCCTTCCTGTCAAGTCAGGATGCCACCCTAACATGATTTGTGTGTTTATCTCATGACTCCAAGATGTGGGTAAATGTTTAACAATTAGTTGTTACTTTAAACACCAGCTATACCCCAGTAAGCCAACTTGTAGCTCCATATTGGATCCCTAGAACTTGCAGTACCAGGACAAACCCGTCCCAGCATGTCGGTGGTGGGTAGCACAGGAACAAAACACAGGGTCACCAAGATCCCGATCCTCTCTTCCTTCCTCTCCCTCTCTTCCTCTCTGGCACAAAGCTGAACGTGCCAAGTTGAAGACCACATGCCTCAGCTATGGGCAGTGGCAGATGAGAGAGGCTGATTGACATGGAACGCTTCCCTTTTCAGTGGATTCACTGTATTAACACATTGTTTGCGGGTAGTTTTTATTGCGCGCTCTACTATCAGTCAACATAAAACGTATAAATACGTTTCCCGCATACAATGTGTTAATAGCCTCCCTGTACTCATGTTCCTTTGCAAGATGACTTTGCAGCTCCTCCCACTGAGAGATGGATCTATTTCTCCACCACTTGCATATGAGCTGACCTTATAAATTGCTTTGATAGTAGAATGAGGTAAACATGATGACTTGCTTCTAAACTTTCTTGTGCCTCGAGAACAAACCTGGTCTTGCTGGAGGATGTAAAATGACATGAAAGGTGTCCCAGCTTACATCCTGGGCCAGCTTACAGCCAGTCTGACTCCCAAACATTCAAGAGAGTCTAGAGCAGATCAGAGAGCGGCCTACCTGACTCACAGGTAACCTCAGACACACGAGTGAGCCCAGATCACCCAGCTGATGTGTAGTCTCATGAGTAATAATGTTGATTGTGTTAAGCCATTGAGTTTGCAGTGTTTGTTACCCAGCAGTAGCCAGCTGACACTCTTTTCTAAATCTGGTTTTTAAGTTTTATTTATTCTCATTCAAGGACATGTTCATTGATTTTTAGAGAGAGGGATGTGGGGGGAGAGAGAGAGAGAGAGAGAGAGAAACATCAATCAGCTGCTTCCCATACGTATCCCAGCTGGGGATAGAACCTGAAACCTAGGTATGTGCCCTAATTGGGAATTGAACTGGCGACCTTTTGGTGTACAGGGCAATGTTCCAATCAACTGAGCCACACTAGCCAGGGCTAGAGCTATTCTTTATGGGGTGGGCAGTGCGGCTTAGGATATAAGTTCTCTTTACCCCTTTTTCTTGGCAGTTGAGAAAATAGAGACTTTAGAGGATTTCTGAAGGAATATCAAGATATTTGGATATTAATGTAACAGGATAAAAATGTGTCAGGGAGCAGTATTCACTGACATGAAGTTCTCCCCCACCCCCAGGAATAGGGACACCTATGTCAGCAAATACATTAACATCCCTACTATAGCAGCTTGCTCCTGAACTGTCTGCACGATTCCTCCTAGAAGGGCAAGAAGTAGAGATCCTTGCATTTGCTTTCTGACAAGCATTGAGAAGTGGCCAGCCTTGCCTTTGCCCATTTTTCACTGAGAACTCCATTGTGGTAGAAACTTCCTGAATAAAAATTGCAGCCATTGAAAGAGGAGAAAAAGATGGAGAAGATTTTTGAGTTTATTAAGAAACTCAGTGAAGTATTTTGCCCAACGAAAAGGCACCTAGCCACCTAAATTTATGCACCCATTCCCAGGTTCCTTCATTTTCTCCCTGAGGCAGGGACCAGCATCACCCCCCATCTCATGGGTAAGGAAACTGTGACGCAAGGGCTGACAGCTCTGAAGGAGCAGAGTGGAGCCTGAGCTTGGGCTCCTGCCTCCACATCCTACACTCTCTATAGGAATGGAGGCTCTGGGAAAGATGGAATCAGCTTGAAATGGTCTGGTGCTTAAGCTTGGGGGTGAATGCACGGATATTCAGTATGCTATTGTTTTCTCCGCTTTGTATATCTGAAATCTTTTATCATAATTTTCTTAGAAGGAGTGAAAAAGAACTTACCTGTGTTATTTACCAAACCCCAGTCTCTGCATTTCCAAACCCCAGTATATTCTTCATGAGCATCTCAGAGCAACATTTGTAAAAATTTACAAATTTTAGGGAAACAGCAAGAAGAAGAATGAAGGGAAAGCAAAGAGGAGGAAGCCCAGGCCCACACCAGCCCTGCCGGCCACATCTGCCTCGGGCCTCCTCAAGTTCTCAGAATGAGGTGCCTGAGGTGCTCCACTGTCAACGGTCTGGGATGGCCCCGATTTCAAGTACTCTGGCCTGTTTTTCTATAAAGAGTGGTTCCCAGCTTGGGAGGGCAAGGGTCACAGCAGCCTCTGTCAGCCTCTGCGTGAGGCCTCTGGCCCTCTTCAGCCCACACAGGTCCATCTGGCAGTGCCTGAGGCCTTTTCCTAGCTGCTGAGTATGCTGGCAAATTATCGCCCCCTGGGAGCAGCCCTAACCAATGACCAAAGAGAACTGGGGTACAAACATGCCAGCTCCTCGCCTTTCAGGTAGGACAACCCTGAGCTACATTCCTCCCTGACCCTCAGCTAGTCTCCTGGGCATTCCGCTCCAGTTGCTTACAGTGGTGTCTGTGTCCAAAGCTCCCTCCACCGGCTGCCTTCCCCTCTGCCTCACATGGGCACTCTCGCAGCGGGATACCCTGGATCTTCTCCCATGTAAACTACATCCACCTGAATCCTTGTCTCAGGACCTGCCTCTGAGGAAACCCAAACTAAGGCAGAAGAATATTTTTTTAAAGACCCAGAGGTGGTTCCAAGATCCTCCCCTCTCTGTCTTCCTGAATCAAGAATCCCTTCAACAAACCATCAGAAGGTCCTAGAAAGTCAGCCTGTGTGGGATTAACTGCCTGCAATGCCACTGTCCAGCTGTGTTTCATCAAATCAGCTACTGAAGGTATCTGGCCTTCATATTCTTTTCTCACCCATCAAGGAGGGAGCCCTCCCTCCCCAGCTTGAGGATCCCATGAGAGACACATGGATTCACCCTGTATGGTCAAAGACACTGAGCAAAAACTGGATTTGTGGTTTAAAAATTGTCAAGAAGCATTACCTTAATACACATGTCACAAAAATCTTTGTCAGACTCTGTTCTGATATACTTGCTATGTGGGTCACACAGCAAGAAAATACCTAAAAAGTACAATTTAATGGCTATTTATTAAACTCTGCTTCCCTTGGGCTGGAATGATGTTCTGGAATTATAAATTAGAAGGACCCTTGTCCCCTACCAGCTGGATGAGAATCATAAAAACAAATAATACTACAGTTTGAAAGATGTTTTAAGAGACATCTATTGTAGGCATTTATGGGTTTTCACTCATTTGGCCTCAGGTTCCAAGACTCTCATTTCCTTCCAGAAGCTGCCCTTCCCCACTCTAGTCCCTCTGATTCCAAGGGTGGCCATCTGACTCAGGCTGGGTGAATCAGAGCTGTTGGACCCCTTGGTCACAGTGACTGGATCAAGGACCAGCATGTGACTCAAGCCAGGCCAATGAGACTCAGTTCTCGACCTTTTGCAGGGCTGCTGAGAAAGTGAAGCCAGTGGTTGACCTTAAAGCTGGGGAGGTAAAGGGTAGAACATCCAGGGGCTTCTGGGAGCTGCCTGAGAGAGAACACCACACAAAGGAAGGCAGAGCCAATCAACAGCTAGAAACAGAGTCCCAGTGACACAGTTTGACCCTTTGTCTCAGCTGTGTCCAAAGCCAACTCTGCCATCTGAACTTTTCCATTACATAAACCAATGAATCCTCCTCCCTCTTGTTTTCTAAGCCACCTGCTACCAAGAGTCATGCCTCTGCAAGGGCTGTACAAGACACAAAGGAGGCATGGGGCAAGAAATCAGCCATTCCAGAAAGAGTCTGGAAGACTTCTGAAGTAGACTTGTTATCTAGGTTTTGAGGGATGTTTGTTCTTCAATGATGAAGGCAGGAAAGGGCAATGGAGGCTAAGGACAGAACATGGCAAAGGCATGGAGGTGGAACCTGGGAGTCCTTCATACCTGGAGTATGGGACATAAGGAAATGACGCAGCAGTGTTGGAGGGGGTCAGGTCATGGAGAGTTGAGAACTAGGCTACAAGAGTGGGGTTTTGTGCTGTGGAAGGCCAGGGGGAGCAGAGGGCAGATGCCTGTGCATGGTAAGCAGAAGGGAGGGTGGATCAGGCCTCCCTAGAGCTGTGGAGACTTAATAAATGTCTCTGGTGAAAGTGCTGCCTACCAAGCAAACATCTTTAGGATTTTGTAGGCTAAGATTTCAGCTGGGAACACACCCAGTGAACAAGGGTCATCGTTGTCATCGTCATCGTCATCATCATCATCATCTAAGCTGTGCTTAGATATTGCTGCCTTGGATACCTCTTACTGCCTGGCCCTTTAAGATCCTGTCTGGGGGTCAACAGGAGACCCCTGAGAACCAGGACTCATGAGCTAGGGCAAAAATGCTGTCTAGGTTGCCTAAGGCCACACAGCATGAAATTGACCTCAGCTCGTATGACTCGTTGCACAGCCTGGACCAGCACTGGCATCGCCCAGGAGCTTATCAGAGATGCAGAATCCCAAGCCCCACCCCAGACCTACTGAGTCAGAATGTGCATTTTAACAAATCCCAGGTGATCCTTAGGCACTTTGAGGTTTTAAAAGCATTGCACTGAGGTTTTAAAAGCATTGCACTGCACTGAACTAGCAGAACAAAAAGACAGAAGAAAAATACCAAAAAAAAAACCTTGGTTGGGTTGAAATGAGTAAGTTATACAGAGTTATCTTGTTATTTTCTGGATATCCCAAAATATGATTGCATTATTTTCATAACAAAAAAAAACCTTAAAAGTTAAGAAAATCTGAAACACAAAATGCACAATGTTATGAAACTGGTAAATTCAGATGTGGTTATTTGCATGTAAAAATAGGCCCCATTTTCAGTATGTTATTTTTGTTTTAATTGTACCCTCCCTTTAGAAAATAAATCTGCCTCAAAGCTAGGAGCAGGGCTACTTTGGAAGGTAGGCCTTGAGCCTTGCCCTCTTGTGCATGGCCAATGCAGGGAAGAGCATCTTTCTGTCTGCAAAGGGAGCTCTTTATAATACAGGTCTTATCAAAAATGAAAAGAGATTTCTGTGACTTTCCTTTTCATCCTACATAGGATGAAAGCTCTTCCCCTTCCCTGAATCCTCAGTGTTTTCAAGCCTAAAAACTGCTGACTTCAGACTTGGTCTCTTCTCCTAGTTCACTCTTACTTGTCCTTCAGCACTCAGCGTGAATGTCACTTCTCAGGGAAGCATTCCAAGACCCGTTATTCCTATAACAGGCAGAGCTCTTGATTGCAAGTAGTGGAAAAACAAACTTAAACTGACATAAGCCAAAAAGGGTGACTGTTGGTTTAAAGAACAGAAAAGCCCAGTCGGCAATGGTGTCAGATATTGCTGAATCTAGGGTCTCAAATGATGTGCCAAGAAGCTGCCTAATGACAAACTTATCAGCCTTTCTCAGGCTTAGGTAGGGTCTCCCAGGGGACCCCCATGCTAGACCCTGATTTTTGACCCTCTAGTTTAGAAAATCCAGCAAAAAGAGAACTTCCTTTTCCCTGTCCCTATAAAAGTCCCAGAGTTAAATTTCATCGGTCAGACTTAGATCACGTATGTATCTTTGACCAATCATTGATGTATCAGGGAGTAGAATGCTCTGATTGGCCAGGGTCATATGCTTACCCTAAACTCATCCCCTCCCGAATTGCATGAACAGATGGAAGGGAAAAGTGAGTCCCCAAAGAAAACTGAGAAAATGAGGGCATGAGGCTGAGTGGGCAATAACAATGGCAGTTTACAACAGACTGTCTGTTACAAGTTTTCATAGTACCCTGTAATTTGCCTTTGTAACATTTGCTGGCTTTTAAAAACTATATATTAATTTGAATAGTTTCTTGATTAATGTTGTCTCCCTAACTTGACTGAAACAGTAAGGACAAGGATTATATGTGCTCACAGATAATGCTATTCACAAAACCCCATGCATATTAGGTTCTCTTCAAATATTTATTGAATGAATGGACTTATTCCAACTGCTTTAACAACAGCTATGTTTATTCACATTTGCCAGAGGCAGTTCTGGAATGCCGGCAATCAGGTTCCCCATTTTGAATCAGATTTGGCTACTGACACAACCAGAACCTCTGTCCTAGCTGTGCTCTGGGACAATCTGTGACACAGAAAGGCAGTTTTGCAGAACCTGGGACATCTGTGTCCAATGGCAACTAGAAACTGTTGTCAGACGGTATAAACCCCAGGGTGGGGGGCAGCAGACAGGGTGAGGAGAGGGAGGAGATTTTGAATTCTGCTGCATTGTAGCACCTGACATCTGAGAGTGGACTAAAATCTCACAGCCTCCCTGTATGGTAATTACATTCATTAATTTCAAGAAAGAAACTGGGGGTCAGAGTAGCCCACAAGCTCTGCCTGCTCATACCCAGTAGAACTAATACTTGAACCAGTTTTGCCAATACTTGATGTCTCTCAGACAGCATCTCTTTCTGCATGACCCTCAGCAAGTCTCCTTCCCTCTGGGAGCCTCAGTCTCCTTATCTGTGAAATGCAGAGTGTTATTCGATGATATGAACTCTTGTGTAGCCTGTGGAAGTTGCAGACAAGTAATGGACATTGCCTTCCCCTCATTTTGGATGTTGCTTCAGCTAAGTTTTATATTCCAAGTGGCTCCCGGGCTGTAATTGAAAAAGAGACGTGAGCTAATGGGGGAAGGCCACCAGGGGAGTCTTCTTTGGTTTCAACTAGAAAATGAAATTCACACCTGACCATAGGACACACTTGTCACTCAGGACACAGTCCAAGAAACAGCCTGCTTGAGGGTAGCTCCAGACCTTTCCCATCCCTGGGAATTCCCACAGCAGCTCAGGTGCTACTCGTCTTTGGTCCCAGGTGACAACTTAGGTCCAGGAAAGGACATCTGCATTGGGCAAGCCTGGGTCTCAAGGGTTCATACCTTAGGAGCCAATGTGTTTGCAACAACAGCTTCATGTGCTAAGCTTCCAGGGCGTCCACAAGCGACGCACCCAGTAACAAGCCTTTTTACATGGGGAAGCTCAACAGCACAGCTTTCTCACTGAGCATATATAATTCATTCATTCATGAGTCCTGCGGTCCAGATCAATTCACCAATCAGGAGTCATTTTTAACATAAGCAATGTTGCCTGGCAACACAATGACATTCCACCTTTATCTGTTTTCTAGGATTAACAGCGACAGTAAGTTAACCCAAGGTCTAATTTGTTCTTAAGCGAAGGTGAAGGGTTTTGTTAACCCTTCATCCACAAATATGTACTGATGTTCCTCCCTATACATGTAAACACACACACGCACACAGAGCTTTGAATTTTAAAAGGCTAGACTTTTTGGTTTCAAATACCAAGAATTTCAAAAGCTAAGATATCAGTTTGAAAAGTTGAGTTTTGAGTTTCAAATACCAGGAACTTTGAATTCCAAGGCCAAATCTGATAAGTTCCAAATGCCACTTTGATGTTCCTGAGTCTGGCCTTTCGGGTTTCAAAAATTGAAGCCCTGAGTCGGAGCACAGGTTCACATTCTAATCAATAGATTTGGGGGAAACAGATGAAGAGCCAGGTGACCTGGGCCTCAGAATGGTAAAGGGCCTTCAGGATTGAGGAAGAGGGAGGAGAAGCAATGATAAGGGAGGAGGTTAGTGGCGACTAGACAAGGAGCCCAGGGTTGAGGGGCTCTGGCTGCCCTGATCTGCACCCAGTGAGGACCATCACTCGAGAGAGCAGTTGGAAGGACACCGTCTGTGCCCTGAGGAATCTCTCAGCTCTGACTTACCCTGTCTGCACTTGCCTGCTCCATCGGAAGTGGTGAAGGTGCCTGGAGCCTGGCAAAGTGCTGATGGACTTTGAGGGAAGTCTGTGACCTTGCACTTGGGTGGTTCTGAGCAGAGTCTACCTGTGACTTCCTCGCCAGGTGCAGCAGTGGGAAAACACAGCCCCACCATGCTGGAAGTTCACACCCCATGAAGGTGAGGCCTTCTGTGTGTGTGTGTGTCTGTGTCTGTGTGTGTGTGTGTGTGAGGAGAACAGGACATCCTAATGAGGAACATGCTGATCCCAGTTTCCCTGTGTGGCTGGGGACAAGCTCACTGATTCATTCAACAAACCACCATACCTCTCTGAGCACAGGTTCTGGGGCCAGACTGCCTGGGATTCCCAATTCTTCTACTCCCTTGAGCAAACTATTTAATCTCTTTGTGCCTCAGTTTCCTCACCTATAAAATGGGTACAAAAGGAATACCCACTTCTGGGGTCATTTTGAAGCCTAAAAGAATTAGTACACCTGAAGAACTCACAAAAGTGCTACGAAATTAGTAGATGTTGCATGGATGCTAGGTACTGTTGTCACTGTGTGTCAGATGCCTGTCTGTGCACCAGGGATGCAGGACTGAACAAACAAAGGAACAGCAGCCTCAGGGGGGCTTATGTTCTAGTGCAGGAGATATAATAACAGACACAAAACTCATATCTTTCTTTGCAAAAGGGATAAAGCTAACATGGTTTCTTTTCCCTCTGAGCATTTGCCCCTCTGGGGTAAATAATGACTCCCACGCAACTGGAAGTGTCTAGCACAGGCCTGGCATTTAGTCGGTGCTGAGGGTGCCCTCCCCTACTTGCCTGCTCTCCTCACTGCTGCCCGGGTGCCCCACGAAAACTGCCCCTTCGTTGTTGGAGAACCAGGAGAAGCACATCAGAATCACGGATACAAAGGAATTCCCAGAAGCGCTGTTCCAACAACCAGATGTTCCCATGACTTTCTCAAGCAGATTAGTGTCCTAGCAACTGGAAAAAGGGGGAAACAGTGTGTTTCTCTCTGGGAACAGAATGGACAAAAAACATTTAAGTTTAACCTTCTAGGAATGTGCCATAGAGGGAAGACAGTTGGTGATGAGAGCATTGCGTTTAGGACACGCCCTTCATCACTGTCACCAGGCCACTGTCCTTCTTCAATAGCCCTCAGTGGCTCCCTGTTGCCACTCAGAGCAAATAGAATGGGACTTCAATCTTCTCCTGTTCCTTCGCTAGCCTCCCAGCCCCTCTCTTCCTCGTTTTGATTTAGGGCACCCCGTCCAACCCAGCAACATGGGGATTCTCCTCGATTCTCCCCTCACTCTCACTCTTACATGCAAACAGCCAGCACGTTCTGCTGGCTCTGCCTCTGAAGCAGCTCTCCAGCCCATTTCCTCCTGTATCAGCTATCTAGTAAACAATACTGCTACATAACAAACAAACACAGACCTCAGTGCACACAGCACTGAGCTGAGACACATTCATGTGTCTATGGACCTCTGTGCATATGATAATAAGCGTTTGTGTGTCTAGGGTCAGCTGGGGACAGGCTAAGTGGCTCTGCTCATCTTGACTAGGCTCACTCACATGTCTGAGGGTTGCTGCCTGGCCATGGATCTAGGTCAGCCTCAGTCTGGGCCAACTCCCCATGTCTCTCATCCTTCACCAGGCCAGCCCAGTGGACGGTGATGGCAGAGGAACTGCAAGAGCATCCTTCAAATGCACAGGCCCATTTTAGCCTCTGCTCGTGTCACCCCTGCTGATATCCCACTGATCTGAGCAAGTCGTCTGGCTGAGCCCAGGGTGAAGGAGCACGGTGCTGCCATGACAAAGGGTGAGGCTACACAAGGGGCAGAGAATTAGGTGCCATCTCCCTCACCTTCTCTGCATTCCCATTGCTACTGCTTTGCCCCAGATCACTACTAGCTCAATTCTAGACCCATGCCCGGCCTCCAACTTCCACTCCTCTTTCATGCTTTCTGCTCTTCTCTTGCAGAATGGACCCCTGCAGGCCATTCCACACCCAGAATCCCAAAGGAAGCTCTAGAAACATAAATCTGACCATGTCTCTTCTCTGCTTAAACCCTTCCATGGCTTCCTGTTGCTCTTCAAATGAAATTAAAACTTCATAGAGATAAAGCTTTGTTATTTTTCTCATTTCCAACCACTGTCTGCTTACCTTTGCATCTTCTAGCTGCCGGAGCCCTCACTTACTGCCTCAGAATGGCTCTGCTTATTCCTCTCTTGGGGTTTCTATACATGCTGTTCCCTGGACTCAGACAGTTCTCCCTGAACCCCTCTCAGGACTGCCTTCTCTTTGCCACTTAAATCTCAGCCTCTTCCTCCAAGAGGCCCACTCCGATTATCCTCCTGAAATCTATTCTACTTTGTCTCAGTCACAGCCTCTTTTTGCTTTCTTTTCACCACTTACCACATTTCATGTTTTTAAACTTTTCTCCCATTTTCTTCCCCCATTCCCACTAGAATGGAAGCTCCACAAGGACAGCAGCTTTGGCCACCTTATTCACCCTTCACACCATGCACCAACACATAGGAGATGGTTGCTGTGGACTGAATTGAATCTGTACAAAATTCATGTGTGAAGCCCTAACCCCCACTGTGATGGTATTTGGAGGTGGGGTCTTTGGGTGGTAACTGGGTTTAGATGAGGTCATGAGGGTGGGGTGCTCATAATGGGGTTAGTGCCCTTGGGAGAAGAGGAAGAGACAGCAGAGGTCTCTCTGGGAGCCCAGAGGAAAGGCATGTGAGGATGCAGTGAGAAGACAGCCATCTGCAAAACTAGGAGAGTGCCCTCACCACACACCGACCCGGCGGCACCTTGATCTTGGACTTACAGTATCTAAAACTGTGAGAAAATAAATTTTGATTGTTTAAGCCACCCAGTCCGCGGCATTTGTTATTGTAGCCCAAGCAGACAGAAACCATAGTCTCAGTGAATGAAGGGCCAAATCACATGTTTCTCATTCTGCAGTCAGTACCCTGTGCCTGTAAAGACACCAGGAGCAGCGTGGGAGTGGGGAGGGGAACAGCTGGGGTCTGGTGTCAGGCCTGTCCACAGGGTGGGGAGCCACAGACAGGATGGTGGCTCGGGGTCTGGATAGACACATTCCCCAGCTCAACATCCAGGTTAGCCAGGGTAGATGAGTACCAGAAAGCAGAGTAATTTCTGAGCCCCAATCCAGCTCCATGGACATCCATTCCACATGTCTTTGTGAAGCACCTTACTCTCGGTACAGGGACCGAGCTAGGTTTCGGGGACCTGGGGAGCATTGGGAAAGACATCCTTCTCTTTCATTCAGCAAACGCTTGGTGCCTCTTCTGCATGATCATGGGGCCAGGAGCTGGGAACACTCTTGGGGCATTTCTTTGCCAGTTCTGTTTTGTGGTGACCCATTTACCTACCTGTCTGTGTCCCTCACTGGTCCCCAGCACTTTGGGGCAGGGACCTTGTCTGAGTGATTTTGGTGCCTGAGGGCCTGGCACACAGCAGGAGCTGGAGAACAGGCTCTGACCAAAAGTGAGATGGACCCAGAACTTGTGCCCTGGAGGCCAAAGCTCAGGCAGTGCCAGTCTGATCTTCAACACACAGCAGGACAAGTCTTTCCCAGGGACACAATGAGCTCAGAGGCAGGAAGAGTACTTGGCTCACAGAGGTATTAAGTCAGTATTTTTAATTCCCTACTCCTGGAAAACTTCAGCTTACCTTTTGTGACCCTGGTCAGAAACCCTCTCCTATAGGAAACTCTTCTCTCTCTCCTGTTGTAGTAGACACTGCTGGTGCTCTGCCCTGATCCCCAGATCCCCATTACCAAAACGGGGCACCACCTCCCAGCTTCTGTGAGTGTCTGTGCCTAACAGCTCACAGCTGCACCCTTCTCCTACAGATGGCTTTCAGCAGACAGGAGCCTCCCTGGGGAATGTCTGGGATGGGGGAACAACCTTTCAAGTATCGTTCCTACTCCAGAGCTCGCTGTGGAGTCTGGCGGAGGCTAGACTTTTCCGGAAACCACATCCTTGCTTGGTTTCTTCCTGCCTCCTCTTGCATCCCTCCCTCCTTTGCCCGTTTCTCCTGACCTCTTCCTCAACAAACACTTGCACAGAATCCTTGTCTAAGGCTTTGCCTCTGGGAAACCTCACCTAAGATGATGGATTTTTCACTATATTATATATATCTTTTCTGTGAGGTAAGCGTTTTCCAGGCCTGGCCTCTAAAGCCCTCTCAAACCATCCTGCCTCCCGTTGCCCTTTCCCCCAGCTTGACGTCTGTGACCACGAGGAAATGCTGGGCCACAGCATGGAGGGAACTTGATACTTGAATCTCCAAGTGGTGGGGGGAATTTTGGACTTCACGTGAGTGAGAAGTACACTTATATCATATTTGAGTCATTACACGTGTGGGGGCCTGCTCGATATGGCAGGCGATGGTGCTGAAACAAACACGTTTGGGTCGCAGTCACTGCTTAGCCCTGACTGACGCTGTGGGAAGACAGTGAGCTTTGTTTGGAGTTAGACAAAGTCTGATTTTCAGCTCTAAACGCGTTACCTCTCTGAGATGCGGTTTCCTCATCTGTAAAGGAAAAAGCACAAACTCTCATCTGAGGGTGATGATGAGCATTCTAGGAGATCATGCTTAGCCATGGTGCTTAGCCTGGTACAAGCTTGCCAGGGGCTTACTAAATTCCTTTGCCCAAAAGGTTCACCACGCCGTCACCCCAGGTAGGGGCATGCTGTCATACCGTGAACTAGGTGTAGGCCTGGGCTTCCCCCTCAGCGTGCTGGGTAGATGGGTCTATGGCTAACTTAACATCACATGGCAACTTGACTGGCCCTGGGAATGCCAAGATATTTGGTCAAACATTATTCTGGGTGTGCCTGTGAAGGTGTTTCTGGAAGAGATAAATGTCTGAATCAGTGGACTGAGTAAAGCAGATTGCTGTCCCCAATGTGGATGCATCTCATCTAATCCATTGAGGATCAAAACAGAATAAAAGACTGAATAAGAAAGAATGCTTTCTCTCTGCCTGACTGTCTTTGAGCTGGGACATTGGTTATTGGTCTTCTCCTGCCCTCAGGCTGGAACTTACATCATTAGCTCTTCTAGGTCTAGAATTCATATATATATACACATGTACATGTGCTTCATTGCTGGCATATAGTCACATCACACAATGTCATGCATATGTGCCTCCTCCCTTTCAGCTCCCTGGGGCATGGTCACTGCCCCAAGACAGGCTTCCTCACCACCACACAAACTCCTCATTTGCCTCCCTGCCTCTGATCTTGCCTTTCCAATCCATTCTCCCCAAAGGCCACAAAAATGAGGTTTCTAAAACTCAGGTCAGTTCACATTATGCTTGTACCAAAAAAGCGTCTTTTTCACACAAGTCTCAATTTCCTTGTGTGAAATGGTGGAGGGCGAGGATGACTAGACGAACCCTGTGACTCTTAGATGCTTGTTTTCACGAATTAGAATTTGCCTCACCCCTGGGGCTGGCCCTCCGGGTCTTCATCGCTTCCTCTCCCAGGATGTGTGTATGCAAATATGCTGCCCATCCAGACTGTTCTGCTCCTCTGATGCCCAGCATCCTTGACTGCCCCTGGCCATTTGCCCCTGTTGCCCATACCCTCCTAGCGGGCCTGCTCCACCTCCTGCAAAGAAATCTGTCCTCTCCTTAAAGGCCCAGCTCATAAGCCTGCTTCATAAAGCCCCACTTGAATTTCAACAGGATACTACAAGATTTCTTTCTCTCCTTAAAATTACTACTAAACTGTATGGTGGTGGGGACTGGGACTTAATACCTGTGTGTCTTGCATTGGGCATAGTCCCTGCACTTTAAAAATATTTGTCAAATGGATTCCATGTTATATTTACAGTCTTACTATTTGTTTTCTGTCTGTGCCACCTGTTTTATGTTTTGTTCCCTCTTTTCTTATTTTAGACTAATTAAGAAGCAATTTTATTTCATTTTCCCCTCTGTTAATTAGTTATATATTCTCTGACCATCAATTTAGTGGTTGCCCTCAATATTACAGCATGCATCTTTGACTTACTAGAGTCCAGTGTGAGTTAGTGCCTTTCATAGTATAGAAAATACCAGGACCTCACACTATTTTAACCCTGTACTTCTCCCATTGTTGTCATGTATTTTAATGCTATTTCTGCTTTAAACCCCAGAAGGCATTATTATAGCTTTTTTTGTACAGTCAAGTTTCATTTCACTCTACTCCAGATTTACCCTTCTTTCCTTTCTGCATGTTCATATTTCCATCCGGGATTATTTGCCCTCTGCTTAGAGAACTCCCTAGAGAATTTCTTTCAGTGTGGCCTATGGGTAATATTTCTCTCAATTTTCTGTCTTTTTTTCTGAACTTTCCTCTTTGAAGGATATTTTCCCTGAGTCAGAATTTTAGGTTGGCAATTGTTTTCTTTCAGCACTTGGAAAATGTCATCCATTTTCTTCCACCTTCCAATAAGAAATTAGCTGTCAGTATTACTGTTGTTCCTCAAAAGGTAATGTGCTTTTCCCCCCTTGGACTGCTCTTAAGCATTAAAAAAGTTTTTTATTGTTGTTCAGTTACAGTGGCCCTCTCTTTTCCCCCATTGCTCTCCCCTGCCCTGCCCACCCCACCTCTCACATTCAATCCTCTGTATTAAGTTTCTTTTTGTCTCTGGAAAAAATTTTTACAACTTTAGGCTTAGGGGTTTAGGTGTGGTTTTCCATAGATTTATTCTTTTAGGATTTGTAGCATTGATTGGAACTGTGTTTTGATGTCTTTTTTTCCATCAGTTCTGCAATGTTCTTGGTCATTATCAGAACAACTGCCTCTGTTCCATTCTGTTTCTCCTGCCCTCCCGGAACTGCAGCCCCACACGTGGCAGCCCTTTGCACTGTGCCCCACACGTCTCTCTCCCATATTCTCCGCTATTTTTGCTCTTTATACTGAAGGAGCATTTGGCATATTTTATGCTGCCTCGTTCTCCAATCCACAAATCCTCTCTTCAGATGTCCACAATTATCTGTAAACCCACCATTGAGTTCTCGATTTCAGTGGTTGTGTTTTTCTGCTCTTGAATCTCCAGCTGGTTATTTCTTATAGATTCTAATTCTCTGGTAAAGTTCTGTATTTGTTACATTTTCTTGAACATACTGATCACAATTCGTTCAAAGTCTGTGTCTGATAAAACTAATAACTACATCCCCTTTGGGTTCATTCCTATTGGGGTTTTTTGTTCACTTTGGTTCTGTTTATTGGTGCATCTGATAAAAATAACTTTAATTGAATGCCAGAGACCGTGCATGAAAAATTGAACAGTGCCTCTATGTTATTACCTCCCTGCAGAGGAGCCTTGCCCTTTCCGGTGACTCAGCTAGAATTAGGGTCTGTCATCTCAATCTAACCGTGGTCTGTGTAGTGATTCACATCTAGTTTGCAATTTTTGTAAGTCTTGGTCTACCCTTTATTCTGGACTATAAACCCCCAGTGGTCCCAAATAAAGCCCAAGATAGTTTCTAGAGCTTATATTCCCTGCTGAGCTTCAAACTTTAATTTTGCCTCCCAAGTTCTGTGAGATCGAAGAACACTCCACTCTGCTCTTCAGCTGCCTTCTGCTTGGCTGAAAGTTGGTGAATGTGGAGCGAAAAGCTGGAACTGAGGGCCAAGCTCTGTGCCTCTTGTCTCTCCAGCATCTTCAAGTTCTGGTGGATTTGCTAGCCCTGAACTTCAAATTTTGTCTCATCAGCCCCATGAGACTATTTAAGGCTCATTTGGCTTCTCCACCTCTCGCTCGTGCCAAGAATCAGCAAATGACCCAGGGGGAGAATGTTGGGCTCATCTCAGTAAGCTTCCCATTCTGGCTAGGATCTCGATCCCTCAAGTCCTGGACATCTGTGTAGCCCTCTGATGCATTAGCTACATATAAAATGGACTATATGTATGCCCCCTTCTAATGCTCCTTCTTAATGCCTTTGATAAAAAAAACAAACAAACCCCTGTGCAAATGTGAGTGGGTGGACAGAGATGATTTTAGGCGTTTATGGCCACATCTCAAGTATGGGATCTTATTTAAAGACTTTTCTCCAGAGATTTTTAGCCCAGCCCCATGGACACTGACCTGCTTTAAGGGCCAGGCAAGTGAGGCAGTTTCCTGGTGCCCCAGTCTTAGGGCATAAAACATTCCTACAGAGCTACCAAAATGGAGAAAATTATATATTTCAGATCTTGGAGGAGAGTTCCCTGTGGGTTGAACAAAAATCATTCTTTACTGAGCCCTTGTCCTGGAGGAACGGTGAGACCTCTGAGAGCATGCCCACTGAATAGTCTCTCCCAACCAGTGAGTGGGCAGGGTCAGCCCTTGTTTTGCTGAGCAAGATGCACAGTTTTGTGGCCAGAGCTGAACTGCAGGAGATGAGGGAAGAAACACTGACCCGCTGATCCTGCCCCTGCATTCTCCCCTCACCTTTTTCCATGCTGTGCTGGGTCTTTATCCCGAAGAGCTGTGGCTGAATTGATATTTAGAGAACAGTTCTTTCCATGCAACTCAAATGCTGGACTGCCTGGGGCTCCCACCCATGGTTCTGGCCCAGACACTAGCTGCTGATTTTTCTAAAACGGAGCTGGGGTGGGTTTCCTCCAATGTCCACTTGGGGGGGAAGTTGGCTTCTCCATGGGCTGGCTGGCGTGAGGATGAAGGTAGACTCTGGCGTCAGAGAGCTGTCTTTCCACCCAGGAATGTGATGGCCCTCCTCTGCCCTGGCTGAACCAGACAGAGAGCCTCAGTCTTGAGGAAAGAGGGACAAAAGAGGACCCTGGGCCCCAGTTCTTGCTCTGCTCCACATCACCAAGTGACCTTGGATAAATCACTGCTCCTCTCTCACCTGCATTTGTCAACAGCTGCAGAATAAGGGGGTTGGACTGAGGTTTCTTCCAGCTCTAGGCACCTGGGATGTCTTCCATCAGATGCCCCAGGCCCCTTGCCTCTTCTCATTACAGCTGTGCTGCAAAGTTGGGGGTTGTGAGCCCCACCTCACAGAGGGGCAAACAGAGACTCAGAGAAGTACAGGGATCTGCCTGAGGTCACGCAGCAATAAGGTGTGTTTTGAGAATATCAGCTGTATAAGAACAAGAATATTCTCAAAGTGACTGATATACCCCTGCCCAAAATGTAGTACCTCGAACATAGTAGGCACTCAACAAATGCCTGTTGAGAGAAGGAATGAAATGGTGGTGTTAGAATCTGAACTTTGCTCTTCCGAATACCCAATGCCATTTCTAAGCCTTCCACTTGGAAACACGTTTTTGGATTATTTTCCTGGAAGGGGGAGGACATATAAACATGTAGAATACCAGCTGTTTGATGGTGATGAGCGGGGAAAGAGTGAAGTCAAAGCTCAGGCTGATGGGAAGGCTAGTCCCAGACTCAGAGCTTGAAAATAGAGGGGAGGTTGGAGGCCTTCCTCGCACAGGAGCACGACTGGAGCACAAAGCCTTTTCTGGAGGCGTCCTGCTGGGATCCTGTGCAATCGCAGAGCAATTGTTAGTGCGTGGCCACACAGAAAATTCCCCCAGGAGGCTGGTTTGCTCAGTGAGGTGGGGGATGGGGGGTACTTCACACGGGGCTCTCTGACTTCTGTGGTCTCACACCCCTACTGGTGAAACAGTTTTGGAGCACATACCCCACAAATGTGTGTATACTTATAAATTAAATATATGCACCACCGTCAGTTATTAAATATCAGTATATTACATATCGGCAATGCTGTCTTTCTTTGTTACTTAGATAACAAAAAGAAAGAAAGCAAGAATAGTTCCTGCCTGCCCCACAGTGATTTCCTCAGTGCCCGCTGCCTCACCAGACCAGGTTGAACCCCCTCAAGTCCCCCAAGACTGGCAGGTTCTGAAGGAATTCAGTCAGAGTCAAAGTCAAGGAGCTTCTAGTGCACCAGCCCTGAACAGCTGGCACCAAACCTGAACCCCTTTTCCCCAGAAAGCCCTGGCGGGAGGAGCTGGAGGCCTGGGTGTGGCCCAGGTCCTGCCCAACCCTTGGTGAGTAACTCTGGCTGAGTTCTGTCCCTGCTTTAGCTGTTGATTCCTGCCTATGGCAGGGCTCACAGTCCTCACCCCACCTCCTGCACAGGACTCTCTCAGAGGCCGAGAGGTCAGGAACCACCATGGACCAAGTGTGCTGGGTTGACAGGCTGGACCCTTAAGGAGGGGTGGCAATGCCTTGGCCACCACTGATACAGCAGCAGGCAGACCTTTAGGTCAGCTGGTCCTACTTCCCTGCACCCCCCCCCACATCTGCCTCGGGGTGCCACTCCCATCTCTCCCGTATTAATAGAACTGGTAACTGTAGCCAACACTCACACAGACCCACTATAAGCCAGGCACAACAACCCTCATTAACCCTCACAACAACCTTATCAGAGAGGTATGAAGAGCATCACCATGCCCATTTCACAGATAAAGAAATTGAGGCATAATTCAGAAACTCAACAGAGGCCATGCAATTTGGAGGTGGGCTTGAGGTCAGTCACCTTGTTCGGAATTTTCTGCGTCCTACAGCACTCTGCCACTTCACCTCCTGCCACCATCCCCATCCCCCCCATCTCTCCCCCATTATTTCTTCTCCTCCTTCTTCTGTTCCCCATCAATTCCTCCTATTGTTTCTCCCACTGCCACCACATTTCCCCTCTGTGCTGTTGCACTGCAAGGTGACTCGCTGTGCCATCTTTATTACTATTTCCTTTGTATTACTCCCCAAATATCGCTCTTCTGTTGGCACCTTCTCCATCGACTTTCTTTATATTTTAGTACTTCCTAGTACTACTTCTATCACTCTCCCTAGTAAGTTGTTTCTCCTCCGACTTCCTCATTCCTATTACCTTTTCTCTTCTCCTCCAGGTAATAGGCTTCCTCTAATACTTTCTCCTCGTCCTTTCTTGAACATTTTTTCCCTTCTATGAGTTTCAAAAGTACTTGCAAATTCTTTGACATTCTTCCCATGAAAGGCGGAGTCTGTGCCACCTCCCTGGAATTTGGGAGGCTTGTGATTGCTCAGAGGATGGCAGGAAGCGACACTCTGTGATTTTGGAGTCCAGGTCACAAAAGGAGGTGTGGCTTCCTCCTGGTGCTGCGGGGCCCCACGTAAGCAGTCCAGTTGCCCAGAGGCTGCCATGCTGTGAGGAAGCCCAGGCCACACGCAGAGGCCATGAGCAAGCATTTGGGTGGACAGTCTCGGCTGAGCCCAGCTTGAGTCACTCCAGCTTGGGCAATAGTGAGTGAATCACCTACAGGGGATTGCAACCCCCAGTCTCCCATTCTTCTCACTGTAGCCCAGATATCAAGGAGCTGAGACACCCTCTGCCCTGCCTGCATGCCTGACCCATAGGGTTCCCAGCCATGATAAAAATGGCTGTTTTCTGCCATTTAAGTGTTGAGTGGCCTGTTGTATAGCAATAAGAACTGGAACACTCCTGTCCTGTACACTGTGCATCCTCCTTGGATCACTTCGCTCTCACCACTGAGGAGGCCCTGGGCCTGTGCCCTGACTTCCTGACTGGCCTCCTCTGCTGGGGCCTCCTGACCTTGACATTGGTACCTTTGCCTCACCCATCAGAGATCCCTGACCCATCATCCCCTGAGCAGTGGACATCCTGGCTGTAGAGGCCATCAGTCTGGGTGTAGACAGGAGTAATTCACAATTTGGCTGCCAGGGGAGACTCACTGCCTTGTCAGAGTCTCTCAGCCATTTAGACAAGTTCTGGAGTCAGCAGTCTGCAGACTTGGGCCTGCCTCTTGATCTGCTCCTCCCTCACTCCACCCCCCTGGTCCTGTACCCTACTCACTGAAGTGATTAATAATTCAGAATTGATATGAGGCTTAAGTGTGACTGGCCTGAGGGTCTTAGGAACATGAAGAGGTGATATGTATATCGGATGGACCGTGTGGGCCGGTGCTATCTGGGAGTGCTTGGAGCTGGGCATATCTGGGTTCAAATGCCAGTTCTGCCAACTCCTGGCTGTGTGACCTTGGAAAAGACACTTAACCTCTCTGAGCCCCAGCATCCTCATATGTAAAAGGGGGCTAATTATACCAACCTTGAAGAAGTAGTAGGGAATCTAAGGTCACGTAAAAATCCTACCTTTACCTTACAAAAGAGGTACTTCTGAAGGTCAAAGATTAGGTGGCTTCATGGGTAGGATCGACATGCCTGGGATTCCATCACTGAACTCCCTTTCGGAACACCAGCACCTTACTCCAGCTTTACTGGACACTTTTAGGACATTATCATGATCCCTAGTCTGCACGTGGGGAATCTAAGGCTCAGAGATTTGCCCAAGGACACACAGTTTAAAACTGACAAGCCCAGGACCTGAGCAGAGGCCACTGTCTTTCCTCCCAGCACTCACCAGGGTAGATGTGCCCTGTCCTGACCGCGGTGTTCACACTTCACTCTGCTGTTCACTAGGGGACCCTCTCCTCCTCCTGGAGCTGGAGGACAAAGGGAAGGCATTTGGGTAACCAGGCTGACTCGATTAGTGGGGGTGTTGAGGGCAGTGTTGAACTGGAGTATAAATGCTTTTTAATATTGTTGTAAAATTTCATTTAAACACTTCAGCTTATTTTTTGGATATATAATGAATCTTCAGGGTTTCAAGTTTCAAGAGGATTCAATGAAAAGCAAGTCTCTCCCACCTGCCCCCCCACCCACGCACATGATTTTCCCTTTTGGAAGGGACTAGTTTTTCCAATGGAGGTAATTTCCCAGATACCTGAGCAAATATGAATGTAGATCCTTCCCTCCCTTTTTTCCGCACATGTTATAAACACTGTTCTTTATTTTGCTCTCCTCCAAAGAATGACCCTTCTTTTTCTGGCTGCGTAGTACTCCTTTGTCTGAATCACATCTTCCCCTTTTCCCACCTCATTCCCAAGGATGAGGAAGCAAATCCGACTTCTGAAGATAGGACCCCCACACCCTTCCCCAGGCTGTTCTTCCTCAGCCTCTGAGACCTGGTGAGCTCAATGGCTGCCAGAAAGAGGAAGGGGAACTGTGATTACGTGCAGGAGACAAAACCTCCTCCCCACTACCTTCACCTCTGCTGTGTGTCCGGGGACATGTCTCACCGTCTCTGAGCCTCCTTTGCCTCCTCTGCAAGATGCAACCCAAAGGCCTCCCTCCCAGGGCAGGGGTGAGGGCTCCTGTGGAGAGTCCTTTGACTCTTGCAGGCCTGAAGCCAGGGGGCACTCACTCATTCACTGATTCACTAATTCATTTATTCGCTCAGTTACTTATTTACAAGTTCTTTCACCACTTATTCACTCATCAGTACACTCATTCATTCATTCATTCACTCATTATCTCACCTTTACACCTGTTTATTCACTCATTCACTCATTAACTAATTGGTGGCGATTAGCGTTCCTAGGATGACAGTTGGAGAGCTGGGGTGGGGGAGATTGGCGACGGTGTGTGAGGGGGCTGTTCAGGTTAGTGATGCGAGGGAGGGGCGGTCAGGCCGCTCCGGCCCTTTGGGGTCCCTCTCCAGGCTCCTTCTCTCGCGCCGCGGTCCGCCGCCCCGCCCCGCCCCCCCGCGCCGGAGAAAGTGCGCGCTCTCGGGGAGCATCGCTGCTCAGCCTCCGGCTCAGGAGCGGAGCGGAGTGCCTGGCGGCCGCCCCTACACCCCCGACCCTCCGCGGCAGCCCATGCCTGCCGCGCCCTGGGCCCGCGGCCCTCCCCAGCGCTCCGCTGCGCCTCCGGGCCCGGCGGGGGCGGGGCCAGGGCCGGCGCCCGGGCCGGGGCCGGCTGGCAAGACCCCGGCCGGGCCGCAGGGCGGCCGCCGGGATGCGGGGCTGGCGGAGGAACCTCGCGCTCTGCCTGCAGCGGCTGCCGGACGAAGGTATGACGCGGCCCAGGCCAGTGAGCACAGGCGCAGCGCCGGGCAGGGAGGGCGGACCCAGCGGCAAGCTAACCAGGAGCACACATGCAGGGGGCTCCTGGTGAGGGTCTTCGCGCGTGGCGAAGGGCAGGCGGCTACATCCTAGGAGCGGGAGGGGTGAGCCTCTGAAGCCGGCAGCCTGGAGGAGTCACCGCAGGACACACGGTGCGGAGGGCAGCCTAACCAGCGGGAAGCCTGCGGGGGGGCTCCACAGGGCTCAACCAGATGGGACTCGGGACAGGGCAACCTCCAGGGGCTGGAGCGCAGGCTCCGAACCCTCGAGGGCGCATCCCCTGAGCGTCCCGTGAGTCCGGTTGCTGGAGCGGGCCCCCAGCCGGCGCGGCAACCACGTGCCTTCTAGCTCTCGGAGAGTTAGCCAGGGGTCGGAATGTGCGGGAGCTCACGGCAGGGGGCTTTGGATCCCGGTGCTGCAATCCCTAGTACCAACTTTCCTTCGCACGCTCCAGAACACCTCTGCGCCGACCCCAGACTCTTCAGCTCCTCAAAGTTGCAAAGAGGCTGGATATGACCGGGGGCTCAGGGGGCGGGTAGACGCAGCTGCGCAGCCCCTGCGGGAGCCGGGCCCTGCCGCAGCGCTGCGGTGCAGCCCCCTCCGCTGGGGCGCCTCCGGGCTATTCCATCCCAGTACCTGTTGTCAGAACTGCTTGTAGCTGAGGGTAGGTCCTACCACAGGCACGGAAAGTTCGGTTTCGGTGCTAATTGAGAATTGCCAGAACTGTGAGTCAGGGCAGAGTGCGGTGGGAATGACAGCTGTCCACACTCTGCTCAATTGGGGGCATAATGGCGGACTTACAGGCCCCGCGTGCTATGTGCTCTGGTGCCTCACATCTGCCTCTGTCTTTAACCTTCACAGCCACTTGATCAGGAGGGCGCTGTTATTCTTTCCACTTCACAGGTGAAGATACTGAGCCTCGGAGAGAGGAAGCCTTTTACCCAAGGTCACACAGCCAGTAGGTGGTAAAGCTGTGATGTGACCCGCAAGATCTTGGTGGTGTCCAGTCCCCTAGCCCCACCTTCCTATGTGCCCCCCAAGTTGAGTTTGGCACAGTTCATCAGAAAGTGTCTGTTTCCAACCCAGACCAGAAGCTGCTGTGTGGGGCTTGGGGGCGGGGGTTCTTGAGACCTGGTCGCCTGTCCCTCCTGTCTTGTCCCTGGAGCTAAGTAAGATGTGTAACCTGTGTCCCTACTGGGTCCCTCTGTTCTGAGGGCCTGGAAGCAGAGCCTGTGGACCCCCAGCAGGCTTTAGCTGGTGCCCCAATCCCCTGGCAGACCTCCGGCTCTGCCCAGCCCAGGGTGCAGACTCTCCATTCTTTCTCCGACCTGAGCTGGTGCTGATGGCACAGCTTTAGGACACAAAGGGTGCCCAGGTTTCCTTCCCTGGGGTTAAGGGAGGAGGCAGACCTTTAGGGCTGCTCACAAGGAGGGAGTCATGGAGGAGTGCCCCTCCTCAGTGGACCTGCCCCCAAGGAGTGGGGTAAATTAAGAAGGAAACCTGGCAGAACTTCGGGCCCACCACCCACCTACAGTCTGAGCTTGGTTTTTTCAAAAATCCGGGCAGCTCAGCCACAAGCATGCTCTGTGATCTTGGACAAGTCATTCCCTTTCTCCTAGGCTCACTTTCTGTATCTGTAAGGGGAGGAGGGCCTAACACCTGTCCTGCAGGGTCTCTAGGGAGTTGCTCTCTTCCTTCCAGTCCTCCCCTCCACCACCCAGAGCTTGTGGGGGGGGGTGTGTGTTGCTTGTGTGTGTAGTGTGTGTGTGGTGTGAGTGAGGCACGTGGATGGTGTGCCTGTGAGTTGTGCATGTGAGATGCACATAGAGAAAGGCATGTGGACGATGCATTTGAGATGCATGTGAGTGTGCATGCGGCTCCGGTGTGACGTGTATGAGGCATGCCAGTCTTGTGATGCAAACAGTTATTCTGCCTGCTTCTGGCCACATCCCTTGAGAGGAGGCTGCTTCTTCCTCCCACAAGGCCAGAAGGTACCCAGCACTTGAGTTTTCCTTGGAAAATCTTCCTTGAGATTGATCCTTGAGCTCAGCACTAAATCAGAGGGTAGCTGGGGCATATACCCATGCCAGCAGGAAATTACTATTTTAAAAAGACAAATCCCTGGCTTTCTCCAGGCCACAGGAAAATTGGTTCCTGGGGGCTGGGTCTCAAATGAGAGGTTTGGGATGTGGGTCCAGCTTGACAAGAGGCTTGTGGTGGCAGGTCAGCCAAATCCAAGAGTGTCAAAGTGTCAAACAGGGCTATAAATCTGGCCTCCTCAGAAAAGAGCTTCAGCTAGCAGAAGAGATGTTTTGAACGAGACCAGCTTATCTTCTTATTCTGTGGTATAATTTAAAGTTATAGGGAAAAGACAGTGGGCTTGGAGGCTAGACTCATGTCCCAGGCTTAAGCCCCTCCTCTTGCCAACTATGTGACCTTGGACACACTAATTAATTCTTTTGAGCTTCAGTGTTTTTTCTTCACCTATAAAGCAGGAAGGGTAACCTTGCAGGGTGGTCTTGAAGAGTCAGTGTCAACATATCCTATCACAAGACCTGGCACATGGTAGATGCTAAAGAAATACTAATTCTGCTCCTCCTTTCCTGATCTTTACATCCACTGTAACTCTGGATTTGGGGAGATCATCTGGTGCACTGGTCAGTGGCGAACAGGACTGAAGGTGGCTTTCTGGGTTATAAGCGGCCAGCTTGAGGTTCTCCACTCCTAGGGTTTGGGGACTCACGGTTGTGTCTACCATGTGACTTTTTGAATCCACCACCTGGCCTTGACCAATGAGGTTGACCAAAACAATGGTTATATTCACCATACCTACATAGCACACGTGTTGGATCACTCTGCACCTCTTTTAGAACCTAAAGTAACAGTCATGTGCCTTGAAGAGAGACGCATGCAGCCAGCCACTGGGACGGGGAGCTCTGTGATTCTAGCTTCCTGATGCTTTTGAGACGTGTACATATGACTCGTGTTCTGATGAACTTCCACCTTCGCGGTCTATTGCCCTGTAGAGAGCAACACATTTTCTTCTATTCACCACAGTACAGGCTTCAGGGGGACCTCCCCCTGCCCCCAGGCACTTGCTGATCTCTGTGCAGGAAGCCAGTTTTCAGCTTGGAGTTGCCTTCAGTCCTTCAGACAGCAAAAGTTCAAGGTGCCTAGTGCTTGCAGAATATGAAGTTGGAAGCAGCAGCAAATTCCTGTCAGGGACAGTGCTTGGAGGAGGAGGGCAGTGTGACCCAGTTGAGGTCAGATTTCTACCAGCAAAGTCTTCCCATGGTGTGGCCTGATTAATTTTCCTCCTTATGCCCATCTTTTCTGCTCACTAATGGACTCTTGGTATGTTAGCCAGGAGAGTTAATAGAAGTCATCAAGCCCAGCCCTCTTATTAGAAAGATGGGGAAATACAGAAATGGTGAGGAGGAAATGACTTTTTAGTTACCCAACAAATATTTATTGGGAGCTGTTCTAGGGACTGGGGATATGGCCATGAACAAGACAAAGACCCTGCTGTAACAGAGCTTACACTGGGGAAGGGGACAGGAGGGAGGACAGAGACAAATAAATAGGAATGGGATAGTTTCAGAGTCATCAGTGAGATGAAGGCAACACAGGAACGCACGGCTGTGTAGTGGGGAGTCCTGGGGGAGGCTGGATGGCCCTGGGTGGTCAGGGAAGCCCTCTCTGAGAAGGTGACTTTTGAGCTGAGACTGAAAAATGAGAAAGTGCAGCAGCAATGCCAAGAGCAGAAGGGAGAGCCGTGGAGGCAGAGGGAACAGCAAGTACCAAGAAAAGCCTTGGTCTGTAGCAGGTAGTGTGGGGAGGACCAGTTGACCTGTTGAAGGAAGAGAAAGAAGGACTGAGGGAGAGGGGGAGTGATGAGCAATGAGTATGGAGGAGCTAGATCTACACATGGGAAGAATTATGGATTTTCTTGTGGGAGCCTTTGGAAGTCTTGATCAAGGAAGATGAAGATGAGCAAGACTGTGATCGATGGGGATGGCAGTGGGGAGAGGCATGCCAGGCAGAGGAATGGCATGGGTAAAGGAGTGGAGGTGTGAAAGCTGTAGGAGAGGAGGCTGCCAGCCAGGCAGGAATCAAAGGCACTGAATGCCGTCCTGGAGAGCTGTCCAGGGTGCTGACAGACAGTGTCTCCGCAGTCATGGACTGTTGGGGGAGCTTGTGTGTACACGCGCGCGTTTGTGTCGTGGTACCCAGCTAGCTGATGTGTCCCTGTGCTGGTTACCTAGGAGACAATGGGAAGACGATGGGGCGGGATATGATTGGCTACTCACTCCTGCTGCTCATCTCTCTGTCAAAATTGCAGGCAGAGGTTACAAATGCTCCATGCAAGCATGCCAAGTGCCGGAAGGGGAGCTGTGAATGTTTGCTGCCCCGAGCCCTGTGTATATGTATGTATGGTTGCCAGTGCATGCGTGTGCACGTCTTGAACAAAGTGGCAACATCTGGAGCTAATGCCCTTCCTGCTGTGAAACATCTGTTTACTGCTTTAAATCAGGTAGTGGGGCCCAGATCAATTTAAGAAGGACCAGCCAGACTTGGGAAAGGATCTTTTGTTTGCTTTTAATAACTATAGATCCACACTGGAGCTGATTTTAAACATCTCTCTGTACCTCCAAAAATGCAAATACACCTTTGAGTGGCGGAAGTTATGTCCCACAATGCGGACTGTGATGTTGGTACACAGAATCACCCCTTTCCCAATCTCAGCCGAGGAGGATGACACAAGACTATAGATCTCCCTTTTCCTTCCTTCTCCTTTAAAAACAATAGTGTCTCTTCTTCTACTTCAAGAGTAAAAGAACAAGGAGTCTACACTTTAATGTTGCTTAGAAAGGGATGGGGAAACAGACAAACAAAACCCATCAAAGTGTTCCCTTTGTAGTTGACTTTCTAAAGCAGCAGCTCAGGTGGTTTGGAAAACACCCCAAAAAGCAACAACAGCAACCAAATAGCTCCAGGGCTGCAGAAGGTTTAGTGTTCTCACACTGTGTCCCCCACCACCACCTCCACCAGACCCCTACTTTGCAGGGCTTGGCAGATGACACAGCAGGTGAGAAAGTACATGAGTATTTCCCTGCTCCCATTCTTGGCTTCTCTTTTCTGGGCTTAAGTTTAGTGTGTCATGTTCTCTACCTCTTCCTTGTCATCCTAATAAGGAGTTTTCCCCCCACTGGAAAAAAAATCATTGTATGAAGTTTTACCACCTCCCCACATCCCATGCCTCCTCACCATGGGTCAGAGGTGTTATCTAAAACATGCATTTGGGGGCGGTTTTCACCTGCTCACAGAGTACCCGTTGTGCTTCTTTACTTACAGTCATGGGTCTCACACCTAAATGCCTAACAGGGCAGCCCTGGTGACCCAAATGATGAATGAAGGAGGCCCAGGGTCTTCGCACTAGCTGGACTGATCTTCCACCTATACAGGATGAGGCAAAAGTAGGTTTACAGTGGTGCTTGCTCCAGACAGAGTTTGTTCTTGAATTATTATTTATCAATTGTTGGATTAGTCTCCATATGAACAACTGTAAACCTACGTTTGCCCCACCTTGTCTGTGTGTGGTCACTCTCTTCACTTAGATCTCTGCCACTGTCCCCTCCTCAGAGAGGCCTTCCCGAACCAACCTATCTAAACTATCAGCCCTTTAGCCCCATAACTTTCTTTTTCCTCCTAGCACTTTGACCTGCCAGACCTCGTTATGTGCCTGGTGTCATATTTAGTGCCTCTCCCCTGCTAGTATGTAAATGCCGTGAAGGTCATGGCTGTGCCTAGTTTAGTCTCCCCTGCTTTCTGGGTAACTAGCACATTACCTGACAAGCAGCAGTTGCTCAATAAATATTGGTGAACTCTAAAGGAGTGAAATGCACCTGGGGGACATTGTTGAACCAGAAAGTATGCTTTGTAGGAGTCCTGGCTCGGCCTGCCAGATCTTCTGATTTTTCTAGAAAAGCTGAAAATGCAGAGTGTTACATATCATCTCCCAACTTTAAATGTTAAACATCCATTCAGACAAAGACTCTGAGGGCCAAGCCACACTCCCTTTGGAGTTGGAGGCCACTGGTGTCCCAGGAGCTTCGCAATCTGTCTGCAGCAACCTTTCTTCCCTCCTTAATCACGCACAGATCGTGTTCTGTGCTACCTCTGAGCCTTTGCTCGGGCTGCCGCCTCTGCCTGGAGTGCCTCTCCCCCAACCTCTTCTTTACCCGGCAAATTCTGGTTTGCTAGTCCTCACCTTAAGGCCAAGCCTGAGGTGCAGCTTTTGGTGGCCCCTCTACTCCCAACATGGCAGAATCAGTCTCTCCCACCACATTTCCATCCTGGCTCTGCTTTTGGAACATAACTTGTGTCTCATCTCTCTCACCCACTAGATACAGAGCTCCGTGGAGCAGGAGCCCCGTCCGATCTGTGGGTCCACAGTGCCCAGTGCAGAGACTAGCATCCAGTAGGTGCTTGCTGAGTGGTGAATGAAACAGAGGAAGGAAGGGGGAGCAACCAGCCTTTGTTGAGCTGCTACTGTGAGGCAGGTCCTGGGCTCACCATGTTCACATCCTTCCCTCAATGGCCTGGTGACCAGGGTGTTGAGGCTCAGAGGGGACCTGATTGGGTCTGGGTGATGGTGTACAAGGGGCTCCCCATTGAGCTTAAAAGCCCCTCCCTGGCTGGTGTGCACTTGCCACCCCATTCTGCACCCCACACAAACCTGTCTCGGGCCACAGGGGCTGCAGCACAGCTGCTCCCAAGCCACATAACCACGTGTGAATGACTGGTTGGCTTTCTGGGCCTCACTTTTCTTCTTTGTGAAATGGGAACATTATCAGCCCCAGCAGAGTCACTGTGAGGCCCCAGAGATAACAGGGGGGGGAGGGCTTTGCCAGCTGTAGAGTGGGGTGCACTCACGCTGACTGGCGTCCAGTCACTCAGTTACTCAGCAACATAACCACGCCTGGCGCAGTGTGTTCAGCTCTCTCTATGGCTATGACACCTGCAGGGCCACACAGAGTAGCCACCAAACCTGAGCACTGGTGGCTGGATGGGTGCTGCAGAGAGCGCAGGGGGCTGGAGGTGGGAATCTGGGATCTTTCCTGATTCTGTGAGTGATTCTCACATGACTCGCTTGATCCATCTAGGCCCCCGCTTCCTCCTCAGGAAAATCAGAAAATAATCCTGCCCCCAAAGGGATGCTGCATGAAGGCAAAGAAGTACAATGGAAGGGAAGGTGGTTGGAAATGTGCAGAGTGCTTTGTACCTGTGAACGTGGAAGCCCCTGAAGAAACGGGGCAGGGGTGGTGCAAAGGGTCACTTTGCAATACGGACTTTGGTGGCGAGAGTATGTGAGGTTAACAATAATGATGGCAGCTAACAGTTGTTAAGGGTCAAGTGCTTTGTATACTAGCAATTTAAATTTTCATCACAGCATGCTGAGGTAGGTATTATTATTAATCCCACTTTTCAGATGAGAAAACTGAGGCAGAGAAGTCAAGTGACTTGTCCAAGGGCACGCAGTTGGTAAGAAGCAGGGCTGGGATTTGAACCCAGGTAGTCTTGCTGCAGAAGACATTTTAAACTACTGTGAAGCTGATGAGGGCTTGGGGTCCCATGGGGCTCCTTCAGGGTTCTTTGGAGGTGCTTGTCTCGGCCCTAGAGCACCCATTCCTGGCCCCAAGCTGAACTCAACTCCCTCCCCAGGATTCCCAGGCATGTGGAGTGTTGATCCCAGGAAACTGGTTCTCCACTTCTGTCTGGACACTCCAAACAGGCCTCAGGTGAAGAAGGGAAGAAGCACTTGTATCCCTAGGGAAAGAAGTTCTTACTGGGTAGCATGTCTGCTCCCAACCTCTGCCCTGGTTGTGACTGTAGGTCACAGGTCTCCCTGTAGATCTTCCCTCAGTTCCCCCAGTGCCCCATCCCCACTGAGTGTCTGACCCATGTCCCCAGAGTCCAGGGCAGGGCTGAGGAAGGACTGAAGCCCCTCAGCTCCCAGTACAGACTGGGTCAGTATTTAGCAAGACGGTGAAAGGTATACTTCCTATTCTGTACCTGCTCCCCTGGGGGGAAGAGCAAGAACAGGTGAAGGGTAGGGGGCAGAGAGCCCCTCCTATGGGACACAGAGCAGACCCATCCAGGGCAGAGAGAACAGGTAGAATGAGGGTAGAGCCAGGCTCTGTGGGGAGAGAGGGGTCATAGGGAGGTGGTCCCAGCACCTGGTAGGGAGGGGCTTTCTCTTGGTCACAGCTGGACAAGAATGGGCTCTGTTCTCTGAGCAGATAGGTGAGCTCCCTATCTTTAGGGTCATGGAAACAGAGCCCAGAGGAACTTGCATTGGGGTTGTGTTCTAAAGGTCAGACTAGATTGTGGCTCCCCAGTAGGGACTTTCGGACAAACTTGGGGTGTCTTTGGGTCACCACAATCCCTGGAAAGCTGCTGACATATAGTGGGAGGGGGTCACAGATGTAGTCTCTGGGATGTCTAGGACAGTCCTGCCCAAAGAACTGTCCACCCCAAATGCCACCAGCATCCTTACTGAGAAACCTTGGATGATGTTGATCCCCAGTGTGTTTGGGAGACGGCGTGTGTTGCCACCTGCAACTTCCCCGGAAGCTAAGAAGGGAGGCTGGCCTGCGCCCTTGTGAATGATGGGAGGCATCACCACTGGTTGGTCTCCCTAGGCCAGTGTTCAGGGTTGTCTTGGAAGAACACAGGACAGCTGGACCCACATTGCATTTTGTACATTTGGTCTGTGCCTGGTTCATGTCCACTAGTCAGAATCACATAGACTCAATCGATGCATATGGCCAGTGGTCTTAGTTGTCCTGATGTGATTTCTGGGGCTGCTGGAGACGGGAGTAATGATGACGCGTGGTGTGAGTGGCTGCAGAGCCCAGTGGAGAGGCTCCTAGACTCAGGTCTGAGAAACCAGACAAGACACCAAATCAGAGCTGTTTTGACTCTTCAAAACAGCTTTTGGATCCACCCAGTGTTTCCCCAGGAATGTTGTTTCTGTGTGATGCAATTCACTATTCTCCCAGAAAGTAAGTCAAAAGTGCAGAAGAATGGTCTGCTCTGTAAGAGCTAGACTGGGGTGTAGACACGAGTGTCAGAAGCTAGGCTCCTGAGCTTTCTGGGTTCAGATGCTGGTGACTGGGGGCAGGAAGGGAGGAAATCAAGCCCAGGCTGGGATGGGTTGGGGATGCCCTGGCTCCAAACAGTTTCCCTGTGTATAGTGACATTGGACCAGGCCCTGGCCTATGGGGCATACCAGGCAAGGGTGTGAACAATGGAG
The DNA here is from genome assembly GCF_019186645.2 of Phyllostomus hastatus. NCBI lineage: Eukaryota > Metazoa > Chordata > Mammalia > Chiroptera > Phyllostomidae > Phyllostomus > Phyllostomus hastatus. The sequence goes on along the minus strand of NW_025333643.1, from coordinate 1,624,901 downwards.
CAGGTCATAGTTAAGTCAGATGGTGGTAGCATTGTGGCTCCATGACCTCAGTCTGGGAAGAGGATCTCAGCCAGGAGCCAGTGCCACAGGCATCTGGGACCAGAGTTCCAAAGGAGAGAGTCAAGTAGAAAACCAGACTGTGGATGGGGAAAGGGAGGCAGCAGCCGCATCCTTTGTATTCAACCACCACAGAGAGTTGGGGAAAGCATTGCTTATTGGGTACCTGGAAGCCCAGAGCTTCAAGTCTGACATTCAGCACCCCCACCAATTGTGGGCACTGGGCTTCTAAAATCCGGCAAGCTGGTTAATTTAATGGAAAGATCCCAGCATCTGGCAGCAGTTAAACCTGGGTTCACATCCTGGTGGGCTGACCTTGGCCAAGCCCTCTCTTCTCGGAGCCCCGTTTCTTCAGTTGAGTGAAGGAGGCAGACTGTGTTAGAAGGGGGCTTCCCAGGGCTGTGATGGCTTCCTGCCCTCTCTCCTTCCCCTTCTCTGTCACTGCTGGAGAGGGAGTCTATCTACACAGGTTTGCTGGCAAGAGACTCAGCCTCGGAAAACTTTGACAGAGCCTCCCACTGGTAGCACCGGAGCCTCTGAAACCTGTGTTTGTGTCAGTCCTGTATGTCTCTATTTCTCTGAAAGCTCCCCCATCCAAACTCTGAGCTGAGCTGTAGGACTCAGGCCAGGGGCAGGCCAGGACAGTCCTCAGCATGGAGGGGGCAGAGACCCTCTTGCTCCACGGGGAGCTGCTGAATGCATTTGCAGTTTCTATATTACAAAACGTTCTTATTAGTATTATTTAAGTCATCCATTCAATCAGCAGGCAATTTTTGAGCACCTACTATATACCAGACATGGGGTGCACAGTGCTGAGGAAGACCAGGAGCTCCCCTATCTCACAGAGCACACGGACATGGAGCTGAGGCCCCGCAGGCTGCTGCCTGTTGCTCTGCCTCCCAAATGCCAGAGGCTTGGATCTCCCCTCTACTCTTCCTGATGTCTGGTCTGCCTCAGTTTACCCATCAGGGGCTCACTCCTCTGTAGCTCTCAGCTTTGCATGGCTTCTTAGGGTGCATGCCCTGAGATGTGGCAATGAACAGATGTGGAGGGCCAATGACACTTAGGGTTTTCTGGCTGGAGGATTATGCAGGTCCCTTTCCCTGAGCTGGGGGATATGCAGGAGCAGGTTTGAGGGTGCTGAGTGTGAGGGGCCTGCCCAGAGGGGCCTGCCCAAAGGTCTCTGTGCTGGAGGTCCCTGGATGGGTGGCTGTGGGAGCTGCCAGTAAGCTGGGGCTGGCAGCCCAGTTGGGGAACCTCTGTGGGAAGTTCCTTCAAACAAGCATGTTTCATCCCAGTGAGCAATGCTTCCCCTCTCCTTTCCAGTGGGAATAATGTATCCCAGGGTGAAAAATGAATTCTCCCAGGAAACTCCATTGCCAGAGTCCCTGGAGCCTCGGATTTACTGCTTGCCTGCTGTGCTGATGGAATTGGGCCTCAAGATTTATGTCTGGAGGTTTACAGGCAGCTGGCTCTGGGTTAGGCTTGAGGAGCCCTGGAGGGCCAACAGGGCTGGGGGCAACTATATTTAAGTGAGGCTGGGCCCCAGGAGGATATAAATCACCGTGGCCTCCCAGCCTTCCAGAAGAGGCTGCCTCGTCCGAGTGTGTAGAAAAGGTTTGCCTACCTGTTGGGCGGGAGCTGGAAGGGTTCTGGCTGGGCTCCCCCTTGCTTGGAGGGCAGAGGGCAACAGAATTTACTGAGTACCTACTAAGTGCTGGGCACAGGCACACCCCTTTCGAGAGAGGCCTGCATCTTGCAACAAGAATGGGAGGCAAGGATGGTTAACCCCATTTTACCTGCCAGGAGACTGAGGCTTGGAGAGAAAGGGTTTGCCCCTGTTCGTGCCGGGGCTGGGACTGGTCTCTCAATCCCACTGTTGACCAGTTTCATGGTTCTTTTTTCTATGTTTCCAATTTTAAAAACCTTAGGAAATAAATGTTTGCTGGGCTTTTAAACTATTTTAAGCAATTAAAACACAGCAATATCAGTGAAAAACAAACAAAAAAAAAGGCATTGCCATGTCCTCCTTTTTCCACACAGCACTAATATGTACACATTTCCCCGGACTCTTGCTGTTATTAAAGAGATATATCCCCTTAAATTACTTTCTCTCTGATTAAGCATGTAATTATTGTTAGACATATACCCATTTGGAGAGAAAGATAAAGACCAGGAAGAAAATTAAAATGATCTTCCTTCAACCCAATATCCAGGGACACTCTGTTGTGTTTCTTTCCATCTTTTTTCTGCTGTCTATTTTTGTTGAACTCATACTACGTACGCTGATTTATGTTTTGCTTTTTCTTCACATAGATTTACAGGGTCAGCCTCTCCCAGGCTTATTCTAGCTGTCGACCGTTTCACAGAGTGGCTGCTCCGGGCACAGTTGATTTCCCTGCTCCCCCAGGGTTGGATGACAAGGTTTTTTCCCCCGCATTTAGCTATTATAACTAAGGCCACAGTAGGACTCAGCTTTCCTTTGGTTGTCGTCAGCCTGTAATGCAATTCTACGTAGGCTTTTCCCCCGCAAATGTTATTTCTTACACTTGTCATTTTTAATGGCCTCATAATCTCCTGGAGTGCTGCTATTCCTCATGTTCTAGGCCATTTCTCCCTCTTCACATCCAGGGAGGCCTCCCCACTCACTCTGGAAAGCCACCCCCTCCCCCAGCACAGGGGCTTTAGGGAACCAGCCTCCAGGGCAGACAGACAGAAGGGCTGTCATCTGCTCTCCCAGACCCCAGGCCTCCCTCCCTCCCGCCTGTGTCTGGCTGGGCACTCCGACCCTGTGTGGGCTGGTTCTTTTCTTTCTCCTTTGATTCATTTTCCAATTGTTTAACTACAACCTACCATATGGCAGCCACTGTTCTAAGTGCTGGGATACAGCAGTACACGACACAGAATCTTTGTCCTTATGCAACAAGGAAGATGGGCCATAAATAGGTAGAAAAATAAATAAGAATTCACAGGGGGAAAGTGCTGCTCAGAAGCCAAGGAAACAGGATGACATAAAAGAGAGTTGATGGGGTAGTCAGGGAGGGCCTTCCGGAGGAGGTGGCATTTGTTCTGGGACCAGCCAAGGGAAGGTTTGGGAGAGGAGCATTCCAGATGGAAGGAACAGCAGGGGCAAAGGTCTGGGGCATGTGTGGGTCTGGTGTGTCAGAGGAATGGAGGGCAACTTGGCTGCAGTGCTGGAAGGGAGCAGGAGAGTGGAATGGTGTGAAGCCAGCAGGGCCCTGCAGGCCAAGGGGAGGTGTTTTGGAGTCTTCTGAGAGTCATGGGAAACCTTTGTAGTGCCAGGGACACGGTAGGTGCCCAGCTGAGCCAGCTCTCTGCTGTTATTGTTGTTCCTTCCTTGTGAAGGGAGTCCGGCGATGAGTTTTGCTTGCTGCACAGAGCGCATTGGGATTGTCATCTGGCCCCCTTGAAGTCTGACCTGCCTGCTTCTTGCTGCAGCTCACACCTGTTCCCTCTGACAGCTGCCCTAGGACTTGCTGGATCTGCGTATCAGTAGTTCCCCCAAACTCCCTTGGCCCAAGAATTGGGGGCCCAAGGGGCCTGTGTTTGCTCTGAGCTGTCCTTCTGTGTGAAATGGGCTGATTCTGCCTCCTGGGCTATTGAGAGGCTGTGCTGGCACCTAGTGGGGGCTCACAAAATCAGCTCCAAAGACACCAAATCAAACATTTAAAAAAATATTTTGTCTAGAAATCCGTATAATGGTTGTTTGAGGGGAGAGTGCGTGCCAGGCAGCAGCCCTGGCCCTCCAGGCACCCTGGAGGGAGGTGGCAGGTGGCCCTCAGGGAGAATCAAAAGCAATTACATTGGATTCCTCACTTAATTTAATGTAATGGCCCTGCAGGGAGGTGAGGCAGTGAGGCAGGGCTTGTAGACTGTGGGCAAAAGTGATTCGGGGTAGATTTATAATACTTCCTAAAAGATTCGGATCGGGGCTGAGCTTGGATGGGGCTGGGCTCAGCTCTTTGTCTCCACGACCCAGCAGGCAGATGGTCTAATGCTCCTGATCGCTGTGATTGCTGTGTGACTGTGGGCCAGTCACAGCCCCTCTCTGGGCTCTGTAACACCATCAGGCATTCTGGGTTCTCCTCCTACTCATAGTCCTTGGCCCCAGCCTACCCCCTGCCTCCTACCAGACCTGTGTTTTACAAATCTTTCCATACCCAAAAGATCCTCTTCCTCCCAACCTGTGCCCTCCCCAGCCCAGTTGTTTTTCATTTTACAGAGGGGAAAACTGAGGCTCTAAGATCTCATTGATATGCTCAGAGTCACACAGCAAGCTTGGGGCGGGAGTGGGAACTGCCTGGCCCATTCAAGGAGGGTGGAGTAGGTGGCTTGAAGAGCCTCCATAGTGGCCTTGAAGGCCACTCCAGATTCGGATGGGTGGTGATTTGGTTCTCCACACAGCTCCATGTGGACTCTGTCCTGTCATGTTTTATTTTCACATTCAACAGAGAAGGGCCAAGAGAGGTAAGGGACCAGACTGGACTCCACAGCAACTAGTGCCAGAGCCGGAATGCAGTCACTTCCTGGTCCAGCCTTTCTCCCCAGCACGTGGCCAAGTCTTCAGGCCTCCCCAGCTTCAGCTCAGGCTCTCGACTCACTTGCTCTTTGACCCTGGGCAAGTGGCCTGACCTCTCTGAGCCTCCACGTTTGCATCTATAAAATGAAGATGAAAATATGCCCACTGCCCAGCTTGCTAGGAGGAGTAGCTCTTAGCAAATGACCTAGAATAGTCTCTGATACCCAGCTCCTCTCAGAAAAATCTGTAATTCTAGGGCCACTCAAACCCCGGAGAAGATCTTACCAGAAAAGAAGCCCCTTCTTTTATAGGATCTGGATTTGCTGGTGTGGCCCCTCCCAAGGCAGAGGAGGAGGGAGGGAACTTGTCAAAGGCTGGTGGTTGCAGATGGCAGGCAGCTAATTTATTTACCTCTCCCTAATAAATATGCACGACACATAAATAAAATATCTCACTTGTACCGTTGCAGCCGGATGCAGGCAGACAGTGACAGTCGGTGGTGTTGCTCTGAAGCAGACTTTGTGTGCATGTGGAGTCTGGCAAGGGGGTTAATGAGCTGATTATTCCTGCTTTAACCTAATTTCTTGCCACACATCCAGCAGCGAGCAGAATTCCCAGGTCCTCTCCAGGCCTCCCAGCCAGGCTCACACTGAGGAAGGCCCCAGCACCGTTTGCTCTGCTCGGAGCTGGGCAAGATGGGAATGGATTGCCTGGGAGGTGGCGAGCTCCCATCAAGGCTGCTGCCATACCAGTTCCTGTGCTGGGTGAGGTTTGGACTTAGGTTCTACTGAGATGGTTTGACCGCTGTGGTGAACCTAATTTTTGCAAACTTGACCAGTTCCAGGTTTGTGTGCTAGCCTGTTGGCAGGGTTCCCAGTCTCCATGCAATCCCCACTTCAGTCTGTTCTTCCCTGCTCCTCTCACCCAGCTCATCTGGGAGCCAGGGCATCCAGTTAAAAGGCAAGGTAACAATTCATGGAACTGCTGCCCTTGGAGCTAAAGGAGACTCAGAGTGGGGCAAAGGAGCAGAGGCAGCCTGTGGGCTCGGAAGTACCAGGTTCCACTCTTGCTCTGCTCTTCCCCTCAGGCCTTGAACAAGTTACCCGGTTCTTCGAATCTCAGTGCCTTCTTCTGGGAAATGAGCACAGTGTTGGTATTGACCTAACAGGGTTGTAGTGAAACTGGTTCATTTATTCGCTCAGCAAGTACTTACTGAGCAGCTAGTACGTTTGCCAAGCAGCACTGCCTTGGGCCCTGGGGATGCAGCGGTGAGGAAGGCAGACTGGGACCTTGCCCTAATGGGTCTTACGTTCGCGTGTGCCACACTAGACAGCAACTAGATGTGCATCCTAATGACAGGTCTCAGAATTAAAATGAATGAAGCAGTCAGGGCACAGAGAGGGCAGGGAGTCCCTCTCAGCTGCAGGACTCAGGGAAGGCTTCTCTGAGGAGGTGACAGTGGAGTGTACACTTGAATGATGAAAAGGAGTCAGCTCTGCAAAGAACTGCACAGGCACAGGGAACAGCAACCACAATGGCCCTGAGGTACAAAGAAGCCTGGCCTACTAGGGAAGGGCCAGGGCTGCAGGAGCACAGTGAGATAGGGCCAGCGACACCCCTGGCACAGCTCTTGGCACAGGGTGAATACTCGATGGCCCTCTCCTTCCCCCTTTGCCCTGCCTGCCTGCTTTCTTGCTCTTCCTGGCCTGTGCTTGAATCTTTCATGTAATTGAAGTGTGACAGTCAGAGATTCCTAACCCATCCAAGCTGGAAAGGCTTCGTGACTTGTCCAGCCTCTTCTTTTAGAACCATCCCTAACCAGCCTAAGTCCTGTGACTGGCCTGTGGTCTCGCTCTGTGCCTTCCTGCCAGCCATACTTAGCATATGTGGTTGACAAGTAAAGGGCTCATCCAGAATGTATTAAAGAGCTCTTGTAAGTTAACAAGAAAAAGACAATCTGATAGAAAAATTGGACAAGGGACTTGAGCAGGCACTTCACAAAAGTGATCCGAATGGTAAGCAAACATATGAAAAGGTGTTCAACAGCATCTCACAAAGGGATATGGAAATTATAATCACAATGAGATACGCACCAAAAATGCTGACATTAAAAAGACTTGCCATACTGGCCCTGGCCAGTGTGGCTCCATTAGTTGGGCATTGTCATACAAAGTAAAATGTTGCCAGGTTGATCCCCAGTCAGGACATCTGCCTGGGTTGTGGTTTGGGCTCAGCATCTGCCCTGGGCACTGGGGCACAGAGGTGGTCAGACCCAGCTCCTGCCCAATGGGGTCCCCAGGCTGGTAGGGGACACAGTCCTCCCTGCAGGACCCCCAGCCTGGGGGGAGGCAGCCCCTGCCTCCAGCACTAAGTTCCATGGTGGAGTCAGCAGCACTCCGGGCGCCCGACATGAACTGATGTAGCCACCAGCCACTGTGCCGGAAGAAGGGTTTTGTTAGGCCTGGGTGCTGTTAGCTGGCCAGTGTCTGTGCAGGGGTCCTGTCTGGGGTACAGTCTAAGTGATTTTCTCCTTATTTTGATAAAGCCGTCCTGAGCAGTGGAATGAGCAGCCCCAGAGCTGAGTGTCAAGAAGGGAAGGACCTTGTAGGCAGGGCAACAGCCTGGAGCTGAGAAGGCACAGACTGTGAGTGGGGCGGAAGCAGGCAATGTGGCCCGTGAGCCTGGGAACTGCCATTTGTCTCTGCTGAGCTGGCAAGAGCTAAAGTGTTATTTCACGGGTCTCCCCCCACTCTGTGTTTCTCTTTGTCTCTGTGTCTTTCTGGCTCTCCCTGTCAGCCTCCACCCGTGGTTATCTGTCTATCTCTGGATCGCTCTCTCTCTCTGTGTCTTCCTTCAGTCACCTCTTCTTTTCCCGACACACAAATGTTTCGATTCCTCATGGATTTTCTGAGAAACACAGACCATTTGTCTCCAATCCAATCCATCATGAGCATCACTAGTAGAAATAATCCACACAAAATAAAACTGACATCGATGCATGGTAAAAATAGTCATTGATCCAGAAAATGACAGAAGAATTAAGTCTCCATGCCAAATTAAGATTTGCACAAATCTGACCCGAGAGAATTGGCATTGACAGCAATCGTGGCCAGAGCGGGATGTCCATGGGGACAGAAGTCATCTCTGATCAGTAGTGTGTGCTGAGGGCAAAGAAGCTGATGGATGAATCAGGTCTTCGTTACAAATCTTAATTAGGAAAGACTCCATCTCAATGAAACAGAACCCAATAAAGCAAAAACGGCAATGGGAAAATGTGGAAGTGGCTTAACTGCTCTGTGTAGAGGATTAATCAAAGGTTTGAATGGGGACTTAGGGGCTTGTGCCGGAAAGTGCTTCCTCATGTTCGTTGAAGTTGTAAAAATGTGTTAGTTTGTATTTGAGGTGCCTTTGTCTTCTAGTAGAGGGGTGTCCAGGTGGACCCCACGGTCTAGAGAAAAGACTGTGCTGTGCAGCTCTCATTGTTAAACAAGTGAGGTGGTATTCGCTGATTGTCCAGTGTTGCTCAACCGTTCAGCCCTACCCTGCTGGACAGCACCTTTAAAACAAGTATCCCATACCATCCTGTCCTCCTGCCTTCCCTCACTGCTGCCAGGATCAAGTACCGGTCCTCCCAAGTGGCCTGGTGCTGCGCCCTGTCCACCCTCTCTCTCACTGCTGTCCTCTGAGGTCTCTGGTCTCTGACCACGCCAGCTTCCTTTCCATTCTTGGGGGAAAACAAACCAAATGAGAGGCAGCGTAGGACCGTAGGTTCAAGTTTAGTTTCTGCTATGGGTGAGCTCTGTGACCTTGTGCCAGTTTATTAATCTCTCTATGACCAGTTTCTTTATCTGTGAAGTGGGACTAAAAGCCCCCTCATCAGAGCAGTCATGAGGATGAACCGAGTTCATACAGGAGAGCCCTAGAGCCGTGCCTGCTGTGTTAAAAGTGCTCCGAGGTGTTCACTCTTACTCCCACCTGAGGGCCCTGGCCCACGCTGTTCTCCCTGCCTGGGGAGCAGGGAGTTCTCTGGTTAATTCACTCTGATCTTGCAGACCACTTCCCAAGCACCTTTCCTGAAGGAAAACCACCTATTACTCCCTGTAACACCTCACAGCACCACCCTGGGCTCTGCAACACCCACGGCTCTTCATGACACAGTTACCCATGAGCCACATGGCAGTGGGTCCCTCTGCCCTCCCCCTATCCTCGGCACTGCCCTGGGGCCTGGCACTTAGCAGGCGATCAACAAAATTCAGGGGCTATTGGTGGATAGCCCACCTTCTGCTATGGGTTCTAGACAGACTTGTGCCAGCCCATTCTCACTTATAAGATGAGGCTCACGTCTTCCTTGGCTTCTTACATAGCAGATCGGCCTGAAGATTCCCCAGTCAGGTGCTTTCCCTCCACCTGGGCTCTGAGGAGGCAACAGCCTTAGCAGATTCGCCAGCAGACAGACGCCAGCTGCCTCCTGATGACAGCCCTTAAGAATTGCTTCTTCCCCATCCTTTTGGTTTTCTTTAAGGGGGTGTCGGCCCAGCCTGGACACACCAGGCTGCCAGTAATTTCAGTGACCGATGAGCGCAGTGCCACCCTCTCTTTCAGAATTCCTTGCATCCAGAGTACCCCTCTGGAAAGTCCCCCCTTAAGCCCATGACACTCCTAAGAAAGCCAGCAGCCCTCGGGGCCGTTCTTTGGGCACTGCATCAACAGGATGCTCTGCGGACCCGCCGAGGTGCTGTGGACACTTGGCTCTTACCTCTGGGGCTGCTCACCACTCAACACCAGCGGAGGCTGGGTTTGCTTTGGCAGTGAGACCTGCCAAACATGGGGGCTCCTCATGTGGGCACGTGCTCAGCACATGTCTTAGACCCTGGTGTGGTCCCAGGACCTTGGGAATCAGAACCTCTGGGGTGTGGGGCATGTTTAAAATGCTCACCCCCAGGTTCCAGCCCGAACCCAGGAATCAGCATTGCCTGGAATGGAACAGAAACACTTCTTTCACCTTTTGTGTAAAATCGTAAAGCACACGCATGGGTGTAACAGAGAGGTGTAGTGTAAAGAAAAATGAAAAGGAAACTCCCTTATAACCACCCTGATTAAGGAATAGAACATTGCCAACCCCTTAGAAGTTCCCCACGGGTTCATCTCAGATTGTATCCCCTTCCTCTTCTACCCAGGGGCAGCCACCTTCCTGATATTTTGGATGAGCATCTCTTGGTTTTCTTTATGGTATTTCTACCTTGTATACCTCACTACATGATAAACTTCATTTTCACCTGTTCTTGAACTTCACATAAATGGAATCTTAAACATGTACTCTTCTCTATCTAGCTTTTTTCACTCAACATCATGTTTTTGTGATCCATCTGTTGTGTTGTGTGTAGCTGCAGTGCATTCTTTTTCACTGCTGTGTAGTACTCCATTGCAGGAATACACCACCATTTTTACCCATCTGTTTTACTATTGATGGACTTCTAAGTTGTTTCTAATTTTTGACTCTTGTGAGTAATGCTGCTGAGAATATTCTTTTAAAAAGATTTTGTTTATTTTATTTTTAGACAGAGGGTAAGGAAGGGAGAAGGAGGGAGAGATACATCAATGTGTGGTTGTCTCTCATGAGTCCCCAACTGGGGACCTGGCCCACAACCCAGGCATGTGCCCTGACTGGGAATTGAACCAGTGACCCTGTGGCTTGCAGGCTGGCACTCAGTCCACTGAGCCACACCAGCCAGGGCTGCTGAGAATATTTTTGGATATGCTGTCTGGCAGCCAGGTGCACACAATCCTTTTGGGTATATACCTTCAAGTGAAGTTGCCAGGTCATAGGGTATGCATATTTTTAACATGTTTATTGATCTATATTTTAGGATTTGCATAGTTTAAAATTTCAGTAGATACTACCAACCTCCATTCCAAAGTACTACCATTTTCCATCACCACTAGCAGCGTGCCAGAGCTCCAGCTGCTCCACATCCTCACCAATATTTGGTATTGTCAGACCTTTTCATTTTTTTGCCATGAATTCATACTTTTATCAAGCTTCCCAGGGGACTTAGATGCTCTCAGAAGAAAGTCTCAACTCTTGCTGTGCATCAAAATCATCTGGTGTGCCCTGGCTGGTGTGACTCAGTGGACTGAGCACTGGCCTGTGAACCAAAGGGTTGCCATCTTGGTTCTCTGTCAGGGCACATGCCTGGTTTGTGGTCCTCGCTCATAGTTGGGGGCATGCAGGGGGTGGCTGATCAATGTTTCTCTTGCATGTGGATGTTTCCTTCTCTTTCTCCCTCCCTTCTCCCCTCTCTAAAGTAAATAAATCAAATCTTTTTTTAAAAAAATCACCTGGTGAGCTTTAAAAAGACAGAGCCTGGGGCCCTATCAGGTCATTCCGAGTCAGTCCCCCCACAGTTGGAGCGCAGATACCTGTGGTTTGAACAGCTGTGCACTTACCTAAGTTGCCCATCGGGAGCTTGCTCTCCACCAGACCCCCTGCCAGGTGGTCGTCTAGCTTCTCTTAATCACAACCTGTTGTTCTTCAGGCACCGAGGCCCTTGCCTGTGGCTGGACTCTGGTTTCTGCCCAGCTGCTGGCCTTGTCTACTGTGCTTTGCGCTCTGGGAGTTGGGGTGGAGGTGGGAGGCATCGAAGGCAGCTTCTCCTCTGTGTGGACTACAGCTCTAAAGGTCCCCTGATTCCCATGGCAACCTTCGTGGAATGGTCCTTAGTGGTTGCTGCACCTCTAATGTGAGCCACCTTTAGGGAGGGGAAATCTGACAGGCTTCCTTAAGAGTCACTGGTGACACCAGGGATTGCAAACTTGGATGCCCACAGAGGCCAGGCGGGCTGGTTACATGAGTGGGGAAGGTGGGAGGGGATGAAACACACACACACACACACACACACACACACACATCCACACACACACCTACACAGACACATTCACTGACACACACACACATGCATCCACACAGACACACCTGCATATACAGAAACATTCACTGAAACATGCACATGCATCCACACAGACACACCTGCACAGACACATTCACTGGCACATGCACATGCATCACAGACACACCTGTGCATACACATTCACTGACACATGCACGTGCATCCACACAGACACACCTGTGCATACACATTCACTGACACACACACACATCCGCACAGACACACCTGCGTGAACAGACACATTCGCCTAGACACACACTCATGCACGTACACACAGACTCAGCGCACGTCTAAACCAGCACTTTGTAACCGGAGGTTTTCTTGCCCCCTCGGGGACATTTGGCAAAAATGTCTCGAGGCATTTTTGGTTGTCACACGTGGGGATGGGGTGTATACTGGCATCTAGTGACAGAGGCCGTGGGTGCTGCTGAACATCCCACGATGTGCGGGACAGCCCTTCACAGTGGAGAATTATCTGGTCTAAAGGGTCAGCAGTACTGGGGACTGAGAAACCCTGATCTTAAAAAACTTACTTCCATTTCAAGACACATGAAAGTTTTGTGTCATTTTGAAAGTTTTATTGTACAGCTTTATTTTATGTTGAATTATATGTCGGGCCAGGCGCCAGCTCCTTGTCACTGGTTAGTTCCTTGAAAGTTGTGCTTCTCAGGCTGCCTGGTCAAGGGCCAGTGTTTTCTTATCTTCAATTTATCGGAGACCAGTACATATGAAAACTACACTAGCAGTGAATTATTGAAAAATGAAACAAAACAGCAAAGGCATGAACTATAGAAGCCAGTGATTGGCGGCACGGATGTTGCAGCAACATCAAATTGCTGTAACAGTCTGGAACTGTTTATTTCCAATTTCTGAACTTGCTGTTGCTCTCCAGACAGAAATAGTTCAAGGACAGGCCCAGGTCTGCAGACTACATTTAGCACAGCTCCGCTCTTTGTCTGGCCAAGGGTGTAATTGCGCCAACACCCCCAGTCTGGGCCCCCAGCAGCCTGAACACCCTTCAATGTTTCTTTGCAGCCAGGGCAGCTCCCCACCCCAGTCCCCTGTCTCTGACCTCCTGGTGCTGCTGCTTTGGCATAGGGGTCACATCCCCAACCCATGTGGGTGGTCCCCATTCCCCCCATGCCCACCTGGGGTTAGGCTGGGGCACGTAAACCCCGAAGAGGGATGTGGAACAGCAACTTGACTTAGACACAGGCCTGGAGGGGGCAGTGAAGGGGGGGTTCATTACACAAGCCCACATATCTTCTCATTGAACATCAGGACCCTTGTCCTTAAAAGTCCTTCTCAGCTACACATTGCCTCAAGCCCCTCTTTCTCTGCAGGGATGCTGGAGCCAGACAGCCTGGGTTTAAATCCTGGCTCGGCCACTTGTTGCTGAGAGGCCTTGAGCAAGATGCTTCACCTCTGTGAGCCTCAGTTTCCTCACCTGAAAAGTGCAGAAATAATAATAGACATAGTATAGCAAAGGTTTTGTGAGGGTTAAATGGGTTAGCATACATAAAGTGCTTAGACCGGGGCCTGATCCAGGGTCCCTACAATGGAAACGTGAGGGGTGAGCTCTTCTCAACCTCTCCTTGCGCCCCACCTCCCTCGGACTTTCTCAGGATGGCGCCTCCCCTGCTGCCCTGGCCGCCTGACCCACTGGCTGTCACAGGGCTCTGTCTGCTATTCACCCAAATCTGCCTCCTCCCTGAGGGGCTGTCTGGAGCCAGCTGTCAGCCAGGCAGGCTGATTCTGCTCCCCTGACATTTGGGAGCAGAGCCTGACTGATGGCGCCTGGTGGGGATGAGGATGCTCCACAAAGGGGCCTGTGGGGCAGAAGCCGCTGAAGCAGCTCGAGCTCAGGTGGCTAGGGGCTCAGCTCCCGGCCCTGTCACTTACCAGCCGTGGGAGCTTGGGCCGGTCGTGTCCCCTCCGTGAGTGGTGGCTGTGTTAACCGAAAACACTGGCCTGTTAGTGTGGTTGTGAAGTTCCGAAGGGACCGCACACAGAAAGGACGGCAGCACAGAGCCGGACTCTGGACTTCGTGACCCTGGAGGAAGCCCTCTGGGTGTGAAAATTCAGAAATGCTTCCCAGTCCTCCTCCCCTGAATGTCTCCAGGCCTCTCCCTCAGGATCTCTCATGGTCTAATGACCAGAGGTTTTGTGTGTTCCCACAGGGCCCTGTTCATCCTGGCTGGCCTGGCTGGCCAACACCATTACCCTGCCTGGATCCCCTATGCCTCTGGCACCAGGGATGCCCCCAGGGCAGGGGGGTGGGCACCTGGGGGGTCTGATGGCTCAAAATGTCCCCTCCCTCCTTGGTCTCAGTTTTTCCTCTGTAAAATGGGTGGGGTGCCGTTTGGACCAGAAGCTCTCTCTGGCACAGTATGACTCTGAGAACCAGCCCTTGGCCACCACGTCATTTAGTGAATCTCCCAGTTTCAGAAGGAGCATTAATCTTTTTCTTCCTCTGAAGTCGGAATTCCAGGCAAGCAGGCCCAACTCAGTCACGGCTGTCAGTCCTGAATTAATGGAGGAGGTCCTGAGTCCACAGCAGAGGACGGAAATAGAGTGTGAGGCAAAACCCCAAAAGCAGGACAGTGGGGGCAGCCAGAGCAGAGTGGGGAGGCCTTGCTGCACCCCCTGCCCGTGATCCTGGTAGCCCTGCTGCTGCCCATCAGCCCCTACCGTCTGCTTTGCCAGCACTTTCTGTGTGGTCACCCCCATTGAAACAGCCCCATTGAGCAGGTGAGGAAACTGAGGCACAGAGAGAGTAAGTGATGTGCTGAAGGTCACACAGCTAGTGTAGGACAGAGTTGGGATGGGAACCCCTGCCCTCCACTGCCTCCTCGCAGGGACATATGCTGCTTGCTCCCTGTGAGTCCAGCACCCTTCCCCATCAGATCTAGGAAGCTGGGTATGTGTCCCCGGCTGCCTCCTCTCATTCTCACCTGTCCCGTCTCCCCCTGACTCCCGCACGAGCAGCCCTCTGGTCCTCTTCCCAGCTTCACTGTGCAGCCCAACCAGCAGCTAGTGATGGGACGGGGTTGCTCCCCTTCTGATCTCACACCCTGAACCTCATGCCACGAGTCAGGCATAAGCCACGAGGAGACCCTCATGGCCGTCATGACGAGAGAGTGCAGGTCTCGGAGCCTGATCCCCTGGGTTCTAATGCCCGCTCTGACACTCCTCACTGTGTGGCCCTGGGCGAGGGATTCAGCCTCTGTGAGGCTCAGTTTGCTATTCTGCACAGTAGACGTACCTCTCACCGCCCCACAGGGCTGCGTGTGTCTGTAGAGTCACCACTTTCCTTTAAAGCGTGTCCTGAGTCCCCCACATGTCACCTGCCTGGGCCAAGCCCCCAGCATCTCTTGCTTGCACAGTTGCAGTGACCCTGTCACTCCTCCATCCTCACCCCCTGCGGCCTGTTCTCCAGAAGCCAGAGGGATCCTGCCACGTCCCTCCCACATGTCCCACCTCCCTCAGCAGAAAAGCCGAAGTCCTCACGACTGCCAACCCAGCCTGTGGGGGTCTGCCCCGTGACCTTCCTGACATCCGCTGAGACATCTACTCTGTCACTCGCTTGGCTCCAGCCACACTGGCGTCCTTGCCGATCCTCCAACACCCAGGCACAGTCCTGCCTCGGGGCCTTTGCACTGGCTGCGCCCTCTTCCTGGCTCAGAGGTCTTCCTGTTAGATCCTCTGCTTCTCTCATTTGTGTAAAGACTTGATCAGAGGGGCCTCCTCCCACACACAACCCTCTCACCCTCTTTATCTTCCTTCAACCTGCTGACTTCAGCCCACCTTACACTGCATTTTTATCCTGCTTATTGACTGTCTCCCCCATTAGAATAGAAGTGCTGCAAGTCGTGTTCACTGCTGGAGCCTCAGAGCTGCTCAGCAGCTATTTAGTGAGTGAGTGAACGAATGAATAAATGGTACTGGATTGTCACTGCTGTCATCATTATTATTCTTTCTCTCGATTCTTCTGCTGCCCGAGCCTCAGGCAGACCCTGGTTTGAGGACAAGAAGAGCCCCCTGTGAATGTGACCTCACTCTGACCCCAGGCTTTCCTTACCTCTGGAATGGCATCTGCCTGAACCTCTTGCTGTCTCTCCTGATTCCTGGGATGTCACGTGACACTGCAGCCCAGAGGCCTGCAGGGTCCCCAAGGAATGCCCTGGCACTTAATAGCCTCATTAAGTCTAGCCATGATGGATGGTTGGCCTCACTTAACTGGAACCCACATGGTGGCAAGGGACTTTGAATGACTTGTCACCGGGGTTCCTCTCAAGGGCCTGACCTCTTCTTCCAGAGAAGATTTTGTAGACTTTTTTATTTTATTTTTTTTCATAGAGATTTGTTCAGTGCCCAGGAACAGATTGAAGAGTGTCTGGAACTAAGTGTCCTGGATTCAGATCCTAGCTCTGCTTTCCTTGCTGAGTGACCTCAAGCAAATGCCTGCCCCACAGTAAGGGGGAAACAGCGAGGAAGGAATCGGGAGCCCAGCCGGCCCCCATGGCCAGACCAGCAGCCAGCAAAGAGCAAGGAAATACCTGAAGACTGAGTGTGACTCAAGTCCCTTACTGAACAAGTGTTTGTTGAGCACCTACTGTATGTGGGGACAGGGCACAAAATGGCATGTTCCCTGCCCTGATGGAGCTGACATTTCAGTGGGGGAGATAGACAATTAATAAGCTTTGTAAGTAAAATGTGCTTTGTCAGGTGACAAATGCCAATGATAAAATAAAGCAGGGAATAGATGAAGTGCTGGGAAGTGAGGTCTGGACCTTTCCATAGTCACAGAGATGATTACTGAATAAGGACCTAGAGGAGAGAGCGGGGGAGGAACCATGCAGACAGGGGATGGGGCTCCAGGCCAAGGGCACAGCGGGTGCAAAGGTCCTGTGGTTGAGAAATGGTGGGAGGCCAGTGTAAAGGGAGTGGAGGGTCACTGGGGACCAAAACATAGCATCTTGTTGGCCTTGGGAGATATTTGGGTTTCAACAGGAGTGTCCTGGCAGCCATGGGAGTGTATAAGCAGGGGAAAGATGAAGTCGAATCTCTGACAGCCACGAGGAAGGTGGATTATGGAAGGTGATGGTGGAGGCAGGGAGACCAGTGAGGAGGCTGCTGGGGTCATCCAGCTGAATGATGCTGATACCTGGACTGAGGCGGGGATGAGGCTGGGCAGGGAGCAGTGGGGTGCTGGGGAGTGTCCAGTCAGTCCAGCAGTGTGTGGAGAGAAGTTAGCTAGGGTCTCAGGATTCAGGAAGGGCTCTCTGGGGGAGGTAACCCATCAGAGTGTCCAGGGGATTTTGGGAGGTGAGGAGGAGGCCTTTCCAAGGAGAAGGCCGTGTGGTAAAAGAAGAGGGGCAGAAGGACCCAGTTTACCTCAGGGACCTAGAGCAGAGGCTGAGGTTCCAGGGCCATGGGAGATGAGTCAGATAAGAGGAACTGACCAGGCTTCAGGAGGGCTCCTCGTTTATTCACTCATTCATTCATCCATTCATTCATTCATTCACTCATTCATTCAAGTGAGGTCCTTTGGGAGCCACAGAGGTTGTAGGGAAAGAGAAAAGAGTGATGAGATCATTTTACAGGCTATTGGAGGTGAGTTGACACTCAGAAAGGGCCAACCCCCTAATTTTACAGTGGGGAAACTGAGGCCTAGAGCAGGCAGGGACTTTCCTGGGTTATACAGTGGCCACGTGACTGCCTCTCTCACCCACAGCTCTGGGAGGAGGACGTTGGTGGGATTTGAGGGCAAGGGTGGAGGAGGCAGGGGCTGTGGAAGGAGCTTTGGGAGATCGTAATCTACTTGGTGAGAACCCGATGACTTATATTCTCCCTTTGGACATGGTCTGGGGCCCCACGATGCCAGTCCCTCTGCCCTGTCCCCACCGTGAATCTGGTGGCTTGTGGCTTGGGTCCACTCCCCGCAGTGGCTTCTGTGCCTGTAATTCTGGCACTCTCTGCTGCTATTCTAATGGCCTGTGGTCGGAACCCAGTGTGGCGTGGATCCGTGATGAATGCTCTGTGGTCTGGACCCAGCACTCTGGGACTGGCAAGACTAATATTCTGGGACTGCACTCTTGTGCACCCTTGTGGCCCATCACCCATTTCCCAGGTGGGTGTTGGTCTCACTGGCCTGTCCCAAGGGAAGAGCGTGGGCATGATACCAGCTCCCACCTCTCAGCCGGGTGAACCTTCGTGACTACTCAAATGCGAGGCAAATGCCCTCATGGTGCCAACGGGGAGGTGGTGACCCCCTGGTCACACAGCTGGTCAGAACCCAGGAGAGCCCCACTCTGGTCTGCTCTCAGTGCAGGGCGCCTCGGCTGTCCAGCCTGCGGGGACAGCCGTGCAGCAGGAAACGAGGTGGAAGGGCGCAGAGGCCAGTGGTGCTAGAAGCTGTGCTGTGTCTCTGCTGCTCATTATGCCAGATTGGCTGTGTTTGATCACACCCACCCACACGCGCACACGGGGACCACAACAGAGACGGCTGTGTTTAGGAAGAACAGTGGAGTGGGTGCCAATATGGACTCAGAGCTGGCCTGCTGGGGTTCAGGCCCAGAGCCTCGTGACCCTGGCCTTCACTTGTGCTCCAGGTACCTTGGTCTGCACATGAGGCTGATCGCAGTCATTGCCTCATGGGGTGGCAGAGAGGGTTAATGTGTACAAAGCCCAGGATCAGTGTCTACTGCAGAGTCGTACTTAGTACAAGTTAGTTCTTTGATCCCCATTTCTCAGAGGAGGACCTGTAATCTGAAAGAACATGCCGGGCATGTAATTAGAAGACAAGTCCTGTTCACACAGCCCTCACAGGCCCAGACTGGTGTTACTTCATGAAGCTGTCACAACCTGGGTGACATTACCCACTTCATGGACAAGGAGAGTAACTTGGCCGGTGCTGGCACGGCCTGGCACGGGGAGGGGCCCTGGCCCAGCCTCCGCCCCTGTGGAACACGGGGTCACAATTACGACATTTCGGTCACTTCTGCCCCAGTGCCTCACGATTTCATCTGCACATTCATTAACGATGTCTGCCCAGGCATTTGTGCCTAATTATTGCGTTGTGAAGGCAGTGCCAGGAAAACTAACAGGCGTGCACCTGCTTCCTGGCAGGTGGCCCTGTTGGCACACCTGTGTGACAGCCACCCTGGCCCATGCTGAAAATACTTGGTGGCATTTTCTTTTTTGGCTCAGAAATGTCTTGGAACCATCAGACATAAAAATACAGATGAGCTGTTTTCCCTGGTAGGGTTTTTGCCTCCTGTGGGGCTGCTTCCGGGCTCTTGGCCCTGGAGGGGGTCTGATGAGGGGGAGGGGGTCTGGAGAAGGTAAAGGGGTGGGGTTGTGTTGGAAATCCCTCCTCTGCCACTTGGAAGCTGTGTGATGCTAGACTCATCATTTGCGGTCTCTGAACCTCAGTGCCTCAAATTTGTTACAAAGCAAAAATGAGGCAGTGATTCTACTCAACTACAATAGCTGAGTATAATCCAGCAAAGTTTCTGATTCAGAGCTAGTTGTTTTAAGCTTTTTAGGTGAGGTCACCTGTGATAAGGTGAAGCTGGATGTCTGTAGAGCCCTGACCTCCATGCCTAGTACCTAGTAGTTGCCCGATAAAGGCTGTTTCTCTTTTGGTGACACATGCCCAGCCTTTACCAGGTTACAGGATATTTCACTCCTGTTGTCTCAACAAAGCAGCCTAAGGATTGTCCCAGTTCTTCATCATCATCTTCATTTTTCCAATGGGGAAACTGAGGCCCAGAGTGGGGAAGTGACCACAGACAGAGTGGGCACTGGCATCTGAGTCCAGGCCTTTTTGACCCAGAGCTCACGCCGCTACCCAGAGAAAGGAACATCAGCTGTTTTGCAAGTGTTTAACCCTGGCAGAGGAAGGCAGCTCAGCCTTGAAGAAACCAGATTCTGTTCACACCTCCCCCCTCAATGACCTTGGGCTCCCAGCTGGGTGCAGGGACCTCCCCCCTGGCCTCCCCGCCTCTGTCCTCACCCCTGTCATCCCTTTAGCAGCTGGAGGATGGTTTTAAATCAAACAGCAAGTGAATGCTTTTTTCTCTCCCCCTCTCTCTAAAATCAATTTAAAAATAAATAAATAAGTGAAAAAATTATTTTTAAAAATATCACAGGTCAGCCCATGTCCCTTCTCTGCTCCAGATGCGACACTGGCTCTCATCTCACGCAGAGGGAAAGCCAGCGTCCTTAGGAAACCCTGCACTGCAGCCCCTCCCGCCCCTCACACTCCGCCTCCTCGGACCCCAGGCCTGCTCTGCCGCCTTCCTGCTGGAGCGGCCCTTCCCCTCCACGGCTCTGTCCCTCTTTTCAGCATCCTTCAAATCTCGCCTTCTCACTGAGGCCTTTTATGACCCTGTGCTTATTTTTTTTATATATTTCAAGTTTTTATTTACTCCTAAATGGCAAGGGTAGCACATGGATACTCTTGATGCACTTTAAGAGCAAATCTTGTATTTCTTCATGTTTCATCTGTATCTCCAACAGATAGACTTTTTCTTAAATATAATCATAATAATGGCATCAACACAGCAGAATTAACCATAGACTTCCCGTCAAAATGATGGCATAGGCAAACACCTTACTTGAATCCTCCCACAACCACATCAAAATTACAACTAAACTACAGAACAACTATTATCAAAACCTCCTGAATACTAGCTGAATGGAAGTCCTACCACTAGGGATTTAAAGAAGAACCCACATCGAGCCTGGAAGGAGGGGTGGAGAGGCAGTTAGGGATGTGTGGTGCATAAAAAGCAGGAGGGATATCTTATTTGCAGAGGTCCCACCTAAGGATCAAGGGGCCCCAGCCTTACGCCAAGCCTGCCAGCCCAGGGTTCCAGAGCCAGGAAGAAAAGTCTGCATAACTTCTGGCTGTAAAATCCAGTGGGGATTGAGGGTAAGTGAGACAGAGGACTTCTGGAGTCCCAGGTAGTTTCTCTTAAAGGACTTAAGCATGAACTTACTCTGACTCACTCCTTCTGAGCTCCAGCACTGGGGCAGAAGCTTAAAAAGAACCAGGGAAATATGATTCAGGTGAAGAACTGAATTGTCCAGCACCAGGATGGGAGTTGGGGGGAGGGGCAGCCTTCTGCTAGACAGAAGTGCTGGCAGAGGCCATTGCTCCTCTTCTGGCAACCTCCACTCCTAACACACACACAGACAGACAGACAGACACACACACACAGGCAGGCATCATATCTGATTCTCCATTAACCTATCCTTGTTTGCCCTGCCCTGGTGATTCCCTGAGATCCCACCCCACCCAACTTGTAGGCTCACCCAAGCTGTTTTCAGTGGCTTATCCATACAAATGGCCTTTCTTGCCTCATGCTTTGGACTTTCCTAAAATCTCTCAGACAAGCAGCATCTGGCCTCTGTGTACCTCACACTTCTCAGTGGCCACAGGCCCAGCATGAGTGGCAACAGGCCTTGGTTCACGGCTTGGCCTTTCCTGGGCACTTCTAGGCCCAGCACAAGTAGCAGCTACCTGCAGATTGCTGTGTAGCTCATGCCAGGTGGCCCCAGGCAGGGCACAGGTAGTGGCTGACCTTTAACCTCCCAGGAGGCCCCTGAACCAGTGCACCTGGTGGCCAGCCTCAGACCTTGCCAGATTTTACAACCCTTCCATCTCTACGAGCAACATGCCCAAGGGGCAGACTCAGGGAGCACTAAAGCCCCACCAAGGCAAGCCGTGCCCCATGGGGTTGCCTCTGCACAGCCACTCCTCCACTGCAGTTACAGCTGATCCTTGCAGTCAGTCAGCCTGCGGGTCAGTCACTCCTTGCAACACCAATAGCAAGCAAGGCTCAGCTACAACAAGACAGTGCACACAGCCCACACGGGGGCAGACCTGGAGCGCCCAGCTCAGGTGACTGGGAAGGATGTGTCACTGGGCCCTATGGGACACCTACTACACAGGCTACCCTGCCAAGCCTGGGAGATGTAGCAGCTCTCCCCAACACACAGAAACAAACTTAGAAAAGCAGCCAGAATGCAGAGACAATGAAACAACAGGAGAAATCTCTAGAAAAAGGACTAAGTGAAATGGAAGCAAGCACAACACCAGATGCAGAGTTCAAAACAATAGTTATAAGGATGCTCAAAGAACTTAGTGAGAACTTCAAGGGCAGACTTCCAGTCAAGATGGAGGTGTGGATAAACAAACTTCCTCTCCTCACACAACCACAGCAAAAATTACAACTAGACTACAAAACAACTGTCCACCAGAATCATCAGAAAATTGAACTATACTGAAGTCTGATGACCAAGGAATTAAAGAAGCCACATTCATCCAGAGGGGTAGGAGGGGTGGAATCATGGAGATGTGCGGAGAGGTGCAGAGACATGGAATGGATGGTCCCACACCCACGTGTGGTGGATAAAAATTGGCAGGATACCTTGGGAGTGAGGGATCCCAGCCCCACACCAGACCACCCAACACAGGGTTCCAGCACCAGGAAGATGAGTTCCTGTAATTTCTGGCTGTAAAAGCCAGTGGAGGTTGGGGCGGCAGAAGAAACTGTGGGATTTTCAGGAGTCTCTTCTTAAAGGTCCTGCAATGGGTTTAGGATTTACACAGACTCGCTCACTCTGGGATTCAGCTCCAGGGCAACACCTGGAAGGGCACCAGTGGCACACAGAAAAAAGGTGAAGTGACTGGAAACAGAGTGAGTGCCGGGAGATAGCTTCCTCCCAGACAAAACTCCGGAGGCCAGGCAGCAGCATTGTCCCCTCTTCGATCCCTCCCCTTACAGAGCCACAGAGTGGCAACATGGGTTGCCTCACCCTGGCAATTACCTAAGACTCTGTCCCATTCAACTTACCAGTGAGTTTTTCTACAACAGGACAGGCTACTAAGACAGGGAGTCAAAGCAGCTCAATCTAATACACAGAAACAAACACAGGGAGGCTGCCAAAATGAGGAGACAAAGAAACATGGGCCAAATGAAAGAACAGAACAAAACTGCAGAAAAAGAACTAAACTAAATGGAGATAAAAAGTCTATCAGATGTAAAGTTCAAAACACTAGTTTTTAGGATGCCCAGGGAATTTATAGTATACTTCAACAGCATAAAAAAGACCCAGGCAGCCCTGGCTGGCATAGCTCAGTGGATTGAGCACGGGCTGCGAACCAGAGTGTCACAAGTTCGATCCCCAGTCAGGGTACATGCCTGGGTTGCAGGCCATTATCCCCAGCAACCACACATTGATGTTTCTCTCTCTCTCTATCTCCCTCCCTTCCCTCTCTAAAAATAAATAAGTACAATCTTTAAAAAAAAAAAGATCCAGGCAGAAATGAGGTTACACTAAGTGAAATAAAGAAAAATTTACAGCCCTGGCTGGTGTGGCTGATGGATTGAGCACCAGCCTGTGAACCTAAAGGTCACTGGTTCAATTCCCAGTCAGGGCACATGCCTGGATTGTGGGCCAGGTCCCCAGTTGAGGGCATGTGAGAGGCAGCCAACGGATGTTTCTCTCCCTTTCTTTCTCCCTCCCTTCCTCTCTCTCTAAAAATAAATAAATAAAATCTTTTAAAAAAAGAATTAAAAGCAGGATCTTAAAAAGATATTTGCACACCCATGTTCATAACAGCATTATTCACGATAGCCAAGAGGTAGGAACAACCCAAGTGTCCACTGACAGATGAATGGAAAAACAAAAGGTGGTGCATGCTCATATGCCATGCATACATGGTGCATGCTACAACTTGGATGAACCTCGAGGACATCGTGCTGAGTGAAATAAACTGATCACAAAATGATGAATGCTGTGTGATTCCATGTACTCGAGGCATCTAAAGTAGTCGAATGGCAGAAACAGAAAGTGGAGTGGTGGTGAGCTGCGGTTTAATGGGTGTGGTTTCAGCTCTGCAAGAGGGAAGCATCATGGGAACCTGCTGCACAGCAGTGTAAATATGCTTAAGGCTACTGAATTGTACACTTTAACTGGTTAAAATTAGGAAGTTTCTGCTTTTCTCGCCACAATTAAAAAATTAAACAGTACGGTGGGCCACCAGTTTGCAATGTCTCCTTTGGGCAGCGCTTCCACAGTGCTGGACACATACCACATGTGCGGGCTACCGGGGCTGTGGGGAACTTGTCATTTAGGGGCTCACATGCTTGTCTGAAGCTCTCTTCTACCAACATTTACCCAACACCGATCCCACGCCAGGCTCTGAAGCGACAGATGAGCAGGGAGCTCACAAGCTACAGGACGACTGACGATAACACCAAATGCATGAAATGATCGGCATTATGATACCATTTCAAAGGGCTGACAGGACATGTGGTGATTGGGATGGGGACAAGGTTACATGGCGCAGATAGGAAAGGCCTACAGAGAGGGAACATTTCATCTGAGATCCAAATGATGGTGGAAGTGGGGCATGTGAGGACATGAGAGAAATGCTCCAGGCAGAGGGGCCATCCAGTGTAGAGACCCAGTGTAGAGGCAGAAGTGAGCCGGGCCTGCTCGGGGTGCACAGGAGCCTGAAGGCCGATGAGACTGGCTTGCGGAGCCAGAGTGAGGTGGACGGTTGAAATACTGCCAGGCCCCGGTGTGCATGAAACAGCTGAAAAGCAGTCTTTTATCAGCACAAACTTGTGAGTTCAAATGTATCCTTATCTTCTATTTTTTTAAAAAAAATATTTATTTATTTATTTTTAGAGAGGGGAAGGGAAGGAGAAAGAGAGGGAGAGAAACATCAATGTGTGGTTGCCTCTCACATGCCCCAAACCAGGGACCTGGCCCACAACCCAGGCATGTGCCCTGACTGGGAATCGAACCAGCAACCCTTCAGTTCACAGGCCCGCACTCAATCCACTGAGCTATACCAGCCAGGGCTCATTGTCTTTTGTGACAAAAAAATTAAATTGTAGCCCTGGCTGGGTGGCTCAGTTGGTTGGGTCATCGTCATCCCATGAACCAAAATGTTTCAAGTTCAGATCCCCAGTTAGGGCACACACCTAGGTTGTGGGTTTGGTCCCAGGTCTGGGCATTTATGGCAGGCAACCGATCAATGTTTCTCTCTCACATCAGTCTCTCTCTCTCTTCCTCTCCTTCTCTCTCCCCCACCCCTTACTCTCTTTCTAAAATTAATGAATATATATCCTTGGAGGAAGATTTAAAAACAAACAAACAAATAAATACAACAATAAAAAGAATGAACCATGATCCTTAATATCATCTCATGCCCAGTCCTTGTGCAGTTTCCCCTCTTGCCTCCTGAATGTCTTTTCACACTTGGTTTATTCAAATCAGGATTCCACTAAGGTCCTCATATTACATTTGGTTGATGGGTCTCTCAAGTCTCTTTCAATCTGTAACAGTTCCTTCTCCCTATTTTTTTCACTCTAATTATTTGTTGGTGAAACCAGGTCATTTGTCCTGTGGAATGACCTTGTGGTGTCATTTAATACATTCTTCTGTCCCCTGTAATTTCTGTTCTTTTATTTGGGGTAAAGCTGGATTTGATTCAGGTTCAAATCCTGAATCCATCATGGCTGGGGCTGGGCCTTCCTCGCACCTGCCCCACCCCCACCCCCCAGAGCACATAGGCCAGGATGTGGCACTTCTGGTGACGCCAAGATGGGTTCAAGGGCCAGCTGCCGGGTCCCTCCGTCATTCAGTCCCTTTCAGCCTTTCACTGATGGTCACCGTGGGGTCCTTAATTTCATTAGAACTGCCAAAAGGTGGTTTTTCAACTCTACTATTTTCTCTGCGCTTACTTGCTGTGGTTCTTCCGTGAGGGACGACTTTCCCTAATTAGGTTCCCCTAAACTACTGTTCACACAGCAAGTCGGGAGAAGGGCTTCATTCTTTACCTTCATTTTCTGTTTGCAGAGTGAGAAGGTGGTGCCTTAACTGCCCCCAAAGGGACCTGTGAGGTGTTTTTCCTTTTAAAAATCATGGACACATGGATGTTTACAGCTTTGCAGTCATTATTCTTATTCAAGTTGTCCCCGGTTTGGCCAGGGGGAGCCCCCTCAGGCTGCCTTCTGTGTCCTTTTGACTTTCTGTTGCCACAAGGTGTCCCAGGCTGGTCTTGTATGTTTCCTGCCTCAGTCCTGGAATCAGCTGTTTCTCTGAAGAGCCCTGGGGCCCTGAGAGTGGGAAGAAGTACTTAGAGACCATAGTCTGGGTCCTTGGGAGACCTCTCCCTTTATAAATGGCAACATCCTCTGAGCTCTGATACCCCTCTCCCTGCTCACTTTATGTCCGGCATGTGGCACCTCTAACGTACTGCGACTCGTACTCAATTATTGCACTTGTCATTTCTTCTCTGTCTTCCCCACTAGAATGTCTCACTGTGAGGGCTTGATTTTGTTCATGGCTGTACCTCCGGGCTTGGCACACAGGAGGTGCTTAATAAATATTTGTTCAGTGAGTGAATAGAGGGGCAGATGACCCTCATCCTCTTCCTGACCAGCCTGGAGAGGTGGTTGACAGGGGTCTGCCCCTCCCACCTCACCCCCCTTCTCCAAAGCCTAGAGGCATCTGTCTCATTTACATCAGAAGAGCTGGGAGGCAGAAATGTCACCACTTGGGCCACAGAAGAAAGGGCCTGGCTGAGAAGATGAAAGGCATTTTTGATGAGATGCTAATTTGTTTCTGGAAGCTGCTGGGGGTAGCAGCAACTGGGGCCTGCTGGGGTTTTGAGGCGGAGGTAGGAGAGGAAGAGGGAGAATGGAGGCTGGCTGAGATGCTCTGTGGGCCGACCTACCTCTCTGCCCATGGGTTGGTCCAGGCCTGGGGATGTCCTCACTTGTGGGGCCTGGAACACTTGCAGAGTGTCCTCCAGGGTAAACTGGTGACAAGAAACCCTCCTGGGCCAGGCCTCTGGGTCTTCCCCGCCCTGGGTGTCCCAGAGCCCACCTTCCCGTGCAGCCTTATTTGCTGCTGTACCTCCACATGTCCACCTGGACCCTTTGGCTTCTCGTCCAGGGTAGTGCAGGGGGTGGGGAGCTGCCTCCCTCTCGGCCAGAGCCCCTGCTCTGGGTTCAGACTGTCTGGGCTCCCCTCTCAGCTCTGTCCTTAACAGTCTCGACCCCCAGCAGGCAGCTTCACCTCCCTGGGCTAAGCTGGCAGGGTGCTCAGCTCAGAGACAGGCACACAGTAGGTGTTTTACAGGGGCTTCTCTACTGTCAGGATGTGGCAGTGGGGTGGTCTGGTGGCTGGCATCTGAGATCCTTTTTTGCCAGTTGCATGATATGTGAGCCTGGGGGCATCTTGTACCTCTTTGTGTCTTAGTTTCATCACTTGGGAAATGAGAATGACTTGAGGACCATTCTGTGCACTGTGGAGCTTAAAGAGATATCCACAGAAAGCACTGGATCCTGACTTTCCTGTCTGACCTCAGCCAGGCTGTCACCTCGCTGGACGTCCCATCCCCACTCACACACAGGGGTTGGGCTCAGGCAGAATGATCACGACATACTAGCTGTTACTTATTATGTATTGAGCACCTACTGTGTGCCGGACTCCACTAAGTACTCTAGGCACATGATCTCCTACAGCCCTTACCCTCACTGCATCAGAGACAGGAGCTGTTAGCCCCATTAGTCGGATGAGAAAACTGAGTCTCAGTGGGGCACGCGGAGTTAGGGTTCACTCAGATCTGCCCATCTCCAAAGAGTTGTGTTCTCTGATTTCTCTCCTCACTCTCTGTTTGCTGAGTTGGAGTTTTCTGTTCAGCAAGAGGAAGAGATGCCACATGCACTTGCTGAGTTCTTGCCAAATGCCTGGAGCCCTTGCATGTAGTCAGTCCATGGACCCCGCCCGACCAGCCCCTTGGGTGGATCCTCTCGCTATCCCATGTTACAATGAGGGTAACTGTAGAGGTTAGGTGTGAGGAAGCAGAGCCTGCCTGGGTCTCATCATTCTATACCGATGACCCCATCAAATGCCTGTGCTGGCTGCAGCCGACCCTGTCTTTGTCTCTGTGAGCTTCTGGGAGTGAGTAGACAATCTCACTAGTATGAAAAGCATGGCTGAGACCCAGCAGGCAAGGACTTCCAGGAAACAGGGGCCTCAGAAGGCTAAGCAAACATTCCCAGTGGAGCCAGAGAGGAAGGGCATTCCAGGTGGAGGACCCCGCAGGGGCAAAGACCTGAGGGCTGCAAAGAGTCCAGCCCAGGGAAGGAGGGAGTGGGGTTGGTGGATTGGCGCAAAAGGAGTGGGCAAGGTGAGCACTTTGGGAGGAAGAGGACTCGGGGGTGGGGGTGAGACATGGGAGTTTGCCTGGGGGTCCAGTGCACCCAGAGCTTCACTTTCCAGCCAGGGCTGTCGTGGAGGAAGGGCCTTGCCACCGCGGATGCCAGCACTGCTGGCTCCTGGGAGGATTATCTATTTTAGCAACTCGAGGAGGGAGGGAGCAGGGAGCTCCCAGCCTCTGCCAGTTATCACAGGCAGCTCCGGAGCACAGAGGAGCTCCGAGGAGCGCGCTGGGCTCCAGGAACGCTGGGACCTCGGGCAGGTCGTGTCCCTGGCCCTGGGACCGGAGGGCAGGAGAAGACGATGCTGGCTGTGTCACTCAAGTGGCGGCTGGGCGTGGTGAGGCGGCGGCCCAAAGGTACCAAGCTAGCGAGAGGAGCCAGTGGAATGTGGGGCAGATCCTGTGCCTGCCCAGGGGCTGGGAGGGACCTGGGTCTGGGTGGAGGGTGAGGCTGAGGGGCGCCGGGGACCTCCCGCCCAGGCCCCCCTCCCTGCTCTGTCTCTCCCTGCTTCACCTTGACCCTCTGTCTTCTGGCGCTTTGGGGTTTCTCTTTCGTACTCTTTGTCTGAGTCTCTCTAACTCTGTCTCTCCATCTTTCTCTCTGCCTCTGTCTCGTTCTCCCTTTCTGTCTCTCTTGTTGCCCTGTCGTCCTCTCCCCCACCTCTGATTATCCCACCATCTCTTTTTGTGTGTGTCTATCTCCCTCGCTCTCTACTTTTCTGTGCCAGCTCCCTTCATGGCCCCGCTCGCATGGCATGTCCCTGATGGTCTTTCTTTCCTCCCCGTTTGGGGCATGGTGCTGTCCAGGTCAGCTGGGCTGGCAGGGGTGCACTGTGTGTGCATGGGTGGGGGGCAGGGGCTCTTTGCGGGGAGTCGGGGTGGGGTGAGGGGCTGTGGGCGAAGGCAGGACTAGGCCCTGGGAGAGACTGAGTGCTCTGAGTCCCAGCACGTGCAAGGTCCCACCCCTGGGTGCACGTCCAGTGCCTAAGAGAGGCCCAGGACGGGGCTCAGGGTGGGGACAGCCTGGCATGGGAGTGGGGCTGGGGACCAGCGTCTGCAGCTGAGAGCAGACTTCCAGGCTGGGTGCCCCCATGTTCCCCTGTGGCCTCGTTGTGCTGCCATCTCTCCACCTGCAGCATGGACTGGGGGTGGGGGGTGGGATCACATTGTCTGCGCTTCGGGCCTCAGAACTAAGAATAATCATACCACTAACAAGAGCAACAGCAACTGACATTAATTCAGTGCCACTGTGTGCCAGACAATGCATTAATTCATTAACTCCTCACAACAGCCCTGCAGGGTTGGTCCCATCCTTATTCTGATTGTATGAAGTGAGACACTAAGGCACAGAGATGTTAAATAACTTGCTCAAGGTTGCACAGCTAACATACAGAGCCTCTCATAACTGCCGTGAGCATCTTCTGGACTCTGAGGGCTTGCATAGGGAGGGGCTGCCTCAGGAGTATTCGGTGGAGCAGGGTCCAGGGGGAGACAGAGGGCTCTGGGCTCTGGCCCGTGGCAGCTGGTGGTCTGATGCCCTACAAGTCCCTGGAAGCCCCTCCCACGGGGACGGAGCAGCCAAAGCCTGGAGAGCGTCAAGAACAGGGTTTCCCTTGGGGCTCCTCCAAGGGGGAAGTCCCCTTCCCCATCCGACTATTGCACTATTCAGGTTCACGGACCCTGAGGACCCAGTGGGATCCTCCTAGGCTGCAGAGGGACAGACAGACACATCCAGCACTGTTCCAGATCTGAGCTTCCCCAGGACTTGGAGAGCAGACAGCTACATGCTGCGGGTTGGGTGCTGCCTCCTGCGGAGATGTGGGAGGTGCTTGTGTGGCTCCCAGCCGGCCTGGATTCAGGTCCTGCCCCTGGCTCTTACTTCCTGTGTGGCCCACTCAGAACCTCAGTGTCCTCATTGGTAATATAAACCCAAGAAAAGCCGCCCTCCCAAGATGGCAGAGATGATTTGGGAAGATCGGGGCAGGGCCTGGCACACAGTAGACACCTGGTCACTTTGAATTCCATCTTTCTATGAGAGGCTCAGCCACTTGCTTCCTCTTACCCCTCACCACCTGCCCCTACCCCTGCCGCACCACTGACCCCAGGGTGTCTGGGACCAGCAAACCCCTAACAAGATATAAGAAAACAGAAGGGGGCGGGGCACCCTGGTGGACTGAGGGCACACTGTGCAGTGACTCTCTCCCTACTTTTTTGAGGGCTCTACAGGAGGCACTTGAACTTGCTTGCCCAGACAGTGAGCCTGGGTGTCCACGTGTGAAAACAGGAAAGCTCAAGGGAGAAGGATTGAAGAGACTGAGGGAAGGGGAATGTTTTCTCTGTCTTTTCCAAAATATTTTTAAACACCTGAGGACACATCTCCCCACTTCCAGCCCTTATTTTTATTTATTGATTTATTTTTTGCTAGCTCACATCTAATATTGACCCATATACAATTGCTTGCCTTCCAGTTTTTATTGCAGCCAAAGTCCGGCAACACCTGTCTGTCAAAGGGGCCGGCCTGAAGCCTCCCGCACCGCGTTCATCTGCAGCGCGCTCCCTTTGCAGGGGCCACTCTCACCCACTCTGTAGTGTTTCAGGGCAGCCAGCTTAGCCTTCTTTCTCTCATGCTTATTCTTTGTGGGGAAGGCGTAAGACCTCCTCCTTTTCTCAGCACCACCTCGAAGTCTCAACACAAGACGTAGAGTGGACTCCTTTTGAATGTTGTAGTCAGACGGAGCACGTCTGTCTTCCAGTTGCTTGCCCGAAAAGATCGGTCTTTGCAGATCAGGAGGAATTTTTCATTTACATTTTCTCTCTTTTTGAAGATTTTATTTATTTATTTTCAGAGAGAGGAGAAGGGAGGGAGAAAGAGAGGGAGAGAAACATCAATCAGTTGCTTCTTGCACACCCCCAGTGGGGGACCTGGTCCACAATCCAGGCATGTGCCCTGTTAGGGAATTGAACTGGAGACCTTTCAGTTCGCAGGCTGGCACTCAACCCACTGAGCCACACTGGCCAGGGCTACATATTCTGTTATATCTGAGGGTTCAACTTGGAGAGGGATGGTCTTTCCCTTAAGAGTTTTCATGAAAATCTGCATCTTGGCGATGATTCCACCGCAGATGGCAGATCCTAAAAAGAAGCCAGCCCTTATTTTTAAATAGGCCTTACTGTTTCCCATCTTATCTGGTAGGACCCCGAAGTTCCTCACCCTATGACTGCTTCAGGTAGGGTCCCTGGACCACATGGCCAGCGCAGCCTGCTCCTTTGTCCCCCAGACTGAGATTTGAGGCTTGGCCTAAATTCAGAAGCAGCAGTCTGCCTGGGCCAGAACTCGGGGGGAGGAAGTGTTCAGCCCTGGCTCAGCTTCCCCAATTTCAACCCCAGGTCCAAGACCCAGGGGGAGCACCTCTGGGTGCACACAGATGTGGGGGCACCTCTGCTGTGCTAGACACCCTATGTGCCCCTCTCCCCCAACCCCGGCTGATCTCAGAGCGTCCTGGCAATGTCATTCATTGTCTGCACTGGGGCAGTGAGGACAGGGAGACCTGGGAGGGCGGGGGCCTGACTCTAACACCCGTGTGCTGGACCTCGGTGCCTGCAGAGGACACAGACCTCCCGGGTCACTGTGGTTTCCTCCATGGTTTACGCATAAGGACAGTGCCTCCCCGCAGGGTAGAACTGAGGATTCTGGGAGATCAGATTAGTGAGGTTTCCCAAGGGGCTGCACTTTGGCCTTTAGGGGCATAAAAATGTCATGTTCAATTCAAAGAGTGAGGGCTTTCATTTCCGATGCGTTCCTGTGAGGGAGCGGGATGAGGAGAGCGCTGGCCCTGGAGCCAGCTGCCGGGTGTAAGTCCCAGCTGTGTATCTGGGGCAAGTGGCTTTCTCTCTCTGGGCCCAAGTTTTCTGATCTTAAATGGGGGTTAATATTAAACCTTCCTCATTGGGTGGCTGCAAGGACAACTGAGTTTTTAGTGCTAGGTGAGAGGTGAGGGGCTGGGGCTACAGGGTGGGCGGATCGGTGATGCTGAGGGAGCAGAATACCCTGTGTCGTTCACTCATTCAACAGCTATCTTATGAGTGCCTGTTGTGTGCCTGTTGCGTGCCAGGGACTGTCCTAGGCCCTGGGGGCACAGCAGGGAATATGACCACCCTAGATCCCTGCCCTCCTACAGCTGACATTCTGGGAGTGACAGTGAGGGAGCAAGACATCGTGGTGGTGATGCGTGCTGTGGAGAAATATGAAGCCGAAGGAGCAGATGGGGTTTGTGGGTAGTGGGGTATGGTTTTAAATGGGGTGTTCAGGGAAGGCCATCCTGAGAAGGTGATATGAGAACAAAACCCTGACGGAGATTGGGGAGGGAGCCATGCAGCTCTCCAGGGAAGAATGCATGTGGCTGGCAGAGGTCACAGCCAGTGCAAAGGTCCTGGGGTATGAATATGTTGGGTGTTCCCAGGCTGGCAAGGATAGAGCCATGGAGGTGAAGGGGCCGGGTGAGGGAAATGAGCTCAGGGAGGCTCCGGGCAGGGGCCTGTTTCCGACTGCTTGGGCCAGGGTGGGCAGAGTGACGTATTGGAGGTGCAATGAGCAGTGTTAGCGACGGCAAGGTTATTACGGATAGTAATCTCTCCTGCCAGCCGCGTGGTGCTTCCTGGGCACAGGGAAGGTCTGTGCTGTGCCCCACCCCCAGCTTTGTCCACCCACCCCCTCCACGGTGCTCGTCCGTGATGAATTATTCAGTCCTTCCTGTCCTCCATAATGAGGCTCTCCTCTGTCTCCGACTCGCCTCCACATCCGGCTGCTGGCATTTTTCACTCTGCAGCAGCTGCAGTGGGGTCTCAGATCTGACTCCCCAGGTGGAAATCAGTTCCTCCCCCAGTGCCAGAGCGTCACCTGCTCCCAGGCCTCTGCCTCTGTGGTGAGTGAGCCCCAGAAGCTCAGGTCACCCCTGGTGTCCCAGAGGCCATGGGATTTCTCTCTTTATTAAGGAGCCAGGGACAAACTCTACTCCTGGGAATTGCTCCTGGAATCCTGGCAGCCTGGAGTCAACCTCTGGACCTGTTCTTTGTTGCTCCAGCATGGCAGCACTTGCTGCACGCCAGGCCCCATGCTGCGTATGTACTTGACAGGGGCTTTCTCGTTCTCATAACAATGCTGTGAACTAAATTGCCCCACTTTGCAGGTGAGGAAACTCAGAGAGGAAGGGCCTTCCCAAGGTCACATGGCCACGAAGGAAACAGTGGAGTCTGGGCCTCAGAGCCACACTGGCTGACTTTGAAGCCCAAATGACTCACCATGGGGCCTTCCTCAGTGGCCAGTTATCCCATCTCCACTGCCAGGAGCAGGGGACCCGTCTGGTGCATTCCCAGTGTGTGGCTACCAGTCTGTCTGCTCCAGGGTCCCCCAAGGTTCTCAGCCCTCACTTTGCTTCCTCTGCCACAGGACAGCTCTGCAGAGAGAGTGGTAGGGTCTCACAAGGTCCTCCAGGCTGAGCAGTCCTACTTCTCAGGGCCCATCACCCTCCCCACGGGGTCACACCTCTGTCCATGCCCCAGCCTGTCTGTGTCCTTCTCCCCGGGCAGAACCTAGGGTGGAGCCCAGGTCTGGGGAAGTCCGACTGGGCAGAGCAGCAGCCAAGTCCGTCCCCTCCCGGGTTCCAGGCACACACTTAGGGTGACTGTCCTAACAGCTCATTTGCCTTGCCTGCGCCACCCACCACACCAGCACTGAACTTGTCAGCTGATGTCCCAGCATCATTTCCATTTGTCAGCTTGAATGTTCAGTCCAGAGGGACCATCTGCCTGTCCCAATTGCCCAGATAATTGTTAAGGCCATTAGCCCTGTCTCCCTCCCCAAGAGAGGGTCTGATGGAGCGGAATGAACACCCATCAGACAGGAGACCAAGGCTGGCCCCACTGTCTGTGGTCCCTGCTCCTCCTGGCCTCAGTTTCCCTTCTGTGCCCCTCACTCTCCTCTCTCCTAGCTAGAAGCCTCTTCCTGGCCTCTCCACATCTGCCTACTTGCTCTCCTTGAGCTGACCTTGTCTCTGCAGCCCCCACATTGCGCTGTCTTGACCGAGGTGGCAGTGACTCACACGCAGATGTGTAGGCCAGTGGGTGGATGAGGTGGGGGGAGGGGCACACACCCAGCAACCTCTCACAGCCACACAACTGGGACAGCTGGAGTCCCTGCAGGTGACCTTGGGGAAGGTCCCTGTCCCTCCCTGAGCCTCAGCACCCCATTTGTAGAATGGATCTGTCAAGGAAAGTTAGTTTGAAGTTTGGAAACAGCTGGGGACCATTTGGAGCCCATGCTAGGGACTGAGGTTAGGGAGTCCCAGGCTGGCTGAAGGTGGAGCTGAAGCAGCCCCCAGAGACCCCAGGTCCTACTCCTAACCCAGCCCACGCATGTGCCTCTATTTCACACATGGGAAGGTCAAGGCCAGTTTTGCTCAAGGTGGAGCCAGGACTTGAACCCAGGGCCCCTGTAAGGCCTCCTGTGGTATTGCTGCTTGAGGAGGGGGTGCTAACAGGCTGGCGGGGGACAGACTAGAATGTTCGTCACTTCTTGGTGTCAGGCTCATCGGGGGCAGATGGGCAAGGAAGGGGGCATCCAGTGAGTTGGCAATAGTGGGACTGAGGGCTGTCTAAGGCTTTAGGGACTCAGATGAGGCCTCAACCAACTGGAGGACCAGGAGAGGCTTCCTGGGGGAAGGGTCGGTGGGGCAATCTTGGGGCACTTGCAGGATTCGGCCAGGCAGGTGAGGGATTAGAGAGAGTGCATTCCTGGGAGGCCAAGAGTGGAAAGGCTGGGAAGTTTCGGCAGGCTCAGGCCGTGGTGCTGGGGCGGCGAGGCTGGAGGGGGCAGGCCAGTTCTGGGCACCAGCTGGCTGCCTCCCAGTGACCCTTCCTGAACAGCACTGAGGGTGCCATGGAATGTGGGTGCCTCTGCTGTCAGGCAGCAGGCACTGGCCCAGAAATCTCAGGGGCAGGCCTTGTCCTCCAACAAGTGGCCTCTGCCAGGGCCCACCTGCAGCCCTGCAGATCCCCCGCCCCACCCCTCCACCAGGATCTTATTGAACTGGGCTGTGCTGGGTCATTCCCAAATTACCACCCTGCCTGAGCTTCCACCATTAGTCCACAGCTCCAGGGTTCTCCTGCAATAGTCGCGTCCATCAGGAAAGCACAAAATCAGATAGAACTGAGCCTCTCTGAGGACATGTGTCTGTTGAACTGTGATTAAAGCTTTGGAGCCAGACACCCAAGTTCCTCAATCTCTTGTCCTCTGAACTCCAAACCTACAAAGACTCCTCACCTACAAAAAGAGATTATTCCATCCTGAAGCAAACACCACCAGAGGTGAACAGCTTCCTAAAATCTGTAGGGGATCAAAGACACCCATGTGAGCACTGCCCCAGACCGATGGGGTGAATGGCCACCACTCTTTCCAACCACATACTTCGGAGAGGCCCTTAGGAGCTGGTGGGTCCCCACTGAAGCCACATGCAGACTCTGAGCTGTGGCCTCTCCTGCCAGGGCTCTGAGGCCATGGCCTGGGACCAGACACAGCCCCTGAGACTCTGCAGGGCGGTCTGGGGCAGGGGCCTGGGGCCTGAAGAAGCCATAGCAAGTCAGGCTCCAGCTCAGGATATTGGAGTGACTCTCATCCCTCATGACTGTTGAGGGCTGTTCAGAAGGCTGTTCATGAGGTGGTGAGCCCCCATTTGTGGAGCTGCACAAGCTGCACCAGACAGCAGAAGGGATTTCCAGCATCAGATTGAAGTGTCAGAGGGGATACATTATTGGTTTCTTTCCAATGTAGCCGTCCAGAGAGTATGTGTGTTTATCATTGATTTCTCATTTGCTCACTCAGCAAACTTTTTCCTTACTGTGTGCAAGGCCCAGTCCTGTGCATAGGGTCCAAACCAAAGAGCAGGACAGCTGAGGATCTCCCATGCAGTGGAAAAGAACAGATGAACAAATGCCTTGGAAGAAAGGCTGTGAGAGGGTAAAGGGGACCCATTTGCTGTAGTCACGGTGGGCTTCTTGGTAGAGGCAGTGTTTAGGTTGGGTTTGAAGGATGCGAGGGGAAGAGGGCTCCGGACAGAAGGAAGAGGCCGTGTAATGGACCCGAGGAGGGAACACCTGAATCTGATGGTCTGGCCCTCAGCCCATCCTAGCTGGAGGCCTTGACCAGGTGCCTTCTCCTCTCTGGGCCTCAGTTTCTCCTCTATAAAATGGGATTGGCAGGGCTTTTTAAAGATTCCAAGAGACCCTGCACATAAAGTGCTGGGTACCCAGTATGCTCTCCATAAATGTTAGCCCCTTCCCTTTTCACCTGAGGCATTTGCATTATTCAGAGGGTAATGCTTGCCAGAGAAGGTGGAAGGTAGGATTCCAGGTACAGTCTTAGCCACCAGGCTGAACCTTGTCCTGAGCTCACTTTCCCACTCCACTGGGCATGAGGGCACAGGAAACGGGCTGTGCCTGCCTGTTTGATCACTAGCCACAAGGGGGCGTTGCTGTAATCAGACTTCCCTATGCTGAGGCTCTAGTAGGCCCCTGATAACTTGGATCCTGTTCCCTCCAGGCTCCCCAGGCCCTGTGTGTGTCCCACCCTCCCATCATCTCATTGGAGGGGCCTCAGGAGAGCCCGCCCCTCCTTAAATGCCATCCACACTGTGGCCACAGCATTCCCTCCTCTGAAGCAGGTCTCTGTATCTTCAGGACCCAGACCCACTTGCCTGTCCAGCCCACCTGCTACCATGGAGCCCTCTGACCTGCTGTGCTGGTTGGCATCTCTCCACACATGTACTGTGCATCTTCCCACCTCCCACCCTCTGCCCAAGCTGTCCCCTCTGCCTGGAATGCCCTTCCTGCCTCTTCTTTGAGTGTTTGATTCTTTTGTCCCTCAAGGCTTAGCTCAGATGCTGCCTCCACCAGGCAGCTTGCCTGGACTTCTCGTCTGAGCCACCTTGACTCTTGGCCCTTTGTTGTTTGGGTTCCTAGCAGACCTCTTTGGGTATAGTCCCGCCTCCAAGAGATGCTGGTGTTCTGACATCACGTGTAATGTTCTAGGTATGGAGCAGGTCCTGTGTGAACAGCAGCTTGGGAAGGACCCCACCCCACAGTCACTTGGGCCGAGGAGAGCACTCCCGGTGTGCATTTCTCAGGAGACTGGATGGGGTGCTTGTGAAGATGGCATCACGAGGCCTGGGTTCCAATCCCAGCTCATCCCTCATGTGCTGTGTGACCAAGAGCAAGTGGTTATACCTCTCTGGGCCCTGTTTCCTCATCTCCAAAGTGGGGATGTTGTGGGGATGAAATGAGAAAATAGGTGTAAAATGCTATAAAGTGCCAAAGCTTGGGACCCAGAGTTCCTGCCCTACCTGGTCCAGAAGAACCATCAGCCGGGTCCCCACATCCCGGTGGCTTCCCCTCCCCTGGCCTGGGCACACGGACTGCCAGGCTGTGCTCTTACAGTCAGTCACTCGCATGCCCTCTTGCCCTGCGGGGCTGGAGGAAGGCTGCGGAGAGGGGTGCTGGGAACTGGCAGGTGTCAGTCTGGGGCCACAGCCAGGAGTGGCCCATGGGTGTGGCATTACCCTGAAGCCAACCCAGCCTGCCCTAAAGTCAGGTGAGGGGCACTGGAGTTGGGGGTGGGGGAGATGTCAGGCAACTTGGTCGAAGTGGGAGCCACAGGCAAAAAGCAGCCCCTACGAGGGGTCGCCTAGTGTCCCTCACCTGCAGCTGGTGGAATCACATTGTTAAAATGGGGACAATAACACCCACCTTATAGAAAAGTTTAGCCACTGGGCAGGGACTAACTGTTCTGGCCTGACCTCCTGGTGTGAGGAGAGAGAGAGAGGAAGAAGCAACTGAACAGCAATAAAGGGTTTATCTCTTGTTCTCAAGTCCCCATCTCTTCACCCAGACTTCATTTCCGGCTGCCACTCAGGGCCCCTGGTGGGCTCAGGACACGGCTTGCCTGCAGTTATGGTGGATGCAGCCCTGGGGCCTGAGAGGAATGAAATAGGCGGGGATTCAGGCCCCTGCTCTGCGCCGGTGGGGCCCTCCCTGGGGCTCGGTTTTCCCATCTGTGCAGCCTGCAGTCAGTTGGTTCCTAATTGCAATGGTCACTGTCACTGGGTGGGCGAGGGTCAGGGGTGCCAGGGGTCCTTCGGTATGGAAGACAGCCCAGCACACCAGAGAATGTCCCCAACAGTGGTGCCAGTGGTGCCCATTAAGAGACACTAAGAAGGGCCCGCAGGCCTGGCCCCATGTAGAGCAGAGGTCATGAGTGTGTGCTGGGCAGTCACAGGCTGCAAACCCCTCCCACGGTCTCTGCCCCTCGGTCCTCACAATGGGGTGGGGGGAGGAGTAGAGGCCCAGGCAGAGTGACTTGCCCAGAATCAGGTAGCTGGCAGAGCTGAGGTTTGAACCTGAGTGTGTCCGACCTTGAAGTCCTTCCTCTCTGGTCTCTTTCATAGTGTTGGTGTGACACGCATGGCAGGAAAGACGGATGAATGCTTTCCGACTCACTAATATGTGCTCTTCCCAACCCCAGGGGCTGGTGCTTTTATTATTTCCACTCTGCAGGTGAGGAGGCTGGGGTCCAGAGAGTTTTAGATCTGTGCCCCAGGTCACACAGCCACCCGTCCTGCAACTGTCTCGCAAAGCCCGAGGATACAAAGGTGGCAGGGCCTTTCCTGACCTTGGAGCAGCTGTCTACCAGCTCGGTGGCCCTGCTAGCTCCCCTAGGAGACCCCAACCCCCTTCACAGACCATCCACTGCATTGGAAACAGAGCATATTCTGTGACCTGCAGCCGCTGGCCACCGAGGCACCTGGCAGGCCTGGCTTCCAGCTACTGCACAGACCCAGCCCTGTGACCCCCAACCCTCCCACTCCCTCACCCCCACTTTTCCTCTTCTTCCTCGAGGCAGCCTTGGAGGGGAGGCGTTGTCTTTGGAGCCAGGCAGCAGCTCCTCCTGCTCTTGGGCCACCTCCCAGGGGAAATCCTCTTCTCTTCTCCCTTGGCTGAGCTCTGTGTCTGAGGTCCTTGCAGAGCCTTCTTACCCCCTTACTATATTTTGCCATGTATAATGCACACTTTTTTGCCCAAATTTTTGAGGGAAAAATAAGAGTGTGCATTATACATGGGCATAATGATCACATGCCTTGGGGTATAATAATCCCATGTATGGTGCACATGAAAACATGGGTACGCATTATACACGATGAAATGCAGTACTTTACAGCCATCCGTGGCCCCCATTGCCTGCAGAGGGAAAGCCAGACTCCTAATACTGTTCTCTGAAACTTCATCTGCATCCTCTGGGACCTTGTGAAAATTCGGGTTCGGGTCTAGCAGGCCTGGGCGGGGCTGCCGCTCCTCAGAC
This sequence comes from Phyllostomus hastatus, assembly GCF_019186645.2. Taxonomy (NCBI): domain Eukaryota; kingdom Metazoa; phylum Chordata; class Mammalia; order Chiroptera; family Phyllostomidae; genus Phyllostomus; species Phyllostomus hastatus. Next base: position 1,585,695 of record NW_025333643.1, on the reverse strand, counting down.
CGCACCCCCAGGAGTGAGGCCTCCGCAGGCTCTTCATGACCTGGCTCCGTCTCCACTCCCTGCCTGGTCTCCTCCCCGGTCTCCTCACTGGTCACAGGGGGCTGAACCCCAGAAAATGACCCACAGGTCTGGCTGCCGGCCGCCATGAAAGCCAGACTCATGAGGCAGGTTCTGGTCCAGACGGAAAGGGTTCTGTTCGGGATCTGACACCCGAGAAGGTGGCAGGCTCGTGCCTCCAAGACCGTCCGGGCATTCCGGGCTTCCTGGCTGGGTCGTGTGGCAGAACCGCGGGAAGGGGGGCTAGGAATTTCTGGGGACGTGCGGTTTCCCAGCTCTGCTCCCGGCAGTCTCACTGTTGTCTCCTGCATGTGTCCTCGGGTCGTTCCGTTGCTCTGTCTCCAGTCTGAATGCGGGCTCAGGAGCCACATGTGCGGGCGTTGTTCCCGCAGGCTTGGATGTGAACTGCCGCCGCCCATCCACTTCCTGCGGTGAAGGTCGTTCTGTCAGGAGGAACTGCAACTGCTGATTTCTACACATTACTCATAGGAAACTTTTAATATGTGATTTTTCTATGAGTCTGTTAGCACAACCTATTCTATCATTACTACTTGATCAGTATATATTTTTTTTCAGTCGCTGTTACGGGATTTCATGCATGGACGCACATGACTTTTTCCTTTTTTGATGTGTTCCCTCCCATCCTTCAAAGTCAGGCTCCAAAGCACCTCCTCAGTGGATCATCAGCAAGAGCTAGCTGCTCCTCAGCCGCTCTCCTGGACCCCTTTTCAAGCCCCTGAAATTCTGAGAGGCCCAGGTCAGCACCTTTAAGAACAGATCTTTCAGATGTGAGCCTGGACCCACCCTTATACCTGGGTGACCTTGGGCAAGTTACTTAACCTCTCTGTGCTGACTATTTACTTAAACCCTGCCTTGTTCCAAAATGGACTAACAGGTACTTCCAAACAGGCTTTTGGATAAAGCCAAATGCAAATGCGCTCAGTGGGCTGATGGGGACAGAGGGCAGAGGGAAGACACTGTTTCCTACCTGTCTCTTCGGGTTTCGGCCCCCAGTGCCTGGCACAGCGGTCACTCAGAGGAACGCTGAGTGCAAGCTCCCTTATAACCCATGGTGTGACCTTTCCAGGAGCTGCTCATCCGCCAAAGTAAATTCCAAAGGAGCAGTGAGAGAGACAAACATGGCGAGGTTTCCAACAGCCCGTCTTCATAGCTCATTTAAATGCATCTGGGTGGAAAGCAAATATTTTCTCATAAGAGGAGGCAGATGTAACTAAAGCCTTGCAAACCAGGAAGGGGCTATAAATGAGGGGCAGGGGGAAGAGGGCAAGGGTCTGTTAGAGCAACTTACATGCCTAGACGGCTTCAGTCCTCCCTGCCTGGCGTGGAGCCAGGAATGCCCCCAAGTAGCCCTCAGTGCCCTGGGGAGGGTCAGGGTCTTTATTGAGAGCCGAGTCCTGACCGCTGCCTGGCACCGTGAACCACACCCTGAACCTGCCTCCCCTTCTCTGCCTGGCCCAGTCACGGGTCCTCCCTCTCTGACCCACCTTACCACGCCCCCCATGGCTGACATCTTAGCCTCTCTCCTTGACCTTCGGCCTCACTGCTGGCCCAAGGGAACCTGATCTGGAGCCTGGAACCTTGTCCCTGCCCCTTGGGACCTGCCTGAAGTCACCCAAAGAGGATAGTATCCCTAGGAAGTCGGCAGTAACGGAGGAACACGAGCCTATGGATACAAGGGTACAAGTGCCCCTCCCAGATTTAGAGTTTGGATTGTTCTGAGGGTGCTATCGGTGTAGGGCTGGTAGGAGCCAGCACGGGTGGCCCAGCAAGGGTGGGCTAGGTTTTGTGGTGGGCACCCCTGCTCAGGAGGGAGCCCAGAGGAAACCTCTGGTCCCTGAGTGCTGGGAAGTGCTCTCCCACTCACTGTGAGACACAGAATTAGTGGGAGACCTGCATGTTCCCCTGTGTCCAAGTCCACGGGAGCCAGAACCTCGTCGGCTTCACTCTTTGTCACACGCATTCAACTGGATGCAATGGGTGGTCGCAGGCTTTGACTCCCCATGGCACGGTGACCTACTCTTCTACTGGGTGGCATGGAGAGCAGGAGCAGCTGGAGAGCAGAGGAGGGAGTCCATCGGGGTCGTCAGGGTCAGTCTGGAGCCAGCATGGAGGAACCCAGGAGTGTGCAGGGCTGAGGCCCAGCCGGGGCTGGAGTCCTGACCACCTGCTCCTGCCTGTCAAGCCCAGAGGCAGGCAGGTCCCCAGCCCAGCTTGCTCCCTCTTCCCAGAAAGCTGGGGGGATGCTCCACGTGGCAGGCTGCTGGGCTCATCCTTCCTAAGCTCCACCTTGCAGAAAAGGAGACTGAGGCCTGGTGGAGGTAGTTATATCCACTTAGGATGTCAGTGGAAGGGTCCCAGGGGCCCCAAAGCACAAGGTTGTGTAACCTGAGACCCACAGACACGCCCCGGCATCATCCATTGACTGGACTGGTTTATGTCTTGGGATGCCGAGTAAGATTCTGTTGGAATCTGCTCTTTAAAGAAAAAGTTTGAAAGGTTCTCTTCCCCTTCTCTGGATGGAAAAACTGAGGCCTGGGGAAGGCAATCATTTTCCAAAGTCCCAGGGAAAGTTGAGAGCTGAACTGGGGCCTTGGGGGAGACCCCAGGCAACCTATCTTCAAAGATCTCCTGCCCAGGCTATGGGGGTGTGGGTATTGAACCCCATCCAGGAGCCAGAATTGACAGCAGCATGTCCCCTTTAAGCAGAGAGCCGCCTGCTGCAGTGGGTGGACTCAGTGCCCAGCCAGTGGGAGCTGTGAGCCTCCCTCCCACAGCCCCTCCCTGGGGAGGGTGTGGGAGGGGCTGAGCAGCGTGGCTCCTGAGGGAGTCGGTGGGTGGCAGGGACAATAGCAGACATGCTGTGTGGGCTTAACCGGGAGACCCCTGGAGAGGCCGGTAAGTAATGGGGGATCTGTAGGCAGAGCGCTCAGGCTGTTTCCTCAAACTACTGCCCGAGAGGGAACTAGGATGGCTAAGACTGGGACTGCCACTCCCCAGAGACCCAGGGCTTGGAGAGAGTGCAGGGGCCGGACACCTGGCCAGGGGGAGCAGGTGACAGGGCTGTCTGTCTGACCCTGGCTGCTGTCCTACAGCAGGGGCTGAGTCCCCTGGGCTGTCCAGCACGGCAAGGGCAGCAGGCAGCTCTGGAGTTCCAGAGGGCAGTACTCAGCCCTCAGGGGTGCCCCAGGGTGGGCATCCACCTCAGCTTGAGCTAGTAGGGGTAGGCTTCCTGCCCAGAGATTGAGAGCAAAGGCAGAGGTCAGGGTGGTGTGGACGGAGCTCCTGGACCTTGCGGCAGGAGGAAGGAGCCCTGGCCGGGAGGCTGGTCGGTGGGGCTCTGGGGATGCAGTGGGGTGGGTGTTGCATGGCTGCCACATTCCTGGGCGGGCCAGGACCAGGACTCAGCGAAGGGCTCTGGTGCAGACGCAGTTGCTCCAGCCATCTAGCTGTCCATCTGTCCCTCTGGCCTCAGCCTGCTGGGCTGGCCTTCCATCCCCAAACCCCCTAATAGGGAGCTCGTTAGGAGCTAGGACCAGGTAATCCTTCACTCCGTGCCCTGGGCCACCCTTGCCAACCCCTTCTCATACTCGACAAATTCTTAACTCTCCCACCTCGCAACAACTCCAAAGGGAGGGACTGTGGTCCCAGCAGACAGGTGAGGAAACCGAGGAGGCACAGGCCCGGTGCTCTCCCCAAGGCTCCACAGCTGCGACACAGAGACTTACTAGGAATTGGCACACACATGACTGACTTCGGCAGGGCTCCCCACCTTGCTTCTGAGGGCCTAGAGAACAGAGGCTCCCACCTTCCCACCCATGGCAAGGGGCGGAGGCGGGGTTGCCCCCTGCCCCCACATAATAATAATGCAAGCCGTAATGGCTGACAGCTGTCTGACAGATCTTCCTCTGTGCCGGCCAGGTCTTACTCTGTTCTAAGTTCTGTCTGTACATTTGCTCATTTAATCCTGCCAACAACACTATGAGTTTGGGACTATTTATTCTCCCCATTTTACAGTTGGGGAAACTGAGGCATAGAGGTGTTAGGTGATTTGTCCAAGGCTACACAGCCGGAAGTGGCAAAGCTGGGATCTGACCCCATGTTATCTGCTCCTGCCCGCCCCCACACACACCCCCAACAGTTGCGCTGTAAATGGAGACACTGCCTTTGTGGCCTGTGCACTTCTGTCCTCTTGACCTAAGGCCCAGGTGAGTGAGGCCATCTCGTCCTGCCGTGGTCAGGGCCACAAGGGCAGTGGGACATTGGCAGGTACTTGTCTCCCCCCTCCTTCCTCATGGGCCTCTGCCTCCACCCAGGCTCAGGCATGAGCATCGCCTGCCTGGACCTTTGCCCAGTCTCCTCCCTGGCCTCCTGGCCTGCCCCTCTCCCTGCATGCTGCCATGGGAGAGACCTTGCTAAAACTCAAATCTGATTATAGCTCCTTATCCTACCATTCTAGGCCCTTCATGGTCTTCCAAACTTTTTCTCTCACTGATGACTTCCTTGACCCCCCACCCTCACCACTGCAGCCCTCACCTAGTGTCCTCCCCAGGTCACAGGACCTCATGGCCACACCTGCCTCAGTTGGTATCAGTGCTAAGGCTCTTTTTAAGAAAAATCCAAAGATGGAGCTTCAGGCATAGCAGGATCCAGGTGCTCAGTTAACATGATTAGAACTCTAGGTTTCTGCTTCTCTTTAGGGGAATTTCATTTGCAGGAAGACTGTTTCTTCTCCAGAAGCCCCAGTGCTTCCAATCTTAAGGTTAACTAGCTCTGTGCTCCCTAAGAAAGGGCTGTTTCCAATAGTTTCAGCAAACACCCCAGGGGCTGCTTTTGCTGGCCCAGCTTGGATCACACTTCCTTGCCTGAAAAACCACTGGATCTCTGATTGGCCAGACTGCTCACATGGCCTCCCCCCAGAGCAGGGCGACAGGGCAGCTGACAGGTGGCTACCCCATACACCCCCCACATTTTGCAGAGAAGGCTGAGGCCCTGAGAAGTCAGGCCACTCCTCATTGAGCACCAGGCTTGGGGTTGGGGGCTGTGGGACTCACTGCCCAGTCCTTTCTCTGCCTCACAGGACTCCTGCCTGAATGAGTCCTTTCTCAGGCCCATACCTCGACTATGTCCACTCTTGCCCCTGGGGATCTTGTTTATCCCCCCATCTAACCCTGAGCCCTTGCAGGAAGGGATGCAACCAGGGCTGGGCACACAGTAAGCATGAACACAAATTTTGGCAGGAACTTCCCCCCTCCTTCTAGTGTCCACTCTTTTCTGATTCCAGGCCACAAAGTGGTTTTTGTTCCCAGAGCCTGCTAGGCCTGGGTGAGCACATGCCGCCCAGCCGGACCGGGAGGGCTGGGGCTGGGTGTGTGCAGGGCCCCTCTGCTGTGGCCTGGGCTTCCCACTCATCGGGGGGAGCTCCTGCCACACCCACCTGGATCCTCGGGCAGGCCCAGCTGCTCCTCCACAGCAGGGGCTGTGGCCGTGGGGAAACCCCAGGCTCCAGACCACGGAGACCATGGAGGCCATGGCCCAGAGCCAGGGAGGCCTGGGTTTGCATCCTGGCACTGTCTCTTCCTGATTCTGCAACCTCAAACCACTTATTCCACCTCTTTGATTCCCATTCTCCTAATCCGTAAGTGAAATCGAGTTCAGAATCATTTACTGAGCACTTACTGTGTGCCAGGCGCTCTCTGTGCTGGACGGAGCAGTGAACAGGCAGACAAAAACCTGGCCCCCCAGAGCTGATTTCCTAGTGGGGCAGAGAGTTAATAAGATCACTAGGGTAAAAAAGTAAAAAGAGAGGTCTGTTAGATGGCGTTGAATGCTCTGAGGAAAAATAAAGCAGGGGAGGGAAGTGACGGGAGGTGTTGGAGGTGTTGGAGGTGTCAGGTGCAGGCCGAAGCTCCAACAGGCTGACCGGGGAAGACCTCCCTGAGAAGGTGACGTTTCCCTGTCAGGCAGGAGGTGAGGGAGGCAGCTTTATGGATGTCCGAGGAAGACATTCTGTGCAGAGGGAACGGCCAGTGCAAAGGCCCTGGGACGGGCACGCGTGTGGGAAGTGCAGCAGGAGGAGAACCGTGCACTGGGGTGGGGCCGGCAGAGGGGAGACTGCGAGGAGGGGAGGTCAAGGGAGGGACTGGGATGAGAATTTTTACACTCAACGGGGTGAACTGAGTCTTCTTACTGCTCCAGGCAGCCACTGTTGGGACATAAAATGGTTCCGTGGTGACTCGGTTTTGAGGTCATGATCCTTGGTGTTGCCAGTTTCAGGGTGGGACAAGGGAGCACAGACTCAGGAGGCAGAAGGCCAAGGCCGGACCTGCGCCTGCACCTCATCCCGCATGATACTGGGGCCACCGTGGCCCCACGGAGGAGATGCCGGGGCGGGGGAGGGCCAGTGCCCTGGGCTCTACCCGCCTCGTGGAAGGGGGACTGCAGGGCTGGCAAGCTCTCCTGTGCATGTCCATGGCCCCCGGGAGCCCTGTCACGCCCTGCCTGTGGGTGTCTGGGCCCTGACGAGGTGGGGGGGCCTCCTGGAGGCCAGCACTGTTTTCCAGGGTGCCCTGCATCTGGGGTCCCTCACCCCACTGTGAAAGAGAACGAGCAAACCCCTTCAGGGTTAAGGATGGGGTCTGTTGCAGGGACCGGAAAGGCCCCAGTGCCGGTCCTTCCTCTACGGCTCACCAGCTGAGTGACCTCTTGGGCTTCAGGTCCCCGTCTGTAAAACGGGGTCACCAGATACTGCTCAGTGGAGCTGACCACTCTCAGGGCCTGTAACGTGCTCGGAGCAGGCCTGGCGGTCCTTTTCCCTGTTCTTTTTCCTCTGCACTCCTCGGCGCCGAGTGACTCAGGAGTCCAAAAAATCTATTGATATTTTTTCCTCTTGTTCCCCTGAAAAGCGTGCACAGAGCAGAATGCGGGGTCACCCTGTGGCAGCATCGGTCTTTCCATGCTTCCCTCCCCCGAGGGAGGCGGGTTGGCTAGGGTGGGGTGGGGTGGGGAGCTGTCATTTTGAGCAGAACCAGATAAAATATGTCCCATCCAGCTGTCTGCCCTGGTCCACTGTGATGGCCAGAGGGACATTATTTGTGAGGCGTTCCCAAAGGAACTGGGGCCACCGGCATCATCCCTGAGCCCACCCAGGCCTGTCATGGGGTGGGAGGAGGAGGCAGGAAGGGGCCCTCTGGCTCTGCCACTAAGGAGCTGCACAGCCCTGGGCATGTAAGCTTCTCTGTGCCTCATTTTCTTCATCTGTAACATCAGGGTGGTAATGGTACCTACCACATAAGGTTGTCATGACGATAAAGTGATAATAATTTTGAAGTCCTTAGAACACAGCCTGGGTTCAAATCGTGGCCCTGCTCCTTACAGTGGGAGGTCACTTAGCCTCTCTGTGCCTCAATTTCCCCATCTTTCAAATGGGAATAACAATCATGCCACCTGAGAAAGTGGTGAGGATTAAATGGAATAATGTATATGAAGCACACAGCATGATGCCCAGCACTTGATGCGCAGTCGTATCTGTTCCCAGAAAGGGGACCCAGCCCTGAGCAGGCCTGCCTCGGGCTGGCCTGGAGTGCATGGGTTTCTGACTGTGAGCAGGAGAGATCTCACAGCACGAGTGCGGCTGATTTTGAGAGGACGTTTATGGAAGCTGGGGACAGTGGAACAAGGAAGGGCTTAGGGCAGGAGAAGCAACAGGAGACAGAGTAGGTGGGGCTGCTTTGGCTTGAAGAAGTCAGAGAAAAGATGACCCTGGGGACAGGCCCTGGGGTTAGCCTGGGAGGAAAGGCTGGTGCCCATTGCTCCCCTGCCTGCGAGTCTGGTGGGGACCCCTTAGAGTTCAGGGGATGCACCCCTGAGAGGGAAGAAGAAGGGGGAGGGGGAGGGGCAGGGAGGCTGCCGGGAGGGAGAGCACAAGCTGGGTCCTTTGGCTTGAGGGCTTTAAAGGCTGGTCTGGGGCGGCCTTAGACCCGGGCCGTAGACTGGGGGGCTTAGACCGGCCCCATTTAGGGGAGCAATGGGGAGGATCTCAAGAAAATATTCATCAGCTTTTCAGGTGTGTCCTTTCAGGGTCCGGATCTCCACTGATTGGGGGTCATTAGTCAATGCAGCTGGTCCTGATGGCAGCCCTTCCATCGTTGGTCTGGCATTGCTGCTTTTCTGGGTCTGGAGCTGAAACACAACGGAGACCTAGGTGTCATCTTCTGTATCTGGCTGTACATTGCTCAGCCAGTCTGTTCAGCTGTCTGTCTCAGTTTCCCCATTCCACTTGCCAAGGAATGTTCCCAACTTCTTACTATCCTACCTTATTACCATTATTAATTAGGAAAACCTTTCTAAGGGACGGGGCCAGGGCAAGGGGGGAATAAAGGGGGCAAGGAAAGAACTGTCGTGTTTCCTGGTTTCTAGGTGCCACATAATCTCCTTGATTCCTCTTGCCAGCCCCTGAGGTGGGCAGCTGGCACCCCCACTGTGCAGAGGAGAAGCCCGAGGGTCAGAGAGAAGTGACTCCACCCAGATCCCTTAGCCCGTCGGCAGCAGATTTCCACTGAGAATCTGAAGTGGGTCTGCGTCCGACATCCACCCCTCCCCTGAACCAGCAGTGGCCGAGGGCTGTGGCAGGCTCCCTGGGAGAGTAGTCAGCAATGGGCCACCGTGTGCGACTGACGATTGGACCCCGGGCGACTGGGGAGCCCCCTGCTCCCCATCAGCACATGGGGGCCGGCTGGCCCCACAGTTGGCTCCGTGTCATTTCCTGCTTATCCAAGTTAAGCTTCTGGGCATTTATTTTCTCAGGGGCCCCCAGAATGTTCCTTCATGGAGGCCCACAGAATCAGGCCTCAGTCAAGGCCGAGTCTACAGGCCCTCCCAGCACCTCCCTGCTCCTTGGGCGGGTCAGGGCCAAGGCAGCCAGGCTAGGGGCTGACTTCCTTTTTCCTTTGTCAAAGCTCAATAGTTCCCTGGGGCTCCAGAGAAACAGAGATAATGAAGGCAAATTAGCAATGCTTTCAAGAGAAATGAAATGGAAAAGAAACCCACCCGCCCACCCTGGGCACCGCGTGGGGCTGGGGACCAGGTGTGCTGGACCGTGCTGGGCGCAGCACCTCTCCCTCCCGCGCCCCCACTCACCCAGCCTGCACCCAGCCTGCACCCAGCCTGCGTTGGCCAGGATGGCTGGCTGGCCTCGCTGCGGAAATGAATCTCCTCTGAAGTGAGTTCTTACTGGATGGACGGACTGAAGGCAAAAGCTCATAATTGCCCATTGCTGGAAGGAGGAGACAGGAAAAAAGAAACACGCAGATAAAAATATCTCTGTTTTTTATGCATGTTTCCAGCTGAAAATTGGTGGGAAAGATGTTTTTGAAAAGCCTTCATCTCTAAGCATGTAATTACCAGGTCCCGGAACAAAAAAGAGAGGGGGGGCGAAGAGTGAGCATGTTCTCGGAGGGAGGGGGACTGGGGCCTGATCCCCCATGGGGATTTCTATAAATAAAGTAATTTCTTCAAATTCTCAAGCATGGGCTGGCTAGAGCTGGCAGTGAGGAGGTGGGGATAAGCCCCCTTTTTACAGGTGGAGAAACAGAGACTTAAGTCACACAGCCACGGGGTGATCCTGGCCCTGCTTTGATTCCCCGCTTACCGGCTGCCTCGGTCCCCCACCCGGGGATGCTCGTGACCGTGGGATGCCATGTCTCCACTGAGCAGGAAGCAGCATTCCTTACGAGTGACTTTCTGAATGTGGTGCTGGGTCTTCGACGTCCAGAAGTCTCATCCGGCAAGGTCATCGAGGCCACGCCCTGAAATGTACCCTCCCCCTCCCCCCAAGAGTCTCTCAAGCCCTCTCTCACTGCCCACTGGCTCTTCGCCCACAGGTGTCTGAGTCCTGGCCTGTAGCACAGTGTCAGGCCCGCCTGGCTGCTGGGTGAAGAGATGGCTTACAGCCCGAGCTCAACACCAGCAAGAAATTGTAGGAGGGAGTTGGGGCCACTCATTGTTGAGACAAGCAGACCCATGTCCCTCACATGCCCCAAGGGTATCATTGCAACTCAGTCCAGCACTGAGTAGTTCCCCAGAGCAAGAATGGAATGTTGGGGTGAGGAAATAGGGGTGAGGACAAGGTTGGAGGATTCCACAGACACCTCAGGGGATGGGTCCTGGCCTTCAGCAGCCAGCACCCTGCGTCCTTTGCTTCAGAATCCTGCGTTTGGAGATCCCATGGTGTCTCAGGCTAAGTCTCTTAATCTTCTGTTTTCACATCAGGGCTCCAACTCCACCTTTTAAACACACTCTTGTTCCCCTCTGTTCACTCCCGGGATTTCACTGCTCTGAGTTTGGTGAACTTGATCCTCAGCTTCTCTTCCTTTCCTTAAGAGCCAGTCTTCCCCTCCTTCATCCCCAAGACTCACAAACCTGGAGCCAGCAAATTTGTCTTTGATCTTCTCAGGACAGCCCAGCACAGAGGGACTGTCCAGCAGCAGCATCTCATTTGCATAGGATAAGACAGATTTTATTTTTTTATTTATTTTAGAAAGATTTTATTTATTTATTTTTAGAAAGAGGGAGAAAGAGAGGGAGAGAAACATTGATCGGTTGCCTCTTATACACACCCTGACGGGGGACCGAGCCCACATCCCATGCATGTGTATCCACCAGGAGTCGAATGCGGCTTTTTGCTTTGCCAGACGATGCCCAACCAACTGATCCACACCGCTCAGGGCAAGAGAGATTTTAATTGCAGAATTGCCCTCGTGAAATACCAGAGAAGTTTGCTGTCACACAGTTGAGATAACCCAATCTTATTAATTTTATTAGCTCAGAAACATCTTGTTGAATCTAAATGAAGTGTGAGTTAGAGAACCGTAATGGGAGACATTATACTTAATGGAGTGTTGCCTAAGTCGTTGCCGGCCGATGTGAACAGGGGGCCTGGGGAAACGTGGGGAGCAGAGCTGCCAGGGGCCCTAGAAAGGACTCCAGGTTTAACTGCTGTTTGATTTGTTGTTGACCCCCTTCTGGCAAGCAAAGGGAGCCTGGCCCTGGTTTGGCTGAGTGCAGCGAGCACAAGCAGGGGTAGTTTCTCTCTCAGTAGATAGAGCTGCAGGTGGTGAAAGTACTTAGGCTGTTAGACCCGGGTTGAGCTGCAACCTTGACTTTAGCCTGAGCTCCAACTCTGACTCTAGAGCAGTGATTCTTGGGGGCGGGGTGTGGGGGTTGCACAATATTGGTCCCCTAGTGGACACCAGCAACTTTTGGAGCCATTTTGGGTTGTCACTACTGAGGTGGGGTGCTACTGGCATCTAGTGGTCAGAGGACAGGGATTCTGCTAAACAGCCTACAAGGCAGACCAGAGACCCCACCACACAGAATGTCAGCAAAAAGTGCCAGTCGTGTGGAGGCTGAGAAGCCTGCTGTAGACTGAACCCTGTTCCTGGTTCTGACGGAGCCCCGAGCCTGGCCTGGGCTGAGTCCTCTTCTTGACGCAGATTGACTCCACTGCTGGCTGAATTCTCCTGTGATTGTTCTCTTCAGGGAAGGACCTGGCTGGGATGGGATAAGTGGCTTCTGCCCGCTGCCAGGGCTAATTCCTCTCCAGCCCTTCTTTCTCACGCCTCCTCTGAGAAGTGAGGAGGGGTGATAGGTTCTGTGGGTTAGTTTTGCTGTGGCCAGGAGGCTGGGAGAAGAGTGATCTTCCCACAGCTGGTGAGTGGCTGAACCAGGATATGCGCTCAGGCCTGGCTGAGCCCTGGGCCCGTGCTCACAAGGCCAGGCCAAGCTGGAGCTGAAGGCGTGGCGGTGGCAGGCAGGTTATTCTCCAAGGGCCGGTGAGTTGGCGGGGGGCGGGGGGGGGGGGATGTTGTGCAGGCTCAGGAAGCAGCAGGATACCACAGAGCCATGGTGTAGATCTGGTGTGTAGGAAGGAGGGCCCTCGAGGCAGCACGGAAACCCGCAAGTTTGATGGTTTGTTAGTAGTCCTTGTCCATCTAGTCCAGTGCTGAGAAAGGACTTGGAGAAGGCACATGAGAAAATAAGCTGGTCAAGGAAGCCTAGAGCACGGGGTAGGGTGGGCAAAAGGTCCTGGGTCTGGGCCCGGCTCTGTGCAGAGGCTGCCTTGGCCAGTGACTTTGCTGAACTGCTCTGAGTCTCATTTTCCCCATCTGTCAAATGGGTGTGATGGGAGCACCTGCCTCCTCCTAGGGTCCCTGTGAGAAGTGAAAGAGGAAAAGGAAATAGTGTGGGTGGCGTACACAGGGCGTGGCTGGTATACAACATGACACAGAGGAGAATCCAGCACACAGTGCGTAAAGCAAGGGGCTGCTGCAAGGAGGCAGGGCGCTGGCCTGTCACAGAGCAGGCAGCCTGAAAACTAGCTTCAGACTCCTTTGAGATGCACAGATGAACCCTCAGCAAAAGAAGAGGGTGAGTTAGAAAGGAGATAAGGATGGCCTGTGTAACCACCTCTATCACCTTGGTACCGGAGGTATGGACAGTGCAATGAGAGTAAAAGAAATAAAAAGTGTACAGTTTAGGAAGTAACAAATAAAGCTGTCATTGTTCACAGATGACAGAAAATTCAAAAGAATCCTCAGATAAACAATTTCAATTAATACGTGGATTTTAAAGGTTGGAATACAAAATCAACTACTATTATATACTAGCAACAAATAATTAGACAATGAAATTTGAAAAACAATTCCACTTATTATGGCATTTAAACAATGCAAATATCTAGGAATATATTTAATGAAAAAGATGTAAGACCTTTACCTGAGAAAATACACAGTATTCTTGGGAGAAATTAAAACAGAAATAAATGGAGGATATAATATACTATGTTTATCAATGAGAGGACTCAGTATTTAAAGATGTTCATTTTCTACAAATTGATCTACACATTCAATGCATTTCCAATCAAAACATGAAAACTGTAAACCGGCAGGACGAGTGTAAGCCAATGCCGATGCTTCCCTACTGGGGCGGCAGCATGAATGGGGGCGTTTTCTGGTCTGATAACCGAGGGCCTGGGTTTTCACAGTGCAGGGGCACAGGGAAGGAGACCCTGCACCTGCCCTAGTTGGAACTGATACCGCAGCCTAAAGCCAGGACTGTAAAACAGATGTGCCCGCAGGGGAAGGGGGGACTGGGGAACGTCCACTCTTCTACCAGGGAGATACAGCAAAAGCCTCTCTGTCCTGCCTAGGCCCCAAGTGGACTCCTTTGAGAATCTGTGGTCTGAGGTTCTCCCCTTGTTTCCAATGGAGGTCATAATTTACACTGCCTCCATGGTTCTAGAGTCTTGGAACCAACTTAATGTGAACATTGGAGTCAGAGAAATGACGCTTTGGCAAGCACCCAGGGGAAGGAATTACAATTTTTCTCTGGACCCTGGAGGGACCAGCCCTTAACCGGGCTGAATAACATTCCCACGGATAAAGCTCCACAAAGATGAGCTCATCATCCAACAATTACCAAATGCATGAGGGAACAGTCCACCGTGAGGGAGTGTCATCAGGCAGTGAAAATACCTCCTGAGAGTCTGAAGTAATAGAAAAATAGAATAATAGATGAATGTTGAAAATTTCTTAAATTATTAGAGGTACACAAGAAACAATAATAGGCAAGGAAAAAACAACATATGAAAACAAGAGGAAAACAAGGAGATAAGCAAAAGAATCAAACAGAGCTTTTGAAAACCAAACATGTACTTATTAAAATTAAAAATTCACTGGAATTGGGCCCTGACCAGTATGGGTCAGTTGGTTGGGCGTCATCCTGCAAAGCAAAGGGTTGCTGGTTGGACTTTGCTCAGGATACATGCCTGGGTTGCTGATTTGCAATTCATTGGAATTGGGAAAATTTGAATATGAAGTGGGTATTGAATTAATAATTAAGGAATTGTTTTAACTTGATAAGGTGTAATAATGGTATTCTGCTATACAGGAAATATGCTCCTATTTTTTAATGCATACTGGAATATTTAAAGGTATAATTTCATTATGTCCAGGGTTTGTTTTAAAATATTTCAGCATAGATAAAGATAAATGGAGTAAACAGGATAAATTGTTAATAATTATTAAAACTAGATGTTGGGTAAATATGATTCATTATACTGGTGGTTCTCAAACCACCAGTGTGGTTTGATGCCAAGTCACTTGGCTTTTCAAAACATAAATTATTACATCTGACAAAAAACTTGTATCCAGAATACATCAAAATTCAATAACAACAAGAAAATAAACAACCCAGTTTAAACACGGGCAAAAGCTTTGCACAGACACTCCACCAAAGGAGATATATGGATGGCGAATAAGGGAAAATGTTCATCATTAGTCATGGCAAATGTGAATTAGAACCTTATTCAGATATGTCTACACATCTATTAGAATGACTGAAATTAAGAAATAAAACCCTAACTGACGTTGCCAAGTGCTGGTGGGAATGCGAGGCAGCTGGAGCCCTCCCCCACTGTTAGTGGGCATGCGGCATAGTGCAGCGACTCTGAAAAACAGTTTGGCGGCTTCTTACAGAATTAACCTCATCCTTACCATATGACCCAGAATCCCATTCGTGGGTATTTACCCAAGTGGAATGGAAACTTCTATTCAAACCAAAACCTGTATGCAGACATTTCTTACAGCTTTGTTTAAAACCATGCCAAACTGGAAACCATAGAAATGTCTTCCACCAGGTTGATGGCTGAATGAGCTGATGCCTCCATGCAGTGGGGTACCACTCAGCAATGAAAAGAAGCAAACTACCAATACACTTAACATCATGGATCGATCTTGAAAGACTGTGCTAAATGAAAGCACTAGACTTAAAAGTCTGCATATCATATGACTGCCTTTATATGACATTCTAGGGAGGGCAAAATTATAGAAAGAGAAAACAGATCACGGCTTGTGGGGCTGAGGTTGGGGGCGGGACTAGCTACAAGGCAGGAGCAAGGAGAATTTGAGGGGGCAATAGAAATGTTCTAAAATTTGATTGTAGGATACATTTCCCAAAACCCATAGAAATACACACCAGAAAAAATTTATTGTCTACAAAGTCTGTCCAGAAAAAGTCCAGCCATTGTTAATATAATGAGAACAGTTTGCAGGACATCGATGTAATGGCAGTGAAGGAGAGTGGACTGGAATGCACATGTGTGAACAATGATGATTTCACTGTACTAGTTAGTGGGGGTGGCAGACGCCATTGAGTGAGCACATGTACTTTTGTGGCTACTGCATTCAAAGTGACTGAGCAAGTAAAACAATGAATCTGCATCAAATTTTGATTAAGCTTGAACATTCCTCTGTGGAAACTATCCAGATGATTCAGAAGGCTGCAGCTATGGGCAACTGGTGATTGTCAGCTTCATCACGACAATGTGCCCACTCATGCATCACATCTCATGCAGAATTTTTAGGTAATACGTTAAATCATCCAGGTGACTCAGCCCACTGCAGCCCAGATTTGGCAACCTGTGTCTTCTATCTTTTCCCAAAACTAAAATCACCTTTGAAAGGGAAGAAATTTCAGACTGTTGATGAGATTCAGGAAAATATGATGGGACAGCTGATGGTTATTGGGAGAACTACGTAAGGTCCCAAGGTGCCTACTTTGAAGGGGACTGAGGCATCATTGTCCTGTGTACAATGTTTCTTACAATGGTATTTCCAGTCAAGATGGAGGCATTTGGTAGATACACTTTGCCTCCTTGCATAACCAAAAGAGGGACAACAACAAATTAAAAAAAAAACAAACCAGGATTGCCAGAAAATCAAACTGTATGGAAATCTGACAACCAAGGAGTTAAAGAAGAAACATTCATTCAGACTGGTAGGAGGGGTGGAGACAGGCAGCCAGGGTGGAGATGACCTATGGCAAGGCAGTGGCTGGCAAACCCAGTGATCCCACATTTGCGTGTGGATCGGGAGGAACAACTGGGGAGTAAGACTGACCATGCAACCCAGGGTTCCAGCATGGGAAATAAAACCTCAAAACATTTGGCTGTAAAAACCTATGGGGGTTGTGGCCACAGGAGAAACTCCTGGCCTCACAGGAGAGTTCATTGCAGAGACCCACGGGGTCCTAGAACATACACAAAACCACCCACCTGGGAATCATTGCCAGAAGGACCCAATTTGCTTGTGGGTAGGGGGGGAAGTGACTGAAAGCTGGCCAAGAGCCAAGTAAGCGGCATTGTTCCCTCTCTGACCCCTTCCCCACATATAGCATCACAACGCAGTGAGGTATGTTGCCCCTCCCTGGCAAATACCTAAGGCTCCACCCCTTATAACATAACAACTGCACTGAGATAAAGAAATATGGCCCAAATGAAAGAACAGATCAAAACTCCAGGAAAGCAACTAAATGATGAGGAGATAGCTAACTTATTAGATGCAGAGTTCAAAACATTGGTAACTGGGATGCTCACAGAAATGGTTGAATATGGTCACAAAATAGTGCAAGAAGTGAAGGTTATGCAAAGTGGTATAAAGGAAAATGTACAGGGAACAAACAGTGACAGGAGGGAAACTGGGACTCAAATAAAGCATTTGGAGCAGAAGGAAGAAATGAACAACCAGAACAGAATGAAGAAATAAGAATTCAAAAAAATGAGAGGCTTAGGAACCTTCAGGATATTTTAAATGTTCCAACATCCAAAACATAGGGGTGCCAGAAGGAAAACTGGAAGAACAAGAAATTGAAAACTTATTTGAAAAAAAATAATGAAGGAGAACTTCCCCAATTTGGCAAAGAAAATAGACTTCCAGGAAGTCCAGGAAGCTCAGGGAGTCCCAAAGAAGTTGGACCCAAGGAAGCACACACCAAAGCACATCATAATTACATTACCCACGATTGAAGAGGAAAGAATCTTAAAAGCAGCAAGAGAAAAGGAGACAGTTACCTACAAAAGAGTTCCAATAAGACTATCAGCTGATTACTCAAAAGAAACCTTGCAGGCCAGAAGGGGCTGGAAAGAAGTATTTGAAGCCATGAAAGGCAAGGACCTGCATCCAAGATTACCCTCTCCAGCAAAGCTGGCATTTAGAATGGAAGGGCAGATAAAGTGCTTCCTAAATAAGGTCAAGTTCAAGGAGTTCATCATTACCCAGCCCTTATTATATGAAATGTTAAAGGGACTTGTCTAAGAAATAGAATGTCAAAACTATGAACATTAAAATGACAACAAACTCACAACTATCAATAAATGAACCTAAAAACAAAAACAAAAACAAAGCAAACAACTAGAACAGGAACAAGAATCACAGAAATGGAGATCACATGGAGTGTTATCAATGGGGAGGGGGAGGAGGGAGAATGGGGAAAAAGGTAGAGGGAATAAGAAGCATAAATGGTAGGAACAAAATAGACAGGGGAGGTTAAGAATAGTATGTGAAATGGAGAAGCCAAAGAACTTATAGGTGTGACCCACGGACATGAACTAAGGGGGGGAATGCTGGTAGGAGCGGGGCTGGAGGGTAGAGGGGAATAAAGGGGAGGAAAAAAACAATGTTTCTTGTATCTTCTTCAATGTCTTTATTTTTATATTACACAACTGTATACCTTCTGGATAACCCTCATATACATTTTTTAAAGTGGAGAAAAATGTTAGGTAAATATACTAAAATGCACACACACACAGATTGCTGGACTTCACTCCCAAAGTTTCCAATTTACTAGGTTCTGGGCTGGGCCCAAGAATTTACATATCTGACAACTTCCCAGGTAACGCTAGGTACTGCGGTCTGGAGACAGCACTTTGAGAACCTCTGCCTTATATAATTCTAGTAATTTACTTATGTTTGAAATGTGTGAAAATTTCTAAGTTAGAAAACCCAAAATGATAGATTTCATTGAAGATTAGAAAAAAGACAGGGAATATGATAGGTGGGTGAAGGGTCATGGGAGATAAGGTGGAAATTGCAAAGTATGTTTATTAAGCATTTCAAAAGAGGGAGATAAAGAAAATAATACTTGAAGAAACAACAGGAGAGCATTTTCTAGAATTAAAGCTGAAGGAGACAGAGTTTCCTGGGGCTGCCTAGAATGACTGAAAATATGGCTTGTACACTGTGAAGTGCAGCCCTCAGGAAGAAACTTTAATCTGGTCCACTCCAGACTGAGTTCACGGATGGTCAGCACTGTCGTACAGGTGCTGTGACTCCTGCCTGCATGTGAGAGAGCCCCCTGTCCCAGCAGGTATGCAAGCACAGCCCCAGCTGGGGAGTCAGCAGACCCGGGTTCTAACCCACATTGCATAACTCCCCAGCTGTGTGACCATGGGCATGAGTTGTCCCTCTCTGGGCCTCAGCTTCCTTATGTGTACAGTGGAATAATATTACCCATAATAATAACACCACCCGAGAGGCTGAGCAGATGGTTAAATGCAGAGCAGCTGTGAAGTTTCCATATGAGGTGAGTGTTCCAAAGAAGCAGAAGAGCAGAGGTGGAGCCTCCCTTGGGTGGAGAAACCACAAGGATTGCCTGCAGTGACACAGGTGCAGCTGGTGGCAGCAAGGAACCCCTTTGGCAGGCCACATCCATGAAGTGGAAGATTTCCAAAGCAGAAGCGTTGCCTGAATAGAAATGGAACTCAAGACCTTTTCTGTCCCTCTTGCCTGCAGACGATGGGCCTTACTCCAAAGGAGGCAAGGACGCAGGAGGAGCCGATGTGGCCCTGGCTTGCCGCAGACAGAGCATTCCAGGTAATGAACCCCCTGTCCTCCTTCTTTCTCTGTCCTGGAGGCACAGCGGCTCTGGGTGGGGGTCAGACAGCATTGGCTCTGCTACTAACTTGCTCTGTGACCTTAGACCAACCACATAACCTCTCTGATCCTCCTCTGCAAAAAGGAGATACGTCACCCAGCGTAATGCAGCCAAGTGCCCTTACCAAGTATTTGCCTCACTTGTCTTGGAGCTGTGGGCCCAAAATTGCCCCATGCTGCCCCCTCACCCCCCATATGTCAGCAGAGGAGTTCCGAGGGGTCACCGTGGTGGAGCTGATCAAGAAAGAAGGCAGCACACTGGGCCTGACCATCTCAGGTGGCACCGACAAGGATGGGAAGCCCAGGGTCTCCAACCTGAGACCTGGGGGGCTCGCGGCCAGGTGAGAAGCGAGGCTTGGTGGGGGCAGCAGGAGGGGGCTAGAGACCAGTGGAAAATGTTCTGGGGCTTTGGGTAAAGCAACAAGGCAGCAATTTCCAGAAGGACCCAAGAGCTTGGTATCTGCAGAAGGAAGCCCTCAGTGGTGGCTGTCACTCCAGGCCCTGGCTTCACCTTCCCTTTACCCCCAGGCTGACTTGGCCACAGTGCCCCATCTTGCCAGGCCCTCCAGGCCTTTGCCTATGCAGTTCCCTCTCCCTGGAAGTCCCCTTCCCCATGACACACTCCTGGTAGACTCCTATTCCCCCCTCCACATTGCCTCTGGGGAGCCCCCCGCCCCAGGCTGGGATAGCCACTGCTCATGCAGCGCTGTGTGCCACGTCTGCACACATGGCCCTGGATTTCCCATTGTTTTGCCTCCGTGGCTCCCTGGGACCATGAGTTCCACGAAACCTGGGAGTTAGCCTCTCCGTCGATGCTTCTCGGGGCCTGCATTAGACAGATTAGTGGTGAAAAGCTTGGAACAGTGTTAGGGACTAGCAAAGGAGGTGATGATCTGGCCACTCTGCGGGCTTGGCTGGGGCTGGTTAGGGCCCCGAGGGTGACCCCTGAGAGGAAGGAAAAGCAGGCAGACCAGCATCAGGGGAAATGTCAGGCCTGGGTGTCAGACAGGTCTAGGTTAGGATCCATGCTCTCCTGCTCACCCTCTGTGTGACCCTGGACATGGTCTGACCTCTCTGAGCCTAAATTCCCCATGTGTAAAATGAGGGTCCAGGGGACACAAGGATTCGATGGAGGGTGGGTATAAATGCTGGCACTTGTCACCACGCATGCACTCTGGCCTCGTTGCTCTCAGGAGTGACCTGCTGAACGTGGGTGACTACATCCGGTCAGTGAACGGGATCCACCTGACCAGGCTCCGCCACGATGAGATCATCACCCTGCTCAAGAATGTGGGCGAGCGCGTGGTGCTGGAGGTGGAGTATGAGCTGCCCCCGCCCGGTGGGTGCCCTTGGACAGGGAACTTTCTCCGCTGCCTTGGTTGTGGGTGGACACAGCTGCCTCCCTACCAGGACCTGGGGGGTGGGGATCATGCCACCTGGGGTAGGTGGGACCTGGGGACTGGCTGCAAACATCCGTACCTCACCTAGGGACTTTGCCTGCAATTGCACTATGCTGCCACCAGGAGGTGGTAGGGCCCTGTTTATAGCCCACTGTCATTTTGCTTATTTGGTTTCCAGATTTTTTCCTTTATGGGGGCAAGTTTTGGAAACACTGGCTGAATAAACTGTTGCCTGCCCTGCCGCTCTCCCTGCCCTACTGTCCTGTGCTGAGTACAGCAACCTAGGGTTTAGCCTAGCTCTGAATTTTCAGAGTTGGTCTAAAACCTTGAAATTGGGTAACTGTCTGGAATTCAATCCTGGCCTGAGCCCACCAGCCATGGATTCAAGCCTGAGTCCTGTGTGGGCGTGCGCAGGCCCTTCCTCTGCCCAGGTGAGGGACTAAGTGCGTGTTAGGAAGAGTGTCCCTCTAGGCCTCACTCGTTCTGCCTTGTCAATGGGGAAGAATCTGCCCTCTCTGTCATCTCTGTGACTGGTCACCCCACTCTCCTGGAATGAGCTCCGGGGACATCTGCCAGCTCGGTGATGTGACTGAGAGACTCAAAGGAGTCCTGCATTTTCCCCTAGCCCCTGAGAACAGCCTGGGGATCATTTCAAAGACAGTGGACGTCTCCCTCTGCAAGGAGGGCAGCAGCTTTGGCTTTGTCCTCAGAGGTCAGTGTCACAGTTACCCGGGGACAAGGCAGGGGGGAAAGTGGGTGATTCTAATTCTGTGTCTATTCTGTCTTGCTTTCATGAATCTCTATAGAAATCTGATATATCAGATATATCTTGTTTCTGACTTTAAAGGACTGAACACAATTAAGCCAAGTGTAAAACAGAAAATCTGGCCAAGCGATGAAGTGCGCATGGTTAACGGGAGTGTGGGGGAAAGGTTGTACCAGAAAACGATGGTGAAAGCTGCCACCGAGATTAAGAAAAACGGTGGGAGCTGCCTAGCCATCCGTCGGGGCGAAAGGGGAACGAGGAGAAGGTCACAGGAAGGGGAGCGAGCCGTCTCACAGGGAGAGGGCTTTGGTCATGTTCCCTACTTTCGGCCTGTCTCTGGCTGGCGGGAGGTGGGATTTAACGTTGTTGGTATCTCATACCAGGATCCAGGTCTGTGAATAGCAGACAAGGTTCTCAAACAGATTTAATTACTGGATCCTGCCTAGAGGTTGGGTCAGGGCCTCTGGGGATTGCGGCAGGTGTGGGTAGAGGGCTGTCTGCCTCTCGTTGAACCCTGTCCAGGAGGTGCCCATGAAGACAGCCACAAGTGTCGCCCACTCGTCCTCACCTGCGTGCGGCCGGGGGGCCCAGCGGACAGGTAAGCCTGAGCCAGAGGAAGCCTCATGGCCTCGAGCTGCTCTGACCGGCCCTGGCACCTTGTGAAGGAGGCAGAGCAGGGGCCATGGTGTCCGTTCTCTGGAGGAGAGAATTGAGGTCCCGAGAGGGGACACCCTGAGCCCATAGTCACTCGGGGAGTTGTCGGTGGAGCCAGGACTAAACCCCAAGTGAGGGAGGCCCCAAGCTCTTCCCTCCCCATCACTCTGTTGTGTCTGGGGACCAGGGGGAGAGCGAGCCCTGTTGTCATGTTGCTCTTCCCCTCCCTGGCCTTAGTTTTGCCCTCTGGGGCATGGGTCCACACTGTAGACCCTGAGAGTTGCTGTAAGGGACTTTGGGGCATGGTGAGTGGTATCGCTGGGGCCCTGTGCAATCCTGTGCCCTCTCCCCAAGTCCTGGCTGCACTGCCTGCCCCGGCCCTGCCCAGAGACGTGGGGAGGAGAAGGCACAGGGCAGGAATGTGTGTGGTTCCCAGCCCCTGACGTCCCCAGTGGGAGATTCCTGGCCATTTTAAGAGAAGCCTGGAACAGCCTCGTCAGAAATCTAAATTGGTCCTGGGACAGGGCCCTGTGACAAGCTATTCATAGAACCTCCCAGAATAGCTTTGGCCACCTGCTGGGGCAGGCATTCCAGCGTGGGGATTTGACCCAAACCAAAGTGGACCCCATCTTGGGCCCCACCCTGGGGCCCCTGATGAATCGGTTCCCGGGCACATGTGTCACTGGGACAGAATCACTGCTGAGAAACCAGGGTGGGGACTGCAGGAGGAGGTCTCTCTGATGAGCAGTGAGAAATCACGTGCCACTGGTGCTCTGGGGCCCTGGCACCCTCTTCTATGCTCAGGGTAGGAGGGGGCCGGTGGCCTCGAGGGCCATCCCCAGCTCTGCCGCTCTAGGGGTGAGCTAGAACTGAGTTCCTCAAGCACCAAGCTGGGAGGGAGATGTCAGAGCCGACCCAACTCCCACCTTCATTTGCCCGCTGCACATGTCCGGCTGTGCATTCATAGTCACTCACTCTTCCCCTCACTCATGCATTCCTTCACCCATCTGTTCCGGCCCTTTCTCCTTTGCCCACTCCCTGCCCCTCCTCTGTCCCCTGTGCCCACCTCTCCCAGTGCCCTCTCGGCAGGGCTGTGCCCAGTGCTCGTGCCGGGCCAGGCTGGCTGACCAGGCCCTTCCCTACAGGGAAGGCTCTTTGAAGGTGGGTGACAGGCTGCTCAGCGTCGATGGGATCCCACTGCATGGGGCCAGCCACGCTGCGGCCCTGGCCACTCTGCGGCAGTGCGGCCAGGAGGCCCTCTTCCAGGTGGAGTACGATGTGGCCATTCCAGGTGAGCTGGGGTCCTGAGGACTAGGGCTGGGCAGGTAGAGGCCCAAGGGTGGGGGGAAGAGAGAGTGGGTACACAGCCTCATCACGGCAAAGGCTGTACCACCTTGGGCCAGCTGCTCAGCCTCTCTGAGCCTCTCTGGACAACAAACTCTATGTACCAGCCATGATTTGATGTATTGCGGGATTCTGCTGAGGGCAGTACACACAAAGTGTGTGTTCTTGTGGAGATGACACTATGGTGGGGAGATACGGACTAAACAGGATAAATTCAATACAGAGGGTGTCCAATGGCAGTAGTGCTATCAGACATGGGTGGGGGGGGGGTGGGGGGGTGGGGGGGGGGGGGGGGGGGGGTGGGGGGGTGGGGGGGTGGGGGGGGGGGGGTGGGGGGTGGGGGGTGGCGGGGAGGATGGGAAAGGCTGAGGGTGCCCTCTAACGTGCAGCCATCAAGTGAGAGAAAGGCCATGGGGGCTGCACCCGGTGCCCGGGGAGGAACACAGTTGGGGTCGGATGCAGGAAATGTGGTGGAGGTCAGGCCGGCCCAATTTGCCGAAATTGGGCATGGTGGCGGGCCGAGAGCAGAGAGAGCCAGGTCTTGTTTTTGAGCCACTGCGCGGGGTCGATGGGGGCGCCATTTTCCGAGGTGGGGGAGGGGCGCAGTGAACACTGCAGTTCAGCCGGCGTCCAGCAGGCTCTCAGTAAGTGTGAGCGAACTGGTGCTGGCTCTCCGGCCTGAACCCCTGCCCTCCCCCGCTGCACAGCGGCTCTGCGAACTTGGACAAAGACAGCCCTTACCTCCGCACATCCTGGTTTTCTAGTCTGTAAAACGGATGCAGTGATCCCTCTCTGTAACGAAAGGCAACAAAACTTAAATTGAGACAGCAGAGTGAGGTTGGAGACGAAAGTGCTCAGTATTTGCCTTTTAAGCTCTTCTTTCCTTCCATGTGCCAGATACCGTGGCCAACGCTTCGGGGCCCTTGATAGTGGAAATAACCAAGACACCGGGGTCTGCCTTGGGGATCTCGCTCACCACCGGCTCCTACCGGAACAAGCCGGTCATCACCATCGACCGCATCAAGCCAGCCAGTGTGGTGGACAGGTGAGGCACATGCTGGGTACTGCCATAGTGCAGGGGGCCGGGGGTTGGGAGGAGAGGCCACCCGGAGCTCTGTCTGGCCAGACCAGCCTCTCCCTTCACCACCCCGCCTTGCCAGGAGCGGAGCACTGCATGCTGGAGACCACATCCTGTCCATCGACGGCACCAGCACGGAACACTGCTCGCTGCTCGAAGCCACCAAGCTCCTGGCCAGTGTGTCGGAAAAAGTGCAGCTGGAGATCCTGCCTGGGCCCCACAGTCGACGGCCCCTGAAGCCCTCCGAGGCAGGTGGGTCCCCTTGGGGGAATCTCAGGGCACATCGTATGTGTTAACTCCTTCTGATCCTCCCCACTATTCTAGCAGGTGGCCACTCTCTTAGTGCAAATGTACAGATGATGACAGTGAGGCACAGAGGGGCTAAGTGACTAGTCCATGGGACCTGGCAGCCGGCTGCAGAGTTGGCCAAGCCCAGAGTGAAGTGCTCTGTGGAAGTGCTGCACAGGAAGGGAGAACCAATGGGTTGAGGTAGTTGGGTCCTCACCCCTCCTTCCAAGGACCCTTTGGACCAGGCTGGACCCTTCAGAACCCCGCCACAGAGGGAGGAGCCAGGACAGGATCTGTGGCAGTCTGGGAGGAAGGGTTCCGTCGTCACCAGTGCGGATGATCAGGTGGGGCCCGTGGGAGGCAGGACCTCTGGTGTCCCCCGGGACGCAGATACCCGGAGGTGGAGTGTGAGTGAGAAGAATTCCTTGGGGGGAAGGGCTGTGAAATGTTGAAGGGGGAGGATGCAGGTCTGAGCAGGAATCAGCCAGCCCGACAGGAGCCCTGGCACACAAATTGCCCCTGAGAGCCCAGCAAGGGGCAGAAATGTCCTGGCCAGGCCAGGGACCCTGAGGGCTCAGCCTCTAGCAGAGGCTGCCGAGACCATGGCCCTGGGGCAGGCTCCCAAGGTGCTGTGACCAGGTGCCCTCTACAGCTGCACTCCTCAAAGCAGACAGGCGGGTTCTTAGGCTCCAGGGACAGTTGGCCTGGTTCAAATCCTCCTCCACCACCTCCCACTATGGGGCTTGGCTGGGCCTGCTTTCCCTCCCCTGTCCCTGCTGCCACATGGCTGAGCCCTGAGTCCAGTGCCCGACAGGCACATCACGGGCATCCGGGACACGTGACCAGAATCCTGACTGCCTCCCTCGGCTCAGGGGAAGCTCAGGATCTGCTGCTCCTGTCTTCCTCACTTCACCTGCAGATGGGAGTGCAGCCTGGGATGGGGGAAGTGTGCTGTGCGTTCGGACTTGCTCAGCCCCTGACTCCTGCACCTCTCTCTCTTTCTCTGCTGGCTGCAGTGAAGGTGCAGAGAAGTGAGCAACCACATCGCTGGGAGCCCTGCGTGCCCTCCTGCCACAGCCCCCGGCCCGGCCACTACAGGACACCCACCTGGGCCACAGCTGCCGGCCAAGATCAGAGCCGATGTAACATGACCACTCCACTGTGGCTGTGCATGTTTCACAGGGGAGGAAACCTAGACTCAGAGATACTAGGGGCCTGCCCAGGGTCCCCGGGCTCGTTAGTGACGAGAAGGGCTCCTGTCCTGGCAGCTGGGTTTCACCAGGTCCCTGAGATCCCCACAGTCCTCCACGCCCACAGGGGGAGGGACTTGCCTGAGGTCACACAGCAGGTGGTTAAGGGGCACAGGGGAAGGCATCCCTCTGTCTCCCTGAGGTTGGGTGGCTTCCCGGCACCCACTGTGCAGTAAGGTGGAGGGCCCTGCTGGGGGTCACGGGCCTGTGCTCTCATCTCCTCAGCCTTATCCTCGACTCCATTTTCCTCACCGATCACGAACCACACGTTTTCCTGCACCAACCCCAGCACCCTTCCCCGTGGATCCCAGCCCATGAGCCCCCGGACCACAATGGGGAGGAGGAGGCAGCGCAGAAGGGAACACAAGAGCTCATGTAAGCCATGCCCTCTTCCCTCCCCTTGGGGCTGCCTGTATGCCTGACAGATTTGCTGAAGGCTAGGGGGTATTTGGGGCAGGGCCTCGGGTGTGTGGGGGCCGGAGAGTCGTTAAATAGCAGGAGGGGTGCACCACAGACGGCTGGGCAGGTTGCACGCTGCATGAGGACACGTCTGAGTTACGTTTTACGTTTTAGTCTTGCTTACGGAGAACTCATAGCAGGTGGTGGCAGAGAGTCTCCTCCAGGACAGGATGCCTGCTTAGACTCTCACAGAGGTCTCACAGTCACCCCACTTCACTTTTCTCACTCAGCCCTGTCTGATCCACGCACGTGTGTGGTGCAACGTGTCTTTGTCGGCTCTCTGACGTGTAAAAAGATTCCCCTGGGACAAAGACCCACAGGCCTGAGACTAGCCATCCAGAATGCAATCATTTTATGGTTGTCATATATATATATTTACTTATACTTACATACATTTCTACTTACCTTTTTAAAAAATTTATTTTCTTTTAGAGAGAGGGGAAGGGAGGGAGAAAGGGAGGGAGAGAAACATCAATGTGTGAGAGATGCATCTATCTGTTGCCTCTCACATGCCCCCCAACTGGGGACCTGGCCTGCAACCCAGGCATCTGCCCTGACTGGGAATCGAACGGGTGACCCTTTGGGTCACAGGCCAGCACTCAATCCACTGAGCCACACCAACCAGGGCTACTTACCTTTTGATTAGAGACTTTTCTCTTTATTTATGGAGGTATTTTAATATTATGAAGAGTGAATAAATATAAAGGCAAATAGTAGTAAATGAAAATGCAGAAGCCATGTGTAGTAGCAAAAGTCACAAGAATACCCAGAATTTTAAAATCTTCCCTGGGAAGAGACTTTCCTTTGTTGATGTAGAAAGCATCCCCAGCCTCCTGCCATGGGAGTTGCAGAGGCTCCGGGAATGATGGAGGGTCAAACTGGGCCATTTGGAATGGGCCCAGGCGAGGGAAGAGAGGAGTACAAGTCACCTGGCACCTGAAGGGAGCTAAATATGGTTGTGAGCTTCCCGGCAGCCAGGGTGAAAGGGAAAGAGATTTCAAGGCAGCTGAGAGATGAAACACCTTCACCAACCATCTTTGTCAACCAGCAAAGCCGGGGGTGTGCAGGTGAAGAGATTCAGGAACGCTGGTTGTAGGCAGGAGCATGTGGAAGCTGGGGCTTTTGGGACGCCTCACCTATCCACTGCCTGGAATGCGTGGCTAATAGAGTTATCATTGTCATTATTGATGATAACAATTAATTAATTAGTTAAATGACATTTTGAACACCTGCACATATACCAGGCACCATTCTTATCATTAGGGATATAATAGTAAAAAAGTAATCAAGATAAATATAACAACACAATATGCCCAACAACACAATATATTATACATACTGTAATGTGTAATATGAAATAAGAAAATAGTGTATAAGGATAGAATAGTTAATGTAATTAGTAATATAGTGAAATCCAGAAGTAAGTTTTATTTAGTAAATTATATTTGGTATCCATATTTTAAATTAAAGAGTTTTCCAGGAGTGGCTGACGTCCAGGGTTGTCTGATAGCAGTTGCAGGCGCGTGTGCGGCACGGTGGCGGGACAGTTGCACGCCCCACAGAGCGGTTCCCGCTCGCAGAGGGAGCCCAGCGCCCCTCTGCGCCCCGCAGCTGCTGCGGCATTACTGACTTTGCCTCCCATGCGGCCCTTTACATCCCTGGGGCTGTTCTGTGATGGCCAATTTGTGCTTCTCGGTCCCTTTCCAATATCCACATTAATAACACAAATGTATTTATACGTGAAACATAACACAATGTATATTAAGTAATATATCAACATCAGTTACATGTACGGTGACCATGGGACCCAGCAGCTCCATGTCTGGGCGTCTGTCCTAGAGAAAAGGAGCCCTCTGTCACGTCCTCACGGAAACTTATACATGAATATTCATAGCACATTATTCATTAATTTAGCTGTAAGGTGGAAACAGCCCAGATGTCCATTAACAGATGAACGGGTCAACAAATGTGGTATATTCATGCAATGGGATGTTTAGCCTTAAGAAGGAATAGAATTTGGATGTATGCCACTGTACAATATGGGTGGGCCTTGAAAACCTTACGCTGGGCGGAAGGAGCCAGATACCAGGGATCACGGACACGGTTGCACTGATCTGAAATGTCCAGCATAGGTACATCTACAGAGAAGAAAACAGACCACTGGTTGCTCAGGGCCAGGAGAGACGGGAGGATGTGGGGCTGACCAAAAAGCACTGAACTGTATACTTTAAATCGGTGAATACTAGAGTAGGTAAATTGTATCGCAAAAAAGCTGTTACAAAAATAACATAATGCATACTGTGGTGTATAGTAGCATTATAACATAGCTAACCTAACCGAGCATGTGACTTAACAGTATCACTGACCTCAGAACTGCTGTTCTCCAACAAGACAATCCCGGGAGTAGTCTTCCTTAATCCTTGCCACAGTCCTGCCCAGTGGGGATCATGACTCCATTGTACAGATGAGGAAACTGAGGCTCAGAATGGGCCGTAACCTGGCTGGTACCAGGGCGTTCAGAACTGTCCCCCCCTTACCCCTCTGACCCCAGGTCCTTGGCCCAGGGGTGGGTTGGCTCCCTCAGGAAGGCCTGTCTGGGTCGGCCTCACTGAGCGCCATGCCCACCTGCCCCGCAGTGTCTCTGGCCTCCAGCACGGTGGGGCCAGGTGGGCAGATCGTGCACACGGAGATCACGGAGGTTGTGCTCTGCGGCGACCCCCTCAGCGGCTTCGGCCTCCAGCTCCAGGGCGGCATCTTCGCCACCGAGACCCTGTCCTCCCCGCCCCTGGTGCGTTTCATCGAGCCCGACAGCCCTGCAGAGAGGTAAGTGCCCCCCGCCACTGGGCCGGCCACTCTTCCGTGGAAACTCTCGGGCAGCCTGGGAAATCGAGTCTCACACCAAACCTGGCTTTACAAGTTATCTCACTTAACCATCACCAGCCCCATTTATAGATGAGGAAACTGAGGCGATGAGAAACTGATTCACTTGCCCAGGGTCACACAGCTCACGAGACACCTAGGACTCGAAGTCCTGTCTGTGTGAGGTCAGAGTCCTCCACGTAAACATTCTGTGAGGCACGGCATCATTCCCATGGAACAGACATAGAAACCAAGGCCTGCCGCGGAGATGCCCTTAGCCAGAGTCACGTGGTGAATTGCCTGAGGATCTCTATCTGTAAGAGCAGGGCTGAGTCACACCCCTGCTCCGAGTTCCCATCTCCCAACAGAGTCCTGAGGGTAATGGAGCTTCTTTTCTCTGCTGGGCTACCTGGGGTTCAGGTGTGGGCTGCTACAGGTGGGGGACCGTGTCCTGTCCATCAACGGCATTGCCACCGAGGATGGGACCCTGGAGGAAGCCAACCAGCTGCTGCGGGATGCTGCGCTGGCCCGCAAGGTCGTGCTGGAGATTGAGTTCGATGTGGCAGGTGAGTGAGTGACCCTCACTCCTCTTCATGCTTTGGAACCCTGTGCTCCCTGCTGTCTTCACCCTGCTCTTGCCTGGTGCAGAGGTGCATGCCTGAGCACCTGATCGCAGGCACTGGCCAGGGAGGAAGGAGGTCCACACACCAGCGTCAGGGCCGATGAGGGATTCCACACCGGAACTCAGGTTAGAGTTATGGTCCTGTGATTGGGGCAACCTCTGACCTTGGACAAGGCATAGTTTCCCCAGCTCTAAAACAGTGAATAGAATCCTGTCACTGCAGAGGATGTTGCTTGGGTTAGAGGAGACAAATCACGTGAAAACATCCACCTCAGGCCTGGCACATAATAGGTGCTCAGGAAGTCATCACTGGATCCAACCCATCACTGGGTTGGATCTGGCTATGGGGACCCCCAGCTGGCAGTCATGAGGTCTGGGTTCCAGTCCCGGATGCCACTCTCTCCAGGTGGATTGGTTGTCTCGGGCCAATCTGTCAGCTCCGTTTTCTCATCCGTCAGGTGTAAGAAGCAGGACGGGGTTGGGACAGTGAACACAGTTGGGTTCCCTCCCAACTGGCCCAGAATTGTGGGGCTGGCTCTCACACGGGTCCACGTCTGTTTATACCCAGAATCTGTCATCCCGAGTAGCGGCACCTTCCACGTGAAGCTGCCTAAGAGGCGCGGCGTGGAGCTGGGCATCACCATCAGCTGTGAGTCCCCTCCGAGCCGTGCCGCCCCCTCCATACCATCCCTGCCTGCCCCTGGGAGCAGAGTGAGCCCAGCTTCCGGGGGAAGGAACACATCCCCTGGCCCAGAGGAGAGGCCCCCAGTGGGAGGACTGGCTGGCATGGGGTCCCTGCGTCCTGCACTGCCCAGCTTTGTCCTCAACAAGACTGGAGCTCCTTAAAGCCTTGGTTCCCTGTTCTGCACGAGAGTCTCCAGGCCCCTGGGGTCTCCCCGTGGGGGGAAGTGCCCTGCAAGGCACCAAATACGTAGGCTGGGTTTGGTTTTCCATCTGCCTCTGTGTGCCCAGCGCCCAGAGAAGGCCCAAGACACAGCAAGTGCTTAAATTCCCATTTGTCAAAGGCACGAAAGTGAGGCCTGCAGAATGAAAACCGAAAGTGGGCTACACTAGTGTAAGGCCGTTTGGGATCCTCCCAGGGCTCCGGTCTCACTCCGAGTGACAGCCGAAGGCCTCCGGGCCCTGGACGCCCTTTGTGATCTGGTCTCTGTGACCTCTGACCTTGCCTCCTGCCATCTCCCTCGGTCACACGCTTCCAGCCACTGCTGGCCTCCCGGCTGTTCCCCGAACAGGCTGTGCTCCTTCCGGCCTAGGGCCCGTGCACGGGCTGCCCCTCTGCCCGCGCCCACACCCCCTCCAGGTTCCGCTCACGTCGCCTGGGCAAGGCCCTCCCCACCACCTGTTTAGAACTGCGCTGCTCCCCACAGGGCCCCTGCCCTTCTGCCTTTTTCTCCACAGCACGCCTTCCCACCTGACAAACTACTTTTCAGTTTTCTTCATTATCTGTGACGCTGCCAGATTGGTAACACCAGGAGGGTAGGGAGCTTTGTCGGTTTTGTCCACTGCTATTTTCCTTCTTGGCACATACTAGGGACTCAGTAAATTTTTACTGAATGAATGAACAGACGAACAATTATAGGATGAATGAATGAGAACAGAGAATGAGGCTGATTAGAACCTGGGAGTCAAGAGCCTGGCTCAGCCCAGCTCAGCCTGGGGTTCCCCAGGGGAAAGAAGTTGGGGTGAGGGGAGCAGAGGCCCCACCCTCCTGGTCACAGTATCACTGCCCCCACTGCCCTGCTGAGGTGGCCTCCTGGCCAGGGCAGCATACACACTGGTGGGTCAACCCCAGGTCAGACAAAGGAGACGGGGACACCATTCCCCAAGGACTGCCTCTGAGAACAGATGACCAGTACTGCCCTCCCTGTGTGGGATGCCCCTCAGCCCCCACCGAGGCCTGAGGGAGGGGCAGCTGTCCAGAGGGCTGCTGCTGCAGCTCTTCCCGGCCCCAGGCCCTGCAGGCCATGGAGGTGGGGTTAAGCAGTCCTGGAGGGGAGAAGCTGCTCACAGCCCGGGAGCCTCTGGGCTGGACCGCCCGGTGCAGTCGCTCAGGTTGTACGAGACACAACACTGCCCATTCAAGGTGAACACAGCTGCCGTCTACACATTTGCTCAGTAGGCTGATTGGAAGGGGCACCTGTGTCTCACCTGCAAAGATACCAAAATGTCTAGAAGGGGGTCCAACCACCTGGTCACTGATGGGAAAACTGATTAGCCCAAAGGGACTGTTTTTTCAAGAACACTTAGCCACTCCCTTAGGGCATGTTCCCTGAGAAACTGCTTCCTAGACAAGGAGTTATGTGCAGGGGTTTCCTGAGGAGACCTCCCCAGGTCAACTCCTGCGAGCAATGAGGGACGCAGGCCTGGGCACGGGGAGAAGTTGGGCTGCGACTCGGTAGCAACAGAGGCCCGGCCAACCCCCCTGGAGAGCCGTTAGCTGGGAGGCTTCGGACGTTGTCCTCGCCGAGGCTGGGAGCCAGGCCTCTGCACCGGCTCATGGACCAGGCTCGCATGGAGGCTGCGCCTTGGGTGAGGCTGCTCCCTCGGCCAAAGGGGGTTCCCAGAATGGGATTCTGCTGTGAGCCGCTGACTGCCAACACTCCCTGCAGCCAGGGAAGGGAGATGCCACTGTGGCAGAATGACCCAGGTCTGGGTCCCAGCCCTGTGCCAGGAGTGGGGACACAGACGCCAGCCAGACGTAGACCCTCAAGGAGCTTCCAGTTTGCTGGGGGATGGGCCAGAGGGAAAAAAACGGCTGATGTGGATTGAGCACCTGCTGTGTGCCAGGTGCCTGCGTTATATAGTTGAATCTCACCACATCCCTATGAGGCCTGTGGAGGCACCCCCGTTTGGCAGAGGGGGGACGGGACGGGGCGGCGGGGGGGGGGACTGAGGCACAGAGAGGTGAGCCTATTTGCTCACAGCCGCCCAACCAGGTACCAGTGGGAACAGGGCTTGAGGCTCCAAGTCCACGCCCCAATCCTGGGTCACCCCTCCTGAGGATGAAACTATCAAAGGTCAGAGACACAGCCTCTCTTCCTCCAGCGGCCAGCAGGAAGCGAGGGGAGCCCCTGACCATCTCCGACATCAAGAAAGGCAGTGTGGCGCACAGGTAGGGGCACCCCTGGGCCCGGGCGGGGTGAGTAGGCAATGGGGGTGGGTAGGGTGCTGGAATGTGCCGGGCTCCATCATGCCCCCAACCCCTGCTCATGCAGGACTGGCACCCTCGAGCCAGGTGACAAGCTGCTGGCCATCGACAACATCCGCCTGGACAACTGTGCCATGGAGGACGCCGTGCAGATCCTGCGGCAGTGTGAGGACCTGGTGAAGCTGAAGATCCGGAAGGATGAGGACAACTCTGGTATGGCCCACCGGTCCCTGCCACCTCTCAAGGTCTACCCTCTGGGCCACCGGGTTTCCTGCTTGTGATTCAGGGTTCCCTCTGGCCGAGGGGGGACAGTGGTGGGGGGCCCTTGAATGGACAGATGCAGGGAGGGGCAGCACCACAGGCTTCTCCCTGTCCCTGGAGTCTGGGGCCCTCCAGGACCCTTGTGAGGGGCCCAAGCCACCGCCTGGATCCCCATGCCCTGCACACAGCTTACAGAGGAGACCCATGGGAGCAGCTGTGAACAGATGAGTGGGTGAAGCATGAATGGAGATGGGATGCACCGCTGTGTGGGTGGGTGTGTGAGTGGACGAGCAATTGCTGCAAACTGGGACACATCTGAGGCCAGACAGGTGACATGAGTGAGTGAACTGACAGAAGATAAGAAAATGACAGCTCGGGAGGCAAAAGGGGGAGGGGTGAGGACTATGGCCATTGGAGGGCAGATGCCTTATTCAGAGGGGCAGTCACCAACCCCTACCCTGGGGTAGTCACCTGTGGGCCCATTTCTTTTTTTTTTTTTAAGATAAACTGGGAATCTGGTTTCTTCTTATCAGGATTAGCATTATCACCACCATCATTGTTTTATTTGGTGTATGAAATCTACATTTAAAAATATTTGTTCCACGATTCTTTTCTTTTTCTAAATTGTGTTTGGGTGCAAAAAAAAAAAATATTCTGGGAGTAGAAGATGGCCTCAGAGTGCCCAGGTTGCACCGTCTGAAGTCACGGCACCAGTGAGTGTGTGAACTGGTGGGTGGGTGAGTGGATGAGTATGAGAGAGTAGGTGCACCAAGGTTTCGAGGGGCCGGGGGTGCCCTGCTCCAGGGCCCTGCCCTGATGGCTGCCACCCTTGCAGATGAGCAGGAGGCCACAGGTGCCATCAGCTATACGGTGGAGCTGAAACGCTACGGGGGCCCCCTGGGCATCACCATCTCAGGCACAGAGGAGCCCTTTGACCCCATTGTCATCTCGGGCCTCACCAAGCGAGGTCTGGCTGAGAGGTGAGCCAGAGCCCCTTAGGGTGGGCCAGGGACCCTCCTGGAGCAGAAGCTGGGCTTGGGGATTAACCCAACTGGACTCTGACCTTTGTTCCCACATCTGTGCTCTGGGGGCCATCGGGCCTGTCCCTGCCCTCTCCAAGCCTCATTTCTGCAGAGGCGGGCCAGCGCCCTGCAGACCTCCTGGCTCCAGATCAGTGCTGGATAAAGGTGTGCTGATCCCTCTGTGCCCTGCCCGCCCAGGGTGGGGGTGGGGCTCTACCCTTTCTGGAAAATGAGCACCACGGGCCTTTTTGGAGCACCTGCTGTGCCTTTACAGTGCAGGGGCCATGTCCAGCTCCTGGATCCTGGCAGTGTCTGGGGCTTTTCCTGGCACACTGGTGGCCTGCCCCCTGCTATCCTCTGCCCTGGGAAATATCCCCCAAACTGGCAGCTAAGGAAGCTGTGAGAAGACGGGGTGTCCCAGGTTTTCTAATTTTGAGGGGAGCAGGTGGATCTGGGCCCCAGAGGTGGAAGTGTGCCCACAGGATTCACAGGGAGGCCACCCCAGTGCAGGTGAGAGGGAGCATTCCCCCCTCAGCTGTAAGAGGGGCCACAGGGTGGTGGGCTGCAGCCAGAGGATGGGAGGAGCTCTGGGGCTGAGGCTTCATAGGACAGCTCCCCGTTGGTGTCCCTGCTCCTTGAGCGCCCCCCGCTGGACATATGGCAGACTGCAGAGGCCAGTGTGGATGGTTTTGACCTCAAACTCCCACATTTACTGCGTACCTACCAGGTAATCCGCACTGGGGACTAAACAGTTTCCCCTACCTTTGTCAGGCTGATCTAGCTTGGCCATCCCACTGCAATGTAATACAAGCCACCATTTATTTATAAACTTTCTAGTAGCCACACTAGAAAAGTAAAGAGAAACAATTATGGTAAATCTTAAATATTCCAACATGTTATCAACATAAACATTAACAAAGCATTTTACATTCTTTTCTTCATACTATGTCTTCAGAACCTGGTGTGTATTTTGCACTTTCAGCACATCTCAGTTCAGGCCGGCACATTTCAGGGGCCCCGTGGCGGCTGGAGGCCCCGCTCGGACCGCCCCCCAAGCCTGCCATTCCCCGACTCACTCACCCCCCACTCCAGTCCCCAGGAGGGCTTGCTGGGCAAAGCTGGAGACACAGAGATGAAGGGCCGGACCCTTTGGGAGGTCCTAGCTGGGTACAACATCACATTCAGGTTCCCCACCCCAACCCTCTGCCTCTCTCTCCTCTCCCTGGGTCAGGTGCATCCTCAGCAGATGCTGTAACTTCTATCCCCACCCTCAGTCCTGGCTGCTCCTCTGAATCACCTCGCCTGGCCCCAGCCCATAGGTTTAATAGTTCAGCGGTGGGTCCAGTCATCTGCATTTTTTAAAGAGTTCCTTGGGTCATCTAATAGTCTCTAGGTAGAAAACCACTGGGCCCCAAGGATTATGCTCCTTCTGGGGGGGCGGGGAAGAGGGGGGACCTGAAGCCCAGAGAGAGGAACAGCTGCTCATGTATTTCTGCTGGATGGAAACCTGAATCCACGTGACTCATCCATCCTTTGGTAATAATTCGATAAAATAAGTATTATCACCCCCATTTTACAGACAAAGCCACTGAGGGAAGTTAGGAAACTAGCCCAAGATCACATAGTTAGAATTTGGCAGCTAGTTTGTGGCTGACTCATGCTTGACACTGGTTTCCAAACCTAACTTTAGAATTAGGCGAGATAATCCCCTCCCAGATTCTAGACTTTATACCTCTATTGATGCAACTCAAGATCACATTTTCTTTTCTTTTGGCACCTGGGTTTAGCTGAGGTCAGCCAGACTACTGCCTTGGGGTTCCTGGTTTCCTGAGGGCAGACCACCCTGGGAAGGCCTGAGTGCCTAACACCCATCCTCTGCCCTGTGCCCCCTCCCTAGGACTGGTGCCATCCACGTTGGGGACCGTATCTTGGCCATCAACAATGTGAGCCTCAAGGGCCGGCCGCTGAGTGAGGCCATCCACCTTCTGCAGGTGGCTGGTGAGACCGTCACGCTGAAGATCAAGAAGCAACTAGACCGTAAGCCTCACCTTACACCCTCAGGCCATGCGACCCATTTCGGAAGGGAGGTGTCTCTGTGCCTCTGTGCCGGGCGTGGTGCCCCACCTCACAGAACCCTTGCTGACCGCCATGGAGGCGGGAGGATGCCTGAGACAGCTGAGCAGACAAGACTCAGAGGGGGCATTGATGGGCCCGAGGTCACGCAGCTGGTGTGGGGCAGAGGCTGGTTCTGAACCCTCTTCTTCACCACCTTCTGCCTCTTCAGACTGCTTGTTGCGCCTTGTGGTCATAACTTGTGTGTCCCTCAGCTTCCCCTGAATTTGTCCCCTGTGCTTTTGTAGGGAGGCCACCATGTACGGTGGGAGGAACCTGAGCTGTGGGGTCTTCCTTCTAATCTGGGCTCCACTGTTGCTCACCATGCAGCCATGGGCATGTTGTTCAGCTTCCCCATGCCCCAGTGCTCCCATCTGTGAAATGGGTTTGTCTATTCACTTGGCACCTCCCACGTGTCAGACTGCCCAGCAGCAGGGTTGGGGCACTCAGTACGTATGAATTCCCAAACCAGACTCAGGTAGGGAAACTGAGGCTTGCTAAGCATCTCTGTACCTCCAAGGTCAGAGGCCAGTGGCAGTGATATGATACCTCCCTCCCCGCTTTTCCTCCCAGGCCCTCTCCAGCCCCACAAGTCCGGCAGCTTCAGCGAGCCTAGCGACGTGGATGAGGACCCGCCAGAGGCGCTCAAAGGAGGACTGCTGGCAGCCCGGTTCTCGCCCGCCGTGCCCAGCGTGGACAGCGCCGTGGAGTCCTGGGACAGCTCGGCCACAGAGAGTGGCTTTGGGGGCCCAGGTAACAGCTCAGAGCCCTTGGACGAACAACATGCTCTCCCTGGGTCTCCCCAGCTGCCAGGCCCTTGCAAGGTGGTTTCCTCTACCTGGTCCTCCTTGCGCCTTCTCTCCCAGCCCCATCTTTTAGAGACGCTTTCCCAGAAGGCAGGTGTGGTGGGCCCATTAGCCGTTCTCAGGGAGCTTCACTCCGCAGAGCAGAGACCACAGGCTCTCACACATGTTTTGATCAGCATCTGCAGCACCCCTCCGTGAGGCCAGAGGCCACGCCTGTCCTGCTTCTGCTGCCTCTCTCACTCTAGTCTGGTGCCCGGCACATAGCAGGTGCTCAACCAATGTTCACTGCATCCCACTGAATACGGAAAGGCAGAAGGCCCCCTCTCACCCCATCCTAAAAAAATGCAGCTTGGGGTGGAAACCTCCAGGGTGCCCTCCTAGCACATAAATTCGCCTGTCCATGCATGTTGAGACCCATGGGTAGCCTCAGGAGGGGCAGGGGGCATTTGAGCCTGGTGGCTGGCCTTCTGGCCTCTGTGACCCAGAGCCACAGGGAGTCCCCAAGGCCATGCTCAGGGAACTAGGGAGTGAGGCCTCTACGTGGCCTTGGGTGGCTCCCAGCCCTGGTCTCTGCTCTCTGGGTCAGAGCTCCCCCATCTGGAGCACTTGGTGAGCATGTCCCAGCTCAACCCCAGCCAGGACCTCCAGAGCTCTGAAAGGCGTGAAGAGAAGGATGGTCAACACACTGACCCTCCCTCTCAGGCAGGGGGTCTGCTCAGCCGAGCCCAGTGGAGCGGAGATAGGGACCTGGAGCCCAGGCATTAACACTTCTGCCACATGATCAGGATTTCCAGGGGGTTCTGGGGTAGGGCCCTGGGTGGCAGGAGCCCTCAGGGCACTCTGGGTGGCCATGCTGGCCCGGAGAGGACAAGACCTATTCAGGGTCAGCCAGCACTGCTAGAAATGGATCTGGAAGGAGGGTGAGCTAAGGGCACAGGAAGGATGCAGACATCCCCTGTCTCCACCTGCCAGGTCCCCACACTCCACAGACGACAGCCCGGGGTGTGAACCCACAGGAGTGGCAGCCCAGCCGGCGGAGAAGCAGCCCCCCACCCACCGAGCCCCGGAGGACGAGCTATACCCCAGCCCCTGCTGACAGGAGCTTCCCCGAGGAGGAGGAGGATTGGGAGCCACCGTCTAGGTCTGTGGGGGGAACGCCATGTGGGAGAGACAGTCATGGACTCCTGGTTAGGATGGGTGAGGGTGGCCAGTCCCTGAGCCAAAGCGATGGCAGTGATGGAAGAGCGTTGCCTGGCCCCCCGGGAGAAGCCCTTCCTGGGAGAGGAGAGATACCTCAAGCAGACTACCCCGGCCAGGCTGAGAAGGTGGAAAAGCCTGCTGGTGGCGGGCACGGCAGGGGCAACGGTGGGGGTGGGGGGTGGGGAGCAGCCTGGTTTGCCCTTCCCAAGCCTGGTAGTCCCCTGTGCTCCAGGGCAGCAGCAGGCTCAGAACTCCGACCCGACCCTCCTGACTTAGCCCAGATTGCTGGATGGCACGCTGCAAGGGCCTTTTGGGTCATGGGCACCAGCCCTGGGCCGTGGATATGGTGGTTTTTGTAAAGCTGGCTTCGAAGGACTCAGCCTGTCTCCTTGAAAGAACAGGCTCCTGGCGCCCTGGAGGGATGCTGTTCCTCATCTCATCCTAGCCACCCCCTTCCCACGTCGGTGCTCGGGGTCCGGCAGTTCCTTCTGCCCAGAACACCGTTCCCTCTCCTCTCCTGGCCAGCACCCCCACTCATCCCTCAAAACCCAGCTCAAATCCCCCTGCCTCAGGAATGCTTCCCTGACTTTCTCAGGCAGGTGACATTCCTTCCTCCCTCCGCTGTCCTCACAGCGGCTGGGTGAGCCTCCTAATGGCACTGGCCACTCTGTGTCTCCCTGGCTAATGACCTGGCTCTTCTATGTCTCTTCCGCGTGGCACCCCAGCTCAGTGCCTGGCACCCAGTCCATGCTTTGTGACCGATTCGTCAGCTCCCTGAGAACAAGAGCCACCCTTGCACCCAGCTCCATAGCCCAATTGTGTACAAGGGATTTAATGGGGAGAATGTCCTTCAGCCTCAGTCCTCTCATCTTAAAGTGGGAAGGGAAGGAGGCAACTATGTTTCATCATCATCTCCGAGGCCCCCTAGAGGGAAGCCCACGTGCCTTTGGAAAACAGAAAGTGCTTTGCAAACTGTAGCCGATTTTATAAACAGCCAGGACTTTGTAGATGGCAGGTGGCTTTGTGAACTCCGACCCGTGAAAGTATGACTTGCTACCTTTCTTCTAATGAGACTCGGTGTCAGAGCAGATGAGGGGCTCGTACAACCTGTGACGGAAGTTACAGGCGGTCTCCACCCCTCCCCCAGCCCAAATGCTCCATCCTCTCCATCTGTCTGTGTCCTTGCTGGCTCCAGCTCTGTCCCTGTCACTGTCCTACGATGCCATGTGTCTGGGTGGGTCCAGAAGCTGTCCTCTGGGGCTACACCATGGATCTCCTCTCTGTCTGTCTGTCCGTCCCTCTGTCTCTCTTCCCAGGTGCCCTGTGTCACCGCTCTCCACCCCGTCTCATCTGCCCCTGTTCTAACTGACCGCCGGCAGTCTCGGCTGCCCCTCACTGCGTCTTCCCCTCATTCCGTGTCACCCACCACTGCCCCGGGGCCCTGGCACAGCCACCGAGGATGCCCGCCCGCCCGCCCACCCTCTGGCCCCTGGAGCCCAACGCTGATGGCCATTTAGAAGACTCCTCAGGCCCCAGCCTGCCTGCCCGCCCACCCGCCCACTGGGAGTTGACGCTCTCTGGTTCCTACGTTACAGCCCGGCCCCCCGACCTGCCCAGAAGGAGGGCTTCTGGCGAGTGTTTGGGGAAGCCCTCGAAGACCTGGAGTCCTGTGGTCAGTCAGAGCTGCTGAGGGAACTGGAGGTAGGGCCACCTGCCCTGTAGGCCTGTGTAGGGCCACCTGCATCTGGGCACACTGGTGTGTGTGCCCATGGGAGGCACGCATGTTGATGGGGTTGTGCGCACGTGTAACCTGTAGGCGTGCACTCACCCGGCACCCTCTGTGTAAAAGTGTCTTCACACATGTGCAGACTGTGCATGAACATGTTTGAAAGTGTGACTGAGAGTGTTGTGGCCAGCACATCGGCTGTGTGCACATGTGAGCCCGTCTGGCATCATCGTGTGCATCGGGACTATGTATGTATGTATGCATGTGAGCACGCACATGCACGCACAAATGTTGAGTGTCTCTTCAGATCTCGTGTGTTGAGTGTGCACGTTTGAGTGCCCAGGGGCAGTTTTGGTGTTTGTGTGTGCATGCGCCATATGTGGGCATGGCTGTGGGTGTGCCCTGGGGAAGCGTGTGGATGGTCATTCACAACACAGGAGACGCGGAGCCAGAGGACCTCAGAGGAGAAGGCAACCTCGTGAGAGGTCAGCAGTGCCCGCGACAGAACAGGCTGCCCAGAAGGATCTAGGGAGGATCTGACAGGGTCACCTCAGAGCCTCCTTCGTACCCTGAAAGCAATCATTAACATTTCCGCTGTGCTTTCACATTTTCTCCGTACTGCGTCCTAGTTGCTTTCCTAATGTCTTCCAACTCACTGATTCTCTCCTTGGTTGTACTTAATCTAGGGCTGAACCCATTTCCTAAATATTGTATTTTAACTTCCACATCTTTTATTTCTACAATTTTTTATTATTTTTCAACTCTTCACAGTCTTTTTCTTAATGTTTCATTTTCTTATTTTTCTGCACATTTTAAGCAGGCTTATTTCTTTAGCTTTGTTTTTTCCCCTAGTTTCTCAGGTGCAAACTTATTTGTCTGTTGCATGTGTGAGCAGGCGGACTTTGCATTTCATCGATCGTTGTGCTTTCAGCAGCGAGTGCTCCTGCAGGCAGGAGGCTGTTGAAGCGTGTCTGAGACAGAGTCTCACAGGTCTTGGCTGGGGCTTTTGATCTCCATCAGTTGCAAACCAGTTTTTCACATTACCTTCTCAGCTCCTTGTTTCTGTTTGTGGAAGTCAGATTCAGACAGTGGTCACGTGCAGGTTCCCCATTTCCCACAAATGGTTCGCTGGCCCAGAGCCGTCCTGGGGGTTCCTCTCCGAACCCTCGCACTGGCAGGCAGACATCTCTAGTCCCCATCCAACTGGGGATGGCCCTGCGCTAGCTCTCTGCTTTTCCCCGAACGGGCACCCTGGCTCCTAACATGCCTGTCTGCTTCCACGGGCCAAATGGTTCTGCTCCTGCTTATGCCTGTCTCTAAATTTTTCTTTCTTGCTTTGGAAGTGTTTATTTTTATTATTGATTTTAGCAATAGAAAAACATCAATTTTTTGTTGTTGTTCCACTTATTTTTGTGTTCATTTGTTGATTCTTATATGTTCTCTGACTGGGAATTGAACCTGTAACCTTGGTGTATCAGGATGATGATCTAACCAACCAGTACCCAGTCAGGGCTGAAAGCATTTATTTTTAAATGTTTAATTTACCACAAGATTTGGAGGGAGATATGAGTTTCTGTTTCAGCTCAGTTTGCATCTTATATGGAAGTTCTAGAATTCTATAATTCTAGGGGTCCAAGAGCCTATGATACCCTGATTTCATTTTTTTAATGATTCTATGACCCCAGGATTCTGAGCCTCTTGTCTTTCCATTCGGGGACCTCTGACGCCCAGCCCCAATGTGAGACAGAGCCTTGCATTAATAGTGGGAACTCAGGTAATGTGATGGGCAGGAGGAGAGAAGTTTCTAGGCTGGAGAGACACCTCGGTGCGTAGGAAGTCGTATAATATGACATCTAAGGAGTACATCCTCCCACCCCTCCAACCCCAAATGCGCCCCCTACTCCCGTTTCCGGAGTTCCCAGTCTGAATGGGACTACGTTCCCTCAGGGCCACAGACATGCTGCTCTCAGCTTGGAGCACGGCACTGAAGACTCCTCAGGACATTCCCTGAATGCCCCCTCGTGTCACCTCTGACACGTGTCCTAACTCCGCCCCCCTGCCTCTCCCCACCCCCCTCCCGCCACAACCCTGTCTAGACCCTAGTTGTCTTTCATCTGGGCTGCCACAGGGACCCTAACAGGTCTCCCTCCTGGCTTCCACGCCCTCATCTGTAGTCCAGTGTCCACCCAGAACCTGGAAGATGCTACTAAATCCACAAATCGGATGCTGCCTCCCCCACCCCACCCCCCTGCATACATTCCTCAGAGTGTCCCATTGCTCTCGGGAGCAATGTTAACGTTTCTCACTGTCGTCCTCAGGGCGGGCAGGATCAAGCCCTCGCCTCCCAGCCTCATTCCACGCACCCCCTCCGGCCTTCCTTCGGATCCCCCACCACAGGGCCTTTGCACATGCTGTTCCCTCTGCCTGCCAGGTTCTCTCTTCCTCCCCACCCCCCTTCTAGCTCATCTTTTAGATCTCAGCTCAGGAAGCTTCCCTGAGCCCTCACACTGGACCAGATTCATTGTCCTAGGCCCTCACCTCCCATGTACCTGCCTCTGTGACTTTTACTGCTGTGTGTGATTTTATCTTACGTGTTTTTGCAGTTAACAAAGTAGCAGAGTGGTTAAGACCCTTGATTTTAGAGCCAGACTCTGAGTTCAAATCTTAATCTCTCTGAGCCTCTGTTTCCTCATCTGTAAAATGGAAAACAAAACAAAACAAACGGTATTTGCTGATTTGGAATAACGCACGGAATAAAATAAGTTCTATACATAAAACGCCTAGAACTGAGCCCAACACAGAGTTCGTGCCAGTTCAGGGCCAGTGGTGATTCTTCTGACTGCTAGTGTGACCGATCGATCCTGCGAGCCCCAGGAGGCCAGCACCGCACCTGGGCTCCTCCCCACTGTGACCTGGAAGGCTGGCACATAGTAGGCGTCCAAAGCGGCCAACTGAAACAGAGTGAGCACCCGAGTGACAGGTTGTGTCCTCGCAGGCATCCATCATGACAGGCACTGTGCAGAGCGTGGCCCTCGAGGGCAGGCCTGGCCGCCGGCCCTGGCGGAGGGGCCGGGAGGGACGAACTTCCCCCGAGGAGATGCGGGAGCTGCTGCTGCCAACACCCTTGGAGATGCACAAGGTGGGTGCTGGGGTGGGCGCAGGAGGCCTGGGAGAGTGTCCTGGTGCCATGGGGGCTCGCCCTGGGCTCCAGATGGGCCTGCCCCTCTTGGGCCCTTGTTCCCCCCCCACCAGGAAAGGGGGACTTTGTGCTGGCTTCCCCAAACTTCCATCACAGGCACATGCACACACACCCCTGTGCTACACACTGAGCTCTTATTAATATTTTTTAAGTAGACTCACTTTTTCCCGACTTAAGTTATTGTGTGTATACATATAACATATAAAGGCTTCTATATATTATGTGTGTATATATGTGTATATATTTATTACTACCTTAAAAAGTTAACATTTGTTTAAAGATACTTATTTTTAGAGAGGGGAAGAGAGGAAGAGAAACATCAATGTGTGGTTGCCTCTTGAATGCCCCCTACTGGGGACCTGGCCCGCAACCCAGGCATGTGCCCTGACTGGGAATCAAACCCCTCATTCACAGGCTGGCACTCAATCCACTGAGCGACACTAGCCAGGACTTAAAGCCAGGATTTTTTTTTTTTGCCACCTGTAGGTTATCATGCAGATAAAACACACATAGGAGAAAAAAACCTTTCTCCCCAAAGTCCTCAGAAACTCTGAGCCTGCAGCCAACCATTTGATAAAGTGGGAGATGAACACGTGTGTGTGTGTGTGAGGCCCTCTCCTGGGAGGGTGGGATGGGAGCACCTTCCCCAGAGGCCCTGCTGTGCCTGAGTGCTGTGCGAGGGGGTGGGGTCTGCTGCGGTGCAGAAGGGAGGGAGCGACACTGTGCAGACAGTACAACGTGGGGAGTGCAGCTGGGCCAGGGGCTGGGCCGAGCTGGGTCCCGGGGCACCGAATGCCAGACCAAGGGATTCAGCCCCTGTGGGAAGCTGGCAACGATGCTCAGCCCTCCAGGGACCCCCTCCTCTGCTCCCAGGTGACCCTGCACAAGGACCCTGTGAGGAATGACTTTGGTTTTAGCGTCTCAGATGGCCTCCTGGAGAAGGGTGTTTATGTCCACACTGTGCGTCCTGACGGGCCCGCCCAGCGTGGGGGCCTCCAGCCCTTCGACAGGGTCCTCCAGGTAATGCTGCGGCAGGGGCACCTCAGACGGGGTGCTCTCTTCGAGCCCCAGGGTGGGAGAGACCCCCCATTCCCACCCCGGCTGAGCGGCCTTGGGCAGCTCACCTCCCTTCCCTGAGCCCAGTTTCTCTGTCTGTGAGGAGGGAACAGCGACACCAGCTGTGTTAGGTTAGGCCCGATGTTGCAGTAACAACCCCTGAGTCTCAGCAGCTTAACACATGCGAACAGTTACTGTGTTTTTTGGACCATAAGACACACCTAGGTTTTAGAGGAGGAAAATAGGGGGAAAAGTTGAAGCAAAAAATGTGGTAAAATATTTAATAACGTAAATAACACAAGATTTCACCAATGTAAATGTAAACAGAACCCAACAGCAGCATTAACAACCATTATTCCTCCCAAATTAGGGGTGGGGGTGCGTCTTATAGTCTGAAAAATACGTTATTTATTGCTCACCTGTGTCCACCGTGGACAGGCGTGAGCCTCG
Organism: Phyllostomus hastatus; assembly: GCF_019186645.2. NCBI lineage: Eukaryota > Metazoa > Chordata > Mammalia > Chiroptera > Phyllostomidae > Phyllostomus > Phyllostomus hastatus. The sequence goes on along the minus strand of NW_025333643.1, from coordinate 1,541,132 downwards.
CTCCACCTCCACTGATGGAGGCTCCACCCTCTGTCATTGCCTCAGACCCTACAGCAGAGGAAGCCAGACTGGAAAATCGCATATGGTTTTTTTCTGCCTTCTCCCCTACATGGACTATTGGCCAGATTAGTCATGTGACCTCACCAACTGCAAGGGAGGCTGGGAAATGTAGGTGAGCAGATGGAAAGTTATGGGCGTCCTGGCCCAGGCACCTGCCCCAGCTACTTTGGTTCCCTTGGGGTGATTTCTGCCACATTTGTGCTAAATTTACTGAATATATGTTTTCTCTAAATTGATGTTTTTTCAACTTAAATTTATTTTAAAAGGAAACTTTTCTGCTAAATTAGGAACAAAAACCCAACACTGTTTGCTTGAAATAGGCCAACATAAAATACAAATAAAATAGAAAAAGGGCGTGGTCACACAATCCGAGGCAGGGGGCTGAGCGCGCGTGCGCCCTCTCACGTTAGAAGGGAGAGAAGCAGGCATCGGGGTGTGGGGGTTGTGCTGGCATCTCCCAGTACTTGCTGTTCGATTAAACCCCCCAGAAGGACTGAAAGAGTTAAATGCAGAATGACTTCCTCTGTGTGCATTTTTCAGATTTGCCCTGTGTCCGGGTGGGGGCGGGGGCGGGGGCGGGGCTCACACTTAGAAAATGCCAGGACTCCCACCCCTCGGCCCACCGCACCAGCTGACGCCAGGCTGTGCGCCCCTGCAGGTCAACCATGTGCGCACTCGGGACTTCGACTGCTGCCTGGCGGTGCCGCTCCTGGCTGAGGCGGGTGACGTGCTGGAGCTGGTCGTCAGCCGCAACCCACTGGCACAGAGCAACCGGACCCCACAGGCACCAGGCCCCAGCAGCCCACGGATGCTCTGAGGTCAGCCTGGTCCAGACACCCAGAGGGCCACTGCAGAAGATCCTGGCTCCTAGACCTCTAGCTGGCTTGGAGATGTGGACACCCACTCATCCATCTGTCCATCTAGCTGGCCCTGAGTTGTGGACGGGACCTTGTCTCTGTTCTCTGGTTCTGTGGACTGGGGTGCCAGGCAGTGAGGCCCCTGCCCCAGTTGGAGGGGCATTGAGGTCTTTTTCCACTATGGGTCTCCAAGATGGCTGAAGGTGCCGGGGCCCAATAGAGACAGGCTGCTCAGCTTGAAGAAGAGGGGTCTGGAGGTGGCTGCAGGTCGCTACAGGGCTTCCTCAGAGGAGTACCTGGGGTGGGGAAAGCTGAGCTAAGTGTAGGATGCACTTGCAGCAGAGCTGTGGAACTGGAATGAACTGCCGGAGGAGTGAGCTCCCTATCACAGGAGGTGAGCAAGTGGGAGCTGGATGCCCCAGTGGGGTGGTACACTGAGGTGTGAGGTGTCCTGGTGATGCATCCACGGGTGTTTAGAGGGTTAGTTTCCTGATGGGGGGCATTCAGGAAAAGGCCTGCGGCGGGGACACTTCAGCTGGAGAGCTGATCGCCAGGAAGGATGCTGCTTGGGATAGGAGCCCGCCTCCTTCTCCAGAATTCTGGTGTTTGGGGCTTGCTGGTTCCGAGATTCTCTGGCTCTGACGTCTCCACTTAGAAGGTTCTGAGCCTCTGGAATCCGGGAAGTGCCAGCCCTTTGATGTGAAAGTCACTGATTGTTTCATTCATGGCATCTCTGGTCTGAAGCTTCTGCAGTGTGAGGCTGTGGTCCTGACCCACCGGGCAGCCGTGTCAGGCTTTGGGCTCTCAGCCCCTCCTGCTTCTTTTGAAGGCTGTGTGGCCGCTGACCCATCTGCATACACCTCTCTGAGCCCAGGCCCCTCCAGGAGGAGGGAGTCATTTGGGGACAACATTGGGGCTCCATTCACCTGCCATTCAGTGCAGATGGGAAGCCATGGAAATAAGATGTCCTGCCTGGGGGAGCAGGAGAATGAGGGAGGAGCCCAGAAATGGACAGACAGACAGACGGACAGGGGAGAGACTGGCTGGAGAGATGGGCCATTCTCTCCCCCACCCAATGGCGACAGTGTCCATGGTGGTCATTCAAGGAAGTTTCTTCCCACTTGCAATCTGGAAGCACCAGCATCTCTTAAAATCGTTTTCCTCATTTTTCACAGATCAGAAATGCTTTTGATTTTAAGAAGGGCACAGGCTGCCCCCTGGTGGCCCAGGGTGTGGCCCCTGGGATGGAGGTGGGCAGGCAGGGTGCAGCCAGGCCTGGGGCTTGGCTTTGCTCCACCCAGCTCTTAATGGGGGTCTCAGGAAAACAGAGCACCCACTCCTACCTGCACCCATCTCCACCTCTGTCCCCTGAAAATGTTCTTCCACTCTAAGGGACCAGATGGGGAGTCAAGAGGCCTGTTACTTTCCCCCTGAGCCACTGCTCAGGTGCTGGGTGACCCCCTCTTAGTCTGGTGCACCCACTGGACAATCAAGGGGTGGACAGTGTCTAAGCAGGTAGGAGCCTCCCTGTCCACTGTGGCCCCCTTGGCACCCTGCCCACACTCTCCCTAAGGACCTGCTTCCCCTCTCCTCACCCCTCCCTTTCCCTGTCCCCTGCTCCGTGCACCTGAAGAGCCCTTTGTGCCCCGAATGGACTGCTTAGTGCCTCTACTATCTGGATCCTGTGCGAGCATCCATGCCCCGGTGAAAGGGCCCCGCCCACCCATTACAGGGGTACCAAGCCAATGCCAAGAACCCTCAGCTTGGGGTGGGGGGTGGGGTACAATGGTGACATGGCCACTCGCAGCCTCAACCGTGTGACCTTAGGAAAGTGGCCCAGCCACTCTGGGCCTCTGTCATTTGACAGAGCTGGACAGAGCAGGCTCCCAGGGCCTCTGGGGTTGGGAAGGCTATGATGACTGCGGGCGAGGGACGATGCATCCCAACCCTGACCAATGCTCCCTTCCCTCCTCGGGCTGAGGCCTCTGCCACCCCTCCCCCCACCCACGGATGCAACGAGGCCGGGAGGCCTGGCGGGCGGACCTCCTCACTGTGGCCGGCCTTCTCATATGCAATATTTCTTCTGGCTTCTCATGGGATCGTTCGTCCCAGACCTGATGTTTCCCGACACCCGTCCCTGGTGAGCGAGCGTCCTGCCTGCCTATGCATTTTGAGTACAGCCCTTGCAACGTGCCCCTCCCACCCCAAAAAGCTGTATTTTTCTCTGGCTGAGATGAGAGCATATTCCTTGTAAAGTATTTTTCTACATGGGGTTTCTTAGGGCTCTCGGGAAGCACCGCAAGCCAAGGCGAGGCCTGCAGAGGCCAGTGGGGGCCGGCTGGGGCCCCGTGCAAACCTGTCTGTCCCGCGGGGGGCTGCAGTGACTTGGAAGTTGGGGGTGGGATGCTGTTGGGTTGATATGGATTTTTTAAATAAAATTATTTAAATGCACCTAGAGTCGGGTGTTTACTTTTTTTTTTTAAATCAAAAGCTGGCAAGAGTCAGCTTCCGTCGAGATCTTATAACATCTCACCTGCTTTTGATGAATCCATTAAGTCATTTAGTCAAAAAGTTTGCTGTGTGTGGTGCATCATTCCAGCCCTTGGGAAACCATCAGGAACAAGACAGATGAGGCCCTGTCTGCATGGCATTATACTCTAGGGGAAGACAGACCATTGACAAGTGAAAAAAAAAGTCATAAAGAATTCTTTCGGGAGGAATAGAGAGCAATGAAAAAACCGAGACAGTAATGGGGTTAGTGACTAGGTCAGGAAGGGCTTTGCTTTTATGCCAAGACCCGAAGGACACAAGTCAGCCCTGGGGAGTCGGAGGAAGCACGTCCCAGGCGGAGAGAATAGCATGTGCAAACGCCCTGAGCTGGGAATGAGCTGGTGAGTTCGAGGAAGAGAAAGGAGGCACACACGGGGGTGGGGTTAGAGACCAGACTGAAGTCTGCAGAGCATGAAGGCCCAGGTAGGGACTGTGGATTTGATTCTCTGAGCACTGGGAAGTCACTGAGGCAGGTGAGTGGCAGGCCGGCAGCCTGGGTAGGGAAAGGGCCAAGAGGGCAGCCTGGGGGTGGTGGCCTGGGTAGGATGAGCCCAGGGGGCAGGGCTGGGTCCCACTAGGGGGCCACAGCTCTGTGTGGACAGAGGAAGAGCTTCTTCCAATCAGCCATGCCAGAGGGAGTAAGCTCCCCATCTCAGGAGGGATGCAAGCAGGGGCTGGACCACACCGATTGCATTTACGTGGGCCGGCTAAGAAAACTGGGGGCTGTAGTGTTGCGCAGGGTGCTGCCGGTCTCCCGAGAGGCAGCACTGGTCCTTCGGCCTGCCTGTGCACAAGGCACTGTTTTAAGAGCTTTGTGAGAATTCCCTGGATCCTCCCAACAGCTCTCAGAGGTGGCTCTGCCACCATTTCAACATTACAGATGAGGAAATGAGGCACAGAGAGGTTAAGTAACTTGTCCAAGGTCACACAGGTAATAGGGATGAGCCCAGGATTTGAACACACGCCTCACAGCCAAAACATTCAGAAGGAGGGAGGAAAGTGGGTGGAGACCAACAGAAAGGAAGATAGCCAGAAAAAGAGGGAGGGAGGTTTTATTCTAACATCATCTATAAAAAGTGAAATACTGAGACTTTGGGAAGTTGGAGAAAGGACCCGGCAGGCTCCCCTGAACTTGCCCACTCCTGAAGGGTGATGGGGCCAGTGGGCGGGAGGCTGCCCGGAACACCAACCCTCTCCTGGCCTGCTTCCCCACCTAGAACAGTGCTTTGGGCTTATGATCCCCAAGGCTGAGGACATCTGTGCCAACCACTGACCTTGAGGGTGTCCTCCCCTCTGAGGGCCCCATGTGCATACCTCCAGGACTTGCCATTTACCTGTCACCCAGCCCCCTCCCCTGCCCCTGCCCTACTCTTGGACTTGGCAATCAGAGCCCTGATGGGATGGCATGGGACCAGGCTTCAGTGACTGCACCTAGTGGGAGGCTGGGGTGGGGCAGGGAGAAGGGCACTGACCTCAGGTTGGTGCCCTTCTTCCTACAACCCTTTCCTAGGCTTACAGCAAGGTCACCCTGTGCTGTGGGGGGTGGGGAGGAAGCCAGTGCAGGTGAGGGCCTGATGCATGAGCATCATCTCTGATCATCCCTGAACATTTAGAGGGGGCGGTGGCTTATTCCAGATGGGGAACCTGAGGCTCAGGAGACTGTGAGATCTCCCAGCCGCATGGGGCTATGAGCGTAGCAGGTGAGCTCATTCAGTAGGACCCGTAGACGCAGCCAGTGCAGACCCAGGCATCAGGGGACCTGGGTGCAAATCGACTGTCTCCGACCTGCCGTCCGTGTGTCCTTGTGCAAACCACATCCTACCTGGCAGCCTCCACCTCAGTGTCTCCAGCCTTGGATAATTCCTTTGAGGAGCATCCAGGGCGGGATGGAAAGCCCCTTACAAACTGGAAAGCACTTGTCAAATGTAAGAAAAACCAGCCTCATCAAAAACAGAACCCACACATGTTGGATTTAAAAAGGAAATGTTTATTTTCATGTTATAAGGTGATTACAAACTCCTCTAAAAAAAAAGCAAAGATGAATTTAAAATATTGATATACATATTTATCTACAAAGCAAAAAAAGGAAAGGAAAAACCCTGCAAAATACAGGGATTCATATCAGAAACATTTAACACAAAAGCTTATATATTGCAAGACTGAATTACACACCAAGGAGATCTTATTCAAATACAAATGCTCCTCCTCAGATGAGTCTCTTGTTAGTTATTTTGTTTTTTTTTTTACAAAAGTTCAAAATATCTTAAAAATATTTTGAAGTTTAAAAAAAATGTCCTGATGAGCCAGACATATTTCCGGAAGGAGGCAAGACTCACGTTCTCGGCTTTCTCTTGTGCTAAATTCAGAGTCACAGTTGATAAGGATTTGAAAATTAATTGGATAAAAAAACCCATGGCGCTAACATCTCAGTTTGAAGCCAAGTGTGTCACAAGATGCTCCACCCCGGGGACCTTGTCAGAGGGGGTCTGTGGTGACACCCACAGGAGAACAATACAACAGCTTCCCACCAGAACTGGCTGCATTCGCAGAGGGAGGGCCCCGCGTTCCTCTCCAGTTTTGACCTCTGGGTTGTTTTGTGGCTTTGTGCTTGTTGCATTTTTGCACAGTGGTGTTTGCAGCAACCATGTGGATGGCCCAGCTTGGAGTTGCCTGACCTTGGGTCTGAGGGCTGGGTGGGGCCCTACAGCCGCCTAGAAGGGCTTTCTCTGAGTCCTTTCCTGGCCTGTGTCTGAGGTGTGGGGGGAGGAGGGAGGCATCTGCCTTCAGGACTGGCTGCCCAGAGCATTCCCCACCCAGAGGGGCAGCAGTGTTGAAATGTTGGCTGGGCCACTGGCCGCTGTGTGGTGGGACCTGGTGATATAAGAATGCCCCATGCTGGGCTGAGGGGGGGGGCTGGCTTTCCCCTTGTGCTTCACCGCTGTCTCTGGGGGTGTGCCGGGGGTCTGGGGGAGAGCAAGGGGCCAGGGGTGCAGAGAGGGAGCTGGTACTGCTCAGAAATCAGAATCTAAAGCCACTCCCCACTGTCTTATGTGGCCTCAGGCTGAATCCTGCCCAAGCGTTCTGCCTTTTGGACACTGACTGGCTTCTTTGGGCCTCAGTTTCCTTGTGTGCAATGGGAACCTCAATGCCTAGCTCACAAAGGACTGCTGGGTGCAGGGTCACGGTGGAGGTGAACAGGGGCTGCCTTTCCTTTTGGAGGCCTGAGTCACAGCTCGGGGACCAGTGGGCCCACGAATGGTCAGGGGGTGGCAGGTGCTACTCACCTCGTCCCCCAACGTTGGGGACAGAGCTTTTCTTTTTTTCCTAAAGGCTCCTCCTTGGTCTTTAGGGAGAACACCGGGGAGCTGCATTCACCACTTGCCACACACACGTGAGAGGACATACGGCCGGAACTGACCGCAGACAGTCTGGTTCCACTCCCGCTTGCTGTGCCAAAGACCCTCCCCGGCTCCAGGCCTCAATTTCCCCATTTTATGAGGGCGCTAAGTTGGGGGGCAGGGCTGGAAGCCTCTCCGTCACTGACCGTGCAACTCCACTGCAGGGACTGGCGGGGCCCGGGCCCTGCTCATGCAGCCTCTGCCTGGTGAGATTTGTCCGGGGGCCCTGCCCCGTTCCTGCATCCCGATCACGTTCTCTAAACACCCTCCCTCACGTCCCTTCCAAGTTTGGCTGGCTGGACTCTGCGTGGGCATCGGAATTTCTGACCCATCCAGGCAGAGAGTGGGCAGAGGACAGCCCCTTCTCCAAGACAGGCGGACCAGAGTCACTGGCGCCAGTGACAGTTTTCTTTATGTGGAGACATAGAGACACATTGTACTCACAGAGCCAAGTTCTGCGGATACACCAGCGCCAGGGGAGTAGACACGAGGGTTACAGTTGGAGACAGGGACCTGGGAGACTGGCGAGGAGTGGGCTTGGGGACAGTGGCTGACCTTCCGACCAGGTGGGACCTGGGGACTTGGTCTGCATGTGTCTTTGGTCTAGAATTTGGTCTGGGAATCTTATAAGAGGCCTTCCTCGGGTCACGTCCAGAATGTTGCGATTTGCCTGCCACCCTGTGACCTTTCCCTGGGGGTCTGAGCCCCAGAGGGGAGATGCATGTAGCCTGAAATGACCCCAGATGCCCAGGCAGCCACAGCCTGCCGAGCCCCTCGCTCCCGCACGTCGCCTGTCCCCAGTCACTGACAGTGGTTAGTGACCTGCATACAATTCCGTAGGACGGAGGGGAAGGGGTCACATTGCTATTCGATAAAATTAGGGGGGGAAACAAACAATGAAATCCAATCAGACACAGCGGCAACCATAAATACATAGAAAAACAGGAACACATTAGAACTGTGAACGGTTTGGAATAGGCGTTGTTTGGCAGAGTGTACGCTTTGGAAAGAGAGAAATGTGAAAGTTTACCAAAGACAAGACGTTTCGAAGGTTCAGAGTTGCCTCTGCCCCTTGGGAGGAGGACCCCAAAGGCTCCCCCCTCTCCCAGATTTGGGGAGGGGGGTTCCAGGTTTCAGAGCCCCTGCTCTGAAAGCCTGAGGTGGACTTCATTTCCACCCACCTGCCCTGCAGGCAGTCACTGCCCTTTGTGACGTTTCGGTTTAGAGTTTGAACTTGGAAGTGACTTTAAATGGCACAGTTTAGGTCCAAATAGGGCCAGGGTGGAGGTGTGTCCACACTCGGGATGTTAACGGTAGAGTACCTTCGCTTCTGGCTCAGAAAGGACTCTGCACTTGGCTGAGCCAGTTCCGGGGTGCCAGCCCCATGAACCCCAGCTTCCTAAAAACACACTCCCTCACTGCCTCCCCTCGGTCCCCACACGGTGCGTGTCTGACACCAGCTCTCACAGGGGCTGTGTAATGCAGACTTCTCCTGTCTCCCAGGGTCTACAGAGAGTTGGGCTTGTGACTGAGCTGGGAGGGAGGTGGGGGGAGCACTTCACTGGGCTCAAATGTCCAGTGAACCTCCACAGACACTCCTGGTGCTCCCTGCGTGGAGCCCTCCCGGCCCTGGGCTGGGATCTTCGACAAGAGCTTGTGGGAGTTTCCCGGCCTCTGGGAGATGAGGGTGGAGAAATGAGGGGGAGAAAAGCACCCCTCCCCAACACCGGGCCGAGCCCCAGGGCCCACATCCTTTGGTCCACTCGCTCACCCCTTGTCCCTCACCAGATACACACTGCTTCCCTCCTACAGGCAGCTTCGAGGGGGGAAGGGGAGTGACCGGAACCTGACAGCACCCCACTGAGATGCGACAGACCCAGCCTGTGGGGTCGGGCCCTGAGCCTGCAGGCTCCGGCTGGGCCAGCCTCGGTCTCCACCTGGGCTGCCACGGGAAGGATGCTGGCCCAGCGGTCAGGGTCAGCCCCGTGAGTGTTCTCCTGAACGCTGAGCCCCAGCCTCACCGCCCAGCGCAGATGGCTGGTTCTGACAGTCCCTCCGACTATCCACCACGGACCTCTCAATAAAAGCTGGGGTTTTGTTCCTGGTGCAACGGTTTCTACCACTTAGAACCAGATCTTCGCTGCGGGGCCTCACCTGTCAGGGTTAAGTCAGTGCCTTTGTTTGAGGGGTGGGCCGGTTAGTTTGGTGCCTCCCTTCCCGGCTACCGCGAGTGCAGAGGCGCCTCCTCGCAACCCCCTTTCTCCAGCCCCCACGGGTGGGGCCCGCTCCCTGCTGGATGCTTCTGCTTGAACCAGACTGGGGAGGTACTACACCTTTAAAATGGGTCTGCTGTCCCAGGAAAATTCCACCCTGTGTTTTTTGGGGCAGAACTTTCTGCCAGCTACATAAGCACCGAAGAATTGCTTTTGAAAATGAGATCTATTGCTGGCAAGAAGATCAATTCAAGTGGTAAAAGTGTATGACAATCTCTAAGTGTATATATAATTATATGTAAAAAAAAATACAAAGAAAAATTTACCAGTTCCCATAAAATACATCTAATTCAGTATGAAAGCTCTGCCTTGCCCCGGACTTCTGCCCATGGGGCTTTTTTTTTTGTACAAAATAGCCCCAAATCAAAACAAAATACACATACACACGACACCACACACGCGTGTGCACACACACAGTAATATTTTCTGTGACAATTAAAAAAAATCCTAGTGCAAATATAAAGCTCTGTAAACCTGGTCCTATGAGAATCTAATGTTAGTAAACAGCAGGAAAGCGGCCCGCCGCCCGGGGGCGCTCACATCATGGTCTCCACCACGATGTGCGTCGGCTTCATGAGTGCGCCGTTCATGGTCGAGCGGGAACTGTAGGGCGTGGCCCCCTCCCGCTCCACGGCCCAGTGATTGGGTTCCCTCGGGGTCAGCAGGTACTTGAGTCTCTGGAGAAGGAAGGGGACAGGAGCAGGCGGCACGTCAGGCAGTCAGGTTCCCTTTCACCTTGGCCGTCTGCCCTCTCTGGGCCAGTGCACGGTCTGGCTTTTCGAAAACCACTATCCTCTCGGGGACCTCCCACCTCCTCCACTGGCAAATCCAGAGGTTGAACTAAGGTGCTCTAGGGTCCCTTGGTCCTCCCAGCTGGGGCCCGCTCGTGGAATCTGTGAGGACAAGCCAATGGCAGAGCGGGGACACAAACTCAGGGCTCCCACCTCCCCGCTTGCCTCTGTCCAGTGTCCACTCAGGAACTTAAATAGAAAGAAGTTATGAAGTTCTCTATCTAGACATTTGGTTTCAGTATATTAGAAATTTTCAGAGCTGCTTATTAAAAGCTATATTTCATTTGAAAATCCAGATTTCCATCTTCTCTTTAAAAATCGCAAGATCTAGCCATGGCAGGCCCCATGTCCCCTTGGTAACTACAGGATAGAGCTGACTGCATCACCCCCGGGCCTGCTGCTGGGGCTTCCCCCATTTCGGTTGCCTGCCTGGTCCCTGGAGGGCCAGCTGGAGACCCCAGGTAGAGGGCGAGGGTGGGGTGCCAGCAGGAAGGTCATCCCGCACCCCTCTCATCGCTCCGCCTGTCCGTACATCTGTACGATGGGGTGTGCACACAGCAGGCGGACAGGAGGCAAACGCCCCGAACAGCCCCCTGGGGGCCGTTTAAATGCAGGGTAAGTTGCCACTGGACTCCTCCGGGACAGAGACCCAGGTCTGTAGAACCTGCTCTAAGAGATGCTCATGGCTGGGAGGCCACCTAGGCGACCGTGCAGGGGGGCTCCAGGGGCCACACAGCGGAGACAGATGGCTGCCTTCCAAGGAGGGCCTTGGGGTTAAGGAAGGGGTGCAGCTTTAGGGTGGAGTGGCTCCTCCCCTGCCCCCTCCTCTTCCCCTACACCAGGCCCACTCTGACCAAACCTCTGACCTGGAGCTGGAATAATGTTTTAAAATTAAGCTTTGAAGGAACACACAAGTGAGTGACCTGTTGGGCGTCCTGGTGTCCAGCCCCAGGGTTGAACTATGTAATTGCTGTGGGCACTGGCCAATCAGAACAGATATCCAATGGCTTGGCTATGTATCCAATTAACCCTTTAGTTTCTGGATGGTAGGAACATTCTGGAAACTCCTGGGGAGGGACTGGGTTCACACAGGGTATATGTAGGGGGGGGCGCCCTGAGAGACCCAGGGCAGTGGCTATCTCCTGTATGTCCCCAGGCTCAGTATTTAAATATTTTAACAGATGGTAGGACCAGGCAGCATTCTGGCTAAATACCGGGGCCCTCCCCTGAGTCCTCTGAGGAAACACAGGAGCCCAGTGCAGCAGCAGCACTCTGGGGCTCAGACCGAGCTTCGTGACTGCCCCCCGGCACACCTCTGCCTACTTCCTCTGTCGAGGGAAGGCTGGTGCCTTTCTGCCTGGCCTCTCCTCTCCCCCACCACCACCACCTCCGGGCCGTTCCCTTGCCCACAAGGAAACCCACCCAGCCCAAGGGAGAGCTGGGGCCCCAGGACATCCTGGCTCCAGATTTTTAAGAGAATAACAATAAAAAACAGCTCAGAACAAAACAGTGCAATCTTGGAGTCCACCCAAGCCCAAAGGTTAAGCGAGATTCTAAGAAAAGGATTTCTTGGAAAGAGCCCCGGTCTGGCTGGCCTGGAATCTGCAGCATTGTCTGAGGAATTTCTGAGAGGAGGTGGGCAGTGGGCGGGAGGCCTCGGGGGAGGGGACTGGCAGGCAAGGAGGCCTGGAAGCTGGAGGTTCTGTCCAGCACAGAGGTGGCCTCTGAGGGTGGGTCAGCAGACAGGACCACGGACTGGGGAGGGGGCAGCAGCGGGGGCGGGGCGGGGGGCCTCATCTGCAGTTTGGCTCCAGGGTCAGGGAAGGCCTCGGGGTGGGGCTTGGGCGTCCTCCCTGGCTCCCTGGCTCCCGTCTCAGAGACAGCAGCCCCTCTGTTCCCAAGGCAGAGCCCTAGCTCTTTGCTGGGCCTCCAAACCTGCCGTCACCTCTCCCTCACCCCCCTTCCCCCGAAGGTGTCACTGCTGCCTGAGTGTTGTCACACCTCCTGCAGCACACCCCACGCCTTCTCTCTCCAGTTCTCTGCCTGGCAGACTCCTCCTCCTGCCACAGCCCCGAGTCGCCCCAGGGCCTTCCCCAGCCTGAGCCTGCTGCTGGGCTCCCAGTTTCCCAAGACGCTCTCCCGCCCACAGTCTCCACCATTCCTGGTGCTGGGAGGGGTGTAGGGCTCAGACCACTCAGTAAACTGACGGCCAGCTGGCCTTCGGCTTCCCCTCCACCCCTCGAATCCAGCCTGGGCCCCAAGTGCTCACCACGAGGAACGGCCCTTCCGTCTGGCAGAGGCGGATGACCACAACCAAGGGGACGCACACCATGGAGGACAGAGCCAGGCTCCAGCCCAGCCCGATGGCCCAGGTCGGGTACACATACACTTTATTGTAGGTCAGGGGCACGTACTTGACGAGAGAAAAGATGAAACATCCCTGTGGAGAGATGGGGGCAGTCAGGGGGGTCCTGGGCGTTGGGCTAGGTGGATTCTGGGGCCAGGGCAGGCCCTACCCAAGGGGCTCCGCGCCCTTCTCCGCTCTGCAGCTCAAGGACCTCCCCCAGTGCAAACATCACCAAGCCAGTTCTCTGCTCAAAACCCTCTGTGGCTCCCAGGTGCCTTCAGGATGCAGGCCAAGCTCTCAGCCTGGCCTGAGTGTCACTATGAGCTGTGCCCCTCCGTCCTCATCCACCCACTCCTCTGTGCTCCCGCTGCCCTGAATCCCTTCCAGCTCCTCAGCCACCTGCCCAGGGCCTTCGACCAGGATATTCCCTCGGACTGAACCTCTTTTCCCCTAACCTGCACCCCCTTCCTAAGTTAGCTCTAATGGTCCTGTCTCACTTGCCCAGGCCCTGCCCAGATGTTCCTTCCCAGACTGCTGGTGGTTACAATGACTTCTTTAGCACGGGCTGCACCCACCCCGCCTGAGTCAGGGAGGGCAGGAGGCATGCATCTTGTTCCCAGCACATGGTGCAGTTTCCAGGTGCACAATAAATGCTAGCTCCCCTCTCCACCCATTTCCATCTCTGGGCCCCAGGCCCAGCCTCCCAGGATAAGGCGTGGACCTGAGCCTTGCCCTATTGGGTATCCACTGCCCAGTCTTGAGGCCACGAAAATGGCCAACGGCCATCAGTGCCCACTAACAGTGGGGTGGGACAAGGCAGGGTCAGCTCTGGGCCCCCGAGCCTGTGCAAAGGACCCCTTTCCCTCGTGTGGCTGGGCTGGGAGGCCCAGGGCTCCTGCTCTGATCAGAATGACGACATCTCAGAGCACAACCTAGGCTGTCGAGGATGACCCACAACGTGAAGACACCATCCTCATGGTGGGCACCTGCTGTCTGCCCAGCCCCGCTGTCGTTTCTGTCCTTGTGTGGGGGCTGCTGCTTAGATGGGAGAGTGCCAGGAAGTGGCGGCTCTGTGCTCTCCCGACATGAGGAAGCTTTATAGCTGCCCGTCACATTCTTCTTTCTACCAGGGTGACTTCATCCTACTACCCCGAGGTGCAGCCCATCTCTGATCTGTGTACCTCCTCAGGGAAGGAGGGAGGGAGGAAGAGGCCGACGGTCAGAGTGGTGAGAGGAGACGCCCACAAACACACACCAGTAAGAACAAGAGCTTGGCCTCTGAACCTAATACGATCTCTCTCTAAAAAATCCTGGCCAGTTGCTGGGATTCCTGGCTGCTACAGTTTACCTATTTTTATGGGTAAAATAAGCACCTCAGTTGGAAAGGCCACAATTAAATTAAATAACAGCAGTGACAACCTACGGTTGTCAGCTGCCACTCACATTCCATGTCAGAGTCTCCTCATGTTACCACTGGGGGGATGAGGCCCCCTAAAGTTACTCAGTGAGTTGACGGCAATGTGGACTTCTTCTGTCCAACAGCAGAGGTCACTCAGGGGAAGGCCCATGTATTTATTCCTCAGCCCCTGGTCCCTGAATGCAAGTGGCATGTGCCTCCCACGGTGGAAGCTGAGACGGCAGAGCAGGCATCTTCCCCTGCTGTCAGCTCAAAGCTCACGACTGGTTTCAAACACTGATGGGAAAGCAGCTTTCACTACAGAGGACTTCCCTGTGGCTGCAGCCTCCAAGCGGGGGCTGGAAGCAGGCAGGGTGCCCGGCACACTCCAAGGCCGCTTTCCAAGGTGGCAGTTGGGGTGTCCCTGGTAGGAAAGGGAGTGTGGCACCTCACTGCCCTTCCATCTGGGGCTGGTACGCAGCTTTCTTGTTCTTGGGAGAGCCCAGAGCACCTCTCTGCTGGGAAGTCCCCTCTCTAGTTAGAACCACCCCCCCGCCCCCGCCCCAGCCCCACCATGGAAGTGACACATTTCCAACTACTGTGACCTCTCCTTTGGACATCCCAATGGCTCCTTCACTTAATCAGTGAGGGGACGTGGGCTCCTGGGCTCTGGAAGAGTTTGGGGGAAAGTTACATGCTCTATCGTGGATCCCCCTCATTTCCCAACAGCCCCTGATACGCTTTCCTCTTTGCACCGCTACCCACAGCCAGGCGAGAGAAAACTCACAATACAGAGAACTGGAGTGACCACAGCCCAGCTGTACTTCATCCACGGCCCGGGCCGATAGCCGATCATGTCCTCAATACCATCATACAAGTTATCGCTGCCTGCAAGAGACAGAGGCAGGCAGACGGTGACACGGTGTCCGATGCCAGCGTCCGCCCCGGGAACAGCGGGGCGAGCGCTCAAGAGCCATGAGGGAGCTCTGGGGCCTGACCCCCGTCCCTGCATCTGACAACACACAGACCCAGGTGTGGCAGGCGTTTATCTAAAATAAAAAGTAATGGGCGTCCTGTACTTTTTCGGCCACCCTTAGGCACGCCCTGTCCAAAACCTGGTGTGACCAGCCCAAGGTCTCAGGGAGGCCTAAACGCTCTGTTCCTGGACCCCAGAGCAGCGTAGCACAGGGAGACCCTGCACAGCCAAGTTACGTGTTTGTCAAAACACACGGTCACACCTCGCACGTTCAGCACAGGGAGAACCTGCAGTGCGGCCACAACCATGTGATTTGTGCAGGGAGGGGGCTGCCTTCCGCCGGGAAGTCCAGGTAGGGAAGGCCTTTGTGTTCGACTCAATCAATTCCTCTTAGAATTCTGTTTCTGAAACTTCTAAATAGGCCCAGAGGAGAGACTTGAGACAGGACACGCAAAACTCGGTACTCACCATATATCCAGGCAACAACAAAACATTCAAAGAATGCAACCCACAAAAGGCATACACCGCTAGCTGCATAGTAGTCAAAGAGTTGAAACACATACATGCCACCCTGTGGAGAAAAACACAAAGATGTCCGATGTGTTATTTGGTATCTAATTCCCTTCATATATAAAGAGCTCTGGCATATCCATAAAAAATATAAAACCCAAAAGAAAAATTGGCAAAGGCTATGACAACCCGACACCTCTGTAAAAAGACGCCCCGCTTCGTGTCTGACTCATTCCACACCCACACGGAGAAAACAAGGAAAGGCGAGCAGTGCGTCATCCTCAGCACAAAACCCCACGCTCACTCAGGCCTGCTCCCAAAGCAGGCTCTTAACACCCGCTGCGGCCAACACGGAAGATTTCAGCAACAACCAGCAGTTTAGTGTGTGGGCCTGCGATGTGCCTTTTGTGGAGGGAGGCTTCTTACAGACACGTCCAGAAAAAACATCTATGTTTTACTTGCAGTAAGGAAAGTGGTGGTGGAAAACCCCAGACCGAGTCTGGGAACTGATGCGACCTGTGCTGCAGAATGTGGGAGGCGGGTGGGGACAGGTGGGGAGAGCCTGCCCTGGGCCTGCGCAGGGCCCACAGGCCCACGCTGGTTAGCACGAGGGTCTGTTCTTCTCTGGCCCACCTCTCGCTAGACTGGCTGGTCCACTGCTGCCTCAGACACTCCTGCTCCTTTCCTCCTGTGCTTCTTTGTCCTACTTCAAATGGACCCTCCTCCGGCCCTGCCCACTCTCTGACCAAGGCACACTCCAGGTCTCCACACTGCCTAAAGTCTTTACCCTCGAGAACCACCTCCCCTCCAGGCCTGTGAAGGGCGGCTACACAGTCATGGAGGAACAGAGCTGTCCTTAACATGGATTTTAGGTGGAGCACCCCTCCCCCAGGCCTCCCAGGATAAGGGAAAGAGAGAGCAGCAGTGTTGCCATAGTAACAGGAAAAGGTGGGGGAAAGTGTGGTCATCTGCTGAGTTCCTTTCCACAGTGTAGGCCGAGTGCCCTTGGGCAGGGCAGGACCCCTGCATTGGGTGGGTTCAGGACACCACCCACCCAGGTCCTCTCACCCAGCTGCTGAGGGGAACAAGAAGGCAGTATGATCTTGAACTGCACTGAGACACATATCAGGGGCACCAAGAGCCCCGCAAAGGGGAGGCCCCTCGTGCCTGTAAGAGAGCCACCTACCTCCGTCACCATCGTCAGCCCCAGCAGGTAGCTAATGCTACATATCAAGGCGATGAAGATTTCCCGACGGAAACCCTTCCTTAGGAAGGATGGGTAGAGGTCAACCAAGGACGTGATCTGTCCTTCGACTTCAACAAACTTGGGGGGAAAAGAGAGCGGTGTGAGTGGCAGGTGCCCAGCACCTCCCCTCTGTTTAGAGAGAGGAGCCTGGCTCATGCAGTCAGCTTTCGGGGTCAAGTCCAAATGCATGGACCTGGTCTTTCGGGCCCGGCCTGCTGGTCAGGCCGGTGGCCCACACACAGCTCTTCCCACATCTCGCAGCTCGCACCTCTGCTGAGCCCCATCCTGCCACCAGAATGCCTTTCCCCCATCACTCAAGACCCAGCTCAAGGGTGACCGCCTCCCTGGAGCCAATGCTGACCTCTGCCCTGGCATGTGTTTTAGCACATGTGTGTTGACAAGACAAACTCCTCCCACTTTGGCCTTGGTCCTCTCTGAACCCAAGAGTGACGTCCCCTCATTGCAAGGTCACAAGTGTCCAGCTGCGCTGGGCACATGTAGCTGCTCCACAGACACGTGATGAACAGGTGGAAACCCAAGGCAAGTCTGGGCCTCGGTCTCCCCATCAGATTCATGGGGTGGTTCAAACTCTTTGGGGCTCGTAGGCCCACAAGAGCATGTTGCAGGTGTGCATGCATGCACACCTACATGCCTACGTGTGTAAGCTCACTGAAGCCAGGACTCCAAGGCTCACGGACTCTGGGAAGCCACCCCTGGGCCCCTAAACATGAGGTGATGTTCTAGCATGACTCCCAGTCTTTCTAAATCTTCCCATCGGCACACCTAATAGCTGAGCTTAGAGACTTCCCTATCATGACACAGAGCGCTGCCTCGTTCTTCAAAGGGCAGCGTAAACCTCCACCCTGTGGACACGTGTCCCAGACCTAACCAGGGCCCCGCAGACGACTCCAGCCTCTGCAGCTGACCCGGCGAGGACACTTCCCCGCCACTGTCTCTAGGCCCCCATGCATGACGCTGGACCTCAGGCTACCAGGCCCCACGGACTCACTTCACACTCAGATGGCCACAGACAAACTGCCCTGCTGACCCACACACCCTCTTAGGCCCATCTCACTCCTTTAAAAATCGGAAAGCTAACCCCCCACCCTTCTGCTCTGTTCTTTCATCCGGGAGCAGCTTTTGGGAAGGAATCTCTCCACAGCATTCCTACAAAAAAGACAAGCCCAACCACTCACTCCTCCGGGATGCATCCTGGGAGGATCAAACCAGGCACAGATCCTTTCGTGCATGCACTCAGAGCAGCAGGAGAAATGACTCTTTGTTGCCAGGGCTTCAGGGCAAAGGTGACCGAGAGGCTCTTGAAAAGTGCCCAAATACAAGGGACTGAGGTTCTGACCTCTAACTGAAGTGTCAAGTGAAAAGGGTTTTGAACCTAAATTGCCACTGAATTATAGCTAACCTGCAGCTCAAGTGTCAAGCTTCAAAGGGAGTTTAAAAACAAAGGTTCGTTCTTGTTTGGAGATAGGGAAATCACAGACAGGAAGACCCAGTGTCACTGCGGGTCAGGGCCCAGGCCTGCACGAGGCCCTCGCTGCCAAGGCCTGCATCTCCAGAGAACGCCGCCCCCTCACCCCCACACCACCAGCCCCTTCAGACCTGCCCCTCTGAACAGCAGTCGTGGGACCCTGACTTCCCAAGCCTCAGTTTCTCCCCCTGTAAAATGGGAGGGCTTTGCTGACTCAGCAGATATGCTGAGACAGATGTGAAATCATATGAGGCAGGTTAGCAGGAAGCTAGGGAAATTCTTTGGCAAGTGGAATGGGGAAACTGAGACAGACAGCTGAACAGACTGGCTGAGTAACTTACAGCCAGATATAGGTCACCAGGGCAGAAAGCCCCAGGTGCCTGGCAATGGGAAAAGCTGGTGCCTGACCTTACCCTCACGGTGGCCTTCCCTCCCCTGGCATATTGATGCTCATGACACTTAGACCCCCTGCCCTGGTGCTGACCAAGCAGTGGAAACCACGACCCTAAAAGGGCACACCTGGGAAAGCTGATGAGTATTCTATTGAGATCCTCCCCTACACTCCCAGTCCTTAAAACCCTCTAGAGACAAGGATCCAGGGTACGCTCCTTCTGGAGAGCACTCCTGACTGTGCCCCCCCTTCTCCTCCCCTCACATCCGTGCATCTCCTGCACTCTAAGGGTCCCCAAGAGATTTGCAGCTCGAGGAGCAATGGGCAGCAGCAGCTTGTCTCAGACTTCCCCCCTGAACTTGTCTCCAAGGCCCCCTTTTCCTGACTTCTCCGAGCCGAAGCAACCCCACCTAGTCCCTCTCCTGTTGCTTCTTCTACTCTAAGCCCTTCCTGTTCCACTGTCCCCAGCTTTCACAAACCTAATCTCAAAATCACCCGGACTTGTGTTGTGAAATCTTTCCTGCATGAAGTCAAGGCCGGCCCGAGGCAGACCCACTCTGGGCCTGATTCCCTTTCCAGTAATAATTAGAATGAACTGGCAACTGGGTGACTAAGCTTAACCCGTGTCAGAGGGCTGAGATGGGTGAGCTCCTGAGAGAGGAGCTGCAGCTCAGCTCTGTCCTTGTCACATTCATTCACAGGCTGTGTCCCCTCAGGCAGACCGGACCACTACCAGCATCTGCCTCTGGGTGAGGGACATCCCTACTCCGTCTCACCAAGAAATGCTCAACAGTGTGATGGCTCCTGAGAGAGTGCCCCCACCCCTATTTCTAGCATATTTCAATACCAGAAATTTTGGGAGAATGTTTTCTATAATGAGCAAGGGTCAAGCTCCTGCATAAGTGAGAGACCGCACCTAAGGTCAACTGTGGGTCTCTGCACCTCCAACAGGGGAGAGCTATTTGGGGGTAACTCAGAGTGGGGACAAGAGAGATAAACTAGCAGGTCTGGGAATAGCTAGCCCCAGGGTCAAGCCTTGGCCTCATTCCTCCACCAGCTATGCGGGCCTCAGCCAGGGGTGTCCTCATCTCCCTAAACCTCAGGTTTTCAGGCATTGGGGCACTGTGCAGATTAAGGAGCTCATGCAGAAAAAAGCCGGCCTGGGGTGGGGGGTGGGGCCAGTGTTTAGTGGGCACAGAGTTTCAGTGTGGGGAGATGAAAGGTTCTGGGACACAGACGGTGGTGACGGCTGCACGGCCAGGCCAGGCCAGGCCAGCGTACCGAATCCCACCAAACCGCACCCCGAGACACGGGGAAGATGGCCATCTCACGTTCTGAGTGCGACACCACGCACACACGCACAGAAAGCCAGGCGCGAAGCCGGGCCCAGGTGCACACCTCGTCCGGCAGCACCTGACCTGTCACGGTGCTGGCGGGGTGTGTGGCGGTCACCAGCACTGGCAAAACCTTCCCCGTGTCCCCAGGCTCGCAGAGCACATGGCGCAGAGGGAGCCCAGCCTGCGCCGCCGAACCGGACACCAGGCCCCGCCCGGCTCACTAGGCACCAGCCCACCACGTCCCTTGTCGGTAAAACAGGCCACGCTCTGGAGAGGGAAGAGGACCTTCCCTCTGAGGCTGGCTGTGAGCTCACTGGGGTTCCCTAGGGCCTTGGTCTCTGTGGGGCTGAGCTCGGAGGTGCATGGCCTCGCCGGGAGAAAATCTAATGGATAAAACCACCAACGCTCACTCAGGAAGCAGAATTCCACAGACTAAGGGGCCTGTTGTGGGCCCACGAACACATCAGATTTCATCATGGATTAACCTCTCTCTGTTTTTGTTTTTCACTTTCACTTAGCAGTCTGGAAGAAGTTATAAAAGCCATGTGCTTGGGGCCTCCGAAGGCCAAACTCATTAAGGAGGAATGATTAATGGAGTCCTCCTGCTGTTTACACAGCTCCAGCCCCTCAACAACTGCGAGAGTATTTTGTTTTCAATCCCCCAAATATTTTCATCATCTTCTCTGCTAATCACGCTCCCCTTTCAGACAAACCCTTTGCTCTGTTCTTGACCTTGCTCTTGGACCACCTCCTCTGCTCTGCGTGCCCATCTAAGACTTTGGTTCTGAGTTCCTGTGACCCGCCCTGGGCACTGGCTTTGTGGCTGCTGCCCTGAGGGCAGGCGGCAAAGCCCTCCCCTGAACTGGCTGCAGGCCCCTCCTTTCACTGGGTTTCTGATGACCAATGACTTCTGTGAGTCAGCCAGACCCCCAGACCACACATGAGGCTGCAAGACGCCTGCTTTCAGTGACCAACCTCAGACGCCAGCTCTGGTGACAGACACCACACACACGGCTCTCACGAGCCCTGGGAGCAGGACCACCTGCCTTGCCCACCGCAACTCCCCACTTCCGGGGTCACGCCTGTGCTGGGAACTGTCGTCTTGAGAAGACCCAGTGAAAATATACCTATCTCCAGGGACAGGTGACCAGAGGTCACAGCTGCTCTATAGCAGGCATTGTACCTGGTGCTTCATGGAAGGCAATGGAGACACAATCATACTTATTTACCAGATGAGGAAACTGAGGCTCAGAGGGGGAAGAAACATGCCCAATGTCACACAGAGGCTTAGAAGTGTGTTACTCAAAGGCAGGTGCAGCCCTAATTGGCTCTCACTGAGTACCAGGTAGAGGCCTGCACCCTGGAGGGGATGGGACGAGGGTGTTAAGAGGTGGAGCCCCGCCCCAGGAGGGCAGAAGCCAGGATGGCCAGAGGCCGGGTGGGGTTGAGGGAGGCTCCCCAGTGCTGGGCTGTTCAGGAAGCAGTACAAGATGAGGGTTCCACTGTGGGGACAAGAATTCCAGCCGCTGTGCTCTAATTAGCACAGAAGAGTGTGGTTCAGGTTTTTCTGGCCCCATTTAGGACTCTTGGTACTGGGACCACCTTGTGCCGTAAGCAGAGATGTTGGTCCCTTCCCCTCATGGCCCACGTGCTGGTGTCACTCCTGGGCCCCTGCCCAGCTGCTCCCCGGGAGCCCGGCGTTTCTGTTTCAGCCTTGCCCTTCTACTTCCCGCCTGCGGCTCTGTTTTAACCAGCCCTCGGTTGTCCTTCCCCTTGCTGAGGTCAAAGACTTGTGCTGTGGGGGCATGTCACGCTCCCGCTGCCCCAGGCCTTTCCCACTCCTGGCGTCCCAGAGGGGCCCTCGCTCACTGTAAGCTTCAGCTGTTGCAAGCTCGGTGTGAGGACGGGGAGGGCGTAGCCACCTCGCACACAGCACAGACAAGGAGGCTTTCCCAGAACCAGGTTCCCCGTGGCCAGTCCCACCCTGTGGCCAGCCCCTCCATCTGTACATACCTGGCTATCCAGTCCAAGCAAGAGAAGCATAATAAAAAACAGAATGGACCAAAATGTGGGCAGTGGCATCATTGTCACAGCTTTTGGGTAGGCAATGAAGGCCAGGCCGGGACCTAAAGGGAAGAGAAGACGGGGAGGGACAGAGCGGGGAGACACGTCAGAGGCCGAGGACCGAGCTCCGACCTCACACAAAGACGCCGGGGTCTAGGGAGGGTCCCCCGAACCCAAAGTGCAGGGAGGAGCCGGGCCGCAATTCGGCCTGGGAAAAGAGACCAGGCCTGTCTCACTTTTGGGTGGGACGCACGGGGGCGCAGGTGGGGCCCCGTTTTAGCATCTGTCTCCTAAGCAGCAGCTCAAGCGGCCTCCTCACACACGGAATCCGGATGGCCCCGGGTTATCTGGGGTGGGCAGTGGGCCTTCTGAGCCTGGACTCAGTCTGCTGGCTTGGAAAGGAGCATCCCCACCTCCAAGCGGAGCAGCCGCACCAGCGCCGACATTTGTTGGAGGGAAGCTGGGGGAGCGCCCTGGTGAGCTGACTACTAAATCCCTGTTTCCACTAAAACGCTGCCTAAGTGGAAGGAAAATAGAGCACCTGCCCCACACAGCCAACATCTCTTCCCGGTGCCTCTGCACACCCACCAAGGCCACGTCACAGCCGGGGCGGAAGCTGAGGGGGGAGTGTGGGGGGCGAGCTGCCAGGCCCAGGGACCCGTGGCCTGCAATCAACTGCTCCTCCCACTGCCCCCCTCCACTCTTCACATCACCACGTGCCCGCTCAGGGCCTCAGTTTCCCCACCTGAGAAGTGAGGGGCAGGTCACCATAAACGACTCCCAAGGAACCTTCTCGTGTTCAGATCCTTAGATGCTGACACCATGTCCCTAGAAAAGGGCTTCTGGTTTCTAAGGAGGGGACTCTGGCAGAGTCTGGCGGCAGGGCTTGGGAGACAGGAGCCCCATCAGCTCAGGGGGTGCCTTTCTGACTAGAACCATTCTAAGGACATGGAGAAATGTCTCCCTCTGCCTTCAGCCAACCTAGGAGATGACACCAGGGGAGGAGCTGAGCTGTGACTGAGACCTGTGGGTCCAAGGGGCAGGAGGCCTAAAAGGCCTGAGCTGAAAAAATAAAATCCAAAACTAAAAACAAACAAACAAAAAGAACAAGAAATGTGAAACAAAAAAGGACTAGAGGCAGGATACTTAAAGCAGGTATCTGAAGCAAATGAATGGTGTAGGAATGGGGGAAAAGGACTTTGACATAAATTGGAGCCAGAAACCACACCGCACGGCTTTACACACAAACATGGTGGTCAAGGGTGAGTCCTCTAACGATCCGGAGTCCACTGGGTCTGAGGAGACCTGACCGTGACCGACCGTCCTCGGGCGGCTAGAGAACGAGCACCTGAGCCGCAAGTGGGAG
The DNA here is from genome assembly GCF_019186645.2 of Phyllostomus hastatus. NCBI lineage: Eukaryota > Metazoa > Chordata > Mammalia > Chiroptera > Phyllostomidae > Phyllostomus > Phyllostomus hastatus. Next base: position 1,518,084 of record NW_025333643.1, on the reverse strand, counting down.
GGGTGGGACTAACCCCAAAGCGAAAGTTGGACCAGGAAACTACGCCGCTACCTGGGCTGCGCCCCCATCCCCCAACATGTCAGCTCTGCGTGAGGAGTCCAGTCCAGCCGACTTCGAGACAGATGTAAAATGGGGCCCCCACCCCTCTGGGGGCTGTGAAGGTTCTCAACGCACTCGTTTCTGTATTTCAGTTTTGCCTTTCGCAAGCGAGCCTCTGGGAGAGGGTCCGAGCACCTCCATCTAAAAGTGCACAGTGAACGCGAGAGAGCACCCCCGTGAAGCAGCACGGCTGCGCCGAGCGCTCGGCACGCCCGTCGGCAGAGGACGCGCCTCTCCGCGTCTCATTTGCACTCCATTCAGCTAAGTAATGATCTCGTTCAAACGCACTCGACTCAATCTGGTGCTTGTTAAAAGCTTATTAGAGAAATAATCACCCTTGATGTGTCGGCTGTTCAGACATCACCGTGGGGAATACATGCCAAGGTCTTTGAAGTGGACGGGAGGGAGAGAACCACTGAGGCTGACGATGTACACATGCATGTGAAAATGCCCAGCTGTCCACAGAGTGCTGTCTTACATGTGGGTGCACATCTCCCACCACCAAGTTCGCTCCATGCTCCTGGTGATTCCCAGTCAATCAATCAGAACCCGTTTGCAAGCCCTCGACTGAAAAAAGCCTTCTGCGAAGGAGGCGTATTACTGTCTCCCTTCACCACTCTGCCAAATCACAAGTGGCTGTGGGTGTTTCTGGAATTACTTTCTGTGTCCTCAGTCTCAGGCCTGCCTTCGGGGGCTTCTCGGGGCAGGAAGGCTAGGTCCAGAGGTCTGACTCGGAAGCAGGGTCAGTGGAGAAACGCATGGGGCCGAGGGTGGACCTGCCACGTTGTCCTGCACACAAGGGTGGGGCCTGGCAGCGTCTCTGCCAGTGAGGACGAGAGCAGAGCCCAGGGGCTCAGAACACTTCGGGGGAGCCCCGATGTGTTCTCACATGTATCCAGGGTCAGGGCGGAGGCAGGTGTGGGGACACCCTCATGGCAGAGGGGCCCTACCCTAGAGACCCCCGCTCTGACCCTGACCACCCAAGACTCTCAGGCCAGTGGTCTCATCTGTGGAGCAGACATCTGAATACACAATGCCGAGGCACCCCGACCCCCAACTCCAGGGTCCTATGGGCAAGGGTAACACCTGGGCAGGACCCCAGCTGAACCTGTCCCTGGTCTGTGGTAGTCTCTGGAGTAAGGACCTTACATCACACTAACGTAAGGGCAGAGCAGAAGGGGGTGTGTAAAATAACACAACTTCCAGGCAACTGAAGGCCACCTTCAGGTGAATTGGGCAGGGCTGGGAAAGGGCACAGAAGCCAGAAAGGTGGACTAAGAGGATCCTGGGAGCCTAAGGTTCTCATTCCCACATCTAAGCCACTGCCGTCTTAAAGCTGCAAGTCCAGGACTTGGCGCATCATGGCAAGTCCTAGAATTTAGGCACTTGAGATACTGTGGCTCTGAGGCTCTGGAGTTCTAGCAGCTGAAGACCTTGTGGTTCCCAGATTCTGGAACTATCCTGCTGCAGCTCCAGGATCCAGACTAAGATCCCAGGCTTTGCAGAGCCTGTGATTCCAAGAGTATTTCCTTCATTTCCACATGTCCAGGGGAGGAGCATACAGCCAATAGGGCCCACACCCTGGGAGGGTGACAGTGTCTCCTCAACCCACCCCCAAATCAGATCTGTCCCTGTCCCAGAGGGCGGCCTGCCATGCCCAATGTCTCCCCCACCCCAGGCCTACGGTGGTGCCTGACACAGAGCAGAGACTCGATAAATCCATAAACATCAGTGGAACAAATGAATGGGCTTGTTTAGAGGGAGCGCGCTGGGAGCAAAGTGCAAAATACAGAAACCAAAGCTGAGAAGGTGGTGATGGAACGCCGATTGGTGGCTGGCTTGGGCCTGAGTTAGGAGAGTGGTTTCTGTTGTAGAAACCAGGAGTTTGCCTGGGGAGGAGGGGGAGAGGGAAAGACCACACAAAAGTAGCTAAATATTCCCCGACTTAACCAAACCCATGTTTCTGCCGCCCCTTGGGCCAAATTGCAATGAAAGTATTTAAAATTTAGCTTTTGTACTCTTTGGTACTTATGGGACATCTTGGTGGGGGGGGTCCATCTTGGAAACCAGGCTCGTCCCCCCCCCTCCAAAGCCCCTGGGGTCTGGCTTCATGCCTGCAGTACTCATCTTACACACTAGGTGGCAGTGCCCACCACCACTGCCACCAATACCACCATACCTGACTCAGCCACATCAGCAATGTCCACCCCTTGCTCTTGTGCCATGAAGCCCAGGATGGAAAAAATTGCGAAGCCAGACACAAAACTGGTACCACTGTTCAGGCATCCCAGCAGCATACAGTCCCTAAGTTACACATATGTCAGGGAGCAAGTTAATTCACAACACAAGGAAGCCACGCTCCCTACTTCTTCTCTTTTTTCTTTAAACATCATCATCATTTCTAAGGTCCACCAGGCCCGCCGGCACATCACTTGCCTGTATGAGTTGTACTTGTACTTGTTGTAGCTCCCCAGCGAGGTCATGGCCCCCAGGCAGATGGCGTAGGAGAAGAATATCTGGGTCCCAGCATCGATCCACACCTGTGGGGAGGTGGGGGAGTGGGGGGCGGCAAGGAGAGAGAGAAGGGGCTGTTAGAGCTGGCCTCTTGGAGGGGGCAGCGTGGATCCCTGGCCACGGGACCATTGAGGACTGCCCCTCAAAATGCGCAGATTCTCCATTGCAACTGGAGCGTCTGTGCTGAAATCCAAATGCCTTTCAAGACAACACTGAGCTGCAGGGAACCCCCCAAGTTGAAGAAACCCCAGTCACTCAGCATCCGAGTTAAGAGGCTGGGCTTTCAAGGTGGATGGATCTAGATTCCAACCATGGAATCAACGTGGGCAAGTCAATATGACCCCCGAAGCCTCTGTGAAGTGGGCTCCACAGCCCTGCCCCACAGAGCTATTTTGCCTGTTTAGAGGATAAAGACCTAGCCCAGTGCCAGTGGCAGCCCGTGAAGTCAAGGCTGCTGTCTCTACTGTAATTGCTCTTGTCTGGGGACCCTAAGTTGGATAGGAGAGGAATCCCCCAGTGGTTGATGCAGGCAAAGCTGCTCTCCAGAACCCTCCCTAGGCAGGCCTCCTCATGGCTACAAAGCTGCCTTCCACGCCATCCTCTGATGCTAGCAGCCAAGCCCCGTCCCACCCACTGCCTGCCCAGAGGGAGAAGAGAGAGGGGAAGAGACCCAAAGTAGCAACCTGAAGGTTGGGCATCCTGGAGACAAAAAGATCCTTAAACAGGCCCATAAAATCTCCCAGGCTTTTCTCCAACCCCCTGTGGTCACATGGCCAAGTGCCAGGAGGTGGGCGTTCAGTACTGATCCCTCCACTTTCCAAGGTCACTAACTCTGAATTCCATCCTTGGCCAAGGAAGCCAGCAGCTCTCTCAGCTGGTGCAGGCAGGGGCCAGGTCCAAGGAGAAACTCACTCAGAAAGACTTCTCTCTCTTCCCTGGCCTAGCGCCTGAAGAAGACTCTATAATTGGCCTGCCTCAGGAGTCCTCCACATGAAGAGATACACACACAGCTAGCTGGAAAAGCCCACAGCACTGTGAATGATCCGCCACCGCCCCATGGAAAACTACCAGGGGGTGATGGCACCCAAGAACGAGGCCCTGGGTAGGAGGGGGGACAAGCTGCCCCAAAGTACCTGTGGGTCCTCGAGGCGACTGATGTCCGGGTACAGATAGAACTTGATGCCTGCCCCTGCACCGGGGAGCGTCAGTCCCCGAACCAGCAGCACCAGGAGCATTGCGAATGGGAAAGTGGCCGTGAAGTAGACAACCTGTGAGGGACAACAGGGATTCAGGGAGGCCTGTGGTGCCACCTGCTGCTGTTAAATCAGAGAGTCTTTCCTGAGGCAGGGTTCTGTGGCTAAGTTTGCCATTTCACTTGCTGTGTGACCTTGGGCATGTTGCTTAGCCTCTCTGGGCCATGGTTGTCTCACCTATATAAGTATGAGATAGGTTATAAGTACCTACCTCATAGATTCACTAAGATTCAATGAAAAAAAAGTCCTATAAATATTTACATTTAGAAATACAGTGGTGGACAAGACAGAAAACAAATCTCTGCTCTCATAGAACTACCATTCTAGGGGGTAGAGATGGAAAATGCAAAATAAGAAAGTAAACTATCAAAAAAAAGACAATAAACTATCGAGTGTGTGTGTGAATGAGGCTCAGCCCAGCAGCTGGCACACGGCACGCAGCTCACGTGAGCTAACATGACAACCACTAGTACGGCTCACAGTCCAGAGTCAGTAAGCACGGCTTCAAACCCCAGCTCTCCCCCTCACTTGCAGGGTGACCTCAGGCATCAGGTTTAACCTCTTGGGGCCTGTTGCCTCATGTGTCAAATGAAGACAGGAGAAAGAGAAAGTCGTCGTCAAGCGGTGAGACCAGGATTCCACGGGGTGGCGTCTCTAACGTGACTGGGAGAGGCCTGAGGCTGTGGTGCTCAAGGAGCGGGGCCCTCTGTGGACACTGCAAGTTTGCAGGAAGCACAGGGGAACCTCTGGGAAGGCAATGCGGCCTCCAAAGCCCCTCGGCCAGGGTGGGGAAGGCCCTCCACCTCCTCGGAGCTATGGGAGGCCCACAGCCTCCCCTGGGTCACGCAGCACACCCCAGACAGGCCGAGGTCAGTGCAAGGTGTGGATGAAAGATAACCCAGGCTGGGCCTTTCTGTCCCCAAGGGCCTGCCCTGCTTTCTCCCCTCCTCCTATCCCGAAAGCACTGGTCTCCAAACATCTTGTGGCCTCAGTTCTCGGGGATGGATTTCCCCATCATTTTCATCCTGAGGAGAAGATTCCAGGCAAGGCTTATGCCTGCAAGTAGCTCAAAGGCATGTGGCTGAATGGATGTGAAACTCTGAGACTTCCAGCAGGGTACCGGCTGAGCTGCGACTCTGCAGGCACAAGGCCACGTCATGTCCCCGTGCCCACCTCAAACTGATACGCTGGCCGCCTGCTGACCAGGGGAGTGGAGGCTCAGCAGGGCTCAGACTAGCCCAGGTTATCTGCAGGGTGCAGAATCCGCTCCCAGAGCCACAGCCCCCTCTGAGGGCCTTATGGGCCGAGAAACTAGGGAGGAACCGCCACACAGCCAACACACCCACTTCATGGGTAGGCAAACTAAGGCTGCGAGCAGCACAGACATGCCGTGGTGTTGGGGGGAGGAGGCAGTGCCAGGGTGCCGCAGAGCACTGCTTGGGTGCAGGAGGGTGACAGACACTGACAGAGGGTGACAGAGCTCGCCTGGATGGCACAGGAACCCTCGGTGAGGCAGAATTCTTGGGCAGCCACCATCTCTTTGTGTGGAAACAGGCGGGAAGGGGCTTTGGGAAAGGGCAAACAGGACGCTCTCAGGGCCTACCTGACTCAGCTGCCCTCTGTCAATACCGCCAGCCAGCATGTATTGAGCGCTTACTGTGTGCCCGGCACTATTGCAAGTGCGGTAACTTCTAAATGCAGTCGGACCTGTCCTCCCTCACAGTGGGAGGTTTTATCACTACCTGCGTGTCAGAAGCCAGGAAACAGGCCCAGGGAGCCCGTTGCTTGCCTCTGTGGGTCCCACACGCTGGAGTGGCAGAGTGGGACGCGCCCCAGGGCCTGCCTCCAGACCACAACGTGAGCAGTAAGTCCTTCCGAGTCTGGCAGGTCAGTCAATCCCCCACAAGGCCGGAGGGAGGCCAGGGTCCCCCAAGGGTCGGGACCGGCTTACTGAGAGACCTTGAGCAAGTTACTGCCCCTCTCTAGGCTCCCTTTCCCCAGCTGTGAAGAGGGGTGTGCTCAGACAAGGGGAGCTCTGAGGCTCCCCTGCCACTGGGGTGGGGGAAGTGGCTGAGAGTCAGCTTGGGGCACCCAGACTGGGTGTGTACTGGCTTCTGCCACTTCCCAGCTGGGCAGAGGGAAATCCGCATGCTTACCTCGCTCCTGCTTGGCACGCAGTGAGCCCTCAAGAAACATGGGCAAGGAGGAAGTATTCCCGATGGCCCCGTGAGACAGGTGGGCCCTACTCCTGCCTCTGCTGCACTCTCCTTGGACGCCCTTTCTCCTCTGGGCCTCAGTTTCCCTAGCCACCCTACTTCCTTTCCTGGGGCCGGGAGCCCTCACTATTTCCCCGAGGACGAGAAGGCAGGTGTGGAGGGTGGGAGTGGGGCAGGAAGCCCCAGAAGGGGTGAAAGAAGAAAACCAGCGGCCGCTCCTCCCTTCCTGCGGACAGGCCCCCGACCAGTCTCCACCCTGGGCCTCGGCTGCCACACCCGGGCTGGCGGACAATAGCTGCTGACAGCAGGCCGTCCCCAGAGGGCGGCTACTTCAAAGCCAGCTGGGCTCCGCTGGGCTGGACGACCGAATGGTGGCCAGAGGGCTTTGTGTCAGGGCCACAGGACACCACCAGGGGAAGGGGGTGGCTTCCCTTGTTTTTCTGTATTTAATCTGTTTAACAAGCACTTATATGGTGCTTACTGAGTGCCAGGCACTCCGCTAAGAGCTGACGCATGCTAACTCAGTTAATCCTCACCACAAAAAGGGGTGCTGGGGTCACCGAGCTCCAAGGTGGCAGAGGTGGAACTGGATCTGGGCCAGCGAGGTGCAGGGTCCCGTGTCTTGTGTCTGTCACTGTGCTCCTCCCCCAAAGCCAGAATGGACACAGCCTCACCTTGGCCGCCTCCTTGTAAAGCCACCCTTGTTTTGCACAATCTACCACTCTGAGGACAAGCCCCTGAGAGCCGTTCTCTCAACTTTTCCGTGACTCCTCCGGGATCCTTGTGGGAGTGGCTGGTGCCAGCCGCCGCCAGTGGGCCTCTGGCGGTGGCCCAGCAGGCCTTGCCATGGGACATGGTAGTTTTCCATTCTTGCTGGCAAACCTCTGTGGCTCCTCCGAGTCCTTGACCCAAATGCCCTGTGGCCCAATGGCCCTGGAAACTTGCGAGGGCAACTCTTCCTCATTCTCTAGTGACAGTGGGGAGAGGGTGGCCTTCGAGGCAGGAGAGAGATGGTCCAGTCTCCTGCTGCCCTGAGCTTCCTCTGGGGGGGAGGTCTAGGCAGGTGGGGCTGTGGGTCGGAGTCCAGTGCTTCAGCGGGCCCTGAGGGTCCTCAGAGCACCCCTGTGTGAAGAGAGGGGGGGTGGCACTGCTAAGTCATTTCACACAAGGGGGAAATGAGGCTCAGGGAGGGAAAGGGGTTTGCCCACAGTTATGTAGCTTGTGGGGACAGCGCTGAGGCCCCAAACCAGGTCCAGCTCTGACTGCCACCACTGCCCTGGAGGCACAGCCTCAGAACACGCGTGAGCTAGGGCCCTCCACTGGGTCCGCGGGACTGTGCTTCCTGTGTGAGGGTCTGGACTTCATCACCTCCCTGAACCATGATGACTACGAACCTGGCCTGCGGCTAGGGCTGGAAGCCAGGGCCGGTGGCGGGTGGGTGGTTGGGTGGCCAGCAGGCCGTGGAGCTTGAGTCTAACTGTGCCTTTGTCTTGGCCTCCTCTGTGGGCTGGCCCGGACCCTGCTATTGTTCTGGGAACCACGCCCGCCCCTCAGGGGCCTGGAGCTGCCAGAGGAGGTTGTCTCCCGGGGCAGGCAAGGAGACCTTTAACAGGTCACGTCTTCAACTGGCCACACGCACAGCCTAGAATTACTTTTTTCCTTGACTCAACTCTTCTGCCCTTTCCATTGTGTCTCAACTGTTGCCCCCTGTTCCTGGGAGACGCTGGCCTCCTCCGTCAGGCTGGGGGCTCCCGAAGGGCCTGGTCAGGCGCACCCCAGGGCCTCTGCACCAGCTGTCAGTCCCCCCTCCTCCAGGTGTCCCCAGGCTCCCCCTCACCTCTTCACCCCTTCGCTGAAGTCCCCTTCTCGGGGAGCCCTACCTGGCCACCCTGTTCACCACGGCACCCGACACTCCCTGTTTTCTCTCGTGCATTGTTCTCCCCCCAGGTCTTCTTGTCGCCGTCTCACTCCACCCACAGACGGCCACACAGAAGTAGGTTTACAGTTGTTCATACAGAAAATACAGTTGTTAACAGATAACAATACCACACTAAACTCTGTATTTTGCATACGCACAACCATAAACCTACTTTTGCCCCAGCCAATATTTTACATATCGTTACAGCCAAAGAATCTGTCAGTGCTGGACCACAGGGCGTTTGTCTGTGTGTCGAGCCCTGCACACGCCTGGCCCCTTCGGACAGCAGCGTCCAGCAGGTGCAGAGGCTCAGCGCCGGTGAGAGCTACGGAATGGCCGCGTCCCTGGCACTGCTCGGGACCAGCGCTCGGAGACTTCCTGACAGGCTCACCTCTACGTGGGGAAATGGAGGCAGGGTAAGGAAGGCACTGGCGTTTTAACCCTCCTTGCCACCCACTTTCTAGGAGACGAACTGAGGCTCAAGGCAAGGGCGCTACCCTGGACAAGACACCTCGCCTCTCAGGCCCAGTCTCCTCATCGTTTGAAGAGAGGCGGTGACGAAACGGGATAACACGGGTGGGCGAGCACCCGGGAGCCCATCCTGGGGGACCATGTTGGCTAGGGGGGTGCCACCTGGAGACTCCTGAAGCCTGGCCTGCTTCCTTTCCACACTGGGTTTTGGGATCACAGACAGGGTGGTTCTGCCCTGAGAAGCAGGCAGAGAGCGTGGGAGATGCAGGCCCCCCTCCAAAAGCAATCCCGTTCCGCCTCTGCGACCACTGGGGCCCAGGCCTCGCCCAGCTGGAATCTGCTCAGATCCACGCCTTTGCCCACGGGCTCTTCAGCCCTAGAGAACACGGTCCTCAACTCCAGATTCTGGCGCAGCCACGGCCCCTTCTTCAGCGGATGTCTCTACTGCCCACCGCTGCACCTCAAATACCACTTTAACATGCTTTTTTACCGTTAGGGGCTTTTTGATCTTAGAGATTCCCCCCCCCCATCAAGAAGCAACTGACAGGGGGAAATGAAAAGCAGATCAGGCCGACCCCTCAACTACTGGCTGCGTGCCGTGGGTGCAGGCTCACACCTCCGGCCACAGACCACGGTGCTTGACTCTGCCATCACGGTGGCTGTGACACCAGTCCGTGGCGTGGTTAGCAGGCAAGTGTTCGGCTCTGTTAACACAGAACATTGTAGTTACAGGCTGACATTGCCACTATGGCCAATACCTATCAGCGGATACCTGAAATCTGAACTAAAGGCTGGCATTGTAAGGATCCGCCGCTGCCTGTGTTAATGGCTTACATCCTCGTAGTCACCATGTAACACATTAATCAGCAGCGCGTGTTTCAGTCACGGCCAACGTCTTGGTTAACAACTAACATCTTGGTTGTGAGTGAGGCACTTAATCACCAGTGACGGTTTTCCTTAATAAGGAACATCTTAGTTACCAGCTACACCATTACGGGCATGATGATTTAGTTAATTTGACTTTGCAGCAAACATCCAAGTCAGCGCTTCTCAAACCTCAGTGTAAGTCTAGATTATCCTGGGCTCCTATTCAAAGGCAGATTCTCACTGTCCAAGGCAGGCCCTTGGGGTCTGCGTGTCTAACAAGCCCCCAGGGGTCAGGGGGCCCGTCAGGGACCCACGGGGAGAAGCAAGGGTCCATGCTTTTCCAGGAAGAGCTGCTAATTAACAGAATTGCAGAAAACCTCATTTCCAGCTAACTTATCTGTTACCACCTCAACATTAGGTATCTGCTAACGGCTGCTCTCCGGCCGAAACCAGAGCCTGTGCAGGCCGCAGAGGGAGCCGGCTGCTCCGTTTTCAGGAATTTTGCACGTTGGTCGTTAAACCATTGATCACCTGAAACCAGACGTGGTGGGAGTCTTTCTATCCTGAAACGAGGCCACCCTTCACACCAGGCCTTTACTTGCATTTCGGGGACCGGTTTATAAGCCCACACCCCGTCCCAGGTGAGGGCGGGTGTTGGGCCGGCGGCCCGCGGGGCCGGGGGTGCTCTCCGGCCAGGGCCCTTCTCCACGAGGCAGGGGAGGGACAGAAGCACAACTCACTTTCCCTGTGGACTTGACGCCCTTCCAGATGCAGAAGAAACAGACCAACCAGACGAAAAGGAGGCAGAGAGCGAGGTCCCACTTCAGCGAGCCGGGGCTGTTGATCCCAGAAGACAAGCTCAGCACGTTGCGCCTGGAAGCAAACAGAGCCGCGAGTCAGGCAGGCCATGCTCTGGGCAGGCCGGGGTTCAGATCCCAGGTCGCGTGCTGCGTGCGCACAGGTCGCCCGTCCCCTCCAAGTCCCGGAATTCCCCAAGGGTCTCGGGAAACAGTTACCACTGCCCTCATCCCAGAGCTGCTGAGGGAGTCATCCAGGGGATGAGTTCCAACTCCTGCGTCGGGTGAACCTGGGTTCAACCCGGCCTGGCCTTGGGCAAGTTAAGTAAACCCCCAAGCCTCAGTCTCCTCATCTGTAAAATGAGAACCATGTCACCCATTCTCAGCAGACCCGGCTCCACTGTGGAGTCTCGGACTTGGTGCCACTTCCCCAGTCTCCCAGACCCCGCCCTCACCTCTAACACGGAACAGCCACCATCCCCTCGCATGCTGCCCCACGCCTCCTTTATCCCATTCACCTGCTTTGTCTCTGGATCTCTCACTAAAATGAAAGCCTCAGGGGGGACAGAGTATTCCACCTGTGGCTGTAGAACACCACCCCCCCACCTCCTCACAGGGATTCTGTGAAGAGAAAACTCACACAAGGCGCTAACTACAGGGCCAGGGGCTGCAGCCGGCCACGGAGGAACCTAGTGGCTCTAACGGTCATGAGGCCGAGAGGCCTGGAGCAGCTGCTGGCACCTACGCAGTGCTGGCTGAACCTTCCCCTTCCAGGGTTGTGAAGACAGGAGACAGGTAGACATTTGAAGGACAATCAGCCCGGGCAGCCACCAGCCCCGCCCAGCACCGCCCGTCACCGCCTGGGTCTCTGCGGCCAAGAACCTTGCTAACACGCACAAGCACCTGCTCAGACACAGCCCACGGGGCAGATGCCATCTGAGGCCAGGTCAGGGCAGCACGGGGTGCTGATGGCTGAGCGGACCATGCACCCTGGTGCCCAGAAACGTCCCCACTGCCCCAGAGCTCTGATGGCCGCAGCACTGACCTAGGGCAGCCATGCCGAGCAAAGGGACATTGGCCCCTGATGTCACCAGTCCCCCAAGTCTCTAGGCCACACACCATGGGAGGCAGAGCACTCACGCTCCCCTGGCAGACGCTGGGTTCCCTCTAACGAAAGTCAGCTCCCTCTTTGAAGCAGGACAGATGGAGAGAGTTATGTGACTTTCTGCCTCAGTTTCCTCATCTGTAAAACACGAATGGCTCCCGCCCAGGATGCTGCAGGGAAAGCCTTCCAGACCACCCCCAGCTCTCGGCCAGCGGGGGGCGCTGCCCATGGTCAGGACTCTGGGACATGTTTTCATCACTTCTTTTCCTTTCCTCCAGAGAAGCTTCAACACGAGGACCTTGAACAAATTCAAAATTCCCACTCGACTGGCATTCCAGCCAGGCCTTTCTCTGCTGTGCTCCACACCTAGCACAGTACACAGCACATAGTAGGGCCTCAGTGAATACACGTTGAGGGAATGAAAGGACTTCACTGGGGTGAATGGAAAGTCTGCAGGTCACTCTGGACCAACATCCCCACTAACCTTAAGAAGGGGTGGCTTCCCTTTGTCTTTTTCCAGCTGGTCGATGGGCTTCCCACCGTCACCCAGGACGGCGTGTGCTTGTGGCAACACCAGAAAGTTCTTTTCAGTTTAATGTCATCTGGTCCGAGGACTGGAGGTCATTTGCCCCCTCTCACAGATGGGGAAAACAAGGCTGGGGGGGCCCACTGCCCCCAAACACACATACAGCAGAGGCAGAGCTGGCACCCTGTACCCAGGCCCGCCTGCCTCCAAAGCCCAGCAGGGCCTCTGGACCCCACCTAACTGCCCTCTGATTCACAGAGAAAACAAGAGCCCAAACTTTAAAAAGAGTCTCTCCAGCCCCTGCCCCGAGCTGGAATCACCTGGAACCTTGGAGCAGGGGACCATGGACATCCCCATAAGGCAGGGCTGGCGGCCAACTGCATCCCGCCTGGGGCCCTGCCACGCTCGCGGATCTGGCGGCTGCAGCGCTGTACAACAGAAAGCCCTCCCTGCGCAGCCTCCAGAGCTCGGTGCCTCCGATGAGGGCCCAGGGCACGCCGGGCAGAGGCCCCAGGCATCCCCATGAATGTCCGGGAGAGAGCACTTTCCACCCCCACAGCGCCGCTGCCTCGCCAAGGCCGCGCACCCCGTCCTCATGCTCCAGGGAAGCCCTCCCTTTGCACCACAGACCACCAACCACAGAGTCCCTGCCCGTCCGCTCACACTGGGTGTCACCCTTGGTGACAAGTCTGGCTTGCCCACCAGGCTCTAGACAACCCAGAGACAAGAATCCCACAGGTAGGCACACAGTAGGCGCTCAGCTAATGCTGAGGAGGCGCCCAGTCATCAGACGGCCTTTTCTCCTCAATAGCAATTTGGCCAAGAAGCTTGAAACCTCGGAGCTGGGATTCTGCTGGCACCAAGCCAGCGGTCGGTTCACCGACACCTTTCTGCCTCCTCCCCACACCGCCTGGGAAAACCAGCGGTGCCCGCTGTGAACGGGAAGCTGCCACACTGGCTTCCTGCAGGCAATGGACCGGCCAAGCCGGCCACAGCAAGGAACTGCTTTTTTTCCTACTGGTGGCATCTCCCTGTAGCATCTCACGGTGCCTCCGGTGACACGGTAGAGCATGGTTCCTTCGACCCGGCAATCCCAGTCCCAAGACTCTTCCTCTCCAGTCACACTGGCACATGCGGCCACAGTCGGGGTCCACCCGCAGTGCTGTCTGCAAGGGCGAAAACTGGCAGCCACCCAAATGGCCCTCGACAGCGGCGGAGCAGGCTCAGGCTCAGTGGAATGAGTGCTCTGCAGCCCCGGACTCGGGGACGGCTCCCTGGGTACTGATAAGGAACTCCGTCCTGGAGACGCACGGGTGAACAGAGCCAGGTGAGGAACAGCACCCAGGCGTGCCTCCTGTTGTGTGAAAGGGGTGGGTGCACACTGTGCTCGAACACGCACGGACAGTTTTTGGCAGGACGTGCAACACGCTGGCTGTGTCACTGCCGCTGGGGACAACCCGCTGGGGAGGGTCGGGGGGGCTCACTTGGCATTAAATATACTTTTTCATTATTTGATTGTTTTCAATGTGCACCTACCACCTTTATACAAATTATTTTAAACTCTAGAAAACGTTTATAATGGGCCATGCAGATGTTCTAAGAATGGAACACGTCTCATCAATCACAGGTTGTCATAACTCAGCCTGACATGGGCTGGGGGCCAAAACGACGGACATCCATCCTTTCCAGGATTATCTCAAGTATGGCCACAAAGGCCGGAAAGTGTGTGGGTCTATCTGAATCCATTTTTGAGGGGACTCAGTTCAAAGGACCCTCCTCAGGTCCCTTCCCTGTCACACCCTGCCCCCCCCTCCACCCCGCACCAGCCTCAGCCACAAAGCAGACCAGGATCTGTTGGGCTGTCCCCCGGTGCTCCGAAAACTGCAGTGCCATGCCCTGGAGAGACCGCCATGGTGCACTGCCCCTCACAGGTGGCTCCTAGCCACACCAGCCTTCCCCAAACCTGGCCACATCTCCCCTGCACCCCCACCCCCCCACTGCTCCCCAGGGCTATGGCAGCAGCTTCTGTCTCTCCTGCCTCTGCTCGAAGCCCCCAGCTGGCCCTCGGCAAGCAATCAACACCCACACCCGGCCATGCCCTCCGCTGCTCTCCACCCTCCCGTGGCCCCAAACTACCTGGCCGACAGGCCCCCCGACTTGCCCCGTTCCTTTCTGTCTCCCTGAACATGTCCAAACACTCTTATCATTTAGACCCAGATGCCTGCAGGGAGGGTGGTGCCTAGTAATGACCCCAGGACCCCAGGTGTAAACGGGGCGTATCCAGGACAACCTGTACACACAGTGGGTAGTCCCATATGGGGGCCTCATTCCCATACGGCCCCCTTCACTTCCTCCTTTAGCCACACTGCCTTCTGGAATGTTCCCAGGATAGGCGGAGCATGCTCTTGCCTCAGGATCTTTGAACCCCACGCCCACTCCAGGTCTCTGTTCAAACACCACCTCACCAGGGCAGTCAGCCTTCCCCGGCCACCCGGTGTGCAAAGCAACCCTGGCTGCTCTCCTTCCCCTGCCCTGGCTCTATTTTCCATCACCTATCACTTTTCTATGAAAATCTTGTCTGTAGTGTCTGTTTAATGTCTGGTCTACCACAACGACATCTGCGCAGAGACAGGACCTGTGTCTGTCTTCATCCCTGCTGGATCCAGAACAGTGCCTGGCACATAGTAAATGCTCAACAGACATTAGTTGAGTAAATCAATAACACCCATTTGGTTGATGCAGAAACTGGGGTTCAGATAGGTTCAGGAATTCACCTGAAATTACCCAGCTAAAAATCAACCCTGGGCCTGGTCTCTTTTTCTGATGCCACCCTGGGGACCTGACACCAGGGTGCAGAGTCCTCTGCCACCCTTCACGAGGGCCCTGGCATCCCAAACTCCCCTGCATCTCTCAAACAGAGGGAGGAGAGACAGAGGTGAGCTGCATTCTTGTCCAAGAATAGTAATGATTCATTCAGGGTGGGATCCAAAAAAGAATTGCCTGGACGTCTGTTTTGAGTCGGCCAGCCTGCTGCCGTCCAGCCGGCACTCAGAGATGTAAATACGTCCTCCAAGTGGGCCAAATCGTTTCCTTTTGACTGCCGGCCAGCCATTTATTGGCGATGGCTCTTCCCTGGAGACTGATGGAAGCAACAATTATAAAAGAGCCCGTCCGCCCTGAGCATGGGGCCACACAAGGCTTTCTCCCCCGCCTCCCCCTTCCCACAGCTGCAGGGGAAGATTGGCTGAGCAGGGCTTGTTTGCAAATATGACTCATTTCTTTGATTCTAATAAAGTCTAATGATACGTGCGGAGCTCCCAGAGGGCTCTGGAGGAACTGGGGAGGAAGGAGGGCACTGGCCAGACCTGGCCCCGCCTGTCTTCCTCCAGGGCTAGGGGTGAGGCAGGACCCTCAGGACGATGGCACCCCAGAGCAGGGGTGAGCAGGACCAAGGTGACTGGGGGAAGAAGCTCTGCTTCCCATTATGCACTGACTCAGAGTTAAATTATAAAGCCAGCGTGTAACGATTACCTTCGGGGGCCGGGTGGCTCTCCCAGGGACCTGGCAGAGGGCCCCTCACCGGCCCCTGCTGAGCGTGGCACTTCAGTGATGCAGAGGGGGCGGGCACAGAGGATCCAGACCAAGAGAAGACCCCACGTGTAACCTCCGAGTGGGGTCTCACACGCGCGCCCACACACACACACGGCCTAACGGCAGCTGCGGCTGTGGACTTAGCCTGGACTCGCAGGTTGAGGAAACACAGACACTGAAGGTGGCATCCGTTGGCTGAGGACAGAGCTGGGAACTCAGCCGCAGAGCACCCTCTGACACGTCACTTCACCTCTCGGGTCCTCCGTGTCTCATCTCCTAAGCCCCACCTGGAGGCCCTGACTTAACTTCTTTGACACTCTAGCCAGGCTAGGGGTGCTGGCACGCTATCACAGGGGTTTAGACAGGGGTTTGAACACGCCCCGAGGACGTGCAGCTGGGACTCGGGGGAGCCAGGGGGCAGTCCCCAGGCTGAGGGATGGGAGCGCCACCCCCTGCTCTCCACCGTCTCCTCCTGTGCAACTGGGGGGGTGCGGGGACGATCAGCGGGTCCTCCTCTGTCCAGGGCCAGGAGGAAGTATCCGGTCCCACGGTGCCTCACTGCTTGATGCCCAGGGAGCTGCTGAGCACCCAGCACGCACCATTTCCCCGAGGAAAAGACAGCTCCGGGGCCCGTGCATACGGTGCGGGTAAGAGAAGGGAAACAACGGCTACGACAAGGCTTCACCTCGAGGTGCAGGGACGCCTGCCTTGGCAGACCCACACTGCTCTGCAGCCCAACAGGGGAACCAGCCAGAGACACTTCGGTGTCAACCCAGCAAGCCTTCTCCATGGAAACCCCAGAGCTAATCACTGTGGAGCTGGTGGCTATTCTCGGGGCAAGTCCTGTAAGCTGAATCTCACCCCAAAGGGATCCCAGACCCACTGATGGCCAAGCCCCCTGAGGCCCAGTATAGAGTCTGTACTTAATACACATCCCAGTTTTTCTCCCACCAGTGTTCACTAAGCAATGTCCAGCACACACAGATGCACTCATGTCACTCCCCTTCTTGTATACCTTCCATGGGTCCCCCTTCTAAAAATAAAAAGCAAAGCTCAAACTCAGCCTAACATTCGAGGCCTCAGTCCTTCTCCCTGGCCCCAGGTGTCCTGTGCTCTGACCAAACCAATGACTTGCTGTTCCCAAAACAATCACGTGCTTTCAGGATACATGGGATGTTCCTTCTGCCCAGAACGCCCTTTCTCTCGCCTTTTCAGCCTGGTGAGCTTCTACTTATCCCTCAAAGCCCAGCTTATATGGATGGCCATTTGCAGAAGGGAAAATGAGGCCAGAACTGGGTAGGGACTTGCTGCTCCAGGCTACACCACCAAGTGGATGCAGATACGTAATTAATATGAAGAACTAGCTCTGGCTGGTGTGGCTTAGTGGACTGAGTGACGGCTTGAGAACCAAAGGGTCATAGGTTTGATTCCCAGTCATAGCACATGCCTGGGTTGTGGGCCAGGTCCCCAGTAGGGGACGTGTGAGAGGCAACCGCACACTGATTTTCTCTCCCTCTCTTTCTCCCTCCCCTCCTCTCTCAGTAAATATAAATAAATAAATTTTTTAAAAAAGAATCAGCAGTCAGTGAGCACTTAACTGGGCGGAAACACTTAAAATCCTCTCAGGCTGGGTGAGATCACTGTATGGGAAAAGTCATGAGAGGATCTGAGCTAAGAAACGACATGTTTGGATTCACAACCGGCCGCAGACATGCAAGGGCAAGGCAGGCAGAGAGAGGGCCAGTGCTGGGTCTGGAGAGAGATGATGAGGGTCCCGAGGTGAAGGGCAGAGGGCTGCAGTGTGAGTGGGGACGGTGACCAGACTCTGAATATACTTTAAAGGGAGAGCCAAGAGGACCTGTGAACTGGAGTTTTGTCCACTATGAGGACACTGAATAAATAGCAATGGCCCCTGTTTATCACGCAGGCTCTCAGGCTGGCCATCCCTGGGAGGGCAGTGCTGTGATGTTTCCTGGTACAGGTGAGGACACCAAGGTCCAGGGAGGCAAGGCACCTGCCCAGGCTAGAAGTGGCACAGCTAGGGTTTGAGCCCAGGCGGCTCATCCACACCCGAGGCCATGAGGCCCCAGCAGGCGCCCAAGTGGCGGGTTAAGTGCCAGTGTCCTGGGAGGACAGGCCCTGGGTGATCAGGCTGTGCCACAAACAGCAGAGAGCGGACAGGGCTGTGGTCTCAGGCCTGCTGAAGTGAGAAGAATAAAGTGCCGCATTTCTGTGCTTATAAACTCAGCTCTTCGATGGGTGGGCAGCTGAGGGGGTGGTGAATGTGCTTGCAATGCCCCCTCTGTCCACAAGGGGAAACACATGCACATAAAGAGCCCCGGGGACTTGGGGGCACACACTGAAAGGCCCGCATATCATGACAGGGACCTGCGCCATCTGAGTGAGGGCTGACTGACTTGCCTATTATTTCCCACCTCTGGCCTCAAATCATGCCTGGGGCCAAGCAGCAGGCAGCCACTTCCTCTGCTGTGGGCCTGTTCCTGAGCAAGGTTCTCAGAGGTGAGGAGACACCTTGGAAACAGCAAAGCCACACACAAGAGAGAGGGAGTATCATTGTATGATGAGTAGGGTCCACCTGCTTCCGTAGCATCCCCGGCTCCAGGCTCCCGGGCTTCATGCAAGGCCTTGCCGCAGTTATTTCCAGTTGGAGGGGCCGCACCCATGAAGGGCAAGACAAGTGATGCACTAAATATATCTTCAACTGTCCTCCAAGGACTGGGTTAGAAGAACTTTCCTATATATCAGTTAAGAGGTACCCGAACTTCAAGCCCCTCCACACACTGCCTTTCTGATGTTTGTCCTATGTGTATGCTCCTATTGACAACAGTGTGGTAAACTGTAAAAGTGCCCCTAATTCTCTGCTCCTCTCATAAAGAGACAGAACCTATTTCTCCACCACTTGAATCTGGGTTAGTCTTGTGGCTTACTTTGGCTAATAGGACATTAAAAAAAAAATGATACAAGCAGAGGCTTAAAAACTGCTCTTGATTGGGACTTTCTTATTCATTGCTTTGGAATGTTGAGCTGCCTCTGAATAAGCTTAGATTGCTGCTGGGTAATGAGATCATATGGACCCTGGAACCCCAGCCAATAACTCCCCAATCCACAGAACAGCTACCCTCATGCCCTACTAGCTGACCTTCCCATGAGGGAACCCAGCAAAGACCAGAACAACTGCCCAGGCAAGCTCAGCCCAAACTGCCAATCAGCAGAACCTTGAGCCAAATAAATGGTGTTGTTTAAAGCCACAGAGTTGGGGATGGTTGTTACATAGCAAAAGCTAACTGACACATAATTTTCACTCTATCTGTTTACCTTTTCATTTGAATAACTACTCCAGCTTCATATATGCATTTTCCTTCATGCCATAACAGGTTTGATGTGCTAACTATATTTCTTCTAAAATACATTAAGAAAACTGTATCATTTTCAGACAATATAAGTACATATACCTGCATCTGGAAAAACATCCTCAAACATCCTCATAAAGATCCCACGGGTGTTAGAACGATTCATTCCCCTCATTTCACAGTTAAAGAAACTGAGGCTCGGAAAGGGGCAGATACTTGCTGAACATCAAACAGCCAGTAAAATGGCAGAAATGGGACTCAATTCCAGGCCTGTCTGAGACCAAAGGCACGGATTTATCTCCATATCTGTACCCAGCTTCTCCCTGATCCCATATTGCTGGGGAGAAGACAAAGGAGTGGGCTGTCTCCTCTGCCCCCACCCAAACCCCCCCCCTTCCTTAGGGAGCCCAGCCTTACTCCCAGAACTCGGTGACAGGGGAAGTGAAGTTGCTGGTGTTGAGAGTGCTCCACAGGGTCTTGTTCTTGCGCAAAGTGTCCTCCATGCAATGGGGCGTGTTCCAGGTGTGGTTGCAGTGCGCCCAGGGCAGCTCTGACTGGAAGGACTGGAACAGGTAGTATGTGGCCCAGGCCAGGATGATGATGTAGTACACATTCAGGAGGGACACAATCACAATGGAGGCGTAGCCGATGCCTACGGGTGTGGACAAGCAAGACAAGCATCAGGAGGAAGGCCAGGCCCACTATGTCCACATGCTCAAATGGAAGGCTGTGGCACCCCCAGGGGACCTTCCACAGTGACCAGCAAATATCTGTAAGGTTATAACAGGTGACTAGATGGATGGATGGATGGATGGGTGAAAAAACAGATGGTTAGATTAATGGGATACTTGGATGAATAGAAGAGCCTGCATGGAGATGGGGCAGGTCAATGAATGGGTGGTTAGATGAATAAGTGGTGAGAGAACTGGTTAGAGAGACAGAGAGCTGAGTGGGTTTATGTTGGACTGATGGATGGGCATGTGGTTGGTTAGATGGATGCATGGCTGGTGATCGGCTGGAAGGTGAGGGCGATGAACAGACGGAGGAATGAGTAGATGGGTAGACAGATGGATGATGGATACATGAACAGACAAATGGATGAATAATCTAATTAAATCGACTAGTTTAAAGAAGAAAGATTTGATGGACAATAGATGGACATGTTTATATGGGTGACTAAATAGACACACATCCTGCCATTCTTGCCAATTATAATCGTTAACAGTGTTATCTTACGAATGCATGCTGGGTACTAGACATAGGACTGAATGTTATAATAACAATGGTACCATTAATGTGGGGCTTATGATGAAGACAAAGCACTGTTACATGACTGTGTCATTTTGTCTGCATACTGAAGTAAGCATACCGTTTCCCTTCTATAGAGGAAGAAATCGAGGCACAAAGAGATTAAGTGACTTTCCCAAAGTCACAAGAGTTAGCAAGAGAAGGAGAAGAGGGACTGGAACCCAGACAGCAGACCCCTGAGTCCGAGTGCTTGTCTCCTGCACTACGCCGCTGAGCAGCTGCCAACTTCTCTGCCCTCCCACAGCCCAGAGAGCTGGGACCAGCCGGTACATGCTGAGCAGTCACTGTGAGCAGCATCACGCGTGCCAGGTACAGGCTGCTACCTTCTAGCGGGCACAGTGCCAAGTGACCTGCATGAGGCTACGAGGTACCTGGCAAACAGCAAGTGCTCAGTAAAAACTGGCAGAACCCAGGAACACTAGGGCCCCGGACCTCTGTCCCAGACTCAC
This sequence comes from Phyllostomus hastatus, assembly GCF_019186645.2. Taxonomy (NCBI): domain Eukaryota; kingdom Metazoa; phylum Chordata; class Mammalia; order Chiroptera; family Phyllostomidae; genus Phyllostomus; species Phyllostomus hastatus. The sequence goes on along the minus strand of NW_025333643.1, from coordinate 1,497,599 downwards.
CGGAGAACAGGGGGCAGATCTTCTCCCAGCAGGTGATGCCCCCTTCAGAGGTGTACTGGCCTATGATCACCTCCAGGAAAAACACAGGCAGGCCGCCCCCAAACAGGAAAATAAAATACGGTATGAGGAAGGCACCTGCGGAGAGAGCAGAGCGGATGAGGGTCAGGCTGGGTCTGTCGCAAGAGCCGAGGCTGTGGGCACTCACTCCCAAGCCCTCCCAGCCAACAGAACAGAGAGAATGTGTGCGGATGTGAGGGGTGGAGGCCAAACTCCTGGACGTGGTGGAGAATTCTCCAGGCCCTGCCCACCTGTCCATCGGGCATCACCTTTCCGGTTCACCCTTTCACTTTCTTCAAGTCTACCAGGTGCTTTAAGCCTCGGAGCCTCTGGTTAAGCTGTGCCGACTGCCTGCTTATCTTCCCCACATTGTCCATCTGAATAAGAGCTGTTCAGCCCTTAGGACCCATCTCAAATATGACCACCTCATGGAAGCCTTCACCTACCTGTCCTCAGGCCTGCGCAGAGCAGGAAGCTGAGGTGAACTAGCTAGGAAGGGTGCGGCGATGAGAAGCAAGAGGTGGGCACCTCCAGCCGGGGGTGGGAGCCAGGGGAGGAGTGAGGGACAAAGAGTCGGGGTGAGGGTTCCTACCTGGTGTCCACTAATGGCTTCAGCGGGTCCATAAACCCTTTGAAACTGTGGGCAACTTGGGTCTATGTGTATGCGCTTTGCTCTGGGGAGCGTCTAGAACACTCATCAGAGTCCCAAAGGCACCTGAGACCTACAAAAGGTTAAGAAACCAGACTCTAAGGCAGAATTTCCCAAAAGGCAGTTCTCCTAACGCGGACTGTATGCAGTGTGTCCACCTCTGTGGACCGCTAAGCCCTCAGGCACAGGCAGCTTTCCCTACCCAGCCCTCCTCGGGCTCTCCTGCTGCACAGCCAAGGTCCCAGCACGCGCCGCCCAACCGCAGCACCACCCGCAGGAGAGACTCTAGCTCTCAGCCTTTGGGTAAAAAGCCCAAACCAACCAACCAACCAAGACCTCAATATTTTAAAAATATCTTCAATGAGTGAAGATGGTGAAAAGCTACAAACTTCCAGTTATACGTAAGTTCTGGGGACGGAATATACAGCACGGTGACTATTGTGAATAATACTGCGCTACCCTTGAAGCTGCTAAGGGAGGGATTTTGAAAGTTCTCAAGACAAGAAAAAAAACTGTGTGACTCTGAGGTGAGTCACGCTAACTAAACTTATTGGAGTGGTTATTTCACAACACGTACACCTATCGAGTCATTACGTTGTTCCCCTGAAACTAATCCCAGGTGATACGTTCATTATATCTCAGAAAAACTGGAGAAGAAATTTTAATTAAAATAGGAAAATCAAAAATCTCTTCACTGTATATTTTTTCCCTAGGTACCTTTCCATCATGGCAAACAATGCTGATTTTCCCTTTAGGAGGGGGAGCGAAGCTTGCTTTTGAACCACGTTTGGTTTGAGTTAGAGAAGCCAAAGCAAACGTTAGGAGAGATATAAAGTAAGGAGTCAGGAGGCACACGGATACAATTTACGAAGGGAGTGTGAGTGTCGGAGGCTTGGGGGCCGTGGGTCTCATCACCCTTCTTCAGAGACGGCAAACTGGAGGACCAGAGAGTCTGAGGGATCTGCCGGACGGAACACAGCAGGGCCCTGACAGAGCACCACCTGACTCCCAGGCGGGCCCCTCTCCTGCTGCTCAGGCCGGGGGGATGGGGGGTGGGTGGGGAGGGGGAGGCCAGGCTGCGGCAGGCTGACCGAGGGAGGTCCAGGGGGGGACTAGGGAAAGCAGGGCACAAGACGCCACCCCCCTCCCCCGTCTGCTCCCACCCTCTTCTCTGCCCAGCCCAGACTCACCTCCACCATTTTTGTAGCAGAGGTATGGGAAACGCCAGACGTTGCCCAAGCCGACGAAGCCGCCAGCCACAGACAGCAAAAAGTCGATCTTGCTGGACCACTTCTCCCTCTGTGGGGGCTTCCCCTCAGCCTCATCCTCGGGCCGCGTGCCAGGGCTCTTCCCTGGGGATGGCTTCAGGATGTCCTTGTGAAAGTCTTTCAGACACTGCAGCTTCTCCTTGGTGGCCATCTCCTCCTCGCTTTCTGCAGGGACAAAACAGAACCCAAGACGTCGGTAAGGAACAGCCTGTGTGTCTTCAACACAACTTCTCCCTTCTCACCCACGGGCTGCCTCTGACCTCCCCAGGCCTGTGGCAACGGGCCGGCCATCTCCTTGTCCATCCACTGCTCTGACAACGAGCTGACCATCTCCTTGTCAGTCCCATGCTCTGACAACGAGCTGACCATCTTCTTGTCCATCCACTGCTCTGACAACACCCTGAGTGATTCAGACCCCCTGCAGGCAAGCGGACACCTGACAACTCGGAAACCGACAGATTCCGCTCCTCGGGCAACTGCTGAGGAGAAGCAGCTTGAGCCCACGTTTGTCGTCCTCGAATGTCCCACCTTATCTTGCACTTAATGGCACATAAGCACAAAACTGCCCCTGCCCTGGCACCATTGCTGCAAAATTCAACACATCCCAGACAGTTCTAAGGCACCCTCCAAATAACCCCTGCCTGAATTTTCTGGAAATGAAGATACTATTTCCAAATTTCAATCTGCACAGAAAACAACAGCCCCCGTGGCAACCAGGACACAGCACGGTGCCTGAAGCCCGGGGGGCGCCTGACCCTGGCTGCCTGAAGAACGGACAAACGCAAAACGAAGGAGGAATGGGGTTTCAGGCTGGAATGGGAACCACCTGAAAGTGGGGTTTCCATCAAAGTGTGGGCAAATGCATGTTTATGAAATATATTTGCAATTCACTAACCAGTCTCATGTCTACAGCATAAAAAATAAGGGATTTGCACTGGTGAGGATTACGTAAGACAGCCAGTCAATCTCCCTCTGTCCACCCCTCTCCATGGGTTCTCTGGCTGGTGCAGACCCTTGCATCCTCCCGGCGTCCCACTGACTCCCTGTCAGGTCTGGCAATGGCAGGCTCCCAGAGGAGGTCAAACCCCGAAGCCTCCGGGAGCTGTGTGTGGTCACACTCAGCCCACTGCTGCTTGGACCCCATTCGAGAGGACATCTGCCACTACGCCAGGGCAGAGCCCCTTCTTCCCGTACCTCCTCAGGTCCCCGACTCCTCACTTTCCCTGGGAGTGTGGCCTTGAGGGCAAGAGCACCAGGAGTCCCAGCCCAGAGGGACAGGGCGTCCTCAAGGGTCTACCCCCACCAGGCAGAGGGCCGCAGAAGACGGATGTGCTGGGGGGCCAGAGCCCGGGGGCCTGCCTCCCCCTGTTCCTCCCCCTGTGCAGTGGAAAGGATAATGGCAAAGGTGACCCACTCACAGCCAAGCAGCCTGGGATACAACTGGTCCCCACGATCTACACTGGTGGCCACCACTGTAAATACCAGATTTCGGAGCAAAGTTAAGATTTCTAGGTTCTCTTGACAAACTGGAAGGTCGGACTGAGTGTATTGTAGCTCACACTCCCTCTGGCAACCATCAGGTGGACCCGATGGGGGTCCCGTCACACGGGCAGGCTCGGGCTGGCTCAGCACCCCGCTCACAATAGGACACCGTCAGCTGGCATCTGAGCCTGTCCTGCCACACTGCTGGGCACTCCCTGAAAAGCTGTTGATTCACGTCCTTGCCTCCTTGATAACCATCTCCTCCTCGACCAAAGTAGTGCCTCAGGGACCTCTCTCGTCCACTGCTATTTGCCCAGAGCCGGGTGCACAGTAGGCCATCAAGCGAGAATTGTTAGGTAGATGGTTCCCAGAGTGGGATCTGCAAGCAGCTGGCGCTAAGTGGGAACCCCAGCTCAGCCCCTTCCCAACCACAGGACTCAGAGAGTCACTGGGCCTCAGCCTGGCTTTCCTCGCTGCCTGGCCCAGAAGGCGGGGCTGCCTGAGGGCCTGGGGTGTGGAGAGGGGATGTGTTGGCCTGGCCCCAGCAGCCAGGCCCACAGGGGCCGTGCCCGGAGGAGCAGAGGCACAAAAGCACAACAGAACCCCTGTTTCCCCCACGCCTCCTTCCTCTCCCTGGCTCAGGGTGGGGGACCCCAATTGTTTTGCTATCTGGTGGAGAGCAGACCAAGAAAAGGCTTCCTGGAGCCACCGGGCGGCTCACTGAGCCCTTCCTCTGTCTCCCAGAGTGCAGACTGGTGGCGGCATCCGCATGGCCTTTCTTTGCCCTGCTCCCTTGGGGCGACGTGGGGGTTCGCCCAGGCGTATGGCTACTGTAAAAATAGCCCGAGCAGCCAGCATTGTTCCAGTGTTAATGTGTGCAGCCCCCGATGGTTATCTGAGTGATCCATTGTAGGCTGGCTGGACGGGAGCATAATTGGAGGATGTGGGACTCAACTCCCTCCTAGTGAAGATGTTTTTCAGGGAATGACCCCTGAGCCTCTGAGGAAGGTCGGTTCCGCCCTGTTGGGCTCTCCTTGGATCTCAGAGCTGGAAGGCACTTCACAAGGTCAGCCAGATGAGAGGGAGGTGGCCAGCTTCTGCTCACATAGGCAGCTGAGACTGGCAAAATTTGCCCCCACTAGAAGCTGGGGTCTGCTTCCCCTTGGCTACCCTGAGAGTCCTGGGTCTGTCCTCTGGCCCCCACACCCACTTGCCACACTGGCACTCAGGGAACCCTCTAAAAATATGGGGGAAGGGGGGAGCACCAAGTTCTCTGAGACCTCCTCTGTTCCAGGCTGATTTCCTACAAAGTGAGGTCTCCACCCCCTCTCCACACTCAGAGCCCCATCTTTCCCACCCCTGCAGCCATGCCCGGGTGGAGGTAGGGCCTGAATGGGGCAGAGCTGGGACCCGTCAGTGCCCGGTGTCAGGGGGCTTCCCCATCCCCATTCCCAGGGAGCATCCAGAGATTCATTCCTCCTTCACCGTGACCTGCCCTCCCTTGTGGGTGCTGTACTCACAGGCCCTGCCTCTGGCTCCCTCGGGCCAAACCATCCTCCACGGCCTCCCCCAATGCTCTCTCACGCAGGATGAGGCCACACCCATGTGCAGACACCCCAAATCCCTCTCCAGGGGCTCATTCCAAGCCCCTCTGGGGTGTCTGACCAGCCCTGTGCCTATAGAAGCCCACAGCAGCAAGACAGTGGATTCAGCCTCTCATATATTCCTGGCATCCACCCACTTCTCTCTATTGCCATGGCAACCACCTCGCTCCAGGCCCCAATAGTCCTGGAAGAGCATGGGAGGCAGCAGCCTCCTCACAGGCCTGCCTGCTGACACTCTGCCCACCCCCCGCCATCTATTCTCACACAGCAGCTAAAGGCAACTTACAGAGTACCCTCAGACCATCACGCCCTACCAGCCAACCCTCCAACCTCTCCTAGAAGAAAACCCAGCTACTCCCCACAGCCTACTGGGGCCCCTTTTCCTTGGGACACTAGCCCCACAGAACTGCTGTACTCCGTCCCCTCCTTAGGCTCAGACTCCCTGCATGCGGCTCCAGGCCCTCAAGTGATAGCCTGGCCCCTGCAGGCATCAAGGCTCGAACCCTGGCCTCAATGCTGAAAGCCACTTCTTGGCTGGGTGACCTCAGGCAAATTATTCAGCATCTCTGGTCTCCAGTGTCCTCATCTGTAAAGTGGGGATAATTGTACCCACCTCACAGGCATGTGGTGAGGACCGATGAGAGAGCTGTGTAGAAAGTGCTTAGAACACTAGTTGGCATGAGGCACGTACTCCCTAAATAGTAGCTGCTAGTATTACTGTTGTTATTACAGCTATAATTATTATCGGGTCCAGCCTGACCTTGGGGTCAGTCCTACTCAGGGTGAAATCAGCAAGGCCCAGAGAGCCAAGTGACACTCCCAAGGTCATGAAACTGGTTGTGACAGTGACTGTGATGTACCCGGGTTCTTGGCTCTGCTTCTGCAGTCCCTCTGCCAGCCCAGCCTGATCTCAGGCGACACTCGATGAGACCCACTGATTCTCCATCACACCCAGCAGCCCACCCCATGATCCAGAGCTTAGGAACGAGCTCCCTCCACAGGCGTCCCAGCAGGCACTGCCTCACTGCCTGCCCTGAGAGCTGTTTTCATTGGCGCCAGGCCCAGGGCTATTTTCTAGCAAAGGTGATACATAATTCCCCATTTTAAGAGCTTCCTCTTTGATTATTACAGCCACGAGCGATTAGACCGGCTCCGATACAGAGGCTCCAAGATGAAGGCTCCCTCGCGGCCCAGCTGCAGCTCTCCTTGTCTCTGCTCCAGGCTGAGGCCAGAGCCGGCCATGCCCTTAGGACGACTTGAAGATGACCTGGTCAGCTCTGACACTGCTCAGACAGATTCGGCCTGGTGGCAGCGATGCAGTGGATTTAGAAGAGGTTCCTTTGCTCCCCTGATTGAAAACTACCAGTACTGACTCTGGGCCGAGCTGTCTGGAAACAGTTTTCTATTCACTCTTCAAAGACCCTTCTTGTGGAGGGGCTTTTAGTCGTACAGACAGGGAGTTGAGCTTCGAGCAGGAAAGGGGACTGGAACCAGAATCCCACCTTGGTCTGCTCAAGGCCCAAGGCATTGGAGCATGGCTATTTGCAGATGCGGACACTGAGGTCAGAAGGGGAAAGGACTACAGAGGTACAGAGGGTTGTCCTGCCTGCCTGCCTGCCTGCCTGCAGTGCCCTCCCACCCACTCTGGCCCCAGGTGCCCTCGGCCAGCTAGCTGGGCCTTAGGTTGAGTGGTACATGCCGCTGTGGCTGTCTCCCCCAGCATCTGCCGCCTGAGGCCAGGGATATGGGGAAACCAAGCCCTTCCCTCTCTTTCTAGGAGAAGCTGCCCAGCAGTGAGGGGGTCCCTGCCTCGGCCTCCCTGCAGAACCTGACCCTTCCCCAGGTCCCCACGCAGCTACATTGTAGTGAACAATGACCTAAATCTCGCATTGTCACTGACTTAACCTCTTGGGAGCTTCTGCCATGGTTTTAAATAAGAGGACAGGGACTTATTCTGTTTCCTCTTTGGAGTACTCCCCCTACTCCAAAAGGGCCAACCACACACACAGACTCTACGATTGGTTGGACAGTTGCCGTGTCTCCGAAAACCTCATGGGGCAGGGAAGTGGCTCCCAGCGCCCCAGAACTAGGGGAGGAGGAGACCTGGATGACAGACCCATTTTACAAGTGGGGAAACCCAAGGCCTGAGTGGCCCCCGCCTGCTGGGCTGGCTGTAGAGTGAAGCACACTGCTGGTCCCCTTGTCTGCCCTCCTTTCCAGTCCCCGGTCCACTCCAGAGCCAGTGTTCCGGGCTCACTGAGGTCATGACTATGCTCTGTGACCCGGGGCCAGTGACAACCTTCTCTGCACCTCAGTTTCCTCGGTTAAAAAAACGGGGGGTGAAAATAAAACTCGCCTCACAGGGACTAAGTTCGGTGATGCCAATAAAATTTTCAGCATAGAGCCTGGTATATACTAACTGAATAATAAATACTGGATATTGTATTTTACCGTGCTATGTGGCAGACATTTTATCCTGAGTGTTAAAAAAAAAAGAAGGAAAGCAAGCAGGCTGCATTTATTGGGCACTGACAGCATACACACTTATTCTGTACTATGCTGAGGCATTGCAAGCGTTTTCTCAGCCCCTCCATGATGCTGTTGCCATCTCTGTTTTGATGACAAGGCGCAGAAAGGTGAAGTCACTTGCCCAGAGTCACACAGCAAGTAAAAGGCCACCAGAGCTTCAAATGGCTCCTGGGTCTGTTTTGGCCCCTAAATTCCATGTTTTCAACCACTTGGCTGTTTGGGATCACTTACTTCAGCAAAGTCACAAAGTCAGATCGGGTCTGGCGCCTTTAAGCCAACTTCAAGCCACTGGACTGGGCTGGCAAATTAGGGAAGTAGGCAAGGGCAAACAGGGAAGTGAGGGACCACATGACAGAGACGGGGCAGGGCCTGGGGACCTGCTGAGCAGTCCGTGCCAGGGCCCCAGGAGTTAGCTGGGCGGGCCAATGACACCCCCGGGACTGGGGCAGACGGGGACAGAGCTGTGGGCTGGGGGCTTCCTCTAGCACACAGACAGCCTCCCAGAGTTCTCTGCTGGGTTGAAGGGGCTCCTGTGAGCGCCGTCTCCACAGATTGCAGGCTTGGGGCAGGTGCAGTGAGGAGGACACCCGGGCTCAATGGGTAACTTCGGCCACACGCCATCCTGGCCCAGGAAACGTGTGCTGACCAAGCCCCTTCCCCCTCAAAAGTGCATTGTGTTAACAGCACAGTTTCCCCCTCTACCAGGGGCACCTAATTTTGAAAAGTAGACATTAATCATAGGAACTTCTTTTTTTCTTATAAAAGTATACCTATGAAGATTTAATCTTTTGATTGAGTCCTGTGGACTGTATCCTTCTATCTTGTTTATTTGTTTAAGTTTGCTTTTTATTATTGTTGTTGTTGTTGCTTATTTGACAGTAAAAGCAAATAGCTATGCTCTCAGTAAACCAAAACACATTTTTTTAAAATCACATAGATTTGCTAACCACATTTCAAAGGTAATGCTGTTATCTATTCTTAACTCAGGCTAACTCAGGTGTGACAAGCTCAAAGGCCTCAAAGCTCAAAGGCCTCTGGGGGCCTGCCCGGCGGGGACAGCAGTCCAGCGGGAAGGCCACAGGGAGGAGCAGGGACAGGGGCCCACTGGGGCCAGCTCCTCCAATTTCTCAAGACAGGTTGAAATCCGAGCTGTGTGGGCACACGCATTGTCCAATTTCTAAAACACTGTGTGGGCCAAACACAAACAGTTTGCCCTCTTTGGTCGAACCATTGCCCCAGGTCACTCAAGGTGGCCACAGCAAAGGACAGGCTGACCAGCCCAGCCTCACAGGCCTGATGGCCCACCCCAGTGAGGTCATCCAGGAAGCCTGGCATTGTTTTGCCCGGAACAAAGCCTAAACAATGAGCAGCAGTATCCTGGTCCTAGTGAAAGTGAATTGTTTGGACAACTGTTTTCAGCACACCATCTCTGGGGACAGGGCTTGTTACCCACCTGAGTTTGACGGCTGTGGGCAAGGTTCTCCCTTCCTGTAATTAAACTGCAATCAACCTCCCCGCCCCACAAAAGTTCAGGTCTACCCTCAGAGACCCCCACCTCCACCGAGAGCGCCCACCTGGCTCGGCTCAGCCTTAGAACTCCAGGAGCATTTACTCCTCCCGAAGCCTCCCGGGGAGGATCTGACCCAGGCCCACGGCCACAAGGCGGAAGACCCAGAACCGCACCCAAACCCTGGGCCAAGGGACCTCCGCACAGGCACCCAGCAGAGTAGGCTATGCTGCTCATCTGTGGTTTGCAAAGGGAAAATGGGGGAAGGTAGGCAAATTCTGAAAGAACCAGCCTCTGGTACAGCTCTGGGGGGGAGCAGGGCAGGATGCGGGCCTGATGCACAGCCACCTTGTCCTCTTCCCCTCCTAAGGGAGCACTGGCAGGTTAAAGGTCTGGGTCCCAATTTCTTATCTCCCTACAGATGGCAGGCCTTGCCCCAAGGCCTGGAGACCACAGGTGGGCAGCAGAGAGCAAACAAAGGGGAGGATTCGGGGAGGAGGCGGAAGGTTGCAGAAGGTCCCCCTGTGGCGGGGCCGGGCCTGGGGAAGGGCAGAGGGGCCAGGGGAGGATGACCTGGCTCTAGGTGAAGGCGAGCTGGGCACACATCATGCCCAAAACAGAGGTGCCCCAGGCACCAGCCGAGCAGGCCATGGACTCAGGAAAGGGCAGTGGGTTAGGAGTCAGAGAGCCGGGTCTAGTTTGGTTCCGGTGGGTCACGCAGGGCAGCTACTTCCCCTTTGCAGCTCAGATGTCCAGGGAGAAAGCAGAGCAAAGGTGGCTTTAGCAAGCAGTGAAAGCTGGATAAACATTCACTGACAACCTACCCTAGATGCCAAGGCACGGCTCCAGGAACTGGGGGCATGGGTGTGGGCCCTGAGGAGTTGACATTCCAGAAGGGAGACAGACACCAAACACACACACAAGTTCCTAGTTACCCCCGGGCCCAGAGCGTAGCAGACAACCAAGCAAGATGAGGTCAGGGGGCACAGGGAGTCAGAGAAGCCCCTCTGGGGACTGGCCGTAGGCAGGCCCCACACTAAGTCCTTTCAGGTACCAGCTCACTTATTCCTCTTAGAAGCCTGGATGAAAGAATGAGGCCCAGGGAGGCGAGGCCACTTGTCCAAATCCACACCCCTGGGAGCTCTGCCCAGCAAACATCTGGAGGAACAGTGTTCTCAGAGTGGGGAGCAGCATGTGCAAAGAGGGCCACACTGGGCAAGGTGAAGCAACAGAGAAGGCCAGTGTAGGAACCGAGAACAAGAGAGGTCAGGGCACGGGGTGACCTGGACAGGAGACGAGGCCTGGAGGCCAGGGTGAGAACCTAGATTTACCCAGAAGGTAGTGGGAGTCCCTGAAAGCTTCCTTCTGCCCCACTGAAGGCTCAGCACATTCAGCTGAAAGCCCCACGCTTGTCCCTGACCACCTACCTAGCCAACCCATGCCTCCCACTCTGGGAAATTTGAGGGCCCATAGCGGGCTTTTCCCTGTAAGCCATTGTCAGTGGGGACTTTCTGGTGGTGACCTGCATAGAGCCCAAGCCCTTAGCTCAGACATCCCAATGCCAGCCAGCCTCTTCCTCATGCACCGAGTCCCTTGGGATGGGCTGAAGGTGGCGCTGGAAAGAGGAACCAGCCACAGATGGGCGGCGGAAGTCCTTCCCCTGGGCCCAGTGACGCAGAGAAGAAAACGTTCTCATGCATCAAATCCAATCCCCTCATCCCTCCTTGGGGGAGGCCCGGGGGTTTGGAAAGAAGAGGGTCAGCCTTTGATGCTATTCAATCTCAGACAGGTCAGTCCCCTGCCCCGAGCAGGCCCTTACTCACCGGGAGCTGGTCAGGAGAACAAGCCGTCCCACGCTGACTGAGTGCCGACTGCCCGGCTGGCTCAGGCCCGCTGCGGGGAGCCCGGGGTCACTTTCATGCCCTCACAGTGCTAACGCCCAGAGACAGGGGGAGGGGCCATTTGTCAAAGTAACAAAGTTTTCTACCAGTCCATGAGGAGGACAGGAGCCCACGACGCGGAGCGAAGGGGGAATATGAAAGAGGCTTCAAGGAGGAAGTCTCATGACACCGCTGGCTGAGCCCACCAGCAGGACTTGGCCCTGCACTCCACAGGAAGGAGGGGGTGTGGGCACGCTCAAGCCTCTCCGATCCCGTCTGAAGGGGCTCAAACCCCAAATGCCACTTAGCAGACTTCCAGCATAGGCCACGTGCCACCATAACTGAAGCTAAGCTAACGGAGAGAATTAGGGAAGCGGAGGAGGGCCGCCATGATGTCTGCTGGTGCTCAGGGGCCTGTTTTCAGGCACAGGGCGGTGAGTCAGCAGGCCACAGCCTCCAGGCACTGACTCACCGACCACAAGCCTGTCACTGCGCTCCCTGTCAGCTTCCCCACCACCCCAGGCCGAGGCCTGGTTTTGCCGGAAGTGGGGGTGGGGTGCAGTCAATCGTGATCCTGAAGCAGGCTCTGTGGCACCCAGAATTATTTCTGGAGGCCACAAAAAGAGACATGAGAAAAAAGCTTAGTTTTTATTTCCTCAAACTTCCCCTTTTAAGTCACCCTAAAGCCACCCTCCTCTCACAGGCTGTGAAAAGCAAACACAGAGCCCTGGTCAGGAGGCTCAAGTTGGCCAGAACATTATCCTGTGCACCAAAAAGTTGCGGGTTCAATTCCTGGTCAGAGCATATGCTGGGTTGCAGGTTTGTGTTGGGTTGGGGTGCACGGGGGAGGCAACGGATGGCTGTCACTCACATTGTCATTTCTCTCTCTTTCTCTCTCATCAATGAAAACATATCCTCAAGTGAGGATTTAAAAAAAAAAAGCAAACAAAAAGCAGCCCCTCTCTCACTCTACAGAAACTGGAGACAGGCCCTGGGTGACAAGGCCAGCTAATGGCATGCCTATAGCTCGATGCCACTCAGAGCTCAGCCACTCCCAACCGACTCTGTCGGCAGAGCTCCGCGGGAAGGCACAGCTTGGTGGAAAGCAGCCAGGGCACCCTGCTCCAGGGCCTTGGGCAAGTCGCCCCTCTCATCTCAGCGCTGCCGTCTGTAAGGTGGGCGCAATGTCTTGTCTACAGTGTGTGAAACCTCCTAGCTCAGTAAATGTTTGTAAAAAAAGCTCCTTGTTTTCATTGTTCCTCTTTTAAACATGTTTCTACTCAATGAAGAAAGACCTTCGTCTTCCTTCCTAGCTCTACCCTTACCTCACCCTAACTTAGAAATTCAGTGCAGCGACAGTTGGGTGCCTGCAGAATGAAAGCCTGGGATTTCGCAAAACAGAGGGGGTGATCAACTAGCAATGTCTGCCGTCCCTGCCCCTGCTTCAGAGCGAAGGACCTGTCCTCTGAACTCGCTTATCTGGAAGTCAAGCTTCAGGTGTCTTCCACCCTCCGGAGCCCACCCAAGACCCCCAGGGACTCCTAAAGCACAGCTTGGCTCAAGCTGTCCCCAACTAACTCACAGGCAACAAATGTCCCAGGATGAAGAACTCCTGGTGCCAAGCCCGGGCTGCACGGGCCATGTGACAGTCTCCGGTGCATAATTATCTGTTTGTCCCTCTGTTGCCTAGGGCCTGCTTCCTGACAGTGCCTGGCATTGTGGATATCCGTCAGGCAGATTTAGGGCTCAGGAGTCTGGAGACACTCAACATAGGAGTAAGTATCTACCTCATAGCTGTGAGCGCTCCTCGGTCAGAGCGACGGAGCAATGGCAGACGTTTAAGACACGAGCAGGGAGGTTGACAGAGGAAGGGTGGGCCCCTCCGACTCTGCTGGAAAGAGGTGTGTTCCCAGCTCCTGGGCACACAGTTCCCCCCAAGTGGTACGAGAGTCTACAAACCTTTGCTCTTTTTGGAGGGGTGAGCCTCCATGCTTTAGAAAATCAGTTTTCATTATGCAACCTGTTCCCTGAGCATCTTCCAAAATGACTTTGAGGTGAATTCTCCCTAGTCCCCTAAAAGTTTGCCAAGTACTGGGAGAGGCTGCTGGATCCTGCACAAAACCCAAAAGCTCAGAACGAGTCCTCAGCAGTCTTGGTATGTGCAAATGCAAGCCCACTTTCTAGATGAGGAAACAGAGGCCTGGGGCCCAGAGCAGAGCGATGACAAGAGGCACCAGCCTCTTTCACAGATGGGCCATCATCAGAGCTGCAAGGAACAGGGTTCCCAGAAGGGAAACCGAAGCTGGAGGAGGTCGTCAAGGGCAGACACACTCTTGACACCCCCAACCTGATGGAATACAGTGGATGCCAGAGGCTGAAAGGGAAGCTCTTATTCCAAACCTGGGTGGACTGGATTCATAACTAATTCCGTCAGGCTGGCAGATGTTGGTGCAGCAGCAGCGGCAACTTCCAGGGCTACAGGACGGTGCCTAACAGCAGCTACTGCTCGGTGAGAAGAAAAACTCAGCATTCAGATCCACACCAGGGTCTGGGCTGAGCTCAAGGGAAGGCAGATATCTCTCAAACGCGGTCTCCCTACATAAGCAGACCACCCCCCAGGGCAGCCCCGACAACTTCCATCTCCCTCAGAGTCTCACTGCGGTGCCATCCCACGTCGACAGCGTCTGCGCGGAGTCGGGGATACAGCCCTGCCTCGTTACGGCTCCGCCACGCACGCAGCCTCAGAGAGCAAGGCCACCCCAGCCACTGGAAACTCCACAGAGGGGTGCCCCGAACTCTGCCAAGCTTGTGTCCTGCAATCCCCTCCCCTGGCTGTGTTGCCCTCAGCTCCAGAACTAGCGGTGACTCCCAGCTGCTAAATTTTCCCACCAGGAATCCAAAGCTCATGATACTTGTTTGCCTCTGTCCACAACCTCTGCCACTTTATTTCTCCTCTTTCCCATGAGTCCCGGGCCTCCTTGCTCCCCCAGCACTATCCCGTTCATTCCTGTGCTTTGTGGGTTCATAGTTAGGTGGGTCCCACCCACCCTGAAGACCTTACCCAAGTTTTACCTCCTTCAGGAAGCCTTTCCTTCCCACCTCCCTCTCTCCCCTCTCCTCCTCTGGCCTGCATCATCGCACTATTCTCCAGGTGCTGGGCTCTTGCTCAGAACTGTAAGACTCTGGACAAATCCAAAGTTCTCTTGGGACTGTGGCTGCAATGGCCGGCGCCTGGCCCCCGCTCCAGACCTATGAAATCTGAATCTTCAAGGCTGTTAAACCAGCCCCCAGCTCTGGAATGAATCTTAGCATCAGGTGATGTTGGGAACAGTGGTGCTAATGAACTGGAAACACTCAGTAAAATATGTAACAAAAATCGACCAATAAAAAAGACTATGGGTAGCTGAGAGTGCACAAGAGCATGCGTGGTGTGCACACTGTGTACACATGGATGGTTGCTCCTGCCAGGCTTGGAGCAGCAGGGGGCTGGTCCGGGCTTGGTTTCATTCCCACCAGCCCCGGCAGGTCCGGGATCTGCCCCAGTAATGGCGTGGTAGACTCTACAGACTGACATTGGTTCTCCTACACCCTACTGCCGCTGCTCCTTCTAGTTCCCCTGGGGGTGGGCGCTTTTGCTCCCAGTTGACGGATAAGGAAACTGAGACTCAGAGAGGCAATAGGACCTGGCCAAGGTTACCCAGGGAGTAGCAGAGGCAGAATTTGAACCCAAGACAAGGCCAAGACTCTAACACCCTTGTTCTGCTTGATCAAGTAAAAGGGGGCTTGAGAAAGGCAGGTAAGGGCTGGCAGGCAGACTGCCTGGGGCTCGGACACGCATCAGACGTCCCCTCCCCACCACCCAGCGGAGAGCGTGAAGGGAGCCCGGACCTGGCATCCAGCTGCGCAGGTCTCTGGCAGCGTCCCCAGTGACAGGAATGAGGAGCAGGGGATATTGCTTGGGACTTGGGGATCTCCCTGGCTGTTACCCCCATGGAGGGGGGAGTCACTTTTTCCCTAAAGTAGACACAGCAGGTAGGGCTTTCCCACAAGGAGAAACACCTAAAATGCCAGCTTCCCAAGCTCAGGGAACAACAGGAAAGGCCCCAAGAGGCCCTGGGGAGGCCTCAGCTCTGCCAGTAACTGACCACTGCCTGACCGAGGCAAGGGCTGGCCCTCTCTGGCCTGTGCTGTGGACCGGGCGACCTGCAGGCCCCAACGACCTGGAGGTGTGCACAGACACACATAGCCCTCTCTCTGCACTCATAAATAAACCTCTGCCTCAGTCTCTCAAACTCAGAATGGGGACAGTAACAGTGCTTACGTCTGAAGGTTACAGGGTTCAATGAGCTAGTCTGTTTGGACCTCCCAGACTAACACCCAGACAGGGTGTCAGACACCGAGATGATGGCCAGATTCACACACTCTTCCTGAGACCGGCGACAGCCTGGACTCACAGCCAAGGGCCTATGGGGCAATGCCAGGCCCAGGGATCAAACGCAGGCTAGCCATCTCTGAGATGAGGGCCATCACCCCAACACCTACCCCAGCTTCCTCCCAGCTGACCTTTCCCTTCTATTCCAACTTCCTCTCCTCTTCGTCAGTGGGGTAGGATGGGGAATCCTGGGTACCCCCCCCCCCAGTATTTTGCTGGCTGATGGACAATGTGGGTACCATGGGCTGGTGGCTTCCTGGGTTTTGAGCATGAATGTGGGAACCTCCTGTCACCTCCCCTACCTGGCCTTGGGATGCAGCTGGGAGAATATTTCAGGTAGTTGCCCGTGGAAGGATGGAGGGCAGGAGGAGGGACAGGCAGCTAGACCAGCACCTACAGCCCCCTACAAGGTGTTGGTGATGTTCTGGCCCTTGGGGCTGCAATGCCTGCCAGGCCAGGGAGGTGACGTTTCAGGGACTGGGGCACGGGCTTGAGAGTTGACAAAGGCTTTGCTGGAAAGCTGTGGGGAAAAAGGACAGCACAGTGACCTTGGCAACTCGGGGGGCAACTGCAGCCCAGCTACTTGGAGCAGAGTGGCCAAGGGGCCTCCCTCCCTGCTTCCTTCCCACTGGTCACAGCTGGAGACTCTGGGCAGCTGTGAAAAACACCTTCAGGAGAGGAAAGTGGCCTCGCTGGCATCCCCCAGGATGGCTGCAGCTGCAGAAATCAGATACATGACCCCTCAACGACTCCTGGCAGCCTCAAACCCCTAGTGGTCCCTGGACACCTGAGACCCTTCACTAAGCCATCACTGAATGACACAGCAGCCCAGGCCCCCAAGCCCAAGTCCACAGGTGAGGAGACTGAGGTCCGAAAAGGGAAGGGGGCTTGCGAGGAAGCTCAGGCTGCTAGGGGTCGAATCCTGACTCTGCCGTGTGGCCCTGGGCTGCCTGCTATGCCTCAGTTTCCTCCACTAAAACTGTAGCTGATCCCAGGGCTACACCAACCTCCCAGGACAGAGGGTGATCACATAAACTGACGCAGGTAAACTGCTCAGCGTTGAGTGGGCACGCGGACAGGCACATGTTAAGATGTTACGCACGAGGGTGAATATCGACTCCCACCAGGGCAGATCTCGGAGAAGGGCCCGCTGTCCGGAGGGCAAGACAGCCGAGGTCACGGCAGCTGCTCTTGGAGCTTCTGCTTCGTCCACGGCTGTCCAGTGCCAGGCCTCTGCCAGCCTGGGTGAGCCTTCACCAGCCCCAAGTGCAAAGGGAAAGCCAAGGGCAGGGGGCCCAGGACTGGGGTGGGGGGTTGCGTGGGCACCTTTCTTAAACCCTATCAGCCCTACCTGCTAACGCTGCAGCCTTCCTTCTTAGGGGGGTGGGGGGGTAATTAAAAATGTCATTTCTTTCACATCATCATAGTGAGAATAGATGGCATCTTTTTAAAAATTGCCATTAAGTGGTAAAATAAAAAGTTTACCAGCCCAAGGGTAGGCCATTCCACACCTCTGCCCCAATCTGGTTTTTGGATGTGTATAGTTCATGAAATTCAATACTGTCATCTGGCCTCTTGTGCCTGACTTACAGGTGGGGAAACTGAGGCCGAGGCATAAGAGCTTCAGTCTCCAGCGTTTCAACTCTGGACTCTGTACAGCCAGTTCCCCTTCCAGCCTGCTACAACTTCGGATGTTTAGGACCCGGTTCAACTCTCCTTATCTATTCAGGGACCTCTTTTCCAGGCCCAGGGTCATCAGAGCCCCAAATCCCACGGAGGTCCTTGACCCCAAGGGAATACCAACCTGCCTTTGGTCAACTCAGGGGCTGAGAGGCAACAATTTGGACTGAGGGGGTGGGTAGGCAGAGGGCACTGGTGGTCAGGGGTGGACAACCTGGGCAAGCAGTCCCCAGCACAGGGAGCCACAACCAGCTTTAAGCTGGACGCCTCTGAGGAAGCCCCTGTTGCCACCAGACCCTCAGCAGGACATTCAGGTCAGAACTCAGACGCACCTAAGGGCTCCTGCATTTGTCCCCTGCTCTCTCTCCCACTCAGGCAGACTCCCTGAGTGAGCACAGTGCCTTAGATGTATGGAGAATCCTCCACCTGCACGGCCCACTCTGGAGAGAAATACCAGCTCCCTGGGCTGGGCACCCATGCGTGCCAGGCTCAACGTCTGATATTTGAGTGCAGAAGTTTACCCAGTCCTCACCAACCACTCTACAAGATGAGGGATCTTACCCTATGAGGTTCAGAGAGGTTGAGTGACTTGACCAAGGTTGCACAGCCAGGAAGAGGCCAGGCTCCAGAGTCCTAGGTTCTCAGCCACTGGGTCTGGGGCACCTCCTGACTTTTACACCAGAAAGTTCCCCTATTCGCCTGACACAGAAGGAAACGGAGACTAGCAGGAGATAGAGGTGTCATTCTGCAAATCAGCCAGCTGGGTTAGGACCCAGGTCTGTGGATGGGCCCGGGTCACAGGTACTTTTGCATCTCCAAGGACGAGGCTGCAGCCACCTCCACCGCAGAACAGCAGCCACCAAAATACCCACTGAGCTGAGGCTTCACACTAAGTGCTTCACAGAGACCTTCCCATTCCATTGTGTGTGCCCGCTGGGATGGTTAAATACCGGCCCCTCGGCCCAGGAAGAGCTTTTAACTATTTAAATTCAGCCTGTGCGGAGCAACTAAGTAGCTATGTCCAGGGGTGTGGCTAATCTCAAATGAAGACGGCAGGGGTAGGGTCCAGGGGTTCTGTCCCCAAGCCCCCGTCATTTTTGGGAATGTGACTGCCCCCTCCCACCTTCCTCCCTCGCAGCCCGGAGAGCAGCCCCCACGGCCACACCTCCCATGAGCTTTCTCTCACCCGGACCCTCCAGCAAAGTGTCCCAGCCAGCACTTAATCAGCTTATTCATCCTGTAGAAGGAGATCTGAAAAAGTCTCCTTTTACTGCTTGAGGGCAAGGATAGATACCTGAGATTTAGGCCACAACTATAAATAGTTGAGACATCCGTCCTTTTTAATTGACTCATCTATTTACTTGGTCAATCAGCTCCTGCTGACCCCCAGATGGCCCAGTTCTAAATAACTCCTACCCAGCTCTGCCATTGGAGAGAAGGGGCCCTACGGACCTCTCCAGCTCTGTCCTCTGAATCCCCCAACAGGCACCCCCACGCCTCTCGAGACTGTTCCCCAAATACGCCTGCCTAGTTCCACTTTCGCCTGTGCTGTGTCACCATAAAAGATTTTTGTTGGGACCTAACTCTGCCACTTGCCAGCTATAAGAAGTGGTGACCTCAGGTACATCACTTCCCTCTCGGGCCTCAGTTGCATCATCTGTAGAATGGGGCACCTCACATTACACAACGGAAGGTACACGGAAGTGCCTCAACACGGGATCGGATTTGCTCTCAGTGTGGCCCTGAATGAAAACCAGCCACCTTCCACTTCACGCTGTTAATCAACATTGACTACCCCCTTTCTCAGGTCCTCCACAGCTGAGAAAGGCAGACATAAACACCCGGGGCTGTCTGTCCTGAAGGGAAAACACCAAATAAACAGCTCCTCCATCGGTGTTCTGTGTCAAGCAGCAGCCAGCTCACTGGCACTGCCTCCTCCTCCCAAGGCACGTCATATGCTTCCAAAACCACGTGAGAGGTGAAACTGGGTTAGACACCTCGTCAGAGCGGGTTTCCTCACGGGACCTCCGGCTGCGCCTGCAACTCGCCCACAAGCGTGTCTGGGTGAGAGTGGAGCTTTGTTTTTCTTCCTGAGCAGAAGCCGACTCAAAACAGCTACAACACCTTTCAGGGGCGCCTGGAAGCATTACAGAAGGACGTCTGGTTTCGGGCTGGCTCCCCAAACTGAGTCAAGACCGACCAACCGTTCAGCAGGGCATCTGGGCTCAGCCAGCAAGAGCACGCCATCCCTCTCCTCGCCCCTCCTCCTGAACAGGACACCCAGACATGCCCCCCGCTTACAACATGGGCAGTGTCCAGTCCTCAGTCCTGCCTTTTCATGGGCGGCTTCTCTGCCAGTAACGCCCTTCTGGTCTTGGGCCCACCTGGTAAGAGCCTATTTCAGGCCTCTGGGAAAGATTTTCAAACTTCGTATGCCCAAAGCATCTTCACGAGACCCCGCCAATGGACTCCTGATCCGTCTCCCCGCTGGCCTGGGAGTGTCCAGCCTGGGCAGAGTGAGACTCACTCACCTCTGGGTCCCCGGGGCCCCGCCAGGACCTGAGCCCCAGGAAAAGTCCATAACTCTCTGATGACAGAACGAACAGGCTTCCAGTTCTCAGCTTTCAGATGTTCAGAGGTTTCCCCAAACTTCCCGGGCATCAGCAACTCTCACCTGGGCCTTCCCCTCACTCAGCAGGGCTGAGGTGGGGCTCAAAGACATGGGGATTTCTTAAAGAGCCCAGGGAAAACAAAAGGTCTGCAACCTGTGACCTTAAAGAGCAGGGGGCCATTGTTCTGAGAGGATGAATGCTAACTAAACCTGCGTGGGCATCACCTCGAAACACACGTCCAGCCAACCACCACGCCGTGCGCCTCCGGCTTACACAGCAATGCATGTCAGTCGTTTCTTAATTAAACTGGAAATGAAAACTCATTTATGTCCACATACTTACTAGTCTAAAAAACTGACACTATGTCTTGCTTATATTTGTATCACTATCATCTGTCATATTGTTTGTGAATATGAAATAAAATTAATTTACTTTAAAAAAAGTGAGAGGCAACCCTTCTCCTCAGACGCACACCCAGGCCCAGCCCCCAGCCAGGACTCTCGGGCCGGGCCCCAGAGATCTGCTGGCCAGCGAAGGTCCGATGTGTGGGAATCGGTGCCTACAAGCAGCCCCACCACCAACTACCCAGAACACAGGGGACCATCCAGAGCTCTGCCTTTTCTAGTTTTGTCTTCTAGGGTGAGAGTTTTGGCCTTTAGGGTGACCAAACTGTCCCTGAAAGCACTTTATTATGGCCATTATTAATAAGACACATTAACAAGAAATATCTGCATCGAGCTTTTCAGTACACCAAACTGCTTTTTCTTGTGTGTGCGCCAGTTAACCCAGTGGGCATCACAGTACCCATTTCACAGATGTGGCAACGGAGGCCCAGCCAGAGACAGGGCCTGAGGGATGTCACATAGCCAGGATGCAGCAGAGCAGGGAGTTTTCTCTAGACAGCGCCAGGACAGGGAGTGTGGTTCTGAGGCGAGCAGAGGCCTGACACTTCAAGATGCTGTGTGACCCTGGGCAGTTTGCTGCACCTCTCTGAGCCTCTGGAGGCTCATTATAAAGAAGCATGTGTGGGAAGGCGGAGGCAGACAGGGTCATGAGAAGGAGGGCTGGCTCCCATTCCCAAGCCACTTCCTTCCTCCACCCTGAGACAAGACCCAGTCTCCTGGTTATGCACAGTGACTGAGTTGGGGGGGCCCCTGTCTCACTGTGCAACTGAGTAATGGTTTGTGTAATCATTTATGTCTCTCCCCCCTGCCCTGTTCCCCATTCTATCCCCACCATCCAGCACGGTGCCCAGTATACAGTGGGAGCTCAATAAAAACCAAGTAAGTGAATAAATGATGCTGAATAAATGACTTCATTCAGGTTTGAGAGATCATCACAGGATAGGAGAGAGTCTAGGAGGAATAAACCAGGAAAGGCAACAGGGGCCTCCTGGGTAGCAACCCAGGGAAGGAGAGGGCAGGTGGGGCGCCCAAAAGCCCCCCCATCCTGTCTCCTACCCGGTGTGGCCGCAGTGGCACCACTGGGCACCTCTGTGGGCCCAGCTTCTTTGCCCACAAAGCAGAGAACATTGTAACCTTCTCCCGGGGCTCTCTCAGCTCAGATGAGTTTTGGAGCAGGGTAGGTGCTCAGGAGGCATCTCTACGTCAGAACAGGACTTTGTAAATCAACTCAGCTGATCCCTCTGGTGCCTGGATGAGGAGACAGAGGCCCGAGGCAGCAGCGTCTTAGAGTCTCACAGCAAAGAGGGTCAGGGCTGGGGCGACAGCCACTGTAACTAGATTCATGGGGACAATCTGAAACTTCAAGAAGCAGTTCGTCATGGTTTCCATGGGAATGATCTCCCCGGGTTGTTGGATAAATAAAAGCTGCAAAGGTAAACTTGTCAGATTTAGCAAATGCTGCACGGGACATACTTAGACTAAAAACATGACTCATTGTTTATCTGAAATTTGAATTTAACCGGGTGCCCTGCATTTTATTCCACAACCTAATCCACAGTGTCTGGACGTGTTATCCACCGCTAAAGCCAGCAGAGAATCTGAGACCAGGAAATAAGCGGAATTGAATCCTCTAGCTGCCTGGTCTGAAAACCTCCAGCAGAGTGCAAATTAAGCGAGTCAGGACTGAAGACCACACACTCTGCCCTGACGACCCATGTGGCTCAGTGGGTCAGGCATCATCCATCATCCCATAGACCTAAAGGTCTCGGGTTTGACTCCTGGTCAGGGCAGGTGCCCAGGTTCCGGGTTCGGTCCTGGCCAAGGTTCACAAGAGAGTCAAATGATGGACACTTCTCTCTCACATTGATGTTGATGTTTCTCTTCCTCTCTTCCCCTCTCTCTAAAATCAATGAGCGTGTCCAGAGATTAACACACACACACACACACACACACACACACACACACAGGTAGCCATGCTCCTATTCTCCTTGCCACCAAGAGGAAGCCTCTTGCTGTGCAGACGTTTCACCACCTTTGGCTCTTCTGTTCCCACATTTTTTCCAAAGCAGGTGTCCACCACCAAGGACGTCATGTCACATGGACCATCACACTCCAGATTCCCCCCGCCTGCCCCCTCGACAGACATAGCTAATGGGGCACAGCATCCTTCCCACTGGTCAGGGCCCAGCCTCAGATTCCTCCTCGGGACACAGCCCCTCTCTGGGCCCCAGTAACTTAACGGGCAAGAGAAAGATCTCGTGTATGAGAGACGGTCAGGGCGGGCAGGACACCCAGAAAAGACCAGGGGGACAGCAAGACAAGCAGAGGCTCACAGCACCACTTGACCCTGAAAATATGACCAAGAACTTCATCCCTCACTGTGGCATCATGGCAGCCCTAGTGGGAACCCACAGACTGAGGGCTCAGAGAGGAGAAGACGGGAGGATTTGGGGATAAAGATGGGAAATGTACAAGGTGAGGCAGGGGCCCAGTCAGGGCTGGGAACTAGAGGCTAAGGGGCAGGGGAGCAGATGACCCCAAAATACCTGTGGCTGTTCCTAGGAACAAAGGAAGGAGGGCGGAAGTGATTTTTGAACACAGGTGTCCACACAGACCGCCCCCCAGAGGTGCACCACTGAGCTGCTAGGCTGGGGTGGGGGCCAACCCTCCTCCTAAGCACATGCAGACAGGAGGAGGGGCACGTGTACTGCTGTCCGTTTTCCAGTGAGCCCCCAGCTCAGGGAGGGTGAACCCTCACCCCGGGGCACCCAGCTCCTGAACGGCAAAGCGAGAGTCACATTCAAAGTTCAGTACTGCCACCCCAGCAGCCGTCCTGGGGAAATGATTCCAGTCCCATATTTTAGGTGAGAACACCAGGTACCACAGGAGGCTCTGGGGGGCCCTTCCCTGGCTGGGTCTGAATACAGACTGTGGGGAAAAAAGGGATTCTATGGAAAGTAACCTCACAGGGTGATCTGACCATAAATTCACACCCCAGGCCTGAAACTTCTTTAGTGAAAGGTTTTTAAGCAAGCCCTGTCCATCCCTTCCATCCTGCTCTTCCTGAGCTATGTCTTTTATAATAACCAGTGATCTAGTAAGTAAGATGTTTCTCTGAGTTCTGTGAGCTGCTCTAGCAAAATAACAGAACCCAAGGAGGAGGTCATGGGAGCCTCCAATCTAAAGCCAGTTGGTTAGAAGCCCAGGTGACAACCTGGACTTGTAATTGGTGTGTGAAGGGGGTCAAACGTGTGGACTGAGCCCTTAATTAAGTGGAGGCTGGCACCTCCACCCCAGGTGGATGGTGTCAGAATTGAGTGGAATGTTAGGACACCCAGCTGGTGTGGGAGAACTGTTTGGTGGTATGGGAAAGCCCCCACACATTAGAATTGTAACCCCTTTCCTTGAAATCCCTAACAGCCAAGACAGGAAGATACACCCAGGGAATCTTCTCTCCACCTGGGACCTGAGCTTTCCTGACACAGGTGGGACCAGAGAGGGAGGCCCTAGTCACCCTGCTCATCCAGAGGCCCCGTCTCCCAGCAGCTGTGGAGGAGGCTACACGCCAAAGATGTGGGCTAAATCCCAGGCTCCCGGTCCTGACACGTGGCTGACCTCGAGCTGGCCACTGCCCTCATGAGCCTCAAATTTCTCACCTGTTACATGGAGACAGTAATAACTACGCTGTAAGATAATATAAGTATGAAAGATGGAAAAGTTTTTGAGAACTGCAAAGGGCAGCTCAGTCTATTCTTGTCTGTATATTCAGACTATCCTGAGATAGAGGTGTCGGAAATAATTACAATAATGGTAGCAGTCGGCACAGCAATTGCAATAACTACCATTTGTTAATTGTTACGTGTCCCTCCGTGTACTGAGAACTTTCATAGTTCTTCTTCCATGATCCTCACAGCAACCAGAGAAGGGAGATCCTACATCATTCTATGTGACGTCTACTTTGTCAGAGGATTCAGGACCAGAGAGGTTGATTGATGTGACCTGAGTCACACAGTAAGGTCGAGGTCAGATGACCTTTACACCCAGACTCACAGGACATCTGAGCTAAGATCTTAACCACTCCTCTCCTCTCTCTAAAGGGTGTATTTATCCTCGGGGTCTGGCCCACTATTTATAGCATTTCTTGTTTACTTTTTACTTTCTTCCCCAAATGAGGAAGGCTAGCAGATTGGGAGCCAGGTCTCTGGGGTGGATTGTTTAAATCCTCTGCTCCCTAAAGCCCGGAAGGCAAGGACTCCCCAGGGAAGTGCCACCAGACTCTCTTGATGCCTCAGGGCTGTCATTTAGGGTAATTTCTGGAGGGTCAAAAATTTGGCAACACTGTGTCCAGCATCTTAAAAATTGCACAGGCCCTTCAGGCTGGCAACTCCAGTTTGCTGACCAGACCGTGTGTAATACGGTCACTGCCTTCAGTTTTGCAAGAAGAAAAAGTTCCGGAGATTCGTTGCATAATGCTGTGAATACACATAACACAGCTGAACTGTAAACTTCAAAATGGCTAGGACGGCAAACTTCACGTTGTGTGTATTTTACCACAGTTAAAAATGGAAAGGAAAAAAAAGATGTTCGCAGCAGAGTGGTTTACAAGAAAGAGAAACTGCAAAAGTCCCGTTCCTCATCACTGGGGAATTAATTAAATAAATGATGATCTACCTAACAAAGGAAAACCAGTTTGAACCGGGGGTCAACAAACTGAGGTCCCTGGACCAGACCCAAGGCTTTTGTTTTTGTAAATAAAGTTTTACTGACACAAAGCTACACCCATCATTTGCATACTGGCTTCATGGGCTAGCTACGACACAGCGCTGAGGCCACACGGCCCATGCACAGAACACGCACTACCTGACCCTCAAAGGAGTTCGTGGACCCCTGACTGAGAAGACCCAAGACCCAGAAAAGTGCTCAGAAATAGGTGAGGAGTGGTGTTGGGGTGGGGGAAGGGAGTGGGCTTCTAAACACAACCAAGCCGAGAGTTCCATTTTCACAGAAAACTTTAAAATTTAAAATAGCATATGGCTATATGGTAGGCCGTCAAACAGACGTGAGCAGGGCAAGGACAGCAGCCAGGTACAGAAGGTCACCGGGGTGAGGGTGGGGGGGACCGGGGAACCCAGCAATGGGAAAAACTGGAGCTTTGCCCCCAGGGTGACCCTCTCTCCCACAGCATGTGCAAGTAGACCCTCTGACCTTTCATATACCAGTTGTGCAGTCTGGACCTCCCCTCCCCCAGCATGTAGCTGGTCCTGCAGTAGACCCCGTCTGTAGGAGGAGGGACAAGGGCCCTAGAACGGCCTCATGCAACTCCCAGGTGGGCCCTTGCTGACAGTCCCTTCAGCATTAACCCCTAGGGATGATGATGACATCTAGGGGTCAGCTGTGTTTCAGCTCCAGGCCCAGAAAAACAGCAAAACCAGACAAGCAATGGAAGGGCTAACGTCAGCACCAGCTGCAGACTCATGACGGCTGATGGATATTCTATTGGGATCCTCCCGAGACCTCCAGAGAAATACCCTAGAGCAGGGGTATCCAACCTTTTGGAGACTCTGGGCCACACTGGAAGAAGGGGTGTCTTGGGCCATGCATTAAATACACAAACGCTAACAAAAACTGATGAGCAAAAAAAGTTCCATGCACGGTATTCGTGATGCCCACCACCACAGATAAGTCAAAAAGTCCTCATATAATAACTCTAATTATGCAGCGGCTCTTTTGATAATCTTTTAGAATTGTCGAGCAGGTCCCAAGTTTGTAATTACTAATGTAGAAAATATACATATCTAAGTAATAAAACTTAGTATGAAACTTAGTAATAAAACTAAGTAATGTTTTAAGTAAATGTATGATTTTGTGTTGGGCCGCATTCATAGCCATCCTGGGCCGCATGCGGCCTGGAGGCCGCAGGTTGGACACCCCCTGCCCCAGATGGAGGACCCCACGAAGCTCAGGCTCCGGCACCTACTCCCACACCAGCCCCTCCCCCAGGCACCTTTTCCTTGTCTCTTTCCTAAGCTCCAAGGGTCCTTTTTTTTCTTTGGCTTCTATTAACTTGTTTACTGAGCCTGTTTCTTCTATAGCTCACTTCTTCTGCCCCTGTGACTTTCTAAATAAACTTTTGCTTATAGGTTGAGTCTGGGCTCTGAATTCTTCCTTAGCCAGGCTCAGGTACCGAGGCTGCTGAGCCCAGGTCTGGCCTGACTTCACTGGTCTGACACCTGGTGCCAGTCTTGCTGTCAACAGCGTATTTCGGGATGGTGGAAACTGGGATAAATTTTACTTTCTTTTTTTTTTTGACTTTTCGGTGCTCTTCAAATTTTCTGTACTAAAGATATTACTTCCCAACACTCAAAAAAATGATAGTTATGTGATGCGATGAAAGTGTTAGCTAATAGTACAACGGCAATCAACATTGCAACACAAATGTATCCAATTAATATGTTGTACACCTTAAACTTACAGAATGTTTTTCTATGTCAAATCTATGTCAGTTTTTATTTTATTTTATTTTTATTTTTTTAAAAGATTTTATTTTATTTATTTTTAGAGAGGGAAGGGAGGGAGAAAGAGAGAGGGAGAGAAACATCAATGTACGGTTGCTGGGGGTCATGGCCTGTAACCCAGGCATGTGCCCTGACTGGGAATCGAACCTGCGACACTTTGGTTCGCAGCCCGTGCTCAATCCACTGAGCTATGCCAGCCAGGGCTCAAATCTATGTCAGTTTTTAAATCAGGTAACAAACCAGGAATACTACTCTCAATGCCTTGGCCCTTAGAGGGAGCCATGCTGACTTTGAGGCTTTGACCGTGTCGCAGGTCTTGGTATGAATGGCCTTTCCCTGCCAGCTGACAACCTGCAGGGGCAGGGGGAACGCCCCGTGGGAATTCTCACAAGTCCAGACAGGTTCCCATCTTGCTAAATTTATCCCAGACACCCAGGAGGGTGGATCTGATTCTCAGCTGGGGGCGGGCGGGGCATGCTAGGGAATCCTGCCAGGGAGATGAGACGAGAAAATGTACTGGGATTCTTGGAACCGCCACATGTTGCCATGTATAATGCGCACTTTTTGGCCCAAATATTTTAGGGAAAAATGAGGATGCGCGTTATACATGAGTAGCACTCATCTGTGTCTATATAAATGTTTTTAATTTTTCACTTGTGCTTATGCATTAGAAGTGTAACTCTAGAAAGCAATAACGATATCCATATGCAAAATAATACCCTGGAATATGATCATTGGTTTTGTTTCTAAATAGAAACAAATAAATAATTGAATTGAAAATTAAAACGAAAGATTTTTTTTCCTGAAAGTTTGGGCCAAAATCGTGAGTGTGCATTTCACACGGAAAAATATGGTAATTTTGTTGGGCTTCTTGAGGGCTTCAAAACTCCACTGTGATGACAAAGTGACCTAGTGGTCACTATCCCGATCTGGCACTCGCTGTCTTTCTGACCCTTCCGGGTGCTATTACTGTTCCACATTCCAGGTTCCAGGTGGGGAATCTGAGGCTCAGAGATTCAGTGACTCTCCCCTCAAGGTCAATGGCAGAGGGTGGAGCCAGGATTTGAACCCAGAACTGCCTGGCCCTAGCTCCATCAAGAATACTAAGTATTTTGGCTGGTTCATTAGTAACTCGGAGTCTGCTGAACAAACATCACGCACCATCTCCTCCACCTGCGCAAAACTCTGTGAGGAGGTCATAAGTGACTGTCAGCCCTTTTCTCAGATGGGAACCTGGCAAGCACAGCGAGGAGGGCTGCAACCCAGCAATGCTCAGACTTCAGGAATGACAGCTTCTGTTCCCGTTGCCTACTATGTCAAAAGTAAACCCAGGAGGGCTGCTTGGAGGGGGCATCTGAAAGGCCCGAGAGCACACCCACCTCTCAGTCTCAACTGCCTCTCCTGTAAAATGAGCTCCCATCCCATGTGGATGGGTCAGCAAGCCTTGGAGGAGAGGAACAATATTCCCTTTATCTCACGTTCCAGCTTCTCAACAGAAGGCACCTGGATTCCAGCTGCCTGGGCTACTCATTAACCAGGACGGAGCCTCAGGAGGGGCTGAAGTGGGAGTCTGCTCCAAGCACGGGAGGGGCAGGGGAAGGCACTGCGGAATGACCCTGCCATTGGGGTCAGATCAACCAGGGTTCGAATCCCTCCCAACTGTGCCCTTTGGGGGAGTCAACTCCCCTCTCTAAACCTCAGCTCCCCTCTTTGTGTAGGGAGCTACCTGTGCCCCCCTCACAGGGCCACTGTGAGGGGTGTGGGAGTCTGGGAAGAGCCTAGTCATGCCTGGTCCAGAGTAAACGCTCGATAAATGTTATGTCATTTTTACAAAAAGAATAACAACACCCAAGTCATAGATGTGTTGGAGAGTAAAACGCACTAGGATACATTAAACCCCTCAGCACCACAGAGTGCCGTTCGAGAGTTAAATGTTAGCAAGTATTTTTACTGACATTTACGATGTTTGCCGTGATGACCCTGGAGGTGACATGGCATGGGACACACACTTCTGTGCCTACTGGCAGCTAGTCAGGGCAGTGTCCTGAGCCACCAGGGATACGCCTACCTGCTTGTCCACATCTGACATCACAGCATGAAGAACTGGACACAGCTCGGGGGCGGGGGGGCTGGGGGCGGGGGGGCTGGGGGCGGGGGACGGGATATTCATGACAGGGATGGAATCAGGTCCACCACTGGCAGCAGCAGGCCAAGGGTCTTTGGGCCATTTCTCCTATTTCTGGCTTCTAGGTGCCCCCAAATCAACCAGAACCCAGCCCTGCACCAGTGGGAGCTTGGTCAGGGGCATTCCCTCCTCTCCGCACCCCCCCAACCCCAGGAGAAATCACTGCCCATGAAGCCAGGATTTTCCAATTCCAGAGCAGAATCTACTAGTGAGTTATGAAATCAACTTAAGGGTCAGGCTATCATTTTTACACAAGAACCCAGAAGAGAACAGAACCCACCGACAGTGAGGCCGTGAGTTATTATTTCTGAAACTGTGGTTTCATTTTCATGCGTGTGTACGTGTGAGCATGGGCAGCATACTGTCACAGAAAGTATTTCTTACTGAACGTCACAACTAAAAGACTCTGAAAGCGTGCGAGCGAGAACATTTTAAATCGCAGCAGAGTAGACATCTGCAGAAAAGTGACTGAGTCAGGTTCCACCCCCATGAACGCCCCCCTGAAAAGCACGGTCATGGTCCCAAGCTAGGGAGGGAAAGGAGCTTCTGTAAGTATCAGGACACAATCAACAAAAGTAAAACGTCATTTGGTCTGCAGATTAGATAACAGAAGTGTGTCAATGTCAAAAGTCCTGGGGTTGATAATTACGGGTGCTTACATAAAAGAATTAATGGCCTTGCTCTTGCAAAACACAGGCTGAAGGGTTGGGGTAAAGGGACATCTTGACTGCAAAACCCCCAATGATTCAGCAAAAAAAAAAGAGAGAGCCAGAGAGGGAGAAAGTATTAAAGTGACTATTTTTATATTCTAGAGAGAAAGAGATAAAGCGAAAGTAGCACATGTTGACCAAGGGAAAACCTGAGTGAAGAGTATACAAGAGTTCACTGTAATATTCTTGCAACTTTTCTGAAGGTTTTCAATTTTTAAAAAATGCAGAGTTTAATGAAGGGACAGCAGCCCCGATTCCTGGAGCGTCCTGTCTGTGCCGGGAGCCAAGGAGCTCACCCTTTCACAGAAGCCTGGCCCCAGTCCTCAGGGCCAGCCCAGAGAGGCCCCCACCACCACTGGCGGCAAAGCCGGGATGGGAGCAGGGCCAGGGCTCTGAAACCAGTGCTTGGCCCATTTGCAGGGCTGCCTCCCTGGCACCGGCGGGCACAGGTGGCCAGCCCGGGCTACGGACCCGCTGCCCAGAGGTGACGCTCTGTGGATGAGAGCCTGGGGCCTGGGTCTGTTTTCCCCCTCTTTGGGCCTGGAGGAAACACCAAGCTCCTGCGCCCCCCACCTTGGGTCACTGTCGCATGCGTGCAGCCTATGGTCGTAGGGAGAGCTCAGTGCCACTTACGTTTGGAGGCTCCTCAGAAGGGGCCGTCGTTCTGGACCTATCACAACGAGAGGAAGCGAAGATGGAAAGATCTGGTCAGGTCGTGACTGTGAATAGGACTCAGTCCTCTTCCAGATGAGACCACCCGCCTCACACAGGCCAGGAGGCGCCCCCATCAACGTCCAGCAGAGACAGGAAACTGAAGTGCTGAGGTGCTCGTGCACACACTCGCATGCTCACACAGACACACATGCATGCGGACACACTTGCTCTCACACCCCTCTCCGCGATGCAGTGCCCCCGAAACTGTCCGCAGGCAGCCTGTGCTGGGAGGAGCAGATGCCCAAGTCCAAGGTCAGGAGGAGATGGCCTGCCCTGCTGGCTAAGCCAGCCCCCCTGCCCCAACTCTCAGGTCCACACCTCTGTGAGCACCCCACCAGCCCAGTCACACACCCAGGTCTGGGAATGACGGTTCCTTGTGAGCACGGGGACAAGCCAAGGCTAGATAGGTGGGCTGGGGGGGGGACCCTGGGGACCCCAGATACTTGGAGAATAATTATCGACTATTTAGAGGCTCTGAGATTCATGTGCCAAGGAAATTTGTTGAACTTTGCTGAGCCAAGCAGTCCCCAAATGCGGTTGACTCCAGAAACCACCCCCCTTAAAAAAAAAAAATAGAACACCTCCTATTCTTTGGAACTCAGTTTGGAGAACAATGCAAGTGGGGACAGATCACTTCCACCCCTCATTCCACCAGCAGAGCTGTACTAGAAGGTTCCTCCAGTTTACCAGAATATAAAAATGCAGAGATCTGGGAAATGGTTCCTTCACACCTAAGACCTCATATTTAAATGGACTAGCAGAGATGTGGAAGGGCAGACAGGGTCCTCCAGGCTGAACGCTTCCCACTCGTCACTGTGTCTGCAACCTGCCCTCACAGCCTCCTCCGCAGACTCAGAAACGGCCCGGCATTCGAGACCTCCCTGTCCCCCGGATGAGACGACCGCGCAGCTGTGCTCGGGCCCCACGGTCCACAGGCTCCCAGCGGCGTCCACTGCGTCCGAGACACCACAGCGCAGGAACATTCAGTCGGTGCTTTACTGAGCACCTACTCTGTGCCAGATATTGATCAAGGCACTGAGACACAGCAATGGACAGCCGAGGTCCCCACTCTCGTGGAACCCCCTGGTAAAGGCCCACGTGTGACAGAGATGTCACGGAGCCTTTGTTTTCCAGGTGGACACACGCTCTGTGAAGGCTCAGGTGGAGGAATAATGTTTCCAACCGTGTGGGCAGTGGAGGTGGCAATGTGCACCCTGCTATCCTGGGCAATATCAGGAGACGAGGGACAATGGGAAAGATGAAGGTAGCATGTTTAGTGCACAGTCACAAGCAAACACTGAGGGAACCAGAGGAAAAAGAGTACAATTCTATCTGGCGTGAGACTTCGCATTTGCATGAGGTCAGAATGACACTGGGTCCTGTGAGTCTAGAGGGCTGGCACCCAGGCCCCTTCTTGTCAGGACAGCCTGCATCGATCTCCCTCAGGAGACCCACATGCACCCACTCTCAGTCTCTGTGGCTCTGGGTGGGCTGACCCCCTTCCTACGTCCAGGAGCGGGCATGTGAGCCAGGCCTAGTCAGTCAGAGGGGCTGTCACAGTTGGCTTGAGGGCAGCACATGACCAAGCCTGGCGATGACAGTGATGACAGGAGCTATGCTAAGAAATACTGGGAAAAAACAAGGCTCTTTCTAAGCTGAGATGGCTATGCTGGGAGAAAGAATACCCTGTGCAACTGGGGGCGCCCCAAGGAGAAAGGAGCCAAAAGAGGAGGGACATGAAAACCAGAAATGCAGAGAAAGGAGTCCCAGTGACAGTCTCAGCACCTGGATGCAACCATGCCTGACATTTGACCCTGGGGCTTATCTGTTAAAGGAGTCAGAAAATGTTTTTTTGTGTGTTTTTTTTGGGGGAGTGAGTTAGTTTGAACTGATTTTCTGCTGCTTGTAACCCCAAGAATATGGACCTATGCCCTGCTTTGTATGTGCTGTGCGATTTAATGCATGCCCCTTCTCTGACACTCAGGCCATCAGTCAAGTGGGGCACAGATAAAGTGACATCAGAGGCCCCCTGCAGCGGTGGTGCTCTAGCTACCAAGAGAGCCGACAGGAAAGGTCAGGACTGGGGTACCATCCCCTTGCCGGAGGAATCCACCCTCCTCGCGGTTAAGCCTGGAGGGCCTGTGGGAACAGCGAGGAGCGGGCCCACCCCACTCCTGAGTCAGCATTCTGACGAGCTCCCTCCCAGGGGGCTCCAGCTGCTGCTCCAGTGACTACATTTCCATGAGCTAGACTCTAAGCATGTTCTACTCTTCCCAGTTTGCACGGAGCAGGTGCCAGTGCAAAATAAAGCCCCAGCCAAGCAGACCAGCGCTGCCCATCTTCAAAGCACACCCCCAATTAAGGAAAGGGCCCATGTGGTTTGAGGATGAGCAGTCTTGAAACAATCGAAGCACCGGGTCCCAGCTCACGCCCATTCCATTGCCCACCCTTCCAGCCAGCCCTCCACCCTGAGGATCATTTAAATATTGGGGAAGCTGTAAGAGGCACAGAGCCTCCTTGGGCTCTTACAGGAGCTGTGAACATCCCCCCCAAGGCTCTTGGCCCCAGGCAGCACGCCAGCGCCAAATACCGCTGCGGGCCGGGGCCTGACATGCTGCCCTGCTGTTGGCAGGGCCTGGTGGGCCCTGGACTCTCTCTGATTTACATCCGACTTGGCTGCCTTTAAAGGCCTCCTGTGGCTTCTGGACCAGGGACACTGTTCAGCAGAAAAGGGCTTCCCCACCAGCATCCTTTCCAAGGTGGCACTGGCCCAGAGGGTCTGGCCTGGCTCAGCTGCCTCCCAGCTGTGTGACCTTGGGCTAATTACCTGCTCATTCAGGGGCCTCAGCTTTTCTTGTGCAAAATGGGAACAATGGTATCTTTTGTGATGGTTAGAGAAATGATGCTTACAAGGCCCCCTGGGGCCTGGTTTCCAGAGGCAGCCTGGGGGTGGGGGGTGGGAGGGAAGGGGGCAATGGCTGTGACCCCTCCTTTACTGGGAGTGGGCCTCAGGCCAGCAGCACTGGCACTGCCTGGGGGCTGGTTAGAGGTGCGGAACCTCGGGCCCCACCCCAGTCCTCCTGCATGGAAAGGGTATTTGAACAAGAATCCGGGGGAGGTCTACAGCTTCCTAGTCCGAGGGGCCCAGGTACATGTTATTGTTGTGGGTGCAGCACCACAAGGCAGAGCCAAGGTCGGGGTGGGGTAGGGAATGGCCGGCAGAGGTCGGAGGTAAAGAAACATTGAGAGGGAAGAAAATTTCTCCAATGTCTCCTAGCCTCCCCTGAGCCCCCTGATGGCTCAAGAGAGGGGAAGGGGCACAGGTAGGGCATGTCCGACAATGAGACGTGGAGAGCAAGTAGGTAGGGACAGATCACAGGACTCAGCCAGGGTAACAGAATAAGGCTACTGAGCTGAAGTTCCTGAGCCACCTCCCCTACACTTCCACTGGGGATCCACCTGTACCATGCTGCCATACCTCCAGGACCGAAACCCGCACGCTGCGGGCGGGAGGGGTGGGGGCGGGGGGTGTCCCTGCTGGGTGGGACAGCACTGCAGTCCATGGGAGAAACCAGGTGACCAGATGCAGGTGCAAAAGAAAAAATCCCGAGTTGAAAAATACTGGCTCAAATGTATAAAACTAAGTGGACACAGAAAACACACTGTGGTCCTGAGCGGCCCCGGGAGAGTGTTTTGAGGTGACCGGCACTGTTTTTTCAGGCCTGGGATGTGAATCTTTTCAAAACAACCCACACTTTCCACTGGTGAGAAGTGGAAGGCGGAGATGACTTCTGCCCAGTAAAGTGGAGAGAGGCTGGCAGGTTTGGTGGAGCAAGAGTGGGTTCTTTCTCTTTCGTTTTTGAAAGGTGTGTTCTAACCTCTATTCTACTGGTGGTTGAAGAAAAGCCTGCTTTGTTCCCCCAGGAATGTTTTTTACTAAATGCCCGGTGCCACTGCTCTGCTCAGAGCATCTCAGAACCGCGGGCCCCCAGTCAGCAGGCTCCTTCCAGGGGAAGGACTGAGACATCTCGCAAGCCAACGGGATGACAATGGCAGCCTTAAAGGGGACCAGCCAGAGCAGCACCCCTCCGGGTGAGGGCATGCACTCCCCAGTAGACAACAAAGGATGTTTCCCCCTTCTACTCAGCAGGCATTTCCCCCCAAACACAAGTTTCCTTATAAGTGAGGACCGGAGAAGGGAAAGCACTCGCCCAGATGGTGCAGCAGGCCAGCAGCCACAGGGGCCCAAACCCTGGTGTCCCTGTGCCCAGTGATAACTCGTCACTTTGTGCTCAGCGTCATGAGGGCATGAATTGGTCTATCTTGGTCACTTGCCACATTGCCAGGGCCTAGAATGAATAAATATTTGTTGGATGGGTGGATAGTGATGAGTGAATTTAATTTCCAAGCCTATACTCATTCAAATGTTTAAAATATAGGCTCTCGCTTCAGGGTCAAGGGCAGCAGAGGTGTGTGTGTGTGTGTGTGCGCGCGCGGGCGCTGAGCACCTACTGCACACCAGGCCCTCTGTTGAAGCATCCCCCCACCCCCACCCTCGCCTGCTGAGTCTGCCCAGTCAGGTGGGTGAATTAAAGGCAGACAGCAGGGACCTGAGCTCTGCCCCACAGGGGCTCCAGGAAGGGTGAGCTTATATCTATTGTACTTAGACTTTTGTAACCTTTCTGAGTGCTCACTATGTGCCAGGCATTGTTAAGTGGTTCTTGAAGTCGGTGGCATTACAGAGAGACGCCCGGAAGCCATGGAGGCTGGTAAGGAAGCTATTTTCTTGACCTGTGGTTACATCTACCCAGACAGGAGATACCAGGTGCCATCTGGTAACAGAATGGAAGTCCTTGGAATCCTGGCCTGAGTCCTCCACGAGAGCTAAGCCACCATCACCTCCAGGTGCTGAATGGCTATGCACCAAGACGGCAGAGCCTTCCAAACCACCCACTAAGCAGGACTCTGCTGAAACCCACCAGCCCACTTCACCCCTCCATGCCCAACCAGGCAGCAGGCAAGCTGGCCCCCGGGACTAAGGCCTCTCTGCTGGAAACATGGCAGTAATTCACGTATCACTTTTACCTTGTGCTAAGAAAAGCCCGGGGACAGGTGGGACTCTCAGAACTTTGTTGAAGCGACCCTGAGGCAATGTGGTCTGAGCCTCCACTTCATGGGGAGGCTAAAGTTCAGAGATGCCAAGGAGAACCCAAGGTGAGCAGACCAGAATTCAGCTCTCCTGCCCTGCAGCCCAGACGTGCTCGGACACCTATTAGCACCCTCACAGCTGCCTCAGTTCCACTCCACAGTGGCCAGGGCTGCCCAGCAGGAGCCAGGCTCCAGGCTCCACCCCCACACACGTGGTCTTGCTTTCCTCCCTGTTCTAGAGTCTGCAGGTGTCTCCGGAGCAATGAAACCCTTAGGAAACTCTCAGATCTGTACGGCTTTGCCCTTTCACCCCTTTTCCCATTTCCTTGTGATAATATCAGGATCAGGGACTCTCGACAATGGGCACCGAAAGTCTGAGACAGAAAGTTTGAGACAGGTAAAAATCAGTCCTTAAATTCACTTGTTTTGCATAACCACTGAAAGTCAGGTGGGGCTGGGGAAGAACAGATTTGTGGACAAGGGCCCTTTTTGATGGCCTATCTTCAAGAGCTGATCTATGCCTCAGACCTCAGTCTCCTCATCCATTCAGTGGGTGGGCAGGGAGGGTTACCTCAGTAATCCCGAAGCCCCCACACTCCCAGCTAATGACCCACTCGCCCTCAGACCCTCCCTGGTGTGCCTCGACAGAAACTGCCCAGAAACTGCCCAGGTTGCTTATTAACTCTTCCTGATAGAGATCTCATCCGCTCCCACAAGGCTCCTTGAGCACAGGGGCTGTTTGATTTCTTTAACCCTGTGCCCCTGGCCACAGAACAATGCTCAGCACCCAGTAGGTGCTCAATTAACATTAGAAGGAGATGGGCTCTGGTTCCAAGGCCCCTCCCCATTTCCCAGCTGGGTGAGTGGAGGCAAGTCATTTTTCTGAGACTAGAAGAACTCATCTATTAGATGGAGGTAAGGACCCCAAGTCTTAAAACGCACTCAGGGAAATAAGGCAGAGTGGGTTCTCAGTAAGTATTGGCTCCTTCCCATCTCAGAATGCTCAATGGCATCGGGTTGCTTCTCTGCTTACCTTCAGGGAAGTTCAAGTCATGGGGTAGGAGCATTTCATTCACTGAGCAGGGTGACCGAGACCAGCCAGCCCAGGTGGTGCCTCCTGAATGCATGCTAGCTGTTCAGAATGGCTGGGCAAATCTGCATGTTCCAAAAAGCAGCATTTCTACAATGCTCCGTTGTTTGAATAGAGTGAATGGCAGAACCAAGAACAATACAATGCCATTTCTGTTAGCAACAAAACAAAACCACATCTAGAGATCCTAAATGACTCTTAGGTGAGAGAGGAAATGAAAACTGATCTAGAAAGTAATAAAAAAGAACATATGTCCACACAGACATCTGAGAGATACACTTAAAGCTGTAGGCAGAGGAAAATGTATCATCTTAAAGGCCTTAACTGTTAAAAAGAGATAGATGCTAGCCCTGGCTGGTGTGGCTCAGTGGATTGAGCACTGGCCTGCCAAGCAAAGGGTTGCTGGTTTGATTCCTGGTCAGGGCACATGCCTGGGTGTGGGCCAGGTCCCCAGTGGGGGGACACATGAGAGGTAACCACACATTGATGTTTCTCTCCCTCTCCTTCTCCCTCCCTTCCCCTCTTCCTAAAAATAAATGAAATATAATTTAGAAAAAGAGATAGATAATAGGTTGACAGTCAGATGGACAGGCTAAAGATTAAATTGAACTTTTTTTAAATGATCTTTAAGAACCACTTTTAGCCCTGGCCAGGTGGCTCAGCTGGTTGGAGTATCATCCTGTACACCAGAAAGTTTTTGGTTCAATCCCTGGTGAAGGCACTTATAGGAGGCAACCAGCTGATGTCTGCCCCTGCCACCCCGGCTCCTCTCCCTCTAAAATCAATGAGTACATATACATATATAAAAGAATTATTTTGAGCTTATACAGTTTTGTATTGTTTGAGGTGTATTGTTTTTTATAATTAAAAAAAGACGTCTTTGACAGTTTGCCACTCCTATAAAAATGAATATATACCCATAAAAAAACCTGTATACCAACGCTCATTGAAGGTTTATTCCAAGTCACCCCAAACTGGAAACAACCCGAATGTCCATACACAGGAGAACAGATAAACAAACTGGTTCATCCGCACGAGAACACACTACCCAGAAATAAAAGGAGCAAACCATTGACACCCACTGAATAGCAGGGATGGATCTCAAGAACACTGGGCAGAAAGGAACCAGACACAAAAGTATGTATGCCATTCCTGTGCATTCTAGGCTCAGCCAAACCCGTTTACGGAGACAGAAATCAGAAACGGCTCCCTTCGGGAAGGGAAGGGCACAGACAACTTTCCGGGGGAACAAGAAATGTTCTACGATAAAGCAGTTCAAGGCTTGATCTGGGCGGTGGCTACACAGGTATAACCACCTGTGTGATTCACCAAAACTCATCAAACTGTAGCAGAATCTTTGCATTTCACATCTTTGCATGTAAATTATATCTCAACTTAATTTTTTTTTAATCACAAGAAAATATTTTAAAATGCAGACTCCTTGGCTCCACTCCCAGGGATTCTGATTCAGTGTCCAGACCAGGCCTGGAAATCTGGATTTGTAAAAAGTAATTCAGGCAATTCTGATACCAGACTAGAAATAACTGCTGCTGCCCCCTGCCCCGACAGGCCCCCCTCCCCTTTAATTGTTTTGAGTGATTTGTATGTTGGGTTTTACAAGAGAGGGCTGGTTGACTGCCCAGCCTTAGAAACATAACAATTTTCATTCTCTCTGCCCTCTCCCAGCCACCCCTGACCCCTGCGCCCAGCCCCTGACAAGATGAGGTGAGAGGGGAAGCCCCGAAGCCCTGTCTAGCCCTGTGAGGCAGATGTACCTCATCATAAAGAGGCGGGGGCCTCGTCTTCCCAGGGAGGTCAAAGCCAGTAAGTTAATGGCCTGTGAACCTGTTAAACAGCATGTCCAGGCCTTCACCCCACGTTTACAGAAAGAGCTCAAGGCAAGCTTCATTGGCACAGAAAATGCTTTGTGCCCTGACCGACAGCAGCTGGGCCACCCTCGGTTTTCTGCACCCCAACTTAATTCCTCAGTCACCATCAGGGGTCTCCCAGGCTTGGGAGGTTAACTGGCTTCTTCACTGCTGTCCCTGAACCTAGTCTGGTGCTATTTCTACCCCGGCTGCCCTCAGAATAAAGGCTAAGCCCATTTACCTGGCACTCAGGGCCTCCACCAGTTCCTCTCTCCAGCTGGGACCCTGGGAGGCGTGCCTGTGCTTTTGCGCCTGCTGTGCCCACCACCCATACCACCAGCCCATTCAGATGCCAACTCCAAAATTGCCTCTTCTAAGAAGCTAAATTTCCTCCTGCCTACAACCTTGCCATCAATGCACAGGGAGTCTTCACAGCACCCTGTGGACAGCATGGTCATAGTGGCTGCCATACTGTCCTTTCTCCTCTGGGCTATCAGCTCTCCGAAAACCAATGTTCTACCCTGAATCCAGTGTCTGACCAGAACTGACCTGAGCGGGGTTTATTAACCAACTAAATGAGGCACATCAAAAAAAGAGCTCTCATTCACACTGGAAGGCCACTGAGATTTCCATCTCCATGGCTCCTCCGCAAACCCTGTGAATTCACACCAACACTTGGGTCAAGATAAGCTGGCCAGCGCGGAGGAAGTGAAACTCGGCTCCAAAAGAATCGTACTCTTGCTTCTGACCTTATGCAGAAATTAGGGATCAGTCCACACCAACCGGGATGATTCTGGGGCTTCAGAGCCAGCCCTAATTCTCACCCAGACCCCCTCCAGCTGCACCAGGCTTCCTTCCAGTGCTCCTCGCGATTTATTTTTCAGCTCTTTCCAATTTATAGGAATATGTTCAATGACTCAAGTGTCTTATTTGGGAAACTTTGGGAAGATTTTCAGGTAGGTAAAGCTCTCATGTCCGTTGACAGGTTGACAGGTGGACAGACGAGTGAGCAATGCCACCATGGGGACCGAATTACCTCCTGGAAGGCTGGCACTTGCTCAGGACAAGTGGCAGGGCTCCCAGAGAAGGTACAGAGAAGGGAAGATGGATAAATAGGGACAGAATCGAGGTGCCAA
The DNA here is from genome assembly GCF_019186645.2 of Phyllostomus hastatus. NCBI lineage: Eukaryota > Metazoa > Chordata > Mammalia > Chiroptera > Phyllostomidae > Phyllostomus > Phyllostomus hastatus. Next base: position 1,458,129 of record NW_025333643.1, on the reverse strand, counting down.
TGAGTCCCACGCCTTCACCCTCCAACCCTGAGGATGAGGGCACCTTTGTCCCTCATTTTCCCCAGTCCTGGTTCAATTTCAGCTCCCTAAGACATTACTAAAACTCCACAGATGAAACTCTTTACCTGGCCAAGGGAAGGCCTTTGAGCCCAATCCTACCACTGTCCAGTCAAGCTGCTGTCTTCTGAGTGGCTCTCAGTTTGCCCATCTGTAAAATGGGCACTACTCACTAGAGCCTCCCAACTCCACAAAGCAGATGTGACCCAATCACAGCAGAATGAAATAAAAGAGAAGGGTCAAGGTACCCCTGAAGGACAGAAGCTTGAGGGTGCGCCTTACCCCTTACCACATACCACAGTGACCTGGGACCTCGTGACACTCTCTAATCAGCAGCTCTGAAGCCTAGCCCAGCTTTACAGCTTACCACAGGCTTATTCGGTCTCATCTCTCTCAATCCCCTCAAGGACACAGTGAGGCTGGCACTGGTGTCCGTGCTGCCTGAAGCCCAGGGAATCACCCAAGGTTGCAGGCCAACTCAGACAGAGGCACAGTACTTGAACTCAGCTCCCTGGGGATAGATTCTAGTTATCACATAACAAGTCTACTCCACCCATTTCACAGATGAGTTAACTGAGGCCCCCAAAAAGGTTGTCCAAGGTCAATTGGGGGCTGAGCCAGGCCTAGGACCTCTAGCCATTTTGCCAATCCCACCTTATGGTGGGTACTCATCAGTCAGTGCCCTCAGGCCCCCTCTAATCCCCCTCCCAACACCATCCTGATGAATTGCCTTCCCCATTCCACCCCCACACCTCCTCATGCCCACCCCACACTCCCTGGATGACTCCCTGGTTGAGAGGGAGGCAGGCGGTTGCTAAGTGCTCACCCACGCTCTCTCTCTCTCGCTCTCGCTCTCTCATAAAAATAAACTCCTTCTGGCTAGGAGACTCTGGATGAGATTCCCCTCCCTTCCAGCCAAGAAAAAATTTAAAAGAAATTTAAAAAGATCTCCTCTATGACATTCATTTGAACGTCAGCAGTGCCAAAGTGTGGGCCAATTTACCGAAGTCCAAATGGAGCCACGCGCCACTAAACCTCAAACCTCAGCCTGAAGACCCTCCGTTCAAGCATCTGGGCGGTTACTGAGCTAATTTATTTCACCAGCCATGAAACAGGGGGCCTGGGCTGCCTCCCAAGCCTTTAGGGCTGGTCCTGGGGAAGGCTGGGATCTGGCAGAGGCCTGGCAATGACCAAAATAGCCAGGCTAGTGGCCCTGCTGAGCACACACCTCCCTCTGAGTGCCCAGGAAGGCAGCCCACAGGTCCTCCCTCCCTCCAGTCAGGTTGAAGCTTCAGAGCTGTGGATTCTGAGATTCTGTCTATGGCTTCCCTGGTAGGAGCAGTAGAACCTCCTGCCCCAAAGAGGAACCCAGAAGGAAGGGGAAAAGTCAGGAGGAGTGTCTAGCTGCCCCTGCCCACGGCCCACTTGGCCTCCAGCTGTCCCTCAAGACGACTGGATGTTGGCACTGCCACCTGCACGCGGCACACAGGCAGTACCCTTGGAGCCATGCCGCCCTATCACCTCTCCCCACTCAGTGTCTGCCCTGAAGAACCAGCGGCGCTGTTCAGCCCTCTAGACACCAGAAACGCTCCTTCACGTACAGCCAAAGACACACAAGTGTCCACAACCAGGGACCCAAAGACACAGCCACACTCGGGTGGACACATGTGCACAGCCAGCTACTTGAAGCCACAGTCACACACATACAAGTTCACACAGACACACACCGGGGCACACACTGCACACGTCTGAAGACACAACCACACTCAGGTATCACAGACACACCAGAACATACACACACACACAGCCCTGGACACAGAGAATGGCAGTCATACATTGGGTCACATAGTGCATGCTACTGGGGATATAAAGAAACAGCCACCCACCCCCCCACCCACACACCCCCAACACACACAGACAGGGACGCGAAGATAAGAACAGACTGCAGTGAGACTGAGACACTGACACACACACACCTGCCGCCTGCATAAGAAGCCTAGCCCTTTCGCCCGGGAAACAATAACAGCCGCGCCAGCAGGTCTGGGCAGGCGACCCTCCGTCCCTCCGTCCCTCCCTCCCTCCCTCGGTGGTGGGAGGGGAGCCAGAACGAGGGGCAATGGGTAGGGAGGAAGTCGGGGCCAGCTGGAGCGCGGGGACAGGGACGGGGACGGGGCTCCGTAAGCCCGGCTCCTCTCCCTCGAGTACCTGGGGCGTCCGCGGCGCTGCGCTCCCTTCCACTCGCCGGGGTCTGCCCACCAACTGGATCTCTGGCCCGCGGGGTCCGCGCTCCGCGCTCCGCAGCGTGGCTGGGTCTCCGAGCTCGCAGTCGTCTGGGCTCGGCTACCGCCAGCGAGCGGGGTTGCAACTAGGGCCCGGAGCTCGATGCTGGCAGCGGCGCGAAGGAAGCAGTAATTTATAAGCGGCTTCTTCCTGACCTCGCGTGTCTGTTGTCTGAGCCGGCAGCTCTCAGCATCACCCATCCTGCTGGGTGGAAAAATACCAGCTTGGCCGGGCCGGGGGCGGGGCCGGGGCGGGGCAGGGGCGGGCCCGGGGAACCCTGCCCCTCCCCATACGCGGACACACACACATGTACTTGCGCGCGCACACTCCACACACGCACGCGCGCACGGGCTCGGACACACAAAGAGCCCGGGCTCGCCGAGCGCGCGCGTGCACACCTCAGGTGGTGGTCGAACACTCGGCCCGATGCTTTCCCCACTACAGCGAATTTTCCGGGAAATCCTTACTCAACAACTCCTGGTGCCAAGTGGTACAGCCAGTCCTCAGCCCCTTCCTGCTAAAAGAGGCCCCAACCCCGCCTCGATCAGGCTCCTAACGCCAGGCTAAAGACTCTACCACTCACTTATCCACCTGGCTCGTGGGAGGCATCTGGTTCCTTGCGTTGTGAAGTCCAAACCACTCTGCTGCGTCCTCCTGGACCATCATCCAGGTTCTCAGCCTTGATATGCTCCTTCAAGAAATGGGCACAACAGCCCTCCCTTGCTGCCTCCCCGAGGCATGAGGGCGACCTGACAGTGTGATGTGAAGCCAATAAAGAGCTTCCGGATTTTTGGCTTTGCCCCAGCTGGGTGACCTTGGGGTAGTGTTACTGGGGCTTTCTGTGCCTTGGCTTCCTGATCTGTAAAATGGAAATAAAAATAGGAGAACTTATCTCCCCTGGCTGCTGTGAAGATACAAGGTTAACAGTGTAAAGCAATCAGAACAGCACCAGGCACTTAAGTGCCAAGCGAGTGTCAGCTACTGAGACTATTTTTAAATGAAAATGGGGAATGTGCCATTATTCTTGTCCTTATTTGCATGAGCAAGTCCTCAGAGACCATTTTCCATAACCAGGCTCTGGCTGAGCATGAGGGGGAAGTGCGGTGTGACTTCCAGCAATGTTTTTTCCTTCTCCGAACCTGTTTTCTCCTCTCTGTGTCATTCCCTCTCTGAACCTGAGAGACTATGTGGAGAGCTCATGGATCCTTCCACCTTTTGGACTAAGAATAAAGGAAGAAGTACCAAACAGGCCTTGCAGACAGACACCCCCACCCCCACACCCCATCAGACCTGGGATAGACCCAGGATGCTGAACAACAGGACTCTGGAAATGACACGGCCTCTCCCTGGCTTTCTCATTGGGGCCCCCTGCTGTCTTATCTCCATCCTGACCTTCTGGCAGGCTTCCCCCACCCAACTCCAGCCAACCCAGACATGGGCCACTCCTGGCACATACTCTCTCTTGGCTTCTTGTGCCTTCCCTGCCCTTCTCTACCGGCCCCAAGTGCCCCTCTCTCCAGGAAGTATCCAGGGACCAGCAGTGTCTCCAGCATCCCAGCAGCCCTGGGTGGCATCCACTTCCAGCCACCTCAGCTCTCTTCTTTGGGTTCAAGGTACCTGTACCCCTTTTGTCTGTAAGGAAACCAGAGCTAAAGAGGAAAGCAACTGAGTCCCCACATTTCTCCCCTTCTCATGGAAGTGAGGTTCCTCTGTGAGTTGAAGGAGCAGACAGCAAGCAGAAACTCCCCAGACTCTTTGTGCAAAGAGGCAGGTCATAGTGTGGAGCTGACTCTGGAGCTTAAGATGGAACCTGGAAGCACTGACTAAGCCACAGGGTTGAGGAGAAGGGAGAGGGAAGTGTGATCCGGGCAGAGGGAGCCACTAAGCAAAGACTCACTGGCAAGAGCGGTGGTGGCTCTAAGCAAAGGTGATGTGGGCCCAGCTAGGCTGGGAGGGAGGGAGTGAGGGCAGTGAGGCCACGGGAGGGATGAGGGGAGTGACATGTCCAGGGCTGCAGTTTGAAAGGTCCATTGGGTGGTCTGAACTTCAGGCAGGCCAGTGTAGTGCAGATGGTGTCTGAGCAATGCACACGACACGTCTCGGCCAACCCCCATCTTCCTCCTCTAGGCTATTAACTCCACGAGAGATGGGACCTGGTCCTTTGTGCCCCTGTTGAGTCCTGGGCCTGGCACACACTGGGTATTGAACACATTTGTTGCATTTATTTTATCTAACAAACCCTTTTATAGATAGCACTTAGCTGCATTTTGGGGATGGTGTGATGCACTTAAATATGTTAACTTGTTCAGTCTTCACAATAACCCTGTGGGGTAGGGGTACTATTAACCTTCCCATTTCACGGGAAGGAAAACTGAGCCGCAGAAGCATTCAGTAACTTGCCCACGGTCACTCTGTGGTCACGTAGTAGAGCTGGAATTCAAACCCAGGCCGTGTAGGTCTAGAGGCCACACTTTTAAATGAGGACATTCCTGGGCTCTTAGTGGTTGTCAGACAAAAACACCAGCCTCAGAGGACAGGAGAGAGAAAGAGGAAGAGGAGGAGAGAAGTCAGGGAGGGCTCCAACCTCAACCCAAGGCCAGGTGGGTAGATAAAAGGCAGAGAAGGGCAAGGGGGGTTGGGGGGCATCCATGGGCAAACTCAGGGTGGTTGGGGAAAACTTGGCATGGAGCCAGAGACCCCCAGTGTCTATTCCCCTTTCTGTTGTTTCCCAGCTGTATGACTTGGGCCTGCATGCCTGTTCCCTGTGCCTTGGTTTCCTCATCCATAATATGGGACAATAAATCCTGCCTCATTGAACCATTATGACAAGAGGTCTCAAACTGGGGGCGGGGGGCGGGGGGGCAGGGGAGGAGTACCTGCACTGAACTCAGCACTCAGATGTGCTTCTCTGGACTCTACTGGGCTCTAAAATACTTGAGTTAATTGCCACAATTAAAAACTTGAGCCCTGACTGGTGTGGTTCAGTGTATTGAATGCCATCTGTGAACCAAAGGGTCGCCTAGGTTGCAAGCCAGGTCCCCAATAGGGGGCATACGAGAGGCAACCACATGATGTTTCTCTCCCTCTCTCCTTCCCTTCCCCTCTCTAAAAATAAATAAATAAAATCTAAAAAACAAAACAAAACAAAAAACTTGGGAGAGTTCACATTTTAGAAACCTGAATGTCTGCTTTCTCTGGAAAAAAAATGGCAAGATAGCCCCGTCTAGTGTGGCTCAGTGGGTTTGGCATCGTCCTGCAAACCAAAAGGTTCGGTTCCCAGTCAGGCATATGCCTGGGTTGAGGGCCAGGTCCCTGGTTAGGGGCTTGAGAGAGGCAACCATTTCTCTGGCACATTGATGTTTCTCTCCCTCTCTTTCTCCCTCCCTTTCTTCCCCTTGCTCTAAAAACAAATAAATAAAATCTTTTTTCAAAGAATGGCGACACAGAGTCACTCCAGGCCCATTATCTACCTGTCTGCCATCACTTGGAGCTGAGTGGCATCAGCTACACCCTCACATGGAGGCATGGGCTCCCCAGGTTGCCACAGTCCCCACCTGGCTAATCCCTTCATTTATGTCACCTCCTTGTCCCCTGCAAGGGGCTGAGTTTGAGACCCATGAAGTACTTAGTGCATCACCCTTGTCCCCTCACCAGGGCACGGCAGCTGGAAGCTCTAGGAAGAGACTGTGAATGCCAAGGAACAGAAACCGTTGGCAACGAGGAGGGAACTTCAAGGAAACCCAAGCAGTGGTTTCCTTCAGAAGCCACAAGCCGGCCTGAAATTCCCTGGGGACGACCTCTTCCCATCTCAAAACTGAAAATCGATAGCTGGGAGAGCTCCCCGAAGGCGTGTGAGGAAAGATGGCCAAGTGTCCGCAGCCCTGAACTTAGAGGCAGTGAATGGGACTGGGAAGGGGTTTTTTTAAGCAGTTGAAAATAATAAAATGAAATTGATCCTGAACTTTGAACTCGCCCTTTATCCCTCGCCACAGAGTAGGTCATCTCATCTTCCAGGCAACTGACGGGAGTTGGTGAAATGCCGGCTGGAGGTCCACCTGGCCAGCTTCTTATACCTCTGAGAAAGTCGTTCCCTAAGGAGACAAAGTGATGAAGCTGCCGAGTGGTCCCTGTCCTGGTCACTTTCTCTTGAACACACCCCATGTGTCCAGTCCTCCGGAGGTGCACAGACAGATGGCTGTATCAGAGGCTTGGCCGGAGCGGCTAAGCCTTCAGGAAGCTGCTTCTCCTCACCCACCCTCCTCTTGCCTGCTTGCAAGCCCCAGCTTCATCTCTCTTGATCTGTGTAAACTAGAGTGAGTCATGTGCCTCGGTTTCCCAATTTGTAAAGCCAGACTAATTGTAACCCCTATGCCCCAGATTGTTGTAGGGATTAAGCACAGCTGACTCACAAAAAGCATCAAGTCTTGTGCCTGGAAGGATACTGGATGGCCCTCCTGCAGGTGTGCCCCTGGCTTCCCCTCCTCCAGGCCTTACTCCCTGCTGTTCCCTCCCCCAAATCCCTTAACCCTTTGCCTTCCTGCAGCCTAGATCTCCGGCACACTTGGAGCCTGAGTGGGGAGTACTTGGAAGGCAGGGATGCCTGGCAGTGCCTAGCACTGGGCCTGGAGCGCAGAGGATCCTGGGAGACCCTTACTGGATGTGGTCTGCAGGTGGCAAGCCTCCAGGGCTCGCTTTCCCCTCTCCCTGGGTGGGTACAGCAAATCTGCCCCAGGGCAGGGGAAGGTAACAGTGCTGGAGGCAAACCTGCAGAGCTGTGTGTGGGGGGCGGGGGGGCGGGGGGGGGGACACACGTGCATATTTATTCATTCACCGAGGCTGCAGCCACTCACCAGATGCCAGCAGACCACCATCTCCCTTCCGGTGACTGACTGACTGACTGCCGAGGAGGGCGCGGCGGGGCTCCTCCCTCGCCTCCTCTCCCACCCCTCAGCCCATCTCCGTGAGCTGCCAGGGGATCCGTGAACTCTGCCTCACGGCTGGTGGGGCGGCCTGATGGCACGTCCACTGCGGAAACAGTTTGGCAATCTCCTTTAAGGTTTAAACATCCATTTAACTTGTCAGCTGGCAGAATGTCCAAACCTGTAGAGAATTTATAATTCATTTGAGCCAAACAGAGGATACACCTGGAAGCAAGATCTCAACAGGCTGAGAAAAAGCTCCCAAGTAATGACAGTTTGCAGCTTCTTTAACGCATTTGGTTTTTAGGTCATTGAAAGAAAGGCGGGAACAGATTACAGGGTTGTTATCTTGAGTGTGGATACGCTTTAGAAGAAGGGATTTGAAAGGGCAGTCAGGTTTAGAAGGAGCTGTCTAAAAAGAGGTTAACAAAAGTGTTAACCCAGATGCACAGAAACAATGCACAGGGCTTGCTTAAAGCAAAGATAAGCCTTTTACAAGGAAGTTATATGCCTAGCGCGTGACTACCCACCATGACCTGCCCACTTAGGAATTTATGATCAGATCAACCTCCGAGATTGCTCTTCGTGGGACTCCTTTTTTTATCCCTAATTCTATGCCTATCGTTAAAAAGAAAAGCCACAGGCCCAAGGTGGCGTTACTTGTGCTAAAAGCCCACGATACCAAACCTAGATTTAATACCTAACCCGACTGTAGTTTCGACTTTTGACCTCCTCCAGCAATGCACTCCACCAGTCTGGAATTTTCTGGTCAACACTAACGAGGTAATCTGTCCAAGGCCCTCCTACTACTTTTCCCCCCAAAAAGAGGCAATCTCCATGACAAAACCCTTCTTGTTCTCTTCCCCCAAAAGGAAGACGTCCCGGCCCCAAAATAATCCTTTCTTTTCTCTTGCTAATAGCTTCTTGGCCCCACTCTTCTTTTCTAGAAAAACCTTCCATTCCGTACAACCCTTCGGAGGCCCTTCTATTTACTAAGTTGGATTCTACCCAATTAACGAATTGCTTAATAAAGCAAATTAGAACTTCAAATTTACTTGGTTGAATTTTGTTTTTTGCACAAGAATGTAAATAGCAGCACTATTCATAATAGCAAAAAAAAAGGAAACGGCCCCAGTAGTGTACATCCATAGGAGAAAAACAAACAGATGAAGGACTCCTGAGATGCACAACACCCGGGGGAATCTCCAAACACCTGTGGGGAGAGGAGAACGCCACGTGCCGCACGCTGTGCCGCTGCTTGCAGTGATGGGGACTTTCCAGTCCGGGGATGTGACTCTATGGGCCTGGAAATCTGAGCCCTGATTGCGTGTGGGGCGGGGCAGCGGGGAGTTGGCCGGAAGGACTCTGAGAGACCCTTCCGAGGGTTGGAAAGGTGCTGTAACCTGATTTAGGTGGAGGCCACACAGGTGTATACGTATACAAACACCCAAGGAGCTGTGTACTTTAGATGTGTTGCACATCACTCAATGACGTGAATACCCCAGTAAAAAGCAAAAGAAAGAGCTTCAGACCCACTCAGTTCTTTCTGCCTTGAACCCCAAGGGCAGCCCCCCACCACACTGGCACTAAGCCCACACTCCTCACAGCCTCTTGGACAACCCCCCTCCTCCATTCCCTCCCCACCCCACCTGCCACATGTCTGTCACTCACCCCCACCCCTTCCAGCCACATTGCTCTCCTGGCTTTCTCTCAGCCCCAAGCTCCTTCTGCCACAGAACCTTTGCTCTGACTATTCCCCTGCCCAGGACACTTTCTCCTCAGCCCTTCCCAGGGCTGGCTCCTTCCTACCATTTATGCCTCAGCCATGCCTCCTTCCCAAAGACCTTCTCTGACCACTGTGTCTCCGATAGCCACCTGCCCCTCCTCCAGTTCTGTGCCTTGGCTTGATTTTATTTTCCTCCCAACTTGGATAATTTTGTGAATGTACACTGATCACTTTTTGTGTACCTGTTTTCACAGCTAGGCTGCCTGCTTCACGTGGGCACGTGGGCAGGGCTGAGTCGGCCAGGTCTAGCACCATGTCCCCAGGCCTAGAGAAGTGGCGGCTGTGGGAGGTGGCCATCAGATGTCTTCGGAGTGAATGAATGGCTCTGGAGCTGCCTGTCACACACACCCACACGTGAGAGCACCCCTACACACACACACACACACACACACACACACACACACACACAACTGCACTGCAAAACTCCCTGTCCGTGTAACTTTGGGGATAGGGGCCAGTCTTGGAGACTGCATTCAACCATGGGAGCTACATCCCCTCCCCCTCTCCCCTAGAGAGAGGGGAATCAAAGCCCTGAGGGATCCTTAAAGGCTCTGTCACCCCGAGTGAGTGGCTTTCAAAGTGTGGTCCCCAGGCCAGCAGCAGCAGTGCTTGGAACTGGTGAGAAATTCTCAGTCCCAGGCCCCACCCAGACCTCCTGAATTGGGAATTCTGGGCTGGTACCCAGGGGTCCCGTTTTCCGAGTCCTCTGATGGGGCTTCCAGGGGGCTGCAGTTTGGCCACACAGGTTTTCAACCTGACTTGCCCATGGCCAGGGCCCAGGAAGATTAAAAAACCTTTCTGTCTAGGCGCCACCCTCAGAAAGCCTAATTTAGTTGGGTATGAAGCTTTTTTAAAAAAGGAAATTCTCCGGGCAATTTGAGCCGAGCATCCTCGACCTAGAGGGTGCTGGGCCTCTGGGAGCATCACCAGCTCCCAGACATACCCAGGCAGGCCCGATTCCTCTGCATTCCTGCCCGGGCCTCTCACTGGCTGCCTTCTTATACTTGGTTATTTTTCCCTCCCTCCGCAAACACAACAATTCAAAATATTCCCAGCTCCCAGACAATAAACAAAGCCAGGGAGGCAAGCTCCCGGTCTGTTTTGTTCCCACTTATGGCCTGATCCAAGGCTGCCCTGATTGGGCCCTCGGGACTGGTCATCTGAGCTAGGCAGGGTGGGACCTGGCTCATACACAGGACACCCTAGCTCCACTCCTGGAATCCCAGAATCCCTCAGCTCTCAGTGACCCAGGACACTTTCCCAGGGAAACGGAGGCTCAGAAAGGGCAAGTGATTTGTCCCAGGACACACAGCAGTGCCTAGAAGATGCTTCTCATCTGTGGTTTCCAGCTGTAGGGTAGATGGGTAGGCTCTGGGGATCAGATATTGACATGCGTTTGGTTCCTGGCTCTGACCCTCACCAGGTGGAACTGAGGTAGGAACCAATCCCAAACTGAGCCTCACTTTAGCTATACAATGAGGATGACACTAGAGCCCCTTCTAAGGTCATCTTCGCCATCCTAGAGAAATGGAGTGAGCAAGCGAGAAGCGTGTGTGGAAGACAGTGGGGAAGAGGGCTGTGGGAGGCTACCCGGCCAGGTCTCAGATGTCTGACCGGAGGTAAGGGGCTCGCTTTGGAGGATGGGAAGGGAAGAGACAGGTCCAAGGTTATCAGAGCAATTCTAGACAGGGACTGGGGGAGAGGAAAAGCCACTTGCTTTCTCTGTGCAAGTGAGGGAACCAGGCACCAAGGGAGGAAATGGCTTGCCACATGGACCCGAAGATGGTCTCAGGGGCATTATCTGCCCTCGTGTCTGGATGCTATTTACAGGTCTTAAGCCTGATCTTCTCCACCTGTGTATTAAAAGGCTTATTCCCAGCACCTTTGTTTTTTGTTTCCTAAGATTTTATGTATTTATTTTTAGAGAGAGGTTAAGGGAGAGAGAAAGAGAGGGAAAGAAACATCATTGTGAGAAACATTGATGGTTACCTCTCGTACATGCTCTGACAGAGGACCAAACCCGCAACCCAGGCACATGCCCTGACTGGGAACTGAGCTGGCGACCTTTCGTTTCACAGATGACGCCCAACCAACTGAGCCACACCGGTCGGGGCCAGCACATTCCTTTACTTGACGAGTGCATTGTCCTCTGTGGGTCAGTATTTGGCAGAACAGGGATGACACCAAGTCATTCCTCACACTGGCAGGGCCGGCCCCAGGGCAACAAATGGGAGGCCCACATGCATCTGTCTTGATATTGGAAAGTTATACGTCAAGCTACTACGCTGCTAAATAAAACCTAGCCTGCCCCTCCTCCTGGGCAGGTATGCTTTCATGGTGGGCTGGAGAGTAATCAGGGAGTTTTCTCTTTGCAATTCTTTTTTTTTTTATCCCTCTGATAAATCAAGAAGTCTCAGGCAGGTGCTTGTGTGTCTTCAACACTCTGTCATTCGATCAACTTTTTTGAATGACACATTTTCTGTCTTGGAGTCTGATACTTCAAGTGGTGGGGGGAGAGCCAGCCCTCCCTCTGTGGCCCTGGCTGGCCCCTCGCTCCTCTCCTGCCACTGCTGGTTCTGCCCTCAGCCTTGAGCAACTTTGCACACATGTGAGTGTGACAAGACAGCCCATTCCAGCTCAGCCACACCCAGCAGCCCCCGAAGTAGCCAGCCTGCTTGTCCCTCCCAGGGCCTGTGGGGTGCACCAGTGGACCTCTCCACCCCCAGGTGGGTGGAAGGGGGAAGAGGCCAACAGTCCAGCACTCTGGGCCCTGGCTGGGCACTTCTCTTTGGCCTTGAAGAGTCTTCGTTCTGTTGGAAAGTGGTCCCAAGGGGCCCCCTCTCAGGCACAGGACTCTCTGTCTGGGGTAGCGACAGTGTCTCTTGCACAAGGTTGATGGAAAGATTAAGTGAGTTAATGCAGGAGAGGGCTTAGCCCAGGGTCTGACACAGTCCTCATTATTGACGGGGTTGCTGAGAAGCCCTGTGACAGGCTGTGCAGCAGAGGAGACGGAGGCTTGCACTCTGGTGGGAAGAGGGAAGCTGTATTTACTGAACTCCTACCATGTGCCAGGTACTGAGTCAAATGTCCATAGGCATGACCACATTGACCCTCCCAGTACCCTGGGAGGAGCGGACCCATTTCTCTGATGAGGAAACCAAGGCTCAGAGATGATGAGCCACCTATCCAAGGCCACGCAGTGGAGCTGGGGTTTGAATCCCAGCAGATCTGGCTCAGTTATGACCTTGTTCCTTTCCACAGGCCAGAGCAGGCAATGGAAGCAAAGAGAGAAGAGAGAGAAAGAGGGAGAAGGAGGAGAGAAGCAGAGGAAGAAGGAAGTAGATGGCTGTGGGGTCAGAATGAGGATGAAGGAGATGCTTGTTTGGAGATGCGCTCCATGACCTCTGTGGTTTAGCACGTGACCACATGTGACAGGATGTGGAACAGCTGCCGGCATGGACCCTGGTCTTCAGTCTACATGGTCCAATGGAGCAAGAAGAAAGTGATGATCTTTTGATCATCACTTGGATTATACCCCTCAGTGTGAGTCCAGCTCTGCCCCGGTCCAGTTGCCCCTAAGTGTAGTAGTACCTCTGCCCCACTTCTGCTTGGCTGCGATTGCTGCAGGATTAGGACATGCAGCCTGTCTGTCTGTTTGCACAGCCTTCAGAGTTCACTGTCCCTGCTCTGTGTCCACATGCTCAACCCATGGCCACCTGGGCATGACCCAAGGCCACTGGACAGACCAAGAGGTCTCCGACGTGTGATTTCCTGGGAAGCACATAGCAGTATGGCTCACATCCAGACTTGGCCACCGGTGCTATGTGACCGTGGACAAATCATGAGACCTTTCTGGCCCTCAGTTTCTTTAAAACTTAAGGGGAGGACAGGTGTGGGGGATGGGAGGAGTGGTTACTCTGAAGCCCAAATCACTGGAGACATCTCAGAATGAGACATTTCCAGGTAATCAGGGAGTTTCCTCTTTTCAATTCTTTTCTTATCCCTCTGCCAGATCAAGAAGTCTCAGCTGGGTGTTTGTGTGTCTTTGACACCCTTTGTCACTTATCATCTCGTTTTTCATCAAAGGCGGCCCCAGATCAAAGCTGTCAGGCAAGAGCATCTGGCTAGATTGTCTGGTTTTCATTGTCGTTAGTTTTAAGGAGCCTTCTATTTACAGAAAGCATTGTGGTCTTCCAGTTAGAGCAGTGATGGGGGATTTACTCTGTAGTAAAATATGTGCAAGCTGTTTGAAAATGAGCCCATTTGAAGGAAAACAGATGAAATGAGTAGGGAGATAGAAGGTGTGCGCGTTTCCTAGGGAGACTGGAACGAAGCACCACCAATGGTGGGGGGTGGGGGGCGCTTGAACAACAGAAACGTGTCCTCTTACAGTTCTGGAGGCCACAAGTCCAAGGCCTACGAGTCGCAGGGCCACGAACCCCTGGGGGCCCTGCTGAAAATCTTTCCTTGCCCCTTCCTCGCTTCGGGTGGTTGCCATCCATCCTTGGCATTCCCCCGTTGGCCGGGCCACTGCTGCATCCCCTCCCTGCGAGTCTCTGACTTCCCACGGCCGCCCTCCCCTGTGTCCAGATTTCCCTCTTCTTATAAGGACACCAGTAATGTTGGATTAGGGCCACCCTGGTGACCTCATCTTAACTTGATTGCATCTTCACAGACCTTATTTCCAAACAAGGGCACGTTCACAGATGCCAAGGGTTAAGATTTCAACATATCTTTTGGGGGGACATTTTTCAACCCGTAACAGGTGAGTTGTGGCAAAAGAAAAACTTACACAGTAAAACCTAACAAAGGTCTGGGGCACACCGCTCAGGATAAAGAGCATGGGGAAGGGAGTCCCAGCCTTGCCCTGGTGACTGGGGCACCTTGGGCCACCATCCCCTCTCTGAGCTTTGGCTCTTGGGGTTTTCAAACTGGCCGGGACCCCTCAGAGCAGCATCTCTAGTGAGGTCTGCCTTTCCAAGCTCAAAGGCATACGGTTCTGGGGCTGTGGGAGGGGCCCCGGATCTGGAGTCTCTCCAGCTGCTTTCTCCCTACCAGGCTCCCCAGCAACATGAACATTGTCCCGGTGGCAGATTAAGATTAGGACCTGGTCTTAATACTATATAATCCTCCCCATCAAGAGGTGGGACCTGTCCCTACTGCTCTTGTGTTGGAGCTGGCTGGTGACTTGCTTGGGCTAATTGAATATAGTGGGAGTGACACTGTGCCAGTTTTAAATCTGGGCCTCAAGAGGCTTTGCAGCTTCTGCTTTTGCTATCTTGGAACCTTTTCCCTGCCATGTGAAAAAGACCAGGGTAGCCCTCTGGTGGATGAGAGACCATGTGGAGGGAGACCCACCAGCTGACCACAGACTTTTGAGGAAGCCCAGCCAGGGCAGTAGAAAAACCATCCAGCTGAGCCCAGCCCAAATCACCAACTAAGTTGTTGTTGTTTTAAGCCACTTCATTTTGGGATATTTGTTAGGCAGCTGAAACTAACTAATACCTCCCACTCTAATCCTCTATGGGCTGGTGAGGAGTAAGTGAAGTTACGCTTTAGACGGTGCCTGCACAGAGAAGATGGCCATTAAATGCTGGCGTTCTCCTGTTCCTATTTCAAAATGCTTTCCAGTGATCGAAGGTAAGAGAAAAAAGGTGAGGGCTCTTATGGGTCTGGTGATTTTGCCACTAATTTCATTTCACCCGATATTGGTCTCGTCTCTACGTCTTAGTTATAGAAAGGCTCCTGTTGGTGATTTGGATTTAGGTACTCTTCATGAAAGCTCCCCTCTTTTTTAAATTTTTAAAAAAAAATTATTTATTTATTTTTAGAGAGAGGAGAAGCGAGGGAGAAAGAGGGAAAGAAACAACAATGTATAAGAGAAATATTGGTCAGTTGCCTACTGCATGCTCCCAAATGAGGACCTGGCCCGCAACCCAGACTTATACCCTGTACTGGGAATCAAACTGACAACCCTTTGGTCTGCAGGATGATGCAGACCCACTAGCCACACCAGTCAGGGCACAAAGCCCTCCTTGACTAGCATTTTACATCCCAGGGAATTCATAAGAATACTGAGAGAAAGTACTTTAAGAGAGAGGAGGACCCAAACTTGCAGGAGTGGGTCTCAGAAGAGGAGCTCATGAAGGGGTCTGCAGAAGAATGGCAGGAGGTTGAAGGAAATCAGAAGACGGCATATCATGGGAGCCAAGAGAAAATCCTGGGTACCATGAAGGAGGAGGGGTTAATGGAGTCAAAGGAAGCTCAGTGAAAGAGGATTGACAAGTGACAACTGGATGTGTCCACCCGGAGGTCAACCACCAGTGCCTCCAGCAGGATATGGTCCAGGGGCTGCAAGGGATGGAGATGGAACACAATGGCTCCAGGAATAAGCTGGATGAGCAAGTGGAGCCATGGAGCATAGGCATATTGTGTTCACAAATACTCTCTTCTGCATGTATTTCTTTACCTTCCATCTGGGAGCACCTCACATGCTCCAAAGGACTGGGGAACACAGGAATAAAAAGGACAGTTTGCATCTTTAAGAAATGTGAGATCTAGCCCTGGCTGGTGTGGCTCAGTGGATTGAGTGCTGGCCGGAGAACCAAAGGGTCACCGGTTTGATTCCCAGTCAGGGCACATGCCTGGGTTGTGGGCCAGGTCCCTGGTGCAGTGTGCATGAGAGGCAACCACACACTGATGTTGCTCTCCCTCTCTTTCTCTCTCCCTCCCCCTCTCTCTGGAAACGAAGAAATAAAATCTTTAAAACAATTAGAGAAATGAGATCTAGATACAGAAAAACTGATGGTTGCCAGATGGGAGGGAGGCTGGGGGCTGGGTGAAAAAGGTGAGGGGATTGAGAAGTGCACACTGGCAGTTACAAAATAGTCACAGGATGTAAAGTACAGCACGGGGAATATAGTCAATAATATTATAATAACTGCATGGTATCAGAGGGGATCACTTCACAAGCTATATAAATGTGTAACCACTATGCTGAACATCCGAAACTAATACAATATTGAATGTCAACGGCAACTGCAAAAAATTTTTTTTTCTTTTTTACTGTTACAGAAAGGGGAAGGGAGGGAGAAAGAAAGTGAGAGGAACACCAGTGTGTGAAAGACACATTGATCAATAGCTTCTTGCACGTTCCCAACTGGGGACCTGTCCTAAAACCCAGACATGTGCCCTGACTGGGAATTGAACCAGCATCCCTTCGGTTTGCAGGCCAGTGCTTAATCCACTGAGCCACACTAGACAGGACCAAAAAAAAAAAGTCTTTAAAGAAATGTGAGATCCCTGAGGAAACACAGGTAATGATGAATGAATAAATGAAAAAATGAGTGAGTGACATATCCCTGGGTAGAATATCCCCAAGGGTAGCCCTTCCCAGCACAGCACCGGGGCCCAGCACAGAGGTTCTGGGGCAGGACGGTCCCAGCTCTCATAGTTCCAAGCCATGTGACCTTGGCAGTAACCTCACCTCTCCGTGCTTTGGCATGTTCACCTGTACCGTGGAGCTGTGATAGCTGCCAACACTCCAGGCTCTGTGGTGAGAAGGAGCGGTGAGACCCCCAAAGGTGGGGGAGTTCAGTGGATAGCAGTGTGGGTGTGAGAGTCTTCTCTTGGCTAGCAAATCCCCCAGGGAACTGTGAGTTCACTCTTTTTGTTTTCACAAAACACACCTGACCAGGTAGATGCCTGTTTGTTTTAGAAGGGAAAAGGGAAATGGGGGCAAGGGTTGCATGCAGGAGTGGAGGCAAGAAGGAAGATAAGGGGAAGGAGAAGGGTTGGAGTGGGGGGAGGTAACTGTGGCAGGAATGCTCTTGGGCTCTCGCTGCCTCCGGCCACCGCTTTCAGCTCTTGTACCTGCCAATCCATGCAGTCCCCGCAGTAGCCCAGTGAGGAAAGTGTTATCATTGCCAAGAGGGACGTGAAGACATCTGCCCCCATGTGACAGAACCTGGGGAGCAGAGGCAGGATTGGGGGGCTGACTCCAGAGCAGAGAAGGGGGTGCCTGCCTGAGCAGACGGAGCTCACAGCTTGGGGTTGAGGCCTGGAACTGCCACAGACCCGTGTGTGACCCCGGCCCCCTCCAGACCTCGGTTACCCCATCTGTGCAGTGAAGGGCTGAGCCCTGCTATCTTAAGTGACCCAGGGGCTCCTCTGTCCTGGCCTCTTCCTGCTCCTCACCAGGGCTTAGACACTCCATCTGGACAGCCCTAGCTCACTCTCAGCCACCAAGTCCCCGGCATCCTAGGAGACTCTCCCAAATAGGAGGAGCTCCGGACGCAGTCCCTGGCTTAGGCTCTGCACTCTACCCATCCCCCGCCAGTACCCCCCTCACTGGCTTTGCTCCACTTGAGCCCCTGGGGAAAAACCAACTCACATGTCACTCTCTTGCTAAAGAATCTCAGTGGCTCCCTATTATTCGCCAAAGGGAGACCTCGGCCAGCCCTCCAGGTCTCCCAATCCTATCTCTTCAGCTGGACTGCCAGCCCTCACCCCTAACCTCTCCCACCAGCCACACAAGAGGATTCTTTTCTGTTCCCTTTGGATTTTCCCATTGTGAGTCTTTGCATGAGCAGCCCCTTGATAGGTCTGCCCTCCTATTCCCCAGGCCAAGCTAATGGCTCCTCTTGAGTTAGGTAACAGAGGTGAATGCATCTTGCCAGAGTGCATTTTGTGCTATTACTCCTTAGCTCCTTGAGGCCGGGGCCAGAGTCTAGCCCTCTCTATACTCCCTGTATTAGCACCACCTCCCCAGCCCACACCCCTTGCAAGGGAACCGTCTCTCCAGCCTCAGGGGGAGAATCACATGGTAGTGGGAGCTTTCAGCCTTAACAAGAAACAGGAAATAAAGCTGGGCAGAGGCTCCTGCCCTAATGGGGGAATGTCAGGCAGCAGGGGATTTAGTACCTAGGCCTAAGGGACCTCCAAACCTGCATGAACTTGAGAAGCCATAAACTTGAGTCCTCCCTCTCCCGCAGCCGGAGCATCCCAGAAGACACCAGCCAGGAGGATTTCCAAAATTGGTATACCTGAGGTTGTTGTTGCCAACTGTTCATTCTGCTATAAAAAGCTGCCCCCGTGTGCCCATTTCAGTGATTCATAGAATTGCATCAGTCAGCAGTTAAAAGAAAAGCCTCAGCTCACCATGGACCTCCCCGGTTCCCATCGGGAGGATTCTAAATGCTTCTTCCAAGTGTGAGGTTTTCTGGAGACCAGAATTGCATCTTGGCTGTACCCCAGGGTGTTGGCAGGAGCCGGCTGTTCTGCCTATTTTCCTGGCTTCGGCCAGGAGGCTCAGATCTCTCCACAGGGCCCTCTGGGGCGGCACTGTCGGAAAGAAGGTGCAGGTTTGGGAGATGAGGCAGTGCTGGGACAGAGGCAGGGATGGGGGACCCGAGAGAGAGGTGGTCCAAGAGTGGACTAGAGGTGAGATGGGGTCACCTGTGGCAGGCCACTGCAGGTCCTGGGAGTCCTTGAGCTGGGTCAGCCTAACTCAGTGGGGCTGTGGGCCAGGGAGTCACATGCAACTGGTACAAAGGCCCCGATTTCCAGGGCACTGGGGCTGGAGCCTTCCCCAGATGTGTGCCTTCGACAAGACCCTTCAAATAACATGGCCCTCACAGGCGGCTCGGGAAGTCAGTGGAACTCGGAGCAAGTGCAGCTCTCAGCACAAGACCGCTACATAGGAAGTGATCAGACACGGCAGCAGGCAGTGCTGAGCAGGTGTGGGAAGGGGAGGGCGCCTTACAAATGGGCTGGGCTGCGAACTTGAGTCTTCACAAGACCCCTTTGAGGCGGCGGTCTTGCCATGATGCCATGTCACAGATGAGGCCCAGTCGCCCAGGAAGTAGAAATGTTTCCCCCAGAGAAGTGCCCCACAAGCTCCCGGCCTTCTGCGCCACCACTGAGTCTCCTCTCTGTGTCCACAGCTCTGCACCGGCTTCTCCCACGGTCTCCCAGCCTCCTGCAGTTTTCTCTCAGCTTGCTCTGCAATGTCCCTGCCCCTTCCCCCAGAACTTTCAGTGGCTCCCCGTTGCCTGCAAAACAAAGAGCAGGCCCTCCTTTGGCTTTCTGGGTGGCCTGGAAATCTAGGCTCTCCTCCTTCCATTCTCCTCGCCCCAGTGTACCGTGTGCTCTGCCATCCCTGGCCTTGCCCTCTCTGTTCCCTCCTCCCAACACTCTGCCCAGCCTCTGCTGAAATCTCTGCTCCTCGGGCACCACTGAATGCCACCCCTCCATGAAGCCTTGCTGCATTATCCAGCCTGATGAAATCTCTTCCCACCCGGATCTGCATGATATTTTGCTGGTCCCGCCCTTGCAGCCTCTGCACTCACAGAGAATTTGGGGTTGGGCCAGCCAGATACATCATTCTGCCTCTCTGATCCTCCATTTGCCCATCTGCAAAATGGGGTTGGAGACTACCAGCTGCTCCCTAGACCTGCTGGAAGGATTAAAAAGGGCACAGATGCCAAGTGAGCTGTGTCATCTCCACATTCCAGGAACCTATGAGGACCCTGCCATAGCATTGTCTCCTCGGCAGCCATCTTCCTTCCTCTCGGCCAAGAGAACTCCGATTTAGGAGAGGGAGCAACATGCCCTACCCTGGGGGATAATGTTGATCGGTCCAGAGAGTTCTAGCCATCCCATCCCCCAAGTTTAGTGACCAGTCTGGGGTGGGCATGTGACTAGGTTCTGGCCAATGGAACAGAAGAGAAGGTCTGTTTGGGGGAGGCTCATGGGAAAGATTTTCTTTCTGGAGAAAAGACATGGGACACCTCACTGTTCCGGGAGGCAGCCATCGCCTCACTTCTCCCAGCTTTGGGTGCCCAGCTCAGGGCATCGACCTCTGGAGCTGCAACCACCACCAGGGACCTCCAGGGAAAAGTGTCACTGACACACTGGGGGTGCTGCTGCAAAAAGTTGTAAAGTGCTGGTGTCCCCTGGGACCGCACTGAGCTACTGATCCCTCTGGGATCAGAGCTGAGACGTGAGTCACAAGACCCGGCCACGTGGCAATCTAGGGGGTGGTGGTCCGGGAGCGGGAACAGCCAGGGCAAAGGCCCCAGGCAGACCAGAGAAGCAGCTGCGAGTGAGTGTCTGGAGTAGGGGGAGTGTGGGGGGTAATGACAGGGAGTGAGACCAGTGATGGCAGGGGCTGGGTAACATAGGGCCTCACAAGCCACAGCCAGAGCTTTAGATTTTATGCATTGTACTCCCAACATTGTATCTATAAAAATGTGCTGATATATAGAAAAGTTGAAAGAATGTAGAACACACACATGCACACATACATATATTTTTTTTACCTAGGTTCAGCCTCTGTTAGTATTTTGGCACTCACTGTCTTATCTTCATATATATGTTTTGGCTTTTATTTTGCTTAAGCATTTGCAGACAACTTGAAGACTGTGTGACCCCTAATGAATTCCTAAACACTTGATCATGTGTCTCCTAAGAGCAAGGATGTTTCTCTACATAAGCATGTTACCATCATTCGCAGAGAAAATGAAAATAATTCCCTAAGACTCAATCCATGTTCAAATTGCCCCCCAAATGTTTTACATAGCTGGGTCTCCTCCCCCCTCCCCTCCGTTCCCCTTCCTCCCCCTCCCCTTCCCTAGAACCAGGATCTAATGAAGGTTTACATGTTGCACTTGGTTGCTATGTCAAATTCTTTTAAACTAGAATAGTTTCCCACCTATTTCCCCTGACATTGACTTTTTAGAAAGTCTATTGCTTTAATTACTTTATTAAATTAAATGTCACCCATTCAGTGAACGAATGTTGAGTGTGCAGCTTGGTGAATTTGTTCACATCTAATTACCACCCAGATCAAGGTACAGAATGTCTTCACCCTTCCAGAAGTTTCCCACAAGTTCCTTTCAGGCAATCCCTACCCACGCCTGAGGCACCCACAGTTCTGCTTTCTATCACAGGAGATTGGTTTGGGCTGCCCTAGAACTTCATATAGATGGAATGAGACAGCATTTTCTCACGTGCTCAGCTTCTTCTACTCAGGATGAAGTCTGAGAAATTCACTGTGTCACCATGTCCATCACCTCTGGATGGGACACACTCTCCTGTTGGACTGTGGAGGGACAGTGGGTGTGTTTGGTGACAGAGAATGAGACATTGATTCTCATGAAGAGCCCAAGACAGCCATGCTGTCTGTCGGTTTCCCTGTAGTGTCACTGGGCTGTTTTCTCCCCTGATTTCACATGAACTGAGACCCTTAAATATGCCGAGTTGAGACTTCACAGGTGGGGCTGTGGCCCTCATGTCACATTCCACCAGGAGGCTCAAAATGTCAGGTGTTCCCATTGTGAGGGATCTCAAACTGGTCAGGTGGTAACCCCAGATTGTTCCACTGTTATGGTAAGTTTTCATTTTTAAAAAATATTTTTTTGAATATTTTATTTATTTATTTTTAGAGAGGGGAAAGGGAAGGAGAAAGAGAGGGAGAGAAACATCAATGTGTGGTTGCCTCTCATGCGCCCTCCATTGGGGACCTGGCCCACAACCCAGGCATGTGCCCTGACTGGGAATCAAACTGGCGACCCTTTGGTTCGCAGGCCCACACTCAATCCACTGAGCCATACCAGCCAGGGCAAGTTTTCATTTTTACGTCCAAGTCAGTAGAGGGTTTTGAGCAGGAAATGACATGACCTGATTTACCCTTTGTAAAGACCCTTTAGCTCCATTTGGAGAATGGACTGTAGGGAAATGAGGACAAAGGCAGGGAGACCAGTGAGGAGGCTGTGGCACCAGTCCGGACAAGCACTGACGTGGGCAGCAGTGGAGGGAGTAAGGGGTGGCCTCGCACCTACATATGGTAGGTGCCCAGTAACTGTTATTTGGCTTGAGCGGGGCATCTGGATACTGGCAGAGAGAACGTCTCGGTCATAACTGGGTGTGCCTGAATTCAGGGAAACTGCAACTTTTGTGGTTTGATGCTGCAATAAATTTTTTTTTTAGAAAACAAACAAAAACAGAACAAGAGTCTGACCTGGGTACCCACCAGGCCTTGAAGCAATTTCTTACTAATAAAACTCTCAGCCCTCCTCCCTGGACTCCACAAATCACCAGGGAGCCCTCTCTGCCTTGGGGAAGCATTGTTCTCATTGGCACAGAGTGACAGTATTGAGAACAGTCACGCCTGCCTCCTGAGGACAGGAAATTCCCAGCTTGGGGCCTGCAGTAGACAGCTTGCTCCCCCTCCCCAATGCTCGTGCATTGCATCCCCATGTTGGTCCAGGTGTAGGGTTAGGGTCCTGTGTGAAACCTGCAGCCTGACAAGTATTCCTCCAAAAACTCAGGGGCAGCTCTTGCCTGAAATCCTGTTGGTCCTAAGGGATGTGGTAGGAGCCCTGTGGTCTGTACCAGCTATCCATCACTGTGTAACACATTACCCCAAACAAAAAACATTGACTATATCGCGTGTTTTCTGTGGCCCAGGAACCCTGGAGCTGCTTTGCAGGGTGCTTCTGGCTTGGAAGGGGGCAGTGTGGTCTCTCCTGAGGTCACTGTCAACACCTCAGCTGGGACCGCTGTCATCAGAGTGCTTGATTGGGGCTGGAGGCTCTGCTCTCAAGATGGCTCACATCCAGGGCTGGCACGACAGTCCTGCCTGCTCTGTACAGGCTACTGGCCCCACAGTGGCTGGCTTCCTCCAGAAGACGCAGCCCCAGCCTCAGGAGGAAGCTGCCCTGCTGTATGACAAAACCTCAAAACTCACACAAGGTAATTTCTGCAATATCTTACCGGTTGCACTGGCCAGCCCCATTCAGTGTGGGTGAGGGCTATGTAAGGGTGTGAAGAACAGGAGGAGAAAATCACAGAGACCCAGATGTGGGCACGGGGGCAGCCAGATCCCAACGAACAGGGAAGAACCCTGCCAGCCCTCTGCTCCACGCTAGTCCGTGCTCTGGTCATCCCGTGTTCCAGTCACCGTGTCTGGCCTTGGGCGCACCGGGGTGATGTAAGAAGGTTTGGCCCCAGTTAAGCAGAGAGAAAACTCCATCCATTCAGAGGATTCATTGGGGGGCACCCTATGGGTCATGCAGGGGTGGACAAAGCCACCAGACCCTGACAAAGCCTCACTGGTGGGGACACTACACACCACTCACCACTCAGAGCCTTAAATACACAGCCAGACTTGCCAGGAGCTCGGGGATGCATGGCAACAGGACCAAGGAGGAGAGAGAAAACGCTCTGGACTGGAACCATTCAGGGAGGAGGTGGCGTTTTGATGTCCAGGAGAACTAGGCAGGTGGGGGACAGTGTCACACAGGGGTCAGAGCCAATATGGGACCCAAGCTCATGCCGGAGACTTCCTGAGACATCTCCCCACCCCCACCAACTCCTACTTGACCCAAGCAATTGGTCACATACTGTGCCATGTGTCATGGCCTGTGCTGGCCGCTGTTTTGACTAGCAGTGGATGAAATGAATCTCGTGGTGCTTAAAACTATAGTAGTGGGTCAGGGACAGGGCCTGGAGATGACTTTGAGGTCAATACTAACAAACAGTAAAGGTAGCTCCATTCCAGTCAGGCAATAGAAAATCATGATTTTATTGCAGCAGCTGCCATCATATCCCTATTTGACAGATGAGGAAACTGAGGCCCAGAGCTGAAAAGATAGGCCAAGGTCACAGAGCCAGGTCTATTATTCCCAGGATTTTTAAGTGGGCACAGCAGGCCTCAGCCCGGCTCTGGCACACTCTGGGCTGTGGGTGCTGGCTAGGCCTCTCCTCTCCACCAGCAGGAGAACCCACAGGCCCAGAACTTCACAACAGTGGGAGGAGGGTGACGTGGACTTGTGCGGCTCAGCTTCCGAGCTCAAGGTCAACCATATGACTGATTAGCAGGGCCTGTGGGAGTCACGTGGGAAGGGATTTTTAGGGATTGCTTGGAGCAAAATGTCTCCAGGACTGATCTCCTGCCACGGAGGTGGGGGTGGGGAGAAACCGTGGAAGCCCTGGCCAACTAGTAGGCTAATGGGGGCCCCCATGTGGCCCCATCCCTCACTCACCCCCTACTGCATAAAGACCACAGTGGTTAAGGCCCTCTACTTCTGGACGAGAGCCTCAGTGAGCCAGGCATTGTGCTGAGCATTTTATAGGCACTGATATACTGTCTTCTCGTACTCCATGCAGGGCTGTCGCCACTTCACAGATGAGAAAACTGAGCTCAGTGAGGTCAAGTCAGTTGCCCAAAGGCACATGCAACCCCAAAGCAAGTCCTGTCAAAATATACCTTCATGCTGACCAGTGTGGCTCAGTTGGTTGGACACTGACCCATGAAGCAAAAGGTTGCTGGTTTGATTTCTGGTCAGGGCACGTGCCTGGGTTACAGGTTCAGTCCCCAGTCAGGAAGTGTCCGAGAGACAACTGATTGATGTTTCTCTCCCCTTCCTTCTTCTTCCCTTGTCTTTAAAAATAAATAAATAAATATTTTTAAAAACTTAAAAAATATATACCTTCAAAACATCACTTGGACCTGCCCCAGCTTTCCCTGTCCTTTGCCACTATGCAGGCCCTATCCACCTTTATCACTTGCCTGGGCGATGAACAGATAGACAAGTGGTGCTGAGAAAGGTCACATTTTAGCAAACGTGTACCTTGGATAAGCTGAACACCTCCAGATACCTCTCAGTCTTTATAAAAGTAACCAAGTCTTGTTTAAAGTGTAGTTTTGTTCTCTCACTATCTACAGATAATATATGCCAAATATTTTGTGTCTTTGACCTTTAGATAAAGAGGACCACACGTAATACTTTCTTCTGGAACTTGCCTTTTCTCCTTCTTCATCAAGGTGGTACCTGTAGCACAAAGTCGTTCATTTTTCACTGCTGTATGATACTCTATAGAGAGGCTCTAATTCAATCTTTTGTTCCTGTTTAACTCCCACTGGTCAATGTGGGTGTGACTTTGATTCTGATGTAATAGATGGGAAAGTGGGCTCAGAGAAGTCAACGGTTTATCTGAGATCAACCAGCTTCTAAGTGGCAGAAAAACCTCCATTGAGTCTCAAATGATGTTCACCTGCTCTTTCTAAGAACAAATTAAGGACTTCTGGTCAAGATGGCAGCATAGGAAGACATAGCTCACCTCTTTGCACAATTGCAACAAAATTACAACTGAAATCTAGAACAACCATCACTCAGAACTGACAGAAATCGAGTTGAATGGAAGTCTGAGAATTATAGCATTAAAGAAGCCACATCCATCCAGATTGGTAGGATGGGTACAGACATGGAACAGGCTGGTCCCACATTCACATGTGGTGAGTAAATATTTAGGAAGGATATCTTAAGAGTGAGAGTCCCAGCCCCACACCAGGCGACCCAGCCCAGGGTTCCAGTGCCAGGAAGACAAGTCCCCACAACTTCTGGCTGCAAAACCAGTGGGGATTGAGTTGGTGGAAGAAACTGCTGGAGCCCCCAAGCAGTTCCTCTTAAATACCCCACACATGGACTCACCTACTTAGACTCACTTCCTCTGGGCTCAGGTGCCAGGGAGGCATCTCAAGGGGCACCAGTGGCATGCTGGAGGAGTCTGAGGTATCTAGCATCAAGGCAAGCAGAGGCCATTGTCCATTTTCTGGGCCCTCCCCACAACAGAGACCGTAGACTGGCGCTGTACCTAACATTTTATCAACCTAGCTAACACTGACCTGCCTTGGAGACCCCCAGAGACTCTACCCTACCCAACTTATGGGCCCACCCAGGCTGCTCTTTCATATGAATGGCTAGTCTTGGTTTACGTTTCACAGCTTCCTAAACAAGCAGCAGCTGGCCTCAGTGAGTCGTAGGCCTGGAACTAGCCACCTAGATTCACAGCTTGGCTAAGCCTAGAGATCTCCAAGCCCAGCACAAGTAGAAGCCATCTCAGATTGCTTTATAACTCAGGCAGGGTGGCCATGGGCAAAACACAGGTGGGAGCTGATTTTGGCCTGGACCACCTGGGAAACCCCAGGGCCAGCACACCCAGTGGAAGCTACAGACCACATTGGAACACCACCACCCTGCCCCTGCACAGCTGATCCTCAATGGAGGATGGAGGTTAGTATAAGTGGTCATAGCCTATCCTTGCAGTTGACTGGCCTGGGTAAATCCCTTCCATTGATCTGCCAACAGCAACCAAGGCTCAACTATAAGAGGAGGGTATACTTAGCCCACACAAAGCATACACCTCAAGTACCCAGCTTGGGTGATAGGGGAGGCTGTGCCACTGAACCCTATAAGACACCTATTACATTAGGCCACTCTACCAAGACAGGGCAAATACAGGGAGGCTGCCAAAGTGAAGAGACAAAGAAACATGGCCCAAATGAAAGGACAGATTAAAACTCCAGAAAAGGAGCTAAATAAAATGGAGATAAGCAATCTGTCAGATGCAGAGTTCAAAACACTGGTTATAACGATGCTCAAGAAACTTAGTGAGGACCTCAGCAGCATAAAAAAGATCCAGTCAGAAATGAAGGATACACTAATTGAAATAAAGAACAATTTAGGGAAACAGCGGTAGAGTGGATGAAGCCCAGAATCAAATAAATGTTTGGGAACACAAGGAAGCAAAAACAACCAATCAGAATTACAAGAATGAAAGAGAATCCAAAAAAATGAGGATAGCGTAAGCAGCCTGTGGGACAACTTTAAGCAATGTAACATTTACATCATAGGGGTGCCAGAAGGAGAAGAACAAGAGCAATAAATTGAAAATGTATTTGAAAAAATAATGAAAGGAAACTTCCCTAATTTGGTAAAGGAAATAAACACGCAAGTCTGGGAAGCAAAGAGTCCCAAACAAGATGGATACAAAGAGGACCCCACCAAGACACATTATAATTAAAATGCAAAGGGTTAAAGATAAGGAGATTGGAGGAGGGCTGTGGGAGAATGGAGGAGAGGTGAGGGGATTAAGAAGTACAAATAGGTAGTTACAGAACAGCCAGGGGGGTGTAAAGTGTGGTATAGGAAAAGGAGTAGCCAAAGAACTTACACACATGACCTATGGACATAAACAGGGTTGGGGGGTGCTACCTAAGGGAGTGTGGGTGCTGGGTAGAGGGGAGCAAAGGGGAGAAAATAAGGACAACTGTAATAGTGTAATCAATAAAATATAATTAAAAATCAAATTCAATTCAATTCAATTCAATTCTGTGAATAAAAAGGAAAAGAGGCCCTGAAGCCAGGCAAGTCCTGGGGTCGTCTCAGACAGTGGGTGGCCAGGAGAGGAGACTTGATGTGGTGTCAATTGGGAAGGTTGCTCAGTGGTCAGAAACCACCCCAGCCCCAAATCCATCTGTGGGCTTTAGTCCACCCCAGAGGTAGTGTAGGGACATAACACACAAGTCACAGGGTAGACAGTAGCTCCATAAGACAACTCCTACCTGGGGCACTGGATAAGAAAATGCACGCTAAGTCTCAGTTTCCTCATCTGTAATGTGGGGATAATCACTGTACTCACTCGGAGGAAGGCTCAGACAATGATGCAGGGGTATCCAGCCCCCAGCCCATGGGCCACACGCATCCCAGGATGGCTATGAATGCGGCCCAACACAAAATCATAAGTTTAATTAAAATCTTTCTTTTGCTAATCACTTTTTGTTCATGTTTGTGTATTTAACGTGTGGCCCAAGACAGCTCTTCTTCTTCCAGTGTGGCCCAGAGATGCCAAAAGTTTGGGCACCCCTGGTGAGAACATCTGAGATTCAATCAATGATCCTGATGTGCTTTTTTTCAGGTTTCTCCAAGTTCATGCATTCATTCATTTCCTCAGCAAACATGTGCCAAACATCTACCATAGGCCGAGGTGTTAAATGGGACACTGGGGGCCCAGCAGTGACTGAGAATTAGGAGCCAGGATGGGGCAGAGGACACAGCCACAAGCTGTGGCATAGGGGTCTCTAACCACGGATCAGAGACTGTCTGTGTGACCCTGGGCCACCCCCATTCTCTGCACCACTCTTTCTTCCCCTGGGGCATGGGCTTTGTGAGGTGCCCAGACCCTCACGTGGCTACAGGGAGGTGGGCCGTGTCGTCCCCCTTTGACCTGGGTGAAGCACAGCCTGAGCCCCCCCAGGCAGAGGCAAGTCTACAAAGGCCCCCAGTCAGCATCCCCTGAGCCAGGGCACCGGCGGCTGGCACCACCCCGCACTGGGCAGGCCCCAGGACGCAGCCTCCATGGACACAATCGGGCTGTCAGCTCATGCTCCAGACATGCAGGCACGTCACCCTAGGGACTGGGGCCTAGGGAAACCCCCCTCCTCTCGTCTCCTCCTCCCTCCCACTCCCAGGGGAGAGGCAGCTGCTTCTCTCAGAGTTTCCACAGCCACCCCTGCCTGCCCACCACCGAAGAACACCAACCCTTGGCGCCTGGCACAGGCCCCTGCCCATCCTGCCAGGGGTGGCCTCTGCCAGGGAGCCTGCCCACCCTCACGTCGTCACTCAGGCATGAGGCGCTGGCTTGACGCAAACTCAAACCTGGCAGGAAGAGCCGGTTTGGGTCACCCTCAGGGACTGCTCAGGCTCAGACCACGGCGGCCCTGCTGGAAAA
This sequence comes from Phyllostomus hastatus, assembly GCF_019186645.2. NCBI lineage: Eukaryota > Metazoa > Chordata > Mammalia > Chiroptera > Phyllostomidae > Phyllostomus > Phyllostomus hastatus. The sequence continues at coordinate 1,429,512 of NW_025333643.1, read as the reverse complement.
TCTTATCTGGGTACCACCGGATACCAAGGGTCCCTTCCACTCCTGCCCCTGCTGGTTTATCTAAGTCGACCTCCATCTCCTTCTGCCTCCCACATCCCCCACTGTCTTCAGAGAGACCCATCGCGAGGTGATTCAAGGACCCCATTCTAGATGCGGATGTGGCCAGTGGATTGAAGAGCTTGGAAACTGGGTCAGACAGCCCGGGCTGATCTCGGCTCTGCCACTGCCAGCCTGTGTGACCCTGGCTCCCTGCGTGTCCTGTCTAAGCCCTGGTGTGGATTAGATGGGGTGGAGGAGGGGGCAGGGCCCTGCAGAGTCCAGGACAGGGGGGCGAGTGTGCTCCAGCTCTCTGCTGGAAGGGCTCGCACCCAGTGCTCCATGGCAAACACTGACAGCAGAGAAGGGAGGCTAGGGTGGGGGTGGGAGTGGGGGTGTGTGCTGAGCTGGGCATGGCTGCTAAATGCATAGGTGGGGGAGTGACAAAAAGAAATTAGCCAAAGAGGGGCAGGAAAAGAGGGGGAGAGGAAGAGACAGGGGAACTGAGGGAAAAAAGCAACCAGCAAGAGAACCAGAGAGTAGACAGAGGGAAGGACAGGAAAAGGGGTTGACAGCCACGGGGGGAGCGGGGTCGGGGAGAGCCCAGAACACTTCCTCAGTGAAGGGGTTTTCAGCTGAGTCTTGCGGATGCCTGTGGAAGAGTGAGAGTCTGGAGCTGGGGGAGGGCCCCGTGAGAGGCTGATCGGGCCAAAGACGGGGATGATGAATCCTGCCAGTCGGTGTCCTTCAGCGTCAGCAGGCAGGCCACCCGTGGAGGGTCCCGGCATTAGAGCCCACTGTCCCATCCACCACAGAGAGCTCTGGCTTCTCTCCCCCTTGCTCCCACTACGAGAGGGCGGCTCACTCAATGTTTCCCACTGAAATAGTTGGGCTGACTTTGTGCCCAAATTTCCCAGATTTGAATCATGTCAGAGCTGGATCATTTTCCATATGGGGAAACTGAGGCACAGAGTGAGTCAGAGACTTGACCGAGGTCACCTAGCAGAGGTGCGTGAGCGTCCAGGCCTCCTGACCTCTGGGAGGCATTGTTCGCAGGTCACAGCAACAGCTAGTGGGAATTTCTTAAGCTCTTTCTCCCGAGCGAGACACCCACAGAGCTGGCATCTTCTCAGTCAGAGAAACGAGAGGCTGAAGTCTGTTTCACCCTGCTGCTTGCTGTGATTGTAATTATAACAACACTAACAAGCGAGAGGGGAGGACTGTGGTACCTACTGTGTGCCAGGCACCATTCTAGGCACTTACAGATGTGGACTGATGCATAGTTTACAGCAGCTCCACTGCAGGTGCTGCCATCCTCATTTTACAGATGAGAAAAGTGAAGCAAGGGAGACTAATGCCAGGAACTGGACACCAGAGCCCTGCCCAGGAGGGCGATGAGCCCCGTGTCCACTGAGGGGGCTTCACTGGCCCAAGGCCACCCTGCAGGGAGGGCAGACACCTGTGCGCCAGGCCGTGCACTGAGAGGCTTGAGGGGGAAAGCTGAAGGGCAGGACATGTGGGGCCTCCTCGTGGTCATGCCAGGGAGGGGCCTGGGCCTGTGCAAACCTCCAAAGGGGGCCCCAGCCGCAGCTCTCCAAGGACTGGCGGGATCGCAGAGGCAGACAGGGACAAGAGGAGAAACTGAGGTGCACATGGGCCATCTGCCTCCATGACCACCTCTTCCTGGACGCCTGTCCCATGGCTTCTCCCTTGAGCTTATTCTTCACTAAGCTGAGTCTTTGGCCCTTGGCAACTGGCCCCTCCGGCAAGCCAAGAGTGTAGCCATTGTGGGAGCCTGAGAGAAGGGCCTCAGCCCCAGAGGCTCTGCGGTAGCGCACTCCTGAGTCAGGGTGTAGGAGGCATTTCTTAGCTTCTCCGCCACCTGCTGAGTGATCCAGGCAAGACTCAGGCCTCGGTTGTCCTGACTGTCGGACAAGGTGGTCTCTGCAACGTGTCCAGCAGGGTAGTCTCTGTACCGGGGATGCTCCAGTGTCTGGGTGGCAAAGAGCCATTTACCTGTGTCCCGTGTATCTCAGAGAAAAAGAGCAAGAGAGGGAGAGAGGGAGACAGCCAGAGCAGGAGAGAGACAGAGAAAGAAAGAGATACAGCCAAGGACAAAATGCACCAAGCAGAGAAGGCAATCACGAAACGGCATGGAGAGTGGGGCGTGAAGTGAGTTGGAGTGCAGGGGTGGGGAGCCCAGGGGAACCCGGCCAGGACAGTCTCTCAGCAAAGACACAGGGCCTCTCTCACAGACTCGGGGGCAGCTGGAGGCAGTGGTTAAAGCAGCCCCTGCCCACCAGGCATTCTTCTCTGTCCGCCACATCTGACTTGGGTCTGGCAGGTTCCTGGGGCTGGGGAAGGGGAGAGGAAGGACAATGTCACCTGTGAACCGCTCCGTTTCCCTTTAACCTACCTGAGAGGTCAGAGTCCATCAAATGTTCCTGCTTCATGTCCGGACTGGTCCCCCTACTCATTGCTCTTGCTGCCCACCGCCTTCCCGCCCATGTTCTGTATCCTAGACTGTCCTCTGTCCCAAAGCCGCCTCTGGACTGATGCAGGGATTGTTTCTGCTGCCTAGAATGCTCTGAACCCCTGCATCTCCTTCTCATATAAGCTGCTGTGATGTTTGCGTTTATGTGTCAACTTGGCTGGGCCACAGTGCCCAAATACATGGTCAAACATTATTCTAAATGTTTCTGTCAGAGTGTCTGGGGATGAAATGAACACTTCATTTGGTGAACTTTGGGCAAAGCAGATTGTCCTCTTTAACATCAGTGGGCCTCATCCAATCAGTTGAAGGCCCAACTAGAACAAAGTGACCAGTCTCTCCTGAGCAGGAGGAAATTCTGCAGCAGAGGGGTTTTAGACTTGAACTGCAACATCAGCTCTTCCTGCATCTGTAGCCTGCCGGCCAACTCTAATTTTCAGTCTTGCGAGCTTCCATAATTGCATGAGCCAATTCCTTAAAATAAATCTCTTTTTCTCTATATATACTTTCTAGTGTTTCTGTTTCTCTGGAGAGCCCTTATTAATACAGATGCCCTTCAAAGGGCACCTCCTCCAGGAAGTATTCCTCAATACCTAAGCAGAGTCCTCTACTTCCTCTGGTTTACCATAGTCCTTCATACTACCTTGGTTACATAGCATTTGTCACTTCATATCCCACTGAGTTATAAGTTGGTCTTCTTTACTGGGGAGTGAGTCCTGGATATTGGGGACTTGGGACAATCCACTCAAGTCCACAGCACAGCACAGCACAGGGCCTAGCAGAGAAGAGGTGTTGGCTGACTGGCTGACTGGCTGGATTGATGGATGAATGGATAGATAGACGAAAGGATGGATGAAGGAAGGCAGGAAGGATAAACGGTTGGGTAGATGGTTGGAAGGTGGAGTGATGGGTGAATAGACAGAACAATGGAAGGAAAGATGGATGATGGATGGATGAGTTATGAGTGGATGTGTGGATGGATGGATGGATGGATGGATGGATGACGGTGGGTGTGTGCATGAATGGACGGATATGTAGGTGGGTGGAAGGATGAGTGGGTGGGTAGGTGGATGACAAATGAAGCAAAATTCCCAATATCAAGAAGCTCCCAGGTGGGTGGGAGAGTTACCCTTTCTCACAACTCATTTCTCCCCCAGGCAAAGATGCTCAGGGGCCCTGAGGGGAACCCACAGATTCCCAGGGCAGTGATCTCCCCTGAGTCGGTGGGCGCCCCGCTCGGCCTCCTCTGCAGAGGCTCTGCCGTGTGCCTGGCCTTATGCTGGGCGCAGGAGAGGGCAGCGAGGATGGGGCTTGGCATGGCCCAAACTTGGACTCCGTTCTGCGGTGTCCTCGCTGTGGGGACTGGGACAAGCCCCTTTTCCTCCCTGGTCTCACTCAGTGTTCTCATCTGAAAAGGCTGTACTTAGAGATCAGGTCACCACGTGGCTACGCACCCGTGTTCTGGAGCCAGACTGCCCGCTCTGTCATTTGTCACGGGGTAGCACCAGTCCCTCTCCTAGGGCACTGTGTGAGGACTGAGTGAGTGAACACGCATAAAGTGCTTGGCACGGGGTCAGTGCTCATAAACGTTAGCTGTTCCCACGTCACAGCGCAGCTGGGGAGAGAAAACAAAATCATGCTGATAAATGCTTGGCTGGGTGCCAAGTGCCTGGGAACCTCTGATGAGCTACGTTGTCTTCCATCTCCAATGCCGTCCTGTTTCCCGGGTAGGAACACTGAGGCTCTGAGGTGAAAGGTGACCTGGCCCAGACCAAGCAGCAGATGAAGGGGTGGAAGCCGTGGTTCAAATGCAGGCCTGGCTGACCCTGGGCCCCAGCTCTGTGCCGGAAGGTGGCAAGCTGCAGGCCTTGAAGTATGAGGAAGATTTCAGCAGGTGACAGAGTGGGGCTGGCCCAAGAGGCCTCTGGGCTGGAGGCCCAGCTGTGAAAGCACAAGGCATAACTAGGGAATCACACGTCAGGGGCACCAGCAGGGGCAGCAGGAGGGTACCGGGAGGGGGTGAGGGCAGCGAGGCACCATAGAAGGCTTGGAGCAGGGGTGGGGCTGGTTGGATGTGGGGTTGGGAAGCCGGGGGCTGGCTGTTGTGGAGGTGGAATGAATGGGCCGTGGGGGTGAGGCAGATAAGAGGTGCCGGCCATCCTGCCAGGGTGGCTGTGTGTAGAAACTGTAGGATGAGGCGAATTTCTCCATACGTGCTAAGACCAAGCGCAGTGCCAGAAACCAGCCCATAGACGGCAGGATCTCCTCCCTGTCTGAGCCTCAAAAGGATGACGATTCCAGTGGGCACATCCATGGGAGGTAGACCACGTGCCAGGCACATGGCTTATGAAATCACCATGATCACCTTATGAGGAAGCTGCTGTCCATTTTATAGATGAAGAAACTGAGGCAAAGCAAGTCCAGTGAGCTTCCTGAGGCCACCCAGTTAGTAACCAAGGTCTGAGTGGCCTTTGCTATTCTTCCTTTCCCCAGCTAACCTACAGGTGGCAGGTAAAGCCCTCAGTCCCTGTCCTGTGGGATGCTGGGAGTGCTGGGGAAGAACGGGCGGGGCCTCCTGGGCGAGGGTCCCAGCTAGGGTAGAGGGGAGAGGTGGGAGTGAGCAGGGGTGCTGCAGGGCACAGTGGAGTCTCCTGGGGCCCTGCAGTCAAGGGTTTGAGCCAGCCAGTGAGCCACAGTAATGACATTGCCTGTGCCAACAGAGGCTCTGTGTCTTATCACAGCTTAAGAGGTGGGAAGAGCATTGTGCCCAGTTTGTGGGTAAGGGGCAGGTGCCCCTGCCCATTTCATAGATGAGGAAACTAAGGCATGGGTCAAGGATGGACTTGAACCTGGAACCCAGGGCTTTTAGAATCAGGGTGGTGGGCGGTGCTGGTGGGAGGAGAGACAGGGCCTGAGAAGCACTCCAAGTAACAGGACAAAGCTGAGAAACCTGAGCACATGTTTACCAGCTCAGAGATTAAGGCTATGCTCCCGGGACTTACCAGGAGGCAGGCAGGTAGCAGCAGGCTTTGGGGAGTGGGGTGGAGCGGTGGCCCAGGCCAGCGTTCCCCAAGCCATGATGTCTGCCAGTCACCCTATTTATTTAACATGCTTGCCCTGTGTCAACACACTTTCTAAAACGTCCTCATAGCAGAAGGTAACCTTGACTATGCCACTTTGTGGGTCTAAACCAACCCCTGTAACAGCTCTCAGGCTGGACAGGGGTCCCAGTGCTATCCTTGCATTGCACAGGTAGGGAAACTGAAGCAAAGAGAACTGCCTGGGAGCACATGACTGTGAAGAGGTGGAGCTGGGATTTGAACCTGGATCACTTGATTCCCAGAATCCAGGGGGCTTAAGCCCCCTACTGACATTATTGCTTAGGTCAGCATAGGTGAAAAGGAAAATCCATATCATGTCGGAGAATTGGCCACTATAAACAGATGGTACCAGAAAAACAAACAGAATAAAGACAGAACGGTTTTATAATTTTCGTTAGATGCTGTTGTTACCTGGGAGAGTTCAGAGCCAGAGACCTGCCTCAGTTTGCTGACAGGACAGAACAGCACTCGGCAGAGAGGATTACAGGACACCTAGCCCTGCGCCAGGCCCTCTCGCCTCCGTTGGAGCACAGCCAGGAATGGGATCCTAATCTACGGGCTCTTCGCACTTTGTGCTCTTCTCAGCACATCCCATCCTTTTAGGCAGCCGCGTCGAAGATTCCTAGAGTCGTAGGTGGCCACCATGCATTCCTTCCCTCACTCCTCCATTCGTCATTCATTAAGGACTTCCTGTGCCTGCCCCGGCTGGCACTCTGCGGTGCCAGGGACACAGTAGCCGCTCATCTCCCAGAGCACTCATGTGGTAGGGAGACACACCCCAAAGCTAGCCATCTCACGAGAGGGGCCCTGAGGAGGCCTGCAAGGGCAGCTAACTCAGCCTGTGTCAAAGAAGGCTTCCTGGAAGAGGTGGAGCCCAGCCCGAGTGTGGAAGGCAAAGGAAGAGCTTGTGTGGTACAGAGAGCGAGCCTTACAGAGCACGGAGAGAGAGCACCGCTCATCTCTGAAACTTACAGCCTCCTGGGGGGCGGGGTAGGGGGCAGCAGGGAGCGGGTAGGAATGCACAGGGCAAACCAAATAACCAGTAAGACCCAGTTACTCCTCTAAGAGACTTAGAGGAGTCCCAGGGTCCCAAGCCCCCCTCCAAATCAAGGCATCACCAAGCACCTGGCCCTGGGCTGGGCACACAGCAGGCACTCCTTCTCCAAAACAGCCTAGTCACAGAGCTGCAGAGCTGGGAGGGCCTTCAGTCAGATCTGCACATGAACAAGGGGGAGGGGGAGGTCCAGAGAGGGCGCTGGAAGTGCCCAGGGTCACACAGCAAGGTGTTAGCTCCTATGGGTTGTACCCAGCTCCCTCATGCCCCCACCCCCGGTACCACAGAAGCTGGCTGCCACTGTGTTTTCCCATAGCTGCACTAGGCACCCACTCAGGTCCATGTGGACCTTGAAGACTCAGGGAAGAATAATGATGACGATGATGACAGTTAACCTTCCTGAGCACCTACAGTGCTAAATATTTCACACGTATGACCACTCACAGCACTCACAAAAATCTATGAGGTGAGTGCCATTACTATTCCTTTTATTCCTGGGAAGAGGCCCAGACAGGTAAAGTAACCGACCCAAGGCCCACAGCAGGTAAGCGACAGAGCTGGGGTCCAAGCTCAGGTGGTCTCGCTTTGGAGCCCCCTGAGGAATCATGAGCCTCTTTGTCCTCCTAGGTCACAATAGGCTCTTGGAGACCCCCGCAGTACATCAGGACGGACAGACACATCAACTCTAGTTACAGAGAAGATGCCCTGGTGGAGGGAAGTGTGGCCCAGACGACAATGGCCAGCCCTACCTTGGTACTGGTGTCCTCAGTTGTACCTTTTCCTTAGTAACTCTTGGCTCTCAGCGTCAGGTGCGTCAGAATGAAAAGACTGCTGCCCTTGGCTGGGCTCAGCTGGCAGCCCCCCAGCTGGGGGCAGGGGGGATCCCCCAGCCTGGGCCCGGCTCCCAAAGTCGGAGCACGTACCCCCTCCACACCACCTTGGCTGGCGATAGCCGAGGGGTTGGTGGGCGGGCTTCTCAGCCTCCAGGTGTGCTCTGCTCACACCTGCCTCTACCAGCCTGCTGGAACGTGAGCCCTGGCAGGGCCAGGAGGTGCAGGTGTGATGGGTGAGACCTGAGCTGGGCAGGGAGCGGAGTCTCCAGGGGAGAGTGGGGCCTCCTGTGGGGAGTTGGAATAAGTAAGTGCTGTGTTTGAATCCTGGTGCTGAAATTCCCGACTGGAAAATTCTGGGCAAGTCTCTAGACTGCTCACACCTCAGTTTCCTCATCTGTGAAGTGGGGATGCTGATGCTGATGCCAGCCAACCCCACAGTCTGTGTTGGGAGTACTGATATGAGAGAGTTTGAAAAACAACTAGAATAAAGCTGGAAATTAAGTAATTAAAAATGGTAATAAATCAATAACAACAAAAGCAACTAGCTAGTGCCAGGCACAGGGTAGCACCCACAAATAATGGTTCCCATCGCTGTGTGAGCTTAGACTGTTTAGACTAAATGAGGTTAGCTCATTTAGTATTTGACCTTGATGAATGGGAGTGATGGCTTATAGGTTCGGGCTGAGGAGGACTCTGAGCATCAGTCTGGGAACCGAGGGCGCAGGGCCTCAGTCAGCGGCGTGCCAGGGGCCCAGGGGAGAATGGAGAGGTGTGTGTGCCATGAATTTGCCATTCTCTTTCCTCCCCTGCCCTCTCCTCTCCTCCTCACTCCTCTCTCTCTCTTTCTCCAGTTTCTATTGGCTCTGCTTTCAAAACACACAAGAAACCACTCACTTCTTGCCACAGCGCTGCTGCCCCGGTGCGGCCACCATCATCTCTCTTGCTTTCTCCCTTGCCCTTTCCGCCTCTGCTCACGGAGCCCAGAGGATCTTGTTAAATCCTGAGTCAACCCTCACTCCTCTTTGCCCAGCAGCACCCGCCCGCCCCGGCATGGCTCTCACCCGCACTGGGGAAAGCCAAAGCCCTCACAGCGGCCCACGAAACCCGTGCAGTGTGACCCCCATCGCCTTCGAGACCTCACCTTCCATCTCCTTCCCCTCACCCCTCTGCTCCAGGCGCACTGGCCTCCTGGCTCCAGTCTCAGGTCTCTGCCTCAGGCCCTTTGCACTTGCTCCCCCACCCCCCACCCGGAATGTCCTTCCCTCAGACAGTCACACAACTCTCCCTCCTTTGGCCTCCACGGAAAGGCCCTCCCGCAGGGCGGTCATCCCCTGTGTAAAATGGCCGGCCCACCCCCACCCTTCAACACACACTCAGTCTCTTCCTCGCTTTAGTTTTCTCTTCAGCACTTTCTAGCCCCTCACATGTTGTGTATTTTATTGTTCTTATTATCTCCTCCCCCTCCAGCTCTGCCTCTGTGCTCACACTCTGTGCCCCAGAAGCCGCTGTGGTCTCTGACCCCAGGCCCTCACATTTCCCCCATTTCTGTCAGGAAAGCAGCCCCTCCCCTCCCCCTGGCTAATGCTTCTTCGCCTTTCAGTCTCCACTTAGACACCCCCATTTCTGGAACAGTTCAGATAGTGAGCCTTCAAGGGCAGGGGCCATGTCTCTCCTGTGCACCGTGCCCACAGAGTTGTCTGAGGTCTGGCATACAGTAAGTGCTCAATAAATGCTTAGTGAAAGGTTCATTCACACTCAGAAGTGGAAGAGCTCGTGCCTTCTGGTCCTGAGCCCCTTTCTCTGTCCACGCCCTGCTCCAACTTGGAAGGCGGTGCCATCGTTGTTAATAATGAGTGCGTCCCACACAGCCCGTCACAGCCGGTCACCAAGCACTCTGTGGTGTCCGAGAGGCTAGCAGCTCAGGGGTCACTATGAGCGGCTCACAGCAGAGGGGGGATGCGCGGAGGTCGCACAGCTTCACCTTTCCTGGCCGAGGAGACAGAGCAGGTGTCTGCGCTGGAGGTCCAGGAGATCCACGTGGTGCGATCGGAGACCTGAGGGTAAGTGGGGGTCCCCTCAGATACAATAGCCAAAATAGGGTGTCAGCAGCTAACTCATGGGGTCTGCAGTGTTCCTCACAACCTGGAAATCTCAGTCATTTGGGGACAACTGATAGGTGCAGAGGAAGCAGGGCCCAGGGTTTTAAAACGAAGAAGGAAAATCTAGAGTGGTTCTCCCCACCCCAGCACCCTCACCCCCAGCCTGCAGTTCTGTCTTGTGGCCTCTGATGGACCCCATCAGAACATCTCCCCAGAACATTCCAGGCCTTTCCTGTGGTCGGAAGGATGGATGCCAGACACATCCTTTTCTCCCAATAAACTCTGGGAGGCCTAATCTTTAGCAGGCCGGGCGTACTTGGAAAATGTCCCTGCTTTTCCTGCCCCAAATCTCTTTGAAATAATTTATGGCCCATCTTACTTTTTCAGTGCCACTGGGGAGTTTTCAAGATTGCTAACATTTCAACCTTTAAAATTCGAAACCTGTTCAGTTGTGAAATTTCCAAGTACAGACAAATCTCCCCTGATGCTTCACACACTTTGCAGAGGAGACTAACATTGCTGAGCTTTCGTATCGAGTCAGGCCACACTGTCCCCCAAGGCAGTAGCGGAGGACAGTGAGGGCCCCGGACTGCGGCCCCCGTACCAAGTGTCCCCAGGCACTGTGCTTGTGCAGCTCTTACACTGACCTTCCCGTCGGTGGCATTTTGTTTTCCAAGAGTGGCGGCATCTCCCACTATCCAGGCTCACCTTTGATGTGACTTGGACACTCCTCCCTTGGAGAGGTGAGGCCCATATGTTCTCCCCCTTTGAGTCTGGGTGGGCCGGTGACAATGACAGAAGGATGCAGTGTGACTTCCACTGCTAGGTTGCAAAGGCGATGCATCTTCCATCTGGTTCTTCTGATTTCCTCACTCTTGAAATCCAACCACCACGCTGTGAGGAAGTCCACGTGATCTGCAGAGGCCCCCCACCCCCACCCCGGAAAGATCCATGGCCCCAGGTATTTGAGCTGAAGGCTTAGTAGGAGCCAGTTGGTGGAGGAGATAGGGAAAGGCCATTCCAGGAGGAACAGCATGTGCAAAGGCTCAGAGGCAAGAGAGAACTTGGCACATTCAGGCAGCTCCAGAGGTGCAGGGCAGGCGGAACATGTAGTGGAGGCTGGGGGTGGTGGAGAGCCTGGCTGTGGCCAGGTTACAACAGGCCTCTGGGGGCTGGCTGAGATGCAGGGATCAGGGAGCCATGAGGTTTATAACCAGGTGGCCACAGTGTTTTAAAATGGTCTGCATGGCTCCAGCTGGGTGGAGAATCCACCCGAGGGGCAGAGCCTGGCTGCAGGGTGAGAGTGAGGAAGTGTGCACCTCTGGGGGCACAGACGAGGGTGGGGGCAGCAGGGCTGGAGGGAGAGAGCTTCAGAGGAGGGCGGGAGGGGTGGCAGCACTCAGGGGGCTCCTCAGCCAGGGCTCAAGCTCATCACATTGTTAAAGCCAATGCGGAGGCTGGTCTGGGTGGAGGGGAGCTGGGGAGCGCAGCAGTAGCTGCGTTAGCCTCCGACCCACGGGATGGCCACCAGCGGTCTGTCTCTCACAGCAGGACGATGACTTGGGGTCAGAGCTGTGGGCTGCACAGGGTATAAACCCCCGAAGCCTGTGGTGTAGGCTGTGAAACTCTGGGCTGCTCGCTATCCCTCTCTTTTTACAGTCAAGGTAAAACTAACAGTCACTGCTGAGTGCCTCCTGTATACCAGTCTCTCACTGAATCTTGGCAGCCTTTGTGTGAGTATGACGAGGTGCCCATTTTACAGACAGGGAAACTGAGACTCAGAGACATTAGATGGCTAGCCCAAAGCCACTGAGTTTGAAAGCGGAGGAACCGGGATCAGAGCCCCAAATCTTTTAGGCTGTGGAATCTGCCCGGCTCTGGGAGGGCGGAGGAGCAAACAGAGCTGGCGTCTGTAAATCTGAGAGGAGCTTTTGGAGGGAGGACGCGGGCTCAGAGACACTTCATCGGAACGTCAGAATGAATAGGCCCGAGTCAAAGTCCAGACAAACTAGACTCCCAAGATTTCGTGTGAAGAAATGAGCCAGGCCAGACAGGGGCTTTCAGGCAGGTGATGGCCCGCAGTCCGGAGGGGCTCCTGGAAGAAATGCTGCCATAAGACTTGCTGCCTCCTTGTTGACTCCTTGAGGAGCTGCAGCTTTCTGGATGTTCCAAGCCTACATTTGGCCCGGGTCTGGTCTCCAGTGATTAAATTGTCTCTGGGGAAGAGCTGGCTCAGCAAGGCATCAATGCTGACTCCATCCTTGTGTGTGTGTGGGGGGGGGGCAAGGGCTAGAGCTGCATGGATTACATCTCTCCCATAGGACAGCTCTTCCCTAGGTGTGCCCCTCTGTCCCCCCGATTTGTCCTGCCAACCTGGCCACCTGGTAGATCTCCTGGGGAGCTTTATAAAACCCAGGACCCAGGCCCAGCCCAGAATCAACATTTTCCAAGCTTCTCAGCTGACCCCAAGTGGCCAGTGCTGAGAAGCAGTGTTAAGAGCACTGGTTTGGGGCCCAATGCAGGGGGCTCTGTGTGTAACCACTTCCACGCTGGGTGACCGGAGGCTTATTTGGCCGTGTCTCTGAGGCTGTCTCCTCCTCCTCCCACTGGGAATGACCTTCCTGTCACCAGGCTAAAGGAATTAAATTATGCAGTTTGGCTGAATCACCTTGTACTTAGTGCTCAAAAAAGAATAGCAACGAAAATAATCACTCTCATAGCGATATAGATCTTGCCGAGTGAAAGGAAGCGCTCTGATCGGGCGTCAAAGAAGCATGCTGAAAGGCACTTCTGGAGTGGAGCTCAGTTTGAAATCCACTCAGCGGAACTCCCCTCGCAAGGCAACCTGCTTTGTATCATCCTCCTGCACGGAAGATTCTGAAACGATCACCATTATCGGTGAAGTGGGCCGGTAATTCGGCATCTATGTGGGAGCACCGTGGCCCCTGCTGTGTCCGCCCAGAGGGCCCATGGCCATGACAGCTGATTGGAACCCCCTCTGGCCCTGACAGGTCCCTGCCGCATCCTCCCTGGGCCACAGGGTGGAGGGAGAGGAGGTGGGGGAGCAGGATGCTCGCCCTGGGCAAGCACCCCCCTGGTGTTGGGCACTTTCTGCTCACTTCGTGAAACACAAGCGTGTCTGGTGCTTCCCACTGGCCACATTCTGTCGTAAGCACATCACACGCATTTCCTCATTTGACCCTTAAAAGCCCCCTATGAGGTCAGCACTATTGTTCTCCATTTTACAGGTGGGGGAACTGAGGCACAGAGTAGTCAAGTAACTTGGCCAAACTCACAGCTGGAAAGTGGCAGAGGCAAGATCTGAATCCAGGCCAGCTGGCTCCACAGAGGCCACACTCAAATGTTTCACTGTGCTGCGTCCATTATCAGTGTGCTACCAAACTCACCCTTCAGGCCAGGCACTAAGAATGATTGCCAACGCTCTACAGAGGCAGAAGCGGAGGTTCTGGGGGCTGAAGCCCCATGGCCACCCGGCTGGCACGTGGCACAGCTGGAATTTAATCTTGATCTGTCTGGCTTCAAAACCTGTCTTCAACCGTCTGAGCTTCTAAGGTGTGAGCGTCAGCCGTTCCTTGACTCACGTGCCTGTTTGTGCACTCATCTCTCTTTCCCCTCCGCAGTTATTGAGCATCTGCTGTGTGCCTGGCCTTGTTCTGAGGGCTGGGGACACAGAGACGAGACAGGCCCTCTGCCCCCAAGGCCCTCCCAGGTTGTGGGGTGGACAACAAGCAAGCAACCTCCCAGCATGTGGAGAAGAGAGACGGATTCCATCTGCAGCAGTCTGGGAGGGCAGCCGTGAGGAAGTGGTTTTCAGCTGGGCGTCAACGGGTGAATAGCAGTTTACCAGGAAGAGGGAACGAGGCAGAGAAGATGGCAAATACAAAGTCGTGTCCAGGTGAAAGTGCTTGCTCTATCTGGGGACATCAGACAGTTTGGCGTCACAAAGGTGGCGGAGTGCACGGGAGCCAGTGTGACGGGGAGAAAGCTGCTCCACTGTGCAGCTGAGCCAGGACGGGGCCTGGACTGGGACAGTGGCAGGGCTGCAAGGGCGGGAGGGACTTAGGCTAGTTGAAAGCAGGAAGGGAGGTTGACCCCTGAACTTCCCAAAATGGGCCCCACCCAGGAGTGGAAAGGGAGATAGAGACTGCGGAGGGATGGGGCTTTACTGCAGGGATGAAGGGACCGGGGTCCTTGGGAGGGTTGTGGGCAGAGACTTGGGTCTCTGGCTAGGCCCTCACTGGGAGGGCTTAGAAATCCTAGAAATTCACCCCAGCCTCAGGTGTCAAAGGCATTGAACTCTGCCAAGGGGCTGCAGGAGAGAGAAAGGGCCTTGCACTTGGAGTCCATGGTGCCAGCTACATCAGTACCTAGACAAATGATCTTGAGCAAGTCACTTTCTTCTAAGTCTCAGTTTTCTCTTCGGTAAAATGGGGGCCCTAATATCCGTATCTGTCAGCTCCACAATTGCCAGTCAATTACCTGGCCTGTCTTTTTGTCTTCTGGAGATGCTTGGCTGGTCCCTTCCTTGGCACCCTGCTTGTGCTGGGTCCTCACTCCAGCTCCCTCCCTGATCTCCTGGTCCTCGCACTCTTACTCACCCAGTCCACTGTGCGTTGCTCGCCACCCCCGCCCTTTCTGGGATACATTTCTGACGCTGGCACTGCCCTGCCCAATGTGGATGGCTCCCTACTGCTCCAAGATAAAGCACAAGTCCTCATTGCTCCGGGCCCTTGGCGGGCTGGCCTGAGTCTACCCTGCAGTCTCATCGCCCACCCCTTGCAGGACAGGAGCTTTGTGCTTCAGCCACAGAGCACGCGGGCCCTTCTCCAAGGAGCCCACACTGTTGTCGTGCCTCCAGGCTGCAGCACAAGCTGTCCCTCCGCTGAGACGCCTGTCTTCACGGTGCTGGTGGAATTCCCATGACCCAGGTTAACGTCTGTGGAGGTGAGATCCGAGGGAGGGAACAGAGGAGTCTGGAGCTCGGGGCAAGAGGAGGGCGGTGGTGGGGCATTGCCAGCACCCTTGGCCACAAGCAGGGTTCTCATCCAAGCTGGCAGCCAGACCCCAGGGCCTTAGCGGTGGGCAGCAGGCCACCAGGAGGAGGCAAAGTGACCAGGCAGAACCCACAGAGCAGTTTCCCAAGCTGCCAAAAATCTGGAATGTGCAGTCCTGTCCCATCTCATCTGCGGTTGGGGAAATATTCAGCCAAAAACAAACTCTCATTCCTGGTTGAGGGCGAGGTCAAGGACTCTCTGACCCACATGGGAGGGCCTCGCCCTGAGGGTGGAGCCTGGCCGCCTCCCTTCTCCAGGAGGCCCGCCGGAACCATGCTGTGTGAGGCCTGGTCAGTTTCTCCCCCTCTCTGTGCTACTGCCTCTGTTGCCTCCTACTCAGGCAAGAGACAAGACTCCACAGAGAGATCTCTGCACACTAAGGACTTTTACTTCAGCTCCTGTTTGGAGGCTGTTTACAAGGTGCTAGAAACACCCTCAGGCAGGCTTTGCCTCTTCTAGAAACTACTCAAAGACACCTCTCAACTGCCAAAGGTCAGAAATGGCTTTTTGCAGAGGTGGGTGATCCTCCAAACGCAGATGGCGTTCTCATCTCAGGAGAGACGCAGTCCAGGAGTGCCTTCTCTTGTTTCCCCCACCTACATGCCTCCCAGGATGGAGCGCTCCTTTCCTGCCCAAGAAGCCCCAAGTTCAGCTGGAACTGGCGTCTCTGTAATTCTCCCTCCTCTGCCACCACGGGTCTTACCCTGCCCCCAAGCCCCTATGCTTCCTCAGCCTTGGAGACAGCCCTGCAGAAGCCTGGGGTTGGAAATGGGCTCTCTGCTGTTGCCCTGTTCCTGGGCAAGTGGTTCCCCTCTCCTCTCCTCTTCCTGGAGGTCCTGGTGGTACCCCATTCTGGCCTGGAAAACAGTGGGGGAAGGCTACAGCAGCCTATAAGCGTGTTTAAGGGAGCAGCTTTGGGCCCTGCAGATGCGGGTTCCCAATCCCAGCTGTGCCACTTTCTGGCTGTGTTGCTTTAGGCAGACATCTCAAATTTCCTGAGCCTCAGTTTACTCATCTATCAGATGGGAACCATAAAAGCATCTAGCTCACAGGTCCATTGTGAGGATGAAATGAGATAAGTGGTGGGAGACGTATCTATGGCAACCCTGGTGTACGAGGCTCTTGGCCCCCCCCCCCCGACCTCCTTCTCCTCCCCACCCCCACCGTTGCACCTGCACTCAGCCCCATGGGATGGCTGCTTCTTCCTCCCATCATGCTGTGCTCTTTCCAGCCACAGTGCCTTTGGACGCACTGTTCCTCTGCCTGGTATGCTCTTCCCCTCCTTGGCCTGGCCACGCCCATCTCTCCTTTACAGGGCCCCACTTGAGAGTCTTCCTTTCCTCCCTCTCAGGCAGAACGAATCTCCCTGTCCCCTGGTCGCCCAAAGCCCTCACACTGGAGAGGTTCGAGGCAGGAAAACTGGGATCTGGCGCCTGATGGTCGTCCTGTATCCAGAGCACATGACTCTGAACAAGATGCTTTTGCTCCCTGAGCCTCATTTGGCCTCCTCTGAACTGGGGACAAGAGCCAAGTTCTTGGTCTGTGTTCTTCCATGCCCTATGGCCCACAGAGGTGACTCTGATACACAGGTACCGTTTTGCAGTATGTGCACTTCCTGGGAAAGAAAAGCAATTTGGGCCTAACCCTGGGGGCCCAAGCAGTGGGGTTACGTAAGTTCCAAAACTTATTTTTCTCTGTCATTATGACAGACTCATGGAGCCCTGTATGAATGGGCCCTGGCCCCGGTCTCGCTTCTGCGCTTGTTGGGACACACACCGGAATTAACTTAATTACCGTCTTGGGCTGTCGTCCAGGTGGGCCCTGCCAGGGCACCTCCCTCTGGATTTCATGAAGTCTCCTGTCAACATCACCCACTCAGCACCGCTGCCAGAGAAGCCACAGGAGGGACCGGCGCCTGCCCCAGCCCCGTGTGACGGATTCTGTTTACACGCTCCTTCCCACAGATTCCTCCTTAATAACCCTGGAGCCAGAAGGCTCCCTGGCAAGAAGGTGGAGACAGGGGTCTGGGTGGAGGCACCGAGGCAGCTCCCCTGGTGGCGTGGGAGGACCTGGACAGTGCCCACATGTAAAAAGCTAGGTTTTTAAGCAACAGAAGGAAAATTCCATTGTCTCCAGGGGGGTCCAAGTTTTTGGAGGGAGCTAAGTGGTTCCGGAAGCTGTGTTCACTCTTTTCATCAGGAACCCACCCAGGAGCTCTGCACACAGATGCCAGCTGAGCCCTAACCATGGTCTCAGGCGGACTCCTCATCCAGTCACAGCCTGGCTGTGAACAGCCTCAAATATAAGTTGAGCCCTGATCCCAACCATAACCCGGTCCCTAACCCTGGTCACAGGCTGAGCTCTGGCTCTGGTTCCAGGCTGAGGCCCTAATCCCAAGGCCAGAACCTATTCCCAAACTCGGCCCTAGTTCTATCCACAGACTCACCTCTGATGTCGGTCATAGACTAAGTCCTGACTCTATTCCTAGGCCAGCTTTCTACCCTGAAACAGGCTGAGCCCTGATCTCACTTTCAGGCTGAGCCCTGATCCTGGTCATAACCTGTGTCTTGACTCCGGTCGCGGACTGAGTCCCAGTTCAGGACATAGGCACAGGCCTGATCCTGGTCTTCGGTAGAGCCCTGACCTTAACCATCCACTAATCCACAAGGATGATTCACAAAATGAACTAAGCCGAGATCTTGACTGTGTCCTCGGTTTGTTCTCTCTCCTTATCTGAGTACAAACCTTAAGCCTGCGGAATCCTAGCCCGAGTCGCACACTGAGATCTCAGCCCTCACTCTGGCTGAGGAAGCTCTGGTTCTGGTCAGAAATTGAGCACTAACTTGTTTCCTGGATGACCCATGGTCCCCTGACCCTGAGCCCTAACTCCAACCCCAGGCTGAGCCCCAATCCTGGGCGCTGCCAGACCACACAAGTTCACACATTCCGTTTTCTCAGGACTACCCCTTTCAAAGCACAAACTTGTCACCTAGAAAGGAACCAAGGCAGCCCATTAATGCTTTTTTTTTTTTTTTAAGAGGGGAAGGGAGGGAGAAAGAGAGGGAGAGAAACATTGATTAGTTGCCTCTTGCATTCCCTCCACACCCCAGCTAGGACCTGGTCTGCAACCCAGGCATGTGCCCTGACTGGTGACCTTTTGGTTCGCAGGCAGTGCTCAACCCACTGAGCCACACCAGCCAGGGTGAGCAAGAGGTCTGTTTAAAGGAATGAATCATGGAACTAGCTTTGGGAGGCAGGAGACAGAGGGAAGCAGAGATGATTGCTTCCAAATAAGACACTGAGCTGGGCAGGTGGTTCCCCTGGAGGGGTGGGAAGGGGGAAAGAGAAGATAAGTGAGGGCAGGGGAGCAAACTGTTCCCTGCTTTCCCTCTAAAGCACAGTGGCTGGGAGCCTCTTAATATGCCCCACTGAAAATCATCCATTCACGCATTAATTCACTCACTCAATAAACACTTCGAAGCACTACCCCTGAGTCTGACCTGCATTTGTTCCACCATGCATTCAATAAACATATATTATGTACAGTAGAGCCACATTCTGTTTGGTGGGGGGAGGCGAGAGGATTCTCAGTAGCTATCCCTAAGGTTATAAATTACGCCCCTCCCCTCCCTTACACTACTACTCCTACTATAGGTTCCTAGGGCATTGGGGAGTGAGTCTTAGTGTCAGGGAGAAGTGGCAAGTTACCTCCCCTCTTGGAACCTCAGTTTCCCCTTCTACTAAATGGGCATTGTGCAGGGTGAAGAAGAAGACAGTTAAGAACACACCTAATGCCCTGATTGGTGTGGCTTAGTGAGTTGGGCGTCGTCCTACAAATTGAAAGGTCACCAGTTCGATTCCCAGTCAGGGCGTGTGTCTCGGTCGCAGGCCATGTCCCCAGCTGGGGGCTTGCACGAGGCAGTGGCAACACCCTAAACTTGGATATGGTTTCAGCTGCTCTGGATGTTAATCTGTTGCATAGCAGAGTCCGGAGCAGTTATAAAACCTGGTGCAGCAAACTCTCCCCACCCTGGGGACCCACAAGCATTGTCTCGTCCCAGCACAGCTCCTCAGCCTGGAAGTCACTAAGATCACACTTGCCTTGACCCAGACTCAGCAGCATGGCCTCGGGGAGTCACTACTCCCCCAGCTCCAGGCCTCAGTTCCTCAATGCCTCACGTGGGTCAGTAAAGGGAGCACAGGCTGAGAGGCTGGCTTCACTGTAAATCACTGTCCACCACTTACAAGCTGGGGGGCCTTACAAACTAGAATGTTTCTAGGCTTCGTCTTCTCCCCTGGAAAATGGGATGATGAAATGGTTTTAGGACTGTGATTGAGAAGTACAGTGGGGGATGGAGACAGCTTGTTCAGGCAGTGCAGAGTACACAGCAGGTGCACTATAAATGCAGATAGGTGTCATTATCCCTGGGCTTGAGCAGGGATTTCACACACTGTGGTTCATGGGGATGTGCACAGGTGGCTGGAGGCAGGGGAAGGAGGACCAAGCCAACCAGACTTGGAACCTTGAGCTCTTTGTGGGAATCCGCTGAAGAAAGAAGACTAAAAGAAAAAGGAAATTACACAAAAAAGTTAAAACGTCTGGGCTAGGGCTTAAATGTGTGTGACTAACGAAGGACTTACTGCATGCAGGGCTCTGGACAGGCTCTCCGGGGGCGAGGCGAGGACGCCCTACTCGTTTGACTGTGTTCGCAGCCCTTGTGTGAAGAAGCGGTGCAGAATGGAGTGCTTGCAGTCCAGGGCCAAGTTCATTCCCCCCACGTTTCCTCCTACAATAGAAGAACCCCAGCAGCTGCCTCTTGAAAAGCCCCAATCTGCCTCACACCATGTTAGATGCTCTACCTTCAGCCCTCACCCGCCGCCGGTGTGGCTTAGTAGGTTGGGTATCATCCCACAGAGCAAAAGGTTACTGGTTTGATTCCCAGTCAGGGCACATGCCTGGGTTTCAGGTTTGGTTCCTGGTCAGGGCGCGTATGAGAGGCAGCTGATCCATGTTTCTCTCTCATATCGATGTTTCTCACCCTCTCTTCCTTCCTCCCTTGCTCTCTCTCTAAAAATAAATAAATAAATACAATAGATGCTCCATCTTCAGCAGAAGGTTCGACAAGCAAACAAGAGGGTCATCAGACAGGCAGGTACTGCTACTACCTCTCTGCCATTTCACAGATGGGGAAACTGAGGCACAGAACAGCAAAGTGACTTCCTAAAGCCACTGAAAGGTGGAGCCTGGCTTCACAGGTAGGTCTGGCAGCTTGAAAGCCGTGGGCGGGCCCCCAGTCCTCTCAACGCCTGCTGGTCAGAGTGAGGCTCTCTGCGGCCCCCGCCCACCTCACATGTTGCTCAGAGGCATTTGGGGTAGGGCAGGGCTTGTTTGTTTCCAGTTTTTTCTTTCTCCTTCAGGTATTTTGTTCTGTTTTGTGGTTAGTTCTAACTTGCCTTTGTTAAGCCAAGGGGGGGAAATTTGTGGCCGGTGTTTGATCCAGAAAGATGGGTTTAGCAGGCATGAATGAGGAGGAAGGGAGACGCAGTGGAGGGATCTGTAAGGCAGGAGAACTCACGTTTATTCAGCACTTACTCTGCACCAGGCACTCGGGACCTCGCTCCCAGGTGGACGCGGCTTCACTGGGCACAAAGTCTCAGGGTTCACCCGTGCCGTAGCATGTTTCAGAACTCCCTTCCTTTTTAAGGCTGAATAATATTCCATTGTATGAATATACCACATTTTGTTTATCCTTTTTTTTTGGTTGATGGCCACATTCCAGCTATTGTGAGTAATCCTGAGATGAATGTGTATGCACAAACACCTCTTTGAGTTTCTGCTTCAGTAGCTGGCTAGCCATTTAATTACTGAGTTATAGAAATCTGACTTTCGAATTAACGTCACAGTTATCAACCTTAGCTATCTGTTAACTGCTGAATGTTTCAGCCAACGTCTCAGTTATCGCCTAACCCTGTAGTTATTAGCCAAGTCTAACTTTTAGCCAAGATCTAAAAGATATACCTTGGTGATCATGGGTGTTTTTTGGCAACTAACATCTTTGTTTTCGGCTAAACACCTTAGTTCTCAGTTAACACTTAGGTTCCCAGCTACCATCTTCTTTCTCAGCTCACACGTCGGGGGTGTTAATATCCTGGTGATTTCAGCCAGGATGAGAGCTGACTGAACTGGGAAAGGAAGCGAGTGGCTTAGTAAAAAAATGTGAAGACATTAGAGGTAAAACCTTCGTGTCAATGAGAGGGTCCTCAGGGTTTTTTTCCTCATCTGAACCACACATTGGGGAGGAGGATGAGCCCCATCTTGTTCTCTGGACGCTGTCCGCGGGCACTGAGCCCCTCCGTGGGCCCAGCCACGTTTAATGACCCACGAGTGGGGATGAAGGCTCCCAGCCCCAGCTGCCCTTCCCGGGTGTGCTGGGGCCGGAAAGGCTCATAGAACTCTGAGCAATACAGGCCTCAATGTCTCCTTCCAGCAAAAGGGTCGCTCCAGGGCAAGCATGTGCGAGGTTACATCCCCACAGTGAAAAAATAACTCAGAGATGAGCAGAGTTGATTTATGGAGCTCCTGGGAGGGCCAGGGCAGGAGGCAGAAGCGGCAAAGCTGCTGAAGGGTGTGAGGGTCTCGGGGTCTGGAGGCCAGCTCAGCGACGGCCGGAGCTGGAAGCCGGTGAGATAAACCCCAGGGCCCACGGCATCAGGTCCCCCAGCCCCGCGCATCTCGCTGCCCTCTCCGATTGTTCCAGAGCTCCCTGCACCCTGTGACGCAATCACGCTCGACAAGCGGCCCTGTCCCCTGCCACTAAAAGCCGAGCGAGTTCACAGCTCTGTACCTCTGTATTAGTCACACTTAAAGCCCAGAATGTCTTTTCTTCTTCTCCAGCAGACCTGCGGCCTTGGCTCCAATGTCCTCACCTCTGCGGATGTTTTCCTGCGGCCAGGTCCTCTTTCAAAAAATGTCACATTATGTATATATTTTGATACGGGTCTTGATGAGGCTCTGTGGCTGTAGATAGGATCTGACTCAGAGCCTGGCCCCCATTAAAGTTTTTTCAGTGAATGAATGAGTCCAGTGGGTGGTAGGTGGTGAGTTTAGGGCCACATGTCTTCTCCAGGGACAGCAGAGTCTCCAGAGGCAGTGATCTTTACTCTCATTATCTTACTGACACACCATACCCAGGAACACCTGGAACCCAGTCCCCTGGACACAAAGTGCAGCTGGCCTTTCTGATGACTTCGGTCCTGCTGTTTCACAGGTCTGGAATCTACTCCCTGCTTAGGCTGCATTGGGTCACATCTGGGTGCCCTGCTCTAGCTCAGTGGGCATTGGGGGAATCGCACCTCAGCCCTTGGCATCCTCTGGTTCATGGGCACCAAACGACAGCATCCTCTGCTGGGTCCAGGCTCTGAGGACCCACTCTCAGCCTCACATGGCTCCCCCTCTACCCTGTACTCCCGCACTTGCCGTGCGACCCCGTATGGCTCACCTGACCTCCGTGGACCCACGTCTGCTTCACTCACCCATCTGCATGGCCTGGCTCATGCAGGGCTTGCTAACCTTGTCTCTCACCATTGCCCCATCGACCTAGGACACATCCACTAGATCTTACTCCAAGGCCTTTGCACTGGTTGTTTCTTCTGCCTGGAATGCTCTTCCCCCAGATTTTGGTCTCTCTCCTTCTCTGTGTCTCAGCCCAAAGGTCACCTCCTCAAGGAGGCCTTTGCAGCTCAGCCCTGCCCTGCTGTGCCTCCACTCCCTAGGTGGGGGACATCTCTCTGCTGGGCTCAGAATCTCACACCCGAACGTGTGGGGAGAGCAGGGCACTAGACTACAGGATTCTGGGCCCGTCCATCTGCTGTGAGCTGCTGGCTAAACCTGGTAATGATCCCACCTGCCATTACTGATGGTCTCGAAGGATAGTTTATAAGGCTGGTTTTATGACTGGGGAAACTGGGCTCAGAGAGCAGAGTGGCTTGTCCAAAACCACACAGCGTTGAGGGGTGGGGACTGGCTGGGCACCAAATTTCTGTTCCACTCTCTGTCTGTGCCCTACCCAACTCACCCTATTTGTCTGAGACATTCTCAGCCAAGCACCGAAGGTCCTCTATCCCAGGAACCTCAGTCCTGGGAGAACAGGGACTGTTGGCCACTCTGGAGTGGAAGGAGGGCAAGGCAGATGGGGGCCCAGCCCAGCAAAGCTGGGAGGTGGAAACGAAAGGGTGAGAGTGGCAGACATGGCCCTGCTGGGCTTGGGGAGCTAATCACCTTGGTTTCCTCACTGGGAGAGGAGAGAGGCATCATCCCAGGGGCCATGAAGGGCAAACCCAGGACTTGGGCATCAAGAACCGCTATCACATCTTGGTGGCTGCTCCCTGGAGGGAGGAGATGGGGGGAGGAGAAAACTAAGCCCCGGAACTCTCTCTACTCCCAGCGACCCGCCCAGCAGGAGGGCAATGGCGCTGACCCTCCTGCCCTGCCAGCCTCCAGGCATTCCAACACAGCGGGTTCTTTCTTGGAGAAAAAGTCAGGAACAAAACACAGAACAACACCCCATGATTCAGCCCCTGCCTAAGGGGCTCTCTAAGGGGTGGGCAGAGAGATAAGCAAACTCCAAACAGCCGCTGCTCTGGGAGATTTTGTAATTGGAAATATTCTCCAGCCTCCCTCAAAGCCACAGGCCAGGGGGTGCAGAGGGCCGGGTTAACCCTGGTCTGCACCTCCCCAGTGGGGGCGGCCACATGCCTGTGGTTTAGGGCGTTGGGGGCCGAATCCAGCTGGAATCTTGGCTGTGAGCGCTGCAGGCCAGTGCAGCTGCCCAGAGGATGCGGGGAGAAGTCCCGAGAATGGAAATGCTGGCTGCTCTCCCCATGGTAGCAGCTTCACGCCTGCATACTCCTACAACCCATTTCACAGAGGAGGAAATGGAGGCCCAGAGATGGCACACGGCCAGCCTACCCAGGGTCAACTTGTCAATGGCAAACCACATCTGACCCCACTGAGGGACCCAGTGCCAACTCAGGGCTGCTGCCTTCCTCGCTGGTGGAATGAAGGAGGCAGCGGTAGTTAGCACTTGAACTCAGCGGGGGATGGTAGTTAACCCTTGAACTCGGTGCTCTCCACCACACCCCTGCTTCTCTTTTAGAGCTCCTGAAGACAGGTTAGTGGTTGAAATAAGGTTTGGAAACCCTTATGTAAGTCTACTGGTCCTCAAAAGCAGGGTTCCCAGACCACCATCAGTAGCACCTGGAACTTGTCAGAAATGCGCCTTCCCGGCCCCTCCTCAGATGTACGGAATCAGACACTCTGGGGGTGGGGGCCAGAATCGTGTGCTCATAAGCCCCCAGGGGGATGTTATGGTCCATCAAGGCTGAGAACCCCTGCTCCGGTCGAATCTGAGAGAGGAAACAGAGGCCCAGGAGGCCTCACCTTGCTCAGGGCGGAGCCCTGAACCCACCCCAAGTGTCTCCCAGCTGCAGGCCCCCCCCTTCTGGCCCCCAGCAATGTGTACTTCTCTCTGAAGAGAATGACCGCCTTTGCCTAGAAATTAATTCCCCGAGGCCTTTCTCCTCCCCCAGACTGGAAGCTCCTTGAGGGCAGAAATGACATCTGATTGGCTCTGTCTTCTGGAGCTGCCTGGCAGGTCTAAAGCTTGTGCTTGTAAACTGCCCAATGAGTTTAACGAGTTCTCTTTCATAACCCTGATGTACTGGCCACCACGATCTTCCTCCAGGATCCGGCAGCTTACCTGTCCTTTCCTCTTGGGGGCCTATGGCTCAGGGAGGACAGTGTCGTTAGTGGTGGCCCTTGGTTGACCCCAGGGCAGTCTGGCCCATGGACTCCGGTGCCGCCCAGTATTTCTCCCTTAGGCAGGTCTCTCCCCACTCCAGCAAGCCACTCGGGTAAACTCAGCGATCGCCGAGCCATCACCCACTGCCCTCCCCTGGCACACACGGCCCTTCAGTTGGCCTCCTCCCCTCCCCCCAGCATCTCCGCTGGTCTAGATGTCTCTCTGTCCTAAGAGCGACCCTTCAAACAATCCTTCAGACAGGACTCTGCCCCTCAGACGCTCCTGGAGTTGTCACCTACTCTCCTTGGTGACACCTGCTTGTCTCTCTCCACATGTCTTTTTCCGGTGGCCAGCAAGATCTCTAGTGTTCTCGTTTTCCGAGTGGTGTTTCAGACTCAGAGCTAAATCTGGGCACCGGGTCAGGTGAGAAAAACCCCATGGAGGGATAGGATTCAGAGGTGGCTGTAGGTTGGCGTGTGCTGTTGCCCTCCTCGGGGCCTAGGAAGTGCAGGAGAGTGCAGTAATCCCATCGCGTGGGGATCGGCTGCCACGTGACATTTAAGCACCTCATTGGAATGTGTGCCAGAGAAAGGATTAGGCTGTGGGGGACCCAGCACGGGGGCAGAGGCTAAACCTCTCCACTTTCCTTCCCCCTTCACTGTTCCCGGTCTGGACAACTGTGCCAGCCTCCCCCGGGTTCCCTGCCTCCAGTTGTACCACCCTCTCCAGTCTGCCTGTGGCACCGCTGTGGCCACAGCATTCCCTGCTCCATGCCTGTCAGAGAACCCTGCCCTGTCCAGGACAGTGTGAATCCTGAGCCTGGCATTTGAGGCCCTTGACAGTCTGACCCCAACTTGACCTTGCGGCCTCTGCTGCACCAGCCCTCTGGTTCAGGGCACCGTGATGCCAAACACACCAGGCCTGTCACTTCCAGGCCTTTGCCCTGCTGTCCCCACTACCTGGGATACACATCCTCCCCTGCCCTTCCCTTCTTCCAGCCATTCACTCAGCTAAGAACTCATTCCACACCGACTGAGCCCTACTGTGCGGCGGGCTCTCGGAGCTCAGAGGCTGACTAGCAAAATCCTGGCTCCTGCTATCACAGGCCTCCAGTCTGGGGGAGTGAACAATGCAGGCTTCCCAGGGAAGCGAAGTCCGAGCCGCACTGGGGCTGTGTGCGGGAATGGGGAAAGAGGGGAGGGGGAGCATTCCGAGCAGAGAGAGCAGCCCGTGCAAAGGCCATGCAGCAGGAGGGAGCAGGACGGCTGCCTCCACCGGTGAGACCAGAGCAGTCTCTCAGAAGAGCCAGCCCTGTGCTTGGGCTTTAAAGCTCCCGGTTGCTGCCTGGAAATTCATAATTTTATCTTTGATTGTGTGTTGCTGAAGTCCAGTGGGACAATGGAGCATGCACCGGGGACCTGGACCAAGGCTGCCATGTGGTCCCGCCTCCTGCCAGTTCTCTGTGACATTAAAGGCCCCGCCCATGACCCTTCCCCCTTGCACCCCAGGCCCTGACTACCAGGGGGCCAGGGCACAGACAGGACCAGAGTTGAAGCCTGCAGCGTCTCAGAGAAGGGCAAGGCAGTGGGTTCCCTCACTCCGAAGTGGCAGCACCAGAAGGCATTAGGTGGGCTAATCTGGTAGAGGAATCAAGGTACCTAGTACAGAGGAACACTACCTCAGTGTGAAAGGTACACTACCCTTGTGGCTACCTGTCACTGCGGGTAGGGTGGCAGGCCAGGGAAGGGGAGATGCCTGGCTCAGTCTACTGCCTCCTTCTGCAGCACCGCATTGGCCGGGCAGCCGGAACCCAGAACTGAGTGGGTATGTGAGTGCTGAGTTGTGGGGCAAGGCCTCGCTGCTGATGTGGGTCCCCCGTGAGTGTCCCCATACCCAAAGGGATATGACATTAAGTAGCAAATACAAAACAACATGACAGATTGAGAGAGAGAGCCAGAGGGGGCGGGGGGACGGAGAGAAGGAACGATCAGCAGAAGAATGAAAAAGGCCTGCATCTTAGTCCCCTCAGTGATAATTCAGTCCTGCCTTTTGACAGGGGCCCTGGGCCGTGTGGCCGGACAGAGGGAAGTGGATGCAGGAAAGAGACCACTGCACCACAGGCCTGTGCGGGACGGCTTCAGAAATGCTCTCCCCAGTGCGAGCGGCCAGAGGAATTAATCCTGTTTTAAGGTAGCGGGGAAACAGGGCCCGAAGGGAGAAGTCCCTCTTTCCCATGGAGTGCTCGGAGGTCCGGGTCACATGGTGGACGAGGCCCAGGGCATAGTGTTTCCTGGGACGGGGGCAGTCCTCAAACCCAGGGTGCTCTTTGAGTTCCAGTCATAGTGGGGGAGTGGCAGGTAGGAGGGGGCTGGCCCAGATAATTTGGGTTCCAGAGCCTGCCAAGGCCAGGGGGCTCCCATCCCACCCACCAGCACCCTGGCCTCGAACACCAAACAGCCTTTCCAAGCTTGCCCATCAGATAAAAGCTGGTCTTACATCACACCGCTCTCAGCCCCAGAGCTGATGGAGCCAGCGCCCAGCCAAGGGCATGGGTGAGTTTCAAAGCAAGGACAGAAGCAGGGAGGAGGCTGGAGGGGGAGGTATGTTTTCCCTCTGACTTTTCTACCCCCACCCACCAAGCCGCTGGCTTCCTGGGCCCATGTTTTTCAGGTGAAGAGAGACCCAGGCCAGTGCTGGACAGGCAGGCATTCAACCTCCCTTGGCTAAGGCTGCTGGATCAAACACAGGACGTCCAGTTACACTAAAATTTCAGATAAACAAGTACATTTTTAAAGTACAAATAGGTTGCAAATATTGCCTGGGACACAGTTCTATCACAAAAGTATTTGTTATTTGTTTGAAATTCAAATTTCAGTGGGTAACCTTAATTTTTTTATTTTTATCTCACCCAAGGATATGTTTTTATTAATTTTAGAGAGAGGAAGGGAGAGAGAAAATGTCAATGTAAGAAAGATTGGTCTGTTGCCTCCCCCCTGCACCCCAACCTGGGATCAAACCCACAACCTAGGTAAGTATACAGACCAGGAATTGAACTCACAACCTTTTGGTGCCTGGGACAACACTCCAACCAACCAAGCCACCCGGCCAGGGCATATCTTGTATTTTTATTTGCAAAGTCTGGCAGCCATACTCCAGTCAGCCTGCATGCTCCACCTCCAGTTCGTAACCCCACAACTACCTAAGAACTCCCAGAGCTGAAGCCCAGGTGAGCATTTTCAGGAAGCTCAAGATGAGAGTGACTTAGAAATCACATTTCACCATCTATGACATGAAGCCCAGAAAGTAGGAGGCTTTGCCTGAGGTCATGCAGGCAGAGCGAGTCTGCCCTGGACACTTGGATGGTGCTTGGTGCTTTCGAATGCATCTCAGGCCATCGGGGAGGTGAGTTCAGTGTTGCCGCTTCCATCTTGCAGAGAAGGAAACTGCAGTCCAAGGAGGCAGAGGGGCTGTCTGGGGCTCAGGGGAAGCCTCACCTCAGTCTAACACAAGCTTGATTAACCCTAACCCTAACTCAAGGCTCCAGCCTTCAAAACTGCCACTGCCCTCTTCCCTGGTCTGGGGGCTAAAGAGGTGGGGTTCAGGAAAAATGTCTGGGTGACCTTGGCCAAGTGCTTCCTTTCCCAGAGCCTCAGTTTTGTCATTTGTAAAATGGGGACAATGACATGCCCATTTCGGAAGTCAGTGATGACAGAGTAAGGGAAACGCATGAATCCTATGCCTCCCACCCTCCTGGAGTCTCAGCAGCTGCTGTCCAGCTCTATCCCTAGACCCTCTCTCCCCGTGGACACTGGCCTGTTCTCCCTGGGCTGGCTCAAGAGGCCTCCCCGAGTTCAACACCATAAGTTTGCTTGGGACCTGAAAGGAGAGACTGCCACCCCCCCCCCCCCAACCCAAAGCAGGCACAGGGCCAGTGCAAAGAGAACCAGGAGTCCCAACCAGAACCAGGAGTTCTGGTCCAGAACCCACCCCATCCCTCATCCTTGCCGCTACCTCTTCTACACATTCAGCCTCGTGGTCACTCTGCCCCAGGCTTCAACCCAAGCTGCTCCCTCTGCGTGTCACGCCATTTGCCTAGTCACCCCCTGACTAGCTTGGAGTCTCCCTCAGGCTGGAAGCCACAGCCTTGTCGATTCCCTGGACTGGTCACATCTAGTGCCAGTGTAATGACTGCAGCACAGCCGATGCTTCCCAGGTCCACGGTAGGGACCAGGCACTGCTCCAAGCACAGGACGGCCAGTTAAATTAAAATTAAAATTAATTTACTAAATCACATATATTGGATCATTGAATGTTCACAATAGCTCTACAGCGTAGACTCCACTTCATCCTCATTTCACAGAGAGGCTCACTCACACAGCCGGTCAGTGGCAGAGCCGGGACCTGGCCCTCGCGGCGCAGCTGTGGTCTGTGCACCCACGTCAGGCCACGCTGCCTCTCTCACACTATGACTCCCCTGGCCCCGGACACAGGTCTAGTGTGCAGTAATGACTCGGTGAATAGTCGTCAAGTGCATGACCAGATATATCATATCTGATCAGGCTTTGCTCTTTCTAGGCCTGTTTCCCCTAACAAAATGTTCACTCCTTAAGGGCGGGGATCGGATTGTATTTGTCTCACGACTAACACAGACTGGTATGCTGTAGGTGCTCAATAAATGCTTGATGAATAAACAAAAGAATGAATGAACTAGAGAGATGATTTGGGACCTAAAAAAACAACAGGGAAGACAGCCAAGAATTTCCCCTGCAAACAAGGGCACAGTGAGCCAGGCCTGAATGCCAAGTGCATTCTGATGACCTTTTGTTATGCACTCAGAATGGTTGGCAAGGCTGACCAACGGAAGGGGCCAGCTGCGGGGTGAGGCGGCGCCACACTTGCAGAAAGCCCTCAGAGAGTATCCTGTCCACCAAACTTCATGTTCAGCCACTTACTTTCCATTTCTTAAAAACAGATTTATTGAGACATAATCACATGCCACAGAATTCATCCCTCTAAAATGTGCGATTCAGCACTTCTTAGCATAGAGTTCTGCAACCTCACCACAAACTAATTTTAGAACATTTTCATCACTCCAAAAAGAAATCCTGCACCCTATTGCTACCTCTCTGACCCCAGCCCTAGACAGCCAGGGATCTGTGTTTTGTCTCTGGGAATTTACCAGTTCCGCATATTTTGCATACACGGAATCATACAATCTGTGGTGGTTTGGCACTGGCTTCTTTCACTTAGCACAACGTGCTCAAGGTCGATCCGTACCGGGAAGGGTCGGCACCACACCACACTCCTTTTCACAGCTGACTAACGTTCCCTGGCGTGGACGGTCTGCATTCTGGGTGCACAGTCATCGGTGGGCGGATGTTGGTCTTTAACCGCTTTTCAGCGGCTGTGACGACACTGCCGTGAACACTCAGGTGCAAGTTCTCTGTGCACACGTTTTCGTTTCTTCTGTGCGTGTGTCTAGGAGTAGAATTCCTGGGTCACGTCGTAACTCTGCTGTTAACATTTTGCTCCCTCTTACTTAGGAGTGGAGGGGAGAGCAATCCTTTTTCTTGAAGAATTTAATAATACATTCCAACACCTAAGCAGTTCTATAGCTTCTGTAAAGCTCAGCCCGGACAACAGGGTCCTTGAGGAGATGGGGCACCTCAGTGAGCCACGCGCATTCCCACCCCGGCTTTGCTGTGCACAGTGGGACAGTGCTCAAGTGTGTCCCCCTCTCTGGGTCTCAGTGTCCTTGGCTATGACAGGGAGATTTCCATACATGGCTTGAAGGAATTTTGTGAGAAATAAGTGCGGTAACAATTGAAGACCACCTGGCACGCGGTAGGAACTCGATGCAAAGTTAGGAGTGTCATTTAATCTGGCAGACACATTTATCTGATCTATCTGTGCCCTGTGCTGGACACTGCCGTGTTACAGCTGGGAAGACCGAGGCCTGGGAAGAACCAGGATTTTCCCAGAATCAGGGCACTGATTGCAGGTCCAGCCCCGCCTCCTTCCGTGAGAACGCACACTTCTGCGGTCCCTCAGACACCATTCCCTCAGTCCAATCCTGGTTACTTCAGGCCAAGGAGGAATCAGGTCAGAACACCCATAAGTCACACTGGAGTTTTTCACTTTGACCCCCTTTCTGCCAACCAAAATGGTGAGCTGGGCCTGGGGAGGGGTATTTCCATCTCTGTGCCTCAGTTTCCTCACCTGTAAAATGGTAGTTCCCTCAACAGGTGGTAGCAAAAAATAAATGAGATAGATGTAGAATGAATCTCTTGGGTCTGGCACATACTAGGTGTTTAGCAAACAGGAGCTGTTGCTTCCAGCTATTCAGAAGGAGGCAGGGGAAGCTTGTAGGAGGGGGGAAGTAAGCAATAAAAAGAAAACTGTGAGGCAGCATCACTTACAAAAATCACAAATCCAGGTACATCCGTTGTCATGGCTGTGATGAAAAAGGCAGACTCCGAGCTGGCAAGGATGTGGAGCAGCCGGAACTCTCCTACGTCGCCGGTGGGAGTGCCAAATGGTGCAGGTGCAGGCATTTGGGAAAGCTCTGGCAGAACCTCCCGAGGCCGAGTGAACGCGCACACCAGGACCCGATAATCCCGCCTGCAGCTATTTACTCAACAGAGACATGCACTGTGATCATCAGAAATTTTGTTCAGGAATGCACAGCACTGTCTGTGACCCCTCCCAGCTGGAGACACCCCCACGTCCAGCGAGAGTGGGTACAGAACACCTGTGGTCCTTACACACAAGGACATTGCAGACAACAAAGAGAACCGATGCAGTCTATACCAGCATGGATGAACCCCACAGATGTGCTAGTGAGCGAAAGAAGCCAGACACAGAGAGGCACACAGTGCATGTCCCCATCTGTATAAAGTTCGGGGACAGCTAAATCAACTCTATGGTGTCAGAAGTCAGGAGGGTGGCCCCCTAACAAGAACAGGTGGGGGCTTATGGAACACCCATTATGTTCTTTTCCCTGATCTGGCAGGACACAGCATGTTCAGGTTGTGAAAATTCATAAAGCCCTCCATGTGTTGGTTTTGGCCTTTTCTGCATGAAAGTCTCACCCGGAACAATCTTACTGAAGAGTAGAAACATACTCATCTTGCAAGCTGCGCACAAAATAGTAGCCATTTCCCACTGGAGAAGGGCTGTCCGTGCGGGGAAAGAGGGCAAAGGGGAACTGAGAGGGGAAGGTAATGAAACAGTGCGGGGGGGTGCAGCTTGCACAGGCCCGCGACGGCCAGGAGTCAGGGCGGGGGTGGGGGTATTAATGCAATGCTCAGCACTAGGTGGTCCCCCCACCAAAATGTTTCCTTATGATTGGTATTATTTTAGGTCAGATGGTCACCAAGCTTGAATGAGCACACAGCCCCCAAAGATGGACATTTATTTATAAAGTATAGACATGCTACTGAACTAGCATATTACATAGATTACAAAACGCGTACTCAAAATGAAATTGCTCAAAGTGTCATGAGTGTGCATTAGCACTCCGATCTTTTCTTTGTTCACCCAGTGACTGCTGCTCAGGAAGCCCATTGTCACACCCGGAGGTCACCTTCCCCCCAGAGAGAGGGCTGAGGGCCTGGCCCGGGAATGCTCCGAACGCCCCATCCTGCAGGTTCTGTGACTGCCCCATGGGCTCTGTAGGAAGGAAGACATCAAGACAGGCATTTGTGTTTTATTTTACCAGATCCTGTTGCAAGCACTTCACCAATACTAACTCATTTCATCCTCAACAAGGAAAGTTTCTATAGTAACCTTGTTTTAGCAGATGGAGCATGAGGCACAGGGCGGTTAAGTAACTTGCCCAAAGTCACAGGGTTGGGGAGGAACAAAGCCCAGCTTTGAACCAGGACAGTCTGGCTCCAGGGCCCACGGTCTTCCCCACCCTCTCTCCCACACCAGCCCAGACAAGGCCCAGAGGGAGAGCAAGTGAATCTCAAATCCCTGGCTTTTACCCAGGGCCTGCAGCAATAAATACTCTAACAACAATATAATTATCATCCCTTTTACAGATGCAGAGACTGAGGTTCAGCAAGAAGAAAAGACCTGCCCCAAGCCCCCCACCCCCCACACTGCTAAGTGGTACAGTTGGGATTCAAGCTCACTCGCAACGTGTTCTTCATCATTAGCTTGGCTGCCCCAAGAAGGCTCTGTCTAGAGAAAAGCACTGGAGAGGAAACCCTGAGGCCCTAGTTCTAGCACCAACTCTGCCATTGGCTCACTGAGGTATCTCAGGCCGCTTCCCAGAGAGGTCTCAGGTCCCCTGGGCACTGTGTGATGGGCAGGGTTGACCTTGGTCATCACTTCTCACCTTTCAGCCCTGATGCTTTCCAGTACACGATAGGGTCAGACCAGAGACCAGCAGGGAGAAGCCATCTGGGATTTGGGATCCAGAAGCCTGGAGGGCTTCCTGGAGGAGGTGGGACTTCAGTTTACCTAGAGAGGGGCCCTTACAGCTACTGCCTCAATAGGCTGAGCCATCAACCCATTTTACAGGGAAGCAATGGCCTGAGGTTACAGAGTGAGCCAGGGGCAGTCTTGGATTCGAACCCAGGGCTGTCAGAGCCCATTTCTCTAATGCAGTGGATGGGAGGAGTGGAGGCCGCTCTCACCCAAGGAACTTTTAGAGGTGGAACTAAGAGATGAACACCATGAGTTAGGACCCAAGGCAGACTGTGCTTGGCAAACACTGGGTGCTCAGTAAATGTCTAAGAGAGGAAAAAAAGGTAGAAAGGGGCCCACAGTAGACTCTAGCCTGGCAGGCATCAGGCTTCTTTCTCACCAGGCAGCCAGACCCAGCTGGGCCCCGGTGGGGGACAGGAGCCTGCACTGTTTTGGAGCTGCGCCAGATGCACACTGATTAGCGCACCTATTAGACTGATTAGAGCTGTGTTTTCTGCTTTGCTGGCTGCCAGGCGGCTCCTTGCTGTGCCTGCCCTGGCTCAGGAGAGGTCACTGCCTTCGAAGGGCAAGGGCAGGGCAGGACCGGGCCCTGTGGAGCCCCCAGAATCCAGGGCTCAGTTCCACTGGAGAAGCCAGAACCTCGATGCATCCTGGGCTAAACCCTCCTTCTGCACCCTGGCTGGTACCCACTTACCCACCTAGACTGCAAAAGCCACCAGTGGGGGCTCAGACTGGTTATGTAACATGGATGCTTCCCCCTTGCACAGCATGGAGAGCAAGGGGCCCAGGCCATCCAGGGCTCCGTCCCACAGCATCCCCTCAGATGGGAGGCCTGCTGCCTCTCCGGGGGCCTCCGTGGCATCCTCTGGGGCAGCAGACGAGTATGCGCTGGCTGCCTCCGATTACGTGGAGCCGCGCCGCACAGTTGGCACATTGCAGTGTAGGCTCAGGAGCCAGGAAGACCCAAACCTCCCTCTTCCTCAGATTCTGGAAACAGGGAGAAAACTAGCAGATATTTCAAAGAGCAGTTGTGAGAATTAAATAGGTTAAGGCATTTGAAGCACTTAGGGCGGTGCCAGGCACAGAGTAGCCACTGTTTAAGTGCTAGCTATCCATACTACTACTACTACTTTCACTGCGCATGTTCTTACGCTCTGAGTCAGCCACCCACCACCTTGCTCTGAGCCTCTCTGACCCTCAGACTTCTCTTCCGAACAATCAGGATAACTACTCGAGCTGTCTCACAGGGCTATCACAAGGGTTAGATGTGCTGATGCCTGCACGTGTAAAGGACCACACAGTGCCTTTGTACCATGATCCTGGGGCCTGCTGTCAGGAGAGCTGGGTTTAAGTCTCTGTGGTTGTTGCTGTGTTACCCTGGGCAACTCACTTAACCTCTCTGAGTCCAGTTTCCTTGTGGCTTGGGGTATAGCAGGTCCCTCGGGATAAATATTGCCTCTTTACAGCCTTCTCTGGCATGTTGCCACACAAAGCCCCCAGAGGTGGTCCCCAGAGGTCACTTAGACTGCAAAGGGGTCACTTGATCCAGTGGAGATTTCACAGGGGATGGGCACCCCTTGTCTCCCCCAGGAAAGCCCATAGGAGTGACAGCAGCTCAAGTTCTGAGTGGAACCCTCTAGTATCTAGAGGAGAGCATTTTAATGAAATCCCTGTCAGGCCAGAGGGCAGATGGAATACCATGAGGCCTGTGTGAAGCCTCGGTGCCCTGGCTTTTTCCTGAGTCTCAGCCCCTTGCCCTCCTCCCCACCTGCTTACCTGGCTCGACCTCACTCCCCTCCATCTGCCAGGAAGGCACTCCCCTGCCCCCGACCCCACCGTGACCCCAGACTCCATTCAAACCTCCTGGCCTGGCATCACCTGGCAAGAGCTGCCAGTTGGTGTTCCGAGCTTTGCACATGGAGCTCTGAGAGTCGGGGTATCCGTCCCTCGTCCACGCTGAGACTTCCCAAGGCCACACGGATGGGTTCTGACCCAGCATCCAGTGCTCATCACCTCTAAGTCTCTTCTGCCCTGCCAGCCATTGATCTCACCTCTAGCTTTATCCAGGGAAGAAAATTAAAATACTTAACAACTGTCAGGGTGCACAGTGGAAAGAGATGTCAGCTGCAAACAGCCAACCCAGCCATGTCAGGACTTCTCAACTGCCACCTGGCCAGTGGGCATTTCCTGCCCTGTACCGCAGATGATTTGGCCTCTTCTCCGAGGTCCTGCCCTCTGAAATCAGGGCCTCAGTTAGTCACTGTCTCACTCCACAACAGCCCCTAGCACAGCGTCCTGCTCATGGGAGGGGCTTCACACACATCTATTCTTTCAAAAGCTACTTACGTTCCAGGCCCCACACCAGGGGCTGGGGACATGATGGTGACAGATCTTTCCCTCAGGGATCTGACCCTGTGGTAGGAAGGTAGTCAGCAAAATGTACACACATGTGTGAGCTGGTTGTGGACGGTGTGTGCAAAGAACAACTTCCACAAGGGCTGCGAGAGCTCAAGGTAGAGTGACTTGCTGTTTAGGTAAGTGGTCCGAGGAGGCCTTTCTGGGAAGGTGACCTGGAGGCTAAGAAGAAACCAGTCACAGAAAGATCAGAGGGAGAGGAGATCCAAGCAGACAGAACAGCATGTGCAAACATCCTGAGTGGGGACTGAGTGGGAGCTGGATGGGCTGGAAGGGAAGCAGAGTGGACGGCAAGGGGCAGTGAAGGGCCCTTCTTGGTCAAGAGTCCGGATTATCTCTGAGCGTGGTGGGGATTGAATGAAGGGTGCCAGCAAAGGAAGTGATGTCATCTGATTTCTATTTTGAAAGATTGCATCTGACTGCTGAGTGGAGAACAAGTTACAGGAAGGGATGCAGGCATGAAGGAGGGAGTGATTTTCTCCAGTAGCTTGAAATGAGTAAGATTTAATGGCACAGCCAATGAGAGTAGCACCTCATTCCCCTTATCCCTCTGAGGGGAAAGCTAAGCTTTCTGAGTAATCAGGCGGGAGGAAGAATGCTGACTCCCACCAGAGGGGCACAACATTCTGCAGAATACATTAGCGTAAGCCACGGAGAGTTCAGTCAGTCACTCGCCAAAGTTCCAGTAAGTTCCAACAGCTATAAATGCAATTGCATTGAATTTTAATGAAATAAATCCACTAGGAGAGTTCGGGCTTGGCCCACGAATGTACTTGGTATAATACAGTGTTTTAAACAAATCTGAAATCGTTACTGACACTCCAAAATCAGATGTTATGGCTCAAATAAAAATCTGGACTTCTGGCTTCTTTGGAACACTCCAGAACGCTGGCAGCCCTGGGTCTACATTTCCTCCCAGCTACGGTCAGGGAGCACAGCCAAGGTCCCTAATTCAGACAGTTCCAGTTTGCCGCAGCCTCCACCCATCCCTACAGTTCCCCCAGCGCAGTCACTGGTTACTTTAACGGCCTCCAAGGCATCTGAGTTTGTGATCCCTATCTTCGTTTTCGAGCATGTCAAAGCCCAGTAACTCCAAGGTGTGGTGAGGATGTGCAATTTTCATCCTCTGCTGTGGCAAGGTAAATTGCAGAATCATCCAGGTTCACTTTGGAAACTCTCTAGGAATTTCTAGCAAAGCTGTTGTAACCCAGCAATTCCTGTCCTTGGTTAACACCCTGGAGGACATTGTACCCGTTTGCACACGAGGGTATGCACAAGCACCATGTGCCGTAACCTAGAAGTGACACAATGTCCATCAACGGGAGGACAATCAGTTGCACTTCGGCTCCACACTGGAATACTGTGCAGGGAGGACAACGAACAAGTCACAGCCACGCACAGGAGTGGATGTTGGAGACACAGTGTGAGCAAGAAAAAGCAAGTCTCAGAAGAACACAGGCAGAACAGTTCCGTTTATATGTGGTGGCCAAACAGACACACTGAACAGTAAACTACTGAAGGAAATGGGCAGAGGTGGTGCACCTAGGAGGGAAATCAAAGGAATAATCAACACAAAATTCCAGCTCGTGCTGACCTCTAAAGGAGGGAGGAAAATGGGGAGGTATTAACATAGTGGCCGTGCTCTGTTTCTTAAGCTGGGCAGTAAAAATCCATGATTTGCTGTGTTACTATTATTGTAGGTTATTAGAAATATTATGAATTGTTTTAGAATTTTTTAAAGATACACTTTGCTGCAGGCAAATGTAATTAGCATAGCATAACTTCCGCAAATCTTAAGTGGTCTCGTGGATGCATTTTCACATTTGTATCCACCCTCATCATTGTCACTTGGCAAGATGTGGACCATTTCCAGCACCACAGGCACTTGCCCTGAGCTCCTTCACGGCCGTTCCTTGTCCCCAGAGACGGCCGCTGCTCTGATTTCCCTCACCACAGGCCAGCTCTGCCTGTCCTAGAGTTTCACACAGACGGATCTGTACAGGATGTACTCTCTGGGGTCTGGCTTCGTCCCCTCAGCGTGTCCTTTCGGAGAGGCACCCACGCTGTTATCAGCCACTGACGTGTTTTGATTGCTAAGTCGTATTCCATTGTGAGGATGTTCCACAGTTCATGTGTCCACTCCCCTGGTGATAGACATCTGGGTTGTTTCCAGCTTGGGCTAACATGGAGAAAGCTGTTGTGGACATTTTCACACAAGTCTTGGTAGAAACATATGTTTTTATTGCTCTTGGGTAAATAGCTTGGAGCAGAATGATCAAGACACTCTGTAGGTGTATGCTTAATTTAAGGCAACTTTGGAATTTCCTTAGCTGTCCCCACTGCTCTCCAAAGTGTCTGCACATCTTTCATTCTCCTCCAGCAGAGTGTGAGATTCCAGTTTGTCCCACATCCTCATGGCACTTGGTGCTGTGTGTTCTTAACATTTCCAGCCATTCTGGCAGGTATAAAGTAGTACCTGGCAGTAATTTTGATTCTAATATTTTGTATTTCCTTGGTGTTGAGCACCATTGCATGTGAGTGCTGGCCATTAGCATCCTCTTTAGTATGATCTGCTCGAGTCTTCTGGCTTTTTCTATGACTGGGTCATTCATCTTCTTACTGTGGGTCTGCAGTTCTCTGTGTGTTCTGGGAATATGTCCTCTGTCACACACACACACACACACAGTGAGTATTTTCTTGCCTATTAATTTTGTTAATGTGTCTTTTTAATCAGCAGAAACTTTGAATTTGGATGAAGTCCTATTTTTTCATATTCTTCTTTTAAGGTTAGTACTTTTTGTGTCCTGACCAAGAAACCATTGCCTGCCTAATGTAGCAAAGACATCTCTGTGTCCTCTTGGTTCTGTGTTTGACATCTATGCCTATGATCTGTTTTAAATGGATTATTTTTGACACGCAGAACGCTCTACACATTCGATGTACAGAAGTCGATGAGTTTGAGGACGAGTATACACCCATGAAACCATCACCACCATGAGGGCCATAGAAACATCCATCAGCTCCCAAAGCTTCTTCCTGCCATTGCTACTATTGTTATTAATTATCGTTTCCATTTCATTTTTGCATAGACTGTGGGGTGAAGTAGCAGTTAAGACTCTTTTTTGTCTGATATTCATTTTTTCCATTTGTTAAAAGCATTTTCATTTCCCCACTGATTTCACTAAATACCTTATTCTTTTAAATTATACTTTAAACTGTTATAATCCACAAATGTATTTAGTTCCCATTTTATAAAGAGCCTCCAGCTCAGTGCCTCCTCTGTGAAGGCATTTTGCTCAGTGCTGGGGCGACCGCGGAGATTCACCGGCGGGTGGCTGGGGTTTCCAGCACGTGAGGAGGGGGTGGGATTCCTCCTGTTTGGAAAGGCACAGGTGGAGAGGAGCTGGCTGAAACCAGCGGCCCCAGTGCAGGTTGGGGGAGGCCTTCCCGAGGAGCATGTTTGTCTGAACAAGATCTAACGGTCTTCACGGGCCACAGGCTTGACCCAAACCAACAATTTGAGACAACTGGAGATCCCCGTCCACCACCTTCAGGGGGCATACACAGCCAAGCCCTATTCAGAGAGAGGAAGGGGTCCTCCTCGGTACGTCTCACAACGTCTCCTCTGTTCAGTCCTGTGTGGGGGTCTTTGGCTCATCTGTGGGAGAGGGGCAGAGCAGACAGAGAAAATGTGAAGGGGCCTACAGAGCAGGGGGAGGCTGGGGGCACTGCCTTGCAAAGCGCAGGAGACAGGGGGTTCTGAGGCCTGAAGGGTAGAGCTGGGACCCTTCCATCTCCTAGGGAGGTGCAGGGAAGCAGGCCCTCCCCCCCGCAGGAGAGTTTTACTCTAGGCGCAGACCCTCCAACAGGTCAATAGGGTTCCCAGGGAGAGGAGTTTGCGTGGAACCTCGACAAGGCTGCTCTCCACTATGGTACATCATTCAAAGGCTCCTCTGGGCTCCCCCTCCTCCATGCCAGGCTCCTCTGACGTTAAAGAAAACCTTTGTCCTTGAGCTTTGTGGCTGCTGGACAAGGCCCTGAGATGGCAACCCAGCCCTCCCAGGCTGTTTACTGAAAGGACGCTTGGTTCCCCTTCAGGCCCTGGCACTGAGTGGGAGGGCCCAAGGAAGCTCTGTGGAATGTGCCACCAGCCCCCTGGCTCTGCCTGGAATTTCACGGGGACATTTTGCAGTCACTAAACTTAGCACCGGGGCTTGTGGCCTCTGGGTAGACACAGGCATTCCAGGGGCTAAGAATGAATCACAGGGTGAGTCTGCAGGAAAAAATTCAATGGGCTGGGCTCTGGGGACACATCTCACCCTGGGGGTGGGGACAGGCTCCTGAGAAGCAGTCCCTGGGACTCCGGTTCTCCTTGGTCCAGCAATGTAGTACCTACCACCGAGGAAAGGGTTCATACTCTTTGGGGAGGGGATCTAGTAAAACCCATTTATTCCATATATTCCACATATGTTTATTGAAGACCTATTATGCACCAGGCACCTTGCTACCTACACCTGAAGATGTTGTGGGGGATGTGACAGAAATAGTCTTGTCCTCTGGAGTTGGAGTCTCCTGAGGCAGACAATGGGTTCAAGCAGAGAAGGGTGGGGAAGCTGAGAGGAGGAGTCCCAACTTTGGGAAATATGGGAGGGCTTCCCAGAGGAGACACATCTAAACGGAGGCCTGGAGCTAGAGGGAGAGCTCAGCTGGGGAGAGGAAGGAAAGGTGATTGAAGCAGACAGCCAGGCCTGCCTGTGAGGACTTTGGGGAACCAGGCGCAGCTCTCTGGTGCCCAGCTCGCTGCCTCCCATGACACCACGGAGCTATTTTGACTTTTGGCTTGCTGCCCTGGAGACTGTCATGCAGGAGAAAGAGACCACTCCTTGGGGCTGGACAGACATGGTCTGGAATCCTGGCCTCTACTTCCTGACTACGTGACCCTGGGCAAGCTAGCTCATCTCTCTGAGCCTCAGTTTCCTTTTCTGTAAAATGGGGATAATAATAGGCCCTCTCTTTCCTGGGGTCTTGGTGAGTAATGATGACGTGTACATGAATGTGTGTGTCACACCACCTGATGTTTAGCAGGTACAGAAGAAGGAGCTGTTCTGATCTGGCCTGGACTCTCTATCCCCCATGAGTCAGTGAGGGTGCTGAAGGCAGGGGGAGCCCTTCTCCAAAGCCCTGGCCCGGGCCTGGCCCTGGAAGGCAGTGGTGCCTGCCTGCCATGTGCAGGGAGTCTGCTGCTGGGGAAGCACTTTAAAATTGTGCAGGAAGCACCTAAACACCTGAATTGGCACTGCTGTCCACCCACCCAGCCCTGCCCAGCTCCAGGGAAAGGCAGGGAGAGACAAAGAGAAGGTCAGCCTCTCTTCCGTGGCCAGCAGCTGTCATTGACAGGTCCCATGTGTTGTCCTTGGTTTCTCTCTCCTACGTACATGTGGCCCTAGTGGCTGCCAGCCCTCAGATGGACAGGGACAGCTTTCTGCTGCCCTTCCCCTAGGTACTGGCATGTACCACTGACCCACATCTACCAACCAGTCTCATGAGCTTACGCAGGCCTAACGCAGGGGTCTCGGAGAGCCTTTGCTTGTCGTGCTCCAGTAGAATCTCTGGGCTGGATCCCACCCACTGCCCAAGCTCCTCCTGGGTGGCTGGCCTCAGGAAACTCTGCCTATGACTTGTCATACATTCCCTCAGGGCCATTAAATTTTTATTTTTAGTATTTATTGAGCACCTCCTGTGTGGCCCAGAGTCATGTCATGAATCTTTTTACCCTCAATGACCAACAAGGTCAGGATTATCCCCTTGGTTTACAGACAAGGAATTGAGCACAGAGAAGTGAGACGGCTGCCTGAGGTCACACAGTCAGGGGTGGGTGCAGGGGTGGAGGGGCAGAGGGAATAGAATCGGGTCTACTGA
The DNA here is from genome assembly GCF_019186645.2 of Phyllostomus hastatus. Taxonomy (NCBI): domain Eukaryota; kingdom Metazoa; phylum Chordata; class Mammalia; order Chiroptera; family Phyllostomidae; genus Phyllostomus; species Phyllostomus hastatus. Next base: position 1,388,253 of record NW_025333643.1, on the reverse strand, counting down.
CTTCGAAGCTGAGAGAGGACACAGAACAGCAGGAAGCCCAGACCTGCCGTAGATGAAACTGAGCTGCAGTGGGAAACGGTCAGTCACTGGCCAGCCAGTACAAGGCAGAGTCCAGGACTGACCTCAAGTCTGTAAACTGGGTCCAGTGGTTATATGGAGCTAGGCCGCCCTTGGGGACAAGCAGTGGAAATGGGCCAGATCACAGACTCGGTTCAAATCCTGCCCTACTGCGATACCACGCAGCATGCACACAGTGAATGAATGATAAACTTGGTGGAATAACGAAAAGCTGGAGCGGGTGACTAGAGATGAGCCAATCAGTGCCCTTGGCTGGGTGACTGGAACAGACACTGATAGATCAGGCTACTCAGAGGCCTTCTTACCATTATGTTCTAATGGCACTCCTTCTACTCATGTGCTGGCTGATGCTCATTGGTCTAGGGGTTGGCACCAAATGGACCAATCATAGCCTGCCCTCCTGCCAGTGGTGACTGGGCCAGGCAGAAACAATCTAAATGAGGCCAATGGGTCCCAATCCAGGAATGTTATTTTTGAACCTGGGGTTCAGAAGGTTGAGTTCAGATGCTGTAAAATGTGAAGCTCAGGGGCCAGGGGTAACTATGTTTCCATTTATGCAGCCACAGTGAAAGTGATAGCAATTTTCTCCATTAGGATAGCTTTCACCTGCAAATCAAAACCAATCTGGCCATCAATGGCTTAATAAATAAAGTTACGTTTTTCTCATATGATAAAAAGTCCAGAGGGAAGTGACCTCTAGAGGGGCATTGGTTTAGCCACCCAGTAGGGTCAGCTAGAATTCTGTCATTGTCTTTCTTTTTTCTCATGGCTATAAAATAGCTGCCCTTGCTCCAGCCATCATATCTGCATTCAAGGAAGGATGAAAAGAAGAAGGGTTAGGCCAGCTGTGCTGGATGCCTTTTATCAAAAAGAACAAAAACCTTTCCAGAACTCACAGCAGATACCTGCTTACATCTCACTGACCAAAACTATGTTTCATGGCTGCAGCAAAGGAAGCTGGGAAAGAGTATTTAGTTGTGCATGTTGCTGAACAAAATTGGGGCTATTTTAAATGAGAAGAGAGGCTGGGTCTGCCTTGTGACAGTCCTCAAGAAGCAGAGATAAGAGATGCAGAGGTTGTAGTGGCATCTAGGTACCTGATTTTAGGTTTTAGTTCAACTGTCCCTTGGATTCTGTGATGCCTTAAACCCTACCTTTAGACTAAGCTGGTAGAAATGGGTTTCTGAACTAGCCTAGGAACTTAGGGTCATGTGGTCTCTTTACTGTGCCAAAAGTGGGTGGATCAATAATCTAGGCCCCAAGACCTGGCAGAGTAACAGCCCACTCTGGGAGAGCGAAATAAGATATGGTGTCCTAGCCTTAGGCCTCCTGAAGATAAAAGAAGAGGGTTCCAGGACATGCCGGAGATAGCCACTGCCCAGCTGAGAGGAACAAGAACTATGAGGGGCTGAAGGGGTCTTCACTGGGAGAACCCAGGAGGCTGGGCCATATTCAGCTCTGGAGACTGTCAGTCTCAGCACCCAGGGCAGGGCTGGCTCCATGTCTGGGATGATGGACTCTGGAATTCTGACCTGGGTTAAAGGCTTGCCTTGCATGACCTCTGTGAGCCTCAGATGCAACACCTGTCAAATGGGGCCACTAGTTGTTCTCAACTCTGTTGATTAAAGATTAAATAAAGTCATGTAGTCTAGTGCTTGGCATGGGGTCTGGGACATGGTAGGTACTCAATAAGTAGTGGTTTTAACATTAACCTTGCTACAGCTTGGAGTCCATAGTCTGGACATGGTGGAATGTGTGCTGGACTGGGACGGAAGCCGTCAGTATTTCCCCTGGCCGCACAGGTAGTCTCTGGCCAAGGGCAGGACAATGGCTCCACAGACAGAAGCTCCTTGTATTCTCTCCCCTGTGAATGGCAGGTGGCCTTCACTACCAGGATGTGCTCCCAAGACGAGCTGCCAGACTGCCTTGGGTTGCACGGGCCAAGAGAAGAGCCTCTTGATATTCCCACTCATGTCTCAAACACACCAAGCTCAAGATCAAACCCCTGAGGGTCTCCCCATAGTAAAAGGCACAGTAAAAGGCATTCAGTAAGAAACTTGGGCATGGCCCACAATGCCTCCTCGTCCCCCATTCCATGTCCAGTCTATTACAAGTCCCATGATTTTACCCCTGAAGTGCTCTCAGATCTGCATACCAGTCTCTGCTTCCACCAGCCTCCCTACACTGGTCAGGTTGGCTGCTGTAACAAGCAGCCCCAGATCTCATTGCTCAACACTATAGAGCTGTGTTCCTCTCAGGAGTCCCATGCAGGGAAATAGATGGTGGGGATGCTCCATACAGCCATTCGTACACCCAGGATCCTTCCAGCTAGTCGCTCTGCCATCCCTTAGGCCTTGGAGACCTACAATGGATCCTTGGGGTGAGGGGTGTTAGGGAAATAACCTGGGGATCATATGGGAGGTTTTTACACGTAGGCCTAGAAGTGGCTTACATCACTTCCCTCCTAACTGGAGAGGGGCCTGGGAAATGTAGTTCAGCTAAGTACCCAGGAGGAAAGAGAACACATGGTCTTGTCTCTCCAGGAACATTCTATTCTATACCCTGTTATCTCTTACCTGGTCCACTTGCATCTTTGTTGCCCATCCGCCTGCGTCCACCCCAGGCTCTTCACAAAGCAGTGGAAGACATCTTTTCCAAGACCACAATCCGATCATATTGCTTGTTTGCTTCTAACCCTCCAAGGACTTCCCACTGCCATCAAGATAAAGGCCAACAGACATTCTTTCCTGCATGATCACCTGTGAAGGGGCTGCCTCCACCGTCTCACACAGGGCCCCTCGCACCCCATTTCTCCCAATGAAAAAAGCCCCTGATTTTTTAGCTGGAGAAATTAAGTGATTTTCTAATTCAAGTTTTGCTAATTCAATAAAATGAATGGTCTTTAAAAAACTGATTATTTTTAGAATGATGTAAATATAATATGGTGACATGTTTGGGATTTTTTTAGGAACTCAAAAGCCTGGACTTTTTTTAGTTTAAAAAAAATATCTTATTCAGGTCAGGTGGGTTCAAATCGTCTTTCCGAAGTCCTGCAGTAAACAGGGTCAGCAGAACATCTCCAGGCCCTGCCGGCTAAGACCCCTTGAAGCCTAACCCACCCATCTTCCCAGCTACAGGGGACGGTGTGCTGGTCGACCAGCTCACTGGAGGGAAAAAAGACCTTCTGACCTGTAGTGTCTGCCAATTTCCATGGTGCAGAGACACCGATGGCGGTGGATTCCAAGCTACTGAGGTAACATCACTGAATGCAGAGTCAGAAAGAGATGTGAGCTATCGCCTCTCAGGAGCCAGTAAGATCGGGCTCTATCACGGGCTCTGGCACGAAGACAATTCCCCAAACATGCTGTGCTTGGTCTCATTGCCAAGCTTTTCTTTATGCCGTCCCTCTGCCCGGAATACCTATTCATTCACTCAACAAATATCTATAGCATGCCTTCTGTAAATCGAGCACCAGAAATGTTCTCACTGAAGGCTGAGCTCAGCCCTTTAGTAGGTGCTACAGAAATTCCCTTTATACTGATGCAGTAACTGAGGCCCTTTATGGTGGTGCAGTAACGGAGGCTTGCTGATGTGATATAATTTGCCCTGGATCACAGAGCTGACAAGTGCAGAAGCTAGGATTCCAACTTTGCCTGTATGAATCCAGTCTTTACACTTAAGCTCCCTAGTCTCCTGCTACTTCTTCCCTTTTCTACCAGACAAACTCCTGTTCTGTTCACCGCCTCAAAGCCCTGCTCAAGTTGATAGGGGACTCAAATGTTGGAAAAATTTTTAATTCAGGCAATAGCTAATAAGCTTAGTAATTAATGAACGTAAAAAGCAATTGTTCCAGAAACTGAAGATATGACTCACCCTGACTCCAGGAGACCATGAGTGGTTCCGCCTTTGTGTCTTGGGAGGACTGCAAGCCGTCAAGATCGTATCTGAGCCATTGTGCTCCAGGGTGTGACGCCCACTGCCCACCGCACAGATAAAGACCACTGCCCAGGACACAGATGAAAGAATGCAGCAGCTTTTTATCTGATTAACTTTTTCCCCTGAATTCCAATCCCCTTACCTACACTTTTCTTCTCCTTTTCAAAAGGGTCGGTTTAAAATGGAATTTAAGACCATCTGTTAGGGCACAAACCCACTGTCTTCTCAGACCGCCGACCGTCTGAACAAAGCGCCCATGAAGACTCAACCCCTGTCTCTGCACATTGGGTCTGGTGGGTGGCCGGCAGCACGAACATCGACTTTTCTGGTTTCAGAGTGTTACCACCTTTCCAAAGCCCGCTCTGACCCCCTGAAAGACTTCTTATGTCGAAGTATATTTAGACATGAGAAATAAGTAGGGGTAAGAGGGGAATTGTTGAGGACTGAGGAGAGGATAGAGGAAAAGAACAGAAGCTAATGGAATGAGAAACCAGGGAAGAAGAAAGTGAGAAAAAAAGCAGCAAATAAAGATGTAGCATGGTTGTCAAAGGTGTGTTAGGTGGAACAGGAACTGAGTGATGGGTCCTCACCATACTCGTGAAACAAACACACCGTACCACCCCAGAGTCACACACTCAAATTGCTCCAAGGGCCTTGCAAAAGATACAAGTGAGTAGACTGACCAGATTTATAGGACAGGACGGAGTAGTGGAGATGGCGCCCTGTTCTAAAGGGGGAGCCCTTGCTCATTCCAGTCCCCCCCACCCCAGCACACTCCTTTCAGCTGGTCTGTTTATTTCCTGCCTCAGGTTGCAGGGTGGTTGCAGCCAGCAGCCTGATGGGGCTAGGGGTGAGGCCTCAAGGCATCTAGGGCACAGAATTTAGAGGTGCTCGCCATTCACTGATTCTGGGGGGAAATTCAGAGAAATGCAGGGTGCTTTAGGGTACAAGTAGAACCAGAGAACCAGGAAGCAACATCTCTCATTTACACATACACACTTGTACACACAAATACACATCTGACAGATAAGGAAACTGAGGCCCAGGCTTTGCTCTTCCCTCTGTCATAAATATTCTTCCCCTCATTGCCTAGCTCTCCTCCTCACATTACTCAGGGTCACCCCCTCAGAAGCCCTCCATTAGTGCCCTGCTCACACTAGTGCTCAGCACACAGCCCCATCCTCAGGCAGGGAGGGAGGGAGGGAGGAAGAGCTCAGGGTGAGAGACTGGCCCTTTGCTGTCTGGCTGTGTAGCATTAGGCAGGCCACTTTAGCTGCTCTGGACCTTAGTTTCCTTATCTATACAACAGGGATAAGACCTTTTTCAGAACACTCATCAATGGTGGTGGCCAGATGGGAGGGGTGTGGGGGAGTGGGTGAAGAGGTGAGGGGATTAAGAAGCACAAATAGGTAGTTACAGAATAGCCACAGGGATGTAAAGCACGGTAAAGGAAATGGAGTAGTTAGAGAACTTGTACACATGACCCAGGGACATGAACAATGGTGCGAGGGTTGCCTGAGGGAGTGGGGGTTGCTGGGTGGAGGGGGGCAAAGGAGGGAAAATCTGGACAACTGTAATAGCACAATCAACAAAATATAATTAAGAAAAGAACACTCATCAAGATGAAACAAGATGATTCTTGCATTGCATTTAACACAGTGCTTGACCCAGACTGGATGCTGGAACCATGCTGGTTAAAATAAAACACTAAGAGCCTTGGCTGGTGTGGCTCAGTGGATTGAATGCCAGCCTCTGAACTAAAGCGTCACAGGTTCGATTCCCAGTCAGAGCGCATGCCTGGGTTGAGAGCCAGGTCCGCAATGGGGGACACACGAGAGGCAACCACACATTGATGTTTCTCTCCCTCTCTGTCTAAAAATAAATAAAATCTTAAAAAAAAAAATAAAACAATAAGAGCCTTGGCTGGTGTGGCTCAGTGGACTGAGTGCTGGCCTGTGAACCAAAGGGCCTCTGGTTTGATTCCTTGTCAGGCAGGGCACATGACTGGGTCACAGGCCAGGTCCTCAGTGGGGGGCATGTGAGAGGCAAGCACATATTGATGTTTCTCTCCAACCCTTCCCATCTCTAAAAATAAATAAATAAATAAAATCTTCTAAAAAATGTTTTAAAAAATAAACACTAAGAAATAGTGGGCAGTAAAATTAAGCCAGACTGTGGTCACCTTGGGGTAGCAAGTAGAGAGCGAGTTGGCAATGGGGAGTCATTGAAGGTTCTTGAGCAGGGGGGTGGCTGGTTGGCAGGGGAGTGTCAGTAAGCTCATTCTGGCACCGAATGTGTTGTTTATCAGTGTCTGGGTGAAGACTTTGGCTCCAGCTGAGACAGGAGAAAGCTGCCAACAAAAGGGCCCATTAAACCCTGGAACAATGGCTTTTCAGCAGCCTTTGTGGAGCCAGATTCCTGCTGTCCAAACCACCCAACTTCCTGCTCCCGACCTGCTGGGAGCTGCAGGAGGCGCCTCCATCCACCGGTAATGAGCCAGAGCAAGAAATGCTAATTCATCTGTGATCTCTGGGACAGTCCCAAGCCCCACCACCTCCCCCAAACCCTTGCCAAAGGTACCTGCACATGTTAATAAGATTGGTCTTGAGTTCATCTAGGCAAACAAGGTCCCTAGTTTGCCCAAGGTCCCTATTTCATCATTTAAATGTCCCCTTTAAATGATGAAATATGACATTAACCCTTGGTTCGCACTTCAAGTTCAAACAAGGTTTAGACATTTAAATCTGACATTACCCCCTTGTCTGAGGTTAAGGCTTTATATCAAAGCAGAGGGCTCCCCGGCCACCCACGGGCACACAGGAGCTATCACAGGGCAGAGACCAGCGTGACCTAGAAGCTTAATATCCTAGAGTCTTAGTCTTATCCAACGCTTCCCTGTGAGGCAAACCATCCAACACCTGGTGAAGATAAGGAGTGTTCTCAAGGTCACTGACCTAACTCAGTGTCAGGGCTGGGAGAGTGGACTTCACCTGATGATTCTCAACTTTTAAGGCAGGCCGCATGATAAAATTGACTCGTCAAAAAAACTTTGTCCAGCTAGAATACAACAGGCACAGAGTTATTACTGAGGTTTGCTTTTACAGCCTGTCTTTGAACTAGCAAGATGAAAAGAGAAAAAAGACTTTCTATACCATGATACTAAGTTGATACTTCAGAATGATTATTTGTATTACTCTGGCTCATCTTAAAGTTGCAGACTTCCAATTTCTTGAAAGTCACTATTGTTTAAGAGAAAATTGGGCTTGCTTCTTCACATTTATGGAAACAGATTGGCAAAGGATCTAGTTTCTATATGTGGGTTGTGACATCCACATAAAGTCACCATCTGGCTGCTGAATTTGCAGAAAAGCTCGCATTTTACGTCTCAGCAAGTCCCCCTCTGGATCTTCTGGTCTACTCCGCACGCCCCCCAGGAATCTTTGCGTGGGCGCGCCAACATGTTCGGGGTGGCTTATTTGCGGTGACAAAAGGTTGGGAGCAGTCTGAATGCCCTTTAGATAGTCCAACAAATAATGAGTACATCCAAGCAATTCAGTGACAAAGACGCTGAGAGAATGACATACAGCTCCATATAGCGATGCAGAAGGCCCCAGAGGTATTGCTGTGTGAAAAGAACAAGGGACAGGACAGTCAGCTGCTGGTAATTCTGCTGGAGAAAAGAAATGTTCACTTGCCTGAGGGTGTATCTGCGGAAGATGTTTCTGGAAGGCCAGGACCAAAACAAATGGTGGTCTCTGGACAGGGAAGACAGAGAGTTTGGCTTCCAGTTGTGGGCTCTTTCTGCCGCTGGCAATTCTGCTTACTGCATGCAAGTATTATCTTTCCATTAAAAAAGAGTTACATATTCAAGAAAATCGAAGTTATCTGTCCATGCAAAAACTTGTACGCAAATGTTCACAGAAGCATGATTTACAAATAGTGGAAACAATCCAAGTATTCATCAGCTGAAGAATGGGCCGTAAAAATGCGTGGTGTACCGTTACACGCTCCACGTGGATGAGCCTGGAACCCAGGGCACTAAGTGACAGAAGCCAGACACAAAAGGCTGCATGTCGTGCGAAATGGGTGGCACAGGTAAACCCACAGAGACAGAAAGCACATGCGCGGCTGCCTGAGGGGCAGGGAGAGTAGAGAGAGACAGCCGACGGATATCGGGTTTCTTCTTGGGGTGCTGAGACGTCCTAAAGTTAGATGGTGCTGATGGTTACACAGCTCCGCAAATATACCAAAAATCCATTGGATTTTATACCTTAAAAGGGTGACTTTTATAGTATATAAATTGTATCTCATTGAAGCAGTTAGTCAAAAGGGTAGTTTTTATATTGATTAGTTTCATAAGTCCCCTGTAACAAAAATTGGAAAACAGGGCAGCTTAAAACAATAGCAACTTACCATCTCATACTTTTGACCGCTGTGTCTTAGGCTGCGGGGCCAGCAGGGCCACGCTCCCTCAGGGGGCCATGGGGAGAACCCAGCTGGGTTCCCAGCTTCCAGGGCTCGCCAGCCATCCTAGGCATCCCTTGTCTTATCGCTGCTTCAGTTCGGTCACACCGCCATCTTCTTGGGTGTCTTCATGTCATCTTCCCTCTGCATGTGTCTTTCTCCATCCAAATATCCCTTTGTCACAGTCCTATCAGATTAGGACCCACCCCAATGACTCAAGACTGGGTGAAATCTACAGAGAACCTATTTCCAAACCAGGTCACATTTACAGGTATCCAGGGTTAAGACTTTAATGTATCTTTTTGGGGTACACAACCCAAGCCATGACACTATGTTTCTGAATGCTTTTAGTCAAGGGGCTGTATCTGCCTGGCAGGGGAGAGCGGCTCTGCGCAGAGGAGGATGTCGGCTGGAGTGTGGAACACTCAGGAAAGGGACTGGGGGCCGTTCAAGGTCAGGATAACGGAGACCTTCCCTCTGGGGACCAGGGGTGGTTTCTCGAAGCAGGAGTTTGAGCTGGGCTTCTCATCAGGTGATTAGAGAACCTGTTGTCTGAACCAGGGTATTTTTGAGAGTGAAAGGGGGAACTATTAACAATCACCCCAGGATAACAGTTATAAATCAGGACTGTGGAAGGTCAGTGAGATCCTGTGGTCATAGTGCTCTTAAAAGATGGTGAGAATTTGAATATGCAAGATTGGGAGGAGTGGCAGTAAGAGGATATCAGATGGAGGGAAAAACAGCTACAAATGCTCAAAGGTGGGAAACTGCCAGGTGAATGCTGGGAAGGGCTGAAGCTGAAGGAAGGAAGTCTGGGGGGCTGGAAAGAGCATTGAATGCCAGCCCAAGGAGTGAGGAATCCTCAGCACAGTCTACTAAGACTGGCCCCTTGAGGTCAAAGCAGGGGTCTCCTGGAGAAGGGGGATGCCCACCATAGGGAGAAACGCAGGTGCTGCAAACTCGAACCAGGAGACTGCCAGGCAGAGTCCCTTCGCCCATCAGCCCAGGAGCACGAAGCCACCAGCTCTGGAGACCTGGACCGGGCCGGGCCCACCACCAAAGAATGTGCTGATGTGGGCCTGTACCCCCGGGAGAACACGCCTGTCCTCGCTCTGCCGTTCAGCTCTGATTAGAGCCTCGTGATTAGAGCCTGGAAGCCAAGGGGCGGGGGCGGGGGAGGGGCCTGGGGAGGGGCGGGGAAGTGTCATTTTGGTTGTGAAAACCTTAGACAAATATTTTTTTATTTTTCTGGAAACCTGCCCACTTTGGTGTTTAATAAGGCTCTGTATATTTGGTATGGGTTGGTTTTTTTTTTTTTTTTTGCTTTTGTTATTTTTGGAAAGGGATGTGTTGAAGATCTCAATTTTTTAATTACGTAAAAGTTGTTTTTTAGTTACTTAGTCCCTTGGAAAGATATTAATCATCATTTGTTTTTCCTTGTAAAAAATTAAAGTTTACGTTTGTGGGGGAGGGTGGGGGAAGGATTTTAAGGCAAAATGCTGAGGTCGCTGTACCAGGAGGAGCAATCTGCTGGTCAGCCTCTGCAGTCCACTGGGGGCCGTGCCCCGCCAGGGCCAGGAGCCAGCTCCTCTGCCCGCCTTCCAGAGCAGCTCGTCTCCTCCTGCTAATCCACCTGGCCCTGTGGTCCCTCCTCTCAGCTCCTTCTCTGGTTTCTTCTCCGCTCCCCACCTTTTGGCGCAGCCTGGGACTCGGTCCTCGGCCCTTTTCTCTTATATGCCCTCCTGGTGGCCTCATCAGTCACATTCTGATCACCCTGAATGTGCACGTCCTGTCCGGGTCCCCCTACCCACCTCCAGACTCCAGACCCACGTGTCCAGCTGCCTCCTGGACACCCCCTCCCCTTGTTTAATGGACATCTCAAATGTTACTTGGCTCTGATTACCCTAAGGATTCCCTGCCCTTGAACCTACTCACCTCTGAGTTTCTCACGTGAAAATTTTGGAATCGCCCTTGACCCCTCCATTTCCTTCTTGGACTACAGCTAATTCATATCCAGAACATGACGGCTTCCCGGCACTTCCATGGTGGCCACCGTCTCTGAACCACTGCCACCCCCTCCCTGGATTATCCCAACAGTCTCCCGACTGGTATGGGACTGGGATTCGGAACATCTAGGGTCAAGTTCTACCCCTGAGTGTCTGTGGAACCGTGTAAATCTCACCATGCCTCTACTCCTTTATCAATAAGATGGAAAAGACACCTATTCTGGACAACCTCTACCCAAATAAACCTTGTAGATTATGAAACACTGTATAAATACAGCCAGTATTCAAATAAAAGAGAGGGGAGAGGCAAGAAGGAAGAAAGGAAACCAGGAAGAGAGGGAGGGAGGGGAGGGGGGAGGGGGGGTGTGCAGTGCTGAAGCTCAGCCAGGGTCAGCAGTCAGAACACCAACCAGAGATTCCCCACCTCCACCGCATCTCTATCTGTCTCCAATGGTCGTTTAATTTGCACATGCAGACGGTATTTGTCCTAGCTTGAAGAGCTGTTGAAGAACCCCCACCTCCAGTCCTCAGCTCTGCCACTGTGGTCCTAGGCAGTTGTCAGGTTTAGGGTATGATTTTGTCCCTGGGTCCTCAGGCCACATTCACCAGGAAGAAAGGGGAGGGACCCAATGCAGCTACGGGGACTCCAGAGAAGACTACTTGGGAGCCTTGCAGATAGTCACGGAACTCCTGGTGAAACCAGTGTTCTCTGTATAGAGCAGGCTGCGCCCTGCCTCCTGCCTCTGCTCTTGCCGGGCCTCCCGCCTGAATCACCCTTTCCACCTCCTTGCCTGGTTAAGGACTCCTCGTTCTGTGAAGCCTTCCTTGACCCAATCTTCCTGACCCAAATCCAAGCTGACGGGCTTTGCTCATGTCTCTGAGTCCCAGGGGCCCCTTCTCCTTGAGGAATAGTGCGGGGGAGGGGTGGCAGCAGCCCTTCCCTTCGTCATTCATCCATCTCAGGGGCTCCTAATGGTCCCTTTAGAAGTGTACCTTCCTTGCTAGACCAGGAATTCTTGGAGCAAGGACTGGTTGGGTTTCTCTGTGCCACCTCTCACCCCCACCCCTCGCCTATGTCCAGTGCAGGGTTTAGAGGAGGAGTTGGCCCAGGTGCTTGGGGGCTAGAGGGTGTGGTTCCAGCCCTCCGGCCTGGGTCCAGGAGGCACCACCCACTGGGGTGGCAAATCCCAGAGGGGAGCAGCCTGGGCCGATGGTGGGTGTGGTCTTGGATGCTGCCTTCTGGGATCTTTGCCCTCCCCATCTCCCCTTGTATTTGTGCCCTAGGGCTGGCCTGCTCCTGCATCTCCTCCTGGGCAGGCTGCCTTCACCATGCTGCTGTGCCTGGGAATGGACATCCCATGGGGCAGCCCCAGGCCCTGACTCTGTGTGGGTGCAGGAATGTGTAAGCCCAGAGACCCTGCCTCCAGATGGGGCTCCCAGGGGACAGGCCAGAGCCACCCTCTGCCGTCTTTGCTGGACTCCCTCCCCTTCCCGATCCTGCTTTCCCTCCGCCTTTCCAATTTCTACTGAGAGCTCTTCCTATCGCATCCCTTGTTCATTAATCTTTGATATGGGGGGCCCAGCCTGAGATGGGTGTGTGGAATTTGGGGAGCTCACGTGGAAGCATCTGGCAGAGAGATCTGGGCACTGGTGAGGTCATAGAAATCAGCAGAGGAGGTGAAGTCACCCAAGAAGAAGTGAGAACAGACACACCCAGATCTCCAGCATCCACAGCTCACTAGTCAGAGGAGGAGGAGTCAGCCCAGCAGAGGCTCCAGGGACCAAGAGCCAGGAACGCCGCCTGAGTAGAGGGAGAAGCATGTCTCCAGGGGTTAGAAGTCAGATGGGATCCAAAGAGGGCCTGGGACTGACCAGAGGGGGCCATGCCTTTTGACAGGAGGGATGGAGAACCGACCAGCCTGGGGAAGAGGGGAGTCCAGGGAGGCTTTTGTTGTTAGTGTTTTAGGATGGTGAGCAAAGGGCAAGCACAGCCAGTGCTGGGGTGGGGGGTGCAGGGGAAGGCTGGGGAAGAGGAGCAGGGTTGGGGGAGTGGGGCAGAGGCCCCTGGGGGCAAGGGGCCGGCCTCAGGATAAAAGAGCTGCCGCCTCATTCCTTCTGTGGCAACAGGCCAGGAATGAGAAATGAAGCCTCGGTGGGAGGGACCTGGGTGGGAATGGCTGCCCACTGGCGGGCCCCTGCCCACGCTCCACAGCCAGGAGCGGGAAGGTGGAGGACGGGAGCTGCGTGGTGAGAGGCGAAGGCTGGAAGTGGTCGTTGCAGGCAGCAGGAGACAGGGCTGACCTCAGAGATGGCACTAGTGACAGCCTCATCCACCAATTTCGCCATGGACTGCGTCCTGACCAGAATCCAGCGATGCTGACAGCCAGCTTAGGGCTGGGGCTAGGCCCTGAGTTACAGATAGTTACAGAAACACTGCCAGGGCTGGGGTTAGGTGCCTTGGACATACAATTGAAGGCGTGTCTGCCTCATCCTGGTCCTGTAGCCTGTCACTTGACATGGGTCACACTCCAGCCCAACCGACCTCCACTGTACCCCCTTCCCCAGCCCCACACACAAATACACTCAACGTACCCTTCCCTTCCGCGAAAGTGTTTGCTCATTTTATGCCTTTGGCCTGGAGCACCCTTTCTTCTTTCTGTGCTTGTCAAACGTATGATCATTCTTTAAGGCTTCGATAAAACGTCTTGTAGATGACCCACGACCAAAGACCACCCGGAGCCCCCGAGGCCCACTCGGAGCCTCGTAGTTATACGAGGTGGGTTTGCTACTCACCGAGACAGGGAGGTCCCACCCCCAGGGGATGGTGGGGTGTCGGCAGAGGGTGCCAGCACGGAGCTATCACACAGGATGCGGGCTTCCTTGGGTGATTGGGAGGAGAGCCTAAGGGGGCAGGGTCTGAGGCAGACTGAATGCTGGCAGGAAGTGGGGGCACTTCCATGACTGGGGAACCTTAGTAAATCTCATCCACAGAAAGGAGAGACTGAAAAACACACTGAAGCTGTAATTGGTAAAGACGTAGTAATTACTCATTTTAGCCGAAGGAGGGGCCTGAGAGAAGAGATATGCTTGGTATTGTGCGGGTGGCATGGGGCCCTCATTTAGTTTGGGCCAAAACACAACTGTGAAGTGACTTTGCTGTGTCTCACTGGCACATGGTCCCAAAGGGGCCTTGCCTGAGGCTGGTGTCCTCTGAGCGTGTCTAGGACCCACAGGAGAACAGCGAGGCCCTGTTGGAAGCCAGACCAGCTTCCGGACGGCAAGCGCTGCCCCATTGTTCTTCCTAAGTCTCCATCTCTGCAGAGCTTCTTCGCAGCTTCTGCGGCACACACTGCATCTGCTCCCCCCTCCCCAGGCCCAAGGGCGCTCCTTTATATCAGCACACGGGATGCAAGCAGTTCGGTGAGCTCATCTTAAGGCATAGCGCATGTATTTTTTCATTTGCACACACCTGTGGAGCTGCCACACCCAGGTCAACACACAGAACATTCCCACACCCCGGCAGGCCCTCCTGTGCTTCGTCCCAGACAACACCCTGCCCCGCAGGGTCCTCAGTCACCCCATTCCACCGCAGGGGCCTCTGGAACGTGTTCTTGGGTGTCTGGCTTCTCTCGTTTACCATGAAGCCTACCAACGTCGCCCACGTCGCTGCATGAGGTGGCTGCTTCTTGTGCTCATCACATGTAGCATTCCATACGAAAAAGCCCCACTGCAGTTCCCCCGGGGCGACAGGAGCGACCTTCGGTGCCTGTGCCGGCATGCCTGGATGTCGCATGGAAAACCACAGACTTTGACTATCTACCCAGTTCCACACACAAAACTGATTTGGAGTGGATGACAGACTTGAGTGTGGACCAGCAGAAGAGTTCGAAACTAGGATTTCTTAAACAGAAGACAAGGTGCTAGAAGAGAAGAAATAGATCCATTGTAATTGATTAACATTAAAAACTTTTCTCCATCTGAAGACACCCTTAAGAAAGTCAAAGGGCAAGCTCCAGGCTGGGGGGAACATTTTGTCCAAGCCTCCAGTATAGGTTCATCATTGCCTTGATGGTTTCCTACATAGTTCAGCACATATTCTTTAAAAAAAATTATTTTCTGGGTAGCTCAGTCGGTTAGAGCGTTGTCCTGGTATGCCAAGGTTGCAGGTTCAACACCTCCCCGCACCCTGGCGCACCCCCCCCCCCCCCGCCGCTTAGGGCACATACAAGAATCAACCGAAGAACTCATAAATAAGTAAACAACAAATCAATGTTTCTCTCTCTCTAAAAATAATTAATTAATTTTAAAAATCTCCCCCCAGCTTTATTAAGATATGTAACTGGCACAAAACATCGTGTGAATGTCAGGTGCACGATGTGTTGATTAGATACACTGGCCTGTTGCAAAACGACTATCACCGTGGCTTCAGGCAATGCTGCCACGCTGTCACGTGGGCGCCGTCTCTTTCTTGCGGTGAGGACATTCAAGACCTACTCTCTTAGCAGCATTCAGGTATACGGCACAGCATTAACTAATTCTTACCTATATCTACATTTGTATCCATAGAGACATATTGCTATATATTAGATCCCCAGAACTTATTAATCTTGTAGCTGGAAGCCTGTGCCCTTTGATCAGTATCTCCCCATTTCCCCCGCCCCCCCATCCCCAACCAACGCTGTAACTCTTATTTCTCTGGATTCGACTTTTTAGATTCCACTTAGACGTGAGACCACACCGTGTTTTTCTTCCTACGTCTGGCTTAGTGCACTTAGCAGAATGCCCTTGAGGTCTGTTCAGATTCTTGCAAAGGACAGGGTCTCCTTCTGTCTTATGGCTGAACGAAACTTTGTTGCTGCCATATGCCAACGCTTCTTTACTCATTCCCCCGTCAATGGACAGCTTGGCTGTTTCCATGTCTTGGCTATTGTGAGTAATCAGCATGAATTCTTTTTCTTCTTCTTTTCTTCTCCACATGTATTTTTTAATTAAATTTATGGGGGTGACACTTATTAATAACTCCCATATGTATTTTAATCCGAAGATATGTGGACTTTAGTTCCAATTCAGTTTATGACATGAAATCAATAAAAAATATCCTAAGATTCAGAACATCCAAATGATTTAATTTGCACAAATCTATACAGGCCTCAGTCCCTGAATAGGTTTTGGCAGTTGGAACAGCCCCACTCGAAGCTTTGGCATTCATCCTAATCCTTGCCTGCAAGATTGTGAGGCTGTACTCCTATTTCTATCTTCCGGCTGTGGCAACTGAGGCTCAGGGAGGTTAAGAAGCTTGCCAAGGTCAAATGCAGCACTCCCAGCCAACATTGTGGCTAGTATGTGTCCCCTATGGAGCAGGTGCTGAGTAAATGCTACAGAAGCTGCAGGATTCCTCAGCTTTGGGGCTCCCCAAACCCCTGTGTATGTGTGTTGCTGGCAGGTAACTGTGTGTCCAGGTAGTCTTCCCAGGCAGAAGACCATGATTTTGGCATTGGTTGTGAATGCTGGCTAAATGCTGCAAGATCCCACATGCTACCTCCTGGTGCCAAGAAACAACTACTTCCTAAGGCCGTGTCCCTGCCCTCACAGCCATAACCCAGTCCCAAAGCCCGGAGACATCAAAGACAGGTAACAAGATGCCAACAAGGAGATATTTTTCCCTCCTGGGACTCCGGCCACTTTCCATTTGTAAACAGTGCCTAGAGTTACACCCCCGCTCCACAGTCAACACAAGGCTACCACAGAGGTGAGGCCACTCCCGCCTTCCCAGGTCTCCAAGCAACAACACACTGCAGACGTGCAGGAAGGCATGGAGGTGCCGACCAATTCTCAGCTCCCACCTTCAGCTCGATCCCAGGCATTTCCTGCCAGGCACTGAATGTCCTGTTCTTTCTGGTATAGCTGCCACTCCAAAAGCTGCATCCTAAGTCCCCAGAAATGGGGAAAAGGACAAAAGAAAGAAGGAGAAAGAAAAGACTCTTCTCCATTTATTATCAATCAGCAGGTGTCTGGAGACATGTAAGGAACCCAGAGATGGTCCCCAGACTTGGGGTCAGGTCCTGCCTCTGCCACTCACTGGCTGTGCCATTTTCTTGCCTATAAAATAGGCATGATATTGCCCACCTCATGGTGTCATGATTAGAACTGAGGAATATACAAGGGTTTTGTGCTTAGGACCTGGACTCTGTAGACCCAAGTCCAAGGACTGGCCTTAAGTGGGTCCCACAACTTCTTTAAATGTCTGGTAGGGATCTTTCCCTACACTGGAACAATAACAAGAAATGAGCCCCGCAGACAAGGGCGGAAGGCGTTTAGGCGGAGGGTAGAGCACGTGCAAAGGCAGGAGTGAGTGTGCAGAAATGCTGGAGGAGCAGCCAGGAGGCAGGGGTGGCTGCAGCAGAGTGAGTGAGGGGTGTGGGGAGAGCAAAGGTGTCTGTCGCCTGCCGTTTACTCCCTCCTTCGACCCTCCACACTCCACCCCCATCATTTACAAACCAGCCTCTGCATCCTTCTTCCTTTTGCTCCCTCCTCTTGTCTAAGGCAGGTCCCTTCCCTGGGCTCTGGATCCCATTCTACATCCCTTCTCCCCCAGTCGCTCCAGCCTCAGAGCCTTGGTGCATGTTGCTTTTCTGCCTCTGAGTCCTCTCCATCCCTTCTCACCAGGCTGTGTATCTTTTCATGTCCAGGCAGGCCCTGAATCCCCCCAAAGCCTTCTCTGGTGTTGTATGTTGGGTAGGGGCTCCCCAGCCCTCCTCAGTTGCCTGTGCTTCCCTCCCTCCTGTGGGTCTAACTCACCAGCAAGGTCATTTGTGAACTCCCAGGGCCGGGAGAGTGTCTGATTCCTCCACAGCCCAGCCAGGGGCTCGGGGTTTGGCCAGGTGTGCAGGTGACACCCCTATGGTTCAGGGCTGAGGCCTCTGGCTCCCCAGACCCACTCAGGCCCTTGTCTCCCTTTTTTGTCCCCCTAACCTGAGACAATTTAGTGCCAACATCCCTAACCTACTTACTGCCCACTAAGTTGATCTTGGGCTTCCTTCCCCCCTCCCTATACCACCCCCAAATTCGCCTTCTTAGCCTAAATCTGCTCCATCAAAACCCACCTGCAGCCTGTTACACTTGGGGCAGCGAAAAGCACACCAGACTCAACAATCAACTAGACCAGAGATTTTTAACTGTTGTGCTGCAAGAATTTTTAAAACATGCAGTGCCCGACTACTTAATCAGGGGCATCGACCTCTTTTCCCTTAGATCGTCAAATTTAAAAAATGACAACAGCCAAGACAACAATAGCCATCTGGTGCAAATGAATCAAAATTACACCTTTTTGTCAGCTTGGCAAATATATATATATTTTTGGTGTGCCACAGAATTTTAGTAATTAGTTTATATGTGCCATGAGATGGAAAAACTGAAAATTGCCCTGACTGATGTGGCTCAGTTGGTTGAGTGTCCTGCAAAACAAAAGCTGGCAGGTTTGATTCCTGGTCAGGGTGTGTGCCTGGGTTGCGGGTTCAGTTCCCAGTGGAGGTGCCAGGAGAGGCAACCCATGGATGTTTCTCTCTCACATCGATGTTTCTCATTCTCTCTTTCCCTCTCTCTCTAAAAAGAAATAGTTAAAGTCTTTTTTTTAAAAAGTTGAAAATCGCTAAAGTAGATGTGCGCACCACGTGATACCTGTCTGGCCCTCAGCGTGGAAATCCATAGCCCGGGACGCGTCGGTGCCCAGATCTCAGGGAGGTGCAGAAAGCAGATGGCTTGCACCTGTCCTGTCTCCGCCCCTTGGCTTTGGGCTCTCCCAGGTGCTGGAGTTATCTCCGGATCCGTCTCATCAAAAGTACACAGAAGTGCACAGAGAGGTTGTACTTTGTGGTTTATGTTTGCACAGACGTCATCCGTTTCCGCCTCAGGGAAATTCTTACCAGCATTCGTTCACTGCGCATGTGCAGACTGGGACTGCCGAGCCCCGAAGGCTGAGTGGGGCGGGGAGGGCTGGGTCAGGTGTTCGGTGCAAGTATGATGAGTAGATGAAAGATGGAGTGGAGCAGGTGGGAGGTGATAAGGAGCAGTCTTCGGTGACCACCTTACAACATTTACCCCACAGACACATTTGACTGATGTTCTCCCGCGCACACACTGAGCAGGTATACATGGCTTCCCCTAAGCCCCAAGGGACTAGCCCTGCTTCTCTCACCTCTGTAAACAAGGACTCCTAGGTCCTTGTATTTGGTCCCCACTGTGGTCAGAAGCGGTCAGGCCTGGGAGGGGTGGAGGGGCTGTGATTTTGCTGGGGACGCTGGCATGGGGTGGTGGAGGGGAAAGGGTTAGAACTGAGAAGTCCAGGTCAGAGTTCATGGAGCTGCTGTCTGCTTGGCTCCCACCACCATTCTCCACATGGCCACCTCCCGGGACTGCTTTCTCCGGGAAGCTGGCCCTAGGAAAGGGAGGTTGAGCCTAGGGGGAGTCACGATGATGGTGACGACCACGACGACGATGATGATAGCAGTCACCTTTTAAGTGAACACTTACTCAGCATCAGGCACTGTGCTCAGAGCCTGTCATGCATTATCTCATTTAAGGTTCCCAGCAATTTAAGAAGTGGGATTGTTCTCTTCCTCCCTCATCAGAGGAGGTAAACTGAAGCTCAGTGAGGGGGAAACTATTTCTAGACGGCATCACGTGCCTGCGAGAAGGTGCATGGGGAAGTCTGTCCCTCAGATTCTCCATCCATATCTGGAGTGATGGTTTAGTGTTGGCCATGTCCTGTCTAGCTTCAAACAGGGACAAGGAAGCTGTTGGAAATACTGAAGAATAAATAAATATTTTTTAAAAGAAATACTGAAGCCAAAGAACACTTATGTGGGAGGGGAGGATGTGTGAGGGTGTTTGTGTATGTGCATGAGAGTGTGTGTGGCTGTGTGTGTGTGTGTGTGTGTGTGTCTGGAAACGCTGACTTTTCAGAGTTAAACATGCCTCTCTCTCCTAGTCCTAGATCCTAACCTAACCATAAACTATTCCTGGAAATCCTACCACCCAAGCCTCAGCCTCCTCCTTCAGACAATTTGATCCCCAGGAAGGCTGTAACTTTTAGTTGTAGATGGAAAAGTGTTTTTCACTTTGCTGAATGGAGGGTGGCTATCGAGAAGGATAATGAGGTTGTATTTAGGCTCAGTGAGGAAGAGTGCTGTAATTGATTAGCCATGTCTGCTGAGGGCAAGGGAAGGAGAAGAGTCTGCCCACCCAGCTCTGAATCAGGGCACATGTAATTCAGGCAGGGAAGTCAGTGTGAGCGAGTGCAGAAGAGAGATCTTCTTTCTCAACCTCCTTTTGTCTTGCAGTACGTCATTTATTTTAGCTCTGCTATGTTCTATTACATAGACTCTAAGTACTGTTATATTCTATAATAGAATATACTCTACTATTCTTTTTTAATCTTTTTATTAATTTTAATTAAATTTTACTTGCAGATTTTCTGGAAAAAGTAATAGGTAAATACAAATATGCTCAGGATTGCTCAAGGCAGAGAGTGTGAAGTAGGAGACCCTCAGGATGGAAGGAGACTCAGCTGGGGCTGGCGAACACACAGTACAATAAACAGGTGATGTTGTATAGAACTGTACACCTGAAACCTACATAATTTTGTTAATCAATGTCACTCCCAATAAAATCAATAAAACAGAAAAAAAATCTATCCATGGACCATTTCCTGAGAAAAGATAAACAACAATAAAAGAGGAGCCCCTTAGCACAAAAAGCTAAGACCTCCCCCAATGCAAAGGACTGTGTCCTCAGGGTGGATGTAAACGGGAAGGGCACAGCGCTGTCGAGGATTTTCAACCTGGTTCGTCTTTAAAGTAAAGACATCCCCAGCAAGTGGCTGCTTAGGTTATCTCGTCCTGGGGAAACCTCCGTGGGAATCGATGGGACATTCAGGAGACCTGCGGGCCCACAGCATGGGCAAGCCATGCTTCCAGACCAGATCTCCCTGTGAGGGTTCAGCCTCCAGGCGCGGAGGGGTGGTAGGAGAGTCAGGTGACCTGGGATTGAGTCCCACCTCTGCCACCAGCTTGAGCATTGTACCAATGGGGAAATCGAAGTGCAGGAAGAAAGGGGCAGCCGTCCAGGGTCACACAGCAAGTTGGGTCCAAATCCTCCCAGTGCCCTCCTCTTAGGTCTTGAAGGTCATTTGGCCTCTCAGAGTCCTCTGAATGAATAGGAGCAAGACCTACTGCAGCTCAGATGGAGACATGTGTGATGGAACGCACACATCCCTCTCTCACCACTCCCACCTCACACACATGGCAGGCCCACTGACCAATCGTGGCACTGTTTCCCTCTGACCCAGACACGGCCTCAGGATCCCGCCCAGTGCAAGCTCGAGGAAGCAGCTACCTGGACAAATTGGCACTGAGATGAACCTATTTGCCACTCCTGTCTGAGTGGGAACTGAGCCACAGGAAAGAGGAAGGTGAAAAACACACGCCAGGTACTTTCTAAGTGTCAGTCACTATTGTGTAAGCTTAGTGTCACCTAAGCTAATTTTTTTTAATTTGAGAGAGAGAGAGAGAGAGAGTGATTAATTTGTTGTTCCACTTATTTATACATTCATCGGTTGCCTCTTATATGTGCCCTGACCAGAGATTGAACCCGCAACCTTGGTGTATTGGAACAACATTCTAACCAACTTATCTACCTGGTCAGGGCTCAACTATGCTAATTTTTACCAATTAATTTCAAGGCAGGGTTATCAGATCTATTTTACAGATGAGGAAACAGAGGCATAAAAACAAAGAAACAACCCAAAAGTCCACCAAGAAGTCACTGGAAAAATTAATCATGGTACCTCCACACAAATGAAATACTTCATAGCTACAAGAAAGAATGCAGTTGGCCCAGATGTCTGTTGGGGAAATATCTCAGGGATACATTGTATCAGTGACCTATGGCCTTGACAAAGCTGCATAAAAGATCCTTCCATACTCAGTGGCTTGAAAAAACTCCTTATTTAGCTAATGAGCCTGAGATTCTGAGGGTCAACAGTTGGGCTGGGTTCACATGGGCAGCTCTCTGGTCTCTGCTGAGCTCCTACATGAACCTATGACCAGCTCGAGACTAGGGGGGCAGCTTTGCTGGTTCTGGCTGGGCTCTTTGCTCTCTGGGGCCTTGGCTGGGACAACTGGGCTGACTCCGCCCTGCTCTACATGCCTCTCATCCTCCAGCAGGCTAGCTCAGCTTATTCGCAGTGGGCAGTAAGGCTCTGAAAGAGCTAGCAGAAGCATGCAAGGTCTCTTGAGGCCTAGGGTCAGAACTGGCATATCATCATTTTTGCCACATTCTGCTTGACAAAGCAAGGCCTATGACCAAGTCCAGATTCAGGGCAGGGAGAAATAGACTCTTCCTCTTGATGGGAGAAACTGTATAATCACATTAGGACGGGCACAGAAACAGGGAGGTATGAAGTGTTGTGGCCATTTTTGCAATCAACCACATATAGTGAGCCACATAAGCAAACTGTGAAATAATATAGAACAGTGGCCCTGGCTGGCATGGCTCAGCAGATTGATTGCCAGCCTGAGAAACAAAGGGTCAAGGGTTCATTTCCCAGTCAGGGTACATGCCTGGGTTGCAGGTCAGGTTCCCAGTAGGGGGCATATAAAGGCAACCACACATTGATATTTCACTCTCTCTCTTTCTCCCTCCCTTCCCCTCTCTCTAAAAATAAATAAATAAAATCTTTAAAATTTTTAATATGAAATGGTGATCACTTCCAGAGAGTGGAATCTATACGGATGGCAGGTTGGACCTTCTCTTTTACTTTATTGTACGGCAAAAGTAGGTTTACAGCTGTTCATATGGAACATAATACAATAATTAATACATAATAATACAAGAATAAACTGTTTCCTATATCACAACTATAAATCTACTTTTTGCTTCACTCTGTATGTCCTTTTATGATACTTTAGTATTGTTTCAAAAATGAAATATTTCAATTAAAAAAAATAAAGAATGTACCCTCCAGGTGCTTTTTCCAGACTTGTGAAATGAAACACGTGCAAGGGAGTCCATCTGGCACTCGCTGTTTGCTCTAGTGAAAGATCAGAGGCAGCTGCAGTGAACCTCGGTGACTTCCAAGGCCTCCACACAATAGAATCCTATTCACAGCAAAGCAAAGAATCAGACAGCCTGAAGTGTTTGGATATACTGCAGGGAGTATAAAGTGAAAGTGATGAGATGTGATTAGCATCAGATGCACCCATTTTTGTGTAAAGGGTACACTATCTCTGGAAGGGTACACAACACAGCAGCAGTGGCTGCCTGGGGGGTGGGGTTGGAGGGTAAGCAACTTTCTCCTTGTGCTCTTTTGTACTCTTAAGATTTTGTATTGTGTGAAAATGGCTCCTCTGCAAAAATAAATGGAAAGAGACTTCCGGCCAACATGGAGGCGTAGTATGCACAGCCAGCAAGACACCTAGGCATTGTCCTTGAGCAGATCCATGCCCAGGACTATTCCGTAAAACAATTTGCCTCATAAACAAATTATCTGAAGCTCTGAAAAATGAATGAATGAATGAATGAATGAGTAAATAAAAAGATAGAAGCTTGAATATGATTTGTCTTTAAAGTAAACCAAAGTTTTAGGAAGTAAAAATTCTTTTGGAAATGATGGGGGGAGGGAGGTAAAAGATGACACAGATTTTGTTCCAACCACTGACTCACTCCGTGACCCGTGGGGAAGTCAGTCCCTGGCTGTCTCTGAGCATCAGTTTCCACCAGCTCTAAAATGGGCCAAGTCTCCCTGGCTCACCCCCAGGTCCCTGTGAGCAGGGACCAGTGCCACTGTATTAGACAACTCTAGGCTGTGCCATTCACATCGCAGTCCATGTGGCGGGTGCCCCTTGCAATTGTGCAGAGCACGGACTAGGCAACGAGAGGAGGTGGCCCTAGTGCAAGGCTCAGCTGGGATAACAGACCAGAGGGAGCTTTGGATGTCGTGAGGACAAGGGTGTATGTGTGTGAGTGTGCATGACACATTCCTCTGAGTGGGTGTATCCTTTCTACCGATACGTCCTGTGGACATGGACTTGGGAGGTGGGACAATCATTCCCTTCCCCAGGTTCCTGGGTCCTCCAGGAACCATGCCTGACAAGAGAAGAAGCCACACTGGAGGCTGCTAAGGCCTCTCTCCACCTTTGGGGGCCCAGCCACCAGACAAGCTGTTTCCTCAGACCCTTCCCATGCAGTCTCAGTCTCCATCCCCAGGGTCATGATGCAAGGGTGGAATTCCTCACACACCAACATGCTTTCTGCTTTTCCAAGTGCAGAGGTCTTAGCCAAGTCAGAGAGACTTGGGCTCAAATTCCAGCTCTAACACTTACTATCCCTGGGATCTCTGAGACTCAGTCTTCCCAGCTGTGAGGCAGAGGTACGAATCACGACTACCTCACAGAGGCACTGTGAGAATTAAAGGTCAGGCACACAGTAGGCACTCAGTCAATGCCAGCTCCTGTTATCACTCTCGTGACTTCTCATGTGATTGACCCCCACAATCACAGGGTGGCGTGTGTTTACAAAGACATGAAACGAAGAGATAAAACAAAGAGAAGGAGATGCATACCAGCACTCCTAGCAGTGGTTATCCTAGGAATGGGAGGGGACCTTAACAAGGGACTTCTATGAATGATTTTTAAATTGGCAAAAACCCCAGTAAAGAACATCTCCATTCTCAAAATGTAGTAAAGTTTAAAAAATAGGATAAAAAAAATTATGGTACATTTACACAATGAAATTCTATGCAGCAGAAAGAAAGAAGGAGCTCCTACCCTTTGCAACAGCATGGATGGAGCTGGAAAGCATTATGCTAAGCAAAATAAGACAGGCAGTGAAAGACAAATACCATATGATCTCACCTTTAACAGGAACCTAAACAACAAAACAAACAAACAAGCAAAATATAGCCAAGGACACTGAAATAGAGAACAGGCTGACGTAACCAGAGGGGAGAGGGGAGGGAATTTCAGGGGAATGTCAGGGGAGAATGGGAAGGGTTTACAGGAACAAGTATAAAGGATACATGGACAAAAACTAGGGGGGGTGGAAATGGGAGGGAGTTGGGGAGGGATGGGTGGGTGGGCTGGGATGGGAGTAACAGACAGAAAACTATACTTGAACAATGATAAAATAAATTTTTAAAAAATAGGTGGAGCAGAGGGGATTTTTAGGGCAGTAAAACTACTTTGTATGAGACTGTAAAGTGACAAGTACACGGCACTGGCGGGAGAGGCCACGCATGTGTGGGGGCAGGGAATGTGTGTGATATTTCCGACCCTTCCTCTCAATTTCACTATCAACCTAATACTGCTATAAAAAGAAGAAAGAAAGAAAAACCAAAGAACAAGGGAAACCCACAGAGGACACTATGTACAGTATATAGGAGGGAGCCTCCAAGGCCTGAGAGATGTTTCCCTGTGTGGGACAGACAGTGCAGAGAGAGCACTGTGGCAGCAGCAAAGGCCTGAGTTTGAGTTCCATGTGTTTCTGCCCCTGGCCAGCTGTGTGCCGAGGACAGGGCTGGTGCAGGTAAATATTCAGGTACCTTTTTTGGCTGGCCCAGGCTCTCTCATCAACCACACAGCCTCCTCCACATTCAGGGATTCGTGGCACAACCCCTCACATGTGAAAAAGACACCACCACCTTATATCCTCAGCAAGGAAAAAGGTCTCTAAGGTCAAGGCGATGGGTGTTTGGGGGGCAGTGTGGTGGGAGGAAGACATCCACATGCAGAGGACTCCAGCCAGTAAATCCCTAGGCCAGCAGCCGCTGAGGGCTTCAGCTGAGGTTGATCTTCAATTCAAGTCCCAGCAGCCCAGCTTGGTGGGTCAGAGAAAACCACATAGGTGATATCAGGCACACAAGGCTGGGCTATACTCCAGGGCCTCGCAGCCCTCTTCAGGAGTGGGGAAGCCAGGAGGCCCACCCCCCTCCTTCCTGGTGGCACACAGCAGCCTCAACCTCTCGGATGAGTGTGACCTTTCCCGGCCCCCACCCTATCTACCCCAACAGATTCTGATGATCCAGGTTTCTGACAAGCCCCAGAGGCTCTCAAGGTCAGGGTCTGCAGGGCAAGGGAATGAAGCAGGGGTTTGGGGAGGCACTGAGGCCAAGACTGGGAGACTTCTGGACCAGTGGGCAAGGTGACAACCCCTCAGAAGTGCACCAGGCCTCCCTGGGAGCCTTTCAGTCCAGGCCTCCAGAGTTCACCAGGGGCAGGGCCAGTGGATCCAGGGGAGATGGCAAGATCACCAGACATCTAGCAGGAGAGAAAGACAGGTGTCTTCTGGAAAGCTGGCCAGCCCAAAATCCACAAGAGAAGAAAACGTACCAGAAGTGGCTTTTCTGGGCTCCGTCACCTGAGCCCAGGGGCAGGAAGCA
Source organism: Phyllostomus hastatus (assembly GCF_019186645.2). Classification (NCBI taxonomy): domain Eukaryota; kingdom Metazoa; phylum Chordata; class Mammalia; order Chiroptera; family Phyllostomidae; genus Phyllostomus; species Phyllostomus hastatus. The sequence goes on along the minus strand of NW_025333643.1, from coordinate 1,362,336 downwards.
GGCTCAGGCTAGTGCATGGTAAGTGGGTGCCAAGGCCAGCTTTCCATCCAGCTTCTACTGGGCCCAGCCGAGTGCCCTGGGGTGCAGCAGACACTGCCCGATGAATCGTGAAGCAGGAGTGAGCACCCTGTGGGCACACTATTATCACCCTACCCAACGTAGGGACAGGGTCAAGGGGAGGAAATGGGGGGTCGCAGGCAAAAGACCCCCTCAGGAGTGGCTGGTCGAGATCGTGGCTGAGAGTTTGTTCAGGTAGTCATAGGTTTGAGTCCTGACTCTGCCCCCTGACCACCTGTCTTTATGGGCAAGTGACTTTATTTCCAAGACTCAGTCTTCACCTGCAAAATGGGGATGATATAAAAACCCTCCCCACAGAGATGCAGGATTTAGAATGATCCTGTGTGCCAGTTGCTTGCACGCAGGAAGCCCTCCTTAAGCCACAGCCCCACCAGTCTCACCATGGTTGATGGTAGCCATTATTTTATGGTGATTAGCAGTAATTACAACCATCATATGAGCATCTCCCTCTGCTTTAATTCCCTCATTTGTAAAACGGGGGCCATAAAAGGGCTGACATCATGAGGTTGCTGGGGGATTATATGAGTAAGAGTTTCTGGCACAGGGTGAGCCCTCAGTAAATGTTTGTCATGGTTGTTTTTACTGTTTTATTATCACTGTTGTTGTCATCTCAGCCCTGGAAAAGCTCAACAAGCCAGCACAGGCTTCTCCAGGAAGGACACATTCACACGCCTCAACGGGAAGGGGAGATTCGGGGAAGCGAAGTCATTGGCACAGGTCACAGAGCGGGCTGGGAGGCAGAGGGGGGACAGGGACCCCGCTCCCTACTCCTGCAGCCGGTTCACACCGCCCCCCACCTCGCCCTGCCCCTATCTGCAGGCGTCCGCTCCTCTTCGGAGCTGGCAGCAGCCCCAGCAGCGGGCCCCAGGCCAGGGCGGCAGAGGCTGCGGCGCACGCGGGGCTGCACGTGGGGCGCCCACGGGAAGAGCCGCACGTGTCGGGCTGCGGCAGGCCGCCTGCGCGCGGAAGGCCGAGCAGGCTGCTGCAGGCCGCTGGCGCTCGGCCTCGGGGGCTTCCGGGGCGTCGGCCGTGCGGGGCACGGTTGCTGCTAATACCGTCCCGCCTGCTGGAGGGAGGCCTGTCCCGCTTCCGCCCACAGCAGCCTTCCCAGAACTCTGGCTCCCCAAGTCTCAGGCGCCTAAGGAAGACCCGAATGGCAGCCGCAGTCGTCCTCGATGTCTTCCTTTCCTTCGCTCCCCGCCGCGTCGTCAGCAGCTCCTGCTGGCTCTCTCTCTGGCACGGAGCCCAAATCCAGCTGCTTTTCCTCTCGCCCTCTGAGCTTCAAAGTCTCACACCTCTGCTGCTCCCTGGGTGTCCAGCCACCATCCTCACCGCCCCCCCCCCCTTATCTTGCTACACAGCTAGCACATCTGCCGCTGCCAGTGTGACGACCGTAAAGCACAGTTTGTGTTAAAAGGGCAGAAAAAAAAGAACACGAGGATTGTATGAATTTGCATTTGCATGAGGGAGCCACCCTATCCTGGTAGCTGCCATAGAGACATTTATAAAGGTGGAGCCCAAAGCCTGTAGCAGGGGTGCCCAATCTTTTGGCATCTCTGTGCCACACTGGAAGAAGAATTGTCTTGAACCACACATTAAATACACTGCGACACATAATCACACACACAAAAAAATCTCATAATGTTTTAAGTAAATTTACAATTTTGTGTGGAGCCACATTCCCAGCCATCCTGGGCTGCATGTGGCCGGCAGAACGCAGGTTGGACACCCCTGTAAAATTTTGGGGTCCCTTAAGGAAAAGAATAGAAAATTAGGTCCAAAAGGTAAGATTTAGAATGAGAAAAGTGGTCATAGAAAATTAGAACTTTCAGAAAGCTGACAAATGCCACAAACATCATAAAGCAGAAAAACAACACAGTATTTTTTTATTAATCAACTGTCTGACATTCCTTTATAATCCCTCCCTCCAACACTTCACTGATCACCTTCATATGATGATGATTCTCTCATTTTGTTTATAGGTAATTGAAAGATAATTGTTTTCCCTTTAGCATGGCCTGTTGAATAAAGCTTTTACTACTACAGATGGTTCAGGAAGGTTTCAGTTTCACAAGATGTACTTGGAAATGTTTTATATAAACACACACATTTCAGCACCATTGTTGTTGAGTTTTCCTATATGATCTTGTGGAGATTTTTGATGTTTTTAGTACAGGTGTAAGTTTGTGCCCTACAAACACAGAAATCTGATCTTGTGTTTTACATGATCTTCCCCAAAGAAGAAAGAAAATGTGTTGTATTTTTATGGTATATTCTGCATGATTCAGTCTACTCCCACTGAACAGAACTCAGTTTGGACTAGGGGTAGATGACAGCAACAAAACCCCCCATTTACAATTTCATGTGTCCGATAGGTAGGAAGAACTTTCTGCAGATTAGCTTCTGGCTCCTTACGTTTCAGGCCTGACTTTCCTTTGCCATCTGCACACTTTCTGTGCTGGGTGACATAAAGTGTACTCATACGGTGAGAAGAACTCTGAAGCAGCATCTCTGAATCACAGTCCAATGAGTGGGCCCAGTGAGCTATAGGGAAGCTGTCTTCTACACCAAGGTGGCTGACTTGGAACCACATGCATTTATATCAGTAAACTGAAACCGAATGTGTCCACAACTTAACTTCCCCTAAACTGGATCCTCTTAGTTGCTTGCGGGTCAAATACATTGCTTTTGAGAATTTTGCACACATGATGGATGGACAGGCTGGGCTCCGCCTGGCTATAAGGAAGGAGGCTGTGCACAGAAGAAATCCTAAGACCTTGTTTTCTGAGTGCTATGGTCTGAATGTGTGTCCCCCACCATCCCACCCGAATTCATATGTTGAATCCTCATCCCCAAAAATGATGGTTATTAGGAGGTAGGACCTTTGGGAGGTGATTAGGTCATGAATAGGATAAGTGCTCTTATAAAAGAGGCTCCAGAGAGCTCCCTAGTCTCTTCACATGACCTTCACATGACCATGACGGTACCCTGATCTTGAACTTCAAGCCTCCAGAACTGAGAGCAATAAGTTCCAGTTGTTTATAAGCCACTCAGAGCGTGGTATTTTGTTACAGCAGCCCAAATTGGCTAAGACACTGAGATCTGCAGAAAATTTAACTCTGGGTCACAGTTTCCTTATCTGTAAAATGGGGTAATGATAATAATACTGCCTGCCTGGTGAATAAATTATTATATGAAAAGAACTTAGAACCATTTCTGATACATAGTAGGTACTTATTAAACATTTGCTGACTTGCATGACTTGCAAGAGACTTGTAAACGGTAAAGTTAATGCCATTCAAATTCTTTAGTCCACTTAACAGTTGGCATAAGCCAAACCAATTCACTGAAGCAGTTGCATAGCAGATTTGTAAAAGCCTGGTTATAAAAAGAGAAGTAAACTTGTCTGTAGCAGCAGCTGGGACTGAGGCTCTCCCCAGAGGGTGGAGCTGGGAACATCTCAAAGAAGTAGTTACTCAGCCTCCACTCGGGGCCTCAGGGATGAGGACTTCGGCCCCTCTGGAGGCAGCAGGCTCTTTACTCCCTGCACCTCCTCTCGCCCGTGTCTCCCACACTGGCTCCCTGTGCCCTCTCCCCTCACCCTCATCAAAGGGAAGAAGACCCAAGATGACAAGCAGATTCTGAAAGATGAGAAAATCCCACTAACCTTGCAAGCAGAAAGAGCAAGATGTTTTAAGCTCTCCGCTCTAGCAAAAGAATCCGGAAAGAGGCTAGGAAGTCATTTAACAAAAGAGGAGAGAAATTCGGACAGAGAGAAGTCATCCCAGGAAGAGGCAGGAAGAAGGGGCAAGGGACAAGGCAGGGAGAGGTGGACAGAGGGGCTCAGTGAGCTTGGAAGGAGGTGACCTTGCCATTCATTCTCCTAATGAACATTGTTCATTCATCAACAAACATTTATTAGACACCTGGGCTTTGGGGTACAGTGGTAAGCAAGACAAAAAATCTCTGCTCTTGTGCAGCTTAGGTTTGGTGGTGAAAATAAGAAGTACACAAGTGAGCAAAGAGATAAAACACAAGAAAGCAATGAAGGACAATGTAGAAAATTAAGATAGGGTGAGGTGGTAGGAAGTGCCAGAGACTACAATGAGGAAGTAACATTTGTGCTAAGACTTGACCAGTGAGAAGGAGCCAGGCATAGGAAGGTGAGGGGAGCACATTCCAGGGAGAGGAACAGCAAGGGCAATGGTCCCTCGGTGGCCACAGGCCTGGCCCATTGTTCAGGAACAGCAAGGAGTGGAGTGAGCTTGGGAAGTGTGGTACGGGACAGGCTCAGACTGGTGGGCAGGGACTCAGACATAAAGGGTATTTTTAGCCAGGATATTGGACATGAATTTTTTCCTAAGTACATAGGATTTCAAAGAAATTCCCACATTCTAGTGTTCCAATGGCCTGGACACTTGTTAAAGTAGTGTTGGGAGAGAAACCAAGCATTTATAGAGCACCTGCTCCGGCCTGAGCCAGGCTCTGCGGCAGGGCCTTTCGCAGCCATCTTCCCGTTTGATTCTTGCATGGTAGCGGGCCACCTGCTTTCCATGCAACAGCTGATCAGCGGAAGCCCGGAAAGGTGAAGTGATTCATCCCAGGTTGCAGAGCTAGAAAGTGGCGGAGGCCAAGTCTGGCTCCTGTTCTCCTGTGACACAACTTCATAGCACTTCCTAAAATGGGTGTGGATTCTTTACAGTTAATGAAGTGCTTTTTATCTGCACTTTATCGCATGTGCTATTACCGAGTGTTACCACCTCCCTGCAGTGGCCTGGGAAATGTTTCTGAGACCTTGCGTAGACTAGTCACAGCTCAGGAGCTGCTCTTTATCCTCAGTTTTCAGCAGCTCCTCCCTGAACAGGACCACTGTGACTGACACTCAGCGCTGGGTGCAGCTGGCACCTGTGGAAGCTGGAGGAAGGTGCTGCTAGCCCGTAAAGCGTCTTTGGGAAAATCAGGAAAAGACCTCCTTTGCTCAAGACACTTGACTTCCAGCTTCCAGGAAAGTGTTGTAATAACAATTCTGTTAGAGCCTCCTATGAGACCATCTTGAAAAAATGATCCTCACACATGCAAATCTGTGCTACCCTCGCTGTGAGGTGTTCCCTTGGCCACCTCACTATGGTAGCCTTGGACAGAGCACAACCTCAATGTCTGTGGTGATCTTCCATGCCCCTACATCCAACAGGTAGAGGAAGAAAGCTGCGGGTCCTGGCAGAATGGAGATCCATTTGGAAGTGGCCACACCAGACCACACACAGACACACGCTGTGCCCCAGAAGTAGCCACGGCTGCCCAGGTTTTCCTAGAACTGCCCAGCCCATCAGGACACCAGGTTCCAGTTCACCTCATCGTCACTGTGCTGTCCACACTCAGTGCCACCACTGTCCCCACCGCCATTGCATAGTCACCTGCTCTGGGGTGTGAACTGTGCTGGGCAGCACTGGCTGCCTGCATAAGTCCCACTGGCACCGTGAGAGGAGGCCCCTGAACCGTGCCCCTGTGAGAACCCTCACCTCCAATGTGGGCACCATGGGGCTCTGGCGCTCAGCAGCCCCCCCCATGTGGCCAGCGCCACCTCCAAATGCCAGGGTCTCATCTTTGCAGACTTCCAGCTCCTAAATTTAGAAGTGTGGATTAAATCCAAACAAATGGAGGGTTATGTAACTTTATGTCCCTCTCTACTGTCCCTCCCCTTGGAATAATCAGCCTTAATCAGCTAATGACGGGGCTCTGAATGCAGCCCCAATCCTCAGAGATGCTATTAGGCTTACATAAGGAGTGACATTGCCTGGTGTATTATAAGGCTTTAGAATACACTCTTACTCTCTCTTTCCTCTCTGTCCCTTGCCCACACATTCTAGCACAGACACATCCGTGCGTACACATCCATGCTCACATACTCCCCCCAACATATCCATCAAATGCCGAAGCTGCTTAGCTAGTCTGGGATCAAATACGTGCAAGCTGAGAGAAGGTTTTACCCATTGAGTGGTTCAAATTTATCACCTAAAAATAAATCACTTCAGTCCGTAATGGCAGCTAACCCAAGAGAGAAGGGAGTACTTTGCATAGAATTGTAGACTGAGGGATAAGGGAAATACAGGGAGGGAGATTTGAGAACTTCCTAATCATCAGAACTGTGCAGCAGCAGAATGGCCAGCTTGAGGAAGTAGTGAGCTCCCTGTCACTGGAGGTGAGTTAGCAGAAGTGGGGGATAATGGATAAGGATTCCTGCGCTGTGCAGAGACTGAATGGTAACTGACATTTATACACAATCAGTTTTTTGCCAGGTGTTGTGCTCTGTAGGCACTATAACAAAGATGGCAAAATGACTTCCTCTCAAATGCCAAATCTTATCTATTGGGAATGGCTGCCTGGAGCTCTGGATGCACAGAAAGCTTCTGAGGCTCAGGGAGAAAGAATATCTTGATCAATTCACGTTGTTTTCCATGGGGCCAAAGAAGAAAGCAGTTATCTTGATTGATTAGCAATGTCTGCCATTGATGTGGGATAAGAAAACAGCAGGTATGCTATTTGCTAATGGTATATCTTGTCACTTATTACGCCCTTCGTAGATGAGGAAATTGAGATCCAGAGGTTCACAGTTGGTAAGTGGCAGAACCAAGGTTTGGATCCAGACATGGCTCCGAAGTCTGTGCTCACGGCCCCTACACTGTTCTGCCTCTCAGTGATGAAAGGGATGCCTGGGGACTGAATGTGCAACCACCAGCCCACACTGCACCCTCATTTTCAAATGCCACAGGCATCTGAGTGTAACCTCCATGAGGTTATCTACTGGGTCTGCAGGATGCCCCAGGGAGAAAGCCTGTGTGCCACTCCCTGACCCTGGCCAGACCCTCCACACCCCCGATCCATCTCTGACTCCCAGCAACCCTGGAAGTGACTGCCCCACTGCATAGATGAGGAAACTGGGACAACTGAGTAGGGACCATTTGTCCCCCTCAGGTGCTGTGCTTGGGGCGCATTCTACAGCACATGCAGTGCAGAAAACTCTGGAGGGCAAGGTGGCTGTGGCAGGGACTCAGCAGGCACCACGTGCCTGCCTCTCAGCCCAGCTGAACACAGGAGCTGGCTTCTCAGCCCCACCTGCACCGAGTCAGCTCTCTGAGCCTTGAACTTTCTAATTGTCTTTCATGGCAGGGGGACGCTGCTCCTTCCCAGCCCCGTGACACCCTCTATCGGCACCTTCACATTGCTAGTCCCACAGCCAGACTCCAGCAGTCCTTCTGCTCCTCTCCCTGCAGGCTACTTTTCAACAATTTCTCGTTCCCTGCTCATCCATCATCCATCCTTCCTGTCCCAGGGGCCTCTCTCTCCAGTCCTATCATTCAGCTTCTATCCCTACCACTTCCTTTCAGGGTGGGAGACCTTTCCCCAAATCCTGGCTACAGAACAGAGCCACCCTGAGAACGGAGATTTCAGATGGGGCCCTGCCAAGACCTTATGCTTACAAGGTCCTAGAACAAGAAGGAGAGCAGGTATGGGCTGGTCCTGATCCCCGGGATCCACTCTCCTTGTGTGAAGCCAGGGGAAAGGAGATGGCAAGGGCAAGGCACACACATTAAGGCCACTCAGGACCTTGGCCAGACCTTTGGGGTTGCATAAGCCAGAGGGTGTGGCTGCTTTTGTGTTCTGTGCAGATGGTGTCCTGGGACTGTGCCGGCAGTGGGTAGGGGCCGCGGCTGTGGAGGCCTGGAGACCGGGTGTCGCCTCCCCTGCCCACACTTCACCTTGGGTCCGCTTCAAAGTGGTTAAAGAGGTTTACTGACTCATCAGAAGTGCCCCCGCCTTTCAGATAAACCCCAAGGCTCACCATCCCAAAGAGATAAGCCAGGGGTGAGGTTTCTGTTTGTGAATGGTGGACCTTGCACCGCCGCTTCTGGGGTGGACTTGCGCTTTTCTTCAGCGCTCATTACCTCGGAGCTGCTGGGGAAAAGCACCAAGACCAGTTGTTTGCAAATTCTTAGCATCAAGTTGCTTTCTGCAAACAAACTCTTTCTCGGAACCCCAGTCCAGGAGACAGGTTTAAAAAACTAGAGATGTTGAGGTGGGATGGCCCTGTGGCCCCTCCAAAATGACATGCAAAATTATTTGTGTGCATGAGTTTTCCTTGGGCAGAAGTCTATAGTTATTTTGATTCTTCCAGGGCTGCTTACCCCCAGGAACGGTTAAGAGGGACTGGAAACGCCTGCTGACAGTCTAGGATACTGTGATTGTCACATCTATTTTTGTCACCTGTTTGCCTTTCTAGCTGGGTGTTGCTCCAGCTGACATTTAAATGAGTTTGCATTTGCACAGCCCACACCAACTGGCACTTCGGGTGCAGTGGGGGGTGAGGAGGAGGGCCCGGACCTAACAGATGGAGGGGGAGTGGCTGCTGGGGATTAAAAATGTGGTTCCAGATGATCAGGAGTTGCCTGGGAGCATCTGAAGTGCTTTAAGTGCTGCAGAGAGAGCTGGAATGTGGGTGGGATGACCCTTGTTCCAGTCTCTCTTCCTTGGTGTGCTGTGTGGCTGTGGACAAGACCCTTTCCCGCTCTGTTTTCAACTGTACAGTGAGGACCAGTGTTTCCCAAAATGTGAAGCATGTGCACACAACCTGGCCTGAAATAACATCAACATGCTCACAGAGGAAGTGATCAGCGTGGGGCCAGGTATCTTCAACACCTAATTAACCCCCGTGGAACTCCCTGGCAGAGACCCGGCTGACCTGGTGCTCAGGGCAGATGGCAATGTCTGGTTGGACTGTGACGTATGTGGTTTTCTGGGCATTGCTGTATTCTATTTATGCACAGTGCCCTTTCCAGCAGTGATATGAATGAAGTCTTTTCAAGAAAAGAATGGGCATGTGGCAATTTAACACAAAATGTTAAGAAAATGATCACACAGGAAGAATGTGGATGTGACAGAAATGTGGGGTGAAAACACCCAAAGTTGGGGAGGACTTAGGCAAGTTGATCTACTGGGTCCTAAAAAGCACTGTAATGCTGGACCCCCATCTACCCAGTCCCTGAAGAGGGGCCCAGGGCCCAGGCCCTGCAGCGACCCCAGAGCAGTGAGCGGGGTGTGGGGAGGGGATTTCTGAGCAGAGGCCTGGGGTTGTGGCAAGGAGCCAAATACCTTTCTCAAACTGGGTGTATATACACCCCTTGGGGTACCAGGGTCTGGTCTATGGAGCTGGTGAAGCCCTGAAGATTGAGGACAATGAAAATCATCTTCTGAGTAGTTTAAGATGTTACCTGTTTACAAAAACAGTGCGGCTGTATCGTGGGAGAGAATGCAAATTTTACAACCACTTTGGGTAATGCCCACAGGCCCCAGGCAGCGGCTAAGCTGGACTCTGGCATCAGGCTGTCTGGGTTTGAGTCCCACAGGCTCTGTGTGAATTTTAGGAACTCCCTTGGATGGCTAGAACTCCAGCTTGCTGGCAACAGAAGTGGGCTCAGCTAACTGCACCCAAAGACACGGGGCCTTATTTATTGGAAGGATGGGCGGTCACTCTTAGAGTCTCAGAATCAGCAGTACTCAGAGGAGGGGCCTGGAGCAAGTCCAGCAGGCAGAGTCTTCAAGGTGAAGATGTGCCTCAGGACTCGAACATCAGAGTCCCGGGAGACAGCGCCCAGGCCTGGGTCCTGTGCCTACGCCTTAGTCAGAGGAGTCTTGGCCAGACTGAGGGGGGAGGTTCCACAAAGGGAAATTGGGGTGTCCTTCCATAAAAAGGGGAGAAGAATGCTCAGCTGGCAAAGAAAACAAAGGTCTACCCTCTCACTTTGTTTAGTTTCCTCCGCAAACAGGGATGAAAATGGTCAGGCCTTTGAGGGCGATTGAGGGGATTACATGATGTCACCGTGGAAGGGCCTGGCTCTCAGCAACTGACACTCCATAAATGTCAGTGATTGGGTTTTTTTTCATTGTTTGTTATAAAAAGACACAAAAACAAGCCACTATGGGCCAGATGAGAGCCTAACGAATGCCACATGTTTCCTTTGGTTGCAGCCACAGAGGCTTTGAGGTTGGCAGATGTGGGTTCAAATCCTGGCTTCACCACTGAGTAGCTGTGAGGCCCCAGGCAAATGACATCAGCCCTCTGAGACCCAGTGTTCACATCTGGCTGCCAACAGCTGCCTGAGCACAAAGCTCAGTGTCTTGACGGCAGACAGCAGTGCAGAGCACAGCCAGGCACGGCACAGCCAGGCACAGGGGCCTGGGGCAGGTGAGCAGCCCCGCCTTCCTTTCCCAGTGTAACTCCAGGAGCCCCACCTTAAGGGGAGGGCCAAGAGCTCTTGGGTAACTTTGACTGAACCTTGTTTAGGGCACAGTTTCCTGTGCCAGGAACCTGAGTTGGGCAAACACCCAGATGCTCGAAGGCCAGTGGTTCCCATGGGAATTCCCTGAGGCACTGGCTTAAATGCAGATTCCCAAGCCTCCCAGAGGCCCAATGAGCCCTAGGGGATGCACGGCAGAGAGATCAAGCTCTGACTTCCCCAGATCACATCTACAGCACCTTCCCACACCCCCACATTCCCTCCCAGGCAGCCAGCCCACTCAGAACAGCCGTGACAGGGAAAAAGGCCCTCCTGTCCCAGAGCCGCCCTTCCCCATGGCCTTCTGGTCCCTGTGGACCTATTCTGGGTACCCTGACCCAGCACAGCTCTCAGGACCTAGAAGACAGGCTCTCCCTCTGTCTGCTTTTCTCCCAGCTCAACCCACCTACATGTGGCTAAGGCTGGGCAGAGGTGGGGTGTGGGCACACGGGAAGCAAGGGCCTGGGATGCTGGAAGGAGAGACCCACTGAATCCAGAGAGAAAAAAGCAATTATACAGGAAACCAGAGTCAGGAGTGGGAAGAGATGGGGTGAGGATTGAGGGAGGGAACCAGGGGGCTCAGGTGCGGGAGTCGGAGATTGTTTGCCTGGGCTCCAGGCAGCTCCTGCAAGCGCTGATTCTCTCTGCTTCAGTCAACAAACATTCTCTGAGCTTTTCCTGCTTCTTTGCCACCCCACTTCTCGGGAAGGCAGCGCTGCTGCAACATCTCTGCCCAGAACTCCGGCCCCATCTCCTCAAAGACTAGGGGACCTCCATTGGTTCTGCTCCATTGGACCTCCCAGCACCTGGCACCCCATTTTCTGACTTCTGCTCATTTGCAGCACCCCCATTTTCGTCCCAGGACTCAGTCCCTCTTTTGGACCACTGTGATTTAATGGCAAACTTCACTCCCAGTTTCAAGGGGTCCTGAGACTCAGGTCTAGCCAGTCAGTATACCACTCCTCTAAACCACATTGATTGGTTCAGGGATGGGCATTTGACCTAAGCCTGGCCAATGAGAGCCTCCCCAGGTCATTTGCTGGGTCTAGAGACACTACAAAGACTTATCCATGTTGTGCATTGGGCAAGTGCACTAAAGTGAGGTGCGTGGGAGACAGAGTCCAGGTTTTATTCTTCTCAAGCCCCTTGCCTGGTGTAGAATTGCATCTACCTATTTTTTTTCTAGTTTGCACCCAGGTGTTATAGGCACTGGCAGAGCCCTGGGTGAGCTCTCAGGGAGAGGGCCATTAATTTCCCTGTGGGTTGCACAAAGGTGGGATGTTCCCGAAGCTGCAGGTGCTAGGTTTGCCTCCTCAGGGGAAATCTTTAGGCATAGCCATTACCTAGGAAAGAAGAACTGAGAGATGGAGAGCCAGATGCCAGGTGACATTTCGTTAACCACCTGAAGCCAGCTGTACTTGAAATCCAAACTATCCTTGGATTTCCGCCCCTGCCCCCCCGCAGTTACAGGACCCAATACATTCTTTTTTTACAGCGGAAAGCAGTTTGAGTTCATTTTCTCTCACATAAACCCAAGATTTTCCAGTGGCTTACACCAACTTCTGTTCCTTAGAAGCCTGGTGTTCAGAGGTGGGAGGGAATCCCAGGCCCCCACAGACAAAGCCAGGGTGTGCCCTGTTGGCTCTGGCAGCTCGTGGTTTCAGCACATCACCCTCCACCCCCTCAGTACCTCCCCAGGGACTGAGTTAAATGGACCTCTCCAGCTCTGCAGGGCCTTCTGCCCTCTCCAAGTCTGGCTCTCCTTGGTGGTGCTACTTTAGCTGATGGCTCCTCCATTTTTCCCCGCTGCTCAGGACACAGATCTTGGACTCATTCACGTTCAATCTGTAGCAAATCCTATTGGCTCCACCTTCAAAATATGCGCAGAGACCAATCATGTCTTTACCATTCCCACTGCAAGCACCACGCCCGGAGCCCCATCACCGCCCACATAGATAAATCAGTGTCTCCGTCACTGCAACCCCATTGTGTCTCCTTTCTCTGCTAGTCAGGGCAGGCTAGGGTGTGCTGCGGTAACACACAGTCCTCACATCCCAGAGGTACACCACATGAGTTTGTTTCTTTTTCCTGCTACATGTCCCTCTGACTATGATCCAGGACCCAGGTTTTGGGAGCAGCCAGTCTAGGACTTGACTCTGCCACACTGACAGTCACCATGGCAGAGGAAAGAGAGAGCATGGCCTGGAGTATGCTTGTAAGCATTCCCCAGAAACCATGACAGGACTCTGCTCCCGATCCGTCAACCAAAGCAATCCTGTGCCATGCCTGGCTCTCATGGGGCTGGGGAAAAGCAGTGTTTTGCTGCAGAACTGAAAACACACGTGAGCAGTGCTCATGACAACAGCACTCCCCATTCAGTTCCCCCTCCCAACGGCAGCCAGAGGGGCTCTGTTAAAGCATGGTATGGGGCACACCCCTCCTCTGCTCAGGGCCCTTCTGTGGCTCCCGCCTGCCTCCACGAGGTCAGGCACAGTCGCTGCCTGGGACCTCCTGGACCCTACCTTCGACTCTCTCCACCTCACTTCATTCTGCTCTGATCTCCTTGCTGTTTCTCAAACCCACCAGGCATGCTCTTACCTCGTAATCTTTGCTTATGTCTGGAATGCTTCTAAAGGTATCCGTGGGCCTTACCTTCAAGCTCACTGATGCCTCCCTGTTATGGGATGAATTGTGTTCCCCCAAAATAAAAATCTGTGATGAAGTCCTAATCCCTGGGATCCCAGAATGTGACTGTAACTAAAGATAGAAACTTTACCGAGGTGATTAATTTAAAATGAGGTCTCTAGGGTGGCCCTAATCCAGTATGACTGGTGCCCTCATACAAGCAGATTAGAACACAGACATACACGGGGGAAGGCAGGTGTGAGGACACAGGGAGAAGGTGGCCATCTGCAAGCTGCAGAGAGAGGCCTCAGAAGAAGCCAACTTTGACAACACCTTGATCTCGGACTTCTAGCCTCCAGAACGGTGGGAAAATAAATTTCTGTTGTTTAAACAACCCAGTCTATGGTACTTGGTTACAGCAACCACAACAAACTAATGTATTTCCCTTGCCATATTTTTAAAGATTACAGACCTTTCTTTTACCTGTACCTCAATGGTCTCTGTCCTTTCCCCTGCCTATTTTTCTCTGCAGCATTATCACCTTCTAATGTCCTAAATGTTTTCCTGTGTGTGTGTGTGTGTGTGAGATCTATTAATTCTCATAAAATATAAGCTTAATTAAGGCAGGGATTTTTGTCTTTCCCTAGGGCTCAGAATAGCATCAGGCACATAGCAGATACTCAATAAATATTTATTGGATGAATGAATGAGTGGATGGATAGATAGATAGATGCTGCAAACCACTCAGAAACCCTCCTTCTTCCCTAAACCATAAGGGTTTTTTTTTGCCTTTTTTCCTTGATAGACTCAATATTGGAGGGTAGCTGGGGAGTTCTGAAAGTCTGACCTTTTGAAGTAAGTGGTATCTATCAAACCTTGAAATAAGGATATGTGATCAAGTTCATGGTGAGAATCCCAGAAGTCCTTCTATACCTGCTCAGAGATGGATGTGCAAGGATCTCAATGCAGAGGCACTGATTATACTGAAAATACAGTAAGGATTCAAATGCCCGACAATAAAGGATTGGGTATAAGCTGGTATGGCCCAAGAGATGGCGATTATGTGGATGTTAAAAAGAATAAAAGGGGACCATGTGCGCCAAGGGGAGGATGGCTAAGAGGGCATCAAGTGGAAGATTGACCAGCACCTAGGACAGTATCAAAGTTATGTTTTCACATGTGCAAAAACCAGTAACAAAAAGATACCTGAGGGAGCAGAGTGAGGTTGCTGTATCAGTTACCTATTGCCACAATATGCTGTGTAACAAGCAACCCTAACACTGCCAGTAGTATACAATAATAAGCACTGATTGCTCACTAGCCTGGGAATGGCTGCTCTAGGTCAAGGTCTGGTCTGCTCTGCTGATCTTGGATGGGCTCGCTCAGATGTATGGGGCTGGCTGGCTAGTGGCTGATGTAGGATGGCCTCAGCTAGAACAACTAGACTGGCTGAGCTTGGTGCCATTTGTCTCGTCCTCTATCCCACTAGCTTGGACACATCATCATGACAATGACAGAGGCACAAGAGCAAGCAAGCTTGATGGTGCAAAATGCTTCCAAGCCTGTCTTGCAGTTCAGTTGCCAATGTCCCTTTGGCCAAAGTAAGTCACCTGGCCAAGCCCGGCATCTAGGTGGATGGGGGCTGCCAAGGGCATGGATCTTGGAAGGGGTAACGAAGCGGGGCCATTTTTGTAACTTGCTGTGGTTGTTTTTCACAAAGGCCAACCTGGGACCAGGATTCGTGTCTGAGTGACTTGCCAGGGCAGTGCAGGGTGGGGCAGGGGGATGTTGGTGGGAAGCAGGAGAAGCAGGGCAAGGAAGGATCAGAAACAGGTCATGGGTAACCAGGCAAAACAGTAGCCTCAGGCTGATTCTGCAGGGGGGTCCAGGGTAAAGCACACCTCAAAGTCTGCTCTGACTCTTGCCTGGGCCACCCATCCACTGGCTAGAGGCCACCTGGTGCCAGGGTGGAGGTCACTCTAGGCTCTCTCAGTCATGGGCAAAATGTCTCCAGTAGCCCAAGGACCACCCTTTGGGGAACGTGGCAGGAGTGGGTGCTAGAAGCAAGGCCCGCAGAAGCCAGGGGAGGGCCAGCACCACTGAGGGCATCTGGTCCAGGCGCCGACAGTGTCTGCTCTGGGGGCCAGAGAGGTGGAAGCTTATTTTCCACTTTAATACTTTGGTACTGTTTTAATATTTTATCAAGAACAATTACTGGTTCTATAGTTTTAAAAAATCCAATAGGCAAATATTTTTAGTGAAAGTCTCTCAAGATGTCTCCAGTGGTGCAGTGGCAGTGGGCAAGCTTGGCCTAAACTTACTCTGGGGTGACAAGTGGCTTGGAGGAGAGTCTAGGAGTCCTGGGTTCAAGACCCACCCTGCTGTGTGAACTGGGGCAAGTGGCTTTCCCTCTCTGACCCTCTGCTTCCCCCACCAATATGGATAATTACCTACCCCCACGGGGTCTCTGTGGAGCACCAGGGGGGTGAGGGCACCAGGGTGCGCAGCAGATGCTCAGTTAGTGACTGTGGCACTTCCGGGGCCACTCCCGGGGGACAGCTGGACCCTACCTACCCCATCGAGACTGGGAAGGTGATCTGGCAACCCCACACATGCAAGTTCCTGGGCTCTGGGCTCCTACGTCCATTGGCTTTCCTGCCCTAGCAATGAGCTCACAGTCCCAATGTTCTTGCCACTGGCCTACCTGGCAGCTGGTTCTGCTGCTACAGGCCACGCCACGGGGTGGGCCTGTGGGGACTCAAGGTCAAGGGGCTCCCTGACCTGGTCCCTCCCACCTCTCAGCACCAACTTCTCCCCTCCACTCCCCACATTTTACCCCAGAAATGCCCAGCAGTTTCTGCTCCTCACACTTTTCATGCAGTGTCACATCTGTAGGTCTTTGTCCGTGCAGCAGCACAGTACTATTAACTGCAGGGCTCTCACTTCTATATCCCTCACAGGTGCCAGGCACTGATCTAAGTGCTTTTGTGCATATCTACTCAAGAATTTCTCTCAATAGTCCTACGTGTAGGTGCTATGCTCATCCCCATTTCACAGGTGGGCACACTGAGCCAACACAGGGGAAGAGTCACAGTAGCGGGTCAGGTGTCGGCCCCATCAGCAAGTGATCGCAGGCCTGGGAGGGCGTCTCTGGTCCCGCGGCCCACCCCATTCAGAAAGTGAAGGGTGGGCTCCTTCTCGCCAGTCAGGCCACGAGCCTAGGAGGAAAGCAGGCACAGGTGAGGAGCTGAACATTCATTCACAGGACAGAAAACACAGTGAGCACTTTAGGAGAAAGCTAAACTCATACCACATGGAGAAATCACTCATCACTTCTCATGTTGGTAAAAATCAAAGTAATCCGCTGAAATCCTGTGTTAGGAGGTGGAAGGAAGAGTAATCACTCAGACATCATAGTGGGAGGCCCCAGGACAGATACGGTGGATATTACAAATGCTGGAACCCTTCGGCCAGTGACCGCACTTCTGGGAACGTACCCACAGGTGTGCTGAAGCCACAGAGCGAGCGCAATGTGCGCCCACGGTTATTTATTGCAGCGTTGTTTGTAGAAGCACAATTTAAACAGCTAGGTCCCCCAGCAGGGAACCAGTTAAATCAATTATGCTTTATTTGTCAGTTGGCATTCTTGCAGCCACAAAAACATAATAAGGAAGTTCTGAACATGCTGATATAGAACTATCTACAAGCTACATTAAGTAAGAGGCAAGGTGTCTAGACATGACACCAAAGGCACAATCCATAAAAAACAAGTGAGTAAGCTGTACCTCATCAAAATTAAAAATGTTTGCTGTGCAAAAGACTCTGTTAATAGGCAGAAAAGCCAAGCCACAGACCGGGAAAAAGTAGTATTTGCAACCCCCAAGAAGGACTTGTATCTAGAATATATAAAAAACACTCTAAACTCAATAGTATAAAAACAAAACACATTCATTTGAAAGTGGGTGAAATATTTAAGTAGATAATTCACAAAAAAGGACATATGAATGGCAAATAAGCACAAGAAAAGATTTCAACATCATCAGCCACCAGGGAAATGCAAACTAAAGTTAACAAAATAGTATTACCAGTACAAACCTGTTAAAATTGTTAAAATAAAAAGAAACACGAACAAAATCAAGGGCTGACAAGAAGACAGAGCGACTGGACTCTCCAACACCGTTGTGGGGCCACTCTGGAAAACGTCACGCAGTCTCTCGTCCAGCTAAGCACACACTCACCATACAACTGAGCGACTGCACCTCTGGGTATGTGCCCCAGAGAAATGAAGACAGGTTTGTGCACAACCTGTCTATGGACATTCATAGCAGCTTGATTTGTAGTCACCCCAAACTGAAACCAGCCCAACTGTCCCTGACAGACAAATGGATAAACAAGCTGTGGTGTGTCCAATTAAATGGAACACTATGAAGCAATAAAAAGGAATGAATTATTGATAAACAGCACATTGAATTTATCTCAAGGGCATCATGCTGAGCTAAAAATGCCCATCTCAAAAGATTACGTGCTGTATGACTCCATTTATATAACACTGTCAAAGCGACATACTGGTAAGTGATGGAGAATGAATCTGTGGTTGCTAGGGGCTAGGGCTTGGGAAGGGTGTGATTATAAAAATTAATACGCAGGAGTTTCTTTGTGGTGATTGGAAGAGTTCTGTATCTTGATGGTTCCAAAATCCATCCACGTGATAAGATTTCATAGAAATGTGCACACGAATGGGAGTAAAAGGGAGAAAACTGTACTTGAACAATGATTAAAATAAAAAAAAATAAAAAAAGAAATGTGCACAGGAAAACAAAACAAAACAATTATTGCATGTAAAAACTGGTAAAATCCAAATAAGGTTTGGTTTTGAGTTAATAATTTTGTACCTAAGTCAGTTTCCTTGTTCTGACAATGCACTGGGTTATGTAAGATGTTATCACCGGGGGCAACCGGAGGGAGCTGGGGGAAAGGGCCACGGGAACTCTGTACTATTTTTGCAACTTCTGTGAGCCTGAAGCGATTTCAAAATAAAAAGCTTTAAAGTAGCAATGATTTGGGGCTGCGTTCCTCAATTTGATTTTTGTTGTGAAAAATGATATAATAATAATAATAATAATAATAATAATAATAATAATAGCAGCAGCAAGGGGAAGAGAGTCCCATTTCTGTGAAACATAAATGCAGCTGTAACTCCTGTCCATGACATAATATCTCTGGAGACTGTACACCAGGAACTGGTAACATCGGAGCCATAGGAGGGGACAGGCAGCAGGGGCCCAGCAACGAGAGAAAGAGAAAAACCCTGAGTTTTCAGTTTTCCTCTGGAGACTTTTACATTTTATATTGTGGACATCTATCACCTTTTGAAACTTTGAATTTAATTGACCATAGGGGAACAGAAGAAGAGCCACCTCTTTGGCTCAAAGATCCTCAAAGGGCCAGAAAGGAGAGGGGCAGTGTCCAGGGCACAAAGATTTCATGGGGGAAGCAATGCTTCACCAAGCTCAAGGGAGGCTAGAAGCTCAAAAGAACAGTTGACTGGTAGGGAGGGCACCAGCTCCAGTCGTGGGCAGGGCCAGTAAACAATGTCCCCTTTGTCTCCTTGACAGCAATAACACGCAGGAGTAATTGTCACAGCCACCACAACAATGGACACTTACCTAACCACTTAACTAAGCACGTCTCAGGGACCAGCTGACGTAACTCTTTAAACAATGTCATTGCATAAAAAAGGAAACCGAGGCACAGAAGTGCAGTCATTTGTCCAACGTCCCACATGGAGTTGGCAGCACTGTTACACGCAGGACCTTCTGCCAGAGCTACGGGGTCTCCCCCTGGGATCCCTTGGCCAGAATCCCCACAGCACGTGCTGGACCAGGGCCAGGGGTGTGGAGGGGAAAGGCTCCCAGCCGTGAACACCCCTGCCCGCCACACAGGCTGGCGGTGGAGAGAATGCAGGGATGGAGTCAGGTAGGCAATACACCTAGGCACTGGACCGTCTCTTGGATCCTGCTGGGGAAGGGCAGGCAGATGACAAACATGCCGCAGGAGGTGGGGGAGTTGTGAGAGGGTGTGAGCAGACCTGAGCTAGAGCAGAGGAGGCTTGGGTCAGGCTGGTCAGACAGTCATGGGCAGAGCCCCAGCTCTGGCCTTGTAGGGGAGTCTGGTCTCTCTCCACGCCCTCCCTTTCCTCATCTCAGCTGCGGAGCATAACAGTGCCCCCTCCCAGGGCCCAACATGAGCTTCCACTGGGCACCACCAGGGGATGCCTCATCAACAATAGCTTCAGGATGTCAGCAGCTTCAACACCGGGGGAAAGCCCAGGAAACCACCAACAGGTGAAGGGTAATTTGTACAAGACCCACTTATGGAATATCACATAGCAATAAATAAAACCAAATTACAGTGACATGTAATGATGAATCTCTAAGAATGGCAAGCAAAAGAAACCAGGAATTAAAAAGAGTACATACTGTGATATTCTGTGTATATAGAGTTTTAAAATAGGCAAAATTATTCTACGTTGTTGGGAGTCTGGATCCTGGTGACTTCTGGGGAAGGGGGGCGGGGAAGGGCCTGGATGGGGGATGAAGGGGAAGGACTTCCAATCACACCCGTGTGTTCACTTTGTGACAACCCACCAAGCTGTGCCCTTGCATTCCACGCCTTTTTCTGTATGCAGCTTACACCTTAATAAAGAGTTTACTTTAAAAACTAAAGGAAGGCAACCTGCAGAATGGGAGAAATCATTTGCAAATCACATATATGGCAAGGGTTTAATATCCAAAATATATTAAAAACTTCTACAATTCAACAACAATGAAAAACTAAATAAGATTAAAAACTGGGCAGAGGACTGAATAGACAGTTCTCCAAAGGAGCTGTGCAAATGGCCAAGAAGTATATGAAAATTTGCTCAACGTCACGAATCATAAGGGAAATGCCTGCCCAAACCACACCCATTAGGGTGGCTAATATTTAAAAAAAATATTAAGTGTTGGTGGAGAGAGTGGA
Source organism: Phyllostomus hastatus (assembly GCF_019186645.2). Taxonomy (NCBI): domain Eukaryota; kingdom Metazoa; phylum Chordata; class Mammalia; order Chiroptera; family Phyllostomidae; genus Phyllostomus; species Phyllostomus hastatus. The sequence continues at coordinate 1,342,282 of NW_025333643.1, read as the reverse complement.
ACCCTTGGGCACTGTTGGTGGGAATGTAAAATGGTGCGGCTGCTGTGAAAACAGGATAAACTTCTCTCAAAAAATCAAAAATAGAACTACCAGATGACCCAGCAATCCCAGTTGCGGGTGTGCACTCCGAAGAATTGACAGCAGAGTCTTGAAGGGACGTTTGTGCACCCGTGTTCAGAGCAGCATCATTCAAGAGGTGGAAGCAACCCATGTGTTCATTGCCAGTTTCTCCTAGTGATGGATGGATAAACACAATGTGGTCTGTACATACACTGGAATACTATTCAGCCCCCAAAAGACAGGAAATTCTGACCCATGAACCTTGAGAAAATTATGTAAGTGAAATAAGGCAGTTATAAAAGGACACATGCCCTAGCCTGGTGGCTCGTTTGGTTGGAGCTTCATCCTGTACACCAAAAGTTTGTGTGTTCGATTCTCAGTCAGGGCACGTGCCTAGGTTATGTGTTCGATCCCTAGTCAGGGAGCAACTGGGAGGCAACTGATCTATGCTACTCTCTCACATCGATGTTTTCTCTCTCTCTCACCCTTCCTTTAACTCTAAAATCAACACATATATCCTTGGGTGAGGATTAAAAAATAATAAAAAAAAATAGAAGGACACATACTGCATGATTCCACTTATATGAGGTCACTAGAGCAGTCGAGCTCATAGAGCCAGTAAGCAGAGTGGTGGTTGCTGGGGTGGAAGGGGAGGGGAGTGGGGAGCTGTGTTTAATGGGCCTGGCTTCACCTTGGGAAGACGGAAAAGAATTCTGGAGGTGACGGTGGTGGTGGTTGCATAACCGTGTAGATGTACTTACTGCCACTGAACTGTGCACTTAAAAATGGTTAAGGTGGGAAATTCATGTGTTTCCCACGCTTAAAAACAAACAAGAGCGGGGAAGGTAGTCTAGCCTCCAGCTGTGGTAACCTGAGACTGGACCTCACCAGCCTGCGTTTCCAAACCCAGAAAGTGAGTGCAGCCAGGGGCCATGTCTGTGGAGGGTGGGGGGACAGGCCAGCCATCTCATGGGTATAAAGTTGCCCTCATTCTCATGACTTCATGAGAGGCCATTGTGGGGATGCGTGGGCTGTGAATTTCTCAAGCATGGCGTCCTATAGAAAGAACGTCAGTGGGGGAACCCAGCCTGAGAGCATCCCCTCCGCAGGTCAGGGAAGCCTGCTGTTCCCAGCAGACCCTACTGATGCCTAGCAAGGAGCAGAAGGGGCACTCGGAGGGTGGCGGCAAGTCGAAGCAATTCCACTCTGTCCTCACACCTCGCACGTGAGGTCTGTGGAAGGTGCTGCCCCACCCTTCAAATCCAGCTGCCCTCCTAGTCTTTGTGGTCACTTCTGGGGGTCATCAGAGGTGTTGTTTTAGGTATTAGGAAGTCCAGTCTGGTCCAAATTAAATCAACATTGAAATTTTGTATCCAAATTGCACTGCTACCCAGCTGATGACTAGCGGTGAGCCCCACAGGCCAGTCCTGGTCCCTCCTGGGTGGGCAGTGCACAGGGGGGCAGAACACCGCCCCCAGGCGGTGTTGCTGTCACCTGGCATCCAGCCCTGTCTGTGGCAGCTGCCTCCACATATGTGCTCACTCTCAGCGGTGCCTTGTGTCCCCTCGTGCCGGTATGGGCACTCCCGAGGCCCCTTGACACCTGCCCTTACAGGATGCCCCACACAATCCACTTCTACCTGGGTCACCTTGCGCCACAGGCAATTCTCTTTGGACAAGTCCCTGAGGACAGGCCCAGCCTGGCCATGTTCCCAGCCCCTTCCTAGCCCATCTGCCTACAAAATACCTCTTTCCACTCTGCCCATCCTGGCAGCCTCTGGACCCCAGCCCGGTGCTCCTCACACTCCAGGCAGAACTGGCCGCATTCTCCTAGGGATCTCCACCCATGCCCACTCCTGGGTCCCTGGATACCCTGCAGCCCGCGTTGCTTGGCCTGGCATGGGATGAGGGCCTGTCCCCTCCCACCCACAGCCTCCAACCGTCCTCTTCGAAGCCCCCTCTTCAGTCCGAGCCTATAGGTGGAGGATAGACCACTTTGTAGAATGTTGTCTCAACACCCTTCTTAGAATGTGGGGGTGTTTTCCCCCATTATTCTCAACTATTCAGCCTCAGCTGAGATGAGGCAAAGTCCCATCTCAGCAGACATTTCCCTGACAGTCTCATAAGGCAGCTGCTGGGTCCCAGTGACCCCAAAGGTCAGTTTTATTTCATGAAGGAGAAAACTGGAGCTCTGAGAGGCAAAGCAACTTGCCCAGGGTCACACAACCAGGGAGCGGTGGGGCCAGGATTTGAGTTCCCTCTCCTCTGGGCCATTCTGCCTTGAAGCCACTAATAAGACAAGAACTGGGAGGTCGAAGCAAGACCCTCCTGGAGGCAATAGTTTTCCGAAGCAGATTTCTCAACCTAGTCCCAGGTTCACTGTCACCTCCAGGCTTTCTCCACTCTGCATCAAGGGGGTGGGGAAGGCAAGTAGCAAGGGGTGGGGAGCACCGCAGTACAGGAGGGCTTGTCAGGAGGACAGAACAGTCCTCTAGGTCCTCCTGCTCTTCCCCTGTACCTGCTTAGCAGCTTGGCTTCAGGTCCGGATGCCACTCGTGACCAACAGTGAGCCTTGGGCCTTGAACCCAACCTCTCCAGCCTCAGCCTCTTTGTCTGCATCATGAGGTGGTCAGAGCCCAGCCTCCCAGCCCCTGTGAGGACAGGTTGTGCTGTGGGCTTTATTTAGGGTGCACACTCTGGGCCAGAACTTTTGAGATGGAAAGTTCTGGCTTGACAGTTCCCTGGCTGTGTGACCTGGAGAAGTTACCTAACATCTCTATGTCTCAGCTTGCTCACCTGTCTAATGGGGGCAAATATAGGACAGACCTGGTAGAATCACTGAGAGGATGAAGTTAATTAATATGCATAAGATGCTCGTAGCAGCACTGGCTGGTGGTGTACACGCAGCAGATGTGGGCAGTTGCTGATGTTTTGAAGCAGGGGCAATGGTTTGAGAAGGCACACAGCCCTGGCCACAGCTTACATTCAGATGTCTGTGGCACTCTGAGCCAGGGTGCATGCTCTTCTACCCACTGCCCCCTTCTGAGGCCAGGCACTGTGGACAGCCCTGGTGCCAAGGGGTCTGGCATGTGTGGGACCTCAGGGCATCCGTTGTCTGTCCCCAGTTTCTCCAGGCCTGGCTCCCAGCCTAAGTCCATCAGACGCAAGCCCTGCCTGGCCAAACCATCCCAGGGAAGGATTCAGGCGTTGGTGGGGATCCAGAGCCCAAGGGCTGAGTAGAAGGAACTGTGGTTGGCTGGCTGGCTGGCTGGCTGGCTGGCAGTACGGGTGGGCCGGGGCCAGTGCAAAGGCAGTCCTCCTCTCTCCACCCCTGAAAGCCCCGGCTTCACTACAGCTCCGCTCTGCTTCCTGGGGCAAGCTACAGGGCCTCTCTGACCTTCGGGCACCTCATCTGTTGGAAGTCTGTTGTGGGGGTTCAATGAGATAACCACCTCTCAGGTGTTCAGCACATGGTGGCTGCAATTGTTATTTCTATTATCTCATTGGTGGTGGTGGCTGTCCAGGGCACTAGGATTAAAAGGTTGCCAGAGCTCAGAAGGAAATGAGAATTATGGGTGTCCCACTGCACACACTTTGCAAATGAGAAATCTGAAACCCAAGGTCATGCAGGGATCCAGGCTCCTCACACCACTGAGTCAACATTGTCACACAAGTGGCTTCTTGCATGGCCCCAGGAGGGAACATGAGGAGGGAAAAGGGCCCCCACAACTTGAATTGGGTAGAAGGAAGGGAGGCTCCCTGGGCACACACAAACACACAGTTTCTCTCTCTCTCTCTCACTCTCTCTCTGTCTCTCTCTCTCTCTCTCTCTCTCTCTGTAGCATGGTGGGAATCCTGTATTAGCTATTGAGTTCTAGGACAGGGAGAAGTAATACAGAGCCCCCATGTGCTGGACAGAGTGGGGACACAGGTGCACCATCCGAAGGTGGCTCAGAGAACTGGAAGAGCCTCCGGCATTGACCTCAATCTCTCGTTTATGAATTCTGCTCATTTTATTGTGGAATCATTAAAAAATATAGAGGTCTTATTTTATCATTTTTGATAAATTTCTCTCTCTCCAGTCAAACTCTCCACTTTCCTGTCATCTCCTTTTTATTTTTGGTCCAGGCACTCATTTTGGGAGACACACTAAGAATTTTCCCAACAACAGTGTGTGGTTTTACCCAAGACACTTTCAGGATTCAAAGCTTACGGGATGGAGGAGTTCCTTAGGCATCACAGTCATTCTCATTATACCTTACTGCGTTAGCCCACTTACCAAGTTCCATGCATGTGCTAAGCATTTTGCATGGATTATTACACTTAATGCACAGAAAATAATGCACCAAGTGCCCGTGGATTCCTCACCCAGCACTAGTACATTCTAACATGCCGCTGCCGCTCCTCCTCCTCCCCTTCTTCAAGGATCACATCAGAGACACAGAAGGAGCCCCAGCAACCTCTCCCTGGTTGCATTTCTCTCCCTGCTCCCTCCCAAGGGTAATCGCTCCCTGCATCTGGAATGTACCCTTCCCATATTGTTTTCACACATACATCTGCATCTCTGACTGGTTTTTGCTTGTTTTCAAACTTTATATAAATGGGACTTCACTGTATGAGTCACTGGCAACTTGTTTTCTTTTTGGTTCAACATCAGTTAGTGAGGTTGCTCCACATCACTCCACAGAGCTCTAATCCACGCACTGACAGTCTATAAAGAAACCTCAGTTCATTAAGGCCCTTTCCTGTCAGTGGACGGGTAGGCGGTTTCTAGCTGCTTGCCCTCACAGCTCAGCTGTCCCTGATGCAAACGTTGCTCAAGGGGTGCCATGATGGGGTGCAGGGTCTGATGTCATGGCTTCCCTACATGGTGTCTGACTGCTTTCCAAGGCGGTGATGCCACTTCTCGGTCCCACAGTTGCACGTCAGATACTGCGTCATCCACAGTCACACTGTCGCTCGGTGGCAGACCAAACCCTTCTTAAGTGAAGAAACTGAGGCTCAGGGAGGAAAAGGACCCAAGATCCCAGAGTCAGTGACCAAGGGAAGCAGGACTTGAACCCGGTTTCCTCCATGCCCCAGTTATTTATTGCTATGAAACAAACAACACCCACACTTAGCAGCTTTCCAATAGTCAGTTATTTATTTTGCTCACTGATCTGCAGTTCAGGCAGGGCTTCGAGGGGAAGGTTGGTCTCTGTTCAATGCAGCCTCGGCTGGGGTCGCTTGACAGGGAAGCCTGGAAGATTCTTTCCCAAGGAGAAGCACAGATGCCAAGTCAGTGCTGGCTGTGGAGGGGTGCTCAGCCGGGGCTGAGGGTGGGGCCTTGGTTCTCTGCAGGGCCTCCACACGAGCGGCTTGGGTGTCCTCGGGCGGACCAGCTGGCTTCCCAGAGCCAGTGTCCCAGAGGCTGGCAGGGTCACTTCTGCTCTACTCTGTGGGTGAAGCAGAAGAAGAGTCTATGTTCTGTCCTGCATTTTGACAGAAAGAGTGTCAAAGATCTGGGAGTCATGTTTTAACAATGACACACTTGACTTCTGCCTCAAGCCTTTAATAGTGTAGAGTTCAAGATGCTCTAACAGGCAGCTGATAGAGAAATGAATGGCAAAGTAGCCATCGGGGCTGCCCACAACGACGCTGTCATCTGTGACTGTACTAGCCAGGACACACCCAACAAGGACCTGAAGCAGGGGTCCCAAAGTATTGGCTCGAGGGCCAAACCTGTCCATGTGCCTTACTTGGCCTAAAAGGGGAGGTTTTTATGTAAAAGTAATTATCAGCATTTTAAATTAGTAGCCTTTACTTAAAAAAATCAGACTTCCAGAGAAAAAAACAACAGGGGATTTGGCAACACTGGGCCCTCATTCCCAGATGGCCTCTCTGGCAGAGAGGAGGAGTGACCGCCCTGGTAAATTTTCCAGTTTTCTGCAGTCCCAGCATTCTGAACTGGCCTCTGTGGACACTTGAGTTGGCTGACAAAGTCTGGGGTACCAAATCTAAGACATTATAAGGGCATTGGGGGAATAATTATTCCACAGAGGTTATTACTGAACCCAGTCTGGAGAGTACCGCTGGGAGACAGACGAGGGGCACTGGTATGGGGCCCTTGGCAGATATTCAGCTCCACGGGGGTGGGGGTGGAGGGTGGTAATCCTAGAAGACTCCCAGAGGAGGTCACACATGACTCGTGGTAGATGGGAAGGATTTGTAAATGCTCAGGACCCTAGAAGCTCGATCTCCAGTTTGATCGCCAGTTGGACGCCTGCACACTGAGATCAGGGAGGACAAAACAGCATCCAACCTGGGCATCCACCCTCTGCAGTCCCAAATCCAATCTCCTCATCCCTAGGTGGGAATGAAGAGCAAAAATTGAGGTTCAGCATACGTGGTGATTGAATGGATACCCAAGAGGCCAGACCCTCGAGATACTGATCATACTGCCTGAAATGCTAGCATCAGCACCGCCCTGTAGATTGCAACATTCTGTAGGAGGCACGTGTTATTTACAAAGGAGGACATGTTTACATGAATTACTCACTTGCCCATTAATATGGGGCAGTATGGATTAATTAAGCCCTCAGATTTGCCAGCACAGAAAAGGAGCTCCTGGGAAGGACACAGGGTGAGTAAGTGTTGATGCAGAGAAGAGAAAGGACTAGTACAAGGTTGCTTTGGAGGGAAGGGGCACAGGTGGAAGCCCTGAGCATCATGCAGTAGAGGGAAACCTAAGGTCGCCAGGGAAAGACGAGAAAGAAGCTGGCGTGTAAAAAAATAAAGCCTCGAGGGCCACCACTCAGCAGGGCTTCCTGCAAGCCACCCAGTCTCTCTCCTTGGACTGTGGTTTCCTCCTCTGCCGATGAAGGGGTGGAAAGCAGACCTGTCACACTAGGGTCCTAGGAGTCTTGGGGCCCCTCAGTCTAGTCTTCCAAGATGCCAGGATCCCAGGTTTCCATGGATTCTAGGAGTTACAGATTATTTTATTAAATACTGTCTTCCCATGATGTTCTTGAAAATCTAACTAAAGATGTTATGGTTCAAAGACTGCTTCTGGGGCTCCAAGAGTCTATGATCTGATGTTCTCTGGGGTCTACATTTATATGCAAATCTATGTTTAGATTTGGTCATTCTAAGATTGTATGAACCCATCATCCTTTCTCATCCAGATCCATTATTGCAGGGCCCCAGCCTTCTTGGCCGCAGGCACTGGTTTCGTGGAAGATAATTTTTCCACAGACCAGGATGGGTGGTGGTGGATGGTTTCAGGAAGATTCAAGTGCATTACATTTATTGTGCACTTTATTTCTATTATCATTACATTTGATATATAATGAAACAATCATACACCTCACCATAATCCGGAATCAGTGGGAGCCCTGAGCTTGTTTTCCTGCAACTAGATGGTCCCACTTGGGGGTAATGGGAGACAGTGACACCCGAAGTGTGTTGCTTATGTCCAGTCTACTCTGTGATCTCATTTTGGTGCTGTCCCTGCAGAAAACCCTGCTTTACAAAGACAAAATGTTGAGAATGAAAGCAGGCTTTTCAGTGCTTTTGTGGCAATCTCAGGATATTGTACCTCAACTTCAACCCAGAATATATGGAGATTTGAAGTTGTCTCAAACATACTTTTAAGGCCACTGGCATTTGTGATGTCAAGCAGTTGATCCTCTTCTGGCACGGACAAAGTCAATGCACCTAGTTTACTCACAAATGGGTCGCAGGTCCATTCCTTCCCAGTTCCAGGGTCTTTGTGGTTGGGAAGCAATGTACAGACTCCTCTGAAAGCTGAGGCAGGTGATCCCGCACCAGCTGGGAGAAGGAAGGCCCTGGCTCCTCTCTTCCAGAATCTCTGCTGCTGTCTGAAACATGTCAGACATCCCCGTGCTCACTCATCGCCCCCACAATTCCAGCTTGGCTTTGAAAGCAGCCACTTAATCTGCCGACTTGAACACAGGTGTCATTCTCCCCTGAAGTGACAGATTGAGTTCATTGAGCAGGTTGCTTATGTCACACAAGTGAGCAAGTTTTGCATCACTGAAATATGCTGCCAGTGGTGACTGTCTTTCTAAAAGAGATCTCTGGAGCAGCTCTTGCAACTCAAACACTCTGGCCAGGGACCTCCCTTTAGAAAACCATCTCACTTCTGTGTATGAGAGGAGACGTGTGTGCTCTGTGTCCACCTCCTCACAGGGCTGCTCCAACAGACGTGAGTTAAGGGCATGTACTTAAATGTGGTTGATTTTAATCACATCCTGCAAAACATTGTTAAGCTCAGGTGACAGTTTTCGGCTAGCCAGCATATCCCTATGGATGACACAGTACACAGACTCACATTCAGACACCACCTCTTCGACCCGAGTAATGAAACCAGAAAGCCGTCCAGTCATGGCAGCTGCTCCATCCACACACATACCGACACAAAATGATCAATTCAGTTTCCTGATGTGCAATCATTCAAAGACTTGGGTAGTTCTGCTACTGTGGTGTTGTGGCAACAAGGGTGCACATAACATACCCTCATGCATGTCCCCCTGAAAAGTATATCGCTCAAACACAAGTGTTATTGCCTTGTTGGCAACATCAGTAGACTCATCAACCTGGATTGCGTGCCACGGTGACTCATTGATCCTCTTTATCAATTGTTCTTCAATTTTCTCTGCTATTTCATCAGTTCGTCTAGTTATGGTGCTAGCCAGAAGATGAACACATGCCACCTTTAGAACTGCAGCCTCTCCTAAAAGTTCATGACAAATGTCCTCAGCAGCAGGCAGGATCAACTCTTCACCAACAGTAAAGGGCTTCTTAGCTTTAGCAATGCGGTCAGTCACTGAGAATGATGCTCCCGGCTCAGACACATCTGATGAAGTGGTGGCCTTCAATAATTGCTTCTGTTCTTCATGGTTTTTTTCCTTTGAAAAATCCCAAAGGCTTGTGTTTTAATGCAGGGTGTTTGGTTTCCATGTGGTGAAGCAGTTTTGAAGGTTTTATGGCTTTGTTGGGTAGCCACATACTACACAAAGCGGGCTTGGAGAATGTGAATCACCTGTTGCAACGAACCCGTAATTTAAGTAGGACTCTTGGTATTTTCAGTCTGACTTAAAGCCTGCCGCGAGATGCAGCTGTATGACTGAAGTGCATCAACTCGCCACTGGAACCAGATGCAGCTTAATTGTCACTTGCCACTCACTGATAGGGTTTTGATATGAGTCTGCAAGCAGTTGATTTATTTTGGTTTCTGTGCCATCAAACCTCTCTGCTAATGATGATCTGTATTTGCAGCAGTTCCCCATTGCTAGCATCACCATCTCAGCTCCTCCTCAGATCATCAGGCATTGGATTCTCATAAGGGTCGCATAACCCAGTTCACAGTAGGGTTCATGCTCCTGTGAGAAAATAATGCCACCACTGATTACAGGAGGCGGAGCCCAGGCAGTAATGGGAGCGATGCAGAATGGCTATAAATACAGATGAAGCTTCTTCCTCACTGGCCCACTGCTCAACTCCTGCTGTGTGGTACCAGTCTGTGGCCCAGGGGCTGTGGATCCTGCTTTATTGGAAGACCATGATTTGCAATGAAGTTAATGATTCATCTATGTGCTACCTATGCTATGGTTTTTCTTATAGTTACAATTTTAAATTAAATTTTAAAAGTATTAACTTAGCCTCATTCTAAATAATAATAGTAACTGTGAAACCATGGATTTAAAGGATAAACACTATTTTTCTAAAAACATACCAAGTAAGCTTTGGTAATGTAGGTCCTGGCACCCCCTCAAACCATCTCAGGCAACATCAGCAATTTGAATGCATTTCAGAGGCCACAACCCAAGGGGCCAGCCCCCTCATTCCTGCAGGGAAGCAATGGAAACATCCGTTTCAAGGGTAGGAGTTGGCACTGAAGAAGTGAGGTCTACTCACCATGGGTCTCTGAGGAAGGCCCTGTTGTCCGGTTCCCGCTAGAGGTTGGAGCTGGGAGGTTGGGTGCCCTTCCCACAAGCTCCCAGCACAGAGACTAGAGTGGGCTGGAACCACAGGGGGATGCTATGCAACACTGGCATCTAGTGGCCAGAATGCAAGGCACGGAGGGAAGAAGCAGAACGAGGACACGATGCCTGGACTTGGGAAGTTGCAGATGAGACAATGGGACAAACAACTAGGATACAAAGCAAAGCGGCGGCTAATCAAGTACTAAATGGGCAGTATGAAAACAACTTAAGTGTCCACCTGTGGGATATTGATTTTTAAAAAAGTATAGTAAATCATACGAAATACTATGCAGGCATTGCTAAGGATGCCATAAAGATATATTACTGATATGGAAAAATGCTCAGTTGAGTGGGGGTGAGGGGAAGAGTGAGTTCCATGCAACTTGTGTAAAACATGAGCATAAACCCACTTTGCCCATCCATCTAAAGAGAATGTCTGCTACCCTCCGTCTTCTCCACGGCAGTATATACACCCTATCCTTACAGCTACTCAAGCCCGAGGCCTAGAAATCACTCAAACCCTCTCCCCCACGCTAACCCCCACACCACCCTCCTGCTTCTCTCCCTCTCCATGGCCACCACCTCAAACAGAACCAGCACCACTGGGTGCCTGTAGTGGCTTCCCAAGTTCCAGCCTTGCCACTCTGCCTTCCCCGCTCCACAGCCAAGAGAGCTTTCCCAAAGCACGCTGCCGGATCACACTGCCTGTTACAATCCTCCAGTGGCCTCCTGTCTTACACAGAATGAAAGCCCATCTCCTCACACCATGGTGCCCAAGCCTCTGCCCATCACCTCTCCTACCATGACCCTGTTTCCCCCCATGCCTGCTCCCTGAGCCTCTGTCCCTTCCTCAGCCCCGATGAGTCTTTGCACGTGCTGGTTCCCTGCGCTGAAACAGTCCTGGCCCTGCTCCTCTCCGGTCCAATTTCTATTCAGACTTCAGTCCTCCGCACACTGCCACCTCCCCAAAGTAGCCCCTGTGGGTAATGGGATTTCATCTTTGTATTTTCTAATTTACCTGAGGAACAGGTATTATACTGATGTGATCAGAAAAAAGCAATCCAGCTACATTAATAAAAAATCAAATCAAATGTATCAGGGGTGTCCAACCCATGGCCTGGGGGCCACATGTGGCCCAGGATGGCTATGAATGTGGCCCAACACAAAACTGTCCATTTACTTAAAACATTATGATATTTTTTTTGTTTTCATTAGTGTTTGTGTATTTAACGTATGACCCAAGACAACTCTTCTCCCAATGTGGCCCAGAGACACCAAAAGGTTGGACACCCAGCACAGGGTGAATTCAAAAAAGGAGGTCTGAGTGGTCTGGAAAGCTGGAGAGGGCTTTCAGGGAAGGTGCAGATTGAAAGAAAGGAAGACTTAAACCTGGGACAGAAAACAATGTTCCAGAAAGGAAAACATTTGAACGAAGGTACGAAGGTGGACTGAGACAGCTGGGGCAGGTGGCACCTGATGATTTTGCCTGTCTAGCATCCTTAGTTCTGGCTGCAACACCCTTTTTCTACCTGAGGATCTACTCTTCCTGCATTCTCAGACCATGTGTTTTCAGGGGGCCTGATTCTCAATACAGGTGTGTGAATTGAGCCTGGCTAATGAGAGCCTTTCCTGGGATTTTTGCCTCATCTTTTGAAAAGGGGTGTTCTCTTTCCAGTGGAGTTACCAAGCTTCGAGGGTATATGCCTGGATCTTCTTTGCCACTGCAAGGGAAGATTTTGCCTCAGAATAAAGCCCCTACAGGAGAAGTCGGAGCCAAAGGTGAAGTCACATTTCTGATTGGCATTTTTTTGAACACCTGGATTCAGCCACACCTGAAGCCCTTTCCCCCTAGAGTTTTCAGATCTGTGAACCAGTAAACCCCCCCTCTTTTGAGGGTTGGAATAGTTTGTCATCCATTTCTGTTACTTGTAACCCCCAAATTCCTAACATCCACACTAGCCTGGCTGGTTCAGAGACTTGCTTTGGAAAACAGTGAGGGAAGCCGAGCAGAGACAGCAGAAGCAACAAATGTTCTGGCCATTCTTTGGAGGCAAAGCCTTTATTCCCAGTAGACTGAAACATGTAGTGTGGGAATTGGAGAATTTGAATTTTTGAGCCAAGTCAGAAATCTGAAACGATAGGCCCTCTTCCCTGACTACCCACAAGCCACAATCTCTCTCATCTACCCAGAAATTCTCTGAAAAGAAACTTAGGGACAAAAATGGCCTGAGGCAGCTCCTGTTCTTGGCTTCCTGGGGGTCTGGAAGAAAAGTCGCTAAGTCTTCCCAGACCACAGTGGGAAGGCCAAGAATCCAGAAGACAACTGGGCAGGGGATGAAATGGGTGAGGGTGGAATCATATGATGTATTTTCCACTGTCCTTTCCCTGTTTCTGCATGGTCCAACTACTCCTAAGGGCCACTGGTGCCTGGCAGGGAGATGTTGTGATGGTGGAGAAGAGAGACACAGGCCCGTGGGTTCTAGCCAAATCCGGTTCCTCCTGAGAGCTGCATGATGACATGACACATGGGGACTCCAGAGGGAGGGTCCGGGAGAGTCAGTACCTGTGTCCTGTGTCCCACCATGATCCCACGTGCCTGGAGCAGGGTTATATGTAGGAGGGACTGATTTCCATTCAGAAAATAAACTCCAAGTCCTTGCAGAGAGTGTGCAGACAAGGACTCCTACCATGGATGATCACGTAAGTGTCACTGCCTTGTCTCCTCAGAGGGACTTAGCATTCCTGTCCTCCTGCAGCCATGTCATCTGGCCCTGACCGGGGCACAGCTCTCTCTGAAACCTCCAGCCTGAGACCAGTCACAAACCATTCCCAGGTTTTTAAAGCTACATCTGTAGCTATGAGCTAAAATCAACAGGTACAGAAAAATATTTATTAAAATTCAATACCCATTCATGATAAAAACTCTCAGGAAAAAAAAGAATATCAAAGAGAACTTCCTTAATCTGATAAAGGGTATCTGCCACATACACACCACACACAGCTAACATCAACATTACTGATGAAATACTAACTGCTTTTCTCCTAAGGATAGAAATAAGAAAGGTATGTCCACCACTATCATTTTCTATTCAGCATTGGGCCTGGTCATTTCAATAACGCAAAAATTATAAATTAAAAAAATAAAAATTGGAAAGAAAACATACAAACTGTCATTATTTCAGATGATAATATTGTACATGGAAAAAGCCCCAAATATTCTACAGACTGTGAGAATGAATAAATAAACTTAGCAAGTTTGCTGGATATAATCAACATTCAAAAATCAATTGAGAACTCCCAACCAAGATGGAGGCATAGGCAGACAGACTGTGCCTCCTTGCACAACCAAAAGAAGGACGACAACAAATTTAAAAACAAAAAACAACCAGAACTGACAGGAAATTGAACTGTATGGAAATCCAGCAACCAAGGGGTTAAAGAAGAATCATTCATCCAGACTGGTAGGAGGGGTGGAGATGGGCAGCTGGGTGGAGAGGACCTGCAGCAAGGTGGTGGCTGGTGGACCTTGCAAGGCAGCAGCTGGTGGATAGGGCGGTTCCACATTCGCATGCAAATAAACCTGGAGGAACAACTGAGGAGCAAGACAGACCTCGAAACCCAGAGTTTCAGCATGGGGAAATAAAGCCTCAGACCTCTGATGGAAAAAAAACTGTGAGGGTTGAAGCGGCAGCAGGAAAAACTCCCAGCCTCACAGGAGAGTTTGTTGGAGAGACCCACAGGGTCCTAGAACATACACAAACCCACCCACCCCGGAATCAGCACCAGAAGGGCCCAATTTGCTTGTGGGTAGCAGGGGAAATGACTGAAATCCAGCAGAGAGAGGAGCAAGTGGCATTGTTCCCTCTCAAACCCCTTCTTCATATACAGTGTCCCAAAGCAGCAACATGGGTTGCCCCACCCTAGCAAATATCTAAGGCTCTTACTACATAACAGGTGTGCCAAGACAAAAAAAAAAATGGCCCAAATGGAAGAAGAGATCAAAGCCTCAGAAATGTTACAATTAAGCAATGAAGAGATAGCCAACCTATCAGATGCACAGTTCAAAACACTGATAATCAGCATGTTCACAGAATTGGTTGAATATGGTCACAAATTAGATGAAAAACGAAGGCTATGCTAAATGAAATAAAAGAAAATGTACAGGGAACCAACAGTGATGGGAAGGAACCTGGGACCTAAATCAATGGTGTGGACCACAAGGAAGAAAGAAACACTCAACCAGAACAGAATGAAAAAACAAGAATTCAAAAAAATGAGAAGAGGCTGTAGGAACCTCCAGGATATCTTTAAACATTCCAACATCTGCATCATAGGGGTGCCAGAAGGAGAAGAAGAAGAGCAACAAATTGAAAACTTACTTGAACAAATAATAAAGGAGAACTTCCCCAATCTGGCTAAGAAAATAGGCTTCCAGAAAGTCCAGGAAGCTCAGAGGGTCCCAAAGAAGTTGGACCCAAGAAAGCACACACCAAGGCACATCATAATTACATTACCCAAGATTAAAGAGGAGAGAATCTTAAGAGCAGCAAGAGGAATGGAGACAGTACAAAGGTGTTCCCATAAGTCTGTCAGCTTATTTCTCAAAAGAAACCCAGCAGGCAAGAAGGAGCTGGAAAGAAGTATTCCAAGTCATGAAAGGAAGGACCTACATCCCAGATTGCTCTATCCAGCAAAGCTATCATTTAGAATGGAAGGGCAGATAAAGTGCTTCCCAGATAAGGTCAAGTTAAAGGAGTTCATTATCACCAAGCCCTTATATGAAATGTTAAAGGAACTTATCTAAGAAAAAGAAGATAAAAAATATGAACACTAAAATGACAACAAACTCAGTTACTAACAACCAGACATAAAACAAAAACAAACAAAGCAAACAACTAGAACAGGAACAGAATCACAGAAATGGAGGTCACATGGAGAGTTAGCAACAGGGGAGTGGGAGGGAGAGAGAGGGGGAAAAGGCACAGAGAATAAGTAGCATAGATTGTAGGTAGAAAATACACAGGGGAAGGGTAAGAATAGTATGAGAAATGTAGAAGCTAAAGAACTTATAACACATGGACATGAACTAAAGTGGGGGAATGTGGGTGGGAGGTGGTGTGCAGGGTCGAGAGGAATAAATGAGGGAAAATGGGACAACTGTAATGGCATAATCAATAAAACATATTTTAAAAAATCAATTGAATTTCTACATACTATCAATGATTAGAAAATAAAAGTTTTATTTTATTATTTTTTTTTCATTATTGAGCCCTGGTTGATGTGGCTCAATGGATTGAGTGCTGGACTGTGAACCAAAGGGTCACTGGTTCAATTCCCAGCCCGAGCATATGCCTGGGTTGTGGGCCAGGTCCCCAGGAGGGGGCACACAAAAGGCAACCACACATTGATGTTTTTCTTCCTCTTTCTCTTTCTTTTTCCCTCTCTCTAAAAATAAATGCAATATTTTTTTTAAATTATTGAATTTATTAGGGCAACATTGGTTAAGAAAATTATATAGGCTTCAAGTGTTGAGTTCTATAATACAGCACTTGTATACTGTATTGTGTGTTTACCTCCCAAAGTCAAATCTCCTTCCGTTACCACTTATACCCCTTCACCCTTTTCTATCTTTCCCCACCCTCTTTCCCTCTGGTAATCACCATACTGTTGTCTGGCTATGAGTTTGGGGTGCTTTTTTTGCTTAATCCCCTCGCTTTTTTCACTCAGCCCCCTAACACCACTACCTTCTGATAGCTGTCAGTCTGTTCTCTGTATCTATGAGTCTGTTTTTATTTTGTTAGTTTATTTTGTTCATTAGATTCTACTTGTAAGTGGGATCATATGATATTTGTCTTTGACTGGCTTATTTCACTTAGCATGATACTTTTCAGGTCCATCCATGCTGTCGCAAAAGGTAAGATTTCTTTCTTTTTTACAGCTGAGTGGTATTCCATTGTGTAAATGTACCACAGCTTTTTTTATACACTCATCTACTAATGGGCACCTGGGCTGCTTCCAAATCTTGGCTATTGTAAATTACACTGCAGTGAATATGGGGGTGCATATATTCTTTTGAATTAGTGTTTCTGGTTTCTTCTGATATATTCCCAGAAGTGGAATCACTCAGTTATAAGGCAGTTCCATTTTTAATTTTTTGAGGTATATCCATACCGCTTTCTACAGTGGCTGTATCTGCATTCCCACCAAAGGTACACAAAAGTGCCCTTTTCTCAACATCCTTACCAACACTTTTTTTGTTAATTTATTGATGATAGCCATTTGACATGTGTGAAGTGATATCTCATTATGGTTTTAATTTGCATTTTTCTGATGATTAGTGATGTCGAGCATCTTTTCTTTTGTCTATTGGCCATCTGCATGCCCTCTTTGGAGAAGTGTCTGTTCAGGTCCTTCACTCATTTTTAAATTGAATTATTTGCTTTTTTGGTGTCGAGTTGTGTAAGTTCTTTATAAATTTTGGATATTAACCGCTTCTCAGATGTATCATTAATAAATATGTTCTTCCATTCAGTGGGTTGTCTTTTCATTTGTTGATGGTTTCCTTTGCTGTGCAAAAACTTTTTAGTTTCCTATAGTCCCATTTGATTATTTTTTCTTTTGTTTCCCCTGTTTGAGGAAACATATCAGAAAAAAAATTATTATGAGAAATGGTCAAAATTTTACTGCCTATATTTTCTCTTAGGAGTTTTGAGTCTTACATTTAAGTCTTTAATCCATTTTGAGTTCATTCTTATGCATGGTGTAAGAAGGTGGCCTAGTTTCATTTTTTACATGTATTTGTCCAATCCCAACACCATTTATTGAATAGACTGTCTTTACCCTATTGTATGTTATTGCTTCATTTGTCAAATACTAATTGGCCACAGAAGCATAGGTTTCTCTATTCTGTTCCATTGATCTATATGTCTGTTTTTATGCCAGTACCATGCTGTTTTGATTACTGTGGCCTTGTAGTGTAGTTTGATATCAGGTAGCCTGATTCCTCCAACTTCGTTCTTTCTCAAGATTGCTATTGTTATTCAGGGTCTTTTATATGGTCTTTTATAGTTCCATATAAATTTTTGGAATATTTATTCTAGTTCTGTAGAATACTCCATTAGTATCTTGATAAGAATTGAATCTATAGAGTGCTTTGGGTACAACAAACATTTTAATGATGTTAATTCTTCCTATCCACGAACACGGTATATGCTTATTTTTATCTTCACTTATTTTTATCTTCATCAGTTTCTTTCTTCAGTGTCCTATAATTTTTTGAGTACAGGTCTTTTACATCCTTGGTTAAATTTATTCCTTGGTATTTTTTAATGTAATTTTATATGGGATTGTTTTCTTAGTTTCCCTTTCTGATAGTTCATTATTGGTGTATAAAAATGCAACTGATTTCTGGATATTTATTTACTACTTTATTGAATTCATTTATCAGTTCTAATAGTTTTTTGGTGGAGTTTTTAGGGTTCTCTACATAAGAATCATGTTATCTTCTAATAGTGACAGTTTTCCTTCTTCATTGCTAATTTGGGTGCCTGTTTTGTCTTCTTCTTGTCTGATTGCTGTGGCTAGGACTTCCAGTACTATGTTGAATAAGAGTAGTGAAAATGGACATCCCTGCCTTGCTTCTCTTCTTAAAAGAAACTGGTTGTAGTTTTTGTCCATTGGGTACGGAGTTGACTGTGGGTTTGTCACATATGGCCTTATTGCACTGAGGTATGTTCCCTCTGCCCCCACTTTGCTGAGACTTTTTATCATAAATGGATGCTGGATTTTATCAAAGGCTTTTTATGCATCTGTTGATATGATCATATGCTTTTTGTCCTTCATTTTGTTTATGTGATGAATCACATTTATTGATTTGTGGATATTATACCAATCTTACATCCCCAGAATAAATCCCAGTTGATTGTAGTGTGTGATATTTTTAATGTATTGTTTGATCTGATTTGATAATAGTGTGTTGATGATTTTAGCATCTCCGTTCATTGGAAATATTGGCCCATAATTTTCTTCTCTGTGATGTCTTTATCTGGTTTGGGAATTAGGATAATGCTGGCCTCATAAAATGAGCTTGGGAGTCTTCTCCCCTCTTGAAGCTTTTGGGATAGCTTGAGAAGGATAAGTGTTCATTTTTTTTAATGTTTGGTAAAATTCACCTGTGAAGCCATAGATCCTTTTTGTGTGTTGAGATTTATTTTTTATGACTGTTTTAATTTCATTAGTTGCAATCAGTCTATTCAGATTTTCTGATTCTTCCTGATTCAGTTTGGGAAGATTGTATGTTTCTAGGAAATTATCCATTTCATCCAGATTGTCCAATTTGTTGGCATATAGTTGTTTGTAAAATTGTCTTACAATCCTTTGTATTTCTGTGGTGTCAGTTATTAGTTCTCTTTCACTTCCAATTCCATTTATTTGGGTCCTCCCTCTTTTTCTTTCGATGAGTCAGGTTAAAAGCTTGTCAACCTTGTCTTCTTTTCAAAAAACCAACTCTTTGTTTCATTGATCATTTATATTGTTTTATTAGACTTAATTTTATTTATTTCTGCTCTGATCTTTATTATTTCTCTTCCTCACTTTAAGCTTTGTTTGTTGATCTTTTTCTAGTACCTTTAAATGTAAAGTTAGATTATTTATTTGAGATTTTTCTTGTTTCTTGAGGTAGGTCTGTAATGTTATGAATTTCCCTTTTAGGACTTCTTTTGCTTTGTCCCACAGAATTTGGGTTGTTGTGTTCCCATTTTCATTAGATTTCTTCCTAGATTTCAATGTGAACACATTCATTCTTTAGTAACATGTTGTTTAGCCTTCATGTCTTTATATGTTTTTCAGTTATTTCCTTGTTATTGATTTCTCGTTTCATACCAGTATAGTCAGAGAAGAAGCTTGATATGATTTCAGTCTTCTTAAACTTATTGAGACTTGTTTAGTGTTCCTAGCACATGGTCTACTCTAGAAAATGTTCCATGTGCACTTGAAAAGAATGTATTTTCTGCTGCTTTGGGGTGAAATGCTCTGAAGATATCAATTCAATCCATTTGGTTTAATGTGTTATTTAAGGCCTCTCTTTGCTTGATGGTTTTCTGACTGGAAGATCTATCCCACTGATGTCATGGAGTGTTAAATTCCCCTACTGAGACTCTATTACTATCGATCTTTCCCTTTATGTCCATCAAGATTTGCTTTATACATTTGGGTGCTCCTATGCTGGGTACATAAATGTTTAAAAGGGTTAATATCTTCCCATTGGATTGCTCTGAAAATTGTAAATTTCAGTTAAATTTTACCAAAAATCATCATGTACTTATGAATAAATCTTATGAAAGAGATGCAAGATCTACATGCTAAAAATTACAAAACACTGCAGAAAAATTAAAGAAGACCTAAATAAACTGAGAACTAATGCATGTTCATTGGATAACTAGCCAACTGGATAATATTGAGATGTAAATCTCCCCAAATCATTTTGTATATTTAATGCAGACCCAATCAATATCCCAGCAGGTACTTTTGAGAAATTGGAATGCTGATTTTAAAATCTATATGAACATTCAAAGGACCTAAAATATAGGGTGCGTCAAAAATAGGTTTCCAGTTGTGAGTACATGAAACACAGTTTATTCTTATATTATTTCTTAATTATTGTTTTATTTTCCAAATGAACAACTGGAAGCCTACTTTTCCCCAACCCTGTAGGCAAGATCATTTAAAAAAATTCAAAGCTGGAGGACTTACAAATCAGGTGTCAGGAGTTTTTTAAAAAATAAATCTGCAGTAAGACAGTGTAGCATAGCATAATAATAGTCAAATAAACCAGAACACAGAGTCCAGAAGGAGACCAACACACACTCAATCACCTGATTTACAACAATGATGCACTACAATTGAGTGGAGAAAGGTGGTCTTTTTGGTAAATGGTATTAGCTCCATAGGATATCCGTATGGGGAAAAAAGTGAACCTACTTCATACCACACACAAACATTAACTTGAGATAGATCACAGACTGAAGTAAAAAGATAAATCTTCTAGAAAAGAACCCTGGGGGTAGGCAAAAATTACCTAAATGAAACAGGTTGAGACAAAATTTTGCAATACATCTATGAAAAAAAACTTGTATCCAGAATAGATAAAGAACTTTTAAAAATAAATTGGAAAAAGATAAACATCCCAATTTTAAAGATGGGCAAAAGACTTGCACAGGCATTTTCACAAAAGAGGACATCAACTTCTAGTCAAGATGGGGGTGTAGGTAGGCATGCTTTGCCTCCTCTCACAGCCACAGAGAGAATTACAACTACACCTCAAAACAAATAACACCTAGAACTACCAGAAAATCAAATTGTATGGGAGTCCAACAACAAAGATTTAAAGGAGCCACATTCACCCAGATGGGTAGGAGAGGTGGAGACTCGGAAATGGGCAGCAGAGAAGTGAGGAGATGCGGTGTGGCACAGAGAGGTGGTGGCGGTGGTGGAACAGGAATGGGTGGTCCCACATTCATATGCGAGGGATAAAAATTGGGAAGGAAACGTTGAGAGTGAGTGATCCCAACCCCAGGCCAGACCACACAACCTAGAGTTCCCATCCTGGGAAGATAAATCCCCATAACTTGTGGCTGTGAAAACCATTGGGGGCTGGGGCAGAGGAAGAAACTGTTGGATTTTCAGGACACTCTGCTTAAAGGGCCCACATGGTCTTAGAATGTGTGCAAACCCACTCACTCTGGGATTTAGCACCAGGGCAACATCTGGTAGGATGCCACTCACATATGGGGAGTGGGTGAAGTGACTAGAAACAGAACAAATGCCAGGAAAATCTCCAGAAGCCAGGCGGTGGCACTGTCATCTCTCTGAGCACTCCTCCCCACACACACACACACACAAACAGTGAATCGGGTTGCTCCACCCTGGCAATTACCTAAGGCTCTGCTCCACACAACTTACAGGTGCCTTTTCTACAATAGGCCACGCTACTAAGACAGGGAGTCAAAGCAGCTCTACCTAAAACACAGAAACAAACACAGGGAGGCTGCCAAATTGAGGTGACAAAGAATTAGGGCCCAAATGAAAGAATAGAACAAAACCCATGAAAAGAATTAAATGAAAGCAAGATAAGCAACCTATCAAATGCAGAGTTCAAAACACTGGTGATCAGGATGCTCAAAGAACTCATTGAGTATGGCAACAACATAAAGGAAGAAATGAAGGTTACACTAAATGAAATAAAAAAAATCTACAGGGAACCAACAGTGAAGGGGAGGAAGCTGGGATTCAAATAAACAATTTGGAACATAAGGAAGAAATAAGCATTCAACCAGAACAGAAAGAAGAAACAAAAATTCAAAAAAACAAGGGTGGTATAAAAAGCCTCTGGGACATCCCCAAATGTACCAATATCCAAATCATAGGGATGCAGGAAGGAGAAGAGGAAGAGCAAGAAATTGAAAAATTGTGTGAAAAAATAATGAAAGAAGCCCTGGCTGGTGTGGCTCAGTGGACTGAGTGCAAATCAAAGAGTCGCCAGTTTGATTCCCAGTCAGGGCATATGCCTGGGTTGCAGACCAGGTCCCCAGCATGGGGCATGTGAGAGGCAACCACACATTGATGTTTCTCTCCCTCTCTTTCTCCTTCCTTTCCTCTGTCTTAAAGTAAATAAATAAATATAATATTTTTTAAAAAGAATCAGAAGAGTGGAGAAGTTGAGGCTAGAGGGGAACTGCTGGGGAGTCAGCCCGATATCATGAACTGGATGGTGGTTACATGTACGTGTACTCATGCAGATTGGTCAAGCTCTACAATTATCAGCTGTGTACTTTACTGAATTTCACATCTTGATAATGAAAATAAGGTAAAAAAAAAGACATAAGATGTCCTACATTTATGGAGAACTTACTATGGTCCAGGCCCAAGGCTTTACACACAGTAGCTCATTGAGTCCACACATAGACACACACAGACACACAAATCAAGACACACAAATCAACACACATAACACACAGGCACACCAACACACACAGACACACCAACAGATACCCACACACCAAACACATGCCAACACACATATACCAACATACCCCAATACCACATATACATATATACACAGACACACTAACATATACCCATATACCAAGCATGCCAAAACACACACACACCAACATACCCAAATACACACATACACACACACATAGACACATCAACTCATGCACACCAAACACACAAATCCGAACACACACTCAAACACAAATGCACACACCAACACACTCCCCCACAGCAAACACACATATACACAATATAGACAACCCAACACACACATGTACATACACACACCAACAATACAGGGCACAGCTGAGAGCTGAGCCATGGGGAGGAATAAGAACCACAGGCAGAGCTGGTGGTAAACTCTGTGCTTCAGTCTTTGCATCTTTAAATGGGGAGTGAGTGATCACAGAGATGTGATCACACACACACACACACACATATGCACACACCCTAGTTAGCATAAGGTCGGGTGCACCCAATATTCTCTGAATATAAGCATTCGTCATTACAACTGGCGCTGTTGAGGGAGGACACATCTGAAGAACACAGTGTTGTGGGGGAAGCGGGCAAACAGTGGACACAATATATAGCCTGTGGTACCTGGGAGAGGATTGGGACAGGTGTTGGTGTAGATATCTCTGCATTGCCCATTTTAGTTTGCAAATCCCTTTCAAGCTTGTTACTGCATTTCTTCTTTTCTGCAGCCTGGGAGGGACCGTCATGCTAATTACCCCTATAGACAAACCATGGTCACATTGTTAGGAAGGGGAGACTGCATATTAGTTCTTGTCCTTTGTTTTTGAGAAGCAAGGAAAATTGTGATGTCTCTCAAGTGACTGGCAGGTTCGAAGCTCAGAGAAGATTTGAACCATGAAGTTGGAAGAGGCATAGCCAGGTGAGGAATCTGAGGCACAAAGGGGGCAAGTAGGTGGTGCCAGGTCACACAGTGAGTGAGTGGTGGGACCAGAACCTGCTCAAAAATAAGATTTTAACTGCACCCAAGACAGGCTGTTAATGCAATGGCATGAAACAAAGGTGAGGATGAGAGGACGAAAACCCAGCTCTGCTTCCTCCTCCAGTTCTTCAAAGACCCACCTCCCTGTTACTGGGACCCCCGTGCAGTTCCTACCAGAGTTGATACTGCGTCCTGGCCTCCTTTCTTGCTGGAGGGTCACCAAGGACGCAAACAAAAACCATGCTCAAGATTTCCTACACCCACACTCAGAACTACATTCCAGCCAGAGGGAATGGATGAGAACTCAGACCTCATTAGTTTCATCCCCAGCACCCAGGCAAAACACATTCCTAAAGGTCTAGGGCTCCAGATGAGACTGTCTGGGAACAAAAAGATGAAAAAGTCCTGGATCTCAGGCCTGAGCTGCCAGGCAAACATCAGTCCCTAGAAGGGGCCATGGGCCCAGCCATACTGGACAACCACACAGAGGCATGGCTGACATGTGGTCAGGGCAGTCCTCAAAAGAAACTGTCTTGGCTATGGATGAGAGGACTTCTAGCACAATCCAGACTTGGTGTCATCACTTAAATCTTAAATTGGTTTTCTCATGTGATGATTTAGTAGTTAATCCACTCAGCTGAGACCCTGGGCCTTCAGGCTACTTGGAAGAAAGGCAGAGGAAGGAGGATCTTGGTTTTGGTCACTTGGCTTAAGTTTAATGACCACTAGGAAATTGTGCAACAAACACCATGCTCACCCACAGGTCTCATTGGCACAGCCCCAAGAAGTCCTCCCACACCTTTGCTTTATTCTCAGTCTTAGCCCTATACCTCTTGTCTAAGTGAGCTTCATTTTCCAAATGCCTCAGGGCTCACTGGGTGATCAGCTAGGACCCACAGGCTTTGGACAGCACACAGGGTACCCTCCATCGCTTCCTGTCCTGGGCTTCCTGATTTCATCACCCCTTCTGTCCTACATAACAGCACAGCTCCCTGGCAGGGGCTGACAGTGCCCCCACTGGTTTCTCACTAGTTCCACAAACAGGATAATGGGAGGCCCAGAAGCGGGGGCCATTGTCCCCAACACAACTGAAATGTGTGAGTACCTTGAAATGCTCTTGAATACTTCCTGGTAGAAAAAATGAACTAATGAATCAACTCATCTGCTGGGGACAGGTGTGGACAATTGGAGGATGAGCCTGATGACAGTAGGTTCCTGCTCTCCAGATGCTCCCAGTCCTTGGTGTGAGGCTGCCTCACAAAGAAGGAATAACGACACAGCTTTGGGGACACATTTAGGGTTTCACAAGGAAGTCAGCACAAAGGAAGCAGGTCTCCACTAGAAGCAAGCACAGCTGAAGATCAAGGAGATTCAAGGACAAGTGCACAGTTTGGGTGGTCCTTGAAGGGATATAGAAGTGAGTGCCAAAAATCCAGCAAAGAACAAAGTGACTCCTTCAGTGGGGCTACATGCAGTAACCTCTTTATGCTCCTTTCTTTTCCCTCTCCTTCCCCCTCCCCCTTTCTTTGCTTATCCAGTCAGCAAACATTCATGAAACCAGGTTCGTGCTAAGCACTGAGCTATATACATGGGAAAACAATGGGTAAGCAAGACCTGTCTTTGCCCACATGGAACTTACGTTCTAGTGGGAGATGGAAAGATGGACACATAATCCCACAAATAGTGATATATGAGCCAGGAGCTCTAAGTGAGCAGAGGGATTCTGAAAAATGGAGGGGAGAGATATCAGGGACTGTCCTATTTGGTGGCAATAGTGTAAGGCTGCAAAGGTTTTTGTTGCTTTCAGTTCTGTGTGTTTATCCCTGGAGTCTTCCTGCTGCTGCCCACATGAAACCTTCCAGATGTCAGATGTCCACACAGAGGCTGTTTGTTTGCCTCTGATCACAGACTCGTTTATGAAGCAAGGCTTGGGAAAAGCATTCCTTGTTCAAACAGATGATTAAAACCCTCCAGGAGAATTCAGTGTCCTTGAGGTTGGGGAACTGGATGTTCCACATCAGTGCTGGTCTCTCCTTAAGGACCTTCTGTACAGCCACTGGAACTCTTGGGATGGATTATTTATTGACCAGATTAAATGTGTCCTCCAGCCATAAAACTGGTGCCAGAGTCCTGGGCAACACTTCTAGGATAAGACCAATTTGTCTACCCAGGACAGAGAGATTCCAGATTGAGCATGGATAGTCTGCCCCAAAGGGTTTTCACTCAAGGGAATTTCACTCAATTCATTCATTTTACAACTATTTTGTTCATGCCCAGTGCACACCAGCCATTGGGCCAGGCTCTGGGGCATAGTAATGAACAAGACAGACCAGCAGAGCTTACAGTTTGGTGGGAAAGAGAGATTCCCATCCAATCATAACTCATATATTACACATGTTAGTCTAAATCATGCTAAATGCCGTAAAAGAAAGCCACAGGGTTTTCCAGTGGGTATATCAAGGTGATCTTAGTTTAAGGATTTAGTAACATTTGAGTTAGAGATCTGAAGAATGAGCACAAGTGGCACAGGAAAAGAGGGAAGGCAACACAACAGTATGTGCAAAGGCACCAAAGGAAGACAAATCAGGGTGCATCTAAGGAACAAAGAGAAGCCAATGTGGGTGGAATGGAGTAAGAACAGGGGAGAGTGATTCAACAGGGTGAAGGGTAAGTCACACCAGGCCCTGCAGAGTCTGAGAAGTCTGGAGTTATTTGAAGGGACATGGGAAGCTTTGAAAAGTCTAAGGAGGAGGCTGACACTGTCATTCTCTCTCCCTGAGGCCATCTCTCTCTCATCCTTCCTACTAACTGCAGGGTATTTCTAAAATAGCTCTTATCCCACCACTCCCAGCTTAGGCCCTGTCCATGGCCCTTTACAGTGGACAGGAAATCAAATCTTCTTAGCAGAAGTTTAAGGTCTTCCTGATTAGCCAGAATATTGAAGAATAAATAAGTGACTTTGAGTTCATTGGAAGTAATCGTTTGTTGCCTTTCTTTTCTTTTGAATAATGTCTTGCCACAAACTCCTTTAGGACAGAGGTTATAAAACCACTTTTCTTATATTCTCAACAGTGGCTAAACACAGACACTGTTATGACATCATCATCATTGTGGCTTCCATTAATAAAGCTGTGATCACTGTGCTAAGTATTTTACATTTTGTGTTGGTTAGCTCTTGCTGTGTAATAAAACTGCCTAAAATTAATGGCTTCAAAACAACAATCATTTTTTTTTCCTTTTTTTACCCACCAACCACCACCCACCTTTGGCATCCACCAATATGCTCTCTACCAGGTGTGAAGTGATGTCTCACTGTGGTTCTGATTTGCATTTCCCTGATGATTAACGTTGTAGAACATCTTTTCGTGTACAGCCCTCTGGCCATCACTATCTGTATATCTTCTTTGGAAAAATGTGTATTCAAATCTTCTGCCCATTTTTTATCAGATTTTTATGCTAATGAGTTGTTATGAGTTTTTAATATATTTTAGATATTAACCCCTTATCAGATATATAATCTGCAAATATTTTCTCCCATACTGCAGGTTGCCTTTTCATTTTGTTGTTGGTTTCTTTTTTGGGCAGAAGTTTTTTAGTCTGATGTAGTCCCATGTGTTTACATTTGCTTTTGTTGCTTTTCTTTTGGTATCAAATGAAAACAAATCACTGCCAAGACATACATCAAGGAGCTTACTTTGTTTCCTTTCAGACTTTCATAGTGTCAGGTCTTATGTTCAGATCTTTAATTCATTTTTACTTAATTTTGTGTATGTTGTAAGACCATGGTCCAGTTTCATTTTTTTGTTTTTTTCCTCCTCCCCCCAGCAATTAGCACACTGTTGTCCATGTCCATTAGTCTTTTTTCCTTTTTACTCAATCCCTCCATTCCATAACCTCCTCCCACCCACCCTCAGCTGTCATCCTGCTCTCTGTCTATAAGTCTGTTTTTATTTTCCTTGTTGGTTCAGTTTGTTCATTAGATTTCACATCTGAGTGAGGTCATATGGTATTTGTCTTTCTCTGACTGGCTTATTTCACTTAGCGTAATATTCTCTAGGTCCACCCATGCTGTCAGTTTCATTCTTTTGCATGAGGCTGTCCAATTTCCCCAACAGCATTGGTTGAAGAGGCTGTTCTTTCCCCATTGTATATTCTTGACTCCTTTGTTGTAAATTAATTAACCATATATGCCTGGGTTTCTTTCTGAACTCTTTTCTGTTCCACTGATTCATGTGTCTGGTTTTATGCCAATGTCATACTATTTTAATTACTTTATCTCTGTTATATAGTTTGAAGTTACAGAGTGCCTTCAACTTTGTTCTTCTTTCTCAAGACTACTTTGGCTGTTCAGGGTCTTTCATGGTTCTATACATGTTCTATTTCTGTGAAAAATGCTATTAGAATCTTGATAGGGATTCCATTGAATCTGTAGATTGCTTTGGGTAGTATGAACATTTTAACATTACTAATTCTTCTAATCTATAAGCATGGAATATCTTTCCATTTATTTGTATCTTTAATTTCTGTCATTAATGTTTTTTAAAGAGATTTTATTTATTTATTTTTAGAGGGAGGAAAAGAGAAGGAGAAAGAGAAGGAGAGAAACATCAATGTGTGAGACAAATACCACTCGGTTATGTTGCTTTCTCATATGCATCCCAACCAGGGAGAGCCCAGGCATGTAACCTGACTGGGAATCAAACCAGCAACTTTTTGCTTTGTGGGACAGCACCTAACCAACTGAGCCACACTGGTTAGGGCTGTCATTAATGTAGTTTTCATTATACAGGGTTTTCACCTCCTTGGTTAAATTTATTCCTAGGGTCCTGGACAGGTGCCTCAGTTGGTTGGAGCATCATCTTATAACTAAAATGTTGCAGGTTAAATTCCCTGTTAATCATCAGCTCACACCTAGATTGTGGGTTCAATCCCTGATCATGGCATGTATTGATGTTTTTCTCTCATATCGATGTTTCTCTTTCTCTCTCTCTATCAATCTATCTGTCTAACAATAAACATATTCTTGGGTGAGGGTTAAAATAATTTATTCCTAGGTATATTCTTCTTTTTTAATATATTTTATTGATTATGCTATTACAGATGTCCCATTACCCCCCTCCATCCCCCTCCACCCTGCACACCCTCCCCCACCCACATTACCCCCCTCTAGTTCACGTCCATGTGTCATAAGTTCTTTAGCTTCGACATTTCCCATACTATTCTTGTCCTCCCTCTGTCTATTTTCTACCTAACATCTATGCTACTTATTCTCTGTACCTTTTCCCCCTCTCTCCTCCTCCCACTCCCCTGTTGCTAACCCTCTATGTGTTCTCCATTTCTGTGGTTCTGTTCCTGTTCCAGCTGTTTGCTTAGGTTTCCTTTTTGCTATTGTTTTAGGTGTGGTTGTTAATAATTGTGAGTTTGTTGTCATTTTACTGTACGTGTTTTCTATCTTCTTTTTCTTAGATAAGTCCCTTTAACATTTCATATAATAAGGGCTTGGTGATGATGAACTCCTTTAACTTGACCTTATCTGAGAAGCACTTTATCTGTCCTTCCATTCTGAATGATAGCTTTGCTGGATAGAGCAATCTTGGATGTAGATCCTTGCCTTTCATGACTTGGAATACTTCCTTCCAGATTCTTCTTGCCTGCAAGGTCTCTTTTGAGAAATCAGCCGACACTCTGATTGGAACTCCTTTGTAGGTTACTGTCCCCTTATCCCTTTCTACTTCTAGGATTCTCTCCTTCATTTTTACCTTGGCTAATGTAATTATGATGTGCCTTGGTATGTTCCTCCTTGGGTCCAGCTTCTTTGGGACTCTCTGAGCTTCCTGGACTTCCTGGAAGTCTATTTCCTTTGCCAGATTGGGGAAGTTCTCCTTTATTATTTGTTCAAATAACTTTTCCACCTGTTGCTCTTCCTCTTCCCCTTCTGGTATCCCTATAATTTGGATGTTGGAACATTTAAAGATGTCCCAGAGGTTCCTAAGCTTCTCCTCATTTTCTGGAATTCTTATTTCTCCATTCTTTTCTGTTTGGTTGTTTCTTTCTTCCTTCTGGTCCACTCTACAGATCTGAGTCCCAGTTTCCTTTCCATCACTATTGATTCCCTGTGTATTTTCCTTCATTTCTCTTATCATAGCCTTCATTTTTTCATCTAATTTGCGACCAAATTCAACCAATTCTGTGAGCATCCTAATCACCAGTATTTTGAACTGTGCATGTGATAGGTTGGCTATCTCTTGGTTGCTTAAAAGTATTGGCTCTGGCACTTTGATTTGTACTTCCGTTTAAGCCATTTTTTTAGAGGGGGGAGGGTGTCTGGTCACTCCTATTACTATGAGGGATGGAGCCTTAGGTGCTCTGCAGGGTGGGGCAACCCAGTTGCTGGGTTGTGATGCTGTATGTGGGGGTGGGGTCTGAGAGGAAATAATGGTGCTTGTTCCTCTCCGTTCAATTTCAGTCCCTTCTGCTGCTTCCCCCAAGCTAACTGGGCCTTTTTGGTGCTGATTCCCAGGTGGGTGGGCTTGTGTACGTTCTAGAACCCTGTGGGTCTCTCCAGCGCACTCTCTTGTGAGGCTGGGAGTCTCTCCCTGTGCCTTAACCCCTACAGGTGCTTTCAATCTGTGTCCCAAAGTTTTATCTTCCAGCACTGGGACCCTGGGTTGCACAGTCTGTCTCACTGCCCAGTTTTGCCTAGTTTATCTGCATGTGAATGTGGCCCGGACAGCCAAGTGCCTCATGTGTAGTGCCTTACTTCACAGTCGCCACCTCGCTGGATCTGCCAGCTGCCTGTGCGCCCAGGGTCTGCCCCCTGCAATCTTGCACTCAGGATGCCTTACATGTCCAATGCCACCGCTTTTTGTGCTGTTACCCCTCTCTGCCTGACTGCCCAACTCTGCCCCTCCTACCAGTCTGGGTAAATGTGTATATTTTAACTCCTTGGTTGTCCAACTTCCATACAGTTCAATTTTCTGTCAGATCTGGTTGTTATCTTATTTCTAACTTGTTCCTGACCTTATTTTGGTTGTGCAAGGAGGGACAGTGTGTCTACCTATGCCTCCATCTTGGCCAGAAGTCCCTCTAGGTATATTATTCTTTTTGACACAGTTGTAAATGGGATTGTTTTCTTAATTTCTTTTCTGATAGTGTATAGCAATGCAACAGATTTTAGTGTACTGATTTTGTATCCTGCAACTTTACTGAATTAATTTATTGGTTCTAACAGTTTTTTGATGGCATCTTTAGCTAGCTAACAATTTTGTGGGTTGGTAATGTAGGCTCGGGAAGTTCTGGTATTGACTGGTCTCTCTAATGTGTCTGTGGTTAAATGAAGGCCAGCAAGCTGGCTCTGCTTCCAGGCACTAAGTGACTGCTGGATCGAGAGAGATGACTGATCCTAGGTCTTTCCTCATCTTTTGGGTTAGCTTGGACTTCTTCATATGGTGACGTTGAGGTCCCAAAGGGAAAAGGTATACTCAGTTAAAGTAAAAAGGTATATTCAGGTGGCCTAATCAATTTACAAGTCCATCCCCTTTTCAAGTGAGGGAAGAAAGAAACTCCACCACTAAACAGGCAGCATAGATGCAGAAAAAGGTAAAAAATTAGGGTTATTTTTGCAAACACTCCACCTCACAGGCATTAACTCATTGCATCCCGAAAACAGCAAAATTAAAGTCCCATTTTATAAATGAGGAGGCTAAGACACAGAGAAGATAAATATCTTGCTCAGGAAGCTAATATTGATAGACTGGAGATTCAAGCACCAGAGTTTATGACTCCAGTTATCATGTGTTCTTGACTCGTAGGTTGTACTGCCCACTCCCCACTCCTCACTTAGTCACGTGAAAAACTTACTAAAGCATGTTTCCCATGAGGCCAGTTGTCTTCATCATCATATTTATTGAACATCAGTGATATGCAGGAACTATTCAAAGTGCTTTACAAGTCTTAACTCATTTAATTCTTCCAACAGCCCTATGAGGCATATATGAATGATTCTCCATGTAATGTGGGTTGGGGTTAGAAATTTCACAAGGGCAGAGACTGCTCTACTCGTTTTTCTGTTCCCCACAGTTTGCATCATGTTGGACACACAGTGCCTACACTTTTACCAAATGTTTGCTGAGCGAGTGAACAGAAGCCCAAGGAAAATGATTATTAGCCCAAGGTCACACAAGGGGACTAGGCCCCCAGGTCTTTGACCTCTTTCCTGTGCAGCCTGATTATCTGGACCTCCTGCTGCTTCACTTCCCCAAAGTGACTGAAAAAAGAACAAACACAAGATTCGAGATGTGCTGTTCCCAGAAGATACCCCCAAATCAGACATGGCCCCCCAAAAGTACATCAAAAAATATTTGGAATTCACATAGTACCTGAAGAGAGCACAGGGCCCAGTGCCCAAAAACCCAAGTGTGTCACCCACGTGCTGTACGATCCTGGGCATGTCGATTGGGGAAGACCTAACTTTCTTCATCTGAAACACAGGGACATAAATCCCTGCCTGTGCTCCAGGCCCATGCCAAAGAGCAAAGGACCTAATGGATTTAAACCATCACAAATCAGTAGACTGTACCCAACTCAGTCTACAGACCCCTCCAAGTTTACTCACTTTCCCCAACTGTGCCACCACCCTGGCCTCTTTTGCTTGCTCAGGGGAGCCCTGGCCCCCCTGCCAGCTCATCTCCTAACTACTATGGGGTCCACCTTCCGCAGAGTCCTGTCTGGCTTTTGGCCTCCCTTCACTCTTTACTGCAGGAACCACACTGCCCAGTGGCCTGGTCTCACCCTCCTGAACACACAGAAGCTCTAGTTTCCAGACTCTGATGAAGAACTGTGCTCTTGGGTGTCCACACTGCACCCTAGGGTGTGAGATCTGGCTTCCCCAGCAGCTGTTCCAAGGGGCCATGCAGCACATTCAGGGGAATTAAGATCTCCATGGGGCAAATTTGAAAGACAGGAAATGGGAACTGCCAGTGGATATTTTCCCTTCCTCTCCCATACACTCTTTCAAGGTGTTGCAGCTCTAAGACGTGGCATGGCTGAGCGACCAACTGCACTTTCTCGTGCAACTGTGACCAGCTCAGCACTATACCACCTTGTGTTTGCTTTCTCTCTTTCCTGGCCTCACTTCTCATTTTCCCTCAATCTGTATTGCCCGCCCCCTCCCTGCAGTGAAACATCAGAACCTCAGCTTTGCCTTCAACTCTGTGATCTAGGCAACACAACCTAAGACAAAAAAGGAGAAATGGAGCAAGTTGTCAAATTGCAGCCACTTAAAAACCCCTCGCAGGACAGGCTGTACCCCTAGTGTTGGCGAGGATATGGAGCAACTGGAACTCTCATGCACTGCTGTGGGAACGTAAATGCAACATTTTGGAAAACAGTTTGGCAGTTCCTGAAAAAGTGAAATATCCACCATACAGCCCAATCTTTCCACTCTTCAGTATTTATCCAAGAAAAAAGAAAAACATATGTTCACACAAAGACTTATATGTACATGAATGCTTAT
Organism: Phyllostomus hastatus; assembly: GCF_019186645.2. NCBI lineage: Eukaryota > Metazoa > Chordata > Mammalia > Chiroptera > Phyllostomidae > Phyllostomus > Phyllostomus hastatus. Next base: position 1,309,714 of record NW_025333643.1, on the reverse strand, counting down.
TGCAGCTTTATTTATGATATCCCCAAACTGGAAACTGCTCAAATGCCCCTCAACTGGTGAATGTACAAAGGGTGGGGTATTCACACCATGGAATTTTACTCAGCAATAAAAATGAATGAACTATTGACACACCTAACATGGGGGAATTTCAAAATAATTATGTTAAATGAACAAAGCCCCACAAAGAAAGAGCACATACTGTTTAATTCCCTTTACAGAAATTCTAGAACTTGCAAATTACTTTATAATAGCAGAAAGCAGGTTTACCCAGGAATGGGGTGGAAGACGGATGGAGTGCCAAGGGGCGTGAGGAAACTTTGGGGAGTGATGGGAATGTCTGCCACACTGATTGTGGTAATGGTTTCTTCATAAAGATGTAAAAAAGAAAAGGGGGAGAAAAAAGAAATCACCAAGCCCACAAATGAACTCAACCAAATCCTTAGAGAAACAATAACTCCAATGCTATTTAAAACATCTCAGGGAACAGAGCAAAAAGGAACACTTCCAAATTCCTTTTATGAAACCAGGATAACTTTGATACCAAAGCCTGGTGAAAAGAGCACATTCATGAAGAGTATGATGCTCTGCACATACTTGTGGAGTTATCATTAACTCAGTAAATTAGGTATGCTGCATCTGACCTAGTTTCAAGATTTTTCTTGGTCTTTAGTTTTCAGAAGTTTAATTATGATGTCTCTTTTTAAAATATTTACTTATTTATTCGTTCATCCATCCATTCATTCATTTATTTTTAGAGAGAGGGGAAGAGAAAGAGAAAGAAAGGGAGAGAAACATTGGAAACATCAGCACCCACCCAGAACTGGGGACCTGGCCTGCAACCCAGGCATGTGTTCTGACCTGGAATCAAACTGGTGACCTTTCAGTTTGTGGGACGATACCCAGCCCTCTGAGCCACACCAGCCAGGGCACAATGTCTCTTTGTGTGGATTTCTTTGGGTTATCCTGTTGGGAAAAATTAGCAAGAAGACAAGATGGGAAGAGGAGACTCATTGGTCTCTAAGACTGATGCCAATGAGACGGCATCTAAAGGGTCAGAGCCAGAGCCAGAAAGAGGAGTTTGGACATCTCAGGGTGGTCTCCTTAATATCTTTTTTGGACCATTTCTCCTTGCCTTGTCCACCTCTACTCTCTGTGGCTCCTGCCTTTGTTTGTACCTCTATCATTTCTTGCTTATCCTTAAAAAAAAGAGAAAAGAAAAAAAGCAGTCTCTGAGCCTCCTCTCCCTGCATTCCATCCTTCACTATGAAAATCTAACTATGTCACATACCTATGATCCTCACACTCCTCTGCTCAATTACTTTTGCAGGCTCTGCTCCCCCATGGCCCACACAACAAAGTGCCAACAGGCACACAGCCCAACACTCTAGCCTCATTGTCCACAATGTTGTCACTTGCTTCCAGCCAATATTCCGATCATGCTGAAGGACTGCACCATGTTGTTCATGCCTCTGTGTCTTTGCAACGCCATTCCCTCTGCCTGGGTGGTCTTTTCTTCCTCTCATCAGTGGCGAGTGGTGGATCTGCCCCACCACCCATGTCTGACTTACGCTTCCATTGCCCAACTCAGGACAGGACCTGGCACCGAGCAGATGCCGCTGAGAACTTATAGGAGGAAATGCTCACTTTATTTTGCTCTTTCTGACCTATATTCTTTATAATACAACTGTCATCATAAGTATAGTATTTTCCCGAGTTGTATAAGTCATTATCAATCCTGAGGGGGTTATGAGAAACCCCAAATTTGCAGCGTAGTCAAAACAGTGGCTGAGTTGGGGACCCCTGAAGTGTGGCTGCAATCAGAAGAAGCGTTGAGGGCTGTACCATTAAACTGTGATGTCTGCAATAATTCTAGGTAGTTCATGTCAGAATTATGTTGCAATATGGCAATAGACATTAAAATTTCTAAGTAAAAAAGTACATAAAAAGAAACCACTTTCTTAACAGAATGCCAACTAACAATGTAGAATAGATGGTTGAAATGAGAAAATAGCCTTTTGAAATCATCACAGTAACTAATTCAGCAAGAACCATCAATAGATGCTAAAATTTGTTAGTGAAAAGTTGATGAGGTAGAGGACATTGACATAGTCTCAGAGTATCGTTCCACAAATTATCCACTAATTGCAAAGGAAAAAGCAGTAACTTTGCAGTGTAGGAAGCTGGAAGACACAATTTTGACCAAGAGATAAAGGTTAATATCACCAATAATGGGACAAACTGATATCAAGTGCCTTGATAAGATGCACAGAAAAAGACACATCACTTCAACAGTATTCCTGTTATAAGCCATGATCTGAGTCTAATCAGGAGAAAGCATCAGACAAACCCAACCAAGGGGACATTTTGTAGAATACCTGGCCTGTACTCCTCGAAAATACTACACTAAAAAAAGACAAAGGCTGAGAAATTGTTCTAAATTGAAGAAAACTAAAGAGACATGAATACGAAGTACAATGCAAGATACTATATTGGATACTGAACCAGAAAAAAATGCTAAAAATATTATTGGGACAATTGGCAATATTTGAACATTTGTAGATTAGAATAGTGTATCAATGTTAATTGTACAGTGGTTATGCAAATAAATGTCCTGTTCTAGAAAATTATGCTGAAGTGTTTAAGGGTAAGGGGGAATTATGTCTGTGATTTACTCTCAAGTAATTAAGTAAAGCAAAATCAAATATAGCAATATGTAATATAACATGATATATAAAATCTAAGTAATATATTAAATACACAATATGTACTATGTAACATAGGCATAAGTATATCTGCCTGTTTCTTTCAGAGACAGAAAGACAGAAAGAGGGAAAAGGATAAAAAATGTGGCAACATGCAGACAATTGGTTAGTCTGACTGAAGGAGATATGAAAGTTCTTTGTATGATTCTTGCAATTTTTTCTTAGCTTGAAATTATTTCAAAATATAAAACTAAAAGAACTTCATGTAATGTGATTCCATTTGATTTTAAAAATAGATGCATATACACTTATGCATGTATGTAAGCATATTCAAAATAAAACACTGTGAGGGCACAAAAAGTTAACAGTCCTTTTCTTTGGTGGTAGAATTTAGTTTAACTTTTTCTTTTTTCTTAACGTTACATTTTTCCTATAATGTCTGTGAACTCTTCATCAACAACAACAAAATGAAAGTTAGACACATGAAGAAAAAAATCATTCCTTTACACACCAAAAATATACCCAAAGGTACAAATTACTCTTTTTAATTTTTTCAATTATCCATGCATGTTCCTGGCTGCAAGCCATAATTCCTGTCTCTCTCCATGTTCAGGAGACCCCGGAGCACAGAGCACCCTTGCAGCCTGCCCCTCCAAGCTTCACAGTGCTGCTGCAGCACCCTTGTGTAATGTGAGCACAGCCCTTCAAGTTAGCCAGGAATCAAAATGTCCTGGGAAGAGACTTGGAACAGAAAACCTGGAGATTTGGAAATACCAATTGGAGCAAACAAAAAAGCCCCAACAAAGCTTGCTCTCTCTAGCCAAATGATCAGGAGAAAGGCAACTTAGTTCAGACAGAAAACTTTTAGATAGTAACTGCCCTAGCCAGTTAAACACCACAGAAACCACACAAGAAAGAATAAGAGGGAGCTAGGAGAAATAAGGGACTTTTGGTCAAGTTGGAGGCATAGGTAAATGTGTCTCACCTCCAGACACAACTGTAGCAAAAAATACAACTAGACTACAAAAACAAATATCACCCAGAATTGTCAGAAAATTGAGCTGTGTGAAAATCTGACAACGAGGGATTTAAAGAAGCCACATTCATTCAGACAGGTAGGAAGGGCAGAGATGCGAAGAGGTGCAGAGACAGGAAGAGGCAGTCCCACATCCACGTGTGTTGGATAAAAATCAGGAGAGATACCTCAAGAGAGAGGAGCCCAGACCCAGACCAGACCACCCAGCCCAGGGTTCAAGTGCCAGGAAGACAAGTCCTTATATCTTCTGGCTGTAAAAACCAATAAGGGTTGAGATGGCAGAAGAGACTGTGGGATTTTCAAGAGATCCCTCTTAAAAGCCCTACAATGGACATAGGACTCAAGCAGACCCACCCCCTCTAGGATTAAGCACAAGGGAAACAGGGGAAGGCCACCAGTGGCACACAGGGAAAAAGTAGACTGTCACCAGGGCAAGTGCTGGGAGACAGCCTCCTCCCAGGCAAAACTCCAGAGTCAGGCAGCACCATTGTCCCATCTCCACGCCCTCCCCACACAGAGCCACAGAGTAGTGATATGGGTTGTCCCACCCTGCCGATTACCTATACAACTTATGTAACAGGTGCACTTTTCTACAACTTAATAGGTACTTTTCTACAAAATGCCATACTACTGAAACAGGGTGTCAAAACACTTCTACCTAATACAAAGAAACAAATACAGGGAAGCTGCCAAAATGAAGAGACAAAGAAATATAAACCAAATGAAAGAACAGAGCAAAACTTCAGAAAAAGAGCTAAACAAAATAGAGATAAGCAAACTATCAGGTGCACAGTTCAAAACATTGGTTAGCAGGATACTCCAGAAACTTACTGGGTACTTCAAAAGCATAAAAAAGACCCAGGCAATAATGAAGGTCGCATTAAGTGAAATAAAGAAAGATCTACAAGGAACCAACAGTAGAGGGGATAAAGCTGAGAATCAAATGAACGATTTGGAATACAAGGAAGGGAAAAGCATTCAACCAGAACAGCAGGAAGAAAAAAGAATTTAAAAAACAATAGGCTTAGGAGCCTCTGGGGCATATTTAAACATACCAACATCCAAATCATAGGGGTGCCAGAAGGAGAAGATAAAGAGCAAGAAATTAAAAACTTACTTGAAAATATAATGAAAGAAAACTTCCCTAATTTGGTGAAGGAAATAAACATACAAGTCCAGGAAGCACAGAGAATCCCAAACAAGATGGACCCAAAGAGGACCACACCAAGACACATCATAATTAAAATGCCAAAGGTTAAAGATAAAGAGAGGATCTTAAAAGCAGCAAAAGGAAAGCAGAGAGTTACCTACAAAGCACTGGCCTTAAGACTGTCAGCTGATTTCTCAAAAGAAACTTTACAAGCTAGAAGAGACTACCAAGAAGTGTCCAAAGTGGTGAAAAGCAAAGACCTACAAACTAGATTACTCTATCCAGCAAAGCTATCAATTAGAATGAAAGGGCAGATAAAGTGCTTCCCAGACAAAATAAAGTTAGAAAAGTTCATCATCACCAACCCATTATTGTATGAAATGCTAGAGGGAATTCTATAAGAAAAAGTAAATCAAAGCAATGAACATTAAGCTAGCAATAAATTCACAACTATCAATAATTGAATCCAAATAACAAACTAAGCAAACAACTAAAACAAGAATAGAATCATAGACAAAGAGGTTGTTTGGAGGGTTATCAGCTGGGAGAGGGAAGGGGAAGAATGAGGGAAAAGGTGCAGGGATTAAGAAACACAAGTTTGTAGGTACAAAATACACAGGGGAATGTTAAGAACCATATAAGAGTAGCCAAAGAACTTATTGCATGGTTCATGGACATGAACTAAGAGGGGGGATTGCTGGAGGGAATGGAGGTATTGGGTGGAGGGGAGCAAAGGGGGAAAAATTGGTACAAATGTAATAACTAATGAATAAAATATACCTATTTTGAAAAAGTGGGAGCTAGACTTTCACACACATGAGGTTATAACAAAGTATTCCAACACCCCTGCTGGCATAGTGTCAGAGAAGGCCAAGTAGGAATGTGAGGCTTTCACCTCTGATGGCCATTAATGCCTCTCTGCCCCACTTTGGTAAGGAGCCTGGACTCCCTCCTCTCGCTGACAGTAATAATGTACCCTTCCCCATCTCCACTCTGGTGGTGTCAGAGGAGGTCTAGTGAAGAGTCAGGACTTTTATCTTCTCCCAGCAGTAGTGGAACCTCCCCATTTGGGTGTCAATGGGAGGCTGTGTGGGAAATTTACATTTTTACGTCCTCCTGTCAATAATGTGGAAGTTCCCCCAAACCTTCTCCCATGGAAATGATATCAAAGAATGCCAGCTAAAAGAATATTTAAATAATACAAAAGTGAACAGCATGAATTCAAACTGAATAAATTAAAAAAAAAACAGTAGATGCAAACACTGAGATGACACAGCTATTGGAATTATCTGACAAACATCTTAAAACAGCCATCATTAAAAATGCTTCAAGCCCTGGCCAGTGTGGCTCAGTTGGTTGGTGCATTGTCCCATAAACTGAAAGGTCACGGGTTAGATTCCAGCTCAGGACACAGGCCTAGATTACAGGTTTGGTCCCCATTTGTGGTGTGTGCTAGAGGCAACTGAACAGTTTCTCTGGCACATCAATGTTTCTCTCCCCCTCCTTCTCTCCCTTCCTTCCTGTCTCTAAAATCAATAAGCATGTGCTTAGGTGAGGATAAAAACAATAAAAATAAAAATAAAAGTGCTCCAAAAAGCAATTGTAAATAAACTTGAAAATGAAATAAGCAGAAAGCCTCAGCAAAGAAATAAAGGCTATAAAGCCAAACCAAATGGAAATTTTAGAACTTTAAATTCTAAATACAGTACAATAATCTCAAAAAAATAAATAAAAGCTCAGAAGATGGACTCAACAAGAGAATGGGGAGGACAGAGTAGAGAATCAGTGAACTGGAAGATAGGACAATACAAATTACCCAGTTTGAACAACCAAGGGAAAAGAGACTGGGGGGTAAAAACGACAGAGCCTCAGGGATCTGTGGGACTGTGACAAAAGAGCTAACATGTGGGTCATCGGAGTCCCACGAGCAGAGAAAGATGGCGGGGCTGAAAAACACTAGTACTCTGCATTTTCAATTTCGAGGGCATGTCTCATATTAAGTGCTGTTACCACAAACAAACAAGTAGACAAACAAATCAGCCAAAAAGGAATGAGAGAGAATTTTCAGAAGTAATTAATACATTTATTACCTTGATTTTGGTGATGGTAGCATGTCCATATGGTATACATATGTCCAAACTCACCAAATTATATAATTCATTATATGCAGTTTTTTGTATATTAATTATATCTTAATAAAGGTAGAAGAAGAAAAGGCTATAATAACTGAAAACTTCCCAAGTTTAGCAAAAGAAAGATGCTTAGTGTATTTCATGAGAATAGATAAATGCAAAAAATCCACAAAAGGCACATCGCAACTGAACTTATGAAAACTAAAAACAAATAAAAACATCTTGAAAATAGTCAGAAAAAACTAGTCCTTACCTAAAGAAGAAAATGAATTTGAATGATAACTAATATTTTTCAGGAAACCATGGAGGCCAGACAGAAGTGGTGTAATATTTTTCAAGAACTGAAAGAAAAGAACTTTCAGCCCAGAATCAAATAACTTAGTAAAAATATTTGTTAGTAATGAAGGGAAAACCAAGACATTCTCAGATGAAGTAAAACTAAAAGGATTTATCACCAGTATACCTACCCTAAAAGAAGGCTAAAGGAAGTTCTCTAAACAGAAAGGAAATTATTTCTAAAAAGAACTTCAGAACATCAGGGAAAAAAGAAAGAACACAGTAGCAAACATATGGGTAAATAAAATAGATTTTCTTTCTCCTCTTGTTTCCTAAATTATGTTTGATAGTTGAAGCAAAAATTATCACAATGGCTGCTATAGTTCTACATACTTATAGAAGAACCATTTACAGTGGTTACAGGTTAAACAAGTGAGTGTAAAGTAACATAAAATGTGCTAACATTTCTATACTTCGACTGGTAAAATGACGGCATCAACAGACTGATGTTATGTATGTACAATTTAATACTTAGAGCAATCACTAAAAATATCTATACAAAGAGATACAATCAGAAATATTAGTAAACCAAAATGAAATTCTAAAAAGTGGCAGGCAGAAAAAGAAAACAAAGAAATTTAAAATGGAAAGAATAAACAGAAAATAAAAAATAAAATGGCAGGCTTAAGCCCTGTAATATCAACATTTACATTAAATTAATTTTTATATTAAACCCTAGGGCTTAACTATACCAACTAACAGACAGAGATTGGCAGAATAGATTAAAAAAACATGAACCAATTCTATGCTGTCTACAAGAAAGTCATTTCAAATATAATAATATGGACAGGTTGAAAGCAAAAGGATGGAATAAGATGCAACATGCAAACACCTTACTTAAAACAAAGCAGAAGTATCTATATCACTATCCAGTAAAGTGAATTGAAAGGAAAAAAACAATCAGAGATAGAGTGAGGTGTTATATAATGATTAAAGAATAAACCCATCAAGAGGACATAGCAATCCTAAATGCAGATGTACCAAACTAATGTTGCAAAATATAAATTGAGACTTCTGGCCAAGATGGAGGCATGGGTAGATACACTTTGCCTCCTCACACAACCAAAAGAAGGACAACAAATTTAAAAACAAAAAAATAACCAGAACTGCCAGAAAATCTAACTGTATGGAAGTCCGACAACCAAAGAGTTAAAGAAGAAACGTTCATCCAGACTGATGGGAGGGGTGGAGACAGGTAGCCAAGGCAGAGAGGATCCCAGCAAGGCCGAGGCTGGAGAACTGGGCCATCCCACGTTTGTGTGCAGATGAACTGGGAGGACCAACTGGGGAGCAAGACAGACTGTACAACCCAGGGTTCCAGCCCAGGGAAATAAAGCCTCACAACCTCTAACTGCAAAAACTGCGGGGGTTGCGGTGGCAGAAGTAACTTCTAGCCTCACAGGAGAGTTCATTGGAGAGACCCACAGGGTCCTAGAACATACACAAACCCACCCACCCCGGAATCAGCACCAGAATGGCCCAATTTGATTGTGGGTAGCAGGGGAAGTGACTGAAAGCCAGCCAAGAGCCAAGCAAGCAGAATTGTTCCCTCTCTGACCACTCACCCTCACACAGTACCACAAAGCAGTCATGTGGGTTGCCCCACTCTGGCAAATACCCAAGGCTCCACCCCTTACTACATAAAAGGCAGTCAAGACAAAAAATATACAGCCCAAATGAAAAAACAGATCAAATCTCCAAAAATAGAACTAAACAATGAAGAGATAGCCAACCTACCAGATGCAGAATTCAAAACACTGGTAATCAGGATGCTCACAGAAATGGCTGAGTATGGTTGAATAATGGAGGCAGAACTAAAGGCAATGAAAAGTGAAATAAAGGAAAATGTACAGGGAACCAACAGTGACAGGAAGGAAACTGGGACTGAAATCAATGATTTGGACCAGAAGGAAGAAATAAACATTCAACCAGAACAGAATGAAGAAACAAGAATTCAAAAAGTGAGGAGAGACTTAGAAATCTCTAGGACAACTTTAAATGTTCCAACATCCAAATCATAGGGGGACCAGAAGAAGGAGAGGAAGAGCAAAAAATGGAAAACTTATTTGAGCAAATAATGAAGGATAACTTCCCTAATCTAGCAGAAGAAATAGACTTCTAGGAAGTCCAGGAAGCTCAGAGTCTCAAAGAAGTTGGACTCAGGAGGAACACACCAAGGCACATCATCATTAAGTTTCTCAAGATTGAAGATGAGGAGAGAACTTTAAAAGCAGAAAGAAGAAAGGAGACAGTTACCTGCAAAGGAGTTCCCGTAAGACTATCAGATGATTACTCAAAAGAAACCTTACAGGCAAGAATGAGCTGGAAAGATGTATTCAAAGTTGTGAAAAGCAAGAACCTACAATCTAGGTTACTCTATCCAGAAAAGCTTTCATTTAGAATGGGAGGGCAGATAAAGTGCTTCCCAGATAAGGTCAAGCTAAAGGAGTTCATCATCACCAAACCCTTATTATATGAAATGTTAAAGGGACTTATCTAAGAAAAAGAAGATGATCAAAAATATGAACAGTAAAATGACAAACTCACAACTATCAACAAATGAACCTGAAAACAAAACAAAAACAAACTAAGCAAACAACTAGAATAGGAACAGAATCACAGAAATGGAGATCACATGGAGAGTTATCAGCAGAGAGAGGAAGGGGAGAAAATGGGGGAAACAGTACAGGGAATAAGAAGCATAAATGGTAGGTACAAAATAGACAGCGGGAGGTTAAGAGTATAGGAAATCTAGAAGCCAAAGAATTTATATGTACGATTCATGGACATGAACTAAGGCGGTGGAATGCTGATGTGAGGAGAGGTATAGGGCAGAGGGGAACAAAGGGGAAAAGACAAAATGGGACAACTGGCCCTGGCTGGTGTAGCTCAGTGGATTGAGCGTTGGACTGTGAAGCAAAGAGTTGCTGGTTCTGATTCCCAGTCAGGGCACATGTCTGGGTTATGGGCCAGGTCCCCAGAAGGGGGCATGTGAGAGGCAACCATGCACTGATGTTTCTCTCCCTCTCTTTCTCTCTTCCTTCCCTTCTCTCTAAAAATAAATAAATAAAATATATAAATAAATATGGGACAACTGTAATAGCATAATCAATAAAATATATTTTAAGAAAAGTTGCAAAATACGTAAAATAAAAATGAATAGAATGAAAAGGCAAACTAGACAAATCCATAATTATAGTTGGAGACTTCAAGACACCTCTTTTAACAATTGCCAAGACAGCTAAACAGAAAATCAGCAAGGATGTGAAAGAACCAGTACCCCACCGCCAGGCAGCAGAGTTCACATTGTTTTCAAGTGTCAATCAGAGTTCACATTGTTTTCAAGTATCAATAGAACATACATCAAGAGAGACTATCCCTGGGCTATAAATAATTTCAACAAATTTAAAAGAATTTAAATCATACAGAATTTGTTCTCCAATCACAGTAGAATCAAACTAGAAATCAATAACAGAAAAATAACATGAAAATCTCTAACACACTTGGAAACTAAAAGCATGCTTTTAAGTAACCTTTTAGTTCAAGAGGAAGTCTCAAGGGAAACAAAAGTGAATTGAACTGCATGAAAAAATACAACATATTGAAATTTATGAAAAACAGCTAACAATGTTGAGTAGGAAATTTATAACATTAAATGCACAGGTTATAAAAAAGCAAAATTTCAAATCAATAACCTAAGTTTTCATGTCAAAACTTAGAAAAAGAAAAGCAAAATAAACTCAAAGGAAACAGAAGGAATAAATTAACAAATAGAAGACACTAATGAAGTTAAAAACTGAGAAAATTTACATCATACTTTCTGATTTCAAACTATATCACAAAGCTCTAGTAATTAAAACAGTATGATATTGTCATAAAAAAATAGACACATACATCAATGGAATAGAATAGAGAGCCCAGAAATAAATCCATGACTTTATAGTCAATTAATTTATGACAAAGAAGCAAAGAATATACAATGGGGCAAGGACAGTCTCTTCAATAAATAGTGTTGGGAAAACTGGATACCCACACACAAAAGAATAAAATTGGACCACTATCTTACACCATACACAAAATTAGCTCAAATGGGGCTAAAGACTTGAACGGAACGTAAAACCTGAAACCATAAAACTCCGAGAACAAAACATAGGCAGAATAAGCTTTTTGACATATGTCTTGGTGACGATTTTTTAATCTGACACCAAAAGCAAAGGCAACAAAAGCAAAATAGACAAGAGGGACTACATCAAACTAAAAAGCTTCTGCACAGCAAAGGAGACCATAAAAAAATGAAAAGGCAACCTATGGAATGGGAGAGAATATTTGTAAATTGTACATCTGATAAGGGGCTAATACCCAAATTATATAAATAACTCATACAACTCAGCAGGAAAAAACCCACAAACAATATGATTTTAAGAATTGACAGCGGGCCCTCCCTGGTGTAACTCAGTGGATTGAGCGCGGGCTGTGAACCAAAGTGTCGCAGGTTCGATTCTCAGTCAGGGTACATGCCTGGGTTGCAGGCCATGACCCCCAGCAACCCCACATTGATGTTTCTCTCTCTCTCTCTTTCTCCCTCCCTTCCCTCTCTAAAAAATGAAATGAAATAAAATCTTAAAAATATTTTTTAAAAAAAGAATTGGCAGCAGAACTAAAAAGACATTTTCCCAAAGAAGACATACAAATGGCCAGGAGGTACATACAAATGTGCTCAGCATCACTAACAACTAGGAAAATGCAAATCGAAACCACAGTGAGATGTCACTTCATATGTGGTTGAATGGCTGTCATCAAAAAGACAGGAGAGAACGAGTGTTGGCCAGGATGTGGGGAAAAGGAACCCTGTGTACTGTCAGTCGGAGTGTGAATGGGTGCAGCTGCCATGGGAAACAATAGGGAAATTCCTCAAAAATTAAAAACAGAACTATCATATGATCCAGAAATTCTACTTCTGAATATATATCTGAAGGAAACAAAATCACTCTCAAAGAAATATATACACACCTAGACTTCCGGCCAAGATGGAGGCATAGGTAGACACACTGTGCCTCCTCACACAACCAAGATAGGGACAATAACAATTTAGAAACAGAATAACAACCAGAACTGACAGAAAATTTAACTGTATGGAAGTCGGACAACCAAGGAGTTAAAATAGACACATTCATCCAGACCGGTAGGAGGGGCGGAGTTGGGAAGCCAGGTGGAGAGGGGTCACACAGCACGAAGAGCGTTGGGACCAAGCACATAAGACCACAACGGGTGGACCCTGGGGGCCCAAATGGCAGCTGGCAAACCCTGGCCAAGGGGTGGCAACCCAGAATCCCAGCACTGGGAAATAGAGCCCTGGGACACTGATTGAAAACACCTGTGGGGGTTGAGGCACAGGGAGAGACTCCCAGCCTCACAGGAGAGGTTGTTGGAAAGACCCACGAGGTATACAATCCCACCCACACGGGAATCAGCACCAGACAGGTCCAGTTTGCTTGTGGAAAGTGGGGAGAGTGACTGATATCAGCAGAGAGAGGAGCAAGCGCCATTGTTCCCTCTCGGACCCCATCCCCACATACAGCGTCACAACCCAGCAACTGGGTTGCCCTGCCCTGGTGGACACCTAAGGGTCCTCCCCTCATACGTAATAGGCATGACCAGAACAAAAAAAAAGAGAGAAAGAGAGAGAGATGGCTCAACCAGAAGAACAAATGAAAGCCCCAGAACCCATCCTTTTAAGTGACTAAGAGATAGCCAACCCATCAGATGCACAGTTCAAAACACTGGTGATCAAGATGCTCATGGAATTGGTTGATTTTGGTCACAAATTAGATGAAAAAAATGAAGGCTACAATAAATGAAATGAGGAAAAATACACAGGGAACCAATAGTGATGGAATGAAAGCTGGGTCTCACATCAATGGAGTGGACCAGAAGGAAGAAAGAAACAACCAAACAGAAAAGAATGAGGAAATAAGAATGCAAAAAAATGAGGAGAGGCTTAGGAACCTCTGGGACATCTTTAAACATTCCAACATCCAAATTATAGGGATACCAGAAGGGGAAGAGGAAGAGCAACAAGTGGAAAAGTTATTTGAACAAATAATAAAGGAGAACTTCCCCATTCTGGCAAAGGAAATAGACTTCCAGGAAGTCCAGGAAACTCAGAGAGTCCCAAAGAAGCTGGACCCAAGAAGAAACACACCAAGGCACATCATAATTACATTAGCCAAGATTAAAGAGAAGGAGAGAATCCTAGAAGCAGCAAGAGAAAAGGAAACAGTTACCTACAAAGGAGTGCCCATAAGACTGTCAGCTGATTTCTCAAAAGAGACCTTGCAGGCAAGAAGGGGCTGGAAAGAAGTATTCCAAGTCATGAAAGGCAAGGACCTACATCCAAGATTGCTCTACCCAGCAAAGCTTTCATTTAGAATGAAAGGGCAGATAAAGTTCTTCTCAGATAAGGTCAAGTTAAAGGAGTTCATCATCACCAAGCCCTTATTATATGAAATGTTAAAGGGACTTATCTAAGAAAAAGAAGATAAAAAACATGTATAGCAAAATGACAGCAAACTCACAATTATTAACAACCACACCTAAAACAAAAACAAACTAAGCAAACAACTACAATAGGAACTGAACCATAGAAATGGAGATCACATGGAGAGTTATCAACAGGGGAGAGGGAGGAGGAGGGGGGAAAAGGTACAGAGAATAAGTAGCATAGATGGTAGGTAGAAAATAGACAGGGGGAGGGCAAGAATAGTATGGGAAATGTAGAAGCTAAAGAACTTATGACACATGGACATGAACCAGAAGGGGGTAATGTGGGTGGGGGAGGGTGTGCAGGGTGGAGGAGGATGAAGGGGGGTAATTGGACAGCTGTAATAGCATAATCAATAAAATATTTTTTAAAAAATATATACACACCTATATTCATTATGGCATTATTTATATTAGTCGAGATATGGAAACAACCTAAGTCTCCAAAGGATAAATGGATAAAGAAAATGTGGTATACACACAGAATGGAATATTATTCAGTCATAAAGAAGAAAGAAATCTTGCCATTTGTGACAATGTGGATGGATTTTAAAGGCAATATGCTCAGTAAAACCAGTTAGGCAAAGAAAAATACCATGCGATCTCACTATATTTGGAATATAAAAAAATTCCAAACTCATCAAAACAGAGAACCCACTGGTGGTTGACAGAGCTGGGGGTGGGGAGGTAGGAGAAATGGGTAAAGACTGTCGAAAGGTACCAACTTCCGGTTATAAGATTAGTAAACTCTGGGGACGTGATGTACAGCATAATGACTACTGTTAACAACACTGTATTGTTTCTTTGAAAGCTCCTAAGAGAGATCTGAAAAGTTTTCATCACAATAAAAAAAAATTATTTTTTTTACATCACCTGACAGGTGATGTAACTTAACTAAACTTACTGTAGTCAGTTCACAGTATGTCCATGTATCAAATCATTGCACTGAACACCTAAAATAATACAATGTTATATGTGACTTATATGTTCATAAATTTGGTGGGTATTAGGTCATAGAGAAAATCAATGAAACAAAGATCTGGCTCTTTGAACAGATAAATAAAATTGCCAAACCTCTAGCAATACTGATGTAGGGAAAAAAGACACAAATTACCAACATCAGGAAAGAAACAGAAGATATTCCTACATGCCCCGAACACATCAAAGAATAATAAGGGGTTGTATGAACAATCTACACGCACATAAATTAGACAATGGACTATTTCTCAAGAAACACAACTCACTCAATATAAATAGATGATCTTAATAAAACTATAATTATTAAGAAAATCAAATTTATAATATAAAAAAACTCTCAAAAGAGAAATGACCAGGTCTACAGTGTTTCACTGGAGAATCTACCACATATTCAAAGAAGAACAAACATCAATTCTACACAGTCTCTTTCAGAAAATAGAAGAGGAATGTTATCAGTCAAGATTCAATCAGTGAAACAGAATCAGTAAGACATATTTTAAAATTTAATCTCTGTTGATAGTAAGATATATCTTAAATATACAAAAGAATTTAGTGCAAGGAATGGGCCTCCTGTGGCGGCTGGCTAGGCGCTCCGAGACCCAGACCACAGGCAGTGAATGAGGGCAGGCTGAGCTTCTTGGCCACAACATGAAGCTGTAGTCCATAAGTGAAATTTCAGGAAAATTTCAGGGAAACCTTAGTTCTGTTCATAAGACCTCGCAAATGATTGAACTGGGGCCACCCAGATAATCTGGGATAATCTCTTTTACTTAAAGTCAACTGGTTCTGAATGTTAATCCCTCTACAAAATACCTTCACAGTAACACGGAGAGCTTACTTGGATAATTAAAGCCTAGCCAAGCTGACAGATAAAACTGACCGTCACAGTCCACCCCTTGTCCACTTGGCACCCATACACATCTCTTTAAACCATACACAATCTCCAAAAGTAGAATAGCTAGGTCATATGTCCACCTAATATGATATAACTATTCTGTATACAACAGAAAACACACTGACCCTTTCCTCAGGAGAGAAGGCAAAGTCCTTGATACCCTGTAATTGAAATGTTGTGATATAAAGTTACCTATTACTAATATATCTTATGTTGACGGTAAAGGGGGTAAGAGAGAAAAGAAAATATTTGCTTAATACATCTGCACAAACACATTCATAATAAAACAAGGAAGAAATACTCAAATACTACTGCAGTCCTCATTTCTGCAACTGATCAGCTGGTTGTTAAAATTACCTATTTTTACTACCATATTTTCTTTGCCCTCAACTGTCATGGTTCTCTATCTGGTGGGGTCACTGAACCTTCATTCCTGCAGGGTCTGGGCCATTAGTAGTTCTGTCTGAATTGAGTTGTTGTGGTTTTCCATTACCCTTAATCACAGGAAACGGTAGTACTAAGAGGCATCCTAGTGGATCTCTTGTATTCCAGACCTACTGTTCCTTATCTTATCCGATGGCCGTGCTGTGCATATTTCTATTGCCACATCATACCGTGGGCTACCACCATCCTCTTTATGACTGAAAATAGTCATGAGTGTCTTGAAATCTAATCACATTAAACAATCAATCCAGAAAATCCAGAAGCAATTCTGAAAACTCCTTCTTAAGGTTCTGTTCCTCCGGAACCACTTCTGGTACCAAATCCCAAATCAGTCAGGATTCAGGCAGAGAAACAGAACCAGTGGGATGTATATATATAATTTAATTCAGTGCAAGAAATTGGGTATACAAACCTTGCTGTCCAGGCAAGTTCAAAGTCCACAGGGCGGGCAGGCAGTCAGGACCCCTGGGCACGGACTAAAGCGTCCACAGGCACGCTTTAGGCCTGTCACCTGGCTGAAGCAGGTACTCATAGATTTATCCAGGATAATTACATAAAGTGATCTGACAATGAATACTAGTCATGTCGACAAAATACCTTCACAGCGGCCCCTAGTGTTTGATCAAATGACTGGGGACTGCACCTAGCCAAGCTGACACACAAAGCTGATCATCACAAGGAGGAAGCACTTACCAATTCATTTTTGTTTTTAAGATTTTATTTATTTATTTTAGAGAGAGGGGAAAGCAGGGAGAAAGGGAAGGAGAGAAACTTCGATGTACGATTGCCTCCCACGTGCCCCACACTGGGGACCCAGCCCGAAACCCAGGCAAGGGCCCTGACCGGGAATTGAACTGGTGACCCCATGGCTTGCCGGCCAGCACTCAGTCCACTGAGCCTCACCAGCCAGGGCACTAATTCATTTTTTAAAGCTGGTATTATTCAAATGCCAAACGAGGCAAAGATGATACAAGAATGCCCTGAGAAGAGCAGGAGTCCAACCACCCGCAGCCTCAAGAGCAGGGTCCTATTTTTCACCTACACATTGGCTGCTCAGTTTCCATTTCATGGGGGAACACGTAGCATGTTACGACAGTTTCAAGTTACTTGTGTCTAGTTTGGAACCTGCATGCTACGAATGAGAGGGCTCCGTGTGTGTGTGTGGGGGGGGTATTCATTTATTCACTCATTCATTTATTCATTTTAGTTAACATTTTTTATGTATAAATGCAATCATTTTAGTAATAAAGGTGTAACTAAATAAAATGATAAAATTTTAAAAAAACATTTATCATGCTAAGCTTGTCATGCACTGTAAAAAGGAATTTTATGTCATGAAATTGTTTTATCTTCCCAATGATTTGACCCAGTGGACTCCTTGACCACATTTACATGCATAAGTGAGGAGACTGATGATCAGCGAAGCTGTAGCAATAGGCCTGGGGGTGCTGAGTCAGTGGGTTTTTAATTGACCCCAAAGCCTGTCCTCTTCACCCCTACACTAGGGTTTCATTCCAGGGCTGCAGACTGTCACCTGAACTTGGGCACCTAGGAGTTTTGCCAGGTCTAAGTTCCTTGAATCTCTGGGAAGGATGCCCAGAGCTTTAAGTTGGCCAAGAAACACTGTTGGTAAACTGGCTGCCCCAAGGTTCTCAGTCTCGTCCACTTCTAGGCCTTTGCTCACAACCTTTCCTCCTACTCTCCAAGGGCTATGTAGTAGGAAGAGTGCAGGCTCCGAAACCAGTCAGAATCCAAGTTGTGGGGCCTGAGTCAGCTGGCTGCCCCTCCTTAAAGCGACTCTTTATCTGCAGGATGAGGATAATCGTCTGTACCTCATTGGATGTAGGGGGAATTCAATGCCATTGTGCAGCATGCCTCAATCATTAAACACGCCTACAAGTCACCTGAACATCTTGTTAGAGTGCAGATTTGGATCCAGCAGGTCTCAGGAGGAGCTAGGGACCCGAGTTTCTGACAATCTCTCAAGTGATGCCATTTCCGCTGGTCCACAAACCACACTTGGAGTAACCAGGAGATTTTTCATGTGATGCACTCAGCATGATGTCTTAGTACATAATGAGTGTTCCACAGGGTAAGTACAACAAAGGTAATAATAAAAACTCAGCTCTGGCTCATGTGGCTCAGTGGATTGAGTGCCAGCCTGTGAACCAAAAGGTCACCTGTTCGATTTCCAGTCGGGGCACATGCCTGGGTTGCAGGTCAGGTCCCCCAGCTGCGGGTGTGTGAGAGGCAGCCAATTGATGTTTTTCTCCCTCTCCTTCCCTTCCCTTCTCTCTAAAAATAAATAAATAAAATCTTTTTTAAAAAAGTATTCTTCTTTCTCTGGACGCCCAGCCCAGGTATATGCTCTGACCTTGTAAGTTTCTCTGATAAAAGGAAATGTACCAGTTCATTAAGAGGGAAAGGTTTGTTTTCTTTTTTTCCTGGCACTGACTTCTAAGAGAAATTTATCACCTGGATCCTCAGATAAGAGACTCTGATTAGAACAAAGGATCATGTCATCTAGCAACAATCCTGCTGCTAGCCAGAAATGTGCAAGTGAAGAAAATCTGTCAGGCCCAGGTCTCAGGCCCAGTTCTGCATCTGTGTGACCCCCGGAAGGACTGCCTGTCTGACATTGTTTTCCTGCTGGCGGGCATAGAGCACATACCTCGTGATGCCGGCTGCCTGCTCTTCTACGTTCTTGCCTGCAGCACAGGTACACAGCAACCTCCCCTCCCCTAAGACTGCAGGGAGAGCCACAGATAGCAGTATGTCAACAGCTAACACTCAGGGTCAAGAACTTTATGTTGAACCTATGAAATTGCTGATAGCAACCATTTTTTGACCTATAAAAATGGCTTGAGCTAATATCTCACTTGTATAATCCTTACAACAAACCTTTGCGGCAGACTATTTTTTTATCCTCATTGCCCCTGCCCCACAGATGAGAAAGGTGAGAGCCTGCGCAGGCTTATGTGGCTGGTGATTGGCAGGGCCAGGATTTGGACACAGGCAGCCTGGCTGTCTAGCCTCGTGCTTTCATCACAACACCCCACTTTTCCCCTAATGGTACCGTAAAAAAGACCCTGAATTTGGTCTGGAGCTGCTGGGAGCACCCTGGCCTCTCTGTGGGGAAGGGCCCACTGGATGTAAAAGCCAAATCAGGGAAAAGTGGAGCCAAGACATGGAAAGGGACTAATTCCTGACAAGACTTTTTAAGGCTCTGGATCCAGCCACATCTCCACATGTGTCTACCTACACACTGCCTTGGACAAACAGCTCGTTACCTTCCAAAGTAGCCCCTTCTGTTTCCGAGTTGACACCTACCTCCTGGAGGCCCAGTCCTACCAATCTGAGGGGCAGCAAAAGGCTCTGATGGCAAATGGATGTGGTTTCAAATCGCAACCCTGGCATTTACTCTTCAAGCCTCAATTTAAAATTGGAATAACACTACCTATGTCAGAGAAACATATTGGGAATTAAAGAGCTTTCACAGTGCTTCACTTTTGTTACCTGGCTGTATCATCACCGTTATATTTGTTACCAGACTGTGAGGCCCCAGACAGCAGGGACCTGGTTTTATTCAACTTAGATCCCCCAACACCCAGCAGCGGTTGGCACACAGTAGGCGTTCAATTAATATTTGTTGGAATGGATCTGAAGTTCCTTTTGCCTTGTCAACTACGGTGAGCTGCGCGGGAACAGCTGTTCTCCTGCCTGAGTCTCCTCTTCCTGCCCCTGCCCTCATCATCTCTTCCTTACATAACACAAGTGGTTTTCCTTCTCAAAAGAATGTACTAACTCAATTATTCTGTGAATATTTATCAGTTAGAACCAAAGGAATGAAAATAAGCTCCCATGGTACAAAGAACCCAGATGTTTGAGGTTAGTTTCTTAACACAATACTTAACTATTTTACTTATTTAATGTTTTTCTCAAGAAACAAAACCAAAGCAATCTGCCCTAAAATTTGGAAATGAGATTCCTTTCTCACAGTGTCTCTCGCTGACTGCTGGGAGTGGTGTGGGCATGCTTGGCAGTCACCGCAGGCTGCTGAAATGGGACAAGCAGGTAATGGGAACCAGCTGCTTCGCCTGCCCTGCCTCAAAGATCCCAATTGGTGAGGAGGTGCCGCAGACAAAAGACATGCAGTTATGGTTTGGGTGGAGGCCTCACAAGCAGTGATGAGCTCCTCTTGCCAAGTTCACCAGGCAGAGCAGAGTGCTCCACTGGCCACAGCAAACCAGGCGACTTCCCCTGCGCAGACACAGCCTCTGTCTTTACAGCAGTGCGTGCCCAGAGAGATGAGCCCACCCGCCAAACACCGGCCTCCCTCGCTCTGATGCTGGAGAAAACAGCAGCCCACATAGACTGATGTGAAGAAAAGGCCTCGCCTTCCTCTGTGTCCTGCAACAGCTTCCGAGCTCTACTCCATGGCACTACCCCACACGGTGCCAGACTAACCTTCTGAAAGTATCAATTGGACCAGGGGGCAGCAAACTACCTTGTAAAGGCCAGAGCAGTTTAGGCTTTGGGGGCCAGGTGGTCTCCGTCACGACTATTCAGCTCTGCTGTCGTAGCATGGAAGCAGCCGCAGACAGTGTGTAAATGGTTGGCAGGATTGTGTTCCAATTCAACCTTATTTACCAATAACAGGCAGGAGGCTGAATTTGGCCGACAGGCCAGTTTATTTCTCATCAGTGCCTCTGTTCAAAACCTCGTCACGGTCCTCATCCACACAAAGTAAAACCCAAATGCCTAGCCGCGGCACCAAGGCCTGGCTGATCCCTGCTGACCTCTCCACCCTTGTTTGGGATTTGAGTCTTCACTCACCAGCCCGCAGTCACTGTCAAGTTCATTCCTGCCTCAAGGCCTTTGCACTTGCTATTTCCTCTGCCTAGAACACTGCCCCCATCCCACTTCGAAATTTCACATGACTCACTCGTTCCCATTTTTAGGTCTCAGCACAAATGTCACTTCCCTCAGAAAGGCCATTCCTTCCACCCTCTGAAGGACCATCACTCCCCTCCCCAGTCTCTCTTTATCATAGCATCCTGTTTTATTTTCTGCATAGCACTTATCATAGTCTGAGCTGATCTTTGTTTATTCTCTTTGTTTATTCTTCCATTGTCCTTCCTCTCCTTAAACTCCAGGAGTGTAGGGAAGCTTGTCTCCAGTGCCTTATGCCCGTAGAGCTGGAGTGCAGCACATAGTGGGAGAATAAACGGATGAGTGAGTGAATGGCTATTTCAGTAGACTCCTCACCAGTTTCCTCCATCCTCTCATTCTCTCCATTCCATTAGCCACGCTGTTGACAGGTATATCTTTGATAAGTGAATATCAGATCATGGCCTGCAATTGCTTAAACTCTCTAATAACTTTTCATTGCTCAAAATCCAAACTCCTCACCATTGCCCCAAATGGCCTGCGAAAACAAATGCTTGCCTGCCTCTCCCAGCCCATAGCTCTCCTTCTAAAGAGCAGGCTGCCCAGAGGGTCCGTTGATATGACCCCAAAGGACACCACTTGGCATTGGAAGTGTTTTTGCACTGATATCAGAAAACGGGTTATGTTCCAGGAATTCACTTTGAACAAAAGAATGAGGCCATGAACACCTGACTCATGAGAGACTGGGAAGTCATCCAGTTTCCTCAAATCACCCCACCCAGGTCAGGCTCTCTCCCGTGACACACTCTGGGTAGAAAGAGAGAACACAGCCTTTATATGATGGCAAAGGCCAATGGGCATGAGGCTTTTGGGTAGGGGGAAAGAGCATAGAACCTAGGGCTTTCAGTGTGCCTGGCTGAAAACTACGTGCAAATCATTGTGGAAAAGATTGAGGGTGGCTGTCCAGAGACTCAGAAAGCAGACTGAGTAGTAGGAGAGCCGTGGGCTTCTCGTGCAGCCATAGAATTTATACCACTTTTTCCACAGCTGCAATTCAACTAGAGGAAGTTCTTTAGCGAAGATAAAACCCCACGGACAGCCCACATGGGTCTCATACAGCTTATTGGTTGGGCTAGATTGAGATGAAAGATTAGAAAGCTGCCACTTATGGCTTCTCCTCAAATGGGCCCAAAGCATAACATCAAAGTGGCTAAACATAGTGCCTATCGTCCAACTGATGTGTAAGGTAGGTGATCAAAATTAGAAGAGTATCTATTTTTTCTTCATGGGAGTTAAAGGTATCTTCATTTTAGGTGTGTGGCGAGGGGAGGTGATGACCCCTAAGCATCTGTTTTTCTGCTTGGGCTTTCTTGAACAGGTGGTCAGTGGTGCTCCACAGTGCAGTGTTATCAGCAAGACACAATGAGCCCCCTACTTCCGGGCAGTTTTAAAGCCAGGCCAGTGCACCAGGCTGTCAGGCTTATAAAAGTGATCACTTAGCATCTCTGCCCTTGGATCCTATTTGATCTTGGCTTGTTCTCACTTTATCTCATCTCCCCCATTGTGAATTCTTATCTTTCTGGCCTGAATTGCTCCCTCTTTCTGATTTGACTCTTTCCAAACACTTGGGTCCTAGCCTACCTTGCTCAGCCACCTCCCCCTTTTTTTTCACTGTCTCCCATGGCCCTAACTGATGCCCAATAAATAAGCCTCAGCCCAGAGCCCTGAGCAGGGAGGAGAGGTACTGTGCTAGATTATAACAATATATCTTGGAGAACAGGGCAGACACAGTCTCTCCACTCAACACATTCACAGCCTCTTCCACAACATCCCATCCATCAGTTACCCTCCTCTACCAGAACACCTCCAAGGCCAAGAAACTCTTGACTTCCTAGGACTGTCCTTTTCATTTTCTGACAACCTTATCAGAAAGCTAGAGCTGTCAACAAGCTTGAGAGCTGCCCTGAAGTCATCTGTTTCCTGCAGAGTGCTGACGATGTGGTGTGAACTCCAAAGGAGCTGTCAACATATATTCTGCCTATCACTTGCTGACCCCAGCGCTGCAGCATGCGACATAAATTAATCACTTCCACTTCTCACCAGCACCCGCTCCTTGTGCTTTTTCTGCCTCTGGTCATTCATGCTCAGTAGATAAGTGATAGCCATAGCCCTGTGTGGAACATGGGCAGGGTTCCGGGAGAGCCAGATATAGCTCATTATCGTTGCCTTTACAGTGTGCGGGCTCATTGAGATGTTAGGGGACACTTTATAAATGAGGGAGGCTGTCCCAGAAAGTCTGGCATTGGGTTTTACGTGAAGGAATGGAGGTGAAGATGAAGGTTGCTGAGATAGCAAGGCCTGCTTATCTGACATGTTTTCCCAGTGAGCTCACCCATCAGCACCACGGCCATCTTCCCAGGTGGAAACAAACCGTGGAGTGCTAGGGCTGGAAGACCTGGTGGCTTCACAGAAGGAGAAAATGAGACCCAGCAAGGGGTCGGGACTTGCCCAAGACCCGACAGGGAGACAGTGTAGAGACTCAAGTCTATGAGGAAAAAAAGGGCCCCTTTGTCCTCTGCAAGTAGAATTGGGCTTTGAGAAGGAGGGGCAGGGTCTCTGAGGGTGTGAATGCCCTGCTTCTCTGTCTTTAAAATGTGTAGAGTGGTCAGCAGGAAGTCAGAGATGAGGTGTTTCTCTAGAATCCCAGTTGAAGCATGACTTCATTGACATCAAATGTCTGTGTTTTAAAACATAATTTTACTCATTTCTAGTTTTCAGTTTTTCTCCATTAGGAGAAGAAAGTTGATAACTATTAAATGATGATAGTTTTATATCAATAGTATTAGATGGTTCAAATGGAAAATTGGTTAGTTACAATAACATTGGTTTTTAAATCCAATTCTTTGAAGTTCATTCTGCCAAAGATAACATGCCTGACATTATTGTAAAGGTTATTGTAAATTCAGTTTAAAGTTCAACTCTTAAAAAAATCACTTATTTTTGAGATGATAATACACATAAAAATTATATTAGAACTCAGCATTGTGATAATACAATGTTCTTAATAAATAAAATTAAAAGCATAAGGGTCAGAAATGCACTTAGAATTAATTGTGGTATACACATACTTCATAATTGTCCACAAAACAATATTAAATATATGAATGTTTATGTATCTCCATAGTTAGAGTAACAAAACTATGAAATATTTCTAGGGTGAAACAAATGATAAACAAACAAAAGAATACTAGTTTATAACTCTAATTACTAGATGAGTTCCTCAACATATCCCTGAGATCCACATGGGAAAACATATAAGTTCACTTACTCATTGATTGAATCTATAAATATTTATTGAGCACAGCCTCATTCACTCTTTAACAGGCCCTGCTCCAGGCACAGGTCTACAGAAGTGAAGCAGACATATAGCTCATGGAACTCTCGTTCTAGTCTATTTATATGTATAAATATACATATAATGTAA
Organism: Phyllostomus hastatus; assembly: GCF_019186645.2. Lineage (NCBI taxonomy): Eukaryota > Metazoa > Chordata > Mammalia > Chiroptera > Phyllostomidae > Phyllostomus > Phyllostomus hastatus. Next base: position 1,285,127 of record NW_025333643.1, on the reverse strand, counting down.
AGTATAGGATTTGTAGACTATAGAGAAAACAGAATATTGAATATAGAAAATGTTAGATGGTGATGGGTGCTTTGAAAAAATAAAGCAGATTAAGGGAAAGTTCTGAGGACATGGGGTTGCTGTTGAAATAGAGTCTTGAGGAAGGGTTGTAGCATAGCTGGCATTTGAACAAGAAACCTAAAGAAATAAAAGAGCTAGGCTTGGGGGCATCTGTAGGGAGTACTAGAGGCAGGAAAGAAACAATGCAAAGGCCCTGAGGCAGGAATAAGCTTGGCATATTTAAGGAACATCAGAAAAGCCAGTGGTGCTGGAGCCAATGGAGATAAGAGGTGCAGGAGATGGGGGAGAGAAATGGGGGCAGAATACGCAAGCTTTGTGCACTGGTGTTGGGACTTTGGATTTGTTCTGAGTAGATGAGAGTCACTGGAGTTTTTGGAGCCAAGAACTGACATGACTGGGCTCAGCTTTTTAAAGGTCACTCAGACTTCAGGTTTGAGGAAGAACTTTAGAGAGGTCAGGGCAGAAGTGGGAGACTAGTTCTTACAATGCTGATGGATTGGATGTAGCAAGGAGGGCCCCAAGGTTTTTGGCCTGAGGTAGTGGACAGTTACAACTGTCATTTACTGAGGTGGAGAAGTTAGCAGGAGGAGCAGGACACGGTGAAGAGAGATTTGGGAGTTTGGTTTGGGACAGTTTGAGTCTGACACATCTATAATTACCCAAGTAGAGACAGCAAGAAGGCAGCTGAATATAGAATGTGGAATCCATGGAGGACACACAAGCTAGTGATATTGACTTGGGAGTTGTCAACCTATGGGAGACATTTAAAACCTGCACAAGACAGGACAGGATTAGCAAGGGGATCAGTATGGTTGGAGAAGAGGACTGGTGTTCTGGAAGGGGAAGAATGTGCTTCATGAGGAAGGGAGTCAACAGCAGTATCCACTGCTGCCCATTAGTGAAGAAAGATGAGGAGTGATCATTGACCATGGGGTTTAGCAACTTTGTAGTCACTGTTGGCCTTGATGGATGGTTTCAGTAATGGGTATAAAAAGCCTGATTTTTGAGACTGAGAGGAGAGCACTTGGAGACAGGAAGTGAGGAAAATTCTTTTGAAGCCTTTTGTCATCAAGAGGAACAGAGAAATGAGGTACTAGCTACAGAAGATTACAGGGTCAAGAAGGAAGACAGCTTTCAAAGTTCCTGGAAAAGCTGCCCCTCCCCACCCCCACATCCCCATAACCAGGAGTGAAGGCCAGGCCACAGAGCTCTGTGTGCTCCTGGCAAGGCCCCTCCCTTCCTCTACCACTACATCCCTGAGATCCATCTGCATTGGGATCTCACCACTACCATCCATCTGCGTTGGAGTTCAGGATCCATTTCAATATCTTCTGTGTGGTTTAGTTGAAAGATGTTGATCAGATAAACACACCAATAAATATACCAAGATAATTTACCATGAGCATAAGATGGAAAAGCGCCCTCTTAAAGAAAGAAAATCATTAAGGGGAATGTTTTATGTTAGGGGACTTGGAGAAGGCCTTTTTGAAGAAAAGGCTTTAAAGCTAACATCTGAAGGATGAGTAATAATTCACCAAATGATGAATAATAGGAAGAGCTTTGCAGGTGGAAGAGCATGTGCAAAGGTTCTGAGATGCCACAAGACACAGCATATTATAAAAGAAGAAGGCTGTGGGGCTGGGTCCAGTGTATGAGGGGCACGGGGCCCTAAGGGGAGACTGGGGTCAGGTTTTGCAGGGTCCTATAGACTGTGTTAAAGAAGCTTTGGGTTTTTGTTCTTCTTTCCAAGCACAATGATCAGCCAATCAATGAGCAAACAATATGTCCAAGTAATTACCCACTATTTGTATGCTTCAGAGAGCAGAAAATAGTCAGATGCAAGACACTAAGCGGTCTTCAGGGGAAAAGGACAGACACATGTGTCTTACTTAGTTAGCCTGGGCTCCCAAGAAGCAGATCTTGAGCCAAGGATTGGAATGCAAGTAGTTTATTTCATGCCAAGAAGCACTTGCAGGAGAGTGGGAACTGAGATGCCAAAGGGGAGGAGGCAATAAATCAGGTGCTATCACATAAGTTACCACTGTGGGTAACTAGAGCTTAATTCTACTAGGGATTCTGTGAGCTAGGATAGAATACAGTGGTATCTTGGTATCTTCAGTGATATACTACCCAAGGGGAGGAGAGATTGAGGGCTGATATTGGGTATAAGGCATTAATGCTCTGGTACTTCTGTGCTGCCATACTTGTGGTTATAGCAGCCTCCAGTAGCCAGAGAAAACCCTTAGGTAAAAATGCAGGTGCTGGCAGATAGAAGTCAGGGAAGCTTTGGGTGGGGTACTGATGCCCTGTATTAGGTCCACTCCCTTTAGATACTGATTATTTTAGGAAACTTCCAGTTACATTTTCTACAAAGAAGGCAAGAAAGAGCACTTGTAGGACAAGCTACAAGCCCCTCCCTGCAAATGGTTTGAATACCATAATTAGTGTTCATCATCTCCTTATATCACTACTCATTCCTGACAAATCTCACCCTTGACCAGCACTCCTGCATATTAAGGTTACTAATCTGGTGGGGAAACTGGACCTTCATCCCTGGGAGGTCCGAGCCCCTGGTTTCTGTGTACTGGTAAGACTAAAATTGCTGTTGTCACTTCAGGCAAGGGGTAATAGTTGGTACAAACTATAGAAAAATCAAAAAGAGAGAAAAATTGGGAGGAAAGATTGGAGGTTGAAATACTTTGGATATTAAGGTTTTTGAAAAGCTCCTACAGATTGCTGGGAATGTAGAAGGACCAACCTGCATGCCCAGGCCTTGGTGTATGCTAAGGAAAGACCCGAGAAAGCTCTAAGCTCTCACCTCTTGCTGACCTAGAGACTTTCCACAAATAGGAGGTGAAAACTAAGGCATAGTTCTGAAATACCTGGCTGGGTGTTGAAGGTATGGCCCAACACATACACAGAGTCCATTTTCATACACTGGGAGATTCTGTTGGTATTCCAGGCAAAGAATACAAATCTATATGTATTCTTTGTCATATACGATCACTAAAATCTCTGTCAAATCACTAGCTGAGCACCAGGTTAGCAGAACAAAGACTTCAGTGGCTATATACAACAAAGAATATATACTTTACAAAATTAATTTGGAAAAGAGAACCAAGCACACAAACAACAACTAAAACAAGCAGCAACAATAAACCCTAAAAAAGGGGGAGGTAGGATTTCCAGAGTTGCTGCATTATATTCATAGTGTCTAGTTTTCAACAACAATGAATAAAATGTCACACAAAGAAACAAGAAAGTATGGCCCACACACAGGAAAAAATAAAGTACTAGAAATGTGCCCTGAGGAAGCTAAGACAGTGGATTTACTTAAAAAGGCTATAAATCAAATATTTAAAATATGCTTAAAGAGCTAAAACAGTAAACCATGAGAATGATATCAACTAACAGATAATAAGGAGATAGAAATTATAAAAGGAACCAAGAGGAATTCTGAAGTTGAAAAGTAGAACTAAAATGAAAAATTCATTGGAGAGAATAAACAGCTTATATGGACAGGCAGAATAAAGAATCAGCAAACTTTAAGATAGATCTATTGAAGTCACCCAGCTTGAGGAGCATAAAAAAAAATAATTAAAAAAAAATGAACAGCACCTAACAGAGCTGTGCCACAGCATCAAGCATGCCAACATATGTATAATGGGAGTTCCAGAAGAAGCATGAGAAAAGGAGCAGAAAGAATATTTCAAGTAATAAGAGCCAAATATTTTGCAAATTTAATAAAAGATATGAATGCATACATCCAAGAATCTCAATGAACCTCAAGATCCTCACTAGACACGTTAAAATCAAACTGTTGAAAGCCAAAGACAAAATCCTAAAAGCAGCAAGAGAGAGGTGACTTATCGTGTAACAAGGAACGCTCAATAAGATTAACAGCTAATTTCTCTTGAAAAGTCATGAAAGCCAGAAGGTAGAGGGATGACATATTCAAAGTACTGAAAGACTAAAACAGTCAACCAAGTATTCTATATCCAGGAAAACTATCCTTCAAAATGAAAGAGAAATTAAAAATTTCCCAGGTAAACAAAAACAGAGAGTTTATATCTAGTAGGCCAATCCTACAAGAAGTGCTAAAGGAGCTGTTCCAGGATGAAAAGAAAGAACGTTAAACAGCAACTTGAATCCAAGTGAAGAACAAGGAACACTAGTAAAGGTAATTATAAAGGTGAATATAAAGTCAGTATTAAGTCAGTTATGGTTTGTAACTTCTCTTTTTTTTCCTATATAATTTAAAGGACAACTACATAAAACAATGACTATAAATCTATTGATGAGCACAAAATGTATAAAGATGTAATTTGTGACAATAGCAATATAAGATATTAAGAGGGGGGCAGAGCTATATAGGAACAATGTTTGGTATAATATTGAAATTAGTTGGCATTAACTTCAGCTAGATTGTTTTAAAACAGGATGTTAATATGATTCCCAGGCAATGACTAAGACAATAAACAAAAAAACACATAGCTGAAAAAAGAAGGGAATCAAAATCATACACTAAAAAATATCCAGCACAAAAGAAGGCAGAAATGTAATGGAGAAAACAAGGAATACTAGAGATATAAGACGGCCATGGTCCATGTGGCTCAGCTGGTTCGAGCATCATCCTGTAAATCAAAAGATCACAAGTTCAATTCCCGGTCAGGGCACAGATCTAGGTCGCAGGTTCATTCCCTGGCAGAACTCCTACAAGAGACAACCAATCAATGTTTCTCTCTCACACTGATGTTTCTCTGAAACTTGCTTTCTCTGAAAGCAATGAAAAAAAAATGTCTTCAGGTGAGGATTTAAAAAAATTAAAAGATACAAGACATATATAAAAGTAGAAAAATAGCAGAAGTAAGGCCTTCCTCATCAGTTATTATATTAAATGTAAATGTTTTAAACACTATAATTAAAAGACAGATATAGGCAGAATGGATTTTTAAAAATGATCAAACTATATGCTATCTGCAGTAGACCCATTTTAGATCCAAAGATACAGATAGATTGAAAGTGAAAGGATGGGATAAAAGTTCCACATAAACAGTAGCCAAAAGAGAGTTGGAGTGACTGTACTGATTTCTGACAAGATAGACTTTAAGACACAAATTGTAATAAGAGACAAATAAGGACATTATGTAATGATAAAAGAGTGAGTCTGTCAAGAAAATATAACAATTATAAATACATTGGTACCTAACAACAGAACACCAAAATATATGAAGCAGAAATTGACATAAATAAAAGAAGTAATAAACTGTTCTATGATAACTCTTGGGGATTTCACCACTTCACTTTCAATAATGAATAGAACAACTAGAGAAAAGATAAATAACATCCTTCAGGAAAGACCATAGGTTAGGCTACAAAACAAAATGTTAATAAAATTTTTAAAATTTATTTTTCAATTATTGTTGACATTCAATATCAATACATTTAAAAGACTGAAATCATACAATGTATGTTCTCTGACCACAATTGAATGAAGTTAGAAATTAATAACAGAAGGAAAACTGAAAAATTCACAAATGTCTGGAGGTCAAACAACATGCTCTTCAACAACCAATGACTCAAAGAAGAACCAAAGGCTATGGGATCCAGCAAAAGCTGTGCTTAGAGGGAAATTCATAACTATAAGTGATACATTAAAGAAGAAAAAAGGTCTCAAATAATATAACTTTTCACCTCATGGAACTAGAGAAAAGAATAGAAACTAAACCAAAGCAAGCAGAAGGGAAAAAATAATGAAGAATAAAAACAAAGATAAATGAAATAAAGATTAGAAAAACAATAGAGATCATCAGTAAAATCAAAAGTTCATTTTTTGAAGAAATAGTTTTAAAAATTACTGACAAATCTTTAGTTAAACTAAGGAAAAAGAGAAGAGACTCAAATGACCAAGAGCAGGAATAGTGGAGACAACATACCATGATGGTTAGAAGCTTGGACTGTGGAGCCAGACTGCCAAAAGCAAAAATAAAGTGAAGACATTACTAAAAGCCTTACAGAAATTAAAAGGATATTATGAGAGAACGCTATGAAAAGCTACGTGCCAACAGATTAGATAACCTAGATGAAATGGACAAATTCCTAGAAACAAACTACCAAAACCGACTCAAGAAGAAACAGAAACTCTTAACAGACTTTTCAGAAATAAAGAAATTAAATCAATAATCAAAAGTTTCAACAAGAAGGTGTAGGACCAGATAACTTCATTGATGAATTCTACCAAACATTTAAACAAAAAATTAAAACCAATACTTCTCAACTCCTCCAAAAACTAGAAGAGGAAACACTTCTCACAGACATCTAAGAAAACGAAAGACCAATATCCCTACGAATATAAATGCAAAAAACCCTCAACAAAAAACTGGCAAATAGATCCTAGCAACATATTAACAGGACTATGCACTGCAACCAAGCTGAATTTATCCCAGAAATGCAAGGATGCTTCAACATACATAAATTAATCGATGTAATACACCATGTTAATAGAACAAAGCAAAAAAAAAACAAAACCCTGTTATCATCTCAATTGATGCAGAAAAAAACATTTGACAAAACCCCAAACCCTTTTGTTCTTAAAAAAGTGCCTAACAAATGAGAAATAGAAGAAAAATTCCTCAATGTGATAAAGGGCATCTGGAAAACCCACAGTTAACATCATACTTATTAATGTGAAAGACTGAACGCTTTCTCTCTAAGATCATGAACAGCTCAAGAATATCTACCCTCATCACTTCTATTCAACACTGTATTAAAAGTTCTATTCAGGTCCTGATTGGTGTTGCTTAGTTGCTTGGATGCCATCCTGCAAAGCAAAAGGTCACAGGTTCAATTCCTGGTCAGTATACATGCCTGGGTTGAAGATTTGGTCCTTGGTTGGGGCACATGCCAATTGACATTTCTCTCCCTCTTTTTCTTCCTCCCTTACACTATCTCTAAAAATAAATTTTAAAAAAAAGTTATATTCAGGGCAATTAGTCAAAAAAAAATGAAAAAAGTCACCCCAAATGGCAATACCTCCCAAAGTGATCAACAGGCTCATTGTAATCTCAATCAAAACTCCAACTGCTTATTTTACATAAAAGATTGTGTTGATCCCAAAAGTCCTATGCAAGGGATCCTGAATAGCCAAACAATCTTGAAAAAATAGTACAAAGCTGGAGCACTCACACTTGCAAATTTCAAAAGTTGCTATGGTGCCACAGTAATGAAAACAGTACACTGCTGACATAAGAATAGACCTAAGGATCAATGGAATAGAATTGAGAGTCTATAAATAAATCCACACATCAATGGTCAACTGATTTTCAACAAGGGTTCCAAGGCCCCTTGGAAACAATAGTCTTTTCTACAAGCAACACTAGGACAACTAGGTAACCACATGCAGAAGAACAAAGTTAGATTCTTAACTCATACTATATTTAAAAGTTAACTCAAAATGGGTCCCAGACCTAAACATAAGAGCTAAAAGTATAATATTTTTAAGTAAACAGAGGGGTTAATTTTCATAACCTTGACTTGGCAATAAATTCTTAGATATGGCAACAAAGCACAAGCAGCAAAAGAAAAATAGATAACTTTAACTTGATCAAAATTAAAACTTTTATGTATCAAAAGATACTAACAAGAAGGTGAAAAGGCAACCCACAGGAGAAAATATTTGTGAAGAATTTATTTGATAAGGGATTTATACCTGGAATATATAAGGAATATCTACAACTCAACAATGATAAAACAACCTGATTAAAAAATAGGCAAAGAACTTGATTAGACATTTCTCCAAAGAAGATATAGAAATGGCCAAGGCATGTGAAAAGATATTCATCATCCTTAGTTATTAGAGAAATGCTAATCAAAACCACATTAAGATACTACTTCACACCCAATTGGATGATGGCTATGATTTTTTAAAAATGAAAAATAGTAAGTGTTGGCAATGACATCAAGAAATTGAAACTCATTATACATTGCAGGTGGGAATGTAAAATGGTACAGCTACTAGGAAAGAGAGACTATTCCTCTAAAAATTAAATATAGTGTTACCATATGATCCAACAATTCTACTCTTAGGTATATACCCAAAAGAATTGAAAACAGATGTTTGAACAAAAACTTCCATAAGAATTTCAAAGCAGCACTATTTGCAAAAGCCAAAAGGTAGAAACAGCCCAATATTTATAAATGGATGAATGGATAAACAAAATGTTGTACATCTACACCATGGCATACCATTTGGCAATAAAAAGGAATGAAATATTAATTGATACTTCAACATTGATGAACCTTGTGAACCCTGTGCTAAGTGGAAGAATCCAGGCACATCCTGTATTATTCTACTGATATGAAACATCCAGAACAGGCAAATCACACAGACAGAAAGCGATTAGTTGTCAGGAGCTAGGGTGAGGGAGGGATGAAGAGTGACTGCCGAATGGGTATGAGGTTCCTTTCTGCAGCTATGGAAATGTTCTGGAATTAGGTAGTGGTGATAGTTATACAGTATTATGAATGTACAAAAATCCACTGAACTGTCACTTTTCAAAGGCCAAAATGGTGAGTTTTATGTTATGTGACCTCTACTACATTAAAAAACGTAGCACCCCAGTCTTGCAGGATATCATCCTCACGTTGACATCTTTCTTAACTTTGCTGCTAAGAGGCCCTTCTCACAGACCAACAGTAGCTTCTGGCGATGCCTCCCATGGTTGATTGTGTTATGATCATGGGCCCACGGTTGTTCATCCTGTGCCAATAAGCGGGTCCCTTGATGTGAGACAAAGAATGTGGGATCTTAAGAGGATAGGCCAGACCCTTTTTAAGTTCTCAGACGGTGGTGCTGGCAGAGGCACCGCTGGCAGGGAAGGCAACACGAAGCAGATGCTGGCTGCTGGAAGCTGGGCCTGGATACAATGAACTGTTATGGCTTGATGGATGGAGGGTGAGAAACCAACTGTGCATCTTTCAAAAGAGGAGTTCAAAACCACAAAAATTGTCCTAACCAAGATGTCCTGGGCAATGCTAACACTTTTGGGAGGAGACTTCTGGAAAAATGATATGACTTTCTACCTCTGTCAAAAACCAGAGCCTCTATTTATGGTGTAATGTGGTCAGCACCTCAACACATCCTGTCTCCACTGGACCTTTTAGAAACTCCTCGGGATAAATGTCCTCACTGTGTAAATGGGGAAACCATGCCTGTGAGGCTGCGTCACTGCACTGCCATCACGGGACTGAGAGGGGGAGGTGACCGTGAACAGAGCTGTCACTCTCTATGATCCATGCTGTTTCTTTAATTAGGCTCGGAAGATACACGGTGGTTCTCCTGGCAGACAGCATTAATCAGTCATGACTTCCTTTCCCTCGAAGTCTGGACGCAGCCATTCTTCATCATGATTGGTACATGAGGTGGAAATTCCTCTGCTACCCTAGCATCACACACCACAAGGCCCCCTCTATCTGAGCTGGCATCTCCTGAATCTACTTTTTAGGCAACACCAACAGAAAAGCCCAAGTCAATTAGGAAGACAGTTCTCCCCGTCCCCACCCCCACGCCGCCCCAGCCCAGGTGATGTGGCCATGTCCTACCTGGGACCAGAATGAGGTGTGGTTGTGAAGCCGGGGGAGCAGTGGGTCAGCTGAGGACAAAGCAAGGGTCAGAAAACTGAAAGAAACAGGCAGGAGGCAGGGTCCCAGCCTCTGTTTCTTTCTTTCTTCCTTTTTTAAAAAATATTTCATATATTTACTTATTTATTTATTTTAGAGAGAGGGGAAGAGAAGGAGAAAGAGAGGGAGAGAAACATCATTCGGTTGCCTCTCTCATGCCCCCAACCGGGGATGGGGCCTGCAACCCAGGCTTGTGCCCTGACTGGAATCAAACGGGCGACATTTCACTTTGGGAGATGACACTCAACCTACTGAGCCACACCAGTCAGGGCTTATTTTTTTCTTTTTATTGCATTTATTGGGGTGACACTGGTTAACAAAATTATATGTGTTTCAGGTGCACAATTCCACAACACTCCCCCCAACCCAAGTCTCTTTCCATCACCATTTATCTCCTCTTTACCCTTTCCTACCTTCCCTTGCTGTTATCCATGTCAATGAGTTTTTTCTCTTTTTTTTTTCAGTCCCTCTATCCCACCACCCAGTCCTCCAAAACCCCCCAACAGATGTCAGACTGTTCTCCAGCTATGAGTCTGTTTCTATTTAGCTTGTTAGTTCATTTTGTTCATTACTGCCACATATAAGTGAAATCACATAGTGCTTTCTTTCTCTGATTGGCTTAGTTTACCTAGCATAGTGCTCTCCAGGTCCATCCGTACTGTCGTAAAGGGTAAGATTTCCTTCTTTTTTATGGCCAAGTAGTATTCCAGTACAAATGCACCACAGCTTTTTTATCCACTCATCTACTGATGGGCACTTGGGCTGATTCCAAATCTTAACTATTACAAACAATGCTGCAATGAACATATGGGTGCATATATTCTTTCAAATTAGTGTTTTGGGTTTCTTCGGGTAAATTCCCAGAAATGGAACCCCTGGGTCATAAGGCAGTTCCATTTTTAATTTTTGAGGAAACTCCATGCTGCTTTCCACAGTGGCTGCCCTGGTCTGCAGTCCCACCAACGGTGCAGGTGCGCTCCTCTCTCCACAGCCACGCCAGATCTTGTTTGTGGATCCAGCATCTGTTTCATTCCAGGAGGAAGCAACTGACTTAGGCCTGGCCTATCGAAGGGGCACAGGACCTGGGCCAGGCCAATCATAATGAAGCCTGGGACTTCAGTCGAAATTTTAGGAAAGAGGTAGGATGGCTAAGCTGTGGAGTGTCTACCTGGCCCTGCTGTGGCTGTCTTGCCACCAAGAGGGAGCACCTGGCTTAGAACAGTGCCAACGTCAAGACAGATTCCTGGTGATGATCACTCAAACTCTTGGATGCAGCCAGCTCTCCCTGCTTTCCCCTGACCCCCCAACTAAGATAGTTGGAATTTCAGGGTACTTTTTATTGGGGGGCAATTAATATAATCTATTTGTCTTTCATAACTGCCCTTTGCCTCAATTATCATTTAAAAATATGATTTTTATCTCCTGTGTGGATTAAGCCCCTCTTCACTTATCTTTGCCCAAATTACTACCCCCTTCCCCACTTACTGCTCTATACTGACCTCCAGGCACCTCCCGGGATACCTGCTCAAACCCCCCAGGGTTTGTGAGACAGATGCCAAGCGAGCCTCTGTGCATCCCTTGGAAAACTCCTCCTTCTAAGACAGGAACAACTGTGTTTGTTACCCAGTGCTCACTATGGAGAAGTCGTAACATAAAATTGTCTTAGAGTGCAGTGCCAGGAAGACATGGCTGTTAATTTTATTCCCTTTTCACAGTGGGAAACTGGGGCCCTGAGAGATAAAATATGTTGTCCAAGATCACACAACCCATCTGCAATGGGGCCAGGATTCAAACCCAGGGTGTGTGGCTCCTGGGCTCACTGTTCTGCTGAAGCACCTTGTCCCCGTTCAGCAAGTGACTATGATTGTAATTAACAACAATCATCAGTCACTCCAACAAAGCTGATGGCGCGATGGCCTTCTTACCCCGATCACTGGTCCTTCCCCATCCCCCACCCACTCCAAATCTACTCTAACAAAAGTCATCTACAGCTGGACAGGAGGCAAAGTGTCCATGTCAGGATCCCGTACTCCCGAGTGGAGAGAAGTCACCTGGGATGGACTCCAAGTTATCTTGTTTGATAGTTATCTTTTTCAGTACAACGAGCTTCAGACCGAGCTTATTTCGTACAATAAAGGCTGGTCCATCCACACTTTATTACTTGGCTAGGAGTTAAGAAATGTGCGGTTCCAGGCCTAGCTCTGCCATTAGCTATGTGCATCAGGTCACTCTTTCCCCTTCTCTCAACCTCTCTTTCCACATCCGTAAAACTGGTAGGTGTGGGTGGGGTGTCTGACTAGTGAGGCATTTCCCAAAGTGTTTTCCAGTAAGAATTTTTTCAAAACTTGGAGTTAAAAGTCTGTGTACTTCAGGAGTTCTCGGAAATCTCAGTCAGCTCTTGTGCATCACGACTCCTGGACGGGAGATAGAGCACACAGCAGTTTCCAAACTTACTTGACAAGAGAAACCTTTCTGAGTACAGTGTCCGGGGGAGTTGCTCAGTGAAACAGACTTTGGGAAAAGTTAGATTAGAGGATCTGTAGAAGCCTTTCAGCTCTGAGAAGTTTTAGTTCAAAATTCATTATTTTGACTTAGAGCTCAGGAGATGCTAAACTAATCCCACCTGAATCATGAAAAAGAAATTACTATCAGTAAAGTTTAGGTGGAGTTCAGCTGTAATTTCTAGAGTTCCAGTTGTTGAAAAGGAGGGTTCATGTGTGGGGATGAACGGCAATAATCCAATAAACAGAACAGTCAATGAACTTGGACCATCCTGGACAACAGAGGGAGCTATGTGGTAAGCTTATCTTGCTATGAATTCCCTTTCTGGAGATTCGAGGACACACAGATTGCCTTCTGTGGACCACCAGGGTCTGGGTGAATATAAAGTCAAAAACTCATGGCGTGAGGAAAGTGACTTAGAGACTCTGAGTCGTAAAATCAAAATGGCTTTGAACTTTTGGAGAGAACAAAAACAAATACCTGTTGGTGAGCACATTGTCTGCACAAAAGCAAAAACAAAAACAAAAACAAAAACTAATGAGCATCTCACTGAACATGCCCAGGAAGAAATTCCACAGCAGCCCCCATTACTAGTTGTAAAAGTGTACACAATGCAATTCACATTCTATTCAGGGTAGTTTATTGTCACCTTTTGATGAGTATAAAAAAAACCCACAGAAAAGAGTTTCATGGATTCATTCTTGACTGAAGTGATACCCTAAGTTCATCAAAACTGAATTTTCCCGTCACGAGGGTTTTCAAGAGGCCGGGTACTATAGGACAACGGGCGTGGCATTGCGGTCAGACATTTACTCGATGCCTGTGTGTTGGGCGGCTGCCGTGTGTCCGCTGTTCATGGCAATGAACAAAAGAGTCAGAAACCCCTGTCCTAACAGAGCTACCATCCTGGCTCCATTACTTATCAGCTGCATGAGCGTGGGCAGGTTGCCTAACCCCTGGGACATTAGCTCATGGTCACAGGATTGTTGGGAAAGTTAGTATCAGATTTTGCACAGAGAGTGTCAGGCAAAGGGGCTGGTGTCTAAGTGGCTTTTAGAAACAGGCAGGAGTACGGCTCCTGCAGCCAGAGGGGAGGAGGGACTTCAGATGGATTCTGGAAGGCTTCATGCTATAGCCAGAGCCTCTAAAGAAGGTGTGGGATGAGCAGTGGCATCAGAGAACAGCGGCGTACCTCTCCAAATGAAGCCTGTCTTTGTTCCCTGCCCCTCACCGGATCCCCTGCCATCCCCAGGTTCACAAGCATGGGCATCGGCTGGGCTGCTGACTCCTCGACCCCAGAGCCCTGCCTGCTAGTCCACGTTCTCACCCAGGGAGCCAGCTGTCCTGTAAGAAGTTCAGCTCCCACTGCCCTGGTCTTCCGGATTTCCCCCAAGGTCACAGACCTCCATCCCAGCCTCGAGGCAGGGGATCCCTGCCAGGCCCAAAGGCATCCAGGAGGCAGTCAACACAGGTCTAGTCTCACTCTACCTGAAAGCAATTCGCTCAGCACACCTGGGACTCCGGGGGCAGGGGCTCTTTGCCCTGCCTGCCACTGTCTTGCCTCGTGTCCTTGAGCTGTTCACATCCCACCTCTGTGTCAGGCTCTCCTCTGTAGACCAACAGGATTTGATCGACGACCCTGTGGACAGTCCACTAGCTTTGGCATTGCACAGGGTACCACTGTTCCTCCGACAGGATACCTGGCAGAAATTCGGGGTTAATCAAACCCCAGTTGGCCCAATGTTACCTACACTTTCTGAGCACAGTTTTTCTATCTACAAATATGAGGTTAATGACCCCCACCTTTCGATAAGACTATTGACAATGGAAAGAACAAGGATGTCTAGTCGGACAGACCTGTGTTTGAATACTGGCTCCACCATTTTGCAAGGAGAATCACTTAGAAAACTGAGGCTCTCTAGAAGCCTCAGTTTCTTCACCTGTGAAACAGGTGTATAGCACCTATCTTCAAGAACTACAGAGGTCAGTGAGGCGAACCATGCATCATACCTGCACACAGCAGATGACAGATAATTGGCAGCCTTTGTTACTGTGGTTGCCATTCACTCTAAAATAAGTGTCCTGTTAAGCTGTGCTCATCCTCTCTGGGTCTTTGATACTGGGGTTCCTACTGCCTTCTCAATGGGGGGCTTCTGTGGCTGAAAGCCACATCCAGAGGGATTTCAGTGGCTGCCCCAAATTTAGGCTGCAGAGTCCACGGTCCATGCAACTCTCCCTGTTGAAAGGTATGTCCTCAAATACACGATACCCTACTCACCCTTCAAGGAGAGTGAATAATACTTATTGAAGCTCTCTTCTGGTGCTTGAACTTCCCCTACCCCACCCTCTGCTGAGGGTTCATTCAGCCTATTCTTACTTACCTCCAATAGTGGGAAACTCACTAAACGCAAAGATAGATCATTTCATCACCCACCCAGTCGCCTGGCTCACTTGAAAAATATCACTTAACTGCAACAAAAAAGCTTCTCTTGTGGGCGAGCCATCTGTGAATCATCGATTACAAAAAACAATACCATTCTTTTGTCCACCCCTCTCCCTAACTCTGAACTTTGTGCCCACAAAGAAAAATGGAGATATGACATTTTTCTCTGGAATAACAAAACTGTTGATGTGTGTCTTTCATTCACCCACCCACTAGACATTCCCATCAGGAATCTACTGTAGATGCCCACGAGAATACATTTACAATTCTAAACATAATTAGCTAGTTTCCAGAAGGAGGAGAAGCATTATGGGCATACATAAATCATATCCTTGGCCAAATACCCTCTTCTACTTTCCAACAGGGATCCCACAGCAATTTCAGGACACGACTCAAGGGGGGAGATTGTTTTCCCTGTGTAGCTTCAGAAACCGAGGCACAGAAAAATGAAGGTCGCCCAACAAACCAAGAGCAAAGACATGCACTAAATCCCAGGAATCTAAGACCTCCCAGCATCGTAATTGATCCTCTAAGATAAATGTTTGTCTTGCTAACCAGGGATTAACTGTGGTCCTTACAGACAGATTCTTGAGGTTCAAACTTGTAAACAGGGAAACAGGGCCTGGTAAAAAGTTGAGTGATTAATTGGCAAAGAAGGTTTTCAAGGAGGGAAAGGATCAATGAGCTGAAGAAAAATTAAACATCCTTTTAGGACATTTTCCCACTCCCTTACATTGTTTTAATTCTTCATGCTCAATCTCTACATTAAACATTTCTTAAAGTGGGTTTTTATTTTGTTTCTCAGTTATTGCTTTTTCAGTTACTTCTCTGACAAGATTATATGATCACATCTCCAACTTAGATTATTTCTCAGACTAAAATGAACTTGACCTCTGCCCAGTGAAGCAGAACAGCTTCTTGCTTATCTGAAGTAAATAGGACCAAGAGGCCATGGAATAATCAAAATGTAATCAAAAATGGCTGAGACGTAGAACATCATGTTTCTCAGGAGGAAAGGGGCACAGCGAGGATCTGTTCAAGGTCGCAGGACCCGTGTGGTGTCACAGCTCTGAGGGAGCCACCCGAGGAATGACCGACTCACGGCAGTTTCCCTCCTTTGAGGCAGTTTGCCTCCGGCAGCGGCAGAGCATGGGCCTGGGACTGGAATTGTCAGCTCCCCGGCTCTGCCACGCACTTGCTGTAGGACTTCAACAAACTGAGCACCCTCACTGAGTCTTGATTTTCTCAGCTCTTGCCAACCTAGCGAGCTCCGTGGGGGCCAGGACGATGTCTGTTGTGTTAATTAGTGTTTTCTTCAGTGCCTAGTAGGACAGGCACTCAGTACATATCTGCTAAACGAATGCAGGAAATAAGGTACCATCACCAGTGCTGCAGGATCATTGTGAAGGTTAGATGACGAGAGATCACAAATCAAAGCTCTGGACATTTCTGATGCTCGTTATGCAGTAGCTCTTTCACTGCCCGACTCTTTCTGGCAGTGTCAGGGCTGGGAAGGGGTCCAGGTGTTAGACTGTAGAGCCCTTTGTCCTGCGATGAGAGAACTGAGACGGGGGGGCGGGGCTGGGGGAAGATTATAACACACATGTCTCACACACATACTCATACATACACACCTTTCTCAGGGCCATCTGAGTACACACAATGCAAACGTACTGCCCCGTTACCCTACAGTTCAGCGTGTATTCCCTAAAATAATAACATTTTCTTACGCAACTAGTCCATATTTCAAAAATTGTTCCGACAGTAACCTGTTACAATTACATACATTTTTCCAGGCCCAGGCCCAGGACCATGTTTAGTCCTCACGTCTCTTCAGTCTCCTTTAATCCAGAACAATCCCTCAGCCGCTCTTCGTCTTCCTTGACCTTGAGGTTTCATGGGACCTTCCTCTGTTTGGGTTTCCTGATGCTCCCTGAGAAGGAGATCCAGGCAGTGCCCTTCAGGCGGGAAAGCCCCAGAAGTAAGCTCGCATCCTTCCCGTGCACCACAGAAGGCGCCTGGGTTGGCCTGGCCCCACACGGCCTGTGGGTCGAGGGCGGGCTCTGCCAGGTCTCTCCACAACAAAGTTGCTATTTCCCTTCTGTGACTGTCCGTCCTTTGTAGGGAGGTGCTGTTAGAATACAAATATTTGGTCTCTCAAACTTTCACCCATTAGTTTTAGCATCCATGCATGACTTGCTTACTCCATCTTTCCTCCTATATTTACTAGTTGGCATTTTACTGACAGTTTTTCCTTTTTTCACTTATTATACAATCATTTATTTCTTTATATGAACTCATTGGTTTTTACTGTACTCAGAAAGGTTATAATCCATTACTATCAGATTTGCCTGGGGTTTAGCCAGTGAGAGCCCCTTTAAACTGCCCCGGTGTCCTTCTGACACACCGCCTTCATTCTTCCAACGTTTTCTTGCTTTCTGGCACCAGCTGTTCCAGGCTTCTCTCACACTTTCCCTACACTAGCCCTGGTGTCAGTCTTTTCTCCAAAGAGCTGGAATCCTTTTAGCATTAGAAGATAGTTAGAATGCAAGATCTAGGTGCTAGGCGGGGTCCTGCTACCAATATACTCTTGCTTCTAGGCTCTCTTAGGGGATGCAGCCACAAAGCTTCTCAAACTTTACGGGCACATGAGTCACTGGGGGGATTATTAAAGTGCACATTTGGGTTCAGTTGGTCGGATTTACCTTCAGGGATGATGTCACAGACTCCGCTTTTCTAATGAGCTTCCATGCTGACTGCTGGTCCTCAAGCCACATCTTGAGATCCAAGAACACAGAACAATGGTTCTCAAACTTAGGCATGCCCTGGAATTACCTGGAGAGTGTGCTCAGATACAACACATATTCCAGGGTTTTCTCTCAACGTTTCTGACTCAGTGAGTGGGGACTGAGAATGTGCCTTTCTAACAAGTTCCCAGGTGATTCCCCTCTTGCTGTTCTAGGACATTGGTTTGCAAACATGGCTACCAATTAGAATTCTTGGGGAGGTTTTTTTGTTTTGTTTGTTTGTTTGTTTGTTTGTTTAAATACTGACTGATCTCTAAGGCCCCAGAGATTTTGACTTAATTGGTATGAAATGTATCCCGAACATTGAGAATGTTATGTGCCCCATAATGATTCTATTGCTCAACACGAGTTGAGAAGATTGTTCTAGGAAGAGGTAGGAGTAAAATACAAAGGTATTTAAGAGGGAACGAGCTTGACATTTTCCAGGGCCAGCAAGGAGGCCAGTGCAGTGGGGCAGAAGGAAGCGAGGTCAGAGAAGCAGGCAGGGATGGGGCGGGAGGGAAGAGACGGGGCAGGCGTGCAGAGGTTACTCACTCCGGTGAGACGGGAAACCACTAGAGGCTTTAAGCAAAGATGGCGTGACCTGAAGGCCTTAACCATGACTCTCATCCAGCAGTCTCAAGGCCAGCTTTTTCTTCTGATGGTCCCTGGGTTTTTCTACCCAGTGAGTTTGAATTGTGATGAATGAAAGATGAAATAACTTCACAGCCTTCACTAAGTGCTCCCCATATTTTAAGTATGGGTTTTGTTTAGAATTACTTTCCAACACTTGAAATCCTTGAAAAGTAAGTTTAGTCATACTAATAATGTCCTGGGAGAAGGCACTGGTGGATAGAGAACTCTCAAATTACTGATGAAGACAGCTGGTAGTGCTCTGCTAGAAGAACACAACACATAATGCACAGCAATTGAATATGCTCAACACTGCTGAACTATACACTTAGAAGTGGTTAAGATGGTAACTTCTACGTTATATTTTTTACCACAGTTTTTTTTTAAAAAGATGATATTCATTATATATGAACAGCAAATCTGCAAAGCACTAAATTCTTTAATTTGTTAGATTTTATTTGTTCCTCAGGAATGTAACTATGGGTGTTTTACCACTATACGGAAACCACATTGTGTCGTTAGAATAATAAAGGGCGTGCTCGCTCTCCCTCTCAAGAGCAGGGCCTGTGCCTTCCGGCCCTGCCCCCAGGGGAGGGGCCTTTGCCTTTCTCCCTCCTGAGCTCCAAGGGCCCTTCTGCTTCTGTAACCTGTCTCCGGAACCTACTCAGCCCAGCTGTCTCACTTCCACAACCTCTGTAACTTTCTAAATAAACTTTCTTTTACAGTTTGAAAAAAACAATGAAGAATTTATGCTAACAATGAGAAACAATGTATAAAACCATGAACCTGGGAAATGAATAAAGCTGGGGACAACCACTCACTTTAACAAAAGGATACTTCACGTGAGTATTTTTGCATCAGGTTCACCTAAGTAACAGTGTCCCTCCAGGATACTAAAAACATGATTCACTTGACATATGACACTGCGGAAACATACTAGCCTGGAGACAGAGGCCAGCGAGAGGCCTTCTGCAATGTCGATTCCAACAAAGCGATACTAACTTTGAGATTTTGCTTATCGGCTCTGTCCCCTAAAGGCCATTGCACAATATGGGTGTGCTTGCATTGGACAGGATTCCTGTGACACGATTCACATTCTATTTTGATTCTGGCAGTTGGTAACCTTTCTTCTAGGAAATGGGGGAAAAAAAAAACAACCCTCATTGGTAACATCCTATTGCTCTGAATCTGCAAAGGCGACAAGGCTGCCCAGGGCAAACTGAGCAGAGGCAGGTGCGTCACCTGGGTAATTTTCAGCGACACTCCCAGGCCTGACATTTGACGGCTGCCTGCCACCATCTGTCAGCATGCCGTGAAGATGACCTGCCCTTTCTCTCAGTTATTTGAGCCCTGGGTTTTTCCTGGGCAGAAGCTGACAGTGATGTCATCATCTCGTGATGTTGTTGAGTGACCTTGTTCGCTGAGCTGGTTCCACTCATTACTCCTGTACCCTAAAGTTGAACCGAGGAAAAAACTTTACCACGAACCAAGGAGAGGAAGCGTTGAGACTCTGCAAAGAGGTAGCCCCCGGGCCCCCTCACCTGATTTCCAAACCCTTATCATGCATGAGAAGCTTTTATTTGACCCAGTTTCTAGGAGTCCTCAGACTTGAAAAGTCATAAAGGAAAAACAGTGCAAAAAGAGAACAACAAGATTATTTTCTTTTTAACGTTGTAGTCGACTCAGCAAGGCAGAAACTGTGAACTCATAAAGAACAGCTTTGATCCTTATCATTAAGACAGATGAGTATTTATGAGTGGCCTTTCATACTATGGACCAACCACAGAAGCCAGTATGTGGAACTGCTGGTTTAATTAAGGGAAACAAAGATAACAGAGCTCCTTCTAAAGCTAGATCCTTTAGGACAGGGGCCCCCAACCCCTGGTACCTACCAGTCCACAGCCTGTTAGGAACCAGGCGAGAGCTCCGTCTCTGTCCCTTCTACACTCCCGGTCCTGCCTCCACAAAACCAGTCCCTGGTGCCAAAAGGGTTGGGGACCACTGCTTTAAGACATCATTTAATCCTCAGCCCTCCTTCAGGAGATGGGCACTACCACTACCCCCATTTTATGGAGGAGGAAACTGAGGATCAGCGAGACTGTTACTCAACTAATAAGTCCTGGTGCTGGGATACAAATGTGAGGCTTCTTGACTCCAAGGCTGTATTCTTTATTTATCAACTGACATGTTGATTTTAGAGAGAGAGATCGATTGTTGTTCCACTTATGCATTCATGGGTTGATTCTTGTTTGTGCCCTGACCAGGGATCGAGCCTGTAACCATGGCATATTGGGATGCTGCTCTAGCCAACAGCTGCCCAGCCAGGGCCGAGTCTGTGGTCTTTACGTAGCACATACAATCACTGGCCTTCACAAGCTATCACCAAGAGTTTTTCAAGAACTCCAAGTTTAGGCTCTTTTAATCAGTAACGGAATGATCTCAGGCCTTTCCCCCCAGCACATAATGTTTAAACTGGAAGGACATTGTGCAGATGCAGACAGTGAGGTCACAAGCAGGCAAAATCTGCTCAACAGAATGGTGGAATCTGGTCTCAAACCCTGATAAAAACTCTCCCTCACTGGCTGTCACTCACATGCTCCAGACAGAGGGCTGACAAAAGCCATCTCCTCTGGAATGTGGCCTTGTTGACAATCCCACTTTAGTTCAACAGCATGCGTGCATAATTAGGAGGGCATTTTACCTTACAGCTTGCTCCCTGAGGCCTGAACAACATTGTTTTCTTTCCTTCTGTCCTCCTGGCAGCAATAGATATTGTTGGGTTGGAGTTTCACAAACTGTTTGGATTTAAGAAAATAAATGACACAGACTTTGCCAGCTAACATTAGTGTAGGGTGAGAGCCAACCCAACGCTGAAGTTGAAAAGCAAAGAGCACAGCACCACCTAGTGTTGATCATTAGAATATACATGTTCAGGTGTGATCTCTCCGAAGCTTGGATTAGTAAAACTCTTCCCCATATTTCCCTTTAAGTGAAGAATTGAGGCCCAGAAAGGGTGAGGGGCTTGACAAAATTCCCAAGCCATGGGGGAAAGAGCCGAATCTCGGATGTTTAATGTCCAATTCTGTGCTCTTTTCATGAGACCCAAATGAGGGGAGGAGAGTACAGCCATCCTCTCCAGGGAGTACCAGCTGGTGTAGGACCCAAACAGCAGCCAGTACTCACAAGGAGACCCTTCCTTTGAAAGGGGAAGGAAATGTTAATGGGTGAAAGGGTCTGCAGCAGCACAATCTCACATGACATAGCTCTGGGAACTGTGGCGTGAGCAGCAAGTTAGAGTTGAGTCACACAATGGCTCCAATCTAAATTTTTGGACTGGAGTGGCTTGAACTTGCTCGTGGCCTTGGGTAAGACTCACTCTCTTGGTCTTTTCTCCCGCATGTGTTCGAGGAAGGTGCTGCATCACCCAAGGATCTCTGAAATCCCCCTGATGTGACCTCTCTCTGCTCTCATTCCCCTTTAGCCCGTTGGCCTCCCTGCTGCCCCTTAACCAAGCCGAACTGTTCTTGCCTCAGAGCCTCTGCACAGGCTCCAGCTGCAGAAACCTAAAGCTGTTTTGTCAAATCCCCAGGGGGCTGGCTCCCTTCTGCTGTTTAGATGTCTGCTCTCAAGTTCCCTCTTTAGACAAAACTTCTGCTGAGCTCCTCTGGTGTTGTGTCCTGTCCCCAGCTGCTGTTACACCCTGTCAGCTTACCCTCCAGGTCCTTCGCGGTGCTTAGCATTGGGTGACCAGTTTGCTTTGTTTAGTCTATTGACAGAGCCTACATTTAGTAGACATCTGATGATGATTTTTAATTGACTGAATTAAATTATTTTATGATCCTCCTGAAAACTACCTGGTGAGAAAAAGTGTGCATATAGCTATAACACGATGAATGACCTTAGCAAAGTTAACTGGCCTCCCAATACTGCCTCCACTTCTGTGACTTCTGAACCTAGTGTTCTCGGTGTGTCAGTAACTGTCAGGCACTGTCCTAGGCTTCCTTACAGAACCTTAGTAGTAATGATAGGCTGCCTGGCCAGACCATGGAACAGGGGGATAGGCACCGAGGGAGGGAACGGCCCTGAAGCTGTGCCACCTTCTAGTGCCTTGTGCCAGCACCATCCCAGTGCAGCATGCGACAACAGATCTCGCACCCCCATTCAGAGACACGGCAGGAGGAAGCCTTGCAGGAAGCATGCATGAGGCCAGTGAAACATCTGGTTAAGGGAAAAGCCCTCCTACCCACCTTCCAGTCCCTGGGCATGGGTGGGACCAGGGCACACAGCAGCATGTGTACCTTAAATGTCAACATGGTAGTAAGGGGAGGTACAGTCCTGTCAGCCTAGCCTGAAAAAAGGACAGGATTGGCTGGGGGGCTCTGGACCCTTCCTGAGAGCCCAGACTGGGGGATTTAAACAGGGGAAGGAGAAACTTGCTCTTCTTCTTCTGGGACCCACCGGCATAGACCTGCAGGCCAGTACTTTGGGGGACCAGCAGGCCCTGGAAGCCACATGGCAATGGCAGTGCTGGCCCCACACATGGACCCCAGGAGGGAGCCTGAAGCTGGAAAGCTGTCCCCTTGGCAGCCTCGGACTCCAAAGGATAGACAAGGATGGAGTGGGAATTCTGGACAGTTTCTGGTTCTGAGGATGGCTGGGCTTTATCTGTGTTTTGGAGAAGATATTGGCCTGGAGCCAGGGAGTTCCCAGTCCTCCCAATTTGTACAACCTTTTAATAAAGACCTCTTTTCCTTCCCCACCAACCTTTGTCTTTGGCATTTGCCTGTGGATGGCGGTGGACAGCTGAACCCCACTTTTGTTTGGTGACATTAGCGCATAAGTAATTTTCCCAGCCGACACGTGGCACAGCTGGGATTTGAAGCCAGGTTTATCCGACCACATTTCCAGAATCTAGTGGTTGGTTTCCAACCCAAGGGCAACTGACTCTGGGGGTCCTGTCAATACTCAGAGCCCAGATCCCCATAGCACTGTAGGCGGGTAGGATGAGCACCAAGAAAAACGTTGCTCTGGACTAATCAGTATCAGAAACTGCGGTGGGGCAAGGTGCTTCCACACCCAGGAAGTTTCTAGAAGCAGACAAGAAAATAAGA
Organism: Phyllostomus hastatus; assembly: GCF_019186645.2. Lineage (NCBI taxonomy): Eukaryota > Metazoa > Chordata > Mammalia > Chiroptera > Phyllostomidae > Phyllostomus > Phyllostomus hastatus. Next base: position 1,261,914 of record NW_025333643.1, on the reverse strand, counting down.
ATCTACATGCTCCAGGCATTAACATCGAGCAATGAATTTAAAGGAAATTTAAAACACTTGGCCTTGGCTTCCTCATTTCTTGGTGTTAATTTTCCATGTAAATTTATAACTAGTTCTGAACATTTGACATATACTGCTATTCTCAGGTATATGGTAAGGGGTCAAGACAGCCAGAAAGGCAAAAAAAGTGGGAAGCATTGTCCAGTTGTGGGAGCACATTACTAGCGCATACTGGGAAACAACGTGCAAGGTTCACCTTTGACAGTAACTTTGCCCCGAATGGGTAAGTAAGTCACTAATACATACAACAGAGTATTATTCAGCCATGGGAAAGAAGGACGTCCTGCCATTTGCAACAACATAGATGGACCCTGAGGGCACTGTGCTAACTGAAATAAGTCAGACAGAGACAAATACTGTATATCACTTACACGTGGAATCTGAAACTTTTTTTTTTTTAAAAAGTCAAATTCTTACAAAGAGTAGCAAAGGGAGGGTGGGGTAGGATAGGAAGAGGCTGGTAAGAGGGTATGAATCTTCAAGTACGAGATGAGGAAGTTCTGTGGATCTGATGTAAAACGAGGTGACTGTAGTGGACAACACTATCAATCACACAGCTGCCATTGCCGAGAGGACGTGAATGCTCTCACGCACAAAAAAGGATAAGCAGGAGTTGACTGGTGCAGTAACTCAATGGTGGGAGTCCTTTCACAATGTACATCAAATCACCACAATGTACACTTTAAATATCTTACAATTTTGTCAATTATACCTCAGTGAAGCTGAAGGAAAAAAAGTGTCATGTGCTTCTCACATCCAGTGTTGTTGCCGGTTTGCTCATTCAGCATTTTCTGAGGACAAACTCCTGGGCAGGCCCCTTCCCAAAGGCTGTGAATGCCGGCCCTGCTCACGAGCAGCAACTCCTCTGGTGGGGTTCAGGGTTTTCCACTCACATCATGCAGGCGTCCTACCCTCCTCAGAGGCCCCTGGGCCCCAATACCTATTCTCAGCCTGACACCCTCCTGGGTTGCAGGCACCCAACTTGACCCCCACCCCACCCTCAGAGGGCTCCAGCTACCTTCAGGCCTAGTCATCAAACAGATCTGAGCTCGATCCACACTGATTCCCCCTCAGGGCAACCCAGAGCCTCCTACCGGATTCCGGATTCTGGAGCAATGGCTTTAAATCACAGTGTCTTCACTATGAGGTGTGTTCCAAGAAACTTATTATACCAAAGGGGTTTATTTTTCTGTAAATTAAAGGCAGCGACAAAGCCTTACACAGTCGGAATTTTTGTCTCCAGCTCCCATCCATCACTTCCTCGGGTTCCCTTTGGTGAAGACCCTCCCCCACTGGCACAGGAACTGAGGACAATGAGACTATTGCAGGCAGGACAGGCAGGTAGGTTGTAAAATCTGCCACCAGGTAGGGTTTGCCCAAGAGTGAAACCCACATAGCTCAGCAGAGCTGGTGACAGAAACATCCATCGAGCCTCTTGATCCTGCCAGGATGACTGGAGTTTTCAGTCACTTTCCTGGTCCACAGCAAGGAAGCGTTGCTCATAGCTGGCAAATGCTCACACAGTAGACACCCCTCCCCTTCTGACTGTAGGCTGACAGCAACGTGGACAATATAGGTAAACATTGTATGTAATAAAAGGAGTACAAAGCCAGTTTCTTAGTGTGCAGAAAAAAAAAGTACTTCTAGTTTGGGAAGACTTTTAAAAATCACTATTTGAAAATTGTCTATTTGTAGCTAATGATTAGTCTAATTTGGGATGCTCCAATTACTTGGATTTGAATTTGGGCACATTTCATCTCAAAAATTAATGTGTGGTCCTACATATTGCCTGTCCGTCCTTCTTTGTGAGAGGCAATGACAACCCATAACAATCTCTCTCAGGAAGGTGATCAGAAGGACCCACTTGTGCTATGTGACACCATGTTGTAGATCCCACCAGTCGCTAGCGCCAACAACCAGGGACTATCCAGCTGCCCAGAGCTCAGTATTGTGCAGCCTCGAAGTCTGAAGCATGGCTCCCAGGGACCCTCTGACTGCTCACCCCCTGAAGGCAGGACCCCTACAGGCCTGCGCAGGAAGGCTTGATGTGGACGACTGAGGCAGGGGCTGCTTGAGTTAAACCAGTCCCAGCTCCAACCCTCCAGGCAGGTAGCCTGAGTTCCAAAAGGGCTCACAAAACCTCTATCTGGTAACACACAGATGGTTTTCCTGCAGTTAATCTTTCATTGCCCCTCTTCCTGCACCTTAGCAGCCAACAGGTAAGTGGATGTTTTTATGTTGCAGTTAAATTTTATACGCACATGAAGGTACTGTTAAATTTTAAGATTCATGGTTTTAAGCAATGTGTGTAAACAAGTCTTCACAGACAAAAGTTCTCATGTAATTTATCAACTCTAGGAGAAAAGGAAAAAAGATAACCAAAATTACAGTAGAACAATTGTCCACGGACTAAGCATGCCTATCAAATCCACTGAAAACAAATGCAGTGCTAGAGAGAGAACAGGAAGGTGTGGCAGAGCAAGAGGGCGAGATGAGGAGTCAGGCCACAGCCGCGGCAGACACCGGAGCCACATGACCCACAGCCAGAGTCTCCACAGCAAGCCTGCAGCATACACTCACACAGGTAAGGGACAGACAGACTCATGTCCTACTGTCCTTGCACTAGCTGTGTGACCACAGGCAGGCTCAAAGAGCTTCAGTTTCTTGTAACATTTCTGTAGGGACGAGTTGCCACAAGGTTGAAATAGGAATATGTATACAAACTGTGTTCACTTGGTGCATTTTGTTCAACAAATGATGGTGATTATTATTGTGTATCATCATTTAGATAAGAGTCCTACTCAGAAAGTGATCCAAAGGATTGGCCACTTGCTACCTACCACCGGAACAAGTCTCATTTTATCAAGAGTGAACAGGTTGCTATAAACAGGTGACCTTCTGAGGCCACTAAAGGCTAAGGACAATGTATGGGGCTAGCAGAAGTGAAGGGAGGTTCTCTCCTGTCTACCCTCGTTAGATAAAACCCTGCCAGCTCTCCCACACTTGTTTTTCCCTCTTCCACTAACTTGCAGGGACAGGTACAATAAATAATGAAAACAAAACCTTCCTACACAATGTCAACAAAAGCATCTTTCTTGCGCATGGCTTAAAATATTGTGCATGTTAGCATACTGTGACTGACAATGGATTAACAAACATACATTCAGCATATTTACAGACAAACCATCCATATGTCAAATTTTCTGTACTTCAAAAATGGTACTACCTTCTTAATGAAGGATGCCAGGTTCCAAGCTCTGTCTTAATCAAAACTTAGAGATGGACTTTTGAGCATTAAGTGCTGACTGACTGAAGCGAGAATAAAAGTAGCTTTGCTTTTAGCCACTTTGTTTTATTGTGCCACTGAGATAAGTTGTTTTCACCCTCTCATCATTAATGGCTTGTAATCTAAGAATGGAAAAATGGTTCCTTCACATCATAAAATATGTGTAGGTTTAATAGATATGACCAACCTGAACCACACAGGCATATAACCACTAAGGCTTAACTTTCGAAATAAATCAGGCCAGACAGAAATCGTGCTTCACATCTCACTGTAATGTCAGTGTTTACAATGACACATTTCCTGCCCACCTCAAACCCCTTTCTAAGCTGGGTACTCTTCGCTGTGCTCTCACAGCATCCTACACATGCATCGTTATATGGGCACTAATCTCATTGTCCTGCAATTACTGGTTTAAACAACTGCCTCCCCAGAAAACTCAGGGGGGAAGAAGTATACCGACAGCATTTAACCTGGTGCACTGCACACAGCAGGTACATACTGTGAGTGTACAGGTCCAGTGAATGTAAGACATGTGCTTAAAGAATTCACAAGAGACTGCATTAAAAAAAAAAGAAAGCATCAAATTTAATTTAAATTTAAAAATATCAGAAATTGTCTGAAAAAAATCAATGGAGCAAATCAACTCCCCAAAAAGAGGGGCTGCATCTTGGTGATCACATTTGTTGGAAGGGTTAGAGAAAAATAAAAATGCCATTTAGCTTAAGAATGTGTAGGTTATGTGCAAACCAACTCATTTTAGGAGCAGAAGAATTCTTGGTCATTTCTCAACATCAAAATTTACGAAGGTTTCTCTTTTGAGTATCTTCTACATTTAAAGATGCAATCATACAAAGTCTCCTAATTTCCACGTAGGATAAATTCTTTGTTTCAGCCAACTCTCAACGGAGGCGCAACCAGCACAACGCCATCTCCGCGGACAAAGAGCATCGGGATATTCCGTTTTGTTGACTGGAAGAAGAAAAAAAGAACAGAACACATTCACACAAATATTTAGTAGTATTGTTTGTTTGGGTTTGTTTGTTTTTTTTACAAGAGAAATCCAAAAACAAAAAATACAGATTCATCATAACACAAATAAACTGATTAAAAAACCTGATCACTTACCTTTGTAGCACAAAAAAAAAACAATCTATTAACTGTGTGCTTTTCCCAGAGCAATAATGGGGTGGCGACTGGAGCTATCCACCAAAATCCATTCTTTTCCTGGCACACAACTAGATTGTATTTCTCATGCTCCCTTGCAACCAAATACAGCTATGAGACTGGGTTTTAAACCAGTGAGAAGGAAACAGAAGTGACTGACTGATCCATAAACCCCCACAAATTTCCCTCTATGGTCTTCCGCTGCTGGCAAACCCATGGGATGGCAGAACCCTGTGACAGAGGAGGCCTGGGCCCCTGGGGCAAACATCTGGAAGAAAGCCATTATGCTGACCTAAAACTCCACTCAGGACCCTTATTGTGCTGAGCCATTAGATGTTGCTACCACACTCATACACACGAAATGGATACCTTGGGATGTTAGCCTAGGTGTCAAGCCTCAGGCAGTAATAAAACAGACATGGAATGTTTGAAATCCTCTTACGCCTTGGCAAACACATGGTAAAACTGCAATGACTTGGAAAGTAGCCCCAAGACATCCCCAACCTATAGGTTCTAGGAGAAGAGATTAAAAACGTCAGCCATCAGTAGGTGCTGCTGTTAGCCTGACACACTCAGCAAGGAGTATAAGAAACAGACAGATTCAGGAAAAGAACCAGCTGGTGTTCAAGCGGAGATTACAAGACATAGAATTCAAAGGGTTAGAAAAGCCAACTGTTTTTAGACCCCAAACTGTAGACATAAGCAGGAAAAAGCTTTGAGGAACAAAGCCCGGTAAAACTCCCTTTAAAACAAACAGCCTTGAGGCAAAGATCAGATTAAGGGTACTGCTTTCCTACCCCAACTCACTCTGGCAAATGGCCTCCAGGTAGTGAACGTTAATTTTTGAGGGGCAGGAATACAGGTGAGACAGTATTAAATAAAGTATTAAATAAAGGCATCTAAAACCTAGGTCCAGAAAGAACACTGATTGGGGAACCTGGCCCACAGAATTAATTGGAAGTAACCAGATCGTAATCATGCAAGTCCTAATTTTTAAAGAAACTGCATTGCCAAAGAAACCACAGCCTGGATTAAAATAAAGCCTTTGAAGCTCTGCACCACCCAATTTGGGTTGCAAGATTTAGCAAATAAAAATACAGGTCACCCAATTAAATTTCAATTCTAGATAAAGAAAAAGAATTGCTTTAGTGTAAGTATGTACCAAATATCGCATGAAACACACTTCACGTAACAAATGGATCTCTTGTACTACTGGGACAAGGAAGAGGCACATCTCCCCAGGGGATTCTCAAAGCTAAGGACAGGTAACTGCTATATGTTCCCATTCTTTTCTTTACCAAAAGAGTTTTTATGGTGGATAGCCTGTCCCTGCTTTGCTTCAGTGGATGTGGGATGGGCAATGGCAATTAATTCATCCTTTCTAGCTTACAGCAATCTGTACCACAAGTGCCCACATGTAGATCTGACAGAAAACTGCCAATCATGTGGAGATCCCAGACTCTGAACAGGATGTCCTGCTTACCTCTTTTGGGGGTAGAGGTGAGTATGTTCTGTGTGTAGGAAGTAGGGTTCTGAAATACTCACTCTTGTTGGTCTTCACAGAAACTAGACAATCAGTCACAAAACTCAATATAGCCACGCTAATACTGGTGTGTGCAGGTTCCCAGGAACCTCGGGTAGGAAGGTAGGAAGGCAGTGTGCCAGCCAGGCAGCATACTCGTGGGAGCTATTAAAACACTTCAAGGACTCTTTGCTAGCTCCCCAAATGGAGCCACCCTGGCTTAACTGTCCTAAGCTCCACATGGGAAGCAGTATCGCATAATAGTCCCACAAATGTAGCTTCACAGTCACTAGAGAGGGGCATGTACATTACAAGAATCACGTCACACTCAGGGAAGCTCAAAGCTACAGGCTAACAGCACTCTGTGGTTTTCCAACCAGCAACCACTCTCACCATAAGCAATGTTTCCTAGTAAAACAGCTGGCCTTCCACTTACATCATGTTCCTAGGGAAAGAGAACTGGGAAGGATCATTTTCCCATGGAGATAATTTTTAAAAAATCCTATGGTATACAGATATTTAGTTGTCAAGAGAGCAGACTATGGCAGTAATTACTAGCTCTTCATAAAAATTCTTTTTTTTTTCCTTCTTGGATACACAATTAAAGTATATTTCCCAGGCTTCCTTGCAGTTGGGTACGATCTTATCACTGAGTTCTAGCCTAAAGAACGTGAGAAGATAAATGCGGCACTTCAAGGCCAGGTTCATAAAACTGCCCATGAACATTCCTCCACTTCTTCTTGCTACCAGAGGCTGGAGGTGAATGACGACAAAGAGAGGATGGTAGAGCTACCAGATGGGAGGAGCCGGGTTCCTGAATGACTACGTGGAGGACACCTGTCTGGAACAATTATGTGATCAAGAAACAAACTTGGAATGGAGACAACTGTACTTGAACAACAATAAAAAAAGTTAAAAAAAATAAATAAACAAACTTGGGGAAAACAAACAAACAAACAAACAAACTTGAATTGTGCTAAGCTATTACATGTTGGGGGTATTTGTTACCATGGTGTAGCCAACTTGTCTGTAAAGGTAAACTTTCTTTTCTTTCAAAAATTTTCTATTGATTGATTTTAGGGAGAGAGAAGGAGGAAGAGAGAAAGACAAACATCAATTTGCTGTTCCATTCACTGGTTGATTCTTGCATGCGTCCTGACCGGGATCAAATTCACGACCTTGGTATATCTGGACGACACTCTATCCAACCGAGCTGTGCAGCCAGGGCTTGTAAGGGTCATCTTCCAACATCCTGAGGTGAGTTACCCACCCTGAGCTATCTGTTCATAGCATCCATCAGAAGACCAGGCTAAGCCCTGGCTGACGTAGCTCAGTGGATTGAGCGCGGGCTGGGAACCAAAGGGTCCCAGGTTCGATTCCCAGCCAGGGTACATTCCTGGGTTGCAGGCCATAACCCCCAGCAACCGCACATTGATGTTTCTCTCTCTCTCTCTCTCCCTCCCTTCCCTCTCTAAAAAGTAAATAAATAAAATATTAAAAAAAAAAAAAAGAAGACCAGGCTAAAGACAAATAATTTCTGAGAAAAAAAGGGGTTCAGTGTGTAAACTTACATTCTTTAGGTAAGAAAAGAATCCTATACAATCAGAATCAGAAAAAAAATGTAGTGGATTTTGTAGTAATAGTGAATTTCACCCAGAATTTAATATACATACATATACATTTATGTGTAGACTACACAAGTAAACTTTAAGTTTAGTCTCAGATTGAATCAACTAGTTTCAAACAGAAAAGAGTTTATTTCATTGCCAAGGACTGCAGACCCAAGCCTTGCCACCTGTCATCTATAGGATTGGGGGTGAGTGGCTGTGTGTGTTCTTTCTTCCCATCATGTATCAGGTAGGATGACAGACACTAGACGCAGAGATGAATAAAACATGAACCTGTCCTCCTAGAATCCCCATCCTAGAAGTGAAAGTAGAGAAAGCATGAATTTATCCTACAAGAATTACTAAGAAAAAGATAAAATTATTCATGGCAGGATAGTGTGTTAGCAAAAGACTAAAAATGTCTACCTTGTTCATCAACAGCAAAATAGTTAAATAACTTACGGCACATCTATACAGTGGAGCACTGTAAAGCTAAAACCAAAAGTATGAAGAAGCTACATATGAAAATGGAAAAGGCTCTGAGATATATTAAGTTGACAGAGCAATATGTGAAATAGCATGCTATTTAAAAACAGAGGCGGGGAGAATAATCCATTAGCATTAGCATAAAGACACTGAGACACTGAGGAGAATTCTCAAGAAACCAGTAATAATGATTACTCCTCTGGGAATGAAGGTAGAAAGAAAATAGAGGATGGGGTAGAAAACTTGTTTATTACATTACTTTTCATGTTTAGTGACTTTTAAACTGTGTGACTCTATTATCTACTCAAAAAGTTAAACTGAAAGCAATCTGAAGTGGGTAAGAAACAAAATATGGTATGTGTTAAGTATTAGTGAGATATAGATGTGTGTGTGTATATACACACACATATGTGTATATATGATATATATGATGGGATCATGAAGAATTACTTCTGAATGGGAAAGTTTGTAAAGAGAGAAAAGTTCCTTCCATATGGGGAGTTGGCTTAGAGTTGCTCTGTCTAATATGAAATTTGGACAGGTGGTTGAAATAAAATTAAAATTCAATATCCAGCTCCTTAGTCAAGCCAGCCTACATTTCAAGTGCTAAACAGCCACATATGGCTTGGCCACTGTATCGAGCACTGGAGAGTTAGAGCACTTCCACTGTTGGACAGTTCTGCTGGACAGTGGCTGTCTGGGGAAAAGTCTGAGGGAAGTATTGGATGCTGTCTAGAGGCCTACAGGCGAAGGTCTGCAAGATGAGGGAGGATGCTGCAAGCAGAGGGAGCGAGGTGGCTCAGTTCCAAAAGGGCAACAACATCCCCAGGAGAAACCAGGGAGTCAAAGCACGAGGCGTTTGCTAAAGGAAGGTGGTAAACGTGATAGCCAGTTGAAAAGTAGGCTGGGGCCCAGTAATACAGACAGACCTTTAGCAGTTTACAAAACGGAGACCCTAATTATGCAGGGCTGAGAGCAAAAAGTGAGATTGACTGCAACCAACCTTCCCATGAACAAGTCAGTACTCAAGTTAGTTATTCAGAAGTCAATGATCAAGTATGGAAAAACACCTATATGGTCTGTGGGTGTCCCTGTTTTGGTTATGTTGATATATTCATTTGTGATTTCAACAGAGGAAAGACAGAGAGAAAAACATAAAATGGGTCCAACTGAGGAAGCATTTAGTCTGATTTCCTATCTAGGAGAGAAATACCAAGAGTGTAGTGATTGTTTTCCACGTTGCTGCAAAACTGATCATAGGTATTCCCCATAATATCACTGTCTTTCCTTTCTCTGTATCTATAGTTAATATATATTTACATACTACAAGGAGAAATTATCACATATATATCTAAAAATCCTGCAAGGTACTATTGTTTGTACAAGAAAATAGACCTTCTGTATGGAAAATGACATACTATACTTTCTAGAGAAGGAATGGTTTTTTCTTTAACAGTCGAAATGAGAAAAGTATTTTCATTCATCCAAACATATCATTTTTAATATTATATCTAATAAACACAGCAATGCAAAAAAAAGTCTCATTAACTAAACAAACTTTGCTTCTCTTCTGCAGCTACATCTCTGGGAGCCGAAGAGACTGTGTGCACTCAGCAGTGCGCACAGTGGAATGACTCTCAAAGGCGCACTAATGAACCTTAACGGAGGTCAGTGCCGGCTCAGAGAATCTGTTGCATACACTCTGCCCACAGACACACAACACCTTCAGCTTCAGGAGGAACCCACTGCAAGCTGACTGGAATAGGGACGAGAGAGGTAGATCCGTGTCAGCTCACCACAGATCTAAAGTGAGCAGCACTGCTCCTCTCTCTGTAAAGAGACACCACAGTTGAGAAGGATTATTTTCTGTCACAAGCAGGATTCAAGACAAAAGTATGAAAATGTTTATGGGGAGTCTATTTTCACGGTGAAATTTTTAAGTTAATGTTACATCAAAAAAGCAGAATGTAAATTGCACATTCTGCCTGGGTGGTTTGGTTGGTTGGAAGGTCATCCCGCAACCAAAAAGGCTGAGGGTTTGATTCATGGTCAGGGCACATACCTAAGTTGTGGGTTTGATCCCCAGTAAGGGTGTATACAGAAAGCAACCAATTGATGTTTTTCTTTCTCTCTGTCCCTATCCACTTTCCTCTCTCTCTAAAACCAATAAAAACATACCCTCAGCTGAGAATTCTAAAAATTGTTAAAATTATATATTCTATATTTCATCACATTGAAGACATCATTTGTAAACTTCAGTTCAACTAAAAAAGGAAAAATGCTTCCAATTAAACTATGACACAATTTCTTCCCACATCTCATCTGTGAGATACAAATGCATTTTAGAAATGCTAAAATGTAAGAAAAAGAAAGTGCATCTTAGAATTGCTACATTATGATCTCCATGTTAATTTAAAAAAAAAAAGCAACAAGGACTGAAACAAAATATAAGAAAATATTTTCAGTGGATATTTCTGGTTGGCGGGATGGGTAGTTTTTATTTTTCTTATATTGTTTTTGTCTTTTCTAAAGTCTCGGTGAATATGCATTATTTTTGCGCTCAGGAAAAAAAATACTTTTTTAAGTGCAAGGGATTAAAAACTCTCAATTTATTTCCATTGAGACCAACAGAGACAGACTATGTGAGGTGTTTCAACATAAAAGGAGTTTAGTATTTTAACCGGAAAACAACTTCCCACAGTAGCTATTCAGGGATCTTGTTAATATATCACCTAACATGGAAAAGTTCTACCGATGAAATCTTCTCTGCTCTAAACAAAGATAAAAGTGACTGTTACATTTGGTAACAGTTTGAGCTTTTATTTGCCCCAGATGTCTTACAAGAGGAAGTTCCTATTTTTGTCTCAGAGGCCCTACCACCAAAACCTGCCAACATGACCACCTACCCTTTACCTGCAAGGGATTTCATAATGCTTTTTGGCTTGAGAGGTCTTACAGTTTTGTCTCTAGACTGGGAATCATGTCTTAGCAGAGAGCAGGATGTGGGGTCTTGTCTCAGCCAGGCAAAAAATACTACTGATAGCTGTGTTTTCATAACACTTCTAAAATGTAAAAAAAAAACCTGTGTTTTTCAAGCTTCTTTGGTATTGAACACCCTAATACTAAATTCAAGTAATACTTGTATAGTATACTAAATTCTAATATATTTATCTCTCATCCCTGAATTTATCTAACTCTTCTCTAGTTAATACTTTCTTGGGGCAGAGGTTCTCCAATTTTAAGGTGCCTTAGAACCACCTGTTTAACAGCTTGTTAAAACTCTTTCCCTGGGATCCATGCCTAGAGATTCTCACTCAGTAGGTCAGGATTTGGCCCATGAATATGCATTTCTAACCCGATCAAGTGGTGATGCCAATACTCATGGTTCAAGAATCACCCTGGGAAAAACAAATATCACAGGTCTGCTTTCTGCTATTATGTAGCAGCACTTCCTTCTGGTTTCCTTCAAAGTTGTAGCAGGTGCATCTAGTTCTAGGACACTAGGTTTAGTGAAAGAGTCTGTGCTCCCCAAAACAACTGATCTAGTTCATTCAAACCCTTACTCAAGTGATAATATTTCTGAATGAAAAAAGTTCCTTCCCTCTTGTCCTGGCTGGTATGGTTCAGTGGATGGAGTGCCAGCCTGTGAACCGAGGGTCGCCTGTTTGATTCCCAGTCAGGGCTCATGCCTGGGTTGTGGGCCAGGTCTCCAGTAGGGGGTACGCAAGAGGCAACCACACACTGATGTTTCTCTCCCTCTCTTCTCCCTCCCTTCCCCTCTCTGAAATAAATAAAAATCCAAAATAAAACAAAAAGGTTCTGTCCCTTACCTTCATGTGAATTCATTTCTTCCATAATGATTCTCCATTGATTCAATTATAGTTTTCTGGAGATCCAGGGAACAAAAATGAACACAGCAGCATTTTCCAAGGTAAGCAGCTTCTGTGATTGCCCCCAGTGATCCCTGCCTCCTGGTGTTTATGCCCTTCGGTAATCACCTCCCTTTGAGTGTGGCTGAAACTTGTGCCTTGCTTCTAACCAATGGAATACTGCAAAAGCTATGAGGTGTCACCATCATGATAGATAGTAACTTCCATCTTTCAAGCCAACTCTTCTGCTGGGTTTGATAACGCAAGCTACCAGGTGGTGGTAGAGGCCAAAATGGCAAAGAACTGAGGCTCTCAGTCCAACAACTTCATGGAGCTGAATCCTGCCAACAACCAGGAAAAGTTAGCTTGGAAGCAGATCCTCCCCAGCAGAGCCTTCAATGAGACCCCAGCCTTTGTGCAGCTCATGAGAGACCCTGAAGCAAATGACCCAGTTAAGCTGTGCCTAGACACCTGACCCACAGAAACTGTGAGCTAATAAATGTGTGCTTTTAAGCCACTAAGTTTTGGGGTAACTTGTTATGCAGCAGTATGTATTCTTAAGACAAGTACTATGGTTATATAAGTTTGGGAAATACGATACAATTTCACAGAGACAGCAATGCAGATTAGGTTTAACCCAGGCCGAGTTCGCTGGGCTGTTAGAATTAAATATGGTGCATATAGAATGGATAGCACAGTGCCTGACACACAGCAGGCATTCAGCAAAGGTTAGTCCTCCAACCTCACACACTTCCCTTTGTCTACTATTAGAATGAGTAGAATACTTTCTCCTATCTAGTGCATACTCCCCTAGATATTTTGCCTAATTGTTCATGTTCAAGGCACCTGAAATTTTTCTGTGTGCTAGGCACTTTACGAATTAGATTTTAAAGCTCCGAGTGGCAGGGACCAAGCATGCCTGCCAGATCCTAGAGATTTATGTGATAATCTCTTGTATTCAATCTACCCATGTTAGCTCAGCAAGAACTTAAGTCCTAGCCTACCAACGTCAAGATGTCACTGTCCACCAATTCCATCAATGACTCTAAAAGCTCCAGCTCCTAATACAAAGAGCCCTGCAGGCTTTGAAGCCAGTTAGACATAGGTTTGAAATCCCTACCATATTTTTTCCTAGTTGAACTTAGTTTCTTCAGCCAGAAAATGGGAATATCACTGACCTCAGTGTTACTGGGAGATCAAATGTGATAAAACACACAAGGCTTTGGCACACAGCAGTTATTCAAGACATTAATTTCCTTCACCCACCCCTCTTTATTCTCTTCCTGAATAAGTAAATATTTTCTCTATCTTTTTTTTGTTCTCGCAAAGTATTCCCTCCAAGTTCAATTTGTGCAAGTGTTTTCCCCTAACATTATTTAGTAGAGAACTCAGAACTAGAGATTTTTACATATCGAAGAACTAAGAGCTCGCCCTGGCTGGCGTAGCTCAGTGGATTGAGCCTGGGCTGTGAACCAAAGTGTCGCAGGTTCGATTCCCAGTCAGGGTACATGCCTGGGTTGCAGGCCATGACCCCCAGCAACCACGCACTGATTTTTCTCTCTCTCTCTCTCCCCCTCCCTTCCCTCTCTAAAAAATAAATAAATAAAATCTTAAAAAAAATGCCTGTTTAAAAAAAAAAAAGAACTAAGAGCTCATTGTCAGTCCCCTTGTTTTTCAGTTGAGGAAGCGATTATGGAAAGAGGCTGACTTACTGTTACAAACCATAACGCTGTCAAATCTTGGAAAAAAAAGACAGACATCCTCAAATAAAATTAATAAAAAGGTAAAATGTTAACAGCCTGATAAAAGTAGTTAGCAAGTTATATACCACAAGTTGAAACTGGATTAAAATGAATTCTTAAAATGTAACTTTTTCATCTGCTCATACTATTTCCACTTCCCAGTTAATTTAAAACTTCATTGATAGTACACACCGTGACTCTCTCAGACTGCACTTCATTACCTCCACTCCCTCCCGGCTCCGTACTCCTCCACCAGCCTGACCACACACTCACTGCCTAGAGACAAGGCACTGTGGGGAACAGAATGAATGTCCTGGTCTCTGCCATCAAATAGTTCACAAGACGAAAAGAATATAGAAAGGAAAAAGTGAGTAAGATCTGTGTCAGCTCAAAGTGCCATGGGTTAGAAGATACAACCAAAGGAAGAAATGACCAGAGGAAGAAAGAAGATCAAGATGGTCAGAGAAAGCATCACAAAAGAGGTAGGGATGAGCTGGTTCTTGAAACAGGCTTTGTGGGAAGAGACAAGACAGTCCAGCTAGGTAAAATATTATGGGAAAAGACAGACGTAGAACGGTAGAGGGCACACTCTGAAGGCAGTCAACTTAGCTACAGTCATCAGAATGGAGAATGGAAAGTTACAATCACACTATGGAGGGCCTTAACCTAACCTGAACTTACACTTTGCTCTATAGGCCGTAGAATGCCTTAAATAAGTCTCTAAGCATGATTGTGATGAATAAAAGCAGTGTTCGAGGACAATTACCGTGGCAGTCAGTCAGGTACAGGCTAGAACGGAGGTGCACACAAAGAAAAGTGCCTGAGCTAGGGTCATGGTGATAGAAAACAAAGTGATGACACATATCAACATGAACAAGGAATCAAATGAAGTAGTTACTGACCAGTGGGAGTGAAAGGGAGATTCAGAAATTCATGGTCTAAATAAATGAGCAAATCATAAACAGAAGCAGGGAATTTTTGAAGGTAAAGGACACCAGTTTAGTTTTAGATATACTAGAGTTGAGATAACATCCACAGAAGAGAATTTTCAATAAGAATGTTGGAAGTAAGAGCAAAGCTCAGAAAAGGAAAGAGACTGAAGACAGGTTTATCCACATTTATATTGGCCACCTATCACAACCTGCTGCCAGCTCTCCATGCACCAAACTCAGTGCATCCTATTATAATCCTGGGAGGCATGCCCAGGTACTGGCATTTTACAGAGGAGGTCCCCAAGGCTCAGGAAGTTTCTATAACTTGTCCAAGTTCACATAACTCATCACTAGCAGCCAGGATTTCAACCCTGATCTATTAAGAGCCCACACTTTTATGCTGTACTGACTACTGTTATAGACTCATGGCTTATAAAATACAAGCTACTAAATTATATCTTTGAGGGGAAAAAGTGCAAATAAAAAAAGCAAGCCCATGTTCAAAGAGAGAGAGAAAGAAAACTAGCAAAGGAGTCAGGAGTGGTGGAAGGTGGAAAGCCATGATAAAGCAGAACTACAAAACCAACAAAGGCAAACATTTGAACACTTACTATATATCTGCTGCTAATCTGAAGGCTGTATTAAGTGGGTCCTACTACCACCCCCACTTTACAGAGGAGGAACTCAGTCACAGACAAGTGGGTAATTTGGTATAACTACACAGCTGGCAAGCAAGGGAGTCAAGATTTGAATCCAGGTTTAAACCACTATGCTCTAGAAGGACCCAAGACTGCCTTCCCAATACTTAAAAGACTTAACAACAAACATGATTTTTTATATTTGAAGAATAAAATGTGCCAATATTTGGAAGATCTGCGTAACTCAGTGAACTAATATGTTCCAAATGACCAGTGCTTGATGTTATAAAATCACACAGGTGTAAAAGATCCATTCAAGGTGCAAAGTAGACCAATGAATTTGCATATAACAAAAGTACAAAAAGTTCAATAACATGGTTTCACATTCCACACTGCAACTAACCTTTAAGAAACCACCACTCTTGAGTTTGAGGATAGCA
Source organism: Phyllostomus hastatus (assembly GCF_019186645.2). Taxonomy (NCBI): domain Eukaryota; kingdom Metazoa; phylum Chordata; class Mammalia; order Chiroptera; family Phyllostomidae; genus Phyllostomus; species Phyllostomus hastatus. The sequence continues at coordinate 1,246,168 of NW_025333643.1, read as the reverse complement.
CCAAAGGCAAGTATCCACAAAAAATACCCCCAACTATCTATCTGTGAGGTTGAATTTTCTTCAATTATAACATATCACAACACATTAAATGCAGAAGAAAAAATGTGAGAAACTAGATGTAATTAAGCCACACAATAGATTTGCAAAAATGTGAAACAGACACTTTTCACTAAAAATTGTTTTAGAAAAGTTATTGTTCATAAGAATGCTACTTATGTTAACATGATAGGTTTATTATTTTTAATGCATTAATAAATATTTTAAAATTTCTCAGTTTTAGTTTCTATTAAGTATTGATACATCAAATCCACATCAAACAAAAGAACACTGTCGGTATTATTGTTATATATTAGCACACACAGGCATTTTACACTGTCGTATCTTATTGAATCCTGACAATCATAGGAGGTTAAGTGGTAGTATTCCTGCTCACCAATGGGGAAATTAAGTCTGCAAAGTTAATTCCTTGCCCAGCATACCCCAGGTAAGTGGCCAAGCCAGAGCTAAAAACCAGGTCTGTCTGATCCCAAAGACTTTGCTTTTAATTGCTACACTCCACTGAGTCCATAAGTAGGTGTCAAAACATGACAGGCTTTCCATAAACGTTAAGCTGTTGGATGTTAAGAACAATTGGCATTTTAAAAACAGTAAGTAGAATCGCATGACTTACTTTATATATCTCTTCATATGTTTCTTCATCAATTTCTATAGTAGTCACAGTTTCTTCCACATCTCCCAGTATCATATTTAAATGTTGATCATAAGCCTAAAATGGGAGGGTAAAGAACCAAAAAATTTACAAAATTAAGAAACAAAGAATGGGGCTTACAATATGCAAATGGCTCTATTACAAGTAACACATAGTACTTATACCACAAGACAAATGCCATATGATCTCACCTATAAGTGGAACCTAATCAAAACGAACAAGCAGGCAAAATATAACCAGAGACATTGGAACAAATAACAAACTGACAGTAACCAGAGGAGAGGGAAGAGGGTAATGGGGGAAAAGGGGGAAGGGCCATCAAGAAGCATGTACAGGGGACACATGGACAAAGCCAAAGAGAGGTAGGATCGAGGGTGGGGCTGGGGGAAATGGAGACAACAGTACTTGAACAACAACAATAAAAAAAACTTATACCATAAACTTTTACTTGCAAATAAAAAATAATCTTGGGTTCCAGCCAAGATGGAGGCATAGGTAGAAATGCTTCACTTTCTTGCACAACCAAAAGCAGGATAACAACCAATTTAAAAACAATTAACAACCAGAACTGCCAGAAAGGCAAACTGCATGAAACTCCGGCAACCAAGGAGTTAAAGAAACATTCATCCAGATTGGTGTGCCGGGACAAAGAAATATGGCCCAAATGAAAGAACAGATAAAAACTCCAGAAAAAAGGCGAAGCGACAAGGAGATAAGCCAACCTATCTGATGCAGAATTCAAAACACTGGTAATCAGGATGCTCACAGAACCGATTGAGCTCAGTCAAAAAATGAAGAAACAAATGAAGACTACACAAAGTGAAATAAAGCAAAATATGTAAGGAGCCAACAGTGAAGGGAAGAAAACCAGCACTCAAAGCAACGATTTGGAACAAAAGAAAGAAATAAACATCCAACCACAACAGAATGAAGAAACAAGAATTCAAAAAAATGAGGAGAGGCTTCAAAACCTCCAGGACATCTTTAAACATTCCAACATTCAAATCATAGAGGTGCCAGAAGGAGAAGAATAAGAGCAAGAAATGGAAAACTTATTTGAACAAATAATGAAGGAAAACTTCCCCAATCTGGTAAAGGAAACAGACTTCCAGGAAGTCCAGGAAGCTCAAGAGAGTCCCAAAGAAATTGGACCTAAGGAAGCATACACCAAGGCACATCATAATTAAATTACCCAAGATTAAAGATAAGGTGAGAATCTCAAAAGCAGCACAAGAAAAGGAGACAAGTTACCTACAAAGAAGTGCTCATAAGATTATCAGCTGATTTCTCAAAAGAAACCTTACAGGCAAGAAGGGGCTGGAAAGAAGTATTCTAAGTCACGAAAGGCAAGGACCTACATCCAAGACTACTGTATCAGCAAAGCTATCATTTAGAATGGAAGGGCAGATAAAGTGCTTCCCAGATAAGGTCAATTTAAAAGAGTTCATCACCAAGCCTTTATTATATGAAATGTTAAAGGGAATTATCTAAGAAATAAAATAAGATAAAAAACTATGAAGAGTAAAATGACAACAAACTCATGACTATCTATAACTGAACCTAAAAAACAAAAACGAAAACTAAGCAAACTAGAACAGGAACAGAATCACAGAAATGGAGTTCCCACGGAGGGTTATCAATGGGGAGGAGGAGGGGGAGAATGGGGGGGGGGTTAAGGTACAGGAAATAAGAAGCATAATTGGTAGGCATAAAATAGACAGGGGGATGTTAAGCATAGTATAGGAAATAGAGAAGCCAAAGAACTTATATATACAATCCATGGACATGAACTAAGGTGTGGGGGGAATGCTGCCAGGGTGGGGGGGTACAGGGCAGAGGGGGGAGAAAAGGGAGAAAACAATTGGGACAACTGTAATAGCATAATTAATAACATATACTTAAAAATAGTAATAATCTTGGTGAATAAATATACTGTTTCATCAGAAATCATTTCCAATAATAACGGAATTGACCTGATAAAAATACAAAACTGTTTAAATGGCCAAAAATTAGTTAAAATAATTTGAAATTATTTTTAAAGTGTTCACCCTACTTTTTATCCAAGGCACTTCCATCATTTATAATAATTAATTATAAAAATAACAAATTCACCAGACTTTTTTTTTAATCCTCATTCTAGGACTTTTTTTCATTGCTTTTAGAGAGGAAGGAAGGGAGGGAGGGAGAGAAAGAGAGAGATACAGAGAAAGAAATATCAATATGAGAGAGAGAAATATGATGGTTGCCTTCTTATATGCACCACGACCAGGAAATGAACCCATGACTTTCTGGTCTATAGGACGATGCCCCAACCAACTGAGCCACACTGGCCAGGGCTAGGCTTCTTTCAATTCCATCTCTAACAGTGTGGAAATAAAATTCTTTGTTTAATTGCTAAGATGATGGTATTATAGTCTCCTAAAGGCATAGGACACCATTATTCAATCCTCCCTGTCCTAAACTAAACACCATAAGGTAGTGTAAGTAAAGCAACACTCCACCCATTTATAACCTAGCCAGAACTAACTGTGTATGGCACTTGTGGGCTTAACCAATAAATGCTGCAATACAATGTTCAGGGATGTCCTTGATCTGAACTCCAAAGCTCCCGCATTTTACTAGAAGGTGAACCTCCAGGGGGCCTTATTCAGAACCCACTAACTTTGCTTACTTTTAACAAAGTGTTACATGGTTTACTAGCTCACATCAAAATAAAAGTATTCAATCCACCACATGGGGAACTGCTAGGCAGAGCACACCAAGAGCAAAAATCTATAGATTAGGGCCAGAAAAACAAACAAAATGTTTGGGGCTGTTTAGTATAGAGGCAATATAATTTCTACATAGGGAACTAAAGAAGCTTCAAAGAAGGAACAACTATAAAGGACACATGGACAATAACAAGGGGGGTGGAAACAGGAGAGGGTGGTGGAGTGGGGAGGGGTGGGGGGAAAGTCAGAAAACTATACTTAAACAATAAAAATCAAAAGTATTAAAAAAAAAAGAAGCTTCAAAGAGTTAAGGCAGTATGTTTATCCCAGAGTATCTCTCCATGTGCAACTGACTGGCACAGGTGATTAAACTCAGTTCTGTCTTTCTTGGCAAAGTTGCTACTATTTCATTTCCTGGGATTCCTCTTCCCCTAAGGCTATCTGTATATTAAGACTAACGTCTCCCTAGGTCCTTACTTCTTTTCCAAGAATAGCAGGTTCTTTACTTTTAGGTTTTATGGGAGGTAGAATCATAGTACTTAAGAGTGAGGCTGAAGCCAGACTGCCTAGGTTCATAACCTGGCCCTCCATTTACTGACTGTGTCACCTCATGCAAGTAACTTCACCTTTTTGAGCCTGAGTTTCTCCAACTATAAAACAGGGATATTTAGTATCTGCCCTCATAGGGTTGTTACAAAGATTAAATGGGATATGTATTAGATACCAAAACATTTGGAATAATTAATGCTCAATAAATTTTAGCTATTTTTAATCACTTTTGGGTAGAATGGCAGTAATAAAAACAATGCAATCTGAAAAGTAACACATTTACCAACAAGAAGCAAAACCTTTAGTTTCTCTCCCTGAATAAATGGGTCCACTTCAAGGCACCAATCCTATAAATATAAATGCAGATACACAAAAAATGTACAAAAATGCATATTGCAGCATTATTTATAGTAGCAAAAAATGGAAAACAATCTAAATATCACTACTGCCATATAAAGAATTCCATGTAGCTCCCAGTCAAGATGACAGCACAAGTAAACATGGCACTCGCATCCTCCCGCCACATCAAAATTACAATTAAACTACTGAACAACCATCATTCAGATCTACCCAAAATCTGGCTAAACAGAAGTCCTACCACTAGTAAATTAAAGAAGCCACATGGAGACTGGTTGGAGGGTCAGAGATGCTGAAGGGGGTGTTCCCACATCCATGTTTGGCAGCAAAAAAACAGAAGGGATACGTTGGTTGCAGATGTCCCCCCAAGGAGAGGAGCAAGGGGTTCCAGACCCACACCAGATCCCCAGGCCCAGGATTCTAGTGCTGGGAAGAAAAGTTCCCCTAACTTCTAGCTGTAAAAACCAGCAGAAAGTGAGACTGAGTGAGAGACGAAGGCTTCTGGAGTCCTGGGCAATTCTTCTGAAAGGGCCCACAGACAGAGTTACCTGACTCACTCTTTTTTTCTGAGCTCCAGCACTGGTACAGCGGATTGAAAGGCACCAAGAACATATGGGGAAGAAGTGAAGTATCTGGCATCAGAGTGAGAGTTGGGGAGGGCAGTTTTCTACCAGACAAAAGTGCTGGTAGAGGCCATTGTTCATTTGATGAGCATTCCCCCCAAAGCCAGCAGGCTGGTGCCTTATCTGAGACTACATCAACCTGGCTAACACTGTTTACCCCACCCTGTTCATTCCCTGAGGCCTCACCCCACAAAACTTGGGGGCCCACCCAAGCTGTTTCCAGTGCCTTTTCCATACAAATGGCCTGTCTTGGCTCATGCTTTAGACTTTACTAAAATCTCTCAAACAAGTGACATCTGGCCTCAGCTGCCCTGTACCTCTCACTAAGTGGCCCCAGGCTTGGCACTAGCAGCAGCTGACAATGGTCTGCAGCTTGGCCTCTCCTGGGCACCTACAAGCCCAGCACAAGCAGCAGTCAGCTGCAGATCACTATGTAGCTCAAGCCGCATGGCCCCAGGCAGAACACAAGTGGTTACGGACCTTCACCTGAACCTCCCAGGAGGTGCCAGAGCCAGCACTCCCTGTGGGCAGCTGCAGACCATGCTGAACACCACTGTGGTGTATCACCACAGTGATACATTCACAGGGTAAATTCAGCAGGCATCAGAGCCCTGCTAAAGTAAGTCCTGCTCTGTTGGGCGGACCCCTCCAGCCAGTCCTCGCAGATAATCCACCTGGGGAGTAAATCCCATTGATGTGCCAACACAGATCAAGGTTCAACTACAACAGGAAGGGGTACACAGCTCACATGGGGTTGGGGGAACACAACTGGCGTGCCCAGTTTCAGTGATCAGGGAGGGCTGTGTCACTGGACCCTACAGACACCTACTACATTAGGCCACTCTACCAAGCCCTGGAGACACAGCAGCTCTACCTAATACACAGAAATAAACACACCGAGGCTTCCAAAGTGAGGAGGCAATGAAACGTGTCCAAGTGAAAGAACAGAACAAACTCCAGAAAAAGAACTAAATGAAACAGAGACAAGCAATCTACTAAATGCAGAGTTCAAAATACTGGTTATATGGATGCTCAATGAACTTAGGGGAAGAGTAGCTGAACTCAATACTTTGATAGCATACAAAGGAGATGGAAACCATGAAAAAGAATCAGTCAGAAATGAAGGTTATACTACCTGAAATGAAGAATAATTTACAGGAAATCAACAGTAGAGTAGATGAAGCTGAGAATCAAATCAGTGATTTGCTATATAAGGAAGCAAAAACACCCAAACAAAAGAGCAAAAAGGAAAAGAAAGAACCACCCAAAATGAAGATAGTGTAAGGAGTCTCTTGGACAATTTCATGCATACCAACACTGACATCAATGGCATGCCTGAAGAAGAGAGAAAGAAGTTGAAAACCTATTTGAAAAAATGACAATAAAACTTCCCTAACCTGGTGAAGGAAATAGCCATCCAAGTCCAGAAGTGCAAAGAGTCCCAAACAAGACGAACCTAAAGAGGCCCACACCAAAACACAGCATAATTAAAACACGAAAGTTAAAGATGAAGAGAGAATCTTATAAGCAGCAACAGAAAAGCAGTTAGTTATCTATAAGGGAGCCCCCATAAAACTGTCAGCTGATTTCTCAACAAAAACTTTGCAGGTCAGAAGTATTCAAAATGATGAAAAGCAAGGACCTATAACCAAGATTACTCTACCCAGCAAAACTATCATATAGATAAATAGCTTCCCAGATGAAAATTAAAGGAGTTCATCACTACCAAACCAGTATATAAAATGTCTGTCTTCTTTAAGAAGAAAAAATGATAAAAAATATGAACAATAAATACTTATCTATCAACAAATGAATATAAAAGAACAAAATAAAGAAGCAGAACAGAAACAGACTTATATAGAGAATATTTTGACAGTTGTAATATGGGGGATGAATGGAAAAGGTGACAAGATTAAGAAGTACAAATTGGTTGTTACAGAATAGTCATGGGGATTAAAGTATGGCAATATAGTCAATAATATTCTAATAACTACATATGGCATACATCTCAAACTAATACTGTAAGTCAACTGTAACTGAAATATAAACAAATGACTTAAATTAAATTAAAAAACTCCATGTAAGCATTGAAAAAAGTAAGGATTTAAATGCGTTCATGATCAATAACTTCCAAGGAAGATTAAGTGAAATAGAAAGGTGCTCAAAAATATTTATAGCAAGATCCCATTCTTTTAGAGATGGTGTATATAGTGCAAACATATACATATGGACATAAATATAAATATATACACGTGAATATACAGAAAAGGTCTGAAAAACCAGAGACCCAGTTTTTAATAGTGGTTACCAGCAGAAGAAATGGGATTTCACCTTTTACTCTACATACTTCTGCGCTGTTTAATTTTTTTCCACAAGAAAACACAGATCTATGTATATGTCAGTAATTTAAAGAACATTTAAATAAAAGAATGGAGACACGTTATTTGCAAATAGAAGTAAAAAAATTAAAGAATAGACTCAAATTTGTTAGGAAAAAAATGTTAAAAATATGAATAAATAAGTTTTGACTTACAGAAATACAGGTGACCTTCCACTTTGCTATCTTCTACATTCAAAATGCTCTTCCACAGTGGACATTTTCTACATTTGAAGGGCATGAGAGTAGGGGGAGATGACAAGAAAATCATCTGATTTCAAGGTAATTTAATAAATTTACTTACATGTAATCTACCTCGAAGTTCTCTGTCATTTCTCATTTTCACATAAATTCGCTCATCCAGGCTGAGCCTGATAAGATCCAGGGGCTCTTCTACGGTGTTGGTAGTTTGTTGCTGATAAAAAAAACAGGCTTAGTAATATAATTACTAGAGAGAATGTAGTGCTCAAATCAATGCTATGCTGTGTGCCTGGGCAAATAACCTAACACCTCCATGTAGGAGTCTCATAGTTTGTAAAATGTGGATTACAATAGTACACACCTCATACTGCTTGTTATAAGGCTTAAATGACACATGAAGAGTACCTAGCACAAAGTAAATGCTATCTATACAAATGAGAGCTGAAACACACACACAAGAAGGAGTTATACAGCAACATAATGACTGTACTTTGTTCCCTGAAAATCCAAACTTCCTGACCCAATTTCAGGGTATAGGGAGTCACTGTCAGGGATGTTAGCCTTATCTCAAATATCATTTAGTAATTTGAAAAATATTCACTTAATGATTAGTATACACTAGCCTGATTGCTAAGCAGAGATGGAGGTTTGGGGGAAGATTATGAGTTCAGTACAGGGCAGGCTGACTTTAGGGTGCCAAATGGCCAATAAGAAAAATATATTAATCAGGCTGTATAGAATACTGGCCGAAAGCACTGGTTTGGGAGTCAGGCAACATGAGGGCAACTCCTGACTCTGACATTTATGAATCAAGATTAAAAATTATGCCATCTCTAGTTCTGAGTTTTCTTGGCTATAAAATGAAGAAGCCACAATCTTCCCTTCATGATTCTTAGGATTAAATTAGCTAACATATTTAATGTATTTAAAATAGTATCTGGCAAAGAGTATGTATAAATGATTGTTACTGTTTATATTAAAGAATATTTGGAAACAGGTGTCAGATCAGGGCCAGGATGACTTGGGGTCATCCATGTGGTTGGGATGGATGGTTGAAGGCAGGAGAGTTGATAAAATTATTCAGAGAGAGCTTCTTCAGTGAGTACAGGAAGCCAATGGAGGAAGGTGACTGAACATTACAGGCTCTACAGCCTTAAAAGGCTAGGTGAGAGAAGGAAAAAAAAAAAACACTGGACTCAACTGGTCCCCATCCCTAGTTCAACCGGTGTTTGTTAAGGACCAACTAGGTTACAACGATACAGAAGTTACTCCCTGCCCTCAAGGCTCATGCTAGTCCAGGGAGGTATATAAATAATTATAATACTATAAGAATATACACATGGCAGAGGACTACTGCTCCTTTAGCTTGTCGGGGGTGCCCACTCTCTACCCTTTTCAACCTGTAGCTTTAAATATTCCTTTGCAAAGAGGCCTCATTGATCACCCAATTCATTCACTCAATAAATGTGCTGAGTGTTTCCAGCCCTGTTCTAAATCCCAAGGACAGAACAGTGCACAAAACTCCTGTTCTTAAGAAATGCACATTCTGGGAGGCAGGAGCAGGAGACAGACATTACATGAAGCTTGCACTTAATATGAACGAATAACATGTCATGAAATTAAAAAAAAAAAAACAGACTGGGGAGAGTGCTATTTTATGTAGGAGGCCAAAAAAGTCCTCTTTGATGAGGTGAGATTTCAGTAGAAGTTGTGGCCTGATGCACAACGATCAACAATCTGAGGAAGAGTATGTTGGGAAGGAGGAAGGGTAGGGAGAAAGCCTGTAGGACTATCAGTTCTCCTGTAAACCAGTTCCTTGTTTGTTGCCTTCATACCACATCTCAGTTTCTACATATCGCACATATTTGCGTTTACTTTTTATCTGTCCTCCACAGTACAAGATCCAAGTGGGGTCAATGTCGGGGTCCCTGGTGTTTAGAGCCGTATCTAACCATACAAAGCTGATGTTCAAGAAGTATCTGTTGAAGGAGTAATAATTGTAGCGCTCAGTAATGACAAAACTCCGTAACTTTATTATCACGCTAGTAGAATCCCGACAGTTCTGTGAGGCACGCATGGAGAATTCCCATTCTGTAGATAAAGGTGAAACTCAGAGAAGGGAAAGAGCGGGCGGAGAAACTAGTTTTCAGGCGGACTTCTAAAAAGACTTCAGGGCCTGAGGCAAAATTCAAAGCCGTAACAACCCAGAGACAAGCGGCAAGATAGACTACCTTCTATAAACTTGAAGAAAGCAGCCCTAATATGCAAAACCGAACAGGGCCAGCTGGGCGTGAGGATGCCGCTATTCCACGAGCAACTCAAGAAGCACTCACCTGGTCCACGTCGTCCGCCATGTTTCAAACCCTGCGCCCTTTCCCGACTCTCGCGTTATCACTCGAGCCTCTCCAAGCTCGGAAACGCGAGAACGCCATGCACCGGAAGTAAAAGTCTGTTTTGCCTCCTCTTGCTTCCAGCAGTTTGCATTGCTTATTAGAGGCGGAACTTCGTCTTGGGGCGTGGCTTAGTATATAAAAGACAGGGGCGTGGTCAGGCATCTTCCCACCTGGGGGCGTAGCCGGACCACAAGCGGCTTCCCGCAGCCTCCTGCGTCACTCGAAAAAGTAGTTTTGCCCGGGCAACATGGCCCGGAAGCGGGCCGTCTGCAAGGAGTCGAGGGGGCACGAACCACGCAGCCAAAAGGCCAAGGGTAGGAGCACTGTCCAGCGTGAAGAAAAGGAGGCAGGTGAGAGCGAAGCCAAGCTGGGCTTAGGAGGAGACGCTGAAGGAGATCCGGCAGCAGGCCTTGGGTTCGGGGAGTGGGGAGTTCGACCCCGTGGAGATGTGGGGCAGAGGCTGCGCCGCGCGCATCTTTGCTAAGGAGCGGACGTTACCGGAGGCAGGTGTTTGTGCTGCTTCCGGCTCCTCCCTGACGTCGCTCTGCCTCTGTCCTCAGGCAAGGAATGAAGCTCTCTGAGCGGTTACTAACCACGAACTTCCCCTGCTATTCTCTTTTCTGGTCTTTGTTACCCACAACATAAAGCCCAACCTCCTGGTAGATGCAAAGGGCTGAATAGAAAAGGGATTTGCAGCTGTTTGTGTCCCCAGAAGACAGTGGACCAGGACAATCAGTGCTGTTATTGTGCTCACTCCCAGAATAATATCGTCAGCTAAAGCTCACCCCATACTTTCAGATTTGGATCCAACCTGACTTTACGTGGATATAAGATAGGCTTCTTATTCTTATGTTTGTCTTGGGCAAAGCAAAACTCTTGGTGTTCCCCTTTCAACTTGCCTCTTCCCCACCTCAATAAATGATCCCATCACCCACTAGTTAAAGTAAACACCTCCTTTTCCTTAAACGCAAACATCCAGTCCATCAGCAAGTCCTATCACTTCAATCTCAGAGCTATATCTCATTTCTCCACTTCTATTTATTTCCATGACCCCGGCCCCTGCCCAAGCCATCACTTTGTTAGTTGAACGACCACAGTTGCCCCTTCACTGGTCTCCCTATTCCCATTCCTCCTCCTGCAATAAATAGTTCACCCAGCAACCCAAGTGATGATCTTAAAAAAAAAAAAAATCAGATCATAACATGCTCCTACTTCAAACTTTCTGTGATTTCCCATTGCTCTTGACATAAAATCCAAATTCCTCATCATAGCCTGCAAGTCCCTGCATGATTTGGCTGTTGCTACCTCAATAATCTTGTTGATTTATTTGCTTCCTTTTTGATTGCCCATGTTACTAGAATTTAAGCTTAAAAAAGCATCTTATTTTTGCTATTGTCTCACCCCACATATACTAAGTGCTCAATAAATATTGTTAATAATTGCAAAATGCATGCTGTGGAGAGATTCATGAAATAACTAGGTAATGGATTAGACTAGATAACCAACAGGGGTGCAACATTTGAATATTTTCAGAGTACCAGCTGTGTGGTATACACAAACTAGGTGACATGGACGATTGAGATTTCTTGGAGGAGCTTAAAGTATAATAGTGTTGACATTTACAAAAATACCCAAGGCAGAGTGTGATATCATGGGAGAAGATACAGGGCTTTGTGGCTTCCAAAGGAGTAGTCAGGTGTGACTGAAGATAGTATTGGGAAATGCTCTCTGAAGGAGTTGATCTGTGACTTTAAGGTGGGTAATTTAGCAAGAGGCTATGAGAGTGGGGGTGGTATGCTAGTAAGAATTCTAAAAGGAATGTATTCTGAATATGCGACAATTCAAAAATTAAAAATCTTAATCTGGCAGAACTGCTACCTGCTTGGGTAGCGTTTCTTTCAGCTATACACTTTATCTGGGTACCAGCTTGGTATAGCTCCACATTCAGTCATTATACGCACTTGGAAAAATTATTCTAGACAAATAATTTAACCTTTCTGAACCCTGTCTGTGAAACATAATACTGTCTTGCAAAGTGGTTGTGATTTTTCAGTGAGATAGTATATACAGTTCTTGGCATGGTCCACGTTAGGTAGTCAGTTGGGCTAGCTCATATTAGTTCAGTTTAAATGTAGGTAAGGATGTATCCAAGCTTAACTCGTACTCTGCTAGCCAGCCCTGGCCGATGTGGCTCTGTTGGAGCATTGTCCTGGAACTGGAAGGTTGTGGGTTCAATTCCTGGTAGGGCACATACCTAGGTTATGGGTTCTGTCCCCAGTCTGAGTGCATATGGTAGTCAATCAATGCTTCTCTCTCGAATTAATGTTTCTCTCTCCCTCTCTTCCTTGCTCTCTCTCTAAAAGCAATGAAAAAAATGTCCTTGGGTGAAGATTAATTTAAAAACAAACAAACAAAAAAAAACCTCTGCTAGCCAAAGGAGCTAGCAGTAGTTTCCCAAAGCAGCTTCTAGGATCTGAAGAGCTAGAATCTTTGCTGGGATTGGAGTTTGCTGTGGTTGTGTTTTGGACTGTTACTTCTAATAGCTCAACAGTGTAGGTTTTAACAGCACCTCAGTGCATGCAATGAAATTATAGTAATGAACAAGACAGGCAAAGTTCTTGCATCTCAGGCAGCTTGTAATCTTTGTGGGGGAGGTAGGTAGGACAGACAGTAAGAAGTTAAAAATAAATTTCCATGGTGATAAGAGCTATGAAAAAAGCAAAACAGGTTATTGTCGTAAAACTGACATGAGGTTGGGGAAGAAGCAGCTAAGTCAGAATCAGTGGTCATGAAGGCTTCTGTGAGGAGGTGACATTTTTGAGCCAGTTATTGAATGTCCTGGAGGAGCCATTCATAGGAAGCTTTGGGGGAAAAGAGATCCAAGCAGAGAGAACATTTAAAGATTCTTAGGTTGCAAAGAATTAAGACTTGGGATGGTGAAACACACAATACAATATACAGATGATGTATTATAGAATTGTACACCTGAAACCTATGTAATTTTAATAACCAATGTCTCCCCAATAAATTCAATTTAAAAAGAATTATGCAAACAAACAAATATAAATAAAGACTTTTAGGAAGGAATGAGCTTGGCCGCTTGGCTGGATCAGTGAGTAAGGGGATAAGGAGCAGGGATTGAGGTGAGGGAGGTGGGCATAACCCTTAGTTCGGAGAGCAAGCTAAGGAATTTGTATTTTATACCAAGTGCTATGAGAGGCAGCTGACAGGTTTAAGCAGGTGTTTTTCTTAAATCTCCATAGATGGCCAAGCAAACCACAGTGGTAATTCCTGCCTTGCTAAAATAACCACATTGAGTTCAAGGGGCCTGGTTTATCCATATTAGATAGCCCTAGATCATGGAGAGTCCTAGAAAATAGCCTCTAGAATCTCTGGGACCGAAAAACCCTGCAAAGAATAGAGAGCCCTGGCTGGTGTGGCTCAGTGGTTGAGTGCTGGCCTGTGAATCAAAGGTTGCAGGTTCGATTCCCAGTGTGGCGCACATGCCTGGGTTGCAGGCCAGGTCCCTAGTAGGGGGCGCTCGAGAGGCAACCACACGATGTTTCTCTCCCTCTTTCTTCCTCCCCGTGTCTAAAAATAAATAAGATCTTAAAAAAAATAATAGAGGAAAAAATCATCTTTATTTCTACCATGCAGAAATAACCACCACTAAATAATGGTATTGGGTTGGCCAAAAAGTCCATATGTTTTTCCCATAAAATAAAAGACATATTTTTCATTTTCACCAATAACTTCATTGATTTGGATATTTTGAGTATGTTGGCTATCTCCCAAGTGGTATAACACTGATTGCTCTCAATTAATGTCTGGATTTGATCGCTATCAACTTCAAATGGTCTACAAAATCATGGAGCATCATTCAGCAAGAAATCTTCAGCACAAAACTTCGCAAACCACTTTTGACATGTCAGTCACAGCACCTTTTCCATACACTGCACAAATCTTTTTTTGTGTTTCAGTTGTGTTTTTACCTTGCTTGAAATAATAAAGCATAATATGCTGAAAACATTGTGTATTTTTTCCATCTTCAATAAATGGGTACTCAAAAATTCACCAATTTTGGTAAGTTTTTTTTAAGTTCATGCTGATATGACAGCTGTCACAATACAATCTAACAAAATTGTTTCGAATGAAGTTAAAGACAAACACTACTAGAGCCATCTTATGGGAAAAAAAACAAACTCTCTAGCCAACCCAATATATTTACTTCTGGTTTGTGTTGTTCTGTATAGTAGAATCCATAATATAAAAACATCTTTGCATACTTAACATTTTGTCCTAGGTCATATTCCTTTGTCTTAACAGATAACCAAATTGTATTTCATTGTGTGACTGTACTGGAATTAATGATTATCTCATGGTTAGACATATGGATTTTTAAAATACTGAGATACTATGAATAATGGTATTATGAACTTTTTTTGATTCAGTTTTTTGTCTCTTTTTCCCCACTTTTGACTCTTCTACCTCTCTCTTCAAAGCACAAAAATACACAGCACCTTTTAACCAACCAGATAAGTTTGGTGAGGAAGGAAGAATGCCTCTGAAGAATCTTCCCACCTGCATTTTACATCAGTAAAAATGAAGTACTTTGTATGTTTGCTTATTACCAGAGGGCTAAAGACCATTGTAAGAGACAGAAGTCCTGATTTTAAGGGTACCCTACTGAAACTGTCGAGCCATAAACTTTTAAGCAGCTTCTGGCCTTGGACTAGGAAATCTGTTTTTAGATTCTGCATAACTAATTTTGAAATATTTTGTATTTTCACTGAAATGTTGAAAACATGGGAGTACATAAATTCCTTCTATGAAACATTTGAAAGAAACAACTGAGTCAGTGATTTTTATCTAGCATTGAAACAAATGCCCCTGTAATGTAAAACTTATTAAAATGAAGTTATGATTTTATCGGGTTTGCCCAAAAGTCCATTTGTTTTTTTCCTTAAGCACATTTTTCATTTTCACCAATAACTTGATTGATTTGGGTATTTTGAGTATGTCAGCTATCTCCTGCTATTGGCATCTAGTGAGTAGAGGCCAGAGGTGCTGCTAAACATCTTCCAATGCATACGACAGCTCCACAGCAAAGAATTATTTGACCGAAATGTCAGTAGTAACAAGAAGTTTTGCAAACCAGTTTTGACATGTTCGGTCAGTCACAGCACCTTCTCCGTACACTGCACAAATATTTTTTTGCATTTCAGTTGTGTTTTTACCTTTCTTGAAATAATAAAGCATAATATGCTGAAAATGTATATTTTCTTCCATCTTCAATAAATGGCTATAGAAAAATTCACCAATTTTGAAAAGTTTTTTAAGTGCATGCTGATATGACAGCTGTTACAATGCAGTTTAACAAAATTGTTTTGAATGAAGTTAAAGACAGCTAAGCACTACTAGAGCCATCATACGGAACAAACTTAGCAAACTTTTTGGCCAACCCAATATTTAGCTCAAAATGGAGAGTCTTTTTCCCATGCAAAAGTATGTTCTTGGGGAATATAAATAACCCAAGAAAGTCAGCAGGACAAACCATAAATGAAAGGAATGAATTGATTTACTATCATAGGTTAGCTCATGCAGCTCCCTTGGAACCTCAATTTAGGTAAAGTATTTTTGTTTTCCAAAATTAATTGAAGCAGAGTCAGGAAAAGGCAAAGGAAATTTATTTCAGATTCAAGATTTTTTTTGTATGAATAGATTTGCAAAATAGAAAAGGTCCTTTTCTGCCAAGTTATTTAGAAATTATTTGCTCATTAAAAATTAATATATTAATAAACAGACCATAGTTTAGATACCCTAATTTAACTAAAACCAACATCTTATGCATTTTTATATTTCTCTTCAGCAAAAAAAAATAATTATTTTAAGAAAGTAGAGGTGATCACTACTATCTTATTCCGACCCTAAGCTTGCTGAGATGGTTAGTGTACCAGGTGCCATTTGGGTTAGATTGGAAATGTTTTTAAAAAGTATTTGTTCTGAGCAGAGTATGATTTTTTTTTTTAAATCCTCACCAGAGGACAGTTTTTTCATTGCTTTTTTTAGAGAGTGAGGAAGGGAGAGAGAGAAACATCAGTGCTAGAAAGAAGCATCAATTGGTTGACTCCCTTGCACGCCTGGACTGGGGCTCAAACCTGCAACCTAGGCACCTACCCTGACCAGGTATTGAACTGGCCCCACAACATTTCAGGTACGGGACAACACTCCAACCTATTGAGCCACACCAAGACTGGGCCAGAGTTTGATTTTGAAAGACAGTGGAAATACTTATTTGTAGAAATAAGATTGTGGTAAAACTTGGTTGTATTTGTGAGCTCAGAACATTTCACTTAATAGGAGAAGATTATCCCTAAAATTAATAGTCTTGGCAGGTAGTAAATAAGCAAGGGGTTAGTTGATGGATTGGTATATTTTTCTTGTTGGATATTCACAGAAATTTAAGATTTGGAAGTTAGGTTTTATTTGAGTCATATGGGAGCCTCTCTGTGGTCTTAGAAGGAGTAGAATAAAATGCTGATGAAGGAAGATCATCAGGTTTTTGCTGGGAGCACAGCGTAGGATGGACTGAAGTTGGGAAGAGGCTGAAAGCTGGTTGTTGACCAGACATGGCATGGTGAGCTGGTAATGAAGATTCAGTTTGGAGGGAGGTTACAGAACAGGAGTTTTCATGACCCTGCCCGTGAAACCACTCTGCATCCACCTTTCCTATTGTCCCTTACCTGTTCTTACTGTCCCTTACCTGTCCCGTGTGGTCATCTAGATGTTTTTGAAGATGAAAAACCCCCCAAGGAGAGTCTGCTCTCAAAAGCCTCACAGGGAAAGAGGAAGAGGGGCCGTGGTGGTCCTGGGGGCCCAGCAGATGCTCCAGCAAAAAAGAAAGTGGCCAAGGTGACTGTGAAGTCTGAAAACCTCAAGGCTGTAAAGGAGGAAGACTTCAGTGATGGGGAAGATTTCAGGTAAGAGGTCTTGATTGTTGCCATCAGGAAAGTGTGATTAATAAAACCTACACTTTGTGCTCGTCACTAGGATCCATGGACAAGACTGGATCTTTTTTTTTTTTTTTTTTGAAGATTTTATTTATTTTTTTTTTAGAGAGGAAAGGGGGGAGATAGAGAGAGAGAGAGAAACATCAGTGTATGGTTGCTGGGGGTTATGGCCTGCAACCCAGGCATGTACCCTGGCTGGGAATTGAACCCGCGACACTTTAGTTCGCAGCCCACGCTCAATCCACTGAGCTATACCAGCCAGGGGAAGACTGGATCTTTAAACTCTTCTAGATAGAGTTCAGACTGCTAGTAACAGCTAGAAAGAATCTTAGTGATTATAGATTTTTACCTCCCAAACTTTTCAGATGAGGACAGCGACAGCTTGCAGAAAGTGATTTATTTGTGGTTACACAGGTAGTGGGAAAAACCAGGTGAGACCCAGGTCTTTGACTCCTGGTCCTGTGTTCTTCTGTTACTCAAAGATACTACATATAAAACATATTTACCTGCCATTCCAGCTTTCTCTCATACCACTCTTCTCAAGCACACTCTACCACCCAGCGGGACTTCTACCATCATTAGACCCATGATCATACTTTCCCATCTCTGAGCTGTGCTCATATACTCCTCCTACCTGAAATGCTTTCTTTCACCTTGAAGATGAAGATTAGAAGCCATCTACAGACATAAGATATTTTCTTTTTTTGGAAATTATTTATTTAGTGTTTTTTTTTATTTATTTTTAGAGAGGGAAGGGAGGGAGAGAGAGAGAGAGAGAGAGAGAGAGAGAGAGAGAGAGAGAGAGAGAGAAACATCAATGTGCGGTTGCTGGGGGTTATGGCCTGCAACCCAGGAATGAACCCTGGCTGGGAATCAAACCTGGGACACTTTGGTTCCCAGCCCACGCTCAATCCACTGAGCTTCGCCAGCCAGGGCTTATTTATTTAGTTTTAGAGAGGGGGGAAGGTAAGGAGAAAGAGGGAGACTACATCAATGCACAGGAGAAATATTGATTGGTTGCCTCTCGCATGCCCCCAGCCAGGCACCTGGTCTACAGCTGGGTGTGTTCCCTGGTGGAGAATGGAACTGGGGACCTTTCGGTTTGTAGGACAATGTCCAACCTACTGAGTCATACCAGTCAGGGCCAGACTTAATATATTCAACCTAAAATGGTTTTATTGGGAAGTAACCCCATCATAAGATGAGGAAAACCTGTATTGCACACTAGCAACCATTTAGTCTTGAACTGATGTACAACTAACTACTTATCTACTTACCTAGCTAGGTATCCTGGTTTGTGTTGTTATTTATGATATACCTATGTATAGTCACATCCCCACTTTTCTGTAAATTACACTTCTACTTCAGTCTCCTTATGTCATATTTCCTGGGGCTGGGGGACCTTCTGAGTTGGCCCGTAGCAGGATCAGCAAGTGCGAATTACCATTTCTTCTTTCTGGCATCCGACTGTGTATACACACACATCACAGCTTTTACTTCTGGAATTCATGTTATATTGTGTTTTCTTGTAGCTTTTCCTATCCCATTTCCAGACACAGCTAAGTTTTCCTTCACACAGCTCTAGGCTGTAGGGTTACAGGGTTCTTTCTGTTTCGCCAGCACGTCTGTCTCAGACTGACCTGAGCACATCTTGATGAGAATTTGAGGCTCATGCTGATGGAGCAAATGAGGCTCTGAGCTCACAAGTGATCTTTAAATAGTTGCATAGAGATATAGTTGCAACAGATTTTCAATAAATAGAAGTCCTTAAAATTCCATGTAGTTTAAGTGTAATACCAGGATGTTTGCACCTTCTTCATCTTCCTTCCTGTGGTCTTCATACAGGGACTTTACAAGTGCCTGCAGGAAGGGGCACCATCCACAGAGAGAGGCGGCCGTGGACAAAGACAGCCATGAAGGAGACGACGAGGAGGAAAGTGAAGATGACTGGGAAGAGGTCGAAGGTGAAGTATCTTTCTTTGCTTTCGGAATCATCCGATCCTAGTTTTCTGTTTGATTCTGTTTGGAGTCATGTCACTGATTGCTATCCTGTTGTTTTCTTTAGAAACTTTTTAAGGCCAAAGATAAGGTTGTAGTAGGGACTTGCTTTTGATATAAGGAAAAATTCAACACTAGGTTACTAGAGCAGATTGAATATTCTCTTCCTTTGCTGGCTGTTAATGGAGTGGATTATGAAGTAAAGAGGCAATATTGCTCTACAAAGAGCAGAGGCTTAAAAAAAATCCACACACATGGATTTTTAAAGAGTTAGACCTGGGGTCAGAGCCCAGCTTTTCCCCTCATATAGCTGTGCGAGGAAGTAACTCCACCTGTCTGAGCTGGTTTTCTTCATGGTTAGCATTCAATGAACACTGAATGCTTACTATGAGCAGGCTAGACTCTGGGCTTGTGGGAGGGGTGGGGGAGTTGCAGATGTAACAGGCCTAGTGCATCACGTACTCACATAACCAGCTGACATTATCATCCCTGAATCCTGTTGCCAGGCATGACCTTTTCCCAGCTGTCTGTTTGAAAAATATTCAAACTACAAGAAAGTTGAAAATATAGTATATATACTCTTCATCTAGATTCACTAACATTTTGCCATCTTTAAGTAAGTATGTGTTGTGGAAGCATTTGAGAGTAAGTCACAGACATTTTGACACTTCATTTCTCAATAAATACCACACCGTGCATTTCCTAAGAATAAGACATTCCGCTACACTGTAAAATACCATTGTCACTCCTAAGAAAAAGAAAAATAAATCCCTGGCTGTTATAAAAATACTCTTTACAGCCATTTTCCCCCTTTTGTTCTAATCTAGGATCTGTTCAAGGTGTAAGCCTTGAATTGGTTGTCTCTTTAGTTTCTTTCATTCTAGAACAGTACCCCCGCCCTCCATTAGTGTCCTTTAGTTTTCCATAACACTGCCTTTTTGACTGAAGAGTTCTAGCCTCTTGTTATGTAGAGTATCTCAGGCTCTGGTTTTGTCTGATGAATCATTAGACGTCTAATGGTGATGTCACACTTGTTTCAGTGTATTTCTTATAAATTGTGAATTAAATCCAGAGTCTTGATTGAATTTAGGTTAAACTTTTTAAAAATATTTTATTTATTTATTTTTAGAGAGGGAGGGGAGGGAAAAAGAGAGAGAGAAACATCAATGTGCGGTTGCTAGGGGTCATGGCCTGCAACCCAAGCATGTGCCCTGACTGGGAATTGAACCTGCGACACTTTGGTTCACAGCCCGGGCTCAATCCACTGAGCTACGCCAGCCAGAGCTCAGATTAAACTTTTTTAAATTATATTTTGTTGATTATGCTGTTACAGTTGTCCCAATTTTTCCCCACTCTGTCCCCCTCCAACCAGCACCCCCACTCCCTCAGGCATTCTCCACGCCATTGTTCACATCCATAGGTCATGTGTGTAGGTTCTTTGGCTCCTCTGTTACCTATATAGTGTACCTTACATCCCCGTGGCTATTCTGTATCTATTTGTACTTCTTAATCCCCTCACCTCTTCACCCATTCCCACACTCCCCCCTCCCATCTGGCAACCATCAAAACGCGCTCTGTGTCCATGACGCTATCTCTGTTCTCCTCCCTACACTGTTGTCCACATCTGTGTGTCATCCATACATGCATACTTGTTCTTTGACTAGTCCCTTCCATTCTTTCCACCGTTGCCTCCCTCCCACCCGCCTCCCCTCTGGCTGCTGTCAGTTCATTCCATGTTTCCAGGTCTCTGGTTCTGTTTTGCTCGTTAGTTTATTTTGTTCATTAGATTCCTCTTGTAAGTGAGATTATATGGTATTTGTCTTTCACTGCCTGGCTTATTTCACTTAGCATAATGGTCTTCAGTTCCATCCATGCTGTCACAAAAGGTAGGAATTCTTTCTTATTTCTTTTTCCTGTATAGTATTCCATTGTGTAAATGTACCATAGTTCTTTAATCCACTCATCTACTGATGGGCACTTGGGCTGTTTCCAGCACTTGGCTATTGTAAATAGCACTGCAATGAACATATGGATGAATAAGTTCTTTTGAATTAGTGTTTTGGGATTCTTAGGGGATGTTACCAGCAATGGAATCACTGGGTCAAAAGGCTGTTCCACTTTTAATTTTTTGAGGAAATTTCATACTGTTTTCCACAGTAGCCACACCAGCCTGCGTTCTCCGGTGGTGCACCAGGGTTCCCTTTTCTCCACATTCCCACCAACTCTTGTTTGTTGATTTATTAATGATGGCCATTCTAACCAGTGTGAAGTGGTATCTCCTTGTGGTTTTAATTTGCATCTCTCTGATGGCTAGTGACATTGAGCCATTCTCCCTTTCTATTAACTATCTCTGGGGTAATGCTCTGATTCTCAGCAATTATCTTGTTCCCCAATAATTTTTACTTAGCCATTTTAGAATGCATTAATGATCATGACTAGATCAAAAATTATTATATTGAGGATTGCAAAATGATAATTATTGGATTCTATCATTTTATATACATTTAATACCTGAGTGATCTGTAAAGGAGTTGTATTATTAAAGTTGTTTGTTTTTTTTTTTACAAATTATATATATTACCAATTATCTTTTTAAGCTTCAGGTTGTCCCAAGTTCAGCTAGTGAAAGCCTCGTTAAGGTAGCTTCCCTACCATGCCTTTATGACATGGCCTTACTAGTTTTTGAGAACATGTATGTTTTCTGGCACAACAAGGTGTTCTGGGCTCACTTTGTACTTTTCCTTGTTCCAGACCTTGAATCAACCTTGTTTCTCTTGGTTCATTTCAAGAAGCCCTGGTTCATTTTAGTGAGGACTGGTATATAGAAACCAAAATCTTATCATTAGGTGTGTTCATTGCAAAACATGTGTTACTGCTTCTGAGCCCAAAGCTTCTTTATAAGAGCCCTTTGCTACCAAAGTGCACAGATCCATTTCAGCAAATTCAGTTTATTTCAGCTAGTGCTGATGAGCAGTGAAGGGGATAAAGAGATGAAAAAGATGCATTCCTTGTCATTACAAGTTTACAACTAAGACTGAAAGACACCTAAATCATTACTTCATACAAAGTAAATTGTACTGTTATATAGTAATGAAAAGATAGGAATTGTTCTCACTTGCCTTTTTTTTTAATGAAAAGAGTAAGTATGTACTAAAACACACAAGCATCAGCTCCTAGGTAGCAGGGGCCTGTATCTAATTCAACTCAGTATCTTTGTGACTTTGTTTCCTCCTTCTGTACTCTCAGGACTACTTTTCTCTGGGTTAAATGAAACAAATAAATGTAAAACTCTTAGCACAATGCCTAGCAGCGGGGGTTGTTTTTATTCTTGTTTTTTAGGTAGTCAAAGTATAGAAGGAGTACTTATTTTCTCCAGTTGTCCACCTTGCATCTATTTCTCACTTCCTCCTTCCCATCAGAACCTCCATTTTGTTCATTACAGTAGCCATTATCATCATTATTGTTGTTGTTGTTGTTGTTGTTGTTGACTTTTTAAATTACTGTTGATAGAACTTAGTGAGCCTGTACCAGGTGGTGTGGGAGAAAATGCAGCCTTCTCTCAGTCTGTCCTGCCTATGAAGCCAGTGGAGATAGAGATTGAAACACCGGAGCAGGCGAAAGCAAGAGAAAGAAGGTAAGATTGGGCACTTGCTTTTAGTTTGCTGTCACTTATCATTGGCAACAACTGTTACTTAATGAAAACTTCTGAGAGACACTAGGAGGTCAGGGCTGAGTACCAAGGTGGGAACCTCGGTTGGGAGAACCCTGGGCTCACCTTTATGACTTGAATGAGAAACCTTCATGTTCTGGCTGGGGCAGGAGATGGGGAGGGAAAATGCCTCTGTATTGAACCACTTCTCTGTGCCAAGGTTGTCCTTATCTTACTCAGTCTTTAGAGCAGTATGTGAAGGAGCCAGAGGCCCAGAGAGGTTAAATATAATTTCAGGAGTCATTCACCAGTAAGTGGATGAGCCAAGCTCTAAGTCCCTGTCAGGCTGACTCAGGAAGTCATGCTTTCCTCACCACATCACTCTGCAAGACTTGAAACAGTGCCCTCTGTGGTAGGGAGCCCCCATTTTACCCCAGTGTCCCCAGTACCTCTGTATCTTCTGGTGGCTTGGGAACATGGAGCATAATACCTGGTAGTTTATTGGTTAAAGGGTTCCACTGTTTGATGGGCACATTATTAGCCATGCATAGGGAAGAAAATAGAAGTCATTCAAGAAGCATCGAATTTTCTTAAAGGTGAGTGGGACACAGACATGAAAGAGATTTTACACCAGAATAGCATAATACAAATGAGTATACATTAACTGAATATAAAGGTGGTGTTTGCTAAGGAGGGATTGGGTGGTTGGAAGGTCAGGCAGTCAGAGAAGACTTCCTGGAGGGGGTGAGTTTTGACTCATGTTCATGAATTATGATTTGGGGCAGGTTTAGAGGAGGGCAGTATGGGCAGAGCTAAATAAATTTAATAATAATTAATTTAGTCCTGAGCTAAAATTTGCAAGTGAGAAGGAGCAGAAAGGTATGCAGAAAAAGGGTAGCTTTTTAAAAATTTACTCAAGTATCACAGCCTTGTGTAGGAAAAAAAGGAGAACAATTCATGTGCCATTATAAATAAAAGGAATTAACTGGGGGATGGAGTCAGGTTCCAATTCCCCAGTCATTCTCGGATTTTTCAATGTACATTGCAGTGAAAAAATACAAATGGAGTTTGAGACAAGTCTTCGGAGGCTGATGAAGCGTTTCAGTAAGGAAGTCCACGAGAACACACACAAGGTGAGGGCAGGAATGACGGGAAAAGACAGCATTCCTCTGTGTCAGGGCAGGATGCTGTGGCGGGAAGAACTTGGGTTCCCAGTCAGTGAAACCTAGGTCTTATTTCTGAATCTCCTACTCACTATGTGACCTTGGCAAGTTTCTTATTCTCTCTGAGTCTTAGTTCCCTCATCCTTGAAGTAGGGGGTAGCCGTAGTGTCTTTCCCAGAGGGTGGTTATGAGGATTAAGCAAATGACACGTGTAAGGTGCACAGCGCAGTACCTGGCATGGAGCAGGGGCTAAATAACAGACATAGTCCATCTCTTCTTTCAGCTATTTAATAACACTAATTCTGATCTCAGCTGAAGTCGCTGGCTTTTGACTTCATCGTAGTTATTAAACATGTATTATGGACCTAGCAAGGTTCTTGGCATTATGGGGAGAGAGACTTGTATAAAGTTTATTTCCTTCTATTAAAGGGTTTCTGATCTCACAAGATGGAACAAAAAAGACCTCAAAACAGAGAAACGCAAGACTTGGAAGAAAGAAAGAGATTAGTGTGGATGCAGATAGCTGAGGGAGGCTTTATTTAGGAGAGAGGACAGCATGTTGAGATGGGAGAGGACGGAGTCTAGGAGGATCACTCTCGCCAAGTTCCAGAGGGGATGGGGGGTGAGCAACTAGTTTGCCCACATCTTGGAGGATGTGTGTGTTGGAGGCCAGACAAGAGTGTGGCCAGGGAGGACTTTGGTTTTTCTTCTAGTTGGCAGTGGGCAGCAGAGAAGGTGGTGGTAGGATGGATGGAGGAGACACTCCACAGCAGCCACAGAAACCTAGAGGTGAAATGTGCACATAGCAAGAACAGAGAGGAGATGAGACGGGAACTGGCATGATGCCCACCTCACAGCAGCCTTGGGGAGTAAATGAGATAGCTGTGATTCTCGCACCTCTTGATACTGGAGAAGAAAGAAAGAGACCAAGATTTGAAGCTTAAGTGAGGGGCGAAGGGCAATGCCATTGATTGAAATAGGAAGGCTATGAGTGGGAAGGAAGACCAATTTTGAAGTGAAAATGATGCAAATCTATGTGTGAAAGAAGGAGACGACAGTCACAGGATGATTTCAGTAGGTTGAGGAAGGGTGGGCGTAGAGGTCAGATGTGAGACTGGTGCGGGATCAGAGCAGAGCAGGGTGGGTTCAAGCACACACAGAGGTGCCGGCAGCTGTGCAGTGAGCCTGTGCTCTCCCCTGGCTTTGACAGTTACTAGCCTGTGAGCAGTCTTACTATTCTTTTCCACTACTCACTTTCCACTACTCCCTGACACTCCTGAGCAAACCCCAGACATTGCAGCATTTCATCCATAGTCCCTTTGGTATATATCTCTAAAACACAAGGCCTCTTGGAAGAAAAGAAGTTTGTATTTTGAGCTTTGAGATTCGGGATTCTTTGAGGGAATGAATCTCTAGATAGAAGAGGGGGGGAGACAAAAATCTTGGGAAATGGCCAATGTTAGTATTTTTACTTTTTTTGTATGTAGAAATGACAACAAATATTTCCTGTCCACAAAATGTCTTTTAATTTGGCAGCAAAAATCCACCTGATTTTTAGCCTTTCTTCCATGTCTTCCTTTTTGTCTTTCTTCCCAGGTTCACCTTCTGTGCCTGCTGGCAAATGGCTTCTATCGAAATAGCATCTGCAACCAGCCTGATCTGCAGGCTATTAGCCTCTCCATCATCCCAACCCACTTCACCAGAGTGCCTCCTCAAGACATGGATATCTGCTACCTGTCAAACCTGGTGAAATGGTATGGCCTCTGACCTGTGTGGCACTGCCTTGGTGTAGGATTTGTGTCTCTCTCAGAGGCTGGGTGCAAGTCATTTCCACAGATATCCCCTGAGGTGATCCTGTAAGCCAGACAGTGGGCATGGCATTGAGCGTAGAGAAATGTCAGGCATGATCTCTGTCCTGGAAGAGCTCCTAGGTTGGTCAAAGTGACAAATACACCCAGTTAATTAGAGTAGTGACCAGTGCTCTGGAAGAGGTATGCTGGGGACTGTGGGCACATGGAGCTGGGACACTTATCTCAGCTGCAGGGTCTGGGAAGCTCCTGGGAAGGTAGAGTCTAAATTGGGTCTTCAGTGATGAGCAGGAGTTAGCCAAACAGGGTGGGAAGAGTAGAATAAAGGCAGGGGACTCACAGTTCCCTTTCCAGACTTCCCCTTCTGATTTTCTTGGTATAGAGAACAGAGTTCCTCTTTGCTCTGGCCTCTCACATGAAGGAATTCCTGGCTTCTCTCCAGGTTCATTGGAACATTTACAGTTAACACTGAGCTTTCAATCAGTGAGCAAGACAACCTACAGACTACGCTGGAAAGGAGATTTGCGATTTACTCTGCACGAGATGATGAGGAATTGGTCCACGTGAGTGATTCTTCGTGGCAGCACTATTTTTATTAGACCTGTTAGCAAATGACAGTGGAAGTCGTGTGCCCAATGTTGTTCCAGGTGTTTTACATGTTTGTCCTTACTCGGTCCTCATAAAATAAAGAATAGGTACTGAAGCTCAAAGAGGCTAAGGTAAGGAACTTCCTTAGGTTCATTGACTTGGCAAGCATTGGAATTAGGGTTGGGACCAGTGTGTGAGTCGAAGGCCTACACTCTTTCCTTTCTGTTACTTGGTGGCCTGAAGTGTTAAAGCACTGGATTTTTGGTCAGGCGCCCTAGGATTGTTTCCATTAACTGTTCAGAAATTGTGTTCAGAAGGTCTAAGGAAATGTTTCATATTGGCTGCTGAAATCCTTAAGGAAGTGTTTCCATGTCTTCTAGTTTGAGTGACAGCATTGTCAGGCAGCCAATGCAATTTTGTGTCTACCAAAAGCAGTCCTGGTGAAGAGCTCTTATTATGTAGACAGGCTTTTTCAAATGCCTGAGAATAACCTCAGGTAAGGCTCTGAATGAAACAAAATAGAGATAGATATATGGAAGATACATTCCAGGAATCTGTCCCTGGAAGATTCCTGTGAATAGACACATTTGTGCCTGAACCCCAGATTCCCTGTTTGTTTAGGGAAAGAGGCCATACTTTTTGTATCTTCAGCAGCTAAATGACTGGCATCTTTACCTCACTCCTTCTAATTTGGTTTGATAAAGTCTGGCCAGTAATTATGCTGTAATACCACCATCTAGAGAGAAACATTAATACCCATGTACTGTTCTCCAAGATTTGTTCCTGTGCATTTGTGTTTATATACATTTATTTTCATTTGTGGTTTGTTTTTTTTTAAGCAAAAGCATACAGGTTTTTTTTTAAGTAAACAATTCAGTGACATTTAGTGCATTTAGAGTTTTGTACAACAACCACCTCTATTTCCAAAACATTTTTGCTACCCTGAAAGGAAATCCTGTACCCATTACACAGTTACTCATTATTCTGCCTCTTCCACCCCCTCAGGCACGTGTGAACCACCAATATGCATTGTCTAATGGTTTACATATTCTGGACATTTCATATAAAAGAAATTGTACATGTGATGTTTTGTTTCTGCCTTCTATCACTTAGCATATTTTCAAGGTTCATCTATGTTTGCAGATTGTATAAGTACTTCATTCCTTTATATGGCTGAATAATATTTCTTTGTATGGAAAGAACCACATTTTATTTAACTATTCATTAACTGGTAGACATTTAGATTGTTTCCACCTTTTGGCTGTTGTGAAGAGTACTGCCATATACATGTGTACATGTATTTATTTGAGTGCTTGTGTTTAGTTCTTTTGGGTATATACCTAGGAGTGGATTTCCTGGGCCATAGGGTAATTGGAGGTTAAACTTGACTGCCATGTATTTCCACAGCAGCTGCACTATTCCACTAGCAATATCCAAGGGTTCCAATTTCTACAAATTCTCACCAACACTTGTAATTTTCCATGTTTTTTTTAAAGATTTATTTATTTATTTTTAGACAGGGAGAGAGAGGGAGGAAGAGAGTGAGAGAAACATCAATGTGTGGTTGTCTCTAGTGCACCCCAACTGGGGACCTGTCCTGCAACCCAGGCATGTGCCCTGACTGGGAATCAAACCACTGACCCTTTGGTTCTCAGGCCGGCACTCAATCCACTGAGCCACACCAGCCAAGGCTGCACGTTTTTATTCTAGTCATCCTAATCGATATGAAGTAGTATCTCATTGTGATTTTGATTTGCATTTCCCTGATAACTAATGATAGCGTATTTTCATGTGTGTATTGGCCATTTATATATCTTCTTTGGAGAAACGTCTATTCAAGTCTTTTACCTATATTTTAATTGAGTTTTGTCTTTTTGTTGTTGAGTTGTAAGAGTTCTTTATATATTTTGGGTACCAGACACCAATCAGATACATGCTTTGCAAATATTTTCTCGCATTATAGGTTGTCTTTTTACTTTCTTGATAAAGTCCTTTGATGTAGAAAAGTTTTAATTTTGACAAAGTCAAAATTTTTCATTTGTTCCTTATACTTTTGGTGTCATATCTAGTACTCCTTTGTCAAATCCAAGGTCATAAAGATTTCCTTCTATATTTTCTTCTAAGAGTTTTACAGTTCTAGCTCTTAGATATAGGTCTTTTATCCATTTTCAGTTAATGTTTGTATGTGATGTGAGGTAGGTGTTCAACTTTATTCTTTTTGCATGTGGGTATCTAGTTGTCCCAGCACTATTTGTTGAAGGACTAGACTCTTTCAACTGTTTGTTGAATTATTTTTTCTACTTTTTGAAACAAGAAATTTTTCAATGGGGATTGAATGGTCTTGGCACTCTTGTCCAAAATCCACTGGCCATAGATGTATAGATTAACTTCTGGCTTCTCAATTTTATTCCACTGGTCTACATGTCTCTCCTTATGCCAGTACTATAGCTTTGTAGTAAGTTTTGAAATTAGGAAGTATGAGTGAAACTTCATTCTTTATTTACAATGTTGTTTTGGCTATTCAGGGCCCCGTGCAATTTCACATGAATTTGATGAACTACTTTTTCATTTCTATTATTAAAAAAAAAGGCCATTGGGATTTTGATAGGGATTACATTGAATCTGTTGATTGATTTGGGTAGCGTTGCTGGCAAGACAGTGTTAACGTCCTCCAGGTCACTAACATGGATACCTTTCCATTTACTTTGTGTCTCATTTCTTTATGCTGTATGTTGGTGTTTTCAGTGTATTTGTCTATCACTTCAGTTAAATTTTTCCTAGGTATTTTTTATTCTATCATAAATAATACTGTTTTCTTCATTTCCTTTTTAGATTGTTCATTGCAGGTGAACAGAAATGCATCTGATTTTTTATGTTGATCTCATACCTTAAAACTTTGCTAAATTTACTTGTTAGCTCCAGTAGCATTCTTGTACATTCTTTCATATTTTCTATGTATAAGATCTTGCTATCTATAAATAGAGATAATTTTACTTCTTTTACAGCTTGGATGCCTTTTGTTTCTTTTTCTTCTCCAATTCCTCTGGCTGCAACTTCCAGTTCAGTTTAGAATAGCATTGGTAAACGCAGGCATCCTTGTCTTGTTTCCAGTCTTGGGGATGGAGAAAGCTTTCATTCTTTACTGCTGAATATCTTGCTAGCTGTGGGTTTTTAATCAGTTTTCTTTGTTGTGTTGAAGTTTCCCCCTATTTCTTGTTTTTTGAGTGTTTTTATCATGCAACTGTGTTGGATTCTGTCAAGTGCTTTTTCTGCGCCATTTGAGATGATTGTGGTTTTTTTCTTTATTCCATCAATATAGTGCTTTGCATTGATTGATTTTCTTATGTTAAACCATCCTTGCATTCCTGAGACTAAATCCCATTTTTATGGTGTATAATTTTTTTTGCAATGTAAACCAAATACTTATTCTAAAATATATATTAAATCTAAAGAGCACACTAAATTATAAAACACAGAATACCAGTATAATTTTATTGAATAAGAAATACTCAAAACAGAATACAACCGTATATTTTTGAAACCTTTTGAATCAGAACAAAACTGGATATAAAATGGCATATTTAAAAAAGGAAATTAAATACAGGTAGACTTTATTCCATATATGTCAACATTCAAATTTACTTGATATAATCCACTATATCAATAGACTAAAGAAAAATAATTGTATGACCATATTAATTGAAATAAAACAAGCATTTGATAAAACCCAATACCCATTCATGAAAGAAAAAACATGTATGTTGTAATTGAGGGTTGGAGGATAACTAACTTAACTTAATGAAGAGTACCTAATAAGAACCTACAACTAAGATTATATTTAATAGTGAAATACTAAATAATTTCTTCCTAAGATCAGAAATAAGACAAAGATATCTGCTGTAATTGCTCTTATTCCAAATAGTCCTGGAATTTTTAAGCAGTATCATAAGCCAAGAAAAAGAAATAAAAGACATGTTAATCAGAAAGAAAGAAAGAAAAACTGCCTCTACTTTCAGATGACATTGTTGTATACATAGAAAATCTCAAGACATCTACAGAAAAAAACCCCGAAAATCTCTTAGAACTACGTAAGTTCTTCTTATGTACTTCTTTTGTACTTCTCTTAGAAATACGTAAGTTCATCAAGGTCATGGTGTACTACTAGGTCAACATGCAAACATCAATAAATTTTTAAAATATATTTTATTGATTATGCTATTATAGTTGTCCCATTCCCCTCCCCCCCTTTATTCCCCTCCACCCTTCACCCTCCCTCCCACCCACATTCCCCCCTTTAGTTCATGTCCATGGGTCATACATGTAAGTTCTTTGGCTTCTACATTTCCTACACTAATTTTAATCTTCCCCTGCCTGTTTTCTACCTACCATCTATGCTACTTATTCTCTGTTCCTTCTCCCCCCACTCTTCCTCTCTGCCCTCCCCTGCTGATAACCTTCCATCTGATTTCCATTTCTGTGATTCTGTTCCTGTTCTAGTTTGCTTAGTTTGTTTTTGTTCTTGTTTTAGGTGTGGTTGTTAATAACTGAGTTTGTTGTCATTTTACGGTTCATAGTTTTAATCTTCTTTTTCTTAGATAAGTCCCTTTAACATTTCATATAATCAGGACTTGGTGATGATGAACTCCTTTAACTTGACCTTATCTGAGAAGCACTTTAACTGTCCTTCCATTCTAAATGAAAGCTTTGCTGGTTAGAGCAGTCTTGGATATAGGTCCTTGCCTTTCATGACTTGGAATACTTCTTTCCAGCCCCTTCTGGCCTGTAAGGTCTCTTTTGAGAAATCAGCTGATAACCTTATGGGAAGTCTTTTGTAGGTAACTGTCTACTTTTTTCTTGCTGCTTTTAAGATTTTCTCCTTATCTTTAATCTTGGCTAATATAATTATGATGTGCCTTGGTGTGTGCCTCAGTGTGTTCCTCCTTGGGTCCAACTTCTTTGGGACTCTGAGCTTCCTGGACTTCCTGGAAGTCTATTTCCTTTGCCAGATTGGGGAAGTTCTCCTTCATTATTTGTTCAAATAAGTTTTCAATTTCTTGCTCTTGTTCTTCTCCTTCTGATACCCCTATGATTTGGATGTTGGAATGTTTAGAGATGTCCTGGAGGTTCCTAAGCCTCTCCTCATTTTTTTGAATTCTTGTTTCATCATTCTTTTCTGATTGGTTGTTTCTTTCTTCCTTCTGGTCCATTCCATTGATTTGAGTCCCAGTTTCCTTCCTGTCACGGTTGGTTCCCTGTACATTATCCTTTATTTCACTTAGCCTCGCCTTCATTTTTTCATCTAATTTGCCACCATATTCAACTAATTCTGTGAGCATACTGCTACCAGTGTTTTGAACTGTGCATTTGATAGTTTGACTATCTCTTCATTGCTTAGTTGTATTTTTTATGGTACTTTGATCTGTTCTTTCATTTGGGCCATTTTTTTTTTGTCTCAGCAATAATAGGAGGAGCCTTAGGTGTTCACCAGGGCAGGGCAACCCACATCACTGTATGTGGGGAAGGGGTCCTAGAGGGAACAATGGCACTTGCTGTGCTCTCTGCCAGTTTTCAGTCACTACCCACAAGCAGATTGGGCCCTTCTGGTGCTGATTCCCCAGTGGGTTGGCTTGTGTATGTTCTAGGACCCTGTGGGTCTCTCCAATGAACTCGCCTGTGAGGCTGGGAGTCTCTCCCACTGCCGCCTCAACCCCCCCAGGTGTTTTCCATCAGCGGTTTGAGGCTTTATTTCTCTGCACTGAACTTTTGGGTTGCTTCGGTCTGTTTTGCTCCCCAGTTCTTCCTCCCAGTTTATCTGCACATGAATGTGGGACCACCCACTCCACCAGCCGCTGCTTTGCCAGGTCCTCCAGCTGCAGCGTTGCCCTCCTTGGCCCTCCAGCCACCACCTTGCCTAGAGTCCCCTTGCCTGGCTGCCCGTCTCCGCCCCTCCTACTGGTCTAGATGAATGTTTCTTCTTTAACTCCTTGGTTGTTGGACTTCCATGCAGTTCAATTTTCTGTCAGTTCCGGTTGTTTTTGTTTTTAAATTGTTGTCCTTCTTTTGGTTGTGTGAGGAGGCACAGTGTGTCTACCTACACCTCCATCTTGGCTGGAAATCCAATTTTTAATGTGTTACTAGATTTGGTTTGCTAAGTATTTTGTTGAGGATTTTAGCATCTGTATTCATAAAAGATATTGGTCTGTAGTTTTCTTGTGATATCTGGCTTTCATGTCAGGGTAATGCTGGCCTCACAGAATGAGTTAGGAAGTGTTCCCTCTTCTATTTTTTGGAGGAGTTTGAGAAGGATTCTTGTTAATTCTTCTTTAAATATTTGGTAGAACTCTCCTGGTCCTAGACTTTTTTTGATGGGGAGCTTTTTTTATTTCTGTCCCAATTTCTTGTTAAAGGTATATTCAGATTTTCTGTTTTTTCTTGAGTTATTTTTGGTCATTTCAGTATCTTTAGGATTTGTCCATTTCATCCATTTATCTTATTTTCTGTATAGGAATTGAATGCCTTTGCATCTTAATTTTTTTTCTCTTGGCACCAATGTACACTGACAGATTACTTATTAAAGGTGATGACCATGCATATTTGTGTAGCGCTGGATTCCTTCTAGAGTGGTATCTTATACATGATCTTATTTGTAATCCTGTGAGGAAGACACGGCAGGGGTTATTACAAATGAAGAAATCTAGGTTTAGAGAAGTCACTCAGCTAGTTGAATGCTCCAGTGAATACTTAGTTAAATCTAGGTGAGTACTCAGTTATCCAGACTTTTACATATGTGCTTCTATGCCATGCTGTACACAAACTATTATTGGTACAATAATAATTATACCAACTAATTGATTGTATGTTGTCAACTGAACTGTAGCTATTATTTGGATTTTTCAAGGTTTTTCACTAATGCCCTCTTTCTGTCCCAAGGTCTAACCCAAGGTGTTGCATGGCATTTAATCATCACGTCTCCTTAGTCTCATCCACTCTGTCAGTTTCTCAGTCTTCCCTTGTCCCCCCTTACCTTGATGGCTTGAAGAGTGCTGCTTAGGAGTGTTGTAGCTTGTCTCTCAGTTTGGGTTTCTTTGATGTTTTCTCCATTCTTACCTCCAGAAAAAGCAAGGCAAAAGTAATTTTTTCTTTTTTTTTTTTTAAGATCCTATTTATTTATTTTTAGAGAGAAGGGAAGGGAGGGAAGCACTGATCCGTTGCCTCTCGCACACCCCAACAGTGACCTGGCCTGCAACCCAGGCGTGTGCCCAGACCAAGGATCGAACCAGTGACCTTTTGCTTTTCAGGACAGCACCCAACCCACCGAGCCATGCCAGTCAGGGCAATTATTTTTTTCAATATAATGTGGCTTTTCATAGAAAACCTGCCTTCTTATTTTTCCTTTTCACCTTTGGCTTTCTCAGTAGGCCTGAGAAATGTTGGGAGCCTGAGGTCTGTGTAGGAAGATCTTGTTCAGGTGTTTTATCACTGTTGCTGTGTTGGAGGTTAATTCCCTGGAGGAACCTCCCATCCTTAGAAGTTAGCAGAACGTTTAGAAATGCATCCTCTATCTCTGGCTGGTGTGGCTCAGTAGATTGAACACCAGCCTGCAAACCAAAGGGTCACCAGTTTGATTCCCAGTCAGGGCACATGCCTGGGTTCTGGGCAGGTCCCCAGTGGGAGGGCACGTGAGAGGCAACCACACATTGATGTTTCCCTCTCTTTCTCCCTCCCTTCCTTTCTTTCTAAAAGTAAATACATAAAATCTTTTTTTAAAAATAATAAAGTATATATGAAAAAGATCTTAAAAAAAAAAAAAGGAAACATAGCCTCTAGTTGAAAGATTCATTGTGGGGAAAATGTAATATAAGAAGTAAACTTTGGTCATCTGATGGTAATGGTGTTTTATATTTTTTTTCCCAAAGTGGTATTTTATTATTTTAATCACAGACATAACATATGTTGAGTACAGAAAGTTAGCAGAAAAAACACCACATATAAACAGCCATAACCCAATATATGGGTCCTTTTACAAATACACATATATGTTTATACAATTTTTTTCTTAAAAAATTAACATTGCACTTTAAAAACAAACTTTTCTTTTTCTTCAATAGATGGTGAACATTTTCCCATTTTTCTACAAAGCTAGATCTCTTCTGCATCATTTTTAATAGTGTCAAGGGTTCCAGACTCCTATTTTTAGACAGCTTGGTTGATTCTAACTTTTCCCTGTTATAAATAAGCACCACAATAAGCAACATTTAATTAAACCCTTAATCCTTCTCTGGGAATAAATATGTAATTCTTTTTCACTATAGATACTGTTACTGATTCTCCGGGCCCTACAGCTTCCAACCCGACTGGTATTATCTCTCCAGCCAATTCCTCTGAAGTTATCAGCAGCCAAGGTGAGGTTCTTGGGGCTTCCAGAGAAAAGGGTAGTTGGTCAGGGAGAAGTGAGAAGTTATCAGACTTTTAAAAAAATTGTTCATTAGACTGTTTTTAAAGGTCAGTATAAAATAGAGCATGGGTTCCTTTGCACCTGCCTTGCACATACCCTGTGTTGGCAGATTGGACACATGAGTGGATATTCTAGCAGCCTGATCTCTGCATGTGCAAAAGGGCCTGTAGGAGGTCTTGGCTCCTCAGTGCTGTAGTTTCTGTCCTGGAAAACAGTGGGATGGTGCCTGTCCTCACCAGCAGTGTGGCCGATGATAGATGAAGGGCTTTGAATTCTGTAGTCTTTTTTTTTAAGATTTTATTTATTTATTTTATTTTTAGGGAGGGAAGGGAGAGGGAGAGGGAGAAACATCAATGTGCGGTTGCTGGGGGTTATGGCCTGCAACCCAGGAGTGTACCCTGGCTGGGAATCGAACCTGGGACACTTTGGTTCCCAGCCCGCACTGAATTCTGTAGTCTTCAAAGAAGGAGGCTGAACACTGTACTTACTGGGGTGTTGGCATTGTCTGAAATTTGATGGTCCAAAAATTGATTTTAATAATTTCTATATTAATACCATAATTTATTAAAGTCCATCGATATTTGTTTGCAAAATGCATTAAGTGCAAGGTGAATAGTATTGTTGCTGAGGAAGTTGAGGCTCAGAGGTGACATAATTTACCTAATTCATGTAACATGAGAAACAACTTTATTTATTTTTTAATATATTTTATTGATTATGCTATTACAATTATCCCATTTTCCCCCTTCACTCCCCTCCACCCTGCACACCCCCTCCCACACACATTCACCCCCTTAGTTCATGTCCATGTGTCAAACTTGTAAGTTCTGTGGCTTCCACATTTCCCATACTCTTCTTACCCTCCCCCTGTCTATTTTCTACCTACCATCTATGCTACTTATTCTCTGTACCTTTTCCCCCTCTCTTCTCCTCCCCCACTCCCCTGTTGCTAACCTCCCATGTGATCTCCATTTCTGTGGTTCTGTTCCTGTTCTAGTTGATTGCTTAGTTTGTTTTTGTTTTTGTTTCAGGTGTGGTTGTTAATAACTGTAAGTTTGCTGTCATTTTACTATACATATTTTTTATCTTCTTTTTCTTAGATAAGTCCCTTTAACATTTCATAAAATAAGGGCTTGGTGATGATGATCTCCTTTAATTTGACCTTATCTGAGAAGAACTTTATCTGCCCTTCCATTCTAAATGATAGCTTTGCTGGATAGAATAATCTTGGATGTAAGTCCTTGCCTTTCATGACTTGGAATACTTCCTTTCAGCCCCTTCTTGCCTGCAAGGTCTCTTTTGAGAAATCAGCTGACAGTCTGATGGGAACTCCTTTGTAGGTTACTGTCTCCTTATCTCTTGCTGTTTCTAGGATTCTCTTTCATTTTTATCTTGGCTAAATATAATTATGATGTGCCTTGGTGTGTTCCTCCTTTGGTCCAACTTCTTTGGGACTCTCTGAGCTTCCTAGACTTCCTGGAAGTCTATTTCCTTTGCCAGATTGGGGAAGTTCTCCTTTATTATTTGTTCAAATAATTTTTCCATTTGTTCCTCTTCCTCTTCTCCTTCTGGTACCCCTATAATTTGGATGTTGGAATGTTTAATGATGTCCTGGAGGTTTCTAAGCCTCTCCTCATTTTTTTGAATTCTTGTTTCTTTATTCTTTTCTGATTGGTTGTTTCTTCCTTCTGGTCCACTCGATTGATTTGAGTCCCAGTTTCCTTTCCATCACTATTGGTTCCCTGTGCATTTTCCTTCATTTCTCTTATCGTAGCCTTCATTTTTTCATCTAATTTGCGACCAAATTCAATTCTGTGAGCATCCTGATCATCAGTGCTTTGAACTGTGCATCTGATAGGTTGGCTATCTCTTAGTCACTTAAAAGTATTGGCTTTGGCGCTTTGATTTGTACTTCCGTTTGAGCCTTTTTTGCAGGGGGCGGGGGGGTCTGGTCTTGCCTGTTATGTACTGAGGGGCGGAGTCTTAGGTATTCTCCAGGGCAGGGCAACCCAGTCGCTGTGGTGTGATGTTGTATGTGGTGTGGGGTCTGAGAGGAAACTATGGCGTTTGCTCCTCTCTCCATTGGATTTCAGTCCCTTCCGCTGCTTCCCCCAAGCTAACTGGGGCCTTTCTGGTGCTGATTCCCGTGTGGATGGGCTTGTGTACATTCTAGGACCCCATGGGTCTCTCCAGCAAACTCTCCTGTGATGCTGTGAGTCTCTCCTGGCACATCAACCCCCACAGGTGTTTTCAATCAATGTCCCGAGGTTCTATTTCCCAGTGCTGGGACCCTGGGTTGCGCAGTCTGTCTCACTGCCCAATTTCGCCTGGTTTATCTGCACGCGAATGTGGCCCAGACAGCCAGGCGCCTTGTGTGCAGTGCCTCACTTTACAGTCGCTGCCTCACTGGGTCTGCCAGCCCCCTGGCCCACTTCCGTCTTGCGCCCGGGATGCCTTACGCACCCAGTGCCACCACTTTTTGTGCCATGACCCCTCTCTGCCCGGCTGCCCAACTGCCCCTCCTGACTCCGCCCCTCCTACCGGCCTGGGTGAATGTGTATATTTTAACTCCTTGGTTGTCCAACTTCCATACAGTTAAATTTTCTGTCAGATCTGGTTGTTATCTTGTTTCTAAATTGTTGCTGACCTTATTTTGGTTGTGCAGGGAGGCATAGTGTGTCTACCTACACCTCCATCTTGGCCAGAGAAACAACTTTAAACCCAGGTTTGTCTGTTTCCACATCCTGTGCTTTTCCTCGTGCCACACTTGAGAGTAAAGAGACTTATATTGTGACCTTATTAAAGGTGCTGTAGATTTTAGCAGATATTTTCCTGTGACCCAGAAGGATAGCCAGTTGATCTCTGTCTGAGCTGGGGACAGCTTGTGTCCACTGGTTCTCTAGCCAGTGACTCAGGCCTGTTAGGTTACAGGGTCTCTAGCCTATCATTAGCAAAAAAGAAAAAGCAAAATTTCTGTTCTGTTTAAGGGAAAGAAACCTAAAGAGAGATCCACAGAGGGTCCTGGAGGCTCCTCAGAAACGTCCAGCCTAGTTTCAGAAAACCAGACCAAACCGAAGAACAGCAGAGGAACCAGAAAAAAGAACACTTCTTCTAAGGACACTAGCAGTCCAAGTGCCAAAGGGAAGAGGAGCATGGCAGCTGCCATCAGGAAGAATCGGAGAGAGTCCTCCTCCGGTGGGGAAGAGGAGGACCAGGCGGAAGAGCAGGAGGAGGAGACCCAGAGACACGTTCGTGGCCGGAAGCTGCGGGTGGCCTCCAGGGTGTCTTATAAAGAGGAGGAGAGTGGGAGTAACAAGGCCAGCAGTGCCTCTGACTTTGAGCTCTCCAGTGGGGAAACTCATCATCCATCTGATGAGGATTCTGAGCCTGGTCCTTCAAAGCAGAGGAGGGCTCCAGCCTCCCAAGGGACAAAGGCAGGATCAAAAAGTAAATCCAGGACCCAACATGGAAGCCAACATAAGCACCCTGGCTTTCCAGCAGCATCTACAAACTCTTCGAGCACTAAGAGTAAGAGAAGCAAGAAAATGTCCAGCGATGGTGAGGGGACAGAAAGAGGAAAAGCAGCTGGTGTGGACCAGTGGCTAGAGGTGTTCTGTGAGCAGGAGGAAAAGTGGGTGTGTGTGGACTGTGTGCATGGTGTGGTAGGCCAGGCTCTGACATGTCACAAGTATGCCACCAAGCCCATGACCTACGTTGTGGGCATTGACAATGATGGCTGGGTCCGGGATGTCACCCAGAGGTATGACCCAGTCTGGATGACAGTGACCCGCAAGTGCCGAGTTGATGCCAAGTGGTGGGCTGAAACCTTGAGACCCTACCAGAGCCCACTGGTGGAAAGGGAAAAGAAAGAAGACTTGGAGGTAAGGCCTCGGCTGCCATGGGCTCAAAGACCCATTGAATTGTTAAAATTATTTCCATATTTGAGCACTGTATGTATGCCCAGCCTGTGTTTGGTATTTTTAGTGTTTATCTCATTAGTTATTATTAACACTGTAAAGCTGGGATTATTATTGCCTTAATTTTACCAGTTAAGAATTTAGGATCCAAGACATTAACTGACTTGGTATTTAAACCCAGATCTGTCTGGTTTTTTTAAGATTGTATACTTCTGGTTATCGCCCAGTTATAAATTTAGAGCTTTAAAATATTTATGAAGTCATGTAAGTCATGCTGAGTGAAAGAAGAAAGAACTCATTAATATGATCATTCCCCTCCCCCGTCCTCTTTTCTGGCTGTGTGCACTCACACAAGCACATACACAGACAGCCCTCCCCGGATGTAGAACACTCATCTCCTGGGAAGGGAGGGACTGAGAATGAGGCGTACCTTCCGTCTATGGAGGGGGCCCACTGGGAAGCTGGCTCCTAAGCTGAAACAGAACAGTGTTGTCACTTGGTTTCAGGAGGAGGGCCTGGGCTGCTTGTGCACGGCAGTTGTGGTGTTGGTGGTGCTTAGCATCTCCACATGGGAATATGCCCAGATTTGCCAAAGAATTATGCCCAGTCCCTCAGAATGGGTGGAGCGTGGGTTTATTTAGCATTTTCTGTAACAGTGCGGTTCAGCCTGCACTGAGAGTTTCCTCTGGGGCTGTTCCCAGTTCGTGTTACTGAAAAATGGCCGAAGAAATGGGACTTGTGCAGATGGCATTGTGACCAGCCTAATTAAATAAAGTCTTTGTCCTGGGAGCCAACCCCAGGGAGGGTCTGGCCTACTCCTGGCTGTGCCACATTGCAGGTCCTCACTGATGCATTGGAGGGTTTTCAAGAGCTGCTAAGGGGCAGGGTAGGAGACCTTGGTGAGTAGGATGTGAATTACAGCCGTGGAATTGTCCACTGGAAGATCAGATTCCTCAAAGAAGTGCTAAGAGAATATGTATCAGAGGAAACTCAAAACAGTCACAGAGTGTGAACATCATTTTGCTGTCCTGTGAGAGTTGTCAGGGAAACCCACATTGCAGAATAGTGATGTCACTTTGAGATAAGGCCTCTTTCCTGAAGAAAACTGTTTTTTTTTCTGTGAAGCTCCTTAAAAGGGTGGAAATTCATCTGCTAAGGCTGGCTAAGGAATAGGTTAGATGAGTTTGCAAAGTTGCTGTGAGCCACAGAAATACTTGATTTTTCTTAGCTTTGATTTATCTAAAACCTACTTAACACCAGAGCTACAAAGACAGTGTTACAGGGGTGTTTTTTTTGTTTGGTTGGGGTTGGTTTTGGGTTTGTTTTTTTTGGGGGGTGGGCATTAATTTTTTAGAGAAAGAGGAAGGAAGGGAGAAAAAGACAGAAAGTGTGTGGTTGCCTCTCGCACCCTACTACTGGGGGCCTGGCCCACAACCCAGGCATGTGCCCTGACTGAGAATCAAACCCTTTGGTTTGCAGGCCAACACTCAGTCCACTGAACCACACCAGCCGGGACAGTGTTACAGTTTTGGGTGCTTAAGAAACCTCTGCTCTGCTGTCTCTTCTCTGAACAAGTTGGTCTGAGGATTGCCCACTTCAAACCTCACTTCCTCTTATAAAACACATGCTCAACATTGTCTCTCTGGCCTTTCCAGTTTCAGGCAAAGCACCTGGACCAGCCTTTGCCCTGTGTCATTGGCACATATAAGAACCACCCTCTATATGCCCTGAGGAGGCATCTCCTGAAATACGAGGCCATCTATCCTGAGACAGCCTCGATCATTGGATATTGTCGTGGGGAAGCTGTCTACTCCAGGTGCGTGCAGTGGCCTGGCGGGCTTCGTGATGGCCTGGGACTATCAGCCGCCTTCTGGGGCAAAGGGCTGATAATGGCATTCATCCCATTTGTCATATGG
This sequence comes from Phyllostomus hastatus, assembly GCF_019186645.2. Taxonomy (NCBI): domain Eukaryota; kingdom Metazoa; phylum Chordata; class Mammalia; order Chiroptera; family Phyllostomidae; genus Phyllostomus; species Phyllostomus hastatus. Next base: position 1,205,744 of record NW_025333643.1, on the reverse strand, counting down.
AATGAGCTTTGTTGTGTGTATGTGTGCTGTTGTGCGGGGTGATGTGTAGAGGAGAGTAAAGCTTGGAAATTAAAACAACAAGGATTAAAAGATAAGTGGGGCGGGGGTGTTGTAGGGGAAGTATAAAAAGTGGACAAACAAGGTTTACATAGGACAATGTAAGCACACCCCTCAAATACAAGCTAAAAACATACAAAAGGAAAGAAGAAAGGATTTGATGAACGTTAAAGTTATTTGATATTTTAATGTATGTATAGCTTCTGTTTGGGAAAATGAGAAAGTTCTGGAGATGGATGGTGGGGATGGTCACACAACAAAGTGAGTGTCCCCAGTGCCACCGAGCTTAAAAATAATTATGATGATACATTTTATGTTGTGTATATTTTACCCAAAGTAAAAAGTAATTACCAAAGAAGGAGTGAAGGAAGTAAAAGTAGAAAATGAATATAAAATATGTATAAAATTAAAACTGAAAAATTCGTAATATAAATTGAAGGTGAGGAAAAAATAAAAGTAGAAGCAGAACTTTTAAGAAATAGCAGTAGAACTCTGGCTGGTGTGGCTCAGTAGATTGAGTGTTAACCTGCGAACCAAAGGGTCGCTGGTTCGATTCCCAGTGAGGCCATGTTCCTGGGTTGCAGGCCAGGTCCCCACTGGGGGACACATGAGAGGCAACTACACATTGATATTTCTCTCTTTCCCCATCCCTTCCTTTCTCTCTAAAAATAAAATGAAAATTTTTTAAATAGCAGTAGAAACAAAACTGATCTTTTTTAAAAACATTGGAATACAAGATGAAAAAATAGATGTTCTTAAAAAATGGGAAAAGAAGGAGGAAAAAAAGCAAATAGAGGAAAGTCCCCATGAATAGATGGTTTGAGTCCTGTGACCCGGGACTACTTTCTATATGTCAGTCCTGCAGGACTCAGGCTAGGTGCCCTGTCCAGGGTCTCTGTGGGCGCTTTCTGGTCCACATCAGAAAGCATCACGCCGGTCAGGGGCCTCAGTGGCCCACAGTCAAAACCTCCAGAGCCCAGGCCGCCTTGATAGAGGAAAAGGCACAGGCTTCCTCAGGTGGGTGGGAGCCAGGAAGTCTGGTGGGAAGAGAATGCCAGGGTGGTTCACAGGAATCAGGTCAGTCACAGGGGGAAGCATTAGAAGTGAACATTTTTGAATGTAGTAAAACGTGTAACAAAATTTACCATTTAACTATTTTATGTGTACAGTTCGGTGGCATTAAGTACACTGGCACTGTTGGGCAACCATCGCCACCACCCATCTCCAGAACTTCATCTTCCCAAGTGAAACTCTGTGCCCATTAATCACTAACTCTCCAAAATTCCCTCCCCCCACCCCCTGGCAACCACCATCCCTCTCTCTGTCTCTGTGAATTTGGCTGCTCTAGAGACCTCATGTAAGTGCACCCACACAGTGTTTGTCATTATGTGATTAGCGTCCATGGGTGGACACTGGTACTGCCTTTTCTTTTTGGCCATCGCGAGTAACGCTGCTATGAACACAGGAGTATATTATCTCTTGGAGACCCTGCTTCCAGTTCTTTGGGGTATATGCCCCAGAAGTGGAATTGCTGGATCATAGGTAATTCTGCATTTTACGTTTTGTAGAACTGATGTACTGCTGCCCACTTTATAATTCTACCAGCAGAGCACAAGGGTTTCCGTTTCTCCATATCTGTAACCAACACTTGCTTTCTCTTTTTCTGGTAATAGCCATCCTAATGGGTATGAAGTGATTAGAGGTGGAGATTTACTATGAGAGGTGTATGTCCACTTGCCTGCTGCTTTCCTGGGAGATGTCCACTCCTCCCTGATGCCCATGATGTAATTACTGGTTTGGGTGATCAGGTGTGCAGTCTGCAGTGAGAGCGTGGCTAGGGTGCTCAGCTTGGACAGTGAGGCTGTGGGCAGAGAAGTGCTGCTCTAGCACCTGGAAAGAGTCTGGTCCTCCCAGCAACCTTGTGAGGCAGCAGGACAGAGCTCATTATCCCTGAGTGTAGAGGAGGGTTCTGAGGCTTCAGAAGGGAAAGTGACTTGTCCATGGTCACCCCACTAGGAGGTGGCACAGAGGTGGTTCACTCAGGGCTGTGGTATTATGCTGAACATCAGCCTCAGACTAGCAGGTAGGTGAAGGGCCTGATTTCTGCACTAGCAGGAAATTTAGTGCCCGTGCTCCATGGAGCCCTGCTCTCTGGGCAGAGAGAGTTCAGGGCTACAACCTAAAGAAGAGATGGGCGTGCAAGTAGAATTGCAAGGCTGGGGCATATCTCTTAGCTGTGGAAGGACAGTGAAGCTAGAGAATCTTTCCCAATAATCACAGGGTGCCAGGAATTACTTGACCGTTCCATGGACATGAACCTTAGTTCCATGATAATTTACTAATGTAATTATAATTTGTGTATAGTCTTTTGGGTTCACACTCCTTCTCTGGACACTCCACGGTATTTAGCAGCAGACCACACCTGGGCAGACACTTGCTCAGTGGTAAGGATCTGTGTCTGCACTGCTGTGACTTTTACCTCTCCCCCTGCAGGCTGCAGAGGGACTCTTACTGTGAGGGGGTTGGGGGTGAGAGTATGGCATGAAGCCCAAGACAGACACAGTAACTCCATTTAGGTCAGGGTTTCTAAGTGTACTCACACCTGCAAAGACAGGAAGTCCCAAGTTAACTGTCTGTCTGAGGCAGGTCCCCTGGTTCCCTGAGGAGCAGAGCCTGCTCCAGGGTGTGAGGCAGAGCCTCAGAAGAATATCCCAGGCTGTGCTCTTCCTTCTGGGAGGTCATATGAGCACCCGGGTGCTTGGGATTCCTCCCCATACTGTGCTCCATTAGGCAGGGTGTGAACTGAGTTTGTCCTTTGTCTCCCTCTGTTGGCTTTGGTAGGGATTGTGTGCATGTCCTGCACTCCAGGGACACATGGCTGAAACAAGGAAGAGTGGTGAGGCTTGGAGAAGTGCCCTACAAGGTAACTAGAGCTGGGGGTAGGGGGCGGAAGGGGCACCCTGAGGGCAGTGGGGAGGCTCGGGACCAAGGCCTAGTCGAACAGCTCAGGGAAGAGGAGAGGGGACTAAGGATTGCTGAATATGTGCCCAGGATAGGAATCCAGGTCTGCCTTGTCTAGCTTGAGAAGGATTAAAGGAGAAGGAATGCATATAAATGTCTTACTTTAATAAGGAATTTGTAAGAAATGGGTATTCCAGAGCATGCCAGAAATCAGTCAAAAAGCAACCCTCAGATTCCTGGTGTGTACTTAAGCGCTGTGTAGGTAGGAGCTGTGTCACTGAGTTGTTTTAAGAGGCCGCAGCCCTGCTCTTTGTGGACACAGTCACCAGTCATTGACATCATTCCACTTGGTAACTTACCATGCATTTTGCACGTATACATTCTCTACCGAGTCTCAACAGCCATAGAGTTAGCATTATGATGCCTATTTTACATATGAGAACACGGGAACTCAGAAAGTGGAAATCACTTGTCCAAGGTCTCACAGTTAGGGGACTGGCAACACCCAGTGCTCAGTGGTAAGGATCTGTGTCTGCACTGCTGTGACTTTTACCTCTCCCCCTGCAGGCTGCAGAGGGACTCTTACTGTGAGGGGGTTGGGGCCAGGATAGGAATACACAGTCCCAGGCCCTGCCTCTGCTCCAGTGTTAGTTCTCTCCCACTGTACCGCTGCGCTAAGTCAGGTCAGCTGCCCACAGGACATGATTCAGTACAGTACCACAACAGCTTATCCCGGGACACCCAGCCCTGTTTAACCAGGGGAGGACAGTGGCCGGTCACAGAGACACATTTGTTCTTTTTTATCAGACCCCAAAAGGAGTCCTTTGGGTGGTAAGGCTCCGGGACGGGGAGTAGAGAGGCCTCAGTTGGGTGGGCAGGGGCTGCAGGCATTGGGCGCGGATCACGCCAGAAGCAGGCGTGGGCGCTTTGTGCTGCCTGCTTGGACCTGGAGGACCGCTGGGGTTTCCCACAGACCTTCTCCTTTCTTCTATCCTCCTCATCAATAACCAGTCTCTTCATCCCGGAGTGGCACTGTCCGATTGAAATACAAATTTAAATTTTTTACTAGCCACATTAAAATCTTAAAAATAGAAACAGAATTTTAATATGCTTACATATTTTCAAATAGATCAAAATTACAACTAAAATATTGAACAACCTCACTCAGAACTGTCAGAAATCTAGTAGAAGTCTGACAACTGCAGAATTAAAGAAACCACACCCATCCAGACTGGCAGGAGGGGCGCAGATGCAGAATGGGCTGATCCCATGCCCACGTGTGGTGGATAAAAATTCAGGAGGGATGTCTCGGGAGTGAGGAGTCCCAGCCTCACACCAGGCCCAGGTTCCAGTGCCAAGAATATAAGTCCCCAAGACTTATGGCTACAAAAATCAGTGGGGACTGAGTGAGTGGAAGAAATTTCTGAAGCCTCAAGCAGTACCTCTTCAAGAACCCAGACATGTGTACTCACCTGCTCAGACTCATGCCGTCTGAGCTCTATTATCAGGGTAGCAGCTTGAAAGGCACCAGGGGCATACAGGGAGAAACTGAAGTGTGTGGCATCGAGGCAAACAGAGGCCAGTGTCCCTTTCCTAAACACCCCACAGAGTTAGTAAACTGGTGCCATATCTGAGACTCCATCAACCTGGCTAACACTGTTTGACCCACCTTGTAGATCCCTAGAGACTCTGCCCCACCCAGACTGCTTGTCCATATGAATGGTTGGTCTTGGCTCATGCTTCACAACTTCCTAAATCCTATCAAACAAGCAACAGCTGTCCTCAGTGAGCCCCAGGCCCCGCACTAGCAGCAGCCAGCCTAGATTCACAGCTTGGCTTCCCCTGGGAATTTCCAAGCCAAGCACAAGTAGCAGCCATCTCAGATTGCTTTATAACTAAGGCAGGGTGCCCCAGGCAAAACACAGGTGGAGGCTGACCTTGGTCTGCACCACATGAGAAACCCCAGGGCCAGTGTACCCAGGGGACAGCTGCAGACCACATCAGACCACGACCACCCTGCCCCTACACAGCTGACCCTCCATGGAGGGCAGAGTTTGGTGGTCAATGGTCACAGATAGCCCTTACAGCTGACTGGCCTGGGCAAATCCCTCCCATTAACCTGCCAGCAGCAACCAAAGCTCAACTACAAGATGGGGGAGTACTCGGCCCACACAAAGGGCACACCTCGAGTACCCAGCCTGGGTGATAGGGAAGGCTGTGTCCTTGGACTCTACAGGACACCTATTACATTAGGCCACACTACCAAGACACAGTCACAGCAGATCTACCTAATACATAGAAACAAACACAGGGAGGCTGCCAAAATGTGGAGACAAAGAAACATGACCAAAATGAAAGGACAGCTCAAAACTCCAGAAAAAGAGCTAAATGAAATGGAGGTAAGCAACTATGAGATGTAGAGTTCAAAACATTGGTTATAAGGATGCTCAAGGAACTTAGTGAGGACCTCAGCAGCATAAAAAAGATCCAGTGAGAAACAAAGGATTCACTAATTAAAATAACAATTTACAGGGAAACGACTATAGAGTGGATGAAGCTGAGAATCAAGTCAATGATTTGAAACATAAGGAACCAAAAAACAATGAATCAGAACCAGAATAAAAAAGAATCCAAAAAACAGGAGGATAGTATAAGCAGCCTTTGGGATAACTTTAAGAGGTACAACATTTACATTAGAGGGGTGCCAGGAAGAGAAGAGAAAGAGCAAGAAATTGGAAATCTATTTGAAAAAAACTTCAAAATCTAGTGAAAGAATTTTCCTAATTTGGTGAAGGAAGTAGGCATGTAAGTTCAGGAAGCACAGAGAGTCCTAATTATGATGGATGCAAAGAGGCCCACTCCAAGACACATAATTAAAATGCCGAAGGTTAAAGAGAGGATCTTAAAAGCAGCAAGAGAAAAAGCAGTTACCTACAGGGGAGTTCCCATAAGACTGTCAGCTGATTTCTCAAAAGAAGCTTTTCAGGCTAGAAGGGATTGGCAAGAAATAATGCAAACCAGGACCTACAGCCAAGATTGCTCTACCTAGCAAAGCTATCATTTAGAATAGAAGGGTAGATAAAGAGCTTCCTAGACAAAAAACTAAAGGAGTTTATCATCACCAAACCATTATTATGTGAAATGTTAAAGGGACTTAAGAAAAAGAGGAAGATCAAAACTGTGAACAATAAAATGGCAATAAATACATGTCTCTCAGCAGTTGAATCTAAAACACAAACTAAGCAAACACGAACAGAGACAGAATCATGGATACAGAGAGTGTTTTGATGGTTGCCAGATGGGAGAGGGCTGTGGGGGAATGGGTAAAGAGGTGAGGAGATTAAGAAGTACAATCAGGTAGTCACAGAAGAGCCATGGGGATGTAAAGTGCAGCACAGGAAAGGGAGTAGCCAAAGAACATACACATGTGACCCATGGACATGAACAATAGTGAGCGTATTTCCTCAGGGAGTAGAGGGTGCTGGGTGGAGGGGGGCAGAGGAGGAAAAATCAGGACAACTATAATAGCATAATCAATAAAATATAATTTAAACATTTTTCAAATATATTTGAAATATTGTCATTTCAGCATGTAATATTTTGGAATGTTAAGATGTTTTACATATTTTTCCTTCTATTAAGGCTTTGAAATCTAGTATTTTACTTTGAGTGCATCTCATTTGCTGTTAGGCACATCTCAGATGTCTGATGGCTATCATGTTAGCACAGTTATGGTATAAACCCCAATCTCAAGTCTTCCTCTCGTTCTGAAACCTGCTGTCACAGCTCCCAACTCCTGCTTTTCTTCTCTTGTTTGGATTACAGCCACCTGCAGCCCTTCAGTTCATATCCAGTATGGCCATCATGGGATCTTTCTGAAACACAGAGTGCATGTGACACCTCCCGGGTAGCCCACCTCACCCCACCCAGAGTCCCACATCTTGCGTGTGTCACGGGACCTGCGGTGCTCCATTGCCCGCGTTTCCTCCTGAGCGCCAGAGCTTCCGCTGTCCTGATATGCACAGCACCAAACACCTCACTCGCTCCACAGCCCATTTCACTTGAACAGTCAGTCTTAACCCCCCTTCTCAGGGTGGTGAACATCCTCCTCTGAAGAGTAAAGGGATGGGCCCTTTACTCTTCACTCTGACTTGTAATCTTGTCTCTCTTGGCGCTCCTTAAAAACAAAGACTGCCCCTGTGACTGGTGTCATTGTGTGGTCTGTAGTAGGTGCACATTGGGTCTTTCCTGAACAGCACTGGATGGATGGCTCCCTTAGAAAGGGACTGAGCCGCACAGTGGTGACAGGTGGTGTGCCCAGAGACCGTGGCAGGAATGGTCCCTAGAACAGCGGCCAGAAGTGTACAGCTCACAGGTCACATCCAGCCTGGGTCTTGTTTTCATGGGGCCCTTAGTCTCAGAATGCTTTTTCCATTTTTTAATGGATTTTAGAAAGAGAGAAATAAAGAATATGCTGTATGTGACCCTGTGACCCTTTACAGAAAGGGTTTGCCAACACCTGTGCCAGAGGCAGCTTAGGCCCAGGAGCCAGTCCGTAGCCCACGCCTGTGCCATGCCTCCACGTAGAGGTTCCACCACCTCCTCCTCGCCAGTCCTCCATCCCTTTTGCCCTTCACTCCCCAGGGAGAATTTTGGCATTGGCCGTCAGACAGATGTAGGGGTGTGCTCGGCATTTCAAACTGCCAGGGTACATGGCACAATTAGTTTTCTGGAATGGAACCCTGGCCCTATCGCTCACCTGGCCATGAGATCTTAAGTCACATCATTTTCGAGTGTCAGTTTCCCTTTCAGTGATGAAAGTTTAGAACAAAGAACCGTAATCTCTCCTTGTCTGTTGTTTTGCTTTCTGCTCTTTCATTTACCTGCAGTCAGCCGCAATCTCAAAATACTAAATGTGGAGAAGACTGAAAACCGAGCCTGGGACAGGGAGCACTCTGTTGATATCAGCTACAGCGGGGCACTAGCTGGGGGTAGTAGCTCTAGTATTCATAAAGGGAATAGAATGCGCCCCCATCTTGGGTTTGTCTGCTGTTTGTTTTGTAACAGGTGCAGAGCACTGAGCACAGTGCCTGCCATACTGTATAGTCAGCACTCAGGACGTGGTAGCCTCTGTTGTAAACTGGCTGTTCCCTCTGGTGTAGATGGTGAAAGGCTATTCCAACCGGGCCCGGAGAGCCCGCCTTGCTGAGCCCCAGCTGCAGGACCAAAATGACCTGGGCCTGTTCGGCAGGTGGCAGACAGAGGAGTACCAGCCACCCGTGGCCGTGGGTGGAAAGGTAAGGGCAGCGCTCGGTGGGGGCAGGACCAGGCAGCTTTATTCTGCAGCTGGCCAGACCTGGCATGCTACCCTCTGCAGGTCCCCCGGAATGAATTTGGGAACGTGTACCTCTTCCTGCCCAGCATGATGCCCGTTGGCTGTGTCCAACTGAATCTGCCCAACCTGCACCGTGTGGCTCGTAAGCTGGGCATCGACTGTGCTCAGGCCATCACTGGCTTCGATTTCCATAGGGGCTACTCCCATCCCATGTGCGTGAAGCATCTTCCATGGAGGCTGGAAGGAGGGGCGGGGAGGTGACCGTGAAGGGGGCGGGAAATTGATGTGGGGTTGGTGGGAGTTGAGGCCCAGTGTGTCTCATTTTCCAGGTTTTACTCTGAACTTGGAAAATGAACCTTAACACTTTACCTTTTACACTTTTGACACCTTTACTCTGGCTTCCATTCAGAGGCAGAAAAACCAGTGAAGCCAGCATCTAATCATGTTAGACTAAAACACTGTTTTCTGGGGGTGGTCACAGGTGACCTAGTAGGGTCAGCATTATTCTTGGTTAGTGACCTTTGCCTGCATGGGGTGGGGGTGGGGAGGGGCTCATCCCAGTTCGTAGGCAGTGCCAGCGTCCACGGGCCTGCCTTCTGCATGAGCAGTGTCTGTGAGCAGCTGTGTCCAGGACTGTGGACCAGCTGACACAGGGAATCCTTCAGAGCTTAGGTGCGGCCCACTGTCCTCCACAATGGGAGGAAGAGAGGCCAGAGCAGGAATCAGGCTCGAAGAAGACCACCCATGTTGCCTCCCCACAGAACTGACGGGTATGTAGTCTGCGAGGAATACAAAGATGTGCTCCTGGCCGCCTGGGAAAATGAGCAGGCACTCATCGAAAAGAAGGAGAAGGAGGTGAGCAGCCTGGCCAGGGCTGGCCTGGGTGGGGCTTGAGGTGGGGAAGCAGAGTGGCTGGGGGAAGTGGGCACTCAGGGGAGACAGGTGCCTCACTTGGAACTGCTATAAAAGGAGAGAGTCCATGTACTCCGAAGCTCGCTCTGGCTCCCTGACTGCATGGAAGGCACCACAGGGCACCAGCACTGGATAAGATGGCCCTGCCTACACCTCAGAACCCACTGTCTGCCTACATCTATTGCTTGTCAGCTGTCTGGATCCCAGCTACAGGGACAGCTGCCCCACTGCTGACACCTGCCTCTGTTAAAAGGAACTGCCTGTGGTCCAGGTGTGGAGAACCTCTTCCCCTAGAAGTTTTAGAGTCGGAAACAATTACAAAGAGGCTTTTGTCTTTGATGCCTTTCATGCCTCTTATAAGTCACTCAAATTTTAAAACAGACTTGGTATAGTTAAATTTTCTTTTAACCTAAAATACTTTATATAGATACATATGTACACAGGTTCCATATTGATATTTTTCCTGAAAATGGCAGTACTGGACATTTTATGCCTAACCTGTTTCTGCTGCAGAAAAGGGAGAAGCGGGCTGTAGGGAACTGGAAGCTGCTGGTTAAAGGGCTGCTCATCAGGGAGAGGCTGAAGCTGCGCTATGGGGACAAGGTCAGTGTGCGTCCTTTGTAAAGAGGACAGCCTGGGGTGGGGAGGGGGCGACTCAGCAATCCTGGCCCACGTTCTGCCTGGACATCGCCGTAGGTCCATCAGCTTTATTTTTGAATGCCACAGACCTGTCCCTCCCAGGCCCTGTGTCCTTACTTGTTGGCAGAGGTGTCCCTGGAGTCAGCCTCAGCTGCCGCTTCTGGCCCCTGGCCCTGCCCCAACACCCGCTTTTCTGCCTCTGTCTGCCACGAGTGAGTGAGTGCCTGATGTGGCGCTAACCCTACAGGAAGAGATGGGTTCCTGTATTTCTGTGTTTGACCCACCATTCTTAGCCTTGTGGTGTTCCCAGTGCCTGCGATCATCCCTGACACCAGAAATACTCTCACAGCACCTGCCATTTGGCAGGCCAGCCTGTGGACACAGGCGTGAATTTTTTCACGTAGGCCTCACACACAGAGTGATCGGTACGGGGTCAGAGACAGCAGAAATGTGTTCCGGAAGCAGCTGTGACCACGCCTCTCCAATGCCACATGGTGCCTGTTTGCTTTTAAAAAATATGCTTGTCGTGCTCCTTCCCCAAATTCCTTCATTGACCCCTTCACCTGGCTTCATGCCTGACTGTTCCTTTCACCCTCTGCATTCAGCTCCCTGCCCCAGCCGGCCCAGGGAATGCCTCCTCAAAGCACTGGGCACAGTGATCTCCTCGATTTGATTGTACACTCCTGGAGGGTAGTTTCCTGCCTAGACATCTTGGCATTCCCTCAGTTTGTAAGTTACCAATACCTGCTTGGGTGAGTGAGTCCCCAGTCTAAGGAAGACACGAGAGGACAGGCCTTGGATCTCCTCCAGCCCCACGCAGTGTCCTTGTTTTTCCAGAGCCACACACCTCCAGGCAGGCCATTGCTGGGAGAGTTAATGTCTCAGGTAGGTGCTTCCTCATATCTGCTGAGTCACTGACCTGTGGCCTGTGTTTTCCCTCCACTGTCCTCACCTCTTCAGAGTGAGGCAGCAGTTCCCCCTGCAGCAGAAGGTGGACTCTCTTCTGATGAAGAGGAAGGAACCAGCTCTCAGGCAGAAACGGCCAGGATCCTGGCTGCTTCCTGGCCCCAAAACCGAGAGGCTAAGGAAGAGCAGAAGGCAAAGTGCCCTAAGAAAACCAGAAGGGAAAAGGCGGCAGCTTCCCACCTGTTCCCATTTGAGAGGCTATGATGAGTGGCAGCCTCGTGATAGGCTCTGCCCCGCGGGCCCCACATGTGCTGCAGGGGATGCCCAGGCCCAGAGCTGGCAGCATCTCCGCTGAGAAGGCAAACAGGCATCGGGTGGGGCAGACAAGGATCTGAGAGACAGAGGGTCAGATTGAGGTGGGGCTGCAGGTCTGGTCTGAGCCTAGACTTCGTCATAACCACTTGATAGGGTGGGCCTTCGAAGCTTTTTGCTCCCGTACCCTATGCCTTGAGCTACAGAACACTACCCTGGAGAGACCCTCCTGCACCTAGACTTGGTTCTTCCCATTTTTGGAAATGAGTTTTCTTTAGAAACAACTGGGAAATTTTTCAGACCATGGCCCATGAGGAATGCACCAGTCCTTTTTTCCAGGCAGATCTTCATCTGTCAGACGTTTGTGCTCTTGCCTGTCTTGCAGACTTCGGACCCTCTCTCTGCAGGCCAGGCCACTCATTTTCCCTTGGTCAGGTGTACTAATATTGCTGAATGCTGTCCCTTATAGTATGGCGAGCACAGGTCATCTCAGATTGTGGCATTGTTGGGACCTACTTTTCAAAGCTACATTTCATGATGACAGAAGACTAGAATTCAGAACCAAAATCAGGAAGATCAAAAAGGCAAACCTCTCAGAATTAAAGAAGTACTAGTAAAAGTGGATCATTGTTAAAACAGAATCTGTTCATTACTGGATCAATTTCATAAAGCTCTATGCACTATGGATATTCAGGAGAAATAACATTTTGAGAAAAAATAAAGCATTTATCTAAAAAGGCTCAGCTGTACATTTTCTTTCAGATTTTATGTCAGCTAAGAAAACACAATGATAGTGATTTGTACACACATTGAGACATTAGTTTTCACGTAGGCTGGGAACTTACTATACACAGAGTTTTTTTTTCTTCTATGTTTAAGCAAGGAAATACTATTTCATCATCGACAGGAGCCATTATGAATCAGTTTTATCCCAGGGAAACAAACAAAACACTTGGGGTGTGACTCATACACAGAAGCCTGGCTGGATGCTCTTGTTGAGAAACAAACGGGTTGCCACGGAAACTGCAGCCCTCACTCTTCCTGCACTGGAGCCCTTCTTCTAGAAATAAGCGACTTGTTTCCTGGGAGTTCAGTCGAGCATCACCCTGTCTGCAGAAATAACTTGTTTTTCAGGCAGATGTCAGCTCCTAGGGGGCATTATTGAAGTCAAATAAAACATTGGGTTTTGAGAAATAAAAGAATAGGTTTTAGAAAGTTACCACCTGCTTCAAATCTTGTAGCAAAAAAAAAAAAAAAACTTCAAATTGCTAGTTTGAGTGGACGATTAGCAGCCGTTCACTGCTGCAGAACAGGAGGCAAAAGGAATGAAAATGTGTCATGTGTGTTTGGCGTTTCATGGGTTTTCTCCCAGTTAGTCCTCACAGTAGACTGGTATGAGTAGGATGGCACTGTCCTCATTTTACAGGTGTGGAAGCAGGCTCAGAGAGCATTGATGCTCCCAACATCACACAGCCCATGGGTGGGGGGCTTGGGGTTGGAATTCAGGTCTGCGCCAACCCAAAGCCAAGGATGCCGTGTGCGCCACACTGGACGGTGGTTCTATCCCACGCCTTTCTTGTAGCACATTCTGAGAATGGGTGAAGTGTGAGTCATTCACTTTAACTCCATCCAAAACACAGTAGACTTTGGTATTTAAGACTTCTAAATGCTAGAAATACCGAGTTGCCTTTTTTTTTTAATCTACTTTAACCACTAAAAACAACTTACAACTGAGTTAAATTCATACAGTTTTTACTAAATTTTATGGCTGAATTCTTTACAATAGAAATTTCAGAAAGAATACAAAACCAAAAGGGATAATGACAAGGTCCAATAAAAGACATTTAGAAATTTATTTTGATTTCCTATCAAAAATACAAAGGGAATACAAATTTCACGATTTTTCAAAGGCATCAAATATTAACATTATTTTGCTCCTGAAGAACACTTGAAATTGGCAGTAACTTGGAGCCTGTGCTGGGAAGAATCACGAAGACCAAACCCCATGGCTTTGTGTGCGGCCATCATCTGGTTTCCAAACGCAGCCTGTGAGGACTCAGAGATGCAGTGAACAGGCCGTGGTGAACAGCAGTGATGCTATTTCGGTCTGTAAACACACAAATCATCTCTGGGCCCTGCTGTCTTTGCCACGAAGCATCTCAGTTTGTGGCCCAGATACACCAGGACAACAGGAGAAAGTATTAGGTTGCTATTTCCAGAAGTTCTGACCCCTATTCAACTACCAAGTACTTGCTAAAGCAACCACTCCCAGCAAGGCAGAACAATTTCCAAATAGTGAAAAGATAAAAGATAATACAAAGAATTTTTCAGGACATCAAGGTTACAATATAATCTTCCAAAGGATATGAGAGTAATTGGGAAACTTAGGAAATACGTGAATTGAGTGTGGGTAAGTTTTGCTTTGGAAGAGCAACATGGTGGATAAGACAGATAAAACAAACCCCAGAAGCAGCCCCTGGAGGCCTGGCTGCTCCTGTCGGAAGTACTCTCACGCTCTCACGATGAAGGGAACAAGGCCAGACAAGCGCATTCAAATCCACAGCAAGCCTGAGGCCGCTAAGTCTTGATTTTGACTGGGGGTCACTAGGAAGGAAGGTAGGATAAAGAAGCTTCCAACCTTTCCTCACCGTTTTTCCCAGCCTTTTCCTTTGATGGTTGACTAAAAACTCAAAACTATCTTCAAGTACATAAGTATAGTGTCTGATGCCAGAGGATGAAAGGAAACGCTTTATTCTGTAGAGATTCCCCAACTCCCAGAGGGAAAAAGCCTTTTGCTAACACTTGTTTCAAAAGCGTCTTAAAGCTTCCCAGTGACCCAGAACACTGACAGTGGTAACGTTTTCTCGTATTTAAGCCAGATAAGTCACACCCCCATTTAACACTTCTGTGATCTGAATTAACTTCAGCTAACAGGTTAAAGGGTGTCTTTTTCTATAACAGTCTGAAATGTTCATCATTCAGGTTTTCTGTTTTGCTTTTCAAATCTTATTTCAAATGACTCCCTCTTAGGGTAGACGAAGCGACCCTGAAGCACACACTAAGTGAAGCCACGAAAACTCAGGGCCTTTGGAGATCCCGTACACTAAAAAGATTCTGCCAAACCATGAAAAGAGTATAAAGCCGACAAATGTCCAAGTTTTTCCACATCTCCAGTGGGTTTTCTGTTTGAAAAACCGAATCAAGTTCTGCTCACACACTCCATGGCTTTGGAGGACATGGGCTTAGTCTCCCGGCAGTCAGGCACTGACTGGAGACAGCTGATGACACAGGCGGCCCTGCAGCATCCAGGGTGCAGCTGGCGGCTGTGGCGGAGCCCCGGCACTCATCTCCGGGGTAGGGGCAGTAAGGGGTAAGGCAGCAGGTCTGTGTCGCCTTGACATCTGCAGACATCAGCTAAATGAAGCACGAGAACCAGCCACACACACAGTCCCCAGAGAAGGGGAGGAAACAAGTAGGAGAACACTTGTCATGCTGCCAGAGAGGAGCTGCCTTCTGCCCATCGAAGCTGTTTACTGGCAAGAAAGGGGGTGAAGAGACGTTAGCAGATGGACACCAACCCGACATGAGGGCACACCGCCAAGGCTGGCTCCTTGCAGAGCAGAGCAGGTGCAGAATCCAAACCCAATGTGCACTCGTGTGCTGGTGTGCAGCAGGGTCAGGGAAGTGGGGGGCATGCCAGATCCTGAAGCTCACATGGATGTTGGGTGGGTGCCAGGTCCTGTTTCACTCGAGCTTTTTGGCTGGCACCCGTGTCCGAGCAACGATGATGGGCACCAGGGCCAGGCAGCCAAGGAAGAGGGCCCACAGGGGCCGGTAAAAGAGCCAGCCGGCAGCTACGGTCAGCAGGGTCAGTGAGGTGGCCATGCAGAAGGCAAAGGCCTTCAGGCCAATGTTGACCAGGTCGCGGAAGACAGGAAACCAGTCCACTGTGGGAAAGAAAAAGGCAGTGAGATTTCCGAGAACACCACGCTCTACGTCTCAAGTCACCAAATGGTCCCCCTCTCTAGACAAGGGTGGGCCCTTGCTGCCAGGTGAGGACGGAGAGAAGGTGGTGGGCGGCAAAAACACCCTGCCAGTGAGGGCTGGGAGATCCAAAAGGCCAGGAGCGCTCACTCCTGAGCTGTGTGGCTGTGCACCGCCCCAGGGAGAAGGCATCTGTAAGTGCTTGGGAAACATTAAACTGTACGGCGAAACCAGCCTGAGGCCAATATAAAAACATTCGACTACAGCAGTGGCAAATGCCATTTGCTGTACACAACACAGGAGATGGGACAGACCATTCTACGGATGCCTATTCAGGTGCCTCGGCCATTCCTGGAGGTGTTCGTTCATCCAAGCAGCAGGTCCTTACCGATTACCTACGTGCCAGCTCTGTGCAGGGACGAGGGAAACAAATTAGCCTCAGCTGCACCACCCCCACAAGGATCTCTCAGGCCACTGGCCCCACATGAGGAAGTCTAGGATCCAGGTGGATCCACTGCTGTCTCTGACCTGTCTCTCCTCCAGGATGGCACCCCGTGACTGCTGTCTGCTGGGGAAATCTTCACTCGGTGCTCAGGAGGCCCCAGTGGGCTGGTGCCATTGGGTTTGCAAAGCAAGCCCAGGTGCCCTGCTGTGGCTCCAGCGCCCTAGAGGCCATGTCATAGCTCACCTTTGTCTACTCAGGGAGCAAGCACCCCACTTAGCCCTCATACTGAGCAGTTTGTTTTTGAGGGGTGACCAGGTGTCAGACACTGTGTGCACCATCTCATTAAACCCTCAGGCCCATTCTGTAAGGCCAATGCTATTCTTCATCTCATTTTACCCACAAGGTCACCAAGGCCCAGGGAGCTCAACTCACCCAAAGTCCTACAGCTAGAAAGCACAAGAGCCAGAATTTAAACTCAGGACTGTCAAAGCCCAAGGCCTGAGCTCCAAGCCATTGCTCTGAGCCTTGGAAGGACAGGGGCCTTGTCCGTCCTGCTCACTGTGTGGTCTGCAGGGCTCAGAGCAATGCCTGGCACGCACCAGGCACACGGTTAGTTCTTACTGAGTGAATGGGTGCTTTCATTGCAGGTTCTGAGTCACTCAACCTGCACTTCGGGGCTCCCCATGCTCTGTAGTCTGTTCTGAGTCTGGAATGTCAGCATTCCAGACAGGGGAGAATCAGAGGATCTCAGGTAGTCAGAGGTTCAGAGAAGGGCCATCTGAGATAGACTCCAACCTCCTCATCTTAACAATGCGGACATGAGTCTCCAAGAGGGGAGACAGCCTGTCCAGATCACACAACCGAGATGGGCTCAGCGCAGAGGAAAAGGATGGAGGCTTCTGTTCAAAGTCAGATCTCCCAAACGGTGCCCAAGATGTAGCTGGCCTTCCTGAGCACGGTTCAGCTACCCAAAGAAAACCTCGAGGAAGTGTCCTTCCCTTCCCTGCACCTCAGTTCTCCCATCCATAAAATGAGGTGGGTGGCCCTCCCCGCTCTGAGAGTCTGGGATATGTGCGGCCAGACCTCTCCCCAGCTGGCATGGGTAAGTGGGAGAGAGGTTTGTTGGGGCCCAGAGAAGGCTGACAGGATCACCTGACTGGGCAGAGACACAGTGGGGTAAAGGCTCAAATGGAAAGTCCTCTGAAGCCCCAACCTCCCGTTGCAACAGTCTGACCCAGCCCTTACTCAATCAGCCTGGACACTCAGTCCTGAACCAGCCCAGGGCGCTTGGGCAACTACAGGGCTCACTGGTGCCAGCCTCGGGCCAGGGGAACAGCCCAGCAAACTCTCCCTTGTGCCCCAGAATTGCTGGCTAGCCCAAATCTAGCCCAGTTTTTCAGGTGGGGAATGAAGTATAACAATTTTTAGTGATTCCTATTTGCCAAACGTTTCATAAAACTACAAATCAGGTGAGATAACTGAAGCTGAGACAGGACGGAGGATGGCCCAAGGGTTCAGAGCTCTGACGTCAGATTTCAGGCCCGGCCACTGCAAAGGCTGGCCAGCCTCCTCACCGTGGCTACTCAGCCGTGGGATGAAGGGAGGCAGGAATGAGCAAGGGAGTGGACAAAGCAGAGCCAGACCCCCAGACTCCAGGGCGAGGCCAGCCTCACAGGATCGGCATCCACTCAGCCCTCACCCCTGAAAACATCTTGTCTCTCCTGCCTGCCTGCCTTTGCTCATCCAACTCAAGGCTACGGAGTGGGGACTGAGATGGACCAGAGGCCCAGTTGGGGCCGCAGAGCGCACACCATCGGGGAGAAAGGCTGACAGAGGACGGTGTGAAAAGCCTGGAAGACACCCAGGGCACTCACAGAGAGCGGGTGAGGCTCCCCGCCCGTCCCTTCGCGCCTACCCAGGGTGTAGAGGATCCGCGTCATAAGGCTGAGCCCCGTGAACATGGCCATCCAGCCGGCAGCCCGCAGGCCCCATGTCTTCATGGAATTGCTCTTCTGTTCTCTCAGAAACACCTCCTGCAGGACAAGGCAGGAAAATATGGTGTTACACTTCCTGTCTGAGGGGGTCACTGGCCTACCCAGCTGGCAGGCCAGGTGGCTAGAGGCCACGCCACTGCAGCAGACACTGGGCATTTCTGAACAGACCAGAGGAAGATAAGGGCACAGCTCCCACCCGGGTGTATGTACCCCCCAGCCTAGCACAGGAGGGCAGGGTGTGCACACAGATCGTGGAAGACATGGGCCCTCCTCAGATTGCAGCCCACCTCCTTCAAGAGCCCTTAGCCCAACATCTTGTCCTGGCTGGTGTGGATCTGTTGGTTGGAATGTCGTCCCATAGACCAAAAAGTCATGGGTTCAATTCCCAGTCAGGGCACATACCCTGGTTGTGGGTTTGATCCTGGGTCAAGGCATGTATGAGAAGGCAAACCAATCGATATCTCTCTCTCTCTCTCTCTCTTTCTTTCCCCGCCCCTTTCACTCTTAAAAGCAATGAAAAAATGTCCTCAGGTGAAGATTAAAAAAAAAGTCTTTAGCAGAACATCCGGAAGGAACTTGACTCTCCCTGACACTACAGCAGTACCTTTCTGGGGTCATTGACCAACATCCATGACTGCAGGGACGTCTGACTGTGTCTGCCAGGCGCTACGGAAACCGCTTCGAGTATGGTACCCGACTCAATCTGGGAAGCTGCTCGTGGCACGTGGGATGACCCTCTCCTGTTTTCCCTCCTACTTCTCAGACTACTCCTTCTTAGTCTCCGGGGCCACTCCTTCCCTCTTATTGCCCCCTAAATGTTGAAATTCTCCAGCTGCCTCAGTCTACACTCTCTTGCCAGGAAATCCACCCATACATCAGTGCCTCTCAGGCTGCTGCCATGGCACCTCCCTGGTCCTCCCCCCGGTGCCCCACCCTCCGCCTGTGTGACATCTCCACTTCATGTCCTGGCACATCCAACACTGACTGACACTGGAGCTTCCACCCCAACCTGTTCCTCCATGCCATCTCCATCTCGGCAGATGGTAGCACCCACCCACCTGCACAAGCTCAAATCTGGGTGGCAAATTTGGCTTGTTCCTCCCCTCACCACCTCCCATCCAGGCCATTGGCAAGTCCTGTCAACCCTGGTCCCCATTTCCTCAAACCCTCTCTCACTACTGTCACCCCCTCACTGGGACCTCTGAGGCAGCCTCCTCCCCACTGGCCTCCCTGCTGCTGCCATTGCCACCACCTTCTCCACACAGCAGCCTGCCAAGCCCTGTGCCCAGCCCCATGGCTGCCTGTCGGAGACCAAGTCGAGCGTCCTCCTGCCTCGGGAACTTTGCGCATGTGTCCGCTGTGCTGACAACACACCTGCCTGCAGCCACGCCTGGCCAGCTCCTGCACATTCTGCCAGTGTGGGCTTAAAGGACATTTCTTCAGAGAGCCTACCTTACCGTCATCTGTGGTAACAGCATGAGAGCTAACATTCACTGCTTACTATTTATCAGTCACTGTCCTAGGTGCTTTACAAGTAGTATTCAATCCTCGAAACGACTTGATGAGGTAGGCAACTTACTTCACTGTACAGATGAGGAAACTGAGGCTCCGAGGGGATAAGTAACACACCTGGGGTCTCACCCCAAGCAGTTAACCAAGCTACAAGCCTGAGGGCAGGGATCACGTCTGTTCTGTCCCTAGGTCCCTGGTGCTCGGTAAAAACTCGCAGAGTGGATAATCTTCACAACAACCACATAAGGTAGGGATAATGGCAATAATCATCTCTCTTTAAATCTCCAATTTACAGAGGGGGTCAGGATGAGAGGATAATAACTCGCTTGAGGTTCCACAGCCAGCAGAAGGCAGAGCAGGGCTTGAGCGGGGGCTGTCTCCAGTGCCCCTGCTTGTCCACAGGGCACTCTCCTGTCCCCAGGACTGAAATCTGGACCTCCCGGCTCACAGGGTTGGGGTTTCACAGGGCCCGGGGCTGCCTCCGTGGCCCCAAGCCTCCCCTCCTCACTCGGCAGAGACCCCGGAGCCTGGGCTCGAGGCGCAGGGCGACCAGGAGGCTCTGCCCATCTGCTCTGTCACAGCCTCCCCTCCGGGGCAGGGACCTAAGCCATGAGCACCGCCATGCCTTTCCAGGGGGACAGCTCTGAGTCTCAGGCCTCTACCTGCAGGAGGATGGAAGCCTGGGGATGGAGCTGGAGCTCTGGGAAAGAGGGAAGGGCCTGGACAGGGCCTCCTAATTTTAGAAATGCCCCAGGTGGCCCTGAGAGCTGCTGGAGGGAAGGGTGACTCATGCCCTGCCAGGCTGGGAGGTGGCAGCCCCACCCTGAGGTTGGCAAGCAGGCTCCTGGGCTACAGCCCAACCACACTCTGGTCCTGCCTAGAGAGGGCTGGGCCCAAGCAGCACGCCAGGGCTGGGGGCTAAAGTGAGAGGGATGACTGCTTGGGGCCTGAGAATAGGGTCAAAAGGGTCCCAGCTAAACCCTGACACCTGTCTGCTGCCCTTACCCATTCAAACCCTTCTGGATGCAAAGCCCAGCAATCCTATTGAAAGCGAGCACAGAATGTACCACAAGTGGTACACTGTGTTCACCAACAGCGTAAAAGTTGTGTGTTTCTGTAAAGGGTTTCCTGCCTGGAGAAAGTAGCTAATTTTAGGCATGCAATGGAGCTAATTGGTACATCTTTGTACCCCTTCTCCTTGCAACTCAGGTGACGTGTGACCCTCCCTCTTCCTTCTACAGATGGGAACAGGGGTGCCCACCCTCACCTGGTCCTGGGACTCTGCTCAAATCCCTTTACTGCCCCCCAAATGCTGAGGGGCCCCTGCCTGCTCAGCAGCCTTGCTTCCCCGACCCCTCTCTGGGCAGTGGCCACAAGGACACTCCTGATGCCCCAACAAGACGAACTCTGACTTGCCTGGACTAGTTCCAGCACTGGCCCCTTCTCTTCACTTGGCACTCAGCAGAAACGTTACTCAGAGAGGCCTTCCCACTGCCAGAGCAGATTTCCTATGGTCATGCCTATTTATCCCAGATCATCTGTCTCTTCTTCACGACAGCCAGTGCAAATGCCCTTACCTGTTTTACTGCTGAGTGTCTCTCCCCCACTAGACCGGAAGGAAGCCTTTTGCCCACTGTTGCGCCCAGCACAGCCTGGCACACAGGGAGATACTTACTCCTTTTTCTTCTCCTTGCCTCCTAACACTGGCTATGACCACTAGTAGTAAGTACATATTAAATAACCACAGGAGGGAAGTGCCAGGGAGGGAGACACCAGTCCCTCCATCACAGAAGTTGGCAACTCACCTCTGGTGAGAAGTCCCCATGGTGCAGGAGAAGCAAGGTGTCCCCAGACTTGGTAGAATATGGGACTAGCTGGTCACCCCGCTGCCGGGCAATCACAGTGACCTGGTCAGGGAATTCAGCATTAGAGCTGAGGGGGTGACCAGCCCGCCCAGTCCCAGCACCCCTCAACACTGTGTGTCTGACAGGGAAGCAAGTGAGAGACCCAAGCCATCCCTGAGCCTCTCACTCCACACATCGGCCTGGGGTGCTGCAGCTCCTGGAGCTCCCAAAGTCGCTCCATTTGCAGCCCCACGAAGGGCCCTGGGCAGGAGCAGGGTCTGGCC
Source organism: Phyllostomus hastatus (assembly GCF_019186645.2). Taxonomy (NCBI): domain Eukaryota; kingdom Metazoa; phylum Chordata; class Mammalia; order Chiroptera; family Phyllostomidae; genus Phyllostomus; species Phyllostomus hastatus. The sequence continues at coordinate 1,184,559 of NW_025333643.1, read as the reverse complement.
GGGGTAGAATGTACTCAACAGGGTCGGGAATGCGACAGCAAGCGTGTAGAGCAAAAACTGGGGGCTAGTGGAGGAGCTACCTGTGAATGGGAGAACTCATGAGAGTTCACGCATCATTATGAGGTCCCCCAGAACTACAGTTCTTAACGTGGGGTCAACTGATACCCATGGATGGCTTCAGGGGACACACCTCTCAAACTACTCAAGGCCACGCCTAACTGGGTGAGTACGAGCACGTGAACACTGCTCCCAGAGGGAGGGTCCAAAGCAACGTTCACAACACCGTCCCCTGTGTCCGTGCCCAGGAAGAGTAGGAAGCCCTGCCTTGGTCTGCGCCGCCGCGGAGGCTACATACCACATGAGCCGGGCCCAGGTCAGGGTCGTCGCTGCTCAGCCCCGCATAGGAAAAGGAAACTCGCAGGTCTCCGACCTGGGGGTGGAAGAGAAGCGGGCGGGTGAGGCCAGGAGCAGCCAGCCTGTGCCTGGGTCCATGGCACTGTTGACCCCCCTACGCCTACCCCTCTTCCCACCTCCACAGCTCTGCCCGGGTGGTTCCATCACCTAAAATGCCCCCTCCCTCCGATTTCACTTGGCCAAGTGCAGTTGTGGGCTCCACTGAACCGAATCAGAGTCTTAAGCCAGAATTTGACCGCTGTGTATGCTGGGGAATGGTGCTCTGAGGGGCCTGACTGCTCTCCAAACTGCCCAAGCCCCTCGGCACCTCGGGATACTTGGGGTTTTCACTATGGTAGAAATAGTCTCCCCGGCGAATGATGTCCACATGCGGGTCCTCCAGCTTGGACAGGCTCAGTGGCTTGAAGTTGTCGACTTTGTCAATGAGGCCTAAGAGGAACAGGGTGGTCAGAGACAAGGTGTGCAGTCTTAGACACCCCTGACCTGCAAACCCCTCAACCTGGCATCCTTCCCACTGCACCCTCCTGTGGAACCGCGCCCCTCCTGGTTCAACCCCCTCAGGGCCTTCATACACACAGCCACACGCAGAGTGACCTTCTACAGCTCCATTTCCTCGGCTGCTCCTGTGCCAGCCCCACTGCAGTCTCCACCTCCTCCAGGAAGCCTTCCCTGTCCCGTCTCCATCCAGTCGGGGAATGGAGACCACGGCTCTGGGAATGGTCTCAGCCCTGTACCCATTCTACCTTGGGTCCACTTATCTGTGTGCAAGCCTGGCTCTCAGCTGCATGGAGACCACTTGAGGCCAGGGCTGGCTGGCACAGCAGGCACTGGCTGAGCCACAGAGCAGATGGCAGACAGGCCAAGCTCTGAATTGCCGGCCTCTACTCCCTCACGTTGGCTGTTGGGGCCCTCAGTGTCTTCTCTCCCACCTTCCTGGGTCAAGTTCAGGGACAGAGCCCTAGGAGGTCCTGTGGCTGGTGATACTGCATTGTCCCTTGACTTTGAAATAACTTGGGGGGTGGGGGTTAAAATGAACCACCTACTACCTGGCTCAGGCTAGATGCCATACGGGGCTCAGCAGTGGAGCCCCAGGGGAAGCCTTGTCTCTACAGCTGGCTCAAGGGGTGCTGGAGGAAAGGCCCTTGATTTTGTCTGGTCAGACAGGGACCAGCACCCCAACAGTGACTGGCAGTCATTCTCTGGAATAATCCAGGTGTCAGAGGAATCTGCCTAGGGTGGGGGTGTTCTACATGAGTCCCTGCCTCCTAAAGATTTGCCTTCCCTCTGGTCCCAGCCCAAAACATGATCCTTGGAAAGCTGCTGGCTGATCCCACACCCAGGGCAGCGGGGCCCCTGTACCCACATAAGGGCTGAGTACGAGAGGCACCAGCTCCTGGGAGGTGGCCAAATGGAAGCACAAAGCCTCTGGGTTGGCAATGGCTCACCTGAAGGGGCCAGAGACTTACCTGTGGAGAGGAAAAACCTGCCAATCTGGACAAAGGGGGCAGTTGCTGTGAACGACTCCACTGCCATCGCACTGTGGACGAGAGGGAGCTATCAGTGAGGCAGGGCCCCAGGTGGGAGCTGTGTGGGTTCCTCTGGGTTGTGCTCGGCTGGGTCCCTGCCCAGGGGGATGCTGCAAGTCCAGACCAGCCCAGGCACTGCAGACGTCTTGTCTTTACAGCAACTCCTTACCCTGGGTGCTGGAGTCCCTCTTCCCTGGATGGTGCACCCTCATTCTGTCTACTGTCCCCAGAGCTTCATACTCTCCTGCCCAGACCCCTACCAGCCTGTCCACCCCACCCTCAGGCATCAGATGGGCCTTCCATGAACCTCCCACCTCCCTGACCCTTCCTGGCCTCAGGTAGTACTCAAGCCCCCTGTGTACATTCAAGGCCCTCGGGCACACACACCCCACCCTCCAGGCATGCTCCAGCATTAGGCCTGCTCCAGCCCCATGTCCCTGAGTGAACCTCCCTCTGCCCGATTCTTACAAAGGCCCAGATCAAATGCCACTGCCTGCTGAAAGCCCTTCTTGATTGTCCTCCTGCCCCCACGGCAAACTGCTGCCAGATGCTTCCCTGGTGCTGTACACGCACACCCCTGCAGGCACTTGGTCCAAGCCTTATATTCGTGACTTGTTTGAGGGTAGCATGGGTCTTGCCTCTGTGTTCCCGGCACCCGACATAGGAGCTATCCACCCCGCGTCCAGACTTGTGCCAGGGGGAGTGTGGTCATCACAGGCCACAGTGTGGCCCACACATCCAACACTCTAATCAACTCATAAAGCAGGAGTAGCTCAATCCCATTACGCAGATGAGGAAGCTGAGGCTGCACATGGGCCTGGGGCCCAGCCCTCACCTGGGGTTTTTGTGGCCAATCTCTCGGTCGAAGTTTCTGCTGTTGACGATTTCTGACCTCCATTCAGGGTCTGTTGTGGGAAAAGGGAACAAACTCAGCAACCATGGCATGAGTGGTCACATGTCTAAGGCCTACCAGCCCCTCATCCTCTTATCCAAGCCCATGACCGCTCCATGGCTGAAGGGGCAGCTCCTGGAGCCTCGCTGGATGGATGGGAGAGCAGGGCTCTGCAGACCAGCACCCAGGGACCCCAATACCTGGTCCTGTGCCCTTCTCCACTGCAAGGATGTGCCCACCATCTACCCACAGGCCTGGGGCGTGGCCCTTGAGGATGGGGGCCCATACTCACTGTAGGAGTACCTCCTCTCTGTCTTCACCTGGCCGTCCTCAGTATACTCCCTGCAGGGAAAGCACAGCAGCCCAGAGTCAGCCCATCACTCCTGAGGCATTCCCATCTCAAAGCGTCTCCAGCTGGCAGCAACCTGGGGCTGCCCCATCAAATGGTCCAAATGGCTCAGGCCTTATCTATACCAGCCCAGAGACACGGTGCTCACTCCCTAGCAGACAGCCAGCTCCAGCCCTCGAAGGCCCTGATTGGAGAAAGTGCTTTCTCCTCTGGAGCTGAAATCTGCCTCCACCTGCTTGCACAAAGGACAGCAGCCCACACCCTGGGCTCACAGATCTGGCTGTGCCCTCTGCCCCAGGACAGCCCCATGGGAGCCCCTCTGCAACTGCCCTCCTCCAGGCTGAGCTGCCCTGGCTCCCGGGCCACCTCCCCACCCCTCAACTCATAGTCCATGTATCTCAGGTGGGGCTGACCCCACCCCTAGCTCCAGTGACCCCACCCTGGCCAATAAGAGCCTCTCCTAAGAGGGTATGCAGGGTAGAGGGGGATGCAGGGGGAGGTATTAGGACAGCTGTAATAGCATAATCAATAAAATATTAAAAAATAAAAATAAAGAGCCTCCCCTAAGACTTGTTAGAACTGACAGAATGTAAACCTGGAGGCCACTTCTGTCCCCTTATGGGAGAAGAGATGGAATTAACACACGGGAAAAAATAGTGGCCTGGAACCAGTAATATCTAAACTCAGGCATCTGTGGAACTTTCCAGATAAGGGAGCTAATCAGTCCTCCCTTCTTTGGGCCACTGTGCATTGGATTTCTGCCCCCTTCAAACAAAAGATCATTCACTAATAACTTCAGGATAAACTAGACATTTCTCTGACAGTAAGATTTCATACTTGAAATTTCAGAAATGTCAAAACAAAAGCCACCTGTGTTTTATCCTAACATCTGCACCCCCTCTACCCCCAGCTGACTGCCACTCTCTGGCACCTCACCTGGAATCCTCGGTTTCCACCCACTGGTACATCTCCACTTGCCGCCGCAGCTTCACAGCTGGAATGTGGACCCCATAGTTTGGGTCAGACAAGAGCTTCAAAAAGAATCAAACAAACCAAAACCAAATAAATAAAGAACAAGACTCACACCAGCACAGAATGCCCAACTCAGGGGAAGCTGGACTAGAAAAGAAACAGGTACAGAGGATAGGGGCAGGATGGAGAATGCTACGGCTACTTCATGTGGGAGAATCAGGAGAAGCTGCTTATCCCAAGTTCTGAATACCCAATGCCTGTGACATGTGCCTCCCAGGGCAGGCTCAAGCTGCAAGGCCCAGTGGCACGGTGGCATTGGTGCTCAGTGCCACATTTAGTGCTCAGACAGGAAAGGTTGAATAACCAGAGTACCTTTGTACCCTTGAACTAGACCACATGCTAATCATAATCATTAATGCACCTATTTGTAAAGCTCACACCACATGCCAGGCATGAGGCCAGGATTTCAGCTACTTAATCCCACCAAATCTTCAAAACTGGCCCCCTAATTTGTTACAATTATTCTCCCCATGAAGACTTGAGATTTACGAGTTACAGGTCCACACAACTTCTGAGTGGTGGAGACGGTAATCACAGCCCTGTGTGTCCATCTCCTAGGTCCATGTTTTCAAAATTCTCAACCAAACAAAATCTAGTGATGTGCTTCGAGCCTCCAGCGGGTCAGCGACCATCGCCAAACACACCTTGGATGTCCGCAGGGCCCCAATGATGTGCACCAGCTTCCCCTCGTTCTCAGGAGCCACAGTGTGGATGCTGTCGGGGGACACCACGAGTGAGAGCCCTTCCGCCAGGGAGGTTGCCGTCTTCAATGCGCGGCCCTGTGAGCAAAGGGCAGTGAGGATTTCAGTAAGTCAGGTACAGCCTGACACAGTGTCTCAGGGCAGAATGGGCCTCAGAGAGCACTGAGACCACTCTTCCCATTTTACGGTTGGAAAACTGAAGTCTAGCAAGTGGCAGAGTTATGACTGGAACCCAAGATTCCTGCTTTCCCAGGCAAACCTCCCCCCACCACCCCACTGCCTCCACACTGGACTGGCTGATGTTTTGTCTGCCCGGTATCCCCTCCCCAATTTTCCTCTGTCTTCTCCTCCCCTCCCCTACTCTCAGTCCATGTGATTTATATGGGCCAATCAGTACTTTGGTCCAAAGCATATGACCCAGGCCTAGCCAATCAGTACATGTGTTCAGTGGCCACGGGGACTGGTTGAGAGGACTGAGACCCAAACCAGGACTCAGATCTCCCTGCAATTGTTGTTAAATTCATTTAGAAGGAGATGGTTCCTTTGTTCTCTGTGGTTGCTAAGCTGATTGGATATGATCCTGAAATTCCTTAACCAACAAAAAGAGTCTGCCAAAGGAAAACCCACAACAGAGAAACACAGGCAAGAGATGGAAAAATGGAGATTTCTGGTGACCCAACATGAATGCGTGGATCCAACTATACCTGAAGTTGGTGTTACCCCCAGAATTTCAGGTGTGTTAACCTATCCACTCACTTCCCATTATTTCACATAGTTATATGTGTATGTGGGGGGCGGGGGAGGAGTCACAACAGAAAGATTTCTGATTAATTCAGCATATCCCCCTCTCTTTTGTAAAATCTATGCCCTTATTATTCAATCCAGCCTCTGGATTCAATAGCCTTTGCTCCCTGGCGCTACAGGGACCCTCATTCTGCACAGTGGGACCCTAAACATTTTACCTCATTGGTAAAAATTAAGTAGAAGGCAAGCAGGAAGGTCATGAGCCCCACAACCATTCCACCCGAGGTCTCGCTCAGCCGCTGTAGGAAGCCTGGCTGGGGGTCAGTCGTAATTTTGACATGTTCTCTTCTGTTACTTGTATTAGAATACTGAAGGAAAAAAAAAAGAAAATTAGTTTCTTTAAATAAATTAAATTTCACTATTTATATTGTTTTCGTTTTAATTATATGTGGTAAAAACACACAGATGTTAAGTGTGCAGTTTGATGGATTGTGACAAATGTAGATCCCGCCTGACCAGCATCCTGACCAAAGCACAGAACATGTCCATCACCCAGAACTTTCGGTTCCCCTTTCCTGCCAACACACCCCTCTCCACCTCCCAGAGTTAACAGCTGTATCAGTACAATGGGTAGTAGCAGGACACACCCAGTCCACATTCTGAACCAAATTCCCACCCAATAAACAGGATGACGGAGACTCCCTCTGCCCGTTCCCCACTACCCACCCTTACACCTCCCCCAGCCGGAGGGGCACCCTCCTGAACCTTTCTTCCTTCCCTTCAAGGCCATCTTGATGTTGGCTACATAATGTGTGTTGAATACCTTTATGTGTCCTCAGTGACACATACCCTCCCAGTCCCAGCACTCTGGGCTCAAAAGTAGTAAGAGGTGGGAACAGAGGTCAACCCATAGGCCTGAAAATCACTTGCTGTGAAACCCTGGGTAGTTAGTTGCTCTACCTCCCTGATCCTGTTTACTCACTTATAAAATGAAGACAGTAAGCTGTGCCTGTGACAAGACAGTGATTACACTGATTAAGAATTCTGTCACCTCCCTGCTCCCCTACCACCAGGGCTGGGCGGCTCCTCCCCTAAACACACACCCAGCTACTAGATGAATCAACAAAGACTTGGCAACAGAGGATACCCAGATTCAATTGCATTCCTTGGCAAAATCAGGTCCCAACATCCTAAGATGGTCTCTGCCCACCAGATGGACCATCCATGTTAGAGTGTGAAGATGTTTTTCATGTATTAAGTACCCACTACACATCAGGTACTATTGAGAGCACAATTTCCCTTAAACTTCCCATCCCTCTAGAGATTAGAGCCATACAACTACAAAGAGGAAGTGGATTTGCCCCCAGGTCTGCCTGACTCCCACGACGACGTAACCTGCCAACCTGGCTGCAAGACCTGGGCAAGTGCCTTCTTCTGCTAGGGAAATACCCCATCTGTAAAACAGGGTGGTGGTGTGGAGGGCAGACAGGAGTTCACCTTTGGGAGCAAGCCAGTCTCTCCTGACTACCCTCTCCCCTGGCAGATCCTGGGTCTCATGGACCACCTCTGAGGCTTTTTTCTAGGTGCAGCAGTCAAGGCTTTCAGCCCTCCAACACAACTCTAACCTGGGGCAGAGTGCACTAGGGCTGTGGGTGACACAAACTCTGACTTTTGAAGGGTGTGGGAGGCAGAGGGGACCCTCAGAACAGAGAAGGGGCCTGGAAAGAGGGTTTAACAAGACAGGAGAGAGTGGGTAGGGCACTCCACCAAAGCGGGAGGGAGGGAGGGAGGGAGTGTCTGGAGCTGGCAGGGCTCCCCAGCTGGCTCCAGAAGCACTTTCATACAGGAGGGGAGTGGTGAGTCACTGGCTTCTCCCATATACAGCACCCTGGTGAAAAGGACTACTCGGTTTGCTAAATGAATGTTGGGCTTAAGTTGAAAGATTCCTGAGAAAGGCTAGCTTCAGGGACAAGAAGCCAGCAGCCTTTTGAAAGAAATCACCTTCAGTCAGGATCTCTCTAACCGAAACCACGCTAGGAGGACAAGAAGTCCAGTAGTAGGTAAATGCTTACAGACATCCTAACTCTTCTGCTCCCAAACAAACCTGAGCCCCTTACATACACACCTAGGGCGGGGAGTTCACTGACTGCCCGGAAAGCCCTGTCTGTCCCAGGCTGGACAGCTCCACCTGGGCGGTATCGGCTTCCCCCAACTCCCGCGGACTGGGCCCCTCTCTGAGGTTATGTCCAGCTCCTCAAATTTTAAAACTCCAAGGGCCTAGGCGGTAACTGGGAATGAACGGAAGGGCTGCTGAGAGGTGCCGAGCACAAGTAGATCCCATGTCCGGAGCAACACCTCCTGAGTCTCCCTCTCCACAAATTAGCGACCCGAGGAACAGGTGGACCAAGGAATACGGACAAAAGGAGTCTGGACAGGCTAAAACAAATTAACAGATTAGCTGCTAGAAGGCATAGACACAGCATGCAGAGGGAAGCGGGGGGGGGGGGCGGGGGGCAGCCGCACCGACGTGGGTCTGACCAGCAAAATAGACCTAGGAAGCTCCGAGGGGAAAAGGAGGGCCCGAGATTTGGGGAAGCCTGGGTGTGGCCCGCCAGACCAGGAGACACTCACATTCGCGGCCATGGTGAGACCCCGCTGGCCGGCCCGGCCCGTCTTGCTCTACTTAGGGACGAAAGGAGTTTACGGCCAGAGTGCGGAGAGCAGGGCCCTCTAGACTGTCCGAGTTGCGAAAACCGCGCGTTGCCCAAAACCACAGGCGTTGTGCGGCGACGTTAACTCCCCCGTGGTCTCCAGCTGCTCAGCTCAACCGTGCCGCAAGGTCTTCTGGAAAATGTAGTACATGGTTAGGTGCTTTCTCCAATAAATTGCAAAAAAAAATCCGGTGTATGTAACTGATGCGCCTGCGCATTGCAAGACTTTCTGGGAAGCGTAGTCTTCCTGAAGACTACGAGCGGCTAATGAGCGGCTGGGCGGAGCGCAGCCCGTTGGGAAATGTAGTTCTTTGCTGAGGGGGTCCCTAGGCTGGAAGTGGGAAGGCGCTGAGGCAGGCGCGCGGCGGACAGGCCTGGAGGGGGCGGGTTCGCGCGCGCCTCGGAGCCTTCCGCCCTGCCAGAGGAGAGGTCACGGCGTGGAGCCGCCGCTGCCACCGCTACCACAGTGAAGTGTGAGCCCTGGGCTGCGGTCATGTCCTACTGCCGGCAAGAAGGTAGGGAAGGTGAGCTGCCATGGAGACCGGCCTACACGGGCCTCTCTGGGGTCTCTGCTGCCCCGCAGGCTCCGGCAGTCAGGGGCCCCACTGCAAGTGTGGGCAAACCGAGGCAGCCCGGGGTACCTTCTCTGGGACCTTTGGAACCGGCTAGGCGGCGGGTTGCCACCCCCGTTTTGCAGATGAGAAAACTGAGACTGAGAGAGATGAGGCTGGTCTAAGGTCATGGTGAGGCGCGAACCCGAACCTCAGAGGGACCAGCTCATGGTAGAGTTTATGAACTAGACCGGAGCCGGTAAGGGAAGTGCTGAGCACGTTTCCTCTAGCTCGCAATTTGGAATTTATTGACACTAATTATTACCGTCGCTCTTCCCACACACCACGTGTTACGATTTGCACGCGCCTTGTAACTCCTGAAAGGTTGCCACTCGGGTTAGGTGTTGTGCTAGAGCGGTACAAATACCAACAAAAAGAACATTTATTGAGTCCCAGCTACCTCTATGAGGCACTCTTCAAGGAGCTTTACAGGGCTTATCATTGATCTCATAGAGACCTTTGTAAGTCAGGCCCCGCTTAAGACCCAGAGTGACTTGGCTAAAGCCACGCGATCGGGTAAGTCGTGGAGCTGGGGTTTGAGCCTTAGCAGTCTGGTTCCAGAACTGCACTATCCAGTCTGGCGCCCAGTGGATTCCAGGGAGCAGTCCTCTTTGGGAAGACCCCACCCCCGCCCCCCCACCCCACAGACACACACAAAGTTGGGCTCGGTTAGTTCAGAAGTTTCCAGGACTCAGTTTCCAAACTTGTAAAATGAGAAGTTAAAAGTAGTTGGTCTTAATTCATTCAGCAGATATTCTTGAAGAACTTTCTGTGTTCCAGGTAACAGGGATAGTGGACCCCTGAGAAGCTACCTGAGAAATTCTTGGCTGAATAGCCCAGCTCCCTGAATTTAATTCAGGGCAATCTGAAGCCCAGAGAAGATGACCAACCCAAGGTCATACATCAAGTTAGGGAAACAACTTAGTCTAAAATGCTAAGCTTTTTCCTCCACCCAACCTTGATTTCAAGATTTCCTCTTTCTTTCCTGGGTCATAAATCCACCATACTTAATTAGTTGCTAATGAGTACTGTTTATGTTGATTAATACTTAATTGTGCTGTGGACAAAAGTCTTCTGCCCTCTCCATTTTGTCAGTCTCTTGTTTTTAATTTTCTTTCTCTGAGTCTCTAATTTACTTTGTCATTTAGCAAGTAAATTTGAGCCTTTGGGGTATAATGAGGCTGTGCAGATAAATAAGACTCCCTCCTTGCCCTCGGGGATTTCTAGGTGCCGCAAGTTCTCTGGGAAGGAGAGGCAGGCCCTGTCTTCCACCAAAGCATGGATCTTTATCTTTTCCTGGTTCAAAGATCTTTCTCAGTTTAAGGATGAGATTGAAAGCGCTCACTTTCAGACCTTCCCTAGTTTTCATCTTATCCATACCTTCTGTCCCCTAAGTTCCCAACTTTTTGTTTTTCTACCCACTTTTTTTTTATGTTTCTCATGGGACTTAGAAAAATTATCACAAACCCCTTGTCATGTAAGGAAGGGCTTATATAATAACCCAGCTCCTGCTGGATCTGGCTCCAGCCTGATCTCTAACCAGTCTGTCGTTGCTCAGCCACACTGGACTTTCGGCTCTTCCCTTTGCCTGGTGCATCCTTCAGCTTTGCCCACTGCTGGCCCCTCATCCGTGAAGGTTCAGCTCACATGTCACCTCAGAGAGGTCTTCCTCTCCTTTGATGTCTTTCATATCCTAAATTTTCTGGCATTGCCTTGTTTATTTTTTTTTTAAGTTTTATTGATTTGAGAGAAAGCAAGAGAAATATCAAATCTGTTGTTCCACTTGTTTATGCATTCATTTGTTGCTTCTGTTTTTTTAACTTGCTATTTGTAGTTATCAGAATATGGTGTTCATTGGACTTGGGAGATAAAAGTATTTCAAACATTTTCAAGTTTAAGATAGAAATCTTAGTAAAATTTTAAAAATCATGATACATGCTTTGCCTCATTCCTAATTCTATTGTTCCTTCACATTGGTTGCTTCTTGTATGAGCCCTGACTGGAGATCAAACCCACAGCCTTGGGGTATCAGGATGATGCTGTAACCAACTGAGCTACCCGACCAAGGCCACCTGGTTTATTTTTGTCATCATATTTCTTGTCTGTCTTCTCCCGCTGAACTAAGAGAACTAGATGAGCCATATACCCAGGATCTAGCCTAAAGCCTGGTCTAATGTACACTCAAATCTTTGTCAACTGAACTCACACACATACCTGAACTCTGTTCTGCTTGAATGTTTGCCTGTGCAAATTTAGCTCAGGGGTCCACCCACCACCCAGCCTCAGGCTAAAGGCCTTAACTCGGCATTCAAGGCATTCCACAGCAGGGCTCAGCCTTGCTCCCTGGTGTTGGGCTACCCACACTTTCCTGTGTCAGCGTTTCATTGTTGTGCCTTTAGTTTCCTCCTTTTCCGATGCTGAGCCTGCTCTCTCCTATTCAGTCAACAAACATTTATTGAGCACCTCTGACATGCCATCCACCACGCATATTATTAGTGAGCATAGGCGACAAAGTCTGCCCTCGTGGCATGGTGGACACTCCTGGGTTGTATGAGCTCAGAGATTCTGAGGGGTAATGACCCCATGCACGTTCATGTTCCCCTTTCTGGGGAAAAAAATGAGACCACCCATCCAATAGCATTCTCTAACATGCTTAATGGTGATCATCATTCCATCTTCCTGCCCTTCTGCTGTATGTCCCAATCCAGAGTTGAGTTTCTCCACTCACTTGTCCAATAGATATTGATTACCCACTATGTTCTGGGCACTGTTCCGGGCTCTGGGGATACTGCAATGAATGAAAAAGGCAAACCCTTGTCCCTAAGGAGCTGACATTTCAGTGAGGGAGATGAGCGGTAAATAAATACATAATATGTTAGGTAAGAAGTGCTTTGGAGAAAAATAAAGCAGGGTGAGGGAGATGCCGAGTAGTCCAGGAAGGAGGCACCTGAGCAGGTGGTGTGGAGGCACCTGAGGGAGAGTGCTGCTGGCGGAGAGAGCAGCCTATGCAAAGGCCCGAAGGGAGGCATGTGCTCGGCATGTTCAAGTAGATGGAAGAAGGTGCTAGAACGGTGGGAGCAAATAGTGGAAGATAGGGTCCTGTGAGGGATGCAGATCCTTCTAGACGTATTTGAAGCTGGAGCCAACCTGATTTGAGGGTGACGGTGTGGGAGAAGAGGATGGCTGTACAGAGAATAAAACTTCAGAATTGGGGGTGTCCTGGTATCCTCCTCTGTCCTCAGCCCCACTCCAGAGTCTTTCCCAGAGGCCTCTGGGGCCTTGGATGCCCACTCTTAGCAGGGTCCTGGGTTGGGACAGATCTTCTAGTTGACGTTCCCCTCCTTGAGTGCTTTGGGCTCAGCATTCTCCATTCGTTATGTCAGAGGGCACTCTTCTGTCGGCCTTCCCCCTTCTATAACTTGATTGAGATCTTTAGCCTCTGGTTGTCTCTTCTTGGCCATTTTATCCTTGTCATTGGAGCTGTTTGAGCAGGATTTCAGGTCAGAGCAGAAATTTGTTTTACTTTCTTTGTTTACCATGGTAGGCAGGCTGAGCTGGTGGGGGACCTATTTTTCTGAGACCTGAAGAAGGTGCCTGATTACCCCACTAGCTGGCGTTCTTAGGACTAGTTCTTTCCTTCACAGTTAGGTCTTTTAAGAGTAGATGAGCATTGTCTTTCTAGTCACTTTTTTTTTAAGATTTAATTTATTTATTTTTAGAGAGGGAAGGGAGGGAGAGAGAGAGAGAAACATCAATGTGCAGTTGCTGGGGGTCATGGCCTGCAACCCTGGCCTGTACCCTGACTGGGAATTGAACCTGCGACACTTTGGTTCACAGCCCACGCTCAATCCACTGAGCTACGCCAGCCAGGGCTCTATTCACTTTTTTTTTATGTTTAAAAAATTTTTTTATTTGAGAAAGGGGAAAGGAGGGAGAAAGAGAGAAAGACATCAATGTGAGAAAGAAACATCAATCGGTTGCCTCTCATACACACCCCCAACCAGGGACTGAACCTGCAACCTAGGCACGTGCCCTGACCAGGAATCGAATCGGCGGCCTTTTGCTTTGGGGAACATTACCCAACCAACAGAGCCATAGCAGTCAGGGCCTTCTCTTCACTTTTAAATATTTCAGGAAGCAAAGGTGTGGGAATATGTATATTTCTTATTATAAATCACAATATCACATTGTCCATCAAGTATAACCTCTCTAAGAGGGATGTCCAGGAAGGTACTTGAGAAGACTCAGCTCTGGGAGGGACCTGGAGCATTCTCAGTGGGATTGTGCCAGGCTTGTGATTCCCACACCTGGCTGTGTATCACAGCTACCTGTGAAGCCAGTGAGCAGTGTGAACATGCCGGAGAGCTTGATTTAATTTTGGAGTGAGGCCAGGCCTTTGGGCCTCATCACTGGTCTGGCCTAACTGGGATTTTGGTAAACTCAACTGTCAGAGCTGAGCTGAGAACTTCCCTGTCGGCTTACTCTGCTTAGCATGCAGCATTTTTGCAGATTGCTTTCGAGTCCTCTGAAACTGACCAGGATCACCAAGGTCACTGGTTACTCGGACGTGCCCTGGCTGCCTGGCCCAAATCCTTGCCCAGGCCATGTGGGGAAAGCAGTCTTCCCTGAGGTAAAATGTGCTTCCTGGGGGCAGAGACCAGCTCTGGGCATGGAAACCTCAGATGCGCTGGAGGTCTGGTCCCTGTGCATGCTGACGGGCACCTGTCATTACCATCGCCCAGTGTGGAAAGGGCATGAAGCACCAAAGTGACTTCTCTCTGCCCCTTGACTGTCCTTTTCACTAGAGGCATCATTCTGGTTTTTGCTGTCACCCCCATGCTTTCCCCAAGCTGCTTCCTTCAATAAGGCAGCCCAAGCATGGGCCCAGCATTTTTCCCTTGGTTTCCATTAGCCATACCTGTGACTGAGCTATCTTAAACACAAAGGGTGGGGGGGGGGGTATGAAATAATAAGAGAAAACAGTAGCAGCTCTCAGCCACACTTCTGCAGACCTGGCCTCTGCTCCCGCAGCAGCTCATTCACTCCAGGCCACTGACTAAGGCCCTGTTGAAGGGCACATTTGGATGGTGCCTGGAGAAGCCTTAAATACCAGGCATCTCCTGGCCCCTTCTAGATGAGAGCCCCATCATCCCAGATCTCCTGGGTCAGAGAGGGTGGTTAGTAGGGCTGTAGAATGTGTCTTTCCCTTCATGAGGTAGGTACCAGTAGCTTAGAAGAAACCTTCTGTTGATGCACTCAGCAAACATTTCATTGACTTCATTCTAAGCTGCTTGATCAGGGATTGGGTCAGTATGTATTACACAGACCACTTATTCCTGCCCAAAGCACACAATAGTGTCCTAGTCATGCTAGGTACTCTGCGTCAAGCTGTCATTATTATTTGTGTGTGTGTGTGTGTGGTGGGGGCAATGTGGGGGTGTGGGGAGGATCTCTGTAGATGGCCTGTGCAGTCCCCGAGCTGGGTTCAAATTCCAGCCCTGTGTGAGCCGCCCTCTTTCCAGAACCTCAGGCTCACCACTTAAAAGTGGGTCTCCTGCTGTCTCCTGTGAGAGCAATGACCAGATGGCAGGAGCTAGCTGACACACAGGACCCAGAGAGGGCAAGCCCTTCAGGGACTGCAGGGGACACTGACGACCCTGCAGCATGTATGTTGTCGAGGACAAGGTGCTCCCACCCACAGTGGGAATATCGCACACATACCTGCTGTGCAGTGAGCTGATGGCCCCAAAGTTTAGGAAGCGAGGGTGTAGGGAAGAACCCAGGAGGGAATCCAGTGGATGAGGTGCCCACTTGCATTTCCAGTGGGCCGATTTTGAGTCACTGTTCTGGGCCTTGCTCTTTATGCTGTGTAAAATGAGGGTGATAAGACTTTAGAGGGTCACTGTAAGGTTAGATGTAGCGAGCTGTGGAATACACCCTTCCTGGTTCATTCAGTGCTGATTCCATTTTCCCTGCCTCCTATGAGGAGAACCTCCTCATATAAAATGCATCTGGCGCCCACCACCTTGCTTTCCTGGAGGCCCTGGACCCTGTGGCAGCCAGGTACATGGGGCTGTGGGCGCTTGCCCTGGCTGTGCTGCCTTCCTGATGCTGGTCTTTGGAGGACAGCAGTCCTGACCCTGATGCCCGGCCTATTATTCTAAAAATAAAAAGCTGCAGAAGTTAATGACACCAGCACTTTGGTGAAATACCCCTCCTCCCCTAGGCCCACTTGTTGGGAAATTGCCCACAGCCCTCATAGACTCTGGGGAACTTCTATAGCGTTCCCCACCATCTTGATCTCTCTTCTCTCCCAGCCACAATTAGGAGCCCAAGATGCCTAGAGGGAGTCTTGACCTGGGGCACTGTCAGACCACCTGCCTTCCAGAGGCAGGTGCCTGGGATGTTTTCCCACAGGATAGCTTCTTGGACACACGGAAGTGGCTGCACCAGCTGAGCAGCTGCAGTGGGCTGCTGGCCGCACTCACACCGCCATGCACTTCTCCCCTCGCACAGTGCTCATTCCTGCTCAGGCTTCGTGTGCCTTTTGAACCCTGTGGGTCAATCCCTGGGGAGCTAGAAGTCATCTTTTTTTTTTTTTTTAATTAAATTCAATTAAAACAAACATAAAAAAACGCTTCACTTCTTTCACCCCCATCTCCCCCGGCAACAACAAATCTATTCTCTATATCCATAAGCTTTTGTTTTGTTTCAGATTCCACATACAAGAGAGATCATACAACATTTGTCTTTCTCCATCTTACCTCAGTTAGCATATGCCCTCAAGGCCCATCCATGTTGTTGCAAATGGCAAGCTTTCATTTTTATGGGTGAATAATATTCCATTGTATATACACTACAATTTCTTTATACATTCATCAACAATAGATACTTAAGTTATTTCCATACCGTTGCTATTGTAAATAGTACAACAAACATAGCATATATCTTTTCAAGTAGTGTTTTTGTTTTCCATGAATAAATGACCCAGAAGTGGAATTGCCAGATCATAGGATAGTTCTATTTTAATTTTTTGAGAAACCTCCATGCTGTTTTTTTTTTTAATCCTCACCAGAGGACATGCTTATTGATTTTAGAGAGAGGGGAAAGGAGAGAGAGAGGGAGTGAAACATCAATGTGAGACAGAAACATTAATTGGTTGCCTCTCGTACATGCCCTGACCGAGAATCGAACCCTTGACCTTCAGTTTACAGGACGGTGCTCCAAACAACTGAGCCACACCAGCCAGGGCATCACTGTACTGTTTTCAGTAGTGGCTGTACCAGTTTGTATTCCCACCAACAGTGCACTAGGGTCCCTTATATTGATATCCTCATTGACACCTGTTATTTCTAGTCTCTTTAGCAATAGCCATTCTGCCAGGTGTGAGGTGATATCTCATTGTGGTTTTGATTGCATTTCCCTAATGATTAATGATGTAGAATATCTTTTCATATACTAGTTGGCCATCTGTACATCTTCTTTGGAAAAATGTATATTTAGATCTCCCCATTTTTTTATCAGACTTTTTTATGCTATTGGTATATCACATTGACATATTTTGCATATTAGCCCCTTGTCAGATACATGATTTGCAAATATTTTCTACCATTCTGCACCTTGCCTTTCATTTTGTTGATGTTTTCTTTTTCCAGGCAGAAGCTTTTTAGTTTGATGTAGTCCCACGTGTTTACATTTGCTTTTGTTGCTTTTGCTTGTGGTGTCCAACTTTAAAAATCATTGCCAAGACCTAGTTAAGGAACTTACTGCCTGTTTTCTTTTAGAGTTTTGTAATTTCGGATCTTATGTTCAAGTCCTTAATTCATTTTGGCTTAATTTTGTGTGTGCTATAAGGCAGTGGTCCAGTTTCATTCTTTTGCATGTGACTGTCCAGTCCCCCCAACAGCATTGGTTGAAGAGGTTGTTCTTTCCCCATTGTATCGGTATTCTTTTTTTTTAATATATTTTATCGATTATGGTATTTCAGTTATCCCATTTCCCCACCTTCATTCCCCTCCACCCTGCACACCCTCTCCCACTCACATTTCCCCCCTCTAGTTCATGTCAATGTGTCATACTTATAAGTTCTTTAGCTTCTCCATTTCCCATACTATTCTTACCCTCCCCTGTCTATTTACTACCTACCATCTATGCTACTTATTCTCTGTACCTTTTCGCCCTCTCTCCTCCCATTCCCCTGTTGATAACCCTCCATGTGATCTCCATTTTTGTGGTTCTGTTCCTGTTCTAGTTGTTTGCCTAGTTTTTGTTTTTGTTTTAGGTGTGGTTGTTAATAATTGTGAGTTTGCTGTCATTTTACTGTACTTGTTTTTTATCTTCTTTTTCCTAGATAAGTCCCTTTAACATTTCATATAATAAGGGCTTGGTGATGATGAACTCCTTTAACTTGACCTTATCTGAAAAGCACTTTATCTGCCCTTCCATTCTAAATGAAAACTTTGCTGGATAGAGCAATCTGGGATGTAGGTCCTTGCCTTTCATGACTTGGAATACTTCTTTCCAGCCCCTTCTTGCCTGTAAGGTTTGTTTTGAGAAATCAGCTGATAGTCTGATGGGAACTCCTTTGTAGGTTACTGTCTCCTTGTCTCTTGCTGCTTCTAGGATTCTCTCCTTATCTTTAATCTTGGCTAATGTAATTATGATGTGCCTTAGTGTATTCCTCCTTGAGTCCAACTTCTTTGGGACTCTGAGCTTCCTGGACTTCCTGGAAATCTATTTCCTTTGCCAGAATGGGGAAGTTCTCCTTTATTATTTGTTCAAATAACTTTTCCACTTGTTACTCTTCCTCTACTCCTTCTGGTATCCCTATAATTTGGATGCTGGAACGTTTAAAGATGTCCTGGAGGTTCCTGAGCCTCTCCTCACTTTTTTTGAATTCTTGTTTCTTCATTCTTTTCTGGTTGTTTGTTTTTTTTTCTTCCTTCTGTTCCACTCCATTGATTTGAGTCCCAATTTCCTTCCCATCACTATTGGTTCCCTGTACATTTTCCTTTATTTCACTTAGTGTAGCCTTCATTTGTTCATCTAATTTGCGACCAAATTCAACCAATTCTGTGAGCATCATGATCACCAGTGTTTTGAACTGTGCATCTGATAGGTTGGCTATCTCTTGGTCGCTTGAAAGTACTGGCTCTGGTGCTTTCAATTCTGTTTGAGCCATCTTTTTTCTTTCCTTTGGTCTGGTCGCGCCTGTTATGTATGAGGGGTGGAGCTTTAAGTGTTCCCCAGGGCCGGGCTCCCCAGTCGCTGGTTTGTGACGCTGTATGTGGGGGCAGGGTCTGAGAGGGAACAATGGCGCTTGCTTCGCTCTCCATGGGGCCTCAGTCCCTTCCGCTGCTTCCCCCGAGGAAACTGGGCCCCTCTGTTGCCAGTTCCCATGTGGGTGGGCTTGTGCACCCTGTGGGACCCTCCAAGGACCTCTCCTATGAGGCTGGGAGTCTCTCCCTGTGCCTGAACCCCCACAGGTGTTTTCAATCAGCGCCCCAAGGCTCTATTTCCCAGCACTGGGATCCTGGGTTGCATGTAGTGCCTTGCTTCACAATCGCCGCCTCTCTGGGTCTGCCGGTTGACACCCCTTGGCCAGGGTCTGCCAGCTGCCACTTGCACGCTCAGGGTCCACCCACTGCCTGAACACCCCGGATGCCTCACGCGCCCAGTCCCAATACATTCTGCTCTCCGTGCCGCAACCCGCTCCCGGCTTCTCGACTCCACCCCTCCGGCGCCCGACTGCCCGACTGCGCCCCTCCTACCGGTCTGGATGATCGCGTCTATTATCTTGGGTTGTCCAACTTCCATTCAGATCAGTTTTCTGTCAGTTTTGGTTGTTATTCTATTTCTAAATTGTTGTTGTCTCTATCTTGGTTGTGCGAGGAGGCACAGTGTGTTTACCTATTCCTCCATCTTGGCCGGAAGTAGCATAAATGGGTGTTGAATTTTGTCAGTTGCTTTTTCTGCATCAATCAAGATGATCACGTGATTTTTATCCTTGTGTGTTAATGTGGTGAATCACACTGACTGATTTGCAGGTGTTGGCCCACCCTCCCACCCCTGGAATGCATTTCATTTGATCATGGTATATGGCCCTTTTAATACATTGTTGAATTTGGTTTACTAATATTTTGCTGAGGATTTTTACATCTATGTTCATCAGGGATGCTGCCTGTAATTTTCTTTTCTCATGGCATCCTTGTCTGGTTTTGGTATCAGGGTAATGCTGGCCTCATAAAGTAAGTTTGGAAGAGTTCCCTCCTCTTCAAATTTTTCTTCTTTGAATGTTTTGTAGAATTTACCAGTGAAGCTGTCTGGTCCTGGACTTTTGTTTTTTCGTAGGGTTTTGATAACTGATTCAATTAATGATGTTAATATAGTAATTGGTTAGTTCAGATTTTCTCTTTCATCATGATTTAGTCTTGGTAGGTTGTAAGTTTCCAGGAATTATTCATGTCTTACAGGTCATCCAATTTGTTGGTGTATACTTGTTTATAGTAATGTCTTATGATCCTTTGTATTTCCATCATATCAGGCATATAACATCCCCTCTTTCATTTCTGATTGTATTTGTGTCCTCTCTTTTTTTCTGGGTGATTCTAACTAAATGTTCATCAACTCGGTTTTTTGAAAGAACCAGTTCTTAGTTTCATTGCTCTTTTGTATTGCCTTTATAGTCTCTATTTAATTTACTTCTGCTCCAGTCTTTGTTATTTCCTTTCTTCTACTATCTTTGGGTTTCATTCTTTCACTAGTTCCTTGAGGTGTAAAGTTAGCTTATTTATTGAGACTTTTTTAGTTTCTTGAGGTAGGTAGGCATTTACTGCTGTGAACTTTTCTTAGAACTGCTTTTGCTGCATCCCCTAAATTTTGATATTTAAATTTCCATTTTTGTTTCTCAAGGTGTTTTTTTATTTCTCTTTTGATTTCTTTGAATCATTTGTTGTTCAATAGCATATTGCTTAATCTCTACATGTTTTTGAATTTTTCATTTTCATTGTGTCATTAATTTCTGATTTCATACTGTTGTAGTCAGAAAAGGTGCTTGATATGATTTTAATTCTCCTAAATTTATTAAGGCTTTTTTCAAGTATATTTTATTGATTACGCTATTACATTTGTCCCATTCCTCTTTTTCTCCCCTTTATTCCCCTCTGCCCAGTACCCTCATTCCCTCCAGCATTCCCCCCACTTAGTTCATGTCCATAGGTTGTACATGCAGGGTCTTTGGCTCCTCCATTTCCTATACCATTCTTAACCTCCACCTGTCTATTTTGTACCTATTTGGTTATGCTTCTTATTCCCTTTACCTTTCCCCCCATTCTCCTCCCTCCCCCTCCCCACTGATAACCCTCCATGTGATCTTCATTTCTGTGATTCTGTTCCTGTTCTAGTTGTTTGTTTAGTTTGTTTTTGTTTTTGTCTTTTTTAGGTTCAGTTGTTGATAGTTGTATTTGTTGAGTTTACTGTTTATAGTTTTGATCTTCTTTTTCTTAGATTAAGTCTCTTTAACATTTCATATAAGGGCTTAGTGATGGTGAACTCCTTTAACTTGACCTTATGTGGGAAGCACTTTATCTGCCCTTCCATTCTAAATGATAGCTTTGCTAGATAGAGTAATCTAGATTGTAGGTTCTTGCTTTTTACAACTTTGAATACTTCCTTCCATTCCCTTCTTACCTGTAAGGTTTCTTTTGAGAAATCAGCTCATAGTCTTATGGGAACTCCTTTGTAGGTAACTGTCTCCTATTCTCTTGCTGCTTTTAAGATTCTCTCCTTATCTTTAATATTGAGTAATTTAATTATGATGTGCCTTGGCATGTTCCCCTTTGGGTCCAACTTGTTTGGGACTCTGAGCTTCCTGGACTTGTATGTCTATTGCCTTTACCAGATTGGGGAAGGTTTTTTTTATTATTTTTTCAAATTTTCAGTTTCTTGCTCTTCCTCTTCTCCTTCTG
This sequence comes from Phyllostomus hastatus, assembly GCF_019186645.2. Lineage (NCBI taxonomy): Eukaryota > Metazoa > Chordata > Mammalia > Chiroptera > Phyllostomidae > Phyllostomus > Phyllostomus hastatus. The sequence goes on along the minus strand of NW_025333643.1, from coordinate 1,163,613 downwards.
GCACTCCTTCTGATTCGGATATTGGAATGTTTAAAGTTGTCCCAGAGTTTCCTAAACCTCTCCTCATTTTTTTGAATTCTTGTTTCTTCATTCTGTTCTGGTGGAATGTTTATTTCTTCCTTTTGTTCCAAATTGTTTATTTGAATCCCAGTTTCCTTCCTTTCACTGATTGTTCCCCGCATATTTTTCTTTATTTTACTTTGTATAGCCTTCACTTCTTCCTTTATTTGGCGTCCATACTCAATCATTTCTGGGAACATCCTGATTACCAGAGTTTCGAACTGTACATCTGATAGGTTGGCCATCTCCTTGTCGCTTAGTCCTTTTTCTGGAGTTTTGATATGTTCTTTCATTTGGGCCATATTTGTTGGTCTCGGCATGCCTGTTACGTTGTAAGGGGCACAGCCTTAGGTATTTACCAGGGCAGGGCAACTCACAATCCTGGGTTGTGACACTGTTTGTGGGGGAGGGGTCAGAAAGGGAACAATGCTAATTGCACAGCTCTTATCCCATTTTCAAGAGACTGGCAGTTTCTCCCACCACCACAACCTCCACAGATTTTTTACAGTCAGATGTTCTGAGGCCTTATCTTGCCAGTGCTGGAACCCTGGGTTGCATGGTCTGTCTCACTCCCCAGGTGTTCCTCCCAGTTTATCTGCACACGAATGTGGGACCATCCAGTCTGCAGGTGCCGCCTCACCCACCCGGTCCGCCAGCCACCACTGAAACCTTGTGTCCTCTCCACCCCCGCTGCCCATCTCTGCCCCTCCTATCCTTCTGGATGGATATTCCTTCTTAAACTCCTTGGTTGTTGGACTTTCCTACACTTGAATTTTCTGGCAGTTCTTGTTGTTTTTTGTTTTTAGATTGGTTGTTTCCTTCTTTTGGTTTTGCAAGAAGGCAAAGTGTATCTACCTACACCTCCATCTTAGCCAGAACTCCTTAAATTTATTAAGACTTGATTTATGGCCTAACATATGATCTATCTTGGAAACTGTTCCATATGCACTTGAGAAGAATGTGTATTCTGTTGTTCTGGATAGGATGTTCTGTAAGTGTCTTTTAAGTCCATCTGATATTGGTCCATCTGAGGCCAATGTTTCCTTAATTGATTTCTGTGTGGATAATTTGTTTATTGATGTAAGTGGGGTATTAAAGTCACCTGCTGTTACTGGATTGCTATTTTTCCCTTTAGGTCTCGTAATACTTGCTTTTTATATTTAGGTGCTCCTATGTTAGGTGCATAAATAATTATTGGTAGGTTTGTGCTTACTGCATTTTGTTAATTGTTTTCTGACAGTTTTGTAGTTTATCTCTTTCTTCTCTTGCTCTCATGGTTTGATGACTTTCTTTAGCAATTTGCTTATATTCCTTTCCCTTTATCTTTTGTGTATTTGCAGCAGGTTTTTGCTTCACAGTAACCATGAGGCATACATGTAACAACTTACATATATTGTATATAAAGCTATTTTTAATTTGATAACAACTTACAAAGTTTGATATCATTGTAAAGCTCAACATTATTATTCTCTCTCCCCTACATTTTGTTTTTAATGTCACATTTTACATGTTTTTATTTTGTGTATCCTGTAACTAATTATTGTAATTGTAGTTTTTTTACTTTTATCTTTAAACTATCTACTTGCTTCTGTAAGTGTTTAATCCACTACCTTTGCTATATATTTCCCTTCCCAGTGAAATTTATCCTTTCATATATGTTCTTGTTATTAATTTGCACCCTTTTTCCCCTCAACTTAAAGAAGTCCATTTAACATTTTTCATAAGGTCAGTTTAGTGGTGATGAACTCCTGTAGCTTTTGCTTGTCTGGAAAACTCTTTTTCTCTCCTTTATTTATTTTTTTTTAAGATTTTATTCACTTAACTTCTGAGAGAGGGGAAGAGAGAAAGAGAGGGAGAGAAACATCGATATGCAAGAGAAACATCAATCAGCTGCCTCCTGCACACCCCCAACCTGGGACCTGGCCCACAACCCAGGCATGTGCCCTGACCAGGAATCGAACTAGGGACCCCTCGGTTTGCAGGATGATGCCCAACGCACTGAGCCACACTAATCAGGGCTCTCGTTTATTTCTGAATGAAAACTTTGCTGGTTATAGTATTTGTGGTCAGAAGTTATTTTTCTTTTAGTACTTTGAATGTATCATTCCACTCCCAACCTACACAGTTTGTGAAAAAATCTGATTGTCTTCCCTTGTATTTAACAAGTTTTTCTCTTACTACTTTTTATATTGTCTCCTAATCTTTAATTTGTGACATTTTAACTATAATTTGACTTGGTGTGGGTATCTTTGGGTTCCCCTTATTTGGACCTCTCTGGACATCCTGGATCTGGATATCTACTTCCTTCCCCAGGTTAGGGAAGTTTATTTTGGTTTTGTTCTTTGTTTTTTCCTGAGTTTTATCTGGGTTTTTTTGTTCGTTTTTGAAACATGTTTCTTTGTTTCTTTACACTGCTTGACTCTCTGTGTAGGTTTCTATGCATTAGATGAAACAACCTAAGCCTTGAAGAAGTGGGCTAATGTGGGAGGTGAAACTTGTCGTTCACCCCTGCCCCAGCCCTTGCATGTCAGTCTTTGGACTTGGCCAAGCAGCCTGTTGTATTTGCAATAGCTCCCAGTAGTGGAGGATGTGCCAGAACTGGCCACGTCTGAAAAGGGAAAGTCTCAGCACCTAAATTCAGGTTTGCTGAAAGATAGATACTTTAGGCATCAACTTTCTGTTTTTAAAGGTTTTATTTATTCATTTTAGAGAGGGGAAGAGAGAAAGAAAGGGAGAGAGGGCAACATCATTGTGTGTTTGCCTCTTGTGTGCCCCCTACTGGGGACCTGGCTCACAACCCAGGCATGTGTCCTGACTGGGAATCAAACCGGTGACCCTTTGGTTCACAAGCTCGCACTCAATCCACTGAGCCACACCAACCAGGGCTCAGGCATCAACTTTTAAAAGTTTACAAATCTCTACAGTCTTTTGGGACTACAAGCCTATATCCCACTGGCCACCAAAACCAGGCAATCTGGAGGTGTCCCTTGGGTGACAGTCACTGCAGACAAATGTATAAGCTCTTTTCTAGGTGACACCAGAAAGCTGGAGTATGGCAGAGGAAGAACACCAATTTGGCCTTCACAGCCTACATTTTTGGAGAGCAGTCCCATAAGCCACTAGATGTCTGCCCGACCTGAAGTCTGCCCCTCACGCCAAAATCTAAACGAGTAAAGACCTCCTTAACAGAAAGACTCTCGGGTGGGAGATGATTACCTTAGTCCACTGTCGGTGCAGTTCCGTGGGGATGGCTGCCTCCCAGGAGCCATCTCTTTGCTTGCCACAGCCTTGTGGGACACCAGAATATAAGCATCCTCAGCCACCAGAGCCAGGCAATCAAGGGGTGTACCCTGGGTGGCAGCCACAAAACCCAGGGCACCACACATATGGAATCCTCTCTGAAACGCACTGGCTGTCTGGAGCACAGCAGAGAGTAAGCTTGAAGATCACACCCGCCCCCTGAGGTCTCTGAAAAGGACTGCTCCTTTCTTGATGGAAGGAAGACAGACTCATTGCACCAGTGGAATGTCAGCAAATCTGGGGACTAAAAGCAGCTGCATTTGGTAGAGCTGGGAATCTCATCTCCCATGTGGAGGATACATATGGTGGGCAGAGTGTGCTGTCATCCTACTCACCTAAGACCTCGGTGGAGTTTTCGTTCCAGCCACAGGCGCTCAGTGAAAGTGGCTGCTAAACCGTGCATCACGCAGAGTCAGGGATTCAGCCCAGAGAGGGCAGTTTGATGGTCACCTTAATTTGGGATTTCACTGGGGACAGTCTTCAAACCTGGTTCCTCTTACCATTTTGGCTTTAGGGCTGATTCACTGCTTTTAAGTGAAAGGTATCTTCCTCTGCCCTCTAAACACTAGGGAAGGATCGAATCATATTTGTGACCAAAGAAGACCATGAAACTCCAAGCAGTGCCGAGCTGGTGGCTGATGATCCCAATGATCCTTACGAGGAGCATGGTGAGTGACATGGGGCCTCCCAGGGACCCACAGACATGAACTGGGGGAAAAGTTCAACGTTCACATTTTTTTCCCCATTTGGTCCTTGACAAGGCTGGGTTTTCAGTTATGCATCTCAGCCATGGACCATCTTTCAGGACAGTGAGTTTGTCTCCCTCAGAGGTGTAAGAGGCTGTTTTGAGGCCCTCATTCTGATACACTTCCCTGGCCATGTGGCTAGAACCTAAGAGGTTCTCCTTACTGAAGTCTTCTGCCTCTTTTTCTTCTGAATTTTTGCATTGGCTTAAGCTGCTGGTCAGGTGCTTCCCAGTGATGAAGGAGGTTGTCAGTGGATCTGAGCAGTTCCAGATAAGGTAACAGGGATCCTCAGTTCAGTCAAGTTACGGGACATAATTCTGCCACATCTGCAGACTATCAGTAAGCAGGTACCCAAGAGCCACATGCCTTGTTCTGTGAGGTGCTTTCTCCTTGTAGTTCTCCAGCAGGCACCTTGCAGGAAAAGCACTCACTTGAGATAGAGGGAGTCTTCTAGCAGCAGGATTCAGCTAACCTAGTCAGAACTCACAACAACTCAGTTAACAGTCACCTGGACCTAAGGCACCACTACAAAGGCTTTGGACTGTTGGATTCACTAGGACGTGCCCGGCCTGTGCAAGGTGGCCACATGTATGCAGTGTTCATAAATAGTCCATATGTCATAAACAGTACTGCCTTCACCAGTAATCTAAAGACTTTTCTGACATCCATGATAATAACTTACAAGCCTTCTGGTGCTCACTGGTGATTAATGTGGTTGAAACACCTTGTAGGATCTGCCTGTAGAATATGGGCCCCTGGTTGAAATTCTTCAAATGATAACTAAAGTGTATATTCTTTTTTTTTTTTTAAGATTTTATTATTTTAGATGGGAAGGAAGGGAAACATTGATGTGCAAGAGATACATTTGATCAACTGCCTCTTGCAAGCTGGAGACCTGGTGCACAAGCCAGGCGTGTGCCCTGTTGGGAATCAAACCAGTGACCTGGTTCACAGGCCAGTGCTCAATCCACTGAGTCACACCAGCCAGGGCTAAAGTGTATATTCTTAAGTAGGACACTGTCTACTGCTCATAGGGATTAAAATAAAGCTCAAAAGGCATGTGTAGCACTCTTCGGAGGACAGCGGGAAGTGCAGACGTTGTACAAAGTGTTGGATTCCTCAGAAGGACGGCTACAGGAGTGATCTGTAATCAACACTCTTAAAAGAAAAGTAAATCACATGGAAATTCTAGTCCTTTACCTGCCTTTAAGTCCATATTAGCTAAGCACGTTTCTTTAATGGGTTGAGACTGAGGCCTGCCGGACAAATCGTCCCTCGTTTTGTCTGCCCTGTCCTATTTTTGTAAAAACTGAGTGTGTTTGCCTTGAGGCTGTGCCTTCCCTCCATTTCCTGCCAGTAGTTATCATTCCTCTTGATTTTTCTCCTACCTGCTTCTGTCACGTACAGTGTATCTGCTTGGACCTTATGGGCATTTGCCTTTGCAGCCCCTTCTTGTGAGTGATTATAGTGAAGAAGCATATTAAACAGAACTCTGGGACCTAGGTTCTGAACGCTCAATTGCAAAATTATTAGTTTTAAGACATTCTGCATCTGAGCTTAATTGTTTGAAGCCACCATCGTTGTGTTTTACATTGTGCCCCTCAAGTGCAAGCTGGCTTCATAGTGTTCTCTGTGAGGAACTGCCACTTTCTCACTCACCTTCCTCTGATAGATAGTGATACAAGGACTCCTGCAGATCTGAACTATTAGTTTTAAATGTTAGCATTACAATGTTAATTCTTTTGGAAACTGTTTGTGCAGGTGTATTAGCAGTGTTGGGCCTCCAGGGGGCAGCATTTGCAAATGCTTCCAGCACTGAGATGGGTTGTGAAGTTGGGAGAGGTGGTGAGATGTGGAGCAGATGGGCTCTGGGAATGCTGAGGGTCCTGGCTATAGTCCCAACCTGGACCCCACTGAACCCCAAAACCTCATTTGTAAACTGGGATTAGCAATACCCACTGCAGAAGGCAGCTGAAAGGATTACATGATTTACCACACACAAGGATGCACGAGAAGGTGCATTGCAGTTGTCAGCGGCACCAGTGGGGAACTGCCTGCCCGTCTCACCAGTGAGTGACCGCACCAGCGGATTTGTCGATCCCTGAAGCTTCCTAGGCTGGAGTGAGGGGACAGGGTTCAGCCCAGGCCGAGGACTTTGGACGCTAGCTCAGAATGCCAGACGTACATATTTCCTGGGGGTGAAAAATCACGTGTAATTTCACTAGGCACTTAAGAGTCTTTCTTAGAGAGTGCGCTCAGTCTCTGTGGTCGACGTGTGTAAGAGAATTCTATGTGAATCATATTTCTGTCCACGTCTGCCACAAAGCTGAACATGAGCCATTATCTTAAAAGCATTTTAGAAAACCGGGAAATACTATGTGGATGTGGACAAAGTTCAAAGATAAGAAAAAGTGTAAAATTCGGAAGGTGGGGGCCTATAGAACATTGAAGTGAAAATCCACCTGAAAGCCTAGCCCCTCCCTAACACATATGTACAGTGTAGCACTTGGGTTGATGCATTCCTGGTTAGTCTCCTTCCAAATGTTTTGTTTTTATAAGAATGGAACCACACCACTCCATATGCCATTGCCTTTTCCTTGTAAACATGTCTTGGACATCTTCCTCAGCAGCACAGAAGGATCAGCCCCCTCGCTCCCACCAGTCTTCACACTGTGTGGCTTCTGAGAGCAGCCGCGGAGCTCGAGGGGCTTGAGGAGCAGGCAGGCAGCAGAGGTTGGAAGGAGGAGATGGATACCTCAGCTTCTTCTTTTTTTTTATATATATTTAATGATTTTAGAGAGAAAGATAGAAGAAAGAGAAAAGAAGGGGGAGAGAGAGAGAAACATCGATTGGTTGCCTTCCATACACGCCCCCGACCAGGAATGGAACCTGCACCCTAGGTATGTGCCCTGACTGGGAATCGAACCACCACTATTTTGGTGTGTGAGACAGTGCTCTAACCAACGGAGCCACACCGGCCAGGGCAATACCTCAGCTTCTTCAGGTGTTTGGACTTTAAAAAGGTTCTCATTAACCATCCAAGTGATGGCTTCTACTTTGGACTAAATGGATTCCAGCCTATAGTCCTTAGGACACAGAGCACTGGGTGGCAGCTTAGAATATAGACCAGTGTTGCTCGTGGAGACAGTCACCCGTGGGGGCTTCTCTCTAGCCGAGCCAGGAATGCTGGCTGTTCCAGGCATCCGAGCCCAGTCTAAGGGGTAGGTCCACAGGCAGGTGCCTGCCGGGCAACATTTCATACTGTTCACCTCTCAGGTGGCCCGTGAAAGCTAGACTTCGTTTTGCTTTTCTTTCAGCATTAGACAGCTCCTCTCATGTTTTCCTCGTCCATCTTCCTATTCCAGGATTGATCCTGCCCAATGGAGACATTAATTGGAACTGCCCCTGCCTTGGGGGCATGGCCAGTGGCCCCTGTGGGGAACAATTCAAGTCGGCCTTTTCCTGCTTCCACTACAGCACGGAGGACGTCAAGGGGTCAGACTGTGTGAACCAGTTCCGGGCCATGCAGGAATGCATGCAGAAGTACCCTGACCTCTATCCCCAAGACGAGGAGGAGGAAGAAGAGAAGAAGAAGCCAGGAGAACATTCGGAAGAGACCGCGCCTACCGAGGTCACCGCAACCAAAGAAAAGGAAGGCTCGAGCTAATGAAGGCTGAGCTGCTGCACCGGGCTCCGAGCCTTCCCCCTCAGAGTGATATGGACCTTCAGCAAAATGCCTTTCGGTCACTCTCCAAGAAAGCATCTTTTTCTCTATTGTTCTGTGCACTGTAATACAAAAGTAACTTATTTTGATGATCAGGGGTCTTGGCCCTTTGACATATACACTGAAAAAATAGGGTTTATATGTATGTGTGTCTTACATGATTTTATCGGTGAATGTAGCTGCCTCTTTTGAAATCTCTTCTTCAAATAACCTCAGATTTTGCCACTTTGGAATAATGTGCTGAATATTCTCAGCAACCAAAAATCATTACCTAGGAGTGTCTTTTATGAGTGAGCTGATTTATTCTGATTCATTTCCTTCCTTTTAGTAGATTTTATACCTGTTTGGAAATGAAATAGAAATAGAAACATCTTCCTGTAAAAATGCTGGAAGGGGGCCATTCCTAACACAAGAAGCCAGGTAATCAGATACTTATTTCTCAGAAACCACCTTCACCTTGAGTATACGAGGAGGGTACTATGCTTCGTTGCTGATACATTTCGGTTTCCATTTTTACATTGAGCTCCAGGTTTTTCTGTTTAGAAAGTGGAGCTTTGGACCCTCCGATTCATAGTCCCTTTCCCAAAGGAAAAGCTGGGTTTTGCTGTTCTTCTTCCAAAGGCCCTGGTTTGGGGCTTGGTGTTCACACTGGCTCTGTCTCAGCCTGTCCAGATGCAGAGTTCTTGAGAGGTGGGACCTACTTCTTACCAAAGTAGCAGCCGAGAAGGAAATGTGAATTAAGTAGTCAATTAAAAGAAAAACATGGTTTTTACCTGAGTTTGAAGGTGTCCTTTCATTTTACTAATTAAAAATGTTTTGTGTAAGGAAATTGGATCACATTTTCTATGTTGCATCCACGTCAAGCTGTTGTTGGGTGCCTGTTGAGCAGGTGCCTTCAGACAGACATCGTAACCCGTGAGGTGGGGAAGGCTCTCCCCACGTGAAGGGAAGGAGCTGAAGCCCTTGCAGGTTGAGATACTTGCCCAGGGGAACTGCTAGACAGTGCTCAGGCGGTGATGTAGTGATGCCTCGTTTGTCCCAGGTGTACTGGTCCTCTATTGCTGTGTAAAAAGTTACCTTCACACACAGCAGCTTGAAACAGGCGCCTGTTGTCTCACAGTTCCTGTCAGTCAGGATTCCAAGCCTGGTCTGCCTGGGCCCTGTGGCTCAGCCTCTACACTGTGAACACGATGCTGGCGGGCTTTCCAAAACCACTCGGGTGGTTTCAGTTCCTTGTGGTTTGTTGGATTAAAGGCCTCAGTTCCTCACTGGCTGTTGAACTAAGTCCTCCCTCAGTTCCTTGGCACGTGGGCCTCTCCCTAGGTCAGCCCCCAGCATGGCGGTGGCTTCCATCAGAGAGCAAGATGGAAGCCAGAGCCTTTTGTAAATTAGTCTCAAATGACATTCTCCCCATTTACCAGTCTATTAGCAGCGAGTCACAGTCCTCACTTGAAGTGGACTCCGACCGGCGGTGTCCTCGGTGTTGTGGATGCGAGGAACGAATTCACACGGACTGCAGAAGTCCTTGGAGAAAAAGGGACGGCATGGCTACTCTCTGAGTGAGAGAGCGCCCTGACCCCTGCCTGGACAGGCTTTTACTGCTTGTCTGGGAGCATTACCTCAAGGAAGGTCCTCATTCATCATTGTCAAGCAGTAAGGATCAAACAATAGATAACATTCAAACAACTCTGAGGGCCTATTTTGAGTCAGGGTCAGATAGCTGAAGGGCCATAAAACTTTGGGGAATGAACTCACTTCTTGCTCGGACCCTTATCGTTTAAATTGAGGGTATTAGCAAGGCAGGTTTCACAGGATTTTATGCATTCCTTCTTAGGCCTGATTGCCCTAGGAAACCCGCCCTTTCCAGCACAGGGCTAAACCGCCCTCTGGCATTGTTTCAGGCTTAAGTCAGGCAGGGGAAGTAAGGCAGCCAAGAGATTAGGAGACTTCTCACAGACAGAATGAGGACTCAAGCTATGTTAAAGCCGAAGGGCGAGGGTTCATCACCCCCTTTTTCTATAGCCCCCCAAGTCCTTCCCTGAGGGCCCTTTCATGACCATGCCTGTCTTAGGTCATCCCTCCCTTGAGGAATCTTACCCGTCCTTGTCTAACCGGTCATCCACCTGGGGCGAAGCAGAGTGAAGTAAAAGGGAGCAGAGGAGGTGCTCCTGCCAGAAAGATAAGCTTTGTCTCCTTAGTGGGTTATGGTCCTAAGGTCTCTCACTCAGCCTTAGCCGTGGGGGTTTACAGCTTCTGAAACCAGGCAGGGCAGTTCCCAACACTCACTCAAGAGAAGGGGCACTGGGCACAAGAACGAGGAGGCTGCTGCCGCACCAGAAAGCAAGGTGACGGCACATCAAAGCAGGAAAGGACGCTTAGATGTGAGGGACTGGGGTTCTGCAGTGTGAGGGAGGCAGAGAACCGTGGTGTCTATAGACCAAACTTGGTAAAAACCAAACCTGGAGCTGCCCGAGTTTGGGAGCGAGGACAGCCCTGTGGAGGTCCCCGTGGCTTTGTTTAGCCTCCTAAAGGGCCTTACACATTCAACCAACATTTCTCAGTTGAAATTCTGATCACAACCAAGGTGCTACTAATTCGGGAACATGCCGTGGATCCCGTTCCTCTGACGCATTTAGGAATTTATGCAGTTCCAAGTCCTAGGGCCAAGGAAAAGTGAGTCATCCAGGTAACCGTCTGCGTGAGGTCAGCATGTACCAGACAGCAGGTGCGGGCGGGCGTCACACGACGGCGCTGGATTCTCAAGGTGAACTACTTTCCTCTAGCAGCGGTCCCTCTTAAAACAGAGACTCTCCGGCCGACTTTGCCCAAGCCTGCTTGGTTAAACAAAAGTTTCCATCATTTTTCTCTTTTCACTGGAACAACAACTTGGTGATAAGAAAGTGCCCCTACATAAGCAATGGAGAGTAGGTGAAGGTTATGCATTAGAATTGGGGGGTTGAATAATTCTCTCTTTTTTTTTACTTAAAAATGTTTTGATTTATTTTTATTTTAAGATTTTATTTATTTTTTTAGAGTGAGGGGAAGGGATGGAGAAAGAGGGGGAGAGAAACATCAGTGTGTTGTTGCCTCTTGCACATCCTCTGCTGGGGACCTGGCCTGCAACCCAGGCATATGCCCTGACTGGGAATCGAACCTGCGACCCTTTGGTTCGCGGGCCGGCACTCAATCCATTGAGCCACACCAGCCAGGGCTGATTTATCTTTTAATAATTTTGAAGATTACAGTTGACGCTATTACTTGTTTCAAGTGTACAACACAGTGATGAGACACACAACTTTCAGAGTGATCACCCCGTTCAGACTGGTGCCCATCTGACCCACACATCAGTATTACAGTATTATTGACTATATGCCCTAGGCTGTGTTTTACATGCACGTGACTTTCTATAGCTGCCAGGTTGTACATCTTAATTCCCCCCCTTTTCCCTCCCAACTTCACTCCCATCTGGCAACCATCAAAATGCTTTCTGTATCTATGAATTTCTTTCTGTTTTGTTTGTTCATTTGTTGGGAATTTTAGGTTCCATGTATAAGTGAAATTATATGGTACTTGTCTTTCTCTGCTTATGTCACTTAACTTAATACCCTCCAGGTCCTTCCATGTTGTCACAATGGCAAAATTGCATTCTTTCTTTTTTATGACTGAGTAATATTCCATTGTATACATGTACTATCTTTTCTCTATTCACTTGTGTATTGATAGAGACTGGTCTTTTGATTGGAGCACTTAAACCATTTACATTTAAAGGAATTATTGATAGGTGTGCAAGCTGGGTGGGGGAGAGCCGGTGAAAAAAACAGTGGCTTCTGCCCACACTTCTGTCTGGGAGGATGCTGCGCCTCCAGCCCTCACTCTGAAGCCAGAGAATGCAGTTCCTCCCCGATGTCCCTGGTGATTTGCAAGCTCCTGCCCCAACACTGCAGCGCTGAGCAAGTGAGTCTGCCAGTGAGGAAATCCCTGCACTGGCCCCTCAAGGGGAACACCTGGAACTCCAGCAAGCAGCCCTCCCACCCAGCCAAACTCCCTGCTGGCTTCCACAGCCAGAAGTTCCAGGGATTTTCTTCCTGGCCCTGGGACCCCTCCCTCCCGGGTGGGGGGCACTGCAGCCCAGATACCCCACCACCACTCTTTCTTAACTGCTACACTGTGAGTATGGCACCTGCCCCTTTAGCATCTGCAGACCTCCTGCCAGTATCAATGTGGCTTCTTCTGAATATCCTTAATTATATGGGGCTTCTGTTTAGGTAGACTTCAGGCTGTTTCCAAATGGGGTGGTTCTGCAGTCTAGTAAATTTTGATGCACTGGAGGAAGGTGAGCACAGCGTTTGCCTGCTCTGCTGTCTTGATGAAAATTTCTCTCTTGCAATTTGTGGGGGGTGGGAGGGATCATATCCTTTGTCCTTTAGTTTTGTTTCAGAATTTGCTGATTGCATTCCACGGTGTCATTTCACATGTGACTTCACAGAGTGGGAATGATAAGCCCGTTTTAATACAAAATTGAAAACAAATTTATATCAAAATGACAGTATAAAATGGCACCAATTAACACACTCCTCTCCCCCTTTAGAAGGCAATAATGACAATGCTAGCACCACGAAAAGGTAAGATGTGGGCACAGAAGCAGCCCAGGTGGAAAGCATGTCAACACTATGGAAAGGTGTTATTAAGGGATGATGTGGCCCTGACCGGTGTGGCTCGGTTGGAGCATCCGCCTGTACACCTAAAGGTTGGGGTCCTGTTCCCAGTCAGGACACACACCCAAGTTGCAGGTTCAACCCCCGGTTGGGGTGCTTATAAGAAGGCAACCAATCAATGTTCCTCTCTTACATCTCTCTCCCTCTCTCCCTCACCTCCTAGAAAGAAATTACATTTGGGGCTCCCTTTGAGACAGTGTCTCCGAGAACTTCCTACCAATGACATAACTTTTTAAGGAGGCGGATCCCTGTTGCTGGCCTTTAATAAGCAAAGATGGGACATTCATTTGCTGAGGCTGCTGCAGGGCGGATGTGCCCAGTAGGTGGATTTCCTACACTGCTATTTTACAAGTTGGGTAACCCCAGTTGAGAACCATAGCACCTTCTTTTGCTCCTAGGTTGTCTGAATTAGCGTGGTGGGTGTTAGGACAAAGTCAGAACTAATTAGAGATCACCACCTTTGGGGAGAGGTAGGAGGTAAAATGTGGGGAGGAGAGGGCTCTGGAGGAGGTTTGTCCTGGCAGGTGGGCTGGCATGAGACCACTCAGATTCTGCAAGGCTTCAGGGAGATTACTTGTCTGGGGGCATCTCTCTGATCTGGTGGGGGTACCAATACTTCCTCGGGACCGGGGTGGGCCTCTGAGGAAGTCAGAACAGCATAGATGAATGATTTATCCATTTAGGAGGGCTCAACACTCACCGGGAGATTTCACAACACAATTTAAAAATACCTGACAGTGAGTTCTTGGGCCAACCCTCAGACAGCATCCGGATCTGGGGTGGAGCTCAGGCGCCTGCCCTTTAACAGGCTTCCTGGGCAGCTCTGACCCTGTGGTCCATACAGAATGACCAAAGTACTGTCTAAACTGATTGGCTTTTGAGAGTCAAAATGGGCAATATTAACAAGTGTAACAGGCAAGGCTGTGAAAAGGACTATTCAAGGAAAACAGAGATACATAGTGGTTCCATAAATGAATCGCGATGGGCAAGCTCCCGTGGTGGTGAAGAACATACCCCTGGACACAGACAGACCTGATTCTGACCTACTTACCGTGTGACTGAGCAAGTCCCTCCATCCCTCTAATCCTCAGTCTCCTCACACAAAAAAGCAAGCTTCACTGTACATTTAGTGCAATATTCTCTTCTGGCAAAGGTTTCCCTGGGCCCCCTGTTCTCTACAACCTGATCCTTTTCAGTGTGCGAGTATTTCCAAGTTGTTTCATGGACTGTGATATTTGACCCTCAACTATTTGTTACTTCAGGCGGAGCTTATATAATGTTGCAGAGCCTGGAACCTAGGAAACAGTGAGAGGATGCTATACGCTTATTTTGCCAGTTTGGTAAAACACTGTATTCCTCTCTCCTCTTTCCCCATCACCAAGAGATGGGGAATGAGGCAGAGGTTGGAAATGCTCGCCAAGCAATACTTCTGTGTCAGTCAGCCTTTTATTCTTTTGCCAGTTCCTCCCAGACTGATTCCATCAACGGTGCACAAGCTTTCCATGGGCAGTTTTGGTGAAGGAAATATCTCTCTACTTGTAGTCACATCCCCTTTCCCTTCTCATGGGGTCTGAAAGGATGTTTTGAGGGCAGGAAATAATATCTAAATGTTTACAAATTGAAACATCAATTGAAAGAGCCTTTGTCTTCTGTCTTTGGTGTGGTAGTTTGGAGTGCGAGTTCTCTCAATCCAGTGAGTGCTGCAGATCAAAACTGCAACACGATGTCACCTTAGAATGTTAGATATCGCCTCACACCTGTTATTTAAAAAAAAAAAAACAAGAAGCGAGAATTAACAAGTGTTGGTGAGGATGTGAAGAAAAGGGAAGTACCCTATGATCCAGCAATTCCACTTTTGGGTATTTATCCTAAGAAAACAAAACACTAACTCAAAAAGATATATATGCACCCCCACATTCAACACAACATTGTTTACAATAGCCAAAATATGTAAACAATGCATCTGCCCATCAATGGGTGAATGGATAAAGAAAATGTGGTATGTATGAGGCCTGTTCAGAAGGTATTCAGACATGTAATATGAAAAATAGAGACTTTTATTAAAGAAGATACAAAAAACATTGTACATAGGACAATGACACTTCAGTACCTTTCAAAGTAGATACCTTGGGACCTCACACAGTTCTCCCAGTCACCACCAGCTGTCTTGTCATATTTTCCTAAATCTCATCGATGATCTGAAATTTCTTCCCTTTCAAAGGTGATTTTAGTTTTGGGAAAAGCCAGAAGTTACAGGGCATCAAATCTTGGCTGTAGAGGGCTGAGTTACCTGGGAGATTTGATGACATTTTGCCAAAAATCTCTACATGAGATGTGATGTACGAGCAGGTGCATTGTCACGATGAAGCTGCCAATCACCAGTTGCCCATAGCTGTGGTCTTCTGAGTCATCTGAATAGTTTCAAGAGAGGAATGTTCAAGCTTAACACAAAATTTGATGCAGATTTGTTGCTCTACTATCTCAGTCATTTTGAAGGTGATGGCCACACAGTACACATGCTCACTCAATAGTGTCTACGACCCTCACTGACTAGTACAGTGAAGTCTGCATTGTTCACACATATGCGCTCTCCTTGGCTGCCAGGTTACATGGATGTTGTGCACCCCATTCTCGTTGTGTTAACAATGGCTGGACTTTTTCAAGACAGGCCGTGTACACTCAGTGGAATATTATCCAGCCACAAAAAGAAGGAAATCTTGCCATTTGTAACAACGTAATTGAATCTTGAGAGCATTATGCTAAGTCATACAAGTTCAGACAAAAACAAATACCACATGGTATCATTTCTATATGGACTCTAAAAATAAAAAGCCAAAAAGGAGCTCAGGATACAGAGAACTGATTGGCGGTTGCCAAAGGGGTAGGGACAGGCAAAATGGGTGAGGAGATTAAAAGGTACTAGCTTCCAGTTATAGAATAAATAAAGCATGGAAACTAATGTACAACAAGGTGACTATAGTTAATAATACTGTATTGTACAGTTGAATTGTAATGTTGCTAAGAGTAAATCTTAAAAGTTCTCATCATAAGGAAAAAAATGTGGTAAGCTTGTGTGGTGACAGATGTTAACTAGACTGTATCGTGGTGATCAGGTCACAATATATACAGATACTGAATCATTATGTTCTACACCTGAAACTTATATGTCCAGTATACCCAAATAAAATAAAAATACATACAGACAAATCACTTCCCTACCATCTTATTATGGTACCTCAAAAAGTCAACAATATTTCCTTAATATCATAAATTACCTATCATGTTCAAAATTCCCTGACTGCCTGATTTTTAAATGATTGACTTAAATTATGTAGATAAGACTCCACACACACACTCTATTTGGTGGTTATATCTTTTAGTCCATGGGTTGGTCTTCCTTTTTTTTCCTTGCTAGTCTTTAAAATAATTTTTTATTTTTTTAAAGATTTTATTTATTTATTTTTAGAGAGGGGTAAGGGAGGGAGAAATAGAGGGAGAGAAACATTGATGTGTGATAGCCTTTTGTGTGCCCCCTACTGGGGACCCAGCCCACAACCCAGGCATGTGCCCTGACTAGGAATTGAACTGGTGACCCCTTGGTTCTCAGGCTGGCACCCAATCCACTGAGCCACACCAGCAAGGGCATAAAATGATTTTTTATTTTACAATTACAATTGACACACAATATTACATTAGTTTCAGGTGTACAACCTCTGTAATCTTCCCCATAAGTCTATCACCCATCTGACACCATTCAGAGTTATTACAATATTATTGACTATGTTCCCTATGATGTACTTTATACCCCCTTGACTAATTTTATAACTGGGGCTTTCTTTGTTACTTCTTAATCCTTTCACCTTTTTCCCCAGTGCCCCTCCCATGTGGAAATCATCAGTTAGTTCTCTGTATCTATAAGTTTGTTTCTGTTTTGTTTGTTTTATTTATTTTGTGTTTCAGATTCCACATATAAGTGAATCGTATAGTATTTGTCTTTCTCTGTCTGACTTATTTCACTTAGCATAACATCCTTTAGGGTCATCCATGTTGTTTAAATGACAAGATTTCATTCTTCTTATGGCTGAGTGAGCTCTGTTGTGTATATGTATCACACTTTTATCCACTCACCTATCAGTGGACACTTAGGTTGCTTCTGTATTCTTGGCTATTGTAAATAATGCTGCAATGAACAAAGGGGTGCTTATGTCTTTTCAAATTAGCATTTCAGGCTTCATCAGATAAACACCCAGGAGTGGAATTGCTGAGTCATATGGTAGTTTTATTTTTAATTTTTAACAAATAGTGGCTACAGTTAGAATTTAATATGTTTTTAAGTGGTATAAAAAAATCTCAACCAAATTGCTGCTCTCTGTGGCTCTTGGACTACAATTGTAAGACCCCTCATTTCTTTCTATATCGGAGATCACTGGTGTACACGGGAGACCGAGTGCTAACATGGAGACCCAAGTGTTTAAGTGAACACAACGAAACTGAGAGGTGGAGGAGAGACAACTACGAAAACTTCCATTGCCAGCCTTGAAACTAGGCAATCATCAGGTGAAATACAATTCAAAATCCTTTAGTTAAATAGGTCAAGTAGAGCCCTGGCTGAGGTGGCTCAGTGGACTGAGCGTCAGCTGGTGAACAGAGAGGTCATTGGTTCAATTCCGGGTCAGGGCACGGACCAGTGGGGGGCTGGTCCCCAGTTGGGGGTGTGTGACAGGCAACCATTTGATGTTTCTGTCCCTCTCTTTCTCCCTCCCTTCCCCTCTCTCTGAAAATAAAATAAGTAAAACCTTTTAAAAAATAGGTCAAGTAAATAAAGAAAGGAGTAACATACATAAAAGCAAGAAACTTGGCAATGGATTCTTAGACTTGACACCAAAAACACAAGTAACAATCTACAGAATGTGAGAAAATATTTCCAAATCATATACCTGACAACAGTCTAGTATCTAGAATACCTGAAGAACTCTTACAACACGGCCCTTGTGAAAAAAAAAAAAAAAATGACAACTCAAATTAAAAATGGACAAAGGTCTTGAATGGTCTCCAGAGGAGATATGCAAACGGCCAAAATGAAAAGGTGTTCAACATCAAGTGGACAGTAAGGAAACGCATGTCAAAACCACAATGAAATATTACTTCACCCCTACTGGGATAGCTATGATGTTTTTTAAAGGAAAGTGTGAGTAAACATATAGAAAATTCCGCAGAGGTTTTTCAAAAAATTAAACATGTACGGTTAGCGGAGCCGCAGTCTGGAAGGCAGCGCGTGTCCCGCCCCCCAGCCGGAGGCCTCGGAGCCCAGCCGGTGCCCAACCCAGCCACACAGCCTGGCCAGCTGGAATGCCTTCACGGACACCCCCTGGGGGACCTGGCCTGTCAGGACATGGCCATCGTCGGCTATAAGGCCTTATCCTCTAGCTGGGCCTCGGTCCCCAGGAAAACCTTCCTCAGCTTCACGCCAGCTGAGGCTGGTGCCTGGTTGGCAAAGACTGGTCAAAGCTCTTTTGTGAATGATCTGACCCTTGGGGGCCAGAAATGTTCTGTGATCCCAGACTTACTGCTACAGGATGGGGAATTTATCACGGATCTTTGCGCCAAGAGCACAGCCGAGGCCTGCACCTTTAACATCGCTGTCACTGTGAATGCCAAGACGCTAGTCACACTGATGGGCAAAGGTGCCCATGGTGGTATGGTCAACGAGACACATGATAAAATGCTTCCCCTCTGCGGCCTTCCCAATTCTGATGCTTGTTTCAGCATCAGAATTGGGAAGGCCGCAGAATTCTGACCCAATTCTGATCCTTCCTACTACCATCCCCGCAACTGGTTTGCAACCCTCTCCTTCCCAAACATACACACATACACCATTTTTATTGGGGGGACCATCACCCACACCCCTTATTGCCACCAAAACCACATGGGCTGGGGACAGGCCTGGATGGACAGGCACCTCTCCTACCCATAGCCCTCCAGTGTGGGGTTGGAAAACTTTGTTGGATTTTTTTCTGGATAAAAAAACTCTACAAAAAAAAAAAAGTAAACAGGCAGTTGGCATATTACCCCACAATTCCACTCTTAGGTATATACCCCCCAAACTGAAAACAGGTAGTTACTTATTCATGAATGTTCATGGCTGCACTCCTCACAGTAGCCAAAGTTGGAAACAATTCAAATGCCGGTCAATGGATAAACAGATAAACAAACTGATATATATATATAATGAAATATTATTTAGTCATAAAAAGGAATGAAGTACTGATACTGTATGACAGGGACAGACTTCAAAAACATGCTCAGTGAAAGAAGCCAGACCCAAAAAGGTCATGTGTTGTGTGATTTCTTTTACATGAAATGTCTAGAAAAGGCAGATACAAAAAGTAGAAAGCAAATTCAAGACTTCCAGGGGTGATGGGAGTGATTACGTAATAGGTACATGATGTTTTGGGGAGACAAAAAGTTTTGACGCTGGAGACAGAGGTGGTGTTCGCACAACATTGTAAATTCACTAAATATCACCAAGTTGTGCACTTGGAAACAGTTGTGTGTTATGTGAATATTACCTTAATTTAAAAAAGAGAATTACAGAGAGAAAGGAATCAAGTATAAATAGTGCATATTCAAAATGGTACAAACATTTTGGAAAATAATTACATAATTTTTTAGAAAGTTAAATGTATACCTACCATGGAACCCAGGCATTTCATGCCTACCTATTTACCCAAAAGAAATAAAAGAATATGTCCCTATAAAAACTTGTACATAACTTTTCATAGTAGCTTTATTTGTAATAACCAAAAAAACCTGGAAACCACTAAAAATCCATGAACGGACAAATAGACAAACAAATGAGGGTATATCCACACAACAGAGAACTCGGCAATGAAAAGGGATGAAATATTGACACGCAGGACATCTACGAATATTGCCTGAGTTGAAGAAGCCAGAAAACAAGTAGATTCTATGTGATGCCATTTCTTTTTTTTTAAAGATTTTATTTATTTATTTTTAGAGAGGAGAAGGGAGGGAAAAGAAGAGAGAGAGTAACATCAATGTGTGGTTGCTTCTCATGTGGCCCCCACTGGGGACCTGGCCTGCAACCCAGGCATGTGCCCTGACTGGGAATTGAACCTTCGATGCTTTGGTTCGCAGCCCGCGCTCAATCCACTGAGCTATGCCAGCCAGGGCTGATGCCATTTCTATAAAGATCGTATGGAGTGTAAACAATGACAAAGAGCAAATCAGCGATTGCCTGGACGCTGAGTTAGATCAGCAGGGAAGAGGATTTGGGAGACTTTTGGAGGTGTTGATATGTTCCTTTTTTTTTTTTAGATTTTCTTTATTTATTTTTAGAGAAAGGGAAGGGAGGGAGAAAGAGAGGGAGAGAAACAACAATGTACGAGAGATACATCAATCATTTGCCTCTCACACACACCAAAGTGGGGACCTGGCCCAAAACCCAGGCATGTGCCTGACCGGGAATCAAACTGGCAACCTTTTGGTTTGCAGGCCAGTACTCAATGTACTCAGCCACACCAGCCAGGGCTGTTCATTTTTAATTGTGATGGTTTCATGGGTGTATATAGATGTCTAACATGTACAGTTTATGGTGTATCAATTATACCTCAACAAAGCTAGGATTTTTTTTACAAGATATTTTCTTTTAGTAAAGAACAAAAACAGACAGAAATAAATCAAATACACCTAGATATTTTTTAAATGGAACACTTAGAAATATGAAAAGATAATTGAAAAGAAAAACTCAAAATTTGGGGATCAAGTTTAAACTGGTCACATCACCAATGGCCAATGATTTAATCAAGTGTGCCTACATACTGGAATCTTCATAAAATCTCCCAACAGTGGAGTGTGGGGAGTTTCCAGACTGGATGAGCTAGGAGGGTGGCTCTACCCAGCTCTGTGGGAACTGTAGCTTCTGTGGTTGGGACGCCTTCAGACTTTGCCCTATGCACCTCTTTATCTGGCTGTTCCTCGTTATCACTTATAATGATAAAATATCCTTTATAATAAATTAATGGCAGTAAGTTTTTCAAAAAGTTTAAACTGTTTACAATTGAAGGAAATCAGTTTGAAGACAGTACTTTACCAAAATGCAGCATAGTTAGCCCTGGCTGGTGTGGCTTAGTGGATTGAGCACTGGCCTGTGAACCAAAGGGTCATCAGTTCGACTCCCAGTCAGGGCACATGCCTGGGTTGTGGGCCAGATCCCCAGTAGGGGGTGCACTAGAGACAACTGCACATAGAACTTTCTCTCCCTCTCTTTCTCCCTCCCTTCCCATCTCTAAAAATAAATAAATAAAATCTTTAAAAGAGGAATGCAGCATAGTCACATACACAGATATTTTTAGAGAACTATTAGATATTGAAAATATAGTGGGCAATTTCAAAATAAGTCTAATATGGACCTAAAAGAAATTAGAGAATAAATAATGGGGAGAAATATACAGAGACAATTGCTGAAAGATTTTGTCCTCAGGTAGAAGCCGTACACAGTGGAGAAGCTACAGATAAATCAGAGATAAAGAAAAAAACACTATATAGCTATCTACCAGGGAAAGAGACAACTTTTCTAAAGTGAATGTGTCTCATTTTGTTACAGTAAAATTGTCACTGGATCTCTCATCAGCAAAACAGATGACAGGAAATAAATTGAGCAATACCTTCAAAATGCAGAGTATGTGGTAGTCCCAATAGAACCTATATAATTAAACTACTAGGGACAAAAAAAAAACAAGAATATTTGCAAATATACAAATAATATGAAATCTTACTCCTTATAGAGCTTGTTAGAAATTTAAAAATAAATTTTAAAGGACTTTTTTCAACAAAAAGAAAAATGTATTTAGTTAGAGGCAGCTTCTTAGCCTGCATGTAAGTCTGTAAAACTTCGTGGCTATAGTTTAGAGCTGGCTCTTTAATGGCAGATCAAACCATCACCAGCTGTGCAGTTTGCCACCCAGTCCCTCCAGTTCCGTGTCATACTGTGGCACCAGGTGCGGGGATGTGATCTGGCCTAAATCCACTTGGGCTTGTTGCATCCTTATGGAAAGCTGACTGTGGGGGTATGGGAAGCCAACCTCTCAGCTGCAGGAGTGACCCCGGCGACCCTGCGATCCACCATGCTGCTGCTTAGGGAATGCTCGACAGTGGGCAATAAAGAATGACAAAAGGTTATTGTAAGTAGAATCATGTGGTGATGAAATTTGTAACTACGATTCCAGGCACCAGGGTCTTATGTGCAGGTGACCACCAGTGGACCTGAGGCAGCTGTAGAGTGCAGTATGAGGGTGTTTGATCCAAGCAGATGCTTTATTCCAATTGATAATAAATTTTTTTGTAAGTTTGCATTTAGATGGCAGGGTTGATGATTACCTTTACCATCTGGCCTTATGCTATATCCACTCTCCTCCCTTCTGTTGTAATAAAGTCTGGGTGAACTTGATCACCTTTGTATACCCCAGATCATTACGTTGGTTCCTGACACCTAGCTAATGGGATCTGGTGAGCAGATATTAGAAGCACTCTAGCTGTCTTATTGAGACAATTGACTTCCAGTCAAGATGGCAGCACAGGTAGACATGGTTTGCCTCTGCACAACCACATCAAAATTACAACTAAAATAGAGAACAACCATTACTCAGAACCATCAGAAATTTAGTTGAATGAAAGTCTGACAACTACAGAAGTAAAGAAACAACATCCATCCAGATTGGTAGGAGGGGCACAGATGTGGGAGGGGCTGTTCCCATACCCACATGTGGTGGATAAAAATTTGGGAGGGATAGCTCTCGATCGAGGAGTCCCAGTCCACACCAGGCCATCAGCCCAGGATTCCAGTGTCAGGAAGATAAGTCCCCACAACTTCTGGCTCCAAAAACCAGAAGGGATTGAGGTGATGGAAGAAACTTCTGGAGCCCCAAGCAGCTTCTCTGAAAGAACCCATACATGGACTCACCTACTCAGATTTATTCCCTCTGAGCTCCAGCACTGGGGTAGCAGCTTGAAAGGCACCAGTGGCATACAGGGAGAAACTGAAGTGTCTGGCACCAAGGCGAGCAGAGCCCATTGGCCCTGTTTTAAATTCCACCCCCCCCCCCGAAAAAAGAGCTGGTAAGCTGGTGGTGGCATCCATCAACCTGGTTAACACTGTTTGACCCACCTTGTAGATCCCCAGAGACTCTGCCCACCCAGCTGCTTTTCCATATGATTGGTCTTGGCTCATGCTTCACAACTTCCTAAATCCTATCAAACAAGCAACAGCTGGCTACAGTGAGACCCGGGCCTGGCACTAGCAGCAGCCAACCTAGATTCACAGTTTGGCTTCGCCTAGGAATCTCCAAGCTCATCACAAGTAGCAGCCATTTCAGATTGCTTTATAGCTCAGGCAGGGTGACCCAGGCAAAACACAGGTGGAGGCTGACCTTGGTCTGCACCACACAGGAAACCCCAGAGCCTTCGCACCCAGTGGACAGCTACAGACCACACTGGAGCACTCTCACCATGCTCCAGTACAGCTGATCCTCCACAGAGGGCAGAGACTGGTGGTTAAAGTGGTCAAAGCCAATGTTTGCAGCTGACTGGCCTGAGTAAATCCCTCCCATTGACCTGCCAACAGCAACCAAGGCTCAACTACAAGAGGAAGGTGTACTCACCCCACACAAAGGGCACACCTTGAGTACCCAGTTTAGGTGATATAGGTGAAGTTTTGCCCCTGGACACTACAGAACACCTACATTAGGCCACACTACCAAGATAGGGAATTTAATCAGCTCTACCTAATACATAGCAACAAACAGAGGAAGTCTACCAAAGTGAAGAGACAAAGAAACAGGGCCCAAATGAAAGGACAGATCAAAACTCCAGAAAAAGAGCTAAGTGAAATGGAGATAAACAATCTATTGGATGCAGAGCTCAAAACACTGGTTATAAGGATGCTTCAGAAACTTAGTGAGGACTTCAATAGCATAAAATAGATCTAGTCAAAAATGAAGGATTCACTAATTGAAATAAAGAACAATTTACAGGAGAACAACAGAACAATGGATGAAGGCATGAATCAAATCAATGATATGGAACATAAGGAACCAAAAAACAATGACTTGGAACAACAAGAAGAAAAAAGAATCCCCCCCAAAACAAGGAGTATAAGCAGCCTCTGAGACAAGTTTAAGAGGTCCAATATTGGCATTATAGGTGTGCCAGAAGGAGAAGAGAAAGAGCAAGAAGTTGGAAATCTAATAGAAAAAATAATGAAAAAAAAACTTCCCTAATTTAGTGAAGAAATAGACATGCAAGTCCAGGAAGCACAGAGAGTACCAAACAAGATGGATGCAAAGAGGCTCACTCTAAGACACATCATAATTAAAATGCCAAAGGTTAAAGATAAAAAGTGAATCTTAAAAGCAGCAAAAGAAAAGAAATTAGTTACCTGCAGGGGAATTGCCATAAGGTTGTCAGCTGATTTTGCAAAAGAAACTTTGTAGGCTGAAAGGGACTGGCGAGAAATATTCAAAGTCATGAAAAGCAGGGACCTACAGGCAAGATTGCTCTACCCAGCAAAGCTATCATTCAGAATAAAAGGGCAGATAAAGAACTTCCCAGACAAGAAAAAATTAAAGGAGCTCATCCTCAGCAAACTATTATTATATGAAATGTTAAAAGGACTTATTTAAGAAAAAGAAGATCAAAACTATGAACAGTAAAATGACAAAAAAAAATACATATTTATCAACTATAAAATCTAAAAAACAAACTAAGCAAACAAGAACAGAAACAGAATTATGGATGCGGAGAAAGTTTTAATGGTTGCCAGATGGGAGGGGGTTGGGGTAGACTGGGTGAAGAGGTGAGGGATTAAGAAGTACAGATAGGTAGTTACAGAATAGCCATGGGGATGTAAAGTACAGTATAGGAAAGGGAGCAGCCAAGGAACCTATGCATGAACCATGGATATGAACAATGTTGAGGGAATTGCCTGAGGCAATCGGGGTGCTGCGTGAAGGGGAGCAAAGGGGAAAAAATTGGGACAACTGTAATAGCATAATCAATAAAATATAATTTAAAAAGACAATTAAGTGTGGCATATAGATCCTGTAAAAGTTCAGTGACATTGTCAAAAATGGTTGGGGCATCTAAGGGTCTCAAATTCTGGAGCATGTGGGATAGTCCTGAGAGATCAGTTGCTGCATTTCATTTTATCTGCAGCAAAGAAAGAGACATAATCCGGGTGGGCCTCTTGAGGCTTTGGAGGCAACATATTTCACTGGGGGACATGCAGTGCTGGCAGCGCTGACCTATTTACCAAGTAATCCGCAAGGCTGCCAGTTTGGAAGAGGACTCAGAGCAAGCAAGTTCTCTGCAATAGGAGCATGCTGTGCCAGGAAACCGAACTGTCTTAGAGTTGTCTGTGGCTGACAGACTGCTGCAGGATTACGATGACAAATCATACAACAGAATCATAGTGTAATGCTGGCAAACCATGAAAATCCACTTATAAATCAGGCCCTGGGCTTTTCCCTTTACTGTTCGCCGAGCATAGGGAACTCCCCATGAGACTCTTGGTGTGAACTGAGGAACAGCAAGTAAAACAGGTAAGATATGAGAAAGAACCACGATTGTCTGAGCTCCCAGCCCAGGAAGTTTACTTATGTCTTTCAGAATGGCATGGGCCCAAATTCGTACATGCCGAATCAACTTGTATTTCTTTGACACGCAGTTTTGTGGTTCAGTGGATCTCATCATACCCATTTCATGACGAGAAGTTCAGGTCACCACTTTCCCATGATCAGGCACTTAGTCCCTGCCAGTGTTCACAGGGAACAGTAACAACTTAACATGCAGAAGAGGGGACAGCAAAGAAAGGCTTGCTCCTTGTAGTGGGGAAAAAGATGATATAATTTGTCACAAAAATATACCATCTTTTAAAATATTTAGATTTATAATAACTGTGGGAAAGATACTTTCAAATATGACTATGATGGAATTAGCCTGCAGCTGTTAAAAATCCCTTCTGAAAATTATCATATAAACTTGTTTGGGAAACTACAAAGAAACAGTGAATGATTGAACTATACATATTGTGTATAAAGCCATTTTTGTCTGATGTGTTTCTGCTCATTGCTTTGGGCTTGCACAGACACAGTGCCCTCCATGTAGTAGAAGCTCCAGTCAGACCCTGGGATTCTATTCCCTGACCGTAGGGGAGCCTATTGCTGTCTCTAAGCTCATGGTATCACTCCATAGTAGGGAATTTGAGGGACCATAAATATCAAGTTACTAGACGAGAGAGATGGTTTTGGTTTTTATATTAGTTGAAAGTATATTAGTCTAGCGAGAAGGACAAGGAAGAGGGAGGCATGATGGAGATACTGTGGAGCTGACTTTCCTGAAACTTACCTATCTAATAGCAATATTGTAAAGAATCTGGCTTATGTAAAAGCAATTGTAGGAAAAAGGAAGTGGGGATAATATGGAGTAATACTGGATTTTTCACTATTTAGAAAAATAAACAGAACCTATTAAGAGGTGGAGATTTTGCCCTGGCTGGTGTGGCTCAGTGAATTGAGTGCCAGCCTGCAAACTAAAGGGCTGCTGATTCGATTCCCAGCTAGGGCACATGCTGGGGTTGCAGGCGGGTCCCCAGTGAGGGGTGCACAAGAGTCAACCACACATTAATATTTCTCTCTCTTTCTCCCTCCCTTCCCCTCTCTCTAAAAATAAATAAATCTTTTATTTATTTCTAAATAAATAAAAAGAAATTAAAAATATCTTTAGAGATTAAAGGTGGAGATTTCAAGGTACATACATTACATTTGCTAGGTTCCCTTCCTCCCCCCACCACCACGTGAGCAAGAATATTAGCTATTGAATCCTAGGGAATTCTCATTTCATCCAGCCAGTCCTTGTCCTATCTCTCTTAGCATCCCAGCTTCATCACTAAACACTGTAAAAAACTGACAGAAGTCTGAAAGTTTGCTCTTCTTGGAAACTAACAAGTTAGCCTTCCACAGTTCCATGAGCCCTGGCAGAAGATATGACACTCCTGGACCAGAGATGAAGGACGCAGTTACTCATGGCACAGCGAACATTAGGATCTTCACACTTGCCTTGGTTCCCCTTGCCTCTCAACTCCTACTCAGAGCAGTCCAGGTTGATGCTATGCACACAGTAAGTCTGCAGTACAGCTAAGAAATCTCAAGCTTAGGAAACCTGAGTCTTTTGTAGTGGACTGCAAGTTAACCTGCCCAATGTTTGCTACAGAGGACATTGTTTTTATTATGTTGGACAGTAAACAAAACTGCCTTCTACTCTGGAAGAAGACACTATCTCTATTTTATGAGAAAGGCCTCAGAGCCTCTGCTTTCAAGACAAACAGAAATGAGAGAGCCATGTGGAGTTGTCTCTCAATAAATTTGTTATCTTGATTGTGGCGATGATTTCATGGATATATGCATATGTCAAAACTCATCAATTTTTTCACTTTAAGCCTGCTTACTTTATTGTATGTCAATTTCACCTCACTACAAGGGGAGGAAAAAGAGTCTTCCTACTCAAATATGCTATTGGGACCAGTAGCCTCACTGCCATCGGACTGCTTTTCAAAAAAGCAGTATTTCAGGCCTTATTCCAGAGCTTCTGAATCAGAACTTGTGTTGTTGTTGTTGTTTTTAATTTTATTTATTTTTATAGTGAGGGAAGGAAGGGAGAAAGAGAGGGGAAGAAACATCAGTGTATGAGAGAAACATCGATCAGTTGCCTCTGGCACCAGCCCATCTGGGGGCCTGGCCCACAAACCAGGCACGTGCCCTGACTGGGAATCAAACCAGCAGCCTTTTGGTGCACAGGCCCGCACTCAATCCACTAAGCCACACCAGCCAGGGCAGAATCTGTGTTTTAATAAGATTCCCCTGTAGTTCGTTTTTACATTTTTTATTTTGAAATAATTTTAGACCTACAGAAAAATTATAAAAATAGTACTCAGAAATTCCCCTTCATCCAGCTTCTCCTGATTGATCTCTTACACCACCACAATATAATTACTGAAACTAGGAAATCCACATTGATACAACAGTGTTAACTAATCTATAGACCTTATATAAATTTTGTTAGTTTTCCAACTAGTGGCCTTTTCCCGGTCTAGGTGTCAATCAGAATCCCAAATTGCTTTTAATTTTCACATCTCCTTAGTCTTCTCCAATCTGTGGCCATCCCTCAGTCTTCCTTTTATGACACTGGCACTTTAAAAGAATACTGGCAGTTCTCTGATAGAATGTCCCTCCATGTGGGTTGGCCTGACATCTTCATGTGATTAGGTTAAGGTTCTGAATTTTTGTGAGAAAACCAAAGAAGTGATGCTGTGGTCTTCTCCGTGCCTGTTGGAAAGACGCACCAGTATGTCTTCATGTTGATGATGTTAATGTCGAGCCTTTGATTCAGGTGGTGTCTGCTGGTTATTCCACCTTAAGGTCACT
The DNA here is from genome assembly GCF_019186645.2 of Phyllostomus hastatus. NCBI lineage: Eukaryota > Metazoa > Chordata > Mammalia > Chiroptera > Phyllostomidae > Phyllostomus > Phyllostomus hastatus. Next base: position 1,135,571 of record NW_025333643.1, on the reverse strand, counting down.
ATTTTCTACTTTCTGGTTAATAATGAAGAGACATTTTTAGGCCATATAAATACCTTGTTTTCCATCACACTTTTACTCACTAGTTTTCGCATCCAAGGATGCTTCTTGCCTGCAGCAATCATTCCAGTATTATTTGCCTAATGATGGCGATTTTTTATTTCTATTCTTTCTTCACATTTATTCCCTGGAATTCTACTGCAAGGAAAAGCTGACTCTCTCTTCTCCTCCATTTATTATTCAATTATTTATATCAGAATTGGTCACCTCTCGCCCCACTTTACATCCTCTTGGCCCACCTCTTTATTCCAGTTGTTGCAGTAATCAGAAGCTCAGGTGACACCTGACAGCAGCTTCCCTTTCAATGGCTCCTGTTTTCTGAGCTGGAATTTCTCTGCCTCCCGCTTGGAATACTCATTGGAACCCACTCTGTCATTTTCACCCTTGTTCAGGCCTGGAAGTGCTACAGAGTTGATACCTGTGGTGTGACTTTAAGACAATGGGAAGGGGAACCAGTGTGTAAACGCAGCCTCTTCTATTGCTTGAGTGGCTGATACTGAGGTGTGCTCTTTGCAGCTCCTCAGAGTGTCTCCTGCACCAGGAAGCCTCAGCAGTCTTCAGCAGCGATCATTTCAGCAACATGTTTTTGGTTTAGCTTTCCCGCCTGCATGCTTCACTCTGTCTAGCACCTACTCTTGTTCATTGAAATCACTCTCCCAAGTGAACTACCTGCATGTAAGAAGTTGCCTCAGTCGCAGCGGGGAAGGAGAACAAGCAAAGATTGTGTAATTACCAGCTGTTAAATATTTTGATTCCCATCATCGTACATGACTAAGATCCTATAGAAACTTTCACATGTACAAAGGAGAGGTATACAAGAATATTCCTAACAAACAAAACTCAAACTTTACCAATAAGAGAATGGACTATGTGGATTTTGCTATTTTTACATCAGTGACAATAAATGAACCATATCCATCAAGATAGATGATACTTTCAAATAATACGTTGAGTGAAAAAATAATTTGCAGCCCTGGCCAGTGTTGCTCAGTTGGTTGGACATCATCCTGCAAACCTAAAGGTCGCGGGTTTGATTCCTCGGGTTTGATTCAGGGCACATGCCTAGGTTGCAGGTTTGTTCCCCAGTTGGGGTGCCTATGAAAGGCAACCAATCAATGTTTCTCCCCTACATTGATGTTTCTCTCCCCTTCTTTCTCCCTCTTTCTAACCCCTCTCTCCTTTCCTCTCTCTTTAAAAACAAGCAATGAAAAAAAAATAAAAAACTAATTTGCAGGTGAATAATAAAGTTTGAACCCAAATGTATGTAGTATAAAAACATGCAAAACTAGGCCTGGCGGGCGTAGCTCAGTGGATTGAGCACAGGCTGCGAACCAAAGCATCGCAGGTTTGATTCCCAGTCAGGGCACATGTTTGGGTTGCAGGCCACAGCCCCCAGCAACCACACATTGGTGTTTCTCTCTCTCTCTCTTTCTCCCTCCCTTCCCTCTCTAAAAATAAATGAATAAATAAAAATCTTAAAAAAACATGCAAAACTAAGCAATATATTGCTTGAAGTTACATACGTGTGTGTTAAAGTTATAAAGAAATCCAAGGAAATTATAATTTAAGACATGGTTGTCTGGGGAGGGAAAGGCAGAGAGGCATGTTGGGAAGAACACCCAGAGCCCCAGCGGCATTAGGATTCTATTTCTTAAGCTGGTACTTGAATGTTTATTCATTACTCATTCCATATACATTTCCTTTATGTTCTTAGGATAAATAAAATATTTTATCATAGAAAGGGTTTTAGATTTGACATTAAAAAGAGGTTGCTTTTATTAAGGGTGACTGTGAACCCCTTTCACAACCCTGACAAAGTCATTCCCACGATGAACTGAGGAGAAGGAGGGTCCCTTGCTGAGGAAGGTCCCAAGCGTTGATTCTTCTTTGCCCTACTGATGTGACTCAACTGCACACAGCAGGACTGTCTCTGGAAGACCAGGCCTTGATTATACACAGTTTTCTTTTTTTTTTTAAGATTTTATTTGTTTATTTTTAGAGAGGGAAGGGAGGGAGATAGAGAGAGAGAGAAACATCAATGTGCGGTTACTGGGGGTTATGGCCTGCAACCCAGGGATGTACCCTGGCTGGGAATCGAACCTGTGACACTTTGGTTCGCAGCCCGCACTCAATCCACTGAGCTATGCCAGCCAGGGCTTAGTTTTCTTTTTAAGTATTATTTCTTTCTTCAGTCACTGGATGAATTAGGTGTGAAAACTGGAGGCTTTTTTTTTCTGGATGAATTAGGTGTGAAAACTGCAGGCTTTTTTTTTAAAGTCACATATATAATTGTTTGGATAACTACAGATTGTTTTGTTTGTATGATAAAAAATGCCACTAACCATATGATTTCATTCATACATGACATATAAAACTAAAAGCAACAAACGAACAAACAAAACAAACACACATAGAAGAACTCATAGACACAGATGACAGCGTGGTGCTCAGCAGAGGGAAAGGGGGTGGGGGCAGTAAAGGGTAAAGGGGGTCAAACAAATGGTGACGGAAAGAGGTTTGACTTTGGGTGGTAAACACACAATGCAACACACCAATGATGTATTGTAGAATTTTACACTTGAAACCTACATAATTTTATTAATCAATGTCACCCCAATGAATTTAATTTAAAAAGTAAAAAAAAAAAATTCAAAGTGTGCCATTAAGTAAAGGTGCTAGTAAGGACCTTGTTACTCAGACTGTGGACAAGCAGCACCAGCACCAGTTGGAAGCTTGTTGGAAATGAGTCTGAACTTGAATAAGATCTCTAAGTAACTGCTGTGCACATTAAAGTTTGACAGGTGCAGGAATCCAACAGCTTCACCTACAGAGAGCAGCATTTGGGCCCAGCAGAGCAGCAGCACGTGGCAATCCCTCGGGTTTAACTACAACAGATCTTCATGGCCCTCTCTTTGTAGGCCTGCACAGTTACAAGCAGAGACTTTCTCCTCTCTCCAGCTGTGCTGGGCTGTGGCATTCTCATCCATTCAGTAAAAACTTACAGAACTTCTCATAAGCACTGAGGACAGTGAACAGGATGACCTGGCTCTGGATCTCAAGGAGCTTGCAGTCTCACAGGATACAGATACCAAATGAATAACTACAAGCTCGATGAATGTTAGAAAGGCAAACACGATTTAATGGGAAAAGAGCTGGTGATGGAGAGTCAGAGGATGCGTTTCTGGAGAAAGTGTTGTTTAAGCTCATGTAAAAGCACATGTCAGTGAGGTGTGGGTGAACTGGCAGATTGTTCCAAGCACAAAGAACACCACCCAAGAACAGAGTTCTTTGGACGTTTATGTTTGTATTTCCAATGCCTTGCACTGTTCTTGGCATACAATAAGTGTTTGCTGAATCAATAAGTGTTCTGTCGTGTTTCAAACATCTACTCTCTGGCACTGGAGATGGTGGGAGCTTTCTTTTTCTATTCAAAGGAAATAAGATCCCTTAATGGGGAAATAAGAAGGAAGAGAGAAAGCTGACTATTGTGCAAATTGCTAAATTGGAACTGTGAGTGGGAATGAAAAATTGATTTACATAAATTTTCCTCCCTGAAGCAACTTGACAATTTATTCTGTTCTGGAGTAGTTTCAGTTTTTTACTTCAAAACCAAGCTGTTTCTTATTCTAAAATTCTTGGCCTGCTGTGAAACTAACATTTAGTGTCTTTTGCAGCATGCTCTGATTAGGTCATGGAAATTCACAGCTAGATCAAACTGGAAAACATCTAAATCAAACACAGCTAGATTAAAATAAAAATTTGGAACTTTCACTGCCCATTTTACTTGGTGCATAGTGTTGGACGGTATTATAAAACATTGGCTTTTAAATCATTTTTTCAAAAGAAGTATCAAGTTATAATAATTGCCATCATTTATTGAACACTTATTACATGCATTACATAGCAAAATCCTCATGTTAACTCTAAGAGAATAAGCTGAGTGGAATGAAAATTGCCAAGTATTAGCAATTTCATATGGTTCAACTGAATATTATCTTCAGACTTTCACCTTAGAAACTTGTGAGAGGTCAGTTAATCCCTGATAGCCGTAGCCTTACTCCAATATTTAGTACTGAATTTTCTTTATAGACAAAGAGATTCTGAGAAAGTTATAGCTCCTTAATAACACCCCTTACCCCACTACCCTTATTGGCTCAAGTGCCGTGCCTACTTCTATTATGGTTGCTTACACTTGTACTCAGGTGGTTTACAATCCATCTCCCTTGCTAGATTGAGTTCCTTGAGGGTGGAGGTTTTGTCTGTCTTGCCCACTTATGTATCTTTGTCCCTCGAGTGCATGAACAGTAGTTGTTACCATAAAACCTTAACAAAATTTCTGTGGAAACTAAATAAATCCTATTGATTTGTGACTGGACAATGTAAGGTAATCAATCATTTTAGAATCAGTGGGAAAGTGCTGCATCTGGCATTCTTGAACTCCTAGGAACTATTTACATACAATGATGCAGGAATTGTCTCTCCACCCCACCCCAGAGAAAGGTCCAAAGGTGCTTTCTAAGACTCCCTCATCCCCTTTAGGTATTTACTTAAATGGTACCTTTTCTGCGCCTTCTCTGGGCACCCTATTTAACAGAAGCCATCCCTCAAACACCCTTTCTGCTTACATTTTTTTCCTATCAGGACGTATCATAGTTTCTATTTTACATATTTCTTTTGCATATTGTCTTTTCCACTCCACTAGAATGTAAGCTTACACAAGATTTTTCAGAGGCACAGAATTAGTAGACACGCATTTTAATATTGAACTAACAGACAGGTATTGGGGTTACGTGTCGCGATTTTTGGTTCAGCTTCCACGTGACATGGTAACTTGGCCTGGTTTGGATCTTACTTGCCTGTCTAAGAACCCACATCCCCAGTGAGTTCTAATCCATTTTTTGAATAATCACAGGATGCCCCACACGTGGTCTCACAGCCACTTGTTTCCGTTCCGTTTCTAGCTGCTCCCAGGGGGAGGCGCATCAAAGGCCTGGGGACCAAGAGGTAACCGCCTAGTTACCCTCTTTCAAAAGAGATGGGGTTTTCCTGTCTCGGGGCTTAGCGATGGGGGAGGATGGAAAAGTCAAGCCTGGGGGAAGGGAGAATGCAAAGGACTGGTCTATAAATTTTAGGCCTCGGGCCTGCAGCCCGCCTTGCAGGCGGCTGGGAGGCCAGGTGGCAGGGGCATTGCCGGGCACTCCTTGGGAATCTCCGCTGAACAAACCCAGGGTGCAGCACAATATCCCTTCACCTCACGGCCCCGCCCCTTCACCTCTGGGGCCCCCTCCTCTCTTTGGAAAGCCTGGAGGCGGGGTTTGTTTACTCCTTGCACGCACTGCCTACTCGGCCAATCCGCGGGGGCGAAGCGCCTTACGTTATTCATTCTCGGGCCAATCGGTTCTCATTGTGCTGCTCCACCGCCAAAGCTCGCGCCCGGGAAGCGGGACAGTGGCTGGGCCGGGTGCGGGCGGACGGAGCCGCTTGCGATTTCGCCTGGGGCGGCTGCCACTGCTCAGCGCCGGCCGGGCCCCGACCCTTCCTCTTTGGGCAGCGTCGAGGGCGCACACACAGTCGGTGTCCTGGGGCCTCGAACTCCAGGGCCTTGACTGGACAGGCCGCGAATCTCCGACCCCTGCCCCGCGAGTGAGTCCGCCCGGACCGGGCCACCGCCAAGCACGGGTGCCCCAGGCTCGGAAGAACAGCGCTGCCTGCCCACCTGGTCTTCTGCAGCCTTGTGGGGGTAAGGTCTGGGGGAGAGGGCGCGGGCACTGGTGCTGAGGGCCTTTAGACCCTCCTAGGCAAATTTCCCTCCCTGCGCCTGGGGGGGAGGGGGCCCTTGTCACCCCGAGTCATATCTGTTTATAGCCACGCATCCTTCCAGACCTGGCCAAGTAACCCTTGATTGTGTAGAGGAAAGCATTCCCCCCCCCCCCCCAACACACACACACTGCACTTTGCGGGGAGGCAACGTCCCTGAGTCAACCTCGTGCAGAAGAGGAAAGGCTAGCTGCTTTCAACTCTCCCTGTCTCTTCATGGGGGAAGGATGGCTTCTAAGTCTTGTTTTCTGTCTTTTCTTCCTTTCAAGATCCACACATCTCCATCTGTCTCTGCTAGATGTTTTTCAGAGTTACAAAGCTTTGTGCTCTTGGAAGAATCTCATAACCTCCATAAAGGAACTTTGCTCTAAGTCTAGGCTCACTTTTTTGGGCCTAGACTCCTGTGAGAAATTCCAGAGAGCCTGTCCCCTCTCCACAGAAAATACAAAGGTTTTTGTAAGCTCTCGCAGAGAGACAGTTTAGCTAAGTGGATGAGCGCTCAGCCAGCCTGTGTTACCTTGCATTGTGTGTGGTCTCAGTTTCTGCATCTGTAAAATAGTAGTATCTGCCCATTCGGGCTGTTATGAGGAGTAATGGACAAATCTGTGGGAAGCATGTGGAGCAAAGCTCACAGCATATTTAACTGCCATGCATCAGTTCGGCATTTTTTTCATTGACTACCGTGAATGCTGGTTAAGGAAAGTTCCTTGTATTGTTTGTCTTTTCTCTTGAAACAGTTAACAGGCTCATCCCTTTCCATATTTGCTGCTGAAGCTCTCTTTAAGCATTTGAATACTTTTCTCTTCCTCATTCTATCTCAGAGGGCTCAGAGTCCCAATCCTACATATTTGCTCTCTTTTTAGTCAATAGCTCATTCTCTTCCTTTCCCCTTCTCCCCTAAACTATAGTGTTGGGTTTTTTTTTTCATTTGACTTCTACAGTCTAGTATTTCATGGACCACTTTTCTCTGAATGTCTTGAAATCATCTTCACTTGATAAATATAGCTGAAGTTATTCATCTGTTCTCTACATGGTGTAATCATGAACTGTCTGTTCAAAATTAAATATAAAATAATTCAGCTGAAAGGAATTCACCATCACCAAACCATTATTATACAAAATGTTAAAGGGACTTACTTAAAAAAAAAAAGATAAAAATATGAACAGTAAAATGGCAATAAATACATATCTATCAACAATATGAATATATATGTATCAAGCAAACAAGAAGAACAGAGATAGAATCATAGATATGGAGAACTTTTTGAAGGTTGCCAGATGGGAAGGGTTGTGGGGGAATGGGTGAAGAATTGAGAGGGTTAAGAAGTACAAATAGGTAGTTATAGAATAGCCATGGGGATGTAAAGTACAGTATAGGAAACGGAGTAGTCAGAGAACTTTTACTCATGACCCATGTACATGAACAATGGTGAAGGTATTGCCTAGGGAGTGGGGGTTGCTGGGCGGAGGGAAGCAAAGGAGGAAAGTTTGGGACAGCTGTAATAGCATAATCAATAAAAAAATAAAATAAAATAATTTAGTTGGTCTGATAGTGCATGTTGCTTTTCCATTTCATTGGTTAGCCTATAATTTAGCTAAATGTTTATCACTATCCTATGACTAGAATAAACTTTTAATAGCAGTGTCCACTTTGAAGTAGCACCAAAGGGAAAAATCAAATGTGTAGAACCTGGATTCTCTCAGGCTTGTGCTCTGGCTCCCGATGCATGTGATTTGTTGGAACATCTTGTGCCTGGATCTTGAGTCTGGTGTAAGGGCACGCACGGCATCTGCAGTGCTGTTCTGGCAGGACAGTTGCAGTTTCAGCAGTGTGGCATTTATGTTTGTTAATAAAGGCACAATAATTATTCAACTCTTAACTTTTTAGTTCTCTTTATTTCTAGTGGTTTAAGAGAGGAAATGGATTTTTCAAGCAATGATAATACTTTATGACCATTTTGTGGTAATGTAACTTTCCTTTCGTGTAACTGTAGTTTACTGGCACCTTCAAGTTTTTCCTTTGTAGCCAAAATTCTTAGCTGTCTGAGCTATGTCCTCTCAATATAACTTGAGCTTGACTGTACAGATATGTTTATTATTTTTTTATAAATGCTGAAACCATGCAAAGCAATCTTTTTTTATAAAGATTTTTAAAATTTATTTTTAGAGAGAGGGGAAGGGAGGGAGAAGGAAAGAAACATCAGTGGGTGGTTGCCTCTCATACACCCCCTACTAGGGACCTGGCCTGCAACCTGGGCATGTGCCCTGACTGGAAGTCCAACCAACCAGTGACCCTTTGGTTCACAGGCTAGCACTCATCCACTGAGCCACAGGCACCAGTCAGGGCACCAGATATGTTTATTCTTAATGTGGAAAGTATTTGTAGATAAAAATTATACATTAAAATATGCCCTAAGGAGTCAAAGATTGCTTTTTATAATTAGGAATTGAAATGTGAATATTTATTTGCTTTTTTTTTAACTTTATAGAAAAGACTGACTTTGTTTTCTTGCTGTTGATAATTACATGGGTTATTTATATTTACATAGTACCTCACCATTTTAAAGTCCTTTTAGATATATGAAAATTTTTAGAATGTGATGAGGCAATGGACTAAGCCAAAATTAAATTCAAAGGTAGTAAATTAGAACCTAAGTATTCTGACTTCTAGCCCATTGTTTCTTGGTCTGTCTTTCTTAACAGTTAACCAGGAACGACAGGTGGAAAGGGAGAATTTAAGATGAAGTTTTAAAAACGGAGGAGGGAAATTTCTAATTTGGACATTAAATATTAGATATTGAATAGTATATTAGCATTTTTTATCTTTAAATGTAAACATTTCTTTTAAAGGTTGAATAATAAGCCCTAGTATTTTGAATTTACTCGTAGTTTATATTGTCGCTTGGCAAACTTGACTTTTTTTGACTTTGTCATATTTAAACTGTTCCTGCAATATGTATCATCATGAATCTCAGAAGAAACTAGAAAGCATAGAGTTGAGAATATTTTTAGATCACAGAATTTTAAGGTGCATGAAATTTTAAAGATTATTATTACAATATTATTTTGAGAGTTGGGAGCAAGTTTTATTTAGGTAGAGAAAAAGAACAGGCCAGGACTTGGGGTCCTAGGGGTGACAGGATCAGGGGCAAGCCTGGGGCAGACCGCTGCTCCCCGCTGCTCCCTGCTGCTCCCCAGACGCAGTTTCTCACAGGGCACCACTGAGAAAGCAGCACATAGTACACGTTCAAGTGGATGTGTGCGAACTTGCGAGTGAATTGCTAAGGATTATTGAATATCCTTGTCTTTTTATCCTTTACCTTTCCATTTTACTCTGGGGTACTTGACTCTAGAGGTGGAGCATGAGTAGATTTAAAAGTAGACTTTGCACCCGTGCAAATTTAATGCAAAATTATATGTGTCTGCATATTTTTTTCTGGAGAGAAGATTAATAGTCTCATGCTTCCTAAGGTGAAGATTTTTGGACAATTCTGATCTTTATAAAATTATGTCTTTTAGCTTGCTTTGGCGGCATATAGACTAAAATTATTCCTTTTACCAAACTACAAGTTATATTTTCATTTGTTCTAGTACTCTCCTCTGTATGTGTGCTTTCAGATATTTGAAGATACTTATATTCTACTGATTGTTTTCTTCTCTAGGCATAACCTTCTCAGTCTTTAACTTCCAATAATTTTGTTTTGATTAAGTGTGGTTCCCAAAATTAGGTACTAACCTATAGAGAAAATTTTAAAGCATGCACTTTCAGATTAAGAGCAGACTCTCCCTAGCCTGGTGGCTCAGCTGGTTGGAGCATCATCCCATACCCCAAATGGTTGCAGGTTTGATCCCTGGTCAGGGCACATAGTTAGGTTGCGGTTTCAGGGCATGTACCTAGGTTCTGGTTTTGATCCCTGGTTAGGGCACCTGTGGGAGGCAACTGATCGATATTCCTCTCTCTCTCTTTCCCCCACTTCCTCTCTCTCTCAAATCAATAAACAGCCTTGATGAGTGTAGTTCAGTGGATTGAGTGCTGGCCTGTGAACTGAAAGGTCACCAGTTCGATTCCCAGTCAGGGCATATGCCTGGGTTGTGGGCCAGGTCCCCAGCTGGGGGCGTGCAAGAGGCAACCAATCAATGTATCTTACACATTGGTGTTTCTTTCTCTAAAAATAAATGAAATCCTAAAAAACTAAAATAAAATAAAATCTATAAACATATCTTGGGTAAATATTTTAAAAAACTTTTAAAATAAAGATTGAGTAGACTTGCTAGTATGAACTAAAAGGGGGTCTGTGGAAGGTAACCTCACAGAGTGATCTGACCTTTGACTCCTAACTGGGCAGGTCATGGTGGGTAGTCATGCCCCAGACCTGTAACTTCTTTAGTGAAAAATTTTTTGCCAGTTCTGTCCATTGTTGTTGTGCATCTAGGTCAACACACCTTTGAAATGCCAGAAATAATGCTCCTAGAAGGGGATATGAATCCTCAAGAGAGCATATAATCTTACCTGTCCTATAATCCTATCCCTGCCTTGCTTTCTCCCACCAGCATGTAATCTTCCTTACATTCCCTCCTTAAGTTCAAATGCATAAAAGAAGCCTCAAAATTGTTACTCTCTGGATCATCTGAGATCTTCTCCCCCGGCATATGTTGTCAGTTTGGCTCAAATGAGCTCATGAAAATTCTCTACATGTTTGGATGTTTTTACGTCAATACTTCTTTGCAACTACATCACACTATTAACTCATAATAATGTCCTAGTTGAGGAGAACTATGGGACTATCCTACTTGGTTTTAAATTCTGACTCTAGTTTATTAGCTGGGTGACCTTGAATAAATTAAGTACCCATTTTGGGCCTCAGATTTCTCATCTGCAAAATGGGGTTTTTAATAACACCTGTCTCACATGGTTGTTAAAAGAATAAATGAGCACTTTCATGTAAAGCATTTAGAATAGTCCCTGACATTTAAGTGCTATGTGTGTTACCTTTTATTATCAATTTTATAATCAGCTAAAATTCTTGTGTTGTTTTGTCCATGCTCTTTCAATTTTTAACTCATGCTTTACCAATTCTTTAATAGAGTTTTTTTGGTAGGACTTTACATTTATCTGTATTAAATTTTATTATATCAGATTGGTTCTGATCTGTTGACTTTGTTGAGGTAAAACTGTCCAAATCTGTAGAGAATTTTTATAATAATTTATTTGAGCCAAACAGAGGATAAGTCTAGAAGCAAGATCTCAAGACATAGGAAAAGACTTCCCAGAGTGGCCATTTGCAGCTTCTTTTATGATTTTGGAACTAAGGAGGGAAGGAAGGGAAGATTCCATGAGGGTGGCAGAAAGCATGGTGAGGATTAGATTACAAGATAGTTAAAAAGATTATGTGCTTTCTTGAGGGTGGTTCTTCGAAGGATATGAAAACAGGCATTTCAAAAATGTATTAACCTCCAGGCACAGAAGCAAGGAACAGGTCTTGCTTAAGTCAGAGATAAACTTTTTACTAAAAAGGTTACATGCCTGAGAGGTGACTACTTACCAAGACCTGCCCATTTTGGAATTTGTGGTCAGATCACCTTCTGAGGTAACTTGCCATAGAAACCCTTTTTCTCAACTTAAAAACAAAATCCTGATTTGGTCATTCAATAAATAGGCTTATTTATTTGTCCATAGATTTAATAAACTACAAGTTTGATAATGCTGACATTGTCTTCATGCAAATCTATCAAAATGTTAACTAGGCAGGATTAAGAGCTAGAGACCTCTTTTAACATGGATAAAAAACAAAAACAACAACAACAAAAAACAACTCACTCTGCCTGGTGTGTCTCAGTACTGGTCTGCAAACCAAAAGGTCACTGGTTCGATTCCTAGTCAGGACACATGCTTGGGTTGCGGGCCAGGTCCCCAGTTGGGGCTGTGCAGAAGGCAACTGATTGATTTATCTCTCACACATCGATGTTTCTCTCATCCTCTTCCTCCCTTCCTTTCTATCTCTCTAAAAACAAATACATAAAATCTGTAATTAAAAAAAAAGCACTTGAAGGTAGTGAGTAAACATGGCTTGCCTCCTCACACAACCACATCAGAATTGTGATTAAACTATAGAACAGCCATCATTCGGAACCATCAGAAATCAAGCTGAATGGAAGTCCTACAACTACAAAATTCAAGAAGAAGCTACATTGAGACTGGTGGGAGTGGTGCAGACACAGAATATGCTGGTCCCACATCCATGTGTGGCAGATAAAAATTGGGGGGATATCTCAGGAGTGAAGGGTCCCAGCCCCATACCAGGACCCCCAGCCCACAGTTCCAGTCTCAGGAAGAGAAGTCACCATAACTTCTAGCTGTAAAATCCAGCGAGGATTGAGACCATGAAAGACAGAAACTGCTGGATTCCCCAGCAGTTCCTCTCTTAAAGGGCCCATGAAAAACTTACACAGACTCAGTCCCTCTGAGCTTCATTATGGGGGTAGCACCTTGAAAGGCACCAGATATGCATAGAATAACTGAATTGTCTGGCATCAGGGTGAGAGTTGGGAGGCAGCTTTCCCCCAGACAGAAATGCTGGTAGAGGCCATTGTTTCCTTTCTGAGCCCTCCCTGCACAAAGCCACAGAGCCTACGGGGGGGGGGGGGGCGCCAAGTCTGAGACTCTATGAACTGGACTCACACTCTTTGCCCCACCCTGGTGATTCCCTGGTGAGGCTCTGCCCCACCCAACTTTCAGGTTCACCCAAGCTGTTTCTAGTTGCTTTCCCAAATGAATGACCTGTCTTAGCCCATGCTTCAGATTTTCCTAAATTCTCTCAAGCAGATCTGACTTCAGTGAGCCCTGTACCTCTCACTAAGTCATCCCAGGCCTGGCACTAGCAATAGCCAGCCTTGGTTTACTTTCAGGGGTGTCCAACCTGTGGCCCAAGATGGCCATGAATGCGACCCAATACAAAATCATAAATTTACTTAAAACCTTTTATTTTTACTCATCAATTTTCCTTAGTGTTTGTGTATTTAATGTGTGGCCCATGACAACTGTTCTTCTTCCAATGTGGCCCAAAGGTGCCAAAAGTTTGGACATAGCATGGTACAGCATGACCTCACCTGGGCACCTCCAAGCCCAGCACAATTAGCAGCCATCTACCGATCACTTTGTAGCTAATGCTGTGTGACCCCAGGCAGAACACATCTGGTAGCTGACCTTGGACGGGCCAACAAGCAATCAAGGCACAAACACAACAGGGGAGTGAACGTAGTTCACACAAAGGGGTGCACCACAAGAACCTAGCTTGGGTGATAGGGGAGGCTGTGCCACTGGACCCCACAGGACACCTATTACATCAGGCCACTCTAACAAGCATGGAGGCACAGCAGCTCTACCTGATACATCAAACACAGGGAGGCTGCCAAAATGAGGACACAAAGAAACACAGCCCAGATGACATAACTAAACAAAACTCCAGAAAAAGAACTAAACAAAATGTAGACAAGCATGTTACTAGATGCAGAGTTCAAAACAGTTTATAAGGATGCTCAAGGAGACTTTCAGACAAGATGGAGGCATAGATAGACACACTGTGCCTCCTCGAACAACCAAAAGAAGAATGACAATAACAAATTTAAAAACAAAAAGTAACCAGAACTGACAGAAAATTGAACTGTAGGGAAGTCCGACAACCAAGGAGTTAAAGAAGAAACATTCATCCAGACTGGTAGGATGGGTGGAGATGGGCAGTGCGGCAGAGAGGACTCGTGGCAAGGTGGCGGCTAGAGGACGGGGCGGGCAAGGTGGTGGCTGGAAGAGCAGGCAGTCGCACATTTGAGTGTACATAGGCCGGGAGGAACAACTGGGGAGGGAGACACATCACACAACCCAGGGTCTCAGTGTGGGGAAATAAAGCCTCAAAGCTTGACTGAAAACACCTGTGGGGGTTGAGGCAGCAGTGGGAAAAACTCCCAGCCTCATAGGAGAGTTCATTGGAGAGACCCACAGGGTCCTAGAACGTACACAAAACCACCCACCTGGGAATCAGCACCGGAAGGGCCCAGTTTGCTTGGGGGTAGTGGTGGGAGTGACTGAAAGCCAGCGGAGAGCAGAGCAAGCAGCATCATTACCTCTCTGACTGCTTCTCCACATATAGCTCCACAATGCAGGGATCAGTTGCCCCACCCTGGCAAATAACTAAGGCTCCGCCCCTTACTACGTAACAGGCGGTGGAGACCAAAAAAAAAAAAAAAAGGCCCAAATGAAAGAACAGACCAAAACTCCAGAAAAACTATAACTAAGCAATGAAGAGATAGCCAGCCTATCAGATGCACAGTTCAAAATACTGGTAATCAGGATGCTCACAGAATTGATTGAGTATGGTCGCAAAATAGAGAAAAAAAATGAAGTCTATGAAAAGTGAAATAAAGGGAAATATACAGGGAACCAAGAGTGACAGGTAAGAAACTGGGACTCACATCAATGGTTTGGTGTTAATGAACCAGATGGACCAGATGGAAGAAATCAACATTCAACCAGAACAGAATGAAGAAACAGGAATTCAAAAACTGAGGAGAGGCTAAGGAACCTCTGGGACAACTTCAAATGTTCCAACATCTGAATCATAGGGGTACCAGAAGGAGAAGAGGAAGAGCAAGAAATTGAAAACCTACTTGAAAAAATAATGGAGAACTTCCCCAATCTGGCAAAGGAAATAGACATTCAGGAAGTTCAGGAAGCTCAGAGAGTCCCTCTAAAGAAGTTGGACCCAAGGAAGCACACACCGAGGCACATCATAATGACATTATGCAAGATTAAAGATAGGGAAAGAATCTTAAAAGCAGTAAGAGAAAAGGAGACAATTACCTACAAAGGAGTTCCCATTGGACTATCAATTGATTTCTCAGAAGAGACCTTGCAGGCAAAAAGTATTCAAAGCTATGAAAGACAAGGACCTACACCTGAGATTATTCTATCCAGCAAAACTATCATTTAGAATAGGGCAGATAAAGTACTTCCCAGATAAGTCAAGTTAAAGGAGTTCATTGTCACCAAGTCCTTATTATATGAAATGTTAAAGGGACTTATCTAAAAAAAGAAGACCAAAAGTATGAACAGTAAAGTGAAAACAAACTCAACTATTAACAACTGAACCTAAAAAAAAAAATTAGAAAAACAACTAGAACAGTAACAGAATCACAGAAATGGAGATCACAAGGAGGGTTATCAGTGGGGGAAGGGAGAGGAAAAGAGGAGGGAATAAGTAGCAGAAATGGTAGGTAGAAAATAGACAAGGGGACGTTAAGAATACTATAGGACACAAGTGGCGAACACAAGGCCCAAGAGCTGAATCCGGCCCTCCACCTTGTTTTTTCCAGCCCTGCACCTTGTTTCTGCCCAGTGGCAGTGCTGAGCTTCTCGCCCCTAGTTAAGTAGTAGTTACATTTATACAGTCCTAAAATTACATTCAGCCCTTTGAAGGCAACCATGAGGCTATGTAGCCCCCAGTGAAAATGAGTTTGACACTCCTGGCATAATCAATAAAATATGTTTTTAAGAAAAGGTTGCTTAAGGAATTTATCACCTCAACAGCATAAAAAGGATCCAGTGAGAAGCAAAGAATACACTAATTAAAATAAGGAACAATTTATAAGGAATCAACTGTAGAGTGGATAAAGCTAAGAATCAAATCGTTGATTTGGAATATAAGGAATCAAAAAAACAACCAACCAATCAGACCAGCAAAAAGAAAAAAATATCCAAAAAATGTGGATAGTGTGAGGAGCCTCTGAGACAACTTCGACTGTACCAAATTCACATCATGGGGGTGCTGGAAGGAAAAGAGAGAGCAAGGGAATGGTTTGCTATTTGAAAAAATGGTTTTCTTCTCTAACTTGGTGAAGGAAATGTCTATTTCCAGGAATGGCTACAAGTCCAGGAAGTACAAAAGGTCCCAAACAAGGTGAACTCAAAGAGGTCTACACCAAGACATACGGTATCATAATTAAAAGTCTAAAGGTTAAAGACAAAGATTAAAAGCAGCAAAGAAAAGCAGTTACTAAGGGAGTTCCCATAAGACTGTCAGCTGATTTCTCAAAAGAAACTTTGCAGGCTAGAAGGGATTGGCAAGAAATATTCAGTGGTGAAAAGCAAGAATCTACAGCCAAGATTACCCAGCAGAGCTGTTATTTAGCCTGATAAAGAGCTTTCCAGGTAAATCCTGGCTGATGTGGCTCAGTGAATTGAGCTCCAGACTGTGAACCGGAAAGTCACAGGTTTGATTCCCAGGGCACATGCCTGGGTTGCAGGCTAGGTTGGAGGCATGAGGCAACCAATCAATCTTTCTCCCTCTCTTTCTTCTTCCCTTCCCCTCTCTCTAAAAATAAATAAAATCTTTTTTAAAACGTGAGATTCTCAGATAAGAAAAACCCAATGGAGTTCATTAACACCAAACCAGTATTATATGAACTGTTTAAGCATTTTCTTTAAGAAGAAGAAGATAAAATATGAATAATAAAATGGCAATAAATATGTATCTATCAACCAAATTTAGGAAAACAAAATAGCACTGGCTGGTGTAGCTCAGTGGATTGAGCGCTGGCCTGCAAACTGAAAGGTTGCCAGTTTGATTCCCGGTCTGGGCACATGCCTGGATTTTGGGCCAGGTCCCCAATGAGGGGTATGTGAGAGGCAACCACACATTGATGTTTCTCTCCCTCTCTTTCTCCTCCCTTTGTCTCTCTGTAAAAATAACTAAATAAAATCATCAAAAGAAAAAAGAAAACAAGCAGAAGAAAAACAAAATCATAGATACAGAGAACATTTTGATGGTTGCCAGATGGGAGGGGGAGGGGTAATTAGGTGAGTAAGGTGAAGGGATAAAGAAGTACAAGTTGGTAGTTACAGAACAGTGATGGGGATGTATAATACAGTACAGGAAATAAAGTAACCAAAGAACATGTATACATGACCCATGGAGATGGACAGTGGTGTGGGGATTGCCTGAGGGAGTGTGTAGGGCTGGGTGGAGGAGGACAAAGGGGGAAAGATTGGGACAATTATAATAGCATAATTAATAAAATATAATAAAAAAAATTCTTTGGTTCAAGTTTTCAGCCAATTAGAAGCACAGCTAATTTATTATTATCCGTCAAATATTTCTAAGTTTTCACAAGGAATATATAAGGAACTTTAACAAAACTTTAGTGCCTTACTAAAAATCAGACACTTTTCTATAGTTCAATTTTAAAATCCTATCATTTCAAAAATTATCAGGAAAAGTGCATTAATCTGTCATTACTTGTCTTTCATGAAACTGCACTGGTTTCCAGGAGCATATGTTTGCTATTACTTTTTTTCTGTGCTCACAAACTTTTCTCAGTAATGATTTTAGAATCTTTTTTTAAAGATTTTATTTATTTAGTTTTAGAGAGGGAAGGGAGGGGGGAGAGAGAGAAAGAAAGAGAGAGAGAGAAACATCAATCTGCAGTTGCTGGGGGCCGTGGCCTGCAACCCAGGCATGTGCCCTGGCTGGGAATCGAACTTACGATGCTTTGGTTCGAAGCCCATGCTCAATCCACTGAGCTACGCCAGCCAGGGCTCTGATTTTAGAATCTTGTCTAGAGTTACATTTAACTTTACTGATCATATGTTGGGAGGATCCCTTTTCTCGTTTTTTGAAAAACAGTACTATATTTTCCTGTTTCAGTCTTCTAGCAACTTCTCTTATTCTCTGTAGTTTCTGAATAGTTGCAAGCAGCTGCATAGAAGTTTCATCTACAGCTCTGTAACTTGCTGAAGATTTTCTTAAAGGAGTTAGGGATTCTCTTAAATTTTCTCATCCATAGTGAGCATTGGTGTCCATTAATTCACTGATTAAACTTATCGAATGTCCATTTTGGGGCAGGATACCAATGTTTGTTTCACCTATCCAATCTGAAGAGAACTTTGCTTGGTAGAGATTCTTGAAGCAAAGAGGTAATCCACATCCATTTTTCTCCATTCCTACTGTTGTTACCATTAACAGCAGTCTGGGCCTCCAGTCCTTCTTTTTTTTTTTAATATAGTTTATTGATTATGCTATTACAATTGTCCCATTACCCCCCCTTCATTTCCCTCCACCCTGCACACCCTCTCCCCCGTTTAGTTCATGTTCATGTGTCATAAATTCTTTAGCTTTGACATTTCTCATACTATTCTTGCCCTCCACCTGTCTATTTTCTACCTATCACCTATGCTACTTACTCTCTGTACCTTTCTCCCCTGTCTCCTCCTCCCACTCCCCTGTTGCTAACCCTCCATGTGATCTCCATTTCTGTGGTTCTGTTCTTGTTCTAGTTGTTTGCTTAGATTCTTTTTGTTTTTGTTTTAGGTGTGGTTGTTAATAATTGTGAGTTTGCTGTCATTTTACTGTACATGTTTTTATCTTCTTTTTCTTAGATATGTCCCTTTAACATTTCATAAAATAAGGGCCTGGTGATGATGAACTCCTTTAACTTGACCTTATCTGAGAAGCACTTTATCTGCCCTTCCATTCTGAATGAAAGCTTTGCTGGATAGAGCAATCTAGGATGTAGGTCCTCGCCTTTCATGACTTGGAATACTTCTTTCCAGCCCCTTCTTGCCTTCAAGGTCTCTTGAGAAATCAGCTGACAGTCTGATGGGAACTCCTTTGTAGGTTACTGTCTCCTTATCTCTTGCTGCTTCTAGGATTCTCTCCTTCATTTTACTCTTGGGTAATGTAATTATGATGTGCTTTGGTGTGTTCCTCCTTGAGTCCAACTTCTTTGGGACTCCCTGAGCTTCCTGGACTTCCTGGAAATTTCTTTCCTTTGCCAGAATAGGGAAGTTCTCCTTTATTATTCAAATAATTTTTCCACTTGTTGCTCTTCCTCTTCTCCTTCTGGTACCCCTATAATTCAGATGTTGGAACGTGTAAAGATGTCCTGGAGGTTCTTAAGCCTCTCCTCATATTTTTGAATTCTTATTTCTTCATTCTTTTCTAATTGTATGTTTTTTTCTTCCTTCTGGTCCACTCCATTGATGTGAGACCCAGCTTTCATTCCATCACTATTGGTTCCCTGTACATTTTTCTTCATTTCACTTATTTTAGCCTTCATTTGTTCATCTAATTTGCGACCAAATTCAACCAATTCTGTGAACATCTGATCACCAGTGCTTTGAACTGTGCATCTGATAGGTTGGCTGTCTCTCGGTCGCTTAAAAAAGTGGTTGAGCGGCTCTCAATTCTGTTTGCGCCATCTTTTTTTAGTCTCCCCCTTTGGTCTGGTTGAGCCCGTTACATATGAGGGGCGGAGCCTTAGGTGTTCACCAGGGCCGGGCACCCCAGTGGCTGGGTTGTGACGCTGTATTTGGGTGTGGGGTCCGAGAGGGAACAATGGTGCTTGCCCCACTCTCCGTCGAACCTCAGTCCCTCCTGCTGCTTCCCCCAAGCAAACTGGGCCCCTCTGTTGCCAATTCCCATGTGGGTGGGCTTGTGCACACAATGGGACTTTCCAAGGACCTCTCCTGTGAGGCTGGGAGTCTCTCGCCGCACCTCAACCCCCACAGGTGTTTTCAATCAGTGCCCCAAGGCTCTATTTCCCAGCACTGGGATCCTAGGTTGTGTGCAGTGCCTTGCTTCACAATTGCCGCCTCTCTGGGTCTGCCGGTTGCCACCTCTTGGCCGGGGTCTGCCAGCTGCCGCTTGTGTGCTCAGGGTCCACCTGCTGCGGTCTTGTGTGCCCCGGATGCCTTACACTCCTGGTCCCAATGCTCTCAGCTCCCCACACCGCACCCCACGCCCAGCTGCCTGACTCCGCCCCTCCTACTGCTCTGGATAAACATGTCTATTTTAACTTCATGGTTGTCTGACTTCCATACAGTTCAATTTTCTGTCAGTTCTGGTTGGTATTCTGTTTCTAAATTGTTGTTGTCTCTGTCTTGGTTGTGCGAGGAGGCACAGTGTGTCTACCTATGCCTCCATCTTGGCCAGAAGTCCAGTCCTTCTTTCAGTCTTTTTCTGTCTCCGGATCTTAAGCATTGCAGCCAGAGTCATCTTTGTTTTTATTTTTTTAAGATAATTCTTTTTAAAAAAATATTTTATTTATTTTTAGAGATAAGAGAAGGGAGGGAGAAAGAGAGAGAGAAACATTGATGTGTGAGAGACATGTTGATCAGTTTTGTCTTGTACATCCCCAATTGGGAACCTGGCCTGCAACCCAAGCATGTACCCTGGCTGGGAATTCAACCAGCAACATTTCGGTTCATGACATTTCAGTTCACAGGCTGGTGCTTAATCTACTGAGCCACACTAGCCAGGGTGATAATTCTTTTTTTGCTGTTGTTTTTAATTTTATTTATTTTATTTGTGGACAGAGGGGAAGGGAGGGAGACAGAGAGGGAGCGAAACATCAATGTGTGGTTGTCTTTCACACGCCCCCTACTGGGGACCTGCTCAGAACCCAGGCGTGTGCCCTCACTGGGAATCCAACCAGTGACCTTTTGCTTGGCAGTCAAGCGCTCAGTCCACTGAGCCACACCAGCCAGGGCTACAGTCATCTTTGTTTTTAAAATGCATGTATCTCTTAATGTCTTTCCTCCCCACTGGAATAATCTGTAATGAGCTAATTATATTTTTATTTTGAGTACTTTCAAACTCCCTTATTCTGTTTTCTGTTTATCATCCTTTTAAATTCAAGTCCTCCTGCCCCCTTTACCTTCCTTGTTTTTAAGGGAGGTTGTGAACTATCAGCCAGATAGTAAGCATGGCGAGATGGTGACTCTGCACCAGCTGGTCTTTGTGTGAGTCAGCAGACAGGCATGGAGGGCTCCCTGTGTTACAAGCAGTGTGTCAGAGTTGATAGAGGGGTACGACATAGCCTCAGCACGTAAAGAATTCTAAGTGCAGGGAAAAAATAGGGGAAGGTAGTTTGGAGAAGCTAAAAATCTTTGTTTTTAAATAAATTATTCAAAAGCATAAAATTTATTAAACAGATTCCTTTTACAACAAATATGTTGTTGTTGAAGAATGTGTTAAAGTGACTAATTCAGTTTTATTTAAGTAAAATCAACTTGTAAAATAACCAACCTATAAATGTGGAAAAATAATATGTATTTCAAAACTGCTAAAATAAAATGTTTAATCAAAACTCTAAGCACTAGCTTCTCTTTTACAGTCCATTCCACATGAGAGTGGACAATCAAAAAACCAATGTACTCCACGGTAAAATTTTATTTAAATTACATTAAAATTATGTAAAAGTTACGTGCATTAAAAATTCTCTGTATTTCTTGCATGAGATAAATAAACTTAACTGAAAAAACAATCTGTTAAAGTTTTCATTCATAGCATCTTTGAAATTGTGGGGTGCTTTAAAACTACATGTAAAAGGGAAGGGTTTGTTCAGTGCTCTCAGAAGGTGAGGGTGAGAGAGAGATGGTGGTGATGATGGTGTGAACATACACAACTACAAATGTCAGTCAGTAAAATGATTTTTAGGTTAATAAAGTTTAGAAAACCTGTCAGATAAACAATTCTGCACTAATTGATACATTTTTAGTTCTAAAGTATTTACAAGTAGGAAAAATTTTTGAGTATAGTGATTATGTATTTTTAAGTTGAACAAATGAGTATTTGAAGATAACAGAATACATTGCCTGCACAAGCATTCTAAGAATGAATGAAAATCCGTATGAAAAATTCCATCATAAATGAAAAGCAGTAGAATACCTGCTGATGTTAACATTCCACCTACAATTTTTCCATGAAGTTCATGCTCTCCAAGACATACTATATCACAGTCATTGTAAAAATAATCACTAAACATAGATCTTGAAAGGAAATAATTTGTGGAAATTAACAATAGTGGTCAGAAAAATTATTTTAGAAAGTTTTCCATGAGTACTTAACTATTTTTGATCTTGAAAAGCTTACTTGAAAAGCTTTAAAATGGGTAGTTTTCAAATACAGACTTTCATAAGAGAATTATTTTGCTTGAGAAAGAGATGGATAAGAACAGCTTAAATTCTTATCTAATACAGATCAATTACATCTCTGGCCAGGTAGCTCAGTTGGTTAGAGTGTGGTCTCAACCAACCATGGTTGCACGTTCGATCTCCGGTCAGGGCACATACAAGAATCAACCAAATGTATGCATAAGTAAGTGGAACAATAGATCGATATTTCTCTCTTTCTCTCACTCTCTCCCTTCCTCCCTTTGTTTAAAAATCAATACATAAAAAAATTTAAAAATCAATTACAATATGAATTTCTTGATTATTACATGGAAAAAGAAGCATGAGCCTTGTCAATCTCTCAAAACATTTGTGCTGTCATAATAAAAACTTTGGACAGATAATATGTCAGACAATTAAGGTAACTTATTAAGCTTATTTTATAATTGTAAAAATGGAGAAACAAAAGGCAAAGAGAATCATCTCACTTCAGTAAAGGTAACCAAAATGCTATTCATTAATCAGAGGTCTTTGTCTTTTTTTCTTTTTAAAGTGAAATATTTAGTGAAGCTTTAAGACAACTGGAGTAGATGCAGCTGTTTAGATTTAAAATATAAGAAATTCATGGTTTGTATAGAGGTGCTGTGCTTCTGTGAAGCCTCAGCTCAAAACTGGAGCTGTGGAAGGCAGCCCTGAGGAGGATTCCTGTGGAAACAAGTAATGTGAAAACATCACCAAAGAAAAACGCAATACTGTAATACTCTAGTACTATCAGTGAGTTATTTTAAACCTAGAAAATGCTACAATACACATTTCCATCAGGGGGTACTGATACTGATTTAGGTGTTAGCAGATGTTGGATTATTTTCTAATTCATATCAGAATGATTTTTGGTCTGTTAGTAGTAAAAACTTCTTCAATGACCTTGGCAAGTTTGAGCAAAAGCTTGTTACCTTAATTAGTAAACTAGTTAATTACAATGTAAAAGCGCCTAAATGTTTTAACTAATGAGTTCTCTCTGAAAGAACTGAAAATAGTATTCCCTCTTCCCAAATCAAATTATTTTATTGTTTTTGTATCAGATTTATTTGATAATATTCTTGGGATGATTTGGACTTTCACATACTACAGCTGTGAAAAAGATCTCTTCTGAGTTATTAGTTTTCTAAGCTGAAGTTACATTCTGGATAAAGAGTTAAAGACAGTTGAATTTCCTCTCTTTACATAAAAGAAGAATAAATTTCAAGATACTGAAACACTAATCTAAAACATGTGAAACTAATGCTAAAGAAAATACTTTTTAGAAAGGGGTCACTACATACAAAACCCTTCTTTCCCATAACAGAAATTCCAAGATGAGATAGATAGTAGTAAGTAAAGAAAATAAAGAGATTCTTTTATATAAGCAGCTCACTGAAAAAAAGTAAAAATCTGTTTACTAAGCTGTTCTCTGTAACCCACAAAATGGAAAAACAAAACACCCCCCAAAAACATTTGCCAGGATTAAGTAACAAGATAAAGATCCATAATCTGAGTATTTCACATTCATTATGGATTTCTAATGGCTTCCTTCATCAAACACCTGCCATGTGATAAGGGTATCGCGTAATCCTCCCCAAAGCATGTAAGGCAGGATTTATGGCTTTTCATGTTGAAGTTCTGGACACGAGTTGCTTTCACTGTGAAAGACAGCGGTGGTAGAGCTGGAGCTCTAGCAGGAGTCTGTGTGACGGGAAGTGATGTCTTGGGCCTCCAGCGTTCATGAAAGAACCCCAAAATCTTCAGAGTGTCTTCTTAGTTAGGTCTTCCTAGTGTAGTTTTTGTTTCATCTGGAGTGTTGTGAATTCACTGCACTATGTGAGGGATTTGAAAATTAACCTCAGATTTTGATTGATCCTCCTTTCACTAAGGGTAATGTTTACTATAACTTCAAAAATAGATAATTTCTGTGTAATGTGTGTGGTATTTTAAGTTCAGCTGTGTTTCAGTTAAATCCTGACTATGAGCTCACTGTGTGAATCCATTGTGCACTGACTAGTTTACTGTGAACAGAAACAAGTACATACTCAAGATGTTAACCTAACTTGTTTGTCACATGTATTATAATTTTATTGTAAGGTGTATGTTATATGCTTATCTGTCCTTTTGACTTGTTCAAAAATGAAATATATATATATATGTAAGCTAAAAGAAAATATAATGAAATGATGTCAAATCTTAAAGTTGTGATAAAAGAAGAGAAAAAGGCTAAAAGTGTTCCAAAAAAAACACAAAAAAACAAGAAGGATAAACATATAATAACAGCCCTGGCTGGTAGTTCAGATGGTTAAAATGTTGCCCTGATACACCAAGGTTGTGGGTTCAATCCCTAGACAGGGCACATGCAAGAATCAACCAGTGAATGGATAAACGGAACAACAAATCTATGTCTTTCTCTCTCTCAAAAAGATAAAAAATATATATATATATGTATAATAGTAAATAATAGTGGCATTTATTGTTAGTCACAGAGTAGGAGCACCATGTATTTCAATCAAAGATGCTGTGGTTGATGATGTTGTTATCAACAGGGGTGTGGCTGTGTCTGCTAAGTTGAATATGCAACAAGAAGATAAGTATTTGAAAATAAGAATGATGGTACATGTTATTATCAAAGAGAAAATATAGCACAAAAGGATTTTTTTCTCTTCACCTTTAACTATGGATACACCAGTGTATTGAAGCATTCCAGCAAACTGCTCGACAGAGCTCAACTGGCTGTCTATCTCAGTAGCAAAAGTTTCTGACTTATTTAATACTTCCCTTTTGTGTAAAGTTTGCTCCAGTATTTCACCTTGGAAAAAAACAATTCAACTCAGATTGGCCTTGAGTGAAAACAGAGGACTATTATCTTAATTTAACTTACTAATTTATATAAAACTTTTTCTCATTTTTATCATCTTAACTACCTCAAGGATAGAGTAATTCTCAGCCCACTATCAATTTTTCCTGTTGCGACTAAGCAGCTTTGATGAATTTTGCATAGTCCACATGTGTCCTAAGTAACCAGTCTTTGCTAAAATTTTATGTTCAATATTGTAAGCTCTGACAATTTACATTTTCTTGTGCTTAATGTATGTGAACCTTACTGTGTCTGATACTCCCAATTAAGACACTCCGTACTCTCAGTCTTAACCCTTGGTCATCTTGCACAAATCCCATACTTCCTGAAAAGGAGTAAAAAGACCAGGTGCTAAGGGTGAGGAAATAAAGGAGGCCAGCGTGTTTTCCCGGATTCTTTTGGGCTTAAGGTCCCATTTGCCTTTCTGACTTCTTGTGTTAATATTCAACTATTACCAATTTCAGAATTTTCTAGAGTAAAAGTCTCCCTGATATTTTCAGTCCACTTTCCAGAGGTAAAACCATGTTTTAAAAACTGTTTTTAATTGAAAAATGATTCGTTTAAAAATTGCACTTAATTTTTACTCGCTAAATAACATCTGTGTAACCAGCACCTAGATCCAGAAACAGACCATTACTAGATCCATGAAAGACCCGTGACTCTCAAGGTGACCCCCTTTTCCCCAAGGGAACTGTTTGACTTCTAACAGCATGAATTGGCAAAACCACCTTTAGCAGTATCTACTTTGAGATACTTAATGATATAATTGTTGGTTAATGATACAATAATTGCTTCATTTCTTTTTTTAACTTCCTATTTTGAACTAATTTTAGACTTTTTCTTAGATTTTTAGGAAATTTGTAAAAGTTGTACAGAGTTTAATTATATTCCCCAGCCCATTTTCCCTAATGTTAACATTTTACATAACTATAGTGTGATTATGGAGAACAAGAAATTAACATTGGTACCATGTTATTGGCTGAGCTCCAGACCTTATTGGAATGTCACCAATTTATTCACTAACGACATTTTTCTGTTCCAGCATTGTATTCAGTTTCCCACATCGCATTTAATTGTTATCCCTCCTTAGCCCTCTCTAGTCTCTGATAGCCTTCAGTTTTTCTTTGCTGTGTGACCTTGACGCTTCTGAAGAATGCTGACCAAATGTTTTTCAGAATGTCCCTCTGTTTGGATTTTTCCATTGTTGTCGCTGATTGGACTGCGGTTATGGCTTTTTAGTAAAAATATCACACAAAAAAAGAACGTTGTGTCTTTGTGTTTTCACAGGGCATTGTGTCCAGGGGTTCATTGCATTGTTACATTTTATCATTGGTGATACTCATGTTCATCACTTGGTTAGGCTGATGGCTGCCTGGTTTCATTTTTTTACATTTAGATCTCTGATCACTTGGAATTTATTATTTTTGTGTGGTGTGAGATATGGATCTGATTTTATCTTTTTCAAAATGACTACCCAGCACCACTTATTAAAAAGTCCATATTTTCAGTTGATGCAGAAAAGCCTTTGACAAAATTCAATGCCCTATCATGATAAAAACACTCAGCAAACTAGGAGTAGAAGGAAACTACCTCAACATAATAGAGGCCATGTATGAAAAGCCCATTATTTTCACCATTATATTCAGTGGTGAAAAACTGAAAGCTTTTATTCTAAATTCAGGAACAATACAGGATGTCCACATCCATCACTTCTATTTAACACAGTACCAGAAACCTTAGCTAGAGCAATTAGGCAAGAAAAATAAATAAAAGGCATATAAATTGGAAAGAACCAAAATTATCTCTGTTTACAGACATGTCTAATATGTAAAAATCTTAAAAACTCTACACACATAACTCTTTCATTTATTTTATTTTATTATTATTTTTTATCCTCACCCAAGAACATGCCCACCAATTTTAGAGAGAGGAGAAGGGAATGGGAGAGAGGGAGAGAGAGAGAACTCTCCATCTCCATTTGAGAGAGAAACATCAGTCACCTCTTGTAGGTGCCCTGACTGGGGACTGAATCCCCAGCCTCGGCACGTGCCCTGCCAGAATCAAACCTGCAACCTTTCAGTTTACAGGATGGTGCCCCAACACTCCAACCAACTGAGCCACACCAGCCAGGGCCACAAATCTTTTAGAACTAATAAACAAATTTAGCAAAGTTGCAGGATAAAAAAGCACAAAAATCAGTTGCATTTCAATTCACTAGCAGTGAATAATCTGAAAAGGAAATTAAGAAAATTCCATTTAGGATATTATGAAAAAGAATAAAATACTTAGGAATAACCTTCACTAAGGAGGCAATACTTGTACACTGGAAACTACAAAACATTGCTGAAAGAAATTAAAGGAGACATAAATAAATGTACAGTTTGCGTTCATGGACTGGAATCACCAATATTGTTAACATGTTGATGTTACACAAAGAAATATACAGATTCAGTGAAATCCTTATCAAAATCCCAACGATTTTTTGTTGTTGCAGAAATAGAATAATTCATCCTAAAATCCGTATAGCATCTCAGGGGACCCCGAGCAGCCAAAACAATGTTGAGGGAGAACAAAGCTAGAGGACTCACACTTCCCAATTTCAGCCCTTATTACAAAGCTACGTTAATCAAACAGTGTGGTATCGCATAAGGACAGACATATAAATCAGTGGAATATAATAGCCCAGTGGGATATAATGTAATATAATAAACCCTTGCATATGTGGGCAAATGATTTCTGACAAGGGTGCCAAGGGAAAGGACAGTCTTTTCAGCAAATGATGTTGGGGAAACTAGATGGATATCCACATGAAAAAGAATGAAGTTGGACCTTACTTTATACCATATATAAGAATTAACTCAGTGAATCGAGGCCCTAAATTTTAAGAGCAAAGAAGAAAACACAAGAGGAAACTTAATGACATTGAATTTGAAGTCCTATTTGTCTACTCTTTTTTATTTATTCCTTGTATCTTTGGTGTTATTCTCTGCTCTTAAGATCTCTTTATTTCTAGTGTTTTACTGTGTCTGGGTGAGGGTTTTTTGTTTGCTTTATTCTTTATTGGAGATCATTGTGATATCTGAACTGAAGATATATTTTTTAAAGATTTATTTATTTATTTTAGAGGGGAAATGAGGGAGAAAGAAAGAGGGAGAGAAACAGCAATGTCCGAGAGATTCATCGGCCAGTTGCTTCTCACATGCCTCCAGCTGGGGACCTGGCCTGCAACACAGGCAGGGGCCCTGACCAGGAATTGAACCAATAACCTTTCAGTTCAAAGGCCAGCAACTCAATCCAGTGATCCACATGAGGCAGGGCTGAATCTGAGGATTTTCAGAAGATCCTTTTTCCCCACTCTAACTTGCAGAGTCCAGAGCTAAATAGAGACATTTTCTTGTCTTTTCTTTGATGGTGGTTGATTCCTCTCCCTCCAACCCCACACACACCTTTAGTTCATTTTTTCACTAAGAATGTGTAAAAGGAGGTGGGAGCCTCAATTCCAGTTCTTTATGACCTAATGCGGTTCCCAAGGCCTTGTCTCTTGTCACTTTAAAGCCATTAAAAGCCAAGAGTTTTGGTTATATTTTTGTTGTTATTGACAAATTCCTCCATGGCAGCAGGAAGTTTTGTTTTCTTGTGAGTTTAGCATTTGAGAGAGTATTTATTTTAATTTATTCAACATTCGTAGATGTTTTGTTAAGATAAAGTTTACACATTTAGTTCACTATGTTGCCAAAAACAAAAAATGTCATTTTTTGGTATAATTTCCTTCCCCTTTTTTTTTTTCAACTCTTCCTCTTCTGGAATTCCTTTTTAGTTGGACCTTCTAGATTGGTGTTACAATTTTTTTTAAATTTTCAAAAACTTTTTGTTCTACTCTGTGGGTGATTT
This sequence comes from Phyllostomus hastatus, assembly GCF_019186645.2. Lineage (NCBI taxonomy): Eukaryota > Metazoa > Chordata > Mammalia > Chiroptera > Phyllostomidae > Phyllostomus > Phyllostomus hastatus. Next base: position 1,106,982 of record NW_025333643.1, on the reverse strand, counting down.
CCTACTTTTCCTTTGCATTCTTGTTCTCTCTCCCTCTTCCTTTTTTTCTTTCTTCTCTTCCTTCTATTTTGTTTATTAGTTTGGTCTGCTCCTGTTTTGTAAGTTTGATCTCTTCATTTCATGATTGAGGCTTTCCTCAATTGTTCCGTAAACTTGGGCCATCTGTTCAGATTAAAGAGTAAGGCAGTAAAAAGCTGAGTAAAAATTTTGTCCGTGGGGAGTTGTTAACTACATCTTTTTTTTAATTAAAAAATTTTCAATTAGATTTGACATTCAATATGATTAGTTTCAGGCGTACAGCATAGTGGTTAGATGTTTATATAACTTAGGAAATGATTCCTCCTGATAAATTCCGTACCCTGCTGACACCATACATAGTGGTTACAACATATTGACTGTTCCCTGGGCTGCACTTTACATCCCCAAGACTGTTTTGTGTCTGCCAATTGATGCTTGTTAATATCTTTACCTTTTCACGGAGTTCCCCAACCCACGTCCCATCTGGCAACCATCAGTTTGTTCTCTATCTGTGAGTTTGTTTCTTTAACTGCAAATCTTAACTCAAGGTGATTGAGTGGTTGTAGGTCTTTTCTCTTGGGTCAGATTTCCCACAGAGGAATGTCCTAGCCCTGTTTGATTGACCTGTGTTCTGGAAGCTGATTTGAGAAACAGGTGGGGGTCCACTGCTCAGCATGTAAATCTTTATTTAATCTCTCTGTGGTGTGGTGTGGTGTGACAGACAACCCCCATGTGTACCTGGTTCACACATCCCATCAGGCTTAGTGTGTTAGGAAAGTAAAACACTTGTCTCTCCTGGTGTACACAAGGGGCAGTTTCTTGGATACATGGTAAGGCTTCTGGGTGAAAACTGTTCCTTACAAACATATAGCCACTGTTCCTACTTTCAGACCAACCCTGACTCACACCTTCAGATTCTTGAGCCTTTCTGTTGTACTTGCCACTTGACTGGTTTTATACCTGTACCTACCCTCACGTGCGTGGCATTGGCTTGTTGTTTTACCAAGGCAGCTACCACTCGGCAATCCTCTGTCTGGCTTCAAAAAGTATTATATTTGTCTCCCTCATCAGCTGTTGTCTCCTTTCTTTATATATACATGTGGATTTTGATGAGTTTATTCTTTTTTAGCCCTTTAGCATCATTTTAGTGTCATTTCAGGAGAGGATGGATATAAACCAGTGTTCATATTTAACAAAGAGAATCTTACACTTTTTAATTATATCCATTTAGAATAGTATTGTTATAAATTCGGGATTTCTTCTCTCTTCCCTTTCCACTAATGTTTATTTCAGGTTTATATCACGGGTGAGAAGTAGGAGAGGTAAAGATAGGAGGGAATGGAGAAGGGCACAAGAGACACAAAGAAGAGGAAGAATAGGTTCCTGCTGACAAAGGATGAGGCTTGGACACTGGTACCAGAGAGACTGTCATAAAGTAATATCGCCATCTTCTGGCTTTTGAAAAACTGTTAACTGAAATTTTATCGGAGAATGTGAGTTTCAAATACTTTTTTTTCTAGTTGATTTTTATGATTTGTGTTGAGGTACTCTCTTTAAATGAAAGAAAGAGTACATATGTGTGTATATGCACCAATTTGTACTCATATCAGTGTTTTCCCATTGATGGCTTCTGGGTTTGGATTTAGAAAAGTTTTCCACAAACAAAGATTAAAAAGTCTAATTCCCATGTTTTCTTCCAGGAACCTAAAAAATTGCATTGAATTATTTGATCCACCTGAAGTTTATTTTGAATGAGGAGTAAAATATGGCTCCAATTAATTTTTTTTCAGATGGTTACTTAATGCTCAGTGCCAATTATTGGAATAACCCACCTAAACCAATTATACCCCAGTGATTGAACTTTGATACTTATTAAATTTTGTTATGGACTTGGGGCTGTTCTTGGGCTTGTTTTTTTAGTTCATCAAGCTGTATGCCTTTTTCACATAGCATGTATAATGCTTCAATTATCATAACTTTATTTATAACTTATTTAAATAATTGGGTGGAGCTAATCCTTACTTTATGTTTCCAGAATTTGTGTGGCTATTCTTGCTTATTTTTCCAAATAAACTTTGTTTTCTTGCTCTTCCCCTACTTTATTTTCTGCCCATTAAAGAAAAATTTTATATTGCAATAATTACACATAAAATTGATCACTTCAGTCACTTTTTAAGTGTAAAATTCAGTGGTATTAAGTATCCTCATAATGTTGTGCAACTGCCGCTGCCCCTGCTGTCCCGTAGGACTTCTCATCCTGTGGGACCAAGCCTCTCCCCACTGAAGAGTAACCCCACTCCCGTTCCCTGTCCCCCAGTCCCTGGCAACTACCATTCTGCTGTCCTTTCTGTCTCTGTGCTTGGGTCCACCCTAAGCACCTCATATAGGTAGAATCACACAGTATTTGCCCTTATTGTGGCTGGCTTATAACACTTAGCATACTGTCCCCAAGGTTCACCCATGTTGTTGCACGTGTCTGAATTTAATTCATTTTAAGGCTGAATACTATTCCGTGATGTGTATATACAAACATTGTGTTTATCCATTCATCAGTCTATGGGCACTTGGGCTGCTTTCATGTGTTAGCCATTGCGAACAATGCTGCCGTGAACATGGGTGGGCAAGGATCTCTCCGAGACCCTGGCTTTACTTCCTTTGAGTATGTACCCAGGGGTGTAATTGCTGGATTATATGGTAATTGTATTTTTAACTTTTAACTTGTTGAGGAACCGCCGTACTGTTTTCCATAGTAGCTGTATCGTTTTACGTTCCCACCAACACTGCACAAAGGTTGCAGTTTCTCCACATCCAGTTTCTGGGATTTTTTTCACAGTAGCCATCCTGATGGGTGGGAGGTGGTGTCTCACTGTGGCTTTGATTTGCATTTTCCCAGTTTTATGATGTTGAACATCTTTTCATGTGCTTATTGGCCCTTTACAATTTTCTTTGGAGAAATGTTTATCAAATTCTTTACCCATATTTGAATTGGAGTGCTTGTTGGAATTTTGTTGTTGAATTTTAAGAGTTCTCTAAATGTTTTGAATTTTGATCCCTTATCAGATATATCATTTAAAATATTTTCTTCCATTCTGTGTCTTGTACTCTGTGTGCAGTGTCTTCATGCACAAAAGTCAAATTTTCACACAGCCCCTTTGTCTGTTTTTTTCCTTTAGCTGCCTGAACTTTTGGAGTCATATCCAAAACATCATTGCCACACTTGTTCTCACGCAACTCCCTGCCTATGTTTTCTTCTCAGAGTTTTATGGTTTTAGGTCTCACATTCCATATTAACTCTCAAATCAATTGATCTAATTAGAAGGAAAAGATATTATTAATTTTGTGACACATCATATGTAGAATAATTTGGGGGCAGTTGATATTGTTAGAATTTTGTATTTTGTTCAAGAACTTGACTTTTTTTTTCAATTTTTTTACCACTATATATTTTTCACTGAGTTTCTTCCTAGTTTTCTTTTATTGTCATTGCTTCTGTAAATAGGGTAATTTTTCCATGATTTCTTCTAACTAGTTGTTATTAGATGACAGTTTTAATACATAAGAAAGCTACTAATTTCTTGAGTATGAGTTTTATCAGCCATATCACTCAACTCCCTCCTTGTCTGAAAGAGCTTTCCAGGTGAGTCTCTTGAGGCTTCTCTGTAAACAGTCAGAATCATTTGTAAACAATGACAGTTTTACCTCTTCAGTTCCAATTTATATACTTATGTTATTATTTTTTGTTTAGTTACATTGGCTGGTATTTGCAGAACAATATTAAGTAATAATGCTGAGTGATAATAATAGATGTTCTTGCTTTTTTCTTTAATAGGACAGTTTCTTTAATAAATACTTAGTGAAAAGTATATCTATAGATGCTGAAAGGGCATTTGGTAAAATTCTATATGCATTCTTCATAAAATATTAGTATAATCTCATTAAATATTCATAATTTTCTGTTTTTAAACCAGCACATTATTTATTCAAACAGCTAAACATATAACATATCTACATGTGTATATACAAATTGGTACACACTTTCTTTTCTCCCTTACCCTACTCCTTTTTAATTTTTTAAATACTATTCTCAGATTTTATTTTTATCAAGGCTATTCATGCATATAAAAAGTAAACTAGTTCTACCAGATTGAAAAATAAAATTCAGTCCTTTTAAGAGAAAACCATTTAGCTCTTTCATCTGATTTATTGAGTATTCCCTTCCTTTTATACTAAGTGCATGTTTTTAGGATCTGGTACCCTTTTACTGTGGCTCTTTTCTGCTTGGGTCTTCTTTATCTCTTTGCCTCCTCCCACACACAGACACCACTCCTGATAAGGCCGTGCTCCCCGCTGAGTCTAATCAGTACTCGGTGTCAGTGCTGGTGTTACTCTATATGCCTCCCAGCTTATTTCAACTTTGCTGGGTCCCTTAACTTTCTCACACCCCTCAGTACCATTGCAAATCTTCTCTCTCTCTGAACTTCTGACATCTTCTCCTTAGTTCTTACTTACAAGTGACCTTGCTTCCTGTTTTCCTAAGAAAATTGATGTAAGTAGGAGAACTTTTACAAACTCTGAGATATGACACATCTTTCCCCCATTCGCCATGCCTCTGCCCTGTCTCGTAAAGACAGATGAGCCATCTGTGCCCCTAACTAATGACTGCATGCCAAAATGAAGAGCCCGGGGTACAATTAGGAAGCCGTGGAGGAAAACAACATTGCTGTTTTCTCTTTCATTAAACATTTATAACAAGAATTTAGCAAGACTGTATTTTATAATGGATACATTTAAAGTCTTGTCAAGTCCTTTAAAAGTGTGTTTTAGCATTTGATTAAAAAACATTAGTAGTTAAAATTAATAATTATTTTTAAAAATGAACTATTACATAATGAAAATTTTTTTTTGCTTTTTGGTAGAACTTACCTGAGAGGGCATATGGCCCCAGTTGCTGTTAACATGGGCCGCCCTTTGACAGCTTTATTTGTTCTGAAGTAACTTGTCAGCTTCGACTTTCTGTTTCTACTGGAAGAGTTTGGGTAACATATTCTTCTGGAAAATTATCCATTTTCTCCAGTTCTTAATTTATTTGCCGCAAGCTGAACAAAGTAGCTTTTATGATTTTTGGTTTCTTTTGGTTCTGCGATATTTTTTTCCTTTTATCTTTTCATATGCTGTGTGTTTGTGCTTTCTTCATTTTTTTTCCTTATTAAGTTTGCTAGTAGTTTATCAGCTTGTTTTAACAGATGGGTCTTGGATTTGTTTTTCTTTTCTTTTTTTTTTTACTTGAATGTTTATTATAGCTGAGATACACAAATAATAAGTATATGTAACCTATAACTCTGCTTATACAGTCCAACATGTAGCTGAAGCCTTCTCCCTTCCCCAGCTTAAATGCTTTCCTTCTCTGACATGGAGAAGAGAAATTTGGTATCTATTATTCCCATATGCTTCTTTTTTAAAACAACTTTTTAAAACTTTATTTTCAGAATGAGGGAAAGGAGAAAGAGAGGGAAGGAAACATCAGGCAGTTGCCTCTAGCACGCCCCTAACTGGGCACCCAGCCCATGACCCAGGCCTGTGCCCTGACAGGGAATCAAACCGGCAACTTTTCGTTTTACAGGCTGGTGCTGAGTCCACTGAGCCGCACCAGCCAGGGCTCCCATGTGCTTCTTATATTTTTACTTTTAATTGTATGTCTTTAAGAAATATATATATTATTTTTCATGCTATAACTTTATGTAAACATAATCATGTGTGTATATAAATATTTTTAACCTAGTATTACATTTTTAAGGTTTATCCACATTGTGGATGTTACTCTATTTTTTAAAATTTAATTTAGTTTTACTTTTAAACCACAGTTTCCTACCCTTCCACACCATTTTCAGATGTACAGCAAAGTGGCCAAAATCAATTACTTAATTGTTATTGCTCTAGTTGTAGTGGGTACTCTGGTACTCTGCCCAGACCTTCCCTTCAGAACTGAACATGCATTCTCCACCCACTCATGCTGACAGCTGGTAGCTGCATCCCTTACTGGGACTTGTTCTTCGCCCAAGACACTGTTCTGCCCAAGGTTGTGCTCCCTCCCAGAGGAGTGCTGTGAGAGCTGAGTGCTGCAGGGATATAAAATCTACCCAACTAGCCTCCATTTTTTTGTACAACTCTGAAGAGCATCCCAGTGCTGGAGCTCCATGTATTGTCAGCTGAGGCCTCAGTTGTGACCTCATTGGGCCAGTTTCTCTCCGTTCCCAATTCTGCCTCCCACACCCACTCACAGGTGTGTCTCCTAGTAGCATTCCCTAGGAAACTTCCTGCACGCTATTCCCTCTCTTTTTCCAAGGAATGCATTTAAGACAGTTGGTATGTTCTGTGTATTTTTTTCAGATGGATAACCAGTTGTGTAAGTACCGTCTATCAAGTCAATCAACCCCTATGTGACATAAATACAGTATATTATGTACTTATAGTGAGACATACTATTTGTCATTATGGTGTGTATTATGTTACAGTTACTGTTTCTCTATATGTTTTCTTGGCTCTTTTAAGCATCTCTTTTGATATTTGGGAAGGTTTATATCTTTATTCTAATGGTACCGTTTTTCTTACTTAACATTTGATCAGTTTTAAATGGTATTCTGCCTGAGCAATGTAGCTCAGTTGGTGGAGCGTTGTCCCACAAAGCGAAAGGTTACTGGTCTGATTCCCTCTCCGGGAACTCCCACACCCCTCCGTTTTGGGTTTGGTCCCCAGGCGGGTCAAGTAGGAAAGGCAAGTGATTGATGTTCCTCTCTCACATAGATGTTGCTCTCCCTCTCTTTCTCCCTCCCTTCCCCATCTCTAAAAATAAATAAGTAGATTTTTTAAAAAATGGTATCCTTTGACTCCCATCTGTATAACAATCAGTGTTCTTACTCTACTTTCCTCCTTTTCTCTCCTTCCAATTTTTAGTTGTATTCTGTCTACTTTGTGAGAACATGTAATGTTTACATATTATTCTTCCCTCCATGACCCCAGTCTTGTTTGAGTTTTACCTCTACAATGCAACATACGCAATGCTGTCAGTCCCCTTGCAGAACTGTCCCAGGCATACTTTGGTTGGATGAAGCTCATCCTGTAAATGAGTCCTGAGAAAGGGCACACATCCATAGTGTTCCCTTGAGTTTTGCCATATTCAAAGTGGGTGTTTTACTTTTTAGTTTTATTGATAAAATTGATATATGACATTGCGTGAATTTAAGGTATACAATATCCTGGTTTTATACATGTGTATATTATGAAATGATGACCACAATTAGCTAAACATCCATCACCTGACATATTTAAAAACCTTTAACTCCCTTAGCAGCTTTAATATATGTAATATATAAAGTATAAAATACTAACTGCAGTCACCATGATGCACACATTACATCCCCACACTATACCTCATTTTTGGAAATTGGTACCTTTGGACCACTTCCACGCAATTCCCTCCCCCCACTTCTGGCAACCACCAATCTGCTGTTTCTTGGTTCAGTTTTTTCAGATTCCATACGTAAGTGAGATCATGTAGTGTTTGTCTTTCTCTGATTTATTTCATTGAGCATAATGCCCTCAAGGACCACCATGTCACTGGAAAAAGCAGAATTTCCTTTTTATGGCTGGATAATATTCCATTTTGTGCATATGTTTTTAAATATGTATGTGTTTAAAAAAAAACAACAAAATTCAACCAAGTAAACATGAAGATCAAACTGGCTTTATTCGTGATTCATGAATTGGCCAGCATCCTATCTAGCAACTAGAAGGGTGCTCTGAGGAGTTGATCAAAGGGCAGGTTTTTATAGGGAGAAGGGTGGGACAAGGAAGCTATTAGCAAAAGAAAGGATTAGTTTGGGGCCTGGACATCTTTGTTGGGGAGAAGAGAATGGGAAGAGGCAATTCATAGCAGACTGCCTCTCCTTTCTGTGGGGTCAGAGAGGGCCTTTGTGATAGATTACTGGTGTGACCAGGAAATTCCAGACTGGTTGACTAAGGTTATATTTCTGGGGATGAGGTGTTGCAGAATGGCACCTGAAAACTACTTTTGTTAACAAGTGTCACCCCGATAAATAAAAAGGGGAAAAAAGATTACATTTCTGTGAAAGGTTGAAACTGCTATTAGACTATTAGATCAGGTTGATTAAATCTTGGTTTGGTGTCATGGGCTTTTTAGCACGAGTGACACCATTTTGGGCCTGTGGTTTTTCATATTTATGTAAATATATATATGACATCTTCTTCATCCAATCATCTTCAATACACTTAGGTTGTTTCTCCATGTCTTGGTTATCGTACATGCTACAGTGACCATGGGGGCGCAGCTCTCTTCTTCGATATAGTGAGTTTGTTTCTTTCAGATCTGTTCCCAGAAGTGGAAATGCTGGATTGCATGGCAGCTCTATATTTAAGGTTTTGAGAAGACTCCAGACTGTTTTCTGCAGTGGCCGCACCAGTTGACATTCTCTCGAACAGTGCACAAGAGTTCCCTTTTCTCCACATCCTCACTAACGCTTGTTCGCTCTTATCTTTTTGATGACAGCCATTCTGACAGGTGTGAGATGATATCTCATTTGGTTTCGATTTTCATTTCCCCGGTGATTATTGATGTTGAGCACCTTTTTTCACATACCCGTTGTACATTCATATGCTTTCTTTGGAAAAATGTCTGTTCCATTTCCCTATTTTTAATAGGATTGTTTGTGGAGTTTTTGCTGTTCAGTTCTATGTGTTTTTAAAAATATGTTTTGGATATTAACCCCTTATCAGATATATGAATAGTAAATATTTTCCCCATTCAGTAGGTTGCCTTTTTGTGTTATTTATGGCTTCCTTTTCTCTGAAAACACTTTTTAATTTTTTTTATTCATTGATTTTAGAGAGGAAGGGGAGGGAGGAAAGTATGGAGGAAGGAAGAGAGATATCAATTTGTTGCTCCACTTATGTATGCATTCGTTGTTGATTCTTGTATGTGCCCTGACTGGGGATTGAACCCACAGCCTTGGTGCATTGGGACATGTGCAGAAGCTTTTTAGTTTGATGGAGTCTCACTTGTTTATTTTTGCTCTTGTTGTCTTTCCTTTTGGTGTGTCAAATCCAAAAAATCATCACCAATACTGATATCAAAACTCTTTTTTGATGTCCTTAAAACTTGAGGTACAGCTTGGCAGGGTATAATATCCTTGGTTTACATTTTCTAAAGTTTCTTGAAAATTCTGTTCTACCTTTGTCGTGCTTATGTGTTATTTTTGAGGCATCTGACACTGTGTAATTCCTTTGCCTTTGTGAAATATTTTATCTTTCTGCTGGAATGCCCTGGGTTTTTTTTTTTTTCCTTCATAAATACCCTCCTCGGATATACATCACAGTTTATCATTCTGGGTCAATTTTCCTAAGTAGCTGGTAGGCGTTTTCAACATATAGATTCTTTATTTCATTTTCATTCTCTTTATTGTTTTTCTGCTTTTAGGATATTGAAGGTGTTTGTTTGTTTTTTAACTTTTAAAAATGTGTTTATTGATTTTAGAGAGCGAAGAAAGGGGAGAAAGAGAGGACCATCCATGTGAGAGAGAAATATCAATTGGATCAAACCTGCAGCCTAGGTATGTGCCCTGACCTGGAATCAAACCCCCAACCTTTTGGTGAATGGTACTACATTCCAACCAACTGAGCCACACCAGCCAGAGCCATCTTGAGGGTTTTAAGGACTGGGAGTTTAGGGGAGGGCTTAGGGGAGGATCTCAAACTGATACACTAGGGAACATAGGATTTTGTGATTTACTAGATGGTTGTAAATGGCTTAGCCTTTTAACTGTTTCAGTTTCCCTATTCTACTTCTTGTGGCTCACTAGCCTGTCTCACAACTCCCCAAACTCCATGGCCTCCTTAATTCAAATCATTGTTAGAGGCAGAGGGAGGGGCCTCTGCCCCCAGGGTTCTTTACAGATTCTTAAGGCAAAGGCCAGACAGATTGAAAGAGGGAAATGAGGTAAGTAGGCCCTTCAGCCCCCCTTACCATGTCTCACCACCTTTCCCTGAGGCTGGCAGTACGAGCATTGGCTGAGGGTCAGGCCCAAACCCAGCCCCACCAGGAACGGACACAGGAGCAGGAGGAGTCGGGTCATACTGGCTTTGTACTGGCTGAGTCCCCATCCTGGGGCTGGCCATAGTCAAATGGGGGAGGAAGGGGAAGAGCCTGGTTTCTGGTGTGGGCAAGGCTCCTCCACACTGACCATGGAGCTAAGGTCCAGAGAAGGATCTGGTTTATAATGCAGCCAAGGTAATGCCTGGGCCTGGGGGACACTCGGTCCTGTCCATGCTGCAGTTGGCACCTGGCCAGGCAGTCAGTGTGAGAATTCCTGGCATGCCTGACAGTCCTTCCTGTCCTCAGAGTAGTCCTCGGTCTGGACGGTCATGGTGTGGAAGTGGAACTTTCCCTGTAGGCGGGTGCTGGCTATCAGCACAGCCTGGGCATCTGAGTGATGGTGTTGTGGACAGACAGCACAGACTGGGCCACAGTCAGCGCCCAGATATGCAGGCTGTGCAAGGCTTCCATCCCCTCCTCCCACAGCAAAAAGCCCTGAACAGTTGTGAAGTCCACGCCTTTGGGGATGTCCCTTCCATCAGCACCAGGGTCGTCTCTCAGGATGGTCGAGGCTATCCCCAGGACCAGGATGGAGAAGAGGAAGGTGCAGATGGGGTCTGTGTACTTGTACTCGGGCTTGAAGTGTAAAATATAGGCCACCGCCAGGATGCCCAGGCTCTGCAGCAAGCCTCCTGTCATGTGAATAAAGGCAGCTCGGACACTGGGGTTCTCCTGCTGTTGGCTGGTGTCAGGGCTATGCCAGTGGCCAGACTGCTGAAGAGCCAACCCCCTTATGATGTTCACGGCCATAGCGCAGCCCGCAGTCATCAGCATGGTCCTCTCCTCAGTCCCCAGAGATCAGCCGCTCCACTGCCTGGTACACCAGTACCCCAGTCACAACACAGATGGACAGCACAGAGAGCAGGGTTCCCAGGATCTCAGCTTGCTGTCAGCTTAAGTTCATGGTCTTGGTGGCTGGCCAGGGGGACATCCAGAAAGAGAAGAGGCTGATGAGCATGCTGGCAAAGCCAGTGAGTAGATGGGCTGCATGATTGCCCAGCTCCGTGCTAGGTACCCACCAATGATTTCCCCAGACATGAACACCAGGCAGATGGCAGCAGCCAGAGAGAGCTGGTGACATGCCTGCTGTCTCTTGGGGTTTCTTGGGGTTGCAGTGACTGCCAGGACCCTTCTGGGCATGACAGTAATGGTTGCTCTCCACAGCCAGCTCAGTGGATGACAACTCCGAGTCAGGTAGGGACACAGAAATCCAGCCAGCCCCATCCTGTCACGGACATCCGTGTAAGACCAGGCTCTGGGCCTGGCGTCCAACAGATTCTGCTCATCTGTGGCCTTCTTGCGGCCCTATGTTCTCCACACTGGGTCCAGAGGTTGCTCACCAGACACTGTGCTGCACGCACCTGCAGGAAGAGCCTGTGTACTTCTCCCATCCCGCCTTGTGCGCCCCGTGCTCCACCCTCCGCTCTGAGCACCGAGCGCTTTATCTGGTCCTCCCCACCGGGCGTGAAGCAGCCTGCTGCACACCATGTGCAGAAGACCGCAGTGAAACAGGAGGGCATGGGCGGCCTCAAAGGATGCCCGGGAGCTGCCCCGGAGCACCTCTCCGCTGTGTCCCTGGGGAGTCTACCTGGCTTGCAACGAAAAGCCTAACCGCCTCTACGAAGTTAGGGCTGAGCGAAGGCTGCACGTGCTCTCCACGAGATCTGGCAGTGTCCCACCGAGAGGCCTCGTGTCTTGGTTTGTAGGAATTCGCTTTTGATCCCCCTAGAGCAGGGATCCCCCCGAGAGTGGCTCCTCAGGCCACAGTTGTGGCTTCCCCTCCTTTAAGTTTTTATTGAAGTCTCTTGTCCCTGTGTGCCTTATAATTTAGTGTATATTTCACGTGTGATTTTGCCTTTTATTTCTTTCTGTAGCTCAGTTTTGTTTAATTTCTTTTTCTGTCCACTTTGGTTCTTAGTTTTGATATTTCTGACCCAGGGTGTTTTTTTCCCATATCTGCAAATTATTGTCTGAGAATATTTAATTCAGTTAGAGGTGTGTGTTAACAGTTCTTTCCAACTTCATGGTTGGTTTTGGGGAAGAAAACTATCAACAGGAAAGCTTTCGTGTGTGTGTTTTTGTCTTTGTGCGGTACTTCTGAATGCACGTGGTCTGCTTTTGTTGTTGTTGCATCTGTTCAGCTGGTGGGCAGAGTTCCTAGTTTGAGAGTTCTGTCACTCCTCCCTCTTCTGTTCAGTTCCTTCTATGAACTGGTGGTATTGACAGTGAGGGGTGAGGGAGTGGGGTAAAGGATTGGTAGGGCTTGTTTTTACTTTGTTTCCTCGGATCTTTACTTTCCCTTTTCTGTCTTTCCATTTATTGCTTAGTCTCCCAGAGGTATGGTCTGTTGTCTGTCTCTGTGCCTGATTCCCCCTAGGAGCACTTTTTCTGGGAGGCTGCGGCCGGTTGGTCCAGCAGTTTCTAGTCCAGCATCAAGGTCTTTAGGGGAGGATCCTTTCTTGCCTCTTTCAGCTTCTAATGACCCCAGGCATTTCCTGTATTTGCCGCAGCACAGTCCAATCCCTGCCTTCATCTGTCGTCTTGTGGCCGGCTCTCCTGGTGTCTTTGTGTTTATCTTTTCTCTTCCAGTAAGAACACCAGTCCTACTACTGGGTTAGGGCACACCCTGGTTTCGGAATGGCCTCACCTTAACTTGATTATATCTGCAAAGACCCTATTTCCCAATAAGGTCGCATTCACAGGTTTAGGGCTTGAACATACCTTTTTGTGGGACACAATTCAACCCATAACACCTATATAAGGACAAAATTTTAAATACCCCTGAAGGACTTAGAAGTAAATTTGAATAAATGAAAATGTATACTTTGTTCTTAGATAAGAAGACTCAATATTTTGAAGATGTGAAACTTATAAATTAAATTAATTTAGGGAGGATTGGTATGATCCAAGAAAATCACTGGCAGGAGTTTTGTTTTTGTTCCCCCACTCGCCCCCCCCAAAGAATGGGAGGTGCGCATTGCAAAGTTCAAATGAAAAAGTACACAAGTAACACTCTGAAAAAGCACATGATAAAGTTGCAGGCAAATGCCATTTTAAAAACCTATGGAATAAAGACACTTAAGAAGCCTACTGCACTGGGGCGGCTGTGCAGAAATAGTTACTTTTATGTGTGACTGGTTGGAGTGCTAATTTCCTCAGCAGCTGTAGGGGGCAATGTAGCAGTATTTCTAAAAATGCATATATCATTAGATGAAACAATTTCACGTGTACACTTACATATGTATAACGGTAGTCACTGAAGCATTGTTTATAATAGCAAAAGATTGGAAACCCACATTCTGACCGGAAGAAACTGGTTGAATGGTGGTGTAGTCATATAACAGAGCATTAGGCAGCTGTAAAGGGGAATGAACATACTGCCATTCAGTAAATTGCAGTATAAAGATGTAAAGGGCTCCTGTGAAGGTGTGGGGAAAAGTGAAGAAGTTTCCTACCTACTCAACAATAAAGAAAATTTCAATTTAATACAGAAACTAATTTTTTAAAAAGCTTTCAGAAAAAGTTTTTAAGTGAAATTAAAAATTTAAAATAAATTTAAAAAGTTAAAATCTGATCCAGTGCTATATGAGTTGTTTTATATGAAATTCTGAAGACTTCTTTTGGTATAATGTTATTCTTTTATATGGTTTATTGTAATAATTACATGTTTTCTTATACTTTGAGGATATAGTTATTATATCTGAACTCAGATATATTTGGAACTTAGTACAATACATAAGGGCATGTCTTCTAGTTCCTAGGTTGATAGTCTGTCATTGCCATTTACACAGTTGGTTAATTGGGCAGATTACTTCACCTGTAAAGTTCAGATTCTCATCTATAAAACATGAATAGTATAGCATACAGGAAGGAACCTAATACATAGAAACAAACACAGGGAGGCTGCCAAACTGAAGAAACAAAGAAACGTGGCCTTAATGAAAGGACAGATCAAAACTCCAGGAAAGGAGCTAAATGAAATGGAGATAAGCAGTCTATCAGATTTCTGGTAGAAATTATGTGAGATCATACACATGAAACACATAGGAAAGTGCCTAAGTAGGTATGTTTCCCAAACTTTGAAACATGTATTTAAAGTTAATAATGTCTCCCATATAAATAAGCCTTTGGACTTCTGGTCAAGATGGCAGCATAGGTAAACACAGCTCACCTCCTCACACAACCACATCAAAATTACAACTAAAATATACAACAACCATCACTCAGAACCATCAGAAGTCGAGTTGGATGGCAGTCTGACAACTTCAGAATTAAAGAAATCACATCTATCCAGAGTGATAGGAGAGGGGAGATGTGGAATGGGCTGGTCCCACAACCATGTGTAGTGGATGATAATTAAGGGGGGATGTCTTGGGAGCGAGGAGTCCTAGTCCCACCCCAGGCACCCCCAGCCCAAGGATCCAGTGCCAGGAAGATAAGTCCCCATAACTTCTGGCTGAGAAACACAACAAAAGTAGAGTGAGTGGAGAAACTTCTAGAGTCCCAAGAAGTTCCCCTTGGAGAACCCACGCATGAACTTACTCACATTCAATCCCTCTGAGGTCCAGCACTGGGGTAGCAGCTTGAAAGGCACCAGTAGCATACAGGGAGGAACTTAAATGTCTGGCATCAAGGTGGGAGCTGGGGGACAGCCTTCTCCCAGACAGAAAGGTAGGCAGAGGCCAATGTCCCTTTTCTGAGCCCTAATCCCCACAGAGCCACAGGGCCAGCAGGTGGGTGCCATATCTGAGACTCCATCAATCTAGGTAACACTGTTTGCCCTGCCATGAAGGTTCCTCCCTGAGACTCCATACCACCCAACTTACATACCCACCCAAACTGTTAGCAGTGACTTTTCCATATGAATGGCTGGTCTGGGCTCATGCTTCACAACTTTCTAAATCTTATCAAATAAGTAACAGCTGGCCTCAGTAAACCCTCAGCCCCTGAACCTCTTGCTCAGTGGCCCCAGGCCCAGCACTAGCGGCAGTCAGCCTAGATCCATAGTTTGGCTTTGCCTGGGAATCTCCAAGCTGAGCACAAGTAGCAGCCATCTCAGATTGCTTTATAATTCATGTAGGGTGGCCCGGGGGCAGAACACAGGTAGGGGCTGACCTTGGCCTACACCACCCAGGAAGCCCCAGACCCTGCACACCCAGTGGATAGCTAGATACTACAATAGAAAACCACCACCCTGCTGCCACAGAGCAGATCCGCCACAGAGGGTGGAGATTGGTGTTCAGTGGTCACAGCCAGTCCTTGCAGTTGACTGGCCTAGGTAAATCCCTCCCATTGACCTGACAACAGCAAACAGCAGGAGGGTGTACTCAGCTCACACAAAGGGTTGCACCTCAAGTACGCAGCTTGGGTGGTAGGGGAGGCTGTGCCACTGGACCCTGCAGGACACCTACTACCTTAGACCACTCTACCAAGACATGGAGTCAAAGCAGCTCTACCTAATACAATAGAAATAAACACAGGGGAGCTGCCAAAGTGAAGAGACAAAGAAACATGGCCCTAATGAAAGGACAGAACAAAACTCCAGAAAAAAAAAGCTAAATGAAATGGAGATAAGCAATCAGATGCAAAGTTCAAAACACTGGTTATAAGGATGCTCAAGAAATTTAGTGAGGACCTCAACAGCATAAAAAACATCTAGTCAGAAATGAAGGATTCACTAAGTGAAATAAAGAACAATTTACAGGGAAGCAACAGTAGAGTGGATGAAGCCAAGAATCAAATGAACGATTTGGAACATAAGGAAGCAAAAAACAGCCAATCAGAACAACAAGAAGAAAAAAGAATCCAAAAAAACAAGGATAGTGTCAGCAGCTTCTGGCACAACTTCAAGCATTCCAACATTTGCATCATAGGGGCACCAGGAGAAGAGAAAGAGCAAGAAACTGGGAATCTACTTGAAAAAAATAATGAAAGAACACTTCCCTAAATCGGTGAAGCAATTAGACATGCAAGTTGAGGAAGCACTGAGAGTCCCAAACAAGATGGATGCAAAGATGCGCACTCCAAGACACATCATAATTAAAATGCCAAAGGTTAAAGATAAAGATAGGATCTTAAAAGCAGCAAGAGAAAAGCAGTTAAGTTACCTACAGGGGAGTTCCAATAAGACTGTCAGCTGATTTCTCAAAAGAAACTTTGCAGGCTAGAAGGGATTGGAAAGAAATATTTGAAGTGATGCAAAACAGGGACCTACAACCAAGATTGCTCCACTCGGCAAAGACATTATTTATAATCGAAGGGCAGGTAAAGAGCTCCCCAGACAAGAAAAAACTAAAGGAGTTCGTCACCACCAAACTATTATTAAATGAAATGTTAAAGGGACTTATTTAAGAAAAAGATAAAAACTATGAACGATAAAATGGCAATAAATACATATCAACAATAGATTCTTTAAAAAACTAAGCAAACAAGAAAAACAGGGACAGAATCATGTACACGGAGACTGTTTTGATGGTTGCCAGATGGAAGGGGGATGGGGGAGAATGGATGAAGAGGTGAGGGGATTAAGAAGGTCAAACAGGTAGTCACAGAATAGCCACGGGGATGTAAAGTACAGTGTAGGGAATGGAGTAGCCAAAGAGCATATACGCATGACCCATGAACATGAACATGGTGTGGGGATTATCTATGGGGGGGTGCTTGGTGGAGGAAGGCAAAGGAGGAAAAATTGGGACAAACTGTAATAGCATAATCACTAAAATGTAATTTAAAAATAAAAACAAAAAAATATACTGCCTTTGCTGAAATTTAATTTTAGTAGCATTTTTTCAGCAGCATTAGAAAGTCTACACACTCTGATTCGATGACGTTAATTCTACAAATTTATTTATAATTATACTTGCTTTTTCCTTCTTTGTATTTGGATTACAGTTGTACCACTTTAAAAGCCTTTGTGGCCAGAGCTGCTGACTTGTGATTGGAAAGGAAAAGGGTTCACATTTTGAGACCATCTGTGGGAGTTACATTGTCTGAAACTGACAAGAGATCATGGCAGATGGTGAGGTCACAGAGATTGACTCTTTGAGCTTGACATAATGTGTTCATGAAGGTGGAAGGAGAAAACCGATTTATTTTTTTAACCAACAGAAAACTTGGTGAC
Source organism: Phyllostomus hastatus (assembly GCF_019186645.2). Lineage (NCBI taxonomy): Eukaryota > Metazoa > Chordata > Mammalia > Chiroptera > Phyllostomidae > Phyllostomus > Phyllostomus hastatus. The sequence continues at coordinate 1,089,679 of NW_025333643.1, read as the reverse complement.
AGGAAGAAGTGCACAATTGTTGACTCTGGGTAAAACATAATGCGTTGGCACACATGACCGGCTTATCTTTCAGAATGGCAATTTCTTGAAACACTTGGTGCCATGTTTATTTATTTTCTAGACACTTGATTTAAGTCATATATTTAAAATAATTTTTAGCTTAAAGACAATGTAAAAGAAAGAGAAAAGCTTTAAAAATACTTAGAAATGTATATTTTTAAATTAAAGGGTCATAAACCCTCATTCAAACCTGGTACAGCATCCTTCTTCATTTTTAATTGAATGAAACATATCTCGGTCACAATCCTATTTCCTTTTGTAATATTTATCCTACTGTGAGTTTAAATTACATTTGAAGGTTTTTGCTGTTTCTCTCATTCACTGGGATATTTCCCAAACCTGCATTAGTGCCTTATGCATAGCGGGCATTCAGTGTTTGCTGGATGAATAAATAAATGAATGAATGAACTTACAACTGAATCCTGTTAATTTTAGAAGTTTTTCTTAACAATTAAAACCATTTTTGCTGTTTTAAATTGGATTTATGGTGTGGTATTTTTCACTTACACTATGTATGAATTCTGTATTATTTATTTGTGAGTAAGAAACCTTAATTTGTCATGAGATAGCGAACTGCTTTTTTACCCTAACATTGGTTGAGTGCTAACCTTGTGCTAGGCAGTATCTTAATCATTTTTCATGCCTTGACTCATTTAGTTAAGTAGACATACTATTACTGTTTTGCAGATGAAGACATTGAGACACAGAGACATTAAAGTAAATTTGCTCAAGAAACTCATGCACTTTTGCTCTTTCAAACGTTTTTCATTTAGGTGACATTTAGAGGTTCCAATTTGTGCTAGCTCTAGCGAGAAGATACAAAGGAAATACTAAACAAAATTTTCTTTCATCAGGCTCCTTCATATGGCTACACAGCATTGTTATTGGTAGCCTATTGTCACAGTGTGCTGAAATAGTAACACTGTTCATTTGTTTTGTTTGAGAGTAGCACATGCCACTCAATAACACAGTCCTTAGGAAATATAAAACAAGATGGAATACAAAATATATTAATGAGGCAGATGCATGGAGACAGGCTTCTGTTGCCATCACACCCATACTCTGGACATGAAGAAATGGGAAAAGGGGCAAAAAGAGTAGACAAATTTGGTAGCTCCCCCCATCAATGTCTGCTTATATTTCATTAACTGGAATTACATCACATGGTCAGCCTGTCTAAGAGGGAGACTGAGAATGTAGTAATTTTAGTTGGACACATTCTACCTCCAACTTCTCCTAAGGAAGAAGAGGAAATGATTTTGGGTAGGCAACAATATCTGCTCTAGGTAGATGTAGCAAGTTTCTGAAATATAACAGGTATTTTGGATTGAAAAGACCTTATTGTCCCAGGTTCTTTGGATGGAAAAGACCTTATCATTGTTGTTATAAATACATTTCAGTCATTCATAAGGTAATCTTGAAAATATTTAAAATTGATTTTTTTGTGTGGTTAGTAGTAGTTAGTGTTTATAAGCTGCAGGGCATTTGGCACATTAACTAGTGGATTTGATGATTTTCACTTCGACTGTATCAAACTTTCTCCTAACGTAACCCTAAAAAACTCAGTATGCCTCTTTTCCAGATGAGGACACTGAAGCTCATGGAGCTTCGGTCACTTGGTCAGGGTCACACCAGCTAGTAAGTTTCAGAGCTGAGAATGAGCCTAAGTTTAGAAAAGAAACCATGCCCTTCCACTCTGCCAGCACTGCAGCTTTATTTATTACATAGGGCACTTCAAGCAAGGCACTTAGAACCAGTTGTTGTTTTGATTTTTTCCTATTTCATCAGTTCTTGTTTTCTTCTTCTTTTGAGTTCCCACTGATCTTTTTAAACTTAAGTTGGTTGCTTAATGGATGAAAAGAAATATAAATGTACTTCTAAGCATTTTAGCTGCACTTTATAGGTTTTCTTATTTTCATTGTTGTTCAGTTCTAAATATTTCGAATTTCCTTTAATTTGTGGGTTGTTTGAGTGATAATGTATTTTTATTTTCTAAATATCTGATTTTAACTTTTTAAAAAATGGCTGATTCCTAATTTAATTGATTGTGGTTAGAGACCACAAACTGGATAATATTGCTTCTTTGGAATTTGTTACTACACACAGCATTTGTGATTTTCAATGTGGACAAATTTTGTAAATATGACCTCAGGTATAGAGTTCTGTGTAGATCTGTTATATCACATTTGGTTAAAATAGTAATCTTCAAAATGAAGTACTTCTATTTTAGCCTTAAATTTCTCCTTGTAACATGTCATGTGATTTGGTGAATGGGATCTCAGGAATGAGTGCTTTATTATGTATTTCACTTACAACACTGCAGGGGAGATATCAAACAACTGACGAATGTGAAACAGTTCCACTGTAGGGACTTGATTTTCCTATGAGGTCATAATAGACATTGTGAACCAGTCTGCAGTTACAGTCGCAAAGCAAAAATCTTCAAGTGTCTTATTAATGTTTTAATTTTGAAATAATTTTAAAATAAGAGAAAAGTTGTAAAAATAGGGCAATGAACTCTTGAATACCCTTTTCCCAGATTTACCAGTTGTCAGCATTTCACCATATATGCTTCATCATTCTGTGTGTGTGTGTGTATATAAGAATATTTTTTCATCATTTGAAAGTAAGTTGCTGCTATCACACACCCTTTCATTCCTAATATATTGGTATATTTTTCTAAGGACAGGACACTCACTTAAAAAAAACCTGTAATACTGTCACTGAACTCAAGGGGTTTGCCACTTGGGGTGTTCTATTCAAGAATGAGACATGGTTGTAGCAAGGTTTTACTTACTTGCAGCAAGAAGAGATGGGGTTCACATCCAAAGCTGTCTCCCCAAAGAGGCTTAGCCAACACTCATCCATGTTGATTTCTTTGCTGTTGACTACTTTACCCAGTTGAGTTCCTGTCAAGCTCATCCTGTTCACCGCTGCATCTGCAGAATACTGGGCTGCACTTTACCATCTAGACATTTAGCAAGAATAACTTTTAATAAGAACAGCCCAGACCTTGAGATATTTGTCCTACCTAACTGTGATCAACAGCTGGAAGTACAATATTAAAACAATACTATTTTACAGTCCGTGGACCATATTTTGATTTGTCCAATTGGGGTAAAGAACCCCAATAGTGTTCTTTACAGCAGTTACTTTTCTGGTCTAGAGGCCAGTCTAGGAGCATGGGTTGGATTTAATTTTCATGTGCCTTTATTCCTTTAAAATTTGGGATGTTTTTCAGGCTTCTTTCATCTCTAATAACACCAACATGTTAGAGAAGTCTAAATTATTTTACGGACTGTTTCTCAATTCTCTGATTTTTAAAAATAATTATATTATGCATTTTGGGCAGAAAACCTCAGAAATGGCATTTTATCCACCTCCATGCACTTGAGGAGATGCAGATGTTGGTTTGTCCCATTGTCTGCGATCATTTGGTGGCTCCGATCACTTTGGCTCAAATGATGCATCTCAGATTTCCTCACTGTAAAATTCTATTTGATATGTATTTTGTGAGGAGATGTTTTAAAAGTATATAAATATAATTTTTCTCACCAATTCTCATCCACTAGTTTTAGTATCTATTGATGATTCTAGCCTAAACCTTTATAGAAACCATAAATTGGAAGTTCTCTACATCATTCCTTTATACAGGGAGTGGCAAAAAGGTAGGTTTACAGTTTTGAGTACACAAAACACAGTTTCTTCTAGTATTATTTATTAATTATTATATTTTCCATACAAATAACTGTAAGCCTACTTTTGTCCTACTCTGTATTAGTTGGCATTGTATTACAAGAAGATCTTTCCCTTCTTCCTCATTATTTGTTCATATCAGTATGGTCTCCTGGAATATTATTTCATTCGGGGGTTTATAGTTTGTTATATTTGTTACTATCAATATGTACTTTGGGCTCTGGCTGGTATAGCTCAGTGGATTGCGCATGGGCTGTAAACCAAAGGGTCGCCAGTTTGATTCCCATTCAGGGCTCATGCCTGGGTTGCAGGCCAGGTCCCTAGTGTGGGCCACGTGAGAGGTCATCACACACTGATGTTTCTCTCCCTTTCTTTCTTCCTCCCCTCCCTTCTCTCTAAAAATAAATAAAATATTTAAAAAATATATATACTTTGGTGTTTACTATCCAGTTGTAGGCCCTTTAAGCTGCTTCCTGTATACATTTGATACAAATCCATCATTTCTTGAGCCCTTCCTTACTTTAGGTACAGTAATAGGTTCTAGGTTTATCTCGCACATTTCCCGCCCCAGCCCTGGAACTGGCTGTTTTTCCAAGAAGCCCTGATGTCTCCTTCAGTGGGTTATCTGAAGCAGCATAATATAATATTTCAAAGCCCAGGCTCTGTCACTTGTTAGCTGAGTTGATTTAGTCAAAGTATTTAGCCTCACTAAACCCCAATTTTTATCTGGGAAATGAGGATGAAAATGGTACATATCTTGTAGTTTTGTTGTGAGGGCTAACTTAGATAATTCACTTAAGGAACAATGCATGTCACATAGCATATATGACATAAATGTTGCCTATTATTATTATTATTATTATTATTATTATTATTACATTATTCCTTCTTTTCTTCTTTTTTAACAGGATGTATTTTAAAGAATTATTGAAGATGAAACATTTTATTTTCTTTTTTTAATGGCTTTAGAGAATTTTAAATCGAATACAATTTGACATGACGGCAAAAAATGTAAGTATTTGTAAATTTTTTAATGTGTTTTTAAAGTGAGTTGTACTTTTTCCCTCAGGTCTTTTATTCACCACTCAGATTAATCAAATTCAGTTTACTGGTATTAGTTCAAAATTATCTTTGTTCATGCAAAGAGTGAGACAGTGAACTCCAATCCTATTGAATGCAGTACGCTAATGGGCACGGGAGCATTCTTAAAAATTGCTGCTAAATGGCTCCTCCTCAACAGCTGCACCGTTGCTATCTCCAGACAGTCCCCCTGCCCCCACTGCTCCTTTGTTGGGTACTGTAATAAATTTGTTTTGGTACGTGCTGGAGAGTTTCTTGCCCTTACTGTTTTCTTTGGTTCAATTTTTTTAAAATTTTTTTTAAAGATTTTATTTATTTATTTTTAGAGAGGGAAGGGAGGGAGATAGAGAGAGAGGGAGAGAAACATCAATGTGCAGTTGCTGGGGGTTATGGCCTGCAACCCAGGCATGTACCCTGGCTGGGAATCGAACCTGCGACACTTTGGTTCGCAGCCCGCGCTCAATCCACTGAGCTACACCAGCCAGGGCCGGTTCAATTTTTTTTTCACTCAGGGAATGCATATACTCAGAAGTCATTCAGACCTTGCTCTCCCCCATGACATTGATTCTTGACATTACATTAGACCTTAGATGTTTTGAAGAAGTTGCTCATTTTTTGTTGTTGTTGTTCAAAACTGTCATTTCTGGATCCACTTTCTTTGAAGTTACATCCTTATTGTCACTCTATCAATGGATTTGTTTCCAGTTAATGGTGAGGGATTATGCCAGGATTATTATGTTGGAATCTTGATTGCAGGTTACAGAAACTACCTTAGACTACCTTAAACAAAAAGAGAATTTATTATAAAAATACAAGGATGTCTCCAGGAACTTGAACTCTACCAGGAATTGAGGCAGTGTTTCGTTTCCATTAATCATTCCTGCTTTTCTCTGTGCATCTGCCTCATTACTCTGTCTCTCTGCAAATCTTCCTCAGTTCTCCGGTCAGCATCTCAGTCACCGTGTTATAGAACCAGCCTGTTCAGAGAGAGTGGAGTGTGAAGGGAGGGGCAGAGGCAGCCTGACAGATTCTCAGCTCCAGTTTCAGGCTCCTTGGGAAGGATTTGGCCGTGTTCAAGTCTGAGATCCACTAGTGATTTAGTTAGTTGTCATCAGGAGAGGCAAACATGATATTGAGTAAAAAGTTCTCCTTATGAGCCAGACAAATAGTTCTAAATACTACCATTAAACATCTAAAGAATAGCAGTAAGAAATAAACTCTTATACTTATCTCTGTTTTGCTATTTTTTAAAAAATATATATTTATTTATTTTTAGAGAGAGGAAGAAAGGGAGAAAGAGAGGGAGAGAAACATTAATGTGTGGTTGGTTGTCACACGTCCCCACCTGGGGTCCTGGCCCGCAACCCAGGCATGTGCCCTGACTGGGAATCAAACCTGCAACCCTTTGGTTCACAGACTGGCACTTAGTCCACTGAGCCACACCAGCCAGGGCTGTTTTGCTATTATTAATTTTGCTTTTAGCATGCACTACTGGCTCTAAGCCAGATATTTTGCTTCATTAACATTTAGTTAATTTTGCTGGAATAAATTACCAAGAATAGTTCACTGTCATCTAGGACTCTTACGTATATTTATTAAAGTGTCATTTGGGGAAAAGACAAGAAATTTTAGTCTTCGTATTGGGAATTTTCTTACAGGATATTACCTTGATTTTCTCTCCTTTAGAAAGAAGGAGGATGTGAAACTTATCCTGAGCAACAAAATGGTTAGCACTTAAATAGCAAAAGTAAATTTTGGCTTAAAATGTACCTTGAATCAAATACAATCTTCCTAGCCATGTGCACAGTTTGCTGGTTAAAAGTTGTTTCCTGAAAGTGACATGAAGCATCTGAAATTACCAGTGCTAATTATACCACATTTATGTTGTGTATATCTTTGGAAGAAAACAATGACCAACATGTTTTACCCACGTGTGGTGGATAAAAATTCAGGAGGGATATCTCAGGAGCGAAGAGTCCCAGTCCCACACCAGGCCCCCCAGCCAGGGTTCCAGTGCCAGGAAGAAAAGTCCCCACAATTTCTGGCTGCAACTACCAGCAGGGATTGAGACAATGGAACAAAATGCTAGAGTCCCAAGCAGTTCCCCTTAGAGAAGCCACAAATGAACTTACTCAGATTTACTCCCACTGAGCTCCAGCACTGGGGTAACAGCTTGAAAGGCACCAGTGGTATACAGGGAGAAACTGAAGTGTCTGGTATCAAGATGAGAGCTGGGGGACAGCTTTCTCCCAGAGAAAGGCGGGCACAAGCCACAGAGCCAGCAGGCAGGCGCCCTATCTGAGACTCCATCAACCTGGCTGAAACGGTTTGCCCTGCCCATGAGACTCCCTCCCACCCAATTTACAGCTGTTAAAAGTGGATTTTCCATCTGAATGACTGGAGTTGGCTCATGCTTCACAGCTTCCTAAATCCCTTCAAACAAGCAATAGCTGGCCTTAGTGAGCCCCCAGCCCACATACCTCTTACAAAGCGGCCCCAAGCCTGGCACTAGCAGCAGCCAGCACAGATTCACAATTTGGCTTCCCCTGGGGATCTCCAAGCCAAGCACAAGTAGCAGCCATCTCAGATTGCTCTATAGCTCAGGAAGGGTGACCCCAGGCAAAACACAGATGGGGGCTCATCTTAGCTGCACCACCAGGGAAACCCAGAGCCTGCACACCCAGTGGACAGTGATAAGCCACATTGGAGCACCACCACCCTGCCCCTGCACAGTTGATCCTCCACAGAGGGTAGAGGTTGGTGGTCAGTGGTCACAGCCAGTCCTTGCAGCTGACTGGCCTCCCATTGACCTGCCAATAGCAACCAAGGCTCAACTACAAGAGGAGGGGGTACTCAGCTTACACAGAGGGTACACCTCAAGTACCCAGTTTGGGTGATAGGGGAGGCTGTGCCACTGGACCCTGCAGGACACCTACTACATTAGACCATGCTACCAAGAGAGAGTCATAGCACCTCTACCTAATACATAGAAACAAACACAGGGAGGCAGCCAAAATGAGGAGACAAAGAAACATGACCTAAATGAAAGAACAGAACAAAATGCCAGAAAAAAAAAACTAAACAAATGGAGATAAGTAATCTACCAAATGCAGAGTTCAAAACACTGGTTATAAGGATGCTCAGAGAACTTAGTGAAGACCTCAACAGCATAAAAAAGATCCAGTCAGAAACGAAAGATACACACTAATTGAAATAAAGAACAATTTAGGGAAACAACAGTAGATTGGGTGAAGCCGAGAATCAAATCAATGATATGGAACATAAGGAAGCAAAAAACAGCCAATCAGAACAACAAGAAGAAAAAAGAATCTGGGGGAAAAAAAAAAGGATAGTGTCAGCAGCTTCTGGCACAATGTCAAGCATTCCAACATTCGTATCATAGGGGCACCAGGAGAAGAGAAAGAGCAAGAAACTGGAAATCTATTTGAAAAAAAATAATGAAAGAACACTTCCCTAAATTGGAGAAGGAATTAGACATGCAAGTCGAGGAAGCACTGAGAGTCCCAAACAAGATGGATGCAAAGATGCCCACTCCAAGACACATCATAATTAAAATGCCCAAGGATAAAGATAAAATCTTTTTTTTTAAGATTTTATTTATTTATTTTTACAGAGAAGGGAAGGGAGGGAGAAATAGAAGGAGAGAAATATCAATGTGTGGTTGCCTGTCATGTGTCCCCTACTAGGGACCTGGCCTGCAACCCAGGCATGTGCCCTGACTGGGAACCGAACCAGTGACCCTTTGCTTCATAGGCCTATGTTCAATCCACTGAGCTATACCAGCCAGGGCTAAAGAGAGAATCTTAAAAGTAGCAAGAGAAAAGCAGGTAGTTATCTACAGGAGAGTTCCCATAAGACTGTCAGCTGATTTCTCAAAAGAAACTTTTCAGGCCAGAAGGGATTGTCAGGAAATATTCAAAGTGATGCAAATATCCCTATCCCTATAGGTCCCTACCTATATCCAAGATTGCACTACCCAGCAAAGATACCATTTATAATGGAAGGGCAAGTAAAGAGCTTCCCAGACAAGAAAAAACTAAAGGAGTTCATCATCACCAAAGCATTATTAAATAAAATGTTAAAGGGATTTATTTAAGAAAAAGAAGATCAAAACTATGAATGATAAAATGGCAGTAAATACATATATATCAACAATTGAATCTAAAAAAACAAGGGAACAAGAACAGAGACAGGATCATGGACACGGAGAACATTTTGATGGTTGCCAGATGGAAGGGGGTTGTGGGGGAATGGGTGAAGAGGTGAGGAGATTAAGAAGTGCAATCAGGTAGTCACAGAATAGCCATGGGGATGTAAAGTGCAGTATAGGGAATGGAGCAGCCAAAGAACATATACGCATGACCCATGGACATGAACATGGTGTGGGGACTACCTGAGGGAGTGGAGGGTGCTCAGTGGAGGGGGGCTAAGGGGGAAAAGTTGGGACAACTGTAATAGCATAATCAATAAAATATAATTTAAAAAGATGAGAAATATATAATCTCAGGTAATGATAAATGTTATGAAGAAAAAGAGGGTAAAAGGAGAGAGAGTGGTGAGGATGAGGGGGCACCCTTTCATCTTGGTGTCCAGAAGAGTCCTTTTTAAGAGGAAATGTCATTTAGACAGAGCAGTGCTCTTAAGTCTCCATCCAAGAAGGAGCCAGCCATGTACTTATCTGGGGAAAGAGCACTCCACATAGAGGCAGGTGACAGTGTGGCTGTTCATGGAGCAGGAAGATGGTCAGTTTATAGGTGGAACAGAGTAAGCAAGGGAGAGTGATAGGAGCCAGATCGTGTGGAGCCTTGAAGACTAGGTGAAGGATATGATTTTAAATGTCAGTGAGGAGCTGTTGGGGGTTCTGAGGATAGTTGTGTGACCTGACTTAAAAGTTTAAAAGGTTATTCTGGCTACTGAGTGAATAGACTGAAGAGGGGCGTAGTAGAAGCAGGGACTCATTTGGGAAGTGTCTCAATAGCTCAGACAACAGAGTGTGGTGATTTGACTGGGATGATGTAATGATCTGTTGCAGATGGGGAGAAGTGGCTGCATCTAGGATGTGTTTAAAGGGACAGCCATCAGAACTTACTAGGATACAGGGATGGGGAGAAGGTAAGGAAGACTTCACAGTATTTGGCTTGCGTAACTCGGCAAAGAGGACCTCTTGGGGTAGTGCAGGATTTTGTGGCAAACTCCAAAATTGTTTTGGATATATTAAATTTGAGGGACCTGAAAACATCCCAACAGAGATATTGGCTGGGCAGTTCAGCAAATGACTGGAGCTTGGGGAAGCTCAGTGCTGGATATAGAAATTTTTGAGTCTTTTCCTATTAAATCACTTTAAATCGGAGGCACTATATGAGATTATGTAGTACATGCACAGGCAGAGAATACCTGAGGACTGAGGAGACTGAAGGGATGGCTGGAAAAGTGAGAGGAAGTGTTACCTTGATTCCGACACAGAGTGAGGAAGGTGTTTCACAAAGGAGGGATTGATTGATTGTGTCACATATCACTGAAAAGTGATTCTTTGATGTGGAAGAGATGGCCTGCTCTTAAGGAGTTATCCTTAAACATATGCATATATTGTTCTTTACATCTTTTTTTGTTTCCCATTTTGCATTTCTTTTATGAGAGCTGTTTTTTGTGGACTTGCTTTTGCCTTGTCTATGCCATACTTAGTTTCTTACGGTTGCAAGCAATAGAAAGCCTATTCAAAATAGCTTATGGCAAAAAGTAGCACGTATTGGCTCACATAACTGAAAAGTCGGGAGTACTCTGACTTCAGACACACCTGGATTCAGGGGGTCACATGCTGGTGTCAGGGCTCTGTTTCTCTTTTTCCATCTCTGGGCTCTCTGTGGTGGCATAACAGGCTACATTGGCCTTAGCATGTTTATCCCAGAGGAAGAGAAGGAAGTTTTCCTTGTTAGCATTTATATTTCAAATTCCACACAGAAGCTTTGGCTGACCCTACTTGGCCACATGCTTAGACAAGCCAGCGTGAAGGAGGAAGTGGGGTACCACAAATGGCTCGCTCTGGGTCAGGGTCCACTTCTGCTGCCGGGCACAGCTGAGGCTCTGAGATGAGATGAGCAGTCCTACCCGAACCACATGGGGTGCAGGATGGGTCACATTATAAAAGGAAGCTCGGCCAAGAAGGCCATATATTCCTTGTATCTGGGATAAAATTGTTATCCAATAGTTTCTAGTATCCAGTGGTACTCCTCAAGACCCAAAGTGCAGGTGTCTACCTTAAGCACACTCAGTATACAATAAAAAAATTAAAAAGTTGATTTGAGGTGGTTTTTCTTTTGCCCTGTCAAGAATCCTTTTAAAAGTATATAAGTCATAATACTTACTACAGAAAAATTAGAAAATACAGATAAAGAAACTAGCCTAGAGATTATGAGCAAAATTTTGCCTGATATATTATATACAGGTGTATATATATATAAACCAAGTGTATGTATGTTATGTATTTTTTAATAAAAATGAGGTCACACTTTTGTAACCTACTATTTGGCTTAATCTCTATGATTAATGTCTTGTCTTGATATCTCTGCAACATCGTTTAAATGGCTGTTTTGTGTTGTCTGTTATATAGACATTACACTGGTTTCCTAATAGTAGCCATTAAATTATTTCCATTTTTTTCTTAAAATTTTTTAAATGTTTGTTTACTTTTAGGATTATTTCCATGAGTCATACATAGTCTTATGAAATTACTGGCTCTAAGGGTATGTGCTTTCTTGGGGGATTTTGGTTCATGTTGCTAAATTGCATTTCAGAAAGATCACACCAGTTTATATATTCACCAGTGGTATATCAGAATCCCATTTTCATTTATTCCTTTTTATTCTTTGCCAATCTAATCAGCAAAAAGTGGTATGTGACTTACTACATTTCTCTGATTATATTGCTAATTAGGTCAAACTGTAGTCTGTATGTTTATAAGTCATTAGCATTTCTCTTTTATAAATTGTCTGGTCAGTGTTAAAGTATCAAAAGCCACTGCCATTGAATGACAGTCCACACTTGAGTATTGAGTACTTGAGTAATTTCCAGGAGCTCTCTGAGTTTTTTGTACACGTGTGCTATCCGTATTTTGCAGCTACTGTTCCAAGACCACCTCGCTTGTGAATGATAGAGCTCTGGATTCTGTTTCCTTTTAGTTTATCTGAAATGTTATGTATTAGTGAAATACAATGCCATTATTGGGGAATATGGTTTGAGCCTTAAAAATTGGGCTTGGATATTTTTTACTCAATAGGCAGTTACGACTGCTTACAGTATGCAACACAGTGTTTGAATGTCCAGATAGAAACCTTTTCTCAGGACCTCATTAGATGAAAAATTTTACATAAAATTAGTTCATTTTTTTCTCTTGCTCTGTGAAACATTATAGAAAGATCCTTTTTAAATAAGGAAAGAATAACTAATGCTTTTAAAAGCCTTTCCTAGCAACTTTTTCTACTCTCAAACAATCTAATTTTTCTTTGAGTCCTTAAATTGTAGAGTGTTTATGAAGGCAGAAATTAGTACATTTTGAAGTTTTAATTAAATAAATTTTGGCAGTATTTATATAAACTGTAAATACAAACACCTTCCCTTCATCTGTGAGACCAAAATTAGCAGACAATATTGACTCACAGTTGACTTCCATCTTTGTAGAGTATAATTTGTTGATTATTAAGGTGCAGGTGTGCAGCTGCTAAAAAAATGTCTAAATTCGTTTGCTGCTTCACTCTGCAGAAGTTGGACATTAAGAGCAGGTGTTTGAACATAACAGTAACCCAATAACTGTGAACTCTCGGCTGTGAATGTGTGGTTTTAGTTGAGGTTTTTGCCGTTGTCTTTGTATAATAACAAAAAGGTATAAAGTGATGCTTTTGGGGTTATTGTAACACATGTACTAAATAGTCCCAGTGTATTAAGCATGGGATAGATTAGAGGCTGTCTTAGCCTTCTTTTTACAGTAGAACACCAACAGATGTTTTGTCTTTCTCTTCTTTTTATAGCAGAAGAGTTTAAAAAGTAGAGGCATGTTAATGATGCCACAATAAACTCTTGGCATTTGCAAATTAAACACTTACCATTAGCACTCATGAGCATTTCTGGAGATCCATGTAGTGGTAATTTGCAAATTTTGTTGCAGAGGTTTTACTTCTAACAGAATACTTGTGAGAAGCTAGACAGAATTAAGTATCTATACCATAGTCTACATAGAACTGAACAGCTATGTTTTATTTATTTATTTGATCCTCCCCCCCCCCCGCCCCGGGATATGTTTATTCATTTTAGCGAGAGGTGGTGGGAGAGGGGAAGAAAGACAGAGAGAGAAAGAAACATCAGTGTGAGGGAGAAACATCAATTGATTGCCTCCTGTACATACCCTGACCGGGGACTGAACCCACAACCTAGGTATGTGCCCTGAATGGGAATCGAACCTGCAGCCTTTTTGATGTATGAGTATGGAACAATGCTCCAACCATCTGAGCCACCTGGCCAGGGCAAAAATCCCTGTATTTTAGATGTCTTCATCTCAGCTTCTGTCATAAAAATTTAATATTAGATGCCAGCAATAGATGTGCATCAGAATTACTTTTCCATGATATGAATGATATTTAAAAATATTTCTGATAATATCTCTTAAAAAAAACAAAAACCAGAAAAACAGCTATTGGTAGAGCATTTAATTACCAAATAAGGGAATGAATAGCTAAGGTATCAAATGAGTGCTTATGGTAGGATATATAATGTTAAAGTAGTAGGTAGTTTAAAAGCATAAGGCAAGTGTGCATATATAAAGTGATAAAGCTTTGTGTGCTTTGAAATCCTGTCTGTGTGATAGCACTTTGAAAGGATATTTAAGGCACCAAATTAGCATCAGTGTTTGAGGATTACAAATCTACAAGGATTAAAACAATAATACGATAGTAATAGTAGAACCATTTATTGGATGCTTGCTCTTTATCAAGTTTTCCAAAATAGACTTCCCCACCCTAGACTCTATAATAAATTGAAAAACTGTGTTTGATGATACTACTGTATTCACTTTTGATTCCAAATAGTCCAGTAGGTAGCACATTAAGTGAGGTAAATTGTCTGAAGGTGAGTCCATAAACATACTTCCTCAAGTACCATACTAACAATGAATGTTAACTTGCATTGAGCACTCTGTGGCAAGCACGGCGCTGTATGCTTTGCATGAATTATCTTTCTTACTCTTTCTAACCACCTGCATTGGTAAGTACCCTGGCACCCTCCAATTTACAGATGAGGAGACAGAAGTAGACAGAGCTTGTGGGACTTGACCACAGCCACACGCATGGCAGGCTCGCTGAGCCAGAGTTGGAACCTAAACACTGGCCTCGAGCCAGTGAACTTCACCTCTGCGTTGTGTTGCGGTTATTTTTGGTAACTGTTTTAAACAGAGAAAGCAGCATATTCCTTGGGGAAAGGTGAGGGATTGAGAAGACAGGCCCTGGGTAAAAACTGTTCCTACAGCACCTGCAGTTGCACGGCCTGCCACACCCCGCTGGGGCAGCTGTGTTCACGGGCCATGCCGCACTGCTGCAGGTCCAAGTCACAAAAGTCTTCCAGCTTGTCATGAAACAAGTCCCACTCGGAATGGTCTTTGTCTGACCCATTCCAGGTCACAATGTTGAAAGCATTATAGGCAGCAGTTTTGAACAGAAAGATTAAGGGCAGCGATGAGGGTGAGAAACTTGGGTGACGTCATGGCTGGTGCAGTACTTGTTTTTAAAAAAGTCAGTAAATTTTGTAGACCTAAGTTCTGCTCATAAAGTACCATGTTATTAATTTCACTTTATCTGAACCATTCATATTTTCCCCATGCCAAGTAATATGGCAACATTTTCTTTTAAATCCTTCTCCTATAGTTGTTAATTAATTCATTTTTATGTGGCTATATGAACATTTGATGTGGACCTCTGGTGGAAGGTATAAAATAGCTTGTTAAGTGATCATGTAATACTTTAGATCTTCTTTTTAACTTTTAAAACTATTTTATTCAGGTTGGTTTGAGTTCCACAAATACAGAATTAAGAGGATTTATAGATCAGAATCTCAGTCCAACAAAAGGTAAGGACAGTTGAATAAAAAATTTTCTGCATTGAGCCAGTTGTACTGCATTTGTTTTATAAAACATGAAGGTACATGCATTATTTTCTGTATAATAATACATATATACTGTTACCGCGTTGTTATCATACACCAAATAACTTGTATCAGATGAAAATTAGTCACCTCTGAGAGGAGGAGAGAGTGTGTGACTTTTCTCCATCTCTTTCCTAAGAAGTCTCTAAGACCATACTCGATCAGTGAGCCTATTACAATGAAAACTAACTAGTTAACTCCTTTTCTTCTCGATTTTCTTGTTTGAGAGCCCTCCTTAGTGGTTTAACTTGTAAGGAACTACAATAGAATGACTGAATGTATTATAATTCCTGTGTCTAATGTATGGCTTACTGGAAGAGTCTTTAGGAAGATTCCTTATATCAGACACTGACCCACCGGTACAGGAACTTATGCAGGAGGCTGGTCATATATTTGATATGTATCTTTCCACAGTATCTTTTGGTATATAGAGATAACATACTGAAATATTTATGATTGAAATGATATGATGTCTGAGATTGGCTTCAGAATAACACACTGGGGGAAGAAGAGTAAAGTGGGTAGAATTGTGGATAAAACAAGTTGTCTATGAGTTGATTCATTGTTTAAGCTGGGTGATAGCCATATGCGATTTCGTTATTTCTATCTCTCTTCCTTTGTATATATTTGAAATTTTCCATTTAAACTGGTAGGCGCAAAATATATGCCATTACAAGACAAAGAGCTGTGAGAGAAACATCAGCTTCCTCAAAGTGTTTATGTCTCAGGTGAGCTCTATACTCTGGAGAGAAGGCTAGAGAAATCTGTATTTCAGTATAAAAATGTATGGTTTAATTTGATGATCTGTACAATTATTGAGTTTAAATATCAATTTTGAAGCAATTAAAGAGATATTCAGTATGTCAAGCATTGATACTTCTCAGTTTTTTCCCAAATGTTTTACTGTGGTAAAGTACACGTACCATAAAATTTCCGACTTTAACTATTACTCCATAGATGGCTGGTGGTGTGAGGACACTCGTGCTGTGCAACCATCACCACCATTTATCTCCATAATGCTTCGTCTTGCACAACTAAACTCTTCCCAAGACACAACTCCACATTTCCCCTCTCGTCAGCCCCTGCAAACCGCCATTCCACTTTCTGCCTTTGTGATTTTGACTATTCTAAGTAGCTCGTATAAGCAGAATCATACAGTACGTGTCTTTTTGTGACTGACTTATTTCACTTAGCGTACGACCTCAAGGTTCACCCATGTGGTAGCATGTGTCAGAATTTCCTTCCTTTTCAAGGCTGAATACTATTCCATTGTACATATATACTGTGGTGGGCAAATGCAGGTTTACAGTTGTTCATATGGAAAGTGATACAATAATCAAGAAATAATAATGCAAGGGTAAACTCTTTTTTTGTACTCACAACTGTAAACCTACGTTTGTCCACCCCGTATAATAGTCTACACCTTATCCACAGCGTGTTTTGTTACCCATGGTCAACCAGTCTGAAAATATTAAATGGAAAATTCTAGAAACAAACACTTCGTAAGTTTTTAATTGTGTGCTGTTCTGAGTAAGATGATGAAATTTCATGCTGCCCCATGCAGACGTGAATCATCCCTTGTCCAGAGTGTCCGCGCTGTAGGTGCTCCCCGCCCTTCAGTCACTTAGTAGCCACCCGGATTATTGGATCAGCTGTCGGTGTGGCCGTTCTTGTGTTCATGTAACCCTTATTTTATTTAATAATGGCACAAAGCACAAGAGTAGTGATGATGGCAATCCGGGTGTGCCAAAGAAAAGCCACAAAATATTTCCTTTAAGTGAAAGGGTGTGTACAATATCTATAGGAAAAAACTTAGTTGCACAAAGGGTTCAGTACTGTGCACTAGTACACACAGGGTTCAGGCATTCATCGGGGACTTGGAACATATCCCCCTTGGGTAAGGGGGGACTACTATACCACATTCTGCTTACCCATTCATCCATTGGTGGACACATGGGCTGCTTTTTTGTTGTAGTTCTTGTGAATAATGCTGTTGTGAAGATGGAACTACAGCTGTCTCCTCCTTACAGCACAGGGAATGTAGCAACAGTGTTGCAATAGCTTCGTGTGGTGTCAGACCGGTACCACACTTAAACCAGGGTGATTGGTTCGTGGGTTATATAAATGCCTACTTACTGTGTTGTACACCTGAAACTAATAGAGTGCTGTCAACAGTAATTGAGGAATAAAATAATATTTTAAAATATGTGTCTCCTCAAGACCCTGTTTTTAAAAATTCAAGAGCCTGCTTTTTATTCTTTTGGGTATATACTTAGAAGTGGAATTGCTGGCAATTGTTTTTACTATTTTGAGGAATTGCCATTCCCATTTCCACAGCAGCTGCACCATTTTACATTCCCACCAACAGTGCTTAGGTCCTCCAATTTCTCCACATCCTGGCCAACACTTGTTACTTTCTTTTTAACAGTGATCCTCTTAATGGGAGTCAGGTGGTATCTCAGTGTGGTTTTGATTTGCATTTCCCTAATGATTAGTGATGTTGAGCATCTTTTCATGTGTTTATTGGCCATTTGTGCATCTTCTTTGGAGAAATGTCTGCTGAAGTGCTTTATATGCTTCTTAATTTTTTTTTCACATTGTGGCATAAATAGAACATTTATAGAACATTTGTTAACATTTGTTAACAAATAGAACGTTAATAACATTTATAGGATGCACTAGGGCTAACCAAATGAGGTGGCTTAAGGTCAGGGGTAAGCTAGCCAGGAGCTCCAGCTGCCCCAAGGCTGAGGGGATCGGTATCTTAGTAACCCATAGCCTCTTCACAACACAGAGTGGGAAATCTCTGCTCTAATGAATTGTACTACTCAGTTCTGGAGACGGAGCTGGGAACCGTGAGCTCCCTAGATGTGGAAAACTCTGCTACTGACTAGTTGGACAGAGATAATGGAGTAGTGCAGTGATCTTGAAAATAAGGAGGATACTGAGTCATGAAAGGGAAGGGTGGCACAGGAAAAGGACTTCGAAAGATAGACGACAGAGGAAGAGAGTGAGGGATGAGGTGAGGCAGATCGTCTTTGATGGTACGTGAGGCATCCAAAGGGAAGAAAGACAGTCATGAAGATCAGCCATGAATGTATGTTAATAACACCAGGTAAGCTTAGTTACAGGTAAAACCTCCTCAGTTTGTTTAACTTGATAGAACAAATGGAGAAGATGGGGACAATCTATTATGAGGCAAAAACTAAAGAAATCAGGTTTAGAAACAGCTATTTGTTTAAAAACAAAGGTGTTCCTCTTCCTTGAGCTGTTGGCTGGTGGCAGCAAAAAGAACTCCAGGTTAAGTAAACCTACAGGATTTAGAAAAGTGTCTTCTTTTAATAATTTTTTAAATTGTTGAAATTCAGTTAATATTTATTACAGGCCTAAGGTGAGAATTGTATTGGAATAAAATGTAGAAAAGTGTAGAAGAGTATTTTACTTAATTGAAATGATGATATAACAATATTATAGAAAAATTTGAAAATTAGTAAAAAATTGTTATCATCTAACATAACTTTTTGTTTTTCTTTATTATTTGTTATCCATTACTGATATACTTATGCTTTATAGTTACAAAGCTAATATACATATAATTTTCTCCTGATTTTTGACCAAGTACAGAAAAATGCTTATATTGATGGTCTTCATAAATAGCATTTTTAGAGTTTCATACTATTTCATTGTGTTTTTATGAATCATAATTCATTAATGATTTCCCATTTTCTTATTGCTGGATATTTAAGTCTTTTTTGGTTGGTTTTATATATGGTGTGTATATATTTACACATATATAAACATGTACATAGACATCCATATCATTATATAGCTGGGATACTGGACAAAACAATTAATATTTTTAGTCAGCTAAGTTTTTGTTTCTCTTAATTTATTTTCTTAATATACTCAGTACAGTTACTAGGTCATTCCCTTGCTTAAAACCTTTCTAACAGCTTGCTATTTAAATTAAGATAAAATCCCAAACTCCTTACCTACAAAATCCTGCGTTATGTCCCTACACGTGATTTCATCCTTATTTCTGCTTGTGGGTGCTTGTCTTTGTACCCATTATACTTCAGCCACACTGGTGTTTCTTTTGGGAAGTTTGCCGTATCTATGAGGAGATTCAAAAATATTGACTTCTTTTGGCCATGGAATCAAGCTTTTAAGAGCCTGCCTTAGGGAAATCATCTTAAATATAAAAAGATTAACCATATATATATATATGTTTTTGGTTTTCAGCATTGGACTGTGATGTGCATCGGTGTGGTTTTCTTTGTGTTTATTCTGCTTGGGGCTCACTGAACTTCTGAAGTTACATCTTTCACCAAATTTAAGAAAGTTTTGGCTATTAAATGTGCAAATTTTTTTTCTACAAGAGATTCTCCCTTTGTAACTTCAGTTGTGTGTATGTTACATCTTTTGGACTTGCTCTGTGAGTCCTCAGGTTTTGTTCATTTTTTTTCTCCCAACTTTTTTTCTCTGTGTTCTTCACACTGGAAATTTTCTGTTAATCTACACTTTAGTTGACTTACTTTTTTCTGTTGTCATCATTCTGCTGTTAATTCTATCCAATGAATTTTTAATTTCAGATACTGAAATATTCAGTTCTAGAATTTTTATTTTGTTTTACTGAGAATTTCTGTCTTTTTGTTCATTATGAAACTATTTTACTTTACATTCTTAAAATACAGTTATAATAGCTGCTTTAAAATTCTTCTCTGTTAGTTCCAACATCTGAGTCATTACAGGGTCAAATTCATTGATTGCCTTTCACCTTGAGAATAGGTCATCTATTTTTCATATGTCAAGTAATTCAGATATACAAGGTCTGTTCAGAAAGTATCCAGCCATGTAATATGAAAAATAGAGACATTTATTGAAAAAGATATAAGATGCAAGAAACACTGTACATAGGACCATGATGCCTCAGTCCCCTTCAAAGTAGGCACCTTGGAACCTCACACAGTTCTCCCAGTCGCCATCAGCTGCCTCATCGTGTTTTCCTGAATCTCATCAATGGTCTGAAATCTCTTCCCTTTTGAAGGTGATTTTAGTTTTGGAAAAAGCCAGAAGTCGCAGGGTACCAAATCTGGGCTGTAGGGGAGCTGAGTTACCTGGGTGATTTGACGTTTTGCCTAAAATCTCTGTATGAGACGTGGCATGTGAGCAGGTGTGTTGTCACGATGAAGCTGTCAATCACCAGTTGGCCATAACTGCAGCCTTCTGAATCATCTGAATAGTTTCCTCAGGAATTTTCAAGTTTAATGCAAAATTTGATGTGGATTCATTGCTCTACTTGCTCAGTCATTTTGAATGCAACAGCCACACAGTCCACATGCTCACTCAGAGGTATCTACCGTCCCCACTGACTAATACAGTGAAGTCATCATTATGCACACATGCACATTCCAGTCCACTCTCCTTGGCTGCCAGGGTACATTGATGTACCACAAACCGTTCTTATTATATTAACAATGGCTGGACTTTTTCCAGACAGACTTCATATCCAGTAAATTGTGAATGTGTTGTAAAGACTCTGGGTTTGTTTGTATTCTCCCAATAGTGTTGTTCTTTTTGTTTTAGTGGGCACTTAGCTTCACTGGACTCTGACTGCATACTCTGTTTTCCCGGTGGTGGAATGGCACCGCGGGTGATGCTTAGCTGTGATACTTGCTGCCCCATTCATGAGTGCTTCAGAAGTCAACGATTTAGACAGAATTTATATACAGAATTGGGAGTTTCCTCTGTCTGGGCCTCTCCTCCCAGTTTCTCCCCTTTTCTGTAGTTATGTTTATCCCAAACTCTGTTATCTGGTTCTTTAAGCCAGTGAGGTTGTGGGTTTTTTCTGTGGGAGTTTTAGCACCCTGCACAGCACAGACTGCTGCTTTCCCTCTAGCTAAAAGCCATGGAAAATGGGAAACTCTTCTGACTAAACAAGTGTGACTCTGTTGGTCCCTCTCTTGCTTTGAGATAGTTATTTTTTAGTTTTATATCCAGAATTTAGAGTTTTTATCTTCTAAACAGCTGGTTCAATAGGAGCTAGATGGTTATAACAGGAGCAGAACTAGAAAGTAATTAAAAATATATTTATTGTACCCTGGCTGGTATGACTCGGTGGATTGAGTGCTGGCCCCCAAACCAAAGGGTCACTGGTTCAATTCCCAGTCAGGGCACATGCTTGGGTTGTGGAGCAGGTCCCCAGTTAGGGGTGCACAAGAGGCAACCACACATTGTTGTCTGTCTCCCTCTCTTCCTCCCCTCCCCTCTCTAAAAATGCATAAATAAAATCTTTAAACTATATATACATATATATTTATTTATTGTTGTACCACTTATCAGTAACAAATAAAGGCATCTGTCTCACAGTGAGGGAATGGATAAGTAATTTATAGTATTTCAACTCAATGCAGTATCATATAGCTATTAAAATATTTGGATATAGCTTATAATAATAGAGGGGAACTGTTTAAAATTTAAGGCAAAGTGAGAAAACAAAGTGTAAAAGTTCACTAATAGTATGATAGTGTCCCAGAATAACCAAAACAATCTTGAAAAAGGAGAAAAAAGTTGGAGGACATACTTCCTGTTTTCAAAAGTTATTATAAAGCTATTGTTATAAAGACTGTGTGATACCGCCATAAGGAAAAAGAGAAAGATCGATGGAATAGTATTGAAAGTCTAGAAATAAACCCTCACATCTTCATGGGAAATTGGTTTTTGGCAAGGGTGCCAGGACAATTTACTGGGAGCAGAATAGTCTTTTTAACAACTGGTGCTGGGACAACTGGGCATCCACATGAACAACAGCAGGCTGGATCCCCATCTCTCGCTATAGAGAAATTAGCTCAAATTGGGTCAAAGACCAAAATGCAAGAACTAAAACTATGGAACTCTTAGAATAAAGCATAGCCATAAATCTTTGATAATTTCTTAGATAAGGTACCAAAGGTATAGTAATAAAAGCAGAAATAAATTGGGCTTTATCAAAATGAACTACTTTGGTGCTTCAGAGAACACTGTGTAAGTCAGTTTGAGCCGCCATAACAAAACGCCACAGGCTGGGTGGCTTAAACAACAGAACTTTATTTCTCACTCTTCTTGGGGCTGGGAAGTCTAGGAAGACTTGGGGCACGGGAAGTCTTCCGGCCGTGTCCTCACATAAAGGAGAGAGTGTGACAGCAAGCTCTCTAGTTCTTACAAGGGCATGCATCCCATCGTGAGGCCCCACCCTCATAGCCTCATCTAACCCTGGTTACTGCTGAAGGCCCCTCTTCAGGTACCGTTGCATTGGGGGTTGGGGCTGCAACTTAAGAATTTTGGGGGGACACAAACATTCAGTTTATAACACACACTGTCAAGAAAGTGAAAAGGAAAAAGATAAATGCCCACTTTAAAATAAGGCAAAGAATTTTTTTTTAAAGATTTTATTTATTTATTTTTAGAGAGGGAAGGGAGGGAGGGAGGGAGAGAGAGAGAGAGAAACATCAGTGTGCGGTTGCTGGGGGCTGTGGCCTGCAACCCAGGAATGTACCCTGGCTGGGAATCGAACCTGGGACACTTTGGTTCCCAGCCCGCGCTCAATCCACAGAGCTACGCCAGCCAGAGCTCAAAGAATTTAAATAGACATTTCTCCAAAGAATATATACAAATGATTGATATGCCCATGAAAAGATGTCAACATTATTGGTAGTAATGGAAATGCAAATCAAAACCTTAATGAGATACCACTTCACCCATTAGGCTTGCTAGAAAAAAACGACAGATGATAACAAGTATTGGAGAGGATATGAAGATTCAGAACCTTCATATATTGCTAGTGGAAATGTAAATGTTTCAGCTGCATTGGTAAACATTATGGCTTTTTCTCACAGTTAAACACAGAGCTGCCATATGACCCAGCAATTCCACTCCCAGGACTACCCAAGAGAAATGAAAACATGTCCACCCCAAAACTTGTACATAAATGTTTCTAGCCAAAAACTGGAAACAACCCAAATGTCCATCACTGGAAGAATGGGTAAGCAAGATTTGGTCTGTCTATGCAATGGAATATTAGTCAGCAATAAAAAGGAATGAAGTACTGATACATGCTATAACGTGGATGAACCTTGAAAGCATGCAGAGTAAAAGAAGCCAGGCACAGAAGGCCAAATATTGTCTGATTCCTTTTATATGGAATGTCCAGAACAGTGAGTGGTTGCTGAGGATGGGGCTGGCAGTGGGGACACACAATACGGAGTGACTGCCAATAGCTACCATTTCTTTTATCATAGTAAAATATACATGTTTATCATTTTAACCAATTGTAAGTGGTTATCCATTGTATTCAATCAAAGAGCATTAATGCATTCACAGTGTTGTGTAATATAGCCTTCACTACTCTTTATACTCGATGCTTTGCATCGTCACCAACAAAAACTTCGTGCCCAGCAACAATTTCTTCCCTCTGCTCAGCCCCCAGTACCTCCTGACTGCCTACTCTAGGTACCTCATGTTAGTGGAATCATACAATATTTATCATTTTGTGCCTATCTTGTTTCACTAAGCATAATGTTTTCAAGGTCTATCAATATTATAACATACAACAAAGTTCCATTCTTTTTTTCTGATTAAATAATATTCCATTCTACCATTCTATTTATATACCAATTAGGGTTGTCCATTCATCCACTGATGAATAGTTGAGTTATTTTTACCTTTTGGCTATTGTAATAATGCTACTGTGAAAATTGATGTTATACATAGAGCCATCTGAGTTCCTGGTCTGTTTTGTTTTTTTTTTTTAATTATAGCCATTAGGTGTGAAATGATATCTCATTGTGGTTTTGATTTGCATTTCCCTAATGACTAGTAATGTTGAGCATCTTTCCATGTGCTCATTGGCCATTTGCATATCTTTTTTGAAGAAATGTCTATTCAAGTCCTTTGCTCATTTTTCAGTTGGATTGTTGGTTTTTAGGAATTGAGTTTTATGAACTTTTTACATATTCTAGATACTAATTCCTTGTGAGATAAGTGATTCGCAAATATTTTCTCCCATTTAGCTGGTTGTCTTTTCACTTTCTTGATAGTGTCCTTTGATGTGCAGAAGTTTTTTATTTTGATGAAGTCCAATTAAACTTTTTTGTCATTGTGCTTTTGGTATCACATCTATTAAACAGTTACCAAGTTCAGTGTCATGAAGATTTTCATCTAGATTTTCTCCTAAGGATTTTATAGTTTTAAGTCTTCAGTTTAGGTCTTTGATACTTTTTGAGTTAATTTTTGTGAGGTAAATTGGAAGGCATATGGATGTCCAGTTTTCTCATCACTATTTGTTGAAAGACTGTTCTTTTCCCATTGAATGGTTTTGGCACCCTGGTCAAAAATCAGTTGTCCACATATGTGGGGTTAATTCTGGGATTTTTATTCTATCCCGTTGGTCTATATGTCTATATTTTAGCGCCACAATGCTTTCAATACTACTTTGGTGGTAAGTTTCAAAGTTGAGAACCCTGAGTTCTCCAACTTTATTCTTCTTTTTCAAGATCTTTTGGCCTAAACAGGACTAAACAGGACTCCTTGCAAATCCACATGAATTTGAGGATCAGCTTTTCCATTTCTGTGAAAATGAAACAGAATTTTGATGGAGATTTCATTGAGTCTGTAGATCACTTAAGTTTAATTGACATTTAACAATGCTAAGTCTTCCTATTCATGAACATAATCTATTTATTTAGGTCTTCTTTAACTTTACCATTTCTTTTTGAGGTAATCAGAATATTCTAGAAATAGTGGTGTGGTTATACTTTGTGAATATACTGGAAACTACTGAATTGTATACTGTAAAAGGTGAATATTTGGGTATGTGAATGATACCTTGATTTAAAACAAAACAAAAATCAAACCCCCTTTCTTCACCTCAGTCTCTACTTCCAGCTCTGATCTGTTCTCATCCTGCATTATCAGACTTCTTGGAAGGAGCTGTGCACTCGCCCTCTCATTCTAACTTGCATTCCATCCGCTGCCCGGTGTAATCTGGCTTTTGACTGCATTGACCCACTGAAACTGCTCTTGGTCTTCGTCTTTCATCAGCTTTTGACACTGTTAATGTGCCCTTTAAAAAAAAAAAACTTTAAATTTTAGAATAATTGCCCTGGCTGCTGTGGCTCAGCGGATTGAGTGCTGGCCTGTGAACCAAAGGGTTGCCGGTTTGATTCCCAGTCAGAACACATGCCTGTGTTGCAGGCCAGGTCCCCAGTGCAGGGCACACGAGAGGCAACCACACATTGATGTTTCTCTCCCTCTCTTTCTCTCTCCCTCTTCCTCTCTCCAAAAATAAATTTTTTTTTAAATTGTAGAATAATTTTAGCTTTACAGAAAAATTACAAAGATAGTAAAGAGTTTTCATAAACCCCTCACTTAATTTCTCCTACTATTAACATTCTATATTAGTCTAGCACAGTTTTTATAATAAGTGAGCCAATATTGATACATTATAATCAACAGAAGTCAGTTCTTATTTAGAGTTCCTTAGTTTGTAGCTAATGTCCTTCTCTGTCGCAGGATCTTATGCAGGATGCGACATCACATTTCATGAGCATGCACCCTTAGTCTCCCTTTGGCTGTGACACTGCCTCAGACTTACTCTGGTTTTGATAATTTGACAGTTTTGAGGCATAATGGTCAGGGATTTTGTAGAATACCCCTCCAGTTGGGATTTTTCTGATGTTTATCTCATGGTTAGATTGGGCTTAAGGTTTTTGAGAGAAAGACCACAGATAAAAAGTGCCATTTTGCCCTGGCTGGTGTGGCTCAGTGGATTGAGCGCAGCCCAGCAAACCAAAGGATTGTTGGTTCGATTCCCAGTCTAGGGTACATGCCTAGGTTGCAAGTCAGGTCCCCAGTTGGGGGCATGCAAGAGGCAACCACACATTGATGTTTCTCTCCCTCTCTTTCTCCATCCCTTCCCCTCTGTCTAAAAATAAATATTTTTTTTTAAAAAGTGTCATTTGTATCACAGTCCATCAAGGCTGCACACTGTCAACATGACTTACCATTATTGAGATGAACCTTGATCACTCAGCTGAGGTAGAGTTTGTCCTGCTTCTCTGTGGTAAAGTGACTCCTTATCCTCCCCACCCCTACCCCCATCCATACCATAGTCTTTGGAAGGAAGTTGTTATGTGGGGCCTGCATTTGAGGAGTGGAGAGTTCCATCTACCTCCTTGAATTCTTCTGCGTCCTAGATTTGCCTTGTCTGCATTCATTCATTCAATCTATATCAGTGTGGACTTGTAGATATTCAGTTTATGCTCTGAGTTAAAGTTCAATATTACATTATTGTTGTTGTTGTTGTTGTTGCTTAAACTGTTACAACTATGGCCATTGGGAGCTTTGGTTTTCTGTGTACCCTTTGACATATCCCCCTTGCAGTGGGGTTGTTTAAGCATTTTCTTTCTTTTTATCACTACGAAATGCTCCAGGTTCATTCTGTGTATTTCATGCCCTCTCCACTGTTTCCCAAAAAGTCCTGATTCCTTTTAATGGAGAAAGTTATTGGAAACCAAGATCTTGGTGCTACATGAGCTCATTGCTACTGGGATGATGTCTTTTTGAATTACTGTTTTTCTTTGTGTCTGTGATACCACACTTTTTAAGTCTTAAAGCAGAGCAACTCGGCTGTTAAGAAAAAGGGCTGTGGAGGGGTAGGGTGTAATCTTGGTTTGCATTTCTTATACCCAACCAAATGGGTGAAACTGAGTGAGTTTATCTCTCTAATCCAAAATGTCCACATCTATAATGATGCCAATAATAAGCTACTCACTTATAATATATATAGAAGTCAGAGACTGTCTTATTCATCATTCTGTCTCTAGGACAGGTATTTCAAAGTATCTGTCCCATAGTGTCTGTCTCAAACTAGGAACCTTATTGAAAGAATGTTTGTCCTTCTTTCTGTCTATAATAAGAATGTGTAAGGATTAAATGGCTTAGTGTTTATAAATCACTTAGTATAACACCTAGCACATAGTAAGCATCATTACTCTTTTTCTTGCTAATATTTTCATCTTCCTTTTTTTGGCTGTTCCCTCTCACTTGACTCTCCTAGCTGTTTGTCTTCTAAATGTTAGTATTTCGTGGAGTTTTTGTCTTAGATTTTCTTCTCACCTTGTACATTCTCCCCAGTTTCATCTATTCATATTAATTTAGTTATTGTTTACTTCATATGTGGATAATTCTCAAATTTCTATCTGTGGTCCAAACCTTTTGTCTTGAGTTTTTGCCTATCCAACCGCTTATTGGACATCTTCATTTGAATAACCTACATGCATCTCAGACTCAGTCTGATCAGAATTAAGGTGATTATTTTACCCTCTCAAAATATGCTCTCCCCGTTTCCTTACTATACCCAATAGCAGTACCATCCACCCTTTGCTCAAACCAGAAGCTGAGGCATCTGCCATCTTTGATTCCTTTTTCTTTCCCTCTACTTCCAATCAAGTCAGTGAAAAGGCTTCTTTCTCCCACCGCTTAAATCTCTCAACCCTCCCCACCATTTTCCCTGTTTCCATTACTGTCTTAGATCAGACTACTAGAAAACCATTGTCTGGATCACGGCAGCTGTTTCATGTACTTCCAAATTTATTTCTTTCTATTTTATTTACCATATTATAGCTACATACCTTTTTCTCAAACACAAATCTGAATAAGTCTTTTCATGTTAAAAAAAACACAAAAAAACACCACATTTAGCAGTTCCTTATTGCTCTTAAGATAAAGTCCAAACTCCAGTTTAAAAGATTCTTCATGTTGTTCTTGCTTTCACTTTAGCCTCTCAGACGCTGTGCCTCTGGCATGCTGAGCCGAGCCACATTTCCTCTCTCTCTCCCTCCCTCTCTCTCTGCCTCTCTCTCTGTGCTCTTCTTCCTGCCTGGAATGTCATGCCTCCCAGACACCATCCTCCACTCCAACCCTGATATGCACATTTTCGCCTGCCCAATTTCTGTTCATTTCTTGCATCTATGTTTAGGTCTTATTTCTGCTCAACCTGTAAGCCTCTGGTATCTCTACTTACTTCTGTTGTGGAATGTGTCACACTGTACTGTAAGTACTGTTTGCTTATTGGTCCCCTCCTGCCTCCATGAAGTCAGAGACTTTGTTTTATTCATCATTGTTTCTCTAAGACAGGTATTTCAAAGTATTTATCCCATATTGTCCTTCCCATATTTGGAACTTTGTTGATAGATATTTCTTTCTATCTACAATTCCTTTGACCACTGGGCAAATTTCGATTTACTCATTAAGATCCAGCTGACCATGAGTTCCACTGTACCTCTTTGTTATGGTGCCATCTTCGTGTTAACCTTTGGACCCTGTACCTACTGTTATTGTCCTGATCACATTATATTGTATTTCTTTATATGGTCATCCCTTTATTTTAGTAGACTGTGAGCTCCTTGAAGGCAGGGTCCTTTTTCATGTTTTTGTCCTCTAACTCTAGCTGGATGTCTAACACATGCTCAGTAAATGCTGAACTGCAGAGGCTTGTTCGGCCATAACATTCCCAGACTTTCAATCAAAATGTGTATCTGTCTAGCCTTTGAGAAGCGTGTAAAGAAGGAACTTATCTTCAGTGCCTTTGAAAACAAAGTATTAAGGTATTCAGTAAAGGTTTCTGAGCTTTTTGTCTTAGGACATATATCTTAAGAGTTGGAGGTTTAAAAGTTTTCTTCCTTTAATTAAGAGAAGAAAATCCTGGAGATGATTATTCAATCATAACCAAGGGAATAGTGGAGAATTTAGAAGCAGTTGACTATTTACATATCCTTGTCATAAATCATGTAATTGTGCTTTATTAAGAAAAATGTAAGATAAAAAAATGCTATAACTGAGGGCTTTATTATGTGTGGTGTGGAAAGTTCAGCAGGACCCTTGGTGAAGACCAGGGTTCCTCAGTTGTCCGAGAAGCACGTGCTGTTGGGCGGGCTGTGCTTCGGGTATCTCTCGCAGGTGAAAAGAGGCCGTGCCTGCCTGCAAGCTGTGTGCAGTCCTCTGGGAAGCTGCCTGGTCAGCAGCTGTTGGAAGGGTTGCCTTTCGGGATGAATTTGCTGGTGTCCTTGCGCGTACAGGAGGTCTGCTGTGCAGCTTCCACTTCTTCCCTTATATCCCCATCCACGCAGTTCCGCTTTGCCAACTCATTCATTGCTTGCACTTCAGATGTAAAATATGCATATGTTATACTGACTGCCAGTTCCGCATTATCCAAGAGATTTCAGTAGCCTCCAGCTATGAAAATTACAACCTATTAAAATGAATTCAGCAACTCCAAAGAGGGCGTATCATTGAATAATCAGTTGTTCCTCCCGTGGAGGGAGAACTGATGGGGAAGATGAGAGAAAGCTGTGAGGGGGGAAAAAAGGAACAAAAACTCTTGTCAAGAGGATACAGTTGCAACCCAGAAAACGTTGTTTTGGAACTAAAAATACATTCAGAATTTTTAAGTCTAAGACAGATTGAAAGTAAGAAATTGCCAAAGTGAACTGAGAGCAAAACAGTATTGATATCAAATAAAACATGCTAAAAACCTCAAGGCATCCAAGGCACACAGGAGCAGCTTGGTGATAAAAGGGATCATCAAACCAACAATCCAATTTTAGAAAATGGGCAAAACTTATGAATAAACAGTTCACAGTAGAAGAAATACTGATAGTTCTTACACAGATGAAAAGGTGCTCTACCTCATTCATAAACACGTACCTTGCCGTTTTGCACTTGGTAAGACTAGCAAGTGTGGAGGCGTTCAGTAAAACACTCTGAAGGGTGCAGCGTAACGTGTGTGCTCTCTTGTCCTGCTGGCGGGCATGGCACAGCTGGCCGTCCTGGCGAGCCATGTCACCGTGTTCATTGATTTAGCGTTCACATTTCCTATGATGCAGCAATCCCAACTGTAGGGATGTATTTTATTGATGTGCTTATAAATTTGGGAGATAAAGCCTAATCTTTCCAGTATCGTCTGTAATAGCAAAATATTTGAAACTATAAATCCATTGGTATGATCTGGTTAGATAGTGTTCAATACATGTAATGGAGCACTATGCAGATGTAAAATTGGGTATGCACAAGTATGGAGTGCATAAAGACACATTAAGTTAATAAAAGTTCAGCATATGCTGAGTATATAACTCTTTAAAAACAAGTGAAGAATACACATACCATATGATTTCACTTCCATGTGTGATCTAAAGAACAAAATAAACAAAACAGAAGCAGACTCATAGAGAAGAAAATGGGTGGTTTCCAAATGGGAAAAGGATTGAGGGGCTGGATGAAAAAAGGTGAAGGGATTAAGAAGTACAAACAGGTAGTTACAAAATAGTCACAGGGATGTAAAGTACAGCGTGGGGAATTACGGTCAGTAGTGTCATGATAACTGTGTGGTGCCAGGTGGGTACTAGAGTTACTGGGGCATCACTTCACAAATTACATAAATGTTAAATGTTTAACCACTGTGCTGCATATTTGAGACTAATATATAATTGAATGTCAACTGTAATGGAAAAATAAAATTTTAACAAAGAAGTTAGGGATAATGTCACATATATAGACATAACAAGAACAAATAATATTTTTTAAGGTACACAAAGACTATTGGCGTTCATTATCTGGTGGTAGAGAAACAGTATCTTTCACAGAGAAGTTTTTAGCTTTAATGAAGTTCAACTACCAGTTTTTTCTTTCATGGGTAATGCTTTTAGTGTTGTATCGAAAAAGGCAAACCTAAGGTCACTTAGATTTTCTATTTTTCTTCTAGGAGTTTTGCAGTTTGCATTTAGTTCTGTGATCCATGTTTTTTTTAATCCTCACTCAAGGATGTATCTATTGATTCCAGAGAGAAAGGAAGGGAGAAAGAGAGAAATTTCAATGTGAGAGAAACATCAGTCAGTTGCCTTCCGCATGTACCCCAACTGAGACCGAACCCGTAACCTAGGCATGTGCCTGACTGGTAATCAAAACGTCAACCTTTTGTTTGTAGAAAGATGCTCCAGCCGACTAAGCCACACTGGCCAGGGCAGGTCTGTGATCCATTCTGAGTTAATTTTATGACAGGTGTAAGGTCTGTGTCCAGACTGATTTACTGGCTGATTTCTGCATGTGGATGTCGATTTGTTCCAGCCATCGTTTGTTGGAAATACTTTCCTTTCTCTGTTGAGTT
Source organism: Phyllostomus hastatus (assembly GCF_019186645.2). Lineage (NCBI taxonomy): Eukaryota > Metazoa > Chordata > Mammalia > Chiroptera > Phyllostomidae > Phyllostomus > Phyllostomus hastatus. The sequence continues at coordinate 1,058,442 of NW_025333643.1, read as the reverse complement.
GCCTTTGCTCCTTTGTAAAGTCGAGTTGCATATATTTGTGTAGGTCTGTCTCTGGGCTCTCCATTCCATCAACCTGTTTTCCCTTGCTTTTGCTGCTACCACACTGTGGATTTGTAGTGAGTCTTGAAGTTGGGCCATATCAGTCCTCCAACTTTTCTTCAGGATTGCTTTGGCTATTCTGAGTTTTTTCCCTTTCCGTAAAATTTTAAAATCCCTTTGTGGACATCCACAAAATAATTTGATGGGATTTTGATGGAGATTGCATTGACTCTGTACCTCAACTTGGGAATGACGGATATCCTGACAGGAAGTGTTCTGTGGACAAGGTGGTAGGGACAGAAGGAATTCAGAGTTCTACCGAAAGTGTCGCTGAAATGGCTCCCATAGGACATTTCTGCATTATTATGTGATAACTTGGCATGCTTGCTGAGAAAAAGTTTAAAAGAAGCTGAAAAAGTGAAAGAGTAGGGAGTTGGTGTTAGAGATTATTTCAGTGTTCACAATCTTAAAAATACAGTGGCTTATAAATTTAGAGTTGTACATTTAATTAAAAAGGTTGGTAACGTTAGCCCATAGTCATTCTCCTGCCCTGGATTTTGCTTTACAGATTTGTCCTAAAATATCTAGTAGGCTTTTGTTTTATTTTATATTACTTTGAATAGTAGGTATAACATTTTTTTTGGCATCTTTCTAAATCTGAGGTCATCTTAGGGTGAGTTTGGCCTCTCTTACTGTGCTAGGCTTAGTGAGAGATTGTATTTAAATAAACATAGTGAATGGTTTTGGCTTTGCCTTTTGGACCTCGGTTTGGTTTCAGGTTATTTAAAAATAGCTTAGTGACTTGAACATAGACAGCTACCCCCTTCTACAAACAGTGTCATTGACCTGTTCATTCCAGTAGCTTGCTTGCTTTTCCTGAAGAACCTGTGCCATCGGATCCTCTTTCTCTCCTGTGTTTATCTGTTCATCTACAAGATGCTTTATGTAGATAACAGTGTTTAGTTTACCACATTAAATAATTAAATACTGGAATTAAATAACAATTACTGTATAGAAATAAAATTTAAGGAATTCCTGATTTAAAACCAAAAATAAAGGAAAAATTAACGTGTTTTAAAATGGGCCGTAGTTACCACATGTCTTGCCTTCCTGTTAACTGCTTTCACAACTTATACTGTGGTTAGGCAGAATGATGTAACTTGGCTGTACATTTTGATTGCGTGTTGTAGATTTATAAATAGTTTTGACAATGCAGTATGTTTTACCTAGAGCCACAATGAGATGGCTTCCCTCCCATTTTTAATATACATTGTTATTCTCTATTCTCATTCATCTAAATTACTTTATTACAAAGAGTATGACATGATGATACCTATTTCAACAGCTGTTGAGAGAACCAGTTACTTCTTCTTGGGAAAGGTCGATACCCGGATAACAGTTCTTTGTGGAGAGAAGGAGACCTGCAATCTTGTTTCCGTGTTATTTCAAAACTCATTTTCGGTGAATCAGCTTGGGACTCAGTTGGCAAAGCAGAATACTGTTGAGATTACAAGTCTGTTTTTATGTAATTTATTTGCTTAGTATTTTGAAATGGAATTTATCTAATTGTCTGTTTTTATGTTCTATACCCATGTGGCCCATCTCTTCTTAACTCTTGGTAACTATTGGTACTGGTTAGTTTCAAACCCACAGCACCAGAGAAGATAATTTTGTTTGTCTTTTGAAATTTAGTTCTAAAATCAACCTCTTAAATGTTATCTTTTTAAATTTCTTTATTTAAATTTGTCACGTCATGAGCAACATAAAATTTGCATAAGTTGCCAAATCCGTAAGCAAAATGTCTAAAAACATGCCATAAAGCTGTTTAACAGCTTTATTGCCAAAACAATGCTTTTAAAATCAAATGTAGCAATTTAAATCACAGCTGTTTATTATTCAGGAGAGATTAAATTGTCCATTCTCGTATTTAATGTGGTTTCTCCTCTTCTTTTTTAAAAGGATTTTATTTATTTATTTTTAGAGAGAGGGGAAGGGAGGGAGAGAAACATCAGTGTGTGGTTGCCTTTTCTGTGCCCTGTACTGGGGACCTGGCCTGTAACTGAGGCATGTGCCCTGACTGGGAATCGAACTGGCGACCCTTTGGTTCACAGACTGGCTTTCAATCGACTGAGCCGCACCAGCCAGAGCTCTCCTCTTTATAAAATACATAGTAAATAAAAATTAAAATGGTAGCTAAAACAGTTTTTAAAAACTGTCTTTAAAAATTACTAAATAGAAAACTATTAAAAGTTGCTAAAATTTTACTAACTATAGTTCTTTAGGAGTTTTTTTATTCACACTAATGAAAATACATTGTGGTTTGCTTCATGTTGTAAAATAAGTTTGATATATTTGAAAAGGCATAGGTTTAGGAACCATAGAAGCACGGGTTCAAATTTAGCTTTGCTATTTACTAGGTCTACAATTTGTAACAGAAAATTTATGTTACTAAAGGTCTCTTTGTCTGATGTTCACATTTGTGTTATGGAGATAATAACACCTACCTCATAGAGATTATATTTTCTCACTTAACCCTCACTTGTAAAGCTTTATGCATAAAACTTAGCATGTTGTTGACCTTAAAAATAAATTTTAAAAAAGAGAACCACTTATTTTACCAGCAAAATGGATTTATTCAGAATAGTTAGAGGAATTGCAGTTCAGGAAAAGCAAATGATGGCTAACCACAAGCAAGTCCAAAGGACAGAGGAGAGGACAAAAGAACTTAACTTTCTAGAGGGGAAAGAGAGGACTTCAGGAGGGGCCCTATGGAAGATCAGGGTGTTTACAGCTTTTCCTTGTCTGAATGCAGCAGTTTCTCATTGGCTGGGCTGTAACCCGGAGCCCAACCCTGACGGGCAGCCAGCTGAAGAGGTTCTGGTAAGGACTGGGGGAGGTGGAGGTCTTTGGTTGGACACGGAGAAATTCTTCCTTCCAGTGTGGGGTGCCCTCCTATTTGGGGTCTGGGTGGCAAAATGTGAGAGCTCACCCTTCATGGCTTCCTGACCCCATTTTAAATAAAATTTTCTTTATCCTTTTTGTTGCTTTTTCAAACCATTGTCTTCATTTATAGCTATAGTTTATCTTTTATTGATTTTAATGCAAAAACATTGGCTCCTGTAATTTGAAAAACTAGGCATCTCTCCTAAGGAACTAAATTTTGATGTATCATTAATAAAGACAAAGACAGAGATATTTATTGTAGCATGATTTATAAATAGCAAAAAAGTAGCTTCTGCACAGAAGTGTACTGCCAGGTGATTTTAAAGTAAATTGTGTTTATGTGAGAGCTAATTTTGTACTCAAATTTTGCTCATGAAAGGAGACATTTCAAATATAGAAAATGCTTAATACACAATAATTATTTTATTTAGGGATGTTTTAATATCATTTAACCGCTCAAATTTAGGTAAAGTTGTATGATGTGTTCTTAACTGTGTGAAATTTATTATAGAAAAAATTAGGAAGTATGTCAAGTTACAGGTATCTGTAGAAGATGAGGTTATGTGTGACTGGTACACTATTTTCTTTTCTGTATTTTGTAATGTATTTATAATGGGGTTTCACTTTTATAATGAGTGTCCATGCCATATATTTATATATATGTAGATTTCAAGTTTTAGTTGAAATAGAGGAAAGTGCACATAACAGTGTACAGCTCAGCAAAGGTTCACAAACCAGCACTCATGTCTAGAAGCAAAGTATTACCAGCACCCCAGAAGTTTGCCTTGTGCACCCTTTCAAGGGTAACTGCTATCTTGACTTCCAAAAGCAAAAATTATTTTTATCTGTTTTTGTTCTTCATATATAGGATCATACAGGAGTACTTATTCTTTTGTGAATAGACTTTCTTTTTTTTTTTCTTTTCTTTTTTAAAGGTTTTATTTATTTTTAGACAGAGGAGAAGGGAGGGAGAAAAAGAGGGAGAGAAACATCAATGTGTGATTGCCTCTCCCATGTCTCCTACTAGGGGCCTGGCCCACAACCCAGGCATGTGCCCTGACTGGTAATCAAACTGGTGACCCTTTGCTTCACAGTCCAGTTCTCAATCCACTGAGCCACTCCAGCCAGGACTCTTTTGTCACTAGCTTTTCTTTGTCAATGTTATGTTTGTCAGATTTACTTGAATTGTATGTAGTTGTAGTTGATCTTTTCTCCTTGCTACATAATATGCCAATAAGTTGTTAGTTACTGTAATGTTATTGGGCATTTGTGTTGTTTTCAGTTTTGTAGTGTTATAATTAGTAATATAATGAACACTCCAGTCTGTGTTCTTTGGTGAGCATATTCGTGCATTTCTATAGGGCTTATACCTGGGACTGGAATTATTTGGTTAGAGTATAAGTATGCTCTGCTTTAATAGATACTTCCAAATAACCTTATCTACCAGCAATGAAAATTCCTTGTTGCTCATATCTTTGCCAATACTTGGTATTTTCATCCTTTTTCTCACACTCAGCCTGGTGAGTGTGTAATGGTAATTGTGGCTTTAATTTGTGTTATCCTGATGATTTGTGAAGTGAGAAATCTTTTCCATATTTTTGGTTGTAAATTATGATAAATCATTGTTTTGCTTGCAGTTTTATATCAGATATCCCCTTATTTTAGCTTCATTCCAGGGAGCTAAATTACAAGAAGTATTTCACTAGTATTTTATGTATTGAATGATACTATAATTTGAACCAAGGTCATGGTTATGGATCTATGGATCTTAAAAATAGCATACATTTAATAATTGAAGTAAGACTCAAGTGTTAACATAATGTCCTATAATATGACGTAAAAGGGCGACCCCCCAAAAAACCAGAATTATCTTCTGGAGGGCAAGCCCCTTGTAGTACAGGCTTCCCCCACTTACGTGAGTGTTCTAGGAACCCATCTGTATCTGTGCTGGCTGGCCTCATTGTGAGAGGCTGTGAGAGGCTTCAGTGATTTTTTTTTTTTTTTTTTTTGAAGACTGTTTCAGCACGTTTGCCTGTTTCATGATGGACGATATACGAGGGCACCTGCCCACACCACGATGAGTGTTCACCAGTTTTTGACCAAAAACGACAGGACTCCAGTGCCTCACTCTCCCCATTCACCGGATCTTGCCCCTAGTGACTTTTATTGTTTCCCTGGATGAAAAAACTCCTCAAAGGGAAATGTTTTGCTGATGTGGAAGAAGTAAAACAAAAAACAGTAGAAGCACTAAAAGGCATCAAAACCCACGAGTTCAAAAACTTTTTTGAGCTGTGGAGAAAATGTCTGAATAGGTGTATTGCATCAAATGGAGAGAGTACTTTGAAGATGACTGAAGTTTAAACATGTAACAATAAATACACAATTTTTATACCATTGTGTTTTTTGGGCCCCCCCCCACTTGTATAATGAGATTGGGTGTGAGTCTGTCAAGTCTGTCTTTGTAATTGAATTTCATTTTCCTGTTGCCTTCAGTCATAAAATTGAAGATATGTTCTCATATGAAAACCCTTCAGTAGACGAGTTTAAATATTTCGGCAAAAACAAGCAAGTTGATAGACTCTCTTGGCTGTTGTAATCAGGGAGGTTGCTACTCAAAATATTTACAAAGCACTACACAGATATTTGCATTACTTTTAGAGCTTTGATAACTTTGAAATGTTCTTAACATCCTGGTTTTTTCTTTCTATTTTATCCACTAATAACCTGATTCCTCACTCCACACAGGTATTTCTCAGAATATATCCTCTTCTTTTTACTGTGTGAGTCTTCAGAACAAGGGGGAAAGCACAGAGCAATTAACAACTCTCTGCAGAGAAGCTCAGTGATATATATATATATATGTTTATACATACATGCATGTATATACACATAATATATTTACATTTTATGTATATAATTTTATTCGCCTTGTTGCTATTTTAAGGTTCTTTCATAATGACAGGCTCTTGAGACAAGGTAGGACTTACACCCAGCACGGACCTGACTCATAAGGTCTGAGTGTCTGTTTGTGGGAGGGGTGAAACAATGACAAAATTCTGCTGTCAAGTTTATTTGTCCCCCAGTCGTCAATTTTGGATCTTTCATTTAAAAAAAGGGTATTTGAAACCCTGGCTGGCGTAGCTCAGTGGACTGAGTGCAGGCTGTGAACCAAAGTGTCACAGGTTCGATTCCCAGTCAGGGTACATGCCTGGGTTGCAGGCCATGACCCCCAGCAACCGCACATTGATGTTTCTCTCTCTCTCTCTTTCTCCCTCTCTTCCCTCTCTAAAAATAAATAATAAATAGAATCTGTAAAAAAATAAAAATAAAAAAGGGTATTTGAGATGAATAAGAGAGTTGTTATTAGCAACATTTTTCAAAATGGAACTTTCTTTCAAGATTACTCCATAAAGACAAAAAAAGGAGAAAGGTAAAATTGTGAAATCACTGGAAATATTATGCATTTTAGTGATTATTTTGTAGTTCTAATTTTTGAAGAATTTAACTATTTGAATTTCCATTAACATAAAAAACAAGTTATTATCTTTCTTTAATGAACATGTATCAGTGACACAAATTCTGCAATACATACAGGTTACTATGAACAAAGAAAACTATAAAAACAGTGGTGCTTTAGGAGAGGGAGAATGAAAGAAGTTTATTTAATGAAATAAAATAGGAGGAAGGAAAGCGGAGGCAGAGCGGCGTGGAGCAGTGGAACTGTCTGAGCCGTGGCTGCGCACCCAGGATGATTTCAGAGGGTTTCGTGTTGAACGTTTTTCTTCTCAGCTCTCTTCCGCTCTGGATCACAAAATTTTACAGTGTATTGTTTAGCTAGAAAAGAAAGTTAATCCTCTAGAAATTGTTGATTATTTTGCTGGATGGTTTTTAAATCTTTCCTTAGTTTTTGGTTCCAGATCTTTAGACTATGAACAATGCAATTGTTAAGAAACCTTGAATACAGTCAGTGGAAAATTTTAATGATATGTATTAGCACGGCTGCAGAGAAAATGCACAGAGCGTAGGCCTGAAACTTCAGGGCTTTGTTTAATATGTGTGTCAATTTTATATAATTGATCAAAGCAAACATATAAAACCCCTACCTCATTCTGTAGAAAAATAGCTGCATAACTGTTGCTTTATTCTGTAGTAACAGGTACCTCAATTCAAAGGTATTCTAGATTTTGTTTTGATCACTGTGTTTCTCTTTGAATACCTAGCATCAGTATACCATGGTGATTTTTAAACAAGTTGCATATTTTAAAAATGAAATACTTTAAAATATTAGTTTACATAAAATTGTCTAGAAAACTTGGGCTAGATCAGACTTCACTTACATCAGTGAATTATACTATCCTAGTGATGTCAGCCCTTTAAAGGAATGTCTTCATCTCAGTTTCTATGAAATTTGAATTGAGGATCTTGTCATCGTGACTGTTCTACAGGCAATAAGGAGAAAAATGAATTCGGACATATCTGAACACAAAGATAAACACACACTAAGCTCAGCTGGTAATGAACTGGCTTGGGGGAAAATATGACATAATAGCATGACCCCTGAGATGGTTTGGATAGAAAACTATTGTACAGTCAAGGGGCTGAGTCTGGGGGTTGTGGTCAAAGAAAACTTCTAGCATCTCCCTGCCACCATATTGGGTTTATAGTTATTACCCACTCCCTTCCAACTCATCTTTTATTTTGGCAAAGGGAGAGAAATGTCTTTCTCTGATCATATTGAATAATTCAAATGCAGTTACTTTTGCTTAAACTTAAGCTCTTGGACTGAAATAATTTACAGAATTTATGTTCTCTTAGAAATTCTGGATTAGTTGATTAACCATAGTTCATAGCTCTTCAGTTGCACATTATCCTTAAGTTTCAGAAATTTGTTTCTGAATGGGAGAGGCAAAACAACCCAGGAACACTTGTTTTCTTGGTTGGCAGAGAAATTCTTAGCACTCATGAACTTGGGCTGAGAACCACAGCTAATCCACGATTTGGGCTTTTTGTAGCTCTGCTAATTCTCTCTATTAATTTGCTCATATTTTTATTTTCACACAATTCTCTCTAATGATTAAGCTGAACAAAGATAATTTTTTTAGTTTCTTCTAAAAAGATCTTACTTTAATTATTGTATTTCAGAGAAGAATGTTGTTAATAAACTTTTCGTTGTCCTGCAGCAACCATGGAAATACACCATTCAGATCTCCTGCGGGTGAGAGGCATAACTGACTGACGGGTGCAGCTGTGGCCCCTCTGGATCCACCACCTCATTCTTGCTTAGGCCGCCCACACTATCCGTGGCCGCTAGCAATTAACGAGCATGATGGGGTAATAGCGTAGGCCCACTCTTCCGGGTTACAGAACTCCTCTACTGGGCAGAGTATTACTTATCTGGTAGTGCATTAAAAATTCCCAACCGCTTCAGACAACAAACATTTATTATCTCACAGTTTCTGTGGGTCAGGAGTGGCTTAGCTACGTAATTCAGCCTCAGGGGCTCTTGTTTATTGTAATCGAGCTGCCGTCCAGCACCGTATCACCTGGGGCTGGACTGTGGCTGGAGGTCTGTTTTCAAGAGCCCTCAGCTCCTTACTGGCTACTGTCAAGAGGTTTCAGATTCAAATCCTTGCCACGTTTGTCGGGGACAAGCACTCATTCAGTTTTCATATTAGGTGTCATTTCCCCTGAGATGCTTTTCTAAATATCATCCCTACCTAAGGTTGCCAGATACAGAAATTGAAGATATAAGACCATATCTGGCACATACTTATACTAAAAAAGAACTCATTGTTTACTTGAAATGTAAACTTAACGGGACGCCCTGTGCTCCCGTTTCCGCACCGCCGCACTGCGTTTTCACTGTCTAGTTAGTTGTCAGGATTTTCCCCCTAGAGTGTAACTTCCCTGTGGGTAGGAACGGTGTCTTGTTTATTTTATTCACTGTTAGATCTGCAGTGCCAAGCATATTTATTTATACTCAGTGGATGTGTGCGGTCTACTCAGAGAAGGAAAACACTTGGTCTTACAACTGCATGTCCTTTTCCTCTACCTCCATCTTTTCTCCTCCATCTTCCTGATCATGATGAATGTCAGAGGAATGCTAGTGTAGGTGGGTAAATGGCTAGGAATTCCACGATTTAAAAACTTGCCTTATCACTTTTTAGATAAGTGTCAGTTTCCCCTTCTGATAGCTGGAGGTAATACCTGTTTCCGCCTACCTCAGATAGTAGCTGCCTCCTTCCTGTCTGCCAAGAAAGAAAACCAAAAATTACTATGCCTATTATTTTCCAGGAGCTGTGCTGGCTATAATCATTGGAAACTGGGCTTTTTCTATAGTGGTAATAAGTTTTGAGTAGCCGTCAAGATGTGGCGTTAAATAGCTCTGACTTTGAATCTCAGCCTTGTCACACAATAATGGCGACTGCTTGGACCAGTTGTTTAGCCAAGGTTCTAAATGTCAGTTTTCTCACCTCAAAAACAGGAAAATAATCTCATCTCGAAAACAGCTACCTCATAAGGGCCCTTGTGAAGATGAAATGATAAAAACTATGACCTTGCCTAGCACAGCGCCTGTTTTTGGCACATGGTAGGCACACAGCAAATCCCTCACGAAGCTTCTTGGCCCTGTCATTCTCGGAGCAATTCTGGCTTTTGATTCGCAGGCATTCGTAACTCTGCCAACCGTAGATTCTCAGCCAAGCACATACACCAGACATCTGAACTGGTGATTTCTCTCTTACCGAGATGGATTACTATGGCAACAACATATTAGTAGAGTAAAACTAACCTGTTTATATCAGTCTAAAATAGCTAATTATTCCTTTGCAGGGGTGTCCAACCCGTGGGCCGCATGAGAGGACTTTTCACTTATCTGTGGTGGTGGATATCACAAAAATTATGCACAGACCTTTGTTTTGCTCATCAGTTTTTGTTAGAGTTTGTGGATTTAATGTGTGGTCTAAGACAACTCTTCTTCCATTGTGGCCCAGAGATGCCAAAAGGTTGGACACCCCTGACAGAACTTGTTGAAAACTATTCCCAAAGATAGGAGGAAACTACCAGGAAGGATCAAAAATGGATGTTTGAATTATTTATTTTCTGCCACAGACCAGTTATCCCTGTGGTAACCTTTCTGATATTTCCTGTTTAAAACCCAAAAGATAAAAAGGCTCACAAGATGTCACTTTCTCAGTCTGTGTTTCTTCTGAAAAATCAAGTTGAGTTATAACAGATTTATTGATAGTGTTACATGTATTAGTAGTTTTTTAAAAATTTTTATTTATTGATTTGAGAGAGAGAGAGAGAAATATTGATTTGTTGCTCCACTTATGCATGCACTCACTGGTTGATTCCTGTATGTGCCCTGACTGGGATCAAACCTGCAACCTTTGTGTATCCGGACAATGCTCCAACCAACTGAACGTCCTGGCCAGGGCAGTAGTCCTATTTATTATTGCCTAGTATTCCATTGTATGGATATACCACAATTTGTTTACCCATTCATGAGCTGATGAACATTTGTGTTGTTTCCTGTCATAGGCTATTATGAATAAAGCTGCTATGAGTATTCAATACAAACTTATGTGTTGACATAAGCTTTCATTTTTCTAAGGTACCTAGGAGTGGAGTTGTTGGGTCATATGATGAGTATTTGTTTAACTTTATAAGAAATTGTCAAACAGGTTTCCCAAAGTGTGCAAATTGGTATTTCCATCAGCAATGTATAAGAGTGCTAGCTGCCCTCTGTGCTTGCCAGCAATTGGTATGGTCAGTCTTTTCTGATTTTAGCTACTCAGATGGGTTTACGTGGTATCTTTGTTGTGGTTTGAATTTGCATTTCCCTAATGACTAAATAATGATGTGCATACTTCCATCAGCATATCTTTGATGAATTAATTGTTTAAATTGTTGCCCATTTTTTAATTGGGTTGTTTGTCTTATTAGGTTATTGTCTTATTCTGGATACAAGTCCTTTATTAAATATATATTTTACAAATATTTTCTCTCAGCCTATAGTTTGTGTTTTTATTTTATTAATAGTAAATTTGGAATGACAGATATTTTATATTTTAATGAGCAATTTATCAATTAAAAAAGATAGTTTGCACTGTTTTTTTTTACCAGTTTGGGTCATTGGTACCTTTTATTTTTTAAATTTTTTTAGATTTTTTATTTTTTAATTTTTAAAATTATAGTTTATTGATTATGCTATTATAGTTGTCCCAATTTTTCCCCTTTGCCTGCCTTTACCCAGCACCCCCACTCCCTCAGGCAGTCCCCACACCATTGTTCATGTCCATGGGTCATGCATATAAATTCTTTGGCTACTCCATTTCCTGTGCTGTACTTTACATCCCCTGGCTATTCTGTAACCACCTATTTGTGCTTTTTAATCCCCTCACTTCCTCACCCATCCCCCACATGCCCCTTCTATCTGGCAACCATCAAAATGCTCTCCATATCCTTGACTCTGTCTCTGTTTTTCTTGTTTGCTTAGTGTGTTTTTAGATTCAGTTGTTGATAGATATGTATTTACTGCCATTTTATTGTTTATACTTTTAAAAAATTTATTTATTTGTTTATTTATTTTTAGAGAGGGGAAGGGAGGGAGAGAAAGAGAGAAACATCAATGTGTGGTTGTCTCTTACGTGCCCTCTCCTGGGGACCTGGCCCACAACCCAGGCATGTGCCCTGACTGGAATCGAACCAGCAACACTTTGGTTCGCAGGCCAGCGCTCAATCCACTGAGCCATACCAGCCAGGGCTATTGTTTGTAGTTTTTATCTTCTTTTCTTAAATAAGTCCCTTTAACATTTCATATAATAATAGTTTGGTGATGACGAACTCCTTTAGGTTTTTTTCTTGTCTGGGAAGCTCCTTATCTGCCCTGTGATTCTAAATGATATCTTTGCTGGGTAGAGAAATCTTGGCTGTAGGTCCCTGCTTTTCATTACTTTAAATATTTCTTACCAATCCCTTCTAGCCTGTAGAATCTCGTTTTTAAATATATTTTATTGATTATGTTTTTACAGTTGTACCAATTTTCCCCCCTTTGCCCTCCTCTACCCAGAAACCCCCATTCCCTGACAATGCCACCCATTAGTTCATGTTCATGGGTCATGCATATAAGTTCTTCAGCTTCTCCATTTCCTGTAGTGTTCTTAACATCCCCCTGTCTATTTTGTACCTACCAGTTTGTGCTTCTTAATCCATGCACCTTTTCCCCTATTTTCCCCCTTCCGCCTCCCCGTCAGTAACTACCCTAATAATCTCCGTGTCTGTAATTCTGTTTCTGTTCTGCTTGTTTGTTCATGTTATATTTTAGATTCAGTTGTTGATAGGTGTGAATTTACTACCATTTTAATGTTCACAGTTGTGACCTTCTTTTTCTTAAATAAGTCCCTTTAACATTTCATATCATAATGGCTTGGTGATGACAAACTCCTTTAGCTTTACCTTGTACAGAAAGTACTTTAGTTGTCCTTCAATTCCAAATGATAGCTTTTCTGGATAGAGTAATCTAGGTTGTAGGTCCTTGCTTTTCATCACTTTGAATACTTCTTGCCAGTCCCTTCTAGCCTGCAAGGTTTCTTTTGAGAAATCAGCTGACAGCATTATGGGAAGTTCCCCTGTAGGTAACTGTCTGCATTTCTCTTGCTGCTTTTAAGATTCCCTCTTTATCTTTAACCTTTGACATTTTCATTATGATGTGTCTTGGTGTGGTCCTCTTTGTATTCATCTTGTTTGGGACTTTGTGCTTCCTGGACTTGTATCTATTTCTCTTGCCAAATTAGGGAAGTTTTTCTCATTATTTTTTCAAATAAGTTTGCAATTCCTTACTCTTCCTCTTCTCCTTCTGGCACCAATATGCCACCTGGCATACTCACCTGGCAGGGGAAATACCATGATCATGAAGTTATCCCAGAAGCTCCTTACCCTGTCCTCCTTTTTGTTTTTCTTTTTTTATCATGTCTTCTTCTTGCTGTTCAGATTGGATTTTTTTTCTTCCTTGTGTTCCAAATCATTGATTTGATTCCCAGCTTCATCCACTCCACTGTTGATACCCTGTAAATCATTCTTTATTTCACTAGTGTAACCTTTATCACTGCCTAGGACTTTTTTATGTTGTTGAAATACTCAGTGAGGACCTTGAACATCCTTATAACTGGTGTTTTGAACTCTGCATCTGATAGATTGCTTATCTCCATTTTGTTTAGTTCTTTTTCTGGAGTTTTGACTTGTTCTTTCATTTGTGCCAAGTTTCTTTGCTCATTTTGGCAGCCTCCCTGAGTTTGTTTCTATGTACTAGGTAGAGCTGCTATGACTCCCTGTCTTGGGAGCGTGGGCTAAAGTAGTAGGTGTCCTGTTAGGGTCCAGTGGCACAGTCTCCCCTATCACCCAGTTTGGGTACTCAAGGTGCACCCTTCATGTGGGCTGAGTATATCCTCCTCTTGTAGTTAACACTTGGTTGCTATTGGCAGGTCAATGGGAAGGATTTACCCAGGCCAGTTAGCTGCAGGGTCTGGCTATGACCCCTGACCACTGTGGAGGATCAGCTGACCAGGGGCAAGATGTGGTGCTCTGATGTGGCCTGTAGCAGTCCACTGGGTGCTCTGGCCCTGGTGTTTCCCTGGTGGTGCAGACCAAGGTCAGCCCCTACCTGTATTCTCTCTAGAGCCATCCCGCCTGAACTTTAAAGCAATCTGAGATGGCTGTTACTTGTGCTGGGTTTGGAGGTTCCCATGCAGAGCCAAGCTGTGAGTCTAGGCTGGCTGCAGCTAATGCCGTTCCTGGGGCCACTTTGTAAGAGGGTGGTGGCTGGGGGCTCCTGTGGCCTGCTCTTGCTTATTTGATAGGATTTAGGAAGCTGCCATTCTTATGGAAAAGTCATTGTTAACAGCTTGGGTGGGCCTTAAGTCGGGTGGGCTATAAATTGGGTGTGACAGTCTGGGGATCTTCAGGGTGGGGCAGTGTTAGTCAGATTGATTAAGTGGGAGGAAGGTTCAGAAAAGGGACATTGGCCCTGCCCACCTTTCTGTCTGGGAGAAGGCTGTCCCCCAGCTCCCACCTCGATGCCAGATACTTCAGTTCCTCCATGTTTGCCACTGGAGCCTCTCAAGCTGCTACCCTGGTGCTGGAGTCAGAGGGAGTAGGTCTGAGTAAGTCCATGTGTGAGTTTTGTTTTTTTTTAAGATTTTATTTATTTACTTTTAGAGAGAGGGGAAGGAGGGAGAAAGAAAGGGAAAGAAACAGTAGTGTGTAAGACATATATCCCTCGGTGCCTCTCTCACACCTCCAATCTGGGACCTGGCCTACAACCCAGGTGTGTGTCTTGACTGGGAATCGAACCAGTGACCTTTCAATTCACAGGCTGTCACTCAGTCCACTGAGCCAAACCAGCCAGGGACATGTGTGAATTCTTTAAGGAGAACTGCTTGGGACTCTAGAAGTTTCTTCCACCAACTCATTCCCTGCTGGGTTTTGCAGCCAGAAGTTTTAGGGGCTTACCTTCCTTGGCACTGGAACCCTGGTCTGGGGTGCCTGATGTAAGTCTGGGACTCCTCGCTCCCAAGATATCCCTCCTGATGTTGTATCCACCACACATGTATGTGGGACTAGCCTGTTCTGTGTCTCTGCCTCTCCTACCAGTCTGGATGGATGTGTTTTCTTTAACTCTGTAGTTGTCAGACTTTTGTTCAACTTGATTTCTGATGATTGTTTTATAGTTTAATTTTGATGTGGTTGTGCGAGAAGGCAAGCTGTGTTTACCTGTGCCCCCATCTTGATTGGAAGTCCATTTGCCCGTAAGGTCCATTCTTTATATCCATATAAGAAGCTTTGCCTAAGCCAGGATTACTAAGATTTTCTCTCATATTTTTTTCTCAGAGTATTATAGTTTTTGCTCTTAAATTTGTCTGTAAAAACTTTTGAATTAATTTTTGTGTATTGAATGAGGTAAGGGGTTTGGTGTATATGAATAACCAATCATTGCAGTATCATCTATTGAAAATGGTACCCTTTCCCATAGAATTGCTTTATGCCCTTGGCAAATACCAGTTGATTTATAGTTGAAGGTCTATTTCTAGATTCTATTCTGTTCCACTGAGCTAAGTGTCTGTGTTCACGTCAGTTACACACTACTTAATGTAGCTCAGTCATCCTCAGTGATGGGCAGTAATGCCCCCCAGGGGACATTTAGCAGTGCCTGGAGACACACTGATTATCACAACTCTTGGGGATTTGCCTCTGGTAAGGTGGAGGCCAGAGCTGCTGCTAAACATTCTATTGTGCCCAAGAAAATTTCCCGTAACAAAGAAATAGCCAGTCTGAAATGTCAGTAGTACCAAGGGTGAAATACTCTGTTCTAGCTGTATATTAAGTCTTGAAATCAAATAGTGCCAGTTCTCCAACTTCGTTCTTTTTCAAAGTTGGTTTAGCTACACCAGGTCTTTTGTGTTTTCATATAAATTTTAGAATCAGTTTGTAAATTTCTACAGCTGCCTGTTGATATTTTCACTGGGATTGCATTGAATCTGTAGAGAAATTTGGGAAGTGTTGACATCTTAGCAGTATTGAGTCTTACTGTTTACAAACATGGTTTATCTGTCCTTTAAATCTTCTGTAGCTTGTCTCAGCAAAATGTTGTGGTTTTCATTGTACAGAGCTTGCACATATTTTGTTAAATTTGTCCCTGAGTTTTTCATATTATTGATGTTATTACAAATGATCTTTTATTCAATCTCTGATTTTGAATTGCTGTAATATAAAAACACAGTTGATTTTTGTATATTGACCTTGTTTCCTGTATCCCTGCTAATAAACTCACTACTAGTAAATTTTTATAGGTTTCATAGGATTTTTCACACAGACCAACATTTAGCTGTTTTACTTATTCCTTTCTTATTTGTATGCCTTTTTGTCTTTTTTCTTGACTTATTGCATTGGCTTAGACTCCTGTTCAATGCTGAAGTAGTAGAAGTGGACATCATTGTCTTGTTCCTATTCTTAGGAGGGAAGCATTCATTTTTTTACCATTATGTATAATTTTTAGCTGTAGATGCCCTTTAGCACATTGAGGAGGCTCCCATCTATTCTTTATGTGCTGAAAGTTATTATCGTGAGTGGTTTTTGCATTTGGCCAAATACCTCATCTGTATTGATCAAGATGATAGTGAAGTTTTCCATTTTTATTCTGTTTATACACAATGAATTATATTGATTGATTTTTCTGACATTAAACTAACATCATATTCCTGGGTAAACCTCACTTAGGCATGATATATTATCCTTTTAATGTATTCTTGGATTCAGTTTGCTAAAATTTTGTTTAGGAGTTTTGAGAGATATTGATTGGTAACTTACTTATAATGTTTTATATTTGTTTGTTTGTTTTATTTGTTTTGATTCTTTTTCTGAAGCACCTCTAACCTTAGTTGCTACCTTGTTTTATCTCAGCATTTTCAAGGGATTAACCTCTGAAAGAGTTTCCACTTACTTATAAAAATTCTGTTGTGTTTTGAGTGCTGTTTGCCAGGAACTGTACTAAGCTTGTTATGTTTCTTATATCATATAATCCTCACAAACTCCTTGCAAGAGAAGTATTGTTAATAATCCCATGTTAGAAACAAGAAAACTGAGGCTCAATGCAATTAACTTTCCCAAATGGCAGAGATGTTTCAAACCCTGTCTTTCAGATCGGAGGTCAGCCTCCTGAGCCTCCGATCAGAAGTTATTTCTTCAACTTCCCATAGGTTGAACATGTGCCAGTTTATTTAGGACCTTTAATTTTAGCCTCAATAATTCAACTCTGGGAAGCCTGGGGTGAGCTTGCAGCCAGCTAGTGGGACCCAACTTAATACCTCCTGTTATTCCGTTGTTGAACAGACGAAAGTATGACACAGAGAAGCAGATTTACAAATGGAATGGAAAACTAGAACTATAAATTAAAATATGCCAAGCCTCAGGAAGATTTTCTGTGAGTAGAAGTAAAGACAAATTTTCGAGACTGAAGAACAGGGGCAGGCAGGAGAAAAGTAGATGTTCTGCGCATCTATGCTGCATCCCTACAATTTAAGGAAGCTGGGTCTTGGCCAACCAGAAACTTGGCAGCTACCCACTGTGGTGTTGCAACTGCTATCTGCACTGTCCAGGGCTCTTTTTCTCCCTCCCATCTCTCTTATCATTACCTCCCTGCTCCCCTCGGTGACCACAGTTCTGTAAAGCCAGGGGCAGGAGTGGGCTGGTTATGGTGCATTTCCAGATGTGAAGGGAATAGCAGTAGGAAGGAGCAGAGAGAAGAAAATTTGGGGAAATGGTATACATTTTCAGGCCCTACTTCAAAGAAACACAAATTAAGCTTTTTGTTATGGAAAATTTCATATACTTAGAAAAGAGAACATTCTAATGAACTTTCTCATACCAATCACCAGCTTAAACAACTCTTGGTTTGGTCCTACTTTTGACTAGGAAAAACTAGATTCTGTTTCAAAGTGTCTGGGATTAAATAACCAATCATGTAATGAGACAAGAGGAGCAGGAGTCTTTTTTAGTTCCTCAGAGCCATAGTTAATCAGGGGCTTCTTAACCTGGAATCCACGAATTGACTTCAAGTTACAACAGACTGAATTGGTAAGCAAAATTCTATGCTCTGGACAGAGAGTTTATAATCTTAATGGGGTCCCAGCGAGATCCTTAATCTCCTAAATAGATGAGAACCATGATATATATGACTGCTCCACACCAGAAATTTGACTGAGAGGTCTGTGATTCTATCCTTTCCCCAACTTAAGAACTGAGAGTTAAAGTTAAATATTACCCATGGGTACTGTAGAGGGGAGAGGTCACCTAGAATTTACCTGATTTTTTTCTTAGCGAACACCAAACCTGGACACTTTTTTCAATTTTCTAATAATGGCTAGTATTTTTTTAAAGCCCTCATTGGCATATTAAAAATGCTGCAAAGTAAAAGAAGAAAACCTCATACTAAAGACACAGAGGAAAATCATACTTGGAAAAAATTGAGAAAGGAAACAAGGTAATATTAGATGGTGTTTGCTTTCTTCTTGAGGTTACTTAGTGAAACTAAATGGTGTTTAAAAGACAATAGATTGCTATAGAAGGGAACCAACTGAGGTAGTGGCAAAGATTATTGTAATAATAGCTGAACATTTACTGAGTACCAGGTACTATATTAAACCCTTCATGAATTAGTTAATTGAATTTAATCAAGTGATTATTCCCAAGAAAGGAAGTAAATTGGTTAGATCACTTCCCCAAAATTATACAACTAGTGAGAGGTGGGTCTGGGATCTGACCCTGGATCGAGTGACTCTAGGGCCCTGAACTTAGGGGAAATAAGGGTGATTACAAAGAATCTTGAATCGTTACTTATACTTTACTGTATTTTAAAATTTCTTCAAGACTCCTCAAAACCCACAAACATAATAAAATTCCAGGTACTATTAAAATCCACGATAATACCCCGGCTGGCTAGCTCAGTTGGTTAGAGCCTCACCCTGATATGCCAAGGTTACAGGTTCAATCCCTGCTCAGGGTGCATAGAAGAATCAACCAATGAACGCATAAATAAGTGCAACAACAATTTGGTGTTTCTCTCTCCTCCCCTTCTCTCTCTCTCTCTCTCTCTCTCTCTCTCTCTCAAACCAATTTAAATTTTTTTAAATAAATACAATTTTAAAAAATCCACAGTAGAGATAATCAGTGTTGAAAATCCAGTCATCGATGTACAAAAGAAATTGAAGGTCTTCAAAATACAACAGTGGAAAAAGATCCAAAAAATGAAAATGATAGGTACAGAGCATAAAGAGTATATAGATAAATAGTATTCTTGAATAAAGGAGAATAATAAATAGAAGAGAAGCAATAAGGAAAGGCAAGATAGAAGACAACATCCTTGAAGTTAAGAAAGACCAATGTTTACAGTTTAAAGAATTTCACAGATATATGGAGAATACTGGATATGTCAGGTTGAAATTTTTGAAAATTAAAAGATATAAGCATCCCAGAAAGGGATGAAAAGGAAAGCGATACAAAAATGCTATAAATAAAACTAATTACAGATTTTCTGTCCACTAATAAAGAGCAAAAACAGTGGAACAATATTTATAGTGAGTGGTCTTAGGAAAAGGAAAATGCCTACGGTGTTATTAGCAAAATGCAGAAAGTGAAGGAAGTAATATTAAAGAGCAGCAAGAAATACAGTGACAGAGTGTAAGACTACCTTATCGGTAATTAGAATAAAGATGAATATTTTAACATAGAAATGTAAAAGACAGAGACTCAGGATGGGTGGAAAACCAACACCCAAGACACACACTAATTGATTTTGAGGCTGCTGTAAAGCTACAGTAATCAAGACAGTACAGTGCAGAACCCCTGTCCACGGGTTTGGCTTCACTTACCCACGGTCAGCTGCGGTCCACAAATATTAAATGGAAAATTTCAGAAATAAACAATCATAAGCTTTAAATTGCATGCTTTTTCTAATGAAATCTCACACCATCCCACCTAGAACATGAATCATGCTTTTGTTGAGCATATTCATGCTGTGTCTGCTACCCACCGGTTAGTCACTGTCTCAATGAACAGATCGACTGTTGAGGTATCTATCTCAGTGCTTGTGTTCAAATAGCCCTTGGAGTAGTTGAACGCTGTCACAGTGCCTGCATCATTGTCCTCACATCACTCATCACACAGGCGACGTGTCATTTCCCATCACAAGAGGAAGGGTGTGTACAGTACAGTGAGGTATTTTGAGAGAGAAAACACATTCACATAACTTTTATTATAGTATATATATATTTTCTATTTTATCATTGGTTATTGTTAACCTCTTACTGTGCTTAATTTATAAATTAAACCTTAGGTATGTGTGAATAGGAAAAAACATAGTATATGTAAGATTCTGTACTATCTTCAGTTTTAGTCATCTACTGGGGGTCTTAGAATGTATCCCCCCGATAAGGGGGACTACTGTATTCAGGAAGGAGTGGATAAATAGTGTAGCAGAGTAGCTCAGAAGTAGACCTACATAAACATAGTCAGCTGATCTTTGACAAAGGAAAAATGGGAATTCAATGGAGAAAGGAGTCTTTTCAACAAATGAGGCTGGAAGGAACCATTGAAGTTCACATACAAAATAATGAACCTAGACACAGCCCTTATACACCAAAATAGACCACAGACATAAATGTAAATCAAAAAGATAAAACATCTAGAAAAAAAAATAGAAAATCTAGGTGACCTTGGCTTTGGCAATGACTCTTTAGATACAGCGGCAAAACACACCTGATAAAGGACTTCTCGAAGTTGTCCAATTGCTCAGTTAGAGAGCAGTGCACAAACAGCTGCCCTCGCTTTGCACACCAGTTGCCAGTTCAAGGGTCTCCAAAACCACCTTTAGGTTTGATAATTCTGTAGAAGGACTGACAGAATTCATTGAAAGCTGTCGTACTCACAGTTATGGTTTACTGCTGTTGAAGGATACTGATTTAAATAAGTCAAGTGAAAAGGCACATAGGCCTGAGCCCAGAAACATGCTCACTGTGGAGCTTCTGGTTGTCCTTTCCCCGTGGAGTTAGGTTCAGCTTTACTTTCCCAATACTGATGTTCGACCACATGCACAGGGTGTTGCTAGCCGGAGAAGCTTACACGAGCTTTGGTGTCCAGAGTCTTTGCAGGGTTCAATCATGTAAGCCTGACCAGGTACTCCTGTGGCTGATTTAAGACCCTTGGAGGTCGAGCTGATTCCACGTGACTCAAATGCCCCCTCCCCTAAATCTCATTGTTGGGGTGACTCAAAGCCTCCACCCTAAATCACATTATTACTCTTTGCTTGGCCCAATGCCTCCAGTTAAATAAAGACACTTTTATCAGGCACAACATTCATAGGATTTAGAGATAACTCCCAGGAGCTAAGGGCAAAAGCCAGAAGTCTCTTTGGGTAAAATTTAAATAGTATGTAAATATGCATCCAAAATATAAAAAGAACTCAAGAAGTGGGCAAAAGACCTGAACAGACACTTCACCAAAGATTATATACAGAAGGCAAACAAGCATATGAAAGATAACTCAATATAATCGGTCATTAGGGAATTGCAAATCAGAGCAACAATAAAATAGCCCTCACACATTCTAGAATGGCTAGAAGCTAAGACTGACAATAGCAAATTGCTGACTCTAATGCAGAGCAACAGACTCAGTCACTGTTGGTGGGAATGCAGAATGATGCAGGCACTTTGGAAGACAGTTTGGTAGTTTCTTGTAAAGCTAAATGGTCTTCTAAAAAAAGTCCTTCTGGCTCCCGTTATTCTTTATATGTTTCCTTATGCGGTTCATCTCACACATACAGCCAACTCCCCATCTTTGCCACCCTCCAGGTGAACTTCTCACATTACTTCAGCTCCAACACTCAGTGCCTTGCAGAGAACGTCTCTCTCAGGCAGGTAACCATACTAGAAAACAGAAGAATGCCAGTATTGTCAGTGAAGCAGTAGTTTAATAGATCCTTGTATCTGGTCACATTGCAGCAAAGTTTGAAATTAATGCTAGAAGCCCACCTATCACTTTTTCCCCAAATAGCTCTTACGTCGAAGCAGAACCCTAACATGCAATTACTTATAAATAACAAGAAATTATTATTTATGTGTGTGGGGGGGGTATGCAAAGTTGTGTATATGCTTTTATTATTTTAAAATGGAAATAAACAATTTGCCTCCCAAAGTTAGACAGAAGTTAGAGGAACAATATAAAAATTTAAAAATTGAGTAAAATCAGAAGATAGAAATAAGGTAGAATTGGAAAAGCTGGCAGATTGATCATAATAAACAAACTCTAGGAAGTCATTTAGCAAAATGTTGGAAATATTAGGAACATTAAAAGAATATTGGATAATTTTTTGATATAGAAATTTAAAAATAATCAGATTATCATGTAACAGTTAAGGAGTTTGAAAATACTGCTGAAATAAATTATTTAGGGGGATATTATATTACTAAGATTGATTTTTTTTTAAAGTAGAAAACTCACCGTGGCCAGGTTTCTCACTTGGTTGTAGTGTCATCCCTTAATACCAAAAGGTTGCAGGTTCAATTCTGGGTCAAGGCACATACCTTGGTTGTGGGTTCGATATCTAGTCAGGGCACATTCAGGAGGCAAACAATTGATGTTTCTCTCTCCCACCTCCTTCCTCTCTCTCTAAAATAAGTTTTTTAAAAAGCATATTCTCAAAGATTTTTTTTAAAAGTACAAAACTCAAAAAGTCTAATATGTTGGAAGAAGTAGAAATTGTCTGAAAAATCACTTTAAAAGGATCTCTACTCCCAAGAGTTTTATGAATAAGCTTTTTCCTGTTTCTATGAATAGATAATCCAGGCAATTAAATATGCAGAGTATAAAACTGAAAGTTTCCCAGCACATGGAACAAAGCTGATTTAACTAGGTAATAAAAATTAACAGTACAGAAAGTTATAAACCAGTCACATACTATAGAAGCAGAAACCTAAGTATTAGCAAATAAAATCAACATAGTGAGAGAACTATTGGGTTGGCCCAAAAGTTCATTTGGTTTTTTCCTTAAGATGGCTCTAGTAGCATTTAGTTGACTTTAACTTCACTAAAGCAATTTTGTTAGATTGTATAGTGACAGCTGTCATATCAGCATGCATTTAAAAAAACATCAAAATTGATGAATTTTTGCGTAGCCATTTAAATATTGAAGATGGAAGAAAATATGCAACATTTTCAGCTTATTATACTTTGTTACTTCAAGAAAGGCAAAAACGCAACTGAAATGCAAAAAAGATTTGTGCTGTGTGTGGAGAAGGTACTGTGACTGATTGAACATGTCAAAAGTGGTTTTGCAAAGTTTTGTGCTGGAGATTTCTCACTGAATGATGCTCCACATTCAGGTAGAGCAATTGAAGTTGATACCAATCAAATTGAGACATTAATTGAGAACAATCAACATTCTACCCTATAGGAGATAGCTGACATACTCACAATATCCAAATCAATGAAGTTATTGGTGAAAATGAAAACTATGTCTTTTATTTTGTGAAAAAACCATACAGACTTTTTTGGCCAACCCAATATATACCTTGAACCAAGTAGAATTTGTCTAAAGAAAGTAAAGATGGTTGACTTAATATTAAGAAATGACCAATAATATGTTTACCCAGGTAGAGCAAAGAACCATATTATTTTAACATTTTTTAATTTTAATTGTTGTTCAAGTACAGTTTTCTGTCTTTTACTCCCATCCCAGCCCACCCCCCAGTGCTCCCCACCTCCCTCCCATTTCCACCCCCTCCTCTACTTTTTGTCCATGTGTCCTTTATACTTGTTCCTGTAAACCCTTCCCCTTCTCCCCTGAAATTCCCTCCCCTCTCTGCTCTGGTCGTTGTCAGCCTGTTCTCTATTTCAGTGTCTTTGGTTATATTTTGCTTGTTTGTTTATTTTGTTGTTTAGGTTCCTGTTAAAGGTGAGATCGTATGGTATTTGTCTTTCACCACCTGGCTTATTTCGCTTAGCATAATGCTTTCCAGCTCCATCCATGCTGTTGCAGACTGGTATAACCACTATGGAAATCAGTATGGAATTTTCTCAGAAAACTAAAAATGGATCTGCCTTTTGACCCAGCAATTCCACTGCTAGGATTATATCCTAAGAACCCTAAAACACCAATTCAGAAGAACCTATGCATCCCAATGTTCGTAGCAGCACAATTTACAACAGCCAAGTGTTAGAAGCAACCTAAGTGCCCATCAGTAAATAAATGGATCAAAAAACTATGGTATGGCCCTGGCTGGTGTAGCTCAGTGGATTGAGAGCGGGCTGCCAACCAAAGCATCGCAAGTTTGATTCCCAGTCAGGGCACATGCCTGGGTTGCAGGCCATGACCCCTAGCAACCTCACATTTAAAATCTTTTAAAAAAATCTATCTGCTTTAAAAAAAAAAAACAACTATGGTACATTTACACAATGGAATTCCATGCAGCAGAAAGAAAGAAGGAGCTCCTACCCTTAGCAAGAACAGTATTTTTGTATCAAATAATTTTCATGCTATATTTAAATTTTTTTGAAAAAAGATCTTACAAACTAGTAATTAAAAGATTCTTTTAAATATATTTTTAAAAGCCAGTTATTGTTATTAGCCAGTACCATATTTAATTCTTTTTTATTAGAAGCAAACATTCACATTTAAAACAGGAACAAGACACAGGGGTCCACTGGCACCACTATTTATTTAGTTTTCTGTTATTTTGTTTTTTAATGTCAGATTTATTGAGGTATAGTTTACCTGCAGTAAAGTTTACTCTTTTTCGGTGTTTTTTGTGTAATGTATGTATTGAACTCTCCTACCATGTTAAACTCATTAAAATTAAAACATTAAAAACTAATGTTTACGAAAATTTATTTCTTTTTATAGATCTTTTTATAGATTCTTTTGGATTATCTATGCCAACCAGCATTCTTTGGCTAGATACCACTTGCTCATAATGTATTATCCTTTTTAACCTATTGCTGGATTCAGTTTGCTAACATTTTAAGAATTTTCTTAATGATGTGTGAATCCTGCAAGAATTGGATGAGTATAAGTTTTTAGGAAACGAACAAAGCAATTATACTTTAAAATATAATGCTATGAAAATCAGGCTCTTATGTGACAAGCAGTACTGTCTCTGTGTATCTCTTGTAGAGTAATATAAGGAAGCAAAACATTCTCCCTTATTTCAAAAAAGGCAAAACTTGAAGCTTTGGCATTTCACGGGCACCCAGTGCTTCTGCAGAGGAAAAAGGAGGTAACCTGTGCCTAGTAGGCAACAGTACTTAGCAGTACCTAATGGGGGCCTTTATTGGGGGATGTAAAACCTAAGGCCTTGTTTCTTGAGCTTAGATACACACTGTAACGACCTGAGACCTTTTGATGCCTCATCCCACCCTCACAGATTCCAGTGGAGTTGGTTTGAAATGTGACTTGGACATGAGATTTTTTTAAAAAAATTTATTGATTGATTTGAGAGAGAGAGACATCAATTTGTTGTTCCATTTATTTATGTGTTCATTAGTTGATTCTTATATGTGTCTTGACTGGGGATCGAGTCTGCAACCTTGGCATGTGGGGATGATGCTCAAACCAATGGAGCTATGCAGCCAAGGCGACGTGAGAGCTTTAAGCTTTGCAGTTGACTCTACTTTCAGCCAAGGCTAAGGGTCACTGCTCTATAGGCTGACAGAAATCCTTGCAGGCTGTTGGGAGACTTTGTGAGGTCTGGAAGATTTGCATTAGCAGATGGAGGAAATATCAAATGACATTTACATTATTATCACTAAGATATTCAGAAAAAGCAATTGTTTTATTGTGTACTAAGAAAGATAAAACACAACTCAGGAAATGAAAATCATTTCATATTCCTGGAAGAGAAATGTAAGTATTTAAAAATTGACAGTTCTTTCCAAAGCAAATAAAAATTATGTAACACCATTTCAATCAAATCTTACTAGAGTTTTTAAAAACTATTAATGTCTCCCACCACCCAGATTTTGGTTTCCAATACTATTCTCCAACAAAGGGATCCAAGGCTTCTTGGAAAAATAGCTAATCTAGTTTTGGGGCAGCAAATATGCAAGCTAACCTGGAGTGTCTTGTAGTACCAAAAAATAAGAAAATATTATTAGTAAAAAAAACAAAATGGTGGAAAGTGCCAAAGCCTTGCAGGAGCCAACCCGAAAAAGCTCCCAGTGGCCAAATGAAGTGATCTGAGCAAATAAGTAGATGATGAAACATTAGGTTTTAACCTAAAGTATAAAATAAAAATACATCAGTACATATTTATCTAAATAAGACTGAGTAAATATGTGGGGGAAAGAGACAGCTCCCATAGAGAATTCCAAATAATTTATGTAGATAAGACCCCCCAGGGGCAGAAAGCTTCATCCTCCAACCCCCCTTGAAGGTGTGGGCTGAGTGTAGCATGGCACTTCCAAAGAGGAGCTCATGGAAACACTGGGTGGCTGTGGAGGAGTAACTTCACAGCGGAGAAACCTAGAAAAAACACCGCCTTGGCCAGGTAATCCTTAAGGTTGATTTTCTCAATCGTAAATCAGATTGATAGCTTGTACCCTTGATATGATGTGATGAGGTCTTCCTCTCATGACCCATAAAATCCTAGTCTAGCAATGAGAAGAAAGATCAGACAAATCCAGGTAATGTGGCGTTCTACAAAATACCTGACCAGGACTTCTCAAAGCTGTGGCAGACATCAAAAAACCAGGCATCTGAGAAATTGTCACAGACCAGAGGGGGCTTAAAACATGATAACTACATATAATACAAATAAATAAATTGAATATTGTCATTGCAAGAAAAAATGGGGTAGCAGAATGGGATATTCACAAAAGAAGAAATGCAAATGGATAACAAAAATGTGAATATGTGTCCAATTTCTCCAGTAATCAAAATGCAAATTTAAATGACAAAAGTTCATGTTTGCCGGTCACATTTAGCAGAGGGATCTATTTATTTATTTATTTATTTTTTGTTATTATCCACTTTAGGGTGGTAGGAGAGAGTATGGGACCTCACAGAGTGATACAACCTTTCTGGAGGATAATTTACTCATACATATCAAAAGTCTTGAAAATATGCATACTCTGACTCAGCATTTTCTCTTCTGTGGATTTATCCTAATTAAAAAGGATCTGTGGGAAGATTTTAGCAAAAGATAGTTTATATTCTCTGACCCAGTAGAAACCCCTTTGGCATGTTGTGATTAGAAAAGAATGAGAGATTTAAGTGTAGAAATGTTAATTATGTAATTATTTATAATGGCAAAACATAGAGACTGTGTAAATACTCATTATAGGGAAATAAAATACAACACACGTTCATGACTGTGTTCAACAAATATTTATTGAGGTCTGATAATCCTTGTGTTCCATTTTAGGCTTCTGCTCAGAATGGCATCCATGCTGCTGGTTCTTTCCCTGTGTGCTTTGCTGTAGCCCCAGATAAGGAAACAGAAGTGGGTTTCTTCTACTATTTTGTGTACATAACCAAAATTACTTACTTTTTTTCCATAACCATTCCATTATGTGTATTTTATTTGTTGTCCTCAGTTTCAATGTATTTGCTTTATTTTAGTTATGGGTATTATGTGAGCCTTTTCGCAGTTCTGTTTTTCTGCCTGAAATGCTCTCTTCCCCACTTTATGGCTGGCACCTCCTCATCTTCCAGGTTGCAGGTTAAAATCACTCCCCGGAGAGAGATCTTCCTGGACCATCTTGTCTAAAATAGAGTACATGTAACACCCCTTCCCAGCTTTCTGATGCCTCCTGGTTTCTTTCTAGTGAACACAATAGATATTTTTGTGTTTACTTGCGTATAGTGTTTCCTCCATTAGACTGTCACTTCCTGAGGCTAGGGATTATATCTTTTCCTTCACCAGTGTATTTTTAGGTCGCCTTCTAATGTCTGGCACATTGTCAACATTACTAAATATGTGCAGATTGGGCGACATAGTTAACTTTGCAGCTTTGACAATAATAGCTCATCAAGAATTTATCACAGACTGCAGTGTGGTGATGGCCAGAGGGAAGGTGGCCAGGGGCTGGGTGGAGGTGTGCAAAGAAGGAGAAATGGGGACATCTGTAAGAGTGTCAACAATAAAATAAAGAAAAAAAATAACCATGTAGACTGTGGTCGAGTAGCTCAGTTGGGTTAGAGCCAAGGTTGCAGGTTCCATCCCAGTCGGGGCACACACAAGAAGCAACCAGTGAATGCATGGATAAGTGGGGCAACGAAATCGATGTGTCTCTTTCTCTCTCCTTTCCTTCCTCCCTCTCTAAAATCAAATTTATCATGTAACTTAACTAGAAGTTTTGTAGTTTAGATCGTAACAAGTGTATTCTTTAACACATTTAATGTATCTTGTCTATATTGGTCTTGATATTTTAATGTATTTTATGTAGGAATGTAGAGGAGGGTGGTTAAGTTAGACCATAGAGACAGAGGGAAGAGCAACTCTTCTATTGGAGGTGGAGCTACTTCTGGATGCTGAGGAGTGGGTAGGCTTTGAAGAGGTAAAGAAGAGGGGAAGACATTTTGGACTATTGCTGTATGTGGCTTTATTTTTACAGCTTTTTTTAGTGTAGTTTTAGGTTCACAGCAGAATTGAATAGAAGGCCCAGAGATTTTGCATACTGTACACCTTCTGCATTCACTACTGCATGAGTTTTTAGTTTTTCAATTTTAAAAAAATCCTCACCCAGCCCTGGCTGGCATAGCTCAGTGGATTGAGCGTGGACTGCAAACCAAAGTATCGCAGGTTCGAGTCCCAGTCAGGGTACATGTCTGGGTTGCAGGCCATGACCCCCAGCAACCGCACATTGATGTTTCTCTCTCTCTCTCTTTCTCCCTCCCTTCCCTCTCTAAAAATAAATAAATAAAATCTTTAAAAAAATCCTCACCCGAGGATATGTTTATTGATTTTTAGTCAGGGGGTGGGGTATGGGAGAGAAAGTTAAACATCAAAGTGAGAGAGATATATGGATCAATTGCCTCCCATATGTGCCCCAGCTGGGGATTGGACCTGCAACCTTCTGGTGTATGGGGTGACGCTCCAACCAACTGAGCTACCTGGTCAGGACTTTTGAAATTTTTGTACTGTGGTAAAATACACATAACAAAATTTCTCATCTTTGCTGTTTTAAAGCATTCCAGTTCAGTGGTACGGAATACATTCATCGTGTTATGCAACCACCATGCTCTACATTCCCAGAACTCTTTGCGTGTTGTGGAACTGAAACTCTACACCCCACTTGCCCCTACCCCTAGAACCTGCCTATATGATATTGACTGCTAGGTATCTCATGTAACGGGAATCATACTGTATTTGTCTTTTTGTTTGTTTGTTTTTGTTTTTTAAAGAGGGGGAGTGAAATATCAATGTGTGGTTCCCTCTCATGCATCCCCCACCAGGGACCCAGCCCGCAACCCAGGCATGTGCCCTGACTGGGAATCAAACCAGCGACCCCAGTTCACAGGCAGGCACTCAGTCCACTGAGCCACACCAGCCAGGGCTGTATTTCTCTTTTTTGACTGGCTTACTTCACTCAGAATAATGTTCTCCTGGTTTATCCACACTGTAGTATATGCCAGAATCTACTTCCTTTTTAAGGCTGAATCATATTCCGTTGTGTGTATATTCCACCCTCCTCCCCCCCTACAGCTATCAGTCTGTTCCATGTTTCCATGTTTTTGGTTCTATTTTCTCATTAGTTTATTTTGTTCATTAGATTCCAGTTATAAATGAGTTCGTATGGTATTTGTCTTTTGACTGGCTTATTTCACTTAGCATAAGAGTCTCCAGTTCCATCCATGCTGTTGCAAAAGGTAGGAATCCATTCTTTCTCTCTGTTGCGTAGTATTCCATTGTGCAGATGTACCACAGTGTTTTAATCCACTCAGCTACTGATGGGCACTTGGGCTGTTTCTAACACTTAGCTATTATAAATAGTGCTGCTATAAACATAGGGGTGCATAATTTCTTTTGATTTGGTGTTTCAGGATTCTTAGGGTATATTCCCAGCAGTGGAATCACTGAGTCATAAGGCAGTTCCATTTTTGTTTTTGTTTTTGTTTTTGTTTTTGTTTTAGGAAATTCCATGCTGTTTTCCACAGTGGTTTTACCAGTCTGCATTCCTACCAATGGTGCACCAGGGTTCCCTTTTCTCCACACCCTCGCCAGCACTTGTTGATTTATTAATGATGGCCGTTCTGACAGGTGTGAGGTGATATCTCATGGTTTTAATTTGCATCTCTCTGGTGGCTAGTAATGTTGAGCATCTTTTCCTATGCCTATGGGTCCTCTGTATGTCCTCTTTGGAGAAGTGTCTATTCAGGTGCTTTGCCCCTTTTTTAAAAAATATTTTATTTATATATTTTTAGAGAGAGGGGAAGGGAGGGAGAAAGAAAGTGAGTGAAACATCAGTGTGTGGTTGCCTGTCATGTAGCCCCTACTGGGAACCTGGCTTGCAATCCAGCCATGTGCCCTGACTGGGAATCAAACTGGTGACCCTTTAGTTTGCAGTCTCACGGTCAGTCCACTAAGCCACACCATCCAGGGCCTTGCCCATTTTTTAATTGGATTGTTTGTCTTCCTGGTGTTGAGTCGTATGAGTTCTTTATATATTTTGGAAATAACCCCTCGTTCATCGTATCATTGGCAAATATGTTCTCCCATAAGGTTGGATCCCTTTTCATTATGATGATGGTTTCTTTATCTGTGCAGAAACCGTTTAATTTGATGTAGTCCTTTTTTAATTTTTTCCTTTATTTCCCTTGCCCTAGGAGATATATCCGCAAAAATATTGCTATGTGGGATATCTGAAATTTGACTGCATATGTTTTCCACTAGGACTTTTATGGTATCTTGACTTATTTTTAAGTCCTTTATCCATTTTGAGTTTATTCTGGTGTATGGTATAAGTTGGTGGTCTAGTTTCATTTTTTTACATGTACCAGTCCAGTTCTCCCAACACCATCCACTGAAGAGACTATTTTTATTTCATTGTATGCTCATGTCCACTTTGTTGAACATTAATTGACTATAGATACTTGGGTTTTTTCCTAGGCTCTCTATTCTGTTCCATTGACCTATGTGTCTGTTCTATGCCAGTGCCAGACTGTTTTGATTACTGTGGTCTTGTAGTGTAGTTTGATGTCAGGTATGGTGATCCCGCCTACTTTGTTCTTCTTCCTCAATTACTGAGGCTATTCGGGGTCTTTTTTGGTACTGTGTATATTTTTGGAATATTTGTCCTAGATCTGTGAAGTATGCCATTGGTATTTTCATAGGGATTGTGTTGAATCTATAGATTGCTTTGGATAGTATACACATTTTAATGATGTTAATTCTTCCAGTCCATGAACACGGTATATGCTTCCATTTATTTATTCTTCATTTCTGACTGGTTCTTTTTTATGGTTTCCTAACCCTTTCTTGCAGTCTGTGATCTAGTTGAGCCAACTAATTTCCTTGAAAGTCAAACTAGTTTGATTGAGTTTCTATCCTTTATAACTAAATCAATACCTGAATTTGGATCAAGCATTCTGACTCCAATGTGTGTGCTTTCTCCAAATGTTTTGTATCTACAATGTCCAGTATAGTAGCTGCCAGCCACATGTGGCTGTTTACGCTCTAACATGATTCTAGTACAATTGGGAAATTGAAATTTTTATTATATTTAACTTAAATCAATTTATTTTTTAAATTTTTTATTGTTGTTCAATTACAGTTGTCCCCATTTTCTCCCCATTACTCTCCCCTGCCCTATACACCCTCCTCCTTCCACTTTCAATCCTACCCCTGCCCCCACCCCCCCGGAACTTTAATTAATTTAAATACATGTGGTTAAGGCTGTACTGAAGCTCTAGAAGGTCATTGGAATTTCTTCATTGGAATTTCTTTTGTCTTTTTTTTTTTCGTTTTCATTTATTGATTTGGCCGGGGGGAGAGGGGGAGAGAGAGAGAGAGAGAGAGAGAGAGAAAGAGAGAGAGAGATATCGTTCCACTTCTTTATGCATTCATTGGTTGAACCTTGTATGTGCCCTGACCAGGGATCGAACAGGCAACCTTGGCATATCAAGACAACACTCTAACCAACTGAGCTATCTGGCCAGGGCTCTTTTGTTTTGTTTTAAATCAGGGAAGTGGTGTGTGTTTTAGAAAAAAACTGGAAACATGACTAGGTGTTTTACTAGAAAATGTGAACATGTTTAGGAAACCAACATAGCTAATTTCCATTCCCTCATAATATGGATCTGGTAGATACATTTAGCAGAAATGGGACAAATAAAAACTATTATCGTGTTATTATAGTGTCATTTCTGCCTATAGAGAATATCAATGGATTTATTTGTAAACTGTAGTAAATATTTGGTCAGGTTACCAAGAAACATAGCCAACTTTAGTTCAAATAAATGAGCGTATAAGTCTAGAGGAGAGAACGCCTGGCCCCGCTTTGGTGTTTCCTAGATAATCAATAGCTGTAAATAATATTTTGCTTATGTGGACTTTCTATGTAAGATTAAAGAGAAATTATTTGAGAGGACCCACATAAGATGCATTCTTTGATGCCAGTGGGAAGGCTTGTGAATTTCCCCGCAGTTGCCCTGCACATTTGGGGGAGAGAGTAGAGGAACACAGGGGCAGTGGTCTGCTCGCTGCCTGCTGAGCAGGGCTCGTGGTAGATTTGAAGGGCGGTGTGAGGGGAGAATTGGCACTGGGGAAAGGGCACTGCCAAGGAACGCAAACAGGGAGGAGGAGGTATCTAGAAGACTGAAGATAGGCTTATCACCAGGTCTGTGGAGTGGACAGTAGAGGGCAGGCCAGTTTGCTGTCTAGCTCAGTGCCTGGTGCTCAGCAAGCTCTTGTTAGAGGAAAAAATGAATAGAAGGAATAGAAGAATTGCTAAGGAATAAAGGAATTGCTCTTGTGGGAAAAATGGAATCCTACTTTGGCCCTACCTTTTTTTTTTCAAGATTTCATTTATTTACTTTTAGAGAGAGGGAAAGGGAGAGAGAAAGAGAGGGACTCTCATACATGCCCCAAAAAGGGACGAACCCACAACCTAGGCATGTGCCCTGACCAGGAATCGAACCAGCAACCTTTTGCTTTGTGGGACAAAGCCCAACCAACTGAGCCACACTGATCAGGGTGGCCCCACCTTATTTTTATCTACACCTGACCTCAGCCATCACATGTTTTCCTGACCTTGGGTTGCTGTTGGATTTATTGTTAGAACCTATACTAAATGCATGAATATTATAGTTGAACTTTTAATCATTGTCCAGCTCTGAGGAATCAGGGTGGGGTGGGGTGGGTTGGGAGTGCTCTGCTATTCAGAAGTGCGGTGAGTGTACCTGAGCACTGGGAAGTTTAATATCCTTCTTTTTTAAGACTGCGACAGAGTAGGTGTTACCATATCTAGTCTCTGAATCCCCTGGCCCTGGGTTGAACATGGTGAGCACTTCTGGCTGATCTGATAGGTCAGAGGTATGTGCTTGTTTTCTCTAGGTGGTTTGGGGAAGGCAATCCGGATGATCAGAAGCAGAATAGAGAGTTTAACATTATTTTCAATAGGATATATAAATGGATGCAAACATGTAAGATTTTAATACACAAAACTGATTGGATGCTGTGTAATTTCTAAGTTTCTTCTTTTTTATTCAAAACCCCTCTGAAATCTGATGTTCCATAAAATCTTTGTGTATAGAATTTACCTGATTGCTTTACTCAAATATTTTAATGAATTCCGCATCTGATAGTGAAAACAGATTTTAGAATCTGAAAAGATACAAGACCATATAGGTTGTATTTTCAATGTTTAAAAAACATTTTATTTATTTACATATTTACTTTTAGAGACAGGGGAAGAAGGGAGAGCGAAACAGAGAGACAAACACCAGTGTGAGAGAGATGCATCGACAGGTTGCCTCTCATACACCCTCACCTGGGGACCTGGCCCTCGGCCCAGGCATGTGCCCTGACTGGGAATTGAACGGGTGACCTTTTGGTTTGCAGGCCAGCACTCAGTCCACTGAGCCACATGAACCAGGGCTGTGTTTTCAGTTTTAAGTGACTATATATTTAAAGCGCAATTTAATTTGCACCTTTATCATTTTTGACACATCTCTGTAGGCATGTAAGTGTAACATGGTACCTAGGCTGTTTGCAGAGTTTGATTAAGAAAAGGTCTCTTTGATCTATTTCATTCAATAAATGTTTATCTGAGTATCTAGCAGGCACTGTTTTAGACACTGGAGACACAACCCTGAAGAGAGGCTGACGCTCCTGGAGCTGATGTGAAAGTGTACTTTCAGAGGGGCATAGTTCAGATTAGGTGGTAACTAATAAAATAAGCAAAGGTACCTTAGTCATCTAGGAGGGTTGTACAGGGAATTGAGATATAAACTAATAAACTCACTGAAGACAGAGATTTTTGTTTCACTTTTGTCTGTTGTGTTCACTGTTCTATCCCCAGAACCCCAAACAGTGTGTGGCTCATAATAGGCATTCAGTAAATATATGTTGTTGGTTGAAGGGTTCATTATTGTGAATTTGTATAATCACAGACATATACTTCAGTAAATACTTTTACGTTTAACTAGTTGAAAATCTTCTAATCTCAGTTACCTTATTTTTATGTTACTACTTTTTGTTTATTCTTGTGCCCAAATATCAGTGTGCAGGAAAACCTTATTAAGTCCTCTGGTGATCCAGTATTGCAAAGGATAGATAGATTTGGAAAGCAACTGAGGAAGTCATCTTTTATTCGACTTCCTGCCTAGGAAAAACTGAATAAAATGGTTATGTACGTAGTTTTAATTAATCACTAAAAAAACTAGGACAACATAATTGGGCTCTCTCTTGGGCAAATGGAGAAAGGTACTTAACCCTAGGTATAAAGGTACCAACCTGAAAATATTAGAACTTCGAACTGTGTGGGAAAGTGGAAAAAAAAATCGAGCACAACTAAGCTGCTCTTTGTTGATATCAGAAATGGGCCTGTCACTCATTTTGGCATTGAAGCATAGCCTCCTATCTCAGGGGGCAGGACCAGGACTTTTTCTTCCTCCCCGGAGAGCTGGACAGTTATTACAGGTTGAAAAGCCCTGAGCAGTTTTTCAAGAGTTTCTCCTCCTTTTTTTTCCCCCCTCTGAAACTCATGGTGCTTTTGCTCTGCTTTCAAGATGCATTAAGATCTGCTTTGTGACTGCTTTGGAGCCAGCAAATACCCTGACATGTATAATTCGAATTATGCAGGTTTCATGAGTAAGTTTAATCTTATTTTTTAGCTAGTTAAAATTCAAGTGCTCTTTAGAAAAATGGGGTTAGGCATTATAGCGTTTCACCACTTTTATTTCAGGCATATTTTAAGCAACCTTTACTTTTAAAAAGCAAGATTTTACATAAAAAGGTCCCTTTGTCTGTCAAGACCTGCACTTTCAGTTTCTTTTGAAATGTCGTTGCATTAGATGGTATTCATATGTCTTCTGAAAGACAATTAACTCACCAGTTTTCTTGAGCACCTTTTTAGTTTTACTGAGAAGTATTTTAAATTGAGCTTTCTGAGCTCGATTACTTATGTCTGACACAGTCTCAAGTTTCCAGTGAATGGTAACAAAGACTGTGGAGTGTTGTTGGTACTGCAGTGAGAGGCATGCTTCTTTAGACCAGGTAAGAGAGATCATTTTGTTTCTTACTGCTGGGTGAGTTTTTACAGCGCTTATTTTATATTCTTTCAACAGCAGCAATATCAAATTGATAAATAGCCAGAGGCACGTTGAATTCAAGACGTCCTTGCTTGTTGCAGACAGGAAAACTACAGAGTATGGGGGTTGGGGTGGGTGGGGGGGAGGGGTAGAGTAAGCTTAGTTTATCACTCAGTTACTTATATAAATCAATTAAAATGTGAAAATAATTCCGGAGCTCAGTTTTCTTCATTCAGGAACTAAAGAAGCAGTTGAGGAAATGCATAATTTTAAAGGTACTTACTTCATAGTTATTACTTGTAAATGCAATCCAAATGATAGTATTTACTTTCATTTCTTTCCAGTAGTTAATAAAATAAGCTTTGCTCTCAACTGTACATTTTTTTTCGCATTCATGAAAACTTTTAAATTGTCCACAGAGAAATATGTTCCTTCGGGATCCTGGGAATAAACCTGACACTTAAAAAAAATTCAGCTTATAGCTGTTTCATTCCTTTTTCCTTTTTTTTCCTAGTACATTTTTCTTAAAAAGTATTTGTGCTTTGAAAATGTCAGCTGTATTCTAATGAAGCCCGGGCATTGTTTGCTCATAAAGGGGCCGGTGCATTCCACTGCTTTATGGTTTATTATGAGGCACAGTGTGCGAGTGTGGGTGGCACCATTTGGTGTCTGCCTCTTGGGGTAGTGACTGCCATTATGTTAGTGTTGGATTGGCAAAGAAAATACAGCATGCAAGATCCTATGTGAATCAGCGAAGAAAATCTAACCTAAATAATGGTGAGCGAGCCAGGAATGTGTGACAACTTGAGTTGATCATTCCAAGAATACTCTTGAAGTTTTAGTTACAATATTTACCAGTCACATCCCTTGTTTTTTGATGTATGTAACACTTACTCATTCTTTGAACTTTAATAAAGAAGTCATTGTTTCTAAATAAACTATGACATTTGAAGTAGATACAGTAAAATGCTAAAGAATACATTTACTTGCAAGTTTTAAGCAACTTAGTGTGGGTGGGGAGGGCGGGTGGGAGAGGGAGAGGTCAATCAGAGAGCTTTTCTTTCAGCTAGGAAAGCCCTGGTGAAGGAAAAAAGCAACAGATGTTTCTTCTGTTACAATTGAGGCTGTTTCATTCAAAATTCACAGTAGCTGAAATGGGGAGGGGAGGTCATAAATCTGACTTAATCAGTGAATAAATAAAACCTAATCATTTAAATTTATTCTTTTATATTCAGGAGTTGAAAATCAGTATAGGTAAACATATTCTGAGTAACATACCTTTTAAATAGGCTTTTTAAAAAAATCTTAAAACATTGTCTGTAATTCATGGAAATGTGAGAAAGTTAATTTTAGTGCATAGAAGTGGTCATCAAATTATACAGAATATTAGGGGAAGCTAAGCCACATAAACATGTGAGGAATACTGAGGTTGCAACAGTTTGTAATTGCACAACGG
This sequence comes from Phyllostomus hastatus, assembly GCF_019186645.2. Classification (NCBI taxonomy): domain Eukaryota; kingdom Metazoa; phylum Chordata; class Mammalia; order Chiroptera; family Phyllostomidae; genus Phyllostomus; species Phyllostomus hastatus. The sequence goes on along the minus strand of NW_025333643.1, from coordinate 1,021,705 downwards.
GCGCTACGGCTCAGAATGAAATCGCAGTATCCTGTGCACATAGTGTTAGTTCATTTTATCTTCAGTGAGGAGCTTGAGACTTACTTCAGATCTTTGAATAAGAAATGTGGGAGAAATATGTTGAGCTTATTTGAAATGATGTGTTCCAGGGTGCCTCTAAAAAGAAATATAGTCTGGATTTGGTTGCTGCTGGAGAGAAGGGAAAGGGGGCTGTGTATCTGCTCAGAGAGTGGGAAGGAAGAGCTTGGAAGCCATGTGCATGCCCTGGGAGCAGTCAAAATCTAAAAAAAAACCCAACAACTTTGAATCTGTGGGATTCATAATGAATAAAAACCTTCCCTTTTCTAGTAACACGAAGAGGAGTTCTGTGCTCTTGGAAAGTGTACATTTAATACACATTACAAAACTTTATGCAATTTCTTAAAAGTTAACTGTAAAACCAGGGTGGCAGATCTTTCACATATTAGGCACTAATTAAAAATTTGGCATACCCTACACTGTAAAATTAATAATAATATGTAATAGCCAAAAAATTATTTGAGTCATATTTCAAAATTTGTCTATGGAGAAAATAGTAAATGGTTTTCTAAGTGTTTAATTGGTCTAAGGTAAAGACTATAAAAGCTGTGAACTTTCAAAGAGATTATTAAAAATTTCTCTTGCTTTTAACTAGGATCTGTGGGCTACCCTGAAGATTTTCTTTGCTTTAAATAATAATACCAGAATTTAAAGATTCTGAAGCTTTTCAAATCATTGTTTTAATTAAGATTAAAATAAGATTCTAAAATTAATCTAATTACCTTTGGCTTTTTAAAGGAATAACATTATGTAGCAGTTGAGGGTTTTCTTCCTCTTTCAGATAAGTAAAATAACTTACATGGGGTTTACAGTGGATTTACAAATTATAGATTCGACTAAAGGAAGAACATTTACAATTTTGACCAAGAAATATGTAACTGATAGAACAGACAGCCCTAGACAGTATTGTGGCCCCCAATGGGACATGTGGCTGTGGTGGCATCATGGGCTGCACTTATCAAAAGTGCGTGTCACTCACGATTGGGGATGTGGCATCAGTTACTTCACAAAGAAAACAAGAGTCGGCCGCAACAGTGCGGAAATAATTGAGACTGTTGACCCTTCCAACTAAGAGCAATATATACTGAAAGAAGATTTCTGGGGTGAGGTACCTGTGGTTCTTGCCTTATGTATGAACTCTTCAGCACAAAGCTGAGGTTTGGGAAATCCGAGCCTGAACTCTAGTCATTGTTCTGCCCGTCAGAACCCCCAGAGAGGGACCGGTCGGGATGTTCTCTCTGCTTGCAGATGTGTGTGCAGTTTGGAGCGGTCTCTGGGGTGGAAGTCGGAAGATTTGTCTGATGCCTATATTTTTTTTTTAAAGAAAACTTATTATTTAGGAGCAGGTAAAATAGTATGTGTATTGTGCTCTAAGTATATATACAGTCATACCTCAGTTCTCATCAGCTTCAGAACTCGCCAAACCCTGTCCTGTCACATTTTGATGAGAAAAAAATATTTCAGCACTCTGCGCTTGCTCAGGACTCATCATGCTTGCTAGGACTTGTATGAGTCACGGAGCCGACCTGCGAGAGAAAATGCTCCATTTTTCGGCACTCGTCATGAGTTCCAGGACGAATTAACGAGTACCAGGGTACCACTGCTTTTAAGTATATTAATACTATTGTGCTAACAGGTCCAGGAACCTATCATGTAATAGAATTACTTCTTTCTACCAAGTTTCAAGGAACCAATTTTCAAATGAACTTTTTGGATCTTGACTCTGAAGCTAGACATCATCAGCAGGGGGGCTTTCTTTTTGGCACTCAGCTCACTTGTGTTGCAAAGTTTGGCGACTCTCTTGGCAAATTTCTCTGACAGAACAATAGACTGTTAACTGAGCACTTACTATGTGCCAGGTATACCCAGTTGAATTTATAAAGGTTTGCAAAATCTTTTAATGGATAAAATTTTAATACAAAAGATTTTGTTGATACTGATGTCTAACTTTAAGATTTCTTGCTCTTCACAATATGATTTAAATGTAGCTTCAATAATAGCTCTCCAGTCCTGGCTGGTGTGGCTCAGTGGATTGAGCCCTGGCCTGCGAACCAAAGGGTTGCCGGTTCAATTCCCAGTCAGGGCACATGCCTGGGTTGCAGGCCAGGTCCCCAACAAGGGGCACATGAGAAGCAACCACACATTAATGTTTCTCTCCCTCTCTTTCTCCCTCCCTCCCCCTCTCTCCTCTAGTGGAACATGTTGAAATAAGAATATTGATAACGTCGCAATTTTGAATGAGCTGCTCAGTGTAGTATTGTGGAATACAGTGATCCCTTTTCTTTTATTTTCTAAGGAATAGAACTGCTTTGAAACTTTAAATCATGGGTCTTAAGTCTTTCTGAGTTCGTGTCTAAGTTTTAAATGTATTTTAAGAATGGAACTATTAAATTCTAGATCTGTCTGTAGTCTTTGGCATCTTTTATAAGGATTAGAACAATACCTCTTGACTGTAAATTTAAAACGATTTCTTTGTTAACAGTGTCTGGGGCAGGGTACCATTTCAGAGTGGTTGTGAGCTTCTTCATGAGAATGATTTCCAATTAAGAGCCCTTGGGTATTCTAATGCTCGTAAATTCTGGTCCTTGTGGTTGTACCCAGCCGCCTTGATCTTCTCCAGCCAATACGGCGGCTGCTGGTTCAAGATAAAGTGAGCTTTCAGCTCACTCCCTTTCACTGGGCACGCAGACAGTGTCTGTGTGCCATCTGGTGGGTGAGCTGGCTGCGGTGACGGGACTGGAAGTAGTGGTTGAAAATAGTTAAACATTGAAAAGATGTAACATTTACCAAAAAGAGATTGAAGCCCTTTCTCTTCTTAAAATGAAAATAGAAATAAGTATAGTAGAATCTAGTTACATCATACTTCATTACTTCCTTCCCTTGAACAAAGAGAAAAACTTGCAGCAGTCTTTCCCAGTCTCATCTGATCATAAAAATCACTTGAGGCACTTGTTGACAATACGCTTTCCCAGCCCTGACTGATGTGGCTCAGTGGGTCGTCCCACAAACTGAGAGGTCACAGGTTCGATTCCCGGTCAGGGCACATCCCTGGGTTGCAGGCCCGGTCCCTGGTTGGGGGCATGCAAGAGGCAATGGGTTGATGTTTCTCTCCCTGTCTTTCCCGCTCCCTTCCCTCCCTTTGCCTCTCTCTAAAAATAAATACATAAAATCTTTTTAAAAACTAAAAATAATTTGCATTCCTACTTATCGCAAAATTTTTAGGTGCCAAGTGGCATTCAAGAATGTGTATTTTGAATAAGAGCAACACTATGCTCTCCCACTCCTCTCACATCCTTTGCGTTTTCTAACCAGGTACCCTTGGGAAGAATGCTGTGAAGGATTGGGAGAACCACGTTATTTGAGGCCATGTGGTAAACCTACTTAGTTATTAATCAGAAGGTGTATTGTCCTAAAATGGGGAATTCTAATTAAGCAGGTGGAAGAAAAATGAGGAAATTAAGAATTAAAAGGTTTCCTTGACTAAGCAAGATAATAGAAAAAGGACAAAATGACAGGTTTTAACTAAAGATAGAGAAGCCAGTGAAAAAGCAGCAGGATCACTTTGTAGATGAGGCTAATGTTTTTGGACAGATATTGAAAAAATAGTGAAAAGGAGAGATGTTCTACTAAAGAAACCTCATGAGAATGAATTAAGTGAATTCTAAGATCTTTTAGCTTTGAGCTTCGATGAACTAACTAAATGAAAACAATTGTAATGGTCCAGATACCACAGCTAGAATTAAGGAGTTCATTTAAGAAATGAAGAGATATTGTTTAAGTCCTGACATGTGGGAAGATGGAGAAAGAATTTTTTTTTCTCCTTTCAAATTGAAGAATTCAGGGCATTTATGGTTCTGGATACCAGATAAAGGAGTTTCCTGATCGTTTTAAAAGATGTCCTCCAAGGAAAAATGCTTATCAGAGCCAAGGGAACAAATTTAATCCTCCAGGGAAAGTATGCAGGAAAGACTGACAGAAGAGATTTATTGACCTATTTAGGAGTATGCCCTTAGGGCTGTAGAGCTATTTCTTGTTAGGGCCATTTCAAGGATCTTTTCTTTGGTTCCTGGGAAGATTTTGGTTAGGTGGTCCCTTTGCAGGGGATCCTTGGAGTCCTGTGTTCTGACAGTGGGAGAAACATCGGGGCTTTTGCTTCCGTGCCTGTGGTCTGCAGGAAGGTGCATTTCAGATCTGTCCTTACCTGTGCAGTAGAGGATGTTGGATCTCTGTGTTGGAACCAAATGCACAGGGGGAGATTCTGGAGGCCACTTTAACTGTTGTGCAAGTACTTTGGAGATACTATGAACTTTCAGCCTGTTTCTTACCCCTTCCATTGGTAGTGGTATTGTGGTCGCCCAAGTTAAAAGTTTAATAATGGTAACAGCCTTTGGATTTACTGTTAGGAAGTTTGGTGAACATGATTGAGCATAAATGCAATGAAATGTAACATAACAGGGTTATAATATGCAGATAAGTAATGCACATTATAGCTATACTGGTCACTAGCTATAAATGGAATAAAAACTTAAAAATTTGAGTATGTTTAAATATGAAAATGGAGTCAGTCCTGACTGGTGTGGCTCAGTTGGTTGGCGTAATCCCACAAAGCGAGAGGTCGGTGATTCAGTTTCTGGTCAGGGCACATGCCTAAGTTGTGGGTTTGGTCTCAGGTTGGGGCGTGTACAAGAGGCAGCTGATCAATATTTCTCTCTCACATTGGTGTTTCTCCCTCTTTCCCTCCTTTTCCATCTCTCCCAACATAAATAAATGAATGAAATCTTTTTTAAAAATGAGGGAAGTCAGAGTAACTTTCAAGGTTTATTTACCTTTAATCCTGACCTACACAATGTATAGGAATAGGCTATTGTACTTACAGTTTTTATATTTCCAGTTGGATATGCTTTCTTTTCATATTAACTATAAGGTATTAATATGTGTTTCATTTATGAAGATAGTGCTGTCGATCCGTTGGGCCTGAGTTATTTTTTTTTTTAAATAAAGGTGATAAGCTATCCCCTGAGCCATCTATACCATTTCTCTCGACCACTGTCTCCCATGACATACACTGTTTTCCAAATGGCTGGTTAAAAAGTATGGAATCTTTTCTCATTGCAAAATGAATTGGCCTATTCCAGAACCAACCTGTGACTTGATCTCATTGGTAATATATTTGAAATGAACTGGTAGTCCTTTACAACAGGTATCAACAAGCAGTTAAAAGGATAGTCTGGGAAGAAGTGTTTGACACTTTCTGACAACTTATTTTCTGGTGGACATGTTAATCACTAATGAAATAAAGCATGTGACATTGTCACATGAGTAGCAGATCAGTGGAGCAGAATAGAAAGGCAATAAGTTAATCCAAATAAGTAAAGCGATCAAGATAGCATTTTGTATCAGAAAGGGGGAGGGGGAGTGCATTATTCATGAAAGTAGCCATCTGGGAAAGGAAATCGGATTTTGCACTTCTCACATCAAATAATTTCAGTAGGATCAAGGGGGCAAAATTTAAAATGAAGGCATTAAAGAATCAGAAGAAAACATGGGGGATATTTTATACCATCTTAGCATATAATTAATGATAATTATTTTCAAAGAGCAGCATATCCAGCTGGAAATACCAAGCCTGGAAGATAAGTAAAATGTGCACAGCATGTCCATGTATGATGCGCACTTCTAGGGTGGAGAGCAAAGATAAACTTGGAAGTAAATCTGACTTCCTTTATTTTTATGTTTAAATACACTCACAAACCCTCTTCTGTATGATGTAAAAGTCATAAGAGGAAAACTATAAAGTTGACTGTGTTTTGTAAATGTGCACATAAAATCATATAAAAGCAAAAGACAAATATGAAATTGGTAAAAATATTTGCAGCGGGTATAACAAAGAGTATACTTACTCCTTCAGCATTATCTACCAATAAAAAAAATTACCCACAGCCAATAGAAAGATGGACATAACTCTCAGGAAGGAACATTTTGGTGACTTTTAAACAAAACAAGTCAGCTTTATTCATAATAAAACCGAAACAGCCAAATCAGACCCTACTTTTCACAGGAGTAAAATCTGATGACACGCTGAGTCGCTAAGGAGATGTGGGCATGAGCACTCCCATACTCTGTGATGGAGGGCGAGTCAGTGCGGCCAGTGTGTGTAAAGGGGGGTGTGTGTGTGTGTGTGTGTGTGTGTGTGTGTATACACTCATTGCAGTATTATTTTTAGTAGTAAAAGATTTTACTTTTAAAGATGGTTGTAATACTTAATCCATTCCTGGGGGACTTAAATAATGTTATAGCCATAAATAGAAATAATATATAACTAACAAAGTAAATACTCAGGCAAACTACAGACACAGGTATGGAAGCCATCTAAGATAAATACCTATTATTAAGTGGGGGGAAAAGCAACATGCAAACCGATACAGTACTTGACCATATATGTAAGAGGAAAAAGGTATTTATGCATATATGTCTATGTATGACTAGAATGTTTCTGGAAGGCTGTAAAGGAACTAGCACCAGTGGTTATCACTAGGGAAGGGAATGGTTAAGTGGTAGTTGGTGCTGGGAAGATACTTAGTTTTCACTGTATGCTCTTGTCCCTGAATTTATATATTGGCTTCCATCATTTCATTCATTCACTCAACAGATATTTGTGGAACCCTGCTATGTTTCCAGTATTGTGCTAGGTGTTGGAGATAGAGCAGTGAATGAGACAGCAGAGCCCCTGTCCTTGCAGAGCTTCACATTCTGAGAGTGGGTGGGCTGTGGACAGCTACTGATTGCGTAAACTGGTAAATACAAATATGCTGCTTGTCCGTGAGAGATAAGTACAGGCATACCTCGTTTTATTGTGTTTAGCTTTCTTGTGCTTCACAGATACTCTTTTTTTTTTTTTTTAACAAATTGAAGGTAAGACCCTCCACCAGCAAAAAGATCATAACTCACTTTACTGCAGTACTTGCTCTTTTGGGGTGATGTGGAATGGAACTCTCAATATCTCTGAGGTGTGCCTGTAATGTAGTGAAAAAATCATAGTAAGTTAGGAAGTGCTGATACAGGCTGCTCAGGCATCTCTGACACAGTGATGACTGAGCAGAGACTTGAAGGAAGCTGGGGAATGAGGCACAGATAAATACCTGGGCAGGGGGTAGGGGAGAGTTACAGGCCCAGGAAACTAAGGACAGAGGCCATGAGCCATAAATTCACTTAGTGTATTTTGAGGAACAGCAAAGAAGTCTGTGATTACAGTGGAATGAAGTAGGGGGAGACAGACAGATGATGAGGTCAGAAACGAGTGTACAGGTGACAAAGAGCTCTTGAAAGTGGCGTGAGGATTCATGCTGACAGGTGCAAAGCCAGCTGGGGTTTTGAACATGTGCGCCCCACGTAGCAGGATTACTCTCAGTGCTGTGTGGGGACGGAACAGCGCTCCTCGCTGGTACAATGTGAGCCAGTTACGCAACGTAGAATTTCTAGTAGCCACATACAAAAAGGTAAAAAGAAACAAGTAAATTTAATGTCAGTGACAGATTTCATTTAACCCAATATATCCGAAATGTTGTCATTCAACATGTAATCAATATAAACAAGTCAAAGAGACACTGCATGTTTGGGATGCTTAGCCTTCAAAATCTGGTGAGTGCTTCACACTTAGCGCATGTGTCACTTTGAATGCTGAGTTTTCAACAATGAAAGTGAAGTGTAGTATTGCCAAAACAGTACAGCTGTATTTAAAGGAAAACATTTTATATTGCTTTGTTTTTTTTTAACTTAAATTAATTAAAATGAAATAAATGTAAAATTCAGGTTCTAAGTCTTACAGGCCACATTTCAAGTGCTTAACAGCCACATGTGTCTAGTCACTACTGGATGGGACAGCATGGGACTGGAAGGGGGGTTGGCAATGCAGAAGCAGGTTGATGAATAAGTAATTCAAGCAAGAGATGGTGACTTGGACCAGAGTGATAGCAGTGGGTGACATGTGATTGTATTCAGGATATATTAAAACTAGAGCCAACCGGATTTATTATTGGATTGAATGTAGGATATAAACAAAGGGAGGAGTCAAGTGATTTTTTTTTGTCTGAACAGTTGAAGAATAGAGTTGACATTTATTTTTATTTTTTATTGACTGATTATATATAGAGAGAGAGATTATCAATTTGTTGTTCCACTTAGTTACACTCTCTCATTGGTAGATTCTTGAATGCTCCCTGAGCAGCCATCAAACCTGAATGAAACCTTGGGGCATCAGGACAATGCTCCAACCAATTGAGCCCCCCCTGACCAGGGCCTGGAGTTGGCATTTGCTAAGGCAGAGAGAGAGAGAGAGAGATGGGAGATGGAGGCTTCTGGGTGGGATGGAGAGCCACCAGGAGTCAGATTTTGGGTGTTAAGTTTGAGAAACTTACTGAGCATCAAAACAGAGGTACAAGAAATGACAGCTGGATATGTGAATTTGATGTTCAAGACAGAGGTGTAATCTGGAGAAATACATGTGAGAGCCGTCGGGTCACCTAGTAAGGGGTTGACAGAGAAGAGTTGGAGGACCAAGCCAAGGGCCTTCCGAATGTCTTTAGAGAGGGGGAGCCCGGGAGTTAGGAGAGCCGATAGAGAGTGGTAGTCTGGAGGCCAAGGGAAGAGTGTCTCAAAGGAAGGTGTGATTCTCTGTGTGCGTCAAAGGGGGCTGGTAGGTTAAAGGAGGTTGAAGATGAGAGTTGACTGTTGGACTTAACAACATGAACATGATCTTGACAGGAGCTATTTTGGTGGGAGTGGGTTAAAAAGAACGATGGAGAAGTGGACATAGCAAATGTTGGCAGTTTTGTGACTTTTGCTGTAGCGTGCATGGGAGCCAGAGAGCGGTGCATTGTTTGTTTCTCAGACAGAAGAAGTAATGCCTGTTTTGTGCTGGTGAGAATGGGTTAGCAGGGAGGGAAGGACGGTGGCGACTCAGGAGACTTGACAGAGACAGCAGCTTGAGGTGTGTCATCTAGACAAATACATGAACTACCTATTTTAAAAATAAAAATTTAAAAAACACCCTGGCTGGCATAGCTCAGTGGATTGAGTGTGGGCTGGGAACCAAAGTGTCCCAGGTTCAATTCCCAGCCAGGGTACATTCCTGGGTTGCAGGCCAGAACCCCCAGCAACCGCACATTGATGTTTCTTTCCCTCTCTTTCTCTCTCTCTCTCCCCCTCCCTCCCTTCCCTCTCTAAAAATAAATAAATAAAATCTTTAAAAAAAAACAAAACAGCTCCAATTGAGGTAACAGCAGAGGAAAAGCAAGAAGGCTGTATCATCTGCAATTAGCCTCTTACTAATAAATGTAAAATTGTGTTGGTCACTTTTCCCCATCATTTCTTTTTTAATTAAGGTTTAATTTATATGTATCAGGTAGAATTACATTTGACAATCACACACCTTTCCACAATCTCGGTCAGCTTAAAACTTTTATTTAGGGCCGTGGGTGAGCTTGTCCTGTGAGGCTGGGCCCCATGCAGACGGGATGTGCCGCTACTTCTGCTTTGACTTATTTATGAACCTGTAAAATGGGCCTATTCTTTCCTGCAGCGAGTTTAGTAATTTGGTTCTTCGAGGAGGATGTGATACAGGCTTGGGTTAAGAAGGTTTTTCCAAAAGCTAATTCTGGCAAAAAACAAATTTTTTTTTCCAGAAAATTGGTGCTGTGAAAAATAATTTTACAATGGCATCATGTAGATAAGCCACAGTTATTTGAATTTTGTTTTTCACTTTAATTGCGCATGTTGAAGGTGATTAACTGGAACTGGAAGAATTATGGGTGAAAGAAATCTTTAGTGTCTAGACAATTCTAATGGAAAACAGAAAGATTTCATTTACTCAAGAAATTGAAATAAGATTTGAGCCAAAATTTTGTGCCTGTGCCAAAATTTGGCATAAAGTTTTACCTTTTTCTCCCTAGCCACTTCCCCAGGTGAGTGATCTCATTTAGTTAATTCAGGGAATTTCAGGAACCAAGATCCAGGCAGATCTTTCAAGTTTTGTTTTTAGTAAATGCATCAAGTGCCAGGACTTGGCTTCTGTACAGTATTGGGCCCCCGTTCCAAGAAGGTAGGAACGAAGGCCGTGTACTTAAGAAAAATTGTTTAGACTTGGTTTGGTTTACTTTCATAACCTGGCTGAAATTTCATGAGACTAGATGTTCGTAACCTATTTAAATATGTCCTTTTGAGTCAAAACCTTGTATTTCTGCTGCTGAACTTAGTTTATTCAATGAAAATAAACTGTCTAAAGACATATGTGGCTTTTATTTCTGAATATTACAATTATTGAAACCCCAGTGGAGTCCCTTTAATTGCTTCTAAAACAGATTTTCTTTTTACTGATTAAAAAAATACAGATACCTCATTTATAGACCTTCATCTTGTTTCAGCAACTGTAGCCAATTGTCTCACTTCCTTCTCTTTTTTTCTTTAGAATGGCAATAGCTTTTTAAATGAGAAAACAAGTGCATGCACGTTTACATAATGGTTTTTTTTTCAATAATAAAAAAGTATTAAAACAAAGTAAAACATCCCTCCACCACACTCACCAGAGCTAACCTCTATTAAATTATTTGCTGTTTATCTTGCCAGACTTTTTACACATGTGTAAACTTATGAGTATACATAGTTTTTAAGATAAATGGAATCATACTAATTCTTTTTTTTTTTTAAGATTTTATTTGTTTAGTTTTAGAGAGAAGGAAAGAGAGGGAGAGGAACATTGTTTGGTTGAATCTCATGCACCCCCCACTGGAGATCTGGCCCACAATCCAGGCATGTGCCCTGACTGGGAATCAAACTGACTGTGACCCTTCAGGTCACAGGCCGGCACTCAGTCCACTGAGTCACACTTGCCAGGGGCTATATTCTCTTCTAATAAGAACATTTTTCCCTGGCAGTACATAATGTATTTTTTTGGGGGGGGGACTGTATAATATTCCATTATATACATATACTAAAAGATGTTTAAACATTTAAATTGTTTCCAGGTTTTTGCTTTTATCCACAGTGCTGCAATTCTCGGCCATTTGTAATTGTTCTATCTGCTTAGTTGATTAGCATGCATATCCAGCAGAGGGTACGCCCCTTTGTCATTGTAATGTGGCAGACAGAGGCCAGGGATCAACTTCTACGTAGGCAATGGTGGGCAGTTGAAAGGGTACTTGTTGAGGTAGAAAGAGGCTTTAAAATGTGTATAATTGTTCTTAAAGCACTTACTTTAAATTGTGTACTCTGACACACAGTTCCGTCATTCCTCTAACTGCACTGTTAGACCGCCCACCCCACAGAAAGGCTCTCCAATACGCACGCCCTCTGCCTACCGAGTGTGTGAGCCCCTTGAGTGCAGGGGATGGTGCCGCCTGCATTGAATGTCCGCGATGCTCAGCGTTAGTATTTGACATGCATGTAATGTCATAGGTGCCGTCCTAGGTGACAAGTAAATATTTTTTATATGTACCAATTTTGCCACATCTTTACCAACTCAGGGCATGATCAAACTTATTATTTATCAACCTGGTAGGTGAGAGAAGTTGTGCTTTTTTAGGTGTTAATTGTTTTTATTATTAAAGTCAAGCATTTTTCCCTGCTGGTGTGACTCAGTGGATTGAGTGCTGGCCTGTGAACCAAAGGGTCACCAGTTTGGTTCCCAGTCAGGGCACATGCCTGGGTTGCAGGCCAGGTCCCCAATGGGGGACCAGCAGAGACAACCACACGTTGATGTTTCTGTCCCCCTCTTTCTCCCTCCCTTCCCTAAAAATAAATAAATAAAGATCTTTTAAAAAAATCAAGCATTTCTTTCATATGATCATTGGACTTTTACATTCATGTAATCAGCTTATTTTTATACTGAGGTGTTGTCTTATTGTTATTGATTTATAAGTGGGAAGTTAAATAAATGAAAGTTTAAAGGACAGTAATCTAATGACCTAGGTGTGTTGTGGATTTATTTACCAACTCTGAGATTTGTCTCTTAAATTATTGGGTCTTTTGTCTAGAAAATACCAGTGCTTGTTTTTAGGTAGTCAAATCTGCCCATCTGTTTTCACTTTTAAGTTTCTAAATTCCGTAACATGCTTGGAAGGGCCTTCCTCATCCCTGCATTATTTTTAAAAATGGTTTCATTTCTCCTAATACTTTTAGGTTTTACTTTTCATACTTAAATATTTTATCTTTCTGGAATGTATTTTTGTGCAAGATGAGAATTATTTATCTGCTTCTTAGCCAGTATCACATTATCTCAGTCACTGTAGCTATGCAGTAGTTGTGAAATCTGGTAAGCTGAAGTTCCCTTTTTCTCCCTTATTCCTTTTATTTTTCCCCCACATTCCCCGGCTGTTCTCTGCCTTTACTCTTCCACATGCACTTTAGAATCAATTTGACAAATTTATTAGGTTCCCTCTAAATTCTTTTGGTATTAAGTGTCCTGACAGGACTGGCTTTAATAATATTTAATAATAATATTCCAATTTTCTATATTCTTAATTTTTTTATTGTTAGGTTTAAAATTAGAGTCAACCTATTTTCAAACCTTAATTATCTTTTTTTGTTTTATGATTTTTTGCAAGGTTTTAGCTTTAGCTTCTACCACAGTGCATCAGAGACGATCTCATCTTAAACATGCGGCAGGATTAAGGTCATTTTTAAAATCCGTCTGAGAGCCACACTTCCAGGGCCATGTTCGTCCTCACATGGATCTGTGGTGTATTCTCCTTCCTGGGGCTGAGTTCATGGCTTCTGTCTGTCAGTCACAGAGCCGATTCTCCCCTAGAATCATGGATTGTTATTCTCCAGTTTGGTGGATTCTTAAACTAGTGGATAAACCATAGTTAGGGAGTTTTGATAATAACCGTACTCTTTAACAGTTAATAAGGTAGGTTATTTTAAAAAATCAGTTGCACAGTTACAGAGTCAGGAAACTTTATTTCATAATACTGGTTGTTCAGTCATATTTTAAAAATAATAAACAAAAAATAAGGATCTGGTATTTAAATTGACTTCACACTTAGTGTAAGTCATGGTACCTGTTAAAAATAAAAAAAGCTACAATGTCAGCTGCATTACAGGAAGTCTGGCATTCAGATTAGAAAAGGTCTATGCTAATCAGTTTTTATGGTTTCATGCACCAATTATGTACCCGGGACCAAACCAGGTGCTGGGATGCAAAGCCAGAGACGTGGACCACCTATCGTAAGACTGCAGGTAAATGATAATAGGCTTTGTGAGAAGCCAGAAGAAGGGTGCCTGAGACCTGGACCTTAGAGGCTGGGCACAGCTTTCGGGGAGGGGGCAGCCCACAGAGCACAGGCAGCCAACCGAACTGGAGCCTCGGCCCTCACCAGCGGTGAGACCAGTGCCAGTCTTTAGCCTCACTCCACCTCAGTTTCTTCACGTGGACATTGAGGTCAGTGATAATAGTTCACACTGTTGTCCTGAGCCTTAGTGAGATAATGTGTATGTGGGAAGCCTCTAGAGCAGACTCTGGCCCGTAGTAATAACTCAGAAGATGGTGTGAAGCCCCATTTTGAAGTTAGGAGGTAGGAGTTGTCTCAGCAGAAGGAACGGCATACACCAAAGCCTAGTTGAACGGGGCCTTTATGGTCTGGAACTGCAGCATTTTGACTGGATTGTGGGGTGCGTGTGGGGGCACAGCTGAAGATGCATCTGGGGAGGGAGCAGGGGTGAGATCTCCAGGCAGGAGCCTTGTGTCATGTCCAGGAGTCTGAACGGTGTTTAGGAAGTGTCGTGGGGTCTTTGAAGGCCTTAAGCGTAAGGGGAGTGGCCAGAAGCGTCTCACCAGTTGAAAGACTGGTTTGTTATCGATGTGCGGAAGGGGTAGGAAAGCCATTTGAAGTAGGATATCCAGTGAGGGCAGTGGTGCCTAGCCCTGGCTCTACCCTGGAAGCATTTGGAGAACTTTTTAACAGTCGGGTGCCCAAGTTGACTGCATCAGTTGTATGACCAGCCCTGAGGGTAAGACCCAGACGATTTTAAAATGTGGATGTTGAGGGGAAACAACATACAACAAATGGACAGAGAGGGAAACTGAAGGGGAGGAGCCATGGTGTCTTTGAAAACTCAGGGAACAGAGTACGGAATCCATGGCTGAGATCCTTGAGGAGTCAGGAGATGTAGAGCAGACGTGAAGGAAAGCATTTGTATGAGAATTTCCACTCAGAAATAAGTACAAATATGCGGGTGCATGTCGATAAGTTCACAGGTCGAGGCAGAAGAGCTGTAACTTAGCCTGATGGTCAGATACCCTGACCGAGGGAGATGTGGGTGTCTGCTGAGAAATAGGAGGTGAGAGTGTGGGCAGGCTCTGGGAACTCAGGACGGGGGACGTCTGAGGGAGGAGATGGAGAAGGAGGTGTTTTTGTAGTCTTGCTCTTAAACCCTGTGTTCCCCGCCAGAGTTTCAACGTGGCTCCTTCACATGCTTCCTGGGTGATCTCCTTTGTTGTATCAGATTACAGTTACCTTCCAAGAGAAACATCAACAAACTGAAGTTTTTCTGGAGCAGTTAATGTGGTAGTTCCGAAGATTATTTATTGGTTGACTTTTTTTGGTGGGGGAGGGTGCTCTGATAGCTTAATTTAAAATTTAAAGTGTCAAAATCACTTGAACACACTGTATAGATCTCACAATTTCCAACATTATTAACCCAGTTAGAGTCCTATTTTCTTCTCTGTTGTAATAAAGCCTCAAAAAACTACCAACTCAGTATTTTGAAAAAATGTTAGCTTTCGGTGTAAATATTTTGTATTTATACTATAAAGAAATTCTAACACATTTTACTTCATGCATTTTTTGTTCTGTGATGTCTAATAAAGGTCTAACTAGATTTCTCAACTCTGATTTAAACTGTACTTCGAATTATGTATTCTCTAAATATTTTTTTCTCTAAAAAACTGATGTACCTCAGCTACATATCCAGTGGTTAATTAACAGATAGACTAAACTATTTTATTTTACAGACTTCCCATTCAGCTGAACTAATTGTGTTCACTGCAACAAAGGAGTCATTGTTGTGGCTTTTCAGCAAGGCTTCTTGTTTATAATTTACTTGTAAGATAATTATAAACTACTGAAACCAAGCTAGGATCAGGACCCCAGGGTTAGAAGGTGGCCTTGATATCGCAGAGCATTAACCCAGCGTTTTGATGCCGTTTCAGGTAACATTTCATTTGTTGCATACCCAGTTTCCAGCACCAACTCACCAACCAAGATTTTACCAAAAACCTTAGGACCAATAAATGTGAATGTTGGACCCCAAATGGTAAGAAAATCATCAAGTCTTAGAATTTGAAACTTTGCTTAGGTAAGACTAATATAAAGGACAATTGCACTAAAGGTAGTTGATTGAATTTCCTGTTAATTTCTTATCTCAATCCGTTTTTTTAAGTTTTGTTTTTATCTGAATATAACTGATTAAGTCTTAAGAAAAAGGCGTGTGTCCTTTTTCTTGAGAAAAAGAAGGTGTGAAATTATGTTTAATTTTTACGCATTTGACTGTGGATTCTGGATGTGTGGTAAGGTTTTTGCTCTGTGAGGCTTTTTTTGTTTCTTGTTTGG
Organism: Phyllostomus hastatus; assembly: GCF_019186645.2. NCBI lineage: Eukaryota > Metazoa > Chordata > Mammalia > Chiroptera > Phyllostomidae > Phyllostomus > Phyllostomus hastatus. The sequence goes on along the minus strand of NW_025333643.1, from coordinate 1,006,025 downwards.
TTAAAATTGATTTGAAATCTGTTACTTTTTTTATTCTCTTCCCCTCTTTTTGACTTAGGATCTTTTCCGCCCTAAACTGTGCACTCTCACATAAATTCAGCATGACCCTTAGTTAATCTACATCTGGAGCTATTAGTCTGATATCTTTGACTTAAGGACATTTGGGGAGAAACAGCATGCCAATTCATTTTAATCTTTAACAGTAGAAATAATGGATGAAAATGGGAAATAGTTAACTATTTCTCTGATAGTATTTCATTAATTTTGTTAGAGCTTGAAGTGGATAGCACTTTAGAAAGCCTATCAGCTGAGTTGCATGTCACTACTCTAAAAACTGCCTAATCTCAATGGCTTCACCACCATCAGCAAAACTTCATAAACACTTGAACAGCAGCTCTTCGTTGTCAGTGCTTGCACGTACTCATCAAAAGAGCAGTAAGGATAAAATTTTCCTGTCAGGTACAGTACCGAGGACTCTGTTAAACACAAAAGTATTTACACAAAAACATCTTTTAACATACCTAATGGCTCCAGAAAGTCTGAGATTTTAAGGCATTCCAGGCTTGACATTTTTCCTGATTGCTTGAGGACTGTTAGTTATCTACAGAATCCCAGCCAAAGGTCTCGCACAATTTACTATAACTATGTGAAGAATGTAACCTCGCTCCCAACCTCACAGAAACTGAAGCTTAGGTAAGTGTTTCCACTTCAAGGTGGTTCGGGTGTATTTTCCAGCTTTTGCTAGCATTTTGCTGCTCATCAGCCATTACAGTAGGAACAAGCGAGATAGGGCACTTGAATTTAAAGTCTGTTTTTTGAACAGTCTGTGATTCTGTGAACACCAAAATTAAACAAACATAACTGAACTATTATGAGTTTGGCCCTTACAGTACTCCTCTGTTTTGAAATACTGTTTTCTGTTGGTATTTTATTGATGCTATGAAGTTCAAATTTCTCTTTTGGAAACATGTGATTTATCTCTCCATTTTCGATTTGATGTATGTAGAAGTCTTTACACACTTCAGTTCTGACGATGATGAAGAATTAGGTAGAACACTTACCTGATTACTGCTGACCTCAGAATCAGCAAAAAAATGTCAGCCAGGCCGGCCCCGGGGCCTCGATGGGACTCCTGAATTCTCAGGTGTTTTCTACTTTCTTAGTCTTGGGCCAGAGTCAGCGTTTCTGTTTTGATTCTCCTGATTGATGTAGATCCCCAATTACAGCCATTTCTTTCTTCTCCTCTTGCTTGTGTCTTTTGAACATTGTCCCTTTGCCTTCAATTTCTCGTGATTAAAAACAAATTTGTTTAGTTAGGAATTCTTGAATAAAACCTCCCTCATTTCCTTTTATAGCAAATTTAAATTTCATGTCTTTTTGCAAGCCAAATCTTAATGGTAGATAGAAATTTCAAAAGCCCCAGAGAAAAACTTGTTTTTTGTGTTTATAGAAACTAGCAGTAACTGTTTTAGTTTAAGAAACTTACCCTTTTCTGAAAGGCATCTGTATGTGTATGTGAGTATATACATGTGCATGTATATTGTATATATATTGGAAATATTTACTATTAGGAGTATATACATGAGTGTATATTCTTATGATTATCTTTATTTTAATATGATTAAAACTGTACATTTCTGATATTGAAAACTAGAATTTTATGAAATCCTTTAATGTAACAACACTTCATAATTGTCTAGATTTTTCTTCCTTTCAGAATACAGATGCTGCCTTGGCCTTTTCTTCCTGTAGATGGCAGTAGTGCATAAGACATATTGACTGGGGGCAGAAAATCTCTAGAATGAGGTTCCATTGATGGCATGATTTTCATTGCCTAACTGTAACCTATTGTCAAAGAAACCACAATTATATTTACATTAAGGTTGCCTTTGTTTTGTTTTTGGGGGGGGGGGCAGTGGTAAACTTTTAAGTGTTCATTTTCCTTATCAGATCAACTGAATATTAGAAGTAGTTACCTTGAATTATCACTCGTTTTAATTTGGGATTTCAAAATTAAGGTTCAGTTTTATAAGCATGTCTGACTCATCACCTACATAGGCTTCCTATATTCAGTGCTTGATCAGTTCAGTTGACTTTCCTTTGGTTTGTTTCTTAAGACTCACTGTCTGTCCTAGTTTAAAAACTCATTCCATCTCACATGAGCTTCCAACTTGTCTTTCCAATTCAAGTCTATCATCTCCAATTTACTCATTCAGGAAACATTTATTAAGAACTTACTATGGCTCTGGCTGATGTGACTCAGTGGATTGAGTGCCAGCCTGCAAACCAAAGAGTTGCTGGTTTGATTCCCAGTCAGGCCATGTGCCTGGGTTGTGGGCCAGGTGCCCAGTAGGGGGTGCATGAGAGGCAACCACACTTTGATGTTTCTCTCCTTTCTCCCTCTCTTCTTCCCCACTTTAAAAATAAATAAATAAAATCTTTTAAAAAATAAGATGAAAAATAAAAAAAAATTATATGTCCATGTTGATGCTTTTCTCTCTTAATTGGAACACAAACAAAACCATACTATTATGAAAACTTTCCAAAGTATGCAAAATAGAGTCCTCTGCCCAGCAACTTCTTCAACCATTTCAGCCATTATCCATATGGGGACAGTCTTGTTTCATTAGTACACCTGTTCCCTGGAGCATGCATGCCCTTATTTTTTCTTTTTTTAATGAAAACACCTTTAAAGATTTTCCTACAACACCAAATTGTTTTTGTATTAATTATTATAAACATTTGGGGGGCATGTTCTACTTACCAATGAAGATTAGGAGACCTGGAAAGCAATTTGGTAAGACATACCAAGGAACTTTTTGAAGTTCATGTCCTTAGTTCCATTCATTCCTTTCCTGGAGTCTTTCCTTAGGAAATAGAAATTAAGGCCAAGATCGTTGTACAAAAAGGTTTATCACAGCATTGTGTATAATGTTGAATAATTGGAATATCTATAGTATATAGTTGAATAATATCTAATAAATAGTAAGTTTACATAATGGAACATAATATGTCTTTGAAGAAAATTTAATGACACGAGGAAATAAATGTTCTTGAAAAAAAGATAAAACTGCATCTGTACAATAATCCAAAATGTATCATGTCTTTGCATATATTTTGGATTATGAAGATCTGATTACTCTACCTCAGTTCTAATACATCAAGCTTGACTGGAATTAGGTTCTGTAGTTTCAAAGAAAGCTTTTCATTTTTCTGGTTTTTAAAACGTTGTCGGTTGCCAGCGTAGTCTGTCCAGATTGCTCTTCACGTGCTGAAGCCTGCGCTGAGGACTCATGTCAGTGCTCAGGTGCTGTGCTTTGATTCAAACAAAGGAGTCAGAGCTGTTGCTCATATTTTAGATCATTAATATTAAGTGCTTTTTAGGCAATAGAGTTGCCTCCTTGTATGTAGGTTAGCAGTCAACATTATTTTGTGCCTACACGCTTTCCTTGATAACTAAGAATATTATTTTCTTTGTCCCAATGTCCAGATTATAAGCACACCCCAGAGACTAACCAGTTCCGGAAGTGTTCTGATCGGGAGCCCGTACACCCCTGCACCGGCCATGGTCACGCAGACGCACATAGCAGAAGCCACGGGCTGGGTCCCGAGGTAAGAGTGCCAGCACAAGATACCATTTTTAAAACTTTTTTAGAAGAAGCTCTAACGTTTTTCCTCACCACCCTGCCTTCTCTTCTTGTTTTATATTAGTCTAGTTTTTAAAGATGAATGTGTTTCCTTTAAAATTACGTATTTTATTTCCCTTATATCTGAGATATGAACCATTTATGGAGCAACCATTTTAAAAGAGAGAAAAGAGTATAATAACTTGTGCCTGAATATTCTGACCTTTTTTCAGCCCTGAAAGAGAACTTACTTAGCTGCTTTGAAGATGTCAAAACTGTATTTTATACTGTTTTAACAAACATAAGAAAAGATGTTAAGTGTTGGCTATATTCAGAATTTCTTCTATGAATTACTTCCTTAAAAACTAGAAAAGGAACTAGAGAAAAGAGACCAAGTATATGTAACTTTCATTGAGTTTCCCCTTGGTCGTTACGAAACACTGGGCAGTGAAGTCAGTATTTCTTCTGTGTTCCTCAGTGGTATCAAACCTTCACATGTTTCGTCTTTGCCTGTAACACACCCTTACCCAACCTTTTTCCACTACTTATTTTAACATCTCTTGTTTCCATAAAAGAGAAAGACATAGTAAAAATTAATGACTCAAAACTTCATTGTCACTTAAGAAGTGATTTAGATTGTTATTCAAATACTGCACTAGTAGTTCTATCTTTGACTTAGAACTGTGAGTTCTAGCCACCAGACAATAAATCTCAGTTGCGTAAAAATCTCCTTGCTTCAAGAATATTGAATGAATTAATGAAATAACCCTGGCAAAATATTTTAAGCCATATACATGTTCATATACCTACACACACGCACGCATACAGAAGCAGAAGAGTTTTTGTGTGTTCATACTTTTCCATTATCAGATGAGAGGAATAACAGAATCACCTGTGCTTCCATGGCCTTGGTCCAGTCTTTCTGAGCACTCTCGTGTGGGTGTGAGAGTCACTGGATTTCTGCACAGACCTGAGAGGGCACGGCATGAAGGCCGTGCGTGTGCCAGTGGGGTTGGCCCGCTTTGGAGAGGACCAGGGTTTGAATGTTTCTGGGGCCCCGCTGAGCTTTACACTGGGGGTGGTGTTTTAGTCAGTGATTTTATAGTCAGTTGTTCCAGAGTAAGTAAAGCTTTTCTGTGCCTTATCCTTTGTAAAACTGCAATGTTTTCTTCCTTAAAGATTCATTGAACTCATTTGAAACTAGATTATCATGTGATTTCTTGGTCCTTTGATAAAATTTAAGCTTTTATTTTATTTCTATATCTTTAATGATTAGTTAGTTTTTGTGTTTGGTTATATTTATTGTAGAATTAGACAGATTATAATAAGTTATCCATGAAATAAAGTAGTGGTTATATGTGTTCTTTTTATGCTTTTTTTTTCTTTTTAGTGATAGAAAACGGGCTAGAGAATTTATAGACTCTGATTTTTCAGAAAGGTGAGTATGAGTGTGAGTATTTTGTTTTGGACATGCTCCTGCACAGAGGGGTTTAGTGTCCAGACTCAACGTTAGTTTGAGTTAGTGAGATGTTTTTATTCACATAACTTTGACTTTGTTGAGTATCGGTATTTCATGCCCCATTATTTATTTTATTTGTGTGGTTTCAGAAGACATTATCCTGTGATAATTGGCTATTGGTAATATGTCATTTTGCTTCCTTCCTCCTTTGGGAGACGAAGTGGTCTACCAAAGTGAATGCTCCCCCTTACTTCAGCGTGCCCCAACTTTTTACAAACAAGTTTTACCAAACACATTTAAAGATCGTTGTAAATTCTTACTTCTTTCTTAACTAATACATTGAGTATAATGTAACCTTTCCTTAGACTGGTAGGACAGTGATTCTCTATTCTCTGTGTGCATTAGACTCACCTGTGGTCTGTGGAGAAATTATAAATGCCTACCTACCAAGTGTGAAACTCCAGGATTGAAAATGGCCACTTTCTGGTCTTTTTTTTTTTTTTTAATATTTTATTTATTTATTTATTTATTTATTTAATTTTTTAGAGAGGGGGGAAGAGAGGGAGAGAAACATCAGTGTGTTGTTGCCTCTTGAGTACCCGCTACTGGGGGACCTGGCCTGCAACCCAGGCATGAGCCCTGCCTGAGAATGGAACCAGCAGCACTTTGGCTCTCAGGCCAGCACTCAGTCCACTGAGCCACACTAGCCAGGGTACTTTCTGGTCATTATTGAACTTAAGTTCAGTATTCTATGCAAGTCACTGTACTAGGTACAATATGAATGTTTCACTGTTAAAATAAGATGCCTGGTCTTAGAGGCAGTTGAATTCTGTGAGATTATTATGGTTTTAAATAAAACCTTGCCGGTTATGATTTTAAATTTTATTTTTTATTCTAAGATTTTTGTAATTCCTTTCTTCAGTGGTATTTCAGTCTCCTTTCTCCTGTTAGGTCATCTGCTCTCGATATAAGAGTTTTGTGTCTTTCACATTTTCTAGTCCACTGTCTCTGACTTGCTGGGCACTGAGAAACTCCGTGACTGATTGTGTTAGAATCCAGCCTCAAAGAAAAGCAAATGGACTCTGAGCAAGCACCTTGGGCTGTGTGTTTTAAAAGTGTGTATCTTCTATTGGTGTGGCTCTGCTTTAGTTCCTTGGTGGCCTTTGCTGCTTGCTTCTTGGTTCTTAACTGTTTCGAACACAGAATCATTTCTGAGGAACTGCTGTATCGTATAGAAATATATGACAAAATTTTCTTTTCTCTCTAATGGAAATTATACTTTCCATCTCATACCAGTCTTCATATTTACCCCAGGAAAGGGTAGGAGTGTAAGTTCTACAGATGCATTTAGCAATGCGTAAGGCCTTCAAATAGAACTATTCATTAGTTGTGGTTGTTGGCACCTGTGTACTGCAAACAGTATAAAACTAAGATTCTCTTTACTTTCTCCTTCATAAGAAAAAGGTCTCCAAAGCTCACATTAAAAGTGCTATTTTAAATTTGTTGGTATAACCATTAATTCAACTTTGTCTTTCTGCATCTGATTCAGTGGCTTTTTTTTTTTGCTAGTGGTTTTTATTATTCTCTTTTTGTTTTTTAATATAATTTTTCTGTAATGAGTTCATCTCCCCAATCAAACCACAAAAATCACTATATGTAGTTTTTATTGTTGTCCTTATAAATGTTTATTTTCCTTCAAATTTATTGTATCTTTCTATAGTACTAAAGGGAAAAGGCTTTGTTTCCCCTCTCCCAAGTGTTCAGGTTAAAAAAAGCCAGCCCTCAACCACAGACTAATCTTTATTTCTTCAGTGTCTCATATGCAGATTTTAGTGTGATATGTAAATGTTTGTATCAGTTTTCCTCAGGGATTTATACATCAGTATATGTAGTATATATGAGCTTTTTGTCCCCCTCTTATCACTTGACAGTACAGCTTGAGGCATGCTTTGCTCAGCTGTGCCTTGGTGAAGGGCCTTTGCAAAAGCAGGTCGGTTTCTGAAGAACTCGTTTGGTGGGTGCAGTATCCCTCGAGAGGTTCTCATCAGTTTTCCCCTATAGTCTGAGCCCCTGCGCTTCTGCTCAGAGTTTGTGGCAGAGAGAGCTGTGAACATTCCCTTTCTGGTCTTGCATGGGGCTTTGATCCTGAGCGATGTTCGCTCACTTTCTCCTTTTACCTGTGGACAGAATCTGGTGGTGTCTTCTAAATGCATCTCTTCCAAATAGGTCTGCTTTCACTTTGGGGCTTCCACTGGTCCTTAATATCTTTTTTCTGTTGGAATTCTTGTAAAATTTTGTTTATCTATGATATACTAATGTAAGTTAAACTATAAGCTAATAATAATCAAAACCTGTATAGTTAATATCCATACTGCTTAATGACGTCTATGAAGTTTGTTCATTCAACGCATATTTTGAAGATCTGTTCAGTGTTGCTGTGTGCTAGGCATTGGAGAGAATAATAAATAAGAGAGAAAAGTATGCCCTTAAAAAGTTGATACAGGGGTGGGCACTAAACAAGATTGCTGTAGACTGGGGTGGGTGGTGTGGAAAAAATAAAAGGGTGGTTGGTGCAGCACTGGCGGCATGGGGGCTGCCTTAGAGCAAGCCTCTCTAAGGAGGAAACATTTGATACAAAACAGTTGGGCCTGTAAATAGCCTCATGTGAGGGAGCCAGGGGTTCCATGCAAAGGGAGTGGCAAGTGCAGAACTAAATGAGGAACCAGGTCGATGTACCTGGGGAAGCACAGGGGCTTGGAGACAGTAAGAAAGGCAGAGTGGCGGGAGCTGCGGGTGGGGAGGTAGGCAGTGGTCAGATGGGGAAAGGCCCTGTCGGTCACAGTAAGGAGTTTGGTGGTTATTTTTAGGGACCGTTTTAACAAGAGAAGTGACCTGATCTAATTTGCACTGGCCACTGAAATAGATCCTAAGGAGATAACAGAAGCAGGGAAATCTAGAAGGCTATTATTGTAGGGAGAGGGCAGTGGCTGGTAGAATTAATGTTGGAGGGAGAACCAACAGGGTTTATTAACAGATTTAGTGAAGGAAAGTCACCAATAAAGGACGGTTCTTTTTTTTTTTTTTTTTCTTTTTGCACGAATAGCTGGGTGAGTGTTGATGCCATTTACATTTATTGTTGTTAGTAGGTTTGGGGAGGGATTGAGTTTTGTTTTAGACATATGTTCAAGAAGCTCATTAGTTATATAAATGGGGATATCATTCATAGATAAGTAGTTCACCAGCATGGAAATGGCCTTAGTCCTGGTGACATACCCTAGGCGGGAGAAAGTAAAGATCCTTAAGGAACAAACGTGTATTTTCCATCTCAAGTCCTCCCCGCCACCTTCTAGTCACATATGCAATGGTGCATGTTTACAGGAAAGTGAGGGTTTTTCCTAAATTACTTTATCAAATTACTGAATTATCTTGCTGATTTAAACATTCTGGTCAACTCCATTTTAATGAGAAGTAAATAAGGTGTTTATTATATATTATATAATTTATTAAAATGGAATACATTTATTACAACTTATACCTGGGGTATACTGTTTTATACTACAAATTTTAGTTTTATATTACTTTTGTAAATAAAAATAAATTATTAGGAAAATATGAAAAGATAGTGGTTGTAAATTCTAGTTAAGGGCTTTTTCTTTTATTCTTTGGGCACAATTCTTTTGACTACTTAAATTATTATGAAAATATAATATGCTTTTCAAACTGTACTATATTATTTGTTTTATTTCTTATTTTTCAATTTCTCAGTTCCGTCTCATTTGGTAGAGAATGCTTCCTGCTGTTTTTTTGTTTGTTTGTTTGTTTGTTTGATTTATGGTCACAGTATTTACATCCTGCAGCCAAATTTGGTGTCTTTTAGAAGGAGGGGATCTTGGGGTCTCGAAGAGCTCAGGTTCTACAAAAGTGTGGAAACTACCTGTTTGAGATTTAGATAAGAAGATTTCAGTTAGAGACGATGAGCTGAACACTGCATTTACTCCTCCACCCCGAAAATCCTATTGACATTTTCCTGTAGAAATAATACATCTCAAAGTGCTATAGAAAGTGGTGGAGATAATAGATTTTTTCCAACTGGAAGATGAAAACTAGTGTGATTATAATGAAAGACAGGTGAAAGTAGAGAAATCCACATCCCAAAATAGGCTTAGAAGTCAGAATTGGAGGTGGAAGCCATTCTCCCGCGCACTGACATGGAGAGGCTCAGGCTTAGAGTTGACAAGTATAAAAAGCAAGGATGACTTGGCAGAGGAAATCATGAGGGCGGTTGAAGTGAAAAATACCCAAAGAGGACCTGGGCCCACTAAACCTCCCCAACCCTCCAAGTCTCCTTGTACCTCCCATCTCATCTCTACACAAAGAAATTAGACCGAAGACAGTTCCTCAGGCTGAAACTTGGACAGTTAATCTCAAGGAAACAGGCCCCCTGCCTTGCTGGAGTTTGTGGTGACTGGCCATTTAGCTTGATTTCAAGGTTCATCCTTGTTGTGGCATAAATTAGAACTTCATTCCTTTTATTCCTGAATAATGGTTCACTGTGTGGATACACCACATTTTGTCTATTTGGACATTTGGGTTGTTTCTACTTTTTGGCTGCTATGAATGATGCTACTATAAACATTTGTGAACAAGTTTTTATATGGATAAAGTTTTTATTTCTCTTGTATGAAATGGAATTGCTGGGTCATGTGGCAATTCTTTGGCCTTTTGACTAACTGCCAGACTGTTTTCCAGAGCAGTGGTACCGTTCTGTGTGCTCACCAGCAAACGGTTCCAACCTCTCTGCATCTGCCGCCCCTTCTCTGTCTCTGTTACGTCAGCGTATTTCATCAGAGTTTGGATTTCCGTTTTGCTAATGGCCGCTGGTATTGAGCAATTTTTCATGTGCTCATTGGCCATTGTACGTCTTCTTTGACCAGTATCTGTTCAGATCCCTTGGGTTGTTGTTTTGTCATTGAGTTGTCAGAGTTTTGTTGTTTTTTTTCTAATGTACCATAGATACAGGACACTTACCAGATACATGCTTTGTAAAAAACTTCTGTTTTGTGGGTTGGCTTTTCACCTACTTGATGGTGTCCTTGGAAGCACAAAGGGTTTTAATTTTGGGTGTGTTTAAGTTATCTGGTTTTCTTCTTGTATTACTTATACTTTTGGTGTCATACTAAAGAAAAATGGCCAAATCCAAGATCACAAAGACATATGCCTGTATTTGTTTTCTGAGAGTTTTGCAGTTTTTGCTCTTGCATTTCTTCAGTGCCTTTTGAGTTAATTTTCATAACTTGTGATATTTTATGGTTAATTTGTCTAATGTAACCCAAAAGCATATAGATGTATGAAAATGTAGACATTTTTGGCATTTATTTTCATAACATTTTCACAACCATTTTAATTTTTTAAACAAGTCTGGTATTAAGTTTATTTAAAATTATTAGCTAAATTAGAAAAGTAAATTTTTTATTTTAAACTCTTATTTTTTGATAGTTACACAAGCATTCCTGAACTATTTTTGTCAAGAAAAGGCACACCTTTTCTTCTGGGTGTGGCAGCAGTCATAATAAACCAGATGTGACAGTGGAAGTGATTTAAAGAATGAAATACAGACTTTTTTTTTGTTTAGAAACATGACCCCTTTTATATTGAGTTTGATGTTTTAGCCATAATTAGTGATGAAATGCTAAAGCCACAGCACCTTATTTTATAGAGGCATACTGGCCAATGAAGCCATAAAACCATCCGCATTTAAGCATGAAAGACAACAAACATAAATAAGTTCAAAGCCAGAAGAACCACTGAGAGAATAAGTTACTGTACAACTATCACAATGCTCCACCTGCAGAACTCTCTGGCCATCCCATCCGGAAACTCTGTGGACCATTAAGCAGTCACCCCCGCTTCCCTCAGGTCCGGGAACCGTTTTGCTTCCTGTGTCTTTGATGTTGACTGTTCCAGGCAGAGGAGTCATATAGCACTTACCCTTTCCTGCCTGTCTCATTCCACTTACAGTCCTTCAGGGTTCATTCATATTGTAGTTTGTTTCAGAATTTCATTCTTTTTTAAGACTGAGTAACATTGCATTATATATGTACTGCATGTACCACATTTTACCTGTTCATCTGTTGGTGGATGTTTGGATTGTTTTCCCCTTTTGGCTGTTGTGAATATTGCTGCTATGACGTGGACACACAGGGATCTCTAGGAGTCCCTACTTTCGGTTCTTTTAGGTGTAGACCCAAAAGTGGACTTGCTGGACCCTATGGTAATTCTGTGTTGGAATTTTTGAGGAACCACCATAATGTTTTCTATACCCTTTTTACATTCTCACCAGCAGTGCACAGGATTCCAGTCCCTCCACATCCTCACAACACTTCCTGTTTTCATTTTTGTTTTTGATGTAGCCATCCTAATGGGCGTGAACAGTGTGTCCTTGTGGTTTTGATTTGCATTTCCCTAATGGTAGCAATGTTGAGCATTTTTATGTGCTTGTTGACCATTTGCACATCTTTTTTGGAAAATGTTATCAATTCATGCACTGAACTCATGTTGTAAAACTCTTATACATGTAGTCTTGTATTTATGTTTCAGGAATGTGTTCTTCAGTATTTAAAGTCTAGTTTTTCTTATTTAGGGACTGTGTTTACTATTCTCTTTAAATATCATCCATGTGTGACTGTGGAGGATAAATTAGCCAAGCAGTCACCCGAAACTACCCTGTGACTATTTTATTGCTGTTTTTTCTAAAAAGACTAGAATTACATGAAAAACAACAGCCTGTTTTCCCCTGGATTGAAGTATATAAACACTGGTAGTCAAGAATTTTATTTACTTTAAGCCATTATCCAGTTTTTAGCATAAATATAAAACCCCATACACAACGTATTTGCTTCCAAATAACTCCTGTGCTCCTATTTTTAGCACTTCTTATTTACTTTTGCCACCTGACTTGTGTTAATGATGGGACTCATGTGTGACGAGCTGTTTGTATCTCGGTGCACCAAACTTAGGGTGCGCCAGCGTAGAATGGGCCTCGAGTGGAAATCTATAGTGAATGGGAATTAGCAGGTTCTTTCCCAAAAGGAAATTACTTTAAACATTGGCACTTACCTAGCATTCAAGAAGCATTTACTATTTACCAGCAGCAGCAGCAATTTTAAACCAAATAGGGACGTGATCAGATTTATTAGAAAGATCCCTGTAATGGCCGTGGAGGAGGGATTGGAATGCCTCTCGACAGCACAAGGGGAGCCAGCTGTAAGGTCCTCATTGCAGTGTGAGAGAGGTGTAAGGGCCTGAAGTAGGGCAGTGTGAACAGACAGAAGAGGTTAAATTGATTAGATTTGATAGAATTAGATTAATTAGGTAGAAAGGGAATAAGAAGAACATTGGGGGAGTCTGGTGTGCTGGCTTGGTGATTAGATTAGATGGCTGGTTGTCACTCAGCCCTTGTGGATAAGAGTGACAGTAGGTTGCAGAGTTATGTATCACACAGGTTGAGTTCTCCTTTGTGCCAGTACAGTGGTGTCATGTGTGGGGACCCCTTCCTGAGAAGGCTGGGCTGAGTGTAGGGAACTGGGAGGCTAAGGATTAAACCTGAGTAAACAATCAAAGGTATGCTTGAACTATTGTTTCTTTTCTTTTTTTAGTTAACTCTTTATTTTAGAGAATTTTAAATATGAAAGTAGATGGCTCATTTATAAACCTCCTATGTCCCCATCTCTGAATTTCAACAATAATCAGTTTATGGAATATCTTATTTATATATACCCACTTGTATATTATTTATTTTAAAGCAAAGCCCAGAATCCTATCATTTTCATCATAAATATCTCAGTGCTTATGTCTAAAGAGATACCTTTTTAAAAACATTTTATTTATTTTTAGAGAGAGGATAGTGGAGGGAAACATCAATGTGTGGCCACGTCTTGAGCACCCCCTACTGGGGCCCTGGGCCAAAACTTAGGCATGTACCCTGACTGGGGATTGAACCTACGATCTTTTGGTTTGCAGGCTGGCACTCAGTCCTCTGAGCCACACCTGCCAGCGCATAACCTATTTAGCTCTTATTCTGGGTTTCTTGCACTCACCTGGTATTGAAGAGCGTGAAACTCTTTCATTCATCTGCTGCTCTTAAATTGGCCTACAGTGCTTTCTAATAAATCCTTATTGGCTGTTTTGGGATTACCAGTTCTCATTTCTGTCTAATGCAGCCCCACTGAGGACAGCTTATTCTGCTCACCCCAAGACTACTGTGTAGGCCTTTGGTTGTCAGTATTGAATTCTAAGGTTTGTTGAGGATACTGTGTGATTTAGTTTTGTTGTAAATGTTGTCATGGGGTTTGCATTTCACCGTCTAGTTGCTCTCTCTGTTTTCATCTGGGGATTTGGAAAGTTTGAAAACTGTGCTCCCATCTTGCTATCTTCCTTGACTCCCCCATTAACTGGTGTGTGTGTGTGTGTGTACAGCCTGTTTGAATCATAATCTAAATAGTAAGTTGATGTGTTTTCTACAGTCTATGAAATGTTTCTTCTCTACCTCTTCCTCTATGTTCCCCCTCCCTCCTCTTTTCCCTTTACAATTCATTAATTGAAGAAACCACATTGTGTGTCCTGAAGAGAGGCCCTCTGCTTATTGTGTCCGTGTGGTGTAGTGCAGCACGTTCTTCTGTTCTCCGCATTCCCTTTAAACGAGGAGGTGGAACTGGAGTCCTGATCAGATTCAGGTCCCATGATAAAGGTGTATATTTAAAAAGAAACCCCAAGCCCTGGCTGGCATAGCTCAGTGGATTGAGCGCGGGCTGTGAACCAAAGTGTCGCAGGTTCGATTCCCAATCAGGGCACATGCCTGGGTTGCAGGCCATAGTCCCCAGCAACCGCACATTGATGTTTCTCTCTCTCTCTCTCTCTCTCTCTCTCTCTCTCTCTCTCTCTCTTTCTCCTTCCCTTCCCTCTCTAAAAAATAAATAAATAAAATTTTTAAAAAGAAACCCCAAACCAAAGGCCCTGAATGGAACAGCTTGAAGAGAGGAAAGAATACAGAAATAGAAGCACTGGAGTGAAAATTTCAGTTGGAGAATTTGACTGGAAAGAATAGGCAAATCCATAGGAACAGGGAAAGTAGTGGTTGTGCGGAGCCAGGGGCGCAGGTAATGAGGAATGACTGCCAGTGGGAACAGGGTTTCTTTTTAAGGGGAAGAAATTAGATTGTGGTGATGGTTACATAACTCTTAAAACCACTGAACTGTGTATTTTAAAAAGGTGAAGTTTATGGTATGTGAATCATATTTCAATATAGCTGTTTTCTTAGTAAAGGGACTTCGGATTTGAAAAGGAAGAAGGATACCTAATCCTCTGAGGCCGATAGGAAGGCGGTTGGCGTGGGTGCACGTGCGGATAAGTTGTGAGTGATCTCTCCCAGAGACGGTAGACTTAGTCAGTCAGTTTTCTATTGGATATGGTATCTGGTATATTAGGAGCCTCTATGGGTATGTCCATCTCAACATCATTGCTGCCTGATAGAAATGTAATGCACACCGCCTGTGAATTTCAATTTTCTCATGGCCAATTTAAATTTCTAATAGCCAATTTAAAAAGTTAAAAGAAACATGAATGTAATTTTTATATCTTTTATTTGATCCATTCTAGCTAAAATATTTCAACATTTGTCCTGGCCAGGTAGTTAAGTTGGTTGGAGTATCATCTCCATACACCAAGGTTGTGGGTTTGATCCCTGGTCAAGGCACATACAAGAATCAACCAATGAATGCATAAACAAAGAAGCAACAAACTGATGTTTCTCTCTCCCTCCGCCCCCACATCAATAAATTTTAAAAAATGATTTAATAAAAATAAATATTTCAACATTTAATTAATACAAAAATTGTTCATTAGATGTTTTACACACATTTCTCATTCAGGTTTTTGAAATTCAGTGTGTATTTTACGTTTACAGACTCCCCACATTTCAAGTGATTGACAGCTACATGTGGGCTATGCTTAGGGTATTGGACAGTGCAGATGAGGAGGTTTAGAGTGGAACTCATGAACTTGTTCTAATCTCCTTGATCTCAGTAATTGACCCCTTTTTCTAAGGGTCATTCTCCTATGTCCCACTTCCTTACCATCCACCTCAGTCAATCACTCAGTTCTACTGATCTTTATCTTTAAAAGTTTTGTAAACCTGTCTCTTCTTAGTCGACCCCACTGACGCCCCAATTTCAGGACTCATCATTTCTTCCCTGGGCCATTGCTGTAGCCTCTCAGCTGGTCTTCACGTCTCTACTTTCACTCCCCAATAAATCCATCTTCTGCTTTGCAGCCTAGCTGAAAATTATGCCATGCTGCTCCCTGACTTACTGCCACTCCGCAGTCCCACAGCATTCCGTGGCAGCCATGTGTCCACAGATGGTGTGAGAATGCGGGCCAAAGAAAGTAGATATCGTCCTATCTCATTCTTTTGAAAAGTTTGTTTAGTGTCTGTTTCTTAATGTATATGACACAGTAGGACACGTAAAAATTTATAAGTGAATATACTTACACTATGGAATATGATGACGTCCAGTTCCTTTGCATGTTGTTAGGGGCCAGGCCCCTTCTCTGCCTTTCTAGAAGCCTCACCTTTTGCCTCGCACTTCGTAGTCTGGTGACACCGTGCTGTGTGTTTCCATCCATCTCTCTCTGCATTTGTCACCCTTTCTCTCTTCTGTGTGTTTACTGCTGCTGCCTGTCCTGCCTAGGTTCCCTTCCTGACTTCCTGCACTTGACTAATTATCTTGTTTTGTCGTTCTGGTAAGAACATTAACGTGAAAATTACCCACAACAGATTTGTAAGCTCACAGGACTGTTAGCTGCAGACACCGGGTCGTGCGGCAGCAGACCCCTGGGGCTTACTCACCTTGCTCACCTAAGACTTCAGGCCTGTCGAACAGCCATCTCCCTTTCCCTCCAGCCCCTGGCAAGCACCCCATTCTGCTCTCTGCCTCAACGAGTTTGACCATTTTAGGTGCCTCCTGTAAGTGGGATCATGCATTATTTGTCCTTTCGTGTAGGGCTTCTTTCCTTAGCACAATGTCCTCCAGGTTTCTCTTTGTTGTAGCATACAGCAAGAATTCATTCTTTGTTGAGGCTAAATAATATTCCATTGTGTGCACATATTTACACCACACTTTCTTCATGTACCCACCTACAGGCATTCGGGTTGTTCCCCTGCAGTGGCTATTGTGAGTAATGCTATATGAACACAGGGTGCCGATCCCTGTTTCAGATCCTGATTTCAGGTCATTGGGACTGATACCCAGACGTGGGGTGGCTGGATCACAGGGCAGTTCTATTCTAAATATTGGGGGGAACCTCTGTACAGTTTTCCATAGCAGCTGTACCATTTTACACTCCCACAGTGTACAGAGGTTCTCATTTCTCCACACTGTCACCAACACTTGGTATCATTTATGAATATGTATATAGTACCTAACAGGTGGGAGGTAATACCTGGTTTTGATTTGCATTTCCCTGATGATTTGTAACATTGAGCATCTTTTCATATGGTTGTTGGCTCTTTGTAAGGTTCTTTGGAAAAATGTCTATTGCTGTCCTTTGCTATTTAATTGGGTTATTTGGTGGTGGTTTTTCTATTGAGTTGTGGGAGTTTCTTGGATACTTTGGACATTAACCCATTATCAGATAAAGTAAGGGGGTTGCAAATATTACATAGGTTGCCTTTTCAATTTGTTGGTTGTTTGCACTCGGACTCTTACTCCAGCAAGTCTTCCTCCTGCAGGTTAGGCTACATGCCCCTCTCCCCAGGTCCCACAGAACATTGTGAGTGACTCAGACTTGACACTGACCTTGTTATGTTGGGTTGTTCATCGTCATTGGCCTGTTCTGTCTCTTCTCTCCCCACCCCTCACCCTTGCCCACGGCTCATTGAGGGAGAGGATTTTGCCTCGATTACCATTTTTGTACTGCTAATCACTAATATAGTTCTTGGCATATAGCTGGCAGTCAGATTAGTAGAGCTAAACTGAACCCCTGCAAATTTTAATGATTATGTTATCGAAGTTTAGACCTAGGCATTAACCAAATTTGAAATAACTGAAGGCTTAGATCTATTATTAATACCAATAACCTCTGTTTGAAAAATGAGTAGATAAATGAAACTAGAAATAGTGGCACTTTTAATTTTAGGTGAAAAAGAACTATAATATAAGTATACAAACAGGTAAGTATTGACCTGTATATAAACTTCCAGGGCAGAGTTTTTATCTCTTCTTCTCAAGGGTTTATTCCTACTGTGTAGAACAGTGCCTGGCACCCAACAGTAAGTACCTGGTCAGTAATATTTGCTGAATAAATAGATGATGTGCATAAGAATAGCAGTCTGACCTCATATTCTATTAGCCTTTTAAGGTAAAAATTAAGTTTGGAATATTTCCTCATCTCCAATTAAAGCTTACCACTTAAACTAAATCAAATGACTATCTTCTCACTCATTATTTTATAGTTTTGTAAAGGAAGTTTCTAAGTAATTAAAATGGAGTATAATTTTTTTTCTCTTTTAGTAAACGAAGCAAAAAAGGAGATAAAAATGGAAAAGGCTTGAGACATTTTTCAATGAAAGTGTGCGAGAAAGTTCAGCGGAAAGGTACAACATCCTATAATGAAGTGGCTGATGAGCTGGTATCAGAGTTCACCAATTCAAACAACCATTTGTCAGCTGATTCGGTAGGTAGATCATGCACTTGACATTGACTTTTTTTTAAAGGTTTTATTTATTTGCTTTTAGAGAGAGGGTAAGGGAGGGAGGGAGAGGGAGAGAAACATCAATGTGTGGTCGCCTCTTGCACCGCCCCCAACTGGGGGCCTGGCCCACAACCCAGGCATGTGCCCTGACGGGGAATCAAACCACAGACCTTTCAGTTTGTGGTTTGACTCCCAACCTGCTGAGCCATGCTGGTCAGTGCATATATCTTGGAGATTTTCTTAACCACATATAAATCACCCATTTTTTCCAATGGAGATAAAATTACATACAGGGAGGGAAACATACATGTCTTGAGGGTGCAATTAAAGTATTATTTTCCCCCTTATTTATTGTGGAATATTTTACATGCAATAAGATGCATTATTTCAACTAAAATTTGATGAGTTTTTTTAAAGGTTTTATTTATTTATTCCTAGAGAGAGGGGAAGGGAAGGAGAGAGGGAGAGAAACATTGGTGTACGGTTGCCTCTCGTGCATCCCCCATGGGGACCTGGCCTGCAACCCAGGCATGTGCCCCAACTGGGAATCCAATCGGTGACCCTTTGGCTCAAAGGCCCGCACTCAATCCACTGAGCCACACCAGCTGGGGCAAATTTGATGAGTTTTGACAGTTGTGTGCACCTCTGGAACAACCACGGTAATCAGGATACAGATTATTGTCATCATTCCATAACGATTCTTCTTCCTCTTTATCATTATAGATCAGTTTACATTATATTTAAATGTAATGATACTATGTATACTCCACAACAATATTAAGTAATAGTAACTCTAGTCATATTGAGTTTTTAAGTCTTAATCTTAGTGGGAAATACTCATAGTATTTCAACTTCAGTTATAATAAAGCTTTTATTTTTAGATTTAAAAAACTTAAAAAATGAATATTTCTTTTTTCTCAATTTAAAAAAATTTGAAATTGTTGTTGTATTTATCAAAGTCTGGATAGTTTCCCAAAAAATTGGGATTTTTACACTGATAGTCATGAATGAGACTAGGGGGTTTTGTTTTGTATTTTTGTTTTGTTTTTACCATCTTTGTAATGTGATTAGTAGTGTTATGCTAGCTTTACAATATGAATTTAGAGGCTTTCTTTTTATCTTTCTCTTTATTCCGTCACAGGTTTCATAGTATTGGATGTCTCTTTCTGGTCCCTGAAATTTTATGGGAATCACCTGTGCCTCCGCCCGGGCCTGGTGATTGGGTGGGGGTGAAGTTAGATAGGTATTTCTGTTCCTTCTTTGGTGGCTTGTTTGTTTAGTATTTCTGTTTCCCTTCACTTAGTATTTTATGGTTTTTAGAAAATCCTCTATCTCATCTGGATTTGTTTGTACTGACCTATTTTGCAGTTAATTTGTTTTTATCTTTATTTAATATTCTCCTTCTTATAGTTACTTTTGATATTTCTCTACACTGCAGGTGATGATTATACATTATTTACTTTTCTTATTTTTGTTCAGTGATGAAAGCCTTTGTGGCTGTGGCTTTTCCTCTTCTGTACTGCTTTGGATCCCACTGATTCTGATGTGATGTTCTTCAACCTAAGAATTACATTAGAAAGAGTTCTTGCAGTTCCAGGTGATAGGGCTTTTGTTTGTTGTTATATTTTTTTACTTTTATTACCTATGAACTATTTTTTTCCACTGCTTTGAGATGTTACTTGTGGGCATTATATGGTGATTTTTTTTCTTTGATTTGGAAAAAAGACTCTATGGCATTCCGATTCTGAGTCAAAGCCATAGTTCTCAAAATGATCTGCAAGACCCTATGCAGCCTGGCCAAGTATTACTGCTCTGATCTCTTCTCCTACTGTGCGCTCCCCCAGTTACTGCGCGTGTTGTGAATATGCCAGATAGGGTCCTTGTCCACCATTGCTCTTGCTGCTTCCTTTGCCCAGAGCGCTCTTTGCTAGGGGTCCATATGGCTTCTCTTTCCCCTCCACCTAATTTTCACTCAGTGTCACTACACTAAGGCATTACTTCTAACCACTTTTCATAATCTAACTTATGTATTAAATGGCCCCATCCCCACCCCTGGGTATAAGTAAGAATTGCGTTTTTTCCTGGTTATTCACTGCTGTTATTTTTCTGACAATTTGGAAGGTTTATAGTCTTTAGTTCTCTCATTGATTATCTTTATAACTTTAAGTAACTTCAATATTTTTGTTTCTTGAGTTATCACCCATAAACCAGTATCTGTTGATTATGGAGGGAAAAAGAAGTTAATAAGCTTATATTTACTCCCATCTCCCTTCATTCCCCTCACCACAGGATTCAGATTGCATATGTAAGTGGTAGTTGTTAAAAGAATATTATTATAGTTGTTTTTATGATGAAAAAATATACACTATGCCAAAAGCTTTATTATTACTTAGCTCATCTATTTTGAATAGTTCATTTGCTTCGAATCCATATCCTTTCCAATATGCAAGAGGGGAAATCAGCCGACATACTTTGTTGCCTCCTCCTGATACTTGCTATTATATTATCATTTCTACACTTGATCTTAGCCAAAAGTCCGAGGATCGACTGTATTCTCATTTAGTTCTGCCTTTAAACAGATCCACTGTTCTGCACCATCCTTTATTATCATTTATTAGCACTTGATTGATTGGGTTTTGTTCTTAGGAACTATCCATCCTCAGTAAAATAAAGGGCGTCTTACACAATGTAAGTTAACACAGTTTCCTTCATCGAGAAAGTCTTGCTACCTACCCCTCCACCCCGCCCAAAAAAAGAAGTCACCTGAACTCAACAGTGTGCTTTAGTGATCTACATGGTGACGTTTTGGTGCAAATTCCCTATTTTCATTATAAGCTACTGACGATTTGCAGATCAGTCCTAGTCCATGGACCACATTGTGAGATGCACTGTTTACCTGGAGCTTGACACAGGCATCCTTGACTTTTCAGAGTCTAATATCCTCCCAGACAATGCAAGGTCTAAGCCCACTTTAACTCCATTGCCCCTTTCTGATATATATATATTTATAATTGTCATGTATATTAGTTCCATATGTATTCAAGACTCTACAAGACATTCTTGTTTTATAGAGAGTATTAATTGAGATTTCCCCACATAGTTACCTTTTGAGGTGGTCTTCATTTCATCCTACATTTCCAAGCTCCATCTCAGATCATCTTTCTTTTCCCTCAAGAAGGCCCTTTAGTATTTTTTTAAAGAATTTTGTTTATTTTTAGAGGGAGGGCAAGGGAGAGAGAAAGAGAGGAAAAGGAACATCAATGAGTGGTTGCCTCTTGAGCACCCCCTACTGGAGACCTGGCCCAAAACCCAGGCATGTGCCCTGACTGGGAATCGAACCAGTGACCCTGTGGTTCACAGGCAGGCACTCAATCCACCAAGCCAAACCAGCCAGGGCAGAAGGCCCTTTAGTATTTTTTAAATTGAGATTTGTTGGTAACATAATCTTTATTTTTTAGATTATTTTATGTTTTAGGTTGTTTGAAAGTATCTTTAGTTCATCTTTACTTATGAAGGATAGTTTCACTGGGTATAGAATTCTTCAGCACTTTGAAGATATAATAATAATATTTATTAAATATTTTAATATCTTGTTACTATATCTTAACCCTTTTATCACTAAATAAAAATATTTTTTAGCAGGCTTATGACCAGAAGAACATTAGGCGAAGAGTTTATGATGCTTTAAATGTGCTAATGGCAATGAACATCATTTCAAAGGAAAAAAAAGAAATCAAGTGGATTGGCCTGCCTACCAATTCTGCTCAGGAGTGTCAAAACCTGGAGGTAAGCAAGGAAAATCCATTCATACAAAACAGTTTGCTTTATTTTACATCAGAGGCATTTTAATTTAGATATGTAGTTACATAACAAGAAAATATTTCTAATTGTTTATGTATACTATGTCATTTTTTAGAAATACACTGTTCTATGTAGAGTTTTAGAACTGGAAGGAACTTTAGAGATATGTAGTCCGGCTGATGTCCTGGTGCCGCTGAGAGACATAGACACTAAATGACTTGATTTTTACTGTTTCTTAGAGAAGATCTTTATTCTAATTGAATTCTGAGCACTCATAAATTTTTGGTAACTTGTATAATAGAAATAATATCTTATTTGATGTAATGTTTGCTGTGTGGGCCCCCAAAAATGGATTCAGCTATTTCTCGTGTTTAAACGTTTACATTGGCCTCTGGAATCAGTGGCAGCAGAGTGGTATTTCACTCGTATCTTTGTCAGAATGGACAGAATGTGTAGCAGTTACATGAATGTGGACATGACGTGTGCAGAAGCATTTTTTATTCTGTTAGCTTGCATCGTTACAGAAAATCTTCCTTGAATGAACATGCATCCTGACAGACTCTTTCCAAATTGGACGTAACTTTACCATCCTGCCTGGAACTGGATAAACTGGGGTTAAAAGATAGCTTACGGAGACAGATGTGGTGGATCTCATGTTTTTCTTGTTGTCTGATACCAGTATACTTGTGGCTGAAGGGCGAAACCAGACATTCATCATAAGTTATAGGATGATTATATTTATTTGCTGCAGTAGAAATGTCTTACTTTTCTCCTCCAATAAAGTGGAATTTGAGAATCATTTTAATTACCAGTAATATTAAGCTGATAAGATAACAGAAATCTATTAGCATTTGTTATGTGCTTAACCAAAGATTATGCGAGACAAAATTTCTGATTCCAAGGAGCTTTCATTCTGATTGAGAGAAGTGTAAAAGGAGTTGCCAAAAATGTGATTACTACTATGAAAGAAGTATGTGCAGATTTTCTGGAAAGGGAGATAGATGAGGGAGGACTTTACCGAGAACCAAAGCCCCAGAGCTCCGTCAGGAGGGAGGAGTAGGGGTCTGGGGTGTACAGAGGACCTTCAGGGCTGGGGCTGTGCCTGGGCTGCGGCCGGCAGAAGAAAGCCTGTCCACCACCGGGGGTGGCCGGAGTATATATAGGCAAGAAAGAAAGGGGGTAGGGGACAGAAGCAGCTGGGACCTGGTCCTATAAACTGGGAGAAGCTACTGAAGACTTCAAAGCGGAGGGTGGATAGGATGTGCTCTGAAGGGTCACTGTCCTAGTGGGTCGAAGTCGAACTGGCAGGAGGATGAGGGGGGTGGGTGAGGGGATGGGCTGGAGACCCCTGCGTGGAGGCAGGGCAGCGTGGGCGGGGCGGTGTGCCCCGACAGGGCAGAACACTTGGATGTGGGACGGAGCGGTGGGGCAGGGGGGCCTGGCCTGTCACAGCTTCAGCCCCTAAATGTGGAGAGCCACACAGATTCTTCGGTCAGTCTAAAGTGGTTTAGGGTTGCGTGTGGCAGCGCTTAGAGGGGTAGTGAGAGGGAACGCCTGGTACAGACCACAGTGCACGGGCAGCAAACAAGAAATATTATCTTGGGGTAGACAAGAAACATGTCTTTTCTGGCATCATTGACTTTTGCCCACATTGAGGTAGGAATTCATCCACAAGGAAATTCAGACCCAAGTATTTGTTTTCTAGGTAGTTGTAAGAGTGAGGAAAATGAGTCCTTTGAAGCTGGGGAGTTTGTGCCGTCAGCATGTTTCTTACTACGAGGAGGAATTGTGTATGGGATATGTAAGCTAGCTGTATTAGCAGCCGTGCTTATTTAAGTCAGTTAAAATACACCATTTTTACTTCAATAATAAAATAAATAAAAGAAGAAAAGGAAAGAAGGAAAGAAAAGGAGAGAGAAATCTAGCATAATTTGTTTGATCGGGAAAGGGATATTTACACATGTGAAGCAGAAATGAGAGCAGGTAGTGCAGGGTTAAAAGTTAACTTCTGCATGATCAGGGCAAGTAGGGGAGCATTAGAAGGGCCAGTGCGCCATCTGCAAAGAGAGTCTCGTGCTGACTGGGTTATTGGGAAATACCCATACTGAAGAGAACATAAATTAGTAACTTTTTTTTAGAGAGGACTCTTGTTTCAGAAGCCCCAAAATACTACGTGTATTCTTTGACCTGGCAATCGGCCAAGTGGTTTCTAACAGGGAAAAAGAGAATCAAATAAATTAAATGTTTAAATAAATAAGATTTAAAGTAAAAATAAGTCAGTCAGGCTGAGAACTTAAATGTGGCCTTACCTCATTCTGGGAGGTGGGAGTGTAATAGACCAAAGCAATTAATATCAGGGTCTCTGGAACCAGACGGCTTAGGTTCTTGACAAGCACTAAGCCACGTGCCCTTGGGCAATTCCTTAACCCTCTGTGCCTCCAGTTCCTTACCTGCAAAAGTGGGTAACCTCAGGGCTCCCGCTCCTGCAGGCTTTGTGAAGATGAGTTAGATAATGTGTGTAAAGTGCTGAGTTGAGTGCTGGCTGGTAGAGTAAGTGTTCCCAAGTGTAGCTCTCACTCTGTTACAAGTTAAGTAATAAGTAGCCATGAGCACTGAATATCACGTATTCATTAAGCGGATGGATTTCACTAATGACAACAGTTGGTGCAGTTCTGCTGCTTGCCCGCTCATTTACCCAAAGCCTTCCCCCCACCCACCCAAAGAGGTGTAGTTTGGCTTTATTGATGTTGGTAGTCAAAATGGGTTGCATTTCTCTAAAGAAAATTCTTAATTATCTCAGAATTGGGACCTGGAAATGAGCTGTACTTTATACTCTACATATGTTCATGTTATTTTGTAACCTGTGTTTTAAAGATAGAGAAGCAGAGGCGGATAGAACGGATAAAGCAGAAGCGGGCCCAGCTGCAAGAACTTCTCCTGCAGGTAAAGATGCCAGGATGTTTTCCCAATAATAAAATAAAATAAAGAAAATACAAGACACAAAAGGAAGGAAGGAAGGAGAAATAAAGAAAAGGAGAGAAGTCTCTATTCTGCTCCTCCACTTACTCTTTTAGAGTCAGCATTTTCTGCTTTGGGGGCCTTTGAGGCAGTGCCCGGTGGAACCACAGCAGGGCAGCCTATACCCCGCCGAGCCCTTGCTGCCTGCGTGCTCTGCCTTTAGCTGGTTCCCGCCCACCATCCTCAGGGCCCCCATCACTCGCCTGCCCTGTGTGAGACTCCTGTTACACAGCAGTGTACTTTCGACATTTATCGTTACTCCGACCAGAAACTCTGTGTGTGTGTGTGTGTGTGTGTGTGTGTGTGTGTGTGTGCACGCACGCTAATTTGGAATACCAAGAGGTAAAGCTAGTTAAACTGTAGGCACGTTGAGTAAGATAATCAAATCCACTTGTAATACTTATTGTCCGTAAGTGACAGCATAATATGCAATGACTCAGCTTTGTAAACATACCAAACCTTCAAATCCATTTCTGTTTAAATGAAAATTACATTGTATGGTATAATAAGGATCCCTATATTAATACTTTTTTGGATAACTGCCTAGAATTGGAATGATTTTAAAAAGTATAATAGAGCCTTTGTGTAAAATTCCATGAGGTAAAATCACAGGGTGAAAGGACTGTTTCCCACTTTTGGTGACTGTAGTGGGTGTACAGAATTACTGTGAGCTCCATGGGGGAGCTATTTTCAGTACAATCAAAAAACTTTGTAAAATGAGTCAGAGTCTTTATGTATTTGCTTTTATCAGCAAATTGTCTTTGTTTTGAAAAGCTTTCAACCAATCATAAAATCAGCTTTGATTTGAGTAACTGTAGGATTTAACCCGCAGCTGAGGATACGCTTATTGATTTGAGAGAGAGGGGAAGGGAGGGGGGAGAGAGAGAGAGAGAAAGACGGAAACATCAATTGGCTGCCTCCATATGTACCCTGACCATCAGGGATCGAACCCACAACCTAGATATGGGCCCTGACCAGGGATCAAACCTGCAACCTTTTGGTATACAGGGAAGTTTTGGTGTGATCCACTTATCAGAAATAAAGATAGCAGAAAGTTACCAAATATTATAGCATGTTTTTTCCTAAAATATTCACCTTGTCTAATGAACAGAATATGTTAAGTATTCTTAAATATTCCAGATTTTTGTTTTTCACTTTCTAGATGCTTATATTACGCTTTCTGTTTTTCTTTCCCATTCATGTGTAAATCAGAGAGGCAAGAGCAGGCTGTTTACCCTTGCAGAGATCTGTGTCTGATCCAAGAGGGAAGCAGGGCCAGGGCAGAGGAGCAGCCACTGGTAGAATTTGCAAACAGAGGGAGGCCCAGCAAGAGTGTTCCCCCACCTAGGACGTTTCTCCTTCTTTTCTGTGTTCTGTATCTGCTTTTCACACTGAAGGACCCCGGAACCTCCCTGAGGAGCTAGCACTGGAGGAGGCATTTTGTGCATTTTTCCTATTGGATGGCCGGATAAGATTTTGTTTGAAGAGTGTTCTGCAGCTTTAAAAAAGACCTTGAAAGCTGACCATTCGCTCCTATCAGACGGCTCCTCCTTGTGGGGTCCTGCATTCTTGCAGAGCTGGCCCGCCAGGCCCACGTGCTGTGGCCCCTGCACTGTCTCCGTCTCCCCCAAGCTGCCGCTCTCTTGTCCTGGTCCTGGCGCAGTCAGCTGCGGTGTTCCCTGTGAACGCGTGGTTCCGAGACCCTGTGGAGCCTTCCTCAGAGTTCCGCATGGGGTCGTGGACATTTTGGGGCTTGGTTTTGGGCATTTTATTTTATTTTATTTTATTTTATTTTATTTTATTTTATTGTTTTTCTTTTTAAGGGAAAGAAGAAGGGGGAAAGAGAAACATCGATGTGTTGTTCTGCTTATTTATGTATTTTTCTTTTTTAATTGTATTTTATTGATTATGCTATTACAGTTGTCCTGATTTTTCCCCCTTTACCCCCTCCACCCAGCACCCCCTACTCCTTGAGGCCATCCCTACTCCATTGTTCATGTCTGTGGGTCATGCATGCAAGTTCTTTGGCTACTCCATTTTTTATACTATACTTTATATCCCCATGGCTATTCTGTAACTACCTATTTGTGTTCCTTTATTTATATAAAGATTTTATTTATTTTTTAGACAGAGGGAAAGGGAGGGAGAAAGAGAGGGAGAGAAACATCAATGTGTGGTTGTCTCTTGTGCGCCTCCCACCAGCAACCAGACCTGCAACCCAGGCATGTACCCTGACTGGGAGTTGAACTGGCAGCCCTTTGGTTCACAGGCTGGCACTCAATCCATTGAGCCACACTGGCCAGGACTACCTATTTGTAGTTAATCCCCTCACTTCATCACCTATTCCCCCAGACTCCCCAGCATCTGGCAACCATCAAAACGCTCTCTGTGTCCATGATTCTGTCTCTGTTCTTCTTGTTTGCTTAGTTTGTTTTTGAGATTCAATTATTGATATATATGTATTTATTGCCATTTTATTATTCATATTTTTATCTTCTTAAGTCCCTTTAACATATCATATAATAATGGTTTGTTGATGGTTAACTCCTTTAGTTTTTTTCTTATCTGAGAAGCTCTTTATCTGCCCTTTGATTGCAAGTGATATCTTGTATATAGAACCCTGCTTTTCATTGTTTTGAATACTTCTTGCCAGTCCCTTCTAGCTTGCAAGGTTTCTTTTGAGAAATCAGTTGACAGTATTATGGGCACTCTCCTGTAGGTAACTAACTGCTTTTTTCTTTCTGCTTTTAAGATTCTCTCTTTATCTTTAACCTTTGGCACTTTAATTATGACGTGTCACTTATTTATGTGTTCATTGGTTGATTCTTACATGTGCCCTGATCAGGGATCAAACCTGCAATCTTGGTGTATTGGGACAATGCTCTAACCAACTGAGACACTCAGCCAGGGCTTAGCATGCTATTTTTTAAATCCATTTCTCAGTATACTTGTAATTATTTGTTTATCAGAAAGAACGGTGCTTGTAGGATCACTCTCATATATGTATTTTTTCAGTGCTAAATTTCTGTTCCTCTGTGGTCTCTCAAACCAAATATTTATGGAGGATTTCAACCCTGGGCAACCTAGCTGTCAACATTTATAAAAACAAGTCTCTCTATTGAAACAAAATCCAAAATATAACTGAAAACAACTACTTTTGCTCAGAAGAGCAAAAGAAGGTAGACCTATAACTTCTTTCCTCCCAGTGGTTTGTTTTTCTTTCCTTCATTGAATAACAGTGATGAAGCTGTCATAGAAAGTAAATAAAATAGCCCTTGCTGGCGTGGCTCAGTGGGTTGGTCATCGTCCCACAAACTGAAAGGTCACCAGTTCAATTCCTGGTCAGGGCACATGCCTGGGTTGCGGGCCGGGTCCCTGGTTGGGACATGTGGGAGGCAAGCGATCAGTGTTTCTCTGGCACATCAATGTTTTCTTCCCTCTCTTTCTCCCTCCTTTCCCCTCTCTCTAAGAATAAAGAAATAAATAAAGCAAATTAAGCAAGTTGCCCACGAACACTAAATTTGCCACGCTAAGCTAGCTTAGTTTTTTTTAATAATGCCACAATTCACTGACATCACATGGCAGAGGTAAGGTTCACATACATGCCACCACCTCCTTTTTGCTCTTTGTAATATGAGAGAAGAATGGCGTGAGTGGGTAGCACCTGCAGACAAGCCAGGCTCCCTGCTTACATCTGTGTGATCACCTCTTCCAGCTCTTAAGCCTGGTCTGGAGCGGCTAATCAGCTAAGCTGAAGCCGTTGAAACAGATGTTAATGAGCCTGGAAAATAACAAAAAGCCGAAGGAAAATTAAAGGACAGCAAATAAGGAAATCAGTCCAAAACAAATGGGAGGGGATGCTTGTTTTTACTGTCAAAATAACATTCTATTCAATGTATGTTTTTACTGCTCCCCTTGTCCTGAAAAATCACCGATGCTGTTTGTTGTGCATAATATCAAACAGTGGACCCTAAATGTGTAAGAACTCTGAGCTGTCACTGCTCATTTCCATCCCTACCCCCTGCACCCAGGTCCTCACGTGGCACCATGGCCACAAGGCTGGGCAAAGTATGGGAGTATCTCCCAGGACACTTTTTCTGCTGGAAGGGAAGAGAAGCTGGGCAGAAGTATTTAAACAGATGATTCTTTTCATCTGTTTAAATACTTTTACAGTTTCAGCATGTTTTCCCTCAGTATTAAATGAATTAAGCAATGTATGTATGTATGTATAAACTAGCTTGTTCTTTACCAGCAGAAGATAACAGTATGACCTAAGTAATATTTGATAATGGTACTACTAGTGATCGTTTTTTGATAGTGATTTTGGACACACTGTTAAGGCTACAATAAGCTGGTGTCCCTTCTGTTTTATGCATTTTAAGAGAGTAAATGTTCACTTTATAGAGAGCTCTAGTACCCAGCCATTTTAAGTTAATAATAATCCTAATCAAATTTTAGTTAAGACCCAGAACCTAAAATAAACAATCCTAGGATAAGATTGCCAAAACACAGAAAATAGCCTAAATTCATCGGCACTGGGGTTGGGTGGGGTGTGGGGGGACCCGCTGGTGAAAGGAAATGAGTGGCCCTTTAATCCACTGTCTGTCTTGTGAGCTGATGAAAAACTTGCACTGTGTGAGGTCTCTCTAGCTGTGGAACCCTGACACATTTGCCTTGAGGGGAGGGGGTTACCTGGCTAGGTGGCTCAGTTGTTGGAACATTGTCCCATGCCTCAGAAGGTCCTGGGTTCAATTTCCAGCCAGGGGACATATGGGAGGTAACCAATTGATGTTCTCTCACATCAATGTCTCTGTCTCACCCTCTTTCTCTAAAATCAATAAACATATCCTGTGGTGAAGATTAAAAATAATAATAAAGTAGCAGCAAGGTTCACTGTAAAGATTCAGGCCCTGATAGATTTTGTCATCACTGCCAAGCCTCAGTTTCCTCATCTGGGAGATATCAGGTGGGGAGAGGTTTGGACCAGATTCCCCTGTGCCCTGAGGACCCTTAGAAGCCGTGAAGGGTCCTAAGGGGTGAAGGAGGGCACCGCTGGCTGGGCTCAGGACGCCTGGCGCCACTGCTGCCAGCAGAACGACGCTGCTCTCATGTATCTCACGAAGTAGATGTCTCATGAGATTCCATCTGAAGACAGGGCTCTGTGGCTTTATGAAGATTGCATGTCACTGGGCTGGAGATGACCTGAAAGATGGATTTACCCGTCCAGCTCAGTTGATTGGAGCCCTGGTAGGGTGTGTATGGGAGGCAACCGATCGATGTTTTTCTCTCACATTGGTGTTTCTTTCAATCTATCTATCTGTCTGTCTCTAAAGGCAATGAAAAAGTATCCTTGGGTGAGGATTTAGGAAGAAAAAAAAATGCATTTAACCCTTGAACCCTCGGGAGTCTGTGTTAGCTAAATGGAAACGTGAGCTCACTTGGTGTCGCTTCCCCACATCACTCTGAGAAGATCCGCAGGAGCCACTGGGCTCTCGGAGTTGTACGGTCTTGTTTCCATGGGCGACGGGAGCATGGGCCCCACTATTCACATAAGGATGATGTTAGACACCGTTTAAATGTGTATTCTTCCTTGACACATATATTTATTGAGTTGGACCATTCTAATCATTTTCCTTAATTGTTTAATTCACTTATAGGTGGAAGCCCTTTTAAACTTTCTAATTAAACTATATTTTAATTCCAAGTCACTTATCCACATTAAATGACTGTGTATGCTTTTCATCGGTCGTTACAGCAAATCGCTTTCAAAAACCTGGTGCAGAGGAATCGACAAAATGAACAGCAGAACCAGGGCCCTCCAGCTCTGAACTCCACCATTCAGCTGCCATTTATCATCATCAACACGAGCAGGAAGACAGTCATAGACTGCAGCATCTCCAGTGACAAGTGAGTGAGAGCGGGGAAGGTGGCAGGCTGGCCGAGTTCAGTTTTTTGAGATGCCACGTCTAGCCGAGGTCATTCCGTATTTTCTCTGACTTACCTCACTTAGCATAACGCCCTAAAGGTCCATGCATGGTGTCACAGACGGCAGAGTTTCCTTCTCTTTTTATGGCTGAACATTTCACTGTGTACATACCTCATTTCCTTTATCCATTCATCCACCGATGGACACTTAGGTTATTTTCACAGCCTTGGCTATTGTAGATAACGCTGCTGGGAGCATAGGGGTGCACAAATCTTTCCAAAAGAGTAATTTTGTTTCCTTTGCATATATTCCCAGAAGTGGAATTCCTGGGTCATATGGTAGTTCTATTTTCAATTTTTTAAGGAACCTCTGTACTGTAGTAGTAGCTGTACCAGTTTATAATCCCACCAACATATTTTTGCATTTGAACTAAGGTTGATGATAATACTCATCACAGCAAGTGAAAAGTAGCAGTTTTCAAAACAGAATGAATGTGTAATTTATTTTATCCTTCATGAAAATAGCTCATACTGTTGGTCTGCAGGCTGTGCACAGGGTCGTGAGACAGCTGGGGGGTGAGGGTGCAGAAGGAGAGGCCGGCCCGGACGTGCATCATGGTGCCCCGCTCAGCTGCTGCAAAGCTGCTCTGTTTTCTGAAGAACAAGCGGGCACGATGCCAGGGCCTCCTTCGATTCCTAGCCTTGCGGTGAGGATTAAATGAGATTTAATCCTGTAAAGTTGGGTTCAAGCAAGCACTTTATAAATGTTAAGTGCTTTTATAAAGGGCCAGTGTACAAGTTATCAGCCACTTTGGGATACATTTGCAAGCGAAGGGGGGCTCAATGATTACACAAGTACCCGAGGCCAAGCCCAGGCCTGTTCCAGGGGCCAGAACTTGAGGCTCCTTAGAGCCTCGGCGTCACCCTTGGGCCTCACTCCCCCGGGTTTCTCCCAGTCTTTTCCCTGGCAGTGCTGCCTCCCGTACCTGGATTGCAGGCAGAGGTGCTGGGCCACTTACATGAGAAGTCACCAAGAGAAAAAGAAGAGAAACAGTGAGCAGGGATTTCAAAAGTATTTGGTAATTAAGACTATAGACACAATAGTCTTAATTGTGGAATTAGACAGAAATAATGGAGACTGTCATAGGCTATGAAGTCAGAAGATCTGTATAGTTTCCTCTAGCTGTATAGTTTCTTAATCTCTCAAAGACCTCATTCTCTTCTTTATAAAAATACGAATTACAGTATTTAAGCTGCTGGTTTACAAAAGTTATAGATGTATTCCCAAAGGTCCAGCCCTGCGGTCAGTAAATGGTAGATGTCTGTGTTGTTACTCACACACTTGCAAATTCTTTACAGAAGCCTTTGTCTGAAAGAACTAACATTAAAACTGAGAATTCTAGAGAATGGTTAACATATTTTCCAGGTGAAAAATGCCTATTAGAGATCTAGGTGCTTTCTCTAGCTAGTCTCTTGTTTTGTGGGGAACTATTAAATTCTCTTCTTTGGTTAGTTTCTACGTCTAAAAAGGGTCGCAGAAAGTCTGGGAGCCGTTTGCCTCTGGGCTTTGCAGATTCTCTTTGCCCCTTGTGCTGGAATCTAGTCAAGTCTCCAAGTTCCCGTCCTCCAGGGTGACTGACTCACGCTCTTTCCTGCCTGTGTGGGGGGCAGGAGACTCTGAGAAGCTTGTAGGAGCTTGTTGTTCAAGGCAGGTCCTCAAGTCTCATCTTTCAGTTACTTTGCGATCTTTTCCCATTAATCAGCCAGGCAGCTTTCCCACTATGAGGATTCAATTTACAAAACCCTCCCCTTTTTTTTTAATTTATTGATATTTTTTAAAGAGAGAGTAAGACATTGATATGTTTTTCCACTCATTTATGCATTTATGGGTTGACTTCTTGTATGTGCCCTGACCAGGGATCAAACCTGCACCCTTGGCGTATCAGGATGATGCTCTAAGCAACCAGGCCAGAACCATCTGCTTTTAATGTGTGATTGAAACCATCTTTGCAGAAGGCACCCACTTCAGATATTTGCTACTTGTTTGTTTTTATCCTGAAAATGTGTTAATGTACTTTATTCAGTTGTACAGACTTAATTATTTAACATGGCTTTTTACTTCACGTTATCATTTCTGCCTTTATCTAAGATCCAGCAGAAAAAGTTTTAGCCTGACACGATTTTAATAGAATTTCATGCCCTGACCATTGTGGCTCAGTGTGGGCATCGTCCCACCGGGCAAAGGGTCACTGGTTCAGTTCCCAGTTGGGGCACACGCCTTGTGGGTTCGGTCTCCTGGCGGGGCACATGCGAGAGGAGCTGATCAGCATTTCTTACGTTGATTTTTCTCTCTCTCTTTCTCCCTCCCTTCCCCCCATCTCTAAAAATAAATTTAAAAAAAAATTTTTTTTTAAATAGAATTTCATAGCCCTGGCTGGCGTAGCTCAGTGGATTGAGCTCGGACTGCGAACCAAAGCATCGCAGGTTCAATTCCCAGTCAGGGCACATGCCTGGGTTGCAGGCCACAGCCCTCAGCAACCGTACATTGATGCTTCTCTTTCTTCCTACCTTCCCTCTCTAAAAATAAATAAATAAAATCTTTTAAAAAAAGAAAAATAAAAAAAATAGAATTTCATGACACTGTAAAACCCCCACTGTCCCAGAATATTCACCTTCACTCTGTCCCTGCCAGTCTGGGGCCCGTGGGTGGCAGAGCCCCAGAGCCTGGCCTGGAAGTCAGCAGGGACTGTTTCTCTCTCCATCCCCTCCTTACTGAAAGCTTGTGTGGAGCAGCTGGGCATCCTGATTGGGTATTTTTCAAGAACATTTGGAAATACGCTGTGTATCACACGTGACCCTTTTTTTAAAGACGTTTCACTCCTTAGTCCCTCAAGACAGGATTTGGGGATTGGCTAGTTGGTGAAAAGTTTTCCATTCATTGCTTAACAGCTTTTTAGCTGTAGCTAACACCTGACTCATGAGAATAATGAAGTGAGCATCCAAAATGTTTTTTCCTTGATCCTAGTAGGCCAACTCATAGGAGGGTTATATAAAACTGGAAGGCCTTCTTAATATTTTATTTGTTGTGACAAAGTTGTAGACAGCTTTGAGAAGTATTGGATTTAGATCAGAGTTCCTTTCTCCAGTTTGTGACGGCTTAATGAGGGCTAAGGTAGTATGGACTCCTTTTGCCTGTCACAGGAAAGTTGTTTTAATTAGGAAAGTGGCACATTTGAGATGTTGTCTCCTGAGTCCAGCAGAATAACCCTTGTTGCTGTAAATGACAATTTCTAGTACCATAGCCGAACGCCGCATTCTTCCATGCAACACGCAGGATGTAAAACCCTTTAGCCCCCGGCACCACGGGAGACCCCACGCCAACTTTGTTTCCCCGTGCAGGTTTGAGTACCTTTTCAATTTCGACAACACCTTTGAGATCCACGACGACATTGAAGTTCTGAAGCGGATGGGGATGTCCTTCGGCCTAGAGTCAGGCAAGTGCTCCCTGGAGGACCTGAAGCTGGCAAAGTCGCTGGTGCCGAAGGCTTTAGAAGGCTACATCACAGGTATGTTGCCCGACGCTTGCATGTGCTGTCCCTGATCGATGTCAGACCCTCCGCAGGGGGTCCAACCCTTTGACGTCTCTGGGTCACACATTAAATACATTGTGGCACGTAATCACAAAGAAATCTCATAACCTTTTAAGTAAACTTACAATGTTGTGTTGGGACGCATTCACAGCCATCCTGGGCTGCGGGTTGGACACCCCTGCAACATGCTAAAACCTTCTCCAGTTCTCACAGAAAATGAGTTTGGGTGCACTGTCCTCCCACCCCGGTCCTGAATCTTTCCCGCTTCTTTAAGGGCAGCCGCTCTCCTGGGTTCCCTGAGTGTCGTCACCTGCTTTTATTTAACATACAGAGTAAGCTGGAATCATGTATTTAGTTTTGCCGGCCCCTGACCTTGACTTAAGTGGAATCATAGTGATATGTTTTTTGGTGATTTGATTTTTTTTACTCACTTCTTAAGATTCACCCATGCAATTTAATGTGGCTGTGATTCATACATTTTTACTGCTGCATAGAATTCCATTATGTGAAAATTTCACAATTTCTTTGTTCATTGTACCAGTGATAAGCCTTTAGTTTTGTTTCCTATTCCTTAATATTAAAGAGCACGGCTACTTTGAACATCCCTCCAGTCACCTCCGAGCTGTACTGTGCGGAGTGAAGAGTGACATTGCGGGGTCCTAGGCAGGTGCGGCGCCAGCTGCACCGACGATGCCCGGAGTTCTGTGTGTTTACTCTCACCTGCAGGGTGCACCTCTGCAGAGTGCAGTGGTGGGTGTGTCCTATTTCCCCAGTCAGGTGGATGTTGAAGTGGCATTGTAATTTTATTAATTGAAATTTAATTAACACACCATAAAATAGACTGTGTTTAAGTATAATTCGGTGGCTCTTAATATATTCACACAGCCGTGCCATTATCACCACCAACTCTAAAACATTCTTATGGCCCCCAAAAGAAATCTTGTATTCTTTAGCAATGACTCCCTGTCCCCCGACTTCCTCCCACCTTCTGGCAGCCACTGACGTCCTTTCTGTCGCTGTGGGTCTGTCCATGTGGACAGTTCAGGTAAATGGATGCCCATAGTACGCGGCTTCCGTGACTGACTGCTCGCTCCTGTCTTGCACAGTGTGTCCAAGGTTCGTCCGAGCATCGCCCCTTTTCCACTGCCGTCACACAGCCACACTGCAGTCTGCTTGCCCGTTACCGGGAGGACGTTCAGCCTGCCTCTATTTTTTGGCTATTATGTGTGATGCTACTCTGAATATTCTCGTACAGGTTTTTGTGTGAACATAAGTTTTCCGTTCTGTTGGGCATATACCTAGAAATGGAACTGGTGGATCATATGGTAACTTTACATTTAACATTCTGAGGAGCTGCCAGACTATTTTCCAAAGGGGTTTTACCACTTTACAATCCTACCAGCAGTGTGTGAGGGTCTCCATTATTCCCCATCCTTGTAAACACTTGTTATCTTCCATCTTTTATTGTAGCCATCCTAGTAGATGTAGTATTTCAGTGTGGTTTTGATTGTATTTCCCTAGGGACTGATGGTTTGAGTGGCTTTTCATGTGCTTTTTGACCATCTGTATGTCTTCCTTGGAGAATGTCTATTCATATCCTTTGCTCATCTTTAAGTTGGGGGTTCTTTATCTTTTTGTCATGAGTTATAAGTGTATACTGAGTATACTTGAAAACACTATGTTTCACATGTTCTGTAATTCAGATTTTTTTTTTCTTCACTAATTCAGAAATCTCTATGAGTATCCAAAGTTACTAACATTATGGGATATTCTGCACATAGATTTTGGGTGTAGAAATAGTGCTTCTGCCTTTCCTTTGGGCAGTTTCCTGCATTATAAGTATCAGCCCCTAGAATTTCACATCACTTTTTAAAGGCATTTAATAAGTTCTAAGGTATGTTAAATCACATATAAACAAAGAAGTAGTTTTATTTTGTTTTGTTTTATGGCACTTTGGCCCCAATACAAGTGTCTGTTGAATGAGATATGGTTTCTGTTGAATTTAGTTCTTAAATTGGCATCATCCTCCTCTTGCCCCTCAGCCCATGTCCCACCCCATTCCCCACCTGCCTGTCCCCCCTGCCCTCCCCCACCCCGAGCAGGACCTGCTAGTTTGTTAACAGTCCAGTCCCACGGGCAGTCCAGCAGGGCCTGAGGAAAGGGCCTGCTCCATAAATCACTGCGACTTCATTTCAGCCTGTTCTCCTTGGAAAAGCTCGGGGCCATGAGGCAGGCTCAGCTCCGTGGTCATTACCTCACTGGCAGCCTGGGGTACAGATTTTCTGGGTAGTTCAAAAGCAGAAATGTGTGCCTTTAGTGTGCAGAGGGACAGAGGGGCTCTTGAATACGATGGAGAGAACCATGGTGGTTTCTGTGATAATGTGAAAGAACTTGGGCTTTCTAAAGCCATTCTAAAAAGATAATTTAATGTGTTCTGCTCACAAACAAGTAAATAGCAATGCTTTGACAGAGTGTCCATATGTGCTCATTAATATTCAGCACAGGATTCTGGCTTTAATTTTATTGTGTACAGATTTGTTATTCAATGTTTTTTAAAGTCGGATGTTCTTAGAATTGAAGTTTTGTTGTTGTTTTTTTTTATAGCTGCCTTCATTAGCCTGTGAAGAAAAAGGTCCACAAGGCCATTCTAAACCAATGGAGACATTTAGATTACTTTTTTCCTGCACAGGATGCCTCTCACTTGGTCCGACAGGGTCTGAATAGCAGTTTCCAGTCCCAACACACAGTTT
This sequence comes from Phyllostomus hastatus, assembly GCF_019186645.2. Lineage (NCBI taxonomy): Eukaryota > Metazoa > Chordata > Mammalia > Chiroptera > Phyllostomidae > Phyllostomus > Phyllostomus hastatus. Next base: position 969,109 of record NW_025333643.1, on the reverse strand, counting down.
TATATTTTTTGCACAGTGATTATAAAACTATTTTGATTGCCCTAACCAATGTGGCTCAGTTGGTCATCATCCCACAAAGCTAAAGGTCACTGGTTTAATCCTGGTCAGGGCACATGCCTGAGTTGTGGGTTCAGTCCCTGGTTGGAACACATATGAGAAGCAGTTAATGGTGGTTCTCTCCCTTTGTTTCTCCCTCTCTCTAAAAATAAGCAAAATTGTTTTTAAAAAATTAACAAAGCTATTTTTTTATTGGTTATGTTTTAGTGTTACTTTCATTTCACCCCAAGCATCACTCGGTGTGTGAATTTTTGTTTTAAAGATTTTTTTTTTACTTATTTCTAGAGAGAGAGGAAGGCAGGGAGAAAGAGAGGGAGAGAAACATCAACATATGGTTGCCTCTTGTGTCCCCCACGCCCACTGGGGATCTGGCTCACAACCCAGGCATGTGCCCTGACTAGGAATTGAAACGGTGACCCCTTGGTTCTCAAGCTGGCACCCAATCCACTGAGCCACACCAGCTAGGGCTTAAAAAACTTTAAAAAAAAAAAGATTTTATTTATTTATTTATTTTTAGAGAGGAGAAGGAGAGAAACATCAATGTGTGGTTGCCTCTTGTGTGCCCCTTACTGGGGACCTGGCCTGCAACCCAGGCATGTGGCCCTGACTGGGAATCGAACCATCAACACTTTGGTTCACAGGCCTGCGCTCAGTCCACTGACCTACACCAGCCAGGGCTAAAAAAACTATTTTGATTAATTATAATAAAAGCTCATTTTCACAAATCATGTTTTCTGAGTATATGTTTGATCTGATAATATAGTTCAGAGGGTTTCTTTTTAGGAATGTATTTAGATGATAGATAGATAGATAGATAGATGCATGCAAATATATGGACTCCTACTTTGTAAACTCACTATGGAAAGAAACTGTACTCATTCATTCGGCAACATTTAGATCTTATATGTTCCCATCACTGCCTTCTCTGAGCCCACATTCTAGATAAGGAGATAAGTATTAAACAAGTAAAATTACAATAATAATGGATCAAGGAGAAATAGAAATATAGTGTATCATAGAAAGTAAGTTGAAAAGATATACCCAAAATATGTCATGCCAACTGAACCAGTAATGCCTGTCTCACCCTCATTAGAAGCATGACTGTTTATAACCTTTAAAAATAAGGGCTTGTCTGAGTTAGAAGCAAAAGATACGAGGAGACAGAAGAGATCTTTGATGACTAATAGCACTGAGTTCCCCAGGGGGTACTGGAAAAGGTGGTGCAGTGGGGGTTGTCCAAAAATGTGTCTTTCATACCTGCGATATTTCCGACTTTACTCTCTTCACCCGGCCCAGGTTCTGGCTGTCAGCACAGCCGGTGTCGTGAGTCCTTGAGGTGAGGACAGCAGGCGTCCCGGGTAGTGCAGTGATCGCGCCCTCAGTGAGCTGCCCCCTGGAGGCCTCATTTAGGAAAATAGAAAGGGGGTTTGCAGTTGAATTCCTTCTTGCTGTAGTCTGCCTCCCCGGGAATTGTTGCTTTTGTTTGTTTGTTTGTTTGTTTGTTTGTTTGTTTGTTTGTTTGTTTGTTTTCCCCTGCTCTGATGTTTTAGAAATTCCTTTTTTCCAAGCTAAAAAACTCCGGGTTTTTCCCAGGGCAGGAAGCTTGTCTAACTCTCCTTTAGAGCTGGCTTCTGCCCTCACCGGTCGGCGTTCTTCACACCGTAGCACCATCAGCCACAGAACTTGCAGAGCCCACATCTTCTGTCTTTGTTTTTTCCTGTAGATATCTCCACAGGACCTTCTTGGTTAAATCAGGGACTATTGTTGAACTCGACCCAGTCAGTTTCGAATTTAGATCCGACCACTGGGGCCCCCTTGTCCCAGTCAAGGTATGTACTTTCCCAGGGTGAGAAAGGCCAGCCGCGGAGCCCGGCCCGCTCCCAGGGCGGGGCCGGTGGGGCCGGTGGGGCCGGCGGGGCGCTGCCTGCCTGCGCCTGCGCAGACGGTGGCAGAGCTCCCCGGTGGCGCCACCTTTCCCATGCTTCGCTCCTGAGCTTCACAGAAAACGCTCACCACATTAACGAGCTGTGTGTTTTTAATTGTTCGCTAGTGTAAACCAGGGCTTGTGCTTGGATGCGGAAGTGGCCTTAGCAACCGGGCAGCTCCTCGCCCCCAACAGCCACCAGTCCAGCAGTGCAGCCTCCCACTGCTCCGAGTCCCGAGGCGAGACGCCCTGCTCGTTCAACGATGACGACGAGGAAGAAGAGGAGGACGACTCCTCCTCCCCGGAATAAAGACAGGACAAAACCCACGTTTCAATGTTTGATGCTCATGTGTGTTTGTAGTGCGAGCTCTTGTTTTGAGATGATTGCTTCAGCCCTTGCCTCTGTCTGCACTGCGTCTGGTGACAACTAGGGAAACACGACCAGCGACTCACGCGCAGGCTGACCCGACCGAGGTGACAGTTACCACAGTGTGAGCGACCACCGCGCACGACCCTGCGGTCGGCCACCTCTCCGACACCGCGAGCTTTCCGGGGTGGCCGCGGGGACAGTCCCGGGAGAACTGGGCAGCATGAATGAAGCCCATTTATCTCCCACGAGGTGGGTTCTGCCCGTCCCCCAGTCCTACGCGACCCTCCTCCTTCCCCTTACAAGGCACAGTGAGTGCGGAAAGCTCCCGCAGGGCTGAGCTGTGCGGTGGCGGTGCGGGTGGCGACCCTGTGGCCTGGGCGCGCGCAGGTGGAACTGCTGAACTAGGGGAAAGTCTAGTTGAGGTGCTTCTCGCATCGGCTGCCTTAGACGGCTTCTAGAGAGGAGCGAGCGCTAATTCTTAAGTACTTAAGTGACACTTAGAATAATTTATAGTGAAACTGAAATGATCATTATTAGCCAATGCATTGGTGCATAGAATTTTTTAGGGCTACTTCTGGAAGCCAAAATAGAATAGCATTTCCACGTGCATTAAATACTTTGCCAGCACTGCCTTTTGCCAGCATTCTAAATCTGGAGTTTTACCAAGAAGGAAATTATATCTATAGTTTGAATCAAAGCTATGCATTTCATACAGCGTTTTCATTTAAAACAAAGAAACAAATTCCTTTGACTGAATTGCCTGCTTACAGTTCCCTGCAGTAACTGTGTGATTTCACCCAGTGTGCAGTTGCTGAAAATGAACCAAATGTCATTACTTTTAAAAGAAAAATCTATTTCCAGAACATGAGTAGCAATGTTTTCCTATACGTGTCACCTTTTATACATTTTTACTCATCAAAATGACCTTACTGAGTTTATGCCTGGGTGAACTGTGTTCTGGACTGACCTGATATAGGGTTTCACAGAAACCACCAATCAGCATTGAGCTCTCCAGACAGCTGTCACAGCAGTGCAGTAGCTGGTGTGTTGTTTCACAGCCAAAGACTCCACCGGGGACACTGCACTGGTGTGTTCACAGCGACCGCTCCTCTGAACTGGGCAGTGTGGAGACATCTGCCATGGTGGCCAAACCAACATAACTTCACACTGAGGCCTTGAAAAGGAGTGAATAAGAAGGGAAAATGACTCTACATCTTTGCCTGGAGCCATTTGTATTTGCCCCTAGTTGATGCATCTAGCACCGGAGGGCCCAGCACCGAGCTCAGCCCAAATCAGCCCTTCTCTAGCCCCCACGGGTGTGCAGATGCCTCGCGCTGCCTTCCCACAGCTCTGCCCCTGTGCTCTTCGCGACCCGGAGGTGATGGGCCGCCTGACCTCCAGGTTTGCGTAAGCCATAGAAACGAATACACAAAAATATACAACTTTGACTTAAGTTTCTTTGAGACTAAACTCATTCCGTCAGAAATAAGCTACTGCGCAGTGTTCGAGGGGGCAGAGAGAGAGGCGGGGTTTGGAGAATAATGTCTCTGCCTCAGTCTCAGGCCAGGCGGTGGAGCCCATGACTGCAAAGGCCGCAGCAGGTCCGCGTGGGCCTCTGGGAACCACTGGCTGGAAGGTCGCCATCTGCGGGCAGGTCAAACCCAGCTTCCTTCTCAGCCATCCTGTAAAAGGCTGCCTCCTCTTTTACTAAGCCCTGCCTTTCTCATCTCTGTACTTGCAGAGGTACCTGGAGAGGCCAAGAGCCACCACAGCTAGCCTTTTAGTCTTCAAAGTCCTGTGCTACAGTGTCCATCAACGTCCATGACAGGTGCATCAGTCCTAACCTGTGCCCCACCAAACAGCGAACTCCTTGCTAGAGTGTTTGGGAAACTGCTCTCTTTCTCCTCTCCTCTCCTGCTACTGCTGCTATAGTGTTAAATTGATAAAATATAGGTTTAAAAGAAAAAGCAACCAGACTCATTATTGCCGGTGCCCCGCCACTGGCCATCTGAGCCCTAGGTATGGGGTTGGGCCGGAAGTGGCCTCTGCCCTCGGCGAGGTGTTGGGTTGATGCCTCGGACTTCTGACGGAGTCCCCGTGGTCATCAGCACATGCCACTGGTTCAAAAAGCCTTTCCTGAGCAGAAAACTGGGCCGAGATGTTTAGAAAGATAAACCTGGTTATTCTACATCTCCCCTGAAAGACTACCTGGGTCTAAAGTTCAGCATTCAGACACCATTTCGTGTGGAAGTCCAAGTGGAAAAACATGAGGAAATGGTGATTACACCATCCAGGTGCCTTTATAGGAGCACCCCTTGGGTCAGGTGTGCATACACGTGGACACCCTCCCAGGGGACGCAGGTCACATGTGGATTTGGGGGCAGTTTGAGAGGCCTTTCCCCCTTGGTCAGCTTATGTTCCCCTTGCCACTGCATACTACCCTTCAGCCCATAAGTTCAGGCTGTTAGTCCCTGTGTGGGTGGGGCGGTGCTGGAAGTGCCCAGGCACCTGCCTGCCCTGGCTTCTTTCTCGCCCTTCCCGCTGTGAACCTCCTCATCCCCGTACTCAGCACGGAGGGCAAGGCGGTGAAAGCACCTCCAGGAGGTGCTGGCATAAACTCTGCCCTACGGTCCTGGGGGCCATGGTGGGGCAGTGGGGGAAGGAGCGGCCAGTGTGATTCCTCACCCCTGTTGATGCCCGCTGGCCCTGGGAAACTTGACAAGTGGTGACCGGATGTTTTGTCTCCTCCCATTCAATCCTGTGTAGGAGTGCAGAGAAAAGGCGATATCCTTTCTGCCCTTTCACAGGATGAAAGAGGCTAACTTCCCTCCGCAGTGAGGATCACAGTGGCAACCATGCTCTGCCATACTCGAAAAATAATGTCAGGGCCAGTCCTCAAACACAAGTTAGCTGCCGCTCCCACCCCCATGGGGTCATTCAGATGGAGGTGTTTCACAGGGGAGGACAACGCCTGGCTACTTGGGTCATGGGGACAGCAGAGTTGCAGGAGCATCGTTGTGACTCGGGCGCCTGGGGCGGTCAGAACACAGTGCAGGGGGGTGGCCAGGGGGGCAGGGTTAGCCAGGGCTGAGAACTGCCACCACTGCCTCTGCCTGGGCCACAGGGAGGGAGCGCCCTATTCCACTTCCTCAGTGATTCACCTCAAGGGCTCTTTAAATACCTCTCTAGCAGCATACAAAAGAAGTGTGTCCATGCCCAGGAAAACCTGTGGGGTGGACATTAGGGCTGTGCTGCCACAGCAGTGAACATAAAGCCTCATCCTAAATGTTGAGTGGACACAACAGAAAAGCAGCTGGTTAGTGCTGTGGAAACACAGGGCAGTGGCTGGGGCGGGGCAGGGAAGTCCTGGAGAAAGGGACACCCCGTCCTGCACCAGACCATCAGAAGACATGTCCCTACCTTCTCTCTGCGACACTGTCCAATAACAAGCACCTGGCACCTCTGCTTAACTGTAAAGGCCCCACTGTTCCGGTTGTAAGCACACACAGTTTGGCGTGTGTGAAAGAATTGTTAGTATTTAAAAGAAAACCAAACTCAGCTACCCACAGTATCCATAAACCAAGAGAAGATTCTAACCAACCCACGAAGTTCTCATTATCAGCTTCATGACCTTCCGATCGAAAGGTGGAAAACTAACCACTTTTCTAGGTGCTTTCTTGTAGTTGGACAAGTTCCTGGATACATAAGGATCTACTTGTTACATGAGACACAGAAAAGGTCACCTTCCATTCTGCCTGTGTTTGGGCATCAGTGGAACCAAAGGCTGCATAAGGACCGCTTTCCCTAGTAGGTTCCCCATCCTCATGCACCCACAGCAGTGGTCCCCAAACACCGATGCACAACCGCACGGTTGTGTTGAAGGCCCCAAGGGCCCACTGTGTGTGTGGGGGACGGGGGCTGTGCCCAAGCCGTTGGACCCTCGGAACTGTGCCTCTCTGCACTCCGATGCACATTCATACAAAGTGTATACAATGTTCTGTTAGTTGAACTCTCACTCATGCCAAACACTCTACTTAGGAAAAAAGTCTTGATGTTTGCTTCAAATTTTACCTTTAAAAAAATTGGGCTAAATACTCACATACATTATAATACTTCTCAGGAATTAGCCCCTTCACACAACCAAGATCATCTAAATATTCTGCGTAGGTAACTTCTGGGACCCAGTTTTCCCACACACACAATGCTAAGGAGGAAAAGTGGGGGGCACAAAACTGACCCTCCAGTTGTGCCCTGGGAACTCCCAGCAAGTGGGGAAGTTTAACTGGCAGCATATGTCGGTCTGTCCACCACGTTGTTGGTGCAGGAGCAGGCAGACTCACTGATTCTGTCTCGTGCTGTGGTTCTCTCAGGTGAGGTAAATTCTTGTTTCATTATTACATGGCCTTTGCCTTCCAAAAGGCGTGTGGAATTCAATGTTCCCTCCACCCCTGCTATCCAGCAGATCAGACTTGGGGCCTCCCTGCGTATCAGCTGCATTCGAAGTTGTAGCTGAAACAGGCAGGACTTACCCCTCCTCCTCTGAGGGCCTCAGAAGGGGAGAGGACGTCTCCACCCTACTCCATGCCATCACTGGTCCAATATCCCTCAGCCTCTGTGGGTCAGGGCACCACAACCCAGGATTCCTTCCTCCTGCAGGGGACCACTGTCCTCCTGGAAACCAGGCCCTCCCCACAGTCCTTCTGTCTAGATGGCTTGGGATTAGCATCGGCCCCGACACACCACGTGCCAAGCAACCAGGAGCGGAAGTGGGACTAGGCTCATGAGGCTGCGGTGCCCGCTTCAGGCCTCTCTCAACTCAGCAGACCCCGGGTTTACAGAGTCGCATCCGGGCAGAAACTCCTCCATGGGCTCAAGACTGTCGAGCACCCTGCTCATTGGGAGGAGTCTTGAGGTAGAGTGACCAGCTACCCTTCTCCACCGAATTAGCTTGTTTCTGTTGCTGTCTGTCCCAGTGCGACAAGGAAACTTCCCCAGATGATGTCTGGGTTTGCAACCCATCATTTTGTCCATGACACATGTCATCTTCCCATGCCCGTCACGGTCTAGCGGCAAACGGCCTGACTGTGCTTGTTCGTGGCTGAAGTCAGATTTGTGTTCACACCAAAAGGTCTCTGAGGACCTTTCTGCTAAAGCACATCTGAGCCTTGCAGCCAGCCCGCTGGCCAGCTCGCAGTGGGACAGGGCGGGGCCAGCCCTACACTGTGCTGGGAGGCGGGACTACCCACTGGCCAACTGACTGGCGGCGTGCAGGCCCGCATCCTGAGGACACAGGTCAGGCCTAAGTCCCTCGAGGTATTTTGTTCGCCACCATCGTACTTGACTTTTAGATGAAAAAGCAAAAGGCTGTGAGCTCAAAGCACCTGTCGGTTCACCTTTTCATGGGGAGATACTTTACTCTGGTCATGTGCTGTTAGGTTTTCTTCCCAGGAAACGCAGTTCGGCTTTTTTTCTGCACGAAGCAGACATACGGCGCCGCAGGCTGTGAGCATAAAACAGCAAAGTAAGGGAAAGTGAAATGCAAACACAGCATCTGACCTGCCTAATGTGGACTTCATGAGCCTGGAGTACTAACCTAATACGATATGTTCTTTTGTAGTATCTCAAACTTTGTAAGTAAATACTGTTATTTTTATATGGAAATTTTATAGAAGAGCTATTTCTGTACACGTAGTTACTCCTGGATGTTCTGCAGTTGCTCCCAGTAGATGGCCGCCGGGTCCAGAACAGAGTCCCTCTGACAAAGGCTCGGGGACCCCCGCGGCAGCGCTGGTGGGGCGGGGGAGATTGTGTGTCCCCACGCCTCGCCCCAGGTTCTTGAGCTCTGGAGCGGGGCCTGGGGAGCTACACTTTTAATAAACTCTCAGTGATGCTTGTGTCCATTAAAGTGTGAGAACCTTTGTCCACCTGCGAAGAGTAAAAGAAGGAAAGAAAAAAAAAGCATCAGAAATGAGTTAGCAGTTGTGCTTGAGGGAAAAAAGTATCAAACTGTTGTATGATTTGAATGAGATGTACTATAAAAAATAAATAATTTAAAATGATGTTGGCCTCGTGATTAGTGGGCGGATCAGGGGTCAGCAGACATTGTGGTGTACTGCCCCACTTTAGGGCCGAGATGCCCCGCCCCCCCCAGCTGAGTCCCTCCCCCAGGAACTGCAGCCAGGGAGAGGGAACAAAGCCCAGCCTCTTTGCCCCAGTTTGGGGTCTCTGAAGGGCCACCCCAACTTCAGAGCGCCTCCTGGAGTAGGCCAGTTCCCCTGGCAACAGCATTGCGGTTCAGCTTCCTCCTCCACCCCACCCTGCTGCCCCCGCACTCAACAGGTGGTGCCCCCAGGAGCAACCACCAATACAAGGACATCCCTGTTCCACCTGTGATGGAAGTAGTTCAGCTATGTACAAGGCTTGCCACACTCATTCACAACGACTGTGCACCCCTCTGTACACTGCAGCATTATTCACAACAGCCAGGATGGCAGGCAGCCTGCCTGCGTGTCCTTTAGCGGACAGTTGGGTAATGATGATGTTCATATATGTGACAGAATACCACTCGGCCAGAAAAAGACCAGTTGTGACAACATGGATGGATCTTGAGAGTATTGTGCTAAGTGAAATAAGTCAGGCAGAAGAGGACAAGAACCATATGGTTTCTCTTGGATGTGGGTTCTAAAACCACAACCTCACAGATAGAACAGAATGCTGGTTAGCAGAGGGGGCCGGAGAGGGTCGCACGGGAGTGAGGGGAGGAGGCCAGACTTCGTGGTGAGCACACAGGAGGAGGATGCAGGTGTAGTATAAAGAAGCCCAGCTGAAGCCCCAGCTGGTGTAGCTCAGTGGATTGAGCGCGGGCTGTGAACCAAAGTGTCACAGGTTCGATTCCCAGCCAGAGTACATGCTTGGGTTGCAGGACATAACCCCCAGCATCTGCACATTGATGTTTCTCTCTCTCTCTCTCTCTCTCTCTTCCTTCCCTCTCTAAAAGTGAAAAAATAAAAAATCTTTAAAAAAAAAAGAAGCCCAGCTGACATTTATAGAATGTTATTAACCAATTTACCCCCACTAAATTTAATTTTAAATGGGAAACAGTTTTCTGAGTTAGAAGCCTATGACTTTATAACTTTTCCAGGTCAGTTTAGAAAGTAACATAAAGAATGACGTCTTTACAATCCAAGAACCACCGGCCTGAACATGAGTTGTGCACCAAATCTGCACCTGAGGGCCCGGCAGGGCGGCACGCTGCCTCAGGCAGCACCTTCCTGCCCCAGGGACCACGGCGCTGCCACAGCACCCCGACCCGCAGCCTCTGCCAGCCTCGGGGACAGGAGGAAGCCCCTGAAAACACGATCTCCCGTGTTCCTCCAACAAGCTGAGCTGGGTGCATAGTGGACCTGAGGGCTGTAAGAAGGTACGGAGGATTTGGAGCAATTTGGGAACTGTCCAATGGGCTCAGGTCTTGAAGATACACTAGGACATGACTCAGAAAGCATCCCTTGAACCTCAGTGTCAGTAAAGGCAGCATCTTCACAGAAGACTCTCACAAGTTCTACAGATAAAATACATGACGGTGGTGCTGCGGGGGTGTCCAGCATGGCAGGGGGGAGCCCGCGCCCACTCCCTCATCCCAGGGGTGCCCCCGAGCTGGTGTCATGTCCTCCCTGCTCCTCCTGTCCCACAGTGCCATTTGGTGAATGTGTCCAAGGACACGGGAACAACACTGGGTCATTTGGTCATTAGAAAGTGCTTTTGCCGTTGAGACCAGGTGGGAGATGGCGTGAGGGACAGCTGGGAGTGTCGCTGGAAGCCATCAGCGCAGCCACTGGACACTGTGCTGACCGGGGAAGTTGTCTCCGGAGCCCAACAGCCATTCACTGGAACACCCAGATTCTGGAGCCGAGCTCAGCAGAGGTGACAAAGCACCCGAGAGAAGACAGCCTCAACCAAGGAAGCCTCAGGGGACAGGACCCAACTGACAACCAAATTTGAGTTCCCACTTCCAGAAGCTGTTTTCTTGCCCGTTTCTTCTGACAGATGAACTTCCACGTCTGTGTCTTCATCGGGGTGCTGGCTCCTCCCACCTGAAGACACCTCCCCCCTCCCCGAGTTCTCGTTCTGTCTGTTCTCACTGTGGACTGTGGCCAAATGCCTGGGAGCTCGACCTTCCTCCTGGGAGGGCTTTCCAGCTTCTTACTGGAACTTGCTTTGAATTAATCTTCTCCGAGTGCAAACTGCGGTGTGGTAGGGGAGGGCCTGCATCCAGGTAGGAAAACCAATCCCGGTTAATGCAAAGTAGAATCTGTCGTAACCACGTTATCACTTTCACAAATCACTTCCTGACATTTCTGGCGCTGGGCACAGCGCCTGCTATCCAACCACTTCCTGCGTGTTTGTTTAACCTCTACCTCGCTCATGGGGCCCGAAGTGCTCTGACATCTACTGTACCACGCTCGGGAATTTGTTTTCCTCTTCCATGTCCTTGCACTTGGCCGTGGCCCCCAGAGACCAAGCTCAATTAGAATTTGTGAGAAGAATGTGTGCTAAAGCCTGAAAATGGTGGTCCTGAAAGGTCCATCTGCATAGGACTCATTTTCAGGTTCTGCTAACAAATGAACAGGTACACTTTTAAAACCCCCTGGTGAACACGGGTTAGTGGGTCTTGAAGCCGAAAACAATGGAAGGCACTCTCGCACGCTGTTTTGCTGAAGCATCGAGGTACTGTCAGCAGAGATAAGGCCTTTCTGCCAGGAGAGGGCTCTAGCCCATCGGACAATCACCTAAAAAAGTGGACAGTTTCCTCAAGTTGTGTCAAAATCCAGTTCATGGGCCCTGGCTGGACGGCTCATTGGGGTGGAGTGTCGTCCTGATGCACCAAGGCTGCGGGTTCAGTCCCTGGTCGGAGCGCAGGCGAGAAGCAGCCACTGAGTGTGTAAATAAGTGCAACGACAAGCCGACATCTCTCTCCCTCTCCCCCCTTCCTCTCTCTAAAATCAATCAATTCAGTGAACAGTTAAAGATGGAAACACAAATGACAGATTTCTATTGCCGTAAATACTTCAGGAAACTATTTTTAAGAACTAAAGCCAACACGAGCACATTGGACCCTCTTGGAGGTCAGAGAAAGGCCCGTGAAATGACGCAGACCAGCAGACAGCCTGGCACAGGCGCTTGTCACGGCTCCATTCTCCTCCTCTCCTCAAACACACCAGCCAGGGCGAGTGAGGGGGACCTGCTAGCTCACGATGGCGTTGGCTCAGACCCGGGCAGCCGGCCGGGAAGGCGGGCAGGCAGCTCCCACAGTCCCAGGGCTGTGGCCTCAGCCCTCCCCGAGAGCCCTGGAGACAGCCCGCTGGAGGAGGGTCTGTCTGCACAGATGCGGGGCCGCAGCGGCTCCGGGGCTTCCCGAGGCAGTTTCCCAAACACGGTTCTGAGACGACTAGGCTTGGGTCAGCATCTCAAGGGCAGTTCCTATCTGCCATTGGGGCTGCACAGGGAAGCGCGCCTCTGCGTAGATTATGCAGATACACAAGGTCTGACCAGGGAAATCGGGTTGCTGAGGAAACGGAGTTCCTCTGGTTACCCGCCCCGCCCCCCCCACACACTTCCTCGCTGCATCCCCTCCGAGAGGTGGCTCAGAGCCTGGAGGACCAGAGCGTGAGCAATCGCAGGGGTGGGGCTGGTCCAGGCGGCTGGTGCCTGCTCGGGCAGGCTGGGGCCACTCCCAGTCATCCTGACAAAGGACTGACACAGAGCGGATGGGAGAAAAGGTTGGGAGAAATCCCGTGGGCAGAGAAAGCACACAGGTGAAAGTTTCAACACCTATATAGTGTCCCAGGGCCAAGGGCTGCCAGCCAGCCGCTGGCCTGTCTTCCTCCAGGTGCTGAGGGAGGGGCGAAACTTGAGCATCAGCTGTAGCGGTTGGTCAATAGAACACAATCTCTTTTGTGTTGTTGTTGTTGTGTTTTATTTCAATTTTTGTTTGCAAGACTCAACAAATACCAATTAATGCACTAGGAGTCCCTGATTCAGTTAAAGCCCTGCTGGCTATAAAGGAATGATTTCTATTCATTGGATAACCTTGGATGAACTGCCATTTGAGGAATTCATTATATATATGAGGTCTGTCCAGAAGGTATCCAGCCTTGTACTATGAAAAATAGAGACATTTATTGAAGAAGATATGGGATACAAGAAACATTGTACATAGGACAATGATGCCTCAGTCCCCTTCAAAGTAGGCACCTTGGGACCTCACACAGTTCTCCCGCTCACCATCAGCTGCCCCATTTTATTTTCCTGAATCTCATCAACAGTCTGAAATCTCTTCCCTTTCAAAGGTGATTTTAGTTTCGGAAAAAGCCAAAAGTCACAGGGCACCAAATCTGGGCTGTATGGGGGCTGAGTCACCTGGGTGATTCGAAGTTTTGCCAAAAAACTCTGCACCAGACGTGATGCATGAGCAGGTGCATTGTTCTGATGAAGCTGCCAGTCACTAGTTGCCCATAGCTGCAGCCTTCTGAATCATCTGAATAGTTTCTGCAGATGAATATTTAAGCTCAACACAAAATTTCATGCAGATTCTTTGCTCTACTCACTCATTTTGAATGCTAGGGCCACAGCACACACACTCACTTACAGGCCCCCACTGCCCCCACTGACTAGTACAGTGAAGTTGTCATTGTTTACACACGCGCATCCCAGTCCATTCTCCTTGGCGGCCAGGTTACATCCATGTTGTTGAAACTGTTCTCATTAAATTAACAATGGTTGTATTAGAGTAGAATAAGCAGCCACAAGGGAAATAAAGGCAGGAAGGAGGGAAGCTCTTGAAATTCTATATATTGTTTCCACTATCTGGGAAAGAAAGCCTTTGAAACTGTGCTTTCATCCCAAGGCCTAAAAAGCCAAAAAGGGCCCATAGTGCCCAAAGGAAGAAGCTCATTAAAACTTTTGGGTATTCAGGGGCCCCCAAAGCTGGCACCACATTTACCTGTCAGTCAATATGTAAACTCCTTACCCTTGACCCCACCAACTGTGTAAGTCCTTAGAACAAACTACTCAGGACCTGGCGGGCTTGGGGGCTTAGCATTCTTGGCTCTCTGGCTGCCTGGTCTCAGGCCACACATGTGCTTGCCACCCGCACCCTCACCACCCCTGCGCTTGCCACCCTGGCCTGTGGCCACCCTTGCTTTCACCACCGTTACCCTGCTTCACCCTGAACCTATGCCTTTCAGCCCCCCACCCCCACTTTATCTAAGCCCATTCTCTTCTATGAGAAGGGACCACCAATAAACCCTGCTTGCATGCTAATAGGTTTGCTGATCTGCAATTCTTTACAGCATTGGCAAAAAGAACCAGGTCTCACCCTGGCTGGTGTAGCTCAGTGGATTGAGCATGGGCCTGTGAAGCAAGGGGTCACCGGTTCGATTCCCAGACAGGGCACATGTCTGGGTTGTGGGGACTCCCAGTGGGGGGCCTGCAATAAGCAACCACACATTGACATTTCTCTCCCTCTCTTTCTCCCTCCCTTCCCCTCTAAAAATAAATAAATAAAATCCTAATAAAAGAAAAAACAAAGAACCAGGTGTCTCCTGGTAACAGCTGGACTTTTCCCCAACAGACCACATATACATTCTAAATCCCATAAAATATTTCCTATGCATCATCTTACATCAAAATCCCAATTTTTTGTAGGGTTTTGTTGTGCTGAATCAGCAGTATTAGAACACAGTCTACAGTTGACAGTCTGTTCACTTTCTTGACAAATCTGTAACTGGAGACAGACATCACTCTCAGTGGGGAAAGAAAGGGAGTGAGTGCACCATGCACACCTTTCCCCATCTCCCTCCCTCCTGCGAGATCCTGTGTGTGTGAGCGAGCTTGAGCTCAAGCTGCTGCGCAGACACAGTGGGCGGTTGAGGGCACTGGAAGGGCTGCCATGGTGGAACACTCCCTTGAAAGAGGAAAGTCGCTGCAGCTTGTGGGCGTGGGCGCCACCAGCCAGCTCCCGCCCGACTCGGGAACTCGCACACTCCACTGCCAGTCAGGGGGAGACCAGTGAGGATCTTTTTTATTACTTACAAGTAGGAACTTGTTTGTTATACATGGACTTCCTTTTGTCTTTGTAAATTCAGGGTCTGGTATAGCAGCTGATATACAGTGCTAGGTTCTTGGTCTTTATTGAACGAACGAACAAATGAATGAATGAGTGAACTACATCCTCTTTCAAAGTACGTTGACCTTCTGGCTAGTTTAGCTAATCAAATAGTTCTCTCACCATCAGCACGGACAACCTGGCCAAACCCTGGGCAAGTCTGAAAAACTGTCCTTTGCTACTGTGTGTTCTTGTTTCTGCTGGACTGAGTCAAGAGAGGACAAGATGGGGAAGGGTGAGAAGTGGCAAAGGTGTGGCATTTGCCTGGCTTCAGGAGTGAGTGGGTGGCAGTGGAAAATAAGCTGATTCAAGCAGAAGACACCTGCCTCTTAGGAGGGGGGAGCTTGCACTCGGTCACTCCCGCTCTGGGCACTTGCCCAGCAGCCCACTGAGCTTCCAGTCAGGCCAGGCCCCTGCCAACTGTACCCTTTCTCTCTGCCCCCCGCCGCGCCCCCAGGAAGCTTACTAGTTTCTTTTCCATAAGCCAGGAAGAGACCATGGACACACATAAGGGCTGCATGTCTTTGGCAGGTCCCAAAGCAATATGGTCTGTGTTTCCGACCTGGGAAAGCTGTTGCACGCACGGGCCCCCAGCCCAGCACCAGGGGGCTCTGTGTGTCCCCAGCTGCCATGAATGCGCTCGTTCTGACCAGCAGCTGCTGGACATCTCCATGCTCGAGTGAGGGCAGCTGCTAACAGGACACATGCCTGGGGGAGCCAGGGAACCTGGGGAAAGAGCTTTTTTTACAGTCAAAGCCAGATGACTGAGAACGACACCACCAAGAAGTCCGGAATCCTTGCGGCTGCTTCCCATGTGAAATGCTCTGCAATGGCTCCTCTGCGGAGACGCCCGCAGTGCAGGACAGTGACCTCCCCACCGTCATAAAACCACCACGTCACTTGCAGAGAGAGGATCCCGATTCCAGCCACAGCTCTCCCCTCCCCATCTCTGTTTCCCGGGGGGAACAGGCCTTAAATGCCAGAGAAGCCAACACAAGGCATCCGAGCCTGAGTTCTGGAACGCTCACCCCCACCCCATCCTTAAGTTCAAAGGCAGTAATGTTTGAGACCTCTGATGGAGTGAGACGCCACTCTACTACTCCAGGGAACGGCCACAAAGCTGAGCGAGTCCCCTAAGCTGCAAAGCTGACGGCAGAAGTGAGGGCACAGAAGAGGCGCCTGGGAGCACGGGATGCCTGTGGCTGGAGTGTGAAGTGCAGGAGGGAGGAGAGAGAGAAACTGTTCCCAAGTAACTGCTCCTTTTCAAACAATGACGATAAGCCGCTAAAACATAATTGCCAGGCACTACTATTCTAAGCACTTGTTCCTATTAACAAACTATTTAACAAACAGAAACTTGGAAACAGAGAGGTTGTTATCGTTCAAGGACACACAGCTTGAGCAAGGGGCAGACAAAGGATTTAAAACCAAGCAGTCTCGCTCCAGAGTGTGCTCTCACATAAATCAGTTGATCCAAGCCTCTGGAAGGCAGTCTTCACATCTGATAAGTGTATGGCTCAAGTTCTACACAAACAAGTCCAGGTCAAATGGGTCGTCATTTGGCACAGAGTTGGTAGTCGATGTGGGAGGGTGGGCAGCTCTTTGGGTTCAGAGGAGGATGATGACGACGACGAGGGAGAGCGTGAAGAGGACTCAGAGGAGGACATGGATGAGATGAGTGAGGACAGTGAGTCACCTGAAGATGGAGAGGTCAAGGAGGCGGACACGGAAGGCAATGAATGGACAGGACCGGGACCAGTGGACGATGTAGGCAGACGAGGCAGGGTGGCCTCAGGGAGATTCCAGACCGGCCCGGACTAGCCAGTCCTCCCAGCAGAACCAGACAGTTGTCCCAGGGCCTGAGAGCGTCCCCACAGGCCCCTGCTCAGCTGCCACCATGCCCTGGTCTCCCTGGCCCCTGCCCAGCCATCAGCCTGCCCTGGAATCCCCAGGGCCTGAGCCCAGCCCACCTCTCCGGCTAGTACCTCACCCACAGCTGCCGGGGTAGTGTCCTTCTAGCTGTCTTTAGTAAAAACACAGGACTGATTTTTTTTAAATTCTAAGGGAAACCCCTAAAGAACTAGAGCAAACATAAGAAATCAGGACTGGAGGGGATGTGCAGGTACCATCTGAGTGGGGGGACCAAAGGCCATGAGGGTGCGGTGTCTGCCGTTGAGGGGCTGGCAGTCACAGCTTCACAGACTCCATAGGTCAGTGTCACAAAACAGCGAGAATGATCACGTCTGGACTGAAGACAGTAGCACCGACCCACAGAGGGCTACCACCTAGACACTTTGAGCCTTGTGTCTCTGGGGCAAAACAGCCACTCCTGGCAGGCGGCTGGGACAGTCAGAGTCTAGCAGTGCCAGCGGGCCCAGTGGACGCAGGAGTCACACAGAAGAGGGCAACATAGCACGTGGAGGGAGGGTAGAAGGGCGACAGGCCGTCGTCTGAGGCCGAGTCGTCTGCTCCCTGTGACAGCTCAGAGAATGGACTGCCATCTTCTGCGCCGTCCTGGGCCTCCCTCACCAGAAAGCGTCGTGGAAAGACATCCATGAAAACCCATTCTTCCAGAGAAAGTGGGCCAGTGGCTGCTATTTGCACCTGCAGTCTCTTCTACTAGTTGGGGTTCCTCTAGTAAAGCAGCCCCAGAGGTCCGGGGATCCCCGAACCGGGCTGACGTTTGGGGTCTGCGACGTGCAACCACCAGACTCCAGATGCCTCATTAGCAAAGTCCCTCAGATGGCTGCGGGGACAGACCCTCTTTAAATTACCTGCTTCTTCGCGGGGTCTAGAGGACCAAGTACCACATGGGGAGTTTTCTTTTCTTTCATTAATCCTCACCTGAGGCTATTTTGTTATTGATTTTAGAGAGAGGGACAGAGAGCGAGAGACCAATGTGAGAGAGAAAGAGAGACCAGTGTGAGAGAGAAATGTTGACTGGTTACCTCCTGTGCGCATCCTGACCCGGGAGCGAACCTGCAACTCAGGCCGTGCCTCCCACCAGGAATCGAATGAGCAACACGTCGCTGTGTGCGACAATGCTCCAACCCACTAAGCCACCCAGCCAGGGTCCTTGCGCTATTTTTAAACCTTTATAAATACACCTAATCAACATCACAGTTTTATTCTCTTCTAACTAATATGGATTGTTTTTAACATGGATTTTTGACTTCTGCTTGCTATCCAGGCTAACTAACCTTCTTGTGCTTTGCAGTTACTTGTTAAGGATCTGATGGGATCTTCTCCAGTCCTTTATTGTTTCAGCCTATTTGTACAGTCAGAGCCAGCATCCTGAAGGTGTGCTTGCTGGCATGCCACTGCCATCCCTCTGGGTGGCTTGGGCCTCAAAAGAATTTTCGACCAGTTATAACTTGTCTCCTCAGAAAGCAGCTCCACAGACCTAGGAGCCTGCCCACTGCACCTGGGGCCAAAGGCGGGCACTGGAGAGCACCAGGACCTCCTGCCGCCCAGCACCTAGCTCCCAGTGGCCATTGCCCTCCAGGAAGAGCAGAGAGGACTGTGCGCCCAGGGTCCTCGACCAGAAGTGGGTTTGGACTTGCTGCGCAGGCAGCTGCGGGGCTGTAGCTCTGTGAGGGCAGGGCTCGGTTGTGCTCCAGTGCAGCCCAAGCTCCTGGCCCAGGGCCTGGCACACTCAGGGTGCTTGACGAACATTACAAATAAAATAAAAAATGTAAATAGATGAGTCTATTCCTTCCAAGAACTGAGAGCAGCTTTGAGTAGTGTTTCCTTCATGGACGAGGTGTGTTTCCTTCACCTCCAGCCTGGAGGCCACCAGCTGCTTACGTTTCATCTAGCTGGGGACAAAAGGGGTGCTAGTAAGGACCTTGTTAATGGCCAGGCCTGCAGCATTGCTTCCTCAGGAAGCTGGACCTGTGGCTGCAGGCCCTCGTCCCCCCACAGGGCCCCAGGAAAGAGCAAAACCCATGAGAACACCATATGGGCTTGCTGTGTGGGGTGACTTAGGCAGCTGCAGGCGAGGGGCCCCCCAATAGAGGGGGCCGCTTCTCCTCAGCCTTTGAAGGTTATTTCACAGCTGCATGGTATCTATCCCAGGCCTTCCTCCTGCCAGTCCCCACTCCCTCCAGCCTTTGTCTTGGCTCTGAAGTCCAGGCACAGCACTGCCTGCAATGAAACAGAGCCTTGTGTTCCCATGCGGTCCTCAGAGCAGCAGCAGCTGCCGTCCCAGCAGCCCCCTGGGAGCTTGTTAGGAATGCAGAACCTCAGGCCCCAACCCAGCCATCTTTGGATCGCCACATGCAGTTTAAATAGGATCCCCTCAAGAGTCACAGGCACGCTAGGTTTGAGAAGTACTGGGTTGCAGGATATAATCATCACTGAGAAAATATCCATGTTAGTTTTCTATTCGTTGCCGTAAGAAATGACCACAAAACAGTGGCTTCAGATGGTACCCTACTTTCCCGTTTCTGTGGTCAGCAGTCCGGGCCCAGTGTGGCTCCACTGGGCTCTCCTCTGGAGCCCTGGGGGCAGATTCCGTTTCCAGAACTCATTTCCTTCTCAGGTGTTCTGCACGGTGCACGGCCCCCTTCACCATCCAGATAGCAACAGCGCATCCAGTCCTCCTCCTGCCTCAGATCTGCCTTCTGCTTCAGGCTCTGGGATTGCATCAGGCCCTCTGCTAATCCAGCATAATCCATTTAAAGGCTAGCTGATTAGTAACTAACCTTAAGCTTTATCTTCAAAGTCCCTCTTGCCACGGCATCACACCAGAGGCAACGGAGCCAAATCAGGATTCATCCCCTCAGGACAGTACCCCCAAGTGCTCTTTCCTAGTATGAATTTGAGAGATAGGCTTTTAAATTTTTTTTGAAGAGGATGGGGAGGGAGGGAAACATTGATTGGTTTGCTTCTCACACGTACCTTGACCAGGGGCTGAATCCACAATCCATGTCTATACCCTGACCAGGAATCAAACCAGCGACCTTTTGCTTCACAGGATGACACCCAACCGAGCCACACTGGTCAGGGCAACCACAAGTTTAGTAGGTCAGCTGTCAATTTGTTCCCGTGAAGGCTCTTCAGAGTCATGCCCGGGTCACATGAATGATCCGAAAGGCTGACTTAAGAGACAGTCTCTTACGCTGTTTTTCGTGCTGAAATACAGCCCCCCCCACAGGTCTTGACTCCCCAGTGACTTTTGATTGTTTCTAAAAAGCCCATCCTCCATGGACAGATCCAAGCTTTTCTGACGATGGCCAGACTACACTCCAGGCTTGTGAAGGTAAGCCCAAAAGTGCTCCACGGAAAGGCCTGAAGGTTAGAAATGTGGTAGCGTAACTGGTCTGAAGGGGCTTATTTGAAGGACCGTCACTGGGATATGAGAAAACTGGTTTGCTCAAAAAGCAGACGCACTGCATTCTAGTCACGCCTGACACCCACCTTCACAACTGACAGCACACGTGCAGCCTCCCTGCAGCCAGACTCCCTGCTGGAAGCACTGGCCACCCTGGAGGGCAATCTTAGTGAGCAGCACCTGAGGACACTCTGCTCAGAACACAGCTCCGCCAGTGTGGCCTTGGTGGGATCGGGAAAACTAAAATCAGTTTAGCAAACTGTTCAGTTTTCTTTAAGCTCCAACTTGACAACTTCACTAAAGTGGAAACCGAATGAAATAAAAACAATTCCACGTGGACTGCTTCAAATTCACATATTCGTGACATCCCCTTTCGTATGAACCTGCAGCACAAGGCTGTGGACAGACAGCAAAGACTTTGGCTCCTTTTGCCAGCCCCCGTCCTGTGAGGGGAAAACAATTGCTCCCACACAGCAGCAAAGCTGCCCTACACACGCCACTTCCAGTCACCAGGAAGCACACGCCCTGCAGTCTGCACCCTCACGAGGCTGGGCGAGTCCTTGGCAGCTAAGGCGAACTACTACTTGTTGGCACCGGGTGTGAACTTTCCCACTCAATCCTTGCAGCCCTCAGGGGTGGCATTACCCTCAATTTACCATTAAAAGAGAACTGCGTAAGCATTTTAAGCATCAACCGTAAATCAGGATTTGGAGCCAACTCTGCCTCCTTCTGCCCCCGAATGATCATGAGCAGATTTCCTTGGAACTTCTCTTCCAGCAGACTCTACATAGAATCTGGGAAGTCCTCTCTGCAGGCTGCACCTTCAAGGACATTTTACACTTGGATTTTGTGACGAGGGAAACCCAGCCTTTCTCATCTCACCACATGGGGAAAATCACCAAGAAAGGACAACAGAGCTTAAGTCGCAGGACGAACTGCACACACTCTCTAACACGGGAGGCTGAAGGCCGGCCGGTCCCAAGTGGGACAGACTGTACTGCACTGTAACTCATAACTCGTCACCTACCAGCCGTCAGTGGCCAAAATGAAAGGGAGTTCACTGTGGAGAAGAATTCCAAGTGTAACCTGGCTTGGATGGAAGTCTGCGGAAACTAAGCCACAGGTTCCCTTGAGCGAGAAATATGACATCCTTGTTGAATGTGATGTACCGGCAAGCTGACTGACAGTTGATTCCCCACCCACCGATCAAACTAGTGCTAGACTCACTCCCAGAGGCAGAGCTTCCTGTCCTGTGGCCCCTGGTTAGTCGAACTGTGTGCGGTTCAGGACCAGGCAGCATTGAGGAGGTTGTTGGACACACAGAATCTCTCACAGGGAATCAGAGCTGCGTGTGTGACACCCAGTGAGGCTTTGAGGAAAACCTGAGATGTGGCAGGAAAGGACACACATTGTAACAGGCAGGAAAAGTGGGACTGGCCAGCAAAAGTCCGACAGAAGCCAGGTGGAGCCACGCCCAGACCTCCGAATCACCGAGGTGCGAATGACTTAGTGACTGGCGTGTATTCCCCTTCCTCTCTCCAAAACCCACTCTGGATATCTCAATTCTTGCTTCATGGTCTGAGAACAAGCTTGCTTTCATCTAAGCTGATTTAAAAAAACACAACCTATCTATATTATACCTCAAAGCACACAACATAAGTTTAATTGTGTACTTAATAATAAGAATTTCACATAAGCCCAAGCTGACAGCGGTGGGGGGTCTGACCCATTCCCACTGGGCCCACTGCAGCGATGTCCTGGCCAAGCCCACCGCGGCACTCTGGAGCCACAGCATTTCCCACCCTTGCTTCAGCCTCGGGAGACAGGATAGAGGGGAAAATCCAAGCCCAGAGAAGGCTTGCCTTAGTAACCACTCCCAAGAATCGTTTTCTTTAGTTGCAAAGACTTCTACAATGAAAATCTGCCAGCACCAAGACCTCAGTGAGAGCAATAAGCAG
This sequence comes from Phyllostomus hastatus, assembly GCF_019186645.2. Classification (NCBI taxonomy): domain Eukaryota; kingdom Metazoa; phylum Chordata; class Mammalia; order Chiroptera; family Phyllostomidae; genus Phyllostomus; species Phyllostomus hastatus. Next base: position 947,302 of record NW_025333643.1, on the reverse strand, counting down.
ATCTCCGGGAGGGGATGAATGCCCACTACAGAAGTGTGGTTGCTGCCGCGGGGATGCCGAGGCCCGTGTGGCCGGCTGAGGCCCCCAGAGTACTTGAGGTTCTCCAGACAGCCATTCCTGAGCCAGTAGGGGTGGGCGGGTCCCGGGCGGGTCCCACCCCTCCAAAGTTGCACCAAAACAAAGAAAACCTCAAAAAATACCAGCCTCTCCTTTTTAAGGAGAAAATAAAAAATAGGCTTACAAATAAAAAACTTGGAAGCCATACAGTAAGCACACCTCTTTCAAGAGAGAAAACACCTCACATTACGACAATGAATTGTAACAAACTCCTGAGGAGGAGGAAATATTTCATGACACTCATCAAATAATGCTAAAATAAAATGCTGTTTGGGTGGGAGTTTGCTATGTCTTATATTTCACAATTTATATTTTTTATTAGACTCCACAGTTTGCCAAATATAAGCAGTAACAAGGTATTTTACAAACTATTATACAACTTAAAACTGTATTAAAAAATTAGGTGCATATTTATACTGGATAACCTAAAAATGCTGTTTTATCTGTGGCAGGGGTGTCAAGCTCATTTTCACCGGGGGCCACATCAGCCTTGTGGCTGCCTTCAAAGAACCAAATGTAATTTCAGCTCCTTAACGATTAAGGAGTAGTTACATTTATACAGCCCTAAAATTATTTTGGCCCTTTGAAGGCAACCAGGAGGCTGATGTGGCCCCCGGTGAAAAGGAGCTTGACATCCCTGATCTATGGTCTGAAATACTTTTTTTAAAAAAGATTTCTATTTGTTTTTAGAGAGGGGGGAGGGAGGGAGAAAGATGGGGAGAGAAACATCAATGTGTGGTTGCCTCTCACACATCCCCAACTGAGGACCTCACCCACAACCCAGGCATGTGCCCCCGACTGGGAACTGAACTGGCAACCTTTTGGTTTGCAGGCTGGCACTCAATCCATTGAGCCACACCAGCCAGGGCTGAAATACTTTTTATAAGTGATTTAGTCCTACACTAATAATCCTTTCGCTACTTCTTTTTGTTTTTACATGTTATAAAACAAAAAGTCTGTGTTCTTAAAATGATTACACAAAACCCAAGACAACTTTTCAAATCCACTTTTATTTTCTTTTCCTCTTCATACCCAGAACTTCTCCACACACATTTCTTGCAGCTGTAAAGTCACTTCGTGTTGGTCAGGTACCATTTCACCCCTAAAACTCTGCTGGCATCAAAATATGACAGTTAACCAGTGTTAAATCTATAAAATATTTACATGGCACAGCACATTAAGCTTCAGACACTTGGCAATTAAACCACATAAAAATAAGACAAGACCCCGTGTTCAGAATCGGGTGTTCACAGTCTCCGTCGGGAGACTGTACAATGGTTCCCAAAGGCAGCAGAGGCAACAGGCAGTTACTTCAGAGGACATCGAACACTATGATCTGGAAGCACATTACAACGTTACCCCAGTGTCATGTACCACCCCACCCCTCTCTCAGGTGGTCTCGTAATTCTAGAATGTCAGGTCCAGCTGATAGAAAATGAAGACAGACAACACAACATTTACTCTGTGGACGCGTTCTAACTCCTACTACGCATGCATTATGATTTTGAACGCAACTCGTCCTAAAAACTTGTCACGGTCGTCGTGGTTTTTCAGGTTGGGTGAGTCAACAATCTTGCACTCGACTGTTGCTTCTTTTGGGGTACTGCTAGCACCAAGGCCGAGCTGGACAGCAACTAATGGCTGTAAATAGCCCACCTGGTAAATAAACGGAAAAGACATTAACCATTCAAAGTAACTTCATCTACACTTCAACAATAGTTGGCTTACTTTGTAAAATATGAGAACAAAATTTTAATCTGCTAAGTAGATCTATTACTTTCCATTCTCTACCTTTCTCACTTGAAACCAGAGGTCCGCGTATCCTCCCCAGCGCAAGCACGGCCACGGGCTTCCCTCCTTCCCGCTCTCACTGCACCCTGTGGGCTGTGGCTGTGCTGCGCTTCGGTATCAGTCCTTTCCAGGTGTTCTACCGTCCTGGCTTGAATTTCCCCTTTCAAAGTTGCTTACTAAAAGGTTTCAACTCCCTCCCTCTTTGGAAATTTATTTTAATAATTATATTAACAAGTACTGCATTGTGATCAAAGTATCAGTTACAATATATTTCCACTTTATGAAGGTTTAGGATGTATTTTTTTAAAGATTTTATTTATTTATCTTTAGAGCGAGGGAAATGAAAGGACAAAGCCAGAGAAGCATCAATGTGTGAGAGAAACATCCATCCGCTGCCCCTCGAACGCCCTCAGCTAGGGAATGGGGCCTGCGAACCAGGCATGTGCCCTGACGGGGAATCGAACTGAGATCTTTCTCTGCAGGACAATGCTCAAGCAACTGAGCCATGCTGGTAAGGGCTAGAATGGTTTTGTTTTTTTAAATGATAAATATCTGTGACTGTTCCAGGTGTGCTCGAGGGCATGTACTATATTATTACGTTTGATAAACATGCGTAAGGTACCTTACTGATGATGTTACTTAGGTCTCCCCTACGTCCCCTACTTATCATTGCTGTGAAACCTGGTACAAACACACTCAGTTGCTGCACTGTAGGTGTGATTTCTAAATACAGCTGTCCACCAGAAGGAACTAGGGGCTGACTCCAGGGCTGGCACAGGCCAAGTACAAGACGGGCCCGGAATACCCTGCGGTGCCAGAAAGGAAGGAAGCGCTCAGACTCACAGGAGCGTGTCAGAAGGACGGAGAAGCCGCCTGAATGTCTCCCACCAGCCAAGTCTGAGACAATTTTAGCACCACAGTAAATGATTATAACCCCCAGAATAAAATAAGAATCCATGAGAATATACTGATATACATAAATAAAAAGTGGTAGAGAAGAAAAAGTCCTTCCTTAGAGCAGAATGCCAACTAGTAAGTGGAAAAAGGAGAACGGTAACTAGAAAACACTCGGGAACAGTTCTACTATTGACTGATACACTCAAGAATCAACAAATGCTAAGGCTGTGGGAGAAACGGAATTTTATAGACTCTCAAAGTATTCTCCCTAGATGATATTTATTTATTTCAAAGGGGGAAAAAAGAGTGACTTTACAGGAACCTGGCTGACACGCCCTTAACCAAGTGGTCAAGGTCACCATCACCATCAGAGGGACTCGTCAGCACCATGTCCCTCCTGATCATCTGTTCTGGGAGGACACAACACTCCTTCTGAGGCACATCTGCCAAAATGTGCGGCCTGCATTTATTCACGAAAACATCAGACAAACTCCAGCTGCCCGAAAAAGACAAAGAAAGGCCTATGCCCGAGCACCAGGGCACAAACCAGACGGAGGCACTGTCCCGGTCACAGGCGACTGAAGATGCCGACAGCGCGACAGCCCGGGGTCAGAACACACTTTTCCTTTTCCCAGAAAGAACGCCAGTGGGACAACAGGTGCATCTCAACAAGGCCTACTGACTGGACCATAGTACTCTCTTCATGTTCAATTCCTCTGACAACTGTATTAAGGTTATATGAGGTAATGTCCTTATTTCTAGGGAAAAACACTTAAGCATTTAGTAAAGAAACACTGAATTTATAACTTAGTACCAAGTGGTTCAGGGAAAAAATTATATATAAATGGAGACTGTTAAAACAAGCAAGATAAAGTATTAACATCTGGGGTATCTGCATAAAGGGTCTATGGAAATTCTTTCTACTACTCTAGCCAGTTTACGTTTGACATTATTGTAAAATAAAAAGTTTTATAAGTAAATCATCTCTGGGTAATGAGCTTTATTTTTTGACTACCTCTCTATATTCCTGAAACAATCACATCCTAAATAACGACAGAGACATTGGTGTTTCCTGCCTGGACTTTTCAATTTGAATGGGAGGTCTGGAATCTCGATTTGTCATCACAATGTGTGTTTAAAGACCAGAACACACGACACACAAGTTCCACAAGTTACATCCACAGATCCCAGACAAGCGGCACTTTAATACAGATAAGCCCATTTCCCCAGAGTCCCAATCACTTAAGAACTTCTAAATACTTACATGCAGTTTCTTCCCATAATATGGAAAATATTTTAAGTCTAGATTTCCTAGGGCAGGATGAAGCAATAGAGTTGTGTTTTCACCCTAGAGTTGAAAGCCAAAACAAAACAAAACTTTTTAGGTCACAAAAAAGCAAATTTAAAAATGTATTTTACATTACAGAGTGCCAATTATGAACAGTATGGGGAAACCACAATGCTGTTCCAACTGCACTAATTACAGGTATGTTTTTGAGAAGAGACTTGCTCATCTTGATTTGAACTTCTTGAAACAAACTATTCTCACTCTTCTCGCATTTCCTGATACACACAGGCTTTTCCATGATAGCACCCTCTAACTTCCAGCCAGGCCAGCTCATGCACTGTCTGTATAATCTTACTTGTCTTCCAACCACCATGTGCCAGTTCTTTGGCTATCTGGCAGCAGAATGGAGACTTCCAGCCAAGAGGGAGGTGTAGGTAGATATACTTTGCCTCCTCACAAAATCAAAAATTTAAAAACAGAAAATAACCAGAACTACCAGAAAATCAAACTGTATGGAAGTCTGGCAACCAAGGAGTTAAAGAAACATTCATTCAGACTGGTAGAAGGGGCAAAGATGGTAGCTGGGGTGGAGGGGAGGAGTGGCAACGGGGTGGCTGGAGGACTGGGCAGGCAAGGTGGTGGCCGGTGGTGCCACACTTGCATGCAGATAAACTGGGAGGAGCAAGTCTGGTGTGAGACAGACCTCGCAACCCAGGGTTAAGAATGTGGGGAAATAAAGCCTCAAAACCTGTGGCTGCAAAAACCTGTGGGGGTTACAGCAGCAGGAGCAACTCCCAGCCTCACAGGAGAGTTCTTTGGAGAGACCCACGGGGTCCTAGAACATACACAAAATCACTCACCTGGGAATCAGCACCAGAAGGGCCCAATTTGCTTGTTGGTAGCAGAGGAAGTGACTGAAAGCCAGCTAATAGCTGAGCAAGGGGCACTGTTCCCTCTGACACCTCCCCCACAGACAGTGCCACAACACAACCGTGTGAGTTGACCCTCTCTGACGAATGCCTAAGGCTCCGCCCCTTACTATGTAACAGGTGCATGGAGACAAAGAAATACGGTCCAAATGAAAGAACAGATCAAAGCTCCAAAAGCAGAACTAGACAATGAAGAGATGGCCAATCTATCAGATGCAGAGTTGAACACACTGGTAATCGGGATACTCAAAGAAATGGTTGAGTATGGTCGCAAATAGAGGAAGAAGTGAAGACTATGTAAAGTGAAATCAAGAAAGTATACAGGCCCTGGCTGGTGTGGCTCAGTGGATTGAGTGCCAGCCCGTGAACCAAAGGGTTTGAGGTTCAATTCCCAGTCAGGGCACATGCCTGGGTTGCGGGCCAGGACACCAATAGGTGGTGCACAAGAGGCAACCACACACTGATGTCTCTCCTTGTCTTTATCTTTCCCTTCTCCTGTCTCTAAAAGAAAAAGAAATAAATACTAAAAAATAAATAAAAATATACAGGGAACCAACAGTGAAGGGAAGGAAACTAGGACTCAAATCAACGATTTGGAGAAGGAAGAAATAAACATTCAACCAGAACAGAATGAAGAAACAAGAATTCAAAATAATGAGAAGAGGCTTAGGAACCTCCAGGCAACTTTAAACGCTACAACATCTGAATCATAGGGGTGCCAGAAGGAAAAAAGAAAAAAAGAGCAAGAAATTGAAAACTTATTTGAAAAAACAATGAAGGAAAACTTCCCCAATCTGGCAAAAGAACTAGATGTGTAAGTCCAGGATGCTCAGAGAGTTCCAAAGAAGTTGGATCCAAGAAGAAACACACCGAAACACATCATAATTACATTACCCAAGATTAAAGAGAAGGAGAGAATCTTAAAAACTGCAAGACAAAAGGAGACAGTTACCTACAAAGGAGTGCCCATATGACTCTCAGCTGATTTCTCAAAAGAGACCTTGTAGGCAAGAAGGGGATGGAAAGAAGTATTCAAAATCATGAAAGGCAAGGGCCTACATCCAAGATTGCTCTATCCGGCAAAGCTATCATTTAGAACGGAAGGGTAGATAAAGTGCTTCCCAGATAAGGTCAAGTTCAAGGAGTTCATCATCAAGCCTTAGTATATAAAATGTTAAAGGGACTTACCTAAGAAAAAGATGATAAAAAATATGAACAGTAAAATGGTAACAAACTCACAACTATCAACAACTGAACAATGACAACAAAAAAAAAATCAACCTAAAAAATAAAAATAAACTAAGCAAACAACTACAACAGGAACAGAATCACAGAAATGGAGATCATAGAGAGGGTTATCAGCGGGGAGGGGAGAGTGAGGGAAAAGTTACAGGGAATAAGTAGCATAAATGGTAGGCAGAAAATAGACAGGGGGAGGTTAAGAACAGTATGGGAAATGGAGAAGCCAATGAACTTATGTGTATGACCCGTGGACATGATCCAAGCAGGGGGAATGTGGGTGGGAGGGGGTGCAGCGTGGAGGGTAATAAAGGGAGAAAGAAATGGGATGACTATAATAGCATAATCAATAAAATATACTTAAAAAATAAAAAGAAAGAGACACATCAGTGGATTTAGGACCAATGTACCCCCAATGCATAAAATACTGTTTCTAGACTGGAAGGCAATGGTGACCACCACCTGGCGGGGCAGCGGGCCTGAGTCTCAGGGGAGGAACAGCCATGACTACTGCAACCGGAGGAGGAAGTGTCGTGACACGGACAAAAACTATCAGGGAAAATTTAAGGTACTCCAAGCAAAAAAAACCATTCTTAATCAATTTAAATACCACAGTTCACTTAAATAAGTTTATGAGCACATGTAAATCAAAAGTATTACGAGTCTGTTGGAATTATATGCCCAGTCTTTCTAAAAACAGACAAACATGATACATACACAAATCTAATTACCATATAATCCTGCTATTTGTTAGCTATTTCTAGTATTCTTAATAAGCAATTTATAAAAATTCTCTTGTAACATTCCAAATAGGTCTAATTTTAATGACTATAATTTAAACACATACTAGGTAACATATAGACAATGATTAAAAATCGGTAGCAAGTTTACTAAGTAAAATAAAACATTACCAAAGCGAGTTCCTGAACTGAATATACTAACTTCTATTTTTGAAAGCACACACGGAACACCATAGCTTATTTCGCTAACAGTCACGCAGCACACGGAGCCAGGGTGGCAGGGAAGCCAGGACGGGGGACAGAGTGAGGAGACCACGGCTAGGGCCAGTGCTCACGACCAGCCCACTGCCATGGGGACAGCGCAGGGGGTAACGGGGCTGAGAGAATGACCGTTGTGCAGGCCATTTTACACCTCTCTTCCAACACCACCCTAGCACTGTACTTATTAAAAAACAAAAAAAAAAACCCCACATTTTATATCAGACAAAAAATAACCACTTTAATACAAGGGATTTTCTGCACTGCTTTTGTACAAACTACTTTTCTTTAATATGAGCTTAAATTCACAGAAACAGAGATGTTCCCCCAAATGTAAAAGGTTTCCTTTGGGTTACTTTATTTCAGTGTGAATTTCCAGCCAGATACCACACTTCACTGATATCTACCTCATTCACTGAGGCCCGACCACCCATAGGAGGGCAGGGTCAGTTACAGGTCGGGCTGAGGCTCTCGGGAAAGGTCCCAGGCTCGAGGTTACCCAGGTGCAACAGACTCTGAACTGTTCTCTTGGTTTCTACCTGAACCCCAATGTTGGCAGGCTTTTACTTAAACTTGTATTTTATACCTTCTGTGAAAACAAGCATTCAGAAATTGTGAAATACTGAAATGCATGTCTGAATAATAATGAGCTACTTCAGGGTAAAGCATGTGTGTCACAGTTTCCTAGGTACATGCAATGGGACTGTTACAGGGTGCAGCCTAGAGGGGGGACCCCAAATGGGCACTTAAAATGGGGTCCAGAACTCAAGGTGTCCAGATTTTTGGATGTCCTCACTCCCACTCCCCAGGTGTGGGCTGGGGGAAGGGACAAATGGAGCAGGGCCATTGAGAGCTGTTCTGCATAGCAACAGTCTTGCAACTAACCTCTGGTGTGGTCATTTAACATATCTATAGCCTTTGGCTGGTCGCTTAGATATGTTAAATAGTTGTGGCCATGCTTTGGGCCAGGGGAATGGAAGTAACTACCCCACCAAGACGTGACTGGGGGGCAGGTCCCCTGAGTTAACAGCACCTGCATGGGAGCTTGGAGATGATAGGCTCCAGGACATGGGGCCACACCTGCCCAGACTCATGATGGCAGTCCAGTAAAGCTGGAAGGATATGAGTCCTAGCATGTGAGTGTGGGAGGAGTTGGAAATGGGGCTGCAGAGGAAGACGGGCGCGGGGATTTAAACCGAGATGCAGCAGCCCTGAGAGAGAGAACCATGAGGCTGTGGAAGTGCAGAGAAGATCACAGCTATTGGGGAGGGAGAACCACATGGCCTTGACAGAGTGGAGACTCCCGCAGCTCTGAGAGAGAGAATCACCATGCGGCTTTGGCAGAATGGTGACCCTCGCCCCTTGCAGCCACTGCGCAGGGGGAGAAGCATGCGGTTTTGGCTGAATGGGGACTCCCATGGCCCTGGGAGAGAGGACCACGTGCCTTTGCCAGAGTGGGGACCCCCATAGCTTTAGAAGGGGGAACCACCACGTGGTTTTAGCAGAGATCCTGGTGACTCAGCTGAGGGTGCCGGGAACCCAGGGAGGTCTCCCAGTTGAGATGGAGTACTAACTGGGAATAACCAGAGGACTGCCTGAGCCATGGACTTCTATTTCCTTTCCTGAGATACGGTACTCAGGACTGGGCAAAGGGGGAAGGAAGGAAGGACTGTGTCTGTTTGTGGGTGTTTTAAAAGGGACTTTAGGATTCTTGATAAAGACATTAGTCACTACTTTAAGTTTGTATAGCATTAAATAAACATTTCCTTTCCTTTTCACAAATCTCTGGCATTGAGAGACGTCTTTCCTCTGACGGCAGATATGACGGACCTGGGGGCTTTTTTTTCAATAGTATATCGTCCCAGGCCCCCCTTGTTTGCTCTGTAACAGGACCACACAGGAAACTACAAGGGACTAAGTACAAAAGTTTATTAATTGCCACCCAGGTCTCCTGAAAACAAAATAAAGTTTTAAAATTAATGTATTTTGTTTCTTTTGTACAATCACCACCCATAAACTATTTAAAGAATACACACCAAATGTTTGAAGCAGTGATCATTTCTGGGTAGCATTATCTTTTTTTTCTTCTGCGTTTTCTAAATTTTCTCAAATGAACACGATTCACTTTTGTAAGAAAATAAAACACCAAAAAAACTCCCGAATGACAGGGACATGTTAAAGGCTGCCCGTTCAGAGCAGGCCCTGTCACCAGTGCCTGTGCAGGGAATGTCCTGTCTGCTCTACAGGGAGGGGCACTAACACCGAGGGACCCCACAGGGTCACTCCTTCGTGACCAGCCTGGGATGAAATGCAGTTTTATAAGCCCTTCTTCTAATTCTGTGTGCTTTTCCTAAAAACAAAAACATCCCAAAACTAAATGGACCCCATCTGTTGTGACTAGTTTATACACTTTACACAGAACAAAAACAGTCTGAAATCTGAGTAATTAGACCATGATTTTTCATTAACATTTCCCCCAATTATTCTAAACGCAAAGGATACAGAACAAATAAACAAGGAGAAAAATCCATTTAAAACCCTAAGGGATGAGTTATGTGGAGGTTTTTACACTGGCCAAAGGTTTATAAAACTGAAACCTCAGGGAGGGGCTGTTTTCAGCTTTTGTCCCCATGGCCTCAAGGCGTGTGTGTTTTCCCTTCAGGTGGCGTTGGCTCTCGAGACCCACCCTCCGAGCTTATCAATGTAGTCTGCTAACGTGCAACAGCAGAAGCTCCTGTACATGGGACAGGTACACCGTCGTGAAATTAGCACTCGTGCGTGGCTACAACCCAAGCTTCAGGGGCTTTCTACTGGGAAGACTTGCAAGCAAGGAGGTTCCTAGGGAGTTATACAACACTGCTTCTAAATGTAGCTTAGAGTTGGAATGCTTTCCTTTGTCTCATGAGATAACATATATGCTCACTAGGTTTTTAGAAGGACTTGTTTATCAAGAGAAGCTTGGCTTCCATATAGCATCTGGTTTTAAGTGAGATTCTGGCTTCTTATCCAAGTTTCCTGCTGAGCTGAATATGGCACAAAGAGATAAAGTGGCCTATCTATGGTCACGTCTGTAGGTACACCTCAACCCAGATGAGGAACCAAAAACTCCCTGACACTGTGCTGGACTCATCTGGGATGCTCTAAAGCTGGGGTCACAGAGTGTGGGCCCCAGGCCAGAAGTATCACCATCACCTGGATGCTTCAGGTAAAAATGCAGATTCTGACCTTCACCCCAGACCAATGGAGTCAGAAACTTCAGGATTGGGAATCAGTAAGCTCTCCAAGTGATTCTGATGCATGATTGAATTAGGAAACCACTGAGCAAGTGTCTGCCCAAACAAGAAATCCATTCATGGTTAAAACACAGTACTTTTTTTCTCTTCCACAAACAACATCAGAAATGATTTCAGCATAACCTTTCAACTAAAATACTTCTGACGTACAATTGAAGTTGGAAAGTTAATATTTTGCGCAATGACAGAATTAAATTTAGAGCTTAAAAGTTTCTCCTCAGAGCTCTTACCCATGGTTGACATACTCAGCTGCACTTGCAGCATGGAGAGAAAACAAAAGAAACTATGAGATGAAGGCTGAACAGCACACTCGAGAGAAATAAAGAAAAACAATGTTTCTACCTTGAGGAAAACCTACTGTGTTTCATTAAATCTCAGATTGCACTGATATACACTACGTACTATTAAGACAAAAAAAATCTTATGATAAGACATCATTAATTGTAGGCCAACCACAATTTCAGTGTTATTAAGCCAGGGAAAAAAGTGAATCTTAGAAAATAAAATACAGTATGTGGAGCTATAAAGGCAGTGTGTGTGAAATCAAATACACACGGTAAAGAAGTCTTTTTAAATTATTATGAGCAAAGAGAGAAGGGCTACCCACAAAGTCTGGTGAAATTTTATTCCTCTAAGAATGTCCTTATAGAGCAGGGGTCCCCAACCCTGGGGACATGGAGCAGTGCTGGTCAAGTGGCCTGTTAGGAACGAGTGAGCTTCCTGCCTGAGCTCCGCCTGCTCTACTCCCCAGGCCCTCCTCCCCACTCCCCCTCCGGAAAAATTGTCTTCCATGAAACTGGTCCTGGTGCCAAAGAGGTTGGGGACCGCTGCTACAGAGTACTTTAAAAATGTGCCAGGGAAGGAAAAAATAAATGACTACTATTCATTAGACTTTTAAAGTATTAAGTACACTAAAGCATTAACAAAAGTTGTTGTTTTTTTTTTTTAATACTAACCTTAGAAACAGAGCATTCTATCCTTGGGTTTCCTTGAGGCTTTAATCCAATTATCTAAGGAAAAAAAATACTGATTGATTGAAACATCACAAATGTATACATCAGACCTTTTGTTGCTGGGGACCAGGAGGGCAAGGGTTGAGACAAACAGTAACTCTGTGTATTAAAACCCTGTTACCTGTGCCTTTTATGCTAATTATTTTAAAGAATTAGAATGGACTTTTCAATATAATATCTTACCAACTATCTTATTACTGTACTAGGCCAATCTAGGAAATAAATTAGTTACCAAAGAACTGACCAAAGCACAGTACTGCACCTGCTACCCTTAAACAGAAACCTTTTAATTCCATTATTTTATGACCAAATAATTAAAGCAAACAATTACTGCAGGATTGCAGAGGCATAATATAATTAATTAACTGTTCTTCATGAAAATATTAGGTCATGCCCTGGCCAGGTAGCTCCATTGAATAAGCATTGTCCCTATATACCAAGGTTGTGGGTTCGATCCCTGGTCAGGGCATCTACAAGAAGCAACCACTGAATGCATAAATAAGTGGAAAAACAAATAGATGTTTTTCTCTCTAAAATAAATTTAAAAAAGAAGTTGAAGAATCCCATTTTAAGAAGATTCTCACAGCACCACTGAGTTCTATAGAATGAGTCTACTTTCATGTTTGTAGCTAAGTCTTGCCTAAATAACATATTAATCCATCTATTTTGTGAGACTTTTGGCATTTTGAATTTATATGCATTTTACATGTGAATGCCTGTAACTGTAAATATTCCTCTCAAAAGACAGGTATCAGAGTAACCTAGACAATAATATAAGCAGCAACAGCTATCCTAGCCCCCATAATGACTTTGGAACAAACTGCAGTTGGTGTGCACATCGCACCACTGACCCCTGTGCGTCTGACGTTGTCTGCCTGTTAGGCTCTGCGAAGCCCACCCCTATCGGCAACTATAATCTCAGACCCTCATCATTCAAAGAGGTCATATTAAAAGAAAATAAACTCAGAAGGCTGGGCCCATGGGAGAAGGAACTGAAATTTCTCTTGGCTTTAGATGAGGAATAGGTTTTCCAGCTATCTAATTGCCCTGAAGACATTCCCAGGAGGTTGGGATTATAAAAGGCATCCCTGTTAAAGGGGAAAATTTAATTCATTTTACAAGCTAGATTTTCCAGTTTCACATTACTTTTAGCTTGCTCTGTTAACCTTAATTCTTAATAAAGTCTTGCTGAAAAAGCCCTCAATCATTTATTGGTGCCTACTCTGTGTCAGGCAGTGTTTCAGAATGATTTCTAGAGGGCTGTGGGACAGACAGGAAATGGTCCTTGTCCACCAGGGGAGGAAGGAAGGAGGAGCTGGAAGGGCAGCAGTGTGGGCATTTTGGGGTCTGGCTGGCCCTCCCTACAAGGAACTCCTTATTCAGCAGTGCCAACTTCAGATGACTGAAGCTGTATTCCTACTGGGAATGGGAGCCATTTGTTTATGGGACGATGACTTTAGTGACATCTGAACTCACAATCCCCACCTGTTTAAGAAACTGCCCTTACCCTGAGTAAATGCCCAGGGATGCCCTGGCTTTTCAAGGGGAGACCTTGCAGGCCTCAGCAGGATGACTGCATCAGAACTTGGCTCTGCAGTGCAACGTTCATAGAGCAGCAATGCACAGGGGTTAGGGACCAGTTCACTATAGAAGGGGAACAGCTTCCTTTGCACCAGGAAGGCAAGTTATTATCACTTACACAGGGAGACAACATCAGCTTCTGAATCTATGAACGGCTATCCAATTCAGGCATCTCTTCTGTACGATATAGCAAGATGGGACTAACTGGCTGTAACTGAGCTCACTATAGTGCAACTTTATTTGTATTTTTACCACTTAATTTTATATACATATATTATAAAAATATGCTTTCCTACTAAATTTCATATACTCCCCATGGGAATTTGAATCACTTTACCACACAGGACTCAAAGATGAGCACTGCACGTTCACAAAATCATGCTTTGGGCGTGACCCACCCCGAGAGGCGCTAATCTACGCCTAAATGCGTGTCGCTGCCTCCGAAAGGGAAAACATGGAAGATGTTTGTACTCCCTAAACCATGACTAATTTGTGAACCAATCTTGTTTGTTTCCTGTGTGAATTTTTCTAGAGGTCAATCAATACCACTGTTAGCCTGTTACACAAGTTACCCTAAATGAGATAACATTTTAAAAATACTTGCCAGCTTAACAGAGGGTATTAGGAAAAAGCAGCAACAGTGGCAAAACATGTACATACTCTGTTCATTTTCACAAGAACACAAGGGTGTCCACTGGAGTAGCCAAAGGAAGGGTCATTGACCCCACTGCATTCTTCAAGTAAGGTAACAGGAAACTGACATGCTTTATAAACCGGACCCTTCTGTTCAAAGAGTGTTCCACCAGTACAGTCCATGAGATTGTTCTGTGCTTCCAAAGCGTATGCTAAAAAGGAAACATATATGCATGCACAGATCAGCTGAAGAGAGATCTTAAAAACAACCAGGAATATATCTTCCTTTGGGCAACATTCTTCAAAAACAAAAACAGCAATGCTAATTATTAGATAATTTTAGGGAAAGAATGTTAAGTCTGTTCCTTTATCTAGTGATCTAAAATTATGCATTTCCACAACAATCCAAGCTGGATTACAGATCTCTTTTCTGGCCATCAGGTGGTCCAAGCCAGCTATGGTGTCAGCCGAATGCCTTCTATGCTCCTGGCCCAAGACACAATGGCGAGGACATAAAAAGGCACTACTGCCACCCTTCTGCAGCTTACAGTGCTTGGGGAGGACAGGTGTTACGTAGAAAATCATAACTGAAGGGTCTGAAGACACACAGTGCTGGGTAGTCTATACTAAGGGGACTTGAAACAGAGCTAACAGCTGATGTTAGCTTAGAGGAAGATGTTTTTAGCGGACATGGAGGTAACTATATTGACTCAAAGTGGTAAAAGAGTAAAAAGGTTACAACTTGGAGAAGGGGAGGAAAGAAGAGGGAGAACTATCAATGGCTGGCCGATGCTTGCCCTGTACTGGCACAGTGTTAGGCAGGCATGGTACAACAGTGAACAAGCCTGACCTGGCCCGTCTCACTGAGCTCAGCGTACCGGAAGATACTCATTACTATGCAGTTCATATCTAGTGCAACAGTGTCTTACAGAGAACTCTTGGTATGACCTAAGTGAACTGGAGAACCCGTGTTCATCCTAAAAAACCTCATGAAGTTGCAGCAAAGTGACAGGAGGCCTTTCTGGCCCACCCTTTAAAACCGCAATCTTCCCAGCTCTCCCCAACCCCCTTCACTGCCTTGTTCTCCTCCACAACACCGATTACCTTCTGATGCACCATGGGGCAGGAAGAGCACATGGTGATTTTTCTCGTGTGTATTGATGGAACCCAGAAGAGTGTTTAACACAGAGAAGGCACTCAAAACACATATTTGCTGAATAAATAGGACTACAGCTAAGAAGCAGTAGGGCAAGGAAGTGTTTTCATTACAAACCTTTCTTTACTATTTGATTTTTAAATCATGGACTCTATGTCACAACAAATACATGTATCTTTAACTATGAAGGGAAAGAGACTTAGGAGGGCAGCTAACAGAAGATGTGGGATCAAAACAGGATTGTGATTTAAAATGGGAAAGAACCAAGGGTTTTTGCATGCTGATGGGAGAGATCCAATAAGGAGGACCCACACACTTAGGAAAAGATGGCAAACACTACAGTGTTTCCAGGAACGGGGCAGGGGTCAAAGCCCGCCTGGTAGCGCAGCCCCCCTCCTCAGGCAGGAAGTGCGCCACAGACACAATGGGCGTGACTGTTGGCTGGCTGTACCAGCAGCGGGGAAACGGGGGGAATTCCCATCTGGGTTTCAATTTTCTCTTGAAGCAGAAGCAAAGGTGATAGCCATGTGCCACTGAGTGATGGGGGTCTCCTCTGAGAAATGCATCCTTAGGTGAGCTCCTCCTTGTGTGAACACCACAGAGTTCACTTACACACACCTAGACGGCACAGTCCATGACTCTGTAGGAGAGGAAAAGGCATTTTTCCTGTCCTTTTGGATTTTTGGCTGAGACATCCCCACAAATAAAAGATTAACAGGAGAAAAACAAGAGTTTAATAACATGTGTACCTCCTGTACACACGGGAGAAACCGAGGAAAACAGGGTAACTTGCCAAAATGGCCCAAAGCTGCCACCTTAAAGACCATCTGCAGCTGAAGACAAAGGCAGGCACTGGGGTGGGGGTGCCAGTTATGGGAGGCCACCTGGGAAAGCACAGCAAACAAAGGTAAGGTTGCTAAGCAGGTTTGCATGCTATCTTCTGCATGCAATTCTTTATCTTCTTAATAAAGAGTTTCCAGAGAGAAGGTCCATCCCCTTACACATGGAGATTATCCTGGCAAATGCAAAGGTCTTTAACAGGGGTAACTTCTCGGTTTTCAGAGCTGCTCCCAAGGCTGCTGTGTCTTCAAATTAACCAGCCCAAAATGATCCCTATGCCACAGGCATTTTGGGGTAACAAATTCTGTTTCCCTATTCTTCCTAGGGTACAAACCTGTACAACATGCTGCTGTACTGAATACTGTTGGCAATTGTGACACAATGGTATTGGAGTAATGTGCTGTGCCACAGTATTACGATGGGTAGGTACTCTGTTGCTAGGCAACAGGAATTTTCCAGCTCCACTATAATCTCATGGGATCACCGTGGGAAATGTAGTCGTTAACCAAATCATCAGTATGTGGCACATGACCATGCATGAAGAAAGTGGGTTCTAAAGGAAAAGGTAGGGGAGTAGAGGTTTGAGCAGAGGTTGGAAATAATTATCCAGAGCAACTCCACAGTCATGTTGGGTAATGGAGCAGGTTAAGGGAGATGATCAAGTAGTCCAATGCTAATTAGTCCTGTTGAAAATCTTTCTTCAGCAGCACCTGGCTGCTCAGGGGCAGGTTCTAAGGAAGAGCTTCATGCACAAATTTTATGGCTCCATCCAATGCAATGTATGACAAATACACAGAAGCAAGTGATTTTAGAGTACTGGCAAGAGTAAAAAAGAAATAAAAAAACCATGGAATTTTGATAAGAAGGAAGACTGGGTGTGAGGGACTAGGATAAGAGGGCCAGTGAATTGAAAGGCCAAATGAGGCAGAAGACTAGTGGTGGAAAGTCAGACAAGCAAACTGCAAGGACAGAATGTTGTGGTGGGAAAGCCTTAACCCAGGATTTTGGCAACGGAGTCCTACACGTTCTAAAGAATGGCTGTAGGGGCGTGTGGCCGAGGCAAAGGCAAGACGATCAAGAACCAAGAGGCCAGGGCATTTGATGGTTATTCATGTTAATACCATGGGGTTAAGCCAAGCAAAATGCAAGAAAAAACTGGGCCAGCGTGGCTACTAGAAAGCTTTACAACTGGTAGGTAACTCCAAACACCTCAAAACTGATACAGAGATTTTTTAAATGAAATCTCTGTCCCCCACACAAGCACAATGCTGTATGCAAAAGATCCAAGCACTCAGGGGCATTATTTTATATAATACAGTTTTACTTTATTCCTCAAATACTTTCCATTTTAATGCAGATATACATGTTATGTCTCAATGAACTTACTCATGTACTTCTTACAGGATAAAAAAATTCAAAGTAACTGCCCACAGGCTTAGACCCCTTCGCTCTGTAAGTTAGAATATCACAACTAATCCTAAGATCTACTTGCAAGTCCTCTTAGTTGATCATGTCTGATAGAAAAAAAACAGGTAAAATAAACTCTAAGAATAATGTTCTCAATGTAATCATAATTTGGTACTAGTTTCCACAATAACTAAAATCTTTTATCTTACTCTAAGAAAAGACACTTACGCTTTAGAAATTTCTTAAGGTCTTCAATATACCCTTCGTAGGACTGTGGATCAGACATACTGAACGAATACTCCAACGCTGACACCGGTTTTGGAAAGACCATAAGTCCTGTAATGAGATAAAAGGAGAAAGGGGGAAATCAACTATAGTAAATTCCCTTCTCTCTTTCCTCCTACCCCTAAAAAACGGATCTCAGTAAGTTACATGGACATTTGTGTTCACAGGCAGGTTGCAATTACTCAGAACTTCCCACTTCTGACTATGGAGGTCGACATCTACAGTGAAAGAATCTCAAATCCTCAAAATCATTCAGGCCAATCAGAAACTCCCCTAAATCTGTTGGCTACAGTTATTTGTAATTGCTCTGTTCCTCAAAAGAGGCAAGTTTTACTTTGCATTTTCTATATTCATTTTCTATCAGGTATTTTTGGTTTTGTCAATGTGCCATTAATGTGTGGAGAAAAATTTTAGCAAATCAAACAGCTCTCTTGTCATTCAAATAGCTGTATGGAAACATTCACGAAGAAAGCTCACCTGACTCAGTGAATGAGGCCTAGAGAGTTATAACTCTTGGTGAAATCTCCCTTCCTTCAATGATAAACACTGCTCTATAAAATGTGGTTCTCACCATGGCTGGTGTGGCTCAGTGGGTCGAGCAGCAGCCTACGGACCAAAAGGTTTGATTCCCAGACAGGGCACAAGCCTGGGCTGCAGGCCAGGTCCCCAGTTGGGGGCACTCGAGAGGCAGCTGATCAATGTTTCTCCCCTTCTTCTCCCTCCCTTCCCCTCTCTCTACAAATGAATAAAATCTTTAAAAAAATATGGTTCTTTCATACTGAATCTGGAGTATAACCACCAACAATTTCATAGCAGGAGCCCATACTCATGTATGTAATAGTACATGTTCTTTGAGTTTATTAACAGAAAACATATTTATCTGTAAGAAACACACTCAGTCTTCCAACTTTAATATAAGCTTTCCTCATTAAAAAGCATTAGATATAGATTATTAATTCAGCTTTGCAAAAAGGCTTAAAAACAATCCTAAAATTTTCACTAGCTTCTAAACATTCCCCCTTGCTTTGAATCTGAAAAATATACAAATAAAAAGTGCTGTTGTAGTTTTCATTAGAATTGCTGCCTATGGACATCTATTTCTTCTTAAACCAGACCCAGTTTCTTTTAAACCACAAATACTTGCCTGGGTTGAACTGTACAGCTTTTGAGTTAAACTAGACCGACTACAACCCAAATACGATGAAACAATGTTCCTAAATGGCAGGGCAACCTCACTCTGTACGGGGCACCAATGAGCCCGTGAGCCCCTCCACACTCACCCACCACCACAACACAGCAGACCACCTGAATCTGTATGATCCCAGAATGCCTCTTTTTCCTCACTACTCCACCCACAGAAAAAATTACTGTAAAATCAGCAGTAACTTATTTTTTTAATAAAACTATTTAATGTAGTGTAGAGAGAAAAATGGGCGCTAGTAAATGTGACCAAAAGGAACCTCACAGAATGATCTAATCATAAATTCCTAACTGGGCAGGTCACGGTCGGTAGTCCCATCTCAGGCCGGTAATTTCTCTAGTAAAAGGTTATCTTCCCTTTAAGCAAGCCCTGACCATTGTTTCTGTGTGTCCACTTAACAAACCTTTCCCATGCCTCTTTTTCAGACCCCTCCAGAGGGCAGCTACCCCCAAGAAGAGCAAATGATCCCATCCATAATTTTAACTATCCTGTAATCTAATCCCCAGAGCCTAGCTTTCTCTCCCCTTCTGGCAGTTTTCTTTACACTCCCCCCTTCAACTGCAAACTGTCATTCTGGGGTGCATTTGAGATCTTGCTTCCCAGCAATGCCATCAGTTTGACCCAAACAAACTCTTATCAAAATTCTCTACAGGTATGGATACTTCTTAGGTCGACAGCAAAATAAAACCTCTGACCATCTGATATCGGAAAGGAAAATCTGTATATGTGTGACAGTTTGCTTTTCTTTAGGTTTTATAGCAGGAACAAGCTGTATTATACTGCAAGCAAAACCCGCCCCCCCAACAAAACAGAGTCAAAGCAGCTTGCATGTACCTGTATAAACACCTATTTTTTAAGAAAAATCCAATATAAAACATGCAGATTTCTAAATTAATTTTAGAGAAAAACATGAAGATATTTGTTATATTTAGAAACTGCATTCTTTTATGTGATTAATTTCTAGGAGAATTTTAAAAATAATTTACAAAATTTTGTACGAATGTTAAAACAATTTCTGACACCAGTCTTCTGAGGCTGCACAGCGATGCTCCCAAAGCCCTGGCTCCTGTGATCTAACAGCCCATTTGAATTCTCACATAAAATGAATGGACCACAGCAGGACAGTGCAGGGAGCCACCATTCTTAGCTTACCCCAAACCAAGACCATCCTCAGCATGTGACGACTACAATAACTTACCTCTTTCCAGCTTCAACCGCTGGGGAATGAGTGTGTGTGTATCTCTAGGGGTGTGGATAGGCAGTATGTTTTTGTGAGATACATACATATACCAGCTCGAAGTTAGCAATTATTTTACTGGGCACGAATATATTGCAATGATGGTTTTTGTTTAAAAAAAACAAAAACAACTTAGAAAACACAAGTTGCCCTGGCTGGCATAGCTCAGTGGATTGAGCGCAGGCTGGGAACCAAAGCGTCCCAGGTTCGACTCCCAGCAAGGGTACATGCCTGGGTTGCAGGCCATGACCCCCAGCAACCGCACATTGATGTTTCTCTCTGTCTCCCTCCCTTCCCTCTCTAAAAATAAAATAAAATAAAACCTTAAAAAACAAAAACAAAAACAGCCAAACTGATGAAAAATATTAAAAAAAAATACAAGTCAAAGAAAAACAAAAATTGCCCATAATCCATTTATGAAGAGAAAAAAATGTTTAACAAACTAATGTATATTTATTTAATATTATACATACATATGAATGTGTGCATATTCACTCATTTACTTAAACTAATGATACATTAGGAACCACAATACATTTAGCAAATAATTTTAAGGGACTCAGTTTAAAACTGTACTTAAATATGTTAAACATATTTTACTGCTTATATTATTCATGCAATTAAACAGAGTTTAATATTTCTAGAATAGATCAGATTATGTTCAACAGTAATTAACTCAACTGATGTAGTAAGAAAATTAATTATCTTAAAAAAAAAAAAGATTTTATTTATAGAGAGTGAATGGAGGGAGAAAGAGAGAGAGAGAGAGAAACATCAATGTGCGGTTGCTGGGGGTCATGGCCTGCAGCCCAGGCATGTACCCTGACTGGGAACCGAACCTGCGATGCTTTGGTTCGCAGCCCACGCTCAATCCTCTGAGCTACGCCAGCCAGGTAATTATTATCTTAAAATTAGTCTAAGTTGAAAGAAAATAGCTACAATGAGAGATGCAGGAAAATTAGCATGGAGCTAGTCTGATATTCAAATAAACTGAGAGAGTTAGGAGTTATTCATGACGTTTAGATGGGTATTAGCTGTAAACAAAGGAAAAGCCATGAGAACACGCTGTTCTAAGAAAAAGCAGGTGAGGAAATTTAGTCCAGTTTGGCTGCTGCTGTGGCTCACAAGTCCATGCAATGAGCAAGGATCTAGATCGAGGTTCCTGTCTTGGCACTACTGACATTTTGAACTTGGTAGTTCTTTGTTGTGGCGGGTTGTCCTGTGCACTGTGGATGTTTATTTAGGAACAAGCCTGGCCTCTGTTCACAGTAGCACCGCTCCACTGTGACAACCAAAAACGTCTCTAGACATTTCTGAATGGGCTCCAGAGGGCGAATTGATGATGGATGAGAACCACTGCTCTAGACAGAAATCTCCTGCTAGATTCCCACCTTCCCTGTCCTGCCTGCTACCCAGATCCCACTCCTCCACGTAGAACCTTCCATTCTATTGTCTCTAGAAGCTGTTCACATTTTGGGCAATATATACTAGGGTTCTGGCATATTATCATCTTACTTCTATAAAAATAGCTGGCATCTTGAAGACAAGAGCCATGCCCAACAATGAAGGCAGAGCTGGCATTCAAAGACTATTTCAGACCTGGCCAGGTAGCTCAGTTGGTTAGAGCATCAATCAATTAATGCATAAATAAATGGATCAATGTTTCTCCCCCCGACCCCTTTTGTTCTCTCTAAAATCAATCATCCAAAAAAAAAAAAGAGAGATTCTAAATAAATAAATAAAAAGAACCAGAAGGAAGACAATATGATTTAAACAATGTTCCAGCTAAGATTTTTTTCTGTGCTAAAGTATATTCTCTAGTATCCTGATCCCCTCCTAAGATTTTTAATAAAGCAGAAATACATTAAAAGTGCACTCATTTTATTCTCTATTAATGTAACATTATTTAATATTTCTTACCACTTCCATACTAAGCAATTAAAAAAATTATGTATTTTATAAGACCAAGGCTCTAACCTGAGCTACAGCCAAAATATATACTTTGTAAGTAAGTAAAGTAACTCAAGACAAAGTGAAACAGCTACATATATTCATAAAAGCCATTCATACCTATAAATGCATTGGTCAAATTTGGCTTTGGTATAATTCTCAATATTCATTTCTGCTTACTCCTGGCAAAGGACACAAGATTTATCAGCCCACTATGTAAATATTAAAGGTCTTTGTATCAGTATGTAAATATTAAAGGTCTTTATATCAGTATGTAAATATTAAACAATTAACAAAATCAAACTCTTACATTATCTACCATCAAGGTTTAACAATCTTTTATCTGCTCCGTCAAACATTTGTGATGAAGCTATAAAAACCACGACAACGGCAAGTTAATTACCTGGACTAGAAATCTGGTCACGATATTTTGGAACCTCATCGTTCAGCGTCTGAAGCATAACCCACATTGTGAACGTGAAGAGTGTAGCCAGGAACCCATAAAAGACTAGGTAGAAGAGCAAGATCAAACCTGTAAAAGAAAGTAAAACTTATGAAATTTAGAGATATAAACATACTTTGTGTGCATGTGTGTCCAGATTAAAAAAACAAAACAAAAACCAACCACTGCAAGGCCAGTATGCCAAGCTCTGCCATGCACACAGCCACATATCTCCATATTCAGAATACGAATTTGCCCAAGCAAGGGGTATTCCAGCAAGGGAGCACCCACCCATCCTTGAGCCCTCCTCTCCTCTAACACTTCCAGGTACAAATAGCTTCTACAGAGCACGTTCTGGTTCAAGGTCAGAGCTTTAAAATTCCAACACATGGGGGAGTATTTCCCAAATGGGACTTGATGCTCTCTAGAAAAATAAAAGATTATTTTAAGTGGGACTAACCCAATCTGTACATGTTCCTTTAAGTGGCAAATAGAAAAGAATGAGTACGCCAATCCCGTATTTTACACAGTAATTATATGAATAAATTTAAGTGTTAAAAAATGAGTTGGCCAGGGCTCAAATGAGTTTGCTCAGTGCACTGAGTTGCCCGTTTGATTCCCAGTCAGGGCGCATGCCTGGGTTGCAGGCCAGGTCCCCAGTAAGGGGCATGCAAGAGGCAACCACACATTGATGATTCTCTCCCTCCCTTTCTCCCTCCCTTCCCCCTGTCTAAAAATAAAAAAGTGAGTTGATTTAAAGAATAGCCAGGAAATGTACAGAAAGGCAAATCCTAAAGATGGCATTCAATGAATCAAGTTCAGAAAACACTGGTCGGGTGGGAGGCTCATTCAAAAGTGGAGAGAGGTCAAGACCGGAAACAAGCACCCCAACCAATGGGCCTTCACAACTCGACTGCGAAGCACAAAGCAAAAGCTGGCAGATGCAAGTCTCAACATCAGGGGCTTAATCTTTCTCGCTTCAATCTGAAAACACTGATTGAGCTAGCCTAAGCCAGTGACCTTTTCTCCTTGAGAACATCTAAAAGTAGTTATTTTTCTCAAATGTGTATATCTGAAGTTCTAGTGGTCACCATCAAAATTACACAGAATATTAAAATCACACATTTATAGTTACATGTTTACAAATTGATCAATGAGTATTAAACAAATCCTCAGGTATAACAGTAAGTGAAGAACACGTAATTCCTCAGAGTTGAATTAACATCGGCTTTATATCCCAGCCTTAAAGCCCATTTTTTTGTTTCCTCAATGGACTCCTGGCAGAGGGGCTTGAGCAGGGGTTCCTAACCTGGAATCTGCGGACTCCTCACCCCTACTCCCCAGAAGTTTTCCATAATGATGTATTTCAAAATACATCACCCTCCGCACCCTGCCAGGAGCAGCTCTGCTACGTTCCGGATTCTCAAAAGACCTCATGACCTCAAAAGAGATTTGGGGAAAAGCTAGGTAATCTTATTTCTTAATTGCAGCCCAGGAAACTGTCTGCCTTTCCCCACTTTTTCAAGTAAGGGGGAAAAATAGTTAAGGCGATTTCATTTTAATTTAAGCTAACATGCCCCCGTCCCCACCCCGCCCCAATTACCAGGAGGCCAAAATAGGGAGCGAGAGGACAGGAGGAGGAAAGGAGAGCATGTCACCTTCAGACAGCATCACTTCCCTACCCACACAGCGATCCTGTTGCAGGGAAAAAAGGGAAGATAAATCTCAGTGAAGCGATCAGTTAACTAGAGAGGGAAAAGAAACACATGTGAAGCTCAAAGGCTAGTTTAGTGACATACAGGGGAGAAATGACTCTTTCAGATCTGGATGTCTGCAGGATCTACGGATAAAATCCTCCACACAGTAGACCACAGTGGACCAACACTGTACATAAATGTAGTGAGTGTGGGCTTGGTTCCAATAAAACCTCACCCAAAAACAGGCAGAGTGAGGCCAGAGTAGTTTATCAACCAGTGCAGTAGGTATTAAACAGAAGTTCGAAACAAAAGTGCTAAGGGTTAAATTACCTGGCATTGTTTTTAAGTCATCTCAAACACTTTTATCATACCATTCTAAAAACTTCATTTTAAACTTCCATACACAAGGTTAGAAAGCAAATAAACATACAGTAGACATGAACAAGCGGTATCCAAGTGTGGTTTCTAAAGAACCATTACAGAATGAAAAGTGTTCAAACTCCCTATGAAGAGTTAGGGTCACAAAACATACACAAATTAATAGCTATGTCCCAAATCTGATGCTGTGCACTAGTGCATTAAGTCAATTTGAATGTAGGGAGTGTACAAACAAGCAAGTAAGTCATTTCCAGGACTGCAGCGAGTTTTCCCTACTTAATTTTTTTTATTGTTTTGCCAAGAGCCCCAAACCTAACATTCAAAAATTAAAATTAATCTCACTTATAAATGTCATACATGAAACAACAGCAACACTTAACCTCCTTTCCCCTACTAAGACAAAAAAAAAAACCCAACAGAAAATAAGAACAGAAATTGTAAATTGCTGCTCTAACAGGGGAAACTTGCAGTTAGAGACTCAGATGCCATTTCCTGATGGGCCTAACACGATGTCAGAGCTCAAGCTGCAGGCATCCTCGGTCAGTAAACGGGCAGGTGGACGGAACTGCTCAGTGTGCCATGCTGCCCCAGTGCTAGTTACTGTGAGCAGGAAACAACAAATGAAGCTTAAATCGTGCTTATATTACTGATGTTCCTTAGCTTAAAATCCCTTTAAGAATTTCCTTACCTCATTAACCAACTAAAGAAAAATGGACTAAAATTATGAAGAAACATCAGTTTCTTAAATAGTCTAAAGTCAACAGAATCATAACCAAAGATGTTTACTCAAAATACGCACCAAAAAGTTTCATGCTGTAATTACACTGTTGTCCTAACAGTATGGCAGCAAATCAATCCCACCGCTACATTTGCGCTCTTGGCTCTAAGGCACATAAGACGCTGAACGACTAAAAACTTCTGCCTCTCCCTCAAACAGGAATTGACCTTCTCCTCCTTCTTCCTTTCTGTTCCTTGAGAAGCCCTGTTTTCAAATCCTTTTCCTCTCTCTGCTCCTGTTCTGACGAGGGTAGATGCAGCTGGGGGCTACATAGTACGGTGACGACATGCACCGGCTATGCCAGCCAGGCTCAAATCCTGGCCTGACCACTCTGTCCCATCTGGGGGGCGTGGGGGGAGGAGTAATAATATTATTTAATTAATTTAATTTACAGAAATGGAAATAAAAGCCCAGGGATTTGATGACATAAAAAGAAAAAACATTCAGGGGGAAAAAGGCCAACAAAGTAGAAACATTTTTTGGAATGATGCTGCAACTAGGCTTTAAGGCTAAACTTAAGGTTTAAAGCCTAATCCATTCAACTGCATTTTACTTTCAAAAATGTTTTAGCAAACGAGGTTTGATTCAGGTGGACTCTTAGGCAGCAAGAAGTCTGGCCAAGGTTTAGCCTATGTCACCCATGGGAAAGGAAAATGGGTGGTTGTGTCCAGTCACCCCCTTTCAATAGCAACTAGGTGTCTGACAATTCCGTTTTGGCACCAGCCACCTGGAGGAGCACAGACCCTACTAATTCAGGCCGGGCCTCCCAGGAATGCCCTTACTTCAGATGCCACCCAAACTTGTAAGCAACTGGCTACCAACCTGGGAGGTTCCCACTACCCACCCCAGGTCCGGTTCTTCACCAGATGACAGGGAACTCAGGAAAGGACTATTCTTAGGATTACAGTTTCATTATCAAGGGTACACAAAGGGTGAGGTCTGGGAGGGAATGCAGTTTCTACGCCCTCTCCTCCTAGAATGAAGGCCAATCATCATATCCATGTGCTCCCCAACCTTGAAGCTCCACCAAGCTTCAATATCCAGAGCTGTTATTGGGATTTCATTAGGTGGAAATGACTAAATCATTGGTCACGTGATTGAAACCAATCTGCAGCTCCCTCTGCTATCCTCCCTGGAGGTCAGGGCTAGCTCCAAATCACACAATTGGTCCTTCCGGGTACCAGCTCCCATGGAACCTATCTGGAAGCCCCACTATGTGTCATTCTGTTAACATAGTAAAGGCACTCCTGTCACCCTGGCACCCCTGTGTGCTAGGACCCTGAGACAAAGACCAGACAAACTATTATACAACACCAGTACACATAACCTGGGGGGTCATTAGGCTTCATCAAAGCCTGCACATACATATCCACTCAATGCACTGAGATCCTGTGACCTGACTTCCTACTGCAAACTTCCTCGCTACCTGAGGGGGCCTACATCCCAGAAAGACTGTGCCTCTCCTCAGACAACTTTTTCTGCTGACCGGAAAAAAGTTTTCTTTTTCTATGTCCCCTTGGTAAACAAGTTAGTGTTTTCCTCACAGTTTAAAAAAATTTAAAGTAGAGACAAATACAATTTTTAAAAAATCAATTATGGACTTCCAGACAAGATGGAGGCATGCTTCGCCTCCTCACACAACTATAGCAAAAATTATAACTAGGTCACAAAAACAAGTATCACCCAGATTAGTCAGAAAATCAAGCTGTATGGAAGTCTGACAACCAAGGATTTAACAGAAGTCACATTCATCCAGATGGGCAGGAGGGGTGGAGATATAGAGAGGCATGGAGACCGGAAGTGGTGTTAAGCGATGCAGAGAAATGGCAGAGTTGGCGGTTACACACTTGTGCGTGGCAGATAAAAGTTGGGAAGGACACCTTGGAAGCCAACAACCCCAGCCTGACACCAGACCGCCCAGACCAGGGGTCCAGAGCCAGGAAAATAAGTTCCCAGAATTTCTGGCTGTAAACCCATGGGGATTGGGGCAGCAGAAGAAACTGCAGGACTCTCAGAAGACTCCTCTTAAAGGGTCTGCAAAGGTCTCAGGACTTTACTCAGACCCACGTCCTCTGGGATTCAGCACCAGGTCAACAGCTGGAAGGGCACCAGTGGCACACAGGGAGAAAGTGAAGTGACTGGCCACAGGACAAGTGCTGGAAGGCAGCTTCCTCCTGGGCAAATCTCTTCAGAGGCAGGCAGTGGCCCTGTCTCCTCTCTAAGCCCTCCCCACACAGAGCCACAAAGAAGTAAAACAGGTTGCCCCACCCTGGCAATTACCTAAGGCTCTGCTCCACACAATTTATAAATGCCTTTTCTACAATAAGCCACACTACTAAGACAGGCAGTCAAAGCAGCTCTACCTAATATACCGACACAAGGACAGGGAGGCTGCCAAATTGAGGAGACAAAGAACTATGGCCCAAATGAAAGAACAGAACAAAACTCAGAAAAAGAACTAAACAAAATGGAAATAAGCAACTATAAGATGCAGAGTTAAAAACACTGGTTATCAGGATGCTCAAAGAACTCATTTGACCCAGGAAGAAATGAAGGTTGCATTAAGTGAAATAAAAATCTACAGGAAACAACAGAGGAGTGGGTGAAGCTGAGAATCATATCAAAGATTTAGAACATAAGGAAGAAAAAAGCATTAAATCAGAACAGCAAGAAGAAAAAAGAAGTCAAAAAATGAGGATAGAATAAGGAGCCTCTAGGAAATCTCCAAACGTACCAACATTTGAATCATAAGGGTGCCAGAAAGAGAAGAGGAGGAGCAAGAAACTGAAAATTTATTTGAAAAAATAATGAAAGAAAACATCCCTTATTTGGTGAAGGAAATAGGCCTGTAAGTCCAGGACTCGCAGAGAGTCCCAAACAAGTTGGACGTAAATAGGACCACACTAAAACACATCATAATTAAAATGCCAAAGGTTAAGTAAAGATAAATCGGGAACCTTAAAAGCTGCAAGAGAAAAACAGTTACCTACAAAGGAGTTTCCATATGACTGTCAGCTGACTTCTCAAAAGAAACCTTGTAAGCTAGAAGGAACTAGAAAAAGTATTTAAAGTGATGAAAAGCAAGGACCTACGACCTAGATTACTCTATCCAGCAAAGCTGTCATTTAGAGTTGTAAGGACAAATGAAATGTTTCCCAGACAAAGTAAAGTTAAAGGAGTTCATCATCACCAAGCTATTATTATAGGAAATGTTAAATACAAGAAAAAGAAGATCGAAATTATGAACATTAAAAAGCAACAAATTCACAAATATCAAAAACAATCTAAAAAACAAACTAAGCAAACAAGAAGAACAGGAACAGAATAATAGATATGGAGATCATTTGGAGGGTTATCAGCTGGGAGTTCGAAGGGAGAGAAGGGGATAAAAGATGCGGGGATTAAGAAGTACAAATCAGTAGGTACATATAGACAGGGAGATATTAAGCACAGTATAGGAAATGGAGTAGCCAAAGAACTTACATGCATGACCCTGGACATGAACTAAAGGGGGGTGATTGCTGGAGGGAATGAGGGTACTGAGAGGAGGGGAGCAAGAGGGAACAAGTGGGGCAACTGCAATAGCTTAATCAATAAACCATATTTTTTAGACGTCAATTATATGGATAAGTTTAAAATCTAGCATATTTCAATTTTTAAAAATAACTTTTTATTGAGGTATAATTCACATTTTATTGACCTATGAGTGGAATTGCTAGGTCATATGATAACTCTACATTTAGCCTTTTTGAGTGCATGCCAGACTGTTTTCCAAAGCAGTTGTACCATCTACACTCCCACCAGCAGTGCTCCAACTTCTCCACAGCCTCGTCAACATTTCTTACTGCCTTTTTATACAGCTATCCTAGTGGGTGTCATCTGCATTTCCCTAATGGCAAATGAAACTGAGTATCTTTTCACAATCTTATTGGCTATTTGTATCTTCTTTGAATAATTATCTATTCAGATCTTTGGCCGATTTTTATTTTGGGTTGTTTTTTTAAACTTAACTGAGTTCTAAGAGTTCTTTCCATATTATAGATGCAAGCCTCGTATCAGCCATACAATGTACAATTATTTTCTCCCTTTCTGTGGGTTGTCTTTTCACTTTCATCATAGTGTCCTTTAAAGCAGAAAAGTTCTTAATCTCACCCTGGCTGGTGTGGCTCAGTGGACTGAGTGCCCGCCTGCGAACCAAAGGGTTGCTGGTCCGATTCCTAGTCAGGGCACATACCTGGGTTGGAGGCCAGGGTCCCACTTGGGGACATGTGAGAGGCAACAATGCATGGATGTTTCTCTCCTCCTCTTTCT
The DNA here is from genome assembly GCF_019186645.2 of Phyllostomus hastatus. NCBI lineage: Eukaryota > Metazoa > Chordata > Mammalia > Chiroptera > Phyllostomidae > Phyllostomus > Phyllostomus hastatus. The sequence goes on along the minus strand of NW_025333643.1, from coordinate 917,841 downwards.
CCCTCTCTAAAAATAAATGAAATCTTTAAAAAAAAAGTATGTAATCTCGATTAAGTCCAATTTATCTATTCATTCTTTGGTTGCTTGTGCTTTTGGTTGCTTGGTGTCATAGCAAAAACACCACTGCCCAGCCCTGTCCTGTGTGGCTCAGTTAGCTGGGCATCACCCCACAAAGCTAAAGGTCATGGTTTGATTCCTAGTCAGGCTGCCTAGGTCGCATGTTCAGTCCCAGTCAAGGCATATACAAGAGGCAACTGATTGCAATTTCTCTCTCACATTGATGTTTCTCTCCCTCTCTCTAAAAACAAATAAAATCTTAAAAAATAAAAACAAAAGAACACCACTGCCTAATCCAGTCATGAAAACCTGTATCTGTTTTTTTAAAAGAATTTTATAGTTCTAGCTCTTAATTTTCTTAAACTAATGAGTATGTACTATTTTTACAATAAAGATATATGTATCTATACATGCAATCAAATTTCATATACTTATTAAAATTATGGTGTTATAAAAAGGTTAAACAAGATTAAATAACCTGCCTAGGATTAACCTGCCAGTAAGAGATACACCCAGGCCAGTGCCTCTCCATGTGGTACCTTACTTGGCCTGCTCTGCCCCGAAGCCTCAAGTTGTTACCTTATGTAATCAAAACTCTCATTCTCTGAAAAATATTTCAACCATTCTGAGTTACTCAAGGTGACAGAAATTTACATAGAATAAAATTATCGTAAGTGGCAGACACATAAACCAGGAACTACAGATATTAAGTGTTAGGGGGAAAATCACAGGAAGAATGAACTGTCTCTAGCAGGGAAAGGAAGGAAGGGATTTCATCGGACAAGACTGCCCAGAAACAAGTGAGTTGGCTCACCAAAGATGGAGAACAGGAGCTGTACACCAAACACAAAATACTATCAAATGTAAACTGTAATTTAAAATTTTTAAATAAAAGAAATTTTAAAAGATAAAAGGAAAGCAATTATATAAGTATGATTTTTTGAAAAATTAATAACTGAGACACCAACATGATGACACTATAGTGGAAGAGAACAGGAGGAAGCTCTGGATCAAAAACCACATGACCAGATGATTCTGCAGCAGGAGCAGCCAGGTGAGTAAACTGTGCTCCTGCCCCCCAAACATGCACGCCCCCTGGTGCCAAGAAACTAGGAAGAGCAGCAGCAGCATCTACTATGCAGTGGAAACTGGGAGCATGAGGCTTGGGCTGAAAAAGTGGCCAGTGTCATACATGGGCTGGTAAAAAACCTAAAGGAGTAGAGTCTCCACACCTAGACCAGCTCTCGGCTACTACATGTGCTACCTCCACCCCCAAGGTTGTGACAAAGAAGTCTAAACACAAAGGGGAGGGGCACAGATCCAATAATCACAAAATATTTGAGAAAAGACTAATCCAAAGTTATAAACTTTACAAAGTCACACCTTAACAAAATGGGTTATAATACAGCAAATGCAGCAAGGGAGAGAGAGAAGTGTAATTAAAATTATAATTATAGGAGAGTAAAAGGTGAAAAATGATTTTTTAAAGAAATCAGTCTTCATATTTTGATTATTAAAATAAAAAAAATAGTAGATAAGCTGAATTAGAGGTAAGTCAAATTTTAAAAATCCAGATACTTAAGGAAATAGAAAGGCAAACCCAAGACTGGGAGAAAATTTTGCAAAACATGTAACCAACAAAAAACTTACAAGCGTCTAGAATATATGAACAACTCTTAAAGCAACACACTTTTTTAATGGGCAAAAAGTTTGAACGCAAACTTCACTCGTATGTAAAGGTGGGAAAACAAGCTCACGAAAAGGTGCTCAATATCATTAATCATCAAGGAAGGGCAAATGAAAACCGTGAGCCACCATGACACACCAGCATGCTAGAAATGTCAGACTGTCAACACCAAGCGATGGCCCAGGAGTGGAGCAACTGAGACCCACACATTCCTGGTGGGAACACACCAAAACACAACACAACACCATTTTGTAAAACACTTTGACAACTTTTCAAAAAGTGAGCAACATGTACCTATGTTAGGGACCCAGCCAATACATTCCTAAATATTTGACCAAGAAAAATGAAAGCACATGTTCACAGAGGAAAAATATATGAATACTCACAGGTGATTTATCTGTAATCACTAAAAACTGCAAACAACCCAAATGCATACCAACACATGAATAAATTCTGCTATATCCATACATGAACTACTCAAAATAGTTATGTTGGATAAAATAAGTTAGTCCACTCTCCCCCAAGAGTACACACTACATGACTCCTTGTATTTAAAATTTGAGAAAGCACAAACCAAAGTGTCAAAAAGCAGATCTATTTTTGTCTGGGGACTGGGAAGACAGAAGGAGATGGATTACAAAGGGGCAAGAGGAAACCGATGAATATGCAGGCATTCTACAACACTGGGCAGAAAGACAGAGAGGGAGTGTGTCTGAGAATTGTAGAGATGTGGGGACAGAACCACAACACCAACAGATCTAATAGTTCCACCGGGAAAGGGGGAGGGGGGGATGCTCAAAGAAATATCAAATTCTGTATCTAGATCAGCACAGATTTAAAAACACTGAAAAACATCCTGTACCTAGACACAAACTAGAAATTTCACAACACGAAAAATTAAAGAGAAAATTTCATAAAGCTTCAAAAAGATAAAATAGGTCACCTAAGGCAGAGAAATATGATATAGCAGAATTCATTAGGCAAAAATAAAACAGTATATTCCAAACTGAGAAAAAATGATTATAAACTACAATATTAATCGACCAAGGCAAAAAAAAAGAAAAACAAAACAAAACAACAACAACAACACAAAACCCACTTCCAGACATACAAGGACTCAGAATTACCAACCTCAAATCCTACCCGGAAGAACTGGTCACGTAATACAAAAAAGAAACAATGGAAGAGCAATAGCAAAAAACTGCTAACAACCAAAGTGTCCTCAAACAAAGCCAGGAAGAAATAAAATAAAATACATAATGGAAACCTATAAGCAGTAGTTAAAAATGAATCAAACAGATCTCAAAAACTCTAAGCAGAAAACAGTAACCTCAAAATGATACATATCACTTGCTTAAATTTAAAACACTCCGAGTTACAGATTTGTATAAATGTATGGAGTGTTTTTAAATGGGTCAGAAATTACAAAACAAATTCACAAATAGTGAATACCTCTGAATAGAGAAGGAAGGAATTGGAATTTCTTTCCTTATCAGATCTGAGGAATGACTTTCATACAGTCACTTTCACTGGTTTCAACTGCACAATTCCAACCAGTGTGGACTGCTGTACGACCTGTGCCACCACCACCGCCCTACGGATACGGATACAGAACACTTCTGCTACCCCCGAAGACTCCTGTGCCCCTTTGCAACCCCTGCATCCTCCCACTTTCAGGAGTCAGCCAATGATCTCCTAAAAAGTTAAAATTTTAAATTGTTTAAATTGTAAAACAAACTAAAATCCTCAAATATTATAACAGGAATAATTTAGTAGTTGTTAAGTAATTTTAAAACTTCTCAAAGTGAGTTTAAAAAATCTACTAAATGCTATTTATAAAAGAAAACCTAAAATGAACACATGTAATGGTTGAAAATAAAGTAAGTCTCAAAAACAAATGTAGATGTGGTACTGTTTACTGTAAGCAAAGCAGAATTCAGGCCGAAAAGCATTATGGAAAACAGTGTGGAATTTCCGCAAAAAGTTAAGAATGGCACTGCCTCTGGATCCAGCAATCCCATTTCTGGGAATGTATCTGAAGAAACCTGAAACACTAATTTGAAAGAATACATACACCCCTATGTTCACTGCAGTATTATTTACAATAGCCAAAATCTGAAAACAGCCCTAGTGCCCATCAGTAGATGACTGGATAAAAAAGCTGTGGTACATTTATACACTGGAATACTATTCTGCCATTAAAAAGAAGAAAATCTTACCTTCTGCAACAGTGAAGTAAAATAAGCCAGTCAGAGAAAGACAAATACCATATGATCTCATTTATATGCAGAATCTAACAAAAATAAACTAAAGAAACAGAGGCATGGATACCTGGAACAGACTGACTGCTGTCAGAAGGCAGGGTGTTTCAGGGGCTGGATGAAAGATGATGAAGGGATTAAGCAATGTGTATGTGTGTGTGTGTGTGTGTGTGTGTAGATACACATACCATATACCTACAGATCTATAGGTAGATATAGATATCTATACAGATGTAGATATATATATATATATATATATCTCTCTCTCTCTCACAGACACAGACAATAGTGTGGTGATAACCAGAGGGAAAGGGGGTGAGGGGAGGTGGGACTGAGGGGAGGTGGGAGTGGGCAAAGGGGGGATAAATGGGGACAGAAAGAGACTTTGCTCTGGGTGATGGACACACCACAAAGTGTACAAGAGGATGTTTTGTTGAGTTGTATACTTGAAACCTGTATGGTTTTGTGAACCGTAGTCGTTCCAATAAATTCAATTAAAATGTAAATGAAAAGCAAGATATAGCATAATAGCCATAAACTTTCATGATGCTAAGTGGCTTAAAATACATAAAACAAAAGTAGAACTACAAATTCATCGCAACCATGAGTAGGAATTTTACCATATTTCTTACAGAAATCCACAGATCAAGTAAACAATGTCAACAGGACAGTATTTTTAAAACATAACCACCAGTGATCTAACATATGTAGAATGTTGCAGTCATGAGAAAATACACTCTTTATGAACTTGGAACAATGTTCCCAAACTGACCATGACTTAAATTAAGAAAAACAAAAAACTAAATACAAAAACAACAAACAAACCCCCCCCCAAGGCCACATTCTCTAAAGTCAAAGTAAACGTATTACAAATTAAAACAAAAATTTAGAAAAACAAACTTTTAAATAATCCTTGGACTAAAAATCTGAAATATTCAAAATTCAAAACAATAATGTAGTTTATGCAGAACACAATAATGCAGAACACAAAGGAAAATCCACAGCCTTACATGCATTCACCAAAAAGCAACTGAGATTAACATAAAAATCAGGTTTTTAATTCAAGAATAAAATAAATTCAAGAGAAGTGATTTAATATAAAAGCACAAATAGAAACAAATTGCAAAAACATCACTTAATTTGATCAATAAAGCCAGTTTTCAACTAATAAATTTGAAAATAGATGAAATAGGATTTCAATGAAAATAAACATTTTCAAATTAGAAGCTTTTACAAAAAAATAAACAGATGCCCTGGCTGGGTAGCTCAGGTGGTTGGAGCATCATCCCAATGTGCCAAGGTTGCAGGTTCCATCCCTGGTCAGGGCACACATAAGAGTCAACCAATGAATGCATCAATAGGTAGAACAACAAATCAATGTTTCTCTTTTTCTCCCTTCTCCCCCCCAAATCAATAAATAAAAAAGAAAAAGCAAATAAAAAACAAAAAATAAAGAGCTCTAATCTAAGAGATACCAACTAAATGGCTTAGTTGCCTCTCTCAATTTTCAAGGAATAGATTCTTTTTCCATACATAAACTATCTTTCTGTATGTTCCACAAGTTACCTAAATGGTATTTATGAAGCTAGCACTATCAAGATACCAAAAGTAGACAGCACACAAGTTTCTCACATTTATTTCAAGCACTTATATAGGGCTTACATACTAGTGTGATAGTGACATAGGACTGGAGATACAGGTGAACAAAACATAATATCCAGGAAGAAATCCATATAAAATGAGGTTTTACATGTAACAAAGTTGGCAATTCAAATCAGTGAGAAGTGATTATTCGGTATCTTTTGGGGGAAGTGATTAGGAACAGCTCATAAAAAAATTGTTATTTGTGGTAACATTAATTTAAAACAAGTACAATTTAAAAAATGAAAGAAGGGGCGAAAGAACAAAAAGATAAGTGAGAGGCTGAAAAGAAATGGAAACTGAGTAAGCAGAGAAATATGCTAAGTTGCAGTTTTTAGAGAAATTGCAAATTATACTCAGATACGAGCATCCCATCAAACTGGCAAAAATGTTTAAAGAGTGATAATGTCCAATGTGGCCAATGCTCAGAAAGTTGATGGGAAACAGGTTCTTTTAGCCACTGCTGGAGGGAGTAGAAATTGGTACAGTTTTTTTTAGAGGACAACCTATTAATAAAAATAAGCATATACTACAAACTGCTGATTCCATTCCTCAGTATTTACCTTAAATAAATGGTTTCACTGAAGCAGTTTTTAAGAAAATCTGGAAACAACCTAAATATTCATTATGAAAAAAAACCAAAACAAAACATGTATTTTGGATACATAGCTCTACACTATGGAACATTATGCAATGACTCAAAGGAATAAGATAAATCTATTTTTTACTGACATGGGAACATAGCCAAGGCATATTAAGTGGAAAAAACAAACCAAATTCTAGAATATACATTTTTCCTATTACTCATGTAAAAGTGGAAAAGAAAATTACTTATTCCTATATTCTATACATACATACACACATATACATATATAAATGCACTGAAAAAGGACTGGTAGGAAAACTGATAAATAATCATTATCTGCAGAAAAGACTCCATGATTAGTGGAAGGCAATCAAGAGAAACAAACGTATTTGTGTCTTCTTTTTTCTCTAAGATTCAGTTAGCAATATTAAGAAAATACACAGAAAAGTTGAGTGAAATTAAGTAATGTATGGGTGCATACACCCACCTAGATTCCCCAGGTAAAACTCTTATTGTATTTATCTCTTTGTTTGTGCACTTTAAGTTGCAGATGTCAGTAGATTTTGGCTCTAAACACTTCAGCATGCATATTAACTAAAATTGAGAGACAAAAATTATATTCAGTGAAAGACACAAATCTCCAGTGTACCAATAATTGGCTTCTGACAAATGATTCAAGCCCTATCAAGAGAAGTTCTCCCCCGCCGCCCTCCAGTCAATCCCCACGCCCAGCGTCCTGGAGGCAAACACCAATCTGGGCTTTTTTCCAGCATAGATTAAGTGTTGCTTGTTTTAGAATTTCATATAAATGAAATCATATACCATGTATTTGCCTTGGTAAAGCTCTTTCTACACTAAGCCTGAGATTCATCTAGGTTTTGTGTACCTGCAGTTAGTTCCTTTTTACTGTTGAGTAGTACCCATTGTGTGGACACACCAGTTTGCTGGTGGGCCCTTGGGCTGTTTCCAGTTTGCAGTTACTATGAATATTCTTGTATAAGTCTGTTTGTGGACACAGGTTTTCTTTTCTCTTTGGTAGACACCTAGGAGTAGAACTGCTGGGTCATGGGGTAGAGGTATACTCACTTTTGTATGAAACTGCCAGACGGTTATCCAAAGTGAATACAGCCAGTATTCAGTTAAAAAAGTATTGTAGTTAATTAACAGTAGTTACCAAGGGAAGAAGCTGAGGATGACAGCTGACTTACTTATTATTCATATCCGTATTTTAAAGATTCAAACAATGGTGTCATTTTTGTTATATGAAAAGAACCAAGCCATGAGTCCACATTCCATTTCAGACCAGTTCAGGTTTCTTAGGTCAGCCGAGACCACTAACTCTTAAGTTCTAAAGCATAGTTCAGCAAACCACAGCTGCTGCCTGTTTTTGTAAATAAAATATTGAGAAACAGCTAAGCCCATTAGTTTAGACATTGTCTGTGGCCACTTTCAAGCTACAAAAGAAGAGCAGAGTGGATGCCACAGACACCATATGGCTGGCAAAACCTAAAGTATTATCTGGTCCTTTAAAGAAAAGGTTTTCCACCTCTTGTTCTAAAAGCATTCATTTAGGCTTTGTTTTTCATATCAAAGTGATATTTGAAACTTTTCTTATGCAACTAAGACCAAGGGATTTTAAATGAGTTATCTAAGCTGAGATGGAGATGTGGAACTATAAATTAGGTCTGTATTTTGAGTTCTAGTTGGGTCATTTTCTTGGGATATCTGTGTACTTCTAAGACTCATCAAGTAAAAAGTACGTATTTATGCCAACAGGCTCGTGTTTACTATGATGCCCTAACTGAAAACTTTAAAATGAATTAGAAGTTTAGTGGGACAGAATCACGGTGAGCTAAGGGGAATTACGCCTTTCTGTACAAGTATCTATACAAAGATGACTTGTATGTGGAGCTATACCAACTGGCCCACAACACTCTCAACTTTAGTCCAAGCAATAGGCAAATCTCAAGCTGAAACTTATTAAATGACAATCTGTTCATCCATAAAAAAAAAAGTAAGCAAGCACTTACTATGTGCTAGTTGTTGTGGGGATATGAAATGCAGAAGTAAATCCTACCCTGAGCACATCTAGTTAGTTTTACACACACACACACACACACACACACACACACACACACACAAAACTTCAACCCAGGATGCAAAGTTTTATGTGCTACAGGAGGTAAATGTAGTATTATTTTCACTTGGGCATCATCAGCAAAGGCTTTGGGCAGCAGAGCTGGCACTCACACTAGCTTGGAGAATAGGGAAGATTCATGATACATAGAATGAAGGGCATTGGAGAGGGAATGCACATGGCATTCCAGACCCAGAGCCTCACAAACCCCCATAGAGCTTTGACATGTGATGTCTGGGAAGGTGGGAAATGACAGGTTATACGGTTGAAAATTGAGTTTTAAGCCAATAAGCTTGGAATGCCAAGCTGTCTGGAAGTTATTTCAACCTTCTGAAAGCAGCGGAAATCCCCAGTTTTGGGGTATAGGGAGTAGCATGATCAAAGCTGCAGCCTGAGAAATAATCTGACAGCACTGAGATTGCACAGGTTTAGGTCACAATGATTCTAACTGCTTCCTGGGATCTTTCTGGGGATGGACCAGGAGTTAAGGAATCAACAGCACTATTGAAAAAGCTGGAAAGCCAATGGTCTGTGTTTACTTGAAAAAGTTACAAGAGCTTTTTATCTGATGCTTTAAGATTTTTAATCAGAGAATTGATAAGAAAAGGCAGGACCAGATTTTGTTAAAGAAGGGACAGAGTTTGGTGGAGGTGTTAAGGGCTAAGACATTTCAAACAGGTAGCAAGCATTAGGAAGCTGGGAAAAATGAACATCCCAGGCTCCCTGAATGTGTGCTTTCACAAAATACTGGGGGGTGGGAGGGTGGAAAAGGAGGGTTTGAAGGATAAGCAGGTCAGATGCATGGACAGAGAACTGGCCTAATCTGTCCATGTTTCAAGCCCACATGATACAAAAGAATAGTGAGACTGTTTTCAAAAAATTACAAATATAGGAGCAACTCATAACTTTAGTGGAGGAAGAGGAAAGACTCCATACTAGGTGATATATAAGGTGCCGCAGTTACCTAAGCCTCACTCTCGCAGGTTAATGGGACAGGCATGAAGCAACTGGAATCTGAGAGAGATGTTCAATCAGAAAGTAAAATCTGTGAGTGATCTTTGCAGTTGTTTTATGAAACTGCAAGGGAAGATGATGAAGAAAAATCAAGGCCAAACACAGCACCTGGAAAATATACATTTGGTAAAGAGGAGAAGAGCAGACAGGAAGGAACCAGGAAGGGAATAGTTAGAGAAGTATGGAGTTGGGCTAGGGCCACCGTTTTTGTGCGTTACTAGCCAAAGAAAGGTACCTCATGCTTTGGATGAGGATCAGTTCCAAAGTTGTATCTTACCACAGCATCAGCAAAGTAAGAGTCAATCAACTCCACAACTAACTCAGTAACAAAGCTTCAACAGATATGTGGGATGCTAAGTTAGAGAATTCTTTTCAGAAATATTAGTAATAGCTGAGTCTGCCTTGTAAGGGAGTGGGTGACACTATCAAATTCAGCCCTCATTAAATTTGAGAGCAAGTAAACTTTAAAGAAAAAAAAAAAAAGCCTAAAAAGAGCAATAGGACAGGACCTGGGAGACCTGAATACCCCTGGTTCTGTTACCCTAGTCAGACACACGACCCAGGTCACAAACTCAGCTGAGTCTACAACAAGAAAGTTAAGTGGAAGCATCTTTAGAATACTGAACTTCTATGAAAACCTATCAGTGCTGCAGCAAAAAACAAACAAAACAAAAAACAAACACCACAAAAAACAACACACACACACAAAAAACAAACAAACAAAACCCAACCAACCAAAAAACAAACAGAGGGGGGAGTGCTCAAACCTTGGGGGAAACGTTATACTATGATACATCAATAGTATCAAAGACATTACAAATATGTTAAAAAGGACTAATTACATGGGAACCTTTCATGATAGTGTTCAACCATTCAATGGATTTCTACTGCATTCTTACTAAGTGCCAGGCAACAGGCTGGGTATTAGGGCAGGGGTGTCAAACTCATTTTCACCAGGGGCAACATCAGCCTCATGGTTGCCTTCAAAGAGCTAAATGTAATTTTAGGACTGTATAAATGTAACTACTCCTTAACAGTTAAGCGAGAGCCTGGCGCTGCCACCGGGTAAACAAGGTGCCTGGCCGGATAAAACAAGGTGGAGGGCTGGATTCAGCCCGTGGGCCTTGTGTTTGCCACCTGTGTATTAGGGAATCAAGATGAGTAAGACGTGAATAGCAAGCTTATAGTCTAGCAATGGGAAACAACAATACTGAATAAAGTCATATGTACTATAATAAAGCCCGGTATTATGGGATACATAGGAGCACTTGATCCAGTCTTAAAGCAAAAGAGAGGTTCAAAAATGTTTACCATAGATCAGGTTATTAAAGCTGACACCTGAGTTGCCATGTCAAGGTGAAGGAAAGAGGCTCAGAAGCTAGGAAACAGGCCCAGAGGGGTAGGAGAGAACTGCATGGAATGGCAGAGAGAGATGAAAGGAGAGCAATGAGCCAGAGAGATAATGGAGCCCCTGAGGACAATGGAGGTTTACATGAAGAGGTGCCTATGAAATATTCAACTTAAGGTTTCTAACAAGCAACTGGTTATAAAAATATAAAAAAGCCATATGGACTAGAGATGCAGATTTGGGAGCCCTAACACAGTGATAGTAACTAAAACCAAAAGAATAGGCACATGTCACGGTAATCACAGTGGTGTCTGGAGCACAACACTGGGAGAGAGCTACCCCTCTCCCCCACAGCCACTAAAGAAAGTGCCGTCTCCTGCTCGGTGATAGCTCAGTGTGCCTCTGCTGCTACCCCTGCCACATCCACCAATGACCTTCGCTCACAGTCTGCACACAGGCTAAGGCAAGTTCTATTACTTTCCCAATGGTGCATGGATTTGTTAAGTTTAATGTGTCACATTCCACGGGACAAAGAACACCACCTTACAAAACTATATGATACTGAGAAAAAACACACACTTGCCTTCTGGGGATCCCTACAGACAGACACCCAAGATGGGGTGGTGTCTGTATCCAAAGCAGAGCATTTGTATATAATTAAAGTCTTTATATATAGCTGTTTTAAATAAGGCAATGTGGTGTAACATGCAGTATTTTCACTGCGTCCCAAATGTAAATGAGGCATGACCCATAATGGGAGCAGGTAACAGAGAAAATGGCACTTCATGGACTTATAAATGAGAGAAGGCACATGAACAAAATAATAGGTATTAACAATTTTGGTCTAGAATCCTGACTCTGCCTGGACATCAGTAGCTCAAGTTTTTAGTCAATGAATTCCAAAGAAATCCACAAGCAGATGTCATTAGTTGAGGTCATGTATTGTCATAATTTTTTCTTTCTAAAATGAAACAAACAAACAAACAAACAAAAAACCTAACAACCTCTGGCCTCGGAGGGAGTCTGAAAGCCCAAGGATTCTGTCACTGAGTAAATTTTGATAAGTCAGATCTGTGGGTTCAATTTTCTCACAGGGCTAGGTTAGTGGTTTTCAAGCTTTTCTGACTCTGAGCCACAGTGAGAAATACATATTACACTGGTATATCTATATATAAAGAATACAGAAAAATTTCATGAAACAACATTTTCCTGAAGAATAAACTTTGATTTTTTACTATTTTATTATTAAAAAAATGTTAATTGCAACACATGGCCCACTACCTACAGTTTGAATACCACTGAATGATCTCTAGGCTACCTTTCACTACTTTCATTTTAATTGTATTTAATGCATTTAGGCTTAATATAGCAGCATTGGTCACAAAGTAGTAAATCTTCTTTGTCCTGTGTTCTCCACAAATGGCAACTATTTATTCCTGATACATCCTTGATTGTTGTGCTTAAGAAAGCAGTTCTAGGGTCCTGGCTGGTACCGCTCAGTGGACTGAGTACGGGCCTGAGAACGAGGGAGTCTTTGGTTTGATTCCCAGTCTGGGCACATGCTTGGGTAGCAGGCCAGATCCTCAGTGGGTGGGCGCACGAGAGGCAACCACACATTGATGTTTCTCTCCTTTCTCTCTCCATCCCCCTCTCTAAATTTAAATAAATAAAATCTTAAAAAAGAAAAGAAAAAGAAACCAGCTCTAGGTACACTTGGTCACCTACACAGTGTGCTTTAGAAGGTTGTGAAAATAAAATGAAATGATTATATGCATTTTAAACTGCTGTAACCAAGAGTAAGCTATTTCATATTCAAGTGGCTACTCAAAATCTTTATTATAGCTGTTTTTAAAAAGGCAACATGGTGTAACATGTGGTGCTTTCACTGTACCCCAAATGTAAATGGAGAAATTGTGTTTCAAATATTTGTACTTTTAACATATCTAATGAATCTGGAGAGGAATCTTAGACCAAAAGACAAATACAAAAATAAAATCAGGGACAACCTAGATGAATGCCTTATAAAATCCTTGGGGTATATAGAAAAGGCCTTTCTCTACACACCAGGAGACCCAGCAACTTTACCAAGATCAAAAAAGATGTAACCACCCCCATCACCACTTACATTAAATTCAAAAGCAACTAGAAAAAACCTTTTGCACAAATGAGGATTTTTTCTTAAGGTTAATATGTTTTCAAAATGTACAAGTTACATATATATTATACTTGACCTAGAAATTCTACCAGTAGAAAAATCTCAAGTAAATAAATTTTCAAAAATGAAAGGAACAGGAGGAGGAAGGACCAGTACATACAATAATGCACCGGTTAAAACAAAACAAAACAAAACAAAACAAAAGTCACTGATTTTTCCCTGGGTATGTCCTATGCATACGTGAAATATACATGTTAATAAACTTGTTTGTTAAAAAAAATCACAGTACATCTAACTATATAATGAAACACTAGTCAGGTATTAAAAATGGTAATAGAGACCCTTATTAACATGGAAAATGGCCACAATATACTGAAAAGATTATATAACACTGTATAACCTCTTTTTGCAGGAAAAAAAATGTTACAGGCATTTCTCAAGTCTGCTCAGATATATACCTAAATACTAATAAGGGGCATCTCTGGGATGATGAGATCAACTAGCTCATACAGCACCTCTCCGAGAATTAGAACAAGATACCCCTTTTCTCCATGAAGACCCCCATGGTCTAAGGTACACACAGCCTGGTGAGCTGAGTTCAGATTTCAGCCTCCACATTCCACTCCTCCACATGTCCTTGGAGGGATGCCCTTACACTGGGATAACTGGATAATATGGATAATTTTCACCTACTTATGCCATGCTGCACTATTATTACAATGAACAGAAATTTAATATTTGTTGTTAAGTGTAATACTTTATTTTCAATTTTGATAAAAGTCTTGCCTTAACCCTGCTAACAAACTAATCCCAGCTTTACTTGTACTACTACTGCTGCCCTTAGAGGATGCCCCATTCTGTGATGATTTGGGCACGTTATCAATTTAAATGCACACAGCAAATAAAACCTCTAGCCCAACCTCATATAATACAAAGGTTAGATATAGAGAGCATTATCTCCAGTAAGAAAGGTCATTTCCTTCTAACACTAAGTGAAGACACTAATCACTGGAAATGAAAATGCACTGAGGAAGGAAGTTAGCCTACAGAAATTAATCCCCCTAGAAGGCTCAAAAATTCCTTCAGCAAAAGTTAGTACACTCGAGAAACAATAATTGTTCACCACTCCCCCCCGCCCCCCCCCCGCATTTATCTCCAGACGCAAGATGTATTTCCTCATTACACTAGTGGGTTCCCAAAAGACAGCCATTTAAATAAAAATTGTGAGTGATTACCATGCAGTTAGGCAAGGCATCTGTAAAATAATACAACCGCTGGACCAGGATTAAAGGAGAACTGGGTTCTTTTCTTGGCTCTGTGGAATATGTAATTTTACACAAAGCAAAATCACAACTTCTCCACATACTTTTTTTCTTTTCTTTTCTAACTTGGGGTTTGGTCTAAAAAACCTCCAAGGCCCCTTTCAGCTTGTGATAGGACTAAAGCCACCTTTCCATCACTCTGGAGGAGCCGATTTCAGTCAGCAGCAAGTTTATTTTCTAAAGTATGCCTAATTTTCTATCTTTATGCTTCTCTTACAAATGCAACTAAATAATTCTCAACTCCAGAAATTTATTCTCAGAAGAAAGTTCTACCGAGACCGACTTACAAAATATTTTTCAAAAGGTCCACAAAGAATAAAATTAGTTTACTTAATATTTCCAAAAAGACAGTCACCCTAAAGCAGCACTACATCGGTGAATGGCTTAAATATTTTTTTTTTAAAACAAAGAACTCATACAGAGAAAAGCTGCTAACATATACAACACCATAACTGCTAACATAACCATCACACGTTTTGGAGGCACAGAAAAACATTGTGCCATTTAGATAGGATTTACTTTCCCCCAAAGAAGCAATTTTTCTAATAAAGAAAACCTCTATAATTAAAAAGGAATTAGGGAGGAACCAAGTTTTCAGGGTCTTTTCACTGCCCAAATTCAAGTGCATTTTCGTGGACGATGCACTTGGATTAACTCACCACGGCATTCATGCAACCCACACACTTAACACTCTCACTCTTCTAACCTGTTGGGGTGGCAGAATGGACGAGTCACAAGATAGCAGCGGGAGTGGAAATTTCCTCTCCCCGGGTGTGGGGCAGGGTCTGGCTTCCCCGAACCGCTCGGCGCCACCAGCGCCTCCGCCAGGGCCTCTCCCCGCCGGCACGCTCCGTACAAAGAGGCCCGGGAGCTCGGTCCCCGGCACATTCGGAGCTCAGCCCCGGGCGGAGGTCCCCGGCTTCCGGGGCCGCTTGGGGTGAGAGGCCCAGGCAGCACGTGCGCTCTGGGCTGGGAGGAAGAAACCGGCGCTACCAAGCGGGGGCTGTCCGCGGGCCCGCTGCCTCCGCTGCCAGCGACGGCCCTCCTGCCGCAAGAAAAATGAATGGGCCGCGCTCCCCCGCCGCTCGGATTAGAGTCTGGAGGCCGGGGTCGAAAACCGCTGCCGGCGGCAGAGGCGGATCCTGGCCCCCCCCCGCCCCGCGCCGGGAGACGCCTCCCGCTTTTTCTTTCCCCTCCAACCTTGCCGGGCGCCCCCTGGACCGCGGCCGGCCCCGCACGCCCCACAGCAGTCTGCTTACCCCAGCTCTTGGCGGTGCGTCCCAGGAACTCTCCTTTGGTCGGGTTGTAGATGAAGAGCTTCCACTCGGCCAGGCTCTGGTTGAAGGACTTCTTGTCTTTCTTCGTCATGGTGTGTGCGCCTACGGCGAGGGGAGCGGCGGCCGCGGGGGTGGAGGCGGCGAGGAGCGCGGAGGTGCGTCCCGGCTCAAGCGGCACAGCCCGGAGTCGGCGGCAGAAGGTGGAACTGCGCAGGACACCTCCTCGTTGCCCCGCTCACTCGAACCGACTGCTCCGTGAGGAGCAGGGCTACCGCTGAGGCCGCGGGAGCCTGACGTCTCCGCCCGCCGCAGCCAATCCCCGCGCCGCTGGACCCGCGCCGCCACAGCCACCACCACCGCCTCCCGCCTGCGGCCTGGCGCGGCCTTAGGCTGCGAGGACGCCCCGCCCACAACCCTGCCCGCCCCCTCCCCGCCCTGCTGTTCCCCTCCTTGCAGTTCCCTGCCCAGGTCGGTGATCGCTCGAGGTTTCTTTCGCCCTGGTCGAAGGAGGCAGAAACTTCACAGAGCAGCTTTAAAAATCCTGAAGGCTTAATAAGAAGCAAATTTATAATAACAAGCAAAAGGTGGCGTCTCCCCCCTGCAGGTTTCTCAGAAAGAGGAGTCTGGAGAGATGATGCGGGCAGCGGTCCTCTCCGTTCCTTGCCTGCGGCGGCGTCGGAGGAGCAAAACTCGGAAACGACTCCACTCTGCCTAAAATGTCCTCGCCCAAGAGGGGGCTTAAACTTCCTTTCTCGAGCTACCTCCAAAACCGTCGCCAAGAGATCTCCTTTGGGCTCTATGACGTGACTGAAAGATAGTCTGCTGTATAGGCCAGTGTATTATACATATAGTGCTGCTCAGAGAATGTCCGTTCTTGGCTCTTTTGACGGATTTAACCAGGAATCTGGGCTGAATGGGAATTTCATTCTAAATATGCCATTCTTAATTCAATGGAGGATAATATTTCCCCAGAATTGATCAAGGAAGTCAATATACAGTACATGCTTTCCTAAAGTTTCTCTCAACGAGAGGCCCTCTGCTTTTCCCCAGACACTGTGGATTCTTAATCCACAGGAAGTCAGTTCGTTTAGGGTTGATGCCTAAATAACTTCTCCGGCTTCTCATCTTTTCCAATGTAGTGAAAGCTCCCCTCGGTCCGAGCTGAGGCTGCAGTCTACCTTTCCTACACAAGATGGAGCCGAAGAGTACCGTGCTCTGAGACTGCTGGGACAGGATGAAAAGATTGCAGTAGGAGTTTGGGCAGAAGGTGCGGATTTGGGGAAAAAGAAATGGAGCAGTGCCTCTGTTTTATTACCAAGTAGAAAATTATGAATGAAGAAATATAGCACACATTTTCGTGTTTGAAATGATGCATTATAATCCATCTGGAAGTTTAAACAGCCTGCAAATGCAAAGAACTAAATGGATAATGAAATTCTGGCTCACTTTGCTTGTCAAAGCAAGAAATTAGGAATTAGGTCTCTCACAAGTGGAAAAGAGATGGGAGAATATAATACTGTAAGTGATTCCCCCCTGCATTTAGGAAAACTTAATTTATAATTACGACTCAGGGGATAATCAAAATCCAGTTACTTTTTTGAGCCAGTGGCATGAAAAGATTTATAGAAGCATTTTGTAAAAACTGGCATGAATTAGGATTAGAAATAGAAAATCACCATGCAAGTAGACTACAATGCTTTTCTTTAGTTTACATGCAAGATTGAAACACTTTAGGGATGGAAGTAGTTAACTATTTTTATCTCATTAAAAATCCTATTTCAAATTATAAGAAAGCTGAAGTACTGGTACAGTTGATAATGGGTTTGATAATGGGCTTTTTAGTTTTGGTAAGAGGGAAGAAGTTCTGCTTGGAATAAAATATAAAATCTATCTGCTTTATTTATTTTGGGTGTGTGTGTGTGCCTGTGCTAATAACAAGCACACTGAGAAATAAATTACTTGGCACACACAAAGAAAATATGGTAAGCAAGAACATTATGAAATAGTGTTTCAGAGACATTGAATGCTGTCAGAGATTTGTAGTTCGTATATTTTTAGTGGTGATTAATATGATTTTCATATTTAGTGCTTTGTGGTTTTCTAAATAAGAATTTAAATACAAATATAATACAGTAGTTTTAAGACCCAAGCCTAAATTTAATATGGTAACTGGATACAACAGGTTTCAGTTTGGAGAAAATTTTATATTCTACTCCAAAATGCAAGAACTATTTGTTTCTGGTATATCATATTGGAAACTTTCCTGGAAGAGAAAATACTGAGTGTATTAGGAGATAGTGGACTACCAAGTCTGAGCAGATTTAATATGAAATTTAATCATAGCTTTATTCTCTGCAAGTAAGTTTATTTGACTGTACCTAAGGCTCCCTTTAGAGAAATTATTTTTTATTTTTATTCTAGAGAGAGGGGAAGGGAGGGAGAAGAGGGAGAGACAGCAATGTGAGAAAGAAACATTAACTGGCTGCTTTCTGCACACGCCCCGACCAGGGACTGAATTGGCAGCCTAGGCATGTGACCTGATTGCGAATTGAACCAGTGGCCTTTTGATTTGGTTTGGTTTGCAGAGTGATGTCCAACCAACTGAGCCACACTGGCTGGTATCCTAAGGTTCCCTTAAAAAAAATTATTGTGGTCTCTGTGGCACGATTGGTCATCTTGTTAGGTTGTTAACAGGTTGGTGATTGGAGCCCCCAGGGATACACCTCGCATTGTTAAGGAAGCAAAATCCTTTGTTGCTCTCTGTCCTCTGCATGTTCTCTTTCAGCCGTTACCTGTGAGAGGCCTCCTCCAATAAGAGAAATTATTTTGCCAGATAGATGTGGAAATTTAATATGATTTTTTAGTAAAAGTATATTCCATGAAATATTTGGGACATACTTAGACTAAAAAAAATTATTCTTGCCCATCTGAAATTCAGATTTAACTGGATGTCCTGTATGCTTACTTGCTAAGTCCAGCCACACTGCCTGTAGAGGACATCTATGAATCCACCCTAATGATAACAACAACCATTCATACATACTGCAGTCCCAGGCCTGTACTGCTTGCTTACTATCATTTCTTTCTTAGTCTCCCAAATACCCTAAGGAAGGAGGTGTTGTTACCCTACTTTTGTAAATGAGGGAACTAAGGTTTAACGAAATTAAGTAATTGGCCCATGTTCAAAAACTATCAGACAGCACATGGATTCAAATGCCTATCTCCTTCACTACCTCTGCAGTGAATGATGGCAGAGCTCGGGAAATTTCACAAAGCTGAACAAGGCCGAATGAGAGAAACAGTTGTTGGCTGTTGATTGAGTATACTCTCCAGTCAACAGAATGCATTTTCTATTTTCTATAGACATAAACAAGATATTTTTGACTCTTAATTTGCTAAAACTCTTAGTTTGTTTCTGAAGTTTAGAATCATGTATACAGAAAAAATATATTTCAGTACTTCATAGCAGCATCTTTGTAACTTGCTATTGTAACTGATGTCTTATAACTATGGTACTGAGTCATTGAAAGTCTATTATTTGTCCCTCAGAGAATAGATTTAAGATGTCCTTAGAAATAGTCCTTTCCCACATGAGCAGCTGTAATTGTGTTGGCATTTTATTGCATCTGAGAAACACAGTTGTGAATACATACTCTTCTCCACAAAAAATGTACTTTTCCACATATTGATTTAAAAACTGTTTTTATTTACTAATCCTTTAACAAACAGCATCTCTATATTCCTTGCAGATTAAAGGGCATTATTGATCATCTTAAGTAAAATGAACCGGTGTTTTGAAAAACATGAGCACAGTATCTGGCAGAGGAAAGGGCTCTGTAAATGGTAGAGGTTTTGTTGTTATAACTTTTTTTTAGATTTTATTTATTTGTTTATTTTTGGAGAAGGGAAGGGAGGGAGGAAGAGGAAAGAGACATCAAGGTGTGGTTCTCTCACTTACCCCATACTGGGGACCTGGCCTGCAACCCAGGCGTGTGCCCTGACTGAGAATGGAACCAGCGACGCTTTAGTTCCCAGGTCGGCACTCAGTCCACTGAGTCACACCAGCCAGGGCCATTTTGTATTTTTTGACTCTCTTAAAACTATGTATGTGTTGTACTACTTTGGTAGTTTAAAATGGTTGGGGAAAAAATTTTAGTACCATATTTTTAGGACTATAAGATGCACGGGATCATAAGATGCACCTAGATTTTAGAGGAGGAAAATAGGAAAAAAGTTTGAAGCAAAAAATGTGGTAAAATATTTAATAACCTTTGACCCCGCTCCACGCGCCCCCCCACAGTGAGCTAGGTGAGCTACATTTGGACTATAAGACACACCCCCAGCCCCCCAAATTTGGGGGGGAGCATCTTATAGTCCAAAAAGTACAGTATATAACTAGCTCCTTCTATCATAAACTCTGACACCCACAAACCCTAACTGCAGACTTCTTTTTTCCCTTTTTAAAGGAAGACTTAAATTCTTCAGTAACAGGGTAAGAGCATTTAAATAAATTAGTTATAAAGTATTAGGTGAAAATAAATGAAGATAACAATTTCATATGGTTTTATATAATACATGCTTTTTTCACTAAAAAATGTGCAATGAAACAAAAAAGCCCCACAGTTAAGGCCTTTCTTATACCATTTAGTTTTTTATATTCATTTTTATATTTAATTTAACTAAAAAATGTTTTAAACTTCACAGAGCTCTGTCAAAAACAGAAAACTTCTTTTTATTTATTGAATTCATTGGGGTGATATTGATTAATAAAATCATATAGGTTTCATGTGTCCAATTCTATAATACATCATCTGTATATTGTATTGTGTGTTCATCACCCAAAGTCAAGCCTGTTTTTAGCACCATTTATCCCCCCTTTACCTTCTTCTACCTCCCCCACCGCACCCCCTTTCCCTACAAAACTATTTTCAGTCATAGAAAGGGCTGAGCCATGAGTCTCCAGTGAGTCTTGGTTTACTTTTGTTCAACATGTCTCTAACAAAGCAACTTGCTAATTTAATTCAAATGTGAAACTAAAAGGATGTCACACAAAGCCATCCATTAAATAATCAGGCCCCTTGGACATGTGATACACTGAAGTAATCCGCACTATAATTTTTCTAACCTTTCATGATGAACACTAACTAAAGAGGGACCAAAAAGAATTTCCTTGTACAAGGGCAGAGAACTTAAAATCATGTCCCACACAGTCATTATTTTACAGCAAATCTTGATAGTATCTGAATCTCAAAAGTTTGTTTTAGGCCTTTTTTTAAAGAAATAAAACTCATATGCTCCCAATAAATTTGAGGTATTTGATTTCTTTTTTAAAAATATATTTTATTGATTATGCTATTACAGTTGTCCCATTCCCCCCCCTTCATTCCCCTCTACCCTGCACACCCTCTCCCATCCATATTCCCCCTCTTAGTTCATGTTCATATGTCATACTTACAAGTTCTTTAGCTTCTACATTTCCCATACTATTCTTACCCTCCCCTTGTCTGTTTTCTACCTACCATCTATGCTACTTATTCTCTGTAACTTTTCCCCTCTCTCTTCCTCCCATTCCCCTGTCACTAACCCTCCAGGTGATCTCCATTTCTGTGGTTCTGTTCCTGTTCTAGTTGTTTGCTTAGTTTTTCTTTTTGTTTTAGGTGTGGTTGTTAATTATTGTGAGTTTGCTGTCATTTTACTGTACTAATCCTTTAACAAAAATGTGCAATGAAACAAAAAAAAGCCCCACAGTTAAGGCCTTTCCTATACCATTTAGTTTTTTATATTCATTTTTTATATTAGTTTTATATTCATTAGTTTTTTATATTCATTTATATTCATGTTTTTTATCTTCCTTTTCTTAGATAAGTCCCTTTAACATTTCATAAAATAAGGGCTTGGTGATGATGAACTCCTTTAACTTGACCTTATCTGAGAAGCACTTTATCTGCCCTTCCATTCTAAATGAAAGCTTTGCTGGATAGAGCAATCTTGGATGTAGGTCCTTGCCTTTCATGACTTGGAATACTTCTTTCCAGTCCCTTCTTGCCTGTAAGGTCTCTTTTGAGAAATCAGCTGACAGTCTTATGGGAACTCCTTTGTAGGTACCTGTCTCCTTATCTCTTGCTGCTTCTAGGATTCTCTCTTTCATTTTATTCTTGGGTAATGTAATTATGATGTGCCTTGGTGTGTCCCTCCTTGGGTCCAACTTCTTTGGGACTCTCTGAGCTTCCTGGACTTCCTGGAAGTCTATTTCCTTTGCCAGATTGGGGAAGTTCTCCTTTATTATTTGTTCAAATAAGTTTTCTACTTGTTGCTTTTCCTCTTCCTCTTCTGGTACCGCTATAATTCGGATGTTGGAATGTTTAAAGATGTCCCAGAGGTTCCTAAGCTTCTCCTCATTTTTTTGAATTCTTATGTCTTCATTCTTTTCTATTTGGTTGTTTCTTTCTTCCTTCTGGTCCATTCCATTGATTTGAGTCCCAGTTTTCTTTCCATCACTATTGGTTCCCTATACATTTTCCTTTATTTCACTTAGTGTGACCTTCATTTGTTCATCTAATTTGCGACCAAATTCAACCAATTCTGTGAGTATCCTGATCACCAGTGCTTTGAACTGTGCATCTGATAGGTTGGCTATCTCTTGATCGTTTAAAAGTATTGACTATCTCTTCATCGTTTAGTTGTATTTGTTCTGGCGCTTTGATTGGTTCTTTCGTTTGGGCCATTTTTTTGATTTGGATGCACCTGTTTTGTAGTGAGGGGTGGAGCCTTAGGTATTCACCAGGGCAGGTCAACCCAGTTGCTTCAGTGTGATGTATGTGGGGGTGGGTCCGAGAGGGAACAATGGTGCTTGCTCCACTCTCTGACAGATTTCAGTCACTTCCGCTGCTTCTTCCCCCAAGCAAACTGGGCCCTTCTGGTGCTGATTCCTGTGTGGGTGGGCTTGTGTACATTCTAGGACCCTGTGGGTCTCTCCAATGAACTCCTGTGAGTCTGGGAGTTTCTCCCAGCACCTCAACTCCCACCAGTGTTTTCAATTGGTGTTTTGAGGCTTCATTTCCCCGCGCTGAGACCCTGGGTTGCATGGTCTGTCTCGTCCCCCAGTTTCACCTGGTTTATATGCACAGGAATGTGGGGCTGCTCGGTCCACCAGCAGCCTTGAGCACTGTGCCCCACCACAATCTGCCACCTTGCTGGGTCCCCCTGCTGCTGCGTTGCTGCGGCCGGGGTCCAACTCCACCCCTCCTACTGGTCTGGATGAATGTTTCTTCTTTAACTCCTTGGTTGTTGGACTTCCATACAGTTCAATTTTCTGTCAGTACTGGTTATTTTTTTGTTTCTAAATTTTTGTTGTCTTTATTTTGGTTGTGCAAGGAGGCACAGTGTGTCTACCTATGCCTCCATCTTGGCCAGAAGTGGTATTTGATTTCTTAATCAAGAATCCTTCATGAGTAGTGTCATTCTAAACCTGACAATTTATTTCTGATTGTTACATGAACTAAAATCTATAGACATGGAAAACACATAGTTTCAAATGGTAGTCCTTGATATTATAGTAAGATAATCACATTGTTCATAGACTTCTATATCTCTAGGGGAGGGAGAATGGAGAGCAGCAGGTCTAAGCCCCTCTGTGCATAGAGGCCCAGAAAGCCTGAGAAGTTCAGTATACACAGAAAGTGAATGCGATACATGCAGTGCCTATAGAGTGCTCAGCTGCTGGTGCGGCATTCTTTCTTTGATGTAGAGTACAGTTTTTCTTGACTCAGAAATTCACCATTAAAGTAATCAGTGTTGAAAAAAGAAAGAAGAAAACAACCCATAAATTAGTTTAAAATGGGATTTGTAAGCT
The DNA here is from genome assembly GCF_019186645.2 of Phyllostomus hastatus. NCBI lineage: Eukaryota > Metazoa > Chordata > Mammalia > Chiroptera > Phyllostomidae > Phyllostomus > Phyllostomus hastatus. The sequence continues at coordinate 894,504 of NW_025333643.1, read as the reverse complement.
TAAATTGATTCGCCAGAAATTCTATAAATAAAAAAATGTTGCCCCTCAGAGGTCAGGAACAATGATAGTAAACAAAATACTTTCCACATCCTGACGTGTAAGGCATCCTTCTATGAAAAAAGAAACTGGTCTAAAAAGAATAGTGGGTCCTATCTTTTCATATTCCATCTTTATTTGAACAAAGGTATCTCACAAATAGTGTTTAGGACTCATTTCCTTCTATTCAAATAAGCTGTGGGTTTCTGGTACGTTTGCAACAGCTCCTGGGGCAAAGTTGGAGCAACTCAGAACTCAGATCCAATGTTCCAGTTGCCAGGATTGCATTATCTGTTAGTATTAATGAATAACTGACATTATTTATTTAGAAAATCTTTTTTCCTTTCAGTTTGATGTTTTGTTTTTAGTGGTAACTGTGTCAGAAAAGTGACTGTGTTCTTTTAAGTGGGAACTATCTGTCACAATCTAAGAGGAACATGGGGGAAAATTTAAGTGTCACTTTAGGCAATATCTCAACATAATTTCCTAAGAGACTTGACAATGTCTCCAGGGGCGTGGGAACTGAAGTTCCTTGAAATAACTGTGTCGCAACTGACTCACTGTATGATTGCAGCTTAATTACTTTTGCACAAATTCATTATCTCCAACATATTGTGTACAACTATACAACTCTGCCTTATTGGGGATGTTATGAAGAAAAAGTTCTTTTGGTTAAATATTGGTTTGATATTTCAGAAATCTCTGTAACTATATATTGTGTTTCAATTTCCTAAAAGTCATATAAGCTTATGTTACCTAAAGATCTTCCTGTAGCAAGAAACAGAAAAAAAACTCAAATTGATTTAATAAAGAGAATTTACAGGAGAACATAGCTTAAAGTTCAGAGGTCAACCTTCAGAAAAAGTTTCACTCAGGGTCCATAAAAAGTAAATAAATCCTGGATTCTTGCTTTCCATTTATTGGTTCCACTACCATAGGATTTGTTTTGAGAAACTTCTGAGCCTACATACTTCCAGGTTCAAATCCAACTCCCTCCAGGCCCATTCACTAACCCTGGTTCAGAACCCTTGGCCTACACGATCGCCAAGATATACAAATGATTCACTTCTGGACATAAGATTTATAATGAACCCTGATAGGTGTGGCTCAGTTGGTTGGGCATTGTCCCACAAGGCGGAAGGTCACTGGTTCGACTCCTGGTCAGGCCATGTGCCAGGATTGCAGGTTCAGGCCCAGGTCAGGGTGCAAAGGAAAAGCAGCCAATTGATGTTTCTTTCTCACATCAATGTTTCTCCCCCTCTGGTTCTCCCTTCTCTCTAAAAATAAATAAATAAAATCTTTTAAAAAAATATTTACAGTATTATGATTTGACAAACATTTGAAAACATCTTCTTGCTTTTCTGAATGGCCAAGGAAAGATAAGCACACTTATTGGGAGAGGTTACCCCTTACATAAATTGCAGGGAGGAGAAGTTATAGATTTAGTGGTTGGACTTAGGTTCCTAAATGCCACCCAAGTCCTGGGTGGAGTTAAGTCCAAACACTTAACCTCTGTAGCATGAAGGTTATATAATATATGAGGGAACAGGAATTGTTCATGTCTTTTGGATGTTTCCACTGACTGAGCAGGAAGCAGCAAGAGTAATAACCGCTGATTAAGCATCTCCCCAGGCTCCCTTTGAGAAAGCAGCCTTTGGGAAAACACCTACAGAAAATGAGAGACAAGCACAACTGAAACACTTTCAACCGTGCTCTGATGGTGCGCGCCCTGTTTACAAAGCATTCTGAAGTAACTGAGTGAGTTGTTTCACATCTGGGATATCATGACGAGAGGGAGGCCCTGGTGATTGTACCGTGGGCTGGTGCTAAGTACAGCGCTTGTTCTCCTTTCTCTCCCTCTCTCTCTCTCTTCCTGGCTTGCCAAATCTGTGGGCCATGAGGATCCACTGATATTTTCTTTTCTAGAGGGAATAACGTTTTGGCGTTCAACAGGATGCTCCGATCCTCCTAGTGTAGACTCTGGAACTTGTTTGAGGGTAGACACTCCTCAAGTAAAATTGGAAGGTGCAAGAGGAAATGGAAAAGGGAAGACAAATTTGAAAAGTAACTTTAGCTGGTGTGGTTCAGTTGGTTGGAACATCGTTCCATAGAACAAAAGGTTGCAGGTTTGATTCCCGGTCAGGGCACATACCCAGGTTTCAGGTTTTATCCCTGGTCTGGTTGGGTATGAGAAGGCAGCCAATCAATGTTCCTCTCTCTCTCTCCCTTCCTCTGTCTCTAAAAGCAATGAAAAAATGTCCCTGGTTGAGGATAAATAATTTTTTTTTAAATTGGAAAGTAAAGAAAGACAACAGCAGGCCTTAGGACCCAACTTGGCAAAATGGTAGAGTGAGATGCCATTTGATTCTCACCAAGATTTGACTCGTTATGTCTAGTGGAAATCTTTTGGGTGTTGTTGAGGGAGAAAAAGGCAGGACGGTAGAAAGGTAGAGTCTTATTTCTAAGACCGATGCATGTTAGCCAGGAGGAAACTCAGACCTGTGCTTTAGTCCCCATCTTGACCCCTTGCTCTTCTTCCAAGAGTCTGGCTCTGAGCTGGCACTTCCACTCACCGCCTGCCACCCTCAGGGGCAGATTCTCTCAAAGAGGCTAAGGCCAGCAGAGATTAACTGCCATTTGTGTCCCCCAGATTTACAAATAGAGCTGATCCTCAGTTACTTTGGAAGATGGAGGAAGTGTTTCTTTGCAAGTCCTTGTAAGGAGAGCTTAGTTAGGCAATACCTTACAGGCACTTTGGACTTTTCAGATGAGCCAGCCTTCTAAAGTGAATGTGCTTTGATTTCCCCAAGTTAACTTGGGGATCGAAAGGAGGGTTACACATGCTAAACACAGTACTTACTGTCTTCATAGTGTTTTCCAGAATCAACTGCTTTTAGACCCAGGAGATAAATGGGCCTTCTACCCACAGTGGTCTAGTCTGCCAGCCTTCCTTGATGGCAGTTGAGAGTCTGAGGCAGCAGTTCATTTGTCTGGTGTATTGAACTTGTCTTGAACCTTTTGCTTGGCTTCTAACTACCCCTGCCTCCCACCTACAGGCTCAGTGCTGCCTCCGGCTCTCCTGACAATGCCTGTGGGCAGGAGGCCTCCAGAGCCCTGGTCAGAAGCTGCCTGGCTCAGGATAGAGTTGGTCTTTCTCTTTCCTGCTACTGTCTTCACCTTGGCTTCGGGTTCCTTGTAATCAAGTGTCTGCCTATCTTCACGTTCCCAGCTGACCTTTGCTCTGTTCCAGAGTTCCTAGTGATTGTGTTTCCCTCCCAGTTCCTCATTGAGGTTGTTTATTGCCCTCTCTTCCCTCCATTAACTATATATAACATTTGTCTGACCTTGAGTCCTAAATTCCTATGTCAGAGTCCTATGCATCCATTCACCCCTCCTTGGCATGGAGTCATTTACCTGCTACAGGTGTAAGAGTGTTAGTATTTTCATTTGTGGCATATATGTATTTCACTTAGCTTTAACTTTTTATTTTTAATACACAGAACATTTCCCACCTGAGCTATTAAATTTATTGAATTGACTCTCATTGAAAACAACTTATTCACTTGCTAGCATTGAATTGCATCAGCTGACAGGTACACAAGCTAAGTAAACTGGATAATTACCTAACACCTCATAAACAAGCAGGACGAAGCTTAACTACCAATGTGGTAAGGACAATAACCAGTGAAAATGTTTCAATAAAATGTGAACTTGCTGTAACAGCCATCTGGCCAAGAATCCCATTTTAGGTTTTAGAAGAGATTAAAAGCTGAAGAATTAAGAGTCATAGTCATAACAATTGTCATAATTATCTTGCTTTTTTAAAACAAGAGGAAAAGACTATTGATATATTCTGTTTTGTCTCTAAGTTATCTTGGTAGAAAAAAATGAAATGTGCTTCAACTTTGCAGATAAGAATTTGTTTGAAGTATCTTTTGTTCAAGACAGGAGTTTCTGTCTCTGTTTTGCCATTGAAACAGTTCATTAGCCCAGCTGCAGGATTCAAAAGAAAAATTTTCTTTACAAATGGTTTATGAAGGTATCTAGTTTTGGTATCAGGATTATGCAAGATCAACACATGCAAAATGACTACAAAGCTCTTGAGCTCTTTCTGGGCTCTGTAACCATTGAGGTCACCTGGGGTATTTATGCTGTAAAAGTATGATAGAGCGCACGTATTTTGTTAGGGTGTTCTCAGCTTCTAGTAACAACAACAACAAAAATCAAAGAAAAGTGCTTTATACAAGAATATATTTTTCTCACATAGGAGGTCCCAGAGTTGGTTCAGCACTCAACAGCACCATATAGCATCCAAATTCTTCCCAGCTCATTTTCAATGGGGCAACTGTATGTTCCCTCTGGTCACCAGATGACTGCAGCAGATCTGCAGGGACCTGTCCCCAAACTGGGAGGGAGGAGCAGAGTCTCCTCACACCTTTCTCTCTTTTTATTGGAGAAGAAAACCTTTTCCCAAAACACATATGCCTCTCTCCCTCTTCTTTCATCTCATTGCCCAGAACGTGCTCATACGGTATCTTTAGCTGAAAAGTGATAATCCGCTATTGGTAAGCAGTCCACCCTTTACTAAGCTGTGGACCCTTCATATTATATGGGATTTATCTCCTTGAGGACTTGGTAGTATTCAACCTTAAGGTCCACGAGAACTTGTTTTCTTTTTTGAGGGTAGATCTTTGACTACCTATTTCTTATGTTGTTATTGGTAAGTTCAAGCTTTCTATTTCTTGAGTCAATTTTGGTATTTATATTTTTTTCTAAATAGTCACTCCCCATGATCTGGATTTTTAAACTCATTGGAATAAAGTTATACATAGCTTTAATTTTTTTTAAATCTCCTTATCTCGTTTTCACTTCAAATGTTATTGTGTTTTTCTTTTTCTTTCTTTTCTGTACCATATTTGCCAAAGGCTTATTACATTTTGATCTTGTCAAAACAGAATTTAAGTCTCTTGTTTTTGTTTCTCTATTTTGTATTATCTACTTCATCTTTATTAAGTCCACCCTTCTAAATTGTTTGGCTTGTTTACTTCTTGTCTAGTTTCTAGAGTTGAAAGCTAAGTTCATTTATTTTCAACATTTCTTGTTTTTAAACATCTGGATTTAACATTATAATTTGCTCCCTGAGAAACAATTTTGTTATGACTCAGAGTTTAAGATGCTTTGTTCTCATTGTCACTGATTTCTAAATAATTCTCCTGCCCCACCCTGTGGGAGAATTATGTGTCCTCACCCCCATTGATGCTACATGTGGTCGTGCGACTTGCTTCAGCCACTGTAATGTGAGTGGGAATGATATCCACATTTTAAAAGTCACAGTGTGGTTCTATTGTCTTTATTTTCCTCCCGCAACAATGTCCTAGACAGGACAGCCCCTTCAGCCAGCAGACCAGACTGAAGATGGCGAGGACAGTGACAGCTGATCTGGGATGATGATAAAGTATGAATCAGAAAAAAAATCTTCGTTGTTTGAAACTCCTAATGCCTCCTTAAATACTTCAGTATGCACTTCTAAAGAGTAAGAATGCCCTCCCATACAGCCCCAAAAGACATTTTACATCTAACGAAACGCATGATGATTTCTTAATATTATCTAATACATACTACATATTCAAATTTCTTCATTTGGCCCCCAAATGTCCTTTATAGCTGGTTTGTACAAACCACAAACCAATCCAGAACCACACATCCCATTTATTTGTTTTGATTTTAGACTTTTGACCTAGAACAGTTTCTTTTCTAATTATGATGATTTATTGAGGAGTTCAGGCCATTTGTCCTGAAGGATGTACCACCTCTTAGGGTTGTTTGACTCTCCCTGTTGTTGTTCAGTTTGTCCCTGTGGCTCCTATATATTTCACATAAATAAGTTAGATGCAGACCTTTGGTTGGAGTCGAGTTAAACGTTTGTGGCTAGACTACGAGATACCTGATGATGTGAGCTTCAGGCTGTGTCACACGCGAAGACATGGAGTAGCTGGTTATCTCACCAATCCAATGTTAATGGAATAGATGGCCACTAGGTGAAGGTGGGAACAGCCTGATCCCCTCATCACATGGCTTCATTTTCATCTATTGTGACCAGAAAGTAACCCAAGTGCTGTCACTCGGGTGTCATGTGAGCAATCAGCACTTCATCCACAGAGGTTTTAACATCAATCGACACTCCTTGTCTGAAGTGGTAATTACATTAGGGAAAATGACTCCTTCTGTAAAGTAGGGCTTCCCATCCTCACCTGGAACAATTTGGTTTCTGCAAAGGAGCTGCAACTAGAAAGGCAGGGAAGGAGTTCTTTCCCTTCATCAGCTTTCAAAGGAAAGAATTGGTTCCAATGGTGACCAATGAGTTTTCCCTGGATTTCTCTGGTCATTGTGGACGTCTGGATTTTCTGAGATTCGATGTGTTTCAATCAACTATTACATTTCTGTTTTCATTGTTCACATTGTTTCCCATGTGATCCCCAGTGAAATTATTGATTCAGGTAGAATCCTTCATAGAGGGAAATGGAAGCAAAGAAACCCGAGTCCTGGACTCAGTGAGTCCACAGAACGGCAGCTGTCAACCAGGAGTGAGTTTGCTCCCCCAGGGACATTTTGGCAGTCTCTGGAGACATTTTTATCTATAGTTATTTTAATGCCGTATTTAATATTGCAATAATTTGAAAGATTTAAAGTAGCACCACATTTAAGATTTAAGACAGTGACATAATAGCTGCAACACCCTGCTCATTGACATTTAAAGGGAAAAATACCATGACTTTAATTTTAAGTCGATGAACTAAATAGTTCAGAAAAACTCTTCTATTGAACATAACTAAAGCAGGCAGATGAAATACAAAATTAATCTTCCAAAAAGCCCCACCAAATAGCTAGATGGTAAAGAATTAAAAGGCCAAGACACTGAAAAGGATCTAAATTAGAGGCTTTAACATGGCAATTTGGGACACTTAAAAATGAATAAATAACTGCGTGATAAATGAATAAAAATAAGGGAAAGCAAAGAGAAACCATCAGACAGATACCCAGGATGAGAACTGCATGTCTCCATTTTCCCGAGAGAGGCGCGCAGTGCGTCACTGTGAACAAGACAGATCTGCTCTGTCCCTTTGAACAACAGCCCTGAGAATGGAAGGCCATGGGCACCATTAGCTTCCGAAAGCAAGACCCGGCTGGCACCAAGAATCACCGTTATTTATCACATGTACCCAAATGGCCAAGTTGTTCACCAGCTTCTGCTCCTGAGCTAGGAGTGGTAGGTTGATCTCTGGAATGCAAACAGCCAGCACCGGAGGGAAAATCAGTCTTCAATCAATCATATCCCCTCCAGAGGACATACACTGTGTTGGTGAAGTAAAGAACTAGCTTCATCCATCCAGTGATTACCAATCCGCTTGTTAACAAATATTGATGGTTAAGCTAAGATGATGGGGCACTCAGTGTCTGCTATCAGACTATCACTACTGCTGAGATTCCTGAGAGGGAGGAATGCCTTCTAGCTGTGGAGGTCAGGGGGTGTTCCTCTGAAGAGATGGGATTGGACGGGGGCCCTGAAGTCTGGGAAGAGGGCAGAGAGCACCAGTGGAGAGAACAGGCTGATTCACACAGGATTGCCAGGGAACTAAACGTTGAATGGTGGGTTAGGAATGGGCTGTGTAGGCCCTTGAATTCCTGGCTAAAAATTTAAATGGGATTTTATAAGTGATAGGGAACGACTATGAGGTTTCAGCATAAGCAGGAGGAAAGGATGGCCAGGTTCTTGCATTTAGGTGTTTAATGGTCAGGCACAGAAATCTATACCCCTCCCCCGCCACCATTGTAAGTTCTAATAGCTAATATAAAGGAAGCATTGAGAAAATACTAAGTGAAAAATCCAGGTTCAGAGCAGTGTGTGCAGTTTTTTTTCCATTTGCACTAGACATGCAAAGCCAAAGATTTCACACATTTGGGAATATCTCTGGGAGGACTCGGGAGCCATGGTGGCTGTGGCTGCTGCCTGGGAGAGGACGTGGGTGCCATGTATGCTGAATTGCTGGTCCCAGTGATTGCGACAGAATTACTTAGATAAAGAAGTAGTACTCACTTTCATTTTGGTTTAGTTTAGTTTTTGATCACCAGGGAGGGTAGGCATTGTGGCAGAGGACGGACCTTGACATCAGAGGAGCAGTTTGACCCAGCCCCTGTTCCCTCATATTACTGTGTGACCTTAGGAAACACCCAGTCGCTTTGAGATTCAACTCCCTCACCTGTAAAATAAGGACAAGAACACCTTCCTCACAGGGGTTTGATAAGAACTTACGGGGAGGTGCTGTGAAGCACCATGTAGCCATGAAACTTTTGAAAAATTAACAAGTAAAAAATGTTCCTTGTTCTGCAAATGCTTAGAATGTTTGAATTCAGTTCAGATTTTTGACGTTGGGACTTGCCTGTGTGGCAAGTTTCCTAGTGTGGAGCAGTGGGGGTGCATGCAGCAGGCTGGGCAGAGGCGCCCACTGCTCAGCAGTGTCTAGGCAGGCCAGACTGGGGGGCGAACCCAGGCAAAACCATCCCAAAGGGTTAGATTCCCTCTCTCCCAGACCAAGTCAGTGATAGGAGGTTTTTAAAAATTAATGCACAAGGTAAAGCTTTCTAACTGGTAGGCTGGGTCTTGCCATGCTTACAGAGTCACGTGGAAACAGAAAAATAACTCACTTCCATTCCTAGGCTGAACTTGGACCAGCAGCTGTCCCCTAGCAGTGACATTTCAGCAGCAGGTCTAAAGAGCTCTTTAGTTTCTGGTGTGAGATTTGAAAAGTGACATGTGGGATATCCCCTCTGGAAAGCAGTCACACTAATTTAATTATTATGTCCAGGAGGTTCTACTTAGGTATCTTCTGATGACAACATTAATGGAAGCTGTTGATTCTCGGGACACTGCTGTGGAAATGGTGTGAAAAAAAATGGGACCTTGGGAGGACCGCCCAACACTCTCCTCATTTTGCCGTTTCTATTCAAGTCCTTATTAAGCAACAGGAAAAAAGTCTGTGTAATTTCAGCTGTAATCTGAAAAGTAACCACACCTTCTTCCCAGGACTTCCTTCTTCACACACAAAGCTTTTTCCTCTTGCAAATGAGACTTTCATTCTATTCATAGAAGAATATAATATCATAAAAGAGTATTTATAGAAGGCGGGCTCCTTTCTCATACTATAGTGCAGTGTTAAATGAATCTCACAACAAAGCTGACCCTTTCTGCCAAATGGCAACATAAATTTAGAGGGAACTGGTGATTTTTTGCTAGTGAAGCATGTTCCAGAACAGGGGAGAACCGAGAGATTGCTGTCATTTATCTGAGGGCAAGGCCAGATGTGGGCTCACACCCACAACCAGGAAAGAGAGCACACAAAGGAAGAAGATATAAACATGGGAGAACCTCGGGCAGCTGTAGTACAATGCTAGGAAATCATTTTATGTAGTCATTTCTGCATAATGCTTACCGTGTTAAAAAAAAAAAGAAAATTCAGCTGAGGAAATTTGAAGATCTAAATTGGCTTTCCTAAGCACATCGTGAGTCAGGCAGGATCCAATCAGATGGATGCTCCAAGTGTTTTACCAAAATGGAAGGCTTTTATAGGAAGAAGGGTGGAGCAAGGGAGCTGTTAACAGAAGAAAAGAGGATTATTTTTAGACCTAGACAACTTCTTTTGGGAGGAAGAGAACAGCAAGGATTTTTTAAAATGCAACAGATTGCCTCTTCTCTTCATGGGGTGGGGGGAGAAGAAGCAGGCCCACAAACACGACAGATTACCTTACTGGTGCTTCTCCAGAAAATTGCAGACTGGGTGATTAATATTACATTTCTGGGAGAGGTAGAAACTGCAATTAGATCAGACATTGATCTGCCTAGGTTTGGTAGCACAGGCTTTTAGCATGAGTGATGCCATTTTGGGCCAGTGATTTTTTTTCTCTTTAATAACAACAACACTAATAAGGTAAGTATTATTATTATCTCTCTTTTAAAATAAGGAAACTTCGAACCGAATGGTTAACTAAATTGTTAAGGTCACACCGTGAACCTCTCAGGAGGGGCTTTTTTCCTGTCCCCTACATGCCGTAGAGCACTGGGCCTGGGGGTGGGGAGGGGTCCCCACTTCTCTTGATTGCTGCTTCAAGATCGTTATTCCTCTCTCCTCCGAAGCTCTTAGCTTTGAAGCAGGTGTTATCAGGCTCTATTTACAAAATGTTCGTTTTTGTTGAGTCAACTATAAACCCTAAAGATCTTGAAGGTTTGCGTTTCCTGTTACTCTTTCCAAATTCATGGTCATTTCAAATTCATAGGGACAATCTTGCCAACACCTTGCCCACCGCACCTCAGAATGCCTCCCTCCAGTGATCTTGCCCTTCCAACTCACCTGCACCAGGGGCCAGCTTGTTGCTCACGAGATCTGTTTGCTCGCCTTCCTGGGCAGACTGTGTTCCTGTCCTTTGTAGTGAGGGTGACATTAGGACTGAGTTCTACCCAAGGGAACATGGCAGCCGCCGGTGCAGCCCTGTGCTCGCTCTCTCATTATCTGTCAGCGAGAGAGAGCACAGGATGCAGCCGCGGGCCCGGGCCCTAGAATGGCGCTGTCCAGCGGAAATGGTTTGATAATTTGGGCCACGTGTACTTGGACATTTTCTAATAGCGGCTTCAAACAACACAAAGAGAGACGGGTGAGATTAATTTTAATAATATATTTTCTTTAACCCAATATATCAACAATATTATTTCAACATGTAATCAGTATAAAAATGATTAAGGGGGTATTATAGATTCTTTTTTCACATTGTCTTTTTTTTTTAGTTTTTTTTAATCCTTACCCAAGGACATTTTTTTCATTGCTTTTAGAGAGAGGAAGGGAGAAGAGAACGGAAGAGAGAGAGAGAGAGAGAGAGAAACATCGATGAGAGAAACATGGATCTGCTGCCTCCCCAATGCACCCCAACCAGGCATCAAACCCGCAGCCTTTCATTGTGCGGGGCCATGCCCCAAACAACTGAGCTACACTGGCCAGGGCATTTTTTCACCTGAAGTCTTTAAAATTTGGTATGTCATTTACATTTCTAGCACATAGCAATTCAGATGGTAAGTTTTCAACAAAAATATGTATCCTGTGTGTAATTTCATAAAGCAGATGCACATACCAAACTCGTTCCAGTCATTGAAGATTTTAAATTAATTAAGAATAAATAAAAATTTAACTTCAGTTTGTTAGGCACAAATCACATTTCAAGCACTCAGTATTGGCCTGTGTGGCCCTGGAGTCCGAGCTGCTGTGGAGAGAGCCCAGTGGAACCGCAAAGCCAGCTCAAACTGGTCCTGTGCTGCTTCTAGGAAGACCTGGGACCAAAGTTTAAACCTTGGATACACCCATCAAGAGCAACACTTGTGAACCCTTAACTGCTATTCCTTAAAACTCTATCCTGGCCTTGGCTGGTGGGGCTCAGTGGACTGAGTGCTGACCTGCAAACTAAGGGGTCGCAGCACACGTCTGTGCTGCCGGCTGGGTTCCCCGGTGGGGGGTTTGCGAGAGGCAACCACACATTGATGTTTCTCTCCCTCTCTTTCTCACTCCCTTTCCCTCTCTAAAAATGAATAAATAAAATCTTAAAAAACAACAACAACAACAACTAAAAAACCCTGCCCTGAACCCTGGATGGGGAAGACTGATCTGAGTGTTGCCTCCTGTCTCCTTGTTGGTGGACTTGCAAATAAAAGCCTTTTTGTCCCTCAAGAGACATCAGGACCCTGAGTGTCTGTGGGGAGCAGACTCTCACCCCCACCCCATGGACAAGCATGGGGCTGTAGTGTGAGCACGTGGTACACCTCGCGTGCTAATCACTAAGATTTAGGCGTTGTTTGTTCAGCAGTTAGCCTGACCGATACACAGCCTTAGCCACCCACTCCATGTTCTGACGATGTTACCAATAGCTCTGTCTCGCCTGCAACCTCCTACTCAATCTTCCTCCTCTCCTCACTGGCTGTATTTTCAGCTCCCTTCCTCTAATGCTGTGGCTCTCACACTTTGTCAGCTTTCCTCCTCACCATGGACCTCATCCTCTGCTTCTTACTCCCTCACATACCTCTTCAGCTCCCTCCTGCCTGCCTCCTTCCACTGTCCTTTCCGAGCTAGACTCGGCTCTGGAGTGAAGTCCACCTCCCTGCCTGCATTCAGGGCAGTGGGAGCCGCGCTCTCGTGCCTCACTTTAAATTACTGACTACATAACTCAGTGGGGCGTTTAGCACTGCACACTGCAGCAAATCCTCCTACATTTCCGCTCTGGACTGTTCTTTCCCACTGTTCCTTTTCATCAGTCCTCCCCTTCTCCTTCCTCTCCTCTTCATCAGCATCTGACCTGCTACCTGCTTCCACTGAGAAGATCACAAGAGCAGTTCCATGCCCTTGCGCTCCCAGCCCAACCAACCTGCGCACTGGGTTCCGACCCCCGTTCCCCAGCCTCCCAGTGACTGCCTCCTCTTTCCTGCATCTTCCTCTAGATTTTTAAAAGTATGTATACTTCATATACATTAAAACACTACCGTAAGGGTGCTGCTTGGTGAATCTTTTCACAGGTATGTATCTGTGTTGTTGCCACCCAGAGCAGGATATAGAACATTTCCAGCACTCTCGGAGGCTCCCCATCCCCCATCCAAGTAAGTACGCCCTTAAGGGTACCCACCATTCTGACCTCTTACCCTAGATTGGTTATGCAAATAAAACTTCGAGTAAGTGGAATACTGCAGAATGTATTATTTGTATCTGACATTTCACTTCGCCTTAGGTCTGGGGGAGTCACTCACTGCGAGTAGGGGTAGCTCACTGTTCTTATTGCGGGGTTGTGTCCCGTTGTGTGACTACATAACCATTAACATATCTCCCTGTGAGTGGCAGGTTTAAGATGGCCCACAGAGTTTAAGACACTCTGTTCCTCCCACTGAGAGTGGAGTCTGAGTCCCCTTTAACTGGGCTCACTTGTTGCTGCTTGGACCAACAGAGGATGGCGGAAGTAAGCCTATGCTAATTCCAGGCCTAGTTTTGAAGAGGCTGGGCAGTTTCTGCTTCCTTCCTGTTGGAGCCTGGACTCTATGTGGTCATGGGCTGCATGACAACAGTTTGGTCACTGAAGGGCTGCATGTAGGACAGTGGCACTGTAAGATTATGAAGGAGCCGAAAAGCTCCTAACACCTAGTGACATGGTAGCCGTCACAGCATAGCTGGTTACACAAACACCATTGTGTTACAGTGGGCTACAGTGTTCACTACAGTAACGTGCTGTACAGGTTTGTAGCCTAGGAGCTGGAGGGGATCAGGATTTGTCACCCCAAAGTATGTCTCCTTGGCATGAGTGTTATGTCAGGCTGGTGAATTTTAAGAAAGAGTAGATGTAGGAGAAGCTCTGAACACCAACTAGAAGTTGCCCTTGGAATAAGATCCTTACATTTTTAAGGGAAATGTCCCTCTGTAAAGGGATGGACCTTTTCTCTAGAAACTTATCAACGCAGAAGACAGCGTGCAAACCTGCTTAGCAACCTTAACCTTGTTTGCTGTGCTTTTCCCAGTGGCCTCCCATAACTGGCACCTCTGCCCCAACGGCTCCTGCTGTCTTCAGCTGCAGATGGTATTTAAGGTGGTGGCTTCAGCTAACTTACCCAGCTTTCCTGGGTCTCTCCCAGGCATACAGGAGGTATTCATGTTATTTAACCTTCATTTGTCCCCTACACACAGGCGAATTCTGAACTGTCCCCCACCTAACTCCCTCCCTTCCCCTGGGGCCTGGAAGCTGGCTCTCAAATCTGACCCTTGGTCCAGCCTCTGGCCTAGCAACATCTTCCTTCATCGTGAATTGTATCCCCTCCTTAAAATGCTGCCCCTAGTGCTGCTGGCTTTGCCAGGATTCAACAATAGGATGTGAACTCAGAAGAAAAACTAGGGCCTGGGAATTCAGGTTGTAGGTGGGCAGGTTTCAGCTCTACAAAGTGAGGGGGCTCCTTTGGCAAGCAGAGACCCTGTGGTTGGGCATGCACAAGAAGTGGCTGGAGGGGGTCCCCTCTCCAAATGGCCCAGGGATATTTCTGTACCTTGAGGGGCCCACAGAAACTTCATTTCTTTAATATGACCTTTTCCCCTTTCCTTCCTTCTGATTCAAACTGGCCTCATCCAGCCCCCTGACTCACCTACCCCTGCTCCCTTGCAAGACGCTCCCTTAATCGTTAAACCCTCAGGAAAATGAGGTTCTGAGCAGCATCAAATAATAGGAACAAAGCCTTGGGTCTGTTGACCCAGAGACAGAGTTTCAGAGTTTTGGTCAAAATAGAGATAACATTTGGCCTCAGTTGTGTTTCAGACTCAGAAAAGCAGAAAAACCACATGAAGAAGCCACACTGGCTGACGTCAGGGCCAGATGCTCTGGTTTACTACCTCCTACCCCAGCACCGCCCATCAGTAGAGACCGTGACCCTGGCTGTGACCCTGCCTCCCTTAGTCACCATGACTGATGATTTTCCCCTGTACAACCCATTCCCTGGAGGTCACTAGGGGCCAGGTCTTTGAGCCTTAGCTAGCCTGTCTGCAGGCATGGACCACTCCCCCAAAATCAACCCTTCCTTTCTTTGCTGCAGACTCCTGTTCATGTCTTATTGTGCTTTGATGCATAAAGGCAAACAAACCTCTTTAGTCCCATAACAGTTGGAGGCCATCATCTCAAAAAGAAATCTCTTCTAAATCTAATCTCCCAAGAGCCCAAGAACTGACACTTCAGAGAGGCCTGGACCAGCCAAGGAGATTACTCTTTATGGTGATGTCCATTTTGTATTCCAGAAAATAGTAATGGTGTTCTGGATTTAACCATTTGGGGCCTGTTTCTTCAGCTGTAAACCGGAGTAAATAAAAATAGATGGTAAATTGTAAAAGCTCTTGAAAATGGAAATCGATTTTGAAGGAAAGAGATCCAACTGTCGACAGTGATTACCACCCAGGACAGGCCTTGAATAACAACTTCTGGATTTTTTCAATGAGAGTGTTTCCCTTTACAATAAAAACAAACACTTGAAAATATTACACATAGTATATAAGAATTTGGTAATTACATATGAATCCATTTATACTTTTCTATGAAGATATACATCCTTTCAGTTTTTTCCCCCTTTGGGGATGATGCTGTCAATTATTATTTTATAATATGAGTAAGCATCATTCCATGCTGTGAAGCACTCTTTGATAACATTCCTGCAAGAATGTACAGAAACTTATTTAACTGGTTCTTCATTGCAACTTGACCCCAGCTTTTCCATATTGTGAACAACACTGTGATGAGTATTCTTTTGTTTGTTGTCTGATTATCCCCTTAGGAGTGTTACAGAACAACAAGGGGGGCCTGGGATGATATACTATTACCGAAAGGAACCCCCAGGTTCATTATGTCCACCGCCAGAGGAAAGACATCTCTCAATGCCAGAAATCCGTGAAAAGGAAAGGAAATATTTACTTAATGCTGTACAAACTTAAAGTAGTGACCTAATGTCTTCATCAAAATCCTAAAGTCCCTTAAAACACCTACAAACACACACAGTCTTTCCTTCCCCCCTTTGCCTAGTCTGGGGTACCGTATCTCAGGAAAGGAAATAGAAGTCCGAGGCTCAGGCATCCCCCAGTTCTTCCCAGTAATTTGTCTCAGCTGGTAGGCCTCCCTCAGTTCCCGGCACCATCAGCTGTGTCGCCAGGACCTCTGCTAAAGCCGGGTGGTGGTTCCCCCTTCTAAAGGTGCGGGGGTCCCCACCCTGACAAAGCCGAGTGGCTCTCCTTTCTGTTGCCACAGCTGCGTGGTCCTCTCTGCACAATGGCTGTGGGAGTCTCCACTCTGCCAAAGCCGCGTGATTCTCCCTCCAAATGGCTGCTGCATCTGGGTTTAAATCCCCCTGCTAATCTTCCTCTGCAGCCCCATTTCTGACTCCTCCTACAATCAGTTACACCTGCCAGCACTCATATCCTTCCAGCTTTACTGGGCTGCCATCCTGAGTCTGGGCAGGCATGGTCATGGAGCCAATCTTCTCCAAGATCCCAGGCAGGCGCAGGCGCTGTAACTCAGGGGACCTGCCCCCAGTTATGTCTTAGTGGGGAAGTTACTTCCATCCCCCTGGCTCAGAGCATGGCCACAGCTATTCAACAAATCTATGCAACCAGTTAAAGGCTATAGATATGTTAAATGACCATGCCAGAGGGTAGCTGCAAAGCTGTTGCTATACAAAACAGCTCTCAATGGTCCTGCTCCATTTGTCCCTTCCCCCAACCCACACCTAGGGGGGGACTGGAGGGGCAGGGTGAGGACATCCTAATATTTCCTGAACACCTTGAGTTCTGGGCCCCATTCCAAATCCCTGTTTGGGGTCCCCCCTCTTGGCTGCACCCTGTTACAGGAGGGTGTCCTGGAAGTTGAGTTGCTGGGTCAAAAGAAAAACATAGTTTCCAGGTTTCTGATTCTTATTACCAAATAGCCCTCTAGAAAGATGGTACCAATTATGTTCTTGCCAGCAGTATAGTGTTGAAACAATTTAAGTCCAGCGTATGGAAACAATGGAAATTTAAAATAAACCTTGGCAGCTAGACCCAAGAAACTGAGCTGAGCAGGGAAATCCATGGTTCCAGCCTCGTGGTCTCGCTCCACTCCAGCCCTGCCGTCTGTACACTACTTTGAGACCTCCACATTTCATCTCCTCAGTGAGAAGCCCATTAGGTCATGTAAACCCTCCCCACTGAGGTGCCTGTCAGCGTAAGTAGGGCAGGAGGCTCTCCTCCAGCTCACCCAGGCCCACTGTTTCTCAGTCAGGTAGATGGAGAGCGCCCACGGTCCAGCCAGCCCGGCCAGCTTCTCACATGGCCTGCAGCTGGAATGGCTCCTTTGCTGCTAGCCTCCTGGTCCTTCCTGCAAATGATCTGAAAACTGGTCATGGCCTGGGCGCCGCTCGGAGCAGAAGCCCCGAGCTCTCCCCTCTCCTTGTGCAGAAGTGGAACCAAAGCAGGATAGTTAGATGTTAGGAATCTTTTTCACAAGTGGGAAAAGGGAAACCAAGACAGCTGGTTAGATAAATAGGGCTAAACAATTCGACCGATTTACAGCCAGCTAGTAAATCACAAAGTGTCGTCTTCCCTACCCAAGGACACTTGAGAGCAAATGGTTTACACCTCTCCTCCATAACCAGAGAGGAAATAGTTTAAATCATCTTGGTCAGGAAGACAGGTGACAGGGACCCAATTAGTGCCATCTGTGCCAGCCAAACCCGAGGACAGATGAAGGGAATAAAAAAACAAAACAAAACAAAAAACAAACAAACCGCCCCCTCCCCCAAACAATTAGAACCAAACAAATCCAAGATAGAGGCAAAGCTGACCAGAAAATGACCTGGTCCTTCTATGTGCTTGTTTTGATACATCAACAAATACTTTGATAACACACCTGGAAAGCTGACGAATATTCTGCTAAAAACCTTCCCCTGAGATGTCCCCCAAGTTTCCACCCACAAAAGAGAGAGAAAAGCCTCAGGACAAAAGACCCAGCTGGGCTCTTTCTGGAGCACAGCCAAACCTTTTATTTCTCTGTGGACTTGCCCCTGAACTCTAAGGGTCCTCAGGAGACTTGCAACCAGGGGAGAAACAGGCAGCGGCAGCTTGTCCTGGATGTGCTCCCCGAACCCGTCCCCCTGGCCACCTTTTCTCTGACCTCCCAGTGAGCCAAAGCAGCCCGCCTAGGTTCTCCCCTGTCGCTTCTCCCACCCTAAGCCCCTCCCCTCTCAAAATCACCCGGATTCTGTTGTAAACTCGTCCCCACACAGAGTCAAGAGCCCATACCCTACAACACCAGGCAGGTCCGCTCTGGTCCCCGTCCCTTTTCTGGTGACAGAATCCCCACCCTGATGAGGTTTTTAAGAACCTGGGTCCAGGCTCACCAGTCACACCAACAAGTTGAGCACTTTCTCCCTTATTTGTTTCCAAGACATGCAGGAAATGAATAAGAATTCTTTTCATGCTTTTATGTCTTTTTGTTGTTATTGTTGCTATTGTTATCAGAAGTCAGATCTGAAGCAGAAAGGAAGGGAGGTCTTCAGAAAGTCTTTGATCTCCTGTTTCTTAATTAGCTTTTGGTTCCCAGCTTGCACTGTGATGTTTTGATATTTCCAAGCTAAACAGTAGACTAAGTGGGAGGGGCGGGGTGGTGTGTGTCGGGGAGAAAACATTGTTTCTGGGCAGTAGAGAGACAGAATATACCTGTGGATTCGTGCAGGAGATTCATGGAGTCAGGGTCTTCAAAACACTGTTTTTTCTCATAGTCCCAAACCGGAAGAATCCCTATATCTATCCACAAGAGAATGGATATGTGAATTGTGGCTTTGTCATAGTATGGAATACTATACAACAGCAAAAAAGAACACACTGCACTCATATAGAACATGGATGGCTCTCACAAACATGACGTCGGGTACAAGAAGCCTGATATGGAAGAATAAGTGTTGTATGAATCCATTGATATAAAAGTCAATAATAGGCACAATATAATTATAGTATTTAGGGATGCCTATTGGGAGGTACACTATAAAGAAAAGTAGGACACTGATTTCCATAAAATTTAGGGTAGTGGTTACCTCTGCTAGAAGACAAGGTGGAGGTCATGACTGGGAAGAAGCATGAGGGGGCTTCTGGGTGCTGGTGATGAACTATTTCTTGACCTGGGAGGTAGTTGTGTGGCTTTTTACTTTATAACAATTCCTTAAGCTTACATTTAAAAAAATATCTTATTTATTTATTTTTAGAGAGAGGGGACAGGAGGGAGAAAGAGAGGGAGAAAAATATTGATGTGAGAAAGAAACATCGATGTGAGAGAGAAACATCAATTGGTTGCCTTTCCCATGCGCCCAGTCTGGGGACCTGGCCCACAATGTAGGCGCGTGCCCTGACTGGGAACTGAACCAGCAACCTTTTGCTTTGCATTACAACACCCAACCAACTGAGCCACAAAGGTCAGGGCGAGCTTGAATTTTTATGTTGTATGCATTTTTTGGCATGTGTATTGTTTTTCACAGTTTAAAAATTATTTCTGTGTGTTTTTAGGAAGATTAAGGGTCAGCATTTTCTGGAGGAAAGTACCGTTGGCTGGTCAACACAAACATGCTGTACCTGTGCTGTGTACCTGTGATCGAGGGCCGTCTGAGCCAGCACCTGTAAGGCTCTGGAGGAGGGCAGTTAAGACCAAATGACAGGGCAGAGAGAGGAGAGCAAGCCAACTACTGAGTCATAAAGCTGCTTACCTACTTCTGTGTGTAGCTCTTTCAAACACACAGGACAGCGGAAATCGCCAAAGAATCATTCCAGTTCAAGGGTGGAGGATAATCGGTTAGAAATAAATTAGTTAGAGGCAGATAGCCTGGGCTCAAAACCTGTCTGAGCCTGGGAGACCTATATCACTGAGCAGAACAACCCCTCCTCCTAGGGCTGTGAGGAGGAACAAATGAGTTGACTTGCAAAGTGCCTGACACATGTACTTAACAAATGGTACAAATATTTTCTTCATTTTACTCAAGAAGACACAGAGCCTGGATCGGGTTGGGACTTGCCTGAGGCCACGCGGCTAGCAGGACTAGGGAGTCAAACTGGGTGTTTCTCTGAGCCCACGGCACCCCACCCCGGCCTCCTGTCCTGGAAGTATTGTGGGAGCTCAGGGGAGGGGGCACTTACAGGGTCTGGGTGGGATTTGAGATGACCCTCCAGAAAGAGGAGAGGCATGCTAAGCAGGAGAGTGAGCACAGAGCAGCCTGGGAGGTGTGAAAATCCATAGAATCACAGGAGGATGATGGGTGAACAATTAAGCCACTGAATTTCCCTAAGTGTCAGGGCCCACGTGCATGGAATGAAGGTAAAAATAGCTGCCCCACTTACTTCAAAGTAGTATTCCAAGGATGAAGGGAGAGTGTGTTTGAAAGTTTTTATTTTTTAAAAAAGGATTTTATTTATTTATTTTTAGAGAGTGGTAGGGAAGGAGAAGAGAGGAAGAGAAACATCAATGTGTGGTTGCCTCTCACACACCCTCTACTGGGGACTTGGCCCACAACCCAGGCATGTGCCCTAGACTGGGAATTGAACCAGTGACCCCTTGGTTCATAAGCCAGCACTCAATCCACTGAGCCACAGCAGCCAGGGCTGAAAGTTCTTTATAAATTGTTCAGCATTATATAAATGTAACATTGTGTGTGCGTCCCCCAAGGAAAATGGAAAACTTGTCTTCCATCTGTGGGTAAAAGAGGAAATCATGACCTTACTTTTTGTCCTGATAAGACCACACCCAAGGTTGGGACACAGGAGAATAAAGGGAAATTCCTACGAATGCTAACCTGGAAGATGCTTACTACATCCAATTAAACCTAGTGCGTGCGTGCGTGTGTGGCTGTGTGTATATATGAATGTTAGGCTAAACTTTGATAATTAGAGTTTATTATTAATACGTATGGAATTATTAACACAAACTCTAGGATGTCCAGGATCTGCTGGTGGCAATTACAAATTTAAGGGGGCAAGAATGAGCCCACCTTCTGGGAAAACTTCACAGACAGAGAACTGACTTTCATTAGTAAAATCATTCACACCCTCCTGGCCTCTTGTGCTCCTCTGAAACTATCAATAGCCAATACTTTTTCTGTGCTTACTATGTGTCAGATACTTTCATAAATTACTATTAAATCAATAATCATTATAAAAGTATGGTTGATCATCACAACAATCTTGTGGGATATGCTGTTTCACTCACCTCCATTTCACAGATGGGGAGACCTTAGGTAATCTGGCCAAGGTCATACAGCTACTATAGAGGTGGGATTTGAACCCAGGCAGATCTGATTTTATTACCTTTCAGCCTGGTTAATTTATCAACAACCATTTATAAGTAGAGATTCTGATAATTTATTTATTTCGAAATTCAACCTAGAATCTCTGCACTTCTTAAAGTCAAACTTTCAACACCTATTTTGAATTCATTACAACATATAGAATACAGATGAGGTTCAAATGGCACCTGAGGGGTGTTTCTGAATGTTATTTAGTTGTGTAAAGTTTTGAAAATTTCGAAAAGTACAACAATGGCTGACCCAGGTTCAAGAACTCGGCGAGAGGAAATGGGCAGGGCTGAAACGGACACAGCGATGACAGTGAAGAGATGACAGTGAAGACAGAGAGAAAAGAGGGAAGAGGAGAGCCCGGGGGTGACTCAGCCCGAGGGCCTTGCCTGACAGAAGAACCCAGGTGCTGGCGTCGACAGGCACGGCTCTCTCGAGGGTGGGTTGCTGACGACTGACATTATACACACTGACACAAAAATAACGTTTAATTCACAGCCATTAAGATCTGCCAGGACAGCACACCAGAACATACAATTTAGCTGCTTTGTCCAGGATAACCCTCTATTCTTCTTTCATAAGATCCCCTTTTTAAAAATAAGATCTTATTTATTCACCTTTAGAGAGATGGCAAGGGAGTGAGAAAGAGACGGGGAGAAACATCAATTGGTTGCCTCTCATAGGCACCCTAAACCACAACTCAGGCGTGTGCCCTGACCAGGAATCGAACCAATGACCTTTCACTTTGCAGGATGATGCCCAATCCACTGAGCCACACCGGTCAAAGCACCATCCCTTCTTAAATTGTCTTCTGAGCTTCCAACCCAAGTGAGTGAATTGGCAGCTACCCTGTGGCAAGTAAGCTGTGCAGCTGGCTCTGCTGTTGTCCTGGAGAAAGTCAAGGGTGCTCAGGCTGTCTGCCCCCTAGCTCCCAACCCCAGACACCACAGACCCTGTAAACCGCAGCTCCTTTCTGCTAAGGACAGTAAGACATACCTTACCTCACCTCACGTGGGTTGTACTACTGGCAGGATTTGGCATCAGGGACAGGGGATTAACTCAAAGTGAGGTTTGTTCTCCAGCAGGGGGAAAAAGGTTGGCAGTGGGTGGAAAGAACTAAGAACATGAGCTGAGCAAAAGCAAAGAGTAGTGGATGGATGATTCATGTGCTGGGGTGCTCCTTTCTGGCATAAAAAATTGTATTATTATAAGATTGCAATCAGCTGGCGGTTGTCTTGTCCTTTAACGAGCATGTTCTCCTTCCGGATTTTAAGTGTAGGTTAGGGCTGGCAGGGGGGAAAGTTGAAATGAAGGACTCTTATTATAAGCGAGTCCACTGCCTGTTTTACTATAAGCAGGTTCCCTTCCTGCGGACAGGGAGCTGTTGCCGGCCCTACCACTGAGTCATGGTTGCCCCTGCCCAGGCAGTATGATTTGTTATGTTTTGTGACCTTGGAGGACACAAGGAGGCAAACGCTTTTAAAATTCTGCCTTGGTTTGTTCCAAAAAGACCTGGACATGATTAGTAGGTTACATGATTTCCAGGCCCACTAAATCTTTCCTCGCTGCTATTGTGAGTGCTTTCATTGTGTTAAGCAAATAATAGCCTAGGTGCAGCCAGGACTTTTTTTCTTCTGACAGGAAGACCCCAGGAAGAGCTGTTGATTAGTCAGCATTCACAATGTACAATTGGTGGGTTTCTGCCGTTTCCAGGGCTACTGAAGAGCCAAGTTTGGACAACCAACTATAAGTAGATTAAAGAGAAATATAGAACAGCAGGGGCGAGATTCCAGTCACACACGTGCTGCTGAAAAACTGGGTGTGGACCAGCCTGGCCTGGAAGGAACTACAGATTAAATTTCCCTTCCACCATTAAGAGGAAGAAATGTGCTGACAACCTATGGTTAAATTTGGGTCTTAGACATTGTTTTCCTGACTTAACCTGTGTGTCCTTTGTCTGGTGACTTCACTTCTTAGTGCCTCCTTAACATAAAATGGGGACACAATGGTACCAACACCACAGGCTTGGGCAGGGATCTAACTCATGTGTGGGTGCCCCTCGCCCCAGCAGGCAGTCATCCAGTACTTTGGGGACTAACTTTGGGGGCTCTCGGGCAGCTGTAGACCCAACAGTCCACTTCTGTAAAGGGCTTAACATATATCCCTCTGGCTTTCTGTTTTCCTCCTTTTCTTTACCCTTTTATTCTTTAAATGTGTTTGGGAGCAAGTAACCAGAAACTCAACTATCAGGGAAAATTTAAGCCTTAAAATGAGCTCTTACCTTCTTAAGAAGTCTGAGGGGAGGAGGGTCACTGGGTAAATTTGACAGTTTAGTGATGTCATCAACAACCCAGCCCTTCGATCTCCCCACTTTCCTCCTCAGGTGTTTGCTCTTGTCTCCAAGCTTGTCCCTGGGGTCTCAAGGGAAGGAAGGCATCATTGTCTTCTTCTAACATAACTTAAACATTAAAACTAGGAGGGGGCAAAAAAACTTTACTTCATGTGGTTCTCTCTTATGTAGGCCAAAAAAATGCATCTAAAAAGGATCCCAGAACGCATCTATTTACTTCTCATTGGCCAGGGTGATGTCACATGACCATACCTAGACCAATTATTGGCAAAGGGGATTCTGGGCTTAGACCAGAGGTGACTTATCCCCTAGGCAGGGGCATGCGGCTTCCATGAGCAATATTTGGCATCTGTGTGCAAGGAAGAAGGGGAGACGGCTGTTGAGTAGGCTACCATAAAACCCTTTTCTCCTTCTCAAGTCCTCCCTTCCCTAAAAGCCTGAAGAGTAGAAAGCCTGGGGAAGGGTCAAGGTCAGGGTCAAGGAACAGGAGACATAGTTTTCTCATTAGTGAAATTCATAGTTATTCCTTCTCAGAATAATTTCACCTCTGTGTTTCCTTAACTTTCCTAAGGCCAGAAAAAAAAATATGGGGTATCTTGTGTTAGTTTCCTATGGCTACTTAAACAAATTATTTAATGACCTACTTCACACAAATTTAATCTCCTACAGCTATTAAAGAACAAAGTTCAACCAAGTAAGTTTGAAAGTCTAATTGGCTTTATTAAATGATTCACAAATTGAGAGACTTCTTTTCTAGCAACTAGAAGAGCACTCTGAGGAACTGTAAGAAATGGAAGGTGGAAAGTTGGTGGGCAAGATGGTTTCAGGCAAAGATATCTTTCCTTAGGGGAGGGCAAGGGGTCTTGTCAGGCAGATCAATCACCTCATGAGTGCTGACAAGGAAATTTCAGACTGGTTTAAAATTCCATTCTTGGGAGATGTTGAAACTGCGCTTAGGTTAGGTATTAAGTCTCGGTGGGGCTTATGAAAAGTGACTCCACTTTGGGTCTGTTGTTTCTTTTTAACACAGCTCTGGAGGCCAGCAATCCACAGTCAATTTCATTGTGCTGAAGGTAGCATGCCCACTGGGCTGGTTTCTTCTCTAGGACCCAGGAGAATCCTTGTTCTTGTCGTTCTCAGTTTCTAGTGACTTCCTCCTTTCCTTGACTTGTGGCCTCTCCCCCTGTCTCCATTGGGTAACTCCCCCAATGACATCTACTTCCCTGCATCCCACAGCCTTTTCCTGACGACTCCTCCTGAATTCCTCTTCAAAGGATGGTTGTGATTCTTAGTGCAGGTTAACCTCCCTATCTCAAAATCCTCAAATTAATTGCATCTGCAAAGTCCTTTTGCCATATAAGGTAACATTGACAGGAATTAGGGCATGGCTATTTTGGGGGGCCAGTATTCAGCCTACAACACACCCCAATACCTGATTTCCCAATCTCAAAATTTTTATAATGGGGGAATGATGGGGCAGGAGGGAATTCCAATGTCTTGTCACTGAGGTCCAGCAGTGCAGCCACTCGTTTTTGCAGCTTTGGGGATCTATGGCCTAGGTGTGTGGCAGGTGCCCCAGGTGGTGTTGGTGTCGGTGCCTGAAGGACAAGACTCTCATCAGAAGGAGATCTTTCTCTGGAGCCTGTGGGGGACACTTTCAACTTTCTCTCTGTGTTTTGTGTTTTTGCAAATGAATGACTGACGTTTGCTTTAAGTTAGTGCAAAGGAAAGAGGTGGCAGATCCATTAACATGAAATGGCCTTTGTCAAATCACTTTTTAAAAATTTATTTAATTGGGGTGACATTGGTTAATAAAATGATATAGCTTTCAGGGGTACAATTCTATAATACATCATCTGTGTATTGCATTGTGTTTACCACCCCAAGTCCTCTCCTTCATCACCATTTATCACTCCTTTACCCCCTCCTACCTTCCCCATGCCCCTCAAATCACATTTTTAAAGAACCCCTGCTGTGGAAGGATGATTCAAGCTCTGGAACATTATGTAAATTTTACACTGTAAAATTTCTGTAGTGCACTTACAGATCACTCAGCCCAGTTCCTCTCTTTGTGTTCCTCTCCTTTTGTTCTGGTTCTGGAGCTTGCCCCTGGCGTTTGAGTTCTCCTACTCTCATCTTTTAGATGTTGGCAGCCTCCCCTCCAGCTTTCCCTGGCTCTTTCAGCTTTTCTGCCTGGTGAGTGTCTGCCAGGGGCAGTGGCTTGTGACTCTTTGGCTGTTTCTCTCCTGCAGCCTTGCCCACCCCCTGCAAAAGGAACCAAAGCTGGGGGCAGACCCTGCAGGATCCCGGCAGAGTCACAACTCACCAGCCATAGTGTATTTCAGGGATAAGTGAATGAAGTGCTGAGAAATACTTAACCACCTGCTCTCCAGAAAAACAAACCCTGATGTGTAGGATTTGCTGATTTTGGTGATGTAAATATACCCACTATGGCCTAATTCCAGCTACCAGGGTGAGGTTGCCCCCTGAACATGGAGTAGAGGAGAGGTGAGCAGAGCTGGCTCCGGCACACCACGGGGCCAAGTGCAGGCACGTCATCATGACACAATTATGTCAACAGTCTCCATCTCCCTAGTGTTTGGCTAGGGAAGAGCTAGGCAAACACATTCCCTCTGGAGCTGTTTTCCACAGGATACCTTCCACACACACATTTCCTCTGAGTTGGTCTTTGGTACAGTGTCCGATTGGAAGTAAAGTTTGACCTGGAACCGCATTTTTCTCTTGGTCTTCCCCACTGTCCCTCCTTCTCCCCAGGTGTGGTGGTGCTGGCTTATGGTCACTTGTACTGGCCAGGTGGTCACTGTGCCAGGGAGGGGAAAGGGTTAATATAGGCACCCACTTCTTTGGTGTCTCAAGTGTTATAGGAATATTCTCAACACACACTGACAGTTGTCAGGGGAAGGGGTTGGAGGGCTGGGTAAAAAGGTGAAGGGATTAACAAGGACAAACTGATAATTGCAAAACAGTCACAGAGATGTAAAATACAGCATAGGGAATAAATACTATAATATTGGAATGACTAGTCAATAATATCAGAATGACTAGGTATGGGGCCAGGTGAGTTCTTGAAACATTGGGGGTCTACTCTGTAAAGTACAATGATTTTCTAAACACTATGTTGTTCATTTGAAGCTGATACAGAATGATATTGAATGTAAACTGTAATTAAAAAATAAAAAATACTTTAAAATGCTCAACTTAATGTAGCATCTGGGGCTCATTAGCTGAGTGACCTATGTCTATGAAAAAAAAGGGGGATGAGAGAAGGTGAGCACAGAGAGAGTGTCACTGAAGTTCTCAGAGAATCCAGATTTCAGGGAAGGGGTTTGGCTTTCCTCTGAGATTCCTGTTTCCAAACCAAATAGATGGATTTATTTCTCTTCCTTTCTGCATCCCTACACACAATGGGTGACAACATAATCCAAAATGGACAGTGGGAGGGACAGGCAAGGAGACCAGAGAGTCCACAGACTAAGTGGCTTAGAGTTGACCGAACCCTGAGCTATGACAGGAAATGTTTCTGACAGAGACCTGCAAAGTGACAAGGATCTCGAGAACTCCGCGTGTGCGGGCAAACCTCTGCACTGCAGCATCCATCGGCAGTGCTGTGTTAAGGGCCCCAACTCCTCGAGCAGAGGCGAGTGCTGGAGGGCTCCCACTCCTGGGAAGCGAGGGCAGATGAGGGCATCCAAATGCTTGTTTGTGGAGCTGCTATTTCACCATTGTCTGCCCGTTACCAGTTCTGACATGTGCCAGCGTGGCCTTCGTGCCTTCATTCCACAGGCATTTGTTAAAACAACACACGATCCAGTCTGGATGTGACATTGAGCCTGCCTGTAACTTTCCACTTTAAGGGAGATGTAACTAGGAGTGTACAAGGTCTATTTCACGGCTTTTCCAGAACAAGGATTTTAAAGCATAAACCTGGGAGAAATTCTTTTAAAGAGGAAAGGAAGAGGGGAAACTGACTTTCAGTTCTTAAAGAACCCTGGGCATTGTGTTTATTGGTCCTTGGCACCAACTGAAACGTGACAAGAGAAGAAGGAACATGTTTTGAGCCATATCGGTTAATAGAGATAGCTAGCCAGAGGGCTCCGCAAACCTTCCGAGTGGGTGCGGTCTGTCTTGGGCTGTCTTCCCAGCTCCTAAGAGGTCCAGCACGTGGTAGACCTGAATTAATATTTGTTGAATGAATGAATGTAGATGGTTGTTTTTGAAGATGCAAAGAAATAAAGAAGTGCTGTTTCAAAAGGATTTTCCTGAGTAGCTACACCTGAGCTGTCTAGTCTGTGGAGCAGAACTAGTGTGAGGCGTGGAAGCCTCAGGGCACAAAGTGGAAGGAGGCACTTGCTTTGTTTTGTGCAAGTTTTGACTCTGCAGTTACCTGAGAGGGATTTCGTCATCAAAATTCTGCCCTAGGTGCTTCACTCACCTCTCTCTAGTCCGGGCCTGCTAGTCCATTAAGGGCCTACAAAATATACATGTATTTTAATTATGTTTTCCTTGGGCTCGGTCCACTAACTGTTCTGAGGCCTGTAGAGACATTTCAGGGAGTAGGGAGGGAAACCAGTAACCCTGGGAAACTAGTAACTTCGTAGCC
Organism: Phyllostomus hastatus; assembly: GCF_019186645.2. Lineage (NCBI taxonomy): Eukaryota > Metazoa > Chordata > Mammalia > Chiroptera > Phyllostomidae > Phyllostomus > Phyllostomus hastatus. The sequence goes on along the minus strand of NW_025333643.1, from coordinate 866,592 downwards.
AAGAGTTGTCAGGTACACCCCACAGGTGTGGCTCAGTTGGTCAGAGCGTCATCCTATAACCAAATGGTTGTGGTTTGATTTCCAGTCAGGGCACATGCCTAGGCTGTGGGTTTGATCCCTGGTCTGGGTACCGGCATGTGCGACCCCTAGTCCGGACACACATGGTCCCCAGTCTGGGCATGTACCAGAGGCAACCAGTTGATGCTTCTTTCTCCCATCAAAGTTTCTCTCCCTTTCTCTCTTTCTGTAAAAGCAATAAAAAAAAAAGTCATCAGGTGAGGGTAAAAAAAAATGAGTTGTCAGGTAGGCCTGGGGTTACTCAGCATGTACTGTGTACTTGATATGTCAATTCATCCCTGGAGCTGTCCTTTCTTCATCGGTACAGTGCAGGTTATACTGCCCACTTCACAGGGTGATTGTGAGCATCCGGTGTAATACACGAAGAGTGCTACGCACAGCACCCAACACACATATTGAGCACAGTAGGCACTCCAAAACTGGAAGCATTTATTGAGTGGTTATTATTGGTAGCAGGGGTGGTGGGGCTGGCACCACTGCCGGGCCAGCTCCCTGGGTGAGAGAGAGCCCGCGTGCAGACTTGCCGGAGAGATTCCCAGAAGCTGTACTGGAGCGCAGGTCTGGCAGGTTTGGGCAGCCCAGCTGCGGCTCTGACGGCACATTCTGTAGGCATGGAGCTAGGAGTGTTCCTGCGTCTTCTTTAATCCTGACTACAGACTATTCTGAAATTGATTATCTGTACTCATAGACAACAGGTGATTTTTTAAAGGATAAATATGTCCTATGCAACTTTTAGAACATTCTTATACTAGAAAAAAATTAGTTTGTTGTTTTCTGCAATTTAAGCTTAAGTGGCCCTGGCTGGGTAGCTCAATTGGTTAGATCATCAACCCGATACGCTAAGGATGTGAGTTCGATCCCCGGCCAGGGCACATACAAGAATCAACAAGTGAATGCATAAATAAGTGGAACAATGAATTGAAGTTTCTCTCTTTCTCTCTCTCAAATCAGTTGTAAAACAACCCCACCGATTTAAGTGGACATGCTGCATTTGCGCCGTGGCAAACCGTGGAGGAGAGTTGTTTGACCAGGACTCCAAAATGGTGCTCACCTCCACTGTGCCCCTGGAATGCCAGTTCGCACTGATGGCCTCAAAGGCCCAGTGTCCCCGGCACCCCTAGCAGGTGAACTTCCGAGGCTGTCCTCGGTTCTTCTGGCTCCTGCCTTTCTCCTCTCTGCCTCTCCTTCCCCGACAGCTTCTCCTGCCACATGCAGAAATCGTGGGCGTGACAGGAATGTATGTGACAGATGGCAGTGCAGATGAGAGGGGCAGGGTTTCATAATAAGACTTTATTTATGACTGGGAACAGTGAATTACTTCTTGTGGGCCGCATCCAGGCCCACTGCCTATTTTTGTAAATAAAGCTTTATTGGCACACAGCCATATTCAGTCCTTATACATCATCTATGGCAGCTTTCCCACTGCAAAGGCAGAGAAACAGTTGCCATCTGCAGAGTCTAAAATGTTTGCTATCTGGCCTTTTCCAGAAAACGTTTGCAGATCCTCCTCTAGATGATGCATCATTTTCCCTACAGTTGGAATGCCATTCAAGGTCATCCAAGTCAGAGATTTCCAGATTCAGTGACTTCATAAGATGACATTTTAACTAATTCAGAAAAAATATTTTGAAGTGAACAGCACATGAAACACTTGCTGCATTGTTCTTTCTTTCACTTCTCTGAGATTTGGTGAAAACTTCACCAACCAGCCCCAGTTCATGGTCTGGATTGTGAAACCACTGATCTCACCCAGCCGCAGGCACCCACTGTCAGCCCTACCCCAGAGATGCTGCTGGCTCACAGCAGGGGTCCTGGCCTGACTCCAGGACCTGAGCTGCCGTGTTTGGGCCAGGAGGGGGGCCCTTGGAGGCTAGTTATTGCTGCAGCCAGCCCAGGCATGCCCCACACACCCAGGTCCAATAGCAATGGGTCCTGCCTTGCTTTAATCAGTATGCTTTCCCCCCTGATTGTTAAAAGAAATATGTGTTTGGTGCAGAAAATTTGGAAGAAAATGGAAAGAACAAATTTCATCCCTACCCAGAGAGGTATAAAGTTTTACTGAGACAGAGAGAGAACAAAAGCACTTTCCAATCTGGAAGTCCTACAGAGGCAAAGCCCAGCATAGCTCCCCAAACTGAACTGGAGCCCGGCACACGGCAGGCAATATTTATTGAAAGAATAACTGAACCTAAATAACTGTTATTATTTATCCTAGATGACCCAAGAAAATTAAGTAAGTGTTAACATTTTTTGATAATCAAAAGGCTTATCTGGTAAGTCTTCCAGGCCAAAAAAATTTTCTCTATCGTTTTTTTCCCTTGCATTGCTTTTCTTCCTTTGGCTTATTCCTGCCAAGACCAACCATTTAAGAAGCAAGGGTTACACATTTTAAGTAGTTTTGATCATGTTTTACTGTTCAAACACTTTACAAAAATAGGTCTTATTATTAAATTGCTCTAATGATACATATAATATAATCTTCAGAAACTGATCTGGCAGGCTCTTATGATTTCAAAACATGCAATTACTAAGAAGCAAAGTTTAAATCATTGAGTTATTTCACATTCATGCCTGGTCACCTAAGTGAGAAACATCTTAAATCTGATGATATTCAAGAGAAACAATTGAGAATATTTTTTAACTCTTTGTGATTCGCCATCTTAAAATGGATGATTCATCATTGTTTCTTCTGAAAACAGTATCCCTACCTTCTGCTTTGCAGGGCACTTCTAAGTCCTTTTCAGCAATGTATCAAGTCCATCTCCTCCTTTAGGAAACAAACAGGGATTTCAAATCATCCCTGACTATCTGGAAGAATAAAAATGACTTGTCCCACCCTGGCTGGTGTGGGTCAGTGGACTGAGTGTCAGCCTCTGAACTAAAAGGTGCCTGGTTTGATTCCCAGTCAGGGCACAGGCCTGGGCTGCCGGCCAGGTCCCCAGTTGGCGGCGTGTGAGAGGCAAGCAATCCATGTGTCTCCAGCACATCGATGCTTCCCTCCCTCTGTTTCTCTTTCCCTTCCCCCCTCTCAAATAAATAAATAAACAAACAAATAATGAAGTCTTTTTTAAAAAGTGACATGTCCCTGGTTCTTCTTTGTCTAAATATTTCACTCATAGATATCTTCATTTCCTCTGATGTTTTATTATGTTTATGAAACTTTTCTATAAAAACATATGAGAGGGGATCCCCCCAAAATGGAATTATTTTCTGGAGGGCAGAACCCTTGTAGGACAGAATTCCCCTCCTAGGTGAGTGTTCTAGGAACCTATCTCTATCAGTGTACCAGCTGGCGGTGTTGTAAGAGGCTGCATTTGGCTTCAGTGATTTTTTTTTTTTTGGAGACTCAACACATTTGCCTTTTTCATGATGGATGATTTACAAGTGCACTTGCCCACCCCTCTCTGAGTGTAAACCAGTTTTTGACCAAAAACGGCATGACCCCCATGCCTCATCCTCCCTATTTACTTGATTTTGCCCCAAGCGACCTAGTTTTGTTTCTCTAGATGAAAAAAACTTTTTTTAAGGGAAAAAACTTTTCCCTTAAAGAGAAATGTTTTGCTGATGTGGAAACAAAAAATGGCAGAAGCACTAAGAGGCTTCAAAATACATGAGTTTAAAAACTTTTGAGCAGTGGGAAAAAAATCTTGATTGGTGAATTGCATCAAATGGAGAGTACTTTGAAGGTGACTGAAGTTTAAACATGTAAGAATAAATACATTATTTTTGAGAAGTAAATTCCATTTTGGGGAGGTCCCCCCTCATAAGCTCATTTTATCTTTTTAATCCTCACCTGAGGATTTGGTTTTATTGATTTGTGTGTGTGTGTGTGTGTGTGTGTGTGTGTGTATGAGAGAGAGGGAGAGATAGAGATGACAGATGAGAGAAGAATTGATTGTTTGCCTCCTGTACATGCCTGACAGGGGATCTAACCCACAACCTAGGTATTTTTTTAAAAAACATTAGTATTTTTAAAAGATCCCTGGGTGATTCCAAAATTCAGCAGAGTTTAGGAACCAATAGCATATGGACTTATAAGTGTAAACAATTTGTAGGTGTTACTTAAAGGACTTAATTTACGGAATAATTCACAGACATCATATATATTTTCATTTAAAATACTTCAACATTAAAATGGTAAAACATTTCAAAAATATAAAAAGACTTTCCATAAATTAAAAATTATTTTGTAATCTGAAATATTGCCTACTATTACAATCCACTCTTTTTTTTTAAAGATTTTATTTATTTATTTTTAGAGAGGGAATGGAGGGAGAAAGAGAGAGAGAGAGAAACATCAATGTGCGGTTGCTGGGGGTCATGGCCTGCAACCCTGGCATGTACCCTGACTGGGAATCGAACTTGCGACACTTTGGTTCACAGCCTGAGCTCAATCTACTGAGCTATGCCAGCCAGGGCTACAATCCACTCTTTTTTTTATGAGGAGAATATCAGGCACACTTATTTCCAGTACCAACGCCTTTTTATAAGTACAGAAGCAGGAGAAATACTGAAAGATAAAGGGAAGGAAGGATATAAACAAAGAAAAACTAAAATGATTATTTACCAAGAATTGCAAATGCTCATTTTCTGTGCACACCACAAAGTTCCCTTCTCTGTTCCTAGGACTTTGTGTAATTTTCAGGGACATGAGAGTAGAAGGCTCATGCTTTTAGTTTATCAAAATAAACCTGAGTGTTCCCTTTCCAGCCCTCAGTGAAAACTGAGACTTTACTCATCTTTATGAAAAAAGAAAGGGAGGGAGGGAGGAAGGAAGGGAGGGAAAGAGGGAGGAAGGAAGGCAGGAAGACAGGAGAAAAGAGAGAGAGAGGAAAGTGGTGAGCCTGCCTGTCCTTTGAATTGCTTTATGGTTCAGATGTCCCTCCCACTTGACGGGTCCTCTTCCCAACAGGCTTTGTGTGTTAGGGCGTCAGCAACAGTGTAAAGGGAGCCACTTCACACTGGAGCCGAGCTGCCATCCCAGAGCAACGGCCATGCACGCCTTGTGTCTCAAATCTTGGAAGGTTAAAACTGGGCAAAATAACCTTCGGACTGGGCCTAGGGCAACATAACGTCCCAAAAAACTGTTTGCGAAGATAACAAGAAAGCCCTTATTATGACTACTGGACTGGAAATTAAAAACATGACTTAGAATTAACATCACCATGTTGTGTCATCTGCACCAGTAGAAATGCCTTCCTTCTATGGACATAACTGTTCCCCTTCCCTCTCTCCTGAACGCCCCTTGCCTCTGTCTCCTAATTGGGACACTGCTTGGTTTTCTGCTGGAATCAGTGCTTCCCAAATAGCTATTCTCTTGTGGATCTGAATAAATGCTTGTTGCCTCTCACTTTGAAAGGCCTTTTTTTTTTTTTTTTTTTAATTTTTAGGTTAACAGGGACATCGGAGGGCTAGGTCAGCTGAGACTCCCGCTGCCCGTCTGGTAGAGAGAACAGCTTATAATAACAAACACACACCAGACTTGGATGAGTTACCTCCCCACAACCTGCAGGCCTGTTGGGGCCATTTCATTCTTCAAAGTCCCATTTCTATAATCTCTTCCTGCCGAGCTATGGGGACAGCACCTGCTGCAGATCTTTGGAAGAACTTCTTACCTTCATCATCAAATTCAACTCCCCAAACCTCACAGAAATCTTCAATGTCATTGACACCTCCCTGGGTTGTTGTTCTGTGATTCCAGCCAAGCCCCATCCAGAAAAGTCATCCAGGCCTCCTGGGACTTTTCCCACTGTCGGCTGACTGAAAAGGCAGGGATGGGAGCTGCATCCCGAGACACTCCGAGGTTTCTCTTTTCTTCCGAAGGCCACCAAGTCTCCATCACCTAAAAGAAAAGAAGATGCAGGCTTGTTCTCTCTTAGAGCCTATCAGCCAGGGTCTGTGTGGGGAGTCAGACCCTGGAGGGAGGGTTACTGAGATAAACAGAAGCTTCAAGGATATATTTGTTAAGAAGGTTTATTGAGCTATGATTTACACAGCAATATTCACCATTTTTAAGGTATCAGATAGGTTGGGGAGTGGGTTTCAGGCAGATAGACTTTATGCGTGGCAGAACAGGGGCAGAGTTAGTATTCCATCCAAGTGGACCAGGAATGAAATCGAGGCCTGTGTGTATCAGAGAGAACAGAAGAGTAGGAATGGGTGGAATGAGTTCCCGGTGCCCTGAGGAAGGTGCTTGTGCCTCCTTGATGGTCGCACTGGCCCAGGAGTCACGAGGGCGGCCTAAACTCAGTCTGAGCAGCTTTAACTGGAATAAACCCAGATGGCCTGGGCTTGTTGGTCAGGATGATTGAGTGCAGCCCTTCTGAAACTAGTCACACAAGACAGGGGATTGCTGGACGTTTTCAGGGCTTTCTTTCCGTTCCTCAACATCCTTAACTAGAAGCCGCCAGCAGGCAGGGCCCATGCCTTACATCTATGGAGGAGAGACTATTTCGTGGCCTGACCGCTGGATCCTGGCTGGAACAGAGACTGCGTCCTGAAATCCTCTCGGAAATAATCTGATGGACTCCCCACCCTGGCCCCCAGGCATGCCGGTTGCTTGAACAGACCTTTGCCCAGACTCAGGCAAGCATGTAAGGCATTTTCCCCTAACTTGGATGGGTCGCCCCCGTCCTCCATCCATCCTGCCCTGTACTATACAACCCCTTATTGCCCGCCACGTGGTGCAGAGGATGTCTGTGGCACCTTGCCACCACCCAAGGCATGCCTCACATGTAAGCTCCCTTAATAAACTCGATGTAGTGATATAATTGTTGGCCTCTTTCTTGGTTTGTCTCAGCCTGGGAAGTTTACATTAACAATGCCCTTTTCCAATCAATGTCTGTGGTCGCTGATGCTAGCAACAGAAGAAGAGGCTTTCTAAGCTCTGTTCCTTTAGCTCTGTCCAGGCCACCACAAAGCTGATTACCTTGCTCTTTTGTGCTAGTGACTCTCACCTCAGCTCCGCAGTAAGAAATAGCATGAAGGTGATTTTACTCCCAAATCCTGCCCTGGCCGCTTTGTGCAGCGCTCTGTCGGCCCATCCCCTCTTGCACAAATAGGAGAGGCTGTTGATGGAGGCAGCATCTTTCGTCATCGCCCAACTGGCAGCTGCAGGAAGACTTCTCTTGCTGGTGGGAGTAGAATGTATTTCTGAGCATTAACAGAGGCTCTTGTGTTACTAAACCCCACATGGAGATTACAATGCAGTTCAGTGAAGATGCGATACAGGCTGCCCATGCAGGAGGACCACTCTGTGCGGTCTGGTCTGCCAAGAACCGTGGGTATGAGCCTGAAACTGTTGGAGAAGCAGCTCGGTCAGACACATGCATCAGTATTTGCTCTTGTTCGGCTGCATTGACTGGTCAGAATAAAACCTGCAGGATACCGAAGCGGTTCTTTTATTTTTATTGGAAAACACCAGAGCTGACCCTATTTGGAGGCCTTAGGAGATGCTCAGAAAAGCTTTCAGCTTCTCTGCAAAATTAACTCACAGACCCATAAAGGCGAAGGAGGAGATCTTATTTAGTGATATCAAAAGATGGAGAGGGATTTTCAATTTGTTTTATTTTTACTTTTTAATTGAAGTTATTGGGGTGACACTGTTTAATAAAATTATATAGATTTCAGGTGTATAATTCTATAACACATCATCTCTATATTGTACTGTGTGTTCACCATCCCAAGCCAAGTCTCCTTCCATCACCATTTATCCCCCTTTACCTTCTTCTACCTGCTCCACCCCCTTCCCTCTGGTAATCACCACACTGTTGTCTGCATCTATGATTTTTTTTTCTCCCTTAATACCTTCACTTTTTTCACCCAGCCCTGCAACCCCCTCCCCTCTGACAACTGTCAGTCTGTCCTCTGTGTCTATGAGTCTGTTTCTATTTTGCTTGTTAGTTCATTAGATTCTATTTTGTTCATTAGGTTCTACTTCAATCTACTTTAAATGCTCGTTGGTGCCCTGGGGAGGGGCACTTGGCCTCTCTACTGGGTCACGTGCTGTCTGGGCCCTGGCTCTGCTTTGAAGGACACCCACACCCACAAATTTAGGCAGATGCTATCTTATTTGAATGAATTTTTAAAAACTATGAAGATTTAAAACACAAACATTGGAAGGTTTTCCCTTTCCCTGAACAAGCTGGTTTCTATAGGCCTCTTCTCAGATGTCATAAACAGTTGTACTCCAAACAGTCACAACACATATGCTTTATAAAAAGGCTTTTCTTCACAGAACAGCTTCAGGCAGTGATCCAGTGCTTCAGGGAGTGTTTTCCTGAAAGAGGTTGTCAACGTCTCACTTTATGGGCCCTAAGTATGCTTATAAAGTACTGAGATAGATTTTTCAATCACACCCACCCAGTGGGCGGTGCTTCCCCCGGGGAGTCACCTGGAGAGCTTGCTCACCTGTGCGTGTGTCAGGTGGCTACCTGCCTTATCAGAGGGTCACTTTGTAAGTGACATAAATGTCTAATCACCATGTTGTACACCTGAAACTAATATACTACTGTACGTCACCTATAATTGAAAAATAAATTTAAAACCAATGAAAATAAAATAGAAGGGACTGTTCCCTTCCCCCTGCTGCCTTGGCCACTGTTGGTGGCTTCTGTTGCTTCCCACACTCAAGATCCAGGATGGCAGAGAGGGTCAGGGGTCATCACATCCAGTTCTCTCCTTCCAGGGGACTTGGGAGACCACACTAGCCAGCCCCTTGCCCTTAGGTAGGGCCCCAGGAATGTTCTGGCCATCAGAAATGATGTGTGATCCCAGCTGAGGCAGGACGAAGCTCCCTGGGTTCTCTTGCCACAGCAACTGGAGGCCACCAGTTCCCATGATACTACGAGACAAAGGCAGCCGGGATCTCTGTGTCACTGATCAGAAGGGAGACACCTGGGGAGCCGCTGGACCCACAGTGTGAATGAGAAATAATCCCTCAGGTTTCAGCTATGTAGACTTTGGGGCTTGCTTGTTACAACGTGGTCTACTTTGACTGTACCAGTACAGCAATGGTGGAATCTATACTGTGAAGTCAGCTTCACATTTTATGTCACATAAATGAAAAATTCCATCTAATTTCAAAATACTTGTTAGTTTAGTTATCTGCCATGTTTTAAAAGTTATTACAAATGAATTTGTTTCACTGCTTAAAAATAGGTCAAAAATGGAAAAACTTGGCTCCATATTATGCATTTTGAGCGAAGGCCACATTGTTCTAGAGTCTCCACTGGCAACTGCTTGGGAGATGCAGAGTAATGTGGCTGCCTCAGTTCTGGTGTAATGTCAGGTGCCAGTCACATAACTGTACGGTTGTAACTTCCATATTTGCATACATTTTTAGACTTTGAAGATTCAATCCAAACAATTTAAGATGTTCAAGCTCATAGTTTGGTCAAAATATTTATCTGAAAACTCCCTTAGGACAAATCAGTAATACGTGTATCTCCTGCTTTTCAACAGTTTGCATTATACCACGTCATTTTCTTTTTTTTTTTTAATTTTATTTATTTATTTTTAGAGAGGGAAGGGAGGGAGATAGAGAGACAGAGAAACTTCAATGTGCGGTTGCTGGGGGTTATGGCCTGCAACCCAGGCATGTACCCTGGCTGGGAATAGAACCTGGGACACTTTGGTTCCCAGCCCGTGCTTAACCCACTGAGCTACGCCAGCCAGGGCTTATACCACATCATTTTCATGAAAGATCTACACTATATTAGTACATGTTTTTGCTAACCAAAGGAAATCAGAAAGGGATTTTTGCTTTTATGAAAAATGCGAAAAGACAGGATAGGGTTCAGTGTTTGTTTTGTAGCAGCTGTTATAGAGGCAGGTGCACCCCAAACAGCAAGTGGCCCCCCAAGCTCCTTCCCCAGGACCTGCACTCAGCTCCTCAGCATCAAGCTGCCAGAGCTTTGAACTGTGTCTGTGAGCATCTCTTCTTTGTCTCCATTTATTTTGTGCATCTGTTAGCAAGATGTGTCCATCAGAAAAGTGTAGAGAGCTCGTAGGGGTGTTATGTTAGCATAAAACTGGACCTGAGTGCATTTGGTACAATTTGTTTGGTTATTTCGGGGGTTCTGGGAATGCTAAAAAATTCTTCCATATAAACTAATGGTATTTTCCTCCTTGCTTTACTTCATTCAGCTTACTTTCAGAGAGCAGGGGAAACATATAACTGCTATCATTCATAGAACAATTCTTAACATACCTTGTATCTAACTTTACATACATTATATCTAATATCCCACTGCATTAGCCAGGGTTCTCCAGAGGAACAGCCCGACGGGATGTTGAAGGGGGCCAGATGCACCACGTGGCATAAAAGTTACTTTGAGCTGAGGGCATCTGAGAGTCAACAGGTGCTTATCTGCATAAAAGCAGAGCCTCCCAAAAGGACACAACTCACAAATCCTCTCCCCAGGAATCTCGGGAGTTCTGGAACCAGAAAAGAGCAACTCGAATCACCAGTGACAGAAATCAGCACCATACCTAAACAGGCATTGTCACAAAACTATGGCATCTCCTGTCTATTCGGCTAAGGGCCCATGTATTGTTCCCAAAAGACACTGTTCTTCTATAGTGCCCTTCCCACCCTCCCTCAGCACTAAGAAGTCATTTGTTTGCCTGTAAATGTCCTTCCACCCTCCTCTTCCCCTATGAAGCCTCCAATTCTCACCACCTCCTAGTCACATTTTTCTGTGAACTCCTGTAATGTACATGGGTTAAAATCTGCCTTTGCCAGTTTAATGTGCAGACCTTTATTTTGAACTAAGAGGGCAGAGAAAATCCATTTCCCCCCTCCCTGATAGTAGTGTGTATCTATGAGAGAGACAGAGAGAGAGAGAGGGGTTTATTTTAAGAAATTGGCTCATGCAATTGTGGAGGCTTATCAGGTCCAAATTCTTTAAGGTGAGGCTCTCAGGCTGGAGACCCAGGGAAGAGTTGCAGTTCAAGTCCAAAGGTGGTTTTCTGGGAGAATTCTCTCTTCTCCAAAAGATGTCAGTCTTTTCTTTCTTTCTTCTTTTTCTTTTTTAAATTAAGGCCTTCAACTGATTAGATGAGTCCCATCCACATTATGAAGAATAATCTGCTTTACTGAAAGCCTACTGATTTATGTGTTAATGTCATCCTTAAAAAATACCTGCACAGAAACATCTGGAATAATGCTTGATCAAATATCAGAGTACTGTGACCTAGTCAGATCAACGCTGAGATTAACCATTATTACCACCGCTACCCCCTATTTTATATATGAGGATATTGACACTTGGAGAAAGCAATTCAATTGCTTGAGGTAAGAGGACTAGGACATAGCAGAACCGTAGCAGAGCTAGGATGTGATTCTTGTCTGTGGCTCTGAGCCTTTGGTTTTCACCTCCTTACATAACAGTCACTCTCTGCCAAGGGCCTTTTCATAGGGCAGGTTTTATTACTTATTTTTTCTTCTAAAATATCTTGGTCTAATTATTCCATTGTAAGCAATAAAACTTGATGTTCCTGAAAACTAATTTTGACTGTATTAATTTAGCTGGAAACATCATATGTATTCACTAAATGTTTATTGACTGGTTGATGGTATTTTAGAGAGACGTTTAATAGGGGAAGAATTTTCCAGAGCTTTGGCTATCAATGCTGGTGCTTTTGTTTTATTTTAAGCTTTCATTTTTTTGGATTTTATTTATTTATTTTCAGGGAGAGGAGAAGGGAGGGAGACAGAGAGGGAGAGAAATATGGATATTAGAGGGAAACATAAATCAGTTTTCTCTCATACCTACCCCAAACCACTGAGCTTTAATTTTTGAATAGATAGTTTATCCACGTGGTTCAAAATTCAAAAGATGACAGGATTCTATAGTGAAAATCCTCGTTTGCTTTCCTGTCACCAGCCCCCAATTTCCCTTTATTAGAGGCAATCAATCCTATGCATTCCTTGTATATGCTGCTCAAAACAGCCTATGCAACTATTTAAATTATATACTTTTTCTTCCTTTTTATGTTTGCTGTTTTGCATCTCACTTTTCCACTTTCAGATGTATCTTGGAGGTTGTTCCATATCAAGTGCTCCTAGTGTTTGAAAGTATCAGAAATACTTAACCATGTAATATGCAAATATAATAGGACAATAATGCGACTACTTGACCCTGAGCCTTGGTCATTAATGCAAAATGTTCTCCAAATCCTTGTGGACAATGCTGGACATCAGTAATCATCTCTATTTTATGGCAGTTTACCTGCTTCTTAAGCATTGCTCTGGTTTCTTAGCCAAGCAGAGTCTGCAAATATCTTTTGCTTCTTCTGTGAAGTTACCATGTTGGAATCTGACTTCTTCAGAGTTCTTTGCTTTAAATCCTCTTTGCTGACTTTTTCCTTATAATTTTTGAATGGTGTTCTTCCAACAACATTTTCATAAATACTGCATCTCATTGCAAACCAGTACACAGGAGAGGAGTAACTCACTTTTCTCATTAGGATTTCAGGAGCCATGTAACAATTGGTTCCAGCCTGTAACACCTAAGCAAAAAACAAAGCAAAACAAACAAAAAAAACCCACTAAAGTGAGTATAAGAGATGTTGCTGATTGTCTATCCAAAACCCATTATTTTTTTAAAAGATTTTACTTATTTATTTTTAGAGAGAGGGAGGGAAGGAGAAAGAGTGGGAGAGAAACATCAATGTGTGGTTGCTTCTTGTGCGGGCCCCACTGGGGACCTGTCTCGAAACTCAGTCATGTGCCTTGATTGGGAATTGAACCGGCAACCCTTTGGTCCACAGGCTAGCACTCAATCCACTGAGCTACACCACCCAGGGCTCAAAACCCATTCTTAATCATTTTTAAATGTACAGTTCAAGAGAATTAAGTACACTCATACCACTGTGCAATGAATCTCCAGGACTTTTTTCATCTTGCAAAACTGAAACTCTAGTACCCACTAAACAATAATTCCCTAGTCCCTGGCAACCACCATGCTACTTTCTGTCTCTATGAATTGGACTACTCTAGGGACCTTATATGACTGGAATCATGCAGTATTCGTCTTCTTTTGTAACTGTGTGTGATTTTAATCCATTCATTTATTCAACAAATTTTTAATGAATACCTACAACATACTTGTAATGATTGAGTATATGTTTACATTATATTACATTTTCCCCAAAACTAAGTTGCATTTAGTTGAAGTATATTAAAGTATAATGTGTAACTTCTACAGCAATTAAATATTCAAATAAAGAGCGCTGAATGGGTAACTAAGTTGGTTAAAGCATTGCTCTGATATGTTAAGGTTGCAGGTTTGATCCCTGGTCAGGGCACATAAGTGAATAACAAATTGATTTTTCTCTCTCTGTCTCAAATCAGTAAATAAAAATTAAAAATGCAAACCAGGAACAGCTTAAAATGACAACAAGTTTACATTAGTACATTAAAACAATGATATAAATTATTGACAGAGTTGTGAGAAGAAAAATGTAATCTGTAAAGTGACCACACTTCCTGGAGATCAGTAAGATTTAGAGCAATAGAAAATCAGACACACCAGCAGTTCCTGCCCTTTAACCAGATTCCTTAGCTGTGGAGTATGGACCCGAAAGAAATGACTCAGAAGAAAAAAGGGACCTGTTTCAGGGTGTTCTGAGCTCCATCGTTCACAATAATCACGAGCTGGCAGCACCCGCAGTGCCTGTCGATAAAGGCAACAGGCCAAAGTCTAGAGCTGATATGAAGAAGTGCATGTACGTGGTAGGCTTCACATGCTGACTGTGGACATGCATTTTCAGTACATGAAAAAGGTTGGAAAGTGTTTTAGCTATTCTTTATGTGATTTTTCCCAATTGCTTATGTGTATTTTATGTGAGTTAGGAACATTAAATTTCTAATAATTTTTACATGGATAACAAGGAAAAAAGTTAAATGACCCAAGCACTAATGAGGAGCATTTGGCTTGTGCAAGAAAATGCCGGAAGTGACGGGTGTGACAGGCTATGCGATGGCATGGCATGGCTGTTTTCACGGGAGTGGCATATGTCATGTGTAATTTAGGCGACAGTATTTCAGTTTATTCCAGTGTATTCCAGTTTGCCTAGGACAGCCCCAGTTTACATCCTGGAGTCTTGTCTAGTTTTGCATTTGCCCAGACTAAAGGGTATTATTGCAGGCTACTCTGAGACCCAGGCTATCCTTCACTCATCCTTGTACCCAGGTACTTACCGCCTCACTGGGTGCATGCCCAGCAAAAACGTTTGTCAAATCCACAGCAGTGAAGGTGGTAACTAGATGTCTTCCATTCACTATGGAGCCATGCCCTGCGGTGGGTTCTAGGGATACCAAGACCTATAAGGCTTGGATCCTGCCCTGGAGAACTAACAGGCTGGCAGAGACAGACGGGGCAAAAGGCAAATTCAATTTATCAGTTAGGTAAATGCCATAATGGGAATGAACGTAAAGAAACACGAAGGTGTTATGTGTGTGTGTGTGTGTGTGTGTGTGTGTGTAGGTACTTCACTGAAGAGTGACACCTGAGCCGAATCATGAGGGAACAATGTGTCGCTAAAGGGCATATGCAAGAGAAGAAGCCAGGAAAAATGTGAGGTGTTCAGGGAAGTTTACGAAAGTTGGCATTTCTGGAATGTAAGATCTGTGGGATGCACAGATCTGTGGGAGGGGAGATGTGGACGAATCTAGCAAACGTTTGTAAGCCAAGGCAGCAAAGGGCCATTCCCAGGCTCCCTTTTCCCTTACATCCTGCTATTACGGAGGCCAGAAGGCTCAGTACTCCGCCTCCCAGCGTTCTTTGCACCTAAGATGGTCACGTGATGTGAGCAAGGTGAAGGTGCTGAGGGTTGGGGAAAAGGAGAAGGAGCTTGTGTGGAAATACATAAAAGATATGATGGGCTAATGGATCAGCAGGGGGACGGACAGCAGAGGTAAACTGGGACTGTCCCAGGCAAACTGGAATACACGGTCACCCAAATTACACGTGACACACGCTGCTTCTGTACCCCTGCCCACTCCCACGGTCCCGGGATGTCCTGGACCTTGTCTCATTTGTATTTCACTGTGAACCTCTGGGAGATAAGGTCGCTTTAAAAAATCCAAAAACCTAACACAAAAACCAAATACCATTATCTCACTTAAAAATAACAAATTTTTAATATTATCACATATCTGGACATGTTAACACTTTCCCCAATTGTCCTATAAATTTGCTCTCTAAAGTTTGTTTAAATATGCATTCAAATATGGTTCATACGATGTGATTGATTGATATGTCTCTTAAATCTCTGTGAAGATATGTCCTTCCTGTGTCTGTTACGGCCCCCTGCAAGTTTTTAACAGAAAAAACTGTCCAAACTGTCGAGTCCGCCACAGTCGAGTTTCGCTGACTACATCTCTGTGGTACATTTAACTTGCTTCTTTTTTCTCTGTGTTTCCTGCACAGTAATAGCTAGGTCTAGAGGCTGAATTTTTCTACTGACCTATTTATTTCTGCAGGTGTGATATGTTTTATTAACATGTAATTAACATAAATTAATGTGCACAGGTCGTATTCAGTGAAACAAACTTGGACAATTGAGTATGCCCTACAAACGTCACAGAAACAAGATCCAGCCCATTTTCATCCACGAACGGCCCCCCCCCCCCACGCCCCCCGCCCCACCCCGGGCCCCTCTCCAGCCGGCTCTCTTCCTGCGGGCCCGCGCAGCAGGCTTCGCGTTTCTGTCTCCGAAGACGAATTTTGTCCGTTCTTGGATTTTGTAGGAATGGAATTGAATGTTAGGTACAATTTTGTGTCTGACTTCTTTTTTTTTTAGATAATGTTTTTGAGATTTATGCGTGTTGTTCTGCAAACATATCTTTTTTTCAATTTCCATATAACTTTGTTGTTTTTCTCTGAAAGTTCCTTATTTTAGAGCATATGTTCTTGTTTCATGGATGCAATATCTTCTCTTAAATCTCAAAGGGTGTTAAGTTTGACAAATGGTCTTTCCTACTTTCTGCATTGTTTCTATTTTCTACAAGTTTCTTCTGTTTTCTTCTGTTTTCATTGTCATTCATTTTAGAGAGTTTTTGAAATGACAAGTGAGCTTTGATTATTTATTTGTTCGCACTTAGGAGTGCACTACTAAAAAGTTGAGAGCTAGCTGGTCAGTGGGTGGGCTTCACCATAGGGTGACCCTGCCAGGCCATTTTAATGGGGACCTCACCTGGAAATCTCCATCGACCTTTTTTGTTAGACTACAGTTTCCTTATGGAGATCCTCCAGTACCCCTCCCGAGAGGTGGAGAGGTGACAGCCTGCTTACCCTCGTGCTGGGAGCCGAGGTGGGGAAGAGGCTGTTTCCCTGTATGTGGTATTTCACTGGCCTCAACGCTCAGTTGGTGTATACGCTGCTACCCGTCCTCTCTCTGGTTCAATCTCTTCTGCTGGGCTGGGAGGGGCTCAAAGAAAGACTGGAAACAATATCCACCTGCAATTCAGACACTTCGGATTCGGGCAATCGATGAGTTCTGCTCAACAACATCTACTGTGAGCTTGCTCCGCGTGTGTCATGCTTCCCATGAGCAAATTTCAGAGGTGACTTCAAAGACTAAAATCACTAATCAGGACACTGGATAAGCATCAGCTGCTTAGCAGAAGCTGCAAGGTGAAAGCAGAGAACTTGCCTTGTCCTGAAAAAAGGACTGTGAGACACGCTGGGAGAACAGTTGGAAATAACAACGGATAATCCTTACTGAGTGCTTATTACATGCTAAGTATTTTCTCAAGTGATTTACATGAATTTCTTGTTTAAGCTTCATGATTATCTTATGAGGTGGAGACCATTTTATCCTCCATTTTGCAAGGTAGAAAACTGAACCATGGAGAGGTTAAATCTTGTTCAAGGTCACCCACCTCAGACTCACACCCCGGCCTGCACTTTGACCCACTGCATTGCACTGCCTCTACAGAAGCAGTGGAAATGGCTTTTTCTCACCCTCCATGTCCCCATCAGGATTCATTTGCTCCCTTTAGAGTCCCCTCCTTTTTTCTCCCCATTTGCCATGTACTAAGTGCACACCTTGGTCCATTCTTGCTTAAGCTGCTTTCCTTCCCCTTTTTCCAACAAATTCTCCATTCTTTCCTTGTGTCTCTGCCTATCAGAGGCTGGCTGGGCTGCTCCATACTAAAGGTTGCTGGGAGGCGAGGGTGGGCGGTACCCTGGGAACACAATGCTTGCTCCCTCACCGAGGAAGTGAATGAAGAATCAGCCTCCATCTTTATAGCACTATAGCCTGCTGGGGTAGTGGAAAAAGCATGAGACAGCCGAGTAGCCTGAGATACATTCCAAATAATTTTCAGGGCTAAATTTACCTCTTGGCCCCAAAGACAGAAAATGTCATGGTGGAATTTTGAAGGGCACCACCTCCTTGAAGAGTGGAGGCATTTCACAGAGGAGAATAATGGAATTAGAGGCGCACGCCAGAGTCTAAGCACCCAAATTCCATTGCAGCCTCCAGCTGAAAAAATTAATGGCCTGGCCTTTATGCCATTTATCTTCTGCATGCGAACTCCCTCCTCAGAGTGGGGTGGGAGGAGAGAATGGACCGAGCAGCAGGGGGCAGGGGCCAACCAGGCTGACCTCTCTGGCTCAGTTTAACTCCTGCAATTACAAAGGGCCCCCGCACGTCGATCTCTGTGCCATCGAAACAGTTGCTTTCAGTTCTTGTGACCAGACTGCCATTGCCAGGGCTGGAGCAATCACCCACGTGTCAGCAGCAACAGAACTGTTAGTGGAGGCTTTTGTGTGTGGTTTGTATTTTTTTCTTTTGCTTCATTTTGTTTTGCTTTTGGTTTTATAGTGCTCTTTGGCAAACTCACACAGTCAGCACCTGGTCAGGCGAAACAAAGCGTACCCAGCATTGCAGGGCCTCAAGCATCAGACTTCACAGGGTCTGGGTCCCAGCAGCTGCCCTCTTCCTTACTGCCCCCCTCCCATGCTGGGTGCAGCAAAAAGTCCATCTACCACAGTCATTGCATGTGGATTGTTTAGTTCCATCAGGGCCACCTGTCACCACAGATGCCCAGGCTTTGAGGAAGGTGGACACCCTAAGGGGGGATTCAGGATCAGAGCCAGTCTGCTGGGACCTGTGCAGACACACTCCACATTGCTCTTGCTGTTGGGTGCTGGTTTCCACTGACCTGTAGCTGCTGTCACACCCATTCTCCCGCACCACAGGGGTGGAGTGGCAGGGCCCAGGCTGGGTGGATTCTGCATTCAGGGCAGTCCCAGCAGTGACTGTGACCTCAGATATGATGAGAACAGGGAAGGGCCTTTCAGTGGGTCTGAGAGGGCACAGTTCACATCTTAATAGTTTTACACATCCATAAAAAAGCATGTGTGTGCACCTGCATGCACATGAATGTTCTTCAAGGTCAAGGTCAGGAGTAAATCTCCAGCTTCCACTGAATCCGAAAAGTTGGCAACCTTAAATTCCATCATTAGAAGAAATACCAGTGTCATCCCCCTGGTGTGGCCAGACCAGGCTGGGTTTGATGACCAGGTGGGGAGAAACACAGAGAAGGAAGGGAGCTCTCTGTGTTTCCAGGCGTCTGTAGCCCGTGGCATAGGCCCAACAAACTGGCCAGTGGAGCAAGAAACCACCCGTGGATGTCTCTCCCCCCTCACTCATCACAAACCAGATCCACTCGACAGCACAATCCAAACAGAAGAGGGAATCAGAATGTACATCTTTTGTTTGCCGTGGCAGGAGAACTGTTGAGCAGAGGAAAAAAAACAAGCTGAGCTTAGCGCTATCAGCTGTTTCCTGGGGCTCGCTCCTTCCTTCCTCTGAGGGGGGCCTGGCCTCTTTGTTCTCTTTCCCAGCTGCTCCTCTGTGCCTTTAAGCGGTGGCCTTTGCAGACCTCAGAGGAATGCGGCCTAGACCCCAGGGGACTTAGTTCCGAGGCCCCGCCCCGTGCTTGGTCCCAGGCTGCAACCTCCAGAGTGCTGGCCTGCTCACCAGGTCCCCCGTTTTGCTCCTTGCCTGCCTGCGGGTCTCTGACTGACTGCCACTTTCTGGCTGGGGAGCAGGAGCCTCACCAGAGGTGGCTGCCTGCTCTTTCTGACATCCCTGGGAGGACTCACATGGGGACCCACAGGGGACCCAAAAGAGGGGTCCCTGCAATAATGCTTTGTGAGCTGTAAAGCCTGGTGTCAGTCTGCTGTAGTTCAGATCCCAGCTTTACCAAGTATTAGCAGGTCACCTGGGGCTGGTTACTCAGTCTGAGTCTCCCAGTCCTTACCTCATAGGACTGTGATGAAGATGAAAGTGATGAGGCACATGGGAGTGCTTTCCAAAAGCCTGATGCATAACAGGCCTCAGTAGGTGATGGTTGTCAAGCCTGGGTTTCGGTTGTCTGGGGCGGGGCAGCTGTTCAAGAAGAAAAACCCAGAAGCCTCTGAGACTCCACTGGACTGAAAGATGGGCCTGGCGCATATTCAGAGATCAATACAGTAGTTGTGATGTTTCCACTGGAGTGTGTTCTTTGGTGGTTTCATGTTCCGTGAACCCCTCCAGCAGTGGCCTAAAGCATATTTTCCATGGTGCCTTCAAGATGCTCAAAATAAAACCACAAGTGAAGTTCCATGTGGCCATGAGCAAGCAAGACAACAGCGTGTGCCGGCTCGGCTCAGCCTGGAGGTGAGCTGCACCCTTGCCCACTGCCTACCCAGGTGCAGCCTGGGCTCCTGCGGGCTCCCTGTGCCTCCCGGAGAACAGAACACGGCCACAAAGGTCCCCTGAGCAGCTGCAGTGCCTGTCAGGTGAGGCGGAAACAATGCAACAGTGGGGATTGTGACAGAAGGAGCACTTGGCTGCTTGTCGAATAATCAGAACAGTCATTTCCTGATTGCCTGCCAAGTGGCTGGCCCTCTGCTAGGCATTTACCTACTTTGTTTCTCAATCTTCTCATCAAGCCCGAGAAGCAGGCTGTCTTATCTGAGCTCGGAGAAGAGGCATGACTTACCTGGGGTCACGTGCATGGCTGTGGTCGGCCAATGTGGCATTCAGAAGAAGGCACTTTATATGTCATGGCATGTGGACCATGGGCTGGCCATCAGCCTGCACTGTCCCTGTGGTCAGGTGACCCCCATGAGGGGTCAGCCTGTGCATCTGTACACAGCAGCCATAGTAAGCGGCAGACTCACTGGCACACTCACATTCCTTCCACCTCGTGATCCTGCGGACTATATTTCATCAGCTGCACTTGACCTGAATGGATGCTCTGAGGTTCCAATACGCATCTCCATCAAGTTAGATGATGCAGCAACCTTTCAGTCCCTGGACTGCATCATGTTGCACGACAGCGCCCTCCAGGGGCACCTGCACACCTCCTGGCTGTCTCCTCACCTCCACAGATCAGGCAATGTGCTGACCCACCCACTTGCCAGACCCTCTGCTTTGCCTCCCTCTGTCCTTCCAAGCCTGATTTGTCGCTTCCAAACCTGAAAGCCTTAGTGGCTCCCGACACGCTTGGCATGGAGTTCAAATGCCCTTGTCTGACTCCTCCAGCCTCCCAGGGTCTGGCATCTCTAACTGTGCCCACTGTCACCCCTCACACCCTGTGGCTCTACACTCTAGACAGCTACAGAGCCACTCTGTTCTGTGACTGAACCCACACTCTCACACTCCCGCTTCATGACTTTACCTTGGCCAGGGTTCCAGCTGCGGCACCGTGGACACGGGGCCAGATCACCCTTCCAGCAGCGGTGCTGTGCTGGGCTTTGTAAGACACTGGCAGCACCCCTGGCCCCCACCCACTAGTTGCCAGTAGCAACTCTCCGGTCATGACAATCAAAATTGTCTCCAGACGTTGCCACATGTCCCCTGGGCGCCCAAATTGCCCTCAGTTGAGGACCACTGACCTATGCTGATCCCTTTGCCTGCCTAGCTTCTGTTTGCCTTGTAAGTGGTTGCCATTTCCTCCTGGAAGCCCTTCCTGACCCACGTCCGCACGTCAGGCTCAGTGCCCTCCTACGCACCCAACTGGGACAGCCCTGGCCACACTGCATTGTCACTGCCCTTTTCTTGTGGGTCTCTTCCCTGTCCTGGGGCTTTGTGGAGGCCGGCCTGTGTTTGCTTAGTTCCCTGTTGTACTCAGGGTCCAGCGAAGTCTGTACCTGCAACGAAGTCTCACCCAATAAATCATCCTGGACACCCCTCTTTCTCTTACCCCATATCCTAGCCATCACTGAGGCCTGTTCATTCTGAAGTCCCTTCCCAATTTATCCACACACTCTGGCTCTACCACCCGCTCTGTGGGCTGAGCTGCCATTATCTCTCACCTGGATGACAAATGACCACAGCCCACCTGAATCCCCCTGATCTGCTTTCACTTCTGATGGACTAATTTTTTCAAAACAATTCTGAGCATGTTGCCCCTTTGGTTAAATCCTTCCAAAGGCTTTCCAGTGCTCTTACTCAAAAACCAGTGCTTTATGTGGCCCATAACGCCAGGTTTGGTGTGGTCCCTACTATACCTTTTCAGCTTCATTTGAACCACATTTCTTCTTGTTTTGTGTCTTTCATTGTCTTCCTTTCATTTCCTCCAAAGCAAAGGGTACTTTGCACAGGGTATTCCCATTGCCTGACATGCTCTGTCCAGGTTCCCTCTTTAGGCTCTTGGCTGCCACTCTGCAGCTGCTGGGACCAGGGCCAGCTAGTGCAGTAGAACAGGGCCCTGTGCTCCGAAGAAGCCCTGTGCTGTGGTTTAATGATGTTCGACCATAAGAGGCTTTATTGATTGAACAATGTCAGGATAAATTCACACATGGGCACGTGGTAGTGGGGTGGGGTGACCATGGCTGCTTTTGTAGCTGGTCCTGTGGCCTCCTGGAGCCATGTCTGGGGTCTGCTAGGCACCATCCTGCCTGCCCAGCACTTGGACCAGCAGCTTAACCAGCTCCACCTTGAGCACGGGTTGTAGGACATCTCTGCAGGACTTGAGCTCAGTCAGAGCCACCTTGGCCTCTGCATTGACATTGTGCTTGCTCAGGGGCTCCTCATGCAGCTCCTCTGGGGACCCCACCAGTAGTGTTTGTAGGAAGTCCATGAAAAACTCACTGTTGTCCTCCCCTGTGGCCAGCCTGCAAGTGCAGAGCAAGGTGTGGTCTACCAGCAGGACAGTGCTGCTCCCCTGTGTGGCAGAGAGCAGAGGTTTTGAAAGCTGTCTTGACAAATTTTTGAATTTGTATTTTGTAAGTTAAATCTAGTGAGACAATGGAGTATGCATCCAGGTCTTGGGCCTCGGCTTACACATGTACAATCCTACTGCCTGTCACCTTCCTGCCTCCCAGCGATGGGTTCTTGGCTATCTGCACCCCAAGCTCTGCTCAGTAACTGTTGCTACCCTCTGCCTCCAGTGGGGGCCTGAACCCGGCTGCAGGCAGGCCTGATGTCGGCCGACTGTTCCCTCAGGTCCAGTTGTGGGATGGGGCCCTGGGTGTCCACGAGGGTCGCCACTCATGCCTCATGTATCTCCAAGCCTGAGAGAATGTGACATTAAATAGCAATTAAACAACAACAACAACAATAACCATGACTGGTTGAAAGATTGAACATGCAAGAGAGGAGAAAGCTTTTTCCTAGTGTCTGAATAAGGAGCCCCACATTTTCATTTCCCCACGAGCCCCGAAATTTATGTAACCATCCCTGGCTGGGTCCATTGACTGCTGATGGCTCACAGCTGCGCCACACCCTGGGAACTGCCCTCTGCAGCAGGGAACTAACTGCCTTGCGCAAGTTTCCCTCATTGTGGCAGCTGGCCAAGGTCACTGACTGGCTCTCGGAGGGATACAAAAGCCTGGACCCCACCTTGATTTGGGACAAGTCTGAGAGCCATCCCAATTGCAGAGCTTGCTGAAGGGCTGCCTCATTGTGGGTCAGCTTCTCTCTTTGTTCAATCATGCCTTCCTCATGCACGCATCTCATGGAACTGCACCCTAATAAATCTCCCATGTGTAAATATGTCTCAAAGTCCATTGCTTTTCAGGGAACCTAGCCTAAGCCACCACACCAACTGCTTTGGGGGGTGAATTCCTCTCTACTTTCCAATTTCAAGTAAGTTGCATTTCCCTGTGGATAACTCTGATCCTCACACATTCAATCAAGTCCTCCTCGGAGAGCCCTGGGCATCACATCTTCCCAGCATTCATCATAATTTAATTTTACATTCATTTGCATGATTATTGCATTCTGTCTCCCTCACTGAACTCTAAGCTCCATGTAGGCAGAAAATCATGTTCATTTTTAGCCCTCATGTTTAACACAGTCCTGGGAAATGCTCAATAAATATATGTTGAATGATTGATTGAGTGAATGAATGAATGTCTTTTCAATGAAGGAATGTTAAAAAAATAATTCTAAGACTGCTGTGAAGATTTTTGAATGCCCTTAATAGTGGTAAACACTTTGAGAAAGGACCTGAGGTTTTTGTAGTGGTCAACAGCTACCAGGAACTAAATGATGACGGTGGTTGTGATTCGGGTGGAGACCCGTGTGTGACAACAAGGGACCAGCACCTGCCTCTCCTGTGCGGCTCTCAAACTGTCACTCAGAAGTAAATTCCAAAATTAAAAAAAGCATTTGAGAGCAGGGTCAGGACCGTTGTGATGTGTGTAGGTGTTAACTTCCGATGAGACCCATTTAGCAATCTTTTAAAAATCACTTACTCAGTACATCTCTGAGATTGTGTTCAGTATAATAGAGGCTTCAAAATAAATATAATAATGCCTGACCTCTGTCACCCACTATCCTTCTGGATATGGGGAGCTGGCCAGAGGCTTCAAGGCAGGACGAGGAACCCACACGAGCCAGCTTTCGGGACGTTATTCTAACTTTGTTCCCGTTCCTGTTCTCAGTCCTCAGGACTCACGTTCCACAGAAGCTGAAGGTCACTGTTATCCACACGGAAGCTGAGTGGGTCTGAACAGTCCCAGCAGAGCCTCACAGCCCAATTTCCCTGTTGTATTTTCCTGAGTCCCTGATAAGTGATATGAATTTGTTTTATTGTGTGCATGTGGATGTCAGCTGGGAACAGGCAGGGGCGCTTATCACACGTATTACAAGTGCATTTAGGCAGTGGCTGGGACCGCGTTTGATGATATTGTGCCTATGTCTGGGAGCTTAGCGCTGAGACTTAGTCGCACTGCTCCTTGTGAAGGTGGGGGTGCTCGTCTTCTGAAGACTTAACTCTGCCAGTGGTTCAGCTAGGATTGTGGTTGGTGTCTGCATCGGACCAGACTGAGGAAGATACGCTAATGCTCTTATTCTGTCTGAGTTTTCCTCAGGGGAGAGCCCTTTACAGTGTTAAAAACCATAGGCCACGTCTGTGCTGTGTGGAAACTGAACAAGGTGGAGTCAAAACAGTAAGTGCTCTTGAATCTGACATAATTGGTCCCTATCGCATCCTAGTGATGTGACTTTGGGTAGGTAGCTTAACCTCTCTGAGTCTCAATTTCTCCATCTGTAAAATGGAGCTAAAACTAGTCCCTACCTTATACAAGCTTTTATAAAGGATCTAGATCCCGGGAGGGAAGTGGGGAGGGTGGGAGGGGGGGACTGGATTGGGAGTAAAAAGGAGAAAACTGTATTTGAACAATGATTAAAATTTTTTAAAAGGTTAAAAAAAATAAAGGATCTAGATCCCATTACTCCTTGATTGAGAGGCCAGAAAGCTTTTGAACTTTTTTTTAAAGATTTTTATTTATTTATTTTTAGAGAGGGGAGGGAAGGGGAGAGAGAGAGAGAGAGAGAGAGAGAGAGAGAGAGAAACATCAATGTGCGGTTGCTGGGGGCCATGGCCTACAACCTCAGCATGTGCCCTGACTGGGAATTGAACCTGCAAAGCCTGGTTCGCAGCCCGTGCTCAATCCACTGAGCTACGCCAGCCAGGGCACTTTTGAACTTTTTAAACATTGAGGTAACAGCAGTTATTAGAGGCATTCATTGTTTTTGCCTTACTGATGTTCATTTCCCATTCTCTTCCATCCTGATTTTCCCTTGGAGAACGCATTCCTGTGCTATGAGTTCACAAGATTTAGAGGGCACAAACCTCCCTGGGAACAGCAGTGCTGTCACCCTGGCCAGTGGACTCGGCTGTGGTTGAGCACATGACATGAGCCATGCACTGAGAGTCTTCCCTGGGAATTGTGAAGGAACTGTTTGTGAGGAAGTGCTTTCTTTCCACAGCGTTGCCCAGTTGGCAGGATGGGTGTGGAGCCGCTGGGGGCCTGTACGTGAGGAGGGCCTGCCTGAGAGTGCGGTCGACACCGAGGAGATTGGAGCTGGGAAACAGAGAGCGCGATATCCAGGGACACTGCTCAGACACCTGGGGAGCAGGCCAAGCCTCTGGGCTTCTTAGTTATCTAAACCATTGATTTCATTTTCTTAAGTAACTTTTTTTGTCCCATAATGACTGAGAGTCCAGTTAATCATAGTAACGTCCATATATTTATCTTTTGTGTTTACAAGTCTTTTCCTCCAAATAGTCCAAAGACTATCTCATGGACTCATAGAGATTTAACATGTCCCAGGCCCTGCCTGAGATGGCAGACACAGTGAATCAATGACACTGCTGGGACCTAGGCCAGTGCTCTTAGGCATCCCTGCCTCTCCTCTCGTGTCAGTCTTTCCAGACTCCTGCAGAGTCGCCCTGTGCCTTTCCTCCCCTGAAATGCCTCCTTCAGTCACCACATTCCAGGGGTGGGTCTGGTACTTCCTTGTCCCCTCCACCGAGAGCAGCCATGTTTTAGGAGAAGGAAGTACAGACACGGATGTTGATGAAGCTAGTGAGAAGCCAGGAGGCTCAGAGTGTCAGACCCAAGGCTAGTAACAGCCCAGGGAGCTCTCTCAACCCTCCTGACCTTGTGTGCGGATCATTACAGCGACTCTGTGTGGACCCCCCTTTCTCTCGAGCCCCAGACTCTTTCTCCTTCAATTTATCTTACGCAGCATCGCAGTCATCTTCCTAAAGAATCACTCTGCTCTTCTGCTTTCCTGCTAAAAACCTTCCATGGCTCCCCTTGCTTACAGAACATTGTCCAAAGTGCTTCAGTGCGTGTCCCCACAGTCGCCTGAGAAGACCTGTGCCCCTGCAGGGAGGCCCGCTTCTACCTGGGGAAGAGTTACCCTCTTGGAAGAATAACGTCCAGAGTTTCAAATTCTGTGTCCTAAGTTCTGATGGTAGGGTCTTCGGAGCCCTGCTGGGAAGGAAAACTCTGTCCCTTTAACAATGTTCAGCACATTGCTATCTTCTTCATTAATTTTTATGCAGTCAGAATTTTTTTCCCCTGGGAAAAAAATGATCTTCCTTTATTAATGGTCTGTATGAGTTTTCTATTGTTGTGACACAAATGACCACAGACTTAGCAATTTAAAACAATACCCATTTATTAGCTCACAGTTCTATGAAGTTTAGGCATAGCATGGTGGGGTTCTTTGGTCAGGATCTCACAAGGCCAAAGCCAGGATGTCTGATGGGCTGCATTCTCATCTGGTGCTCAGGATCCTCTTCCAAGTTCACATGGTTATGGCACAATTCAGCTCATTGTCGCTTAGGACTTGGGTCCCTGTTTCTTGTCGGGAGCCGACCAACAGCTGACCTTTGACACAGTCAGGTCAGATAAGACGCGTCTGCACAGCAGAGGCGACTATGGCCAGATCTCCTGTCTATCTCCTCCTGCATGCTTGTCCCTGCTAGCAATTCAATAGGCGGTGGGATTTTTGGATACCTGTGTGTTATAACAAAAAATCTGCATGATGCCTCTGATTCTGCACTAAATGACTTGCTGACCACAGAATAGAGACCCCTAGCAACCCTAGTGCTGCCTGCGTCCCCCACCTGGGAAGTTAAGGACAAAATTAAACTATGGGCAGACCAACTGCCAGAACACTGAAGGAAGCTGTTGCTAGGAATGTTTCTTAAGGAGTCACCACTTTAAAGCTTAAAATTTATTAGAGCCACTACCCCTCCCATACCCTAGACAGGAGTGTAAAGAAGCAAGGAATTCTAGTTGAAAATAATAATCTCAATACATGGAAACGAACACAAAACATGCCCTCCCCCAAGATGTATAAATCAGAAAACCTAGGCAAAAAACAGTTACCTAACTGAGACAAATCTAACCGCAATGGATAACAGCTAATTTCTATATAACCTATAAATCACCCCTTGTACCCTTTTAATTTAGACCAATCCTTAAAATCTTAATACACACCTAGTTATAATTGGCACCTGAAAGTTTATGTCCATATAGCTTCATTGGCTATCTGATTAATGACCCTCTTGGTCAAAATAACCTTTGTTTAATATGGTTGATCTGTGGGACCTCTGTACTTTTCAGTTATTTCTTTGTTTAACATGATTGATCTGTAAAACCTTCTGTGTTTTTTGAAATGATTTCTATGGTAACCATTTCTGTTTTAATAATCACACTATGCATTGAATGTTGTATAACCTCCCCTATAAAAATAAAGATTGATTTTTCTCGGTGAGTCAGGTGGGCCCAGAAAGCCTGGCTGTCCTCCGGCACCCCACTGGGTGTCTCGCTTCAGTCTCTCCGCCTGAGCCGTGCATCCTTCGGGGACCCTGAGACCCCGCCGAGGCTGGACCCTGGCAGTTTCTCTTGTTTCTCTGTCAGCCAGAGCAGCTCTCAGCTCATTGCCACATGGTTCTCTCCATCTTCAAAGTCAGCAATGGTGTGTTGAAGCCCTGTCTTTCTTTACGTTTCTGATTTCTGCTGTCTCTGACCTCCATGCTCATGTTTAAAGGACTCATGTGATTAGGTGAGGCCACCTGAATAATTTCTCTTTTGAATCACTCAAAGTCAACTGATTAGTAACCTTAATCACATCTTCAAAACCCACTTTGCCTTATAATGTAATACAATCATGGGAGTGATATATTAATTCACAGGTCCTGCCCATACTCAAGAGGAGGAAATTATACAAGGGCAAGTGTCACAGAGGTAATTTTACAATTCTGCTTACCACAGCACTGTAACAGTTATTCTTTTTTTTTAAAGGTTTATTTTGTTCTCATTTGAGAGAGAGGAGAAGGAAGAGAGGGAGAGAATCCATCTGAGAGAGAAACACCGATCAGCTGCCCCCTGTATGTGGGGATCAAGCCTGCAACCTGGGCATGTGCCATAACCAGGAATTGAAACAGTGAGTTTTCAGTTGCAGGACAGCACTCCAACCAGCTGAGCCACACCAGCCAGGGCATACTAGGTATTCTTTAGTTTTAAGCCCTGTGTGAGTAAATAGCTGAATGACATTTCCTAGATCCTATCAATATTTTTCCCCTTGGGGGTTGGTGTAACAGATGCCATCAGCTCATCCACCACCTAACCTCTCTCCTCCTCTCCTTCTGCATCTTCTGCAACAGAGGCTGGAAAATGAAAAGCTCTATTTTTCAGGCTCCCTTGCAGCTGGAGGTGAGCATGTGGCGTGGGTCTGGCCAATGGAATGTAAGCAGAAGTCTGTTGACATTGCTTCTTTCTCCCCCTTTCTTCCATCCTGCAATGTGGACTAGATAGCTGGAGTTTCAAAAGCCATCTTGTGACAAGGAGGAAAGGGCCAGGAGATTTTTACCAAGACCTTGGCCCTGGATGGTTGAGAATCTGGTATTCTGTTACATGTAGCAGAAAGCAGCCCTAGCTCACACAAGACTAAACGAGGAGCTGAAAGAGGAGAATCTAGCAGAGACTCCGACGCCACCATGACTGAACGTTTCCGGGAGAACTGCACGGAGCCAATGCAGAATCCAACCTGTATAATCAGGGAGATTTTCCTTCACACCTTCGTCGTAACGCTCACCCTAATTCTCCATACAGTATTGTGGCATTAAAGCGATGCTAGTGGCTACAGAAGCCCTGCAGGTGTGTCATTTTTCATTTCTTCTGTGAAGTGTAACATCTTCAGTTTCACTTGGGGGCCCAGTTACAGGGGCGGGAGCTGCAGTACATAGGAAATGGAGAGGTTTTCCTTCGCTATGCAGAGGGGCAACGGGTGAAGGAGGGAGGCTTTCCTTTTCTTCTGTCTTTTGATGGCTTCCAATCTTGCTCTCTCTTTTACCCCATCCCTCTTGATGGTCCCCTAGGCTGTGGGGGCAGGCCTGAGGACTGGGACTAAAACTTCTTAGATGGGGGAAGCAGTCTAAACCCTGAAGTTTGGTCTCACGGGACAGAGAAGGATTCAGGAAAGGCAAAGGGCCAGCAGTCTCAAGGCAGTGAACTTCTCTACCAAGTGCATCCTTTATAGTGGATAATATCAAGGAGGCACAGAAGGTTTCCTGCAGGTTCCAAAGGATCTGGAGCGGGACACAGGAGTCACTAAAGTAACTGGCTTTTGACATTCTCTTGGCCCAAGATCAGAGCTGGAGGAAGACTGAGAAAAAATTTCTAGCAGAGAGAGAGAGAGACAAAACTATGTATCTCCTAAATCTCCAGCAAGGTGGAGATATATTACCTTAGCACAGTCCATGAACTTGGGACACTCAGAAGTAACATTTCTACTGTGCATAATTGACAATACAAATTAAAACCCCTGGAGTAATGCACATCAGTTTTTTCTTGCATAGACGGACATGGGTTCATGACATTCCCATTTCCATGTCCATAGCAAGGTCCCAAGGCAAACGCTCTGCCTCCTCCCCACCCCCTTAGGAGACAGCATTACTGAAAGCCTCCATTCCATTCTGCTTCTTTCTTGGTTTCTCCTCCATCATGCACTCTCTTCCCTTCTCACAGAACCACCAAGTTCTCTCCTTATTCTTGCCTCAGCATCTATATCTGCTCCACTCTCCCTGCTGGAAAGCCCATCCTCCCCTCTGTGTTCCCTCTCTAGTGACCAGCCTCCTTCCTTAGTGTTGCACTCTTCTTCCAGGTCAGTCCAACCTCCACAGTCTGAGTCTAGACCTTGAAAAGTGCTCTGTGGCTTCCTAAGTGCCAAATCCCACAGACTGTGTTGGGACCCCGTTCAGCAGTGTTGACCACTCTCTTTCCGGAAGTCCTCTTCTCCTCTGGCTCCTGTGGCAGAGGCTGCCAGTGGTGCCTGCTGCTACCTGAGCTACGATAATGTCAGGTCCCTATGTGGAGCCCAGACCTTTCTCCACAGCACCAGACCTGCAGGTCTCAATGTCCAGAACACCTCCACCTGCCTGTCACAGAGGAGACTCATGTGCAATACCATCACAATTGAACCTGGCAGCTTCTGTGCCTCTCACTTCTGGTCACTGGAACTAGAGACCCTCACTGCCACTGTCCTTGAGGTCCCGCCCGGTCTCTTTCCAATAGCTCTGATTTACTCTCACTTCTTCAGTCCTACTGGCTTAAGCAGGCCCCCATCAACCCTTCCTGGGCCATGACATTAGGATCCTAATTTGCTTCTGTGCCCTGATATGTTTATTGATTTTAGAGAAAGAGGAAGTGGGGAGAGAGAGAAAACAGAAACATTGATTGGTTGTCTCCCATAAGCACCCTGACCAGGAATTAAACTGACAACCTAGGTATGTGCCCTGACCTGGAATTGAACACCCAACCCCTTGGTGTACGGAACTATGCTCCAAGCAACTGAGCCACACCTGCAAAGGCTCGAATTGGTCTTTTAAACATGCAAATAGACTCATGTCATTTCCCTTCTTAAAACCTTTCAGCGGCTCTCTGTTCCCCACAAGAAAACGTTCCAACAACTTTGCAGGATCTGAGCCCGACATGTCTTGTCACAGCCCCTCACCTTACAGCCACGTACAATCACCTGCAGTTCCCAAACTGGCCATGGTTCTCTTTACTTCCTTGCCTGACTGTTCTCTCTGCCTTGTAAACTGGAAGCTATGCAGAAACAAAGATTTTTTTAAAAAATGATATTCTATATGAATTATAGATTTCAATGGTATTTTTAAAAATATTTTATTTATTTATTTTTAGAGAGGGAAGGTAGGGAGAAAGAGAGAGAGAAACATCAATGTGCAGTTGCTGGGGGCTGTGGCCTGCAACCCAGGAATGTGCCCTGACTGGGAATCGAACCTGCGATGCTTTGGTTCGCAGCCTGTGCTCAATCCACTGAGCTACGCCAGCCAGGAGAAACAAAGTTTTAAGTGAATATTTAAGACTGTGTCTTGGGCCCTGTCTTCCTAGGGAATCTTGCACCTTTATGCACAGAACCTCAGTGGTAAAGGCCTGTCAGAATTCCAGAGATTTTGTATTGCTGACTTAATAAAATTGCTTAATTATATTAACTCCCTTTTCAAACAAGGAATTCTCTGTAAGCCACTTTGAATGAAATTGATTAAAATAAACATCAGTGACCTTTGCTCTCTTATACATATTTTCATTTCAAATTTCACCTTCATCCAATGTGAAACATTCCCCATTCCACACTCAACAGGCAAGGACATATTTAATTTAACATTGCTCAGAGTTACAGGTTTCTTCTTTTTCTTTGTCTTACTCTGTCAAAGTTGACCTGCAAGGATCCTGGGATTTTAGGGTTCAGCCCCCTAATTTTGCAGAAAGGAAACCAAGGCTCTATTGACTCAGGGACATGGCACCAGGCAGTGGTCATCGGTGGAACAAACCTAGGCCCTGACTGTTGATTCAGCAGGGACCACCTCCAAGTCACTAAAAAGGCTCCCCTTGACTTCCAATTGAGAGGAGAGCTAAGTAGCCCCCCAAATAAGCAGTTAAGCTAATCCTCTTACCTCACTCCGCTTAAGGCAAGATGACAACATAAGGGCTTTAAGAAAATGGAAACGAGGAGAACTGAGTTCAAGTCTGTTTGCCCTGGGACTAGATCAGTCCTCTCCTCTCTGCTCTGACCCTGTGCCCCAACCTAGGGCAAGTGGAGAGCCACTTACCTTCTGGGTGATGGGCTTGCCCTCCTGGATCTGCATGGCCAGCCCCAGGTCAGACAGCCAGGAACTGCCAATGTCATTCAGAAGCACGTTCTCAGACTTCAGGTCTCGGTGGACAATGCTGAGAGAGTGCAGGTGCAGCAGCCCACAGGTTACCTGGGCCGAGTAGAAGGCCACCCTGCTCATGGCCAGGACTCACGTGCCTGTGCTGTAGATGTGGAACTTGAGGTCTTCTCCATTCGTCAGGCTCATGACCTGGAAGAGATGGGACTTGCTCCCAAAGGCATAGGCTGGAGAGATAGTGAAAGGGCTGCTGATCCTCTCCAAGATTTCCTTTTCTGAGAGAGCCATTTCCTCACCATTTTTCTTCTTCAGCCTCTTCTTGTCAGTTTCTTACAGGCATACATCTTGCCAGTGTTTTTCAGCTGGCCAGCACATACCTTAAAGGAGAGAAAGAAAGGGAGAGGAAGAGGTGGAAGTGGAAAGTACTGGAGAGAGGAGGTGGGGAGGGTGAGACGGCAGGTGGAGGGGTGGACATCAGCCAAAGTGAAGACGGCAGGCTTCTGAGAAATTCATCTAGAAAGAGTTGGGACCACAGTGAGGTACCACTTCACTCCCACCAGGTGGCCTATACTGAAAAAAAGGGAAAATAACAAGTGTTGGTGAGGATAGGAAGACATTGGAACCCTTGTGCATTGCCGGCAGGAATGCACAATGAGAAAGAGTTCGGTGGTTCTTCAAAAAGTTAAACACATGACCCAGCAATCCCACCCCTAGACATACATGAGAGAGAAATGAAAATCAGTACCCAAATACACACTTGTGCATGGAGGCTCACAGTGGTACTGTTCACGGTAGCCAGGAGGTAGAAACAACCCAAGTGTCCACCACAGGGGAATAAGTACATGAAATGTAGTACACCCATACAATAGCATATCATTCAGCCCTAAAAAAGGAACGATGCATGCTACAACACGAACAAACCTCCAAAAATTATGCCCAGTGAAAGAAGCCAGACACAAAAGGTCACGTGTCATGTGGCTCCGCTTACAGGAAACATCAGACTAGGCGAGTCCATGGAGAGAGAACTCCGGCCGGCGGTTGCCAGGGCCAAGGAGGAGGGGGATGGCGAGTACCTGTTAATGGGTACAGGGTGACAGAATTATCTTGTAACTAGATAGAGGTGAAGGTTATACAACATTGTAATGAACTAAATGCTTTTGAATTGCACACTTTAGAATGGTTAATGTTTAATTTTATGTTATGGGATTTTACCTCAAAAATGGTTAATGGTTAATGGTAATGTTATGTGAATTTTACCTCAAGACCTTTTTTCTACTTAAAAAAAGAAAGAGCAGAGCACAGCAGTGGTGCAAAGTGAATTCCCAGCTTTACCTTAGACAAGGGCGATCTTGGGTGCCTGCAGCTTTCCTCAAATTGCCTCTATTACCACCTTTAAGCGGAAAGGGGGCTCCCCCATCATGCATCACTACCATTCTCTAAAATGTCCAGGGCATTTCAGTGGTTCCTGGTTGGACCCCAAGATAAAGATTCTTGGCCAGTTCCACATTTTGTCTGTCTTTCCTGTGCTGTTCTCCTTTTATTTCACATGGTCGTGAGAAAGAAGAGGTGAGAGCAAGCTGGGAATTCTCCACAGGTGGCACTGAAATTAGTTTTGAGGAAGTTCCCTAGAATTAAAAAAGAAAAAGCCAAAAAAAACCCTCCAAAACCCTTTTATGCTGTATCCTTCAATACCTCACCTGGCTGTTCCAAGATGCCCCCAAAACCACCTTTTCCTAGCACCCCAAACTTGGTGAAGAACTTGTTTGTCACCAGCTGCATCTCAAAGCCTTTCCACTGTGGAAACTTACCATAGAGCGGGCTGGTCAGGAAATCCCAGGAGGGCTGGTCCTGCAAGGACACGGCCTCAGCCTTGGCCAATGTCACCAGGGCCGCTTGCTCTTCCTCATTGGTGGCTGCTTGGCACCTGGTGGCCAGAGTTGGGCTAAGGAAGCAGTGTGGGTGTCCAAGGGGAGGGGCAGCACCACCAGTGCCCACTGGCACCTGCAGCATGCTGCCCTAGGGAGACACTCCTCGCCAGCTACCATCTCTGTACCTGCTCAAGGAAGGCTGAGGCCTCTTGGGATGGGACACCGTGGCCAGGAAGTCCTGGAAGAGGTGGTGACCAATGAGCTGCTGCGCACACAGGCTGTTGAAGTCCAGGGGCAGCGCCTGGCGCAGCTGGGCACCGCTTTGCTGCCTGGGCAGCATCAGGCTCCTGTGGCGCCGCTGCCGCTCCATGCTGTGGCACTCTGAGGTCTTCCGGACCTGCTGGTAGGCCATGTTGGTGATCTGGTGTCCAGGCCCCCCATGTCCATGGTGGCTGGGGTGCCAGATGGCTGGTTTCTGCTCCAAGGTTCAGTAACTCCCAGGGGATTTACAGAAAGACCTCTAGCCTGCAGCTGGGACTGGGCAGGGGGGCCGGCAGGGCGCAGAAAGAGGTTTCTCTCAGAAGAAGCTTTGTTAGCTGTGTTTAGCTGGTCAGGGAAAGACAGGTCACCTCCTGTTCCCAAGGCAGCAGCAGCCTGAAACACCTGCAGAGGCTTCCCGTCATCACCCGGCCTTTCTCCACACACACAGCTACCTGCTCCCTGAACACACAGCTACCAATTCCCAAAGGAAGGGCATCGGAACAAGGTAGTGTGCTTTGTGCCGCTGAGAGTAGTTTTAAACTGTTCTCATTTTACATGTTTCCTAGCAGGCTCAAGCTCTGCACACCCCCAGCTGTGACAGGTCAGGAAGAAGAACTGGGAGAAGTTGGAGAGGTTTTTTTCCTGGCTCCTAGCAGCCTGGGGCCGAGCACCTTACCGAAAAGGATGCTCTGAACTCGGAGACCTGTCCCAGGAGGTGCTTGGGGACCCAAGTCATGGCCATCAGAGTGGGCTGTGGCTCTTCCGCAGCCCCGCCCCACACTCTGAGTGCTCTGCAGAGATTGCCCAGCCGCGGCTTTCTTAGTTCTTAGGAGTCTGTGACCTAAAGTGCCAGGTTAGAAAGGGGGCCTCACCTTATCCCCAAGTGTCCCATGAAGTGACCCAGAAGAAAAAGCACACCGTTCCACACATGTGGTCGAGACTGTTCCCAGGGCACAATTTGAATGTGGAGAAACCTTGTGTTGAGACCCAGAGCAGCGAAGTTTCAGGGTGGCCCCCCGACATCTTTGCCCACGATCCCTCCTGGAGCCGGGAAGCTCATCTCCACCAAGACCACTCAGAGCCACCCCAGATCACGACCTCACAGAGAACAGAAACTGGTTTAGACAGAGATCAGGCTAAGAACCTCTGCTCCAAAAATAACACTTGTGTCCCACAGGGAAAGTATACTCAGGCCTTTTCTTCACAAAGAAAGGCTAAGACAGCTTGAAAACAAAGTCATTCAGTATTATGCCAGAGTGTTTAAAAGAGGAGAGAGAGAGACAGAGAGAGAGGAGAAGGAAGAGGGGGGGAAAAGCTGGTCAGTCTTTTTCCAAACAAACAACCTCTAGCACAAGCTCTGTCAAAACATCGTGGTGACCGCCTCGGTCTGCGTGGCACAGCCTGTGGACTGTCCCCCAGAGCAGATACACACTTGGCCTCAGCTACCAAGAATTATGTAATGAACTCGTGGGTGCCCTTTGGCTTTGCACTGCTGTGCTAGAGACCATCACCCCAATGGTAGGGATGAGTGCTCTGCACAGTGACCACTGCTCGGAACCATGCCAGGTGCTCTGAGACCCACACAAGAAATGTGCTCCTTTTTTTGTTCTTGACATGTCATCCCAGGTCCATATTTCCAAGCAGTAAAAAAAAAAATCAGCCTGAGAATTCTCCTGAGGAGGAAATGCCTTCTCCCAGCGTTCTGTTTTTTAATCATCACCCGAGGATATGTTTATTGATTTTAGAGAGGAAGGGAGAGAGAGAGAGAAAGAGAGAGAGAGAGAGAGAGAGAGAGAGAGAGAGAGAGAGAGAGAGAGAGAGAAACATCAATGTGAGAGAGAAACGCCAATCACTTGCCTACATGTGCGACTTGACTGGGGATCGAACCCGCAACATTTTCAGATGACGCTCCAAGCAACCCAGCCATCCAGCCAGGGCCTGACGGTTCTTGTGAATTCAGTGGTAGTCCAACAGAGCAGAACTTTGAGAAAATGGTAGAATTGTCATCACATAGATATTTAACCTTGTCATTGAAAAAAAGTATCCTTTCCACTGATGAATATTTGTGCTATGAACTGCTTGATTCCACTCACATGAATATTTTCTTTTATCATATTCCTGTTCAATAGATACATCGAACACCACATATGGAATTCAAAACTTTCTAGTAGCCACATGAAAAGGTGAATAGAAATAAGTGAAATTACCTTTAATAATATATTTTATTTTACCCAATATATGCAAAATACTATAATTTCAACATGTAATTGATATAAATGTTGCTAAAGGGATATTTCACAGCCTTTTTTGTGTGTGTTCTAAGTTTTCAGAATCTGCTCTGCATTTTGCCCTTACCACACATCTCAGTTCCAACCAGCTACATCTCAGGTGCTCAGCAGCCACATGTGGCCAGTGCACTTTATTAAACAGCACACACTTAACCCTTCTTTTCGTAGCTTTATTATTTATAGAAGAACTTTTTCTTACTTTTGTTTGTTTTCTAATTAGTTATAGCACAGACCATGGGGGGAAAAAACACTCTCACCCTGGCTGGTGTGGCTCAGTGGATTGAATGCTCGACAGCAAGTCAAAGGGTTGCCAGTTTGATTCCCAGTCAGGGAACATGCCCGGGTTGTAGGCCATATCCCCAGTAGGGGGCACATGAGAATCAATCACACATTGATGTTTCCCTCTCTTTCTCTCTCTCTCTCTCTCTAAAAATAAATAAATACAATCTTAAGAATATTCTCATAGTAATTAAAAATTACCTGACTGATGAAAACACAATTTAGATAATATTTGAACACAAAATTTAGATGTTATAAAATGATTATTTGTTGCCTTCTAGAAATTGTAAGCAGAGTATCATCATTTTCTAAATTTTACCCATGAGATCTATTTAAAATGAGATCTGAAAAAAAATGAGATCTATTTAAAATGGAACACTTTATGTGATTGGTAACAATTAGGGTTCAGATCCTAACTTAAAGAAACAGTAATTGTAAATGTAATTAAAAAGCAATACTGAATTCTTATCTTAGAAGCACAGACAAGAGCTGGGCACACTCGGGATTCCCTGAACCAATGGGGAAAAGTACCAGAAATCTTGCACTGGAGATGTGGCCCAATGGCTACAAGAACTAACTCCAACACTGCTTGGAAAAGCTGAATCCTGTCTCTAGCAAGTCCTAGCTGTGTGCTCTTCAGCAAGTTACTCACCTTCTCTGAGGCCCAACCTCACTAACTGAAACAGAAATAATAACTGTTGATTCTTGAGTAAGTTCTTGAGGGAAGTCAATGCCAAGTAGTGCCTGGCACAAAGAAGTGATATAAAAGTATTAGCTTTTAAATGATAACTATCGGTCACCAAAACCTCGTTCAAAATTATGCTTTTCTGAATGCAGATTGGGGGCAAGAGAGCCTTAAGCAATGTGGAAGAAGTTGGGTTCCTCTGTCCAGTGTCCACCTAGCATACAGCAGCCAACTCAGAGATTCACATGAGCTCGGGAAGCTGTGGGGTCTGGTGCAGTTGGACGACAGATTACTCAACATGAGAGATTTCTGACAACAAACTATTGCAACCAAATGATTGATAATATTCTGTCCCTCCAAAAGATTAAACTCTGTCATGTGAAAAGAGCAGATGTTTTATTTTAAAAGAATCAACTTTTATGATAGGAAAAACACCAAAAATATTTTCATATCTTTTATGACTAATTTTGTAACCTAGAGGGAAAAAATGCTCTTTACCCAGGTCTTCCATGACATTTTGCATCATGTGGTTTAAAGCATTATTTATGCCATGTGTGTCTTTAAAGTTTAAAATGCTCGCTCAGATGTCATTCAGCATTTAAAACACAAAGAACATGAGGAACTTGAGCATTTGGCAGTCAGAGAGAGGAGGAGGATCCTGCACAGGGGTCTGAAATGGAAAAGCCGGAGAAGTCAGGCAAAGCCTGGAACTGGGCGCCACAAAGGCCACGGAGAGAGTGGCCAGCCACACTGAGTCCTGCTGAGGTGGAGACGAGGATGAAGAAATGATGACCGACCGGGTGAGACGGAAATCACCGAGTCCTGGAGGACAATAGTTTTGGCAGCGTCAAGGGGTGTGGGCCTGGCTGGAGTGGGTTGAGGAGGGAAGATGAAAAAGTGCGCATTGCAGCAGAAGAAGCCTGGCTGTGAAGAGAAGGAGAGATTAGCCGAGGGGAGCTGCGGGAGGGGGAAGGAATTAGTGGTGGCAGGTGAAAAGCTCATGGAAGGATCTAGTGTAGAGGGCAAGGTTACAATGTGAGAATTCGTGCGTAAGATTCCTGAGAAGCCGGCAGGAGTTCAAAGCGCGGGCTGAGGGTTTTAGGGTGAAGGGGCAGCTCTCCAGTCATTACGAGGGGCAGGGCCCGGGTGCCCGGGTTTCTGTTCGGCCACTCCACCCAGCGTCATAACTGCGACACTACGTGGCTGAGGGCCATTGTAGAGGTAGGCACCAAAATCCAGTGGGAGCGCTGGAAAAGGAGCTGTGACTTCTCTAGCATTTCTTTTTTGTCTTTAAAATCTCTTCATGAAAAGAACTTTCCTGATTATTGGGAAAGACACTATTTTCCAGAAACTTACGGATTTTCTGTTTCAGATCGAAAATGGGAGAGACATGCTACAGCAATGATAGCCAGCATATTTTTAATTATCACAAGCATGTGTTCATGGTCTCTCTTTAGTCTTTCCTTAGCTCAAACTCAACTTCCACAGAGATGGGGTGATCTTTTTAAAAACAAATCCAGTAACATTAGACTGCAAAGCATTTTCTTCTTAACGTCAAACATTATCCAGCAGTCATAGACTTAGAGTTCAATATAATGCAAGTAACTTTAGTGTCTACTGTCCTCGCTCTTACTATATAAGAAGAAAATGGACACCAGAAAAAAAAAGTGCCAGGGTTGGACTAGGAACTTGGGGTCCCACTCTTCGGCCATA
Organism: Phyllostomus hastatus; assembly: GCF_019186645.2. NCBI lineage: Eukaryota > Metazoa > Chordata > Mammalia > Chiroptera > Phyllostomidae > Phyllostomus > Phyllostomus hastatus. The sequence goes on along the minus strand of NW_025333643.1, from coordinate 827,469 downwards.
GGCTTTTCCATGGGAACTGCCCCTGTGGGTCAGAAGAGTCCAGTCTGGATTTGAAGAAGCTGGGATTGTGTTTCAAAATTATTCTTATGCTTTATTTGCTATCACAATGACAAATGTTCTAACTATAAAGCTGGTGTGGTGTCACAGTTATAACACTGCGCATCTAGTTCAGCTCTGTTTTGATTGATAATGAAACAATTATTGTGGATCAAAAGGAAAAATCCTTTGCCAACAGAAATCCTGACCTCCCTCAAAAGCCATACCAAAAATAGACAGTGAAAAATTTTACTTGGAGGCTACATAACATAGGAGTTAGAAATGTTTTAATAGGGATAAAAGAATCTGCAGATCTATTAAATGTTTCTTGTTTTTATCATAAATTAAATTCACAAATATTGAAACTTAAGATCCATAATCTGGCATAACACAAACATCCTCCTCTCTAAGCAAGACTCTAATTGTTTTAATGATGACCACACACTCAGATATGCTTCTTGAACAAGGAGCCACAATAGGTGAAAGAGAAAATTAAGTAACTGGCATATTTGAGGAAAATACAAAATACTTCCTGACCAGAGGCTCGGTTTGGAGAGGAATTATGGCAGACATACAAAAGAAAACTAATTGCATGTGTTCACACAATGAGAATTTTAAAATCCATTAAATAGCTTTCTGGGAAGTAAGAGATTTGTTGAAGAAGACTAAAACATTATTAGAGAAGACCAAGAAATACAATGCTAACAACGGCAACAACAAAGCAAAATAAAGCTCACAAAGCATATATTTTGATGTGTGGGAAAAATCTTGGAATTAGTTATAAAAGTTCTTGTGGTTATAATGAAGAATGAAAGAAGAGGATGCCCTGGTTGGTGTGGCTCAGTTGGTTGGAGCATTATCCCGTAGCTAAAACGTTGCCAGTTAGATTACCAGTCAGGACAGGGCAGATGTAATTCCTGGTCCAGGCTCATGTGGGAGGCAACCAATTGATGTTTCTCTCTTACATTAATGTTCCTCTTTCTCTTCCTCTCTCTCTAAAATGCAATGAAAATAAAATGCCCTTGAGTGAGGATAAAAAAATAAATAAAAAGAAAGAAAAGATATAAGGGGATAAAAATCCAAATTATTTTTAGTAGAACAGAAAAGACCATTTTGGAATGGAGAAGTATTAAGTGCTTGCTATAAATTTGGAAAGACTGCTTCTAAAAATTTTCCTTTTTTCATATTCAGTGAAGAATAAAAATAATTGAGATTTGGAAGAATAAGGGAATTATAAGGGAAAGTAAACAAGTTCAGCATTAGATCAGTAAATGTGCACTGGTGGGGTGAAGGGGGTTATGTTAAAGAATATTTTAAAGTATATAAACACCATCAAGTTTAATAAGCAGTGGTAACATTAGGGCCATTTGGTGACAGCAAATGTGATGAAAGCCTTATTTCTGCACACAGCAGGGAACATGACAGAAGGCTGGACTCTGACTTGTGTTACGCTACAGAAAACCAGATTCAGTTGGTGAGACTTAAACACCTCGCACGTGATATTGCATTGCAAGTAATGAACTTGATGTATAAAAGGGAATTAGTAAAGCTGGAATTAAATGCTAAAATCCACACAATTCTTTTGGCATGACTTTCAATCATCTTTTCAGTTTATTCATTCATCCCACAAAGAAGAAAAAGCAAGTGAGAGAGACAGAGAGAGAGCCTATTATGTCAGGCATTGTTCTAGGCACTGGGTGTGTAACAATAAATAAGACAGGCAAAAATCCTTGTCTTTAGGGAGATGATCATTTAGCCTTTTAGTGGATGAGACTGTCAATAAACAAAATAAGTAAAATATATATTAAATTGTGGTATTGTAAGCCACCCCAAAACTACACAACCTAAAATAATGATGTATTATTTCCCATAATACTATGCTTGATCGTGCATCTCTTTGCTGGTCTGACTCATGGGACTACATTCCCACCTGCCAGTAGAGGGCTGAGCTCAGCGGGGAGAGCTAGGGTGCCATGGGAAGTTCCTAGCTGAGGACCCCTACAATTGGGCAGGCATTTTAAGATTTTATTTATTTATTTTTAGAGAGGGAAGGGAGGGAGATAGAGAGAGAGAGAGAGAAACATCAATGTGCGGTTGCTGGGGATCATGGCCTGCAACCCAGGCATGTACCCTGACTGGGAATCGAACCTGCGACACTTTGGTTTGTGGGCAGGCATTTTAATAGGACCGTAGATGGAAGGGGGCTAGGGCGAAACTAGAAAACTCAGTCTGGAGCCTAGGTCAGTGGAGGGGGTAAGAGGGTTTGTTCATGAGTTGAACGTTGGGTATGACAGAAAGAAAAAGACAAGACTGACTCCAGGTTTTGGGGCCTGAATCACTGGAAGGATGAATTTCCCATATCTCAGTTGGAAGTCTTCTGGAAGAACAGGTTGTGGGAATCAACAAAAATTCAGTCTTGTGCCTGTTCAACTTGAACTGCTGGTGAGACGTCCGAATGCAGCTCTTAGGTAGCCTGCTGGATCTGTGGGGCTGGAGCCTGGGGAGGGGCCTGGGCTGGAAATACCCACTGGGAGTCACCCAGTATATAAGTGGCATTTAAAGCCTGGGGGCAGGATGTGACACTCTGGGGGTAAGAGAAGACATCTCAGCACTGAGCCCTCCAGGTCGGAGAGGTGAGAAGGGCAGAGGAGAAGAGGGAAAGCTGGCAGAGGATGATCTCCTGGTGGCCAAGTGAGGACAGGGGGTCAAGGAAGAGAGTACTTAGCTGTGGGGGATGCTGCCTGCAAGTCAAGAGTGCTGACTGGTGTTGATAGTTTCATTCACTGGGGTTTTTTTTGTGTTTGTGTGTGTAGCTGAAAAGAGACATTAAATAGGATGAACAACGCTGATTTTATTTATAAAAGTGAGTACTTAAATGAGGTGGTATACTATGCACAAAGGACAAAAACACCCAAGATCTAGTATTGTCAGATGAGTGGCACCCTGACATTTATTCTTCAGGAGGACAACAGAATGCTGTTTGAGAGCTTTATGTTTCTTTTAATTCTGAGTTTTTCCAAGGCCTAGTTTTTAGTTGCAAAGTTGATCTTGAAATATTTCTGCTGGTTATCATGATCACAGAAATTGGAGATCACTGCTGTGTTGTGCTGTGTTCTAGGGGGCAGGAGGGGAGAGACAAAGTTAATGTGTTCTTGGTCAACAGTGGTGACACATACTATTTCAATAAAATATTGGAACTCAATTTTTTTTTAGCAATTTGGAGGTCATTAGGGAATTTGATAAGAGCGATTTCAGTGGAGTGGTGTAATGAAACCTGGTTAGAGTCAGTTCCACAGAGAATGAAAGGAGAAAACTGAAGGCAGCCAATGTAAGCTACTCTTTTGAGGAGTTTTGCTCGTGGGTGTGACCACTGGAGTGAGTGGCCAAGGCAGGGGGCAGAGCACATGGTCACTGGAGGAGAAGAGGCCAGGGGACTGAGAATATTAAAAGCATCATCCATGTGAATACTTAAATTTTTTAAAAACGTATTTATTGATTTGTGTGTGACACACATACACACACAAACAAAATCATTTTTCCATTTATTTGTGTTGGTTGACTCTGGTAAGTACTCTGACTGGAGACTGAACCCACAACCTTGGCGAATTGTGATGATGTTCTAACCAACTGACCTACCCAGCCAAGACCCATGTGAATTTCGAAATCACCAAGAATTACCCAAAGAGCGGTGACAGAGTGCAGAGCCAGCATCTTCACAGGGCGAATGGTTGCGACTGTGGGGCCACAACAAGGCAGTAGCGAGTGGTGGTCTGATGATGAGAGTTGGAGGTGGGTGTTTCTAGAGGGGGACAGGAACGAAGAGAAATGAAAATGTCTTGCCCATTGCCAGGCGCAGTGGTCTGGGGGTGAAGAGGAGTTGGAGAAAAAGCAGTCAGTGTTCTAGGGGAGAACCAGATGTTAGGAGAAGAAAGGGAAGGGAACTTACAAAGAATGGGAGGATGGAAGAGATACTGTTGGTGTCAACATCAGAGGAAGAGTTTCCGAAGTTGGGGAGGAGGAGGAGATGGGGGAGTAAAAGATGTAAAGAACGAGCTGGGATTAGACTGAAGAGAAAGCAAGGTGACCTGGGAAGCCTGCCATTCTCGTGTGGTCTGACCTAGCTAGAGACAGAGGCAGGGTTAGGCCAGTGGTCTCCAGCAGATGGTGGGCAGACGGTGAGTGCTGGGGCAGGGAGGGGTGCTGGCCTATAGTGGGCACATAGGGTGCTGGAGCTCCCCCTGGACCTCCTGGACCACTGAGTTGTGGGAGGTCTTATGCCAAGCATGTGGGACCCTCCCACCGGGTCCGTGTGGGTAGTGGTGGCAGAGGCTTGGCCCGAACTGAGCTGGGAGGATCTGGGGCATTTTTGTGGTTCGATGATGGGATTGAGGGCTGTGGGTGGGGACTCCTTTTACTTTACAACCATGTGAGGATCTATCGGCAGGGCTGTGGAGTTGGGAGGACTTCAGCACTCCTAAGTTTATTAGGGTGTCTGTGTGTACGCACAAGACCTCAGTTCTGGGCCATCTGCCCAACAGAAATCCAGCACTATAGACTTAGTGCTGTGAAGGACTTTTAAAAGCATATGGACCCAACCAAGTTCACCTCTTTGATCCTTAAGATTTAGACTTGCTGTTGGAGAAGTTATGAATTAGTGTTGTCAGAGTTCAGAGTTCAGGGAGGAATTTCAGGTGGCACTAAAATTTTGCTTAAAATTGGAGGGCAGCTCCAAGACTTTTGTACATTTAAAATCCTGAAAAACGTTCTAGAAGAGAGTTGGAATGAATAACATTTTCCCTTTAAAAAAGTCACCTCTTCCATTACTTATTTCTTCTACATTTCGGTAAACTTCTTGAAAATGTAGCACTTCTAATGAACTCCAAAGGAGCTTTCTCAGATTACCTCCACAGGGGACCAGAACACCACGAGAAACACAATTATTTTGATTTGAGTGCTTTCTTGAGAAGCTGAACTGTGAGAGAAATGGAACAACTGTCAATAAACCATTAATGCATTTTATTGTGTTTCCCACTTACTAGCAAGTATAAGTGGTGTTGGCTGTGGTCTTACATAATAATATCCATCTCTTTTTTTAAAAAATTCAGATTTACATAAAATACACTGTACAGATCGGAAGAGCACAGCTGGACAAGCTTTGACAAATGTGCGCGCTCCCGTCGCTATCCCAGCGTCAGCGTGTGGAACTTCCGCGTCTCCGAGAAAGCTCTCTGTGCCCCGGCCAGGGCGCAGAAACCATTGCCTCTCTACATTCCCACCGAGAGGGGATCGTTCTTCCGATTTTTATCCATTTGTTTTGCCTGTTATTGAGCTTTACATAAACCAAATCTTATTGTTAAGTCCTCTTTTATTCCTGGACTCTTTTGTTCAGCATAATGTTTTGAGACTCATCCATGTTATAGCAGTTATCAGTAGTTTGTTCCTTTTTATATTTTAACTGCTGGGTAGCATTACATTCTATTAATATATCACTATTCTTCTGTTGATGGACATTAGGGGTGTTTCCAGTTTGGATGTATTATAAATATGAAAAAAGCAGCTTTGAATATTCATCTGTGTCTTTTTGTGGACATGTGTTTTCATTTCCCTTAGGCAAATACCTGGAATTTCTGGGCCATAGGGTAGATGTATATCTAACCTTTTATAGCACTGCCCTACTGTTTGCCAGAGTGGCTGGCCCATGTTTCCTTCCCACCAGAAATCTGTGAGAATTCCAGGTCCTCCACATCTTCTCCAAGACTTGTGTTACCAGGCTTTCTAACTTGAGCTAGTCTAGGGGATGTGTAGATGTAGTTCACTGTGGCTTGAACTTGCATTTCTGACGAGGACTATTAGGCACCCTTTCATACGCTGTTTGTTTGTATGTCTCCTTTTGTGAAATATCTTTGCAATCCTGCTGCCCAACATCCAGCTCTTCAATTAAGCTCCTGTTGAGAATATAGCCACTTCGGGCAGAACTCTGTTGACTAACTGTATTCTTGAATATGGAAGCTGAATGTTGTACAGATGTTGAGGTAACAATGGCCAAAATAAGATAGGTAAGAGTTTCAGATTTAGATCTTTCCAAACAGTTGAAATTCCTCAGGACAATTATAGATGCAATCATTTCATTACTGAAAGGCTCCATATGCTTGTCAGTTCAGTTTCAAAACATAAAGAACAAGTCCTCTGTTACCTCTGTATAAAATTAGCATTGGGGAAAACATCAAAAAGTAGACTGACAGACTATATAACATGGTATTTTTCATGTCATATTTTTGAGACAAGGACCAACCAAATTTGTGTCATAAAGGACCTGTGCTAAAGGTCCATTTAAATTTTTTTGCATCACAAGCCAGCATATTAAGAAATACAAACACAAAGATGTCATTTCAGGGATAAGATGATCCTTTCCGATTCTAGGCATTTATGAAAAGAAAGCACGTGTAGCAGCAACTTCTCAACTATTAACAATTGTTCACTGTTATTTGATGTGGCTGTGGCTCCCATGATGCCTAAATTCTGACAGAATAAGCCTTAGAAAGGGACGATTGATAATAACAACACTGTCCCACGGAACTCCCTTTTATAACAGAAACATCCTATTCTGTGATAGCCAACACGGAAGCCGCTCTCCACCTGTGACCACTGAGCTTTGAAAGGTTGCTGCTATGTCTAAGGGACAGAAATTTAAATTCTATTTTAATTAATTAAATTAAAGTGTAAATAGCCATATAGTGCTAGTGACGACTCTATTGGATAGTATAGATCCATACCCTTCAAGAAAGAAATGATTTTAAATGTTATTTTTTCCCTTAAGAGGATCTCTTTGCCGGTGGGCAGTCCTTCTCCCCTTGTCTTATGTAGAAGACTACAAACCAGGCAGGTATGAGGTTACATGGAATGGAGACAGAACTGACAGCCAGGTAGGCAGGCGAGGAGTGGGAGCAATGTGGATAGCCTATTTCAAGGCTTCCTTGCCCCAGAAATGCTATGGAGCACATACACACCAAATATCAGTAAGTAAAATAGAAGTGGGTTTTCATAATGTACATGAGAAATGGTCCTGTTGTCATTTGTTATATATGCTGCGGGAGAGTGGTCTGTCCTCCTACTGCCCAGAGCGCTGTGTCTTTTATAAAACTCACTACACTATATTTTGCCATTCTGTCATAAATCTAACATTCTCCAGCACAGCCTGCACTCTCTGCAGATCAAAAATGTGTTAGTATTCAAATTTTTCTAGTATTATGGCAATGCCTTATATAGAGTAGGCAAGCAATAAATAATAAATTGTATTGTTATAATTTGTATAAAACTAGAAAAAGCAGAGCAGAAGTTAGCACAGCAAAAGTTAATTAACAATGAAAGCCTAAAAGTCACCCCAAAAGGGTTTGATGACGATTATATTACACCAGCCACACAAAGCTTGTTTGACGCTACACATTTCTTTTATTTATAAAGACACACCCTGGGTGGTCTGGTAAGAATTGTGATTATCCTATTATACTAAAATTTTGGTACAAATAATTTTGTTGCATTTTTAAAAATAAGCTCCAATAACTTAAACTTTAATTGTAACTTTAGTAACTTTAATAAGTTTGCAAAGTAGGTAGCTCTTCAGATGCTAGGATAGAACACAAATGCCACAGAACACTTCATCTGTGCTGAAGCAGTTCCAATAGTTTTTAACTGTGATTTTCATCTAAGCAGCTTTTCTTGACTCTCCTGCCTGCCCAGTTTATACACACACTTTTTGGGAACCCCTGTGAGGGTACTCATTGTTGCTGGTGGGAATGTATTTTTCCCATGTGAGATGTGTTGGGGTCGTTAAAAAAGCCGGGGGAGGGGGTTGGTTAAAACCACTCTCCTAAAAACCCATATTGACAGTTCTCCACTAGTTGTGGGCGCCCCAAAACATCGTGATTCTCACAAGAAGCACCACTGCAAACGATACACTTTTTGAAGGCCATTCCCTAATTAAGGCAGAGATTAGCTGTTCCGGTAGTGATCTGTAAATAATGGCTAACATTTATCGAGTGCTTACTATGTTTCAGGCACTCTTCTAGGCAGTTAACATGTATTAACTCATGAAGTTTTCATAGTAACTCTATGAGGTAGATACTAGTGTTATTTCCATTTTAGTTGAGGAAATGGGCACCAAGAAGTTAAGGATCTGGTATGAGATCACACAGGTTGTAAATGTGGAGTCAAGATTCCCAGCTGGGCTGAGCGACTCCCAAAGACTCCCAAAGCGCCACCTTATCTGCTGTGTAATGCCACAGCCACCCTCCCCGAGGGAGGGCTTGCTTGCAGCCAGCATAAGGAAAGCAGGTTCCATTCTAATCACTGACTTGGTTTTACCAAGCACACGGACAAGAGAAAGCAGCAAAGCTATCTCCTGCTCTGAAAGGTTATGAAGATAAAAATTGAGGGCTGTAAAAAAACTTTAATATTTTCCAAACCATATAGATATCACCAAAATTAAGTGCTGAGAAATGCACCTCTATATTCAAATCTGTAAAATCCAATGAAATGTTTTGACTAAGATTAAGATGGAATACCTAAAGTTAAAATGAGAGTTCAGTGTCTACAAATTTTTTTCTTCATAGAAAATCTGAAAATTATGTTGAGCAAATGATTAGAAAAAAATTTCACAGGCAAGTCATTAAAGCCACATTACCATCCTTCAGAGAAGCTCACAACGAGACAAGCAATCTAACATGTTTACAGTGAACTTTGTCTTACAAAATTCATAAGAACAGTTAGGAGTGCTTTAGCCCATAATTAAAAACACCTTATTTGTAAAGTGTCACTTCTATTGAAGGAGCTTCCAAAAATGAATAAAATAACAACAGTGGCACTTAACCATACACTGGAAACTGTTCGCAGTTTTACATGTGTATTAGTAATTCATTTGGTCTTCAATCCTCAAAACGACCTCCTAAGGCAGACTTTATTATTTATATTGGACATGAGGGAACTCAGGTGTGGAGAGATGAAATAGCTGCTCAAGGTCACACAAACAAATGGTGGCGCTAGGATTCGAGTCCAGGTATCCTGGCTCCTTAGTACCAGACACTGAGTATCAAAGCGCAGAGGACACTATTCCTGTAAAACGCATTTCATGGAGTAAACCCTGACAGGAATGGAATGATGTAAAGATGGCAACAGAGGAACTTCCCTGCCAGTATTTCTTATGCATTTGATTGTATCATTCAAATGCTCAATATAAAACAGCTTAAAATTTTAAATTATTTGTACTTTAATTCCAATTCTGCTTACATCCAAACTAGTCATATTTTTCCTTTAAATATTTTTTAAACAAAGGCTTACTAAAGTAAACATAAAGTTTTTCTAACTTTCTTGTCAGAACATTTCCTGAAGTCAGCCGTTGGCAATAATTTAAAAAAGCAATAAAGCATTTTTAAAATAGTTCTTTTTCTTATCAGATGTCTGTTAAACTTCTAAAGCAACACTTCAATTTTTTTTTTCTGATCCTAATGACTTCTACATTAGCTTCAGTTAAATGAAGCAATTTTGAGCTTACCCTTCAGGCCAGGAGACTGCCAAGAGAACATCCACTGAGCCCATACGTTCTAGGTATTAAATACTAACTAAAGTGCTGCTCACCTGTGGAGGAGTGCATAGATCAGCAGGATTGGGTTCTTTGAACTATTCTTTTTTAAGATTTTATTTATTTACTTTTAGAGAGAGGGGAAGGAAGGATGAAAGGGAGAGAAACATCAACATGTGGTTGCCTCTCATGTGCGCCTTACCGGGGACCTGGCCTGCAACCCAGTCATGTACCCGGACTGAGAATTGAACCAGTGACACTTTGGTTCGCAGGCTGGTGCTCAGTCCACTGAGCTCCACCAGCCAGGGCCTGAACTATTCTTTTCAGGGTAACAGCTACTCAAAAATCTGCACCCTTCATACCTTTTATAGGATTTATTTTGTGCATGTCATGTTAGGATACTTCTTAGAGACTGTGGCACAAAGAATGTGTGTTAATTGTCCATACAAGCACTTACATTGGTACTGCCGAAGAAGCCAATATTCTAAAGGGGATGTTTTGGAAATGTGCCTTCGAGTGGCACGAAGACTGATGGCACCACTGGCAAGTTGGCGGATGGGGGCCAGGGAAGTTCAATGTCTTAAAACATATAGAACAATCTCACACGATGAAACATAATTCAGCATCCTGGACTTTTTAAGAATAGTTAATTTTATTTGTTAGAGGGGAAGGGAGAGGGAGGGAAACAGCTATGTGCGAGAGAAACATCATTGCCACCTGCAACCCAGGTGTGTGCCCTGGCCAGGAACCCAACTGGCTACCTTTCGGTTTGCAGGATGACATCCAACCCACTGAGCCACACCAGTCAGGGCCCCATGTGACTTTTGACTTTTCAGGTAGCAGAAAAATCAGTTTATGACTATCTAAACCTAGGACCTAATTTCTTTTTATATAGCATGAACATGAAGTATTTTTTTTTAATCCCCAACCAAGGACATGCTTATTGATTTCAGAGACAGGGAGGGAGAGAAACATCAGTTGATGGCCTCTCATATGTGCCCTGACTGGGCCCCAAACCTGTAACCTAGGCACGTGCCCTAACTGAAAATTGAACCCATGACCTTTCAGTTTACAGGATGATGCTCCAACTGAACCACAACGGCCAGAGCACAAAGTACTTTTCTGTGTAGTTCTGAAATTCATTAGTTTCCAAACGTGTAACTAACATGTAAATCAAGATTATACAATGTTTTGTCCAGAACTTTACTATGCATGATCCACCATTTCTGGGAAAAAAAGTTTTAGCATCAATGGAACTGTCGCGTTTCTGAGTTACAACAGTCTGCAGGCAGTGATCACACATCCAGATCCACATCCGCAGTCTTCAGATGTAATTACACCCAAGCACTCACATACTGAAATGCAAATGATTACAAATCACCCTCCTCTCATTCCTATTCTACATTACAATTCAATTATTATATACATTTTAATTATGTGTGGAGACAGTAATTTCACTTCAGAATAGTAAAGGGGACATTTTTTAGGAAAAGGAAGTAATTGGTTCCATGGGGTCAACTTACTCAGGTGCCAGCCGTAATACACAGTAACTTGCACAGATGGAAAACTAAATAGTTCAAGATGACAAATGTGCTCCCAATACACTAGTAAAATAAAATTCAACAGTTTCACCAAATGTTAAGAAAAACCCGTTCAATGCTTAACTTTTGCGTCGGAACTCCTAATGTCACAGTTGTTCTTCGGGCTGAAACTTTCGGACGGCTGTGCAGATGGGTTCTCATTCCAGGGTGGGGGGAATAGAGCTACTTTGTCCCTGTCCCTCCTCCTCTAACCTGAGATGCTGACGTGCAACAGAAAGAGAGCTTTGTTAGGTGGTGGCCCGGCAGTTTTGCTGAGGAAAAGCAATGTATTACCACCATCCTCCATATTTCATTTACATACTGTCACAATGACTAAAATAACATTTTTAATGTTTTCTCTCTTCACTTGAATGCCAAATATCTGATTCACTTTTTATAGATACAACCTTGTAAAAAGGCCAAAAAGCTGCTAATATAGTTCATTGCCTATGACAAGCACATTCAAATAGTCACATATATTTGTATTCATATCTATGTAATAAATTTTTTCAGTTGGAAGTTGTGAAAAAATACATTAAAAAAGGAAAACTTATAGAGAAATTTGATTAATAGTAGCCAATATGAATATATACAGAATTCTACTTTTTTTTTAACAGTCTCTTATGTGTCCCTATTCAAGATTCAGATTGGTCAACTCTGAAACTGCAGAAGTGAATGGTTAAGATGTAAAGATTTTTAGTATTTTTAATTCTTAGCACCAGCTTTTTTATGGAAAAATTCAAAATGATCTTGTGGTCCATAAATTGTTACAAGATAACCTCCACTAAAGCTGAATGAGTCGGATTAGGATTTAAGTATTTTTTCACACTTAACATGTTTCCTGGTAATAAACTTAAAATGTTCTTATTACCAAATGAAAGAGCATTTAAATATTTTTTTCAAATGAAACAGGAGCATTCATTTGACATATCAGTTTATTAACATCAAGTTTAAGGCTGTACATAAAACCGCAATGACGACAATTCAAATGAAGTAAACAGAATAAACCATTTATTAAAACACTGCATAATAAAATAAACTTTTTTTGATCCAATGCTATAGTGGTAAACATTTTCCGCTCATTAACAGACCACCTAAAATACTGTTAAATTACATCATAATCTAAAACTTGAGAATACTTCTGCCCTTTACCACTGAATAAGTGAACAGTGGAGTGTGCAGATCTAGGTTTTTTTTTTTATGAGTCCAATAACCTAAAAGACAATCAAAACTCACTATGGCCATAGATTAAGCTTTATTTACCCTGCTCACTGGCCCAAACTTAGAATTGTCATATCAAATAAATATTTCATGAACCATTCCCTTCCCTGCCTAAAATAAATATCAGGAACAAATTAAGGATAAAAGTTGGGTTTTAAACTGTACTTTATTTGTTGCTGTAACATTGTCTTTAACTGATCAACCACAAGCATGCAAAAAGTTCTCTTCTGAAGGGAACCGCTTCCACACCCCCTGGATATCAATAAGTAAATTACAAAGATCATTCAATTTGTAGTTCTCTCCTTCTTTATAGCACTTCGAAGCAGTGTGACACATACCACAGAGACAGGAAAGACCATTTTTAATAAATTATCTTCTTAATTGTAGAGAATTTCTGAAAATAAAACGGACAAAATGCTAACCCATGCCTCTGATGAGTCCTCAGAGACCAAAGATCCATCGCCTTCTGTTGGAAGAACCAGTTCCTGGAGTGTCCTCGCCTTTGCAGGGCACTTGATAAGGGGACCCCCCAGGGCTCTGGACCACTGCACTAGGAAGGCATTCCACCACTCTCATTTGCCGATTCGTTGGACTACCCAGTCTTGCTGGCAGAGAGGGCAGCGATTGTTCTGTTTCACCCACAGGGACATGCAGCAGTTGTGGAAGGAATGATTACATTCTCCCCAGACCACTAAAAGGAAAAATAAAATGACTTGACATTACTCATTGCAATTTAAGTTACTGAGCTCAAACACATACCTTACTTTATATTATAAATAATAATCATGGCTCATAATCTCAAATAAAGATGGTATACTGGTCAAAAATAATTTTTTCTACCTATAAAGAAATAAAAACTTACACATGTAAAGTTTGTGCTTAGGGGACTTTCCATTACTATTCTAGAATCTGGATGAAGTGGTGGCCCCCAGTTCCTACACAGCTCCATACGCTGCCTTCCCGAAATCAGGAGATTAAAGGACTTGAGCCTTCCTTCCGTGCCAGACACTCTCAGTCATGCATGCACTGACCTAAAAAATGTCCTCCCAATTTTTATCTACCAAGATGAGTTTTAAATGTTTTCAATTTGTGGAAGACTATTATATATAGATGACATGCTTCTAAATATTATCCACTGTACATCTACTGAGTTGTTTCCTAGAAGTGGTGCTCAGCTGTGTTAAATCATCAACAAGCTGTGCAATTCCTTATGTGACAAACAGAATGAAATTTTCAAAGTGGCTGTCTGGAAAGAAAGGTCTCTTTGTAATCAAAGAAAGCTGGCCTACACCTCACAATTCCCATGTTAATATTTTTTAAACAAACAACATGAAAGAAAATTTTTAAACGGAGGGAAATCACCCACAATCTGGACTACAAACTCAAATGTGAACTTCATTTATCCCTTTCTTGACCAGCTTAGCTATATGATAACAGAACAAAAGACGTAGGAATAGAAAAGAAAAAAAAAACTTCTTATGAAAACAGGCTGTAGGGGCTAGAAAGCAAGGGGAAATCATTCTAATGTTTTAGGAGGAATAAAGAGAATTTGATCAAACAGCACACATCAAGAAGAAGCTACATGTAAACCACACTGGCACGAAGTTAGCCTTTCTTTTCTTTCTGTTGTCTTTCATTGTTCATACTCTTATAGTTGTCCCGCTTTTTCTGCCTTTGCTTACCTCCACCCAACCCCTCCACAAAATTAGCCTTTCATTGCAGGGAAAGTTTTAAAACACTTTTGTATAGCAATCTGGAAGTGATGGCTTGAACTAGGATATACAAACCTCTGAACTGCTTAAAACATTTTGCCTAAGACAAATTCTTAGTCCTAGGCTATAAGGAAAATGTAATACATTTCTATATACACTACATTCCCAAGAGAGACCATTTTTCCTATGTTAGTTGAAAGGTTAAACATTATATCATAAGAGTACTGAAAACTGAAATGCTTTATTAGAATGAAACCATACCAAAACTGACTTATAACATATTCAAAATTTACATAATATTTTGGCAAATTCCTCTTACATAATTTTAATAGAAGAGAATTACTCATTTTTTTGAGTATCAAAATGTTTACTATGCCCATGTCTGAAATACTAATATAGCCAATTCTTCTTCATTACAGGCAATAAAAAAACCTTGCAGATTAATTCCATTAAGGCCTTTTGAGAATCAACACATTTTGTATCAATAATAGATTGATGCTTTACAGTTTATTTTTGTGTATTGATAAAGTCAATCTTAATAGCAAATTCAAACATCCCCACTGAGAGAAGGCCTTCAGTTGAAAAAGCAAGAGAACTGAATTACAACATACCAACACAGTCCTCTTGTTTGTTTTCAGCTTGACATCTAAGACAGGCATCTGAAAGTAAACAAACAGCAACTCTCAGTCTGATGCTCAGAAAACAATTTTAAAACCCAGACACTTCAAAGTCAAATAAAAGCCCAAAGGGTTAGAGATGGAGACAAAAGACTCATAGTATTAATTTCCCATCTGAACATAACTGTTCAAAGAAGAATAAAGTCAAAGGCACTCTATTTACTTACGACCAGGAGCAATTTTACAAGGGTTACTGACCCTCCATTTTTACAAGCTCTGATGAAAAGATGTCCTGACAGTGGATGCAAGCACTAGAGAAATATATGCCACACTTACTCCACTATATCAGAAGTTGTTATAAGCTCACTGGGTATGCTCACATAGCTCAAAATGAGGGGTAGTTCATTTTCAATTATCCTTTTAAATAAGCTATGCACACAGGGATATAAAGTACAACATAGGGAAGAGTCAATATTATAATAACTATATATGATGCCAGGTAGGTACTGGAAATATAGGAGGGAACCCTTTGTAAAGCATGTGATTATCTAACCACTATGCAGCTGTACATCTGAAACTAGTACAAATAAATGTTGAATGTAAGCTGTACTGAATAAATAAAATTTAAAAATTAAATAAGCCATGCATATATATTGGTATTTGCTTATACATAAAGAAACTCTAGAAGGATATCCAAGATACTAATAATAAAGTTTACCTGGGAGGTGATTGAACGGGAAGGAATTTTCATTGTATATTGTCTTAAACTTTTGAATTATGTGACTGTATAATCTATATAAAAATTAATATTAATTAAAAATACTTTATAAAAACTAGGTTTTTTCTCCTTCCAAGAAAATGCTCCCTTTACTAAATAAATCTGAGCCCAAAGCATTTACCTAACAATGGCAAAAGATTTTAATAAATTACTTGGGAGTAAATACTAGAAATGGGAACCTAAAGTATACTAGGTTGCTTGATGAAAGAGTAATATGGATTATTTCAGGGACTAATGAAATGGATTCATTCACTAGCTGGAAGAGCGGTCAAAGTTGGGTAAGAGGAAGTGCAAACCAACAGAAAAAAAGTTTTTAACATAAACTGGAGACAAATAATTCTGTAAAAATAGACACATGTTGGAGCTGAAGCCTGCTTCTCTCTTACACTGGATTATGTGCAGGCATTTGCTTCTCTCTGTATGTTTTTACCTAAAAAACAAACAAACAAACAAACAAACAAACAAACAAACAAACAAAACACACTACCCTGGCCTCTTCAGTGTGGACTAAAAACAACCACTGCCTTCTAAGACTTCCTGCAATTCCACAATTACTGAGCATCTCCTCTGTGGAAGGAGCTGTGCACTGGGGACACCGAGTCTGGGTCCCTGGTCTGCACAGTGAGTGGGGAGACACAGGGAAACAACTTAGTACCATAAAGGTCATGATGTAACTGAAGATAATAAGCCTCTGGTTCTGCACAATCACAGAATCACGTGTTTGTGGTCCTGAGTACGGTTTTTATGTACTAGGAAAAGTAGGCCCTAAAAGGTGGTGTTAAATGTCCAAGTCAACACAGAGCCATGAAGGGTTACTCTGGCTCTTTAGAACCTGGCAGTACAAGCCAAACTATTTCTCTGCCTCAGCAGCGCTTGCTCCTTTCAGAAAGAAGAGAGGAGAGTGGAAACCAAGAGCATTAATCACATCAGAACAGGTTGACAGGCAAATCTTGGATCAAGAAGTAAGTAAGTCATAATAAATCAGTTAGTATGAGATGAATTCCAAATATTAAGGGAATGGTATTATGAGGGCTCTTTTTGTAGAATCTAGAAATCTCTGAATTATGCTTATAACCTTGATTTAGATTATAAAAAACTGACCTAAGTAGATAAAAATCCCCAAAGTTTGATGCAAGGAAAAAGTTTCTTTTGATGGCATTCCTAATATCTGAAACAGCACATTTCTAAGGAGAACAATAACACTTAACACCTTTTAGAATGATGCTACGGTTAAGGATGGGGAAAGTCTGAAAAACAAACTTCCTTCTGCTGTCACCTGACCACTAAGTGGATTTTAACACCTCATAAACAAAATACAAAGGTCTGGTCCAGAACACTTTCCAGAACTGAAAGTATAGCTGTTGTAAACCTGCAACATTAATCCACAGTAGCAGAATACTTTACTATAATTAGAAAGTCAATGTGAATGGTAGCCATTTATAGCCCATACTTTGACTTACTTTAAATATCCCAAGTAAAGTTTATTTGTTGCAAGATTTCAACCATTACTTTAAATTCTACATTTCTCCTTACTAGTTTAAATTTTCTTTCTGGGGAGAAAAATAAAATCCCTTTTCATGAACATTCTTCTTTTTAAACTAATGTAAATTTGGGGGACAAAATTTTTAGCAAAGCCTGTTTTGCTAAAGAAGAAAAAATGAAGTCACCTGTATACGTTAAAAATGCCACCCAAACTGGAAAATACGATTCTAGAACCTAAGTAAGGGGCAGCGTATGTGATGAGGGGACTGTATTGCAGGCCAACAAACTAGGTACTTTAAAAATCTAATACGCAAAATAAGTGGATCATGTCTGAAATCAAGTTGTTTGCAAAGTAAAAAATAAAAAGTATGTGAACCCCATTGTTGTAAGTCCTCTCTGAAACAAGTCCTTAAGAATAAAAAAACAGGAGGGCATACTAAAGAGGTGTAGTCTGAGAAACCTCTTGATTCTGGCAAACTTCAAGTTTCATCCCTCAAGAAGAGAGAGCGAGTCTCTGGAAGTTTTCTTCAATTCTCTCATTTTTCAGGGCAAGACACTACGTTTTCAAGTTATAGAAATCTCAGTTTTATTCATCTGTCCTCAAGAAACATGTAAAAAGCTCTCACAGTAGTTTTAAATGCCCTATTTAAAAATATAACTCGCATTTAAACAGGTTTTCCAAGGTGGTCTGAGGTCTTAAAACAGAAACCATATGAAACAAAACAGGATTAAGATGTTCTAAAAGGTTTCACTTGGCCCCTATTTTTATTCAAAATATCGTAGAAAGGAGTAAGACTTTTTTGTAAAAGCGGGTTCTCCCCAAAGGCCTGACTCAGAGCCGGGCAGTCTCTTTTCCAGGAAATGACATCTTATGACAGGCAGGGGCCAGGAAGAGGACTAAACTTTGTTTTTCTAAGCAAAGGGCTCACCTTATTGAATTCTCGCAAAACTTCAGTATTCTTGAACCATGTGCCCCCTCGAGCCGAGTGAGTGCCGCCTGATTTGTTTTGAATCACGGAGACTTAAAAGCCAGCAGCACGATAGCAGGAGCTAATTGGCAAATGCAATGGCCGGGCACACTTCCCTTCCCTGCAGCTTTTAAGAGCAGACTGAGGGTATCGTTTTTGTGGAAGATGACTACAGCATCACTTTGGTGTGCGACCAGAACCAATAAAACGCTCTGCTGAACCACGGCCTTTACCCCGACCTCTTTGCTATCTGCGTTTAGGGATGGGGCCGGGAGCCGGCCACACTAACCTAAGTGGTTCCTCCCAGCTCCCATCAAACCACAGTTGTATATTCTTCAGTTGCACCCACTGCCACCTGAAATTATCTTAATTCCTCTAGTGTACCGCCTGTTTCTCTGGTTAGAATCCAGCCCCCCGCACTGGGACCCCACGGCCCCCGGCGGCGGCCACCGCATCGGCTTGTCCCCCATCCTCCCGCTCCCTCGCTCCGAGGCAGAACGACCCCGCCCCCAAACCTGTGGGCAGGGGTCTCTACAAGTCTCCACGCGTCCCCCAGCCCGGAGCCCGCTCAGCGGAGGCCGTACCGCGGCCGGGGCCTCGCGTGCAGCGCTTACCCATCACCTGGACCCTGCAGATGGCGCACGTATCGCACTCCACGTCCCAGCTCCACATGGCCACCGCGTTCCACTTCTTGAGAGAGAACATTTTGTCGCCTCCCGACTTGGAGCCTACGCTCCCAGAGTGAGAGGACAGGGCGCAAGGTTCCTCGCCGTCTTCGACGTCGGCCATAGCGACGGCGCGGGGCCGGCGACGGAGACGTTGGCTACGGGAAAAGCTGGCGGCTATGGCGGCTCCGCGGGACCGCCTGGCAGGCCACAGCGCCGCCTGCAGGCCGCCGGCCACGGCACTGCCTTCCACAGGGGCCGCTCGCGATTGGCTGGCGCGGAATCGTGATGTCACCTTACGTTAGCGCCCGGCGGCGCCGTCCTGCCCACCCCCACCCACTTGTGGAGCTAGGGCAACCTAGAAGGCTGAGAGCTTCAGAGGCCGCTGACCGATTGATGTAGGCCGCCGCGCAGTTGAGTGTTACTGTCGTGATTGCTGGCACTTTTTATGCAGTACCCACGTGTCCTGCTTTATGCCTTCATGAAGCTTACTCCTCTCAGAACTACCTTGTTAATATATCTATTCGATGTGCGTTCCAAATGTAAACTCCGTAAGAGCAGGGACCTTGTGGTTCAGCCATTCTCAAATATTTTGTTCTCAGAACTCCTTTACACTTAAAAATTATGAGGCCCTGGCTGCTGTGGCTCAGTTGGGCATCTTGGGTAAACGGAAATGTTGCGCGGTTCAGTCCCTAGTGGGGCGGTACAGGAGGTAACTCGTGTTTCTCTCGCCGTTCTCCCTCCCTCTCTAAAACCGATAAGCATGTCTTCTGGTGAGGATAAAAAGATAAACATAAGAAAATTATCAGGACTTCAGCCTTTGCCAGGTATCTCAGTTGGTTAGAGCTTGGGCTGCATACACTAAGGTTGTGGGTTCAATCCCTGGCCAAGGCACATACAAAAGTCAGCCAATGAATGCATCAATAAGTGGAATAACAACAAAAAAATCAATGTCTCTCTCAAAAAAAATTAGGACCTCAAAGAACTTTTGTTTGTGGAGGATCTATATTTGCTTTTTAAGAAATTAAAACAGGGAACATTTTTACATGTACTAATTCATTTAAAAATTACAGTAGTAAACCCTTTACAAATGATCATTACAGCAATGATATCACATACATAGCTTCAGGGAAACACTGTACATTGTACAGAGTGAAAAGGGAGAAATAACTGTATACTGTTACGCAAAAGGTTCTGCCCTCTGAAAGGATCTCAGGAACCCTGGGGACCACTCCTTGAAAGCTCAAATCTAGTTTAACCTCCTCCTTTTGTATGTAGGGGAAGGGAGTTCCAGGGAAGTAACTGACAGAGCACACTGCTACTATGATAGTGCGTTTTGAAGCCAGGGTTTGTGTATTGCTTGCTGACGGTCATACAATTATATTTCCCAAGCAAAGCAGACAGCATCTCCATTTAAAAGGTAAGAAGGCAGAGGCCCAGAGAACTCAAGGAGTTGTGTGATGACCACCACCATCTGGGGGTGGACGCTTGCTGTGTCAGCATCGAGATTCAGAGCCTCCCACCTCATACTGGGCCTCCCACCATCGTGACTGGGTGGGGCTGACCAAGCTCAAGGAGTCTGGCAGAGGAGACCCGGATGCATAAATACATACAAATATAAATATGGACACAGGGTCACATTTGAGTAGATGCTAATGAGTGCTGTGTGTTAAGTGGCCTGTTAAGTGCTTTGAGGGACAGAAATGTTCCGGAGGACTGATGCAGTGAGGGAAAGCCTCACGGAAGAAGTAGGGTTTGAAAGGGGGGGCGTGGGGGGGTGGGCAGACTGCAAGGCCCTGGAGGCCAGGAAATGAGTGAAGAAAGCAAACCTCTCTGAGCTGTCAGCTGGAGCAGAGCAGTGGAAGTGGCAGGAGACATGAGTCTGACCACATTAACTTTATGAGCCAGGCAAAAATCCCCATAGACAAACTCAGATGAACCCTACACAGCACATGGTCTGTTCACAGTAAGTAACCACACATCTCACTAGAGATGACTATAAGTACTAGATAGCCAATTACAAAAAAAGAAGGCTGGAACCAGATGAGGGTAGAATGCATTCAGTTGGTCAGAGTTGGGCAGCTTGAAAGAGAAAAGTAGCAAAACTCAGATGAAAGAATAAAGGATAAGAGGATAGTTAAGGACAAGAAACGGTACATGTCCATGCCAAGCCTGAACCTCATCACCCTGTCCCTGGACTATTGGTTCCTGACTTCCTCCCTGTCTCCCCTCCCCAGTCCAACTGGTATTCAGTCTAAAGTGCTGTTTAATTTTCCTATATCCTCTTTTCCACCTGGCACTGTCCAGCTTAAAATGTCCCACAGCTGTGAATTATCATTAGAACAAAATCTGAAGGTCCCAGTTGGTCCCTGACATAACATAGCCCCAATATACTTTTTAAGTGTCATCCCCAAGCACTTCTCCCTGAGACCCTTGTCAGATTGGTTTGCTCAGTCATCTAAACACAACCTAAACTTTTTTTCCTTCTTCACATTTTAACATTTCTAAAATTGGACAGAACTTCCCCTACCTGCTCTGGCTGGATTGCCCTCTGCACTTAGGAAAACTCACTTATCTTTGCGTCCTCACTGACCACTCTTTGCCACCATTTATTTATGTCCTACCAGGAAATCATAACAAAATTGTGTTTCTTCCATTCTTTTGGTACCAGGTCACATAGCAACCACAAAGTGCTATTGCTCATGTTTATCAAATAGTTTTAAGTTTTTTCATCGACAACTCAAAAATGATAAAAACATTAAAATAAAACAAGCATGCAATGGAAAAAAAAGCAAGTACTATTAATAGACTGTCCAGAAATTCCTATATACATACAAGCTGAGGCATAAAATATTAGCTTATTTAAAAATTTTTTAATTATGGTAAAATACATATAACATAAATTTTACCATCCTAACTATTTTTAAGTATAGAGTTCAGTGATACATTGACATTATTATGCAACCAATCTCCAGAACTTTTTTTATCTTCCAAAACTGAAACTCTGCACCACTAAACAACTCTCCATTTCCCCCTCCTTCTCTTGACCACCACCATTCTACGTTCTGTTTCCAAGTGTGACTACTCTAGTTATCACATGTAAGTGGAATCATAGAGTATTTTTCTTTTTGTGATTGCTTATTTCACTTAACATTCTCAAGGTTTATCCATTTTGTAGCATGTGTCAATCTCCCTCCTTTTTAAGACTGAATACTATTCTATTGTATGAATAGTTAACAATTTGCTTATTGGTTCACTTGTAGATGGCCATTTGGGTTGTTTCCACCATTTGCATATTGCTGTTATGAACATGGGTGTACAAATATCTCATGACCCTGCTTTCAATTCTTTTGGATATATACCAAGAGTTGGAATTACTGGTTCATATCACATTGTTTAGTATTTCAGATGAATTTTTCATATATACTATTTTCTAGCCCGCTCTTTTGTTTAATAGTACTACTAGGACATCTTTCCATATAAACTTACATACCCACATTATTCTTTTTAATGGCTGTGTAGTATTCCACTGCATACTTTTCCTGTGATTTATTTCCCTGAGAACAGTGCTATAGCAAACATCTCTATACATATTTCTTTGCACATGTATGAGTATATCTGTAAAGTGAATTTCAGAAGTAGAATTCCCCGGTCAAAAGATGTATAGTTTTCATTTTGATAGATATTGCCAAAAGACATTTAAAGAAGAATATAGACTTTACACTCTCGACTGTGGATGTTAGTGGCAAATTTCAAAAAAGCTTCTTTTTTTTAAGCAGAAATAATTTCTCAGACATCCTCACACATTGTATATATAAGTTCAGAAGTGTCGTGATCACCGACCGGCAGTGACCACGGAACGCTGCAGATGGCTCGTCAAAACACGAGAAAAACATACACAGAGACAACCAGGTCCTGTGGGGAAACGGACCAGCCACTCTCTCTAGTGGGGAGCGCCATGGCCACCCTCCCTAGGGGAGAGCACGCTCATTCTCCAGCCCAAGCAGGCTTTTATTGGGTTCATTTGCATAAGAATTCAGGTAAAGCTCATTAATCATTGCCAGGAAGTAAGGATCAAACCAATAGGTAACAAGGAACTCTGAGGGCCTATTTTGAATCAGGGTCAGAGAGCTGTAAAACTTTAAGAACAAACTTACTTCTTCCTTGGACCCTTATCATTCAATTGAGAGCATTCTAAACAAAGCAGTTTTCACAGGATTTTACATATTCTTTCTTAGGCCTGATCACCCGGGGAACCTACCCTTTCCAGCACAGGGCTGCACCAACCCCTGTCATTGTTTCAGGCTTAGGTGGAAGAAGGGAAGTAAGGCAGCCAAGAGATTAGGAGATTTTCTCACAGACAATGAGGACTCAGGCTTTGTCAAAGCCAAGGGGTGAGGGTCCATCACCCCCTTTTGCTGTAGCCCCCAAAGTCCTTCCTTGGGGGCCTCCCACATGATCTTGCCTGTCTTAGATCATTCCCCCCTTGGGGAATCTTACCCATCATTGGCTGACCGATCAAGCATTGGGGGCCAGGCAGGATGAAGTAAAAGGAGCAAAAACGGTGCTCCTGCCAGGGAGATAAGCCTGTCTCCTTGGTGGCTTATGGTTCCAGGGTCGTTCCCTCAGCCTTAGCCTTGGCAGGGGTTACAGCTTCTGATACCAGGCAGGGCAGTTCCCAACACAGAAGATTTGTCATATTTCAGCTCTTATGTTGTATTTTGTTTACTTTTAATGTATGAGGGTCTTCCTAGCTAAATGCTGAGATCCTCAAAGGTGGACATAATGTATTATACCCCTTCCCACTTCCACAGTTAGTTTGGTTCCATGAACTTGCCAGCACTTGTTACATTTGTACATAGAAAAATGACATTTTTTTAAACTTCAAAATAAAGAGATCTTAAGTCTTTTTTTCTTTTTCTTGTGTAACTGTGTAAAGTGAAAGAACAGTAGTCACTCAATTTTAACATCAATAATAATAACATCCAGTAATATTTATTTTTGAGCATGTATTATGAAACAGGTATTATCTTAAAATGTTTGACATATACCATTTCATTCAATGGTTATCAAATGAGAAAGGCGTTACTCTTATCTGTCTTATATAAGGGGAAACTGAGGCACAGAGAGGCTAACTGACCTGCCCAGGGTCACATGTCAAAAGCAGCAGGTGTCCATGGAGAATTCTGATTCATCTAATTCCCAGGTCCCTGTTTTTTATCCCTGCACCATATTACCATGGCAGGTAAAATCCAGTTAATTGAATTTACCTTCCATACACTGATCAACCACACCTCTCCCCTTTCTCATGGAGCTGAGGTCTTAACTGGGGGTAAAGTCATTAGAATTTTCCTTATTTGTGTAAGACCCCCATTTGGGAGGGGGCACGTCTTTTAGAATGTGGTTATTATTTCCAAACATTCCTGTTGTTCCTAACTATAGATATACTTAGGAAAGATGATTCTTTCTTAGATAAAAATCATGACTTTCTTCCACTTATAAATTTCACATGCACAAGAGAAGAAGTCCCAGAGAAGAATCCCACCTATTTTTACTAAGGCGTACTTGTGAAATCCACATTTTAGAAAGTGATTATCATGATAGGATTAAAACTACTTTGAACTTTCATAAAATAGTTTTGACAAATTTTAGAACTTGAAAGGGGCTTGGTTACACTGAAGAATATTATCACAGAACAAACATGTCTTTATAGGCATGTCTGATTGGCCATGGAAATAGCATCTGTAAGAAAATATGGCATCCATATTCACTTTTTAACCTGTAAAATAATGAACAGGAAATCATAAATTTAAAAACAAAAAAGAATTTCAACTCTATGCAACAGACAGTAAGCATATGTAAATCATTACCACCTAAGAGGTAACACGTGCTTCATAAAGAGTTTAGGTAAATTCACCATTTCAGATCGGCTATGAGCTAATAGGAACCAGGAGATGGGGGGCCGTGGGCGAGGCAGAGTTTGTACTAATACCTGAGGGGACTGTTATTTTCTCACTACTTGTCCCTTGGTGCAGTCATCATCCATTAGAACAAAATGATGGTTTAGGGGACGATTACCTAGGACCAAAACTATCATGATATTATGAAGGGCAAAAGCTACTGTGATGGCGCAGTCTACCCTGAGCGCGCAGGCTCTATACAGCGCCCCCTGGTGGTTATGACTAGCGGGTGCAAGCATCCAAGAATGTACCTTTTTCTTCTTTTTACCGGTCGTATTAGATTTTTTGCCATTTTCTCAATAGATCTGAAGGTGTCTGAAGAGATCTGAGGAGCGACTGTAATTTTTAAGAGCAGGGGTTTACCTGGGATGGGGAAGAACATAATTGTAAATGGGTAGGATATTCCACAACTCCATTTGATGGACTGGGTCTTAAGTTTCAGAAATATTCTTATATTAACTGGAAAACTTTCCTCACACTTAATGCCCTTTCCCTAAATCTTCTGGATGTGAGTAAACCATGACAATTAATTTTTTTCTGCAGTAACTTCTTACACTTCTCTCTTTTCTTTTTTCCAGTTATATTTTACCTGGATGGTTGTGGTAGCCTTCTAAGTGGTCCTCCTAACCTCAGATTTCCCCAATAAAATCCTCCCTAGACTCTACTTATAGATTAATCATCTGAAAGCAAAATTCTGATCCTGGCTTTCATCAGCCCTTTATCTTTAGTGGATCTCTCTTGCTTTTGTTTGCCCAGCTTCCATTTTAGCTTCTTTCTAGAACAGAATCTTGAGTTTCTCTTGGGTTTGCAGTCTCCTGCCCTTCAGAGGGGAGAACACAATTCAGAGCTAGCCACTTAGTGTATTTCTTCTCCCTGGCACAGTGATTGGTTAATAGGTGTGCATGTGACTCATGATGGTCCAGTGAAATCAGGAGAAACACTCTTTCTTGAGATTAAACTAGCAGAATGTAAACTTTCCGACTAATGCTGCCCTACTTGTCATTGTGTGGGAAGAACTTGCCCACAAATAACATCAACACAGATAAAGATCTTCCAGGAGAGGGAGGTAGGCAGCATTATTTGAAGTCCTGAATCCACCTGAACCTATAGCTAGAACTACCCCTGGACTTTTAGTAACATGAGTCAACAAATTTCTTTTTGTACATCAATAAGTTTGAGTTGATTTTGTATCACTTGAAACCAAGAGTTCCCACTGATTTCCTATAAAGACCTGTGGTATCATGATTTATAAGAAATATATATTTGGTCATTCAGATGGCCAAAATATATTTCTCATATTTATTTGGTCTTAGTCACAGGTAGAAGTTCACAGCTCCCCAAACCCTTGGAATTTCCTAAGTAATATGAAAAATGGGAGCATGTTTTGTTACAATATTTGGTCCCTTGTCCCCAGTCCCTAAAAACTGCTTCAGAACCATAGAGGTGAATTGGTGTCTTGTTATTCATAACAAGTTTATATTAATGAGGTGACTTTTAGAAATCCCCTAAGGATGGGTGCTGGTTGCCAAAGGAACCAACCATGGATAGAGGGTTGGAACTTTCAGTGCCACCCCCCAATAGAGGCCAAATCAGTCACCAATGGCCAATGATTTAAGCAATCGTGTCTATGCAATGAAGCCTCCATAAGGACCCAAAAGGAAAGGGTTCAGAGAGCTTCCAGGTTGGGGAACCTGAATGCTTCTACCTGCCACCATGTAGGCCCAGACTCCATGAGGAGAGAGTCTCCTTTGTTTGGAATCTCACCCTAGATATCTCTTTATGTGGCTGTAGATTTGTATCCTCTAATGTCTTTTGTAATAAAGTGATAATTTAGTGAGTAAACTGGTTTCCTGAGTCCTGTGAGGGGCTCTACCAAAGTAATCAAACCCAAGAAGGGGTTCATGGGAACCCCTGATTTACAGCCGATTAGTCAAAAGCACAGGTGACAACCTGGACTTGCAGTTGGCATCTGAAGTGGAGGACAGTCTTGTGGTACTGAGCCCTTACCGTGTGGGATCTGATGATCTCTCCAGGCAGATAATGTCAGAACTGAACTGAACTGTAGGTCACCCAGCTGATGTGAATAGCACAGCATTTAGGAATGAGTGGATGTGGACAGGTGGGGGCACACAAACTGAAAACACTCTACCTGTTATTCTGTCTCTCAAGGCTTCAAGGGTGTTAGCAGCAGCCATTTCTCCCAGGGAATTGTTTCCAAGGCCAATTTCCCTTAAGTGGGCACAGTATTTGATCAGGCTGACCAAAGAAAACGACAAAACAAAATGGCGTTGTTCTAAGTGTGGTTACTCAGAGAAACTCAATCCAGTTATTTTAGGGTATGATCTTTCTTTTTACTTCCTCTCCACCCTCCACACCCCCCTTCCAACCACGATGCACTGACTGAGTTTGAAACTGGAGACATTCTGAATCCAGTTTTGGTTTTTTTTTTCAATTTAATCTCTAGTCTTTGGATGTCTGCTCTACATAAGCTGGCAGGGTAAGGATTTTTAGTTGCCTTAAATCTTCCATTTATTTATTTATTTATTCAAAAGATATGGTATAGTATATTGTTAAGGCTTCCCAGTTTTTCAGATTTTACACAGCAGTAAACTATGTAAAAAAAACCACTTAGGGATTGACAAAGATCAGTTTGGCAAGTTTTAGTATGTCAAATATATACCAACTCTCACCTAGCAACACTGTAAAAGAACAAATTTTTTTTTTTTTTTAAATTTAGTTTCTTTTTTTTAAGATTTTATTTATTTTTAGAGAGGGAAGGGAGGGAGATAGAGAGAGAGAGAAACATCAATGTGCGGTTGCTGGGGGTTATGGCCTGCAACCCAGGAATGTACCCTGGCTGGGAATCGAACCTGGGACACTTTGGTTCCCAGCCCGAGCTCAATCCACTGAGCTACGCCAGCCAGGGCTTAAGAACAAATATTTTTATGCAAAATTAGGAAGGCCACCATCTTGAAATAAAGGATAACTTCAAATCAAGTAAGTTTAACTCTATGAAAAATGAACACTCTACCTATCTTTATTTTTCTAATTTCATTGAGGATTATGGAGCCCACTTGTCTCTGAGAATCTCTGGTGTCACCAGTGGACACAGAATCTGGGGGAAAGCCTGGCTTCCTTATCACCTTCTACCTCTCGTCAACCATGTGATCGTGAGCAGGTCACGCGCCCTTTAGGGTCTCACCTTCCTTATCTATAAAATTGGCCTGAAAAGGGCTATTCTGCCTATTTCATAAGGTTTTGGTAAAAACAGAATTCAGCAGTTCCTAAGAGAGCATCTTGCAAAATGCAATACCAACAATGCTATTATATTGAGTGGATATTTACTAAATGCATGTTATGTGCCTGGCATTACAGGGATTCAAAGGAACTTAACCCATGGCCTCTGCTCTTTAAAGTAACCATGAATAAAACAATTCTGAGATCTTACCGTGTGCTGAGGATATGAAATTTCAGTTAGGGTCAGTAGTGAATACAAGGCCATGTTCTTGCTCCCTGTACACACTTTCTACTGATTCAGCAGCCAAAATTCAAGGCCAGGGCTAAACGATCCTGCCAGACTCTCCCTCCTGAAGGTCTTGCTCCCAAGGAAACAGTCTGTCTAATCAGGACTTGACCAACTTTGGCTTTCTGAATAGTCTGATTGTGTCCAATTCCTTCACATAAGATGGGTGAGAAAAGGCTTGCTTTAAGGAGGAAGCAGAGGTGCACAGAATGAGGATGGGGAGTGTTGAAGACAAACGTTACAACTATACAATTCTGCATCTAGGTCTGATTTCAGAGGCTGTGGCTTTCACCACTACTGTACACAGCCTTGTGTAAGATACAGTTTTATGGAGCATTCACTATGCATCAGATGTGATCATGGCCACCCACATGGTTACACCTTTGTGCCTGGCACAGAGGGGGCCTTCCAAGGGTGTGAGGGGGGCTGAAATCCAGCCAAGCTCTGTTTGCCAAGACCTGGGCCCTGAAACATAGACCTGGAGGGGATAACGTCCTCTGATTCGTTGGCCAGAAGTGGTGCCTCTTTTAATTCATCAGCCCAGAGGGGCTCTTTTTCCAATTTGTATAAAGGTGCTAGCTGGTACTCTAGGCACTATATTTAGCATGTTACGGACACAATCTCATTTAACCCTAAAATGATCTCTCCAGTTAGATACTATTCTTATTCCCATTTTTACAAATGAAGAAACAAATGCAGAGACGTTATTTAACTTGCCTAAGATACTGTCAATAAGTCGTGGAGCAGGAATGTGAACTCAGGCAGTCCACTTGAAAGTAACCATGACATGTGATGCAAATGTACCAAAGATATACAGGGGCTGGTAGAAGTAAGGCCTGTTTGAGTCTGGTTGGTAGTGTAATAATATAGGTGTAATAATTTATAGTTTTAATTTGAACATTTCACCTAAAATGTCATATGGTATGCTTGAGTGTGATACTGTTATATTACAGAGTTACATGCTTATGATTTTGTAATAAAAAAGGGGTGTTATTTGTGCCAGACCCTATATTTTAATCTCCAGTAGTTCTCAATTCTTACACTTTCAAAAAGAGAACAAAAAGATTTAAGTGTTTAGTGCCAGAACTAAAAAAACACATGGGAAAAGAATCCCCAGCACTGGCGCACATTACTAGTGGCATTTACATGCCCTGTCACCTGGAGCCAGCGGTGAGTTGCACAAAGCCCTATGCTCAGAAGGGCTCCCCATTTGGTTTAGTGCTCTGTTATTATCTCCTAGAAATTCTTAATACTTGAACAAGGGCCCGTGAGTTCCCATTTGCACTGGGTCCCCACAAATCCAGTAGCCAGTTCTGCTGTCATGTTTAGTGTGGCAGAGCAGAAAGCCAAATCTGATCAGGGGTCAGCCTTAAGTAACTGTACTGTTCTGTCAGTCAAAGAGACCATTGCTAGGTAAATCCTGACTAGAGGGGGGCCTAGCTCATGGGAAGGGTAGCCAGCAGTTCTCTGGTTTAAGCTCTTAGAAGCCACTGATACCAGCTTTAGGGGTAGACTTAAGCAGCAGAGCTAGATAAGACCTTATCCCAACCAAAGACACAATGACATGCCTTGTCCCTAGACTAGGTAATCTGAAGGTGAGGATAGACCCATGTGGTACCAAGGTTGGATAGGGTCAATGGATAAACAGGTGGTTAGTGCCCCATAATCTCTATCACCGAATCTTACCCCATTATAAATGTGTATGTGTATGCCACTTCAAATACATATTCAATTAAGCAGTTCCCTGGAGATATTTGCTAGCAAGCCCTCAGACAAGTCCCTCACCTCCACATTCATCCACTGAGCTCTTCTTTTGTGGATATTCAGGACCCTCAATGATAAAAAGGGAGAAGCCATAAATCTGTTCCCTGAAGTGCTCCTGGAGCCTGTTTTATAATCCTTCAAGTTGGTCTACCACTGGCCCAACACGGGCTTGCCACGGAGTGGTGGGATTATGAAGATGGTGCTTCTACTTTCAGGGCACCAGCCTGTCAGCCCTACAGAGAGGTGCAGAAGGTGGAAATAGGGAAGGGGACTGTCCTTGAGGTGAGCATGCAGCTTACTACACAAGTCACATCAGGAAGTCATCAACCACCAATAGGTGGGTTAAAGCTGAAAATGCCCAGAATAGGTGAATTATACAAAGAGCATGGATGTTAAACTCACACTAAGCTGTCTTTATGAGTTCAAGTTGATTAGGTCACTAGAGTAGTAAAGAGAAAGTCTTAGAGACGTCCAGAGAAAAAAGACAAATTGTATCCAAAAGAACAAAGATAAAAGTGACAGCAGACTTCTCTTCAGAAACAATGCAAACAGAAGACAGTGAATGTATTATCTGTCAACCAAAAATTCTATAATATATCCAGAAAAAAATAATCTTTAAAAATGAAGGTTAAAGCCCTGGCTTGTGTGGCTTAGTGGATTGAGTACCAGCCTGCAAACCAAAGAGTTGCTAGCTCAATTCCCAGTCAGGGCACATACCTGGGTTGCAGGCCAGGTCCCCAGTAGGTGGCATGTGAGAGGCAACCAAACATTGATGTTTCGCTCCTTCTCTTTCTCCTTCCCTTCCCCTCTGTCTAAAAATAAATAAATACATTTAAAAATTATAAAAAAATATATAAATGAGGGTAAAAAACGACTTTTTAAACATATAAGATCTTACAGAATTCATCACCAGCAGATTAAGAGTATAAGAAGTGTATAAAGTAAGTCATTCAGAGGGAAGGAAAGTGATACTAGTTGAAAATTTGGATGTATTGAGAGAAATAAAGACCATTAGATATGGTAAATATGTGAATAACTATAAGAGATTTCCTTCTTATTTTAAAAATAGTTAACTGCTTAAAACAAATATCATCATGGTAATAATGTATTTTGGGATCTATAACATTTGTAAAAGTCAAAATAAATGGCAATAACAGAACAAAGGATGGGAAGAAAAGGAAGTGTCCTGCTGTAAGATTCTTCTACTATAAGTCAAGTAGTATATTATTTGAAGGTAGATTGTATAAGTTAAAATGAGAAGTCTAAATAATATAGCAACCACTAAAAAAGACAAAAGTATAGCTAATGAACTAGTAAAAGAGATCAAATGGAATTATAAATATTGCTCAATTAATTTAAAAAAGGCAGAATATTAGTTAAAAGGGGACAAAGAACAAGTAAGACACACAGAAAGCAAATGGGGACTTCCGGCCAAGATGGAGGCATAGGTAGACACACTGTGCCTCATCACACAACCAAAAGAAGGACAATAACAATTTAAAAACAAAAACAACCAGAACTGACAGAAAATCAAACTGTATGGAAGTCCGACAACCAAGGAGTTAAAGGACACACTATCCAGGCTGGTAGGAGGGGCAGAGACAGGCACTCGAAGAGGATTCGAGGCAAAGTGGCAGTGGAGAACTGGGGTGCACAAGGCAGTGGCTGGCAGACTCAGCGCCAGATTATGGAGTGGGGTGTACAAGGCTGCAGCTGGCCGGCAAGACTGCAGCGGCAACTGGTGGAGCGGGTGGTCCCACATTCTTGTGCAGATAAACCGGGAGGAACAACTAGGGAGCAAGACAGACAGCACAGACCTCACAACCCAGGGCCCTAGCGTGGAGAAACAAAGCCTCAAACCTCCGACTGAAAACACCTGTGGAG
The DNA here is from genome assembly GCF_019186645.2 of Phyllostomus hastatus. Lineage (NCBI taxonomy): Eukaryota > Metazoa > Chordata > Mammalia > Chiroptera > Phyllostomidae > Phyllostomus > Phyllostomus hastatus. The sequence goes on along the minus strand of NW_025333643.1, from coordinate 795,705 downwards.
GAGTTGCGGCAGCAGTGGGAGAAACTCCCAGCCTCATGGGACAGTTCACTGGAGAGACCCACAGGGTCCTAGAATGTGCACAAACCAACCCACCCAGGAATCAGCACCAGAAGGGCCCAATTTGCTTGTGGGAAGTGGGGGAAGTGATTGAAAGCCAGCAGAGTGGAGCAAGTGCCATTGTTCCCTCTCGGACCCCACCCCCACATACAGCATCATAATGAAGCGATGTGGGTTACCCTGCCCGTGAACACCTAAGGTTCCGCTCCTTACTATGTGACATGTGCATCAAGACCAAAAAAATGGTCCAAATGAAAGAACAGATCAAAGCTCCAGAAATAATACAACTAAGCAACAAAGACTCTCCAGCCAACCTATCAGATGCACAGTTCAAAACACTAGTGATCAGGATACTCACAGAACTTCTTGAATTTGATCGCAAATTAGATGAAAAAATGAAGGCTATGTTAAGTGAAATAAAGGAAAATGTACAGGGAATCAATAGTGATGGAAAGGAAACTGGGACTCAAGTCAATGGAGTGGACCAGAAGGAAGAAACAACCAACCAGAAAAGAATGAAGAAATAAGAATTCAAAAAATGAGGAGCGGCTTAGAAACCTCCAGGACACCTTTAAATGTTCCAACATCTGAATTATAGGGGTACCAGAAGGAGAAGAAGGAGGAAAAAAGTGGAAAACTCATTTGAACAAATAATAAAGGAGAACTTCCCCAATCTGGCAAAGGAAATAGACTTCCAGGAAGTCCAGAAAGCTCAGAGAGTCTCAAAAAAGTTGGACCCAAGGAGGAACACATCAAGGCACATCATAATTACATTAGCCAAGATTAAAATGAAGGAGAGAATCCTAGAAGCAGCAAGAGAAAAGGAGACAATTACCTACAAAAGAGTTCCAATCAGACTGTTAGCTGATTTCTCAAAAGAGACCTTACAGGCAAGAAGGAGATGGAAAGAAGTATTCCAAGTCATGAAAGGCAAGGACCTACATCCCAGATTGCTCTATCCAGCAAAGCTTCCATTCATTTAGAATGGAAGGGCAGATAAAGTTCTTCTCAGATAAGGTCAAGTTAAAGGAGTTCATCACCACCAAACCCTTATTATATGAAATGTTAAAGGGATTTATCTAAGAAAAAGAAGATAAAAAACATGTACAGTAAAATGACAGCAAACTCACAGTTACTAACAACCACACCTAAAACAAAAACAAAAGCAAACTAAACAAACAACTAGAATAGGAATAGAACCACAGACATGGAGATCACATGGAGAGTTATCAACAGGGGAGTGGGAGGGGGGAGAGAGGGGGAAAAGGTACAGAGAATAAATAGCATAGATGGTGGGTAGAAAATAGTCAGGGGGAGGGTAAGAATAGTATAGGAAATGTAGAAGCCAAAGAACTTATATGTACAACCCATGGACATGAACTATGGGGGGGGGGGGATGTGTGTGGGAGGGGGTGTGCAGGACAGAGGAGAGTGAAGGGAAGAAAATGGGACAACTGTAATAGCATAATCAATAAAATATATTTAAAAAATAAATAAAAGAGCAAAAAGATCTAAAAAAATGCAAACGGCATGATGGTAGATTAAAAATCCAATTCTACTGATAATTCTATTAGATATAATAGTCTAAACAACAATTAAAAGACAGAAATTGTCAAAATGTATAAAAAGGGTCTCAACTATATGCTGTCTACAATAAACACAATTTGAATATAAAAACATAGCCCTGGTTGGTGTGGCTCAGTGGATTGAGCACTGGCCTGTGAACTAAAGGGTCTCGTCAGTTCAATTCCCACTTGGGGCGCCCCTGGGTTTCGAGCTGGGTTCCCCGGTGTGGGGCATGCAGGAGGCAACCACACATTGATGTTTCTCTCCTTCTCTTTCTCCCTCCCCTCCCTTCTGTCCAAAAGTAAGTAAAAAAAATTTTTTTTAAACATAGCTAGGTTAAAAGTGAAAGGACAGGGACAGATATATCATGCTAATATTAATCAACAGGAAGCAGAAGTGGCTATAGTAATATTAGTTAAAATAGATTTCAGAGGATGGAATATTACCAGAGATAAGATAAATGTTACCAGGGATGTCATAATGATGACGTGAGTCAAATTTTAAATGTTTATGCATCTAATAACTTCAAAATACATGAAGCAAAACTAATTAAACTGCAAGGAGATGTAAACAAAGTCATAATTACCCCTCTATCAATAATTCACAGAGCAAGTAAACAGACAGTTTGTAAAACTATAGAAGATTTGAACAATACTGCCAATAAACTTAACCTAATTAACATTTATGCAATATTCCATCCAATAACAGCAGAATATACATTCTTCTCAAAAGCACATGGAACAGGTACCAAGGTCATAATCTGGGCCATAAAACAAGTATGTTGTCCAACCACAGCAGAATTTAATGAAACTAGAAATTCATTTGTAATGAATTTTCATTTACAAATGAAAATTTGTAAATTTAATTTACAAATATGTGGAAACTAGCACTCCTTTAGATAACCTATAGGTCAAAGAAGAGATCAAGAGGGAAATGAGAAAACAGGTTGAACTGAATGACAATGAAAATATAATACATCAAGAGTTGTATGATGCAATAAAAGAAGGCTTAGTGTTAATATAAACATTTATATCAGAAAAATAAAATGTTTTAAAATCAATTACTTAAGCTTCAATCTTAAACTAGAAAGAGAAGAGTATATTAAACCAAAAGTAAGTATAATAAAGAAAATAATAAAAATAAAGGGAAAAAATAAAGGAAATTTAAAGAGAAAACCAAAAGCTGGTTTTATTGATATCAATAAAATTGATAATCTCCTAATCAGATTGATTGAGAAAAAGAGAGAAAACAATTATCAATATCAAGCATGAGAGAGGATACCTCACTACAGATCCTACAGACATGAAACAGAGTACAAGGAAATATGAATAATATTATGCAGTAAATTTGAAAACTTAGATGAAATGAACAACTTCCTTAGAGACACACATTACCAGAGCTTTACCAAAGAAAAAAAAATAACCAGAATAGCCCTCCACCTATGAAAGAAATGGAAGTTACAGTTAAAAAATCTTCCCATAAAGAAGACTCCAGGTCCAGGTGTCTTCACTGGTGAATTGTGCCAAATATTTAAAGATAAAATAATGCCATTTCTACACAAGTTCTTTCATAAAATAGAAGAGGAGGGAACACTTCTTAATTCATTCTGTAAAGACAGACTTTCTCTGATCCCAATACCAGATGATGGCCTTACAAGGAAAAAAAAAAAAAAAGGATGAACCAATATGCTTCATGAGTATAGATGCAAAAATCCTTAACAAAATATTTTCAATATGTTAAAGGTTAATACATCAGCAATATATTAAATCTAGCAACATATTAAAAGGGTAATAAAATAAAGTTGACTAGTACAATTATAAAAATAGCAGCAAAGCTATCCAAGTTGGACAGCTTCTCAACCTTCATGAATAAAGAAGTGTATTTGAGAAGAAATAGTTTTATTCTAAAATAATCAATGGCCATCCATCAAGCCCTCAAACCTCCAATTTTGTCTGTTCTGTTGCCCTCGATGCCTCCAAGAGACTGTAAACACCGATGCCCTAGAGATGGCATGGCTACAGACCCCTCTCCCCAGCACGCTTTTTCCTACGGTGCTGCAAATGCCGGCCAATGGCTCGTTGCGCCTGTGGGTTCAGGATTTGCTGGACAGAGATGTCCAAGCTTGTCAAGATAAACACGGCAAGGAAATAATTTTGTTTTCCAAAAAGTTTTTGAGAATAGCTCTCTCTTTCTGCCTGGGGAGGCTGGGACAATCTTGTAATAAAACACAAAAAAGTGTTCATTCTTGAGTAGTCTGTCTTTCTTCCTCAGGTCACATTTCTTACATTTTATATTCTATCCTGGCTCAAGGAAGCAAAATCTGGATGTCATACCTCCTGTCTTCCTTCAGTTGCCAACTTCTTGAATGGGGCTTCCAGGGAGGGCTTTGAGGACCCTTTGTGGGCTCATATACAACTGCCTGCCATGCCATTTCTATGATGTTAGGCCTTCCCGTAAGATCTCATACCGAGACCAAGATGGGTCACTGCTTATCTCTCAGAGAGGAAAAACCTCACTTAGCACTGTTAACAAGTTGCGATTAAATAACTGTCCCCATGATTTATCCTAAGCACCTGCCTAGATTTGGAAGATAAACAGATAAAACTTCTTAATCTTCTACTCACCATGTTAAGATTTGAGTGAATTCCAATAAACCATTTTCTCCTTCTTCTCCTTTTCCATCTATGGCATTGTCTGCCAAATACAATTTCACTAACCAAGGACCAGCTTTGTTCAAGCCTTTATTTTTTTTCTTGATTCCTACAAGACAATTAGAGTGTTGCATTATTTTTAGACAATAGTTCCCCCCCGCCCGTTTACCACCATCCAAGTTGTTTTTTTAAAAATCGTACTTACATATTACATTTGTGTGGGTAGACACATTTTGTAATATGGTTAAGGAAATACATGTAATTTAAGAACTCTATTTAAAAATACTCAGTACATCCTTTATTCTTTACCATAGCTTCGCTCTGAATGAAAGGAAACATTGAAGCTTTAGATGGTTGCTTTTACTTTTGCTAAAGAGGAAAATCAATGTCTCTGGAAACTTCCTGGTAGAAGAGTGAGTTATCCACTGATCCCCGGGAAGCAATAATCCTTATACAGGGTTCAGTCCCTTAAAAGAGTCTATAAAATTGTCACATTTTTTGAGCTCTAGAAGGACAAATTCAAAGAAGAAAGAACCATTCTTCCTTGGGAGACATTATGACTGAGGTCAGTGGTTCACCTTCGTCGGTCTAACCAGCTTGCATAAAGTTTGGCATCAGTGCTATGGAGTGGCATCACGTACATATTTAATTAACACCAGTTCAAGTTTAGGAGTTTAGCAAAGGAAAAATATAGGAAGGGGATGGAGAAAGAGGAAGAGCCATGGCTATAATGCCAGCTCACCCACTCAGTATATGTGAGATGGGAGGCCAGAATCTTCAGCTCCAAAGACAGTTGCTTCCTGGAGGGGCCTCCAAGTGTTTGAAGCTATATGCTTGGTGTGCAACACTACCTCTCAGCACTAGCCAACTACTTTATCCTGGGGATCTACTGAAGAACAACAATCTGTTCCAAAGCCAGGGAAGAAACTGGAGATAATATACAAGGTCTGTCCAGGAGGTATCCGGCCATGTAATATGAAAAACAGACATTTACTGAAGGAGATACAAGATACAAGAAACATTGTACATAGGACCATGATGCCTCAGTCCCCTTCAAAGTAGGCACTTTGGGACCTCACACAGTTCTCCCAATTGCCATCAGCTGCCCCATCTCATTTTCCTGAATTTCATTGACAGTCTGAAATCTCTTCCCTTTCAAAGGTGATTTTAGTTTTGGGAAAAGCCAGAAGTCACAGGGTACTAAATCTGGGCTGTAGAGGGGCTGAGTCACCTGGGTGATTTGATGTTTTGCAAAAATACTCTACACAAGATGTGGTGTGTGAGCAGGTGTCTTGTCACAATGAAGCTGCCAATCACCAGTTGCCCATAGCTGTGACCTTCTGAATCACTTGAATAGTTTTCACAGAGGAATGTTCAAGCTTAACACAAAATTTGATGCAGATCCGTTGCTCTACTCACTCAGTCATTTTGAATGTGACGGCCACACAGTACACATGCTCACTCAATGGGGTGTCCACTGCCCCCACTAACTGGTACAGTGAAGTTGTCATTGTTCACACATGTGCATTCTAGTCCACTCTCTTTGGCTGCCAGGTTACATTGATGTCCTGCAAACTATTCTTGTTATGTTAACAATGGCTGGACTTTGTCCAGACAGATCTCATATATATCTGCATGTTGGACTGTATGGGAGTTTATAGGATTTTAAAGGCTCATCTAGCTATATGCTAATTTTGCCTGATATGCTGATTTGAGAACCTAATCCCAGGGTTAGATGGGACTCTGGTACTTGAGTTCATTCAGTGTTCAGCAAACATTTTGGGGTTCCTATTAGGTGCCAGGTGCTGTTCTAGGTGATGGGAATACAACAGGAAACCAGAGACAGAACTCCCTGCCCTCATGAAGCTGATGTGACATGAACGCCAGCTAGTGTGTAGAAAGAACAAGGAAAAGAGAAAAGTTGATGATAATTAAGTATACATTTTCAAGTCAGGAAAGAGAACTCTCATGTCAGGAAAAAGTGATACATTTGGACATGGGGCCATTCCAGTTTTTTTTTTTTAAATATGCTTTTAAAAAGATTCATTTGGTCTCTTTGGATATAAACCTAATCTGCTGGATTGTTGAATGAAAGGGACATGATTTCTTTTCTTCAAAACCGTTGGAGAGATGAAAACTAGCTTGTCCTTGGGTTTTGCTGGAGGTATGCCTAAGTCTTCCAAATTTCATTTGTCCTTACATCCAGGACATGGGGATGATAGAACATGACTAAAACAATGGTGCTAATGTACCAGAACAACATCTGGTACATTGTAGGTGTTTAGTAACTGCTTATTGAATAAATAAATGGATCCATGAATAATGGAATGCAGAGTGCAGTCATATTGTGGAGACTTTTATCTCACTATTCATTGTTTTTTTTCAAGTCCAGTGTAGCTAATAATGCCTTCAGATCCATGAACATGCATAGAATATGCCTTTTCTATTTATCAAATCTCTTCACAAATGTAAATGCCTCTGAAAAGGTAAGTTGACTGCCCAGAATGATTAACAATGGGGATGCTGATGCATGTGGCTCTCGTTTCTTTCACCCCCCTCTGGCATGCCAGCAGGCGGTGTCATGAAACCTGAGGCCACTGGGGCCAAGCCCAATGCAAAGGCCACATTCCTGTGCAGCTGCTCAGCTTTGCAAGGAAACAAGCAACCTCAGCCAGGCTATTAGTCAGCCTGGCACAAAAACGTGTGCCATTGGAGAGGAAGGGAACTTCCAGGCCTGTCCTTGGCCTGGTACAACTTACAACCCCATGGGAAAAACAATCCAAACTCCCTCCAGCTGGTGGTAAGGGAGGTAACAATGTCCTCTTTGCCTATGAAAAATAATCACGTTGGAAAATTCTCATTCAAACCACTCTCCAGAATTTTGATCCCCAGTGAGTTCCAGTGCCCTGTGGGAGGAAGGGGAGGAAAGCTGACGCTGCCTAGTACGGGGATTTTCTTCTCTGGGCCTTTAGCCAAAGTTCAGGCAGAACCAATTTCTTCTCTCTGGTTGGAAGACAAAGTCCTGGGAGTGAGGGAGAGTCCACGCACAGCCCCTGGTAATGCGTGATCCACCCCAGCTGTATTCACTCCACCCTGTTTTTACCTGACCTTGCATTTCTTTTTCCCCCCTAGATTTTATTTATTTATTTCTAGAGAGGGGAAAGTTGAGAGGGAGAGAAACATCAACATGTGGTTGCCTCTTGCACGCCCCCTGGGGGCCTGGCCCGCAACCCAGGCTTGTGCCCTGACTGGGAATTGAACCAGTGACCCTTTGGTTCACAGGCTGGCACTCATTCCACTGAGCCACACCAGCCAGGGCCTAATTTTATATTTCTTTATGTTAAAACAAAAACAAGCTCACCAATAGTGACCACTTTAATTTATCCCCCTTTGTCCGAGAGAACTCAGCAGTGGCACAGCAATGCCAGTTGTGCTAAGAGGCACAATAAAATGGGCAGAATCTCCAGGTTTAAAAATCTCTCTCTGAAAAATGCTGTGTGACTCCCCAGAAAGTCACCTAACTGAACCTAAAACAGAGATTGTAATATTCATCTCTTAGATGCAGCGTGAAGATGGACTCTGAAGCATGGTGAAATAATGGTTGTAGAAGTACTTAGTATGCAGTAAATAATACTGCCTGGCTTAGCAGCTTCATTTCTGGATTTTGTAAGTCACTGAAACACTGAAGTGGGGCAACCTGACGAAGAACCCCTGTGTGTAAGGTGACCCTCATTCTGCCACTAGCTGCTTGTGGATCAGATACATATTTCTGACAACTGCTTGTTTCCCCTGGAAGCCACCCTGTAGATCCAATGTAAACTCACCCAGCTCTGTGCTTCCTCCCACTTGCTCTTTGGTTAATTGCCAAGATCCCTCAATCGTCCCTGACTTCAGAATCTTTCTTACCACCCTCACTGAACCCACTACTAGGTGTCATCCATTCTCCTCCTAAATGCATTTAGACTCTATCTTTCCATCTCTGCAGCCTCAGCTCTGTACTTTCACCTCTATGCCCTGAACTGTCGTCAAAGCCTCCAAACTCATTGCCCATTGCCCAGTTGTCCCTCTCTCTAAAATATTACATATTCTGCAAAGCTTTCGGAGATTCTTTTCAAGAGTCTAATTCTCATTATGTCTCTACCTTGCTTCAAAAGCACTGTAGCTCTCTCTTCCTTTGTACACAGGAGGAAGTCTAACCCCTCAATGGCATTCATGGCGTCTGGGCCTGCAGGTCCACCAGCCTTTTCAGCAATGTCCACAGTCTTTCTCCTAAGGACCACTCTGCAGTGGATGTTGTGCTTCCCGCATGCCCCGCAATCTACACTCCAGGTGAGCTCCCACCTCCAACCTTTTGTCTGGTGGCTCCCTTTGCCTGGAATGCCTGCTCTTTTCCAGTTGATGATCTTTTCATTTCTGCCTGAGAGAGCTCTTTTTCCCATGTGGGCCAGCACACAAAGGTTAAGGATAAATTTTTATGGAACCAGAAGTTCCCTGGAGAAGATTCCTCAGCTTGCCCCTCACTCTCTGGCCTCTTCCTGGACCACCGGCAAAGGTGCGCATCAGATTGTTTTGCTTAACGACTGCTCCAGTGTCCATCTGTGGGAGCCAGTTCCCAGTAGGACCTTCTTCCCGAGGTTGATTTCTTTAACTTGTTAAAAATAGCTTTTTTCCCATCAACAAGAAGCATATGTGATTTCCTGCGTAATTACCAGAAGCTTATAAACCAGAACATAAATTGTGTTTGCTTGATTGCAGGTGTTAAGGGAGCAAAGTGTAATTAGTGTCGGATGATTCACACCCCAGACCTTAGACCCTGTCCACAAAGGTCTCCATTGTGCAGTGTCACCCCAGGGTAACATCCCAAGTAAAGTAATTTCAGGACTATAACCTGTAACTTCCTGATTTGGAGCTAATAAAACTGTTTTGAAGATTACACCTTGACTTTTGAACTTGCCCTTTGAATTCCTTAGTGCCGCAAGCATTCCTGTGGATTGTGCCTGCGAAGCAAGCAGCAATGCCCTATTTGGGGGAGTGGATTTGCCACTCGGGCAACATTGGTAAATGTCTGAACAAACCCGAGGTTGTGGACTGACCATTTATGGCTGGATTTTGCTCCCCAGTCCTAAATCTTTAAGAATTAAGATACCCCTGAAAGCTATGGTGTGGGCTTGGGCTGGGAAGCTGAGCAGGCTTAGGCGATGGGGCACTCCTGAGTCTTTGCTGGGTCCTTTAGGAACTTTGGGGACCTTGGGGTGACATGGCAGGACAGGCTGACCAAGGTTTGGGGAAGATTACTTATCTGCAAAGGACTGTTCCTGACGACCTTTCAGTGACTTCTGGTCTTTACCTGTCTTCTGGCTCTCTATGGGCCGATGGGCTTGCAACCAGACATTGGCCAAGCCAGATGACACTTACCTGAGTACTGACACCCTCCAGGCCTGGGATCCCCAGTTGTCATAGAGCCCTGTTGCAGAGCCATGGAGCTCAGCAGTGGGCCAGCTGGGGCCTGGGAGACACAGAGAAGCCGGAGCAGAAATGGGTCTGGGCCCTGTTTGTTCTGTGGTTTCCACCGCTGAGAAGCGGCATCTAGGAGCCTCACTCTGCCCTCTGATTTCCTTCACTGAGCACAATAATTCCAAAGTTGGCCATCTGATTTTCTTTCAAGGCTAAAGCAGTGGTGGTTCTTAAAGTTGGACCCTGGACTGATAGCATCAGCATCATTTGGAAACTTGATAGAAATGCAAATTCTGCAGCCTCACCTCTGACCTACTGATTCTGAACCTGGGGTAGGGGTGGGGGGCGGGGCAGCCGTCTGTGTTTACATAAGCCCCACACATGCTTCTGCTGCCGCTCAAGTTTGGGAACACTAATGATTCTTCACGTTCAGTGGGGCTTTGATGCCAGACTGGCTTGGACAAACAGACGTCTAACTTCTATAGGCACAGAAATGGAATACTCCGCCTGATTTAATAACCTGTAAATGACTGCTAAATGTAACATTGTCAGGTTCTTGTAATTCTGCATTTGGAGAGGAATAATAAAGGGTGTCAGGCTTCTGAATGGGGGTTTTGACTTGTATGGTACTGTGAGTTTAACTTTCCAAGCAGCAGGCCAAAAGCCTCCGGTCCACAAAGGGGCAAGCGTAAAAATAGTTCGTCTGTTTCCAATTGGGACCAAATGGAAACCATCTGGACTCCTTGCCCAGGAGGCTGATGTGTATCAGCTCAATCTAACCCTTTATTCTGAAACAAGTAGAGCTCTTCCACTAAAGACCAAACTCACCCCCAACCAAATACTTTATGACATGGAAAGTGATTATCCAGTGTGCGGAGCTGTTTTTAAACTTGTTTTCTGGGCTCTGGAAAGCATGAAAATGGCCTGCTCTGATGATAAGCTATAAAATAAGTATATCCTCCATACAAGTCATTTCTTTTGATTTGAGGCACAGGATCCACTGGGCGAAAAATGACTTTAATGGCGCCCATTGCCTATTGGGTTAAGTCCAACACTTCGCCTGATGTGGGAAGGCCTCCTTAGTGTGACCCACACCTCTTGCCAGGTCCACCCTCCTATATCCCCTTGCTCCAGCTAAACTTGCAGCCTTGTGGCTTGCCTTGCTAAGGCCTTGCTTCCTCCCTTAAGTCCTTCCTCATGTCAGCCCTTTCTTTCTGTCCACCTCATTCACAAAAACTCCTCCCCAGCCCTGTACCTGGGGGAGAGTGCCCTTCTCTGAATCCCATGTCCACGTTTGCCCTTGGCAAAAGCTGCCTTTTTGTGGTTGTCGTTTCCTTGGTGTGTATCCTCTTTCTAAATTACATTCTGAGCCCCTTGTTATGAGCTGAATTGTGTCTCCTCCCAAATTTGCATGTTGAAGTCCTAACCCCTAGTTCACAGCAAGGGACCTTAGTTAGGAATAGGGTCATGGCAGATGTGATTGGTTTGGATGAGGTCATTCTGGAGTCGAGTGGGCCCCAGATCCAACATGACTGATGTCCTTAGGAAAAGGGGAAATGCGGACACTGACACGCACACAAAGGGCATGCTGAGGCAGAGGCTGGGCTGAGGCATCTCCAGCCAAGGAACACCAAATGTGGCCAGCAAACCACCAGAAGCTACAAGAGGCATGGAACCGATTCTCCCTTAGAATGTCCTGAAGGAACCAACCCTGCCAACATCTTGACCTTGACTGCTAGGCTCCAGAACTGGGGGACAATATATTTCTGCTGTTTAAGCCACCTGGTCTGTGGTAGTTTGTTATGGCAGCCCTGGGAAACTCAAACAGCTCTAAGGAGCAGGAGTATACCTTGTGCCCATGCAGAGATGGCACTTCATAATCACATTCTGCTGAGACAGCTATAACGACCAGAAAGTAAGCTCCTTGGGACCGAGACCAGGGAGATCTCTCACATGCCAGCTCAGAATGGCCCTGAGGACAGTTTAGTTTCATCAGTGAGACTGAAAGAATGACCATAGGAAGGCTGCAGTTCTTCAAGGCCTCTGACCTCTTCCCTGGAAAACTGTAAGATGCTGGATTCCTCCGGGAGCCTGGCAGGGGAGTATATATGGCTCACAAAGGTCAAAAGAAGCAAGTCTGGTACTTTTGTGCCAGGTTTTAGTAGTTAGGTGTTATTGTGACTTGGGCCTCACCAGAACTATTATTTTAAAGCTGAATGTTGTATAATTTAATCACTCTTTTTGTCTTGTCCTTCAAACTGTCTACCTTCCATGGGGGTTTAATGTCCCCAGGGCCTACATAGGAATAGAGCAGTGGGTGGCGGGGTAGGGGGGAAGAGTGGGGGACTTGGGTGGGGAGTGGCACACAGTAGGAGTCATATTCATGAAGGGCCTCACATTCATGCTCTGGTGTCATCGACTAATGTGGTGAGGCATGCATTCTCTGTATTTATGTGTGTTAGAAGGGTTCATTTGTTAAACATAAAGATTCTAAATATAATGCAATTTTTAAAATCTTCTTTGTTATTAATTTAAAAAATTTTAAATCAGGAAATCTCAATAAATAGAAGTAGTCAGAGCCTCCTTCCAGCCTTGAGAAGCCTTGCAAGTCCTGTGCAGATTTGGGTCTTTTGCTCTCTCTGCAAGGCCAAACTGACAGCACAGCATGATGCAGGCCAGAGTCCCCGTCCTTGGTACCACTTTCTGTTAAGTGTAGATGTAGAGTTAAAGTCCTCTGTAGGGCCACCTATCCTGGAGACACTGATCTTCCTCATCCCCCTCCCAGGAGCCACAACCAACTGTCTTGAAAGAATTTTGGTTGAAAATAGTCCCAAATGGAAACTGTCTAAAACAAATACAAACTGAGCATGGTTCTTCTTTTTCTTTTTTCTTTTAGCAGATTTTTCAAACTCTACAAGCACTATCCAGTGGAAAGACTATACTCACCTCAGACAACAGAGACAGAGTCTAATACATTTTCTTACCTTACATTTTCATTTGGCTTTTTAGTTCATAAGAATTTGTATTTTTCTAACTCAGTGAGATTTTGAAGAGGAAATATAAGGATAATCCCAGGACAGGAAAAAGACCATGAGAACAGGTTAAAATTGAGGAAAAGGAAGCCCAGGGGTGAAGAACTTCTTTATAAGAGTCTGTCGCCTCCCACATACTAACTGTAAGGGGGGAAAAAGTGAAATGGATGAAAGCAAAATAACACAAATTTAGCTTAGTTCCACAAAGAGTTTCTAAAAACTGTGCTCTCAACACTTCCAGTGATCTTTGTAACTTCCCAGTGTTAAGGCTGGTGTGGAATTTCGGGAGCTGTGAGCACAGATTCCTTGATTTGCAGAGTAAGATGCTGAGACGCAGGCATCAGGACTCCGGCTGTGAACAGAACTCTCGCTCCCTAACACTTAGCTGCAAACCTCCAGTACGTGGATAGCTTCTCATCCAGTTTAACCCTGCTCTGAGTTTGCAGAGCTGGTGATATCTCAAAACTCCCCTCTAAGAGACTCAGTTTCTGATTCTAAGTAATCAGCACAGGAGAGAAGTCTCCAAGCTGAATTTATCATGTCCTGCTCACTGTGGGTTGCAGACTTGTTCCCAAACCAGCCTTGCTGAATGTGCCAAAGACTGTGTTCAGATGTATATAAAGTCATAAGACACTGAGTCTTTTTCTCCATTTGAATTTCTCTGTTTGGGGTAATCACTTCAGTAGTGGACACACACAGCCCTGGAAAGGAGGAAGTGATTACATGATGGAGGAAGTGAGAGGAATATTGAAACAACTAAAATACCTTTTTTTCTTTTCTTTTTCCTTGAAGTAGTTTTCACAATTCTAGTTCCAGATGATTTTGTCATCTGGTTCAAAGTTGAACTTCCTCTCTGTCTGGCTGCCTGGGAAAACAAAAAACAAAAAACAAAAAAAAACTGTTCCAAGTTGCATGAATGGGTTTTTGATACACTTTGATGTTGGCTATTGCCTTCATTTTATGTCCAGTTTGGCAGGGGCATTTCTCAGAAGAATTATCTGACCCGTTGTCCAAACTGCGTTCACTTAGGGTTAGTCCTGTCTTTTTCATGTTTCTTTCCCCAAAGGCTTGAGGGAACAAGCAACGAAGCAGGGCCCCTTGAATTAGCCTGCAAGGTCTCCTGTAAATTTGTCCTTACATTTCATAGCTGCCCTCTGTGAAATGGCTCCAGATCTCTGGGATTTGTAAGAATGGAGCAGAGAGGAACATATTTTTGGCATGTTTTAAAAAATATATTAGTATATGATCATTTTGGAGTCATTCTGGACCCTTCTTTTTTTCCCCTCTTGCTCTCCACATCCCATCCATCAGGAAGTGGTAGAGATGTGGAACCTGACCTCTGCTATTCCCCTAGTATCACCTGGGTAGACACTTGTCACCTGGATGGCAACAGCCTCCCAAGATGCCTGCCCCCATCCGGGCAGTTTGCCACACAGATCAAGGGCCCCTTCTCAAACCTAAGTCCTAACTCCTCTGTTCTCTCCTAGCTAACAAGACCCTTGCTCCCCCCGCATCCCCCGGTCCCTGTTGTCACCCTGCTTGCTCCTTCCTGCTCCTTGGGACCTCGGTGCTGGCTGTCCTGTCTGGAATGCTCTCCCCATTTATCCACAGGCTTGCTCGCTCACCTCTGGTGTCCATGCACAAATGCTACATTTTCTAGGAGGCCCATACTCAGCCCTCTGTTTGAAGTCACACACCATCCATCTTCCCTCCCTGGACTCCCAAACTTGCCTCTCTTGCTTGATATTTTATTTTTCCATAGCAGTTATCACCTTCTAACAAACCATAGCATGTATATATTTGTTATGCCTTTTAAAAATTGTCTGACCCCCACCCCCATGCCCCCACATGCATGCTCCCAGCCCCTCCTTGGGGCAGGCATCTGCTTTGTGCATGAACCTCTCCCAAGCACCAGGAACCATACCTGGAATACACTAGGATAGACACAAGTGTGCACACACACACTTGATGAAGGAAGGAAGGAAGGAGGATCATTCTAAGATTACATTTTATGCATTGTAACGAGTAATCAGGAAAAACTGGTCATGGGATCATGAGGCATTCATGCCTCTTTGTCATCAACAGAAATCGTGCCTGACTCAGGCAGGAAGAAGTTCCTGGGAGGCCTGGGGCTCACAGAACGGGGGAGAAAACCAACATTTGAGCCTTACAAAACAGTGTCCTCAAAACATTTTTGCTCCCCTAACACCCTATAGGAGCACTGAAAAGCTGTGTACCACCCTGCACATTTGAGGTTAGTATTTTAACTTAGTTATCATATTTTAAAATTTCTTCTTTTCCACATAATAACTTATTATTTTATATTGTTTTTTTCAATACCATTTAGTCCCCTTATACCCACTCCCCCATCCCTTGCAATCCCCACACTGTCCATGTCCATGAGTCCTTTTTCCTTTTTGCTCAATCCCTCCACCCCCTAACCTCCCCCCATAGCTGTCATCTGCTCTCTATCTATGAGTCTGTCACTATTTTGCTTGTTAGTTCAGTTTGTTCATTAGATTCCACATATGAGTGAAATCATAGGATATTTGTTTTTCTCTGACTGGCTTATTTCACTTAGCATAATGCTCTCCATGTCTATCCATACTGTTGCAAAAGGTAAAATTTTCTTTTTTTATGGCCAAGTAATATTCCATTGTGTAAATGTCTCATAGCTGTTTTATCCACTCATCTGCTGATGGACACTTGGGCTGCTTCCATATCTTGGCAATTGTAAATAATGCTGCAATGAACATAGGGGTGCTTCTGTTCTTTCAAATTAGTGTTTTGGGTTCCTTCAGATACATTCCCAGAAGTGGGGTTGCTGGATTAAAAGTCAGATCCATTTTTAATTTTTTGAGGTATCTCCATACTGCTTTCCACAGTGGCTGCATCAGTCTGCATTCCCACCAACAGTGCAAAAGTGTTGCAATTTCTCCACATCTTCACCAGTACTTGTTTGTTGATTTATTGATGATGGCCATTCTGGTATGTGTGAAATGATACCTTATTGTGGTTTTAATTTGCTTTTATCTGATGATTAGTGACATTGAGCATCTTTTCATATGTCTATTGGCCATTTGTGTGTCCTCTTTGGAGAAGTGTCTATTCAGGTACTTTGCCCATTTTTTAATTGGGTTGTTTGGTTTTTTGGTGTTGAGTTTTGTAAGTTCTTTATATATTTTGGATATCAACGCCTCATCAGATGTATTAGTGGATGAGAACCTGTCATATCCTTCTCTTAAATATATCAAATAGAATCTAAATTCCAAGCAATTTGATATCTACCATCCTCCATTAAAAAATCCCAAACAAATCAAGACATGAACAAATTCTTCTTTGGTGATTGAAAAGTTTACATTAGTTCCTTTTATTATTTTGTTTTTATTTGTATTTTCATTCTACTTTATAGAATTTTATATTTGTGAGTCTTTTATAGCTCATTCTATAATACTTCTCCATAATAAAAATGCTATGTTTACAAATATTTAAATCTTAAAAAGTTCTGGGATCATAAGGCTCTAAAGTATTAAAAATGTCTTCTGCAGTTATTAATCATTTTTAAAAATAAACTGTATTGAATGCTTCTGTCAATGAGATGAATGACGCTGCTTTATTTTTTGTTTTTATAATTAATTTGTGTATTCATTAAAGAATATTATTGCTAAAATGATGCAGATGCCCTC
Organism: Phyllostomus hastatus; assembly: GCF_019186645.2. Taxonomy (NCBI): domain Eukaryota; kingdom Metazoa; phylum Chordata; class Mammalia; order Chiroptera; family Phyllostomidae; genus Phyllostomus; species Phyllostomus hastatus. The sequence continues at coordinate 779,259 of NW_025333643.1, read as the reverse complement.
ATCAATGCTATTTCTGTTTTTTATTATAATAGTTGTAAATGCTGGGAAATGTTGTTCATACAGATGGGAATGGAGTAGGGTTGCCAGATGTAATCTCTCCTAACCTCTAAGTACAGGCCAACCCATTCAATTTAAATGTCTGATAAACAAAGAATAATTATTTAGCTATTATATCCAAAACATTGCATGGGACATACTTATAATAGATTATTTGTTTTTTTTATTTACAATTGATATTTAACTGGACAATTCTAGAAGGACTTTTATCATAGCAAATGATTCAAATCTGTGAACTCCTGTGTTATAGACTAAAAATTACATATGGTCAATTAAAAAAAGATTTTTAATAAATTGTCAGTTGATAACTTGATTATGCTCTCCTCAGATTACATTAAAAGTGAAAACTGGCCCTGACTGGTGTGGCATAGTGGATTGAATGCCAGCCTGTGAACCAAAAGGTAGCTGGTTCGATTTCCAGTCAAGATGTATGTCTCGGTTGTGGGCCAGGTCACCAGAAGGGGGCGTGAGAGAGGCAACCACATATTGAGACTTCTCTCTCTCTCTTTCCCCCTCCCTTCCCCTCTCTCTAAAAATAAATAAAATCTTTTTTTTTTCAGTGAAAATTGGAAGCCACCTGATGGGTAAAAAATGGTTCATCACTGATTTATTAAAGTGACTCACTTTCTAACATGTTAATATTTTGAATTGTCTCTTTGTTTTTTTTTCTTTCTAGGGAAGACACTCTGCTCAGGTACTGGATGGGAGAGAAGTGTGCCTTTCTTTGGCAAAGTAAAATAATGATTTTAACCAAGGAAATTAACCCCAAGTATCAGGTCCTTGTGGAAGTTGAGAATCTCGACATTTCTTTAAAGTCATCTACACCCCTCTCAAAGGCATCCACTTGGCTAAAAATTTCCATGTACTCCGTGTCTTAGGGAATTTGGGTGCTATAACAAAATCCCATAGACTGGAGCCTTAGAAACAGCAAATATTTCTCCCTCACAGTTCTGAAGTCCAAGATCCAAGCATCCGTGGATTCAGTGTCCGGTGAGAGCCTGCTTTCAAGCTCAGAGACCACTGGCTCCTTGCAGTAAGACCACCTGCAGAAGGGGTGAGGCAGCTCTTGGGGCCCCTTGCTAAGGACACTAACCTGTTTGGGAGGGCTCTGCTCTCGTGACCAAGTCATGTCCCCAAAGCCCCACTGCCTAATACCATCATCCTGGGAATTAGGATTCCAACATATGAATTCTGAGGGGACACAACAGTCTATAACCTTTGTTTCATGACAAGGGTTGTGAGGGACAAGAGCCAGGACAGCCCCAGGGTCTGGCACAGGGTGTTGGGGGTGGGATGCCTGGTTCCTTGGCTCAAGAACCACATTTAGGATGGCCAAGCCCAGTGGCTGGGGCTCAGGTCCCATACTCACTGTGGTCAGGATAGAGGGCTGATAATATACCATAATCATTTTTCTTGCCTCATATGACCCCCCCTTTAAAGTTATGGCTAATCCAGTTGGCAAAGAAGTAAAACTGAGAAGGGCAAACTTATCTGGCTGAGCAGAGGTCTAGTAATCCAGCCCCAAAGTAGAAGGCACTTTTACTCTGGATGGATGTGTACCTCACTGCTGAGGACACATCCATCAGGATGTTTGAGGACACAAACATCAAGTTTGTGTTTCCTCAAAATTCATATGTTGAACCCCCAAGTGCCTGTATTTGGAGATGGATCCTATGGGGGATGCAAAAACTTTCTTCTACTCTCAAGGTCCTCCTGGCTGGTCTCATAATCAAATAGACAAGACAGATTAGCAAGAGAGAATAATGAAAAATCACATACGTCGGAACTTCACATACATGACAGGTTCAAAGGCAGAAAGGGAAAGAGGGGTCTATATGACATGCCAAGCTATGGGTCACCTTGAGAAGGTGAAGGAGGTCATCACAGGAGAATCAGAAGAGCAGATGTTCAGCAATTAGCATTTGCCCTGCCCCATAGACAGGTCAAGCAAAGGTTATCTCTAATAATCTCTTATTCTGAGCAAGGCCCCTAATTCAAGTTCTTCTAGCTACTTAAGGTGGGGTACAAGTTTCTCTTGAGCCCACAAGATTTTGTTTGCCTTTAGCTCAAAACAATTCACATACTAGAGACATGTCTTAGGGTGACTCATTCTGAACCCCTACTATCCTCTTAGGAAGTAATTAAGGTTTAAATGAGGTCATAATGGTGGGCCCCTCATCAGATAGAATTAGTGTCCCTGTTAAAGAAACACCAGAGAGCACTCTGTGTGTGTGTTCACACCTAGCGAAGGCCGTGTGAGGGAACAGCAATAGGGAGGCCATCTGTAAGCCAGGAAGAGAACTCTTAATAGGAACTGAATCAGCTAGCACTTTGATCTGGGACTTCCAGCCTCCAGAACTGTGAGAAACTAAGCTTGTTGTTTAAACCACGCAGCCGTGGTGTTTTGTTATGGCAGCCCAAGCAGACGAATACAGTTACACAAAAGAATGCAGAATAGCTAAAGTGCACCTGTGAACTAACCAGAAATTAAGGTTCAAGTGACTGTAAATGTTAGAGCCTGCCATTGTTAGCTGTAGAGGAAGAGAAGAACCTAGAAATGTACTTGTTGTGAGTTTTGTTGTTATTGCTAACATCCTGAGTAACGAGAGGAACTTAAAAGAGGTTCTGTATGCTGACCGCTGACCACTGACCACGGGACATGGCTCAGTGGGAGCAGCTCGCACCCTGTCCAAGGCTGCCATGAAGAATGACAGGGAAGGCGCTCTCCGGTGTTAGCGCTGACCCTGGCTTTCTTGGCTCTCAGGAAAAACAAACCTAGAACCCTTAAGGTTAAGCCTTATAATGCCCCCTCCAACAGGAATCAGATGGAAAAACCAGAACAAGAGATCTTCACGTTGCTTCCCCATATCCTTGTCACTTCTTCACTTTCCAGTCCTACCCCCTCATACCTGTCCCTGCCTGCCACACAATGATCCCCAAAGGTGAAGCTTTTATATTCCCAATGATTTCTTTAAAAATTCATAGCAGCGCAATTTATAATAGCCAAGTGCTGGAAGAAACCTAGGTGCCCATCAGTGAATGAATGGATCAAAAAACTATGGCACATTTACACAATGGAATTCTATGCAGCGGAAAGAAAGAAGGAGCTCCTACCCTTTGCAACAGCATGGATGGAGCTGGAAAGCATTATGCTAAGCGAAATAAGCCAGGTGGTGAAAGACAAATACCATACGATCTCACCTTTAACGGCAACCTAAACAACAAAACAAACAAACAAGCAAAATATAGCCAAAGACACTGAAATAGAGAACAGGCTGACTGACCAGAGGGGAGAGGGGAGAGAATTTCAGGGGAGAATGGGAAGGGTTTACAGGAACAAATATAAAGGACACATGGACAAAAACTAGGGGTGGGTGGAAATGGAAGGGAGGTGGGGAGGGATGGGTGGGTGGGCTGGGATGGGAGTACAGGACAGAAAACTGTACTGGAACAATGATTAAAATAAAATTAGAGAAAAAAATCACAGATTCACTTAGTGCTTTAAATCCTAAAGTTACAATAGAGGACTTCATAATAGGACCATGGCTTTTTATAGGAATGTTGGTGAAAAAATAGCAGAGGAAAAGTATGTTAGATAGCAGACATTGTTTTCCAGCTTCCTCTTGTGTTTATTGGGTTGACTGAATTATCAAATTCAACAAATAACGTGTCTAATTTTGATGCCTTGAAAGTTCCCAAATAGGGGTAACTGTTGTATTTATAAATCTGTGTTAATTACAAGCTCTTTGAGCTCATTTCCACAAAGTAGACTTGACTTGTGCCCTTTTTTTATGGGGCAACTCAGAGAACAATGGTTTTTGAAATTGAGATATAATTGGTATATAACATCATATTAGTTTCAGGTGTACAATATAACGATTCAATATATGTATGTATTTTGAAATAACAGTGTTCCTCCACACACTTCAAGATTTCACTCTCCTTGGGAACGGGTGTCCTCGCTGTGATGGTAATGATGACGGTGATGGTGATGATTAACATCCTTAAGTACCTACTATGTAAGGCACCACGCTAACTGCTTTACTTTATATCACTCGCTCCTCACTAAACGCTATGGGGTAGTTAGGATTATGTTTGTTTTGCAAAGGAAGAAACTAAAATCAGATCTATTTAATGATTTGCCCGATGTCATGCACAGCTGGAGTCTAATTTGAACCCAGGTCTGACTCTGAGCCTGTGCTATTATTAACCACCTGCTATATTTTGCTGCCAATGCATTTTGCCATGTATAATATGCAATTTTTTTGCCCAAATTTTTGAGGGAAAACTAAGGGATCTTTAAAATTATACATGGGAATTAGCACTAAAACGAGGGTACGTATTATACATGGCAAAATGCGGTAGTTGGCTTTAAACTGTGTCACACATAAGTGTATTGGGATCTAGTAAAATAAATGATAAGCCTTTCATGGAGGAGGAAGCAGCTGTTTGTTCTCATCTGTCTTGCATCTGTCCTCCTTGTCTACTTCTTTTGGGGGACTGCCGCTTCCTCCCCGCGGATCTTGTGATTTGGGGAGAACTGCCCGGCCCAGTGCCCCACCCCTCCCCCAGGGGCGGTCGAGCAGTCCTGACCTGCCGCTGTTACCCGGCCCAGGACAGGACGTAGGTATGTGATCCACCGAGGGCCAGTGAGAGTTTCCCGACGGGGTCTGACCCACTGTCACTGGAAGAAAGGCTCTCATGTTCTGGCTGACTAGGGATCATGATGATCTAGCCCTGGGACTGGCAGGTGCGTGGACAGCTGTTTCCCGCTCAGAGGATGCTGGTCTTCACGGGAGAGAAACCCAACCCTCAGGAGGGGAGGGTAGCAGAGTCAGGAGCAGGAACTCAGGTTCTTCTGATGACACGGCTGGAGCCCCGACCTCAGCCATCTCTGAGGACAGCGCCACCTGTCGACATACCAGCTACATGAGCCAATAAAACCTTATTTAATTTTGTTTGGGGTGCCTTCACTTTTAACTGAAAGGTTTCTGCTTAACACGCTGCTGTAACAACTGACCACAAACTTAGTGGCTTAAAACAATACAAGTGTATTATCTTACAGGTTTGCAGGTCAGAAGTCTGAAAGGGGCAGGAGTCAAGGCGTCGGCAGAGCTGCGTTCCTTCTGGCGGCTCTGGGGAGGAATTTGTTGCCTCCCCCCACCCAGCAGGTAGGGAGAAGACACCCACATTCCTGGCTCACGACTCCTCCCTCACATTCCCCCAGTCTCCATTGTTGCTGTCGCCTCTCCTCTCTGGCTCTGACCCTCCTGCCTGCTTCCCAGAAAGAACTTGTGATTACACTGTACCCACCCGGGCAACCCGGGATAATGCCCCCATGACAAGGTCCTTAATTCAGTCATGTCTGCAAAGTCCCGTGTGCCCTGCAGGTAACATAGTCACGGGTCCCCCCAGGTTAGGACACAGATAGCTCTGAGGGTCCATTATTTTGGTCTCACACGCACTGGGGAAGAAGGAGCTGGATTGACCACTGGGAGGGTCATTTTTAGTCGCAAAGCAGTTTTCTTCTTGTAGGTGGCCCCAACAGAGCTTAGGGTCAGGCTCTCCAGCACTTAGTGTGGAGAGGCTGAGGCGGGCCCTGGAATCTGGCGAGGCTGGGGCTGGCAGGCTGCTCCTCTGCGTCTCTGTGAACTCTGCCTTGGGTCTGAGGAGAGCCAGAGCCCAGGAGCTTTGCAAGTAATTCATGTGGAGGTGCCCCTCACTGGGGAAAGGGCCACATACACCGTTCATGTGCTGTTCTTTCCATTTCCTCACATTGGGATTTGAGGTCTTCACCTCGTAAAATGAAGTGATAATATTAGACCTAGTTATAAAATAATCATAAGAAATAACAGACCACATCATTAAAAAATAGAGCTAGTGACCATGTGAGCTGGCCAGAGACATGCATTTAGGCTGAGACCCCTGATTCACACGTGTAAGTAAATGATCTTGCTCTTATAATAAAAAAAAGATCACAAAAGTAACTCAAGGAGAGAAAAAGATGATCAGAAATGTGATGAATCAGGGAACTCAGGGGCTAGTAGGTTCTGTAGATAAGCTGGTTAAACAGAATGGTGCCAAGATGCAGGCAGGGCAGAGGGGACAGGTCTCACCAGATGGCACTCCAGCGTGTGACGGCGCCCAGGCTTGCCCCGGTCTGCAGCCCTAGGCCACAGCAGCATGGGCTGAGGCCCTGAAGCCTTTGGTTGCTCTCCAGGCCTGAGAAAATGCTCTCAATTTCTTCATTTTCAAATCTAGAAAGAAACGACAGGAACAAACTAGTGACTTTTAAAACCTATGTTGTCCACTGAAATATTAATTTTCAGGCACCACGAGGCCAGTTGGAAGCACTTTTGCACTATTCCAGGGCCAGGGTGACTCTGGGCGGGGACAGAGGAGTCTGGGAAGACTCAAAGGTACCGGGATTCTCTAAGGAGCGGCCTTCTAAAGTATGTCAGAGAAGGTTCAGGGGAGTCCAACCCCTCGGGCCACCTCTTGTGTCTCTGTGTGCCCCTCGCCTTGGACTGCACAGTCCTGCAAGGCTGTAGGGTGGGATGACATGCGTCGTCTCATTCACGCCAGCAGCAGCCTCTGAGGGTGGTGGCTAGGTCAGGCAACTGAGAGTCAGTGAGGTGAAGAAACAGCTTCAGGGAATCTGGAATGCCAAGGTTTGAACTTTAAAATGAGGTGAGTAGCAATAATAGAAATACTTTTAAACAGTTTATATATTTTTTCAATAAAAATTACTGAGGGCCAGCTCCCATGGAGGGTAGGGGATGTGGCCATGCCAGACAGAGGGGCCTCCTGCCTGGTGGCCTTCCCAGCCCATCAGGGAAGTCATAGAGGACAGAGCTCCCATCACCAGAGGCCAGCCACCTGCAAGTCCTCTGGGGCTAAGGTCTCAGTGGAGATTCCCAATTACCCCACCCTGATGACTCTAGGCATCTCAGCAGCAGTGGGATTTCATCTGACAGTTAGAACAAGCTGTTTGCTGAAAATGGGAATTCCTTCTTTCTTCCTTCTCTCTTCCTACTGGTACAGGTCTCTGGGTCCAGTGCAGGAACTGGAGTCTTGGCAGGTGAGGCGGGGGGGCGTCTCTTTGTGGTGGGGCTGGTTGTACCCAGGTCAGTGTGGGAAGCTGGGGACACTCCCAAGCTGAGCCTGCAGCTGCAGCTGCTGTGAGCCTGCAGGCTCTCAAGGACTCTGCCTTTTGCAGCTCTGTGTCAGGAGACCCTGACTGTGGTGCCTCCAGCACTTCAGAAATCTGGGGAGCCTCCACAGAATGCTCCCCCTCCCCACCTTTTGCTGACAGACTTGTCCACTGTTGCCACCAGAGCCCTAGTTCTTCCATGTGGCCTTGGTGTTGCTCTGGTACCACCTCGCAGGCGTGAGCCATCTCTTCCACTTCACAGCCCATTGGCCTGTTGAGTGCAAGACACCAGCAGGCTCCAAGGACAGATGAGTCACAAAATCACAGACTTGCGAAGCAGAAGGGATAATCTCATTAGGGATCACAGGGCAGCATGGCCTACTCCAGATCACACAAGCAGTTTGAAACTGTTTATGGATGGTAAATTATAGACCTGCAGCGAACTGAGGTCATGGATGAGAGGCGGGCTCTGATACAGACAGCTGGATTCACCTAGGCTCCACCCATAAGAGCTGAATGGCCTTGAATAAGCCAATTAACCCCTTGAGTGTTTCCTCATCTGTAATCAAGGTATGGAAATGATACATACCTATCGTTAGGGTCATATATCTATACATAGTGGTACATATCTGTATATCATTGGAAGAATAAATGAAATGATTCATGCACTGTGCTTGGCACACAGTAAGCAAGCACCATTAGCTGGCATTATTATTATTATTATTATTATTATTATTATTATTATTAGCTCCCTCCCCTCCCCTTGCACGCTTGGTGCCCAGCCCTCTGAAGCACTTGCGCTGCCCTTCCCTGACACCACGTCTTTCCTCCCACCTCCTGTCCTGGTGAATCCCTTCCCCTCAAGAACTGCGGTTTCCTGTATCCAAACTACTGCTAAAATTTACATGGACATCTTTCGTGGTATTCAGATTTCAGCCTTACATTCTGCATAATCAAGGAGAGCATGTCTGCTCTCCTCTGCTCTCCTGTGCCTCAGACGGCAGCATCACCTTACATGTACTTGCATCTTCCTTAGCAATGAGCACAGCATCTTGCACAGACTGGCCTTGGACAAATACTTGTTGAAAGAATAAGTGAGTGAACAGACTCTTTCTGAGAACCCTAACATTTACTCAGGAACATCAACTCTAAGGAGGTGTTTCCAGTATCCCCTTCGGTGATGACTTGGTGAGACACAAGGGAATGGGACACCGCCTGCCCCTGCCTTTGCCTCCCCCACCTGACGCAGGAAGAGCCTTGAAGGGAGGCCGAGTCCAGCCTTACTTGCAGAAATTGGGGGCCAGAGGATGCAAACTGCTGAACTGCAGAGCTCACCCCAGGCTCCCCAGAGACCACAGATCCATCTTGCAATTGATGAGTTCTAGTGTGGTCAGTGGGCAGCGGGTGCACCCCTTTGGTTCCAGAAACAGAGCCTACGAGTGCAGAATGAAAAGGGACTTACACAGTGAAGACTGATGCTCCGTATTTTAGTGTTACTTAAAAGTCAAATATGTTAAATTATTCAACATCTGCTAATGAATTTCATTTTTAAAAAATTTATTTTAGAGAGATGAAGAGAGAGAGAGAGAGAAACATCAATCTGTTGTCCCACTTATTGGTGCATTCACTGGTTGCTTCTTGTACGCGCCCTGACTGGGGATTGAACCTATAACCTTGGCATATTAGAACAATGCTCTCACTAACTGAGCTATCCAGTCAGGGCTTACCTCAACATTTTTGCCTCTAAGATAACTTTCTAATGACCCGAGAAGAAAATGTCATGAAATTAAATTATGTCTCTTAAAAATGAAGACTCATGGAATGATTACATGGGAAACATCAAGCTCTGTGATGAGATATCCTGCAGCATATCTTCTTAGAGGTTGTTATGGGCTGAACGGTGTCCACTCCCTCCATTTCATATGTTGAAGTCCTAACCCCTCATATCTCTGAATGTAACTGTATTTGTAAACAGTCCCTTTAAAAAGGTAATTAAGTTGAAAATGAGGTCACTAGGGTGAGCGCTAATGGAATCTGACTGGTGTCCTTGTAAGAAAAGGAAACTTGGATACAGATATGTGCAGAGAGAAGAACAGGTGAAGACATAGGAAGAAGATGACCATTTACAAGCCAAGGAGAGAGGCCCCAGGAGAAACCAACGCTGCTGACATCTTGGGCTCCGGCTTCGAGCCTCTGGACCTGTGAGAAAGTACGTTTCTGTTGTTTGAGCTGTGCAGTCTGCGGTACTTTGTTACGGTAGTCCTAGCAAATGTTTATCCTCCTGTGGCTCTGTTCTTTTTGGTAGGGAAGTGCTGCTGTCCTAATCTTGTCATTAGAAAAAATTATAATAGTTATATGATCTAACCAATGATTTAGTTCATAGTTACAGATATTATCAGAATTTAGAGGACTGCTCAGAACTAGTCTGTGCAAATTCAGCAGCCAGGAGCCTGCCACATGGAAACAGCTGGACTAGTGGCGACATGTGAGCCTTTGGAGCCAACTCAAGTTCTCTTGGTTCCTGAACAGAGGAGACAATGCCAAGTTCATTGCTTGTGGTGATGAATGATCCCAGTAACCGTTAAATCTCTACATTATGGACAGGAAAGGGTATTTGAAATTACAAATCACGAAGGCCACATTTTAACAATTAGAATCACCACAACCTGAGGATTCCTTCAGTTCCGAATTTAAGCCTAAAAGAGGCTTTGGTGAGGTTTGGAGGACTTAGGGTCTTTTGAGGTAATGACACGTTGGTCAGAGAGAGGATTGCAAATTATATCTTGGCTGAGAATAGAAAAGTACTTGTAGCCTTAACTACAGAGATGGTGCCTGGGGCCGCTCTGAGGAGAAAACACAAGTTTGAGTGCTGGGCTGGGTTTCTCAAGCCGTGCTTCTGACGGGAGCCCATGTGGCACTTCACTGCTTATGTTAAGGTTGGTCTGTGCAAAGCGGGCTCCGCCAGGTCCTGGAAGTCTGAACCTGTGGTTTGCAGTGTCACTCGCTGGGGCACAAGCACTGCGGGGGGCAAGACCCCAGCCACATGTGACAGGCTGTCTCAGCAGCCTCCATACCACCAATGGGGGCTACCTTGTAAGGAATAGTTAAGGGTGAATTTTAACATGCAGGGGTGGCACTCTATTTCTGGCTTGAATGGACTGGGTACCCTGCTTGACTCTCTGAATAAAAACAACTAAAACTTCTGGTTATATATTGAAATTATTTTTTAAAATTATTTTTAAGTCATGATCAAATGGACATGACATAAAATGCACGGTCCTAATTATTTTTCAGTGTACAGTTCGGTGGCATCAAGCACCTTCACGCTGAGGTGCAACCGTCCCTGCTGCTTGCTCACAGAATACTTGCATCTTGCAAAATGGAAACTCTGTGCCCCCTAAACACCACTCACTTTCCCTGTCCCAGCCCCTGGCAACCACCGTCCTTTCGTCTCTGTGAATCTGACTCCTCTGGGGACCTCAAATAAGTGGAATCATACAGTACTTTTCCTTTTGTGTCTGACTTATTTAACTCAGAGTAAGTTCTTCAAGGAGGTCCATGCAGGTTGTAGTACACAACAGAATATTTTTAAAAGTTGAATGATATTTTATTGCATGTATATACCACACCTTGTTTATCCATTTGCCTGTCGGTCTGGACTGTTTCCACATTTGGCTGTGCACATACATGTTGCTGCTATGGACAGGCATGAACATGGATCCCTTTGAGGCCCTGCTTTCAACTCTTTGGGCAAGTACCCAGCAGTGGAATTGCTGGATTATATGGTAATTCTATTTTTAATTTTCTCAGGAACCTCCACACTGTTTTCCGCAGCGGCCGCACCACTTCACATTTTCACTGACAGTGCACGAGGATTCCAGTTTCTCCACATCCTCATCAACATGTTATTTCCTGCGTTTTTTATAGTAACCATTTTAATTTACATGAAGCGGTATCTCATTGTGGTTTTGATTTGCATTTGGACATTTGTATATCTTTTCTGGAGAATGTCTATTCAAGTCTTTTGCCCGTTTTTTAAAAACAGGATGCTTGTTTTGTTGTTGTTGAGTTGTAGGAGTTCTTTGTATATCCTGAGTATTAACCCCTTACCAGATATTACCATCCTGTGTGTTGCCTTTTCACACTGTTGATTGTGTCATTTGGGGCACAGAAGTGTTCGATTTGGATGTAGTCAATTCATCTGTTTTTTCTTGCGTTGCCTGTGTTTTTGGCATCATAGCCAAGAAATCATTGCCAAATCCAACATCATAAAGCTTTTCCTCCATGCTTTCTTCTAAGAGTGTTAAAGTATGTGTGTGTGTATATATATATATAATATTTAATATACATTTATGTTGACTTAATATATAAATATATAATATATAATATATATATATATATATTTAAAATGGACTGATTGGGTGGCAGGTTAATGAGGAACACCCGAAGGCCAGTGAATGAGACAGGGTGGGAGCCTGGAGGCGTACGCAGGGCGCTGGAGCCAGCTTTCCCTTTGAGAGCATCACTGAAGCAATAGGTCAATACACAACAACTCTAGGATAGTGGCACTCCTGGGAAGTAGTCGGGGGAAAAGAAGTGAGATAAAACTTTAGCTATTGTATTTGTAAACTCCACAATTTTTATTCCTTGAAAAAGTATATTTTATGAAGTATACATGGATGTCTGTTTTATTATTTGTTGTACTTTTATTTACTTGAAATGTTTAATTAAAAATACATCTTTTAAAAATTGCTTTTTAAAATCATCATCCAATGATAGATTTATTGAGAGAGAGGAAAGGTGAGAGAGAGGGAGAGAGAAATCAATGTGAGAGGGAGAAACATTGATTGGTTGCCTCCTGTATGAGCTCTAACTGGGGATAAAACCTGCAACCTTTTGGAATACGAGACAATACTCCAACCAAGCAAGCCACACCAGCCAGGGCCATTGTTTTTGTTGTTGTTGTTTATTTGTTTTGTTTTGTTTTTTAAAAACCTTGGAGCACATCAGTCAGCAACCAAATGAATTAGAGCTAGAACACATGCTGTGACATGCTCATATTCAATTTTAAGATTAACTGAACAAACATTTTTCAAGTGCCTGACTCATGAGTCTGGTGATCTCCAAGCTGCTCAGGTGAGGGCCCCAGATGCAAATCTGGTTCCCCAGTGTGTAACACTCATCTTGAATTGTCATGAGCAAAGGCTCCAAGGAAATTGGTAGGATGCTCAGTGGGGAGCCCTCAGGTCTTACAAGTATGAACTGGAGTGTGAGAGAAAACTACAGGTGGATGTCATAAAGAAACACCCATGCTTCCAAATATGTGTAGAAAGACTATTGTCATTAGACAATGTTATAAGAACATTTTTAAAGTTATTAATTTTGGAATAGGTGTGCACTGGTGTGCACTCAATACAAACTTATGAAGCTCCTTCCATCTGCGAAGTTCCATGAAAAGCCCTTCAGGGCAGATGGTTCCAGCAGGTCACTGCCCATTGTTGGGTCAGGAAAGCAATTTCATTGCAGCCAGATTTTTTTTCTTTAACAAAATAGGAAAGAAGAGAAATTATCTGAGTATATTCTAAGCCATAAGAAATAACTATCTTAAGAAACTTTTATTTTAATGATGTTTGAAATCAAAATGGAACCCAACCAAAGCAACCCACCAGCCCTTATACACTGGGTCATGATGTTAACTGCATTTCTGATAGTAACTGTAATTTAAAGTGTTTAGAAGACATTGCTGAAGGAACTATAAATTTGAACAAGGTTTATGATTAACTCTTACGACTTAGCAGTGGATGGTAACTATAAGGACTACAATAGAGAAAAATTGATGATTATTTTACCACAAGAAGAATGGTTCTGTGAAGCTCTGCCCGTGGGATGAGCAAGGAGATGTGTGCAGAAGCCCAGAGCAGCAGGTGCGAAAGAAGGAATAGAAAGAGCGAGGAGGGTGGTCAGGACGAGGAGCCTAGTGGAGGTGGAGAGGGAGAGGCTGGAGGGACAGCTTCCCTGGGAAGTGTACGTTTAAGTGAAAGAGAAGGATGGTTAGAGAGGAACTTCAGCTGGTTCTTCTTGAGTGGGGCGCAATGTCATCATCCTCATCCTCCAGAAGACATTCAGGAAAAATATGGGTGGGACAGAGTTGGGTCAAAGTTACCTAAATAATGAACTTTTAAATTTTTCTTAAGTACCTGCCTCTATCTAATTTTGTTTAATTCATTGTCTTGTTCAGCCCTCAACATTTTAGGGAATCAGTGTGTGGGTATTTGGTTATTAAAACAGACGGTCTTTCTGCACTGGTGATGGAAGAGTTGTGAAGTTGGCCTGTCCACCTCTGGGGGCTGGACTCCTCCTTCCGGTCTATCAGGCCCTTTCCCAAGAGTTGACCATTTGGTCTCAGAGTTGGGCCCTTTTCTTCCCCCCTCACACCCAAGTCCTAGATGTCATCTCAGAAGAAAAGATATCGGATTTTTTAGAAATCCAGTGCTTTTGGAATCACAGTTATGTGTTTGCTGACCTCATTCCAAGTGGGATGGGAGGCACAGGTGAAGCAGACGTGGCCTGATGACGTGGGCACGTTGGCTGTTGAGGAAAGGGGACATTCCCTCAGAGGAATCAAGTGGGGCAGCTGGAGTGCTGGGGAGGGAGGTCCTGCAGTGAGGACAGAAGTGGCGCCTTTGGGCTGGGCTTTCTAGATGGAGAGTGGGAAGAAGGGCAGGTTGCCACTGCAGAAGTGAAGTAATGTGGGACAGGTGGGCCTGCTGGGAGGACTGGGATGGGCGGTTTGGCTGTAGAAGTGCTGAATAGACCCTTGGTGCCAGAGCCAGGCTTTGGACTTTAGGCAGGAACACAGAGGTGGTGACACCACCAGTTCAGGGATTAAGGGGAATGAGGGCCCAGGTTCCTTGGGAGTAAACCTTCGTTAGTTCATTTCAGAGAAGAATGAGGAAAGGAGAACATCACTCACCTTCCTGAGAATCTGTTCCCTGTTGATGCTGGTTTTCAAGCCCTTGGACACACAGACACCTCAGTGTGCACAAAGCTTCTCAGGTGTCTTCGGGAACTTTTGAAGAAATTGGAACAACGGGCAGGGGTGCTCCTTTACTTTTTCGTTCTCCTTCCTTTTCTCTTGGCGTTGTGTCATTGTGTCAGATTTCACTCGGATCCTGAAAACAGTCACTTGCCCTGAAACCCAACACACACATGTCTTTTTAAGTAGCAGATTGCATGTGCCCACCCTAAATTGGCAAATATTGCTGCACACCTCTCTCTGAAAATTTTAAAGTGTTTCATTTATCTTAAAATGGGAATAGGGAATTATGATAGAGACAGTCAGGTGGAATTTTTTAATTTCTAATTTCTATATTCATGGATCCATGTTCTTTCTTTTAGATTCTTTCAAATGAGGGCAGTATCTATACAACTCAATTATAAAGGAATGTAATTAATATTAATGGTGGGAACTAAATATTACCAAGGACATAGTCATTTAGAAATGGCATAATTCTAGCCCTGGCTGGTGTAGCTCAGTCAATTGGGCACAAGTGTGTGAACCAAAGGGTCATTGGTTCGGTTCTCAGTCAGGGCACATGCCTGGGTTGTGGGTCAGGTTCCCAGTAGTAGGCATGTGAGAGGCAACCACACGTTGATGTTTCTCTCCCTCTCTTTTTCCCTTCCTTCCCTTTCTCTAAAAATAAATAAACAAAATCTTTTTTTTAAGTGGGTTTTATTTATTTATTTATTTTTAAAGGTTTTATTTATTTATTTTTAGAGAGGGAAGGGAGGGAGAAAGAGAGAGAGAAACATCAATGTGCGGTTGCTGGGGGCTGTGGCCTGCAACACAGGCATGTGCCCTGACTGGGAATCAAACCTGCAATGCTTTGGTTTGCAGCCCACACTCAATCCACTGAGCTAGGCCAGCCAGGGCAATAAACAAAATCTTAAAAAAAAAAAAAAAAAAGAACATAGGCCTTGGAGGAGAGCAGACCTCAGATTTAGTCTTCCCTCCACCACTCACTGGATGGCCTTATGTAAGTTATGAAGCCTCTTCAAGCCTCTATTTCATCATCTGTAAAATGGATTTTGGCTGTCATAAGGATTAAGTGAGCTAAGTTTATAAAGTACTTAGCACAATGCTTGGCACAGACTGGAAATGCTCAAGAAATTTTATTGTTACTATTGATGTTATTATGGCTCTGCTGGCCACAGGAAGTTACCAAATCAGTACTGATTTTGTCCTTTAAATTACCCAGTGTCAAAGGGTCCCTCCATGTAATAACTTAAGGTGGTGATTGGGTCTCTGAACTGGATTCATAGAGACGAATGTTTACAGGAATTATTAGAGTTTTGCCACATAGAAAGTTTTCAGCTAGAGATTGTTCAAAACCATATTTATTATCTTACATCAAAAGGGGTTCTCCTTGGCCCTGGCAAGTGTGACTCAGTTGATTGGAGTGTTGTCCTGCACACTCAAAAGTTGCGAGTTCGATTCCCAGTCAGGGCACATACCTAGCTTGCAGGTTCATTTATTGGTATGGGAGTCAACCAATCAATGTTTCTCTTTCACATTGATGTTTCCCTGTATCTATCTCCTCATTCATCTCTCTCTAAAAGAATTTTTTAAAAGTTCTTGGGTAAGAATAAAAAATAAAAATTGAAAAAACAGGGAGCTCTCCTTGTTGAATCTGGGCCTGGTCAACCACCTCAAAGAAACTGGAAAGAGACAGGGGCTGTTAGGAAAAGCAAACATCAAAAAGAATAGCACTTCTGCCCTGACTGGTGTGGCTCAGTTGATTGGGCATCATTCTGCAAAACAAAAGGTCACCCGACCGATTCCCGGTCAGGGCATATGCCTAAGTTGTGGGTTCAGTCCTCAGTCATGGTGCATGGGAAAGGCAACCAAGTGATGTTTTTCTCTCACATCGATGTTTCTCTCCCTCTCTTTCTCCCTTCCTTCACCTCTCTCTAAACTGAATAAATAAAATCTTAAAAAAGAGCACCACTTCTTTGCTGCTATTACCATCAGTTTCCTACCTGCACCTTAGGTCTGTTCTCCAGTTGCCAGAGTGATGTTTTTCAAATACAAATCAGATCACGTGACTCTTCTGCTTAAATCTCTACAGTGGTCTCCTATTACATTTGTCTTTATGGAATTTTATGTACACTTTATCAGTTATTGAGAGAGGTATATAAATGTGAATTTGTCTACTTTGGCTATTCATTCTGTAAATTTTTGTTGTATCTATTTTGAAGCTATGTTATTAGTTGCCTACAAATCGGCACCTACAAAAACTGGTAAATCTTCCTGGGGGACTCTCCCCCTTTGTCACTCTTTAATATTCCTCTTTACCTCTAGAAATGCTTCGTGTCTTAGAGCCACAGTTCCCAAGCTGTGTACTGAGGTGCTTGGCTGCACTGCAAACATACAGGGCACTTTGGGATATTTGAGATTTTCAAGGGAAAGGGAGCAGCATCTGTTAGATGCTGTGTGGGCTCTGTGGGGGTAGTTCAAAGTTTCAGACTGGATCACACTTGTGTCAGTATCCTGTTGCTGCATAGCTAATTACCCCATTATACATGAAAAACATCTTGGAAAGAGAGAATGAACCCAGCAGAGTGTTGATGCTCAGGTACAGGGGCAAGGGGGAAATCACAAAGTTATGGCTCCAGTTTGGACTTTACAGATTGTCTAGTCCAGGGAAGCCATCACTAGGGTAGCCAAGTGTCCCAGGTACTCTGAGTGCTAAAACCAGGAGAGCAGTGGGTACACCAGGGTGGCTATTCACCCTACTGCTCCCCAAGCCATGGCCACCACCCAGCTGCAGCCTCAGTGTTCTGTTCTTCGCTATGCTCCAGGAAGTTGCTGCAGAGCAACCAGCCTGGGCAGCTACCCAAAACCTATTTGCCCTCTCAGACCTTGTCTAACTTCTTGTTTTACACATAACAAAAATGAGCCTCAGGAAAGAAAAGAAGGGACTCACTCTGGCTGAGAACAGAACTGGGCCTGCTGACTCCCATGCCTGTTTTCGGTAAGCACCCAGGTGATGCTTATCATCAGGTTATTGGCAAACACTGGCAAGGCATCATGGGAGACTGTGCAGGTGGGGCAGGGCGGCAGTGGCGGGGCGGTGGCCAAGCTTTTTGGGTCAAGAGGAGCCTGTTTGAATTCCGTGTCTGCAATTATTAGTAGGGTATTATGGGTAATCAAATTCACTTCCCCAAACCATTTTCTTCATCTGTAAAAAAGGTGGGAATATTAGCTCTTCGGCATTTTCGAAGATTAAAGGAAATAACATAAGTAAAGCTTTTTCATCAGTAACATTGGGACGACGATAATAAAGGGTCATCATGAGGAATACTCAGCTACCACATGACAGATGCCCAGAACAGAGCCTGGCATACAGTGAAGAGTAAATACTTGGGTGGGCAACCGGAAGCAGAGCAAGCTTAAGTGATTTGCCTAAGGGCAGATGCTGGCAAGTAGTGCAGCTGGGACTCAAATTCAGGTAGTCTGGCTCCAGCAGGCAAATTCTTAACCATTCTGAGGTACCACCTGTAAGGTACAGTTGTGGACTGAATGTTCATATCCACCCAAATTCCTATGTTGCAGCCCTGACCCCACTGTTGATGCTATTTGGAGAGGGGCCTGTGGGAGGTAAATGGGATTGAATGAGGCCATGAGAGTGGGGCCTTTGTAAGAGGAGACACAAGAAAGCATATTCCTTCCCTCTTCTTCACCCCTCTCCTCCTTCTTTCCTCCCCTTCTCCCCCCCTTCCTTTGCCCTCTACAAGCTGTTGAGATGTCCACCACCAAAAGCCAAGAGAAAAGTCTTCAAAATGAAACCCACCTTGCTGGCACCTTGATCTTGGATTTCCAGTCTGCAGAACTGTGAGAAACAGATTTTTGTTGTTCAGGCCACCCAGTCTGTGATATTTTGTTCTGGAGGTCAGAGCTGACTAAGACAGGTGCTGCATACAGTATTACTTAAGGTATACACACATACATTCTATACAAAGTTTGAAAGACCTTATTTTTTTTATTTAAAGATTTTATTTACTTTTAGACAGTGGGAAAGGGAGGGAGAAAGAGAGGGAGAGAAACAGCAATGTGTGGTTGCCTCTCACGTGTCCCCTACTGGGGGCCTGGCCCACAACCCAGGCATGTGCCATGACTAGGAATCGAACTGGTGACCCTTTGGTTTGCAGGCTGGCGCTCAATCCACTGAGTCATACCAGTCAGGGCAAGACCTTCTTAAATCTTCATTCTTTTCCACTTAATATTTTACCTGGAGAATTTCTTTATGTCATCTCCCTGTGCTGTAATGTGTGGCCCAGGTTAGCAAACAGGGTGTCCAACCCATGGCCCACAGACCACATGTGGCCCAGGATGGCTATGAATGCAGCCCAACACAAAATTGTACATTTAATTACAACATTCTGAGGGGTGTGTGTGTGTGTGTGTGTGTGTGTGTGTGTGTGTGTGATTATGTGTCGCAAGGTATTTAATGGGTGGCCGAAGACATCTCTTCCTCTTCCAGTGTGGTCCAGAGATTCCAAAAGGTTGGACAACCTGACTGGCTGATTCATGAATGCATATTTATGGCAGCTCAAGGAGTAGGTGCCCTACCCATGCTAGGTTTTCTTTTCTCTTCTGTGACTCTCCTAGAGATGGGACGGTGTTGGGGGCTTAGTGTGGGGCAGGCAAAGCATAGAGGCACAAAGGCCCTGCCTGCCAACCCTAGGAGAAGGGGGAGGGGGAGAAGAGCCCCTTCTGAGTCCCCTGCTTGTCCATCTCCGACACCTGGCTCACCTCAGAGTCCTCGAGGACAAGGAGAGGTGAACAAGAAGGGGCTGCATGCCTCTCCAGGGCTCCCAACAATTTCAATACATTACGGAGAGAATCCCAACTACCCACCTGAGGCAGGGACACATCCCTAGCTGCAGTGGGCGGGGCAAGTCCGGGTGGGAGCTGGCAGGCGATGGGGGTAACTGGGGTGGGGAATAGGGAGGTGCGGGGGCATGCAATCTCCATCTCCGATGAGTCAGGACCCAGCCTATCTCGAGCAGCGAATCAGGGGCTACACAGTTTCAGGGCGCGCTCCCCGGCCTCCGCCTGAGCCCCTTACTTACCGAGGGCACTGTCTCTGCGTCTCTTGCCCAGCCGTCTTCCCGCGCGCGAGTCCACAGCCGTGGAGACCACAGCCAAGGGCGGTCACAGCGAGAGGCGGAGGCCAGGGACGGGGTGCAGTGACGGGGTGGGCTGAAGAGTCGGGGACTTGAGGTGGAGCAGGGACAGCCCTGGGAAATGTCGTTCCAGGGTCTCCCCACCGACCCTGTTGTGTCCTCCCTGCGGGTCAGACAGAGAAAGACGAACACCACATGATTTCACTTGTATGTGGAATCTAAAGAATAAAATAAACAAATAAACAAAATAGAAACTGTCTCATAGATACAGAAAACAAACCGATGGTTGCCAGGGGAGTGGGGTGGGGGAGTTGGAGGACTTGGTGCCAAATGTGAAGGGATTGAGCGCAGACCGGCAGTTATAAAGTAGCACACGGGGAGTGTAGGCTATAATATTGTAGTAACTAAGCGTGGTCTCAGGTGGGGACTTTAACTATCAGGGCGATCACTCTATGCGATTGTCTAATCACCTGTACACCTGAAACTAGTATAAAATAATATTGACTGTCAACTGTAATTGAAAAAAATTGAAAAGGTCATTGGGGGGAAGAGAATTTGGGGACCTGTGTCCCTGGTCATGGGTGAGGCATCGGGGCGACAAAGGTCCCCAAAAGACAGGTGCCCCAGCTGTCACCTGCCAGAGCCCCTAACTCACTCTGTTTCCGAGGGAAAATGACCTGTGAATGGTAGTCAGCAACAGCAACAGGCAGACGCCAGTGTGAGGGGACTGTCCTGACCACTAGAGAGGTCCGTTTTGTGCTTCCCGGCCCGTCCAGGGAGGAGGGGGAGCTTCACCGAGGGGCCCGTGGAGCAGTTTGTGTGGGGAGTGCAGAGGAGAGGGGTGCAAGAGCAGATGCCACTTTAGGAAGAAGTGGAGGTGGGGTGTCGAATTTTAAAGAATCTTGCCATAGGCAGTGGCTTCAGGACTTGTGAATTTAAAGATGTGGTGTCAGAATAAAGACCTCCCTCTCCCCCTGCCCCCCCAAAATATCCATGCTCAAATCCTGGGAACCTGGGAACATGTTACCTTACGTGGCAAAAATGACTTCGCAGATGTGATTAAAATTACAGACCTTGACATGGGACCAATCTCGCCACCTGAGTCTGAAAACATGAAGCTGGGAAACTTTCCTGCTGAGGGTGAAAGAGAGGTGAGCGGGAGGACAAAGGTCAGAGAGATGCAATGAGCAGAACTCCACGGCAGGTGGCTGGCCTTGCAGGGGGAGGGAGGGGGCACGAGCCAAGGAATACGGGCAGCCCCCAGAGGCTGGATGAATTCTGCCCAGCCCTCTTTAAGGGAACCCACCCTTCCGACGCCTTGATTTTAGTCCACAGAGTCCTGCATGGGGTTTATTATCTGACTTCTGAAACTGACAGATAATAAATCACATAGAGAATAGGTTCTTAATGAATGTTTAAGGAAAGAATGAATGAAAAAAAGAAATCGGATTAAACTAATTTACAGTCAGCTGCAAATGGAAAGTAGTTCCTTAACTCCTCCAGGGCTGGCTGAGTTTTCTAAATGTGTACTATAAACCCAGAGGGCTCTGATGGAAAGCATTTGGAGCACAAAGTGAAGGGAGGAGGTGAGGAAAGCTGAAGAGGGCAACAAAGGATCCTGCATTTGGACAGACTGGCCTTTCCGGTGAGCATGCCCCCGTGAGTCGATGCCCTGGGTCACTATGCTCTGTGCGGTCGCTCTCTTCCCTGCCAGGCCCTGGTCCTGCCCTCCTAAGGCATAACCAGAGGGCAGTGAGGGAGAGAAGTCTGGAGTGGGCTGAGAGGGGGGGTCATAAAGGTCGCTGACCAGGACTCCAAGCAGATGCTCCGAGGTCAGGGGATGATCAGGAAGGTCAGAGCTTAGGCCGGGGACAGAGTGAGGGTCCGAAACCAGGCAGACCATTAGAGATGAGAGAAGCCCAGTGGGCAGGTTTATAAAGCAAATGTAACACCAGGATTAGGTTCAGCTTGGAGTGACAGAAACCCATTAACACTGGTTAAAACAATATAAGAGTTCATTCCCTTTCATGTAAATGAAGTTCAGGGGTAAGCAGTCCAGAGCTGCTGGAAGGTCCAAGCTCATGAGCAATCCTTTTACTTTATTGCTCTGCCATCCTCTCGGCCCAGAATGGTTGCTGAGCCCCAGGCATTTTGTTCCTATTTCAGACAGAAGGAAGGATAACTGAACAAAGAAAGGCACATTTTCTCCCTTTAAGGACATTTCCCAGAAATCACATGGGACACTTCTGCTTACATTCCATGGGCCGGACTGATGGACGTGATCATACCTAGTTGCAAAAGAGGCTGGGAAATAATCTTTATCCCAGGCCTACTTGAGCCCAGCTAAAAAATGGGAGCTTCTGTTATTTATAGAAAAGGGGAAAGACAGATACTGGGAGAAAACTAGCAACCGGAGCCACAGCAGCTCCCAGGGAGCTGCCAGGCCCACGGGGATGCGGGTGCAGTGGGCAGCACAGGCGCTGGGCTGTGTGCGTCTGCAGACACCGAGCATTTGCAAGTCAGAGACGCGGGGGAACCCATTCACAGCTGTCACCACGTTAGGTGCGACTCACCAGGGATGAACTAACTGTGTGTTTTGATCTCTGGCAAAGCTGGGACACAAAAACAACAACAAATGTAGAGAATGGATTTGATATTTCACATTTCGGAAAGGCCTCTAGCAAGGTAGTTTTGGGGAAACAATCAGACCTGTGTTGGACTTCATCATCTGTAGTTGGCAGTAGTGTTGTTCTAGGTTTTGGTGAATGCATGGGGGCGGGGAGGGGAGACTGCCATGACCTTTTTGGTTCTCAGAGCCCCATCAGGACACCTACCCACCTGCCTTTGCTCCCTGCTGACTCCAGACACCAGGACTCCTAGAAGGGCTTTGAGGTCGACTTGGCTTTGGGGGAGGAGTGCTCTTCTGCTACTAGATGCACAGGAAATCATACACCAGAGGGGAGGAAACCAGGAGACTATCGAGGGACAAGAAAAAGAAAGGAAGAGGGGAAAGAAAGAGAGCACATGAAAAAGGAGAAAAGAGATCCAAAGGAAGATGTAAGGCCAGAAGGGGAACCTGCTGAGCTGTTGCTCAGGGGCAGTGTACCCCCGGACCCCCCACGATATCTTTAAAGATGTCTCCACAAACAGACTCACGTCTCCCTTCAAAAGGCAGAGCCTGATTCTTCTTTCCTTGAGTGTGGCTGGACTTAGTAACTAATTTCTAACAAATGAAATATGGTGGAAGGTCTGGCATGTGTGAAAAGGCATCACGACATTCTCTCTCTCTCTCATCACTCACTTTGCAGGAAGCCGGCCACCAAGGAGCCCTGGGAGAGGCCCTTGCGTGAAGAACTGAGGCCTCCAGCTGTGTGAGTAGGGAGTCTTGGAAGTGGATCCTTCAGGCCCAGTCAAGCCTTCAAGTCACAGCAGCCTCAGGAGAAACTCTGAGCCAGAACCAGCCAGCTAAGATGCACACTGCACAGGCATGGAATCATGCCTCTGAGGCGCTGTCAGTGTAAAGGTTTGTGACTCGTTGGGGCAATTACTATGCCAAAGGATTTTTATGGGTGTCATAGACAGGGTTCCCTAGAAAGCAAAGCCAGGACAGCCGAGAGTGAGGAAAGAGGCCGAGAGGGATGAAAAACAAATGTGAATTGGTGCCTTTCTGAACCGGTCAAAGTCATCCTGATGATTGTTCAGAACCACGGAACTCAGAACCATCAGGGAGGAAGTGAGGAGAATTCAGAGTCAGCCACCACCCCCCACCCTCCGTCTGTCCTGGGTGAATTTGAACTCTCCAGCACTTCCAGGTGTTGTCACCTGATCGCAGGGTCGCCACGGGGAGAAGCGGGTCCCGGACTGTCGGATGCAGAGTCTCTGTGGGTTCTGGTGTCATGGAGTGGATGTGAGTGAGGCCAAGCTGGAACACAGGCTGCATGCCTGGGGAGGGCGCGGAGAGGTGACAGGGCCGTGGCTGGGGGTCTCCAGTGAGTTAGCAAGGAGGGCCCCGAAGGCAGGTGGCGACACACAGACTGCACGGGTGTTGCCGATGCGCTGCCCTCGGTGTGTTGGTGCGAGGCTTTTCAGCTTCGGTCCCAGCGGATGCACCGTCATCTCTGAACACAGGGAGGTCCAGGCCCTGTGGTGGGAACTGGCAATCTTGTTCTGTAAAGAGCCAGAGAGTAAATATTTTAGACTTGCTCGCCTTATGGACCCTGTTGATACTGCCCAACTCTGCTATCAGAGCATGAAAGCAGCGGCCACGGATAGTATGTAAATGAACGAACATGGACGTGGTCCAAGAAAACTTAGTTCATGGACACTGAAATTCAAATGTCATATCATTGTCATATGTCATGAAGTGTTATTTTTCTTTCGATTCCTAAAAATCATTTAAAATGTGTAGGATAGTCACTATCAGCAAAAACAGAAAATAAGCATTGGCGAGGACGTGGAAGAAAGGGACCCTCGGAGCTGGTGGTGGGACTGCAGGCCAGTGCAGCCACTGTGGGAAGCAGTGTGGGGGTGTCTCAAAAATTAAAAATAGAACTGCCTTATGATCTAGCAATTTCACTTCTGGGTATTTATGTGAAAAAAAAAACACTATTTGAAAAAATATGTGTACCTCCAGGTTCACCTCAGCATTATTCACAGTAGCCAAGATAAGAAAACAAGCTAAGTGTCCATCAGTGAATGAATGGATTAAAAAATAACTCCATACAATGGTATATTTTTCAGCCATAAAAAAGAATAAAATCTTGCCGTTTGTGACAACATGGGTGGACCTTGGGAGCATCATGCCAAATGAAATGAGCCAGAGAAAGACAAATACCATATGACCTCACTTAAATGTGGAATTTAAAAACAAAAGCAAACAAGTTTCACGAACCCCAAGCTTATACATGCAGAGAACAGATTGGGGGTTGCCAGGAACAGAGGTGACAGGCGCTGAGAGGTGGGAGTGATAAGTGAAGGGTGTGACAGGTGCAAGCGTCCAGTCACAAACTCAGCTAGTCAGTCTCGGGGATGTCATGCAACACGTGGTGACTATAGGGGATAACACTGTATTTCATATTTGAAAGATGCTAAGAGAGAAAGTCTTGAAAGTTCTCATCACAAGAAAAAAACGTGTAACTATGCACGGTTATTGATGTAAATGGACTTGCTCTGACAATCGTTTCCAAGTGTATACAAATACTGACACTATGTTGTACACCTGAAACCAGTGTGATGTCATATGTCAACTATATTGCAACGAAAAGAAATAAGTGGTGCAGCTCCTTTGGAAAACAGTATGGTAGTTCCTCAAAAAAAAAAAAAAGCCCTGGATGGTGTGTTTCAGTTGGTTGGAGCATCATCCTATAAACTGAAAGGTCATGGATTCGATTCCCAGTCAGGGCACAGTCTGGTTGCAGGTTTTATTTCTGTTACGGTGCGTGACAGAGGCAATAGATCAATATTTTTTTTCTCACATCAATCTTTCTCTCCCTCTCTCTTTCCTCACATCCCCTGTCTCTAAAATCAACAAGCATATCCTCGGGTGAGGAAATATATACATAACACCACACACACACACACACACACACACATAAATAGAGCTACCATATATGATCTAGCAATTGCACTTTTGGGTATATATTCAGAAGAATTGGAAACAGGATCTCAAAGAGATTATTTGTACACCCGTATGCATATCAGCATTATTCACAAAGGCCAAAAGATGGAAACAACCCCAGTGTCCACAACAGAGGAACAGGTAAAGAAAACGTGGTCTGTACAATGGAATATTGTTCAGCTTTAAAAAGGAATGAAATTCTGACACAGGCTACTACATGGGTGAAACCTGAGGATGCTGTGAGTGGAATAAGCCAGTTACAAAGGACAAACACTGTGTGATCCCACTTATATTGAGGAGTTAGACTCATAGAGACAGGCAGTCCGAGGGCAGTTGCCAGGCGTGAGGGCAGCAGAAGTGGGGTGCAGTCTGATGAGCACAGAGCCTCAGTTTTTCCAGATGGAAAGTATTCTGGAGATGGGTGGTGGCAATGGGTGTACAATGGTGCGACTTAATCTCATTGAATGGTACACTCAGAAATGGTTACAGCCGTGCATATGTTACTTGTACTTTATCACAATTTTTAAAAAAGATTTTATTTATTTATTTCTAGAGAGAGGGGAAGAGAGGGAGAAAGAGAGGGAGAGAAACATCAATGTGTGGCTGCCTCTCGTGTACCCCCCTACTGGGGACCTGGCCTGCAACCCAGGCATGTGCCATGACTGGGAATCAAACAGGTGATCTTTTGGTTTGCAGCCCGCGCTCAATCCACTGAACCACACCAGCCAGGGCTGTCACAGTTTTTTGAAATGTAAAAGCCATTCTTGACTCACGGACTGTACAAACACAAGTGGGATGCCACCTTGGCTCATGGACCGCAGTTGTCCTATAGGATTGCATCAGCACATCGATCCTCTCTGATTCAGTCAGGAATAGCCCCAAATTCCACATGGCAGCATAAGGGGTCGGTGCAGTCCCCAAGAAAGAGCAGAGGTAGGCAATCTTTGTTTCATCGTGAGTGAAAGAAAAAAGTACTGTTTTATTGAAAAGTAAAAATAAACTTTGACTAGGGCTCCACAAACATCAACATGGGGAACTACTTTTGAGCTTTTTCTTAAACCCCTTTGCCTTCCTTCTTGAGGATGAAAAAGTTCATTTTGCTCAGCCCTTCCCTGTCATGATTTGGGTGTGACGAACTTGCCTCTAATCATCAGAGCGCCTTTGCCTTCTGGTTCTCTCTGTTGTTTTTGGAGACAAGGGCAAGTTACCAAGTGCATTTTTGGCTCCTTGTCCACAGCATTGTTCTCTAGAAAAAACTCACTGCAGACCAAAGGCAGAAGAATAGCTGAGCACGGGATCACAGCACATCTGCTTGAAACACCACATGGCCCTTTAAGGTAACGAACAAGATGTTTGCGTACTGATGTGGAAAATACTGCCCCAATGGTCTGAAGAGGGAAACCTAGAACAGTGGCAGATAAGCACTGTGACTACAGCTACACTGGATATGTGTGCACGTGGCTGAGCTTGGAGGGGACCTCAGGGAAATTACAATGGTGTGGGGGCATTTGGGGCTGTGGAGGCATCGGTGCTCCAAAAAGGAAAAGTATTCTAGACCCAGAGGGCTCTGAGTTCAAATCCTGTCAGTTCTGGGTACATAACTCGCCTACACTGAGTCTCAATTTCTCATTTTCAATTTGTAAATTAAAATGAGAGCTGAGTCTTGTCAGGTGTGGCTCAGTGCCATTGGCTCAGTGCCATTGGCACTCAGTGCCACTCAGTGGATTGAGTGCCAGCCTGTGAACCAAAGGGTTGCTGGTTCAATTCCCAGTCAGGGCACATGCCTGGGTTGTGGGCCAGGTCCCCAGTAGGGGGCACACAAGAGGCAACCACACATTGATGTTTCTTTCCCTTTCTTTCTTCCTTCCTTCCCCTCTCTAAAACAATAAATAAAATCTTAAAAAAAAAAAAAAAAAGGAAGCCTGCCTATTGCAATCATCTGACAGGCTCTTTAAAAAAATAAAAAATAAAATAAGATAAGCAGAACATGTTGCACTAGATAGGCTCAAAAAGCAGCAGGCCCCTGGCTGGGTGGCTTCAGTGGTTAGAGCATTTTCCCATACACCACAAGGTTGTGGGTTTGACCCCTGGTTAGGGCACATACCTAGGTTTCACTTTGGATCCCTGGTCAGGGTGCATACAGGAAGGAACTGACGGATGTTTCTCTCTCACATTAATGTTTCTCTCTCTTTCCCTTCCTCTCTTTAAAATCAATAAACATATCTTTGGGTGAGGATTTAAAAAAAAAAGAAGTAGGAATGTCTTACGGGAGAAGTATATTTAAAGGACTGTTACAAAGTCATTATAATAACTTTAAAGACACAAAAGTACTTCTAGTTAATAATAGTACATGTTTATTTAGAAAGCTTGAGAAATATAAGAAAATTTTAAAATACAAAGTAAACTTCACCTGTAATCCTATCAGCCAGACATGGCCACAGTTTAAAGTCTCCGAGTGCAGTGCCGCAGACCGTTTCCAATGTGGGACGGCCTGCCTCTCCTCAGGGAGCTACTCACCTCCTTCAGTCTCAGTTTCCTGTTCTGTAAAGTGGGTCCCACAGCACCTACTCACAAGGCCATGTGCACATTACGTAAGAGAATGGTGGTAACATGCTGAGCTGGTGGATAGCAAATGCTCAATTTGTAGATTATTATTAATATCACTGTCACGATTCCTTGCTCCTAAAATCACAAACTCATGCCCTGTTTGCCCTGGAATATTCTTTATCTCTTTCTGGGCACCAACATTCTCCACAAAAGTCTGTATACATCCAGCTCAGCTTGGATGCACAAAGGCTCTAGCAGAACTCGACCAGCTTCTCCAAGAATTGGTCAGAATTGCCAATCCCTGTTTTTAAAAACTTCACTGGTGTATCATTGGCATCACACTAATCAATTGTACATCTGTAAGTGTGTAATTTGATAAGCTTCGACATATGTAATCACTCATTAAACTATCACCACTGTCAAGAATGAGCATAGCCAGAACCCCCAACACTTGCTTGTGCCCTGAAGCCGCTCCCCAAAGATGCCCACCGCTTTCTGTCCCTATCGATAGTACTTGCTAGAGTTTTGCACAGACGGATCACACAGCCTCACTCCTTATTGGCCCAGTGTCTTCCACACAGAGCAGTGACTTTGAGACTTGCCCTGTTGCTGGGCTCATTAGCAGCTCCTCTCTTCAGATGGCTCAGCAGGGAGCGTTCCATTGTCAGGGTGCACCCCAATTGGATGGTCCCTTTACCTGTTGGTGGACTTTTGGTTGTTTCCATTTTTTGGCTAGTACAAGTAACGCTACTATAACCCTTCCGCACCGACCTTTGTGTGGGTATATGTTCTCATTTCTCCCAGTCTAATTTTAAAACCAGTATTCTCTCCCAGTGCTGGGCATGTCCAGCCTTTCCCCCAGAACGTAGAAGCTGGGGACGCCCCTTGCACTGGGGCCACATTCTCGTCCGTTGGGTCTTTAACAGGCCTGGTCTCCGGACCCTGCCATTACAGAACATTAGGTGCCCCTTTTCCTTTCTCCCTAAGTTACTTCCTTAGGTCAGTAGGATTTTTCTGCTGTAGGTTTAGGGCGGCCGCGGAGGGATCTGCAGGAAGGGATATGCAGGGAGGTATCACTCCCAGTCTGGTCTCTGGGCGTGGCTCCAGGTCAGAGGCCCGCATCTGCAGCTGCTCTTGGCTTCTCAGCTCCCCAACCAGGCAGAAAAATGAAGGGACACTGAGGCACAGAAAAAATGATATCACTTGAGATTGTTGGGCCAGGCACTCTCTGTCAAGACTGCTTTCCCTTTCCTACTGGCCTGACCTTGCCTTTTATTAAGATGCAAGACGGCCCCTAAAAGCAAAGACTGATACATTGGGGTCTTCTTAACTGGAAGGGAACTTATACGTTATTTACCAATTACCTCCCCCTTCCCCTCTGGGGGCGGTGCTTCCTCCCCAGGGTTCTATAATCATGTATGAAATATTTCCACTATCATGATGTTCACCCCAAAATAAATAAATATCAGCACCCCCACAGATGTTTCCTTATTTGCCGAAGGAAAAAGAAGACAAACACCGTTATTGTGACTCACAATATTTGTGTAAAAGGCACCACACTAGAGCCTTCCTAAGTACTCCCAACAATAATATTTTGGGAACTTTAATTTTTTTTTTTTAATCTCGGATGGCTCCATGCCCGTTGTTTCCAGCTTCAGGCTATTTCCCCCAGTGTTAATATCGAGGGTAAGTCAGAGGAGTTTGGGGGGATGACCCGGTGCCTCCAGGAATCCCCTTCTCCCCCCAGACCTGGTGACCAGTTTCTGCTCTTCCATAGTGTTGGGGGCCACGCAGCCTGCAGCACCCGGAGACCTTGCAGACCTGCTCACCAAGGACTAAAGCAGGGGCTCTTCAAATGGAGTGACTAACTGCCAGAATCCTCTGGGGGGTGGGGGGACGGTGGACCCGCAGGCCGGGTCCCACCCCCAAAGCTGGGACTCAGGACATCTGGGCTGGGGCCTGAGCATTTGCATCTCTATCAAGTTCCCAGGTGATGCCATGCTGCTGGGCCTGGGACCCCACATTGATAACCACTAACGCAAAGCTTCTCTTTCTTTCCAAAGCTGCCTACCATGTTAACTCCCAGCTGGGGAACTGTGTCGCAGAGGCCTGAGGAGACTCCCCTTACCCAGGAGTTGGCACTGGAATATGAGGTTACTCGGAGGGGTAAGAAAGGCCACTTTGCTGGTTCCCAGGCCTGGCTTAAATCTCAAGGGCTCAGAGTCTCTCTGGTACTTGACAACTTTCTGGAAGGTACCTAGATTTGTTCACTCCCTGAGGACGCCTCTGTGGAGAGAGAGATATCCTGGATTCTCCGAGGCTGTCTGAAGTTCAGGGTGTGTGAGCCCGGTTCTTGGGACACAGCCAGAGAGATGGGGAGCCTGAGGCTGGAGCCTTGGACCCCGGTCTGTGTGGGCTGCCTGAGAGCATGTCCACAGGGGGTGCCCAAAGCTCTGTCAGTGAACCAGGCATTGGGAACAAGTGACATGTTGGGTGAGTCCAGTGAGCCTGAGACCTGTGCTTGGAGGAATGGGGACAAGTGTGCTTGTCAGGGGCCACCGGAGGGGCTGAGTGTGGGGAAATGAAGGTGGAGAGGGCCTGAGAGCAGGGGTGACTCGGCCCATCTCCCACAGTGCCCTGTGTCTGGGTACCACAAATGAGGCAGTGTGCAGCCCAGGGCACTCCGGGGGGGAGACCTAAGGGCTCCAGGGCCTGGTGCTGCCACCTTGGCCTCCTGTTTCCCTGGCTTCTGGGCTCCTGGCTGTGATGCCTGATGCTCCTTCCCGTGGTTTTCTTCCACATACTCCCCCACCTCCCTGGGGCCCCTTCTGATCCCATTTGAACACATGCCTGGACTGTTTGGTGTCAGACCTCCTGGGGCCTTACCCTCACGGCTTCCTGCTTTCTGGTCCAGCTTGCCCAGTCTTGGCCCTTGTTGCCCCTCTGGGCCCCTCCCGCTTGGAGGCTGGTCAGTGAGCCTGGCTGCGTCCTGGGACTCTGCCCTCAGCCTGCTGGTGGGAGCTGGAACTCACTGGCACTGAGGTGCTCACCAGCCTGCTTCCAAGTCCTTTCAAGCTTCACACTCCGATTTCCACCCACTGGCCTGACAAGTGGGGCAGCCCTGGGGCCGCACTCCCCCCCTTGGGAAGGGTACTCAGCCTCTGTGGGCAGCAGACTCTCCCTCAGTGTCAGGGCTGTTGTGACAATAATGTTAAGAGAATGCTCATAAATGCATGTTAATGTGTCCCCCTTCTGCCCCTCTCCCTCTTCCAGAGCTGTGGTCCACTTCCACCCCAGTGTCTAGCACTAGAACTTGCCCTCCGGTGGGAGATCTGTAGCTTGGGTGGAATGCTGGGGGGAGTGTGCACCCAGGCGGACCAGCTGTGCTCCCACCCCCATCCCTGCCCCTGGAATCACGTTAGTTCAGATGACATGGGGGTTTGAAAAGGGGTAGAAGATGCTCTGAAAAGGTGAGTCTTGGAATGTGAGAAGATTCAACAGCAAGCGTCCTGGGACTGGGAGGGACCCAGGTGCCATTTTCCTGCTCTCAGTCAGAGCTGATTCTGGTGCACCCCAGGCAGGTAACCGCATCTGTTACAGGAGTGTAGAGGGGCCCTGGAGCCTCTCCCGTCAGTGAATCTGGCACCTTGCACGGCGCCATCCTTTACCCATTCGGTTTGAAATGGGAGAGAGCAGATAGCCAGAGTGGTCCCTTACAGGGACTTAGACTTAGGGACCCAGAGAACAGTAACTGTACCTAACACAGAGCCATTTTTCCCTGTTGACCCCACAACCAAGCGGGACTGGCTTGCAGAGTCAGGGTCCAGGGAGAGGGGGCTGGGGAGGACAGAGAAGCAGCTGAGAGGCAGGAAAGGCTGGTATGAGACAGTTTTTGGGTCAGCACAGTAAAAAAATTCCCTCATGGCCTGGAGCCACCATCACAGCATGCCTTCCCCTCCACGTGGTTCTGCCCGCCAGGGCCTCACCCAAGGTCACATCCCTCTTCTCCAGGAGCCCTTCAGCACTCTGTTCCCCAGGCCCAGCCGCTGCCCGAGGCTCTTCCTGGGTGTGGTGTGGGGCCTCATGTTCCTGACGCCTTCCTGTCGGGGCCTCAGCCCTTCTACCCAGTGACTAGCACAGGTCCAACCAGCAGAGTCCCGGAGAGTCACCTTTGCTCTGCTGAGGAAGTAAGGCAGGATACTAAGCTAGGAACATTCTTTCGCAAGTGGAATGGGGAAACTGAGACAGACAGCTGAACAGACTGGCTGAGTAATTTATAGCCAGGGGCAGATGGTCACCTGGGTGGAAAGTTCTGGGTGCCTAGCAACAGGCAAAACTGGCGACCTTGCCCCCAGGGTGGCCTTTACTCCCCTATTGTGTGGACCTGTGAGACCACCTGACCTCCCTCCCCCGCGAGATAACATCTAGGCCTCAGTTGCGTTTCAGCTCCAGGCCCAGAAAAGCAGCAAAACCAGGAAGGCAACTCCAAGGCCAGCTTCGATGACTAATGACCCCTGTCCTAGAGCTGACCAATCAGTAGAGACCCTGACCCTAAAAGGACACATCTGGAAAAGATGATGAGTAATCTGTTAAGATCCTTTTCTAAAACCTCCCTGAACACTCAGACATTACAAAACCTCAAGGCCCCAGGGCTCACCTCCCTCCTGCTCCCTTGGCTTGCCCTATCTTTCCCACACTCCTCTTCTTCCCCCACAGGCAGGCATCTCCTGAACTCTAAGGGCCCCCACTAGACTTGCAACCAGGGGAGCAATGGGCCATGGCAGCTTGTCCCAGACTTACCTTCTGACTTGTCTCTAAGGACCCCCTTTCTCTGACTTCTTGGTGAGCTGAAGCAGCCCTGCCTGCTCTCTCTCCTGTTGCTTCCTCTGTCCCAGGCCCTTCCTTGTTTCACTGACCCCAGCTTTCATAAATGTCCTCTCAGTATCACCTAGTATCTGTTGTGAAATCTTTCCTGCACGAAGTCAAGGCTGGCCGGAGGCAGATCCGCTCCAGGCTGGAGCCTTTCCGGCAATAGAAGCAGCTCTGAGGAAAGGAGGGTTTCTCTGTGGCCTTTGGATCATGCTGACGTGCTTCAGCTCTGCACAGTGGAGACTGCCAGCATGTACTTCTCACCCTTAATGGTCTCCCTCTCATGTCCTTGTATGACTATCCCTACCATTGACCAAAGGTACCAGAGAGGAGAGATCATGGCCAGAGTCAAGGGGAGGACCTGGGATCCCAAGGCCCATGAGGTCTTTGTGGCTCAGGCAGAGCAAAGTGGTGTCCCCTCTGGAAAGAACCCCCCAGGTCAAGGGCCTGAAGGAGGTGCCACCCGTGTTTAGGGTTCCTCTCTTGAGGCTTGGTCTCAGGCCTCATAGTTGAAATGACATTGTAGTCAGAGCAAGCCACCCAAGACTGCCTCAGCGGTATGCAGAGTGTTTTGAGTTTAAGGCAACTGAAGACCCTGAGGGGTTAAGAAAAACTTTTGCTCCCTCCACTCTCCCGTCCCCTTAACCACCTAGAAGAATTTAAATTAGGAGCTGAGTCCATGATAAGAATTATCTCTAGTAATGATTTTTTACTTACTACATGGCAGGGCAAATTAATAATCACTGAACATGCACTGTCTCTGCTTGACTTTCTGAAGCCCCAAACCTCACCCCTGGAGCTCAGAGTGTCATACACACCTCAGTTTCCTTTTCCATCTCTGAAGCACTTGAGTACGTGAGGTCTCTGACTCTCACATATGCAGGGTTCATATACACATGCATGTGATTAAATTTGGTCCTTCTCTCTTATCTGTCTCATGTCTATGTGATTATGAGACCAGCCAGGTGAGCCTTGAGGGTAGAGGAAAGTTTCTTTCTCCCATAATAACATTTACTTAGAACACATTGGGCGTATCAGTTTAGCAAAGGGCACGATAGCCTGGACCCCATGAACCTACTCGTGTGGCCCTGAGAGGGGCCCAGCGAGCTCTAAGGGAGAGAGGAGGCTGGTGTAGGCGGCCCTTCCCGGCCCTGCTGTGTGGCTCCCGTCAGCGGAGGAGGCCCCTCCCCCCAGTCCACTTTGTCATCTTAAAATGGCAAAAGAAGGGTTCCAGCACAGAGGTCGTCAAAGGAAAAGCTCTTCTTCCCACCGCCCACCTGGTGGGGCTGGTTGAACTGGAATTGCAGGAGACTTCAGGAAAACTGCATCGGGGTTTGGGAAAACACCCCTGGAACTGTAATTGGAAACTTCAATCCCGCTGAACTCCCTGTCCCCCCATTTGTTAGGAGGAAGGCCTCTTGAAGAAGTTAACTGAATTTGGTACTTTTACACATACTGCTGTATAGAACTGAAGGTATACAGGTTATATGACCTACCGCCCTACTACATTTCAGTGGTCTGTTTGTAAAGGTTTTCACACATTTCTCAATATGTGAGTAAAATGCTTTCAAACAGGGTATTAGGTTTAAGGATTTCAATCTCTTAAGTGAACATGTCTCTCTATTTCCTTAAGCATTTAAGTAAAATCAAAGGTGCCAAAAAAAAAATTCTAAGACACAATAGGGCATTTGTTAGTTTCTATTTTTTTTAAGATTTTTATTTATTTATAGGGAGAGGAGACGGGAAGGAGAAAGAGGGAATGAAACATCAATGTGTGATTGCCCCTTGTGTCCCACTACTGAGGACCTGGCCCACAACCCAGGCATGTGCCCTGACTGGCTATTAAACCGGTGATGCTTTGATTCGAAGGCCCACACTCAGTCCACTGAGCTATACCAGCTAGGGCTAGTTATGAGTTAGTTTGAGGCAGTGAATGATTTGCTTTATTTTCTTCTACAAATGTGTTTGAAATTTAGCATTTTTAGTTGTTTTTTTTTTAAACTACCACACAAAAAAAATACCAACAGATTCCCAGAGTGATCGTTACACTATTATTGGTTCCAGGTTTTAATTCCCCTCCCCCTCTGGAAGGAAGGGGGCTTCCGACAAGAAACAAAGGCAGCCACAGGAGGGAAACATGCCTGCATCTGTGCCTCATACTCTTTGATCACTGAAAGGGCCAATTATCACCCAAAATGTCTTCTGTGACCTGAGAATGTGACTGTCAGTCCCTTCGGCTCCTTATTTGGGTCCAAGTGAAATCACCTTCAAAAGTCAGTGTTAGCTTTGCTGTTTTAAAGCAGCTTTTTGTCTCTGAACTGTTAAAAGATAAACTGAGGCATACTGAGCACTTTAAGAGTTGATTTGAGCAAAAACCAGCTGGAATCGAGCAGTGTCAAACCAGAAGTGCATACAGGAGCTCTCTGCCCAACCAGGGGAAAGACGTACAGAGAAGGTGCAGATGCAGAGAGAGGGATTGGTTGGTTGTATCTTAAAGCCTAGTTGGCAGTTTGTGATTGGTGGTCCTTAGTGTTTGATTTCATTATCTTGAGGCATTTAGTCTTAGATTTTGGTTTACTTATACAGTCCACCACGACATCAGAGTCACCCCAGTACAATGGTCTCCTTGTTCAGCTAATTTACCACCACCTTGGCAGAACAGGTGCTGGGCTCTTTTCCTACACCAGGCTGTTCCATTTGTCAGTTAGTTATTTCATTAATGACAAGGACGCTATTCATTTTTCTAAAAACATATTCCAATCCATTTATTTTCCTTTACTGAATTTATTGGGGTGACACTGTTAAATAAAACTATATGGGTTTCAGGTGCACAATTTTACATCATCTGTACACTGTATTGTGTGTTCACCACCCCAAGTTAAGTCTTTGTTCATTACCATTTATCTCCCCTACACCCTCCTCTCCCTCCTCCACCCCTTTCCCACCTGCAACCACTGTTGTCTATATCCCCAAGTTTTTTCTTTTCCACTCTATCCCCCACCCCTACCCAGCTGTCAGCCTGCTCTCTATCTAAGAGTCTGTCCTATTTTGCTTGTTCAGTTTTTTTTTATTAGATTCCACATGAGTGAAATCATATGGTACTTGTCTCTGACTGGCTTATTTCACTTAGCACAATGCTTCCCACATCCATCCAATTATTTTCTCTAAGGGTTATAGGAGGAAGAGGAGGAGAATACAATTTTACAGGGCCTAACAGGTGACCCTCAGTGTTTCTAAATTGGTCCATGGTTGTGGAGCTTTGGAGGAGAGCTGGGAACATTCTCCTAGGAAGGGTCCACCAAAGGTACTGAATTGTCCACACAAATAGTTGGGGTGGAGGGTGAGTGGGAGGATCCTGGGGGTTGTCTGGCTATTGAAGTTGTAGAGGAATCCTCAGGTCACTCTGGTCCAGTCTCTAGCCTGACTGTGAGCAACTTGAGGGCAGCATCTTAGGGTTTCTTGGTTTAGCAGAGAGCTTAGTGACTAGCAAGGGCTCAAAGTCTTGTGTGTGTGTGTGTGTGTGTGTGTGTGTGTGTGTTTTAGAGAGAGGTAGGGAGGAAGAAAGAGAGGGAGAGAAACATCAATGTGTGCCTGCCTCTCATGCACCCCCTACTGGGGACCAGGCCTGCAACCCAGGCATGTGCCCTGGCTGGGAATCGAACCAATGACCCTTTGCTTCGCAGTCTGGCGCTCAATCCACTGAGCCACACCAGCCAGGGCCCAAAGTCTTGTTCTTAAAAGAGAGCAACTTTAAAATTTTACCTGTGTAGGGAAACCAAAGCCCAAAGGGGTTATTTGACCAAGATTGTAATTTCTAGGGTGACTTTCAACCAAGGCCCTTGCTACTCCATCACTAGCTGTAGAATGTTATTAATTCATGGAATAGTACTGTCTTCCTCATCGGAGGGCAAGGGGCTCTGGGTACAATAAAGCCCCTCTCTATCCTTGGAATCATTTATAATCTAGTAAGGAAGATATGTGCAGTGCATAAAACTAGATAAAATATGTGCTGGTACTTTCAAGGTGATTTAAGTGGACCTGGTTTCCAGGAGTCACTAACGTGGACACAGAAAATAACATGTACACATCTTCTGGAGCCTTAGCTTAGTAAATGTCCCCTCCTTTCCTCCAGTTGCTTAGGCCACTGGAGCCTCCTAGACTCTTTCCTTTTCCCACATTCCATCTGTCAACAGGTCCTGTTGGCTCTACCCTCAAATATAAGCCAGCCCCACTCTCTCACATGCTTGGGATGCCAGCTCACGGGGTCCCATACTTACTCCCACGCTCTGAGAGTCTCCTCACACAGCAGCCAAAACAATCTGAAGGTGAGTTGATCACGTTACTCTGCTGCTCCAAACCTTCCCCCTAGTCTACCTTGCCCTTTCTTCACCCACTCATTTTGTTCTGGCCACACCGATCTTGCTGTTTCGAGCACACCAGGCATTTTATTTCACCTGCCTGAAAGGATTTCCCCCTACATATCCTTATGACCCCCTTTCCTCACTTCTTTCGATTTCTATTCAAGTATCTCCTTCCTGGTGAGGCCTTCCCTAACCGCCTAGTTGTAAATTCTGTCCCCACCTCTCCCAGTCTCATTTCCCTGCTCAACTTTGCTTCAACATTCTTACTGCCATCTGACATGATTTACTGTTCATTCAGTTTTCCTTCTCTCTTCAGGACATGAGTTCCAAGGAGGCAATGCTTTGGGCTGTATTCTTACTACTGACACACACTTTCACGTGGAGTTTGGAACTGAGACTTGGGATCAGGATTTACAAGTTTACATTAGCCCATATTCCAGTACTCCCCAAACTTTAAAAACGAGTGTCTCACACTTACACAAGTATCTCAGCCTCCACACTAGGGTGACAATCAGTCTCATCTATTGGTATCAGTCAAGATTGTGTCAAGCTTTTTTTGATTTACAAAATTAGGTGGTGGTTTGAATTAAGTGTAAAATGGTAACATTGACTATGACTTTTTAAAAAAAGATTTTATTTTTATTTTTTAGAGAGGGAAGGAAGGGAGAAAGAGAAACATCAATGTGCAGTTGCTGGGGGTCATGGCCTGCAACCCAGGCATGCACCCTGAACTGGGAATCGAACCTGCAACACTTTGGTTCGCAGCCCGAGCTCAATCCACTGAGCTATGCCAGCCAGGGCTACTATGACTTTTTAAACTGTATACCCTCCTACCCCTGAGCCTCCTCTCTCCTCCAGAGATTCCGAAATGCCTCTCCAGGGGTCACTTACTCATCCTGCACTAAGGCTGTCTAAAGTTACAGGTGTTTCTTTAACAGTCCAGGCAGTGTGGCCTCTCAGTTCTGGGAGGAGTTGAGAAATACATTAAATTTGGACGAGAGTGTTGCTCGCCCCAGGCAAAAGCAGAGCAATATGAAGAAAGTACAAAGGTTTTAATGGTATGAAACCTAGAGGATCTCAACAAGGCTGAAAATGAAATCTTAACAGGACTTTAGTGTAATTAAACAGGTTACACTTTCTCTGCTGTTGATATAAAATATACACATAAGCTTAAAATATGGTAGCAAATGGTGTCACCAACTAAGAAGTCGAATGCAAGATGACAAGGCGAAGAATGAACCTTTTGGCCAGAGAAGCCCAAACCTCCGGAGCAGATGTGTATGAGGAATCAAGACTCAGAACACTGGTCAGTTTGTTTTGAAGCACATCATATGTACCCTGAAGGGTCAGCACTGGCCACTGACCTACAGTAGAGAAGCAGCAGACCTGCACACAGCAGTGCCGAGCTGTGTCTCATTTTTTATTCTTGTGCATGCATAAACAGGCTTGGCCTGGCCTCAGGTGTCTTATTTGGAACCCACCTAAGGTATGGCCCCCTTTGTCTTCAAAGAACTAGCTTGTTTACATCATGGAATAGATACCTAGTTCTTTAATGTTTCTGACGAGTTCTATCCAAACACACGGACTAGTGTGAGGGGAGCGTCTGGTATTTCAATAAAAATAAGATCCTTGGAGATTCAGAATCTTATCCCTTCTTCTTCACTAACCTCAGCCCCCTGTGGAGTCGCAGGGGCTGTTTTATGAAGGTTTACTTAGAGATGTTAAGAGGGCTGTTGAAGTCCTACTGGGAAGGACTCATGCTTCCCACATTGGGGGCACAAGTTTCTAACTGTTTTTTGGTGCCGTCACTTCACATTCTCTAGACGGCTCAGCAAAATGGCACACGACCTATGTCCAACCCCTGGAAGTGTGCACCGAAAGCTGATCTGTGGGGCAGGCTCCCCTGCAGAGTCCGAGCGGGACCTGAGTGACCAGAGGCTATGGCGTTGACCTTCTCAAGAAGAGTAGAACGTGGCATCCTTCAAAAAGTCTAACGAAGGCTGAAAACTCAGCTCTAACCTGTTTACCCAGACAGGAGTGGAATACGCTCCTGAACATCGGACGTGCATGGCTCTGAGG
Organism: Phyllostomus hastatus; assembly: GCF_019186645.2. Classification (NCBI taxonomy): domain Eukaryota; kingdom Metazoa; phylum Chordata; class Mammalia; order Chiroptera; family Phyllostomidae; genus Phyllostomus; species Phyllostomus hastatus. Next base: position 740,387 of record NW_025333643.1, on the reverse strand, counting down.
GATGATGGGACTCTGTGTGGCACATTGTGGGTCCTCAAACCAAATGTGCTGAATGCATAAACAGGTGACAACCACCGTCCATCAAACACCAGCCTACTTAAATGCAAGAATACTGAGCTCCTTCCAGGCTGCTTCACTCTTCTTTGTAATTGGGGATTTCTCACTTCTGCTGTTCCCTTACTAACCGATAAGGTACACTAATTTTAAATAAGAATTCCTAAGTCAGTAAGAAAGTATGGTCTCACAAAGAATGGACAGGCTTCTTGTAATTTATTTGAGTTATTTCTAAGCAACAGTTACAAAAGTCTTTAATTTTTATAATATTCTTGATAAGAAAATAAAATTTAAATAAAAATATGCTCTCAACAATATGATATGGTTGCAGAAATTCACTACATTGTTTTGATAACTTACATTTTAAAACCAGACACTGTAAAAACCAGTATTTACTAGCAACATATTAATTACCAATATATAAAAATGGAAGCAAATTATATCAATCAAGGTTGGGAATTTAACTCCAGAATGAGTCGTGTGTTTTTCACCTACTGTAAGGACACCCAGGAAGCTTTGTTGCATTTCTGTCTTTACAGGATGTACTGTTAAAGCGGATGAAAGGTGCTTTTTACTTGTTTAAAAAATCTTCTTTCTAAAACCTGGCATGAATGAGCCTTTCTGATAAATGACTGGAATTAGGCACAAACAGAAACAAAAGCCACAGCATTGGTTATATTTTTTAATATCATGAGGAAAGCCTAGTTTGACACTTAACTATTACCCATGACATTATAAACATATTTCTTTGGCAAATAAAATCATTCTACTTGATAAATTATATACTTGGGAGTAAAAAACTTTGCTATTGCTCATTGTCATATTAAATGGATATTAAAAGAACAAAGCTGAACAAAAAACAAAACAAATAATAACAACAGAACAAGCAACAAATCACCACAATTTCAACTGATAGAAATGGCTAAACTAAGACCTGGAACTGGCATTTATGGCAAGAGTTTCTCTTTATCATCCCTCTCTCCTTCTTGGGGTTTACAGGGTTTTGGGGTAAAGTGAGCTGCTATGTATTTTTCCAAGGGGGTGGGAAAGGCAGAGAAACAGATCAGGTAGTAAAAATCAGAAGTACCTTGGTTATCTAGGGTCCTATTGACAGAGCTTCTTATTTCAGAAGACTTTCAAAGAAAATTAATTTAATTTCACATTATGACTTTTTAGGCTGTGCCAGCCTGATTAATTCCAGTAAAAGTGGCTGCTAAAAAGTGTCACGTGGAGAAGATAACTGGATGACTGAAACCTTCCCTTCAGATTCACGTGTTCACACAGCCTTGGTCTCCCTGGTAATGCCAGGATCTGTAAAAAACACTCCTATTTGGAGATCTGACATTACAAAATTCTAGAAGAATATTTCTTTTGCCTTGAATAAGAACAGCAGAGGACTAAAAACCACCAAGAGTGTCGAGTGGTGTGGACAATGCTCATGTGTCCTTTTCAGGGTGACAGTTTGGAGACTCTTAAAAGGAAACTGCAAGCTAAATGAAATTCAACAGCAAAAAATTTATTGAATGGTTAAATTCCTTCATATTTCTAAAGCACTGTACTTTATAGAATCTACAAGGCCATAAAATTTAAAGAACTCTTTCAAATTTCTCTTTAAAATAGACCAGGAATAACCTACCATAATGCACATGAGAGCTGTTTCTTAATAAAACCAATTGATTTTTACAAGTCATTCAGAGAAATACATTGCTCAATTAGAATCATTTATGGAATAACTTTGATTATGTGCCAATGGTCTTTAAAACTCCTACCTAGTAACAACATAATTTAATAACAATTACTCACAAATAACATAATTGGTAAAGTATATCTTAAAATATAGCTTATGCTCAGGGAAACAACAACAGAAAAAGCACTACTAGCTAGACTTACATTAATAAGTCACAGTTTTAAACAGGAACATGTAAATACCCCCAGGTTCAAAGTACCACATTTAGAAAATGTTTGAATGTAAAAAGACAAAATAAGAGAGTACCATGGCTTTTAATACTGATGAAGCAAAATGTGTCTCTCTCAACTTCAACACGGCAACTTGCTTCGACTGCTAACTTACAGGTTATGGTTTTTAGGATAAAAGTAAAGTATGGTAAACAGGATTCAAACAGATGCTTGTCCAAATTCCATTCGGCTAGCAGGCAGTAATGAAACAGGAATGAAATATAAACATTTTCAGGAAAGCACTATTTCTAGACTTAAACAGTGATCATTGAACTGATCGTAGAGATTAGATACCTTGGAGTATCTAAAGTATAATCTGGGGCTGGGAGCCTCGATTATTAAAGTGCGCCAAGTGGCTGTTCTTGAGTTAGCTCTCCGCTCGAGAACAGTCACGCCAGGAGGAGGGCGTATTGGTGGTGGCCCTTTATAATGAATGGAGTGGCAGGTGAAGTGAGGTGGTTTTCCCTCCACCTTCTTTCACTGGTTACTTTCTCTTCTTTTTCAGAAGAAATGTCCTTAGAAGTCACGTGAATCTGAACCCTCAAGAAAAATGAGTACCTGATATTTAAAACAATGAAAAAAATTTAGTGGTCTCATTTTATTTCACTTGCCACCACTCATCCCAAATGTAAACAAGATGCACTTGATAGCACACGTTCCCTGATTCCTCCTGTCTGAGTTCTGTTTCCATCTTAAAATAAGCAAACGGGTCTATCAACTTTTGAGGATGCTCTGGCAGTTTTCTAAAGTGTCTGTCATTGTCCCTAATGTAATCTGTAAGGACTACTGGGCCAAAGGAAAACCTTTTATTATTAGTTTTCTATTTCAAAGATGGATGGTCTAGATGAACTAAATGGAAAGCTCTGAGTTGTCATGGACTGGGACTTTCTAGAAAAACAACACAATGTTGGCAGTATAGAGCAGGCACTAATGGTAGTGAAGAGTCCACTGAACATGAGGTGTTACAAGAAGAAATGGTTTCCAGCTATGGAGTTCTTTTTTTCTAAACAAAGCTTTTGTAGGAAGATTCTTTCTACTAAAAAGAAGTTGCAGAAACATGGCTTTCAACACATAGATATGAAGGGAATCTTGGGTTTCAAATTCCCTAGTAATGCATCAATACAAGGATTCCCAAACAATTAATTTCAATTATTAAATATTAAATACAATGTGAATGCAGGTAAAACTGAAGCCAGTGTTCATTCTTAAATACTATGAATAAAATATACGATGAATCAAGAAACTCCAACAAAGATAGTATTTTCCAGTTCTTCTGAATCAAATGGTCAAACTCTTAAGATGTTTTCCCAACAATTGGGTTTTCCCTACAGGAAAAAAGAAAAGAAAATCATTTTTCAAAAGGTAAAGAATGTAATATTTTAGAAAGTGACAAATATCTCATACTCTCCATTATGTATGTGTAGTTTTCCCTTGATACTCTCTCATGCCAAGTCTTGCGAGTTATTTCATTAACTCAACAAGTATTTACTGACCGCCTATTAAACATCAGGCACTATTTCAGAAGCTACAGATACAACAGTGAGCAAAATCAACAAAACCCTTTGACCTCATGGAGCTTACATTTTAGTATAGGGAAAATAGAATAAATAAATAAAATATTTAGTACACAGAGACTGGTATTTTTTAATGGAGAAAATAAAGCTGGGAGGGGGCCCAGCGTGTGTGCATGAGGGGGACCTACTATTTAAGGCAGGTCCAGCCCTGGCTAGGACCTCACTCAGAGACCCCCTGGGGCTCCCAAACTGCATGCCTGCCGGTGGAAGAGAAGTGATTACACCAGCATAGAGAAGATGGGGGTGCGATGTTGACAATACCCTTCAAATGTACTGAGCCTTCTATTCAGGGAAAACACAAACATTTACACCTGTCAAACTCATTTTTATTGTTCATAAATCACAAATATAATTATTAATCCACACAATTAAAAAATATTTAAAACGGTGGGGCCAGGACTCAAAGTCCCCTCACTAATCAGCTGTGTGACCTTGGGCAAGGCACTTACCCTGCCTGAGCCTCAGTCCCCCCAGCTGTAAATGGGAAAATAACAATGTTAGGCTGATGTGAGGATCAATGGGAGAGTGTACATTGTGGCAAACACTTATTCGTTGGTCTAAGAACCATCTGCTACCTATTCAGTTCTATGTCAACAGAAACCAGATTCTAGTGCTAGTCCTGGGCAGCCCTGTAGTCTAGGGGAAGCTGAGGCCAACTGTAGATAAGTCTCCTCTCTCTCAGTGAGGAGAAAACAGCCTTCCCCCTCTGGACACTATTATAGAAAAATGTGAGTCTTTGAACTGCTGTACCCCAACTATGACCATGAAGGGACAAGCCTGAGGAAGACAGAAACCCTGTTGAGGATGGCCAAGTGGCTGGATGAACCTTGATGAGTGTTAGCTGGTGAACTAACAACTGTAGAAGTTAAAATTAGACTTAAAAGATTTCTTATTGGTTAGGCCTTCAGTTGGGGCTTTCTGTTACTTGTGCCCCAAACAATCTAAGTGATGTGATGTGAAGTATGAGGCACAGTTCCTGGTGCTGGAGTCAGCTCCTGATAAATGTTATCCATTTATCCAGGTACATCTGAGATGGATCCAAAAATCTACTATAAAATATTTTGGCACTTTTCTATCAGGTTTTTTTGTTTTAATTATTTACTATGTATAAGGCATTATGGGAGAAACTAAGGAAAGGAGAGGATCAGTAAAAATAAAAAAAAAAACAAAAAACAACAACAACAGGCTACTGAGTATTCCACTTAATGAATGTGACGTTAGAGTGTGACATAAGAAGCGGTGATGAAGTACAGCACCAACATAAGGAAATGGTACCAGGCCTAAAAAGATGAAGATCACTGTGTGAGTGGCCAGGGAAACTTACACAAGAGAAAGCTTCTGAGCTGGGTCTTGAAAGACATAGGTAAGCAGGAGGCCTGTATTTCGTGAGTACACAGCAGTACGGTCAATCTCAAACTATGTTTAAAAATATTTTGAAAGTGTTTTAAAAATACTTACTTGCTCCCATATTTTGCACTGCTTGATCTTTTCTTCCTATACTTTTCATGAGGTTCATCTAGCTTCTCAACGACACTTTTTATTTGCTGAATTGTCTTAAAGGTTGTAACAGAATCCTCGATTACGAAGCTGGAATAATCATCAGGCTCTTTCTGGGGTCCTTGATACACTGCTATACTTCCGCAAGCCTCTACAATGAGCAGCGAAATCTCTGATCAGACAACTGTATTTCAAAATGTAATTAGTAACAGAGATAAGAACTTTTCAAGTGTCTTAAGGTGGGGAGATTTCCCCTGGAAATTCACAGATAACCAAAATATATTCAATTTATTAATTATGATCACATTTATGCAAAAATAGTATTTTTACTTCATGAATATCTATGAAAAATGCCCACCTTGGAGAGTTTGTCAACTTTCATATAAGTAACATTTTGATAAATCTATGAGTATTTTTAATTTTTAAGATAATGCCAAAGTAATACTTCAGGAACTGGTAATTAAGGATCATGGTTACATAAAAACATTTTAATCATACATTTACCTTCCATTTTCTGTAGCTTAGGTGAACTGAGGGTAAAAAGGGAGTAAATTCTTTCTGTTTCTCTGTCTTCATCAATATCTATTTGGATGTCTGCAGGGATACCTCTATGATAAAAACAAAATTAAAGACATTGGAAAAATTTCACTTTGTTGACATACCAAAGACTTTTGGAGATTTGAAATTTAAAAAACAACAGAATTTTGCAGAAGGAACCTCAGAAACTTAGTCTCACTTTATAATTAAATTAAACAGGGCCAGCCCTGGCTGGCGTAGCTCAGTGGATTGAGCGCAGGCTGGGAACCAAAGTGTCCCAGGTTCGATTCCCAGCCAGGGTACATTCCTGGGTTGCAGGCCAGAACCCCTAGCAACCACACATTGATGTGTCTCTCTCTCTCTCTCTCCCTCTCCCTCTCTCTCTCTCCCTCTCTCTCCCTCCCTTCCCTCTCTAAAATAAATATAAAAAAAAAATTAAACAGGGCCAACAGAGGTTTGGTTATTATGTAACTCTAATCAAAAGGAGGGGAATTTAGAAGTAAAATAATTTTCATAACCTGTGCTTCATCACAATAGCAATGTGTTACTTCTGAAGTCTACAGGGAGACAACAGCTGTTCCACACAGTGAAACCCATTCTGGACACTACATAAATGTTAACACACAGTATATGATCTTGGTGTCTGGTGTCTTTCCCTTTGCATGTTTTCAAGGTTCATGTATGTTGTAACATATATCACTACTCCATTCCCCTTCATGGCTAACACTCCATTGGATAGCTAGGCCACATAAGAAACACTGCTTTTTAAATCAGAAGACACTTACGCAGTACAGGGCTTGCAGCCTCGAGCGTTTTCACTGGTCTCCTGGCAGCAGAGCCAGCTGCCATTCAGATATGCAGAGGGATGATAAGAACTGAGCCTGTTCTGATTGCATCGGCTCACCCTGCAGAGCACGTCTATCCATTCATTAGCTTCCACACAATTATTTGCCTGGACATAGAGTGGTTTCTCCGTATGTATGACTTGGAACATCTTTATAGGCAATTCAGATAAAAAGTTAGTAACAGTATCAAAACCAACACATAGTACAAAACAGGAAAACGTATATAAGAGAAATAGAGTTTGCTTGGCTCAGGTATCTTGAACTGTTACATGTCAAGCAATCTAAGTCACATGATACTAAATAGTACATTATTATATAATTTTTAGAAACCACACATGCCCAAAGGAACAGACTATCATAAAATAGGAATTAAGGGAGGGGATTTTACTTGGAGAAAAAAGTGTAAGTAAAGGCAAAGCAGCGGGAAAATACAGAAAAAGAAGAAAATCCTCTTGGTTGGCTGGAGTATAATGGTATGTAGTGAGTGGCAGCAGAAGATAAAACTGTACAGATTGGTTGACTATATTACTACAAGACTTGAATGTCAAACTGAAAAGTTTCATAGGGTAATATTGAGAAAAGTACCTTTAACTTAATAAGCTAGGCAGACTATACAAAGCATCAACAATAATGGACAATTTTAAGACAGAGACCTAACCAGCAATGATAGAGTATTGATGATTAATTGGCAAATACTAAAATGACCAACCTCTTGAAAATTTTTGAGTAGGTAATTATATGCAATTTAAAAAGTTTTACTTATTTCTGTAACTCACATTTTTCTTGTTGAAAGAGCTATCTTCCAGTTTTTCCACAGCAAGAATGTTTTTCACTGGAATTGTGTAAAGTGCATCTTTGCCTAATAATAAAAGAAGTACAAAAAAATAAAATAACTTCCTCAGAATTATAAAGAGGCTAATGGTGTAAGATTTAAATTCATTCTCGATGGTATAAGTAACTACAGATTTCCAAATTGCACATGTATAAATAGTATTTTTATGGAACAGATAAATTAATTGTTTTCTATAAAGAGACTTCCTCTTTTTTTCAAAAACTAAAACATTTTCCAAGAGAAATGTGGAAATAAATTTAATCTCTATGTAGAAAATAAAAACAATATTTTAATACATTTACCATTATATTTTATTTTGCTGTGAGACCATATTCAAAAAGGATTCTTCAGTTTATTAGAATAAATTCTCATAAATCTTTTTTTAACATCAATATTATTTTGTAAAGTGTTATATTATTTTGTAACATTATGTAGGGACTAAAAATACATAGTAATAGAGGCATACTCAAAACTTGCTAAAACATGGAATTTTCAGGCATGAAATTATTATATGAGCAGTGAATTTGATTATATCTAAGTGGACTTTTCTAGTTTTTCAATCTAATATTTAATTAAGGGGTTAAACCCCAAAATAAATAAATAAATAAATAAATATCTACCTACCTACCTATTTACTGAGAGAGGGGAAGGGAGGGGGAAAGAGAAGGAGAGAAATATTGATTGGTTGCCTCTAGTATGTGCCCCAACCAGAGGTATCTAATCCGCTACCCAGGCATGTGCCCCGTTCAGGAATTGAACTGGCAACCTTTTGCTTTGCAGGATGACGTCCAACCAACCGAGCCATACCAGTAGAGGCAAAATAATTATTTTAAATTGAAAAATTGTTCATTACTATCACATGTTGGCTGGTCAGCTGACCAAAGCTACCAAATTTACTCTAAGAGATATAGGAAACAAAAGTAAAAATTTTATTTGGTAGAGTGAATCTTTAACCTAATTTAAGAATTTGGAAATTTGAGTTTGCTAAAGGAGCTCCATAATAATATGGCATAAAAGATAAGATACATTTTAACCTACAAGTTACTTGAGAATAGACTTGATCTCATATAGTCATAGAAACTATAAACAAATAGAATTACAACCTTTTCTGGTCATTTGGTAATGTTGTTCTTAGAAAATCAAAGCTTTGCTTTACTTCCCACCAAACTTTGTTTTAATGACATGTGGACCAAAGTGCTGGAGGTTAAGACTTTTACATTTTATATTAGTCCATGGATTAATATATATAGCTTTTTGGTCAAAGACAATTATTTGGTTAATAAAGGTTTTCTTTTTGGTCAGAGAGGTTAACATAGACTGTTTGCTAAACCTGGTTTCTATAATAAAATCTAAAACTTGTATAATTTAAGCAAAAGTGATACATAAAAAAAAAGATAGGAAGCCACTTATTTCAACTATCATACTGAATGTCTACTATATACCAGACACTGTATCCCACTTGGGATAAAGCAGTAAACAGAACACATAAGGCCCCTAGTAAAGTTTACATTTAGATCTGGAAAGATCGACAAAAGTAAATACCAGGCATAAACAAATGCTATAATGAAAATAACCCGAGGTGATATGGTAGAAAGTAATTGGGAAGTTACTTTAATTGGATGGTTGGGGAAAACTTTTATGAGGAAACAACATTTAACTTTAACAAATACAAATTGTAAATGCATGGGAAGTAAGAAAAGACTATCAGCAGTCTCCTGGAAGCAGACAAGGTCAAATTTATAGCGGGGGAGGGGAGAGTGTGGAGGGAGTAAACTGAAGAAAGCTCCAGGTGGAGCTGCATGTAGCACAGAAAACAGCTGCAAAAGTCGGGCTGGTTAGAAGAGAGCTTTAAGCCAGTCAATGGACACTCTCAGACACACATCAGGATGATTAGGCAATGAGCTGCATCTGGAACAGCTGGGCCAATGAGGCCCTCATCCTCCCCCACCCCCCGCCCCCACCCTGCCAACCCCCAGCTTGCGCTAAGCATCAGTCAACAGAGGCATGTGCCCCAGGCTAAAGCAGCAAGGATGCAGTCCTGGGCTGCAGAGCAGTGCCATGTCAAAGGTAGTTGCTGGCTCTGAGGAGGGAAGGAGAGCACCTGCACCAGAGGATAAGCACCAGCACCCTTGCCCCTCCCTCATAATCATTGGCAGAAAGCTACTGAACACTCAAGCAGGCGATCGAACTTTAAAACACAAAAATGAACAAATCACCCCAAAATTTACCAAACAGATGAGGAAACCACCAAATGCTAAAGGAGGGACACACATAGTACAACAAAGAGAGCAACATCTGGGGGAACTGGGGATAACAAATCACAAGGCGAAGAAGACACGTCTTTGGGTACCAAGCTACAGGAGGGAACCATGGAGACCAGAGAGAATTTAAAAGTTTTGCAGGAAATTTCTGTTTTAGATTTGTTGAATATATAAAGCATACACACACCCTAGAATTGCCACGTTTGTTCGTTTCTGGACGAACTACAGGGTCGCATACATACAGAAAGCACATTGCTCCCAGGAACATACACTGTCATGTCAGAGTTAATTTCACCATGAACAGTATTAACTGGAATGAATTGCAAAGTAAATTAGTAAAACAAATTATTTTACTGAGGACTCTCCAAAAATACACACAAAAAGACAAAGAAACTGTTAAGTAAAAAAGTTAAGAGCCATGGCAGATGGAATTAGAAGTTTCGATATCTGTCTAATTGGAATTCTAGAAACAGAATAGAAAAAGTGTTCAGGAGAAAATTACCAAGGAAAATGCCCCAGATTTTAAGGTAGGAGGTCTTCAAATTGAAAGGACCCATCAAGTGCTGAGCAAATGGAAGAAAAAGAGACAATACCTATGCACTTGGTTGTAAAACAGCAGAACTTGAAGGCTAAACGAAGTCTGAAGAGTTTCTGGGAAAAATCAAGACTGAGAACCAGAAGACTGACAATAAAATTCTCACCCGCAACAATGGAAACTAGCAAACCATGGGGTAGTATCTTCAAAGTTCTGAGTGAAAATAATTTTAAATACAATCTATCATTTAAGAATAAGGGTAAAAATAAAGACTTTTAAAAATATGCCAGGACTCAGAAAATGTATCAGCCATAAAGTCTATCTGGAATAATTCCTTGAGGAACATTCCTGCAAAATAAACAATAAATCCAGGAAAGCCAAATGTGTTATATAAGAAATAATGCTGGGTAGGATGGGAGGAGGGGATCCCACCTCCTTCTCTCTCTCAATATCTGATCCTCTGGCACAACGGAGACTTTTCAGCACCAGGGGCCGGTTTGTGGAAGACAATTTTTCCACGGACCAGGGGATGGGGGATGGTTTTGGGATCATTCAAGTGCATAGATTCTCCTATGAGAATCTAATGCCGCTGCTGATCTGACAGGAGGTGGAGCTCAGGTGCCAATGTAGGTGATGGCGAGTGGCTATAAATACAGGCTATAGATACAGATGAAGCTTTCGCCAGCTAGGTGTTCACCTCCTGCTGTGCGGCCCACTATGGATCTGGTCTGGTACAGTCTGTGGCCTTGGGGTTGAGGACCCTTTCTCTAGCAAATCCTGTGAGTACTATCCTCATAAGTCCAGAATGTGATACATTTTTACTACCTCCATGGTTGCCAGCTGGTCGAAACCATTATCCTCTCTCCCTAGGGTTACTGTAAAAGTGCCTTAACTTGCCTCCTTGCCCCTTGCATTCTGTTTTTCTCTTAACATGCCACATGACATGAGTGATTAATCCTATTAAAGAAAGATTATTCCTCTGCTTACAATTCTCCAATGCCTTTCCACCTTGCTCAGAGTAAAAGACCTCCAATGGTCCACAAAGCCCTATAATGTCTAACTTCTCCATGATCTTTTGGCCTCAGTTTCTATAATTATCCCTTTACTCATTTTTTTTTCCTAGCCACAGCAGCTTTCTCTTATCTCCTGAATACTCCAGGCATAATTCTTTCCAAGGCCTTTATACTGGCTGCTGTTAGCTATGTTTGTGTTGTTATTACTCCATATACCCACCTGGCACATTCCTTTGTCATCTTCACCTTAACGAAGCCATTCTTAGCTAGGATTTTTAATATTAGAACTCTCCTCAATGAGCCCACCATTGTCTATTCCCTCCTGCGCTTTATTTTTGTCCATCTCACTTAATAAAATACATTTTTTAAAAATGAAAAAATAAATAAATAAAACCATCCAATATACTGCTTGTTTTGAGTGTATTATCTACTACTACTAAACTGTAAGATCTACAAGGGCAAGGATTTTGGTATGTTTTGTTCACTACTGTTTTCTCCAGAATCTATCACAGTGTCTGTCAGAAAGTAGGCACTCAATAAAATATTTAGTGAATGAATGCATGAATGAATTGATGATATCCTTTAATTGTCAAAGAAAAGAATACTATAGAGCCCTGGGTGAGAAGATATGAGCAGGTGAAAACCAAATTAATCCAAATGTATTAAAATTCCTGTTTAAAACATCATGGAAGGTTCTTTCATATTGTCCACAAGCTATGTGAGCTGGAACACTGGGTATCACATGGAAGTTGTGTTGGCTGTGTGTATAAATCTGTGTATGTCAAGTCTCCCAAAGTACCCAATACCTAATCAAGTCTGGAGAACATGGGACAGAATTTTAGAGGTAAATTTGTTAACAATCTATTATTAGCACACTTGGTGAACAGGTTAGAAGCCTAGAGCTGTAGTTCTTAAAATCATTTAGATGATAACATATCTAGAAGATATAGTCTTCTTTGAAGAACACCATTTATTAACATTTACTTAATGTAATGCCTTAATGAAGGTAGTAAAAACACAGTCCCTACCATTGAGGATTTTGAAGACCATGGAAACAGAGAGAGAAAATTAAAGACCATATACTGTGATAGAAGTTATCACTAAGGTGACAAGGAAACATTGTAAGGGCATACCTCAACTGAGGTGGCTAGAGGCTTATAAATGACTCCTGTGAAGAACTAACACTTGGTTTATGTCTTAAAGGTGAAGAAGGAAAGAAAGATATTTCTAGGTAAAGCATATGCAAAAGCATGAATATAAAAGAATACAAGTTAAAGAAATTGCAAGAGTAGTCTGGTGAAGTGACATGGAGAAAGCAAAAATGAGGCTGCATGAGACAGGAAGAGGCTGGAATATCAATAATGCATTTGGTTCCAGCATACAACTAGAACTTCTACTTGTAGAAGATGACTACGTTGCAGTGTAGCAGTAAAACCATAACCACAAGCACATAGGTCCATACAAAACTGTCAATGTAATCATGACTGATAATTGACTGAGTGCCCTGTAATAGTCATTTGCTACATGTTAACTTAGTTGTCTTTAAGATTTGTTGCTTACTATTGCTTGTAAGTAATTACTTAAGCAGGAACCAAAAATTTAACAACTTATTTGAAAAAACCCTTAACATCAAAAAAAATTATATTAATTCCTTTTCCACTAATTTGGAAAAAGACCATATGGTTTGATTCTAAGTGGTAGAAAAATTCAGCCTACTAGTGTCCAGTAAGAGGATGGAGCAAAAGACTCAATGATTCAGAACTAGGTTACAGAAACCTTGGGAGGTACTCCTTCAGACACCAAAGTTACATAGTAAGTGTAGCAAGAGAATTAACTAGCAGTCTTGGCTGTCCAGAAAGCAGCAAGGAAACAGGAAGTAGATAAAACATTTGCTTAACAACCAGAGAATCCAAAGCCCATGTACCTTATTCATAGAGGAAATTCCTTAAGTCTTTAATCTTAAGACTTTTAATCTTAGGCATAATTTTAACAAACACAGAACCTATATCCTCACTCCTAGTATATTAGCAGTAAAAAATGGAGGTGGGTGATGGAGGTGGAAGTGAGACATTACATTATGGTTCACTGACAGCACAAGAAATTAAGATGTCAGCCTAAACATAAAGGGAATAGAGAAAAACGAACACAGAAACACAAAAAGCACAGCAGTCCAAGGCATTTAGCTGGGGAGTAAACAGCTGCTGAAACAGCCATAAACAGCCCATAAACACACCCATAAACAGCCCTGAAAACATCACTAAATAAGAGCACGATATAATAATTATTATCAATGACAGATCCAAGTCATCTAGAAAATGTTAACTTACGTTCAATGAACTCTTTTTTAGAAGACAGGGAAGCATGTAATACATTTTGGAAAAATCCATCAAAATAGTTAAAGCAACAGGCATGGATGCTTAAAACTGTAGGCTTTGGTAAACAATGTCATAACTTCACAGAGCAGAGCTCACTCCTTCAAGTCATTCCAACATGTTAAATTTCTTAAGGCCTGAAAACAATGTTAATTTCTAATGTATCTATTTTATACCTAAAGCAGCCTAATCATTCCACAAAACTTTATCCCCACAAGATCACTGGCTGGAACAGAAGTTACTGAGAACTATGAATGGGCTTTGGGTCTATGAACTCCCTGAAATCACATGCAAAATTTCGTGTCTAGTTTGTATGTGCATTTTCCTGGAGGAAAGAGTCCAAAGCTATCATCAGATTCTTAGTCTAAAACCAGAAAAGACTTGAGAATATTTGTTTAAATTAGAAAATACTTTAAATAAGGGAAAAAATAGCTTTTTTATTCATGAAGAATGACTACACCTTAAATTTTATTTCAATGTGCTGTTAATGTAAACATAATTTAAACACAGCACATTATGACAGCTATTTTTAAAATGCTGCTATATATGTGAGGACATTTATACAGTATTCAACATAAGCTGTAACTTCTAAACCTCTCAAAATATATTTAGCATAAAAAGTGTGTCCGAAAGGGCAAGTACGTAGCCTATTGATCTTTAGTCATTTGAATGTTTGTATGCCATAACAAATTATCTGGACCCTAAATAAAAAATGCATTTGGTTTCTTATGTCTTACTAACATATTTGGACATATACAGTTATCCTGGCTAGGCCATTCAAAGAAATTATAAAACAAAACATTTTTCTTATGGTTTCTTCAAGAAGCACCTTACTTAGCACCCTATATTCTCTTAAAAGTAGCCTATGTCTGGTGTTTGTTTTATCATTTCAGAATTTACAGGCGAAGCTCTCTTACTTCGCCTACCATATCTGATGGATTGACTGAGACTCCCCATTTCCTCCATAAAACATAATGAATGATGTTCATGGGATGCAGAATGCTTGTGGTTGCTAGGCTACTTACTATCTGTTCAGCTTCTGTTCCATTGGTTAGGCTTTTTCTTTTTTTGCTTACCAAGTCCACTGAGTTTGTACCCAAACTTATTTATGCTATTTTCCACATTGTAATTATAATCTACTGAAATATACATAAAGTAACAACTGCCCTCTACTAAGAGATTTACTATTTATATGAAAATCAGGCAGGTGCTTTGAAAAGCTTCAAAAAAAAGAGACCTATATCTATACAAATAAAGTTGATTTATATGGGGGTGAGAGGGCAGTAAAAGATTAGAGCGACTATCCTGAAAATCTAAAAGGATTCTGTACTTTGATTACTTTTCAAGTATTTAAGTTCTGGTTTCACTTTGGAGAAATCAATCTGAAAACTGATGCATTTGTGGTATATATGCACAAGAAAGAAGAAGGGGAAATCCAACCTATAGATCCATATTCAAAGAAAAGATCTTGGCTTGCTATCAAAAGACTGGTAAACAATTATATAAATATTTAAAATATGTATGCATCTTTTTGTTTTCCAGTGATTCTTGCTTTAACTGATTTTTTTTGATTAAGTGAACACCTTTAGATCCTGATCACTTTGAATAAAAGGGATTCTACTGCATGTGATCTATGATCTAGATACTAAGTTTTTGCTATCAGAAGAAGCTCATGGCCTTCTGTGGGTAATACTTTACTCCAAGCAATAACCTTAAAAGGTGACGATTTTAAGCATTGTATAAGTCCACTGAAAGGCAAACTGCCTCTCAGAAACCCTCATATCACAGTGTGAAAAGATGGCTTTTTACCTAAACAGCCTATTTGTATTTTCTCAGAAGGCAAATAATTAAAAATTCCATCTTGGTGTTGGCTTGGCCAACAGTCTAGAATGAACCTAATAACTTTACAGGAATCACTATCTATGGTATGACAAAATACTCTCATTTATTAGATATTGATGCCTACCAATTTCACTCTGAGAGTTAAAGAAACTTCGCAGTTCCACGAGGTCTTAATGTTGTTATTGATTATAACAGCAGGGACTTTTGAAAAAAAGAACATGTGTGTGAACAATTTAATTTACATGGTATCACTTGTCAAATATTTACTGCATTCTTACTGTGTGTATCACTGTAAGAAACTATACACTACAGTAATATCAGTGAAAAGGTTCACTACAGTCACATTAAGCAGCAAAAAGATATCTTCACTGAGAACCAGGAAAAGATCCCACAATAAAGCATACGTGCAACTACCTCGCTGTTTGTGGTAGGTGAGCTCTCTGCTTGTTAAGCAGAACCACCGTTTCTTGAAGTTCCTTTTTCCAATCCGATTTCTTCCCTGAGCTCTTTTATACATCTCACTGCCAAAACAACAGATGTAAATATTTAGTTACAAATATTAAAGTAGTTAGCCAAAACAAAAAATGGTTTTCATCTTAAATGGTGTAAAAAAGTGGTAAGATTATATGAAGCATATAAAAGTATTTTTGACATCTAAACCTTTTACATTTTTTTTGGCCATGTTAAGGGAATAAATCCTTTAATTAATTTAATTTATAACTGTGCCACCCAGAACTAAAAAGGCCAAATGAGTGATTCCCCCCTTAACTTCCAGTGATACTACTACTACTTTCAGACTGAACAGTACTGTTATTTTCCAAAAACAGTAACTCTACTTAGTCTAATACCCACAATCCCATTATATTTGCCAAACAACTACTGGACTGTATGGACAAGGAGTCATGCCCACCCAACGTGAAGTTTACGGGATGGTGAGAGTGACTTACCTGATTGATGGTACGCAGGAAGTTCTAGCACAGAACAAAACCCCAGATTTCCCCACTCCCAGACCCATGTTCTTTGTACTTACTTAACATCTATACTAAAACGTGACCTTAACGTCTAATTTCATTAAATTACCCTTCTTTCAGGTGTACAGGCTCACTCGTACCACTGGACACTTTAGTTTCAGTAGATGAAATTTCATCCAAGAACTGAATGGGGAAATAGGCAAACATTATACTTTGTGGTAAGATACATAATAAATTCAGCTTATTTTAAATGCCTATGAGAACACTGTGAAGGCCTTTATTATTAAGGAATACACATAATTGTAATATATAAAGCAAAACACATATTTAATTGTAGAGGAAGTCTGTAATTTACAAATGACAAGTATTCTAAAAAGTTTATTCTTAAATTACTTAAAGCCCAGAATATAGTTCCTTATAGAAAGAATTCAATCTGTAATCTCTTAACTGTAGTTCTGAAATCTCTAAAGTTCTGAAAACAAAGAGATTTTTTGTCTTGTTTCTGATTTACAGTACCTCATTTGGGGGTATAACTTATCCCAAACTGGTGTAAGGCTACTTAACTACTGAGAGTGAATTGTGCCACATAAACATTAATGTGTTTGATTAGGGGTAATCAGGCCTCACTGGGGATATTATATAACATATAACATATACTTTTCAGAACTCTGAAAACTGAATGCTGAAATACTTCTGGTCCCAATGATTTTAGGTATAGGATTGTAAACTTCTATTAGAGGTAAGGGATCACCAAACCATAGTGCAGCAGGCCAGATTCAACCTGCAGCCTGTTTTTGTAAGGCTCATGAGTTAAGAAATTGTTTTACATTTTTAAAGGGTTGTAAAAACTAACATATAAAAAAGAGTATGTGGCAGAGCCCTTATGTGACCAGATAAGCCTGAAATATTTACTCACTAGCCCCTGACAGAGAAGGGTTTGCTGACTTCTACTACAAATTGACTTTAGCCCTGGGAGACAGTATTTCATAGGAATGACTGAAGTATAACTGGGTTCTCTGGACTAACCTGGATTCTAAATACAATTTATAAACTTCCTATGGCAAACATAGGAATATGGTGGCTCAAGAAAATTTAAAGTACCCATCTCTAGCAAGGGAATCTTTAGTATAGTGTATTTGTGAATGCTCTAGTGAAGAGCGTTCACAAATATGTTACCTTGACTTGTCAAGAGCTTCCTGGCAGGTGGCTTTCATGGGAAAGGGAAATTAGAACAATTCTTGTTCTTTGAGAGGAATTCCATTTTGTACAATAAATGAACTACTGGTGTATGTTTAGTCCTTGCTTTTTCATTTATACTTTTCTATGTTGTCCCATTTCAGACTTAAAAAACAAAAACAAATTACATTCCAATAAGAATGACATTGAGGCACCAGTGCCTGATGTAAACAGAATTTGTGGGCACAGCCATTTTCTCCTAAGACTGGCTGTGAATAACCCACCAGAGCCCACACTTGGGGGATTTCCAATGGAATGTTTACTTCTGGTTTCCTGGAAGGAAATCTTGGCAAGTGAAAGAACACGAGCAGAATTTCTTTTGCATTATACGTATGTGGGTGATACAGAACAAGTACCTAAGGGAATAAAGAAGTTTCCTATCAACTGGTAACTTTCACTAGGGACCACCTGCTAATGGAGTATAACAGATTTATTTGAATGTTTAATTTCTTAGTTTTACCTGAAGGCACTGATTTATTTGACAAATATTATTTATGATAATTTTTACATTTACCATTTATCTGCTGTATTTATAAGCAACTAGAGGGTAAATACAGTTAGACAAAATGAAAGAAAACACAATAATTAAGATGGACTATAGGCAGGGTGAATATAGGTCCCAGTGTGCTCAGGGCTGTCCCTGTCTACAGCTGTGGTCCCAACATAATCAACAGTACTCCTTTTAATTCTTAAAAGTATCCAGGTTTGGACACTAAATAATATAATCATTCTGTGTATATTCCTGTCAGGGCTACCCTCTCTATCTGCTGTGGGAACAGTACAGGATTCAGAGTTACAACCTATCTTCTTCTGGAGCAGTGGTCAATGTCACTAGTGAGAACAATACGGAATGAGAAGTTGGGCTTTGTAAGCTTTTGCACTTTATGGTACCGCACATATCCAGACTTAGCTAGTGAATGACAAAGAAAACCCTTATATTAGGGCAAAATATCCTATGCTAGTTCAGGAATCTAGAACCAAACTTGAGACAGAGACATACCATGGTAACAGCCCATGAGAATGTGAGTGGGTGACACCGAGCGGTTCAGGAACAGACTAATCTCCTGGCGCCCCTTACATACTTTCTCCACTGACCTTATCAACTCTGCACATTCTGATTATGTCAGGGAAAAAAATCAGATGCTACTATGGCCTAGGTCATAAAAAATGGAAAACAACCTTAAAACAAAAGATAGTACATCATACTATTGCCAAAAAAAGTCTGCCTACACTGTCCCACAAATGCTTCAACAATGTCCATAAATAAAAGGACAGCTTTCTCTTTCCTTATTCTTTGGAAAGAGTTTCTCATCAAAAGCCTTCAATGGTTGCTTAAAAAAATTTTGGTTGAACTTGCATTATACTAGATGAAAAGATTCCAATGGGCTTTAATTTTTTAAATCATCATTTTCATTTACTGAGTCCCTGTAAGAACTTTAAAAGTACAAAAAAAGTACAAACATACTTCCACAAAATATACTCTTGGCAATCAACTGTGAATCAAGTTGTAGACAATGAATGAAATCTTTAAAACTTGGCTTTGCTAATTTGAATTCATTAAGTTAGAACAGTGATAAATAAGATATAGTATTTTCTTCAAGCCAAGATTAGATATACTTTAAAACAACTTTTCTTTTACAGGATGACAGTGACCAGAGTGAGACAGAGGAGGGAATTTCAGGGGAAAAGGGAAAGGGTTTACAGGAACAAGTATAAAAGACACATGGACAAAAACTAAGGGGGAGTGGAAATGGGAAGGAGGTGGGGAGGGTTGGGCGGGGTAGGCTGGGATGGGAGTAAAAGACAGAAAACTGTACTTGAACAACAATTAAAATAAAATTAAAAAAATAAAAAAACTTTTCTCAACAAATTTTTAGGCTATGACAATAATGCTACATTTTGTTTAAAATGATTCAGAACTAAAAACTCAAGAAATTATAGATCCTTTTGAAACAATTTCAATTTCTAAGTATAGCAATTTTTGTATATTGTAAGCCTTGCAATTAGGATATTATATACTGTAGGCCTTTGTACATTTTAATTTTAGGAACTTTTCTTGAGTGACTACCATAAGTCTATACTGTTTATAAAATGTTCAGCAATTCGTATATTTTCTACTATGCAATTAAGTGCTTACTATACATCAGGCACACAGAAAAGCCTTTACCTCTAGACTAAAGGTTCTCGATCAGGGGCAATTTTTGTCCTTCAGGGGTCATTTGGCTGTTTAGAGACATTTTTGGTTTTCAAACTAGGGACATGCTACTGGTCTAGTTGGCGGAGGTCAGAGATGAGGCTAAATATCCTACAATGTACAAGACAGCCCCTCACAATCTAGAATTACTCAACTAAATTGCCAGTAATGCCACTGTTGAGAAACACTAATTCTAGATACTTGTAACTTATGTTATTAGGACACTGGCAATAGCAGCCATTGCTAAAGCTCATTTAGGTGTTTTCACAGCTAAAAATCCCAGTTTTGAATGGGAGGAGAAAGAGGGAAAAAGATAGCTTTGTTATAGTTGATGGATAATTTTACATTATTTATTTAAATTGGGGATTAACTTCTAAGAATATTATGAAATATTATTTCCTCAGTACTATAGGAAAAGAAATGTTAATATTTATAGAGCAAAACAAGCATACCTTTTTAACTGCTATAATATATCCTTCTTCTTGAAACATTTTGAAAAATTCACACATGAATGTCTCCTTGAAACTTGACTAAGGAAAAAAACACAGAGGATTTATATATATTGAGTAGAGAACTTAGAATACCAGTGGACTATATTTTTAATAAATCTTAGCATTAAGACCTAAACAGTTTTAATCATACATTTTAAGAAAGGTATAGGGTTTGGAGCTGGATTTCCTCAGTAGCTCGTAGGTGATTATGGTGCAGACAGACAAACAGGACGCGCTGGCATCAGTTTACCAGACTCTCACCCCCTCATAGGTATGTTAGTTTAAACCAATCTGTCCTCTTTAATAGGTGACAAAGACACAACATCTACCTAAAAGATAGCTATTGCATCTGTATGTACTATGTATTTTTGATTTACCTTTGTTTTTGATTTGGAAAGGAGTAAGGGAGAAGGGATCACAGAATAAAACAATATTTAGAAGTGTGACTACAAAGCAAGAGATGTAAAGACTTACCTTGCTTTTGGACAAACTACCACAGCTTCCCAAAGTCTGAATGGTTTTTGAGATGAGAGTTAATGTTCTAATTGTCTGTGGGTCCTGAGGAATATAAAAAAGGACACAAAACCCCTGTTAAGTTTTCAAAAAAATAGAATTTGTATAAAAAGCAGAAGAGAGTGAATGGACTATATTGCTCTTAAAACAATTCTCAAAATGTTCATTCAAGGCAACATAGTTAAAATCTAGCAAAGAGAGACTCCCGGTCAAGATGGTGGCACAGGTAAATACAGCTCACATCCTTGCACAATCACATCAAAATTACAACTAAATTATAAAACAAGCATCACTTAAAACCATCAGAAATCAAGTTGAATGGAAGCTTGACAACTATGGAATTAAAGAAGCCACATCTATCCAGACTGGAAGATGTGGAATGGGCTGGTTCCATACCCATGTATGGTAAATAAAA
Source organism: Phyllostomus hastatus (assembly GCF_019186645.2). Taxonomy (NCBI): domain Eukaryota; kingdom Metazoa; phylum Chordata; class Mammalia; order Chiroptera; family Phyllostomidae; genus Phyllostomus; species Phyllostomus hastatus. The sequence continues at coordinate 719,249 of NW_025333643.1, read as the reverse complement.
ATTCAGGATGGATATTTTAGGTGTGAGGAGTCCCAGACCCTCCCCAGGCCCTCCGGTGCAAGATTCCAGTGCCAGGAAGATAAATCCCCATAACTTCCGGATGCAAAAACCAGCAGGGAATGAGTCACTGGAAGAAACTTCTGGAGTCTCAGGGAGTTCCTGTTAAAGAACTCACACATGGACTTGCTCAGGCTCACTCCCTCTGAGCTCCAACACTGGGGTAGCCCCTTGAAAGGCACTAATTGGTATACAGGGAGAAACTGAAGTGTCTGGCATTAAGAGTTGGGGGACAGCTTTCTCCCAGACAGAAAGGAGGGCAGAGGCCATTGTCCCTTTTTTTGAACTGTCCCCCCAAACAGCCACAGAGCCAGTAGGCGAGTACCATATCTGAGATTCCATCAACCTGGCTAACACTGTTGGCCTTGTCCTGAGGATCCCCTGAGGACCTGTCTCACTCAACTTACAGCAATTAACAGTGACTTTTCCTTATGAATGGCTGGTCTGGGCTCATGCCTCACAACTTCCTACATCCTCTCAAATAAGCACCAACCGGCCTCACTGAGCCCCCCAGCCCCTGTAACTCTTGCAGAGTGGCCTTAGGCCCAGCACTAGTAGCAGCCAGCCTAGATTCACAGCTTGGCTTCACCTGGGGATCTCCAAGCCAAGCACAAGTGGCAGCCCTCTCAGATTGCTTTATAGCTCAGGCAGGGTGGCCGTGGACAAACATAGGAAGAGGCTGATCTTGACCTGCATCACCTGAGAAAACCCAGTGCCTGTACACCCAATGGACAACTACAGACCACACCAGAGCACCACCACCCTGCTCCTGCACAGCTGATCCTCCATGGATGGTGGGTGCTGGTAGTGGTCACGGCCAATCTTTACAGCTGACTGGCCTGGGTGAATCCCTCCCATTGGCCTGTCAACAGCAATAAAGCCTCAACCAGAAGAGGAGGGTGTACTCAGCCTACACAAAGGGCACACCTCAAATACCCAGCCTGGGTGATAAGGGAGGCTATGCCACTGGACCCCACAGGACACCTACTTTATTAGGCCACACTACCAAGACAGGTAGTCAAAGCAGTTCTACTTAATACATGGAAACTAGCACAGGAATGCTACCAAAATGAGGAGACAAAGAAATACAGCCCAAATGAAAGAACAGATCAAAACTCCAGAAAATGAACTAAACAAAATGGAGATGAGCAATCTATCAGATATAGAGTTTAAAACAATGGTCATAAGGATGCTCAAGGAACTCAGTGAGGACCTCAGCAGCGTAAAAAAAGAACCAGTCAGAAATGAAGAATACACTAATTGAAATAAAGAACAATTTATAAGGAAACAACATTTGAGTGGATGAAGCTGAGAATCAAATCAATGACGTGGAATATAAGGAAGCAAAAAAAAAAAAACACACAATCAGAATAACAAGAAAAAAGAATCCCCCAAAACAAGGATAGTGTAAGCAGCTTTGGGGGCAATTTCAAGTGTTCCAACATTTGTATCACAGGTATGCCAGAAGGAGAAGAGAAAGAGTAAGAAATCAGAAATCTAACTGAAAAAATAAGGAACAAAAGTGCCCTAATTTGGTGAAGGAAACAGACATGCAAAGTCTAGGAAGCACAGACAGTCTCAAACAAGGTGGATGCAAAGTGGCTCGCTCTAAGACACATCATAATTAAAATGCCAAAGGTTAAAGATAAAGAGAGAATCTTAAAAGCAGCAAGAGAAAAGCAGTTAGTTACCCACAAGGGAGTTCCGATAAGACTGTCAGATGATTTCGCAAGAGAAACTTTGCAGCCTAGACGGGACTGGCAATAAGTATTCAAAGTCATGAAAAGCAGGGACCTATAGTCAAGGCTGCTCTACCCAGCAAAGATATCATTTATAACTGAAGGGCAGACAAAGAGCTTCCCAGACAAGGACAAATTAAAGGAGTTCATCATCACCAAACCATTATTATATGAAATGTTAAAGGGACTTATTTAAGAAAAAGAAGATCAAAACTAAAATAACAAAATAGCAATAAATACATATCGACAATTGAATCTAAAAAACAAACTAAGCAAACAAGAAAAACAGACAGAATCAAAGATATGGAGAGTGTTTTGATGGTTGCCATATGGGAGAAAGCTGTGGGGAAATGGGTGAAGAGGTGAGGGGATTAAAAACTACAAATTGGTAGTTACAGAATAGCCATGAGACTCTAAAATACATTATGGGAAATAGAGCAGGCAAAGAACATATCCACATGACCCATGGACATGAACAATGGTGTGAGGACTGCTTGAGGGAGTGTGGGGTGCTAGTGGAGGGCGGGCAAAGGAGGAAAAATGGGGACAACTGTAATAGCATAATCAATAAAATATAATTTAAAAAAATCTAGCTAAGATAGGCACAGCTCATTGGACTAAGAAATAAAGAGATTAAGAAGCCACATGTAACTGACAATTCCTCCCAAAGTAATTATATTTATGATGTGTTACTTCTGAAAGCCATAATTTAATGAGCATTATTTGTTTTGTTTTGTACAGTATGGCAGCTTGAATTACCTAACAAATTTTACCCACTTTTGAAGTGTCAATGGCATCTAATTTTTTCTATCCTTTAACCCAAAATGGTAGTTTCCAAATTTTCTGTACTCAACCTACCTCAAAGCATATTCAATAATTTACACAGCTTCTGCAATCAAGTCTTTCCACCATGGAAGCAAATACCTAAAATTCAACTTAGGAAATGAGAAGTCACCCAGTTCATGTAGAATCTTAGCAGAGGGTTAAGTATGTTGGTCTATTAAGGTGTTTTTCAGGCCTGTCTACCAGAAAGAAGTAAATACAAATAAAATTGACTAAATGGTGTTCCTTAATGAGTCCTTGCTCCTTCCCTTTAAAAAAAATTGAGGTGTAATTTACATACAGTGAAATAAACAGATTTAAATATATATAGGTTGATGAGTTTTCATCAATCACACATTTGTATAAACAATTCCCCTATCACTATATAGAACCATCTTTGGTTTGGGAATTCAAATAAAACATTATCATCCATCAAAAGACATACTCAAGAAAATTTAGATACAGAAATGCTTTAGTTTAGTTTTTGGTCTACATTCCTTAATATTGTAGGATCCCAACATAGAAAACAGGCAGTAAATGTGAAGAGATGACCAGGAAGTAAGGCAATCTGGAAAAGAAGGGCCACTTGGGATATGATTAGCATTATATACCTATGAAACAGTTATACACTGTGTTATTCAAAAATATTTAGCTAAACATTCAGTATTCCATTATATGTATAAAAGGTCCCTATAATTCTCTGCCATGGAAGAATATACAATAGTTAACAATGTGCTAATAAACTGAATTTCACCAAGACTTCCTTGTTCAGATTTGGTTTTAAAATCAGTGTTTTAGGTCATAATTTTCCTGAACCAGGGAAAGAGAACAAAGTATATTTATATAGTTTCTACACATCAGAAGTTTGTTTACAGCAATGTGGCCCTTGCTGCTATTTGACAATCATCTCACTGAGCTGCTGTTGACACCTGGTGAACAAATAAGTTATTCTAATCTTTTTCCCTGCTACCACTTGACATAATTTTTCATAGATAACCAGTACCTTAACATCTGGCACCCAGTACATAGTCTGGCATATAGTAGATGCTATATAATATTTATTAAAGTCAACAAAAATATTGGTTCTCTCACCTCAAAACAACATATCTTACCCTTTATTCTTTATATTAGGTTGAACCATATGAATTTACCATTATTTGACTATTCCTGATGTACAAAAAACAAGTTCATATAGTCTACCATATTTTTCAAAGGAGGAATTATTCTTTTTCCCAAGATTTACCCCATGACTTTTTCTTTTAAAGACATACTTACTAACTCCCTTAGGATATTGGTCTGATATTAGTAAGCCCCCTTCTCTTTTAAATTATTCCTTCTTTTGGTCTCTTCTTCTCTATTTAAACTATATGCAGGTTTTCCCATTTGGAAAAGACTCATCATTTGATGGGCTCTTTCTACCATCTTTCGCTTCCAAACTTTACTGAGAACCTAGTTATCCTAGAAACTGTGCTATGTACTTGGGTTATAGAAACTTGAAAAAGATCTAGCCCTTGCTCTTACAATACTAATAGTCTACAGGCAGAGGCTATAAACAAATGATTATAAAACAGTATGAGAAATGTCATGACAGAGAGAGCCACAGGGTACTACTATACGAGAGGTACCTGCCCTGGCCCAGCGGCTCAGTTGGTTGGAGCATCATCCCATACACCAAAAGTTTTGATTCCCAGTCAGGTAACACACCTAGGTTGCAGGTTTGATACCCATTCAGGGCACATATAAGAGGCAACCAATCAATGTTTCTCTCTCAACACTGATGTTTCTCTGTTTCTCTCTATCCCTGTCTGCCCGCCATGCTCCACTCTTCTCTCTTTCTAAAATCAATAAAAACATATCCTCGGGTTAGGATTTTTTTTTAAAGATTTTTTTTTAGGATTTTATTTATTTATTTTTAGAGAGGGAAGGGAGGGAGAGAGAGAGAGAGAGAGAGAGAGAGAGAGAGAGAGAGAGAGAGAGAGAGAGAGAGAGAGAGAGAGAGAGAAACATCAATGTGCGGTTGCTGGGGGTTATGGCCTGCAACCCAGGGATGCACCCTGGCTGGGAATCGAACCTGGGACACTTTGGTTCCCAGCCCGCGCTCAATCCACTGAGCTACGCCAGCCAGGGCAGGATTTTAAAAATTAAAAAAAAAAAAAAGAGAGAGAGAGAGAGAGATAGGCACCTAACACAGATGGAAGGGTTAGAGAAGTATACCATGGCTGAACATTACAAGGCATGGGAGATAAGGTGAGAAGGATGGCTCAATCTTTTTTTATTCCTAACATGAACTTTCTGGCAAGAGTGGCCTATTGTGTCAATGTTAGCATAACCTATGTTTTAAAATTAGTGCTTTTAAAAAATTATTCATTCATGCGGACATGCCTGAGTTTGCCCATGTTTTCTAGTAGCAGGGCAAGCTCCTTTTGATATATTTCCTAGGTAAAACTACAGTCACCTATTTATTCTATAATCTTCTGCAATCTGATTTTCTTATTTTCTTTTACTCTAAAACTGACTTCTCAAAATGCAAAGAACTGCTAAATGTAAAATCCAATAAACTTTAATTGGCTTTCCTCCCCAACCATTCTGTAAATTTTAGTATTGGTCTTGACAATGTCATCACCCCAAGGTTCCTGGGGTCATCATTTGCTCTCAATTTGGATAGTATGAATTGTCTATACTTCTACACTTGGTACAAATCAGGTGCTACTTTTAGATTTATATATGTAGTTTTAGATTACATATTTTATGTATTTTCCTCATTTCCCCAATTAGAATGAAAAGTTTTTTAAAAATACATTTTATTGATTATGCTATTACAGTTGTCCCATTTTCCCCCTTCATTCCCCTCCACCCTGCACACCCCCTCCCATATACATTCCCTCACTTTAGTTCATGTCCATAGGTCATACATGTAAGTTCTTTGGCTTCTACATTTCCCATACTATTCTTATCCTCCCCCTGTCTATTTTCTACCTACCATCTATGCTACTTATTCTCTGTACCCTTTCCTCTTCTCTCCCCCTCCAACTCCCCTGTTGATAACCCTCCATGTGATCAACATTTCTGTGGTTCTGTTCCTGTTCTAGTTGTTTGCTTAGTTTATTTTTGTTTTTGTTTTAGGTATGGTTGTTAATAATTATGAGTTTGCTGTCATTTTACTGTACATATTTTTAATCTTCTTTTTCTTAGATAAATTCTTTTAACATTTCATATAATAAGGGCTTGGTGATGATGAATTCCTTTAACTTTACCTTATCTGGGAAGCACTTTATCTACCCTTCCACTCTAAATGAAAGCTTTGCTGGATAGAGTAATCTTGGATGTAGGTCCTTGCCTTTCATGACTTGGAATACTTCTTTCCAGCTCCTTCTTGACTGTAAGGACTCTTCTGAGAAATCAGCTGACAGTCTGATTGGAACTCCTTTGTAGACAATTGTCTCCTTTTCTCTTGCCGCTTGCAGGATTCTCTCCTTATCTTTAATCTTGGCTAATGTAATTATGATGTGCCTTGGTGTGTTCCTCCTTGGCTCCAACTTTTTTGGGATTCTTTGAGCTTCCTGGACTTCCTGGAAGTCTATTTCCTTTGCCAGATTGGGGAAGTTCTCTTTCATTATTTGTTCAAATAAGTTTTCCACTTGTTGCTCTTCCTCTTTTCCTTCTGGTACCCCTATAATTCGGATGTTGGAACATTTAAAGATGTCCTGGAAGTTCCTAAGCCTCTCATTTTTTTTTGAATTCTTGTTTCTTCATTCTTTTCTGATTGTATGTTTCTTTCTTCCTTCTGGTCCGAACTGTTGATGTGAGTCCCAGTTTCCTTCCCATAACTATGGATTCCCTGTACATTTTCATTTATTTCACTTATTGTAGCCTTCAGTTTTTCATCTAATTTGCGACCCAATTCAACCAATTCTGTGAGCATCCTGATCACCAGTGTTTTGAACTGTGCATCTGATAGGTTGGCGATCTCCTCATCACTTAGTTGTATTATTTCTGGAGCTTTGATCTGTTCTTTTGTTTGGGCCTTTTTTTTTGTATTGACACATCTGTTACGTAGTAAGGGTTGGAGCCTTAGGTATTTACTAGGGCGGGGCAACCCACATTGCTGGGCTGTGACGCTGTACGTGGGGAAGGGGTCTGAGAGGGAACAATGGCGCTTGCTCCACTCTCTGACAGATTTTAGTCACTTCCCCTGCTTCCCACAAGCAAATTGGTCCCTTCTGGTGCTGATATCTGGGTGGGTGGGTTTGTGTATGTTCTAGGACCCTGTGGGTCTCTCCAATGAACTCTCCTGTGAGGCTGGGAGTTTCTCCTGCTGATGCCTCAACCCCCACAGGTGTTTTCAATCAGTGGTTTGAAGCTGTACTTCCTTACACTGGGACCGTGGGTTGTGCGGTCCGCCCTGCTCCCCAATTTCTCCTGGTTTATCTGCATGCGAATGTGGGACCTCCTGGTCCACCAGCCTCTGCCTTGCTGGCCAGCTGCAACCTGCACACTGCACCCCATTCCACAATTCACCACGTCGCTAGGTTCGCCAGCCACCGCCTTGTGCACCCTAGTCCACCAGCCACTGCTTTGCCACAAGCTGCCCAACTCTGCCCCTCTTACTGGTATGGAAGAATGTTTCTTCTTTAAATCCTTGGTTGTTGGACTTCCATACAGTTCGATTTTCTGTCAGTTCTGGTTGTTTTTTGTTTTTAAATTATTGTTGTCCTTCTTTTGGTTGTGCGAGGAGGCACAGTGTGTCTACCTATGCCTCCATCTTGGCCGGAAGTCCAGAATGAAAAATTCTTAAAAATGACTTTATTGAAAAATCTATTACAGTAATACACAAATCCAAATCTGAATACAGGCAGGGCCACAAGCTCAGAGATAGAAGTTCTATTTCTGTCCAGAACGCTGCTACTGAGCTTTTGCTTGTCCCAAGTTCAGTGCAGCTTCACAATCACAGAAAGAACAGTATGCTAATAAAAGGACACTGGCCCACTCTCGGCTGCACCTACTTACAGACCATTTGTCCTCTGGCAACAAAGGGTAAGTTGCTGTTGCAGCAGCATGGTCCCATTCAGTTCTCAAAGTTAAATGAGTTGCCAATGTCAAGAGAAGGAGTGGCCTTCAGAGCCCAGTTTAACTGCAAAACCCATAGGTCCTCTATACACTGTATTAGTCAGTGAGTTTCCTAAGGACAGGGAGGTCTTTCTCATCATTGCCTCCACAGTGCTGAGCACAGTGTTTGATACATTACAGATGCTCCAACATCTGACTGCCTACAAGGGGTAAGCTTACAGACTGGGAAGACTGAATTAGAATTCTGTTTTAATTTAGTTCAAACTGAGTGAGAGCAAATAATAATTTATTAGTTGTTTGATCTTGGAGAAGTTATTCAATTGTCATTTTCTTATCTGCAAATGGGGATGATAATAAAATTTACTCATAGGGTTACTGGGAAGGCTAAGTTAAAGATAATGTGCTTAGAACAAAGCCTAGCACAAAGCAAGCACTAAATAAATCTTGACTACTATTATTTGTTATATAAATTAGCAATGAAAGCAATTAGATAAGATCATAAACTATTTGGGATATAAAAGTTTAAAGAATCAGCAGAAATACACTGTATGAGAAGGAAACATAAATAGGAAAAACAAGGAGTTTTGAAGTGTTAAGAAATGTAAATCTATGTGGTGCATACTCCTGTTTAATTAAATAGGACTTCACAACAAAAAGGTTAGATGCTTTAAAAAAGTTTTAAATTTCATATAGTTACAGTATCATCTCAGGTGAACAAAAAGCAAAAATATGGAGACAGCAAACGAATTATGTTTCATTAAAGTTTCTACATCTGCAGAAACAAGCCTCTTCAAATTTCTGTAAAATTTAAAAATATCTTCAAAGTTAAACTAAACCTATAAATAATTTTTAAAAACCCTTGTATTATGGAGATTTACAAACATACATAATAGCATATGGTAAATAAAATAAATCCTCTTTGTACCCATCACCAAGCTTCAACAATTACTAATATTTTAGCACTCTGTGTAATCTCTTTTAACAGCAACAACAAAAAATAAATTTTTTAGCCTTCTCTAAAAGACTGAAATGGCCAAGAAAAACACTCAGTGAATTTAAGTATAAGGAAACATAGCCAAGTAAAACTGGCTTCTTTTACCTTTTTTCTATTTTATTAAAAATAAATAAAAATGGAGTAAAGCTTTGAGAAAAACAACACTTACTGGATGATGAGGTCGCAAATGAAAAGTATGAGGTGATACTACGGCTACAGCAAAGAAACGAAGGAATACAAAGCTGCTCACCGCAGAATACTGAACATGAGGGTCATCTGCAGAAAAAAAATGGTGAAATGTCATGCACAAACACGCTGAATTAAAAAACAAAGATGACAAAGTAAAAAGTACTGAAAAAAACATGTGAACTGAAGAGGAGATCAATAAAAGTTGTCTAGTAAGGACTGAGTTGATGGAAATGATAGTGATGATTACGACTAAATTAAAGGAAAACATTCTATGACTAAAAAAAATTTGAAAAAACTAATTAAAAAATGAAAGGCAAAGCTGCTAGGTTTTCAGAAACATTTTAATCTGGAAAAATACTTTCCTGTCTTTCTTTCCTCAGTCTGCAAGGAGACTCCAGAAATTATAACAACAAAAATAGAAGTAGTGTCTAGCACTACCTAGTGGTAACGAATCTTTTAACACTTGGATAAGAGATTGTTTTCAATTTTAGGAAATTATCTTAATTTTCCCCCCAAAATCTTGACAACAGCACACACTATGCAATAAAAACATCTAGGCTGAAACCTTTACTTTTCAAAAGCTATCCGTATTCCATATAAAAATTCAGATGAAACCCTGGCTGGCATAGCTCAGTGGATTGAGTATGGGCTGTGAACCAGTGTCGCAGGTTCGATTCCCAGTCAGGGTACATGCCTGGGTTGCAGGCCATGACCCCCAGCAGCCGCACATTGACTCTGTCTCTTTCTCCCTCCCTTCCCTCTCTAAAAATAAATAAATAAATAAATAAAATATTTTTTAAAATTCAAATGAATTGGAGACCACTTATGGTTTCAATCATTAACCTACAGTTTTCCTTTCAGACTGTAATCAACGCTTAACCCACCAATCAGATGGTAGAGAAGCAGGTGGTGAGGGCATGAATGTCAAGATTTGGTATGAGTTTTAACTCTTATAAGTCACTCAACCGCTAGTCACTGACAAGTTATTTAATTTGTAGTTCTTTAGTAATACTTGCTTCCCACTCATTACCTCCCCTCTTCCCAAGCCATCTTCTTCCCAGAGTGATGGGAACAAACATTATAAAAATATTTTATGACAACAAAACTCACTACTGTAGTCTATTAGGGATATGTAGACACATTAATGTTTAAGCCAACAGAAACTCAGTCAAGGAGATACTTTAGCATTTATAAAAAAATCATAAAATGTGTTTTAGGTTATTTACATAAATGAGAATTAAATAGATTAAGCATACGTAAGGCCAAGATCACTGGGTAAAAGTAGACTGGGCCAGATCCAGGTTGAGACCCTGCTTGCGCACTGGCCACGTCATGGATCTTGTGCAAGCTAGTTAAACTTTTCTAAACCTGTTTCTTTATCTGCCTAAGGGTAGCAGGATGTGCCTCATGTGGTATTGTATAGATGAGAGAAGTAGATAATGCAGGCTAGCATGAGTTTGTTCAGTCATTAAGCATTCGATGTGGTTGCTATGATCTAACTCACTAAAGTGTAATTTCAGTCAGTATATGTCTTTCCATATGTTAATGTCTCTGCTTCCCTTATTTTTGTTGCAAAGACTACATTTAATATACTTATTTGAAATTAACTGTTTATGTCTTTACTATAATTAGCAAAGACATCTAGGTCTGAATTAATCTACATTCTGGTTGAACAACTCAGGTTAACAATGGGTACATTTAGTGGATGGTCAGAACTGCACACATATGTGTGCACATACACACATTTAAAAGAACATGATAAAATAGCAAAATCTCTTCAGATATTATAGAAATAAACTCAAGGTCTTACATAGCTGGGTAAGACTGATAAGTAGCTGCCTTATCTCCTCCCCCTTCCTCTTATTACAGGTAGATCTGGAAAGACGGCTATAGCAAGTGTATTTACTTTAATTAGAGGTGCACATAATGAGAATAATTCCAAGTACTGACAATCAGACACAGCAACTCTTAATTGCATGAAATGTTTCTAAACAAAGCCTTGACACTGCTGCTGTGCAAAATGAAAGCACGCCAGTTATTGACAAATGCACCTCAAAATTCTATGCATATTACAACAGACAGGTTTTTAATTTCTAAAACCAGATCTGTAAAAATCTATCACAACTAAAACCTTATCATTATCAAATTATCAAATCTAGTCAGTTGTATGGAACTAAAAATTCTCACTATTTGAATATGCAAGTAGAAAAGGGAGGTGGTACAAATAACAGAGTTGTTTCTGTTTATTTTATTTAATAATCTCTTAAGCACCTGGTATAAATGTTTGTTTATATAATGTTATAGTTCTAAATTTTGCCTTTTTGAAAAATAATGGTGACTTAATTCACTTTGTGTAAAGCTGTCATTATATTAAAATAAAATGAAATGTTTTGAGATTGTAAGAAAATTAAATCAGATGTTTCATTAAAAAGCAGCAACTATTTTGAGAAACTAAATAAGACTATACCTGTAAGCCATAAACTTTTCACATAAACCAAATACACAGTAAATCTACAAAAAAATCAAATATTGAAAAAGAAATGGCATGTTTTAGTAATATAAGGCACTTACTAGGAAATCTTTGAATAGCCATTTGTCTCAGAGAATAAAAGACATCACACATAACAGTGGGACAGCTCATACTTGATTTTACAATTGTATTGAATAATTTGTCTACATAGTAGCGCAGATTTTCCTGCAGGATTTAAAAAGGTAAACATTAAGATTTTGACTTTTATACATCCTGAATAGCCTGAAAAGCAACGGAAATGAGCTCTATTAGGCATTCAATATCTACTTTGTAAAGTTCTGCTTCCCTTCTCTAAATTCACTCAGCTAAGGGACACTTTACACCTTGACCTCATTTAATATATTAGATTTAGAATAGCAAATATAAGAGGTGAAGTAGGAAATAAAGTGCACAAGAAGCAAAAGAGAGTAAAAAATCCCAATGTAAATTAGGACAATAACTCAGATAAGCAGGCACATAGACATTGTGGCACTGTTATCTACTGAAATGAAAACTTGTGACAAACACAACTGTCTTTTCCCAGAGGCAACTTTAAGTACTGGTTGACCAAGTCACTGTGCTACTTAGCCTGACCGGTTTGAATCTAAAGGGCTGACCAGAATGGGGCTGCAACTAGATATAAAGCCTTACTCCACTATTGTTACTAGAGCCAAAAAGATGATCAAGAACAAAAATAAAGTGAAAGCCGGCAAGGAGATTTCAACATTATAAAAGCTAGATGCAGGTAATGCTGCTAATGGTATGGCCACTATGTAAAGAATGAAAAACACTGCTTCTCTCCACATAGCATTACTACAACATAAGTGGGAGACAGGTAGAGTTTTAAGACCAATTTTAATGCAGTTACAAAGATAACAAGGACATACCTTATTATTTTCTACATTATCTCCCTCTTTCAATTTAATAGGATCAATTTCACAGGATTTTGAGGATTCACATATCTGAAAAACAGATGAATTTTTCATTTAATGCCCTTTTAAAAATATTTGGCAAAATAAAAACATTATTTTTCTGATAACACAAATTAATTATAAAAATTAAAACTGTAACAAAGTTTAAAACCTCCATCCAGAGATAATATAAACAGGCAGATCTGGAAAGACAGCTATTGCAAGTGTATTTACTTATTAGAGACGCACATAATGAGAATAATTCCAAGTACTGACAATCAGACACAGCAACTCTTCATTGCATGAAATGTTTCTAAACAAAGTCTTGACACTGCTGCTGTGCAAAATGAAAGCACGCCAGTTATTGACAAATGCACCTCAAAATTCTATGCATATTACAACAGAGAGGTTTTTAATTTCTAAAACCAGATCTGTAAAAATCTATCACAACTAAAACCTTATCATTATCAAATTATCAAATCTAGTCAGTTGTATGGAACTAAAAATACTCACTATTCAAGTGTATGCAAGTAGAAAAGGGAGGTTCGCAAAGAACTGTATTAAAAAATTCTCTTATATTTGAAACTCTAGCTAAAACAGAAATCCAATAATAATTATGTAGGTTCTACCACAACGTGTCCTTTAAGTAAATATCCATCGATGAAAGAGTAAATAATTAATTTTATTTCTAAAGTGTTCAGTCTTATTCTTTCAATAATATATGAATGGATATGATCACTAAATGAAAGAGATGCTATGTAAGTCCTCACAAACTATTATTATCGGAGTACATGTATTCATGCCATACCTCATCCAGAATAGGTTTTAATGTTACTTTCAGGTAGTGCCCTCCCACTATTTTCATCATCTCATCCAGACATCGGGTAGCCAAGGAATTTCCTCTAAAAATTGTGTTTGCATCTCTGAAATACAAGTAAAAATAAGGTGAAAACAAGTATAGTAAACAGAGGTTGTCAAATCAGTATGAGATATGTGAGTATGAGATCAATATCAGTATGAGATCAATATGAGATATGTGACTTGGTCATATATGCAATTTTAGTGATTTTTACCATCCACTGAAAAGCTTGCTGCCATTCAGATTTTCAAACTTATAAAAACTACTTACTGAAAATATGTTAAAAACCAAACAAACCATATTTATAACTACAAATGTGGGGTGTATGTGTGTGAGTGTATAAAATGACAGCGTAAGACTATTATAGGAACAGGAAGCCACCCAATTTTTTAAATAATGTCTCACCTGTGCACATAAGGGTGATACAATATGGACAAGAAAAAAGGACCTTCTGACTTGGTATTTTCTTTGTAACTTGTGAATCATTATAAACAAGAAGCAAAGACTAGTAACAGGAAATTTTGACACCAAGTAAAAAGAAAATCTGTCATTAATTGTTAATTTTACTGTTGGTGGATACTGTTTGCTAATTTAAAGGACTGCCTTTATTATATACTAAGCAGTTCTTTTTAGACTATGATACAGCAAAGCTGGTCAATATAAAAGAACTAAGTTATAAAAACAATTGACAAACTAAGGTCCAAATCAAACAATACATAGTCAACATTTAATATAACTCTTACTGTGTATCCTTCAAGTCTAATTCAGCCACTGCAGTGGCAAAAGGAACAAGTTTATCATGGTGCAGCAGAACTCGTACGAGGGGCAAAACAGCGTCATTTTTGTCTCGACATATTTCACCCAAAATGTAAGCAGCTGAGGCAGATATTGGCTGGAAAACAGAAAGATAGAAAACAAGCACAAAATCAAGGAAACATAACTAAATGTGCAATCACCATCTGGTAAAAGTAATTCAAATATATTCATTACTCTAAGAGCATATATTGGAACCACAGACTATAGTTCAGATGAATTAAATATACGTATGTGTATACAGGGGTAGGGAAAAGTAGGTTTACAGCAATTAATACAGCAGGTTTACAATAATTCATAAATTAATAATACATAAACTAGACTACTCACAATTGTAAACCTACTTTTGCCTACCCCTGTATATATTATTTTTTATTGTTGTAATAAACTTGACACTTTGAAATCTTTTCCTCATCATTTACTGAATTACTTTGGCCTTTTCATATTAAATCATATACTTAAGATTTTTAAAGTACCTGAACATCTGGTGATTTTAGCAGCAAAGTTTTCAAAGGACCATAGTACTCTGAAGGAAGCACATAGTCTTCTGTATAACATATATTTAATCGAAGAGACCCCAGATCATCAGTTTTAGATGACTTGTTTCCATTGTCTCTTGGTTGTAGCAAGTACCTAAAGTAAAAATACAGTTAATTCCATGTGATGGTAATGAGTGTCCAAGCCAGTGAGGTAAATAAACAGCTAAGCTATAAAAACTAAACCAAAAAGTCAACTTAATATTTAAGGTTAGGACTTTGAAGAGTAGTAGACTATTAATCTTCAGAGGTTTAATGCTGGTTGTATATTGAACTAGAAAACTATAAATATATTTTTATCCAGGAAACAAAAAGTATAGATAATGTAAAAATTAAGATCTCAAAGGGGTTGAATAAGAGTTTGATTAGCTTGCTGGTTTAGAAACAAAAAAACAAAAAAACATTTAAAATCCAGTATTACCAAAAATAGTTTTTTACCAACTAAATTTAGGATACATTTAGATGAAATAATTAAGACACACTACACAAGAAGCATAAATGATATTGTTATAAAGTAAATCCTGTATGTAAAAATTTGAACTTCTCTTTTAAAACAGTAGTGATTGAAGGTCTAAAAATAGATTTTATATTATTCAGTATAACTAAAAATGTAAAAGGCAAAAAAAGTAAAAATAGAAACATCTTTAAATATCCAAGGAAAGAGAAATGTTTAGAAATCAAGAGACATTTGTAGAACCAAAACCCAAAATCTAAGTTACTTAAGACTTTTTACCATGGAAATTTAAAAACACATACAAAAGTAGGTTCTGGCCCAGGCAGAGGAGTAGTTACTGTTATTCCACTTCCTTGCACAACCAAAAGAAGGACACCAACAAATTTAAAAACAAAAAAATAACCCTAACTGCCAGAAAATCAAACTGCATGGAAGCTTGACAACCAAGGAGTTAAAGAAGAAATATTCATCCAGACCAGTAGGAGGGGCAGAGAGGGGCAGCCGGGGTGGAGAAGCTGAGCTGGAAGGTGGTGGTGGGCGGACCAAGCAGTCTCATAGTCTCACACAGAGAAGCCGGGAGGAACAATGGGGGAGTGAGAAAGGCTGTGCAACCCAGGGTTCCAGCACAGGGAAATAAAGCCTCAAAACCTCTGGCTATAAAAGCTGTGGAGGTTGCAGCGGTAAAAGAAATTTCCAGTCTCACAGGAGGGTCCGTTGGAGAGACCCATGGGATTCTAAAACACACACAAGCCCACCCACCTGGGAATCAGCACCTGAAACAGCACAGTCCACTGTGGGAAGTGAGGAAAGTGATGGAAAGTGAGGTAAGAGCCAAGCAAGCTAACAAGAGACATTGTTCCCTCTCTGACCCCTCTCCCACATACAGCGCCACAACGCAGAGAGGTGGGTTGCCCTGGCCTGATGAATACCTAAGGCTCCGCCCCTTACAATATAACAGTTGCACTGAGACAAAGAAATATGGCCAAAAATGAAAGAACAGATCAAAATTCCAGAAAAAGAACTAAGCAATAAAGAGAAAGCCAACCTATCAGATGCATAGTTCAAAACACTGGTAAATCAGGATGCTAACAGAAATGGTTGAGTATGGTCACAAAATAAAGGAAGACATAAAGGCTATACAAAGTGAAATAAAGGAAAATATACAGGGAACCAACAGTGAAGGGAAGGAAACCAGGACTCAAATCAATGATTTGGAAAAGAAGGAAGAAATAAATATTCGACTGGAACAGAATGAAGAAACAAGAATTCAAAAAAGTAAGGAGAGGCTTAGGAACCTCCAGGACTACTTTAAACATTCCAACAGCTGAATCATGGGGAAAGAAAATCTGGCAAAAGAACTAGATGTGTAAGTCCAGGACACTCAGAGTCCCAAAGAAGTTGGACCAAGAAGAAACACACCAAGCAAGGCACATCATAATTACATTACCCAAGATTAAAGACAAGGAGAGAATCTTAAAAGCAGCAAGAGAAAAAGAGACAGTTACCTACAAAGGAGTTCCCATCAGACTGTCAGCTAATTTCTCAAAAGAAACCTTGTAGGCAAGAAGGGGCTGGAAAGAAGTATTTGAAATCATGAAAGGCAAGGACCTACAACCTAGATTATCCAGGAAAGCTATCATTTAGAATGGAAGGGCAAATAAGTTAAAAGAGATCATCATCACCAAGCCCTTATTGCACAAAATGTTAAAGGAACTTATCTAAGAAAAAGATGATCAAAAAGTATGAACGGTAAAATGACAACAAACTCATAACTAACAACAACGGAATTTTAAAAGGAAAATATAATAACTAAGCAAAGAACTAGAACAGGAACATATTCACAAAAATAGAGATCACATGGAGAGTTATCAGTGGAGGGGGGAGGGGAGGATGGGGGAAAGGTACAGGGTATGAGAAGCATAAATGGTAGGTACAAATTAGACAGGGGGAGGTTAAGAATAGTATAGGAAATGAAGAAGCCGAAGAACTTATATGTATGACCCATGGACATGAAGTAAGGGGGGTGGGAAATACTGGAGGGACGGGGGATACAGGGCAGAGGGGGATAAAGATGAGAAAAGAAGGGGACAACTGTAATGGCATAGTCAATCAAATATACTTAAAATAAATAAATAAAAATACATACCAAAGTAAAGAGAATAGTATATCGAACGCCCATATATCCATCACCTAACTTCAATAATTATCTCAAAACTATTCGTGCCTCAGCCACATTTCCACTCACTCCTCTCATTCCATTAATGCATTATTTTAAAGCAATTTCCAGGTGTTTCATGACTTCACCTACATATATAAAACTCTTAAAAACCCTTATTAGCCAGGCAGTATTCAAATTCTCCCAAACTTATCATAAAGAGATTTCTACAGTTTATTCAAATCCAAGGTCCATGGACTATAATTGGTTGATAGCTTAAGTTTCTTTTTTGTTTTATTTTTATTGTTTGTTTGTTTTTATTGCATTTTTTCCATCATCATTTATTTCCCTTATACCTCCCTCCTCCCCGAAGTCACCACACTACTGTCCATATCCATGAGTCCTTTTTCTTTTTTTGCTCAATCCCTCCAACCCCTCCCCTCCCCATCTCCTTTGCTGTCATCTTGCTTTCTATGAGTCTGTCTCTATTTTGCTTCTTAGTTCAGTTTGTTCATTAGATCCCACACATGAGTGAAATCATATGGTATTTTTCTTTCTCTCATTGGCTAGTTTCACTTAGCATAATGTTCTTCAGGTCCATTCATACTGTCACAAAGCATAAAACTTTCTTCTTTCTTATGGCCAGGTAGTTTTAATCTACGCATTCCTTCTACCCCCTAAGAAATCAAGAAGTTGTCTTAAATAGAATTTTCTACATTTGGATTTGTATTAATTCTATCTTTGTCTTCATGATATCATTTAACATGTTATTTTGTCCCCTCTGTATTTCTGTACATTGGTACTTAGATATGGAGTCTTGGTTAGATTCAGATTTGATATTCTGCCAAGAACATTTTATTGATAGTGTTGTGTAGTTCCACTAAGGGGCACTAATATCTCACTGTCTCTCTTTTTGTGACAGTGTCATTGATGATCACTGCCTAGCGTCATTAATCTTCACAGGTTGCAAAATGATAATTTCATAACTCTATCTTTCCTCATTATTTATTAGCTGGAATGCTTTTCATAAAGGAAAGCCAGTAATTTTAATATTTATTTCTGATACTTATCACTTATGGTCTCACCAACAGACTAACTTGTTTACAAATAGAAGAGAGGAGCATTTGATAGAATGTTTTTAGAAACATTTTTGAGAAAGACAGGATTAAAGACAAAAGAAAACTACAGAATCAACCAAGCAAAATTTAAAAGATGAGGGGATGGTAATATAGGGAGGAGAAATTATACTGAAATTATATTACTACCTACAAAAGAGGAATTTCTGTCTCAGAAGACCAACCTTCAGAACTTCTACTCTCTGATTTGAGAAATAATGATATAAAGATTTCCCAGGGAAATAATTGCAAATAGGTCTGTTAGCAAAGGTAACTCAGAAGTACCTCTAAGGGAAGTGTAGCTGACTGATCAACAAGCCTCTGGAAAAGAGCATTACTTCGGGCATTCCTGCAATCCAGTGTATGTTCTGTAGCCTTGCAAATTCAGATACCTAGTTTTACCAACATCTAAAAGTGAACCTGAATTGCAATGACTGAGCAGAGACTGATATTTAAAGTGGAGGGCCAATTAGTAAATTTATGAAAAGAAATACAATAGTCAAGTGAAAAAAATACCTTCACTTTTTTGTGAGCAATACACTTTATTATGGAAATGTTCATTCACAAAAGTAGGGAGACAAGTGATATTAAAAATGAACATTCTCACCACCACCTCATGCACTTATTACCCAGCTTCAACAATTATCACCATTTCCCATGGCGTTTCATCTCTATCTTTCACTTCAACTAATACATTTTTAAGACTTGTTAATGCTATTTTAAAAGTCTGTCTGATTTATACATTTTTAACTATTTGAAAAGCCAAATTATCAGAAGGTGCTGTGGTGAGTAAAGAGATACAATACAAAGATTTCAGGAGGAATCTCTCAGCTAAGGCAACGGTTTTGCAAAGGAAATAGTGACGCCCCTAGAGCAGGAATCCCCCCTCTCTGCGACAGTCAAATGGGCAGTACCCACCCATGTCTGCCTCTTTGGGATCCTTCTTTATTCTAACATTCCCTTCCTATTTTAACTAGTGTTTTCCATATATGGTAGAATAAAATTATTTGTATTATAGTTACAACCTGGTTCTGCCTCTCTGAGCCTGAACCTACCCATCTTAAACAGTGTCCCCATACTTGGGTCAGATCTCAGACTCTTTTTTGTTTTCTTCTATAGAAATCTTACTCAGAGGGCAACTTTAATTCCCTTTTGTTTTCTTCTATAGAAATCTTACTCAGAGGGCAACTTTAATTCCCTTATCTCCAAACTACTGGAGAAGCAATTATACCTTATTCCTCTGTTATGCTCATAAAACTACAAAATACCAGCAAAACAGGCCTACAGTACTAACATGGTATATTCTGTGCAGAAGGATTAGGGTAGTGTTTTGCATACACTGTTTAGGATGCTTAGGAACTCCAGAAGGGTCACTCCTGCCATATTTTTTAAGCTTGCCTCCTTGGATTTCTTTGGTAGTATAAAAAGTCACTAAGGACAAAACATCTCATCCATGTCTACTCAAATTTTTTTTTAAATATGTCTTTGTCCCATCCATTCCTTGAAAAAAAATTTTTTTCAATGAGTAAGGACCATTTCAATTTTCTTTTAAATCATATTTTATAAGCCAAGGGCACTCACATCTTCACTGCTTAAAACAGAGTATTTTTTAGTTTTAAACATATTAAAAAATATGTATGCCAAAGTACAAATGTACTATAGTACACTGGGTTAAGGGCACAGACTTTGGAGTCAGAGAGTTTGGTTCAAATTCCAGTTGTGAGCTTAAGCAAACTGCTCAGTCTTTCTGCATTTGTTTTCTTAATCTGTTAAATAACAGGTAATGATAGTGTCTAACTGATTTAATCCTTACAACAACTCTAAAGAGGTTACATAAGTAAAGCACTCAGAATAGTGCCTGGTACTCAGTAACACCATGTAAATGTTAATTATATAAAAGTTATATACATATAACTGTTACCACTTAAATATATAAATAACTACAGATAAATATAATATTTATATTATATCTAACTACAGATACATGTATTTATAACTACTACTACTAAATTATAATATAAATACTACACTTATCTGCAGTTATTTATATTATCTATATAAATGTGACTTATTATTTTAAAACATCGTCACAAGAGGCTCAGTTTGAATCACCTGAAAGATCCCTTGTAAACTAGGGAATCTTGTATAAATCAGAGCTAAATTGAAAAAACCCCTCAAGATTTGTTAAATACAGGGTATCTGGCATGCCTAAGGTCCAGGGATGCAAAAAAAAAATTCTCAAATATATTTTCTTCAGTTTTTGAATAAAGTGTTTCAGTTTCAAAGAAAAAGAAACAGGAAATAAAGATAAATTACTAACTGAAAGTGTATTTACTATACAAATATATTTTTCATTCACAGTTAAAGAAAGAGGCATAAAAGTAATCCTATGCTCTTAGGAATCGGCAGTTTTGACAGCTCCTTAAGAGGATTAAATATTAGCATTTGAAGATTTTTAACCACAAGGTCTATAAAATAATTGAAAATGAGGTAGGCAGGCAAAAACTTCAGTTATTTATTCATAATCCTACATAAGCTGGAAAACAACTGTTCAAAGGCAACTGTACTAATACATGAATATTATTTCTGGTTCCATGAAGATAACCATTATCAATGGATTTTTACTAAAGATAAATTAAAGCTTAGGTGCTAAAACTGGCAAAGTAGGAAACAAACTCATCTCAAATAAAATATTAACTTAGTTTAAAATATGTATAAGTACTTTATGTTGCCAAAAAGCTCCAACTATTTACTATTTGAATGTTACTTTCAAAATTAAAAAGTATAATATGAAAAAAATTTATATTTACTTTCTTAATGTACACTTTTACAGTTTGATTCCTTTGGGGAAAAATTATTATACTGATCTGTATGATTACAAAAGGGTTTTACACACATTAAGTTCTCTGACTTTGAAGTAACTGGTGAAATGTGATTGAACTAGACTAAGAGTCTTTTTATTTATGACATTCTGAACAATGGAATACTGGAGCAAAAACAAAAAAAAGGATGCAGAAATTCTATATGTACTGATGTGGAATAATGGTGATGACAGCAGCAATAACTACAATGATGAGAACATGAGTTATACCCATGGTCACAGCACTTGCAGCGTCCTTCATACAAACTCATTTCATCCTCTAACAACTTTGGGAGGCAGGTACTATTTGTATTGCTCCTATTTTATAGCCAAAGAAAGCAAGGCAAACAGGTGTAATAACTAATCCAAGGTCACAGAGGTGGCAGCATGGATCTGAACCAAGACATTTGGTTCTGGAGTCCATACCCTTAACCACGATTAAAAAGACACAAATATTTACTGAGGCTCTACTAAACTGCTAAGTGAAAAAAACAAGGTACAGAGCAGGATATAGTATATGTCCATTTGTATAAAGAAGGGGAAAGAAGGATACATATGTATTTGCCAGTATATATATTTTCAAAACTCAAAACAGTGGCTGCCTCAGAAGAAGGAAACTGATTAGCTGGGAGACAAAGGCAGGTAACATACTTTTACCTTTTGAACTGTGAACCATATGTTACTTATTCAAGAAGTCAAATAAAATTCTGTTATCTACATAGGTTCAAATTAAAGGCAGCTAATATCAAACTAACAAGCTAATCCTAACATTTCATATAAGTTTCAGAATGAAGAACACATATTATTCCTAAGGAATTGAAGAGCCAAGAAAGAAATGGGAAATTGACTGAATCATGTTTGATTTCAGAATAAAATTAAATTGTAACCATCAAAAATCAGTTTTCAGAAAAGGACTAACAGACAAGTAGTAGAAATTATGCAAAATAGCAAACTGAAGATTTTAAAACATTACTGATCATTATTCTACATCTTTCTTAATATCAAGATTCTGGGGAAAAAAAAAAAAAAAAGCCTGAAATCTTGGAAAGTAAATAAAGCTTTTCCTGAGTACTCTTGCAGTTACCATCAATCCCACAAGGGGATGCTACAGTTCTATGACTGACAAAGGACACTAAGAGTTTAATAATTTTGATTTAAAAGGAAAGGCATTTTTAATTTCTTTATATATCCCTTACATATATGGGAATATAAATAAATTAGCAGATGTTCCTATTTCATGCTAGATAAATTAGTTCTGACAAATTTAGACGGCCAGTCTGGAGACAGTCTTACTGAAAGTACAGGCTATATAGGCACATTTCGAGTTGGCTTTGAGGGGCTCTGGGAGGCACATCTGCTCACTTTTTATTTGTGCTGAGTAGCTTGGCATATAAGTTTGAAGATTTAACAAACTGAGTTAAAAATTTTTCATTTTAAAATATGTGGCACTTTATGGGAGGTGAAAGAAGATATGTTGGGTGGGGAAGGAAGGTGACAAATGTTCATCAAATTTTCACAGTGACTAAGTTTAATCCCTCCCCCTCTGTGGATCCATTTTAGAAAATGTAACATACAAAATGCAACCATAAAGACCAATACATCTTAGATTTGCATTAGCAAGAGATAAAAAGAAAATAAAAATTTTCAGAGTCTAAAAATCTGTCTTCAAGGGATAAACCATAAACTGCTTGAGGACAATGAAGTTCAAAGTGAAGAATGTCTGATGGCCAATCAGGAAATGCAGGCTCTTATTTAAAGACAAATGAGATTAGTGCCCGTGGTGAGAAACACCTAAATGCTTACTTTCAACCTCCTCTTCCAGGCAACTGAAACAGAGCTCTACAAAATAGGCCTGAAAAGTTTAGTAAATGAGAAAAGCACGTTCTTTTGCACTCCATTGAAACCCAAGTCTAACATGACTTTTAAGTGCTGTAGCCAGAAGAAACAATAGCTGCACTTCAGTTCTGCTAAGGAAACTAACATCAGTTTAATATCTGCACATTAACTTTAACTAAACATCAGTTTATTGTCACTATTAGAGTTATAAAAGGTAAAATAATGTGACCATTCTCGAGTCACCATAGCTCCTAAAAAGTGTATTAACTGAATGAGCTCACCACCACCTAGACCCTAGACATTTAGAAAATAGTATCAGGCCATCTGCAGAGCATTTCAGTGGGATGTGATGAAGAAAAATCACTGGCTAGTCCTCATAAACATCCAGTTTTCATGACCATTAATGAAGCTTCTACACTACAGGTGGTTGATTTGTGACCAAGCATCTTTTTACATGGGCAACTCTTATGTAATGTTTTAAATGTTTTCCATTTTCCCTTAGAGGTAGGATTTATCTTTTAAACAGAAAAATATTCCCAGACAATTCACTACTTTTGTTTCAGTATCAGAGACCAAGTCATGAAATTATCAATGTACTTATATTTCTGTAACAGTAAATTAGTGACCAAATCAATTAATGCTAATGACTTATGGCTTATTCCATGACAAATTTAAAATATGCTTATAGAAAAGATTTATTTGCATGTACAGTATATTAAAGAGAATTCACCAGAACATTTGTCTTCTTACCAGGCTTGATGAGAGGTATCATTTCTTAACACATTCACAGGAACCTTAATCTCGCCTAGGAAAATATCTTGGACCAGATTTCCATTGTTCCACAAGTCAATCCTGAAAATTTAAAAACTGGCTTTATTTTTTGCAAACAATGTTTAAGAGAACACACACCACCAAATAGCTTCAAATTACTTTGATTTGTATTATAGCATTAATTTTTACATGCTTAAGAGATGTTAGCATTGTCATATGCCTCATAAACTAAGAGAGCAAAATACTGCAGTAGCTTTTATTTATAAGCACAAAAAGTTAACCATTTTAAATAGTCTATAACAAAGCACTTAAGGTACCTAGTTTCAAGGTCTGGGTTTTATTTTAACCTGTAACAATAAGGACTACAGAGTTACTTTGTTGAATTTGATAAAAGAAACAAACACAAGACCATAGTTTCTTTCTCAATTAGAATCAGTTAATGTGTAAAGATAAGCAATTTAGAAAAATACATTACCTGATCATTCCAAACATGTGATTACACACCCTTTAGATGAACACACTGTTAACACCACACCTATACATGCATTTACAAAAACTTTCCCCTCCCAAACAGCATAGATATTTAAGATTTAGGAAATAGCACAAACTTCAAACACATGCACCTGTTGAATTATCTTATAAGGCTTCTTACCTCACTGAAATTTCTGTTAGACAGCAGATATGTTAAGAAGAATAAAAAAATTATTTCTAAATGGGCTAATATGTAATTACTTTTCTATATATATATTTTTGCATCCATTATGCTATGATTCAGAAATTTAAGGAGCAATTAAATTTGGGAAAAATAAAAAATATAATAAAATAGGTAAAAATGAGTTCATCTCTGTTTATAAAATAAATACACCTTGACTATTTCTGGAATCAGATCTTGAAAAGATAATTTGGATTTAAATTAGATGTATGTTCCTCTAAGTTTCATCAAACAACTTGCTAAAGAAAATTTTATTAAGCTTGAATCACTTTTTCCAATTATATTTAGGACTTTCTTTTGGCACAGAAAAAAAGCAATCCTGTGAAACCCCAAGACACATACCTAATTTCTAGCTTTTCAATGTCCTCCTCTTCTACCTGGAACTGGGACTTTCTGGTGTAACTACTGGATCTGGTTACCTGTAAAAAAATATTCTAGTAAAAAAAAATTTTTTAAGTATCTTTTCCTACATGAACTTAAAAAAAGAACTATCATCCCTAACAAGTTCAATTTTGTTTATTATAAACAGAGGAAAAAGGCTGCCTAGGTAATATTTTACCCAAAAACTAAATACAAAAGTAGCCACAGAAGCAGCGGAAAGTGGTGTAGGCCCTGGGTGAGTAGCTCAGTTGGTTATGCCAAGGCTGCAGGTTCAGGGAACATACAAGAAGCAACCAATGAATGCATGGATAAGTGAAACAACAAATCGATGTTTCTCTCTCTCTCAAATCAATAAATACATTAAAAAAAGAATAAGGTGGAATAAAAATATCAAAAGCCACCTCGCCTCCATATCCTTATCAACTTCATATAAAGCAACATTAGGTTCTCTGGCTCATCTGTAACCTGTTGGTGACTCAAAAGGGTAAAAAGTGTTCTATTTCAGTGAAGTTTCACTGTGCCTTATTTCTCAATATACCAATGCCATCCTTATACTTCCTTCTCGCATTTTTACTGAAAATATCAAGACCATTGGCAGGAACTTCCTCAACTATAGTCCACCTGAAGTCTACTCCCATAAAGTTCTTTCTACTTGATGAGTTTTCTTATTCTCTTCTGAACAAGAAGAGATGATCCTCCTCTTTTCTAAAACTACTTCACCCACACGTAGTATGCAGTAAGCATTCGATGTTTTTTTAACTTTTTTTTTTGTTGTTCAATTACAGTTGTCTCCATTTCCCCCCCATTATGCTCCTCTGCCCTTTCCCTACCCCTACCCTGTTGTCTTTGTCCATGGGTCCTTATATGTATTTCCTGACTTGACCCTTCCCCTTCTTTCCCCCATTATCCTCTCCCTCCCCTCTGGTCACTGTCAGTATGTTCATGTTTCTGCTTCTCTTTTGCTCACTTGTTTGTTTTGTTGATTAGGTTCCACTTATAGGTGAGATCATATGGTGTTTGTCTTTCACCACTTGGCTTATTTCACTTAGCATAATACTCTCCAGTTTCATCCATGCTGTCACAAAGGGTAGGAGTTCCTTCTTTCTTTCTGCTGCACAGTATTCCATTGTGTAAATGTACCAGTTTAATGATCCACTCATTAAGTGCCCACTGATGGGCACTTAGGCTGTTTCTAGCACTTAGCTATTATAAATAATGCTGCTATGAACATTAGGATGCACAGGTTCTTTTGAATTGGTGTTTCGGGATTTTTAGGGTACAATCCCAGCAGCAGAATTGCAGAGTCAAAAGATAGTTCCATTTTTAGTTTTCTGAGGAAATTCCACACTGTTTTCCACAGTGCCTGCACCAGTCTGCATTCCCACCAACAGTGCACTAGGGTTCCCTTTTCACCACAACCTCATCAGCACTTGTTGTTTGTTGATTTGTTTATGATGGCCATTCTGACTGCTGTGAAGTGGTATCTCATAGTGGTTTTAATTTGCATCTCTCTGATGGCTAGTGATGTTGAGCATCTTTTCATATGTCTCTGGTTCCTCTGTATGTCCTCCTTGGGAAGTGTCTGTTCAGGTTCTTTGCCCATTTTCAATTGGATTATCTGTCTTTCTGGTGTGGACTTGTGTGAGCTCTTTATATATTTTGGAGATAAAACCCTTGTCCAAGGTATTATTGGCAGATATAGTTCTCCATACAGTTAGTTACCTTTTCATTTTGCTAGTGTTTTCTTTAGCCATGCAGGAGCTTTTAAATTTGATGTAGTCCCACTTGTTTACTCTTTCCTTTTTACCTCTTGCTCTAGGGGACCTATTGGTGAAAACGCTGCTGCACGAAATATCTGAGATTTTCCTGCCTATGTCCTCTAGGACTTTTATGGTGTCATGACTTATATTTAAGTCTTTTATCCATCTTGAGTTTATTTTTGTGTATGGTGTAAGTTGGTTGTCGAGTTTCATTTTTTGCATGTAGCTGTCCAGATCTCCCAACACCATTTGTTGAAGATGCAGTTTTTACTCCATCTTATGCTTCTGCCCCCTTTATCAAATATTAATTGACCATAGAAACAAGAGTTTATTTCTAGGCTCTCTACTCTGTTCCATTGATCTATATGTCTGTTCTTATGACACTACCAGACTGTTTTGCATTTGATCTCTTTTAATTACAGCTTTATTTACCAGCTTGTTCACCTCACTCAAGTCTAAGAAAAATTCTCCCCTTAAATTATGGTCCTTCTATCTCTTTCCTTTCACAGACAAATATCTCAAAACTGTAACCCATCTTCACAGCCTCCACTTCCTCACCACCCACTCACTACAGTAACTCTTCATAATCTGGCTTCCTCACAGGTCACCCGCCTGAAACCCCACTCTTAATCACCAAGTCTGATGATGAATTCTTAGTTCTCACCTTCACTGACCCCTCTATCTGAACAAGTAATCATACAACTATACCTCCTTTCCCAGAAACATTCTTTCCTTTAGGTTGCCCAGACACTATCCTGGCACCTTCTGCTCTCTTTGCTTCTTCCTCTGGGACCTCTTTTTCCACAGAACTTGTAAGTATGGGTTTTCTCTAAGGTTTTATTTTTTATTTTGTCCTAAGAGCTGCAAGTGCTGCATAGTTTACAAAGTGCTTTCACATCCATTATCTCCTTTGTTCATCAGATCACTGCTCTGAGGCAGGCAAAGCTAGATTTATTATCCTCATCTCAAAAATGAGGAAGCTAAAATACAGAAATGAAGAGACATACTCAAAGCTGAATACCTAATGAATGCCAGAACTGATGGTCTTCACCTTTCTCCTTCACTGTGTACCTCTTCTCCCTTACAAATCTTGAGTCTATTTGCAACTGTCACCCATCTTAAGTTTCAGTCATGAACTGCCTATCAGGATTTTACATGTCAGACCTCAAGCTCATTCATTATGCCTTAAAGTGAACCACTTCTGTTGTCCTTCTCTTAACTTTTCTATTTCTCCAGACATGAAATCATGAAGACAACATTTGACTCTTCCCTTTGTCTTTTCTTCTATAACCAATTCATTATCTTGCCCTTTGCAGTTTTTCTCATCTGTCCCTTCTTCTCTATTTCCATATTTCTTTTAGATCAGATCCATTCCCCTCACTGTCAACCCTGTTTATACAGCTAAACTACAACAGTCTTTTGATCTCTGTTCTCGCTCTCTCTCAGCCATTTGGCCCACAGATCATGGTCAATTCTTCACAAAACACTGTATTACCCTTACAGCCTCCAGGCTCAAAAACATTCAATGGCTTACATACTTAAGCAACCTCAAACAGGCACACCTTTCATCAGGTGGTCCTACTCTATCTTTTTAAGCTTAGTTCCTATTATTCCCTTCCACAAACCTTCCAGTCAAATTACTACTTGCTGTTCTTTGGACACAACTTTCTGCTCTCCAATCTCAAATTGCCTGTTTTCTCTAATGCTCTCTTTCATCTGACTTAACTAACTGAGCTGGAGCAGAGCTTATTTGGCCTCCCCAATATCTACTGCATTTTACTACTGTGAGTACGTGTGTGTGTGTGTGTGTGTGTGTGTGTGTGTGTGTGTGTGTGTTTTGTGTCTCTTGCTCCACTAGAGGACAG
This sequence comes from Phyllostomus hastatus, assembly GCF_019186645.2. Taxonomy (NCBI): domain Eukaryota; kingdom Metazoa; phylum Chordata; class Mammalia; order Chiroptera; family Phyllostomidae; genus Phyllostomus; species Phyllostomus hastatus. The sequence goes on along the minus strand of NW_025333643.1, from coordinate 690,844 downwards.
ACACTGAACCTTATCTTTAAGATCAGCTCAACAAAGTGCACTCTGAAAGAATGTTTCAAGGCCTAAAAGTTATGTTTGTATATAGCAAGCAGGTCAAGGCCTGATTTTCAAGGACCATTTGCTTACTGCAAGTTTGCCCCTTCCTTGTTTTCTCCAGGCTAGATGTAACAGCCATTAGTAAATGTATAACAACTGAACTAAGTCCTTAGTCCAGGAGTGGGAAAGTCTCATATTATTTTATTTTTCCTTCTCCACCCCCACAATTCTTTGTATTTCAATTCTGGCATTTTCTTCAATCTGTGTTCCTTTATTAAAGTCCAGTATTCAGGCATGGCTAGGTGTGCCCTCACTCTCTTCACTTGGAAATATCTAGAAAAATACACATGCAAAAGGAAAAGCCCAAAGTACGGCTGTTTTTTTCAAATCTACTCTACATGTTAATCTCAACTACAACATGTTCTACAGCTAGAACAGAATCTTTTAGAATAGAGAGGTTGAATTATTTTTACTGTGGTTTTCAAATAAATAATATGAAAAAGGAGTCCTTTAACAAATTTAAGAAATGCTCCACAGCAAAGAACTCCAAAGTACTGTATTTGGGGCAGCTTCCAGGCAGCTGAAGATCTCTCTGAAAATAAGCATGTGTCTGTACAATGTATTTTACAGTCTCAAAGCATTCTCACATTCGGGCATCAAAAAAACTCCATCAGTAAGGTAGGGCTGCTACTATTTTACAAAGTTATCCTTTCACAAAATAAGAAACTTGAGTCTCACATTTAATAATCTGTTTAAAGTCAACTGGGACTAGAACTCAGAACTGCCAAGTGATATCATACTTACTTCACTAGTGGTATTCAAAGAGCACTCTGCAGAAGAGTCCTGCGGCCACTATATGTCAGGTGGGGTGCTGGATGAGGTGGGGGTTGTATGGGGATAGGTGTGGCACTGAGGATGACTTGGAAGTGGGTGTGTCCCTAGACCTCTCCATCCTCAAATCAATCAGAGCTCTGCCTTCATTTGTTCATTTATTGAGCCCCCACTGCATTGTACCATGGCTCTACTGCTTTCAGGAGAGAAATGCTTGGTTGCATTAGTTGGTAAAATGATTACAAAGGCCGTAATTTGAAAAAAAGAAGTTAATCAGCATTCAGTATTAAATATTCAATGTTAATATTTACATATAAAAAAAGTTACCTCAAAATAAAAGATTTCATTAAACTGCGGATTGCTTGTTTTCTTCTTTACTTTTGTCTTCTTTTGGTCATTCCTGTTCCAATGTGGTAGAGTTTTACCTTGTAGAACTTAACAGTACACAATTATAAAACATGCTATTTCCAACCAGGGAGCCTGACCTCTGTTTAATGTTAAAATGACTCAGGGAAAACACTGCAATTGTAAATGTAAAAGTAGGGGCATGAGATAGATGTCTCTTAAAACTCAAATCAAAGAATACACAAGTTTTGTGTATCTGATATCTATCTATCTATATCTATCTATATCTATCTAGATATATCTAGATATATACAGATATATCTCAAGACTGTATTCTTCTCTCTATGGCTATACCAGATTGACTGCCAAGCTTATGTTAGGGGGTCTTAATAACACACTGTTATATAAGCAACCTAGAAGAAATAGTAGGAGGAAGACAATGAGATTCAGAGTACCTTTATCTATGTAGAAAAATACCTGAGGAACACAAAAGCATTCTTAACTCAGTTTACTTCTTTGGCTTTAGCTACAATGTGGCTTTATGAAAACCTTTTTATTCTGAAATAATTATAGATGCAGAGGTTACAAAGAAATGTATAGGGAAGTCCCACACAGCCTTTCCTCGGTCTCCCTCAATGTTAGTATCTTATGCAATTATATTACAATATCAAAATCAACAGTAACTTTTTACAAAAAATTCATATGCCAAATAGGTTCTATCTGGATGTTAGTAAACAATTATACTTAAGAATTTGCCTGTCAGGTATAGATTATAAACAAAAAGAAAAAACAAAAACAGCTCCAAAAAGTTAAATATTTTTAACACACAAAACTAAATTCTTCTGATAGCACAAATGTTATAGAATTGGGTATCTATCTCCTCTTAAATATAAAACCATCTATAGTAATAATAGCATACTATTTATTATTTGAGCACCCCATGAGTACTAGGCACAGTGCTAGATATATTACACACACATGCACACATTTCAAAGTGATTCGGTGATTTTCTAAAAAATAAGAATACCTAGAAGAGCTCGAGGTTTGGGAGAAGGGGTGTGTGTGTGTGTGTGTGTGTGTGAATGTTGGGTTTGTGTAAAGGGAATTCTGTAATTTTTGTTTCCCGATTCTAGGAAAACTTCCAGTTGTAGATACATTTCAGACTAATCAAGCTCTGAAAAAAACCATAATGAAATTACAAAATGCAAAATAGTACAAAGTACTATAGATTTCTCCATAAATTATCCTGAGTAATTTAAATCCATGACACAGTGCACCTCACCATGTTCTGGTATTTCAGCAGTCTGTCTACAGCTGGGAATTCTCTCTGCAGAGCACAGAAGTCATAAGAGCAAAGGCATTTCTGGTCCAGTGTTGCTTTCCAGATAACAACATAGAATTTTTTTTTCCTGAGCTAGCATTTATCAAAACAGGATTTTACTTGTTATAAAACCTAAGACATTTGCCAGTAAGAAGGGTGATGATGAATAAAGAAGGTCAAGTTTATGTTTTAAAGTGCTCTTTAAGTACTATAAAACTGATGTTGTTCCCCACAGTCTAATAGGCTAGCAGATCTAAATGACACCTGTGTTCTTTCTATAAAAACAGGACCTGGTTGTTTACAAATATATAAAAGAATTCACTAAAGATTTTTCTCTCAAAGCATTACTTTGTGTCATAAATACTTATTTAGTATTTGCTCTTAGATCCTTACTTTTGGATCTAACTCTTATATCACACTTTAAAACTTAAAAGTCATATGAGTCAACAAACATTACCTAGAAGGGCCCACTAGAGAAACTGTTGCGTAAGGGTCACAGCTTTGTCCATTTATGAGAGGCAACCCATGGCATGCCTTGATGCTAAGGAAGAATAAAAGAAAATTAACATAACAATACTCAGATTAAAAAATATAAAACATTATCTTTAAATACAAAGTAACATATTCAACGGTTAAAAGTGCTTTCCACATGCCTGCAGTTGTACGCCTATATGCCACCTACCCCAAATGGATGCATGTATGCTTTTATTTACTTATAGGATAAAGAATATTTTGCACACACATCTCCACCAAATATCTAAAAAGGTACAATACACTAAAACTGCGACAGCTTCTAAAAAGGAAAAGAAAGCAGTGTGAACCTTAAAGGAGAAACTACAAAGCCAAGCCAGATCTATGGCGTCACATCCTCTGCTAAAGCATGAATGAGAAACAAGGAAACAACTGTGGTTTCCACTTAAAATCTGATTCATATATGGAGGGCAGGCCTCACATAGTTCTGTAGCCTTTTATTCTGATTCTCAGTAACAGCTCCTGCATCATTCTGTTGAAAATGTTTTAGCCGATAAAAACCAAGGGATCTAACCCACTCCATGGGTAAATAAATGGTCACTGGTATTTACAGAGATCATAGAATCTGATTTAATAACTTGCTTCTCAAATTTTCTCATTAAATATTACTGAGTTCATGAATTCAGTTTAACATCTCAGGGTCTGCATTTCCTAACGCCTAAGAGAAACTCATGAGTGCTGCTGAAAAGTATTCTTTGTTGAAAGATGTGGGCTATTGAGCAACATCCTTATTTCTCTCCACAACCCACAGATCATATATGTGATAAAGTACAAATGCTGTGCTGCCGAGTAAAGAAAGAAATGATAACATGACTCACTTCTATTACACTGGGTATCAAAAACCAAATTTAAAAAATTTCTGAAACTAACCAAAGAAAGTGCAGGCCAAGATAATTATTCTGGTTATTAATGTAAGGCTTAGGTACAGTCAAACTTTCCCACTGTACACACTGTGTGAAACTTAAACTTCTCAGGCTAAACCTCAGAACGATACCTGGCTTCTACATATCACTAGCATTTGCAGTTGACTATGTATTTTCACAAAAATGAATCTAATTCTCACAACTGCCTTTGAGAAGAGTATCAAAGAGTGCCATTATGCCATTTTAAAGAAGTAAGGCTCAAAAAGGTTATGTGAGAAAGTAACAAAATAAGGCTAACAAGGTAACACAAAATTTGTAAGTGTGCCAAGACTCAGCTTCTACTTTCTTCACTGTTTCTAAAGTCTAGTGTCCTTCTACATTCCCATGGAGCCGGAATATATTGTATTACTTTCCTTCTAATAACCAAATTTATCTCATGTAAACACTATGAGAAATCTTATAGAAATTTACTATAATATTATGAAGTATTAAAAACCTGAGAAAATGCAGTTCAGTATACAAAGATTTCCATAATAATACCCACAGACCAAAACAATACTTATAAGTCAAAAGCATGGGTCTATAAATATCACCAGAAATACTCAATTTTTAAATGCAAGAGTTTAAAAATGGAGTTTTCTGAAAAACAATAAATATTATATACAGATTACTTTATTGCTATATATATTATGAAATATTATATTTCTAATACACAGGATACAACTACTTCTGTGTTGGTAAAATCAAGCATTTTCACATCATAGCTGAGCAGAAAATACTGAAAATAATCACAGCATACATTATATTACATGTTTACATATCACATATAAAGCATTTGATATTAATACATTTTTAAAGAAATTACCAAGGAAAATACATTTAGTCCAAAGTAGTTTATAATAAAGTGATGTGAATCTTTTTCATATTTTTAAAATTAAAAGTTAACTTCTTTTTTTACTTTATTTTTTTAAACATTTTTAAAATCATTGATCAAGTAGTTTTCTGCCTTTTCCCCCCACCCCTCCCAACCACCCCAGCTCTCCCTACCCTCCCTTCCCTGTTCACCACCCCCAACCCCGTTATTGTCCATGTGTCCTTTACAGAAGTTAATTTCTATAGAGCTACAATGGAGTAACAGGAAATGGATTTACACTCCCATCTGAAAAAACTTTTTTTAAAAAAGGACAAGATCAGGAGCACAGGATAGCTGTGTCTGAGGAGGGAATAAAGGTCAGCCCTCCAAGTTTCCCAGCCTATAGTTATCTAGTTTTTCTGGGAAGAAGAGGGAGAACTTTTAGTCCAGAAAGGCCAAAGTTACTAGAGTCCTCAGGGCAGAGCCTGGGGGAAGGAAAGCTGCATACAGAGAAAGAACCCTTTGGAGAGCTACAAGAATCCACCAGGAGTCTTCGGCTACGTGCTGATAAACACACCCATGTAAGGAAGCTACCTGAGGCTTGGGAAAAAGCCATCTGAAAAGATCAAAGGGAACAATTCCTGAAGCCCACAAACTGCTAGCAAGAAGTCTAACCAAACACACAAAACCTGGTAATTCACGGGTGCTCCCTCAACAGTGGGAAAATATAAGCCCTACACTAAAGGCGAATTCTTGTTCCATCTAACAAAGCTTAAGAGCAAACCCCATAAGAATCAAACTGTTTCTAGGTAACTTTCCTGAGTCCTTAAGTTGCCGGATATTTTTGTATGTATTCATGTATTCATATGTATTTTATATGTATTTATTTTTTATGGGAAGACAAATAAAAATATCCAGCAACTTCACAATGCTGAGCATCTAATAGCAAAGAAGCAGAAACAAAAGAATTAAGAAAATATAACCCACAATGAAAAAGAAAAATCAGTAGCAACAGGACCAGTAATGACACAGATGATAGAATTAGTAGATAAGGACATTAACAACAGATTATTATAACTATATTTCATATGTTTGGTAGAGACAGAGAAGACATTAAAAATTTGAATTCTAGAGATGAAAAACACAGGTCTGAGAAAAACATGCTGAGTGGGAGTAACAGAAGATTAGAATAACAAAACTAAAAGGTAATGTAAAAAAATATAATGAAGATTAAAAAAATTTAGATGTGGCAGAAGAAAAGATTAGTTGACACAAAGATACAGCAATAAACTGATATTAAATAGATGTGTAAATGGTCTAAACATGCCAATTAAAAAACAGATTTTTCAGATTGAACAAAAATGAAAATTATATGCTACCTACAAGAAATTCATTTTAAATAGAAAGATAAAATTAGGTTAAAAGTAAAAGAATGAAAAAATATGTTAATATTTAAAAGAAAGTCCATTAACTGGTTGCTAACAATGCAAATGTCCACCAGTACGACTCTGATTGAATAAACTATACTAAATCACTATGTTAGAATTCTACGTAGTTGTCAAAAAGAATCAGGTAAATCTCTATTCTCTAATTACTCTGATATGAAGTGATTTTTCAGGATACATTATTAAGTGAAAAAAGGGGAAGTTGCAGAAGATGACACTGTGTAAGAATCAGGTGGGAAACACCAATATATTTTTATTTATATATGTGTATGTGTATTTGCTTATATTTTCAAAAATAATGAAAAGTAAAACCAAAACTTTTAAATATCGGTGTAAGGAGGCTACAAGATTGGAAATGGATGTGATATTTCTCCAAATATATCTTATATAAGTTCTGATTTTGGAAACATAAAAACTTTTACATTTCAAAAGTAAAATTAAACCTAAGCAATCCTTAATAATAAAACCCGAGAAACTACTAAAAAAGAAAAAGAATGAATTTCAAGGGACTAAAACACAATGTATTGGATTCTATATCCTGAGTGATGTGTATTCTTAGAACAAACAACAGAGAAGTCTCTTAAACTTCATTCATTTACCTACCTGTCGGTGGTAATATTGGTATCATATTGAATCTATTTTCTGTATCTTATAATATATAAAAGACAAATAAGTATATTAATGTCAGGAATTAAGATGTTCAGTTAAGAGGAAAGAGATACAAATATAAAATGAAATTTATATTAGAACTTTCATAATATTAAATTTGAATTAGTAACATAAAAAAAGGAATGAGAAAGATAGTCAATCAGAGTGGTTATATTAATATCAGGCAAAGTAGATTTCACAACAAAGGATAATATTACCAAAGTTAAAAAGGGTCATTTTATTACAATGAAGAGGTCAACTTATCAAGAGGAAAACAATCCTAAACATTAAGCTCCTAACAACAGAGCCACAAAACAAATGAGGTAAAAACTGATAGAACTTCAGGGAGAAACAGACCTGACATAGCTAACATTTATAAAAAATAGTCTTTGAGGGCAAAGAACAAGTCTTGGTAAATTTGAAAGTACTCACATCATATAAAATATGTTAACAGTAGAATTAAATTAGAATTCACCACCAACAAAAATCTCCTGAAAAACTCTCAAGTATTTGGAAACAACTCACCTCTAAATAATCCATAGGTTGAAAAATGAAACAAAAGAAAAATTATAAAGTATTTTGAACTGAATGAAAATTAAAATTCCTATCAAATATTTTGAAATATAGCTAAAGTAGTACTTAGACAATGGATAGACCTAAATTACTATATTAGGAAAGTAGAAAGATTTCCAATTACTGACCTCAGTAAATAAAAGTAATGAAGAGTGGAAATCACTCTTGTAAATAGAGTGTAAAAAAATACACAAAAATCAGTGAAATCAAAAGCCTTTTTTTCTTTAAAGAAGGTCATTAAAATTGATAAACCTCTATCAGGAGTGTCCAACCTTTGGTGTCTCTGTGTCACACTGGGAGACAAAGAGTTATCTTGGGCCATATATTAAATATACTGTGACACAAAATCACAAAAAATCGCATAATGCTTTAAGTAAATTTACAATTTTGTGTTGGGCCACAATCATAGCCATCCTGGGTTGTATGTGGCCCATGGGCTGCAGGCTGGATACCCCTGCAGCTAGACTAATTAGGGAAAAAAAGAGTAAAGACACAGATTATCAATATTAGGAATGAGCAACATGACATCACTATAAAGTCTACAGATATATTTTTTTAGATTTTTAAAAAGATATTTATTTATTTTTAGAGAGAGAGGAAGGGAGGGGAAGAGAGGGAGAAGAACATCAATGTGCAATAGATACATCAATTGGTTGCCTCTCACATGCCTCCAACCAGGGACTGGCCCACAATCCAGACATGTGCCCTGACTGGGAATTGAACCAGCGACCTTTCAGTTCGCAGGCCAGCAATAAATCCACTGAGCTGTACCAGCCAGGGCAAAGTCTACAGATATTAAAGGAAAAAAGGAATAACTTGAAGAACTTTATGCTAAAGAACTTAGCAATTTAGATTAAAAGGTCAAATTCCTTGAAAGATACAAACTACCAAAGATTACTTTTTAAAAAATCTGAATAGCTATGCATCTTTTAAAGAAACTGAATTCCTGGTTAAAAACTTTTCTATCAGCGAACAAACAAAACAAAAACACTTCAAGTCCAGATGGTTTCACTGGTGAATTCTTGCACTAATCATGTAAAGAATAAATTATATAAATATATATATTTCTTAGGAACAGAAGGGAACTTTCCCAATCTAATAAAGGACTGCTAACATCATAATTATAAAAACTGAATGCTTCCCCCCTAAGATAAGGTACAAGACAAAGACATTTGCTCTCACACTTCTATTCAACATTATACTGGAGGTCCTAGCCAGTGAAATGAGGCAAGAAACAGAAATATAAGGTAACCACATAGACTGAAAAAAGAAATAAAACCATTCATAGATGACATGATTATCTATGTAGAAAATCCTATGGTATACATAAAAAAAATCTAGTAGAACTAACAAGTGAATGTAAAATGGTTGCAGGATGCAATTTTTTTAAAAAAAAATTCTATATACGAGCAACAACCAACCATATATTTAACCTCTCCCTCTTCTCTCTCTCTGCCTGTTTCTCATACAAAATTCACTGCCTGGACCTCATGTCACTCTACACCTACCTAATTTGTCTATTTTTCTCTCCAAAGTTCTTGATCTACCATTCACTCTGCACCCTACTGAAATGTAGTTTCTTCCTACATTTGTCATCCTATGGAACCTCTCCTCATTAAGGTCTCCTGAGTGTCAAATACTACCCATATTTTTTAGGGCTCTTCTTATTAGACTTCTTGGGTACATGCAATACTTCGAATCACCCTCTCCTTGAAACTCTCTTCTGTCTTTGTCTCCTTGGCCCTCACTCTCCTAATGTTCCTCATATCATCTAGTACCTTCATGTTTTTCTCACATACTAAACTAACTATTCTATCTCTTAGGCTGAATCTGTTCTCATCAACTGCTCTCTTTTACTAGATAACTCCCTTTCAGCCTATTTCTATCTACCTATTCTTTTGGCTAAACTACCATCATCTTTACATTTCCATATGAGATCTCCCCAGAGTTTTACATTTTTATACCCAAATGCCTGATGGAAATCTCCACCTAGATGTTCAGAAGCAGCCAAAATTGAACTCACTACCACCTTATTAAAGCAACTCCACCTCCCCCAGCATTTTCCCTTTGTTGCAAACACCACCATCCACCTAGTAACACAATCTAGAAATCTAGGAAACACATTGAAATTGCTTTTTCTTCCTTACTTTCTATATCTAATTAGTAAGTTTTGGTGATTCTACTATTTAAATATTTCTTCTTCTGTCCTCTTTTCTCATGTCTATAGCTATTGTTCTGGTGCAGAATCTGTCATTGTTCATTTGAAATTCACCTCCTAGTTTCTATACTTAAATTGTCACAAATCTGATCTTTCTAAAATTCAGTTTGTCCATATTACTGTACTGTCTAAAGTCTTCCAATAGTTTCATAAGCTCATATATAAGTTTCATAAGCTCATACGGTACATAAGAGCCTCCAAGATTGAGTTCCAGCCTATTTCACCAATTTCTGACCAATCTTTGACTCAAGCTTCAGATACAAAGTAACATCAAACTGCTTCTATTTAACACTCACCATACTGTTTCTTGCCTCCATACTTTTGCCTATTATTCTTTGCTTGCTTCTGGAGAAAAGAAAAATCTCACTTTTTCTAGGCTAGCTACTTTCTATTCATCCTTTAAGACAAATGTTACCTTCTTAGTTCATTTAGATGTTTCAAAGATTTATTTAACGCCTGTTAAGTGTCAGGCAGGGGGTGATAAGGTGAATAAGACAAACATGGTCCATGACCTCATGGAGCTTAAGTCCACTTGAAGAAACAGATGACAAGCAATAAAGAAAAAAAATAGTAATGGCAAAGAGCAATGTTATGAAGAAAGAACAGAATGCCCTATTTTAGAATAAGTGGTATTTAAGCTGAAATTTGAAGAATGAGAAGGAACCAGCTAGAAAAAGAATGGTCACGAGGGCATTCCAAGCAAAAAGATCAGCAGACACAGAGAGCTTTGAAGTGGAAGAGTATGTCACATTTGAGGAATTCAGAGAAGGCCAGCAAGCATATGGACAAGATGAGGCATGCCGCAAGATGAACTCAAAGAGGCAGGCAGGGTCAGAACACGCTAGATCTTGTGAGCCAAGATAAGGGACCTGCACTTTATCCTAAACGCGATGGAAAATCACTAAGTGTTTGAACAGGGTAATGACATGATTTAATTCGTTTTAAAAGATTACACTAGGTTGCTATAAAGAAAATGGATTGCAGAGTGGAAGAACAGCTAAGAATCCATTGCAATAGTTAAGAAATGGTTGGCAGTTTGAAATAAGGACATGTCAGTAGCTATTACTAAAACTTAGAGAGTCCAAAAAATGTTATAGAATGAATAAGAAGTGGATCCAATGTGTGGAGAGAGATTTTAAATGACTCCCAGAATTCTGGCTGGAGCATGAAATGAATGGTGGTACCATTTGCTAAGGCTGTGAGGGAGGAGCTGGATAGATAGGAGAATCAATGCTTCAGTTTTAAATGTGTTAAATTGCACTGTTGTGAGACATTAGTGAAGCTGCCAAAAAACAAGTAAACATATGAATTTGGAGCTTAGAAAAAAAAACCTGGGTTGAATGCACAAGGTGTAAATAAATAATTTTTAAAAGCTTTTTGGAGATAATTTCTGACTTTCAAAAAGTTGTAAAAATAGAGAGTTTCTGTATACCCATCGCTATCACTCAATGTTAACATTTTAAAAAAAATCCTCACCCGAGTATATGTTTGCTGAAATTAGAAAGGAAGCAAGCGAGGGAGGAAGACAGGAAAGGAGAGGGAAAGGGGAGGAAGGAAGTGAGGGAGAGACACAGAGAGACAAAGAGACAAAGAGAGAGAGAAACAGACAGAGAGAGAAAGAGGCATTGATGATAGAACCTGCAACCTAAGTATGTGCCTGAACTGGTCACTGAACCCGCAACCTTTTGGTGAATGGGATGATGCTCCAACCAACTGAGCCACCTGGCCAGGGCCCAATGTTAACATTTTCTGTAGCCAAGTAGATCTATAGAAACAGAAAACTAATGACATAATTAGTTAATAACAATATTAATTACTCTATAGACCTTACTCCAATTTCACCAATGTAGCCTTTCCCCAGTCCATGATGTAATAGGATCTCACATTGCATGCAGTTGTCATGTGTTCCTAAAATAGTTCCTTCGTTTTCCTTCTCTGCCCCATGATCTTGCCAGTATTAGCCAGTTCCTTTGTAAAATATTCCTTAATTTGAATTTGTCTGATGCTTGCTCATGATTAGATTGAAATTACGCATTTTGGTGTCTTTTGCAATTCATTATACAAGCAGGTACTGGGCGTCTCCTTACAGGTGATACTAACTTTGATCACTCAGTTAAGGTGGTATCTATCAGACATCTTGTGTGGATATTCTTCGAAACTATGCATATATATGTTGTTTGTCATCATACTTATGCTCACTTTTTTTAGCAACTATAGGTGATTTGTCCCTGCACTATTACTGTAGTGCTTGCCGATGATGATTTATATTTCTACCACTTGTCTTACCATTAATTAAAATTCTATTATAAGAAAAAGCAGTCCTTTCTCCCCCATGTGTATTTATTTGTTTATAGCAGTACCAACTCACAGATATTTATTTTATTGTACAGGTTTTAATTCATTGTTATCATTACTCATTTTGATGCAAAAATCATCTCAGACTTGGGTATCTGGGAGCATGTTCAAGTTGGCTTCAAAGTCCTCTCTATATGCCCTCATTATTTTTTAAGCACTCCTTTACATTCTCCATAAATGCTCTGGGCTCATCTTATATTTTCTCTGCCCAAGCCTTGAAATCAGTCTCTGCTAAAAAGAAGTCCAGTTTCTTTTTATTGGAGCAGCTCTGTCTAATACTGTAGTCATTAGCCACTTGTTGTTATTTAAATTTAATTAAAATCAGACAAAATTAAAAATTCAATTTTTTAGTAGTACTAGCCATATTTCAAGTTTTCAACAGCCATACATCCTAGTGGCTACTGTATTGGACAGTTAAGATACAAAACATTTTCATCACCAGAGAAAGATCTATCAGATATTGCTGATTGGGGAATGATATTTAGAAACCAATATATGGGCACTAAGTATGCTCAATTGTATTGGGGTAACACTGTTTCTAGGCCTTCTCAGTGAACATAGCAAGTGTGTACACACACACACACACACACACACACACTTATATTTATTAGACCATTTTACTTTGAGAAGTCTGTCTTCAAAGGGCAACAGAGAAATGGGGATGGTAGCTGGGAGAGAGAGATAGGGATGAGGTCTTGAGAGGCATATCTTTTAGGATGATGATAACAATCTAAAAGAGAGGGTAAAGTAAATGAAATGGAAGAAGGGATATTTGAAGGAGCAAAGTTTTTGAGTAGGGAAAACAAATGGAATCCAGAGCTCAGATGGAAATAATCACTTCCAATAAGTAAAGGGGCACCTCCCCTACTATAACATAAAGACAAAAAGACTGGTGCCAATACAGGTTTGCAGATTTGTATTTAGGAAGACATGACCAATTTATAGTCTGTAGTAATGGGAAAGCTCATCGGTGCATTTAGAGAAGCAAAGCAAAACTTCAGGACAGTTACAAGCACCCACGTAAGGTTGTGGTCATGAATGTAAAGTAAAAACAGTCTGTGTGTTTTTTTCTCCAGCAATATTCAGATTCAATACAGACTGAACACAGAGGCAGAGGTTAAGTTCATTCATATTAGGATTTTTCCAGATAAATAATAGGGAGAAAGAGAAGAGCAGAAGATTTAGGGAACCTGCAAGAAAATGATTATAGTGACAGATGATTTAAAAAAAGATGTAAAGGGAAGTGAAAATAGGAGTGGGAAAGAAGGTGGTAAAGACCAGTGGATCATGGTCTTACTGATGTACAAGAATGCTCCAGTGTGGAGCTCCTAGGTCTGCAGGATAATAGTTACTGCTAAAATAGGACTCTTTTGCTCTGGCTGGTATGGCTCAGTGGATTGAACACTGCCTGTAAACCAAAGGGTCACCGGTTCAATTCCCAGTCATGGCACACACCTGGGTTGCAGGCCAGGTCCTCAGTAGGGGGCGTGTGAGAGGCAACCACACAGTGATGTTTCTCTCCCTCCCTTTACCCCCTCTAAAAATAAATAAAATCTTTAAAAAATAAATAAAATTAGAATCTTTCCATACATTACTTCCAAAACTTTAAGTTTAGCAAGGCGCACAAAGCAAACACTTGAAACCATGTCTTCAAGTGTTACTAAAACACAGAATACCAAACTTCAAAATACCTTTCAAGTTGAGAAAGAAACAATAAATTCCATAAGGCTACTACTGGTGTTCTGTTGCTGCAAGTCAGTGAGTATGGACAATGGAGGCTTAAGTGAAAATGAATAGAAAAAAGAAAATAATAGACAAGCATACATTCACATAAAAAACTGTGAACATTTATAGCAGCTTTCTTTATAGTAGTCTCAAACGGAAAATAATTTAAATATCCATAAACTGAAGAATGAACAAACAAGTTCCATACAATAGAATACTACTCATAAACAAAATGAAATTAACTGGTTTCCAGTTCTAGGACAAGATGAAGTAGATGCATGCCTCCCTATTCCTCCTACTAAGTATAGCTAAAAACTCTGAACATTATATATAAAACCAACACAAGAAAACTCTTATAGGTGAAGAGAAGATAAACCAAGTAGAAATCTTGGGACCCAAGAAAAGATACACCGATAAGCTCCCTGGGTTTTCTTTAAATAGTAGCCCGCCACCCCCTCACCTCGGCCTTGAGGGACACATTCCAAGACCCCCAGCGGATGCCTGAAACCATGGATAGTGCTGAACCCTATATGTACTATGTTTTCTTCTATACATACATACCTATGATAAAGATTAATTTATGAATTAGGCAAGAGGTTATCAGCAATAATAAAATAGAACCATTATAACCAAATACTGTAATAAAAATTATATAAATGTGGTCTCTCTCTTCTCAAAGTAGCATGAATTTATTTTGCCTTCTTCACAACTTCACAGAAGATTCATTCTTACTGTGGATCTTAGCAACCTCAGCATACAATTTTTTTCTTTCTTTATTAAGTATAGAACTTTCACCTTTTCACTTAGAAGAAGCACTTTAAGGATTCTCTCTGGTGTATCAAAATTGCCAGCATTACTACTCTTGTGCTTTGGGGGCCATTGAGTAAAATAAGGGTTACTTGGACATAAGCACTGCAATATTGAGTCAGTCGATCTGATAACTGAGACAGCTACTAGGTGACTAACGGGTGGGTAGCATATACAGTGGACAAAGGGATGATTCACATTCTGAGCTGGGTGGAGCAGGATGGTGTGAAATTTTACCATACTACTCAGAACTGTGTGCAATTTAAAACTTATAAATCATTTATTTCTGAAATTTTTTATTGACTATTCATGAACTGTGGTTGGAAGTGCGTACCCAAAACCACAGAAAGTAAAACCACAGATAAGGGGGAATACTGTACTTTACATATCCCTGGCTGAGTAGCAGAGAAGCTACCAACCCGGAAACACCATTGAGCATAAACAAAAAATGCCCTGAGAGAAACCCAACTCTCTGTAGCCAAAGGACCAGGAACTAGGCAACTTAGCAAGACAGAAACCACTTCCAGACAATAACCATCTATTCTAATCATGAAAAAAGCTGTGGCTCCATCCTTACCCCACCAACAAAGGCCAAAGGTTGAGGAGAGAATCTAGACTTCAGCAGGCCTTAGTAAGCCCCTTACCCCGACGGTGTCAACAGAAACCACCTGGGGAACCTGGCTTTCCATCCCCACCTAGTAGCAATAAGGCACTACTCCCAACCCCATGCCAGGGTGGTATCGGAGAAGGTTGAGTGGGAAGGCAAGGGTAACTAATTGCTCCCAACAATGGTGTTGGTGGAGGGCACAGAACAGTAATGAGGCACTTTTCCCTATCCCAGAGAGAGCCGGCACAGGTGAGGACCAAGAGCAGCCTCAACTACTACTCCATTCAGCATAAACAAAAAACACTTCTCAAGGAGTATCAACAGATGTGAAGTCAGGAACCTAAACTTCTACCTCTACCTGACGAGAATGAATAAGTACTCCTCTTACCCCACCAGCAGAGTGTAAAAAAAATCTGGCTAAAACAGAAGATTTAAATGAGATCCAGAGTCTCATAACATAATACCCAAAATGTCCAGAATAGAGAAAACCACTCATCATACAAAAAAAAAAAAAAAAGGCGATTTTCAACTTCAATGAGAAAAGACAATCAGCACATGCCAACACTGAGATAACATGGATATTGAAATTAATCTGGCAAGAATATAAAAGCAGCCATCATAAAAATGACTTAATGAGAAATTTTGAACATTTGAAATAAATAAAAAAACAAAGTTTCAGCAAAAAAGATAAATTCTCACCAAAGAAATAAAAGATATGAAGAACAAAATGGAAATTTTAGAACTTAAAAATACAATAACAACAAAAAAACCCCAAAAAACAAAACACCTCCATAAATGGGCTCATATCAGAATGAAGAGGATGGAGGAAGAAAACAGGGAGCTAGGAGACACAGCAATAGAAGCTACCCAAAATCAAAAACAGAGGGAAAATAGACTGGGGGGGCGGGGGGAAGATAAGAGCCTCTGGAAGCTGTGGGACTATAACAGAATATCTAACATTCAAGCCACTGAAGTCTCAAAAAGGAAAGAAGGATGGTAAAACTGATAAAGTATCGGAAGAAATAATAGCTGAAAATATCCCAATTGTGGCAAAAGACATATTTTATATTCAAGAGGCTGGATGGATGCTAAACAGTATAAACTGAAAGAAATCTATGCCAAGATATACCGCAGTCAAGCTAAAACACAAAAAATTAACAAAGAAAAAATCTTGAAAGTAGCCTGAGAGAAAGAGCACGTTACCTGCATAGAAAAAACCAATATGACTGACAGTAGATTTCTCATAAAAAAACATGAGGCCAGAAGGAAGTGGTACATTTTTTTTTTAAAGAACTGTCACCCAAAAGTTCTATATCCCATGAAAATATCCTTCTAGAATGAAGAAAAAAATCAAGACATTCTCAGATGAAGGAAAACTAAGAGAAAGTATCACCAGCACACCTACCCTAAAAGAAAAAGAAGAAATTCTCTAAATGTAAAGATAGTGTCCTGGCTGGTGTAGCTCAGTGGATTGAGTGCCAGCCTGTGAACCAAAGGGTTGCTGGTTAGATGCCCAGTCAGGGCACATGCCTGGGTTGCAGGCCAGGTTCCCAGTAGGGGGTGCGTGTGAGAGGCAACCACACGTTGATGTTTCTCTCCCTCCCTTTCTCCTTCCCCTCCCCTCTCTCTAAAAATAAATAAAATCTTTTTTAAAAAGATAGTGATAAAAGAAGGAATCGCAAAATAATAGGAAGAAAGAATCAGAAAAGGTCAAAATATGGGCAAATACAACTTTCTAACATTTCTAAATTTTGTTAAATGCTGAAGCAAAAATTATAAAACTGATGTGGTTCTCAAGGTTATGTAGAAGAAACATTTAAGACAATTGTATTACAAGTGGCGAATGTTAAAGGATTTAAAAGAAGGTAAGATTTCTATACTTTATTCTAACTAGTAAAATGTCAACACCAGTAGACTGATGTTATACATGTACAATGTAATACCTAAAGCAACCACTAAAAGTATACAAAGAAATACACTATAGATTGAAAAACACTACAGATAAATAAAAATGAAATTCTAAAAAAATGTTCAAGTAACCCAAGAAAAAGAAAACACAGAAGGAACAGAAAACAAAAAAATAAGACAACCCATTTAAGCCTAATATATCAATAATTACATTAAAAATAAATGGCATAAACTAATGGTATATTAACTAAGTAAATAAGACAGAGCTTAGCAGAGTAGACTTAAAAAGTGACCCAACTACATTCTATCCATAAGAAACTCACAAAACAGTTGGAAGAATGTGACCGAAAAAAGCCAATCTCAAAGGTCACATACTTAGAAGGTCCCATTTACGTAACATTCTTGAAATAACAAAACTTTAGATGTGGAGACAGATTAGAAGTTGCCAAAGGTTAGGGATGGTGGTGGGGAAAGGAGTGGATATAACTATAAAGAAGTCATATGAGGAAGATGTTTATAGTGATAGAATAGTTCTACATTTTTATTGTGGTGGAGTTTACACAGATCTATACATGTGATGAGATGATATATAATATACTGTATATTGTACAAGGCCAATTTCCTGGTTTCTGTATTGTATTATAATTACATAAGATATAACCATTGAGGGAAACTGAGTGTAAGACACACAGAACCCCTCTGTACTTCATAATTTCTTATAAATCTGTGATTATCTCAAATGAAAAAATGTTTATAAATAAAATCAAACTGCCAGAGTTCAAATATAGACTCTATCACTCCCTACATGAACTTGGGCTTATTTAACTAATCTGTATATAATTTTATCATTTGGAAAATGAGGATAACAGTATCTATCAAGTTATGACAAGAAAAAAAAGGAAATACCTAAGAAAGGTTAAACTATTGATATACGCAACAATGTAGATGAATTTCAAAAGCATTATGTTAACTTAGTGAAAGAAGCCAGACACAAAAGACTATATATTATATGAATCTGTTCATATGACATTTTGGAAAAGGCAAAACTATAGGAATAGAAATCAAGGTACAGGAAGCAGGGACTGAATAACATTTGTGAATAATGCTATTTGGTATACTTTGGACTTTTGAAGTCATGCTAATATTATTCTACATATTCAAGAAATAAAAGTAAACCAAAAAGGATGGGGGAAAACATTAAACTGAATACAAACCAACCAACCCAATCCAACTAGTTGTATTTCAAATATATAACATAACCAAACTGAGCAGAGGGAGTGCTGGAAGAGGGACTAACCCAAATATTTTCATTGTATGTTGTCAGTCTAAGGGCAGAAACCTGTAAATACACCTTTAACTATTTTTTTGTAGGGAAATCCAAATTGAAAAGTAACTGGTCTGTATTCTTCAAAAATCTTAATACCGTGAAAGACAGACAAAAGCTAAAAACCAGCACCGGTTAAGAAGATTAAGGAGACCTGACAACAAATGCAATATGTGCTCTTAAACTAAATTCTTTCCTGGAGAGAAACAAAATGTTCTAAAGGTCATTACTGGAACAGTTGACCAAAGTAAAATATAGTAACTGTAGATTAATATACTGAATATAATAACTATAGATTATACTTTTACTTTAACAATGTTGTATTTCCTGAGTTTGGTAACTCTACTACAGTTACTTAAGAGAGTACCTTTATTCTTCGGAAATAAGCACTGATATACTAAGGGTCATGATATACTCATATGTAACATCATATGTAACATTTGAAAGAGTTCAGAAAAAATTAATTAAGTAAATTAGAAGTGGTACTTAGTGTACATATTAAAATACATAAGTATAAACATATATATTTATGTAGAAAGAGGATGCCTCAAAGGAGCTAGGGTGTTCACAATTAACAGAATAAATTATAGTCTGGAGAAGCAACAGGAAAGTAACATTTATCTTACTCTCTGGCTCTAAAGTATGTGCTATTTTAAAAAACAGCCTCTGGTTGAGAACACAGTAGAGGAAACTATCTCAAGGGACACTCAGATATTAGTCATGACAAAGACAAAGAAGACATTCAGAAGAAATCAGGGATATTGGGCAGTTTGTTGACAACACAGAGGAAGGATTTGGGTAGGAAGGAAAAGATAAGGGATTAGGCAAGAACAGACTTCCAGAACAGTCAGAAGGTTAGACTGGGTGAAAAAAAAAAATGACTTCAAGGCAAAAGAGGAAAAAAAGAATTCAAAGTAGGTGAAAATCAACACTGGTAATCTCAAAGTAAGCATTTAGTTTTAGTCTCAAGGTCTCCAGTGCTCTCTGCTCTGTGGTATCCAAGTTCCCAGAAGAACTCTACTAGGAAGCCTTCCCACGTTCCTCCTGACAGGCAGACACACTTATCTGTGATCCTATAACACCCTATTGCCTATATCTATCATTTAACTCACATTTAATAATAAACTTTGGTTGAATTAATTAATGACTTACTATAACCTAAGTAGACTAGATACAAGAAAATAAACTGGAAATCAATTTAACAAAGAAGTAGCATAGTAATTTTGCTTCTGAACTACTTAAAATAAGGAGCTGGCTTAAGATTCAAACAATATAAAATGGAGAATTATTTCTAGTTGATTTTGGTACAAGAAATATACTTACTGTACAACAAGCTGCTGGCACACAGTTCCATTCTCTGTTATCAGTTCATTCAGTTTTAATTCAAGGTGAACTTTACCCTGTAATGACAAAAATAAATAAACTGAGTAGTCTATTTTATTGGAAAAAATCTTAATTAAAAGTATATATTTTTCCACATGGTGTTCATAGTATTTCATTACATGCTAACTAAATATTAGTGATCCCTAGCACATGGCTTTGCCCACATTAAATTCCTGTTAAATGACTAATAACCAAAAATGTACATCAAAATCTGAAAGAAGCAGTCAAATGCTTATATCAAACATGGTATTCAAATCTAAGAATTTTAAGCCCAGCTCAACAAATATCAGGCTGGCTAAAAAGTCTGTTACATTTTTTTCTGTAAAATAAGAGACACATTTTTCATTTTCACCCAAATCTTAATTGATTTGGGTATTATGAGTATCTCAGCTATCTCCAACATGGTCGAATGCTGATTATTCTCAATTAATGTCTTGATTTGATTGCTATCAACTTCAACTGGTCTACCTGACCGTGGAGCAACGTCCAGTGAGAAATCTCCAGCATGAAACTTCACAAACTACTTTTGACACTTTTTATCAGTCACAGAACCTTTCCCACACACTGCATAAATCTTTTCTTTGCATTTCAGCTGCATTTTCACATTTCTTGAAATGCTAAAGCATAATATGCAGAAAATGTTGCATATTTTCTTCCATCTTCAATATTAAAATGGCTACACAAAAATTCACCAATTTTGGTAAGATTTTTTAATGCACACTGATATGACAGCTGTCACAACACAATCTAACAAAATTGTTTTGAATGAAGTTAAAGACAACTAAGTGCTATTAGAGCCATCTAAGGGGAGAAAACAAATGCACTTTTTGGCCAACCCATTATCTATGTATCTCAAATATCATGGATTATGAAGAAGGATAACACTTGTATTTTAGAAAATTTTGAAATAAAAACTAATTATAAAACATACAATGCTTTTCCCAGAAAAGACAAATCATCAATAAGGGCACAGGCAGTATCATTAAAAGACAGAGAAATCATACCATTCTAAAACAGTAAAACTAAGTTAAAACTAGTAATGCAATTTGTCAACATTTTTCTTAAATAATAAATTTATGATATATCTACTATATTTTAGGAGGCACTGTGCGAGTGGGTAGTAATTCATCCATGTATAACACACAGTTACTGCTTATAAGACACTCACAATCTAGTTGGGGCGATAATAAAGGAAAGATAACACTGAAAGGCCAAGGTGTTGATGAAAAAAATGGGAGAGTTCCCGCCAAGATGGAGGCATAGGTAGAAACCCTTCACTTCCTCGCACAACCAAAAGGAAGATAACCACCAATCTAAAAACAATAAATAACCAGAAATGCCGGAAAATCAAAGTGCATGGAACTCTGATAAACAAGGAGTTAAAGAAACATTCACCAGAGCGGTAACAGAGACCAAGATGGGCAACTCCGCCGGGGAGAGGACCCCAGGACAAGGGGGAGGACTGAGGGGGCAGGGCAGCAGACGTGTGAGCAAGGCGGGGCTAGCACAGGAGACCCGGTGTACCGCAGAGGACCCCGGGAACGAGGCGGGGCTGGCTTAGAGGACCCAAGGCACAGCGAACCTAGGCACTGCGGCAGAGGGCAGGAGCAGCGTGGCGCGGGTTTAGGGTACCTGAGGTACGGTGGCGGACCACGATCGTGAGGTGGCACTGGCTTAGGGGACCCGCGGCACAGTGGCGGACCGCGGCACGGCGGGGGACCGCGGCACGGCAGCAGGCCATGGGCATGAGGCAGAGCTGGCTTAGGAGACCCGCGGCATGGCGGCGGACCACGGGAGTGAGGCGGGGCTGACTTAGGGGATCCGAGGTACAGCGGGGGTACTATGGAAACGGTGGGGGCTGGTTTAGGGGACCCGCGGCACAGCGGCGGACCACGGGCATGAGGCGGGGCTGTTTTAGGGGACCTGAGGTACAGCGGGGGGGGGGACTATGGGAGTGTAGGGGGGCTGGCTTAGGGGACCCGTGGCAAAGCGGTGGACCACGGGAGCGAGGGGAGCTAGCTTAGGGGACCTGCGGCACAGCGGCGGACCACGGGCGTGAGGCGGGGCTGTCTTAGGGGACCTGAGGTACAGCGGGGAGGGGGGGGGCTATGGGAGTGGGGGGGGCTGGCTTAGGGGACCCGTGGCAAGGCGGTGGACCACTGGAGTGAAGGGAGCTTGTTTAGGGGACCCGCGGCACAGCGGCAGACCACGGGCGTGAGGCGGAGGTAGCTTAGGGGACCCGCGGCACGGCTGCGGACCACGGGCGTGAGGCGGGGCTGGCTTACGGGACCCACGGCACGGCGGCAGACCACGGGCGTGAGGCGGCGGTAGTTTAGGGGACCCGCAGCACGGCGGCGGACCACGGGCGTGAGGCGGGGCTGGCTTAGGGGACCCACGGCACGGCTGGCTTAGGGGACCCACGGCACGGCGGCAGACCACGGGCGTGAGACGGCGCTGGTTTGGGGGACCCAGAGCACGGCGGAGGACCACGAGAGCGAGGGGAGCTGGCTTAGGGGACCCGCATCACCGCAGCGGACCACGGGCGTGAGGCGGAGGTGGCTTAGGGGACCCGCAGCGCAAGTAGGGGCTGGTTTAGGGGACCCAGAGCACGGTGGGGGACCACGGGAGCGAGGGGAGCTGGCTTAGGGGACCCGCGTCACGGCGGCGGACCACGGGCATGAGACGGAGGTGGCTTAGGGGACCCGCAGCACGGTGGCGGTGGCGGATCGCGGGCATGAGGCGGGGCTGGCTTAGGGGACCCGTGGCGGCGGCGGTGGCGGACCGTAGGCCTGAGGCAGAGCAGGTTTAGGGGACCACGGAGCGAAGCAGGGCTAGTTTAGGGGACCCACAGCACGGCGGGGGACCGCGGGAACGAGCCGGGGCTGGCTTAAGGGACCCGCGGCATGCAGGGGGGAACGCGGCACAGCAGCAGACCACTGGCCTGCGGCACGGTGGCAGACCGCGGGCGTGAGGCAAGGGTACTGTGCTTTGTTTCATATAAAGGAATCAGAAGTATTGTTCAGATTTTAGATGATTAATATTAAGTGCATTTTAGGCAATAAAGTTTCCTCCTTGTATGTAGGTTAGTCAATATTTTGTGCCTGCAGGCTTTCCTTAATAACTAAAAATATTATTTTCTTTGTCCTAATTTATAGACTTTGAGCACACCCCAGAGACTAACCAGTTCCGGAAGTGTTCTGATCGGGAGGCCGTACACCTCTGCATCAGTGATGGTCACTCAGATACACACAGCAGAAGCCACTGGCTGGATCCAAAGGTAAGAGTGCTGTTACAAGTTACTATTTTTAAAACTTTTTTAAAAAAAGCTTCAATAGAGTTACTGCCAAGATGGAGACATAGGTAGAAACCTTTTGCTTCCTCACACAACCAAAAGGAGGATAACCACCAATCTAAAATCAATAAGCAACCAGAAGTGCCAGAAAAAATCAAACTGCATGGAACTCCAACAACCAAGGAGTTAAAAGAAACACTCACCAGACAGGCAGGAGGGCAGGACTGAGCAGCTGGGCAGGCAGAGAGGGCAGAGAGGACCCCCCCCCCCCAAAGATGGCAGAGCGAGGCAGGGCTGTCTGAATGGGAAACTAGAGACTCAAGCTAGCTATAAACTGTCGGCTGGGGTTTGCCAGGTTGGGGGAAACTCCCAGTCTCACAAGACAGAGTTCCTTGGAAAATGGGGATAGAGCAGAGCAAACGAGCCATTGTTCCCTCTCTAACCCCTCCCCCACAGACAGCGCCACAAGGCAGCAAAGAGGGTTGCCCCGCCCTGGCAAATACCTAAAGCTCCACCCCCCCTACAACATAAGAGGTGTGCAGAGACAAAGAAAAATGGCCCACATAGAACAATAGATCAAAACTCCAGAAAAAGAACTAAGCGACCAGGAGGTAGCCAACCTATCTGATGGAGAGTTTAAAACACTAGTAATCAGGATGCTCATTTCATTTTGCAATCTGGGTCACAAAATGAAGAAGGAAGGTTACCCAAAGTGAAATAAAGCAAAATATACAGGGAACCAACAGTGAAGGGAAGGAAACTGAACTCAAATCAACGATGCAGAACAAAAGGAAGAAATAAACATCCAAAAGGAACAGAACAAACAAAAATTCAAAAAAATGAGGAGAGTCTTCAGAACGTCTGGGACAACTTTAAACATTCTAATATCCAAATCACAGGGGTGCCAGAAGAATGAGAGCAAGAAGTTGAAAAATAATTTGAACAAATAATGAAGGAAAACTTCCCCAATCTGGCAAAGGAAATAGACTTCCAGGAAGCCCAGAGAGTCCCAAAGAACTTGGATCCAAAGAACAACACACAAAGGTGCATCATTATTAAGTTACCCAAGATTAAAGATAAATAGAATCTTAAAAGCAGCAAGAGGAAAGGAGACAGGTACCTACAAAGGAGTTCCCACAAGACTGTCAGCTGATTTCTCAAAAGAAACCTTGCAGGCAAGAAGGGGCTGGAAAGAAGTATTCAAAATCATGCAAGCCAAGGACCTACATCCAAGATTACTCTATCCAGCAAAGCTATCATTTAGAATGGAAGGGCAGATAAAGTGCTTCCCAGATAAGGTCAAGTTAAAGGAGTTCATTGTCATCAGGCCCTTATTATATGAAATGATAAAGGGATTTATTTTAGAAATAGAATAAGATAAAAAACCATTAATGGTAAAATGGCAACAAACACAACTATCAACAACTGAACCTAAAAACCAAAAACTAAGGAAACAACTAGAACAGGAACAGAATCACAGAAATGGAGATCACATGGAGGGTTTTCAGTGGGGAGGGGGAGAATGAGGGGGGAGGTACAGGGAATAAGAAGCATAATTGGTAGGTATAAAATAGATGAGGAGAGCTTAAGAATGGTATAGGAAACAGAGAAGTCAAAGAACTTACCTGTACAACCCATGGACATAAACTAAGGGGCCCGGGTGGGGGGAAGCTGGAGGTTTGGGGGATGCAGGGCAAAGGGGAGATTAAGGGGGAAAAATTAAGAAAACTGTAACAGCATAATCAATAAAATATACTTGAAAAGAAGTACAACTAGGTAGTTACAGAATAGCCATGGGGATGTGAAGTACAGTATAGGAAATGGAGTAGCCAAAGAACTTATAGGCCTGACCCATGGGCAATGGTGTGGGGATTGTCTGAAGGAGTGGGGGGGGGGGTTGCTGGGTGGAGGGAGACGAAGGGGGAAAAATTGGGACAACTGTAATAGCATAATCATTGAAATATAATTTTAAAAATTAAAAAAATATCACACTGAAAACAAAGGAATACTTTCTTAAATAGCCATTAATATGAATTTTAAAAAACTCAGTAGTATAAATTTAAAACAAAGTATCAATGTCTTAAGAAACAAAGGTTTAAGAATAACATAATTCAAAACTTGGTGATGAGCAATTCTAAAGTGCCTATGAGCCATTCTGAACTAGGTAAGAATCCAGTGCTGGATTACCTCCACCCAGCTGACAAAAAGACCAATTCCCCCAGTGCCAACAGGATACTGCAGGGGTGTGATGTTTAGGGGCTGATGATGTAAGTAGTTTCATTATAGGCAAGAAAGTTCATTATCTAGTCACTGTTGCTTTTGGGAACAACCCCTTTCCAGTATCCTTTCACAGAAATCTAACCTGGATCAACCTCAATATTTTAAGGGAATCTGTTACACAAGAGTGAATCTGAGGTCTACTACACGCAAAGCTCAAAGTTAGATAGATAGTAAGTGATAAGCAATAAATATTGATGGGTTTTAACCCAAAAGTCTGCATAAGAAAGCTAAGCTCCAAAGAAAGGCACCAGTGGTAGTAAAATTAGTAGTTAGATGAATTTAGAATTAAACAAATCTTACATTAAAAATCTAGGCACAAATATTTATAACATCATATATAATTTATAAAATACATCTTTTGTTACTCCTGTATTTACTATCCACAACCCCTGCTATCCACAAGTGACTTTGAAGAGGTCCATGATCTGTAGTAATATGTAATATTACCCAAGTAGAATTTTTAATGTTTGTTGTCACACGGGCATGTATGTGTCACTTAGTGAACCTAGTCAACTACCAACATTTGCATCTCAAAACAGTTTTACTATTTTACATGTGTGCATTTTATGGTAGAAACTGTACATTAATAAGGCACTACCAACGGTCTCTTGAGAAATGTACAGAATCTCTATTTCTAAGACAATAAAAACTGTTAGAATAGAGAAAAAGTATAATTTCATTCACAATTCATAGCACTGTATCAAGTAAAGCCTAGAAATAAAGAGATATTTAATAGGATTCCACCAGGAATCATTATCATTGAGTCAGAGTCTAAAGGACTTATTCATTACTCCCACTGGCTGTTAACATGACATTCCTTTGGCATTAGTCAACAATAACGTGATTGTATATTAACCTGGTCAAGAAAAGAGGGGGTACAGAACAGAAGACAAGACACATACTATTAGTGTGTAATACTAAAATTAAGCATGAGTTAAATTAAGGAAAGTATAATTTCTAAACTGTAAAACACTACTTCATTGTATACTTTAACATGGAAATACGTACATAATACTTAGTAAAAAAAACAAGTTGCAAAATAGGGTATGTAAGTTTAATTTATAAAAATGAAATATACTCTACATATATCACTACATAAAATTACTACAAGTCAATCTACTTAAACATTGAGAGAAATTACCTTTTGTTGGTAGGATTTCAGATTTTTTTAAATGTTTGTATTTTTTAAATGTTCATTTAGATTTTTTAAGTTTCTACTACCAATGTGTGTTACTTTTTATCAAAGAAACAAGAGCAAAAAGTTTATTAAATTACTTGAAGCTACTTTCCAGGGTTAGAAACCTAAATCTGTAAACACTGTAGAAAATGTATTTGGTATTCTTTAATACATTCACACAAAAGTTCAGTTTTACTTACATCTGTTATCATTTTGTGTATTTGGATTGTAGCAAAACAAGTTTTTTTGTTGTTTGTTTTTTGAAAGGGCAGTTATGAGTTCAGCAAAACATACCCTTTGAAGCCAGGGATAGTGGATAATGATAGCCATATGATACAATTCTGGCCAATGAGATGTAAAAACAGGAGCTGCTGGTGGGGCATCCAAAGAAGCTTGTTGAATGGGATTTCCTAATTTCAGCCGTGGCTGGAGATGCTAAACTTAAAGTTTTCCAGAGTCTCATGGTGCTGAGCAGATAAAAATTACAGTCCAGGGTCCACCAAGATAGTGAACACCCAGGCTTTCCGTTGGAACCTCTAAAAGACTATGCCTGAGTTGTAAGAATGAACAACAAAAATGAGCCCTTACAAAGACTAAAACCTAGCCTGAAATCAGTTGAGAATCCCTAACTGGAATAAGGTAAACTGCCTCTAATCTATGCCCATGCCAAAAGCAAAAGTAAATCTCTGGAGAAAGAAAAAAAAAAAATCCAGGGCTTCAAATTATCTCTAAAATATTTCATATTTCAGTGTCTAGCACTCCATCAAAAATTACTAAGCATGCCAGAAGATAACACCAGAAACAAAAAAACTGGCAAAAAGTAGTAGACTTACAGGAGATGTAGATGTCGGAGTTAACTGACAGAGGTTAAAAAGCCATTTAAAAATATTTTTAAGATAAAAAACAAAATGAAAAACCTAGCAATTAAATGGACACTATAAGATGTATCAAATGAAAAATTTAGAATTAAGCAATAAATAACCAAAATGAGGATATATTCAACAGAAGATTATCCACAGCTAAAAAAAAAAGGATGGGTAAATGGGAGATAGATTAGTCAGTAGAAAATATCCACAAATGAAGGAGAGAAAGAGAGAATAAGGGGTATAGCAAAATGGGTATATTATTCATGTAATTATAGTCTCAGGAGAGAGAAGAATAGGGAAGGAAAAAAACAGATAAAGAGATAATTGCCTGGAATTTTCCAAAACTGAGCAATGATATAAGGCAAAGGTTCAAGAGCCCCCAGGAACACTCAAATAGGATAAATATAAAGAAAACCACTCATAGGCACAGCATAGTAAAGTATGAAAGTACAAGATAAACACTGGAAGATCAAATATCTGGTAATAACTATACTCCCTACTTTTAATTAAAACCAAATTCTTAAAAGATGATTCTATATGTATTCAATAGCATTAATTATGTTAGGTTGGTATATGCAACAGCGCCACACCAATTTGTATTAGCACATTTAGGAAATTATCCTGGTACTATCTGAAGGTTTAATATTTTATATACCAACTTTATTTCAATTACTTTTATAAAAATGTCACACAGAAAAATCTGGGATTTTAATTTTAAATTATATTACTCTTGGTACCCTAGAAAGAAGATATGTGAATTTCTGCATAGAGTTTGGAAAGCTCAGATGAATATAGGCATGTGAGCACAATACAATGCACACAAATGCATGCATTTAAATCCTCGAGTCTAAACATTTTTTTTAGTTTTTCTCACAAAACACTAAATTTTAACAATATTCCACAGAAGAGAACTCTGTATATTTCAACTGGTAAAAAGCATTTTTTATAAGAAGGGAAAATATCCAAACTTCTAGATTTGACACATGTCTTCATATATAGTAATTAAATCTATAAATCATTTTGGACGCAACTACCTGTCAGATAAGAAAACTAAAGATATTACTGTCTCTTATTTATGTATGGATAGATTTATTTTTTCTTCTTAGAGAAGTATTTATTAGGGTCTAGAAGTCTCATTCCTTTATTATTTCATGTTAACAAATTTACAAATGAATTTTTAAAAAAATCAACCTGCGATATTCAATATGTCTTAATGGCATGTAAAAAAACCAACTTATATTATTAGCTATAATCAATGCATTTCTTTTTTAATGCTCGTTTAAAGAGAGAGGACAAAGGCCATATTTCAAAAGAAATATTATAAAACAATAACTTATGGCATGATACAAAAATTCAAGATGAGCTTAGTGGTAAGGACTTATTAACTAATTACATCAAAAGGATGTGATTGACAGTATATATGGAATTACTGCTTGTACAAGTTGTGTGAGACAAACACCCTTCATTAATGGGAGCACCAACTTCTCCACATGAGAAGTTTCATCAGTCTTACGTAAAGACATGTTCTTTATCATAGCACCTAAGAAATAAATAAAGGAAAAATACTTAGTTTCTTATGTGTTCCAGGACAAAATAGCTAATGACATAGATACAGATCACCACAGCCAAAGCGAATTTAAAGGAAGAGGCACCAACACCAAGTGAAGTAGGATGATGACCAGAAACTAGAGATGAGATTACTTGAAAAAGAAGAGAGTGCTCAACAATATCAAAAGCTGCTGGAAAGTCGTGTAAGAGAAGGACTGAAAAATGTCCACTAGACTTAGTGACACAATGTCATAGGTATAACATCAGTGAGAGCGGTTTGTGCTCTCTCTCTCTCTGACCAACTGTGGGGTCTGAAGGTAGCTTAGAGTGGGTTGAGAAGAGAATAGTTCAATACAGAAAAACTGCCAAAGTGTTAGAAAGTGTACTTATGAAATATTAATAATATCTTAAATGTTTGAAGAGAAAATTAAAAATAATTAACATTATTAAAAGCAGTAATAAAGCATCTGAGAAACAAGTCCAGATAAGAGGTGAAAGCTCTGAAATTTTCAACAACCCATCTTACTGCTATTGGGATCTTTTCATTTCAGGGCTAAATTATGTTTTCTCATGTTACTGAAATTGAAGGGAATCCTTTATACTGAAGTTTTCATTTCACAGATGAAGACCCTTGAACAACTATAGGATAGCAACTATTTTGGGTACAAGTGCCTGCTAGTGGTACTGCTAGGAAATCAAACATCTTTTCCCTCTGAAGTAGAGATACTGATCACTTTTCTACCCAAATCCCTTTCATAGGAAACATGCCTACCCAAAGTCCAAAATAGACTTTTCTGCAGTGACTTTACCCCCAGTCATATCAAATCATACTGCAGTGGACATGTGATCCATATTTGGCCAAATTCTTTCTCTAAATTGTGGCAGAGAAATGAGATCTTAGAGAATGAGGCTGCTATTTGGCTATATGGTCACGTAGACTCAAAGGCTGATGTGGCCTTTTTTTTTTTTTTCAAGCCATTAAGAGATCAGACAACGTAGAAAGCACAGGGAGAGATGTCTCATCAGACATACAAAAAGAGTACAATGGAATCTCATCATATAGTATTTTTCCTTTCTCTTTCATTTTGCCAAGTGAGTAGTTAATGAAAGATAGAAAACATTAATTATTCACATTACAAAATGAAAGAGAAAGAAAAAATACTATTGAAACAGTGAGCATAAAAGTAGGGAGAAATGAATCAGTGGATCTCAGTTCCCATGTGCCTCTTGCAGTATCTTGTTCAATGAATGGAAGTTTGAGGATACAGTATATATTTTAATTTCATCCTGGCCTCAAATTCAAGCTAGCTGTTTTATATAGTGGTCAACCAGAAACAAACCAAGTACCCAACATTTTATTGTACTTTATGAGAAGAAATTAAAGTCTTCCAAAAGCAATTTTGACTATGTAACCTGTATCTAGTTTATTATTTTAAGAACCTGACCTCCACTTAAGATGCAGCTCCTCTGTAAATGGCTGACAACTTTCTAACTCCTAACTGGTCAAATTGAAGTTCCTGTAATTATACTCCAAGAAGTTTCCTAGGAACCTTTGAATGCCTCTTCCTTTTCCTTTGAGTTTATTTCAGTAGGCTCTGTTCCTTATACTCAGATGTTCTCTAAGAGATAACTCCTAATAATCTCTGTTGAGGTCTTTTTATGGCCAATAGTATAGAATAATGAAAGGCAGTAAAGCACTGTGGTTAAGAGTTTTAGAATCACACCAGATCTCTACTGTAATCATGGTTCCTTCACTTAATTAGTGCTGTGACTTTGGAGACATCATTTAACCTCTATGAAACTATTTTCCATACCTGTAAAATAGAGATAATGCTACCTATACCTTGTAACACAAATTTGATGATTACATGAGATCATGTATATTAAGTACTTAGTACTATGCTTTGGTATAGACTGTTATAATTACTAATAGTAATTATTAGATGGAATTCCTGAACTCAATCTTACAGCTTTTTCCTATGGCCCCATCAATAACTTGCATATCCATGATATTTTTGTAAAATTTTATAAATGTTATGCAAGTGAATGATTTATTAAAAAGTAAGATTTGTATGAATCACAGACTGCTTTTCTATGTTTCTAGATTCACAAAGTTAATTTACTATTCCTAGATCAGTTTTGGGGCCAAATAAGAATATACCCAATGGTATTTATATGAACCTGAAAAGTGTTATGCGTTCTTCCTACCTCCTAAATTTCATTTTCAATACTCAGTAAGTCTTTTAAATACTGAGCAAGTATAATTTAAGAAAAAAGAGCTATAAAGGTTATACTCATGTTTATGAAAATAACTCAAGAGCAAATGTTGACATTATATCTGTTAAATGCTGTTTCCAGACTTTTCATCTTCCAGAAATGAGTTTGATGTATACTATCAAATAAAATCCTGTTAGTTAATAGTAGTTTATGAATTATATAAAGAGTATTATTATAAAGGCATTTCTATTTTTGAGAACTAAGGCCCTTAAATCCTTTAGAAAATTTACATTGGTCATAAGAATGAATTTTATTAACTGCATCTTAAAATAACCTTCAAATTTCATTTTAGACCATATTCTTAAAGCCTGTTCTTACCTTGCTTTTTGTTAAAACTTGAATTTAAAACTTTTGTATCTGCCTTTTCATAAAAGTGTATTAGGGAAATGGCCACCTGATCAACTGGGAGTAAATAGGTATTTTACATTTGGATAGCATTTAACAGCTTTCAAAATACTCTTAAAGGTATCTATTTCACTTAAATTTCACATCATGTGAATCAACACAGCAACTTTTATTTCTATAAAAATAAAATTCAGTCAGTAAAGTAACCACATATGAAAATTAGAACCTAAATTTTCTAACTTCTAGTTTAAAGCCCTTTCTACTTCATCACATTGCCTGTTACCTGGATCATTTACCATACTGTGTATAATTGGGATCTGAATAACAGTAATTGTCAAATGGAAGGAAAAGAACCTTAAAATGGGGTACAATAGCTAAAACAGGAAAATTTGAAATTATATTTTGTACTTAAGAAGAGGTTTTAGTATACCAGTACTTAATTTTTAGAGAATTTAATCAAAGAATGCTTGAGAAGTTATAAGGAAATAGACACACAGGCACTTTATTTGCAAATATCTGTGGGTGTGTGCGCAGCACTTTTTTCTTCTCTTAAACTTGAGTCACAGTAGCAAATTATAGCTTCTCTTAGAGAGGAAGAATTCTGCTTGCAATTATGCCTTCGGGACATGGTTTCACAATCCTTATCATATTTTATAAATAAATAGGGTTATTAAAAAAAGGATTCTTTTTAGATAGAAATAACAATTTCTAAGAAAAACTCAGGTTTTCCAGAAACAAACAGAAAGTATGACACATTGCTAAATATCTGTCTTTACTCATTCATAGAATTTGTAAGACCTCTTATTTTGGCAAGAGGAAAGAAAAGCTTTAAAAAGAGTAATGATCCCCTTTGAAATAAAGGAAAGGTGAATAATATGAAGGGTGGGTATGAGAATAAAGGTGCTGTATTGGTGAGCTCAGGCATGGGTTTGAATGAACAGCATTTTCCTAGGTCTACTTTACTAGAAAGGAAAGTAAAAGCATCCTGGTCAGAACAGTTGAAGTCACAGACATCTAGAAATTCTCCCCAAAGAGTTAATTATACACATTTTTCCTTTAAAACTTTTTCCCCATCTAGCCCTAACCATTGTGGCTCAGTTGGTTGGATATTAGTCCACAAACCAAAGGGTCACCAGTTCAATACCAATCAGGGCATGTGTCTCTAGTCCCATGCAAGAGGGCACACAATAAATGGGCAACCAATAAAGGTTTCTCTCTCACATCAATGTTTTGCTCCCTCTCTCTCCCTCCCTCCCCTTCTCTCTAAAAATAAATAAATAAAATCTTTAAAAAATAAATAAAACTCCCCCCATCTAAATAAACTTTAATAATTTGCTCCTGTGACTGATACAAAAGAACAAAGGGAAAAAAACCTCCCAATATAACTTCCCCATACACATACAAGCAAGTATGTTATTCTTGAATTCATGTGGCACGACATTTCCTTCTAGCTACTAATTAACCAAAATTCTAAAATATATGGTGCCAGAATTTAAAATAAGGTATAATAAGTTCTAAGTATATGAACTAGTATAATCCATTTTCACTCATTTTCCGTGTGACAATCTCCTACATCACTTATATCACAAGTCTTAATATTTACCTGAACCTCTGAATTGGAGTCAACAGGCTGTAGTGAAAACCAAGTTTCTTTACCACTGTGGTTACACAAGTCTTCTTTTTTGATGGCTACTTTTCCTGTAGGAAATAAGTACAAGAATATGAGGAAACATTTCATATAATCCTTAGTGCTATTATATTATAATACTTTGTAGGAAACATTTTAAAACAACATACCTGTTGACATTAAAAATTCACTTTTACAAAGTATTTTTCTATATTCTAAAGAAGAAAATGTGCTTTTTTTCCCCTTGTCCCTTGCCAGGCCCTCCTCTATGTGATTTTATAGCAGGGGGTTTGACAAAAATTCAGTGCAACTGCATTTTTTAGTAGTTAATTCAGATTCAGTTTTTACCCCAAGTACAATCAGTCTAAAAAGTACTATCAATGTATTTATACAATATAGTGCAAAGTAATCCTTCCAATTCTTTAATGTTATGAATAAACTGTTTTATATCTGCATTTAGTAAGAGTTTATAAGCCCCAGTTAAGAGAAAAATAAAAACATTATACATCACTAACAATATTGAAAATTGACTTGAAAATTATGGGCGATTAAAGTAATAATTTTATTCAAAGTTTGCTTTTATCAAAATATTGCAAACACTACTTATGCTGCTTCAGTGCACATACACACACAAAATCAAGGCAGCTCCTGAAAGAACTTCTACCTCTGAGAAAGATATAATACAATGAATAAAGTAGTATGAAGAGGAAGAAACAAAAATGTTCTTATTATAATGAAGTATTTGCCATGTTGGTGCAAAGTATTTCCTTCCTCAATTCAAGTTTTAAGAAGTAGACATAGTTTTGCATATGACTGACAATTTATTTGAAGATTCTACACAAAAACTTCAACAAAGGATATACACTAACAGTCAAAAAGTTTCCTTTCTCCTACCAAATAAGAATTTTCATTTTAAGTGCCCTAATTATACTTAAAGGGTATCTTTCACTTATGACCTATCCTGGTTTTTTAGTTCAACATTTGAAAACTTTTAGAAAACAGTATGTCAGTTTTTGTGTATCAAGTGAAAAGGAAAAGCAGGACAAGAAAACAGACAAAGGACTATCTTTGAAATTTTATTCTGGAATTAGATTATGGTGATGGTTACACAACTCTGAGAAAATACTAAAAACCACTGTATGGTACACTTTATTTATTTTTAAATTTTTATTTATTAATTTGAGTGTGTGAGAGAGAGAGAAGCATCAATTTGTTATTCTACTTATATATGCATTCATTTGGTTGATTCTTATATGTGCTCTAACCAGGGATTGAACCTGCAATCTTAGTGAATCAGGATGATGCTCTAACCAACTGAGCTACCTGGTGGGGGCCTTGTATGGTACACTTTAAAAGGGTGAGTTTTATGGTATGTGAGTTACACCTCAATAAAGCTATTACTTAAAGTGTTTAAACAAATTAAATTTTTAAAAAAGATTTTATTTATTTATTTTTAGAGAGAGGGGAAGGGAGGGAGAAAGAGAGTGAGAGAAACATCACTGTGTGATTGCCTCTCATGCACCCGCTACTGGGGACTTAGCCCGCAACCCAGGCATGTGTCCTGATTGGGAATTGAATTGGTCACCCTTTGGTTTGCAGTCTGGTATTCAATCCACTGAGTTACACCAGCCAGGGCTATTTATTTATTTTTAGAGAGAGGAGAGGGAGAGAAACATCCATCAGTTGCTTCTCACATGCACCCTGACCCGGGGACCAAACTTGCAACCTAGGCACATGCCCTGACAGGGAATCAAACCTATGACACATCACTTCACAAGATGATGCCCAACCAACTGACTCACACTGGTCAGGGCCATATTAAAATTTTTTTTTAAAGATTTTATTTTTAGAGAGAGGAGAAGGGAAAGCAAAAGAAAGGGAGAGAAACATCAATGTGCAAGAGAAACATTAACTGGTTGCCTCTCACACACCTCCAAACTGGGGACCTGGCCCACAACTCAGGCATGTGCTCTGACCAGGAATTGAACTGGCAACCTTTCAGTTCACGGGCTAGCACTCAGTCCACTGAGCCACACGCCAGCCAGGGCCATACTAAAATTTTTGATAAGCTTGTCTTTCCAGTCATGACTGAAACTCAAACTATAAAGACTACCTATATATGTATATGGTTTTAAGGAAAGTATTAATATACAGCTACTTTTATTTTCATTAGAGTGGCAGCCCAAAAGAGAACTACTGAAATAACCCAAAAGAGAACTACTGAAAATTTATCAGCTATATTTATTAACATCTGTAAAATTGTTAAATTAAGAAATTAGGCCTCATGACAAGCATGAATCTTTCAAAATTTCTTATAAATATATTGGATGACATCTAATGTGAAGGTCAAAATCTTCATGTAAATATATAGCATTTATAATTCATTCAGATATAATAGGAAATGACATTAGGAAAATAATATATTTCAGCCTTTGGGGGACATTGAATTTAAGATACAAAATAATGAAAAGAAAAGAGAAATTCTTCCATTACTGAATATACAGATTATGAGCAAGTACAGAATTCAAGCATTAACTGGAACACCCAAATATTCTTTGTGTTGCTAAAGGAGTTTAGGTTAAGAACAATATCATACAAATCTCTTGATGTTTACCTATAGATTTTATCAAATTCCTGGCAAATCAATATAATACTAATTGAAAGAATGGCTTAGGATTCAGAAATATGACAAAGGATTCAATATTGTTCATCACAAGTAACTCAAATTATCACAATTCTATAAAGTGGTTCCACTTACTATTGACTTCACAAGAGATATAAACGATAAGGCAATGTACAGCAGCTTCATACATATGTATGCACATACACACAGACACAGACCTATGCCTCCTATAGCTGAAGTTCTTATATTTTGAGAACCACTTATCTTCTTCTTTAAAAATCTTAATACTATCTATGAATCTTTTATGTCCTCTCCCCAGAAGAACTGCATAGATATTATCTAGTATATAATTTTAAGAGGGTTTACCCATCATCCAGAAACTCACTGGTAAGCCCTGGTTAAGATTCCTATTCTACAATTTCCAGGACTTTTGGTTTCATACATAATTTATGAACATGTGTGTAGATGTACCTTTGTGTGTACATAAAATATATACAAACATCACTAAAGCAAGCACCTGACTTAAAAATAGCATTTTTAAAGTTTATTTAGAAATTTACTGGTTTGATTCACTTACTCATTCAACAAATAATCACAGTGGCACTGTTTTTTTAAATGGGATTTGATTTCCAGACTCCCCTAACCAAAGTTTATTTAACCAATAATGCTTGGAAAAACTACAGTAGGAATCTATCTGTTCTATTTATGACTCACAACTCCACATCCCTGGAAATACATCTTTTGTTACAGTTGCCTTTCCAAAAGAGAATCCTCTTTTAAGTTTACAGGTTAGAAAACAAAATCCCAGAAGGATGTGCCCTCTTCTTCTTACTTCATATCTTATGAATCCATGGTACTCATTGTCATGAAAGAGTTGAATGGTTCTTCTCTTCTGAGAGAGAAACCCTTCTCTGACCAGCTGCATAAATAAGCCATTCATAAATTGAGAAAAACTTGCAATTTTACTGCTAGCCCTTATTCTTATCGAAGTCCTTTTTAAGATGTTAGTTTCTGAAATGTAAAGGTTTAGTTGCATGAGATTAGTCAGCTGGAAGAAGCAGGGAAGAGTACATGAGTGATCCCAAGAAGTCAGAGAAACTGTTACATAGGAATGACAGAGGAAAATAAAGAAAATATTTGAAGTAATTAGGTTACTAGGATACCTGCAACATGTTCATCAGTCCTAGGGAATCAAACAAAGAGGAAAGGAAGGGGGGAGGGATGAAAAGAAAGAGAATGAATGAGAGAGAGAGGTGGGAGGTTAAAGGGCAAGGGGATATAGAAGAGGGAAAGGAGAGGGACAGATATGAGAAGGACAAGTTTCTGAAATACAACCACACAATGCCAAAAAACCTCTCATCATTCTTACTTGTTATTTTGAGTACCCCTAGTTAGATGGCAGGTATTGGTTGTGAAAGGCAGGCAGCCTAATACAGTGGTAAGAGTGCTGAACTGAAAAAAAAAAAAGCCAGCACTTACTGAACATGCACCAGATAGTAGACATTCTTACATATTTTCTGTTAAATCTTTGTAAAAATCTTGGGTATAGAGAGTATAATCACCATCTTACAGATGAGGAAAGCTTAACAATATTTAGAAACCTGCCCACTAACCAGTGCTAAGCCAGATTTCAAAACCAAGGCACCCTTGTCCATGTTCCTTCCAACACAGACATTCATTCAGTAGCCTAGTGTCAATTCTGTTACTAGTTAGCTATGTGATCTTGGGCTATTTATTTAAACACTACCTCATTTACCCCCTCTGTATTAGAAACAACTTTTAGCTCTAATGATGTTAAAAACCTGTTCTGTGCTTCTAGTGGTCCCAAAGATTGTTTTAGCTTACTGTTTACTGCTTTAAACAAAGTTAATTCATTATTTTACTAGTCATGAAATCACCAACCTCAAAAAAAAAAAATCACCCAGAACAAACTACCCAACAAATCATTTATAGGTGATAATTTCATTTCCTCACCGTCCTAACAAACTCATAGACAGAAAAAGCTTAGACCAAACATACAAGGTCTGTCTGGGAAAAGTCCAGCCATTGTTAACATGATGATAACAGTTTGCAGGACCTCCATGTAACCTGGCAGCCAAGGAGAATAGATTGAAATGCACATACATGACTTCACTGTACTAGTCAGTGGAGGTGATAGATGCTGTTGAGTGAGCATGTGTACTGTGTGGCTGTTGCTTTCAAAATGACTGAGCAAATAAAGCAATGAATCTGTATCCAATTTTATGTTAAATTTAAACATTCTTCTGCAGAAACTATTCGAATGATTCAAAAGGCCACAGCTGTGGGCAACTGGTGATTGGCAGCTTCATCACAACAACACACCAACTCATGCCTCACTTCTCCGTGCAGAGTCTTTTGGTGAAACATCTAATCACCTAGGTGACTCAGCCCCCCTACAGCCTAGATTTGGTGTCCTGTGACTTCTGGCATTTCCTAAACCTAAAATCACCTATAAAAAGGAAGAGATTTCAGACTATCCATGAGAGTCAGGAAAATACAATGGGGCAGCTGATGGCAATTGGGAGAACTGTGTGAGGTCCCAAGGTGCATACTTTGAAGGGGACTAAGGCATCATTGTCCTGTGTACAATGTTCCTTGTATTTTCTTCAATTGATGTCTCTATTTTTCATATTACATGCCTCAATACAAGGGAAGGAAACACAAAAAGAAATGAAGGAATTGTGGGCAAAAAACCCCATCTTTGTTGGTCTGTAAAAAAATGTATTTTTAGCTTTCCAGCACCACTTCTACCTAGCGTTTTCTTTCTGTCTGTAAATACTGTGTTATGTTTGGGCTCCATTTTTAGACACAGCATATTATTAGAAATTTCATCCTGATACAGATCACCAACTGGCAAAATCTTGATAGTCCCATTCCTAGTTGGGACACCACAAGAAATGGCTGAAAGAGCAGATAGATAAGAGTAGTGACAAGTATGACTGCATATACAAGATGAAATTGGACCAGAAATAGGACTGTACAAATTCTGGCAGATAATCAACAACAGCGATTCAGTCAATGGCAATATTTCGATGCCTCAGTATATGGGGTTTAGGTGGATACAATTGGTCTCTGGGGTAGACTGGTATATTAATGGTCTCTTTGGTGTATGCCACTGTGTAGTTCCCTCCAGCACAGACTCTGGGTTTGGCCATGTCACTTGTTTTTGCCAAAGGGACATCAGCAAATGTGATACAAGTAGAGGCTTAATAAGCACCTGTGCAGTAGTGGTTACCCTCTTGGAATCCTGACACCATGTGGAGAGGAAGACCTAGATAATAGCCAGCACTAACCATAAGACATATGAGCCAGATGGTTCAGCCCAGTCATTCCCAGATAACTGCTCATTAGTGACCCCAGGTGAGACGAGCAGAAGAACCATTCAGTTTGGCTCTGCCCAAACAGACAACCTATATTATCATAAACAAACAAATGTATGGTTGCTGTACTAAGCCACTAAGTACTGGAGTGGTTTAGTACATAGCAGTAGATAACTGAAGCAGTACCATGCAAATAGTCACTAAAGTATAGTTTCAGGCAAATTTTAAACAGTAGGTTTGACTTAAGAGCTACGTGCCAGAAGAAATTACACCTCAGAGCTATCTTAAATTCAGCCTTATTTTGTAGATGAACTAGGCCTAAGAAGGTACAGTAACTTGTTTGAGATCATACAGCTAGTTATTGATAGTCATGACTGGAAGTCACAACTCCAATATTCTAGTAACATTCTAGTAAAATTCTCTGATCAAATATTGTTTTGAACCCAGGGGAAAGAAAAAAGGTCGCCAAAGCCTACTAAGATTGTAGATCTTAAATAGTTTAAGCCTACATTCCTCTGAAGACTAAAATAACTCAAAAATACACATTAAGAAGTAAAATATGTTTTAATTTTAATGTTAATAGGATCTTTATTGGAAATGTAAATATGCGTATATTCTTACATAAAGTTTTACTTTTGTCTTTTTCTCAATTTTTAAGAGAAGACACTATACCTTAACGTATTACACTTTTAAAGCGTCAATTTTACAATTTCCTTTTCTTTTGTAAAATGATTCCTAAGTCTCAAGTTTTTAATTAACCCCTTATCGATCTTTTGCACTAAAGTTCTGGCATATGAGATGCCTAATATGGAAATAAATGCCCCATATTGATAAGTTATTACTTCTGGGAAAGGGACTGGAAGGGCAGCGGGCCCATGGTCAGAATTAATTAGGATTATCTATAATGCTATAATAATTTTTTACAAAAAGAAAAATATCCACGTATTACTTATACAATTAAAAACAAAAAACAAACAAGCTCTAGTTATATTAGACCAGTACACATTCTCAGATCTCTAGCTCAAATTTCATTTCCAGAAAATGCTATGGCACTGTTTAATCTTCAATTGGGCAACTCAGAGTATAAAATAATTGAGGCACCTCAATTTCTGGTAGCTCAAAGTTTTTTTAAAAGCCAACTTTATGAGTTAATGACAGAAGAAAATGTTGAACTACAAAAATGTAAATATTGGGTTGGCCAAAAAGTCCATTTAGTAAAATAAAGGCCACATTTTCCATTTTCACCAATAACTTTATTGATTTGGATATTGAGTATGCCAGCTATCTCCCATGTGGGTAAACACTGATAGTGATCAAATCAAGACATTAATTGAGAACAAACAACTATAACTGATCTACTTGACTGTGGAGCACAGTCCAGCATAAAATTTCCAGCATGGAACTTTGCAAACCACTTTTGACATGTTCAATCAGTCATAGCACCTTCTCCATATACTGCACAATTTTTTGTGCTTGTTTCAGTTGTGTTTTTACCTTTCTTGAAATAATAAAGCCTGATATGCTGAAAATGTTGCATATTTTCTTCCATCTTCAATATTAAAATGGTTACACAAAAATTAACCAATTTTGGTAAGTTTTTTTTAAATGCATGCTGATATGACAGCTGTCACAACACAATCTAACAAAATTATTATTTTTTAAAGGAATGGTAATTTCTTTTTTCTTTTTTTTTAAAGATTTTATTTATTTATTTTTTAGAGAGGGAAGGGAGGGAGAAATGGAGAGAGAGAAACATCAATATGCGGTTGCTGGGGGCCATGGCCTGCAACCCAGGCATGTGCCCTGACTGGGAATCGAACCTGCGATACTTTGGTTTGCAGCCCACACTCAATCCACTGAGCTACGTCAGCCAGGGCTACAAAATTATTTTGAATGAAGTTAAAGACAGCTAAGTGTTACAGAGCCATCTTATGGAAAAAAGCAAACAAACTTTTTGGCCAACCCAATATTTATAAAAGAAAACAGTAAGACCATTTTCCAACTATAATTAAAGGGTACATATGTACTGTGTTTACTTTAATAATTCCTATGTATAAAAGGGGGAAATTTCTACTAAATATATAAATTTTATCTACTAATAAGAATAAATTTACTTGGAAAAAAGTTCTCAAACCAAGTGATAATTTTCTGACACCAATTCACAAAAAATTAATTTTTACTTAATTTTTTTTTACTTAAAATAAAATTGTTTTTACTTTGAAAACATACACAACACAAACCAAAGGCAACTTTTGGAAATCATACTTATAAACCTCAACTAAAGGCCTTTTCAAGAAATACTATATAACTATGATACGTGTACACAGACCATGAAAATTACAAAATATTTTTTTAAAAAGACATGACTGTGAAAAGATACACCCTCTTTGGAGTCTCTAATAATCACCACCAGCCTCTCTATCTAATCCTCATCCTACTCCACCTCTCTCTAGTTGTTGACATTAAAAGATCTTGCCTTCAATGATATTAATCTCTTTTTTTCTACTTCCTTAAACACCTTATCAGTCTTCACTGAAGCCTCATTTTCCTTACAACACACTCCTTATCTTCTGAGGAAATTTCATTCATTCCAGGGGAGTCTTCAAGTATCACTTCATGTTAATGACTCTCAAATCCACATCTCCAGCTCTTTTCTCTAAGCCTCATATCTGCATTCCCAACAGTCAACCAAAGATGTTCTCCAGGCAACACAGATTTAACTTGTTTTAAACCAAACTCACCCTTTCTCCTTCCCAGCCCCCACTCAAAACTGAATGCTCTTGCTGTGTTCCTTGTATCAGTTAATGAATGACAGCCATATTAACAAACATTTTTTAAAACTCTTTTCCTTTTCACATCCTCTTTTCCCCTTCGTCCCTAAATCCTATTTGAAGTTACTCCTGTGAAGTATATTCCTTCATTCGTATTTCCACTGCTATCACCCTATTCATTTCATTTGGTAATAGCCTCCTGGTTGGTCTCACTGCCTCTACTCTCTCTCTATTCTAAATTATAAACTACAGATTACATACCTAAAGTATATGTGTGTATATATATTTTTTAAATGTGTGTATAGTTATATATAATTACACGTAATACTTTAAATATGTAATCAACAGACATTATTTTATAGTTTGAAAGTTACTGTTGTAGGAACTTGTTAAGCTCTAAAAGTATATATTGATATGCAGTTATATGTAATTTTTAAAATGTTCCTCATTTTAACAGACACAACACTACTGTCTGTAGAATGAAGTCCAAATTCCTTAGCATGGCTCTTAGGGTCCATCACAATTTGACCCCAATTTTATATTTCCAGCTTCTCCTTTTACCATCCTCCTCTTAAGTAATTTATATACTTCAGCAGACATACCACAAACATGATTCAACTCTTTTCCTCTGCTTCTGCTAATCCCTATTACCTTGAAACAACCTGCTAATCCTCCACCAAACAAAATTAACTGTTCTCTCCTCTATGCTCCCAAATACTTTGTTCGTACCTCCAACACAGAACCTATTATAATATATTAGTGTTAGAGTGAATACAAGTCTGCCTCTCTGACAAACTGGAAGGAAACTGAGTGTTATTCATCCTAACATTCCCATCCATTGTTTGTCTTACAGAAGTGTTTATGTTTGTTTAATTGAATTGAGGACAGAGCCTCAGAGGTGATCTATAATTAAGGGTTTGCTAGAAAGAGAAGAATATGTTTAGAGGTAAGGAAGAAGTCAAAAGAAAGACAACTAGGAAAATACAATGTCATTAAGCTGTTTTTTCCTGGGCAATCGTAAAGAGTCAAATGTGACACAGAAGCAGATGAGGATTAAAAAACTACCTTTTGTGACAGTAAAAATTATTTGCTATAGATACAGCTGACAAAAGCTAATATATTTAACAAATAAAGATGCATAAGAGTAAAAGACTTAACTCCAGCAAAAAAAGGGTGAAAAATGAACAACTATTCATAGTAGAAAAATGTAAAACATATGAAAAATTCTTCAAATTCACTGATAATCAGAAAAATATGAGTTAAAAAATTAAACATTTTTCACTTATCAAATTGGGAAATTTTTTTCAATGATAAGATCCAAGAAGAAAAGGGTATGAAATGGTTATGCCCGGCCATGTGTGGGGGGGACTGTGAATTAGTATAATACTTCTGGAGCTAATGTAAATATATATATAGAAGTAATCCTAAAAACAGATCCTTTGCCTCAGTATTTTCACTTCTAAAAATTTATCCCAAGAAAAATAGACATTCCAAAATGTATGCAGAAGGATGTTCACAGTAGCACCATAAATCTGAAAACATAAATGTTTACCAACAGAGAAGTGGTTAAAATAACAACACATTTCTATACAAAAATATTATATAACAAAATTTTTAAAGTATTTACTAACACAGGAAAAGGATCATTGTATGATGTTAAGTGAAAAAGGAAAAAACTGAATGTAGCATGAAATAAAAGAATGGGAAGAAATATATAAATTATTAACTGTAGTTCTTCCTGTGCAGAGTCCCTACCAGTCACTAAGATTATATAATAGTTGTATAATTAAGAAAAAATATGTTTTTAAGAGGTCATTTGATTTTCCTTAAAATGACTTTTGCAAACTTCAAAAAGGTTTGTAAGAAAAATGTAGAAGCCAGATTACAGAGATTTAAAAAAAAATAAGTAGTAAGAAGAAGAATACAGACAGTTTGTTAAAGAGTTCAATAGCAAAGGAGAAACAAATTAGATGGTAGTTAAGAGGACTAAATCAAATAAAGCTTTATTTACCATTTAAACTTAGGATACTTGAGCATATTTCAAATCAGAAAAAAGAAATGCAGATGATGAAATTCAGGATACTAAAAGGGGAGAGAATACATGTAAATTATAGACCTCTACCTGTTATTAAAATACAAAGATACTGGTAGAAAGACCATGAATGTGACAACATATGTGGCCAGTTAGCTTTGTTTTAATCTACCCCAACTCAGACAATTGTTTAAGAAATAATAACGAATACAAACAGAAAACATATGACCAGATTAAAGTGAATTAATTACTTCTATTAGAAAAACTTCAAAAACAGATGTTCTTTGGAGGGATCAAATCCTGTGATCTTTGTATAAAACATTCTTTCTGCCCTCGCTGGTATGGCTTAGTGGGCTGAGTGCCGGCCTGCAAATCTAAGGGTCACCAGGTCAATTTCCCGTCAGGGCACATGCCTAGGTTGCAGGCCAGGTCCCTGGATGGGGGCATGTGAGAGGCAACTGGTGATGTATCTCTCACACAGCGATGTTTCTCTCCCTCTTTTTCTCCCTTCCTTACCCTCTAAAA
Organism: Phyllostomus hastatus; assembly: GCF_019186645.2. Taxonomy (NCBI): domain Eukaryota; kingdom Metazoa; phylum Chordata; class Mammalia; order Chiroptera; family Phyllostomidae; genus Phyllostomus; species Phyllostomus hastatus. The sequence continues at coordinate 646,367 of NW_025333643.1, read as the reverse complement.
ATAAATAAATAAAATCTAAAAAAATATAAATTCTTTCAACCATTCAACACAATATTCAATAGTACTAAATGTAAGGCACTCTGTGAGTGATAGCCTCTGCTTCATAAATATCATATTCAACTAGAAAATATAGATATTAAACAAATTGATGAGCAAGCATAATGAGCACTATGGAAAGAGACCCATTAGGTACTGAGGAAGCATATGACACCATGACAGGAATCAAATTAAAAATCAGATTCACAAACATGAAGACTAGAGAAAAGGATTAAAAATGTCAAGCATATATTATTCTGTTGTTTTCAACACTTTATAGTTAGAGAAAGAATGAACATAAACACCAATGTTGTGATTAAAGATAATTATGAATAATACATACCTATACGAAGGTCTCTTTGTAAAACATTCTTATCATAAACATAGAAAGACAAATACTGGAAAGTTCTTGGAATCTCAAAGTAAAATTCTTCACTGAAAAATGGGCTAGAGAGAAAAGGGGGGAAAACTCATTATTTTAAATTTAACAGTGTCCTCAAACAATATTTTCAATAAAACAAATCAAATTACACACTAAAATGCCATAAAAGCTTCAAAAGCTCCAAAATAATTCTCTATGCTAAGTTTCAACTAAATCCTGTATAAACCAAGCTCAACTATGAAAGAACCTCAATCACCAGGGTTGAGCTCTGAACAGATTTTCAGGAGTCATGTGAACAGAAGACTCAGTAATTACCTAGGGTCATGCTCACCTTTTAAAGTGGACACAAAGGAGAGTGGAGGATAGTGTCATCATCTCCAAAATATGCAAAGCTATATTAATCACAAAAATATGACACCCAAAATGGGTAATGTTATGTGAAATGTTATTTAAAATATATTTTCAATATTAAAATAGGTTATTTCTTAATCAACTTTACTGTGCTATAAAGTACATATAACAAAATTCAATTTAAAGTATAAAGATTAGCTCTGGCTGGTGTGGCTCAGTGGACTGAACACCAGCCTGCGGACCAAAGGGCTGCCAGTTTGATTCCCAGTCAGGGCACATGCCTGGGCTGTGGGCCAGATCCCCAGTAGTGGGCATGTGAGAGGCAACCATACACTGATATTCCTCTCCTTTTCTTTCTCCCTCCCTTCCCTCTGTCTGAAAGTAAATATTTTTTAAAAAAAGTTAAAGATTAATGATTTTTCATAAGTTAATAAACTGTGTAGTCTACATCTCAATTAAGATATGGTAACATTTCTATATCACCATAAAGTTCCCTTTTGCTCTTCTACAGTTGCCCTACCACACTTGCCCCAGGCAACCAGTGATTTGATTTCTATCACTATAGATAGATCTGGTGTGGAATTTCAGACAAATGGAATCAAATAATATGTACTCTTGTGTCAGCTTATTCCACTAAGCTTAATGTCTATGAAATTTTTTCCATTGTCTATGTATATCAACAGTTCCTTTGCTTTAATTGTGTCATAATACTTCATCTATGAATATTTCACAATCCATTCTCCTAGTGATGTCATTTGAGTTATTTCCAATTTGGGCTATTAAAAATTAAGCTGCTATGAACAGTTTCATACAAGGCTTTCTTTGAACATAAGCTTTCAATTCTTTTGGGTAGGTAATTAAGAATGAAATTGCTGGGCTAAAGGGTAGGTGAATTTTTAATTTAGAAGAAACTGTCAAACTGTTTTCAACATGATTTCCAATCTTTTTACACTCCCACCAGCAATGTATGAGCGTTCCAGTTATCCCATATCATTGTCAACTTTTGCTATTGAAAGTCTTTAAAATTAGCTATTCTAGTGAATATGACATGATGAATTTATACACCTGTGTAATCTCTTCTTCAGTCAAGATATAGAACATTTCTATCTGCCCAGAAAGTTCCTCCTTCATACTGTCACATGAACCACTGATCTGATTTTTATTTTGACACATTATGTTCAAGAATCTATAGTGATAGGTATAAAGTGACTAAATGGTAATGGAAAAAATACAATGAAGATTTTAAAAAAATCTATAGTGACAAAAATGGCTTAAAAATGGCATTTCCCTGATGACTAATGGTGTTGAGTGTCTTTTCATGTGCTTGTTGACCATTTGCCTATCTTCTTTTGGGAAATACACATTTGGGTTTTCACCACATATTTTAAATGAGTTGTCTTTATTCTTGTTTTTTATTCAATCAAATTCTGGATACAAGTCCTTTGTCAGAATATATTCTCCAAGTTGTGGCTTGTGATTTCATTTCCTTAACAGTGTCTGTTGAAGAACAAACAGAAGGCTGAGATTTTTATGAAATCTGGTTCATCCATTTTTCCCTTTTATAATTAGTACTTTTTGCATCCTATATAAAAAAATCTAGCAGCCCTGGCTGGCGTAGCTCAGTGGATAGAGCGCGGGCTGGGAACCAAAGTGTCCCAGGTTCGATTCCCAGCCAGGGTACATTCCTGGGTTGCAGGCCAGAACCCCCAGCAACCGCACATTGATGTTTCTCTCTCTCTCTATCTCCCTCCCTTCCCTCTCTAAAAATAAATAAATTAAAAAAAAAAAAAAGAAAAAAAAATCTTTGCCTAAGAGTTTCTCCTATTAAACAGATTGTTTTTATAAATGCATTTTAAGAATGCTATTTTGACATTTAAATTCTATGAAGACAGGAATCTCTGAAATGCTATGAACATCTTGTCAAGAATTCCTGTCCTGAGAAAGTTTAGTTTAAAAAACAAAAAGATACTTTGAAAATGTTACCATAAAATGCAGTCTCTTTGGGATTTCACAACTTAAAGAAAAGATGAAATACAAAGTAAAATGCTCCTTGAGAAGTCTTTTCCAACTTTGTCCAGAAAACATTTGGCTCAGCTTTGCAGTTGAATCTGGTCAACTTTTGTCAATATTTTTGTCACGTCAAATGTAACCAAGGTAAACTCTTAAAAGTTGGTCTGTCAAAATAACTTGTCTTCTAATTCATCTCAATAGAAAAATCAATAGGAAAACAATTATTAGGCAAAGGCATGGCATGTTTAGGTATTTTTCTCCTTTGTATCATTTTATAAACAATTATGGAGACTTTCTTTTATAATGTCATCTACCTACACCTGAATAAGCCAAATAAAAATAATATGAGAATTACTGTATCATTATATCATCCCAATCTCAACAATATCCACATCTGGATGCCATTTTTATTTTATAAATAAATTAATCCAATTGAAGAAAACTTTTCAACAAAATTGGTAGGAAGCAATGACTAGACTTACATAGTTTTTTAAACAATATTCTACTGTTCATTATCATTGACTGTGATCATGCATATGACTCCTAAGGAAATTCCTGGTGTGGTCAAGAGGAGCACCAGGTACAAACAGTACTGCTGTTACTCTGTTTATATACCACCTACTTTTTATAAGGATTTGAGTGAAGTACAGATTTAGGAACTATGGGTTCCATATGTGACTCTGACTTACCTATTATGAAAGCTCTATCTCCAGACTACCTATAAAAACTATAATATCCAGAACCCACAAAAGATCTAAGTCAGGGGTGTCAAACTCATTTTCACTGGGGGCCACATCAGCCTCATGGTTGCCTCCAAAGGGCCAAAATAATTTTAGGACTGTATAAATGTAACTACTTAACTGTTAAGGAGTTGCAATTACATTCGGCCCTTTGAAGACAACCTCAAGGCGGATGTGGCCCTCGGTGAAAATGAGTTTGACACCCCTGATCTAAGTGGTATCTACTGACTTTTGACTTAATAGCTTATCACAATATCCACAAAGGTAGAAAACACTGAAATGAACCTAGGTGAGCAAGGGCTTATATTATAGATTCTTTCACACTATTCTACAAGAAAAAAATGCCAGGGGGCACCTAGAATCCAAGAAGCACCTAGTCTAACTAACTAGTACACAGTCTGTATTGAATGACCTAAGGTAACCACTGTTAGCTTTAAAGTATCTTCCAAGTTGCTATGCATCTAAAAAAATAATTTAAGATGGATAAAAATAATTATTTTATCATTTCCTTTTCCTCAATACAAATATCTGTAAAGGTAAGGGTTAAAAAAAATAAAGTAATTTTAGTTATTAATTGAGAAGGCTACATATTACCACAAGTAATTGATTTATGGGCAATTATTAGTTTTGTATATCACTGATCTTTGTGTGATATGGAATCAGCATACATAAAGGAACACAATGAGATTTAAATAGTTTCAGGTCCCAATCTTAGTTTTACTTCAAACTTCCTTTATTGTATGTACAAATTATTCAGCCTTTTGGTGACTCAGTTTCATCATTTATTACACAAGTATCAACAATTCTAATACAACAGGGACAGGTAATTTATGACTAAAGATGTGAGGTGTATTACGTCAAATTTTTTTGAGTTACTCCAGTCTTTTCAGCTTTGTACAACACCTTTTTTATGAAGAATCTATAGACACTCAAAAGTATAAATATTGACAATAAAGACATAAAAGGGAAAACTTCAGGGAGAAAAACAGTGAGTGCAAAGGAAAAAAGATATGAAAAGAGCATAAAAATATACACATGGCATACAATTTGCATTAGTCATGACACTCAATTATTTCATGCACCAGATGTTCATTCCTACATCTCCTGACGCCCTTGTTTTGACTCTGATGTCTGAAAATGCCTGCGTCCTTCCCACACAGCTCTGCACTAGAATGTCCACAAACACTATTACAGGATAGAGGTGGCACACTTCAATTTTATGAGTTAGAATTCACTATTATGCTCTCAAAGTGCTGTTACACTTTCAAAAACGAGAAATTGACTGAAGAGTTAATTCCTTAAGTGACTTGTATAAGCTGTAATAAATTATCCTCAAGTAAAATGATGTAGTTTGAGAAAAGTTGAAACCAATGGGCAAAATTTAGCCTTGAGAACAAACTGAGGTCTATAATAGTTGTTTTAAAAAACCTGCGAGTGTCATGTGAAGGATGTTTGAAACTTGTTATCCAGAAATCCAAAGGACAGAATTAAGAACAATGAGAAGGAAGATACATTTTGAGGCAGTGAAGGGCCACATGAAAGTAAGCACTGTGTCTCATCTTGTTCTCCTGGATGTATTAATAAATAGCACCCAGCAAGTTTTTGGCATATAGTAAGCTCTCCTTTTATTAGATATTAATCAACTAAAAATAGTAGCTTTCTAAGAGTCAGAATAGTTCCAAGACCAGACTGGCTGCTTAGGAGTCAGTCAAGCAAACGCCAGATGACCATCTGTCAAAGATAATTGTCAGAAGGAAATAAGCATAAGGCAGTTAGTCCAGCTCAAAGACCAGTAAGCTCCTTCAAAGTCTAAGATTCTGTAATTCTAAAATTAAATTCAAAAGGTAAGAGAAAAATAAGTTCCATATGAAGAAAAGTCTTTTTGATGAAGTCTTGAAAGTATATAAATGTATTAATAAATATATATCTGTATATAACATGAATGATAATTTACCAACTTTTACAGACCTTAAAGATTTTTCAACAACTTGGGTACGATAAACTTCTTCCTGATCCAAATTTATGGTGCAGAAACAATCTCTCATTTTGTTGGGTCCAGGATACGGCAATAAATTTTTTGCTTCACCTGTTGGCACAAAAATTGAAATTGGTGTTAAATATCACCAGCTGTTTCATGCTAAGCCTTATATTAATTCATCTGAAGGAACATATAAGATGTAGTACAGGGAAAAAAATTAGTGATTAGAGAAAGTTGATCAACTTGTTTTAAAGAAGCTATGAGGGAGGAGCTATGTATAAAGAGGCAAGTGAGGTCATATTACATCACTGAATTCCTGGCCCTGGAAAAGTGCAATTCCTTAACTTGTGCTGTCCATCCCATCCCACTAGCACCAACTCAAGGGCTGACCCTACAATTAATCCTTCTTTCCTATACCATCATTAATTTTCCTTTCTAATAGACCATTCCCATCAGTACATAAGTAAGCTTTGGTATTGCCCAACTTTAAAAAAGCACAAAAAGAAAAAGCAAACCTCCTTTGACTCTACCTCCTCCCCTGTGATATCATTCCATTTCTAGACTCCCTTTGACAGCAAAACTTCTTGAAAGCAATTATCTCTAATTTAATTCTCATCTTCCATTCATTCTTGATCTCTTTCCAATTAGCTTCTAACTCCATGAGACAGTGAAACTGCCTTCCACATTGCCAATCCCAGTGGTTACTTCTCTGCCCTCACCATACCTGATCTGGCAGCACTATGTAAAGTAAGTGAACACTAACATCCACCTTTATAATGCCCTCTTCTTGGCTTCCACAATTCTGGCTTTCCTTCTGCAACACTGGCCCTCTCTCCTGATTTCCCTCTCCTCACCTCTAAATATTACAATGCTTCAGGGCTCTGTTATGGACCACCTTCTCTTCTTCCCCTATGCAAATTTCTTCAGTATAAGGTGTTATAATGTCTCCCAAATCTGCATTTCCAGGTCTCATATCTCCTCCTCAACACTGGATGCAAATATCCAAGTTCCTCCTTGAATTCCAGTAGACATCTCAAATTTAACAAGTCCCAGACAAATCATCTGATTTCCTCCCCTAAAATATGCTCTTCCCCCAGTCTGCTACCATCTTCCTCTTTTTCTCGCCATCTTCCCCAAACATCCCACCCCCACGTCAATAAATCCAGTAGACCTCTAAAATGAACTCCAAATCCAACCAATCCTCAATCACCTTCACTGGCAGCACTCTGCAATCTACTCTCTATCAAACAGTATAATCTTCTAAACTGTCATTCAGGTTAATCACGCCCCTGCTCCAATACCATTCCATTTCACTTGGAATACAATCCCTTTTCTAAATTCCCACTTTCAGGGTCGACATAGCCCTACTGAACTGTCCTCTCTGACCTCTTCTCCTGCCACCCTCTCCAGTGTTCACCTTTCCATTCATCAACCATGCCAAGCTTGTTCAACCTTAGGGCCTCTGCCTGGAATGCTGTAACCTATAGCTGGCTCTTATCATTCAGGTCTCAGCTCAAATGCCACTTCCTCAGAAAAACCTTCTTTGACTATTGTTACTACATTTCTGTTTCTTTTCATGATAGCATTTATAACTATCTGAAATTCTGTTAATATTACTTAAGTGGCCCTGGCTGGTGTGGCTGGCTCAGTGAGTTGAGCGCAGGCCTAAGAACCATAGGGTCGTGGGTTCGATGCCCAGTCAGGGCACATGCCTGGGTTGCAGGCCAGGTCCCCAGTAGGGAGTTTGCGAGAGGTAACCACACATTAATGTTTTTCTCCCTCCCTTTCCCTCTGTGTAAAAATAAAATAAAATCTTTAAAAAAGGAAAAAAATAATACTTGCAGAAATTTTTTAAAAAATATATTACTTAAGTGTTTATTTTCTGGTTTCCTCATTCTTGAGGCCTGAGAACTTGCTGATTCCTAAGATCTAAATTAGTGACTGCCATATAGTAAAGGAAGGCACTTGAGAGTATTTGTTGAATGAATATTAAAGAAGACAGTAAGTCTAGTTTTGAAGTTCTTGTGAGATACTCATGGGCCACAGGGACACACAAAAGTGTAGGTGTTGAAATCGGACCCCAGTGTACTAAGTTAGCAAAACAAGGCAGTTGACACAAGGAAAAGAGGTTTGCCCTAACAATCATTAAACCAATGTTCCTGTCTTACCTCTGATACTAAGTGGCTCAGTGACTTCAGACAACTCACTGAGGCACAATTTGCCTGAGGAATGTTTGCAATAGATAAACTTAAGTGTCTTACTGATTATCAACTTTAAAATGAAATGCCATTTAAACCAATATATTTTAAAGAAGTTCATTAGAAACTTAAACACCTAGGACAAACCCTAAAACAAATACTTTTTAAAAATTAAAATGAGAAAATTAATGGAAAGGCTCATTTTTATTAAGATACTCATTGTTATTAAGTTTGTCATTGAGAAATTTTTTTAAAAAATCAATTTACCACTTAAAATATATAAAAATACTTACATTCATCTTGAGTAAGATTCAAGGAATCTAGTCTTTTAAATGAACCCAGAATTACCCCATGTGGGTTGGATTTTACAAATAAACCCATTTATTAATGAGAAAAATAATACATAATTGATTATGTATCCATCCATTCTCTTACTCAAAAGACTAGGCATCCCTCCTCTCATCTAAAACCCATCTATAGTTTGCCCATCTACCTGTGCTCTCTCTACCCCATTCCCTCCCTCTCACTCCAGGGCTCTGATCACAATTCTGTTTTCATTATTTTCAAACTTTTTCTCCTTTAAGTCTTTCCTTCTTCTTCAACGTCTGCCCCCTGTATAATTTCTGCCTTGTTTTTTTAATGAAAAATCCAACTAGGTCACTCTATAGGGCCTGGAATGTAAACACATTTAGAATTAAATAACAGACATGCTCCACATCCAATGAGGAAATTTGAACACTAAATCATTGCCCTTGAATGTGTTCCTGTTTTGCTCACATAAGTGCACTTTAAGAAAACTACTCTATTAAATATATACATATTTTATCACCCATCTTTTTAAGAGGGAGACAATGTGGATTATGTTGTCTATAGCATCCAATGAACTTAACATTATCAGATATTTACTAAAAAATACATTTTAAAAGTTCTATATAATATATAAAATGTTCTCACATCATTTCTTATAAAAGCAGTTATCATGATCTGTACTCTTTGAGTATCTGTTACTAATGTTCAAATAAATTACATTGAAAGGAATTCATCTAATCAATGCCCAGCTCACCAATCAATCATACAAATACACTGATTAAATGAGCTATTAAGACTTTAAACTGCAACTCCAAAATTGGCGCTTTATTAAAAATATAAATCAAAATAATTAAATATCACTTTATTAAAAAAATCAAAAGTGAAGTAGCTGAATAAAAATAATGTACCCATTTTATCTCTAAGCAGAAAGAGATTATAGCACATACTTCACATCAAACTACACAAAAAGACAAAAGTGAGGAAATCTGAAAGACTGTACTTGTCCTGCATGTGATATTTGCTTTGGGCCTCACTAATTCTAGTTAATCATGGTATATATATAAGCAAGTGCGCTGGACCAAAAACCAAAAACAAAACAAAACAAATGCTGCTCCTTAAAAGGCAAGCTTCTTGAAAACTTCCTCTACAATCTCTGCTCTAATCCCTTCCCTCCTACTCACACAGTCTGAACCTGCAATTTGGCTTCTGACCCTATTTCTTTACTAGGACCTTTTAGAACACTAATAATATTAAGTGCTACAAAATCAAATGATTGCTTTTCAGTTTCCACCTTATTTAACCATGCTTCAGTATTTGATTATGCTGATCTAGTCTCAGTTCAGGGAGCCCACCCATTCTGATTTCTTTTACTCCCTTGTTCAGGCTTTTCATCCACTACCCATGCCTTAAATGTGAAACTTTTGGCATTTATAAACAACTAAATATTGGTGGAGCACCAATTTTAGGTATTTTTTAAAATGTGTCACTATAAAACAATAAATTATACTAAAAATACTTCTATGTTTCTCCACATCATTTGATGGTATTATTTGCTACCTTTCTCAATTTATCCATAACCCATTTGATGGTGTTAGCCTTATGGAGAACCAGGATCTATCCGTGGTACATGTGGTGGATCAATACCGGTCCTTGTCATCCATCTCAACATCATTTGATGTATGACTCTGCATTGCAGAAACTAGAAAGCTAAAAAACTACATTTCCCAGCCTGTCTTGCATTTAGAGTTGTGGATATGACTTAAATTCCACCAATCAGATGCACTCACTAGCAATCCTGGGGTGGGGGGTAGAAGAAAAGGGAGATTGCATTTAGGATGCTTCTGTTAACAAGCACTGTCATGGAGATGTCCAAGTTTTCTGCAGCAACATTTGCAGAGGTCCTTGTATCCAGTCACAGGTTTCACAGGTGTCAAGAAGGGCACAGGGCATCCATTCTGTCATACGGGTTTGTGACAGGTGTAGCTTGGCTCTACAGCCAGCTGTAGTAACAACTTACTGATGAACATGGCAGCTTACTGATGGCTGTTTCCTAACAGTGGCAGCTTCCTGATCATGGCAGAGGTGGCGAGGTTCTAAGCCACACAGCTAAAAGCTATAGCTTCCCAATTCTACAGATACTTTTCTGATCCTAAAAGAGACAGTGACTCTCTTGGTGATCTAGATGCAGTGTGGCTTTAAATGTCATTCCTGAAAGTTCAACATAGAGTCCGTTTCCATAGTCTGTCCAACAATTCTATAAGCCATTTGAAATCTTTTACTAAATCTCTTTCTGTTTAAACTAGCTAGAGCTGATTCTGTAAAAGTAACCCAGGACTAGTTTCTTTTCTTACCCTTTTTTCTCACAAATCAGAAAATTCCACCCTACATTACTAGTCATTAGAGTTTGGTAAATCTTTCAGCTAGATGTGGCTATCTGGGTCAAACATGGACTCAGAAATGATAAAGCAATATCTCACTAAAAACTACTTTTACTCTTTCATTAGGTAGTGAGTTGAATAGCATAGCACATTCAAAAGGTAAATGCTTCAACTTGGGAAATGGAGACAAATGGATCTTAATTTTCTGTATTGTTGTATCTGCCTCTGGCAAACATTTCTTCATTTCCTCCTATACTATCTGGATATGGTTTTTAAAATATGCTCAACAGCCCTGGCTGGCGTAGCTCAGTGGATTGAGCGCAGGCTGTGAACCAAAGCATCGCAGGTTCGATTCCCAGTCAGGGCACATGCCTGGGTTGCAGGCTGTGGCTCCCAGCAACCGCACATCGATGTTTCTCTCTCTTTCTCCCTCCCTTCCCTCTCTAAAAATTAAAAAAAATTAAAAAAAAAAGCTCAACAATACAGCATGTTTCCATGCATTTTGGAGTGTCAAATTCTCAACATTCAAACCATGTGTGCCATTTTGGGTACCTCCATCTTAGCCTTAAATTTATGTATCATATTTTGATCCTAAAGTAGTAAGATTCAAGTATTTCAGACATTCAATATATTGTTGAGATACTTGAGCAAGACAAATGAAATAATAGAAGTGGTTTTTACTTGCATTTGAATGAAAGCAGAAATGTTTTCAGCTTATCCCTCACTTTAAAAATTCTGTCCGTGCCAGGTACTACAATATGCAAAGACAGGTATTTATCCTACAAGAGCAGATATTTTGGCCCTACAGTAAATAGTATAGTCCTAATTATATTTACAAATGTCACTATTTCCTTTACCAGTCAATCAAGATCAGAAGGCATATTATTGACAAAACAACTGGTACTCTATGAAGAATAGAGGCTTACCTTCAGGCACAACACCTTTTACTCTGTAATGATACCCAATCTTGTTGAATTCATAAATGGTACTCCTTAAAAACTTTTCTAGTTTACATTATGACTTACAATATAATTGTCAGGTAATTTAAAGAAAACTCTCCCAAAGCATGGACTTTTAGAGATGAACAAACTCATCTCCACAGGGCATTTCTTCTCCCTCCTAGTGTACTGCAAGTATGCCAAGAACACCTTCACACTACACATCAGTGGTTTTTGTCCAACCATAAAATAAAATAGCCTCTTGCCCACTCATGTGATAGTAATTGTTTCTCTGCATCATAGCCTGCAATATCATACATAGCTTAAATAAAATGCCCTGTGTAGCTTGGATCCCCTCTCCCCGTCATACTGTTGCCAGTTACTTTTTCAATATGTAAACCTATATATCACCCCTTACTCAAAAATCTTCAATGGTACAACACTATCCAATTGCAGGATAAAAATCTAAAATTCCTTAATATGGCCTATGAACCCTTCATGATCTGGTACCTTCTATTACATGTCTAGCCTCATCTACTTACTTAATCTTTATCCCCACAAGTTAAGCTCTAGCAGTACTGTATTTTGGGTTCCTTGAACACATTGTGTTTTCTTAAGCCTCTGTACATCTGCAATAGAATTTTCATTGTATGAGATGCTCTTACCTGTTTTTCCCCCAAAAAAGATCTGTTTAAGGGCATCTTTACAAAGTCTTCCCTCAATTCTTAGGTAGTCATATTACTCTTTCCTTTATTTCCTTACATGTACTTCTACTACAGTGATAATATTGTATTGCACTTAAAGCATTTCATTCAACAAATAATAAGTGCCTACACCATGCCAGGTACTTTTCTAAATGCTGGGGATATAACAATGAATAAAAATAGGTCTCTGTGCACATGGAACTGTTATACAATCTAGACAGGGAAGATAAACATCATTAACTCTTAAACAAGTAAATAATATTTATTGCTATAGAAGAAACAAAGTAGGGTAAGAGAGTTAGACAGTGCCAGGCCCAGAGGGAGTAGAGCAATGTTATTTTATACTGGGAATCAGGGAAGACCTTTCTACAAAGATATTTAAGCATACTCCCAAGGGAAGTAAATGAGGGACTGAGCCATGTGGATATCTGGGGAAAGGGACAGACAAGCAGAAAAAATAATATATGCAAAGGCGCCAAGACAGGATAGTTTGGCACACTAAAGGAATAACAAGGAGGCCAGTATGACTGCAAAACAATAAGCCAAGTGGACAGAGGGAGAAAATGGTAAGAGATGAGGTAGGGGTGGGGAAGGAAGTATGTTAAGTAAGTCTTAATAGAGCAATGAAAAACTCTTAGGCTTTTTTGAGTGAAATGGGAAGCTACTGAAGGATTTTGAGTATAAAACCGGAAGGTGGAAGCAGACGACTAAATAAGAGGCTATTGTAATCACGATTAGAGATAAACAGTGGGCAGGGGGTGGGGGAGATCCTGGCACGGAGAGAGGTGGTCAATTGGACATATATATTGAAGATAGAGCCAACAGGATTTTTGATATTTTGGATGTGGGTATGAGAGAAAGAAGGGTCAAAGATGACTTCCTTGAGTTTCAGCCTGAGCAGCTGAATGAACAGCAATGCCACTTCCAGAGGGAGGAGCCTCTTGTTGGGGGAGGGGGACCAAGAGTTTATACTGGGCATATTAAGTTTGAGCTACTTAGTAGATATCCAAGTGCAGATGCCAAGAGGGCAAATACGTACACATGGAAATAAAATTTGAAAATCATCAGGAAGTACATAATATTTGTAAAACCTTAAGACTGTAGAAGGTCACAAGAAGAGTAAATATGGATAGAAAAGAGACTTGAAGATGGAGCCTCAGAACTCTCCATCATTTGAGTCAGTAGAGATGAGAAAAGAAATAGCAAAGAAGACTGCTATATGTCTATTCACTGAACTATAAACTTCTTTTTTTACATCCTCACCCAAGGATATGTTTATTGATTTTAGAGAGAGGAAGAAAGAGAGAAATAGCTATGTGAGAGAAACATAGATCAGTTGCCTCCCATATGCACTGTGACCAGGGATCTAACACGCAACCTAGGTACGTGCCCTGACTAGGAATCCAAACTGCGACCTTTGGCATAGGGGTCGAGGTTCCAACCAACTGAGCCACCTGGCCAAGGCATGAACTATAAACTTCTTAAGAGAAAGGACCAATTCTTAGAACCATGCATAGCTTATAATAGATAATGAAATACCTACTGAATAGGTATGAGTGTGTATGTATTTATATCTTTAGCAGAGTTCTAATATCACATCACAAATTACAAAATTATACATAAGCTTCTTCTTCCCAGCTGGTGAAAGCTGATACACATCAACTACTCCAAAGGTTAAAAAAAAAAAAAGGTCTCCTGTATACAGTTATGTAAAGCACAAGAATTATATATATTGAAAATAAACAAACCAATACTGAAAAATCACACATTCAAGTATTGACTGAGTGCTGCTAAAATACTAGGGATACTATGGTGAGAAAAAGAGACTAGACTGTATCTTTATTGAGCTAACGGTATGTTACTAATAAGTGTTAAGCAGAAATGGATGCCACATGAAAGGCAGAGAAAGGGGGAATCAAGGAAGGCTCCACTGAAAAAGGTACCTTATGAATAAATACCTGCAAGAAGAGGTGAGGCAAGTAAATATTTTCTAGAAAATAGTAGCTTTTAGTCATTGTCAAAAAGTAAACAATTTAAACTAAGAAAATAAACACAACTGGAAATCAAAACTGATAATTTAGATAAACAAATGGAAATATGGGCTACTCTCTGTGTACAAGATCTATGGTTCTACAGAAAGGTCGACAGACAGTAAATATAGATCCTACCATATCAATTTTACCTAGGACTAGAATTTCAGGTATCAGGCTGCTGGGTACAGATTCTGGTGTATGTGTTCTGGACATGTATGTGCACATGTGTACAAGCACATATTTGCTTATGTGTATGCTTGGGGTATGGGGGAATTATGTGCTTGCATTTATATCTGTAGGTTTGTATATGTTTCTGTGTGTCCTAGAGAACACTACTGGGGTAAGAAAAGAGATAAATATTTATCAAGTAGTTGGATACTCCAAAACTAATGCTAAACAATTTCTGAAATATCTCATTTGATCCCTAGAACAAGCTTGTGAGGTAAGTACTACTGTTCCTTTTAAAAAAAGAAATCAGTTACAAAGACAAAATGTAGTCTTTCCATTCCACTCTTCATGTCTTTCTGAACATAGCAATGCTGAAAGGAATAGACAGCTATTCCTTTCTGAAATTATCCTAAGAGATACTGTAGGCCCAAGTCTACTCAAAGGATAATTTAAGTACAGGGATAAGAGCCACACAGATTTCAGTTGGATTAAATTGAACCCCAAGAGAAAGACAAAGATTATTTGGCATGGGAAGAAAGGTAGCTATCATAATAATATCTACCATTTACTGAATAAGTTAATACATATACTACACATTGCAGATGACTTTTAGGGACTTCATACACGTTCATTTAATCTTCACAATAACTTCTTCCAACTGATTTCCCCTCAAAAAACAGAAATTGGGAGTGCAGGGATAACATTCCAGGAGTAAGTGAACAAGATTCAGAGGTGGGAACAGCAAGAGCACCTTCAAGGAGGCAGTGAATAGTACAAATTGGCAAAAGATAAAAAGGAGTTGAAAGGGGAATAAGAAGGAATAAGACTGTAAAAGAAGGGTGGAATCAAACAGAACCTTAAATGCCAAACTAAAGAATTTTAACTTTATTCAGTAAGCAATAAAGATCACTAAAATTTGGGTCATCAGAACTATGCTTCAGGAAAATTACTCTGACAGCTAATGGATTAAACTAATGAAATACAATGGGAAGAAAAGAAAAATGGAAGAGATAACTACAGGGAGAGAATAATTTGGCTTAAGTGACTGAGGAGATGATGTTCTAATAACAAGAATATCAACCTAAACAGAGGACTGAAACTTTAAATGGGGAAAAGCTACAAAAACATGAAAACTTTATCATTTACATTCACCAAAAAAATGAAGTGAAGAAGAACAAAACAAATGTACCCTTAAAATATAATACAGTCATTGTTTGACAAGTGTAGAGTAAAAAGTGAAAATGCTGTTATGCCATGTAATTACACATAAATAATACAATCCTATATACTGTTAACATATCATAAGGTCTTTCAAATTTTCTTATGAAGTTTATTTAATTAAAATTTCTGCAATAAAATGGGCATATAATTCTGAAAACACATACAGTATTGGTGAAGTATAACAAATTTAAATGAATTCATGCTGGAGTTTCTGAGATCTGAGTTTCAACATAAGCTTTGTATTTGGTCTGTATGTCTTTAATCTCAACCACCTATATAAAGAGAGGTAACTAAAAATGCTTCAGGATTACTACGAGAATTAGTTGAGGTAAAGCACTTACCACAATGCCTAGAATAGAGTAAGCACTCTGTAAATAGTAACTAGTTAAAGCCCTTCCTTGGTTAGGGATTCCTAAAAATTAGTATCTACACACAATTCCCTTTACCCAAGTCATTAAGTGCTGACCAAAGATAATCTGTAATTTAACAACTGAATACACCAGAGGAGCTCACTTATTTTTTTTTAAATTAGATTCTTATTTCAAAAGTAATAAAAAAAACACATGGAAAAACACCTGGCCTTTCTATAGGCCAGGCTCCATAGCACTAAAATAAGAAGTTTGAACTATCTGAAAGGACACAAATTGTGGGTTAGGTAGCCAGAGATTTCTTTGGATCTCCAACATCTAGAAACTGGAAAACTTAATAAATATATACATTATTTCTGGTATTTCTTTAATAATCAAAGACCTGGCAACATGGTTCTGAGTAGAAACTGCAGATAGGCACCCCTTACTAAATCTTAACAACCCAACAGTCCCCACTCCATCACAGAAATAAGGTACTATGCAGTCACCAACGTGCCTAAAAGCAAGGTAATACCACTGAACAAGCACCTAAGTAGGCAGAGGACTCCAGGAATCCAACATAGTTTAGGTGGTTAGCCTAGACTCAGTGAGCACAGAACTGCTTTGTGGCTATAGAAGCTGAACAATAAATGCAATTCGTGACAAGGCATAAAGTCAAGGATAAAGCATAAGTTCCACAGCAACTCCTCAAAAATGTCCTACTAGGTAAGATGCAACTCCTCAGTGGCAAAGTCTACAGAATATAATTAGGGGCCAGTTGTGTCATACAAGTCATTTGTACAATAATTATCATCAGTTATCTGTATTGTATCATATTAATCACCTTTGACTGATTAATATGATAGCAATATGAAGCTCACTACAGAAGGAGAAGTTAGGAGACTATTGCACTTGAAAAGGCAGGTTTCACAGGAAGTGTCCATGGGTTAGAGATACGTCACCAAGATGCAGGCAGGATCTTCCTGTGGTTTGTCTTGCTCATTTCCAGTTTCAGTTTTGACCGTGTGCTGACCCCTAAGCCCCCTTCTCAAGTAGCAAACCAAATTCTGAAGCACATGACTGGTAAGAATCTCTCCTAGGATAAGCCTGTGATTCTTACAGCTACATGAAGCTTAACAAGGCCCCTAAACTGACCAAGAGAGCCTTATAAGGCAAGCAAAAAAAGACAGAAAACCAGGTGGTGGCTGAACTAAGAACTCCATGGGCAGGCAGTATATGGAATATGGCCACTACTTCTAGTAACAGCATCCAGGGAGCCAAAATGGGACTCATGACCTAGTGCTTTTTCCAAAAAAAAAAAAAGTGGCACCCACACACATGCATGTATCAATATAAAGGTGTATGTATCTGTGTGAGTGTGTGCTAGCAAGACAAACCCACATGCAAATAGGCAAAAAAGAAGAGTAGTGTGTCAATCCCCAAAACAGTACTAAAGATAGAGCATTCCAACATTCTAATGTTATTGAATATCCATTATATTAGACCATAACCAATGCAGGGATAATTATCAACTTCTTGACAAGAGAAATGTAATCATCAGTTCTTCCAAATATACTATCTGATAAGCAACTTGGCAGAGACAAGGACACAGACTTTGATATTAAAGACCTCCTGAAAACCTGGCTCTGCTACTTGAAAACCTGAATAAATAACTTTTCTGTCTGCTTCTCCTTCACTAAAAGAAGAATAGTAACAATCTTCTTCATGACATTGGATTAAATGAAACAATTTGCATTGTACATAGAAAAGAGTAAATATTCAATAAATGTTAGTTCATTTTCTCATCCTAAGAAAATGTTATATAAAATAAAACTGTCTAGCCCAGGTCGGGTAGCTGTTAGTTGGAGAGTCGTCCCAAATGCCAAAAGGTTGCAGGTTTGATCCCCAGTAGGGGCACAGATGGGGGGCAAACTGATTGATGTTTCTCCCTCTCCCCCTTTAAAATCAGTAATCAACATATGCTCAGATGAGGGTTAAAAAAATTAAAATCGTCCAAATTCAGAGCTAAGAGGTTCTGTATCATTTAAACAAATGTTATAATATTTTAAAGGATCCAAATTATTTTTACTACATTCCTCTGAAATAAAACACTGGACTTTTTTAGTCAATTTTTTAACACAAGCAGTGAAAACAGGCAAAGTATAGGAAATAAAGTTATCCAAAAACTTGACAGAAAAGTTGACTCTATTTCTATGTGCACTGAAAATGTTACCAAACTTAACACTTGGTTACCCTTATATTGCAGACAGGATAGTCTTCAAGAGTAGAGCAAGAGAGGTTCATGCAGCTAAATACTATATCAAATTCATTTATACAGATGGCCATTTTTTAAATAACATAGCTATTACACAAATACATGCTGTAGAAAATTAAACCATTATAAGAAAGGCTAATTTCCCTTTGTCCACCACTGAGGTAACCGATGTTGTACATCTTTTAAAACTTCTTTCTGTATATTTTCCCATATACATGTAGAAAAAAACAACACATGATACTACACACATTACTCTAACAACTTGCTTTTTTTAACTCAACAATTCATCTTGAAGTAGTTTCCTTTCATATTGTAGACACCTCATTCTTTTTAGCTGCTATAGAATATGTATAGGAATATATTATTTAGCTATTTTACTATTGATGGACCCAAGTTGTCTCTAATTGCTTTGTTTAACCAACAAGGCAACATTAAACATCTTTGTATGTGCCTCTTTTGCAAATGCACAAGTGTTTCCATAAGGTAGAAATGGAGATGTAGAGATGCATAGGGTATATACACTCAAAAAATTTTAACAGATACTGCCAAAATACTCTTCAACAATGCTTTACCAATTTAAATTCATAGCAACAGTGAGGAAAGTGCCTTTTCTCTAAATCCTCACCAAGAACTGAAATTAACAAGTCTTTGCTTTCAGACTGGTGACTTTTTAAAATTTATATTTCCTGATTAGTTTTTGTTAAATCTTACAAGTATTTTCCTGTTTCCTAACCTTTTGTATCTCCTTTTCTGTGAAATGTCTATTATATCCTTTATTTTTCTTTTCTTTCTTAAAAAGATTGTTTATTTTTAGAAAGAGGGGAACAGAGGGAGAAAAAAAGGGAGAGGAATGTCAATTTGCAAGAGAAACATTGATCAGTTGCCTCTCGCATGTCCTGAACCAGAGGCCTGGCCCACAACCCAAGCATGTGACCTGACCTGGAATTGAACCCATGACCTTTCTGCTTGTGGGACAGCACACAACCCACTGAGCAACACCAGTCAGGGCTTCTTTATTTTTCTAATGGCCTTTTCCTTTTTAAAGTTTGTGTGAACTTTTACTATCTTGTGGATACTAACAGATAGAGATGCAGTATAGCATAGTATGTTCAGTGTAACAGGATGGACTGTAGAGTCAGTCTTCCCAGTTTGAATGACAGCTCCAACAAGCACTAGCTGTCTGATCTTGGTCAAGTAACTTAGTTTAGCCATTCTGTCTCTCAGCTTCCTTACCTGCAAAATGTGGACAATAACTGTACTTACAAATACAGTGAGGATTAAATTAGTTAATATGCTTAAACTGTTTTAAAACAGTGGCTGGCACAGAATAAGGGTTATATAAGTGTTTTCTTTCTGTCTATAGGATTTGCTGCAAAAATCTTCTCCCAAACTATTGTTTGTCTTTTAACTCCTGTTTATAAGTCTTGACTTACCTTTCCTCAAACAGTTCTTTTTCCACCTTTACTCTAGTACCAGAAATGATGTAAGTAGATGAAACCAACAACTGACTGCCCTCACTGAATCTCACAAGCAACTTCTCCTCAAGAATACATGCAGGCATCAACCAAAGCATCTTAATTTTTAAATATCTTTCCACTAAAAAGAAAAAAAAAAGGCTAACTTCCATATTGCATAAAACATTACCATAAATCAGAATGAAGAACGAGATAAGCCAATAGGAGAAAAACAAAAGTAACAGACAAGTTCACCAAAAACATGCAAAGAAAAATTGCTCTTAAAAATATGAAGCAACCCACCCTGGCTGGTGTGGATCAGTGGATTGAACGCCAGCCTGCAAACCAAAGGGTTGCCAGTTTGATTCCCAGTCAGGGCACATGCCTAGGTCCCCAGTAGGAGGGGCTCGAGAGGCAACCACACATTGATGTTCTCTCCTCTTTCTCTCTCCCTTTCCCTCTTTCTAAAAATAAATAAAATCTAAAAAAAATGAAGCAATCCTTAACCTAATTTCAAAGAAGTACAAATTAATACTACAAATTAGAAGTTTCTTTTCATTTTACAGATGAGTAAAGATCAAGAAGTTTTAAAATATACACTATGTAGGTATAAAGAAACAGACATTCATAGACTGCTGGTAGGAGCATAAATTGCTCTGGTTTCTATGAAAGCAGTTTGGCATTGTCTTTCCACATAAAAATGTACATACCATTCAATTCATCTATTAAATTCATAAAATCTAGGAATTTATCCTGCTGATAGGCACATATATTCATATTAAAAATGACATACCTATAAAGTTATTTGTTGCAGTAATGTTTTTAATAGCAAACAATGAAAATAACCTAAATGACAATGAAAACAATCTCCTCACAGTGAAAATTACAACCAGACTACAAAACAACTATCACCCAGAATTGTCAGAAAGGCAAGCTATATGGAAGTCAGACAACTAAGGAATTAAAAAAGCCACATTCATCCAGATGAACAGGAGGGGTAGAAACAGAATGGGTAGTCCCATACCCACATGTGGTGAACAAAAATCGGGAGGGATACCTCCGAGCAAGGGATCCCAGCCCCACACCAGACTACACAGCCCAGGGTTCCACTATCAGAAAGGTAAGTTCGCAAACTTCTGGCTGTAAAAACCACTGGGGGTTGGGGCAGCAGAATGAGATTCTCAGAAGTTTCCTCTTCAAAAGCCCACAACAGACTTAGGATTTTGGCCAACTCACTCCCTTTAGGCTCCAGCACAGAGGCAGCAGCTGGAAGGGTACCAGTGACATATACTGGGAGGAACTGAAGTGCCTGGAATCAGAACAAGTGCTGAGGGATAGCTTCCTCCCAGACAAAGCCCCAGATGTCAGGCAGTGGCATTGTCCACTTTCTGAGCCCTTCCACACACACAGCCACAGAGCAACAACACCATATCTGACACTCCATCAACCTGGATCACATGGGTTGCCCCACCTTGGCAATTATCTAAGGCTCTACCCCATCCAGCCTACCAGTGAGCTTTTCTACAATAGGCCACGCTACTAAGATAGGAAGTCAAAGCAGCTCTACCTAATACACAGAAACACAGGGAGACTGCCAAAATGAGGAGACAAAGAAATAAGGCCCAAAGGAAAGAACAGAACAAAACTCCAGAACAAGAACTAAACAAAATGGAGATAAGCAATCTAGCAGATGTAGAGTTCAAAACAATGGTTATTAGGATGCTCAAGGAACTCACTGGGTACTTCAACTGTATAAGAGACCCAGGCAGAAATGAAAGTTGTACTAACTGAAGAAAAATTTACAGGGAACCAACAGTGGAGTGGATAAAGCCAACAATCAAATCAATGATTTGAAACATAAGGAAGAAAAAAACATTTAATCAGAACAGCAAGAAGAAAAAAGAATCCAAAAAAAAAAAAAAAAAGAAAAGAAACAAACAAGGATAGGCTAAGTAGTCCCCAAGATAACTTCAAATGTTGTCTTGTTCAACATTCAAGTCGTAGGGGTGTCGGAAGAAGAGAAAGAGCAAGAAATTGAAAACTTATTTGAAAAAGTAAACTTTTTTATTTTTTTTTTATTTGAAAAAGAAAACTTCCCTAATTTGGTGAAGGAAAAATAGACATACGAGTCCAGGAAGCACAGAGAGTCCCAAACAAGTTGGTCCCAAACAGGACCATACCAGAACACATCATAATTAAAATGCCAAAGATTAAAGAAAAAGAGGGAATCTTAAAAGCAGACAGTTACCTACAAAGGAATTCCCACAAGACTGTCAGCTGATTTCTCAAAAAAAATCTTTGAAGGCTTGAAGGGACTAGCAACAAGTATTCAAAGTGATGAAAAGCAAGGACCTAACACCTAGATGACTCTATTCAGCAAAACTATCATTTAAAATTGAAGGGCAGATAAAGTGCTTCCTAGACAAGGTAAAGCTAAAGGAGTTTACCATCACCAAGCCACTACTATATGAAATGTTAAATGGACTTACTTAAGAAAAAGATCAAAGCTATAAACATTAAAATGGCAATAAATTCACAACCATGAACAATTGAATCTAAGAAACAAACTAAGCAAACAGAACAGAAACAGAATCATAGATATGGAAATCCTTTGGAGAGTTATCATCAGCTAGGAGAGGGAAAGGGGAGAATGGGGGGAAAGGTGCAGGGATTAAGAAGCATAAATTGGTAGGTACAGAATAGACAAGGGGACGTTAAGAACAGTACAGGAAATGGAGAAGCCAAAGAACTTATATGCATGACCCATGGACATGAACTAAGGTGGGGACTGCCAGAGGGGATGAAGGGTACTAGGAGTGGAAAGGGAGAAAAACTGGGACAACTGTAATAGCATAATCAATAATAAAAAAAAAGGTCCAACACAAATATGCCCTTTTATTACAAACTATTTTATTACAAAATCATAAGCATGTAATTCTGTAACATAATATCACACTCAAGTGCACCATACAACATTTTAGGTGAAATGTTCATATTAAAACTATAAATTACTGTATCCATATTATTACCCTACCAACCACACTCAAGCAAGCATTATTTCTGTTGGACCTTGTAGTTTAGAAAATGAGGCAGCATTTTATATATACAGGTATCTTCAAACTACTATTGTTAAATATAAAATAGCAAGATAAAAACAACCTGTATATTTTGCTATTATTTGAGTGTTGCTGATAGAGATGTTAATACTCATATGCCTATGCTTCTTAATACTTAATATCTTTGTAAGGCTATGCAAAAAACTAGTAATGCTTCTGAAGAGGGAATGGCTAGGGGACAACAGAAGAAAACATATTTTTCAATGTTTATCATTTTGTATCTTTTGAGTTTTATAACAGGTATGTGTATTATTTTGTTTATTTTCATAATAAACAAATTAAACCTCCCTGTGATCACACCAAAACTGTATTAGTTCCCTTTAAAGGTCATGAACAGCAGGTTGCTACCACTCGGGTAGTTTGTGGCTAGTCTATTCAACTGGCTAAAGCAGAGGTTTACCATCCTAGCTGCCCATTATCACCCTCTGTGGTACGTTTTAAGCCTACAGATGTCCAGGTACCAGCCCAGAAATTCTTATCCAGTATGTCTGGAGTAGAGCCTGGGCATCAGAATTTAAGTTCACAGGTGATGCCCGCTGATCAGCAGTCAGGACTGAAAACAGCTGAGTTAGAGCACAACACAAATAGAGAAGCATCCAGGCTCAATCTCCATCTGAGTCACAATCAGTCTCATCATTAATCCTAACCACTTCACAAAGTTCTTAAAATGGAACAGATGAGTTGTAGACAGCACAATGAAAATCAATTACTACTGGATATATCACTATATAGGCAGCATAATCTTCTTATATTAAATGCAGTACATATGCAACAATACTAATGATTCATCCTAGGTGGCATTTTAGAAAGACAAAAATTTTTAGATTTTATTTATTTATTTATTTATTTATTTATTTATTTATTTATTTATTTATTTATTTACAGAGAGAGAGGAAGGGCGGGAGAGAGGGGAAAAAAAAACATCAATGTGTGAGAGAAGTATCTATCAGTTTCTTCTTACATGCCCCCCAACTGGGGACCTGACCCACAACCCAGGCATGTGCTCTGACTAGAAATCGAACTGATGACTTTTTGGTTCAGAGGCCAGTCGGTGCTCAGTCAGTCCACTGAGCCACACCAGCCAGGGCTAGAAAGAACTTTGATAGTACTAGCGGACTAGTGCCCAACAGGCCGTCAGCTGTGTGATACATGGGCTATGGTTGTCAACTTCTTTATTTATAAAATGAGGGAACAACCCCAGCTGGCGTAGCTCAGTGGATTGAGCGTGGGCTGTGAACCAAAGTATCGCAGGTTTGATCCCCAGTCAGGGCGCATACCTGGGATGCAGGCCACATCCCCAATTGGGGCCATGTGAGAGGCAACCACACATTGATGTTTCTCTCCTCTTTCTCCCTCCCTTCCCTTCCCTAAAAATAAATAAATAAATAAAACCTTAGGAAAAAAATAAAAAAATAAAATGAGGGAACAGAACAACATATGTTCTCTACCTTCTAGCTCTAAACTTCTATAATTCTCTAAGAATACAAGTATCTAAAAACAACTATTGCTTAGTATACACTTTAGGATAAACTAGTAAGGAACTTTTTCATCCCTTTCACAGCTTAGGCCCAATCACAATCCAATGGGTTAGTGCCCTACCATTCAGCTATGTAGTAGGTATTGCTGACTAAATTAAGTAATGCTTACAGAAAAAAAAATTTAGGATTCAAACAATTTGATCTAACAAATCTTAAAGATTTAAAAAATAGTGCATCTTATATGAAACAGGCATACTAAATACATTTAGGCATTAAAGTCAAAGCATCTAATGCATCTAAAGTGAATGGCTCAAGTTTAAAATAATCAAAGACTTAGTGCTAAAAGGGATATTAAAGACCCATATCTAAACCCCTTATTACCTGTTTCTTTACAAGAAAACAGGAGATCAGCAAAGGTGTTAGAACCAAGATCTTAATAAATATTTGTCAATTATTATTCACTGCTGTGTATTGGTACAACCTTATAAGGTTTATTATTTTAGCCAGGGATTTTTGATGACTAAAATGACCTTTAAAACTAAAGATACATATGATAGAAATGTCTTAATATACATATTTCTTAATTTACATTAATCAATGGCTATACAAAAAAACTTTGGCAGTTGTCAAGAGCACAGAACTTCATTAATAGAGAAAACGTAACCTGATATCACTGTCAAATAATTTCATAAAAAACATTAACAAGGAAATAGGATTAGCATCTATGATTAAAGGATAAAATGATAGGTTTTATTTCAGCTACATTAGTTCCACAGTCTCTTAGAGTCTACTCAAAGAGTTCTAAGTTCAAAAAAAAAAAAAAAAAACCCAAAACTCTATGAACTCATTGAGGTTTACCTCCTGTCCTCCTCAGAGCAAATGATTAGCAGACTGCTCTGGGAACTTTTACAAAGAACCTTTTCTCTCATTTCTATTCATCTGAAAGATGGATTCTTCCTCCTTTCTAAATAACTCATCATCTCATTTCAAATTTCTGACAATAATGAATTCTTAGCATGAACAAACCCTTTTTAAATCTTTCCCCTATTATTTATTAAATAATATCTCATTTCAAATATCCGATAATGAATTCTTAGCATAAAGTCTTTTTAATCTCTCCCTCTCAATTCTATTGTAGTCAATAAAAAGTTTTGATTTATACTTCACTACTAAAAAAAAAATAATCAAACCTGCCATGATAATTAAAGAACATTTAATGTGTAAGGTGATTATGAGATTTTTTCTTTACAGGGCTCAAGACCAATTAGTAACAATATTCATGAAATACAGTCAGAACAATATTCAAATCCCCTAATAATGAGCAATCAATGCATTTAGAAAAATTTAATCATTTTCTTAATGAGGCAGCTTCGGCAACAGTTCAAACCTAAACTCAGTAGGCACTGTGATTTTGAAAGGGATAAACTTCCTGCCACAGATCCATGTAGTTTTCTCTTAATAATTTCATCTCTTCTATTTTGTTTAGCTGTAAAACTTAGAAAACACTTTCATATCTTGTATCTCAAATCCTCCTCAGAGTGACACATGAGAGGTAGAGCATTTTCTAAAGGCCTATACTGTTTTAGGCATTGTGCTGACATTGGAATAATTTTTTAAAAAATGAGTAAGAATACATTCTTGTGTTCTTATTCATTGAAAGAGCTCACAGTCTAAGAGGATAATTTTTATGAAATGTGCTAGATAATAAGGAAATGGACAAGGAACTGCGATTCCCCAGCAGTACAAAGCCCAAACACCTTCTCTCTAGGGATGAGGGTGGCAGTAACCCAAAGGAGAGGCAGGATATGGACATGACATGGAGGCTTTTGAAGTATGAGCAGGAGTTCTCCAACATAAATATGGGGTGAAAGAAAGGAGAAAAACACTCCCAGCTAGAGGGAACAATGAGTACAAGATGCAGCATTATTCCCATTTTAAAGATGAGGAAGATAAGCTCAAAGATAAGTGAGCTAGCTGCCGAAAGTTGTCACATGCATAATACACATAGATGATGAAGCATTATTCCCACTTTAAAGATGAGGAAGATAAGCGCAAAGTAAGTGAGCTAGCTACCTAAAGTCATCACAAGAATAACAATTAACAATGTGGAAACAGAATACAGGTCTTCTGATTTTAATCAGCTTTGCATACCAGGAAATTCCAGTACACGTTGGATAAGAACATCAAATAAAGATTAGTTTTTATTTCCTACTTTACTCCTTCTTAAGAGATGGTTGATGACTGCCCCTGATTCTAGCAGAAGAAATAATTAGAGAATAGCATTTACTTAATCCTCAAATCAATCCTGGGAGATAGATGTTTCTACTATCCCCCTTTTATACATGAGAATAGAGGCACACAGAGGTTAACAAAAGTTGGAAATTAAGTGATTCAAACCTACATAACTAACCTGACCAAGCATCTAAACTACAGCATACCCTGCAGATCATATGTACCCTTGCCAAGTAGCCCTAGGTCATTCTTTCATCTAAAGGTATCAGGAATTCAAACAGGTTCTAGGACATATCATGGTCCCAGATTTTGTGTTATACCATACATCCCAATGTAACAAATCCTCAAACTTGGCTCCCTTATAAATCTGGTCTCCCTTGATCAGGTAAACCCATGCATGAGGTGACATGGGCTCTTTCAGCAGCAGTTCACAGTCTGATTTAATCAGACAAGAGCAAACTTACTAACAAAAAGCAGTAAACGAAAAGGACACCATAAAATAACAGCATGAAGCATGAAAGTATAAAGGAGAAAGCCCTAATCCCCTTCTTTCATTTGGGGGGCTGGGTGGGCAATGAAAAATTGTTTCAGCTGCGCTAGCATACCTGCCACTCACTGCACAGGAGTTCAGACCAGACCAAAGGATGGCGTCTGAAGTAACCCTTAATTTCTTTCATCAAGGGTTCACATGACAATTGTAGGATACCCAACAGCCAAACCTGCCTGTTGAATATTAACGAAGCAGACCATTTGGAACTGCCATAATTTCCTAGCACACTAAAAGGACCTAAGGGAATTTGGGATAAGCACGTAAAACAGAAAATATTGTCAGCAACACTAGATTTGCTACTGGCAGCTGATTATTTGATACTGACCACCACAAAATGGTTTTTCAATCTGTCAACCTGGTATTTCACCTTGTAAACTATATGGGAAACTAGTAAATACTGGAATGAAACCCCTAAAAAAGGCTGTGCCCTATTATCTCTAGAACTTTAAAGATATATAAATCAATCCATGCCCATTTTTTTGCTGGTATGATTTGGAGTTGACGGGTCCTACCCCAGTTCAGAAAAAAGGACATTTCCTTTCAAGGTCCCTCTCAGCTCTGTAGATCTCTAATTCTCCAGATCTGAGACTCTCAGTCAGCAGTTTGGATTCTGCCAGCACATCCTCAGGCTAGTGGGCACTATCAGGCTTTACTCCAAGGTCTCCCAATATGGTGAAAAGGAATGCTGACATGGTTACCTCCACCCCCAAGATGCTTAGTGTCTTCAGTGTCACAACCACCATCATCCCATTTCTGTGACTTTAGCACCTATTAATGACTCTTCCAGTCCCCCCAACCCCCACCATGCAAAACCCACATCAGTTTCAAGCAAACAGAAAACAGCATTTCTTCACAGTGTCCTGAATGTCAACCAACTCTAGATTATACCAGCTAAAAGGAGAGCAAAGAAAGAAGTTTTATACATAAGTATCCTAGTACATTTTCTCCTACGAAGCAGACATTCTATGACCTAAGCTATAAGCTGAGCAATTCAAAAGGCAAGAAACTGAGATAACAGATGTAATACTTTGACCACGGTTAAAGTGGTAGTATTATTCCAGTTCAGTCTCCACCGCTGGGTAGTGGGGTTGCTCTAAGCCATAGAAACAAAGTTGTGTTTTCTTGTTTGTTGGCCCAAGTTTCACTTACAGTTATATCTCTTATGTGATATCTGCCGAGGAGTAGGTGAAAGTGAAGGGCAGCTAAGTCCCTCTGGAAACAGCTTAACCCCAACCCTCAACTCCAAGACATGTGTATATGTATTTCCATGGTATAATCTGCAGCTATGTAAATCAGTGAGGCTCCAATGGAGAGGGCCTAGCATCAAGTGCACTAAAACGTAAAGTGGTAAAAAATTTGGAAAATTAGATCAAGTGGGAAACTCTGGCCATTTACAGTTTTCTCAAATATTAAACTAGATATATACTAATATTAAGTAAAGATATTTGACTTCTTAAAAAGATTTTATACCCTAGAAGGTAACTTCAATGCTGGGAAGTTGGATACAGACAAGATCTACTTTCCTGGTGTCATTTTTCAGGTCTTAAGAATTGTACTCTCTTAAGGGCCTGAGGACAACTTCTGGGTACAGAAAGGTAGAAAAAAAACTTAACATAACTGCTTCTAAGGTTTCATAAAATCTCAAGTACTTGAAAGGGAGAGCAACTTGAAAAGAGAGCAGTGAGAGAATCCAAGCTCAATTAGTAACATCACTATTTACAAAGAGGAAAATCTTACATCCTGTGTAAGAAACAGGATTGTTAGCCATTTGAATGCAATTCGATTTCCTTCATACAAAGTAAAAAGTACTAGTCATAACTAAGGTCTATTTACATGAAATATGAAGCACGTTTGCAGTCTGAAGATATTGAATCAAGAAAACTAAATATTTGACAAAAGCAAAAACAAGGTTTATTACTATATCTTACGAATAGGGGAAAAAAAGTGTTTCCTCTGAATAAATTACTGTGGAAAAAATGGCAATTTGATGCCAAAGAGTCATTTTTTCCCCCAAAATAAATGTGCAAATGATTGGACTCAAATGGCCTATGATAATTCTCTAAGCAAAATTTTGTATTAAGTCAACTAGTATGGCCCGTTCATAAATGCATGAGAAGGAAATGAATTAAGTGGGTTAAGAGACCTGGTTGGATGACTGTGTTTTGAGACCTGCTCACAGGAAGCCACTACATCCTGCCTGAACTCAGGCACGCCGTCTCTCGATTCAAGTGGGGCGAGTACAGGTGTCTGGCCCCGACCCCTCCCGAACACCAGCGCGGAGGCCACTCGAGTCGCAGGGCGGCCTGTTTCTCCTGACTGGGGCGCCTTTTTCAACCTCGCCCAGGATCGTGAGCCCAGGAAACAGGCAGCCCCCTCCCCTCCCGGCCAGCCTCACTTCCCCGCCCTCCTCCTCCGGCCGCGCCTCCGATAATTACCGCTCGGCTCCCACCTCCGGGCTGCTCCCGGGAGCCCGCAGCCGCCCGCAGGCCTGCGACTGAGGGCGGCCGGAAGCGCCTCACGCCCCCGGCCCGCGCCCCAAGCTGGGGCGTCCGCGCGTCCAGGCCGCGCCCCCAAGACGAGCCCCTCAGGCCGGCGCGGCCCAGGCACCCCAGTCCCGGGCAGTTTCCCGGCTCTCCACTCCCTCCCAACAGGGGCAGCCTAGCCCACGCCGCCCTGTCCGGGCGACGCCTCCCCCAACACACCCCTCTTCCAGGCTCACCCACGCTCGCTCTCCCCACGCGTCTCGCCCAGCCCGGCCCCCGCCCAGGCCCCTCACGTTCCCGGGACCCCAGCGCGGCTCGACGCCGCCACCCCCGCGCGCACACCGCCCCCTCAGCCCCGCGGCCGCACCGCCGCTGGGTGGGTCCCGTCAGGCAGTCCCCCACTTACAGATCTTGCCCCGCAGACTCTGCAGCACTCGGACCTCGCGACAGTCTTCGTCCCCAGCTTCGGGCTCTACCGTCGCAGTCGCAGCCAGCGCTTCGGAAGAAGCCGCCGCAGCATCAGGCGCTGCTACCGCCGCCGCCGCCATGGTGCTGCCCGGGCCCGTGCCGCAGCCCCGCCGCCTGCCTGCGTAGCCCAGCGAGGCGGAGCCCAGCGGCCCCCAGAGAGTGTTAGCCGCGCGCCTGGCCCCGCCCCCGGCCTCGGCTGCCCGCCCCGCCCCGTCGCGGCCCCGCCCCCGCCCCACCCGGGCCCGCACAATCTCCGCGCCGCGACCCCGAACCCTCTCTCCTGCCTCCTCGGGAACAGAACTTCTGGCTTTCTTCCTCTTTGACGCATAAAAGTCCAGGTGCTGGCCTGGTGAGGCTCCAAGTCGTAGCTCTGAGCAGCCTTAAAACCCACTTAGGGAAAACCCCCGCCCTACCGAAATCCCCAAATCCTCCTGGTAATTAGGTTCTCTGCACCACCGGACTTCCATACCTCCTAACGCTCAAGGGAACTGCCTGTGGAGTAGAATGGAATTTGACAATTCGGTGGACCTCAAAACTCCCTTATTCTAAAGAGGTGCATTAGAGATTTTCTCAATAACATCCATATGTCCCTTACTCCCATGCCACACACCACACACTACACGCAAATCCTTATTTTTAACACAAATCCTTACTTTTAAGAACATTGCTTTGCAAAAGCTGGTGAAAAAAGGGATCATAGTCCCCAGTTACAACATGAGTGCAGTGCCTGACACTCTCCCGCAGAGGAATTCTGACGCCTTTACTACCACTTGTGTATTTCAGAAACAGCAAAGAAGGGTTGGGTCTCCCCACAATGCCCCCTTTCCATAAATGGGCTTGTTAAAAAGTTGATTGACACTAGGTAATTCTTCAGTCTTTGACTAGTGGTTAGCTTTATATCAAGGGAACTCTTTACAGTGAGTAAACTGCGTGAATAATACCCTGGTATGTGATGAGGAAGATGATTTCCTGGTCTTGAGGTGTTCGCTGAAGTGCCCTGAGAAGGAAGAAACTGTGACTTAATAGGGCAGGGTAGTTGTTTTCCAGGATAACAATAGGAATCAGTCAGTCTGTCAACACACATTTTTTGAGGTTCAGCATTAGTGATAGCCTCAGAGACTATAAAACGGTCAAGGTGAAGAGAGCCCCAGCCCTCCAGCAGCTCAGTCTATGGGGAGACAAAAAGGACAGAAGTACTGGGAGAAAAGAACTCAGATCAGGAAACTGGGGAACCTTCCCGGAAAAGGCACTGAGGGGTGAACTGAAGACAAGCCTGGAGAGGCAGAAACGTGATGAGGGGTAGAAACCACTGTGCAAAGGCTGAACAGCCAGAGAGAATAGCCTCAGTATGTGTCTGTCACTGAAGAGTGACACTTCCAATTTTGGGTGTGTTGCTAATGATCTCTACATGATATTTACACATTTTGGAGAAAGTGAACTTACCTCTTTTATGTGGATGTTTTGCTGTAGTTTCAAACAATAAGTCTGAAACTTGATTTCCTATTTTCCTTTTCAAAACTGAGTTCACAGCAATATTCTGTTATCTTGGCTAAAAACTTTGACTCTTTTAAATCCCTTGTCATCATACTGTTTTCAGTTGTCACATCCTTCTGACTCTGCCAAAATCTCCTCTCCCTTCCTTTCCTTTCCATTCCCCGTCATGGGCCTTGTTAAAGTAATCATTATTTGAATAGTATCAACACGTTATAGTGTTTGGTTTTTTGTTTGTTTTTAAAAAGACATGAGTTTATAAGACAGGCAGACTTGGGTTGGAGCCTAATTCTACCACTTTAATATGTACAACAATATTTAATCAACCTTTCTGAATCTGTTTTTTAACAGTAAAATGGGAATGCTATACTTACTCCTACTTCTTCAAAGGGTTATTATCAGGATTAAATAATTATTGAGAGTATGTGTGTGGAGCATTTTGGGGAATACTGGATACATAGTAGAATTAACTCAGTAAACATAGCCGTATGCTCTTGACTGGAATTTTTCTAAGAGGTCTCCCATCCCTCTCATTCCTCCCACACACCACTTAAATTAATCTTCCTGGAGCAAAAATTGGAGTTTGTCACTCG
Organism: Phyllostomus hastatus; assembly: GCF_019186645.2. Lineage (NCBI taxonomy): Eukaryota > Metazoa > Chordata > Mammalia > Chiroptera > Phyllostomidae > Phyllostomus > Phyllostomus hastatus. The sequence continues at coordinate 614,434 of NW_025333643.1, read as the reverse complement.
TCCACTCTAAAAAACATCAATGACCAGCGAGCTTCACTATAGGCCATTAAGAGTGCTAGAAATGACAGCAGAATAAAGTCAAAATTCCTCAGGCAAATGTCTAGTACTGGAACTAGACCCAGCTTACCTAACTCCTCTTATCACCAGCCACACTGAGTCACTTTTCTCGCTATCCTGACTCTGTTGGGGCTGACCTTCTTCCTGCCTTGCCAAAGGCTGCCTCATCCATTCATCTCTCTCTTTCTCACATAGACAGAGGTTCTCATTTGTGCTGTTTTGCAGCATTGATCGCTTTCTACATGGTATTATGTGCCTGTGTACTTGTCTATCTCTTCTCCTAGATTTTCATTTTTAACTCCATCAATAAATATCTGTTGAATAAATGGATTGAATCACTCACTTCCTCCACTCAGCAGACTTGAAGATTACTGTACCTGTTTTGAAAATTCTGACTTGTATTTATTATTCATTATCATACCTGTCCAAAAAGGTTAAAATAGGAATGGGAAACTTTAATAACATTCTGTAATTTGAAATTAAAAGCTAGTTTTTAAAGCTGTGTTCCCTTTTAAAATATCAATATCTGTACAGTCTCCTAATTTCTTTTCTTTTTCACTAGCTTAACCTTAAGTCCGTAACTCTATTGATAAACTGTTACTAAAGATGTGAAAATAATTTTAGATGAAGTGACTTTCCACTTTTTTCTCTGAAACAGTCTTCCTATTGCAGATTTCAGAATTATCATGCTGTTTCACTAAAACCCAGAAACTCCATTTTTTTTTCTTCATCCAAGATCATTCCTAATTACTCTAAACATTTAAGGACATTATTATTTTGTTGCTGATACTGGCCTGATTTTCATAGATCTTTAGCAGAGTCAGTGTTTCCCTAGTGTAAAGTAGTTAGGAAATAAAATTTAGTCTTTTATAAAGACTAAATAAGATTTACTCACAGTACAATTACAAGAAGGCTGTTACCTCTTCTTCCTTTTATTGCCCTTGCATTGTGTTTTAAATTCATCTAGAGTTCCTCTCATTTCTTCATGATGTTTAGTAACTGGAACAATATTGCATCATGCACAAACTTGCACTTCACTTCCTTCCTCAAATTATTAATGAATGTGTTTAAAGGCCACCTCTCCTATCTCTACCCCCTCTGCTCTGATGAGCAACCATTCACTACTATGTCCTTTCCTCTTTCTTCACCAGTTTTTAACTCATTCAGTCATTTCCACCCACAATAAACTGGCTTGCTTCATGGTGGCTGAGGTAGGAAAACTGCATTGCTTCTAATAAGAAGATGTCCTATAGCTATCAACTAATTCCAGGACTTGTCATTTACCCAGCGTGGTTGTGAATCAACACCCATCAACCTCTAACACAATAAAAGGGGTATCTCCTGGTCCTAAGTTATTTATTACCTTCTTTCTGGTGAGGCAGGAGAAGAAAAATGTGCTTGCTTTTCAGTATTTAAATGGAGATTATTTACATAGGGCTTTACTCTCTCCCGAGGCAGAACTGTTTCTAGTGGACTTAGGAAGGCAAGTTCTTTTGGTCACTGTTGACTTGATTTCCCCATCAGCTCATCAGAGTACCATTTGTATATTAAGCATTATTCACTCAGTTACATGGTACAGACAACCTCCAAACCAATCAGCATCTTTCGTTTTGGTAAAGTTGGACTGGTAGAAGGTGAGGTGAGAATGGAAATACTCAGAATAGTATTATGTGCGGAATAGTCAGAATAGACTTTTAACATTTTACCTTAACAAGGCAAACTGGGCTATCACAAGGTTGTGCCCCAAAAATATGGACAAGTTTTTATCCTAAAGCTTCCAGTTCCTCCATTAAAAATATTTTCAGATTTGCTCAGTTCCTGGAGGAGGGTGCTAAAGGCCTGGCTGTTGGACCAGGGGACAGTCTCTGCTCTTAGGCCAGTCTGACTTGAGCTGTTTCTCAGTCTCACTGCTTTTGAACTTGATGGCATATCCACTCCACCTCCATTGCACTCTTCTTGTCTTTTCAAACTGGTAAAACAGTGGATCTGAAAAGAAAACTGAAAAGTTGGGCAAAAGTGCACTTGTTTCATCTGCCACTCTGTATTCAAGGAATTTCTCTATTTGTCTGGGCAGATTTGTCCATTCACCATGTAGCTGGAAAAATGTTCCACCCATTGGCAAGAACCAGGCCAGAGGACCTCAGGCCATGGCCCAGCTGATTTTCATAATCTAAAGGAATAGCTAAGGTCTCCTGAGGCCGAGGAGCCTGTCACCCACCTGACTGACATATTTGAGTTTGCACCTCCAATAGTCAGCAAAGGAGGATGGGGCTGGCGACCCACCTGACTGTACTCATTGCAGGTCGGAGATCAATGTGTCACCTCACAGTCCCCTCCTCAGTGCCGTGAGAGGACAGTGAAATGGTGGTTGGGTAGATAATGACCTTGTGTTTTTTCCAAACTTTGAGGAAAGAGAAAGGAGAGTTAGGTGGAACTAGAAAGAAACTGGCTACAGAGCTGGCTCAAAGTCCCCTCTTACAGCAAAACCCAGGGTGGGGGAAAACGTAAATGAGGAGGGAGGTTTAACAATGCAAGTCCAAGGGGGAACTTCTCTGAAAAGTCTCTATCCGCCGGCTAATCACTGGAACTAATAGAGGCATGTGCTGAGTGCTTACTTTGTGCCAGACTGTGCATGTGAACCCATATGTGGTTGATACTATTATTGTTTATTGTTGGTTTTGCTGGTATTGTAATTTATGTTTTATAGATGATATCTGTGAGTCCAGAAGGGTGAGAAGACTTCCGCAGTTCAGGCAGCTAGTAAGTAGGACATCTAGGATTGGGCCTGATTCAGTCTGACTGCAATGCGCGTACCCAGCCACGCTACTCCAACACCATCCTAGGAAGAGCCATCTCCCACTGGGTATTTCCCAGTGGTGAGTGTTTGGGTGAGCCTAGTTCTTAGAGGAAGTCATTCCTGATGGTGAGAGCAATTTCTGAGCAGCTTCCATGATATTTTGGAGGTGAGAAAGCTGGTTGGGGGTTTAGTCCCAAAGGGGAAAAGCTGGCTTTAGAAGAGAGCCATAGGAGACTCTTATTTGAGCCAAGAAGGGCACAGGTTGCTCCTGGAGACAAAGAGGAGTCCAGAAGGAAGGGACTGGCAGAGCAGGGCAGTTTGGAGGAGGAAGAGGAGAAGCCAGCAATTCGTATACTAGCCATTTTATTGCATAAGCAGAATTCTGTGGGTAAAAAAAAAATTATTCCCCCCTCTATACCCTTCTCTCCCTGCTCTAGGACTAAACTTCTCTCCTGCCATGAGTGAAGTCTCATGCAGGACACTCCTGTCAGTAATGTAAGTGTCCAGTGCAGAACAATAATCAAAACTTTTTATTTCAAAGTAAAAACATCTCTTTACACATCTGCCCCAGGCAGGGAGGTTTATGGGGAGATGTGGTAGGACTGGGGGAGGGGAGGATAAGATTGAATTCTTGTCTTTTTCCTGAGCTCCTTCTGCTCTTGCCCAAGTTGCTGGCTCCAAGGTTAAGGTCTGGCCAATTCAGTTTCTGGTAAGAGTCCTTCCTGGCTTTCATATGCCAACTTCTCTCTATGTCCTCATCTGGCCTTTCTTTGATGTATGCACATGGAGAGAGAGAACAAGCCCTCTGGTATATCTTCTTATGAGGACACTAGTCCTATTAGATCAGGGCCCCTCTCTTATGACCTCATTTAACCATAATTCCTTAAAGGCCCCATCTCCAAATGCAGCCACACTGGGGATTAGGGCTTCAACATATGAATCTGGGGGCAGAGCACACACATTGTTTCCATAACAAGCTTCCATAGCACCCATGGCACATACTGCCAATCAATCGCAACACTTCTTCTAACCGAATTTCGATGAGTCTCAGAACACTCTGTCCAGCCTTCTCAAGGTCAAAGTCTCTTGGACCTGGGATTCATATGTGTGTCTTAGTTTCCCCCAGGGAGCTACAGCCATGAGAGACTTTAATTCAGAGGAGAGAAATATGAGAAAGTGGACATTGCCAGTGAAGGTGGCAAGGCATAGCACAAAGACCTCAGGCCCTACTACTGGTTGAAGCCCCAGCTGCTGTGTGTTGCGCAAACCAAAGTGCAGTGGGTGTTGACCAGATATGTGATTTGAGTATTGTTCTTCGGTGAAAAGCTTTCCAACTTGGCTTTTTGACCCTCTAAGAGAGTCTTAGTTACTCAATGCATTTAATACATCGGTTTCCTGCTTAAAGTAGTTAGGGAGGGTTCTGTTGTTTCAAGGACAAATGCAACTGATACTTGCATTTTATGGGCTGATACGCCCAGCTCTTTGCAGTTTCCTAAATGTGCAAGGCAGTTCTATGCAGATCTGTTGTACCCCAGTGGCTCCCTTTGTCCAAGATTCTCTCCCCACTCAGACCATTTCGGAGGCTTTTGGCTACAAGTAACAGAAAACCTATCAGAGAATGGCTTAAACAATTACAGTTTATTTTGTCCATAAAAAAGAAATCTTTATGGGTCTTGAGAAAATAGGATTACTATCTTGAAAGATAAGATTACTGTATGATACCCAGTAATTCTACTTCTGGGTATATACCCAGAATAATTGAAGGCACCATCTCAAAGAGAGTTTTACACCCTTGTTCACAGCAGCATCGTTCACAAAAGTCAAAAGTTAGAAGCAATCCAAGTGTTCATTGAAAGATGCATGATGGTAAGCCAGATGTGGTTTATACATATGATATAATTATATTATTATACAATATGTTATATATTATATAATATGGCTGAATCTTGAGGCTAATCATTATGTTACATGAAATAAGCCAGTCACAAAAGACAAATATGTATGATTCTACTTCCATGAGGTCCCTAGAGCAGTTGAAATCCTGGGGACAGAAAGTAGCGTGGTGGTGGCCAGGGACTGAGGGAGGAGAGGGCTGGAGAGTTATTGTTTGGTGAGTGCAGGGTTTAGGTTTTGTGAGATGAAAGGAGTTCTGGAAATGGATGGTGGTGATGGTTGCACAACAGTATGAATGTAGTTAAAGCCACTGAATTGTACATGTAAAAATAGCTAAGAATATCACTTTTATGTTACATATATTTTACCATAATAAAAACTTGGGGAAAAATATCCTTATGTCCACAGACCCACAGATGATTAATTCATCAACTCTACCATAGCAAGGTTCAGGTGTAGCTTCTATGTGAGTCTTTCAGCTTTGGCCTTGTGGTCACAAGATGACTGCTGAAGTTCCAGACACCTTAACATTCAATGGCAGAAAGAAACATTTTCTTCTATTTTTATTTTTTAAATCAGGGAGAAAAACCCTTTCCATATAGTTTTTTTTTTTCTGGAAGTTACTCTCCTCCCCAATGCTCCCTCCCATCATGACCAGGTGTATTCTTCCAAAATCTCATTCATAATCATGATGAATATATAATTGTTTCAGCCTGATTGATAGTCCCTGGATCTGGAAATTGGACTCTCCTTCCAAAAGTGAATTGCTCTCTGAGAACCAAGAGCTGAACCAAACCAATGTTCTCTTGTGAAAGAAAGGAAGCCAATAGCCATAGAGTAGACAGCCAAATCTGACCACCAGACCACCACACCTACTTCTATTTCAACTGAAATATTTCAATATATGTCATACCTGAGATTTCCCTCCTGGTTTACTCCCATTGAATTTGCCTCTTCTTCCTTTTGCCACTGGAGTACCTCATGTATACATTCAGTTAAATGCTCATAACATATTTACCATTCCTATTTGTTTGCCTGTATGTAAGATTCTCAAAGACTGGCCAGTATTTTATTGGTCTCTGCCTCTCTAGTGTACAGAAAACATAAAAGAGCACAGGAGGCAGTTACTGTTTGATGAGTGATGGGTGAATAAATGAATGAAGAATGAATGAACAAATGAATGAGATGGCTTATTCAGAGAGGCTGCTAATAAATGAACTCAGCATTCTGCATTTAAAACCCACAAGGAAAACCAGAGCAAACCACATAGCCATGTTGGGCTGAGCCTGAGCTTTTCAGCAAGCTTAGGTGCAGAGAAAAGGCAACGTCAGATGAGGAAGGAGAAAGGGAAGGAGGTAGGGTCTGGGGTTTGCAATCCTTCCCTTGGGCTAGGGCTGTGTGTGTCACAAGCAGCTCATTTTTGGCAGAGACTCCAAGGACAGCAGAAGCTCATGGGTCATGAACTGCTGTCTAGTGGTGGGCTAGATCTAAACATCTTCCGTGTTTTGTGGGTTATTGTGGAAATTGGAAAACCTGATTTCAAAGTAGCAAGTTGTTTTCATACTCGTTATTATGGTCAGATCTCCAGGCAACCATATCAGCCTGTGGCTTCACATGAAACCCTGCTAACATCAGCAACCCAAAGTTCTTGATGGTGCCTCCACCTTGCACTTGCCTGAATAATTCAACCTCTCCTTGGTGATTTATATCCAGGAGTGCCCAAGTGCTCAGTTAGATCCAGCGTTGGGGGTTGCAGGCTTTGTTACGTTCTTCCTTTCCTGCTGTTGCTTCCCTTTGTCTCTGTGTCTACTCAGGAAGTAGCTTGCTCTCAAGCTACTCACCACTTTATGGTGCCTATTTGAGAACGTCAAGGCCCAACCCAGGAACATGGTCCCTCAGAGCCTACAGAGCTCCCAGGTGTCAGCAAAGCTGGTAAGAAAGGCCATCTCATCCCGTTCTGAGCCCCCAAACAGCACTGCTTGGGCTCAGGATCTCTCATGAAATCAACCCTCAACTCTGGTTCTCATTGCTTTTCCCATCAGGCCTCCAGCTAGTCAAAGATGCCAGGCTGAAAGCAGGAGACTTTTCTGTTAGAGTTAACTCAACAGATAGAATTAGAAAGAAAGAATTAGATTAAAAAAAAACAATTGTTATCTAGAAAGAACTAGATAAAAAAACAATTTACAACAACAAAAATACTATACTTACACATGTTAATAAAGGGTCGGGGCTTCATTCTCTCATTACATTCTTGATCTCTTCCTCTTTCGATTGAAGGCAGAAAGAAGCCACCTAGAAGACAACTAACAACAGCCCTGGCCTGGGGACGTCACTTTGGGCATCTCCCCTCCCGTTGGGTCTATGGCCACAAGGGTCCTTCTGCTTTGCTGCCTTACCGTAGACGTCAGTAAAGCTCAATACTGCTTTTCTAGCCTCCTGACAGCTAGAGTTGGTTATGTGACCTAATGAGATATGAAAGGGAGCCCTCTTCGGGCTTCCAGAAGGCTTTTGCTTTTCCTGGTAGAAGTGGCAGATGAAGATGCCACCATACCTTCCCTCTGTAGCCCCTTACCTTCTTCCTTCCATGAACATGGACACAGTGCATGGAAGGGCTGATGGGGAGAGTGGAATCAAAATCCAAAGGGATATAAATGAGAAGCGAGTGTGTAACCTTTCCTCTCATCAAATGTCCAACCATGCCATTCCTTACTGTTTCCCCAGAACAGCATGCCCTCTCCCTGCGTCTCTCTCTGTCCCTCCCCTACTCCCCTCTGATGTGTCTGCATACATTCCTGTCCCCTGTTCTCCTTGGCTTCTTGCAAGAGGAGCTGGTTTTTAATTCTTTTCTCCTTAGATTCTACCCATGTGGCTTATACCACTTCTCACCCTCTCCCATTTCCCCAATTCTGCATTGAAAATCCCAGAAATCCAGTCTGGACCCTCCACAATCTCCCGCACAGTTGGGTGTGGGTGGATGGGAGGAGCTGAGCAGCCCAAGCAGCACCAAATTTAGAAGCAGGAGGAGGACGGGAAAGGCTGGCAATACCAATATGCGAGAAGGGTAGCAGATTTTTTTCACCCTCCTCACAAATATGCAGAGAAGATGTAGCATCTTTATTTCTCTAAAAATTATTCCTATCTTCCTTATGAGCCGCCAATCACTGAATAGATGAGAAAATACTCTGGCACAACAATTTAAATAGGCATTTTAGGTAGATAGGCCATCTCTTTCTGTAAAATAAGCTTAGTGCCTTAGATATCTGAATCCTCCCTTCCTGGCTTTTGGAGATGGTATCTGGATTTGGGGTGGAGTTCCGGCTAACACACTCCCTAGGCACATAGAGAAGATGGGATTCTCAGGTCATGCAGCACCTTCTGTATCTTTGCTGCTTGCTGCTTGTGGGTGGATGGTCTGGACACTCCCTGGGTTGTGTCCACCCCATCCCTGGGAGTTCTGTGAGCAGCTGCTGTTGAGGACATGTCTACAGTACCTGTGGTTCCCCCTGGGCTGAAAGAACCTGCTAGGGCTCCCTGATGACTCAGTCTCTGCTCTGGCTGCCGCTACAGACCCCACATCCTCCATCTGACTCTCTCTCACCCAGAATATCCACCCCCAGCCTTGTTGCTGACTCACTTTTCCCTCGTGATGGCTGGCGCCTGGAGGGCTGTTGACTCTCACCTCAGCTACTTTCCAGGCCTCTGGGGCAGGTGGGAACTCTTAGTCCAATTTATTCCCTACTGGTTCTGGGAGCAGCCTAGAAAAGATTATATCCCCTCTCTCTACCTGCAGAATCAAGCTGTGCTGTTGAGTTAAACCTAGATATAACCACTCCCAGGGTGGTGCCAGCCAACCTGCAAGGTGAGCCCCTCCCAGAGTCCCAGAGTCCCAGAGAAGTCTTCAGGAGCCCTCCACCTACTTAACAAACCTCCCCTCTCTGGGCGGAATCTGGAGAAGAGAGATTGGTGTCACCTCTGGTGTCCCTACCACCTCTCTCTCCTTTTTCCCCCCTCTGTGCTCCACTAGGACCGACAGGGTGGATGTTCCTCTTTCTTTTCCTGTCTATTCCAGGACTTCCCTGTGTAAAACCATGGTCAAGTTATTTTGTGATATGCCAACAAGAGAAATACAAGAAGCTAGGATATCTCTTCTCTCTCTTACAAAGTCAAGCCTTTAAGATTATATGGCTGAAAAACCCTAAAATCCTATTTGAAAGCTGATAATTACATTTTTCTTTCTCCTTCTCTCTCCTCTCCTCTCTCCTCTCTCTCTCCTTCTCTCTCTCTCTCTCTTTCTTTCTTGTTTGTATCCCTTCTGTGACAATCCTAAACCTCCCCAAGGCCAGTGGAAACCTCTGCAAATATTGGCCAGGGTAAGAGGTCAGGGTAAGGAAGCACAAGGGTGGACAAAGGTAGGTTTACAGTCATGAGTATACAAAACACAGTTTATTCTCATATTATTTATTTATTGTATTATTTATTACTATTAACCTACTTTTACCCACCCCTGTATGAAAGAAAGCAGCACAAGTGGGTATTTCAAAACTACTATCACCCTTATATATATTGATGATTTTCCCCACCACACGTCATGTTCTCATGTGGTTGTTGCACAGAGGCCTGCGAGGCTGGGGCCACAGCACTGTGGGCAGACCGCATCTATCCAGTCAATGGCCAGGAGAAGATGCAGGTCCTCAGACAGGAAACCAGAACTCTGAGGGCAAATCTTAACAAACAGAAGAAAGGGCTCTTTTCCATCCTCCAGGTTCCTTAGCCTGGACTCACAAGGCCCTGCAGACTAGGACAGTCCTCCCAAGCGTGGGTTTATTTTCTCCCCAAGTGGAATCAGGCCCTGGGCCTATGAAGGGAGACTTCCATGTACAACTGTACTTCCCTGATTCTTCAGCTTGAAAAATGTTTTTACTGGAAGGACTGACATTGGGTTATCAGCGTTTTATTTTGTCAAGCATGTATCTTTTAAAACCCCCCACTGTTTTTACACTCAAGGTTTATTTATTTTCTTTCAAGAAAGGACATTGAACACCAGGAAGTTGGTGATTTTATGTTAAAGAAGGCATCACTTATTGGTAAGAAAGAAAGCCACTTCGGATGCCTGGAAAGGCAAGGATCAAAGGCCTGGGAAAGAGGCAGGGAGGGGAGGTGGCACATCTCTTCCGGGGTGGTAGGTACACTTCTTTGCCTTCAGGGCTTGTGCAGGGGCCAACGGAAGGCGGGACTAAAAGGAAGTTAGAGCACATCAGTCACGGAGATCCTTGAGTAACAGGGTGAGAATGTCAGCTCTGAGAGAGTCAGAGTGTTTGCTCCAGGAGAAGGAAACTGATACGAAGAAAACCATGTCTGGGAAATTTAAGTTGTAGGTTATGTGCAGCCTCTGATCGAGTTACTGTATTTCTAGGGTGAGAGGCTAGAGGAAAGATAGCCACTTAGGAGAGCAAGTTTGGAACCCATCCTAGACTTGAACTGAAGTGTAAGGTTTGGTGGGAAATGAATGGGACGCTTTTCTTGTGTCTATTAGTTCTTGTGTCTATTGATTCCCAAGGTGCGGCTAGGGGATGATTTTAAATAGTGTCACAGATACTCCTAACAACCTAATAGATATGCACAGGGTAGATTTTCATATTTTAGACAATTCCTATCTCAGTCTGTACAGAATTTAGTCCATATTTATATAGGTTTTCTACTTTGGTTCACTTTGTCCTGATGTCTGTATTGGTGTATAGCTTGTACTTTTCCTTTGAACCACTTACCACAGTTCATGATTATTTCATTAATGTGAGTGTTTCAGTAATCTCTGTTCCCTCCACTAAGCCATAAGGACCATAAAAACAGGGTCCATGTGTTTTTTTTTAACAATTATATCTCTAGCACCAAGCATGGGGCCCGACATATGATAGGTATCACAAAAATATTTAATGACGAGTAAATGAGTGAATGAATAAATGAATTTACCTCTAGGAAGGACAATTTGAGTCAGTTTCAACACATACACTTTACGAAGTGCCTTCCTGTGTGTGGTCCTGTGTTGCTATGTTTTGTGACAAAGTGAGGTTCTTGAAGGCCACAATCAAACAGACAAAAAGAAATGGATCCCATGATCGCTGCTACAGGAAGTGGTCGTGGTGGTTCCAGGCGGCTTTCTTTCCCCAGCCTGCGTTCACGAGGCCGGGCGCTAGTGCAGTGCCACCTGTCGGACAAAACAGAAAATGCAGCTTTTTGCACAATCGACAAACGCGTTGCAGTCCCTTCTGACTTTTGCTCATTGAGGGTCTTCTCTGGCATTTAGGGACTTTTTACATTTTCTAATTTGGCTGCATGTCCTCAGTTAAACTGACCGTTTCCTTACTCTTTTGATAGTAAACAATAGCTTTGTTTAATCCCATTCTCTACATTTCAGGTAAAGGAATACTGTAGTAAAATTTCTGTTATACAAAAGCTGTCATTGAATGGAACAATTCATAGAATTACCTTGTGTGCCATGCAGGTGTTGCTCGACACAGATATTTGTGATAAAATACATTCTATAGTGACATGGTGGCCAGACTTTCGTTGAGAAAGGATGATTGAAAAGAAACTTCTAAAACACGCAGTTCCTCAGTCATTACTGTAAACATCTGTTATTATGCTGGAAAAGTGTGCAAATAATGGTTAATAGAATCCTGGTCAAAGACGTTACTAATTAAGCCTTAGAAGGATATAACATTTTTAAACATTTTATGTCAAATACCTAAGCACACCTTGGCCTGTCTGTCCATTTTAGCAGAAATACTTGTTGACTCAGATGATGCTGAGCTCCCAGCTGTCTCCTGCCAGTGGTTTCATCATGCCAATGTTATCGAGTGGAATTATTGGCTCACTAGTCTCCCCTTCCAGACAAATTTCCAAACTTTAAAAATCTTGTTTTTGGCATCTGATATTTTGTCTTTTCTTTCCTGGCTCCTGGCTCCATCTCAGCAGTAGAAGCTTTTTATGCTCCCTTTTGCTGGGGACATGAAACGGGGGAGAATATTTTCTTCTTATAGATTTATAGGCAATGTTTGCCAACAACAGACATGAACCACACGTGTGCACATGTGATATGCTGACACTTTCTCCTCGTTGCTCCGTGCGCGTGTGTGTGTAGCCTTCTTTGCAGTATTTTGCACCATATAGAAATTGTCAATTTTTATAAATCCATACTCAGTTTTTTTCTTTGTGTTATTTCTACTATCATTTTTGTGCTCAGGATATATATTCTTTCCAGACATTATATATATGTGCACTTAGTTTTTATGTTGTATTTCTGATGCACTCTGTAAGTCATTGAAATTTACTTCAGTGTATCAGGCCAGCCAACCTTCGCATATTTCCCCAAATTGACAATAGTCTCAACATCATTTATTTAACAGACCATTTGCTTTTTCATTGGTTTGTGTTCTTTCCTTTAAATGACACAATCTTACATGTCAGCATCAGTTTCATGACTTTCATTTTTGTTCACTTAAGTAGCCTGTCAATTATTGTGCCAACACCATATGTTTTTCATCACAGTAACTGTTTACTAACTTTCAGTACCTAAGCCTTGCCCATTACTATTCCCTTTGGAATTTTTCTTACCATTCCTGTTTGCTTTCTTTTCTAGATGAACTATTAGTATCATCTTGCTGTTTCCATAAATACAACTATTAAAATTTTGATTCACTCTTTTACATCTTAATCAACAAGTGTTCATTGAGAATTAATATGAAGGAGCTAATAAATGTTGACCAAATAATAATGCAAGCAACATTTTTAAGTGTATATCTCCTTATGTTTACACAACATTTAAGGCAGGCATAAAGAAAGGAAACATTTCTTCAATGTAGAATGGGATGGTGGAGCACACATAGGATTCAGAATCTCTTCAATTCAAATCAGAAAATTAAAAGTTATAGAAAAGGGTAGGAGAGAAATTTGGAATGGGGACCCATGGGCTTAGAGTCCCATACTCTGAAATGAGACACAGCATATTAACAGGCACGGGGTTGGCATCTCAGTGACATGCATTCTGGGTCCTGGGTTCATCATTGTCTATTAATCTGAGACCTCAGCTCTGCACCTGGGTTGGATGACAGCCTTCGCAGCCATGGGAAGGGAAAGAAAAAAAGTTAGGGCCCAATAAAGTAAATTGACAAACACTTTTAAAAAATGGAGTTCACACTAAGTTTTATAATCATCATTATAATCTGTGAGTGTTTGTTATTTGTGCTATTGGGAAAATTAAGAAACTTTAAGTAGAAAGTATCAAGATAATATTATGTTGATAGAGTTTGAATGTTCAAGTGAATTTGATTTAGTACATCTATAATTTTATTTAATATATTTATTACTTTTTGATAAATTTAGTATGATTTTGTTTGTTAAATTTCTAACTTTATTTGGTGAGGCAACTGAAATGCCTGATGGGATCTAACATTAAATTTGTAAACATTGTTTAGAAGTTTTAAGGGATTTAGTTAAGTCAATTTATATAAAGAGTTTAGGGGAATGTAATCTTTTAAATTTACAGGTTAATGAAACATTAGTTCAAGGATGAGAGAAAATGATTATTCTTATTTGTATATATAATATACTCTTACATATACTTTTGAATATATATACTTATGAACAAAATAACCATATTTATAGGTAGACTTCAAGCTTACATTTTTTAAAACTTAAACTTAAATGAGCTGAATATTGATTCAGACACATGTTCATGTGTGTATATCTTTCCATGCTGCAAAGTCTACCTTGGACATTATGAACTCCATTGGTAGTAAGACAACTGATTCATTCTACTTTTCTCTGCACTATTTTATTTTTCCAGTGGAAAGTCCCATATCCCGGGAAACTTGGTAAACTAAGACAATAGCTCACCCACCATTACTGGCAGACAATCCTCTGATTTTCACAACAACCCTATGGCAACCTGATGTAAAATCTGGGTGCACGATTATCATCCTCATTAACAGAGGTACCAGAGAAGTTAATGTGGTTTGGACAAGGCCACAGATTGGTTTATATGTATCCTCCTTCCCCATGTCCTTTTCATCCCTTTAATTTGATTGGTTGATATATTTCTGAGGTTCCTACCCACCCACACAATAGACAATTTGGATTTTTCTTTGTAAAATGAATAAGATCTATTTTCATGTGGAAGTATTGACTTCAGCAGTGATCTTTACAAATTCTTTTGTGGAGACATCCAGGGAGGTGGCCTTAGCTTTTGTGAGATGAACTGAAATGGGGGTTATAAAGATGTTCAGAGCATGAATTACAGAGCATTTTAAATATCATTTTGCCAATTATTTAATTATGTTACTACTTATAGTTCACTTTTTAATAACAGCTTTTTAGAGATATACTTTATACACTCTGTTCATTTAAAGTATATAATTCAATTGTTTTTATTTTTTATTTTTAAAAATATTTTATTTATGTTCAGAGAGGGGAAGGAAGGGAGAAAGAGAGGGAGAGAAACATCACTGTGTGGTTGTCTCTTGCGCGCCCCCCACTGGGAACCTGGTCCACAACCCAGGCATGTGCCTTGACTGGAAATTGAACCAGCAACCATTTGGTTCACAGGCCAGCACTCAATCCATTAAGCCACAGAAGCCAGGGTAATTCAGTGGTTTTTAGAATATTCACATAGTTTTACAACTATCACCACCATCAATTTTATAATATTTTCCTCACCCCACCAAAAAAACTCAATACCATTAAGAGTCACTCTCAATTTTCCTCCAACCAGCCCTAGGCATCACTAATCTACTTTCTGTCTTTATAGATTTGCCTAATCTATGCATTTTATGTGAATAGAATCATGCAATATGTGATCTCCTGTGTCTGGCTTCTTTTTCTTAGTGTAATGTTTTCAAGATTTTGTTCATGTTGTAGCATGTTCCAGTACTTCATTCCTTCTAATGGCCAAATAATAGTCCACAGTATGGATATACCACATTTTATTTACCCATCATCAGTTGATGGACATTTGGATTGTTTATACTTCTTTGTTCTTATGAAAAATGCTGTTACGAACACTTGTGTACCAGTTCATGGGTAGACATATGCTTTCATTTCTCTTAGGCAAATACCTAGGAGTGGAATTGCTGGGCCCTATAATATCTCTCTGTTTAATCTTTTGAGGAGCTTCCAGACTGTTTCCAGAGAGGCTGATTTACATCACCACCAGCAGTGTTCAGGGGGTCTATTTTCTCTACATCCTCACCAACACTTGTTATTATCTGTCTTTTTTATTATAGCCACTCTGGTGGGTGGGAAGTGGTTTCTTATTGCAGTTTTGATTTGCGTTTTCCTGATGTTTAGGCATTGAGTACCTCTTTCTGTACTTATTTATACTTCATATATATTCTACATAAAAGCCATTTATCAAATATATGATTTTCAAATATTTTCTACCATTCTGACAGTTATGTTTTCATTTTCTTGACAATGTCCTTTGAAATACAAAAGTTTTTAACTTTGATGATGTCCAACTTATCTTTTTTCCCCTTTTGTTGATTTTGCTTTTGGTGTCAGATTTAAGATATAATTCACTTTAAAAAGTTATATGAACATATTTATTGTGTGATAGAAATGAATACATATTATTTGTGCATATATATTTCATATGGCATATTATTTACATATTTATATATTATATAACATATGTTTTATCTATATGGAAAATACTTTAAATACTTTCAGTTTACATGTACATTCTTCTAGAGGACATTCTTAGTGATATTCAGAAAACAAGGTATGACCTAGACTCAAATGCCATTGAAGAAGACATGCATTTTCTACCTGGGACAATCGTTTTAAAAAGTTGGAGGAGAAAGAGATAGGACTGAAGGAATGAATTTTATCCATGTGAATGGCAACACTATTATAACAAGAGCACTAGATGTGGGCAACATGTTTTGAGCTTCTGTAACATGAAACTATTTTGCACCTGGGTGGGGAATTCAAAGTTTTTCTCACAAGTACCATAAAACAGATTTGGTGGATTCTTTAAACCCAGAATCAGTGGAAATTTGTTTTTCTCAGGACCAGACACTGGATGCCTCAGTTACTTGAGTCTGCAGTGAGAAAAGGGGAATTTACAAACAAGGTTGGCACAAAACATGAACTATGTAGTCTTCTCTATGATCTAGCTTGTTGTGTGGGGTGTTGAAATTTCATTTCAATGAAACTTTCTTAGAAACCAGGCTGTATAGATAGTTATTACTTTTTTAAAAAATACTTTTAAAAAAGATGTTATTTATTTATTTTTAGAGAGGGGGAAGGGAGGGAGAAAGAGAAGGAGATTAATACTGGTATGTGGTTGCCTCGCATGCACCCCCAGCTGGGGACCTTGCCCACAACCCAGGCATGTACCCTGACTGGGAATCGAACCAGTGACTCTTTGGTTCCCAGGCCAGCACTCAATCCACTGAACCACACCAGCCAAGGCTGCCTTTTAATTTCTTAACTAAAAATTCATTGAAATGCCAGAAATGCCCTGTAATTTCCTGGATGAGGAAATAAGAAAAGAATATTTAGAAATTTTTAAAATTATATTTTGTTTATGCTATTACAGATATCCCACTATTTTCCCCTTTGACCCATTCCACCAAGCACTGCCCCCCCACTCCCTCAGGCAATCCCACACCATTGTCCATGTCCATGGATCATACATATATATTGTTTGGCTGTTCCATTCCCTGTACTGTACTTAATATCCCCATGACTATTCTGTAACTACCATTTGTACTTTCTAATCCCTTCTTCACCTTTTTTGCTCATTTCCCAACCCCCTACCCATCTGGCAACCAACAAAATGTTCTCTGTATCTATGATTCTGTTTCTGTTCTGCTTGTTTGTTTATTTTTTTAATTCAGTTTTGGTACATATGTATTTATTGACATTTTATTGTTCATATTTTTTATATTCTTCTTAAAGAAGACCCTTTAACATTTCACATAATACCAGTTTGGTAGTGATGAACTCTTTCAGCTTTTTCTGTCTGGGAAGCTCTTTATCTGTCCTTTGATTCTAAATGATAGCTTTTCTGGGTACAGCAATCTTGGTTGTAGGCCCTATCTTTTCATCACATTGAATATTTCTTGCCAGTTCCTTCTTGCCTGCAAAGTTTCTTTAGAAAAATCAGCTGATAGTCTTATGGGTCTTATGGGAGCTCCCTTGTAGGTGGCTAACTAATTTTCTCTTGCTACTTTTAAGATTCTTTCTTTGTATTTTATCCTTGGCATTTTAATTATGATGTGTCCTGGTGTGGCCCTCTTTCAGTTAATCTTATTTTCGACTCTTTACTTCCTGGAGTTGTATGTCTGTTTCCTTCTCTAAGTTAGGGAAGTTTTCTGTCTTTATTTTTTCAAGTAGTTTTCCAGTTTCTTGTGCTCTCTCCCTTCTCCATCTGGGACCCCTATGATGCAAATGTTGGAATGCTTGAAGTTGTTCCAGAGGCTTCTTACACTATCCTCATTTTTTCTTTGATTATTTTTTCTTCTTGTTGTTCTGATTGGTTATTTTTTGCTTCCTTGTATTCCAAATCATTGATTTGATTGTCAGCTTCATCTACTCTTCTGATTCCCTGTAAATTGTTATTTCAATTAGTGTATCCTTCACTTCTGATTGGATCTTTTTTATACTGTTGTGGTTCTAAGTTCATTGAGCATCCTTATAACCAGTGTTTGACCTCTGCATCTAGTTGATTGCTTGTCTCCATTTTGTCTAGTTCTTTTTCTGGAGTTTTGTTCTGTTCCTTCATTTGGGCCATGTTTCTTTGCGTCTTCAGTTTGGCAGCAGCCCTGTGTTTGTTTCCATGTATCAGGTAGATTTGCTATGTCTCCTAGCTTGGTAGAGTGGCCTAATGTAGTAGGTGTCCCGTAGGGTCCTGTGGCACGATCCTCCCTATCACCTACACTGGGTACTCAAGGTACACCCATTCTGTGAGCTGTGTATACCCTTCTCTTGTAGTTGAGCCTTGGTTGCTCTTGGCACATCCAAGGTCAGCCACTGCTTGTATTCTGTCCAGATTCACACAGCATAAGTTACAAAACAATCAGGAGATGGCTGCTACTTACGCTGGGCTTGGAGGTGCCCAGGCAAGGCCAAGCTGTGAACCAAGGCTGGCTGCTGCTAGTGCAGGTCTGGGGCAAATTAGCAAGAGATATGGGGCTCACTGAAGCCAGATGCTACTTGTTTGAGAGAATTTAGGAAAATCTAAAGCATGGGCCAAGACAAGCTGTTCATATGGAAAAGCCACTGGAGACAGCTTGGATGGGCCTGAAGGTTGGGTGGGGCAGGGCCTCAAGGAATCACCAGGATGGGGCAAACAGTGTGAACCAGGTTGACAGAGTCTCAGATATGGTGCCTGCCTGCCAGCTGTGTGGAGTGAAGGCCCAGAAAAAAAAAAAAAAACAATAGCTGCTGCCCGCACTTCTGTCCAGGAGAAAGCTGGCCCCCAGCAGTCTCCCTGATGCCAGACAACTCAGCTCCTCCCTGTGTGTGTCTAATGCTCCCCAATCTGCTGCCCCCACCCTGAAGCTCAGAGGGAGTGAGTTCGAGTAAGTCTTTGTGTGGGACCTTTAAGGGGAATTGCCTGGGACACCAGAAGTTTCTGTCTCCCACAGCCTCAGTTCCCACTGGTTTCCACTGGTTTTTACAGCCAAAAGTTATGAAGATTTATCTTCCTTGAACCATGGCTGGGGGGCCTGGTGTGGGGCTTGGACCCCTCACTCCTGAGATATCCCTCCCAATTTTTTATAAAGATATTTATTTATTTATTCTTAGAGAGAGGGGAAGGGAAGGAGAGAGAGAAACATCATTGTGTGGTTGCCTCTTGCACATCCCCTACTGGAGACCTGGCCCGCAACACAAGTATGTGCTCTGATTGGGAATCAAACCAGCAATCCTTTGGTTCGTAGGCCTGTGCTCAATTCACTGAGCTACACTATTTTTATCAGCCACATATGTATGTGAGACTAGTTCATTCTGCATCTCTGCCCCTCCTGCCAGTCTTGATGTGGTTTCTTCTTTTATTCTGTAGTTGCAGAACTTTCATTCAGCTCGATTCTGAATAATGGCTGTTCTATAGTTTAGCTGTAATTTTGATGTGGTTGTGTAAGGAGGCAAACTATATTTATCTACACAGCCATCTTGAATGGAAGTCCTAGAGACTTGTCAAAAGACTTAAGTGAAAGTGGAATTAGAAATCAGGGTAGAATCCATAAATTTACAGCTCCCTATACTGTCCTCTAGAAAGCAGCTATTTACATTGAATAATTTGCAAGATTTCTGTTAATGTAAAACCAGAAAGTACTTAAGATGAGGCAGATATATTTAACAGAAGTATGATATATAGAGAGAACCATTACATTAGAAGCTAAAAGATATGGTTTTTAAATACTGAAACCACTGCTTTTATTGCTCCAAGATGTCATTCATATTCTCTCCATCTGGGTCTTGTTTGTCTCCAGCCTCTAGGAGGAGTTCAACATTCTTCTGGAGAAAGAATGTTGGAGAAGGTTCTTAGAGAATTCCAAAAACCAATGGAATTCTCATGGCCACCTTACAAATTATAATTCTAATTACTATTATTTTTGTAATAAAAAGTAAAATAAATGCCAAATCTATTAGACTATAAAATGTGTGATATGTCTCTCTGAAATTATCTTGGGTGCTCCTAGTGGTACACATACTCTGTTCTTGGGGAAGTGGGTTCCTAACTGCAGCTATATGCAGAGACAAGGAGAAAGAATGAGAGCAGAACATAAATGAAGGTATTGTAGAAAAGAGGCCAAGAGAGCACACGACAATGATAATGATCCAGCATACACCTATTCTTTCACCTTGTTGGCCACATGGGTTCCTCCCTACCCCGGGAGGGAGGGAAAAGAGTGGCACCCTGTGAAACCAGAGTGATCCCTGGGGGTGGGTTAATTGCAACAGGTACAAGTCACTCTCTGGTCCTCTGGCTCTGCCTATGTCCCTTCCTCTCATACACATACACAAACCCTGTTCTCTCTAACACACACACTACCTGCATCTAGGATAGCCTTCGTCCTGCCTCCATGGCTGTGGAGAAAGGGTGAAAATAAAAGGCCAATTGTTAGTACATGAGCCTCCAAGGTGACATTTTTGGAACTTCCTGGGAAATCACCCCTTGCCCTCAACCTCTTGCCCTCTCAGGATCATTGTCAACCTCCACATGCCTCCCTCACAGGGCCATTTATGCAAGCTCACATGGGTGTGCTCTAGCAAGGAGAGTTAAAGGGTTTTCAGTTCTGTTCCCAGACTGCTGAGTTTCACTGAGAAGAAACAAATGATGACTGTTCTGCAAGGCCACACAATGAGCGGCTTTCTCCCAGAGCCATGACCTTTCCCCAGGAAGAGGCTGAGCGCACTTACTGAGTCTCTGCATTTGCTGGAGAGAATCTGTGGTAAACAGAGCAAGAAGGCCCTCATTGTCACCAAGGGCCTCCAAAACCACCAGAGCTATTTTCACAGAGCCCTCAGTTGCCTGGTCAATGGCCGTCATCCAGTTTTACTAAAGCAATGGATTATTTAAAGTTAAAAAATAATTTATTTAGTTGAATTGGGGTTGTCCTGGATGATTGCCAACGACTGCCAATGTGGCCATCCCATGGCAAACATATTGGTTGCTCACATATAGTTCATGTTTTCTCCTTCTATGCTCAGAGACCTCCAATTCTGTAGTTCCTTGGTGACGATGAGCCCAGTCCCAGGTGATAACCCATGTTGTGGCTACCTCTTTCCTCTTTGCCAAGAATTGGTTTAAATTGTGAACTACTGAAAACCTTTGAGGAAAGGGATAACTATGCCCTGCTGCTCTTCTTCTTGCTCTTGGACTTGTGTGAGGGACTTGTAACTTGGGCTGGCATTGGCCATCTTCTGATTGTGAGGGTAGATATTACAGACAGAGCTGGCAGATATGAATAAAGGCCTCAACCCATTTTGATACCACTGAGCTTCAGTATTGTCTACTTTGGGACCTCTTAAGTTGTTTTTTCTGTGGATTGAAGTCCAAAGCATCTTAACTGATCCACATACATTTTCCCCAGCCGACCTAACATTATCAGGCCTAAAGCAAACCCTTCAGCAAACAGTTTGTAAACAATCTGGTTTCATTATGGTTTAAAGCAAGATGCTGAACTCCAAAGGATTTCCAAAGACTTTGATGGTGCAGCTATACTATGGAGGAGCTGGAAATTGATTTGAACAATAAACATCAGGCTGAATGGCCGGGAATCCTCTTTTCTGTCACGACAACAATCGGCTTACCTGAGAATCAGCTCTTTCTTTGTGGAGAACTTGGAACTGAGATCTATCCACCCACCCATCCATTCATCCATTTATCCATCTGTCCATCGATTTATCCACCCATCCAACAAATATATATTAGACACCCTCCATGGGAGCATTTACTAGTGTGGCAGTGATGGGGGCCACCAGTTCCCCTCAGCAGGTACTGTGGGCACTGTGATGACCGTGGCAGTGCTGGGGGCCGTGGGCTGTGGGATCTTTGATCGCCAGCCTCCCAGGCTCTTCTGGAGGCAGTGCCAGAAGCACCTCAGCATTACAAAGATTGTCCAGTGCCAACCATGCAGAGCCACTGTGTCGGCTGTGGGGTAAAACATACTGCAGTCATAAGATCGGTGCTACTGCATCACTATATGCAGAACAGATGTCACTGGCTTGCAAGAAATTCTCTGAGAAGTGACCCAAGAAATGCTGCCTCATTAACAGTCACTTGACAGATGAGGACACAGACCCAGAGAGGACAAGTCACTTGTTTTACATAAATTAAAGCCATCAAACATATGCTTAAGTTTTGTGCATTTTACTGTGGTCACATTTTACTTCAATAAAACAAAGCAAAAAGAAACAAAAGAAGAAATGACCTTAGATATTTTTCTTACTATCATTAAAAAAGGGGATAAAGGCAAAATTTTGAATAAAGAGATAATCAGTGATACTTTACACATTTTAAATTAGTAATCATGGGGATGGTTCAGCTAATTTATCATCCTTGTCTTACTAAAAGCTCTTCTAAATCTTAAGCTGAATTTTCAACAAGATGCTTCTAAATGTGTGGTATGTAATAGGAATGCTGGTATCTCTGTGACAATCTTTAAGTTCAGAGTCCTGCCTTGAAGTTGTTGGCTCTAATAGGTTAGGAATGGTCACAAGGTTCAGAATGGCCTGGGTGTTTGTAAGAGAACAAGGTTTGGATGCCCATGAGCAGTTTGCCTGGGCCAACTGGGTTTATCTCCAGTCAACCTCAGCACAAGGAATCCTAAAGGCATCAAATGTCAGAACTGGCTTGGAGAACACCTAACCTCATCTCTTCCCTCCCAGGAGGCATAGGAGTGAGATTCTACTCAGCAAAAGGGGAGGTCATAGGCCCACTGAAAATCCAGGGGTAACATTCATTCACTTCTGGTACGGGTGGATTCAGGGATAAAACAATGTTATCAGAACTCAATTTCCCCCTATTCTGTGATCCTTCCATTGTGCTAGTCATAACCTCAGGAACTCCCAGGTGGCCCCACTCAGTTCCAGGTGTTCCACATGCTGACCAGAAGTAGACTGTACCTCTAAACTCTGTATCTCCTCAGCTCCATAGTCAAAAGATAAACACATTTTCCCTCTTATAGCATTCCTGAGGTCCCTTAAATCTTATTGGCTTTGAGTGGGTTACAAGCATATTACTAAGCCAATCACTATGACCATGGAAACGCAATGCTTTGATTGCCTTAGACCTAGGTTACCTGGTTCTTCCTCAGAGCTCTTCCCAGATAAATGGACAGCTTCCTTCTCTTCTCATGGGGTTTCCTGCTGCCACTGTGCCTCTGTACCTGTGTTGCCACCCTTCAGGGCCAGGCAGGTTCATAGTATTTGTGCAGATGGAAAAATATTCATGGAGCCATTGGGATGTCTGGCATGCCTTTATTTGTGGGTGGGCAAGCCTTGCAAGCTGCAGGCTGTGTGTCTATCTGCATGTCTCATGTCGTGGCCCTTGCTCCCCAGCGTGGCACCCATAGTGGTACCTGTCCCCTTGTGTGTCTCTCACCATCATTGTCCCCAGCAGGAAGTCCCTACCTTTTTAAGTACTAGAGGGGAAAAAAGCCGGAAAACAGCCAGAACACTACATAACATAATTCTGTGCATGCGAGCCCACTTCATGTTATGGGAACAGTTTGTCAGATCCAGTCTCAAGGCTATGAGAACGCTAGTTATCGGGCCCCTCCAGGGCTATGGGAACACTGCTCCCCTTAGTTACCCAGACACCTGGGTGAAGAAGGCAGACTGCTTCCACTCACCCTACAGTACCTCTTTCTGGTTTTATACAACCATCACACGTCTGTTGACCAATGTCTCTGAGGTGCAGTTCCCTGACTGCCTGGCTGGGAAACAGGCTACACATCCTAATGGCTCATGAAGCTGTTGGTCTCATGTGGCCTCTGAGGATGGCAGCCTCTTGGCCCTGGCCGCTGTAAGAGGTGGGTGCCATCATGTGGCAATCTGCTGGTTTTTAGGTGTCCTAGTACTTCACCCTCATCCTAAAAATGCCATTTCTTCCCCTCTACCCTTAGTGGGTAGATGGCCCTTGGTGGCATCTCTTTGCTCTATCGGTGGCCATTTGAGAACACTGGCAAGTTGGTCTGTGGTATGCAGCTGTTGTCCATGGCTAGCTCTTGGCCCACGGGTGGTTCGCAGATGCTTCTCATTCTTTGCAGGCAGTTCACAGGTGCCTTCTTGTTTCACCCCTCTCACTGGGTGGCACCACTCCAGGCCACACCACAGCAGCCATCCTTACTCTGTTGGGGTCTTTGCATGTTACCTCAGGCCTGTGGTGTGTGTGTATGTGTGTGTGATATGGAGTAAACTCCCAATAGTGCAGACAGGAAACAAGTGTAACTAGTTTATGGAATGGGCTGCACCTGGTCAGCCACACTCCAAGTTTGGAGCAGAACCTGTTCTATGTCTCAAGTTATTACCTTGTCTTATTCTGAGTATTAACTTAATGTTGAACTCAAACACTCTAGGTTGGGATATCAAACAGCAAAGTAATACTGAGAAAATTGCTGATAGCATGTACACACTTGGTTAACTTTTGTTTCATTCCACAAGCTAGGCAGAGATCAAGTTAATGAAGAGGGGCAGGAGGAGGGCGGGCAGGACGCTGTTGGGAGATGCTCTGCTGTGCGGAGTCCCAGCTGCAGTGGCAGTGCCCTCTGCTGGCAAGATTTTCCTCTCTGGTCCGCACAAAGGTTGGAGTGCCCTCCAGGTCTGTCTGGTTCATTGATCTTCAGAGATGCTGCAAGAATGATGCTCAGCAAGGATAGGGCAGACCGGGGTTTCACACTGGATGTTAACCAGGGGTTGGAGGTTCCAGCAGTTGCGAGTTTTAAGCACAGATCCTACCTCAACTTCCATCAGCTTCCTCTCAATGCAGACAGCTTATTTACGTTAATCATTTTTCCCGACACGTTTTTTTTAGAACATGCTTTTCCCAAAAAGAACATATTAAGGAGAAAATTGCATATATTCAATCAAGTTTACAAAATTTCTTAGTTTAAAATTTGAGAAAATGAAGTGAAAACGCTTCAAAATAAGCTCACTTTTTTCTGTCTGTGGGTCAGAAGATGAGGCATCCTTTACAAGCACCGACCTAAATCCGACACTTCGTCGAGTTGCCACGCGTCATCTCACCACAGACACATGAAATGCTGCTGCCGGACTGGGCCGGAGCCCACCCTCGGCCAGGCCGACCTGCCTGCCCCTGTCCCGGTGCCTGTGTAGCGGGAGACTCTGGGCTAGAAAGCTGGATGGCAGAGTCGAAGCCGTCATGACAGGCTTCAAGGACCACGCTGCTGCAGTTACTGACAAAGCAGCTCTTGCCCCTGGGCGACCTCGAGGTGGGCACTCGAGGGACTCTCCCAGCCCACTCTGCTCTTCTGGATTCTCGCAGTTTGCTCTCAGGGTCGGGTCTCTGCAGCCACATTCAACAGGCTCTTTCTTTCCCTTCAACCAGAACTGATTGGACCAGGGGTTCACTGACCAAAGGGATCCAATCCCTTCAACAGGGGGCGGAGGAGGGTGGGAACCAGACATCCTTTTCCAGAAATTGGTGATTTGGACACAGGAATGATAGTCAACCTCTGATGGACGTTTGGGCTGAAAGGTCCTGTAGGGCTGACCGGCATCTCCCACTGCAGCCCGGGAGGGGCGGAGAAGGCGGGTCCGTAGAGAGAACCGAATGAAAGTGACACGCGGGGACATAGAGAGGGGGTGCCATGGAGAGGGGGGTTTCTGCTTTCAGGTTCCACTTTTCGTCCTTTCTCCCTCAGGTTCCGACCTACACTCTTGCTTCCTCCCCACATCTCATGTTGCTCAAGCAGCAGGCGGCCCCTGAGACAGGCACACTTCTGTTCAGTTTGCATTTAATGCAGAGCAAAACAGTTCCGAAAACTTGTGCTTGAGAGAACTCAGAATTTGAATTTGGTCCAGATTGCTAGGGACACTCAGAATGCAGTGGGGCCTCCGCTAATTGGATTTTCTGGATAAATGAGGGTCAAGCAGAAACTTTTTGTTTGTTTCCATCTTTGTTATAGAAATCTGTCTAAAATGCATAAGTAAAAAAACAGATTGGAAACAATGTAAATGTCTATCAGTAGGACACTGGTTAGAAATTTGTAAGTGGAATGCTATGCAAGCATTAAAAAATAAGACAGAAGATGGTTTGTTAGGGCATAAACCCACCGTCTTCTCAGATCACCAGCCACCTGAATAAAGCACCCATAAAGATTCAATCCCTGTCTCTGCTTATTGGGTCTGGTAGGTGACAGGCAGCCCGAATGCTGGCTTTTCTGGTTTCATATTCTGACGACTCCTTTCTGGACAGACTTTGGGACTCTCCAGTAAGTCTGGGTATTTGGTGGGGAGTCCCACTGGCTATCTGGACTGGGCAGCCCCAGAGGGTAGATTTGGAGACTCCCTATCAGCTGTCAAGTGATTTCACTTGGGGACTCTCCTTCTCTGACTCTCCTTCTCTGACTCTCGGTACCGCCTGTCGTCTTCGTTTTTTGATCAAATCATTGCACTTTCTGGTTCAGGTTACAATCCTGGGTCACGACTTATTCAGGAATTAAGGTGCCTTCTGGTTTACAGAGCTCTGTCTGGTAAAAAGCTTCCTTCTGGTTTTTGTGATATTGCAGAGCATTATCTGGTGGAATGGGGGGTGGGGAAAGCCTCCATTCTGGGACACAGCTGTTTGGGGTGAGTTTTGGCTGGTTGGTTGACCTATGTTGATAAACCTCTGACTAACAAGAAAGTGGTTTTTATTATAATACTGTTTGGCTTATACATTGTATAATCTAGACTCAGGAGAGCGATGGCTGCTGAATGGGTCTTTAAGTTACTATATTATACTGCAATTAGAGTTGTTTGTCAAAGATCAGGGAAGTGGGACAAAATGCTTTACCTAGAACCTTTCATGAGTTCACGTAATAAGGATGCAGGATTAAAAGGAAGTAGATTAATGGTCCAGAGAAAAGGGAATTTGCCTGTGAAAGACAGCAGAAGCTCAGAGGACAGGGACTGAGAAGACCTGAATATCATGCAGCTGTGAGCAAGGTTGGGGTTCCCACAGCCCCCCAGCCTTGGGGGATCTTCCTCCTTACTCAGCTGAAGGAGCTGGGGAAAATGAGCCTGAACTGGTGTCACCACCTTGAACCCATCAGGGAACCAAATTTGGTGGAGGACAAGCCCCAACCAGGGCAGGGAAATACCCTTTGTGAAAACTTCCAGTGGGAGTAGGGCCAAAGGGCCAGCTTGCTGGATATTATGGGCAAATGCTCCGGTTTCTACATCAGATCTGTCAAACTGGAAAAGCTCTGAAAGGACCAGAGTATATATCCCTTTAGAGTGGATAAAGGAGTACACTAAAGCTTTTGAGTCCCTGAAGGTGCACCAGCTTCTGTGCCGGCCTTGGCATTTCTGAACCTACTGAAGCTCTCCCAATTATAAATTCATGAAAGGCAGGGCGTTCCCCTATGAATCCTCACCCAAACAATTAGTGACATTTCACAATCCATCGGCTTACTTGTCGAAGAAACTAGATCACACTATCCAGGGGTGGCCAGCCTGCTCGAGGGCTGTCAGCCACCTTCAAGCTCTTACAGGAAGCTGAAGTTTTCCTTGGGACAGCCCATCAAGTATTGGGCCTGCTGGAGTGGAAGGGAAAACTGTGACTCACTGCTGGAAGAAAGGGAAGGTACCAAGCCATTCTCAACAATCCTAACATCTCCCTCAAAATGGTAAGTTAAATTCTGCCTCTTTTCTCCCTGGATCCTGACATGTCTACACTAATACATGACTGTGCTGAAATAACTGATGAAGAGTATTCTAGCAAAATTGATTTACAGGACCATCCTCTAGAGGAAGCAGAGTGGATTGTCTATGCAGATGGAAGCAGTTCTATGGACAAAGGAAACAGAGAGGCTCAAAAGAAATGCAGTTGTGGCTCTTGAAGGAGCAGTGGAGGCCAAGGCCTTGCTGCCAGGAACCTCTGCTCAGAAAGCTGAACTGATTGCATTGATGAGGGCACTGGAACTGTTGTGCAAAAAGAGCATGAATGTGTATACCGACTCCAGGGAAGCTTTCCTAATTTTCCAACCACATAGTTCCATCTGGAAGGAAAAAGAACTGTTAGCCTTCAAAGAAAAAGGAGAATAAGCATGCAGCAGAAATTTCAAAATGATTAGAGGCTGTTCAGGTGCCTCTACATGTGGCAGCTATGCACTGCCCGGGGCATCAGAAAGAGGACACTGGAGTGGCTAGAGGAAGCAATCTGGCTGACCGGGCAGCAAAAGAGTCACTGAAGGAACGTTCATAATGCCTTTGGAACCTGTTCTAGATTTGTCACAATTTGACCCTGAGTATTTGACTGTAAACTTAGAGAAAACTGAGAGCCGGGGTTCTGATGAAGAAGGAGCTGACAGTGGATGAAGAAAGGATAAGAAAGGAGTTGTACGGCTCCTTGAACATTTAGTGGAGCCAGTCATGAAGCATTTGCATGAGGCCACTCACTATGTAAGGGACTTATTAACTATGTATATTAAACTGTGGCTCACAAATCTTGGACTTTCTAAAGCCATACGAAAAGTAATTGCTAGATGTGTTGTGTGTCAGAAGAACACCCCAAGACAGATCCCTGCAATACCAAGGACAATGCCCACTTCAAGACTGGCAAATAAACTTTACCCAGATGCCAAGGGTCAGAAGGTGGAAATATTTGTTAGTCTTGTTGCCACCTTTTCGGGATGGGTAGATGTCTATCCTACTAAAACAGAGAAATCCTCAGAGGTAGTGAAAGCCTTACTAAAAGAAATAGTTCCTTGCTCTGGCCTGCCCTGTAGCATCCAGAGTGATAATGGGCCTGCTTTTGTTTGAGAAATTTCACAGAGGTTTAGTAAGTTTTCAGGAATCAAGTGGAGACTCCACATGGCATGGAGACCTCAGGCTTCTAGAATAGTAGAGAAGATGAATCATACTTTGAAGAAAAATATAGCCAAACTATGTTAAGAAACTCATCTCCACCCTGGCTGGTGTGGCACAGTAGATTGAGTGCCAGCCTGCTAACCTAAAGGTCCTTGGTTCATTCCCTGTCAGGGCATATGCCTGGGTTGTGGGCCAGGTCCTGGTTGGGGGCGTGTGAGAGGCAACTGATCAATGTAGCTCTCACACAACAATATTTTTCTTGCTCTCTTTCTCCCTCCCTTCTCTTCTCTCTAAAAATCAATAAATAAAATCTAAAATTAAAAAAAAAAGAAACCACCAGTGAATGCATAAATAAGTGGAACAACAAATCAATGTTTGTCTCTTCCCCCTCTCTCTAAAAAAAATCAATAAATAAAAATTTAAAAAACAAAAGATAAAAAGAAACTCATCTCCATTGGGATCAAGCTTCACCTATCACCCTGCTCAGGATATGGGTGGCTCCTCAAAGTGGGGTTCAACCGAGTCCTTATGAAATTGTGTACCAGTGACCATTTCAGGCTACGATTGGGGTGGGAGATATGTATATAGATCAAGAAGTGAAGGTAAAGAAATATGTACAACATTTAAGTCAGACCTTAGCTGTACTGAATGACCTTGCCTATGTTAAAGACTTCTCCCCCACAGGTTTGCTGCATTCCTTTGAGCCTATAGATAAGGTGCTACTCAAGGCTTGGAAGACAGGATCTTTAGAAAGCCAACTAGGGGAAAAGTGGACTGAACCTTGGGACGTGCTCCTCACCATCCCCACCACAGTGAAACTGGCAGAAATAAAACCTTGGATCCATCACACAGGGTAAAGAAAGCACCGGAGGAGCGATGGACTGCTGAACATCAAGAAGACCTGAAAGTCATCTTCTGAATACAATGACTTACATTCTTTAATTACTTTTTGCTTAACCCCATGTTATAGAGAACTTATTCCTTTCAAATGGGATGACAATATTTGGGTATATTCAGCAGAAATGTTCTAAACATCTCTGAATTTTGCCTCGCAGGAAGAACTTACGTTGAACCAACTTTCACTTCATATCTTGTAGGTGTTTGTACTCCCCTAGAAAGCCTTTGAAATTATACTTAGTTTAAGGATATCAATAAGAAAATAACCTACTCTGATATTTATAACTGGGGACCTGTGGTAACTCTAAAGGACAGGGAAATGTTTTCCTTAAAAGTCACTAACATAGCTCCAGCTGGAGAGTGTGCAATTTTGGTCAACTGTACTAAAAACCGTCTTGTGCTTTATCAGAGCTTGCTGTTGCATGCAATGTGACCCCTTATGTGGATCTGCAATTAAATGTATTCCTAAGCCCCCTACCAGAGGGTCTAATGCTAAGATATGTGCTCAACAGCAAAATGAATACTTCCATATGATACTGATCTCACAGAAATAAGATAGTTTAGACTAACAGTGGGGGAAAGGTGGGGGACTCAAGAGTTGGAAAATTTTAGTTTCAGGTAACAGCTCATAATCAGTGCACGTACAAGCTATTGTTCTGGGAACTGAAGGTATGACCCACCCTGATTCCAGGAGACCGTGAGCAGTTCCACCTTTGTGCCTCAGGAGGCCTGCAAGCCGTCAAGATGGTATCGGAGCCACCCTGCTCCAGGGTGAGACACCCACTGCCCACGGCACAGATGGAAGAATGCAGCTGCTTTTATCTGATTGACTTTTTCCTGAATTCCAAACCCCTTACCTACACTTCTTGTAAAACTGGTCAGTTTAAAATGGAATTTAAGATGGTCTGTCAGGGTACAAAGCTGCTGTCTTCTCAAATTACTGACCACATGAATAAAGCTCCCATAAAGATTCAAAAAAGAAAAAAAAAGAATAAGACAGATCCATATGACCCACCATGGAAGGTTCTCCATGATATATTGTTAAGTAAACAATAAAATATCGAATGCTATGTGCATTGTGTTTCATTTGTGTGAAAAAAGAAACAGGAAATACGTAAGTTCATAGGTCCACTTAGGCTCAGATGTGTGGGGGATACCTGTGGAGGGTTGCCCGAGCTCTGCAGCAGCGAGCACCTCCAGGGAGACACCTGGGGATGAGAGGGATGCTCGTGTTTCTCTGTGTACCCTTTCATACTGTTTGAGAAAAATTTTTTACAGTACACACGTACTGGCTCTTTACTACATACATAATACATAAGCACATACCAATGTGTTTCCACACAGCCTGCTTTCCACTCCTATTAAGTACAAAGCAGTTGTTTGCCCTAACCATGGGAAAAGAGTTCCCATGGAAACTCTTTTCTAATTCTGGAAATTGGAGTGATAGGAGTAGAAAGATCTTTATAAATGTCCTCACTGCTGGAGTCACTTACTCTCATGTGTTTGCCTTCACCCGTAGGAGTTGTCGAACAATCAGATGGGGCTACGGGAAGTGAGGGCCCCGCGCTCCCTGCACAGCGGAGTCGGGACAGGGAGGCCGGAAAGGCTGTGGTCTGAGCGGCAGCACGCTGGCACCTGAGGTTGAGGAACTGCCAGTAACTGGGCTCTCGTTTCCTCTGTGGATTCTCATCACTCACAGTGAAGTCCTTGAACTTGGCGTTTCTGCATCTATTAAATGGTGACAACAATACCTTCTTTCTAGGTTCTTCGAAGGAATAGGGATGAAAGCATCTGGCACAGTGCCTGGCTCAGCTGTAGCTGAGTGCAGCGTGTTTTGCAGTCACCCTGACTGACTGCTCCTCAACGGGTCTGAGAAGGAGGTGCGTAATCAATCTTAGAGTGTCCCGGATGATGTTGGATGAATGTCCTGGGTTTAAATTCAGACTCTGATGTTTAGAGGAGGTTATTAACAGAAGTGTCTTTGCTCTCGTTTGACATTATTTGGGGGGGTGGGGTGGGGGAGTCTTTATTCCCTTCAGTGTGGACATCTTTGCCACCAATTGGAGAGAACCAGCCTGAGACTGAAGCCAACACAAAGGATCTGAAAGTGGTAGGGCAGAGGAATAAGGGAGTAAGGTGTGGTTTCTAAAGGAAATTCTGGTGCTTTCACCTTACAAGTAGGAAAGGACTCAGCGGGAAAGCCCATAGCTACCCACCATGCTTAGTGTGATACACTGGGGTAGGGGGGTGAACGGTAGCAGGGTGGGGAGAGGGCTGGAAGGACTCAAACAGGCCATCGCTTGTACTTAGAGTGGACTCTGTGAGATGCCTTGTGTGGGCAGCTGGAAGGTGAACGATGAGCTGGGTTCCCCAGGAGGGTCTTCAGAGAAACGAGACTAGAGGGAGTCTTTGTGAAATAATTAAAGGATTTCAGTAGCAGTGTGGAGATGGGGCCCATGGTCATCCCCCCTCCATTCTCCCAGCCTGGACTTTGCACAGCCTGGCCAGACTTCCATATGACCTAGATCTTTCCTCACTCCCTCAGGAGTGGGTGGTGGAAAGGTGACAGTCCCACTCACTAGTGGTTCAAACTTAAATCAGCCAGTTAGTACTTCTGTCCTGGCTGCTGGGGCCCTTTGCCTTCCCAAAGAGCCTCTTCCCCATTAGGGTGACTAGTTATCCCAGTTTTTCCAGGATTGTCTCTGTTTAGCACTGAAAGTCCCACATCCTGGGAAAACCCTCTATCCCAGACAAACCTGCTGGTTGGTCACCCCAGAATGGAGAATCAGCACTCCTACCTAGTAGGTGACTCATGTTTGAGAGCACCGTGCTGATGCTGGAAGCACAGGACTAAATACGTCAGCTCTGGGCTGTACCTGGAGGAACTGGGTGTCTGACAGCAGTGGTGGGATCGAAATGGACCATTTCAGAGAGATGTGGTATGACAGAGACGAAGGCAGAGGTCCAAGGGGCTGTCTCATACAGTACTGTAAGGAAGAAGCTGTGGAGGGGCTTGTGAACTAGGCATTGGTAAATGATGGTGTTTGTGGATGGGAGAGGGTGGGGGTGGAAACGAACACTGCCATAGGGCCAGGAGCTTGCAGAGACATAGTGTGATGAAAACCTGGTGCTTGGGGGAGTAGTGACAGCTCCTCTAATCCCCACCAAACATTTGCAGGGCCGAGGGCAAGTGTACAGATAGAAGCCTATAGATCATGTGTCTAAATATTTAAAAATTAAATCAGGCACAAGCTCTTAAATAGACACCCTCTCTTCTTTTCCCTTGACAAACACACCGTCATATCACTCTGGGATGCCAGGGTAGAGACTGGAATTCCCAGGCTCTCTGGTGCTCTGGCTGGAAGGAGACCATCCAAGAAGGGCTGGGCCCAGGTCTGGCTCCCATACCTTCTTCCTACTCCCAAATCTGCTTCTTCCTGTACTACTAGGGGCCTCACACACACACATGGCCCCTGACACGGCATCACAAACTGTCCATGTCCCTTGCAAACAGCTTGCTCGTTCCTGAGGCCGAGGACAGTGACACTGGTTGGGGGAGGGGGTGCGGGGAAGAGGCCTGAGCGGGCCCTGGAAGTGGGCAGGGAATTCTCAGGTCGAGTATGGTTTGGGATGGGTACAGACTCTAGGTGGGCACGTCCCGAGGGTCCTGCAGACTCTGCCCCGTGGAGCGGGGGGCTTTCCTGCCTGGGTGTTAGAATGATCCTGAGTGGTAAGGAGTTCCTAATGGCTGGAATGCTGTCATATTCAAGTAAACAGTAGTGGTGGAGGCTGGTTCCTATTACTATGAGAGATGACAAAATTAATGGCTCCACATTTTGTTTTTTAGGAAGAGAAATGTCAGAAATGACCTGGGAAATGGCCTGCCGCTCTTCTTACCCCGTTTGTGCAAAAGTTGGGCATGTCCAAGTTGATGTGTGGAAGCTGGCCTTTTGGTCCAATAAAACTGAGAAGCTAGAAATGAACAGGACCTAAGCTACACACCCTCTGGGGTTGTCAGAGTGGGAAACTGGCCACTTGCAGGTGAGTCAACTTCTCTCTGGCAATACCCCACGGCTCATGTGAAGTGAGTAACCCTTCTGAAGTAGAGATGTTATTTCCTTGTCCTCCCATTAGATGCCCCAGGTTGTGTATTAAGCGATGACCTAGACTTTCAAGGCTATGACATCGTACAGCAGGGGGAGCTAAAGGAGCTTGATTCTTCCCGAGGCTGCTGGACGCCTCAGATTCTAACTTCCTGGTCCCAGCCACAGCATATGCTTGAAACGTTTCCTATTAACAGATTACACAGAACAGCTATTTTCAACCAGTATGCCACAGACCTTTTCAAAACACGCAATACCTATTTAGTAAGGGGCACCGAACTCTTTTTCCTTAGGTTTCAAATTAAAAAATGACAACAGCTAACACAGTAGCTGTCCAGTGTAAATGAATAAAAATTATACCTATTTTTTGTCAGATTGACAAAAAAAGATATATTTTTGGTATCCTGCAAAATTTAAGTAATTAGTTTGTGGGCCATGAGATGAAAAGGTGGAAAATTGCTGACATAGAATAATTACATTTTGTTAATTTTCAAAATTAACAAAAAAAGGTGCTGCTGAATTCTCAGCCAAACATTCTAAAAAAATAGAATTACTTGATGTCTTGGATGTCAAGAATTAAACAATAAAAAGCATAGTCATGTTCCTGATATAACCAGTTTTTCCACTAGTTGTCTAAATTCAGTGTTTCATTTTAAAAATTGCACACCAAGCCAACTCTCTTGTGCACTGACCAGCTTGCTTGAAGAGTCAGATCAAGGGCTGCGAACTGGGGAGGGAGGGAGGGCCAAAGGGGCCTGCTTCCCCAGGAGGAGGTTAGTAGACAGCCAGGAATCGGGGAGGGGTACATGAGGACCTCTCAGATAGAGAGGGAAGGGAAGCAGAAGAACCACTGCCTCTGTAAGGGGAACTGATGGAGGCAGAGGGAGTGGAACCAAATCAACCAACAGGTGATGAAAACAGAGGAAGAGGGGTGCCAGGAATGAAAAGACCTAAAGTAGTAAAAGAATACGTATAGACAGGATTGATTTGCATGATTTGTCATCCTTTTAGTCCAGTTACCTTCTCAACTGTTATAAATTCCTTCCATATGAAATTTGTTTTTGCTAGATAATGCAGTGAGCAAACAGCAGCAAACAGCAGTTATAAAATTTGGAGGGAATTAGTTTTGAATTGCCCTTCAAATACAAAATTAATGGCACTGGCCAGCCAGTAGAAGGACTGGATTTTTTTTTTTTTTACCTTCACCCAAGGACATTTTTTTTGCATTGATTTTAAAGAGAAAAGAAGGGAGGGAGAGGGCAAGGGAAAGAAACACCAATGCAAGTGAGAAGCACCAATTGGTTGCCTCTTGCACACAGACCTACCAGGGATCCCACATGCCTGGACTGGGGAGCAAACCTGCAAGCCAGGTATGTACACTGACTGGGAATCCAGCCCACAACCCTTAGGTTATGAGAAGACGCTCCAACCACTGAGCCCCATCAGCCAGGGCAGGACTGGAAATTGAATTACTGTATTTTCAGGACTGTAAGATGCACCTGACCACACCTAGGGTTTAGAGGGAATATCGGGAAAAAAATTCTGAAGCAAAAAATGTGGTAAAATATTTAATAACGTGTGACCCTGCTCCACTGCTGCCCCCCTCCCCACAGCAAGCCAGGCAAGCCACATTCAGACTATAAGATGCACCCTTGTTTCCCCCCAAATTTGGAAAAAGTGCGCCTTATAGTCCAAAAAACATGGTTATTTCCCACAATTCATTAGGTGATGAATTGTGGTGCTTGAGCCACTGAGTCACATTACACACTGTGACCAACTACATGCTTTTGAAGATAATAAGCTGAGGTTAGAGTATAGTCTGTGACAATGGAACAGATTTTTTCTTTTTTAAATTTTTATTTTATTTTGTTGTTCAAGTAGTTTTCTGCCTTTTACTCCCATCCCAGCCCACGCCCCCAGCCCTCCCCACCTCCCTCCCATTTCCACCCACACCCCCCTAGTTTTTGTCCATGTGTCCTTTGTACTTGTTCCTGTGAACCTTTCCCCTTTTCCCCTGAAATTCTCCCTCCTCTCCCCTCTGGTCACTGTCAGCCTGTTCTCTATTTTAGTGTCTTTGGTTATATTTTGCTTGTTTTGTTGTTTAGGTTCCTGTTAAAGGTGAGATCGTATGGTATTTGTCTTTCACCACCTGGCTTATTTCGCTTAGCATAATGCTTTCCAGCTCCATCCATGCTGTTGCAAAGGGTAGGAGCTTCTTCTTTCTTTCCGCTGCATAGAATTCCATTGTGTAAACGTACCACAGTTTTTTGATCCATTCATTTACTGATGGGCACCTAGGTTGCTTCCAGCACTTGGCTATTGTAAATTGTGCTGCTATGAACATTGGGGTGCATAGGTTCTTTTGGATTGGTGTTTCGGGGTTCTTAGGATATAATCCTAGCAGTGGAATTCCTGGGCCAAAAGGCAGATCCATTTTTAGTTTTCTGAGAAAACTCCATACTGCAGATATTTTCTTTATGTGAAAAATTACTAGCTATACTGGTAATAGCACTAAATTATAATTTCAGTCTATGTCTTTTATTTTTAATTTTTTAAAAGATTTTATTTGTTTATTTTTAGAGGGGAAGGGAGGGAGATAGACAGAGAGAGAAACATCAATGTGCGGTTGCTGGGGGTTATGGCCTGCAACCCAGGCATGTACCCTGGCTGGGAATCGAACCTGGGACACTTTGGTTCCCAGTCTGTGCTCAATCCACTGAGCTACGCCAGCCAGGGCTTCAGTCTGTATCTTTTAAAAAGATTTTTACATTTAGTTTTAGAGAGAAGGGGAGGGAGAAAGAGAAACTTCCATGTGTGGTTGCCTCTCGTATACCCACTACTGGGGACCTGGTCCCCAACCTAGGCATGTGCCCTGACTGGGATTGAACTGGTGACCCTTTGGTTTACAGGCTGGCACTCAATCCACTGAACCACACCAGTCAGGGCTTCAGTCTGTGTTCTTTAAAAAAATTACAAACTCTTAAAAACTGATTTTATAGGGCAATATCCCAAGATATAAGAAGAGCCAAATGGAGATTTGCAACGAATCTGGGGAAGCTGAGCCTGTCACGGCCTCCTAGAAGCTGACATTGTAACCACTGCCATCCTACAACTGAATTGCTTTGTCATGTCTTTCCTCTTCACTCTGTTAGGCTTACACTAAGCATTACTCTCTGAGGTGTTGAGAAGGAACAAGACATGGATGTTGGGCAGCCCTGGGTTGGAATCCTGATTCCGTCTGGCTCTGGGATCTGCTTAAAGTCACTACAAATGTGGATAATGACACCTACTTCCCAGGGCTGTTGGGAAGGACTGGATGAAACAGTCTGTGCAAAGACCACTGTCAAGTGCCTGGTACTCCACAAATGTGGTTTGTTTCCTGTGGGTGAGTATAGCAGAGTACTTTCAATACTCTGTGATTCATCTGATACTATCAGGCCTATCCAAAGCAGCGAATTAGCAGGAGACTTCAAC
This sequence comes from Phyllostomus hastatus, assembly GCF_019186645.2. NCBI lineage: Eukaryota > Metazoa > Chordata > Mammalia > Chiroptera > Phyllostomidae > Phyllostomus > Phyllostomus hastatus. Next base: position 577,669 of record NW_025333643.1, on the reverse strand, counting down.
TACTCTTATTCTGTTTTTTTTTTTAATGTCATATTCCATTTGAGTACTAAGCATGTAGGCAGGTATCATGGAATGCAACAAGTGAGGAAAAAGAAGTGAGTTGTGGGAATACTGTGTGAAATAATGCTGTAACTCAGATAAAACAGCTGCTTGGCTGTAGGAAGAATTACCACTAAAACATTTAAAAAGAGACTTAACATAAGAACAAGCTATTTTAATCAAGCAAAAACAAAGTTATATTCATTATTTCTAAAAATAAAATTAGACTTTTTCCAACCCTTAACATCTGCATTTAATAATATCTTCTAGCCAAAATACAGATGCTAAAACAGCAAATTACAATATATCTTGTACAGCATAGTTATGTTCACTGCTTACACTTACTTTAATCCTAGTTGGTCATTAGGTACTCAATGCATACTTAAACATCACTCATCATAAAGTTTTCACAATTAACAAAAAATCTGACAAGGCTGTCTTAAAACGGCTCTGCTATAAATTGTATAGAATATACAGAATTACAAAGTCAAGTATTTTTTATCAAAATATACACCCCTCCCTGAAACTAACACAAGCTGTCAACATTTTAAACGAATAATACAATTATAGAAAATATTTGCAAAATTATTTTTTTCATGTATAAATATTCTGCCATATTTACTTTGGTCTAGAATTATCAGCATACAAGTCCACTTTAAAAATATCCACATGTAAGGGCTGGGAGACATCACTACATGTAGTCTAATTTCATATTTGGAGTTACTTCAAATCAAAATGACTAAAATACACAATTATTTTTCTTGATTAATAATCCTAATTGAGTTAAAACAAATTAGTAGATCACAGGATTGCTTATTTGATATTCTAATTATCAATTCAAAAATGATTTTCATAAGCCCTTTGTGACAATCTCTTTAACAAAACCCAAATGAATAGTGCAGGTATACATATATACAATGTATAAAATAAAGTTGAATTGCTTGCATTTTCTTCTATTACATAATACTGTATGTGAGTGAACGTAGATGAACAAAAGATAAATGCAGATACAATATTGGGGTTACTTAACAGTAAAGTACTACAGCATTCAAAGGTCAGCTTTGATCATGTCCATTTCTGGGTGTGTAAATGCTTTCTTGCCCACCCAAATCCATATTAAGTCTTCTTCATGGTGACATCACATCAGGAGAGAGAAACTGGAGTCCTGTGAGCTACTTCTTCATAGTGGTAACCTCGCAACGCTGGACACCTTGGGTTTCCATCTATCAAATCCCAAGAACACGAATGGCTGCAGGCTACCCTTGAACTGGTTTCCGGATTCTGTTCATACTGGTGATCAAAGGGTAGGAATGATTTCTCTCTGCCTCCTATCACGGCAGTTTAAAAAGTAAGACTCATGAGTTCCAGCTTCCCAGGAACCTAGTCCAGACGACGGAACATCTTGTAGGGCAATTAGACTTCGAGGGCAGTGTTGACAGGATGGGTCAGTGGAAAAGAAAATTGTGAAACTTAAGTGGGTGTTTTAGCAAAGGGGCTAGATGTCTGCAAACATGAAGACAAGGCATCTGACTTTGAGGATATATTTGAGTCACGTAAGTGATGGAACCTTATCTCCCTCATCCACATTTTATCTCCTTCCCCAACCCCAAGCAAAGCTACTATTTGAGGCAAGGAAGGTCATCCCTTCCAGTTGCTGGCTCAAGTCCTTCACGGGTGGGGCAGGTGTGTGTTTCTGTTGTCCTTTTGTTTTATATTAGTATATACTTGTGGGCTGTGCAATCTCCAAGGAAGCTGATCATGGTAGGGGTTAGATTTTCTGTCCCTATCAAGTGTCTGGGCACTGACCACTGTGTGCATGCCTTGCGCTAACTTTCCTGGACACACCTTCAGTGGAATAGGAGGTGTCAGGTTTTACTTGAACCCTTGAGACTGGTTAAGTCTGTCTGGAACAGACTTCCACATTTATGGCCTTGTGATGGATGGAAGACCACGGGGAGTTTCAGAAGAATTTAACCCTTCTTCATTTCCTGAGGTGAGGCCATTGCAAAGTAATACACAGCACAGGTAACCACAGGTAAATTCTGGGAAGGCTTTCCCCCATAGATAAGGCATGACCTATGTTTTCTGTGACTTGGATAGACCAATTCAAATAACAGCTCAGCCATAACATCAAGAGAACAGCATTCCATCTAAAAGCATACACATGCTCTTAAGTCATATTCAAAATGCTTCCTACTGGTTTTTACATCAGTCCTCATTATTTGCAGACCTATTGCTCATCATTATAATTCTCTACAGGGGACACGGACAGTTAAAAGTCATACTGATTTATATATGTATTTTACAAGGTTTGTGTTGCAGAAAAGTAGTTCTAATATATGAATGTCCTACTTAGGTTACTCGTTTCACATGTATTTTTAGCTATATTAAGTATTTAATATGTATCCATTAAATTTAAACAATTTTCAACAGCGCAGAAGCTGAATGGGAATGACTGTTACAGCTCATTTACCTTTTAACTTATGAAGATGACATTTTCATGATGTCTAACCCTTTTCTCCAGTGACTAAAGACAGTTTAGCAGCCAGTTCCTATTAGCACTTACCAGAAAGTTTTAAATTAGGCTAAAATGAAACTTTTTTCCACTGGCAGAAATACCACAGCTAAGAACTTCATAAACTTTCACAAGATACTTGGGATATTGGCGAAGTCAGCTATTTTGTTTTTGCGCACTTTGCAAGATGTTAACGCTAAAACCCAAAGCAGATATTAGGATCCTCTTTCTGGAATTTTCACAAATGAGATTTTTGTTTTACAATTCACTCCTTCATGACTGTTAATGTGAACAAAACTAAACTTAAAAACAAAACCAGAAGAAAATAGCTAACTAAAAAATAATGATAATAAACAAACCCATCAACTTATATTTTTGATTTGTTTTCCCCCAAGTATCGCCATTCAAAGGCTTCCAACAATGGTTTGTACATTATCCTTTTGGTCATTGTCTTCCGAATCCATGAACTGTGGATTCTCCAGCGGATCTGAGTTTTCCTGGTACACATCACCTTCCGATTTCTCCCGCTGACTCGGGCTTTTGAATAAGTGTTTCTTCTGGTGCATGCCAAGGGCAGCAGCTGTTTTGCAAATTTTGGGGCACTGGAAGCAGGCAAAGCCCTTACCGTTGTGCTCCCGAATATGCCTCTGCTCGTGATTCCTTTTTGTGGAGAGGTACAAAAAACTCTGAAAGCAGAACTGACAGTGGTAACGCTTCTCGCCAGTGTGGATTCTTTCGTGGATTTTGAGGGTCTCGTTCAGCGTGAACGCCTTGTTGCAATACTGGCAGATGAACTCCTTGACGCCTAGGTGGATGCGTTCATGCTTCTGTAAGTTTCCCTGCACAGAAAAGCACCGCCCACAGGTCTTGCACTGGTACGGCTTCTCTCCGGTATGACACCTCATGTGCATCTTGAGCGTGGATGGGCTTTGGAACTGCTTGGCACAGAGCTCGCAGGTGTATGGCCGGGCGGTGACGTGCCGGTGGGGCCTGCCTTGGTTTCCAGCCCCCGAGGCCTTGTCTCCATCGCAGAGCTCACACTGCAACTTGGGCATCTCTTTATTTTCTTCTTCCTCAAAGGCCTTCTCCTGAGGAGCCTTCCCCACAGCACAGTCCAGTTCTGCCGGGTATTTATACTTACTGCTTGGGCTCCTGTTTTCATGTTCTTTCCTCCAGTTGACTTTCCTCATTTTTCGCAACTGCCTGGATTTCTTTTTGGGTTTGTAGTTGTAGTAAGGGCGCCACGGCTTGTCGGTGGAATCCTGGTCACTTGCATCATCGAACATTTCACTCATATCCACACACTCGGATTGGCAAAGCTCGAGCGGGCTGTCTCTGTTGGTTTCCAGGTCACTCTCTCGTGGCAAAGTCTCTTCCTGCACTTGATACTTGGGTCTTCTCCCTCTTTTATAGAACAATTTAGATCCCAGGATATGCCTTTTCACAATGGCTTCATTCCCAATTTTGACTGTTATTTGGCAAAGAGGTGCGACGTTGCTGTTTGTGGAGGTTCCGGGGAGAGCAGGTTTTGCGATGTAGGTTTCAATTTTACTGGTTTCTTTAATGACATTTGTGGTTTTGCTCAATGACGCTCCGGGGTCAGCAACGTAGCTTGATCCCTCTGGCATCTCTCCCCTGTTACATGGGACGGTTTTCTTTTTCTCCTTAATGCTTTTGGGTCTGCTGACCACTCTCCCCACTTTGTCTGGCTCAGGTTTGCTATCGCCTTGCCCGGGCTGACTGATAGGTGGATCTGAAGGGGCTCTGTGGTTGGTGCTGGACATGGCAGCCACAGAGGCACTGTGCATGATTACTGACGAAAACTGGCTGCTGTGTACGATGACCGAGGGCGCTGAGCCACTGTAGCTGATCACGGAGGCTGAGTTCTCACTGCCATTACTCAGAGGCAAAGTGGGCATGTTCCCAGCCGGGAGGTCTGAAATGACAGCATTTTCAGTGGAAGAAACTGACACCTCCGTTGAATAAAAGTTATTGTCAAGATCAACTTTCAAGGGCTCCTCTCCCCATTTGGTCCCCTCTGCATTTTGGACATTGGCAGAAATGGGTCTGTCCCGACATGTGGATGTTTCCAGTGGGACAGCTCGACTGTTGGTCATGGTGTTTGCGCTGTCTTGGAAATTCAGTGTCGGTAATTCAGAGCTACATGGATTCTGAATAACATAGGGACCAGGTGCAGGCTCATTCATCTGCCTGTTTTCTCGAGCATTTTCATATGAAGAATTTCGGTAGCTCTTATAAGGAGCCCTCTTGCATTTCATAGGCAGGAGCCTATAAAGTTTATACGGATAGACAGTAGGTTTCAAGCCTCCATTTGCAGTTTTTTTATTGATGGAAAGTCTATGATCTATGGCGTGGAAAGACTTCTGATGGTTTTTGAGAATGTAGTAGGTCATGAAAGTTTCAAGGCAGAAAATGCACTGATACCGCCTTTCTCCTGTATGCCAAACTTCATGTCTTGTCCTGTACTCCGCCAGCGCGAACACTTTGTTGCAGTAATGGCAAGGGTACGTTCTTCTCCATGAGTGGACATTTGCATGTCTGCGAAGGCTGGATAAAGTCACATAACTACGCTTGCATACAGCACAACTGTACAGCATTTGCCCATTAACAAATTTAACCATGTGGTCCATTTCTGGCAAGGTACTTCCAGTACTGGAAAATTCACCAAGCCTGTTTCCAGATAATAAAGACTCTGGACGTGTGAAGGAAGCTCCGTTTTGTCCAATGGTAGGATAGTTTTCTAAAAAGCGTGGATTTCCTCCAGGAACGGGCATGTGGCTTGACCGCATGCAGATCTGTTCGTGCCGATCCAGTCTGTTTGGGGTGCTGAACTGTTTGTTGCAGTACTTGCACACCAAAGGCTCCTGGGTCGGCTTGTGCAGCTGCATATGGGCACCCAGCAAAGTACTACTGTCAAAGGATTTGGAGCAAGAGCTACAGTTGTAAATGAGAGGTGGAACCTCCGCTGCTGGCGGCCCAGGGACGTCAGAGGACTTGTTTTCATCTTCCCTGGGAAGAAGGACCTCTCCTTCATTGTTGGGAGACTTTGAACCAGAAAGAATGGCAGCTGGCTGTGGACTGCTTTCCTGATGAACCTCCACGTTGGTTACTGGTGGGGGTGGCATCTCTTCTGTGGTCGGTTCAGAATCCTGGGGCATGGAAAGTGTCTTTGGCTTCCAGCATGTTTTCGGTTTTGCAGTAAGAGCCTCGCCGTTTTCTTTCCCTGTTTTATCAGGTGAGCTGCCAGCATGTTCACATACAGGCTGACTCCGGTACGCCTCAGCCACGGAAGAAACGGCATAGGAGTGCTCCGCCAGGGTGCGGACAGGCTCTGCCTCGTGACAGACATCAGTCCTCTCCAGGCAAAGGCTTGTGGTTCTCATGGAGTCGGAGACCTTTTTGAAACTTGCCCTCAAGTCCAGTGGGGAAAACATGTTATTACTATTTTCCGTTTCAATGATGGAAAACGCATTTGTGATCCTTGGCCCGTTAGTGATGGCTGGTTCTTCATGCCTTTTTTCATTTTTTTCTTCTTTAACCACTCCCTTTTCAGTAATGCAGAATACATAGGGGCCTGGGGAATTTGAGAAGCTGCGATCGGTCAAATCTTCTAAGAAGGAGATTCCCAGCTTTTTTCCTGCAGCTGCAAGATCAGTGACTGTTTCCTGTCTCTTGACGACGACTGTGGAGCTGTAGATATAATTAAGGATTTCTGTAAACACTTCGGCTTTGAGATCATCCAGCTCCAGGACATGGCTGGAAATACAGATTGTATGGCTCCAAAAGATATTTTTGAAATAAAGGCTCGAAGCAGCCAGGACATTGCTGTGGGCTTTGAATTTGGTATCTTCCACAATGATAGTGACATCACATAAAATGCCCCGGATGCGCTGCTCATTTAAAATGGAGAGCACTGTGTCACTGTGAAAGTCGTCCTTGAGGTCCCTGGAAAGGGACATGACTGTCATCTGAAACAGAGGAGAGAAACAGTCAGACTCTTCCCCAAATAGCCTCTTTATTTCTGGGTTATTTTCAACCTCTTTGAAAACAATCTGTGTATGAAAGGAGATGTTCTTATCTCATACTGTTGTTGCTTACAAGACTTGGAGTCCACATGAGGAGCTAAATCTTTATTTTGCTCCAGTTTGTTTCTTATGCTGTTGCTAAACTATTACAATTGGAACGCCTCTCAGAACTCTTTCTCCAAAGGTGTAGCTATACGCATGTGTCTGAATGTGGGGGGAGGAGGTCCTCCCAAGTGTTAAGGGTCTTGCCATCACTCGGCTGCTGCGTGGAACCCCTAGAGCTGGGCAGTGCCACAGTCCCACCACAAGCCTCCTGCCTATTTTCAAAGACAGCCCTGATGATCCGATCCAAACGCCATTCATAAAGCTGGAAAAGGATTTCTAAAGAGTTTCCCTAAGTAAGCAGTACCTGTACGCAAAGGTGTTGCCTGCTCATAGAAACAGCAAGGACTGGAGGACATTTCCTAATTTGTGGCTTCCAAGGGTCTCTCAATGGAAAGTCACAGTCTGCATGACCACGTCTGACCACTGGGGGCGCCCATCCCATTCCTCCTCTGATTTCCCTCCCATTAAAGCCAAAGTAAGTAAATAAAGCAAACCAGGCGAAGGAGACTAGGGTTTTCAAAAAGAACTCTGAGAGATACTGAAGGCAAACCAAAAATGAAACCAGGACAGTATGTATCTGAGTCTGCAGGCTGAGTCTCACCACAGGTTCCTAAATTAGCACAATTTAAAGGCACAGTGAGTGGCTTGTTCTGGTCTGAGGACCCTATTGCTGAGACTAGTTCCCAGAGACTAGTTCTTGCTCTTCTCTCTGTGTGTTCTATAATCAGCCTGGAATGGCCAGGGCCTACTAACTAATAGTCCTGTGAGAAGCAGTCCAAAGCAGTGGCTTTTGTATTTACCTACAATAAATACGTGGTACTTTAGTGACCTAAGACACAAGTGAAACTGAAACTTGACCCTTCATGGGAACGATGCATTCTGTCCTTTCTACTATCTTTCATTTTTAAAATACTAACATCAACTCGCTAAACTAATTTCATTACACACTAATATATCACTCCTCCAGTTAAAACAAAATAAAACCAACAAATGAAAAACCCCTCTGGTGCACAGCATATACAAAGCAGACATTCATCCAGTCTCTCTGGCCCTCGTCAAGTGACGCCCAGGAAGCCACACGGCTTGCTGCTACTTCTTTAAATCGCAGTGGCAATATCTTCCTAGCAAGGGAGTATAATATTGAGCTCAGAGCATTTATTCAGGTGGAGAGACCAGATGGCCACATAAAGAACCTCTTTTTTCCTTTTTTTGTGAAGCTATTATAAACTGTGCCCATTATATTACTTAGCATCCTTTATGCAAGGGTTCATTTGATAAATTCTTTTATCTCACTCAGCCATAAGAAAACGTATACTTTTACTAACACATTCTCTAATTCGGTTAATGAGAATATATCCCCAAGTTTCTCTTAATTCTTGAGACAAGTTAGAATGGACTTTTATTGTCAATGGTGGTGGCCATTGTGAGCCTGGGTTTCTGGTGTGACAACTGTCTAGTTCTACTCTTGTTTGCCCTGCCTTTAATGGTAATCTCCCACAAATCTTTTCTAAAGCTCTGGGGGGGGGGGGTTAAAACTATAAATAAATGTAAAATGAAATGAAATGGTTACTGCTTCCTCTGTGCCCCTGAAGGGAGAGAGGGCCACCCCTGCACAGAACGCAGGTGTGTGTCCTTCACTGGGTTATAAATCAATAATATACTCTGCTGATGTTCCTTTTGTCTTCCTTGAGGTCTGTCTGTTCTGGGCTACTTTCTCTCCTGATTCTTACATTCTTACCCAGTTTGGTTTCTGTATTCTTCATCCAGCCTGACTGGATAGTCTCAGATCTGGCAAAACTCATACTATGTGGTTCAAAAGGGCGACTTCCCTTCTGGCTTAGTTCTATGCTGACGTCATCTATTTTGTCCTTTTATGTCAGAATCACTGCTTGTTCCAAAACACCCCACTTTAGGGCACTTTGAACCTCCTGCGAGGGTCTGCCTCTATCTGGGGAATACAGTATTTCACCTCAAGCTAATATAAATACTCTCGGGTGTCAGATTATAAGCCCCGCTCACTTCTGTGGTATTCTCTGATTCTTCTCTTAGATTGGTCAGTTAGAATGGTTAGCAAAAGGCCAACTATCAACACTTAGTAAGAGCCCAGTCTCGCAGTCAGAGTGACATATATTGTAGAAAGCATCATTATAGGTCATGAGAATATCCTTATGACGTTGGAAAATCCAAACATGACATCTTTCAGGAGACTCTACCACTGAGTGACAGAACCCTTCACAAATCAGTTACTGGGTAGTACCTGGATGTGCCTTCTTGGCACACACAAAATAACCTTCATTCTTGTATTGCTTTTACCCAGCAGATGTGCTCATGACTGGCGTGGTCAGACTCAGTGCTCAGAGCTGGAGGGACTGAGGGGAGCAAGGCAAGCCTCTGCCCTCCAGGGGCCAGAGTCCAGGGAAAGAAAGAAGCCTGGCAACTGACAACTGGAAGCCATGATGGTAGGCCTTACACTAAAGGTGTGTACAGAGTGTCACAAGATGACGTGACAATTTATTATTTACAGGGGTCCTGGAAGACTTGGCCTTAGTTAACACACGAAAGATGGGTGTGGGTGGGGCAGTCTAAGCAGAAGGAGCACTGGGAAAAACCAACAGAAAATGAGCATACTGTACGCAGGGACTGATGAGTATTAGGTCTGGGGAGGTCAGGAGAGGGTGTGTGCACTCTTCTGTCCCCAGTGCCCTCGGCAGTGCCGTGCGCACAGCTGGCCTCGGCACCTGTCTATAGAGTGTGATGAGCTAGGAAAGAAAGGGTCAGCCCAGGCCATGAAGGGCCCTAAAGGACTCCCACAGTAAATTTTATGCCTCAGGCAAAAGTGAACTGCTGAAAGGCATGAACAGATTTGAATGAAGGGGAAAAAATCACTCAGGCGGCGGCATGCTGAAGGGATCAGAGGGAGGCAAGCTGCATGCAGGAGACCAGTTAGTGAGGCCATGCTGGGGTCCAGGTAAGCAGCAGCCCATCCACCCCATAGCGAGAGCCTGGGGATGAGCAGATGGCCGCACCCTCTGCCAAGAAGGACTGGGAGGTGGTGGTAGCTGAACTCAAAATATACTTCAATACTCTCATCAATATTTACTGAACAATTGCTAAGTACAAGGAATCAGGCTAAACGCCACAGGAAGACAAGAGCTCATTCCTTCTTTGAACAGATGTTACTGAATACCTGCTATATGCTTTGGGACAGTAGCCCCCAAACCTGACTACACATTAAAATCACCTGGGAAGCTTTAAAAACAGTATAGATTCCCCCAAGGCCTGTGGTGTAGCAGGGGAAGTAAGATTTAAAGGAATGGAAAGTCCTTACTACTCTAGCACCCACCTCTCCAATCTTAACAGCGCCCTTTACCTAAACCACCTCGTTGTGTCATAAAGAGCTTCTGGACCATGGGTTACCAGATGACACCAGAAGGCGCTGCAGCTGAAAGCCATATTCTGCTTGTCCGCAGTGCAAAGAAGCCATGAGCCCGAGGCCTGCAGACCGGAAGGAAGGCACCTAAGGCCAAGGGCAAACCTGGTCCCCGCAGGTTCTGTTTGACTCACAGGTTTTGGAACCATGTTTTTGAAAAACTGATGTTGAAAAACAGTAAGATTTAACATAAAAATCAATATACCTTTTCTTCAAAAAAATAGGAAGACAATGAGGTGGTTGCCTACCTGGTAAGAGAACTGGGGCCTCGTGGGCATGCCCTGTCACAGCCCCCCACCCCCCTTACAGCCCATGTCACACTGGCACCGCTCCCAGGCACTTCTCGCCCTGCGGCTGCGTGCAGCAACGTGACTGGCCTTGCCTGTCAGCCAGTTTGGTCTGTGCAGCTGATAAAAACATTAAATAAAACATGGATGGACCCACAGACCTCATCAGACATCCTTACTGTAAGGACAGCCCCAAAATCAAAATGAAGAGTTCTAAGTGAGCTCTTGGTGGGGGTGACAGTCATTCTCACATTCAAAATAGTATGCTTTGGCATTAAAAAGTGAAGTGAATGACCTCTTCCCTTACATTTCCTCATAGAGAGTAACTTGAAAACAGAAGTCTTAGGCACTCCTGCTAATGGAAAGCTCACAACAGACTTCAGAAAAAGAAATATAAGTTGCAAAGAAGATGAGATTTAATTCACATGTAACTTTCTAAAATGCTTTCTAAAAAGCAAGTTTCATGCAGAAAATTTACTATTCTCAGTAGTACTGCTGTGATGGAATAAATAAGCATGGAAAAAGCTAGCAAAAATGTTACAGATGCAAAATATTTTGGTGAAACAATGTTAAAAAAATAAACAAATTTGTAATTACATAACTGTGCTCATCTGACTTACATTAGTATTTTCCTGAGCTTGTATTTTAGTTGTAAGAGATTTTAACATATGTCTTCTGAACACACAAGTACACAGTATACACCCACATGTGTGTACAAATAAATGTATGATTTATAAACATATGAACATATTCTATACATAATTTTATAAGCACATAAAAATAGGGTGAACATATAGTTTAGCACCCAGAACAGGACACTTGAGAGAGAGGGTGCAACAAATAACTATGCCAGAGAAATGGGGTTGTACCTCAGGAAACAGGAATGAATGTTTATCTTGTATTTATATATTCAAATGCATAAGTAGAACATAAACCTCTATGTAAATAATAAGTAGTACATATATGTACATTCACATAAATTATACTTTATAAGTATGTAAAATGCTTTTAAGAATTTTATAAATATCTGATAAACATACTTTATATAAATGCCAGCTGGTTAGTATATTTGGAATCTTCTGCTGCTTTTGTCACTGCCGTACTCCAACCACACATAAAACTACATGCCCACACAGTGTAACCATGGGCACTTAAGATATGTTTCATGATTAAAATGACTTTTCTTCACCTGCTTTTAGAATGAACTAGCTTTAAAAAAATTAAAATAAATCCAGGCTCATGGTAAAATGCTCAGTGTAGAAGGGCATTAAGGCAGAAAGCAGGTGGCCCCTTCTCCAGCCCCACATTGATACACCCACAGCACATGCACTCCCTGGTCACAGAAGCTCTTCTGAGAACTCTGGAAGATTTCTACATTCCATCTGCAGGAAGCTTTAGGAGGAAAACTGTATTTCCTTTGGAGGTTCTTCTACCCTAGATCCTCGTTCCTCTGTCTGGCAATCCCTTATACTTACTCCTCTCAGGTGACACCCCATCCGTGGGCCTCCCTGTGCTAAAATTTCTAGATTTGGGTTCCTACGTTTATTGTAGCATGTAGTATGGCGCACTGGTTCAAAGCACGTCTTTCCCCACTGGCACCTTGAGGGCAGGGCCATCTAGCTCATCTCCGTGCCCTCTGCCCCTGGAGGGCACGATGGGTGTTGACGATGAGCAGGGAAGAGCTGGCTCCTCAGACCTTGGGCAGAAAATGGCTTTACATGCAACTTACATATTGTGTTTAGACAGGTTCCTGATTTAAAGCTTTAAAAGTTACACCTAGATGAACCCAAATTCTTCTCTATAGAAAGTAAAATTAGTAGGAAAATATAACTTAACTCCTGTCCCTTTCCGCCACCCCCAACCCCCCCCCGCCCCCGGTTTCCTTCTAATCTGGCAGTTTTCAAAATGTTTCATGGACCTCTGGCTCTCCCAAGGCCCTTTCAGTAGGCGTTGACATTGGTAAGTAAGTAAGTAAGTAAGTAAGTAAATAAATAAATAAATAAATTCATAACACTAAGATGTCATTTGCCTTTTAAAAGAAACTATGCAGACATGTGCATTAATGGTGCGAGCAATGAGGGATAAAACAGCTGGCATGGTAGCAGGCATGTAGCCAATAACACTAAGATGAAGGAGTAAAAATTATTAATTACATTAAAATTCAACTCTCGCATACACATCCTTTTGCTGCTCTGTGTGATCAAGTAGGGGGCATACATAAAGCCTGTCTGATGTGCACCGAGAAGCAGTGACGGCCGTGAGGTGAAGCATGTGGTTAGTTCTTTGAGCTGTGGCTGAACTGGCCTTTTTTTTTTTTCTTTCATGGAGCACCATTTTTACTGAGAGACCAACTAGTGTTATTCAGATATATATCTGACTGAGTTACTCAGATTGGGTATGTGGGCAAACATTTTCGTGAAAATGGACTGAGTGAGCCTGTCATTTTAAGGAAGTAGCCCTTTTGTTGACAGTACTAAAATTAACCTGCCAAGAGAAAATTAGTTTTGGGGAAAACTGCATCCACCTGCCATGAGCCTGACACTTCTCAATACTGTAAATGACTTCTCTAATGAGGCTGGGGGTGAGGTTAACGAATATAAGTTCTGGAGATATGGAAGATATGCACAGCTCAGTGAACCACTGTTGTCCAAATGACCAATGCTTATTGTTACAAAAAATGATGCGTGGGCTAACAGGTATGAGATAGGCCAGTGGATTTAAGTGTAACTAAGTGCTCAGAGTTCATTCATATGGTTTCAGATTGCATGTTGCAAATAACCTTTAAGGAGCAACCTCCTCAAGTTCTAGTGTGCTATCAAAGAATGTCCGTGACTAACTGAAAAGACTGTTACAAAACGACTTCCTTTTCCAACTACCTATTTGTGTAAGGCTGGATTTTCTTTACATGCCTCAACTGAAATAACAGATCGCAACTGAATCCAAAAGCAGATACGAAAGTCCAGCTGTCTTTCTATTAAGCCAGACATTAAAGATATTTGCAAAAAGCAGAACACCACTTTTCCTACTATGTTTTTCACTTTAGAAACTTATTTAAAAAATAAAGTGTTATTTTTATATCATGCAACTGCATTTTATCATAGTAATTTTTCCTAAGTTAGTGGTTTTTAAATCCTTATTTAAAATTCTGAATGTGGTCAATCCTGATAGCTATAACTCAGATAAACAAAAGCTTGTTGGCTCCTCAAGGATTTATAAGAGTGTAAGGGGGTCCAGGGACCAAAAAGTTTGAGAACTGCTACTCTAGCCTATAAGAAAATGTTCAAACTCATTTTTAAGGAAATTACTTTAAAATTATTTTACTCAATAAAATAAATCAGGTATAAGCCTAAAAGAACTAAAGACAAAGTGAATGAAAGTGTGATAGAATATAAGGCAGAAATCCCCAGGACACTGGAGAGACCAAGGAATGGAGCAGCACAGAGAGACACATCCACAGTCGCACGGATACACAAACACTCTGCAGCTGTCTAATCCTCCAGGTCTGAAGTGTTACCATCAGCCCTCACTCCCCAGAGCTCTTTCCAGCAAACCCTGGAGGCCTTGGCAGAAGGGGAGGGAACACGAGGGCCACCAACCAAACTGGAATCTCCTGCTTCTTCACACTGCTCTCTCGCCCCCCACGATCTCACTCCCCTGAAAGTATCAGTCTGGCCCTGGCCACTCTGACCTTCGCACCTGCTACTTCTCTCTGCCTCCTTCACCAGCCCCCTTGCTGTTTCTTGAAGAAGCTGAGCACGCCACACCTCTGGGCCTTTGCACATGATGTTGTTCTCTTTGTCTTGCATGCACATTCTTACTGGATTTCCACCTGCTCTGCACCATCAGGCATCACTTTGTGGTGAGGCCCAGCACGACTGCCTTATTTAAAACTGCAACTCCCCACCCCAGCACTGATGTCACAGGTAGGTTCTTGAAAACCGCAACTTTAAGCAAAATGACATATAAGGAAACCTATTTTACCCTAGACTAAATGATGTAAACAAGAGTTACATTCCTACAACACATTTTGGATCACAGGAACATCACCCAACTTTGGGTCTTCTAAATAAAGACCCAAAACACTTCTAACATTAATCATTAGAATAAATGTAAGCTATGCATACATTTAAGAGAGACTTATAAGAACAAGTAAAATAATTATTTTCCATCCCACTCATTCCAGTTCAGGGTGGTGGGTGGCCAGAGCCTGTCCCGGCAGCTCAGCGTGCAAGGTGGGACCCAGCCCCGGACAGAATGCCCTTCCATGGCGGGGCCGATCTGACACCCGCTCCCACCCACACTCAGAAGGGGACAATGCTGACACGCCACTCTGCCTCACGTGCACGTCTTGGGATGTGGGAGGGAACTGAAGCCCGCAGAGAAAACCCACACAGGCGTGGAAAGAACATGCAAGCCCCGTACCTACAGAGGCCCTGGCTAGGAATCGGACTTTTTCCTTCTCAGTGTTATAACAAAACCACCTTATGTGAGGACCTGCTGTACTTAAATTTGATTATGGCTGAAAAACCAGGGGGACCAAGAGTCCTTTCATGCTACACTCGGGTGAAAGCTGTTCCCTGATTTTTAGGGCTGCTGCCCACATTCTGTTTGTGTGGCCTGTCACTGCTCGCGCCCTTGCCTTGCATGTCTCCAAGGTTAGCTTGGTCAGTGCTGTTTGCTCTGGTAGACCGATCCATTCACCCATTACATTAGTCTCCTCCCCATCGTATCCTGGATACTGCTTTTACTATTCTGGGATTGAACTTGAAAACAACAGAAACAGATTTTTGGCAATGATCTGGCCAACTAATTCCCAGTATTTCCAGCTTAATTAAATCTTCCCTCCCCCAATTAGTCAAGGCAACTTTACTGAAATACACAGACGTCAAAAAACTTAAAATGGCAGTTTCCGTATAAATTCTAATTCTCATAATGCAAAAAAAATGCTGAAAAATCTCTTTAAGTTGTTAACCAGCATATCTACCATGTAGAACTTTATAGGGCTTGTTAATAAAATTTAGTGTACTTTCCTTAGTAAATTTTTAAGATGACATACAGAGAGTGAAGTAACCCTATCCAGTATAATTGTTAGTGAGAACTAGAAGTCGCTTACTCAAGGCCACTCTCCTGGACCAGACTAAAGCCCATTTTTTTCCTGAATCTTCTGATCACAAGGAGAGGCCGAGCGTCCTCCTGCAGCTCCCTGGCACACAATTCATAACGCACGTACGTAATAACAAAATCGAACAGACAGAGCAACTCTCTGTCTCCTCTCTCTACTGCAAGTCGTCTTCTATAAAAAGAAACTTAGAAATAAAACCCAACTAAAAAAAGAACGCACTGTATTAGGATACTGACCTGGAATCCTGCAAAAGTCAAACTCACAGCCCATTTTGGGCTAGTGCGAGGCCCATATCACAGTGGAATCTGCTGCGTGGGTCTGCTGCGCCCTGTGGAAAGTTTTCTGACAACGGACACTGCTTCAGTGATCCGGCTCCACCTTCCCACACATCTTCGCAGTACATTTTCTCATAGTCATGTCGGGTGTGCGTCAGACCGCCCCACGTGACTGAGTGTTAGAAACACACGCAGCAGATCTCGAAAACAGATTACAAAACAGAAGCTCTTTATAGAGTTCAGCTGTGTCTAGGAAAAGGCAAATCCTCTTGATTTGCCTCCTAAAGGGAGCCCAACAGGGGCAGAGCCGCATTTATCAGACTTTACTGCACTTAAGCTATCAGATTCAAGCAGGCGTAAGAAATAGGACAAGGGAAATTTGTTTTTCAACTAAAATGCAGGCCCTTGGAAAGACTAAAATCAGGAAGCTGCTAGACTGCACTCAACAGACACAGGGTGGCTGGCCTGAACTACCTTACCTGAATACATTATTTTGAAAAGGTAAACATTCGCTCTCTAGGCTTATAGTTGCGTGCGTACAGATAGTGAGAACAAGTATTACCAGATTTGTGAATGATGCAATGTGTCCAGTTAAATATTTCAGGTTGCTTGCTGGAAAGATAAAAGGAGGAAAAGGTCCCTGGTTTCCTTTTCCTTTTTGAAAACACAACAGTGTTTCAGGGTAGCCCACGTACCTTGGGTTCATCTTAGGATGAAGCTTGCCCAGACTCCTGCTTGCTTAAGAAACCTGGCAGACAGGCTTAGAGTTTTTCCCTGAAGACCTGGAGTGATGTAACCATTTCTTGTCTCAACCAAATTCTACTGACACGCCAAGCCCCTAATGCAGAAAGCATTTTTAATCTGAACGTGGGTACCCAGTTACCAAAATGACCAGGACACGATTCCTGTCCCTTGGAACTTTTCATTTTTGGGGTGAGCCCTAAACCATTCACCCATTGGTTTCAAAAGCCACACACTGCTTTCTTGTGAACCTAAAGGGCCAGTGGATTTCATGACTGTCCCTCTCAGCTGACAGCTGCCTCACAGTGAGGGCAGAGGGAAGGACGGTTGTACATTTTGGCTTCTGCACAAGAATGAACCTCCAGCTAGTCGCAAGGACAGGTTATCCTAAAATGGACAGAACACCAACTGCTTCTTTGTTGTTAAACCATCTACCTCCACTTCCCATCGCACCCGCCTTCCCTCACCCCGCCAGTGCTCTGCACCCTGGCTTTCGGGGGACTCCTGCAAGGCAATGAATCTACTTTAGATTGGTTCTTTCTGGATGAACCAGAACTGGGCAGAGAGGAGTGAACGAGATAAAAAAAAAAAGCATAAAGCATGGTGCTTGACACATAGTAGGGGTTCAGTGAGTGTTGGCTGGAACCAGCTTAAGAAGTGACTATGTCCGACTCAATTGGTGGCCGTGGAGAGAACTGCCCACACTTCATGCAGTACACAGGGCAATCTTTTGAAACAAAAAGGAGATCAAACCGAGCCTGTCAGTGGCTTTCCCCAGGTACTGGGATAAGCTGGACACCCTGCACTGTGCCCTGTCCGCAGGTCTGGTCCACCGTCTCCAGACTCCCTCGCTCCCTTCAGCCCCACTCTCTGTG
This sequence comes from Phyllostomus hastatus, assembly GCF_019186645.2. NCBI lineage: Eukaryota > Metazoa > Chordata > Mammalia > Chiroptera > Phyllostomidae > Phyllostomus > Phyllostomus hastatus. Next base: position 560,234 of record NW_025333643.1, on the reverse strand, counting down.
CTTGCCACACAGGCCTCCCGCAGCTCACTCCACTCGCTAAGACCTTCAAACACTGTGGTTCCAGCACTGCCGATGGCTGGCTCGCTCTCGTGCATGTCAGGCCAGCTCAGACGTCACCTCAGAGGGACCACCCATCTCTCCGTTTGCTCCGGCCTTTACCTGCCCTCACATCATCTGACTTATTTCCTCCACACCACTTAACCTCAACCTGCAATTATCACGTGTCTGTCTGCATGTTTACTGTCTACTCTGCCCACCGGAGAGTCAACTCCGGCAGGAAAAGGACCTTCCCCGCCCTGTTTACCACTCCATCCCCAGGCCACAGCACACGGGGAGCACGCAGGAAATATTCACTGAGTGAACAGCGGGATGGCTGTGCATGGAGAACACCGACAAGGCTCGTCCTGGTCAAAAAGGCAGCCTGCTCCCTGCCTTGCACTCCCGACCCCCTTACCCTGCCTGGCTTTTGTCTCTCCCACAACACTTGCAACACTCCAACAGAGTGAACAACTCACTCGCTATTCACTGCCCACCTGCCTGCTGGAATCTGAGCTCTCTGGGACTGCAATCTTTGATTTTCTTCACTGATGTCTATTAATGATCGAGAACAGGTCTGCCACTTAGTAGGCCCCCAATAAATATTCATTTACTAAATGAACAATCTGTATGGCAAATAGATATGTTTTTGCAAAGTAGCATTCCATATGGATAGGCACCATAGAGATCGCCATTGCAATTTTCATCTGTCAGAATTTCCCCAACCAGTTTGGAATACAATTGCTTTTATCTGATCCACTTCAGGTCATGAAGCACTTCACATATTAATTCATTTAATCCCCCTCACAGTCATTCAGACACATAAAATGGAGAACTACTAGGTATTCACGGGGTTAAAGGAATTAACAGAGTCCATGCCCCACGTACAGAAGCTGACCTCGTCATGCCCACAGCACAGGAATGGGCAGCGAGCCCAGGGAGGCGCCCTGCTCACAGCAGAGCTGTACCTGCTGATGGCAGCGTGCTGCTCGACCCCCACACTCTGCTGCCTCACCTGCACGTGTACGTGCAGGAGTGAAATCAGAGCAGCTGACTCGCTCCCAGCACAAGACGGCCCTGCGCCGAGTCCCAACTGCAGGCTCGTTGCCCAGGATCACCACTGCAGAAGCCCACAGCAGGAGTGGACCCAGGCTGAGATTCAAAACCTGGGGCTGTTGGGGGTGGCCAGCCTGGGTCACGTGCCAGAAGTCACTGAGAAATGCTGCCTGTCATGAAGCGGAATGTTGCAGAGAAGTCCCCAAGAAGGGCAGCAAAGGGCTGGTGTTGAAGTGAGTGGACCCCTGCCTAGGGGCAGTGGGCACCAGGGCAACCTGAGCACGGCCAGACTTTGGGCCTGGGGCCCTTCACAGCTGGCGTTTTCAAGGTGAACACACAGTCAACTGTAAAGTTGCTCCACAGCCTGGAATTTGCTTCACATCCAACACCAAGGCCTTTACGCCGTACCCATGTTACCAACTTAAAATTGTTAGTATTAAGAAAACACTGATTTTTAAAAGTTTGTTGCCAATTCATTCCCAGAATTCAGGAGACAAAGGTTAAGGACTTGCTCAGCCAGGATTTGCTGATCTCAAGTGAATTCACATGCCTCCCCTCCCCCACCAAAAGTATTTAGATGTATCTTCTCATTACAGGCCTGGGAATGATGCAGTCCCAGGCTCAGAGGCTCATGCTGGGGACTGGTCATTCAGGGTACAGCACGAGAGCGCAGGTATGGAGCCTCGGGGAGCACCTAGGGAAGAAACTCTCCAGCATGAGGCCAACTTTTGGTGTAAGCCTTTTCCATGGCAGAGGGAAGGGTCTCCCCTCTGACATGCAGCTGAGACATCATCAGTGTGGCTTGTTAAAACCCTACAGCCAAACTGGGGTATCTTTACCAAGGCTTGTAAGATCCTCTGACAAATGTGTGCTTTTACCACAAGAGAATAAATCCTGAGAGGGCTGAGACTGTTTACCACAGTGTCCCTAGCTCCCAGCGCCGCACTGGGCACATACCAGGTACTCACAAGCTTTTATTAGATAAATGCAAAAATAAAAAGCACCCAAATGCTAAGCTTGACCCACCATACTTGGCACTGTAACTAAGCTTTCTGGATCCAGTGTTAGGTCAATGTGAACTGCCCTGCTATTTTTCAACTCTGCTCAAAAGGGGAAATACATTTGATGAAGATAAAAAAGTGAAGAAGGCTGTCCTGACATGGTAAAAGGAAGAAGAAAAACACGTGCACAAAAGAAACAATCAACACTGCTAGCCTCAAGCTGAGCTGGATCAGACAAGCCAGGGCCTTCCACTGCCCGCAAAGTTGTTACTGTTCTATCAAGTTCAAACATTGAAACACAGCGTTGAAACATTGAAAATTGTCTGCTATTCCTGCTTTGGCTCAAGGGAAGGAAAACAGAGCCCTGGCTGGCAGAGCAGCTGACTCTGATAGGAGCACTGTCCTGTATACCAAAAGGCTGTGGGTTCCAGTCGTGGTCAGGGTACATACCTAGGTTGCAGGTTCAATCCCTGGTTGGGGCACGTACAGAAGGCAACCAATCGATGTCTCTCTCTCTTCCTCTCTCTCTAAAATCAATAAACATATCCTTGGATGAGGATTAGGAAAAAAAGGGGTGGGGGAGAAAAGAGCAATCCTTTAAGCTCTACTGATCTGCTTTATTCTGCTAAGACAAGACAACAGACCCAAAATGGGAGTTGCTTAATGCTAAGCCCATCACCAAACTGAAACTTAGTTTGACTCTCCCAGAAATGGAATCAAATTGACTGACCAGCATTAGCAGGTCATCTTCCTGATAAACACCTGCCATTGCCTACATGGAAAATAACCTTGTAATAACCAATCCACATTTTTGCTCAGTGTAATTATCTTGTTTTGCTCCCTTCTGCCTATAAAATCTCTTGCCTTGTATTTTTGGAGCACCATTCTATTAGATTGCATGCTGCCTGATTCATAAGACACTGAATAAATCCAAAAAGATCTTTAAAATTTACTCTGTTGAATTTTGTTCTTTAACCTTTAAACTCCAAGGATTGGGCCTTCGTCTCCTGGGTGCTTAGAATGAATCAACAACACATTTTTTTAAAAAAACAACTTTTTGCCCTGGCTGGTGTAGCTCAGTGGATTGAGTGCGGGCTGCGAACCAAAGTGTCACAGGTTTGATTCCCAGTCAGGGTACATGCCTGGGCTGCAGGCCATGACCCCCAGCAACTGCACATTGATGTTTCTCTCTCTCTTTCTCCCTCCCTTCCCTCTCTAAGAATAAATAAATAAAATCTTTAAAAAAAAACCCAACTTTTTTAATACTAAAAATTTAAGTTGCAACACATAAGTGTAGGCCTTGGTATACACTTGTAAGAACTTTGTTTCCACGTGATGTCCTCCCTTCAAGCACTCCCAGAGGTCTCCCCTCCCTGGACCACTTTCCTGTTCCTTCTGCTATCTCCTGAATTCAGCCACCTCTCCTGGGGAGCTAAGTGGGAGAAGATGCTGGGCTGAGCGAAGCACCCATGGGCCTCTGGCCTGCTTCTGGGTCACAGGCTCTGGATGCTTGTGCTTCCCAGAGCACGATGTGTGACCTGCTCCAAAAGCAGACACAAACCTTCTTTCCCCATCAGGCAACTGACAGTCAGATGAAAAGGGCACTAGAATGCGTGCTGATGGTAATTCTCAGCAGAGCTGCATATCAGACTTACCTGTGGAACCTCAAAAAATTAAAAACAAAAAAGAGCTAGGTGGCACCCCCAAAGATGAATCAGAGTTTTGGAAGACAGGGTTTGGGCAGGAGTGCTTTTTGCACCCTGCTGCAAATTACTGAGTGATATTGTGCAGATAAGCTGGCTTAACGGCTAACTACACTCTGAAGAAACAGGCCATTACATCTCTTGCTGGGACGGAGCACCTCTCAGCAGCCTCGCTGAGGGCTGCTTTAGAGTGACATTGACATCCCACCACACTTGCGTCAATGTCCCCAACGTGACTTATTCATTTGGCAGGAGGAAGTTCACCTAAATATGCCAGCCATGCGCTGTGCCTCTGATCTCTAACAAACACGTACGTGTGCCCAGTGCCGTTTAACGTGCTCCGTCCCGTTTCAGCCTCATAGCAATCCTGGTTTGCAAATGAGGATGCTGGTGCCCAGAGGAGCTGTGTAACTTGACCAAGGTCATAGAGCTACTGAGAAGCAGAGCTGGGATTCAAACCCCAACAGTATGATTCAAAATCCACACCTGCTGTTTCAGGTTCAGAAGCACCAAGAAATGAGGAATGCAGCTTCTCCCCACCTTTCTTAATATTGAAGGGTCGCCAGCTACAGACCCCAGCCTCCTCACCTGTGTGTGTGTGTGTGTGTGTGTGTGTGTGTGTGTGTGTGTGTTTGGCAAACTTGGAGCCTGGGCTTGAGCAGGCTGCCACGAACAGGGGGACAGGTAAAGTGCCCTGTGAGGGCTGCATCCTCCTCCCTTAACCCCCACCAGAAGGGGCCATTTCTTTAATATGCCATATGCACCAGCCATATGCACCAGCAGGTGGCCCTGGGGTGGACACTTAAAGGGAAATTCAGAATTTTCTGTAGTGTTCTACTTTTAATGCATTTTCTTTAAAAATATAAACTTCAAAGTAATATGTGGCACTCAAAAATATTATCATTTTTATTTTGATCCACTTCCATCTCAAGGTGATGTTTATCAAATGCCTACCACCCACCAGTTACAGAGTATAATAACACAGGGGCTGGTATAAGATGGAGGCGTAGAAAAGGTGCAGTGGTCCCTGGCCAGGTGGCTCAGTTGGTTGGAGTGCTGTCCCATACACCAAAGGTTGCAGGTTTGGTTCCCCATCAGGGCACATACCTAGGTTGTGGTTTTGATCCTTGGCTGGAGCACGTACGGGCACGTATGGGAGGCAGCCAATCGATGTTTCTCTCTCACATCAATGTCTGTCTGTCTCCGCTCTCTAAAATCAATAAGCATATCCTCAGGTGAGGATTAAAAAAAAGGGGGGGTAGTGGGGAGATTAAAGCTACTGAAACAGGAGAACTGAGACCCCGAGGCGTTGTATCAGTCTATTCACTGAACGGGGCGCTACCCCAGGGTGATTTAGGCTGACTTGGGAGCAGACCGACCACGTCAAGTCCTGCACAAAGGCTAAGAGCCTGAATGTGGTGTCAGGTGGACCTGGCCCTGTCACCTCTGCCTGTGACCTCGGACACGTTTCTTAAACTCTGCCCCTCAGCTTCCACATCTGCAAAATGGAGCTAATAGATTCTGCCAGGGTTAACGTGAGGATTCCATGGTAATACCTATAAAGTGTTTGGTGCAGTATCTGGCACAAAAATCAAACTTTAATAAATATTAGCTATTACTGGTATTACTATTAACAACTAATTATTATCAGTCACCTTGTCCCAGGCCCCAAATCCGGGGAAAGTGAAACTCCTTAATGGCAGGGACAAATGCTTTATTTCCCTGTGTGCCCAGGGCTCCCATGCCCCTCACAGAGGGGCTCACTCACTGCTCTTCCCAGATGCAGAGGGCGGCAACATCTGAGCCTGAGCTCATATTTGGGCACTTAGTCACATGTGCCGTCTAAATGATTTTCCTTTCTTTCTTTAGTTGCATTGTTTGCATTTCTTCTAAGCATGCAGAAAAAGGCATTAAGGATTTAAATAAAAATCATTCAAGTTTGTTACTTCTTAGCAACTCTGGTAAAAAGCCTGATAGGAAGCAGACCAACGTAATTTGTTTAAGACAAACACTTAAATCACTGATGAACTTTCCCATGTGTACGTGCTTGCCCACTTAAACCAGAAGGTCACGCCAATTTGGCTGGATAAAACAAGGCTAGGGCACTGTTTATTGGGTCATGTGCCTGTTTATATAGCGCCATTCTTAACTTCATGAAAAGGTTCCCCTGGGTCCTGCTTCATCCCCTCTCCTGTCTGTTTACAGATTCCTGGCAGACCATTTGCTTCTCTCCCCTCACTCCAAGGGGATTTTGGGAGGGCAAAGTCCTGGGACCTCTTCTCTCTGACTTTAAACTAGGAACCTAGTAACATGTCAGTTTGGTTATGACTATTTTGAGTGAATACTTTGTTGTTTGATTTTTAATTTAAAATTCTTTAAGTCTCAGTTTAATGGATTCATTAGGTTGTTATTTGCTCAGACAGAAATATTGAAAATGTTGGTTAGGTTTGAAGTTTAGCATATTTATGTGCTTATTTTGAATTTTGGTTCAAGGACTACCATCAAAATCTTTGATTAAAATTTTTGACAACTGTCAGAAGTAGTCAGCAGTTGCAAGCTTTCTTTCCCTTTTCCTGTTCCACTCTTCCTACTTAGTGTCTTTAGCCTCAGAGGGTGGAGCAGGGCCTCTGCTCACACACTCCCGGGTTCAAATTCCAGATCTGCCACTCAGTAGCTGTATGAACTTGGACAAGTTAATTACCATCTCAAGAAATGCACCCTCCATCTATTAAATAGATATAATAGTGCAACTTAGTTCTTAATAGGATTAGATGAGATAATATAGATACAATGTATCTCCTATTGCTCTTTTTCACCCTGATGATTTTCCACAGAAAGTCCAGAAAACAAAACAATACCTACGACTCTTTTCTCTAGCCCATCTCATTATGTTAATAGCAACCAATTTAATGCTTGTTGATTGAAAGGGTGCTGGAAGCCAGGGTCATTTTGCAAGTGGGGATTTCCCTGAGGCTCAAGTGGAGAATAAGTGGCCTGGAGAGTCTCTGGCTTCCAGGACTCCCAGTGAGCCTGGGCAAGATCAGCTCTGCAGGCTGGATGGTCAGGAGTTACTAGGCTCAGGCCAGGCGGACTCAAAAGAAGGGAAGTTAGCTAAAATGTGCTCGTGGAAGGTTAGTGCAAAAATAAATAGTAAAATAAGGGAGTGTGGGTTCATTATAGACATTGTAATGTAACTGAAAGAATGCACACTTTTAAAGAATAGATACATGCATCACAATGTAATATGATGATACATAAAGCCAGTAACTGTGTATTAACAGATGCTAAATCAGTAACGCTACTGTTTGGGGAGCCCTGCATGCCTATTAAAGATACTGCACTTCCGTACCCCTGCAGCCCTTCTGTGAAGAGTAAGTACAGAGTGAGAACTTTGAACAGCCAGAGAACTTCTACCCCTTGAGTAGTTTCTCTAGGTCCCAGATTGCTCCTTCCAGTCTGGGCAAAGGCACTGAGACTGCCCTCAGACCATCATCTTAGCCCCAGATTGCATTCTCACTATGGTTCTTCACATGCAGAAACAACACACGCAAAGGTGACCAGCCTCACTAGCATTAGGAGACGAAGCTGGGGAAGGCAAAGCATTTTACAACCCTGAGTGCTCTGTTCCCTACACACCTTCATTCTGTTCCCTTCTCCTCTGGCTGGGAAGCGGGCATTTAAGCACAGTAAGACAAGTTAGGCTCTGAGTGGCAACCTATGCCAGCAGGAAGGAGAGGAGGCAGGGCAGAGGGGTGACTTAGATCAGGAGAGGTGGCACTGGAGGCAGGATACAGGGAGAGGGAGGCCATGGAAGAAGACTCTTGGAACTCCCTTCTGAGGAGGCCTCTGTATTGATGCCTCCCTAATAAGCAGAACCCCAGGTGTACAACAACTCAGGAGAAGGTCTGGCTTCCTGTGTCACTGAGCCTGCCCACTCTGCTCTTCCAGGGGTCTTAATAATAGGGTTAGAGTCACATAAGGAAATTGCACAGGTCAGTGCCTAGTTCTGAGAGCAGGTGGCCCCTCTTAAAAACATGATCCCTTAGAGAGGGCCTTTCCCTGGCAGTGGCTTTTTCAGGGCTGTGTTTTGAGGTTCCTTTACATTGGATGAGCCAGAGCCCACTCCCAGGCCACAGTGCCATGTCCACAAGATGGTGCTGAGTGCACACAAGGAAATGCTCTTGTGTTCCAAGGAGCTGGCAATCCAGTCCCCCAGAATCATTCTCAAAGTGGGCAAATGAGCTTCCCAATAAACAGACGGTTGGTGTTTCAGGTAACAAAAAGCCAAGGCGGGTGCTTCTCAGTGGAGCGTGCTCTCTAACTCAGTCTGGATTTGCTACAAACGGATTCTAGAGATTCTTCAGAGCAGGGGTGGGGGCTGCTCCACCCAGTGCGGGAATTTTCTCTTTAGAAGAGCAGTTCTCACCGAAACAGTCATGGGGCCCTGAACTGTGTGACCTCTGCCACATGACGGCCCTTCGAGAGTTTACTGGGCTTATCCCTTTCCTGGGCTGAACATCACAGATTCCTTTAAATGTTCCCTGGTAGAAGAATTTTACAGACAAAAGGAACTTTACGGGTTATTAATTTCAACATTTTCATTTCAGATTATGAAAATCAAAGCATGGAGAAGTAACTTGCCCAAGATTCCGTGGTGTGACCAAAACACACCTTCAGATTTTCAGTCCCACATGCTTCACTGTACTCCTCAAGTGGCAGGCTTGGGCCGCTTACCAACAGCAGGGCCTTAGAAGGTACTCGACTTCCGGCCAAGATGGAGGCATAGGTAGACACACTGTGCCTCCTCACACAACCCAGATAAGGACAACAACAATTTAGAAACAGAATAACAACCAGAACTGACAGAAAATTGAACTGTATGGAAGTCAGACAATCAAGGAGTTAAAATAGACACGTTCATCCATACCAGTAGAGGGGCAGAGTAGGGAAGCTGGGCAGAGAGGGGTCACGTGGCACAAAGAGTGGTGGGACTGAGCGTGTAAGACCGCAGTGGGCAGACCCTGGGCGTGCAAGCTGTGGCTGGCAAACCCTGGCTGAGGGGTGGCAACTGGCAGAGCCAGTGAGGTGGTGATTGTGAAGCAAGGCACTGAGTGCAACCCAGGATCACAGTGCTGGGAAACAGAGCCTCGGGGCACTGATTGAAAACACCTGTGGGGGTTGAGGTGCAGGGAGAGACTCTCAGCCTCACAGGAGAGGTGGTTGGAAAGACCCATGGGTGCACAAGTTCACCCACACGGGAATCAGCACCAGAAAGGCCCAGTTTGCTTGGGGGGAAGTGGCGGAAGGGACTAAAATCGGCAGAGAGTGGAGAAAGCACCATTGTTCCCTCTCGGGGGAACAATGTATGTAGCCATCCCCACATACAGTGTCACAACCCAGCGACTGGGTTGCCCTACCCTGGTGAACACCTAAGGCTCCACCCCTCATACGTAACAGGTGTGACCAGACCAAGAAAAAAAAAAGATGGCTCAAACAGAAGAACAAATGAAAGCCCCAGAACCCATCCTTTTAAGTGACCAAGAGATAGCCAGTCTATCAGATGCACAGTTCAAAACACTGGTGATCAGGATGCTCACAGAATTGGTTGATTTTGGTCACAAATTAAATGAAAAAATGAAGGCTACAATAAGTGAAATGAAAAAAAAATACACAGGAAACCAATAGTGATGGAAAGAAAGCTGGGTCTCACATCAATGGAGTGGACCAGAAGGAAGAAAGAAATAATCAAACAGAAAAGAATGAAAAAATAAAAATTCAAAAAAGTGAGGAGAGGCTTAGGAACATCCAGGACATCTTTAAATGTTCCAACATCCGAATTATAGGGGTACCAGAAGGAGAAGAAGAAGAACAACAAGTGGAAAACTTACCTGAACAAATAATAAAGGAGAACTTCCCCAATCTGGCAAAGGGAATAGACTTCCAGGAAATCCAGGACACTCAGAGAGTCCCAAAGAAGTTGGACCCAAGGAGGAACACACCAAGGCACATCATAATTACATCAGCCAAGGTAAAAATGAAGGAGAGAATCCTAGAAGCCACAAGGAGTTCTCATCAGACTGTCAGCTGATTTCTCAAAAGAGACCTTACAGGCAAGAAGGGGCTGGAAGGAAGTATTCCAAGTCATGAAAGGCAAGGACCCACATCCAAGATTGTTCTATCCAGCAAAGTTTTCATTTAGAATGGAAGGGCAGATAAAGTGCTTAGATAAGGTCAGGGTAAAGGAGTTCATCATCACCAAGCCCTTATTTTATGAAATGTTAAAGGGACTTATCTAAGAAAAAGAAGATCAAAAACATGTATAGTAAAATGACAGCAAATTCACAACTATTAACAACCACACCTAAAATAAAAACAAACTAAGCAAACAACTAGAACAGGAACAGAACCACAGAAATGGACATCACATGGAGGGTTAGCAGCAGGGGAGTGGGAGGAGGAAAGAGGGGGGTAAAAGGTACGGAGAATAAGTCGCATAGATGGTAGGTAGAAAATAGACAGGGGGAGGACAATAATAATATGGGGAATGTAGAAGCTAAAGAACTTATGACACATGGACATGAATTAGAGGGGGGAATGTGGGTGGGGTAGGGTGTGCAGGGTTGAGGGGGATGGAGGGGGGAATGGGACAGCTGTAACAGCATAATCAATAAAATATTTTTAAAAAGAAGAAAGAAAGAAAGAAAGTACTTATCTCACCGAGCCCTGGTCTCCTCTACAAATCGGAAGGAAGGACACACACTCCAACACGTCCCTCCCGTGGTGCAGGGGATGAGGCGAGGGTGCCTGAGCACCCCGCTAGCAGGCAGAGAACAGCCAAGTACTCAATAACTGATTTTATTTACAACATACGGGCTATTATTTTTTCTTTTTTTGCATGGAATTCTTCCTCCCCTTGTTTTTCCTTTTCCTTTTCAGCTTCCAAACTTCCAGGGCTGAATTTTTTAGCCAAAACTTAAAAATTCCCTTATTTATTCTGCTTATATTCAATTGGAGTATTTTAGAATGTCAATTCTGTCTTAAGATATATCTACTGATCCCTTAAACATGCCGGGCTGGTTCCTCCCCCACGCACCTTCAGGTGAGTTCGGCAGGTGACGTCCACGACAGAGAGCCACGACTGTTTTCCGTGCCCACCTCTGGAAGAGAGGCAGATCGCGACCCTTCTTCTTACCCATTCAGGTTACATTTTGAGACGGAGGCTGTTATACTAATAATAGCTTGGAAAATGTTTTCCAACCTATTATAATACAAAACTAAAGCCCTGGCTTCATCTTTAAGGAGGAAGGAAGCTGAATGCACACGAGCAGGAAGGGGCCCTGCGAGGAGCAGTGTGCGCCACGTCACACAGTCCCGCCCCTGGAATTGATTTGCTGAGCCCTCAGGGTGAGGGCGCTCCCGCACTGGGAGGCCTTCAGAGCAGCTGAACATGAAACTACTGGGAATCACCTACGCAGAAAAGAATGGGACGTCAAGATCCCAGGAGCTGACGTGTGGTCCCTGAGCTGGTCCGTGGTTCCAGTGACTCGACCTTGATTCTCAACCAGGTTCACTCGCTCAGCCCCATTGCTTCAGTATGCACAGCCAGTTCCAACCTTCTAAACATTCTCCTCCATCCCTGCACCCTCCCTAACTCGCTCAGGCCATTTGGTTTTCTGGGGCTCGCCCCCCAGTTTCCTCCTACTGCCCCGCCAGGGAAAGCAGGCAGCCTGTACTCCTCCCTGCCGCATCCACCTACCGAGCAGAACCCCGCCCCCCCATCCTGACTCTTCCCAAAGGCCAACTTTCTGCCCCCCCCCCACCCGCCCGCATGCACAGAGCAAAGGCAAGGACACCTGTCCTTACTCCTGTTTAACCCTTTGCTGCCTACAAGCCACTTTCATACGTACCACCTGCTTTTCTGTCTCACAACACCCCACGGGCTATGAAATAATATTTCCATTTCCATGATGAAGACACTGAGGCTCAGAAAAATGAAGCCAAATCCCAATACCACACAGCCTGTTGTGGACAGTCGGGTTTTCAACCCTGATCTTGTGACCTGGGTCACAAACTTTTTCTAGCATACCTAAAAGGAAGCCTATGTTTATGTGATTTCAAGTGTTGGTAGATATAAATCACCAATCTCATCTTTTGATTGATGTTTCATGGTTGTTAGTTTTCTGCCAAATTCCAGGTCAAAAATGTATTTGTATTTGCCATTCAAAAAAAATCTATATATCATTAGCTATTTTTACCAATAAAACCAATTTTTTCCTGATTGGCCTATATTAACACACTGCCAGCCTAGTAATCATCTACATATCTACTGTGTTTACTCTGCCATCCTGCCTTCCCTGACTGCACAGCATTTTGTTTGACTCATTCTGTAAATGGGGATGACTCCTGAGATGATTACTGTAACAGATGAATGAAGCAACGATTATAGAGACCTTAGCTAGTAAGTGTTCAGTTAATGGTATTCCTCGCATCTGCACATATCACCACTATGCTACTACTGCCACATCTTCCTCACATTCATTAAAACCAAGTGTTTCTGTTTTCCTAACAGATGTCCAGTGAGGTATAAGGCAGCATGGGCCCAATAATTCAGAAAAGCAGAAAAACGATTTCATTCCCTTGGCCCGGTTAACACTTTATTTCTTCCCTCATTCAGCAACCTCTGGAGTCTACAGTTCAAGGGAGGAGATGGGGAGCAGGCCCCACGGCTTCTCTGTGAGGACCGCCATGCTCCACAGCCAGTGCCAGGGCTTGGAGGAGGCCGGCTTAAATGGCCGGCCTCCTCTGAGAGCAGGAAGAGAGTCAGAAACAGAGGGCAGACTGAGCCTTGAACGATAGAGAGCATACATAAAATAAGTCAGACGGAGAAAGACAAATGCCACGTGACTTCACTCACATGTGGAATCTGAAGAACAAAATAGAGGCAGATGCATAGATACCAAGAACAAACTGATGGTCACCAGATGGCGGGGTGGAGGGGCTGGAGGAGAAAGGTGAAGGGACTAGGAAGTGCGAGCTGGTGGCTACAAAACAGTCAGGGGGTGTGAAGCACAGCATGGGAACTAGAGTCAGCGTATGGTCACCACTGGTGCCAGGCGGTGGTGCCCAACGGTGGTGTCATGGTGGCGCCAAGTGAGCGCTTGACCTATTGGGAGACCACTTAGTAAGGAATGTGATTGTCTAACCGCTATACACTGCACCTGAAACTAATGATAACTAACAAGATGATATTGAATGTAAACTGTATTTGAAAAAATAAATTTAGTTCCTTGGTGCCACCCCAGACTGACTGAGTCAGAATGGCTATGGGTAAGAACCCAGGAATGGATTTTTAGCAAGTTCCCAGGGGCTTCAAAATCAAGGCTGGGTTTGGGAACTGCTTCCGTTTCCTAGGGCTGCCATGACCTGTTGTGCAAACCTGTGACTCAAAACAAGAGAAACGTATCCTCTCACAGCTCTGGAGGCCAGCAGCCCACAGTCACCAGCTGACAGGGCCGTGCTCTGTTGGAAGGCTCTGGGGGCCGATCCTTCCTTGCCCCTTCCAGCTTCTGCTGGACCCAGCAGCTCCCTGGCTTATGGCTGCATAACACCAACCTCTGCCCCCACATTCACATGGCCTGCTCCTCCTCACACGTCCTCCTCTGTGTGTCTCTGACACAGACGCTTGTCTTTGGATTTAGGGCCCACCCCACAATCCAGAATGGACTCATCTTGAGATCCTTAATTAACTTACATCTGGAAAAATCCTTTTTACAAATAAGGTTACATTCACAGCTCTGGGGGTGTGCACATATCTTACGGGGTGGGGAGACACCATTCAAGCCACTACAGATGCCATGGCGACCCCTCTCATCTGGATGAATGGGAGAGAGGGCAGGATGCAGAAGTCCAGGCTAAGCTCCCTGACAGTGGCAGGAAGATGAGGAAGAAAAGAGGAAGAGAGAGCCATTTTAGGAACTGCTCGGATCTGCAGCTGCACTTTCTGCTCCTGGACCACCTACAGGACCCCCCAGGTCACCAGGTGTCCAGGCCACAAGGCCACCTGGATGTACCTTACAGAATGGAAAAAAAATCACCACAATCACAAATTCATAGAATGCTAGACCCGGTTACCCTCAAATTATGGGTGAGAGCTTTGAAGGGCTGAAAGGCTTTTAGTTAATTCACTTTCTAAACTAAATTAATTTGATATGAAGCTAGGATTTCATCCTCAAGATGTGGACACTTTCTCCTTACTAACCCGGTAGCTTCCAGTCCAGATAAGAAGTCACCGTGGCACCATGGGATTGGTTGTTTCTGTCTTTTGAAACGTTCCCTCAGGAGCAGGCGATGTTCTCTGTCACGAATGTTAAAGGAGGTCCACCCACCACCTCCCTTCCCACCACCCACTAGGGTCCCCAAATCCTCACTGAGTGGTTCACCCCTCATTTTTCCACTGAAAAACACATACCCACCACCACCGAAGTCCTACATTATAATTAAGTCAGTTCCCAGACACGCAAAGGTCTTCTCTCCTCTCACAAAGGAATTTCCCTTCTTGGCAACAAGGTTTGCAGGGCCAGAAGGTCAATGAGTGGTGGGCAGGGTGGAAGCAGGTGCTACGTCGGCGTTAAAGTCACAGGCAGGGAACAACAGCTTTCAGAACCAGATTTCATCATACATCCCTACAGTGTAACATCAAAGGCGCCCCCAGCCCCCACTCCCTAAGACAGTCCCGAGGCACCTCCTAGCCAGCAACCCACAAGGACCAAGCCCTGTGCAAGCCTGTCCCTGTGCTTCACCCCAGCACCTGTCACAGTGCTCCCCGACACCAACACACACGAGTCAGCGGGGGATCGCATGAGGTGCACTTCCTGGCCCAGGGGGTCGTGCACATGCGGTCCATCTTCACTTACATCAGCGCGGAGATGGCTGAGGTACACAACCAAGTTTCAGGTCTAAGTGGACCTTACCTGCTGGTGAAACCATAATATGCCGGTGACGAGTATGGCGATGACAACGAAAGCTAATATTTACTGAGCACTTTCCACATGACAGGCCATGTGTTAAGTGCTTTACAGATATTGACTCAGCACCCAGAGAGCTGAGGAAAATGGGAGTGGTTAAGAGAGGTTTAGAAAACTGGAAAGGCATTATAAATTCCAGGATGTGCAGATGGTCAGTCAAGCGTCAACAGAGAGCGAGGACAATTCTCCCACTGTCCTAGTCCAGGACTAGTTGGGGAGTTGCTAAGTGCTTGATGTTTCAGGAAGCATCCTGGGGCCAAGCAGGTTAACACCACAGACCAAGTATACCAAGATACGCCTGCTGTCCTTCAGTGGCATTCCCTGGTCTGGCGCCACCAGGTGAGCCTCTGCAGGCTTAGCTCCCTCCAGCTGCCTTGGGAGTGGCCTCCCAGGATTAGGAGGGCTTCCTTTGGCAGGTTCTTCTGTCCCACCCCAAGATGCACACACTGATCCCTGGGCAGCTGAATCAAGACCACGTCTGATGCCTTTCTAGATGTCCCCCACATGTCCTTGCATATTCATGCTGTGTTCTGCTGCTGACTCTACTGACTGGTCACTCTGCCTGTATAAGCTGGACATGGTTTATAGCCAAATTGGCTTCTTTGTTTGCTGTGACATGGAGAAGGCTCAATGGCCATGACTTCTCCTTGGGCTGGGTCTCAGAGAGCTTCAAGCCCAACACTCAGCAGGAAAGACTGGGCAGGCTGCCACTGCGAAAAGCCAGACTGGTGGGCTGAGTCGGATGGCAGGGCTCTGTAACTGTCCACTGCGGACCTGTTTCAGTCAGCCCCACATTAGTTTTTTAAAATTTCATACCCTCTGCTTTGTCTAACCACTCTTTCTTCTCATACCCTGCGGTGATGCTCTGGCCCTGCTCTGGCCCTGCTGATGTGGAACGTTCATATCACCTTTCTGCCCCTGTTATGTACCTGAATTTTAGGCCCTAATTTATAAGTATAAATCACTTACGCATTTTGTTCTGCCTATTAACATTTCACTATCTATACAATGATTCACTGTCCCCCTAAAATGTAAATTGTGAGATATCAGTATTCAAGCTTTCAAAACTACCAAAGTATCCTTCTTTTTTTTTTTAACATGACTCACTTTCCTCATTGTCTTTATTTATTTATTCATTTTTAGACAGAGGGGAAGGGAGGGAGAAAGAGAGGGAGAGAAACATCAATGTGTGGTTGCCTCTTGAGCGCCTCCTAATGGAGACCTGGCCCGCAACCCAGGCATGTGCCCTGACTGGGAATCAAACCTGCGACCTTTTGGTTTGCGGGCCAGCTCTCAATCTACTGAGCCACATCAACTAGGGCTGAAGTATCCCATCTTAATGAAGGACAGGTGATGAGACACCTTAACATGGAATATACTTGGGCCATATAATATTTCAGGATCCCTCCAGCTTGTTCATTCCCATGTGGAACATTTCTTTAATATATGAATCCCAGGGGGCAGAGGGGCATACATCAAACTCTTCACTTTGTTTTAAAAGTCACTTTAATTACAGGGTCAGCTCAAGCTTTTGGAAGGAAGGGATATTCAACTTCTAAACACCACTCCAAAAAATCAGATCCATACTCGCAAGGTTGCCCCAGCTGTCCTTTTTAAAAGAAGATCCGACCTTCATCACTAGCAGGTGTGCACAGACCTTTTTTGGTAGCTGCTTGCGGGGTCAGGGTACGCTGTGCTGACACCACCCTCCATCAACGTGACGCACAACAACAACTCCAAAACTAGATCGCAGAAGTGGGGCACGGACTACCTGGCAGGGCTTCAAACAATGGGGTCAACACCACCCAGCACGTCCACCGGGATCACCAGTGTCCTCGGGGACTCTCCCGGATGAGGACAATGGTGGTCAACCCAAGGACGTAAAATCTGCTGTAGAGACGTAGGATGGGGGAGCGTGGGCACATGGGGCACACAGCTTTGCCCTTTGGTCTAGACAACAGTCTACACATCTCCCGCGCTGGTGGGGGCCTCCTGGAGAAGGGCAGCGATGCTCTGGTCCTGCTCTGCCCTGCCTCCTCCCCACCATCAACAGACAGGCCACATTTGCAGTGGTTTCCCCTCTGGCTCCAGACACAAAATGTACGAGGACAATTTCTGTGTGCCTGGGCTCTCCTGCATCTGAGTCCACATACATGCTTTCCCTGTACACACACTTCCTTCTCTCATTCCTCCTCCCACGTTTTCCACCATTTCTATAACCACCCCCCATTTCTGCAGTTTGGAGCCACTGCTGGCTGTACTGCAGTCTCTGCAGGGAGGCCAGACGTGGCCGCGCAGGCCTCTGAGGCAGCACAGGAATGTGAAACAGTCGCTTCCTCCCGGGGCGCAGGAGAGGCCGGTGACCGGCAGAGCTGTCGAGCAGCCCGGGTAGGCCTGGCACACAACTAGAAGCACAACAACTCTTCTACCGCGGAAATGCTATCAAAACTCCAGCTGGTCACACAAATGGATGCACAATGGTTCAGACAAAAGAAAGGTGAGGAAAATTGCTGGGCAGGGAGAGGGAAGAATACCAAAGGGACAAAGTTCCAGTTAGCTTTTGCCAACTTCACCCCAAAACAAATTTAACTAAAAACGAATGAAGGTTTCTGGCCCTAGTCAGGGATCCAAACCGTCCCCCTGTTCACCTTTCACCTGTGTTAGAACGACATTATCTGGGGGAAGGGGGACCAGGGAACAATGACACAATAAGTCACCTAGAGTTAAACAAGTAAAATTCCCAAAGCAAACCCAAACCCACTGCTGATAAAAACGCACAACAGGCTGTTTAGAAAAATTATGCTTTAAATACACTGGTCTAAAAAAATCCAAAGAACAGGCTGTTCTGTAGAACTGTTCCAGTTTCTGCTTGTGCTTTCATTTTAGAAAACAAGCGCTCAGATGCCACGGTGGGAGGAGCCGCACACAGGGACTCAGACGCACAGAAAATGGCCACCGGTTCCAGAAACCTGAACACAACAAACAGGGCACTCGGGGGACCCTCTGCGAGCACACGCCACTTACCTTTCCCAAGGGTAATTATCTAGAGACAGAGATAACCTTTTTTCCCCAACCAGTGACATAAATCACGGCCTCCAATGTGTTTGCTGAACGCCACGAGGACTGACACCCGACTTTTATTACCCTCCCTGCTCAGGGAACCTCATGGGGGGCAAATAAGTATTTTTTAAACTTAGGTAGCTGCTGGGCTTGGAGGTAAGACTCCCATTTAAGCTTCATAAAAGAAAAAGAAAGACCTAAAAAATGTTTCCTAAAATAGAGAGAAGCGCAAATCATCTTATCAGAAACTCTACTTATTATTAAGTAGAGAAGAAAGTCTTAAAATAGATCATTCAGACGTGGCAGAAAGCTCTTGACTGTTTTTTAAACGGTCAAAATCAAAAACAAATATTAGGGCCCTGGCTGCTGTGGCTCAGTGGATTGAGCACCAGCCCGTGCACTGAAATGTCACCGGTTAGATTCCCAGACAGAGCACATGCCTGGGTTTCGGGCCAGGTCCCCAGTTGGGGGCGCTCAAGAGGCAACCGATGGTTGTTTCTCTTGCACATGGATGCTCTGCTCCCTTTCTTTCTCCTTCCTTCCCCTCTCTTTCTCTCTCCTTCCCCTCTCTTTCCCCTCTCTCTAAAAGTAAATACATAAAATCTTTAAAAACACCATATTAGAAATATTAAATATACAACAAACAGGGTAAGAAACTCACTTTGTAGTATATTCATTTAGGGGAAAAAATGTTCTCCAGGGTAATTTACATGGGGGTGCTTCTGTGCAAAGTCAACCTACAGAGAGCAGTGGCTCAAGAAACTCTAGAATTGCTAGACCTTGACAGGAAATTTCTTAAAAATCTATTTAACACAGCACTTGGGGCAGGCCAGTTCTCTCACGTGGGAGCAAAACCCCAGTTGGGGCCTCATTTTACTGCCACAGCATTGCTTTTCCCACCTATCCTAGTACCTTCCTCAAAGCGGTCCTCCCTGCCTCGTTAAAGCAAAGGTGGAACTTGCATGGGTCCCAGCCCAGGGCAGAACACAGCAGAGTGTGGTTCTGCAGCAGGCAGCCAGGCAGCAGGTCTGACGTCGGCTACTGTGAGGCCGCCTCCACCGGTGAGCATCAGAGAGGCACTGAGACCTTGAGAAGAAGCCTTGCTCTTTGAGTTCGTGTCAGGGCCAACAAGGCCAGAACAAACTGGTATAAGCAGGGACAGACCAGAATGCTGAGTAGGTTTTTCAAGAGGAAATCCTTACTTTGGGCTAGGAGTGAATCAACGTTCTATTTATTAGAGCTAATCAAAAACCTCCACGCTTCACGTGAGAATGCAAACAGGTTTTGAATGCGAGTCTCTCATGCCTTGCGAGGTAATGCATTCAGCTCTGTTTTCACTGAATCGGTGGTCTTATTATCTAATTGTAATCAACTCGACAAATAACCAGAAGTTGTTCTAACACATGAACAGGAAGAAGAACACAAACAAAACGGGGCCTAGAGAAACGAGTCGACTCACAAAGCAGGAAGTGGCAGCTCATCTCCACCTAGCCCTGCGAGGTCTGCCTCCGTGGGGCGCTGACATAACCCCAGGTCACCCCTCTAGAACCTCCACTGGACTGCTCATGGAAATGCACTCTGGGATGAACGCGTTCCAAGTGGTAGCCAGTAACACAGCTTGTGCAATCTCGGTCTTCTTCCTCATTCTCCCTGAGAATATGTTTAATTTCTTTCAAAAGTCAATTATTGTATAGCTTAGTAATTTTCATTTAAATAAGAGAAAAAATGCTTTAACAAGATAGGAAACAGCCTTCTGCCTCTCCCACTTCAGAAAGACATTTTCTTGACTACCTTAAACGACAAGAATCCAAGTGCTTCAGGGGACAGAGGTCTGCCTCTTGGTGTCCCCTGTGTGTCTGCTAGAAGCCCAGCGGGCATTATGGCTCACTGTCACCCACAGAACTGTTCAGCCCCTTTAAGCTTTGCTTGCAGATTGCCACCTCCTGCTCTCCTGACGACCTGCCCCAAGACAGGACCTGCCTGTTTCTGCAGAGAACATGCTGAACTGGGCACAGGACACTGGGTTCTGTTCCCAGTGTGGCACTGACTGTGTGACCTTGAGCAAGTCCATTCCCTTTTGGAATGTGAAGAGTCTGGGCTAGCCCATGCCTCAGGTTCTTTCTAGCGGCCAAGATGTGGAAACGATGACTCTCTACCTCCCATTTTGTCTCTTTTTGATCGACTCCCAGCTAGTCTCAATTTTTCTGTAAGAATGTTCATTTTCTCCAAAGTGGACAATCTCTCCCATCCTTAAATTCAGACATTGTCCCTATAAGTGTATGGGGCAAAGGCTGAACCCAAAGTCTGGCTAGTACGAGTGCATGCATGAGGACAGTTGGGGGGAGTCTGGAAATCGGGGCCCCTGGGAGACCCTGGACATGGAGGTTTTCTGCTTTAACGCAGCACTTCTGCTTTTCTCCCGGGGAGGAAAGAAACTACTGCTGGGAGGAACCTTAGCCACCACTGAGCCAAACCTCTGGTTACAGGTGAGTAAACCAAGCCAGCAGTCACTGGACTTTCTTTCCCAAGGTTGCATAGCGGCAGGGCAAGGGAATAAGTCCCAGATCTCCTTCTGCTCTGGGACGTCTTTTTACCTCCCTCTGCAGGGCTCTGGCTCTTTCTCTTGCCCACTGGGCCTCAGAGGGTAATCAACAAACCCTGAGCACTTCTGGGAAAACCCTCAAAAACTCTTTTATTTTATTTAAAGATTTTTATTTATTTACAGAGAGGGAAGAACGGGAGGAAAAAGAGGGAGAGAAACATCGATGTGTGAGAGGTACATTGATCAGTTGTCTCTCACACGCCCCTAACCGGGGACCTGGCCCACAACCCAGGCATGTGCCCTGACTGGGAATCAAACTGATATCCTTTTGGTTTGCAGGCTAGTGCTCAATCCACTGAGCCACACCACCCAGGACAGGAACTCTTTTAAACTTTCAGCTGGCATGGCCACTCTGGAAACATCTAGCTGGGTAGAGCGACAGTGATAGCTCTGTCAAGACACAAACTGATTGATCTTCTCAGTCCCGAAATTCATTGGTATTTGAGAAAAGCTTGTGGCAGCACCTAGGCGGTAGATAAGGACAGGTGAGGGAGACAGGGAGGCCCCATGGTACTAGGGCAGGGTCCTGCTCTAGTACCCGGCACACAGAGCTGATGTTTACTGAACAAATTCAAGTCTGCACATTACCTCTGCCCACTTGCTTCTTGTCAAAAATTATGAGGTTACAGTAACACCAGAGACAAGGGTCTTGAAGTCTCTGGGCTAAAATCAGGAACAGTGATCTACAGCATACTCTCACTATGTGGCTGGGGAAACAACCCAGGCATGGAGAGAAGAGGCAGGACTTTGGAGTCAGGTAAGACCCAGGGTGTGAAAATCTCATCTCTACAACATTGGCTACAGTACCGAGCCTCTCTGCCTCAATTCCCCCACACCAGCTTATTTTGAGCTACTAATAAGATGGCTGAGCTAATGCACAAAAGGTGCAGAACTGACTGTCTGTCTTACCTTCCCAGGAGCTATGGGTATAGACAGAGAAACCCCATTTCTAGGCAAAGCTCCAGGCCACTGGCATCTTCTTCCAAGAGAAGCAAACCGTCAACGAATCATCTGATTTTTGAATTATGTACAAGGAACATAAAACCCAACTCAATATATACAAGTGAATATGCTTTATAGCCTCCCTATGTAGCTGCAACACCAAACGTGTCTCAATCCTTTTTTGTGAACAAGCAGAGAGCTAGGAATAGGAGGGGAAAAAAGGAGTAATAACTTTCTCTTCTATAAAATGAGGTTGGGATAGATGAACAATGTGAACTATCCTCAAAATTACATGATTCCAAGATTCAGGGTGTGAGAGAAATGCAATATAATGGCAGACGTTTATCATCCAGAAGACACAGAGTCAGATAGATAAATGCATTAAAACGTTTTAATGGCATGGCTGTACAATGTCACTGCCATTAAAGGGACTACTGATAATAACATTTACAGTTACAACGGTTTTGCAAGCTCTGAGCACAGGGAGAGGGTCTCAGCACTTGTTCCACAGGAAAAGAAGCTGAGCTGGGGGCTGCGCGTTGCCCAGTACTGCTGTGGATATGCAGCAAAGGTGAGTGCGGAGACACTACCATTCCTCTGTTACCTGGGATTCACTTGTTTTTATCTTATTACAACTATCGTCCACAAACATTAATGATACAAATATGAAACTGTTGAGCACAGACATGTCTCTTATAGAAACTGGCCTTGAAATCAGCATATCAAGCCACAAATTTATCTCTTCCTAGCAGTTGACGTGTGTTGGTCTTCATCACAACAGGGACAGTTCAAAATGAAGAGTCCCAGGGGCCCCACCTTAAATCTGCTGGATTAGAATCCTGCGCCAGGTTGATTCTTATCCTTGTTAAACTGCAAGTCACTTGAACTATCACAGGATAGATTAGCTATAGCGGGATTTAGGCTCTTTCTATGATAAAACGAACACATTAAAATGAGTCATAAAGGTAAGGCTTTGTGTATAGTTGCACATCACGTAGAAATTTACATACCCGCACATGACTGTCGGGGAAGGGAATCAACATTTGTTAATTGCCTACTATGGTATGGACCCTGAACAAATTATATATTACTCAATCTTCAAAATGATCCTATTTGAGTTACGGATGGAAAAAGTTAGGCTTAGACTGAGAGTGACTTTACTGAAGTCACAAGCCTGGAAAAGGGCCCAGCGCGGTTGTGAAACTAGATTTATCTGACCCCAGTCTTCTCATTCCATTGTACAAAGCTCATGTGCCTATGAAAACACACACGTGCGTCATGAGACAGCCGTACGGTAGAAAGGCAGATGAATTAAATTGCTTGTAGAAACCTTTTGCATCAACGGAAATGTAGTTTTTAAAGAACTTAGTGTTGGCGAATGCCGAAAACAGCATGAAGGGGATGAGTACTAACAAAACTACATTTAACAGCCTGAATTTTAGTCATCAGAAGTGTGTTTTGAGGCTAAGGTCAGATTTAACAGTGATTCTTGATTTGCACAAGCTACACATTTTTGCAAATGAAACGTCTTAACATTCATTCTACAAGTCCTATTACCTTACAAAGGAAAGCACCACCAACCACACATGTGATCGATCCACCATTGGTCAATCCAATGCCCATCCTGGGCCTCCCCCCAACCCCTTCAGCATATGACACTCCAGTTTCCCTCCATAGGGGAACCCCCTTCTGCTGGCTCCTGGAGTCCTGTTCTCTTGTGGTTCCTTCCTTGCTCTTTTGCCAAAATTCTTTCTAGATCCTCCCTAGGTCCTTCTTTCTTTTCTCATAAGGCCCCATGCCGCCCTATACTCTCTTTGAGGAAAATCTCTTCTCCCCTCTCTTGACTTATTTATATCCCAATGACTTCAAAAGCAGCCCCGCTGTCCTCAGGAGCACAAGGCCCCTGTCTGTCTGGGGGATATCATCCTTCAACACTCCAGACTCAGCGCCTCTAGCAGGCAGCCCCTCACCTCCTCCCGGCGTCTTTCCTGGGCGCCACTGCTCTGGAAATCTGCGTCGGCGTTAGCTGTTCCTTTTCTACTGAGATGTCAGATTTTGTTGGTTCTTCCCTTTGCATCTGTTCTGTTTGCATTTCACTGTTATCACCCATTTCAGTCCTCCCTGCCACCATTTTCCTTGGTGGCCTGGAGAAGCCTCCTAACTGGTCTCCCTGTCTCTAGTTTCTGCTCTGCCTTTCCCCCCATCTCCCCATGAGCATACTCCTAATCTGCAGCCAAGATACCCCACGTCCAAATACCTTCAGTGTCTCCTACTGGGTCATACATTCGCCTTTCCCAGCTTGACATTCAAGACCAGTATTATTCAGCAAAAAAATGTTCTCCAGTACTAACTCAACTGGGCTCACTACCTGTTTCTGAATATGCTCCATGCTTTCCTGTTCTGCTACTTCTTGCATCTCAAATGCCTTCTCCTCAACTCTTTGATGGAAACTCCACACCCTTCAGGGCCTGCCTTAAATGCTTTTCCCCCCAAAAGGAGTCCATCTGCTCCTAGAGGAAAAGGGAAACTCTTTTTCTTCAAATTACCAAAATATCTTTTTTTGGCATTTACCACAGCTATTTTTGCATATTTTATTTCCTCACCTACAAAACAGGGCCAGAGAGGGAAGAAACCAGATCTTTTCCTGCTGAATTCTCCGTTCTCTCGAGCACAGGGCCACACTCATAGTAGTTACTCAATAAATACTTGCTATATAACATTTATAGGACTCCTCTAAAAGTCTGCAAAGCCCATTTACATTCAACATCTCATCTGTTCTCTTTGGAGTTTAAGTTTATTATAAGTAGCATTCAAGACTCACAACCTGATTTCTGTTGCTAAATGCAATTATCAGCACTACCTCTAACTTTGTACCTTTAAATTAAAGTATCTCTTAAGTTACTTTACTTTGAATGCTCATAGTACTATGTGGCCTCCAAAGCTAAAAAAAAAGAGCATTTTGAGTCAAAGAAAGCCCACTCGCCAAACTGGTTTTTCCCTCTGCCTACAGGTTAAGTGTGCAAATAAAAGGCCTCTAAAAGCAGATGACAGTGATGACAAAAGCAAAACTTAAAAGAGAAGAAATTCCTTTCTGAAGATTTTAATATTAAAAAAAAATTTCCCATATATCCAGTTGGAATCCTATTTATGGGTCAATCTCCAACACCCCTGGAGCTGGTATTCTAGCATGTTAACAACGGATAATCTCTTACTGCTGCATGATGGCGATCCCTTGCTAAGAGACTGAGTATGACTAATATCATGATGGTAAAAATGTGGTGCTATGTTTGGGCTTGAATACCCAAGTGCCTTGTAAGAGCTTGATAAACATTTGTTGAATGAAGAAATAAACAGATGAATTCAGAGAAGGCCTCCCTATTGTGTGTAAATGGAAAGTAGGAGTTTTCACAGATGGATGGAAGACTATGTTAAATTGGGGAAAAAAGGGGTAAAGTGCACTGAGGGGCAAGAACTGTGATATGTCAACTCTTCCTGTGACAGATCCCACTGTGGCTGGGGAGAAGCGGGTGAAGGGGGCGGGGTGAGTGTCAGGCACTGCCCATCTGACTATGTCTCTTTGGAGTTTAGGTTGCAAGCTGCTCCAGAGTAAGCAGTTTTCCTTGCGCTTTCTGGTCCTAGCAATGTGCTTTGCATTTAGAAGAATGTACACCATAAATGTAATATGAGATGCCTGTGCCTTTTCACATTTCGATACTTTGTATCTATTCTTCCTTACCTTGTTGGGGTGTTGTGAGGAATAAATAAAAATACAACCCTTAATCCTATAACACACTGCCTTATACACACACACACACACACACACAAGCTAGAAAAATGGTCGTTGTTATCATCATCATCTGGGGCTTTGTACATGCCTCAAAGGTAGCATTTAGTGGACTGGCTTGTCAGTACTTGTATGCACAAATTCCAAGTGTCCTGGGGGTGGGCTCTTCATGCTTCTATCCTCAGTGCCTAGCCCTGCTGCCCTCACCCCACAGCAGGCCCCAAGGCTGGCTGCATGACTAAGCAATTGAGATACAGGTTGCAGGCCAGCCTCCATCCTAGCCCACTGGGTCACCCTGAAGAGTCATTTAAACTCTCTGGGCCTCAGTGATGTCTGTCGGTCTTTCTAGTCCAGAGAAGCTAGCGATCTATAAAGAGACTTATAGAAGCTCCCACACCAGTCACTAGCAACACTGAAATGGGAAACCAGTTGTGCTGGAGCCGTTCGCTTAGTTCACCCTTCATCACAGGGCCTCACATGCCATGTCTCCCTAATAACAGTTTGTTTAAATATCACTGTCACCTTGTCATCTCCACACCAGGTGGATCGCTGGCACAAATCACATGCCCCTTGGGAGTCCTTCAGTTCCTTAGAAAAACCATTTCCTCTTTCATGTAGACTAAGGAGACACGCAAATTCGGTTACCTCAGGTACGACGGACCAGCCTTAACAAAGTTAGTTTCTCGTGCTTTGGAAGAAATCACTTGGAAATCCTTGGTTCTGAGTCCTCCATCTCCTCCACATCAGGATCTAAAAAGAAAAAGAAAAGAAAAAGAAAAAAAAAAAAGCACAGTGTTTCACGACTAGCTGCCAGGATTTGATGTTTCAGCAACAGTATTTACAATTAGCATGTGTTTTGAACACCTACTATAAGTCAAGCGCTGAGCAAAGTCATTGCTGTGTGACTTCATATGGTCTTCGTAATACCCCTCAAAAACAGGGGACATTCCCCCACTTTACAGCTACACAAAAAAGAGACTCTGAGAGGTCACGGAATTTCTCAAGGTTACACAACTAGGTTCTGTTAGATCTGGGACCTAAACCCAGGTTCAATAGGTTCCAAAGCCTGAATTATTAACCTGTAAGTTAGGGTTTTATAAACTTTCTGACAGTGACCCATCGTGTTCAAGTATTATATAAGCAAACCCCCATTCTCTAAACATCAAAACAGTGTTTACTCTTACTGTGTACAATGCATTCTCATATTTTCTATTCTATTCGATTCTTTCCTATATTATATTATACATTCTATATCTTTTTAAAAAGTACCACTAAACTGATATCACAATCTTCTAATGGGTCCCTACTCCATTGGAAAAACACTACACGTACATATAGCACCTCACTAGAAGATTCTCTGAAACCACGCACTAAATTCTCCTATGCTTTTCAACCATGAGAACCTGACCGAGTAGTTGAGCTTCCTAATTAGGATAAAAGTCTTTAACCATTAAAATATGTATAAGGCACCATAACGCATATCATCTATAACGAATCCTTACAAACAATATTCAGTTAGGGCCAAAGAATGGAATTAGTCACTTACCTATAGCAGAGCAGGAGTTACAAAGTGGAGTCGCGGATGATCTAAAAACCTAAGGTGATTATTCTATACCCTGCAAAGAAGTTGCTAACAGCGGGCGCTTGTGTTGGACCAACTGAGCAGTCCTAACTATACTGCAGAAGTAGGAGGCTGGGATTGCAACCCCCTGGGGGCAGGGCCCTGCCTTTGCATTTTCCATTCAATTCCAGGGTCTTGGTGTTGAACCTGGGAAATCATCAGGTTTCCGTAGGGGCAGGACTGGGGTCCGAGTCGCAGTCCGGGGGTGGGGAGGTGCGACTGTCAGGGTAATGCCCAAGCCTGGTGGACTTGAGCCCAGAACGTCCCTTGGGTGCGTCTTTCTCCCCGGCCCCCAGCCCTCCAGCACAGCTGCGCAGTTGGGCTACTAACTGCGGCGCAACCTGCCCCGACTCCGCAGTTGGGCCCCCTCCCCCTCCGGCGTAGGCCCCGGAGCCTGGGCACCTGCGGCCGCTCGGTTTCTGCGGCAGCTCGGCTCTCCAGCACCGGCGGAGCTCACAGTCCTGCGCCAGGGCTTCCCAGCCAGGTTTCGATACTCCCCCCCTGGGGAGCCACGGGGGCAGGCTGGCCGCGCCTGGAGCCCCGCGCCCGCGGGCCCCGCCTCGCCTCGCCTCGCCTCGCCCACCCAGCCGCGCACACAGACCCTGCGACGGGCACTTACAGGGTTCAACTCCGGCGCCGCGAGCGCGTTTCCCCGGGGGTCCATGGCGCTTCCGGACCCGCCAGGCCCGCCGCTGCGCCGCACAGCACCGCCCAGAAAATGGACGCCGGCGGCTGGGCTCTGCCAGCCCGGCCCGCCCCCGGCGCGGGGCACTGGACGCGGCCCGTCCGGGAGGAGGTCTGCCCGACCCTCTGCCCCGCGGGCCGGTGCTCGGGAGGACTCGCGGCGCCGAGGACAAGGCCCGGGAGAGCAGCGGCGGGACCCGGGGACACCCACGACGGCCCCGCGAGGCCCCAGACCTCACCAAGGGGACAGCGGCCTCCGCCTCCACCTTCTCCGGGGAAAACATAATTTAAAACTGGCGGAAGGACAATTCGGTTAGGGGTCTACGGCCCCACCGCCTAGTCACTATCAGAACAAGGCCTGGGCTGGCCTAAGGGTTCCTGGGGCGCGGACCCAGATTCCACACAACCTCCAAGTCTTGTGCATTTGAGAGAGGCAGGTTCCGAAGAAAGTCAAGCGCAGTTTTAATCGAATTCTCAGGAATAGGGGTGTCACCTGCGCTTTCCCATGGCTGTCCTGAGGACCTAGATTGATTTTCTGCACATGGTATAAAAGATATTTCACGCAACAAACCCAGTTTTCCATAAATGAAGGCCACTGACTGCCTCCTAGGGTCTTTCTTCCAAGATCAGGGGCTGCTTATTGAAAAATATTTACTGAGGCCTGCCACAAACTCGCTGTGGAGCTAGCTAACAGCCTAGTGCCTTAATGTACCGATTTTGTTTGCTTGTTCTTAAAAACCCATCGATGTGTCCTGTGTTTTGGTAGTCTGCATCTTATTTTAATTTTTTCTTTAGAATAGATTCAGGTGACCACTTAGGATGGAAAGTCTGTTCTGTGCTGACTTCCGTCCTGTTTTCAGCTTCGAGTACCGTGTTTGCAATTCTGCCTCCCAATTCCTGACCATGTTTTAAGAAAATGATCATTTTGATGAATAAAGCAGATTTCAATATTAAATTCAAAACCAGTAGAACTTTTTTTATTTTAAATAATCAAGGGAAAATTATTACCCTTAAGTCAAATTAAAGGAACGTGAAATGTGAAAATAAAGGCAGGGTTTTGAAGGCTGGC
This sequence comes from Phyllostomus hastatus, assembly GCF_019186645.2. Lineage (NCBI taxonomy): Eukaryota > Metazoa > Chordata > Mammalia > Chiroptera > Phyllostomidae > Phyllostomus > Phyllostomus hastatus. The sequence continues at coordinate 531,652 of NW_025333643.1, read as the reverse complement.
AGTTAGGGCAACATGGACGCTAGCAGCTCCCGACTTCCTCGAAGCCAAGTACCCTTTGTTGTCTCTCCCTAGGCCACATGTTTAGAAAGATCTATTACACTGAATTGCATTTATTAACTAATGATTCATCCTCCCACTTAAAAAATGACCCTGCAGTGTTTTTGTATATGCAATTGCCAATCAGAGCTTTTACAAACCCATTGTTCATCGTGCGTTCCAACCTAAAGAAACTTGTGGTCTGATTGCAAGTTTATGGGTTTTCTTTGAGGCTTTTGGAAACTGAAAATCATTCCGACCTCCAACAAAATGGAGGCACCCGAATTAGGAACCTCGGGCATTGCTCTCTGTGTTTCCCTGAGACTGGAAGGTGGCAGTGGTCGAGCAAAGTAAGTTGGCCTATGGATTCTGTCTGCCTGGGTTTAAAGTTCGCTTTGTCACTTACAAGGTCATTCACTATGTAAGTTTAGACAAATTACTAAACTTCACTGAGTCTTGGCTTCCTCATCTGTAAAATGGGGCTAATTTTAGTATTACACTTACCTCACAGGGCTTTTTGATGATTAAATGGGATAATACACATGAAGCATCTTCAGTGATGCCCGGCACATAGTAAGTGCTCTGTAAGTGTGAGTGGTTGTTGCTGTTAGTGCTGGAAGTCAAATACTCAGAGCTCTAAGTTCCTACAGTCCAGGCGGTAAGAATCATAGCTTCTGTGTGTAAAGCAACCTTTATACCCTCGAAATTTTCCATGGGTAAGCTGCCAGGGTCACATGGTGAGTGACATAAAGGGATTTAAACTCAGGTCTGACTCCACAGTCCACTTTCTGTGCTGCTGACATGTTCCAAGGTGGTACCTTGATCAGAAGCTGTCAACAGCTTGTTAAGGGCAAAATCTGCTCTGGCTTTCCTAAGAGGCTTAGCAAATGAATGGCTCCTTACATCCACTTGGGAATTCACAAACAGTGGTATTTCTTTCTCATTAGAGCTAAATGCTTCTCCAGAAGCGAGTAGATTTCCCCAAATTGTTATTAATAACTAAAATATCATGGCAACAGTTTTAAACACGACAGCCTAAAACTTACATAATCAGCCTGTCCTTCAAAATTTTCCACCCTTCCTCATAACCAGGCACAGATTCTCTCTCTTAATCATTCTTCTGACTATGGGGAACTATCTGGAAATTTCCAGAAACGCCCCAAATTGTCATAATTTTATTCTTTTCTGGAAAGGTTTATTCTTTTCAAAACTAAATGTGATTTCTTTTTCTAAAGCTTTATAATACTTTTTATTTTAATATGTTTGCTAATCACAAAAAAACAACAAAAAACCTATGACTTCCAAGATTCTCTCCTTGCTCCTTAAATTTCTAACAATTCTTGAACATCTCCACAGCATGGCTCCTGATCCTTTTCCGGTGGCCTTTTTAGGAGATTTTCCTTGTTTTCTAGCTCATTTAAAAAAAAAATCCCCACGATTTCTGTTACGCTACACTGCCTGCTTAGGACTATTGGCCGATTTATTTCCCCCCTTCTCTTTCTTTTTTAAGGTTCAATATTATCATAACATATAAACAGATGGAAGTGCTGTCTCTACCAAACCCATCTGCGTCCTTTGTTTCCCACTGTGGGACAGGAATCCATAGCTTGCTCTACCCCCCACACTTGCAGCACTCGTGAACTCAATTTATCGTGCTGATTTTCCTCTCTTTCCCTCATCCTGGACACTCACCAGATTCCATCACTTGGCCTTCCCTGACGTAGTTGCTTATCTTTCTCCCTTCAAGCATTTTAAGAAAATGCTTGTCCAAATCATTTTCTCTAATCTCTACTGCATTCCTGAAAGGCCTCTTGTGATGCTGTGTTGAGAAGTCTACCAAAGCCCAGGAAGAGGCTGTGTTTAGAATAGGGGTATCGACTTCCAATGCCCACAGGAGCCGGGCAGGAAGTGATGTGAACTGGAGCCAACAGGATAATCAGTGTTCCACCTCTGTGGGGAGTGGCGGTGGTCAGCACCCAGCCCTAGACCAGTTGTCGCCAGGTGGAAATGCCAGATCTGCTGAATTTTCCAATGAAGCCCAAATCAGAAATTTTATATAAAATATGAAATGTTGACTACTTAAAAGAGAAAGAAAGAAAGAAAGCTGAATCTGATTGAATGTCTAGTTGTAACTACAATTTACACAGAGAAACATGTAAAATAGCACCAAGGAAGGCAACTGTCAAATTTCAGATTGTGGGAAACTGCGGTCAAACAAACTGTTTCTTCAACAATTTTTTATAGCAATAGCAAGGATAAAAAAAGAGAGGGAGGGAAATCTAAAGATAAATTTAAGAAAATATTAATTGCACTATGTGGATCTTATTTCTAATTGTGCTTTGAACCATTTTTTTTAATGACCTAATTGACCCTGGCTGGTGTGGCTCAGTGGACCAAGTACTGGCCTGCAAATTGAAGGGTCGCTGGTTAGAGTCCCAGCCAGGGCACGTGCGTGTCTGGGTTGCGGGCCAGGTTCCCAGTTAGGGGCATGTGAGAGGCAAACAATCAATGTATCTCTCACACATCGATGTTTCTCTCCCTGTTTTTCTCCCTTCCTCACTCTCTAAAGATAAATAAAAAAAATTAAATAAAAAAAAATGACTTAACTGAGCCCTGGCTGGTGTAGCTCAGTGAATTGAGTGCAGGCTGTGAACCAAAGTGTTGCAGGTTCGATTCCCAGCTAGGGTACATTCCTGGGTTGCAGGCCATAACCCCCAGCAACCGCACATTGATATTTCTCTCTCTCTCTATCTCCCTCCCTTCCCTCTCTGGAAATAAATAAATAAAATCTTTAAAAAAATAATGACTTAACTGGGCAAATTGGAATGCTGACTGTGATATTTGATGTTATTAACAATTGTTTTTGTTGGTGTGATAATGACAATGTGGTTATTTTTGTTTCTTAGTAATTCACATTTTTAAAACTTTTTATTTAGAAATATTTCAAAGTTATAGAAAAGTTGCAAAAATAGTACCAAAAAAACCCCTATATGCACTCTACCCATATCTACCTATTGTTCTTCCTGGACCCCTTGTGAGTGGCAGGTGTCGTTCTCTCTATCCCTGGAGCACAGGCGGCAAACACGAGGCCCGTGGCCGAATCCCGCCCTCCACCTGGTTTCATCCCGCCTGGCACCTTGTTTCTACCCGTCGGCAGCACCGAGCTCTCGCTTAACTGTTCAGGAGTAGCTACATTTACACAGTCCTAAAATTACAGTCGGCCCTTTGAAGGCAACCTCGAAGCTGATGTGGCCCCCGATGAAAATGAGTTTGACACCCCTGCCCTAGATACCTTGGCATTTATTTCCAAGGAAAAAGGGCTTTCGCTTGGTATCATTATCTTTCAAAGAATGAGACCAAAATATTTAGAGATAAAATTATATCATCTGGGATTTGCTTTAAAACAATACTGGAGAGGATTAAGGAAACCAGACTGGCCGGCAGGTGAGAATTGTCGAAGCCGTGTCTCGGCTGCGGGGCTCATTACGCTAGTCTTTCCATCTATGTAATGTTTTCACAATAAAGTTTTAAAAGGTTATGTTAATGAAAGACTTTAAAATGACATAACATGCTTATGCTATAATATTAAGTGACTAAAAAGAAAATACAAAATTGTCTACAAAATATTATCTGAACTATTTAAAAAATCATAAGGCATAAAGACGGAAAGAATACGTGCCAAAATGTTAGCATTCCAAATTACTTCACATAGTTATATTTTACTTACATACGTAGATGAGAAAAGTTAATACAATTAAAAATGTTATTGATAGGCAACAAAAACATTGGTAACTGATTCAAGTAAAACCATTGTTAAAAGTCAGACAAAATACATGTGTGGACTGGCCTGGCCTGTGGGCCCCCAGTTTGCAGATTCTGACTTAGAAGGTGTGCCCACAACCTCCAGTCCATGGCCACATTTGGCCTGCCACGTGATTTTGTATAACCTACAAGCTGGGAGTGGTTCTTAACATTTTTAAATGCTTGGGAAAAAATCAGAAGGTGAATAACAATATTTAATGACATGAAAATTACATGAAACTCAAATTTCAGTGTCCATAAATAAAGTCTGACGGGGACCCAGCCGCAGTCACTCCTGTATCTATGGCAGTACATATATTATTATTATACTTAATATGATGTATTGTTATATTTTTAATTTCACCAATAAAAAGTTTGCGGAAATTTTTCTCTGCTGTTATGTAAATACCCACAACATATCTTCTATAAAATATTTACCTTTTCTAGAAAAAGTTTCCAAATGCCTAAGCTTAGAACTGGACTTTCTCTTAACCTAAAAGCACTGGCAGAAAGAGCTCTTGACTAGGGGACAAGCACGGCTACTTAACTATCCGAATGACCTGGAGAGTTGCGACTTCCCTGGACCACAGTTCTTCCAGGGACAGAATGAAGTGGGCCTAAGGTGCACACAGCCACTGAACTCTGTGATTCACGTTCCCATAAGGGCTAAGCAAAAAGTACAGGGGTGGTGACGACACTAAGTGCTGGGGTGCCAGTCAGGCCTGGGTCTCCTGGAGACCCAGAATTCAAACAATCAAAATATCCACTGGAACTGGCTTACCAGGCACTCAGACGAGGGGCTGGATAGGCCGGCGAAGAGCAAGGAATGATTGGCTTTGAGTGCTGTAAAAGCAGAATGGCATGCCTGCAGTAGGCAACAGGACTGTGGGGTGGCGGGCAGAGCTTCCACAGTCTGCAGCTTAACACAGGTATTTCAGTTCTATCTCCAGCCTGAGCTTTGTGGAAGACCAAAAGCAATAGGTCATAGGACGTGTTATAATGCTGCTCATTTAATTGAAAGGTTAATTCAGATCTAGTACATCAATAGGGGATGGGGCCCTCTGGCATCCTCAACATGTAGAATGGGGGCCTTGGGATGGAGACTTGGTAAGACTCTGGGATAAATCACCTTGAACGATGTCAGTCTGTAGGTTGTTCAGAAAGCCCACGTGGGGCAGTTAAGCAGCGAGGCCAACACTATGACTGAAGCCAGACCGGACAGCAGCGTGCCCAGTCCCTGAGCAGCGGGCCTGCAACCGGCCTCGCAGGGGGGTTCTCCCCAAGTCTTCGCTTTCCAGCTGAAACGCCTCCCTGTTCTTTCTCCCTTGGACCCTGCAGCCCCAGCTTCAGGGCGCAGCACGGCAGCATCTCCTTTTGTTCGCCCACATGCCTGCCTCCTGACTGCTCCCTTTGTTCCCTCTTTCTTATTTTTGGCACCCCCTCTGCCCTCTCAGTCTGCAGTCACCCCCCCCCCCCCACCGTCTCCTGACTGTGCCTCTCAGATGACCGACCACCCGTTCTATTCCACATCGTCTCCCCATGTCCTGCAATTTCTAGAGGATCTTTCCAGGATATGGCCCCTTTCTTTTGCTACTAAAGGTTCTCCTCTTCCCTTCCACAGCTCAAGAAACAAGAGGAAGGGGAAAAAATGACAAGGGCACTGCCCTTCTGGGATTTAACCACATTCTCAGCTGGTGGCTTTTGTTTTCTCCTCTCACTGGCTTGTAAGGCCCTGGGGGCACGCACTCCATGTCGCGCTCAGCTCAGCGCAGGGGGAAGATGGGCAGGACTGTTAGGCCTTAATTAGAGCAAGGCCTCAGACAGTGTAGAAGATTTTAGCAGCAAACGAAAAGGAATTTCAAAATATCCATTTGGCAGCAAATGGGCAGGGGTCGGTGTGGGCGGGGTAAGGAAGAGAGAGGTTTATTTTATTATGTAAAGAAAATCATGAAAGCTCTCACTTTTTTCATGAACATAGAAAGAATATTTACACTGACATTTTTAAAACAAAACAAAATGAGGAAACAAAACCCCCTGCGGGCCAAATACCGTGAGGGTAGACACAAGTGCTAGTCTTGAACCCTGAGCAGGAATAGCTGCAGAAGCAAGGAAGATATTAAGGGAAAAGATGGAGGATGAGTTACGAGATCAAAAGAGCAATTTTTGTGGTCATGGAGACATTCAGACCATGGAGAGCCATGCTGGGATCACCTAACAAAAACAAGTGCTTTGGCAACTGGTCTTTGATTTACCTGCTGCCCGCAAAGCCTGCAGCAGAATAGCCAGCAGGGAGACCACTGATTGTCAGCCAGGGAGAGGAAAGAAAAGAAAGGAAGGAAAGAAGGAAGGAAGGAAGGAGAGAGAGAAAGAAAGAAAAAGAAAGAAAGAAAGAAAGAAAGAAAGAAAGAAAGAAAGAAAGAAAGAAAGAAAGAAAGAAAGAAAGAAAGAAAGAAAGAAAGAGAAAGAAAGAGAAGAAAGAACAGAAGCATCTTGCCTGCATCACAAATTCAAATTTTTGCATTCAGGGGCTTCTCAACTTAACATCTGCTCCTGAATGAGAAAGAGTGGCAGCCATTATCCAGGTCACCTGGCAATGCAAGCAGACCAGCTTGGAGCAGGGCAGCCAGAGACATACGGTGGCTTATTAGGAGCCAAGACATCTTCAGAAGGTAATGAGGACGACACACAGTGTCCCAGGAAAGAGACATCCTTGCTGTTGGCTGAGATGCTCCAAACTGAAGTCTAGCCTTCAGGGAACAGTATAAAAGGCCGCTAAGAGAACAGCACACCATTCTTTCTTTCTGGAACAAAGAGGACACACAATTGTGCGTGTCTGTACAATGTTCTAGACTTGTGTAGGAACCTGGACCAGAGTTTCATAGGGAGTCTCATGTCATGTTCCATTCAGCCTGGGTTACAGCGGGGTTTGTCACACAGTAGATGCCCAACAAATGCTGGCAGAAGTGAAATGAATTGTTGATGGCCCCTCTCCTACTAATGGGTAATACTCTTCTACAAAGGACTAGAACAGTCTTAATGCAGTGGAACATTGCATGGCTAGTCAAAACCAAAGTATAAAGAGCCAGCCAGGCCACCTCTAACTTGTGATAAGCAAAGTCCACTAAATTATGAATCAATTTGAGAAGATGCTTCTGAAACATTCAGAGGGCCATATAGTTTCTAACTTGTATGTATAGCAAAACTATCCCTTTTTTCTTGGACCTTCATCAGCCAACAGACTAACCTATAAGGCATGAAAGAGTTCTGGTTCTTAAGGAGAATTTTCTCAGTATTATTCGTTCCAATAGATACATACCACTCCAAGTAGTCAGGTCTTTAGAAATCCACTAGCCATCAAAGAGGCCTGCAGAGCTGAAGGGTGGGGGGCACTGGGGGACAATGACAATTTATGAGCAAGATGGAACAGACCTTCCCACATTTTGCCTTTGAAAAAAAATGAAAGGAAATGGCTAGCTCAGTGTTTGGCCCTGAGTTTAAACTCTGGAATTCTTATGAAAAATAAAGCAAAAAGCTTCCCAGAATTTATTTTTCATTTTTGCTCTGAGAGGCTCTTCTTTGTGGATTTCTTGGGTTAGCACTGAACCTGCACCAAAACTTCATTGCCACCTGGGAGTGCAATGTCCAGAGTTCCACTCTGCCTTCTTAGGTTGTTTCCCAGTGGGGCCAGGTCAAAAGCAAAGACTCCAGTGGCACCAAGTCCTTGGAATTGGAAGGCAGACGTGGGGGCCTGACCCATCTTCTCACTCCAGGGGCAGCTTACCTAATAAGGCTCAATCCACAGTCATCACACGAGGCTCTGATGGCATGGCAGTCACAGTGAGAAAGCAAAGTGTGTGGTTTGAGCATGAGCATCTGGCAGGTCATGCTGAGTGCCCCTGGCTGGAACTGTCTTACTGTGTAGGTCTCCACTCAAATGTTACCTCTTTAGGAAGGCTTTCCCTGGCTATCCATTCTAAAGTGTCTTTCTTCCTCCCAGTACATCGTCTTGCTTTTTAAAATTTTATTTTATTTTTTGTCCTTGTGCTTGTCTTCTTTAATCACCTGTTTATGTATTTATTCCCCACACACCCCACCACTACCACTACGTACCACACTAGAGGCAGGTCCATGAGAAGCACACCCTGGTCTCTCCTGTTCATGACTGTATTTCCAACCTCTGACATATGCCTGGCATATAATAGGTGCTCAATAAATGTGTCAACCAGGAACTCAAAGGCTTAGCATGATTTAGCACTAAAGGGAAAGGTTCTAGGTCTTTTTCCAGAATCTTCTTTCTATGTCAACCAGCTCTAGAACATGGCCTGGCTACCAGTCTATCTACGAGAGCCATGGTAATGGTTGGGGTAGATTAACATCACTCTAGTAGGAAGAGATGAGATCCATTTGAATTAAAAGATATTGACACAATACATATCAACCTGAATTAATATAGTTTGGATGACTGAATGTAATATTTACCATTTACCTAACTAAATAGATCATTACTCCAGACAAGTTGAAAAAAAAAGCCCAAGTTAAGGCCTCGAAAAACATTTTCTATTTTCCAACGAAGAAAAGAGTTGAAAATATTATACTATAAATCATTCAGGCAGAAAAAAAACAGATTTGCCCGTTTCGTTTTAGTGAGAATAAACCAGTTGTTTGCACATTCTTCCTGTCGCACTTGCTCTGGCCTGCCCAGCATCAACACCTTAGCTAAAAAGTGTAATGGGTTAAGCGTAGCCTTCTGAACAATGAGAAGGGCTAAGTGCCATCCTTTACAATTGGCAGGAAGTGTTTTGGCTAATCTAGGAAATCCAATAATAATTGTAAATGGGTAAGTTTGGAAAAGCACTGTGCCTTGTAAACATTTCTGTGAAATATGGAGGCAAGGCATTAAGGCGAAACACACCAAGTAATAAATAATAATTAGTCTTCCATTCACTGGTCTATTTATTAGAATGACAATAGTACAATGTACTTCCCAACATTCTTATTTGGCTTTCAAGCTTCTTGAATTGTGTTTAAAAATTTTTTAGGCAAGACCAAGAGCAACATAAACGAACAACGCCACAAAAAAAAATTATTAGGGGTGAAAATCTCCAAGATGACACAACCATGCTTGAGTTAAAAACAAAAGGATCAACATTTTATAACGAAGAGATACACTGTTGAATCCATCAGGAATTCATTTTTTGGTAAAACAATTCCATTGCATCCATCTAATCTCGTGATTAAGAATCCAATGGGCTCAAAATGATTATTTGGTAACAGCCTATCAAAATAGAAGGCATTTGTAGTTGTATCTTTTCGGATAGCAAGAGTATATTAATTACAAATGCCTGGCTCATTATTTGCTCAAGAGCGAATAACAATCAGCTTGATCCTATTGCAATTGTTAATGCTACTGGTACTAAAATAAAATAAATAGGCAACACTGAATTAGGTTTCTGACATTTCCCTTCAGTTTATGATCCTCTGATTGATGCTATATTCAAAATGTACTTAGTCATTTAAGTCACAGGCAGGAAGGAAAATGGCTCCCGAACAGTCAAAAAAAAAAAAAAAAAGGTGTTACAGGAAGGATATTTCATGGCAGCCCAAAGAACGAAATCACTATGAGATGAATCATGATCTAATATAATTGAGGCAGAGAAAGACCCCAAGCAAAATATTTAGGTTGGCCTTAAAACAACACAACAAAAACAGCAACAACAAACGTTTAGCCCGTAAGAGGTTTGATTTTACAGACAGTGCTTTGGAATATGACAAGCTGCTGGAATACAGCAACTATTTACACAAATGGTACTGAATGTCAAGGTTCATCACCTCGGAACAAGCCTCAGGGAGGCTTTGGGTTTGACAGCATCTTCCCCCTAACACACCTACAAGGACATTTCCACAGAGGCTCAGTGTGCACTTATCATTGGGGTGGGCTTGGCTTTGGTCTTTCTCCACCCAGAGCTCTGAGGTTACCAATGGAGGGATCAAGAAAAACAAGAGCACAAGCAGTTTCTGATTCTCAGAATTTTTGAGATGCCTTTTGTTTCAGTGGCGCTGGTGAACTCGTGATAATGAAACTACACCTTTGTACACAAACCTTGACCAGCATTCTGGAGCACGTTACAAAGAAAACCTTAATTTTGAAAGTATCGAGCACAAAGGAGGGAAAAACAAAGCTCTCACTGTGCAAAGCTTTCTCTCTATATATGTAGAAATATGACTTAGGTTTTAAGGCTTAAAGACCGCATTTTAAAAATGTCTGAAACCAGTGCAGACTCTATATGACAGGAAAACACTGTAAATTTTTCATTAAACATTTGTTTGTTTTTTTTTAAAGACAATCTTTTGCATATCTGTTATTGCATTTTTAAATAAGATTTGGTTACCAAGGAAACAGGTTCTGGCCCAGTGTTAATTTGAAACTAAAATATATTTGAGAGGTTAACCTGAAAGGAAAGAGCCTATGAAATTATTTTGCATAGTGCCAGAATTCGGTACTTGCAGAACCACAGCTGTATGGTCTGCAGTGAACCATCCCAGGGACTGTGTTTCATTCAGTGAAGCTATTTTTCTTACAACAGGGCCATCTACGCATATTATTTCCCCCTTTAAAAATTGTAACTCTTCCTGCCCTCCATATAATAGATATATAAACAGTACATTTGTTCCTGTATATTATTTAAGATTAATTTTTTAGACATACAAGTTTTTATTTTTCATCTTTCATGTAACACGTTTAAAGACCGCTTCTTAAAATTTAAATATTTTAAATGTTTCATATTAAGCTTGTTTGTGCTCTTTGAAATTATCTCCAGAAACCCATTTATTTTTAGTTTTAAGCTAAAATGAAGCTGAATCAACAGACTTTTCAAAAAAAATTCTTTTGTTGTCTAATGGCGCCACACCCATCATATATGAGTTTTTTAAAAAAGGAATCATCTCACTTTTATTTGCAGAATCATTTTCTATTTTTAAAAGCTATATATTTCTGTAGTATTTAAATAGGAAAGGCTGTCCAATTTTATAACACCCCCCCCAAAATTACAACTGTCTTATTTTATTTTTGTTTTAAAAGTCATATTTTAATCCATCTAATATCCTTGCTCCATGGTTCAAATTCTATAAAACATGCAAATTTCAACCTACCTGTATGTATCACTTAGTGCAATGCTAGCATGACAAGACACTCGGCCATTTTTATGTGAAGCGATGGAGACCGATTTCTCCGTCTTCTTGCTCACAAGTTTTAGATGCAATTGTCACACACACACAAGATCATACGCAGAACAGCTTGGATGTACTGTGATCACGAGAACTGAATTTATCAACAGGAAAACAGGATTGAAAAAAGGAAGTTTCTCATCCAGGGTTTGTCTGAGGCTGCAACCAAGGAGGTGGTGTGTTGAATTTTTTTTCCCTTCCTCCTGAGAGTTCAAAGCCCGGAGCTGACCACTGTAAAGGCCACTGTCACATTTGCTGAAAATCAAACCACTGATACCAGCATCGAAAATACAAATTTGAGAACCAAGTTGTTTGCACACCGTGGGGTGCATATGAGTTAAAAATAGATCTCACCTTGCCTCCTACCTGCATAATAAACATGTAAGTTTCAAGTGTTTAATTTGATATTCACATTAATTAACAATACAACATACATTATTTAAAAGACAGCAAATGCAAGAAGAAAGGGGAGACACCATCTGGTAGCAGAGTTTTGTTGTTGTTTTGTTTTTAGGGGTTTTTTTTTTTGCTTTGTTAAAAAAAAGGTAAAATCCTATTTTGAATGTGATGAAAAGCAAACATCCAAAAGCAAATGAATCGGAAGTGAAAGGTGATGTTGAAATATCTAAGGCTGTAATGAGGCAAAAATAAGTCTTCACTACCAGATGATAGGGCATACAGAGCATTTACATACTCACATCTGAAATACTAGGCAACGTGTAATGAATTCTACACACAGCATGCACACACAGCACAAGCACAGCTAATCCTGCCTGCCATCTTAGGCTCGCAGGAGCACGATACGCACTGCATGCAGCACACGAGCGCTGAGGAAGGAGGAAGCAAGGGACAGCTCACCTTAAATGCAGTATCTGATTAATGTTGGAAGTGACATTGCATATCAGCCTCAGAGTCCTGGTTCAACTGGGTAGGAGGGAACAAAGAAAAATGTCATCAACTGGTGATGCAAGATGAGCCCAATCACTAAACACTGTTTAGCCAACTCCAAATTCTGCAAGCAGACAGTAGAAGGCATTTCATACACTTAAGCAGAGCTGCTGCACAATGACTGTGTCCTTCTGCTTCTGAGAATCAGACAGTCCTTTTGCTAAGGAAGAAAATCAGCTGGGAAGAACACTGTCATGTCTTCTTCTTGAAGAAAGCTTTCAATACAGTATGTATCTGGTTTGGGATGCATTTTATAGACTGTTAATTTCATAGAATTGCTGATAACAACAACAAAAAAAATAAAACTGTTAAGGTATGGCAAAGTAAAAAAAATATTATAAAAGGGGTAGCATTTCTAGATTATTTTTTAAAATCCTAAATGCTGCCGGCAGACTTGTAGAAGAATGCATGATCAGCTGTCTGTATCGGAGGCGCTATAACCTCTAACCACAAGCGTGTAAATGTATCCTGCTAAATGTATCTGCAGTACAGAGCGGCAGATACATCCTCAGCTGGAATGGTATTCAAATGTGAATAAATTTGCTTAAACTTAGAAGCAGAATACAATCAGGACAGAAAAATAAATGGATACTGAGTTCCTTTGGATGTATAGCTAGCTGACCAGCACGAACGATAAAAGCTCTCCTTAGGATACTGACCTAAATAATGTTGACTTACAGCAGCTTACTGTACTTGCTCAGAACATAGGACGTGCAAAATGATTTCTCTCCTCCCTCCCCCTCCAAAGGATAAATTGTAAAGTAACAAGCCATTAACAGAAATCCAAAAGGCAATATTTATAGAGAGGGAGCGTACGTACTGTAAGAGAAGAAATGGTGCTGTGCTGAGATGCAATGTTTCTTTGTTTTACTTTGAGGCTTATCTTAGCTACGCTTGCACGATGACATTGACATCATGGAGGTCAGGGCTGACACTGGGGTGCTATCCGTTTTATGAGTGAAATGTTTTCTGAAAATTAAATCTCATCTACTCAAACACCAAATTTCGTGTCCTCTTCAATAACACCTCTCTACCCCCGCAGCTCAAGATTGATGGGATCTAGTTTGGCTGATGTAATAAATTGCAATCACCTTCTGTAGAGATTCCAACACATAATTGTAGGAATTAATTTTTTAAAACAAAAAACCTTTCAGAATTCTTATGCATCCCCTTTCAATCCTTTCTATCAACGCACGCATGCACACACATGCACACACACACACAAACTGAAGCTCAGATTGCAATGAAATGTTTAACATGTGAAACAAAAAAAAAATGTGGAAAGAGCTGCTTATTCAGGCTTTTAAAGAAATGCCTAATAAGCAAACACTGTTTTGCTACAAAACCAGTGTCACCATATCCCCAAAGAGAGAAAAACAGCATAGCTTGCTAGAAAAATTTCCTCCAGATCCTGCCGGCAGGTAAAAAACAGAAAAGCATTCCATTTACCATGCTGTATAAAACAAGAAGTCTTTTATTTTTAAGGAAATGGAACAGATTCTTTTCCACTCCTTCTTTAGCTACAAAGAAACCATACCCACCCCCACCCTTAGATTCTGGACATAAGCCAAGATTTTTATAAAATGCTATGAGACTGATTTTGAATACATAATATTTACATTTTTCTTCTTCATATCTCTCCAAAAGTCTTTCTTTGCCTATTGTATCACTGGATATGCTAATGGTAGTTAATTTTAACACATGCAAAAATAAATGAATATTTTCTGGGGTTGCTAGTTTTCTAGCGCCTCTATTTTCTATAAGGACTGGCTAAAAATAATCGTGATAGCAAAACATTCAAGTTTCTCAGAATTTTTTTAAAGGAGAAAATGTATTTGAACATCCTGACTTAGGTACTAGGTTTCACAACCAGATCTTTTGTTTCTAGCTCTCATTCTATCTCCTTCCCTCTCCTTCCCCAGTGATTTTTAGCTCAACGTGTGGAAAACACCCAGCCCAGCTCTCTCCCATACATTTTAAAGTATCCGAGTTGGGTTGTCCAGATGGCCGGTCATACCTGAACCACATCGAGTCCTCTTCCCTTTGGAGCACGTTTCCCTCTTTATTCCAGAAATAAGCGTGGCTCTAACGGAAACAGTAGCTCCTGGTCTAACATCAATGGGGGAGCCATCTTCCCCACCCCCACATCCTTGCTCTATGAGCTCTGGTTAGCATTGACAGCGATAGAAAATTAGAATGGAGTATCCGTAGGCTAATTCCTCCTTTACCATGGGGGTCGAGAAGTAGAGACTATCACTCTGAGTTACAAGGTACCAATGCAATATAACGTCATCTGTAAAGCAGAGTCCTGAGAGTGAGGTTGGAGGAGGTTGAAGCGACCACCTAGGCATTTAGTGCTACTAATGTCTGTTTAGATATTCCCCATTAATAACCTCAGAAAGCTAGGCAGTTGCATTGAAATACTCACAAATTATTATCCTGTAAGCTGGTCACAATATGGAATCAAGTCTAACCACACAGAACTAAGTCAATGACTCCTCTTTTTGGGATGATAAAGGACAGTGACAAGGACAGTAATCCATGTCAGGTTCCCAAGAGATGAGTGAATAGTGTTATGTCCCCTTTATAGGAGCAGGGTAGGGGATGTGGTCAGGTACCCTACTGGTACCTGTAAGACAGATACCTGGGCAAACGGTTTCCAAAACTCTTTGTAGGACTGTCTCTCCACCCTCCACCAAAATGGGCCTAAAAGTCACGTGCCAGTTATTTTGTGATGTTCCCCAATGCTCCATGAGCCTATGTGGCCACAAATTTGTTTAACACAAACCTGCTTGTGTTAAACAAATTTGAACTATAGTTGAAAGCTCTCAGGCAGATGAGCTTGTTTAGGCAGACGTTCTCTGACTAGTAAATCCTGTTTTGTACTTTTAAAAAACCATGCTCATGCCTGAACTATTTAAGCCTTGTCATGATTACAAGTGGCAAGGGTATGCACTCACTTCCGATTTTTAAAAATTCATGCTCCTCACCAACATCCTCAGGACATATGCACAAACATTACGATTGAAGACAAATCCCTTTTCCATGATGTAAATATTAACCTGTTTTTGCCACTTGGCCGAGTCAAGCACCAGGAACCCAAACTAATCTGGCGGCAGCAGGCTGAAGAGGGACAGAGCCTGCAGTAGGGGAGCGCCCTTCACTTTGGTTAAGGCTCTTACTTGCTCGCAGTCCATTGTTCTGCAGTCTGAGCTCATTTTATTTTCGGTCCTGTGGGTTAAAGTTAAATTGCATGACTTACGCAAATAACTTAAGTCAAGTATGAGCAAAGCTGGAGCCTCTGTGTTTAAAAAAGAAAAACGCAGTCAGGGCACTGAGTCCCAGAGGAATCCTTGGTTGATAAACATTTGGATCAGTTTGCACATTTCTTTACTCCATTCCCTGCATTAAAAATTACAGCTGGTTTCCGTTTACACCTAATGCAGATATTCAACATTTGTGGGTAAGTTTGTTATCAGGTTAGGCTGCTTTGATCTACATTTTTAAAATAAAGTGTGTATCAAATATAACATTTTTGTTTAAATTCTTAGAATTTAAGAAGTTTAAAAACTTGAATGAGGTTGGCTATTATATCTATTTATAGTATATTTAGTCCTGGAAACAACATGGCTGCGATCTATCAATGGCTGAAAATGCAATTGGGTGACATTTTAGCCCAAATGTTGTGGGAAGCCCAGTGCTCCTTTGACCATCTGCGGTTTGCCTCGAGATCTGAGCAGGTCTTCTGCTTTCTGTCTTGATCAGAGCTAAGTCTATAGTAGCTACTATTTATTGAGAACCTACTGTATACTCAATATTTTAGCTTTGTTATTTAATTGTAAATCAATAATCCTGCAAGGTGGATATTAGTTGTCATCCGCTTTAGGTGAGGAGCAAATTGAGATTATGAGTAAGTAGCAAAGTGAGGACTCAAACCTAAGTCTGACCAATTCCAAAGTCTGGGTCTTTCCAGCAATTCTAACAGGATAAAACCTCCTCCCTCCACATTCTGCCCTGACATGGGAATCTTTTTACTGTGCACACTCCTGGAAGAGGGGACCCACCTCCCTGGAGCCACAACTACCTCTGTTGACAAGAACCAGCCTCATTCCCCAGGCCCTGGGAATTTGGGGTACCTAGGATGCTGGACGAGCAGGTAGAAAAGACAGACTAAACCAGGAGGAATGAACTAGACCATGTTGAAAAGTTAAGGGTAGAAAGCAGTAACAAATAAGCAATAACAATTTTGATCAGAGGTTTGTCATAATTTGGAAATGTTTTATGAGGCAAAATAAGTGGAAGAGCTTACACTTCCATTTGAGCAAACTGCCTGTGAAGCCCAGTCTTTTCACGTTACAGATGGGGAGAGAGGCTGGGAGAGGCCTGGTCATTTGCCCAAGATCACACACTCAGTAAGTGAAATGACCCATTTGCTGTATTAAAAAGTACATCTCAAAAGAAAAGTACAGTACATCTCATTTCCTGTAATATATCTAATATGTTCATCATTTGTGAGTAACTTTATCAGGTTGTTAGATTGTTCTAATCTAAATGATCAATTAAAGGAAAATCAGTGTAACAATCAGGACTGGCCTGGTTTCCAGGGTGTTTTGGCCCTGAACAGATAACCTAAGTTGGTATTTTAAGTTCTTTTCCCAACATACTTTTGAAAATGGACTTTTAAAAAGCCTACTTTTGAGTAAGAGATTTTCCTCCACCAAGGCCAGTGTTTCAACTGTATTATTTTAATGATAGGTTAACACCTGTACATTTTGCCCCTGTTTCTAACTTCCCCTCTACCTCCAAAAGTCTGTGACTCTAAAAATCCCAGCCCCGCTTGCTTTCTAGGTCAGTTAGGCCAAGAGCTGGACTACAGGTCCCCTGCCGCCTGGATATATGGCCAGCTGACTATCTCACTCATTGGCAGTAATTTTATATGCCAACCAGATGGCTCTCAAAGGGGGCTTTCTAATCAACTCTATCGGTTCCATCCTGCCTGGAAATTTGAGAGGAGGGTTATCTTCCTCAATGCTCATGAGGCAGTAGAAGGAAGGGCTGGGCGAATGAATAGATATTCCTGAGAAGTCTGAATTCCAAGAAGCTCCTTCTGTTCTTAGACAGTAGCTTACTCCCATCCATGAGCATCTGTGTAAGATGTGGGAAGGGAATACCCGCCTGATGGCAAGGATCGGGCAGCGAGCCTTGGGGAACAAACTGAAGTTACCCTCCAGGAAAGAGCTGGAGGGGGAAGGGGAATGTGAACCTTGTGGTTTTCAACAGAGAAAAAGTGGTGACTTAGGGCTGCAAGGGAGTCAGTGGTGGATGCCATCCTGCCGCACCCCCTCCCCCAATTCAGCTCAGACTCTCCTGGGGGAATCTCCTCAACACGTCTCACCATCATTTTTGATGTCGCTGCCTCAGAGTTAGCAAGAGAATAGTTCCTGCTTTCATTTCTTAGTGCACTTGGAACATGGCACTAATAAAGACCTTGTGTGCACTTGGAGATGAAGAGCTTTCCTGCATCCCTAATCACATGTTCATTTGCGGTCATGATTGCTGGCCACTCCCCACAGGGAGAGCAAGTAGAACAACAGGGTCTTCTAGATCTTGAATTGGCAAAATACATATTCAGCAAGGAGTTTGTTTTGAGTTTCTTCTTTCTAAAGAGATTGGCAACTAGGTTGAAAAGGGAGGGTGGGCTGTAAATGAAGGTGAGAAGGAAGAATTCTTACAGATGGGCAAGATCCACCCCATGTGAGTGCATGACCTTCTCCTAGTATCCTTCGTCATGCTGGGCAACAAATATTCCCGGATTCTACTGGGAAACAAACTCACTTGCTTTCTTGTTTCACAGATAAATGAGCTGCAGCCCAGAAGGGCCATAACCACGTACCCCTTCCCACCAGAGCAGCTTAACAAAACTCAGTGAATTTTCACTTCTTTGGACTGAAGATAAAAACACAAGAAGTTTGTGTTGCATGGAATTACCTGTCTTGTCTATGGCCACACCACCCTGAACGTGCCCGATCTCGTCTGATCTTGGAAGCTAAGCAGGGTCGGGCCTGGTTAGTACTTGGATGGGAGGAATTACCTGTCTTTACTCATATCTCAGGGTTGCCTCTTGCAAGGTCTGTGTATCACCCAGGGTACCTAGAGTATTGCTTAGCACAACGAACAGGCTCATATGCGTGTGAACTGTTGACTGACCAACACCGAGTCTGGGGCTCCTTTCTCTGCTCCCACCACTGCCACTGGTATCTTTAGCTTTGAAGTCACTCCCTAGAATTGGACACCTCACTGCATGAGTTAAGGAATAGACCTGGGGACAGAAAATACCGATGGAAGTCTTCCAAACAAGCACTGACTGGTCCACCCGGAAGGGCCACATGTTGACTGGAAAGTGGACCGCAGGCTTTGTTTAAATCTGTCCCCTCTACAACACGGAAGGGGAGACAGAAATAAGAGTGACCCAACAGCAATACCATTGCCTCCAAAAAGTGCTCCGACATTTCCTCAGGCCCTCGGTGGCACAGCGTGTTTCACAGAATTATAGAGAATGTCATCTCAACTCTTTCTTTGAGGGAGAAGAAAGTCAGATTTGAAGAGACTGTTGTAGCTAAAGACTTCAGCAACCAGGATAAAGGCTGTATTTCCTAATTTCTAGCATCCTGCTCTTTGTAATTCAACATACTGACTTAGCTTTTTTTTTAAATTCCAAGATTTCACTCAAATAGGTACTTAATAAGTGGTAATAGAATACATGAATTAATGAATAGGTGCCAATATATAAACCCCAAGAGGGTTTATAACTTGTTTCCCAGTTCCTCTCAGAAGAAAATGTTATAGTTATCTTGTTAATTTTTTAAATGAAAAAGCTCAACTAAATATAATTTTAAGCAAAATAGTAAATATTGGCCAAAACATCACCTGGGCCCACGTGTCCCTTGAGAGTATCAGCGAAGTAGGTTTGATTGCTATTTAAGTCAATCAGATTAAGTTTAGCGAGCTGAAGGAGACTTTAATTCTATTTGGCTTGCAAAGAAAAATCTCATGAGTTAGCATGAGCAGCTAAAAATAAGCTGCAGGTTTCATTTTTCGTTGTTCAGTATGGTTTTGAAACCAAAAGGTACAAAAACTAGGAGATTCAGCAACACCTACTGAAAATCAACAGTTCAAATTGTTACCTTTCTAGCACACCTTCCAGATCTGCAATCCACAGCCAGGCGCAAGAAATGTACATTGCTGCCCGACTGGCATGGCAGGAAGCTGGGTGCTGAGGCCAGTCCTGGGGGTCAGTGGCTTGTGTGCGAGTGTCTTATATCCGGACAGGATGCCATGTAGACATCAGCCCCATTTGCTCAGCCTCAATCTTAGGTGATGCTGGGGACCACCTCACAGAGCAAGGGAGTAAGGAAAGCTAGAATTTCCTTACTTAAGATGGGGCCCTCTAAGATAGTGACTGCAGTGGTACCCCTCGCCCTAAATGCCCATGACCTTGTGCAATTCCATACTGCAAACCCGGGCGGCTCATAATAAGTTTAATTTCAAAACTGTTTTTCCAAGGCCAAGTCTGACAAAAAGTGTTTGACAGAGGCCCAAGCACTTCAAAGGGAAGGCAGCCATCTCGCCCGGTAGCATTCAGCTGGGACACAGGCCCAGAGAGAGCCCTGCGGTTAACAGAAAGCTCTCAGCTGAATGAGATTGAGAGGGGGCAAAGAAGGGTTAATCTGCTTCCATTAGAGGAGGGGCTCTTTGGTGAAGGTGAAGAGAATAATCTGTATGAAGAGCCGAGAAGACAAAGAGCCATTGCAGAAAAGAAATGATTGTGCAGGGTGAGAAGGATGATTCGTCCTAGATTTTCACCGTGAGACCACTTCTTCGATCGGAGTCTTTATCTCGCTTTGAAGTTACAGTCTCAGGGAGGGCCAAAGGGGACACATTCATGCTCTGTGCTGGAGTGCTCGAGCTTTGATTTCGCCTGAGACGCAGAGGGTGAGGCTGAAGCCTTCAGGACGCTGCCACAGAAGCCCGACCATAAATCAGAAAGTGGCAAAATAAACAATAGGAGTTGCTTATGAAAGAGAAACCAGTGGCCGATCCCCCTTTCCTGAGGTGGGGAACATCCTTTTTTTAAACTTAAAAAATTTTTTTAAATTGCTTTTAATAACTTTTTTGGATATAGTTTAAGATTTACAAGAAGTTGCAAAAATAGTACAGGAATTGTATAATTTCATTCAGCTTCCTGCAATTATAATATCTTCCACTACGGTGGTACATTGTCTAAACCAAGAAATCGGCATTGGTACAATGCTACTAACTCAGGTACAGACCTTATTTGATTTCACCAGTTTCTCCACGCACTGTGTGTGTGTGTGTGTGTGTGTGTGTGTGTGTGTAGAGTTCTGTGACATTACATCATGTGTGTAGACTGGAGTCGCCACCATCACAACTGAGACACAGAACTATTTGACCACCACAAAGAAACTCCATCCATAGTCACACCTTCCCTGGCCCTAAGCTCCGGCACTGATCTGTTCTCTCTCAGTAATTTTGTCACCTTGACAATGTTATGTAAATGGAATCATGTAGTATGTAACCCTTTGAGATTGGCCTTCTTTCAACCAGCATAAAATGCCCTTATGATCCATTCAAATTTCATATAAAGAGTATGTGCCGCCCTGGCTTCTAGGTGGCTTGGGTGGAGCACCATCCCATACACCAAAAGGTTGTGGGTTCAGTTCCTGGTTGGGGCACGTACAGGAGGCAACAGACTGATGTTTCTCCCTCTCTCTTTCTCTCTCTCTTCCTCTCTTTCTAAAATCAGTAAACATATCCTCAGGTGAGGATTAAAAATAAAATTAAATTAAAAATAAAACCAAAATGTTTTTTTAAGGAGTATATGCCTTTTTGCTGCTGAATAATATTCCATGGGTTGGATGTACCAGTTTGCTAGCCGTTCACTCACTGAAGGACACTCGGCTGGTTTCCAGTTGGTAGCTACTACAAACAAAAATGCTTCAACGTTCACATACAGGTTTCTGTGTGGACCCAAATGTTCACTTCTCCCGTGTAAATACCCCGGAGTGGGATTGTGCAGTAAGTGTATGTTTGGCTTTTGAAGGAACTGTCACACTGTTTTCCAGAGTGGCTGTACCATCTACATTCCCACTACCAGCGTATGAGAGGTCCAGTTTCTCCACATCCTCACCAGCACTGGGTAACATCAGTATTTTTTATTTCAGCCATGCTGAGAGATGGGCAGAGAGCTCCCTTTTTGTCCACAGTCAAGAGGTTGGGGTGGAGGGATGCTCAGATATCTCACACTGTCGTTCCAGCTTCCCTACTATCTGTCTAAACAGCAGCTTGGGCTGCCTGGCATTTCACTGATGGAAAATGGGGCACTTGATATGGGGTGTTCCTTCAGTTTGTCCAACTGCCCGGGCCTGCAGTAGTGGGACACTGCCATCTGGTGATGCTGGATTCTCTGAGGCTATACACTTGGCCCAGGAGGCAGACTTAATAATACCAGAGAACTTTGCTCCCATGAGGTGATATGAGAGCCATGATATGAGAGCCAGGGACAGGGATAGACTCCGCCTGGGCACGGGTCCTCCTGCAGCTTTGTCCACAGACTATGTGAGAGCTCCTCATTCTCAAAGGCGCTTATTAGCAGACACGAGACATGGAATCAGCACAGACAGGTAATGACGGAGCCACTGGCGGCGCTTGTCGGATCATAGGTCCCACTGAATGCTTTTTGCCGTTGGGCTGTTAACCACCAAGACCCTTCAGCAGCACGTGAATACCCTGCCTGGATGTCACGGAACTCTACCTCCTGGGAGTCAGATCTGGAGGCACTGCTGTCACCACCACATGGACCTCTCTGGCCCAGGGATCCAGTCGTGTGAGCAATCAGAACTCCATCTAAGTATCGGGATGTGCCTCAGCCAAGGATGTTGAGGGCTACAGGGAGACAGGCTTTGCATAGGGCCAACCTCATAGTGGTGACTCAAATTTCCCCAGCCATGTCTGGAGGGTCCCTCTCCATCTGTTGTGCCCCTGATTTAAGGGAGGTTGTAGACCTTCCCAGAATTATATATTCATCATGACCCTGGGTCCATGTTTGGACCAGGAGGACAAAACTCAGGAGAGCAATGGCCCTGCAGGGCGATGGCTGAGAGAGGGTGGAGGCCATGCCCTAAAGCAGTGGAGCTTGGTGATCACAAGCAAACTCCCTAGTGCCCAAGCATGTAGAATAATGGGGGCAACAGAGGCAGTCCTTTGGGTTCCAGCTGCTGCGCGTCACCTGGTGCTGTCACAGGAGACGGATGTGGACTTGGGCATGGGGATTTATAGAACCTGAACATAAACGGGTCTGTTGGGAGCTGAACAGTCTGTGGAGGTTGAACTTGAAAGTCAAATGACACGCTCATTTGGCTCCAGAAGCTGAGGTTGTCAAGTGAGAGGAAGGGCAGCCAGATACTATCAGGTGACTGGGGCACTTGCTCTGATGGGTTTGAGCAGAGTTATGCAGACAGGATGGAGAGTCACACTTCCTTTTAGAAGATGGTGAGAATTTTAAAATTTTGTTGTTGTTTATTCACTGTATGTTCTCTGATGTAACAAAATTTTCCAAATTTTCATTTGTAGATGCCTCTTCCCTGACCCACTGGCCCTCCTTTGGCCAGAGGAGCCAAAGGCTACCCAGTGCACAGCACCTTTAAGATTTAAAGGGGCAGGTGCAGCTTGGGTCAGGTGCCTCCCCGGACTATTAAGTTACGTAATGGGGGCTCCATCCTTGAGGCTGAACCATGGCAGCTCCCCTCTAGCTCTGGCTTTATCTTCTTTTCAACTCATGCCCACCTTGACCTAAAATTTGCCCAGAGTGTGGATCTTGCTCTTGCCCTGTCCCTGCTCTCTTGGCTTTGACTCTGGACCCCACCTCTTACTCGGCTCTCGTGTCATGGACCCATCAGCATGGCTGCTCTACGTCCTCGTCGATCTAGCTTCAGAGTCACTACCTCTGGCTTAGGGTATACTGTAGTCTGGCCTCATTAGGCGACTAAAGTGGACAACCCCAGAGGGCTCCCCACCCAGGCCCTGAGATATGGCCCTGCCTAGCAGAAGGCAGATAAGAAGTCCTCTAGCTGAGGCAGGAGCTCACTTCAGGAGTGAGAAGACTTTCTTGCTGGTGCCTTGTCTCTGTTCCTCAGAGCTCCAGCTCTACCCCTGCTACTAAATCTCTGGGTAACCACCAAGAAGCAAATGACTATTCTGGGTCTCAGTTACCTCATGTTTGTAATGAGGTTTTCTGACTCCCTAGCTGATACTCTTTCAACTATACCATACCACGAATAAGGGAAAATCTAAAATTCAGAAGCCAAAAAAGAGCCTTTAATTTTATTTTGGGCTTAGATATACTAGCTCAGGGTCCCCTAACTTTTTTCTGTCTAATAAGTACTTGCTGAAATGAATGTTGAATTGCACACAGCATATTAATAGTTCTCTGGCTTTAATGTGCAAAAGGATGGGGAGGCTATTTTAAACTGCATATTCCCAGGCCCCATCCTCAGAGCTTCTGGTGCCCCTAGAGCCTAGGAGCATGCATTTTAACACAAGAAACTGAAGAGGCACTAGGTTTTGAAATAGACACTGGTGACTTTTTAGAGGCTAATTTATCAATATGCATTAGGAATGGCATTATGCATTAAAAATAAGCCATTTTATCTGTTGAATTCAATTCTAGGAATTTTCCCTCAGATATCCACAAAAATTTATTTCTAAGAATGTTTACATATTTATAATAGCAGAACACTAGAGGCAATCAAAATGGCCATCAATAAAAAGAATGGGTTAAGACATCCATGCAATGGAAACACAGTTATTAAAAAGCCAATGTTCAGACCATTTAGTCACTTGGAAAATGTTTACAACTTACCAGTTATGAGGGGTGAGAAAAAGCATATAAAATACCATTTAAATAATTTTAAAAAGAAAATTTAATCTATTAAAAATTGGAAAGAAATATATTAAGATGTCAATATTGAATTGTTGTTTGGTCATTGTTTTCTTCTCAATATTTTTCTGTATTTTCCAGGTTTTGTGTAGTGACTAGTTATGACAAGACAAGGAATTTGCCTCAGCAGAATGAAAACTCTTAGGAGTCCAGCCCAGCAGCAGCCTGGCTGCCGCAGGAGGACTCGCATGTCAGACTGAGTCCAGTGTCTGGGGTGAATTTTGAGCTACATTCTCATTTGCAAAGTACCATGCTATAGTCAATGCCAAGGAATTTGGGTCAAGGAGAAAGTACTTTTCACTAGATTCTACTTTGCTGCTACATTCAAAGATGACGGACTATAGGACCTGGGACAGGGAGGGCAGTTCACAGTGGAAACAACATCTTTATTGCTCTTGGGTCGAGCTCGTGCTCGTTGCCTCTGTCTATAACCCCTCAACCAACCCCATAACACCGAGCAGACAGACCTCAGTCATGACTGGAGGCTGCGGGCAGATGGTGGGCTGCATTCCAGCCTGAGAGACACCATCCAGGGTCCAGGCTTCCGTGGGGAGGTTTCACAGCCTCCTTTGGCCAATGCGCTGGGAGCTCCAGAGAATGCCAGGAAGCAAATTGTTTTTTGGCAGAGAGATGGCTCAAATCCATCCTCACAGATTTCAGCGAATCCTGGGTCAAGCCTCTCTGAGCGAGATTAGAAGCCTCGTGGTTAGTTCTCTGGCCCATAGACAAACCTTTCTAGATGTCCTTGAAATTTTTACACTACATGCTTTGGCTAGTGAAGGGGTGGTACTAAGGGTCTCAGAGGAAAATCAATTTAGAAAGGCAAAAACAAAAAAATTAAAATAATGATACTTACAATATTAATAACAATATTGAAAGCCAAAACACCAGTGCTGACCCTAATTATAGTAATTACATTCATTAACACCTTGACTTGCCATGCATTTTTCTAAGTTGCCCAAACCGTTTCACATTAATTACGTTACTTATTCTGACAGACTCTCAGTTTTACATTTTAAAAAAATTATCGTTTCACTCTGGCTGGTGTGACTCAGTTGAGCGGAGTGTCATCCTGTGACCAAAGGGTTGCAGATTCAGTTTCCGGTCAGGGTACCTACCCAGTGGTGGGTTCGATCCCTGTCCCAGTTGCATAGAGGAGGCAGCCAATTAATGCTTCTCCCTCAGATTGATGTTTCTCCCTTTCTCTCCCTTCCTCTCTCTCTAAAAGCAATAAAAAAAATGTTCTGGGTGAGGATTAAAAAAAAAATTCAGAGGTGGGAGGAAGCTTTAAATTTCTGACGAAAACCAGAGGCTTTTGAGTTAAAAACAAAACCCTGAAATCTCAGTGTGGTGTTTTCCAACTTCATTCTTGACAAGAAATCAGGGGATTTCAGCATGAGAAATTATGAAGCCCTATTATCATGAACTCTCAGCTTTGGTGACGATAATGGCCTTATTGCAAAATTCTCTAAAGGGAGAAATAGAACTTTTATATTGCTGACCACGGTGAGAAGGGGGCTTGTACCCCTGTGCTATAAAATCTGTAAAACCTTGGGGGGTAAACAAGAACCCACGGGTCTGGAGGCACTGCCTCCGTCAGCCCGCTGTGCTGAGCCCACCTCTGCTCAGCATGAATCAACAAGGCTGAGCTCCTTGCATGGCCAAGGCTCTGAAAAGACAATGGTGCCCAAATTTGAACTCACGTGAAATTAAAAGTTTTAAAATAATGAAGTTAAAATTAAGGAAACTCAAGAAAATCAAACTTTTCCCAAAGCGTCGACTTTGACGCTTTTTTTAAAATGTCAAAGATTCAAATCGTTACGAAGCGTATACAGTATTTGTTAGCCCCGTCTTGTTGGTGGGTCTGCGAAGTCACCCAGCATGCTGCACCAGTGCTGCGGAGGGGTCGCGTTGACAGTAGTGGGAGTCTGGATTGGCAGTTGCACACCTCTCCGTGCCATGCAGCTCAGCTAAACCTCAGGAAGTGGGAGGTTGACGCCACCCCACCCACTGCAGACACACACTCATAGGTCAATGCCCGTACACTAGGGGCTCAGAGGAGTCATGATCGTGTGGTGTTGAATTAAAAAAGATGAGTGGGCCCCGATGCTTTTCCTCCTTGACTGTAGTCTTTGACCCTACCTTTCCTGGTAGACTGTTAGGTGGCGACTTTCAACAACAGATCATCTCCACCTGGCTCCAGCTTTTGAAACCTGGTACTTGTTCTCAACTTACTCCTTTGGCAGCACCCACCTAGCAGGCATTGCATTCCCCGATCAGCCTGGTCTTATCGTTAGCTGACTCCACTAGCCCAGCCAGCTCCAGGCTCAGTAGACATTTTCAGGACCCACCAATCCAAGAAAATGGACTTTCAGAGGCTGTACCATTTTTGTAACATATCAATTTGTTATTCTGCTCCATTCCTCCTTAGCCCAGTCCGGATGGGAGGGGACTGGGCCAAGGCCAGGCAGCAGTAATCGGAGACCAGACTTCAGGCTCCGTGAGAGCCTGAGAGGCTGTGTCAGATCAGCCAGTAGTTGGCCTTCCTGCACAATGGACAATGTGTATTCTTCAGGGTGTGGCTGTGGGTGCCAGAGATGTCCAGTCCAGGGCAAAATTTAATCAGAAACTAGAGTGTCCAGCCTGGTATTGACAACACAACTAGGGGACTAGGTACCGGGCTGCTCAGGCAAAGACTGCCGTCCACTTTTAGCATGTGTGCTGCTGAAGCGAGCATCTACCATCCTTTTTTTTTTAAAGATTTTATTTATTTATTTATTTTTATAGAGAGGGGAAGGGAGGGAGAAAGAGAGGGAAAGAAACACCAGTGTGTGGTTGCCTCTTGCACACCCCTTACTGGGGACCTGGCCCAAAACCCAAGCATGTGCCCTGACTGGGAATTGAACCGGTGACCCTTTGCTTTGCAGTCTGTCACTCAATCCACTTAGCCACACCAGCCAGGCCTATAGTCCATTTTTACTGGAGGTCTTTGTGACACCTTACGGACACTGTGAGGCCCCTGCCATGTGACTTCTGATATTTACCAGTGAGGAGAATACCGCACTAAGACCAATAGTGCTGAAAAGGCTAAATAAAACATAAACTTAGTTTCAAGGCTCTCCAAATGGGGTTTATAACTTTACCATTCAATGTTTCAGTAAATATTTCAAAACTTTTCCTGAAAAGAAAAAGCTAGAATTATATATCAAATCCTTAGGGTAGCAATAATCTTCTCAGCTTGAGCCTTTTTAGTCTTTAAAAAATGTTTTTATTTCTTGATTTTTAGAGAGAAAGGGACACACACACACACACACACACACACACACACACACACAGATTGCCATTCCACTTATTTATGCATTCATTGGTTGATTCCTGTTTGTGCTCTGACTGGGGATTGAACCCACAACCTTGGCCTTTTGGCACAATGTTCTAACCCAGCTACTCAGCCAGGGCTTTAATCTACTTTTAAATGTTTCTCTAATAACTTGGTTTGAAGATCCTATCTTAGTCAGGGTTTCCCTCCCCCCCTTTCTCTACACCCCAACCCCGTGACAGTGTGGAAGAGTGTGCCAAGATCTGGAGCAGATCAGGCAGGGTAGCTTCCCAGAGCCCCAAGGAACAGACAGAAGCATGAGCTAAAGAAACCATGAGCTTTTCTATAGCCCACTGGGTCTCAAAGTTGGGGGAACAGAGTTCTGTTGGACAATTCCAACTAGCATGAGTAGACCCAGGACCAGGAAACAGAGCCAGAATGACCCTGCCCCAAGGGAACCCTGTAGGGAAAAACAAGAAGAATGTCCTTCCTGGTTCACTGGCCACTGGTGGCATGGTAGTGCTCGTGGGTCGGAATGGACAGAGGCCTCTTGAAAAATCTTACGCACTGCTCTCTATCCACACAGTCAGATGTTACCTAAGAGTATCAGTTAAGGAATTCTAACTATCTGATAACTTTTTTTACTTCTCACATTGCTTCATTCTGCTATCTTATCTGTGAGCATCTCTTAAATTCCTTATTATACTGGGCCAGAGAGGACTACCTCTTCTCTAGAAACTCTCCAGTGTAGCCCACCCCGACCCAGGGACTACATTTCCCAGGCCCCTTTGCAATCAGATATGGTCATGTGATAGAGTTTTCGTCAATCAAATGTGAGTTGAAGCAATGTGCACCACTCCCAGGCAGGGTCCGAGAAAACTTCCCTCGTGCACTTTTCACATTCTTTTTCTTTTCTCCTGGAAAGTGGAAACAATCCCAGATGACCTTGAAAACCATGCGGTGCAGAAGGTGGACCCTCTCTTTATCTGTGTCTCTGAATGTGTGTGAAGGAGTAACCCCACTAACCTGCACTGTCACACGAGCAGGAAATAAACTTTTATTTGAGCCATTACACATTTTTCGGTCTATTATAGCTATTAGCCTATCCAAACTAGTACACATCCTTCTGTTGCCATTGTGTGCGGAAGTCCCCAAGCCTTCTCCCTTTTTCTTAAATCTACTGCAAACCAAAAGAACAGAATTAGCAAACTTAAACTTAAGCAGCCCTTAGGGACAAATGACACTCACCAAATTAGTGGTCACAGCATTCGGATCTTGCAGGCAGGCGAACAGTTTAGCAAAGCCTCACTTCAAGACAACCTGATCAATTAAAATAAAACAAAAAGTAAAAAGTAAAATGTAAGACGTACAAAACAGATATATTAGAATGTGACGGTTCATTTCTGAAGGGTATTGCCAGTTTATAAAGGAATTCACCGCTCTTTTGCAGTAAATGACAAACTTCCCTATTGCCTTGAAAACAAGATTCATTTTTAATATACCCCCCCAATCATTATAAAACAGAATTTATAAAGAACAATTCTACTGGGTAAGTAAGCTATTCATAGACTAGATGCTGGCCCAGGGGAGGACTTTGGAAGCCAGGAAAACTGGGTATGCCTATGTGCTCTGTAGTTCTTACACATACGTGAAAGCTTTTCTCTCGGGAAGTTAACTTTCTTAGGTAGGAATTTCCAGAGCTTGTAAAAGTATAGGCTATGCAAAGACTTCAGATATTTTTATAGGTGAAGTTAAAACAGACACCAGAGATACATTATCATGCCTTTGTGTTTAGTATCATCCCAGATGACACAAGAAGGAATGAAAATAAGCTCTCTGTAAACAGGGCGATGTGGCCATGGTGGTACCCGCACCTCGACCACCAGAGACAATCAGAGACAACCAGAGACACGCTCTGTAAAGGCAGCAGGTTGTGGATCTTTTCTTACCAGAGCTGCCATCTTTTACCAGGTTAAGTGCGAAAATATCATTTGATGGCACAGGGCACGTATTTGCCTAAAACAGGGTTTACTTTTGTATCTGATTACGCAGTGTAAGATCCAGGAAGCAAACAGTTCAGAACTCGGAACAAACACTCTGGCAGTCCAAAACAGAGCACTAGGGCGGAAGGAGGAAGAGGAGACAAGAGGGCGATGGGGGAAGCCTCGATTTGGGCCATTTCCCCCCAGGTTTCAGCTTAGTGCATATCCATATTTTTTTAAGAGGAAATGCGTTCCTATCTGGGCCTGTGGAGGAGAGAGAGATCAGAAAGGTCCCTTTGGTGCTGCATTTGGAGGGTCTCTCAAATGCAGCCCCAACTCTCCCTGCCCCCCACTCCCCCCGGGCTGGGGCCTGCCAAGCCCTAGGTGTCAGGGAACAAGATGGCGCCCCACCGAGAAGGGCTCGGAATGAGGGGGCCCAGAGTGGGCCTTCACTTACTCAGAGGTGCTGGCTCTTCTGAAACCCACACGCTGCCAACTCCCTGGGTTCAGGAGTTATAACCGCTTTCTTGCTCTGGGCTCTTCACTTCTCCTCGAAATCAGCTCCACATAGTTTTCTGATGATGTCACCCATTCTGACTTCTTACATTTTGAAAGTTGATCTACAAGTAAAACCTTCCATGAGTCTTAAAGAAAAGAAAAAAGAAGAAGAAGAGAATAGAAAGGTGTGCTGTGGGGAGATGGAGAGGAGGAGGAGAGAGGCAGTTGCCTCCTTATTTTGAGATTTGCTGCAGCTGCGAGTGCCACTCCCCAGTCAGTTTCCTGGCTGCAGAGGGAGCCAGTGGCCGGGCCTGGGTGACGTCAGGGCCAGGCCTGAGTCATCACCAGAGGCCGGGCTGCCCTGCCACTCGGAAGGGGACAAAAGGAACCTTTGATGTCCAGGGCCCTCCTCTCGGCACACTCGCCTGTACTGAGCAGCAGGCCAGCAGAACATTCCAGCCGCTCCCCCACCCCCCGGCCATCCTTCCTACTTCCGGAACAGTCCCAGGCAGATTCAGCCAGGCCTCCCCAAGGAATGTCACCCTCCTGCACTGCAGAGGCATGGCCGCTGTCTGTGAAAGAGAGACTCAGGGGAGGGTGTTTCTCTGGGGATTTCTCGTCTTCCCCTCGTCCTCAGGGTGGTCCCCCACCCAGGGACTTGCAGTGGGATTAAAAGAGGTGTGGAAATGTCGAAGACATTCTTGTCACCCTCTGTGGGCAGTAGCCAGCCGTCAGTGTCTATTCTCATCTGCTTTTGTACGAAGGTCCTCGGCTTCAGTTCTCTGTGCGCTGGGTGCCAGGGTGAGATTGTACTTCCTGGATTTAAGAGGGCACAGCTCTTTGAGAGAGGTATTTATATCCCAGGGCCTGGCGCAGGGCTCAGTAAGTACATGAGGAACGAATGAATGATTATTTTAAAATAAAGCAGTAGAGAACATATACTGAATAGTTCCAGTGAATATTCGAGCTTGTGTACTAAGTGGTTCATAAAGATTATTTCATTTATTATCATGACAAAGCTATGAGGTAGGCACTGTCATTATTCCCCATTCTCTAGATGAGAAAAGGAATGCTCGGAGATATTCCAACACTCCTCTGCAGTCTTGCAGCAAGTTGGTGGCAGGGCCTGGATCATCGGATCGCAAATCCTGTGCTTTTACCACTGTGCTCAGTGGCTGCAGTGAGTGAATGAATACTGACCAAGGGCGGCCTGTCCAGGTGAGGGAGGACAGGCTTATGATGGAGCTTGAAACCAAATTCCACAAAAAATAGTGGAGCCATCAGGGATGATCTGTCTAGGGTAGTAGGCCTCATGCCCTCTCTGGTCAACACCAGGTCTGAGAGTTGGTGGGACACCCACAGTGACCAGGAGGGCAAATCTGCCTTCAGGTCCCAGAGGGGGTGAGAAGGTTGAACAGGAAGACAGGGCCAAGGAGGTCTGGTGGTATGTGGTGGATGCGCAATCTGAGACTACGGTGGACAAAGTACGTCAGAGGTGTGGGTGGAACGGTTTTGCAGCTAGAGGCACAAGTCTGGGGCAGGCAAGAGATGACACGATAGCACTCTCAAAGACTGAGAACTTGAGAAAGAGTTGGAACTATGGCATTGGTTTCAAAGTGTGAGGAGGGGTTGGAAGTGACAGGGAATGCAGCTGGACCTGACAGTGGTAGTTACTGTCCTCAGCACTGTACTGCTAGGAGCCAGTGGCCTTTCTGGGGCTGACTGAGGGTGCTGTCAGTGGCTGTGCTCAAGCCAAGCTGAGGAGGGGTGGCAAGAAGAGAACCTTTGCTTTTGGGCCCAGGATAAGGGTCATTTCGGAGGTACCTTCTCCCTCTGTGGTTTATGATTCTGTGGTTTGTACTTTTCCACAATTCTCCTAGGGTAAGTTCCTCATTCCAAGAGACAGAAAAACCAGGAATTTCCAGCCTCTTGTGGAAGGGGATAAGGAGGTGTTGGTGGCCTCAGTAATGCCACTCCATAGCTTTCCTTCCACTGTGGGGCGGATGTCTGGTCACTGGACCCCTCTCCGTGGCTCAGGAAATCAGTGAAGTTACCTTGTGCTGGGAGCTCTGTTAGTGGCCACTCTGAGGACTGAAACTTGTGCTGTGGGGCCTGACTCTCCAGCAGGTGGAATCAGCAGAGGTGACTTTCAAGAGGCAGAAAGTCACAACCTTTAATCAAGGGAGCAGCAGCAACTGATCAGGGTCACTGTCAACTGAGTCTGACTCGGGCAAGGAAAGCGCTTCAAGTTCCAGGCTTTTCTGGCATAGGGCTTGCTTTTTCTTTTCTTCTTTCTCTGCAGAAAATGCCTCTGGGCACCTCCCTGCTCTGTTTTCTCAAAGGCCAGGGGCCTCGCTCACTCGTTTCACACATACAGGTATTTATTTCTCTAATGAGATAAACAGAGGTGGACTATCTTTTCAGCCTCTCTTGTGGGACCAGGATAATGTGGAGGGAATTAAAAAGGAAAGAAGAAATGATGAGTAAAATCTGAAATGAGACGCAGATCCTTGCACTGTACGCTCTGGGGTTGGTTCTAACAGAGGATAAAAATCAGAGAAATGGGCGAGACATCGACTTGGGAGCACAGAGAAGTAAGTGGTGAAACGCTTAACCTCTGCTCTATCTGGAGAACCCATCTCCTTTGTTATGATAAAGGCAGTTATACTGATAATTATAAAAAAGAAAATGTTTACAGGTTCAAGGAATCCCTTGAAGACTTGTTTATACTTGTTCCCTCCAATTTCTCTCAACTCATTCACTTAAAAAAACAATTTATTAAGATATAATTTTCATACCATAAAGTTAACCCACTTAAAGTGTGCCATTCAATGGGTTTTAGTATATGTATTTACAGAATTGTGTGACCTATAGTCTAACTTTCGAAGATTTTTATCACCCCCCCCCCCCGGCCCCCGAAAGAAACCTTGTACCCATTATCAGCCATGCTTCCTTTGCCCCCGCCCTCGGCCCTAAGCAAACATTAATCTTCTTTCTGTCCCTGTAGATTGCCTCTTCTGGACATTTCACATCAGCGGAATCACACAATATGGTCTTTTTACGTCTGGCTACTTTCACTTAGCATAATGTTTTCCAAGTTGTTCCATGTTGTAGAAGACATCAGTACTTCATTCCTTTTTATGCCCAAATAATATTTGTGTATATACCACATTTTGTTTACCCATACACTGATGGATAAACATTTATTTTCATTTTGGGCCATTATAAATAATTTTGCCATAAACGTTTGAGTACAAGTATTTGTGTGGACATAGGTTTTGATGTTTCTTGGGTCGATACCAAGGAGCAGAATTGCTGGGTCATTAGGTAACTCTGTTGCACATTTTGAGGGGCTGACAAACTTCTGCCCCATTGACTGAGAGTTCTGATTTTTCCACATTCTTACCAATACTCTTTTTTTAAAAAATATTTTTTAAAGTATAGTGGACATACAAAATTATGTTAGTTTCAGGTGTACTACATAGTGGTTTGACATTTATATACCTTGTGATGTGATCACTGCAATAAGTCTAGTGACCATTTGTACCTTACAAACTTGTTACATATTATGGCTGATTTTCCCTATGTTGTGCATTACATTCTTGTGGCTTATTTACTTTATAACTGGAATTTTGTACCTTTTATTCCTCTTTACATTTTTCACCCATCCCTTCACCCCCCACTCCTCACCAACACTCTTATTGTCTGGTTTTATCAGTCTAGCCCTCCTAGTGGGTGCATCTCACTTTGACTGTGACTGAGCATCTTTTCATGAACTTGTCCATTTCGATGTCTTCTTTGGTGGATTGTCTATTCAAATCCTTTGTCCATTTTTAAATTGGATTTTTTGTGTTTTTATTTTTTGAGTTGTAGGGGTTCTTTATATATTCCAGATGTAAGTATATGCATTACAAATATTATCTCCATGACTGTGGGCTGTCATTTCACTTTATGGTATTCTTCGAAGGAGAAAAGTTTTTAATTTTGGTGAAGTCTAACTTATCAATCTTCTCTTTTATTGCTTGTGTTTTTGGTGTCATATCCAAGAGACCATTGTCTAACCCAAGGTCATAATTTACACCTGGGTTTTCTTCTAAGAGATTTATAGTTTTAGTTCTTACATTTAAGTTTGTGATCCACTTTAAGTTAATTTTTATGGTGTATAGTAGGAGTCCAGATTATTCTTATAATGTGGATATCCGTTGTCCCAAAACCATTTGTTGAAAAAACTATTCTCATAATAATTCTGTACATCTAAAACTGTTCTAAAACTAAAATATTATTTTTAAAATGATATATCCTCTCCCCCATTGAATTGTCTTGACCCTTTGAACAAAAGTCAACTGACCATAAATATTATTGGTTATTTCTGGACTCTATTCTATTCCATTGATCTAGATATCTGTTGCTGTGTCATACCACACTGTTTTGTTTACTGTAGCTTCAAAACAAGTTTGGAAATTGGGAAGTGTGAGTCCACTAACTTTGTTTTTTTCCAAGACTGTTTTGGCTTTTCTGGATCCCTTGCATTTACATAAGATTTTTAGGATTATCTTTTCAATTTCTGAAAAAAAAATCTTACTGGGATTTTGATAGAGATCATGTCTACCTTTAGATCAACTTGGGAAGTGTTTCCATCTTAAAAATATTAAGTCTTCTGATCCGTGAACCTATGTGTTTTCATTTATTTAGATCTTTAATAATGTCTTTCAATCTTTTGTTATTTTTAGTATACAAGTCTTACACTCTTTTTGTTAAATCTCATTCTAAGAATTGTATTCTTTTTCTTTTTTTATTGATTTTAGAGAGAGAGAGGAAGGGGGAGAGAGAGAAGCATTAATTTGTTGTTCCACTTATTTATACATTCATTGGTTGATTCCTATATGTGCCCTGACTGGGGATTAAGACCTTGTATAATACTTTGGAGACTGAAAGACCTAAATTTTAGTCATAGCTCTACCATTTATTAGCTATACGACTTTACAGTTACTTCAAGTATAACAGCCTCCTTTTCTTAATCTGAAAAAAGGAAATAACTGTCACTTCATGGGTTTGTTAAGCAGATGAAATAGGATGATGCTCATGTAACCCTACTGAAACCACGACCCACACAGGCCAGTCTCAGGGTGGTGTTGCAATCGGAGAAACCCAGTCCAGTCACCAAAAAGTCACTTTAAATGAACTCATGTTCAATACTTGCATTTCTCAAATACCACACAGAGCCCCCTGTAATCCTTCCTAACATGCTTTTTCCATTCTACTTAAGCCTCTTACACTCCACAGCTTCAGTCTCCTCTTCTTTCTCCCAAGCTCCCTACAAAGTTTTTCCTCCAGCCCTAATCAATGTTTCTCTAGTCCTTCTCCTTCTGCCCAGTGCTCCTACTGATGGGGCAAAGGAAGAATGGACAAAGCCAGAACTTCTTTTAGTGGGCAGGAAGAATAGAAAATAGGAAGCACTCAAACTTAATTTATGTCCCATCACTCATATAACATGCTTAGTGCAGTGTCTGATGTAAGGGCTCAGTAAATGTTGGGCTTTTTAGTTTTGTTGTGGTGGCTACCTTATGCCAGTGATTTCAACTAGTGTACTGCGAGAATTTTTAAAACATGTAATAGCCCACTACTTAGTCAGGGGCACTGACCTCTTTTCCCTTAGATTTTCACATAAAAAATGACAACAGCCAACACAATAGTTGTCTGGTGTGAATGAATTAAAATTATACCCATTTTTTTGTTAGATAGGCAAAAAGAATATTTTTGTGTGTGCCACAGAATTTTAGTAATTGGTGTATGTGTGCCATGAAGTGAAAGAGGTTGAAACTCACAGCATTGTGCACATCTATACTTTAGCTTTGTGGTGACAGGGCTTTAGAATCATGGCTTCTCAGAGGCTACTACCCAGTGGTCCACCCTCACTCATTCAGATGGATTTGGGGCTGTTGCTCATTTTCCTTCCTCTTAAATCATTCCTCAGAGAATCACCCCTTGAAGATTACAAAAAGTTTATCTTGAGGCTTCCTGAGTAACATTTGGGACCTATATCCTATTCCTCGCTACCCCCCAAGCCCCAGCCACCCAGCCCCAGAACCCTCTGCTCCCCCTTCTCCTCTCACCAAACCTTCTAGTGCAGTGCCTTTAAAACTACAGGTCAGGGCCCATTGCTTGCTTGTCACCAGCTTGACAAGCTTGTCACCAGCACTGCTTCAAGTGACAAAATAAAACAGAATAGAAAGTGCCCAAGTGCACAGTAAGTAAGACTTCTGTTTCAATTTTGTAATGTGTGTGAGCTGGGTCTGTCTGTGAAACACATTTCTTACTGTGGTTCAGGGTTTAAAAACACATTTAAAAAACAATGTTGGAAGAAATATTTTTTTTTAATTTATTGATTTGAGAGAGAGGGAGAGAAAAAAGGACGGAGAAATACCAATTTGTTGCCACTTATTTATGCATTCACTGGGTGATTCTTGTATGGGCCCTGACCAGGTATCAAACCTGTAACCTTGGTGCATTGGGACAATGCTCTAACCAATTTAGCTATTCTGCCAGGTCAGATCTTTCATTTTCATTACAGTATTTAAACAACTCACAAGAGCATAAAATAACACTCTACCAAGTGGCCTGTCCATTTTGAGATAGATCAAACCTGTGAGTCTCAAACATGAAGTTCCAGCACCAGTGAAGGATTAGGGGGCATTAAAGCCTTTTCCTATATTTATAACTCTTGGCAGAGGAATATCTTTGTGGACCTGCCCCCACCACCCTCCCATGCCACCTCTTAGGTATCACCTCCTCTCACTCCCAGGATACCTGCAAACCACACCCTTAACTTGTGTGGAGTTGTCTATTTTCCAAAACTGTCATATACTCTATCTCATTTGATTCTCAAAACTACCCCATGAAGTCGACAGGTCAGACCCAAATCCTTGCTTGACCATTTAACTTAGTGTGTGACCTTAAGCAAGCAGCTTAACTTCTCAGCCTTTCCTCAGCCTTTCTCCTTAGCTCTATCATAATGTGCCAGAAAGGCTAAGAGGATTGGCCAACACCACACAGCTTGAAAGTGGCAGGACCAGAAAGAGAACTAAATCTTTCACCTCCCAGCCAGGTTGTCCCATGGGCTATCCTGGTGGAGAGGCATGTGGAAAGCAAGATCAATAAAATGGCATTGGTCTGATCAAGATAGCATACAGTAAGTACTGCATTTTTCAAACCATAAGACACACCTAGGTTTTAGAGGAGGAAAATAGGAAAAAAATTTTGAAGCAAAAAATGTGGTAAAATATTTAATAACATAAATAACATAATATTTTACCAATGTAAATAAATATAAACAGAACTCAGCAGCAGCATTAGCAACCATTATTCCTCCCAAATTTGGGGGTGGTGCGTCTTATAGTCCAAAAAATACAAAGTGGAGCCACTTATGTCAACTAAAATGGCTGTCAGTCAGCCACAACACTTTGGTTCAAGAGGAAAATTACCTAAGTCAGAATAAACACATCTGGCAAGGAGACACACTTAAGATATCTGCCCACATGGTCAGAACAGATACATCTGGCAAGAAGACACACTTAAGATATCTGCCCATGTGGTCAGAGTAGCCGTGTCTGCTGAGCAGGACCACCCATAGATAGTCCCTGGGGAAACTCCACACTTGCCAGTGGGGGTGTCAAGCAGAATAGCCGTGTATCACCCATTGGCTCCTGGGCAAATTCCCCACTTGGCATCAGGGGTACCAAGATATTTATCGAAAAGACCCAGAAGGGTGGAGTACACCACTTTCAAGGTATAAATGAGCTGACTACTGCTGAGACAGCTGAACCCCACACACCAGAGTGCTGCTCCATGCCATGCTGAGCTCCCTTGGCATTGGCCACTGAAGGCTCTGCCCTCCTGGACTGAGGACTCCATCTGCCCTGCTGCCCACCTGGCCCCAAAGATCCTTCCTTGCAAGACTGATAAATCCCTTACCCATCGTGCTGTCTCCCGGATCTGCAGACTGAGACTCTGGGACTCGAGTTCATCATCCCCCACTGATTGCTGTGTGTGTGTGTAATGTTTCTCCTAGATTGTTAGAGTGTGAGAAGGATATTAATGTGTGTTTATGTTCTACTTTGAGTGAACCTGCATTCAATAAAAGCTGAGTGAAGAACATAGTCACTGTGTGTGAGTCTTGTCTATTCATTGGTGCCAGGCTGCTCAGCAGGCAGCTAGCTGAGCAGTTGCCCAGCTGACTTGTGGGAAAGACTATCTCACAAACATACACTCGTGACAAGGAGTAACTTTTTAGAGATATACTTCACCCAACTGACTTATGAAGAATATTTAAAGCAAAGAACATTTTGCTCCCTTCCACCATATCTAAAAACACAGATTTCTATGGCACAAAGCACAAATACAAACAGCTCCTCAAGCCTTGTGGTTAAAGGTTGTTCCTCTTGACATTGAAAGCTATTTATTAAATGCTAGGAACTGGAAACAGAGACAACCAAGTCCTCAAGAAGAGGAAAACATAGTTCACTGAGGGCTCTGTTCTGTCCTTTGTGTTGCAAAGTGTCCCCTCTAGTGGCTCTGGAGAAAAACAGCTTCCGGAAAACACATTTATAGATTCAATATTGATGCAATCAGAGAAGGTTGGTGCCTTAAGGGAGTGGGGAGAGCAGTTGCTTGAAGGTCTCCTGTCATTGATGAGAATTTGAAGACTAGAACAGTGGTTCTCAACCAGGGGTGATTGTGTACTCGAGGGAACCTTTTGCAACTTCTGCAGACATTTTTGATTGTTGCTTGGCCAGCAGGTGGGGATACTGTGGTTATCAATAAGTAGAGGACAAATGTACTGCTAAAGATCCTACAATACACAGGACAATGCCCCACAACAAAGGATTATCTAGCCCAAAATGTCAATAGTTCTGAGGTGGATTAAAGAAATGATGTGTTGGACTTCTGGTCAAGATGGCAGCATAGGTAAACTTGGCTCAACTCCTCACACAACAACATCAAAATTACAACTAAAATATAAAACAACTATCACTTAGAACTGTCATAAATCAAGTTGAATGGAAATCTGACAACCATGGAATTAAAGAAAGCACATCCATCCAGACTGGTAGGAGGCACGGAAACACAGAATGGGCTGGTCCCACACCCACATGTGGTGGATAAAAATTCAGGAGGGATATCTTGGGAGCAAGGAGTCCCAGCCCCACACCAGGCCCCCCTCCCAGAGTTCCAGGGCCGGGAAGATAAGCCCCCAAAACTTCTGGCTGCAAACTTAGTGGGGACTGAGTCAGTGGAAGAAACTTCTGGAATCCCATGCATTTTCCCTTAAAGAACCCACACACGGACTTACTCAGGCTCACTCCCTCTGAGCTCCAGCATCAGGGTGGTAGCTTGAAAAGCACCAGTGGCATGCAGGGAAGAACTGAAGTGTCTGGCATCAAGGTGGGAGCTGGAGGACAGTTTTCTCTCAGACAGAAAGGCAGGCAGAGGACATTGTCACTTTTCTGAGCCCCCCCACCCCGCCCACACACAGAGCATAAAAGCCAGCAGGCCATTGCCATATCTGAGACTCCATTAACCTGACTAATACTGTTTGCCTCGCCCTGGAGATACCCTGAGACTCCGTCCCACCCAACTTATGGGCCCACCCCGTAACAGCTGGTCTTGGTTCATGCTTCACAACTTCCTAAATCCTACCAAATAAGCAACAGCTGGTCTCAGTGACCCCAAACCCCCATACCTCTTGGTAAGTGGCCCCAAGCCTGGCACTAGCAGCAGCTAGCCTAGATTCACAGTTTGGCTTTGAGTGGGAATCTCCAAGACCAGCACAAGTAGCAGTCATCTCAGATTGTTTTATAGTTCAGGCAGGGTAGCCCTGGGCAAAACACAGGTGGGGGCTAACGTTGGCCCCAGGGAAACTCCAGGGCCCGTACACCCAGTGGACAGCTACAGACTACATTAAAGCTCCACCACCCTGCCCCTGCACAGCTGATCCTCCACAGAGGGTGGAGGTTGTTGGTCAGTGGTCACAGCCAGTCCTTACAGCTGACTAGCCTGGGTAAATCCCTCCCATTGAACTGCCAACAGCAACCAAGGATCAATTACAAGAGGCGGGGGTACTCAGCCCACATGTAAGGCATACCTTGAGTACCCAGCTTGGGTGATAGGGGAGGCTGTGCCACTGCACCCTACAGAACACCTACTATATTAGGTGACTCCACCAAGACATGGAGTCAAAGCAGTTCTACCTAATACATAAAAACAAACACATGGAGGCTGCCAAAATGAGGAAATAAAGAAACATGGCCCAAGTGAAAGAACAGAACAAAACTCCAGAAAAAGAACTAAACAAAATGGAGATAAGCAATCTGTCAGATGCAGAGTTTAAAACAATTGTTACAAGGTTGCTCCAAGAACTTAGTGAGGACCTCAGCAACATAAAAAAAGATCCAGTCAGAAATGAAGAATACACTAATTGAAATGAAGAACAATTTACAAGGAAACAACAGTAGAGCAGATGAAACCTAGAATCAAATCAATGATTTGGAACATAGGAACCAAAAAACAAACAAACAAACAAACAACCAATCAGAAATACAAGAAGAAAAGAGAATCCAAAAAAATGAGGATAGTGTAAGCAGTCTCTGAGATAATTTCAAGCAGTCCAACATTTGCATCATAATGACGCCTGAAGGAGAAGAGAAAGAACAAGAAATTGGAAATCTATTTGAAAAAAATAATGAATGAAAACTTCCCTAATTTGGTGGAGGAAATAGACACACAAGTCCAGTAAGCACAGAGAGTTCCAAACAAGATGGATACGAAGAGGCCCACTCCAAGACACATCATCATTAAAATGCCAAGGGCTAAAGATAAAGAGAGCATCTTAAAAGCAGCAAGAAAAAAGAAGTTAGTTACCTACAGGGGAATTCCCATAAGACTGTCAGCTGATTTCTCAAAAGAAAATTTGCAGGCTAGAAGGAATTGGCAAAAAATATTCAAAGTCATGAAAAGCAAGGATTCAGAGCCAAGATTCCTCTACCCAACAAAGATAT
The DNA here is from genome assembly GCF_019186645.2 of Phyllostomus hastatus. NCBI lineage: Eukaryota > Metazoa > Chordata > Mammalia > Chiroptera > Phyllostomidae > Phyllostomus > Phyllostomus hastatus. The sequence continues at coordinate 490,777 of NW_025333643.1, read as the reverse complement.
CATTTAGAACTGAAGAGCAGATAAAGAGCTTCCCAAACAAGAAAAAAATAAAAGGAGTTCATCATCACCAAACAATTATATATGAAATGTTAAAGGGACTTATTTAAGAAAAAGAAGTAGATCAAAACTATGAACAATAAAATGGCAATAAATACATATGTATCAACATTGAATCTAAAAAACAAACTAAGCACAGGCTGCGAACCAAAGCGTCACAGGTTCAATTCCCAGTCAGGGCACATGCCTGGGTTGCAGGCCACAGCTCCCAGCAGCCGCACATTGATGTTTCTCTCTCTCTTTCTTTCTCTTTCTCCCTCCCTTTCCTCTCTAAAAATAAATAAATAAAATCTTTAAAAAAAATAAAAAACAAACTAAGCCAAAACCCCCCCCAGAGACGGTATCATGGATATGGAGTGTTTTGATGGATACCAGATGGGAGGGGCATGTGGGGGAATGGGTGAGGAGATGAGGAAATTGAGAAGTACAAATAGGTAGTTACAGAATAGTCATGGGGATGTAAAGTACAGTATAGGAATTGGAGTAGACAAAGAACTTATATGCATGACCCATGGACATGAACAATGGTGTGGGGATTGCCTGAGGGAGTTGGGGGATGCTTTGTGGAGGGAGGCAAAGGGGGAAAAATTAGGACAACTATAATAGTATAATCACTGAAATATAATTTTAAAAAATGGTACGATCTACCCTAGGACTTGAAGCTTCCTCCCCCCACCCCCCGCCAGCTTTATTAAGATATAACTGACATATAATCAAAGACTTACAGCTTATTCATGGTTTTTGGCAGCTCAGACTAAGTGTTCCTTTTTTGTAAAATTTCATTTAAAATGCTTTTATTACACTGGTGAAAAATTCAAAAGTAATCCATACTTATAATTTAAAGCAATATAATGAAAGACTTTCTATCATCACTTCCCATAATCAACGTTAACATTCTTGGTGGTATATTAGGTGGGACTGTATTGAAATGCCAACTTTAGATCATTTTTGACTTACAAAAATGGTAATTTCTTCTGGGTACATTTAAGATGTTCATCCATTTCTCCACGTGTATACTGAATAAGGAGACTCTTTTGATTTTGTTGTACAAAAGTTGAGTTAATAACACACATTACTTTACAACTTGCTTTTTCTATTTAATAAATTGTGAATACCTCCAGATCAAAACTAAGGATCTCCTATGTGTTTCCGGAAGTTTGGAATGTTCTGTATTGTGGACTCCAAGGGGCTGAGATGGTCTGTGGCAGGACATTACGTGACACTGAATCATGTGGTGTGTATCTTTAATATCCACTTGAGATTTCACCCTTTTATAAAGAACTTGGCTCAGGATTAAAATTGGCTGTAGGCCATGCTATCTAACTAGTAATGAATAACATCTTTTTGTTGCCTTTTAGTTATTATTACAGAAACTTCCTAGTTTTATCTAGTATTGGTTTTTCGATTTTCTGTGGTACTATAAAACTTAATTTTATTGGGTTGGCCAAAAAGTCCATTTAACTTTTTCCATAAAATACTTGACACATTTTTCATTTTCACCAATAACCTTATTGATCTGGATATTTTGAGTCTGTTGGCTATCTCCCGCTCTTGGCATCTAGTGGGTAGAGGCCAGGGGTGCTGCTAAACATCTTCCAATGCATAAGACAGCCCCACAGCAAATAATTATTTGGCCAAAATGTCAATAGCACCAAGAAACTTCACAATCCACTTTTGACACATTTGATCAGTCACAGCACCTTCTCCATACACTGCACAAATCATTTTTCTTTTTGTGTTTCAGTCATTTTCTACCTTCTTTGAAATAATAAAGCATAATATGCTAAAAATGTTGTGTATTTTCTTCCATCTTCAATATTAAAATGGCTACACAAAAATTTACCAATTTTGATTAGTTTTTTTAAATGCACGCTGTTAGGACAACTGTCATAGTACAAGCTAACAAAATTGTTCAAATGAAGTTAAAAACAACTAAGCAATACTAGAGTCATTGTATGGAAATAGCCAAATGAACTTTTTGGCCAATGCATTATAACAAATTTACATGTACTGCCTAATTTTCTGTGTCATCCTGACTGGATCACTGGGTGTTCATATATCTGGCTAAATATTATTTCAGAGTGTGTCTGTGAGAGTGTTTCTGGATGAGATTAGCATTTGAATTGGTAGACTGAGTAAAGCAGATGGCCTTCCCCAGTGTGGGTGGGCATCATGCAATTTGCTGAGGGCCTGAATAGAACAAAAAGGCAGAGGCAGGGAGAATTTGGCCTCTCTCCGCCTGACTGCTTGGCGAAGTCATCGGTATTCTCCTGCCCGCAGACTGAGACTTAGGCCGTGGTCTCGCCTGGCTCTCAGGACTTCACCACTGGCTTTCCTGGGCCTACAGCTTGCCGATGGTAGAACATGGCACTTCTCAGCCTCCACAACAGTGTGAGCCAATTCTTTGTAATGAATTCTCTCTCTCTCCCTCCCTGCATTTGTGTATGTAACCTATTAGTTCTGTTTCTCTGGAGAACTCCAGAGCCAATTCAAATAAAAATGTTTTAAGATTGATTTCAGTTTGGGTAAGATGTACATCGGTACTAATGGAACAAATAACAATTTTTTAAGAGGACAAAGAATATGAACAAATAATTTATAGAAAAAATAGAAACAACAAAATATCATATAACAGATGTTCGACATCGTCCACATCACGGAAACGGAGAACAATACAATGAAGGTCATTTGTCTGTCATTGGCAAAAGTTTATGAAAACGACTGAGACTATCCATAATTGTCAAGCATACAGGGAACAGATCTCACATTAATAGCAGTATCGCATATATATTTCAACGTATAGAATTTTTTCAAGAGCAATTTGGTAGTATCTAATTATTTCCTCAATAAACAGGTAGTACATTCATAATTCCCAAATGAAATTTTAAAAAGCCAGTCTTAATGATTAATGAAAGAAATCTCAAATCCTTTCTCTCCCAATTCCCCCATTCTAAGAGGTTTATATAGAACACACTTTTAAAGATAATTTTCAGGTTGCTTACAATCCTGAGTAAGGAAGTCTGGCAGTGATAATCATCTTTAAAAGCCCTACCCTATCTAAGTGAGAATTTATTTTAAAAAGTCTCCATATTTGCCTAAAGCAACATTAACCACAGAACCTGGGTACTTCTTAACATGGTGCAGAACCCACTGACTGACCTTATGGAAAGAGGAGGAGTAGGGGAGGGGGAAGGAGGGTGCAGGGTGAGGGTTAGGGGAGGGGAGGAGGATGGGAGGAGCTACTGTATCCTGACTTCTCTCTCCCTGGCTTCCCTCTATCAACATTTAGTTGTATAAAGGCTTTATGTCTCCCTGCTGTTTGGCTGAACTTTAATATAAGGTTGGATCTTAGTATAGAGTTTTAACAATCTTAATAGTTAACCAAATACCCAGACTTTCCCTGGCTTATCATACTGTCCTTCCTAAACAGGGCCTTATCAGCCCTCTAACACTTCTCTTTATATGAGTTAGAAAAAGGAGCAGCCCCCACCCCCCAAAAAACTGCATGACTCTGCGAGGGGAGGGAGCCCAGGCCCTGGCCCAACATCTCTGCTCCCTGCCCTCCAGGGGAGCCTCTCTGTACTGGTAATCCTGTTCCTCACACCAGCCCTAGTCCAAATGCTGCAAAGGAAATCTTTGCAAATTGCCATTTCCTCATTTCAAATGGGCACAGGACACAGTGGCACCTGCTACAGTTAATGCTGCAGACACATGGCTCAGGTTTCTTTCCGTGGCTTCCCCTTCAAGCTGCCCTTTGACATTTCATCAGGGGTCCTTTGTTAATGCTTTCAACCCCCCCCACCCCCACCTCCACTACACACACACAAACACACCCCTCACAAGCTCAGCGTTCACCCATGAGACCAAATGTGATGGAGAAGTTAACAGGTATCTCATCCTTTTATTGCTGAGCTCTTATCAGCAACAAAGAATGATAAGGTAATTTTCTTTTTGGCCTTGAGTTTTAAGTTCTAGGCTTCCTTTTCTCAGGGGGAAACAAATGGCCCTTTGTGCTTCAGAGCCTTAAACAGAAAAGTTTCTAGGTCCCAGGATAAAGGCCCTCCACTCAGATCTTTGTTTAGAAGCTAGATTTATTAAGAATTATTCTGAATGGGAGAGACAGTTGCTGCAATTAAAGAAGAGAAGTGTGACCCAGCCCCATGCTGGCTTCCCTGAGATAGAGAAGTCCCTGTGTTTGTGTGTTTGTAGGAACAGTGGTGCAGATTCCGGGGGTGGCAGGGGTCTGTGTACCCCGACCCCTGCAGGAGCTCAGGTGGGAGGCTACTTGCAAGCCTGTGGCAGCTGAGCACTATACATTCCTGCCTGAGGGCCTGGGTGAGGGATTCCATGGATAACCTGTGGCCAGTGGAGGGAGGAGCACAGCACCAAAAAGCCTCTCCATCGTCCTCCCTGGTTGTCCCTGGCTGGCAGGAAAGGCTAGCACGTGGGATAGCAGAAGAAGCAGTGGTAACCATAGCACCTGCCATAGTCTAACCATCAGGATACCCCCACTTCTGGGGGCCCATGAAAGTCTGGGGGACAGGGAGACCCTATGATCCTGACATGAAACTCTTCTCCAACTTCAGGGAGTAGGAACTTGAAGTCAAGTTTAATTTGATTTAAGATAAATACACAAATGTGGCATGCTCTACACCCAGGTACTGTGCAGCAATTCTTACCTGTCCCCCACATTTTTCTCTATAATGTAATCCATGAAATTTCTCCTTGGGAAGAGAGGGTCTCCTGCATTTTGAGCAGAGCTTCCTTAACTTCTTCCTCTCATCATGATCTTTACCTCTTAGAAATTCTTCTTTGTCTAAACAACATATATAGATTAGTTTATAATTATAATATGCATATATTAATTTAGCAGAAACATGAGTTCTCAGGATCTTCCCAAGGGTTCCAATCCCCATTTAAAAAGAGATAGAAACAGATCTTCAAGAAGAATCATGAAAACCATGAGCAGTTCTCCCAGTGCTCAGCAGGAACCAACTGGGAAACAACTACGTGGACTGCAAGTCCCTAGGCAAATAGGTTTAGCTCCTTTGTTGCTGTGTTTTAAAGCGACACTGCTGCACATAAAGGCAAAGTGTCAGGCACTGTGGATGTACAGAGAAGTATAAGCCATGGGTCTGTCCAGCAGGAAGGCACCTGCTCACTGGAGATATAAAACTAGGGACCGTGAAGTACTCAATGGGGCTGAGCTGGTAGTAGGCCACGGGGAGCTCAGAAGCCAAAAGTCTTCCTAGAGAAGGGATACTGGGAAAAAACTGTTGGCCATCCAGTTTTCTGATTTCAGTTGGCTGGAAGAGAGAGGTGGAAGGGGAAGATGAGAAGGTTTCAGGGACCTGGACAAAGGGGCAGAGGTGAGGATGGGCATTGCTTGGTTATGAAGTAGATGATGCATGCTGGGAGTAAAGGGGAATACAGGGAGTTAGAGCCGGAAGGTGGGCGGCTTGTCAGTGGCTATCATCACTGTGCAGAGGAGGTCGGATAAAAGGCAGTTGGGGTTACAAAGCACAGGAATTCCATGATGAGAGCAAGATTTAAGGAGGATTAGCAGGCAGCTCCCATGGTAGATACCAAGTGTTAGAGATTCTCTGGGTGGGTAATGATTTCTTTGTAACAATGCTTATGGTATTTTTAAAAAGTTGACTTTGAGAAGAAAGCATTTTGTGTGTGCCTGTGCATAGAACTTCTAAAGAGCTTTGTACCTTGATATGATTTAACCTGAGTTTTTTAGTAAGAGAATGAAAGGCTTATTGATTTATGAAATCAACAAGTGCAGTAAGGAGGAGTTGGGTTGAAGAAATTTGGGAGCTAGCATAGAACCAGGTGCCCAGGTATTGACATCTTGGGAGGATATGAAAAAGCTGCAGAAGTGGCCACAACCGTGTTGTTTTGCAAGACCACACTTGCAGGAGGAACAACTGGAATGTCCCGTAGAGACAACTGCTGGAGTCCAGGATTGCTCCTGAGAAACCATCTAAGAGAAAGGCAAGTAGCATAATACCTGGGAACAACCTCATTGCACTCGATGTCTGATTTTGCCATGTTCACTCATTCATTCACAGAAATTCACTCATTCATTCAAGTATTTACATCTGCTAAGGCGCAATGAAAGGTGCAGACTTCAACAATGAGTGACAAGGTCTCTATGATCCAGTGGGAGGAACAGACATGCACATGAGTGATGGCAGTTCAGAGCCACTGTCCACTCTTTTCTTCTTCCCCCTCTGTCCCCTCCCCATCACCCCCACTTCCTGGAAATGGAAATATTTGTTGTGTTGGTAGGTGATTGGTTCTCAATTTTCCTCCATGAATTCCAGTGTCACCTTTTGCTTTTTGTTTAGTAACATGAGCAAGGACATTCAGTGAGAAGTTTCATGAATTCCTCACTTTTCCTTTCCTTCTATGGGGTGTGGGTTGAGAAAGGTTCTTGGTTTGTCTGAGCTGAGGTGAGAGATACAAACTGGAACAGGCTGGAGAAGGGGGGTCACCCTTAGGGGCTGGAGGTCAGAGCTCCCTGAAAGAAGAGAGGAATAGGGCTGGCTTAGAGGGTAGGGATTGGCTTGGAGAGAATGAAACGCTGGGGAGGGAGGAAGACAGCACAGGCGATGGAGACGGAGGTTGGTGAGGGGAGGAAGAGAGGGAGGGTCTGAGCAGTCCTGGTAAACGAGGGATTTGGGAGAAAGGGACTGCTGTCCACTTGGAGGAAGCTTTGTGATGAAACTCCTCACCATGGCCTGCGCTATGCTACTTTTCAAGGCTTTTCAGGTGTGAGTGGGTGCAGCAGGGACTAACCAGAATTTTTTTTCTTTGAGTATAAATCAGTACTAAGACCAAAGACAGCTTAGTCCCTTATTTGGGGGTGTCTGTGTTGCCTTCAGTTTTGCAATCCCATTTCCTCAGACTTTGTGGGAGCCAATGATGGGACTTTCAGGGCTGCAGCAGGGAGAGGCCCGGCCCAGCATGGCCACCCTTCCACCTGGGAAAGTTTAGGCCACACCCTCTATTCTGCTTAGAGTACTGGTTTGTGATAAAAACAATCTATCTTGTTCATCCTGTGACCTACCCCATTTTTTATGTCCCTATCACCTCAGTATCATGCCTAGAATTCACTGTGGCTTTAAGTTCATCCCCAGCCCCCCTTACCCATGTATACTGTCATTTCTGCCAATCTCTCAGCTGCTCCCTTGACCCAATCTAACTAGGTCTCCTGTGATGAAATGTTTCTTCCCCTCTGACCATCTTCTACGTCTTTCTTTAAACTTGAAGATTTTCCATTGATCTTCTCTTCCCTGGAGATTGTGTCTTCACTCTAAACATACTCTGAATCCTGGGATTCTACAAAATTTTGATTCTGAGAGTTCAAATCATCACCTGGTTCTTTCATAGCCTACATATACCTGGAGGACAGAGATATATGTTTGCATCCCCAGAAGGAGTCCAGGTTCTGGGATGGTACTTCCCCGAGATAACCACATAGCTCCTTCCCTCACTTCATTCAGGTCTCACAAGAAACAGCATGCCTCCTCCCTGCTCCCTAGCTCCTTTTCCTGCTTTATTTTTTTTGTCACCTGAGATATCTATGTCTAGAACTATATGTGAATATCTGTCTTCCCTCCTCTCTTAGAAGGTAAGCTCTATGAGGGCAAGGACTTGTCTGTATCTCGGGCCTAGGACCGTACCTGGCATAAACAGTTATTGGGTAAATGGATTTGTGGTAGGTGAAGGTACTCTGTTAATGTGGAGCTGAATTAAAGAATCAGAAGTATACTCTAGAAATACCACCTCATAAAACAAGGCTTTAACTTTATTTGCATTGAAATCTAGAGCAACATGAGGTTCAAATATCATCTTCTCCTTCTCTTCCACGGGGATTTAAAAAACCCTAAAAAAAAAACCAAGCTTAATTCAGATATAAATAACTGTTAGATGAAGATTACACTTAAACTAAATATTTTAATAGTTTATAACATTGAATCTGAAAGGAGCACAAAGGAAAAACTAATGGTAGACATTTTCGTATTCCTAGTGAGAAGTATTTATAATTTTTTCTTTGTAAGACAATGTTTGTTTTGCTGTATGGACTTGAACTACATATTTAAATTGGCCTTTGGAATGCATGTATGTCGCATGCCTTTTTTACAAAATCGTGATCAGAAGAATTTATGAGACATGTAATATACATATAAAGCAAAGACTTTATACTTATAAAAAACAACTATATAGCAAGCGACTGGTTGTTTCCCAAGTCAAATAGCAACGAAGCCAAATAGTTACATGGAAAGATGTTCAATGTCATTAATTATCAGGGAAATGCAAATGAAAACCACACTGAGATATCATCTCACACTTGTCACAGCGGCTGTCTGTCATCAGTAAATCCACAAACGACAAGTGTGGGTGAGGGTGCGGAGAAAGGGGAAGCCTTGGGCGCCGCTCCTCCTGCACTGCTGCGCTGCTGGTGGGCACGCAGACTGGGGCAGCCCCTGTGGAATGCAGCGTGGAGGCTCTCCAAAAAATCAGGAATGGAGCTGCCTTCTGACTCAGTGATCCCACTCCTGGGTATATATCCAAAGGAACCCAAATCATTAATTTGAAAGAATATATGCACCCCTATGTTCCTCGTAGCATTGTTTACAATAGCCAAGATATGGAAGCAACCCAGGTGCCCATCAACAGATGAGTGGGTCAAAAAGTGTGATCCATATATATCTAGTGGAATATTTCTTGGCCATAAACAGAATGAAATCTGACCATTTGTGACAGAATGAATGGATCTAGAGGGTATTATGTTAAATGAAATAAGTCAGTCAGAGAAAGAAGATAAATACCATGTGATTTTACTTATGTCAAATCTAAAGAACTAAATAAACAAACAAAATTGAAACAGACTCACAGACACAGAGAACAGACTGATGGTTGCCACAGGGAAGGGGGTTTAGGGGATAAGGTGAAAAATGTGATGGAATTCAGAAGCAAATTGGTTGTTCAGAACGGTCACAGGGATGTAAAGCCCAGCACAGGAAACCTAGTCAATAATATTGTTATAACCATGCGTGGTGCCCGGTGGGTACCAGAAATAGCCATCATATGATTATATAACCACTGTGCTGCACACCTGAAAGGAATATAAAATAATATTGAGTGGAAACTGTAACTGAAAAATGAAATAAAATAAACAATAGCAGCGAGGCCAGTCCTCCAGGAGCCCCCAGCCTCCCCGCGGAGTCCTGAGCACAGCTGCCTCTCTGACCCAGCGGTAGCACGGTCCTGACTGGTGTGATCCTCCTTGGCCCTCTTTTCTCTACAGTTTTGTAACCCAGGCTTTATCATTTTAAAGCTTTGTCAAAATAATCATGCATATTGTTAAGAAAAACAAACCAATGCAAATGTTTCCTGTCTCTCCAGTCCCACTTGGCAGAGGCAACAACCACTTCTCACCTTTCAAGGCATTTCTTCTGGTAGCTGTCCCCATACCTTCAAGCAATAAGCAATAAATCTATTGCTGTTGCATAATGCATCCGTGCTAAGAGGGTAAGAAGAGAGGAGAAAAATGGGCTTACCAACAGAATAAAAATTTGAACAGTATCTGACCTGACATTAGCAACACTGGATGCTAAAAGACGTTGAAGCAATTTTTCAACGTTCCAAGAAAAAACAATTTGCAATGTAAAAATTGACTCAGCCAAGGTATCAATTAAACTCAAAAATTGAATACAGGTCAAATGAAATGTATCACTTACACATCCTCTCTAAAGTTCCCTGAGGACCTGCTCCAGTAAACAGAGCTCCTTGAGACCAGAAAGAACAAAATATGGAATCCAGGAAGCAAACTAATCTTACAGTGAAGATGCCCAGTGATTCCTGGGGCAGGGGCCTGGAGAGCATACTGCCCAAACTGGAGCCAGGGAGGCGTCAGGGAGAGAAGGGGATTTGATAAAATTCCTGATTAGATAAGGAGATTAGATAGACTTGAGGATAAAATAATGGCAAAGATTCTCAGAAGGGCAAATACAAACCCCATGGGGGCGGCGCGGGGTGGGGGAGGGGGTGGGTGGAGAAAAAAAACGAGATCAGAGTGATTACCAGCCCTACAACCAGCAATATTTTCATGGTCACAATAACATAAACCCTGGTACTTATTTTCAGCTCCTAGACCAAGCCTATGGCGAGAACACAAAAGACAGGTTTGGTCACGGAACAGATTATAAGTGTTACAGAGGTATAAATCTCCTCTATGGTGTAATATCCTCAAGATATCCTAATATCCTCAAGGTATAAATTTAATAGTCGAGTCTAGGAGACTCAGGCCCTTCACTTTGGGAAACGTCCTGTAGTTCCTTCCCATTATCCATCTTTTTCTCTCTGTAACTTCTACGGGTCAGATGTGGAGCATCGTGGATTAGCCCTGCACAATTTCTTTCTTTCCTGTTTTCTTCTTGTCTCTTTGTCTTTATGGTTTTTACCTCTTTGTCCTTTCCTCAGGAGATTTCTTTGAATTTATATTGCACTGCTTCCATTGAGTTTTTTATTTTTTATATCTTTACAAATGTGTTTTTAATATCCAGAAGCTATTCACTCTTCTCTGGTTGTTCCTATTTCACTGCATCCTGTTCTCTCATGATGCAATAGCTTCCTAAATATCTCTGAGAATATTAATTGGAGGTTTCTTTCTTTTCTTCTGTTTCTTATCTTTACTCTTTGCTCTGGGTCATTCTTGTGTTGATTTTTACCTATATGTTATTGATTGATTGGTTGATTGTAGAGAAAGAGGAAAAAGGAAGAAAGACAGACAGAAACATCAGTTTGTTTTTCCACTTATTTATGCATTCACTGGTTGCTTCTCATATGTGCCCCAACCGGGGATCCGACCTGCAACCTTGGTGTATCAGGACAACACGCTAATCAACTGAGCCAGCCACCTGGCCAGGGCCTTTGCTGTCTTCCATGTTGTGATCTTTCTTCCAGTATCTGGTTATCCCCAGTTGTCTTTACTTCAGAATGAGGCTGCAAGATACTAATTGGTACTTTGTGTTTTTGCTCCTGGATGGGGCTCGTTGTTGGGCTTTTACCTTGTGGTGAATTAGCTTTGCCAGTTCCGTGCTGTGTGATGTTGGCCAAGTTATCAAACCACTCTGTGCTTCATTTTCTTCCTACAGATGTTGTGAGTCTTAAATGAATTCCTATGTAATGTGTTTACCACTGTGCAATATAACTATTTGCCATTTCTATTACTTTTACTATGACTACTTGGCAGAAACCCTGCTATTTAGCCAGGGAACTCCTGAACGCCAGCGTGTCAGGGGGATTACCTCTGGGACCATTGCCTTTTGCAGAGAAGAGAACAAGGCTGTCGAGTTTCGCTGGAATGTGGGGAGCAGCAGGGAGAGCCCGCGTGGCTGCCCAGTGAGGTGAGAGGCCACCTGCTCCTTTGTGCCCGGGATTTCTGCTCCGTAACTCACTCGGCTGATGTTTATGAACTGCCTAGCGTCCCAAGTTCTGCTTCCCAAAGGGTTTCCTTCCCGTCCCAGCCTGCTCCAACCTCCTGCTTGTGTAATAGGTTCCTCAGCACTCTTTCCTCTGCCACTACTCCTCCACCCACTGTTTGCTCACCAGAAACTCTTTAAAATCTCCTGTCTGCTGAGAGCCCCTCTGCTGTAACTGGGTATTTATCACTTTTTCAATGCCTTTCTTATCGTTTTAGTGGGGTCTCGGTGAGGATAAAATCAAGCATGCTTAATCTGCCCTCTTTAATCAGACATTCATATACTTTCTCGACAGACACAGTGCCAGGTCCCGTGTTTGAAGTCCTGGTTCTTTTATCTGCTTTCCTTGCACTTGTAGGATCCTGTAAGCTCAGCCAGGCAAGGTGAAGAAGGGAAGAAAGAAGGGAAGTGGTAGCCAAAATGATTTGCTTTAGTTGAGGGCTCTTAAAAGATAGTCTGCTAATGCGTTCCCCTCCTGGAATGATGCAACCCATCTGAATGTGCAGTCAGCAGGAGAGAGGGTTTTAGGCAAAGGTTCAGGAACGACCTTGCAAGTAATGATCCAAATAAATCATTTAAAGAGGGAGATATAAATTACTTCTGAGTTGCAAGTTATTATGAGCGTCTTACTGTAACTACTACCGGGCCATTCCTCCGTGATGCTATTGCTGGAAGCCAGCATGCATATGAGCTCAAGAATGGATGTGGGCTATTTCTGCAAAATACAATACTAGTTCTATTATGAATATCATAATGATGGCTTATGACTCACCATTTCCATTACATTTATCATACGAACATACTGAGTAAAATTAGGCCACTGCTTTGAAGTTCTCTTTGGTGGGATTCACACGCATTTATGAAATTTAAGCACTTTAAAATCTTACTGGCAAGTAATAATAACTTCAATTGATTACAAACTACCCTTCAAACGAATAATTATAGATAATAATAGACTGGTAACCACAACCCTAACTAAGCAACTGACTGATAGCTAATAATCCATGTTAAAGGAAAACGTGTTTGAAGCATGATGTACGTTAGTGGCCAGGGTCTAACCGGGACATTGGGAACCACGACACACATCTAAAAGAGGGAATGTACTGCAGGGACTTGGTGACGCAGCGACGATGCCCTGAGGAGTTCAATGAGAGTGGGGAGTCACTCCCTGCCCTGGGCTAGAGGGACAATTGGAGGAGACATTACAGGAGCCCCGGGGCCAGCGTCACTGATGGCAGCTGGAGCCACAGCAGGCCTTTCTGGCTGAAGCTGGGGCCTTGCTACAGCGACTGTCACAGATGTCATCCAAGGGCAGGAAGCTTATTGAGAAGCGCCCCACCTGGCCTTTCCCTTCCTCCACTGCTCCTCATCGGCTGAGACCCCATGGAACCCAGGTGACCAGCCTGTACTGGTCAAAGCAGGTGAAGGTGAGGCATGGACCTGAGAGCAAGTGAGCCCACGACCTGCATATGTGTAGTGTTCCACACAGTATGAGTAATCTTAGGTTAAATATATGACAAGATTCTATGTATCATATAAACATATGTACATACAAGGTCTGTCCAGAAAAAGTTACGAATCATTGATGTAACCTGGCATCCAAGGAGAGTGGACTGGAATGTGCATGTGTAAACAATGACGATGTCACTGCACTAGTCAGTGGGGGCAGTAGATGCTGTTGAGTGAGCATGTGCACTGTGTGGCCGTCATATTCAAAATGACTGAATAAGTGGAGCAATGAATCTGCATCAGATTTTGCATTAAGCTTGAACATTCCTCCACAGAAACTATTCAGGTGACTCAGAAGGCTGCAGCTATGGGCAACTTGTGATTGGCAGCTTCATCACGACAATGCGCCTGCGCATGCATCATGTCTCATGCAGAGGGTTTTGGTGAAACATCAAATCACCCAGGTGACTCAGCCCCCCTCCACCCCATATTTGGTGCCCTGTAACTTCTGGCTTTTCCCAAAAATAAAATCACCTTTGAAAGAGAAGAGATTTCAGATTGTTCATGAGATTCAGGAAAATATCACAGGGCAGCTGATGGTGATTGGCAGAACTGTGTGAGGTCCCAAGGTGCCTGCTTTGAAGGGGACTGAGGTGTCACTGTCCTATGTACAATGTTTCTTGTATCTTGTATCTTCTGCAGTAAGTGTCTCTGTTTTCCACAGTATGCAACTGGATGCCTTCCGGACAGACCTTGTGTCCATCTGCAGCTCTGTATGTACTCAGATTAAACTGGAGCCATAGTATTGGTCAGTTTAGCCAGGACTATCTTAATGGATTAAGACCAGGTTCTGATGAGCCATAAATTATTGCTAATATAGCTATCAATTAAATGACACTTTAAAAAAAACTCAGGACACATCATCCAGCCACCTTTGGACATGGAAACCATTTTCCTCCCCTCTTTTTATCTCTAATCCTGCACTAGGAGCACGTAGTCTATGATGCAAAACTATAATTCCCATAAATGCCCACCCATGCAGAACTCACAGACCGCGTGGCTTTTTAAAGCAGCGACACCTAAGTTTAAGATTCTTTGGTAAATTTCATGAGGCTATAAAAGAATGACATTCTGAAAACTAGGCTTCACAGATAATAAGAATCTTTGATTCTTCTTTTGTAAACACTAGGAGTGGAAGTGCTGAGCTGGCCGTTTTCCCACCCTCATTTCCGCCTGGCAGATGGCAGAAGAAAACATTCACAGCAGACAGTGCTTTCTTTCAGAGGCTCGGAAATCTGCAGGGTACGCAGAGAAGGCTGGAGTTGTGGTCTCCTTTAGGTTTGAGCATTAAGCCATTAAGGAAACCCGGAGAGTCTGAGAAACGCCTTCAACCTGTGCTTTTTGGGAAGTCAGCTGGCTGGCTCAGTGGTGTGGCCCCGGCTGAGCCCCGCTGGACAGGGATTCATTTCCTATTTACCCCGAGTCCAGCGTCTCGCCCCAGCTCTCCCTCTGCTCCCGCAGCAAGACTTTCAGCCCAGAGGGAACAAAAACATGAAAGAAGCTGTAGACTGTGCTGCCTTTTCATTCACCTTTTGTTGCAATGAAATAATAGCTTGGATGAACAAAAGGGGACTGTACAATTATTCTAAATAATTATAATAAAAATGGGCAGAAGGGAAGGACGGAGAAAGAGTAGAATAAATTAAAGAGGAAGAGCTAATGAAAACCTTCGCCAGTCAAAGGGAAGTGTTTATTTCAATGCCGCTACCCTCGCCCTCACCCCAGCCTCAAGGCTATTCACAAAGGAAGTCTCCTGGTAACTGGTCACTGGGAACCTAAAAATAGCTGCTCCAGGCAGCTCTGTCAGAGTCTCCGGGGTGAGACCCAGGTGTCAGTGTTTTTTATGAGATCCTCTGAGGCGAGCCCCACCTCGGCCTGGCCCGACTTGGCCCAAGGTGAGTAGCGGGAATTCTGGAGGTGACTGTACTAACTGGTGAGAAGACACAGTTGATATTTGGAGCAGTGGTTCCCACTCGGGGGTTGTTCTAGGAAATTTCATCCCACACAGCACCCTCAGTAAGCCAGAGAGTGTCACCCAGCCCTGCCGAGGACTGGCGTGGCCTTCCATTCACATGAGCTGAGCAGAAATGCTTAGCAGGATGATTTTGTCTGGGGAAGGCCTTGACGGTCCCCATGGGTCTGTTTTTAATTGCCACCATGATTAGTGGGCCAGGGGTTGGGGGAGGAATATAACCTTTTAGAATGGGTGACGGAGGACCTTGGAAGGAAACTGTTATTTGTTAGGCACTATGACAGGCACTTGAGACAGGGGCACGTCCCGCCCTCCCACTTCTTCACCCCCAGCACACACTCACCCACACACCTCATCCTCACACAGCTCTTCTGAGTTCAGGGGGAAGTGATGTGCCAGTAGAGGGAAGCTCAGAGATGGGACTCAGGCAAGAGATGAGAGAATGCTCTCCTGGCATAATAAGGCCAGGATAATTATTCACATACATGAATAGGTCAAAGTTGAATTAACAGAAGCACTATGAATCAACCACAAATGCAGACAGACGGGGTTGGGAAGACAAGAATCCATCTTTCAGCATGAGATCTGCTCGCTCGACTTTAGATGCACAAGACAGAATGAGCCGAAGCCCGAGCAGTTCCCCATCATCCTTTGTTGTTATTGTTTGGTTTTGTGTTAAATGTCATTTACTTATTTATTTTTAGAAAGAGGGGAAGAGAAGGAGAAAGAGTGGGAGAGAAACATAGATTGGTTGCCGCTCGCACATGTCTCAACCCGGGACCAGCCTGCAACGTAGGCATGTACCCTGACCCAGGATTGAACCAGCAACCTTTCGCTTTGCTGGATGATGTCAAACCAACTGAGCCACACCAGTCAGGGACCCATCATTCTTTCATGCTCACACCTCTGCATCTGGCACCTCTGAGGTGCCAGAGCTCACCTTTCCCCAGCACAGGTAGTCCAACATCCGCTGTCCAGGCCTATACATTCATCCACAAGGGCAGGCCTGTGATCACCCCAACCTGTGTCCCTAGGACTGACCCTGACCAACCTTCTCACCGCCTCTTTCATCACTTCACTGTCCCTGGCACACTGCCCCTTCCTTTCCCACGGAGCCACCAGAGCTTGTCTCCAGGGCCAGGTCCGCATCCAAAGCGGTGCCTTGTCTTTTCAACACACCAGTCCAGCTTTTTTCTTTTGCAAAAGTTCTCGGTAGCACAGCTAAAGGAGGTTGCTAACCCTTGGCAATATATAGTAAATTCTAGATCCCTGATGGCAAGATGGGCTTAGAAACTCATCAGGGCTGCCTATCCTCTTGAGCAGATTGCCTTATTTCTTCCCAGGACAGGACAAGAGCAGCTGTGGGAGGCAGAGCAATGGCTCCCCGACAACCTGTGAACATGTCACTCTACCTGGCCAACAGAGCTTTCAGACATCACTACGGTGATTATGAAGGGCCACAGGGACACAACACGGCTGGCTTTGAAGATGGAGGAGGAAACCCACGACCTAAGGAATGGGGACGACTTCTAGAATTTGCGTAGGGCAGGGAAACAGATGCTCCCCTGGAGGCTCCAGAAAACCACACACGGCCCGGCCGGCGCCTGGGCTTCAGCCCAGTGCGACCCACGACAGACTTACGGCCTGCCGAATGTAAGATGATAAATGTGCGTTTTAAGCCACCAAGTTTATGGTGATTTATTATCACAGTAATGGAAAACTAATATGGAGTTGATTAAAACATGGCCAAAGCTGAAAAAAAAAAAGAAAAAAAAACCCATGGCCAAAGCTGACCACAGTTTGAGGTCTCCTGTGCTGCGTTTACTAGAATTCTAGGACACTTGGGCTCCTAAGGCAGATGGGATATGTGAAATGGACTTCGTACTTTGGACGTACTATTAGAGCCATGTAGGTGGTTTTTAAACAGTAGATTTTAAATAGATTTATTATTATTGACCAACAAGTCATCTGACCTCTCCAGGCCCCAGTTTCCTCAGCTATAAATTGAAGAAAGACTTGGAGATTCTACTTGATCATCTCTAAGCTTCTTTTTACTCTAACATCTAATAATTTTAATAATAACAAAAGTCAAGACCACTCCTGGGGGCATACTGGGCTAAGGAGCAAGCCACTGAGAATAATCAGCATGTCTGTCTTGCTTTCTTGTATGTTCCCAGTGCAAAACACTGTGACCTACACACAGCAGGCAATGAGCTAGATGAACAGTTTAGTCGGTCCCCATTAAACTCATTAAGGTCCATACCTGTAAATATGTCGATGACTCCCAAACTTTTGTCTCTAGCCTGGACTCTTCCTGACAGACCCATTGCTGATTTAGCACTTCCATCTGCAGGTCTAATCTTAACATGTCAAAATAGAGCTCTTGCTTCTTCTCTACCTTTCCAGACTCGCTCCCCCACTCCCCACCCCAGACCAGGCTTTCTAATTTCAGTAGATGGTACCATCTCCAAAGAGATACTCGGGCAAAAACCCAGTATTTATTCTTAACTGCCCTTCTTCCTCCTCAAAGATTATAATTTGCCAAAAAGCCTTACCAGTTCTACCTTCAAAATAATACCTTAAATCCAACCACACCTTACCCTCTCCACAGCTTACCGCTCCAGCCCACAACCCTGTCTTCTCGTCCCTGGATTCCAACAGTGGCCTCCTAACCTATGTCCTCAAATCTACTCTGTTCCAGCTACGATCTTGTCTTCACACAGGAAGCAGGATGATTCTCTAACATCTTAAGCCAGATCATACCCCTCCCCTGTTCAGAACTCTCCAAAGGCCTTCCAGCACAGTCAGAATCGATCTAAGGTCCTAACCATGGTCCAGAAAGCTCAAGTGATCAGGGCCCAGTTTCCTCTCTGATTCCCCTTCATCCCTCTGCCTTACTGAATTCAGTCTGGTCTTACCAGCGCATTATGTTCCTTGAACATGTTCAGCGGGCCCTACCTCAGGGCCTTTGCACCCACTGCTCTCCGATGGCAACACTACTTTGCCTGGGACTCAGCATGGCTCATTCGTGTCTCCACGTGAACATCATCACCTCAGGGGAGGCCTTTTCAATACTCTTTCTAAAGAAGCCCCTCTGTAACTCACTGTTCTCTTATTTCGATTCCTGTTCATGGATGATACTTAACATTCCCTACATTGTAGTATGTGTTTGTTTACTTACCCATGAGGAAGTAAGCTCTATGAGGACAGACATCTCATGTTTGTTTATTACTTTGTGTACTGTCTACTCCTAGGGCTGAGTGCCATTTCCAGCATATCATACCCATTCAATAAATATTGTTGAGTAAATAAATCAATTGATGGATCATAATTTACCACCTGATATCAAGCCCTGGGTTTGTGCCCTGACTCTCCACTTACTAACTAAACAGTCTTGGGCAAATCAGCCGATCTCCCTAGGTTGCTTTCTCATCTGTGAAAATGAGTTGGTAATGCCAACTGTGAACGACTGTTGTGAGGCCTGGAGATAAGGGCTGAAAGTGCCTGATGTCAGGCGCTCACTTCATAGACCCATAATCACCCATAGGAGTAAACATCCTTCTTTATGCATTATTTGGCTTCAAACCTGCCAAAGGCAGGTCAAAGGCAATCTTCAAACCTGCTCTCTTAGTACTGGAACTTACTGATGGAAAATGGCATGTGAGAGTCTAAAGCCAGGAACTTAATCCATTCTGGTGCAGGAGACACAGAGAGCTGGGTTTCCACACCAGTTGGAATACCCGAGTCAGAGATGCTACTTCCAAATTCAAGTCAAGGCTCTGCTTTGTTCTGTGGGCTGCAGCGGGTTGAATGCGATGATTCAAAATGACCTCAGCTTTTGTCTGATCTGGTCCTGTGACCAGACCACAGGCGACACCTCAAAGGGTAGTGATTTCCTTTCAGCTCTCACCAGGAGACCCATCGACACAGTGAAATACGGTGTCACCGCTACAAAAGATGGGGCGTTTCTCTGTGTTCTGACGTGCAAAGGTCTTCAATGTAGACTGCTGAGTGCAAGTCTCAGGCGGC
Organism: Phyllostomus hastatus; assembly: GCF_019186645.2. Taxonomy (NCBI): domain Eukaryota; kingdom Metazoa; phylum Chordata; class Mammalia; order Chiroptera; family Phyllostomidae; genus Phyllostomus; species Phyllostomus hastatus. The sequence goes on along the minus strand of NW_025333643.1, from coordinate 471,712 downwards.
AGATGAAATGTACAGCGCAAACACGCACGGACAGCCCTCCGCTGTGCTTGTTTTGTACACAGGTTTCTGTGTGTGTGTGTGTGCAAACATATAGAAAAGGGTCTGGAAGGACAGAAACTGTACCAGCAACACTCACGCCCTCAGAGAAGTGAGGAGGTGACTGAAACTGGAAGCAGATGTCAAAGGAGACTTCAGCTTTATCTGAAATATATTTTTACAAAGAGAATGTATTTCTTCTGTAACTAAAAACTAATTTTTAAAGCTGCCCAAAGGAGATGATACTGATACACCACATTTAAGGTAAAGTGAAGCAATTCACTTTCCTCCAAGTAGCAGTTCTCATCGCCCCCTGCCCCCCGTGGGCATGCTTGGAGATGCTTGGTGGCATTATTTGACCTCTGAACTACTGGCATATGGTTACCCAGGGTGGAGCATATGAAAAAGTCCCACACCACAAAGTAGTATCCCAGGCAAATGCCAACAGTGGTCCTGGTAAGACCACCCAAAAGCTTGGTTTGGTTGTATTTATAAATGCATCTGTGACCCCTAATTAAGAGTTTTCTGTCTTTGACTTGAGTGACTGAGTTGCCCAGGCCCCGTTCCATTTGGACTTATAAAATGGTAAATTTTATAACTGATGTTCTATAGGAGTGAGTGAAAAAGCATGTCTGGGGCTCTGGCCAGGAAGTCCTTTTGGGAGGGTGAAAAAGCTTTGAGAATAAGGGTTGTCCAGGCACCAGCCGGCACCCTTGCACTTAGCTAAGACTTTAAGTCAAACGTCCCATTGACCAGTAGTCACGCGAGAGCGGAAAGCCTTGAAGAGAAAGTTGGGAGGGCCCTGCTCCGGTGGTTTTCGGTTCTCACACCAGACCACCTGCCTGCAGATCCCTGGCACTCGGGAACCAGTGTCCAGCTCCCAGTAACGAGACACAAAGGTGAAAACAGGCAAAGCAGAAGAACATGTGCTGTGTTCCCATTCAGTTCCGCACTCTCTGACACTACAGCTGTACACACATTCAACAAATACTTAGAGTGTCTACTGTGTGTCAAGCATTGTGCCAGCTGCTGGGGACACAGAGGATGAGACAGATATGCTCACACTCCGGTGAGCAAGTATTCTCAATAGTGATCACTATTATGACCAAGCAACATGGGTCACGAGACTGACAGAGACTGGGAACGGCAACATATGATAGAGCTGAGGCCGAGAGCTGGGCTCTGGGGAGGATGGAAACTGTGCAGGGGGTGGCCACTGTGGCAGGCTCACACCTGCGGTGGCTGTTCCTATCTCTTCCAGCCCAGCCAGGGCATCCTGCCATCTGGGACCGCAGGTGTCACTGTCCGGATCTTGTGGGTCCTCTGTGCTCCTGGGCAGTTCATCATCTAATCATCACAGGAACATTTGTGCTGCTTCTTATTTTGTTTTCCAGCTGTCTCCACCCAGGATTTCACACACATCTGATGAAGCTGATTTCCTTTCTATCCAAGGTGTAGGAATAGAGTGCACAGGAAGGTAACTGACATGGAATTGTAAAAATCACTGTTACTTTAAAACACTTAACCTTTAGCTGACATACCCAAATTGCAAAACAAACAAACAAACAAACAAGAACACTCGTAGGGCACTTACTTTGTCAGGCACTGCTCTAACACTGCAAACGTTAAATCATTTTGTTGTAACAACAAACCTACATGCCAGGTGCCGAGGAGCGTTATTATCCTCAGTTCTTGCACGAGGACGTGGGACTGCTTCTCTGATGGTCCAGAGTCACTACCCTCTACGTGAAGATTCAACTGCACTGTGGCTGAAGGCCTCATATTTCCCTTCTCTGTTGCCAAAGCTGATAAACCGGCCAAGAAGTTCCCATCCCTTGCGGCAATGTCCACACTGTGAGGAGGAGATGAGGCTACAGCCTTGCAGAAGCAAGAGCATTACAATTGCTGATGGAATTAGGCAATGAAAATATCGGCTGCGACATCTCCGTGCTTGCACAGTAGATACGTGCTCAACACCCACGTAAACCGCAGCACCGGGGGTCTGTGTCCGTGAGGATGCCAGGCAAGGGGTCACCACCATTCCAGGCACTGTTTTCCCACCCACACTTCTCTTGCCTTGGCCAGCCAGGGTTCCCCCCCGCTTCACCTCCCACAGCCAGCCTGCCCCATTCCTGCTTCTTGACCCTGTGGAAACCCCTCCCCCTCCACTGATTAGATAGGAAGTGGAGCACTCAGCACTGGCTGGACCCAGTCAACTCTGAATCGCCCTCGTACAAATGTGATCTGAGAGGTGGTCAGATGGCAGCAGGCTTTACAGCCAGGAAGGCCACCGTAAGCACACAGAGGTGGATGAATGACAAGCAGAGACAGCGTCAGGAGCGTATATTCGTGATATAGTCTTTCCTGTAAGTCAGCAGGACAACTGCTCAGCCAGCTGCCTGCTGAGCAGCCCGGCACCAATGAATAGACAAGAGCCACACACAGTGACTATGCTCTTCACTCAGCGTTTATTGAATGCAGTTTCACTCAAAATAGAACATCAACATACATTAATATCCTCCTCACACTCTAACAATCTAAGAGAAACATAACATGCACACATAGCAATCAGTGGGAGATAACGAACTTGAGTCCCAGAGTCTCAGTCTGCAGGTCCAGGAGACAGCGTGATGGGCAAGGGAGTTGTCAGCATGTTGCAAGGAAGGGTCTCCAGAGTCAGGTGGGCAACAGGGCAGACGAAGTCCTCAGTCCAGGAGGGCAGAGCCTCCAGTGGCCAATGCCAAGGGAGATCAGCATGGCGTGGGGCAGCGCTCTGGTGTGTGAAGCTCAGCTGTCTCAGCAGTGGTCAGCTCATTTATGCTTTGAAAATGGTGTACTACAGGTCCCTTGATAAGTGTCTTGGGACCCCTGCTGGCAAGTGTGGAATTTCCCCAGGATCCTACCTATGGGCAGTCCCGCTCTGCAGACAGGCTGTTCGAATCACATATGCAGATATCTTAGGTGTGTCTCCTTGCCAGACGTGTCTAGCGTGACTTAGGTAGTTTCTGTCTTGAACCAAAGTGTCATGGCTGACTGGCAGCCATCTTGGTCGACATGGGAGGTTCTACTTTGTTTTATATACTTTATGCTCTCTTGACCGGACCAATGCCTTTTTATTGGTCTTGCTCTCCACAGTGAGCAACCAACCAGAAGAATGGCTTTCCTATCCAGTGTTCCTTGCCAGGTGCACTCCATTCACTGTCCTAGGTCTTCTCTATCTACATCCTGACACCACCCCATCACCTTATGATGGAGCTGGTTGGTCTCGGATTCTGTCTCTTGCATCCAAACAAGGTTTTACTGGAGCTATAAACAGTGTGAGGCCTGGAGTTTACACTGTTCCCCAGGGGCCTCAGCAGCCTGTGAGGGCCTGTACAGGAGACATCTCTTCTAACTGCTCGGAAGATTGACCATGAAGTTTCAATCACTTGTGACCAAAAACACAAACTTCTAGAATTTAGATGATCTTGGCAAGTGCATTTGTCTAAGAAATCTCTTCATACAGGACAGATATTTTTTCTTGGTACTATGTAAAATGCCTACTCTTTGGGCCAAATACTCCCTTTTCTGATGGTTTCCCAATGCTGCATGAAGGCTTTTCAATGGTGAACAAGAGTTTCTCCTCCTAGTTGTCACAGTAGGCATGGAACTAATAGCAGTGAATCTGATGGTTTTCAAATTTTCAGCACAAAATCTTTTTTTTAATTAATGTTACTTGAAACCTCAGTACAGAAGTGCTATCAAGCTGAGCCACGCCCGGGTGTCCTCCTCTGCCCCTTCCCCACACTCTCAACTGCAGGTCCCTCTGGAACCCGAGGGCTCTGGGAACAAACACTGGCGCACTGCTCAGGGCGGCAGACCCCTCATCCTCACCTCGCACATGTCTGGGGCCAGTTGTCACATGTGTAGACATACTACTGCCCACCCTAAGTCCTGGAAATACAGCAAAGGGGAAGACAAGTCCCCAACACAAAGGAGAGGAGGGGAGATATGATGCCGACGGCCTATAGACAGAGCGGTGCCCTGTTCCAAGGGTGGCACAAGCACAGTTAGAGGTGCAGGCTCAGAGGTGGGATAAGTGGCCAGTGCCAGGGCAGATGCGGACAGCTCCACAGGGCGAGCGGGGCTTCGGTAAGATGTCAACAGAGTTACACAAGAAGAAAAAGTAAAACTGAGGGGTGGGGGGTGGTGGGTGCATCCAGATAGGAGGAGATGCAGGAATAAGGGTGGGAAGGGTGGTGGGCTCAGGGAACAGTTAGCTAGTGAATTTGGTTAGATAGCAGGGCATTCCAAGTGAGAAAATGAAAAGGGGTCAGGCTTTGAATGATGGGCGAGGAAAGTTCAACTCCTCTGGGAGACCAGCAAGAGCCTGGAATGATTCAGCTTAGGAGGAAAAAACCATTAGGAAAAAGAAAAACAAGATAAGAGGAAAAATCAGACGTCAAGCTGGTCTGACGTGGTGTTTGAAAGCAGCAAAGGGCAACAGGGATGACACATTTCCCCATCGCTGACCTTCTCCCCAAAAGGGTCACGAGCCTTCGGGAGCGGTGCAGGCGAGCTGCATTATCGTCCACTTACTCATCAGGCATCACAGAGCAGGGTGACTCATTTGGAGTCACCCATTAGAGGACTCTGGAGGTCCTGACTCACAAGCCTTCCCAGAAGAATCCTCTCCGGCAAGAACACGCGATCACCAGACGCGTGCTCAGCAGCCAGTGAGAGCGGTCTGCGACCAGATCCGTGCTCCTCAGATCTCTTTCCTTCTGTTCAAATCCAGGAAAAGGAGACACCGAACTCTCTCCCAGCCTCAGCCAGAGCCAACCGAGACACTATTAGAGCCAAAGAATTTCAAAGAAAAATGGCCTTATGTTGAAATCTCTCCAAAGCTGTCACAACGAAGCACTGTATATGCACGTGCACATGTAGTCACTCCTGAGGCCAGCTTGAGCCGTGCTGCTGAGCTGGGTAAAGGCGGGGGCTGCCCTCCATCCAGCCTTCCCTGAAGGAAGTACCCAGTGCTGCAAACTTCCATGGGAACATGGAATAAAATGTTCCCTCACCAGACACAATTTGATGGTGACACATTTGGGCTGGCCAGCTCTCTTTGTCTCACTCTCTGTCCCCTACGTAATCAAGAACCCAGAAACATGAAGAGGGCACATTTGGGGTGGGGGAGGAGGTAAGACATAAAAAGCCTGAACACCCTACATGAGGCTCATGGACAAGGTGGTGTGTGGCCACCCGCTTGTCTTGGTCCTCCACTTCCAGAGGCTGTGTTCTGTCTAAGAGCTCCACCGGGAGGATGAGAATGACACCATCAGAAAAGGGGACAGAGCAGGAGGACATTTGCCCATACATCCTCCATCAGCAGAGGAAGGCTTTCCAGGAGGTTGCACTGGACTTCCCAGCACCTCCCTCTGAATTTGCAGGAGCTTGTTCCCCAGGCTCCGGGGGCCGGGAAGAGGGAGCACCCCTGGTGGCCTTACAGTCAGGACAGCGTGTCAGCCACAGTTCAGCCAGTGACTGAGCACTGTGGGGATGGTGAGACCTCCCTGATGTCACCAGCTGCTGTCAGTGCCGGACTCGTCCACCTCCCAGCACCCGTCCCCACACTCAGGAGGAAACTCTTAAACCAGCTTTCTGGTGACTGTGCCCCACTCCCATGATGAACACGCTGTCTTCCCTTCACTGGTTTTCTGCGCCAACTGGTTGTCTAAAATTTTTAAATAATATATACCTGTGTTTCAAATAGTATCAAAGGCTGTCCAATGAAAAGAAAAGCAATGGAATTCAAGTATAATTTTCTAGTTCTTAGTGCTGTCTCAGGCAGCATCATGTGACTTCGTTTTTGTGAGGAAGAAATTAACCCACTTTGTGCGTCCTTCCATTTCTGCTCTCCTCCCCGCTGCCCTGCCCCTGACTGCTGGCCCGTTCACCGTCACTGCTGCACAGCACCAAGGTTTATAACTTCTATGCTCTGTTCTAGAGATACAGTTGTTTGTACTTCATCTAGAGCTTGATTTGTAAAATTAAGAACAAACAACCAGCATTTATAATATTTTGATTGTGTCAGTTGCTCTCTCCAGAGGCAAGTGGGGAACCTCGGAGGGAAACATGCAGATGAGTCACTACAGTTGTGCTGCCCAAGGGGAAGGAAAACAACGGAGTTGGGAGGAGGACTTGGGGAGTGGGTGGAACGTGTATCAAAGCTGTTCTTCCTCAGAAGTTGGAAGCATTTCCCTAACTCTGACCATGAAGGATGGAAGGAACAAATCCAGGGGCCTTCAATTACTTATTCCTTCGTGTTTTTTGAGCGCCGACTACGTATTAGGTACAATGTGAATTTGCTTAAGATGCACAGGAGAACAGTTCTTACCTGCAAAGAGCTCCTAGGGAAGAGCCAGGAAAATCGGAGTGTGCAAAGACTGCAAGTCCCAGGAAAGCAGGAAGTTTTTTTCTATTTTGTTCGTTGTTGTACTTTTGGTAGTTAAACTAGCCAATTGCTGAATGAATGAGAGAATGAATGAATGAATGCCAGAGCTAATGGTAGAGGGGGGCTAAGGAGTGGGGAAGGGGGACAGAATGAGGGAGGGGAACACCTGTGACATCAGTAGGGAGGAGGCCTGGAGGGCACCTGCCTCGGGCTTGAATGCTCAGAGAACATTCCCCAAGGGAGTCTGGGTTGAACACTGAAGACCAAGCAGGAGGTGGACACGGGAAGAAACTGGGAAAGGGAAATTCCCAGTAGAGGGATAGAAGCAGAAGGTGAATATAGGACCATGGCAGGAAATGAGGTGAGAACGACAAGAGGAAGCCATTCATGAAGGGACCCATGTGCCTGCCTGACAAGCCTGGCCTTTATTCCAGGGGTGAGAGGGGGTCTTGGAGGGCTGTCGGGGATGGCGGGGGTGGGGGGCAGCATGGGCGCAGCATAGGCGCGTCTGTGTTTTGGAGATGCTCCTGAGTGGGCAGGGCTGGGCTCGACGGGGCTGGCGGTGGGAGTCTGGCTAGGGGATGAGGCTCGGTGAAAAAGCTGAACTAAGGCCTGAGGTTGGGAGAGGAGGGCTTGGCCCTGAAAAGCCTGTAGACAGTAGACTCTGGACAACGTGGTGGCTGAGGGGCCTTGTGGGTGAGCTCCTGATCTGATGGGTGGTGGCACCATTAACAAAGAGAGGGGTTAAAAGAAGAGCGGAGGGTTCAGCAAGTGTTGAGGAGCGCTAAGTACCGCTGTATGTTGAGTAGCGGGGACACCCAACTGGGGACGTCTTCGGGCAGGTTCATCTATTTACAGATCAGAGAATTATTGGCAAGTAAGTGGCAGACAAAGCCGCAGGCAGAAAGCTGTAGGGTGGTGGGTACATGAACGTGGATGAGAAGCGCTGCCTTCAAGGATGGACAGACACGGAGCAGTCCCCGGATCGGACTGGGAGAGGTGAGAGGGGAGAGGGTGTTGAATTTCAGTGCAGGGGTGTGTGCAAATGAACGAGTGAGCAGAGAATGAAGCAAAAGTAGGTTTACAGTTGTTGGTATGCAAAATACAGTGTTTACTTTTGTGTTACTATTTATTAATTATTGTTGTTATTTTCCATACAAAGAACTGTAAACCTTCTTTTGCCATACCCTGTATTGTGAACAGGAGTTATCACAGTTGAGTTGACAGTTGGTCATCTGGCCCAGGTCCTGTTTGTCAGGTTTCTCCACTTAAAGTTACTCCCCGCCCCCTTCCAAGCTGTGCTCTTTGGAAGGAAGTCGTAATGTGCAGCCCACACCTGAGGAGGGAAGAGTTTTAACAAAACTCTTGAGGGAGGAGGCAGTTAGCTTTTCAAATCTCATCCTGCCTTTTCATTTGAAGTGAACTTCTCTCCAGCTCCCTTTCTTGTCTTTCAGATACTCTTTTAAGAACAGAGACTTGTCAACTGTGGAACCTGACTTTAGAGACGCCTTTTATGAGGCTTAACATTTCTAAATGCATGCATCTCAAAACATCACATGAGAGGTTGTAAAATGCAGGTAGTGCCTTCCCTCCAGGGTGGTGCTGGTTTACTGCCGCCTCAGGCACGGAGCTGACCTTTGAAGCAGCCTAGAAGGATGTCTTGTGCAGGGGCCACCTGGCCAGCCCTCAGCCCTTGTCCACGCTGCTGGTGCCAGGCATGAGGCTGGCCTAACTTCAAAGTCAGGAATAAGTGAAAAATTCCCACACCGAGAAGGAATCTGAAAGGAAGTACTTGAAAAGAATAATGATATTGCATCGCACATGCAGATAAATAATGTCCTATTTGTTACGTTCACAGCACGTGCTTCTATAAACCGAGAGCATCACAATAAAGGCATACAACGTGGCCAGAGATCTTATAACTACCAGGAAAGTAAGGCAAAGAATTTCACACCAAGATTGTAGGAAAGACAGACTATTATTCAAAAGCCTAATGAAATTCCAACAAGGAGAATCACCGTGTGAGTAAGAAAATTTAGCATAATCCTCATTTATAATTTAATTCAAAGGTTACCGTACTCTGGTGGGATAAGACGCTGCCCCCTGCGTTGGTCCCCTCCAGTGTCCGTGTCCTGCTGCCCGGGGCCCTCCACAGGGTGGGGGGAAGCAACGAAGCAGCGAAGTAATGGCATACACTGTTTTCCTCTGTCACTCCATTTCTCTCCTTATTACCTGCACTTTGAAGTTCAATGTCATATACACATTAACTAACTTCTTAAATAAAGCCACAAAAAGCAAACTGTGGCCTGAGCATACGATTTCGCCAACACTTTCCCATGAGCTCCAAGGATTCTGATTGTCTCTCCCCCAGGATGTCTCTGTCTCATAGAGTTAGTTTGGAAATAGTCTTGACTCATCATCAGTATTTTCGTTATCGTTTTGTTATGGACGTGCTTCCCAAAGAATGCCCATCAGAGAGGATCTCAGGTGGAAATATCTGCTAACTTGCTCTTTAAATATACAGGGTCTGGCAGAAGTAACACCTGCTTGAGTGTGGTTGGTAGGGTAATAATATGAGTGTAATAATTTAATTTTAATTTGAGCATTTCACCTAAAATGTCATATGGTGTGTGTGAGTGTGATATTGTTATGTTATAGAATCACATGCTTATGATTCTGTAGTAAAAGATTTTGTAATAAAAAGGGGGCATTATTTGTGCCAGACCCTGCATTTAAGGTAAAAATATTTGTTTTTGATTTAAAGAAAGAAAACATGTTGCATAGCAGTACAAAGTGGTAAAAGACAGGGCAAAAACAGCCACTGGCTGACATTTGGAACCAGTGGGCTCTTGCACTAACCGGTCTCACCGGGGTAGTTTACTGTGTACAGAAAGCCTGGGGCATTATGACTTCGGGACGACCCGCAGCAGCTGAGGTGGCACACTTACATGTTTTTGCTAGTCTCCAGTCATCATGTCCCTCCACGAGCAACAGTGTTCCTCTACAATATGGTTTTCCTGATCGCTACAGTCTAAATCACTCTGGCAAACTCTTGAAACACAAATCCCACGCCTCCTTAACACAGTCTTTGTCAGGCTGGTATCAAAAAGAGAGGTTTCTCTGAATTTGCTTTGGATGGGTTTTTAGATTTTCTCCTAGGTTATATTTTATTTGCCCTCAATTAAAATAATATAAAAGTACAGTGACTTTCGCTGATGTTGAGAACTTCAACACATGGTGCTGAGTTGCAGTAGAAACCATCCCTCAGTTTTGAGATCTTCGATCTGCCTCACCTCGTCCTCTCCACTTGCACCACCGTGCTGCGCTCCCTTGCGATGGACATGTCACTTTGAGCTGGCTTGCGGGGCCTAAAGTGTGCGGCCTGCGTGGAATCAAATAACTGAACCACTAATGCTAAGAGAATGATAACTTCCTTAAATTTTTTTTCTGCACTGAGATATTTTTTCTTGACACATAATTACATGCTTTTGAGCATTTGCCAAATTACTGTGTGGTTAATCCATCTCAACTGCAGGAAGCCTATTTGTAAATTTCCTTGGTGCGCCATTTCTCATTAGTTGACCTTTTCTAAATACCAGACTGACCATTCACCATCAGTTCTATTGCCTTCCTGATCACCTCGCATTTACCCATACATGAAGTTCTTGGTTGGTTTAATTTGCTTTTGAGAATTTTGAGAACAAATGACTATCACATCCCAGAGATTTGAATTTATCTTAACATAGAACCACTGCTGTTTATCTTTATGCTTCAGTTCCAAAGAGTGACATTTGTTGTTATTCTAGTTTTCTACTACTCTTTTATCTTTATAAACACATCCTTCATTTTACAGTGTGACTTAATTTGCTTTATTGATTCTAGGTGTCAGTGATAATATACCTAATTAACTTTGAAAACACAACCGTTATCATCATATTATTTTTTAATACTACATTCACATTCTTTCCATTCATGTCCACTTTCTGATCTCTTCCTTTCTCTCTTTCCCTCCCACCTTGCTTCCCTGCCTTCATCAAACATTTATTGAGAACCTACATGTCAGGCACTGTGATAGATGTGGGATCGATGATGCATAAACTCTCAGTCCTCCATGAAGCTATTCTATTGATTTAAAATCTTTCCTTTCTGTTTATTTCAAAGGTTGTTTGGAGAAAATACATGGGTGAAATTCATGGGAAATAAAGCAAGCATGGGCAGCTTTCATTGAGTTGGAGGAAAAGCATGTCACCTACCTTGAGCTGTTGCAGAGTAATTGTTCTTCTGTTGGGGCTCTGGCTAAGTCAGCAATTCTTCTTTTCTCCAAGAACTGGCCCTGGGGAGGGCATTCTTCCTCCTCCAGCATAAATAACCTTGGGCTGGAATATTGGGAAGGACACCACTTTGGTGAGACCCAGAGCAGCAGGGGAGCCCTCCTAGAAGACGTAGGCACCCACACTCATTTGGTGTGGCTGCCTGAGGCCTCTGGTAGAGAGCTCCTGTAGTAAACCACAAATGCACAGGAAATTGGAGAAAATCAGATAAAGGCAAACCATTAAATGACACATGTAGAAAAAGGAAACAGTTAAGAATTAACACAAATTCATTTAAGGCTATAACAGCGAGCGGTGCAACGGTTTAGTTAATAAATAGCTAGTCTCCAAAGCTAGGGCATTTGAACCAAATGACTAAGGGCTTTCACAGCTACCAGGGAGCAGGTGGATGGAGAAGTGAACCCATCACAGAGACGATCACAAACTGCTGCAGGAAGTAGGAGCAGGCACCGTATACTGGACCAGTGTAGAGCCGACACCCATCCCCCTCTACATACCTGTGCGTATATCTATGGACAGCTTCAGCACACACTTGCTGAGTTCCACTGTTTTAGATGATGGTGCTGAGAATACAGCAGTGAGAATACCCTCATAACCCTTAAAATTCAGCATTATGTAGAAGGTCCACTGAATAATCCAACTGGAACTTAGGTAAGGATTCTACAAAGAAAATAGCAATGTTCAAACTTGAGTTTGCCGAGTGCAGCTAGTGTTTTTGAATACCAGGGCCCAAAGAACCTTTCAGTGGAACAAGCTGTCATTTACTCCCCAGTCCTTTCCCAAGTCTGAAGTTGTCTCCCCCTTTTTATTTTCTCAGTTCAGCAAGACAATGTCACATCTTTAGACTCAGGCCCTTCCATACTCAGGCCTCCAGTCCTGCCTAACAGGGAACATGAGACTCCAGCTGTTCTGTACTTGGCTAGGAATCAGCTTCTTGAATTCCTAATTTCTTCATTCTTTTTGACCTCTATACATTGAGTTCAAGTTCCTGGACATCCCAGACTCAATATTTATCCAACATCCTCCTACTGATACTCATCAATCTACATGATCCCACTCAAATCCCTCACCTAGCCCTGAAGAAGTGGAGTATGGAGTGTGATAGATAGCCTGGGCAGAGTACCCAGGGAGTGTAGTCGGGACGGAAGTGAACAAACCCAAATGAAAGATGGGTTAAGTGTCTGGAGATCAAGTTAGAAGGTATAGTCCGCAGGGATCATAGTTTGTAGGGGACATGTTGTTTCTAGAAGACATTCCCAGAAATAATTCATCCTATGCTGTGATTTGGAGATAGTTTAGCAGTAAGAGTAAGGGGTCTCTTTGCAAATAAAATCAGGGAAAAGACCACTTGTAAATTCAAACAAAACAAAGGCTATAGGGTGAACAACTACTTGTGGAAGGGCGGCTGTCACTGAGAGGAGTGGAGGAGAGGCTGAGGAAGAGGGTTTTATCATTGTGTCTGCAATACTCTGCGGGTGGGCAGATGACTCATCTTCTGCTTCCTTTGGACGGCAGAGCCGATAGAAGAGATGTGTGATATCACAATTTAATTCAGGTATTCATTCTCCTAGGTTTTCTTTTTCTTTGAGCACATACTCTGGTCCAGATACCATCAAAGATAAGTCAATAGATAAGAAACTCTCTTCCCTCTTGGAGCTCACAGTCTAATGGGAAATGCAAGCTTATAAACAGCTAATTAAAATACTGTAATTTAGGGTTTCTGATACAAGGTTTCTTGGGATCCCAGAAGATGGGCAATCCCAAACTTCTCAGGAAGGTCAAGGAAAGCATTCCTAAGGAAGAGACCTCTCTGTAAAATTCCACAGAACGAGGGTTTTTCCATGATGGAATTTTTGTCTCCACTTAGCTCTTCTTAATGGGAAAAGATGGTTTAAGACTAGTCTACCACGGATAGTTCGGTTTTCTTGGCAAATAGAGCTCTCATCGTTAAACCAAAATTCCAGTTAATTTTTAGAACCACTATGGAAATCACTCACTTAGGCCAGAACTGAAAACAAAAAAACAAAATGTTTTTGAATCTACAAAGTCAAGAACTAAATTCTTGAGCAGCGTTGGAAGGCCCAGTGAACTGGGAGACCCAGCCTGACTGACCAGACAGACATCCTTACTTCTCTGTGCCAGCTTATGATTGGTCACTGGCTCAGCCCGGGGACCTTTAGGGCAGTGAAGAGCAAGCTCCCCATTTCCTGAAAAAAGGTAAAAATGTGTATCAGGGGCTTTTTCCACACTTAAAGGAAGCACTTCCAAATAGTCCTCAGCAATAGTGGGAGGACTCGAATTAATTTTAATCTTCCCAGGCCCTTAAGCACCTGAAGGGCCTGTATTAGTTTTCTGGGGCTGGCATAACAAAATGCCACAGACCGGGTGGTTGCAACAACAAAAATAAATTTTCTCACCTTCTGGAGGCTAGAAGTCCAAGGTCAGGTGTCAGCTGGATTGGTCTCCTCTGAGGCCTCTCTGTTTGGCTTACAGATAGCTGTCCTGTTACTGTGTCCTAACACAGCCTTTTCTCTCTGTGTGTACACATGCCTAGTGTGTCTGCTGTGTGCCCAAATTTACCCTTTTTATACAGAGAGCAGGAAAATTGGCCTTGGCTGGTGTAGTGTGGATGGCACCTAGTGCAGTAAACCGAAAGGTTGCAGGTTCCATCCCCAGTCAGGGCACATGTATGGGTTGCAGGTTTGGTCTCTTGTTGGGATGCGTACAGGCAACTGACATGTTTCTTTTTCACTTCGATGTTTCTCTCCCTCTTCTGTACTTCCCTCCTCTCTCTAAAATCAATAAGCATGTCCGTGGGTGAAGATTAAAAAAAAGAGAGAGACCAGTAAGATTGGATAGGCTCATTTTAACTTAATCACATCTTTAAAGTCTTATCTCCAAATAGTTACATTCTAAAGTACTGGGTATTAGGGTTTCAATATATGGACTTGGGGGCCACACTTCAGCCCATAATAGCCTCCTCTGCAGATTCCTGCTGTCTGGTTGCCCTGTGATTCACTGTGTGGAAAGTGTCGTGAATCAGAGAGAAAGCCAGTGACCATAGGGCCCTCTACTTCCTAAAAGAATGCCTATCTCAAACCGGGGTAAGTGGAAGAGTCTTCAGATCTGCACCTGCTTGTGCAATCATGGCCTTCCAGGGTTTGGGGCACTCCCTGAGTTTTAAGAGTGATGGTTTCTACCAGACGCAGCTGAAATGTCTCCATATTCTGCACCTTGGGATCACATGGGAAAGATACAAACCAATGACCATCAGAGGCTTCAGACTAAGGAGTCTTGGAAGATCTCAGTTGCTTTTATAAGCAGACTACAATGTACAAACAGAGCCAAGAGGAGAGGAAGTAAAAGAATGCTGCAAGGCACAGTTAGCAGCACTATGAAAGTTACTGTTTCCTGTTTGCTGATAAACCCCATTCTTCCATAGGGGCCCTGCTCAGTGTTAACAGGTCCTATTTGCCAGTGGCTCTGGGTGAGTTCCCTGAAAGCCGGTTGCTTCCATTTTACCTGTATAGTCTGGACCAATCGACCCCTTCCCTTTCTGTTCTTCTCGACAAAATTTTTGGAACAGTGTTCCTAATCCCTGTCAATCCTCCCACTGCCATTTGTTTTCATTTCCCCCAGTCTTTTCAAATACCCTTGGTTCCTCCAAGCCTCTGTCAGGTTCCCCCTTTATCAGGTTCCCCCTTTATCATTCCTAGTCCTAAATCACTCCCAGTCCCACAGGTCCTTCCCTTTATACTTCAGTCCTTTAGCCCCTCCCCTGACACCTATTTTCCTAGCCCCTCCCACTCATCCTAACCTTTCCCACTACCTCCATGAGAACACAGCCATTTGAATGGTGATAAAACAGCCCAACTGCCTATCAAAAATGCTGTGCCAGTTTATGCTCACATCAACATTGAATTATATGGAAGGGCTTGATGTAAAAAACACCAAGACTATCACTCTTTTTCTTTAATTGATTTTATTGGGGTGACATTGATTCAGGAAACCATACGTTTCAAGTGTACAGCTCAACAAAACATGATCTGCACACTGTGTGGTGTGCCCGTCATCCCAAGCAAAGTCTCTTTGCATCTCCATTTCCCCCCTTTTGCCTACCTCCACTTACTCCTCACCCCCCTTCCCCTCTGGCCAGTACCACACTGTTGTGTGTGTGTGTGTGTGTGTGTGTGTGTACACACACACACATTTGTTTGTTTGGTTTTTTGATTAATCCCTTCACCTTCTTTCATCCAACCCCCAATCCCCCCTTCCTTGACAGTTTTAACTAGCTGATAATATTTCGTGACAATAATAATATTATTGCTGTTTTATCTTGTACTTTTCTTGACGAGTAATGTTGAAAATCTTGCCATATGTTTTTTGGTTAACTGTATTTCTGATTCTGTGAATTGCCTGTTCATATTTCAATTGGGTTGCTTTTTTCTCATCGATTTATATGTTTGGATTGTTAGACTTTTATCTTTCATATATCTCACGAATATTTTCTCTTTGATGTTCCTTGTCCTCTAACTAACTGGGCTGAGAGACTGAATATTCCTTAGACTGCTATTAAGCAAATATAATGGAAGACTGGCTAACTAAAATTTTACAGAAATGTTCAACCATTGTTAAAAGAATCCCATTCAGTAAGAATGGCTGTAAGTGTTATAAGCAGGTAAAGGAAGCAAGTGAATATGGTACATTGATCAGTGAATTGGATTTCAGCAAATGGGTCTGCTTCCTTTACAAGCATGTCTCAAAAGTTCAAACTGGGACACATTTCTTAGTTTTACATGTGCATTTTCCCTCATATTCATTGCCTTTCTTTTCTTTTTTAATCACACAAGCAATATATTTTATAGTGGAAAGATTCAAAATATACATATGTAAAGACATTTTCCCTGCCCACCTAATAGTCATTCTCCCTTCATCCATAGTGGTAAAGCCCAGATTTTGTTTGGGCAAACCCTCAAACTTATTAATTGGCTTATTTAATTCTCTAATTTTACTGCTTGACTTACGGGTTTCTGAAAAAGTTACATTAGGAGGAGGGGTAGGAGAGACCTAGCCTCATGTCCTTCAGTGAGGCCGAGGGACCCTGGAACTACAGGGGTGACGTACAGGGAGAGGCTTCCATTGCGCGGCGCATGCAGTGAGCCTGCCTTTGCACAATACTTGTGTGGGTTCCATTTAGAAGGTGCTCATGTGAGTTCCTAAAGGCATCGAAAATGGGTTCAGAGTGTGGCAGTTTTCAGAACTGCAGGACTGCAACCCCAGCAGACATCTGCTCCAACGAGGGTGTGAGGCGAGAGAACGCGGCAGACGGTGTGATACGTGACAGACGCTGGTGTCCGGCCTGACCGTGGGGGAGAGACGGACTAAGCCAGAATCAGAGGGACTTTGTGTGACTTGAAATGATAGGAATGTAGTGAGATTGCCTATGTGGCTGGAGGTCTGGGGACTCTCAGGTTACAAGTTGAATACCAAAAACACATTGCAGGCACAGACTCAGCGAGCCATGAAACGTGCACAGAATTCTTTAGGGCCAAAGAATGCACACTGAGGCCCAGTACACAGGGCAAATAGGCTGCAAGACAGACACAATGCTTACGTGGAGGAAGTGGGCTCTTCTCTCCATGTGTTCTTTTAATTTTTTTCCTATATTTCATACCTCAAATAATTTAATATGTAAGAGATAAAGAAGGCTAATGAACGTATCAATCATCTAGCTTAAGAAACAGAACATTAGGAATCTCTTTGAAGACACATGCGTGTTTCTATTTAATACCCTAAACTGAGAACTGAACATACTTTCACTTCACATGTCGTTGGCCAGGACTGCACCACACGTCCGTACCTAAACACACTGTTTCAGCGGTGACAGGCCCATCAGGGTTGCTTAGACAAGAGGTTTTCAAATATTTCGGTTTAAGGACCCTCTTAAAAATTATTGAGGACCGTGCCCTGGCTGGTGTAGCTCAGGGGATTGAGTGTGGGCTGCAAACCAAAGGGTCTCTGGTTCCATTCCCAGTCAGGGCACATGCCTGGGTTGTGGGCCAAGTCCCCAGTGGGGACCATGTGAGAGCCAACCACACATTGATGTTTCTCTCCCTCTCTTTCTCCCTCCATTCCCCTCTCTCTAAAAATAAATAAAATCTTTAAAACAACAACAACAAAAAATTATTGAGGGCCCCAAAGACCTTCTGTTTTTATGGGTTATACCTAGCAACAATTACCATATTAGAAATTAAAACTGAGAAAATTTAAAAATATTTAATTCACTTAAAAATTACAATAATAAATACAATACATGTTAATACACACACCTTAAAAGAAAAACATATTTTCCAAAACAAAAAATAATTAGTGAGAAGACCCTCACTGTTTTACACTTTTGCAGGTCTCTATCTGGTTCAATAGAAGACAGATGGATTCATTTATCTGTTTCTGCATTTCAGTCTGTTATACTGTTGTTTTTGTTGAAGTACATGAAAAAGAGTTGGCCTCACAGGAGTTTGTAGTTGGAAATGACAGAGTATTTTAATAGCATTGCAGATAATTATGGATTTTTTTTTTCAGTCCTTGTCCGAGGATGTATGCTCACCAACTTTAGAGAGGGAGAAGGAGAGGAACACCAAATGTGAGAGAGAAACATCAGATGGTTGCCTCCCAACCCCCCAAACACACCCCAACTGGGGATTTAACCTGAAACTCAGGCATGTTCCCTGGCCAGGGATCAAACCTGCCATGCTTTGGTGTACAGGACAATGCTCCAAACATCTGAGTCACACAGCCAAGGCATGGATGCTCTTTTTTGATACTACACCAAACACAGTAAATGATAGCTTTTTACAGGTTAGTAGCAATGTGCAATCTAAAACTACATCCAGGAGCTTCTTAAACTTGGTTACAATAAAAAGTCACTCGGTCATTTCGCAATTGGAGTAGATTTTTATCCATGCATCATGGTTTTGTAATTTCACATAGGTTATTTGGAAAATACTGGATCACTAAGTGAGGTACTGTAAAACATGTTCATGTACAGTGGTGGGCAAAAGTAGGTTTACAGTTGTGCATATGGAAAATACAATAATTAATAAATAACAATACAAGAATAAACTGTGGCAATGGTCATGCAGCTCAGTTGTTTGGAGCATCATCCCATACACCAAAAGGTTGTGGGTTCGATCCCCGGTCAGGGCATATACTTAGGTTGCAGGTTTGATCCGAGGTTGGGGTGTGTGTGAGAGTCAACCGATTGATGTTTTTCTCTCTCTCTCTCCCTTATTCTCTCCATAAAATCAATAAATATATCCTCAAGTGAGGATTAAAAAAAGAATAAACTGTGTTTTGCATACTCACAGCTAAAAACCTACTTTTGTCCACCCCTGCATTCTTTTTTGCTCCTCCTGTGAAGAGGCAGAACTGATTTTTCCCTTTTCTCGAGTGTGGACTATACATATGATTCACTTCAAATGAACAGAATGTAGTGGAAATCACAGTGCATTCTGAGGGTAGATCATAAGTCTCCTGTTTTCCTCCCACTCTTGGATCACTTGCTCTGGGGGAAGCTAGCTGCCATGTTGTGTGGATTATCAAAGCCTGTGAAGAGGTCCATGTGGTGAGGAATGGAGGCCACCTGCCAGCAGCCACATGACACTCTAGCTGCATGCTGTCAGGCCGTCAGATGACTGCAGCCTCAACAGACATCTTGACCGTGGCTGCAGGAGAAACCCTAAGTCAGAACCACTTACATGAGCCAAATTCTCCACCCACAGGAACTGAGTGATAATAAATGTTTGTTGTTTTAAATCACTATATTTGGAATTAATTTGTTCCACAACATCAGATATCTGAATTATGCAGACCTTCCAAATGTCGGCACTTTAGTCAATAGAACAGAACACACACACACACACACACACACACACACACCTGTTGATAGTGCCACCATGCTCATTAGAAAAATCTTTTAAACATTGGGAAATTATCAAGTTATATGGCAGGTACAGTTTTTAAAATTCTAATTTTTGCTTGAAAGAACAAATTCTTAGCAACAAATGTCAATTGTTTCCCTTGAAGTGACAACCTCACTTTGTTCATTTTGTAGAAAATATCTACCAAACTCCCAAGTCCAAATAATCACACTGTCAGTCACTCACGTAAAAGAGGTGTTTTTCTGGGAAGGAGTCTAATTCAGCCAGCAAATCAAACAAGCACAGAACTGCTTTGTCAACCGAGTGACAACTATCACTACTCCCAGGGGAGGAGTGGGAGTCCCATTGCAAATAGCATAACAATACCTGCCAATGGGACTAGCAGTCCCTGGATATCAACCAACTAACTCCCTGGTTAGTTCGCGCTGGTGCAGTGTCGCCAAGGAAGATGCGACTCACACAGGCAGTGGATGGAGCAAACTTTACTTGCCTAGAGAAAGCTCAAGATCAGCTTCAATTGTGAGTATCCACCACGGCCAGCATGCATAGACTGCATGCACTCCTCTTGTGCTGCAATCTGCTTCTAGTGGGGAACATGGGCCAGTGGAGCTACAACCACTTTTCCCACCTATTACTAGTAATTCTGTGTTGCTCAGTGTTGCTCCATTCCTCCACACTAGCTGTGGAGGTCCCTGAGACCCTTTTGGGGAATCTGCAAGGTTAAAACTGTCTCACAGTAATGCTAAGATTCATTTGCATTTTTCACAGTATTGACATGTATGTTTGAAACGGTGTGTAAAACTGATAGCACCTTGGCACGAATCTAGGCAGTGGCATTGAACAGTATTTGCAGTTACTGTGTTTTCCACCAATGCTCTTGAAGAGGGAGGGCGAGCCAATCTCATTTAAGAATGTCCATCCCCTCCCCACCAGGAACAGATAGAGCAATAGGGCCATTCAGGTGTCATACGACACACAAGCTTCAGCAGAAGGGAGAAATACACATCAAGTCCAGAGCAGGGAAAGATATTCCCTAAGAGAGATGCCGAGCACTGGCTATGAGAGCGCTTTATCTCTTTGTAAGGAAATGTTCTCAGCACAGAACATATTCTTACGCATCTGTACAAGAGCTGAAAGACCATGTGTATGACTGCCTTCACCAGCACTTTTCCTCAAAACATAACACCCTGGTATGCAGCAGACTTGCTTTATGCATATTTCCCATTCTGCCACACAGAATATCAAAGGACATGTACTGAAGGTTCAAAATTGGGTACAATGCGTACTTTAAGAGCTTCCTTAAGGACATTCTTAAGTGAGATTGGCTCGCCCTCCTTCTTCAAGAGCATTGGTGGAAAACACAGTAACTGCAAATACAGTTCAATGCCACTGCCTCGATTCGTGCCAAGGTGCTATCAGTTTTACACACCGTTTCAAACGTACATGTCAATACTGTGAAAAATGCAAATGAATCTTAGCATTACTGTGAGACAGTTTTAACCTTGCAGATTCCCCAAAAGGGTCTCAGGGACCTCCACAGCTAGTGTGGAGGAATGGAGCAACACTGAGCAACACAGAATCACTAGTAGTAGGTGGGAAAAATGGTTGTAGCTCTGCTGGCCCATGGGCAAGTGTTTACTTCACTTAAAATGTTTGGAACAAAATGACATTACTGTGTGCTCTCTCATAAGAAAACAGGGCTCTGAAAAATGTGTTCGTCATCTTCCTCCTTAGAGATACATGATTTCTTCCTTTTGAAATACGGTGATGAGAGGTCTTATTCCCGCATTCTCTCACCCCTGTACCCTAACCTCCTATTTTGATCCAGTAACTTTCTGTCCTTCAAGTGTCCAGCAGTTGTTCCTTCTTGGTCCACTCTTTCCTTCCGAATGTTCCAGACTCCCTATCTCAATCCCAATCCCAGGAGTTGCTCCCATTTCCGGGCCAGTGACCTAAGTGGCCTCTGAGGGGAAAAATGAAAATAGGCAGTAGGGCCAACAGCTATTGCTGGGGACTGAGATGGGAGGTTTTCTCCAGAATCCAGGCATTTGAGACACGTGGCTCACGGGCTGTATAAAGGCCATAGCTCCAGTGTCACAGGGAAGTTACTTTCTTGAGAACAGAAGCGGCAAGTCAGGAACCACAGGTGTTCCACACCTGTCCCTACTACCCATAGCTCCGTTACTGCAGCCGGTGCTGGAAGTAGCAGAAGAACTGAGGGACCCACACGTGGAGCCCTGTGGGTTATGCCCTTAGGGCCAAGGTCCTTACTTTTCCATTGGAAAACAGGTAATGCAGGGTTAGTAACGAGGGGTCCCAGGAACCATTTAGCTATTGGCCTCTGTCTCCAGAGACGCCGGAGGTGGGCAGAGTCTGTGGCGGCCGTAAACCGACAAACCCGGAGCCGGCAGGAGTGCAAGGCTCAGGCGGGCCGGCCGGCTCCCGCGCGGGCAGAGAGAAGCACAGCGTTGCCCAGCGAAGCGCGGAAGGGCTTTGGCGCGAGGTCCTTTTCTTTCAGTGTGCGGCTTTCTCTGACTCTAGAACGACCCCTGGAGGTAAACGCTCCAAGACACCTCGCACCGTTCTATCCGTTTACTATCCGTCTCCACTGTCAGGTTTGTCCCATTTTCCGCTTTCGAAAAAAGAGCGCAGTTCCGGGGTGGGAACCCAAGGAGCTTTCTGGGACACGGAATCTCGGTCGAAAGGATTCTGGGAGTCGTAGTTTCTACTCTTCACTTTGCGCACGCGCATTGCTTTTTCACCGCCGGCTTCTATTGCTCCGCCGCGCGGGAAAAGAGATACGTGAGTCCTAGCACGCGCGGCCTCCGATTGTGTGTCCTTCAGGCTCCTTATCCGGTGGAGCGTGGGCCTGAGGTGGAATGCGACAGACAGACCTGGGTTCCTGTCAATTACAGTTGCCAGATGTAATTGGGCAATGATTGAGGCATGTGATATCTCAGAGATGCAGTACCTAGCGGGAGTTAGGGTCAGGAGAAGAGGCATCAAAGCCCAGTTTTTGGGGGTGTGGCATAGAACCACGCTGAGGAGGGATACATCCAAATTCTGGGGCCTCGAGTGTGCGGAGTCCCCAGTGAGCAAGGCTATGACCTTGAAAGGGCCCTTGAAACAGACCGAAGAGATGGACACTGTCTCCTGACAGGGAGAAGCTGTTGTTGGTTTAGGATGGAGTATGCTATGACCCTAACTTCATTTTACTGAGGTCACCGTGGCTGTTTTTGAAAAGGTCACGAGAAGAGGGCATCAGAGACCAAGCACTAGCCCAGGGAGATGTGATGAGAGCCAATGGTGGCAGTGCCAGTGTGCTGATGTGGGCTCAGGGAGAGGGAGATGTTGAGAATTTTCAGGTTTCTGGTGTGGTCCTCTTGCATATCTGAAGATATTTCCACTTATTGAAATTCTTACTCATAATGCGTTACAACCTGCCAAAAGACTCGAGGGGATCAATGACGGAGCACACATGTGCAAATCCATTCACCAAACTATTGAGACATACACTTTGACCCAAAATACATCCGTGCACAGAGCTCCACAACTCTCAGTTATACCCACCCTTGTGAGCACACTGGTTATGTCAATACTCACAGCCACCATCACATACACATACTCACTGCCCCAGACAAGGACCCTGGTAAATGTAGCCTTCATTTCACTTGAAGAGAGTCTGCTCAGAGCTGAGAATGCCCCTGCCATCTTGGGCTAAGTGTGGCCTCCTAAAAGGACACATGTTGATATCTTTGGGCCTTTTTCTGGAAACTTCACATACAGTTCAGCCTTTGTCCTTCCTCCTACATCCATGTCCACTATGACTTTGACTTTTCCTAGTTACCTTCCTGTACCCTGGCCTGATGGGAAGGAGAAATGGGGCTTGCATTTAGCTAAGCGTTTTGCATATCTGAATGTATTTGCTGAGGGTCTTCCCAGAGCAGTAGGTCTCAAAATATTTGTATGTGTTGGTCTCTTAAGAATCCACTGAAAGCTGTGAACCCTCTTCCCAGATAAACACACATCTTGATATCCACACAATTTTGAAAACCCATCTGGGGGACTCTGGTTAAAAACCAGAGTCCTCAGTAGAGCCATGGCTGGTGTAGCTCAGTGACTTGAGCATGGGCCTGAATACCAAAGGGTCACAGGTTTGATTCCTAGTCAGGGCACATGCCTGGGTTGCAGGCCAGATCCCCAATAGGGAGTGTGTGAGAGGCAACCACACATTGGTGTTTCTCTCCCTCTCTTTCTCCTTCCCTTCCCCTCTAAAATAAATAAAATCTTTAAAAAATCTCACTAGAGGTAGAGGATCAGTTTCCAGGTTGCCCTCTCTGCTGTCTTGAAGTAGCTCCAGGGGGAAAAAGAGTAGGGGTCCAAGCACCCAAAGGAGACAGGATGTGAGAAAGAGGCACCCTCTCCTACCTATGTCACCCTTTGTCATGAGCCAGGCTGTCACTCTTGCATGTCCTCTGCTGGGCAGTCAGTCAGTCAGTCAGTCAGTCAGTCATTCAGCTGGTTAATGGAGGAGTCAGCCAGGCAAGCAGTTCAAACTTAGTTATTTAGGATTAGTAGATCAGTTAGTGAGCCAGTAGGTTAATCAAATCACTTGTGGTTTAGAAAGTTACTCCGCCTACCAACCAATTAGTCCTCAGGATTCAGATGGACAGTAGTCCAGGATCCATCGGTCAACTTAATGGTTGTCAATCAAGGAACCAGTTGCTGAGAATGCTAACAGCTGGTTTAGCAGTGAGACAAAGGGGCGGTTGGGGTGAGACCATCTGGCCACTGTGTTTCTACTTCTACAGCCTAAAGGCAATGTAGGAAAGCTGAGAGAAGAGTTGACTCCTAGGCCCCTGGAGGGGGCTCTAGTTTGTTGGGAAATAGGCCTCATCTCGTGTGGGGAGCCCGAGAAAAAGCTGCAGGGCAAGGCCAGGACAAATTGTCACTAGAGGGCAGTGTGGCACCCCTTCATTTCCACACTCCGCACACTGGAGGTTCAACTTCAGGCTTTTGGAACCAGTCTCTGTCTAGCTTTTGCAGAAAAGGCTCCTGAAAAGGATTCTCATCTGAAGAGTGCCTAACTAAGACATGCTTGGGTCTGAGCTGGGAGGAAGCCGGCCAGCTGCCTGCCAGGAGAAGGACTTGCTTTCCTAGGCACTACTGCTGCCAAGGGCACGCCTGCACTGGGGAGGAGGTAGAGTGGAGGGAGAGGAGCACCTCCCTGTTTTGCACCAAGAGCATGGAGGGGATCAGCTCCTTAAAGCTGAGGCCAAAGGGTAGGATCTGTCTTCTGTTGAGGGGCATGGCCCCTCCCAGGCTGCTTCTTCTTTAGCGTCTCTAGGGGCCAAGGAGGAGGCAGACCAATGGCATAAAACCTCCAAACTCTGTTCCTTTGCTGAACTCTGTGGTCAGCTGCTGCTTCTGAAATGGATAGCAAATCTAACTAAAGCAGAAGGGTGGAGGTTAGATAGATAATGAAGGAAACATGGGGAAAGGACAAGCAATGAGTTCAGTTTACCTTGGGGAATAATCGAGACATTTATATAAGGTGTCAAATATGCTAGTGGGCACAAAGACAAGAGTCAGAAAACTGAGCTCTTTTCTCCCCCACAGGGAAGTGCGTGAGCCTGGAGAACTGTATCTCCCAGTTGTGCCCAGGCCATAATGCTAGGCCTCCAGGTGGGCTTCCTGGCTTCCAAAAATGGGCAAGGACACACTCTGGTTCCAGCTGGTTTTTGTGACTTCAGACAGTTACAAGAAGAGTGACTTGGGGGCAGTGATGATGGCTGCCATGGCAGTGGTTACCCCACGTGCCTGGCCCTTTCTGTATAGTCTCTCGTGAGTGGTATTGCTCCTGGTTTACAGAGGAGCGACCTGAGACCCAGAGAGGCTGGATGTGATGCCTGGTCCCACAGCTGCAAAGTGGTACAGAGCCAGATTTGAACTCAGTGTTCATGGCTCCAAAGTTCTTTCCTTTCCCAGGTTATCACACTCTAGACACAGATGGGGGAAAGGGAGGAGGGTGCAGGGCTGGGAGGTTTCCAGGTCCTGAGGAAGATTTGCTGGGGGCTCTGGACAGGACTGTCCCCTTCAGAGATTCTGCAAACCTGGCATGTGGTGACACTAATGCCCACCTTCTCTCTTTCCCAGACATGCAAAAGATGCAACAACTGCAGTCCATGTACAGTCCCTGTAGCTTTCTACTATTCTAATAAAGCAGGAGAGGTAAGTGGGAGCCAGGTCATGACTTGGGACTTGTGAGTCACCTTAGGGAGCATGGGTATTTTCTAGAAGACTGCAGAGGACTCAGGGTTTTTAACAAGGCATGGCAAGATTTGATTTGTGCTGACACAAATGTACAACGTATATATGTTGAAGAGAAATAGTGAGTATGCATTTAGTATGTGCTAGTAAGATATCAGATCAGTTTGGCCCCATGAGAAACGTTTACTGGAGTGGTACAGCAGTCCCCCCATCTGTGGTTTCACTTCCCATGGTTTCAGCGACCCGTGGTCAGCCTTGGTCCAAAAATATTAAAGGAAAAATTCCAGAAACAAAGAAACTCAGTAGTTTTAATTTTTGTACTGTTTTGAGTGCTACGGTGAAATCCCGCACCATCCTGCCCCGTCCCACCAAGGACATGAACCATCCCTTTGCCCAGTGTGTCCGTGACAGCCTGTCGACCACTCAGTACCATGTTGTGATCAGATTGGTTGTTGTGGTATCACAATGTTTGTGTTCAAGTCGCCCTTGTTTTATTTAGTAGTGGCCCCAAAGTGCAAGAGTAGTATGCTGGCACTTTGGATATGCCAAAAAGAAGCTGTAAAGTGCTTCCTTTCAGCAAAAAGGTGAAGGTTCTCGACTTTATAAGGAAAGAAAAAAATTGTATGCTGTGATCGCTAAGATCTATGGTAAGAACAAATCTGTCTATGGAATCGTGGAAAGGAAAAAGGAATTCATGCCTGTTTTATTTTCACACTTCCAACTCAAAAGTTGTAGCTACAGCAAATGATAAGTGCTTAGTTAAGATGGAGGAGGCGTTCACTTTGTGGGTGGAAAGAGAGGTGGGCCAAGGGGCCCCATTTTGGCCAGTGGTATTTAAATAGCAGCCTAGGTTCCTGATGACATGGTGGAGCCACTGGAGAAAATGGCTTTATTTGCTTGACCACTGTAATCAGGTTTGTGTTGCATGTCAGCAAACAGTCCCAGATGGTTCAGAGACGCATTTTCACATCTTGCTTAAGAACGTGGCCCTTTGAGTTAATGGACAACAGCTTTGAGTTCCAGCTCTGATGCATGTTAGCTGGCTATGTGAAACCTCAGATGAGTCACTGCATCACGCTTCTCCTTTTTTGTAAATAACAGTAGCATCTAATGCATGTCTCAACATATAACACTAGAGTCCCCCACTTGTCCCAGTTTGCCTGGGACTTTCCTAGTTTTAGCACTGGAAGCCCCTCATTCTCAGTTCCAGGCAAACTGGGGCAACGGGTCACCCTATTAAAACATCACACAACTACCCTACCTCCTTTTCAGATGGAAGACTGGGTCCTGAAGGCTAAAGATTATATTTGATGCTGCCCCTTAGTGGCTGAGTATAGTATAGCATCACTGCCAAGTTCAGATTTACATCATGTATGTTTTTTAACAAAACAGCAACCACAGCTGGTAAGAAGCAGAGTAAGGATATTGTCCTAGCCATTTACTTTTAAATTTAGAACTGCTGTAACCCCCTATGTTTTCGTAGTCACTGGTTTTCACCACCAAGTGTCGTATCTTGCAGGGTTGTTGGGAGGATTGAATGAGAGCAGGTAAAGCCTTCGCTGGTGTCACACAAACTTGGGCTTTGACTTTTGAAAGTGGCTTTGCTCCCCTGATCCTGTTTTCTCGTTTGTATTAGGGTAATAGGACCTTCCCCAGAAAATTTTTTGGACTGATACATGCTTATGGGGTCCCTGGAGGAAAGTATGACTCGATCTCACCAGGGACACGAACCATCCCTTTGTCCAGTGCATCCACTCCTGCCTGTTGTTCCCCAGGCACATGGTTCCGTGACCACTGACAGTTCCAGACCAGGCCTCACGCCATCCCTCTGCCAGGGGCTCTGCGGCTCTGGGAGTGGCCACACTAGCTCCTCAGGGATATACCTTCTCCTCCTCATCAAGACCACCCTCAGCTGGCAGGTGGCTTCAGAGACTAGGAAGGCCTGACCAGCCACTCTGATGAATTAAGCTGGTTCCTCTTAGTCAGAAGCTATTATTACTCATCTGAGCTGGCCACTGGGCAGGCACTACACAGGGGTATGACCCCAATACTCAGGTCGGTGGCCTTGAGCAACGGGAGCTAACTGATGCTCAGGCCGGAATGCTGTGCCAGCCACTATCAAAGTCAGAGCTGCGGTGTAAACCCTGTCTACTTTCTGCTTTCTACTTGGCTGTGTTTAAGCGCACTCCGGTACACCCACTGTGGCCTGGGCTGCGAAATCTGTTTTGAAGGCTTCCTGAAGATTCAGAGAAACAGAAGGCTGCCTTCCTGACCCTCCTGCATCAGTCTTGATGAGCTCTAGAAAAAGGAATCACTCAAATCTTTCAAAGGTCTAATTCTGCTCTAGCTGTGAAAGACCCTCAAAAAGGCTTAATGTCAATACTAGATTAAGTTCTTCCATTTTTACAAGTGAAATTAGAGAAAGAATATGCCACTTATATTAATTAATACCTATAGCTACAGGGAAAAAGGGTTAAGTACTCATTTAAGCGAGAAAATCAACACATACATTTGCTGGCCTCTGCTTTGTTCTGTGTAACTCTGACCAAAAGCCTTGTAGTCCTGTTTTAGTGCCTTGGTTTTAAGTTTCAGTGTCACACACTTTTAATGTTTTAAAAATGTTTCATCTAAATCATGAAATATTATAGTGACTATAAAGAGAGCGCTCCCTACCTATATCTATCTGTCTCAGTGTGGAAATATCTTTCAGACATATAAAGGGTTGCAAATTAATGAGAAACATGTCTAAGACATATTATTAAAGGAAATAATGGGATAAAAATATTTTTAAGGAAAGCAAGTCATAGAAATATATATATAAAGACTCCTATTTAAAAATTACACATACTTCTGCATCTGCATGGAAAATTTCTATAAGAATATCTGTCAAAGCTCTCACAGTGCTGTCTCCAGAGGTGGGATTAAAGAACTTCACTTTAAAATTTTCAGTATTATTTGATTGCTTTCCAGTGTGCATGTGTTAATTTTAATCATAAATACAAGAAAGCTGAATATGCTCATGCATAAACCCACACTTGCCATGAACTAAGCTGTTAACACCACTACCCAGACACTCAGCTCAGTGCTAAGTGTTTGTTTATGGACTGAAATGTCTCAGAACTGCATATTAAAGAAAATATTTTAATGTGCATATCCGATGTCTTGGGAGGCTGTGTTGAGAAGCCAGAGTTGGTATATTAAGAACAGTACGTAAATGTCTAATCACTATGTTGTGCACTCGAAAACTAGTATAACATTGTCTGTCAACTGTAATTAAAAAATAAAAGTTTAAAAACCTGGGGGGGAAAGGAAATGCAGATTACAACTTGAGCCCTGGCTGGTGTGGCTCAGTGGATTAAGCACGGGCTGTGAACCAAGGGTTGCCAGTTCGATTCCCAGTCAGGGCACATGTGTGGGTTGCAGCCAGGTCCCCAGTGTGGGCCACATGAGAGGGAACCCCACATTGATGTTTCTCTCCCTCTCCTTCTCCCGCCCCCCCTAAAAATAAATAAATAAATACATAAATAAATACATAAATAAATAGGAGTTATGCACTGTCTGTCAAATGTTCTTTAAAAGAAAACAAAAACAAAATACAGATTATAACTTGAATGAGGAAGCACAAGCTACCCACATGGAGGTGGCAGGTAGCTCCCTCAGCATCTGAGCTCGCACTTTGGGGAAGTGAAACCCACCCAATGGGTCATTTTGATTGAAGGCGGTTTCAACACGTCCACACAAAGGAAACAGTCACAAGATTTATTACTTACAGATCCCAGGTAGGGGGATGCAACGGAGCTGGGGGAATGGCAGTTCTCTGTTCCAGGTCAGGGATGAGCAGGAGGCTGAGAGCAGCGCAGCAAGCACCTATTCCTGATAAGGTGGCTGGGACAGAGGTCACTAACTTTTTGCAGGCTTTACTGTAAGGGGTGTCCAACCTTTTGGCGTCTCAGGGCCACACTGGAAGAACAAGTGTTGTCTTGGGCCACACATTAAATACATTGCAATATGTAATCATGAAAACATCTCATAATATTTTCAGAAATTTTACAGTTTTGTGTTGGGCTGCATTCACAGCCATCTTGGGATGGGTGCAGCCTGCGGGCCCCAGGCTGGACACCCCCGCAGCAGTTATTTTAAATATTCCCTGGAAAAGTAAAGCGGGCACTCACGATGGGCACCCTGAGCTCCAGCTCCTCCCTACATGTGCAGACTCGGGGGCTGTCATGCTGTAAAATGCCTAGGCCGCAATTAAGAAACACAAAGCGGTGTCCCTCAAAAGGTGTTTTTTTCACCACAGAGGCCAAACCTGTAAGTACACTTTTAATGTGGAGTCTTATCCAATATATCTACCTTTACCAACAGATGTTGCAAACTAATTTTTAAAACATCTGACTCACTTTTATTTTCTCAAGCTGTATTTAGCAGTTCTAAATCAGATACTGTGAATAAGAAGCAAAAAAAAAAAAACCCGTTTAGGCTTTAAATAGTCGAGAGACAACACAAGATTGTCAGCAATAATAGAAGCAGTTAAGCTAAATTTTAACCCAGTCCAAGGCCACCGGCTGTGACGCGTCGTCCTGGCCAGCAAGCACTGAAGTTGCTGCAGGGAAGGAAGCAGAGCTCCGGCTCCTCTCCGTTGTCCCCACTGGGCGCAGTGCGGCCGGTCCCGACCACAGGGGCCACGGGGCCTGGCTCTCCCTGCTCTACACGTTTTCAACTAGAAAACTATTTATACAAAAAAAGGATAAAATTTCAAAATATTGGCACTCGCTTGAAAAGAACTAGAGTGACTCGTAGGCACAGACCGTTAGTGGTACGTACAAATATTCATCAAAAATTTATTAATAGAAACAGAGATGTATTTAAACGCAACACGGGGTGGAAACAAAAAGCCCAGATACGACGGCACTGGAGTGTCTCACTTGCATGTTACAGGTCTCCCCACAGAACTAGCACCGTTTGTTCAGAAACCACAGATTCAATGATAATTGCTTCTACTCTATAAAATACCCAATAAAGATGATTTAACTATCTAGTAACAAAGTTCTTCCAAAAACTTATTTAAAAATCAAGTAGAATTTACCCTTTAAAACTCGCAGAGAAGGTTTAAAAGTTGATCCAATTCTACAGCTTGTCCAAGGGAACGAACCGTAAGTCATTTTTATCAGAAGCAAGTGCCTCAGCTCAGCTTCTCACTCCCATCGAAATATCAGCCAGGCACAATACACTGAATACTACATTGGAATAAGAGCACATCTAAAACTGGTCTCAGAAAATATTTTCCTAGACTATAAAAATACTAAGTGGAATACAAAAAGTTCAGCATATACAGCAAATAGACTACAGCAGACAAATATTTAAACATCCTTAAAACTATCTTATACCACAATCATCATGGATATCAAGTAGTATTATAATTCTTCTATGGTTCCTTCTAGTTCAACATTTTCCCATTGTTTTGTTGTCATACAGACCAAATTCTGTGTTTTTAGCAGAGGTTACTGGAGACACCATGTAATAATTGGTGATACCCAACTGGCTCTCAAAGTACTCAGCATGCAATTGTAGCAGAGCCTGTCTTTTAGGTCAGGGCTCAGCAAACTATAGCCCAGGGGCCAGCCTGCCCCATGGCCTGTTTTAGGGGATGTGTTGGTTGTGGTCGCTTTCACATGAGAAGAGCAGAACTGGATGGCTGTGACAGAAACTGTATGTGGCCTTTTGGTGTGCACAGTTTAAATATTTACTACCTGGCCCTTTCCTGAAAAAGTTTGCCAAGTCCTATTTTACGTAACTCATTTCGGGAAAGTTTGCACTCAACAAGGACAAGGTGAGGTGGTCCCAGATGAAGAACATTTGGGCCGAGATTTGCTGGTTCCATCGTACGGTAAGGGCCATGGCAGATCAAAAGAATACATATCTGGGTTGGCGACTTCGAGCATTAAAATATCCTGGCATTGTAAGTGCAGTCTGGCTGTGATAAAGTACCTTCCATTCTCTGTGGATTGGCTATTGTGTATCAAGTAACTCACGTACCTGAACCCACCAATGCACTCACTGTTCAACCCAAACCATCTCTGTGGCTCTCAAGCATGATGTCTAGCCTTTGAAAATCGATCACCTTGTACCCTTAGCAAAGAACTGAACTAGAGGCGTACCTTTCCCATCCCTCTGTATCGGCATAGATTCTGTAAGTGCTGGACTGTGTATCTTTTAGAATCCTTCCCGGTGACATGCATCATAATAATTGGTACTACCACCACCCAGGGCCACAAACATGTCCCTTCTGACAAAGCGGACTAAGTTTTCAAGGGGACACATGGGCCTGGGAGAACGCTTGTGGTGGTCCTGGCAGAAAGAGGTGTGGAACGTGACATCGACACCATTGTAAAGAATCCGCACAGAATGCTCCCTGGGCTGCTCTCTGTCCTGCCAGAGCTCGAAGATCAGCCTGGCCGCAAACCTTGGGAACTTGGCTTCCGTCAGGCCCAAGGCGCTGAGAACTGGTGACAGAGTGACGTCGTGAGCAGAGTACAGGGCAAAGATCTCTTCTTTTCTGCCCTCGGCAGCACGCTGCATGCGGCCGATGGTCTGATTCAAGATGGGGTGGGCGCCCAGGAGCGAATACCCCAGATACAGTTTCTTCTCCTGCCTGTCTCTCTCATCCTCAATCTGATGCGTCTTGATCACCTTGAAGTGCTCGATGTCAATACAGCCATTCCTGGTGCAAGGGAAGCTGACATTGTGGCAGAAGTGGCAGAGCATGGAGTCTATGGGGTTGGCAGCTCGAAGCTGCTTGGTGGGGACGTCCACGATCTTGGCCATGTCCCCGTAGGTCTTCTCCAGCTGGCTGTTCTTCAAGCGTAAGAGGTACTGCCGACGCTGCTCCTTTTCCAGATACTGGTTTCTCATTGGGCAATAGCAGTTTCCGGAGCAGAAGAGAGCACTGGGCTGGTGCCTGAAATAAATCTTCTTCCAGTCAAAATCTGGGAGAAAGCCATAAAGCAGGGCCAGCCCACTTTGCAGCGTCCGGCTTTTCCCGGTGGTCTCTAAGTAAAGCTGGTCTGGGGACCAGTCACTGGGCAGGAGTTTGTGTTTCTTCAGATAGATGTCCCTCAGCAGCTGGCCATTCTGCAGATGCTGCACGACTCCTGAAACAGAGCAACAGACTTTCCTGATCACCAGCTCAGCCAAAGGCACGGCAGAGGGAAGTTGGGTGAGCCAGAACCCAGCTTCGGATTGCCTTAGATCAGTGTAAGAGAATGTAATTGAGCCTGCTGCCCACTGTGCAGAAGCTACAAGAATGGGTTCCAGTCAGTGTAACTAGGGAGCACCTCGAGGGTATTCATAAATGGATGAACACAGTGGGTCCTGTCCTCGGACCACCGCCTTTCTGGGGAGCACAATGATCATCTGACGCAACCCCTCCCCCTTGACCAGCCCCTGCCCCAGGGGAGGCCCGGTGTGACTGGCGGGCCTCAGCAGGCAGGAACTACTCTGCAGGTGGGTGACATGACATTCCTGAGTGTGCAGGGAGAGCTCAGGTAGCTCAGGCAGGTAAAGAGATGAAGCTGCTTGCTGGCTGCTTGGTCCTTGCAGTGTGGGGAAGTTCCCTCCCTCCCCCATCCTCCCAACCTGAGGCTCTCTGCTAGGCCTCTACGTGCATCCTGCCTGATCCTGCTGGGGCTTTACCAGCTAACCCACAAGGACACTCTCTGTGTGGATATGGAATGGTCTCCCAGACACCCAGATAGAATACATGAAAAAACCCCAATAACCCCAGGATGCACAGCAGTCTGTTTTTATGCCCCTTTTAAATAAAGATGGGAGGGGGGAGTAGGAATGTGCATTTGCAGTTGCCTGTGTGTTGCACGAAGAAGCTTTGGAAGGATGCACAGGCAAGTGATCTCAGTGGTTCCCCGGGAATGATGGGGGCACAGACATGGGGAGGATGGAAAAGGGACAGGAGCAAGAATTTCAGGTTGACCTTTGAGTTGGCTTAGTGTTGAACCACAGAAATAAATTATATTGAAAATGTAAGAAAGCCTTATCTTTAAGCGAGAGAAGGTAATCCAAGGTAAAAGCAAGCTCACCTTCCAGCCAATGGGATGCAATTCCAGTAACAGATATGAATTCTCTGACTGTGGAAACCACTATGAAGACCCCATGACCAGTACTATCATTTATTCAGATGCCCAAATGTTTGAACGGCTCTGCTGCAGAGATGAGACAATTTAAGGCTGAAATGCATGAGACACAGGGCACTGTTGGCCCAGGAAGGGGGACAGCTTAGAAAAAAACCACAAAGGATATCCTACTCTGAATGAAGACTATTGACTAATAGCAGAATTCCCTCAGAGATCCAGGCTGGGATGAGCCTTAGCATTTCCAAAACGATTTGCAGAATGAGGCAAACCGTGAGTGACAAACATTGAGAACCTGTATCTGGCCCTAGTTCACCTCTGGGCTTATGGTATGTTCTTAAGCCACATGTATTAGAGTTGGAGTGCTTACTGTATGCCAGACCTTTCTCCTTTAACCCTCACAAAAGCCCAGTAAAGGCATATTATTCTCCCCATTTTCCTCATTTTCCAGATGAGGAAACTGAGGCCCCGAGCCTTTTTTGGCCTAGAGGTAGCAGAACTAGAGCCCTGTTGTGGCCCCCACCTTGTGCTCTTAGTCCCTTCTCACAGCACCTTCCTCCTGCATTTCCACGCAGAAATACCAACTCCTAGCCATTTAGGGCTTTTTTTAGTCTTCAGACACAGCCTGCACATTCCTGACTTTGTTCCTGCCCTTCACCTCCCTCTTCCTAGAGAAATCGTCATCGAGCACCTGGCTGCAATACTCTCTTCTCTGTGGAGTCTTCCTTCTTCCTCCCCCAGGTCAAATGAACAATTCCTTCCTGTCCCCATATGCCGCTGGACTTCTGGGACATTAGCCATATTCACTGAGCCTAGCACGTGCTGGCTCTGTGCTAGGTACTTTCCACATGCTATTGAATTTAACTCACCACCAGCCCTGTTGGGAAGACACAGCCCCATTTCACAGGCCTGTCTACCCCAAAGCCTGTGTTTATTCTCTAAGATCCTGCAGTCTGCAGCAGTAACCTTAGTGATCTCCATGCACGCAGTCCCACTGCGGCTGAGGGGCCCATTAGGACAGGCAGCGGAGCATCTTACTCATCTGCCTGCCCACCCCTCCCCGACACTCAGCAGCTGCCAAAGCATCTTGAACACAGTAGGCATTAATGATCATCCTGTTCTTATGTTGTTACTGTGCGGTGCCAAAAGTGTGCCAGTTATAAATGATGGTTATAACAGCCATATTTTTTAAATGAAATTTCAAATAGAGGATAAAATTGGCCATTAAAAGAGAATAAGGGAACGGGAGCAAACAGTACTGCAAAAATAATTTCTAGAATAATACTAATTTAGAATATGACGATGGTAATAAATCAATTGAGAAGAAGGGTCAGAACGAATGTCTCTTAAGAGTGTGAGGGCCACCCCCCCACACAGCCCCCACTCTGGATGCAGTCACCCAGACCTCTTAGCCAGCTGATGGACACTGACCCTCAAGGACACCATCAGATTCTCTCTCTCAAGAATCTGGACTAGCCAGTCCACCTCTGGGTGTGGCTAGGACTGTCACTCTGTCATACACACAGCAGAACCACAGAGGCAGAGACAGCCAGCCTTTTTATTCCTGGTTCTAGTCTCTGGAGGCCTGGTCGCATTCTTGCCCTTAGAGTCTGAGTCACCCTGAATCCTTACAATAGATGTCCTTTTTCCTCTTGAGTTGGTTTCTGTTACTTGGAACCAGAATCTAAGCAATGGTTCTCAGCAAGCATGGTTCTGGGGAGGGTGTGAGGTGGCGCTGTCACAACAATAAGGGAAATAAATGTTCCTGACACCCAGTGGGTGGTGGCGGCCAGGGGGCTGGACAGTCTTCTCAAGGAACTGTTCTCTGTTCCATGTAACTGTCGAATGTACCATAAGACATTCCCACACGTGAAAATATCAATTTAAATAGCTTAGAACCTGTTTTTTTGAATCTATAAATATAGTCATTTTTGCATAACATTAACATCCAATGAATTGTTCAGAAATGTGATATTGAAGGACATCTGTATTTTGTTTTGATCAGAACTTGTTAAAAAAAACCAACATATCTGCAAGAGCTCAAAACACTATTTTGAAAGAACAGAAACACCTGTATGTTCACTGCAGTGTTTATAATCGCCAAGATCTGGAAGCAGCCCATGTCCATCAGCAGATGAGTGGGTAAAACAACTATGGGACGTTCACACAATATCTACTTTGCCATAAAAAAGAAGAAAGTTTTACCTTTTGTGACAGTATACATGGACATGGCAAACATTATGCTAAATGAAATAAGCCACTTAGAAAAAGACAAATACCAGATGATTTCATTCATATGTGGAATCGAATGAATAAACTGAACTAACAAGCAAAACAGAGACAAACTCATAGATGGAGAACAGATGACAGCTGGTGGGGGGAGAGGTTAGGTGGGGGAGGGAATGAGCAAGAAGGAAGAAGGACTCATGGACATGGACAACAGTGTGGTGATTGCTGGGCAGGGAGGAGGTATAAAGGGACTAAATGGTATTGGAAAAAATATAATAAAGATTAGAAAAATAAAAATAAAATTAAAAAAAACCCTTGCCCTGACACTTGGTATTAAAGTCACCGATACAACATCCTTCAACCAGCTTGCATTGGTAGCTGTCACAGTCGGCAATCCATATTTCTGTGTAAGCAACTGATTCCGTCATTCCATTTTCCAGTGCAGGCGCGCTCAAGCATTAATACTGAGGTGCATAGAATTCTATAATAAAATAGCTTCCTTGTTTTCCTCTTTTATGTTATAGTTAGGGTACCTAACTATATTTTTAAACCTAACATATTTTTAAATTGTATGTGTAAAAAGATTATATTATATTTGAATCTTACTTCAGGATAGTGAAGGGAGTGCCTTAACTTGTTAATAAAAGGGGTGCTGGATCGGGTAGGGTGAGAAATCCTGTTTCAAACTGATGCAGAATGTGTGCATGTGGAACTAATTATCAAAAGCTTTTGACAAAACTGTATTCAAGGCTGGCCCCTTCATTCAGCTTGCCACTGTCTGTCACTCACTGCCATTCTCCCTAATAATGGCTTTCAAAATGTGGTGAGACCCAAGAGGGCCAACCATAGGACAGAACCCTTCCTTCCATCAAAACTGAGGTCCTACGATGCTAGGGAGACAGGAAGACACAGGGTGGCCAATAGGTCCTCCTGATTCTTCCAAAGAGGCTGGTGACCAAGCACAGGTCATTTGAGGTCCCAGAATGAAGAAGTTGGAAACTGGAACCTCTCAGGGAGAAGGGGAATAAGTTCTTTCTCTTCCCAAAAAGGTGGCCCCACAATTAACTCGCCAACCTGCCCTGACAGTGAACTGGCTGCAGAGAAAAAGATGGCCTTCTGTGAGGGACTCACTTGACCAAACTCCTTGCTCAGAGAGGACCTGCCAGGTGTCTGTCCCTGAGCTCTGGGACACTGAAACCTATCAGGTGTTATGCCTGCAGCAGCTAAGCACACGGGACTGGTTGTACGAGTTATGGCCCATCCACAGTGGAATAACTGGTAGCCAGCAGAAATGGTGTTGCTGATAAATGGGGAAACATGACCACAATATAGTAAGTGGAAAAGAGAGTGACAACAGTGTGTTCAGTAAGATACCACTGTGTGCGTGCATGCACATGCACGGACACAGGAAGAAAGATAACTCATTTTTTTTGGTGGGATTATGGGTGCTATTTTTCTTCCTTTTGCTTTCTTAATTTCTCTTCTATAAATATATATTGCTTTTATAATAACAAAAAGTTTTCTTTTTAATTTTTAGAAATCAGATGTTTGATTGGGTGTGTTGGTGGATTCAGAGCTGCTAGGGGTGCCAGTCTTTATTTCCCCTGTGAACGCACTGCGCCTTGCCCAGGAGTATGCGCTCCACGTGTGTGCTGAGCGGAAGGGAGAGGAGAACGTGTGGGCGAATGGCTGTCCCACGTACCTGTCTGGGTGAGCTCTCCCATCTCACACAGCGGGTGATTGGGGAAAAGAGGCAGGGAGTGTAAGGGGCTTTCAAAAGAGGCTCCGGATCCTTTTGACATGTGGCTAACGAAAGCTTCCAGTTTAGGGTGATATGGTTTCCTAAAGAGAGAACACAGAGATTTCGTGGTCAGCATGCTCCAAAGCAGTTCGCAACTGTTTCAGCTTCAGCCAGCAAAACCCCAAGCGTGGTGTGCCCACCCTCCCCCACAAGAGGCACTCACTCAATCATTTCTGAATTCCAAATTCCACTGAGGCCTACACATAAAAACCCCACCCTGAAAGGCCAGCCCGTGTGCCTCTCTGCTGAAGTGCCCATCACTCTGGGAGTCGGCTTTGCCCTCCATCATCTGGCTCCCAACCTGCGCCCCTCCCATTTCCCTCTCCAGGAGGCCACTGACCTTCACCAGACAGTCATGCCTAGGCTGTGAGGGCTCGATTTGCCCCTCCCCTGCCCGTACACATGCCACCTGCCCCCGAATCCTGCAGATGTGTCCTCCAGGGGCTTCACACCTCTCTCCCACACCCCTGCAGCCACTAGCTGGGTCCTGGCTCAGACAGCTTCTG
Organism: Phyllostomus hastatus; assembly: GCF_019186645.2. Classification (NCBI taxonomy): domain Eukaryota; kingdom Metazoa; phylum Chordata; class Mammalia; order Chiroptera; family Phyllostomidae; genus Phyllostomus; species Phyllostomus hastatus. The sequence goes on along the minus strand of NW_025333643.1, from coordinate 434,022 downwards.
TCGGGTGGCACGGGTTTCCCTTTGGGCTATCTGCAGCCTAATCTTGCCCCTCTAATCTGCCTTTGCAGCCTCCAGAGACACGTCCTTAAAAGGCAGACCCAACCCAACACTGCTCTTCCACATTGCCACCTTGTGGGAGGAGCCATGCTTGCCGGTCAGTCTGTTCTGGCCCCAACCCACGCTGAGGCTCAGGGCTGGCCAGCCCTCTCCACTCGGACACTGTGCTCCGGCCACTCGCAGCCCAACGACCGACTTCTGTTCCCCCAACACGCCTTGTTCTTTCACGCTTCCAAGATTTTCCACATGCTGCCTCTTCCTCCTAGAAAACCTACCCCAGCCTTTGCCTGGGTAATCCTTAATTCTTAACTTACTTGACGTCTGGAAAGTCTCTTTTGAAAAATTAACTAATTAGGATAACCAAAGTCTCTATAGCGTTCTACAGTTCACTATGTATTTTGCACATGCTCTATCTCATTTCATGTGGGGTGGTAACAAATAACAAAGCAAAACAAAACAGAACAACAAAACCTAAAAACCCAGTATGTTTATGAGATCTGACTTAAAAAAAACCATATTTCTGCCATGGAGTACATGTAGTAAAACTACATGTATTTTTCTGGTCACTAATTTATCTTTCTAGTCACTAATATACAATTTCCCCGAATAATGAAAGGATCCATGTATACATATTTTGTCTGAATAATGAGTTGACCTGTGAAGATGTACACACTTTGTCTGAATAATGAGATGACTTATGAATATTTACACCTTTTCTTTGAATAATGAAATGGACTAGGAATACACTTTCCAGCATAGAACAGCTCCCAACTAAACCAAATTAGCATAAAAAAGCAAAGACGAATTGTTTGAATGGCAGATCCTTGCTGTCTCAAAGCCCAATTCATGTTGGCAATGCTTTAAAAATGGCTGCCAAAATAGGTTTGATATTTTTCAAAAACATAGTGCTAAAAAAATCCACCTTTAAAAGAAAATAGGTTTTGACATAAAAGAATGCTAATCCTGTCGCGCAGTCCAGTCTGATAAATCACCCAGGCCTGCTGCCTGCAGAGGGCATGCCATTTCCCCCGAGGCTACAGCACAAATATTTGCAAAATGGGAAATGGAATTCCAGTTGACCACGAGGAGGCTGCCTACGTGCTCGCCCAGGAACACAGGCTACGTGTCAGCAGGAGTCCAAGGGGCTGCTGCGGCTGCTCTTTCAGGCTGGTGACGTCTGAGCATCTGGGAAAGCTCTGTGGCCAATTTTAAAAACAAGACTTCACTACTGGACGTGTTTGCTGAGATGCCCCGGGCTCCCTGGGAAACCCGACTGCTTCTCGATGTGTTTGTTTCTCCCTGTGTTTGTGAAAACTTGGTTTTGGCAGGATGAGATGAAGATTCATAGAAGAAAAACTTCACTCATGGAAAGAAACAAATGGCTGGCTCTTTTCAAAGGGAAGAGAACCGGGTAACCCGAGGCCCCCGGCCTGTCCTGGATCTGAACAGCAGTTCTTGCCTGCCCAGCCACAGCTCCACCCTGCGAGCTGAGAGGGTACCTAGCACATGGCAGCCACTCCAAAAAGGCATGTGAACGAATTCACCCGGGAAGTGACCCTCCTTAGATGCTTCAGAAAAGCCCAAGCCTGCCATAATCTGTAGCAATGAATGTGGCAAGTTCCAAGTATTTACTAAAATGTTCAGATTTTGATGGAAATATTAAAAATAAATACCATTGAGGGGGCGACTACTAATTGTGACAAAGCCTCTCTTTGACCAAAGTTCAGTGAGTCTCCTCTGAACCCTCTTCCCGAGGAGGCCTTGACTTCTGGACTGTCTTTGCGTTGCCCAGTTTTAGCAAGAATCCGCCTAAGTCAGTTTAACCAGCCAGAATCTCCCACTCTTGATATCGATCAAATTCCTCATCCCCAGGTGCTATCTGATCACCCTGGGCTGCCTTTAGCAAGAATCCGATCAAGGTGATTTACCCAGAATTAACCCCCTCTGAACTACGCATTGCTCCTGATGTCACCTCCGTGGAATTTTCCATTCACTAACCCCCACCTTACTCCTTGGCTATGAATCCTCACTCATCTGTGCTGTATTTGGAATTGAACCCAGTTCTATATGGAGGTCTCTTTTCCTCCTGCATTAGTTTCTGGATAGAATGTTTTTACTGCTTTAACTAAATGTCTGGCTCTGGCTTTTCTTTTAGTCGTGTACTAAAATCTATTCTCTTTTTTGGAACTTGGTTAGATCCCATTTCTGAAGTCCTAGTGGTGAGGGAGAGCCATGTGACTCAGTGTTCACCAATGGAATGGAAGTGTTAACGTAGGCAGCTAGATATTAATAAAGGAAGGGAGCAAAGGGAATCAGACATTAAGCCTAATAGACTTGGGAGTTGAATCAAGACAGTAAGTCTGCTTACTTTACTAGGAAGTTACAGCTTCACACACTCCCCAGGGAACCATCACTTCGTTCCCAGCAGATTACCGGGGGAGGGACAGAACGAAGAAGGGGAGATTCCTCTCCTGGGCACATGCCCGGTAGAGGCCAAGATGGCACAGGGGAGGTGCTTCCACTGTGAGACATACACAGTAGGAGCTAAAATGGTCACCACAAAGGCCTGTCTGTCTAGGCTGGGAAAGGGATCAGATTGGATAAGGGACACAGAACCACAATGATCTAGAACATGGACTGGCTTAGGGGAAGGGCCCAGCACCAGCCTGTGAAAGCTTGGGAAGTTTATTGGTTAGTTTGATGAAGCACCTAGTCCTTCCCGAGGCCGAGATAATATAATTCCAGTTTAACAAAGAAGCTCACACTGTCGCTCAGTAACATGTGCTCACCCTGTTCATTTGTGTGTTCTCTCTCCAAGCAGCTATACAGGTCTACAGACAGGCGGACTCCAAGCATGGGCCTGGGCACAGCCAGCTGGAGTGCAGCCAGGAACACAGACTAAGCTAGCCAGATGGTGACAAACAGTGGCCTGGACTGAGCCAATGGCACAGTACTTTTGGACCTTGGCCTTTGTACTGGGCTTGATGAAGACAAAGTTGGACTTTTTTCATGATGGGATGGACGGAATGGGACACTGGGGACCCAGGGGCAGTCCTTTGATTTTGCTTCTGCAATGAATCTTACCACAAAACCTCAACCTCCCATGCGGTGGGTCTCCTGAAATGCTTTTCTTGCGACCCTATGAAAGTGCCCCATTTCCTCTGGCAACAGAAGGAAGTATGCTACTTCTGGGTTTAGGCTTTCAGACCATGGGTGTGTCCCATTCTCACTCTCTTCCTTCCCTGTGGATGCTATTCCGGCATGGCAGCAACCCAGGTTCAGGCGTGTAGACTTCCCTACGCTGTCGGGGGAAGAACACGGGAAGGAATCCAGAACCTTGAATGACCAGGAGGAGCCTAGTCCTACAACCTGGAACATTCGTCTCAGATCTTCACACAAAAAAGAGACAGATATCTTTGTTATTCAAGGCAATGCATTTTTGGATCTCCTTACCCTGACTAGTACAGAAATGATTGTATCTGTGACAATGAACTTTTCTTCAGGAAACATTCATGTTTCTGTAACCTCATTGGAAATCTGCTTTCACACTGAAAATTTGAAGAATCAGAAGTGCCACTATTTTAAGCCTTCAAACCATTCACTTTAGAGTACTTATTTACATTTATATATGCATTGTTTATACCTATATATGCCTCAAAGCTTGAGACAGAACCCCAAGGCTAATCTGCACACCCATGAGATTTACTGCACTCCAGCAGCGACCTGAGCAACTGCTGACTTCTGCACAGGACGTAAGACTGGAGAAGTAGTATAAGACCAGTGACACTGTTATCAGAAAACAATTTAAAAAAGCTTACATGGCTGGAAACTTATATAAGTTCATACCACAGCTTTTTAGAGTTTAAGCTAATTAAAGAATTTATTTTATTACTAATAAAATGAAATTCTAAAAAGAAACAATATATTTTTCTCAGTTTTTAGCTTTCCGGACCTTTTTGCTTTACCTGATATGATTGCTTGCCTTCTCCCTGCTTCTTGAAACTCTCCCCTTCCATAGTTCTCATACCCTCACCCTCCTGCCTTCTTCCCTGTTTGCCAGTTCATGGTCTCCTCTTGGGATTCTCCCTTCTCTCTGTGCTACTACAGGTTGGTGTTTCCCAGGACTGTTTTCTGCCCTTCTCTCACTCCAGAGGCCCTGTCTGTGATTCCGTTCAAGCCCACAGCTCCAACTGCGATCTACGTGGTGAACTCTCAAATTGCCCTCTTTCTCCAGGCAAGATAACTCCTAGGCCTCACAACTACATGGCCTATAGTAATTTTTAGAAACTATTGAAACACTTGGATGTCTGATGACAGTTCAAACTTAGCTCTGAGAACTCCCCTTGTAACTTCTCTCTGAGATTTCCCCTCTTCTGTGTATCGTGGGGAGAGGTATTGCCCAATCAGAAACTAGTGCACCATCCCATCTCTCTCTCTTATCTCCACCAACCTGTCACCAAGTCCTATTGATCTGACCTTGTAACTCTCTCAGATCCACCCCCACTCTCCATCTCTGCCGTCACTCCCCGAGTTCCAGCCTCCATCATTTATTCATTCAACAAACATTTAATCATTCTCCTCCCATGTGCCCGGTACTGTCCTAGGCATCTGGGATACAGCAGCATTGAACAAAAACAAAAATCACTGCCCTTGGGAGCTTACATTCTAGCCTGGGGAAGCAGGCAACTACAGTGAACACTCTAAGTGTGTGTGTGAGTGTACGTGTTAGAAGGTAACAGATACTTTATGTTGATGCCGTTATCAAAAAGAGGAGCAGGGTAAGGGGAACCTGGGAGACTTGGGCGAAAGGAGGAATGCATTCTAATTTTAACAGGAATGCTCTGATTAGTCTTATTGAGAAGATAACATTTGAACACAGACTTGAAGGATGTGAGTGAACTGGCATCATCATAAAGCTACCTGGAGCGTATCTGTCTGGAGAGAGGACGCAGTCAGGGCAAAAGCCTCAAGGTGGCAGTGTGCATGTGGGAAGGAGAGGCAGGAGCAGTGTGGCTGAAGGCAAGGAGAGCAGCAGGCGAGGTTAGATGAGGAAAGGGGAGGAAGGGCACAGGAGGCCTTGAGGGTCAACTTAAGGACGTGGGCTCTGCCCTCGCTGGTGTGGCTCTTGTGTGCAGGGCAGTGGATTTCATGCATGCTGGCCTGCAAACCAAAGGGCGGCAAGTTAGATTCCCAGTCAGGGTACATGCCTGGGTTGTGGGCCAGGACCCCAGTAGGGGGCGCTCAAGAGGCAACCACACATTGATGTTTCTCTCCCTTTCTCCCTTCCTTCCCCTCTCTCTTAAAATAAAGAAAATATTTTTTAAAAAAGAGATGGGCTCTGCCTCTGTGAGAAGTCTTTTTCTGGATCATTATCCCCATAATACTGTAAAAACCACCACCAGCTTCCACTCCATCCTCCATATCTTCCTAATTTCAGCCCTTCACTCTCCAGCTCCCTTGCTGCCTTCACGCTTAGAGTCCACGTTCCTTAGCTAGATATCCAAAGCATCAGGTGGCCTGGTCCCTACCCACCTCCCCACTCCATGCTCAAGCCTGTGGGTTGAACTGTCACTGGCCCACACCTTTGCATAGGCAGGTGTCACTGCCCTGGGTACTGTGTCTCATCAGCTGCTATCTGACTTATTCCTGCACACCGGTTAGGTCCCTTTCTCTTGGTGACCGTCCCTGATCTGTCATCCCACCTCTCCTCCCTGCCTCAAGCTGAGTCAGGCTGCCCCTCTTATGGCTCATGCCACAAAATATGGTACCAAAACTACTTCCAGTTTTCTTCTACTTCTTTCTCTAATACTGCTGCTGCTGCTGCTGCTACCACCTGTGCTGGCTACCGCTCACTGGGGGCTTACCATGTGCCAGATCAGAGTGTCCAGAGGTGACTGGGCCTGCTGAGGGCAGGAACAGCCTTTTTTCCACAAATCCTTAGGAGCCCACTCTCCTTGTCAATCCTCAGTCCAGCCACATCTTCGTACTATCTTACTGTTACTCACAGATGCCCAGCTCTTCCAGCCCTTTGCACTTGCTGTTCCCTCCATCAGGAACACTCTTCCCCCGGATCCTCACAGAACTGACTCTTTCACTTCATTTAGGATCCTGCTCACATGAGCCAGGTACATGTGATAATACCTGCTACATGACATGCATTTAAAACTAAAGTTTAGCCCTGGCTGGCATAACTCAGTGGATTGAGCATGGGCTGTGAACCAAAGTGTTGCAGGTTCGATTCCCAGTCAGGGCACATGCCTGGGTTGCAGGCCATAGCCCCCAGCAACTGCACATTGATGTTTCTCTCTCTCTCTTTCTCCCTCCCTTCCCTCTCTAAAAATAAATAAAATCTTAAAAACAAAACACAACTAAAGTTTATTGAATAAATGCGGATTTATCAATATTCTTTTCTTCTTTGGACTGAGAAATGAATATCAAATTCATATGCATGAATGCAAACTAAAAGCATTTACTAAACATAGCATGCCATTGGCTAAATAACCTTACTACTGGATAAACATGGTCCTTTGACGGTACAAAGAGCACCTTTGTCATGAGGCACATGGCGTTCACGAAGACGCAGCTTCCACTACAAAGATGCTGAGGGCCGCACAGCACATCATTGTGAAGGGAAACTTTGGGGCAACTGACTTGTAGACATCTGGCTCCTCTTACTCAGCTCACTGCACCGCGCAAACACTCTCTCCCCAGACCAGCGTTAACAGGCACACCCCAGGACCCACTGCCTTTTAGAAGGCCATGGAAATTAGGAACTCGTGAAGCTGAACTGGTACCTGCGAAGGCAGCGGATACTGCTGATGACCCCGATCCCATAGTCTCAGGGGATCCAGAGGCCCAAAGTGGATTCACATCGCTGAAAGTCCTGTCCACTCTTGTGAATAACAGGTCGATATTTATTGTTTTTAAAGATGGAATTAATTAAATGATGTTAATAATTAAACATGCCTACTCCACCCACTTTCTACAAAGCACTTAAAGTAAACCCTAAAAATACAGAATGTTTGATCAAATAAAACTAAGTCACAAGGTCAAGGTCAGGGAAAATGAGGGCTGAGGCAGCAGGGGCAGTTGATCTCTAGGAACTATGCCTCTCCAGTGGGAGCCCCAGAAATGGCCCCTTCAGTGGGTCCTGCCATCACTTGGACAGAATGAAGGGCCCTGTGGCCTGTCCCAGCTTCATGACCACGACCACTTGGGGAAGGAAAGAGGCTGGGACCCTGAAGACATCCAGGTTGCTGTGGTATATGAAACGCCACCCTCTTACCAAGCTCTCGGTATGGACCAGGCTCAGTGCCTCACTCCCTCACCTTAGTCAGACTTCACAAGGGCGTGGGAAGGAAGGTATCAATATCCCCATGTTCCAGAACAGTGGACTGAGGCTCAGGGAGGCGAAGTGATCTTCCCTACATCTAACAGGTTACAATGGCCTCAGAGGACTCCCTGCCAAGACTTAAATCTGATAGAAACACATGTTAGAAAGACGATAGGCCATTGTGACTTGTGGTTCTCACTTAGATCCTCAATTTGTTCTGCAGCCAACCCCGCCCAACAACCATTATCTGCCAGGCGCAGGCTGGGCCTGGGAGACACGGGGAGGGGCAAGACCAATGCCCTGGAGAAGCCTGTGGTGGTGGTGGTGGGGGGCAGAGATAGTCGTGCTGGGAGGGCAGGCTGCAAGGTACCCTGGCACATGGGGGAGGCCCTTGCACACTGCCCAGGTGGCCCTGACTAATGGGTCCTTCTCCCAGGAACAGCCTGGAGGCCCCCAGAGGCTTTGCATCCCCAGGGACATTCTAGCAACACCTGGTTGGTCTGAGATCAGACCCTGGTCTGAGCTGAGCCTCTCAAACTCTCACTTCTCAGAATCTGAAGCCCAGAGAGAAAACGAGGACCAGAAGCTGCAAACAGCCGGAAATGAAGCAAGGTCCTGCCCACGAAGCCTCTGAGGCTGCCCTGGGTCTGGCCAGCTCTGAGGCCGTAGCCTACCTGTGCCCGGGCTCTTCCAAGGTTGGATATTCATCCAGCGTGCAAAGGTAGGACTGTGCCAGCTGTTACCACATGGAAACTGCTGTGCCCGATGGAGCAAAGCCACTTCCTTAAGCTGCCCTCCCTGCACCCCACCCTGTGCCCTCCTGCTACTTTGGCTGCTCCGGCCCATCCGCATGATCCAGAAACTAAAGGGTTACTCCCCAGCATAGCAAGTGACCTCCACCCTTGCCCTAGTCCTCAGGCCAGCTAATGTCCGACCACTAAATATTTTGTTCTGAGGCCTCCCTGCAGCCCCCCTCTCCAGTTTGAAGTAAGGCAGTGGCTGAGCCTGATTTGAGCAGAGGGCCCATCCTCATATGTAGGGAGGATTCCTAGAGGAGCCACATCTCTGGAGGCCTCGCAGGAGTTGCGGGAGTGGGCCGAGCTGGCACAGGGCACAAGCAAGCCAAACGGCAGGTGCGAGGCCTGAAGGGCTGAGGGGGGCTAGCAAGAAGTGGACAGGGCAGGGGTGGAGGGTCCCAGTGGGAAGGCTGGCACAGGAGGCTAGAGCCTGGAGGGGGAAAGCCAGGGTCTGCATGGCACCCTGACGGGGCTGGGCTCCACTGGAGTGTTTGCCAGCCCAGGGGACTCCAGGCATGCCTCGGCGCTTGCCGAACGTAGAAAAGAAAACACAAATACCCAGATTGCAAGTGTCATGACCCCTAGCAGATAATGAAAAAAATATTTGAAAGCCTACAGTTACATAGTATTTTATGATGCTTTTACCAGAGATGGCTCACTTAATCTCCATAATACTGGGTAATGAGAAGAAGGCTCGAGGTTCAGAGTGGACCTGAAGCTCCTGGGTTCCCACCTCGGTCCATGTTGAAAGAACAGCCCTGGCTGCAGGGGGGCATTCCGTGGTTCCACCAGGAGCATTCCATCAGAATAGTGTCTTCCCCACTGAGCTCTTACCTCCGACTCCTCTCCTCATTCAGCAGATTCTGCTCGGGATGTTATGTGTCTCCAGACACGTGTGTGGAGGCCCGGCCCATACTTCACTGCTAACTGTGCCTCCAGCTATAGAGCCACGCCATTTTCAGGGGCACCATCTCCACCCCTTTCAATCATGTCTCATCCTGAGGGCTCTCAACCAAGAGCAGGCTGTTTCTACCCCTGTGGATATCTGAGGTGGTATCTTCCATTTATACGGCATTGCAAATAAAGGAGAGCGGGCCTTCCCTTCTCTCACCTCACTTCTTCCTCACCCCATCCTGCACGGTCAGCATCGTTGCCCCTGCTTCAGAGCTGGAAGGCTGAGGCTCAGAGAGACTAAGGGACTTACCTGCTGCCCCGAATGGACCAGCCTAGCCAGGGTCTGAGCACCCCTAACCCAGTGCTCACTGCACCATGTCCCAGCCATTGCTCAAATGGAAAAGCAGTGGGGTGGGAGATGGGGCCTCAGACTGGCCAGGGCTTTATCTGCTGTGTGGCCTCACACAGGTGTCCTCACCTCTCTGGGCCTGTTTTCTCAACTGTGGGACCTCATTAACATGCAGGATTGTTCTGAAGATCAGACTCACTCCATGACAGGTCACACCCCATTCTCCGGTCATTCTCCAGTCAGCATTTTGATTAGGACAGATACAACAGATTCTTGAAAAGAACTTTTAGAAAAAGTGCAATGTACCTGTTAGCCACTAGAGTGCAGTCAATTTCTGGTCGCTTCGTTTTGGGAATGACATACAGTGGGTATCTGTCCCCATGTCGGATGAACACGTGTACTGAGACCAGCTTAAAATGATGTGGAGCGTGACCTGCAAGAGACACAGACAGAAAGAGAGACAGACAGACACACTGTCTTGTTATCGCTCAGGAAGCGTCAGTCCATCCCACTTCACAGAAGTGAGGGGGTGTGATGGCGGAAGGGTGCCGTGTCTGCGTGGGGGTGGGCGCCTCTGAACAGACTCACAGGAGGGCAGAGGAACAGGAGAGGGCTGGTTGTGTCCCCGGCCCCCAGAAGTCGCTGGGAGGCTCTGGGGGTGTGGCTGGGGGCTGGAGGCCAGTGACATGCAGGCAAGAGTGTACCTGGGGCCTCATTCACACCCCAAACTAGGTGGGGGCGCAGGGAAGCATTGGACACGGCGACTTCTGCTTTAAACCCTTCATGAACGAGCAGGGCACAAACAGGCTCAACATGACTCTCTGACACACTATCAGAAAAGCAAAATTCAGTGTAGAAAGAACTTTCTTACACCTTTGCTACAAGACACCAGCAGGGTGTCCTGAGCCCCCAGAGAGCCTGCTTGGAAAAGTGGGGGCTGATGCTCTAGAGCTGAGGGAGCTAAGATGGGGGACCTCGTTCAGGGGCCTTGTGGCAGGGTTGGCGCCCAGGCTGGCGAGTTCCTCACCACTAGGCTGTGTGGCTTGAAGAAGAACCGGTCCCCAGAGGGGTGTCCATCCAGGGGCCAAGCTGGGCAGTGCAGGTGGGCCTACCTTCCATGCTGCGCTCAGCCACACTGGGAATGTTGCAGTACAAGAGAGCTTCGTACACCGGGTCTCTCCCAGGGGGCTCCGTCACAGGATCGGGCATGATCCTCTTTCGGCTCTTGCTACTCACTCCATTCTTAGCCACGGACACCGGGATCAGGTGGACTGCAAGGAAAGCCAAGCAGGTCAGGACACACGTGGTCACCAGGGCCCCCGAGCCAGCCAGAGGGGCACAGACTGTGGCAGGATTTTCACCTTGAGTGACTGTTCTTTCCCTCGGCATAGACTTTGGTGGAGCAAGAAGTCAGCTTCCCTCCAAGAACCGTTCCTGGAGCCCCGAGGTGCCTGGCCTCTTTCCTGATGCCACGTGGTCTTCTCACTGATAATGAGGCAACATGGGAGGCAACCCCGCAGAGCGGGGCCTCGCTCAGGTTGTGGACGGAAGGACTTGCACAGTTGCTTCATTTAAATGGATTTCCTCCTTCCTAACACCCTCTGAACTCAGGTAAATACTGAGGAAGAAAACCATCACCTTTTGAGTGCCTGTGAAGAGCTAGACACAGGTGTGTGGCATTTCTCATTTAATGCCACCTGCCGTATACTTTGTGGCCCCCAGAGCCGGGTCATGGGTGTCCACTCAATAATCCTCATGAAACCACGTCGGGAGTGGAGAGCCACAGACCCAGGGGAGGCTGAGGCAGCTCCCCAAGGTGTACGTGGTGGCTGGAACCCCATTTTAAGCTCACTCCTCCGCCTCCAGGCCAGGTGCCCCGCCCCACAGTTTTCTGCACGCTGTGCGTGGGGGCTCTGCAGCCTGCCATGTTTGCCCATATAGCACCCCTCTTTCTGTTGGTGAACCCTCCCACCCCTGGCACCAGGTGGCTCTGTTTGAACAGTCAGTCACAATGTCCCTGGCCCCTGGGAGTGGACATGTGATTGGAGTCATTGAGGACAGTGATGGGGCCACTGGACTCCTTTTCCTTGCAAGAGGTGTGGTGCAGATACTGGGAAAGGGTCTCCTTTCCTGCTAGATACTGGTCTCTAAGGATGCAGACTCGGCACTGCCCCAGCCATCTGTCCCTCCACAGCAAGCCCTGGTCTGCAGGAGAAGAGAACGATGCTGAGTAGAGCCAAGCCAGACCAACAAATGAAGAGAGTTATCGGGGCGAGAGAGAGAGAGAGCAGACCTGAGGACATCATCCTTTGTGCCCCTGGTCCACGTGTGGCTGAAGCCAGAGCCTGTCTTAGGTGTAAGTTGAGAAAGTCCTCCTTCTGTTTAAGCTCGTTTGAGCTGGGTGTCAGTTACTTTCAACCAAATGAGCCCTGATTAATACACTTTGTCAGGTACCATGTTTTGCTGCATATAATGTGTACTTTTTTGCCCAAATTTTTGAGGAAAAAATAAGGATGCATATCATACATGGGCAGTACTAATTCTGTATCTATATAAATGATTTTAATTCTTTTATTTATGCATATGCATTAAAAGTGTAATTCTAGAAAGAAATAATGATATCCATATGCAAAATAATACCCTAGAATATCGTAATCAGTTTTCTAAATATAAACTAACCAAAATTGAATTAAAAAATTAAAATGAAAGATTTTTATACTGAAAATTTGGGCCAAAAATGTGGGTGCGCATCATACACAGCAAAATATGGTATTTACGAGCAGACGTGAGCCCATCTTCTGGGCCGTGGCCCTCCACCTTCCCCAGTCAGGGGGGCCTCTGTGTGGCTTCACAGATTTTCTGGAACTCCCTATACGGCAATAGTTGTATTTTAGCATCTGCCAACAGAGGACATATACAGAAACAGGCGCACCTGTCAATCATTTAACTTCTAAAAAGTTTATTAATCACTGTAATATGTTATAGATGCCCACACCTGGACAACAGCGAAAACACGGCCCAATCGTCAGTCTACATCTATTTCAATTCCCTAATTTCTTCTACAAATACTTCTAAATATTTATAACTTCCTTTTGGCAAATGAATGTTATAAACAAGGGTAAAAGACAAGTACTCCACTAAGAGGAAAGTATTTACAGCATACATAACAGGAAAATTATTAACATCCCAAGTGCGTATCCAGCGCTAACACTGAAAAATCAGTAAAGGATACGAACAGGCTAATTATGGGAAAATAAATGCCAATGTCAATACCCATATGAAGAGATGTTCAACATTGTTTATAATTACAGAAATATAAAATAAAACAACAACAGGACACGGCCCTCCCCATCAGACTAGAAAACCATGTGTTGCTAGTAACATCGGTACTGGCGGGGAGTGAGAGCTGCACTTCCGTGCACCGAGGGCGAGAAGGCAGCCGGCGCGACCTTCGGAAGGAGTGTTTGGCTGCAGCCACCAGTGTGATATGGGCTTCATTCCTGGTCCCATCATTATACATCTTGGAATCTATTCCACGAAGTTATGGATTCCTATCACAAAGATACTTCACAAAGATATATGGCCAAAGAGATTCACCACAGTGCTGTTTATAATAATAAAAAAGGGAAATAACCTAAATATCTCTCAGGGGAACAGAATGCTACATGGACAATGTGGAATGTTCGGCCACAGTGAAGGAGAATGGGAAAGAACCAAAGATAAATGAAGCAGATAAACCAAGACTCCGGGTATTTACACAATCCTCTTTGTGTAAAGGAAATTCAGACTACAAATGTAGGAATACACAGGCGTTTGTTTATTATGCAAATGCACAGGAAAATGTCTGCAAGGGCAACCCTCACAATGCAGCTGTGGATTCTTCGGGGGGAATGGGCGAAATGGGGGGCAAAGTATCTTCACTTGTTTTTCTACTGCTGTCTACATTGTTGTATATATCCACACATACACATATGTATATATATTTACAGTAAGCATGTTACGTATGTTCTATATGTATAGAAATATATATTATTTCTATAATGTCTACATCTACTTATGTTAAGACAACAATCACAGAGCTATGGAGTTGGCCGTTTATCAACTTAAAATTACCCTTTATTTCATTCTAGAGCCATTTTCTTCCCAGCAGCTGAAAGGGGCTGAAACCGCCAGCACACAGCCCCGGGCTGTTAATATGCGGTGGGGGGATCGCCCCCAGAGCAAGGAAAGAAGAAAGTAGATGCCCTAAAGTGGCGTCTCAATGACTCAGCTCTTTTGACTGGATAGCACCCCTGGTCCTTGACTCTACTCTTTTATGACATGGTATCAGATTCTGGCCCCAGTGCCATGCCCACGGGCACCTTCCCTTTGAGTATGGGACAGGGAGAAGTAAAGCTGAGTAGACATGATGATGTAGGTGACACAGGGCACAGGAGCATGGTCCCTGGGTGTCCCAGGGTCCCCACAGTTTGCTGGTTTATCTGTAGGCCCACGAGGTTAGACTGTTGGGGTCACCACTTGGGAACTGCTATAGACTGAACGTGTCTGCCCAGATGCACATGTTAAAGTCCTAACCCCCAGTGTGCTGGTATCTGGAATCAGATTAGGTCACAGAGGGGGCTCGCTCATGAGTGGGATTAGCGCCCTTGTGAAAGAGACGTTAGAGAGCTCTCCCACCCCTTGAGGGTACAGCAAAGAGAAGCCTTCTCACCGAACACCGAATCTGCTGGTGCTTTGATCTTGAACTTCTCAGCCTCCAGAACTGAGAGAAATACATTTCTGATGTTTTTGTGCCAGCTAGCTTATGGTATTTTATTAAGCAGCCCAACATACTAAGACGGGAACTGTGGTAGTTGGGTACATGATCCACCCTGACCCAAAGAAGCAGTGATTTGAAAGCCACAGAAAACAACTGGGTGGTAATCAGATGATCCATTCAGAATGACTTCACCTGCGGCTTCCTCCGGCCTCTGGGCCTGTCAGCCTCACCCACCCGCTGCTGGGACTACCCTGTGCTGTTGGCACTTTCCCGAGTCACCAGGATGCAGAGTCCGTCCACGTGGGGCCCTTTGAGGGCTCCTGCAGATACTAGACACTCAGGGGAGGTACCGATGCACAGAAGCCGTGGGCTCACCCGTCTCCCCAGCTCCACCTGTCTGTCCTCCGCCCCAACTCAGTTCTCGTTGTCCTGAACGGCTCAGAGCCACCCCTGCTCCCACAGGATGTTTCTCTCCCATGCTTGCAACCCTACCCTCACCCCACCTCTGTCTCCAAGCATGGCCAACTCCGCAGCTGATCCCAGGGGTCAGCCCGCTTCGAATCTCCAAGTAGCTTTGACGTCCCTCTTCTATGAGCCCACCCGGTTCTTGCTGCCGTCCTGGCTCATGCCGAAGTACGAGTAAAGCCAGGAGTATCCAGAGGGCCAGGGCTCGGGCTCTTGCAAGTTCATAATCCCCTGCCAGCCAGCACAAGGCAGGCCCTTCATCTGTGCTTGCTGAACTGACGCTCTGAGCCAGGCACTGCGCTCCACACTTTTGGTGAAATACACCTTGACTCCTCACATGGGAGCCCTGAGGGAGAGGGGTTAGCTGTGCAGCAGCTGCGGGTGGGAATTATCAGGAGACACCCAAGCTGGGCCTGGAAGGCAGAAATGAAGCTGGCAGCATGGGGAAGGGGAGGGGAGGTCTGTGCAGCAGGGGCGGGCACAGCAGAGAGAGGCAGCACTGGCTCAAGATACCGTTGGAGGCCCGGTCCAGTGGGCCCCACCAGGGCTGATGTGCGGGGAGCCCTGGGAGAGGCTGGCTGCAAAGGAGCCCGAAGGAGCAGCCCTGGAGCTGAAGGCTGCCTGTGTGCTGGCTGCATCAGCTCTCCCTGGCTGCGGCCTGGAGCCTAGGGCTCCAGGACACTGCTTCTCCTGGCCAGCCTTGCCCAGGTCCCCACCTCCCCAGCTCCTCCAGCTCCTCCAGCTGCCCTGTGGGACAACAAGGAACTCTGCTGAACCCAAGCAGATGACAGCAGCTCAGATGCCATCAGGCAAACAGACTGTGGGGGCATCAGAAGAGACAGCAGGCAGGCAAATCGATGAACAATGAGTATAGGTGTAAAAAAACCCCATGAATCTAGATGAGGCCCCGGGGCCACTGAACCACTATGACCACCATGAATATCAGGACAGGAGACATCTTTGTGGATAACTAACTTGGTACCTATGGGCAGGCAGTTTCTCTGTGGTGTGATTCCCAAGCAGACAAGAAGATCTGTGAGCCCCCTGTACACACGAGTCTCTCATTCCCAGATGCTTTACCAGCTCATCTCACCCACAATCACTTCCATCCTGCTGGCATACCTACGACCTTGTGTAAAGATGCCAGTGGAGTCTCAATGTCAAAGAAATGGCAGACAGCATTGCCTCTACAGCAATTTCTTGGGCCTTCTCACTTGTAAAAGCAACTAGTACCCTTCCCAGAATCATGAGCAAAACAATCAGGCACTGTTCCCGCAGGCCCCCTCCCCTCTTCACCCCCCACCCCCACCCTCCCTAGTGCACAAGGAAAAATCCCGGTGTATCACAGGCAAACAACCCTTCAGCTCTGACCAGTGCACAGACTGGCCCGTGCTGCTTTTTCCAGCTTCAGGCCTCGTGGTAGGAAGAGTAACCATCAGCCAGGCAACCGCCCTCAGACAGAGGCAGGTCAAAGGAGGGCCTGGGGTCCTGCAGCCTGTAAGCCCAGGCCTGCTGTCCTCCCGAGTCTGGTATTTGTTTGTGCATCCTCCATCCATCCACCCATTCATCCATCCATCCAAACTTACTGAGCATCTGCTGGGGATTCTTCAGAGAATAAGAATAAGATCTCTGTCTTCTTGAGGCTTACAATCTAGTTGGGCGGGGGGGGGGGTGAGGTATTCAATAAGACAGGGGAGCAAGAAGCATATGGCCCTCACAGGGGAAACGGCCTTCCTGGTCACAGTGGCCCTGCCCACCCTGGTTGCTGGTTTGGGGGCCCAGGCACAGGGCAGGTGCCATAAAGACCGGGACAGAGAGGAGATGCTGGGAAATTGGCCTGAGAGAACAGCCAGTAACAGCCTCAGGCAAAATCTGACCTATCAACAAGCTTAGGATCCAGCACTAAGGCTGTGTCTGGAAGGAGATGTTTCATTTAATGATTTGCTTCTTTTAACTTTTGTTTATTCTATTGATAGTTCCCATGGAACAGAGAAAAGGAGAGAAAGGACCCAGGGTCAGGATCAGGTCATAACTTATCAGCACAGGCCCCTAGCCCACAAGCCCCTCTCTGGCCTTGGGACTCAGGCCACCTTAGTTACTTCCCCAAACTCAGTGACCTACGGGGTCAGTGAGTAATGTCACAGCCTGATGTCTGCAGCCAGCTCATTAGCTGAGAATCATTTAGACTTACACAGTGATGGGCCAGACCATTTCCTCCAGGTCACCAGCCAGTGCCCATGGTCTCTAGCCCATGGTCATCTCCCCATGTCGGGGTCTGGCGCAGGGCAGAGAACAAAAACCTAGCTGCACACGGGGCCTTCTGCCACCAGCTCTAGCCTTAAGAAGCTGCTGTATGCAAGGCCTTTACAGGTGCCTCAGACCTGACTTTGAGCCCTGGCTGGGTGGCTCAGCTGGTTGGAGCATCGTCCCATACACCAACAGGTTGTGGACTTGATTCCTGGTCAGGGCACAAACCTTGGTTGTGGGTTCGATCCCAGGTCAGGACACATAGGGGAGATAACCAATCAATGTTTTTCTCTTACACTGATGTTTCTCTCTCTCTCTCTCTCTCTCTCTCTCAAATCAATAAACATATCTTCAAGTGAGAACTCTTTAAAAGCTGATTTTGATAGAGTGCTGTGGGGGCTCCCACCCCCGGGTCAGATCACTGATTCTCCTTTCGTTCTGTGGAGTGGCTCCTCCCCATGCCAATCACACGGTGTGGTGGGGTGC
Organism: Phyllostomus hastatus; assembly: GCF_019186645.2. NCBI lineage: Eukaryota > Metazoa > Chordata > Mammalia > Chiroptera > Phyllostomidae > Phyllostomus > Phyllostomus hastatus. The sequence continues at coordinate 416,635 of NW_025333643.1, read as the reverse complement.
ACTGCTGCCCCAAGGATGGGGCCCTGACACCAGCCAACTGTGCCAATAAAGGCCCCTTCCTGGAAAGAAAGGCTTCCCATGTGGACAGGTCAGGTTTACGGGGAGTTAGGCGGCCTCTGTGCTTCCTGCCACCCGTGCAGTAAGCTGCCTCCTGCTGCGCCTGCCGACGTGTTGTTTAGTCAGTCAGCTCTGGTCCGACTACACAGACCCCCTGGCAGATTAAAGCTAGGTGTTGGGGATTCACAGGTGTGCAGTCAAGGCCAGCATGTGGGGCTAAAGTGCTGGCTGGTCTCTGTCCCCATTGCTCTGGGCTCAGTTGCCCCGTAAGTCACACCACTGACTGGACCAGCAAAGAACCTCAGGGGACCCAGGGGTGGCCCCACCATCTGCTTTTCACCTTCCTATCTCCAGGGCCCGCCTCACCTTCAGCAGGACCTCAGCCCTGGGCAGGCCACCTCTTCCTTTGGGACTCTTCTTTTCCAGTGCCTTTAAGGTCTGTCCTCAGTCCCCACTGCTGTGACAGCTGGCCGCGGTTCTGAAAGCAGGGAGGCAGTGTGGGGCTGGGGGAGGCGATGTGATCACAGACACAAAGACCTGCATTCCAGGGCTGGCTCCATCACTTCCTAGCTGCCTGACCTGGGGCAAGTATCCCTGCCTCATTTGTATCACTTCCCTCACCCGTAAAATGACCCCCTCACCTGTAAAATGACCCCTAGTGTGGTCACCCAATTTCCGATTCCTTCCTCCCAGCCATCCAGGAGGCTCCGGCATGTTCTCTCCTTCACTGGCCTGCCAAGGAATAATGATTTGTTCTAACAGGCAATTTCCACAATTCCCTCAGTGCTCCTCAATCCACTAAGTTGTCTCAAATGCCCAATCTGCCTCTACCGTGCATGGAAGAGAAAAACGCCTGTGTGTAAGTCTCAAGTACCAACCAGAAACAACACCAGAGCCCACAGTTTCATCATCTGCCTTCGGCCACTTGTCTTTAGCAGCAGGGGTAGAAATCACATGTACAGGGAAAGTGTGAAAAATCAAGTCTGCATCTATACGCGCCGAGACTTGTTTTACACGGGCAAGACTGACCAGATGAACCCACAGACCCCTTTTGACCCATCCACGCTGGGCCACAGCACAACACAAACCTTTCTTGTTATCCTCCTCCTTAGTCATTCTTCATCCCCCATTCTCATTGCCTTCTGGCGAACCACTGTTGGATAAGAATCCAGTAACTGCTTTTGGTGCCAGTGATACGCTTTGGTCCCATTCAGAGAGCCAGCAACCACAACAGGGGTGACTCTCAGGGTTGGAGCCTCAGCTCCTGCCCGAGGCTGTTCCCAAGGTCTTGTTGTCTCCCTGCCCGACCCCTCCCTCTGACATCTGCCACCCAAGTCCACAGGACTGCCAGAGTGCAGGGGCAGGGGTTCCCCTGGGGCTTGAGCCTGGCCCACATGCAGGAGGCAGGAAACCTCACACTCCTACGGGGCCACCAACAACTGGCCTGGACCTAACAGGGCCCCTCGGGTTAGATGGTCACCAAGCCCCAAGGACTGCAAATCATGACAGAACGAGACATCAAAGACTCCAGGACAGGCCTCCAGAAAGAACTGTGCTGAGAATCTCAGCCTCCTTAGCCCTCTCAGGCTGAGATCCCCTCTGCCTCACCTTTGAGAATCTGACAAAAGCCACTGCTCCTCACCCCTGAATAAGGGATGTGTTTGCAAGTTTTTAAATTTGATTTCTGGGGTTCACAGGACCCCTGAAACCACACGAGACAATACAGACATCTGTGGGCTCAGGCTAAGAACCCAATGTACCTGGAAAAGGGTGTCCAATTTCAATACCGTTGAGATTTTTCACTTCTCAAAATGAAAAGGGATCTTTACAATTCATATAAACATGTTTATTCTAAAATATCCATCCAATGCTAGTGTATACAAAGAAGTGAAAACCACCCCTGCCCTTACCAGCCAGAGAACCCTACAGTGCACATTTTAGTGGCACATTTTAGTGTGTGTGTGTGTGGGGGGGGGGCAGTGGCTGGATGTCCTGCCACAGCTTAAATCTGTGCTTCTGTCCTTCCTCTGGTGGGAATGGTGACAGTCACTATGGTCCAAGGGTACTGTTATCCCGCCAAAGAGGAACAAATAAGTTTCCTGTGTCTCAAAGGCATGCGCCCCACTGAGGCCACCAAACCTACAGTTCAGGAAGGCTGGCCAGACATCTGCCTTCTGTGAAAAGGGTCAAAAGGAGGAGGCGGTCAGGTAGGTGGGAGATCTTGGGGAGGACACTTCAGTGGAAGAGACAATGCGGCCGAGGGAGGGGCCTGCACTCTCAGGTATCTGATGTTGTGATGATCAGGTGTCCCCCTTTCTGGTTGCTACCTGGAACTGTGGAGAGAGAGAACTCTGGCCACTGGGGTCCAGCCCCTCAGAGGACACAGGAAAACAAGAAAGGGAGGCAGGAAAGGCAATAGGTGATGCTGGAGCGTGAACCAGACAAATCCGAGGCAGGGCCCATGCATTACCCTGTCCCTCCCATCCCGGGGGCAGCCTGGCCCTGCTGGGCCTCAGGGAGGCATCGTGCACTGCGGCCACAGTGGTGGAGAGGATGGTGAGAAGGTCCCGGAGCTCTCTGTGTGCACGCCGACTCTGCCCTCTTATGCAGGACTCCGAGTCTGCCTCGTGGATAAAAAGGCTGTGATACATGTATCTAAAATGGAATATTACTCACACACACAAAAAGAAATTTGACCATTTACGATAGAATGGCTGGACCTACAGGGTGTTATGTTCAGTGAAATAAGTCGAGCAGAGAAAGACAAATACCATATGATTCCAATGACCTGTACAATCTAAAGAACAAACTAAACGAACAAACAGATTCACAGGCAGAGAGAGAGAAATGGGTGGAAGAGGTGAAGGGCCCTGACTGGTGTGGCTCAGGTGGCTGGGCACCATCCTGCAGAGCCAAAGGTTGCCAGTTCATTTCCCGTCAGGACACAGGCCTGGGTTGAGGGTTCAGTCCCCGGATGGGGTGTGTACAAGACACAACCGATTGATGTTTTTCTCCCTCCCTTCCCTCTCTCTAAAAATGAATAAATAAAATCTTAAACAAAAAAGAGGCGAAGGAACTGAGAAGCACAAATTGGTAGCTACAAACTAGTCATGGGAAGTACGAAAAGCATAGAAAATGCAGTTGATAATATTGCAATAATGTATGGTGCCAGTTGGGGTACTGGAAATATCGAGGGAACACCATTAAAGTATATGACTGCCTAACTACTAAGCTGTACACCTGAAACCAATACAAAATAAAACAACAAAAAAAGATTCTGCCCTCAAGCCCTCATTCCTGAAGCAGTGCCCCCAGGCCCTCCCTGATGTGGGGGCTGCTGTCAGGACCACACAGCCCCACCTCCAGCCCCACCTCCGAGGACCAGTTACTTCACTCTAAGATAGACTTTCATGTGCTCTCTCTCTCTCTCTCTTTAAATGTCATCAGCCTGGAACAGGAGCTCTGTTGCCAAGGCAACGAGGAGTGGGGTCTCCAGCTGGTTAGCGCAGCGATGTGACTCTACCTGGGCAGGCTTCCATGTGTCCTTGGCTCGCCCATTCCGTGGTTACTGCCATGGAAACACATCCTGGAGCTTTCTCTCCTAATCTGTCTCTCCCTGTGCAGTCTCCGCGATGCACAGACACCCTCCTCAACTCACTGGCACCTTTTACTAACACTGTCTAGTTTTACTAACTGACTGGCTAGTTTCCTCTCCTCTAAATGGGAGACTCCTCTCCTTATCAATCCTGCTGACTACACGGGCACACACACACACACACACATGTGCTCCCATGTAAAAGCTAACATATTATGACAACCTTCCAAGTCCTGTCAGAAGGTCTGTGTGATCACGGTGTAATGGACGCAGGGTACCTCCTGTCAGACACTTTGGTGCTTGCTTGTCCCCTCCTTCCCATTATAAGCAAGGCTGTAGTAAACATCTATTAGGAGAAATTTCCTAAGACCAGAAAGAAGGAAGGAAGGAAGGAAGGAAGGAAGGAAGGAAGGAAGGAAGGAAGGAAGGAAGGAAGGAAGGAGGGAAGGAAGGAATGTTTCCACCCTGTAAGAAAACGAGAAATGACGCACGGGCACGGAGGGCCTGCCACATGTTCTTCTCGCCCCTCCAGTGTAACTACACGAGCTTAAAATGTTGTGATGAAAGCTGATTTGTCAGACTTAATTGTGTCATTTCTCTACAGAATTTTCCTCACCCGAAGATACTTAATTCTATGTGGTAGCTGGACATGAAGCATTCAGAGAAAACTCAACATCAGACAGAAAGTATATCTCCATGAAAAGGATAAAAATTAATTTTAAAAATACTAAATAAAATGTTCCCAATAATGATGACACAGGGCATATTATGACCCATGTCATAAGAGCTCTTAGGTTAAAAATGCAAGCCCTCATTTTTAATTCCTCATTCTATGTGACTCCAATTCACCAAAACAAAAAACTGGAGGCACCTTATTATACTTTTAAAAATAGAGGAGACAGTGTATTAGACCCTTGGCATTCTAAGGGTTGCATCCCCACACCTTTGCCAACAAAACATACTGAGATTTTCATGAGTCTCAAAGTTCACACATACCCCTGGGGGTAAAATATACTCCATAAAATATACACCTGGCTGGCAGAAGAGAAGGATAAAGACCCTGGCTGGACGGTGGGATCAGGCCTGCTCAGCAACTGAGGAGCTCAATCCCCAAATTTGCGCCTCGGCAAAACCCCCCCACCCCCGCTGGCCTCAGACTGTCGAGGATGCCCACAGGAGCTGGGGCCGCAAACGCTGACAGGAGCGACTTCAAAGAGCAGCGGAGGGTGAAGATGCCAGGGTCTGAAGACCACGGCAAGGCAAGCGTCACAACGCTGAGGCACCTCGCAGGGGCTCTTCGCGGTCCCACTCAGGGGCAATTTCCCTTTAATTTCTACACTATTCTACCAAGCACGGCTGTTCTCCTTCCCAGCGGATGACAAATGGAACACACCCCAAGGGAGGGGTGTGGGGGCCAGAAGATACAGGACAATGATGGCTCTGCAGGGAAGACAGGTGCCAAGGAGCTACTGGACACACATACACACGCACCACATACACTCACAATCCCACATACACACTCTTGTGCTGCACACATGCAGGTACCCCAACTCACACCCCACATACACACACAGCACACCCACACACCACTCACACACCACATACATACTCACACTCTCACCACTCACACTCTCTCTCTCTCTCTCACACACACACACACACACACACACACACACACACTGCCCACACACACCGGTTAAGCTGGACTCATCAGCACCACACCAAGAACTCAAGGCAGTTACCTGCCTCCCTTGGCTCAGGGACCCCCCTCTCTGCCGCTGTTCTGTCTCCTTCCTGGCCTCCCTCCCTCTGTCTGCCCAGGTCTCATCTTTTCCCTCTGTCTGTGCCACAGGACACAAAAGCCAGAGTGGACAGGCTCGCAGGGTGAGGACTGTGGAGAGAGAGAGAGTTAGAACTCTCCCCGGTGGGGCGGCCCCTGCCCAGCTGCTCGGGGACTGTGGGCCTCGGCTTACTTGGTTTTTAAAAGAGGGGTTGCAAGTTTATGTGACATTGCCCAGTTTTAAAACATTGGTAAATACATTTTAAAATGTGAAAACACTAGTGGGGCCAAACAAAACAAATCCACAGGCTGTCGGTCTAGAGTAGCTTTTGGATGCTCCTGGGAGACCTGGTCTCCCCCAGCCAAGGCTTCATAAACAGTGGGTCCCAAGTCCCCACACAGGGGCTCCGGTCAGGGCTCCTCTTAGCTCAGCCCCTGAAACCTGCCTGCTGGCAGGACACCGCACCCATCCACGCCCCACCCCTTTGGGCCCTCAGTACCTCCAGTGACCCCAATGGACCCCATGGACTCCCCCCAGCTCTTCCTCCTGCTCTGCCCCCTGCTCCCCCAGTTGTCTGGACCTTGTCCTGTGTCTCCTCTTGCTCTGAGTGCTCTCCCTGGGCCTCCTTGTCCAGACCCAGGGAGCCATCAGCCCTGCATGGCTGACTGCCCAGTGCCTGTCTTGGGTGTTTCCTCCAGCCTTTGGCACACGCATCCCAGACAAACACGAGGTGTTTAGGTGAATGAATGGATGCATGAGTGGGTGGGTGAAGGGAGCATCTGCTGAACTACCCGAACCAGACTCCTACATGCCCCTGAGCTGCCTCCAGCATCGACCCCCCACCGGCCTCTGAACAGGGAGCACCCAAATTTGTGTTCAGTGGATTCACTCAGGAGCTTGTTAAAAATGCGGGTTTCTGGGTTCCACACACACCAAGATTCTGAGTTTGAAGGGAGGGGTCCAAAGTGTGCGCTCTCTTTTTGGTTTTGGAACAGGCGCTCTAACAAGCTCCCTGGGTCACTGGGATGGAGGGGCTCAGGAGACCACACTGCGGCAAACACTGTGTGGAACTGTGGTCTTTTCAGGACACGAGACTGATGGTTTCTTCCCCGCCCCAGCGGCTCCCTGCTCCTTCAGGAGAGAACGTGGAGACAGGGGTGGCCTTGGCCTTTGTCCACTTTCACAGCTGCGCACAGGTGACTAGCTGTGTCCCTCTCTCTGTGTGCCCATGCATTCCCATTCCCAGCAGCCAGGAATGCCCTTCCCAGCTTCCTCCCTAGCCAGCTCCTCCTCTTCCCTCAAAAACAAAGCTCAGATGTCACCTCCTCTGGGAGTCTCCTCTGACCTCCGGGTTGGATTAGCTTCTTGTCCTCTATCCTCCCATATCCCCCTGCCTTAAGTGATTTTGAATTCATTTTATTTAGCAAACATACATGCAGTGATTACTATGTGCCAAGCACTATTCTAAGTGTTTCGTAAGTATCGGTTTTCTTAGTCCTTTACTGACCCTATGAAATAGGGACTCTCATTATACTCATTTTACAGATGAGGAAACTGAGGCACAGAGAGGGGAAATAGTGTGCCACATAGCTGGTAAGTAGAGGGCAGGGATTTGCCGCAGGCAGTCTGGCTCCTGTGTCCGTGTTCTTTCTCGTGTCCTCACGCTGCCACCTCTTACCCATCCTGGCACTTAGCACACTGCGTTTCTAGTGTCTGCTCCTGACTTTCCAGTGGACGCAGGGCTCCCGCAGCCCCGGAGACATGACCCTCCCAGCCCAGGCCTAGCACACAGCGGAAACTCGAGGGGCCTCTGCAGAGCGACGATGTGGCACATGCATGCATGACACTGCATCCACAAGGAACACGAAATCGTAAAACCTTAGAGTCTGAAGAGACTGTAAATGGGATCAGGTGCAACAACCTACCTAGGGTCTACTCTTCATAAAGCAACACTCCAGAGGTGGCATCCACCCATTCCATCTCTGCGTGACACTGACGCTTGACTGAAATGTGTCTTCATGGTCCCCCACAAGAGGCCCAGCTCCTCTTGCAGAAAGGGCTCTTCAGATACTGAAGAAGTGGCTTTCACTTCCGCAGGGCAACCCCGCCCTCTTCCGCCTGGGGATCTGCACCTCCAGTTTACCTTTGCCATCTCCCTTGGAACCTGCTCTGGTCATCTGGGGCCCTGCCCAAGAAGGTGACCTCCAGCTATAGGTGCCATGTGCCCAGTTCACATTAAGCCCTACCATGGCCAATGAAGTCTGATACAAAACAAATGAATGTGTGATGTATTCCCCTTTCCTCTGCCCCCCACAGCTACAGTAACATTAGCCTTGGCAGCCTTTGGAACACCAAGAGCCTTGGTTTCTGAGGATGGTGCATTGCCACGGGACTCTGTACTGTTGCTAAAAGGTTTATGCTGCCCTGGCAGGTGTGGCTCTGTTGGCTGGAGCATCATCCTGTAAACCAAAAGACTGCAGGTTCAGTTCCCAGTCAGAGCACGTGCCTAGGTTGCAGCTTTGGTCCCCGACTGGGGCACATTCAGAAGGCAACCAATCATTGTTTCTCTCTCACATTGATGTTTCTCTTTTCCTCCCTCCCTTCCCCTCTCTCTAACATCAATAGGCAGGTCCTTGGGAGAGGATTACAAAAAAAGATTTATGCTGATTATGCCTCCAGAGGCAAGGGGTTTTCCACAAGGTTTCCGTCCTCACACTAACCAGCAAAGCAACAACCATGATTGCAAAGACAATTTACTCCAGTTCACAGAAGAAGAAACAGAGGCTCTGGAAGTCAAACCTGCCCGAGGGCGCACCACTGCTGAGTGGCAGGGCACCAGGGCTGTGACTCCAGAGCCTGCCCACTGCCTGGCTGCCATCTGGGGAGCGCCAGTGGGAGCACAGTGAAATGAGCATAACATGTGTGCTAAGCACAGGCTGAGCTGAGCAGGAAAATGGACGATTACAAAGGAGCAGAAAAAGGAAACCAACTAATCATTCATGAGTCTTCACGTCCCGATGGTCTTTCCCTGTTGCCCTAAAAAAGTTCCTCAATTTGAGATGTTATTCTTCTCTTTGTGCTCATTTTCACTGGAATAACTAAAGATATTTACACTTACTTGTTCCTTTCTACAATTTAAATATCAGGAATTTCAGAATGTCCCTATTTCAAAACTCAAAACCATCAAGGACTTGAAAATACAAAATGAAAGATTTTTATTAAAGGCTATAAGCAAATAGCTAGTTATTGGTACCATTTAAAATAAACATATTTTGTGAAGCTAAAAACTGTATCTTAATCTTTTTTATCCTTTTTTTGAGACCTGTACCCCCAGAGTGTAGAGAAATACCCAACACACATGAGCACTTAATAAATGTATGTGGGTTCACGGACATTCTTTCTGTGTTAAAAGAAAGAAAAATGCTTATTTAAACAACCTGATTTTTAAAATTGTAACCTGGGTCATAACTGTCTCCTGTTCAAAACATCAGAAAAAGAAAAGTACCAACAGGACAAAATATATAATCATTGCAGAAAGCAAATAAATAAACTGTAGTGTTTACTTAAAGCATGAGAAAACCAAGTTACATCTGATTTGCCTCAAATATATTCCCTAAAAGAATTGTACATGCTAATTCAGTATTCAAAAATTAGTCAAAAGAAATGGTGAAGAAAAAGTCCATATATTTCAGGGAAGGAATGAAAACATAAGTATTACTCAAGCATATACCTTTGTATCATGAATTAGCAAAGTTTCTAACACCATAAAAACGAGCAACCAACAAAGCAACTAGAGATATAAAGCAATTACATACAGAAATGGGTAAATCCCCAAATTACATTTTACCTAGAAGTAGAAGAGCAGTAAGAGCATCCATATCTTAACTTCTTTCCAAACTCCAACGCATCCAAGAAGAAAAGAGCTCAGACCTACGCAGGCTAATTTACCCTGCAAAATTTTCCTTTCAAAAAGTGTGGCTGAAAATTGGCTCTCCTAAAACAGAAGCGACTTTCACAAGAGTTATATAAGCAAAACACACAGGCCAATTCAGTGATGTGGAAACCACCTCATGCAAAAGAAACTCAGCAAACACAAGCAACCCCCATTCACGTCTCAGACCCTGTCAGCTTCTCAGGATCCAAATCAAGGCTGATTGTAACCTCCTAGCTCTCCAAACAAAGGATGGAAAACTTTTAATGAAAAGTTATAAACAATTAAATGACAGAGAGCCCAAACACACTCTGTGGGAAGGATTCATATTTCATGGTTGGTTAACCATCTGGAGTATCTTTAAACTTTCTATGTCCACCTTCTCTCGACCACTTTTCCTATTAAGGAAGGACGGAGTGAGTATTTTAAATTTTCTTCGAGGCTCGAAACAGGCTGTCAAACGCACCCGACGCGCGCGTGGAGTCTGTCACACACTGGGGTGAATCAGGGAGGCTTGCTCAAGCCGCCTCTCCGCAGACCTCCGAATGCCAAGTCTTGCCCACGTTCTGCGGCTCGTGTGGAACATCCCACTCGCCAAGCCACTTGCTCGTCTTTCCATCATTCAAACTGTAGCAGAAACGCCACCTCCTCACAGAGGCGTCCTCGGTGGTGATGGGTACCAAGCCCTTGTCTCCCACCCACCCAGGTGAGGAGGTAAAGGGAGGGAAGTCAGGCATCAACAAGAACACCGTTCCCAACATGGCGCAGTTTAGTGACTTCAAGTGTCAGCACCAGAAGGCAAGGGAACCAGAGCAGCCTGCTTTTTAGGGCAGGAGGAGATTCATTCATCCATCTAACAAGCATTCGTGAAACACGTACTGTGTGTTGGGCAGTGCAGTTTCTCGGGGACAGAGGAGGAAACAGGACGTGGTTCCTGCTCTCAGAGAGCAGACAGTCTTGTAGCAGGGAGGGATGTAAGAGCTGAAAATCATTGTTACTGTGTGGTTAGTGCAAGGAGGGAGACAGGTTTGGGACGCTCTGGTTGTGTGTCCAAGAAGCACCTGGCTCGGTTGGGGGTCATGGGAGGTTCCTGCGGGAGAAAAGGACTGAGTGAACCAGGTGGAGGAGAAAGGGGGAGGGAGGCAAGGAGGAGAGCACTCTGGGTGGAGGGGCTGGTGGGATCCCGGCACAGACCACCGGCTGGATATGGAGAAACTGCCAAGCAATTGGGTAATGCTGCATCATCAAGTCTGTGGTGAGAGGGGCCACAGGATGGCGAAGGGCCTCTGAGACCACGTGGGCCACCCTGAAGGGTTACAACCAAGGGGGTTAGGGCCAGATCTGTGTTTGAGGATGGCCACTCCTTGGGGAGGGAGCAGTGTGGTGCATGGATTTGGACTCAGTCTGTGTACAGGCTCCTAGTGAAGGTCAAAGTGCTGGGTTCTGAGGTCTGTGGCCTGGTTTCATTGGCTGCGCTCCTGCCACGCCGCACGTAATTTCCCATGCACAGTCCCTGCTGCCCTGGGGGGCCAAGTTTTATACCCACTGCTCCCACTCTCCCCAACAACTCCAGCCCCACTGCTCACTGAACAGAAGACAGACACCCAACCCTCAAAGAATGAGCCAGAGAGGGCCGAACACCTCCGCTCTGTGTGGCTCGGCATGACGAGAAAACAAGCTGGGCCACTCCGTGTCTTGCCTTGGGAATTGAACAGTCCAGGAATAACCAGGCAGTTTAGGAATGTGTGCAGAAGCCAAAAACAGGTCCCAAGGCCTGGTGAGCACTCTGGTTCCTCACGGCCAAGACAGACTCCCAGAACAGCTGCTCAGCGGTTCAGGGTTCCTGCTCCCAGCCCTCCGCCATCAGCACCAATAACAGGACGACTCGTTTTAAACGCCACTGTTCATTTGGACAACAAAGGCTCTGGGCCCACATGTTTGTCTGGAAGACTCTCCGTTTCAGAGCGAAGCCACCTCTGCTCCTGGATACTCACAGAATTGCAGGCTGAGGCTCAGGAAGGCCAGCAGCGCAGCGAGGGCCAGCAGCAGCAAGAAGCGATTGCGGAAAAGCATTATTATTTGTTCTATCTCCTCTTCATGGTTTCACCTCAGATCGGGAACATGCCCTGTGAACAAAGCAGAGGCAATGAACATGTGTTACGTGGTGGAAAACCAGGTTTGCCAACTGAAAATAATCCAATTAGCCCAGGCCTCTGGCACACAAACACAGACCCTAGTGGGAGGACGATAGCAAGCGCAGTTACGTCTTTGCCCCCAAACGAGGCCTGCCAAGAATGCATCCATCAAATTAGTGAGAGGAAGGCAATTCGTGAATGGTTCATTTGTGTGATATCAGCATGACCTTTCCAAAGAAAACCGTGAAGGACTCCGGTCTTCTTTGTTTTTAACATTAACCTGAACTCAATCACTGGTGCCTGACCCACAGTAGTGCCTTTAGGGACAGCTAGGGGGAGCCAGAGGACTCGTTCCCACACTAAGCAGCCCCCTCTGCTGATTAGAGACCTTTCCCCACCCAGACCATTGAGGTACTTCAGCTGCATCCATGGGTCTTCCTGCAGCCACCCACTCATTCTAATTTCTAACCACCTCAGAACTGTGTAAAAGAGCTTTAAAAAATGTTGAATGAGGCCCTAAATGGCCCTTCTGTGAAAAAAAAGTGAATGTTTGCGATAGGTTTTACCTCATCATTCTCAGATATCAGGTTTCTTTCCTGCTCTCCCTGGCATTTGAAATAGAACTTGAAACTCATACTCTCTTCGGAAAAAGGTCCTCAACTAGAATAAAATTAAAACAGTCATTCCTAACTGGATTTTATTGGCAAAATCTTTTCCTCCTTCAAACACAATCTCCTTCAGGGCTCAAATAAAACCTCGTCTGCTGATGTGTGAGGGACATACAACTTTGTGATCATACTAAAACTACTAAACTGCACATTGAGTAAATTGTATGCTATGTGAATGCTATCTTTTTTTTTTTAAGCACCTATCTGCAGGGCATGAAGCAGCAACCAGAGCCCTGGAGTCCCTAGGTCCCCACCCGCACAAGGACCCTGCTCAGGAGTTTGAGAACCATTCCTTTAAGGGATATGCCAGACTTTCTGCCAATAGAGAACATTTGCTAAAAGACTGATGGAAATACACGTGTACCTCTCAACTGAGCTTGGACACCCACAACCAGCATCTCCGTTGACAAAGAGATCCCAATTTTACACCTTCAAAGGAACACTGCTTCTGTCCCTTTGGTCACTGCCCTTTACCAAGGGCCAGTGCCTAGTGTCCCAAATCACCTGCACCTCTTTCTAGGACACGGCCCTGCCCTTACCCTGGTGGTGTCTCTTGCTTCAGCACCTCGGAGACCAGATCTGCCTCTTGGTCACTCTGCACTTGGGAGTGGAAGGTCAGGGCCTTTCTTCTGGTGCTGGGCCAGGTCTGACCTCCCAACCACTTCCTGTCTCCAGCCACTTGGGGGATTTTCCATCACACTCACCATGTCTGTGCTCTTTGGTTCTACTTGCCACTGCTTTTTCATGGGAGGGTGAACCACGAGATGGTTCTGAGGTGTCTTCCGGGGGCATTAGGTGGAACCAATTGCTGCTTGCTGAGTTAAATCTCAGGCTTACGGATGGCAGAGCTGTTGCAGTGGTGAGCCCCAATCTGTCCCTGCCTTTCGGGATCAATGGCCTGTACAGTCTCCTCCCACATTGTATCTAAGCTTGGAAGAGGTATTGGCTTTGGCCAAAGCAACAATAACAAGTGAGCTGCAAGCAGAGGCTTGATAAGTCCATATGTATTGGGGCCTGTCCTCCTTTGCTGCTTTTGGAACTGTAAGACCACCATGTGAAGACACCCGGCTAGTGGTTGGGGAAGGACAGACCATGTGCAGCCAAGGCTGCAAACAACCAGCCTGCCAGTCACCACACATGTGAGCAAGGTCCTCCCAGGCCATCTGGCCCAGCCATGCCACCAGTAGATGGTATCAGGAGAGCCCTTCCAGACTAAAACAACTGCACAGCCAACCCACATACCACAAACAAACATGATGGTTGCTGTTGGAAGCTACTATGTTTTGGGAGCTTGATACAAACCAAAAGAGAATCAACACAATAAAGAGGAAATGCCTGGCATGTTCATTAGGACTCTCGAAGCCAGGCCTAGAGCTCCACATCTTTATCTCAGGCACCACATGCAAAGTTCCAAGTTATCTGCACTCTTCAATATGCTGAGTGCTGTTTGGGGAAGGGGCTATATTTAGTTCTAGATTTAAAATCCTGAGAATGTTGGTTAACCAGATGGCTGGGCTCATGTGACCTCCTAACTGCTTTTAGTTTTTAGGATACTGGCACCTCTGTGCACGTGATGCTGTTCATTTGACAACACAAGCCTCAGTCTGGGCCGCACCCCACTTTCCCCTTGATGCCGTCTCAGTTCCTGTAGCCTCTCCCTTCCCACTCTCCTTTGGCAGCTGCCAAATGCTAGGTAATGGTTGGAGTCTCATTACCTCCACTTGTGCTGGGGACCAGCGTGGTGTGGTCACAGCTGTGGGTGCATGCACACAGCTGAGGGGGTGGGGCAGGGTGACGACGACGACAACACTGGGCTCCGCAACACACTCGTCTCCTTCTGGAGCTTATTTCCTTAGGAAGCTTGGAGAGGAAGGTCATGCTTTGTTCTGAATTTTTAAAAAATGACTATAATGTGACATAATCCAAAATTCACATGGATTGGAAGACATTTGTGTGTGCAGCTGGAGCGAGGCCTCCATCCGACGTGTGCGTGTAACCCACGTTCATGTCCAACGTGGGAACTGGGTACGCAGCTCTGCCCAGGGTGTGTCTTCACCGGGCCACTTCCTTGGTGAGAGGGACTGAGAGGAGCCCTGACGTAGTGGATAGGAGGCGGGTAGATTTGTGCTACTTCCCTGCTCTGCCACCTGTTCTGTGTGTGCCCTCCTCACAACGAGCTGAATTCACTTCTCCGAGTCAGGATCCAGCTTTCACATAAGCAGGGGGCTGAGCGCACAGAGCAGGAGGGTGGTGAGGAGCAACTATGGTCATTTGCAGAGGACTGGTGCAGAGTCACCACGCTGGGCTGGCCTCCCCGGTTCTGCAGGAATCACACAGCATCACCAAAACACGAAGATCACCCTTTTCCCCCACAGCTGCCGCTTCTGCCCCATCCCGTGGTTCCTCTTCCAGATCCTGGCCACCACCACTTCCCTACTCGCCCGTCCAGCCCCAGCCGACAGAGCAGGCAGCCACAGGGCAGACAGCTATGCGTGCCGCCCACTCTCGGCGAGTTTTCTCCAGGGGCTGACTCATCTCTGGTACCCCCCACCTGGCCACAGGCTTTCTGCCTGGAACATCTGTGTCAGCTTCTGCTGAGCCCCATCCAAGGAAGACGACATTACCGGCCAAGGGCTCTCTCCATCTCTGTGGCCCAAGATCCAGCCGCACTCTCCATAGACCCCTTTCTCTTTTTCCATCCCTAGCAGGGACGCTCATGGGGCTGCTCAAAGAGTCACACAGTCCATGGATCCTCTCTGGCCATCTTCCTGCACATTCCTGCCATGGGAGTCTGTATATACACTCATGGAGTTGGCTGCAGCACCTCTAGACACTCCACAGTCTTGCCCAAGTCATATACGGTGACAGCTAGGTCTCTGGGTCCACAGAAGAAACCCCACAGCCTGCTCACTCACAGCCCAGGAAAGAAAGCTCCTGGGAGGATTCACTACTCCCTCAGCAGGCTAAGACGCTGTGGGAGTATGACATACTTCAGTCCGACTCCCACAGCTCCTGATCCCCAGACGCTGCCGTCTGTGCAAAAGGTGCTCCAGGCCCAACGTGGCATCATGACCGAACCCAGTTCCTACAAATATTTCAGTGGAAACAACTGTGTTGTGTCTCAGGCTGAACGCAGAACAGTGGCCAGTCATCAGATGTCTGCTGGGCGCAGCCTTAGTCCCCTGCGCTAAACCGGCATGGTAAAAATGTCTTAAATCCAGAAACACAATTGTTACTCTGAATTCCTGGCGAAACAGCAAATAATAAAACAAACAAAACTCAGCCAACTGTAATTCAACTTTACAGCAGATTTGAACCATAAAACATTTTAAAATATAATTTTGGGGAAAAAAGTACTAGTTAATAGGCACTTCCCATTATATTACGGTAAATACCATTTCTGAATTAAGAGAAAGAAAGAATACGTCAAAGGCATTTTTACAAGCTACCATTCTACCACCAGGGGCTTTCAAAGCTCAAGCCCAGGCCTGACTTTCACCTTGTAAGAGCTAGAAATGTCACATTGAGTGACTCTGGTCTCAGGGTCTCCCTCAATGTATACAGATTTTAGGGTTTTAAATATAGCCATAACTGCTTGGGAAAAAATGTGCATCCAATTATCTCTCATTTGTGTAGTTAAAATACCATTTCCAAGATAGAAAGATGGTATTAAAGAAAATACTTCAGACGTATTATATACTTTGATTTTTTTCTTGGTCCTATTCGTTTTGGCCTAAGTAAATACAGTATTATAATTTTTAAAAAGCCTCAGGTCTATAATTGTGAGCTAAATATGAACCAAGCAGAGATAAAAGCTTTATCTTAATAGTCCTCCCTATCCAAGGTTACCTCAAAGTACAGGGTAATTGCAACATCAGAGATGCTTGGCTAAGAATCAACCAACCTTAAAGTCTGGTGAGTGACAGATTCCAGAACCTCCTGAAAAGCCCAGGCTCTGGGACAGGCCCCACAGAGGCAGTGGGCTCCTGGCTGGCATTTACATTCCAGGCACTCACATTCCGTCTAGTTTGCGGGCTCACTTCTAAAGGTTGAAACCAATTCGTCCATCTAGTCAGTCAATTCAAAACAACACATTTTCCAGGAGCCACTGTGTGTCGTGCACCATCTGCAGTGCTGAGGACACAGGACACAGGACAAGTCTCTGCTATCTTGAAGCTCACAGCTGAAATGTACAGAAGTATTTATGGTAAATGTGGTATGAGATCTAGGAACTGCTTTAAAATATTGGGAGGGCATCTGAGGAGGAATTAATGAAGCTAGATTGGCAAATGCTGACAGATGTTGCAGCTGGGTGACAGGTCCGTGGGGGCATGTGGCCTGATCCTCTCTGCTTTTGTGCACATTTCAAAGTAAAAGTTTTCTAAAAGGTGTAGAAAGAAAGGAAGCTCACAGTCCGATCAGAGGAACACTGAGTAAACATTGGGGTGACCAAAAAATTTGTTTAGTGCTTCCTGTATGGTGTCTCTAGTAGTGCTTAGTAGTCTTTAACTTCATTTGAAACAATTTTGTTAGATTGTATTGTCTCCTACCAGAGTGCATTTAAAAAAAAACTTATCCAAATTGGTGACTTTTTATGCAGCCATTTTAATATTAAAGATGGAAGAAACCATGCAACATTTTTGGCGTATTTTGCTTTATTATTTCAAGAAAGGTAAAAATGCAACTGAGCTGCAAAAAAAAAAAAAAAAGATTTGTGCAGTGTATGGAGAAGGTGCTGTGACTGGTAGAACATGCCAAAACTAGTTTGCAAATTTTCTTGGCACTACTGACATTTTGGCCAAATAATTCTTTGCTGGGGGGCTGTCTTATGCATTGGAAGACGTTTAGCACTACCCCTGGCCGCTACCGACTGGAAGCCAATAGTAGGAGATAGCCAACATACTTAAAATATCTAAATCACTACAGTTATCGGTGAAAATTAAAAAATGTGTCTTTTTATTTTATGGAAAATACTATATGGACTTTTTGGCCAACCCAATATAAACAGATGATCGGGCCATATGAAACCAGTGCCACTGGGGAAGCGGGATGAGGGAGGGGAGGAGGCCTACCCTGGCCTAGAGAGGGCGGACAGGTTTCCTCGAGGAGGTTCAGCCAGAGCCCAGTCTTGAAGAGCAGACTGGAGCTGCTGCATTTGTAATTGCATTTTAGGAAAACAAATGAACCAAAGAAACAGCATTAAGAGTGCACTGATGTACCGACTGTAGGGGGCAGTAGGAGAGTTTGCACCGTTTGTGAATAAGAGGAGCCAGAGAGGGGAGGCAGCTGCACCTGCATGGAGTCTGCTGTGTCTGGGGAAAGGTGGCTGCCTAGAGGTTCCACAGCAGCTGGGCAGGGGAGCCCTCACTGTTGGGAACTGCCCTGCCTCGTATCAGAAGCTGTAACCCCCCCGCCAAGGCTAAGGCTGAGGGAGTGGCCTTGGATTGTAAACCAGCAAGGAGACAAAAGCTTATCTCCCTGGCAGGAGTGCTGCTTCTGCTGCTTCATTCATAACTAAACCCCAATGCTTGGTTGGTTAGCCAATGAAGGGGGGAACGGCCTAAGACAGGCACGATCACATGCGAGGCCCCCAAAGGACTTTGGAGGCTACAGCAAAAGGGGGTGATGGACCCTTGCTCCTGGGCTTTGACATAGCCTGAGTCCTCATCTCTGGGAGAAAATCTCCTTATCTCTTGGTTGCCTTAGTTCCCTTGCTCCACCTAAGCCTGAAACAATGACAGGGTGGTGTAGCTCTGTGCTGAAAAGGGCGGCTTCCCCAGGTGATCAGGCCTAAGAAAGAATATGTAAAATCCTGTGAAACTTGCTTTGTTTAGAATGCTCTCAGTTGAATGATAAGGGTCCAAGGAAGAAGTAAGTTTGTACTTTAAAGTTTCACAGCTCTTTGACCCTGACTCAAAATAGGCCCTCAGACTTCCTTGTTATCTACTGTTTGATCCTTACTTCCTAGCAATGAGTAATGAGCTTTTACCTGAATTCGTATTCAAACGAAACCAATAAAAAGCCTCTCCGGAGAGGGGACAAGGTGCTCCCCATGTGAGGAGTGGCCCTTCTGTTCCTATTCCCCCACAGGACCTGGTTGTCTCTGTGCATGTTTTTAGCATGCTTTGATGAGCATCTGCAGCCAAGATGGATACTGCTGTACGGTATCCTCCACACCTCACCTTGGCTGGGTCTGTTTCCCCATGGGGAGGCTTTGCCTGTGGTCTGGCACCTGCAGGCAGGTGAGTCGCACAAGTGTCACTCCCAGCCGACTGTTTTCTGGGGCAGCCCCTGTGGCTGAAGGAGGAAAGTGACCCGGGTCCCTTTCAGGACTCTGGGTCTTTGGGGTGTGATGCAAATCAAGTGAGGGAAGGAGAAAAGTCCCTTGGATCCCTGCAGGATGAATTTATTCAAAAAGGAAATAATGGAAAAATATTCAATGTGCAAGAGTCTTGTGAAGAAAATGAAAGAAAACCACAGAACATGCCAAACGCCGAGGAAGGCCGCCCTTCGGAAGATGTACCACAGGAGGCAGAAGGAAACCCTCAACCTTCCCAAGAAGGTGTGATCCAGGAAGCAGAAGGAAACCTCAGAAATGGGCCGACTCAACCTGTCCAGGGATTTAAAGAGGACAGTCCCAGAGTCCCATCAGGTACCTGGACCCTGAAGAAATGCTAAGGGGAGCTGAGGAGTTGGAAAGGCTCAGGGAAGCAAGTAGAAGAGCAAGAAACAAGTTTGTGATGATGCACTGGAAGCAAAGACGTTCATGCAGACGTCCTTACCCTGTGCGCTTAGGGAGGGGAATTTTTTTTTAATCTGAGAGTAAAATCTGTTCCCTGCTTTCTTTCCGTTAGCATTTTCTGATGTATGTTTTACTTTGAATCATCTGGTGGAATTTTGGTTTTGATAGTTTCCTCATTACAAGCATCTTACTAGATTGTATCTTGACCGGTTCCCCTCTCTATTCAGTTGGGAAGTTTCACACAAATGCACGGAAATATGTTCATTTCATATTGTCAAGTAAAACGTAACAAGTTACAGAGCAGCACATTTAGTATCAGCTCACATGTGTAGGATAAAAATCCCAAATTGGGTGCATGTGTGTGTGTGTGTGTGTGTGTGTATACATACCTATGTACATGCATACATCAAAAGCTTAACTGTGCATGTTTCCGTGTAGTGTGAGTTTTCTTTTTTAATGAACAGGTGTCATAGACAGAATGAAAATTTTTTTAGTAAGAGAATCAAACAATTTGCAACCAGCTTATAAGGGCAGTGGGGGCACCAACACTCTTGATGAAATAACTGTTAAAATGTTAAATCACCTCAAATCCTCTGGATCTCTTAGTCAGAGGAGTACAACTGGCAATTATTACAAAAAAAAAAAAAAAAAAAGGAAAAGTCTCACTCACCCTACTCAGGCCAGAGTACACACTAACCCCAAGGAGTCCCTCCTCCAAAAAGAATAAACACACCCCTTGGAGGCCCCTCAGGGCACAAAGGCTGTAGGTCAGAGCAAGGGTGGGGGCTGACCCCAGGAGGCATGCTACCAATGGGTGCTGGCTTGAGGCACAAGCCTACCCTTATTTTCTAGGCCAGGGTTTAACTCTTCCCAGCACCAGCCTCCTTGGGGAACAGAGAACTGGAGCAAGCCCAGGGGCTTCCCTGTTCTCCCCAGCAAGGGCAACATCTGAAAGGATGCCTAATAGCCATGTGGGGCCTGCCCACAGTGGACACTCTGAGGGTTCCTTCTCACCAGGTCCTCTGCTCCTATAGAACAGCCTGTCTTCTACCCCGGAGCAATGAGGGGTGATGTAATCCGTGACAGGAACAGGGTGACCACTGGGTAGGAGGGAGACAGTCAGCACTGGGGATCAGTCCCAAAGCTGGCCCTGGATGAAGGTAGCACCAGGCCCAGTGCTCTATGGCCCTGCTCTTCAGGACTCGCTATAACCTGGCTACATGCCACAAGTCCCACTCCACGTCCCAGTTCCTCCCATATCACTCAGTTTGGAGCACGGGCCCAGGGGCCAGCGGGCTAGGTCCGGAGCCCTTCCCCAACCCTTGCTGAGCTGCAGCTTTCCCATCTGTGAAATGGGAGCAATCACAGAGTCCATTGCATAGGCGGCAGAAGGGTTAGTGAGGTTAACCTGTGTTCGGGACAGAGCACAGTACTTGGCTCCTCAGAGCCGCTCAGTAGAAGGTAACAGTGACTTCTCTTGTGGCTTTAACACCCACCACCCATGTGTGAGACACTCGCCCTGCTTGCCCCTGTCTCTACCCCACTCTAGAAATAGAATGCCCGTGAGACCACGCTGGACAAAACCAGATTTTGAAGAGGTTTTAAACGCCACTTGGTTCAAGTTTCTTGGTTGACCAGCAGAGAGGCCAGGACAGGTCAGAAGTAGCACAAGGTTCCTGGTGGCTCAGGGAGCTGGCTCTCACGGCTGAAACTCTTGCTGCACAACCACAGGATGGCACCCAATACTCTTGTCTTTGTCACCTTATTTCTCTTCATTGTCTTCATTGTAGAGGACACAGAATGTGGCAGACACTTCTAATTACCCATGAATATCTATTTTCTTCTCCTTCCTAACAGAATCCTCTAGGTTTTAACTGAATACATGGTCACCCCACTAGAGATAATATTCCCAGACTCCCTTGCAACAAGTGTCAGACTCACATAATCAAGCTCTGGACGGTGAGTAGTGACTGGAGGTAATATGTGTGGTCGCACTGTGACCTTCCTTCTTCCCCCTTTGCAGTCTCTGAGTCACTGGCGTGGTGACAGGCAGCCTTCTTGGTGGACATGCAAGACATCCTAATGGATGACAGAGAAAAACCTTGGGTGACCCCTTGGTGGAAGGCACCCATTTCCTTGACTGCCTACCATCTTAAATTGTTTCAGGAGAAAAAAAAAATCAATCCCACAAACACCTTTTAAAGTCATTGTTATTTCAACTTCTGTTAAAGTGGCTGAACCAATATCCTTAACAGAACTGGCCACTAACACGAAAAGACACTGGTTCTCTTCCTGGGGCCCCTCCTAGGACACGATGAACACCCACGTGCCCATTCCTGATGAATCGCGCTGGGCGGGGAGCTCTGATCACTGACCCAGCTGAATGTCACACTCATATAGGTTATAAATGAGACGTGGTTGTGATAACCTTTGTTTTTTCTAGTTTTATTTTTTGTTTCACCTTAATTCCTGCATCTATGACGATGGCTAGGCTACAGGTAACGGGAAACAGTAGCTAATGCTACGGGACTCATCAATCAACACTGTCCCATAATCAGCTGTAGTATCGGGAAGAGCAGCTCTAGGATCCGTTAATTCAGCAACTCAGTGGCGTCATCGGGAAGCCAGGGCCTTTCCCTCTCTGGGCGCTCTGCCCTCCTGTCTGTCCTATCCCTAGGATGGCTGCCCTCAAGGGGGTCATAAGACTGTGGCCACACTCAAGGGCCTCACACTCGTGCTTGGCAAGCCGCGCATTTCTACCGGAAGCAAGAAGTCTTTCCAGAAACCCTCCAGCGGGCCTCCCCGACCGTCTAGTGGCCAGAGCTGTGTCACAGGCCCACGCCCAGACCAATCACCGGCACTGGGAACAGGCCACAGCGATCGGCGCAACCAATGGGGACGCACCCCCTGGTGGAGGCCCCTACAGGGAGGGAGGAAGTGGAGACTGACCAGAATCGGAGTTCTGTTAGGAACCAGGGAGCAAGGGGGTACCGGCAACAAAGCACACGTGCTGAAGACCTGACAACACACACAGTTATCCTAAAGAATTATTCTCAAACCCAGACATCTGACGACAGTGTCAGTACCTTTCCGA
Organism: Phyllostomus hastatus; assembly: GCF_019186645.2. NCBI lineage: Eukaryota > Metazoa > Chordata > Mammalia > Chiroptera > Phyllostomidae > Phyllostomus > Phyllostomus hastatus. Next base: position 394,632 of record NW_025333643.1, on the reverse strand, counting down.
TCTAGCGATCAGCGCGTGTACAGTCAGAACCTCACGGTTAAGAACGATCGCGGCTGGTGTGCTCAGGGGGAGTTCAGCAGTGTGCAACTGCAGAGCAGCATCCGCCAGCCTACGGGTGGAGCAAGTCCTACCCGCGGAGCACGTCCTACCCGCGGAGCAGGTCCCGCCGACGAGACCTTTGGTCCCTATTTTACATGTGTCTGAATACGCAGCAAGAATTATGTACCAACTGCTTCTCTCCAAAAAGGATTTGAAGCAGATAATCTGTAGATTTAGATTTTTTAAAATCTTTGAAACATTAACGTTTTTTCCCCTTCATTTGTGAACTACACTTTCCCACCACTCTCTCCTCTGAGTTTTCTTTCCAGCTCATGGTGGCTGACCATTTCTCGGCACCACAGCAGACTGAAATAACTAATTCACCAAGCCTAGATTTTCACTTTCATGTACTCCTCAGTGACTTTTCCCCGACATTTCGGGAGAAGTCTGTGTTCCATCCAACTTCTCTGCTTTGTTCTCTCTTTGCTTTTAGAAGTAGCTACGTCTAAAACCGGCGTTCTTATTTTAGAATGTGGAGAACAACGCAAGCATCCCAACAGCAGAAATGAAAAACGTGCAGCAGGCAGGATTTACTCACCACAAAGCCACTTAAAAAATATGTCTGGTTCTTTTTTCTTTGGCCAGCAAACTGTATCAAAATGTCAAGAAAAGCATACGAGGATCACACAGGGAGGGCTGTAAAGCTACAAATATGAGTGGTGTACAATGAAGGCTCACACAGGAAAAGCCACATTTTTTAAAGGCAAAAGCAAAGCAATTCCAAGGGCCTGAAAATCACAGCTGGGCAATATGAATAGGGTACACCTGAAGTACAGGTTGTCAAGGCCACTCACACCTTCTGAAAGCTGCATTTTCTATGTTAACAATACTACACAGAAATGGGATTTTGCTCTGGAGGGATACACGAACGGGAACACTCATGCAGGCCACAGATCAAGGCATCTCGCCCCATCTTTTTTGGGCTGGGAGCACACTCACCTACAAAAAAGAGCTTGACAAAAGCCTGTGCTCACTGCCAGCCCATTCCATGACTTGATCGTGACAAAGCATGGGGTGCCAGGCTGTCCATGGGTAGTAACCGCTGCTGGTGGCTGTGGGCAGGAACGCCATGCCCTTAAAATATCTTCTGTGAAACTGCTGGCTGGTTTGGTGGGAGGCTGGCAGCGGAACTGTAGGTACAGGATGAGCCCTCCTGCCCAAGGAGGCAGATGGTCCAAGTGTGGGCGGCCACTAGTGGGGGGTGCTGTGGGGTTCTGACCTCTAGGAGACCTCCACATGTTGAGAACCAGGGATTCTCTGATTCAGATACCAAAACAAGCTTGTTTTTTTTTTCACCTTTGCACTTATGAAAAGACAGAACAAAGTCAGAGCTAAGAGTGGTGTGACATAAGAATCATAAACATTTAGCTTGGGAAGGAATCTTAATTGTTATCTGGCTCTAGCTCCCTTACAATAAAGTAGGGAGTAACACTGCAATAAGCTCCAGAACTTTGATTCAGCTTAAGTTAAAGCTGTAATGAAACACAAGTGCTCCAGATAAGTAGTTCTTATCATCACAGTGTGGAAGAACTGAAAGCTTTTCCTCTAAGATAGGATACCCCCTCTCACCACTTTTATTCAACTAGCCAGAGCAATTAGGCAAGATAAAGAAATAAAAGGCATCCAAATCAGAACAGAAGAAGTAAAAGGGTCTCTATTTTCAGATGACATGTGTCATCTTTAAAAACTTTAAAGACTCCACCAAAAAACTATTAGAATAAACAAATTCAGTAAAGTTGCAAGATACAAAATCAATACACAAAAATCAGTTGCATTTCTAAACACATTTCTAACAACAAACAGAAAGAGAAAAATAATCCCATTTATAACAGCATTAAAAAGAATAAAATAGCCCTGGTGGGTGTGGTGTGGCTCAATGGATTGAGCACCAGTCTGTGAACCAAAAGGTCACAGATTCAACTCCCAGTCAGGACATGTGCCTGGGTTGTGGGTTGGGTCCCCAGTAGGGGGCACACGAGATGCAACCACACATTGATGTTTCCCTCTTTTTCTCCCTTAGTTCCTCTCTGTCTAAAAATAAAATTAAAAAAAAGATTAGAATATTTATGAATAAAGTTAGCTATAGTTGAAAGATCTATACACTAAAAGCTATATGACATTGATGAAAGAAATCAAAGAAGACACAAATAAGTGGGAGGATACTCTGTGCTTATGGTTTGGAAAAATTAATACAGATTAAATGTCCATACTACTCAGAGAAATCTACAGAATCTATCAAAATTCCAATGGCATTTTTCATAGTAATAGAAAAAAACAATCCTAAAATTTGTATGGAACCACAAGAGACCCTGTATAGCCAAAGCACTCTTGAGAAAGAAGCATCATGGGTCCTGATTTCAAATTATATTACAAAGAGATTTCAAAACACAACATGGCATTGGCATAAAAACAGACACACAGATCAATGGAGCAGAATAGAGAATCCTGGGAAAAAACATGCATATGTGGTCAATTAACTTATGACAAAGAAGCCAGAAATATATTACGAATAAAGGACAGTCTCTTCAATAAATGGTGTTGAGAAAACCAGATAGCCAAATGCAAAAGAATGAAACTAGACTTCTATCTTATACCATACATAAAAATAAACTGAAAATGAATTAAAGACTTGAATGTAAAACCTAAAACCTTGAAACTCCCATAAGAAAACACAGGGAATAAGCTCTTTGACATTGGTCTTGGCCATGATTTTTTGGATTTGACACCAAAGCAAAAATAAACAACTGGGACTACATCAAACTAAAAAGCTTCTGCACAGCAAAAGAAATAATCAACAAAATTAAAAGACAACCTATGAAATGGGAGAAAACATTTATCAGATAAGGGGCTGATATTCAAAGTATATAAAGAACTTAAACTTCTCAATAGCAAAAGAAAAAAACCCCAAATACTGATTAAAAATGGGCAGAAGAACTAAAAAGATTTCAAATTTTTTCAAAGAAGACATAAAAATGGCCAACAGATACATGAAAAGATCCTCAACATCAGTAATCAATAGACAAATGCAGATCAAAAACACAATGAGAGCTCTGGCCAGGTGGCTCAGTTGATTGGAGCATTGTCCCATGCACCAAAAGGTTGTGGGTTTGATCCCCAGTTGGGGAGCATATGGGAGGTGCCCGATTGGTGTTTCTCTTTCTCCCTTTCCTCTCTCTTTAAAATCAACAAAAACATATCCTCAGGTGAGGGTTAAAAAAATTAAAATCAGAATGAGAAATTACCTCATACCTGTTAGAATGACTGTCATAAAAAACAACAACAAAATCGAAGAGATAACAAGTGTGGGTGAAGGTAGGGAGAAAAGGGAACACTTGTGCAACTCTGGGTGGGAGTGTGAATTGGTGCAGCCACTATAGTAAACAGTATGCAGGTTCCTAAAAAATTAAAAATAGAAATACCATATAGTCCAGCAATGCCATTTCTGGGTACACATCCGAAGAATTCAAAATCACTATCTTGAAGTAGTATCTGCACCCCATGCTCACTGTAGCATTATTTGCAGCAATAATCACACCCCTTTTTCCTCAACCCCATCCTTGACACCATTGTCTTGAGACCCAATTGGGCTGTTTAGAGGAAAATAACCTATTGTGCTGAGCCACTGAAATTTGGGGATTTATTTGCTATACTAGTTTAACATTAGTACAAACTAATAATTGTCCATATGTAGCCTTTTGATAAAGATTAAATGTAAAAATATATTCAAAATGCCTGAATCATAATAGCTCAATAATGGTTAATTCCTTTCCACTCATGGGTGTCCTACTCATGTGAAAATACACCAATAACATCATTTGGTTGCTTTGGAGTCACAGTTTTCCAGCACAGATTTAAATGGAGATTGAAGCCAACCCTTTAAGCTTATTATCAGGCAACATTTTGAGGAGAGCTCTGATCATTTATATCTTCGTTTTTTATTTTTTATTTTAAACAACTTTACTGAGGTATAATGTACATACTATAAAATTCAACTTCAAATGTAAATGGTTTTTCAGTAGATACACAGAGTTGAGAAGCCATCACCACAAGACAGTGTTAGAACATACTCGTCACCCCCGTAGATCCCTCGTGACCTTTCACAGGTCATCCCCGTTCTTAATCCCTATTCCAACTAGTTACTAATTTACCTAATGTCTCTTTTTCCCCGCCATTTTAAAAATTTATTGATCTTAGAGAAAGAGAGAGAGGAAGAAATGGAGAGGGGGAGAAACACACACACACACACACACACACACACACACACACACACACAAAGAGAAAGAGAGAGAAACATTGATTTGTTTTTCCACTTACTAATACATTCATTGGTTGCTTCTTGTATGTCCCCTGACCAGGGATCAAACCTGTAACTTTGGCATATGGGAATGATGCTCTAACCAACGGAGCCACCCAGCCAGGGCTTGTGATTGCTTACATCTTTAAAATCACTGTGATCTGGGCTATGATACTTACATTGAAACCTAGCTTGAAACTGAGATAGGTAGAGATCCTGAAACAAAGACAGACACTTCACTCTGGGGTAGTGGGCTCTTTCCAGTTTTCCAGAGTGAGGCATCCTTACCTAATAAATTACTAGGGGGTAAAAAAACCCCCAGTCAAATAGCCTTGGCTGGCGTAGCTCAGTGGATTGAGCATGGGCTGCAAACCAAAGTGTCGCAGGTTCGATTCCCAGTTAGGGTCCATGCCTGGGTTGCAGGCCATAACCCCCAGCAACCACACATTGATGTTTTTCTCTCTCTCTCTCTTTCTCCCTCCCTTCCCTCTCTACAAATAAATAAATAAAATTTTTTAAAAAACAAAGCAAAACAAACAGTCAAATAGTACTTAGGGGAAGAGGCTGTTCACACATGTGATTTTGAGAATGCAAAGCACTGGGGCGGTCATGATCCTTGTTTACATACCAGTTTCCACAAATCTAAGCTAAATGAGCAAATACTTATTCTGTATTAGCACTGTAAAATTGAATTTCCAATTGTGTTTCTGAGGATGTCTACTAAACAGGGTATAGAGCTATCATGCAATAGTTAGAGGTTGTTTTAATAGTCATTTTCCAAGGTCTGTTGTGTTACTAGTTGGGCACTATGTGTTATCAACTGTTGCATTATTGGTTGGGCATTACAGAACATCACGGTGGTAGGCATGGTTGTCATAGACTGTCCAGTAACAGAGTTGTGAGTTCTGATGGTTGTGCAACATTGGATCTGCCCACCAACCTGTGACAACTGACTACAGACTGCCATATCACTGACCCAGTCAGGATGGGGACATGAGCTTCCTCTTCTTTTTCTAAAAAGTATTTTAAAATTGATTTTAGGGAGAGGAAGGAGAAAGAGAGAGAAGAGAGAAAGAGAAACACAGATTTATTGTTCTAGTTTTTTATGTACTCATTGGTTGATTCTTGTATGTGCCCTGACATGGGATTGAACCCGCAACCTTGGCATATAGGGATAACACTGAGCTACTTGGCCAGGGCTTCCTCTTCTTAAGTTAGGAACATACTTGAAAGTCTTATTTTGTAAAAAAGAGAAATCATTCTAACAGATTAATTTGAAAACATAATACAAAATCTTGTTTTTCTCAGAAGAATGTCTTTTTTCCCATTGAGGTATAATTGACATACAGCATTATATTAATTCCAGATGCACAACAAAATGATCTGATATTTGTATATATTTCAAAATGATCACCACAGTAAGTCTGGTTAACATCTGTCACCGTACAGTTATACAATTTGTTTTTCTTGTGATGAGAACTGTTAACATCTATTCTCTTAGCGACTTTCAAATATGTACAAGGCAATATTATTAACAACAGTCACCACGTTGTACATTGCATCCCCATGACTTAATTATTTCATAACTGGAAGTTTGTACCTTTTGACCCCCTTCACCCATGTCACCCACCCCCACCTCTGGCTGCCACTGATCTGTTCTCTGTATCTATAAATTTAGTTTTGTTTGTTCATTTGTTTAGATTCCACATATGGGTGAGTCAATACGACTGTTTTCTATTATCTTCCCAGCAGGTGACATCAGAATTCCGGCCCTTTAGCGGTTGGTTTCCCATAATGTCCCAGGATGATCCTCAAACCCTGCCCATAGTCTGCAAGGCCCCACCGTCAGTCCAGTCTCACCTCACGCTCCCGCCTATACCCCCATTCCTCAGCCATCCTGGCCATCTCTCGGACCCAGAACAGAGCTTTGCTCCCTGGGGACTTGGGGCCTGTGTCCATGCATGTCCTCTTACAACCCGTTTAGGGGGTGGGTCGGTGGGGCAGGTGCCTGGGTGGCTGTTCACAAGGGGCACCAATTCCCACAAGAGAGACCCTGATATGAAGAAGAAAACTGTGCCTCTCTGAGTCTGCTTGAAACAGGAAGGTGGGGGGTTGGGGGGGTGTAGACCAGGAGCTGGCTGGAGCCAGGACACAAGGCCATAGCAGCTTTCTTGGGAGGACTCTGGTGGCCCAGGCAGGTGGGTAGGTTTGATGCCAAGACTGACATGGTCAGGGAAGCAGGGTTTGGTAGTTTTAAAGCATGTCCACAAATTCTCTGTCATGCCCCCCCAATCAAGAGAGGTTCTGGGTCTCTGAGCAGGCTTTAGGGCACCTTGATGAGCATGATGGGACAGGAATGGTGATGCAGGACCTCCGAGGCCAGTCAGAAATGTCCATGCAGATTCACCTGGCTTGTTCGCTCTGGCTGTGGAGCCCTGCAGCTACCACGTTGGAAAAACCAGGTTGGAGGCCACCCGAGACAGGGAGGCCCAAGCAGCCCCGACTGTCCGAGTCTCCCAGCCCAGGCATCACACTCTGTGAGGGAACGTTCAGACAATTTCAGAGCAGCCCCTGCCTGGATAACTGAGATGTGAGCATGAAATACCAGCTGGGCCCACTCCACCTCCAGGCCATGAAAGTAACAATCACACAAAGGCTGTCTTAAGCCACCATGTTGGGGATGATTTGTTTTGCAGCAATAGCGAGTTCCATGATGCTAGGAAATTTGTCAGTCTTTCTCCTACTCTTATATCCCCACTGCATGGTGCAGAGCAGGTGCTCAATCAATATTTGTGGATGAATGAATGAATGGATGGATGAATGACCTGAGGGGAGACTTGCTACAGCCACCAGCAATCCATCTTCTCTGCCTTTCCCCAGCTGGCTCGCTACCTCTCCTTTGACCCTACTACCCCTTTCCCACCTTACTAACTCCTGATCATCCCCGGATCTCAGCTCCAAGGTCACTTTCTCAGGGAAGCTGCCTTTGAACAACCCCATCTAGATCAGCATCCTGTCTGACACTCTCAAGTCACCCTGTATTTCTCCTTCATGACACTTCCCAGGACTATCATGAACACAATGCAATAGCTGCACTGAAATTCCTGGCTGGCTGTCTCCTGCCATTTATCATAAGCCACCTGACAGCGGTGATGGTGTTGATCTGTTCATAAGTATGTCTCCAGTGATAGACAAAGCCTGGCACTGAGGTGACTGACCATGTCAGAACATTTGGGAAGGCCAGCAATATACAGTTCAGCTGTTTTAATCACAACTATTCTCACACCAAATGTGTGCGTTTCTTTTTTCTCACACCAACCAATTTTCCAACTCTCTGGACACCAGCTGGGTGTCCTACCATTCAGTTCAATTCTGATACTGACTACCCCAAGTTGGCACCAGACCCCACAGGGTTAAGGGCTCAGTCCCAAAGATCACCCCCACGTCAGATGCCAGTTCCAAGTATGGGATCCACAGATTACCCACTTCTGTCAACTTGGCTACAAAGTCCGCGGGTGGGAAGGCAGTTTCCAACAACCCCCACCCCTTTCAGGTTCAACGATTTGCTAGAACAGCTCACAAAACTTTGGAAAAAGCTTTACTTACTATTGCTATAGATATAATACAAAGGATACAACTCAGGAACTGACAAACAAAAGAAATGCATAGGGAATATGATGGGCAAGGGCAGATCTCCCAGGCTGTCTCGGGACACACCACCCTCTTCACACCTCAATGTGTTCACAGGCCTGGAAGCTCCCTAAACCCTGATGTTTAGAGTTTTTTATAGAGGCTTCATCACGGAGGCAAGATTCACTGGTCATTGGTGCCTGAACTCAGTTTCCAGCCCCTCTGGCTCCCCGGAGGTCAGGAGATGGGGCCGAAAGTTCCAACCCTCTAATCATGCCTCCTCTTTCTGGCAATCAACCTTCATTCTAAAGCTGTTTGGGGGCTCCCAGCCATCAGTCATCTCATTAGCATGTAAATGACACACTCAGCACTCTGGAGATTCCAAGGTTTTAGGAGCTGCATGCCAGGAACCCCTGACAAAGACCTAATATTTGGTTTACATGATGTCAGGACAGCCAATTCCATGATCAGAAGAGGCCAGTTCTTAGAATTCTCATTAATATTGAGCTACAATCAGTGTCTAACTACTAGCCTATCCTCTGCTGGCTTTCCAGAACTATGCACATCCTGGTCATCCTCAGCACACAGACCCCAGGGAACCCAAGAGGGTGAGTGTCTTCTTCAGGTTTACACAACAGTCAGGGTAAGGGCTAGAATCTGAAGCCAGCTCCTCTGATTTGTCAGTTGAAGACTATTTCCATTACAGCACACTGCCTCCTGGATACTTTTGTGGTGAACAGACAGACAGAAGCAGAGCAAGGGTGACAGGCCAGGTACAGTAGGTCACCGGAATGGAGAGTCCCGGGTGCTCAGCAATGAGCAAAACTGGGAAAACAAGAACTTTGCCCCCAGGGTAACCTTTCTGCCTCTAGCACATTGCTGGTAATGTGGTTTAGACCCACCCCTAACCTTCTGCCGTATCGTTGGTCATGCAGTTCGGATGTTCCCTGGCATGTCTCTAGTCAGGTGGGAGACCCCTTAGAGGAGGAGCAACAGGCAGGAGAATAGCCTCATATGACCCCTATTAAGCATTAAGCCCTAGCAATGACATCTCGAGTATAGACCTCAGTTGTGTTTCAGCTCCAGGCCCAGAAAAGCAGCAAAACCAGACACGTTGATGCCAGGGCTGCCATCAGGACCAGCTGTATTGACTAACAACCCTCTGCCCTGTGCCAACCAATCAGTGGAGACCATGACCCCGAAAGGCCACATCTGGAAAGCTCATAAATATTCTATTGAGAGTCTCCCCTGGGACCCGCACCCCCCCTCCCCACAAATCCTTACCCTTAAAAATCCTTAGGATGGAGAAGCCAACACACTCTCCCTCCCTCAGGAGTACAACCTGCCTTTCTTGTCTCCCTCTTCTTCCTCTCAGGGGCGTTACCTTCACCCTTCTCTCTCTTAAGCTCCCTGGGCCCTTTCTTTTGTCTCTGTAACTTGTTTCCTGAGCCCATTTCTTCTATGGCTCAGTACCTCTGTGACTTTCTAAATAAACCTTTGTTTATAGTTTGTGTCTTGGCTCTGCTTTCTTTCTTAGCCAGACCTCAAGTATTGAGGTTGCTGAACCAAGGTCCGTTCTGACTCCACGGCTCTGACACCTGGTGTTGTGTTTGCCACCAATGTTTTCACGGATGTTAAATGCTCCGGAAGTATGATCCCTCCACCCAAACAACACACAAACTGTGCACTTTTCATACCAGAGCCTATGAACAAGGTGAAGCTTCTTTATTTAACATGTAGTATTCAGTGTCTGTGCATAACAAGAGTTCATGGCAATATTTTAGGTGCCTCCCTGACAAACGCTTAAGGGATGAGCCCCTGAGCAAACTTCTAATTCAGATAGTAATTTAATTCCTATTTACTGGACAGACCCTGGGTCAATTCTCTGCAGAGGGCACTCCTCCCACTTTCATATCTTTTCTGTTACGGGTCGTTCCCAGGGCCTTTGAAGATTAAAGACATAAACTAAGACAAAGAACAGTCCAGGTGACTGCAATAGTTCAGTAAGGCAGCACCCCTGAACAACTCAGCTTTTGAAGACAATGTAATGACCTGGAAAAGAAAATGCGAAAATTTTAATGTGACTTAATGTGAAAAAGACACAAAAAGGATACAGAACCGTGTACTGCAAAACTCTAGAATTTTAAAAATGTATATCTGTATATGCTTGGAGAACCAGAATGGAAAGAAATACACATTTTAAAGTGATACGGCATTTCTCACCCTTCAGATCCGTGAAAAATAAGGTCATTCATCTCTAGTGCATATGAATCTCAATGGGGATGAATTCTTTCACACACTGCTACTGAGAGGGTTGTAGGGGGAAGGGAAAATTCCCTTTTTTTCACTCATAGTTCTTCTGGCTGGCCTAATATTCAAACTGATGCGAGACAGGTTAACAGGAGAAAACAACCAAATTAATTATGTATGTACATACGGGGCTCTGTGAGAATAGGAGACCCCAGGACAAATCGGGCAGTTGAGGCTTATTTGCCATCTTGAACTAAGGAGAAGTGGGGGTGGGGGGCTGGTAGTGTCTTGGACTTCAAAGGGAAGGTGGGCAATTCACAGGTAGATGGGAAGGAGTAAACATGTGGTGAAGGAATTCTTGCTGGGTCACCCAAGGAGTTTGCTGGTTCCTCCCAGTCGGCCCCACTTGGATTGTTATGTGAAGGTGGAAGATGGTCCCTTCCTTCACAGGTTTCTATCTGAATTCCTACAGGCAGGTAAGAAGGGAGTGAAAAGCACTTCTTAACTTTGTTGGATTTTGTTTTTAGTTGGAAATCATCTGCATGCTGGGGCAACACATTCTGGGGAGACTCATTCTGAACCCCTCCGATTTCTTAAAAGTAACCAATTTAAAATATCAAATACCCAAAAAGGTATATTTGGGGGTGGCAAACTGTTCCCCCCCCCCCCCAGGGTTAACAGGTATGGGATTCATGAAGAAGTGGTGGTCTTGTTAAAACAATAAACACACAAGAATTCACATTCTGGGTATGTTCAAATATATTCACTCATATGTACAAAACAGAGATACAAGTAATTATAAGAATCTGGAAACAAGCCCTGGCTGTGTGGCTCAGTGGATTGAGCACCAACCTGAGAACCAAAGGGTCCCCTGGTCCCCAGTTCGATTCCCAGTCAAGGCACACACCTGGATTATGGGCCAAGTCCTCAGTAGGGGGCACACAAGAGGCAACCACATATTGATGTTTTTCTCCCTCTCTTTTTCCCTCCCTTCCCTTCTCTAAAAATAAATACATAAAATCTTTTTTAAAAATTGGAAACAACTGATATGTTCACTCACAGGGAAATGGTGGAAAAATTAGAGTTTGTCCATACAATGGAATAGGATTCAGCCTTAAAAAAAGAAAGAGGTAGACTTAGGTGTGCATGTGGACAAACCTCCAGGAGATACTGTCAAGTTAAAAATATACAAGGTCTGTCCATAAAGTATCCAGCCACAAATATGAAAAATAGAGACATTTATTGACGATACAAGAAACACTGTACACAGGACAATGACATCTCAGTCCCTTTCAAAGCCGGCCTCTTGAGACCTCACACAGTTATCCCAATCGCCATTAGCTGTCCCATTGTATTTTCCTAAATCTCATTGATAGTCTGAAATCTCTTCTCTTTCACAGGTGATTTTAGTTTTGGGAAACACCAGAAGTCACAGGGCACCTAATCTGGGGTGTAGGGGGGCTGAGTCACCTGGGTGATACACTGTTTCTCAAACAAACTCTGCATAAGACATGATGCATGAGCAAGTGCATTGTCGTGATGAAGCTGCCAGTCACCAGCAGCCCAGAGCTGCGGCCTTCTGAATCATCCAAATAGTCTTTGCGGAGGAATATCCAAGCTTAATGCAAAATCTGATGCAGATTCGTTGCTCTGCTCGATCAGTCATTTTGAATGCCACAGCCACACAGTACACACGCTCACTCAACAGCATCTACTGCCCCCACTGACTAGTACAGTGAAGTTGTCATTGTTCACACATGCACATTCCAGTCCACTTGCCTTGACTGCCAGGTTACGTCGTGATGTCAAGCAAACTGTTCTTGTTACGTTAACAATGGCTGGACTTTTCCTGGACAGATCTCATATACTATATGACTTTTACAATCAGAAATAAAAGCAAGCTGTAAGACTCATTTAAATTATTTTTAAATGATGTAGTTAAGCAAGAAGTCACCAGGCAGGTCCATGATGAATTATAAAGAGATCAGACATTTTGAAAGAGTACCTCCTTTCAAAACTCAACCTAACATGGAATCCGATGTGTGAGAAAGATAAAAGCAGTTTCCTGGGAGGGGCCTCGTGCCCTACCCATCCGCAGGACCCAGGAACACCACCAGGGAATGCACTGTTACAGACAGATTGAAGCTGCAGGGGCCGGGGGCAGGAGCTATAAGTCTAGACGGTCAGTCACAGAGGGCTTCAGGGGAGAGTCAGAAACAGTGTTACAGAAACAGTGTTGAAGCTCGAAGGGCAAGGAGGATGGCAGTGGCCATGCCTGATGGGAACAGGAGTTTTGAGGAGGACGAACAATGTGCTTGCTGATACCGAGGTCGTCACAAAGCCCACTCTCCCCGTACTGTTGGCTGAGGGCAGGTTTTAGGCAGTGAGTCATCAGTGACGTGGGAGGAGAATGGCTGGGGCCAGACTAGGTTCTGTCTAGGGGCAGGGGGTCACAGTTTCCTGAACAACAAGCACGGCAGAATGAAGGAGCTGATGATGAATAATACACTCCTGCGTATTCATCACCCCCCACCCTTGCCTGCCCTTGAGTTATAGCCCAGCACTGGCAGCAAGAAGACAGACAACCTTCTAGGCCTTGATATATGATGGCCTGCAGCTCACTGCTACACAACTGATGGGTTTTGCCAAGGTTGTGCTGCATTCGGTCAGAGCGGCAGGCCAGGCAGGCTGTGGACCTTCCTACAGTGCTGCTGTAGAAGTAACCCACATCCTAAGGCCAACAACTCTGGGGTTCCCAAGTCAGCTCATGGTACCTCTCTGGGACTGAGACCAAGGCCTTTTGCTCCACTACTTAGCAGCTGTGGCACCTCTGAGCTGCAGTTTCTGTATCTGTAAATAATGGTTCAATTATTCATACAAGAAATATTTACTGAGCATCTGCTATATGCCAAGTATAGCCATAGAAACTGGGCATTAGTAGTGATTAAATCATTTCAAAACTCTACCCTCATGGAGATTATATTCTAGTGAAATGTGAATAACCCCCTTCACGGGGTAGTGAAAGGGATTAGATATTTCCTGGAAAGCACTTAGGGTAGTAACAATTCTGTACCTAATTCCAATGTGTATTGGGACTTTTCTCCCACACCACCAAACAATTCCCTGACACCAGCTGGGTGCCCTACCATTCAGCTCAATTCTGACACCATCTACCTGGAGACAGCATCAGATCTCACAGGTTAATGGCTCAGTTGCATAAGACTGCCCCCTCACCACACACCCAGGCTGTCCCTGGTCCTTCTGACCAACTAGCGACAGACCGAAGGTTCTGATGAACCCTCTCCCTGGGTTTGATTCATTTGCTAGGGTGGCTGCTCACGGAGCTCAAAGAAATATTTTACTTACTAGATCACTGGTTTCTTATAAAAAGATATAACTCAGGAAAAGCCAGATGGAGGAGATACAGAGGGCAAGGTATGTGATGTGGGAAAAGTCACATAGCCGGGAGTCATGCCGTCTCCAGGTGTGCATTCTCTCTGAATCTCCACATGTCCACCAACCTGGAAGCTCTCCGAGTCCCATCCTTCCAGGTTGTTATGGAGGCTTCATTATACAGTCATGGTTGATTAAGTCACTGACCACTGGTGGCTGATTCGACCTCCAGCCCCTCTCCCCTCCCCAGAGGTCTGAGGGTGAGACTGAAAGTTCCAACCCTTTAATCACAAGGTTGGTTGTCCTAGCAACCAGCCCCCATCCTTAGGTCACTGGACGCTTTGCCAAAAGTCAACTCATTAACATAAAAGACACCATCATTCCCTACAGCCCTTAGTACCAAGAAGGCACCCAGTACACACCCTGGACTGGTCTGAGTTCCCTACCTGGAGACCAAGTGCCCTGCAAGCAGCAATGGCCTCACTCAAAGGAGCCCCAAGGTTCCTCTCCTGCACCGCAGCCCCACCCCTAGCACTGTCAATTCCACCCTAATGAACAGGGCTGGGCGTAGAGAATGAAGGAGACCACCCTTGGGGCCATTCATCACAATAAATGCTGCTGAGGACTCTGCTGAATGCTGGCTCAGCCCTCAAGTCTGTAGGGAGACAGAGTAAAACTGCAGCCGGTGAGAGCCCCTCCCGTCTCAGGCAGTGAGGACTGTAGTCCTCCACCGCGAGGAGCCCCTGAAGGACTGCCTGGCAGCACCTGGGGCCTCAGGGAGGGATCCCAGCCCTTCCAACCGGGCCAGCCAGCCCATGGCCAGGCAAGCCCTTACTTTGAGGATTTTTGCGTTAAACGTTCATTTCAATGTGCTGACAGAGTGGGCAATAGGAACAAGCAGCACATATTTTGAGCCGAGTGGTCAGAATTCTTGGTATGAGTTGCAGGAAAAAATAAACTGTAGCCAATTTAGAACGTTGTCCTTGGGGTTCCAAGAAAGCACTCCATCAAAACTCTGGCTGGCACCTATTTGGATGTGTAATGACAGTTTCAGCTTTCCCCACCAACTACAGGCTCGGGCTCTGGTGCCAGCCTCTATTTTCGTAGCCTGAGTAATGCCTGGGCAAAGGACCAGATAAGAACCAAAGGCAGAGGGACAAGGCAAGAGAAGTGATAGCATGAACAACGGGCCGTATCCCGCCCGGCCTCCAACAGCAAGCCCTGTGGAGCCCCATCTCGGACAGCGGCCACGCCCTCCTCACACTGGCCAGCTTCCTCTGCAGCCTCCTCCCCTTGCACCCACAGCCCCGGGCCCGAGCTCCCTTTTGGCTGGTACCTTATCTGCCTTGGTGTTAAATGAGTGAATGGCCACACCACACAGCCGAACTCTGGGACTGGATGACACACTGCTCCCCGAAACCCAGCATGCGCCTTCTCACAACTCTGTGCCCAACTCACTCTTGGTCCAGAGGCCTTCTTGATCTGGTTAACTCCTGTTCATCCTTCAACTTGGCTCAAACGTCACCTCCCTCTGGAAGCCCTCCCCAATCCCATCACTGGGTGAGGTCCTCCAAGGTTGGGCAACCACAGTCCTCCCACAACACTCATCACCCGCACAGGCTCCTGTCAGCTTCTTTGCTTGCCTCCCCCAGGGCTGGGTGGACTCAGAGCCGAGTAAGCAGTAGGTGCAAAGGGAAGGAAGGGCAGGAGGAAAGAAGGGCCTTAAGAAGGACACTGTCACAGAAACCTCCAATCAGCCGAACAAGAACAAAGCATTAAAACCCAATAGATCAATGGATCACTCATTAATGTTTACTGAGAAAAACATAGCAGGAAGTGGTTGGGAAATGAATTTGAGTGGGAAGCAGAGGGCACTCCTAGCAGCATCCTCTCTGCTGCGCCCCCCAGGTGGGCTGGTGTTGCAGCTGAGTGGCAAGAGAGACTTTGGAAGAATGGGTGAGTGGGGGCACTTGCAAGGCTCCTGAGCAAGGAGCTCTCTTGTAGGCTTGGCGCTCTCATAGGCAACTGTGGCTTTGAAGGGGGCTGAAGGCCATTTTTCTCTGGGGTAAACTCCAACTGCTGAGGGAGACCAACTAGAATGCATCCCTACAAAGCTGTTAAGAACAGCCCTGACAGGTGTGGCTCAGTTGGTTTGGCGTCGTCCCGCCAAGTGAAAGGTTGCCGGTTCAATCCCTGATCAGGGCACATGCCTGGGTAGTGGGCCTGGTTTCTGGTCGCAGCATGTGCAAGAGGCAACAGGTCGATGCTTCTTTCCCTCTCTTTCTCCCTCCCTTCCCCTCTCTCTAAAAATAAGTAAATAAAATCTAGAAAGAGAGAGAGAGACAACAAAGCTGTTAAGACCATGTCCTGGGTCAAAAAACAGGAATAATGAGGATCTTCCATTGTCCTGCTGGCCCAGCTCCCAAACTCAGGAACAGAGGCAGGGATTGAAGACAAATGATCTGGGAATAAAGACTGTTTTTGGCTGGAGCCTCCCTAGCACAGTGTTTCCTTCTAAGACAGACACCCCCGTTGCCCGTCAATATTCTTTCCTTCTTCCTGGTTAAGAGAATCCTGACTTAGGGGAGGGGAGGACAGTGAGGCAGAGCGTGCCAGATATTCATGAAACCCACGTGCTCTTCCTCCTGGGCTCAGGGCTGGACCGCCTTTCCCAGCCTGCCTTGCAGCAGGTGTGACCGTGTGACTGAGCCCTGTCTAAGGGAGTGTCAGTAGAAGTAAATCACCACCTCCAAGCCTGGTCCGTGGCTCCTCCCTCACCCTCCAAGCTCCTTCCTCTGTGCTGATGAAAGCACAGCAGGCTTCAGAGCCCTGGGCCCCAGAATCACCCCTGGAAAGAGACCCTCCACTGATCGGGAACAGCCACGCTGGACTTCACATGTGCAAAAAATAAATGTTTGTCATATTTGAGCCATCGAACGCAATTTGGTTTGTTTTTCAGCAGAGAGCCTGTCTGTGCAGCGCTGTGTCCGGCTAAACACTCACTTGGCCATTCTAACCGGGCACGGTCATGTGACACAGTTCTGGCTGGGAAACATCAGGGGAGGTCTTCTGGGCGTTTTGAGGAAAATGTTCGCTTTTCTGATAAAAGGTACCAGCCAGTGTGGCTGGAGCCCCCTTCCCGTAGCAGCTGCTGTGCCACCCTGAAGGAAAGGCCAATGCCAGCAGTCACCTACCCTCAGACATCTCATTACATGAGAAAAACAAACCGTTATTTGCTTAAGGCACTAAGGTAGGGCCTTCTGTTACTTGGAGCCAAACACAATACCCACTGCTTTGCAGCCTCTCATTCATTCACTCGCCCAGCCTTTACTAAGGCCTGTTTCATGCCAGTGCTTGGGCTACGGACTGAAGATTTAGAGGGGAGCGGGGGTGGCCCTGCCCTCCCAGAGGTCCCAGGGGCTGGGGAGCTTGGTCCACGAGTGGACCATCCTGAAGCAGTGGGCACTGGATACTGTGATGACGCACGATGTCCCAGGGGAGTGTGAGCACTGGGCGGTGGGCAGGCAGAGGCAAGGAGTTCCCACCACGCACACAGAGCAAACAAACACTCCTCAAGCTAAAAAGCCACGCAAAAGAATGTGCTTTGCTCAGTCAAGCCAACTGCAATTACTCACTGTGTGTCGACTTGTTCATCACCATCAACTAATGCAACTGTTTCAAGATAATCAGCAGTCATTACAGCAAGATGCACAAGAGGAGAAAATTAAAAAACCATACACTGTTAACTTAGAAATGCCGGAAATTATGGGAACCGAGGATGAGGCAGCCTTGCTCAGATCTTCTTGCCTGCTGATGTTAACTATTTCCTAAAATGTAACTTCCTTCTCAAGGAAGACACAGTAATTTTTTACCGAGAAGACAGAGGAGAACAGCAACAACAGTCCATGGCATGACCTTTCTGTAACTGTCCAAGCTCTGGTTGCTCAGGTCTGCGTTCCCTTCAGGAGCTGCGATGGAGACAGACGAACTGGCGACAAAAGACGGCCCTGCTGGGAAATCAGGAGGCAGCCAAGACCAGAGAAGTCGGAGCACCTGGGGGACCACTTGGAAACTGAAGAAAATGCTTTCCTCTTTTTAATTCAATTAGGCTTACATAACAAAGAAATGATGTTTTAAAATGAGTAGCATTATTTGCCATTTATTTTCCAAGTGTGGGGCAAGGATTAAAAAAAAAAGACAAAGCCTCATTGACTTCAAATTGCAGTGGTTTGAACATGAATACACAGAAGCAGGCTCCCCATTAGGAGACCTGATGATGATCAGGTTTCCAGGCTGACTGCCAGCTGACCAGTCCGAAGGACCCCGGTGGAGAGCAGACAGTGTGCTAATCGCACTCCCCAGGCCGACAAGGCTCAGGTTCCTGAGGCTCAATCGCTGGCAGTGCTCCCGCGCTCTGCCCATCAGTGGAGGCCCTGAACCAGCAGCGACAACGGTAGGGGCTCTGCCACACTCTGCCAGGCCAGGCGCGAGTTTCTTTGTGGGACACATGGAGCAAATGAGGATGAGATCTGAGAAGGAAGGACCTCCCTTTCCGGGACCAGTTTATTAAACCCAAGCCTGTCAACACAGTTTCCCAGAGACCTTCCCACTGAGGAGGTTCTGGCTCTGGCAGACACTGGAAACATGGCTGTCTGGCCCTCTGCCTGGGGTCCCCTGCCAGCCCCGGAGCGGCTGGACCATTCCTCACACAGAGAACTGGGTCTCTGAGGGTCTCATGGGCTTCTGGGGCTGCTGAAGAGCCAAGTCCCAAACTCGTCAGGGCAGCGTGCTGTCCACCAGGACCAAGGATGGCGCTGGCAAACCACATACTAGGCTTACGGTCTCACAGCACACTTCCCACGAACCACCTCAGGCCCAGAGTGAGAGTTAAAACATCAACCACCAGCATGTGTCAGACACACACCAGTCAAAGAGACCTGTCTTAAATAGCTGGCGAGGCCATGTCATACTAGTGTGTGCCAGCTGAAGACCATTCCCCTCACCCACCATGGGCAACCCTCTGCAGGCCATGCCTGGCCAGTGACCAAGAGCCAGGTGAGTGCCAGGGAGATGTCTGCACTATCATGCATGTCCTTTGCTATGAACCAAAGTACAATGTCCTCTGTTCCATGAGAACAGAGACTGTGTGTCTTAGCCATTCTCCTATATTCATTATGTCAGTGCAGTTGGTTGCCCCAAGGAGGTACTTTTAAGGAATGAATACATAGTAATAACAGCACAGACCACGTGTGAGGCACTGCTCCAGTCCTTGTCACCTACAATCTCATTTCAGCTTCACAACAATACCATAGGGTAGGCGTGGTTATCATCATCCCTACTTTACAAATGAGGAAACTGCGGCACACAGAGGTTAAGTAACTAACTTGCCCACGGGTAAAGACTAGTAATAGTAGACCCAGAATTCAAAGCCAGTCTCCACCCTGAACTACTGCAATGTGCTGAAGATGCCACCAAGGTCAGGTGCTCTAGTATTAGGAAGTCTTCAGCAGGGGACATCTGACAGCCCCAAATGGGAGAAATCCTCCCAGAGGTTTCTGGTGGTGCTAAGCATGCACTGTTTCTGTTTGTTTGACTTTTAATGAAAACTGACGCTCCTAAGCAGGAGATCCTATAATTTTTAAGTAACTATGTAACCACATTTGGTTATCAAGCAACTGTAGCAGGACTATCTAGGTTTACATAGTATTCTCTGCTCACAATACATGAATTCTAGGGGAAGCCTTTTAAACACCCTGCGGTCCTGTTTCACCATCTCCAAGGAGGTCCCATCCCAGACTTGCTGGAGGGATTGAACAAGGTCATGGGAATGGTTGCCTATGTGTATAAGGTATTGTATAAACATAATGTATGACATAATAATTAGTATATTTCATTACAATGACAGGTCAAATTTCTATACTCATCAATCTATAATTGTCAAAATTCTACACATGCCTAGACTTCTACAAAAGTTCCTATTTGTCTCCCCACATTTTAGTAACCGTGTAAAGCTGAACAATTTACTTCTACCAGACTGTCTCCCTTCATTGTTATCTCTGAGCTTCCACACATTTCCACTATAACTTCAGTAACTTTTCTCTACCTTAATCCAACTTCTTTGTTCACTTTAGAAGCACAAAGAGTTAATGAGGCAGCAAATGTTTTAGTCTAACTTTAGATTTTCCTATTAGCAGATGACAAAATTAGCAAGCAAGAGCTTCATTTTATTTTATAATTAAAAAGCTCAAAATGACATTGCTTACTTAGCTCTGAAGTCATGAAGTTTGGGGCTCGATCCAAGAATGAAGCAGGTCTAAGAGAGTCAGCTAGCCCTGGCTGGTGTGGCTCAGTGGCCTGAGCGTCAGCCTGTGAAGGGTCACCAGTTTATTTATCTCTAAAAATAAATAAATAAAATCTTTTTAAAAATCAGCTGTGGTTCTGTTGTTTGGAAAGACACATGTCTCCATATAACTGAGAGGAAGAACAAACTATTCAAACTATTCATAAATTTGATATGATAACTCTAACCACGCACAGAGTGGAGAGGAAGGGAGAGTTGGGGGTGTGAAAGCTAGGTGCAATAACTTTCAACTCAGCCTCATTTTAAACCCCTGGTTCTATGCCATTGGCTATAGATCTCTCTAAAGAGTCAGTTAGACACTAAGGCACAGAAAGTGGTAAGCAGATGACAAAGGGATGCCTAGTAATACAGAAACATGAATGCATAAGTTGGGGAAGTGACTGTGAAAACAAACAGGATTTTCAAGTTCCTACAGTTGCTACCAGATGTTTGAGTTGCACAAACTCTCCCTCACCCTGGGGACCAGCACAGAGGTGGCTCCACTGATGCACAGGGCTGGTGGAGAAGGGGGAAGAAAGGGAGGGAGAGACAGTGATGCATAGGTGACCCAGCCAAGAGGATGCAGGAGCAGGTGGCCTCTGGGCTGCAGGAACTACCCCACAAGGCTTCTTTAAGTTCTTTATTCAGTGCCTTTTTCATCATGAACTTTCTCCTTGCTCTGGAAGGAAGCTGACTGACCTGTTCCTTTCCAAAAGCCAGTGCAGCCTGCTGATTCTGGGGCTGGAGGCTAGTAGGCTGGAGTCTGTGGCTCAGTTAGACCACCCTGACCCACCTGACTTTTGGACTCAGAGCAGACCATGCAATTCATTCCTGGTTCTCAGGGGCCTTCTCATAACTGCCTTGCAGTATCTCCAGGCCCTAATCCATCTGCAAGGCTGCCCAGCACATTCACGAAGGGCCCCCGGGAGGCTGCTTCTGTCAAAATGCCCACAACCCTAGTGGAAGGCAGCTGGAGCCTCTTCTTCATCCCCTCAGTGTAGGTGCACAGGCCCTCCTGGCTGCCCCTCCCTTTCCCACTCCCTGGACTCACCCTCCAGCATCTTAGGTGTAAGGTGGCCCCAAACCCATGTCGCTTAAGCCATCATACCCACAGAGGCACAGCCCTCATTCAGAAACTTAAAATGGCTCAGTGCTCTCCCACCTTGCTAAGCTGAACTCTCGGCTGGCTTTCAAAGCCTGGAAACCAGAAGGGTGGACCCAGCAAACCTTATTTCAGGTGACTGAAGGGCCATTATTCCTATCTCGGTGACTTTGCTCTTAAGGTAACTTCTACACCAGCATGTGGGCACAAGTCCTAATCCACCAACCAAGAACCTTGTTCCAGGGTGGAAGTCTTCCCCTCTGAATCCTTAGTACCCTGGATATTCTCTCATCTTTTCCTCCCCACCTCCAGATAGCAGAGTCGGTCTCAGTCCCTCCCTCCCTTTCTCACCCAGAAGCTGCAGGCATTAATTAAACCTCTTCCAGAAAACAGATTTTCACCAGCTGCAGGGATTCTGGGTAAGAGCCAGACCTGGGGACAGAGACAGTCTGGGTAAGAAAGATAAGCCCGTGAGAGCCGGGAACCTGTGGGCAGTGCAGGTTCCTGCATCCAAGTGGCATTCTGAATTCCAGCTCTTCCTGATCTCCTGATGAAAAGGAGCACAAGGTGCTCCCACCCCCTCAGCCTCTGGCTGTATTCTCCAGGGCTGACCTTTGACACGGCAGAAGACTGCACTTGGCTCCATCTGCCAGTGTCTCACAGCTGCCTCTGACAGAAACACCATCCAAGAGCACCTGCCTCCTCCCCCCAACAGAGCTGCAAACCATATTACCAGAAATGTGCACAAAGGGGCACTCCAGCTCTGCATGGGAAGCAGTTATTTGGGGTGGGCAGCAACCGCTGGGGGGGGCGATGGTGCAATCTGAAGCTGCCGGTGGGCTCCACAAGTGTAACAGGTCTCCTAGTGCTTCCTCTCTCCTGGGCAGGATGAGGGATGCAGAAGACAGCTGTGGCCACAGCTCAGGGCCCTATCGGTTATGCTGTGGAGGACTCAGCTCTCAGCAAACAGCTTTAGCTCCCCAGAGGGCCCATCAGGCTCTCACCCCAATTCTGGAATGAGGACAACTAATTTCCTTCCTGGAAATTCTGGAGGCCCCACTGAGGTTACAGACCCAGCTGTCAGAGCCTAACCCATAAGTTGAGCTCTCTGTCCCAAATACACACAGAAATGAATTTGTCTCTAGTGAGATTATATATATGTATTTGTTTTGAAAATTTGATGAATTTAAGGACAACAACATTTTGAAAATAGTGCAGCACAATGGAAAAACATGGGTTATAGACTCAGACTGGATTCAAGAGGAGGATCCATTTCTTTAGACAAACACTAAGTGCCTACCACTTAGAGGGTGCCAGGCTGGGTGCTGGGGCCACACAGAGAGTTAAACCCTGGCCCCGGCCAGTGCGGCGTCCAAGAGTCAACAGCTCATTGCAGAGAGGAGTGGTGAGTGCTAAGGAGGTGCCCATGGGAATGTGTGACACTCAGAGGGGTCGTCTGAGCCCCACTGTGACCCGGAGCTAATTATTTATTAATTCACCATTCAAGGGTGAATGAGTATTAAGCTGATTACTATTCAAGCCAATCATTAATAATAAGTTACTGATAATGCAGTTTCATAAATGCTTAGAGAGCCATTCTCTAGAGACCAGGTGGTTCATCCTGTCCCTGGTGCCCAAAAGCAGCCTCCCACGTGTCAGTGAGGGTGGGCTGGCCAGAAGCCAACCCCTAAAAGAGATGTAGCCCCCCTACGTGTCATTTCTTTGCAATCAGCAAACACTTTAATCCAAGTCTTAATGCCAGCCTGGAACAGGGAGGGGCAGACTCATGCCCTGGCTTTCAGGCTGTAACCAAGCATCTCCACCTCTCTCCAAGCAACACGAGGCTTGTCAAACCATCTGTGTTAAACTCTCTTCCTACAGAAGTCCAGACTGGGCACCAGCACCTCTGAGGAGGAGTTGTTGCCAGGCACCGGCTGCAGGCGGTCACGTTGCAAGGCTGGGCTGGGCACTGGCTGTTCCACAAAGGGCTCATCGAGGGCCTTCTCCAAAGAGCAACAAATGTCCCCAAGTTGCGAATCCCCCTTGGCCACCCACCTCACACTTCCCCCTTCGAACCGATCTGATTCCACACCTCTCTTAATTTCACTTTTTGAATGCTTACAAAGCTACTGTGCCTTAGCTAGAAGACCCTGGACCCCCAGGCGGTGGTAGCCTCGTTTCTTCGTTACAGCTTAGCGCCCAGCCGAAGCGGGAAAATAATGGCTCCACATCCGCTGCACCGCTGATCCTTTAACCATCCACAGGTACAACCTGAAAGACCCCTGCAGCCACAGTGCAACCTGCTCTAAGCAGATGCAATTTTGTGTGTGACAAAGCCAGCTTCTTTAAAGGATCGTGACACATTCAAGTTCACGAGCAAAAGCAACGCCATGGGGTCGGAACCACGCAGTCCTAACCTGAGCTTCCAGGCAGGCAAGTCAGCCCCCACAAAGAGCGACCCCGCCGCGGGGCCTCAGGACGCCCGCAGGCGCGGGGCGCAGGTGGCTGCCGAGAGGAGCCAGCCCCACCCCCAGAAAGGCCGCGGAGAAGTTGTCGCCGCCTTCTTACCTGGAGACGAGCGGGTTCGGAACTGCCCGGGAAGCGGGAAGCGGGACCCGGGGAGCTCGAGTTGGGGCCAGAATCCGGCGGCAGGAGTGAGGGGGCCGAGCAGGAGAGGGTTGGAAGGGCGGGGATTCGAGTGGAGGCAGGCGAGGCCGGAGAGGCGCGGGGCTGGAGAGAGGAAGGCGGGAGGTAGTGAGGTGGACCAGGCACCCTCCAGGATATAGGAGGCGAGGGCTTGGGGAGCGGGCGCTGGAGCGTGGAGAGGAGGCGAGGGCTGGGACAAGGAGTGCGCGGGGGTGGCTTGGGGAAGGGGATGGCTTAGGGAGAGGGAGCGAGTCGGACTAGGGTTTGGTGAGGGCGCAGGGATAGGGGAGGAGGCTTAGTTGCGGGATTCAGACCCGGCGGAAGCCCGTCCCCAAACCCCATCACTCTCCCACAGGAGACACTGCTGGGTCGTCCCGGCCTCGGCGCGTCCAGAAGACCCCCTCGGTCTCACAATCCCAGACCCAGGAACAACCGCCCGCCTCAAGCCTCCACGCCGCTCAGCCTCAACGGCGACCAGCCCGGCCCCGGCCCGTGCCCCGCTCACCGTCCATGGTCCCGGCCCGGCCCGCCTCCGGCTTCGCGGCTCCACGGCTCCGCGGATCCGTGCAGATTCGGCTCCGCCTGGCGCTTAGGGTGGTAAGGACAGCGCGCACGGATCGCGCGCACAGACCGCGGGACAGTTGTCCCACCAGGTCTACAGCGCCCCCTGTAGACCTCGCCGCGGTCTGCGCTCGGCCCGCCCCACGCCAGGCGCCCTAGAGCTCCGCCCCGCAGGCGGGGAGGCGGGGAGGCAGGGAGGCCCTGCTGCCCGACTGGGGAGAAGGGCGCAGCAGGGGCTGCAGAGAGGACCGTTGACTCTTTGATGCCAAACGCAGCCCCCAAAGACTGGCCAGTCTGCAGAGCCCCCGGCGAGGGGAAGCTACGGTAACGGGCGTCTGAGTGCGCAGGCACCGCGGCCACATTGCAAGCAGGGCTTCTGCGCGCCTCACAACGCGGGACTGGGGATCAGGGATTACTCCGACGCACGTCTAGGCCGGGGCGCCCAAACCCGGCCCCGGGCTGGGCCCCTAGTGTGGGTGCATTTGGGCCGTGTGCGTGGCCTGGCGCCGCTTTGATCACGGCGTTAGGCTGGGCGCGTATGTTTGTGGTCCGCCACTGCTGTGTGGCTGCTGCCGCGTGGACGCAATCTGCCACGATTCTCGCCACCACGTCCCCCATCCCCCCTTCACCTACTCCACGCTTCTCTTCCGGTGCCGACCACATCCGGCCCCGTGGAGACCTGGCTGCCACTCTGTTTCGGGATGGGCTGCAGGCTTCCCGGAGAAGTAGCCATCCCCAAAGCCTGCCTCCCTGCCTCGCGGCTTCCTCGGAAGCTGCTGAAGATTGACACAGCATTTGACCTATTTCTATAACTCAGGCATCGGAGAATTGAGCTTGATTTGATGCCATACATTTCTTTCAAATGGTGTCAGAAGTCTGCAGTGACACTTGTATGCCTTATGTGGCCTTGAGCAAAATAGACACTGATTTTTACCTTCCAGGCACACTTTCTGGAGGAGCTAGTCACTGGCCTCTAATTTCACTCCTGTATTCATGGCTCCCAAACCCATGTTCTATGCCCACATATTTTACCCACATTTCTACCTACTCTCTGGTTTTCTGCTTTGAACTTCCCATCTCAAACCAGGACTTCTTTTACCAAATTCTGTTCCCAGCTCCCAAACTCATCTACCCTGTGATCTAACCATTCCCCCAGCCACCTGGGTGTCTTCCTCACCTGAAGGCTCAGTGTCCAGTCAGTGTTTGCTTCCAAACCCAGCAAACCTGCCTTTCTCACCTCATTCCTGTGATGCTACCCTGTCCTCAGCTCCATCCTGTCCTGACTGCTGACACAGCCCCTCCCAGTGAACCATGTATCTCCCAGCACAAAGACACCTGTCCTCTTCAGCATCACAGAGACTTTCCCATGTGACTCTCAGTCCCCACCTCCATACCCAACACTTCTTCCTGCTCCAGGTTCCTCCTGATGGTTCTCCCACTAGTTCCAGGGTCCATCCCTTGCTGGAGCTGCCTCCCTCTTCCCTATAGGGGTTAGCCAGGTCACCTTCTGCTGTAAATGACAGACAACCCAACTCACACTTGCTTTAACAAGAAAAAAAAAAAAAAGAATTGACCGGCTCATGTAAATGAAGAGCCTAGGATTAGTTCCGGGGACTGAAGACCAGGGACTCCCCCTCAGCTTTGCTTCCTTTCATGTGCACTGGACTCTCTCAGGCGCCATGTGAGACCCCAGCAGATCCAGGCTCACGACCTCACCACCACAAGTCCACCAGAAAAATGGCTTCTCTTTGCCAACCAACCCAACAAGCCTTGGGCTTGATTCTGATCGGCGGGATGGAGTTACCTGTCCATCCTGCTCTCCCAGCCACTGTGGCCCCATAGCGCGTGGTTCCCTCTCAGCCGCCTTTTCTTCTTCCACAGGGAACATGGGGCCACTCCTGGATCCCTTCTCTGTCACAAAGGGACTGAAGGTGACTCAGGGACACCATGTGGAACCATTTCCACACAAAATGTTCCTCATCACCACTTTACTTTGCAGCGTTGGCACAGGGCGTCCTGGGGCAGAGTTCCAACCAGGAAGTGGGGCACAGGTGCTGTCTGCTTTCAGCTTCCTCCTCAGCCCACCTGGGATGTCTGTGTCCCACATTCCTCCCGAGGCTGACACCTGGCACAGAGGTGGCCTCAGGCTCCTCAGGGATCCTGGCATACTCTCTCTAGACTCGTTCTCTCCATCTCTTTCCTCACCATCCCATCCCTGACAGGTTCTGTGCTCCCTTCTGTTCTGGAGAAGGTGATCCCCTCCTGCCTCTCTGTGGATTTTGGCTTCTGAGTGGTACCCACCCTCACCTTCCCCTGACCCTTAGGGCAATAATAACACCTCACGGCTGAGTCATGAAAGAGGATAGAGCTATAAGAAAAGAAAAAGAAAAGGTTCCTACAGGGAAAATCTATATGGGAAGCATCACAAGACCATTAGCCCCATCAAACTTATTCCCTCTGTGGTTGTTGAGGAGGTAGGATGCAGCCAGTGGCCATCTGGCCATCACCTGGGGAGGCTATGTTAGAGATTGTGGCTGACCCAAAGGAAAGAGGAGTCAAGAGACAGGCCGCCTTCCGTCGTGCCTGACATCAAGACCTGGATTTTTCCATTACATGTCCAGTAAATCTGCTTTCCCCCAAACAAATTAGAGTTGGTTTTTCTGTCACTTGCAAACAAGAGAGTCCTGAGTAGTCCAAGCCTATAGCTCAGTGCCTGGCATCATCATTCGTCCGATGGAGCAGTGAGCACACCCACTTATGGCTGTAAAACAGTAGAAACGAAAAAATACAGTGTTTTTGGCTCATAACCATGGTCTCCCCTTCTGTTCCCTGCTCCTTTGTCATTTCCCCATACATATCTTGGCCCCAGGGAAACTCTCAAAATTCAATGGAAGCTGAACCCACCCATCTGATAAAAATAGTCCCAGGCTTACCCAAGTCATGCATATGCGTTTTACACACCCAATCCCTGCCTAGACAGAGAGCAGATAGGAACAGGGCTCATCTTCAATTCAGTTTCAATCCGTTGGGCAAAAAACTGAGCAAATGTTTACACAGCCTCCTTTGATGTGTGCTGTAGACTTAGGGAAACAATGGGCTTCTGTCCTCACCATTAAAGGGCCTTCACTATGGGGGAAGACAAGTAGTTGAGGACAGAGACGGAGGAAACAGCAATATCAGGGAGTTCTCTGGGGAAGGGAGCAGGGCGCTTTATTTGGACCAGGCTCTAAGTTCCAAAGTCTGTGCTGCCTGCAGTCCTGCCTTACACTGGAATTATACATCTGCACAAAGCATTTTATTTGTGTCCACTACAGTATCTAGGTTACAAATATATTTTAAAATTCCACCCTGGATAGTGTGGCACAGTGGATTGAGTGCAGGCTTGTGAACCAAAAGGTTGCCAGTTTGATTCCTAGTCAGGGCACATGCCTGGGTTGTGGGCCAGGTCCCCAGTAGGGAGTGCTCAAGAGGTAACCACGCATTGAAGTTTCTCTCCTGCTCTTTCTCCCTCCTTTCCCCCTCTCTAAAAATAAATAAAATCTAAAAAATAAATAAAATTCCATTTACCATGGATTTTGTTCCTTTGATTGTAAAAGGAGTGCCCATTCCTTATAAAAACTTGAAAAAGTACACAAAAATAAAGATGAGAATAAAACATAATGGATTTGTGTTGATTAATATAGTAGAGAATATCAAACTAAGATATAAAAAAAGGAGATTGCTCCATGACTGCGTCCACAGCACTGCTGGCAACCCCAGGGTTAAAGGTCATTTCTTTGATTCTTGCAAGAGTGCTGGGCTCTCTCCCTAACACATGCGTATGTTTAAAAACTGCAGGCTGAGCCTCTCAGCTCCAGGGTGGTCTGTTCTCTGTTATTTATGTCTGCATGATTCATTGGCTTAGCTTCCAGCTGCCATGCCTTCTCCCTGCCCCCAGCAGACTTCTTATGTTGTTCTAGTGCCTTCCCCTCCTGAGAGCAGCTGGGGTGGGGGGAGCAAACTCATTTTACCATTTTTCTGGGTGAAACTTAATTAGGAAGGCAAATTTGGAAAAACAGAACACAAAATAACCATGTTAAGTAAAAATGAGATAGATCTTGCACCTGACCTTCAGGAAAACAAGTTCACAAAGAACTGAAGTAATTTGCTGAATCACGGGTCTAAATATTCATTTTTGTCCTCTAAACTCTGAGACCAACCAAATGATGTTGCTAAGGAAAAACAAACACTGGATGAACTCACGAAAATCTCATCAAGAAATCATAAAAGGACAACAAGGATTTGGGCCATCTATTTCATCAACAAAAGTACCTGGCACATACTTTATAAAAATTGGATGAATGGATGAGTGAGCCAAGAGTCCATCCCTTGCATTTTACAATTAGAAACCAATCTGAAAGGAGACGAGAGGAGAGTGGGAACCTGGTGGAGCTGTCCACAGTCTTGTGGCCCCTTGGGTGACAAATACTGAGTTCCGTGTTCATGAGAGAGCTGGGAACCCGATTACATCCCAGACTTCCAGTTAGCCACCAAAACAGAAAAGATGCAAGCTTGAGAACAGCCTTAAAATGCTGAAAGAAAGTCATTGCTGATGCAGAATTCTCTGCCCAGAGGAAACAACAAACAGAGGGTAATCTACTTGTTCAAAATCAATCACAGTGACATAATGAGAGAGCCAGGGCTACATTTCAGGGCCCTTTGCACTGAACTGCAGTATTCGCCTTTAGCGTGTGTGTGTGTGTGTGTGTGTGTGTGTGTGTGTGTGTAAACCCCTGAATGAAAAGAAAAGAAAATATCTCAGTATTCCCGAGAGGAACTGAATTGATCCTGTTAGGTCAAATGCTTTTGAAACTTGCCTTCCAAAGCCAGTTGGGGTCCCCCATTCTCTTAGTACAAAGTATTCAGGTTACTTAAATTTTACAGCCCTGCTGAGCTGACTTGGGTTCTGAGATCCTGTAGGAGACTGTTCTGAGTGGCATGGGCCCAACTCCCACTCGGAGATGCACAGGACCCACACCCATGGATAGGTTCTTCCGTGGGAAATCAGGCCTGCAATGTGCCTAGGCCGCTTTGAGTCTTGCTCTTGCTAAAATACTCCCTCATCCTGAATTGAGGACATTTACTGAAAAGTAACTTCCTAAAATTCATGCTAAACCTTCAAGTATGAGTGTAACCAGTTTAACCACTTTTGCCTTTTCATTTGCAAATATCCCTCTTCTGTGATGTGATTAGCGGCATTGGCTCCTTTGTTTTCTGTAAAAGAAAACCACCTAAAGCCAACCTGTGCATAGTAAATGAGGACCATCAGGTAATGTGCCAAGAAACCCAATAAAGGTTGGTCATGGCAAGGGCCAAGGCTTTTGCTCCCCTTGAGAGAAAAGCCATGCTGTCCCTTTTCCTCCACCAGACTCAATAGTCCATGTGAATGTCTCATTTGATCCATAATGACTCGGACACTGCAGGCTGGTGTCTGCATCAGGGTTCTGAGATCCTTTGCCTCCAGCCCAGGTCTCTCTGCTGAGCAACAGACCAGAAGATTCAATTATTTACTCAGTGATTCCACCTGAACCTCCTTACACAAACTCCATCATGTTAAAACTGAACACTTTGACATTCAGACCTGGTGTATCTTAGAATAGAAAACGCCACCTCTACTATCTTTCCTAGGCTCCAAACTAGGAATGTGGGAGACACCCCTCTCTCCTTCATCCCTCATATCTAGTCCTTTTCCAAGCCTTGTGAGTCACATCCTCTTTAAATATTTTCCCAATCTGCCCACTTTGGTTCTTTCCATCATCACCATAGTCCAAGCCACTGATCACTGTCTATCATTATAGAGGAATTTGCACTTTCTAGAATTTAATACATATGAAACCACAAAATATGCATGCTTTTTTCCTGGATTTTTTGACCTAGCATCATTATTTTAAGATTCATCCATGCTGATGGGTGTATCAATAATTTGTTCAATTTTTTTGCTGAATATTATTTCACTGTAAAAACATACCACAATTTCTTTATCAGTTGATTGGCATTTTGGTTGTTTCCAGTTTGGGCTATCACAAATAAAACTGCTGTGGGCACTTGTGTACAAGTATTGATACTTGTACCAGTGGGCACATGCTTTCATTGCTTTTAGGTAAATATCTGGGAAAGGCATGCCTGGGTTGTACGGCAGGCATATGCTTAACTTTTTAAGAAACTGCCAAACTCTTTTCCAGAGCCACCCCATTTTACATTCTTTTTAGTCGTGTATAAGAATTCCTGTTGCTCCATGTCCTTACCAACACTTAATATGTCAGTATTTTAAATTTCAGTCACTCTGATGAGTATGTAGTAGTATCTACACTGTGGTTTTAATTTGCATTTGCCACTGTTTAGTGATGTTGAGCATCTTTTCATGTGCTTATTTGTCATGTATATATCTTCCTTGGTGAAGTGTATAAATCTTTTAACTAATGAGATTGTTTTATTATTATTATTATTATTATTATTATTGAGTTGTGAGTGTTCTGTATATATTTCGATACAAATCTTAGTCAGATATACATTTCACAAATATTTTCTCCAAGCTTATGATTTGCATTTTTATTTTCATAATAATGTATTTTAAGATTTTTATTTATTTATATTTTTAGAGAGAGGGGGAGGAAGGGAGAAAGAGAGGGAAAGAAACATTGATGTGTGAGAGATATATAGATCGGCTGCCTCTCACATGCCTCCAACCAGGGACCTGGCCCGCAGCCCAGGCATGTGCCCTGACTGGGAATTGAACTGGTGACCCTTTGGTTCACTGGTGACCCTTTGGTTCAGCACTCAGTCCACTGAGCCATACTAGCCAGGGCAACAATGTATTTTAAAGAGCAAAAATTTTACATTTCTTCTTATTTTTGTATTTTTAAAACTTTTTAAAACTTTTTTCTAGGACACAAAAGTAAGTCTATACTTCTAAACTTCATTATGTGGAACCAGAGCATCCTTGAGTCTATATCTGATTTTGTTCTACTCCTGAGATAATAACCTTCTGAGTACTCTAACCAATTCCCCATATACGGTAAAGTTTTTCCATTCTGGTTGGTGGAAACACCAATTAGTCCCAGCTCTATCTAAGCCTGGATATCAGAAATCTGATTCCCTGCCTTTAATGGGAACTCAAAAGATCCCTTCCACCCAAGAAACTAAGCAATGTTAGATCAAACTGGCTAATGGTGTTCTAGCTGCTCCCTCAATGCCCAGAGTACACAGCATGTTCTCACACATCTTAGAGGCAGCAAGGAGCTAAACATCCCTAACTTCCTCCTTTGCTCCCTTCTCCGTGTCCTTCATACCTGGCTCCAACATCCAAGTCCACTCCCTGGGACCCTCCCCTCCCCTGGCTGCAAAATGGCCCAAAGCAGAGCAGGTGAGTTGACCATAGGTTGGAGTGGTCTGGGCAGCAGGCCTGGGACAACTGTGTGCTCTGTGCTGTCCTGGAAAACCAAAGGTGGCATCAACCCCAGTTCCTCTGCAAGAATGAAAGGCCAGCATAATTGCAGTGTGGAGGGGTGGGCAAAGAATGGAGGGGTCGCAAGGACCCTCCAATGCCCATTCATTCATTCATTTAGGATTGAGTGCCTAGGACATATGCAGCACTGTGCTGGGTACCTCGAAGACAACAGTGAATTACCACTGCCTGAGTAGCTCCCAAGGCCTGTCTGGGAAGCCATGTGTTCAAACAAGCAATAATTGCCATGTGATTAATGTGGGTGAAGTGGAAGAAAACATAATCCCATTTCATGTAAAGGGTAAAAGTAATGGCTAGAGAGGTTAAACAACATGTCCAAGGTGATCCAGTAACTTGGTGGTTGACTTTGTATAAAATTAAGGCTCTGAGCAGGCTTTCCCCCACCCTCAGACAAGAACCCTCTTGTGGGTCAGAACCATCCAGTGCACACCATGACATCGTGATTCTTCACCAGGGTCCTCTGTTCAGGTCCCAGGTCCCTGAGCAGGATCTGTGCCACCCAGAGGTCAGCTCCCACATGGCTGGCTTGTCACCACAGTGGGCCTGTCAACTCCTTAGATGACTCTCTGAATCCATCAGAGTGCCTTGCATATGCCTGGCAATCAATAAGTGTCTGCTGATCCAGTCACACTGTTAATGAATAGAGACGGCTTCATCAGTGAATACTGATGAATTTGAGACTCCTGCTTGCTCTGGACAACAAACCAGGGCTTTTACCGAAGGAGGCAGAAGAGAGTTCCCAATAAGCTGGATGTGTTCCAGCACTCTTCTCCATGGAGAAATCTAATCATATTTTGGGGTGTGAGGGTCTCTCTGTTGTCATGGTGACTCTTTTAAAAAAAGATTCTTCTTTAAAAGCATCTCAGACATCAAGACTCTGAAGTAATGGCCCTTTTAAAATTGAATCATATTAATAAGATCTACTCAACTGAACAATGTGTTTTCTTTCTTTTTATTAGATGCATTATTAACTTGGCAAGCAGCCCATTCACAAATGCAAAGTGCCCATTCAAAAAGAACACCACTCCCAGCATGGAATAAATAAGGATGCAGCTCACCAATTTCAGAGATCCTGGTGGATAAGAAATAAGCTTTATGAATGGTGGTTTTGGGGTCCTAGATGCTTGAAGGGCCTGGACTGTGTGTGGGTCACTTCTGTTGGATGAATCCTCAAAAGCCTGGGAGAGCCTATGCTGCAGGCAAGCAGATCCAGCTGGTCACAAAGCATCAGAGGGGAGTTGAGAAGAGGACAAGTAAATCTCACAGAAGTTCTACATTGTGTAAGAGATGAATTACAAGAGTCTTGAATCTGACTGCTGTCCTGTCCTGGTGTCACCTTTTGACATTTGGATTTAATAATATTCAGTGTTTTTTCTGTTTGTTTGTTTTTTCTGTTAAAGAGAGGGGAAGGGAGAGAGAAAGAGAGGGAGAGAAACATTGACGTGCAAGAGAAACAGCAATCAGTTGCCTCTCACACGTGCCCCAACTGGGGATTGGCCCACAACCCAGACATGTGCCCTGAACTTGGGATCAAAACCACGCGGGGCAGGGTTATTCAGTGTTTTATTTGAGCAAATAATGTGGTAGATAGATTCTAAATTAGCCCTCAATGATTTTCCTACCTCCTGGTGTTCACACCCTTGTAAACAACCCTCCCCTTGAATGAGGTCAGGACCTGTACTTGTTTCTTCTTTATTTTTTATTTTATGTTTTACAGTTGTTCCAATTATTTCCCTTCTTGCCCCCCTCCACCCAGCCCATCCCCTGCTTCCATAGTCATCCCGCATCTGTTGTTTATGTCCATGGGTTTTTCATATATGTTCCTTGACTAATCCTTTCAGCTTCTTTCAAACAGTCCCCCGCACCCCCTTACCATTGTCAGTCTATTCCTTGATTCTATGCCTCTGGTTCTCTTTTACTGATTATTTTATTTTGTTTATTAGATTCCTCTTACACTTGAGATCATATGATATTTGTCTTTTACTGACTGGCTTATTTCACTTGGCATAATGGTCTCTAGTTCCATCCATGCTGTCATGAAGGGTAGGAGCTCCTTCTTTCTTTGTGCTGTGTAGTATTCCATTGTGTACATGTACCACAGTTTTTTGATCCACTCATCTACTGATGGGTGTTTAGTCTGTTTCCAACTCTTGGCTACTGTAAATAGCACTGCTATGAATATAGGGGTGCCTAAGGTCTTTAGAATTGGTGTTTTGGGATTCTTAAGGTATGATCCCAGCAGTGGAATTGCTGGGTCAAAAAGTAGTTCCATTTTTAATTTTTTGAGGAAATTCTATACTGTTTTACACAGTGGCTACACCAGTCTGTATTCCCACCAACAGTGCACTAGGGTTCCCTTTTCTCCACATCCTCACCAGCACTTGTTTGTTAATTTACTTATGATAGACATTTTGGCAGGTGTGAAGTGGTATGTCATTGTGGTTTTAATTTGCATCTCTCTTATGGCTAGTGACGCTGAGCATTTTTTCATGTCTCTGGGTCCTCTGTATGTCCTCCTTGGAGAAGTGTCTATTTATGTCCTTCGTCCAATTTTTTAATTGGATTGTTTGTCTTCCTGATGTTGAGTCATATGAGTTCTTAAATATTTTGGATATTAAACCCTTGTCTGATGTATCATTGGCAAATATGTTCTCCCATACAGTTGCTTCCCTTTTCATTTTGATGATGGTTTCTTTAGCCATGCAGAAGCTTTTTATTTTTTTTAATTCTTTTTTTAAGATGTTATTTATTTACTTTTAAAGAGTGGAGAAGGGAGACAGAAAGAGAGGGAGAGAAACTTTCAATGTGTGAGAGATAAACCGATGGTTTGCCTCTCACATGCCCCTGGACCTGGCCCACAACCCTGGCATGTGCCCTGAATGAGAACAGGACCAGAGACCTTTTGATTCACAGGCTGGCACTTAATCCACTGAGTTACACCAGCCAGGGCAAAACTTTTTAATTTTATATAGTCCCATTTGTTTATTTTTTCCTTTATTTCCCTTGCCCTAGGAGATATATCAGCAAAAATATTGCTACATGGTAAATTTGAAATTTTACCACCTGCGTTTTCCACTAGTATTTTTATGGTATCATGACTTATAGTTAAGTCTTTTATCCATTTTGAGTTTATTCGGGTGTATGGTGTAAGTTGGTGGTCCAATTTCATTATTTTGCACGTACCAGTCCAGTTCTCTTGACACCATTTATTGAAGAGACTATTTTTACTCCATTGTATGCTCATGCCTCCTTTGTTGAATATTAATTGACCACAGAGACATGGGTTTATTTCTGGGCTCACTAGTCTGTTCCATTGATGTATATGTCTGTTCTTATGCCAGTACCAGGCTGTTTTGATTACAGTGGATTTGTAGTATAGTTTGATATCAAGTATTATGATCTCTCCAACTTTGTTCCTTCTCAAGATTGCTGAGACTAGTCAGGTTTTTTTTGTTTCCATATGAATTTTTGTAGTATTTTTCTAGATCCATGAAATGTGCCATTGGTATTTTAATAGAAATTGCAATGAATCTATAGGTTGCTTTGGATAGTATATACATTTTATTAGTGTTAATTCTTCTAATCCATGAACACGGTATATGCTTCCATTTATTTGTATCTTCCTCAGTTTCTTCAGTGTTCTATAGTTTTCTGAGTACATGTCTTTTAGTTTCTTGGTTAAATTTATTCCCAGGTACTTTTTGTTGTTGTTGTTGCTATGGTAAACAAGATTTTTTCTTGTTTTTTTTCTGATAGTTCATTGTTAGTGTGCAAAAATGCCATCGATTTCTGAATATTAACTTTGTATCCTGCTACTCTGCTTAATTCACTTATTAGATCAAATCATTTTTTGGTGGAGTCTGTAGGGTTTTCTATGTACACTATCATGTCATTTGCAAATAATGACAGTTTTACTTCCTCCTTTCCAATTTGGATGCCTTTTATTTCTCTTTCTTGTCTGATCACTGTGGCTAGAACTTCCACTACTATGCTGAATAAGAGTGATGACAGTGGGTGGCCTTGTCTTGTCCCTGGTAATGGAAAAGCTTTTAGTTTTTGCCCATTGATTATGATGTTGGCAGTAGGTTTCTGATATATGGCCTTTATTATGTTGATTATATGCTCCCTCTATTCCCACTTTGCTGAGTGTTTTTGTCATAAATGAGTGTTGATTTTTATCTAATGTTTTTTTAGCACCTATTAATATGATTGTATGATTTTTGTCCTTTATTTTTTAATGTGATGTATTATGTTTATTGATTTGTGAATATTGTACCATCCTTGCATCCCTGGAATAAATCCCATTTGATCATGGTGTATGATCTTTTCAATGTATTGCTGGATCTGGTTTGCCAATATTTTGTTGAGGATTTTAGCATTATGTTTATCAGAGATATTAGCCTATAATGTTCTTTCTTTGTTGTGCCTTTACCTGGTTTTGGGATTAGGATAATACTGGCCTAGTAAAAAGATTTTGGGAGTTCCCTCATCTTGAATTTTTTTTTTGGAATAGTTTGAGAAGGTCTTAGTTCTTCTTTGAATGTTTGGGAAAATTCACTTGTGAAGCCATCTAGTCCATGCATTTTGTGTGTTGGGAATTTTTTGATTACTGCTTCAGTTTTGCTGGTTGTTATTGGTCTATTTAGATTTTCTGCTTCTTCTTGGATGATTTTATGTTTCTAAAACTTTATCCATTTCACCCAGGTTGTCCAATTTCTTGGCATATAGTTGTTTATAGTAATTTCTTAAATCCTTTGTATTTCTGTGTTATCAGTTGTTACTTCCCCTCTTTTATTTCTGATTTCACTTATTAGGGTCCTGTCTCTTTTTTTCTTGATGAGTCTGGTTAAAAGTTTATTTGTTTTGTTTATCTTTTCAAAGAACCCGTGCTTGGATTCATTGATTTAATTTTTTTTTTTTTTTTTTTAGTTTCTATGTCATATAATTCTGCTCTGATCTTGATTATTTCCTTCCTTTCACTCGCTCTGGGCTTTGTTTGTTGTTTCTCTAGTCCTTTTAGATGCAGTCTTGGGTTGCTTGGTTGAGATTTTTCTATCTTCTTTAGGTAAGCCTGTATTGCTATAAACTTCCCTCTCAGGACTGCCTTTACTGTGTCCCATAGGTTTTGGATTGTTGTGTGTTCATTTTCATTTGTTTCCAGGTATTTTTTTATTTTTTCCTTGATCTCATTGTTAACCCAATCATTATTTAACAACATGTTATTCAGCCTCCATGTATTTGAATGTTTTTTAGTTTTTTCTTGAGGTTGGTTTCTAGTTTCAAGTCATCATGATCCAAGAAGATGCTTGATATGATTTCATTTTTTTCAGATTTGTTAAGGCTTGTTTTGTGTCCTACCATGTGGTCTGTCTTTAAAAATGATCCGTATGTCTTTGAAAAGAATGTATATTTTGCTTCTTTGGGATAAAATGCTCTGTAAATATCACTTTGGTCCATTTGATCTTTAAAGTGTCGTTCAATGGCACAATATCCTTGTTGATCCTATGTTTGAAAGATTTATCTATTGTTGACCATGGGGTGTCAAAATCCCCTATTATGATTGTATTGCTGTCGATCTCCTTGTTAAAGTTCCTCAAAATTTTTATGTATTTAGGTGCTCTTATATTTGGTACATACATGTTTACAAGGGTTAT
This sequence comes from Phyllostomus hastatus, assembly GCF_019186645.2. NCBI lineage: Eukaryota > Metazoa > Chordata > Mammalia > Chiroptera > Phyllostomidae > Phyllostomus > Phyllostomus hastatus. The sequence continues at coordinate 357,159 of NW_025333643.1, read as the reverse complement.
ATCTTCTTGTTGGACTACTCTCTTAAGTATTATGTAGTGACCTTCTTTGTCTTTTGTTATGAGTTTTTTTGAAGTCTATTTTGTCTAATATAAGAATTGCTATTCAGCTTTTTTATGTCTGTTGCATGGAATATATTTTTCCTATCATTTCATTTTCAGTCTGTGAGAATCTTTTGTTCTGAGGTGGGTCTCTTATAGACAGCATATATGCAGGTTGTGTTTTCTTATCCATTCAGCTGCTGTATGCATTTAGATTGGGGCATTTAATTAATTTACATTTAAGGTTATTACTGATCAGTGTTTGTTCATTGCCATTTCCCCCCTTTGCACTTGTATTCCTCTCTCTCCCCCATTTTCTTCTTAAAGCAGTCCTTTTAGCATCTCTTGCAATGCTGGTTTGGTGGAGTTGTACTCTTTCAGTTTTTTTTTTTTTTTTTTTTTGTCTATAAAGCTCTTTATTTTTCCTTCCATTTTGAATGAGAGCCTTGATGGATAGAATAGTCTTGGTTGCAGATCCTTGCTTTTCTTTTTTTAAAATATATTTTATTGATTATGCTATTACAGTTGTCCCATTTCCCCCTTCATTCCCCTCTACCCTGTACACCCTCTCCCACCCACATCCCTTGCTTCAGTCATGTCCATGTGTCATACTTATAAGTTCTTTAGCCTCTACATTTCCCATACTATTTTTACCCTCCCCCTATCTCTTTTCAACCTACAATCTATGCTACTTATTCTCTGTACCTTTTCCTCCTCTCTCCTCCTCCCATTCCCCTGTTGCTAACCCTCCATGTGATCTCCATTTCTGTGGTTCTGTTCCTCTTCTAGTTGTTTGCTTATTTTCTTTTGGTTTTGCTTTAGGTGTGGTTGTTAATGATTGTGAGTTTGCTGTCATTTTACTATACAGTTTTTTAAATCTTCTTTTCTTAGATAAGTCCCTTTAACATTTCATAAAATAAGGGCTTGGTGATGATGAACTCCTTTAACTTGACCTTATCTGAGAAGCACTTTATCTGCCCTTCCATTCTAAATGAAAGCTTTGCTGATTAGGGTAGTCTGGGATATAGGTCCTTGTCTTTCATGACTTGGAATACTTCTTTCCAGCCCCTTCTTGCCTGTAAGGTCTCTTTTGAGAAATCAGCTGACAGTCTGATGGGAACTCCTTTGTAAGTTACTGTCCCCTTATCTCTTGCTGCTTCTAAGATTCTCTCCTTCATTTTTACCTTAGCTGATGTAATTATGATGTGCCTTGGTGTGTTTCTTCTTGGATCCAACTTCTTTGGGATTCTCTGAGCTTCCTGGATTTCCTGGAAGTCTATTTCCTTTGCCAGAATGGGGAAGTTCTCCTTTATTATTTGTTCTAATATGTGTTCAATCTGTTGTTTTTCCTCTTCCCCTTCTGGTACCCCTATAATTCAGATGTTGGAATGTTTAAAGATGTCCTAGAGGTTCCTAAGCTTCTCCTCATTTTTTTTTTGAATTCTTATCTCTCCATTCTTTCCTGTTTGGTTGTTTTTTTCTTCCTTCTGGTCCACTCTATTGTTTTGAGTCCCAGTTTCCTTCCCATCACTATTGGTTCTCTATGCATTTTCCTTCATCTCTTTTATGGTAACCTGCATTTTTTCATCTAATTTGTGCCCAAAATCAACCAATTCTGTGAGCATCCTGATCACCAGTGTTTTGAACTGTGCATCTGATAGATTGGCTATCTCTCAATCGCTTAAAATGATGAGTCCTGGGGCATTGATCTGTTCTTCTGTTTGAGAAATCTCTCTCTCTCTCTCTCTCTCTCTCTCTCTCTCTCTCTCTCTCCCTTTTTTTTTTTTTTTGGTCTGGTCGGTCCTGTTATGGTGAGGGGCAGAGCCTTAGGTGTTCACCAGGGCTGGGTACCCCAGTCGCTAGATTGTGACGTTGTATGTGGGGGCGGGGGTGGGAGGGAACAATGGCGGTAGCTTAATTCTCCTGGGACCTCAGTCCCTTCTCTGGAATCCTGGGTTGTGCGCTGTGCCCTGGTCCACAATCGCCACCTCACTGGGTCTGCCAGCTGCCACTTGTGTACTCAGGTTCCACCCGCTGCGATCTTGGGCACCCCAGATGCCTAATGCGCTCCCGGTTGCCTTATGCATCCAATTCTCCCTGTTCTCTGCATGCTGCAACCCGGGGCTGGCGGCTCCTCTTCGCCCCTCCTACCGGTCTGGATGAATGGGTCTACATCAACTTCTTGGCTGTCAGACTTCCATTCAATTAAATTGTCTATCAGTTCTGGGTGTTATTCTGCCTCTAAATTGTTGTTGTTCTAACCTTGGTTGTGTGTGGAGGTACGGTGTGTCCACCTATGCCTCCATCTTGGCCGGAAGCCAGATCCTTGCTTTTCATTACTTGGATTATTTCATGACAGTCTCTTCTGGCTTGTAGTGTTTCTGTTGAGAAATCAGCTGATGACTTTATTAGAGCTTCTTTGTATGTTACTAGCTGTTTCTCTCTTGCTGCCTTTAAGATTCTCTCTTTATCTTTAAATTTTGCCATTTTAATTATGATGTGTCTTAGAGCGGACCTCTTTGGGTTCATCTTGATTGGGACCCTCTGTGCTTTCTGAACTTGTGTGACTTTTCCCCTCACCAAGTTAAGGAAATTTTCTGTCATTATGTTTTTTCAAACAGGTTTTCTATCCTTTGCTCATTTTCTTCTCCTTCAGGTATCCCTATGATGTGAATATAATTATATTTCATGTTGTCCCAAAGCTCCCTTAAACTATCTTTGTTTTTTTTAATTTTTTAATTTTGTTGCTATGACTGGGTGCTTTTTTCTACCTTGTCTTCTAACTCACTGATTCAACCCTCTTCTTTTAGTTCCTTCTAGCCTGCTTTTAGTTCCTTCTAGTATATTATTCGTTTCAGATATTGCATTCTTCATTTCTACCTTGTTTTTATTCATAGTTTCTATGTCCTTTTTCATGCTGATGTAGTTCCCACTAAGTTCCTTGATCATCCTTATAAGCATTACTTTGAACTCTATGTCTGATAAATTGCTTGCCTAAATTTCATTTAGCTCTTTTTCTGGGAATTTCTTTTTTCATTTCAATTGGGTGTTGTTTCTTTGTCTCCCCATTTTAGGTGACTCTTTTTGTTTGTTTCTACATATTAGGTTGACCTTCTTTGACTCCCTGTCTTCATGGGGTAGTCCTCTGTGGTAAGAGTCCTATAGGGCTCATTGGTACAGTCTTCTTGAATTCCTATCTGTTGTCAGTATAGGTGCTGACAAAACAAAACACAATAAAACAAAACCACACAGAAACAAAACCCACACCAGTAAAAATACCCACCCCTACAACAACAGCAATATTAATGTCAAATGGGCAGAGGTTAATGAAGGTGAAAAGTGAATAAAAATATTATAACAAGGGAAAAAAGAATACAAAATGACTAAAGGAAATAAAAATGATTTTGAGAGCATAGAGGGAGAAAAAAGAATAAGGGTAAGGAATAGAAAACAGTCAAAGAAAGGGAAAAATAAAATCTAAAATGTAAATAAGAAAAGGAAGGAAGAATGCAAAATGGAACAAGAAAAAGGAAGAGTAAAATATGAGGTTTGAAATAATAATTAAAGATTGTGAAAAATAGAAACAAAATTGAGGAAAAACAATAGACACAGCAATATTAATGAAAAATGAGTAAAGATAAACAAAGTTGGAAAGAGAATAAGAATATTACAAGACAGAAAAAAGAATAAGAGATGACCAAAGAAAAGAAAAATGATTTATCTTTGAGAAGATAAAGTGAGGAAAAGCAACAAGAGTAAGGAATAGAAACCAGTCAAAGAAAGGGAGAAAATAAAATTTAAACCAAAAGAAGAAAGGGAAGGAAGAAGGCAAAATGGAGTAAGACAAGGGAAGAATAAAATATGAGATTTCATATAAAAATACTGAACAAATAGGAACAAAATTAAAGAATAATTAATTACAATAGCAATATCAACAATGAATGAGCCAAGATTAATAATGGAGGAAAGAATATGATTATTATAAGAAAGAAAAAGATTATGAGATGACTAAAGGAAAGAGAAATGATTTTGAAAGGATAGAGGGAGGAGAAATAATAAGAGTAAGGAACAGGATTGAGGCAAAAAAGAGGAAAAATAAATTTTAAAACAAAAATAAGAACATAAGAAAGGGAAGGGAGAAGGGAAAATAGAGTAAGAAAAGGGAAGAGTAAAGTATAAGATTTGAAATAAAGTGAACCAGTAGGAACAAAATTGAAGAAAAAGAAAAAAATGTTAAAAAGCTATGTGAAAGAAAAAGCCATGCAAACAATGAAAGAGAAGGAGGTGGAATAGTCTCAGCAGAGTCTAGTGTGTGGCTGCAGGCCTCTCCTTCTGGATCTGACATAGGCAATGTCAAACGTTGACTCCATCCAGCTCTAGGCAGCCTGCTTGAGGCTACATGTGATCCACTATCTGTGGCTGTCTCGTTCAGGCTTGGCAGCACCTGGGATGGTCCTCACTGCTCTGCCCTGCTGGCTTTTCATCAGCACGAGGCCCAGGGATGGGTCATCTGATGTCTGAAAACACCACAATTACCACTTCCACCTGCCTCTCTCTGTGGTCCTGCTGTTAGGCTTAGCCTCACCACTGACCTGTCTGTTTCTGAGAGGGCTTCTGGTGGGATCAGGAGGATGGGGCCTCTGGATCCCATGTTGGAGGCACTGTTCAGACTTCAGGGAAAATGGTGGATCTGTGCCCTTTCCCCTGCACCACATGTCTTGGTCCATCCCAGATTATTTTCAATAATGTATAGTTTCTGATGTATAGTAACTGTGCATTTCATGTGAGGGACCAATCTATGTAAAAGGGTCAGCTCTTTCCTATCTGTTACTGATGTCAGCTCTATATAAGAGCCTGGACAGGCCCTGAATTCCCCCTGATGCACCAATTTCTGCACTCTCTACCCAGCTGGCCCCAGTGGAATAGGGCCTAAGGAACCAGCTTGTCTTGTCATGGCTGAGAAAAGTTCTGGAAAAAGTGCACTTGCTTCTAACCACAGAACAGCAAAGGTGATGACATGACACTTTTGTGATTGCACCACATAAAATCTAACTTCTGCCTTGTTAACAAACTCTTTCCCCTGGTTGGCATGATGAAGCAAGATGCCACATTGTGAGCAACATGGGCAGAATCCAGCCAACAGCCAGAAAGGAACAGAAACCCTCAGTCCAACAGCCCACAGGGAATTGAATCCTGCCAACAACCAGATGAGCTTGGAAGTGGATCCTTCCACAATCAGATCTTCAGATGGGACTCCAGCCCTAGCCAACACTGTAATTGAAACCTCATGAAAAACCCTGAAGCAGGGAACTCAGCTAAGCCAGATGTAGAATCTTGACCCACACAAACTCTGAGATAATACATATGCATTGTTTTAAGCCACTATCTTTGTGATTATTTGTTATACTGCAATAGACCTCCAGTGTAAGCACCCATTGATGTTCCAAGTGCCATGGACACACCAGTGAACAGGCAGACAATTACCAGTCTTTATGGACATTCTCTTCTAGTTGAGGAGACAGACAAGAAGTAAATTAATAAATTATTACCCTGAAAATAAAGAAATTAGTGTGAAGGAATGCAGCAGGAGGTGGATGGTATTTTAGATAGGGTTGGTGAGGACAGTTCTCTGTGAGGAGGAAGCATCTGAGCAGGGACTTGAAGAAGTGGAATATCAGAGGAGAGAATATTCTGGGTCTGAAGGTCCTGGGGTGGAAGCAAGCTGGGCAAGTTGAGTCCCATTAGTAGAGGAAATGTTGGAAGAGATGAGCTCAGAGAGCTAGTGGAGTCAGATCGCAGACAGTCCTGCAGGCCATGTGGGAGGCCATGTGAGTGATACAATGTGACTTGTGTGTATAAGCCTCTTCGGAAGAATGATTCTCATCTAATACCCACAGCATGCATTGTATACAGGGCCTGGAGAGTGACGAAGAGCCTCTCACCTATTTTTCTTCAGGGATTCTTCCAGAAACCCTGGGGAGTAGATGGGGCAGGTACAGGAATTCATTCCCAGCATTACATCCCTCTAGTTCAAGATGCTGGTCTCTGTGGCTGGACTTCTGGGTCCTTTCCCCACACTTGGGAGTCATTAGTGGGGATGCAGGATGAATGGTGAGTCACCCGACTCAAGGACCCAATCACATTGTCAGAAAGGCTCTGAATATTTGCACAGGGTTGAAGCAGGTGAAAAACAGTGAAAAACTGCACACATGCAGACCATGTGTGCAGTATTTGCAGCTGGGCAAGTGGATACTTAATGAACAAATCCTTTTTTTAAAAATTTGCAGCTATCCTTTTTTAAAATTCTTTTTTATTTTTGCTATTCTGAATGGGTGTTTTCCGCTACCCTGTCCTCTGAATAGCTGATTCAGTCCTTCGATTCATCTAATTTGTTGTTAATTACTTTGAGTGTATTTTTAATTTGAGATATTGTATTCTTAATTCCTGATTGGCCAATTTTTATGGTTTCTATGTCCTTCATAATGCCTCACTAATGCCTCACTATGTCTTTGTTAAAGTCTTCACTCAGTTCCGTGAGCATCCTTATAACCAGTGTTTTGAACTCCATATCTCCTAGCTTGCTTGCCTCCATTTCATTTAGTTCTTTTCTGGAGATTTCTCCTGTTTTTATTTGGGACATGTTTCTTTGTCTCCCCACTTTGGCTGCCCCCCTATGCTCGTTTCTATGTAGTAGGTAAACATGCTATGTTTCCCAGTCTTGCCAGGGTGGCCTTGTGTAGTAGGTATCCTGTGGGGCAAAGTCTCCCTGATCACCTGAGCCAGGTGCTCCAGGAGCGTTCCTTGTGTGGGTTGTGTGTGCCCTCCTGTTGTAGTGGAGTCTTGATTACTGTTGGCCTGTCTGTGGGAGGGACTGACCCTCAGGCTGACTGGCTGTGAGAATTGGCCATGACCATAGTTTTTGAGCTGCTAGGTAGGGGTGACCCCAAAGAGCGAGGTCTGGTGCCTGTTGAGATTACCTTCTGGTGTGCCACTTGTGGAACTAAAGCTAGAACTAATGCTCTGTTGTGGTCTAAAGCTGGCCACATGGTGTGTTGGTTCTGGGGCCTCTTGGGGGGCTCAGCAATGCAGACCAGTGTCAGACATTGCCTGTGACTGACCAGGGGCTCCCTGTTATGAACTACAAATCGATTTGCTCTGTGGCTGGTAGTTGCCTGTGCTGGGCCTAGATGCACACGGGAAAGGCCATGCTGCAAACCAAGGCTGGCTGCCACCAGTACTGGGTCTGTGGCAGGTCCACAAAAGGCCCAAGCACCCCAAGACCTGCTGTTGTCTGCCTTCTGCTTATACGGCTCAGCTGCTGAAAGAGCCTCCTGTGGTGCAGGAGTTGGGTGAGGTGTCAGGGAGTGGACAGGATGGGGTGAGTGGTATTCACCAAGTTAATACAGATTCAGATTTTTCAGTAGTACTGACCTTGAGGCCACTCAGCAAGTCTCAGGATACACTGAGGCAAGTCTCCACCCACCTGGAGCCTGCAGACCTTTGTGGTAGGGCAGAGTCTCAGGGAATCGTTACGTGGAGTTAGCAGAATTCACCAGGCTCTTGCAGAATCAGGTTTGGCTGTCTTGGGGAAGGGCTCAACACAGGGACAGTGACAGTCATTCCTCCAGCCTTCACCCTGAAGCCACACAACTCAGTCTCTCCCTGCATGTTTCCAGCACCCCCCAAGCTTGACTAGAATTCTCCAAGAGTTTTTTAAGAAAGACTGCAACACAGGCCTAGGCTGGTTGCTACTGAAAGACCCTTGGGCTGGTGGGTAGGGTGGGGTCTCCAGGAGGCATCAGAGTAGAGCTAGCGAGGTTCACTGAGGTAATGTAGCTTCAGATTTGGTTGTGCGTGCAGGAGAGCTTGACACAGGAAAGATGGCACCCGAGGGCCATACAGGAGGAGGGCTCAACACAGGGACAATGGCAGCTGTCCCTCCAGCTCTTGCCTGGAAGCCACACAACTCAGTTTCTCCCTGTATGTCTCTGGCAATCCCCAGCTACTATTCCTCCCTTGGAGTCCAACATGAAGGCCCTTTCAGAGGATGCCTCGTTTTCCAGCAGCCTTCTGTCTCACACAGATGGGTGGAATCCCCACTGATTTTCACAGCCAGATGTTGCATGGACTCCTCTTCTGGGCACTGGTGTTCCTGGCTGGTGGGGCTGAGACCCCTCCCTCCTCAGGGAGGCCTCTTCAGCTGAAATATCCCTCCAGATATTCAGCTGCAACAGGTGGGTGTGGAGTCGGTCCAGTTTTCATCTCTGCCCCTCCTACCAGTCTCTATGTGACTTCTCCTATATATCCTTAGCTATAGGACTTCTATTCAGCAAGTCTTCAGCTGGTTATGCAGAGGGACTGTTCTATACTTTAGTTGGAATTTTGGTGTGGTCATGGGAGGAGGTGAGTACAGTGTCTACCTACTCTGCCATCTTGATCAGAACACCTTGCCTATTGGTATCTTTGAAATTTCAGAGAAGGGATATCTTGAAAATATTTCTTTTGAATTATATGGGGCCTATTACTGCTAACCTAAAACGTTTCAAATATCATTAAGATGCTGGTTTGTTTTGAAATTTTCTTGAGTGGTATACTCTTATACAGGGTAGGGCAAAAGTGGGTTTACAGTAGTGAGCATGCGAAACAGAGTTTATTTTTTGAAGATTTTATTTCTTTATTTTTAGGGAGAGGGGAAGGGAAGGAGAAAGAGAGGGAGAGGAATATCAATATGTGCTTGCCTCTCATATGACTCTCACCAGGAACCTGACTGGGAATCGAACCAGTGACCCTCTCTGTTTTGCAGCCCATGCTCAATCCACTCAGCCACACCAGCCAGGGCCAGAGTTTATTTTTGTATTATTTTAAATTAATTATTGTATTATTTTCCATATGAGCAACTGTAAATCTACTTTTTCCCAATACTGCATTGTTCTTATAGAGGTTATATAAATATATTACAAGTTTTATATATTTACATATACTATTAAGTTCCTTAACCTTATTTTTTGTAAGGTTTGAGCTCCACATGTACAATATTTTTATCAACATAGAAATTTGCTTTATTATCCCTGAAGTTCAAGAGATTAAAGACCAGGGATTAAAGTAAAGACCAAGAGATTAAAGTAAAGAACCTCTGTGTTTTCTTAGTGGGTCCTGCTAATTTGGGCCACAAGAGAGGAGGAGGGAATAAATCTAACCACACTGGAACACAAGTGACTGAAAGCCCACCCTGCTCTTCATCTATCCCCTCATCCATATTTTTACCCACTTATTCCATCCACCCATCCATCCATCCATCCATCCAGCCGTGTAATAGGAGACATTGTATTAGAAAACTGGAGACAAGGCAGGCATGGCCTCTGTCCTCATACAGTCTAATCTTTGTTCTTCACACAAGGTTGGGTACCTTACCCAAAGCACCATTTTCTCCACTGCTCTTGAGCTCTCCTGTATGCATCACACATCTCAGTCTTGCTGGGGGATGTCCAGGTAAACTTTGCTCCCAGTCTTGGGGAAGCAGAATCCAAGAGATTCCCTCAAAGCATTCTTTGAGTTGGTTGTGGTCAGAGTGGACAATCAGAGTCAGAATCTGGTCAAGAGTCCTTCTGGTGCCACATTCATGGGAAGTAGCTTTTCTAGGTACCAACACTAATAGCACAAAGTCTTCTGAAATATTCAAATATGTTAACTACTAATAACATGTTGGCAGGATTGATGAGTATGTTTTTACTCTCCAAAAGAACACGGTTCCCTCTAGGCCCTGCTTCTTATCCTCTGTGCCTTAAAATTTTGATGTGCTCCCCGAGATAAAGCCTTCTGCTTCATGATCCTGAGTGATCTCATAAGATTCTTTTACCAGATCTGAATCCTGGTCTAACTGGATCTCTGGACTTGCGTACCTGTGTTTCTGCTGGACTGATATGTCCCAAAGGGGATACAAACCCAATCTGTCCTAAATCCAACTCTTATGGCAAGTACCAGAGCAAGACCCCAGAACTCTAAGATCTGATGAAGGAAATCCACTAGGGAAGGCTATTGGGTTGACCAGATTAGCACAGAGAGACTATAGCTAATTCAGGAACATGAACCCATCTCAAGAAGTGTGCTATGGAGACAGCCTGGGCAGCAGAAAGAAGCTGAGAGAAAACTATGTTATTGTTCAAGGAGGAGAGACCCTGGATAGAGGATCCTGGGCAGTCCTGCCACTGGAGATGACCTCTGTCATGGGATGGGAGATTATTTTAGGTTCAGGGTCCATGCTTCCTCAGCAGCAGAATAACCAAGACTTTACCTTCTCAGCACACTGACACATTGAGAACCTTGCTGATTCCCCATCAGGATCCCACTGCTGTGAATACATGCCTTTCTAGAGAAGGGGTCATCAGTTTTCTGTGAGTATGGTTAGTGTGAGCCGAACACTGAAAGGGATCGTTCTGAGTGGCCTGAGAAGCCCAGCTCAGGCCCGGCCTGAATTCCCTGAGTTCTGGTGGTTCAGGGAGGCACTATCCATTGTGTAGAGCATTAACGAACCCAACTGATCCACGCTTACACTGGGTAAGCAGGCCCACCTCTGTGATTTCCCGGTCTATTGGTTCTGGCATTTCTCTTATTTACTCAATTATAGCTGTAAGTTCACTTTTAGGAGCCACCACTCCAATAACTAAGGCTTTCTTGAAATTTAAATGAAGTTTGTGGCCGTGGCTGGTGTGGCTTAGTTGGTTGGAGTATCATCCCATAACTGAAAGGTTGCTGGTTCTATTTCTGGTCAGGGCACATACCTAGATTGCGGGTTTGATCCCCAGTCAGGGCTGGTACAGGAGGCAGCCAATCAATATTTCTGTGTATGTCCATCTGTCTGTCCCTCCTTCCCTTGCTCCCTTCCTATCTCTCTAAAATCAGTGAAAAATATTCTCAGGTGAGGAGTAAATGAAGTTTGTGGATGGGGCATAAATTGGTTCAATTTTGGAAAACTGAATGGCAGTACTTACTAAAAATAAATACCTACTCCATGATGCAGAAATCCCAATTCTAGGTAAAGAGTCAGGAGAAATGAGTGCATACATCTGGCAAAAGACACATATAAGAATGTTCATCACAATCTTTTCCATCATATCCCAAAGTGAACACAACACAAATGCCCATCAGTAGGAGAATGGATTAAAAACACTGTGCATATCCATGCGAGGCAGTAAGAGGAACAAAGCACTGACACATGCAGCAACATGGGTGAATCTCACAGACTCACAGTGAATGAAAGAAGTCAGACATAGACTGCTGCATAGTCTTGTCATTCCACTCGTATGAAGTTCCTGAACAGGCAAAACTAACAACATAGGGGTTGGAGTGGAGGTGACCTCAGGGCGGGGATGTTGACTAAGAAATGGCACAAAGGACACTTTTGGGGGCCGGATATAGATTTTATCGTGATCTGGTGGTGGCTACACAAATGTGTCCACATATAAAATTTCATTGGCTGTACATTGAAAAAAGTGCACTTCTTGCAATTTACTGTAAGTCATGCTTCTTCAACATCAAAAAAGAAAACAAAAATGGGGAAGATTTGGAGGACTACATTTAGTTCTGAACAGGGTATTACTAGAATCCAGGGAGAGCAATTGTGTTTAATCCTTTATACAGACTCATTAAGCTATGTTTGTCTCACGGGGCCAGATAGTAAATATTTTAGGCTTTCTGGGCTAGACCATCTCTGTCACAATTACACAGGTCTGCCCTTGTAGCATGAAAGCAGTCGTAAATCATAGTTGATGGAAATGATTGTGTTCCAATAAAACTTAATTTACAAAACAGGCAGTGGGTCAGACTTGGTGTGTGGGTTGTGGTAGGCTGACCCCTAATCTAATCCATTGGTTGTGACTTCCTGGGAAAGCTGTTGTGAGAATTTCAAAGTCCCTTCAGGGTTCACTAGGGTTAGCCAGTGGCTCCCACTGAGCCCTAGGGTGTCCTTTGTCCTTAACCCTCTTACCACAGGCTTCCTCCACCACCTGGCTTCACTGCCCAGCCCCTCAGGACACTGCTCCCAGCCAGTATCCTCAGTGCAGGGGACTCCTCCTCTTCATGACTTATACCTCAGTTCTCTCTACTCCTCTTGCCCCTCCTAAACCACTGGCATGAAATCCTCTTTCTTTGGGGGCTCCTGCCATATAACCATGTCGCCCTCTACCTCTGCTCAGGGCTGATGTGTGCAACCTTCCCAGTCACCTCCTTCTCACTGCCTTTCTCCTCCTGCCCAGGTACTATCATCAGCCCAGGGGCTCCAGTGCCTGCAGGGCCAACCCATCCAATGCCCTAGTCTGTTGGGCCCTAGATGGCCATGTTTCCCAGGACCTTTTCATCTTTTCCTTCAGCCACTCACTCCCACAGCACACTCCAGAGCTGCCCATCACATCATTGTAGCCCCTCTGCACTGGCAGCACTTTAAATCCCCAAGCAGCACTCTCTGAATGCACTTCCTGTCCCCCCAGCTCTCCCTTCCTCATTCTTGCTGCACCTACCCCGCCCTTCACCTCAGCAAGGTCTGCAAGCCTATGATACTAACTGGCTTCTCCCTATCAGCAACTCCAGGCTTTACTGCTTTCATGTCATGCTTTTCACCTCTCGTGGGATCTTCAACCTCCTTGCCCCTCTGTCCAGCCATCTGATTCAACCCTCAAACTTCCCTGTTCCCAAGAAATCCAATTGTCTGCCCTTCTGGCCCACCTCTGCATGGCTGAGAGTCACTGAAGAACCTCTCAGTCTAAGACTGGCAGAATGTGGCCTCTTGGACTTCAACTCAGCTGGGTCCTCAATGCTGCCAGAAATTTCTTCCCCAAAGAATTACACAACAATCCTTTGCAAACCTCTCCAGGCCCCAGCTCTGCCCTGTCCTGAGGCAGGAGATAGTCAGGAGGGAAAAAACTCTGGAGGTGCCCCAAGGCTAAGGTAGAGGACGTGGATACAGGGCAGAGACTCTGTTCTAAGACAGGTTGTTCCTGCTTTCTGGAAAAGCACTGTATCATGGTGAATCATGAATGCATCTGCACAGAAGATGCTACCTGACCCCTGCTTCATTATAATAGCATTATAATAAATTAACATTATGGGACCCCCTTCCCTGGTGGCCAATCAAAGAAAATCATGGGAGACCACATGCACAGCTTTAAAGTAATATAACTACTTGTACATGTGCAATAAAAGCCCGCCAAAACTAGCCAGGAAATATCCACCCTATAAGAATAGCATGCCTCCAGCCCCTGAGGTCAATCTCTGCTCAGAGTTGGCCCACTCCCATGGATAGAGGACTCAAGACTTGGAAAATATTAGCTTAAGGTAAAAAGTTATAAGTCTAGCAAGTAATGTGTATGTTAAAGCTTTTATTTCAGAAACTACAGATAAGGCCTGTCCTGGCTCTTGGGAAAACAGCCGACCTCCTGGGGCACTGCTAAAGATTACCACCTGGGGACAACTGGAGGCATCCAGGCCTTTGTGCTCCAGGGAGAGACAAGTGACCACCTTCCCCTGGGAACAGCTAACTGCCCAGGACAGGAATGTTGCAGCTTCTGAATCTCAAAGCCCTCACCGCACCTTGTTTATTTTCCCCCTTTATAAAAGGTCTGGCCTGGAAAGAGAAGACAAGATGGTCTGTTAGGGTATGAACCCACCACCTTCTCAGATCACTGGCCATCTGAATAAAGCGCCCATAAAGATTCAATTGCTGTCACTGCTTATTGGGTTCGGTGGTGACAGACAGCCCGAACGCTGGTTGCTTTTCTGGTTACACCATGTTTTGTGGAGTGTGCTATTGCTTAATAAATCTTCTCTCTCTTTCTGCTATAAACTCTCTGTGTGTTCATAAACTCTCAATTCTTTGTCACGATAACCAAGAACCTTGCTTACCTGTGCCTACCCGAGGCACTCCCTTTCTCAGTAGATGACCGTGCCCCCACTTCAAAGATGGGGGCTCCTTTGGCATCCTGCCGGCGCATTCTCATGTGTCCGAGTGAAACTCAGATTCACCCTCCTGTCTTCACACTCCTGGGGGCTTGTATGTTCACCTCCCTTCTGGCCCTGAGTGCCTTCCTTGGTGTGTCTCTCAGCCCTCCTCCCATCCCACCTGGCATCCCCTCCTCCCTCCTTCACACCTGCTCTTTTTGATGCCACATGAGCCACTTTTGGAAGGGACCTTTTCCTCTTCCAGCTTGTGCTAGTGTTTGGGGATCTGCAAGTTAACTGAGAAAAGACAGACTAACAGGAGAAAAGACAAGGTTCACTTTCACACATGCAAGCAGGAACTCACTCACAGAACAGCCTGAAGTAAAGGTTTATATACATCAACCTGACAGAGGGGGTTTTAGGGCTTCAGTGGGAGAGCATGGGAGGTTCTGTTGGGTTTTTGATGCTCTTGGGAATGGGCAGTCTGAGTTCGCTGAAAACCCCCTTGGAGGTGGGTTCAGAGCAGCTGTATTCTGGGGAAGCTCTGCTGTAGTCAGATAAGGAGGGTCAGATAAGGTTGTTTTTTGCATCTTCTGTAGCTCAGATGTTTTCACTTGCAAACAATCTTTATTCCAATTCTGGGAGTCCGAGAGAGTCACCACACCATGCACAGGAAGCATGGGTGGGTTTAGCAGATTTTGCCGATCATTTCAGAGACTGACAGAGTTTACGTCACAGCCAGGTAAACAACCGAAAATGGAACATCAGAATTTCCTGTTTGCAAACCACCCCTGAGCTCAGGGAGAGCTCGTCTCCCACCTGCTGGCCCTTGGTTTTGCCTCTGTGCACAGCCCAGCACCCACAGTGCCCTCCCCTCCCTTTTGTTTCTGAGCAGAGCAGCCCTCTCCAACCTCTACGCCTGATCACTCCAGGCCGCCCTTCATATGTCCAAATCCTCAATATATTCAGCTAAATGATAGGCACCTCCTAGGAGTGAGTCCCTCTGAGTCCCACCCCCACCATTTCCCCACCCACCAGTCTCTGTCAGGAAATGGGGGAAGTGGAGAAAGTCCTTTCCCTCTGACCTCCCCTCCTCCAGGGTGCAGTAGGGAAGGAATTTGATCCTAAAAACCATTCTTTTCTCTGTGACACCTGTCTCCTGTGTTCTCCCCACTTGTGTCCCTGTTCTCAATGGGACAGGCACCTTCTCCCTATAGAATAAAATGTTCAGCCCTCCTGCCTTCTCAGGACCTCTCTCCTTTAGTTTTTTCCTTTTTCTCTGGGCTTGAGTTACTTTCTCCCCTGGCATCTTTTCAACTGCATTTAAATACTCACATCTCTCTCAGTCCTTGGGGGAGGGAAAACCCCCAAACCCTCTTTAAATTTCCCCTTCCATCTCCAGCTGCTTCTCTAACCCCTCCTCTTGTTCTCTGCCTAGGTCTGGAAAGGTCTGCTCACGGTCTGGGCAGCCTCAGTTCCAGCTCCTCCCGCTGACTCCCTCTGTCTGCAGCCACTGAACCTGCCCTGCCACACCGGTGGCCACAGTGAAACCCTGCAGCCCCGGCTCCTCGGCTCCTCCGTCTCTCCCTGAAGTCATACCTGTGAGCACACTGCCCTTTCCCTCTGCCCCAGTCCCTCTGGCTCTGACGCCCTCCCACATCTCCTCCCCAGGCTCCTCCTCGGGCCCCTACTGGGCATTTTCTCACTGTGTACTCTGGCCCAGCAAGTTTGATGTAGAAAACCTTCCTTTTCTGAAGCCTCACCTCTCCCTGGAAAGTTCTGGGCATCTCTGGACAGATGAGTAGAGCAGGTACGGAGGGCTGCCTTCCTGCCTCTTTCTCCATTTTACCAAGTGACAGATCCTCGATTTTGAGCTGCCTGCATAGCTGTCCACAGTAAAGACAATTCCCAGCCTCCCTTGCAAATGGTCGTGCCACGTGACTTGGTTCTGGCCAGTAGATGTGAACATGTCACAGAGCACTTCTGAGGAGAAGCTCCCTTCACTTGGAGTCACATCCCATCTACTTTCTGCCTTCCTCTGAGTCACCACTGACTGGAGGGAAACAGAATGCTTGACTCCACTGCTGTCTTAGTAATGAGGGGATTTTTAAGGATGACTGTCATACGTGGTGGTGTACGAGGGTGCAGCCAGGGGGCTCCCGAAAGAAGGATTTGTAATGGGGTCCAGAACTCAAGGTGTCCAGGAAATATAGAAAGATATATAGGATGTCCTCACCCTCCACCACAGTTGTGAGTTGGGGGAAGGGACACATGGAGCAGGGCCATTGAGAGCTGTTTTGCATAGCAATAGCTTTGCAGCTAACCTCTGGCCTGGTCATTTAACACATCTATAACCTTTAACTGTTTGCATAGATATGTTGAATAGCTGTGGCCATGCTCTGAGCCAAGGGGATGGAAGGAACTTCCCCCCTAAGATGTAACTGGGAGGCAACTCCCCCTAGTTACAGCGCCTGATGAGAGCTTGGAGATAATTGGCTCCACGACATGGGGCCACCCTTGTGCAGACTCATGATGGAGCCCAGTAAAGGTGGAAGGATATTTAAACCCAGACTTGGCGGCCATTGAGGAGAGAACCATGTGGTTTTGGCTGAGTGGAGATCCCTGCAGCCATGTAAGGAGAGGGACCATGTGGCTGTGGCAGTGAGGAGAACCATGTGCTTTGGCCAGAGTGGGGGGACCCCTCTTTCTCCCCACGCAGCCATGAGAAGAATCACCAAGCAGCTTTAGCAGAGAACCACCACGTGGCTTTAGCTGGAGATCCTGGCAGCACAGCCCCTGGTGCTGGGAACCGAGGGAGGCCTACCAGCCGAGCACGGATTACTGGGAAGAATCGGGGACTGCTTGAGCCATGGACTTCTGTTTCTTTCCCTGAGATACGGTACCCCAGACTGCACAAAGGGGGGAAGGAAGTGTCACAGGTGTGCACAGGTGTGCACAGGTAACCAGGTTCTTAGTGATCGAGGACAAAGAATTGAACCGAACACACAAAGTTTATAGCATAAAGAAAGAGGGGAGGTTTATTAAGTGATAGTACACACCACAGGACACGGGAGTGAGCCAGCTCTGAGCAGAGGAAAAAAAGGGCATGTGGGCTGGGGGATTCTATTCTTATAGAGGCAGAAGCCCCCTGCTAGTCTTTGGCGGGCTTTTTTCCCTGCGCAGGTACAAGGAGTTGGATTTCAAAGCTACTGCGCATGTGTGGTTTCCCATGACTTTCTTGATTGGCTACTGGAGAAGGGAGTCCCACAATGTTATTTCATTATAATGATATTATAATGAATCAGGGGTAGCGCGCAGGCGCATTCTATGATTCAGAGTTGTCCCAGAAAACAGGAACAACCCGTCTTAGGGGGTCTTTGTCATGTATAGGTGTTTTCTACCCTCAGCCCCTGCGGGGCCTTGGGAGCTTCCTTCCTGACTACCTCCTGCCTCAACTTCCCCCTGAGAGACATGGTTCTCAAAAAATCTTTTTGGGGTTGTTGAAGGATGAAGATCCGTCTTCCATAGCTGCTTCAGGCTTAGATTGGACAGTAGACCCTGCCTATTGAGAACCACGGAACTCTCGCCCTATTCTATCTAGAGGGTTGAAGAGGAATTCCTGAGGCCACCGCAGATGCTGTATGTTGGTCAGCTTCAACATCGTTCTCAGGGATTGGTTGGAAACCTTGGAGCGTCATCAGTTTGACGTGGAACTGCTTAAGTCTAGAAGAAACAAATTTAACAAGTAGATTAAATAAGCAAGGTCCTAAAAGTAGTAAAACCAGCAGTGTTATTAAGGGCCCTAAGAAGGGTAATAACCATGTTAAGCCAGGGAACCAGGAGGTCAGGGCTTCCTTAATCCCTTGGCCCTGTTGATTATACTTATGTAGCCATTCTGCCTGTTCATAAATTTTCTTTATGTTAGTTTCGATCATTCCAGAGTTATTTACATAGGTGCAGCAGGTTTTATTGATAACAGCACATACCCCTCCTTGTTCTGCTAGAAGATAGTCAAGGGCAAGGCGGTTATCCATGACTACATTTGCCAATGAGTCTACTGATCTTGAGAGTCCAGCTAGAGTACCAGCAGTATCTTTGGAGATTTCTTCTATAATCTTAGTGAGTTCCCTTAGAGTGGCCTCATGATAGGCGAAGCCTCCCCAGGGGGCTGCAGCGGCTATAGTGGCAGCAGCTCCAGCCACTACTAGACCAAAAGCTCGTTTTTTTTCTGCTGAGAGATGGACTCCCAGGACCCATAGTTATATTTATAACAGTAAGGTCTTGGGGTGCCAAGGTCCCTAAGGTACAGTCACCCCCATGTTTAGAGTTGCTGAGATGAGTATAAGCAATAGCTTCTTGAAGTTCTGAATGATCCGTTAGCCAGTTATTGGGAGTCCCACATAGCCAGACGAGCCCCGGGGGTGCTGCAATAACTGTGGCATTAGTGGAGTTATATTTGTTAAGGAGGGCATATGGCAAGGGGGGAAAGGCAGTCCTTAAAAGGGCCTAAGTTATTTCCTTGATCTTTCCCCCTGCAGGAGGTGGTAGAAATTTTGCTAATACTCCTTGAAGAGATTGGTTTAATTTCCAAGTAACACATTTAGAAGTATCGTTTGTATCTGCATTGTGAGTTTTGTCAAAGCAACAATGGGTACTATTAGGAATACAGTTAGAATCATAATTCGGGTAGCATACTATATGTGACCAATTTAAAGGTTTGAAAATTTCTTCCTCAGAAAGATTCTCTAGAAAGCTGGAACTTGAAAGAGAAGCCAGGGCTTTAAATGGGTCAATGGCCCTTGTATGAGTATTATTATAACATGGGGTACATCCCATCGTACTGTTGCACTTAAGAGAGGTGCTGGAGTAATTAAATGGCTTTAATTCTAGTGGGGTCATACGGAAACACAAAGGAGGATTTCTCTCCCATGTGACTCTTAAAGAAAAAAGGGGGAACGCGTGTAATTGGCAGAGGAATTCAAAGCACTGATTAAGGATTCATTAGCTATTGGGTAGGCTTTTATATGAGTATTATATCTGGAAGGAGTTTCCGGGTTAGGATGACATATCCAACATTGGGCCAGGTTTTCTCCTGCTGCTAAGGTTCGAGAAGCATTCACTAGAAAATTTTCATCCCATTCCGTTACACAGGGTGCAGGCGAGTAGAGAATGGTTAATAGAAACAACAAAGACATTTTCATTTTAGACAATCCACCCAGATACAATTCCACCCAGAAGGAAGTGAGCAAGCCTTTATATGAAGCAGAGGACCAGTACGAATAGGAAGTTTTCAAGAAGTGCAACTATCCAGAACAATGGTGATCTTAGTGCACTGTTATTGGTTATTACTTATCTTTTTAGGGCTTCCTCCTTTTGAACAGGAACCTGAGGTCCTCCAGTGGCTCGCAGGTATAGTCTGGGCTTTGGGTCTCCAGCCGGTCCTGAGTCAGATTGGGATCCGTGGGGGCTAGTTTTACCCTGGAAATATGAACCCAACTATCGACCCCCTAAGAGTTTCACAGCCATAGGGGTACTCAGGGCTACCTGGTAAGGCCCTTTCCATTTAGGGTTGAGTTGGTCTGCTGGTGATCCCTCCTTCCAGCTTTTAAGGAGTACCCAGTCTCCCGGAGATATGGCAGTTTGAAAATTCCCTTTTGGGGGCTGGTAAAACTTTATTTCCATATTCCTGTAAAGCTTTCTGCACTTGTCCTAAGTTTATTATATACTTAATTGCTTGATGGGTTTCTGTATCAAATATTAGATCTAGAGTCAAAAAAGGGCCGGGCGTACAACATTTCAAATGGACTGAGTTTAGTATTGGCCTTAGGGGAGCCCCCTAATTCTCATGAGGGCTATAGGCAGTAACTTAGCCCAGTTTTCAGAAGTCTCTTGACAAAGTTTTGCTAATGTCCTTTTTAAAGTTTGATTTGCTCGTTCTACCTTTCCAGAGGACTGTGGTCTCCAAGCAGAATGAAGATAATATTTTATGCCTAGAGCTTCAGAAACTGCTTGAGTGATTTTAGAAGTGAAGGATGGCCCATTATCACTTTGTAGGGACCGTGGAAGACCAAACCTAGGTATTATTTCCTTTAAGAGAGCCTTTACTACTTCTGTGGCCTTCTCTGTCCTTGTCGGAAAGGCCTCAATCCATCCAGTAAAGGTATCTACCAGGACTAGTAAGTATTTGTATCCTTTACAAGGAGGCATTTTGGTAAAATCAATCTGCCAGTCCTCTCCAGGATAAGTCCCTCTTCGCTGAATAGGTTCTATCAGCGGGGGCAGGGATGGCTTTTGCCCAGGGTTGTTATAGGCACAAAGAGTACAAGCCTGGCAAATATTCTTTATGGTAGTAGCTATTCCCCTACCTATGAATAATTTGTTAACCATTGCCATTGTAGCATCCCTCCCAATGTGGAAGGAGTCATGCAAAGCTTTTAAGAACTTCCACTGGGAGGCTTGAGGAAGGAAGAGCCTCTGGCCAATATATATCCAGGGTCCTTCATGGACACCTCCTTGCTCCAAAGCCCAAGATATTTCCTCAGATGTATAGTTGGGCTTGATATCTGAGACATTTACAGGGGGGGGGGAATAAAGCCATTTGTCTATCAGTCCCTAGCGCTGCTTTCTTTGCTTCTTGGTCTGCTCTCCTATTTCCCTGAGAGATATGGGACATATCCTTTTGGTGGCCTTTGCAATGCATAACTGCCACTTGCTTAGGGAGCCTAACTGCTTCCAATAAATTTAAAATTTCTGGTCCATGTTTAATAGGGGAATTCTTAGCAGTGAGGAGCCCTCTTTCTTTCCATATGGCAGCATGAGCATGCAGAACAAGGAAGGCATATTTGGAGTCTGTATATATATTGACCCTTCTTCCTTGTCCTAGAATGAGAGCTCGGGTGAGGGCTATAATTTCAGCCTTTTGGGCCGAGGTTGAGGGTGGAAGGGGTTGTGCCTCAATGGTGTTATATAAACTAACTACTGCATATCCTGCTTTTCGCTGCCCATTCTGTACAAAGCTGCTCCCATCAGTGAACCACTCATCATCAGGGTTTTCTAAGGGCTGGTCTAATAAGTCAGTCCTGCTCGATTGAGTAAGACTAATAACGTCTGAGCAGGAATGGATCAAATCTGGGGATGATTCTGTAGGCATTAAGGAGGCTGGATTTAGGGTGTTACAGGTCTTTATAGTTACTTCAGGATTGTCTAGAAGAAGGGCCTGATATTTGGTCAGTCTATTTCCTGTTAGCCAGAGGTGCCCTTTCATTTCTAACACCCCTTGTACCTGATGTGGAGTTAAGACTTCTAACTTCTGCCCGAGAGTTAGTTTACTAGCTTCCTCGGTTAGCATGGCTGTGGCTGCAACTGCTCTTAGACACGGAGGCCACCCAGCTGCTACAGTGTCCAGTTTTTTTTGAGAAATATGCAACTGGTTGAGGCTCATTCCCTAGTCGTTGGACTAAGACCCCTAAAGCTATCCCTTGCTTCTCTGCTATGTATAGAGAGAAAGGCTTGTTTAAGTTGGGGATGCCTAAGGCTGGGGCTTCGACTAGAGCCTGCTTGATTTTATTAAAAGCCTGATCACATTCTTTTTTCCCATATAATGGGTTCAGTGTCTGGCCCCTTAGTAGCTTCATACAGAGGTTTGGCGATTAGCCCAAAGTTGGGGATCCAAATCCTACAGAATCCTGCCATTCCTAAAAAGGAGCGAAGCTGCTGTTTAGTAGCAGGTGGAGTTAATTCAGTAATGGCTTTAATTCTCTCCTGTGATAATTGCCTACATCCAGGAGTCAAAATATACCCTAAGTAATTTACTTTTTGTTTGGTAATCTGAGCCTTTTTCTTTGATACCCGATATCCTCTTTCAGCTAGGAAATTCAGAGTCTGGATGGTATTTTGATCAGAAGCCTCCTTGGAGGGGCTGCAGATTAGTATATCATCTACGTATTGTAAAATGGCCCCTCCTTGTAGCTGTAAATCTCTAAGATCCTTTTCTAATACCCTAGCAAAGAGATGGGGACTGTCCCTAAACCCTTGTGGCAATACAGTCCAAGTATATTGCTGATGTATCATTGTCTTTGGATCAGTCCACTCAAAAGCAAATAAATACTGAGAGTCAGGATGCAAAGGGATGCAGAAGAAGGCATCTTTTAGATCTAATACTGAATACCACTGAGCATCATCTGGTATCTGCGAGAGCAAGGTGTAAGGGTTAGCTACTATTGGATGTAAAGGGACTACTGCTTCATTGACTAACCTTAGGTCCTGGACTAGCCTGTATTCTCCTGTAGGTTTCATCACTGGTAAGATGGGAGTGTTGCAAGGAGACTGACAAGGGACTATGAGCCCATGTTGTATAAATTTAGTTATGATGGGCTGTAACCCCTCCAAAGCTTCTTGTTTAATAGGATACTGCTTCCTGTGAGGGTAATCTGACCTGGGTTTTAACTGGATTTTAACCGGTAATGCAGTCTTTGCTCTTCCAGGAACCCCTGACTCCCAAACTAGTGGGTTTACTGCATCCAGAACTGAACTTGGGATTTCTTCCTGATTTCGAACACTACTGATTATCATCACCTTACTTAACTCAAATGGCACTTCAGGGAACAACAAGATGGTTCCCATCCGAGCTAAAAGGTCCCGGCCTAACAGAGGAATAGGGCACTGAGGAACAATTAAAAAGGAGTGTTTGAATATTCGACTCTCAAATTGGCAAGTGATAGGGAATGTATAAAAAATATGCCTTAGGATTTCCTTCGACCCCCATTACCTTAACTGATTTGGAGGAAAGAGGTCCAGAGTAAGAGTTAAGGACAGAGTAAGTGGCCCCTGTATCAACAAGAAAGTCGATTTTCTTACCTGCCACATCTAGAGTTACCCGGGGCTCCTCGGTAGAGATGGGAATATGAGTATTCCCTGGGGCCGACCTGTTCCCCGGGCACCTTCAGTCCTCAAGAGTAGCCATGGCCTTGGGAGATGACCCCTTTCCACTATGGGAACGGGGGGCAGTCTACCTTCCAGTGCCAGGGATCAGAACTGAAGTTCTTGCATAGAGGACAGGGCCTCGGAGGTGGCTGAGTGCAGTTCTTTGACCAGTGTCCAGGGCGTTTGCACTTATAACAGGTCTGATCCTTTTGCCCCTGATTCCTTTGAGGCCTCCCCGAGCTCCCCTGATGGGGCTGGTTTCCGCCAATGGCACTACTAAAGGCTAGTGCAAGGAGCTCTGCTTGCCTCTCCCTTTCCTTCTTTCCCCTGTTTTCTTTCCTCCAAATCCCTATTGTTAAAGACTGAAAAGGCTGTATCCATGAGCTGATCTAAGGGGGGTCTGCGGGCCCATTTGTAATTTCTGAAGCTTCCTGCGAATATCAGGGGCAGATTGAATTATAAAATGCTGCCCTATCAAGATTCGACCCTCCGGGGATGAAGGGTCCAAGTTTGTATATTTTTGGAAGGCTTCTACTAGTCTGTTTCTGAAGAGAGCTGGGTTTTCTTCCTTGCCCTGAAAGATTTCCCTAACCTTTTCATAATTCACAGGTTTCTTGATGCAGTTTCTCATTCCTGCCAGTAAGCAATCTATCATTGCATCCCTACTCCGGATCCCTGCCTGAGTATTGTACTCCCAGTTAGGTTCCTGGTCCGGGACAGCTTGGGCAGCTGGCTGGTTAGTGCCAGGGTTCTGGGTATGCAGCTGATCTGCATACTTACGAGCCTCCTCCCAGATCCGCTGTTTCTCGTCTGGGGAACAGCAGGTGGTCAGAATTATGTACAAATCCCTCCACGACATACTAAATGCTAGAGTAAGAGTCTGGAAATTACTAGTGAAACGTGAAGGGTCCTCTGAAAAACTCCCTAGCCTGTCTTTACATTGTTGTAAATCAGTTATAGAGAATGGCACTTGTACCCTTATAGCACCTTCAGGGCCTGCTACCTCCCTCAAGGGTAGGAGTGCAGAGGTGGTAGGGAGATAAGAAGCGCCACTTCTAGTATGTCCTGCAGGGCTGGGTTTTTCCTCAGCTGGTGGCTTTAGGTTATCCATAGCATAAGGTGGTGGAGAGGTCGCTTCCTCTAAGGTAGGGGCAGAGACTTCAGAACTCTGGGGTTCCCTTAATCTCCCTTGAGAGACAGGTGGGGGAGCTAAGGAGGGTATCTTCTAATTGATCAACACTTGGGCCTGTAGGTTTTGTCAGGGTGGGGCTGGAGCAAAATGAGGGATCTCGGTACAGAGCCATAAATGCCTGCACGTAAGGAACTTCAGACCATTTGCCTTCCCTCCGGCAGAATAGATCTAGCTGTAGGATAGTATTATAATTTGTGCTCCCATTCTCAGGCCATATCTCTCCACCCCCTAATTTATACTGGGGGCCAAACAGTGTTACAAAAGAAAACTAATCTCTTCTTTTTTTAAGTTTTTGGGGTCAAATTTATCCCAGTTGCTAAGAATGCAACCCAATGGTGATTTGGAAGGGATGGAAGATGTAGTTCCCATCTCGACTGCGGTGATCCTAAGAGAGAAGAAACACAAAGATACTCCTTTGCAGACTAGAGGCGTCCCTCTCTTTGCTGCCCTTAGGAGATTCCTAGTGGGCCATGGGCGTCCCCTGGGATCCCACCGAACTACCAGACGTCTCTGGCGAAAGAGATTCTAGTG
Organism: Phyllostomus hastatus; assembly: GCF_019186645.2. Lineage (NCBI taxonomy): Eukaryota > Metazoa > Chordata > Mammalia > Chiroptera > Phyllostomidae > Phyllostomus > Phyllostomus hastatus. The sequence continues at coordinate 332,546 of NW_025333643.1, read as the reverse complement.
AGAAAAGATACTCCCTTGCAATCGAGAGGCGTCCCCCTTTTCTTGCCTCAGGAGCTTCCTAGTGGGCCACAGGGCGTCCCCTGGGATCCCACCGAACTACCAGACGTCTCTGGCGAAAGAAATCCTAGTGAGTGTCGGCCGACAGAAATCGAAAAGACTTGAGAGAATCACCACAGTCTACTTTTGTCTCTAACTATTGGGAAGGAACCAGTCCTGCATTCTTGAGCAATTGCCTATAATCCTGAAAATCCCAGACTCTACCCTTGTGGCCCTAGTACATTTCCATTTCTGTATTCTTCATCTACGGGGACCCTCATTTTCCTGTAAGCTTTAAGATCTGGGGCAAAGGAAGTGCCTTACTAGAAAAAATAATTTCTGGCCCTGTAAACCATTAAGAGGAGCACCAAGATGACCTTATTATAAAATGACTCCTTTCCAGATCACAAAGAAGACCCTTAAATATTCCATGTAACTTTCCAGAGCTTTAAGAAATTGTACCTGCGTCTGAAATCTCCCTGAAGGGACCTTAAGCGATGTCTAAATCACCACCCTTCATACTGGAGGCGTATCTCATGGAGGGACAATGAACTGAGAGGGGAAAATTAAAATACCCTTATAGAAACAAGTAAACCACCTTAGAATTCCAAATTCAATTAATTAGGTAAAAGTGGCTCTATGCAGCCATTCTAATAACCAGCGACCAGCAGGTACCTGTTGTGCAGTTCTGAGCGATGTTGCTGCTTACAATGATAGTATACACGTGGCAAAGATGGGAGTGGCTCATTCCTGCAACTGTACTTAGCGCTAGCCTAACAATGACCCCAAGGTAGATATCTTAGTACAAAGACAGCAGGAACCCTTCATACATAAAAGGCAAGTGGGGTGTGAGTGAAGGTATAAAGATCAGAAGTCAGTTGGGGAGGAAAAGCATAAAAGACTGTCCGTGGGCCTGATGAAAAGAATGCAAAAGGAAGTCACAGTGCAGGTGCGGTGGTGACTGATATCCCGCTTGGAAGGTCCGACTATGCCTACTGGGGGAGTGGCCGCGGGGTGGGGGCAGTGTTTTGTGCTTTCCACAGTGTGCCTGACCGTTGTGCGGACATTTTCTTGTACCTGGCGGGGGACTAAGGCTAACCCCTGCTCCGCATCCAAGTTATCCTATCACAGGAGTCTTCAAGCGGCGGGCGCCCTTGTGGCTTTTAACTGCCCGACCTGTGCCCGCAAATTAGCGGCCGACCTTCCATCACGGAACATCAGAGTCACCGAAACAGAATAGGTGATAACGGAAAAGGGCATCCCGGGTGTCAGAGCAGCAAAGGGGGCTTACCACTCCGGTGTCTTCTCCTGCCTGGCTCGCCAAAAACTGTCACAGGTGTGCACAGGTGTGCACAGGTAACCAGGTTCTTAGTGATCGAGGACAAAGAATTGAACCGAACACACAAAGTTTATAGCATAAAGAAAGAGGGGAGGTTTATTAAGTGATAGTACACACCACAGGACACGGGAGTGAGCCAGCTCTGAGCAGAGGAAAAAAAAGGGCATGTGGGCTGGGGGGATTCTATTCTTATAGAGGCAGAAGCCCCCCTGCTAGTCTTTGGCGGGCTTTTTCCTGCGCAGGTACAAGGAGTTGGATTTCAAAGCTACTGCGCATGTGTGGTTTCCCATGACTTTCTTGATTGGCTACTGGAGAAGGGAGTCCCACAATGTTATTTCATTATAATGATATTATAATGAATCAGGGGTAGCGCGCAGGCGCATTCTATGATTCAGAGTTGTCCCAGAAAACAGGAACAACCCGTCTTAGGGGGTCTTTGTCATGTATAGGTGTTTTCTACCTCAGCCCTGCGGGGCCTTGGGAGCTTCCTTCCTGACTACCTCCTGCCTCAGAAGGACTGTGTGTGTTTGTGGGTGTTTTAAGGGACTTTGGGATTTTGATGAAGACATTAAGTCATTACTCTTAGTCTGTATAACTTAAATAAATAGCTCCTTTCCTTTTCACCAATCTCTAACATGGAGAGCTATAATTCTCTGGCGAAGGGAAAGGTGAACCTAGTACAGGGGGACCCCAGGAGAAACGGGGATCAATTCGGTAGCATTGTGGGATCCTCTTCCCTGGTGGCCAATCAGGGAGGGTCATGGGAGACCACATGCACAGTAGCTCTAAAGTAATACACTACTTGTACATGCTCAGTAAAAGCCCACCAAAACTAGCCAGGAAGGATCTGCCCTATAAGAATAGAGTCCCTCCAGACCACGAGGTCAATCTCTGCTTGGAGTTGGCCTGCTCTCATGTTCTCTGCTATAAACTCTGGGTGTTTGGTTCAATTCTTTGTCCCGATCACCAAGAACCTGATTACCTGTGCCCACCTGTGACAGTGGAGCCAGGAGATGGAGCTGTCTGGATCCTGCATCACTTGGTGGGACCTCCACACCTGTCCCAATGCCCACCTGGACTTTTTTCACAGGAGAAGAAAATGAAACCAACTAAACAGACATCAGGAAGTGTTTCAGCCTCTGTGGGACCTGCTGAGTCTGGGAGCTGACAGGAGTCCTGATACATCTCTCCTCCTCCTGCCTGTTAAGGAGCTGATGATGGCCCCTGCCCCAGGCCTCCTCGTCCTCCTGTGTCCTACCTCAGTGAGAGGCACCAGTCCTCCTTCTTGGCTCACCTCTAGTCTGGACTGGAAGCCGGGGTGTCTGTCACCTGTGGTTCCCTCATATCTCCTGTACCCAGGGATCCATCAATCCTGCCACCCCTGCCTCCTCACTGCGTCTCAGGGTCCACGCTCTGCCTCCGAGCCCTGCTTCAGGCCAACATAAACTCTCACCCCACTTGGGATTCCAGGGGCTCAGAAACTGCTGATTGCCAGCAGCATGCCTGGGCACTAGGCCTGGCTTGCCTGAGACTAAACTGACAGATAAGAGAGGGTGCCTGAGGGCAGGGAGGGGGGAGGAAGAGCCTTGAAGGGACATGAGGCCCCAGGGACAAGCTCTGTCTGTTCCACTAGTTCTTCCAGGTCCAGACACCTGGAGGGTGCTACGGGCAAAGAAAGATCAGGGCTAGATCTCAACGTTTGCTCTTTGGATCAGCTGCAGCAGTACCCCTGGGGACCTCCCTCTTTTTTTCCCATGGTTGCTTCCAGCCATTTCTTGGGGAGACAAAATTATAAACTGGTAGCCTGTGTGTGTGGGGCATAGATTAAGAGCAATCAGGGTCCCAGGCATCCTGGGTTTAATCTTCCATCTATTAAGTACCAACTATGTGCTGAGAGCCTCCAACATCCTCTGGGGAGAGTTGTTTATGCCCATTTTATAGGGGCTCAGAGAGGTGAAGTGACTTGCCCAGAGAAGCACAGCTAAAAAGGAATGGGCCTGGAATCAGCCCTGCATCTGTCTCCAAATCACTGCTATCTCCCTGCTCACCAACAGTCCTAAGCTTGGGTAAAATCTCCATCATCTGCAGAAATATTAAAAATTCTAATTCTAGGGCCAAATCCCAGATATTCTCCCTCAGATGGTTTGGGCAGGAGCTGGGGTTTGCTTTTCCGCAGATTCCCCAGGTGTCCCAGTTAGTCCCGATGCTCTGCAGGTCTAGCCTCATTGCCTCTCAGGGACAGAAGCTGTGGCGTCCCCTGGTTCAGCAGGGAGGAGTGGCCATCCTGTTGGTCCTGATGGGCGGCTGCAGCCCTGCACAGAGGTCTGGTCAAGTATGAAATATCGGATCCAGCAGGCTCTGCTGAAAAGTGCTGGCAGACAGATGTGTCCCTTTGCTATTCCTGAACAATTACTGGGAATTGTTGCTTTGAAAGTTTTGTGCATTTGACCAAATCTAGTTGTTTTTCCCACCTACCCTGCACAGAGATGTGAAGTGAAGCTGCTATGCACAGCGTCTGCCCATGTACACATTTTCAGAGGCTGTTTCCCATCCAGAGGCAAAGCTCTTGGCACCAGGGTGGTCTGGCCTGACCTCTCTGCTCCTGCCTTCTCTCTAGCTGGTCTCCTTCTCTCTAGCTGGACTCCCCTGGGTCCTTTGCTCATGCTTCCCTTTCTTCCCCTCCATGATCTGCAGTACTGCCAAGAGTTCTTCCTTACTGTCTCCAGATCCTACCGTAGCTTAAATATCCCCTCTTCTAGGGAGCCCTCCTTGACTGTCCTGGCCCAGTCCTTCCTGGAACATTTGCTATTGTTCATGTCTCCTGCTATGCTGTGTCCTGTGACCTTCATATGTCTGCGTCCTAACAACACAAGCAGCGGTCACCTCTCAAGGTCATCAGCCAGGTAGGTCTTGAATGTCTTCTCCACTTCATAGCTACACTCTGTGCCCCGAGGCCTGGATTGTTCTAACAATCCCCTTTGTCCTTCTTGCCTTGCCCTCAAAACTGACATGCTCTGTGGCCCTTTACTCTGCTATGAAACTAATAAGCCAGTTTGTAATGATTTAATCAGGCTATTAATTTTTCATTTTCTTGGAGGTAGGTGCATTAACCATTTTACCAATGCAGAAACTAACATTCAGGGAAGTTGGTCAATGCTCCCAAAGCCCCATAGCCAGAGAGTAGCAGTGCAGGGGAGTGAGGTCCAGGCAAGGCATTGTCATCATTAGCAATACTCCTCCTTTCCTGCTCTGCAGTGCTAACAATAGTCACTAGATGGCGCCGCGAGGCGACCAGGAGCCCGGCTCCCCTGAAAGGAATGTTGATAGGATGCTGAGCATGTGGTGCTCACATTCAGCACCAGGGGACAGGCAAGGAAAAGAAATGGCACACAGGGCCAAAGGAGTGGCATAGCCACAAATTACTAGGTACCCTGTTACCTTTTCCAGCTGTGGAAGGCCAGAGCAACTCATTGATCATTTTAGTTATTGCAAATGTAGGTTTCAAAACGTGTTATTGAAATCTTACGTACATTGAAGCACCAAAGCCTAAGCAGAACTTTAATCTTTATTTTTGTTTTTGTTAATTAACTTAAGGGCATCAGCATGGTTGATAGAAAAAATAGAATCTCACTCTGCAACTTCCTGGCTTGAGCAACAAAGAGAACCACTATTAATTACCTCCCAATGCCAGAGACTGTAGGTGCTTTGTCTCATTTAACCTTTACATCTTGGAGAGGTTCTGAGAGGTGAAGTAACTTGCCTGAGTTGACACAGTAGAGCCCGGATTTCAATCCCAATCAATCCAACTTCCAAGCTTCTTAGCCTCTTTGAGCCTCAGTAGTCCCGTCTGTTAAATGGGCATAATCATAATAATACCTATCCCAAAGTTGAGTAAGATAATGTACATGAAGTGCCTCAGAGGGCACAGATGTGGGTGCTAAAGTAGGTGAAGCAGAAGATGCTAGTTACCTGAGGTCAGTCACATAGTGAGTTCTAAAGCAGGTCCCCAAGCAGTCTCCCTTCTGCAGTACTGGCAGTATTGTAAATTCTGGTGGTATGTGTTTTTGTATCTGAGAAACTGAGGCACAGACGGGGAAAAATTTGGCTGAACTCTCTAGCTTAGTGGTATTCATAATTCTCATTGATTCACACACTTGACATATTTTAAGGCCTGCCATGTCTCAGGCCTGTGCTAGGCATGGGAATACAGGGCTGACTCATTTACTGTCCCAGCCTTCAGGTGTTCTAGGGAAAGAATGATTGCCCTGATGAGGACTGTGCTGTCATTCCTCACTGCCTTCTGTGATGTCACTTCACCCATACATCCATTTATTTGATCCATCTATAAATTCACCCATGCATCCACCCATCCATCCACCCACCTACCAGCCTATCCACTCATCCACCTATTCACCCACAGATTCATCTATCTAACTGTCCGTCCATCCATCCATCCATCCATCCATCCACCCATCCACCCACCCACCCATTCATTCATCCATCCACCCACTTGTCTGTACATCCATCTAACAATTGTTTAGGCGTTCTTTCCTCTGGGTGAAGTCCCTCCTTAGTGCTCCCACAGTCGTTTATGCTTTCCTCTATCACATAACTCATCACTTTGGCTGTAATGATCTGCTCTGTTGCCTGTATTCCCTTTAAACAGTGAACTACCTGAAAGCAGGAGACTGGATCATAAGAGACATTCAGCAAATGCTGTTGACCAGAGCAGTGATGCCCAAAGCAGGCACTGGGCACCTTAGTGTTCATGTAAGGTGATCTGTGGAACACAGGAGGACAATTTTACAACTTCTACTGGCATTTGTTTTTTAACTAAATAAGAAGAGCATAATTAATCATCTCCTGATATTTAATATCCAGACAGATATGGTGGATAGTCCTGTACCACTCCTGGTACATGAGACATCCTGAGAGAGAATGGGAGTCCCCAGCTGTGGATGGATTACAGCAGACCCCACACTTGTTTGCTGGCTTTCTAGCAATAGCAAATGCAGTATACGTCTTTAGCCATATTATGTCATTGATGTTAATTTTACAAAAGTGAGATTTTTAAATATCAGAATATTTATGTGACTTTGTAACAAGATGTTGAGAGGTTAAAATTTTTGAATAGTTGGTAGTTAAATGTGTTTAACATCATCCCCTGAATTAAACAGCAAAGGGAGAAACTGGGCATTATATTTTCCAAAATAGGGGTAAACCAAGAAAGAAGACATGGAATCTAGACACAGGGTATCCCCTACAGCACAGCAGGGCAGGGGGTCCAGAATGACTAGCTCTTAGGCAGCAGGTCCCAGAAAGCAGCCAGTGTGGATGGAGCTGATCATGCGAAGACTCAAGAAAAATGACTTGTTGGCAAGCCTGATGTTTAGACAGGGTGTGCCAGCTGGAGCACTGAATTGGTTGTTAAATAGCAGCTAATGAGTCACTGTTCTTCCATTGCCCAGCCTTTTTCTGGGGTCCCCTGGACTTCACCATAACCCAGACTCTGGGTAGTTAATGCCTGGCACAGCAGGGGGCTCCTAGCACTCTGCCCTGTGCTTTGGTGGCCAGTGCTTTGTCCATTCTGGTTGCTCTCTCCTATGAACCATCCCCATTTATTGAGTTAAATTGGTTTGGTTGGTGATTAAATATTTTTAGTGTAATTCCCTGATGGTTAGAATATCTGATATGATGAAAAGTTTGAAGAAAAAAAGGATATTTTATAGGCAAATAAGACAAAGAAAACAAAGGCAAGTAGAAACTCCAGGAAAAACAAAAAACTTGCAGGAAAGACAGTATGCTCATAGTATGTTACTGACACTTGCTGAATGCCCATCAGTATTTGCCTGGTTGCAATCATGTAAACATTGTTTCCTGATTTTCAGTTTTTAGACTTGGCCTGTAAACAAAGAACAGAAACTATTCTTATAGTTATGGAATGAAACATTAATCGTGAAATTAAGGAGTAAAGTTGGCCAGGCTTGGCAGGAAGAAACAGGGAAAGAATTAATAATCTTCACCTCACCAAGGGAGAGTCAAAAAGACACATGGGAGGATGGTGGGCCTATGAGTAGAAATATAAGAGTATTTACACTTAAAAAGGCATCCGAATGAAGAATGCATGTGATTATCTTAATTCAGGTTAAATCATCAAGTTAACAGATAATGCCTAAAATTGATAAGCCTAGAAAGCATCTTAAAATTATATTGTCTGGGGATAAGGAGTGAACCATTAGCAGAAGCACTTGGAAGAGTTCAGAGTGGTCCCACTGGGAGCCGATGGGGAGGGTGGCTGGGGCCTTCTTTCCCTTACCAGCTCTTCTGTGCCCTTGACTGTTAAAGCAACCATGTGCATGTGTTAAAAATTCAAAACTAGCAATAGCTTTTTTGTGATTAAAATGGATGAAGTGGAGGCTATTTGATAACACTCCATTTAATGGTTGTTCTCGAAATCTAAAATTTATTGACAGACATGCTTTGCTTAGAAATCTGTTGCATTTCAGACTGTCCCCCCAAAATCTTTCCCTCTCTTCCCTGTTGGACTTTATCAAGTGAGGTCTGAGAGAGGTGACCAGGTGGGGTCTCAGGGCTGGAAGGCTGCTGCTCAGGTCAGAAGGGAATTGAGGGCCCTTCTCTGGGTGTGCCTGCTGTGTGGGGGGGGCAGGGAAGGAGTCAGACAAGATCCCACAGAGCAGGAGCTCAGCAATCCAGGGAACCCTGCACCCCCTAATTTGACTGGAAGGCAGGGGGATCATAGGGGGAAGGGTCATTTCTGTCCAGTGGACAAGGACCCAGGACTACTTGCTTGCTGGATCTGCTGGCCCAGCCTCTGTGACATTCTGCAGCCCCAGCATTCCTTCCTGAGGTCAGACGGAGGCAGCAGTTGTTAGCCAGAGACATGCACACGTGAGACAAGGACTTTCCACCTGCAGTTGGGAGGATGGGCCCCAGGAAGGGGGCCTGATCCCTCTCCCTTCCTCTCCTTCCCCCCTACCCCCATGTGAAGAACTGAGGACACCCAGTCTGTAGTGTACCCTGCGGCCCCTCCTACTACTCCCCTTCTGCCTGCCCCAGACCCCACCCAGATTCCTTCCACCGTGAACAAGGCCCAGTTCTAAAATAACACCCCACCATTCCCCACAAAACCCCCACTCTCAGGGTCCTGCTTCTGACTGACCCAGACCCTTGCTGCTCAGACGGTGGTTCTTCAGCCAGCAGTGCTGGCACTGCCCGGCAGCTTATTGGAAACACAGAATCTTGGGCTCCATTCCAGACCTCCTGCATCAGAATCTGCATTTTTTTAAAAAAAATTTTATTTCTTTATTTTTAGAGAGAGGAGAAAGGAGGGAGAAAGAGAGAGAGAAATATCAACTAGTTGCCTCCAGTACACACCCCAGCTGGGGTGGAACACACAACCCAGGGATGTGCCCTGACCGGGAATCAAACCAGCAACCTTTCACTTTAGGAAAAACGTCCAACCAACTGAGCCACACCAGTCAGGGAAGAATTTGAATTAAAAAGAAAAAACCCACATAATTCACATGCACATTAAAGTTTGAGAAGCAGTGAGTTAGAATACACCATTTGATAATTCAACTTACGCTGTTGCAGCTATGCCCTAACATTTCAAAATCCTTTCTACCAGCCTGGCTGGGTGCTAAGACTCTTCATGTCTTGTCATATTTAACTTTCATACAACTTTACAAGGTAGAGACTATTGAACCCATTTTACAGATGAAGAAGCTAAAGTTTAAAAAGATCAAGCAACTTACCTAATGAGGTCCCAGTGAATAGCAGGGATCAGAAGCCAGGCTTTCTGACTCTAGAAAACTCATAGGTCTCAAATTGAGGTGAGCAGTTATGTCCTCCATCCTGGGAGGGTGAGTGCTTATTCTAAAAGAGTCGTAGAAAAACAAGCAGGAGAAGCTGTCCAGGAGGGGGAGCGGGGAGGGGACTTGAGTTCAAGAACCACTTTTTAAGAGGGTGACTTTGGGCAAGTCACTCAGCCTCATCTGGAGAATGAGAATGATTGCTTCTGACACGGGGGTTGTTTGATTTGAAACAAATCAAAACAAAGGGATGCTCACCCTTTGAAAGCAGTGAGCATCCAACAGGTATCATTGGGCTCCTCCTCTTGGAGGCCTGGGCCAGTAGCTGCAGATCTAGAGATGGGAGATGCCACCCTGTGCTTGGAGACTTCAGAGTCCTGGGGAGACCCTGATATGTCCGCCTGGTTATGGTGCAGAGCTTTGGGTGTCAGGAGAGAAATGTGGTGCCCGCTCTGGGCAGGAGGAAACACTTCTTAGAGGAGCTGACACCTCTAAGAGTGAGTTCTGATGAAGTTAGGCTGGTGGAGGAGGGAGAGGCAACAGCCAGGGCTGGAATGGCAGTGAGAGAGTTTGCATACAGCAGTACCCAGCAGCCAGGGCAAGAGGACCTGGGCAGGGCAGTCCAGGGAAGGACAGGGCACGGGTCAGACAGCAAATGGGCAGTCTACCTGCCCCCCCTGGACAGATTCCTCCAAGCCCTTCTCCATCCGCCTGCTCTTTTATTGCCTCTCTTGGCTTCCGGGTTCTTTTTTGGCTTCTGACTAGGGCTTCTGGCCTTCTGGACACACAATTGCTTTCTCCTCTTCCTGCTGCTGGAGCTGGAAACCCAGTTTTGGGGCTAGTGCTTTGGACCCCCACAGTTCTGCTTCCCAGATTCCTCCTCAGATCTGACTTTGGTCTTGGGACCATGGTACCCTCAGGGTGGCTAACAACCCACAGGATGGTTTGGTGCCACCTCCTCAGAGCAAACTGTGCCCTGTGCCAGGGCTCACACCATAAGCACCAGCTGGATTTCAGCCCCACTCACCCTCAGCTGGGGCCTTTGTGTGGTGCTCAGCCTGCACAGCCACACATGGTGGGCCTGAGGCTTAAACTCTTGCCCTCTCTATGCTCAGACGGGGCACCTTGAGGGCAAAGACACTGCTATTTATCTTAAACAATTGGATAGCCAATATTCCTCCACCAAAATGGGTTTATTCGGGAACAAAAAAGAATTGTAATCGTTAACAAGCGGGCTGTAGGCAAACCAAACACAAGTTCAGAGAAACAAAAGAGAGATAATGCTCTTCTAAGGACTGGGGGGGCTGGTGCGGCACAGGAAGAGCCCATTGGAGGAAACTGAAAGTTCAAGTGTAGTGACTTTTCATTGGCTGAGTTACCACCATCTCCCATTGGTTGAGCTGTTGCTGGATGAGGAGGAGTCTTTCCTCCTACGGAGGCAGTAAGGTAGTACCACTTCCTGTGGGAGATGCAGTCACGGCATGTCTTCCTGTTGGGGTTAGTAATGTGCAGAGTGACGGGTGTAGGGAGGCATCTGTTAGCCCCCCCGACTTCATGAATTTCTGTGCTGTCATAAGCACTTCCGACACCGTGGTGTCCAGGAGCAGGGCCTGGCACTCAGTGGCATGAACAGGTGGCCTCTCATGCATGTCCTCCATGTCTCCCAGCCCAAATGCCAAAGTAAGGGAGAGAGGATCCCTGGGCTGCCCTGCACGTCGGCCTGACCGCGCCAGGGCCGCGCTTGCTCCCATCTACAGCTCTCCCCACTTGGGCTCAGAGCTCTTCAACTCCCCCACGCCCGCCTTCCAGGGGGATCCCTGTAAGCAAAGTGCCTGAGGCTGAGGTGGGAGTGGGGCATTCCAGGCCTTTCCACTCAGGAAGATCTGTTCCCCGCAGCAAAGGACGGATACGAGGCAGGCCCTGCCAGGGGGACTTAGAACCAGGGTCGGGGGTTCTGAGATTTATTGTGAGACTTCATGAGACTGAATAATTCAAACTCGCGATCATTTCAGGGCCAGACCCTGTGGCTCAGGCTCCGCAGATTCCTCCAGTGGGCGTGGCCACGAGCTGCCACCTGGAGCCCCTGGGAGTCTGGCGTATGTCTGGACTGCCTGCTAGAAGTTTGGAGGCTCTTGGAAATTACCGTTTCCTCTTAAAAATTCATGAGAATTTTGCACTCTAATTCTGGGCTTGTTTTAAGGTAACATTGTGTGTGTTACATTACTTGCAGTGAGTAAAGTAGGAGCTGTAGACAGGTGCCTGCGTGTGCCTGCGACTTTGCAATCTGCCAGCACAGCCTGGTGAGGAGACAGCCGATCCGTTGTTCTTCCTGCCCCGCTTCTCTCATCTTTGGGTACCGGTGACTCAGTTTCCTTTCCAGTGAAGCTAACCCTCCTCTTTCTTTGTCCGCAGTCAGGCTCTGCCCTCGGTCTCAGGGACACTCCTCTGAGCATGGTGATTGCTCCCGGAGTGAGCATGAGGCCCAGATTAAACCCTGGGGCATTGGCCCTGGAACTTCTGCTGCTTCTGTATTAGACCAGTTGTCCCGAAGGTCTATTTCAGCGAGGATCGTTAGACTGCTGGGAAATAGCCTAAAAGCTTCGAGGCCACAAAGTACAGAAAACCTGCCTTGGGGAGGAGGCAGCATGAAGGAAAGCAGAACCAAAATGTGGAAAGAGGCAAAGTTCTAGTGGGCCACGCAAGTCCCTGGATCTAGCTCTACCTGAAGCCATGCCATTTTTTTTGTTGTTAAACTGGTGAGCATTAGGTTTCTTTCACTTGTAATCAAAAGAGTTCTGACTAATTCAACTGGTGGACACATGCCCTGGAGGCCCTGGCTTCTTGGAAAGAAACCCAGAGCTTTGGCATGGGAGCCAGGAGACTGGATGTGGGTCCTACCTTTCCTGCAAACTTGCTGTGTGATTTTAAATCATGATCTCCAGGGTTTTTTCCAACTGTAAGATTCTCTGCCTAAAAATTTCATAGAAATTTAGTGAAAGACAAACTCACCATGGACTTGGGGTGGGATTCCTGGGCTGCAAAACTGGAGATCATGACTCTGCATCTGGGTGGGGCTTAGAAGTCTGAATTTTTAGTGCAGTGTCCAGTTGGTTTTGATACATAGCCAGGTTTGGAAACCACTCAGATGCTTAAATTATTTTTCTTAAGGCAGCCATTTAAAGATCCAGCCAACAGGAATTTACTAAGCACATACTATGTGTGAGTGTCACCTTCTTCTGACAATGGCCTGCTTGTTGTGTGGGGGAGGCGACCTCCCTCCTCAGGCTGGACTTTCTGTAAAATCCCAAAGCTGGCTCTGAGAAAGAACATACATTACTGGCACCACACTTCCTCCAGTCATTCAATTGCTTCATAAATAGCATTTAAAACTTTTATTGATGAATAAGCTATTCACTGTCCAGTTGGTTCCTTTATAAACAGTAAGGAGGTGAATGTGAGCATTTATGTCGCTGTTGCTGTTGACGTCTCATTTAAAACCTTAACAAGACCATGCCCTGGCAACTGCAACTCCCATATTGCTAGAATTCAAATGGCTTATTATCCAGATAAACATTTATTAAATTAAGGTATGCAATATTAGTGTCATATTTTATACATGGTTACTTGTAGCATAGTTCAGCTCGGGGCCAACACCATATTGAATTATTTAAAGCCATTTCTCTTTGGGTTATTAAAAAGTTCAGTAAAATATATATTAGTGTATAAAATTTTAATGCATAGCTCACATTGCAGTGTTTGCAAGCCCTGGGCCTTTAGAAGAGGAGAGCCAGGGAAACCAAGCCCCAAACAGACTATGTCTTTGAGAAGGTGCTCGGTGGACTTGCCCGGATCCTCTGGGTCTTAACCCTAGCTATTATCCTGGTTCTCCATGCATCAAAACCATGCGGCCAAAACCAGACTGTGCTTTGTCTCAGTAATGACCCCCAATGCCGCCAGGCCCTGTGACACAAGTTATAGGTGAGGAGGTTAGAATAAAAGGACAGCTACCAATCATGGCTCTGGGAGGCCTTTGGGTCCCCAATCTCAGTGACTTTGACCTTGAACACAGAGAAGTTTCTACCAATTCCCTCTGCTATGTATGACCCTGTAACCCCAAGGTTGTTCAGATGGGCAATTAGTCAGGTGTTTCTCACACTGCTGCTTACCCATTTCATCTTCCTTAGAAGGGGTAGGTGGAGCTGGAGTATATGTTTTTAGAAGGCTCAGCCAAGACAAAGAAGCTGTGCCCTGGTCCTATCAAATGGGGGCCTGCTACTGTCACAGTCCCCTCCTAGCTTCCCAGAGCCCCTATGGCAGGGTAATAAACTTGACTGGCAAGTGCCTGCTCACACCAAAGTTGGACCTGGTGACCGTCAGCTGGAGCAGTTTACTACCTTCCTCTGAGACTCAGTTTCCCTAATTAATGCCTGAGGCTGTGAATAGAAGACACACTGCACAGACGAGGTGATCCGCAATCATCCCTTCCCTCCCACTCCATGAATGCTGATTTTCTTCTTCTGGGGTCTGGTTGTCAGCACCTCCTCATTTTTTTCTTTGTTTCCCCATGGCTGTGGATCAAGCTGGATGTGCACTAGGTGTTCAGTAAGTAATTGCTCTGTGGCAGCAGAATGGGGTGCGTTGTTCACACCTCATCTCCTCTTGGCACTAGGAAACTCTCAGAAGGAGGAAAAGGTGATTTTTCTGTAGAGGTGGATGAGGGCAGACTGGGTCTGGACTCCATTGCCTCTGGACATGCACGTTAAAAGCTTTGGGGATACAGAGTCCAGAACAGAAGCTCCCAGGAGTATTAGGTTGGGTCCCCAAAAGTAACTCAGGAGACAAGGATTTGAGGACAATCTGGAAGGTGATTCTAAGAGTCGCTGGCAGGAAAGTGGAGAAGTGAGAACAGGAGGAAAAGGGAGCCAATGCAGGTGTGTCAGTGAGCAGGTTACACACTCCGAGCAGCCAGCCTCCATGCTGCTTGGATGACTGGGAGACTGTGGGAAACACAACTCTGCGTTGTCCCCCACAGGGGCCTGGAGCTGGTGCGTTTATCAGCCAAGTGCTGTTTGTCGTTGGTTGAAGTGGCTCCCGGGGCATTAGACCACTGGGCACTTCCAGCCTGCTCTCTGGGCTGAGGATACCCCAGCAGCTGGAGAGGTCTACAGGTGGAGTCTCCAGGGCTTCCAGGAGGATGTCGTGGTCTTCCCCAGAAAGGTGAGTTCTGGGGTTAGGTGACTGCTGTACCTGCCCCCTGAAGACAGCCCCTCCACACTGAGAGTGTTAAGCTGATATCCCTGAGGCAGAAGATGGAGGCTGGAACTTGGGGCTCCAGGTGACTTCTGGGGATAGAGGAGAAGGAGGCAGTGGTGAGTCCACACGAAATGATAATGACACCTCACTTCCATGGCAGGGTCTCTGAGAGATGGCACACACATGTCGGGGGCTGGGCCCTAAGGGGTGTGACTGTGGGGAACGGCAGTGAACGAATGCCATGCCCAAGGTAGGCAGGAGGAGGTGACACCACCCATTTTAAATGGGCAACCTGGTGATGAGAATCTCACTGGTGGTGTGACGGACTTAAGGCCAGAGATGCTTCCCCGGCCTTTCAGGACTATGCAAATCCCACTGGATTCTTGGATGACCCTGGGGGAGAAAGGGTGTCCAAAATTATGAGTGATGTTGGGTATCTCACTGCCCTGGTTGATGGGGACTGAGGACGAGATTGAACTTAAATCAGGGAAAAGGAAAGTAATGCTGTTTCCTGCTCTTGAGTATTGTGGAGCACATGCAAGCCCACTTCAGTGGCTGGAGTGACTGAAGGTTTGAGTTCAAATGGGAGGGAAGCCTGAACGGTGGGGCCGCAACCCCAAGGGTGAGCGCTGCATTTACGTCCTGTGTGTCTCCCACAGGCACACAGCAAGCAGGGTCTGGTCTCCTCTGTAGCAAGTGAAAATAGCATCGGGAGGCTAGAACACATAGAAGGGAATGATTTTTAAGTGACAGGGACAAAAAGTGCCTCTTCATCCTTAAAACTCACTAAGCGTGTGAAGTCCTAGAGAAGCTGCAGGATCTCATGACAAAGCCTAGACTCTTGGGAGAACTTGAAAACACAGCACAGCATCCTGTTCCCTCAGGGGCAGGCGATCACTTTGAGAGCCAGCACAGGCTGGACACGGAGGCAGGTTCAAGCAAGGCTAGAAGGAATTCATGGTTGATGAAAGCATGTGTGGTACTTGGGGAATTAAAAGTTTGGGGCAACTCTGCCTGACTGAAGGACATTCTGGGCTTTGCAAAAGCACTGTAGCCAGCAAAGCTGCATGCAAAAGCAGGTCAGCAGGTCTGGGCCAGTCCTCAGACATCAGTGTGTTAAACTGAAAACATGGTGCCAGTAACTCAGACGTCCACGCTTGACAAAATGCACTGTGGTTCTGCTTCTGTTAAAGCCCACAGCACACTGGTGGGGAAATTAAAAATACCCACGGAGTGCATTCACTCAATGCACAGGGAGCAAATGCTGTGATACACTGATGGGGCCTGTATTTATTAGCCTGTCTGTGTCAGCCCTGAGATAATAAGTCTACTGGATACTGGAGGTGCCTTTATGAGAGTGGGGTTCTGAAAGGCATCCAAGCTTCCAGCAGAAGCACAGGGGAGGAGGGGAGAGCTTCAGGAGCTGGCGAGGCCTGAGCTGCAGAGGTGAGGAGCAGTAGAGTTGCCCAGGGAGGGTGGGGACGCAAGCACTTCTGTGTGGCTGGAAATGCAAGTGGGAAGCTTCAGAACATGAAGTTGGAGGCATAAGCAAAGGTGGGTCCTAGTGGGACCTGTAAGTATGATGACCATATATTATTCTTTAAATTCTGAAATTCAAAGAACCACAAAGTGCCAGGGTAGGAAGAGGTCTCAGAAATCCTCCAGTCCCACTTTCTCACCATGGGGACGAAGACAGTAGCACAGAGGTGGAGCTGTGCGACCCCCCAGCAGGTTCAACCACGAATGGTGGGAACTTCTGTGGATAGTTGAGAAATTTGTTAGTGTTCCATAGCTTTATTCAGGCCACTGAGGATCTTGTTAAAATGCAAAGAGCTGTGATGCAGGAGGTCAGGGGTGGGGCCTAAGAGTCTGCATTTCTATCAAGCTCTGCGGGGACGCCTGTGCTGCTGGTCCCTGGACCACACTGGGAACAGCAATGTTTAGAGAATGTGAAATAGCTCACAGACTGTCCATGTGAGACTGAAAACCAGGCAAGGTGGCTTCACAGTCAGGAATAACTCTCAGATCACACTGGAAAGCTGGCACACACGCTGCAGAAGCCCTGCTGGAGCGCTGGCTGCGCGCCCTGTACACTGCCGCCTGAGCCCCCTGCTGCCTCCACCCTCACTGAGTGGATCCCCAGGGGCTGTTTCTTACATTGTGAGCTTCAGATCCACAAGCTGGCACAGGGTGTCCGCCTGGTAGAGCAGCGTTCAGGCTGATCTCTTGCTGCAGGAGAAGCTGGAAAAGAAGCTCCCCTAAGTTCTCTAGTGGGGAGAACCCCGCGAACTCAGTTCAAAGGGGCTAGACAGCCAGAGAGAAGGACAGTGTTCACTACTGCCCCCTCCTGGGGACAAAGTGTACAATCTCCTAACAACCAATAAGGTTTAAAATGCTGGAACCTCTGGAAGGAAGAACACATTAACTCGAATGTGTGAGGACCGATAATAATTTTTCATTCTTCATTTTGTTAAGAAAGTGTGTGGATATTTATTGAGAATCTAGTCAGAGCAAAACGCTGAGGGGCAATATCTGGTGCTCGTCTTTCCATCATGTTTTCATGCCGTACTGCCATTGTCACATTTTTAGAGACAGGAGAAGAGAGGGAGAAAGAGAGGGAGGGAAACAATGATCGGTTGCCTCTTGCAGGCCCCGCAACCCAGGCATGTGCCCTAACCTGGAATCAAACGGGAGACCTTTTGGTCTGCAGATGACGTCCAACCCACTGAGCCATGCCAGCAAGGGCTAACATCTTAATTAAATATGAGAGACCGAATACTTATGCCCTTAGGATCAGGAACAAAACAAGAATGTCTGCTCTTACTGCTCCTATGCAACATTTACTGGAGGGCCAGGCCAATGCAATGAGTCAAGGGCGGAAAAGGCCTCCCATTGGTAATGAGGATGTGGAGCTGTCCTGATTTGTGGGCAGCATGGCCTGTGATAAAGACATCTGATAGAATCTACACAAAGACACTTGAGTAAACGTGGCAACGTGGCAGGACACAAGAGCTCTATATACAAACAATTGTGTTTCTGTTTACTAGCAACCAGTGGTCCAAAGTAGAAACTTCGTCAGCATCATCAAATATTAAATACTTAGAGGTGAATCTCACAAAAGATATACAGAACCTATCCACTAAAACTACTAAACACTTTTGCAAGAAATTAAAGAAGACCTAAATGAATGGAGAAATCTATGTTATTCATGAGCTGGAAGACTCAATGTTAAGATGCCAATTCTTCCCAAATTGATCTACAAAGGCAATGCAATCTTTATTGAAATCCAAGCAAATTTTATTTTCAGGAGCAGTTGACAATCTGATTCTGAAATTAATGTGGAAATACAAAGGAACGAGGGTAACCAAACTGAATTTGATAAAGAATGAAGTTGGAGGACTAATACCAACTGATTTCAAGACTTACTGCGAAGCAACTGTGCAGTATTGGCATCAAGATAGACAGATAGATGGAATGTGATAAAGAGTCCAGAAAAAGACCACACATATTTGGACAACTACTGTTTTACAAAGATGCAAAGGCAATTAAGTGGAGAAAGAATTGTCTTTTCAACTAATGGTGCTGTAACATTTGACTGTCTACATGCAATCACCTAATCTGATCAATACCTTATACAACATACATAAATGAACTCAAAATGGATCAAAGAGCTAAGTGTAAAAATCTAAAACTATAAAACTTCTAGAAGAAAACACAAAATAAAGTCTTTGTGATCCTGGGTAAAGCAGAGATTTCTGTAATAAGACACCAGAAGCCCAGTCTCTAAGAGAACAAATTAGTGATCTGGACTTTCCTGAAGTTAAAGACATTGCTAAGAGAATAGAAAGACAATCTACACACTGCGGGGACATGAAGCATACATTTGACAAGGCATGTGTATCAAGAATATGTAAAGACTCTAAAAAATTAATAATAAAGACATGCCAATTAAAAGCGAGCAAAAGATTTGAACAGATATTTCAGCAAAGAAGGTCAATGGATGGTAAATAAGCACAATGAAAAGATGCTCAACATGATAGTAATTTGGGATCTGCAAATGAAAGACCTCAATGAAATACCACTTTGCACGTAAACTTACAAAGGCTGGCATAGCAAACGCTGGCAAGAACATGAAGGCACTAGCACTCTGACATACTAGAAATGTAAAATGATCCAAGAACTTTGGAAAACAACTTTGTAGTTTCTTTAAACATTAAATATACACTGGCATGTGATCCATCAATTCATTACTGGTTTTACTCCAGAGAAAAGACAGATGCCCACATACGACAATTTGTAGAAGCTTCATTTGTAAAAGCCCTGATCCAGAAGCAGCCCAAATGTCCAACAATGGTGAATGAATAAACAAGTTGTGGTGTGTCCATCCAAGGGAATGTCACTCAGCGGCAAGAAGGAATGGATTATGGCTGCACAATAAAAGTACACACGCATCTTGAAATAACTAAGTTGAATGGAATGAAGAACCCAGATAAAAAGAGCACATTAAAACCCAAATATTAATGATCCAAAGTGAAAAGAACAAGATACTAAATTTCAAGCTTAGATGCCAGTCACTGAAGAACAGATGGATGATAGAAAATTAGTGATCTAGAGATCAAATCAGAGGATTTCATTTTCATTTTCAAAGGTTGATGACAAATGGCAAGTTGAGTTCAACAGTCAGAGTCTCCTTGATTATTACACATGTGATCAGATGTAAAGGTTCATCCTTACAAATCAATTGACCTGAAGAGAATAAGAGCTTTTTTTTTTTTTTTTTCAGTCACTTTGGACACTGTTAAGCAGCAAGAGTGGAATGAGCAGTATAGTAATCTCTCATGTTCTTGTGACTCAGCTTCAACAGTTTCCAACTCGCTTGTTTCATCTGTGTGTCCCCACCCACTCCGTGCCTCCAGCCCC
Source organism: Phyllostomus hastatus (assembly GCF_019186645.2). Lineage (NCBI taxonomy): Eukaryota > Metazoa > Chordata > Mammalia > Chiroptera > Phyllostomidae > Phyllostomus > Phyllostomus hastatus. Next base: position 313,166 of record NW_025333643.1, on the reverse strand, counting down.
CACAGCTTGCCATTTCATTTGGAAATATTTGTTTGTATTTCTACAAGAAAGAGATTATTTCCAGTCTCTGTTTTAAATTTCTAATAACTCAGAACCAAGCCTGGCAACTTCATCTGAAAATCTTGGTGGGGTTTGGAAAGAATGAGGAACAGCTCACACACTGATAAAGGAGAAGGGGGTTATCTGCCAAGAGATTTGTCTTAAGAAATGTAAAAAGAAAAGGCTTATCTTCTCTGTTTACCAAAAAAAAAAAAAAGCTGATTTTTCTGTAGCTAGTGGGCAGTGATATCTGTTAGGCTCTGTGGGGAAGTCCCAGGGGCTATTGTGTAACATGACCGCTATCCAGGAAAGGAGTGTGTGTGTTCTGACTGCAGTGTGAAATTCTAGGACCTGTTCCCTGTGTGCATTCAGCCCGTCGGGCATCCGCTCTTGCTGCAGGAGCCACCTGATATGGGAAGTCGCTGAACAGATGTGCTCCCGGGAGTGCTTCTAGGACATCAGCTCTCTGGAGATGTTTTCACAAGACACTGGAATTCTTTGTTCTTCGACATCTTCAAATCTCTCTGCTTCCCTCTTTTGTCTTCTTTTTCTGCTGCACAACCATCTCCCTTCTCAGATGCAATAACTGTACTGGCTGCTGCCAAGGGAAATATGGCATTGAATCCAAAGCGTTTCTCGTGAGAAAGAAGTAACTTCTTGAAAACAGAAACTTTGAGATTCTGCTTTCTTCCTTCCCTTTTTTTTAAGTTAAGTGTACTATCCATGAATGAAGTACGCAAACCCTAAGGATAGAGTTTGATGAATTTTTACATATGTCTGTAACCATTGTCCAGATGAAAATGTAGAACTTTTCTATGACCCCAGTAAGTTCCCTGGTGCTTCTTCCCAAAGTCAATGGCATGGCTCCTCCACCACCTCCAAACTGACACTTACTCTGACTTCCACAGTCAGAGATCACTTTTGCCTGTCCTTGAACTCACTCAGATGAAATTATGCGTTCTTTTCTGTCCAGCATCTTTCACTCAACATTGCCATGAGTCCCAGCTATGTTGTGTTCAGCGTGGTCTGTTTCTTTAAAACACACTTATTATGTAGTATTCCACTGTATGAATATGCCAACTTCCCTTTTCTCTTCTGTTAACTACGATTTGGGTTGTTTCCGCTTTGGGCCTGTTAGGAATAGTAATGCTGTCTCTGGTCAGTTTTGTGTATTGCAACTGTCTTTTCCCACACTGTGCCTTTCCTTTTCATTCTCTTGTATCCTTTTCTGAAGAAGAGTAATCAGTTTTAATGAACTTCAACATAGTTAGCTTTGTCTTTATGCATCATGTGTACTCTATTTAGGAAACCTATCTTACCCCGAGGACATGAGGGTTTTCCCTGTTTTGATCTAGAAGCATTTTGTTGTTGTTTTACCTTTCATGTTTAGGTCCATGATCACTTTCAATTTAATTGTTTTCTATGATATGAGGCAGGACCAATGCTTCATGTTTCCTCCAGGTGGATATCCAACTGACCCAGAGCGACTTATAGAAAGACCACCTTTCTCCCACTGAATTTCAGTAACACAATTCATTGACCAGGTATGCCTGGCTCTGTTTCTGAACCCTATTCTATTCACTGGTTTATTTGTTTATACTCACACCAACATCCAACTATCTTAAAAGTTGTATCTGCATAGTAAGTCTCAGCATCTGGTAATGTAAGTCCTCCTGTTTTGTTTTCCTTTATTAAGATTGTTATAGCTGTTTTATCTCCTTCACATTTCCAGGTGAACTTAGAACCAATCTGTCGATAACCACAACAAAACTCAGGAGTGTTTCCATTGTGATTGCACTGACTCTGTGAGTCACTCGGCGGAGAACCGACATCATCACAACATCACGTCTTCCGGCTGCCGTGGTATCTCTCTGCATTTATGTAGGTCTTCCTCAATGTCTACTGACAGTGCTTTGTCATTTTCAATGGTGAAGTCCTGCATATCTTCCATTAGGTTTTTTCTGTTTTTGTTATTATAAAAAAGCATTGTTTTAAATTTCATTTTCTATTTGCTGCTAATACGTAGGCACAGTTTTTTGACCTTGTACTCAAATGACCTTTCTAAATTCTCTTACTAATTCTCATAGTTTTTTTTAATAGATTCTTTTCTATGGATACAATGATGTCATCTGAAAATAATGATGGGTTTATTTCTTACCTTCTAATTTTTATACCTTTAATTTCTTGTTCCTGTCTCATTGGATCACTTAGGATTTCCAGTATAATGTTGCAGAGAAGAGGTGAGAGTGGATACCTTCCTCGTTTGTCATGGCAGGAGGAAAGCGTCAGTACTTTATTATTAAGTACGAGTTATTAGCTGTAGGTGTTTGGAGATATACTTACTAGATTTAAAAAGTTCTCCTCTCCCTAGCTTTCTGAAAATTTTTTAAAGAAAACCATAAACAAGTGTTGAGTTTTAGCAAAGGTTTTTCTACATATATTAAGTTGATAATATTTTTTCTCTTTTATTTGGTCAATATGATGAATCGCATCACTTTTTGATTTTTAAACCAAGCTTGTACTCATGAAATAAAACCAACTTTGGTCATAATGAACATTTTTTTATGCCCCTGGATTTGGCTTGCATTTTAAGATTTATTATTATTTTTTTAATTTTAGAGAAGGGAAAGGAGAGAGAGAGAGAGGGAGAGACACTGTTTGGTTGCCTTCTGTATGTGCCTTGTCTGAGGACTGAACCTGTGACCCAGGCCTGTGTCCTGACTGGGAATCGAACCAGTGACCTTTCAATTTGCGGGACAATGCCCATTCGACTGAGGCCCACCAACTGGGGGGCATTTTAAGATTTTAGCACCTCTATTTTTTGAGTAGGCTGTCTGGGAATGTGTGCATGGTGGGCGTTCAGGAATGGCCGGATGGATGAATTCCTGATTGTGCCCGGGTCGGACTTTGCGGTCACTGCTGTGCGAGCTCCGTCCAGGCGTGGTCCACTGCTCACTTCCACCTGCTCTAAACCGCTTTCATCCCTCCTCCTCCCTCTGCGAGGGGCACTCGGGAAAGAGACTACTCAAACCTCAGGTCAAGTGCAATGTGCTCAAACCTGGTGGAGGGCCCAGACGAGGTCAGAATCGCACTGGGTTAATTCTAATCCCAGCAGCATGGTGGGGTCCTGGAGGTGGCGCATACTGGCTTACGACAGCTGATGGTTAAAATTTCAGAAAATTTGCAAGTTGACTATTGATTATGGCATTATTAAAAACTAAGTCATTGGAAGGTGATTTGACTTTGGTTGGTGGGTACACAATGCAATATACAGATCATGCACCATAGAAATGTACATTTGAAACTTGTATGATCCTATTAACCAATTCACACCAATAAGTTTTAAAAAATAATAAAAATAAAATAGATACCAGAAACTACTCAAACACCTAAGGCATTTTATAATGTGATATAGGCAATTTTTCAACTTACAAGGTAGGCAGTTGGAAAAGTAAAAAATAAATGAAATAAATAAAGCATGAAAAAAATTAAATCTTATATTAACTTGTGATTAAATCAGCTATATTAAAAACAAAAGGAATACTCAGAGTTCATCACTTTTACATTAGTTCACCATCATCTTTGGTCTTCAGGCGATTTCTGTTTATTGTGTCTATACGGTGAAAATACTATGTAATGGTTGGCTACTGATCACCTTTCCCCAACTCTGCATTTAGCGGCATCATGTCGGGGCTTGAAATTGGCCATGGTGGGAGTATTTGCATCTGCCATGGCTCCTGCAGCAGCACTTAAAATTCCAGCTCCTGGCCCCGGCCCTGCTGCTGCTTGTTACACAGTTGGATTATCCTTCGGGAGGAATGTCAGTCTGAGGGCAGCCTAAGGCTCCTTGGAGATGGATGCTTCAGGTGCTTAGCATCCGATGTTCAGATGGGAGAGGTAGAAGAGTGGGGTTCAAAAGGGCCCCCAGCACACACTTTTGGAACAAATAAGCTTTTATCTATTTATATACTAAAGTTTGGGATCTTTGCAATTTTGTTTGAGAAAAAGAAACCTAGCAGATCTATAGGATAAAGTCTACCACATAGTCTTCTCTTGATACCCATAGATCTACTATCTTTCCTTCCAATCTGTGGATGACACCAATCAGCGTCCTTGGCCTGCTATGCTCCCGAGGGTTTCAGTCAATGGGAGGTGCTGACAGAAGATGGGAGGAGGGACAAGAGACAGTGCACTTATGCCCTGGCTCCCTCTTTGCCAGGCTGTGGTTGGCACTGGCTGTATTGAGTGGTTCTCTCATAGGTATAGTTTCCCATTTTCTGATTACTGCTTCCTTCTCTTAGCCCTTGGCCCCTAGAAATGGTAACAATTTTCCCCGTCCGCTGTTGCCAGCCCAAAATGCTTCACCCTGTTGGTTGGTTTTCTGAGGCCTGCCCACACTCCTGTCCATAGCCCCTTTATGAAACTCTCCTCAGCCTCCCTTTTGAGCCTACTGGCTGTTTCCCCTGATCCTGACCTAGACCGAGCCCTTGCACCATGCAGCTTGTCCTCCCTCACCTGGCTCTGGTCAATGTTCCCTTCTCCACGCATGGCTTCTGCTGTGCCTTCTCTCCTCTGGGCCCCGTGCCTCACACCGTCAGCAGGCACTGGACCCTGCCTTCACTCATTTGCACATCAGTCTCCCTGCTGGGGTGTGTGGGTGCTCTTGGGGAGCAGCAGCCAAGGACACCTAAAGTCTGGCATGGTCATGGTACAGAGCCATTTGCTGACTTAACATGGCAATTGAAAAGCAATTCTTTCTTTTAAAGGCCATCCCTGTGCGGAAAATCATTCGCATATTTTCTTCCTGAGATGGAAAAATACTCAGGCACCGCGACAGTGTTACTGAGGCCTCGGCGCTGGTTGAAAGAATGAGAAATAACATACCCTGGCCCCTCCCACACTTGCTGACTGGGCTGGGTGCTCAGCCAACACCAGGGCTGCTTATCGGAAAAGAGCCCCATTTGTTGGGTAGACAAAGCAGGTGAGGACACTGTCATCAAGTCAGGGTTGGCTTGTCACTGGCTTATCTACTCCCAAAACCCATCAGAGAATCGAGGGAAGCATTATTCTTACTGGCCAAATGCATCATCTTGCTTAAGGAAGCAAGGCCAGAAATATGAGGAATGCAGCCATTCTTGCAGTTAGATCTCACTGTCTCAACTGCTATTCAGAATAGTCCAGTCAAGGCCAAACCATTTTCAGTCTGCTCCGTGCTTATTATTCTGATTGATTATGACAGTGTCCTCTGGGAGATTCTCCGCACACCTCGGGCCCCACCGGTCAGGGGGTGGGTAGGACAGGAATCGGTTAGTCAAGAATTGTGCAGCATCAGGGCAGAAGTGGCCGGTCCTTCCTCCCTAGCTCTGGAGAGTAACCAGCTCAGCATCACCGAAGGCAGGAAGGACCCGCTGGCTTTAGACTTAATCACACTGGGGACATTGCCACTCAGAATCCCCCCTTCCCTGGTAACACTACATGGGCTGGGGCAGCTTTCTCTGGCCTGGAATGTACATTCTCACTAACAGCAACAGCATCTCCACTGACATGACTTAATTAAGCACCTTATTCACTGGGGCTGCACGTCAGAATAACCTGGGGAGCTTTAAAAGCTACCAAGGCCCCAGCTCCAGCCCAGAGGACTGAATCTAATTGGTCTGGGGAAGGGCCTGGGTGCTAGGGCTTTTTACAAATTTCCTTAAGGGATTTTAATGTGCAACTAGGCTTGTCTAACCATGTCATACAGCTCATTAAAAAGAGGACCAAAGGATTCTTGTCCTTGACTCCTAGGAGTTTACTGTTCAACGAGAGACACAGAAAACTATCTCTGGTGTTTGGGTGGAGATCCTGGGTGACTATGAACTCCTCAGTGGCTGAGGCTCTGAGATGCTTCGAAGTCAAGTCTAGATCTAGCAGATTCCCCCCGAACCCTCTGTTGGCTGGGGTTTTTGTGTGCATATTTATTATCCTCTGATGTGTATTACAGTTATAGTCCAAAGGGTCCAACTCAGAAGCCTTGACCCAGACCCCAGCAGTTAAAGCCCATGAGAGAGCTTGGCCCTGAGACGGCCCGAGGCTGGTGCCATGAGAGGGCTGGACCACCGCACAGAGGCCCCTACTCAAGGGGTGGTCCCTGTTGAACTTGGCCAACATTGCCATGAAGGCATGTGGGCCTGGTCTTACCACATCTCTCTCTTTCAAGATACGTCAGAAATCTGGGTTTTCTGTGAAATTACTTGATTTTTCTGAGTTGGGTTCAATTCTATTAAAACACACACACGTGATGAGGAGCGGAAAACATGTTGGCAGACTGAAGTGGGACCCAGGCCCCCAGAACTGGAGGGAAGAGCAGACCAAGTCTTTGCATTTTGGATGAAAAGTGGAGATTCCCACTCTGTCAGGGACCCGAGGAGTAGGTAACACCACCCGGACTCCTGCAGACACCTGAGCCTCCTGTCAGGAGGCTGCCCCGGAGGAGCGAGGCCCTGACGCAGCTGCCCGGGCACAAACCAATCACCACGTGACTGTGTTCTCGCTACCTGCTGCCACACCAGCGGCTGTATCATCGAGAGGTGATGAAATATTTGTTTGTTAATGGAAGGTGGCCCCCAAAGCAGCCAGTTGCTGCACAAGTGACAGGGGAGCAAACAAGGGAAGGAGGGATGGCTTTTATTCAGAAAGCAGAGCTACGGGTGAAGTGTGAAACGGGGAACTCAGCAGGGCTCAGGTCTGCCGGGCACCCTGTCCACCACGCGCTCTACTCTCAGACAAAAAGTGATTAGTGGACTGTTTCAGCAAGTACCTTCATCAGAAACAGGTCATGGAGAGAGGCCAAACCTCAGCACACACGCAGAGGACGGGACAGGCTGAGGCCAGGTTACGATGGGCACTGGCCCTAGGAGTGGTCGTGAGGCTCCCAGGGTGTCTGCTAGGGAAAGCCCTTTGGTGGTGTGTGTTGTGTGTGTTTGTGTTTCTGTGTCTGTGCATGTGTGTGTGCACAGGCAATACTAATACACGAGGAGCCCTGGAGACATATAGCATATAAACAAGCACACTGAACTAGAACTTGGGGCAGAGTGGCAGTGCAGTGGCCCTGGACCTCGGCTCAGCTTACTGAGCTCAAAAGCTCTTGCTTTGAGGGTGGGACAGTGGGAAGCTCCCCCACCCAGAGGTCCCCCCACACCCACAGTCTGTCATGTATCTTCCAGAACTCAGCATCTCCTGAGGCCTTCCTCGATCACTCTCAAGAATGGGGTCCCTCTGCTCCCTGTTCTCTAGGTACCCCATGTCTTCTCTCTGACACCATCTTAGTTGATGTGACGTCTGTCTCCCCCTTAGAACGTGAGCTCCAACAGGGCAGGGCCAGACCTCCCTCTTCCTGTCCTGAGGCAGTGCTGAGCACACCCACAGACCTAACCCATACCTGCAGAGTGGCTGAGGGAGTGACAGGGCATGAAGCCTGAGGCCTCGCGGTCAACTTCTTGGCTCTAGCAGGACATCCTCCCTTCACCCACCCAGAACTTTCCTTGAAAGTTCCATGGGCAACCCAGCTACAAGGGGGCACTTTCACTCATTTTTCTACCTTGAAGGTTCAGGGCTGTGTGGGAAGAAGCATGTCCAAGCCCCACCTTCCAAGGCTCACAGCCCACTGGACAGATGAGGCCACAGGGCAGAGAGTTTGGGAGAAGGTCCTGGGTGCCAGGAGTAGCATCCTCAGGCTGGGAGGTGAGGAGCTGACTCTCAGAAGTTGGTGGGTGGTTAAGGAGGGCTCCCTGGAGGAGGGTTGATCTTAGCTGATCCTGGAGAGGGTGAAGTGAGGATGAGATGGGCATTGCCAGGGTGAAAGAAATTGCATTTGTAAGGCATGGAAGCCGAGCTGAGAAGGATGCATGCAATGTGGAGAGCTGGTACTGAACCTGGGACCCAATGAGGCAGAAGGGGAAGGGTCCTCAGTCACTGGCCCACTGGTCAGTCCCCACAGTGTGCACAGGAGGAAGCAACTTACCCAAAGTCACAGTGTGTAAGTGATAAAGCTGGGACTCACACCCAGGGCTCTGACCCCTAAGTCTGAGGCCATGCCTCTGCAGGAAGCTGCTTCCCACAACCTAAATGAGGAAAACCTGCCTGAGCCTGAGCCCAGCCTCACCCCAGGTCAGAGGGTGGAAGAACACTGCCCCTGGTGGCCCACAGCATGGCTGCTTCTAGGGGCCTGCCTTCACCGAGGTGGTCTTCCCTAAAGCAGGTGTGGAGAGAGCCTCTTCCTCCAGGAAGCCTCCCCTTCAGGCCCTTGGTGAGCTGTACTGTGTCACCCCTGGGGATGGGCTATATCTGCGTGAGCGCTGGGTCCTCAGAGGTTGGCACAGTACGTGCTGGTGGCCCACATGGCTGAGGGAATGCTGTGCCAGTCCTCACCCGTCCGTCCCCCAGCCTGACCAGCTCCCAGTCTGCATCCAGCCCTGAGCCTGGCCAGGCCACACATTGACCCTTCAGCAATTTGCACTGCTCCTCGGTGACAATGCGCACTTCCAAGTTCATGTTCAGCCCCACCATTTGGTCTGCTTTGAAATGGTTGTCCTTTAGGGTTTACCCTGCTTGACCCTGTGTCCCCTGCAGAACGACCCTTTGGACATCAGAGCCCTGGCATCAGGAGTTTGACCTGTTCTTCCACCACCGTTGCAGCCAGCTTAGCATGGGCCCAGGACCCCAGCCCATTCACCCTTCCACAGTGGGCCTTTGTAAAGTGGCCAGAATTTGGGCTCAGTGGAGACAAGGAGACAGGAGAGATGAGGAGTGTTTGAAGAGGGAATCACATTCCTGCCTTCTGAGAGTCTGGGGACACACCAGCCAGGCTGACAGAAAAGGCCCCCTTGGCCCCTCCCCAAAGAGCATTTAATAAGCAGCTGAAGGACTGAATGACAAACTTTATTAGAAACGCTCCTCATTCATCAGTCAAGTTCACATTAAAGTAGGGGGAGGCAGTGCCGTCTGGGGCTCTGGGATTCCACTGCTGTGACAGTTTCCAGTTAAAAATGAGAATGGGCAGAGAGTGTTGGAAACACACGGGAGATGCCCAGCGGTGGCGGCGGCGGCAGCAGTGTTCCCAGGAAAGGACCAGGCTCTGAGCGGAGTAGAAGGTGCCTCCCACAACCACCCTCCGGCGACAAGGCTGCCCACCCCCCCACGCCGGGGCCCCAAGGTGATAAATAAACAGCACATCACACACACATGTCAAATAGAAACAAACTAGTACAAGTCTCCTAAAGTGAAAAAATAATTCGCTCAAATAAAGCTTTGTGGCCACCAGGCTGCACCCTGTATGGCTGGTTGCCTAGAGACCCTCAGCACCCAGGAGGGCTCCTTAGGCATCAGCCACTAGGGTGTCCCAAGGCCCTCAATCCCCCCATTAGCACCTTTGGACTAAGTACTGCCCTCACTCACCACACTCCTCTTCTAAAATGCAACTGCTACTTAAAATAATAATAAAAGAAACACTCTGTCCCTGGGATGAATTAGTGAGACTCAGCTTCCCTGAAGAGAGGTGCCTGGGGCCAACAGTGGGTCAGGGTGGGGAAGGAGGACTGTGACAAGGGTAAGTAAACGACTTTCAAAGAGGTAAGCTGGATGGTGTCCAAACACTGTTCTGTCCACTTGTCAGTTCAAAGGGCACAATCCTAAAGTATCACGACAATTGGGCTGCCCCGACAAGGGGTGGGGTACGGGAGGGGATGCAGCAAACTGTTTTCACCATTCATTATTCAGAAGCAATTTTCTCCCCCCCGCCCCCCCGCCCCCCCGCCCCCGCCGCCGGCCCCGTCTGCAGCAGGCACACAACAGAAAGTCTCCTGCCCCAATGTTTTATTCATTCTCTTGAATATGGAAACAGGATCTCTGATCAATAACGGTGGCTGCTGAATCTTGGTCGGCAGGCAGAGGCCCTGGGGTTCTTCGTGGCTTCCAAGGAGGTGTGGAGACTCGGGAGAGCTGCTTCTAAGGCAGCAAATACTGTTGGCAACAGACATTCATTTTTGAAGTCGGGAACGTGTCTTGGCCTTTCAAAGCACTGAAAGTTCTGGGGAACCAGGTTGTGGAGGAAGATGCCTTCCTGAAAGTTCTCTGTGACCTTGAAATGACAGACGGGGCCTGCGGAGTGCCCACTGCTGCCCATCAGCGCCCCCCAACTCAGGTCACTGGTACTGCAGATAGTTTTTGAGAGACTGAGGCAGAGGCAGGGTGCCGATGTCCCGCAGGCGCTGGCGGCCCAGGGCCAAGCGGATGGATCTCCGGCACAGGTCCATCAGCGGCAGGGGCTCGGCTGCAACAAAAGGGAAGTGGGTTAGAGTCTCGCCAGTGCCTTCCTCACACCTCACCACACCTCCACCCACAGTGCACACGGCCAGCCCGCCTGCTCCTCCGAGGTGACTTTCAGGGCCCGGGGCTCGGGGCTCCTCTTCTGGGAAGCATGTTATCCTTGGGTTATGTTAGCTGAAGGCTTAGTTTTTCTGTTTTCAAACTGTAGGATGCAACTGATTAGATTTAAAAATGGTGAAATGAATGCAGTGGGTGACCAGCAATTGAAAGAAAGAAAAAATAAATAAAAAGAGAGAAAAGGAAAGAGAAAATGGAGAACAATGCCCACAGCATGGGTAAATATTGCCCCATGAAAGTTCTGTCTCTGGTGTTTCTTGGTGTGAAAAATTGCTTTCTCACCATAGGGCTTGATAGAAATGAAGTGGCTGACCTAGGGGGACCTAAAAGAGGCTTCCTCTTAGAAACAGGTTAGGTTGGGGAGACTCTTTTAAATGTCTTTGAATCCTGTATAGCTTTCTTTGATAGTCAGCAGAGGGATGCATTTTCCTCCCGTAGTTCTGGAAACATCCATAACTTAAAATTCATGGAACCCATGGACACAGAGCCAAGCCTCATGAAGTTCACTGCAGACACAATTATTAAGCTCTTCTTCTCTTTCAGGCCCTGTGATTGGACCCAGGGATACAGAGATAACTGAGCCAAGGCCAGAGGCATCCCTCGAATTGGAGAAAGGCAAGTGGTCTGGGAGTTTAAACAGGTGAATAATTGGAATAGAGAATAATATATCTATGCAATAAATACATATGCAGTAATTCTTAAAGCACAGGGACAGACACCTAGCAGCTCCTGTATGGAAGGGCCATTGAAAGCTTCAAAGAGAGGGTACATGAATGGGGTTTTGAAGGGTGAATAGGAGTTTTATGTGATGTGAGTTGGGAGAGGTATTCTAGGAAGAGAGAACAGGCATAGGCAGAGAGGCATGAAACAGGACAGACTGCGAGGTCTGGAGGGAGAGGAGCAGTGCCGGTGGGATTGGGAGTGAAGACGCTGGTGGTCACGTGTGGCCTCACACAGCGTCCACGGGCCGGGCCTCCTCAAGCCTGTGGGAACACGCTGGAGGCCTAAAGCTGCATCTCAACACTTTTCTTGGTAACAGAACAAGTGACATTTTAACAGCTGTCTGTAATGTGCTAAGATACAATGAAACTGTAAGTGGTAAGTACTAACACAGAGCTGTAACAGGAATAATATCACGAAGGATGGGAAGGTGGTCAAGAATGTGTTTTACAGGAATTTTCATGTGCCAGAGCTGCGAAGGTAAATAAGAGACATTAAAACAAAAGCGGGACTTGGCTGGTGCACGGGAGTGTCTCCAGCTCTCCTTCACTTGAGGCGAGACTGTGTGGTATTAAATCTGCACAGAGCACTAGCAGTTTTAAACACTTTCCCCTCTGTATCCGCTTCTGATCCTCATATAAACCCTTGCCGTTGGCTAGGGAATCCCAGGCAACCCCTCTTTTCAGGCCCATAAGGCAGATCACTCACCCCCAGTCACACGGTTACATGGTCTCCGTGCCTAAGCCAGTACTTGACACCCTCCTCAAGGCGCCATCTCTCCCCTAGCAACACTCCTGCACCCAGCTCCCGTTTTCCCTGTCCTCCATGCGACTCTGATCCAACCTTGCACTCCCTCCCCCACCCAACCCAAATCCTCCCATCAGCACCTCCCAGGTGTTATTGCACACTGACTTCCTCACTGCAAATTTCCATGACCTCCTTTTAGTTCCTAAAGCACCAGTGCTTGCTACAGTACCACTGGGTGTTGGGGAGAAAGAGAACCAATAGTCCTTATTTAATGAGCAAATGTTACTTACCTGCCAGGCAACATGAAGGATAAAATGTGATTGCAGCTACTGTTTATTGAAGGTTTGCTATGTGGCCAGGCACTGGCTAACCTCTTTATTTATATCAACTCATGTAAATGCATGTATCAAATTCATATCACAACAACCTCTTGGGTTAAGAACTATTATAATTATCCCCATTTTAAGGAGGAGGAAACTAAAACACAGAGAGGGTAAATCACTTGCCCAAGGACACATAGCTGGTAAGTGGCAAAGCCAGGAGTTGAACCCAGGCAACTGTCATATGTCTTAATCACATTTACTGAGCATCTGTTCTGTCCCCTTTGTTCTGTGAGGCTTACTTCATTTAAATGTGACCATGGCTACTACAGAGAAAAGGAAATTGAAACTCAGAGAAGTGAGACGCTTGTTCAGAATCACACATCCCCAAAACCTGTATTTGGAGCTGCATGCTGCCTGCCTTAAGCACCATGCAAACAGAGAAGGTTGCTTTAAGGGCAGAAGTGAAGGAGAGGGTGACCTGTCTCCCAGGCTCACAGTCTACACACAGGCTCTTACTCTTTGTCTCCAACCACTTCCCAGCTCACCGCTGCCGCCTCTTCTGCCATGAAGTCCGCACCCACCTAAACGGGTTGCCCTGAGACCAAGAATCCCACTCGTCCCAACATGGATGCCCACCAGCCATAATCCCATACTCATGTTCCTTGGGGCTGTGTCAGACCCCTCCTCCTTGGGCCCAGCTGGTTGGGGCCTCCAGGACTTTGGAGCTCCTGGTTTTCAGTTCCAGCTCTGCCACCGGTAAGTTTGTGCCTGTGTGAAGGTTACTCTGAGCCTTCATTTCTCCATCTGTTAAGCAGAGCAAAGATTTGCAGGTTTGCAGAGAGGATTAAAGGAAATGACAGGTGCCCTGTGCCTGGGCACAGTATGTAGTGGGAGCTCAGGAATGCTGGTCCCTGCTGCCAGCAGGCCAGGGACACACCACAGCCTGCACACACTGCACTGGCCCCACCCCGACCTGGAGTGCCCTCTTTCTCCCTTCAGACCAACACAGTGTGGATTTTCAGTTTCATTCATTTAACAATGAATTAGTAACAAGGAGACTGTGAACTTCCTAAAGGACAGGACCCTGACCCATCTGTTTTAGGACCCACGGCCCCCAGCCTGACCCTGTTACCGGGGGATGACCTAGTGGTCTGTTAAATAAATGAGCTGACTTGCTGCTCTGAGGCATCTCCTCTATGGCTGTTGGAAGCTACTGAAGTGCATTGCTTTCACTGAGCAGCATTTCTGCTCTAGCTCTGCACTTCCTCTCCTGCAAACTCCCTGAGAACAGGGCATGAGTTTGAAGGTGTGAAGTGCTTAGTACAGTGCCCGGCACAGTGTAGGTGTTCGATAAACACCACTTCTAGCTGTGTTCTCCTTCACATCCAGGGGTCTGTTTGGTCGCCCCTGGTGAAGAAGAGCTTGGGGGACTGTTAAAAAGATAGGCTGTGGCTGGGAGACAAGCAGTTCCTTCTCTGATGGGAGATGGGCTTGCATTTTATATTAGGAAAATTTTGAGCTGTTAAAGTTTGACGACCATTGTCAAAGCTTAAGAGCTTTGTTAATCACTTTGATGCCCTAGGCACATACTAGGTCCTCAGGGCTCTAAATGCAGAACTTGTCAGAAACCCAGCTCCCTGTGTGTGCCCTGCCCGACTAGGAGCAGAACACAAGGAAAGAGGGCCGTTTATCTTCATCCCTCTGCAGTCACTGAAATCAATCCAGAGCCCAAACTCCAAAGGAAGAGAGAAAGGAGGGGCTGGAGTTCAGAGCACGTCTTTACATCTCAATGAGAAATATCAATCATCTCTCTAATTTCTGATGACTGCAGGGCAATCCCATAGGGCACAGAGAAAGCCTTTGGTGCAGCTGTGGAATCTCCAGAGCTCTGAGGCTGCCCAGTGTTGGCTGGGGCCATCCTTCCGACTCCTCCTTTTCACCTCCCTTGGCTTTGGAACTTCTTAGAACTGTCAGATGTCAAGGTTTAGAAATGATCACCCAGGTGGGAAAAGAAACAATTTTCCAGCATGGGAGGCATTCTCAGAAATGTTTTCTGATTAAAGATAAAATTAAAAAGGATTTATTGTTTGCCAAAGTGAACACACAGAAGGCCAATAAATATATGAAAATGTGCTCAACTTTCTGAATCATCAGGGATGTATAAATTAACACTATAACGTGACTTTATGAGATGCCAGCCAGTATGGCTAAAATGAAAATGAGACAGTAGCAAGTGTTGGTGAGGATATGGAACAGCTGGAACTCTCATAATGCTGCGTGTGGGTGGGTAGACTGGCATGCTCACTTGGGAAAACTGGAGACACCTCCTAGAGCTGAACCTATAGCCGGCAGTTTTACTCTTGGGTGCACACATGTTCACCAAAGTGCACGCACACGAAGGTGCACAGAGGCACACAACTACAGGCAACACCTTTACTGTCCACCAACAGTGGGATGTCTAATAAGTTGTGTATCTTCACAAAGTCAAATACTAATCTGCCGTGAAAATGAAGGAACCACAATTATGTGCAAAAAACATGGACAAATCATTCAGACATAATTTTGAATGAAAGAAAAGTACATTTTATGTGGCTTCAGCTGTATGGAGACCAAACATGCAGGGGGATGAAGCTAGGGCAGTGGTGATGCTGGGGGAGCAGTGATTGGAAGGGGGAATGAGGGGGCCTGGCCTTGTCTCTCTCCCTGATTTGATTTCTGCCTATACCAGTGTGTTCAGTTCGTAAAAACCATCAAGCTTACTCATCTGAGATGTGTACACTTTCTGTATATGCATCAAAAACAATTTACATGAAAAAAATAGCCAGTGGGAGCAAAGTGTGCATGGGGGGCTTGCTTGGAGTCCTCACCACCCGTGGGCAGGACAGCTGGCTCACCTTCCTGGAGCCCTATTTCTTGTCTGCGAAGTGGGAATAGCAACACCTCCACCATGCATCTGGCGGTGGTACGACACAGTGTGACCCTTTCCTTTCCTTAAAGGTGTTCTTTTATTTCTGGCCATCAGCCCAAGGGGCCCCCTTAAAAATAGTAGTAGTTTCCTTATTGTGTTTCTAAAAATGCCTCAGTGCATCACTGCAACTGTCAACAATGCCATGCTCGGGACAAAGATTTATTGGAGCCAGAGCGGGATGTCTGGTTCTGTGCTAAGAATATCACAAGGCAATCATATCCAAAGTCCTCCAGTGACCTATATTTTCCGTGGTTCTCTATCACTGACCCCCTGCATGACCCTGGACAAGCCACAGAACCTCCCAGGACTTTGTTTTGCTGTCAGTAGAATGGGGGAGTTGGCTATCTGGTTGTGACGGTCCACGTCTGTGATGGAACCGTGTGGGGATCTTGGTTTGGGAATTGGGAGCTTCAGCCACTTCCCGGGCCCCTTGGGGGCTCCTCCGCCTTCAGTGGGAAGATGCTAAGACATGAGTCACCACCCTACCTCCATCCCTGCACTTATATGTTGAAAAAAAGGTCAACATTTTAAGGCCAGGGAGTGAAATTCTTCTGCAGCAGTTTTAGACAACCGTCAGTGGATGGCAGAAAGTTTGAGTGGCAGCCCTGAAATCCGAACTTAAGGAGACCCAGGCATCGGTGGTTTGCTTTGAGGGAAGGGACAAGAAGACACACGTATGGGCAAGGACACACACTGTGTGTGAGACACGGCACTCATCACGTATCCATAGCCTGTGACTTCAGTGTCTGAAGACAGAACTGCCAGCCTGCCTCTGCGCCTCTCCTCATGTGTCTTCTTCAGCCAGAACCCCCTTCCCTGGACTGCCTGCCAGGAGCCTGCCTCCTCTTTCTGGGCCCAAATCAAGTGTTGCCTCCACCCTATGGGTCTGCACCTGCAGGTGTCAATTTATTTAGTTAATTATGCAAATGGACAAATGTATCTAAAACACAGCATCCCTGTACCCGTTGGCCCTGTCATGGCCAACAGAGACCTCAGCTCACATCCAGAAAGAATTTGGAGTCCGGAGTTTTCTCTCAGCAAGCTTCACCATTTCCCCAGCAAAAAGGATGGTGATGACAGCTGGGACACAAGCAGCACCTTCAGATGAACCCTGTGCCAACAAGCACCGCTGGCGTAGATGGTCCCCGGAGCCCAGGAGGGGCCCTCATGTTTCCCTGGGATAGTGAGTGATTGAGTCCCCTCACGTGCCCAGGGGAGCTGCACAGCAAGACAGCCCTAAATAATGCATGGTGTTCCCTAGCAACACTGCGGGTGAGGACTTGAGAGCTGAAGCATGCCACTGAACTGTGTGGGCTGTGCCCTCCCACCTAGCATCGTCCCCAAAACGACAGAAGACAGACATGCATGTGCATGTGTGTTTGAAGGACCTGAGAACAGTGCTCTGCAAAGCAAGAAAAGCAGTCAACAGGCTAGACATGAGGGTAAATTCCAGACAGACTAAAAGCAGGTGGGATAGGAGGGTGGAGATATCAAAAGCAGAGAAGAGGCAGCCCTACACACCGTGGTGGGGGGGGGCACAGCTCTCACCAAAGGGGCCCCGAAGAAACCCCAGGCTCCAGCACCAAAGGGCAGACTGGGCATGGAGCAAACATCAGAGGAATCCCTGAAAGAACCACGATGCCAACACCTGGGGCAATTTTGTTGCCCTCTGAATGAGGTGGGCAGCCTTGGGAGGCCCCTGGTCAGTGCTGAGGTCCAATGGAGAAGCTGAATGCAGCATGGATGGACCCTCCACCCCCGCAGTGGTGGCCACAGTGGATACTGGGAAGGGGAAGACACTGAAGTGCCAGAGTTGGGCTGCCTGCCAGCTCCTTGACCCAAAAAAGTGTGTCCAGCAAAATATTCTCACCCAAAGACTTCATGGTACTCCCAGAAAAAGGGAGTTACACTGCTGCAGATCAAACAGCCCCTACAGTTTCAGATGTGTGCAGTGGATCTGAAGGAAGAGCTTCTACCCACCCCATCTGAAAGCTACTCAAGGAAGTACTCCAGCAAAATGAAAAAGAAATTCAGAAAAAGGGGATAGTAAACGGAACTCAGTAGTGAAGAAGGTAGAGTGAATGATAGGAAGATCCATTAGGTCTTAATGGTTGGTAGAGCCTCCTTGCAGTGGTCTTTGTTTCTCTAAAGTACCATCCCTCCCCCACAATGCTCTGTACCTCTCCCTCTGACCTCAGCCCTCAGCTTCCCCACACTCAGATCTCCCATTGTGCCCACTGGAATGGCTGCTCCACACACAGAAAACTGCACCCCAACTTCTCTGAGAGCTCCCTCCACCTCCCATCTTAACTGAACTGCACATTCTCTCCCAGGACACCACTGCCCTTTGACCTCCTCGGGACTGTCTGCTCTCCCAGGGCTGTGGCTCCCAATCTTGTGGCACATGCCAGGTGGGCTTCATGGGGCAGGTGGGAGCAGGACTCCTTGCTCCCTTTAGCCACATATAAAGCACCTCCATCTGCTTGTGAGAAATGCCAGCTCCTCTATGGCTCATGGCACTCGGGCTAGCCCTTGTCCTCTCCTGGCTGCTGTTGTCTACTGCCCTCTCCTGGCTGCTGTTGTCAGGGCTCTGGCTTGGCTTCCTAGGTCCCCTCTCCATCCACAACTGCCCCGCCCTATCCCCATGACAGAATCCTCCACAGCATGACAGAACCCTGTCATCACTCAGTCTCCTGGGTTTAGACTGCCTCATTGTCAGGGACACTCTCCTGGACCCAGGGACACTCTCTTCTACCAGGGACCCACTCCCTGGGCCACACCACGGACATCAATAACATCACCCTCGAAATGTCTGTTCTAGTACCTTAGTCTCTGACCGCCACATCGGCTACCCCCACTGTGGCCATATTTCCCCTTACAGAAACCTCTAGACTTCAGAGCCCTCTCTTTTTGCTCAGTCCATCAGCACTCCTTTTCTTCACCTTCCCTCTCTACTCAGCTGAACAATTCACTATTTCCAGAGACAAGGGGTATAGGGGCAGGCAGATAGGCATGATGCAGCAGCTAGTGAGTGGCTGGGGGCACAGGGTCAGGGCCTGGGCAGTGAAGTGGAAACAGCAGCATCTTGAGTTCAGGTTACCTCTATTCAGTTCCATTTCAGGGCCTCTGCTTCCTGAGCCTGCCACACAGCTGAGTGGAGTGTGGCTGAGAGGGGCCCTGGGTTCCAGTCAGCCTCATCACCAGCTGGCAGAGTAGCCTGCTTTCCTTCTCAGGGCCTCAGAGTCTAGAAGTGTGGCAAGGAGCGTGGCAAGGGGGCCCAGTGTCCTTTCCACCAGCTGACGCTTGGCGGGACACAAGTCACATTTAATCCTGGCAGGAGAAGGACATTGACTAGATCCAATCAGATTGGGTTAAAATGTCCACTAAAACGTAAATGGCAAGGCCAGTGATGCCTGTGAGATAAAGGTTAGGTGAGCCTTGGAGACCCAGGGCTGTGGATTCCAAGTTAATGGCACAGACCCAGTGGGCTTCCTGGGGGAGGTGGTGCTGGGTCAGGCTCGGGGATGCTGGCTGGCTATAACCTGGTGGCTTGGAGGCCATAGTCACTTCACCAAGTGAGGCTAATTTTAGCCACAGGCTCCCATTAGCATTGTCAAAGGAACAAGGGACCTGAATCCCTTATTGGAGAGACTTCAGTCCATGGGCATTCTCTGCCCCATTAGCCAAGATCTCAATAGGGCAAGAGCTGCCTGTTGGCCCACTTTGTGGCTGCCCCCTGGTGCCACCAAAGCCAGGAGGGCTCCTGCCCTCTCCCAGCTGTGAGGAAGAATGAACAGTTCCAGGCAGGCATTGGGGACTCAGGCTTTCCTGGAGATTTGTGGCCTCAGCCCCCATGGGCCTTCTGGACTTCTAAGCAGATGCAGTCTGGTGAAACCTCCATGTGTTTGGGTTGGGGGAGGAGTGGAGAGATAGGAAGAAGATCCCATCACTTGTCCAGCCTCTGAGAGCCCGCACTGGGATGTGTGGAGCTGTGCTGGTGAAGAAACCTAGCTCAGCTTCCACCAAGGCCAGTCTCTTTCAGCAGTAAGCTTGAGATCTCTTTCATTGGCCCATTTTGCAGATGAAGAAATCAAAGCATGATGAACACCCCTGTTTTAATTAAAGTCTTCTCAAGGAGGGTTAGGAGGCACACCAGAATTCCAATATTATTTTGTGGACTTTGAGGGTCATGTCTTGTTTCCCTGGTGCTCATTACACATGGGTGTATTCATCAAACTTCTGCTTACAAACTTGGTTTGCAGGACCTGAGCAGGGAGCTGGGCTCACGGAGACCCCTGGGGCTACAGACAGGACAGGGAGGCTCAACTAAACAGTGGAGCTCTGAGGGATCTATGCTTAGGAAGAGTTGTAAGGGGGTGTGCAGAGTGGCGTCCTGGAGGAGGCGGCAGCTAAGAGAAGTTTCAGAGAATGAATAAGACTTAGTTCTGCAGGGTGAGAAGGAAGTTTATTGGCCCCAAAGACAGATCTCTAAGATGTGTTCAAAGAAATCTCTCTTGTGTAACATTGGGAAAAGTTCATAGTTTTCTCTGATGACATTTTGAGGAAACAATCATCAGTTGTTGGGTAGAACCTAGTCTGCTTAAAAAAAAGTCCATGTCCTTATCTCACTGGGAACCAAGGCTGTACCAATCGTGTCTTAGCCAAATGCTGGTGGGTGCCCAGGAGTGTCCAGGCTGAGTCCACACCATGCGACACCCTGCTTTCCCTCACATCATGGACATCACTCTTTAATGAAAACATTTCTAAAGAGGCACTTCCCCCTTTCCATTTGCATATCCCTGAATTCTGACCCGAATAATCAATATGGGTATTCCTAAAGTCTGAGACACTTTTATTACGGGGGGGGGGGAGCTTAAATGGCTCTACAAGGTCTGTCCAGAAAAGTCCAGCCATTGTTACTATAACGAGAATGGTTTGCACGACATTGATGTAACCTGGCAGCCAAGGAGAGTGGACTGGAGTGTGCATGTGTGAACATTGACGACTTCACTGTACTAGTCAGTGGGGGCAGTAGACACCAAGAGTAAGCATGTGTACTGTGTGGCCATCACATTCAAAATGACTAAAGGACTTATAACACATCAAATTTTGCAGTAAGCTTGAACATTCCTCTGCAGAAACTATTCGGATTATTCAGAAGGCTGCAGCTATGGGCAACTAGTGATTGTCCATAGCTTCATCACGACAATGTGCCTACTCATGCATCATGTCTTATGCAGAGTTTTTTGGTGAAACATCAAATCATCTGGTGACTCACCATCCCTATAGCCCAAATTTGGTGCTCTGTCACTTCTGGTTTTCCTCAAAACTAAAATCACCTTTGAAAGGGAAGAAATTTCAGACCGTTGATGAAATTCAGAAAAATATGATGGGGCAGCTGATGGTGATTGAGAGAACTGTGTGAGGTCCCAAGGTGCCTACTTTGAAGGGGACTGAGGTGTCATTAT
This sequence comes from Phyllostomus hastatus, assembly GCF_019186645.2. Taxonomy (NCBI): domain Eukaryota; kingdom Metazoa; phylum Chordata; class Mammalia; order Chiroptera; family Phyllostomidae; genus Phyllostomus; species Phyllostomus hastatus. The sequence continues at coordinate 292,479 of NW_025333643.1, read as the reverse complement.
CCTATGTACAATGTTTCTTGTATCTTCTTCAATAAATGTCTTTACTTTTCATAGTACGTGGGTGGATACTTTCTGGCCTCAATTCAGTATGCACTTACTGTTACCCAACCTAGGGATGCTGTTGCACCAGCCTGTGCTCTGGCTCCAGCCTGAGACCTTTGTGAGCTAGCTATTGAAGTGAGGTCTGTGGGCCAACAGCTTCGGTTTGTCCTGGGAGCCCTTTGGAAGTGCAGGAGTTTGGGCCTCATCTGGACTGACTGCATCAGAACCAGATATGAGAACCTCAGTGATTACAATACACAGTCTGCAGTCCTGCTCTATGGGGTTGCTCACACACCCTGACACTCTGCAGTGACACCAGGTACCTCCAGTTCCTCCTCAGCACTGTGCTTCTCCAATGGGGTCCCTGTCCTGGGGCCTTGTCCTAGGTTTCTAAGCCCTGACCTTCTGACACACTCATCATGTCCCTCCTCTGCCCTCCAAACTTGCCCCGCCCTCCAGTCCCTCCACAACCACCTTCTGAACATCTGTTCCGCCGGGGCTGTCTATCTTCATGATCAGCTGTCTGATCACCTCCTGACTCCACCAGGAAAAGCAGCCTCATGCAGGTCTCCCTGCCTTCACCCCTCCCCCGCGCCCCCGCATCCTGCACAGCTCACACCCTCTGCCAGGGAAGCCTCCTCCCGCACTTGCCCTCTCAGGCCTTTCAGTGGTTCTCGTCATGGTGATGGAGGAGGCTGTGGAACAACCCTGGCTGGAAATATCCCCTTGTGCTGTCAGAAGTCATCGTGTAATTTTCCATTTAGGAAATGGGGTCTCCCTGCCCCCAACCTGTGACGAATCCCTGAACACTCAGGGGTGCTATGCTGTCCTTTCCAGTTGTTGGTGCCCTCACTCCTGTAGACTTCAGGCTCCCACAGGCAGGGACTGGCTTTTGTCCCTGCTGGCTAGCCCTCATGGCTCCGCTTTGGACATCACGGGTGCTCGGTCAGTGGGGGTGAGCAGGCCAGGGTCGGGGAGAGGGGCGGCGGCCTCGGGGAGCCTTCATCTCTACAGAGGGAACTGCAGCTAAGGAACCCTCCAGCAAGGTCCCGGCAGACAGACAGAATTAGAAACACACTGCGCCAGCTCCTCAGTCTGGTGGAAGGATGCTCCTGACTCAGCTGAAAAATTTCCCAGAAAATCTGACTGTTTTCACCAAACTGAAAGTTTGGAGCCCAGCCTGGTGAGCTGCCTGGGGGCTGGGGAGCCTGGCCTGGACGAGGGCCCCTGGTCACACGGGGAGAACCTCGGGGCGGGGCCTCCAGCTGGCACGCACCCTGCACCACAGGCCTTCCCAACGTCCCTAGAAGGTGACTCTGCCACTCTGGCCATGGAATGACCTGCACCTCTGCCCGTACAGACACTGAAGGTAGCACATCAGATATGGGCAGGCAGGGTGCGGGAGCAGAGCAGTCCTCCAAAGACAGTGGATACTGGTCCCACTCAGGGCAAGGGCAGGGCCTCAGGGACGGGACCCCCATTCCTCATGGTGCGTCCCTTTCTAAAGAAGAAGAAGAAGGGCTGGGGGCAGAGGGACTTGCCTACCAGATAACAAGACTGGCTTAGAGCTACAGCAATGAGCACAGTGTGGTACTGGCACAGGAACAGGCAAACGAGAAAATTCTAGAATAACTAGAACTAAACAAGGCATTGTTTAGACACACATCTATATGTGGAAAATCTAGAAGGAAAAAGCAAAGGAAAAGTAAACGTAACTTTCAGAGGAGTGGTGGTCTTGAGGCAGAGGGGGGAGGTTGGCAGGGATGAACCAGGGAGGGGCCCGGGGGTGCCTGATTGTCTCTTCTGGTCCTTGCGTTGGGTGGTGGGGTTGTGGTGGCACTAAATTATATAAAGGAAATGCACGAATAAGCAAATAGAATGAAAGGGGCTATGCATGGGACCAGCAGTGATAGTGTATTATAGCTGAGGGTTATCTTTAGTCCAATTCTTGTATCAGAGTTTCAGTTAAAAAAAAAAAACAGAGAAAGAGAGCAAAAGTGAATAAAAGAAGTTATGAGTCGGTTTCAATCTGGCTCAACAAGAGCTTGGCCAGAGATGGATTAGAGTTAAATTCTCATTAATATGTAGTAATGGAGTCACTCTTGCCTGCCAGCACAGTGCTGCTCAGGGCAAAGCATCACAGGGCAGGAGAAGCAGCAGGGCCTGAGGCGAGGAAACCTGGAGTCTGGTTCTGGTCTTACCCGGCAGCTGTGTGAGTGGGACAATGCTTGTCTCCTGGGGGATGAGCAAGGACGAGGAGAGGGGCAGTAGGCCAAGTGGCCAGCTGGAGCCTGGGCACAGGCAGGCGACCAATACATGACAAGAGTTATGTTTCAGAGCACTTAGTCCTGTAGAACAAAGTGAAAGCAGAGGCAGCTGTGTGGAGCTGAGGACAGGATGCCCCACGTCTGGTTATCTCTGTGTTGACAAGCACAGGTTACTCTGACTGGAGGTCTCAGCGGGGCAGAGCAGGTGGCTGGTAAGGAAGCCGGGGCCCGAATCCAGTTCTGTGGGGCCCCGGCTCCAACCCTGTCCCTCTGAAAAGTATCAGCCTCTGCTACTTTTCAGAATGTTCCTCCCCATCTGTTCTCAGAAACAGGAGCATGAGGAAACCTGTAAGTGTTGATATGCTTTCAAAGTCCACTGTGCTGCTCTCGCTGGGCTCTCTGGCCGGCTTTGTGGCAACAGTAACAAGTTATAACATTAATAGTCACAGCGAGGACCTGCGTGGCACATCCTATGTCATGAGATGTTCCAAGCACTTCATATGTCTTACTGTACTTCTTACTACAACCCAGTGAGGTAGCTGCCAGTATAAATGCTCATTTACAGACTGAGGAAACTGGGGCACAGAGAAGTAATTCAGTCACAGCCAAAGTGAAGAGGTAAAAATGAAACTGGAACTTGGGCAGTATGGTTTAGGACGCACTCTCCATTTCCAAACTTTCCTGGGGAGGGGAGGTGACAGTCACTGCCAAGGAAACCCTTCCAAGCCCTGCTGATTCTGCCACTCAGTCTCAGTCCCCATCCCTTGGTGCACTGCAGGTCTCTGAGTGGACCGGAGGTGGCCCCTCACTTAACAAAGCCCTGCCATGGGCTTGCAGGACAGCTGTGAGGTGGCCCAGATGAAGGCCCTGGCCTGGTGGGGGACAGTTACCACCTGGTCCTGTCGGGGACTTGGCCTGAAGAATTTGGAGAGGAGAAGGAAGCCCCTGCAGGCCATGTGAGGGGTCTTCTCCCCTCCAGGCCCAGCCAGCAGAACCGCCGCAGTCAGGCACCGCCGCTGATGCAGCCCTGGGTGGTGCTCTTCGCACCCTTCAGGGCTGACCGGCACGGCTGACTCCTGTTTTCTAGCACATAGCCAAGGTCAAGCCCACTTCCTTCCACTGGGGAAATGCCACCACTTCAGCTTCTTGCTAAATAGCGAAAGCTCCTGGGGTTTAATATGAAGGCTTTCTAATGGATTTATTGTGTTTATTTGACCTTTCCAAGTGTGAGCTCAGAAACAGGCCCAGAGGACGATGGTGGAAGCTTGTTTTTCTTCAGTGAAGGAAAACTGATGAGTAAACTAAATTCTTGGATGGAATCTGCCTGGTTTTCTCACCAAAGTAGCTTGAGTCAGAAAGATCTACTTTTTTAGTCAAAAAGTCGAAAGGCTCCGGAGGAGGCCGTGTTTACGGGATAGCCCTGGAGGAGGAACGCCTGCCTGCTAACAAGGGGCACGTGATGAGGTCTGCAAATACTTATTTTCAGCGTGGCAAGTGCCACGATACAGAATAACAGCTAGCAAATTTGGAAACTACTGCTCTATTTCTACTTCTAGTTTCAAGGCAAATGAGTTCTTATTTTAGGAAGCTTTTTAAAAAGTTAATGATTGGTGCATGAATGAAAATCACTTCTAGTAATCACAAGTCTGTGTGGATTTTAGACCAAAGGCTGCAAACTCCAACACCTAGGGGCCGGGCAGGTAACCTCTGTGACCAGCAAGGAGCAGGTGTAAGCCCGGGGCCAGGGGAGAGGGTGGGGCCTGTGCACACACAGAACACACAGGAGGGGCCACCCGTCAGCTCCAGCCTCGGCTCCAAGCAGGAATGTGGACCCCGTGCTGCAGATCTCCTGCTCTTTCAAAACAAGTCCAGGAATCAAGAAGTTTATGTGATGTTTGCGGTATTTTAATCTAGTATGGGCAAACAAAATATTTCCAGGCCTAGACACAGCCTCAGGCTAACACTTCTATTGAGGGGTGAAGCTCATCCACCACCTTTATGGCAAGTTGGCACTGCCACCCAGTCTGGGGCCAGTCCCTCCTCAGCAACTGCCAGCAACTCTGAGCTGGCCCCGGAGACACAGGCGCACCAGCTCCAGGCACCTGCTCACCATTCTCCCACACCGTAGCCGGCTGTACTGCAACATCCACAGCTGTGTGTGCAACACAGAACTTCACCAACACCCACTTTGTCTCTCCCAGGCCTCTCAGTGCGGATTCTGAGCACCCAGGTTGGGAAGACCTCGCACTCTCTTGCTTCTAAACTTGATGCGTGAGAACAACTCAAATCTACTGAGCATGTTGTTTTTTTGGAGGACCTTCACCAACATCCTACTTGCAGTGAAATAATCATTCCAAACACACACTGGAGAACAGATGAGGCCGCAAAGAGCCTGCCCTCACTAGGGCAGAATAGCCAGGAAGCACAGAAAGCCTTTCACTCTTGTGCAACCTGGCGCACTCCACTTTTTCCTGCGCTGGATTCAGCTCTCGTGGCAACTCTCTCAGGAAAGTGGCCCACACCTCTTTCCTGCCTCGTCCGTCCAATCTAGGGACCTCAGATGACCACTTACTGCATGCTGGGCCCTGTGCTCAGAATCTTTGACACGTCATCTCCCTTAATCCTCACTACAACCCCTGGAAAGAGGTGCTACAGAGCCACAGCCCTTATCCGAAGCCCCGGGGCCAGACCGTTTTGGAATTCAGAGACTTCCACAGCTTAGTAATTTCGTTGCTTGTGCCGTATACATTGCATAACATCCCAGTGGTCTGGGGCTGTGCCTGCAATCAAATACATTAATATTTCTAGAGTGAAACCTACGAATATTCACACTGAGTGAGAGAAGGAATGACTATAAATAGCCTTCAACCTGTTCAGGTGGGGTCTGGCTGCCAGATGAGTTTGGCTCAAACTTAGAAAAAGAGTTTTGGTTTCCAGAGCACAGTCCTACCCTGGAGTCTTCATTTTACACCTCAGCGAGGCTCTGACAGGTTAAGTGACTTGCCGAGCGAGAGCAACACTGAAGATGGGATTCCAGCCAGAAGTCCGTCATTGGAGCCCACGTCTATAACCACTTTGTTACACGGGGAAAGGGCACCGATATCTGGGGGAAACAGCTGAATGTTCTAATCCCTGCTCTGCGTCTGTGGGATCGTGGCAAATCCTCATGCCCTCCCCCCAAGACCCTCAGCTCCTGTGGAGGTCATTAGAACTCGTCAAATATCCCAGGTGTTACCTCTCTGGCACAGGATCAGGTACCCTTTCTCACTCATTTCTAGTTAGGTGAGGCCATGAGACTTGCTTTGACCAATGAAATGTCAAAGTTTCAGGAGCCAGCATGCGTGTCATTGCCTTTTCTTTTCCCTTAGGGACCATTAGGGACTGCCCCTTCTGCCCTGGGCCTGAAATGAGGAGACAACCCTTGCACAAGAGTCTTTAGCTGACCGGCAATAGACATGCAGCACGGTCAAAACCAAACCTTGGCCTGTTTGAAGTTAGTGCCATTGGGGCTGTTGTTGCAGCAAGACCTGGCCTGTCCTGACTGGCACAGGCTCTTTCTCTATAAAAACAAGTCACGTGAAGACCGAGTGAGGTGGCACATGTAAAGCTCGAAGACTGAGCCTGGCAACAAACATTAGCTAATTCCCTCTCCCATTCTCAGCCAGAATTCCCAGGCTGTAAGGAATGGGGGTCATAGATAAGTTGTTCTGTTTCGATGAATAAAACTGCTCATTGACTCACGTGGTATCAGTGGAAAGGGCTTTCCAAAAACCCACAAAAACGTGGTTTACTTGTGCATTCAGGTGCTTGTGTTTCTCCTCTCACTCTGGTTCTGATGAAGAGGCTGGGGAGAGGGGTGGAAGGTTGGGGACAGAATCCCAAACCTGAGGACTCCAGGTCCCTGATGGAAGTGACAGTGTGGGCCAAATGTCCTCAAAGGCGGGAGTGCAGAGGGAAGGAAGAGATCAGGAGAGCCAGGCGGCCTGCCGACAGCTGCTGAGCACAGAGGAGGCACCGTTTTCTGGGAGGGGCTGCCAGGCGGGGGCAGCTCAGGCAAGCAAGTGGAGGGAGTGAGGCTATGAGGAGGAGATTCTCCGAGATGAAAATGTTCAGTTGCCTCAGAACTCGCATTAAGACCCCATTTAGCAGCACTGATTAGGGAGCTATAAATAGCACCTGGGCTCTCACAGACCATAAAACACACTTTCTTGCACTGCTGCTCCCAGCCTGTAGCCTGCCCTGCTTAATTGGGGCTCCAAATAAAATACCTGGAAGGCCACTTTGTGACGGAAGGCCCTCGCTGTCATAGTAACCAGTTGCTGGGCTAGGGATGGGGCTGAGGCTGGACATGGGGCAAGGGTAGGTTGGACCAAGCGGAGGAGGAGGAAAGAGAAAGGAAGAAAGGAGGGACCATTGATGGAGGTTACCATGGAAGTCTGGAAACACATCAAGAGGCTGGTGGACAGATCTGCTGCTAATCTGTAACAGTCTGTAGCAGCCTGTAATTGCTACAAAAATGGTAACCTCATCCTTTTCCAACCAATGGCTGACCTCTGTGGGCCATCAAGGCAAGGGAGTGGGCCTGCCTGGCCTTGGGTAGATACAAGAGGCAGAAGACTTGAGTTCGAGTCCTGGCTCACTGAACAGTTAGGAGACCTTGGTGGGCTCCCCACCTTCTCTGGGCCTCTGGCCTTTTCCACTGTAAAAAGAGGGCTGCGTGGGAAGGTCTCTAAGCTCTGGACGCACAGCTGGGGCCCTGCAACTGAACTCTCCCACTGTCAAGAAGAAGGGAGAAGCCTCCAATGCTGAGTCACCTGCAGGGCACAGTAAGAGAGGAAAGCAAGGTGCGCATCAGGGTGTGAGGGGAATGCTGCTGGTGATGTTTGTGGAAAACATCTTAGGAAACACAAGAATCTGACAGCATCTGTTGTCTCTGGGGAGGGTGTCTGGGAACAGGGGTGGGCAGGAGACTTGTCACTGTCCTGTTTTAATGAAGCCTTAAGAATGTACTTATTGTCAATGAAATCTAAATTTAAAAAATACTGTACTTCAAAAGGCCCAAGTTTTAATGCCTGAATAAATGGCCCGTAAGACCAGTGGGGTCACCCTCCATGAACTGGTCTCTTCGCCGGGACTCTCTGCCTTACATGCTCCTTGATCTTCCTCCAATCTCCTGGGCTTGCCTGTGTGTTTGAAAGCCTCCGTGCCTTTGCACATGCTCACCCACCCCTGAAATGCCATTCTCAGCCTTTCCCATCTAGTAGCATCTTTAAATCTCAACTCCAATATCCCTCCTGCTGGGATGAGGCTGGACAAGCATGCTGGCTCCTGCCGGGTAAGGAGGGAAGGGGTAGCCCAGGGCTTCTCACAGTCACTTTGGGACCTGAGAAAGAAGAAGAACCCAGGGGTCCCCACGCAGAATGTGTGTGTCAGGGGGCCTTATGTGCAATGCTCTGTGGGATGGGAGATCTAGGGATCAGTGTAGAATCAGTCTTTACTTAGATTTGTCACTTCATGTAGCTTCAGCGTATGGGCAGCTAAAGCCCTATAAGATACCCATTAGGCACCACTAGACACAAAGGAAGAAAAAGCTGAGAAATGTAAAGAGAGAAACCAGATCCTCGCAATAGTACTTGAACCCTGGATACAGGTGAAGCTGAAGCCAGATTTATGCCCCATGACTAGTTAGTGATAGAAGCCCATATATTCTCTTTAATAGCCTAGGCAGCTTTGGTAAGATTTCCTGTTTCTTACAAGAGAATACAACCAATAAACCACCCTCACGGTGCTAGGATATCTCTAGACCCTGAATTTGAGTGCTTAAAGTCTGGTCAGAAGCTATTCCAGATGGAGACACCCTTGTGTGCAGGAGTTCAATGCAGCCTAAGAGTGACAAGAGAGTCAGGGAATGTTCGGGGTAGAAGGGATCTCCAGAAATACCAGTTTATGCAGGCGTTGTACAAGGAAGCATGTGCCACTCACTCAGAGAGTTGAAATTCTGACTCAGTGGCAACACGGCCGGTCCAAGGCAGGGAACAGACTAGCGCCCCTGGATGCTCACTTCCAACATGGAGTCCCTTCAAGGGGCCCACAGCTGTTGTCTGGTTAAGTCTTTGAGCTTCCCTTTTAGACTTCTCTCCCTTGCTATGCAGAAGCTCTGCCACCAGGTGGCGATGTGGAGTCACTGCGTGTTGCGTGGGTTTGAGGTTAAGTGGCTATGGTGGATTTGCTTTTCAGAAAACGTATCCTATTCAAAGTTGTGAAAAGCAGGGACTTACAGCCAAGATTGCTCTACCCAGCAAAGATATCATTTAACGTTGAAGGGCATATAAAGAGCTTCCCAGACAAGAAAAACTAAAGGAGTTCACCATTATTAAACCATTATTATATGAAATGTTAAAGGGGCTTATTTAAGAGAAAGATCAAAACCATGAACAATAAAATGGCAATAAATACATACGTATCAACAATCGAATCTAAAAAACAAACTAAGCAAACAAGAAGAACAGAGACAAAATCATGGATATGGAGAGCGTTTTGATGGTTGCCAGATGGGAGGGGTGTGTGGGGGAATGGGTGAAGAGGTGAGGGGATTAAGAAGTACAAATAGGTACTTACAGAATAGCCATGGGGATGTAAAGTACAGTACAGGAAATGGAGTAGCCAAAGCACTTATCTACAAGACCCATGGACATGAACGATGGTGGGGGGATTTGCCTGAGGGAGTGGGGGTGCTGGGTAGAGGGAGGCAAAGGAGTTAAAATTGGGACTGTAATAGCATAATCAATAAAATATAATAAAAAACCACAAAGAGAAACCACCTCACACCCATTAGAATAGCTACCATCAGAAAAGCAGTAAATAATGTGTCGGCAAGGATGTGAAGAGATTGGAGCCCTCGTGCATTGTCGGTGGGAATGTCAGATAGTGCACCTTCTCTGGAAATTGGCATGGAGAGTTCTCAAAAATTTAACATCAAGTTACCATATAATGCAGTAATTCTACCTGTGAACACATACCCGAAAGAATTGAAAGCAGGGTTGGAAGACATATATGCACTCTTCATGTTCATAGTGATATTATTTACAAAACCAAAAGGTGGAAACAACCAAGTGTCCACTGACAGATTAGTAGATAAATAAACACTGGTACAAACATGTTGGAATATTATTCATCCTTACAAAGAAAAAAAATTGACAATTGCTACAACATATGTGAACCTTAAGGATATTATGTTAAATAAAATAAGACAGTCACAAAAAGACAAATACTACATGATTCCATTTATATGAAGACCCCAGAACAGCCAAACTTATAGGCACAGAAGATAGAACGATGGTTCCCAGCTGCTGGAGGGGTGGGGGGAGGATGGGCAGTTAATAGTTATGAAGTTTCAATTTTGCAAGATGAAGAGTTCTGGAGATGAATGTTGGTGATGGTTATTCAACAATGTGAATGTACTTAATGCCACTTAACTGTACACTTATTAAGGTTAAGATGGCAAAGTTTACATTATGTGTATTTTCAATAGTTAAACATTTAAAATGAGTTAAAAAATCTGTGTGTTCTTGTCTATTCTAAAAATGGAAAGATTGGTTTTATCTATTTTGGTCCCTGGAATAATATGCTATCAATAAATAGTTGTGAGTGTCAATGCAAAAAAAGTCTCTTTATTCATCTCAAAAGATAATTAACATATAAAACTATGATTACTTTAAGTGTAACTTCAAAGATAAACTGAAGAATTATAACCGGGGTAATATACACTGTCTCCTAATTATTTGCTTCTTTCTAACCTTGCCTGTGAGGGAGTGGAGAGAAGCCGGACTTGAAAGTCAGCCTGGCCGGCTTGCCCTTGGAATGCAGCCCTGCCATGATTAGCTGCATGTCTTTGGCAAGTCATGTCTCCATGAGCTCAACGTACCCACCTGCACCAATGAGTTCACTGTTACTCTACATGGGGCTGTTGTGAAGGAGAATGTCACGGGTGCATCCTCAGGTGGTCAGTGCAATGAAGGAGCAGTGGCTCAGAAGAAACGAATGTGGTACCTAACGAAACACTTAACATCGTACAGCAAGAGCTCAATAAATGACACCTACTACTAAAGGCAAAAGGGCAGCAGGTCTACCGCTGAAACAACAGGCCGTGGGCAGGGAGAAAGGGGGTTTTGTGGGGATATGTGAACTCCCTGGGAGGCAGAAATCACAGTGCTTGCGGCTACCCACCTGCTGCCTGCATAAGGTTGACGCTTTTCAACCTCAGTGCCCAACATCCCCCTCCCCGCTGCCACTACGCACCCAGGCTCTGAAACCCTTCCAGAATCCTCCGCCTTGTGAGTCCTGCAGGAGAGGCCCCCTTCCCCTTTCTCTGTGAGCTCCCTGGCCTCCCCTGGGGTCAGGGGGCGAAATGGCCCCGGAAAGCACGGTGTTGAAGACTCTCAGGTAACTGGGTCTCCTCATTTCAACTGTTTCATGGGCTGACTTGACTTTCCAGGCTCAGGGCCTCATTCTCTACTTCTGTGAAACCTGCCCCTGGCTTGAATGGTGCCCGCATCCCCTCCAAAGGTGGGATCCTGGGAACACCCCTCCCCCTCGGACTGACAGGCCTTCCCAGGGGCACAGAATTCCCTTAACTTCAAACCTCATCAACTCTAACGGAACAAATTATGTGACGCTTTATTTTCCCCAGCTTGAATGGGCAGAGCTAGCACCTCATAAAGTGACAGGGAAAATATTTGGCTGGTTTCATACACTGGGGCCACAAAGGCTCACTTGTGATGGGCAGCCCTGCCCAGATCTGGGCGGCGAGGTCTGCAGACACCAATGCCCGCCTGACACGGACCAGCTGTACGCAGCCCACGAGGCTAGAAGCCTCTCAGCCCCACCAGGCCATCTCCTCCCGCACACCTCCAGAACCCGAGCCGCCAAAAACAAACCCGATCCCTGGCCCTGCAGAGGGGATCCTTGAGCGCATGCCTGGGAGGCCCCCAAAGAAGCTTCCGTGGACTGGTCAGCTGCAGCCACTCAGGAGATGTTTGCTGTGTATCTGGGTCATGGTCTGGCCCCAGCAGGCTCCCCTCAGGGAATCCACCCACAAAGTTCCTCCCTGCCAGGCTCAAGTGCTTTCCAGCCTCTCTGCCTTTGCTCCTGCTGCTCCCCTGCCTGGGGCACCGCTCCCCACCTTCTCCACCAAGCCCATTCCTCCCCCTTCCCAGCCCTGCACAAGGTCCTCCTCAGCCCAGTCCCCCCATAATCATGCACCCACAGGCACCACACCATTCCGTGGGCTGACGGCACTCGCTGCCTGTGCCCCTTGTTAGAGAATTAATTACAGCCTTCTCCGGGTGCCTTTTTTATTTAATGCTGGGATTATTTATTTCACTGACACCTCATTTGTTTGAAACTTCGGGAAAGAGTTTTTTCGACATCAGTGAATTTGCCTGATAAATTATCCTTTGAAGTACCAACCTACTTTTAGTTTGATCTCTTTGGGTGGGAATTTTTCCAAAAATGCATTATACCTTCATCTTTTTTTAAAATTTAATTTTTTTCCAGTTTTATTGATATATAATTGACATATAATGCTGTGTCTGTTTAAGGTGTACCAGTGATTGGATATATGCCTATATTGTGAAATGATATGCCCTCATCTTAAACCAGTCAACCTAAACATAATGGAATCTACCTCTGAGGATCTGGAATTGGAAGAGAAAACACCACTGGCCTCATCGCCCACCCACCCCCGCTGCGACCCCCCACTCTCATTTGCCGTTTCTATTCCGCGCAAGCAGTAGGAGGAAGATGACCAAGCTCGTAAACTTGAGGAGGTGTAGATGAACAGCAAATAGTATCTGAGATCTTTTCTAAACTTCAAAACAGAACTTGGGTTCCCTTCAAGGCCCTAGGTGCATCTTCTCATACGCTCTGGGGGTTGGGGTTGTGAGCCCAGCGTGCCCAGCTGTGGCTGTGTCTGCAGAGCGGAGCGACCAGTAGGAATTCTGCATTCTGCTTTGCCGGCTGTGTCTGACCCAGCCTGGCTCGGTAATCAGATCCAGATGACTTGCTCTGGGCGATGCGTGACCGGGACATGGCTCACCCTAGAGCACCGTTATCAGCTCTCAACTTAGAATTAATTGTGTCCTGAAAGGAGGGCCTCCTGGGCCTGCAAACCGAGCTGGCCCGGCCTCATCCCCGCTCTGAGGGGCTGCGGCTCCAGGATGCCGAGGCTGCTGTCTCCAGAGGACGTACCTTCGGGAGGGGTGGGGATTTCTCAAGCCTCCTTGCAGAGGGTCTGATCTCTGGTTCTCGGGAAATAAGAAATGTTGAACAACTTTATGTAGCATACAGAACAGGCCTGGCTACTTAGGGCTCACTTGTTTTCCTGTAAGTTACCGTAGCTGGTCTGGGCTGCAGTAAATCCTCTTTTAAAGCCTAGGCGTGGAGAAGCTGAACAAAGGGTGGGCTGGGCCTGGTGACTGCACAGCCAGCAGGGATCCAGGAGCAGTGGGAAGAGCTGGGAGTCCCCCGGAGCCCAGGCAGGAGGTGGAGGCAGAAGTGCAGCCTCTTACCCACAGGCAGGTAGCTGGGCTGTCCTGAGGCTTGATGAGCCCTGCCAAACTCTGTCCTCCTCCCTCGTGATGCTCTCCGCAGGCAGCCACCTTGACTGTGAGGCATCTCAAAGGTGCCACCTGTCACCCCGCCTTGGACACTGTTAATGAGTTGCAATGTCACCCACACTCCAAACTATTCTCACTCAAAATTCTTATATATATGAAGCTTTACTTCCTGCTGGCTTCCTTTAACCTTTGTGAGAATTTACCTGCTTCCCCATCCTTGTTTCTTGCCAGGCTACATGGGAATCACCTGCTACGGCAGTTCCTAAATTATACCAGACTCCTCCTCACCTCAGGGCCTTTGCACGTGCCGTTCCTTCTGCCTGGAATACCTTTTTCTTTCCTGCCCCACAACAGACACCTTGCTGGTTAATTCCTCCTCTAAGCTTAGAGGTTCCCTAGATTTGCCTTCTCTGACTCCCTAGAAGATCAGACCCCGTTCACGCACTCTTCCAGCACCCTCTGCCTGCCTGCTGTGCCACTCAGCACTATAGTGACCCTGGGGTAATTTCTGAAATTGGCTGTGACATGCCTCCCTGCTGGGTGGTGAGTTCCATAGGGCAGGTCCCTGGCTGCCTTGTTCACTGCCTTATCGTTAGCACCTAGCACAGGGCCCAGCACACAGTACCTGGTCGTAAGTATTTACTCCACTCCACGAGCCAGTCACTGTACCCTGCACTCCATCTCCAGCTGTGTAAAGCTGCCCCAGACCCCAAGCCCTCTCACTGCTCTGCTTTCTTGCTTTTTCTGTCTGGATGCATATTTCTTGCCTAAGTACTTCCTGCTCTTTGGTGAAAGGATGAATGAAACAGACAAGGCATTGGACTTTCAGATAATTTGTAGGAGAACCAGAAGGCCTGCACTGCGCCCCGGGAAGGCACTGAACGTGGGGCCAGAGAGGCGTTCACAGAGGAAGCGGCCGTCGTGGGAGTGCCGCCGCTGGCGGCAGCAGCAGCGCTCACGGGTCCCCATGCCTCCCTCCAAAGTGCTTTCGGAAACCCTAGAAAGTCTTCAGTGAGCGAGGCCTGGAGAGAGGATTTGAAGAGTGAAGAACCCACGACGATTCATGCAGGATGGGCCTGCATCCTCTGCACGTCCCGCCCTTCCCGTGCTGCCTGCCTGTCGTTCCGCTTGAGCGAAGGGGAGCACGTTCATTGGGAGGAAAGAGCCCGGGCGTCCACCGTTCCGGAAGTAGTAAGAGCCGTCCAGCAGAGGTCACTTCTGCGTGCCAGCACCAAGCTGGGCAGTTTATGTCTGTTCTGTTATTTAATCCTCAGGAGAACTTCGACAGGTGGGCGTTACCCCCTTCACAGGTGAGGAGGTGGAGGCTCAGAGAGTGTGACTAACTCGGCCCAGGTGACAGAAGTAGCTGTGGTAGAACAGGGCCTTACCTCTGGCAGCTGGACTCCAAAGGCTCTGCCCACTGCAGGATGAGGTGCTGGGCAGGGGCCCTCCGAGCTCAAGATGAAACACTGCCATGGAAACAAGCTTCCAGCCTCTGGTCCTGTCAGGCCTACCCAGCTTCCCAGCCTGGGTGAGCGCAGTGTTGAGGGAGGAAGGGAAGGGCAGGCCCTCAGGCCACACAGGCCAGGACTCTAGAGCAGGCAGCTTGCTGAGGGTGTCCAAGAGACAGCCGTTGGGACCTCCCCCACTGCCAGCTTTGGAAGGTCTGGATGGCATGTTTTTGGGCCAGTGCCATTCACCTATGACAATTCACACCTGCCCTTCTGCACTTGCAGAGTATCAGGTGTCATGAGAAGCCAGTCCTCTGTGTCCCTGAAGTGACATTCCCTGTGTGGTCACTATGGATCTCCACCACCAGAGGAGCAGCTACCTGGTGTTCAGTGCTGGAAAGGAGGCCTCTGGCTGCTTCCCAAGACTCCTTGATGGGTTCATGCAACAAGCTACTGTGTGATCAGCTCTCTGGGTACGCAGGGTACCCTCGCCTTCTCTCTCAGGACTCCAGACCCACACTCATGGTCGTCAAGTCTGGGGACCCAGGCTGCCCACTGTACAGGCTCTGCTCCCCTCATGCCCCTCCTCTGCTTGGCCTCACCTGCTCAAGCCATCTTGATGCATTATTCTGAACACATGGAGGCCTTTGCTTTCCATTGTTGAACAGATGAACCTTTAGCCTCTGGAAGAGTCTGCTAGGGCTGCCATTCCAACGTGCCGCAGACTGCATGGCCTAAGCAACAGAAATGTCTTACAGTTCTGGGGGCTGAAAGTCGAAGATCAAGGTGTCAGCTCGGTTGGCTTCTCCTGAGGCTGTGACAGAGAATCTGTTCCACGCTCTCCCCTGGCTTGGGTTGGTTCGCTGGCAATCTCCAGCAGTCCTTAGCCTGTACGCACATCACCCTGACCTCCACTTCTCCATGGTGTTCTCCCAGGCTCCGTGTCTCCGTGTCCAAACTTCCCCCCTTTTTAAAAGATACCAGTCAATATTAGATTAAAGTCCATGCTAATGACCTCATTTTAACTTACTTCATTACAGTGCATCTCACTTCCAAACATGGTTATATTCTGTGGCGCTGGGGGACCAGGACTTCAACACACACATTTTAGGGGGACACAGTTCAACACCTGATACTGTTTACCTGTATTTTGCTATGTGTAATGCACACTCTTTTGTCCAAATTTCTGAGGGAAAAATGAAGATGCACATTATACATGGGTATAATGATTACATACGATGGGTATAATAATCCCATATATAATGCATACAAAAACACAGGTGCACATTGTACATGGCAAAATATGGTACTTTAATGCAAGGAGAGATGAGAGCTACTAGGGAAAAACAGATGCAGCCCAGCAGATGACCACCATGTAGCTGGGTTTACAGGACCCCCAAAGACACCTCGGCAGAGCCCTGAAGTAAAGGGGGAGACATGTGGGCAGAAGGCAGCAGAGAGAGGCAGAACCACGGCAGCCACAAGAGGAGACTACCTGGCTGCCATGTGGCTGACAGCCACCACTTCCACAGACTTATGGCTCCTTGGGCCTGGGCAAGACCAGCCAGGACAACACTGGACACAAGTCTGATGGTTGTGTAGTTGACAAAGGTCCCTAACAGAGGGATTTCTCAGAAGAAGATAAACAAGGCTACGTAGAACTTCAGCTACGGCAACCCCAAGGGTCCAGATCAACCTCAGCACCAGCCCATTCTGATGCCACAGTCTCTTGTTCTTAATTAAATCTAGTTCATGGTAAAATACCTTCCCAACAAAACTAACAACCAGCTCACTCAATATAAATCCCTGCTAAGGACAGGTCCCCCAGTCCTGGGGCTCTGCAAGGCATTAGCCAAAGCTTTGGGGCCCTGTTCCCGGGCCCCAAACTTTAACGTATTCATGTCACTTTAGTTAATTAGAGAAACCATTTCTGGAAAATCAGTTGGCATTTGGTATGAGCACTTTCAAGAACAGTTCACATTCCCTGACCCATTGTTTTACTCCCAACCATCTACTATGCTGAGCTCAGAAAAAGGACAGTAGGTATAAGCAAAAGCATTCACTGCAATGTTATTCATAAAAGGGAAAAGCTGGAAACTGCCTAAGTGTACAAAATAGGGGATAGTTAATTAGATTATGACATAACCAAATGGTCACATATTATTTAGTTATTAAAAGTTATATTATGCCACCAATACCACCACTACTTACCACCATTCTAGAAGTACTGGCCACATAATCAGATAAGAGAAAGAAGGCAAAACTGTCATTATCTGCCGACCACATGATTACATACCTAGGACACCCACGAGGATCGAGACAAAACCTACCGGAGAAATAAAAACGCACTGGGGCAGACACTGGTAAACAAAAATCGGCAGCTTTCCCTTGGACATATAACAAGTTAGGAAACGTGATGAAAGATAGAATCCCTCCCATGACAACAAAAAAGATGACGTACTGAGGAATAAACGTGACGACATGCACACGTCTCGTAAGGGTAAGAAGTTAAATCATACGAAGGACATGACGGGAAACTGAATAACGGGAAGACATATTTATGCCTGGATTGGAGTGCTCTGTCACTCAAAAGTGCCGATTAGCCCCTTAAATAGTCTAGAAATGCAGCATGATCTCGACTAAAGTACCCAGAGGATTTCAGGGCACCTTGCCCAGCTGATTAAGTAAAGTTTACCTGGAAAAGAAAATACAAAAGAAGAGATGGAAAAACACTAAAAATAAGAGTAAGGAGGTGGGAAGAGGACTCTCCATTGAGAATGGCCATTGAAACGGATTTTTAATCATGGCGCGACAACAATGGAACCATTCGGTGCTGCTGAAGGTCGGGGTGGGTGGGTCAAAGGACGGCTGCATTTCCCTGAGAATCGGCACAGGCTGCTACGTGATGAGAAAATGGGCTGGTGGAGAAGAAAGGGCAGAGATTTGAGAACCAGACAGACCTGGGCTGTCGTTCCAGCCCGTGTGGCCCTAGACGCCTGTGGTATCTGCTCTGAGCCTGTTTTTATCTCAGGTGACTCTTGTGAGAATTAAATAATGTGGTGCATGCGAGTGCTCAGCATTGGGTCCAACCATGGTGGATACTCATTAGAAGGTCACTGTTATTATCAATGATATTATTATTATTACTGTCCTCACCCAGGGACACGATTATTGATCTTAGAGAGAGGAGAAGGGAGGGAGAGAAACACTGACGTGAAGGAGAAGCATCAAGCATCGATCAGTCGCCTCTTGCGTGTGCCCCAACTGGGACGGGACCTGAAACCCAGGCACGTGCCCTGACTGGAGCATCGTCCTCTGCTTCACAGGACGATGCTCCAACCAACTGAGCCACACCGGCTGGAGCGATGTTATTATTTTTTATTTTAAAATGACTTTAACTATTGATTATTACTACATCGCCACCCAATCAGAGCCCCGCTGGCCTTCTGTCCCGTGGCACCAGCTACATCCCAGCTCTCCATCTGGTCCCTCCTCCAAAGTAGAACTACCTACTGATTTCTGAGTCCACCCACCCTCATTTAAAAGAGGGGAGGCCATTCTCCATGGGAGACAAGCAGAAAGTCAAAGTGAAGAGGCCATAGCAGGTATTCCCAAGAAAGGATCAAAACTGGGGGAATCGTGTCTTTGGAGAGAACCGTGGCAACCTCGGTACCACAGTTTCTGCTGTTGGAAAGCCTGGGAAAGAATCACCCAGGCCCTTCCCATTCTCGGGGTGGGTTAGATCAGGGTCAATGGTGAAGATGGAGAAATAAGCATGGTGGGTCCAAGGGCCAAGAGAGGCCTGGTCTGACTTCAGGGATGGCTTATGTTAGGGTGGAGAGACATTAGGCCACATGGGGGTTGGCAGCTGGTGACAGAGAGCCCCCCACCCATGCAGGCCAAGTGGTCTGGCCTGGTTCCAGCCACTAACACAGATGGTCAAGAAAGGATGGAACAAAGAGAACTGGTTTCAGGGTGATGAGTCTGAAAGCCATGGACCAAAGACACTGGGTGAAAGACAGGGGGCCCAGGGACAGCAAGGTCGGCCAGACGCTGATGCCGCTGACCCAGAGAGAGGGAAGACGATGGTGGGCCTGCTCCAGCCTGGGGTGCTCCATGCGCAAGGCTCCGCACAACCAGTTTTCCAAAAGTCTTAGAGAATGTTGGAGATCTGAGGTGAATGTATTGGTTCAAAAATTACTGGAAAAACGTTGCCAAGTTTATACATGTTTAATTAGTTATCTACTAAAAATAAAAGAGCATTATATCACGAACTCAACTGCAACTTAACACAAATCAACTGACAGTTATACTTTCACTGAATTTAGTGTAGGAAGCTGTATATTTTAATATGTTTGTGTGAGCAGTGCAAGCTAAAAGAGCGATAATACGAAGTATGGAAGTACACACCCCAGTAGTCTCCATATCCTAGGAAATGTGGCATAGTGCAAAAAGATGGGACCCCTCAGGAATTCCTATAAAGTCCTCTTTTTAAAAAAGTTTTTTAAATTCTCACCTGAGGGTATACTATTATTGTTATCATTATCATCATCATTATTATTACTATTATTGACTTTAGAGAGAGGGGGGTCAGGGAGAGAGAAAGATCCACATGAGAGAGAAACACCGATTGGTCACCTCCTAGAGTGTGCTCTGAGGGTCCAACCTGCAGCCTTTTTGGTGGACAGGACGGTGCTCCAGCCAGCTGAGCCGCCCAGCCAGGGGTCAAGTTCTCTTCTAAGGTCTCAGAAATAAATCCAGCTGGCAGGACAGGGAGAGCAGGCCCAGCAGTATACTTGGTGACAGAGATTCACAAGCTCCCCCAGATAGGACTATGTGAGCTGGCTGCTCAGTTGGCTGAAACGAACAGAGATGCATCAAAAGGAGCGTGAGGGCCTGATAAAAGGGGGCAAGGTCCCGCTATAACCTGTGTGAAGAGAGGCCCTGGCTGTCCATCATCCAATCCACCTCTCTTGGTCACTAAAATCACTTGCCGTCCATTAGCCCATTTAACTGCTTCCTCCTGGGGCCCTGAGTAGTCACACATCCCAGGTTTGGCTCCTCTTTCAGAGGGAAGCTTCTAAGAAGCTTCTGGCTGAGGCGGAAAGTGCCCTTAGTTCTTCTGTCTTGGATGTTATTTCTACCCCCTCTGTGGTCTTCTTCTGGCTTCCTAAATCCAGGCCCGGACTCAGCCTGGTCTTGCTGGAAGAGGTCTCTCAGCTGCCCACCAGTTTGGACCCAAGACCTCTACTAATGCCCCGCCTGGTCCTGGTCTGTTTTGATTTGGGTGACATCCCTCTGCCCACAGTGCCCGGTCCACCCTGTCAGGCCCCTTGTCCCCAGTCCCATACATTTCTGCGTGGCTGCACTTTCCATTTCAGAGAACGGGGGGATTTAGAAGAGGCCCAGGCGCTTCAGCAGAAAGCACTGGGGCAGATGACCTAAGTCATTCCAGGGGACAAGGCACAGAGGGTCCGGAGCCATGCCCACATTCCAGGTCCCAGCTGCTTCTCAGAAAGTTTGGGTAGGCGCGGCCTTCCTCACCCATTCCTCGCACTCACAGAGAAAAGTGGGAATGTCTGGGGCCTTGCAGACGATGGAGGCAGATGACACTTGGATTTATATGGGTTTTGACAACATCAAGTCCCAGTAAAGCCCCAGGGGAGCGGGAAAGGAGCAGGTGGGGGAGCGAGGACTGAGTAAGTCTGTTCTGAGCCCCAGGCCAGCCTCTTCCATTATGCATTTGTATTCATCCCGTAGCCATGGTGCTCCAGGCAGAGGCCCAAACAATACAGAGGACACAGCTGTTGAGGAGCTTACAGTCTCAAATTTTCCGCCTCAGAGTAGCCCGGAAATCCCTTCCTGAACATGCCCTCCACCGACTCCAAAGGCTGCAGAAGCAATCCTGTCCAGGGGCGCTATGGGGGCTGCGACATCACCCTCGCACCTGGCACCCCGTGCATTTCTGTGCCAAGGCCCCCACGTCCTCTGTTGCTGCCTTCCTCCCCCCATGTTGCTGGGGGCTAGAGGTACAGCACCAACCAGGCTCCTAGGGAGGGAGGAGGGGCAGGCAATGCCGGTCAGCCTGACAGGGCTGCGCTGGGAGCCAGAGGAAAGGATGGACAGGAGCTGTGTCCATCCACAGAGGGTGACTACAGTGCTCCAACTGGTCCCCAAAGCAAGGCTGCCTCAAACACTGTTCTAGAATAGAGTGAGCATGCCCACCTACCACTAACAAAAGGGACCCAGGCCAGGCCAGCGTGGGCTGCATGCCAGGCATCTGGCAGGGTTTTTTATAGACACCATCACACTAGAGCCTCCTGTCCATCCCTGGGGGGAGGTACCGATAGTGCCCACCTCTCAGAAAAGGAAACTGAGGCTCTGAACATGGCAGAGACTTGCCCAAGGTCACGCAGGAGGTTTATGTGGTCTCAGGGGAGGGGGCTGTTTGCTAAGAGTTTAGCAAGGCATGGCTCAGACTCCGGGAGGCCGAGGGAGGGTGCACATGGCTCTTCATACCTAGCTGGTAGGATGACCCTGGGCTTCCATTCTGAGCCTCTTGAAGAGGTTGAGATGCTCGTAAACATATCTACGTATGTGTGGTAAATATGCACGTGGGAGAAGGGAGCAAGGGAGCACACAGCCAGGCCCTGCAGTTGGCACACGGTCCCTCTCCAGCAGGGCACAGTGCTGAGGTGGCTCTGGAGATCCGGAAGTTTCCCCAGCTGTGACTAATCCACTGCGGGCCCTGAGCCCAGCTTAACCCCTCTGGGCCTCCCCTTTGTCACCTAAGATCAAATGTTCTGATGAATCGAGTTACACCTCGGTTAGTACAGCAGCATGAGCACGTTTTTGGAATGAGGCACACTGGGGCTGGGGTCCTGATTCTGCCCATTATTAGCTGGGTGATCTTGGGCAAGTTCAGTGATCTCTCTGAGCCCTGATTACCTCATCCACAAAATAGAAACGGAAGTAACTGCGGCAGATTTGCCGGGAAGATTTATGAAATGTAAAGTGTTTACCACCACATATGGCATCACTATGTATTTTATCATCGTTGTTGTCATCATTGCATCCAGCGGCATTTTTAGGATCAAGTTCCAAGAAGCCCTGATTTCTCTCTACAGATATTATGAAGGGGAAGAGCTTCATCTCCCTGCGTGATGCCTGCAAATGTTCCGACATCACCGGGCTGCCGAACTTTCTGCCTCCTCTTTCCCTCCCTGAGTGGTGATCCTGGCACCTTTCATCTCCAGGCAGGTCAGGCTCAGCACCTCCCCCACCTCCTGTCCAGAGCCCCCACTGCAGCCTGTCTGCAGGACAGCAGCCGCAGTATCGCAGTATCGTCCACAGCCCTCTCTGGGCAAGGCTGAGGGAGGGAGGCAGAGGAGAAAGCACCCAGGCTCAAGCATCCATCAGACTGGCCTGGAAACAGCTGTGTGATCTTGGGCATGTTGTTTTACCTCTCTGAGCCTCTTAAAATGGGGAGTGCAGCCCCTCTCTGCAGTGGAGCATGGGTGAAGGAGTCAATACACTAGAGGGGGTACACTGGCAAGCAGAAGGGGCTCCTTCCAGTGGAAGGAGGCACTGCCTCCTCTCTCTGCCTGCTGTGCAAGGTAGTGCCAGGCTGCGTACCCAGACTGTTTCCCTCCTGCTCTCCCCATTCCAGCATGCTGAGAGCGGAAGGCTTCAGCTACAATCAGCAAGCTTGGAAGGCCCTTGGAGATGCTGCGAGAATCAGGAGGGGGGCCAGGGTATGTGTTTACCACACATACCTCAGCAGGAGACTGAGTCCCCATGCCAGCCTTTCCTCCAGAGAGCCAGCTTGTGGGACAGGACCTGGCTGCACAGGGGCACACAGAGCTGCTGGCTGTATCAACGAGGAAGGCCTTAAATGTAGCAAGTTCTAATCAATACCTCACGACTGTTGAGGGTCAAGAATGGTACATGTGGTGAATGAAGGAGAAAGGGTTTTGGTTGAAACTAAGGTGATTTCACCCCAGGAGTAGTCCTTTTGTTTTCGAATCATGCTAATAATACCATTTATCTGTCAAGTTCTGTTGTATGCCATTCACTCTCCATTGGTTATTTGGAGTCCATAAACAATACTGTGAACCCAGAAAGGATTCCCCTCCCATCTTTCGGAAGAGAAAGCTGAAGCTCAAAGAGGGGCGGTAACTTGCACCAGGTGTCCCAGCTGCAGGTAATGGACACTGAGATTTGAACCCAGCTCAGCCAGACTCGAAGCCAACCCAGGGCTTCCCACCCCCATGCCTGCAACTCTAGGCTCACAACTTCTTCCAGGGTTTGTTTGCTGCTGGGTTGGATGCTGTGCCGACTAAGAAAAGCGGTAGCCAGGGCAGAGCCAGCTCCGGTTAAGGCAGGATTTGCTGGATAGAGCTGATAGCGAAAGAGCTCTCCCTCCTCATCCGCTTTAACAAAGGAAGTTGTGGGATAAAAGGAGGTCACCCTGCCCTGTCATCATCTCTGTAGATTTCTGCCCAAGTTCCTTGCCGTTTAGCGTGAACCTGGGCCCCTGGGGCCACCCGCCGTGAGCAATGCCACTGGGGCTTGTCCGGAGCGAAGCCGGCATCCACGGTCCTGCTCTACTTAATTAAGTCATCTGTCAGCAGCGAGAGGCCGTGTCAGGCAGATCAGAGAAGCAGCAGGGCCTGGGGTCTCCGCTGGAGCCCCAGTGCTGTCGTTAGCATGTGGTGGAGAGCTGGCAGCCCTTTAACTCTCTGAGCCCAGGTTCCTCGCTGGCCAGATGAGGATCATTATGCCCACCTCATGGCTCAGGATACTTTCTATGGTCAGAAATAATAGAAAGAGGATGTAAGTGTTGAAAAGCACTTGTCAGAGGCATTATGCTTGTTGAGACAATAATTTCTATCATTACTGACAACTCGTGTTCATGGGACCTTACTCTGTGCCGTTTATTACTAAAGGCTCTACCTGTACTGTCTCACATAACCTCCACAACAGCCCTTCTGAGGTGGGTGGGGCTTTTAATTCTCATTTTGGAAGGAGAAACTGAGGCTTGGTTTCTAAGCATTACAGTGCCCATGGGCTTAGTCCTGGGACCACTTCCCTTCAGTAACCACATTCATTCCCCAGAGACTTCACACTGTGTTGTGGTTACAAAGACCCTCGGTGTGTGGGGCCGATCCTCCACACCCCCTCCAGCTGCCTGGTCAGCACCTCCCCTTGGATGCCCAATGGCTATGTCCGCCTCCACATCCCAAAGTCCAGTTCCCATCACCACCAGTCTTTGCTCATCTCGGTGAACGGCACCTCTGTCCTCCCAGTTGCTGGGCCCCAGACCAGGAGATCATCCTCGACTCACTGCTCTCCTCTTACTCTCACCACTGACAGCACACCTGTTGGCCCCACTTGTAGAATAGATCCAGCATCCGGCTACTTCTCATTGCCTTGACTGCTACCCAACAAATAGCCTCCTGGCTGGCCTGCCGGCTCCTACCCTGGCCCCCCTACAGTTTACTCCCAAGACCACAGTTGAAGTGATCCTGCTAAAACCCAAGGCGAACCATGCCACTCCTCTCCCCAAGACTCTGCAGTGACTCTCCACCTCACTCAGGGAGAAGGCCAAACGTGATACTGGGTCTGCCCACCCCCCATGCCCAGTTCCTCTGTGCCTGCATCCCCTGTTCCTCTTCCCTTTGCCCGCTGGTGTGAGCACATGTGCCTCAGGGCCTTTGCACTTGCTTTAACTTGTGCCTGGAGGGCCCTTTCCAGATATACCCATATGGCCCTTTCCCTCTCCTCTTTCAAGTTCTTTGCTCAGATGTCATTTTCTCAGCAAGGCCATCCTCAACCAACCTTATTTCAGATGGCGAATTCCAGCTTCCGCCAACTCGCTCTAGCCCCTTCAGTGCTTTATTTTGTCCCATAACACGTATTGCCGGCTAACATTTCACTATGTGTTTATTGATTGATTGTCTCCCTGTATCTACCGAAACATAAACTTCATAAGAACAGGGGTTTTTGTCTGTTTTGTCCCTGCTGTGTAACCCCACTGTGTGCAACAGTGCTTGGCACATAATAGGTTCTCAACTAATATGTGCAGAATAAATAAATTTTAAAAAGTATTTGCCCAAGGTCATATGATGGTAGAGTTGGGGTTTAAATTCTGTGCTGACCCTAATGTATATTTCCAACCTGGGAGGCAGGGAATGGAGGGAGGGAGGGGGGAAGAAGGGAGGGAGAGGAACGGAGGGGGGAGGAAAAGAGGACACGAACGAAAAGTGTTTTGCTCAGTATTTGCCTACATTTATTAACAGTCTAGAAGTGGGGCAGGGACAGGAAAAAGGGGTAGGTTGCCAGCATCATCCAAGTCTATTCCCACTCCTCATAAGTAGACACACCTAGATTTGACCAGCTGCTTTAAGGAAGAATAAAAAAAAATTCAAGGGAGGCTCTAAAGTGACTTTCCCAAGGCCACCCGCTTGTTAGAGACAGAGCCGTCAACACCCACGAATTCTCGAAATGTTTCTGTGAAATCCCTGAAAATTGGTTTTTCAAAGATAACTGGCTTCTGTTCAGATGCATCCATCATCTCATCTGGTTGTTGACCCTGGGCTGCCGGCAGACACAAGTCTGTGAAAGTCTGTGATAAAAAAAATTCTTTGCGATCGAGAAAAACGGTAGGCTGAGTGGGCAGAAACACCGTATCTGCTCAGGTCCCCCCCTCCCCACGCCCTCTGTCACGTGGCCAGCCGTGGCTCCTGCTGTCCTCAGGGCCTGCCCTGCCCCTTCAGGTTCCACCTACTTGGCAGAGGTCCCTCCCTCTGCAGAACCCTCCTTCACTCGACACCTGTGTCCCCTGAATGCTCTCTGTCCCCTTTCTGAGGTCCATAGGGCCCGGGGGCCCCTACTGCGTTAGTCTATTCCTGCTGGATGTATGAGTGGGACCGTGTCAGCCCTTCTTTGTGGCCACAAAGCTCCACCCAGGTCTGGCCTGCTGGGGGATGTGGAGAAGGCTTAGTCAGTGTTTGGTTACGTAAATGCTGACCTGCTGGGTGAGCACAAGGACTCCTCACACACCCCCCTCCCTGAGGACTGGTACCTCCAGCTAGGGTTAGTCCCACCCTTGGGGGGTGTGGCAGGGTGGAGGCTGCCAGGAACGGCCCCTAGGTGCACTGACTGGCACCCGGAATCCCGTCGTGAAAGATGCGAGGTTCAGAATGGTGGGTGTAGTGTGGTCCCCTTCAGGGATTGTTTTGAACTACTCAGTAAATGTACTGTGTGGATGGAATAAGACAAGCATAAAGGGAACAAGATATGAATCAAGAAATCAGTCTTTAGGTATGGATACAGATGTGCCTGTGTACGCCTCGAACGTGTCCAGGGAGCGCTATGAGAAGTTGGTGACGGTGGGCCTGTCTTCCTGCGGTTCTCCTGAGGCGAGGCTTTGAGTGCAGGTAGTTCTGGGGAAAGGTGATCTCAGGGAATAAAAGTGAGGCAGAGGGGAGAGTACCACAGGGAAGGGAGACAAGAAAGGGTGCGTTGCTGAGCCGACACTCTGGGAGTGACGGGCCCGTTTGTGCAGGACCCTCTGAGCAGCGTGCAGAACACACATCAGAGCTGCCCCCCTGGAGGCTGGGCAGTTGGGGGCATTCATCCACTGAGCCCTGTGCCCCGGGGGGCTAAGGGAACTCCCAAAGGGAATGCTCAGTTTGTACCTGCACCTGGCTCAGTGGCCACCTGCAGCCTGGAAGGGAACAGAGTGAGAGACTGAGAGACGCCACCACAGTGTGGGAGCAACAGGGCAACTGCCCGCGACAGTGGCTCTGAAACCAGGGGGGCCAAGGAGAAGGAGTGTGGGCACCCAAGAGTCTGCTAGGAAATAGGGGTGGCTGAAGAACCTAGGACTTTTCACAATGATATCTTTTTGTGCGAGCTGTTTTGGGAAGCACAGAGAGAAGCCTGAAATTCCCTTCTCCTGTCACCTAGAATGACTCTCCGTAACCTGCTTGGGGTGCAGGCTCCTAGCATTATTGTTGCGTTGTGTGGATTTGTGTGGCAGACGTGACTTTGTGCCCTTTTGTGTGTCCCCATGTAACACTGGTGACGCCTGCCCTGGAAGCTGGCACTAGCAGCCTCTGCAGTGCAGGGGAAGTGGGTGGGCAGCTGCTGGACCCTGTCCAAGAGAGACTTGGATGGAGTCTCGGGTCCAGCTGGAATCCGAGAGCAGGGGGGCCCCAGTGGGCCGGCTCCCACCCTACATGCGCAGAGCATTTATCACTGACGCCAGGGACCCAGCTATCATACTGGGTGCTGCCTGAACGTCCACTGGGGCTTTAAATCCTTGCTCCGGGGTCACTTCCATTTTCCTGCTCACTGAGCACAACTGAACTTTTGCTTCCTAAAGAAAAGCCTATCCTTTAAAGTTATAAGCACAGAAGGAGGCAACTTCTCAGATACTCGCCATTCCCCCCGCCCCCCACCTTCACCCCCACACCCAGATCGGCCCTGGTGGGCAAGTGGGGAGTTCAGGGCTCTGAGGCTTGAAACTTGGCTTTGGACCCACTTCTGGAGCCTCTGCTTCCTCATCCAAAAACTGGGGACATCACACTCCCTTCCTAGGACAATCTGAGGATCAAACAAGGTCATGGATGTAAAGCAGCTATCAGTGCCTGACACTGTTGGGACCCCCAAACTGGGGGTTTCACCAGCACACCCTGAACTTTTTGCCTCTTGCTCGGTCCCTTCTGGGTTGCCGCCTGATGTAACCTGCCTGCTTCCCACTTTTCTCCAGTCTTGTCTGCACATAGTCCAGGGTGCCTCCCACCCCTCCACTAACTGGAATCCTCTGAAAGCATGGCTTTCATCGCGATCCTCCAGCCCCCGCCCACCTCCTGTGGCTCCCACAACCTACAGGCAGGCTGAAGTCTCCAATCTGCAGCTGTGAGCCCCATGCCCGCCTCATCCCTGCCCCGTCAGCCTCTGCATCTGCTGCCCTGCCAGTCGCACTGCGGACCACACTGCCTGCCCCATGAGCCCCATGAGGGCAGTCTTCCTCCTTCTGACAGGCCCAGAGAGCTCACCCTCTGAGTGAAGGTCAGGGTCCTGTGTGCAAATTTGACTACAGGAGCATGGAAGTCACGGTCCTCTGTGCTGCACACCACCTCAGCTGCCCCGAGAGCTCGGGGAGACCTCTACCCTCAGCCCTTCCCCTTGTAAACCTAGGGTCTGCTTGGCTCTGGGTCAGTCGGCCCAGAAGGACAATGCTCAGCTTTTTGTTTCCACAGGCCATCTGACTTTAGGCAAGTCCCTGTGCCTCAGTTTCCCCATAGTGTTCTGATGTGGTAAAGGATCTAATAATGGAGCCTGGAACACACAGTATCATTATCATAATCTTCATCATAGTTCCAATGTATGGAGTATATCCTATGTGTCATTTTACAGTTACTCTTTCACTAATCCTCACTCTTCAAGGCAGGTCATATTATTTTTGTTTTACAAATGAGGTAGTTGGGTTCCAGAGGGTACTGTACCCAGAGTCATAGCTCAGGCCTGCCTGACACCGAAGACGGTGCTCTTCAGAGCCAGTCCCTCTTATATGCACGTACCAGACGCTGGGGTCTAAGCCCTTTATGTATATTATCATGTGTGTGAGCCTTGCAATAGCCCTACAAGGTAAGTACTATTATTATCAACCCTTTTCTTTTTTTTTAAGATTTTAAATTTATTTTTAGACAGAAGGGAAAGGAGGGAGAAAGAGAGGGAGAGAAACACCAATGTGTGGTTGCCTCTTGCATGCCCCCTACTGGGGACCTGGCCCAAAACCCAGGCATGTGTCCTGACCAGAAATTGAACCAGTGACCCTTCGGTTGGCAGGCTGGTACTCAATCCACTGAGCCACATGAGCCAGGGCTGTTATCATCCTGTTTCACAGATAAGAAGACAAAGGAACAGAGAGGTTCAGTAACATGTGCAAGGTCACACAGCAATCAGCAGCACAACCAGGACTGGAACCCAGACAGTTGAGCCAAGAGCCTGTGCTCCTAATTGCTCCCCTCTGTGTCTCATCCCTGCTCTGCCCACTCTTATTTCCTGTGATCCTCTCAATAACCCCTTAAGGCAGATAGTCCTAGTCCTGTTTCACAGCTAAGGAAACTGGGGCTCTGACCCACAGCAGGTGTGAAATTAAACCAAGAGACAATGCATTTCCAGCTGTGAAAATAAAATGGATCAGAACTTTCCTCAAATTCTTTCTGCATTATTACATTCTGGGAAACCTCTCACTGGGAGATGCAGCTGCAGCCACCTTAGTGACACTGTATTTCCTTCTTGTCTTCCTAGTCCACGCTCTAACCACACAGACTGTTCTGCAGACTTCAGGCTTGCGGAAGGGCAACAGACACACTAAAGAGGCCATAGATCAGAAACAAAACCAGACTGCAGAAAACCAAGAAATCCTTCACCTACAGTTCTGCTCAGTGTTGGGGGTCTGGAAAGTGGCTGGCCATATGCCTGACACTGTTTGCAGGAACTGCGTCAAACACCTTGGGACTCCCTGGAGAGAGGACCCTCTGGCCGTAGACCAGCACGACAAACACTGGAGTGCATGCTGTTGGCTCTGTGCCCACAAAGAAAGAAGGCATCATTAATTGAACACAGTGTTCTTTCCACAGATGCAAGGTGCAGCCTCAGGATCTTTTGCAAACAGTATTCTAGGCAGCACCTATTGGTTAGAACTATATTTCTCAGTTTCCTTACAGCTAAGAGTGATATATGATATTTTTTTGGCCATTGAGCTATAAGCAGAAGCATAGTATGGTATTTCTGAGACATCTTTTTAAAGGGAGATAGTGTGCCCTCAAGCTCTTCTTCCATCCTACTGCCTGGAATGTGGGTGCTAAGGCTGGAGCTCTGGCAGCCATTCTGGATCAGAAGGTGCCTTTGGGAATGGAAGTCACAAACAAGGAAGGTAGAGCTGCAGGCAGAAGAAGTCTGGGGCACTAATCACCTCATGGAGTCCCACAATATTCTTGAACTGCCTGCTTCCAGACTTGTCTTAAATAAGAAATGAATCTCTATTATTGTTTAAGCCTATATTATTAGGGATTTGGGGTTATAAAAAATCAGACCAAATTTATACCAATATACCTCTAATCCCCATTCACTCTCCATGTGTACTTCCAGCATGCTTTCTTATTTGTAGGCCCCTGAATCTATCAAGCTGCTTCACATCCTGAGCCTGTACCTGCTACATGCTGTACTTGTGTCTGAAACACACTCTCCCTCCTCTAGTTGGCAAACAGCAACTCATCCTTTAAGATTCAGCTCAAGTGCTCCTCTCTGGGAAGTTGTCCTGGATGCCAAGGTTATAGCGCATCTACCTTCTGAGTTTTCACGGTGCTCTGGGTCCCTTGCTCAGCTGTAGCCCCTATTACCCTCTCCCGTAATTATCTATGACCAAAGCTACCTTGGGAAGCTCCTGGTAGCAAGGGCAGTGCCCAAGCTTCCCCATGGACCCAGGCAGAGGATACACAGTGAGTATCTGTAGAAAGAATGAACAATATATAAACGAATGTGTGGAGGGTCAGACATTCTAGGCTACAAAGCCTCCAGCAGCTGCTGTAGCCAGGGAAGATTTCCTGGAGGAAGAGGGGGTAGACCGGAGTACAGAGCATACTAACTTGGGCTACTGGGCCAGGCTACTGCCTGTGGCACAGAAAGAAGACACCACCAACCCTCAAGAGATCTTGATATGGTCTAATGGAATGTCTCTAAGACAGTCCCTAAGCATCTCTGGGAGGTCATGGCCCCCAGCTGCTGCCAGTGCCTGGGTCACCAATTGATAGTGATTGACAGGGCAGCTGCCTAAAGGAGCTCCGAGGCCCCGGGTCAAGCATTGTTGGAAACTGAGCTTACTCTACTGGCGTTGTACAGCCATCTGGTTTGGGTCAGAGGTCTCCAGGGACAGGTTTGATTTATAGGCCGGTGCAGTCGCCCAGGCGGCATGGGGGAGGGCACAGAGAGGCCAGGGCAGGGGTGTGGGGAGGAGGAGAGAGGGCCAGAGGGGCCCCCTCAGAAGCTGAGCAAGCACCATGCTCCTGCTCTCAGCCTCAAACGCCTCTGGCTGCTTTTAACAGAGAAACATCACAAAAGAAAGTACTGAAAAAAACAGGGAATCTCCATGGTGCACCCACTGTCTACCCGGGGCTGTGTCACAGACTGTTACTGCCTGGAAGACGGCAGAGGCCCATGTGAGCTGCCTCCGGTGAGGCGCGGCCTCGGGCATGTGCTGGGCTTTTCACCCTGATGGGCTCACTGACCTCTCTCTGACACCCTCCAGCACAGCCATTATGAGCCACATTTTACAGATGATGACACCAAAGCGAAAGCCTAGACAGTCCCATAGCCTTGAATGGCAGAGCTAGGATTCAAACCCTGGCTTTCTGCCTAACTTCAGAGCCTTTGCCCTCTGCAGGACCTCCAGAAGGTTCTGGAGTTCAGAGGAGGGAGAGGTAAGCAGGGGGCAGAGTCCAACGAGGAGGAGCCACAGAGAAAGATGTCCTTTTTAGGACCAGTCAGGCACTAAGAAGGTAGCTGTACCGTCCTCTTTGCTGTGTTATAAAGCCCCACGACCCCCCTCCATCCACCTAAATGTGCTCAAGCAGCTCAAAATAGAGTTGTCAATATGGACCGAGAAGACTAGAGAGGACTTTTAAAAACAAAGTTGGCATTTCTCTGAGCCTTGAGAAAGGACAGCTTCAGGCAGATGGAAGGGGCTCTGGCATCAGGCAGGGGACACAGCTCAGGCAAAAGAGTGGCGGTGAGGTCTGCCTGCTGAGGTGAAGCTGCTGGTCTGGGGACTGGGGGCCGTGCTCTTGTGACGGAAGCTCTGAACAGCTGGGACTGGGGCGGGGGCCACGCAGAGGGCACATGACCCTGGGTCTGCCGAGAGAAAGGAGTGCCACCAAGATGCTCCTCCCCAGCCCAGGGGCAGAGACAGCTGTGGCATTTCTCAGGGCGGAAGGCTAAGAACATGGGGCCCGGGTGAGGCTGATGCCTTTCTGGCGTCTTTTGCTGGACATGACCTGGGACCAAGAGAGACACAATCAGGGCTCCACTGGGGGTGGTGGGGTGGGTGGCACGGGGACCACAGTGTCTCCTCCGAGAAACCATGGAACGTGTTTCCCATGGGCCTTCCAAAGGAGCTGAGGGACACCACCGTGTGCCTGGAATCCCACTGAGCACCTTGGGTGTGTAAGGTGGCCTTACTGTCTATCAAAGGCACCTGAGTTTCAAGGGGGTTCTGTGGCTGGCCACACCACTCAGCAAAACCTGGCCTTGAACTCATATCTAGAGAAATTCAGACCATCACACTGAGACTAAGCAAGGAAGGCAGGGATACCACATTTCATTTTGGGCACTTAAAACCTTGCTGCTGTTCATCGTGATCAGAGGGAAGATACTGGGACAAGAAAAGAGGCCTTTGGGACATCCTGGAAGGGAGACTTTGAACCTGGGAATCAAACAGACTCGGGTCCCAATTCCAGTTTTGTCCCTGCAACCATTTAGTCTCACAGACTCAGTTTCTTCATCCATAAAATGAGGGTGTTATTACAAACCACTCAAACGGATGTACTGGAGTTGCACATACACATGAAGCACTTAGTCTGGGGCAAGGAAATGTTCATCAAATGGTCACTCTGACTTCATCAAGAGTCTTGTTGGGAAGCACACTGATTTTGTGGTGGGAAAGATGGCTCTGGAGGGATTCAAACTCCCTTCTCCGTGTCCTGTATGTCTGTGGAGGGGGACTTCATGAAACCAGAGCCAGCCCTGAGCAATGAGCCCATCCAAGGCTGGTGTGCAGCCGGCCATCCATCACCAAGTCAGCCAGAAATGTCACCCAGGAATTCAGATGAAAGCCGATTTCAGCCTGGGGAGGGACCGGCATCATGAAACTGGACACCGGGCTACTTCCTGCCAAGCGAACACCCATGTGAGATGCTGGCAAAGCCCACCTCTGACCTTTGACCTCTGCCCTTGATTTGTTTACACAGCGGGGCTGGGGTCAGAGCCTGAGATGGGCCATGGGCTCAGAAAATGACATCCATATCCAGACCCAGCCAGACGCACACATGTGTCAGGGACATGGAGAGTGTTTAACGATCTGGGAGCACGGCGGCCTGCTGGTGAAAGGCGGCCAGGCCCGGGGGAGAGGGAACAGAGCCAGCGTGGCCCTGCAGGCGGCCACCAGCACTGCTCTGTTCCTCTGCGGTTCGACAGCGTGGACAGAAAGCGGCCTGCGTGTTCAGGGCTGTGGGGGACACGGCGAGAACATGCTCGTCCTCTTCTCCGAAGAGCCTACTGCCCAGCTGGAGAGAGGGAAGGGGACTCCAGTGCCTCCAGATCAGACAGAGGACAGCCTCTGATGACAAGTCAAAAGGAACAACCGCAGCACGACGGTCCGGGCCGACCGTGTACAAAGGGCTCCCACAGGTCTGATTTCAGTCCGTGTCCACAACTGTCCTGTTTCTTAGCCCTCTCCTTTCACAGGAGGCGATGCAGGCCCAGTGGGCTCAGGGCCTCCCCTGGGGACCTGGCAAGGGTGTTGCTGCTCCCGGCCTGCACTGGGGCGGTCTGGGCTGCTGTCTCCACCACTGAGGCTGCCTCTCCCAGAGCAGGGTTCAGGACCCTGCTGTCCCTCCTTCTCTGACTTCCTGGCACACCTCCTGTCACTGCCCTTCCAGTCCCTCCCCTCCCAGGGACTCTGACATGCTCTGAGTTTCCAGGGCATCCACGCTGAATATTCTTCCTGCACCCACCCCACTCAAGCTGGGGACCTGTGGCTGTGGAGCACTTGACTGTGGCTAGTGCAACTGAAGAACTGAATTTTTAACTTACTTTTAGTTAATTTCAACTTAAATGTAAATAACTACAAGTGGCTAGAGGCTATTGTATTGGACAGCACAGCAGACTAAAGTAGTTGTCATTCCAAAAAATCAGATGTGCAGTTTATCAACATTTGATACCAATGAATAAGGAAGACCCTTCGTGTTCACCTTGCCCAGTTCCCTCCTTCCTTGGATGGAGAAACAGAGGCACAGAGACGGAGGGCGGCTCAGCCAAGGCCATGCAGGGGGTGGCCGCGCTGGACTGGGCTGAGCCAGGCTTCCCAGCCCCGGGGCCAGTGCTCTTTCAAAGACTTATCCCATCTCCTCCCCCTTTTCCACCCCAAATCAGACTCTGGGTAAATTGAATTAGTTCAGGTCGAGAATGCTTTTGCAACTCACACATATCTGAAAACCCATTTTGGCAAAACACCTTTAAAAGCCAAGGAAGACCACAGCCTTCAACCCACCATGTCCCTCCTGGGTGGCTTACCTGGCCTGGAGGTGACGACCATCCAGGCCAGCAGAGGCCCGTCAGAGCATTAGGGCTCTGCCATGTCAGGGGACAGTGACAAGGTGTGGAGATAAAAGATGGGGCTCAAATCAGCTCTCCCACTCACAGTGTGACCTGGGCAAGGCCCCCAAACTCTCGGGGCCTCGGTCAATCCATCTGCAAACTGGAAATGGCAATATCCACCTCCGTTAAAGGCCACCCTCACCACAGTCCCAACAACATGTCGTTTTGCAAAACCAGGAGATATGTCCCAGCAGAAAAGGAACTTCAAATATTGCTTCTTTAAAATAAGGTAGTTTTCGACTCTTTCTAAAACAGTGCAGTGGCTGAGTGTGACGAGTAGAAGGCAGTGCCGCAGCCTGCACGGCCGTGTGCAGCCCCTGCTGACCCCTAAGTCCCACGGCCCTCACTGTCCCGGGCACCCCCTCCAGCCTTGCTGGCTGCCCTGCTGGCCCCAGACTCCCAGGCTGGCTCTCACTGACTCACTCTGCCTCCAGGTCCTTCTGTGGCTGCCTCGCCTCATCACGTAGGTCTCACTCACATGTCCCCTCCCCAGAAAGGGGGCCAAGGCAACAGCTTGAAGACACTCCCCCACCCCATCATTTCCTCCAGTTTTGTTCTCTTAAATCACACTGAACTGTATCTAAATTGACCATAGCATTTGTTTGGGTTTTTTCCGTTGTTGTCTGTCTCTCTTCCTGAATGGTTGTCACAGTATCCCCAGTGCCTGGCACATAGGGGAGGCCCAGAAAAACAACTGCCAAGTGACTGGCTGACCGATGAAAAGCTGCCCCTAGCGTGACTGTGGTTCCCCAGCCGACGGCGGGCTCCGGGGAGGGAAACGGGGCCTGTCCCGCTCACCACTGCAGCCCAGCTTCCGTCCCGGCCTGCACAGTGCAGGCCCCCACAGACGCCACGTGAGGGATGCATGGCTGACCTCACTGTCCTGTCCCGCCCCAGTGGGCAGACTGGCCTGCACAGGACTGTGTGTGGTTGTGGAAAAAGCAATGGCTTCTTTACATGCAGATCAAATTAGTGGCTGTGGGCCACGGTGCGACTGATTTCAAGGCACTACTCCGAGCTAACAGGAAACTCTCCAGAGTGCCTTCCCTGAGGCTTCATGAGAAGCTCGTGAACACTTTCTGCTTGTGCCGAGGCTGCAGGAAGAGGGTGCTGCACCTGGGCCCTGCCTTCCACCTGAGTGTGCGGCGGTTTGTCATCGCACTCTGTGGACTGGGGTTTTCCACCCATTCAGTCACAATCCACACCAACTGAGAGCTCACCGCGTGCCAGGTGCTGGGACACAAGGTCAAAGGGGACGAAGGTCCAGTGCTCGCTGAAGGGAAGAGAGGCAGCCACCCGGGGGGACTCCTGACTACCTACCTATGCCACCTCGACGGAGGGTGTGGAAGTGGACATGCAGGAACACATACCTCCCAGAGCCCTGGCTGAGGGACACACTGTGGGCACTGCTTCCTAGACACTCACAAGCCAGTCGTGAGG
This sequence comes from Phyllostomus hastatus, assembly GCF_019186645.2. Taxonomy (NCBI): domain Eukaryota; kingdom Metazoa; phylum Chordata; class Mammalia; order Chiroptera; family Phyllostomidae; genus Phyllostomus; species Phyllostomus hastatus. The sequence continues at coordinate 257,214 of NW_025333643.1, read as the reverse complement.
CCCCCTGGGAGTTCCCAGGAGGAAACGAGGGGTTAAGGCGCCCAACCCCGGTACTGGGGCTGCGGGGACCAAAAGTCAGTCTTCTCGGCACTGGAGCTGCACGCACGGTCTCCAGGTCCCCCAGGCCCCACCCAGTCAAGACCCGCAGCCCTGCCCCGTGATGCCTGGTGCTGTGCTTCCGCACAAGCGTTCCTGGGAATCAGGGACGTTGCTGCTCACCCACCCGCACCCCCTCTCCACATGACCCTGCACCCACCCAGCCTGGCAGCCTCCCCCAGGCATGCCCAACAGCTGACTTCCGGCCAGGGCTGGGCTGAAGATGTGGTCACCTGGGAAGCATGTAACAAACACACACACACACACACACACACACACACACACACAAGCACGCCTGCAACTCAACACGTGGGCACAGCAAAAATCTGTGTTTTTCACACTCTCCCTGAGGGATGCTGATATGCAGACAGGTGTGCTGAGTGACCAGTTTCAGGTCTTGCTATAGCTAAGGGAACCAGCAGGTGGGGGTCCAACCCAGAGGCCACCAATCAGAGCACACGTGGGAACCTCTGCCCGCACGGAGAAGGAGAAGCGCTGGGCCCATCGGCAACCCTCAGGACTTTAAAACAAGGCCATGCCAGCTAACAGTGAGCTGGAAGCTTTCAGGGTGCAGGGGTGGGGTCAGGGCCTCAATGAGTTAATGCCCAGAGGCGCCCAAATTATGAGGGAACAGACAAAACACGGGCGGTATCAGGAACAGCTGGGCAGGGCACCCCTGAGACAGATGTGTGGCTGAGGCAGCGGAGGGTTGCCTGAGCACACCCCCGCTCCTGGGCCCACCCAGTCCTCAAGCAAGCTCACACTCACCCCTTTCCTGGGGCGAGACTTGGGTCTTCTGGGCTCCAGACTTCCAGAGGAGCCCCAGTCAAGCATCCCAACCCCATTCGTGGCGCTTGGTCTCTGGGCGAGTGCCGTGAGTTGGCCCTCCGCCGTGACTCTGGCCCCTCGCTCCAGGGGCAGCTACCCTTGGGGACAAGAACAGGACCCCACATGTCCCTCCTCATGAGGCCCAGACATCAGGCAGAGAGCCATCACCCACGTAGCTAAACACCAGAGGCACGTCGGCTCAGCCCCGGAACGTCCGCGGGAGACGCATTTTGAAGAAGAAACATCCATAAACAAGGCGAGATCTGGAACTCGGCTGTGGCTCCAAGTGGATCAACTCAAATGCTTCCACTGAAACAACCGTAAGCTCGGACGGCGATATCTGTGCTGGCAGCTCTGGTCCCTCGCTGCACCCCGACGCGGTCACTGACCTTGGGGGGGCACGGATGGGGGGCAGCAGGTGCCCCATCAAGTGTGGTCCCAGAGGCCAATGCGGGAAAGCCTGTGTGCACTGGAGCTCCCAGCAGTTGGGTCACAAAGCAGGGCTGGCGGCTCTATTTATAGAAGCGGCCTCCAGCAAAGATAAAAAGTGGGAAGCCAGCACAGCAGTATTTTCCAAGCTCAGCCTGTCTCGGCTTAATTTCATCCCAAGCAAATAAATCATTAAGGAGGCACCGAGTCCTGGAAGATCTGATGAAGAAGGGCTATTAAACGGCTCAGCCTTAGCTTGAATTACGGCGGGCTGTAGACACGCAGCCTTATTAGTGTCTGGGCTAGGCCGTAACTCACGCTAACTGCCCCCTCGCCTCAACCACGGGACGAGACTGGGGGATCCCCCGGCTTTCCGGACGCAGGCAACCAACGCTGCTGCCGGCCTAGCAGGCCCTTTGCTCTCCCGGCCATTTAAAACGCCCTCCTGGAGAGCTGCTGGCTCTCGTCATGGCTTCCCCAAGCAGCACCTACTCAGCATTGGCACCGGGTTCCGAAGGGCAGGGGTGAGAGGGTGTGCACTTGGCCCTTCTGTGTTTGAGGGTGTTTGAAACGGGCCTGCCAGCACCAGCTTCGGTACCTGCTCACTGTGCCCCGTGTGGCGGGGGAGTCAGAGACGTGGGCACTGGTGCTGGAGGTGGCTGCCTCCCAAGCATGTGCCGTGAGCGGCCTCTTCATCCCCCTTGGCCTCAGTCCCCTTGCCTGTGAACTGGGAGGCCAGGACCTGCTCCTCACCCGTGGGGGTTAAATGAGTGCAGGGGGAGCTCACGAGCATCTGCACCGGACTGTGGAGGTTTGAGTAAGCTGAGGCCTGAGCAGGCTGCACAGTGTCTGGCCTTTTGTAAACGCTCAATCAATGACTGTTTCATGAAGAGCTATTTCTATTTGCGGTAATCCCTTCCCAAACAAAGTGGCCCTCGTGGGAAATTCATGGATAATAGTGAGGATTTACTTGTGTTGACCTTGCTGGCAACTGTGAGAACTTGGGTTCCAGGACACGTAAACTGAGTCACGTGGCAGGTGGGGAGGACAGGAACAAGAGGGCAGTGGGCTGGACAGGAAAGGGAGGGGGTGCAGAAGGCACAGGAATCGCCCTCCCTGCCGGCCTGGAGAGGTGGTGGGCAGAGCCAGGCCAGGCAACCGGGGGCCTCACTGGGACAGGGGAGGCCGTCCAGTTGCAGTTAAGAGGTCGGCACAGACCATGGCGTGGAGGAATAAGCAGATTAACGTGGCTGCAAGATTGGAGTGGTGTTAGGTGGGTAGACGGTAGGGCTGGGGCATGCCCCGGGTACAAGGAGGCCTTGTCCTCTGCCCCACCTTCAGCGGGCAGCATCGTGAGCACCAACCAAGACCTATGTCAGAACTGCAGAATCTGGGGCCCCACCCAGCTCTACTAAATCAGAATCTGCACTAACAAGACCCCCCAGCTGACCTGAAGGCACGTTAAGGTGTGAGAAGCACTGGCTTCTGACAAATCTATGGGGAAGGCCCACTTTATGGGTGTGAGAAGTCAGGAAACTTAGGCCCAGGAAGTCCGGGCAGTAAGTGGAGGGACCAGCTGTCTCTGGTCTCTGATGTGCTGAACCCCGTTGTTCCACAGCCTGAGCCAGCGTAGCGCCAGGGTCTCGGCATGTGGGAGGAGGCACTGAGAGGCCAAGGAGGGTCTTCTTGGGTGGATGTGGGCCCGGGGCCACACACACCTATCTGAATCCTGCCCAAGCTCCGAGGCCGCTCCTTGGGAAGCCGTTCAGGCCCCTCCACCCACACACAGGACTCTCCTCCTGAACCCGGTGTCTGCCCTCGTGGGCATCAGGGTTCTTCAAGGCAGACCCATAAACTGCATTGAATTCTCACTCTCATTTCTGGCAAGGTGTGTTTTCAAGGGGGGTCGGAGGCCTGGGTTTCAATTAGCAGGTGACTTTGCCCAAGTCCTCCCAGCTTCCTGGCCCATTCAGCTCCCACCTGTAAATGGGGTCTGGGACCCGCTGCCGAAGGGCATCTGCTCCAGCCCCAGTGCCTGGGGCTGCCCTCACCCTTCTGTCAGATCCTGAGAAGTGGATACTGGCCACCTTTCCCCGTTCCCTTTCTTCCAAAGGTAGCAGCTCGTGCACGGCCAGGCCTAGTAACATCTGTTCAGAGGCGGATGCTGACCTCCTGCTCACCACCTCAGCAGCTCATCTCCACTAACTCTACACGTGGGCACAGCTGGCGGGGACGCTGCCCGTGTGGACATCCTTGCTGACACGCTCACCAGGCAAGTCACCACTGGGAGCTACAAGACACTTGAGCCAGGCGTCTGTTTAGGTGGAAACCCTTGAAACTGCTCGTAGTAAAGGCTATACACGACCAGCTTGTTTGTAACAAATTCACAGTGGCCGTTGAACCTCAGGTGGCATTTCCATCATGTATATTAAAGAGAAAAGAGTCAAAAACCTTCCAAGCCAACATATTCCCTGGTGTGAAATCCCTTGGACTCAAATTTAGTAACAAAAACTATTTCCACATTTAATAACACTAAGTAATTGTACCAATCTATGGGAGCTGTATACGTCATAACTGACCAATTTTAAACCCACATGTTTTAGTATCTACTCTGTATCAGGCACTAGCCCAGTCACTTTGTATATATTATCCACAAACCTGATGCCTAATGGCAAAGTAAATTTCTCTCACTATTATGACACAGCCATGCCATGGAAACCCGTGTAGCTGCTAATAAAGAACAAAGCAGCTCTATGTTAATCATATTAAACAATCGCCAAGACAGAGTAAGGGGGAAAAATGAGATGCAGAGCAGTGTTTGCAGTGTGGTCACATTTGTGTAAAGCGTCTGTCATAAAATTCCGCAAGGACACATGGGAGACTGCCAGGGGTGGCTGCCAGCAGGGGGAGGAGCCGGGGAGTGGTGGGCGGTGGCGCTTCACTGGACACCTTTTGGTAGTGTTTGAATTTGCTGCCCATGTGCAGTTTACCTTTAAGAAGAAAATGCATCCTATTTTTAAATCCTTCTGTGTCCACCTCCCCACCTGTGCCTCCTGAGTCCCCCTCCGTGCCCTGAGGAACTTCATATCCATCTGTGGAAAGAAGGCAGACCCCCGCCGTGAAAGTGAGTGAATGGGGTGGGCGGGGGAGAAATCAGTGCTGAACCGAGGATGCAGAGGACACAGCCCTGGGCTGAGGGCTGGCGGGGAACTGGAGTCAGGGCTGAATGATAGGGCAGGGACGTGAAGGGGAGACCTGGCCTGGACCTGGTCAGGAGGGACGGGGAGCAGAGTCCAGATGTCAGCAAGGCTGCAGGGGCCACGCCACCCAGGACACATATGGGAGATGAGCAAGAAGGTTGTGAGTTCAGCACAGACTGGGAGACAGCTCTGGCAAGGGGAGGGCGTCCTTGCAGTCATCTTGGTGGAAAACTCCCTCTGGCCTTCATCAATATCAGAAAACCTGGCTGGCTGCCAGACTCTTCTGCTGAGCCATTGCACCAATAAATAGTTGTTGGCAGATCAATTAAACCATCTAGGAACTACGTCTGGAAATACAATTTCCCCGACTTGATTTGGGCAGACATGCCCGCTCCTCCAGTTTGGCCTGAGAGCCTACGGTTCCCACTCTCCAGCCCCCAGAAAGCCAGCCCAGGCCACCTGCTCTGTGGAATCGGGCCCTGCTGGGTGGGCAGCCGGAGGCAGAGCTGGCCCAGGCCACAGGGGCAGGGCACAGGGGTGGTTATGACCTGGGTTTAGGTCCAGCTCTGCTACCTGCTGGCTGAGTGGCTTTCAGCAAATTCTTCACCTTCTAAGAATCAGTTTCCTTTTTCATAAAATGGGGATAATAATAGTCACATTGTCTCAAGGTTTATTATGTGAACAACAACAAAAAAGAATAAAATGAGTACAACACTTGGTCCAAGGCATGAAACATGGGTGGTATCTTTAAAAATATATAATTCTTATATACCCCAAATCAAAGCTGCTGGGGATGCCGTGCCTGCTTTTCTCTGTCTTTGGCTCCTTTCCCCTTCCTGTGTCACTCACCTACCACTCACCACCCAAGAACTCCAAGACGGGAGACAAAGCCAGTCTGTTAGCCCTCCTGGCAGCCAGCATGGAGGAGGAGCCAGGAGCTTGAGCCCAGGAGTGATTCCTGAAACCAGCCCAGAACTGATTCCAAAGGCCAGGCCCACCCCAGGGGCTGAATCCTTACAGCAGTTGGGACATTTTCAGTGACATGATTCCGTTAGCAATCAAAGCATGGCTGACTCACAGCCACTGCCAGGACTGGCTTTATGCAGCCAGCTCTCTGGAATGCCCCGAGGAGTCCTGTGCTGAGCCATGAGCTCTGAGGGCTGGAGATGAAACCAGTGGGAGGAGGAAAAATGGACAGCGTCTCAGGGCCTCATGGCTGAAGGGAAGCGACCCCCCCTTTGCTGCACCTGGCCAGGGGAAGCAGCCTCTTCTGTCCATTGTCCTGCCTTGTCTGCAGACATCTCCACAGGGGGCCCTTTGGACCAGTCTGCCAACTGTGAAACCTGGTTCCCCCAGTTACTAGCTGTGTGACCTTGAGCAACTTGCTCAAGTTCTCTGTGCCTCCATTCTTCACTGTAAAATAAAGGTGACAATATAGGCATTAGCTCAAAGAGTTGTCACAAGAACTAAGTGAGTTAGAATTTGAAAAGTGCTTAGAATAGAGCCCAGCACAGACTGAGCCCTCTGTTAGTTTTTGCTGTTGCTATATTAGTTATCGCGGTTGTTATGAGTTTGGCCCTCTAGCCTGTCGTCTGGAGACAGCCTGCCCATTGGCCTGGCCTCAGTTGCACGTTTTGCAGCTCCCTCAGGAGGCAGAGCCCCTGGGTGCCTTGCAGCTCTTTACAGTGAACCCAAGATGAAGCACTGTTTCACCTCATGGCAGAGCTGAAGAAACACATTTGCAAAGGAAGGATCACTTCCAGGAGCTCTTGCCTTCAACGCACATGCTCCAGAGTTAAATGCAGTTAGCACTTTCTAAGTCTTGCTTTTACAGTCATAAAAATTCAAAAATGGAGAAAATGGTATCCATTAACTTACTTTAATCACATTAGAAGAGAAGCCTCTACTAAGGCTGTTTGTGTTTTAATCCCTAGGTGAACCCAGGACCTGGCAGCCCGGCTCACCTAGTTAATCAAAGAAATGAGCACCAGCTTCTGTGGGTCTGCTCTGTGCTCCATCATGCCCATTTTACGAGGGAGAACCATGAGGTTCGGAGAGAGGAGGTGGTCATTGTCCATGGCCTCCTGCAGAGCTCTGGGGCCTGCGAGGGGCCCTGGGCAGAGACCTGCTCCCACGATCCTGTGGGGAAGCAACCCCAGAGGGCAGCTCCAGCCCTCTGTTCTTGAGCCTGTCTAACTGAGGCCACATCCCAGTAGGGTCTGAGTTTGGGGACCTGCCGTCTTTCCACAATGAATGTGGTTCAGAGCTCTCCTCATGCACAGAACACCACCTGGGTCACCTTCCCTGCCCAGACGCTCCCTAGGGCCAACCATTCCCGGAGCCAAGGCACCCACTGGTGGACTTCAGCCCTGGTCAGCGGGTGTAGGCCCCTGTCAGATTCCCTGCAGGCTGTGTTCTGGCCCACCCTGTTGTCAGGGCGTGTCCCACCGATCATAGGCCTTTGGAAGCCCAGAGGCTGGGCCCCCCCTTCCTGAAGACGTACCCTGCCTGAGATAGAGAACATTATTCCTGTCTGGGGAACAGGCCAGTGCCACAGCAGACAAGTCAATCCCGTCACCGAAGGGAAGGTGCCACAGGCTTGTATCACATGACATCCTGGACTCCCCTGGAGTCCTGGCTGGGCAATCCAGCTTCAGCCAACCTGACAAAAATCACCACCAGTGGGGAGGATGGAACACCACAAATTTCAGTCTCATCAAGTCTTTAGTCAACTGAAGGATCGAAGACCTCAAAATGCCCCAAACCCAATGGTCTTTTCTCACCCAGACCTCCACCCTAAGCAGCGTACCAAGGAGGACACCATGGTTGATTTCTCCTAATCCTATCATGCATGGGAGAGCTGCTGGCTGCAACCTTATTAACAGCTTAGCTTTGTACCTGAAAACTAAGCCACAGATTAATACCCAACAGGAAGCCCACCTTGGGGGCGCAACTATTCATTGGCTGAGGTAGCTCCCACAGGGTATCAACATCAGCCTTTAATCCCAGCTACCATGTCACTGGTGCCACTACACGAGATCTCACAGTAGCTATGAAAGGGACCTGATGTTGTCCCAACTGACAGATGAGTAAAATGAGTCGTAAGGCATTAGAGGGATTGATTTACCAAAGACACACCACCATATACGGCGCACCAGACTTGAGAGCTGCTCGCCAAGTCCACCTGTCCAGTCCAGTGATCAGTTCCAGCAAGTAATTCTGGCAATTCTGGCAATGCTGTTTTAAGAGAGTGCTGTTGGAGTTGCTTGTCTCAGCACACAGGTTCGCCTGGTCACCAGGTCTGTGAGAGATCCAGACATCCCACTAAAATTGGGATAGTTCACACAAAATCTAGGTTTCTGGGTCCTCTCAGAAAAACCAGATGATTCTACAACTTGCAGCTCTCATTCCCCTAGAGAGGCAGCTGCCCCTTTAATAGACAGTTCACCAGGAAGAGCTGGAGTTTGGGTGTTCAGCTCTGCATATAGTAGGTGGTCAATAAATAGCTGTTGTTATCATTATTTGTTATTTATCAGTAATTTGAGTGCATGGCATTCAAGACAGGGACTGTGCCTGCTACTTGCCGCTCTGCTTCTGCTGTGAGCAGGAGGCTGGGCACTCAGAACACATCATTTTGCATAACTCTCATACAGACCCAACAATTCAAAATTAGCGTCAACACTTGGAGCCCCCACTAGGTGCCCAGCCGCTGTTCCAATCACTCCACATATATTATTATCTTATTTGATATTCGGCAGAACCCTGATCAAAATTACTAACATTGTGCTGCACTTTCAGTAAGGAAACTGAGGCATGGCCCAAGATCACTAAGCCAGCAAAGGAGAGTTACGAGTCAAACCCAAGGGCCTGGCCCCAGAGTCCACCTTTTAGTCATGCTCTACACATGGCAGGGTTATCCCAAGTGCTGATGAAGGGGGGGCCTCACGTGCCTCTGACCTCCCTCCCCCAACAACCCTAGGGACAGGCAGACTCTGGAACCCCCCACTCCCCATCCAGCCGGTGCACTTACGGTCAAGGCCGTTGATGTAGCGCATGGTGACTTCACAGTGGCCCCACACAGCACTCACCACCGGGTACAGCTTCTTGCCCTTGAGACCACGAAAGGCCACGCCTAGGTACTGGCCATCTACAACGAAGCTGAGCGTGCCCTCGTCCATGTCCAGCACCACAAGCAGGGAGTCCGGCAGTGCGAAGGCCTCATCAGGCCCCAGGAAGGCTGGGTAGGCCACTCCGGGCCGGTTCTTGCCATCATGGTAGAGGCGACTGCGGCCCAGGTCCCAGCCCCACGACTCGGCGTCACTGCCCACCAGCGCTGTGTAGCCGACGGAGTGCAGGGGTGCCCGAGCCGTGGCCACGCCCACGACCGCGTGGGTGCCCCGCTGTCGAGCCGGCCAGTGGATCTGCCAGGCGTGCAGGCCGCGGGCGTGGCCCACTTTGCCGCGGATGCCGTCAGTGCTCTGGGCCACCGGGTGCCGGTGGAAGGTGAGCCGGTCATCATCCTTGACGAAGACATTGAGCGAACGGTCCTCGGGGTTCCATGCGTGCCGCAGCTGCACAGCCAGCCCCGCCGCAGGCATGTCCAGCAGCTGGTCCAGCCGCGCCGGCCGCCCCGGCTCAGTGCCCCGCAGCTCCCGCTTGGCTGGCCGTAGCGCCGGCTCTCGAACCTCCACCGACTTGAGGCTCCCCGAGAGCTTCTGGCCCATGGCTCACTGCCAGGAGGGGGCCGCTGCTGCGGGCCACCGCTACCTCGTGGGAAGCGCCACTCCCTGCAGTCGGGAATGGGCCAGGGGCCTGGGAACCAGGCTTCCGGACGGTGTGCCTCCACAGCCTCTATGGGGCTGGGGCAGGGACCCAAGCTCCTAGAAGGAAGCAGAGGGGACAGGTTATAGCAGCAGCATTGACGGCCATCTATGACATGCTTTGGCTGAGTGCTTACCATGCATTAATAATAACTAATTAATATAATAATATCTGGCACTTACCTAGAACTTGCCACATGCCAGATGCGATTCTAAATTATTTGCATGTATTAGCTCATTTCATCCTTAAACCTCCCTATAAGACATACTCATTATTCTCATTTTATAGATGAGAAAACTAAAAGAGAGAAAGTAAGTAATTAACCAAAGTCCTACAGCTAATAAGGGGCTGAGCCAGGATTCGAACCAAGTCCGCTGGTGTCAGAGTCCGTGTTCCATACTAGGAGCAATCACAGGTCATTTCATTCTAGAAAAATGGACTGAAGCCAGAGAAGTTAAGTGACTTGTCCAAGATCATCGAGCCTGGAGAGGAACCCAGATGCACTTGATTCCAGAGGACAAGCCCTGAGCCAAGGCCGAGGGGACACAGTTGCCTAAAATGTGTAGGATGTGGAACTGTTGTCTCCTGTCCTTGGCTGCCCTGGGAAGCTTAAATGCCATCTAAGGAACAGCCAGGGTTGAGAAGGCAGACACAGAGCGAGGATCCAGCACAGTCACCCAGAGTCCTGGGCGAGGACACATAGCCACCATCTAAGGATGGGGCGGGGTCTCCGTGGGGGGTGAGCAGGAAGCAGGGGGATAAGCCAGCTGGTGTCCAGGCTCTGAAACCAAACAGAACTGCATCCCAACCCCTCTCTCCATCTCTTAGCTGTGTGTCCACAGGAAGGTCTCTTGGTCTCAGCCTCTCTGAGACTCCAGTTTCCTCATCTGTAAAATGGAGGTAAAGCGTCTCCCTCTGGGTGATGTGGGAATCTGAGACAATAATATAAAGGGCCAGCCTGAGACTCTGAAGGCAGGTGTTTCTCTCTGGCTGTATCCTCTGGACATCCCAAGTAAAACCTTTCCCTTCATGGGGGCAAGCTCTTTCTATGGGCATATAAAACACCTTAACTCTGGAAACCACCTCTGAGGCAGGATCCTAATTTGTCAGGGAGGAGGACTTGGCCACTCTTACTAGGAGACCAGCCAGAGCCAGGGTGCTTGGATGGGCCCTGGGGTAGGCTGAGATGGAGCCCTGCAGCCTATCCAGAACAGAGGCTGTGCCCTCCCCACCCTGGCCTGAGTGTTGCTGGGCCAGGAACAACTTCCCGAGAAGACCAGGAGATGGGTGTTTTCCATCCCCTGCTCAACCTGGCCATGGCCACCCTCCCAAATGGTGGCACGCTCCCAGCGGAAGTGCAGGCGGAGAGGAGGGAACCCCGCTGCCACACAGCACAGGTGGGGATGCTGTGATTTTCTCTTTTTAACCCTCCTATTTTATTCTCAGTTCACATTTTCTTTCCTTTCTATGGTGAGACCCCAGCTTCGGCTCATGCCAACTCCATCCATAGAGCTCTGGCTAATGTTTAACCTGGAGGAATACCAGAAAACATAAAAAGGAAAATTCACAACACTAGACAGTTCTAAGATAGCAGAATAAAGTTATGCCTTTTTATATCCCAAATCACCCAAAATAAAGGAGAAATTCTATCTTCAGCAAAACTGGAACACATTTGTAACCTGAACCACAATTTATAAGGGGAGGGTGCCAAAAGCTGTGAAGATCAAATGGGATGTGAGCAAGCACCTACAGAAGACACCTGTGGCTGCAAAGCTCAGTAAAGCTGGCAGATCTCTATTAGCTGGCACTTCCTGAAGGGAAAAAAAAAACAATGAAACAGGGTATGTGGTCTGGCAGTGGGAGTTGCCTGTGACATCCAGATCACCCTGAAACATGGACATGAGCCTAAGTTAACCATCTGAGGGATGGGGTGCAGTCTCCACGGGAAGGGGAGTGGGAGGCAGGGGGTGAGGGGAGGAAAGAGGAGGACAAGGCTAACAAAGAAAGCCATAGGCCAGCCATCTTTGTAGGGAGCAGTGTGTTGGTGAGGCAGAGCAGGAGAAGGACCTGAACTGGGAGAAAGAAGGCTGTAGCTGCAGGTGTCTGCTATCTGGGTAGAAGCCAGAAGAAATCACTACCACAGTCCTGGGGACAAAATTCCCAGGAGCCTGGGAGTGATGCTGCTCTCCTAGAATACTTCTGTGAACCTCCTCTACACGTGTCCCCTACCAAATGCTGACCTGAGAAGCCTCGCCTTTTTCAAAGAGCGACCAGCATGCAATGTAGTCAAAGATGCTAGAGGAGAAATAAAGAAGGAAAAGAACCGAAAAAAATATGACAAACCAAAAATCTCACTAGAAAAAAAGCTGTCATAAAGCATATAAAAATATTGACCAAATTGGTAAGCTAATGATCATTTATTTCAGAAGGGAGACAACTAGTGCAGTCTTAAAGAAGAAAAAAAGATTAATGCATTTTACATAGTTCCAAAGGGTACCTCCAGGAGAACTGAAAATACAAATTTTCCAGTTGTCAGAGGGAACACAACACAAAACAGACTGTAACATGAAAGATTTTGTTTTAAAAAGCAATGGAAGCAAAAAGACAAAGACATAAAATATGATAGGAAAACTAAGACTAAAATACTAGCTGTGTCCATGAATGGCCACAGAAATACGTCTAAAAAGAAAGGATTCTAAAACTGGAGAGTAAGACAAAGCCCCCGGCAATGTGCTTCCTACAAGAGGCATCCCCAAAGCGAAGTGATTCAACAATTTTGAAAATAAAGGAAGGGCATATATATACCAGGTAAATGTTACCTCAAATTAAGCAGGCACTATTGGTTTCATAGAGTCAAGTAAAGCTGCATTCAGGGTACATGGTTTTAGCTGAGACAAAGAACACTTTATGGTAATAAAGAATAAGACCCGCAGTCGCAGGTCTAACACACCAAACAACCGCACCCGCATTCTGAGCACAAGCTACGAGAGGCACAAGGAAGGACAGGGAGGTTCCCAGTGGAGGCAGGTGATTTTGATTCCCCTCTCTTAGTTCATGACAGATCCAGGGACCAACTTAGGTAAAGAGAGGAAAACCAAAATTGCATAATTAAAAGATAATTTTAATTGACATATATTCCAAAAAATTGACCGTAGATTAGGCCACAAATAAAACCTCAGCAAAAAAGCTGAAATAATACAGTAACTGATAAGATAGAGTTCTAGTCACAAAACCCTACCACTCGAACCTTTTTAAAAACTTTCTTTTGGTTACCCTATTCTGTTTACATCTGAGTTACAAGTGACTGGCTTACCAAGCATAATGGGAGATTCCCCTCAGGAACCAGCAGTGGTCTCGGGCCAACACGAGCTGGCCGACCTGCTGGGGCACCCTCTGTTCCTACCCACTCGCACACCTTGATGCTGTTGTCAGATTGCTGCAGCAGCCGTCCTTGTGCTGCTGCGGTACTTCTCTCCTCAAGCTTTATGAAAACCTTCACTTATTTTTATTTGCGTGACAGATCTCTGTCCTGTCTGTCACGGAGCAGTTTTTCCAATTCAAATGTGACTATGGTATAAACAGTGAAATGACTAAAAATAAATAAAAATAAACTCTCTTTTAAACAACCAAGATTTTTTTAAAAGTCTATATAAAAAGTGAATAATACCCAGAAAATAAGAATAATAAGAAATATTCCATATATTAGAATCTGTGGGATCCCACTAAAATGGTACTCGAAGGAAATCATAACTGTTATATTAGTAAATCAGAAAGAATGGAAATACATGAATTAAGTGTAATAAATTAGAAAAATAACAGAACTAATCAAAAAAATCTGAGCACTGCTGTTTTGGGGGAAAAATACCACAAAAACCAAACCAAGAAAACATATAAGCCATCTAATCCAATCATGTAGTCTATATTACCATGTTGTTTTTATTATATTATCATATTAATCTATCATGTTGATAGTATATTCCCTTGATATGATACAATGAAATAACTCATTCCCTCTATGGTCCTCCTCCTCCAAGCCCCTAAGTCTAACCAGAAGAAACACATAGGACAAATTCCATCAGAGTACCTCAACAGTACTCCTCCAAACTGTCATGGCCATTAAAGACCTCTGAGAAGCTATCGCAGCCAAGAGGAGCCCGAGGAGACACAACTACCAAATGTAATGTGGTGTCCTGATTAAGGGCTGGGAACATGAGAAGGACATTAAGTAAAAAACTAAGGAAATCTGAATGAAGTGTGGTCTTTAGTTAACAACAACAATCAATATTGGTTTATTAGTTTTCATAAATGTACCATAATAGGGGAAACTGGGTGTGAGTATATAGAACTCTCTGTACTGTCTGCTTAGTTTTTCTATAAATCAAAAACTATTCTAAAAAATAGTCTATTAATTTGAAACATTAATTTCTAAATTTTAGATAATACAAAACATGTATAAAAACTTAAAATCACCTTTTATCTCATTAACCAGATAGAAACATTGTTAGTATTTGGATGTGTTTCATTTTATTCCTTTTTTTGTCTACAAAATATTAGTGAATTTTCTTTTTTAAAATTGGCATCATGGGCCTTTATTCAGGTTATCTCATCTAAAATTTAATAATTAACACTTTCATATATTACTAAATATACTTAATGCATGACTTCATGACTAAAAGGTAATACAACACATAAACTACTTAATCTAATCATTTAAAAGAGAGGAGCAAGAGACCCAAATATGTTAAATATGAAATGAAAATGAGAAATAACCAAATGGCATAGCAAAAAACACTCATAAAAGTTGTTAGACCTGTTTTAAAACGAGGAGATATGTGTAACACAAATCATAAATGTGACAAACTCCCATGAATGAGTAAGACCAACACAAATACAAAGTGGGAAAGAACACAACAAACACCTCACACAGAAAACCAAACGGCTCCTTTGAAAAGATGATCTGTCCACCAAATGCATAATATAGGGTTGGCCCAAAAGTCCATTACCTTTTTTCTTTATAATAAAAGACACATTTTTAATTTTCACCAATAACTTTATTGATTTGGATATTTTGAGTATGTCGGCTATCTCCTGTTATTGGCTTCCAGCGGGTAGAGGCCAGGGGTGCTGCTAAGCATCTTCCAATGCATAAGACAGCCTCACAGCAAAGGCCAAATAAAAAATTAAAAATTATCTGGCCAGAATGTCAACAGTACAAGAAAGTTGGCAAACCACTTTTGACATGTTCCATCAGTCACAGCACCGTCTCCATACACTGCACAAATTTTTTTTTGCATCTCAATTGCATTTTTAGCTTTCTTGAAATAATAAAGCATAATATACCAAAAATGTTGCATATCTTCTTCCATCTTCAATATTAAAATGGTTGCACAAAAATTCACCAATTTTGACAAGTTATTTTTTTAAATGCACGCTGATATGACAGCTGTCACAACACAGCCTAACAAAATTGTTTCAAATGAAGTTAAGGACAACTAAGCACTACTAGAGCCATTGTATGGGAAAAAAACATAATGGACTTTTTGCCAACCCAATAAGAGAAACTAGTAGGAACTACAGTGAAATGCCATTTTGGCATATCAGATTAGTGAAGATCAGAACGTTGAATAACGTCTTCTAGGAGAAGCAGATAGGTTCCTACATAGCTAAATGAAGGTTAAATGGTGAAACTTCAGCAAATGGCAAATTAGCATCATCTCTCAGAATTACAAATGCACATACCCTTTGATCTAGCAAGTCCACTTCTGGTATTTATTCAGATATGCTCTCTCAAATGGGCAAACTACATATATATGTAATATATCATGTATGTATTGTATAATATATAATTTGTAATACATGTGTATATATCAACTATCATATATATGCAACATTGTAGTAGCAAAATATTGGGAGAACCCCCAGATGGAGACAGGATAATTTTTTTGCAAGAAGTTCTGCTTTTATTGCATTAAAGACTGCAAATGATAAGACTAGAAATTATGGTAAATCCATATGATAGAAAACTATGCAGCTGGAGAAAAGAATGTACTGATATGGAAGATCCAACAGATCGATGAGGTCAGACAAGCAAGGCATGGCGTCCAGTACGCTACCATTACTGTGGAGGGAGAGGGAGGGGAGAAGAAAGGGAGGAGGAGGTGGGGTATTTAACACAAAGGGCTTCATCCAGCCCTTGAACTTCAACCAGGTTATGAGAAATAAGCAAGATAACATCCGGGAGGTACAGAGCATGTAGTGGGGATTAGATCAGTAGAACCAACACTCTCACCTAGGGTCCTCTCTGGAAGTTTGCACAGACTGCCCCAGGGCGCCTGCCTGGGAGGGGGGGCATTGGGATCTGCCACTTAATTGGGAACTGCCACTGGCAATTCACTTAAATGCTTCTCTGCTCTCACTCTAACAGGCCAGGAGACTAGGCTCCAAGAGGAAGCACTTTGACCAAAGTCACCTAGCTGAAAGCCAACAGGGCTGATTCCACCCTCAGTAGCCTGAACCCAAAGTCCCCACTGCCTCCACTTTCTCCATCACTAACCTTAAATTATGCACTCACTCTGTGCAAGGCTGCATGATATTTGCTTCACAGGAACTAGGAGGTCTGAGCCCCTTTATTCAAAAGAAGAGGCTCCCAATGAGAGGTTCCCAGTAATCAGAAGGACAGGGAAGGACCACAGGGCCACAGTGGGACAAGCCGGTGCTTTACCATCTCCCTCCAAGCTTTTCAGAACAGAACCTTGTCATGACGCCCACCCAGGACATTTCTAAGGGAAATGTCCACAACTGTGCCACCTTTGATGTTGTTGGAGAGACAACTTGAAAGTGTTTGAAAGCCACAGCCAAATGGCAGCTTCAGAGGGGACCCGTGCTGGGTCATTGAGGGCAAGGTGCTCTCCCTCCTGGCCGCAGTCTCAGGGCCTCAAAGTCTCTGCCATCATCAGCAGCAGGCGAGGATCCTAAAGGCTGCCCACACTGGGGATGTGGCAAGGTGGACGTGTAACAGGCAGCCCCTTTGCTGTTCCCCCCCACCCCCCAAGACAGAGCCCAGAACGGAGTGTTCATGAATGGCCACGCACTAAGGAAAACTAGTGACATCACAATATAAGGAAGGGCAGATTTGAATTCCTGCCTGTCCATTGGACCCTGAGCAAGGATTCATGCTCTCTGAGACTCACTGAACAGTGCTGCTAACCCTGTGTTAACCTCACCTGCCTTTGCAAGGACCAGGGTAGACATCTGTAAAGTCTGGAATGGTACCAGGGCACCCAAGAGGTACCTGGGGAGTGTTGAGTGCTGCTTTAAACTGTGTATGTCCTCCAACATTGCCATTTGTCCATGTGAATGCACCCTAAAGAAACAGCCATGAGGGTGCACTAGGATTCAGCTACAGAATAACCATCAAGGGCAACAGGATCAGAATCAAGAAACAGAATGACCAGCTGAAGACAGGGTCAAGGCTGGAACTGGAAGACAGGAATCCACAAATGCAGAGTCCCAACTCCTAAGCTGGGGTCACAGGTCAGTCTTCATGTCTTTGTCTAGGTATATAGGGCCCTGTGTCCATCCTTCCTCCCCTCCCCACTTATGCCTGAGAGCTCCACCTTTTCCAGGAAGCCTGCCCAGTTCCACTGGGCCTCTAGCTGCCTGCCCCAACACCTCTGTCCACCCAGAGCCAGCCAGGACTTTCTGTTCCTGCTTATCTGCATTTTTCTACCCTGAGGGGTATTCCTCTGAGGACCAGAGGCTTTCATCTGGCTTCCTTGCTCCCCTCACTCAGACACAGGCACAGTGCTTTAAAGGCAGGGCACAGCACACTTATGGGTGTGGAGAGGAGACGCTGGGCTTTAGGGAAGTCTCATTTTATGCTCTCTTTAGTGGATGCGGCAGGAAAAGGGCCAGGCCTGGAGTCAGGAGGTGGTGACCCAAGGCCCAGTTCTGCCATGAACATGGCCATAGCCTCTGAGCAGCTGAGTCTCAGCTGTGCCCAGGCTGCTGTGCACCCTTCCTGCCTCCAGTCCTCATTGGTTTGTTTGACAAACACTTAGTGAATGCCTGCCATGTGCCAGGCTCTGTGCTGCTGAGAGCTAGGGACACAGGAGTGGCAGAGTCAGGCTCAATCTCTGCCCCCTCTCTCCAGCCAGAGGGAGTAGATGCTTGTCACATTTCTCTTTTTGTCTCCCCCCACAGCACATGGCACAGGGCCAGGCACACGGCAGGTACAAAAGTTAACCTCCTGATAGGAAGAACATCATCTCACAGCCCAGTAAGCACAGGGCATACTGAGCAAAGCCTAAGGGAGCCTCCATCACATCCCCCTGCAAACCAAACTCAATGCCTTAGGTCATACTTGGACTTCAATGATGGCAGAGCAAGAAAACAAAAATTCAGATTGCCAACTGCCCTTCTCAGGACCCTGGCAAGTGTTGCAATTCAACACAGAAATGAGCAGCCATGAAAAGCGTTGATGTACCGGTTAAGGAGCCTCAGCGGTTTGCAAACTGGGACACTCGGTCTTCAGAGGCCCAGGACTCGAAATTCCATTCTTGGAGGCCTGTCTGCTGGGCTCGCCCAGGCAGGGGGTTTGCCAGGCGACATGGCTGCTGCAGGAACTGGTAAAGATGGGGTGAAATGCCCTCCCCTCAGTGCCGTCTTTGGCTTCAGACTTGCTGGGGTCGTGGGTGGGTGTGAATTTCATTCTCTCTTTTAAGCAACAGAACGATTCCTCTCTGGGATAGGAGGCTACAGCAAAGTCAAGGACCCTATCACTTCCCTCTAGGGAGAGCTGGTACCAAAGGGGTCAGACCCAGTTACAGGTCTGAATAATGACAAGGACTGTAAAAAGCAGTGCAGTCTGAAGGCACTTGAATTCCTTTAATGGACTGCATACTGCTTTCAAATACATACTACAGCACTTGTCAAACTCGAAGCCGGTCTAATCACGCTCCCTGCCTAAGCTCCTCCACAGCCTTTCCGTAGCTTTCAGGATCAAGTGCAGACTCCTAACCTTAAACACTCTCAAAATGCTTCCCTATGCTTCCTGGCCCATCGTCATCCATGAACCCCTTCACTGTCTCTCCACCGACCTGCCTGAATTTCCCTACAGCCATACACAGGCCCCCACATCCCTGTGCTGACAGGCTGCCGCCTCGGTCCCTTCTCTCTCCTGCAAACCCCACAAATACAAATCTGGGACTCCCGACCCCTTCCTCTGCTCTCAGAGCTCCTGTACTGTCCCCACCACAGACATTGCAAGGGGCCATGACGTCTTCTTAGCTGTCTCCTTCCCACCAGCTGAGGGACAAGAGCAAGGCTGGGTCTCTTCACTGGAGTCCCTAGGACTCTGCAAGGCTCTGGTTCAGAGGAAGTGGTGGATGAATGATTACCCACTGCACAAGCACAGACAAATGAATACAGCAAGCTGCTGCCTTAGAAAGCACTCCATCGGGAGCTGGGTCCTCATTCTTCACTTTTCATCCTTTACATTTATTTGTACAGAGACAATGAGACCTACGTGGACTGGTTCAACTGGGATATTTAAAGATTTTCTTAGTATGAATATTAAGTAGAGGGCTTGCTTTTTTAAAAAGATGCTCATTCAGAATGCACCTGCCAATGATGAATGAACTAAAGAATGCCCTGGGTTTTATTCATAGGCGTCTGTTAGCTTTTCCCCTTTATACACAGGCACAGAGCTCACACTGCAATTGGCCAGCAAACCCTTTCTTCCCAAGAGAGCTTACAGAGAGAGCCATCTGTCCAGTTCCAGGTGAAATCGTCGCCCGCCCGTCTTTCTGGAGCGTGAATCAGTGAGGCTTCCCCAGCCCCTCCTCCTTCTGGGGTTTCCATGGGAATCCTCCCACGCCTGACTGAGCCAGAAGCCCCCAAGGCAGAAGCTCAGGCTGTCAGCCAACAAGAGCAGGGGATGGGATGAAGGAGGTTTGCTGGCCAGTGTGCTCTGCAAGGTCATTTGAAAGAGACACACCTTCCTGGCAGGCCTGGTCAATGCCGCAGCTGCCCCTGTGCCCAGAGGGCTGTCCCAGGCACATGTACAGGATAGCTGGCCTCTGTGAGGCCCAGCATGGGTCGAGCTGGAGCAAAGCTGGAGGTAAGGGGATGGTGGGGGCGGGGGGGGGGGTCTGGGGGTGATGCATAATGGGATCCTCTTGGGAAGACCCTATGAAGAAAACAAATTCATCTCCCAAGCTGAACTTTGTCCAGTTGGTATAACTGGTTGTCTGAAAACCTGGGATGCCTGAAAGAAAAGTGAACCTATTCAGCCTCAGACTTGATCTAGGATATCATAATGGGAACCTGCTGGGATTTCTGAAGGTTCCTCAGTTAAGCCTGTAGGGTCTCTGGGATCATTTTTGAGACTCTGGGGGGAAAACTAGAGTGGAAGAGAGGATGGTGAGGAAGTGGGGAGACAGGGAGACCCAGAGGGAGGCAGCGCCAGGTGGGAAGGAACCACTAGGCCCCAGGAATCTGTGTGTCTTGCATATCTCACAGTGTGTGGCTGACAGGTGAGATGTCTCTGTAGGCCCAGCTAAGTGGATTAAGCCTCACTTTTTCCTGGAGAAAGCAGAGTCAGGTGTGTGACTTTGGAGCAGCTCTCTTTCTCCAGACACACCAGCACATGAAAATGTAGGGCTCACAGCAGTTTCCTGTTGCCTTCTGGCTGCAGAGCCCACCTTGCCTGTCCCACAAGTGGGATGACTTTTAGGTCACATCTTCAGTCTCTGCTCAGAGCTCTCTCTTTCCATGTGTCTTCTCTTAAGACTGGCATTTCCAGCCCTTGCAGATTCTCCTGAACTTGATCTCTAGCCCTGACTTCTCTCCTCAGCACCAAACCACCTACCTAGAAGCCTCTGGCCACTCCAGACTAGGGCTCCTTCAAATGACCTTGTAAAGCCAGCTGGCTTCTTTCTGCCACAAGCCTCCCCCTGTAGGCACACCCATCCTCTCCTGATGTCAGAGTTGGAGGCACCCACTGGCACCTCAGAATCCACACACCCAGGGCTGACCCTCAGCCTCTTCCCTCTGTGGCAGGCCAGGTTCCTCTCTGCACACCCCTGTTTCTGCCATGGATCCCCCATCTCTCAGTCTCCCTCACTCAATATCTTCAACTTCCCTTGCCTGGATAACCGCAATGGTCTTCTCACAAGGCCCCGGGGTCCCAGTCTACAGTTCTCAACCCACCTTCCCCACCACTAAGGGGTAAATCCAACCAACCTGCCCACCAATCTTCTCTTTCAACTCTCTAGGTGGTTTCTCCAGGGAGAAGTTGCACCACTTAGCTTAGCACAGAAGAGTCCCAAAAACCTGCTCTGGTTTATTTCTCCCATGCCCAATCTCCCAGCATGGCCCCCTGCAGACCAGTCACACCAGACTCCCTGGGCACCACATACCTTGACGTCCTGGGAGCCCTCCCACCTCCCCTTGCCTGGCTGACACTCATTGATCCTTGTCCCAGACCCAAGTGGGCTGGGCAGCCTCCACAGCAGCCCTCCATCCTCCTGCATCCGTCTTCAAAATAAAACAGAAACACAAACTGGAGAGATATTGGAGTGGAATGACCTGCAAGTTGAATTTTGTTTGTTGTTTGCCAAAGGTAGCTTAAATGTCATTTATTACCACTTTTTAAAGAAGTTTAAAAAAAAGGAATCAATCAGAGGGCTATGCTCTTGTGGAAAGCATGTTTGTACCATGCCACTGACACTTTGTCTAAGAACTCTACTAATCAGCAGGACTTAAAATAAATGAAGGATTTGGAGGGGAGGAGGGATTCCTCATCAGCCTGAGTGACAAGCTGCAGGATTTGTTTGGAGGGTAGAGGCACCAAAGGTGCGAAAATCTAGTGCCCTGATCTCCTCTTTCGAGGGTGCCGGGTGCCGGGTGCTGGGTGCCGAGACCAGCAGGGAAGGGTGAGCAGATACTGCATTCTCCCTTTAATAGTGTTTATTCCAGGTTTAGGCATAACATGTCAAGTGTTTCTGATTTAGGCTCATCAGATTGAGAAGTGGGGGCGGCGTGTGGGGATGATGGGGGCAAAGATTCCTAGAGACGAGAGAATTCCTACTTTCATCAACTCCCTCCCAGCCTTCCCCAGGAGGGGGATGGGGAAAAATGAGGAAAATGAGCTGGGAGAGATCAGAGTACTTGTCCAAGGTCACACCGCGGGCGGGTGGTGGAGACAGAATTTGAACTCAAGCCTGACTCCGGAGCTGAGAGCCCTTCACCTCCTCGTGAAGGCGGCACAGAAGCGCCCTCCTCTTCCAGTCTGCAGCAGTGCTTGATCCAAGCTCCGACAGCCCGGAGGTGGGAGCTGCCGCCCCGCTCCCCGACGCCCCGCCCCGGCTTCTCCCGCTAGGGACAGGTTCTGGGCCCTACGTTCCCTTCTGGCTTGGAGCCCGTGGTGCGTTCTGTGCTACCCGGACCGACAGGTTTGCTGCGCTCCAGTCTCTGGCCTCCTCCCTCCTTCCCAGACCCCAACCCCCAATCCCCTGCCCTTGGCTCCAGGAGCCCGCGACCCCCTCCCATCCTGAGCATAGCCAAGTTTGTCTCCAAGCAAAGCCAGGAACTGGCCGGGAATAGGGCACACTATCCCAATCACCCAGCGTCAATAAAAAAAAGGGGGGGGGGCAGTGACAGCCACCACTTCACCAGCGCCTACTGCGTGAGCACTGGCGCTTAACTTCCACCGCTCCGAATCCCCCAACCCCGATGAACAGGCCCCCACAACTTACGGTCCCCATTACATAGACAAGGGAGATGCTTCAGCTCCAGAAAGTTGGACGGCACGCTTGGGCTCACACCACTAATGACAATGCTAGTTAACACTTGATTGAGTGCTCCTACGTGCCAGGCACAGGTCTACACACGCTACAAGCATACATCCTGCCAATACCCCTAAGAGCCGGTACCAGTATCATCCCCTCCTACAGTGAGGAAATCGAGGTTTGGCGACTTGCCCAAGGTCACCACCCAACCAGGGAACGAAGGATCTTGGACCCAAACTCAGGCAGGGTGACGGTGGGGGGTGGGGGTCGAGGAGAGAGCAATTTTTTTGTGTGTCGTCTCCACTACTAAGAGAAGTAGCAGGCTTCGAACCTAAGGTTCCATGGGCCGGTCCCAAACGTCCCCAAAGCTGCGCGCAAACCACCCAGCTCCAACTGCTACAGCCGGCAGAGAGGAATGCCCAGGGACCCGGACGGGACCCGAGCCACGAGCGGCAGCAGTGGCTTGTGCCGGCCCGCACAGTGTCCGCACAGCCAGATCTCAGCTCCTGGCTCCCGCGCGCCTCAGGGCGCCCCTCACCAGAAGCTAGAGTATACTCACCATAAAAGAAAGGGCGAGCGCCTGCCCAGGAGGAATCTCCAGCACTGGCAAGTCCTGGACTCTGGGGAGAGGCGTCTGCCGCCTCCGCCCACTCAGGGGCGCCCGATCTACCCAGAAGATGCAGGCTCGCTGCCTGAAGCCAGGGGGTTCGTCCTCACGGCTGGTGCCCAGCAGCAGCGCCCCCTCTGCCCGGCAGGGTGGCCTGGAGTTGGAGCGTTCTTGGGGAAGTTGGCGCTTGGGAGCAGCGGGAAGGTGCGAGAGGTTGGGTAGGAGTGGGGAAACACCCTCCTGCGCGGATCCCCGGGACGCGCAGAGGCCCTTGCTGTAGCCGCTTCGAGGCTCCACTCACACCGAGGGCAGCTAGTCCCGAGCTCAGGGCTCGCGGGCCGCGCCTCGGCCGCCGACCCTTGGCACGCCCTGTGTCTTCCCCTGCGCCATTAGCGCAGGCAGCGGTGGCTGGAGCTGGGGCTCGGGCCGGGGCTGCGGTGCGCTCATCGCCCTCCCCAGGGGTTGGGCGCCTTTGTGCATGGGGAGCGCCGGCCGCCGCGGCCAGCACTGGATGCTGCAGCCGCCACCACCTCCCCCTCCTCTGCCGCCCGCTCCCCGCCTTCCCGGGCTGCCCGGAGGCTGCAGCTGAAAGCCGATCCGGCTGAGCTCATCCCTGAAGGCCACTAATCCAATAGCCGCGGAAGGCGCGGCCGCCGGGAACGCCCCTTCCCCCACCATCCCGCGCCCCGTCCCGGCCCGTCCCAGCAGCTCCGGCCGCCGCTGGCGCCGCCACCTTCCCGAGGCCACCAGCTGGCGAGAGAGGGAAGTGGAGCCCGCGCCTGCTCCCCTTTGCAGAGTCGGTGGCGCGGTCGCCATTCACCCTCCCGCTCCCCTGCTCCCTCACTCACGCACTCATTCATGAGCGCGGGTCCTCCCCCATTCATTCAAGTGCACCTGGAACACCAGAGTGGGTATCCCTGAGGAGGGAGGAGACGCCCAAAGCCGTTCCGAAGCTTTGGTGTCTTTACTCAAAGCACGTGCGAAATAGTAGCGGGGAAAAGAGGATGGTTTAATATCCTCTTACTTAGACTCATATCCACACTTTATTTTTAAAGATCAAGCTCCAGCTAATCTCTTGAAGTCCAATTTCACACTGCACTTGCTTCACAGGGCCTTCTGGCCCACCCGAAGTGAAGGGAAACGGGTCTCTTCGGTGCTAGTTACCAGCGCCCGTGGTGAGCCGCTGCTTGCTTTGCGAGTTGGAGCTGAGAGATAAGGAAGAAGGCGTGGCCCGAGTGGAGGCCAAAAGGGGGCTTCTAGCGTCCGTGCTTCCCTGGGGAAGTTGAAAGTTCCTATTCTGGAGGCCCTTGTCTGTGCTCCTAGACTTTCAGTTCCATTCCACAGTCAGTTGGTCTGATTCCCCCGCCCCACCTCTATCACCGCCAGCCCTCTCTGGGCCAAGCACCAAAAAGCCTAGATACAGAGCTCCCATTTCATCCTGGACACAGACAAGTAAAGACAATCCAACTCGCTGAGGGAAATACTTTGATGGAGGCTGTGGGGCTCCTTTCCCAGACTGGGAAGGGCAATCTGGGAATGCTTCCTAGTGGAGGTGGCTACAGAAATCAGCTCCTGAGACAGGGGGACAGGGTGGTCACTTGGGTCACCTACCACAGCACTCAAGCAGAAGGTGGTGAGATGAAACTGGAGGTGTAGACAGTGGCTAGGGGTTTGATGGTCACCCCAAGAGTTTAGCTTTTTTCCAAGATCATTTGGGGAAGTCTTTAACCAAAATAGTGGCATTATCAGATTTACATTCTAGAAAGATCTCTCAGCATCAGAGTGGATGGATGGAGGAAGCCAGCTTGGAAACTACTGATAGCCCAAGCAAAGATGATGATGCCTCAAGAATTGGGGCAATTGTGGTGGGGTGAAAAAAGAGTGTTTTGATCAAGTATCTTTTGCAATTATTCTACTGTTTTGTCATTGCATTTGTACATCTGGCTCCTTCCTAATACTGTGAACCCCCAGGAGGGCAAGTATCTGTACTTTATACATCTCTGGATCCCCGTACCCAGCCGAGAACAGATGTTAAGCAAATGTAGTTGAACTGCCCTGGGGGGCAGTTCAGACCTCCCTCACACTTACTCTCTTTCCAGGGATCTCCACAGCAGTCTTTCCTCACTCCTCTCACTGAGCTCCTGGAGCACCACCCAACAAGCTACTGTGGGGTCAATGGACGTGATTGGGGAGCAAGGAAAGAAAATCTGAGGGAAGAAGATCAGAAGCAAAGAGGAGTTTAAAGAAGACTGTCAAGATAATAGTTTCCCTTCCTGGACCCAACCCAGTCCGGCTGATGAGGTGGATGAGGGTATGCTCATGGCTTCCGCTCCTCCCCAGAAAACATTACAGCAGCTTCAGGCACCAGATGGAGTGGGAGTAATGGCCACAGTTCGAGAAACTACCTTCTCCCTCTCTTGGGGGCTCCACATAGGTCGCCACACTGGCCCCTCCAAGTGACATTGCCTCAATGGAGGCACAATGGAGTGTCCACAACAGTACCTCAAGTGGCCCTGCAGGCCCCAAGTACACCAGTCCCTGGGTATCAGGGGAAAGAACTTGCCATTTGGGGAGAAGCCAGGATATCCTGTCTATGAAAACTCTGCAGATTAAGGTGAGTAGCCTCTAAAAGGGCTCCCAGTGATCCCCAACTCTTGGTTTCACACTCTGGTTTAGCCCCTCCCCTTAGGTGTGGGCTGGACTTGTTGATTTGCTTGACTCACCAACAGAACACCCTGGAAGTGATAGGATGTCCCTTCCAAGATTAGGTTATTGAAAACTGTGGCTTCTGTTTGAGCATTCCTGAGTTTGGTTATCTGTTGTAGTGTTACCTAGTAGGTGCTCAATAAATGTTTTTCTTCTTGTGAAGATCTGCAGTGCCCTTGGAATTCTGGAGCTGAGGCAAAGTCATGCCTGGAGCAGGAGGTCCACTGTGGGCCATGCAGTGAGGGGTGGAGAACTGCTATGCATATTGCAAAGCTGTGCACCCCACCACTGCTTGCTTCTCCCAACAGGCATAGTGTATAATCTACTTAGCAGGCTTTAGGTATTGCAACCTCAGTCTCCCTCTCTGTCTTCCAAAAGGATCAACTGTGGTTTAACAGAAGTCAAGGGAAAAATCCTCAATTCTGAGAATGAATGAATGAATGAATTTTTGAGATTGAAACTGCTTTGAGGATGTGCATGCCACAGAGGAGAATGGCAGTGTGTGAGGTCTGCATGTCTCTGCCCTCCCTCCCTTTCTTCTTTTGAGCTCAACCTACAGTGTGATGTTGCCCATAAGGTGCTCATCTCTCTGATCTTGTTCCTCTTAACAACGCAGGCACCACCATGTCTTTCCCCAACAGCTTCAGCAGCTTCCTCCCCTCTGCCTTACCGACAGAGCTGTCTTCATAAAGTAAAATCTCCCCTGCAACTCCCTTCAAAGGTACCCCATGGCCCACAGGATGGTCTTCCCACTTCTTAGCTGAATCTGGCTCCTGCGTACTGGTCTCACTCCCCACATCTATTCACTGGGTGAGGTCACATTGAAACCCTCTACACAACTCTGGTGAGCCAAGCTCTTTCTCACTGCCACAGGCATTTGCACACACTGACCTTTCTGCTTGGTACAGATTCCCCAGGGAACTCTGATTCACCCTCCAGTGCTCTGCCCGTGTGCATGTGATCTGCCCCAGGAAGCCTCCTGACACCCCAGGCTCAGTGTGCTTCCCTCTCCCAGGGGTCCAGTCCCGCTGTTGCTATTGCCTCTTTTTCTGCCACCCCTTGCTCCCAAGATGTAAGCATTTCTAGGTAGAGCTGTCTTATTCATCAGTATACCCTTTGCACTCCCACTTACATTTTCATGTTACTAATTTCTTAGAAGTACAAAGCTCTCCAGTCTTCTCAAGTAGCCCTGGGTAGGTAAGGGGCTCCCCCGCTGAGCTCTGCAGAGCTGTGCTGCCTCACCTCTGTCACAATGCTCTGCAGTGCCTTTGGGGATTGCCCCACTCCTGCAGCAGCCAGTGACTCGGTTGAAACAGGCTTGTGTCTGATTCATCCCAGTGCTTTGGGTGACACCTAACCTCGAGCCAGGCACACAGTAGACATCTACGAAACATTTATGGAATAAATGACTGAAGATGAGCAGAAGGAAGGAAAGATAAGGGTTATAAGGAAAGAAGAAAGGCTGAGTCCACTGGAATTTTCCTTCCTTCCTTCCTTCCTTCCTTCCTTCTTTTCCTTCCAATTTAATACATTGAATGCTGATAATTGGATTAATGATAGTCCTGGGTTCATTACACACTGTCATCATTAACCCATGCATGGCCCTTATTTATTTTTATAATGACTCATAATATAATAAACACCCACAAACCTACAATCCAACCCAAGGCCCCTACATCTCCATATGTGCTCCTTATCCAGCCCATCTTTTTCCTCCCCTTCATATAAAACCACCGTTCTGGTTATTAAGGTTTACCACTTCCTTAAATTGTTTTGTGAACACACACACACACATGTTAGGTATATATGTGTATATATATGCCTAAACATTATTTTTCTTATTACTGTAATTATTTTTTTAACTTTACTAAAACATGCTATACTGCATTTTGTTGTCCAGGACTTGCTTTTTTGGATTAACTAGACTCATCCCTGTTGATGTATGTAATTGTGACCCATTCATTGTCATGGCCTATAACAATAGTTCATTAAGTGAACAAACAGAATGTTAACAAATTATTTATGACACCATTAAAAATGATAGGCAAGGCTCTGTTAAAGGGGACTCCTACAATAGGGTGTTGCAGTTGGGGAGAGACCAGGCTCCACTCTGAAAACAATAAGGACAAGCGGGAATTCATAGCCAAGGAGCAGGAGCAGGGTAGGGGTCAGTGGATAGAAAACTACTGTGAGCAAACACGAGGGGAAGGGAGGATTCTGGCTAAACTGACCTAACAGGGTTCTTGCCTTTAGGCAGGCCAGGGTCAGGGATTGAGGAATTTGATCAGATATCGAGTGTGGTCCGATGCCAAAGGGTTGCAAATTTTCACTAAACTGACTTAGCAGGATTCTCGTTCAAACTGGATTACACAAGGACAGAATGAAGTCCGAAGTCAGGTCTGATCAAACAGGAGCCTGATTAAAATTTAGTCAAAGGAGAGAGTCTTTATCAGCAATTTGTCTTCCATGCTCCTCTCAAGGGGCATTTGGATTGGTTTTTAGCCTGGGGCTGTTGTGGACAGCGCTGTGGTAAATAGTCTCGAACAGGTCCCCGGGTGCTTCTGTGCTGATGTTTTCTTAAGTCTGTTCTTCAGAGTGGAATTGTTGATTCCACTAGCATGGGTCAGTCCATCCAAATGAAATGCTAAAAACTGTTCCACTCCTCCACATTATATGGCATCACGGAAATGCAAATTAAAACAACGAGAAACCACTACATACCGATGAGAACAGCTGAAATCCAGAACACAGCAGCATCAAATGCTGGCAAAAATGTGAGGCAACAGAAACTCTCATTCATTGCTGGTGATTTTACAAAGTAGTACAGATACTTGGGAAGACAGTTTGGCAGTTTCTTACAAAACTAAAATACTATTACCATATTATTTGGCAATCATCCTCCTTAGGATTTTTGGTATTTATCCAGAGGACTTGAAAATTGGTGTCTACACAAAAACCTGCTTATGGAGGTTTACAGCAGCTTTAATCGTAGTTAAAACTTGGAAGCAACAAAAATGTCCTTCAATAGATGAATGGATAAATAAACTATGGTACATCCAGGGAATGGAATATTATTCAGCACTGAAAAGAAATGAGATATCAAGTTATACAAAGACATGGAAGAACCTAATGCATATTACTAAGAGGAAAAAGCCAGTCTGAAAAGGCTACACACTGTGTGAGTACAACTATATGACATTCTGGAAAAGGCAAAATTATGGAGACAATAAAAAGATCATTGGTTTCCCCAGGGCTGGTGGCAGGGAGGGATGAATAGGAAACAAGATTTTTAAGGCAACAAACCACTCTACACATCCCCCATCCTGATGCCCTTTACTTCTTAGATTATTAGAGCTAATGGGGCCCAGGGATCTCTGAAATACACCTAAGTTAGTCTGCAGTAAGAAAGAAGACTGGTGAGACTCAGTGACAAAGACACTCAGACTCATCCACTGAACAGTGAACTTGGTGCAGGACAAGATATTAAGGACACACACATGCACGTGTATGTGCACACAAACACACATACCTCCATCCAGAGGTCTGAAGGGTCCTATTTTCATAAAATGCCTGGGTATGTGGTGATGAGGTGGCAAGGCGGGAGGGGTAGATCATGGTGGGATTTTAAAATTTTAATTAATTTTAATTAAAATTTAATTAAACACCATAGGATTTTAAACTTTTAATTAATTTCTATAATCCACGTTTCTCTCTTATATAAAATGGGACAGTAATATCTACCACATGCAGTTGTGAGGATTAAATGGGGTGATTCTGTAAGGGCTTGTTCTTCAACTTGTAAACTTGTACAAATTATCAAATGTCTGGGAACTGAGCTTCCAGTCTGTGAAATGGAAATAACAAAGTGCCTTTCTCCAGTGGCATTTGTCACTTTTGGACTTCAAGCAGCTGAACTGCCTTCCTAAGTGTGAAGAACACCCCACCACATGCATCTGGGTAGGAAGCAGAGTCACATCTCACTGATGGGCAAAAAGCCCAGCGCTTGGTTGTGGCCCTCAAATCTCTTGCAAACGGTCTTCACACTTTGTTTTGGATAAAATCAAACAAACTACCCCCCTTCATTTCCTAGCTTCCCTTGCCTTTGGATGTAGATGTGATCCAGATTCTGCCAAGGGAGCTCCATGGGGAAATGCCCTGGGCCTAGGTGGTCCATTCTGGCTGGTACTTCTGGGGGCAGTAGAGGCAGCTCTTTTCTGGAATTGGGGCAAGAGTGGCAGCTTTCTGATCTCAGTTGTGGCAGAATCTTCCTGACCAGGCTGGTTCTGCAGTGTAGTTACAGACATGTTTCTGAAACTCAGTCCAGAGCCTAGTTTTCTACAATGCCAATGAGTCTGTGAGCTATTTAATGTTTTCCTATGTCCCCACCTACATGAAGGAAGTGGAGTGGATCTGTTGTTGGCCACTAGGCACCCTTTCTGTCCTGATCCCTTTTCTAGTCTTCCTGATCGCTTAGCCAATCAGAACCTGCCTCTTGGGTCTTCAAAGCTAGAAGCAGGCATTCAAAAACGCAAGGAAGGTGAATTTATTCTGATGGGGGTGGGGTTGGCCACAGCAACCCCAGGCCATGGTGCCCACCCCCATGTGCAGTGATTGGCTGGGAGGGGCATTGGTGTCCTCAATGATTGGGTTTGGGGTGTGACTCCAGCTGTGGTTCTTCTGTACTGAATTTGAGGTTGATTTTGTTGTTCCTGCCTCCTTTTTTCTGGGTCTGCTTCTCCAGCCTTCTCAGTCATTCTGTGATTTCCCCATTTCCTTTCTTTTTGTTCCTACTGTGAATAACATTGATTGAGTTTTCACTGTGGAGCTAGCTTTGCATTTCTGGAATAAGTTTCATTTGGTCTTGATTTATTATTCTTTTAATACCTTGTTGGATTCCATATGCATCTGTGTTCATAAGGGATATTTGTCTGTACTTTTCTTGTAATACCTTTGCCTGGGTTTGGCATCAAACTAATGCTGGTCTTGAAGAATGAGTTAAGAAGCATATCTTTTTTTTCTATTTTCTGAAAGAGTTTCTGTAGAATTAGTATTATTTCCTCCTTAAATGTTTCACAGAGTTCTCCAGTGGAGTAATCCAGCCCTGGAATTTTCTTTGTGGGGAGGTTTTTAAATAGAAATTCAATTTCTTTAATAGATATAAAGCTATTCTGGTCATCTGTTTCTTAGTGAGATTTGGTTAATTATTTCTTTTAAGAAATTTACCAATTTCATCTAATTATTGGATATATTAGCATTAGGTTGTCCATAATATTTTCTTGTTATCCTTTTACTATATGTGGAATCTGTAGTGATGTCTCCTCTCTGATTTCTGATACTGGTAATTTGGGTCTCTCTCTCTCTCTGCCTATTTAGCCTGGTGAACAGTTTATCAAGTTTATTGATCTTCTCAAAGAATAAGCATTTGGGTATTTTGTTTCTATTTTATTGATATTTGCTCTGTTCTTTACTTTTTCTCTGCTTACTTAGGCAGCCATTTGCTCTTCCTTTTCTAGTTTCTTAAGGTGAAAGCTGAGATCATTGATTTGAGATCGTTTTTCTTGTGTAATATAGGGGTTTAGTGCTATAAATTCCTTTCTAAGGACTGTTTCAGATACATCCCACAAATTTTGCTGTTGCATTTCACTGTCACTCAGTTCAAAATACTTTGTTACTTAAAATTCTTCTTTGACTCATAGGTTACTTAGAATTGTGTTATTTTATTTCTCAATAATTTTGGAGATTTTCCAGACTTCATTCTGGTATTGATGTCTAATTTAATTCTAGGGTGGTCAGAGAACATTCTTTGTATGACGTGAAGTTTTAAATTAACGGAAATTTATTTTATGGCTCAGAACATAGTTGATCTTTGTAAATGTTTTGGGCATGTTTGAAAAGAATGTGTATTCTGCTGTTGTTGGGTGGAATGTTCTAGAATAGCAATGAGGTCAAATTGATTGTGTTAGTCAAGCTTTCCATAGTCTTATTGATTTTCTTTTTACCTGTTCTGTCAATTACTAAGAGTAGAATGTTGAAATCTATGACTATTTTTGTGGATTTTCTGCATCTTCTTTCAGTTTTTGTTTCACATGCTTTAGGTACTTCACCTTTGGGTTGCTATGTCCCTTTATGAAATGACCTTCTTTCTGCCTGCTAATACTCACCTCCCTGAAACCTCTTTTGTTTGATATTATTATATTCACTCTAGCTTTATTTTAAAATGTGTTAACATTAGGTATCTTTCCCCCTCATTTTATTTGTAACCTATATGTGTCTTTGACTTAAAATAGGTTTTGTCTAGGTAGCATAGAGTTGTGACTTTGTTCTATTACCTGATGGGTAATCTCTGCCTTTCAATTATGGTATTTAAGCTATTACACTTAATGTGATCATTCGTATGATTGGGTTTAAATCTGCCTGTTTACTATTTGTTTTGATTTTGTTCCATTTGTTCATTTCCCCTCTTTTTCTCTCTTCTTTTTTATTGTGTTTTATAAGTTCCTTTTGTTTCCTTTGTTGGTTTTTGGCTGTATGCCACTTTTGTGTTGTTATTTTAGAGGTTACTTTGGGGTTCAGAGTACACATGTTTAACTTGTCACAGTCCACCCTTAAGCAGTGTTGTACCGTTTCACCTCTAGTATAAGGACTTGACCACAGTATTTTTCATGTCTCCCTCTTGGCCTTCGTGTATAGCTATCATATATTTTACTCCTGTCATACATTTTACATAGATTATAAACTCCTTATTCCAGTTTTATTTTTGCTCTAAACATAGTTTAGAGCAACAGTTTCTATTTTGCAACTATAGAGCAACTATAGTTGCAACTATAGTTTCTATAGAGCAACTATAAACAACAGTTTCTATTTTGATTATCTTTTAAAGATATTTAAATAGTAATTTGTCATTGTGTTTACCCATATAGTTGCCATTTCAAATACTTTTCATTCCTTCTGCCTGAAGGATTTCCTTGAAACTTTTCTTACAGTGCAGATCTGATGATGATGAATTATTCAGCTTTTGTATGTCCAGAAGTATCTTACTTGACTTCACTTTTGAAAGGTTTTTCTCTTGGGCCCTGACTGGTCTGGCTCAGTGGATTGAGCACCAGCCTGTGGACAAAAGGGTTGCTGGTTTTATTCCTGGTCAGGACGCATACCTGGGCTGCTGGCTGAGTTTCCAGCTGGGGGTGTGTGAGAGGCAACCGATTGATGTTTTTCTCTCACATTGATGTTTCTTTCCCTCTTTTCCTCTCTCTGTAAAAATAAGTAAAATCTTTTCAAAATTTTCTCTCAGTAAAGAATTCTAGGTTGATAGATTTTTTTTTTCATTTCAGTACTTTAGAGATGCTGCTGCTTGTCTTTTAGCTTAAATTTTTTCTGACAAAAAATCCACAGTCATCCTCATCTTTGTTATTCTGTAGGTAATGTGTTCCCTCCTCCCTCCAGGCTAGTTTTAACATTTTTTCTTTATCAGTGGTTTCAATCAATTTGATTATGATATGCCTTGCTGTAGGGTTTTTTTTATGTTTCTTGTGCTTGGGTTTTGTTGAGCTTTTTATTTTTGGTTTTTTTTTTTACATTTATTTATTTATTTATTTTTAGGCAGAGGGGAAGGAAGGGAGAAAGAGGGGGAAGGAGAAAGAGGGGGAGAGAAACATCAATGTGTGTTTGCCTCTTGTGCACTCCCTACTGGGGACCTGGCCTGCAACCCATGCATGTGCCCTGACTGGGAATTGAACCAGGGACCCTTTGGTTTGCAGGTTGGTGCTCAATCCACTGAGCTGTACCAGCCAGGGCCTTGTTGAGCTTTTTAGATCTGTGGTTTAGAGTTTTCATCATATTGAGAAATTTTTTCAGCCATTACTTCTTCAAATATTTTTCCTGACCCCTCCATTTCCTTCAAAGACTCCAATTTCACATACATTGGCCACATGAAGTTGTCCTGCAACTTGTTATAATTACTCTGTTCATTTCTTTCATCTGTTTTCTCTCTGTACTTCATTTTCAACAGTTTCTATTTTTATGTCTTCAACTTCACTAATCCTTCCTTTGCTATATCTGATTTGCAATTAATCCCATACAGTGTATGTTCATCTCAGATACTGTAGTTTTTGTCTCTGGAGATTCAACTTAGGCATTTTTAATATCTCCCACGTCTTTAACATATGCTGTCTTTTCTCTAGTGTATGGAACATATGGAATACAGTCATAGTACTTTTAAAATGTCCTTGTTTACTTATCCTATTATCTGTGTCATTTCCTGGTTAGTTTCAATGGATTGATTTTTCTCCTCACTTTGAGTTGTGTATACCTGCTTCTTTGCATGCCTGGTAATCTTTTCCCACTGTGGAGCAAGACCCTTTTGAGTATTCTGTTTGATGTCCAGCTGGCTGGTGACAACAGGCACTGTTTCTTGTTCTAGATGAGCTCCAGTGATTGTTCCCTCTAGCCTTTTCAGTAGTTGTTTTCCATGCCTTGGATAGTTTCCTCTTATACACACCCTGATCTTGACTCAGCTGAATCCTTCAGGGGGACCCTTTGCAATTCTCCATGATCCTCTTTCTGTGTAGCTTTCCTTCCAGTATTCTGCCCTGAAAATTTTCATCAACTTGGTCTCCCACTCTTAGCTCCACAGACCTAAATCAAGGAGATCACCATGCTCTGTCTTGCTTTCCCCTTTTTATGTGCCACCTCCTGGAAACTCTCTAGGCTTAAGCTGGGTCAACTTTTGTTTCCCACCTCTTAGAGATCACTATCCTTCACTGCTTATTGTCTAATGTCTTGAGAATCATTGTGTTATATATTTTGTGTGGTGTTTCAGTTCTCTCAGGTGGGAGGAGACATCCAGATTTTGTTCTGTCTTGACTGGAAGCAAAGCCTTCTTTTTGTAATTCCTTTTGTACTTCCTTTTGTACACAGAGTAATTTTCTGATGTTTATAGTGGAAATGCTTGGCTGAAACACTACCTTACATAACTAATGTGAGGATTAAATGGGAGAACATATGTAAATGCTCAGAACAGCACCAACACAGAGCAAATGTTCAATTAATGTTGATGTATGAGTCAGCTTTTGCTGTGGCAACAAAAATCCTCCACATCTCAGTGACTTATGGTAAACATTACTAGCTCATGGGTCTGCTGGTCTATTTGTTCTGCTTAACTCTTTGTTATGGCTCAACTGTGGTTGGCTTACCTTGAGCACCAGGCTTTCTCATTCTGGGACCTGCTGACAGTCGCATTACCTGAGAAGACAAGAGGATGAGGCCAAATAAACCAGTGAAATCCATTTGATGTTTCTGCTTTGATGTGGTGCCTATGGCATCCTCTCATATTCCATTGGCCAAAGCAGGTCAGATGGCCCTTCTGAGAGTCAATGGGCTACTGCCATACTCTGTCCACAGAGAGTCCTGGCAAAGAAGAGACATATGATTCTTTTACAGAAGAGGGAGCTGATAATTGGGAACAATAACACAATTTACTGAAGCTGGTGATTGTTTATTAACAGCCTCTTCTGCAAGTAAATTTCCTTGTACATTTTTGTTTAAAGCAATGCTTCAGAAGTCCTGAGGTGAATGCATCTCTGTCCGTTAGCATTTTCTCTATCCTACACATATACCTGTCCTCATTTGGTTTGTTATTGCCTGTGCACTCTGATTACTGTAGGAGGAAGGACAAGTCATTCATAGTGGGCTGGAAGGCCATTGAGACAGGTCTTTGGTGAGAACTGGCAGTTAGAGGGAAAATAGTATCACTGTTCCAGGTTTTGGGTGGATAACTGAATGACTTTGTTCAGTCTTCAGTGCACCACTTTTATTTTAGCTGCCCACGTCTTCATTCTTTACCATTTGCACAGGAGACAAGGCCTTGAGGCCAAAGCTCCCATGATGTATTTGAGAAAATCAGCCCATCCTTGGAGTATGCTAGTCATGTCCCTTCTTCATCCAGGAATCTACCCTACCTACCTCAGCCTGGATGGTTCTGTCCTCCACTGAATCCAAAGAGCCTTTATTTCAAGATATTTCATGGGGCTTTCATGTGATAGGTTTTCTGCTACATTAATGAACTACCATGTGGTTTGAGGATAAAGGAACTCAGATTTTCTAAGCACCTCCTCTGTGCCAGGTCTCTTACATGTGGAGGCTATTCTAAAACTCACAATGACCTGATGCTGTAGGTACTGGTGGCTCTGTTTTACAGGTGTGGAAATGGAGGTGCAGAGAGGTTAAGTGACTATTCAAAGTCACATAGTTAGTAAATGGCAGAGCTGGGATTTGAACCTAGGTCTGTCTGCTTTGCATTATGTTTATGTTGGGTCCTTAGAGGGACCTATTCCTGGAGAACAGAGACTGCATCTTATACTTCTTTGTGTCATCCACAAAATCTAATACAGAGAGTGAGCACTGGATGGGTGTTTTAAAACATGTATAAAGTTTTCTTTATGAAGAGAGAAGTGGGTGACTTATTGTTCCTTGAGTCCTGAAAGAAATAAAGAAATACTGGGTGTGGTGTTGGAAGAAGCATTGCTCCTCTTGGCTCTCATTCCTCTGGTTGTCTAATCCTCAGAGCTGGCTGATGGTGTATTAAGCTGAGGCCACGGTGGGGCTGAGAGGATGGATATACAGATAAGTAGGGCTTTGTCAGGGCACAGAAGTAAATCCGTGGAAGTTGCAGAGGGAGAAGGAAACTTATACTTAATGTGTGTC
The DNA here is from genome assembly GCF_019186645.2 of Phyllostomus hastatus. Taxonomy (NCBI): domain Eukaryota; kingdom Metazoa; phylum Chordata; class Mammalia; order Chiroptera; family Phyllostomidae; genus Phyllostomus; species Phyllostomus hastatus. Next base: position 221,035 of record NW_025333643.1, on the reverse strand, counting down.
TGTGTACTTGGCTTTCCTCATTCATGATCTCATGAAAGGCACGTAATATCTTAGTGTCAGGATTTCTTACTCCTATTTAACAGGGTAGCATCCATCATGTGGCAATAAATAACAGAGCTGAATTTGAGTACAGGGCTGGGTGGCTCCAAAGCCCCGACTGTTGCCACTACACCCCACTACGGACATGGGAAGCACCCCTCTGTGGAGAGGCAGCCGGGTCAAGCCATCACTGGGAATGGCAGGCCTCAGCACATGGGGAATTCATAACTCAGAACATATTCCATCTATACAAATGGAAGTTATCTACTTCCCACCACCTGATCTATTGCCACTTGGGACTTTTTTGTCTGCTATTACCTGTGTGGTCGTTAAGTATTTCATCTTTTTCATTGAATTATCTCATTATGTCCTTGACATAGTCTCTCATTCTTTAGGAAAATAAAGTGGTTTAAGATGAAAACTGCCATTATAATGCCATCTATTAAAAGGATCTGGGAGTCATATAGCATTAAAAGGAATTTGTAATTGCCAATTAAAGAAAAGCATGCTATTGGCTAAAACCATTGATTGGAAGTAAATTAGGAAAAATTCTCTGAGCAACATCAAAAACAGGCTCACATCCTTTCTGCTAGAGCCAAAGTGACTCGTATGAGGTTCAGAGAGGTTAGTAACATTTCTAAGGTCACATAGCCAGTATTCTCTAGACACTGGAGAATTTGCATTTGAAATGTATTATCCAGAGAGCTGGTGTAGACTAGAGTGCAGGATTCTAAAAGGGCTCAGCTTACTATGGGCAACACACCCCAAGTAGGCTTCCCTGGTTCAGGCCTTTATCATCTCTCCCCTGGACTTGGCTGTCCAGGCTCCTCTTCCTCACTTCATTCTCTTCCCATAGCATTCTCCAGATAACCCCCAGAGTGACTGTAGCAACCACTATTGAGTGCCCACAAAGAGCCTCAATGGCTCCCTCATCCCTTTTATGTTAACAGAATGATCACTTGAGGTCATTATACCCTGCCTTGGAGACAAATCCTGACAGTTTTCAGCCATTCCTGACAACTGAATGAATAAATGAGTAAGTCTTGTATTTGACTTAATTGATTTGGTTGTCTGTAGTAGTATGAACATAGGAATTCTAAAACTACTTTCTATGTTTTTAGATTTGAATGAGTAAATGAATATAGTAATGTTGCCAGGCACTGGAGTTCTCACTGTGGAAGAAAGAAGATGTAACCATAAAATGTGGCAAAACAAGTAAAACCCTACAGATCTGGATTGGAGCAGGGATATTGGCATTTCTAGCTTTATTCAAATAAAGGGCCTCAGAGCAATGACACTTTAGCACACAATTCTGTATTTCGAAAAATAAGTCTTTTCTAAGAAGAACAAAGAATGCTTGAAGAAATGGCTGATTCAAGAGCTTGGGCAGGGAAAGTACAAAGTGAGTCTGGAATATCATCTGTACAGAAGGAAAAAATAATAGCAACACATCAAAAGTACATAGGAGACACCTGAAGACACTAAACATTCAAATACATGATAGTAATGAATCATAATCAATTGAATATAGTAAGAATTCATAAGTCCACATGAATAAGTCCATTCATCCATAAAAGACAGCTCTTCCCTACTGTAGAATGCCAACCAATAAATGCAGAAGGAATGGCGGTATTATAAGATCACCATTTTGCTGCCATCCTAGTAAGAGAGCCAGGCAAGAATCATCATCAAGGGAGGCTGAAATATGTAGGTGAAAGTCTACTGAGGAACAGTAGACAGACTCAATAAATCTCTCCACAAAAATAAATATTAATTGGAAAAGGAAAAAACAGAAACTTGACAGGCACTATTTTAACAAAATGAGTGCTGTTAATGTTAGACAAATCAGCATCATGGGTTTCTTGATTAGCAGCACTGAGAAGAACACAACATTATTTCTGTGGTATTCTGGCCAAAAGAATACAACCTAAAGCTTACAATGAGAAAATACCAGACAGACCCAGGTTTGGGGAATTTTGCAGATAATTTTCATGACTATAATTCTTTAAAATGTCCAAGTTATGAAAGAAAAAGAAAAGAATGAAGACTCAACTAAAGAGACCTGAGAACTAATATAACATATGACCCTTGATTAGGTCCTGGGCCAGAAAAAGGTTTGCTATAAATGATAGTATTTGGACAATTAGAATATGATAACAGTAGTTGGCAATGTTAAAATTCCTGCTATACTGTGGATATGTAAAAGAATTCTTTGTTTTTAGAAAATATATAAAAAGTATTCAGGGGTAAAGAAGCATGATACATGTAAGTTATTCTCAACAAGTTCAGAAGAATGATAAAGCAAATGTGGCACAATGTTAAGAATTGGTGAATTGTAGCACCATAGAGACGGCCACAAATATTTTTTTTACTCCTCTGATTGGGAGAAGAAAATTATTTCTCATCTTCAAATCTGACCTGGCCTTCCTGACTTGTTTGACCTCTAGGATGCAGGGAGTGATGTTCTGAGACTTTTAAGGCAATGTCACGAGAAGGCTTGCACCTTCAACCTGAGTAAGCCTTTAGAAAGCTTTCTCTGGGGTCTTTGACTGCTATAGGACATCCAGCTCTCTGAGACCACCGCACTGCTGAGCACACCGCCAGGATAGGTACTCCTGTTGATACTTCCAGACATCCTCACCATGGTGCCAGATGTGTGGGGTCCAGCTCTCCAGAGCAGTCCACCAACTAGCTGATGCCAGTCTGTGACCTCGGTCAATGCCTCATGGGACAAAACTCACCTTGCCGAGTCCTGCCCAAATTCTCAACACAGAAAATCATGACATACACTATAATGGTGGTGGTTTTAAGCCATTAAGTTTTGGGGTAGTTTTCATACAAAAATAAATAACCAGCAGTAGGTGATACATAGAAAGGACATATCTGTAGTGTTCTTGCAACTTTCCTGTAAGGTTGATATCATTATTGTTGTTGTTGTTATTTTTATTTTTATTCTCACCCAAGTATATACATATTGATTTTAGAGAGAGGGGAAGTGGGGATAGAGAGAGGGAGAGAAATATTAATGTGAGAGAGAAACATTGATTGGTTGTCTCTCATATGTGCCCTCATTGGGGATTGAACCCACAACCCAGGTATGTGCCCTGATGGGAATTGAACCTGTGACCTGGTCTACAGGGCAATGCTCCAATTAGCTGAGCCATGCTGCCCAGGACAGGTTGATATTATTTTAAATTAAAAGAAAAACTTTAGAGCCATACATTAATGGTTGAAAAGGAGGATATTGCTGCTTAAATCAAAAGCTCTTTTTCTCAGCAGGAAAGTCACTTCACAATTCCTTCAATCTGGGCCAGCCTCTGGACACAAGCTGAGTGAAACGCTGTGAGTCAAGACCATGAAGGGGTTTACTGAGCTTTAATCATCAATGTGGAAGCCAAGACTCTTGAAGTGGGAACACACCTCTCAGAATGACTGAACTCTGTGCCCCATTGCCATGGATCCAATTACTTCCTCTCCCCAGATACTCAGAGGTACTTCAGCTCAACATATGCTAACCCTAACTTCCTATCTCACCAACTTGAGCCCCAACTCTCACTAAAACAAGTGAACACCAAACAGCAGATAAATAACCAGCCCTCCTTTAGTGTTTCTGTTATCAGAGGGTGGCTCCTCCATTCCATTCCCTTGTCCAAGCCAGCAATCTGGGAGTCACCCTTGACACCTCTTTCTCCTCCTTATTCCCCATTACCAGTTCTATTGGTTTTGCCTCCTGACAGCTCTCCCATTTGTCCCCTTCAAGCTAAGCTACCATTGCCTCTCACATTCTAATCATTCTCCGTATACTTCATCTTGCCCCCAACCCCCGAAACAGTCTCCAGTTCTCCATGTAGCAGCCCCATTTGAAACAAATCAGAACATATCACTTCCATGTTTAAAGCCATTCAAGGCTTCCTTTTGTTCTTAGACTTCCTGCAGGAAGCCATAAAGAAAAAATTTCAGTTTAGGAAAAATCAATAAGACACTTGGAGGCAAAAAAAGAAAAAACATAAATTACCATAAAACAAGCTAAATAATAACAAATTGGAAGAAAATATTGAGTTGGCCAAAAAATTCACTTTTTTTTGTACAATGGCTCCAGTAGTGCATAGCTGTCTTTAACCTCATTTGAAACAATTTTGTTAGACTGTATTGTGACAGCTGTCCTATCAGTGTGCATTTAAAAAAACCTTATCAAAACTGGTAAATTTTTTATAGCTATTTTAATATTGAAGGTGGAAGAAAATGAGCATTTTCAGCATATTGTGCTTTATTATTTTAAGAAAGGTAAAAATGCAGATGAAACACACAAAAAAGATTTGTGCAATGTATGGAGAAGATGCCATGACTGATCAAACATGTCAAAAATGGTTTGCAAAGTTTTGTGTTGGAGATTTCTCGCTGGACAATGCTCCATGGTCAGGTATACCAGTTGAAGTTGACAGTGATCAAATCAATACATTAATTGAGAATAATCAACATTCTAACAAGCAGGAGATAGCCAACATACTCAAAATATCCAAATCAAGTGTTGAAAATTATTTGTATGAGCTTGGTTATGTTAATTGCTTTGATGTTTGGGTTCCACATAAGTGAAGTGAAGAAAACCTTCTTCACCATATATCTACATGTGATTCTTTACTTAAATGTAATGGAAATGTTCCATTTTTGGAACAAATTGTGACAGGTGATGAAAAGTGGATACTTTACAATAATGTGGAATGAAAGAGATCATGGGGCAAGTGAAATGAGCCACCACCAACCACATCAAAGGCCAATCTTCATCAAAGAAGGAGATGTTGTGTATGTGGTGGGATTGGAAGGGAGTCCTCTTCATATCTCTTATGAGCCCCTTCCAGAAAATTGAACTATTAATTCCAACAAGTACTGCTCCTAATTAGACAGACTGAAAGAAGCACTCAAAGAAAAGCATCCAGAATTAGTCAACAGAAAATGCAAAATCTTCCATCAGGATAACACAAGACCTCATGTTTCTTTGAAGACCAGGAAAAAACTGTTATAGCTTGTCTGGGAAGTTCTGACTCATCCATCATATTCACTAGATATTGAATCTTCAGATTTACATTTGTTTTGGTCTTTAAAAAATTCTCTTAAGGGAAACTATTTCAATTCCCTGGAAGACTACAAAGGGTACCTGGAACAGTTCTTTGCTCAAAAAGATAAAAAGTTTTAGGAAGATGGGATTATAAAGTTGCCTGAAAGATGGCAGAAGGTAGTGGACCAAAATGGTGAATACATCACTCAATAAAGTTATTACTGAAAATGAAAAACAAAATCTTTTTACCTAAAACAGAATGAACTTTTTGGCCAACCCAATATTTATAGCACCACATGACTAACAAAAAATTTTAGTCCTCATTATATAAAAAGACCTAACAAATCAACAAAAAATGATCAACATCCAATAGGAAAATCATAAAAATTCAGTTTACAGTAAAATAGAAAAATGACATAAAATTCATACAAAAAACATGCTCACCTGCTTCATAATTAAATAAATAAAACTAAGAAACCAGTGAAAGGGTTGCAACATGTTGGCAGAGATTAAAAGCTCTGAAGCCACACAGCGTTGATGAAGGTGTATGGAGACACGCAATCTCCTGTGTGGTTTGTACAACCAAGGCCTTTTAACGCCCTCACAGATCTCAGGCACTCTGACTTTCGGAAGCCATGCTTCACATGAAATATATTAAAATATACATGCATCCTATATTAAGTATAATTTTTGCTGATTTTGGAATATTAAAAGAATTTTTATAATTTTTGCCTTTGTAATTACTTGGCTATCAGGCGTTCTAATGATAGGCTATTTAATTTATGATAGGCATAGGAATTTATTTCTCAACAGTCATTAGACATATTGTGAATTCTTGCAAAATGGGCAAAATACATAACCTACTAATTGTTATTCAAATATAATCAATATTTTTATAAATGAGAACATTGCAAGTAATACATTGTAGAGATATTTAATTAAATATTTATCGATCTCAGATGAGCAGTTTCCCTTTGTGTCAGGACGTTAATGCACACAGTTCAGTGCCCCCACATTTCCTAGGTGCCCGAGGCTAAGCTATGCCTACAGAACATTTTCACGGGGAAAGGGCCTTGGGCAAACATCTCTCAAGGCCAACTGGGCCCTGTCTCTCAAATGACACTTGTGTGCATTTTTTCACCAAGGAATTCCACTGAAGTGAATTTATTCTACACATCTACACATTCATGGGCCCAAATGTGTCTTTATGAGAGTGTTTCTGGCCACAATGTTTGTAATAATAACTAACAGAAGGAACTTAAAATATCCATTTATATGGATTGAGTAACACAAACTGGCACATCCATGCACTGAAATGCTGGGAAGCCATTGAAAAAAACTGATGCTCAGCCAACTTCACCAACATGGAAAAGTCTCTGAGTTTCTTTTTATAGAAGAAGCTGTATGTTCTCACATATGTGTGTGCATTTATGAAATAGTTCTGGAAGCATATATGGGAAACCTTGACAGTGGTTATCTCTATGGACTAGGGCAGAGATGGGGGAGGGCACTGAGTTTTCTTTGAAAGTGATCCATGAGCTATTTTTCATAACGATTTAACAAAGGAGTAAGAAGAGGGAGATACAGAAGAGAAGGAGAAGCTAAAACACATTTCTCAACTGGACTACAGAGTTGCATGCTCAGGACCCTGCTGTCTCAGGCATCATCTTGTGCTCCTCGCCTTCACTGTTAATGGTCTGGCTCACCCATCTGCTCTCAGCTCTTCAGATTTCCAGTTCTTCCTCCCTTCCCTGGCTCTTTGCATCTGCTGTTCCTTCCGCCTGGAACTGCCCCCACTAGCACACACAGTTAACTTTTACTCTTTCCAATGATGTCTTGCTGCTGAGGGAAGCCTTCCCTGACCACCCAGGCTGGGCCAAGCTCCCTGTTGTGCACTCTCGTGGCACCCTAGGCTTTTTATGCATGACACTAATCACAGTTTAAAATTCTACACCTGTACATTGTTGTTTCACATCTGGCTCCTTTAATAAATTGCTGATAATCACATCCTGACATCCAGCACCTGGTCTAACATATGAGGTGCTCTGTAAATATTTAATGAGTAAATGAATCAACTAGAGAGGAAGTGGGGAACAGCCTCCCATCATGGGAGGGCAGCGCATTGTTTTTCCAACATGGGTTAGGTTCTTCCCACCCAACAGCCTTATAATTTGAGCTAACAACTTTGCCTTCATCACAGAAAAGTAATCTGTGAAGGGCTCCCCTCAGCACTGTCAGGACACACAAGAATGAGCACTTTCTTGTGAAGAAGTGGAAGGGGTGGCAATGGGCTTTGTTTAAGTAATTTTAGATTTTTGTGGATGTCGTGGTTGTTAAAACTCGACAAAATAAATGTCTATGTCATATTGGCCAATATTTTGTTATACATGTCAAACAGGCTTAATATAAATTTAAAAGGAGCAACTATGTAGACACAACAAAGGTAAAAGGAGATTTCCACTGCTAATATGGCTGACATATGCTAATTTTTCTCCCAGAGAAAACAGTACTTACCCCCATGCACCGATGACCTGGTTATACTGAAGAATGAACAAAGGCAGATTCCCAACGGGAGTCAACATTTGAAAAAAATGAATCACACAGGTGAGTTACTCAAATTTATGGCTTTTAGCCTTAGACTAAACCTTAGTCAGTACCACAAAGGCTAGAAAACCTGAATGTTTTCACCTGAAAAAGTAGAGGAGAGTTCAGGGCAACTGTGGCCACTGAAAAGTGAAGGAGAATCCTGTACAAGAGAGAGCCAGAGAGAGCCAGAGAGAGAAAGTCCCAAATTTGTGCAAAATCTGCACTCCTACCACTGTAACCCTTCATCTATGCACGCCCGGGGCAGGGTGTGAGCAGCCTAGGAACAAAGGAGTGAACTGGGGTTTGAGATGCTGCCCAAGAGAAAGAATTTGCAGTTGCAATCCAACAAAAGTAATTGCCTACTAAGAAAAGCAAATATACATACAAAGCAGAATCTCGAATCTCTACAACATGTAATTGTCCCAATGCTGGGGATATGACCCAAAATTGTTTGACTTATGAAGATTGGGAAAATTTGTCCCCTCATCAAGAAAAAAGAAAATCAACAAACGAACCTTGAGATAACTCAGATGTTCAAATGAGCATTTAAGGGTTTTGAAGCAGCTGTTGTAATTAGACTTTTATACTATAATTCTACACATGCTCTTCCAGAAAATAGAAGAGAAAGAAATACTTCCCAACTCATTCTATGAAGCTACCATTACCCTGGCACCAAAGACATGGCAGGAAAAGGAAATCAGACCAATGTGAATATGGGTGCAAACATTCCTTTAAAAATTTAGTAAGTTTAATTTAACTGTGTATTAAAGAAGGTGATACATTATGACCTAGTGGGGTTTATCTCAGGAATGCAAGATTCGCTCAGCCTACATAAGCCAATCAATGTAATTCACGGCAACAACAGATGAACTCTGTGATCATGTCAATAGACACACACACAAAAAGCTTTTGACATAATTCAATTCTCATCCGTGATAACTTTCAGCAAACTAGGAATAAAAGGGAATAAAGGGAAATTTCTCATCCTGACAAAGGGCATTCGCTAAACACTGCAGCTGAGCGCATGCTCATTGGTGAAAGACTGAAGGTGTTCCCCCCCATGGAAACAAGGACGCTCATTTTCATCACTCCCCTCCAGCATCACGCTGGGGATTCTTGCAAGAACAACGAGGTAAGAAACAGGAATGAAAGGCATTTAAACAGGAAAGAAAGAAATAAAACTGTCTTTATTCATCAACAATATGATCATCTAGGCAACAAATTTCAAAGAATCAACAAAAAAAGCTATCAAGAACATTGAGTTTAGTGAGGACCAAAAGTCAACATACAAAAATCAATTGTGTTTTTATATACTTTCAGTGAGCAACTATAAATCAAAATTTATAAAACAGTGTCATTTATAAGATCATAAAAACCAAAATACATAGCAATAATTTTTTAAGTATGTGCAAGATCTGCATGAGAGAAATCAAACAGGACTTAAATATAAATAAGTGAGCTGATCTACCATGTTCATAAGTCACAAGACCTATTATTAAGATGTCAGGTCCCCCAAATTGATACATAGACTCAACATAATCCCAGTCAGTATTCTAGGAGGCTTTTTAACATCAACAAGCTGGTTCTAAAATTAATATGAAAAAACAAAAACATCTATAATAAGCAAACTGTTTGAAAAGACAAATTAAGTTAAAAGATTCAAATTACCTGCTTTAATAACTTTTAAAGATATAGTAATAAATAAGCAATACTGTGGCCCTGGCATAAGAGTAGACATATATAAAGCAATGGAAGAGAGTAGAGCTCAGAAATAGACCCACTCATTTGTCGTCAATCATTTTTCAACAAAGGTGCTTAGGTAGCTCAATGGAGAAAACAGTCTTTTCAAAAAAAGAAACTTGATCTTAAACTTGTACTACATACAAAAAAAATCAATTCACAATGAATCATAGAGGTAATGTAAAATGTTTCTGATCTTAGATTTAGGCAAAAATTTCTTAGAAAGAACACAAAAAACATGAACCTTACAAGGAAAGTTGGTAAGTTGGACTTCCTCAAGACAAAAAGGTTTCTGTTATTTGAAAAGCTGTTAAAATTATAAAAAGACAAGCCACAGTGGGGAGAAATAAGTGCGAAACACATATCCAATAGGGGATTTGTACCCAGAACTTATGAAGAACTCTCACAGCTCAATAATAAAACAAATAAGTCAGTTTAACACACAGATAATAAAATTTGTATGCATGCAAAAATATAGAATGTTAATAGAAGTAAGAATTACTCTATTTTATACTTGAGTGGGGTCTTGGCAGTCTTCCTTGCTGTTTGGGGGTGTGGGCTGGGAAAAGCCCCAGACCAGAGGCTGGATGCAGACACCCAGTGATTTATGTGGACATTTGGATGTGGACACTCAAGTCACTGGAAGGTCAAGATGCTAAGATGGCTTCCTTTCTGTGGCTTGCTGTCTTTCATTTGTCTGTGTGTTTTCCCCTTCTGCCCTCGGGCCTCCTCCCTGGCTCTGCCTCTAGGATGCACATTACCCCTCCTGCCCTGGCCTGTGGCCAGCTGAGCTTCCCCCTCATCTTCATGCCTTCTTCTTTGGAGCCATCACAGCCAGCGCCTGCTCCCTGGCCTGAGCTGCCGCCTTTCCCTCCTTCTCTACCTGGGGAGATCCCTGAGCTACCCTGGAAGCACGCTGGACTGCAAATGTAGCCAATTAAAGGAAATAACAGGGTTCATGGGCTCCAGACAAAAAAGCAGCACCTGTATAGGGAACACCTGTTCTTTATACTTTAAAAAATTCCTCCCTGGTGTCTCACCTAAGCCTTAGGATAGCCTTGTGCAATGGAATGAGTAATACCCTCACTTTACAGGGAGGAGACTCAGGGCTTCCCTCTGCCATCAGAACGAGCAAGCAAGCAAGCAAGCAAGCAAGCAAGCAAGCAAGGACAGCACCTTGCTCCCAGAATGCCGATGTCTCACAGGAGACTGGTGAGTGCTGAACTGAATGCAGGCTTTGGAACCAGAGAAACTCAGGTCTGGGCTGGCTTCCCACTTGCCAACCTGTGTGACCTCAGTCGAGTCATTTACCTTCTCTGAGCTTCCGCTCCTTGTGCTCCTCGGTGATAATATCTGCCTCTCAGTTATTAATGATGGCCAAATGCACAAGAAGGTAAAAAAATTCTTCTATAAGGAGCTCATTTAGTTTCTTTCTCAGTGAAGACAAATCTGTTCCTTCGTGATTTTCCTTTGTGAGTATCTTTCCTTACTCATTTTATTTTGACATATTAAAATCTAAATATTGACATAAAAAATCTAAAAATCTAAATAAATCTAAAAATCTAAAATCTATATTATTTATATATATATATATATAAATAAAAATGGAATGATTTCCCCTCAATTATTTGAAACTATTTTTTTCCTTCTCTCCATTTTCCTACTTTCCTTCTTTTCTTCCCTCCCTCTTCCCTGCTAAACATAACCACATACACTTAGTCCATGGGTTCTCCCAGTGCTTGAGTCTTACTCAGAAAAAAAATCTACAAAAGAAAACTTAACCTTCATGCACTATTGGTGGAAAAGTAAACTGGTGCAGCCACTATGAAAAACAGTATGGTTTTCTGTTTTCCACAGAACAGTAAGAAGTTTTCTTAAAAAATTAAAAATAGAACTACCATAAGATCTAGCAATTCCAGCTCTAGAAATATACCTGAAAGACATGAAATCACTGTCTCAAAGAGCTACCTGCACAGTCGTGTTCATTACAGCATTATTTACAATGGCCAAGTTATGGAAACAACCTAAATGTCCATCAATGAATGGATAAAGAAAATGTTTACACACACACACACACACACACACACACTAATATTATTCATCCACAAAAAAGAAGGAAATCTTGCCATGTGCAACAACATGGATGGACCTTGAGGACAAACGCTAAGTGAAATAAGTCAGACAGAGAAATACAAATATTTTATGATATTCCTTATATGTGGAAGCTGAAAAAACTAAACTCACAGAAAAAGAGTAGAATTGTGGTTCTTGGGGACTGCGTGGGGTGGGGGTAGGAGCAATAGGGAGGGTGTTGGTCAGACAGTACAAATTCCCAGCTCGAAGGTGCATCAGTTCTGGGAAATCTGATATAACATGGTAACTATGATTAATAATAATGTACTGGTAGTTTTTAAGATACCACATAAAAATGGTGATTATGTGAGAGGATGGAGGTGTTAACCAACCTAATTGTGGCAAATATTTTGCAATATCTATGTGTATAAAATCATCACATCGTATATCTTAAACTTACAGAAGTTATAGGTCAATATCTCAGTAAAGCCAGATAAGACATAGAAAAAATCCAATCGTTGCAAGAAAAATATATGAGAGAGAACTTACTAGTGAACGCCACCTAAACACGCTGTGCGGGTTGATATCCAAAAGGGAGGGGGAAGGAGACCACTTCACAGCAGACAAAATTAACTTGGCATAAAGTTCTCGTAAGTTCAGACACACTCGAGCCTCTGGGCCTGATTGGTCCCCACGCAGGTTCAGAACCAAGGCCTGAGGTGAATAGTGAGAGAGTCTGGGGAGCCACCCCTGTCCTCTGTCCCCCACATTCCTGTCCACAAAGCCCCCATTTAACAGCCTCCACAAGGTCCTCAGCCACGGGCCCATCTGGGCTTGGCTGTGAGGGAGAGGGGCAGCCAGGCAGACACAAAGCAGAGGCCTGACCCCGGCCCCAGAAGGCGGTCCTGCATTGTTCTGAGGGAGGCCCTGGGCAGCCCCCAGGCCGGGGGGAGGGGAGCAGGTGGGGCTCAGATGGCAGGCAGCATCCTCCAGCTGGACAGATGGTGAACAAAGGGGCACACAAAGGAGGCAAAGGCACCAGAGCAGTCGCCGTGGAGGACCCGACCACTGCCTCAAACATGAGCTGCACCTCAGAGCACCGTGACACAGGGGAAAGGGAGCCGCTGAGTGCGCCTGCCAGCGTGAGCTGGGACCCAACGCGTTTCTTCACTTAAATTTCACAGCTGAGTTCTAACTCCCATTTTACAGACAAGAAAACTGGGACTAAGAAATCTTGTCCAAGGTCATCTGTCAACATGTAAACTAAGCAAACTATTTCCAAAGCCTGTAGTCTCGACCTACTTCACCAGCTCTTTCTATACAGTAAATACTGAGCTCTTGGCCTCTCGCACACGACTTCTAGCCGAGGTCAGAAAGAAAAAACACTAAGGTTTCTTCAACCTGTGTTATCCGGAGCCAGGAAATTCTCAGCATGGGGACAAATGAAACAAGGTGCCAAATAGTTTGACTAGAGATGTTCATATCACAAGAAAATGTGTTTTCAGATGTTTAAAATAACCGTTTTTCAAAAGAGAGGTTTGGACCGCACGCAGCTGTGCTGAAGCACAACCAGTCTGAGTGACTGCAGGCCCCAGCGAGCACATTTGCCAACATCTGGAGGTAGCCTCAGCGCTTGCTGTGTCTCACTCTTCCCGGGGGTTTTGCCAATTCTAGGGCTCCCAGGTATCACTGAGGAGGAAGGATGGCGACATGAGGTGGCAGTCATGCAGAGCACAAGCTTTGTCTCCATGAAGAAGAATAGAAATTGAACCATTAGAAAGAGGGGAGGTGAGAACAGCTACATTTATCATTGCTGAGGGCCCACATTTTACAGATCTCATTGATTCCTCAGGCAGGCAGTGTCAGCTCAGTTTTAAAGATGAGGAAGTGGAGCTGGAGGTGGTGAAGTGATAAAGGGGGTGTCTGTGTGTCTTCCCTGCCAAGGGCAGAGACCCCCTTCTCCTGACAATAGCAGCACATTTTCCCTTGCCCCACTCACAGTCTACTGTGGTCCAGGTGAGGCTGCCTGGGACCCACACAGGCCCCTCACCCACCGTCTTCAATCCCTAGGACACAGTGATTGGGTCAGGAGTGTGCAGGGGCTCAAGTCAGCCAAACAGATTTAGTCCTGGGGCTTCTGCTGGCCTCCTGGGAGAGAGGAGCCCTCTGTGCACTGCAATGGCAGAAAAGACAGGTGGGTAGTTGGCCTCAGGAGGTTAGGGACATCGTGTGGAGTGAGAGCCTCCCTGAGACTGAACCATACACAGTGAGACCAGGAGAGGAGTGAGACCCAGTCCTACGGTTCTCTGAGTCCGGCATTACTGGTAGCCTTTCAGGTATGTGAACAAAGCAACACCCACTTTTGATTAAACCAATTGGCTTTCCTTTTCCACTGATTTCCTTTTACTTCCCTGTACAGCTGGGGTTGGGGGGTGGCGGTGCTTATCATCGTCCTCAGTGGTGTTCTACCCACTTTAGCCCCTAGAAGGCCTCAGGGGTAAAGGCTGGGCACACGGGAAGACTGTACTTCCCAGGCTCCTTTGCAGTATGTGGAGCTGTGACAAGAGTTCTCCCCCTTCTTTCAACTATTCCATTTATTCTCCACTTGATTCATCCCCACCCTGGATAATGCTGAGTAAATCCTAGGTACCCTATCATTTACCTTCAGATAAGGACTTTAGAAAAGACACCAGCACAATACCACTATCAGAGCCCACAAAATTATGGTGATTTCTTAAAATCATTTACTACCCATCCATACTGTTTTCCCAATTATCTTTAAATGTCTTTGTGGTCAGGTGGTTCCGATCAGAATCCAATTATAGTCCTTTTGCATACGGCCTGTGTGTCTTAATGTATTTTATGTTTATTTTTCTCTGTAATAATACTCTTTCATTCTTAACCCCATACTATTTATTTCTTAGAGAAACAGTCATTTATTCAGTAGAATTTCCAGCATTTTGGCCTTGAAGGATTGTATCCTCACTGTGTCTCTTAATATGTTTCTCCATCTCTTGTATTTTTCTATAGAATGTAGGAAGATCCAGAGGTGTGGTTCTATTTCCTTTTCTTTGGCAAGAGCACTTCTTCGTGGTGTCACACCTGTAGGCACATCACATGCGGGTGCTGCGTTTTTGGCGATGTTAAAATTGATCAGGGTCCAGGTCTCAACCTGGTTTATCCACCATAAAGCACCTTCACCTTTTACCTCACGGTTTTAGTGGCATTGACGATTGTAGCTTAGATCCATTATTTCAATAGGGGTTGCAAATGGTGGTTTTCTAATTGTTATGTTTCTTGCTTTTAGTAACCATAACTCTTTTATAAAGACACACTTTTCCCCATCAACTGTTTGTTAACTCTGAAATATAGTCCATTCAGTAAAGACAGAAGGAATGCTTATTTATTTCCTTTTATTTACTTGTTTTCAGGATAATAACTTATTTCCTACAAAACTTAAACCTAAAGCCCACAATGAGTTTTGCATATTATTTAATCATTGTTCCTGTTGGTGCTCAAAGTGTCTCATCTTTGGCCACTGAGCGCCCCTGCCGCTGGGCTCCATATCCTCTCCACAGGGCCCATCGTCCTGAGAGCGTCCTTGCTTGCTGGCACAAGGTGTTCCAGGCTTATCTTGTCCATATCCGGCCCCAGTCCTGGAGTCAGTCATTTCTCCAAGGAGCCCCAGTTCCTTTTGGTGGTAAATGATGCTTAAAAGAACATGATCATTTTACAGCCCTTCCCCTGTGGAAGTGAAGCAGACAAGTGGTGCCCACAATCACTGGTCAGATCTTTTCTGTGTAGCCAGGGAAGACAAACACTGCAAAGCAGCCTCACTGTATTCAAGATTTTGGACTCTGGCTGGCCCTGCCGGAAAGGACCATGGAGAAAAGCCCAGAAAAACCAAGCCAGCTGTCTTTGCATCCTTCCCGCAGAGCAACTGGCCAAGAGCTGACAGGTGTGAGGTGGTGGTTTCCTGGAGAACTGCTTCCTCTGCTCACCAAGCTGATATCTGAAACAAAGTGTGCTGGGCTTCCTCCCTATGGACCCGGACCCAGCCCCAGCAGTGCTATTGCTAGTGTGTAAGTGTGTGTGTGTGTGTGTGTGTGTGTGTGTGTGTGAGGAGAGGTAATGTTCCTAAGGGTTTTTGGAGGTCTTGGTAGGGACTTTACAAACAATTTAAACCTCATAACCAACCTAGGAGCTAACTACCATTCCTATCCCCATTGTACAGATGAGGAAAATGAGGCTTAAAGAGATTAATTCAGTTGGCTAAGATCATCATAGAAGTAAGAGGATGGGCTACAGTGTAAACTGAGTCTCTTGGACTTCACAATAGTGTAACTCTCTAGGCCTGGGGAGGGACACACTTCTACCATATCAAAACTGCTAACAGCAGCAGCAGCAGCAGCAACTGAAAGTGCTAAGTGCCACCCCAACATCCATTCTCCCCCTTTTCTTATTATTAGATTCTGACTTTATTCTGGACGACAGTTGACAGTGAGTATGGCTGAAAGACTTCATTTCCCAGCCTCCCTTGCAGTTAGGGGCAGCCAATGAGCTATAAGCAGAAGATGCTGGATAGGACTCCTGGGTAAGCTGTTAGTAAGGGGAAAGACAGGGTACCCCATTGCCCTCCTCTCCTTCCTAGCTTCCTGCTTACATCGTGGCCAAGATGATTGGAGCTCCACTGTCATCTTTAATTGTAAAAACAGTTTTGGATGTAGAAGGCACTAAGGAAAAAGGAACAAGAGGAAGAGCCTGGGTCCCTGATGGTGAAGGAATGGCCATGCCAGGTGGGGCTGCCCATGACCAAGATTCTCTCCTTGACTAACTCTAACCAGGCTCCCCTGAACTTTCTCTTCAACTAGACCCTGACGTTTGAGTTTCCATGTTTATCTCTGCACTGTCCAATTTTAGCAAGAAGTCTGCTAAGTCAAATTAGCCAGAACCCCACTTACCCATCTTCAATATCTGATCACCCCGGGTGTAGGGTCGGCTGCCCGAAGCTTCACCATTCTCCCGGTGATGTCAGATCCCCTTGGCCTGCCTTCAGCAAGAACCCTGTTTGGTCAGTCTAGCCAGAATCTTCTCTTCCCCTGATGTTTGCTCTCGGTAATTTTCTATCTACTACCTGCCCCCACACCCCTCCCCATCTCCTCTGCTATAAATTCCCACTTGTCCTTGTTCGATGTATGGCCCCATCTCTCTCCACAACTACAAACCTCCACTGCAGTAGCCTTCCCCTGACCCTGAATAGAGCCTTTCTTACCACCATCTTTAACATGTCATAAATAATTTTTTTCTTTGTCACCTATCTTTGGACTTTATTTGTGGGAGAGAGGAACTTATTTAAGTCATTTATTTGGGTATTTTGTTCAGGGCAGATGAGTCTAATGCAAATAGATATAAACAGCAACCTCAAAAGTAGAAGCAGTACAGGACTCTGCCTCTTCAGTGATGCCCTAGTCTGGAGGCTGTTGGCCTTCCTCATAGAAACTTTCTCTTCGATGCTGCAAGGCCTCCTTTCTCATTTTGAGATACATTCACATATAATATATCCAAATCAACCTAACATCCTAATGCTAATATAAAGGAAAAATGGAAATAAAGAAATTTGTAAAAGTATATATTTCAATGTATGAATGCTTGGGCACAGTTACACCAGATGCCACAATAAAGTACTCAGATGCCAACCCCTACAGGCAAAACGACAGTGTGACAGCTTCCAGTGCAGGCCAACAGGAGTGTTTTACTGGGGACTCCAATACAGGAGTGGCATTTTCATCAGTGATGTGACTTTCTGAAATGGCAAACAGAAAACTCTCAGTAAAGTTTCAATCATAAGGAAACAAAACATAACCTTACCCTTATTTACACAGTCGATGTATTTCTAGAGCACACAATGTTAAAACCACACAAAAATACTTTGTGTTTAGATATAAAATAGAGTTATAGGAGGAGCTAATTATGAACAGGTTTTTCATCTACATGCATTTCTGGTCAGACACTGAGAATTCATGTGGGGTGCAGTTCAGCCTTGTTGTATGGGATTGTCCCACAGTGGACCCCACACCTGCCAGTATTCCTCTTTGGTCACCCTGAGCACCAAGAGCACTGGTGAAACTTCCCAAGCGCCCCCTAGTGGGCAGTACTGTCCTCACTGAAAATTGCTGGCTGCCTGCCACTCTCTGAAATGCATTGACTTAGGGAGGGCAGTAGGTAGGGCTGGGAGGAGGTGGGGAAAGGAAAAAAAAAAGCAGGAATAACTGTAATAGCATAAATAATAAAAATAATAAATTTAAAAAATGAGATGCAGACAACTGTACAGTTCCAGAATGAGAGCAAAGTCGCCAAAAGGAGAGTAATGCTTTTACTTCATGCTCCTTCTGGATAACAAGGGCTACTCTGTGGTCAGGTGTCCTTGTACCCGTTTGCCAGAAAAAACAGAAGACATTTGGAGATCACTGAGGCTAAAGAAGCCTTGCCTTGAGCCTGTCAATGACTTCAATTCCAAATCTCTAGCAAATGTGACAAAGAATGAAGGAGAATAACCATGAACACAACTCTCTCTTTTATATACAAACACCTAGCCAATGCTGCACGTTTTTCTTGGAAGACACGGGTGTTACCTTGGGTTGGCTAATTGATCCTTGAATAATAGGAAATTATAATCTAGTGATGCTTATAGGAATATAGACAAAACACCTTTGTGGCACACTTCTGCTAACACACACTCAGCCCAAACAGGACAGGGGTGAGCAGGAACTCTCCTCAGACTCACAGACCTGCAACTAGCCCTTGGCTGATATTCAGTTGCAAGGGAAAACTTATTATAGGAGTTTCCAAAGGATGGTGACACAAGAGGAATCAATATGCAATACACAAAAATTCACATTTCTTCTATAAAAAGAAAAAACACCGACCACTGTTTTCACCTACAGACACCAGCTTGGCTTCACAGAACTTTGGGCATGGTGCATTACATGGTGATTTCTCTCCTTCCCTCCATAGGCACAGGGTGAAACTCAGCTCACTGACATGTCCTTCTCATTGTTTTCATAAGCATTTGTGATTTTAAAATAAAAATGCCTTCTTTACCCACTCCTTCCCTTTCCAGCACAAGCTTTGCTTTATTTTTTGAAACAGCAAAGGCTGAGGCTGGCAGAAGTTTCTAGAAGCATAGTTCAGGCAGACCAAGGTCACAGTGAAAGTGCAGTTGGCTGCTGCCCTCCGGCTGGGCAAAGGGAGGGCCCCGAAGGGTATCACACTCACTGGCGTCCTCACCAGTGTTTATCAAACATGATGCTCAGAGCAGTCGTGCTGGGGTAGGTATTATACTTCTCATTTTATAGATGGGAAAAATAGCAGAAGATGACTTGCTCAAGTTCCCAGAGCAGGTGCCAGAGTTAGGCTTTGAACCCAGAGCTGTCTGAACTAGGAAACCACAGTGATTCGATCACACCCTTTGATAATTACTTGTTTGAGCAACTTTGCCCTCCTCACCACCACACACAGGATCAGGTGTCCACCGCCCATCAGACCTCTTCCTTTGTGTGGTACAATGAGCTGGATGGACTTCCTGCCCTTGGAATCTGTTTCAGTCGCCTGGAAATCTGAAATTCCAGGGCCGTGATTGTAAATGCAGATTCTACCTTTACAGTCACTTGGAAAATAGCTCTCAGTCCTTTGAGCTCTGTCTCTCTCACAAATACAGCTGTGCACGATTCTGTAGGCCTTTCACCACAAACAACGAAGAACTATTGAAGGAAGCTCTCAGTTTCAGTGAGCTCAGGATTCCTCTGGAACTCAGCAAACATTTGCTGAATATCAATAAATGAGTAAACGAGAAAAGTGATGAATGTCTTCTGTGCTTCTGGGGACTGAGAATACACTCCCGGGCGGGGGGTGATGGAGGGAGCAGCTGGTACAGGCCTGCCACAGTCATTGGTCCTGCCCCTCGTCCCACCTGCTTTAAAGTGAAACCTTGCAGGAACAAAGAGGAAATTGCACCAATAAACACAATATTACTTTAAATCCCCGATTTCCTGTGTGACATAGCAAAGCATTTACTTTAATGCCTACTCAAGTGAGCCAGAAATCTCATCTCCCAAAAGGAGAGGGGCAAGAGGGAGATAAAAAGAGGGCATTTATCACAACTGCAATTAGAATCAGAATCAAATTGTTTTAAAGCTACAGTGTCAATATTTTGCAGACTACTCCCCTATGGGCTAGAAAATCTGGGAGCACCCAGCTGCTGTTTTCAATTTTCTAATCTCATTGTGGTTAAATTATACCATTAAATCATAAAGTGTGTATATACACAGCCCCCATTCACACATACACAATAGTACCAAACAGTATCCTAGAGGACAAATATCTGATGGTGAATATATTTATTCAAATTATATTTAATTGGCCCTGTGTCATCACAGAAGACTATAAAACCATTCTTTATTTCTCTCCATGTTGTATTATCTGCAATTTATCAGGGCCTTAGACATCTCCCAGATTTCCCTAAAATGTTAATGTGATGAACTTTTTGGGGTGCTCCTCTGCACATCAAGTTGTCTGCAGGACTATGTTCCTTTCTTGAGGATCTCGGGAAGAACATGGTTTTCTGCCTTTTCCAGCTTCTGGAAGTGCCCACATTCCTTGGCTCGTGGCACCTTTGCCTCTTCAAAGACCACAATGGCCCATTGCATCTTTGTCGTGATGCCATCTGTTTTGTTCTGACTCTCTTGCCTTCCTTTTTTTCATTTATATTCTGACTGTTGTGATTATGTGGGGCCCACTTGGATAATCCAGGATAATCTGTTTACTTTAAAGTCAGCTGATTTGCAAACTTAATTTTGTCCGCAATGCTGATCTCCCCTTGCCAAGTAACATACTGTATTTATAGGTACTAGGGCTTAGGATGTGGGCATCTCTGGGCCATTATTCTTCCTAACAATCATATACACACAATGGGAGAAAGAAAATGTGTTAAGATGTTAACAAGTTGACAATACATGAAGAATATATAGAAGTTAATTGTAATATTGTTGTAACATTATGTGGGTTAGAAAAATTTTCAAAACAGAAAGTTTAGTTTTGGAATTCCAGCCAAGATGGAGGCATAGGTAGATACACTTTGCTTCCTCAGACAGCCAAAAGAAGGACAACAACAAATTTAAAAACAAAAAACAACCAGAACTGCCAGAAAATCGAACTGTATGGAAGTCTGACAACCAAGGAGTCAAAGAAGAAATAGTCCTCCAGACTGGTAGGGAGGACAGAGTTGGGCAGCTGGGGCAGAGAGGACGAGTGGCAAAGCGATGGACTGGGAGGTTCCACATTCATGTGCAGATAAACCAGAAGGAACAACTGAGGAGTGAAAAAGACTGGGCAACCCAGGGTTCCAGGCCAAGGAAAGAAAGTCTCAAACCCCTGGCTGTAAAAACCTGTGGTGGTTGCAGCAGCAGTGGGAGAAACTCCTAGCCTCACAGGGGAATTCACTGGAGAGGCCCACAGGGTCCTAGAACATAAACAAACCCACCCACCTGGGAATCAGCACCAGGAGGGCCCAATTTGCTTGTGGGTAGCAGGGGAAGTGACTGAGAGTGGGTTGAGAGTGGAGCAAGTGGCATTGTTCCCTCTCTGACCTCTCCCCCACAGTGAAGTGGGCTGCCCTGCTCCGGGGAATACCTAAGGTTCTGCCCCTTACAATGTAACAGATGCACCAAGACAAAGAAATACAGCCCAAATGAAAGAACAGATCAAAACTCCACAAAAAGAACTAAGTGACAAGGATATAGACAACCTGTCAGATGCAGAGTTCAAAACACTGGTAATCAGGATGCTCACAGAAACGATTGAGTACAGATGAAAAATAGAGGAAGAAATGAAGGCTATGCAAGGTGAAATGAAGAAAAAATACACAGGGAACCAACAATGAAGAGAAAGAAACTGGGACTCTAATTAATGACTTGGAACAGAAGGAAGAAATAAACATTCAACCAGAACAGAATGAAGAAACAATAATTCAAAAGAAAAAAGTGAGGAGAGGCTTAGGAACCTCTGGGACAACTTTAAACATTCCAACATCTGAATCATAAGGGTGCCAGAAGGAGAAGAGAAAGAGCAAGAAAGTGAAAACTTATTTGAACAAATAATAAAGGAGAACTTCCCCAATCTGGCAAAGGAAATAGACTTTGAAATAGCAAAGGAAATAGGAAGTCCAGGAAGCTCAGAGAGTCCCAAAGAAATTGGACCCAAGGAGGCAAATTGAGAATTTAATTGAGAATTAAATTACCCAAGATGAAAGAGAAGGAGGGAATCTTAAAAGCAGCAAGAGAAAAGGAGACAGTTACCTACAAAGGGATGCCCATAAGATGGTCAGCTGATTTTTCCAAAGAAATATCACAGGAAAGAAGGGGCTAGAAATAAATATTCAAAGTCATGAAAGACAAGGACCTCCATCCAAGATTACTCTATCCAGTGAAGCTATCATTTAGAATGGAAGGGCAGATAAAGTGCTTCTCAGATAAGGTCAAGTTAAAGGAGTTTGTCATCACCAAGCCCTTATTATATGAAATGTTAAAGGGACTTACCTAAGAAAAAGAAGATCAAAACTATGAACAGTAAAATGACAACAAACTCACAACTATCAACAACTAAACCTAAAAAACAAAAACAAAAACAAACTAAGCAAACAATTAGAATAGGAACTGAATCACAGAAATAGAGAAATGAGAGGGTTATCAGCGGGGAGAGGGAGGGGGGAAATTGGGGAAAAGGTACACGGAATAAGAAACATAAATGGTAGGCACAAAATAGACAGGGGGAAGTAAAGGAAATGGAGAAGCCAAAGAACTTATATGTATGATCCATGGACATGAACTATGGTGGGGGGAATGCTGGTGGGAGGGCAGTTATACAGTGGAGAGGGATAAAGGGAAGAAAAAAATGTGACAACTGTAATAGCATAATCAATAAAACATACTTAAAAAATAAGGTAAAAAATAAATATACCACAATTAAGATGATAAACATACTTCATCACCAAAATCAGTTGAGCAAAATCAGTTGGGCAAAAAAACAAATCAGTTGAGTAGCTACCATATTTGGCTTATATAATGCACACTTTTTTGCCCAAATTTTTGAGGGAAAAATAAGGATGCACATTATACATAGGTAGTAGTAATTCCATATCTATAAATGATGTTAATTCTTTTATTTATCCTTATGCATTAAAAGTGTAACTCTAGAAAGCAATAACGATATCCACATGTAAGATAATACTCTGGAATACAATAATCAGTTTTGTTTGTAAATAAAAATAAATAAATAGATAGAATTAAAAAATTAAAATGAAAGATTTTTTCTTGAAAGTTTGGGCCAAAAACGTGGCTGTGCATTATACATGGCAAAAAGTGGTAGTGAACTTGAATAGCAATGAAGAAACTAGGCCTAACATCAAAAGTAGAGCATTGTATTGGACAATTGAATATATCTAGTGTCGGCCTGGGAGAAAAATATTTAAGTGCTACCCACAAATATATTCCTATTAGCTACTAATGAGAAAGGGTTAAATTTTAAAAATACCTTGAGTTCTAAATCCCAAGCCCTAAACGAAAGCTTATTCCTCAGTCTTTACCTTTGTATTTTTCTATTTCCCTCTGAAACTTCAAATCTTTATACAGAATGGAGTTGGCTGTATTTGAATTAAAAACCTGCTGAGAGGGGGTTTCTGTTTCTCAGTCTGCGTGTAACTGGATTTCCTTTCTCCATGGACTGGTCAAATGGAGTAAAGCTTCTCCAGATTTGTGACCAGACAGGCTTTAACAAGAGTGTTTATCATTAGACTTGGGGGCAGGGCAAATGTTTATGCAGAAGGTATGTCTTGAGAACGTTCACAGACTACTTAGTTTCCACTAATGTGCTGCTAACTTACTCTGTATCTTTTTCTTTTAACTTTTTATTCCTCCAGTCGTGTCCTCTTCACATTTGGAGCTTGTGAAAGTAGCCATAAGACAGTTCTATACCGACACTTTGCAATACCTTCTTTCTCCTCTGATGCAAACTGCCTTGGCAACTGATTCACAAAAACCGAGTTTATGTGTGTGCGCGCGCGCATGCGCGCGCATTACTCTGTCTCCTCCTATCCAGAGAAACGATGGTTGGTCACATAATATGTGTAGCCAATTTCATCTTTCATATTGGATCTCAAGAAAAACAACTTCTGTTAGACTGAGGACACGTCTATTCAGAAGAGATGTTCCGCCTACCAAAATAATGCATCACTACTGTAGTTCATGAATTGGCTGGAGAAGAATTTTGAGAAAAGAATTTTTAGAATTTTCCTGTGTAAGAAAGAAATGTGATACGGCTAAGGGTTAAACATTCTACCTTCTGTTTTCTGTGGAGCTTCAATATCCCCTATCTGTTCCTTTCTTTAACAAATTCTTGTATTTGAAAGTTGATACAATTCAGCTCTGTGTCCTGGTATCTTTAGAAAGATACCTTAGAAAGAATTCTGATCTGTTACACATTTAAATTATACAACTTGATGGTTTGATGTATGCATACATTGTGAAATCACTGCTTTGTGAAATTAGCACAGTCAAGCTAATTAAAATACCCGTCACTTCTGTCCTCCCACCCTCTCTCCCTCCTTCCCTTCCTTTTTTTTCTGTGATAAGAACATCCAATATCTACCCTCTAAGCAAATTTCAAGTACACCATTCAGCATTATTAACTATCGTCACTGTGGTGTGGATTAGATCACCTGAGCATACTTATCTGGCATAACCGAAACTTGAGCCCTTTGACCACCACCTTCTCCATTTCCCCTTCCTCTCAGCCCCTGGAAACTACCATTCTACTCTTTGTTTTTATGAGTGTAATTTTTTAGATTCCACCTATAAGTGAGATCAGGCAGCATTTGTCTTTCTGTGTTTAGTTTATTTCACTTGATATAATGTCATCCAGGTTTATCCATATTATTGCAAATGGCTGGATTTCCTTCTGTCTAAAAAGGCTGAATATTTCATTGTATATGTTTATGTCCTATATTTTCTTGTGTGTTTGTCTGGGATGTGGGGATAGGCTTTTCCTTGGGACAACTGAATGTAAAATAGTTGGATATGAGCTGTCCTGTCTGCTAGGAGTCATTGTCACATGTGCAGGACTGTCAACGCTGATTCAAAATGGACTTGTTCCTGGTGATTGACTAGCCAGGTAACAGAGACCCCACTACCAGGTTGCAACATTTTGGCATGTGTTTGTAGATAACTTGGCACTTCACAGGTGCTCACTGTTTCAGAAAACTCTGAGGGGCACAAATACTTTTATTTTGTTCGTATATATGAATCCATATTGAAGGCATTCTGCAATGACTACTGTAGTAATGACAACAATGCCGATGCACAGAGAAGAGTTTCTAAAACTGGAATGTGTGTGCACATTCTCTGGGGGATCTTGTTACAAAAAAACCTGATTCAGTATATTTCAGGTGGGCCCTGAGATTTGGCATTTTTAGCAAGTTTCCAGTGATGCTAATGCTGCTGTCCTAGTACCACACTTTGAGTAGCAATGGTATAGAGCTTCAGGCATTTACATGGAATTCTCAATAGCTGCATGTAGGTATTAACCCCTTGCATAAATGAGGAAATAGAGGCTAAGAGAATTTATCTGCTACAGCCATGTAGCTGTAAGTCCTTTGATTGAGCTTTTAATTTTTTTACTATTCTTCAACTGCATTTCTCTTACAAATAGTCATCTTATTTATCTCTTGAATTACTAATTTTTAATATTTGGTTTTCATGTAGTGGCAAGTCCTGCTCTTTCCCTGAAATTTTTTTATCCTCTTAGTAAATTCTTTTCAAAATGGCAATATTGAAATGAATCATACACAAGTCAGTACTAGGTTTCTAAAATCTTCTGAGCTTGTAATTGTTCCATCCCTCAGGCACGACAGCCCCGCTGTTTTCTGTGTAACTGACCAATGGTGTCATGTGGACGGACCCACAGAGCACGGCAAGTTCAGCCAGCACGAGGCCTGAAGGCTGGTCATCTGCTGAAGGTGAGGTTAGGACCTCTGCAGTTTTGTAGAAGGAATTCTTTTGGAGGTTTTTAACCTGGGCAACCAATGAGAAACCCTGTGAACTTTTAAACACGACTGTCATTGGGTGTCACCCAGAGTTGGACCAGTTGGTATGGGTCGGGCATGGATTTACATGGTTAGATGAACCAGGTGACTTTAATATATAATATTATAAAATAGATGATGAAATATATATTCTAATATGTAACACTGTGAAATAATATGTAATATTAAATGGGGACTGACAACGATTATTTCAAAAGAACTGATACGTAAGCACTTACCCAGAATAATTAAATCACAATTTCTGAGTAGAACCCAAACCTGGGACTTTTTTAAAAGCTCCTAGATGATTTAATTTGGAACATGTTAGAAAATGACTGCTCCAATTCATTTTCTGTGGTGGTGAAAAAAGGAGCTATTTTCCTTCTCTTGAGAAGATTAATGAGAATTATCACAAGAGCATTGGGGTTGGCTTTGGTTAAAATGATAACAGTTCTGAAAACAAAAGCAAGAAGGAAAGGACCCCGGTGAAATTAGGTCAGTTTGTGTATGTTTTAAATCACTGGTTTCTAAACAAGAATGTGGCAATTATTGGTCAAATAACTGTCGGACAATTCCATTTATACTAATCCTAATGCATGATTGTGTCATGTATCTTTCCCATTAGGAGTGATAAAATAAGAATAAGTTTAGGATGTAAAGGTAAAGAAATTCTGAGATCTTGTATCAGATACATTGTTAATATCTGACGAAGTCTATCTTCAACATTTTCTGCTGTGGTGATTTTTTCTGTATGGAAGGTCATACTGCTTTATCATGTGAGCTATTTTAGCTTTACAGATCTTGGGTTCTTATCAGGTTTAATGTCATGCTCCTTAATATAAAAACAGCAATGGTAACAAACTCATGATATGTTTTTTCTGGATAAAAATGGACTATGACAAAATTCATTGCTCCAATATCTCTAGGTTGAGTTACAGAACAACTAGGTGGCTATTTTTTTTATGGGGAATGAAATATTTTCACATTTCCGTATGGAAAGCAGCCTCAAATAGAGGAGCCTCTTTACCACTTCTTTTTAGAGAGGTGCTGAGCTTCAAGTTTGCCTCTTCACAAGTTTTTTAGGGAGAAACCCTGCGCCTGCCCAAGATGAAGGCAAAATCTAACTATTCAGGTGAGACTTCACATTATCCAGATAGTTTAAATCAGCATTTTGCAGGGTGTCAAATCTAAAATGCAGCCTCCTCTCATGAGTTTAGCTTGTTGATTATTGATAAGAAGGCAGCAGATATCTCTGCCTTATTCAATCTCTTTCCCTTTACCAAGACCCTCTACTTGTAAGGAATTGTAACTCTGGTATGCTTTCAGAGAGTTAAGGCTGGGAGAGGGGAATGGAGTTCTTTTAAACGATTTATTGTTATTATATTACCGCTAAATGCAGATCTCATCATGACATTGCCTCATAACCAATGGGAGCTGACAAAAGAAAGAAATTAAAGGACTATTAAAACATGTGACAGGCCTTCATGGTGAGCCATGAGATGCTAAGATCCCTGAGAAGTTGATGTCTTATTGACAGACGCTTTTCTTCATTTCTTTTTTTAAAGATTTTATTTATTTATTTTTAGAGAGGGAAGGGAGGGAGAAAGGGAGAGAGAGAGAGAGAAACATCAATGTGCAGTTGCTGGGGGCTGTGGCCTGCTACCCAGGCATGTGCCCTGACTGGGAATCGAACCTGTGATGCTTTGGTTCACAGCCCGCACTCAATCCACTGAGCTACGCCATCTAGGGTGCTTTTCTTCATTTCTTATCAGCCTCTCTCACTTTGTCTCTTGCGGCTTCTCTCCTCCTGCTCTGTGGTTAAACTGGACTGAATTTCCCCCAGTTCTCGCTATGATGTGATATCCTTTTGGCCTCTGGACTTCTGCCCATGGTGCTCCCTTTGCCTAGATCAGCAGTTCTCAGGGTCCCTTCACACTTACAGATTACAGAGGACACTGAAGAGCTTTTGTTGGCCTGAGCTATGTTACCGTGTCTATCACATTAGAAATTGAAGCTGAGAAAATTTTACTTTATTAATTTTCTAATGTAATGACATAAACCCATTGTGTTATTATAAATTAAATTTTTATGAGAAGTAAACAATATCTTTTGAAATGAAATATTAGTGAAATAAGTAGTATTTTTTATGATTTTTCAAATTTCTTTAATGTCTACCTTAATTGAAGACAGGTGGATTCTTTCTTTTTTAATTTTATTTTTAATTACCATTGACATTCAATATTATTTTATATTACTTTCAGGTGTACAGCATAGTAGTTAGGCAATCATATAATTTTCAAAATCTTACCTTCAATATGGCAAGTAACCATCTGGCACCACACACAGTTAGTATAATATTATTGATTATATCCTCTCTGTTGTACTTGACATATATCCCTGTGACTATTTTGTAACTATCAATCTGTACTTCTTAATCCCTTCACCTTTCTCACCCAGTCCCCCACTACCCCCTCTGGTAACCATCAGTCTGTTCTCTCTGTCTATGAGTCTGTTCAATTTTTTCCCACTTATTTTTATCTTTAGATTCCACATATGAGTGAAATCATATGCTATTTATCTTTCTCTGACTGACTTCTTTACTTAGCATAATGCCCTCTAAGTCCTTGCATGCTGTGGCAAATGGTAAGATTTCACTGTTTTTTGTTGTTTTTTTTTTGTGGCCAAGTAATATCCATTGTACATATGTAGCGCAGTTTCTTTTTTAATCCACTTACCTATTGTCGGGTGCTCGGTTTGCTTCCAAATCTTGGCTATTACAAATAACACTGCAGTGAACGTAACGGTGCATGCATTCTTTCGAATCAGTGTTTTGTGTTTATTCAGATATATACCCGCAAATGGAATTGCTGGGTCGTAAGGCAGTTCCATTTTTAATTTTTGAGGTAACTCCATGCTGTTTTCTGCAGCAGCTGCACCAGTCTGCATTCCCTCCAACAGTGCACGTGAGTTCCTTTGTCTCCACATGCTCACCAGCATTTGCTGTTTGTTGATTTATCGATGATAATCATTCTGACAGGTGTGTTGTGATATCTCATTGGGGTTCTAATTTGCATTTCTCTGGTGATTAGTGATGTTGAACATCTATTTATATGTCTATTGACCATATGTATGCCTTCTTTGGAGAAGTGTATATTTAGGTCCTTTGCCCATTTTCTAATTGGATTGTTTGTTTATATTTGGTGTTGAATTATATAATTTCTTTATAAATTTTGGATATTAACCCCTTATTGAATGTATCATTGATGGATATGTCTCCCATTCAACAGGGTGTCTTTTCATTTTGTTGATGATTTCCTTTTCTATGCAAAACTTTTTAGTTTGATATAGTCCTTTTTTTCTTTTGTTCTTCTTGCCTAAGGGGAGGGAATAGGGCCAGAAAGAGACTTTGCTTGGGTCAGTGGGTCATATGAGGCAGTTTCCAGCTGATGGCTTGTACTTGAGACCTGTATGGTTGTGTGAACCAACGTCACCCCAATAAATTCAATTAAAAAAAGATTCAGACTTACACATAAGTATTCAGACTCACACACTTAACAAGCATAATGTTCTTAAACATTTTGATACTACTTCTAAGTAAAATTTGTCTAAGCTAATAAATTTAATAAATCAGATTTGATATTAAAAATACTGCCTACAAATGGATTATTCTGTCTTTTATAACTTTCAAAGTAAAATCACATTTCTGATATCAATTTTGATATTTTAAGTAAAACCATATGTCTAATAAATCAATATAGGGTTCACATAGCATAGTAGATAATAGTATAAACTTTGAAATTTGATGGTATGAGATTTAAATCCCAGCTTTGTCATTCACTACCTATACAACCTCAAGTAAGTAGCTTAAGTTTTCTGCACCTCATCTTCCCTATCAGTCAAATGTCTGATAAGGTGGTTATGAGTATTAAATAGGTTAATATCTCTAAAGCACTCAAAAGAATGTTGATAGACTCCTATGGCTTTTGGAATAGCCTCAGACGGCCGAACAAGGAAGGGTTAGGGATAAAGGGGGACTGGAAGTCCAGGCAGCCTATGGTTTCATCCTGCAGAATGTCCAGCTTTTTGGCTCTAGCTTTACTGCTGTGAGGAGGAGTTACCACACAGCTCATCACATCACAGCTCCCTTTTAACTTGACAGAGTGTCTGCTGTGCCAGGCAGGTAAAATCCGAGAGGGACTCCTTTGGATTTAAGCTTCGGGTGGGAACTGGGTTAACTTGTGTTCTAGCTCGTGTTCTACTTACCACATTCTTAGGCCGGGTGAAAAACACCCACCCCTTCAAGGCTGACATACAACTGGGTTTTCCTTCACATGGCAAGACTGGATTTTTGAACAAGGACCAGCTCCATGAGGGCCAGTTATGGCTGAACTTTTCACTCACCTCAAGTTGTAGAAGAAATCTCAGCAGCATAAAAATGTTTAGTGAGACTGTTAGCCCTTTTATCAGAAAGCAGGACCTGTTTGAGATTTTTCTGTAGGATGGGTACTGGTTCCTTAGCATTTTTCTCTTGGAGATGATAAAATCAAATGGTGTTCTTCCCCCCTACCAAGCAAGGTGGATTCGGTGTTGTTTACCCAGCCCTCACTGGCATCGGATGTTGACACTAATTCAGTTTATTTACAGCATTAGCCACCTTATAAAAAAATAAATTTCTCTGAGATTTTCACATGATACAGAATATTTCTACTTGGCATATAAATATTTATATAATTCTAAAATTTTATATAAGTATATTTTTATTTTCTCATATTTATTATTATGTTTCTATATATTAATGAACTGATTTGTGGACAAGTAGATTTGAAGCTTGGTGTGACCTCTCTTTTTGAACAGTTTCATATCCCTAAGAGTTCCACAGAAGGTAGAAATTAGTTTTGTGGCATCATTCAATATAATATTGAAAACAACATTGTGTTCAGCTTTCACTTGTTGATATATTTTACCATCATTTCAACACCCATTATGCTGCTGTTCTCATACTCATACATTCCTCCTGCCCTGAAGGACAGGCATGGAAAATACAGTGAGCCTTTTTTTTTTTCACTTACAAGTGTGCATCTAGGACTAACATGTTTTCTTTTTGGAAATTGTGAAGTTAGTTTTGGGATCTGGACAAGTTAACTGAGAATTGTGAGGACCTAAATTCTAAAAGCAGCTGTATCAGTTCAGAGGTCTGGTGGTTCAGCCACCGAAAGCACAATGTCGAGGCTCATTATGCTGTCACAGAACTGTTGCTCAGAGTTCTGCTGTGTGGAAAAGGGCTTCTTTCCAACCACCTGGCTCCACTGTGGCTCCTCAACAAGTATCTGCAGTAGGGCCCTGTAACCCCTGTTTGGGCCAAGGTTTTGTTGAAAATTGGTAAGACTGGGCTCTTCTTATCTCTCTTGGCTGCCAGCAGAACTAGCTGTGTCAGGAAGTTGATTTTAATTTATTTATTTTTCTCAAGGGGTAAAGGTGCCTCATCAAAGGCCAGTTCTTGAGTTGAGCTGATGGCAATTATTAATAGTTATGCTGGTGGACAGGTGTAAAGTAAGACTGTTCCAGGAAAACTAGGATGAGAGTTCACCCTGGCTGTAAGGAAATAGGATGGTTTCATCCAGTACATGGACCAGGGGAGAAATGTGCTCTGTCAGAAGGAGCACCAGTGATGAATCAAAGCCATACCCATGCGAGGTCCTTGTACACCACTGGCCACCAAGAGCAACACAAGAAAGCAGATCATTGCTTATCATTCACCCAAACTTGGCTTAGGATGTGCTCCTTCTTGTGTCACAGATATTTTTTGAAATAGGCTGAATCCTAACAAAAATGGTCTCTGGAAGGATACACATACATGTCAAATTTTGCATGCAATTCCACAAAAGTCTCAGTGCCCATGAAGCCACCTATGAAAATAAGAACCCTAGATTTATCAGCCCTACAAGACATGAACTGCACAATATATGTCTATTATTTCCATCAATGGTGTTAGTTTGAGGAGTACACTAGCTCAATTGGTTGGAGTATTGTCCCATACACAAAAAGGGTATGGGTTTGATTGAGGTTTCTCTCTCTGGATTAAAGCAATACATTTAAGAGCATCAATACATTTAAGTTATCAAATTTATTGAAATAGACATGATTGAAAACCATTGTGTATCACATAATACATAATATGTGTATGAATATAATTCATGAGTGTTACCTCAAATTCACTTCTGTGAATATGCATCACTGACTGACTTTTGTACCAACTGGGGCACAATTAAAGCAATTCATAGACTCAGAACTCAGTATGCCTGACTTCAAGCTTTCTCTACTAAATGACAATCATAACTTGGTAATATTCTTTGTTAATAATCCAAGTAGATTTTTTAATAACAAGAAGCTTGTTAACAAAGAAACTACATAGTTAACAGAAAAAATAGTTAAAACTAAAAGTTAAAGTCACATTGAGGGTGAGTGTTTTTTAAATCCAATTTCCTTTCTCTTTCTCTTCTAATTTGGGCCTGGAGGAGAAGTACTGCATGTCCTTTAATGTAGCTTAAAGGAATTTTATGTATCAATAAAACATGATTCAATAAAATTATTTTAAATAAATCAATGATTAATCATCAATACATCATAAAAATGCTACTCTAAAAGGCTATACTATTCCTAGATCTATTCAAAATGCATAAATATATGGCATATATAAGGAAATGTAATAGGAGACCTAAAATATACTAAAGTACTTATTACATTTGACATTTAGGAATCTTATCTTAGAATTTAGGGTGTTGCCAGGAAAATAAAAGACACAAGAATTTTTAAAACATCATCCTTGAGATATTTCAAAACTTTTCATACACTTTCCAAAAAAAGCAGAGGCATTCAGACACCTCTGCTAATTCTAGAGGTATTTTTTCACATTTTCAATACTTGATCCTTCCCCTTATTTACTGAAATGAGCTAGTGAAAGAAAAACCTAATTAAGGGTCACACAAATACCTAGCACTTCAGCTGGTAAAAAGGATCTAATCCCTCACACTAACACCATGTTGGCTATTTTACAGAAGCAATAAGATCCAAGAGCCTTCCTAACCAGGTATTCCTAACCAGATACAAAAATTACGTATCTATTCTTACATGTTTAAACTTCAGTTACCTTCAAAGTAGGTGCATTTCATGCAATATACCTATCGAGACCTTTTTTTCCCACTACTCAAAACAGTTTTTGAACTCATTGGTTTTGATGTCTTTTAGTGCTGCTGTCATTTTTTTTAAAGATTTTATTTATTTATTTTTAGAGAGGGAAGGGAGGGAGATAGAGAGACAGAGAGAAACATCAATGTGCAGTTGCTGGGGGTCATGTCCTGCAACCCAGGCATGTACCCTGACTGGGAATCGTACCTGCGACATTTTGGTTCGCAGCCTGTGCTCAATCTACTGAGCTACGCCAGCCAGGGACATGCCATTTTTTTTGCTTCACCTCTTCCACATCAGCATGTTTCCCTTTGAGGACTTTTTTTCATCCCAGGAAACAAACAAACAAACAACTTTGCTCTGGGCATGAACGGGTGAGTAGAGTGTAGGGACCAGGGTCGTGATGTTTTGGTCAAAAATTGCTGAACAGTCTGAGCAGTTTCTGTCCATTTCATGATGATAAATCACCCAGCATGAAATGGGCAAATGCACTGAGACCGTCTTTAAAAAAAATTCGATGAAGCTGAACGCAGCCTCTCACAACAATGCCAGCTGGAACACAGCTGCAGGTGGGATCCTAGTTCACACAGTGAGGGAAGCCTGAGCTGCGAGGGGCTTGCCCACCAGAAAATAATTCCATTTTTTTAAAAAATTATTTTATTGATTAAGCTATTATACTTGTTCCGATTTTACCCCTTTGCCCCTTGCACTCCATCAGGCAATCCCCATACCCATTGTTTCTGTCCATGGGTCATACATGTAAGTTCTTTGGCTACTCCATTTCCTATAGTCTGCTTTACACCCCCATGGGTATCCTGTGACTACCTATTTGTACAGCATATGGAATATAAAACGCTTTCTGTATTGATGATCCTGTTTCTGTTTTAGTTGTTTGCTTAGTTTTTCAAATTCAATTGTTGATAGGTATGTGTTTACTGCCATTTATTGCTCATGATTTTGATCTTCTTTTTCTCAAATAAGTCCCTTTAACATGTCATATAATATCAGTTTCTGCACCCAGAAGTTATGAGGAATTATCTTCCTGGCAAGGAATCCTGGAATGTGAGGCCTGGTGTGGGGCTGGGACTTCTCACTCCTGAGATAT
This sequence comes from Phyllostomus hastatus, assembly GCF_019186645.2. Taxonomy (NCBI): domain Eukaryota; kingdom Metazoa; phylum Chordata; class Mammalia; order Chiroptera; family Phyllostomidae; genus Phyllostomus; species Phyllostomus hastatus. Next base: position 187,123 of record NW_025333643.1, on the reverse strand, counting down.
CCCTCAGTTTTTATCCACCACATGTGGATGTGGGACCAGCATGTTCCAGCCTCCAACCCTACTACCAGTCTGGATGGATGTGCTTTCTTTAGTTCCACAGTTGTCAAGACTTCCATTCAGCTTGACTTCTGATGCTTCTCAGTGATGGCTATTCTATATTTCACTTGTAATTTTGATGTCGTTGTGCAAGGAGGCAAGCCTTGTTTACCTATGCTGCCTTCCTGATGGGAAGTCCACCAATTCTGGGTTTTGGGGGTCTGATAGTTTAGGAACCACTGTGGAATAATCTTTGATTTGGTGCCCATGGAAGTGGGTTTTGGGGTCTTTGGAGGGCAGGGCTGTAGCACTGGCTCCCCTTGAAGTACAAACTCTGGGTACCCCTGCTCCTCCTCCTGCTGTGGCTTCAGGTTTGGTAAGATACTGAGAAAGCTGCTTCGGGCGGCCCGCAAGTCCACATGGACTCTCTGGTTGTCTGGCCTCTGGTCGATGTGTGGTTCAGAATCCTGCCTCTGTGTGGCCACTGCCCAGGCCTGGACTCTCCTATCTGCTGTCTGTCTCCTCAAGTTTGCTACCATGATTTTGGCCTGGCTCTCCTTTGTTAAAGGTGCTGCCCTCATTGCCTCCAACAGCTCCTTCAGCTCGAGTATCATTGTGTCCTTCTCCAGGAGCTGACTTGGTCTCCCGTGTTTGGGAGCTAGTTGTTGTCTCTTCAGTCAGATCTCACTATAGTTGTCCTGCAGATTTTCACCTTTGATGGCTGGGTTTGCCAGGTTGACTCTAGATTCATCTTGGACAGGTAAATCATCCTTGAAAACCACTAGCCTAGGTGTGTCTACTCCTTTCCTCGGCTCTGTTGCCTTCCCTGTCTTTTCTGCCACCTTCATTGCAGCCTTTGATGGTTTCTCTGCATCCAAAACATTTACTGCAGGCAGATATGATGTTGTATGAATCTAGTGTCCTCTGCAAACTGGCTGGTGGAGTCTGAGCCTTCATTTTCCAGGTTACTGGGAGTGACAGGTGACCAAGAGGTGGTGTCAGGGGCCCGCTAGTCACTCATCCGACGAACCCTTCTGGCCTGTGTTCCAGATGTTGGTGGTCTGGTCACAAGCTGATCCTGCCTTGCTCTCCAGAATGCCTGCTCCTGTTGGTTGCTCAGCAGTGTGGTCCTGTCGGAGGTGGGCTTGAGTGGCACCACGTTGTGGGTTGGGTCCCCAAAAGGTACCTGGGTCACAGATGGCATGCTGGTCTCCAGTGGCACTATTCTTGGTAGTGCTGGTGTAGAGGGTGGTGTTCTCGGTGGTGTGGGAGTAAACGGTAGTGGTCTGGGTGGTGCTGGTTTAAATAGTGTTGGTCTGGGTGGTACTGGTCCAAGTGGTGTGAGTCTAAATTCTTTTGATCTGGCATGTGTCCGTCTAAATGCTATCATTGCCAGTCTAAATGGTGTTAGTCTGGGTGTTGTTCGTCTAAATGGTGTTGGTCTAGGTGGTGCTGGTGTAAATGATGTTGGTCTCAGTGGTGCCAGTGTAGATGGTGTTGGTTTGGGTGGTGCCATTGTAGATGGTGTTGGTCTGGGTGGTACTGGTGTAAATTGTGTTGGACTGAGTGGTGCTGGTGTAGGTGGTGTTGGTCTGAGTGGTGCCAGTGTAGATGGTGTTGGTCTGAGTGGTGCTGGTCTAAACGGTGGTGGTCTTGGTGATGTCAGTGTAGATGGTGTTGGTCTGGGTGGTGCCAGTGTGGATGGTGTTGATCTGGGAGGTGAAGCCCTGGCGCACTGTTCTTCAGGAGTCCTGATCCCTGCTCCGTTGATGCTCATGGGTGTCCTCAGGAGGCTCTTACCTACTATGAGTAGCTCTGGGCCCTTCCAGCCCTGCTGCCCTTGTTGCCTGCTCTCCACCATTGTCTTGGGTGGGCTCCTAGGAATGGTGGACACTGAAGGATATCGCCACATCTCTTCACTCTCTCCTCTCTTATCTCTTTCCCAGCTGGGAATGAGGAATCTTGTATGTTGGCCCCACTTTTACAGCCAGGGTTTCATTGTGACCCGGCTCCATTTTGACCCAGGCAGAGGGAGCAGAGCCAGCTGAGCTCACAAGTCAGCCTTGGCCCAGGGTGTGTGTTAGTGCTGGGGGCATTTTTCTTGAAACATAACTTATTCTGAAGCTCCTATAACAGGTTTGGTGCTGTTATAGTCAGCTCCCGTAGCTGGGCCTTGAGTTCTGCATTCACATGCAGCTCTAGGGGGTGCTGGACTCCAACTGGCCATTGGACTTGATCATCTTTTCATTGGATCTTAGCTTTCTCATGCTTGGTCTCATTTTTGCTTTCTTCTTCCTGCCTATAGTGGCATAGTCAATGGCTTTCCATACCACCCAGATGTTCTCGTCACTGTATACTGTATATTTATTTATTTTTTAGTATTTCTTTTTAAAGATATATTTTATTGATTATGCCATTATAGTTGTCCCAATTTTTCTCCCCTTAATACCCTCCATACTCTACTCCCCATTCCCTTGGGTAATCCCCCACTTAGTTCATATCCATGGGTCATGCATATATGTTCTTTGGCTACTCCATTATCTATCCTGTTCTTAACATCCTCCTGTCTATTCTGTACCTCCAATTGGTACTTCTTAATCCCTGCTCCTTTTGCCCCATTCTCCCTCTTCCCACTCCCAGCTGATAACTCTCCACATGATCTCCATATCTATGATTCTGTGGTGGTTCTGCCTGTTGATTAGTTTGTTTTTTAGGTTCAAGTGTTGATTGTAAATTTATTGTAAATTTAATATTCATAGTTTTGGTCTTTTTCTTAAATAAGCCCCTGTATCATTTCATATAATAATGGCTTGGTGACAATGGCCTTTAGGTTTACCTCATCTGGGAAGCACTTTATCTGCCCTTCCATTCTAAATGATAGCTTTGCTGGATAGAGTAATCTTGGTTGTAGGTCATTGCTTTCATCACTTTGAATACTTCTTGCCAGTCCCTTCTTGCCTGCAAAGTTTCTTTTGAGAAATCAGCTGACACTCCTGTGAGAACTACATTATAGGTAACTATGTGCTTTTCTCTTGCAGCTTTTAAGATTCTCTCTTTACTGTTAAGGTTTAGTATTTTAATTATGATGTGTCTTGGTGTGGTCCTCTTTGTGTCCATCTTGATTAAGATTCTCTGTTCTTCTAGGACTTGCATGTCTATTTCCTTCCCCAAATTATGGAAGTTTTCTTTGATTATCTTCTCAGTTAAATTTCATTTTCTTGCTCTTTCTCTTCTCCTTCCTGCACCCCTATGATTTGAATGTTGGTATGTTTGAAGTTTTCCCAGGGGGCTACCTCCTTATCCTTATTTTAGGGGGATTCCTTTTTCATCTTGCTGCTCTGATTGAATGTTTTTTTCTTCCTTATGTTCCAAATTGTTGATTTGATTCTCAGTTTCATCCACTCCACTGTTGATTCCCTGTAAATTCTTCTTCATTTCAGTTAGTGTAACCTTCATTTCTGCGTTGGTCTTTTTTATGCTGCTGAAGTACCCAGTGAGTTTCTTGAGCATTCTTATCACCAGTATTTTGAACTCTGCATGTGATAGACTGCTTATCTCTATTTTTTTTTAGTTCTTGTTCTGGAGTTTTGTTCTGTTCTTTTATTTGGGCCATGTTTCTTTGTCTCCTCTCTTTGGCAATCTCCAGTGTTTGCTTTTATGTATAACTGTTTTGACTCCCTTTCTTAGTAGTGTGGCCTATGTAGAAAAGTGTAAGTTGGATGGGGTGGAGCCTTAGGTAATGGCCAGGGCAGGGCTACCTGTATGATCCAAGTTAATGGTTTCTCAGATGTGGTATCCTGGTCTGTTGATATATGTGGTAGAGGGCTCAGAGAAGGGATAATGGCTGCTACTTGGCCTCTGGAGTTTCTTCTGGAAGAAAGCTGTCCCCTGGCATTCACCCTGATGCCAGGCACTTCAGTTTCTTCCCATATACCACTATTGCCCTTCCAGATGCTGCCCTGGTGCTGAGCCCAGAGGGAGTGAGTCTGTGTAAGTCCTATGTTCATTATGGTCCCTCTAAGAGGAGATACCCAAGAATCCCACACTTTCTTCTGCCCAACCCCCACAGTTTTTTACAGCCAGAAGTTATAGTGAGTTATCTCCTGGCACTGGAACTCTGGGCTGGGTGGTCTGATACGGGGCTTGGTATCCCTCCCAATTTTTATCCACCACATGTGGTTGTGACACTGCAAGTTCTGTGTCACCATATCTCCACCACTCCTGTCCATTTGGATGGTTGTGATTTCTTTCATTCCTTTGTTGTTAGCCTTCCGTGGAGCTCAATATTCTGATGATTCTGGGTGATAGTTGTTTGGTGCTTTAGTTATAAATGTTTGCTATGGTTGTATTAGGAGGTAAGCAAAGAGGGAGTCCTGTTTACCTATGCCTCCATCTTGTGATATTCCAAGTTAGGCCCCTGGTTAGGGGCAGGGATTGGGGGGCTGCTGCATCTGGTTTTGGCGACTTTTCCCTTTTCTCTGCCTGAAACCCTGGCTGAGGCTGACGTCGATGTCCGCACATGTGTAGGTTGCTGGGAAGCTCCAGGCTTGCGCTGGCTGCAGTGGGAGTCCGTGTGCGCAGATGAGCGGAGGCACACCCATGTGAACTTGTTTGTTGAGAGGGAGGGGTGGTGGTTGTGAGGGCTCTTTCCTCCATATTTAAATAAATTATTGTTTGGGCATCCCTGAATCCTGTAACCATCTCCTTAGAAAAATGTAAGCTCTTCAAAAGCAAGGACTCTGCAGGACAATGGGTAAACTTAGTATATAACATTTTTTCCTTTATTATTCAATAGAATCCATCTGTAACTTATAGTCTTGGCATTTTAGGATTACGTGGGTAGATTTTCAACTAGTAATATAATTTTTTAATGGTTTAAGAACTATTTATGTTTTCCATTTCTTCTTGAGGGAGCCACACTAGGTACTTGTCCATTTTGTTAAAAATATTAAATAGATTGGCATAATAATAATAAGATATGATTATTATTGTAAAACATCCTATGCTGAGCTTAGGGCCTCATAGTCATTCCTAATATATTTTTTGTCCCTTTTCTGTTTCCTTCTTGGTATTTTCTAGGGAAATAGGTAAATTAGTTTCTTCTCATATTAAGGGCCATAGGTATATCCATATTCAAATAGCAGATCCAGTGAAAACACAGGAACTTGGCTTGTGCTCTTCAACCAACCCTGAAATGATTCTACCACAGCACAGAAGGGCCAAATCCATAACCTTTCAATGCATGGAAGGGTGGAAACACTGTCTCAGAATGGTTGGTAGGAACTAGAACACTGGGCTTCCTCTGTGCCTCCCTTCAACCTATGTGCTTGCGACAGGCATGTGTTTAGGCTAGTTTCTCTCCTGGTGCTATTGTTTATATCAGATTAATGTCACCCAATGAGAGGATCATTAGCTTCGTACCCTTTAAATTGCTGTTGGAATTTGATTAGCATACATATCTCCTTAACTGAGTTATTTTTTTTATTTCATTACTGTCATTTCTAACATATTCTGAGAGAGATTTGGTTACATAGTTAATTGTGCTCACATAAGCAAAACATTTTGGTTTTGAGAATGCATAGTCTATCATTGTATTGCCAAAATCTAGAATTGGCTAGTTAGATGACAGAGTTAAATTTTCAGTTTTAACCCATGGCAAAGTACTTTTCCAGTGAATAATATTTGGTGAAAATAGATATTAATTCACATTTTCCATTATCAATATAAATAAAATTATCTAAATATAGTTTGAAGACAGTTCCTATTTCAGTGCCTGTTGAGGTTTACCTTTAATACTTTTTTATGGGACTTCAGAAGAGGGCTTCAGGCATTTTGGAATCAAGTGATTTTTAATTAATGTCCATCCCAACACAAATGAGTAAGGCAAACACTTTCATCAGGAAGTGAGATTCCTCATCAGCAACTGGTTTGGGGGTGATATGATGTTTATAAAGCTCTTTAAAGCAGTTTATTCACAAAGACTGAGTATTAGGAATATTTGTTGAGTGTCTGCTCTGCATTAAACACAAGATACTGAAGATACAGGATTGAGCAGGTTAGTTATTGCCCTCTTGAGATTACATTATGTTGGTGGACTTTTATCAGGCAATTTCACTGCACAGCAATAAGAGTTTTGTCAGGTTTACTACGAAGGCTTTAGAGCATGGAGGAGATGAACAGAACCCAGACTTGGAGATTAGAGAAGGCTTCCTGGAATAAATTGTCTCTGTGCTGAGACCTGGGTAACAACACTTAGGTGAAGAGTTGTCCAGGTTGTAGACTGGTGGTTGGGAGACCTAAACAGCAGCAAAACAAACAAACAAATGAAAACCCATGTGGAATGGGCTGGGGTTATATGGAGCTGGGCAAGTTTGAGGAACTCAGTCTTCACAAGCTGCAGTGTAGTATGCACTGGATGAACTGAAGCAGTTTTAGGGCATGGGTCTGTCCTCTTTGTATCATTTTTTTCTTATGTACTGTAACACTTTCAATGCATGCATAATTCTAATGCCACACTTTATAGCTCTTTTCTACTTAAGACCAACAATTAAATTCATGAAAATGCCAAAAGGGTATGTTTGCAGAACAGTGAAGATTGTAAGTGGTCTGTCTAGTGAAAAGAACACCAAATTTAGTTGTATACAAAACCTCCATTTTAGACTCTTTTGGATCCAAGTTATAAAAGCTTTATACACTAGCTCCAGCCAAAGCAGAACTTATTATAAAGATACTGGTCTACCCCGCACAACCCAAAGACAGGAATGCAGAGAACCTGTATCTCATGAATAAATGGACAGAATGTCCCTCTCTTACTCTATTTCATCTTTACTTCTATTTTTTATTTTACTTCTTTTTTTTCTGGCTTAGAATAACCATTCCTACTTTACAGAAGTCATATATGCCAATAGCTCCAAAGTTAGCCATATTTTAAAGCTCTGTTATCAGAGAGAAACTTTCTTGGCTTAAGTCAGAGAATCTTGAGAAGGGACTCTTTGGCTTAGATTGAGTCACATGTGCACTGTTGAACCAATCAGTTGCCACCCCTGTGAATGTGGGTTGCTGTTATTGGCTCCAGATGAGTCTTATTCCCACTCTTGGACCAATCTACTGTAGTGAGGAGTATGGATTTATGTTAGACTTGGAAGTTCTCACAAGGACCTTACCAATGAACTGTAAGAAAAGACATTTGCTATGATGAAGAAAAATCCTTGGCAGTCAAAATATATCTAGTACAATAAAAATTATTAAAATGTCACTTAATTTCTCTGAGTCTCAGTTGTTTCTACTTTGAAAGGGTATAAATTAGCTATTGCTATGAATTTGTATCAAATAAGATGTTTATGATATGTTTTAAATGATAAAGCTCTATGCAATTGTAAAATGTTGCTCTGGTTATTACAAGGACTTTGCCGAAGTAGGTGCTAGAATCTAGCTCTCACGACCTTTAATTTGTGAAACCAGAATGCTTTTCCTCTATTTCCAATGGTTATGGGCCAACAAAACAAAGAGTATCTTCCACTTTTTGATGCTTTTTATGTACCAAGAGTTATGGTAGGAGCTTTGTACCTTCACTGCAGCCAGATAGAGCAGATATTCTGCACTGTATATGAAAGAGGGTAAGTAAATTAAATTCCTGCAATGAATAAACACTACAGAGAAGATATAAATCCAGGTCTCAGTGATCACAAAGATAAGCAATGCATGGCAAGGATTTTAAGGAGTCATTTTAACTTACTATATAAGTGTATTATAATTGTTCATCTTAACAATTTATTATACTTGTGCTACTTAAGTGGTATTCTGAAAATTTTGAAATAGTATTTTGCTATTCCATTTCTGTTTTTTGATCTGGTTATTATATTAAGTTCCCATGTTTTATAAGGACATAGGATTTCATACAGTGAATTTGCCAAGAGTTATCCTACTACTTGTTTTAAGAAATTAACTTTAATTTTCAATAGAAAGCTTAATGTTTTTAAACAACTGTAAGAATAGAGGGATAAATAACCACAATTTGTCCAGAAACAGTATGCTAACTTCCAGGATGTTTTACAGATAGTTATCAATAGTGGGTCAACAATTTTTGGTCTCAAGAGTGGAAAGTACAATTGATGAGAAATTATGAGATTTTCTGGATTCCAACCCAGCTGAACAGAATATATCTTTTCTTTTTAAGTTTGTGTCAAGAAGTAGACACTTGGCTCATCTGACCATGTATAATTAGTTTACTGGAATATTAGAGTCTTCTAATGATCTTTGTAAGGCAAAGCTTTTCAATCAGATTGCAAATACAATTTAATGTCTTCTACTTCTATGTGTTTTTAACATAATGAAGTGTATAAATCTCAAATTCCATCCACAAGAATGTGTCATCTTCATCATCAGTGGGATCTTTTATGATGTTTCAGGTATTTCTGACAGCACATGAGAGAGAGTCCACTCTTCATGAAGTAGCACAAGAGATCCTCTCCCATGGCTTAGTGTTGTTGCTGTTCACCTCTGACTTCCAGAGAGCTCCCGTGCAAGGTGTTTCTTTTTTGGCTTGACAATAGGTACCCCCTCTGTTAGTCTTCTGCATATATACATAATGGTTCTATTTCAAATGGTATATTTCTTTTAAAGTTTAAGTTCCTTGGAAGTTAAACCAAACTTGTAGCTTTACATAGACATCTAGAAATAGTATTATTCCTATATCTGGGAGAACAATTCCATCCATACTACATTATCACATCATTTTTGCAGAAAGTATTTAGATTTCTATGTACATGACTTCTTGAGAGTTTTCTTATTTGAAAATACTTTCAAAGATGGTGTCTTGTAAAGTTTGAAGGGAATGTTATATTATTTCTACTTCGCAGATGGGAGAACTAAAGTTTTGAGGAGTAAAGTAGCTTATTATACGTCACATGGCAGATGGAAAAGTAAGAGCTCTTCTGGCTCCTTGTCCAGAATACCTTCTGTGATCTCTTTTCACATCACTCTCATTTCTGTTATAGCATTTGGTTCTTAAAACAACATGGCATGCAGGCAGGAACAGATTTGGTTCTCCACTAGTTTGCAGATGAAAATATTGAGACTTGGAAAGATTTTTGCTCGAGGCTACACCATGAGAAACCTTTTGCTTCCAAGTCCAAGTTCATTGGCGTTATGATTTTCTGGCTTTCCACCTTTAATAAGTCCTATATGGGCTACTTAAAAATTCTGCAATCTCTTGGTTTAAAAAAAATTACCGTATATTTTTCTTGAGGAATAAGTTACTTTATTTCTCAAAACTTTAGTTCTTCCATCTACGAAGTAGAAATAATATAACATTCCCTTCTTATAATAGTTTAAAATATATAACTTATAAACTAATAAAGCAATACTTTATGTTGAATTCCAGCCCATACTCTCTAGGGAACCTTACCTGTTGCTCTTAAAATTCTAGCAAATGTAGCAGATAGCCCTTTAAAAACACATTGTAGTTGACATGCGATATTTTATTAGTTTCAAGTATACAGAACAGTGATTCAGTATTTCTATACCTTGCAAAGTTATCATCACAATAAGACCAGTAACCATGTGTCTCACTGTATATGGTAACTACAGTAGTAATGGCTGTATTCCCTATGCTGTACATTATATCCCCAAGACTTATTTTACCATTAGTGCTACAATTGTACTCCTTAATCCCCTTTCCCTTTCCTAGTAACCATCAGTTTGCTCTCTGTATCAGTGAGTTTATTTCTGTTTTGTTTGCTTGTTTTGATTTTTAGATTCTCGCATAAATGAACATGATATTTGTCTTTCTCTGATGTAATTCACTTAGCATAATATTATCTAGGTCCATCCATATTGTTGCAAATGGCAAGATTTCATTCTTTCTATGGCAGAGTAATGTTTCATTTTATGTATACATACTGCATCTTCTTTAGTCACCCATCTATCAATGCACCTAAGTTGCTTCTATATCTTGGCTATTATAAACAATTCTGCAATGAATATAGGGGTAGATATATCTTTTCAAATTATTGTTTTCATTTTCTTTGAATAAATACCCAAAGTGGAATTTCTAGGTCATATGGTAGTCCTATTTTTAATTTTTGAGAAATCTCCATATTGTGTCTAATTTAGAAATCCACTAAAAGTGGATCAGGGTTCCCTTTTCTCCACATCTTTGCCAATGCTTATTTGTTGTCTCTGGTAATACCTATTACGACAGGTGTGAAGTGATAGTTCATTATGGTTTCAATTTATATTTCCCTAATCGACATCTGTTCTGTGGCCAATAAAATGAACATGTCTTAAGTGATATGTGTGAAACAAAATGGGGAAATTCTTTTCATCCTTCTAAGCCCAAATAAAAAAAGTTCTTATTCTTTTCCTTGAAAACTAGTTGGCATTAATTTAATAACACCATTATTATTGGTATCTTTCAGAACATCTGTTAATTTGCTAAATGTCCATTAGGAAGCAGTTCAATATTTATTACCAGGAAAATATAGGTACATTCCAACTTCACTAAGAGTAAATCAATAGCAAATGGAATCAGTGTTCCAGTTCTAGTGTCATCCCTAAAAGTTGTGTGACTTTGACAAAGTCTCTTCGCTACCCTAAGGTCTTATATTAATTTTCCTATTGCTGTCATTACAAATGACCCCAAACTTAGTGGTTCACATACAAATTAGTGTTTATTTCTGTAGGTCATGCGTCTATCCCAGGTCTCACTGGGTTAAAATTAAAATCTCTATAGGTTGTGTTCCTTTATAGAGATTCTAGGCAAAAATCTTGTTTCCTTGCTTATTTGGTTTGTTTAGAGAATTCATTTCCTTACAGTTGCAGAACTGGATCCCCATTTACTTGCTGGCTGGCTGTCCACTAGTGGTGGTTCTCAGCTTCTTCAGCTCACCTGCATTCTTGGTTTGTATGCCCTTTTGTCCTTAAAGCCAGTAAAGACTCGCTTTGTCCTGCCTTCTCTCTTCTGCCTCTTTATCTGTGATCACATTTCTCTGACTTCAGTTGGGAAAGGTTGTCTAATTTTAAAAGTTTATGTGATGGGAATAGGCTCACTCTGATAATCGTAAATAATCTTCTCATCTCAAAATCCACAACCTGAATCACATATGCAAAGACTCTTTTACAAAGCTCCTTTGATTCAAGTTTATATCTGCAAATTATTGCTTTTGACTTCAGAGAACTAAAAAATATCAGGAATATTGTGGATCCTGCTTTGTGGTGGGGGGTAGATAAAATCAGTTTCAGTTTGTTTTAAAAATAACTTTCTGGAAAGACGGACTCTATGTCAAATATGTCAAATATGTCCCCATTTATGTCAAATATGTAAAATAGAATTTGATTTCTGTTAATTCAATCACTTAATGTGCTGAAAACAATACTTTGTTTGTTTAGTGTCAAAATGACTGAAGGTCTCACTTTCAAGATGTAAAGCAGTGCCGTGCTTAATCACATCATCACAACAAGTATAAATGAATTAAAACCATCTCTTGAAAGACAACATCAGGCTAAAAAGAAATGTTAAATAATAAGAAATAAATTGTTGGTTATTGTCCCTGGTTTCTGGCACACAGGTCCTTACAATCTCCAGAGTGATGAGAGTGTCTTTGTACGCTAATGTGATGTCGTGCCTCCGGCCCCTAGAGAGCTTCAGGATGGGGACTAGTGGCCAGAAAAACAAAGGCGTGCTGAAAGGGTTGGAACTTTCAGTCCCATTCCCTGACCTCTGTGTTTTCTTTCTATCATTTATTTATTGACATTTATTGAGCCTTCAAATTTCAGCGTATATAATATCAATTATATTTTATTTCTATAAATTATATTGTTTTCAAGTCTAGCCGCTTATTTCTCATAGTTTTACTATCTACTTATTGTAATTGCACTTTTCTTTTGCAAATTTCACATAGCTATTTTCTAGTAGGTCAAAGAGTTTCAATATCTGCAAGTCTTTCATTTTAAATCTTGTTTTCTTATCTGCTGATTCTCACATTGTAGCTCTCTTTTTTTCTGTTATGTGATCTTTATTTGTAAGCTCATGCCTACTTTCAGTCTGTGGAAGACCTGTGAGCCTACCTGAGAGAAACTTTCCTCTGAGGAGAGTTTGCTTCAGCCTGGACTGGGGAGTGAGTGGGTGGGCTTCCCCAGGTACTTCAGACCCTCTAATCCCAGTTACACATCAAAAGTGTCTCAGACTCAGCCTCCCCCCCCCCCCCCCCCCGCCCCCGGGTGCTATTCCTACAACATCATGGCCTCGGGGCTGTGCCTTTCACAGCCCCTGTTGATCTAGCCCAGGTCCCTGTCCCTCTGGACGCCCAACTCAAACTCTCTCCTTTAGCCTAGACTCTTCCTCTGTGGGCCTGGCTCCTGGATGTTTTCATCTAATCTTTCAGGGATTCCTGGTTTTTCTTCTGCCTCACCTGTCCCCTGGAAGTGCTGGGATCAGCTGTCCTTTGTTAGTTTGTCTGTTTTGTTTTTGAGGGAGTAGGGGGAAGAATAGGACTCCAGAAACTTTTGTGACACCAGTGGTGTCTCCAAGAAGGCACTGTCTATGGTTCTAATTGTAAATAAAATGATTACGCATACCTCTTAGATGCTAGTGACCCTGAAAGTAAAAACTAGCTGTGGCTTCTTGACCCTAGGATGTATGACACAAGTGGGAATTCCAGAAGGCAAATGTGTAAGTTTGTATACCTGGGGGTGAAGGAACTATATTTGGGAAGTTGTAGTTTTGAGAAGAAAATGTTGGCAATGACTATTTCACTTACATTTGTAACTTCATGTTTAATATCTAATAAAAACAAGCAGCCAGAAATTGGAGCAAATTGCAAGGGCAAGAAGTATGGTCAACTTTATGTTTCTTCTGTGGAGAGAAAGGGATGAGTTTACATGCTGTTAAGGATATTCTAATTATTAAGGTATTAATTGTTTTAAATATGAACTATTGTCTGTTCTTTCTAGTAAGTGTACCAAGCTGGGTGATCTGTCAATGATCTAGATGAGGAGAATTCACTTTCTGTATAAAGCTGTGATGTGTATATGTGCAACTTTGGAGGAGTTAATGTCACCTTATCCAACATATGTAGGGGAAGAGCTTTTGAGAATCATAGAATTTTATAATTGTAAAGAACCATCTTTACTCAGCCCCTGCAAGAAGCTAAGTCTAAATAAAGTCTAAGTCTGTTTAAAGATGTATTTATTTTTAGAGAGAGGGGAAGGGAGAAAGAAAGAGAGGGAGAGAAACATTAATCGGTTGCCCCTCACTTGCCCCCAAACCAGCAACCTTTCCTTTCTGTCCACAGGCCAGCACTCAATCCACTGAGCCACACCAGCCAAAGTGGGAAGACCCTGTTTAAATATAAAGAACCAGTGAAAGACGCAGGCAGTTCAGGACAATGTTTGATTTCTAGACCAGTGCTCTTTTCACTGTGACCTGCTGCCAGCCTAGGGGTAGGTGATATGGCCTTTGGGGATAAACTGAATGGGGGGCAAAGGTCTTTGAATTTTAAAAAATGCACAGAAACTAAAACTGTGGTTAGTTTTATTTAAGCTTTAAACAAAGTACTAATTTGTGAGAAAACATTATCAATAACAATTCTTTCTTGAATTATTATTGATTGAAATGTCACAGTGTCTATTGATTAAAACAGTATATGCCAGGAAAACTTGTAGCTTCATTTCTTCCTAAGGTGGTAGAATTTGGATTCATCTAAAAAATTAAAAGTATGGTTATAACATAACAGGTGCACCGAAACAAAGAAATATGATCCAAATAAAAGAATAGATCAAAACTCCATAAAAAGAACTAAGTCAGAAAGAGATAAACAACCTATCAGATGCAGAGTTCAAAACACTGGTAATCAGGATGCTCATAGAAATGACTAAGTACAGATGAAAAATAAAGGAAGAAGTGAAGGCTATGCAAAGTGAAATAAAAAATATATATACAGGGAACCAACAGTGAAGCAAAGGAAACTGGGACTCAAATGAACAATTTGGAACAGAAGGAAGAAATTAACATTCAACTAGAACAGAAAAAAACAAGACTTAAAAAAAAAGGAAAGGCTGAGGAACCTTTGGGACAACTTAAAATGTTCCAACATCTGAATCATAGGGGTGCCAGAAGGAGAAGATGAAAAATAAGAAATTGAAAATTTATTTGAAAAATAATGAAGGAAAACTTCCCTAATCTGGCAAAGGAAATGGACTTTCAGGAAGTCCAGGAAGCTCAGAGAGTCCCAAACAAATTGGACCTAAGAAGGCACACACCAAGGCACATCATAATTACATTAGCCACAATTAAAGAGGAGAGAATCTTAAAAGCAGCAAGAGAAAAGGAGAGAGTTACCTACAAAGGAGTTCCAGTAAGACTATCAGCAGATTTCTCAAAAGATACTTGGCAGGCAAGAAGGGGCTGGAAAGAAATATTCAAAGTCATGAAAAGCAGGGACATACAGCCAAGATTGCTTTACCCAGCAAAGCTATCATTTACAATGGGAGGGCAGATAGAAATGCTTCCCAGACAAGGTAAAGTTAAAGGAGTTAATCACCAAGCCCTTATTATATAAAAGCTAAAAGGACTTATCTAAGAAAAGATCAAAACTATGAAAAGTAAAATGACAACAAACTCAACTATCAACAACTGAACCTAAAAACAAAAACAAAAACAAACTAAGCAAACAAGTAGAACAGAAATAGAATCACAGAACTAGAGATTAAATGGAGGGTTATCAGCAAGGAAGGGCTGTGCCCTCCAGGGGGTGCAAAATTGGGGAAAAGATACAGGGAATAAGAAGCATAATTGGTAGGTACAAAATAGACAGGGGGAGGTTAAGAATAGTATAGGAAATGGAGAAGCCAAAGAAATTATATAAATGACCCGAAGACATGAACTAAGTGGGGAATTGCTCGAGGGAATGGAGGGTACAGTGTGGAAGGGGCTAAGGAGAAAAAATTAGGGACAACTTTAATAGCATAATCAATAAAATATATTTTAAAAAAGAAAAAATAAATACGAAAAAATAAATATACAATACACAGTGAAGAGAACATCTGGGTGGTATGGAAAGCCATTGACTATGCCACTATAGATGGGGAGAAGAAAGCAAAAATGAGGCCAAGCATGAGAAAGCTAAAATCCAGTGAAAAGATGATCAAGTCCAATGGCCAGTTGGAGTCCAGCACCCCCTAGAGCTGCATGTGAATGCAGAACTCAAGGCCCAGCTACGGGAGCTGACTATAACAGCACCATACTTGCCATAGGAGCTTCAGAATAGGTTTCATTTCAAGAAAAATGCCCCCAGCACTAACACACACCCTGGGCCAAGGCTGACTTGTGAGCTCAGCTGGCTCTGCTCCCTCTGCCTGGGTCAAAATGGAGCCGGGTCACAATGAAACCCTGGCTGTAAAAGTGGGGCCAACATACAAGATTCCTCATTCCCAGCTGGGAAAGAGATAAGAGAGGAGAGAGTGAAGAGATGTGGCAATATCCTTCAGTGTCCATCATTCCTAGGAGCCCAACCAGGACAATGGTGGAGAGCTGCAACCAGGGCAATAGCGCTGGGAGGGGCCAGAGCTCCTCATGGTAGGTAAGAGCCTCCTGAGGACACCCGTGAGCATCAACAGAGCAGGGATCAGGACTCCTGGAGAACAGTGCTCCAGGGCTTCACCTCCCAGACCAACACCATCCACACTGGCACCACCAAGACCACCACCATTTAGACCAGCACCACTCAGACCAATGCCATCTACACCGGCACCACCCAGACCAACACCATCTACACTGGTACCACCGAGAGCACCGCTGTTTATACCGATACCACCCAGACCAGCACCATTTAGACTGGCACCATTTAGACCAACACTTCCCAGACTAACACCATTTAGACTGACATTATCTAGACCGACACCAGCCAGACCAACAGCATTTAGGCTGAAACCCTTTAGACCAAAACCACCCAGACCAACAGCATTTAGACTGACACCATTTAGACCGACACCACCCAGACCAGCACCATTTACTCTGACACCACCAAGAACACCACCATCTACACCAGTACCACCCAGACCACTACCATTTACTCCCACACCACCGAGAACACCACCCTCTACACCAGCACTACCAAGAATAGTGCCACTGGAGACCAGCATGCCATCTGTGACCCAGGTACCTTTTGGGGACCCAACCCACAACGTGGTGCCACTCAAGCCCACCTCCGACAGGACCACACTGCTGAGCAACCAACAGGAGCAGGCATTCTGGAGAGCAAGGCAGGATCAGCTTGTGACCAGACCACCAACATCTGGAACACAGGCCAGAAGGGTTCGTCGGATGAGTGACTAGCGGGCCCCTGACACCACCTCTTGGTCACCTGTCACTCCCAGTAACCTGGAAAATGAAGGCTCAGACTCCACCAGCCAGTTTGCAGAGGACACTAGATTCATACAACATCATATCTGCCTGCAGTAAATGTTTTGGATGCAGAGAAACCATCAAAGGCTGCAATGAAGGTGGCAGAAAAGACAGGGAAGGCAACAGAGCCGAGGAAAGGAGTAGACACACCTAGGCTAGTGGTTTTCAAGGATGATTTACCTGTCCAAGATGAATCTAGAGTCAACCTGGCAAACCCAGCCATCAAAGGTGAAAATCTGCAGGACAACTATAGTGAGATCTGACTGAAGAGACAACAACTAGCTCCCAAACACGGGAGACCAAGTCAGCTCCTGGAGAAGGACACAATGATACTCGAGCTGAAGGAGCTGTTGGAGGCAATGAGGGCAGCACCTTTAACAAAGGAGAGCCAGGCCAAAATCATGGTAGCAAACTTGAGGAGACAGACAGCAGATAGGAGAGTCCAGGCCTGGGCAGTGGCCACACAGAGGCAGGATTCTGAACCACACATCGACCAGAGGCCAGACAACCAGAGAGTCCATGTGGACTTGCGGGCCGCCGAAGCAGCTTTCTCAGTATCTTACCAAACCTGAAGCCACAGCAGGAGGAGGAGCAGGGGTACCCAGAGTTTGTACTTCAAGGGGAGCCAGTGCTACAGCCCTGCCCTCCAAAGACCCCAAAACCCACTTCCATGGGCACCAAATCAAAGATTATTCCACAGTGGTTCCTAAACTATCAGACCCCCAAAACCCAGAATTGGTGGACTTCCCATCAGGAAGGCAGCATAGGTAAACAAGGCTTGCCTCCTTGCACAACGACATCAAAATTACAAGTGAAATATAGAATAGCCATCACTGAGAAGCATCAGAAGTCAAGCTGAATGGAAGTCTTGACAACTGTGGAACTAAAGAAAGCACATCCATCCAGACTGGTAGTAGGGTTGGAGGCTGGAACATGCTGGTCCCACATCCACATGTGGTGGATAAAAACTGAGGGATATCTCAGGAGTGAGAAGTCCCAGCCCCACACCAGGCCCTACAACCCTGGTGTCCCACAGACTTGAACAAAGTTGTGGGGGCGGGGGGTGGCGGGGCTGTGGAATGCTGGTGGCAGGTGGGGTTCAGGGTGGAGGAGGATAAAGGAGAGAAAAAATGGGACAATTCAAATAGCACAATTAATAAAATATACTTTAAAATAAAAAGAAAGTTTAGTTTCAAAAAAAAATCCTTAAAATAGTGCTGGATATTTTAAGCAACACAAGTGCATAATCCCTGATCTGAAATTTGGAAGCTCTGAAAACTGACCACTTTTTCTTAACTTCTTTGGCCTCAATGCCCCACCTGAACTGTTAGAAGGCTTTTCACAGCCTCTACATACTCCCTTGCTGTGCTGTTCATCAATGCCTCTTTATCCTTCAGCACTATCTCATGTGGGGTTCTTCATGTGCCAGGCTCAGAGGCAGTGCCCTGCCCTCTGAGGGCCCATAGTTCCACAGAGTAAAAGCCCATGCTACCCAACCTACCATGAGGTCAGCAGAACCAAACCTGGGCCAGGGGGCCAGTAGACGAGGAGCAGGAGCACAGATGGCTTTGGCGGGAGGTGATGTGTATTAGTAATGAAGTGGAGAAGATCAGTGAGGAGAAGACACCCTATGTGGAAGAACAGGGTAGGAAAATGTTTAGAGGCTTGAGAGCATAGGGCCTGTTTGTGACAAAATCAAGTCAATCAGTATGATAGGAGGGACAGTGAAGGCAGGGACAGTTGGAGAGCAGAAAAGGCCAAGCCATGGAAGAAGTCTTCTTAGTAAGGTAACTATTTTGATCCTGAAGTTCCTGAGAGGTTGCCATAGGGATTTGTATTAGGGAATATTTAATAAGAGAACCCCCCCCCCCAAATATATGTAGTAGGTAGCTTTTAAGTAGAATGCCAAGTGATTCTTGCCTCCTAGTGTTCACACTCCTGTGTAATTCCCCACCCCCTAACCCTTGAGCATGGGCTAGACCTGTGACTTGCTTCTAATGAATAGAATATGGCAAAGGTAATAAGCTGTCGCTTCCGAGATCAGTTTATCAAGATGCTGACTTTCCTCTTGCTCACCTCTTGTGCTTCTGCTCACTCTGATGAAGCCATCTGCCATGTTGTGAACTGCCCTATGGAGACCCCTGATGGCAAGGAACTGAGGGCAGCCTTTAGCTAAGAGCTATCAAGGATCCTTCAGTCCAACACTGCGAGAGAGCAACAGAATCCTGGGGATGTCCGTATGAACGAGCTTGGGGGAAGACCCTTCCCTGGTTAAGTTTTGCATTGACTGCAGCCCCAGTGAACAACTGGCAGCCTCTGACAGTCTCTGAGCGGGAGGACTCAGATCTACAGACATTGTGAGATAATTGTTGCTTTAAGTGAATTGTTGCTTTAAGTTCTTAAGTTGTGGGGTAGTTTGTTATGCAGTGATATATAAAAAGAAAAAAATTTAAATCATTTGACCTACCAGCTGCTTGAAGAAATAGAGCATCAGTTCCTTCCAAGCCTCCTGTGGGTCTTTTCTCTGTCCTGCACTAGCCTGCTTCCTCCTGCCAGAGGCAACCACCATCCAGAATTTTGTGCTTCTTAGTCCCTTGTTTTTCTTTATTATTTGAATACATGCCTAAACAAATTTGGTTGAGTTTTGCAGGTGTTAGAGCTTTATGTAAATAGAATCACACTCTATATATGCTTCTGAGGTTTTCTTTTTTTTTTTTTATTCAAAATCAAATTCCTGAGACTGAGCCACACTGATCATATGGTTCATTCATTTTCACTGATGTGAATTTCTCCATTCTCCTGTCCTTGGACACGCAGAATGTTTTCAGTGTTTTGCTATTGCAACCAGGCTGCTATGAACATTCTTGTGCATGACTCCAGGAACATATGAGCCAAGGTTTCTCTGGGGTATACACCCAGGAGTGGAAGTGCCAGCTTACATGGTATAAGCATCTTCAACTTTATAATATAATGCAAAAAGCTTTCAACACTGTCATATGATACCACTTTACACTCCCAATTGGAGTGCATAAGAATTCCTTTGTTCTACATCTATTTGACATTGTCGGATTTATTCATTTTTGCCCTTTGGTGGTCATAAAATAACATCATGATTTTATTTTGCAGGTCCTTTATTACTACTAAGATGAACTTTTTTTGTTAAAAAGGTTTTTACTGCCTTTGATCCACAGTTGGTATTTCACAGTATCTCTTGTTCCCGGGGCTGCTGGGTGGGGTTGGTCCCAGAGAGGGCCTCCTGGTGGGGGTCCCTGTGCAGTATTTCACAGGGGAGAAGGGACTAACATGGAAGCGGGGGGCAGGGGATCTGTCTTTGCCTCAACCACTCAGAATTCCACTGTCCTGCCTGGGCCTTGGTTTCCTCACTGGGCCTCTGGGAGCATCCTGGAGAAATCCAGTCCCTCGTGATGCCTAAAATATCTGGGGACTGGCCTGGCATTCTCCCAGAGGACTTCCTTCTCAGCACTCCCACCCTCCACCACCCCCTCCCCACCAAATTACTTTTGTTCAAAGTGCCTGAAATTTCTGTGGGACAGAAACCACAAGCTGATCAGCAGAGAAAAGGGAAGAGACACAGAAGCAACTGGAAGCAGTTGGGGCCAGTTTCCCTCCCTGCACATGTTTCTTCTCCCCACTACAGCTTCACCCAAAGCCTGCTGGGAAATTTGCTACCTGGATGTGCCCTGGCAGGGACCCCCCCACTCCACAAGTATCTGGATCTGGCCTTCATAGACCCTCAGCTGGAAGCACTTGAATGCACAGAAAAACAAGGTGAAGATAAAAAAACTTGAAATCCTAGATGGGGTAATGGTATAGGAAGACACCCCACAAAGGAGCCTCAATAGTCTGCATCTTCTTGGTGGTAGGAGGGGTACTCTGGGGCCTTCCTCAGGCTTTGGTAGTCACCTGCTGACTCTGGAGCCCCATTGGCCACTGGGCCTTGTGGGCAGGACTTGGGGTTGTATATCTGCCTGCCCAAGCCAGAGACCTGGCCACTTCATTTGGTGCCCTGCGTGTAGCCCATCTGCAGAGACATGGAGGAATTGTCACAGTTGTCAGCCCCCGGCTTGGTGTCATTGATGTGCCACCAGGTCCCAGGAGCCCTCTGCCCACCTGGCTGGCACACCTGTTGGTGTCCATTTGGAGGGTGATGGTTGAGTGATTCATGGGTGTCAGGATATGGTACTTGGGGTCATAGAGATGTCTTCTTGTGCCATATATGATTATGCCTGATTGGTTGGTACACTTGTTGGTGCCCATCTGGAGCCCAGTGATGCACTGGCTGGCCTTCATGGTAGCATCACCAAAGTTCCACTCCCACTTTTCTGAGTACTTAATGATGTCCACACCACTCTGCAGCCTCTTTGTCTTGGTCTTCACTGCCGGAGCCAGAAAAGACACCTGCACCTATGCCATGGTGGCAGTTTTTCATGGATTGGTTGATCTTAGGAACCGAGGCTGGCTGCAGCTTATTCATGAGTGTGCACAGGATAATCCTGCCTTTCAGACCCTTCTGGAAGTCAGAAATGATAGACAGGCCCTTGAGTCCCTCAATTCAGCGGTGGAGTTCTGCCTGCTTCTGAGGGCCAGTATTTGGATAGGAGCTGTTTCTTGACCTCGGCTGAATGCCCATGTGAGGGCCCCTTGTTAAACTGTGTGGAGCTCATTTCAGTGGCAGTGACAGAGGGACAGACAAGCTGCTGGGTGAGATGGCTGGGGCTAAGGTGAACATTTTTTCACATTATTGCACATTATATTTTATTCTCCTGGGAAATGCTTATTAATGACTTTTGTCCAGATTTTTATTTTTTATTATTTTAGTTAATTTTATCAATTATGCTATTACAGTTGTCTTGATGTTCCCCCTCCACTCCCTCAGGCAATCCCACACCAGTGTTCATGTCCACGGGTCATGCAAAAGTTTAGCTACTCCGTTTCCTATACTGTACATCCCCATGGCTATTCTGTGACTACCTATTTGTGTTTCTTAATCCACTCACCTCTTCACCCATTCCCCCATACCCTCTCCCATTTGGCAACCATCAAAACACTTTGTATCCATCATTCTGTCTCTGTTCTTTTTGTTTGCTTAGTTTGTTTTTTAGATTCAATCATTAATAGATTTGTATTTTTTTGCTATCTTATTATTCATAGTTTTGATCTTCTTTTTCTTAAATAAGTCCCTTTAACATTTCATATAATAATGGTTTGGTGACAATGAACTCCTTTAGTTTTTTTTCTTGTCTAGGAATCTCTTTATCTGCCCTTTGATTCTAAATGATAGCTTTGCTGGGTAGAGCAATCATGACTCTATGTCCCTGCTTTTCATAACTTTGAATATTTCTTACCAATCCCTTCTAGCATGCAAAGTTTCTTTTGAGAAATCAGCTGACAGTCTTATGGGAATTCCCCTGTAGGTAACTAACTGCTTTTGTCTTGCTGCTTTTAAGATTCTCTCTTTATCTTTAACCTTTGGCATTTTAATTACAATGTGTCTTGGAGTGGGCCTCTTTGCATCCATCTTGTTTGGGACTCTCTGTGCTACTTGGACTTGCATGTCCATTTCCTTCACCAAATTAAGGAAGTTTTCTTTCATTATTTTTTCAAATAGATTTCCAATTTCTTGCTCTTTCTCTTTTCCTTCTGGCACCCTTATGATGCAAATATTGGAATGCTTGAAATTGTCCCAGAGGCTTCTTATACTATCCTCAGTTTTTGGATTCTTTTTTCTTCTTGTTGTTCTGATTGGTTGTGTTTTTGTTTGTTTGTTTTGTTTGTTTGTTTGTTTTTGTTTCCTTATGTTCCAAATCATTAATTTGATTCTTGGCTTCATCCACTCTACTGTTATTTCCCTGTAAATTGTTCTTTATTTTAATTAGTGTATCTTTTGCTTCTGACTAGATCTGTTTTATGCTGTTGAGGTCCTCACTAAGTTCCTTGAGCATCTTTATAAGCAGTGTTTTAAACTCTGCTTCTGATAGATTTCTTATCTCTATTTTGTTTAGTTCTTCTTCTGGAGTTTTGATCTGTTCTTTCATTTTGGCAATGTTTCTTTTTTTCTTTGTTTGGGCTGCCTCCCTGTGTTTGTTTCTATGTATTAGGTTGAGCTGCTTTGACTCCGTGTCTTGGTAGTGTGGCCTAATGTAGTAGGTGTCCTATAGGGTCCAGTAGCATAGCCTCATCTATCACCCAAGTTGGGTACGTGAGGTGTGCCCTTTGTGTGGGCTGAGTACCCCCTTCATTTGTAATAGAGCCTTGGTTGCTGTTGGAAGGTCAACAGGAGGGGTTTACCCAGGCCAGTCGGCTGCAAGGACTGGCTATGATCACTGACCACCAACCAACAACCACCACCCTCTGTGGAGGATCAGTTGTGGAGGGGGCAGGGTAGTGGTTCTCTGACGTGATCTGAAGCTGCCCACTGGGTGCACATACTCTGGGGTTTGCTGGGCAGTGCAGGCCAAGGTGAGTCCCCACCTGTGTTTTGCCCAGGGTTACACTCCTGAGCTATAAAGCAATCTGAGATGGCTGCTACTTGTGCTGGATTTGGAGATTCCCAGGCAAAGCCAAATTGTGAATCTAGGCTGGCTGCTGCTAGTGTCAGGTCTGGGGTCACTTAGCAAGAAGTATGGGGGCTGGGGGCTCACTGAGGGTGGCTGTTGCTTGTTTTAAGAGGATTTAGAAAAATTTTAAGCATGAGCCAAGATCAGCAATTTATATGGTAAAGTGGTTTGGGTGGGCCTGTAAGTTGGATAGGACAGTATCTGGGGATCTCCATGGTGGGTCAAACAGTTTTAGCCAGGTTGATGGAGTCTGAGATATGGCACCTGCCTGCTGGCTCTGTGGCTCCATGTGGAGAGGATTCAGAAAAGGGACAATGGCCTCTGCCTGCCTTTCTATCTGTGGGAAAGCTATCTCCCAGCTCTGGCCTTGATGTCAGACACTACAGTTCCTCCTTGTATGCCACTGGTGCCTTTTAAGCTCCTACCCTGGTGCTGGAGCTCAAAGGGAGTGAGTCTACGTAAGTAAGTCTGTGTGTGGGTTCTTTAAGAGGAAATTCTTGGGACTCCAAGAAGTTTCTTCCACTGACTAAATCCTGTTAGTTTTTGCAGCCAGAAGTTATGGGGATTTATCTTCCTGGCACTGGAATCCTGGGCTGGGGGTGCTGGTGTGGGGCTGGAACTCCTTGCTCCCGAGATATCCCTCCTGAATTTTTATCCACCACACGTGGTTGTGGGACTAGCCCCTTCCACATCTGTGCCCCTACTAACAGTCTGAACGGATGTAGTATCTTTAATTCCATAGTTGTCAGACTTTCATTCAACTTTATTTCTGATGGTTTGAGTGATGGTTGTTCTATATTTTAATTATAATTTTGATGTGGTTGTGCAAGGAGGTGAGCCGGGTTTACCTATTGCACAGGTTTTTGTTTGGTTGTTCTTAATAATTGATGTACAGGAGTTCTTGATAGATTCTTTATATATACTGATACTATAACTTCCTAGTTATATATATGAGGGGGAACCCCTCAAAATACTGGAATGATCTGGAAGGCAGGCCCTTTGCAGTACAAACTTCCGCTGCTAGGTGAATGTTCTAGGAACCCATCTGTGTCAGTGTACCAGCTGACATTGTTGTGAGAGGGTACATTAGACTTCATAAATTTTTTTTTGAAGACTCTTGCAATACATTTGCGCATTTCATGATGGGTGATTTACAAGTTCACCTGCCCACACCATGCTGCATTCAGCAGGTTTTGACCAAAAATGGCATGACTTCTGTGCTCCACCCTCCCTATTTGCCTACTCTCACCCTGAACAACTTTTTCTGGTCAGTTTTCCTTTATGAAAAAAATCCTCAAGGGGAAACATTTTGCTGATGTGTAAAAGGTAAAACAAAAAAATGGCAGAAGCACTAAAAAGCACCAAAATCTGCGGGTTTAAAAACTGTTTTGTGCAGTGGAAAAAAGTCTCCATAAGTGTATTGCATCATATGGAGAGTACATTGAAGGTGACTGAAATTTAACCATGTTACAATAAATACACAATTTTTTTATAAATAAATTTCACTGGTTTTGTGGTATATATATGTGTGTGTGTGTATATATATATATATTTAAATATATTCTTCTAGCTTTGGAATTCTCATTATTTTTGAAGTGCTTTGAAGAAAAGAACTTACAAAGTTTAATGTAGTACTAGTTTATAGAGACTTTCTCCTATGTTTTCTTCTTAACACTGTAAAAATTTGGCCTCTCACATTTAAGTCTAATCCATCTGAAATGGATCCTTTTAGGATGGTGTAAGGCATCCACCAATTGGGTATGAATATTTGAGTTCATAATTTTTCATTTTTTAAAGAGCTCATGTATTTATTTGTTTTAGAGAGCGGGTAGGGAGAAAGAGACGGAGATAAATATCAATGTGTGGTTGCCTCTCATGCTACCCCTACTGGGGACCGGGCCCACAACCCAGGCACGTGCCCTAGACTGGGAATCAAATCAGCGATCCTTTGGTTTGCAGGCTGGCACTCAATCCACTGAGCCACACCAGTCAGGGCCAAGTCCATAGTTTTTCACATGGATAACCTTGAACCAGCACCATGTTGGATAGTCCAGCCAGTTCTCACTGATTTGCAATGCTCTCTCTGACAGTATGAAGTCTTTCTGTAAGTGGTGTCTGTTTCTGGGCTCTGTATTCTGCTCTATTGTTCTAATTACATATCCCTGTACCAATACCATTCATCTTAATTAGTCTAACCTTATCATAATGTCAGTTTATAGCTTATCCTTCTTTAGAAACATCTAGGTTATTCTGGTCCTTTGTTTTGGCTTGTACATTTTGCAATTATTTTAATTAAATTCCAATAAAAATGCTGTTGAGATTAAATTTTATAGAATCCATAGGTGTATTAGAATATTAGAACAATTAGTATTAGTATTGTTCTAATATTAATTTATTACCCATGATATGTTGTATCTCTCCAATTTGTGACTTTAATAGTTTTCTAAAAGAGTTTTATCATTTTCTCCATATTTTCTGAACTTTAGGTTCAGTTATATTTTTCACTGTTGCTATTGTAAATGGTTAAAATTTATATTATGTTTATTGCTGCTATAAAACACAATCATTTCTACATATCTAGCAACATTGTTAAACATATATTAATTCTAATAATTTATCTATAGATTCTTTTAAGGTTCCCACATGGATAATCATAATAGCTTAGTTTCTTCCTTTTGAATCATTCCTGGTTAGGGTCCTAAGTACAATGTTGAATAAAAATGGTAAAGGTAGGAATTCTTAACTTGTTCCTGATTTTAAAAGAACTACGGTAACATTTCGCGTGTAAGTAGGTGAATTTAAGGGGGATTCACCCAAATCATTAGGAGAAAGTTAGGGTTTCTGTTGCAAAATGAGGACAGGGAGGAATGTGAGAGGGTAGCCCAGAAGATCCACCTGGATGTCAATTTTGATGGTGACGAGACAAGTGCAGCAAACTCTCTTGAAAAGGGTGTGGTGCCCAGAGATGCAGACCCTGCAGAATGAGAGTCTGGATCATGCCACCCCATATGCCACTGAGACCAGACTAAATATGACTTGAAAGTGGGGGAAATCAAAAGGGATAGTGGAACAGGGAATGAGTATTAGCTGCATCTCCAACGTGAGCTGCAGTGCTTGGGGGCTGTAGTTCATCTTATAACCTTCCTCCTACACTTTCCCCAGGAGGAGCAGCCACTGGCATTCTGGAGCTGCTCACAGAACACGCAGGAAGAGTGGCTCTGAAGGGCGCCCGGTGGTGGTAATGGAAGGGAGAAACAGCATTCAGATTTCCATGACAAGAAGTGTATTCATTTCATCTAAATTGTTGCATTTATTGGCATACATTAGTCATATTTTTTAATGATTTTTTCAGTATCTGTAGTACTTATAGGAGGTCTCTGCTTTATTTCTGATATTGCTTATTTATTTATATATATTCTTTTTATTAGTCTAACTAGAATTTTATCACTCTTTTAGATCTTTCAGAGAATCAGCTTTTGGTGTCATGGATGTTTTCCATTTTCTATTTTATTGATTTCTTTATTACTATTTTTGTTATTTCCTTTCTTCTACTTAGGAATTAATTTGCTCTTCTTTTTCTAGCTACTTTAAGGTAGCAACTTAGATCTTTAGGTTTTATACCTTTCTTTTCTATTTTAACCATGTAAACTATTCATTTTCCTTTAAAGCACACCTTGATCTTCATCCTACACATTTTGACATGGTGTTTTCATTACAATTTAATTTAAAATATTTTCTAATATTTTAAAATACTTTCAGTTCAAAATATTTTCTAATATAACTTGTGGCTTTTTCTTTGATGTATGGGTGATTTAGAAGTGTGTTGTTTAATTTCCAAATATATGAGGGAAATTCCAAATATCTTTATGCTATTTATTTATAATTTAATTCCATTTGGGGTAAAGCACATACTTCTGATATTTATATACTTTTAAATTTACTGAGACTTCTTTTATGACTCTATCTTGGTTAATATACTGTGTGCATTTAAAAGAATGTTTTTGCTGAAATTTGAATATAGTCTATAAATTAGTTAATAGTGTTCTTTCAATGTTAACCTCCCGGTTTTAATAAATATAAACTATATTAGCTTTTGAAGAAGATGGGTGAAAGTATACAAGCACTCTTTATTTTCTTTTACAGTGTTTTTAAAAATATTGTTTCAAAATTAAAATATTTTAAAAAATAAAATAAATACAGATAGCACATAGTTAGATTTTGCATTGTTATCCAGTCTGACCTCTTTTAATCAATTGTTCAGACCACTTACATTTAATGCTCTTGTTGATATGATTTGGTCTACCTCTACCATCTTGCTATTGGTTTTCTATTTATCTCATTTGTTCTATTCCCCCGCCCCTGGCCTTCTTTCCAGCTTCTTTTGGACTGTGTATTCCATTTCATCTCCAGTATTGACTTAGTAGATCTGCCTCTTTGTTTTATTTATTTTTAGCTATTATTCTAGGATACTTATTTATTTTTATTTAAAAAAACATATTATTTATTTTTAGAGAGAAGGGAGAGGGTGCTAGAAAGAGAGGAAGAGAAACATCAGTGTGTGGTTGCCTCTTGCACACCCCCAACTAGGGACCTGGCCTGCAACTCAGGCATATGCCCTGACTGGGAATCAAACTGGTGACCTTGCAATTTGCAGGCTAGCGCTCAATCCAGTGAGCCACATCAGCCAGGGGATGTTTATTTATTTTTAGGTATTATTCTAAAATCTTCTTTATTCTAAATTATTCTAAAGTCTTCTTTAAATACTAGTTTTTGGCTTTTTTGATTTTCTATTATGTTTTCTAATTTTGGTTCATGTCCTGGTTTTAATTATTTTATTATTTCTAAACTATTTGGGCTTGTTCTATCTTTTTTCTAATTCATTGCAAAGGATGCTTTCAGAGAGCTTTTCATAAAAATTTGTGTCCTTTTCCTCCTGGGCCAATAGCTCCTCTGTATTTTCCAGCTTTCCTTGCCAATAGGTTTGATCATGTGACTGGGTTCTAACCAGTGAAATGAAGCAGAAATTATGAACTCTTCCAGGTCATGCTTCTTTCCAGCTACCTTGAATCCAAAGTTCAGTGGGACTCAGAGTGTGGTCAGTGAACCACCAGCAGCAGCAGTAGCACATGGCAGCTTGTTAGAAGTGCAAATTCTTAGACCACACCCTTAGACCTACAGACTCCAGTTCTAGGGGTGACACCCAGCAATCAGTGCAATAACAAGCCATCCAGAATTTCAAACTGAAATAAAATGATGCTACTTAGACACATGAACATATATGAAAAATATAACACATTGATAAAGATAAGTATATAGCCAAATTCAGAATGCTCATACTGTAAAACATGGCATAGTATTAACCACTTAATTCTAGCATAAAGGTTAAAAGAAAATATTAAAAATAATATAGCTACAGTAACTTGTTAATATACAATATATAAGAGGTAAACTGTTATGTAAAAAACAAAAGATGGGGGAGTAAAAGTGTAGAGTTTTTGTATCTGACTAAAGTTAAGTTGTTAACAGTGTAAGGTAGACTTACACATATAAGATGCTTTATGTAGGTATTTGTAACCACAAAGCAAAAATCCATAGCAGACTGATTCACAAAAAGTAAAGAGAAGAGAATCAAAGCCTACCACTGTAGAACAAACATTATCAGTTCACACACACACACACACACACACACACGGCAGCAAGAGGGGAAAAAGAGAACAAGGGAACTCCAAACAGCAGCAAAATTAATCAGGTGGCATTAGTAGTCCTTACCTACAAATAATTATTCTAAATGAAACAATAAAATATCTGCAAGCAGAAAATATAAGAAAAACAATCCCATTCACAATAGCATCAAAAACAGTAAGATACTTAGGAATAAATTTAAACAAGGAAGTGAATGATCTGTACACTGAAAACTACAAGACTTTGATGAAAAATACTAAAGAATTAATATTGTTAAAATGTCTATATGACCCAATGCCATCTATACAGTCGATGAAACCACTATCAAAATTCTAATGGCATTTTTCACAGAAACAGGAAAAACAATTGTAGAATTCATTTGTAACCACAAAAATATCCAAATATTCAAAGCAATTCAGAGAAATAAAAAAGCTAGAGGAATCCCACTCCTTGATTTTAAACTATGTTACAAATCTGTAGTAATCAAAACAGTATGGAACTGCCATAAAAACAGACATATAGACAAATAGAATAGAATTGAGAACCCAGAAATAAACCCATTCATATGTGATCAACTAATATTTGACAAAGGAGCCAAAAACATTTACTGGGGAAGAGATTGTCTCTTTAATAAATAGCATTGAGAAAACCTGATATTCACATGCAAAAGAATAAAATTGGACCCCTATTTTATACCACTCACAAAAATTAACTCAAAATGCATTAAAGACTTAAATGTAAGGCCTGAAACTGTAAAATTCCTAGAAAAACAATAGGGAAAAATTTTCTTGACATTGGTCTTGGCAATGATTTTTTTAGATGCGACCAAAAGCAAAAACAAGTGAGACTAAGTCAAACTAAAAAAATGCTGGGAAAAAATATTTGTAAACCATATATCTTATAAGGGGTTAACAAATAAAATAAATAAATAATTTATACAACTCAATAACAAAAAACAAATAATCCAATTAAAAATGGGCAGAGAAACCGAATAGACATTTTCCCAAAGAAGACATACAATGGCTAAGAGGCACATGAAAAGACGCTCAACATCAGTAGTCATCAGAGAAATGACAACCAAAACCACAATGAAATCACCTCACACCTGTTAGAATGGCTATAATAAAAAAGGTAAGAAATGACCAGTGTTAGTGAGGATGTGGAGATAAGGGGACATTTGTACACTGTTGATGGGAGTATAAACTGGTACAGCCACAGTATGGGGTTTCCTTAAAACACTGAAAATAAAACTACTGTATAATCCAGCAATCCCACTTCTGAACATATATCTGAAGGAAACGAAATCACTATCTCAAAGAGCTACCTGCAGCCCTATGTTTATTGCAGTATTATTTATAATGCCAAGACATGAAACCACCTACATGTCCACCGATAGGTGAATGGGTAAAGAAGTTGCGGTGTATATATACAATGAAATGTTCTCAGTAGAAAAGAAAGAAGTCCTGCTAAGTGAAATGAGACAGAGAAGAGCAAATACAGTATATTTCCACTTATATGTGAAATCTAAAAAAGCTGAAATAAAATTAGAGAGTAGAATCTTAGTTGCTAAGAGAGCTGGGGGAAATGGGGAGATGGTCAAGGGGTACAAACTTCCAGTGATAAGATAAATAAATTCTGGGGATCCAAAGTTCAACACGGTGGCTCTGTAACAATACTGTACTACACACTTGGAAGTTGCTGAAAGGTACTCAATGTTCTAACCACAGTGATTTTTCCCCTGGCCACCCACTACTGGGAGCAGCTGCTCTGCCTATGTATCTGAGTGTCCCCTACTAAAGCTCCTATGAATTTGAAAAAAAAAAAAGTTCTAATCCCATGCGTGTGCACACACACACACACACACACACACACACACAAATAGTAACTATGTGAGAGGATAGAGGTATTAACTACCTTAGGATGGTACTCATTTTGCACTAAGCAAGTGTATTGAATCATCATGTTGTACGCCTTAAATTTACAGTGTTATGTATCAATTACATCTCAGTAAAGCAGGGGGAAAATATTTCAGTAATGTTATGGTGAATATATATCTGATAGTTCTATTCTCTGAATTATTTCCCCAAATGATGGAATTTTGCCAACCAGTTTACAGCTTCTTTAAGAGAAAGAACATTTATTTTTAAACACCACCACCAGAAAGACAAAACAAGCCCTCCCCATTATTTGGAGACATGCTGAGGTTTGAGAACCACAGCCCCAGTGAGACCATGGAAGGCCACTGCTGAGAACAGCGGAGCAGCAGTCAGCTGAGCCCTGAAGGACTGTTAGAGCAGAATGAACTGATCCTTTGTTCAGTGAGCAAGCAATGAACGTCTATTATGCTAAGCTGTTATTTGAGTCTCTACATTGGTGTCTCAGCCAACCTTAACTTACACAAATGCTTACCTCATTAATCTTCAGCTTTTCTCCTTTTCAAATATTTGGACTTAAAATTCTAAATTTTCTTTAAGGACTGCTTAAGCTGCATTCATTAATTTTGACATTAAATTTTTTTATTATTACCCAGTTCAAAATATTTTGTCCATTTGATTGAGTGGGCCTGTGGTTATTTAGAAGCATGTGTCTAAACATATGAAGTGTGTGAATAATCTTGATTTCCAGTTTAATTGCATTGTGGTCAGAGAACATCCTCTGTATTTCAATACCTTCAGACTTGATGAGATTGCTTGGATCAATTTTTATATTTTGTGTATGCTTGAAAAGTGTGCATGCTCTGCAGATAACTGAAAGTAGTGTTCTGTGCATTTCCATTGGGTCAAGGTTACTTATTATACAAGGCTGGGCAAAAGTAGGCTTACAGTTGTGAGTACCTGAAACAGTTTATTTTTGTAGTATTATTTATTTAACCTGCACAACTTTTTCCATATAAGCCATAATCCTACTTTTGCCCACCCCTGTACTGTTGACATCTATATGCCATGTTTGCTTGTTCTATCAGTTTCTGAGAGAAGTTAAAAATTTCTTATTATTGTGGTTTTGTCTGTTTCTCCTTGTAGTTCTTTCAATTTTGGCTATATACAATGAGGAAATTTTATTAGACCTATGAAAAATTTGTATCACTGTATCTGGTGAAGCAAACATTTTATCATCATGTTGTGATCAACCCTCTTGAATTCTAGTAATGCTATCTTGCCTTAAAGTCTGCTTTCTCTGGTAGTAATATAGTTATACCCGTTTTACTTCGGGTAGTATCTTCACATGTCTTTGGTTTAGCTATGTGTCTCACAAATAGTTTTTTGTGTTTTTTAAATCCAGTATGACAATTGGAGCATTGGGTCCATTTCCACTTTAATGTAATTGCTAATATATATGGATTTTAAGCTATGTTACTTCATGCTGTTTCTCCCATTTGGCCTTCTTTTCAATGAATTTTTTTAGAATAATTTCATGTTTTCCTTTCTGTATGTTAGTGGTGCTATTTCTGTACTTTCATTATGTTTTACAATGTAGGCTTAACCAACTTAAAATGAATCAAAATCTCTGTCCTCTTCCTGGATAATATAAGATTCACAGAACAGTTGAACTCTACTTATGGACCTCTCTACTTTTATAGCTGTATGTAATGCACAGTTTTCTATCTTTTGTTTTTAATAATCTTACTTTTTATAGATTGTCACCTTTCGCATTTGCTCACCTCTTACTGCTTTTCTGCTTACCATTTTTTTCTTGCTTTCCGTCTGATATCACGGTCCTTCTGCCTAAAAGTACCTCTTTTAGGATTTCCTTTGCCGAGCTAATAATAAATAACTCCCAGTTTTAATTTTCCTGAAATGATCATTCCTGTTTTTTTGGCGGAGAGGGGGGCAGGGGTGTAAAATTCTAGTTTGGCAGTACACTGGAAAAATGTGTACTGTTATGAACATTAAGTTAGTTGTCAGTCTAGCTGTCCCTGCTTTGAAGGCTCTGTAAGAGAAAAAAGTCTGGATGCTTTTATCCTCAATTTTCTTTTTGCCTTTAGTAATCTAGTTTCATGATACTGTGTCTAGACATGGGTTCATTTTTATTTATCATTTTAAATCACTTGGGATTTTGAATCTGTGTAGTGTCCATTCGTTTCAGACAATTCTCAGCCTTCAGGGCTCTGATGGGCTCGGCGATCCATTCTGTCTCTGCTTCTCTGGGACACGAAGCGCACAGTGCCCTTCTCGTGTTTCTGCCCTGTATCTCACCGCTCCTCTGTGCTTTCCCTTTGCTCTTTGCTGCATTCTTCATTTCTTCTGCTCCATCTTTCAGTTAAACAATTCCTTTCAGTTTTACCCACTGCACTTTAAATTCTATTTTTTATTGTTAGAAGTTGTATTTGGTTTCCAAATCTACCATTGTTAGCGTCTCATTCTTCTAGATATTTCAAGCATGTCGTATTATTTTAATAATGTACTTATTTGCATTTTTACAATCTGTAAGTTCAGATGTTTTCTTTTGAGGGTTGTCACCAGTGGGGTGATTTCCCTGTGCCCTGTGTGCTGCTCAGCTCTTGAAACAATTACCGACATGGTGTCACAATAGAGGGTAAGTA
Source organism: Phyllostomus hastatus (assembly GCF_019186645.2). Taxonomy (NCBI): domain Eukaryota; kingdom Metazoa; phylum Chordata; class Mammalia; order Chiroptera; family Phyllostomidae; genus Phyllostomus; species Phyllostomus hastatus. Next base: position 153,885 of record NW_025333643.1, on the reverse strand, counting down.
TTGCTTTTTCCAGAAATGAATGGGATTTGCTTCTACCATGCACTTGGGATTCTGTACATCCGAAACCCCATTCTTCGTGACCTGAGCAGCCCCTTCCCCACTCTAGTGGGATGCCCAGAGTAGCCACACCACTCTACACTCTGCACAGCACTGCTGAGTCCCAGCCGTTTGTACATCCTTGGCATGTGCAGTCACTGTACTGGGTGCATTGCAGTTAAGTCTCACTTTTGGCTCTAGTTTGCATTACCGATCATGCTAAGCATCTCTTCATATGCTTGTTTTTGTAGACTTCATGTCTTCACTTTTGTGTGTGGGTGTGTTTTATTTGGTATTTTCTCCCATTCTGTGGCTGCATTTTTACTTTTAATGATCTAACCCTTGTCTACTCCAAGGTTGCAAAGGTATTTTCTTCCAGAAGGCTTGCAATTTTAATTTTTACCTTTTATCTATCACCTATCTTTTGTGTGTATGGCGAGAAAATGGTTCATTTTCATTCATGTCGACATCCAGTTACTCGAGCACACTTATTGCGGGTGAGGAAGACAATAAAACAAAACCCAAAATCAGCATAATTGAGGAAGGTACACATCATATAACCCAGGCCATTAAAACACCTCAGCAAGTTCATACAGAGGAGAGCAATCTTCTGGATAGTCTTGCGAGGGTTTGGAAAATGGACTGACACTGAAAGACTCAAGTGATGAGCGCTTTGCAAGAGGAGGGACCTAGAACCCAGGAAACAGGCCTGGCACGTTTTATTGGGCTGGATGTGATGGGCTCCTTTGAATTACACTAGGCTTAGAGCCCTGGGTCTACTAACTAGTTTTGCAATCTCCAGACAGTTTTGAGTCAATTCCCAGAATAAAAGAAAATGGGCTATTACTCCTGATAAGCTGCTACACTTTGAGCTTTTCTCCTGTCAGTCTGCCCAATTTCTATCAGTTTCAAAGCCTGGTTAAAATACTATGCTCTCCAGGCAACCTTTCCCAATCTTTCTGTAAGAATCACCTTAATACTTCCAGAAAACACAGGATACCCCTGAGGCCGAGAGGTGGTGTAGTTGAGAGCAAGCAGTTCATGTAAGACAAACTGAACCCAATGTTAACTCTGACTTTCTATGATGTCACAAAGATGCTTTAGGGGCAGGGGTGTCCAACTTGCGGCCCAGGATGGCTATGAATGCAGTCTAACACAAAATTGTAAATTTACTTAAAACCTTTTCTCTGCTCATCAGTTTTTGTTAGTGTTTGTGTTCAATGTGTGGCCCAAGACCACTCCTCCTCTTCCAGTGTGGCCCAGAGATGCCAAAAGGATGGATACCTCTGCAAGTTTAGAGGAACAACAACCAGTGGTTTCCCAGTAGCACCAGGATATATATAAACTAAGTTCTATAGAGATCAGCTGCAAAGACAGTTCATACTGTTCCAATTTCCATTGACAGCTCCCTTTCTCATTACTCCCAATGTTTCATTCTGAGCCAATTCATAGGTCTTTCCTTTAAAGTTTAAAAAATTGTCTGTGTCCTCCCAAGGGTTGATAAAAAACCTAGTATATAAAAGACATATTGAGAACACCCATGTGATAAAAGCCCAGTTGTGATCAATATCCCTCTAAGTATCACTTGCATATTCATAACCTATAGGCCATTAGGAAATCACTGTATAAACAGAGCAGTATATTAAGTTTAAATTACTGGACTGATTCTGTATACATTAAGGTAGCTGGCTGGTCTGTGTAATGCAAAACAAAGGAAATCACTTAACTACAATTTGCTTGCTTGCCTGTGTTTTATCAGTTGTACAGATGTAATACTTGAGCCCTAAGAAACCATAAACTCACAAATTCCTTTTTTAATCACAGCTCCTGATATTCAGTAATGAACACACATATACACAATGTAAACTTGGGACACTTAAGTCATACCGGCCTCAACCATGATTTGGCCAGTGCCTCCCCTCTACCCACTATTCGTCTTCAGTGGAAAGAAAACTATTAGGTGAGGCCAGACAATTTCTGCTTTGTGTGTACTTTCAGAAATGGAGCACAAGTTTGTCCTTTCCTCACCGACCAAACTGGCTGATGTTTGATGGTAATTACAACTTGGAAAACCTTAAAATACCAAAATGCAAACTGGGTACATACTACATAGCACTTGTATCTGTGTTACTTTGTTAACCTAGCACACGTAGATTCATTTGGTTATTCTAACACGTTTCCAGCTTTTGACTTTTAATTTTAAAATACTTAGCTTTTGTAAAGGCCAAAACTAAAGCAAACAAAAAAGCTACAAATATAAAAAAACCCTGCCACCTTAGGGAAGTATTAATCAACCTAAACTGGCTCCAATGTCTCAAATGTTCTTTGCAAATTTTGTTTTGATGTGTAAAAAGTACAGGACTTAAAGATCAATAATCCTATAGAATATATGGAAGTGCAGAAATTTCTTACTGAACTAAGAGAATTAAATTATTTGAACTTTTGATTCCTAGAGTTTTCACTAGGTCTAGCAGACAGGAGCCTAACATACTTAACTTGAAAGTGGAAATACATGTTTATTGTACACATAATCCTAAAAAAGTGTGATTGGATCCTCGCCATACCAAAATATTAAGATATATATACATTAAAAAACACACATTTTCATAACCATATTTTAATTTTTTAAATTTTAACAATTCAAATAAAATCCAGCTAGTTAACATAGAGTAAATGCACAGTAATTTACAGCCACGTATAGAATACAAGAATAACAACCCTCATACAAATGGTCAAATGATATCAACTCTTGAAGTTGATTATTTAGCTATGACTTAAAGGTCAAGGTTTAATGGTTCACATATGCAGGGGTACACATTCAAAATGTTTATTAACACAAAGACTGAGTGAAACTAGAATTTTCAGGTTCTAAAAGGAGTAGCATGAAGGGCAGCATGTAGCTGAACGGGAAATTAAGGACATGACAGAGAAGAGATCTGAGTAGGCAGAAAGTTAGTACATGAAACTTTTTCTATAATTAAAATTCCTTCCAATTTAAATCATTCAGAACTATCTATTTTCTTAGGAATGTTAAAATCATGATCAATACCAGAGGAAGAGAAAGCTGAACTGTCCTATTTATCTACCCGAAGGGAGCCCCCATAGCACTAACCGCCTGGGCAGATGCATGTAAACAGAAGACGGGCATGACGGAAGAGTAAAGGGTAGACTGACTTCTAGCATTCAAATCCTTCAAGTTCAAATCAGTATTCTTAGTGATTTAACACAAATCTAAAAATACTGACATGTTTATGCTCCAGTAAGAATAAACACTCATTTTTAACCCAAACTCTGCTGGTCCTAATATATGAATGCTAACCTACAATGAGCACTAGATTTCAGGACACAAAAGTTTGGATTAAATGATCTAATGATATTCTTCTTGGTTTCAAAGTTACAAATCAGTGACCTGTGGGCCCCATCCAGTAAAGCTGGTTCCATAAAGTTACATACAGAATAAAAATTAAGACAAGGCTTGGGTGTTAGTTTTTTCCTGGAGGGATCGATCAAAAAGGAAACAAGGGACTCACAGACATGACAACAATGTGGTGATCGCCTGTAGGGAGAGGGCGGGGCAGTAATAAGGGGGTTAAATGGTAATGGAAAAAATACAGTTAAAAAAGTAAATAAATAAAAGCCCTGTATGGCAGCCCACAATCACAGGGTTGGTAATTCTCAGATTTGGACTTTAAAATTTAGGAATCTTTTCTGAGCCACAGGTACCAGTTCTTTCTGTTCTTCTATGAGAATGTGCTCTTTCAGTATCTACTACTTTAACCTGATTAGGTTCAGTCTAATTTTCTGAGAGGATTCTGCAATAAAAATACACACCCATCTGAAGGTTGCTGACTACTGCTGTTAGAAATAAAATGTTATAAAGCCCAATGCTTTAAGTATATATGTTTTTCTTTTTAAACATCTGCATCAACTAAAAACAAGATCTCTAAAGAAATGTTCAGAGACAAATTTTAGAAATAATTTTTATAGTTTTCTTTCAAAAATCATCTCTGTCCTACATAAAGTAAACCACAGCAGATTGTGCTTTGGGGAAAAAAGACAATTAAAATAAATGACATTGCTCCATTCCAGTTGCTGCACAAAGAATCAAAATTTAAAACTCCAGGATTGTTTCCTTCCAGGACATACATAAAACTTACTCTTAAAAGATGAATATAATGCAGTAAAGGTCACGGTAAGTTGTACTTGCTAAATACAACAGGAATAGAATACATGTTCATCCTTGAAGGACACTTGTCATGAATTTGCTACAACTACATAAGATGTTCCTTAACTGCTGGTTTCCACGCCGTTCTTAATCATTTGTGGGGTACTGAGATCATAAAGATAAGGGAGTCTCCGTCTTACATTCAACACAACAAATATTTATGAATCTTCACAAGGCAAATGGCACCATGTTAGGCAGTATGAGTAGGTGGCACTGTACTGAAAAGGCAAACACTATAGATGGAGACTTTCTCTACAGATTTAAGTTAGAAACCCCTGTTTTGTTGATTTTTTTGGCATGTTTCTCATAATAAATGTCAAAGCTGAAATTTACCATAAAAGTTATGAATAATCCCAAAGGTAGTGAAATTGAATTTGCCTTTGGTCTCCAAGTAGATTAGAATATTTTACATTCCAATCAAAGCACCTCAAAAACATCCAGTTACTGTTGATTACAAGGAAGCTAAGAAGGCGGAAGAGTTTAGGAGGGCACTGAATTTCACTAGTGACAGCAGAGAAAGCTTGCAATGACATGCTGCAATTTTCTATGTCAGGTCACTGCAGTGTACAAAGAATTCCTAAAACATTTATGTTAAAGATCTCTAAAACAACATTCCTAAAACCCAGGAAAATGTTGTGAACACTGTTTCTGCCTAATACATGATCAATGTTTAAAAAAATAACATGGAATTCTCTCCTACTCTGACTACCCACCCCCCAAAAGGCCACAAAGTGCATTCACAAAGAGTCATTCTTAAGATAAAGCCATTGCACAAAACGTACAGTTCATGTATACTGAAATGAGTACCACATGGAGTTTAATTGCAGACATTTTCTTACACCAGTATAGCAACAACCATAAGCTAAAGTCTCCTAATAGAATTACAGCCACTACCTTCATAAGGGCCGTACATGTAATACATTTAAAGTACTAAAATGTGCAGTTGAACTTAACAACAAAATGTAAAAGCTGTATCCTGTCAGCACACTTACTCTGAATTAATTCAATCTATGATTTACCATTCAAGAAATTAGGATAAACTTCTTTGCAAAAGTAGTATGTTCATTTACAAAACCGTAAGTCAATTAGGATCACTACCTGTCCAATCAGACAGCAGGGGCCCTCTTCTATAATGCTGTTACTGCCCCAGGTATTTGACGCCTTAAAAAAAACAAAAACAAACTTGTAAGGGCAAAGCTGAAAATTACCATTTTCTCTATACAATAAATGCGATCTATACAGACTACCTGATAATATTTCAAAGGTTCAAATTCTTAATGTGAAAGCAAACTGAGACTCAGAAGTAGCAAATTTCTTCCACTTTAAGAAAATGATGCTTAGGTATGACATGTGGGTTCAAAGCCTGTAACTCACTGGAGAAGACATGTGCGGACTTTCACTTATTGTTGAGTTAGAAAAGACATGAGGATATGCTCAAGTTACTGAAATGGTCTCAAATCAATAGGTTACTGGTTGAAAAATCAGTATTTTACTGGTTGATTGTCCCAAACTCTTACCATGAGTTTGATATGTTAATGAACAATTCAAGTGTCCACAATATGCTAAAAATTAAGCAACTGTTAGTTAACAGTGGGAACCTCAACATTTTAAAGATAAAAATATACAAGATATTTAGACACTATTTCATTAGTTGTCAAAAACAGTGACTACTAATGCCAAATAATTAACTTTAAAGTATTGGGCCAGATCATCTAAAGGAAATGTGAAAATACTACTCAGGATCTCACTATTTTTGTTCTTTTGCAAGAATTATGCAGAATCCAAAAGTTAGAAATTTGTGACTGTTGATACTATCTGTGGATAGTTTATAAATAGTATACAAGTAAGGATGGCTTTGTTTAGGAGACTGAGAAGGTATTCATGGAAGAAACACTATACTCTGCCACAAATAAACAAAATGCAGCTGTGTCCCGTGGACCTGGTAGAGAAAATGGCAATTCTGAGGAAGGAGTGCTTCTAAAGGCCTTCTCTTGGAGGCAGCCCAGGCATCATTGGCATGACTGAAGAGACCGAGTAACGTGGTTGTGATTGCTTTAATTCCGACAGCCAGACACAGTAACACTCGTCCCCAGACCCGCTGTCTGCTGCCCACCATGCTGGCCCTGCTCCTCCGTGGTCCACTGTCGTCGTCTGGTCGTCCCTCCTCACAGCGTGGTGGCCGGACATCGCTATCCGTTGAGTAGGTAGACCACCAGTTCGTAGGTGGCCATCATAATGGCTGTGTTGGGGATCTGTCTCACCAGATGAGTTGTTAGACCACGGTAAAGAGACCCATAGCCTTCTTCGTGAACAACCAAAGACAGCGTCTGAAAGAAAGATCTGTATTTTGTTCCCTCTTCACGTAGTCTTGTCCTGACAACTTCTGTTTAAGGGGGAAAAAAAAGTTAATTTTTTTAAACAGCAGTGATATCTTTATATCCTCTTAATACTAAGCACATTTCATTTACCTGTAAGTGTAACCTTAGGGTAAGTAATTTTTAATGTGTAACTTATTGAAACCAGTCACACTGTAACACCACCAAACTTTAAGATGGCTGGCTAAAATCCTGCGTTATGAAATTTCATAGGTTTCTGAACAGTAAATGACAGAATGAAATAAAAGAATCAGTCATATACTACAGCAGGTATAGATAAGAGAATAGATGTAATAAAAACCAGGAAAGGGAGTGGAGATGCTACCAAAGCTGAAACAAGTGAAGGATGTTCTGGAAGTGGAGAGCGCAGTAAGAAAACAGAATTACCAATCTGTTCACATGGTCTGTACAGACCAACATAAATTCATGTGGATAAGGGTTAAAATGTTTAAAATAAAAGTTGCCAGCTAAAAGGCCTTATCTGGGAACAACTAAGCAAAAATCATAAAATTTTAAGGCTTAAAAGGATCTTAAAGAATCCAATTTTTCTTCATTTTTAAAACATGAGGAAATTAGGGCTACTGAGTTTTTCAACAGCTGAGGGCGGAGACCAGACAGATTCAGAGGGGTCCACAAAGAGTCTGTTCTTTCCACGTTGGTTACTTGTCACACATTTCCCACACACTACTCTTGGTGGGCCTGAGGACAATGGCCTAAAGCCATTCCCACTGTCGATGTGAACATCTGAAACCTCGTGTCCTACTTTAAAAATTCATGCCATTTATACATTCCACTCCAATATACTGTTTATAAACTACACCTTCTCTTGTAATGCCATCACCTCCTGTGAAGGGCCAGAACACTTCAAACTCCCAAACTCTCTCACCGGGGCCGCCCGGCGCCAGTCCTCCCACAGGAGACCTGAGCCCAATGCCGCTGCCCGTCCTGCCCTCTTGGGGTTCAAAGAAGTTAGGACTTCCCTGAGGAAACTGGGGTAAATTCACAGTCCAACTTGGTTAAACAGCTGGTTTCATCCACAGGTTACATTTTAAAGCAGATGCTCATTTCCTACACCTGTTCATTTTTCCTGACACAGCTTTAACCAGAGCGTTAGCTTTATAGGGTGAATGTCAGTGTTATTCCCTGTGACAAAAGTGAAGCACTTAGATTAAAAACCTGAACCAAAACAAACCTCAAACACACCAAAATCAAAGGCTACACTTAAAACTCAGCATGTTGGAGACCAATTCTGAAGTAATTTCCTTAGCTATCTATGAAAGAAGCTAACATTGTAAAACTTTAAAGATAGAAATAAAAGAAATCATTCACATATTTGCCAACATGAAATAATGTAAAAGAGCTTGGTCTTTGGGAATAGACTTCAATTCAAATTTGGGGTCCATCACTGAGTACCCTAACATGACCTTGAGCAAGTCACTTAACTTTAACACTTCTTGTTTCCCCCTTGAAAATGAAGACAGTTCTGGTTATGTTCTAGCATACCTAGGCTTTGCAGGGTTTTTATGTAGATTACCAGTGATGTATATAATGTATCTATACACCTATAAAATATATGTAACACTAACTTACATCCATACTGGAAAAAAAAAATTAGAAACTTGCCCAATCTGACTCTGGGTTAAAATTTGTCCAGAGTTCATGCTAAATCACCACCATGCTACTATAACATATACAGATCTATTAAAATTGCCTGATGTGACTTATACAGATTTAATTCCATTATGATTAAATCCTAAGAACTTAATTTTGTTATACTGAAATCCAGTAAAATTATAAATAGTAAGTGGGCTATTGGCTGGGGTGGAGCAGCATTTCTGAATTAACAGAATATTCCCTGTAAAACTCAGCTTCTCTTACCGTGTGGATACGCTATACTTGTGGCACAAGTTTTTGAGGTGGCAGCAGCCAGCATCATGCCCATAAAATCTGAGGCATCTTTTACAGACTCTTCATCACTTTCCATTGTAGAAGCAATCTTATATTCCAGTAGTTTTTGCTTAATACTTTCATAAATAACAAAATGGATAACAGTCTCTGATATGCCAGCATATGAAGCAGACATGCCCCTATAAAATCCTCTGAGTCCATCTGCCTGATACACTTTACGAACACATTCAAAAGCACCCATTCGCTTTTCCCCACGGTTCCTGAAAAGAAAAATGAAAAAAAAGTTTTAATCTAAATAAAGTAGCACAGGTTTTAATATAAATAAAATATAGTAGAAATATACCACTAATATAAAGAATGAATCCCTTTAACTCAAGAAACAGTGAAATCAGATTTTTAAAACATTCATTTTAGATTTCCTATTCTTTTGCTCCAAATTTGCCATATCAGATGGATAACATGTAATTAGTCTGTTTTACTGAATGCAAAACACACTACAGTGACTTTTCAGTTTGATGGCCTCATTGAAGGCGGTATATTACAGGGATAAGGAACGAAATCCTTTAGTCAAAATATACTGTGGCTGCAGCTCAAGATGCAAATGAACAAATGGTACATTATATTAAATCCAGTTCCAGGTTGAGTTCTCTTTCACATTTAATAACATTAAAAAGAATGATTTAGAGACATTTTGTGATGGTAGGTCCATCACAAAAGCAGGGAACATGACCAATCTAATTTCTGTGTACATTTAAGATGAACTCCCTATGAACCTTTGAAGGTCATGGCCTTATCTTTCATTGCAGTATCCTAATGAGTAGTGAATGAGGACCTCTACAGTTACCAAGAATTTACTGAATACTGGGCCCAAGTAAATGTTCTTAGTGCTGCTACTTAAGGGTGCAGCTTCCATTCTTCTAAGCATACAATTCTGAGTCTGTAAAAATATTCATACTGTGATTCCCCCCAGTAGATCCCCACATATAAGAAATGGGTTTAAAATGCTACCCACAGGGAAAGAATTTACCTATTTATAAATCATACAAAACCTGTTTCTGACATAAAATCAAACCACAATTAAGACAACCTACCCAATAACCTAAAGATTCCTCCAATTTTATGAACTAAGGACTGTCTTCAACTAATAACACCGAATACTTTCTTAGATGAATCCATGTAGGCAACTGAAATGAGTTTCTGCCATATGATCTTTCCTTACAAAGTTAAAAGAGCCGCCAGTCCCAAAGAGTAATGCACAAATAGATTAGCCCTCTTGTTGATTTCAGCTGTATAAATTAGCATCTCTAATCAACGTTTAATGATTACCCCAACACATCCCATTCCATAATCCCAAACCTGAGAAGGTATGTTGACTTGTGTTATAATTACAAGTAAAATAATAATAATATTAAAGAATTTTAAGCCATGCTTTTCTTGGATCCCCTACAAATCTACCCTGTAACATAGTGAAGAACACTACTGGTAGTTTATAATGGTTTAATATAGACTGGCATCTCACAGTTTCTTAACCAAAGGTTAAGAAAACCTTGTTTTACTCACCATTATTACCTTTCAGATCTTTGGCTTTAAGAAACAAACTGTGAATTTTGCTAAAACGCTTAAGATTTCATTAAAAATTAATCCAGATGAAAAAATTAGACATTTCAAGTCTCCAAACAACACACAGTTCACCATGACAGAATGTGGAAAATAGATATTTAAGCAGGCATAATTGTTAATAATTTCATAGATTGGTTTTATTTATAGTCTACGAAATATAACACTACTTCTCAAACCCTAAAATATAAAAATAGTGGACATTTGTTACGCATAGTCTACTCCAGACTGAAAGGCTAAATCAGTTTCAAAACTTTAACATTGCTATCATTATACACCAGATAGGATCGTCTCCCTACTTAACTGTATTTGCTTTTCCCCATTCTTCGTTCTAAAGGTCAATAGGACTTGAGAAGGCAAGACTAAGCTGCACTGCTTCTGGCCTTTTCTCAGATCCCAGAACATGCCCTAAACTTAGAACCTGCATGGTTTGCATGGACTGTTGCCTCTGCTTAAAATGGGCTCAAAAAACCATTCCTTGACTATTCCACTTGAAGTCAGTCACCACTGTTTCCTGGTATATCTCTAGAACCTGTAAGTGCCTGCTCAATATAGATTTACTGAATGACTGAATCTTGCTAGCACAAAGTTGTCAGTGGTAACAGATGAAGTCTACGAATAAAGGAAAACAAAATCCTAGGCCAGGACTTTCTGTATATAAGGTTACGGAATTTGAGCGATGATCCTCAAAGACTTAGCTGTAGACTAATTGATCATGTGCGTTATTTATAGCTGTTCAGAGGCTGATTATAATTAACATGTAGTAGAAATATCATTTACTGGGCTAGGTTAATATACCCTTCTCTCTTCTCCTTTTACTTAAAAACACAACATATAATACACTCTCTTTCCTGGAAAGTCTCATCCTGCCAACTACTGTATCACTTTTGCTTCTGATGATGGAACCAAGGTTCTTAAAAAAAAGAGCAAAATAAAATAAGTAGCAAAAAAGGAGACACTGAAATCTCACTAACAACAGTTCACAGAAATAAATTAGTTGAAACCATTAATGAAATAATAACATACCTTGCATCAAGCTGTAACCGAGTCTTTACAAGCCAAATGGGGTTGGTTGCTGTGATTGCAGTAAAACCTAAACAAATATGTTTAAAATGAACTCTGGTAAGAATAAATACATTATTAACTTTAAGGGTTATAAAATTATATAAATCTATGTTAAAGAACACGAGTATAAGTATTTAACATATTAACTGATGTATGCTTTACACTTCTACTTTATAGATTCATACAAACATGAACATTGGTATTTTATTACCAATCTATATTTTCAAATTCTGACCATAGTAACTAAAAGATAATCTTTTAAGAGCAAAATCTGACTATGTATAAATTCTTCTCCCAACATATTTAGGCTATTCTCTGGGATGCCCTCTACTCTCTAACTAAATTCAGAAACCCATTACTGTAGACAAACACACAAAAATTGTATAACTCTAGGGCTTTCTAGCATGCAAACTCTACAACCACTATTTGGGGTCCAATTAACATCACAAACCACTATATTCAAAATGGATTCTATAATGTCAACACTTACTAATAGTAGGTATTAAGCTGACTGTATAACAGAAAGGACTGTTATTTGGCCTTACAAATACTTTACATAAACATACACTTAATACTGTTAAATAATGGTATCAAAGAGGTAAGGTTTCTGTTAGGATTAACAGGACAAATCTATTTTTCAACCATTTAAACACATACAAAAACTCAAAAGTTCAAAAACTTACAATAGGAACTCCCCTCTCACTTTTATAGACACTGCAGAGAGAAACTCAGGGGAGAGGTACCTCTAGTTTACTTTAAAAGTGGAGTAAATACTTCCTATCAAATACTAGCAGGTCAAGCACCTTATTTTTAGACAGGTGGACAATAACCAGCACATTCAATATGAGTAAACTACTTTCAGAAACAAAAATGCTGTGGTGCATATTAGGGATAAATGCAAAGTAATTTTATTACATTGTATACAAGTGAAATTCAGTTTCACAGGTTCTTTTCCTTTCCATAACGGTTAGGTAATTAGTTAACTCCAACTTGACTCCCTAGGCCACCGCTGTGACTGCAGAAATTGCCCGATGGTCCAAAAGGGGTGCTCACATTGAGTCTATCAAGCAAGATAAATGAAATAAGTTTGATTTGATAATTCCTCTAATCATCCTGTGATGGTTATATAGTCTCCTTTTCTTGTAAGTACTTTTAATACTATACACATATGTATAAACTAAAATGGGACCACTGATTTTCTAAGTATCAGTATTCAATAAAAATTTAAAGTGTTGGATAAGCTGTCAGGAATATTTTTAAATAAGGTTCTTTTCATGCACATACTCTGGTAACAGGACAGAGATTAAGAAAAATATGAAACTGTCAGATCAGTTTAAATATATGTTTGGAAAAAATTTCTCTTGTATGGCCTATTTTAATTGAGAATAAAGTTATAGAGTATATATATATATATTTCTTCTATTAAACCTCATTTTTTAAAAGTAAAAGTCAAACTAAAGATATTCAAATTTTATTTTAAAGCTAATATGAACCAGAAATCAGTATTCTGGTCATATCCTTAATAATTCTTTATTTTTAAACTTAAATATTTGAATTAGGTAAGTGTATGTACAGCAACATCGGGGGGTTTTTAGTGAAAAGCTGCTAAGCAGACAAACCAACAAAATAGTCTATATTACTCCCATAGGTTTTTATTATTCTGTGAAAATTAAAAAGTTTTATTAATTTTGAAAAGCTAAAACAGGAAATTCTTATATTAAACTAAAAAAACAAAACAGCCTGTCTAGGTAAAAATCTCATTCAATTTATTATACTTTGTTTGAAAAGGAGATAAGCACCAAATTATTTTTAAAAAATAATTACACTGTACTTCTAAAAATATAAACTTAGTGCCCTAAGCCTAATACCTTTCCAAGTCACAAAATTCCTCAATTAGAGGCTGAAAAAGATCCCAGATGTTTAAACTATAAAATATTACAATAAATATTTATATCATTAAAAATGAAATTCCAAAATATCCATAAAAGTATAGGTTTAATTATTCTCTGTACATATTAAACAGGATGCAAACAACAGGTATTTCTCACTTAACTAAAATTCATTTCCAGACACGAATTAATCTACAGAACAGAACACAAATCTAGGTGAGAGAATACTGTCATCTAATTCCTGTACTACTGCTGTTATCAGAAACCTGTGCTCACAATAGTTGTTTTGGCTATCTTTTCCAATAAACTGGCTCTTAATAAAGATACTATTCTAACTGCCAGCAAACCATTAGGTTAAAGAATTGAGAAATAATACACAGGTTTTTAGCTACTGGTCTTATTTTACCAAAGATACTTCAAAAAACTAAGTAGACATTATTAGGGTAATTAAATCTAGAAAAATATAATCTATTAATTCAAGTGGAAAGAAACAAAAAAGTATCACAAATTTTAGAATTATAATATATGGCAAGGCAATTTGAAGTGGACAAACAGCCAAAGCTCAACATTTCCTATTTTTACTAACAAAAACATACACAAAGATACTGGGAATGGTGCCCCTGAAATTTACAAATTTCTAATCACTTTTTATTTTGGCATTTAAATTTTGTGACTTTTACTAATATACTAATTCACAGCAATCTTCTGAATACCCTGTTAAACATTAAAACTGATTTAGCGGCATATGAAGGATCTATTTTTAAGTTAAGAATTAATGTTGCTTCACTGTCAGATAAAGCAAAGTGGCAATACGTTGGCCAAACTGTTAGTAGTGTGGTTAGTATTTTATTAGAAAGTTTTAAGAAACTTTCAAAACACAAGTTTTAAAGTTTTGCTTTACCTAAGGCTCTATTTAATAACATAAACCAGCAATTTTCAACCCTTTCCACCTCATGGCACACATAAACTAATTACTAACATTCTGTGGTATACCAAAAATGTATTTTTTGCTGATCTGACAAAAGACAATAGGAATAATTTTGATTTATCCACACCAGACATCTATTGCAATATTAGTTGTCATTTTTTAACTTGACAATCTAAGGGAAAAGAGGTCAGTACCCCTGACTAAAGAGTCAGATATCCCATGTTTTAAAAATTCTTGTGGCACATTGGTTGAAAATCGCTGACATAAATCAATTAAAAACCAGATTACCAGAAATCCTGCATATACTAAATTTGCTGAAAATGTCTATTTCATTAAGTGAGTGATACCTGTAGTACTGCATTTTTAGTATTTTTTTTTTTAATTTCAATTAACTTCTTTAGTAAGAACAAAGTCCACCTAACTTTCTAAGGGAAGTTATGTTAACACTACTGAAAAATAATTAAAACAAAACAACTAAAACTGTATATATTCTAATCCTGTATTTATCTGGAAAGTAATGGTAGTTATTAAGATTGATGCTTTTGCAAGAGAGTAGAAAAAAGCCAAGTATCAACAGACAAGAAAACAGAAAGCACTGTATTAGATTTTTAAAATATGTTATGCTAAGCAAACAGAACTATTTTTTCTCAACGTCGTAGGATACTATACCACCAGTTACAACTATGTATATCTTAAATACTGGTATCAAATTCTTTGGTGGTTAAAACTATGATGACCAAGTTGAGGGCCCCAGGCTTTTACTACATGATGACTGAAAAGCTAGTCTATTCATCCTTCTAGAAGGAATATTATAAAGGGAGCAGAATTCAAATTTCATAAAATATTCAGAATATGCACACACAAATTCTGGAAATAAAAGTTCATTTCCCGCCTTCTATTAATTCCAAAGCTATTATAAATCCCAGGGGGTGTCCCAGGGGGTGTTTCTTATAACTAGAGGCTGCAAGAGATGCTCAGATCAGTACTCACGAGGTTTAAGTTAGTCCATATTTCTACAGGAGTGACCTGCGGATGGGGAGCATGAGATGACACGATCTCACTCTTTTCTCGGGAGAAATGTACAGTAAATGCCTAAAATAGACACAGGCTTTTCTGTATCATAACAACAAGCAGTCACCTCATCAGAAACATGTGTACAAAATGAATCCCATTGGAAGGATTTGAGAAATATTTACGGTGAGATCTAACTCTTTTGAAAATTTTAAGTTAAAAAAAAAGGAATATCAGAACGGGTCATAAATTTTTTTTTAAAAAAATGCAACGAGTACTGAAAATTCTGCCATCTGCAGCAGTTCAGAGTCCAAATACTTACCTAAAAGAAGACCAGTTTTGCCTTAAAGAAAAAAATGCTAACCTTGTCAATGGGGGATCTAAGAAAATATTTTCCTACTGTTACCATCTACCATGATCGAAGCTGAAATCACAACAATAAGACTAGAAAATCTTTTAAAAAATTCAAGTAATTTCATTTTGTAAATATTTATAGTCTTTTTTAATGAAATAAAGTATAGTATATGTTGCTACAGTAGTACCTTTCACCTTTTGCACTATGGCCAGTAATATTGCACATCCATTTTTATGGAATATTTTGGGTTATTTTGTATTTAATTTCTTGTGTTCTACAAAACAAAAAACAGGAAGAATGTTTACATATAAACACACAAAGCATCTGTCCAACCATCAATCTGGGTCAATGAATTGCCATGGACAAATAAAATATTTAAAAAAATATTTTGTAGATGCAAGACAAAATTCCTATTTAAGTTTTCACTCAAAAACTTAACCTTTAATAATGAATTTTAAGTCAAACAGGAAAATATCTCGAAAAATTAACAATGAATGCTATAAATAAAACCTAGTAAAGTAGTAAATATTAAACAATTAGGTGTATTTTAAAAATTGACCAGTAACTGTTTGAACATATAATCCAATGAAAGTCACAAGTCATTTCTTTTAAATCTGTAATGCTGTGTATAAAAGTATATGTATATTCCAGATGAAAACTTTTAAAAATTGAGAATTACTATTAAGAAAGAAAAAGCCCTGACCAGTGTGGCTCAGTCTGTTGGGCGTCATCCCGCAAAGGGAAAGGTCGCCGGTTCAGGTTCAATTCCTGGTCAGGGCACAGGAGTGGGTTGCAGATGCAGCCCCCAGTTGGGGCACATGCGAGAAATGTTTCTCTCTCACACTGATGTTTGTCTCCCTCATTCTCCCTCCCTTCCCCTCTCTCTAAAAATAAATAAATGTAAAAAAAAATTTAAAGAAATTTAAAAAACCCATACTTTTATTTTTTGTATACCCAGCAGTGTACAGGTATATACAGGGGGATATGCAAGTTCATTTAAATAAAAACACGAATACCCTCAATAGCTAAGTTTCTCTTACTCTGACAAAGGTCATATGTAGGGGGGGAAAAGGCAGGTAAAGCACAGAGTCAACATTACTTAATTTGATTAAATAGCCTCACAGTTGAATAAAATTTTCAATGCATGAAAATTTAGAGCTCAAATTTAGGGCTCAAAATTCTTTTGTATTCCCTTGAAACACTACAACAAATGAAAATAAAATCTACTTCAAAGTGTCCTTTTAATTAAAAGGATTTAGTATCTAAACACTCTAGTTTATATGGATAAAATGCAATATGCAACTGAATTGAGAGGTTACTTGAAATAAAATTATGTAGAAAATATTTTATTAAATCCTTAATGTGTGTGTGTGTGCAGCTTGATGTGGCAAAATATAGCAGGCTATATAAGTAATGGACTACTTTTATTTAGTGTGTTTTTTGATACTAAAGTGACAAGGTTAGCAGTTTTTTTTGAATGGTTAATTCAAAACCAATTTTTCACATGATTTCCTCTAAGCACTTTGCATCCCAATTCATATTTTTAAGACCTCTAAATATGATCCTGAAGAAAAACCAGAGCAATCTGGCCTAGATTGTTTCAAGAATGAAGGAGGCAAAAGGCTACCTTAGTGAGTCTGCATGGAACCATTCAGTTTCACCAACCACGCAGTTGTGTATAAAAACCACAAAGCTAAATGTTAATGTTCATAAACAGTGCAAGAAAACTCTGAAAGCACAATTCTTAGAAAAATGTCACCACAAACGTACTGAAGTATTTCCAAATTATACAATAAGTATATAGTGCAATAACCTCTGAATAATACTATGAATTAACCAAAATTCAAAGCATTCAATTTGGGAAACAGTATCACTGTTTAGGTAAAAACACACAAAGTTTAACACTTGTACGTATTTGGAGAAAAATGTGCAAAATAACAATTCCACTGAAATTCTTTGCAATGTGATACAAATATAATAATAAATTCTGATACTATGTTCTAATGAAAAAATGTTCCAGTGGTAATTAAGATATTCTGAAACCCTGAATTTGCAATACCGAATATGTAACAACTATCCTCCACTTCAAATTATTGCTTGTCTACTGTCTTCATTTTAATTCTTTCAAAAAAGAAAGATTAACATCCCTTTGTAATTTTCTGGGGTTAAAAACCAAAAATGCTTAAATACTGGTAATCCAGAAATATGTGAAGATTCTATAGTTTGATATTAGCTATGTTTACATTATACCCCCTGAGTGTGCAGAGGGAAAACTGGTACTCAACATCCGTAAAAGTATATTAAAAAATATTTCTAGTTGTAACTAACTATATGACCTCTATGGTACTGAAGAACTAATTCTAAAGATCCAAACCTATATAAAGCAACCTACTCAATCTAAGGATAAGGTAACGAAAGTTCACACAAATCTTAACTTGCCCAAGATCTCTCCACATGGGTAAATTAAGAGTATTTTATTTTACCACCTTGCTCTTTAAGGTTTTCTCTGCCAACTTTAAAACTTCAATGAATTAGTCAACAATTACTAACTATGTAAAGCTTTGAAAATACTCTGTAAGGTGTATATGCTAGAATCAGCTAGATTTATTACATGGCAATTGGCCTTTCAGAAATTAGTATTTCAAACTTACACTTAGTTCGTTAAGTATGTGGTTCAAATTGATCCAATTTATTTCTAAACAGAAAATGGTTAACAGTTTAAGGCACGCATTGTTAAGCACACAATTGACAATTGATCAACAAGTGGAGAAAGTAGATATAACTTACTTTATAAAGCCATAGCATAATTTAGACATGTCAGGCATGGTTCAATATACAACATATCTCAGAAAATTGTAGAGAATATTCTATTGAGAACCAAAGGTCATGGCTTTGTCTAACATGCACAGCAAAAAATGATTTCTGAACCAGACCGGACAACCAATCTACCAGTTTATCATTAAGGCAGGGCAGAGGCCCGGGACTGGTTGTTTTAATTTAGAATCATATACACTTAATAATGACAGAATTCCTGGAAACACTTCTATAGCAAGCATGTACACATAGCCAGTGCCTAAGTTTCAAGTGCTATCCAGTGTCATTTACATGAAGTGCTAAATGTATTTTTCAAAATACATAAAGTACAGTAACTCTGAGTTACTAGTAAGACATCATTCACAAAAATTTCAGCATTTTTTGAGCATGGGACAAAATGAATACTTTACCAAGAACTGCCGGCACATTTCAGACAGAAGCCAAAACATGCAGCAAAAAGGAAAAGGCACTAACAGAAATTGAGGAGAGAAGAATAAATTATAGCTCCATAACTTGCTGATAGTGTAATTATGGTTGGATTCTTAAAACTTGTTAAAAGTAATGACTAAATATTCAGTAAACTACACAATACAATGTAAACACTGTATTACCTGCATGCTATCACAACTCCTTTACCAAATACCAACTGACAACAGCTCTTACATACACCTCCTGATCAAATTTACTGTGTAATACATGTTTGTGGATGCTAATCAGTGAGAAGCACATTGTCTTAACCTCACAATTTAAATTAATCAAAATTTAATATTAAGTCTCTAGGCTTCAGAAAATTTGTTTTTTAACATTATATATTCATACCTGCCATTGCTGCTGAAATCATGTGTACCTGGGTAGAATCAGGATCAAATATACCATTCAACTTTTCCTTGCAGTTTGAATAAGCAGCGAAGTATATTGCTCTAAAATAAAGATTTAAATTTTATCAATAAGCATGTTTCTTAATTTATAAGAAATGACATGTAAATTAAGCGCTACAATTTTAGAATAATCTAAAAGCATACACAAAGTCTTAGCTGTCTATGCTCATGTAACACATCAAGTTAATTCACACTTTTCCACAAAGACCCTGATGTACTTTCTGTACTGATTCATTAAGAAAGACAAATTCAAATGTAAAATTCCTAAGACACCCTCTTCAACCCACCCCAATACTTTTAGAGCTACTAACTATAAGTATTTGTACAAAATTTTGAAAATACATGAAACGAATAAGACCGAAACACTTATGTAACATTAAGGCTAAATTAAATACACATGAATTAAGGAAATATGGTCTGAACACTTACATAGATTTCTGTTGGGAGGGGTAGTAAGCAGAGAAAGATAAAACTGACCCAACTGATCAAACTATACAAAGCCTGTCCAGGAAAAAGTCCAGTCATTGTTAATGTGTAACAAGAACAGTTTGTGCCACATCAATGTAACCTGGCAGCCAAGGAGAGTGGACTGGAGTGTGCATGTGTGAACAATGACAACTTCACTGAACTAGTGAGTGGGGGTGGCAGACGCCATTGAGTAAGCATGTGTATTGTGTAACAATCGTATTCAAAATGCCTGTACAAGTAGAGCAATGAATCTGCAACAAATTTTGCATTAAGCTTGAAAATTCCTCTGTGGAAACTTCGGATGATTCAGAAGTCTGCAGCTAGGGGCAACTGGTGATGGACAGCTTCATCACGACAATGTGTGTGCTCATACATCACGTCTCATGTAGAGTTTTTCTGGCGAAACATCAAATCACCCAGATATCTCAGCCCATCAAGTCACCTGGTACCCTGTGACATCTGGATTTCCTAAAACTAAAATCACCTTTGAAAGGGAAGAGATTTCAGACCATCAATGAAATTCAGGAAAATATGACAGGGCAGCTAATGGTGAGTGGGAGAACTGTGTGAGGTCCCAAGTATAATATATCTTCTTCATTAAATGCCTCTATTTTTCACATTACATGGCTGGATACCTTCTGGACAGACTTCTGTGTATCATATAGGTAATTCACAGAAAAGATACACGAGTAATTGTTAGGAGGGTGTTGAATGCACCAAAAATGAAACAAATGTATGTTAAAGTAGTGAAAAATCATGCCTAGTCTATTTGGCAAGTAAAGACAAATAAAATAGTAGCCAACATTGGTAATACATGGATAAACAGCAACTAATTTACTACTTGAGAGTAAAAATATGGAATGCCTTTTCAGAAGGCAGATGAGCAATATTCATTTATTTTTAATGTGATATATCCTTTATCTAGAAATTCTACTTTTAGGTAACTATCTTAAAAAATATGCTAATTTAAGTACTCAAATATAAGAGTACAGTGAAGTTCACAAAACCACTGTTTTTAAGATAAAAAATCTGAAAATAAATCTACAGTTTTATCAATAAAAATGCTTAATAATGATGGAATAGTCATTAAAAAACTCTACATATTTTCATGGGAAAAGACAAGACAAATTGGGCAAAATATTTTTAATAAGACTTCTTATTTACATAAATTAAAGAAAGATTACGCCACATTATTCATGATTGTTTTGTGTAAGAAGAGTATGTGTGGGAAGGAGCACTGCACTGGGTGAGGAAAAGGTGATGCGTTTAAGGTGGAATTCCAAGCTTTATGCTACACATTTTTTTTCAGTCTTTATAAATAGGAAGAAATTTTGGATAATTTTTAAAGAGAAAATCAGCCATAAGAAGTCAAAACCCAATACATAGTGAGAATGGATCTGGTACACTGTTTGGATGCAAAAGGTTGGGCATGTTCTGCCATGGAAGAAGTCACTCTAAGGTAAAAACATATCGAAGGAAAAGGACAAATTAGAGTATCAAGGCCTTTCCAAGTTCTTTAACAGAGATTGAAACCATTCTATCTGTTTACTTTGTCCCCTAAACCTAAATACAGGGTTAGTTCTAGAGATCCAGGTCTTCCCCTTTCTTTAGCTAACTCCTTTAAGTTTGTTTTTTGCCTTTCAAACCTGGTGCCATAACCGCTTCAGTGATCTCGCGGAGTTCTGCTGCACCTCCACATGGTGCGACCTGCTCGTCCTTTTTAGATGCTTACTGGTACCTGTTTGGTATACCACAGTGCTTTATCCTTACCACCTTGACTTCAGCATCTCCCCTCATTAAGCTTGAAACAAGAAAAGATTGAGACAATTTTACTTAATTTTTTTTTTTTTACCTGGAAGGAGCTACCCCCACTAAATTGGGGCCTAATCCTCTAAACAAGGAACGAGGCCCTTCTTTTTCCAAGATCACCCTGAAAGAGAAAAATATTATTTAAGTTTTGGAGATGAGGAGAAACAGAAACTATGGTACAGTAGATAGTTTAATTTAGAGTTAACAAACTGGGCCAGTGGCTCTCAATCTAGATGTGTAAGAATTATTTCTTGAAGGGCCATTGAGCATAATGGCTAATTAAGGATTTGAGTTATGGGGCCAGATTTCTCAATATGAAGCCCAATTCTGGTTAACTGACCAGAATTTTCTCTTATCCTTATTTTCATCAGCAGTAAACAGTACTCCTTTTCGGGAGTTACTATGAGGAATAACTAAGTTAATATATAAAAAGCTTAAAGAGTACCTTGCTCACAGTCATAAGCACTTGCTTAAAATGCAATTTCTCTGATTGGGTCTCAAAATACAGTGGTCACTTAGTACTCTCGTCATTAACTTGTTCTGGAACTTGTGATAAGTGCTGAAACCGACAAGTACTGAATGATTTTTCCCATGAGACATTTTCTCTCCCGGAGCAGCGTCGTGACTCATGTAAGTTCTAGCAAGCGCAATGATTCCTGAGCAAGTACTGAAACATTTCTTGTCCAAATGTGACGAGTTCTGCCCTGGCTGGTGTGGCTCAGTGGATTGAGTGCTGATCTGCGAACCAAAGGGTCGCTGGTTCAATTCCCAGTCAGGGCACATGCCTGGGTTGCAGGACAGGTCCCCAGTAGGGGGTTCATGAAAGGCAACCACACATGGATGTTATTCTCTCTCTTTTTCCCCCTCCCTTCCCCTCTCTCTAAAAATAAATAAATAAAATGAAAAAAAAATGCGACGAGTTCCATGTCTGACAAGGTCTGAAGCCAGCAAGTGCTGAGATATGACTGTATTCTGATTCAATAAATGTACGAGAATGCTCGGCTGTTTGCATTTTTACTGTGCACCCAGAACTGACACAGGTCCTAATATAGAACCAGTTTTGTTAAACTAGATTAGACAGAGCAGAGTTAAGAATGAAAAATTACAGAGCACATTTTGAAGATTCAGTACTTGTTAGCCCTTTCTGTATCACATTTCTCCTTGAGAAATTCTTTAATTTCTCAAGGGAAAATAAAGTCCCCTTGAGAAATTAAGGAAAGTAAGTGTCCTTTTAAAAATATATACATTATGTGCCCTGCTGGTGTGGCTAAGTGGATTGAGTGCCAGCCTGTGAACCAAAGAGTCATTGGTTCAATTCCATCAGGGCACATGCCTGGATTGCGGGCCAGGTCCCCGGTAGGGGGGGCGCACTCGAGGGGCAACCACACATTGATGTTTCCCTCCCCCTATCTTTCTCCCACCCTTCCCCTCTGTCTAAACATAAATAAGTAAAATCTCAAAAAAAAACCCAAAACCAAACCCCATATATATACACATTTGCAATTGACTCATATTAAGAGGGCCTGAAAAAGTGAGAAATTAAAGCAGAGGCCAAAGGGTCTTGTAGTTCCACTGAGGAAATTCAGAAAAAGCAGAATCGCTGAAAAACAGAATAAAAATATATAGTATTGTCACAAAGGTCAAAGTGAGAACTTTAAGGAGAGGTAATCGGCACTAATGAACATCAAAATCACGTTAAAATACTCTATTATTAATCTGAAAGAAGTATTTATATATGAGGTTTTAATCCAAAATTCTTAACAATTTTACTCCACTTCTTCATGTACTTAGGTTAAGTTTAAAAAAAAAAAAAGACTGATAAAATCTTTTAGTGGAGAAGGTAAACACACAGTATGAGTTTATTTGCCACTACAAAATAAACATTGCTGAACTAAGTTCAAACAGATTATGTCCTAAGTGAACTGATAAGGCAGACACATAAGGCATTCAGTTACATACTTAAATTTAAACACACAAAATCTAATTTCAATAATTTTGAAATTTCAAATTCAATTTATAACATAATGAAGTATGATAAAAGGTAAAAACAAAATTTTTAAAGCATCAAGAAATATCAAGCACTGCATCCCATTTTAAAATCAGTTGAAGTCTGCTTTAAATCTCAATTATTGTTTAGGTTATATAAAAGTCACAGACTGATATTAATTGGATACACTTACTTAATGCAAAATAAAATACCTATAATAATTGTTTTAGATTATAAACCCACGGAATAAATACAAAAATATTCCAAATATATGCAATTTAGAAATAATACATTTTATATTCAACTAACTGTTCCTCTCCATTAGGGAGGATTGTTTTTCAATGAACATAATTGAGAGTAATCTGTTATTAAGCTTGTAAAACACCTTTTAAAATACGACAGAATAGAAAATAGACTTAAACAAATTCATGAACACTGTGCTCTCACTTTAGGCAGTGGAGAGGTCCGGGAGACACTACTCGGTTGACACTGGCTCCAGCCATGGTGTTCAGCTGAACTTCAGAGATGTACAGTGTCAGAGAGGATGACTGCAGCCGTGTTTTTACAACTTCCAGTGGACATGTCAGAATAGCTCCCACGGTACCACCACATCTACAAAAATTAAAAGAACAAAACTTATCCACTAAATTTATAAGTTAGTAAACATGCAGGCCGTCAAGGCTTTGCCAAGGTACATAATGTAACATTTTTTATTTTAGGAGACTAAACAATTTTTCAAATGTTTTATTTTTTGACCGTATACAAGTACCTTTGGTAGCTAGAAAGAACTGAGCTTAATTTCTACCTCACAATAATTAGTCAAATAAGATAAAGAAATATTCAAGAAATTTCCTATCTTGCAGCCTTTCTTACTCGGCTACTAAAGGATATATTCCACGAGGGGGTAAACTGAAAGAGAGGGAATATATCAAATTATTATGTCGTACACCTAAGACTAATGCAGTGTTATGTGTCAATGATATTTCAGTAAAACGGGGGTGGGGGAGGGAGAATGGGGGGGCAGGACGGTGAATGAATGCAGGAACAGAATAACCCAGGAGAGGGAGAATGGAGCCCCAAGATGACGGTGAAATGTCAAAACTTAGAAAAATAACTAATCCAGATAGGATCTGCATGACAGAGTTCAGAGGAATAAAGATCTCCAGGGGGAGAAACAAAAAAAGTCTAACAGACAAATATATTTGACCACATGAAAATAAATATTCAAGTATTAATATAACCACTCACTTAACTAAGCAAACATTAAAAAATGTGGGGCAATTATTAACTCGGGGGGGAAAAATAAAGTTATTCAAAAGGAAGTTGACAATATATTAACTTAGGTGTGCTGCCAACAATATTTATATTGTCACAATGAAGGAAGCATCAACTACTGATTTAACAAAAAATTGTGATGTAAATAACTACATATTGAGAGGAGGAAAAGAAGAGGGAAAGAGGGAGTGTGATTCTATAACTAAATCCTCATCTACCAGAAAAGAAAGTTGAAGAAAATTTCAAAGGGAACAGCTAAGTCTTACAGAAGGTCCCACTAGGAAGAAGATATGGGAGAAACTGGGGAATGTTATTTTTTTATTATTTTTCAGCAGCTTAAAAAAAAACTTCTTAAAACATTTTTTCTATTTTTAATTTACCAAAAATTTAGCAGTGGTTTTAAAAAACAGCAGGGGTTTTTATCTGGAGAATGTGTTCACGCTTCTGGAACTCATTGGACCCTGTGAAAAAATGATGTGTATCGTGTGCAACTGTCTTTGACTCAGAACTTAGAAATAAATCCTGAATCTCATCCACTTCTCACTACTTCCACTTTGGTTTTGGTTTTGGAAGACTTTGGTTTCCCACTTTTTATTTAGTGCCTGCTTGCTTCTACCCTTGCCTCAGCTCCTCTAATTTATCTTTAATACAGTAGTCAGAGCGACTGTATTAAAAACTTAAGTCAGACCAGTCAATCCTGTGCTCAAAACTTTCCAGACATCCTCAGTCATTCAGAATAAAGGCCAAAATCCTCACAAAGGTGACCCTTGTACAATGTGGGGGTTAGAGGTGCCAACCTCCCCACACCCTTGTAGTTGAAAATCCACGTATAACATTTGACTCTCCCCAAACTTAACTATTGTACTTGAGCTTAATACATCAAACATGGTCCTGCCTCAGGCCCTTTGTTCTTACTGTTCCCTCTACCTGTAAAATTTGTGTCTGGAATATGGGAATGGGTTACTACCATACCTCCTTATCTTTGCTCAGCTGTCACTTTTCAGTGATGTCCTTTCTGATCACACCAAATGCCACTTAATGTACTAAATATTTTACATACTTATTCTTGTGTTCCTCTATGCTATATAAGCATCAGGAAAGCATCAACTTCTATACACTACTATGAACCAGAACCTCTGATAATGCTTGTGACATAACACTCATGTGCTGAATGAATGAATGAAAACTCTATCATTAAATATCCTAGAATTTAAGAGAAAGGAAATAGTATATGGGGTGGGCAAAAGTAGGCTTACAGTTTTAAATACGCAAAACACAGAGCTTATTCTTGTATTATTATTAATTATTGTATAATTTTCCATACAAACATGCTGGTCACAAACCAACCAAATTGCATTTCATAATCCACTGAGTTGCTATAAAATTTGAAACACTGTACTAATTAAATGTAATTTAATCAAAAATGGTAGAGGAAAAAGTGTATTTTTCTGCATTATTACACATCTTGTATAGCTTATGGGTACAGGTATTTTTATGGGCTGGTCAATTCAGTACAAGATTAAAGCAATGTGCTACCTAATAGATGATAGCCAAGGACAATACATTCACTGCCTCACAACTAAAATATATTTTGTATGTATATACTGCTTGTCTCATTTATGAATTTGTAAGACATGGGCTGCACAATTATTCTCTTAAGCCAAGCAAATAATAAAACAATGGAAGAAACTAGAAATTACTTTTTAAAAATATTCTATATAAAAATCATGACATTTAAAATTATGTCTTATTCCACTCACCCCACAAGGAAGTTCCTTAGCAATGAACACTGATTTAAATATTTTTTATTATAAGCAAATTGATCATGAACATCAATTTGCATAGCCAATATTACATTTTAAAAAATTAGCAATAGCCCTGGCTGGTGTGGCTTAGTGGACTAAGCCCCAGCCTAAGACCTGAAAGGTCACCAGACTGATTCCCAGTTAGGGCACATGCTTGGGTTGTGGGCCAGGTCCCCTGCTGGGGGTATGCAAGAGGCAACAAACTGATGTTACTTTGCTCCATTCTCCCTCCCTTCCCCTCTAAAAATAAATAAATACCACCCCCCACAAAAATTAGAAAGATGCCCTGACCAGTGTGGATCAGTTGGTTGGGCACGGTCCTGCAAAGTGAAAGGTCGCTGGTTTGATTCCAGGTCAGGGCATGTACAAGAGGCATATTGTACACCTTATCTGTACACAATTTTAAGATGGCAAGTGAAGAAGCTCCTATTATTATTATCTAGGTATGAGGTATTGAAGGCTAACAATCAGCTACAACTGAGACAAAGAGATGCAGAAGCTTTCTGATATCCAACTCAAGTGTCACTGGTTTTACATTCAAAACTTCCTTTTATATTTCTCCTCACTATTCTCACTGCCAGTGCCTTAAAGCAAGCCTTCTTTTATTTCTTGCATTCTAATTGGTCCTGAGCCCCTCTGATCCAGTGGTGTGACTGATGAGTTAGTATCAGGTGTCACTAATAAATTTGTTACTAATAAGGACTTGGTTTTTTAAAAGAAGAGACAAAAACTCAAGGGCACAGATATCAGTGTGGTGACTGTGGTGGGGGGGGCAGAGGTAGAAGATGGTATGGGGGGATGAAGTGATGGGAAAAATTTTTTTTAACTTTAAAAAGACTAAGTTGAATGCTTTACTATTAAAAAGTTATAGTTAAAAGTTGCTCACTCCTCTGCTCTAAATGCAAAGAATTCTAACAAGAGAACAACCAAGTTTGACAGAAGAGCCTAGTTCATTATCCTGTAGTATCAAAAACCTAGTTGGGACAGTTTCTAAGGTTAATAATCTAATAAAACTATTCACTGTCACCATGCCTTTGATATATGCAGGTTACAGCACCTGATACTATATATTCTTAGTGAAACTACTTGGGTCAGTGTTCATTTTAAAGTTTTATAGGCAGATGTCATATATTTTAAAGATACAGGAAGACCAAGGCTGCTTAGTGAACTCATACAACTGTGCATTGATTTTAGAGAAAGAACTATTTAAAAATCCCGGTGTGCCAGGTGTCCTACTATTTAAGGGCCTATGATCCCTTGAGTAAAACATGGCTAAAAGCTGCTTAGAATGGATTTTTTTTTTTTTTTTGAAGCCAGACACTATGTAACCAAGAGACTGGTTAAAAAACAAAGCAAAAACACAAATCAGTGCAAATAAGTCTTAAGAAAGAAGAGACCTCTGGGGCCCTTCTAAGTGCTCTCCCTCACCCAAATTTTAAGAAGTTTGGGAGAGGTGAAGGAGACAGAAGAGAGAGAAATTGTTCACTAAGCAGGAATAGCGGGCAGATCAGTTTCAGCCACATTACCGCCAAGAGTCATCAATCCCTAGGTCATGCGCACAAACACAAAACCTTATCAGTGGGACCGCCTCAAGCTGAGGAACACTGAACCTTCAGTTTCCCTGGCTTCAAAGAAGTTTTTACTAACCTGACCAGAGGAGGAAACCAAGGCACCCCAGGATTCTGCTCAGGAAAGGGTGGGTCATGGAGAAGAACTGGGGTTCTAAGACTGTAGTTGTCATTTCCTTGGTTTTTACCTTCTGAGAATGTATGGAGCAGGACATTTGTTTTTAATAGGCAAGGTAATTTATAAATGGACAAAACCTATTCTGACTGGGTCCACAATACTTCTGTGTTTTGCCTGTGTGTGTGTGTGTGTGTATATATATAAAATAAGTACTGAAGTTGATACTTTATTACAATATAAAAGTTATACTTCCTGTCAATCCAAGATTTCAAAAACTATAATTTTTCCTTGAAAACTCGTATTTTATCATATGGCAAAAATGTTATCAGTGGTTTTCCTTGAACCAACTGGCCCACTTCATTTTTTGAGAAAAATGTCTGCCAAATAGTCAAGTCTGAATAGTCAATCTATCAATTGTTCTTTCAATTAAGAACAGTTCTCATAAAAACAGAGGCTAGTTCAGCCTGAAAGGAAACCACCACAGAACTACTTTGGTATGTAGGAGTACTTTATTCATATTCCCCATTGTGTTACACAGAAAGATGTTAACTTTTGAAAATTTTAGTAAAACTAATAAAATAAATATTTCTGCTTTGAGAAATTTGTAAGTAAAATTGGTGCTTTGAACTGCAAGTGTCAACAAGTACCAGTACGATTTGATGGCAGTGCCTTGGTTCATGGTAAGGCACCACCAGTCTTACCCATCACTGCTTTTGAACCATTAGTACAAATGCCAACAGTGAAAAAGCAAATGTCTTAGTATTCTTATGACAATAGCTATATATATGTGTGTGTGTGTGCGCACGCACACACGTATATGCTTTCTCCTATGTATACAATACTTCAGCTATCTATGTTCTATTTTGGAAGGAATAGGAAAACATGTTGAGTTAGAATAACCTACTCACAAACACTAAACAATATTAATAATACCGTGCAGTATAACTGAACCATTCTGTCTTTTCTAGTTAATATAAATTAGAGGGAGTAGTATTGTCACGAAGAAAAGAAAAAACCTTTAACCTGAAAGGGTCTTTGGAATTTCTGGGGGTCCATGACCCACACGGCTGTAACTACACTAACAGTTACAGAAACACAGCTTCAAGAACATGAGAAGGCAACTTCCCCTAGTCTTGTAATCTATCAGCAAAAATGAAAGAATGCATTTTAACAAGGAAAAGAGGAATAAGAAAAGGTGTAAAAATTAGGAAAATAGGCTAATAAAAAACAAAGTAGAAATAAACCACATTAATTATACTTTTAAGTATTTTATTTCTGCCCTGATTTTACAAGGAAGCAGGTTAAATAATGTAATAAATTTATGCAGAATCAATACCTGACACTCAAGTGGGAGTTTCTTAATGAATAAATGGATTAATTAATTCTGTAACAAAGTTTCTTAGATAATCTAAGACATTACTCATTACACATGTATTAAGCTCTCACTTAATAGGAGCTACACTTCGTAGGAGCTACAAAGGAAAACGCCCACTTAACTATTTATTGAAGGTTCAGCCCTCCCATTTGACACATTCTCTGTCAAATAGAAGAGAAAAAAGCAAACTGTCTCTTGGTGGACGTGTGCTGCTGACACAGCACTAGACAATGGGTAGTTCTATTAAAGAATTTAGAAATGTATTTCAAATTTTTATATATCCATATGCAAACATAGTGTTATTGAAAGTACAACTAAAACTAAACCTTACTGACATCCTTTTGCAGACTAGGCTGCTGGGTTGGCTCTGTAACTCATTAATGTAACCAAGGATCTTACAAACTCTGAATATTAACTCTGGCAAAACATAATGGGGCCAAAGGGTGTCTTCAAGAAAGCACGAGTTATGCATGTGAGGATGTCACCAGACCAGAGGTCCAGCGCCGGTCTGTTTCAAATGTTCCTGATTTAATAATACAGGGAGATCAGAAATCTCTCTGAGGTCCTGATGAACACATACTTGAATAAATACTGTTATAATTCTCAGGAAAACAATGCAAAGGCTCCACATTCAAACAATTTTTAACCTAAAATTAACACTGTGAATGGTTACTTAGTTCTGTTAAAATATGCTGTGTTTCATAATTTAATCCAAATAGCTGTGTTTGCCCAGGTAAACAGCTTTAAAATACAAAGAAACCTCTCTCCTTTTCTCTAATTATTATTAAAGTAAAAATGAAATTTCGTAACTCATTTACTTGATTCTATCAGGATAAAAGAAATAATGACATCTAGCTTTCTATGATGAACATCCTAAAACTGACTAAGCCACTGTAAGATACAGAAAAATTAGACATCTTCAATTAAGAACAATGTCACTGACACAACCTGACTTGCATTCCCATGATGCTTGGCATAAAGACTTCCAGAACATTCTACAGAATTTATTTTATATAATATAGAGCTGGAAGAATCTTTAGAGATTTTTAAAAATTAAATTTTATTGATTATGCTATTACAGTTGTCCTAATTCACCCCCCCCCCTTGAGATTATTTACTTCTCATTTGCATGTATGAAACATTGTTTCACCTTGGGTAAGTCGAATTTTCACACCTCAGTATTTTTTCCTTATTTCGGAGGGGATTAAACTGGGTTTTTACCATCCTTCCTAGTTCTAATGTTTTTCTAAAACAGGTAAGCCAGGTTTTATATAGAGCAACTTATGCAACCACTTATAAATGTAAAATCAA
The DNA here is from genome assembly GCF_019186645.2 of Phyllostomus hastatus. Classification (NCBI taxonomy): domain Eukaryota; kingdom Metazoa; phylum Chordata; class Mammalia; order Chiroptera; family Phyllostomidae; genus Phyllostomus; species Phyllostomus hastatus. Next base: position 123,068 of record NW_025333643.1, on the reverse strand, counting down.
GTCGAACTGCAAAGGAAGGGAACTTACCAGGCTGAGTACCTACCTTGTGTCCAGCCCTACATACCAGTATCTCTGTTCAATATTCTAAAGAACCTGCACAGGCTCTTTCTGAGAGGAGGAGTTCCTAAATCTATTTATTTTTGGATGTGGCAAAACCCCTCCACTCCTGTTTTTAAAGAAAAGGCTAACCAGAAGGGCCTTTACATGTATGAATTACAACAAAGTTGATGATCCTATCCAACCTGGGAAGTTAATGCAATTGAGCAAACATTTCAAATAAATGTGCCCTACTGTGAAGAAAACTTGATGTATAGCTCTCAAATTCAGAGTAATAGAATTGTTATAGAACCTAGAAAAAGGCCTTAGAAATCACATAGTACAACTTCCCACTTTACAGATGAAGCAATTAAAATCAAAGGGTTTGTTCATTTTTCACTGAAAATAGTGGCCAGAGTAGTGCAGTCTCTCCTAACTTTAAGGCATTTGCTAGCAGTGTAATTACAAGAGGGAATCCAATTATTTGCATAACAAGGCATCTTTACAACAACATCTATATGGCTAAAAAAAAAAAACCACTATGGAGTTTTTTTTTAATGATTTAATTTGCTAAGATTATTGGTAAATGAGTCAGCAATGTGGAAAGCAAACTTTGCCTAAACTGGGTATCGCGGATTAAAAGAAATATTTTTAATGTCAGAACTGTGGTGTGCAGCAAATGTTTGTTGAATGAATGTGCCAACAACCCAAATAAAGTAACGCCATCGTTGGCAACAGAGTCCATATATCTAACTGAAATCAAGACGTTGTGAATAGAACTGTGTATATATTACCGTAATACTCTTTAAAAAGGTCGATTTAAAAACAAACTATAGCTTAAGGGGATGCGACTTTATATGGTCATATAGGCAAAAAAGAAATTATGCCTCAGCATAATTCACCACAGCCATTTTTGATAACTTTATGATCCTACAGATAACTCTTAAACTTAAAACTGTGACGATTCTCCAAATAATTTGTAACAAACCTAAAAAGGAGCCTCAACTGGCTCAATAAAATACCTGTACCACTCAGACTGGCAATCTACGACTTCGGTTCAGTCCTAATCCTTTATACGCAATACCGTCAAAGCTTTTAACCTCTCCCTACCCCCATACTTTTCTCTTTCAAGCAAAGGAAAAGCAATTGGTGCAGCAGAGTGTGCTTCAATGAACAGGATCTGACCTCAAAGGCACTGCCACTTTGCAACGCACCTCATAACCTGGAGAAGCTCGCGAAGGAAATTTTCCAAGAGCTAGAACCCTACAGTTACCGCGGGAGAGAGAATACCAAAACCTATCTGGGGCCAGGACTCACCCCGGCAGAGCAGGGCCCAGAAATCGGATGCTGGAGTAGGCGATGGAGCCCCAGCGACTGTAGGAGACCCCGTAGCCCGCACGGAGAGAAGGGAAGGAGGCGGCGGCCCCAGCGCCCATTTTGTTCTCGGCCTCGCAATTCGCAGCCGGTTCTTCCCTTACCCTCCAAGCAGCCTACGTGAGGCCTGCAGCTACACTCCACCCGTGGGCCTGCATCCCGGACACCGGCTAGGAATCCGCTCGAGGCCTGGGTGAGCCTTGGCCCCAGGTACCCGCGTTGACCCCAGCCCCGCCTGCCGCTCCTCAGGCCCAAGGATCAGGCCCCAGTCTCGCTCCACCTCCGCAGGCCCAAAACCTCACGTCTTTCCTCGGCTTCATTCTCCCATCCCTCTCTGCCAGGGCCGCATCCCCACATCCTGCGGACCTGAGCCCCCCTCCCCACTCTCGCCCTTATCTCAGGCCACGGCCCTCAGCCTACGCTCAGCCCCCGGGTCTCAGTCCACACTCCCCGTCTGGACCGTACCCTCCGGCAAACAGATGCACCAGCGTGTCCCTCTGGCTCATTCTCTCTCCCGCATGTCCTCCGGGCGCTGAGGCAGGCGGCTTCGGCCCGGGACTAGAGCCGCACAGCAACCCAAGGTAGGCGAGGGAAGCTGGCGGAGAGGCGGCTGCAGAAAGTGACCGGCGCGGCCCTCCCAGCAGCGTGGAGCCGCGCCGCCTCCCTCCCGAGCAGAGCGTTCGCGACCTGACCCGGAGAGCCGCGCGGAGGTGACGGGAGGGCTGCCGGGTGCGGGGGCGTGAATATGTTGGAGGCCCTCCCCTTGCTCCCTCCGCAATATAAACAGAAGCTCCCATTGGTTCGCGCCGCTTAACGTCACGATTCTGGCATGCCCGTTTCACGTGATCGCTAAGAGGGTTTTTTTTTTTTCCTTTTTTTTTCCAATGAAAGGGGCCAGTAGGCGGGGCCAGAAAGCTTGCTGTGAGGGTAGTGGGTCTTCGTGCCCTCCAACCTAAACCGCTCTCACAGCACTCCGCTGCCTTTGCGCCCTCTTTGGCGCACCAGATCCAGTGCACCACGCTCCCACCCCGACTACGGGAGAAAACTGCCTGGGTTCCTGGTATGCCAGCAGAGTGAGGGCGCGAGCCTGCCAAGTCTCTCATTTACTTTTTTTTTTTAAGATATTTTTTAGAGCTAAACTGGTTTTCAACAAAATTGAGATTTCCCATTGACCACTTTTTAATTCACTTTTTAAAAATGGGACTTATGACTCACATTTCTGCTTCTTTATCAAGAAGTAACAATGCATGAAAAGGCTTGTACTAGGATGCTCGTGCAAAATCACAAAGAACAGTGCAGTGTTTACAAATAATGCTTCTAATAGTGGAAAATTAGCATCAATAGGGAAAGTAAATCATAAAACATTCCTATTGTGAATATTATGCAAGTGTGACAAGGGGTAGGGTAGATCTGTGTGGGGGAAAAATCTCCAAGCCTACTAACTAAAACAGGAAAATAAAATACTAAGGTTTATTTTAGAAAGAATAAAGACATTTACTCATTCTTCTAATCAGCACATATTTCATACACACACACACACACACAAGAAGATCAAAGATTAAAGGAAAGAAAATGTTTTATTACTCCAAAACATGGTGATTAAATATTTAAAAGTTAATTAGTAATTGTTTCAAAGGTGCAGAACAGTACAGACTAATATAACACATAATCTGTACTCATTACCCACACTGAACAAATGTTAATATCTTTCACCTCTTTGGTAACCCATTCTACCTGCAAGGTCCTAACCATCCTTTCCTACTCATGTGTGATGACCCAGGGCTCACATTCCTTTCCTTCCTAGGCCATTCCTTTCATGAAGTCCTCCCTGATTGCCTCAGTTATGTATTCTCTTTACTTCTCTTAAATTCCTGCAAAATATATAGACTACAAGCCACTGGCAAGTGTTCATCCACTCCACAGTAAATGTTGATCTGTAAAAGAGGCATGAGAGTACCCACCTCATAAGGCATCTGTAAGGGCTAACTATGTCAAAATATATAAAGCACCTACAGGATTGTTATATAAGGCCTACATAGAATAATTAATAGTAGTTTGCCACCTTGCATTCTTAATAACAAAAATGGCAGCTGATATTTCTTGAGCATTTACTGATGTGCTAGGCTCTGATCTAAGCACTTTATAGCATTCTCTGATTAAACTCTCACAGCTACCCTGTGAGGTATGTGATAGTATTCCCCCAGTTTTTCATGAGGAGACTCAAGTGTAAAATAATTAGGTGACTTGCCCAGTATTATCCAGGTCATCCAGAAGGAGCTTGGATTTGAATCCAGCAGAGTCTATCTGATTCTGGGGCTTTAGTTGGTGAAGTAATAGCTGCCCCTTAGAGGGTGGACATTTGAAAAAAACCAGAAAAGTAAAAATAAAACTTGGCACCCCAGTCATACTTGCCCAAAACCATTACATTAACATTTAGTGAGTATTCCTTTCTTTTTGTAGCAGCTTTATTTGAGGTATCATTCACATGCCATACAACTCACGTATTTAAATTGTACAATTTAGTGGGTTTTACTAGATTCTCATGGTTGTACAACCATCACCACATCTTAGTTCCAGAACATCTTTCTCACCAAATAAGAAACCCCACACTTGTTAGCAGTCACTCCCATTCTCTCCACCACCCCCTGACAGCCACTAATCTACTTTCTATTGCTCTGAATTTGCATAATCTGGACTTTTCATGTAAATGAAATCATAAGATGCATGGCCTTTTGTGTCTGGCTTTGTTTAAAACTAAGCATAATGCTTTCAAGGTTCATTCATGTTGGAGAGTCTGTTGGTAGTTCATTACCTTTTATGACTGAATCATTTTCCATTGTATAGATAGATATGTCACATTTTGTTTATCCATTCTCAAGTGATGGCCATTTGGATTATTTCCATTTGGATTATTTCCATTATTGGGTTATGAGTAATGATGCCATGAACATTTATGTACAAGTTTTAGCTCAGACATATGTTTTCAATTCTCTTGAATATACCTGGGAGTGGAATGGCTGAGTCATAAGATAATGTTTAACCCCTTGAGTAACTGCCACACTGTTTTCTGAAGTGACTGCACCATTTTAGATGTATTTCTTTTAAGACAACAGCTTTGGTTCCATGTTTTTGACATAGTGAATGCCATAGTTATTACATTTAATGAAGCTTCTGAAACTGGTAAGGAGGGAGCCAGAGCTCTCACATGCAGTACCAGTTATTTTCATAATAAGCAATAACAATGATAATGTGACCATTTCCTTTTGAACCTCCTTCAGATGCCATCGTGGAAGGAGACTCTGCCCCAGGTGGAGTTGTGGGAGCAGTTGCTCCTGTACCTGTGTTTAGTATCTCGTGGAGCCACCACTCCCATCAGCTTCTCTGTGTCACATTTTTAGTTTATGATAGTTAAAGTTTCTTCTAATACACAGGTGACAAGCAGAGATAGCACTGGAAACAGATAATGAGTTTGTAGAAATGGATTTTTCACCACAATGAATTAGCAGTTTGCTTGTGAAAAAACACTGTCTCTCAGGGACCACTAACTCTGGAGTGTGTCCCAACAGGCTTGGGAAAAAAAACTAACTCTCTAGGACAACAGTATTAGAACAGTGGGGAGACCTTGAAAAGAAATATGTAGATTTTGTGGAGATAAAGGTGTAACACATGTTTTAATTTTATCTGGATAATGCCTGGGACTTCAACAGTTTGTGATAACGTTACAGAACAAACAAGGGGCGCCTGGGACGATATACTATTATTGAAAAAAAGCCCCCAGGTCTGTCATATCTGCCGCCAAAGGAAAGACGTCTCTCAATGTCAGAGATTTGTGAAAAGGAAAGGAAATGTTTATTTAATGCTATACAAACTTAAAGTAGTGACCTAATGTCTTCATCAAAAATCCTAAAGTCCCTTAAAACACCCACAAACAGACACAGTCCTTCCTTCCTTCCTTCCCTCTTTGCCCAGTCCAGAGTACTGTATCTCAGGAAAGGAAATAGAAGTCCATGGCTAAGGCAGTCCTCTGGTTATTCCCAGTTTGTACTCCATCTCGACTGGGAGACCTCCCTGGGTTCCCAGCACCCTCAGCTGAGTTGCCGGGATCTCTGCTAAAACCAGGTGGTGGTTCCCCCTTCTAAAGCTGTGGGGGTCCCCACTCTGGTAAAGGCACGTGGTCCTCTCTCCCAGGGCCACGAGAGTCCCCACTCAGCCAAAACTGCGTGGTTCTCTCCCCCACAAAGCTGTGGGAAGGGGGAGTCCCCACTCTGCCAAAGCCGCGTGGTTCTCTCCCTCAGGGCTGCGGGAGTCTCCACTCTGTCAAGGCCGCGTGGTTCTCCTCTCAATGGCTGCCGTGTCTGGGTTTAAATCCCCGCGCCAATCTTCCTCTGCAGCCCCATTTCCGACTCCTCCTACACTCGGGCACACTTGCCCTCAATCTGCTGTCTTTTCCAGCTTTTCTGGTCGCCATTGTGGGTCTGGGCAGGTGTGACCCCATGTCATGGAGCCAATCTTCTCTGAGCTCCCACGCAGGCGCTGTAACTCGGGGGACCTGTCCCCCAGTCACATCTTGGGGGGAGGTCCCTTTCCATCCCCCTGGCCTTGAGCATGGCCATAGCTATTTAGCATATCTAAGTGACCAGCCAAAGGCTATCGGTATGTTAAATGACCATGCCATGGATTAGTTGCAAAGCTGCCCTGCATGTTCTTGCTCTGTGTGCCCCTTCCCCCAACTCACACCTGTGGGGGAAGGGGTGAAGACATCTTAAAATATCCTGGACACCTTGAGTTCTGGACCCCATTTCAAATGCCTGTTTGGGGTCCCCCCTCTTGGCTGTACCCTGTAACAGTAATACATAAGTAATACCCTATCTCCCATTTAAGAACCTATGCAAGGGCCTACCAAAAGTCCCTGCTTTGAAATTTGTTGGCTTTGGGCACTTGCTTTTAGTATTAATTCTTTGTTTTTATTACAAAGCAATAAAGACAAACAAACAACCCAATTCATAAGATGGGCAAAAGACTTGAACAGATAGTTCTCCAAAGATTTACAAATGACGAATAAGTACACGAAAAGTTGCTCAACATCACTACTCATTGGGAAAATGCAAATCAAAACCAGAATGAGATACTATTTCACACCATTAGGATGACTATTATAAAAATAAGACAAAACAAACAAAAACAGAAAATATCTAGTGTTGGCCAGGATATGGAGAAATTGGAACCCTGAGAGTTGCCAGTGGGAATGTAAAATGGTGCAGCTCTGTGGAAAATAGATGGCAATTTCTCAACTTAAACAGAATTACCACATGATATAGCAATTCCACATCTAGCTAGGTACTCCAAAGAATTGAAAACAGATACTCAAACAGATAGGTTCACACCAATGTTCATTGCAGCACTACTCTCAATAGCCAATAGGTGGAAACAACCTATGTGTCCATCATCAGATAAACAGGTAAACAAACTATGGTATGAATGACACATACAATGTTGAATATTCAGCCTTGAAACAGAGGGAAATTCTGACACATATTACAACAGAAATGAACCTTGAAGACATGATGTAAGGTGAAATAAGGCATCATCAAAGGACAAATATTATATGATTCCACTTATATGAAATACCTAGACTAGTTAAATTTATAAAGAAAGAAAATAAAATAGTGGTTGCCAGGGGCTGGGGGAAAGTGGAATAGGAGAGTAGCATTTAGTGGATATGAAATTTCAGTTTGGGATGATGAAAATGTTCTGAATATGTTGGTGGTGATGGTTGTCCCATAATGTGAATGTACTCAGTGCCACTGAATTGCATGCTCAGAAATGGCTAAAATGGTAAATTTTATGTTATGGATACTTTACTACAATAAAAAAGTGAAAATACTGTGCCTAGTTGTCATAAAGTAAATATACAGTATTAGAATAGTTATAATGAAAACTCTCAGACTGCCCACTTCATTCTTTCTGTTTCCTCATTTTTGCTCCTAGAGGTAGCCATTTTCAACTTTTCACTTTTTCTTTAGTTTCATATTTCTCAGTAATAGCAGTTCATGCTGTTTTCCTTGATTTATTAATTTCAGACATCATCTATTACACTTCTGATCATAATAGATGCAGATTTAACTTCTTCACTCCTCTATTTCTATTTTCCAATTTCATCTTCCAAATAGTCACATCACAATTTTTTACTTAAATTGAGAATTTTTCAATCTTATTATGACTATGTAAATTTTGTCCCCTGAAAAGCCACATGGTGTACATATTTTTCTTGTACAAATATTTACTTTTCTTGGTTAAGAGTTGCACATTTTCCCCATTTGCTTAATTTTCTATACCTATCTTTAATTTTTCTACATAGTATACCATATCTGACAATGACCTGAAAGTATAATTTTCATAATGTTTAACTTTCAGCCTTATCGACCCCTTTTTTTCCCTCCCTCTAGAGAAGTCCCTGCTGTGTTCTTTCATCTTCTGGTTTTGACCTACATGGGTATCATCCTTGGATCTACATCTCTGCCTGTCTCCTGGAGCTCATGGGTTTTGTTTGCTTGTTTTTATTTGTTACTTCATTTTGCTGATGTACATCCTTCAGCAGCTACCAAAGAAAAGGTGCATAGAAGGTATTATTAGTATTGTCATTATTACTAGATATTGCATGCGTTTCTTGTATCCTCACATTTGATAATTTGGCTAAGTATAAGATTCTAGATTGAGACTCATTTTCCCTCTGACTTTTGAAGTCATTTCCCCATGGTTGCTGGCTTCCAGGACTAATATTGAGAAATTTGACTCCATTTGTACCTGTGGCCTTTATATATAACATGTTTTTTGCTCTTTTAACCTTTTAGGATCTTCCTTTAACCCTGAATTTGGAGGAATTTCATGACAAGTGCCACGTTGGTGGTGGGGTCTCTTCATTCACTGTGCTGGGTACTCAGTGGGGCCTTTCAGTCTGGAAATGAAAATCTAGGATTTTTCCTTGGAGTGCTCTTCAGTGGTTTCATGTGTGCTAATTTGGAGCTTTCAACCTCCAAAGCCAAAAAGTGTAGTTGATGTTTCTTCTCCCCAGCAGCACCAGTTAGCACTGGCTTAGCGCCCACAGTCAGGGGCCAATGGTTAAAAGGCAGATATCAGGTTAGGCAGCAATGTGAAGCAGCACTTGACAAATATTTGGTGGAGAAGAGGTTTCATTTCCCAAGTGGCCAGTTTCTTTGTGTTGGGGCGAGGGAGGAGAACCAGTTCAGCAACTTTCTCCAGGCTCCACTCTAGGCTATGCCCTCAAATACCACTTAATAGTGACGTGAACAGAAGTAAAATGGAGAGCAGGACTGGGGAGTCTCATTGTTCTTGGGGGTAGGGTCAAAGATCAGTGCTGGAAGGCAAAGCCCCACAACCTCGTCAAACTTACTGTGGAAAGCCTTTAAATCTCCCAGGGAAACAGGCTCCTAAGAACTTTCTGTACTTAATGTTTCTGTCTGCTCCTCAATTAATCTTTTAATGTCTTCTTCCAGGATGTCTGTGAGACCATCTGCATCCAATTTCTTGGCCACAGTTATACGATTTGTTTTTTATGTTTTCATTGACTAGAAATACCAAAAGCTGTTTCCACAGCTTTTTCATAATTTTGGCTCTGTAGGACTTTTACTTTTAAAAAAGATGGAGCAATAGAGATCAGAAATATCATTAAAATCCAGCAAAACCTAACTCATATACACCTATGGTTTTTAAGACAGTAACAATATTATATTTATGTATTGATTTGAGAGAGAGAAGGAGAGAAAAAGAGAGAGAGAAACACTGATTTGTTGTTCACTCATCCATGCATTCATTGCTTGCCTCTCCTAAGTGCCCTGACTAGCTGGGAATTGAACCTTCAACCTTGGTGTGTCTGGATGACACTCTGACCAACTGAGCTACCCGGCCAGAGCATTAAGACACTTGATAGGCAGTGAAAGGTGATTCCTAAGAGGTGGGAACAAACAAACCAAGCCATGATTGCCCCAGCTTATTGCCTGGAGAGACTTTCCAGGCTACAGTGAGGAAGATGCAACAGGCAGAGCCTGGCTGACTCTCTGGTTTGAGGAAATGCTGCTTAGAGTCCAGGGAGACCAAGGCAGCTATGGTTTGTGGGACAGAGTGCCAGAACCACAGATGTCTGCAGAGGGTCCTCCTTAAGTATTAGCCCAAGTACTGATCAGTACATGCACATGAAGAAACTACCTGAGGAAGGGGAAAAGATAAAGAAAGAAAAGAAACACCTCAAAGAATTAGAGGGAACAGTACTTGGCATTCACAGAGGTCCAGGAATACTCCCATCAGTTAGAATGGGAAATCTCACCAATCATGGGGTATTGGGTACAGTACTCAGAAGGGCCTCACTAGTGGGGAAGAATTAGGCCTAGACTAAACACTGTTATGGTCCTGCTTAATACACTTTAGAAGTGAGATGTGAAAGGATTAAACTGTGTACAATTAAATTCATCCAGAGTAACGGTCAAAAATATTTATAGGAATGCAAAAATCTCCAGCGTCTGATAAGGTAAAATTCACTATGTCTGACTTCAATCAAAGATTACCAGGCATGCAAAAAAGCAGGAATATATGGCCCAAAATATGCTATTATACGTTTCTTATATATATATGCAAAGGAGAGTCATATCATTTGAAAATAAACCGTGGCAAGTTAAAGCTGTATACTGAAACCCCTAAACACCCATTAATAAAACAAAATTATAGCTAATAAGCCAACAACAAAGGTAGAATTGAATCATAAAAAGTATACATTCAGCCCTGGCTGCTATAGCTCAGTGGATTGAGTGCGGGCTGCGAACCAAAGTGTCGCAGGTTCGATTCCCAGTCAGGGTACATGCCTGGGTTGCAGGCCATGACCCCCAGCAACCACACATTGATGTTTCTCTCTCTCTCTCTTTCTCCCTCTCTTCCCTCCCTAAAAATAGATAAATAAAATCTTTAAAAAATATATACATTCAAATAAAAGACAGGAGAAGGGTACAAAGAGCATATGGAGCAAAAAGAAAACAAATATCAAGATGATAGGTTTAAACCTAACTACAGCAAACCTAACTGTAACATGTAAATGGCCCTAATACAAAGGAGGAAGTAGTAAAATTGGACAAAAAGCACAACGCTACTATATGTACTCCCTATTATTTAAATATTAAGACACAGATATCTTAGAGTGAAAAGATATCCATGCTAACTTTAGTCAAAAGAAAGTTGATTGAACAAGTGGACAATCAACAAGAGTATACTAGCTTCTAATGACACTACCAACTACCTTGTCCTAATTGACATTTATGGAGTACTTCGCTCAACAAAAGCAGAATACACATTTTTTTTTTCAAGTGAACAAGGAACATTTACTAGGTAGAACGGATTCTGGACCAACAAAAAATATCTGAAAAAATGTAAGAGGGCTCATGTTATATGTGTTCCCTAATCACTACAGAATTAAATTAGAAACCATAATTTTAGTTAAACAGTGGATTGTTTCAAGTTTGACTGCATCTAGTGAGTACTGGATTCCTTTAAACTGTGTGCATGATTCCACTCTTTATGGACAAAGAGAGGATGTGTAGACAGAATGTAGTGAGTTTCTAGATGTGTGTAGGTAATGGTTAGGTGATTGATGAAGTATTAAGTTAGTAAAATTGTGGGTGTGGAGGAGAAATGCACCATCTATTCAAGTCCAAGAAATGAAATGTTTATTACAGTTATGCAACTGACTTTTATTCAGCTGCTTTTTAACAGTTAGGAATCTGACACATGGGTGTTTGCTTTCACATATTAACTCACTCTGTTCTCACAACACAGTGGTGAGGTTGGGGTTTCCCCCCCCTACTTATAAGAGTAGGAGAGAGAGAGGTCAAAGATGAAGAAATACAGGAAAGAGAACAAAAGAGAGAGAGGAGGGGGAGAGAGGGAGAAACAGAGAGAAGAAAGTTCAATGCCCCTAGCTTGGCACTTCATGGTGAAGTCCCTGTCTACCTCTTCCTCCCATCCTCTCCCCCCTTCCTATAGGCATCAATTCTCTGTGCCAACTAACCTGCTGGTGTTGCCCACACTCACATAGTTGCTTCACTCCTCCAGGCTTTCAGACGTGGTAGAACACCTTCCTTCCCTCCTCTGTCCTTCCACAGCTCTGTGCTGGCCTCTCCAGACCATGCCCTGTCCACTCCTCAGGCCCGTGCACTTTCTGAGTACCAGGAGCCCTGGCATGGGACAGGCACCATGCCTCCCCAGATTGGGAATCATTTCACATTTGTCTTTGTAGCCTCTTTGGCACTTGGCATTATGGACATTCAATAAATATTTTCCAAGTTCCTCCCTGTGCCAGGTACTGTCTTGGCAGAGCAACAAAGGCAAGAGTAATTTAAAAAATGCTCTTGCCCTGAAGGATGTGGCTCATTTGGTTGAGTATTGACTGCAAAGTGAAAGAAAGGTCACTGGCTTGATTCCTGGTCAGGGCACATGTCTGGGTTGCAGGTTTGATCCCCAGTCAGAGCAAGTGCAAGAGGCAACCAGTCAGTGTTTCTCTCTCACATCAATGTTTCTCTTCCACATCAATGTTTCTCTCCCTTTCTTTCTCCCTCTCTTCCCCATTCTCTCTCTCTCTCAGAAAAAAAAGCCCTAACTGAGTTTCTATTCTAGTGTACCATAGACAATATAGTGATCAACAAATAAAATAATTTCATACTTTTACTGTGAAGAAAAACATATAATGGGAGTTTGTAGTTTAGACTGAATGTTTATAGACATAGTCTCTGGAGGCATTTATGCTCAGAGCTAACAGTGATAGAAAATCAGCCATGTGAAAATGGAGTTTGTATTTGTTTACTAGGGCTGCCGTAACAAAATACACCAGATTGGGTGGCTTGGACAACAGAAATTTATTTTCTCCCAGTTCTGGAAGCTAGGAGACCAAGATTAAGGTGTTGGCAAGTATGGTTTCTTCGGAGATCTCTCTCCCTGGCTTGCAGACAGTTGCCTTCTCACTGTGTCCTTACATGGTCTGTGTATGTCTGGGTTCTACTCTCCCTTCATAAAGACTCCAGTCACATTGGATTAGAGCCCACCCATATGACCTCATCTTACTTTAATTTCCTCTTTAAAGGCCCTCTGTCTAAACACAGTCACATTCTGAGGTACTGAAGGTTTAGATATCAATATATGAATTTTGGGAGGCCCAATTCAGTCTACAACAGGGTGCAGGTGCATTTCCAGGAATAGCACATGCAAAGACCGTGAGTGAGTTAAAAGAAAAGGAACTGCAGTGGGGCAGGAGCAGAGTGAGTGGGGAAGACTGGTTGGAGACAGAGTTGGACAGGTGGCCAGGGCCCAGCTCCTGTAAGCACTTGTATGTAGGTCATGGCCAGGATTATATAGTCTAAGTGAGATGGAAAGCCCCTGGAAGGTTTTAAGCATGCTAGTGTGAGAATCAGTTTTCAACTGTAAAAGATCACTTTGGTAATGTGTGGAAACTGGGTGGAAGGGAGGCAAGAAAGGAACCAGGAGCTGCGTGTGCTACTGTAGGTGATGGTGGACAGAATGTTCTCAAAGGAGTAGTGAGAAGGCCAGGGGGAGAAGGGGGAGGGGACAGGGAGGAGGGAGAAAGTACACAGCACCTTTTATAGAATGTAATTTTTAGCCAGAATTCCTCATCACCACGTGTAGAAGGTGCTGATTTAGGAACACTCTCCATGAATAGGCAAGGTAATTCTAGTGAGCCCTGGATGGCTTGACTGGAACAGGAAGTGCCATTCATTGAGCTTCGACTGTGTGACACATACTTGCTTTCTCTGTGCTTTCAGTTCATTTTCAGGACAATCCCATATGAGGGAAATGCCACTGTCGTGTAGGCTCTAGTGAAACAGCTTGTGAGCATCAGAGCCAAGAATGCCTCTCTGGCCCCCAGCCCCCCAGCCCCCACACCAGACACCCCTCAGTGCCAGCTCTTTCCCCGGCCCTGGGCCCTCCCCAGGCCAACCCCTTGGGGCTCAGAAGAGGGCTGCTGGCTCTTTCTCCCCTGAGCAGCTGACCCCGCCTCAGATCTGCCAGCAGAGTGAGCCCTACACTACAGACCTGAGGCTGTGGGCCTTTAATAAGAAAGAGTTTTTAGAAGGGGACATTTCATTGCATGTTTTATTAATTTGTCCTCTGTGGAATATTAATCATATACTCTAGTGAACACAGTTTCTGGGGAGAGGTGAGTAACTGAGTTATGGTGATCTTGAAAGTACTGAAACTCACCCAGTTCCTTCTGTCTCCCCAGAGACTGCCACTCCATGCAGAGGATGCTCTGCTCAGCTTCGGCCCCCCTGAGGGAAGCTGTGAGCTTATTTTTGCGAAAAGGAAAACAAAATATTCAAAGGAAAGGAGAGAGAGGGAAAAGCCCAGGGTGGGAGTGATGGCAACTGACAACACTGGGAAAGCAGAAACTGTCCAGGAGGAGGTACGGTAAGGGCGGGGAAGGCAAGCTGAAGACCTTCTCTGCCTGCAGACCCCTGAGCAGAGGAAAGAGAACCTGACCTGAGCTGCCCCGCTGTGGGGTGAGAGGAGGCCCCCCTTCAGCCCAGGTGTTTTTCTGCTGGCCTGGAGGACTGTTCACAATGAACACCTAACAGAAGTAGTCTTTATTTTACTGGGACCACAGTATACATTGCCACCTTCCCTTCAGAGAGCACTAGGAACAGTTTTAAGAAATAGTCGACAAGGAGGAAGGCATGGCCAGTGTGTGGGTCAGGAATCCAGTGATTTTTCAGAGGTGTTGTAGCTTCTGATTCAGGGCATTCCCATCTTTATAGGAGCAAAAGGGCCCTTTTCCCTGAGAGGGGAAGCAATACCTTGCCGTGTGGAGACATGCTGATACTTCCCTTAGGGAATGGCTGGTTTGAAGGGGATAGATAAGTTTAAGGGGGACCAAGGCTAATGTTCTCTATTCTCAAGGAACCCCCAATTTGTCCTTGGGGAAAATTTCAGCAATGTAGCTTACACAATCACTGTTTACAATGAACTCTAGGCTATGGTGAACACATGCATGAAAATGGGTAAGGTGTGTTGTCACATTTGAAGAAGTGTTACATAGTATATAAGCATCTCTTCTTTTAAGCAATGATGAAATACGGACTTTAAAAAGCACTCTAGTTTTAGGTCCAAATATATATTTCAAAATAGTAGGGAAAATGAGTTATTCAATAAATCATGTTGGAATTACTGGATTGTCACATCTGCAACAAAAAACAAAACTTGGATTCCCAATCTCACTACTTGGATCAAAACAAATTCCAGATCAAAGATTTAAATACAAAAAGTTAAGCCAAGTTAAGAGAATGAGAAGATAAGTCACACACTGGAGACCATATTTGCAAAACACATGTCTTATTAAGAACTGTCATCCAAAATGAAAAAAGAGCTCATAAAAGTCAACAATAAGAAAACCATCAAACAAAAACATGGACAAGAAACCTGAACAAACACTTCATCAAAGAAAATATTCAGATGGCAAGTAAGCATATGAAGAGAGGTTTAGCATTATACATCATTAGAGAAATATGAATTAAATCTATGAGCTACCACTACACACCTAGAAGAATGGCCAAAACCCCAACCACTGACACCACCAAATGCTGACAGGAACATGGAGCAACAGGGGTGCTCGTACACTGTTGGTGGGAATGCAGTATGATACAGCCACTTTGGAAGTCAGTTTGGCAGTTTCTTACAAAACCAAAAGTCTCTTATCATATGATTTAGTAGTTGTACTCCTTGATATTTACCTAGAGAGTTGAAAATGTATGCCCACACAAAAACCTGTGCATGATGTTTATAGCACTTTGATTTATAATTGCCAAAACTTGGAAGCAACCAAGGTGTCCTTCAGTAGGTAAATGGGTAGATAAATTCTATTACATCCAGACAATGGAATATTATTTAGCACTAAAAGGAAATGAGCTATCAAATGTAGGGGGGCTGTGCCCACATAGCCCTTCTGGCCACGACAGATGAGAATAAGTCTACCAAGATATGATCTGTTTGGGGAGGAGAGGTGGCCAATCTCTAAAGGGAGAAGGGCTTTGAGCATGTTCCTCAATGGGCTTTTATTGGGTTCAGTTTGTGCAGGAATACAGGTAAAGCTCATCAATCACTATTGGGCAGTAAGATCAAATAATAGGTAACATTCAAAGAGCCACGAGGGCTTATTCTGAGTTAGGGTCAGATAGCCAAAGGGCCATAAAACTTTGGGAAACAAATTCATTTCATGCTTGGACCCTTATCATTTAAATTGAGGGTATTCTTAGCAAAGCAGGTTTCACAGGATTTTATGCACTCTTTCTTAGGCCTGATTGCCCCTGGAGACTGCCCATTCCAGCACAAGGCCATGCCTGCCTCCGGCATTGTTTCAGGCTTAAAATCATGTGGGGAATGTGGGTAACCAAGAGATTAGGAGACTTTTTACAGATAGAATGAGGACTCAGGCTATGACAAAGGGGTGAAGGTCCATCACCCAATTTCTATAGCCCCCTAAGTCCTTCTGTGGAGAGCCAAGCAAGATAATTTGTGCCAAGGGAGTTGGAAACAGGCCTCAAAATCAGCACAGCTGCCCTAGGACACGGAAGACTGCCTGATAGATTGTTGTAAGAAAAGAATGACTTGGCTGCTTGCTATATTACTGTACCAAGAAGGAGCAGCAAATGTTCTTAAAAAAATAAAATGTACCTAGCCTCGTGGTTTGTCTTCCTCATGCTCTACTTCAAAGCTGGCTCAATATATACAGCCTGCCTTCACCAATAAACAGTTCCCTTCTCTGCATCCCAGAGAAGGGACTCCGCCTGACCCCGCTTTGATTCTGTATCTTTATTTCTTGATCCCCCGCCGTCTTCCCTCAGGACCTGATGATCTAGCTGTGCTGGTCACAGTATCTTCCGTGATGGCCCCTTCTCAACCATGCCTGTCTTAGGTTGTCCCTCCCTTGAGGAATCTTACCCATCATTGGCTAACCAGTCATCCTCTAGGGGCCAAGTAGGGTGAAGTAAAGGGGGCAGAGGCAATGCCTCTGCTGGGTGGTTAAGTTTTGTCTCCTTAGTGGCTTATGGTCCTAAGGTCTTTTTACTCAGCCTTAGCCATGGGGGGTAAGCTTCTGAAACCAGGCAGGGTGGTTCCCAACAATCAACCCATGAAAAGACCTGGAGGACACTTAAAGCATATTACTGGAGAAAGAAGCCAATCTGTGAAGGCTACATACTGTATGATTCCAACATATGACATTCTAGAAAAAGTGAAACTGTGGAGACATTGTTAAGATCAGTGATCGCCAGAGGAGGAGGGAGGGAGGATTAGGCAGAGCACAGTGGATTTCTCTGGCAGTGAAAGCATTCTATATGATGCTATAATGGTGGATATATTTCATTATACACTTGACAAAACCCATAGAATGTACAACACCATGAGTGAACCCAAAGGTAAACTATGGACTTTGGGTGACAGTGATGTGTCAGTGTAGGTTCATCAATGATAACAAATGTACCACTCTGGTGGGAATGTTGATAGTGGGTTGAGATAGTATGGAAACAGGTCGTGTATGGAAATTCCCTACTTTCCACTTACTTTTGCTGTGAACCTAAGACTTCTCTAAAAAATAAAGTCTATTTAAGAAAAATTAAACCACCAGAAACAGAACAAAAACTTGAAGCTAAGTAGCTATATTCATAATATTCAAAAACCGTGAAATATCCAACAGGTGAAAGCATAAACAAACTGTGATTTGTCCATACAATGAAATGCTGCTCAGCAACAACAACAACCAGGATACACACAATGACGTGGAGACAACTCACAGACATTAAGCTTAGTGAAAGAAACTGGATATATAAGACACACTGCATGATTCCAACGTGACAGTCTAGACAAAGAAAATCACATTTAACAGGGAAAAAGCAGATTGGTGACTGCCTGGCAGTGGGGTAATAGGTGGGGACTGACTGTAAAGGCAGGGGAGACTCAGTGAGAGAAACTCAGTCAATGAGGTATGGGAAATGCTCTTTCCTGTATTGCTGGTTACTCGGCTCTGTATTTTTGTCAAAACTGATTGAACTATATACTTGAAATGGTGCATTGTAGCATATGTAAATTATACTTCAATAAAATCGATTTAAAAAAGAAAACCATAAAAGTTTTACAAGCATACATGGAAGACTTCAAAAAGATGATTTGGGACGAGGAAGGCTCGGTTTAAACATGGCACAAAACATAGATGCCACACACACACAAAAAGATTGATAAATTTGATTATAGACATTAAAACTTTCTACAGGGCAAAGAAATACCATGTGCAAAATAAAAACAAGTGACAAACTGGGGAAAATATTTATAACCTGGTCTCCCTTGCACTGGAACTGAAACAGGGTATACATACAAACCTATGTTAATTCAAAACTGAGCCTGGGGAGGGGGATACCTGTGTTCACAGGTGTATGTTCTGAGGACTGTGGGTGGTGATTGGACTTGGGTCGGGTTAATCATCCAGGACCTCCAGGAGTGACTTACGTTAACAGGGCATCGCGCACCTGGTCAGTGACCCACCTGGATTGAGAAGTGCAATCGTGCACTTACCAAATAGCTTTGGTTTCAGACTGCTGGTGTGCTGCTGGTGATGATATCAACTTCACATGTCTGGGTCGAGGGTATTTGTGTAGATCAAAGTTGGACAGGAGGACAGCGGGGCCAAGAGAATTTTTTTTTCCCAAGATAGCTTTTGCTACTCCTGTGTCTTTATTAAGATGTAGGAAAAATTCACTTCTTATGAGTTTGAACTGAGTTTTTCTAAATAAAACCTTAAGAAGTAAACAAATGGAAAACTTCTGTGCAGCTTTCACCTCCTCCCCTGCCTAAGCCTCGTCTAGCAACCTAGTTTCTGATTAACCAAACTCGTCCCCAGATTAGACTGGCTGATCCTGCTGATCTCACATCTGGCCCCAGGCTCCTTTCCCTCAGAGCAGCTAGGTCTGGATCCTAAATAAAGACAGGCTGGCTTTTAGGCCAAGGTCAACTGGGTTGGCGTACGGTCCAGGCCTAGCTGGGTGCTGTGTTCTCACCAGAGCTGGCTTCCTGGTCTCAGGCCAGGCTGTGGGACCCAGGTCACTCTCAGCAGCCTAGTTTGAAAATGGCGTTTATGATCCGAGGCAGGTGGCTTGGTTGCCTTGATCCCTTTGCTGTCCCTGGCTTCTCTGAGAGGAGGAAGTCCCTTTCTTGTTTGTCCTAAAGATTCTCTCCTTGCTTTCAAGCCAGTGATCATTTGTTTTGCAGTTACTTGGTTTTCTTCTCCAGGAGCTTTTTATGGCTCTGAGCTTCTAGAAGGACTTCTAATCCTTCCTGGGTACCTACTGTGTGCCAGGTACTTAGCTAGATGCTGGGATCAGTCCTGCCCTCATGCTGCTCACAGTTTAGTGGTTTTAGTGGGATGGACGGACAAGTCAATAGGTCATAACAAATCAGGGTTCTGATGGAAGGAAGCACAGGGAGAAGGGAGAGTGGGATACTAGAAGGTAGAGCAATTCACCCAGTGAAGCAGATTGGGGGGGGGGTGTTCCTGCAGGAGGTGATGTTTGAGCTCTGGCCTGAAAGGCAGACAGGAAGACATGTAGGGCAAGATGCTCCAGGCAGAGGCAATAGCCTGCGTGGAAACCTGAAGCAGGAGAGTGAGCTTTGGGACTCGGAGGCAGGAAAATCCCACAGCTCAGTTTCTTCTTTTGGGCTCTGTGTGTCAGGACCATCTCTTCCATCTGGTGGTTAAGGCCCATCCTGTCCTATATTAGCTGTGTGATATAAAATTTAGCAGCCTAACACAGCAAACACATTATCTCACACAGTTTCCGAAGTCAGGGATCGATGGCTTGGCTGGATGAATCTGACTCTGGGTCTCCCATTCAGTTGCAGTGAAGCTGTTTCTTGGGCCAGAATCTTCTTCAGGTTTGACTCAGGGTGGAGAATCTGCTTCTAAGCTCACTCACATGGTTGTTGGTAAGCTTCAGTTTCTCACCATGTGACCTCTCCACAAAAAAATGCTTTTGACATGGTAGCTGACTTCAGGGAGAGAGGGAGGTGGGGAAAGGAGAATGGGGAGGGAGGAAAGGGGAGAGAAGAAGAGAGCCCATAGAAGCCACAGTCTTTTAGAATCTAATCTCGAAACTGACATCCCATCACTGCTATCACACACTATTGATCACACAGACCAACCCTGGTGCAGTATGGCGGGGGGGTGGTGTGGGGGGCTACATAAGAGTGTGAATCCAAGAAGCGGTATCACTGGGGCCATCTTGGAGACTGGGTGCCACATATCATACGGTTACATTGGATGGCATCACCCGTGATCCTAAGTGTAATGGCATATAGGCTTGGTTTCTCAGACATCAATGTGGCTTCAATGAGGCTCCTCATCTTCACTGGATCTCCTTAGCACTGGGTCAGGTATCTTAGAAAGCTAGACATTTCCTTGCCTCCCGGAGTCCAGCCTCGGCGGGGTCTCAGGGTTCCCGAAGGATGCACAGCTCAGGTGAAGCGACTGAAGTGAGACACCCAGTGGGGTGCTGGAGGGCAGCCAGGCTCTCTAGGCCTGACTGACTCACCGAGAAAAATCAATCTTTATTTTTATAGGGGAGGTTATACAACATTCAATGCATAGTGTGATTATTAAAACAGAAACAGTTACCATAGAAATAACATAGAAAAGTACAGAAGGTTTTACAGATCAATCATGTTAAACAAAGAAATAACTGAAAAGTACAGGAGGTCCCACAGATCAACCATGTTAAACAAAGGTTATTTTGACCAAGAGGGTTATCAATCAGATAGCCAACAAAGCTATATGGGCACAAACTTTCAGGTGCCAATTATAACTAGGTGTCAATTAAGATTCTAGGGATTGGTCTAAATTAAAAGGGTGCAAAGGGCAATTTATAGGTTATACAGAAATTAGCTATTGTCTGTTGCAGTTAGATTTGTCTTGGTTAAGTAACTGTTTTTTTGCCTAGGTTTTTTGATTTATACATCTTGGGGGGGCATATTTTGTATTCATTTCTATGTATTGAGACTATTATTTTCAACTAGAACTCCTTGCTTCTTTACACTTCTGTCCAGGGTATGGGAGGGGTAGTGGCTCTAATAAATTTTAAGCTTTAAAGTGGTGACTCCTTAAGAGACATTCCTAGCAACAGCTTCCTTCAGCATCCTGGCAGTTGGTCTGCCCATAGTTTAATTTTTGTCCTTAATTTCCCAGGTGGGGGAAGCAGGCAGCACTAGGGTTGCTAGGGGTCTCTATTCTGTGGTCAGCAAGTCATTTCATGCAGAATCAGAGGCATCATGCAGATTTTTTGTTATAACACACAGGTATCCAAAAATCCCCACCTATTGAATAGCTAGTAGGGATAGGCATACAGGAAGAGATAGACAGGAGATCTGGTCACAGTCGCTTCTGCTATGTAGATGCATCTCATCCATCCCAACGGTGTCAAGGGTCGGCTGTTGGTCAGCTCCCGACACTTGCCTCTTTTTACTTCAGGAGTGGGGGCTTTCCTTTTGGCTTCCCTCCTTTTGTTTCTAGGGGAACTGTGGAAGTCCCCTACTTCTCACACTACTCCTTAGGCAATTTAGGGCACTTCTTAGCCAGAGGAGTGACCAGATCTTCTCTGACCCAGCTAACAAAACATATCTACCTTTTGAGAATGTGGGTGCCTCCAGGGGATGGATCTTGAATCTTAGTATTCTAGTTGTACAATTCTAAAATATTAAGACAGTTTTCATCAAGAGAAGAGGAAGGGTGCTGTTGCCCACATCTTGGGGAGGTGATATATGTGGTATGGTGGAAAGAACACTGGCTTAGGTTGCAGACAAAATGAATTACATTATTGGCCAAGGTTCTCAATGTCTCTGGGCCTCAGTTTCCTCATCTGTGAAATGGGTTGCTCTGAAAATTAAGTGAGATAATTCATACAAAGCATTTACTGGAAATAGGTTGCAAAATTGGTACTTTATTTATTTACTTTCTTCCTCTATGAATGGTACTGGTTTTAGTCTTATCACTACCATCTTCTTTCAAGGTCCAACTCAATTTTACCTCTACTTCAAATCTATCATAATAATCAAGCCCACATTGCCATCTCTGTTCCCTAAGCTCAAATAACAAAAAAATTTTCATAATTTAATACTTACTTACCTGTCATCTTATGCTACTTTCTGCTTATTTTATGTCAGTCCTGACTTCACAGTTGGATTTTAACTGCATTTTCCTAAGTGGCTCTAGTAAAGTTCAATACAGTAATTACTTGGAAGTTGCTCAAGATATCACATGTTCTTGGGAAGCTGGCTGCAAAGTGAATGCCCTACTCTGCACTCAGAAAACTTTCAGGAGGGGAAGAAAAAGGAAGGAGTAGGGAGCAAAGCAGCTAAGTACAACACTGCTGAGAATCTCTGCATATAAAGTTTTGTACATTCTTTCTCTTGCTATAATTTTGTTTGGTTTCCAAAATAACTGCTAAAACTGTAAGCATTGCTAGCAATCAGCAAGGAAGTTACTAAACCAGATTGGATTAATGTCTTTAGAATAGTGTGAATTAATCTTACTTCAGAAGAAAACAGGCTCTCACGCTTTAAAACTCTTCTTAAAATATACCAGTATAATATTAATCTGAAAATACAATATAAACAGATCTTCTTGCAAGACAGCAGTGGAACTGTTTTTTAAGAAATCCCAAAACCCAAATATACATTTTTTTTCTGTAGTTGACAACATGTTTATCAAAGTGGAGACTATTTTGCAACAAGAAAAGAATGGTTCCATTAAGGCATCAGCTCTATGGAATCTAGTGGCTGGCTGCAAGGGCTATTTTAGGGCCTTCCTGACTTGTATAAATGTCTGTGTTGACAGCTCTAGCTTCCTGTTAACAAATGTGAACAAATTTAGTACTCAATCCAAAAAGGAACTCATTATATAGAGAAAGTCAAATTTCAGGGTTGGTTTATTAGTGCATCTATTCCTTTTACAGAGCATGCTGTTGCCACCAGGAAGGATTTCCAGCACACTGTGTATTGTTGGAAGTATCCATAGAAGAATAATATTATAAGTGCTACTCTGGTAATGACCCTAAGCAGCAGGCCATTTGGTGGGTATCTGATGAAGCCAAGGAAGGGACTGTTCCCCAGAAAAATTTATAATGATAAATAAAACACGCAAGTGTTCCACTGATTGCTTATAAGAGTCAATGGATTCTAGTTTAAGGAACCCTAGGGTCAAGTTGACCAAGGAGCTTGGAATTTTGAGAAGAGGTCAGGAAGTCAGTGATGGCCTGGAGGGTATGGCTGTGTCACCCTGGCTCCCTAGAAGCCAGTGTGGAGTGCTCAGGCAATTTCTGAATGAATGAATGAATGAACAAATGAATTAATGAATTGCTAAAAACATGATTAGAGCCGATGTCTCCAAGATCGTGACAGAGTAGGACAGGTCAGCCTTCAGGAGAGAACACCAGTGTGACAAACTCAGACAGGGGTGGGCAGAAGTAGGTTTATAATTGCGAGTACATGAAACAGTTTATTCTTGCACTATTTATTTATTTATTACTGTATTATTATTATTATTATTATTATTATTATTAACTACTCTTGCCCACCCTGTATATAATCCCTTTTGGCCCCTCTTATGTTTGTCCTTCTGATGTGCACAGTGAGCCTTGGTGCACGCAGTCAGAGGGGTCACACCTGCTCTCTGCCCGTTTCAAGGGAGAGAATCTAGACACAGCCAGAATCTAGGCCTTCTGTCCTTTGGCTAGTCTTGGTTCTGCTCTAAGAATCCCATGCCCTTGGGTGCTCAGTTCCTTACAAAGTCTCACCTCTCGAGTCTCCCCTTTCCACATGGCTCTTAGCTGCCTGCCTGTTTTTCTCCCTGGCAATATGCCCACATCCTCAGGGTTGTCATCTCAGGAGGCAATCTGATAAGTGAATTTACACTAGCCACTATATAACAATGCAACACTGTTACTCAAAGGGAAGACTCTCTGAGAGTGCTAATGTGATTGGGGGCATGGTGCCTGTGAATGGACTAGCCTTGCCCAGGGTGTGACATTCTTCCCTGCCAACGAGCATCACATGAGATCTTGGCACACAGGTCCAGGTTTGGGTCCTGGCTCTCCCACTCATGAGCTCTGGGATTTTAGCCAAGTCATGTTAATTTTGTTGAGCTTTAATTTCCTCTTCTCTAAAGGCGGGAAATGACTCTTCCAGCCTTCACAGGTTGGAATAGGTGAGTATGTAAATGTAAAAGACACTGTTGGGCACTTGGCAAGTATTTCCATGAATATTATGCATGGACCAATCTTGTCAGGACCAGAGGTGGGAGTGGGTAAATGTTGGAGTTGAATCCAAATAGTCCATTTGAAATTCTGGTATCTAAGTATCGGGTTTGGAGATAAATTTCAGAAATGACTGAACTCTGTTGGGTTCCCCTACCCTCGAGCTCTGCTTCCATTTCCCCAAATGGGATCCAGGGTCAACCACAAAGTGGAGACCCCTCAGAGAACCTCTTCAGGAATTTCTGAATGACTCCTCCAGGTCCAAACACCACAAAAACAGGAACCCACGTGGCAACAAAGGCACAAAGTGAGATTTTGTTACAGAGATTTATTACAGAGTGTAATAAATTTTAAGCTTTTAAGTGGTGACTCTTTAAGAGACATTCCTAGCAACAGCTTCGGCAACAGCAACAGCAACCTAGCAAGAGACATTCCTAGTAACAACAAGATACTCTATGTATCTTGGACGTCTGTGAAAGAGATTTGCGAATAAACAAATGTCAATATCAGGTCACATTCGGTCATCCCCATAGGATGTGCAGCACAGAACAGTTTGAGGAAGGCCTTGCTGACTTGCCTTAAAGTTTAGGGTTGCAATGTCATGTATTCCTGATAACTCTCCTCACTGTTTGTTATGCAAATGCATGTTTTGAGATCAGATGCACAGGGGGAGAAGCAAGGTGGAGTTCAGTATCAGACACAGTGGGATGTTTAAGTGGAAATGTCCTTCCTACAGGCAGCTGATGATGCCACCTGTTGGGAACCGCCCTGCCTGGTTTCAGAAGCTGTAACCTCCCATGGCTAAGGTTGAGTAAGAGACCTTGGGACCAGAAGCCACTAAGGAGACAAAGCTTATCTTCCCAGCAGAGACACCACTTCTGCCCCCTTCACTTTACCCTGCTTGGTCCGTGGTGGATGACTGGTTAGCCAATGATGGGTAATATTCCTTAAGGGAGGGACAATTTAAGATAGGCATGGTTGTGATAGGGCCATAAGGAAGGACTTGGGGGGCTATAGAAAAAGGGGGTGATGGACCCTCAGCCCTCAGCTTTGACATAGCCTGAGTCCTCATTCTGTCTGTGAGAAGTCTCCTAATCTCTTGGCTGCCTTACTTCCCCTGCCTAATTTAAGCCTGAAACAATGCCAGAGGGTGGTACATCCCTGGGCAGGAACAGGCAGTTTCCTGGGACAATCAGGCCTAAGAAAGAATGCATAAAATCCTGTGAAACCTGCTTTGCTAAGAATACCCTCAATTTAAATGATAAGGGTTCAAGTATAAAATGAATTTGTTTCCCAAAGTTTTATGGCCCTTTGGCTATCTGACCCTAACTCAGAATAAGCCCTCGGGGTTCTTTGAATGTTACCTATTGTTTGATCATTACTGCCTGACAATGATCAAGGAGCTTTACCTGTATTCCTGTGCAAATTGAATCCAATAAAAGCCCATTGAGGAACAGGCTCAAGGCCCTACTCCTTTGACAGATTGGCTACCTCTCTTCCCCAAGCAGATCAAGTCTTGGTAGACTTATTCTTATCTGAGACAGCTATGGGAGCTCTGCTGAACAAAGCTCCCCTACAACCACCTAGGGAGAGAGAGATTTGGAAGCCACCAACCAAGAGGTGGTAGGTGAAACTGTGGCAGTTGATTAGCTCTCAGAGCGAGTGTGCTGAGTGAGAGGAGAAGCTTGTACACCTAGTGGCAAGCCAGCAGGGTGGTGGGAGCCATCATCCCAGGTGCAGGGATTAAGGGAGTACTGTCTATAGATAATTTAAGAATTGTAATAAAAATTGACTAAAGGTCAGCAAGCTTTTTATTACCTTGTGTGATTCTAAACAATATCAGGGATAAAATCCTTCTTTCCACAGGGCAGGTGGCTCCCACCTATGTTCTCTTGCATTTGTTCACTCCTTGCCTGGAGAGTGACTTCCCAATGGCACACCATTTTCCACATGTACTCTGACCAAGTTCTGGGTCTGTGTTTGCCTGAGATACTTGAACAGAACTACAGCATCATGACTTTAGCAAAAAAGAAGACAAAAGCTTCTAGAGAGGGAGAGAGAGATTTCTGCATTCATATCCAAACACACCCCAGGATTTCCCCAAAATATTCATTTACAGAGGCCAACAAATTCTCTTCTGTACTTAGTTGGATTTGCATTTTTGTCATTTGCAACAGAGAGATTCCAGTTACAATATCAAATTGATAGCCATAGGCACAGAAAACTCCAAAAGCATTTGGTTATACACAAGGTGTTTTTATTTTTCTCCTAGTGACTGTGGTAGAAGCTGTGATTTCTAGGTTTTTCCCGGCTTTGGTGACCCTTTCCATCACTAAGCAAACAACCCCCCCGCCCCCACCGGCAAGTCACTGGGACACCTCTCTGTATACACCAGAACTCAATACAAAGTTGCTTGGACCCCATCCAAGGCAATTATTTACAGAAGTTCTCAAAGCACGTGGCCACAGTGCAGGGACTTGCACCACAAGCACAGTCCTGTGTGTGACTCTAGAGAAGCGATTTTCAGTCTTTTCCATCTCACAGCACATATAAACGAATTATTGAAATTATGCCACCTACCCAAAAATATACTTTTTGCCAATCTGACAAAAAATAGCTATAAGTTTGATTCATTCACACTGGACGGCTATTGTTGTGTTGGCTGCAACAAGGGTGTGGGGGTAGGGGGAGAGAGATAGGCCACTTTTGAGCTGTGTGATATTGGGTAAGTCACATGACCTCTTTGAGCCTCAGGTTCCTCATCTGAGGGCAGAAATATTAATGCTGCCATGTGATGTGTGAGGAGGGCTCCATGAGGTGAGGTAAATGGAACGCCAAGGTACAGAGTAGGAGCTTTGTAAGTCTGAGTGCCTGTCTTCTCCACTAAGGCAGGCTAAGGCAGATAATGTGATTGGCTAAGTGAATCAGTTTATACTTTTTAAATAGATGTTGGTCTGGAAGCATCATATATCTAGGAAAAGGTGCTTCCAAGAGGTGACTCCTATTTGGGATGAGGGAGGACTTCACATAAAGGTGCTCTGTTTCCATCCTGCTTGGGAGTATCTTCCTGACAGTTACTGCTTATTTCTAATATTGGGATAGCTTCTAGTGGTTAGGTGGGGAGGTCACGCACAAAAGGTACCCCTGGGTCCCTCTTCTCACTTTGTCTATGAATTTCAGTTCCTGTCAGGACTTCCTAAAAAGTGATGCCCCTCACCACCCAAGGCGATGCTTTAGAAACCTCAATCAAATGGGGACCCATTTGCCCGGCACATGAATGGAGATTGTAGGTGGGCCAGGGCAGAGTCAGGGGCATGAAGTTCAGGGAAGTCTGACACAATGAAAATTTGCTGTAGATGGCACGTGAATCCCAAGTACCCTGCCTGACATTTATGGAGGTGAAAATCTTGATCTCATGTATGATGCTCTGAGCTTAAAACCTAATCCTGTTTTGTATATAAACACTAAAGTATTTTCTGCTCAGTTTTAATAAACACAGAATTTTCCAAGGGTTCAACTGTTACGCATGTGCTTTGTTTTGTTTGGAACTTTGCCAAGGGTTGTTTGAGGGGCTGGAAATCACATCACCAGTGACAGCACTGATGCCCAATGTGCATTTCCTCTATTGGTCTGCATGTACAATGGTCGCATTCATATTTATTTAGTCCTCATTTCGCAATGCCAAAAGTAAAGAAAAAGTTTTGACAATATATATGTTTTAAAGCAAACTCGACAGAGATTACACTCAGTGCTAAGGATGGGCGGGTGAGTGGTGGGAGCTCTTTTAGGTAGAGGCAGCAAGGCATCCTTTCTGAGGTTCTGAGCAGGTGGTGCGAAGTAAAAGCTGAAGTATGAAGGAGAGCCAGCCATGCAAAGGTGCTGAGGTCCCAATAGTTGGGCATGTCCTAGGAACCATCAGAGTATACATGTCACAGGGGTGCAAATGAGCAAATGGGGAATGTCAGAGATTGAGGCTTGAGAAGTACAGAAGGGCCTCAAAACCACAGGATTTTATTCTCTGGGAGTCACTGAAGGATATGAAGCAAAGGTTGCTGCAGGTCTGGGCCAGGGAAAGTACAAGATGAGGCTGGAATATTTCACTGTGCTGGAAAGCAAAGAAGTACTCAGAAAGTGATGAGAACATTTCAAAAAAACACAGGGGTCACTTGAAAGAGCTCCCAATGGCCAAATCTGGGACAATTTGTGCAACAAATAGAGAGATAATAATAAATCATAATGATGCATTGGTCACCGGCTAGCAGTGATCACAGAACACTGCGGATGGCTCATCGAAACTTGAGAGAAAAACATGCACAGAGACAGACCAGTTTCTGTGGAGAAGTAGGGACAGAACAGCCACCCCCTCTAGTGGGGAGTGCGCCAATTTACCATCCAAACCGGCTTTTATTGGGTTCGTTTTGCATAAGAATTCAGGTAAAGCACATTACTCATTGCAAGGAAGTAAGGATCAAACAAGGAACTCTGAGGGTCTATTTTGAGTCAGGGTCAAAGAGCTGTAAGACTTTAAGGAACAAACTAACTTCCTCCTTGGACCCTTCTCATTCAACTGAGAGCATTCTAAACAAAGAAGGTTTCACAGGAATTTACATGTTCTTTCTTGGGCCTGATCAACCGGGGAATCTGCCCTTTTCAGCATAGAATGGCACCACCTTGTCATTGTTTCAGGCTTAGGTGGAGCAAGGGAAGTAAGGCAGACAAGAGATGAAGAGATTTTCTTGCAGAGCAGGAGGACTTGGGCTTTGTCAAAACCAAAGGGTGAGAGTCCATCACCCCCTTTTGCCATAACCCCCAAAGTCCTTTCTTGGGGGCCTCCCACGTGATCGTGCATGTCTTAGGTCGTTCCCCCCTTGGGGGATCTTACCCGTCATTGGCTAACTGACCAAGCATTGGGGTCTAGGCAGGGTGAGGTATGAAGGAGCAGAAGCGGTGCTCCTGTCAGGGAGATAAGGTTGTTGTAGGGAGTAGGGAAAAACTTATACCATGAGAAAATAGGAACCTAGCTAGATAGAGCCAGGAGATTACTAGGTCACTGAACAAACATCCTGCCTTCCTGCCTCATACAAGAATGCTTGGTTTGAAATCCCCACACGTGGTCTTTGTAAGCGAATTGCTAACTGCCACGTCTGCTTCTGTATAACACTTGCTTGCCCACCCCTATATAAGGACGTAGTTGTAAGCGCTCGGGGCGGCTCTTGTTTGCAGCTTCTTGTGGGCACTGTGTCACTGGACACTTTGAGAGTTCGCCCCTGCACAGTTTAAACTAGGCCAATAAAGTAACATCTTTGATACCCTGAAAGTCTCCGATATTTGTTCTCGCGTTTGCCAGATGTTACACTTGTCTCCTTGCTGGCTTACAGCTCCAAGGGTGTTCCCTTAGCCTTAGCCTAGGTGGGGCTTACAGCTCCTGATGCCATGCAGGGTGATTCCCAACATCATAACTCAGAGAACAAAAGAAATACCCATGAGTTTATACTGAATAAATAAAGAAAGAAATAGCTCTTCATCACAAAAGATTAAATTAATCGACATAGAGGAAATGCTGGACATAGAAAACCATCATTTGACAAACAGCAAACGCAGTAATAATTGTTGCAGGCAAGCATCAGCAATTAATCAAATTGCTGGCCAAAGTATGATGTGGTCAAATTTAGTGGTCAAGAGACTCTAAGATGCCATCGGAGTAGGAAGGAGCACATTCGGCTTCCCTCGGCACAGGGGAGAAAATCCTGGCTGATCTGCAGAGCAGAGGAACAAGCAACCAACATACTTCAGCATATGTGAAAATAGGGGACCAAGGATTGTGGCAGAACTGAAAAACCAGACCCTAAGAGGAGTGCTGCAACATGGTAGGGTCCCAGGGACCAGCTTGGGTCTGGGGACTACAGTCCCAGGCCCAGTGCCCGCTGCTGGGTTTGCCACAGAGCCCTTGGGAGGCAGCCGGGACAACTGCTCCTCCCCAGCCAAACAAGGTCTGAGTGGCACCGGGAGGATCCCAGTTGCTAGCAAACACACAAGGGCTGTGAGCACCCTTGGAGGCTGTGGACACTGGCAGGGTTGGGTTGCGCAGCGGGCCCTGACCCCCATGGTCACTGGTCTGGCTGGAGAGTTGGGCTGCAGGAGAAGCCAGGCCATTGTGTGGAGTGGCAGGCTTGAATAGGAGGAATTTCTCAAGAGGAAGGAGTGAAAAGACAGACACTGTTTGGGGAATTCTCCTAAAGTGATCAATCGCTCCAGCCTCCCTGCCACCCAGCCAAGGGCACACAGGCACATGTGTGCATGGGAAGAGCATCCCTGAACCCCAGTCCACAGCAGGGGTGTTACTACAGCAGTAACCCTGGGGAAAGGCCTGATTCCCACACCCAGGGCGCAGGGCTGAGGAGCCATGTTAGCTTCCCAGACAGTGCGTGCTGCTGACAGAGGAAGAAAAGCCATACCAATCACCCCTCAGTCTGCCGCAGCCAGAAAGAGCAGAAAAAACAGTTTGGCCACTTTGAAACCAAGAGACTTTTTAATTTTATTCTATTTTTTTAACAATTCTTAATTTTTAAATTTTTATTATTTTTATTCTCTTTTAATTTCTTTTTCCTCTCTTTCCTGCTTTCTTGTTTTATTCCTTCCTCCTGTCTTTCCTCCAATTTTATCTCTTCTTCCTTCCTTTGTCTGCCTTTTTTATTTATTTATTTTTTTAAATACCTACAAGTGAGACAAAATACTGGATCTGTGAAAAGGCCAAAGTTGAACGCAAAGAAGGGGCATCACAACAGCTGGGACAGTGAGACAAATTTTACTCTGCTATTACAGAGAACCTGCAAGTTATTGCATATTTGTATTATTATTATTTTTCCAGTATTCTTACATCTTTTTTTAATAGTATTTTTGTATCCCTCTTATTTTTGTATAGCCTGCTTTGCTAGGCTGGTTATATTGTATGACCTGACAGCTTTCCTTGATATCTCTTTCATAGTGTATTGCTAATCTACTGTCCTTTAACTCACCTGTGTCCCATTAGCACATTACTCAAGGTTCTATACTCCCTATTCTTGTTATCTAGATCACATAGATTCTGTCATATGATTGTTGCTGCAATATCATTGTAAATAATAGCTGTTCCATACAATTATAAATACTTCACAACACTCCTCCCAGGTCTTAGCCCATTTCAGAGTTTCCTGAACTCTAATACTGTAGTGGTTAACTATATTCTCTCACACACTACACCTATTTACTATCCTTTACTCTCACCTTACCTCAGAATCTGATCTCCCACAACCTCACTGCTTTCTAGATCCCACTCACAATCCTTCCTTCCCCAACAAGAGTCTTATCTTCTTTCCATCCTTTCTAAAAATCAGCTAGCTAGGTGGAAGATCACAGTTAACACTATACATAGTCAAAGGAATTCCTATCTCTTCTCTACTGGCTGCTACTGTAAATATCATAGAATATGATCTTGCTGTCTTAAACCATTTTGCCTCCCCCCTCTAACTGATCACAAAAAAGAGTAGGTGGAAGCAGTGAACACCAGGATACCCACTGGAAGAGGAAACTCAACAACAAAGGAACCAATAACAGATAACAACAGAAGAAGGTGAAGGAAGGGAGTGGAAACCACACAAACCTCAATCCAAGGACCTATCTGGAAATACAACTAAACAGTAGAGACAGTACCCAATACAAACAACTGAACAAGAGCAAGAAAGAATCCTTAAAACCTTTTACACACAGAAGAACCAGCTTCAACACAACCTGCCCTCACCAGCACAACAAAATACAAGAGGTGGTGGACAGAGTGATCCTCATTTAACCAGCTGGGTGGGAAGGAACCACCAAAGAAAGACCCAACAACAATCAAAACCCAAAGGCAAACACAAAGCCAACCTAAATGACAGCCCAAGACCAGTGAGCTCTGAAGATCAAGAAAACTGCACCACTGAAACTCACTGCTATTCTACTACAGAAGTTCACACCATAAACCCAGGGAGCCAGAACAGATCAATTTAAGAAGCTGAGGCTAACAAGAAGAGTCTCACAAACAATGGGAAGGCAAAGAAACAATCCCCAAATCAAAGGGAAAAGGAGGAAGCCCTCAGAAAGAATGCTAAATGAAATAGAGGCAATTCAACTATCAGATATTGAGTTCAAAGCAATGATTGTCAGGAAGCTCAAATGAGCTCACAATGAGCTACCAGAAAACTACAGGGAAGCTACAATGAACTCACTGCAAAACTATATCAACATGGAAAAAGGAAATAGAAACTCTCAACAAGGGCCAAGAGGAAATGAAGAATACAATTTCTGAACTGAAGAACACAGTAGAAGGAATGAAAAGCAGGATCAATGAAGCAGAAGATCGGATCAGTGAGCTAGAGGACAAAGTAGAAGACAAACACCCAGAAAGAGCAAGAAAAGGAAAAGAGGGCTCAGAAAAGAATGAAGAGGGATTAAGAGAAATGCAAGACAATATGAAACATAATAATATCCGTATAATAGGGAATACCAGAAGGAGAAGAAGAAGAGCAAGGGAATAGACACACCTATTTGAAAAAGTAATGATGGGAAAAGCTTCCCTAATTTGATGAGAGAAAAAAGTCACACAAATCCAGGAAACACAGAGAGTTCCCAATCAAGAGGAACCCAAAGAGGGCTCACTTCAAGACATATCATAATTAAAATGGCAAAATACCAAGACAAAGAGAGAATCTTAAAAGCAGCAAGGGAGAAACAGGAAGTAACATACAAGGGAGCCCCAATAAGGTGAGAAGCTGATTTCTCAATGGAAACACTCCAAGCCAGAAGAGATTGGCAAGAAATATTCCGAGTAATGAGAACCAGAGGTCTGCAACCAAGGCTACTTTACCCAGCAAGGCTCTCAATCAAGATAGAAGGCCAAATAAGAAGCTTTCCAGACAAAAGCAGCCTAAAAGAATACACCTCGACCAAACCAGCTCTGCAAGAGATGCTAAAGGGCCTGCTTTAAGGAAAAGAGAGGGAAGAGAGAGAGGGAGGGAGAGAGAGGGAGAGGGGAACACATGTACATAAATGGAAATGAATAAGTACCTATCAGTAATAACTTTAAACATAAATGGATTAAATGCTCCAATAAAAAGACATAGAATAGCTGAATGGATAAGAAAGCATGACCCACACATATGTTGCCTACAAGAGACCCACCTCAGGACAAAAGATCTACACAGACTAAAAGTGAAGGGCTGGAAACAAATTTTCCAAGCAAATGGACAGGAGAAAAAAGCCAGGGTAGCAATACTCATATCAGACAAAATAGGCTTCCAAAAAAAAGGGCCATAAAAAGAGACCCAGAAGGGCACTTCATAATACTCAAGGGAAGAATCCACCAAGAAGACATAAACATTGTAAATATATATGCACCCAACATAGGGAGCACCCAAATACATAAAGAAAATCTTAGAGGGACTTCAAGAAGGATATTGACAGGAACACAATTACAGCAGGGGATTTTAACACCCCGCTGTCAAAAATGGACAGATCTTCCAAGCAAAATCTCAACAAAGATATTGTGGTGTTGAACGATGCCCTAGAGGAAATGGACTTAACTAATATATATAGAGCCCTTCATCTCAAAGAAGCAAAATACGCATTCTTTTCAAAGGCACATGGGACATTTTCAAAGATAGACCACATGATAGGACACAAAGCAAGCCTCAACAAATTTAAGAAAATTGAAATTATACCAAGCATTTTCTCTGACCACAAGGGACTGAAACTAGAAACCAACCCCAATGGGAAGAAACCCGAAAACACTCAAAAATCATGGAGATTGAATAGCATACTATTAAATCATGAGTGGCTCAATAATGAAATAAGGGAAGAAATAAAAAAAGTTTCTGGAGACAAATGAAAATGAACTCACAACAACCCAAAATTTATGGGACACAGTGAAGGCAGTCCTGAGAGAAAAGTTCATAGCGATACAGGCCTACCTAAAAAAAGGTAGAAACAATTCAAACAAAAAACCTAACCCTACATCTACAAGAACTTGAGGAAAAACAACAAAGACAGCCCAGAGCAAGCAGAAGGGAAGGAAATAACCAAGATCAGAGCAGAATTAAATGACATAGAGACTAAAAGCACAATTCTAAGGATCAATGAATCCAGGAGCTGGTTCTTTGAAAAGATAAACAAAATTGACAAGCCTTTAAGCAGGCTCATCAAGAAAAAAAGAGAAAGGATCCAAATAAACACAATCAGAAATGAAAGAGGAGAGATTACAACAGATACCACAGAAATACAAAGGATTGTAAGAAATTACTATGAAGAACTGTATGCCAAGAAATTTGAAAACCTAGGTGAAATGGACAAATTTCTAGAAAAATATAATCTTCCAAAACTCAATGAAAAAGAAGCAGAAAGCCTGAACAGACCAATAACAGCAGATGAAATTGAAACAGTAATCAAAAAAAACTCCTGACACACAAAAGTCCGGGTCCAGATGGTTTTCACAGGAGAATTTTACAAAGCATTTAAGGAAGAGCTAATCCTTATCCTTCACAGACTATTCCAAAAATTCCAGAATGATGAAAAACTCCCAAACTCCTTTTATGAAGCCAGCATCATCCTAATCCCAAAACCAGATAAAGACACAACAAAGAAAGAAAAACTTCAGGCCAATATCACTGATGAACATAGATGCTAAAATCCTCAACAAAATACTGGCAAACCACATCCAACAATACATTTAAAAGATCATACACCATGACCAAGTGGGATTCATCCCAGGGATGCAAGAATGGTTCAATATTCACAAATCAGTAAATGTAATACATTACGTAAACAAAAGCAAAGACAAAAATCACATGATCATATCAATAGATGCAGAAAAAACATTTGATAAGGTACAGCACCCATTTTTTATAAAATCACTCAGAAAAGTGGGAATAGAGGGAGCATTCCTCAACATAATAAAGGTCATACATGAGAGACCTACAGCCAACATCATACTCAATGGGAAAAAACTAAAATCTTTTCCACTAAGATCAGGAACAAGACAAGGTTGTCCACTTTCACCACTTTCTATTCAATATAGTATTGGAAAGTTTTAGCCACAGTGATCAGACAAGAAAAGGAAATAAAAGGCATCCAAATCAGAAAGGAGGAAACAAAACTGTCATTGTTTGCAGATGACATGATAGTGTACCTAGAAAATCCTATAGACTCTGCTAAAAAACTGCTTGACCTAATAAACGAATTTGGCAAAACTGTGGGATACAAAGTCAATATCCAGAAATCAAAGGCATTTTTGTATACCAACAATGAAACAGCAGAAACAGAAATCAGGAAAAAAATCCCATTTGACATAGCAAAAAGAAAAATAAAATACCTAGGAATAAATCTAACCAAGGAAGTAAAAGACCTGTATAAAGAAAACTACACAACACTGAAGAAAGAAATTAAGGAAGACACAAACAAATGGAAACATATACCATGTTCATGGATTGGAAGAATTAACATCATCAAAATGTCCATACTACCCAAAGCAATTTACAGATTCAATGCAATACCTATTAAAGTACCAGTGGCATATTTTCACAGACATAGAACAAACACTTCAAAAATTTATATGGAACTATAAATGACCCCTGAAATAGCTGCTGCAATTTTTGAGAAAGAAGAAAGCAAAGTAGGAGGGATCACAATACCTGATACCAAACTGTATTACAAGGCCACTGTAATCAAAACAGCCTGGAACTGGCAAAAAAAAAAAAGGCACATAGACCAATGGAACAGAACAGAGAGCCCAGAAATAAGCCCAAATCTCTACGGTCAATTAGTATTTGACAAAGCGGGCAGCAACATAAAATGGAGAACAAACAGTCTCTTCAACAAATGGTGTTGGGAAAACTGGACAGCTATGTGCAAAAAAATGAAACTCAAGGACCAACTTACATCATACACAAAAATAAATTCAAGGTGGATAAAAGACTTAAATATAAGCCATGTCACCATTAAAGTCCTAGAGGAAAACATAGGCAGGAAAAATCTCAGATATTTCATGCAGCAACATTTTTACTGATATGTCCCCCAGAGCAAGGGACATAAAGGAAAGAATAAACAAATGGGATCTCATCAAAATAAAAAGCTTCTGCACAGCTAAAGAAAACAGTATTAAAATAAAAAGAGAACCAACTGTATGGGAAAACATATTTGCCAATGATACCTCAGACAAGGGTTTAATCTCCAAAATATATAAAGAACTTACATGACTCCACTCTAAGAAGACAAGCAACCCAATTAGAAAAATGGGCAAAGGACTTGGACAGACACTTCTCCAAGGAGGACATACAGAGGATCCAGAAACACATGAAAAAATGCTCAATATCACTAGCTATCAGAGAGATGCAAATTAAATCCAAAATGAGATACCACTTTTACACCAGTCAGAATGGCCATCATAAACAAAGCAACAAACAAGTGTTGGAGAGGTTGTGGTGAAAAGGGGACCCTAGTGCACTGTTGGTGGGATTGCAGACTGGTACAACTATTGTGGAAAGTAGTATGGAATTTCCTCAGAAAACTAAAAAATGGATCTGCCTTTTGACCCAGCAATTCCACTGCTAGGATTATATCCTAAGAACTCTAAAACACCAATCCAAAAGAACCTATTGACCCCAACGTTCATAGCAGCATAGTTTACAATAGCTAAGTGTTGGAAGCAACCTAGATGCCCATCAGTAAATGAATGGATCAAAAAACCTATGGTACATTTACACAATGGAATTCTATGTAGTAGAAAGAAAGAAGGAGCTCCTACCCTATGCCACAGCATGGATGCAACGGGAAAGTATTATGCTAAGTGAAATAAGCCAGGCAGTGAAAGACAAATACCATATGATCTCACCTTTGACAGGAACCTAAACAACAAAACAAAGAAACAAGCAAAATATAAC
This sequence comes from Phyllostomus hastatus, assembly GCF_019186645.2. Taxonomy (NCBI): domain Eukaryota; kingdom Metazoa; phylum Chordata; class Mammalia; order Chiroptera; family Phyllostomidae; genus Phyllostomus; species Phyllostomus hastatus. Next base: position 86,356 of record NW_025333643.1, on the reverse strand, counting down.
CAAAGACACTGAAATAAAGAACAGACTGACAGAGTTCAGAGGGGAGAGGAGAGGGAATTTCAGGGGAATTTCAGGGGAAAAGGGGAAGGGTTTACAGGAACGAGTATAAAGGACACATGGATAAAAACTAGGGGTGGGTGGAAATGGGAGGGAGGAGGGGAGGGGTGGGTGGGTGGGTTGGGATGGGAGTAAAAGATAGAAAATAGTACTGCAACAACAATTTAAATAAAATTAAAAAAAATTTAGTGGTCAAACGTATGATGAGAAAGAGGATGCTTGCATAGCCTCATCATCTCTCCCATAAGATATTTGTTAATTACAAGGAAAAATGCACAAATTTATAGAAGAGAAACCTGAGGACATGCCTTTAACCAAGTGATCACTGGCAATGGAAATTCAACACCATGTGATTTCTGTAAGATGGTTGAGAAGGGCACAGCATCACTTCTGCGGTGTTCTTGCCAAAAATGCGTAGCTTGACATTAATCATGAGTGACATCAGACAAACTCAAATAGAGACATTTTATAAAATAACTAGCCCCTATTCTTCAAAAATGTCAAGGTTATACAAGATAAAGAAATACTGAGGAACTGTCTCAGATTGGCGAAGGCTAAGGAGACAGAAGAACGAAATGCAATATGGGTTCTTAGGTTAGACTCTGCAGCAGAAAAAGAACATTAGTGGGACAACTGGTGAAGATGACACAAGGTCTATAGATTAGCTAACGAAGGGTATATAGTTCTTGGTTTTAACAATATTTCTGTGGTTATGTAAGATGAGGAAAGGTACATGGGAACTCTTTGTACTACTTTTGCAACTTTTTTATAAGTATGAAATTATTACAAAGTAAAAAGTTAGGTAATAAATAAATACATTTTAAAAATCACACAGGTGGCGCTGGCTGATGTGGCTCAGTGGACTGAGGGCTGGCCTGTGGACAGAAAGGGCACATGCCTGGGTTGCAGGTCAGGTCCCCAGTAGGGGGCGTGTGAAGGGCAACAGATCCATGTTTCTCTTGCACATCAATGTTTCTCCCTCCCTCTCTCTCCCTCTGTCCCCCTCTTTCTAAAAATAAATAACATCTTTTAAAAACCCACATGGGTGCACAGCGACACTCAGCACTTTGTTGGCTGCTGTGTGCAGAATGGGTGACAGCAGGTGAGGGTGGAGGCAAGATGACAAGTCTCCAGGCTTTTGCAGGTGAAGAAGGGTTGAGGGTGAAAGGTGGCAGTGACCTGGGTGACAGTAGTGGTAGTGAGAACAGGGAGGAAGTGCAAGATAAAATTACATGCACATACAATTCATATCCCACAAAAGTCACCATTTCACAGTGTGTAGTTCAGTGGTTTTTAATAGAGTCTCAGAGTTAAGCAACTGTCACCACTATCTAACTGCAGAACATTTTTCTCACCCCAAAAGAGACCGCACACTTTCAATTCCCCCATTCCTTAGCAACCACTAACCTACTTTCTGTCTTTATGGATTTGCCGATTTGGGACATTTCATGTGAATGGAATCATGCCACCTGTAATCTTCTGGGTCTGGCTTTTTCACTAAGCACATTCTCTATCTTGTAGCATGTAAGGTTTATCCATGTTGTAGCATACATCAGTACTTCATTCCTTTTTATAGTTGAAAAATATCCCATTGTATGGATATACTGCATTTCATTTATCCACTTATCAGTTGGAACACATTTGGGTTGTTTCTACTATTTGACTATTATAAGTAATGCTGCCATGAACATTCATGTCTATGTTTTTATGTGAGCACATGTTTTCAATTTTCTTGGGTGTATACCTAGGAGTAGGATTGCTTGGTCATATGGTAGCTCTATGTTTAGCTTTTTGAGGAATACTGAACTTTTCCACAGAGGCTGCAGCATTTTATATTCCCACCAGCAATGTATGAGGTTTCAAATGTTTCCACATCCCCATCACATTTGTTATCACCCACTTCTTAAAAATTATAACCATCATAGGGATATCTCATTAATTTATGTTTCCCTAATATCTAATGATGTTGAGCATCTTTTCATGTACTTACTGGCCATTTGTATATGTTCTCTGGAGAAATGTTGGTTAACAATCTTTGCCCATGTTTTAAATATTGCAATGTTTATCTTCTTATTGTTGAGTTGTAAAAGTTCTTTATATATATAGGGATACTATATCCTTTTCAGATACATGATATGGAAATATTTTCTTCCATTCAGTGGGTTGTCTTTTCACTTTTTTGATGGCATCATTTAATACACAAAGTTAAAAAAAATTTATGTTAGTCAACAAGCAATTCAACCTTTGTGCCCCGGGGTGTCTGAAAGCAATGGAGATGGTATCTGAGCCATGGGTTCCAGAGAGGGAGCGAAGACTTGTTGATTGGCAGAAAAAGAAGTCCTAGGAGACTGAAACTCTTATCCAATTAACCTTTTTCCAACACCTTACACCTACCCTTTCTTTTTATGTTGTAAAAAGGTCTGCTTGAAATGTGATGTTAAGATGGTTTTTGAGGGTGTATAACCCTCTGTCTTCTCAGATTGCCAGCCCTCTGACTAAAGTGCCCATAAAGACTCAACCCCTGTCTTTACTTATTGGTTCTGGGCAGCAGGCAGCACAAACACCAACTTTTCTAGTTTCAGTGTTGCTGGAGGCAAAAATGACAAGACAGTTGTCCTAACAGTTGGGTACAGAATGAGAAGGTAGAATTCTTTGGAAAGACAACAATGCTGGGGGGAAACACACAGCAGGAAAAGTGGAAGACCAGGCAGGAGACAATTAACTCCATAAAAGAATCCATAAGCAAGAGTCTTCAGGAGCTGAGCAGGGCTGCTGAGGACAGGGCATTGTGGGCGTCATCCAGTCATAGGATTCCCTAGGAACCGTAATCGACTCAATGGCATGTAACACACACAAGACACTTTTCTTTTTTACTGTTTAAAATGAGGTCACTATAAATTTACATGAGGTCTACTATAAAATTATTCCTAGTAGACAAAGTTGCTCTAGATGTTTAATGCTGAGCTACCAATGTCATTTTCAACAATGAAGATAATCACATAGCAAAGGGACTATAGTGATAGCCATTAAATTGATATTTAATGTTTCAATTACATGATGACAATAAATGAAATTAATGGCAAAAGCAAAGGCAAAGACTGACATGGGTGTTGATGAAGTGTTAGGGGTACTATGCCTTCTTCTTTCCTCTTTCTGTCCTTAAGTAATCCTCCTGCAGGCTCTTGCTGCTTCTGTGTAGCTTCTCTTTTCTAGGAGAAAGGAGGCAAAGTTCTGCAGTTCACACAGTCTGGCCTCCCCTTTTCCCTCCCCTTCCAGCCCTTCCTTCTGAGGGGCTCACATTCTGCTTACTCTACGTATCACCAATCTTTTCTGGAGAAACATAGGAAAGAAACTTAACTCTCACACTGGGTTGACAAACTGTTTCTATAAAGAGTCAGAAAGTGAATAACTGAGGCTTTGTGGCTATTGTCACTCTCAACCATTCCACTCTGCTGTTGAGGTGAGAAAATAGCCATAGACAATGTCTGAATGAAGGAGCAGGGCTGGGTCCAGTAAAACTTTATGTATGGGCTCTGAAATTAGAATTTCATATAATGTTCCCATGTCATAAAATATTCTTCTTTTGACCCTCCATCCCCTTTCAAAATGTAAAAGCCATTCCAAGCTCATGGACCATAAAAAACAGGCCAGCAGGGTTTGGCCTGTGGGTCCTGGTTTGCCAAACCTGCTCTAAAGTAAAAGTGAGGACCCAGTGTAATGAACTACTCTTTTGGGAATATTTGGGCAGAAGGATATTTTTATATTTTCACTGTACAACTTAGTCTTAGCAAATTGTAGTACTCAGCACTGTGCTTGATCGACTGAAATCTTAGGAACCCTGTCAAAGTAGGTAGGATGTTTAACACCAAAGTCATCAGGAGACCCTGAGAGCAGAGGCACTTCTGCACAGTAGTTGCTCTCAGGCCTGGGAGAGACGTCTCCTTGCCTTGAGTCCTGTGATTTAAAGGGCTTGGTTTTGCCTTGGTCTGACTTTGACATACCCAGGGAATGAAGAATTCACAGGGCCATCGAGAGACATCCCTTGGAGACTAACCTCTTCCTCTATGCTTCGTGTACTTGATACCCCATAATTCCTTCAAGACCACTTTTATGCTGGTGTGGCCTCTTCCCTGGGCACATTCTCCTGTGCCCAGACTGAGACAGGCTATGAGCCAGGACAAGTGGAATAGGGAACCTGAGACAGTTAAATAGCCAAACAGTTTACAGCCATTGAGTAAATCACAAAGTTCTATATTCCCTAACCAAGGACACTTGGAGTAAAAGTTTTATACTTCTTTCTAATGGGAGGCCAAATAGCTTAACTCACCTTACTTGGGAGATAGCAGAAATCCAACTAGTACCATTTTTGCCATCTGTCAGCAGCAAGACTGGCACCAGGTGTTGACTGGTGGAGTCACACCAGACCTTGGTTCAGCAAACTCAGTACTTGAGTTCTGGCTAAGAAAGAGTTTAGAGCCAAGACTGAAACTATAAGAGAAAGTTTAGAAAGTCATAGAGGTAGAAGAAGTGAGCTGTAGAAGACATGGGTTAGGAAATAAGCTACAGAGGCAAAAGAAGAGCCCTTGGAGCTCAGAAGAGAGAAAGGTAAAAGTTTACATGCCTGGGGGGTGGGGCGGAAGGAGTGGAACAGGTGAGTTGTGCTCCCAAGAGGAACAGCCCCTGGTCTTCTGTCCTAAAGACTTTTAAAGGCTGGAGGTTTAGGGGAGGTCCTAGGGGAGATCTCAATAGAATATTCATCAGCTTTTCAGGTGTGTCCTTTCAGGGTTGTAGTCTCTACTGATTGGGTAGCACAGGGCAGGGGGTCATTAGTCATCCAAGCTGATCCTGATGTCAGCCATGGTATCACTTGTTTGGTTTTGCTGCCTTTCTGGGCCTGAAGTTGAAATACCAATGAGGCCTAGATATTACCCCTAGGGGTTAATGCTGAAGGGAGTGGTTGTGCAAGGGCCCACATGGGAGTTGCATGAGGCCATTCTTAGGCCCTTGCTCTTCCTCTAAGGGGGTCTACCACATGACTAGAGGTATGCCAGGAGAGGGAAAGTAAGGGGAGGGTCCGAACTGCTTGAGCAGTGATATGAAAGTCAAGGGGTCTAAACTGCATGACCAGCAATATGCTAGGGGAGGGAAGGTCACCTGGGGGGTGAGGTCCTTGTTTTCCCAGTTTTGCCCATTGCCAGGCACCTGGGGCTTTCCACCCTGATGACTTTCTGTACTTGGGCTTCTGTCCTTGCTCTGCTCATGTCTGTCTGTCTATCACACAACCACACCCAGGGACAAATGAAGTTAAGGGGATAAATCTTATTTTGGCTCATCAGCATAAAGCTGATGAATGTTCTATTAAGATTCTCTCCTAAGACCTTCTCCAAACTCCCAGCTTTCAAAAATCCTCAAAATGAAGGACTCAGTGTGTGCTCCACCTAACTGGGAGCACTCTGACACCTTTCCCATCCCTCTTTTCTCCCCCCACATCCATGCATCTCCTGAACTCTAAGGGTCCCCACTAGACTTGCAACTAGTGGAGCAATGGGCAGAGGCAGCTTGTCCCAGACTTCCCCCCTGAACTTGTCTCCAAGGCCCCCTTTTCCTGACTTCTCTGAGCTGAAGCAACCCTACCTAGTCCCTCTCCTGTTGCTTCTTCTATCTTAGGCCCTTCCTGTTTCACTGTCCCCAGCTTTCATAAATGTAATCTCAAAATCACCTGGACTCGTGTTGAGAAATCTTTCCTACATGAAGTCAAGAACCCAAAAACACTACAGGTTGGCCTGAGGCAGGCCTGCTTTGGCTGGTCCCCTTTCTGGTAACAAGATCACACTGTCTACATGCTCAAGCCTGAGCCCAACGGGTGGACAAGAGGCAGTTGCTTGCATAGGGTGTGACAGAGCTTGGAAGCACAGGATAGGGCTTGTGTGTGCAGGGGTGGGAGAGTGAGTATGTAGGGAGAGGGGAAGGGGATGGCCAGGGATAGAGGACCAGGGATGGCTTCTTCTGTCTGGCTATGTTAGGTGTAGAATACTAAATTTAAACCTGGCTTTCCAGGTAGTTATGAAGTCATGTCTGTCATGTCAGCAGGATAAGACATTTTAATGAATGGTTTGTGAGTTTGATTTATAATTTAAATATTTGACACACTGACTCTGGACCTCCATTTGTACCCTTGTCACTGGTGTTGTGATTCTTGGATTTCCTAAGATAGAAATCAAAAGGATCTGTCAGAGAAATTTCCAGGCAATTTTTGTTAAACATTTTAGCACAAAAGGAAAGGAAAGGCCTCCAAACTGACTCTTCCAGAGGCTCTATTGGGTTGCTTCTATAAGCTGGAGACAAGGCATATTTAGGTAAAGGCTGGGTGAGGCAGATTTTTCTCTGTCAAGGCCAGACAACTTTCTCCTTCCTTTGAGTTTAGCAATGATCTTTGCACCTACATTGTGAGGGCAAGAGGAAGGGATTGCTTACTACCGCCACCCCAGGAATATCATATAGGGGTCAAACCTTAATTAGCTGCTCTTGTGGAATACTGGTCTGAACATCTGCAGAGAGATGAGCAGTTAAAAGAGAGACAATAATGCATTTTTTTTTTGTAGGAAGTGGAGCGGTGGTTGCATTTTTGTGGTCAGCTTTGGGCCACTTGCATTCCCTTGGCCCTTGGTCCCTGGCCCAAGTCTCTATACTGTCCTACCCTCACCCTACACCCTGTGAATGGTAGAGTGGGCCTGCTTCTACAGTTAAGATTTAACTTTGAAATGGAGATAGAGGGTGAGTGGAGGCAGTGGTGTAATGAAGTTGGCTTGGCTGGCAAGAGTCCTTTGCGTGTATGTCTTCCCAGCTTTGTGTTCAGTGATGCTATGTTGGTAGCTTGAAGTTGGGCAAGGTATGAGTAGTTACACCATGGAAATGGCAAATGCTACAAATTAGAGCTTTTAAATTTATTTTGAGAGCTGGTTGCTAAACATTTATCAGCACATCAAGCACTGAATGTCCCTGTGACTGAGGCTTGCTTGACCCCTTCTTGCCCTATATATAGTCTCTCCTCATTTCCTGGTGAGGACAGACCTGGAGAGATTCTCTTCAAGAGATGTGTGTAGCATAAAAGAGTGACTGTGTTGGAACATGTTGAATCATTCACTTGTTGGTAAGAATTTCTGAAATAAGCCAAGTTCCTGGCTGTCCTGAGCTATCTATGCTTGAGCAGTGCCAAGCTCTGATTCTTAGAGCAGCATCTCTAGAGAGGTCCTACCGATTTTGATGAGCTCTAGCAAGACACAAACATTCCCACCCTCATACCTTATGTTCTTAGAATACTTCTAAATTCGGATAAACAAGTAAAATGACCTTCATGGTTAATCCCTGGATTCCTTTCTTTGAAAGTACCAGTAGAAGCAAAAACTGTGGTTTTCTCCTCTTATTTTCCATGCCTGCCCTCTGATGGTCAACTGGGAGAAACACAGTCAGTTTCAGATTCTAGAAGAGGGGTTCACAAATGCGGACACCTGCTGGGCTGGACAGGAAATGCAGAAGAATGAGGACAGCAGGATGTGATGAGATCCGAGAGTTGTGGTTGTGCTGGAGAACTCAGGCCCACCTAGAAGGGAATGACCCTACAGCTCAGGGCCAAAGGCTGTTTCTAAGATGGTGAGCCTAGAACAGAGGTCATAGCATGGTGACCTATGCAGATGGATATCCTTCACCTGGCCTTCACAGTGTTGATGCATACAGAGTCTCAACATAGTTGCATACATTAGTTTTTATATTTCCAGCTTTTTAAAAAATATCTGAATATTTGGCAACCCCAAATTTACACTTCCACATGGAAACAATCTGGTGATATAATGGTCATTGAGAACTTTTAAAACAACAAATGACATTCAAGAGCAAGTTAAAATTTTCTCAAAGAAAGAATTCTCTATCAATATTCCCAACAGATGTTGCCAGATGTTTTGTACTTTAGAAGTACTAGAAATAGGAAATCAATTATTTGCTTTTAATTTTTTATTATGTAGTATATCATACAAACAAAATCACACAGACACATATGGTAAGGTGTATGGAATAATAAATGGTCTTCTCTCTACCATCCATCATAAAAAATAGGACATTACCAGTGTTTTCAAAAGCTCCCTGTGTCCTTTTCCAATTGAATCCTCTTTACCCATTGACGGTAAATACCATTTTTTTCCTTCATTATTCCTTTGCTAAACTCTTAGTTATTTTGAGAGCTATTCTAATAATGTATTTATTGTCACTTTGAGATTTCTATGTAGACAATCATTTCACTTGAGAAAATGAATTCTTATTTTTTTCTCTCCAAACATTGTGTTTCTTATTTCTGTTTCTTGATTTATTATGCTGATTAGGTTCTTTTTTCTTTTTTAAAGATTTTATTTACTTATTTTTAAAAGGGGAAGGGAGGGAGAAAGAGAGGGACAGAAACATCAGTGTGTGGTTGTTTCTTTCACACTCCCTTCTGGGGACATGGCCAGCAACCCAGGCATGTGCCCTGACTGGGAATCGAACCGGGCCCCTTTGGTTCTCGGGCTGGCACTCAATCCACTGAGCTGTACCAGCCAGGGCCTGATTAGGTTCTTGAATTAATGTTGCTGAGAAGTGGTAATATTAGGGAAATTCTTATTTTATTCCTGATTTTTAAAAATGCTTCTATTTTATTATTAACTATAATGTTTGCAGAAGGTTTTGATTGGCAAAGTTTATCGATGTTAAGTGAATTCCCTCTATTCCTATCTGCTAAACATAGCAATTATAAATGGGTGTTGAATGTGATCAAATGAGGTTTTTCTTGGGCCTATTAAGATCATACGCTTATCTTTAACTCCTTAGTACAGGGGTTTAAAAACATACCCCAGAGTAGAGAGAATGCTATAATGACTCTTCATGACCCTTTACCAAACTTCAGCAAAGATGTTTTGTGCCATCTTTATACCACCTCTCCTCCCACTTAAAAAAAAGTATTTGAAAGTAATTTCTAAGTATCATATCATTTAATTTGTAAATGCAGTGGTGGTTCCTCTAACAGATAAGGACTTTAAGAAGGATGGCCACAATACTGATGACTACCCCCCAGAATAATAATTTCTTAATATCACCTAACATCCAGTGTGTATTTAATATTTTCTGATTTTCCAAACTATTGTATTTTTACTGTTGGGTTGGTTATTTGAACCAGGATGCAAAAAGGTGCACACATTTCATTTGGTTAGCATGCTTATTAAGTTTCTTTTAGTCTTTTATAAAGCTTTACCCCTTTTAAAAAATCTTATTTGATGAAGAAATGGAATCACTTGTACTATAAAATTTCTCACCTTCTATATTCATCTGACTTAATTTTGAACTGTATTTCATGTTATTCTATCCCCTATATTTCTGAAAACTAGTAATTAGAACCAGAGACTTGATTAGATGTAGGATTTTCCTTTTTAAAAATGTTAAAAATTGAAATTTCTTGGCAATTTACTTATTTGGCAACATTCCTCTGTAGGTGGCACACTACCACCTACACTTTGTAGGTGGTACTCTGCAAGTGTACACTCTGTAGATGTACACTTTTTACTGAATCACATCAGCAGACACAACATGTTGGGCTATCTCACCCTTAGTGATCTTGCACTGATCTGCTGGTTCAAGTGTTGTCAGCCTAAACCATCCATGGTAATAGTCTCCCATTGATCTTTTACCCAGTGCCTTTGGCAGCCATAGTTGATTGCTATTTATGCCTGTGATTTCATTAGAGATTGTAAAATAGTGGTTTTCGAAGTCAGTAACTCTTCCTACATTAACTTTCTGTGATTCTTCTATAAAGGATCTCCACCAATATTTTGGTTATATCAAAAAACAGTCTGAATAGGAAAGGCAGGATACATGCTTGATTCTTTCCTTTATGTGTCAATTTCCAGAATGAGTTGGTGCCTTAGCAACCTCCAAAGACATTCAATAACAGCTTTATAAAATTATCATTATAAATCATTAATTTTATATATTTGTTATATATTTGTTACACATTTGGCATGTCTCAATCTATTAAAATCATTATTTTTAGTGCTCAGGTTATCCCACCATTGGCCGGTGGGAGCCCCTTCAACTTGGGTCCAGTGTGCTGTTGACAGGCCCCCCGCAGCCTTCAGTAGGTTCCCTGATTCCTGTTATGACAAGATATACCACATTCATTTTGTATGTTTCCTTCCCAATGTTGGACAAGTCCTGTGTTCAAAGAGCTTTGGTTCTTTTTAAAGGGTAATAACCTTTAGAGACTGTAATCTTGGGGTATGGATGTGTTTATTGATTCTATCTTTTCAAAATAATAACACCAATATTACAACTGACAACAAGACCCCTGAATAGTTTTGATTTATTTTGATCTTATGATCTAGCTCTGCTGCTAGGGATGTACAATCAAAATACTGCATTTAAGGTCACTTGAAATAATTCTGAGTAGTCATGCTAATGTGATATAGAAATAAGGTACTTTGTTTTGGTTTTTAATTTTTAGGGATTGCTTTTTATATTTTTGACTCATTGTTGAGTTTTAAGTATGTAAAAACAATTGGATGATTCCAAAGTCAAACCACTGTTAAAAAGCAGAATTCGACTGAGTAAATTTTAAAGATCATTTTGGTCTCATTCAGTGATTTATGAATTGGGCAGCATCCAATCTAGTAGATACTGAGGAGCTCCAAAGAGCCATACAAAATGAAAGACTACAGGCATAAGGGAACAGGAGCAAGAAAGTTATGCCAGGTACAAAGCAGGTTGGTTGTTGCAAGGTTATTTTCCTTCAGGGGATGGCAGGAATCTGTCAGGCCTATGACCTAGCTAGTGCTGATCAGGGTGTTAAAGAACAAAAAATGCAACTGAGTAAATTTAAAGATGTAATTGATTTTATTAAAGATTCATGAATTGAGCAGCATCCCAACTAGTAAATAGAAGGGTGCTTCGAGGAGTACAAAGAGGAGGACTTTCATAAGCAGAAACAAGATGAGACAAGAAAATGGAAGGTAAGGCTACCTTCTCTTAGGTGATTCATTTAAAATTCTACTTCTGGGGGAGGCTAAAATTATAATTTTCTAAGTCAGTAACTTTTCCTACATTAACTTTCTGTGATTCTTCTATAAAGGATCTAATCTTCTTTAAAAAGATTACATAGTAAGTCTTGGAGGGGCTTACCACAAATGACTTTATTTTGTGTCTGTTGTTTGGGAGAGACAAAACTGTAATTCAGTTAAGTCTTGGTGTGCTGATATGGGGCTTAGCTTAAGCAACTCCATTTTGGGTCTTTCTTTCTTTCTTTCTTTCTTTCTTTCTTTCTGATTTTTATTTATTGGGAGAGGGGAAGTGAGGGAGGAAGAGAGAGAGAGAAGCATCAATGTGAGAGAGAAACATTGGTCAGTTGCCTTTCATCCATACCCTGTCTGGGAACCAAACCCATAAGCCAGGCGTGTGCTCTGACTGGGAATCAAACTGGCAACATTTCCCTTCCCTGAGTGATGCCCAACCAACTGAGCCACACCAGTCAGGGCTGTATGTCTTGTTTTTAACACCATGAAACAAGGAACATTCAGAGAAGTCTAGCTTCTAACCTATTCCAGCCCATCTTTTGTTTCCCTTCCCTTTCATCTGACCATTTATTGTTAGGTTTTGATTTCTCTGTTCATTGCTGCAATGACTTCTGACTCTATCCAGAGTTAGGCAAAACTTCATAGGTTAAAAATACAGTGCTCCATAGACTGGCCCCACTTCAAACACAGGCCACAAGCTGGAGAGTTTGCAGGGCCACCCTCACTTCTGAATAACTGGCTACAGATGTGGGGGTTCTAACATTAAACATAGTCTGAATTCCGAGGCTAAACTCAATTTAGTAATGAACATATTATTTTTTCATAAATTGTTAGGTTCAGGTTGTCAGTATTTAGTTTGTGATTTTTGTATGTATGTTAGTGAATGAGATGGGTCCTTTATTATTTTATCCATCTATGCTTTTGATATCAATTACAATAATTTCAAAGAATAAAGGTGGGGAAAAGTGCATCTCTTAATCTGTTCCTTGAAAGTTGGTGGAACTCACCTGTAAATTCATCTGGTATGGCCTGGTGTTTAATTTTTGGGAAAATTATAAACTACTGACTCAATTTCTTTAATGAGTATAAATTTATTTAAAATTTCTAGCTGAGTCAATCTTATTAGGTTAGATTTTTTTTTGGAATTTACTGATATCACTTATATTTTAAAACTTACTGGTATATTATTATTTATCATTTTTCTTATTTCTTTATTTTTTAAAGTTTATTTAAGATTTTATTTGAAATAATTTCAAGCTGTCAAAAAAACTAAAAAGGAATCAGGAGTCTTTGGCTGGAAATAAATGGTAAAGATTTATTCAAGTGTTGTAGGGTTTGCAAACTGGAAACATAAGTAGGCAATATCCAGTGTTCTCAAGAAGAAACGAAAGCCGAAGGTTGTTATAGTAAAATGTATGTACATTCTTGAGAATAATCAATCTGGCATTCTTAGCCTTTGGATTGGTCTGAGATGGTAATCCTCTAGATGGCCAGTGAGTGGTCTGGATAATGGATGTCAGGTGGTCTGGGTATGTGAGCATTCTCTCCTTAGCCCTTAAGGGGGTAATCAAAGGGTTATCTGGGAGGTGAAATGTAGTCAGTCATTGATGCACGACTGGAAAGCTCAGAGGTTCCAGTTCCCAGGCTAAGTAAAACAAGAGTAGAATTGTTTCCTTGTGCCCCACTTTTCTTGATTTCAGATACTCAAAAGCTTGACTATAGGGACTCCATTTTACTTCTTCACTCTACAAAACTTACAGAAAAATTGTAAGAATTATACTAAAGAACTATAGCTTTTACTTAGATTTACCCACTGTTAATATTTTTCCATATTTACTTTATCATTTGTCTCTTTCTCTTTTTAAATTGTTTTTCCCCTGAATCATTTGAGAGTAAGTTGCAGATATCATGCCCCTTCTGACCTTAGTACTTAAGTACTTATTTCCTAAGAATAAGGGCCCTCTCTTACATAACTATAGGGAATTTAATGAATTCAGGAAATTTACTATTTATCTAAGTGTTAGACAACTTGGCATTATCTAATAATACAGTTCACATTTTGCTTTTGCCTGTTGTCCTAATAATGTTTTCTATAGTATTATTTTTTTCTGGTCCAAAACTGAATCCAAGGCTGTAGTTAGTTGTTATTGTTCTTACATTTCTTTTAATCTGAAAGAGTCCCTTAGCAATTCCTTGGTCTTTCACAACTTTTACATTGTGGAGAATATAGAGAGTTGTTTTGTAGATGTCTCTCACGTTGAATTTGTCCCGTGTTTCCTCATGGCGAAGTCTGAGTCATGCATGTTTTGGTAGGAGCACCATAAAGTATTGTTTGCCTATTGATGCCCAGCGCCACTAGCCAACTGATGATGATTTGTGAGGTTAGTGTCAGTTATTTGATTAAGGTGATGTCCAACAGTTTTCTCCACTGTAAAGTTACTATTTTCCTTTTGTTCTTTTAATTTACTATTTCAAGAAGGAAGTTCTCAGCTCTGTGTGAGAGCTGATGAGATGTGCACAGAAAGCCGGCAGCCAGTCACTGGTACCTGGGGCCTTTCTAGGGTCACAGCCCAATGTCTTTCCTGAGTCTTTCTGAAGAGGCCTCCTGTCATCTGAGCCACTCTGCCACGAAGTTCCCAGGGCCCCCAGCTCCATCTTTTCAGCCTTCCCTCCAGTGTGAATGGAACTGCTTTCCCTTCCTTCTGCTCCTCTCTCTGCCTTACCTGGCCTGTATCACATAATCTTTCTGTCTGTGTGGGCAGGTGCTGCAGTAGCAGCTCCTCACCTGGACGTCACAGGTCCCTAGAGGCTCCCAGGATGGGCTTTGGAGAACCTGAGGCTATACCTTGTATTAGTCCCTTTACCTTGGGTGCCACCAATGCATAGTTCCTACTACTACCTGCCCAAAGGGAGGTCCCTGCTCTTTGACCCTCCATGACATTCTGTTCAAAATTCCTCCAACTGTCTTTACCACACAGTGGCAGGCTTTCTCTGACCAGCCAAGCAACCCCTAGGAATAGATATTTGAGTAGAGATGTGCAGAGTTATTCATCTTTGAGCTGCGGTGGGTCTGAATACACTGTTGAAAGCCACCTATGTGTCCTGGTATTGTCTACTTTCCCAACAGGTTTTGTCCTGTGAGAGAGTTCCTGCTCCCTCCATTAAACCGTAAGCCAGACTTGGTCAGCACAGTGGACTCTGGAGCCTGGGTGATTGTTACTGACTGATGACACCTTAGGAAATGTGGATCAATGTAGCACCAAATAAATGGACAGGATTGCGGTGGGGGTGGGTGGGATTTGTGAATCACTGGTGTTTTTTTTTTACATTCAATATTATTTCAGTATTTTTATTTTTCAACACTGTTCTTTGGATGTTCAGAGCTTCTCCAAAGAAAAGGCAGTATTGGGAAGAAAACCACAGAACAGAGCAGAGATTTCCTCAACTCTCCTGCCCTGCAGATAACCTCTGATAATCCCAACTGGGACAACTTCAGTGTTTGGGCCTATACTCCCTCTGCTATAAAGGACTCACTGTATCAAGAAGGAAAAGTTAAAGGAATTTTTAACAATAAATGTTTGTCAAACTGAATTACACTTGAAAAGTGCACCTCTTAATTCTTAGCTTCTTTGAACTCCAATTTATTGCAAGGAAGAAATATTCAAGCCAACAATACTTGTCCTACTTACTTTGGAGCCCTTGGAACAACAGTTCCAGTTCTTAATATATCTGTTAAGCAAGTGGGACTGATAAAGTTGTTAAAGCATTCAGCTATTAACCGTGCAAAACCAATACATAGTGTGATATCTTATTGACATTTCCAATTCCTTTACCACTGTTCTGAAGCTGCAACAAAGCCTGGAGACCAGGGTTTACATGAGTGAACAGAGGCAGTGTGTGCAGAGGCCCAACACTTGGGAGCCCAAGTGAGAATAACTCAAGGACGTTGATGTGTGACAGTAACAACCTTAAATCCTGAAAAGAGAATTTTTTACTGAAATCAGTGAATTCATGCCAGCACAAAATCCTCTGGTCCCATGACACTATTTGAAACTACTCTGCATTTCTAAGAAAATGGATCCAGCCTTGCATTTCTGGCAATAATGCTTTTTATTCTCCACTCAGTCTCACCAGCCCAACCTGCTCCTATTGACAAAGCCATGCCCAGCTATGAAGAATGTATTTCTGGGTTCATTCTGGAAATTACTCTGATCAACCTGTCTTTCCCCCCCATTTAAAATTTACTTGCAGATAAAAGAAGGGACAGGGGACAAAGGCAGGGAGACAAGGGGAACCCGTTGCTCTCAGTGAAGCGGGCGTGTGCCAGACACCACCTTCCGGCTGAAGAACGGGCTCTGCCAGGAGCCGACAGAGAACAGGGCTCCAGTCTGAGAGTGAGGGCTGCATGAACGAGCTTTGCTTTCAAGTTCTGTAAGTCAGCATTTAGTTTCTTTTTTTCTGTAAGGAATGGGAGGCATCTTAGAGGCATGTTAAATTTAAATGAATTAAATTTTCCAATCAGCAGATGTAGAGTGGCTGAATAAATTTTTTTTTTAAAAGGTCAAACTATACGCAGTCTACAGAGACTCACTTTAGGTTTGTGGATACACATAGGCAGAAACTGAAGGGTTGCAAAAAGATATTTTATGCAAATGGTAGCCAAAAGAGAACAGGGGCAGGAAACCTTACATCAGACAAAAAACTTTAAGTAAAACAAACAAACAAAAATAACAGTCACCAGAGTCAAAGATCATTAAAAAATAATAAAGGATCAATTTTTCAAGAGGATGTAACAATTGTAAATATATAGGCACCACACATTAGAGCACCTTCACAATAAAAAGAAATAAGGGAGAATAGACAGCAATAAAAGAATAGTAAGATATTAAGATACTCTATTTTCAACAATAGATAGATCATCCAGACAGAAACTCAACAAAACACAAAAAGCCAGCAGACTTGAACAGTAGCACTAAATATCAAATGACCCTAACAAAAAGACACAGAAAACTCCATCCAAAAACAGCAGAATACACATTATTCTCAAGTGCACAGGAACATGCTCCAGGACCGATCATACATTAGCCTGCAGAACAAGTCTTGCCAGTTTAAGATTGAAATCATATCAAGTTAATCTTTCCAAACCATGATATGTTAAAACCAGAAATCGATAAAAGGAGAGAAACAGGCCAATTCACAAATGTGGGTAGATTAAACAACATACTCCTAAAAAACTGGTGGGTCAAAGAAGAAATCAAAAGGGGAACCAAAACATGTCTTGAGACAAATGAAGATGAAAACACAACATATCAAAACTTATGGGAAGCAGTAAGATCACTCCTAAGACAACAGTGTACAGTAATAAACTACATGAAAAAAAGAGAAAGATTTCAAATAAATGTGCCTCAAAAATCTAGAAGGCTCAAAGCTCAAAGTTAACAAAAGGAAGGAAATAATAAAGATAGGACTAGATATAAGGAAACTAGAGATTAGGAAAATGATATAAAAGGTCAACAAAACAGTAGTTATTTTTTTTGAAAAGATAAAATTGACACATCCATAGCTTGACTAAGTAAAAAGAGAGGTCTCAAATAAAAACAATCAGAAATGAAGGAAGAGACATTACAACTGATACCACAGAAATGCAAAGAATCCCAAGAGACTACAATGAGCAATTATGTAACAACAAATTGGATAATCTAAAAAAAGTGAATAAATTCCCAGAAACATGTAACTTACCAAGACTGAATCATAAAGAAATTTAAAAAATGTAAGCAGACCTACAATGAGTAATGGGATTGAATCAGTAATAAAAAGAAATCTTCCAGTAAAGAAGAGACCATAATCAGATGCCTTCACTGGTGAATTCTACCAAACATTATTTTTTTAAATTATATTTTATGCTATTATGGTTGTCCTGATTTTCCCCCTTTGCACCAAGCACCCCTCAATCCCTCAGGTCCTCCCCACACCTTATTCCTGTCCATGGGTCATGCATATAAACTCTTTGGCTACTCCATTTCCTACACTGTACTTTACATCCCCATGCTATTCTGTAACTACCCATTTGTACTTCTTAATCCCCTCACCTCCTCACCAGGCCCCTCCTTTCCGGCAACCATCAAAATGTTCTCGGTATCCATGATTCTGTCTTTGTTCTTGTTTGCTTATTCTTTTTTAGATTCAGTTGTTGAGAGCTATGTTTTTGCCATGTTATTGTTCATACTTTCGATCTTCTTTTTCTTAAACAAGTCCCTTTAACATTTCATATAAAATGGTTTAGTAATGATGAACTCCTTTACTTTTTTCTTGTCTGGGAAGCTATTTATCTGCGCTTTGTTTCTAAAGGATAGCTTTGCTGGGTAGAGCAATCTTTGCTCTTGGCTGTTTGTCTCTGCTTTTCATGACTTGGAATATTCCTTGCCAAACTTCTAGCCTGCAAGGTTTCTTTTGGGAATTCAACAGACAGTGTTGTGGAAATACCCCTTATGGAAACAGTTATTAGGTAACTAACTGATTTTCTCTTGCTGCTTTTAAGATAATTTCTTTATCTTTAACCTTTGGCATTTCAATTATGATGTGTCTTGGAGGGGGCCACTCCATGAATCTGCTGGCCCATCCCATGCATCTTGCTGTAAAGCCCAGAACCAAAGAACTCTGTCTCTCCAACAACAGTCCTTGATCCCATCCCATAGACAGCCTTGGCTTTACTGAGACTCACATTTCTGGGAATTTTTTAAGGCCTGTCTCCCACCTGAGCTTCAATCTGCCAAGCTCTAACCCTGGGGCAGCCAAAACAAAATCCTGTGGGAACACACGTTGGCAAGGGTGCGGAGATATTGGAAGCCTGTGCATTACTGATGGGAGTAAAAACTGGTACAGCTGGTATGGAAGAGAGAATGGCACTTCCCCAAAAATTAAACATAGCATTGCCATAGGATCAGCAGGTCCCTTTCTGGCTGTGTATTCAAAAGCATGGAAACCAGAACCTCTGGTATTTGCATGTACTTTATAACAGTATCATTGACAATAGCCAAAAGGTGAAAGCAACCCAAGGGTCCATGGCCATATGAATGGATTAAAAAGTATGGTACATACATACAAAGGAATATTATTTAGCTTTAAAAAAGGAATGGAATTCTGATGCATGTTACATGAACCTTGAAAATATTATGCTAAGTGAAATGAGCCAGGCACAAAGGGACACATATACCACAATTTCCCTTATACATCATACCTAAAATAGTCACGTCCATAGAGATATTCTGGAAACTACAAGAGTGGTTACGAGGGCTCAGAGGAGCTGGGTAGGGAGTGGGGAGTTAGTGTAATGGCACAGAACTTCACTTTGGGATGATGGAAAAGTTCTAGAGGCGGAGAGTGGTATTGTTAGCACAACAATGTGAATGTACTTAATGCCACTGAATTATACACTTTAAAATGGTTAAAATAGCAAGAATTATGGTGTGTACATTTTATCAAATTTTTTTAAAGTTATTTTTTTTTAAAGAGGTGGCAAAGGTACCAGGACCAAGTGTGAAGGTCTGTGTGCATCTTCCCTGATGGGGCACCTTGTTCCTCCTATTTTCAGGGTCAGGGCATGATTTTCTCTCCAGAGACTCCTCCTGCTCACTGCAGGGGAAGGAAGAGCCTGTGCTCTGGAGTCAAAGATTCAATTACATTCCACATACCCAAGCTCTATAACCCTGGGAAGGTCACTAAGCATCTCTCTAAAGTGGGAAAAATAAACTCTACTGAGCAGAGTCATTCTGAGAACCAACTTAGCTAAAGCATCTCTAGGCTCAGCTCAGGCTCTGGCAGTCAGGGAGTGTCCTCCAAATTCAGTCTAGTGGGAAATCTGTGGGGAGCTGTTGCTTTCCAGCTCTCTTCCCAATGAATCCAGAAGTGTGCAGAAAGTAGCTGTGAAGGTGCCTGTTTGTGTTTGCCATCTCCACCAGCCTCAATCTGCCCATGTGTAAGTGTGGTGCCCTCTTTTGCAGGGCCACTGTGAGAGAGTGGACTTGACATGTGCCCCAGTCCTCCTTGTTGGTGAGGCCAAAGAGAAAGACTCCAGCCTCAGCTGACGCAGACGTGCCACGCACTACGCTTGAGAGTTCTGGAGCACTGCCGTGTGCCAGGCTCTGTTCCACGTCCCAAGGAGACCAACAGGTGATAGAGGACTAGATCATGTTGCCCTGGGAAGCTGTCACCCTCTGCAGTTCCACCTCTGCCATAGTACACACACATGAATCAGTGATGCCAGGGTCAGTGCTTAACACGGAATCAGGACAAAGGTCTCTGGGACTTGTCTATTTCAGACAGGAGAAGCTAATCTTAACTGACCTGTGGGTAAGGCCACACACCCCAGGGAAAGTGGCAATCAAGGTAAACTGTGGCTCCCCAGGCAGTGCTTAATTTCCTGATGTGGCAGCAATGATCCACTGTTGGCTCTATTTGTTCCTTGGACCCAACTCCCCAGTCACCAAGCCTGCTGGGCCTTGAACCCGGTCCCTGTAGGACCTGGGATAGTGCTGGCAGTAGAGATTCTCCACCAGTGAGTTGCTGCTTCTAACCATGCCCCTCCCTTCCTGGTTCATGTAGTTCCACAGATGCAGGGTGTAGGACTCATTGAAGCCACGGCCTGTGTTCCAGACTTTATAGTAGTGCCTCCACTCTGGGTAGGAGAAGGGGTCAAGTCTTTGGGGGTGGAGAAAGGACAAGTTCGAACAACTGAGGTTGCTTACCCCCTGGAAGTCTTCAAGTTTGCACCATAGTCTCAACATCCTTGTCATCAAATCGAGTCCCTGGTTGCAGAAACTGGAAGGAAGTGGGTAGGTGAATTGTGCTGACACCTCTGAGGAGGTTCTAGATAGAGGGAAGGGCTAGTGCGAGGGCCCTGAGGCAGGAGTGGGAGGAAGGCACTGTGGCCAAAGCAGACTAGTGAGGAAAGAGGGGTAGGAGATGAGATCAGAGAGGCAGGGGTTAGAGAAGAAGGTTGGATTATGTAGGCTGGATAAAGACTAAATTGATTTGGGAGATTTGGAGGAAAAGAGGGATGTGATCTGAATTGGTCTTCAAAGGGCCCCACTGACTGCTCTGTGGAAAACAGACTGGGGTGGGGGCTGGGAGGCAGTAAAGGCAGAAGCAAAGAGGCAAGTGAAGAGACTGTTGAAATAATCCAGCAAGAGGTGAGGGTGAAGGAGGATGATAGTGGAGGAGCTGAGAGAAGGGGTCAGGTCCTGCATGCATGGCAAAGAACAAGCCATCCAATTTTGATGGACTGGACATGGGGCAGGAAAGACTAGATGACTGAAAGTGCTACTAGGTGAGTAACATGGAAAATACTTTTTAAAAGAATAAAAATAACTCATAATAATTGGCAGTGGCCCCAAATGAATTGTAGGGAGCTGTTTAATGTGGCGTGGAAATGTAGCTCAACCCCCACATTGAAAACCAGTGGGGAGTGAGGGCACACAGGACCACACTCACATAGAGGTTCTCTTGTGGGGAATCAGGCCTGTATTGTACCTAGACTGCTTTGAGACTTGCTTTTTCTAAAACTCTCTCACTCTAAATTGAGGCAGCAAGAGCTTACTGTAACTTCCTAAAGTCTATGCTAAACCTCCCAAGTATGGAGTGTAACTGGTTCAACCGCTTTTCCCCTCAGTCTACAACATCCTTCTCTTTCAAGTAATTAACAACCTTTTTTCCTTTGTTATCTGTAAAGGTAATCAGCTGCAGCCAACTTGTGGGTGCTAAAGAAAGACCATCCTCAATGGAATGTACCAAGAAAAGCAATAAAAGCCTGTCCAGGCAGGGGCTGGGACCCTCTCTTTCTCTCTTACGGAGTGGCCATGCCATCCCTTTTTCTCCACAGGACTTGTGTAGAAACTCTGCAGTTCGTGTGTGTTTCTTATTAGCAGCCACAACACACACACGGATCCTGTAGCCCAGGATCTGCATCAATGAATACTAAAATTCTGAATGCAGGAAAACAAAAACAGATTTTTCTAAACTGAAATATGAAGGTTAAGAGATTAAACAGCAACTCTTGGCTTTGAAAAGCAATATGGGGGTTGCCAGAGGGAAGGGGGTGAGGGGTGGAGGGAGCCTGATATATGGTGATGGAAGAGGGTTTGACTGTAGGTGCGGGGCACACCATGCAACATGCAGACCTAGTGTCATAGAAATGTACAATGGAAACCTCTTGACCAATGCCATCCCAATATATTTCATTGTTTTAAAAGCCAAATGAGCCTTCAGAGGCAAGATGGCAGTGGACAGAATGGAAGCCATGCTAACCCCCTCTCAGGACCAATTCAGAAGTCAAAGGCATTTTTGTACACCAACAATGAAATATCAGACACAGAAACCAGGAAAAAGATACCATTTCATACAACAACAAGAAAAATAAAGTACCTAGGAATAAACCTAACCAAAGAGGTAAAAGACCTGTACTTGGAAAACTACACAATGCTAACGAAAGAAATTAAGAAAGAAACAAATAAATCTAGGAAGCTGGAGTTTCAACACAATCCCTATTAAAGTGCCAATGACATATTTTGCAGACATAGAACAAACATTTCAAAAATTTATATGTAACCATAAATGACCCCGAACAACAACAGCAACTTTGAGAAAGAAGAACAAAGCAGGAGGGATTACAATATCTATTATCAAACTATATTACAAGCCACAGTAATCAAAACAGTCTGGTACTGGCATAAGAACAGACACATAGATCAGTGGAACAGAATAGAGAGACCAGAAATAAACCCAAGTCTCTATGATCAATTAATATTGGACGAAGGGGGCAGAAACATAAAATGGAGTGAAAAAAGCCTCTTCAACAAATGGTGTTGGGAGATCTGGATGGCTACAGAGGAAAAAAAAAGGATCCTGAACACAAACTTACACTATGCACAAAAATGAATTCAAGATGGATAAAACACTTAAATATAACTCATAACACCATAAAAGTCCTAGAGGACAACATAGGCAGGAAAATCTCAGATATACCAGGGAGCAATAGATTCATTGCTATGTTCCCTAGAGCAAGAGACATAAAGGAAAGATTAAACAAATGGGACTTCATCAAGATACAAAGCTTGTGCACAGCTAAAGAAAACATCAGCAAAATAAAAAGGGAACCAACTGTATGGGAAAATGTATTTGCAAATGATACCTTGGACAAGAGTTTGATCTCCAAAATACATAAAGAATTCAGTTGCAGTCTTGAACCTGTCAGGGAACCCAATTCAGTGCAGGAAAAGCTCCTACTTGGGCAGGGCAATATCCTTTGTGGAGACTTCCAGTGGGAGAAGGGCCAGAGGGCCAGCCTGCTGGATATTATTGGGCAAATAGTCCAGTTTCTACATCGGATCTGTTAAGCAAGGAAAGGTCAAACCCTTCTCATAGGGATGATCCTGCTAAAATGACTGATTTGGTTGTGTCAGTTTTTGCCACCCATCATCCCAATTGAGCTGTCACACAAGACTTACTAAATTCTTTGTTTAAGGGGGATGAATGGAGGCTGGTGTTCAATAAGGCAAATGAAGAGGCTCCAAAGTTGCACCAAGAAAATCCACATGGGACTCTCTGCTCTCCCAGGGCAATACCTCTTACTGAGCCCAACTGGGACCCTAGGGGAATGGCCTTCCTCTCTCAGACCATTATAAGAGATGCCCCCTTCAGGGAATGGGGAAAGGTATCCCTAAGCAGAAACATCTGAATACAGTGTAGGCAGTGCAACAAGGACCTCTCCCAATACCAGGAAACAGTTAAGGAGATTCCTGGGGATGGCAAGCAACTGCCGCATTTGGATTCCAAACTTTGTGCTCACAGCTAAACCAGCATATGAAGCTCAGAAGGGACTGAAATATAGCCCTTTATTCTGGACAGGGCAGTGCACTCAGGTTTTCGTGTCCCTGAAGGAGCACCTGGCTTCTGCAGCAGCCTTGGGGCTTCTGAACTTACTGATATTCTTTCAGTTGTAAGCACATGAGAGACAGGGTGTTGCCCTAGGATTCCTCACCCAAACACTTATTGACATTTCACAGCCCATCACATACTTGTCAAGGAAACTAGATCACACTGTCCAGGGGTGGCCAGCCTGCCTGAAAGATGTGGAAGCCACCTGTGAACTCTTACAGGAGGCTCAAAAGTTTTCTTTGGGACAGCCTGTGCCAGTTTTGCACCCCAGCAAGTGCTGAGCCTGCTGGAGTAAAAGGGAGAAATTTGGCTCAGTGCTGGAAGTAGGGGCAGGTACCAAGCCATTCTTTTTCACAATCTCAATGGCTCCCTCAAAACTGTAAGTTAGTTAAATCCTGCCTCTCTTTTCCCTGGAGCCTGACTTGTCTATGCTAATACATGACTGTGCTGAAATAACTGATGAAGAGTATTCTAGCAGAATTGATTTACAGGACAGTCCTCTACAGAAAGCAGACTGGACTTTCAATGGAGATGGAAGAAGTTCTATGGATGAAGGAAACCAAGAGGCTGAGTATACAGTTGTGGCTCTTGAAGGAGCAGTGGAGGCCAAGGCCTTGCTGCCAGGAACCTCTGCTCAGAAAGCTGAACTGATTGCATTGATGAGGGCACTGGAACTGTTGTGCAAAAAGAGCATGACTGTATATCGACTCCAGGGAAGCTTTCTTAATTTTGCAATCACATGGTTCCATCTGGAGGGAAAAAGAACTGTTTGCCTCCAAAGAAAAAGGAGAATAACCATGCAGCAGAAATCTCAAAATGTTTAGAGGCCATTCAGGTACCTTTACAGGTTATAGCTATGCATGGCCTGGGCATCAGAAAGAGGACACTGAAGTTGCTAGAGGAAACAATCTGGCTGACCGGGCAGCAGAAGAGGCTGCTAAAGAAATGTTTATAATGACTTGTACCTGTTCTGCACTTGTCACAATTTGACCCTGAATATTCCACTGCAGACTTAGAGAAAGATGAGAGGTTGGAATTTTGATGAAGAAGGTCCTGAGAGTAAATGGAAAATACAATAAGAAAGGAGTTGTACTGCATTCCTGAAAATCTAGTAGTGCCAGTCATGAAGCATTTGCATGAGGCCATACACTATGGAAGGGACTCATTGACTACCTATGTTAAACTGGGGCTAACAGGTCCTGGAATTCCTAGAGCCACAGAAAAAGTAATTGCTACATGTGTTGTGTGCCAGAAGAACAACCCCAGGACAGATCCCCACAATACCAAGGACAGTGCCCACTTGAGGACTGGCAAGTAGACTTTACTCACATGCCAAGTGTCTGAGAGTGGGAATATTTGTTAGTGTTTGTTGACACATTTTTCAGGATGGGTAGAAGTCTATCGTACCAGAATGGAGAAATCCTTGAAGTAGTGAAAGCCTTACTGAAGGAAATCATCCCTGACATTGGCCTTCCTGGCAGCATCCAGAGTGATAATTGACCTGCTTTTGTTTTTCAGAAATTACACAGAAGGTTAGCAAACTTTTAGGAAGCAAGTGGAGACTACAAACGGCATGCAGACCCCAGGCTTCTGGGAAGGTAGAGAAGATGAATCACACCTTGAAGAAAAACACAGCCAAGCTGTGTCAAGAAACTCATTCCCATTGACATCAAGCTTTGCCTATTACCCTGCTCAGGATAAGAGTGGCTCATTGAAGTGGGATTCACTTGAGTCTTTATGAAATTGTGTACAGGTGACTATTTCAGGCTATGATTGGGGTGGTGATATGTATATAGATGAAGAAGTGAAAGTAAAGAAATATGTAGAACATTTAAGTGACACATTAGCTGTAATGAATGGCCTTCACTGTATTAAAGACTTCTCCCCCACAGGTTTGCTGTATTGCTTACATGCTCAACAAAAAAAAAGAAATACTTCCATAGGAAGCTGATCTCATAGAAATAAGATAGTTTAATACTAAAGGTGGGGAATGATAACTTAAGAATTGGAAAATTTTATCTTAAGGTAAATAGTTAATACTTCTCATAGGTAAAGCATATGTTAAAGCTTTAGTTTCAGAAACTACATACAAAGGCCATCCTGGCTCCTGGGAGAGACAGCTGACCTCCTAGGGTAAGGCTAGAGATCACCACCTGGGGAACAAGTGGAGGCATTCAGGCAACCACCAAATGAGGGATGGACAACCACCTGCCAGGGAGAGACAGACAACCACCTGCCTCTGGGAACAGGTAACTGCCCAGGAGGTTAATGCTGCAGTTTTCTTCCACCTGATTTTCCCTGAATTTCAAAACCCATCACCATACCTAGTTTATTCCCTGTTATAGAAATGCTGGCTTGGAAAGAAAATGTAAGACAGTTTTGTTAGGGTGTAAACCTGTCTGCTCTCATTGCTAACCATCTGAATAAAGCACCATAAAGACTCAAAAGAAAAAAAAAAGAACTCACACTTCTCCATTCCAGGAAGACAACAAGCCAGTGAAAAAATGGGCAAAGGACCTGAACAGACACTTCTCCATGAAGGGCATACAGAGAGCCCAGAGACATGTAAAAAGATGCTCAGCATCAATAGCCATCAGAGATGCAAGTTAAAACCTCAATGACACACTACTTCACACTGATCAGAATGGCCATCATAAACAAAGCAACAAAAAAAGAAGTGCTGGGAAGGTTGTGGAGAAAAGGGAACCCTAGTACACTGTAGGAGGGAATGCAGACTGGTGCAAGCACTGTGGAAAACACTATGGAATTTCCTCAAAAAAACTAAAAATGGAACTGCCTTTTGACCCAGCAATTCCACTGCTGGGACTATGCCCTGAGAATCCTGAAACACCAATGGAAAAGAACCTATGTATCCCAATGTTCACAGCAGCACAATTTACAATAGCTGAGTATGAGGAAACACCCTAAGAGCCCATCAGTAAATGAGTGGATCAAAAAACAGTGGTACATTTACAGGATGGAATACTGTGCAGCAGAAAAAAAGAAGGAGTTCCTACACTTCGTGACAGCTTGGATGGCTCTGGAGAGCATCATACTAAGTGAAATAAGCCCGGCAGTGAAAGTCAAATACTATATGATCTCACCTATAAGTGAAACCTAATCAACAAAACAAACAAACAAGCAAGCAAAATATAATCAGAGACACTGAAATTAAGTACAAACTGACAGACACCAGAGGGGAGGTGGGAGGGCATAATGGGGGAGAAAGGGGGAAGGGTTGTCTAGAACATGTATAAAGGACACATGGACAAAGCCAAAGTGGGGTAGGATCCAGGGTAATGGGTTGGGATGGCTAGGGTTGAGCAGTAGGGGAGAGCGGGAAATGGAGACAACTGTATTTGAACAACATTAAAAAAAACAAAAAATATTAAAAATAAATAAAAATAAAAAGGCAAATGAAACAGGTTAACTAAAACTTTGCAGAAATCTTCACAAGAGATTTTCACATCATCATATTATATATAATTGCTGAACACCTCATAAATAATAATAGCTGAAATTTATTAAAACTGTCCTCAGTTTTTTATAATCTGCATGAATTATCAAAGAATGGTATTATGATTATTCCCATTTTTCAAGTGGAAAACTAAAAGGATCAAGAAATTCAGTAATTTGTCCAAAGTCAGACAGGTGGAAGTTGACTTTGAACCCAGGCAATCTGGCTCTAGATAGCTACTCATTTAAACAAAACGGTTTTGGTAGAAACTGTGTTGATTAGTTAGTGAAGTGGTGATGGTTAGGGAACTGACCCAGAGACATAGAAGCTGGCCTGAATGTGGGCATTGGACTGATATTGGCCTAAAACCCAAGAGCTGCCCCCAGGGTGAGCACCAGACAGGGCATTAGGTTTCTGGCTACTCACCCTGTTTGTCCCCCACAGGACACACCCCTGGGCATTCTGAGGGGCTACACTTGCCAAATCAGTGCAGCACACCTGGTGCTCACCAGCAGCTGATGACACATTGGGTCACCCCAAAGAGCTGGCCCCCAGCTGTTCTGAGGTGGCCTCTCTGGGTCAGCACATTCCACACCCAGCGCCTCCCCCAAAGGCAGTGATGTAGTGCCCAGCAGGACTGGATAGGGCAGACACTTAAAAGCTGTGTCCCAAGGCCCACCTTGTCCCTAACACCCAACATAGCAAAGTTGAGGCACAGGCTAGAGAAACCCAAACTGTATTTCATGAACATTAGTTCCAAGAAAATGTTTACATCATCCTGAAAGAGGGTCTATGCTCAAATAGGCTTGGAAAATGCTGGTTTGAATCAAATTAAAGTGTTTTGTTCAGAGCCTTTAATCTCCTCATGTGCACGATTAGTTTGTGAGAAATGAATGTAGTGTGTAGGATCTCCCACCACAATTTGAGTAGAGATTTCTTTTCCCAAGGAGCAACCAGTTTGGGTGACCTTAGTTGAGTGGAGCACTAAGGCAGCAGGCTACCTGCTTCTGTACAGTCCTGGAGTGCCCTCTAGTGGGCGGGCACTGAGACCACAGGGACCCAGCAACCACATGTGTCAGGAGCTTCTGTTCCTGATCTAGTCTTCCCTGTGAGTCAGCTGAGCATCCAGGCATCAAGGAATAGACAAGAGTCACACACAATAACTATGCTATTCACTCAAAGTAAAACAGAAATATATATTAACATCATATTCAAACTCTTATCTATCTAAGGGAAATATAACAAAAAGGAATCATTGGAAATAATAATCCCAAGCCCTAGTCTCATCTACAGGTCCAGGAGGCAGCATGGTGGCAAGGAAGTGATCAGCATGTTGGAAGGCCGCTTTCTGGAGCCAGGGGGGCAGCAGGGTAGACTGGTGGGACCAAGGCCAGTTCATTGGCCTTGCTCTCCACAATGTGCCTGCCCTAGGTGGCACCCCACCCCTACCCCTGAAAGTGGTCCACCCTGCCCCAGCCCAGGGACACATTAGTGGCCATTTGTTAGGAACCCTGTGCTGGCAACTGCAGTGAAATCTCGGTCTGGTGAGCACCTCCTCCTCACAGGTCCAGCTTTGAGACTTCTGGGCTCTTCAGAAGAAAAGGCAGGAAGCCTGGGATCTAAAGTCACATGGGGAAAGAGTGAAACTGATTAATTCCCCTCGCTCTCCTCCCCCACAAACACAGAGTCTTACACTCATTCCTGCCCCTTAATCTAAAAAATGTCCCCAAATGAGAGCGCCCAGGGGCAAGTGTGCCCTCCACCCAGGAAAGCCCCAGGGGAATGAAGCAGGGTGGGCCACAGTCTCCCTGATTTAGACATCAGTACTGAGCTAGGCTGAATAATGGCCATGCAAAGGGATATCATGTCTTGAGTCCTGAAACCTGTTAGCTCTGGAAAAGGGTCTTAGCAGATATGACAAACTGAGAACAATGGGATGGGGACTCAGAGGGGGCTTCCATTCATCTTTCCTAACTGCCTGTTCCCTCTCTCCTCTGTGCTCCCACCTCCCTGACCTTGGCTCCATCACATCACTGAGTCCTGTGTCCCAACGAAGATGGCAGGACCTGGTGCAGATCAGCCTGAACAAATCATGTGCGAAATGAGTGTGTAATGAATGAACATCTGAGACAGAGGCCTAGGAACTCAAATGGAAGTTGGAAAGGCAAGTTAGCAAGCAGGACAAATACCCTTGTGATTTCTGTGTGGGACTAAGAACTGTCCTTTCCTTACACACTTTAAGACCAGAAGTTTAAACTGGACAGACTTTCCATATTATGGACACAAGTTAGCACATTCTCATTCCAAGTGTTCTGTTGTCTATTTAACATTTTGTATAAAGTGAAACTACACTTAAATATAAAATACCCACTTTATACTTGTCCAAGAAAGAATTTTCATGAGTTAGTGGATGGGTGTTAGTAATATTTTTCTAATGCACATGAACAAAAAAAAGGATGAAATTTTAAAATCATTCATCCATGTACCAAACAAAATTATCTTTCCCATTTCTATGATACATGAGCCATAGTCTGGAAAACTCCTTTGCATGAAGGGCTCAGTTTAGGCCTGCCTGGACACAGAGACAACAGCAGTGACCTCCCCCTGGCCACATACGTGCATGGCTGAGGAATAGTGGTGAAAGGAGCTGGGCTATCACCCTGCATGGCGGGACACACACCCACTGAAGCCCCTCCATCCCACTCCAAACCTCCCATGATAGCTGTGACACCCTACCATTGTGTCATTGGGAATCCTCCTGAACTGGGGAGGCTCCCAAACCCAGAAATACAACTTCCCTTGTTCCCAAAGATAATTAAGGCCAGACATTGGAGGTTCCTTGACCATGTCCTTTAACCCTCCACAAGAACCACCTGCCTTCCCTTGACATGACTCCCCTGGTCAAAGCAGCAGCAGTGACCAGACAGGGAAAAGTTTAGGCTCCACAGAAGGGTTTTTCCATAGGAAAGACTGGCCCAGCCTTTTGCCCTCTGGCTGCTTCAGAACAGTGTGTTCACTGATACTTACCTCTGCCTGCAGCCGCAGCTCCCAGGCTATGGGCCTTCTATCAGCGCTGCCTGGCCCTCTTTCGAGAGCCTGAAAACCAACGAGCTGCTCTCTCTGTGGGAGCAAAGTTCAACTTGTGGTCAAAGCAGGTGAAGCAAAGCAGAACTAAGCTGCCAAGCAAAGAGAAAATCCTAGCAGGAGCATTTGGCCAGGCCACCTGCTGGAAAACTGGCTGTCCTATGCTTCCCTGAGGTACCTACCTTGCTGTCCACCCCTGCCCATCCCACCCCAGACTGTTTGGCCAACAGAGGGCTTTCATCCTCAGTCACCTGTGAAAACCCTACCATTGTGTCACCCTTTAGAACCACCCACCACATAGGCAAACAAACCAGGACCCTCCCAGGTCAGAGCCCCCAAGCAAGCCCTCTCAGCAGCTTACCTGAAGCCTTGCTGCACCACTCAGAAAACCTCCCCTCCTTCTTCTCCCCCCTGACCTTCAGGAAGTGTCTGAAAGTCCTCCTGGGGACTTCCTTTGCATCCTAGAAGAGACAACAGGTCCCCTTTGGAGACAGGGTGCCCCTCCTTCTTATTCCCCTAAGATTCTAAACCTGCTGCTGACACAGGATCTCCTGGGACCAGTACCAGGCACTGTCTGGGCAAGCAAGACAAGAGCGGCAGAGCAGGGCGAGCAGCAGCTTCATGCGCTGTAGAAAGGGTGCTGCTTTAGGGTCTGGGAGTCTCAGCAAAACATGCAGAGCAAGATGGTACAAACGGGATGCTCAGAATCCCACGGTCATCACAGTGTATGAAGCTTAGCGCATGCCTTTCCACCACCTGACTGAGTCCTTGATGGGAGTCCATGGCTTCCTCCTCTTTGTACGTCAGGCACTATCCTTATACCAGACACAACAATATTAGTGGCTACCAATGTTTGAAAAGACTACTTCTAAAAACAAATGCCAGGTAGCCTTCTAAGACCTCCTGAAAGTTGCTTGGACTTTGACATCTACCCAGAGCCCATGGGAAGTTCTTCAGAGACATCTCAATCCAAGATGAAGATTCTTTCAAGGTTAGAAAGAAATATTTTATTTTTATTCTTTTTAAGGACAACTTTTTTATAGTTGACATGATTACATATGTACCCCATTCTCTCCCAGCCCCCACCGTGACCCACCTCACCCACCCCCAGCCTTTTCTGGCCTTCACCTCATTGTTGTCTCTGTCCATGAGCTATGTGTATATGCATGTGCATTCTTTGACGAATCTCTTCTAGTTTCACAAAAGAAATGTTTTAATCAGGTCTGAACATAGGGACAAAGTTAGATTGAGCAGGATTTGGAAACAGTCAAACGTGAGAGCATCATTACAGATCTAACCTAGGTGCCCATCTTTCTTCTAATCTGAGCCTACAGAGATATTGTTTTCAATGACATCATGTCCATCTTTGTTAATAATAGGGGTTTTTATTTAACAATATTAGGAGAGTTCATTGATGCCTTTAATGATAATATGCATGCTCTGATTAAAAAGGAGCATAAGCAACCATCAGCATTCAAGTCCTAGTCTATACTAGACATGGCTTTCAGTGCCTGGCCCACCCACAGCCACCTGTTCAAGGTGTGTGGCTACATGTGCACTGGTGATGGACACTTAACCCAAGGGACCCATGCAGAGGCCAGACTAAGCCAATTAAATTCCCTCAGTCAGAAGGAGAGACCTGGTAGAAAGCAACCAATGAGCAGGCAGCCCAGACAGGTCAGCACACAGGGGGGCATCTGAAGCAACCATTGGGAGAAACAGAGGAGAGACACCCCACTGCCATCAGGATGTGAGAGGAGAAGCTGCGTGGCTTTCCATTCTTAGACACCAAAGGTGCCCCCATTGGAACAAATAAGATGAAGAAGCCTACAATGTGAAGAACCACGGCACCTTCATCAGTTTAATAACTCCCTGTGTGGAAACACTGGCCTTAGCACTTACTCTCTTTCTTCTTGTGCTTCCCTGACTCTCTTGCAGATCATTCTCTGGGGTTTGCCCAAACATCTTTAGTAAGCTGATGCTCTGCCCCTGAGCCTCCAGGCACCTTCTGCTGTTCATCTTGGGAATCCTCAGACTCTGTAACACCAGACAATCACCAAGGTCAGCCTCGGGTACCTGAAACCTCCATCTCCAAAACCCCACTGTGCCCACCTGGTCCTGGTTGTTGGCTCAGGGCCAGTGACCCAGTCCACGTGTCCATTCTGGGTCAGAAGCTGGGGTGTTTCTGTTCCTGGGCACCTCTGCCCAGACCCCTTACCCACATTCAGGACTCGCATTTTCTTCCAGTCTGAACCTCTAAGATCTGGGCTCAGTCCTGCTCCCAGGACAACTCAGGGCGGCAAGCTTTTACCTCACCCTTCAGTCCTGGCAGCAGCTCTTTCCCTGACCCCATTTGGATCCCAGATTCCAGGCCCTATCAGCTGCCAGCTACAGCCACAACTGGCCCCTCCTTATACCCTAACCCCATCACTGCATCAAATTTCATCCCTTTATGGGGATAGCATGGTATACAGGATAGACAGGTTTCTGCTCTCTTCACATTTATTGTCTAGGTCAGATCCCCTCCCTCCTATTTGGATATAGTGAACATCCAAATCCAAAGAGGTTCAAAGGCACATGCATTCCCTGCCCCATGACCCCTCCAGAGATGCTGATTCCATCAATCTGGGGAAGGGCTCTGGAATCTGCATTTTATGTTGCCCAGATGATTGTGGTGGAGGTGAGCCATAGACCACAGGTTAAGAAATACCCACCCAGAGGGTAACAAAACTAGCAATTACAATGAAATGTGGCAACTGCTATGAAGTGGCCATCCACACTGAGTCTGGGGAGCTTCCCCAAGTGCTCTTTTGGTACAGTGTAGGGGCCACTGCAGTTAGAACTGGACCAGCCCTTAGATTCACTCAGGGGACATTTACTGACAAGTCACATGAGTGTGAACAGGCCAGAGCTGGGTGCTGTGGCAACACAAGAGAAACCTCAAGCAGTCACACTTGTAGGTGGTAACTAAACCTGAGTGTTTGTCTGAACTAGGTGGGCCCCATCCAAAACTAGATCCATCAGAATATCTGAGGGTGGTCTCCTGTCCTTCATATTTATTTATATTTATTTATTTATTTTTTAAGCACCAATGTGTGGTTGCCTCTCACATGGCCCACACTAGGGGACCTGTCTGGCAACTCAGATATGTGCCCTGACTGGGAATCGAACTGGCAACCCTTTGGTTCAGAGCCTGTACTCAATCCACTGAGCTATACCAGCCAGGGCTCATATTTCCTTTTAAAGCTCCCCAGATCTTCTAAGAGACAGCCAGGCCTGAGAACCAATGGTTCCAGAGCAGTGGTTTTCAAAGTATGAGCCACAGCATGGGCCCCAGCTGCTAACTTCTGAGAAATGCAGATTCTCACATGCCACCCCAGCCTTACTGAATCCACAGTTTGCAGGGGAGCCCTGCAGTCTGGGAGTCAGGGGACCCCCTTCTCACTGTGTAGCCCTGGCATTCATGCCTCTAGTTCCCATCACTTCAGGGTCAGGAGGCCAGATACACGGAAGAAGAGATAATGGAAACAATGAAGTGGGCAGCAAATCTGTGTCAGCCTTGGTCACCAGGGAAGAAAATGGGGTCCCACCTTCTTTGGAAGAGTCCTTGTCCATGTTCACAGCCTTTGGGTCCTTAGTGCTCCCTGAGGAGAAGGAACACGTAGTGACTCCAAGGCATTGGACCCCATCCCGAGCTGAGAAAAGTGTGGGGCAGCAAGTGAGAGCCAGTCAGGAGAAGTAAGGCCACTGGTCATTTCTGTACCAGAGAGGGCAGGCAGGCCCGCTGGTCACAACCACACACACTGGAGGCAAAAGGTGCAGAGTTCATAGTCCAGCCCTGCCCCTCACTGGCTGGGCAGGACTTGGCCAATTTTTGAAGCCCTTTAAGCCTCAGTCTCCTCTTCTAGAAAATGAAGATATCCATGCTCACCCCACATTCAACCATGGGGACAGGGTAATGAGACAATGAATATGGATCTGAATTGCTGAGGAAGCACATGGTGCTCATCTGAACCCCACCACTGGGAAGATCAGGGCCACAAGAATAGTGCCCTTCTGAGCTGATTGCAAAGAGAGAAGGAAATGTCTGGCCTGAAGGCAGGGCATTGGAGGAGACTTGTGGGTTTGCAAGAAAAGGCAGAAGGTTAGCTACAGGTTTAAAGAGGGGAGGCTGGGTGGATGCAGTACAAGGGGCCAGTTCCATAAGGGAAGGCCAACGTCTCCAAGAGAGAACAGTGCCTTGTAGGTTACTTCCTGCCTTTAGATGCCAGCACCTACACTGCATTACACACTCACACACTCACAGGCACACATACCAGCACACCAGTGTACCCAAGAGAGGAGAATAATACTCCAAACAGGTTACATTCACATAGATCTGGGATGAACTTGCAATACACCAAGAACAAGGTCAAGGTCGATGGCCTAAACCAGAAGCAAGGTGAATTAGAAGAAGCTGGTTCTTGGACCCTGCCCATCAAACACTGCCCCCAGGAATCTTACCCTCTCCATGTGTCCATCTTCCTACAGAGAAGAGAAGGCCAGGCAAGAAACCCAGCCACTGCAAAGTACCCCTTCAGCACAAATGCCAACTCGTGCCCTATCTGTCCCAAAACTAAGGTCTTCCCTCTGTCCTTTGCCCAGCTGAAGAGCCTGGCTCCACATGCCCTCAGCCTCATCCTAGAGACTGACTGGTGAGGGACAGGAAACAGGAAAAGGCATGACAGCAGCCGAGATTGTGACAAACCACCCCATGCAGACTTACCCTTCACCTTCCTGGGCAGTGAGGTCTGGGTCTGCAAAGGTTAGAACACAGCATGTTACATCCAGCAGGGAACTCTGCTCTCAGCAGTGATTTTGTCTAGCACCATGAAAAAGGGCAGCCTCTATTTCCATAGCACCTATTAGAAACTGGAAGATGCTCACAGTTCACCAGCCCAAACACCAACACATCTCATGGTGTCCATATGTGAGGCGGATGGCATCATGTTTGAATGGCAGCAACCAGCATGGCACTGTGCTTATTTTGTCCCTGGTGGGGAGGTAAGAATGCTTCCTCTTCAGACAGGGACTGTGGTTGGAAGGTCAGGACCCCGTGGAAGCAGAGAGGGACAGTCAGTACTGGTGGTACACTGGGTAGAAAACACACAGGACTAGGTAGGCCCTTCCCATGCAATGAGGGCATCTGAGATAATGCCCCATAGGAGCTAGGGGGAGTGTTGTGGAGACTCACTAAACCATCTGCTCAAACCTTTTTTCCTGAAAGTGCTTCTTATTCTTCCTCTTTCTCAGTGGAAATTGTAATGCTGGGATATTGTAACCCACCCCAAATTCTTTTTTTAAAGAAGTTTTCATTTATTTGTTTTTTAGAGAGAGGGGAAGGGAAGGAGAAAGAGAGGGAGAGAAATATGTATGTGTGGTTTCTCCTCATGTGCCCCCAACTGGAGACCTGGCCTGCAACCCAGGCATGTGCCCTGACTGGGAATCAAACTGGCAACCCTTTGGTTTGCAGGCCCCCACTCAATTCACTGAGCTATACCAGCCAGGGCCCAAATTCTTTTGACATAGTTTCTGTAAGTGCTCATTCTGGCTAATCTGCAGCTTCTACATAAACAACATGTGCATGTAAAAATCCTAGGAACTAGTATCAGAAGATACAGATCTGACCCTCAAACATCCCAGCTCCAGGTTTGCTGACATTCAACCATGGAGCCAGGATGCCATGAGGCCAGGATGAAGTGAAGCCAAGATGATTAATTAACATGATGTACACCAGACCATCACTTACCTTTCCAGAATGGACTGTACATCAGCACCTGCCTTGTGAGTATTAGCTTTCATAGCAACAGGGTGCCAGACCTGCTTTCAGCTACCCTTCCATGTGCATAGAGGGGATGCATGTGACAGCATGACCACACACCACAGCCAAAGCTGACTGTGCAGGACTGGGGAGAGAATCATAGACTGGTAATGTGGAAAGCCAAGATCTGATGGCAACTAACAGGTTTGGGTTTGGTGTTTTCTTTTGGTTTGTTCACTTCCTTGTTTTTTCACATGCAACAGATAAGGAAGGGAAGCTGGTCTTCAGAACAACAAAAAAACTGATTCAGACACACAGGAAAGAAAAGGCACACAGCAGAGGAAAACTCCTGACCATCTTCATGTCCCTGGTTCTAGCTTATTCCCACACTCAGCTGCTCTTCTACATTGAGTTCAGGGGGAAACCGTATCTACCCTCATCAGAGATTCCCTCCTCTGCTTAAGTTGTTTTCTATTATCTACTGGCTAATGATACATCCAACTATTTCCTCCTTTGCCTCTGTCTATTCTAGACACTATAAAACAAATTATTCATTTTCAAATCATTCAAATTATTCACATTCATTATTCATAGTCTCCCTTGCAGCTATAGCTCTGCATGAGAGAGAACGGTTTTCAAC
Source organism: Phyllostomus hastatus (assembly GCF_019186645.2). Classification (NCBI taxonomy): domain Eukaryota; kingdom Metazoa; phylum Chordata; class Mammalia; order Chiroptera; family Phyllostomidae; genus Phyllostomus; species Phyllostomus hastatus. The sequence continues at coordinate 50,303 of NW_025333643.1, read as the reverse complement.
ACAGTATTAGCAGAACTCTTGGAGAAAAGCCTTTTCACCAACTTCTTCCATAGAATATGGGTGTGATAGTTCTGGCTATCCTAGCAATATTGCAACTATGAGAGCAAGCCCAAGAACAAAAGGTAAACATGTAGAAGATGATAAAAAGAGAAACACAGTCTGGATTTCCAATGCAATCAATGTGCTGCTAAAACAAGGACAGAAACACTCATTTCATTTGGTGTTACAATGTAAAAAAAGCACCCTGCTCTCTTCTGTTTAGCCAATGTGTTGCTAACTGAAACATTTACAAAGAAGAGTTCTGGTTAACATAAGGAATAAACCCCCAGACTGAGACCTGAGCAGCCACAGCACTGAAGACCTTACTGTTCTGGGAGTGACAGTGAAGAAAACACCACAGTAGTGGGTATACGTGACTGAGTGAAGTGTGGCTGGAAGATCAGAAAAGCATCCACAGCAAGGGGGCAAGTACAGAAAGAGTGGACTAGACAGTGAGAGTGGCAGCTCAGCCCCCAGGAAGTTGTGGGGAGGGTGTTGTCAGAACCAGGGCCAGGACCTAAGGCCACAGGAGGGGCTCAGCTGGGGAAAGATACACTTCTCTACAGACCTGGGGCTCAGGTGAGGGAGGTGAGCCTGCCTGGGCAGAGAATTATGGGCAATAGGCAAAAAGTCTTGAGGCAAGGCCTAGGAGAGGGGTGCTGAGTGAAAGAGAGGGGTACCTTTTCATCAAATTAGTTTATATGACCAGAGCTTCAGAGGCTGTTAGTTTATCAGAAGGCTATTGGTGAAGAAGTTAGGTCTGAGGACCCAGTGAGAAGAGCATAAACTTTGCAGCCCCCCTGCCTTGCTGGGGTTGAATCTGACCACCATCAGTACAGAGGGTCCTGTGTGGACTCCTGTGAGGCACTTGACTTCTCCAGGCTCTTTCACTATGGGTCAAATGACAATGAGGAGAAGGTAAGTCTACCTTGAAGGGCAGGCGTGAGGCTCACATGGAGCAACAAGCCAAGTGTCAGTGGGAGCCAGGTATGAATGTGGTCTCTGGTATCAGTGGGAAGCCCTGGGCCCATAGCTCCTGAGGACAAGGGGCACATCTTTAGCCTGGAGGAAGGCAGGATGCATCCTTACCCCTTTGTGTCCCTCCAGCCTGAAGATTCCTCCCTCCTTAAAGAAACCTGAATACTGAGAACAATAGCAGGAAGCCCAGTAGAATCTAAAGAGGCCCTTATGGGGCAGAGGACTAGGAGCACCACAGGCTGCCTGGGAGGAGGGACAGACCTACCATCTCCTGTGAGGTAATGGGCCTGGCTTCTTGTTGCATCTGGGTGCTGAGGGACACCATGTGGTCCTGGGATTGGGAACCTGGTACGTGTACTTGACTAAGCATGTTATGCAGCCTCTCAATTTCCTTCTGCAGCTTCTCAGTGTCCTTCTGGAGCTTCTCATTTTCTTTCTTCAGTTTCTCATTCTCCTGTGGCTTCTCACTCTCCTCCTGTAGCCTCTCATTCACCTTCTGGAGCTTCTCATTTTCTTTCTTCAGGTTCTCATTCTCTATCTGTATTTTCTCCTTTTCCTTCTGTAGTTTCTCATTCTCCTTTTCCATCTTCTCCTTTTCCTCCTGCAGCTTATTATTTTCCCTCCGCAGCATCCAATTTTCCTTCTGCAGCTCCTGATTCTCATCCTGTAGCTGGGGGGCACAGGGTGGTTAGTCAGTCAGTATCACAGGAACCTCTGAGCACCCCGTGTCTGTGGGGCTGGCCCCTGTAGGCAAATGCTGGTCAGGGTTTCACTGGGACCAGGGTAGAGGGTTGCCTGACCTGGGCAGGTGGCTTTCTGACAAGACTGACTACCTTCCAGTTGGGAAACATCCTCGAACTGTGCCTGAGAAGAATGGAGAACTGAACCCAGGCTGTAAAGTTTACAGCACAGGGGCTTTCTGTGTGGTGACCACCCACTGAAGGGCAGTCAGGGAAGTGGAGGTCATTCAGAGTCATCAAATGGATGTTTTTAGATGAAAACAAATGGTGAAGAAAATGTGCTAACATTCTGCCTCTGGTTAAGAGCAGAGAGAACAGGAGACTATTTCCTTACATTTGCAGAAAGAATCTGTAGAAGAGTGTGCAATAAAACAACGAAGTGGTCACCTGTGGACCATGGGTGTAGGGGACAGGTAGGTAAAGATGGGGAGACTTAGTGTACCTTAATATATTTCTCCTGCTCTAGTCATAAAAGTAAATGTACTTCCCTTTTTAAAGTATTTGACATGAAGGACATTGAACAGATGGGATTACTGCAGTGGGGTGGCTACTATGCGCCCCACTCTGATTCATGCACTTTGACCCTCTGAGCTCTCTGCAGGCAGAACCTGAGGCTGCTGTTAATGGGCTTCCTCTTCAACTTGTCTCCTCCTCAGGGGCATTTTTATAGATGCTGCTTTCTCTTCCCTGAAGATTCCTGCTCTCTGTTCTCTGGTCCTGGTAACTGAGCCCTTCCATTGGCGTTATCCCTGAACTGTTACAGAGGTCCACAGCCACCTGGTTCTCTCCTGGGTGGGATTTCAAAGGAGGGCCTGAACTCAACATGACCAGGCAACTCACCAGAGGTTTATGGCAAAAGCCTCCTTGAAGGGCCTCCTGGGGTCACTGCCCAGGGGACCACAGAGTAAATGATGTGGTGGTTCAGAAGAGGTGGCCTGGAGTCTCCTCTTCCTGGCCAGGGAAGCTACTGTGGGCAGCTGACCCTTTGGCATGTTGATGAGGGTCAACAGCCAGGAGCAATGTCAGCAACAACATACTTCCCAACTAGTTCAAGATTTCAGGGAGAAGGTGTGCTGGGAGGAGATCATGGGAACCACCTAGTCTGAACTACCTCTTTGTTGTTAGCAGCCAGCTCTTTTTCCAGCTCATGAATTGTCCTCTTCAGTTCTCTTTACTGAAAAAAATTACAGCTCCTTCACAATCAAAATATATTAGAAAACTGCCCTGGCTGTTATGACCCAGTGGACTGAGTGCCACTCTGTGAACCAGAGGGTCACCAGTTCAGTTCCAAGTCAGGGCACATGCATGGGATTTGGCCAGATCCCCAAGGGGGGAGCAGAATAAGCTACCACACATTGATGATTCTCTCCTTCTCTCCCTCCCTTCCCCTCTCTTTAAAAGTGAACCAATAAATTATTATTAAATGTATATATTATAATACTATAACATTAAAAAGTACTGGCTCATCATTACCAAGACAGAACTGGGAAAAAGAATAGGAAGTTCAGACAAATAGAAGAGAACATGGAATGTTAGTCTGGGGGAGGGTTGACTGCTGACTAACACTGTTTACACAAGTAGCTAAGGGCCTAAAAATATATGAACTTCCATCCTTATTTCATATCTTTAACTGAAATAAAGTATAGGTAGCTCAAAGATTCAAACCTAAAAACACTAGTGATTGTCCAGAAGATGGTGGGATAAGAGGTTCAGCTCTCAAATCACTGACACATGAGATGACCTTTACGGGAACCTGGGAATCCAGCTGAAAGCTTTCAGTAACTTGATGGAGCTAAAAATCTGAGAATAGATGCACTGACAGGAGAAGAACTCTTTCACATTTCTGCACCAACCCTCACTGAAGGCAGCAAAGTTCAATGCTCAGAAGGACCTCATCAAGCTTGCACACTTTCTCACATGGGAAAAAGCATCCAACCACTGCTCTAGGCATGAGGGATGCTGCCCAGGAAGCCCACTTCTCCCTCACAGCCCAGAGGGCATTGGCATGGCTGAAATCGGTGTATTGTTCTGACACAGAAATCTCAGCAACCAGCCACAGAGTGTACTGGCTGACTTGTGGACACCAGGAGGGGTGGGAGGACAAAAGTTAAAGGGTAGAGTGTTTGTATGCAGTTGAACTTAAGTTGTTATCAGCTTATACCAGACAGATGAAACTATAAAATGTTTATGGAAGCCTCATACTAATTACAGAAAAACACATATAGCAGGTACAGAAATGATAAAAGGAAAAAGGAATCAAACCATACCACTCCTTAGTGGGGAGCATCAAGTCAAAAAACAAGGCAGCAAGACAAAAAGAAAACAACAAAGTAACTCCCCAAAGTAACTCCAAAAAATATCTGAAATCAAGAAAATAGCAATAGTAACTAATTACCTATCAATAATTACTTTTTATTTTTCAATTACAGTCGACATACACTATTATATTAGTTTTAGTGTCCATACAACACAGTGATTACACACTTACACACCTTACAAAGTCATCCCCTCAGTAAGTCTAGAACCCATCTGACACCATACATATGTGTTACTATATTTTTGACTGTACTTCCTGTGCTGTACTGTTCCTCCCTGTGACGGCTTTTAGAAATGACAATTTGTACTTTTCAATCCCTCTACCTTTTTCACCAATCCTCCCAATACCCTTCCATCTGGCAACCATCACTTTGTTCTGTATCTATGAGTTTGTTCCTGTTTTGTTTGGTCATTTATTTTGTTTTTTAGATTTCACATGGAAATGAAATCATATGGTATTTTTCTTTCTCTGCTCATTTCACTTAGCATAATATCCTGTAAGTCCATCCATGTTGTCTCAAATGGAAAGATTTCATTCTTTTTATGACTTTTTTTGCACCCTCCCCTCATACAGAGCCAGAAAGTGGTGATGCAGGCTGCCCTGCCCTGCATATTACCTAAGGCTCTGCCCTACACAATTGATCAGTGCTTTTTCAATAGCAGACCATAGTACTAAGGGTGTCACAGCAGGTCTACCTAACCCACAGAAACAAACATAGGGAGGATGCCAAATTGAGAGGGAAAAGAAATATGGCCCAAATGAAAGGACAGAAGAAAATCTAGGGAAAAGAACCAAACTTAAGGCAGATAAACAACCTATCAGATGCAGAGGGCAAAACACTGGTGATCAGGATGTGCAAAGAGCTCAGTGAGTATGGCAACAACATAAAGGCAGAAATGAAGGTTACACTAAGTGAAATAGAGAACCATCAGTTAGAGGGTAGGAAACTGGGATTCAAATCAACAATTTGGAACACAAAGAAGAAATAAGTGTTCACCAGAACAGCAGGAAGAAAAAATAATTTAGAAAACCAAAGATAGTATAAGGACCCTCTGGGACATCTTCTCAAATACCAACATCCGATTCACATGGATGCCAGAAGGAGATCAGGAAGAGCAAGAAATTGAAAACTTATTTGAAAAAAATCATGAAAACATGAAAGAGGACTTCCTTAGTTTGGTGAAGGAAATAGATATACAAGTCCAGGAAGCACAGAAAGTCCCAAAGAATTGGGACCCAAGGAGGACCACACCAAGACACATCATAATTCAAATGCAAAAGGTTAAAGATAAAGAACCTTAAAAGCAGCAAGAGAAAAGCGCAGAGTTACCTACTAGGAGTACCCATGAGATTATAGGCTGATTTCTCAAAAGAAGCTCTGTAGGCATGAAGGGACTGGCAAGAAATATTCAAAGTGATAAAAAGCAAGGATCCAGAGAAGCTATCATGTAGAATTGAAGGGCAGATAGAGTGCTTCTCAGACAAGGTAAAGCTAATGGAGTTTATCATCAACAAGCCATTACTTCTTGAAATGTTAAAGGGACTTATTTAAGAAAAAGAAGAAGATCAAAACTATGAACTGTAAAATGGAAGCAAATTCATAGCTCTCAACCACTGATTCTGAAAAACACAAACTAAGCAAACAACCAGAACATAAAGAGAATCATAGATCTGGAGATCATTTGGAGGGTTATAAAGTGGGAGGGTTAAAGGGAAGAATGAAGGAAGGGGTGCAGGGATTAAGAACCCAGTTGCTGAAAGACAAATATCATATGATGTCAGCTATAATAGGAAGGTAATAAACAAAATTACCTAACAAATAAAACAGAAACACAGGCATGGGAACATGGAACAGACTGAAAGTGACCAGTGGGAAGGAGAGGTGGATAATGGTGTAAAGGGAAGGGATCAGACAAAGACGTGTATGAATGTCCCACAGACATGGACAACACTGTGGGAATTGATTGTGGGAGCAGAGGATGGGATGGGCAGAGGAGGGCAAAATGAGAAAAATTGAGACAACTATACTAGAATAAGAATAAAAAATGATTTAATTTAAAAACGCTACTAAGAAACATGTGTAACACCCCTAAAACTATAATTGAAGTTATAGTATATTGACATTCTTTTTTAAAGAAGCATAAGCCCTGGCTGGCATAGCTCAGTGGATTGAGTGCGAGCTGCGAAGAAAAGTGTCGCAGGTTCGGTTCCCAGTCAAGCCTGGGTTGCAGGCCATGACCCCAGCAACCGCACATTGATGTTTCTCTCTCTCCCTCTTTCTCCCTCCCTTACCTCTCTAAAAAATAAATAAATAAATCCTTTAAATAAATAAATAAATAAATAAAAGAAGCATAGTTGTCAGGAACAAAGTAGACAGGGGCTGTTCAGAACAATATAGAAAATGGACAAGCCAAAGAACTTATATGCACAACCCATGGACATGAACTAACCAGGGGTTGGTGGGGAGGGAAACTGGTGCAGGGACCTGTGGGTCCAGGTTGAGCAGAGGGGGAAAAGGCGGAAAAGTTGGGACAACTGTAATAGCATATTAAAAAAATACGTTTTTTGAAAAGAACAGCAAAAGGATGGGCTACTTTCAATGCATTGTCCAATTTCACAGATTGGGTAGGAAATTGATAGAAAAATACGCAAAGAATGTAAACAGAGTTCTTAAACAAGAATGGCTTTCTTCAGTGGGAAACTGGTGAAACATCAAGTGGTGGAATCACTTTACTGCTAACTATTGGGCATGAAGCTCTTCCTTAACAAGCTTGCAGAGCAGAAAGAGAAGCACAGCAGGATTATTGACTGTCAATGGCCCTTCCATGACATGGAAATAATTACCAGTGGTACAGACCATACACAATTGGACTATTATAGATTCATCCAGTGGTGGCCAGGGCCACATCCAGTTAACTCAGGAGAGCAGATTAGACTGAAGGCTTTCCAAATGCATAAGCATTTTTCATTTATTTTTAAAAGATTTTATTTATTTATTTAGAGAGAGGGGAAGAGAAGAAGAGAGGGAGAGAAACACCAAAGAGAGAAACATTGATTGGTTTCCTCTGTGATGTGCCCCAGCCGGGACTAAACCAACAGCCCAGGCATGTGCCCAGACCTGGGATTGAACCAGCAACCTTTCACTTGGCAGGGTGGCACCCAACCTCCTGAGTCACAGCACTTGGGGCCCAATCCCATATTTGTTGACTTTACATTGGTAGCATGAAATTGGCCATGGTAGGAATATTTACAACACAGAAAATTGCAAATTCTACAAATCAAAGATTTTCTAGTTTCATAGAGACAGTTCTGAAATACCGCCACACCGCTATATCCATTCCAAATATTTTCAAAACCAGCAGATTTATAAGAGTTCTTTTCAACTCTTACAAAGAGATACACTATCTAAGAGTTGTTTTCAACTGGGATGGAGTCAGAAGGAGTGCAAGGTTGTTCAAGAAGAGACACAGCTGTGTGTATTTTGAACAAGATCCCAGGAAGATCTCATGTTGTGCACATACATATCACGACTCTCACCCAAGCACCCCAAGAACCCTATTCTGTGCTTTCTTGTATTGGCAGATGGTCTGAAAATATGGAAATTTTGATGTCTTTCAACTTTCCTGAAACCATAGAATGAAAATGGAAACTTTATTAGAGGACACAGGGCTGTTCACTGGCTTTGGGAGGAAAGGCACAGAGGATCTGCTCACCTGAATTTTCGTCTCCTTGAGAAATCTCAGGTCCTCAAATTCCTGTGTCTGCCTGAGCAGTTCCTCGCACTCCTCATCCTGCAGAGACCCGAGGCTGGAATACATCTCGTCACAGGACTGCGGGGCCCCTGGTGTCTGAAAAGGCCAGGGTATGATTTTATTTAGATGAAAATCTAACCTTGATTTTTTGTTTTACATCTGGAGCAGAGTCAATGGGCACCTCTTGCCCCAACCACAAACTCCAACCTCTCCTCATTGGATATCAGCACACCTGTGAACATCCACACCAGTCTGGGTTCTCCTTCTCCAGTGTTCTCCTGAGGGCTCAGGCCTGGCCCGGGAGAAGCAAGTTCCCACAGAAGAGCAGAAAATTGACTGACTTACAGTGTTTGTCACAATCACTCCAAATGGAATCTTACCCGGTGTTTTTTCTCAGAAGTTAAAAAATGTATTAACAAACTGGTTATCCACCTACACAGAATTTGGTATCCATTTTGGCTCTTACACTTCAGTGAAATTAAAATTTAAGAGAACATGATTCAAGTTCAAAGAAAAGTACACTAATATAAAATTATGTTCTCATTTACCAAAACTCAGGATTTCCTAACTGAACATAAGAATTGACCTGTGATGAGGTAGTTTCTAAAAAAGTCAAAATTCAAAATCCTGCCTTAGTTTCAAATGCCTGGTCAGCCAGCACCTTGTGAGGGAAATGTGGAGTCAGGAAGTGTTAGATGAGCTCAGCAGTGAGGGTTGAGGAGCTGGGGCTGGAAGCATGAGGTCCATTTGGGGAAGCAGCACCTTATTTCCCCAAATCATCCCTGACCATGGAACATGGAATAGGTGTGAGAAACACTACGGGTTCATTTTCAAAAACCAGATTGTTCTGGATGTTAAGAGAACCCATAGGGGCAAAATACATTCTGAAGATATTTCTCCTTAAAACTTATCTCCTGTGACAGTGTTAGTCATACAGGTTTACATGCTAAGATACAGTCCAGGGATAAATTTAATAAAGTGTTTCTGAATAAATTCGATGATATATCCAGTAGAAAAGCAGGAACTTTGTGGTTTAAAGAGCTAGTTTCCAACCCCAGCACAACTCTGTCTCTTAATAGCTGTGTGACCTTGAGCAAGCTATGTGGCCTCCATGTCTTGACCTGTAAAGGGAGAATGTTAATAATACTTGAAAAAGGAAATTAATAAGCTCATGAGGTCCTACTTTGAGAGTGTTATGTTGTGTGATAGTTAGGACGGTTAAACTTAGTCTATCAGGTGTTCTGCACAGGAGCTGGAAATCAGTAGATATAGTCAATAAACGTTAGCTATTGTGTGTGACCTCCACAGGCCCCTCAGTCTCCCTGTGATGCAGCCAGCACTCAGCAAATTTGTGTTGAAAGAAAAATACATTCGTTTAAATTTTGTGTCATTTCTTATCCAGTGCAGAAAGCTCTTTGCATAAGGAAGAATAATATCTAGGAAGTTCTTGCGATATACCAGATAATGTTGAGTGCTCTGTGCTAATTTAACACTCTCAGTAACCCATCTTACAGAAAAGAAATCAAGCCATGGGAAGGTTCAGTAACTCCCTACTGTCACACAGCCAGTGTGGGATAGAGCAGAGATGCAGTCCCAGGCACTGGCCTCCAGAATCCGGCCTCACAGTACCTGAGCCCCCACAGTGGCAGAGGAAATAAAACTAGCACAAAACAAGTAAATGAATTTTGAGAACAGAGAAGCACATTTTCAACAAAGGAAATTTGAAAAGACTTTTCCACTAGGTACCTCTTCTAATGGAGAGTCAGGGAGGACAGAACTTTTCAGCTCATCCCAAAATACTTTTTTTTGTTGGTATATTTCCTCAGATAGCTCTTCTTTCCACTCCTCAAACATAGCTTTAGCGTCTCTTTCCCTCTGACAGGTGGTCTTTGCTTCCTACAAAGAACATCAAGAACAACAGAATCATTAATTCCTCATTATGGCAAACATTTACTGAGGAAATACTAGGGCCCCTTGTCATGCAAGTCACCATGGAGACCAAAGAACATTTGTCCCACAGTTCCCATGGTTTGCACTTGGAGTGGGCCCAGTTTGATCTGAACTTTCAAATCCTTTGAGGATAGAGATTGTGTTGTTTCTGTCTTTCAGGTCCTCAGAATGGACTGGGCCTGGCACAGTTGATGCTCAGTGAATACATGCTGAGAGACTGAATGGTGGATGAATAAAGGAAGGAATGAGTAAGACAATTTAGGTATTTTCATCTTACAAATATTTACTGAGAACTTCCTCTGGGCTGGATTCTGGAGCTTTCACAACAACACCCATGCTTTGTCCTCAAAAAGTTGAGAGTACAGAGTAAGAAGTTAACCTTCAGCTTGAATACCTTCCAAGGTGCTAACTAATGCAGGAAACTTCCACTCCCTGCTCTACTTTTGGCCAGAGGGGTCTGGCAAAATGATTCAAGTTTCCTTCCCAGATGACCTAAAATCATTTGTCACTTAGGGAAGGTGCCACCCTAGCTCTGACTCCCAGCTCAGAGAAACCACCAGAACTTGGCCCTGTGGGATTCATGTGCATCCCGGGTCTCCAGGTGGTCCATGACTGGGTCTCCTGCTGTCTCTTCTCCACGCCCACCTGCAGCTGCCTCTGCTTCTTCAACAGGGCTGTCAGCTCCTCTTGAGTTGATGTCAGCTGGGCTGCAGGTCTCGTACCACCTCCTCCATAGACTCTTCCTGCTTCTGTTTCTCTGTGGAGTCCATGCAAGCAGAGGATGACCAGTTTAGGAGGAAAAATCAGTGGAGTGTAGTCTCTCATCTATGTCACTAATCACACACCCTGGTCTCAGACCAGCTTTGCCACTTACTTTCTACATTGACCTTGGGCAAATGACTTTACCTCTCTGACCCCCACTTTCCCCCAGTGGAAGATGGACAAAATAATAGCACCTAACTCGTAGGGTTGCTGTGAGGATGAAACATGATCGTGCAAAGCACTGAGCATAGTGCCTGTCATGATGCTCAATAAATGTGGACTGTCACTGTCATTTAACAGAACTCCTTTGACAGTGCCCACTCAGAGAAATGGGAGTGCAAAGTTACTACAGAAACAGCCACAGAAGTAGTACACACACACTGACTATGAATAGAAAGAACATGTCCATGTGTCCTGACAGCAGTCAGAGAGGAGTGTGAAGTGATGGAAATAAGTGTAGTTGTAAGTCCACTTTTTTCATCAACAATGGCATTTAAACCAATACTTTTACATTTCAAGGGAAAGAAAGGCACCATGCACTTTGAGTGAACATTTTAGCCAAGGTTGGTTTAAGTATGTGCTGAAATTTTTTAAGTTAAAAAGAGATACAGAATGAATTATAAAAGAACATTCTATCTAAACCACATTCTGATAAAACAGTGGGGGTTCAGGGTTAATGAAAAAGACGCCAAGTGTACATTTGTTACTTCTTAAAGTGCATTTAGTAATTATTCAATAGATGGCACTGGTATTAAAACCCCAAGCCTTTCTTTGAAGAGTGAGATGGTGTTTCTTAGATTGGACTTTTTGGAAACATGCACTTTTTAGATGCAATATAAATTGATTTGGGTTAATAGGTGCCCTGAGGTGAGTGTAGAATAGGAGAGCTGAGAAGCCAATGAAAAGGTCCTGAACATTAATATAGCAGAGTTGCCTTAGGAACATGTTTTCCCTCTCCTTCCAGCATTTTCCCTCTCCTTCCATCTCCTTCAGGAGATGAGGAGGCATATGCACAAACATGTATGTACAAGAATATTCATCATCATGTGGTTTATAACAGAGAAATTTTGGAGTAACCCATATAAATTAGGAAATAATTCAATTGTGAATGAAATTATGGTAGCCATTTGATGAGATCCCATTCAGCCATTAAAAATCATGTTTACAAAGATCATTTAATTACATTGGAATACATAATATATACTTGATTGAAAATAAACAATAATCAATACTGCATATTGTGCAATTACATATGTAGGCAGAAAAAGAATAAGAGACAGTACATGAAAATATTAACTGCAGGTATATTGTCCATGATTTGTATTTTCTCTCTTCTACCTCCTCTATTTAAATTTTCTATATCTATGGTATTTTACTTGATTTCCTAATTGTGGTAAAATACATGGAACATAAAACTGACCATTCTAAACCATTTGTAGGCGGCACTAAATACTTTCATAACATTGGGCAACCATCCCCACCATCCACGCCCATAACTTTTCTCCTCTTGAAAAAAGAGGCTCTATAATGACTTAACAGTAATTTCTCATTCCCCTCCCACCAGGCCCTGACAACCACCATTCTACTCTGAGTCTATGAGTTTGATGACAATATGTACCTCATATAACTAAAATCATTACAGTATTTGTCCCTTTGTCACTGACTTGTTTCACTTAGCATCTCCTCAAGGCTCATCCATGTTGCAGTGTATGTGAGAATCTCCTTTCTCTTTAAGGCTGAATAATATTTCACTGTATATTTATATACACCACATTTTGTTGATCCATTCATCTTTCAAGGGACATTTGGCTTACTTCCATATCTTACATACTGCAAATAATGCTTCCATAAAGATGGGCATACAAATATTACTTAAAGAAATATTTTTATCAGAAACATATTAAGAAGTGCAAAATCTGTTTTTCTTTAGCAGCCTCCAATGCAGAACCAAGAAGAGTTACATAAGTAACAAATGCACAGTGACTAGGCCAATAGTGCTATTTTAAACCTCTAAGTTTATTCTTTGAAAAGGAAATTAGGATGAGGGAAAAATAAGAAACAGATTTATTATGGGATATTTTTATTTATATTTATATTTTCAAGTCTATATTTATGTCTTAACAATTATTTCTTATTAGACCTTAAAAAATAGTTATATAGTATGCAAAGATCTCCATGGGTAAAACACACAGCTTTGTCACTCACTTTGGAATTTGCAACAGTAAAATCAAAGTGATTATGTCATGATCAGATTATGTAATAATGAAGTCAAAGAAGGGGCCTGACTGCTCATTAAGCCCATGTAAGCTCATTCAGAGTTAGCATCACAGAACAGCAGGTTCACAGAAGGAGAGGAAGGAAGGACCTTTCTACTTCACTCAGTCTGACTGCCCCATTCATAGTGAAACACACTGAGACTCAGGGGGGAGGCATTGACCATAGTCACAGAACTGAAGGGGACAAAACTAAGACTGGAACCTACCTGTGTGACTCCCAGCTCTTTAGCTCTACACACATGGTCAGATGCAACCCTCCCAGCCCCAAGTAGGATCTCCAGGATGGATGGTGGGATCATCCCATCCTCCAGTGTATGATGAGGTTCTGAGGGAAGTTTAGATGATGTATGTGCCGCCACCCACAGTATTCCAGTCAAGGTCCTTCCACAGACCCAGGAGGACCACCTGGACTCACCGCCTTGTGCTGTGCCCTCATGCCTGTGTTGCAGGTGGCTCGAGAGATAGGAGGCACTCAGGAAGGTCTTCTCACACAGATGGCACTACACAGAGAGGAAGCAGTGGGAAGTGCAGGAGTAAGTCACCTGAGTCAGCCTGGGATTCTCCCTATGTCAAAACTCCCATTACCTTGGGATGCCCAGGCTGCTTCAGACACAAAAAAATTCATTTACTGAGTAAGGCAGTCATGTTAACCTGCCAGATATAAATATACATCCCTCTCTCTATATATAGATATGTATACATCTATATATATACTGAGCTTTAAACCACTATCAGTATGCTAGGGAACTGGGAACACTGACTAGCCACTTGATGATACTAAGAAATGATTGTTGGAATTTTATGGTGTGATGATGATAATTATGTTTATGTTTAAAAGTGGGGATCCTTGTCTTTTGGAGATATATACTGAAATATTCACAGATAAAATCATGTGACTATTACTCACCAATAACAGTTCAGGGGTGGAGAAATGTTTGTAGGGGAATAAATGCAACAACATTGGATGTGAGTTGGTAACTATTGGGCTGGGTAATGTGCAAACAAAAGTTCATTGTACTCCTTTCTCTATTGTTGTATATGTTTGAAATTTTCCATTACTAAAGGTTTCTAAAAGATACCAGTGTCCAGCTCCCACATGAGGGTTGATAACCACCACAGAAGGATAGCTAATAACAGCATCTCTGATTCGACCTCACTTTCCTCACGTTTTTCAGACACTGCCAATCTACCACATCATCCTTTCACTGTGAAACTTCAAACTACTTCCAACACTGCACTGTGGGCTGCCATTGCCAGCCAATACAGGAAGGGGACAGGTTATCCACACTCTTTACACAAGGGGAAATATGACAGAAATGACCAGTTGTCCCCAGTACCCATTTCCCATTTTCCTGAGCAATAGAAACCATGATTTTTAGCTGGTCATAAAGCTGATGAGAGCAAACACTGTGTGTCCTGTCCTCCCTTGCCAACAGGTGTGGCCATGGGACTAAATCTTGTCCAGTGACATGCAAGCAGAAGTGGTAAATACAATTTTCAGAAAGAGGCACGACATTCAAGAAAGAGACAGGACATTCCTCCCCCTGCCCCACCCTGCTGAATTGAATGTGGACTTGAAAGGTGGAATGTAGGCAGCTATCTTGGACCACGAGGCACAAGTCACATGATGAGGCTGGCAGTGAAACCCTTAAAGAACTGGGTCCTCAGTGGCTGTGTCATTCCATACCATCCCCAGAAATCTGCCCTCTAGACTGCATTCATAACAGGGAAGAATAGACTTAGATATGATTCATTCAACTACAATTTTAGGTTTGCAGTCACCCATAGTCAAATGTAAGCCCCCACACACACCTGGATTGAAAGACTTTGCCCTCTCTCGAGTTCTAAAATGACACAAATGAGTTTCTAGTTGTCAGGAACATGAGGTGGGTGGGGTGGGGCACAGTTTAGAAAGCATCTTAGTCGACATTTCAAGTCCTTCCCCTCATCACACCCTTACCTGCTTCCCCATTCCCACCTCAAGCAGTCCACTCAGAAGCCAGGCACCTGAAATTGGACAGCCGCCACTGCCTTCAGACTGAAATCCACTCTCTTCCACAACATATAAGGCCACTGTGACCTGGCTCTGCTCTCCTCTCCTGCCACACCTCTCACCAGTCTCCTGCCCAAACCCACCTCGTGCAGTCCACAGTCATTACCCTGAGCACCCTTCTCACACTGGCGCCTTGGATACCTCTGCCCCCATAACATTCTTTCACAAAATTGTGCTCAACATTCAAGGTTTGTTTAAACACCACCTCAGGAAGACTCTTCCTCTCCCACCTCTGTGCTCCCACAGCTCCTCAGCCATCTCTCTTAACATTTTCTCCATCTACAAAGGACACAAAGGACATCTGTTCATTTCTGAGAGTACACTAGCCATACCCTCTTCCTCTGATAAGAGCACCCAGCTTTCTTCAGAGGAGTTACCCTTCCCTTACTCTCAAGCCATGAGCTTCAGTCCACCCCAGCTCCATGAAACAGGTGACTGAGACCAAAGCCAATCAGAACCCTGCATTCTCAGGGTTCAGTGACTGGTTGAGGCACTGAGACAGTGAACTACTTAGCTGGGGTGCTGGGAACAACTTTGGCTGTCTGGCACAGCAGCCTTAAATCCTGAAAAATGAGAAGTTGGCGTTACTGTGGCCCGACTTGCTACCACAGGGTCAGGATCTTTCTCACAGTGGAAGGAAGAATCTACCCTGAGGAAGAATTGCCAAGAGCTTCAGAGAAACAAACGAGATTCTAGTGCCATCATTTTCTGGGACAAAGCCACTCCTTTGTGACACCATAACCCTGGATTTTTCAGTTAAATCAACCAACAAGTTCCGTCTTGGCCTAACCAAGATTAGATTGTTCTTTGTCACTCACTACTGAAAGGGTTCTGACCTTTATGTCATAATTAACAATACATCAATTATACCAGTTACCACTCTGTTGAAATGATTCCTTCTGCTCCACCTGCCCTCCAACTATGAATTCCTTGAAAATCTGAACCAGCACAACTTAGGACTATATCCTCAGTATCTGGCTCCAGGCCTGGTCAACATGACAGTTTATTACAGGGCCAATGACCCCACACCACACTTTCTAAGAAAATATAGGCAAAAGCTGAAATTCCACTCTGGCTCATGAACTGTCACTTGGTTAAATAATGGAGATCCTTTTCCAGAACAGGCCTCACTCTACCAGTCCCTTGACACACACTCATCTCTCTGCAACACGCTCCCCCCACACCATACATACACCCTTACACAGCACTCTCTACATGCACACACAAAGCTCTCATGTACACACACATACATGTAAACTCACACTAACCACACATACACACACCCTTAGACACACTTATACCCTGACCCATTCACACAACCACAAATATATCTTTTTAAATATATTTTATTGATTTTGCTATTACAGTTGTCCCATTTTCTCCCCTTCACTCCCCTCCACCCTGAATACTCTCTCCCACCCATATCCCCCCCTTTAGTCATGTCCATGTGTCATACTTGTAATTTCTTTAGCTTCTACATTTCCCATACTATTCTTACTCTACCCCTATCTATTTTCAACCTACATTCTATGCTACTTATTCTCTGTACCTTTTCCCCCTCTCTCCTCCTCTCACTCCCCTGTTGCTAACCCTCCATGTGATCTCCATTTCTGTGGTTCTGTTCCTGTTCTAGTTGTTTGCTTAGTTTCTTTTGGTTTTGCTTTAGGTGTGGTTGTTAATAATTGTGAGTTTGCTGCCCTTTTACTATACATGTTTTTTCTTTATCTTCTTTTCTTAGATAAATTCCTTTAACATTTCACAAAATAAGGGCTTGGTGATGATGAACTCCTTTAACTTGACCTTATCTGAGAAGCACTTTATCTGCCCTTCCATTCTAAATGAGAGGTTTGCTGGATAGAGCAATCTGGGATGTAGGTCCTGGCCTTTCATGACTTGGAATATTTCTTTCCAGCCCCTTCTTGCCTGTAAGGTCTCCTTTGAGAAATCAGCTGACAGTCTGATGGGAGCTCCTATGTAGGTTACTGTCCCCTTATCTCTTGCTGCTTCTAGGATTCTCTCCTTCATTTTTACCTTGGGTAATGTAATTATGATGTGCCTTGGTGTGTTTCTTTTTGGGTCCAACTTCTTTGGGGCTCTCTGAGCTTCCTGGATTTCTTGGAAGTCTATTTCCTTTGCCAGCGTGGGGAAGTTCTCCTTTATTATTTGTTCAAATATGTGCTCTATCTGTTGCTTTTCCTCTTCCCCTTCTGGTACCCATATAATTCAGATGTTGGAATGTTTAGAGATGTCCTAGAGGTTCCTAAGCTTCTCCTCATTTTTCTGAATTCTTATTTCTTCATTCTTTCCTGCTTGGTTGTTTTTTTCTTCCTTCTGGTCCACTCTATTGTTTTGAGTCCCAGTTTCCTTCCCTTCACTATTGGTTCTCTGTGCATCTTCCTTCATCTCTTTTATGGTAACCTGCATTTTTTCATGTAATTTGCACCCAAAATCAACCAATTCCATGAGCTTCCTGATCACCAGTGTTTTGAACTGTACGTCTGACCGATTGGCTAGTTCTTGGTCGCTCGAAAGGATGAGTCCTGGGGGACTGATCTGTTCTTCTGTTGGAGACATGTCTCCCTCTCTCTCTCCTTTTTTTTTTTTTCCCTGGTCTGGTGCTCTTGTTATGGTGAGGGGCAGAGCCTTAGGTGTTCACCTGGGCTGGGCACTCCAGGCACTAGATTGTGACTGTGACATTGTATTTGGGGGAGGGGGCGGGAGGAAATGGTGGTAGCTCCGTTCTCCTGGGATCTCAGTCCCTTATCTGGGATCCTGGGTTGTGCGTTCTGCCCTGGTCCACAATGCTGCCTCACTGGGTCCGCCAGCCACTGCTTGCATACTCAGGGTCCACCGCTTCGTCCCGGAAGGCTTATGCACTCTTGGTTGCCTTAGGCGCCCAGTTCTCCCCACTCTCTTCGCACTGCAGCCCGCGCCCGCTCCTCCTCTCAGCTCCTCCTACCGGTCTGGATGAACAGGTCTACTTCAACTTCTTGGCTGTCCCACTTCCATTCAGATAAATTCTCTATCAGTTCTGGGTGTTATTCTAACTCTAAATTGTTGTTGTTCTAATCTTGGCTGTGCGTGGAGGTACAGTGCATCCGCCTATGCTTCCATCTTGCTGGAAGTCCATATATCTTTATATGGACACTTCTACATACTCACAAGCACATATCACACACCATGCACTTCACACACATACCATACAGAAAGGTACCCTACAAATATCCACATACACACATCAGATATATTTACACCTTCCATGAGAGCACACACACACCCTTCACATATTCAAACATGCTTTAGACACAACCTCTCCAGAAGCACACTCTATGCACATACATCCTTCATACACACATCTGACACACCTGAATGCTCTACACAATCACACAGTAGATGTAACCTAACCAGATGTTCAGGCCCTCTGGCCCTGAGCAGCATCTCTAAAATCTGCTCCTAACCAAGGACTATGGCCCATAGCAGCTTCACAGCCCAGGGGATGGTGTTGCCCAGGTGACCCAGTGCCTGGGCACCCAGGCCTCCCACCCTCCTTGCCCTGTTGATATTCCTCACCATATAGTAGCTCTGGCCACCTGACCATCGGAGAAGCTGCTGCAAGTCTTTGATCATCTGGCGTTGCCGGTGCCTCTCCTCTCGCAAACCCCTGAGCTCTTCAGCCTGGCTGTCCAGCTGCTGCTGACTCTGTGACTGCTGCCTCAGGCTGGCTTGCAGGTGCAGCTCCAGCAGGGTAACTCTGGTCATCAGGAAGTCCTGGCAGTGCATCAGGTACTCAATGGAGAGCTGAGCTAGGCGCAGCACATTAAGCAGCCCCTGGTCCAAAGGCTGCAAACAGTGGCTACATTCCTCCCCATCCAAGGTGCAGAAGGTGATGTCAGTGAGGTTCTCCTGCAGGGTGGCCACATCCAGCTCTCGTATCACACGGTCCACATCCAGGACACTCATGTGCCTCCAGTCCATGCTCCCATTGCGAGGCTGGAACCTGAAGGGAGGGATTGTGTAGGCCCCGAAGATGGAATGATGGGGCCCCTGAACAATGGTAGCAAGAAACTGCATGGTCAGGGAAGCCCTGGGATGACCCCCTTGGGAGGGTGCCACCAAGGGCACTGTAGCCAGCAAAGGAGCTGAGGTAGGACCTGAAAAACAAGAAGAGAGTCCAAGTTAGGAAAGGTGCATGGGCTGCATGTACCACACACCTGGCCACCAAGAGCCTGAGTGGGGTGAGGTGAAGGATCTGAACAATGGCTGCAGTGTGCATGCTACGCACTGACATGGCCAGAGCCGTGGAAAGCAAGGGTATGGATTTTATAGTCACTCTGCTGTGGAGTCAGATCCTCAGCCTTGGGCAAGTCCCTTCACATCTTCAAGGCTTCTAGGTCTATTTGGACTTCTGGGGTCACTTTGTATGTTTGTGGTTAGGAATGAGGCAGGTGAAGCACATAGTCTAGTGCCTGGCATTACTAGCTCCTCAGTGAATCTCCCATGCCCAATACCACTGCCAGAGTTCTTTTTTTTTGTGGGGGGAGGGAAGCTGTCAGTTGTATAAGTTGGTCCTCTGCAACCTTCCAGGGACCTCAGGATAAAGTCCTACAACTTGCTATGAGTGGCAGAGCTACCTGAGGTACCACACTCCCCAACTCCCGCCCCACTTCTTCTCTAATCACTAGATCACAGTGGACAGGGCCAGGCTACATTTCCCAGTTTGCCTGGCTGTAAGGTGTGATCACATGACTATGTTTAGTCTAGGGGGATGTAAGTGAGATGGTGTCCACCACTGCCCAGGGAAGGAGGGAGGGGGACTTAAGACAGTGACCATGTCTCTGCACTCAGACTGAACTCAATCCACAATGGCTGTTTTTTCTCACACCTAATGTTTTCCTGAAAAGAGCTCCAGTTTTTTGTCAAAGACTCAGATCCTAATCTCCACTTTCTAGGTAGACATACAGATTGTTCTCTCTCTTTGAAAAGTAATTTGGTAAGAGCAGCACAGATTTTTAACTCAACATTTTCTTACAGAAAAACACATACAAGTGTGTAAAGGTGCTTGTGGAAAAGTTGGCACTGCAGTGTTGTTTGTAATAACAAAGTATAAGAAGTAGTATAGGAAAGCAAACTAGAAAGCGCGATAGAGGACACAGCTGTATCTCTATACAATGAAACACAATGCATCTCCTGATGAGAATAATGCAGCTTCACATGTACTGATAGGGAATAATGGGATTATGTACATATGTGTGTGCACGTGCATATACATGTATGCAATTCTCTTTAAATGATACAAGAATATCATTATATTTAATAACTTACGAAATAGATATGTATGTCTCATATATCTATATATGATTTTATAGAGATGCATTTGAATAGGTATAGCTATGATAATAGTGGGAAGAGGTAAATACAAATATGAAATGAGGATAAAAAAATGAACAGAAGGGTGGTCCATAGATAGGTTATCAGTAAATACTTACACAGATAACAGATACATAGACAGGCCTTGCACACACAATGATGATTATATATATGTATATGTGAATGTTTCATATTTGCCATTATTACATAATAAAATTCTATAAAATATATGAATTTATGATATATGATATTTCATAAGCATAGATACCTTCAAGAAAAATAGACCTATCATTATCTCTGGGCATGAGAATGGAAGTTAGAGGACCTTTGTTTTTCACTTTCTATGTCCCCATACTATTTAAAGTTCTATGCACCATAATCTGTTCCTTTTATAATTTTTAAGGAAAAAAACATAATTTCTTCCCTTGTGGAACTTACAATCTGGAGTAAGGAGAAGTACATATGATTATACTTAAGTTCTTTCTAGATCATAGGATTCAGAATTTTAAGTGCAATAGAAAGACAAGAGAAAGGTCACTGAGGAAGGAGAAAGGCCTTGAAGAAATGGTGGTGGTGAGTTTGCAAAGATGGGCAGGTCCTCCAGGAAAATTCCCCACCTGCCTGAGCCTCTGTCTTTTTTTAGGAAAGGGGGTTAGAGCCCTGCCATGCAGACCCCCAGGGTGCTGTGGGAACTGAGGACAGGCAAAGGGAATGAACTCAGTGCTAACAGCAGCTGCACTGCAGCCACTACCAGCCTTTGTGCCACATACCAGCTTGAAATACAAACCTACAAACAGCTTTTGCTACTCCCATTTTACAGACAAAGCAATTGATTTCTGGAGAGCTAAGTGGTTTGTCCCAGGTAGCAAGACCAGAATGGAAGAAAGTTGGAGGTACATCTGCTTCTAACACTTGTGAACTCTGAAACACCCAACATGATTTTTCAAATCATTTCTTCTAAAAATTTGATTTGATCAGATCATCACTCCTTATCCCTCAAAGTCATTCATCCACTCCCTCCCCTGCATTTATAGCGTGCCTTCTTGGGCCAATCCTTGTCTGGGAGACTGCCCTCACGATGCCACTGGCCCACCTTTTCCATTTTGGCTCCCGTGCTTCCTTCTCAGACAGTCTTTCCCAAAGCACACTCAAAAAGCAAAGCCCCTCAGCCACAAGCACCTCCACTATAGCCATGAGGAGAAGACTGGCACATTTCTACTTAACATCTTATATTATTTGAAAAAAAAAGAAAAAGAAAGAAAGGCAAGGCAAGGCAAGAGAGCAAAACAGAAGTGGGCGAGATGACACCATGTTCAGCTCAAGCTACCACCATGTCACCAGAACCTCAGAGACAACAGTCACAACAAGCTGCACCTGGAGCAACAGCAGGTCACCCTGCATGCTCATGCTGTGGACCAGGGTAACAGGACACCTGCTTTCTGTCCTCCTTCAGACTGGGAAACTCACCACAGAACTCACTATTCACCTGATTAAGCTTTATTCTTCAGATGTTTGCTCAGTTTTCTCTGTAACAGTAAGGCCTGGAACATTCCATCATCAGGTCTCTCCCCTCCCCTCCCACCTTGCTCCTTCCAGCCTCTTTCTTAAACAGTTACTACCCTTTCACTCCTCCTTTAAGACTCAGTGTCCCAATGTCCCTGTCATAGTCTTCTCTTCACCCACACCCATCTCTCCCTGCACTGTCCCTCTGGGGATGAGCTCACATTACCCACAGCTTCAGCTACCATAGGCCTGCTCTAAGTACTCAGACACTCCCAAATCGATTTCTTGCTGGTCAGCCTGTCTCTTGGGACCATGACAACAAACCTTCTCTTTTTTTTTAAATTTTATTTTAATCATTGTTCAAGTACAGTTTTCTCCCACTTACTCCCATTCCAGCCCACCCACCCAACCCTCCCCTCTTCCCCCCCTTACCCCCCACTCCTAGTTTTTGTCCATGTGTCCTCCAAATTTGTTCCTATAAACCCTACCCATTGCCCCGTGAAATTCCCTCTCCTTTCCCCTCTGGTCACTGTCAGTCTGCCCCCTATTTCAGTGTCTTTGGTTATATTTTGCTTGTTTCTTTGTTTTACAACAAACCTTCCAATACTGACTATACCACAAAATGCAAATCCAAATTCTACCAGGCCCAGGAAGGGAGCATTAAATGCAGAAAACATGCCAGGTGTAAGACAAAGCACAGCACAAATTTGATGATAAATGGCAACTGACTCTCCATTTTGATGTCCAAAGTACAATTAAGCACAAGATTCAGCTGGGACCTGGTGAGAAATACAGATCTCCAGACTTATTAATTCAGAAGCACTGCAGTAGGGAGTGTTGGGACAGGGAGGGCTAGGCACTGTGGCAAAAAGGAAGGGCATGCCCTGTTTCAAGGAGCCATCCACCACTGACCTTCATCCACATGGGAATGGATTTGATGGGTTGCTCATGGGCCAGTTCCAAATTCCTTAAGGAGACATTCACACATTGCTTGGAACTCTTTCCAGACACCTTCCTAGCTGCATCTCCCACTTAACATATTAATTGCTGTCTACCTTTTTTTTCCAGGAACTCATATTTCTTATCAAAATCATATTCAATGTCAACAAGTGCTTCAGAATTAATAAGTCTGGAGACCTGTATTTCTCACCAGGTCCCAGCTGAATCTGGTGCTGCTGGTCCAGGGACCACACTAGGAGAATGGCTGCCTGGTTGTATCTTGGACATGAAGATGGACAATCAGTTGCCATTTATTGCCAAGCTTATACTGTGCTTTCTCTTTTACCTGGCCTTTTCCTGCATTTAATGCCACTTTCCTGAGCCTGGTAGAACAAGATGCCACAACTCCCAAAAACATTGCACACGTTGCAATCTCAATGCAAAGAGTGAAACTCCAGTCATGGACAAAGTAATTCAAATTACGCCAGCAAACAACTGAATTTTAGAAATATCTTCATACATCCACCAACAAATTAAAATGGTTGCCAAAAAACATAGCAAGTCAGAGGTCTGGTATTGATTTTAACAGGGCAACCACTTAGGCATTTCTATCACATTGAACATCAGTCACTCAGCCACTCAGCTTCATCCCATTCATCATCCACCAGGCTGGTTCAGCCACCCCTGGTGACTCAAACTTAACCACATGGCATCCCTTGGACTTCCCATTCTCCATCTTGATGTCAGCATATAACACATGGCCACGTTCATTCAATTTGTCTTTTAGCATCTTCCATGCACAATCAAATGGGAGACTTCTCACAAACATTTGGCAGGCCTTCCTGGCCACCCCAGGAGAATAGCCCTCTGCTCCACCAAAGGAACCTGTGAATCTTTCTCCAAAGTTGCATTGCTCCATCTCGATGGCATGGTCAAAGCTGCCAATACCAGCACTAACAATGGCCAGGCCCATGCAGTCAATGCCAGCATTCAGGACCAGACCTATGGTTGGAACCCTGCACTCCAAGCTATTTGCACTCACATGCTACAGGTCCATGCACTCCAGGTCATTGGGATTGGCTCCCATGTGTTCCAGGCCCATGGATTGAAGGTTGTTGGCTTTCATGGGTTCCAGGCCCATGCACTCCCAGGTTGTCGGTATCCACCTGCTCCAAGCTGGTGGCCATGTGATCCAACACAGGACTCATGTGCTTCATGATCAAGCACATGTACCCATGGTCTGGGTGGCCCTCAAGGTTGATGGAGGAGCCATGTGCTCAATGCCAGAGACCATGTGGTCCATGTCTAGGTCCATGCACTGCATCTCAGAGCCCATGTGATCCATGCCATACCCCAGGCCTGTGCCCATGCCCTCCATACTGGCACCCCAATGCAATTAATGCCAGGCCCAATCTCCTCCTTCCTTTGCAATGATCTCTCCTGTCTTCAGTGCATGACTTAGGATTCCGTTTATGCCGCCCATGTTCATCCCAGATACAAAGTGAACCAGGTTTTCCATACCACCACCAAGGGTCCCTCCATGCCTCCTCTTTTATTTATTCAAAATTCTATGCTTTCCATCCCCATTCCTGCAGGCCCTGTGCTTCCCATGTCAATGCCTTGATTCAGGTGATTGGCATCAACAGGCCACCTTCCTCATCCTAACTACCAAGTCCGTGGGAAGTTGCTGTGCACGGTAGGAAGGAAAAAGTCTCCCTTTGGTAAGGCCCTCTTATCCATTTCATGTGCATTGGTCTATCAAAATAGCACTTGGTCATTAAAAATACATTTTGCTTGCACAGTTTCAGTGGACTGTTCACAAGTAACAATGTGTATTCCATGACTTTCTCCACCTTTATCCTTAGAATGTCTGCCAGAACCACCACACGAGCCATACTAAAAACTTTCTTCACATTTACCAGCCAACTTCATAACCCACATTTGCTGCACACACTGTGCTTCCACGCCCTCCAGCCTTCTGCACTGCTCTCCTGGCATATTCATCCTCAGGATCTTCTTTGATTTTCAGTCGTCTTCCACTCAGACTAGGCTTCTTCAGCATTTTGACAGCTTCTTTCATGCTCTCTTCCATCTTGAATCCAACAACCGCCTGTCCCCCTGACGTTCCTTCAGCGGCCATTAAGAGCTCCACGTACGTTACCGCACCAACCGCTTCTCTGACCAGGTCTTTGGGTGACTGACAT
This sequence comes from Phyllostomus hastatus, assembly GCF_019186645.2. Taxonomy (NCBI): domain Eukaryota; kingdom Metazoa; phylum Chordata; class Mammalia; order Chiroptera; family Phyllostomidae; genus Phyllostomus; species Phyllostomus hastatus. The sequence goes on along the minus strand of NW_025333643.1, from coordinate 25,423 downwards.
CTCACATCAAAAGGTATGTTTGCAATGAAGGCTCTGTGTCTTTAGGTTGGGTTGGCATGTGACTCAAGCCAATGCCACCGCTTTCTTGTTTTTTCCCTTTCTCCTCTTATCTTGAGCAGGAGGTCGCTGTTTGGCGTTTCCCGCAAAAGCCCCTTTCACGCAGGCGCACTGTGTGCGCCGCTCTCCGCCTCCATTTTGAGTCCGTCCCTGCCCCCTCGGTGGCGCTCGGACCCCTGCCGCCGTTTTCTCCCGGCCTGGGCTTTGTGTCGCTGCCTGGACTTCCTTACCTCTGGGCTGTTCATTCATAGGCACTGTTTTTAAACAGCTTATAAAGAATGTCATGTCATTTCTCAGCAGCCATGGAAGACAGAGATTGTGTCTGAGGCACACAGAAGGACGAAGCTTGCCCCAGGGGCAGAAGGCAGGACCCAAACCCAGGCAGCCTGGTCACAGACTCTGAGCTCCTGGCCACTCTGCGATGCTGCCTCTTGGTGTAGCTGGCCCTCTCCACATCCTTCTGCCCCCACTGAAGGTGAGTGCATGCTTCAAGGTCTTCCTGCTACGTGATCGCCACCATAAGTCCCTCCCAGGCCCACTGTCAGAAATTCCTGCTGCGACCCGGTCTCCCAGAGCACACAGCATGCTGTCCTTGGGTGGCCCTCATCACATCCTGGTCTGTGCTGAGGTGGCTGTGCCGGGTCCCTCATCCATCCCATCAACAAAGGGTCCTGAGCCCTGACAAGTGCCAGATACCGTGATTGATACTCAGGGTTTGAGGGGACCTAAGCAACAGGCCCAGCCACTGTTAACAGAAAGAGTTAGCAGTCCTAGATCTGTGAGGTCCACTCACAGATAGACAGCTTTACAGGTATTATCCCATTTAATTCTCACAGCAACCAAGGACACTGATGAAGAAACTGAGAGACAGACAAAGAAGGCAGATGACTTTCCCACACTCTCACCACTAGTAAGCGATGGTGTCTGTCTCCAGAGTTTGTTCTCCAGGAAGATGGAAAAATACACAGAAATTGCTGCACAGAGTGGTGTCAGAGTAGGAGCTAGGACAGGGTGCTGTGGAAGAACCAAAGGCCACCCACAGCAGGTATTTCTGTCTCATTTCTCCCTCTGCCTCACCCCCAACTCCTCCATCTGTGAGGCCACAGGGCTGAGCCTTGGCTTATTCACATCTTTTGGACTCCAGTCCCTGGCATATTACCTGTAGCCCAGATTGCTATTAAACTAAAAAAAAATGTCAAAACTTTAGATTATCTGCCTCAAAATTCTGTATTCTTGGGGTCTTGGGGAAGTGAGGCTATGGACTAGCAAGAAGTAGGAGAAAGAATAAGAATGAAGTAGTAATACTTAATTTGGACCCCTCAGAGTCAAAGGCTATTCACACTTAGTAAAGTGATTGATTTGTTGGCCATCTGGGTCCATGGCTTAATCCTACTGGCCACTAATGAAAGCTCAGGAGCCCTTGTGGGTGGGTTCAGACTCACCAGTGGGAAGCTACAGTGCCCACACTCACTGTCGAGATAAGAGCACAGGGTTGTAGCTTGCCCCCGGAGCAGACCTAAATCCCTCACGTTGACCCTCTGAGCCCACTCTCTGAAACTGGTGGTGGCAGCCCCACTCCCACTTATACAGCATTCTGCAGCAGTGGTCCTAGTTCATGAGGTTTTACAAACCCCAAAAGTATCACTCTTGTCTTCCACTGAAATCCCAAGAGTCTAATTCTCAGTTGCTTAGGACAACTGACCTCAAAAGGTGAGCAAAACTGTGAGGACTGAGGAATTTTATGATTACAACAGCCATCATTTATTACATATCTATGTGCCAGGCACTGTGGCAGCCTTTCAGAGCTCTACTTCTAGCCATCCGATGGCCTTGTAGGAAGCTGTCAGTTGCTTCAACTGAAAAGTGTAAAAACTGAGACTCAGAAAGCTAAGGGCTCTCCTCTAAATCACTGAACTACTAAGTAAGAAATCCAGTCTTCAAGTTCTGTTGGACTCTGAAGCTTTTGGAGTATGCCAAACTACCTCCCAATGATGGTGGCGATGATCCATAAATTATTTCTCATTATGGAAATTACAGTACCTGAAGCTTCTTCACCAGAATGCAAGGACTGAAAGTTTACAGTGAATCGCAATACAGTAAGTGCTGGAGACCTTCAATTCTCCCTGGATCTGCACAGACTCAACTTCACAGTTGAGTCCAGAAGACAAAGTGAAATAAGAATGTTACTGGTTACCTGGAAACCACATTCCCTGTGGGGGAGGGGATGGAACCCTTAGTTTCTCCACAGGAAATGAGCAGGGGACTGCTTGTCCCACATGTGGGAACAGGAACTCAGGCAGAAATGACTGTCATTAAAAAATCTGAAACTTTGTTAACCATCTGTCCATGTGTTTGATGGGTCCCAAGAAACATCCCAATCCCAGGTCAATGTCATCAATTAGTGAGACCCAAAAGAATGGTATTTATGCTAGCATTTCTGAACTCCCTGCCTTGTTCAAGAGGGTTTCTGCCACGGGAAATCCACAGCCAAGGAAGGGAGCCCTGGCTTCGCAGGTTGCCAGTGAGGGGGGTTCACCACCACACAAGGCAGCAATCCCTCTGGGAAACAATTCCTAGGGTCCATGTAGTTCTTAGGAAACCTGTCCACCAACTTCTATAAAACGGACCAAAGAGCTGATTGTTAAATGAAATTCTGGCTGATTCTTAAATATCAATCTGTAGCCCTCAGGGGCATCTGGAGCTGCTAATGTTTAGCTTCTAGCCACTGGTGGCACGAATTACTGGAACTGGACACATGCTCCCCAGCTGTGCCCACCCAGAGCCTAATTCCTGGCAGTTTTCCTCAACTGCTTGGCTCACCCAACTGTTTCCAGAACTCAGAGAGTGGGCGGAGTTCCCCATAGTACTGGCTTCCCAGCTCACCCTGGCCCAGCCTCTGAGCTCACTGAGCTGTGCTCAACAGCTCAAGAGCACCCAATAGCTTCCTACTGCCCCAGGCCATTGCCAGAATCCATGGGGCTCTACCTGGCTGCTCCAGGTGGGGAAGCTTCCCCAGCCTGGAAACCACCTACTCTCCAGGGCAGAAACAGAGCCAGATGCCACCTCACTCCTGCCAATGGAAGAGGGACCAGAGAACCTCTCAGCATCAGTAGCTGGAGGCCTGAGGTGTCCGAGGAATCCCCTCTCCCCAGGCAGGCATCCCACACCTCTATGAGGAGAAGTGGAGCCTCTCCCCTCATTGCTCTGGGATGAGCTATTTTTAGATCCAATAGGAGGGGAAAGGAGGGAATGACTGGTTTAATCCCTCAGGAAAATCCAGGATCCATGTGAATGGCGCAAAAGCAGGGGGACCTGCAGACTCTTGGGCAGACATCCCAGGCCACCAGCCCTAACCTAAAGGGACCTTCCTGGTTTCTGATCTGGCCCCACTCTAGTCTTTTGGGTGAGCCCCAGGCTTGGTCAGATGTCAATTACACCCCTCCCCCAACCTGCTGGCCTGTCCTGTGCATCCAGCTGTGAAGCCCAGGATCAAAGAGCTCTGTCTTTCCAATATCAGTCCTTGATCCCATCCCATAGCCAGCCTTGGCCTTACTGAGACTCCCCTTTCTCCCACCTGAGCTTCAATCTGCCAAGCTCTGTATCTTGGGGCAGCCAAAGCAAAATCCTGTGGGAACACATGTTGGCAAGGGTGCAGAGACATTGGAAGCCCGTGCATTGCCAATGGGAGTAAAAGCTGGTACAGCTGCTGTGGAAAAGAGAATGGTGCTTCCTCAAAAAATTAAACATAGCATTGCCATAGGATCCAGCAGGTCCCTTTCTGGCTGAGTATTCTAAAACATTGAAAGCATAAAGACTGGCATTTGCACATACAAGCTTATAACAATTATTCACAATAGCCAAAAGGTGAAAGCAACCCAAGTGTCCATGGACATATGAATGGAGTAGAAAATATGGTATGTACACACAAAAATATTACTTAGCTTTAAAAAGGAATGGAATTCTGATGCATGTTACATGAACCTTGAAAATATTATGCTAAGTGAAATGAGCCAGGCACAAAGGGACACATATAACACGATTTCGCTTATACATCATCCCTAAAGTAGTCACGTCCATAGAGATATTCTAGAAACTACAAGAGTGGTTACGAGGGCTCAGAGGGGGTGGGTAGCGAGTGGGGAGTTAGTGTTTTTCACAGAATTTCACTGGGGATGATGGAAAAGTTGTAGAGGCAGATAATGGTGCTTGTACAACATTGTGAATATACTTAATGCCACTGAATTACACAATTTAAAATGACAAGCATTATGGTGTGTACATTTTATCAGAATTAAAAAAAATTTTTAAAGAGGTGGCAAAGGTACCAGGACCAAGTGTGAAGGTCTATGTGCATCTTCCCTGATGGGGCACCTTGTTCCTCCTATTTTCAGGGTCAGGGCATGATTTTCTCTCCAGGGACTCCTCCTGCTCACTGCAGGGGAAGGAAGAGCCTGTGCTCTGGAGTCAAAGATTCAATTACATTCCACATTCCCAAGCTGTGTAACCCTGGGAAAGTCACTTAGCATCTCTCTAAAGTGGGAAAAATAAACTCTACTGAGCCAATTTCCATGGATTGTACAGTTCCTACAAATATAAAACCATGGAGGAAGAATTTTTTTAAGTCCTAAAAGTGCTAAAACCTCAGAGAGGAAAAGATAAAGTAGAGAACTTTAAAAAATCAATATGTATGCTATCTGAAAAATTGGCAAAAATGTTTGCATTCGTGTATGTTTTCATTCACTAATGAATTCCTTTAATATTTAACACAGGCCTGCTTACTATGTGTGAAGCTTTGTGATAGCTGCTGAAGATACACGTGAACAAAGACAAAAATGTCTACTGGGAGGAGACAGACAATAAACAAAGGAACATATGATATGTTGGGTGTTCACAAGGATTCTGAAGGAGAAAAGCTGGTGAGGGGGCTTTGAAGTGGGCAGGGGGGATGACAGTCATACTTGGGTTCCAGTAGGAGCTGGAAGGTGAACTGTGCTGACACCTCTGAGGAGGTTCTGGATACAGAGAATGGCTAGTGTGAGGGCCCTGAGGCAGGAGTGGGAGGAGGGCACTGTGGCCAAGGCAGACTAGTGAGGGCAGAGGGGTGGATGAGATCAGAGAGGCCAGGGGTAGAGAAGGGGGGTAGACTATGTGGGCTGGGTACAGACTAAACTGATTTGGGAGATTTGGAGGAAAGCAGGGATATGATCTGAATTAGTCTTCAAAGGGCCCCCACTGGATGCTCTGTGGAAAAAGACAGGGTTGGGGTTGGGAGGTGGCAAAGACAGAAGCAAAGAGGCAAGTGAAGATACTGTTGAAATAATCCAGCAAGAGCTGAGGGTGAAGGAGGACAATAGTGGAGGAGGTGAGAGAAGGGGTCAGGTCCTGCACACGTGGCAAAGAGCAAGCTGTCAGATTTCGATGGACTGGATGTAGGGTGAGAAAGACTGGATGACTGCTACTGCTACAAGGTGAGCAACACAGAAAATACTGTTTAAAGAATAAAAATACTCATAATGATTGACAGTGTTCCCAAATGAATGTTAAACTCTGAATGCAGGAAAACAAAACAGGTTTCTCTAAATTGAATTATGTGGATTAAAAGTTTAGACAGCAACTCTTGGCTTTGTGAAGCAATATGGTGGTTACCAGAGGGAAAGGGGTGAGGGGTGGAGGGCGCCTGCTATATGGTGATGGAAGACAGTTTGACTGTAGGTGGTGGGCACATCATGCAATGCACAGACCTAGTGTCAGAGCAATGTACACTGGAAACCCCTTTACCAATGCCACCCCAATACATTTAATTGTTTTTAAAGCCAAATGAAAGAATTTAAGACTTTGCAGAAATCTTCACAAGGATTGCTCACATCACCATATTGCATACAGTTGCTGAAGACACTATACATAAGAGTGAAAATTTATCAAAAACTGTCCTAAGTTTTTTGTGATCTACACAAATGATTAAAGATTGGTATTATAATTATTCCCATTTTTCAAGTGAAAAACTAAAAGAATGAAGAAATTCAGTAATTTGTCCAAAGTAAGACAGGCAGAAGTAGACTTTGCCTGTCAACTTCAAACCCAGTTGACCCAGGCAATCTGGCTCCAGATGTCTACTCATTTAAACAAAATGGTTTTGATAGAAATTGTGTTAGTAAAGTGGTGATGGTTAGGGAACTGACCCAGAGACATAGAAGCTGGCCTGATGTGGGCATTGGACTGATATTGGCCTAAAACCAAAGAGCTGCCCCCAGGGTGAGCACCAGACAGGGCATTAGGGTTCTGGTTCCTCACCCTGTCCCTCCCCCACAGGACTCAACCCTGGGCATCCTCAGGGGCTACACTTGCCAAATCAGTGCAGCACACCTGGTGCTCACCAGCAGCTGATGACACATTGGGCCACCTGAAACAGCTGGCCCCCAGCTGTTCTGAGGTGGCCTCTCTGGGTCAGCACATGCCACACCCAGCCCCTCCCCCAAAGGCAGTGATGTAGTGCCCAGCAGGACTGGATGGGGCAGACACTTTAAAGCTGTGTCCCAAGGCCCATCTTGTCCCTAACACCCAACATAGCAAAGTTGAGGCACAGCTCAGAGAAACCCAAAGTGTATTTCACGAAACATTAGTTCCAAGAAAATATTTGCATCATCCTGAAAGAGGGTGTATGCTCAAATAAGTTTTAAAAGAATGCTGGTATGAATCAAATCAAAGTCTCTTTGGTTCAGATCTACACAGAGACTTTAAGTTCCTCATGTGTACGATTAGTTTGTGAGAAATGAATAGTGTGTAGTGTGTAATGTCTCCCAACGCAATTTGAGCAGAGGTTTGTTTTCCCAAGAAGCAAGCAGTTTGGGTAAGCTTAGTTGAGCCTGGGTGGGGAGGAAGCAGGTCCCTGAGCCAGCAGACTGTCTGATCTTGTACAGTCCTGGAGCGCCCTCTAGCAGCCAGAGGACTGTGGGTCCTCTTCAGAGAAATGTTTAATTGAGATATTATTTTCCTATTATGTTGTATTACTAAGGTGGTGATTACAAAATTCCTGAGAGTTCCAGCAGTTTCTTGAATATATCTAAATATACTCAATCTCATATAGCTGCACTCCACCTGATCCTTTATGAGTTTTCTGTTTACATGATTTTCAAGTGAAATACTGCCTGGTTTCCCCTTCAGGTGCAAAGAAGTTTAACATGGATGAGTTTACAACTGACAGTAGAAAAGATATAGAAACTCATTCACCTAAGAATAGTCTCAGATGTAACCCAGATACTAAGGTAGAAAGCTAGACGCAAAAGTCAGCAGGCTAAAGGTGAGTGTAACTTAAGTCTCTCTTGATTACTTGCATCAGGACTCAACACCATGGAAAGAAGACCAGGCAAGAGTTGTAGGATCTGGGTTCTAGTCCTACCTCTGACACTGAGTCTTTACCCTCAGTTCACCCATCTATCAAATGAGTAGGTTGGACTCATTTTCTGTGGTTCCTCCCTACACGGGGACTCTGAGATTCTGTGAACACTTACTTGAGTGTACCATGGAAACAATGGTGTGTCTTCAAACAGCCTTTTCATATCCAAAAGGAAGAGGAAACATTGTCTATTGTTGAGAGGAGGGAAAAGGCTGGGGAGATGGAGTTTGGAGGCATCTGCAGGGAATGACTGAGACCCTTCATAAAGAACACCACCAGCTGCTCAGGATAAACCTTGGCAGCCGACTCCACACCACAGGAGACCAGCGGGGGAGGCTCTGTTCTCTCAGAGGTCTCTAGGAACAAAATGCTGGGCCCCTGGCCCAGGTGGGCTCCCAGCCCCTGCTGGGACTTGTTGGGGGCCAGGCAGGAGAAGAGGCAGCTGCACTTCAGGGTGAGCTGATAGAGGAAGCCCCAGGAAAGCAGCAGGATGGCCAACAGGAGGAGCTGGAGCTCCTTCAGCATGTGCCCCTCTCTCTCCTGGCCTGCTCCTTTAAGTCAACACGATTAATTAGAAGTTGCATTCACAAAACCAGATAAAGAGAGCATACAGAAAACAATAGAAGAATGTGACTTTGAAGCTTACATTTTTAAAAATCCCAAATAAAATATAATCAGATCATGTCACATGGCATTACAAAGAAAAATGCATTAACTAGGGTTTAAGAGGGGAATTTAAGGGTGATTCAAAACAGGAAAATATTTCACTATTAGGAAAACTGTTAGTCACATGTATTATCTTACAGCTTAAAGAAGAAAAGCTCTATGATCGTTTCAATGAGTCCTGCCAAGAACAGGATAAAAAGCCCTGGTTGGGCAGCTCAGTTGGTTAGAGGGTAATCCCAATACACCAAGGTTGTGGGCACATGCAAGAAGCAATCAATGAATGCATCAAAAAGTGGAACAACAAATCAATATTTCCCTCTCTATAAGTCAATAAAATAAAAAAATTTAAATATGTAGATTATTAAAAAAGAACAGGACAAGATTTGACATCCACACATAATTTTTAAAATGCACAAGGAAACCTACTTAAGCTGACCACTAGAACATACAGCAATCATCATACTGAATATGAAGCATTTAAAACACCACCACTAAGACTGGGAATGTGACACAGGTCTGTCTGTTACCACTGTTTCCATTCAGAATACTGCTGCTACTTCTAACCAAGGCAAGGAAACCAGAGAAAAGAAGGTCTACTATGAATACTAGAAAAGAAGAGGTAAAAACCTCACTAGTTGTAGAAAATATAATTACCCACCTGAAAAATCCAAGAAAATTTACTGAGAAGCTCCTAGTACTAAGGAGAACATTAACCAAGGAAGCAAACTGAAGGGTAGAGTTAAATAATGTGCCCAGACCACACAGTGAGCAGAGCCCTGCCTCCAACTTGGGTCTCTCTGTCCCCTGTGTCCCTCACTCTGGAAGCATTAGCTCTCACTCTGACTGACTTCAGAAGAACAGAGGTCTCACTTTTTCAGTGGTCTGTTTTCGAATTCCACAGGACTCTTTTAGAAAATACAAAAGCAATGAATCAGAGCTTACCTTCTACCGTACAGATTGCAGCTGCCAATACCTGAGGTCTCAGTGATGACAACAAATTTTTTCTACTGTGCTTTTTGATAAATCACCACCTAATCTTCCAATTCAAAAACTGGTGGAAGTAAATCATTGGCAGAATTTAATGCTACCTACACGAAACTCCTCCCTTTAGTAAATTCCCCCCAAACACAGAGACTTAAAAAGAATAAGGGGCTCACACAGCTTTTCAGGTGACCCACACACTAAATTCTGCCTATCTGTGCATCTCTCAGGAGGGCTATAGGGTGAGGATTTCACCTGGAGAATACTGACTGTATATAACCCTGGAACCAAAAGATACTGCACCTGCGAAATTTTGTTTCAGTCAAAATCATGGGCAGAGATTGGGAACCTTCATCACCAGACAACCCTGTAACTTGGTCCAAACTGTGCAAACACAAAGTTTCAGCTTTAAAAAAAGGAAGGAAATCCATCCCCACAAATAAGCAAGGCACAAGCCCGTAGTCCAAGCTCCTGATGACTTGGAACAAGAATTCATTCTCCAACTTCAGTTGCAGTGGCTTCAACAAGGGTCCTTTTGCCCTGAGGTCACCCTTGTGAAGTCTCACAGGTCAGTGAGGATCACCATCCTCCACTGATGTGGCAATGCCCACATGTCCACAGTCAGTGCTGTTCTCCTGTGGTCTGCTCCCCAGTACCCCTGACATGAGTGTGTGGTGGTCCTCTTTGAAGCTGTTCTCCCTCCAGGAATCTCCTACCTGAAGTGCAGAGCCTTCTCTCTGCCATGAACAGGTATCCACAGCTCCCCCCGGATGCTCTGATGTGACCAGAGAAGGCCCATCCTGAGCAGACTGTGGATCCTCACATGGCAGGTCCTACATCAAAGGAGGTAAAGCTGCCCACTCATCGATGGTTTCTTGTTTTCTATGTGCCTGAGGCTTTCCAGGAATAGCTCTTTGGGTCTGCACACACTCCTTTTCCTTTTGGAGCTGAATTTCTTCTCTGGACCTCATCACTTGTAGGCTCAGGGTACCTTGGCATCTTTTCAAAGTTCCCTGGCATTGGATAGATAGGTGGTTTTTTCCTTCTGAGTTGGGGGTAGGGGGTGCATGTGGGTAGAGCAGAGCTCTGGCTCCTTGCACTGGGGTAACTAGAGGGCTCCATTTGTGGAGTGACACATTCCTAGGGCCTGCATTTCAGGTGGGTCACATACCCAGTGCCTCCCAGCTGTCTGCAGAATGGTCAAAACCATTGAACAAGCAGTGAAGTCAGAGGTCAGAGAAGTAGGAGGTGGTCTTCATCACACAGGTGAAAGTGAGCATTAGTGATGCAGTGACATCCCAAACACAGAAAGTAGGACTTGCCTGATCGAGAACTGAGTAGGGCGTAGGAAGGGCCCTGAGCTGGGAGTCATGCCCCCACCCGCCACAGGCTGAGGGCACCAGGGTGAGTCCCAGAACTGCCCCAGCTCCTCTGCTCAGTGGCCTGACCTCTGGCTCACTGGGGGCGGGAAGGGCTCTCCAAACCAAAGAAGCAACTCTCACTTTCACCAAGGACAAGGAGAGAAAAATACAACACTGTTACTGTAGATGGCACTGGGACTTTCTGACAACAAACATTAAGTTGTCTTCAGTTGAGTGAAATGTATTTCTTGCTGAACTTAAATCGTTTGTGGGAGGTACTTTGAAGTGGGGAAATATCCTGGTCCTTATCAAACTCGCAGATGTGAGTATTGGTGTTCACTAATTCCTGCCTGCATCAGTCATCACTGCAATATTTATAAAGTAGCGATTTTCTAACACTTTCATTCCTTCTGCATTTGTTAGTTGGTGCTCCACTGTAAGGGTTTCCTCTTCTTCTCTAGTTATGTATCTTAGTTCTTTTAAAATCTCATCAGCGCCATAATTTTCTCGTCTTCTTTGTCTTTTTTTTTTCGAATTTGGTTACTTGTTTCTCCTCTTCTAGTCTACTCTTGTCAGAATTTTATCTGAGTCTTAAAAGAACGAACTTTTTCATTTGTTGACTGCCTCAGGTTTGGTTCCTCCAGAAGCAGACCATCTGTGGCTTGCCTGTAACTCTGAGCAATGCATGAGGAGCAGAGAAGGAAAACCCATCATTGGAGTATGCTTCCCTTCTAGTAAGGATGGGTTGTTGCCCTCCCCGGGATAGAGGAGATCTAATGTCATGAACATGTCAGCTGCTTATGGCCTTGCACACCACATAGCAAGGTCTCAGCATTGATCTGACTTGCTGACAGTCACTGACTCAGTGGGGTGGTAGCTACCTCAGACCACCATGGCAGATCCATTCCTTCCCAGGCCCCTTTGTAAGGGTTGAAGCGGCTGAGGACAGAAGGCACTGGATGAGCCATCCTGGTGACCTGCTTATTCAGTGCTTCTGCTTCCACCACACATGCTTTCCAGTGGACATTGGTGTGGCACACAAAGGCCCACACATTCGGGCCCACTGCCATAGCTCCATCCACATGCCTCTTCCTCGGACATCCTCATTTCCAGTCTCCCAGTCTTGCTCTCTCTAGGCCTTGACCTAGCAGCCAAGACATTTGCCATGGCCTGAAAGTGTGCACATATCCTGACTTCAGGCCATTTGTCCTCCACACAAAGCAGATGACCTGTTGTATTTTAAACACTGCTCCTGACAGGATTTTCCCTCACCACTCTTTCCAGTGCCCTTGTGTGTAACAGCAGCCCACTGTTAGCTTATGCTGACATACCGTGAGTACCTAACTGTTGCCACAACATTTATTTCTCTTCTCCTCTGTCAAAAGATTGTAGAGAAATCCTCAAGCAGCCATGGGTATGAGCTGATGGTGAGGCATCAGTGCAAGAAAGACAAGGACTTGTGCACTTGTTCACACAATCTGCCTGTTTCCTCCACACCTGCTTGTACAAATGACTGTTCCAAGTGCACTAATTTCATTGCATGACAGGTGGCAATTGTGCTTGCCTGAATTTATGATTTGGAGGGTCTAACAATTGCCCCAGCTTGTGATGCTCCATGGTCCAACACTTGGTTTCTCCCAGGTCCAGTACTGTGTCAGAAACTAGCTTTTTTTCTCTCTGTCTGAATGGCAATGAGTTCTCTGCTGTAGACATCAGCATCTTGCTCCAGAACCTTAGGGGTCTGGGTGCAGCTCACTTCTCAGGGCTTGCCAGAGACTCTGCAGAGTGTCCTTAAAAACCACAGATGTACAGACCACGCTGGGTTGCCGCCACCATCGTCCCAGCCCTCGGGTCTCAACAAGGCCGGGTGAAGCTCCAGAATGGGAGACAAGCCAATTTAGGAGCAGACTGGATCCAGCTTCACTCAACATTACTGCCAGGTATTTGATAATGACAGAACCCAACTAGGCCCAATTTACATTGACATGTCATACCTTACGTGGGAAGGACAGCAGTTCCAGGGGAAAGCTGCCATTGTGGAGAAGTTGTCTAGCCTTCCATTCCAGAAAATCCAGCACAGCATCACGTTGCAGGACCATCAGCCCATGCCAGATAGCTGCATGACCAGCATGGCTGTGGGCCAGCTTAAGGCCAATGAAGACCCCTTCATGGGGTTCCACCAGATGTTCCTATTAAAGAACATCAACGAGGCTTGGGTTTGCACCAATGACATGTTCCAACTTGCCCTGCACAACTTCAGCTGACCTCCTCCCAGCCAGGCACTCCTGCTGTTTCCTCCTCCCTCTCTTCCCAATACTATTCACACTCCTCCAGATGCTCCAGATACCACACCCATGTGAGCAGGGCCCTGGTGGGAGTGGGCGCAGTGTGCTGCTGCTGCCTAGGCTTTCTGCATGATGTTTGGACACTAGACTAGTTACATCTGGCAGGAGAAGTTTGTGTTGTACCAACGCATGCCTTGGAAAGACTTAAGGAATGCAAAAGGTTGTCTTTTTTTTAAAATCTACTGACAAGTTGCTCTAGTAACCCAAAGAAGTGAAGGAGAAAGCAGCTGCCTCACTGCCCAGACATTGATTTGTTCAGATGTTTCAATGCCTCATGATACAATAAAACCACAAAGGTTTTCTTAACAAAACAAAACAAAAAACCCCACAGATGTCTTTAGCACCACTGGGTCCACCAGGCCATGTGCCCAAGCCGCTGGGCTGCTTGCAGTTCAGCCTGAGTGGCCCGCAAAGCTCCCCCTGCTCTGGGCCCCACTCAGAACCAGAGAGCTCTTCTGTCACCTGGAGCGAATCAGGGTAGGATTCCCAAGGGCAGTGTATGTTGTCTCCAAAACCTAAAGCAAGCTTTGTGTCTGTTTCTCAGTGATAAGTGGCACAAGTCATAGTAACTTGTCTTCTACTTTGGAGGGGATGTTTTGGTGTTTTCAAGAGCACAGACTCCTAGAAACTTGACCAGTGTGGCAGTCTCTGCCTCTTTGTCAGGGTTTTTTTTCCCACTCTCTGGCATGAAAGCATCTCTTCTGGACATCTTGCCGCTTCTTAGTGTCCCAGTCCAATTAGTGTGATACCTTCAATGTGATGAACCCACTGTGACATGTCATAATGATCAAAGCCCCTTCAGATCATATCATAACACAGCTGAAGGCCTAACAGAACCCAAGGGCAAGATTGTAAATGTGTGCTGCTGTCCATCCCAGGTGAACGAGGAGTGGTTTGATTGCCCTCCCCTGTCCTCCCCCGTGGGGCCAGATCAGAGCTGCATTCCAAGAACCAGAGGCTGTGCTCACTAGTTCTGGTACAGATAGATATTGTATCTGGTGCAGCAGCTACAAATATGGCTGCCCCATGGTTAAGTCTATAGTGGTCTGCCACCACCTACTGCACTCTACCTGCTTTTGCAGTTATTGCACCAATGCATGGAGAGGGGCAGATGTGCCCTTGAAATCTCTGAGAGTGGCACTATTGGCTATCGTTCTACCCAGGGTTTGGGGCACGCTGGTCTTGAAGTCACCACACCACTTGCATACAATACCACTGCAAAGGTCTGCATATTCATTCCCCTTGCTCCCAGTCCCACTACTTTGGTAAAGGCTGGAGGTCCCTTTGTGAGGAAAATTGAAAGAAATACACTTGTGCAAGCTGGTGTTTTCTCTTCCAGACGGGCTCTAGGTTTGAGCGTGTCTGCCTTCTGCTCCTGGGCTTTTGGTTCATTCTGGTTTGTAAGTGAAGCACAGACTCTTGTTATTGGTGGATTTTTTGTAAGTTGTTACCTAATATAACAAAATTAAAAGTCTCCTCCTAAATCTTTGTTTACTCTAGCATTCATCACCTTCATTCAGTTTACATCAGTTTTTGTTTAGTATTTTCAATCTATTTTGTTTTTATGTCAATCCCACAAATTAGACATTACTCATTATTCTTTTACAGAATCCATGCTTGTTTTGGTTTACTTATATGTTTCCCACTCTCATTGCTCACCATTCCTCCCAGCATATCAGACCTCCCTTCTCAGATTGCTTTTCTTCTTCCTAAAGTGTTTTCTATGGACATTTTTTTCTTTTTCTCTGGATCTATTGGCAATGAGTTATTACCATTTTTATTTATCTGACAATATCTCCACCATCATTCTTTTAATTTTTTTCGTAAATTTTACATCAAACTATAGCATACACCCACTAAAGTTCACAATCAAGTACACAGCTGGATGAGTGGTCGACAAGTGCACACAGCCAGTCAGCCCCCCACAAGCCTCTCTCCTGTGCCCTTCTGCCATTACACACGCTGCAGTTAACCACTGTTCTCCCTGCTGCTACCACAGAGTGCATTTCTCTGTGCTTCAATTGAACACACATGGAATCACACATAATGTATGAGGAGGAGGTGGGCGAGGTGGAGAGGAGAAGCTGGAGTGGGAGAGGAGGAGAGGGAGGTGGAGGAGGAAGTAGAAGAAAAGAGGAGGAGGAGGTTGGGTGAAGGAGGAGGTGAAGGAGGAAGAATTGAAGGAGGTGGAGTGGAGGAAGAGGAGAAGGTGGGGGGGGAGCAGGTGAAGGAAGAGGAGGAGGAGGTGGAGCAGGTGGAGGAAGAGGAGGTGGCAGAGGAGGAGGAGGGGGAGAGGTGGAGCAGGTGCAGGAGGCGGCCCTGGGTCCCACACTGGTTTTCTACCACTCGGACACAACCTGATGGATTTCTCTTTGCACACTTTTATTTCAGTCAACAACTGTGAGTTAGACATTATCTTTACTTTATGGGTGTTAAAAACAAAGCTAATGGAAAAAAAGCTAAAAGAAGGAAAGTTATTTTTTTCACATATTAAGTGGCACAGTTGGGATTTGAACCCATGATTCTCATATGATGCTTTTCTCTTTGATTTTTGAATGAAACTCTAATAATATTCTTTCTATAATAAATGTTATGCTTACTGGTTCTTTTGTAACTTCAAAGAAGTTCCCTGTGCCTGCTATTGTTTGTCAAAGACACTGATTCTCTCTTTAAAAATTGGTTGAACCAGCTGCATTGAAGACATGTTGCCAGCAGATGGCGACCCAAAGTCAGTAACTCAGGATAGGAATCTGGGCTTTTGGAGGAGGTCATGACTCACTGCTGTGCCCTTGCCTGGGTGGATGTTTGTCTTCACCCTGTGATTTCTGGGCTTCTGTATTCGCAACCCTCGCTACCTGGGGGCTCACTGTGGTGTCCTAAGGCTCTCAGGACAAATTCCTCACGCTTTAGACCCTTCTGGTCTGGTTCCTGTTTGAGTGCCTGCTTCCATTGCCTTTTGTCTCACTCCCTGCCTCTCCATCTTCCCAAATAGCTTAATGTTCTTCATGCACTGCACTGTCCCAAAATCCATGCCTTTGTCCTTGCTGTTCACTCTGACGACCCATTCTAGGGGACCCCTTCTCCCACCCTCCACCTGGTTAATGCCTTATTCTTGGGGACTTAGCTCAAGGATCACCTACAGGAGGCCCATTCTGCCCATCCCCTCTCCCAGACATGCCCAGGCTGGTGGGGCCCCTTCTTTGCATACATCTGCCACAGCACTGGTGGTCTTGGGTCCTACCTACTCTTTTTTGCTTGGCTGCTTTCCCCTTAGACAGTCCCTTGGATGGTAGGCTCGAAGTCCCATTCATCAGGTTATTCCTAGTGCCAGGCAAGGAGGAGGTGCAGAAAAACAGTGCCTGACACATAGTAGGTGCTCAGGAAGAATCTGTTGCATGCGTATGTGAATGAATAAAAGAGAGAGGTAGGGCTGGATGCAAGACTGAGCAGGGTCCAAGATGGTAGAGTCTCTTCCACAATAACATCCTGTGCCATCTAATTGTAGGGAGTGGAGGAAAGGACTGAGCCTCTGCTGGACTCTCCTGTGGTGCTAAGTGTGGAGTGGCCACTGGACACATTTTCTTGCTCAGTCTTCATAGCTACCCTGTGAGTAAGTCCAGTTTGCACATCAGCAAGTTGGAGCTCAGACAAAATCAGTAACTCGCCCAAGGTCTCAATGTGCAGAGGGCCAGAGTCAGTGTGAAGAATGGATTCCAGCATTCCAGTTTTTTCCTCCTCCCCTGTCAGGCTCTTTTAAACAATAACTGCCCCACACTGAACAGCTACTATGTGCAGGCACTAAACTAGGCACTCTCCAATTTGTCTCAGTATCTGGCACACAGAGGGTGTCAAGTGAAAGGAAGTAATTACTGTTACTAAGGATCCTCACACCATCCTTACAGGGGTGTCAAACCGGCAGCTTGCTGGTGGTATGAGGCCCAACACAAAATCGTAAATTTACTTACAACATTATGAGATTTTTTGTGTGATTATGTGTCTCAATGTATTTAATGTGTGGCCCAATACAACTCTTCTTCTTCCAGTGTGGCCCAGAGACGCCAAATGTTTGGACACCCCTGGTAGAAGGAGGTATTGTTAATTTTCACAGTGTAAGCCAGTGCTTGCTTGACTTTACTAAAACACGGGTTCTGGTTCAGCAGTGCTGAGCATCACCTGCATTCTGTCTGCCTGACAAGCCTGATCGTGCTGGTGGCACACTGAGCAAGGAATGTAGATAACACAGCTGAGGCTCAGAGGGAGGAACTAACTTGCTGTGAACACCCAGCTGGATGCAGGGGAAAGCTCTCATGTTTCCCTGCATCTTAGCTCCTGAGACAGGTGCCAGCAGCCCTGAGGGTCCGCCTCCAGGCCTGTGCTGTCCACACTGTCAGGGCACTCTGCATGGTGGGCACAGTTCTTGGGCATGTCTGAACTTCTGCAGAACTGCTTTTCTGTTTCTGTCTGGTTGTTGTCTTTTATTCTGTGGCCGTGTTTTCATTTTCTTTCTGTTAACAGCTTCATCGAGACATAAATCACACAGCATATCATTTGTAGTGTATGAGCCAATAGTGTTTAGTGCAATCACAGAGCTGTTCAACCACCACCTCTACCAATGTTAGAACACTTCACCACCCTGAAAAGGTGTTCCCTTCCAACACCTCTAGCTCTAGTATAATATAACCAATGTTATATTTTCTATATTGATTACAGATTCTGGGCATTTCATATAAATGGAATCATATAACATGTGGTCTTTTGAGACTGCTTCTCATGCTTAGCATAACGTTTTCAAGGTTCACCCATGTTCTAGCATCGGTATTTCCTTCTCTCTCATGGTTGAATAATGTTCCATTATATGGGCAAATCAAATTTCTTTATTCATCTGTTAATGGACATTTGGTTTGTTTTCACTCTTTAGCTATTATGAATAATGCTACTTGAATATTTGCATTCAAGTTTTTGTGTGGACCTATGTTTTCCTTCTCTTGGGCATAATGCAAATAGGAGTGGAATTTCTGTGTCAAATGATAATTCTATGTTTGTTTTTTGACCAACTGCCACATGGTTTTCCAAAGTGGCCATACCATTTACATCCCCTCCAGCAACGAGTTCTGATTTGTGCGCATCCTTGTCAACACTTGCTGTTACGATTTTTGGACTTTAATCATCCTAGTGGATGTGAAGTGGACGTTACAGTATCTCCATTATTGGAGCACAAACATCACTTTTTACAGTGGCTGCCCTCCAGCTGTACTAGGTGGACCTTCCCTTCTTTCCAAATGACAGTGCCTATCCCCTCACCAACATGTGAACTAGATTATACAACTTTTCAGCTACTTCTAGATATTACGAGTATCTTATTCCAGAATTAAAGAGTCGACCCTGTTCACTTTAAAATACAGATTCATTTCTGATTCTAAATTCTCTCTCCCTTCCAGAGTTGTGTCTCTAAATGTTTTTAGAGGGGGAAATGAGGGAGTGGCTGTGTCATCAGCCATTGTACTGAGGCAGGAAGTAAGGAGCTAGTAAAGTCCCTTGGCAAACAGAATGGAGACACTGAGACAGACAGCTGATTGAACTGGCCTCATGCAGCACCTTGACCCTCCTGCCTTCTTCTCCCTTACACAACCACTCCCTTAAGCATTGAGCCCTCAGGACAATGAGGTTCTGATCAGCATCAAATAACATTAGGAACAAAGCCTTGGGTCAGAGACAGAGTTTTGATCAAACTAGAGATAAAATCTAGGCCTCAGTGTGTTTCAGCTCAAGGTCCAGAAAAGTAGCAAAATTAGGTGAAGCCATGCTATGGCTGCCATCAGGACCAGATGCAATGACTCTGTCCCCTAGCCCTGAGAGCCTCCCCCACCATCCCCGAAACCCCTGCCCCACCCTGGGCAGCCCACCTCTCTGCAGCTTTGGTTAGTCCTAATGGAGTCTCCTTCCTTGGTCTTGAAGGGTGCAGAGCAGGTGTTCCCAAAATGTGCTACTTTGGCATGTAGGTTATTTTGAGCTGAAAGCAACCAAGACCCTGTGGGCCCAAGATAAACTTTTACCTCTCTCTTGAAGATTTTAAACTGGAGGCTGTGTCTATAATAAGAGCAATTACTAGAAATAACTCTTTATGACCTATCTCCAGCACAGAGAAAACTTCTAATTACTGAACATCTGCTCTTCCTGTTAAACTGTGAATGACCTCCTTCCCTTCTGATGTCATATAGACCTCATTTTCCTTGTCTGTCTTGGAACCTCTCATATGTGGGGTTCCCATGTATATATGTGTGGGGTTCCCATGTGCATGTGTGTGGAATTCCCATGTATATGTGTGTTGGGTTCCTATGTATATGTGTGTGGGGTTTCCATGTATGTGGGAGAGGTTCTCACATATATGTGTGTCATTAAATTTAGTTATTCCTCCTGTTAATTTGGCTCATGTTGATTTAATTATTAGATCAACAGAAAGAACCTAGAAGGGTAAAAGTCTTTCCCCCTCCCTGGCCCCCAGTAGTCTCAATGGAGGAGATGAACTCAAAAGCTTGGGAGAGATTAGCCTCTCTCCAGGGTCACTGTATGTATCCAAAAGCTTAGAATCCCCCGTGTCTCATTCATTTCTCTTCTTCCACTGACTGGGGGTGGGTGGGAGCCACAAGGGGGAGGTGAAGTGTGGAGATAACCCCAGAACCCTGGAGCTTCAAGACCTGTGCAGAGCGCTGCCCCTATTCCTAGGGACTTGCTGAACTGAGAAGATGGGGAAGTCTAATGCCTTTCCCTCTCAGTTTTGGACTCCAATGGAGAAACCCAGAGACAGGAAAGAATCCCTTCCTGACTCATTACTTCCCATTTGTGTGCCAGGGAGGAGACCCCCAGTGCCCTTGGCTGGGTGGGGGGAGGTGTGGAAGAGCTGCTATCAGGAAACTCAGGCAGGGCAAACAAAGCAAGCAGTGACCTTGATGGTTGTAAATTTGAATGATGTTCAAATGCAAATGCATGGAAAGCATTTCTGAGTTGGGGGTTGTGAGTGCAGAAACAGACACAGCATGTAGATGTGGGTGATTGGGAAAGCCCTCCAGATCAGCCCCACCACCCTGTCTCACACCTTCTCAGAGCCTGCACACCCAGCCTGGGCAGGATCACTTTGGCTTTGCTCTTTCCTGTGCCATTTCTCAGGTCTGAGCAGGGTGGCCAAGGGCGCTGCAACTGCATTCATGCTGTCTGGCTTCACCCCCCTGCTCTTTCCTCACTAGCTGTGGGACCTAGAGTTGCTGAGCATTTCTAAGGTCTGTGGTTCTAATCCTCATCTGCAAAATGAGGCAAGTATGGATATTCTATACTTGCCTGTCCCATGGGCTTGTGGGGACTGAAAAAAGACAATGCATGTGAACAATAACAAAATACCATAGACTGGGTGGCTTGTAAATGACAGAAAATTTTTTTCACAGTTCTGGTGCTAGGAGCCCAAGGTCAAGGTGCCAGCAGATTTGGTGTCTGGTGCAGGTCTGCTTCCTAGTTCACAGATGCTTGCCTTCTAACTGTGTCCTCATGTGGTAGAAGGCGGGAAGGACTTCTCTTGGATTCCTTTGATAAAGTCACAATCCCACTTATGAGGGCTCTACCCTCATGGTGTAACAAGACCCAAGGGCCCCAACTCCTAATAACATCCCATTGTGGGCCAGAATTTAATATCTGACACAACATTCAGTAGCAGTGTACCTTATTTGGACTTTATACAAGTTGTATTTAATTCTTCTGGCGCTGACTTCATCACAGTTTTCTCTCACTAAATAATTTAATACACAAATTTAAATCACTGCCTTCTGTAATTGTGGAATAAAACCTGATTCCTGGTGTAGAGAAAGCCAGTCAGCAGTGGGGAGAGAGGCTGTGTGGAGAGGTGTGGTGGGTACCCTCAGAAGCTTCTTGCCCTGGCTACCTGTGTCCCTCTCCCACCATCCCACAGAGCAGGCCTTCCACGCAGGACCTCTGCCCAGTCACACAGACCACACTGGACAGGGTGAAGATGTTGCACGAGGTCTCAAGCTTGATGATGTCTGGTCTAGAGCTATATTATAAAATTCAAATATAGCTCGATTGAGGCAGTATAAGAGCACCAAGAAGGAAATCTTGAAAAAGCTCTGCATTGGGTTTAGCACTTAAAAGTAGTGGAAGTACTTTGAATTTGCTTTAAATTTATTATAAACTTATTCAGAAGGAAGATCACAAGTTACAATTTTCCATTGCAGAATGAAGACCCCTGGAATTTTATGGTTTGAAAACCCAGAGAGGCAGGAAAAGAATTTTTAAATGTTCATTTTGAGTTAACATCTCCACATCTCAATTTATGATGTCATAAATACAACTAATGGACTATGAGCATCTCCTACTTTCACCATGTTTTATGGCCTTCCACAACTTTCTTGAACAAGTGTCACACTGAGACATGTATACAAGTAACTGACTCTCATTTGGGTGAGTAAAGACAAGCTGTGAAATACATGAAAGGGAATCTGGCACATAAATCCAGAGCCAAGTGTGGTTATGTCTCATCTCATGGAGGACCTTCACCTTTGTTAATCAACCAATAACCAAAACCTCTTTGTTCAGTTCAAAAATCTGAATATTCAAGCCCTGGCTGGTGTGGCTCAGTGGGCTGAGTGCCAGCCTGTTACAGAACACAGGGGGCCAAGGCTGATGTACTGCCACCAAAAGGACCCCCTAGTGTAGGGCTCCATTGTCTGTCACCAATAGGGAAGACATCTCTCAATGCCAGAGTTTTGTGAAAAGGAAAGGAAATGTTTATTTCATGCTATACAGACTTAAGGTAGTGACCTAATATCTTCATTAAAATATCCAAGTCCTTTAGGATACCCACAGCTGCCCACTGTGCTTCCTTCTCCCCCTGCCTTAATTCAGGGTACCTTAACTCAGGAAAAGAAGCAAAGGTCCTTGTTTTGAGGCTGCTGGCACTATCAGCTGTGTCACTGTCCAGGCAGGATCTCCAATTAATCCAAAGCCATGTGGCACCTTCTCATGGCCTACTGGCAAGAATTCTTTGTGCCCATTTTCCAGGCAGGGTCTCTCCTGCTTCACAGGCCACGTGGCCAAAGGGAGCACCCCAAAGCCACATGGTCCTCTTCTACCAAAGCTACAGGGGTCTGCACATGGCCAAAACTGCATGATTCTTGTCTCCACCAAAGCTGAAGGGGTCCACACTCTGGCAAAACCACATGGCTCTCTCTTATATGGCTGCAGGGGTCCCCACTCTGGCAAAACCTTGTGGCTCTCTCTACAATCGCTGCTGTGTCTGGGTTTCAATCCCTGTGCCAATCTTCCTCTGTACCCCCATTTCCAACTCCTCCCACAATCAGTTACACCTGCCAGCATTCCTGTAATATTCCAAGTTTACTGGGCTGCCATCATGAGTCTGGGCAAGGGTGGCCCCATGTCATGGAGCCAATCTTCTTCAAGCTCCCACATAGGCACTGTAATATGGGGGACCTGCTCCCCAGAGTCACATCTTGGGAGGGGTGCCCTTCATCCCCCTGGCTCAGAGCATGGCCACAGCTATTTAACATATCTAAGAGACCAGCCAAAGGCTATATATATGTTAAAGGACCATGCCATGGATTAGCTGCAAAGCCCTGGCTGTACAAAACAGCCCTGCATGTTCTTGCTCCATGTGTCCTTTCCTCCAACTCACACCTGTGGGGGAAGGGGTGAGGACATCTCTCATATGTCTTTCTAATATTTCCTAGACACCTTGAGTTCTGGACCCCATTCCAAATCCCTATTTGGGGCCCCCCTCTAGGCTGCACCCTCTATCAGGCCTGTAATCCAAAGGGGTGCTGGTCCCATTCCCAGTCAGGGCACATGCCTGGGTTGCAGGCCAGGTCCCCAGTAGGGGACACATGAGAGGCAACCACACACTGATGTTTCTCTTCCTCTCTTTCTCTCTGTCTTCCCCTGTCTCTAAAAATAAATAAATAAAATCTTGAAAAAGTCTTAATCATTTTACACACACCATCTTATTTTAAAAGTGCTCCTGTGTCCTAAGAAATGGTTCCATAGTTCCCTCTTAATCAGATATGCCTTTCTTATTAGAGTGAAAGAGAAGTGCTCATTGGATCATCCTTTTCCTAGTTTCCTGCCAGCAGGATTTCAACCACCAGCGTGTGTCCTGACCTCTCTTCTGGAATCTGGGAGAGGCAGCAGGTCCAGCTATTAGGGTCCTGGATGCTTTTCAGCTAAGGGCTGGAGTCTCAGATGCCTCAGTGACAACACAGACAGTGCCTCCTCCAGCCCCAGTGCTCTGTGGTATATCCAGTGCCCACCTGCCTGTCATCTTCATTCTACATGAGGGGAGGGAGGTACTTTATGCATTACACTGCAGCCAGTTGCCTGGGACCTGGCCTTCCCCCCACCCTCCCTTCTACCAGCTTCTTGCAATGCCTGGCTCTGTCCCTATTCTTACTTGCTTTTGTTTCTCTGTACCTTGAAATGATTTGGCTGGATCCTGCTTCTCCCCTGCCCCACTATCCTGTCTGCTTATTGTCTCTGAAGCCACGCCCCTTTACCTTGATATATTTAATTATGAGTGTCTGTCCTGCAAGGAGACAGATCCCCCAAATGGACAATATTCATAATCATAAATTGCACATCTGGCACACACACATGCTCACTCTTTGTCTATATAAACACACACATATAACCTTAAACTCATAATAATATAAATATATGAGAAAATATAAGCATAATTGCTTTTTGTATCTTTTTTATTTAATTGCCTTCATCTTTAGTAGTTAGACAGTTATTTTTCAAGTTGAATCTAAAGCAGTAAACTCACTTCTCACTTGTTTGAAATACCCACTCTGTGAAATACAGGCCTAGCTGAGTATAGAGTTGTAAGTTGATAGTTGTATTTTCTCAGTATTTTGAGATATGGCTGCATAGTCTTCTTACCCTTGTTGATGCTATAGTTGATGTTGTACCAGTTAAATTATTATTATTTTGTAGGAAATCTGTATTGTGTAGTCTATGCCAGTAATAATAATAATTGCTATTCTTTTGTCAGAATTTTGTTTTTCATCTCCAGTTACTTGTAAGATTTTGTTTATATCTTGGGTGTCCTGTCATTGTGCTATGACATGTCTAGGTTTAGGTTTATTTAGATTTATTTTCTTCATCCTTATTATGGTTCTTAAATCTGAGAAGCCATGTCTTCATTGATTCTGGAAAATTCCCAGCCATTATTTCTTATACTTTCTGCAAATATTACCTCCTTCATTCATTTTATCTTCTCCTTCTGGAAATCCTAGTAAATATAGGTGGACATTGTCATAATATCTTTGGCTCACTTAGATGCACTTTCTTATTTTTACATCTTTTTATTGGTGTATGGTGAATCTGTGGAATTTCCTCAAGGTCGACTCAGTTCATTATTTTTCTATTCCACTCTGTCTAGTATTATTTTGTTAAACCTGTCTCCAGTTTTTTAAACATTGTGTTAATGTTTGAAGTTTTCAAAAAGCTTTATTGAGATGTAGTTTACATACCATACAATTTACCAATTAAAAGTGTACAATCATGTGGTTTATAGTATAAATGGCTGAATTTTTATTGCCCAGGATTCCATTTGTTTATTTAACAATTTTGCCTGCTCTTTTTCTTTCATAGTGCCTTGTTCTTTTCTTATGATCCCAATTCCTCTATTTTTAGGTTATTCTTTTAAACACACTTAGTTTTCATCTCTATTATGTTGTCCTACTATGTGAAGCTCTTGTGAATGTGAGAATCTTTTCTCCCCTTTGAACTGTGTATGTTTGCTGACTGTCAGTCAAGGTGAGTTCGTACCTCATTTGCTTTTTAATTGTGAGCTTATCTTCAGTGGGCATTTATCTGTTGGACGTATCCCCAGTGTGGGATGTAAATGTGTCCTGCAAGCTTTTCATTCCCTCTGTCAGGGCCCCTAGGATGTTACCAGCTGCTAACAAATTTCTATGGTAATCCATCAGCTTGGGGGTTTCTGGATTGTATTGACTGTGTAAATCTTAACTTAAAGCAATGTGAGCTATGGGGCTGTGGCTATAAATTCACAGGAAAGTATTTTTATTCCCACCGAGATCTCGGGCAGAAGCAGACAGGTGTCCTCCTTTCCCCCTGTACTTATGAGTAGATTTTTTCCTAGTCTGCACTATCCCCAAGAGTCTAGTTCTTTGATGGTCCTGGCTTCACCTGAGTGTCTAAGCTTCATTTCTTTACTTTGCTTTGGCTGATGGTCTCATCTCATAGTGTCCACAGATGACTATTATAACCCAAGCCCTGCATATGTCCAGTGGAAGACATACATAAGAGGGTCCATAGCAGCTTTATTCATAACAGATCCAATTTAGGCACAACCCAAATGACCATCGACAGTGGAACTGAGAAATAGTGGTATAGTTCTACAGTGAAATACTACACAGGAAAGAAAAAGAACAAATTGCTGATACGTGCAATAGCAGAGATGAATATCACAGACAAGCTATTGAGTAACAGAAGCCAGATGTAAAAGGATAGTCAAATGTATGATTCCATCCTTCTAGAATTCCAGAACAGGCAAAACTGACCTTTGCCAATGAGTCAGATGG